>NC_046331.1:41826749-46906749 GCF_009819535.1 Lacerta agilis
AGCGCAACCCGAAGTATGACTGTATGTGACTTTCATAATTGGGTTGGCCAGGGAGCAGAGAGATTATGGGTGGAATTCAATGCAGAACTAAGGAGTTTGTTTGATTAGCACAAGTATTTCTGTGTGCCTGTGTGGTGTAGTGGTTAAGAGCGGTAGACTTGTAATCTGGTGAACCGGGTTCGCTTTCCTGCTCCTCCACATGCAGCTGCTGGGTGACCTTGGGCTAGTCACACTTCTTTGAAGTCTCTCAGCCCCACTCACCTCACAGAGTGTTTGCTGTAGGGGAGGAAGAGAAAGGAGATTGTTAGCCACTTTGAGACTCCTTCGGGTAGTGAAAAGCGGGATATCAAATCCAAACTCTTCTTCTTCCTGGTGTAGCAATCCCCCATTCTCGTCCCCCTGCAGGCTGTTGTGGGGTTCTCCTGACTTCCCAATAACCACTTTTGGGGGATTGGAGGAAAGAGAAGAGATAATACCCATTATACTAGTGAAAGCTTTTGCACAAGCTTCCACTAATGGAACCCATTAGTTGAATGGGGCCCAAAATGTCTTAAAACTGAAAGAGGGGAAAAGAGATGCAGGCATATACAGTGGTACCTCTGGTTGTGGACACGATCTGTTCTGGGGTGCTGTTTGCATGCACGTGCAGCGAAACCCAGAAGTAAACACTTCTGGGTTTGCCGCGTTCTTAACATGAAAAAACGCAACCTGAAGCAGCTGTAACCCGAGGTATGACTGTATAAGAGAAGGCATATACATGCATATATGTTATATGCATAATTAATTATGTAAATCACAGAAATTACATTGCCCATTAAGTTATTCCACTCCATTAATTTCAGTTCACAGAAAACACAAGACAAATAGGTGGAAATGCAATTAATTACATATAACGCGGGTGGCACTATGGTCTAAACCACAGAACCTAGGGCTTGCCGATCAGAAGGTCGGCGGTTTCAATCCCTGTGACGGGGTGAGCTCCTGTTGTTCAGTCCCAGCTCCTGCCCACCTAGCAGTTCAAAAGCATGTCAAAGTGCAGGTAGATAAATAGGTACCGCTCCAACAAGAAGGTAAACGGCATTTCCGTCTGCTGCTCTGGTTTGCCAGAAGCAGCTGAGTCATGCTGGCCACATGATCCGGAAGCTGTATGCTGGCTCCCTTGGCCAATAAAGCAAGATGAGCGCCGCAAACCCAGAATCGTTCGCGACTGGACCTAATGGTCAGGGGTCTCTTTACCTTTACCTTTACATATAATTTGCAGACTGAAAGTAGTAACAGTGAATGTTGATTGATTTCTGTTCTGGACATAGGACAAATAAGCAGACACAGGAAAATTCTGCTCCCATTTCCATTTTCATCATAATCCTCTGACATCAAGACTCTCTGAAAAGAAAGATGTGCCTAATGCTGGCAAATTTAGTACACTCTCTGTGGTTTGCATTTGTGAATATTCATGTGTTTGGGGTTTCGTGCTGAAACTCTTTTATGACCCAACAAATTTAGAATGTACGAAAGATGTCAGCATGAAAGTCTTGTTGACAGATTCTGTGCTATTCATAATTTTATAAACCTTATAATTAGAGCAGGCATAGGCAAACACAGCCCTCCATATGTTTTGGGACGACAAGTCCCATCATCCCTGACCACTGGTCCTGGTAGCTAGGGATCATTGGAGTTGTAGTCCTAAAACATCTGGAGGGCCGAGTTTGCCTATGTCTGAATTAGAGGAAGAAAGGGGAACTGGATTTAGTATCACCAGCCTTGATTGCCTCTCTTCTAAGAGAGCACACACATATACACACACAACTACACAGTTGGATCAGGGCCATTTATAGAGAACCAAAGCAGTTAGTGGGTGCACCTTTTACAGAAAAAGACATTTTGAAGCGAAGCAATAAACTTCAGAAAAACAGGAGTTCACAGCAAAAGGTTAAGAGTCTCAGGATGATGTTGTGACTCTGATAATAAGAGAAAAGAAGCCACTGACCTAGACAAGTGGAGTCGCTGCTTCCTTTAGATCCCCAATGGTTTTTGATTCAATGCTTTCTTCTGCTTTGGATGAGAAAGCACCGGTTTCATTTTATTTTTTCATTTTTTCATTTTTCACTTTTTTAAAAATACTCACATTGATCTTCAACAGACTACTTATGGACCTTTGGCCATCAGAAGTTCTTCTGAAGCCCTGGAAGATGAACCTTACAGAAGCAGAAATGTGTTATTATAGATAATTCGGCAACCTTTTCTATGTCTAACATGGTCAGAGTGATGCATGCCTTAGTTACATGATCCCATATGGATTGCTGTGACTGTAACATGTTCTGTATGGGGCTGGCCTTTGGAAAGTGGTCAGAAATTTCAGTGGTTTAGTTCAATATTCTGCAGCCCGATTGCTGACTGGAGCCAGCTACAGGGATAGAATCTCCCTTGTTATAACAGTTCCACTGGTTACAAGGGCAGGACCCTCAACAATATCCTTTTTAACTACATATACAAACCTCCTTTTCAACAATATCATTATTATTTTCTACCCATTTTTTTCACTTTCTCACGCCCTCTTACACACTCACACAAACAAGCAATTTCACTACAACCAACCAAAGACAACCAACCAAACCCTAGGCCACCCCCAACATCTCTCACCACCAAGGAAATATAACAAACAAATGGAAGCAGAACCCACACAAGTGACACTGACACAAAACCCCCACACATACACTAAGTAGAAAAATAGAAGCATTGCCACCTGACCCCACCCCTCTCACCATTCCCCCCTCTTCCCCCCTCTTTTCTTCCCAGCCTTATACTGTATGCCACACTAATGTCTCACAACAAACATAACTGATCTGTAGAAAACACAACTTGAAAAAAGAGACAATGCACATATTTTTTTTAAAACTAATAAATCTTTAATAAAAATTATTTTTGAAAAAAATGTGCCATTAGAATCATGGACCATCCCATTCAACCATCTTCTTGATGAGGACATCCAGAGCTAGAGTGTCTCCAACAAAGGGCTTCCAAGCCTCTCGCACCCATACCATACCTTTGAAGCATGTGGCTTCCCCAAAAGAATCCTGGGAACCCATCAGAGCTACAGTTTCCAGCACCTGTAACGAACTACAGTTCTCCAGATTCTTTGGGGGAAGCAACATGCTTTAAATGTATTGTATGGGTCTGTTTGAAAACCTTCCGTGAGGGAGTTTACCAGGAAATTGGCTCTGTTGTAGAACTGCTCTGATTGTTCAGAGGGTCTCTCGCCATGTTCAACTGGTATCTGCCCTCCTGTTCTTTAAGCCAAGGTTTCCCCAAAAATGCTTTTGTTATGCCTCACCCAGTTTGTCTGTGAGCTTAAATGTCCCTGTGAAATATTGATAATTGATTCTTAATTGTCTTTTTATTGCATCCTTTACATTTTATATCATATTGCAACCTGAATTTTATGGAATGCACATCGTAATGCAATAACATGCAGTATAAGAAATAAAATAAGCAATAAGTATACAATTAAAAATCATATGGCAGTGCATTGCAATTGCTACAGCAGGAGAAAAATCATTAGGTGGTCTACCAAGGCCCTCAGCAAAGAAAAAAAGAAAAAAAAGGTGTATACCTCTGAGTCATAGATGTCTGGAAAATGGAAGTTACCTTTCCTGCATCAATTAGGATTTAAAAAAAAAGTTTCTGAAGAACTGTAGTAGCCAAGGGTGGATGAATCCGACAACTAGAGTTTCACACCGTTTCTCATTTTTCCAGCCTTAAATTCACTTCTCCACATTTCCACTGCAATTTGTGATTTGTTTTATTTTAAAATGTCCTCATGAAAATTCATCAGCATTTTAGTGCCAAGTTCTCATAACAAACATCCTTTAATGCAGTTTTAACATTTGTCCACATTTTTGCAAGCAATTCCCCCTAACGTTATCTATTTTGAATGTTATTCTCACTGAGATAAACATTTTTGTGCGTGTTTGATTGAGCTACTGCATTGTACAATTTGGGGGGGGGGAGTGAATTCAAAACAATAGTATTATTTCAGTTCACATCTTGGTTTGAGAAATGTAAATTAGGTAGTTTTTTATTATTAAAATGCAAACATAATTGAATGGTCCATCTCCATTTTTACTACCAGGTTCCATTCCCATGCCTTAGGTTTTGCATTTTGCAACAAACGAACGCCCCACTGTCAGCAGCAGAGCAAGCCAATCGGGCGCCTGGGGCGGCACGTGTGCCCTGTGCCCAGGGGTGGGGCCAGCTGCCCATGGGGCAGGGCGAGCCATGGCAAGACGATCCATGGGGCCTTCAAGGAGTCTGCCTGCCTCCTCCCACTCAGCCGCCCTACAGCTGAGGGGGAGGCGGTGGGCAGACTGTTTGGGGCAGTGGCAGTGTGGAGCTTGTGCGCATAAACCACCACGTCACTCCCAGGAGAGATGTGTGGCTCAGGCGCACTGCAGGCCCCATGGTGAGTGCTGCCCAGCATTTTGTCACCCCCCCCCTCAGTGGTGACACCTGGGGCAGCCCATCCCCACCACACACCCCTTCCTCCACCCTTGCGCACTGTCAGCCTATGATGCGCAAAAGGCACTCTTTCATCCAAATCACTCCCAACTATGTGCCAAGAAAGAAAGAAAGAAAGAAAGAAAGAAAGAAAGAAAGAAAGAATCTTTGTTGATGAGAGCTCATCTCTGTGGCTTTTCACAAATACAGCCCAGCGGGTATGATGGCACCACTTGGAGGTATGCCTGTTTTTAAGGCCGTGTGCCATACCCAAACCATCTAACAAATGCCGCACGGCAGATGGATCCTCATCGCAGGCTCGGAAAGGTACAGCGCAGCAAGTAGCGAAGATTGATACCTCCTTGCAGAGCTTCAATTTGGGTGCTGAAAACAGCAGGTTGCTGCAGATATTTCAGCATATTTATTGGAGCATTAAAGGGGATTCGTGGTTCTGCTAACTAATATATACACAGGCCTATGTGAAAAACCTGAGTATATTAAGCTTTCCTCCTCAATGCTGAATTATACTGAGTAGCTTAAAACACAATAAAGTCTAAGTAATACCCACTTTAAGGCTGGGCCATAAATTGACTGCCTCGCAAATTTGACGGGATTTTGCACTTCACAAATGTCAGTGTTATTTGCTGCCGAGGAACATCAGTCCCACTTGCCTCTCTTAGCCGACTGTGTCAAAACTCCCCATCAGCTTTAAACTACCCTGCAGGCGCTTTTATGTCATTTCGGAGGTGCTTGGTTACACAGCCACTCAGGTATAAATATTCTCCCCTGTCTCATAAGTTCCTATGCTCCAACTGTCCCTATTTACCATGGCGCAGCCCCTGTCCCTGGTAAATTATTACCCTTTTCTTGCCTCAGGAGGCAATGCCTTGTTGAAATGTCCTTTGGTGTGAGTTGCTAGCATTGCCATTCCCTGGGGTTTCACTCCCCTTTCAAGGTCTCTAGAAGTTCAATCTCAGACTGGAGCATGGGTGCATCCTGCAGCTAGTGCACTAATTGTTTGTTTGTTTGTTTGTTTGTTTGTTTGTTTGTTTGTTTTATATACCATCCTATGCCCGTAGATCTCAGGGAAGTTCACAACATAAAATCACAACATAACAAAAACAAAGGCAGCCCCATACTCCCCCCCTTCCACAACGCATTTTAAAAGGGTGTCAGATGTCAATCAGTCAAAGGACTGGTTAAAGAGGAACATTTCTGCCTGGCACCTAAAGGTGTATAATGAAGGTGCCAGCTGAACCTCCCTGGGGAGAGCATGCCACAAATAGGGAGCCTCTGCAGAAAAGGCCCCTTCTCATGTTATCATCCTCTAAGCCTCTCATGGAAGAGGCACACAAAGAAGGGCCTCAGATCATGATTTCAGGGTCTGGGTAGGTCCATATGGAGAGAGGCGGTCCTGGAGGTAATGTGGTCCTGAGACTTTTAAGGCTTTGTAGGTCAAAACCAGCAACCAGGCCTCTGGATTCTGTACTGGCTGAAGTTCCAAACCATCTTCAGAGGCAGCCCTATGTATAACACATTCTAGTAATCTAACCTAGAGGTTACTAGAGCATAGACATTGGTAGATAGGCTGCCCCTGTCCAGATAAGGGCACAGCAGGGCTACCAGCCGAAGCTCATGGAAGGCACTCAGCGCCACTGAGGTCACCTGAGCCTCGACTGACAGTAAAAGATCCTGGAGTACCCCCAAGCTATGTACCTGCTCCAGAGAGAGTGTTGGTAAACACATGTGCACAGACACTGAGGCACAATTTGTTGTTGTTTAGTCATCTTAGTCGTGTTTGGCTCTCCATGACCCCATGAACCAGAGTATGCCTTGGAAACTCTCGCTTTCTTCCCAAAGCTTCTCCTTATGTCCATGGATTTTTCTTGGCAATATAGTGGAGTGGTTTGCCAGTTCTTTCACCAGGTGGATCACATTTAGTCTAAACTCTCAGCTATGACCTGTCGGTCTTGGGTGACCCTGCACAGCATAGCTCATAGCTTCTTGGAGTTATTCAAGCCCCTTCATCACAACAAGGCAGTGATCCATGAAGGGAGAGGCTCAATTAGGGGTGGGCAAATTATGGAGGAAAGTAGTCAGGATACTAGTCAGGGTGGCTTTGCTTTTTCTCCACGGTCAGAGGCAGGGGTGCTTTTGAATACCATCTTCTGGAAGCTGCGTGAGAAAGGAGTGCTCTTGTGCCTGTAAGCTTGCAGGCTTACTAGCAGGCACCTGGATGGCCACTGTTAGGGCAGGATGCTGGACTTGATGATCCAACTGGCTCTTCCCATATTCAGCTCCAGTTTCTTGTTGTTGCTTCTTTTCTCCATATTTCCACATCAGATTGCAAATTCTTTTTATTTTAAAAAAAGTATTCACGAATTTTTCCCAGCATTTCAGTGCAAATGTTTCCCACTATACATGTCCATCAATGTATGCAGATTTCCCTCATATAATCATCCATTGTCCAGTAGCATGGGTCTTAGGTGGTTCCTTAGCCCTGATTTGCTGACTCCTTTTGACAGTTTGTTTGTTGATTTGTTGATTTGTTTGTTTGTTTGTTTGTTGGACAGCTATTTCTTAAGTAGAGTGATATATAAAGTTATACATTTATCCAAAGCTTCAACAACAGGAAAACACTCCCAAGGTGTGTAGGTGTGTGATGCCCCCTTACAGTAGGCATTGCAGCTAGCTGCAAAACAAGCAATTATAGGCACCAAAACTATGTTACTGCACTTCTAGACTTGCCGGTGTGTGTGCATTGTTGATGATGCTGATGCTATTTTAAATCACAAAGGTTACATCCCCACAAGATACTTATTTTCTCTCTTAATCCACTTTGCTAACTAAGACCTCATCTGCACAATACATCTAAAGCAATATCATACCACTTTAAACAGGTGTAGGTTTCCTCAAAGAATCGTAGGAGCTGTAGTTTGTTAATGGTGCTGAGAGTTGTCAGGTCATCCCTATTTCTCTCTCAGCACTACAATTCCCAGATTTTCCTGGGAAGAGGGATTGACTTCTAAACCATTCTGGGAATTGTAACTCTGTGAGGGGTAAAACTGTCTCCTAACAACTCTCAGCATCCTTAATGAACTACAGTTCCCAGGATCTTTGGGGCAAGACATGACTGTTGAATATAGTATGATACAGCTTTCAATGTATAGTGCAGATAGAGCCTGAGGCAAGCTTCCATTGCAGAAATACCAGTTTATTTAAGAACATTTCATCAGTATGCAGATTCTTGCAATGAAAAAAAGTAGGAGGAAGTTTGCACAATCACCACTCAGGAGTTATAATTAAGCCTTAAATCTTCAGAGTTCAGCTTAATTCTTGTCACATCACACTTGCTTTTTTAAATGTTGCTATTGTTGTTCTAACTGTATGATGCAAAAGAAAGTTGCATGTTACAAAGGAGCAACTGCACTGCCTGCATTTTCAAACAGCTTTGTTGGGACTGGTAAATGGACACACATAAACAAGAGAACATGCCAGAAGTGGTCAAAAGGTTAGGACCAAAGCATCACCAAGGATCTAGGAACTCACCAGGTCTCATGAAGACCTTGTTTCTGAAACAAGACACAGAGGCTACCTTAGCCAATCTGATGCCCACCAGACATGTTGGACTACAACTCCCATCAGCCCTTCCCAGTACAACTATGTGGACTGGGGCAGGTGGAAATTGTTGTCCAAGACATTAGGAGGGGATCAGTTGAGGGAAGGCTGCTCATCCAGAAGAGGAAGTTTTCTCATGCTCCTTTCTGTTCACAACGATCCATTCCAATTCCAGCATTTTCAAAAGAGAAATCAAGAGTGGAGAATAAAGCAGCATAGAAAAATATATAAACATATGAAACAGATCTAAAATTCAGTGGACTCAAAGACATTGCAGTTCAAGAAACTTAAGAAAAAGTTATGATTACAGGCAACCTTTCTGGGATCTGTCCAGTCAGTGGTGGAGCATCTGTTTTGCATGCAAAAGATCCCAGGTTCAATTCCTGGAATCTCCAGGTAGGACTATGAAAGGCTGAAAACCCTGGAGAGGCACTGCCAGTCAACATATTGACAGTATTGAGCTAGATATTGATATTGAGATAGTGGTCTGGCTTCCTATGCTCCTAAGGTATTCTATAACCATGGTACCATCACTGAGGAGACCCTTTCCCAAGAAACCAGCCTGAGAATGGCCTTGGAAGATGACCTCTGACTCCAAGTAGGTGTACAGTGGTACCTCTGGCTGCGAACAGGATCCGTTCCGGAGCCCCATTCGCAACCTGAAAGGTCCGCAACCTGAAGCGCCGCGTCTGCGCATTCACGCGACGCGATTCGGCACTTCTGCGCATGTGCGTGATGTCATTTTGCGCGTCTGCACATGCGCAAATTGCTGAACCCGGAAGTAACCCGTTCCGGTACTTCCGGGTTCGGCGCGTTCGTATCCTGTGATGAACGCAACTTGAAGCAATCGTAACCAGAGGTACGACTGTATGTGAAAGCAGACCATTCTTCAGGTAACCTGTTCCTAAACCATTTAGGCTTCTGAAGATGATTACCAGCATTGGAAATTCAGTAAAGTGGTTAAGCTCACCATAGGAAACAACTGTGTGGATAGCTTTTACTTGGCAAATAAAAACACACACTATACACATGCACTATTAACAGTTACTAGAAGTTTTCACTCTCTGAATCCAGAGATGGTTATTTGCTTTCGAAGTCCTTGCTGTGCCAAAGTTGACAAGGCAAGTATTAAGGCCAGTTGCTATCAAAGTCCTGAAACTGTCAGAGTTCTGTGAGTCCAGAAGCCCTGTAAGTTGTACAACATAGACAAGCTCTTCTTAAAGTCCTCTACATTTCTACAGTTCCAAAGATTTCTCCAACAGTCTTCATGAGTTTCCAATACTCTCCAACAATAAATGCTGTAGCATGAGCCCTTGACATACCTAGTGCTACATGATAGTTTGCCCAGAAAGTCAGATAAGACCACCACAAGATACATGCAGCTGCACTGGGGTGGGGGGGAGTAATTTATGCCAATTTGTGTGGAATTAACCCTTTTACAGGGGACCCAGGTGGCGCTGTGGGTTAAACCACAGAGTCTAGGGCTTGCCGATCAGAAGGTCGGCGGTTCGAATCCCTGCGACGGAGTGAGCTCCTGTTGTTCGGTCCTAGCTCCTGCCCACCTAGCAGTTCGAAAGCACGTCAAAAGTGCAAGTAGATAAATAGGGACCGCTCCAGCGGGAAGGTAAACGGCGTTTCCGTGTGCTGCTCTGGTTAGCCAGGAGCGGCTTTGTCATGCTGGCCACATGACCCGGAAGCTGTCTGCGGACAAACGCCGGCTCCCTCGGCCTATATAGCGAGATGAGCGCCGCAACCCCAGAGTCGGACACGACTGGACCTGATGGTCAGGGGTCCCTTTACCTTTACCTAACCCTTTTACACTTTACTTAACAACCATCACTTAGATATGTTGTCAAATAAACTGAAATATTTCATTCTGGGTGGTTGAATATGTTTTTGCTATCACAGGAATACCAGGCACTGCCCGCCATCCTTTCCAAAACCCACCAGTCCTTTAAGGATATCACGAAGTGTGGTGATTAAGCATCCTGCCTTTTTTGTTTTCTTTTTTGCTCCTTTCTGTACTGCATCTCTCAAGCAGAACATGAAAGCTCTGATATGATAAACAGCAAAGCTTGTTCCGGGGAAAAAGTTCTAGTTATAAAGCACAAGCACTGTATCCCCAGTAAAGCTTCTTACAAAATACTTCTTTGCTAAGACATAGGAGAGGTGCGTTCATAGGAAGATCTAAATCCAAATGCTCTTTATACTCAGGAAGAAGCACCTTCAGAGAGGGGGAAATGTGGCACAGTTGCACCTCTGAGACTATGATACCAAAGGCAAAATTGGCTGGCTTTAACCTTCCTGCACAGCACTTAATCTAACTGAAGACTCACTCAGGAGTCACACTAAACAAGTGGAAGTCTTTGAAAAGGAGAAGAAGAAACAAATCCCCTAGCTAACTAGTTTTTTTCCGTTTTTGTCTGTGTGCTGCTCCCCTCCTCCCACCTACAAATACCCACTAATTTCCACTGAATTAATGCCATTATTCAGCTTTACATTTGCATTTTTATTTGAGTTTTCAGAATTTATAAAAGAGAATGCAGATCTTCAAGTTCCAAAACAGAGAGAGAGAGAGAGAGAGAGAAATGAAAAAGAAAACGAAGTAGCATTGTCTCCAGGAATTATTTATTCTAAATTGTTTAAAAATTAATAAATAAGAAGTGAAAATAAGAGTAAGGGGGAGAGGGAAAACATTCATTTATTTCACACTCAATTAAAGGGGTTATCAAAGCATTATTTGTGATTCTATAAACATTTAAATATTGGTTTGAAAAATTGCACTATTCGAACCAATGGATCCAGCCCACAGATCTGTTTGACATGAAATGGATATATTTAGTTCATTTAAAAGCCTAAAGCATCTCCCAAACTTTTTTATCCATGAATTAATCAAAGGAGGGGCTTTCTATAGCTAATTCCCTGGCGTTATAATCTTAGTTGATGATAAGGAATAAAATACACAACTTCCACTGGGATCTGTTTCCAAAGCCTACCAAAAATCCAGTCATAATTGCTACTAGTGGTAGAACAATATCTGGTACATTTCCAATAAGTCCTGCTCAGACATCCAATCAGTGTACAATGAACATATGAAATGGAGATTGAAGCCACACCTTCTGTCCCCACCCTCTGAACTCCAAGACTTTAATCAAGCCCACCTAGAGTGATTTAAGGCTATCAGAATGTGGGAAGGGGTCTGGTAGGAAGGAGAGGCAGGAAGAAGGAAAGACAGAGCTAGGAGCTCTCCTTACCTGGCAAGGCCCCTCAAATCAGTTCAAAACCCATACCTGGGTCAGCTGCACATCAATCCAGGTTGTATTGAGGCTGCTCAAATCAGGTGCCAGAATAGTTGGGGGGGGGAGTATGCAGAGGTATGTGTACCCCTAAACATTTTGTGAATCTAAGTTTGGCCTCTTTGAGGGGCAGTATTTCAATATGAGTAGGAAAATGAGAGTACCCCCAATTTTTTTTAGAAAAAAGCACTGGACTCAACTACATTAGTCAAAAACCAGAATTTTGAATGCATTATATATATATTTTAATTTTAATTATATTTTATTTCCATTCTTCATTCATTACAATCCACCTTTACATCCATATACAAATAGCGAATAGCGAAATAGAAAAATTTCGCTAATAGCGAAATAGAAAAATAGAAAAATGCATATACATATCTTCACACACACACCCCTTTTCCCTTCTCACTTCCCTCCACCCCCATCTCAATTTCCTTTAATCTTTACATTGTTATCAACTTGCATTCCTTACTTCCTCTTATCCTTTTCTCCCCCTTTATGGGATACTATTTATCTTCCATTAAACACTACTTTATATACTTCACATTTTAATCTAGGCACATTAGCACATTGTTTTTTGAGCAGTACTTTGCCAAATAATATTCATAATATTTCCATTCATTTCTTAACTTTTGGTTAGACTGATTTCGTATTGCCGCTGTTAATTTGGCCAAGGTCAAATATTCATTTAATTTATTAATCCAATCTTCCTTTGTTGGTATTTTCTGTGATTTCCAATTCTTAGCTGTTACCATTCTTGCCACTGTAGTTGCGTACAAAAATAATTTTTTATTTATCTGTGGTATTTCTTGATTTAATAGACCCAACAGGTATGCTTCCGGTCTTTTGATTATTGATAATTTTAACATCTTCTTAATTTCCTCATGTATCGTTGTCCAAAAAGGTCTGATTGTCTCACACATCCACCACATATGCATTACCGACCCCACCTCCTTCTCACACCTCCAACAAATGTTGGTATTCCTCTTGTAGATTTTTGCTAACTTAACAGGTGTTATATGCCACCTGTAGAACATTTTAATAAAAATTTTCTCTAATTGTATATGAGGCCGTAAATTGTATATCATACCTCCATAGTTTTCCCCACTGCTCTAAGTTAATAATTTGCCCAAGATCCTTTGACCATTTTATCATCAATTTTGAATGCATTATAAACATGCAACACAAGATGGTGCTGGAGAGCAAAAAAATAATTTCTGTGATTTTCCATAGTGCCTCCCCCTTTTTGTTATAACAATTTAATTTCTGACTTATTTATAGTGGGGGGGGGGGTCCCTGTGTGTAGATCCACCCTAGCTCTGCACATATATATGAACGTATTATCTGGATCAACTGCAAAGATCTTTAGTCAGACTTTAACATGGGATGCTTCCCCTTGATACTTTATTGTGGATACAGTGCTGTTCACATATGCATGTTTTGTAAAAATTTCCATATGCATGTTTTGCAAATTTCCAACATCATCAAAATACTGTCCCATAACTTTCCCCCTCCCCATTTAATCGGGGGGAAAGGTCAGACCACATGCATGCACAGAAAGGAGGGGACAGCACAAAAGAAACAACTAGATGACTGCAACTGATATTGTCCACACATTGCCCAAGTGAAGCTCACAGCAAATAGACATAGGGCCAGCCCTACCATTAGACAGACTGCCTCAGGTGACAATGCCCTGTTTAGGGGTACTCTCATTTTGGCTTATCCCACTCCCCCTAGCCCCCTTCCTCCCCCCCCAACCCCCTCCCAACTCCAGGACAAGGGACTGAAGGCAGCGGTGGCACTGAAAGGATGGGAAGACACCAGAGACAACAGAGTTAGCTTGAGTGAGGAGGGGCGAGCGCTTGCCATCTGGCTCTAGCCTAGCAAGAGGAGGGAGAGAACCGTTGCCTCCACCACGGCCACCCCAGACTCTGCCATGTCGGTCCATTGGTCGGTCCGTCTGATGGGGCAACACAAAATGTTTAGGGGTATCCGTACCCTTGCATCCCCCCAGTAAAAAAGCATTGGATATGTGAGGGAACATCTTCTGTACAAAGTGAGGAATTCCCACCATACAGAATTACATCTAGTATTATCACTGTATAGCTTCCGCCATATTTTGGAGATGTACCTCTTTACATGGCCCTTCGGCCTCAATATATATAAGCTTTGCAACTTCTCTGTCTGAATCCCAGATCCTGAACCAGGAAAAACACCAGGGAAAAACATTCCTCTTCTCTTTGGCCTTTGGCTGATTAAACAATCTATGACCTTTTAAACTGTGTGTGGTGGAACGTTATTTGTTTGCTACTACATTGTGTATTTTTGTGTTTTTATATATTGTAAACCACCCTGTGATCCTTGGATGAAAGCCAGTATGTAAATTCAAATTCTAATAATAATAATAATAATAATAATAATAATAATAATAATATCCATCCTCCGAACTGCATGCTTATTTGAAAACCCTGATTTAACAACATGGAAGACCCTGAATTTGCTTGAGGACCCACATCCAGGCAGTTCGTCCCTGGGTCATCTCAGATTATATCACAGCTGCTCTGAAGCACCAAATCAGGCTCTGAATTGGATCCAGTGGGGAAGGGAGTACATGCCCTGCCCTGCATGAATTTCTGGTTGGAAATTGCTGTGACTGATTTTTAATATTGTATTTGTATAATGTTGCAACCCACCCAGGGTTTCTTATGGGGAAGGATGGGTAAGAAATCCAATTATTATAATATTATTTTCTTTTGTGGGGACTCCTCTGGCTGCCCCTTCCATCAGAAGTAAGGTGTGATGGGGGCCTTTTTGTAGTGACATCTCATTCCCCCCCTCTAGCTCACCATATAAAAAACAGATAAAAATTAAAATTACCCAGCCTTTTCATCTTGAATGGGATTTAACTTTGTTTAAGTGGTTTATAGCTGCTGCTGCTGCCTTTGAATGTTCTTATTGTGCTATGAGATGTTGATTCTGTATTGTCATAAACTGCCCTGGGGATTTTCTTTTAATGGAAGGGTGGTACAGAAATGTTTTAAATTGAATCAGAATGGACTTAAAAGCAGGGAGGCACAGGATTTTGATATTTCCTTTCCAAAATTTGGATTAGTTATTGCACTTGCTGTGTTTCCCCCACCCCCATTATTGATTCATTACCTTTACTGCCTCAGCCACAAAACATCTGCATCACTGATGGGTACACGGCACTTAACTTCCTCCATCGCGCCTGCCAATAGCACTTTAAGCTGCATTACGTTAGGAAAGGGTTGGTTTTCCTTCGTAAATAGCACAGGGTGGAAAGCCTGTCTAAGCTCTGTGTTTATATTTTTTTAATTTATTTTTTGCTGCAGTGATAGCCACCAACTTTGATGGCTTTGAAAGACATATTCATAGAAGCTGAGACTATCAATGGCTAATAGTCACAATGGCTCTGCTCTTCCTCCATGGCTGGAGACACCAGTGCTTCTGAATACCAGCTACTGGAAACCACAGGAGGAGCGAGGAGTCTCATGCTCACGTCCTGCTTGCAAGTCTTCAACAGGCATCCTACTTGGCCACTGTGAGAACAGGATGCTGGACCAGGTGTACCATTAGCCAAATCTAGCATGGCTCTTAGGTTCTTGTGCTCTTAGGTGCCACGGTAGAATTCTCTAATGCACCTGAAGCAGGAGTGGCAAGCCATGCTGTATAACACATCTCTGCCCTCCAACAGTGGGGAGACACTAGTGGGGTTTTGGAGAAACAGCCAGGGGCTGCTGCTACTGTTGCCTCAGGGATGTAAGAAGGCGTTGTTTTCCATGTCACCTTCTTACATCCCTTACAGCGTTCAGCACTGTTTCTATTCCGCTGCAATTTTTCTTTCACCCAAAACAGTTATTTATCTTGCTGTCTTCTCCCAGACCTTTGGCTAATTAAACAATCTATTACCTTTTAAACTGAGTCGTGTGCATGTGTTGATTTGTTTGCTATTCTGTTTGCTTTTATGGCAGACCACACCTGGAATACTGTGTCTAATTTTGGGTTCAACAGTTTAAGAAGGATGTTGACAAGCTGGAACGTGTGCAGAGGAGGGCAACCAAGATGATCAGGGGTCTGGAAACCAAACCTTACGAGGAGCACTTGAAGGAGCTGAGTACCGGTATGTTTAGCCTGGTAAAGAGGAGACTGAAAGGAGATAGAATAGCCATCTTCAAATATCTCCATGTAAGATGGAGCAAGCTTCTTTTTCTCCTTCTCTGGTAGGTAGGACTTGAACCAATGGCTTCAAGTTACAAGAAAAGAGATTCTGACTAAACATACGAAAAAACTTTCTGACAGGAAGGCTCTCACGAGAGATGGTGGACTCTCCTTCCTTGGAGATTTTAAAGCTGTTATGGATGCTTTAGCTGAGATTCCTGCATTGCAGGGAGTTGGACCAGATGACCCTCGAGGTCCCTTCCATCTCTACGATTCCATGTTATAGGTTTTTGTGTTTTCATAATGTAAACTGTGCTGTGATCCTCAGATGAATATTATATTAATCATAATATTGTATTAATATCATATATAATATTAATATCACAATCACCATTATCAGTTTTAATAATAGTGGCTGTCAGCTTCTTCCTCCTTAGTGTAAGTGCTGCACTTGTAGAAATTAGCAGGAAGAAGAATAGGGGCAAAACTTGTCATTGGCTCTGACCTCCTGCGCCAGTCACCACAGAATCACTCCAGTGTAGGAACTGTCCACTTCTTCTTACTCTCTGCTTCGACCACTTACTGGTCTCCTCTTTGACCTGTTACTGGGAAGCCACTGTGAGAACAGGATGCTGGACAAAGAATGGACAAGGCAAATATTGTTGTCTGAATGGAGGGAGGGTGCCGTTTACAGCTCCACTTCAGACAGCAAAATTTCTTGGGTCAGCACTGATTATTTACAAAGCAGGACAGAACATGGCATGCAAGAAAGATGGATGTTTCTTTATATGAATGAGTGTATGGAAGTGATTCCATGCAGAAAGCACAGTGGAGTGATTATTGGATCATTTCAATGCACACAACTCAATCCGTCTGCATGTTATCAATGTAACACTGTAGTTTGAGTAGAGAAATAGGAGTTTATGCAACCTACTGTGGAGATTGTCTTTTCCTTCTCTTGATGCAAAATAGAAGCAAAATCCTGTAGAGGTGAAAGGAACAAACACTGTCGGGCCTCTTGGCTTCTGATCAGCTTCCCAAGGAGTGATGTCTGAGACTAAGTCTTGTGCAAGGCAAACATCAAATGGCATCAGTGCCACCTTGTGGTACCTGGTTTATCAAGCAGTTTATCCAGCTTTCTTTTTCTTAAACATCCAGCTGCTAAAAAGCCAGCCTGAGTGCTAAGCAGAGACTGGGGAGCGATCTGCAGAACTTGGATTCTAAAGCGAGTCCCCTGATGCAATCCAGATGGATCATGAACTAGATTGGATCATGAACCCCTTCAGGGAAAATTGAGAAGTTATCCTACCTGTGAAGAGTGCACTTAAGCTGAAGAACTTGTGACACTTCAGAAACTCTTGGCGCTCCAACCAACTCCCAACAGCCTCAACAGCCCCAACCAATGGCCAGAGTTGATGGGAGTCACAGCCTTCCAGTGAGCCACAGGCCCCAAATCCCTACTTTGACGCTGTAAACATTTTGAGAAACAGCGCCTGAATACAGGCAGCTTTAATGTTTAATTGAAAGTATACTAATTAATTAATTTCAAATACATCAAGTTTTAAACACATCAATAATAAATAAATTAAACTAGAAAGTACATGCTTTGAAACATTATGGTTTGCATCCAATGAAGCACTAAGTTAAAGTCACTTATTGGTTTATATGCAGGTTCCACTATTTGCACGATCACTATCCAAAAATTCACTTTGGTATCTGCACTTTGCCCAAATCTTGCTATGTGCTCCTCAGATTTACTTTTGCAAATAGCCAAATTCCTTGTTTTTTGTGCTTTATTGGTTGGCAGTAAACATTTTTGAATAGAAACCACAGAGAAAGGGAGAGGGGAAGAGACTGGGCGAAGCAGAGAGTAGGAAAAAAATGGAACAAATTGGGCAGCAGAAGTGGTTGGTCAAATCAATTTTTTACTTTGTATCTCTTTTGCTGATTGGCTGCAGCTATTTCAAGAAGAAACCATTGAGCAAGGAAATTGAACAAATCCCACATTAAAAAATATTCCTGTAGGAAAAATTAAAAATGTGAACTCATTATGCAAACACTTGCCTAATGAATGGTTTCCAGAGAACACATTGTGTTCAATAAGTGGGACCTACATGTACTTGTTCCACTGGCAGAATGTTGCTGATAACTTTGTTGTTTAATAAATGGCACACACTGTTGCGCAATAGCACACAAATGTCCTGCATTGCAGGGGGCTGAACTAGATGACCTTCAGTCTCCCTTCCAAATCTACAATTTTGTGATTCTATGTTGCATTGGATTCCTCTGTTGCAAAACATTAAAACTCACTTGTCTGCCAGCACAAGCGCTCTTGTGTTAGTGGTCAGAGAGCATTAGGTTCTGCCCTACAAATTCATTTGAACATCTGTCCTCAACCTGGTGCCCTCCAGATGTTGTTGGACTCGAATTCCCATTCTGACCAGCAAGACCAAAGATCAGCTGTCCAAAATGTTTGAAGGGCATCAGTCTGTGGGAGGCTGCATTAGAACATGAACTCAAATTATGGCCACGTTCTTTGAACAACAAAAACATATATAAGAAAACTAATTAACTTGACCTTAAAAATAAAGGTATCTGAAGAAGTGTGCATGCACACAAAAGCTCATACCAAGAACAAACTTAGTTGGTCTCTAAGGTGCTACTGGAAGGAATTTTTTTTATTTTTTATCTTGTTTTAAAAATAAAAGTCAAAGGTACATCCCAAAATGACATCAATGGTTTTTCCTCAGATAAAGGCTCACAGCTTTGCCGGTCCCCATTTTTGTTGCAAATTAAATCTTCATGATTATTAAATTCTGGTCAGACATTTTAGTTCCTTTGTACTCATTGGTCAGTAAAAAAAAACCAAACCAACAACATTGGGACATTATGGGACATTATAGGGTGGGAGAAACCGATTCATGCTGGGCTGCTGGGTGGAGCACTGACTACATAATTTTCCTAAGCAGGCAAGATCATTCTTCTTTTACAGTGCAGGTTCAATATCCAGGTTAAAGCTTTTTACTTTTCTGCAGTGGCTCCCCATTGTGGAACGCTCTCCCTGGGGAGGTTCTCCTGGCCCCTTCATTATACATATTTAGGCACCAGACAAAAACATTCCTCTTCTCTCAAGCCCTTGACTGATTTAATATTCTACAACCTTTAAACGTATCTCTGGGAAGGAGAGGTTATTGTTGTGTTGTTTTTGTTTTAATTATTTACTTGTGTTTTTATCTTGTATTTTATTCTGTGAACTGCCCTGAGAGCTTGTGATGGTCATAATCACCATCAGAAAAGCATACTGGATTAAGCCAGTGACCCACCTAGTCCAGCATCCTGTCCTCACAGTAGCTAGCCAGAAGGCTATAGGAAGCCAGCAAGCAGGACCCAAACACAAGAGCTCTCTCCCCTCCTCTGGTTTGCAGCAACTGGCATTCAGAAGCTAGGGTTGCCATATTTTGAAAAGGGAAAAAGAGGACATATTTGCTGACTTCTAAATCACTGAGCCTAGAGCTTGCCAATCAGAAGTTTGGTAGTTTGAATCCCCGCAACGGGGTAAGCTCCCATTGCTCGGTCCCTTCTCCTGCCAACCTAGCAGTTCAAAAGCACGTCAAAGTGCAAGTAGATAAATAGGTACCGCTCTGGCGGGAAGGTAAACAGCATTTCCATGTGCTGCTCTGGTTTGCCAGAAGCGGCTTAGTCATGCTGACCACATAACCCAGAAGCTGTACGCTGGCTCCCTCAGCCAGTAAAGTGAGATGAGCACCACAACCCCATTGTCGTCCGTGACTGGACTTAATGGTCAGGGGTCCCTTTACCCTTTACCTTTTACTTTTAACTATGGATCACTATGACGACTCTCGTTTTACATACCCATGAAAAAGAGGGCATGTCCTGGAAAAAGAGGACATATGGCAACCCTTCGAGAAGCATTACCACCTCCAGCAGTAGTGTTTGAGCATAGCCTTCAAGGTTAGTAGCCATTGATAGCTTTACCCTCTTCTGTGAATTTGTCTAATCTGCTTTTGGAGCCGGCCAAGTCAGTGGCCATCATTGCCTCTTATGGGAGCAAATTCCATTGTTTATGCGCTATGGAAAGAAGCCTTTTGCCTGTTTCTGAATCTGTTGTTGTTCTCATTTTTGGTTTCTAATGGAAATTCTAAAATCCTTGATGCAAAAGAAGACCCATCCCAACCTACTGGCACGTGTGGGCACCCAGGCGCTTCATACAATAGCTGCAGACAGAAGAAAATTACCAAAGGCAGGCCCCAGTGATCTGGAGGGAGCAGAGATAACCACACAAATGGCTTCTGTCATGCATCGGCAGGCTGACAGGTTAAGGCACAGCCCAAAACTTGCTCATTAGGCTACCTGGGGCTGGAGCTGTCACAGAGCTTAGCTTTAACAGAAGAGGGAAGAGATTAACTAGCATCACTCAAGAAGCAGCCACTCTCATCCCCGCTGGCAGGTCACCATCCCTGCCAGTAGCCAGAAGAAAAAAGAAAAGACAAAAAGAAAATTGTCATACATTCCTCACTGACAGGGTGAAGGAGCGTGCATTTCCATCCATAATTTGACCCACTGTCCATCAATCTTCACAATAAAGAAACATATAGAAATGGTTAGTTGCATCCCATTATAGTACTCCTCAGAGTAGACCCATTAAAATTAATCAGCCTTTCTTAGCAATGTGCGTTAATTTACATGGATCTTCTCCAGTTACGACTAACACTGTATACAACTTAATCTCTGAATTATACCAATAAAGAGGATTATCAACATGAATATTATTGCAAGCACATACAAAATACTAGGGGCTATGGGGTGCTAAGGGGAGGGTTAATATCTCATTTGGAGGACACATCATGCTCCTTCTGGGGTGGTTTCTTCATCTTTGGTCCTCACTCTGCACTTAGATCTCACCTGTGACTCATAGAAGCTGTCTGCCTGCAACAGCGGCTACACTCTGGGTACGGCTTTGACTGGCTGGCTAAACCAGGTGGAGGTAGCTGATGCATCTCAAACTCCCAGTGAGTTAGGGACTTTCCCAGAATGTAAAGGCAGGATCCAGTGGATTGAGTGGACGAGACCAATAGTTAGTCCAACGGTCAAGAAGGTGATTTTTGCACGTGCTATAGATTCTTAAAGAAATCAGCCCTGAGTGCTCACTGGAAGGATAGATCCTGAAGTTGGCCACCTCATGAGAAGAGAAGACTCCCTAGAAAAGACACTGATGTTGGGAAAGATGGAGGGCACAAGGAGAAGGGGACGACAGAGGATGAGATGGTTGGACAGTGTTCTCGAAGCTACTAACATGAGTCTGACCAAACGGCGGGAGGCAGTGAAGGATAGGTGTGCCTGGTGTGCTCTGGTCCATGGGGTCACGAAGAGTCGTGACTGAATGACTGAATGACTGAACAACAACAACAACATAGAGAGAAGTGAGTGGCAGATGTCAACCTGGGAAGGAAGCCCATCTAGAAGAAGGAAAACTCTAGTCCTAACCCTCCGCTGCCTTGTGTGAAATCTTCAGAAGAAGAAAAAGCTAAGAAATAAATCCTACACAAATCTGGAGTCCCTAAGATGGTTGGATGGTGCATTATATGATGGTTGGCAACAGTGAACACTGAACACTGAAGTGCAGTGTTGCCAAATGAAATTATGTACTCAGTGAGAATTAGGTCGCTTATACATGACTATTTTTGTATCTCCTAAATGGGAGCCAATTGATAACTTTTATTGTCATTTTCATGTTCAGTACCTTGAAATTAGCAAAGACTGGCTATTTTTATTTCAGGGGCATTTTGTGCTCTATGTGGTGATACCAGTTGCTATAGAGAGCAAACAGCAATCTGTGGACTCCCCAGAAAGATCTATCTAGTTGTAATAGGCCCTTGTAATAATGGACCCTTTGTCTAATCCAGTAGAAGTCTTCTTATGTAACAAACAAATAATGCCTGAGTTTGCTTTTTTCCTTCTCCCTCCCAGTCATTTTTCCTTTGAGATTGCAATCCTGAGTGCAGGGACTATGTTATTATTGAGCTCTGGAAGCTACTATGAGAGTCATTTTTCAATTGAAAATCAGGTTTTTAAAAAATACTTCAAAATTTTAAAAAGCCCAAAAGGTTTCCAATTGCACATTAATGCCCTTCTTTGCATTGTCTTGTTGCATAGGTTCTGTTTCTTTGCCATTTTCAACCATGAATGGTGGGCTGGAATCTTGCAAACCATTTTCTCTTTAAACTGTTGCTTCCATAAACAGCCAGCTTCACACATGGGCACCTTTTCAGAAGGAAGAAATCAAAAGTTGCTTTTCAGAAGGAAGAAATCAAAAGTTGCGAGCCTCTTTTTTTCCACAGAGCCAAGAAACCACAGAATTGCTTTATTTCAGCACACTCTATTAAACCCCACTCTGTTTGTTGGTTGCAACCTGAAAAAGTGTATTTATTGTAATATACCAAGTCTATAAAAATTACAGCAGAAGGGGAGAATATAACTCTATTCTTCAAATGGAATCCTTGTGCAATAATTTTTCTATTAGCTTCCTAAATCATTCTCTACTTATCCTAGTTATTTTTACAGCAGTGTCCCGCTTCAGCATTGAAGGTTATATTTATATACTGATTAGAAAAATATCAATTGTGGGATGGCAAACTGTGTGCAGGACGGATATTTTTATGCATACACAGAATACATCTGTACACAGAATATATCTGTACAGTGGTACACAGACCCAGGATAAAAAGAGAGCTCCATTAGATAAGAGGCCGGAAAAGTTTTTCAGTGCGCAGACTATGTTCCATGATGGGCCACCTTCCCAGGCTCATTTGCTGTGGAACATGGGGAGAGTCGGAGAGTCTGGGCCTGATTATTTTAGGTCCCTTGGCCTAAGGAGAGGAGGTGTACTGTAGCTGGGGAGAAACTTGGCCATTGGTGTTAGTGAGGGCCAGAAGATTGCAATCAACCCCTTGGGCCTCCATTAGATCCATCCCTACCAGGTGACTAGTTGCTCTATGAGAACTGCAATAAAGCTTGCAAAGCTCCAAGCCTGAAATATGCCTACTTGCCATGTATCATGAGTTATCCTATTCTCAGTAAACCTCCTATATTTTTCCTGCACACATTGAACTGCAAAAAATTGGAAGAGCATAGCTGTTGTTCTCAATACAATATGTCCCATTGGTTGCTAAGTGAATTGGAGCCTGAGAGGATAAATAGCTATTTTCTATTACACAATGATCTGAGCTACATTCAGACTACTCACTGCCCTGCCTGCATTTGAGCACATTTCAGAGAGGCAGCAATTTATGTGGACTTATATGGACTTCAGGAGAGCTTATATTAGTTTATATGTTTAACTTAAGATTGGTATACTGATGGTTATTGTATCGCAATGTGAGTTGAACACGGTCTAATGTTATTACAGTCATACCTTGGTTCTCGAACACCTTGACATTCGAACATTTTGGCCCCCGAATGCCGAAAACCAGGAAGTAAGTGTTCCAATTTTTGAATGTTTTTCAGAAGTCAAACATCCGGCGCGGCTTCTGATTGAGTGCAGGAAGCTCCTGCAGCCAATCGGAAGCCACGCCTTGGTTTTTGAATGTTTTAGAAGTCGAACAGACTGTATTAGTATATGTTTGTTTTCTGTTTTGTTTCGTTATTGTTACCGTTATTATCAGTTTCTTCTCTCTTTTTCAATTTATTTCATTTCCCCCCTTCTCTATTCCTGGCTAATTTTGCAAATATGTAAATAATAATAATAATAATTCAAAACAACAACAACAACATGTCCCATTTTTAAGTAGAGTAAAAAGGTAAAGGTACCCCTGACCGTAAGGTCCAGTTGCGGACGACTCTGGGGTTGCGTGCTCATCTCACTCTATAGGCCAAAGGAGCCGGTGTTTGTCTGCAGACAGCTTCCGGGTCATGTGGCCAGCATGACTAAGCCACTTCTTGTGAACCAGAGCAACGCACGGAAACGCTGTTTACCTTCCCACTGGAGCGGTACCTATTTATCTAATTGCAGTTGACGTGCTTTTGAACTGCTAGGTGGGCAGGAGCAAGGACCGAACAACGGGAGCTCACCCCGTCGCAGGGATTCGAACCGCCAACCTTCCAATTGGCAAGCCATAGGCTCTGTGGTTTAAACCACAGTGCCACCCCATCCCTTTCTTTAAGTAGAGTAGTGCATCTCATTTTACACATTTCAAAATGCATCTTATTCCAAACTACGAATTTTTGTGCACTTTGCATGAAGGCTAGTAAGAGGTGTAGTCTAGAAAGGTGGAGAGTCCTGAGGGTCTTATAGAGAGTGTTGAAAGGTCATATTTGCACCTGAGGCCAGAGGTCCCCCACCATTGTTTGTGCTGGGTAAATGGGTGGTTTTGAGCTCGATTAGGGATGGGGGAAATTTTGACCAACCTAACCAACCTAACCAAACCAACCTAATTTGTACTATGGTATTTCATGGCCACTTGTATTGTCTTTGGGAAGAAGAATCTTGATCCATATAGCTGTTTTGCAAAACAAAAAACAAAAAAAACCCCCAGTGATTCATAAGAACAATCTTCTGAAGGGTCAACATGTTCAATACAGTTCATCTATAAAGAAAAGAACACTTAAAGATGTTCTTATATAACAGGGATGCCCAATCAAGGTTCATGGGAAGGGAAAGCCCTCTTTGAACTGAGCTTCTAACATTTGCACAAGATGAAAACAGAGGCATGCAAATGAGGCAGCTATTGGTATGCCAAAGATCACTGCTGGAGCCTTGATCCCTGCAATATATTTCTGAAGGTTCTGCACTGTTTGCTATCTCCTCTGCTGGCTTGAAAGCCAAGATGGGATTTTCTCTCACTTTCAGTTACAGAGATCATAAGAAGGAATAATAACTGACTGACAACATGGAGCCCAAAATAGACCTCAGCAGGCTACATTGTGTGAAATGGCAGGTTGCACTCTGCATAATTTCACTAGTATTCACTCACACACACAATGTTTTTATGCATGTGCACATGACAAAATGCAGCTGCTGTCGACAACCTGCTCCACTATAGCAAGGGGGATCAGCCACTGAGGAATGGGCTACGACTCAGTGGCAGGGCATCTGCTTTGCATGCAGAAGGCTCCAGTTTCAATCTCTGAAATCTCCAGGCAGGGCTGGGAGTGAACCCGAATCTGCAACACTGGAGAGCTGCTGCCAGTCAGTGTCAACAGCACTGAGTGAGATGAACAAGTGGTCTGAATCAGTATACTAAATGAGTATAGCTCAGAGGGGTATATGGGTTGGTAGTGGTTGTTAGGGGACTTCCCCTGCATGTCAATAAAGGCTCTGGTGGGCTGAGCAGATGAGTGGATCCAACAGTCAAGAAGGTGGTTTCTGTACATGCTGTAGAGGGAAGTGAGGGGCAGGTGGAGCTTGTCAACCAGGGAAAGTGGCCCATCTAGGAAAAGGAAAAACTGATCCTAAGCCTTCTCTTCTTCCAGTGACGGATGCCAACAACAACCAACAACATGCACTCCGTAGGCAGAGCGTCTACTTTGCATCTAGAAGGTCTGAAGTTCAATCACTGGTGCATAAACATAGGGCTGGGAGAGACTACTATCTAAAACCTGGAGAGCCAGAGCTAGTCAGATTAGACAAGACTGTGCTAGAGGGACAAATAATTTGAGTCAGTATAAGGAAGCTTCTGTAGCGGACCCACCACTTAATACCATCAATTAATAATGCAGCTGATCCACTCCTGCTATCTGCCCCCAATTAAATATAATACACTCACCTCACAGTACACCCATTATACAAATTTCTACAATTTGCCACAGATTGTCTAGTGTGGGACTTGTGTGAGGGAAAACTTAATGATTAGAGTCTCACGCAGGAGTTGATTCAACAAACAAGAAAACTTTTGTTAAACAAAAGGGATTTATGAAACAGAGTAGGTCAGGAAATGTGCTCTTTCGGGTAGAAGTTAACTTGTTTACTTTAACTAACTCTAAGATGTTTCAAGCTTAAACACACCACTATAGGCACAGCTCTTCTTAAACTTCAGTTTAAGATGATTAGCTTGACTCAGAACCAGTTCTCCCTACCTCACTCCCTATCTCGCAACCTGGCACCTGTTTAGCATCTCATCCCTCTTCTCAAATCCTGCCCTAACTCTCATCTTAAATCCAGCCCTATCTAACTCTCCCCCCCCCCAAGTGCTGTTCGTCCCCCTTCTGTGGCCAGCTGACTTTGAAGCCCATCAGAGAGAGGCTCCTGCACTCTGGTGGAATTTCAGAGGGACTGCATCACCAGACTCTGCTCTGGCTCTGCTGTCAGTCACAGCTTCCTATGATAATGTTCCTATGAATAGCACTTGAGCATCTCACACTACCAAAATGTTATCAAGGCATTCCTCAAAGTGAAGAAACAGGGACTGTTTTGTTTTTGTGTAATAGAGGGGAAATGATTTACTATGGATGAGTAAAAGAACTGATAGATAAATAAATAGAGGTTTCCATGGAAAATAAAATAAAATAAATATTAAATGATGGTCATTTTATGTTTTGCCGTTAGGGTTTTAACTGATGGGAATAATTTTATCTTGATCTGCAATGTTATTTTAATGCTCATTTACATAATTATAAGATTGGTAGATTGGTAGACAAAAGGATACATTGGGGCGATAGCCAACGAAATCATACTCAGAACAGACCCACTGAAATAAATGAACTTTGGTTTTAGTCTCCTCTGAGAATGTAGGATATCATTCTTTATGTCTGAAGGCAGTCCTGTATAGGGAAGATTTTAATGTTTAATGCTTTATTGAGGTTTTTAATAATTTGTTGGGAGTCGCCCAGAGTAACTGGGGCAACTCAGTCAGATGGGCAGTATATAAATATTACTACTACTACTACTACCAAATTGAGCACATTTATATCATTAAGTTGACCTAAATATATTTTGAATAAATAAGGTATAAAATTGGGAATTTGGAGCACATGTTTACATGTGAGGTTCTGTGAGGCATAGTGATGAGGAGCCTGAGCTTCAAGTCTAGAAATATTTGCATCAAATTTCAAGGTGTGGTTTTCAAACTACCCACATTGTCTCCACCTCAGTCTTCCCCATCTGCATTAGGGGGATAAAAATACAGGCCTCTTGTAGATAAGTTACATGAAGCACTTTGAACCTTTATGCTATATATATATATAATCCCACATAGCAAACTCATGCTCATGGCTTATTGTTGTTGGGGGACAGGTGGAATGGCAAATAGTATTACTGGCTAGCTGGGAGCCTGAACAAAAGAACTCCACACTGCAGCAGTGGGAAACCTCTTTCCCAGGACTGAATTTGGCTCTCCAGCCCTCTCTGTCTGGCCCTCAAGACTCTCTCCAGCCCACACCTCTACTCAGCTACCACCACCACAGCAGGCCATGCTTCAAATGCTCCTTGAGTGTTTTTGCCAAGCTGGAATATGTCCTTGATGCCTCCTGCTTCATTAGAATCAAGGAATTAAGGGGAGTGTGTGTGTGTGTGTGTGTGTGTGTGTGTGTGTGTACAAAGGTAAAATTTGCATCAATTGGCTTGCCCACTTTTGCATCTTGTTCCCCCACCAAATTCCCCCTAGAATGTTGCCCAGATGAGAATGCAGTGCTTGCACTGAAAAGAGTTTTCCAACCCTGCAATGCTGGAAGATTTTGTTGCAAACTTTGCTTATATTATTAATTAAGAAGTAGCATCAACAACAAATCCAACTGGGAGCAAGCAAATGCAATAGATGTCATCTTTATGAAAGCAACCTATGGCTTGATATTATCCATTAATTAAAAAGTCACAGACTGAGCCTTGGCAGGCATATTTTTGTACCTGCAGCACTGCAGCTTGGCCTCATTTGAATTTTCATTTCTCCTCAATACCTAGTGAAAGAGGCAATGCTTTCTTGCCATTGCGCTGGAATCATGGCATTATTAATGGGTAACCTTTTCAATGTGCATTACTGGATGATGGCTTTGTTTGCTATTTATTCACAGGAAGAAATTGCTTGATACCAAAAACCCAGAAACAAGAAAGCCTGTGAATCAATAAGCAAGGTACTTGCAACGTTAAATTTTTATTAGTGTTGTGTTTATTAGCTGACATCAGAGATGGGCAATGAATGGCCTGCAATCTGGAAATTTCATCTTCCACCTGAGAACTATTCCTAAAAAATGTGTCATGGGATTCAAGGAAGGAGAAGGAATTGCACTCAGGACCAACTAGAAACACTTGCCCAAGAGGAACCAGTTGTGCCAATATCTCTGATTCCCCTGGCTCCAGTTCAGAAGCCCTAATGGAGCCACTGTCTCCTCAATTCCTGCAGAATCAACAACTGGTAAAGCCGAATGGCCCCCTTTAAATGGACCCCTCCTGTTATTGCAGGCCAGCATCCAAGAAAAACTTGCAACTCCTTTTCAAGGTGCAATCTAAGGATGGGTGGTTTGTTTGGTTTGGTTTGGTTTGTTTTGTTTTGTTTTGTTTTGTTTTGTTTTGTTTTGTTTTTGGCATTTGTCTGCCTTGAGAGACAATGGAGTGTACTTCTGGGGATGAAGTCAAACTGGTGGAGAATCACAGTGCATGCTGTGGCTGCAGGAACCAGTAACTCATAAATGCTGCTTTTTGTGTTCTTTTTGTTGTGTTATCAGTACCAAAGTGATCTCTCCGTGGCACAAACCTAGGAGGTCCTGGGCTGCCCAAATGACAAGACCACCACCCCTTCAGCCTTGCTGATGTGGTCCAGAGAAAAGGAAAGCAATATGTTTGGCATCAGCTTGACTGCAAGAGTTGCCTGAAGGAGGCATACAACTGTTTCAGGGACTCTGCTCCAGATTTGTGTAAGGTTCACTCTTTAGAATTTTCTTCTCCTGAACATATCCCTCAAGGCAATGGGTCTGGATTTTTCTTTGAGGTTTACTCCTGAAGAGTTTCTCATGAATAACTATAATTGCAAGGCAATGGAGCTTTAGGAGATAAGAGTTTTCTTTCTCCTAGATAGGCTATCTTCCCATCAGGTTGACAATATCCTTCTGCCCCTCACTTCCCTCTATTGCACATGCAGAAACCTTGACTGTTGGACCCACTATTGGTCATGTCCGCTCAATCCACTGGAGACTGTTGTCACATTCAGGATTCAAGACCCATTGGTGGGTGACTGTTTATTAAGACTTTCCATAAATAACAAGAGTATTTTCAGTGTCTCTGTTTTCAAATCGTAGAGTCTTTCATACAGTTCAATTACAGTCAATTTGAGGCATTTTTTGTTGTAAGCAATGTGGGATTGAGGAGGAAAAGGGGGAATAGAGAGGGGGAATAGAGAAGGAGAAGGAGAAGAAGGAGGTGAGAGAGACAGTAAACTTTGGATATGTGGATTATTTTTGCTTGCAGAGTGAGAGATAATAGAGCATGGCAGGTCGCAGTGTGTTTTGACACACACACTCTCTCTCTGTGTGTGTGTGTGTGCTGGGTTAGGTTAGCCATATTGTTTTGTATGTTGTCAAGATCCATTGGCTATTCTCACCTTGTTTAGCTCTCCAGTCAAAGCCATTCCCGGGTGTGGCTGCTGTCACATACTGATAGCTTCTAGGAGCCACAGGTGATAGCTGAGTGCAGGCTGGGGACCAAAGGCGGACAAACTACCCCAGAAGGAGCACAAGATACTATCCTTCCCTTAACACCCCCCACACCCCTGAAGATGATACAGTGGTACCTCGGGTTACAAACACCTCAGGTTACAAACACTTCGGGTTACAGACTCCGCTAACCCGGAAGTAGTACCTCGGGTTAAGAACTTTACCTCAGGATGAGAACAGAAATCGTGGGGCAGCGGCAGCGGGAGGCCCCATTAGCTAAAGTGGTACCTCAGGTTAAGAACGGTTTCAATTTAAGAATGTACCTCCGGAACAAATGAAGTTCGTAACCAGAAGTACTACTGTACTGCTGAAATAACATCTGAGCTCTTCTCTTAAGGAGCCTCTAGCTAGCCTGAGTCCTGTGTGGAACTGTCCAAGGTACCATTGAACTATGTGCCTCTGTACAGCTGACACCACTGCTTAAAGCAGAACAAAACATTTTCAAGATGGTGAGAAATGGAGTTTCCACATGGAATGTATTTAGTGAATACTTTTAAGACTTTCAAACAATAGCAAAGGTGAAGCAGGATTAGAAACAAGAGGGATAGGGGGTATGAATAAAGCAAGTATAGTTCTCCACTTCTAACAACTGATCCTACGTCTTTATCGCTGCTTGGTTGTTCCACCCACTTTTTAACTTTTGGTTGCTCTTTGGTTATCATCCATGGAAATCCATTCTGAAGTCTCTTATCATCTTTGTTTGGACCTGCAGCTTTGCATCTAATATGCCTGAGAAACTAGAACAATTGGTTAAATCCTTTGAAACTAAAAAGCCAGTGATTGTTTTCTACAGATATCTGGTCTCAGTTAAACAATTTTGGCATACAGCATCTGAGAAATGAATGGAATAAAGAATTGGAGGTTTCTATTTTACCTAAGCAGTCGGACAATGTTTTAGTTTCTGCACCTAATGTTTCGTAACTACATCTTACACAACAAAAATAATTTATTGGACTCCCATATGTTTGTATAAGAAGTGGTTATCTACAACATGTTGCTAGAGATGTAATAAGGATAATGTCTCTTTGAAGCATTTGTTTACGCAATGACCAACGCTTATGAATTTCTGGAGGAAAGTATGGGATGTACAAATAGTATTTGGGGGCAGAAATTTACAATTCTCACATGATAATAAAAACACAGATTTCTCCTACAGATGCCCCTGACTATGCCTCTTGGATCCCCCCCCCCAAAAAAAACAATACCCATTCCTTAACTTTCTAATTTATATGCTGCTTTCCTTTTATCCTGCTATTTCCTGCCCTACACAACTGTATGAATCAGAAGCATGTAGACTGTTTTAATTAAAAATATACAAGAAAAATGTAATTACTTTGTTGTGCAATGCAGTGTTTATGAGTTGCTGGTGACATGCCTATTAACTGAATTGTTAATATTGAACAGTGGATATGTATTGCTGATAGTTTTGTATGTATTGTTAAGACAATTGGAATGCAGTCTTGCAGAAAAAGCTACATATAAATCTCCAAGAAATGATATTATTATTATTATTATTATTATTATTATTATTATTATTATTATTATTATTTTATAGCATTTATAGAATTTATTACTAACACTTCACCCACCCTGTTGTAACCAGGGTGGGTTACAACAAAATAATCTTCATGCAATTTTGCAGTAGAGCTACATATAAATCTTCACAATTGTTGCCGTTCTTAATAATATTCCAGACTTCCTCTTAGTTGCACTTAAGAAGATATTCCTGCTAAAAGAGCATGAATTGTGCATGTGTGCACCACATAGTACCTTAATGTCCATGCACTTATATGCATGGGCACTGGAAACTAGACACTTCCATTCCCCTCTCTGAGATTTAACTTCTGGAGACTTGAACTCTGAAAAATAACACCTCTAGAAGCTCATATTAAAAATAAATCAAGACATCAAAAAATGAGCAACATGGGGACAAAAGTCAGAAAACAATGGCTTACCAATGACTGAGACAAAAAAAAAGGAAAACTGTCTAGGGACAGCTGGAGAATCTGCTCCATTTTGTTAATTAAAATTAAATAACAGAGGTATAGAGAGAAGGAGGACTCATCATAACACAAATTCTTGGTCAGTTTTAAATCTATCTATCTATGGAGGGGGGAGAAAGAGAATCAGAAGCAAATGTAGCACATTAATGTTTTTTAATGTGCTTTTTTATTTTAAATAAAATGCCATGCTGAATGTCAATAGCTGTTAATCGTAGCCTCCTTCCACGTAATTTAAATACCTTTAATTTCTTAATTTAAAATTTGATACTACATGACCTTTTGGCTTCTGAAAACATGTTCGTCGTGATATGAAATAATCATTCAGCGTTAGCGGCATCACGGCAGATTATTAGCTCACTTGGAAGGTGAACAAAATCTGAGGGAAAGAGGGGAAAGAATTGCAATGCAAAACAGAGGCCCTTTTCCTGTAGCCTGGGGAAGTTTAAGGTGGAGAAAAATAGGCTCACTAGTCTTTGCACACAGAAATCCAACAACGTGACTCTAAAATTTGACAAAGGTCAGCTTAGCATTTTATAAAAGGACTGGAGGGTGGGGTAGGCTGGTAACAACCAGGAGGTGACAATTTGATTGCTAAGGGAATGAGATTTTTTTTTTGGCCTGCCCCAGAAAGTTTCAAAGAATGGCACCCCCCCCCCCAAAGATGGCTAAGGAATTGAAGACTTTTATAAATATTTGCCTTTGTGTTAGCAAATTAAATCAAACTGCTATGAAATCCCACAAGCTGTGATGCCAGCCCTTTCTCATAAGACAAGGGTGGCCAAGAGACTGCAATCTATTCACAGAGTTAAAAACTGACAGTGATCAAAGTTGTTGAGCTTTTTTTAGGAAGGAGGAATTTAGAATTTGGGGGGGGTTGGGTCAAAGTTGTTGAGTTTTTCAGGGAGGTTTTTTTAGGGGAGCCACAGTTGTTCAGCGTCTTTGGGGGGAAGAAAGAAGACTGATCACCAAAAGAATAATACCCCTCCCCACTCCCCCACTATATTTAAGGATCTGGTGACTTCTGTTTCAGTGTATCTGAAGAAGTGTGCATGCACACGAAAGCTCATACCAAGAACAAACTCAGTTGGTCTCTAAGGTGCTACTGGAAATAATTTCCTATTTTGTTTCACCAAAAGAATTGATGCTTTTGAATTATGGAGCTGGAGGAGACTCTTGAGAGTCCCATGGACTGCAAGAAGATCAAACCTATCCATTCTGAAGGAAATCTGCCCTGAGTGTTCACTGGAAGGACAGATCCTGAAGCTGAGGCTCCAATACTTTGGCCACCTCATGAGAAGAGAAGACTCCCTGGAAAAGACCCTGATGTTGGGAAAGATGGAGGGCACAAGGAGAAGGGGACGACAGAGGATGAGATGGTTGGACAGTGTTCTCGAAGCTACTAACATGAGTTTGGCCAAACTGCGGGAGGCAGTGAAGGATAGGCATGCCTGGCGTGCTCTGGTCCATGGAGTCACGAAGAGTCGGACATGACTGAACGACTGAACAACAACAACCACCACTAGAGCCCCTAGGCTCGCCGCCAAACCACTCACATATCCAACCATACCTTCAAACCCAACACAACACCATACAGCCACATATCGTTCCCCAATGGAGAAAGATGCACTCCATCAGCCCGGTTAAGGGCGGCAGCTTTGAAGGTAATATACAGGTGCGCAGTGGTGCGCCTTTTTATTTATTCATTGATTTAATTCTCCTTTTTTTGCCTTCTTAGTGGCAGCTGGGCAGTGACTGCCACGCCACACACGCCTCTGCAGCAACTGTGACCAAATTTTTTAACTGCAGGCAAAAAGGTCGCCAACTCCTCCAAGCCCCTCTGGATTACGGAACGTAGTGTGAGGCAATCTAAAGAAGGCAAATCATTTTCTCCCAGCCGCACCACCAGTGGGAGGACCTTCACAGGTCACACTCGACCGCCCCAAAGGAAGGAGCTCCTCCCAAAGCGTTCCCCATTCCCCATCTGGACATCCAGGGTACACTCACATGGATAGTTTGCCCAGTTGCACCATCAGCACTGCAGGAGGACCTTTGCAGGTCACACTCGACCGCACCAAAGGAAGGAACTCCTCCCCAAAGCATTCGGCATCTGGACCTCCAAGATATGCTCACATGGGCAGAACGGTCAAGGTGGCGCCCCAGTCCAGACTCGTCAGCGTGCTTGCCAGCCCAGTGCATGATGCTGTGGCTGACAATCCAAATGCGCACAGCTGCTCCTGTGAAAGAGGAAATAACAGACAGACATCAGTACAGGAATCACTGGCGACGCTTCCTGGCATAACCTTTGTCCACCTGAACTACCTAATGCCCCAAATTCATAAACCTGTCCCTTGACAGGCCCCAGTACGAGTCCATGTAGCAGCACCTACATAGAAGGAATGAAGCGTGTTCAGCAGTAGGCAAGCCGCAGTCGCTGGTGCCCGACATGAGCCAATTGATGCCTGACAGGAATCTACTTTTGTGCACTAGGGGCGAACCAGACCCCCATGGGGACGAATAGCCAAATATTTATGGTATACATGACCGGGCAAGGGCCCGCCACACCTGTGACCAGAAGCCTGATGATGGGTGGCCTCCCCTTTGGCCACAGGTCTGCCTTAGAGCTCCTGACTCTAACGACAAGCTGCAAAGCAGTTAAGGAAAAGTCATGAAGCAATAAGCCTCTGGACTCTCGGCCCTGTGCTGGCTCCAATGCAGTTTCCCCAACCCACAGTGCACCAAATTGCCATGGATACCCAGCAGAAAGGAATTATGCCTCAATCTTTGACCAGCAGACAAGTCTTGACGTGCTGCAGATAATGCATAGGTCAAAGTGACCTGCTCACTGCCCGCTGTCCTCGGAAGTTGGAGCATACTCCAACTTTCCAAGGCCCTGCGCAAGACATACTTTGCGCAAGGTCTCTGGAAAATTAAGTGTTACCAAACAGGAATTGCAGCGGACTGAATCCTGATGATTTATGTGGTGCATCCGATCTATAGCAGGTGAGTCAAGTACTGCTGCACCTGCTCAGGGATGGGGGCAAGCTTCTCTGAATGGCCTTCACAAAAGACCCAAAAGCCGAAGGGGAAACGGAAAGCTGCTGCTCCCCGTAATGATTAGCTGTTGCTAAAATGCCACAGGAGCTCCAGAAGATCCGGCTATAGTTGGGCATTAAACTTTACCCCCAAAAGTTTAAAACAACTGGCAGGCCAAATTAGGCCCCCGGGACCAACTTTGGACGTGCCCCCTGTCTGCCTCTTGTCACGTTTCTCTGCCTGGCTGGGACCAAGAGAGCAGCCCAGAGCCTTGGAACAAGCTGGGACCAATGACCAGTACAAGGTATGGTGTGAAATACTTAACTAGGGTTATGATGCTGGTTGTCCTATAGGCCAGAGATGGGGAGCCTGGTGTCCAGCAGAGGTTGTTGGGATTCCAACATAATAATGGCCATTTGGTGGGAGGAATAATAAACTTCAGTTTTGGAAGGTATGTGATCACAGCATTTTGGGGTTGGACTAGATGACCCTCGGGTCCCTTCTATGATTCTTCACTCTCCTCTCCAGTTCAATGTTCTAAACTGACTGAATAAGCATGATAGCTCCCTGAGTTTCTGCCATTGACTTGTGATTCTTCCTGCAAAATGTCTTTTAAGCCCTTTAAAGTTGAATGATTAGAGATCCTTTCCTTCCATGGAAGCAAAGGGGTATAATTTCAGTGTATGCGAGGCAGAAGAATCATAATATTAACTGCCTGTTTAGGGCTCCTAGGCACTTAGTAAGTTTCTTGCAGTTCAGCTCTGAAAAGTATTCCTTGTGTCTTGCTCTCAGTCCCAGCAGCTGATTTTCAGGGAGAAGCCAGGTGCAGTTGAGTAAGGATAAACAATGAAAACGAGGTGTCTGGTCTTGCATAATGTCACCGTTTGGGTACAGCTTGAGCTGTTAAAAGGTTTAAGGGCTTGTTCTGGGAATTCAAAAGCTTTCAATGCAATCCAGAGAAGAATTAAGCCTTGCTTGAGTCCACTGAAATAAAAACCTAAAACGGAGCACCTCTGATGGGCGGGATATAAATAATAACTTATTGTTATTATTATTCTAAGCTTTCACAAAATGTTCTTTCACCATTTTGTGATCTATAGCTCTCAAACAACGGAGACCTAAAGGAAAACAAAAGCTTCATTTGGGCTTCAGTGTTTAAATATTCAATGACTTCGCACTTCCTGTTTGTCTGCCATGACGATCGGCTGTGCCAATTACACCGGAGCCCTTCCGTGCTGGTAATTGAGGATAACATGGGAGTAATTATCCTCCCCACCCTCCCAGGGTTGGGGGGCACTCCACCCGCAGATCGTCCGATACCTGCTGCCCGCCCATAAGGAAGAGGGGGCAGGGGGCACTGGGTGTAAACTGCATTGTTGTGGCAACTCTCCAAAGCTGGCGCCATGAGCAAAGGAACCTGCTTTTTAAGATAAAAATTCGGACTTAACTAACAGGCATGCGCTGAACTAGCAGAGAAAAAATAACTTGCTAATTTAATCAGCCACTGAGAAGAATTGGATCTGCGGAAAGACTTTTGTCGGGACCAAAACACAATGGCTTGAAATACGTAAGTGGATGCTATCTTAATTACGAAACTGACTGTGTGAAATTTTGACTGGGATTCTGGCAATGATCATTAAGAGAAAGATGAAAGGAATTCCTGATGGAGCTATTGTTTCAGTGTGGAGGCATCATCTCATTAACAGCTGGAAGGAGGCCAAGACAGAGTTTCGGATATCTGCCTGGGATTAATGGTGGACTATGACAAGGTGGCGCTGTAGTCAACCACTGAGCCTCTTGGGCATGCCAATCAGAAGGTCGGCTGTTCGAATCCTGATGGGGTGAGCTCCGGTTGCTTGGTCCCAGCTCCTGCCAACCTAGCAGTTTGAAAGCACGCCCAAAAGTGCAAGTAGATAAATAGATACTACTCTGGTGGGAAGGTAAATGGCATTTCCGTGCGCTGCTCTGGTTTTGGTGTTCCGTTGTGCCAGAAGCGGCTTAATCATGCTGGCTACATGATCCGGAAAAACTGTCTGAGGACAAACGCCAGCTCCCTCCGTCTGTAAAGCGAGATGAGCGCCGCAACCCCAGAGTCGTCTGCGACTGGACTTAACTGCCAGGGGTCCTTTGCCTTTTTATGATGCAGTTAAAATATCTCTGTGTGTAGAAAATGAAACTAAAGATTGCTGAGGAGCAGAAACAACAGTACAAAGGGCTGACCCACTTGTTGAATTAATTGATGGATTAATTGTATGGCCCCAGGGGGAGGTGAGCCTTTTTTATTCTCTTATGTATTTGCAGTTTTACCTGGTAAACCTCCCCGGAAAGGTAACTGTTTGAAATATGCAAGTGAGTTTGAAAGAACACTGCTGCTATCACCTCAGTGGAAGGAAGGAAAAAATTCCAGACTGGAGCCACTTTGTATTTGCAGAGGTACCAGCATGTTGGGAGATGGTGCGAGACTACGGAGGGGAATTCTGGATGCCTGCCTGGAGCTAATGGTGTCTTTTTGTCTGGGACTGTGGCGTATTATGGGTCCTGTCAGCAGAAATTAAAAATGGAATGGCTGGAATGTGAACAACACAAGAGAAATATTTCACACAGAACTATGAAGACGAAATTTTGAACAGACCAGTGGTTGTAAACACAAATGAAAACTAAGTGAAGGATTAACATTGGAATGGTTTATTGACTAATTAAGAAATTCAATGTGATATTGGATTATTAGCACTCTACGAAATTCAGTTTTCCAACTGAAATGGTTGTATGATCTCAACAATCAAGCGTTCGAAACCACCCAAAATGGCATGAGATACAAAGTCTTTCTTCTTCCTGTTCCGAGAGATTTGAATGGGGAAATCCTTTTGATTCCTCAGTAATAAGAGGCAGTGGGCTGAGTGCCACTGAGCTGCCCATTTCTCTCTGGGGAGGGTACATGCTGAGGCTTGCCCCTTGGCCCACATTTATACTGCCAAATGTGTTTGTGGCATCACAGTCAACCCACAGACAATGGCATCAGCTGGGGAGGCATCACCATCACCCCCTCAGCCCTCACAAACAAACAAATAAAAGGAAACAAACATTTCATTTCTGATCCCTTTTATTTTACACCACTGTAAATTGTAAAAAAATAAATTTAAAATTTGGTGTTTGTTGTTTAGATCCATCCGTGTAGCTCATTGGGTAGAGTACGAGACTCTCAATCTCAGGGCCGTCCTTCAAGCCCCATGTGAGGCAAAAGATTCCTGCAGGGGGTTGGACTCAAAGACCCTCGTGGTCCCTTCTAATTCTGCAATTCCATGATGTTGTGATCTAAGTGCATCACTTTCAAGTGAAATCATTCTCGACACAAAAAACACATTTCAAACACGTTCAAAGGTTTAAATAAAAAAATAATCTTTATTTAAAAAAATTTCAACCGAAATGGTCGTATGATCTCAACAATCAAGCGTTCGAAACCACCCAAAATGGCATGAGATACAAAGTCCTTCTTCTTCATGTTCCTGAGAGATTTGAATGGGAAAATCCTTTCCATTCCTGAATAATAAGGGGCAGTGGGGTGAGGGAGGCCGGGGGGCCACATCCACACCGTTTAAACTCCTATGAAGCTGCTTTAAACATTCATGACTCCGAACCCCAAAGAAACTGAGAGCTATAGTTTGAAAAGGGTGCTGAGAGCTGTTAGGAGACCCCCTTGTTCCCCTCCCAGAGCTACAATTCCCAGAGTTCCTAACCCTAACCCTGACCTTTAACCTATAATCAGAGCTATAATTCCCAGAGTTCCCTGGCAAGAAGGGAACCCTACCCCAACCCCTACCTCTACCCCTACCTCCTTAACCAGAACTACAATTCCCAGAGTTCCCTGGCAAGAAGTGAACCCTAACTCTAATCCTAACACTAACCCTTAGCCAAAACTACAATTCCCAGAGTTCCCTGGCAAGAAGGGAACCCTAACTCTAATCCTAACACTAAACCTTAACCCTTAACCAAAACTACAATTCCCAGAGTTCCCTGGCAAGAAGGGAACCCTAACTCTAATCCTAATCCTAACACTAAACCTTAACCCTTAACCAAAACTATAATTCCAAGAGTTCCCTGGCAAGAAGGGAACCCTAACTCTAATCCTAACACTAACCCTTAACCCTTAACCTAAAAACTACAGTTCCCAGAGTTCCCTGGCAAGAAGGGAACCCTACCCCATACCCCTACCCCCTACCCACTACCCCATCCCCACCCCCTACCACTAACGCTAGCCCTAGCCTAGCCCTAACCCTCGTAACAAGTCTCAGTCCCCTGAACAACCTACAGTTCCCAGAGACCCCGGGGGGAAGCCATTCCTGTTTAAAGCGTCTTCATAGTACTTCCATTGGACGGTGCGCCTAATGTGGCCTAATGTTCCCTCCCTCTTTTTCTTCTTCTCTCTCCCCACTGCCCCATCACTTGAAATGCAGCAGATGTCCGCCTGCAGTCTCCCTTCAAGGCTCCTTCTCTTGGGTCCGGCCACGGCCTTCTCCATTGCTCGCTGCCAGTATTTCGCGTTCATTTCTCCGATGGAAACAGGGACGTCCTGCGGTTCTCTTCATGACTTTGAAGGAGGATTCACTGGATCGACATCCCTGTAAAGCAAAGGCCTAGAGATCAGTGGGATGGCCACCACCCGACAGCACCCCCCACCCAGGCTCCTCCTCTGTTTGGCTGCCTGTTAACAAACAAGGCTTCCAAACCAGTTTCCATCCATCTTGACCCGCGTATCCACTAGCCTGAATGCAAACTCTTCTGACAACCCCACCAGCTGCAGCCTCGCCAGCCCCATTGGCAGACATCCACTAGCTTCAGAGCTGAATACCACCCGCCTCCAAGAAGCGATCCCACTGGCAAGTAAACTTTGTACTTGCCTCCTTCTCCTTGCTCCACAGCATCCCAGCACCGGGCAATTGCCTCCTTCCGCTTGCCAGCTTGCCACCACAGGGCAGGAGGCCGCCAGGGCTGAGTGCCACCGAGCTGCCCATGTCTCTCTGGGGAGGGCAACTGGCAAGGCTTGCCCCTTGGCCCACATTTATACTGCTCAGCTGCCAAATGTTTTTGTGACATCACAGTCAACCCACAGACAATGGCAGCAGCCGGGGAGGCATCACCATCACCCCCTCAGCCCTCACAATGGGGGGCGCAGCTCAGCAGCCAAAACACCCCCCCCCCAAGTTGTGCCTATATCTGTGAAGGCCACACTGGAAACCCAAGGGGGCAGGAGGGGGGCATTTTTCAGCCCAATGGTTGCATTTCCCTCCACACAACACTAGTCAGATGCACAAATGAACAGAGGAATGAAAGCAGGCCTTATCTTTGAACAGGAAGTTGCTCAAGGAATGACATGCAGAGGGAAAGTTAGCATCTCAGGGAAAAAACGCCTTTTCATCAATCAATCAATCAATCATTGTATTTGACTAAAAGCCATTACAAATCCAGTTACAAAAGCACCAAACCCAATAACCCACACTATAGTTCTCATATTCTTTGTGGGGGGGGGGAACCATGAGTGTTTAAAGTGGCTTCATGGCACTTTAAATAAATGGTTTGGATGTGGCCCCGTCCTCCCTCACCCCACTGCCTCTTATTGTTGAGGAATCAAAAGGATTTCCCCTTTCAAATCTCTCGGAACAGGAAGAAGAAAGACTTTGTATCTCATGCCATTTTGGGTGGTTTCTAATGCTTGATTGTTGAGATCATATGACCATATTAAACTATTTAATAAGTATTATTTTTTTATTAAAACCTTTGAATGTACTTGAAATGTGTTATAGGAATTCTAACATCTCATATATATCAATCATATGTTCATAAATTTCCAAGGCAAACACATACATATGTATATAAACCACGTGTCTGAAATAGTACAGGACAGCAATCCTGAAGCCATTTTGACTCTCCCAATGACCTCAAATATTCTCCCCACTGTCCCTTTGCTCATAACTCCTGTCTTTAGAGCGTATCCTATATAATAAAGTCCAAGTATCTCTGCGTCCAGTCTCTACTACTGCGCATGTGCCCCCACGGACAGCCGTTGGGAGTTGGAACGCAGAGACTTCGGGCAGCCGGGCAAAACTGTTGAACCCGCAACAGCCTCTCAGGGCGCTCCGTGCACAGGCTGCAAATAAGGCCATTGGGCCGGAGGGTTTACGGGCAACCATAAATCCTGGCCGTGGTTTCGGGGGAAGGGGAAGGGAGGCGTGTAGCGGTTGAAGAATAGAGATAGGAAAGTGTAGCAGGGCGTGCACGTCCTACTTGGCTTGCGAGTTCTCTTGCGCTGCCTGTGAAGGGCGGACGGAGGGCGAATGGAGCGATGCTGCGCTGCGCTCACTCTACGGTGAGGAATTGCTCCATGGGCATGCAGTGCCCCCCCCGCCTCCCCCCACACACCGCCCGCCAGGCCGGCCCCAGACACCGACAGACACAGCAGCGGAGTGCTACCGTGCAACGCACACTTCCACGCAGCCCCCCGCGTCTGCTGGACGGGCGGGCGGCTCGGCCAATGGGCGCACTGCACACCCATGGAGCTATTCTGCACATGCCAATCGCAACTGGCGCTGGGGGGGGGGTCGTGGACGGGGCAGGTCATCCTCCGTCGCCGGCTCCGCGACACGGAGAGGGGGGCTTGCGGGGGGGCTCTGCAAAAGGCCCCCTGCTCATCCACGTGCTCAGCTCTGGGACCGGCCAGATTTATATGTTCTAGCGCCCGTTAATTTAACGGTCTGCATTAAGCTACTAGTTTATGTATAAAGAGGGTGAGCCTGTGACCTGGATTCAGGAACTAAGTATTCAGCATCTCAAAAGGAATAGCTAGGATGCCCAAGTAAAACAATCAGTGACCATTATCAGGTATCCTGACAGACAGGTTTTCTGCTGTAGACCTCCCCCTGCAATGTATTTCTGCTGGGGAGCCCCTCTTTTGTTTGATAGTTTTTTGGGGGGGGTTGAGCTACAGGGGAGGCAGTATCAAAAGTCTATATAAGAGCTTGCATACCATTGTTCTGGGTGTGCCCCCTCCCTTTCTGCGTGGGGTGTGTGGGTGACCCTGTTGCAGCAGTTTATTAAAGATCAGTTTATTAAAGATTAGGGCTGCTGTTCTGTGCTTTTCGGGAAATGGTTGGAGTTCTGAAGCCTAGCAAAACGTATGAATCGCTAGTCAAGGTGGAGCAGGGGTTCCTGTGTTGGACCCGGCTGACCTGGGTTCAGATTGCGTCATGGGGAGACCTTGGGCCAATCACTGCATCTCAGCCTAGCCTACCTGTGTTTAATCCAAAGTCTTAATAAAGCATCCGTAAACAAAGAAAAGGCAACAATCATTTCATTTCCAATGGTTTATTGACTAATTAAGAAATGCAATGTGATATTAGATTATTAGCACTCTGCGAAATTCAGAGCTTGGGAAACCACCCCAAGATAAATAATTTGGCATTTATATTTGGCTTTTTTATTGTATTGTAATTTGGAATGTTTTAATGTGGTTCTTTATGGATTATTAAAATGGAAAACTTAGTAAATATTATATACAAAAATAAATAAATGAATAAAATACTCAATGACCTGCCTTTCAAATAAGTGGAAATGAAGCAGCTGGTTGCCATGGTGAAATTATGATGACACTGTCACTCTGCAGTGGCAGTGCTGAAGTCGTAAGTCAGATTCAAGGGGGAATTTCCCCCCAAGGCCCTGCCTACCAGTTAACAGTGACCTAAGGTTTTCCAGTAAAACATGAAATGCTGCACACGCTACATCTTGTTCATGCGCTTAGTTCATAACTGTTCTCTTAGATAAATGAGTAATCATAATATTTTAGTACTTATCCTCAGCTACTATGTGTGGCTTCCAGCAAAAAAATAAAAAATAATGTCAAACATAAAAAACTTCCAGATAGAGGCTGCCTTCAGGTATCTTCTAAAAGTTCTTTAGTAGTTCTTTATCTCCTTGACATTTGACGGGGGGGGGGGCTTCCACAGGGAGGGCGCAGCCACTGAGGAGGCCCTCTGTCTGATTCCCTGTAAACTCACTTCTTGTAGTGAGGGAACCGCCAGAAGGTCCTCAGAGCTGGACCTCAACATCCGGACTGAACCACGCAAGTGGAGACGCTCCTTCAGGTGTACTGGGCCGAGGCCGTTCAGGGCTCTAAAGGTCAGCACCAACACTCTGAATTGGGCTTGGCAACATACTGGGAGCCTTTAGGACTGGTGCTATATGGTCCCGGCGGCCACTCCCAGTCGCCCGTCCAGCTGCCGCATTCTGGATTAGTTGCAGTTTCCGAGTCACCTTCAAAGGTAGCCCCACGTAGATCGCAGGACAGTGGTCCAAGGGGAAGATAACGCTTGTGATCCTAAGAGCTGTGCTTCCATCTTCCAGTTCTATGCGGTGAATGCAGACTGTGACAAGCTGAAAAAGGAGCGCCCAGATTTCTGAAATGTTCTCCCTCTACAAGACGAAGTGGATTAGGTCTTCCAGAAGCCACCCGCACGACTCAGACACTTAGATCATCCAGGAAATCTTAAAACTGTTTGCACAGTGTGCTTAAATCAGGCATGCCCAAAGTTTTGGGGACCTAATCCAGCCCCCTGTGGCAGTTTATTTCCTGGGGTAAAAATCCTTTAAAAAAACTCAACAACTTCAATCCTAAAAAGAGGTTAACTTCGGTCAGCCCTTTGGTCGGCCCTCACGGCCCTTCACTTCATCAAATCTGGCCCTCTTTGAAAAAAGTTTGGACACCACTGAAGGGTCAAAGTCAAAGAGTTCAGGAGAAGCAGAGAAGGGAGTGCTGGATGTCAGCCGTTTCACTCTCTCCCGTGCTGCAGAGTGTGTGTGAATACTGGATCACATGCTCTGTGTGTTGACATCCCATTCTTTGGAGGCGTGTGTGGCGGAATAATGCCTGCTGATGGTTCAGGTTCATCAGGGGTTAACCTGTCACTCCCATTTTAGGCAGGTGTTCCCTGGGAGGCGGAGCTAGTGGGCATTCTAAAAGGAGGGGGAACAACTGTTAAAAGGCAGTTGGGGGTTTGGCAGTTGGGGGTGGAGGGTTAGAGAGGGAAAAGGGGAGGTTAGGCTTTGGGGAATGGGAGGAAAGGTCATTACCATTGCTAAAGGGATGCAGGAAATATTATAACAAAGCTGAATTACATGAGAAGAAGATTTGTACCAGTAATAACCCCAGACATCCATGTTTTCAAGTTACCTAATAAAGTTAAATGTGCTTAAACGTTCGCTGACTCTGGCAGAGGATCAGCACCTTAAGAGGTGTGACGAAGAGGAGAGAATAAAGCTTTCCTGGGGAAGAGGAAACTGTTTACAGAGGGCTGGACAGTGAAGCCAAGGGTGCCACTTATTTGCCTAAAGGGGAGGCAAACTGCAGTAGTTGGGAACCCTGGTAGGGAGATCCCATGGGTGGCAAAGGACGCAAGGAACTGTGCGCCTCTGCCGTCTTCTTTGTTCTGTTCTGTTGTTCTCTCTCAGAGGACCCCCCCATGCTGCTTCCCTTGGAAAAAGGGTGTGGTTTAAGCACCCCAGTCAACCCGTCTCTTCCCATTGTGCCTTGCCCCTTTCCCTGCAAGGGTTCGTGTGAGTGCAAAACACCTTGGGGCGCAGCAAGCTGGGGGGCGGTCTGGGGGGAGGATGCAATGCCAGTGGGATGATGGAGGGGGAGATAGCAGGCAGGGAAGCTGCTGGGAAGGTGTGGGACAGAGAGAGACACCCCCCCAAAGATGAAGGGAGGTGGGTGTGCAGCTGAGGGCCCTCTCCCCCTCATTTTGAGTAATCCGAATAGCAATATGGATACTATAAACACATGCAGAAATACAAACACATTTATTATTAAAGAAATTATGACTGAAGAGCCCCCCTTTTGTGACATGTGTGGCATCTGGCCTCCTTGGCACCCTCAGAAACCCTGCTTAGCACCCACCAAGGCCCCCTGACCCTCCATTTTAAAAAAAAGGTTTCCACAAAATCTGTTGGTTTTACAGTGCTACAAGACCGTTTGTTTTGGCAGTTGAGAGATTGGTATTATTTATTTATTTTGCCCTTTGTGAGAGATAAATAAACTGGTTCCTTTGACTTAAGGTCCCTGGGTCCTTTTAAATAAAGTGATCTGGACAAAATGGGTGAATTGGGAAACCTTTTTATTATACAACACTTGCAAGTGTGATAGCCCAAGATCAGGCACATCTTCATCAGGAAAAACAAATCTTGTCCGGCCGCAAGTCCCTCCTTCCACGCCCACAAGAAGGGGTGTGCCAGTTTACAGAAGAATATTGCCTCCACCTCATTAACATTTTACCATTCCACTTCCCATGTTAATCACAATACAATACAATACAATACATCCTTTATTGGCATTTCAAGTTAAGACATTTCAAAATGGCATCAGGTAGAAAGTCTTTCTTCTTCCTGTTTCCTGTTTCCGAGAGATTCGAATGGGGAAATCCTTTTGATTCCTCAATAATAAGAGGCAGTGGGGTGAGGGAGGCCAGGGCCACATCCACACCATCTAAAGCGCTATGAAGCCGCTTTAAACACTCATGGCTTCTTCCCCCAAAGAATCTGGGAGCTATAGTTTGAAAAGGGTGCCGAGAATTGTTAGGAGGCCCCCCTGTTCGTTCCCCTCCCAGAATTCCCTCCCAAGAATGGAATCCTACTCCTAACCCTAACCGTAACCCTGATGCTAATGCTAACTAACCCTAACGCTAACCCTTAATTAGAGCTACAATTCCCAGAGTTGTCTGGCAAGTTGAGAACCCTACCCCTCACGCTAACCCTCACGCTAACCCTAACTCTAACCCTTAACTAGAACTACAATTCCCAGAGTTCCCTGGCAAGAAGGGAGACCTACCCCTACCCCACCTCTTTCTGTGATGTATGTTTATTGATTTTTTTCGGGGGGGGGGGGTTGAGCTACAGGGGAGGCAATTTCAAAAGTCTATATAAGAGCTTGCATACCATTGTTCTGGGTGCGCCCCCTCCCTTTCTGCATGGGGGGAGTGGGGGACCCTGTTGCAGTAGTTTATTAAAGATCAGGCTTACTAGCTGCTTTGCTTCTCAGTACTCTCTGCTTGGCCTCTGTTCCCGGCATCTGGCAGAGACCCTTTGTCCGAAGTCCTGGCTTGCTGCTGCCAGTCAGTGAAGACAAACGTAGGCTCCATGGACCAATGATCTGACAGCACTAGAAACCTATTCCTCTGCATTAGGGCTGCTGTTCTGTGCTTTTCGGGAAATGGTTGGAGTTCTGAAGCCTAGCAAAATGTATGAATCGCTAGTCAAGGTGGGGCAGGGGTTCCTGTGTTGGACGTGGCAGACCTGAGTTCAGATTGCGTCATTTGGAGACCTTGGGCCAATCAATGCGTCTCAGCCTAGCCTACCTCACAGGGTGACTCTTGTGGATTTAAGTAAGTGTGTTTAATCCAAAGTCTTAATAAAGCATCCGTAAACAAAGAAAAGGCAACAATCATTTCATTTCTGATACCTTTTATTTTACACCACTGTAAATTGTAAAAAAATAAATTTAAAATTTGGTGTTTGTTGTTTAGATCCATCCGTGTAGCTCATTGGGTAGAGCACGAGACTCTCAATCTCAGGGCCGTCCTTCGAGCCCCATGTTGGGCAAAAGATTCCTGCAGGGGGTTGGACTCAAAGACCCTCGTGGTCCCTTCTAACTCTCCAATTCCATGATTCTGCGATCTAAGTGCATCGCTTTCAAGTGAAATCATTCTCGGCACACTCAAACACATTTCAAACACGTTCAAAGGTTTTAATAAAAAAATAATCTTTATTAAATAATTTTTCAACTGAAATGGTCGTATGATCTCAACAATCAAGTGTTAGAAACCACCCAAAATAGCATGAGATACAAAGTCTTTCTTCTTCCTGTTCCGAGAGATTTGAATGGGGAAATCCTTTTGATTCCTCAGTAATAAGAGGCAGTGGGCTGAGTGCCACTGAGCTGCCCATTTCTCTCTGGGGAGGGTACCTGCTGAGGCTTGCCCCTTGGCCCACATTTATACTGCCAAATGTGTTTGTGGCATCACAGTCAACCCACAGACAATGGCAGCAGCTGGGGAGGCATCACCATCACCCCCTCAGCCCTCACAAACAAACAAAGAAAAGGAAACAAACATTTCATTTCTGATACCTTTTATTTTACACCACTGTAAATTGTAAAAAAAAAATTTAAAATTTGGTGTTTGTTGTTTAGATCCATCCGTGTAGCTCATTGGGTAGAGCACGAGACTCTCAATCTCAGGGCCGTCCTTCGAGCCCCATGTTGGGCAAAAGACTCCTGCAGGGGGTTGGACTCAAAGACCCTCGTGGTCCCTTCTAACTCTGCAATTCCATGATTCTGCGATCTAAGTGCATCGCTTTCAAGTGAAATCATTCTCGGCACACTCAAACAAATTTCAAACACGTTCAAAGGTTTTAATACAAAAATAATCTTTATTAAATAATTTTTCAACTGAAATGGTCGTATGATCTCAACAATCAAGCGTTCGAAACCACCCAAAATGGCATGAGATACAAAGTCCTTCTTCTTCATGTTCCTGAGAGATTTGAATGGGAAAATCCTTTCCATTCCTGAATAATAAGGGGCAGTGGGGTGAGGGAGGCCGGGGGGCCACATCCACACCGTTTAAACTCCTATGAAGCTGCTTTAAACATTCATGACTTCTAACCCCAAAGAAACTGAGAGCTATAGTTTGAAAAGGGGGCTGAGAGCTGTTAGGAGACCCCCTTGTTCCCCTCTCAGATCTACAATTCCCAGAGTTCCTAACCCTAACCCTGACCTTTAACCTAAGACATTCCTCATGATAGGGTTTGAGGTGGAGTCCCCTTCACCTTGCAGTTTGAGTGAGTGAGAAGGGAATCAAGAGGTGTCAAGCCGCCATCCGCAGCCCTGATAGGGAGGAGAAGCAGTGGCAGCAGCTCTGAAGCAAAGATGCACATCTGCTGGGACTGCTGCCACCTTCCTCCTCGCTGGCCTCCCTCAGTGCAAGGGGAAGGGACTGTAGCACTAGGGAGGGAGGCAAGCAGATGGCAGGGGCAGGGCTGGCACACATCCCGGGCAGGGTGTGTCGCCCAAAGAGGCAGGGCACACATACTGGCAGCGGGGAATGCAGGGGTGTGGCGCACGTTATGGGGGCGGAGCGCGCAGCCTGTGGGGGCAGGGCACCTAGCGGGGGAGCAGCCACGATGGAACCCCACCAGGATCGCGCCAATGGGGGCGGTGCACTCCCATCGCCCCCACCTTCCTCCACCCCTGCTTGTCTCCATCAGTATTAACTTTCAGGAGAATTTTGAAAACATTTGGTGGCTGAAGAATGCTCTTTATGGCAACTTCAAGGGCACCATTGGCTGAAAGAATGTTTTTAACTGTAATTGCTTTTAGAATATTTTAATCTGTTTTGGAATGCTTTCACTTTTTTATACATTGTATATCCTTTTGCCACTCTGGACTCCTTGGGGAGAAAGGGTGAATTCAATAAATAAACACAGGCAATTCCTGTTTTAGATGTGACCAATATGTGCGTGATCATGCACAGCGCCAAACCCGGAAGTAACCTGGAAATGTCATAAAAGATGTCACTGAAAAGGTGAAGTGTATCTGAAGAAGTGTGCATGCACACGAAAGCTCATACCAAGAACAAACTTAGTTGGTCTTTAAGGTGCTACTGGAAAGAATTTTTTATTTTGTTTTGACTATGGCAGACCAACACGGCTACCCACCTGTAACTGAAAAGGTGGGGATGGGCAGGGCAAGGATATGGGCAAGACAGAGTGGAGTGGGGTGGAACAGGGAGAAACGGGGTGTTTGCAGGCTGTTCCAATTGCACACAATTTCACGCAAGCACGCAATGACCTGGAACACAACCCCCGTGCAAATCAGGGGTTGCCCTTTAAAATAACTTGCCTGGAGATACTGAGAATTGAACATGGGAACTTTTGCATGGAATGCATAAGCTTTGCCTATGAGTTGCAACTGGTGTTCTCTTTTTTAGAAAAACATAGGTGCTCACCATGAAGTTGTTACAGTAAGTGCCACATTTTTAACATTGGTGTGTGTGATCTAGTACTGCATACCCTTGAGTACCCCCAGGAAAAAAGCACTGGCTGCAGCCCAAACAGCACAACCAATTAGACAGCTTCTTAAGGCTTTGGTGGGAAGATTGTGGGGGCCCAGATGCTATGGTACCAACTCTTATAATCTCCAGTCAGCATACCAAATAAAGTTTGTTTGTTTTTTATGGGGAAATGTGTGAATTGCTGTGGAAATAGAGCAAATTGAACATAAGGTTGGAAAATCGACAGATTCATCTACCCTTTGTTCTAGGAAATTTTCCAGCCTCTATCTCTGAAAACTCAAAGCTTGAAGAAACTGTTGGAGTTTGGTATTGTCATGAGTTTGTGGGTGCCAGACTTCTCATCCCTGTAATCCTTGCATGTGTTATAACAGGCACGCCCAACAGGTAGATCGTGATCTACTGGTAGATCACTGGCCGCCTGTGGTAGATCACTGGTAGCTCACTGGCTCCCCCCAAAGAAGCTCAACAACTTTGGCTCCCCTAAGAAAAGCTCAGCATTTTTGCCCTGCACCCCCCAAAAAGGGGAAAGGGGCTTTCCTCCCTAAGAAAAGCTCAACAACTTTGATCTGAACCCCCCCCCAAAAGGGGCTTTCCTCCTTCCTAAAAAAGCTCAACAACTTTGAGCTGAACGCCCCAAAAGGGGGTAGATCGCTGTTAGTTTCTAACTCTGTGAGTAGATCACAGTCTCTTGGGAGTTGGCCACCCCTGTGTTATAATATAAACCAGACTGGCTTCCTAATGTGAGGTGATTGTCTAATGAATGGGCCATTAAGAGAAACAAAGGAAAGGTGATGGATCATTAAGTTAACAGAACAGAGGGGCTCTGAACCAGATGGCAAAGGGGTGAGGCCCCTCCTCCGCTCTTAGATGGTTAGTAGGGCAAGGCAGGAATCATAGGTCCCAACTCAAGGGGGCAAAGGTGTCCTTTGTTGTTGTTGTTGTTCAGTTGTTCAGTCATGTCTGACTCTTCATGACCCCATAGACCAGAGCATGCCAGGCACGCCCATCTTTCACTGCCTCCCGCAGTTTGGCCAAACTCATGCTAGTCACTTCGAGAACACTGTCCAACCATCTCATCCTCTGTCGTCCCCTTCTCCTTGTGCCCTCCATCTTTCCCAACATCAGGGTCTTTTCCAGGAAGTCTTCTCTTCTCATGAGGTGGTCAAAGGTGTCCTTAGCCCCCCTCAATATTTTTTTTTAGCAAGGGTCTCAGATTACCCCTCAAAAAAAATATTGAGCGGGCGGAGGAAGCTGGAGATGAGGGCAGAATTTGTTATGTGAGAAAAAGCAGCAACCAGAAGGTCAGAGAGCAATGGCTGATTTCTGCTGGAATCCAAGGCTGTGGCTATGGGAGAATCAAGACCCTTTCTCCATGTTCTTGCTATGAATCCCCCTCCATTAGCAACTCAGGTTGCATATATATGTAAATAAACCAAATATCATAAAGACGCCACTGTCTCCTCAGTGCCTCAATGCTGAAAGGAAACCCGAACCCTTAGTAAGTGCTTGGAACCCCTGCAATCCTGCACTGCTTGGAGATTGAGGTTGCATGCAGTAAGGTGCAAAAATATTTAGCCTGGTAGGATAGGTGGTTGTGAAAAATTAAGTTACTTAAGGTTTATTGCTCCTAGCAAACAAAGCCATTCTAAGTACAAGTTCACATAGCCATTGTGAAGGTCCAGCAGTTAAGGCTGAGGAAAAAAAACAGCCCATTGAGGGGAAAAGTGAAAGAAGAAGTGGCAGCTTTTCTACTCCCTCCCTGTTCAGATAAGTTACAGCGTGCGTTGTGGGTTTACTCCCAACAGAAACAGCTGACAGAATAGCTAGGTGCTGACATTAGACCGCAGAAGCACCTGGCAAATGCTTTTGAATTCCAGCTCGAGAATACAAGTGTCACACAATCCACTTTAGGAAAAAGGAAAACTGACCTTGAGAATGAGAAGTTCTTTGCTAAATTATTTGAGCCACAGGAGCTTCTCAGATACAGTGGGAAGAGAAACAACAGTGGTGTCATTAATCTCAGCTGTTGACAAGGTATATTTCACCCAGAGTGTAGTTGTAAGGGAGGTAGGGCCACCCTGACTAGACGTTCAATGCAACCTTGCTGCTGGCCAGAAATTGTCTTTGCGGAATGGGATCGCCCGAAAATGACACCATTGGCAAGGGAGAGATAAAAGAAGTCTTACCTCTAAGAAATAGTTTGGTGTAATCCTTTAAAAATAAATGGAGGCATGGTTGGAAAAAGACATGATGGATTGATCTCTTTGGAACATTCATAATGGAGAATGACACCCATGGACTAATTATCTACACGGCTTGTACGAACCAAGCAAGTTTGTGAGGGATCTGGCGATACACTGGAAACATGGAGCTCAGAAATCTTTTTTCCCCCCTTTATTGATTAAAAAAAAGAAAATTACAGTCAACAAAAAACAAAATATAAACTGAAGAGTATTACAATTTACAAATGACAAATTAATTTCTTGCAACACAACCTCTATTATGACTTCCTGTCACCCCATCAGAGGGACCTAATTTTCTTTTGAGTAGCACACCTTTCATTATCACTCCAAACTTCTTACCAATGTTTATTTTTATAAGATTTTCTATGTTTTTACAGAGGTCAGTCTATGCCTACCATAGAATTCACATTTTTACAGTGTTATTCAAGATATTTTCTGTACATGTCCCACTCTCTAACAAACGATTGTTCTGTATTGTCTCTAATTCTTCCTGCTAATTCAGTATACTCCAATAGTTTCGCCTGCCAATCCAATTTGGTCAGAGTTGAATCTCCTTTCCTTTTTTTTTTTTTTGCTATTAATATTCTTGCTGCCACTGTTAGGTACATAAATACCTTCCTCAGGTGTTTGGGAATGTCCATACCTATTACAGTGGTACCTCGGGTTACAGACGCTTCAGGTTACAGACTCCGCTAACCCAGAAATAGTACCTCGTGTGGTGGCGGCAGCGGAAGACCCCATTAGCTAAAGTGGTACCTCAGGTTAAGAACAGTTTCAGATTAAGAACAGACCGCTGGAATGAATTAAGTTCTTAACCCGAGGTACCACTGTATACCCAATAGGAAGGCTTCAGGGGGGGGGGGTTACAAAGGGAATCTTAAACATCTTTTTAAGTTCATTGTATATTATGTATATTATGTCCCAAAATTCCCTTATTTTGCACCACATATGCATCATCGTACCCTCCGCCTCTCCGCATGTCCAACAAAACTCCACAGAGTTTTCGCTTAGTTTTCCCCCTCAAGATTTTTTTTTAAAGTGAGACAGCAAATAAATATCTCTGATCAAAAGGTGAAACCCAGATTAATGTCACGGACTGGTTAGAAGTAGAGGAAAGATGGGAGGAACCAGCTGGGGAACCCTCAAGGAGTGATGGTGGGATGACTATGAGTTGTTAGAGGGAGAAGCAGGAGAAGACAGAGAAGAGGAGGTATCAGAAGCTGAAGCGGCAACAGGGCTGAGTGGGGGGAGTTTGTGGCAGAGAGTATCCAGAATCGGAGGCAGAAGCTGAAGCAGGAGAGGAGGGGGGCCAAGAGGCAAAGATGAGTCCGGTTGGTGAAGAGTCATGGGTGTCTCCCCCTCCTGCTGTGACAAGCTCCCCCCCCCCCCCGGTCTCCCAGAGGCATGAAAAGGGCAGAGAAGTTAGAGCTTCATTTAAGTGCAATCTCAAATTGCTTGGAGAGGATGGGACTTAGGCAGCTGTGGGGAAGCGGGGACCTTCAGTCTCAGCAACTGATCCGTGGGGCAAGACCTGCTGGAGAAGAGTTGCTGTGCTCATTAGGCCTGACATTCCTGTGCAGATCCTGATTTTGCTCATAAAGAGTGAACACCAACTTGCTCAGAGTCTTACTTACTGCTGATTTGCTCCTGTCAATAGAGATAGATAGATAGATAGATAGATAGATAGATAGATAGATAGATAGATAGATAGATAGACAGATAGATCCGTAGGTGGGTAGGTAGAGAGATAATAGTGCAGAGGTGCAACTGATCTGGTCAAGTCGTGGCCCTGAAGCCAAATTGGGCTAATTCAAGTCAACCTGGGATTCAGGCAAAGCAGGATATGCATTGCCCTGGGTCAGATAGGTCTGCTGGGGAGGGCTGGTTTTATTGACTTTAATTTTCTATAAATAATCTATATATATAAAATGCAAGTGTCTCTGCGTCCAGTCCGTGTGTCTCTGGGTTTGTGCTACTGCACATGTGCCCCAGGGACACAGGGATTGGCGCAGAGAGACATCGGGCCACGAGCAGCGTCGGCAGTTCAAGCGGGGCGGTTGAAATGGAACGTCGACGCTGCAGAGGACGAGGGGAAGCCGAAGAGGGAGGTCACGATGCGAGTGGCAGCTGCTGAGTTTCTTGGAGGTTTCTTTGCCCGTACTTCTCCCTCCCCCCCCCTGCAGTCTCCTTTTACACACAGCAACAGGGGGTGGGGTGCAAAGATGGTTCCCCTTCAGGCTGGGTGGTGTGGGTGGATGCTGGTGGGGTTTCCCCTCCCTCCTCTTTCTCTGCTTATTGGGGGAGCAGAGCGGAGGGAGGCGACTCGGGCTCCACGCGGCCAGCTGGCGGGCCAGCAGCGCTCCCTCTTTCTCCTCTCGGCGGGTGGAAAGTTAAACCCCTTCCCCGCAGACTCCGGGGTTAAACCCCTTCTCCCTCCTCCCGCCTTCCCCGCAGACTCCGCTCTGGGCCGCAGCAGCCCGCAGCCATCCTTCTCCGGCGCCAACCCGGCCGAGAGGGGAATAGAGGAGGGGAGGGAGAGAAGAGGAGGGATGGAAGGCCCTCCTAGGCACCTGCCTCTCGCAGCATGAACACCCGCGGAGATCCTGAGGCGCCAGAATGTGCCTGACACGCACGGCGGCCAAAAGAAGGCTCCCGGCTGTTGTTGTCCTCCTCCTCCTCTCCCTCGGCCCTTCATCTGCCCCGCATGAGCCTGGCTCACAGTCCCGCTCTCGCGCACACCTCAGCGGCTGCTCCCTCCCCACCGGGTCTAAGTGAAGGCAGGCTGTCGCAGCAGCAGCCGCATCGCTCCCGCTCTCTCCTCCCCACAACCTGCGTCTCCGAAAGCCGCGGCGACTCCGGAGAGGGAGGCAAGCAGACACCCGCTGCTGCTGCTGCTCGGTGTGCTGGCCCCAAGGGTTTGTCCATGAAGCAAGGTCCAAGTCCAGTCCTGGGTCTAGGGGTCCAAAGGAGGTCAATCCGGCAGGGAGCAAGGCAGGGAGCAGATCAAGGTCCAAGGCAGGTTCAGGCACAAGGTTGCAGGTTGAGCACACGCTTGCAACTAAGTTGCTCACGCAACTTGGGCTGGGTCTGGCTGGCTTTTATCTGGCCCTATGCTTAGGGCGGTCCCGATCCTCCGGAGACTCGCCTCTCCTCCGGGCCTGGAGGCGAGCACTCCTCCTGCAGACACTTAACTCCCTTCGCCTCTCTGCCCTGAGCCTCTGTAGCTCAGGAGAGGATGGTGGGTTACTGGACCCAGGGGATGCCTCAGCTTCCTCTGAAGAGGCTGGGAGTGGAGCACCTGCAGGCAATGGGTCCTCCCTCCCATCAGGAGCCAGAGCAGACTCTGCTGATGCCTGCACCTGGGGATCCAGCACAGGTGGGGATCCTTCAGGCTCAAGCCCTGGCCCCGGCTCAGCTGGTTCTGGAGGCGGGGAATCCCGTGCAGGCTGGGAACCCTCAGGTTCAGCATCAGAGTCTGACTCCCAGGCCATCACACCATCCCCCCTCCCAGGCCCCCCCCTCAACCGAGGGGCCGGACCAGGCTTGCTGGGGTAAGCTGCATGGAAATCACGGAGGCAGGCAGGTGCGTGGACGTTTTCCGCTGGTTCCCATGAACGATCCTCAGGCCCATACCCCTTCCAGTCGATGAGGTATTGGAGCTTCCCCCTGCGGTATCGTGAGTCGAGAATGCGCTCCACCTCGTACTCAGGCTCCCCCTCAACCAAAACTGGCTGCGGTCGTGGATTGTCTGGGTGGAACTCGTCGGGCGGGGCGACTGGACTAAGTAGGGACCGGTGGAACACTGGGTGAACCTTGAGCGATGGAGGTAACTGGAGGCGAAACGCCACCGGCGACACCTGAGCAGTGATGGTGAATGGGCCGGCAAACCGTGCATCCAGCTTTCGTGAGGGCCGAGAAGGATGCAGGTGACGGGTAGAGAGCCACACCCGATCGCCAACATGGAGTTCTGGCCCCTCCTGACGATGTCGGTCAGCCTGGGCCTTGTATGCGTCCTTGGCCTGGCGCAGTTGCTCCATCAATAATTGTTGCTGGGACTGAAGCTCCTGAAGCCAGTCTGTCACTGCGGGGACTGCGGAAGCTGGCAGCACGTCCGGGAACAAACGAGGATGGTAGCCGTAGGAGGCCTGGAACGGGGTCTGCTGGGTGGAGGCGTTCACTGCATTGTTGTAGGCGAACTCCGCCAATGGCAAGTGATCGACCCAGTCATCCTGCTGGAAACTGCAGTAACACCGGAGGTACTGCTCCAGCACCGCATTTGCCCGTTCCGTCTGGCCATCGGTCTGCGGGTGGTGGGCCGAAGATAGACAGACCTCCGTCCCAAGGGTCTGGTGCAGGGCTCGCCAGAAGTGGGATGTGAACTGGACGCCGCGGTCAGAAACCACACGCTCGGGCAGGCCATGCAGGCGGAAGATGTGCTGCAAGTACAGTTGAGCCGTTTCCTTAGCTGTGGGTATGGACGGGCAGGGGGCACAGTGCACCATCTTAGTGAAATGGTCCGTGAAAACCAGAAGGCAGGTACAGTGACGAGATGGGGGCAAGTCCACCACAAAGTCCAGCGAGACCGTGTGCCAGGGACGCGGTGGGACTGGTAATGGCTGGAGCAGACCGGGGGGTCGCCCGGTAGGACCCTTGGCCCGCCGGCAGACATCGCAACCAGCAACATAGCGTGCCACATCAGCCTTCAGGCGGGGCCACCAGAACTCCCGGCTTACCAGATGGGTGGTCCGGTACCGCCCAAAGTGCCCTGCTGCTGGGGCATCATGGGACATCTGGAGAACCTCAGCCCGCAATGGTCCTGGTGGGATGTATAGACGACCCTGGTGCAGCAGTAGGCCCTGGTGCAGGGCCAGCCCCGGATATCGAGGGCATGACCCGTCAGACAGTTCCCGGAGCCGTTCCTGTGCCCAAGCGTCGACCCGTTGCTGTTCTCGCACCCGAGCCTGCAGCGGTTTGGCCTCCTGAGTGGCCAGGAATGTGGCTGGTGGTAAGATAGTCGTCGGTACTGCCTGCTGTACAGTGTCTGCGACGTCCTCAGGTTTCCGGGACAGGGCATCCGCTTTCCGGTTTTGGGAGCTAGGGATGTAGCGGATCCGGAACTGGAACCAGGAGAAAAACAGCGCCCACCGGATCTGCCTTTGGTTCAACTTGCGGGTGGTCTGGAGGTACTCCAGATTCCGGTGGTCCGTTCTCACTTCCACCGGGTGTCGTGCCCCCTCAAGATGATGGCGCCAGACCTCAAAGGCCACCTTGATGGCCAGTAGTTCCCGCTCCCACACGGTATAGTTACGCTCCGCCGGAAGGAGCTGCCGGGAGTAGTAAGCGCAGGGTAACAGTGGCGCATCGGGTCCGTGTTGCTGAGACAGGATGGCACCGAGAGCCGTACTGGAGGCATCAGTCTCCACCACGAAGGGACGAGAGGGATCAGGATGCTGTAAAATCGGCGCCCTCTGGAAACAGGCTTTCAACCCCTGAAATGCCACTTCAGCCTCCTCATCCCAGGAGAAGGGCGTCTTGGGGCGCAGCAGTCGGGTTAATGGGGTGGTGCGATGAGCATAATCTGCAATGAAGGTCCGGTAATAGTTGGCGAACCCTAGGAACCGCTGTAAGTCCTTGCGGTTCCGGGGCGCTGCCCACTCTCGAACCGCAGCCACCTTCCCAGGGTCCATCTGCACCCCGTCAGGGGAGAGTCGGTGTCCAAGGAAGTCCACTGACCGCTGGTGGAACTCGCACTTGCTGAGCTTGGCGTACAGGCGGTGCTCCCGCAAGCGCTGCAACACGGACCGAACATGACTCTCGTGACGGGCTGGGTCACGGGAATAAACCAGAATATCATCTAGGTACACCACCACGTATTTGTCTAGCAAGTCCTGGAACACGTGGTTGATGTACCGTTGAAACACGGCGGGCGCGTTGCATAATCCGAACGGCATAACCAGGTATTCAAACTGCCCATACCGGGTCCCGAATGCAGTCTTCCACTCGTCCCCGGCACGGATCCGAATCAGGTTGTAGGCCCCTCGGAGGTCCAGTTTGGTGAACATCTGCGCCCCCTGCACCCGCTCCAGCAATTCTGCAATAAGGGGCAAGGGGTACCGGTCTGGGATGGTGATCTTATTCAGGGCCCGGTAGTCATGGCAGAGGCGAAGCTCCCCACACTTCTTCTTAACGAAGAGTACAGGAGCGGCAGTGGGTGAGGTAGAGGGTCTAATGAACCCGCGTTCCAGGTTCTTGCGAAGGAAGTCCTGCAAGGCTTCACGCTCTGGCTCCGAAAGAGAATATAAGCGGCTCACAGGCAGGGGCGCCCCAGGCTGTAGGTCTATGCCGCAGTCGAAGGACCGATGAGGCGGCAGCTTGTCTGCTCCCTGTTCCTCGAACACGTCTAAATAGTCCTGGTACACAGCAGGGAGCGTTGACAAAGCCTGACCCATGGGGGCAGCTGCTACTAACTCGGACTGAGCATGGGAACCCGGGTCTGGGAAGCGTACAGTCCGATTGACCCAGTCGATCTGAACATTGTGCGACTCCAGCCAGTCCATCCCAAGCACCAGGGGAAACCGGGGCATGGTGGCAATGTCCAGGGTTCGCACCTCCCGGTGCTGCTGGTAGCACAGGACCAAGGGCTGGGTCTCCCGAGTAACAGCGCCCGAGCGTAGGAGCCGTCCGTCAATTGCCTCCACCTGTACTGGTTCCGGCTTGTTCTGAAGCGGCACCTGATGCTGAGTGGCGAAGGCAGAGTCCATATAGGAGCGGGTTGCCCCCGAATCCACCAGAGCGTGGGTGAGAATCCAGGGCCCACCGGGGGGGTATAGACGCACCGGTATCATGAGGTGTTGCAATTCCACTGGTGAGGGCCCATCATGCGATGCTTGGGACCCCAGGTAGCCTGGGCCATCAACTACTGGGGTTGGCCGTTTTCCCTGCGGCTGGCGTTTCTCAGGGCAGGTTCGGGCATAGTGTCCACTCCCACCGCAGTAGAGACACAGGTTCCCCTCCCGACGCCGAGTCTTTTCCGAGGGGGAGAGGCGAGGCCGCGCTGCCCCGAGCTGCATCGGCTCCTCCAATGACTCAGCTCTGGCCACGGAACTGCAGGGAAGCACCGGCGCCGGGAGCCCGGTGTGCCGGCGGCCCCGGGCCTGGCGACGGTCCTCCAACCGATCGTCTATCTGCAGACTCCGTTGGATGAGGGCATCCAGTGTGGCAGGGCGATCCAACGTGGCCAGCTGATCCAGTATCTCGTCTGAAAGTCCCTCGAGATACTGGTCCCGCAGGGCAGAGTCGTTCCAGGTCAAGTCCTGCGCCAGCAGCCGAAATTCCGTGGCATAGGTGGCCACTGTGGACTTGCCCTGTTTCAACCGCCGAATTGCCCGATTGGCTTGACTCCCCTTCTGAGGGTTGGCGAACGTGGTTTCCAGATGATTGCAAAACCCCGTATAGTCTGTCAGCAAGGGGGAGTCTTGCCGGAGCAGCGGCAACGCCCACTTGGCCGCCTGGTCCTTCAGCAAGCTGATCAGGAAGTGCACCTTAGTGCGATCGTCAGGGAAATCCCGAGCTCGCCCCTGAATATACAGCTTGGCCTGGGCGAGAAACATGGGAAAGCTGGCTGGGGACCCATCAAATTTCTCTGGCAGGGCCACTGGGTACTTGCCGGGAGCTGGGGCGGCGGCCCCAGGAGCCAGTAAGGCATCCAAACGCTGCTGAAGCGCCGTAACCACATTGCTTAGCTGCTGCACGGTGTGAGTCAAGGCCTGGTTCTCCTGGGCCAATGCCACCAGCGCAGCCGCCTGGTCAGCCATGGCTACTAGTTCCTCCCGAACGCACCCCAGCGAAGGGGGAGTGCGGGTGTGGCGTGAGCAAACTGTGCTGGCCCCAAGGGTTTGTCCATGAAGCAAGGTCCAAGTCCAGTCCTGGGTCTAGGGGTCCAAAGGAGGTCAATCCGGCAGGGAGCAAGGCAGGGAGCAGATCAAGGTCCAAGGCAGGTTCAGGCACAAGGTTGCAGGTTGAGCACACGCTTGCAACTAAGTTGCTCACGCAACTTGGGCTGGGTCTGGCTGGCTTTTATCTGGCCCTATGCTTAGGGCGGTCCCGATCCTCCGGAGACTCGCCTCTCCTCCGGGCCTGGAGGCGAGCACTCCTCCTGCAGACACTTAACTCCCTTCGCCTCTCTGCCCTGAGCCTCTGTAGCTCAGGAGAGGATGGTGGGTTACTGGACCCAGGGGATGCCTCAGCTTCCTCTGAAGAGGCTGGGAGTGGAGCACCTGCAGGCAATGGGTCCTCCCTCCCATCAGGAGCCAGAGCAGACTCTGCTGATGCCTGCACCTGGGGATCCAGCACAGGTGGGGATCCTTCAGGCTCAAGCCCTGGCCCCGGCTCAGCTGGTTCTGGAGGCGGGGAATCCCGTGCAGGCTGGGAACCCTCAGGTTCAGCATCAGAGTCTGACTCCCAGGCCATCACACTCGGCCTCCTCAACCCCGCACGCAAACTACGTGATGGCGGCGACGCCACCCGGACCTGCTCGCCTCAGTCCAGTCTCGAGGCGCAGGCTCTCCCTCCCCGCCAGCCGGGATGTTGTTGCTCTTGCGGCGGCTGCCCATATGTTCTAGCGCCCGTTATTGTAACGGGCTGAAACCACTAGTTTTCTATAATTCTATAACTCTGTCACCATCTATTTTTGATGTTGATATCTATTGACAAATTTAATGTGTATTTTATAGGGCTTAGAGGCTTTATTTACAGGTGAGTGGTATGCAAATTTTGTTAAATAAATTTAGAGAGATAAAAGTCTTAGCTGTAAAGAATAACTTCTTGGTGGTTTTCGTATAGAGCTTCCCAGCTTGCTAATCAAGTGGCTCACAGCCATTTTTGAATAGGGTTAAAACAGACTAATCATTAATGGTCTGAATGCAATGGACATGCAGATTTTGATTCTGTTTGTTGTTATATAAGCAGCAGCTGAATGAAAGCTTCAGCAGCCTTGGAATTAATGGACTTGGAACAGCCTTAGTATTTCTTCTTGAAATGAAGGGTGGTTTGCAAATTCTTTTAATAATTGGAACTATGGATAGAGGAGTTCAGTTCAGCTCTCGCTCTCTCATGCTGTCCCTGCCAGGGTCCCAATGAAAACTGCCTCTCTGGATCTGCTATTTATTTAGATTTAAATCAGGAGACAAAAGGGCCAGATAGAGAGGCATTTGAATCCCTGTCCTGAAGTTTCCCCTCCTTGATGTACAATGTGAGGCCCTGACCAGGCTGCAGAAATTAATCTAAGTTCCCCCCACACCTCCTCTTTTCTTCTGAGCTTCATAAATAACATTCTCAAGGTCACTACGACCTGACCAACGAAAAGAAAAAGCTGCATCAAAATGGTGAAATAAAGCAGCAAAATGCATCTGAACAATATCTTGCTGTCGGGTTACCAGCATGATGAGACAACATTTTCCCATAAAATGAGTCAATGCAGCTGAGACAAAAGAAAGAGAGAGAGAGAGAGAGAGAGAGAGAGAGAGAGAGAGAGAGAGAGAGAGAGAATTCTAAAAACACAAGTTTCTTCAGATTCCAAACACATGCATCTTTATCCAATTTTAAAGCCTTGTTCTATTGAACATGTCCACATGTGTTTCCATGTGTGCTCCTTTATCACACAAAAGAAAAACCTCTTGTGCACCAAGTGCTCCATGCTTACAATATTAGCGAAAGGATGTGGCTATCCATGGGCCAAAGATCAGCCTGTTTGGATGTGCATTGGGCCCTGCTTATCAAATGATGTAAGTCAAGGACCAGGAACCTGAGGCCCAAGGGCCAAATACATGTGTCAGTGACCACCGATGAGTGTGCATAGGGGGGCTGACTTGGCAGAGTGGGCAGCAGTTTGTGGAGACCTGTACTAGCCAGAAGGCAAGAAGGTAAAGGAAGCTTCAGAGCTGGTGGGTGGAGCACAGAATGGGTCAGAAGAAGAGGGAGGAAGAGGCAGGTCAGGCAAGTGAAGGTCCAGGTGCTTCCCCACCCTTTCCTGCACCACAGCCTCCCAGAACCAGGGGGGAATGGAAAAGGGATGAGCAGAAGAAGTTTCCACACAGGCTCAGTCTCGGGTTGTGGGGGGCGAGTACATAAATTGGTGGATTTGCTGCAACTGCTCCGTAGAGCGTGGACCTAGCTCCTAGCTAGATACCAGTAATCAGTCTGAGCTTGGTAATTAGCACTCCTAAAACCACAGAAGCCACTCCAGTGACAATCTGGAATACAGGAGGTGTTGAATCTAGATGATGAATCTATTATCTATTCCTTCATGGGGGAGTGGAGCCCTTTCCATGACAGGTCATGCACATAATTCCTGATCATAGGAACCACCCATCAGCAAGACTTTTGTCTTAGGCAGATTCAGCCTCAGCTTATTATCCCCCATCCAACCACTTCACTGCCTGCATACACCAGCCAACACCTTCACAGTCTCTCCTGATTCAGACCGAATGTGTGTCATCAGCAGGCAGATCCCAATGGTTTTGTAAATGTTAAGTAACATAGGAGATAAAATGGTTCCCTGCAGGAACCTGCAGCTCAAAAGTCATGGTGCTGAGCAACAGCCCTACAGGTAGGAATGGAAGCACTGTAATGCTCGTTCACTCGTTCCACAAGGACACTGCAGCCAATAGTGTCACATGCCACTGAGAGATCAAGAAGAACAAACAGGGTTTCGCTCACCCTGTCTTACTCTGACTTTTTAGCTACAGTGTGCGGTAAAAATGCTGTAAGTTAGTAAATCTGCCCAGGGAAAGATAAATATCCATAACTCTGTGTATCAAAGAAAGAAAGCAACATAATGAGCTTGACAGATGAGTGCTTTCCTCTGTCATAAATGTTGCATTCTGCATGAGTACCCAGTTTGGGGTGTGACTGACAGCTCTGTCTAAACTTGCAGAAACGGAGCTTTAAGACAGCCGAGCTGTGGCTTTGCTGTGACAAAGGAACTATAGTTAACAATGATGTCTGCATTTGAACAGATATCGGAATATGTGCAAAACACTCATTTACAGAACTAGCAGGGGGTCCCTAAGGAAAGCAGCAACAGAGGAGATCCACAGAATGGACTTGGTGGCCTGAATGAGAAGATGAAATAGATTCCAGTCAGCAAAAACTCCCAACACCAGGAACCCTGAATTCTATTATGAGCTTCAAATGGCCTATATTATGTCAGAAGCTTTAGAAAGATGAGTGAAGTTCACATCAGGGATTTGCCCACAGCCTGTTGCATTATAAAAGCCCCCCTCCCATTAGGTTTTGAGTTGATGAGGCAGTGGAATCCTTCCAATAAATAAATAAAAAGAGACCCTGACTATAGATATGGAAATAACATTAGCTAACATTTTTATCAGTTCCTTCATGTTAATGCTCTAGCTGCCAGAGGTCATGATTAAATGTTACCAAAGCTGGCCAGGTTCTTCAGCCACATTCTCCAAAGCAGTGTCAGGAGGGACACTTTGAAGGGGATAAACCAGTGGGTGAGGCAGTTGTTTTCAAACCAGGATTTGAGGCCCATGTTTGTGACAGAGGCCTGAAGCCCCAGAAATCTATAGGTAGGGTGGGGGTGGCAAATAAAGTGGGCAAGAAGAAGGAGCCGCAACTACAATTTGGCTAAATAAAGTCAACTTAGGAACATGGAAGCTGCCTTATACTGAATCAGACCACTGGTCCATCCTGCTCAGTGTTGTCCACAGGGACTGGTGGCTGTTCCCAAGGATTTCAGGGAGGAATCTCTGCCAGCCCTACCTGGAGATGCCAGGGATTGAACCTGGGACCTTCTGCATGCAAGACAAGTGCTCCACCAATGGACTATGGTCCTTGTCATGGTATGAATACGTGCAGAGGCATGATCGGCTTGGAAGACGATGGGCAACCCAAGTAGATGTTTTAAAATGGGAGTGATATGCTGCTGCAAACACTCCAGCCACCACACTTTGCACTAGTTGCAACTTCTGGACCATCTCTGAGCGAAGCTCCACACACAGCACATTACAGTAGTCAAACTGGGAAGTTAACAGAACTGGGGTGGCCATAGCCATACTTACCCAGAAAAGGCTGTAGTTGGTGTACCAGCCAAAACATGACATAGTTACTCACTGATGCCACCTGAGCAGAGATAGTTATAGGAAATTCCCCAAACTTCACACATGCTCCTTCAAGGGGGATGCAACCTCATGCAGAACAGTCTGTTCCACCTGCTCCTGAACCTGGGAACTGGTCGTACATAGCATCTGTCTTAACTGGATTCCCTTCAATTTGTAAGTCCATACCCAGCCAGGCACCTGTTAAAGACCTAGATTTGCACTCAGAACTCACATTAGAAATCAGAACAGGCCTTCTAATTTACCAAAGGTATCTAATTTTGCACCTTTTAAATGCTTGCACCGATTTTAAGTTGCTGGTTTTAAGTTGATTTTATGCTGGTTTTTAGTTGTTGGTTTTGTGTGCCTGTTGGTGTGTGTGTTGATTTATATTACTCATGGTTCATTTTTATTGTTTTAGAATTATTGCATTTTGTATCTTAAATGGCAAACTGCTCAGAGGAGTTGGTTGATGGCCAGTATTTAAACGCAGCAAATTAATTAATTGGTAAATTGTTCTTTTTTAAAAAAATTCATCACTTTTTAAAATAGCTTGCCTTCTAACCTTGACCATGGATGGATGGCAAAATAAGGAGGCATCATTTCATGAGAAAGGAATCATGAAGTCTCTGCGCAAATGCAGAATTGAAGGGTTGTGGGATTCTATCTGTTTTTATACAGCAGACCTCAACGTGCTTCAGCAAATACATGTCTGCTTTAACTTGGGCTGAAATCTGTTCATCAACAAACTTGTAACCCAAAGGAAATCTTCAGGGATTTCAGATTCATTGTTCACATGTTCGGTTACATTTGCACAAAGCCCACCACTGTTTACCCAAGAGGTGCTAGTCAGTACGGTGGTGTTCTTTTCCTCAATTAAGCTGTGATTATGCCATTTTCAAACTGGTCTGTGGGTTTTAGCTGAACAGAAATAGATACTTTGTACTGCCAGACAAGTAGGTGGCTGCCTTTGCTTTTCATCATGTATAACATCAAGAAGGTTGTCCTCAGAAGCATAAGCAAAGTCACTGGAATATCACAAATGGAGTCCAGAGAGAAAAGTCCTGATAACATTTTGGGGAGCAAACTGGACCAAGGCAGTGCAAATTCAAGAGAAAGGAACAGAGAGGTTTGATCTTTCCTAGTTCTGGGCTAGGTTTTGAGTAGCTAGAATGTAGCCTACTTAACATAAGAGGCTGCTGGATCAGGCCAGTAGCCCATCTAAGCATTGTGTTCTGACATTGTGTTCTCATAGTGGCCAACCAGAAGTACTAATGAGAAGCCAGCAAACAGGTCCTGAGCTCAGCAGCATTCTCCCAACCTGTGGTCCCCAGCAATTGATAACTGTCCCATCCATTGCTACATCTACACATTTGCTTCTGGCAAGAAACAACCTCTTCCATACCAACCTTTGTGTACACCGAGGTCATCTATGAGGACTTTCCCACAGTTGAACCTGCCACCCAAGGTAATGCTGGCAGTGGCACCCAATTTGAGAAATTTCCTCCCCAGCTACATCTGTCTGGCAATGACACGGCTAACATTTTGGTGCCAGGTCTTTAAATGTATTTAAACACATCTGTTTCTCTCTTTCTCTTTCCATGTTGCAATATTTTATCTGGATGCTTTCTCTTTTTTCTTAAACCGCCTTGGAAGCCCTGCTGAAGGGCAGTGCACAAATCCTTTTACCTGAATAAATAAAATAAGCCAGCAGATATACAGCATCAGCTGAAATCACCAAATATTCTTTGCTCTCAGAGTGCTCAGGAGCCATGACACATCTGTTTGGCAGAACAATAAAATTCAGCTGGAGGAAGAGACCCCTTTCTATATAAAGAGAAAGTCCTTTCATAGTGGGGTTGGTTGTCTTATGATGCTATCATTAAAGATGCCCACTTTAAAACAAAAAAAAAACAAAAAAACAGGACAGCTGGGAGCCTGACAGGCCAAGCCTGGTTCAACAGCCAAGCAAATTGTGACAGATCTGTGTGGAGGAGCTAGCAAAGTGGAAAGCGAAGCCAGCTGGGCAGCTGGTAAGCAGAGAGCAGGGAATGGATTGCTGCAGGAAGTGGGGAAGGTGGTAAGGGAGTGTGATATTTGCTGCTGCGAACTTCATAAAAACGATGCCATGGGAGACTCAAATGTGGAACAAATAAACTTTGCCAAACACTGAGCGATTCCTACGACAAGTGCTCTCAGAAACGGCTACTAGGTGAGGAGCTTCCAGATGACCTATTTATTGAACATTCATACTGATTTATTTGCAGGTAGATTATATGGCGCTGGCTATTTGTGCGGCATTCCTTCTTTTATTTATTTATATTTCACAATGAAAAATGGATCGACACATGCTTCATAACATTTGCTGGTTACACTTTTTTTAAAAAAACAGCAGAACAAAGACACAGTGCTGATTGATGCTTTCTTGAGATGTGTTGTTTCAAAACATGATAAGCGAACACCATTTTTAACCATAAATCAATTAGCTTCACTTTCCTCAGTTCTCCTATAATATGTTAATCAGTTTAATCAGTGTGACAAGAGACCAAATTTCATTTAACCAGTCTAATAATACTGGGGCATTGTTCTTTACCCACTTCTTATCAATGCAGACCTTTACTGCTGTCAATGAATTTATGACAATACCTACGTCTGCATTTGAGAATGCCTTTCTTAGAAGTAATATGGGGGGGGCAGGTTCATTCTTACTTGTTTGCAGGGAAGTTAGATGGTGTTTCAACAAGCATTATCTCACATTTCCCAGGGCATTTTCCTTAACATGAAAAGTCAAATCTTGGTATGTAAGATCAAGTATAATGATCAAGTATAATTCATTGTGCCATCTAAATTTTCCAGTAAGCAGTTGATTCCCATCTAAGAAGAAGATCCTGCTGGATCCCACCTACCTCAGCATCCTGTAGTAACACAGGTAAACTAAGATGCCTGTAGAAGGCAGGACCTGAGCTCAACAACACTTTTCCCCTCCTGTACTTTCCAGCAACTGCTACTCAGAAGCATGCTGTCTCCAATAGTGGAGGTAGAACACAGCCATCAGGTTTAGTAGCCATTGATAGCCATGAATTTCTCCAATCCTCTTTTAAAGTCATCCAAACAGTCTGGAAGCACCCTAGATTTCTCTCCTGGTGTTCCCCAGAATTGCTTCCTTCCCCGCTCCAAGGAACATGACTTTGTTTCTCCTATTGTCATTATAGCTTTTTTCTTTCTGAGGAGGACAACCCAGCAAGGCTCCCAGTAGACTCTGAAACTTACCATGGCTGGTGTTGTTTGTTTGCCTGATCCTGAAAGAAGCCATACATGAAGTCAGTGCAATGAATAGAAAGCAAGATAGACAGCAGACTATGAAACTCCAGCCAGCCCTTTCTTTCCAGTATGAGTCAGCAATGGAAGTGGTGTCTTCCTACTGGTGGTGAGAGTGCTGATGCTCACAAGGATGAGGCTGGAGGAGTTGCAAGTTGGTGGCAGCAGCCCCACAGGTTCACTTGCAAGATGTCAACACTGCATATCCAGAGCTCTCCCAACATCACCACCACCTCACCCCATTCTGATAAACACATCTGTGGGTTTTTCATATTATCAAGGTGCTTATATGTGATCACAAGTACAATTCCAATTGCAGGGTAGGGGGCTTGAAAGAGTTGTGATGGGTGGGGGTTTGGATAAGGTGTAGATTACAGGGGTCAGCAAACTTTTTCAGCAGGGGGCCGGTCCACTGTCCCTTAGACCTTGTGGGGGGCCGGACTAGAATTTTTTGGGGGGTGATGCAAGAGAACCACAAGTTCCGGTGGCTGCTTACCTGTGTCTTGCGAGTGGCAGGGGCTGGTGGCGGCGGGACGATGAGTGGTGCATGAAAGGACTCCAGAGATGAGCTGCTTAACCAACAAAGCCCAGTCCCCTTCCTCCGCTAGGCAGGGCAGGGAGAAGCCAGGAGGAGGGAGGGAAGAGGCAGAGGCGGCACCGCTGTGGGAGGGAGAGGGAAAGAACGCGCATGCTGGTGATCCAGGCGGCAATTCCTGGACTGTCCGTAGGCCAGATCTAGAAGGCAATTGGGCCTGATCTGGCCCGCAGACCTTAGTTTGCCTACCCATGGTGTAGAAGGAGGGTCTGTGGCATGGGTGTCATCTTGCACCAAATATTGTGGGTGCCCGCAATGGAGGGCTTCAACTTTGCCCATTGACTCTGGGGGTGGGCAGCCCCCACAAATATATTATTGCAGGTGCCGAAGCACCCACAGCCCCCTGGAGTTGGCTCCAGTGGTCTGTGGTCTGGGGGTAGGCAGGGTTGGTAAGAACAACAACAACAACTTAAATGGAAAGAGACAAGCCTGGGCAGGGGGTGCCAACTTGAATAAAATAGGGGGGCAGGTAAGCCCCCTTGCACATAATCAATCACAATATGCCGCATGAACACATCATTTGAATGGCAATGCCCATCAACCTGGGGGACATCAAATATTGGGGGAGGGGGCAAAGGGACCTTGGCCCCTAGGAGTTGGTTCCTTTGGACTTGGGTCAGCTCCAGTAGCTTTGAGGCAGGGCCTATTTAGCTTTCACAGTGGCCAGGCAGATCCCAATGAGAAACCTGCAAGCAGGACATTAGTGTAACAGCGCTATTCCCCACTTTTGATTCTCGGCAATCAGCATCCAGAGGCAACATGTGGCTGTTGTTTAAAGTGCTGTTTGCCCCTTATCAAAGCTCAGTAACAGAGGACAACAGAGCACTGTGGTAATTACTAATAAGTCTGCAAACAAGAGACAGCTGAGGCTATTATGGTAGCAATAAATACGCAGGTTGCAGCAAAAGGAGCAGCTTAACTATATCGAGCATTTACACAACAAAATAATTAGTCATTTTACATCTAAAATCAGCCACATGCAGAGCATTGGACAGTGGAGACATAGGAAGAACAGGATTCTTCAAAGCCAAATAGGAAAACTGAGCCAACAACAAAACCAGGAAAGCAGGTTGCTTTCAGACATTCAAACCGGAGCATTCATCCTGATCTCTTTGTGCAAAGTTGGCAAGGAAGCTGGACCATGTTACCTATTTACAGAGCATTCATTCTGGTTCATTTGCAAGAAGGTTAGACAATAGACTTGTCCCTGTATGGGCATTATTTATCTGCTAATTCACTCCCTCGCCACTCCAATAAGATCAGAGTAGTCCATATCTGAATGTATTTGCATTTGATTATAAGGAGCACTTTTGCTCTTTCCCAATCATGCTGGTAGGCATTCCCTTTTGTGTTTCCTGCTCCTTCTAATATCTTGATTTGATTATGCCAATTGGGTACCAATGGGGCATGTACACAGATGCTACATGCACACCTTTGTGGTGGCGGGGGGGGGGAATCCAGGCACTCTTGCAACTAAAGCAGGACAAAAACTAATTCAGAACATTTGTGGTATGAGAACTTACAGGGTTCTAGCAGGACATACCCCTGCTGTAAACAAAGCAGTATGACCACCCCAAAACATTTATACATTCAAATGGAATTGTACGTATGATAAGCACCCGATAATATGAGAAATGCTCGTGATGAATGCTTGATTTAAAAAAGGGACATTTAGAAGGGCCCCTTGTGGTTGGATTTCTATGTAGACAAATTCTCATACCTACTTCTCTGGTTCTCTAAATGACCCACAGCACATAATTTTGCACAACTGCAGTGTGGGTTGTGGTCCCATCTGTTTTTACAGTTTCCATGTAAACAATACAACCTGTCTTGTGTTATGGGCTCCTGTTTCCCAAATTAAACAGAAACTGATATACTTTAAAACCAAATTGAACAGATTGCTTGTTCCTTATTGGAAAATGAAGGGATGATGGTTCTCGGCTAGAGGTTGTCATGGCAATGGGTTCTAATTTGGGATCAGCAAATATTTGGGAACGTGTTCCACTGATAAATACGTTTCTTGCGACTTTTTTCTTTCTTTCTTTTTTGGAAATGCAATCACCCTAGTTACTTTCTTCTTTCCTCCTTAGCAACACTGTAAGTCACTGCTGTATACCTGTAGATCAGCACCTTCTGGACTAATTATTGGATGCAGTGCTCTGCACAGTGTTGTCAAGAACCATCATTGCTATATTTATGTTCTAGGAGGGCGTTGTGGTATCGGGCTCGAAAAAGATTGTGCTACATCAACTGCAAAGTAGCTCAGTTTGCTGTACTAATATTGATAGGGGGAGGAGTTGCTGAGAGAGTAATATATCTGCCCCCCCCCCTGCAGTGCAGACCAGTGTGATGATTATCCAGTCTTTTGGTGTGTTGGGTTCTTTTTTCAGGGAAATGAAGTTGGAGGAGTTGTTAAAGGTCCCCTGGACAATTAAGTCCAGTCAAACTTGACTATGTGGTGGAGCGCTCATCATCTGTCCGCAGACAGTTTTCTGGGTCATGTGGTCAGCATGACTAAACTGCTTCTGGTGCAAGGGGACACTGTGACAGAAGCTGGAGTGCATGGAAACGCTGTTTACCTTCCCGCCGCAGTGGTACCTATTTATCTACTTGCACTGGCATGCCTTCAAAGTACTAGGTTGGCAGGGGTGTAGGAGCAATTGGGGGAGAGGAATTGTCTTCTCAATTCGGAGGGGAATTGAGGGGGATTTGTGGATCTGAGTAGTTTGCTGCTGGTGTAAATGTGTCAAATACTCAAGCCCTCTTTGCTCAAAAAGCAGAGGAAAATGTGGCAGTTTGACCTGTGCTGAAATTCTGTAGTTATTATAAGGCATAAATAAATAACCACAACAAATGCTCTTAGAATGCACTTCTTGTTTTATAACAATTTACTCTTGAATTTATCCAGGCATGGACACCTGAACTTTGATTGCTGTAAATCTCAAAATGCTTTTCAGACATACACCACTGCTACCATCACCATCTGAAACAGCATACCAGTTTTCGCACTAAATTTTACAAGTCGAAGATCAGCTGACAAAACATAACTTGACAATTCATGAAAGTTGAGTTATATGCATGGTTTAGGATTGACATTGGAGGAGAGCAGAATGCATGTCCGTATACCAGTGATGCAGAAGACAGTAACAGGCTTCAGATTCAGCACTCAGCCATGAAGCTCACTGGATGACCTTGGGTTGGTTACCTCCTTTTAGCTTAACCTGCCTTGCAGGTTTATTATGAGGATAAAATGGGGAAGTGGAGAACAATGTATGCCACCTTGAGCTCCTTGGAGGAAAGGCAGGATATACTAATAATGATAGATAGATAGATGATAGATAGATAGATAGATAGATAGATAGATAGATAGATGATAGATAGATAGATAGATAGATAGATAGATAGATAGATAGATAAGATAGATATCCATGTATGCTCCTTGGGCTACTTGGAGGAACAGTGAGGTATAAATGTAATAATGAATTTTATGACCCTGGGTTCTAACATTAGGAGAGATGGAGGAAAATTTATCCCTGTCCACTTTCTCCAGATAGTGCATCTTTTTATAAAAATCTTACTCTGTCATCTCCCCTTCCCAAACTCACCCTTTTTCTGAGCTAAAATGTCCCAGATTATATAGTCCTGTTTTCGAGAACTAACATTTTCCTCCTGTACATCAACAACATCTGGAACATTTCTTCCTTTGGCCCAGTACGGTACTTTCAGAGCATGATGTTTTCCCCCTTTTCTTCTCACTCTATTTCTGTCAGATATATTATCTGTGTGTATGTGTGTGTGTGTGTTTTTTAGACAGCGAAAGTGTCTGAAATCCATGAAAGGATAGCAAAGTCTCCTGCTGTGTGGGTGGGCAACTTCTTTCATTCTCTCTCTCTCTCTCTCTCTCTCTCTCTCTCTCTCCTCTCTCATGTTGCTCCAATTAATGCTCTTTCCATCTCTGTTTAAAATCTGTCAATCCCCATTTATAGAAGCCAATGGGATGTGTGTAAGAGCATTTTCTGAAACAAATCCACAGGAAAATAAAATTGAGCTCAGGCTCTTAGCAACCCAACTCTATTTGAAGTGCAAGCCAATGCAGGTTCCGCTATGAGGGGAAATTTAAGCATTCCCCTCCTTCACATGGGGAGAAGATGTACCGGTACATAAGCATCTGAGAGAGCACTGTCAGCCAGCTGCTAGGATCCAGACATCATTAATGTCGCTGTGGTTTCCCCTAAGGTGCCATAATTAATCGCTGTCAACACCATGGTCACAATTAACAGTGAGCTTGTTCCAACAAATTCTGCACAGGTGCAGCGGCCATCTGTGTCCACAAGGAGACTAAACGGAGTCATTTGTTCCTCTCAAACCTCTGTGCTAGAAAGTTCAGAGTTGGTCCTACTGTGAGGTGAGGCAAGGCATGGCATGGCAAGCCAGTGGGTTCTGCATGCTGTTTAGGGCAGCAGAGCAGGAAGCAGGCAGGTTTACCATCTGTCATTAGGTGCCAGCCATTGGGAAACTGTGTGAGGTCCATTCAACTGGACACAACTGAATAGAGGTTGCACAGGAGAACTTACCAATGGACCATGCAACAAGTTAATTAGATTAGAATTTCAACCACAGGCACTCAAATGTTACAAGTTGACCATAAGAAACTTGACTTTCTCTAGCCACCAACTTAGATGTCTTTAAAAGAGGATAGGACAAATTCATGAACGGTAAGCCTATCAGTGGCTATGGCTATGCTCTGCCTCCACAGCCAGATTACAGGTAGGTAGCCGTGTTGGTCTGCCATAGTCAAAACAAAATAAAATAAAAAATTCCTTCCAGTAGCACCTTAGAGAACAAACTTAGTTGGTCTCTAAGGTGCTACTGGAAGGAACTTTTTATTTTATTTTGCTTTGTCCACAGCCAGAGGCAGTAAATATTTCTGGATACCAGCTTCAGGAAGCCATAGGAGGGGAGAGTGCTCTTGTACTCTGGTCCTGCTTTCATCTGGTTGGCCACTGTGAGAACAGGACGCAGGACTGGATTGGCCATTTGACCCTCTAAGCAGGAGGGCATTCTGGAAAGCTGGCTAGAGACCACCAAGGATGTGTCTCCTAGAAATATAGGAAACTGCCTTACAGTGAGTCAGACCCTCAGTTCCTCTAGATCAGTACTGTCTATCCTGACTGGCAGTGTCTCTTCCAGCACTACATGGAGATACTGGGAGCCTAAGACCAGGGCTGGCCCAAGACATTTTGGCACCTGAGATGAACCACAAAAGATGAACCAAGAGATGAACCAATAAGGAAGGGATCAGTGAAGATCTACTGTACATTGGGAACGGTGGAGGAAAAGTGCCATCACTTCCTATCATAATAAATTATAATGATAAGGATGATACTGAATTATAGAGATCTATACTCATAATCAGGCTTAGGATTTGCTTAGCCTCATAGATGTGGAGGGAGGAGCACGAAGGAGGAATTCACCAGAGTAGCTTTCTCCAACCACATGTCCTCCATACGTTTTGAACCACAACTTCCATCAGATGTCATCAGTGTTGCCCCCAAATCTTCTAATGACCATTGCCAGTGACTTCATATAAAACTTTACGGTGTAGGTTGTGTTCAATGACAGATAAGCAGAGGATACAAAGTTTCTGTCTGCCTCCCTGAAATGTTTCTTTTTACAAAACTCTTTTCCTCAATTCAGAATGGATCCTTCCTGAATAAGGAAGAAGCTACAGCTGCTGCTGTCATCTTGTATAATGCATGAAACAACATTGTATATCCAACACCTCTGGTAATGTGTGCATTCAATGATCTCTCCGTGACCTATTCTCTTCTAATCCAGGAGCTGCAGTTGATAATTTGCAAGCTGTTGTTCCTCTTTCTTTTTTGCCTGAGGAATGTTTCTCAATGTATGGTACAGGGCTTCCCTAAATCCTTCTACATGAGAGTGGCCATGTATCCTCCTTTACAGAGGACAGTATTTTCTATTTGAAGAACTGTCAGAGGGCAGTCCTTTTTTAAAAAATGTGTCCTTTAAACTCCAAGTCCATGTTAAAGATAAAGAGCCATAAGAAAAGACAGCGGGGGCCTTGAAGTATTCCCATCTGTAGTTAACACCTGGAAGGCAGACAGACCAGGCAGGCACACAGGTCATCTGGTCTCCACCTTGGTGAGAGGTATTGTGTGGCTATTTAAATTACAGTAAATGTTTCTAAATAAACATGTATATATATAAATGAGCATATGCACATTTTGTTCAAATTGGGGCTACCCTTCTTGGGTAATGCAGGCCCTGTTTTTTGACCACCCTAATCTATGAATGAATGATTTAGTCATATGATAGCTCAACTGGTTAGAGCATGGTGCTGATAACACCAAGGTTGCAGGTTCAGTCCCCATATGGGACAGCTCCATATTCCTGCATTGCAGTGGGTGGACTAGATGACTCCTTCATTGCCTCTTCTAACCCTACAATTCTATTTTTCTATTATTCTTTACACTTTAATATATGTGTTAGGTTACTTGCTCTTGCTACTTTATGATGCTATTTCCAGAATGGGATTTTAGAATGGGCTAAGTCAAAGTTCTGCCTTCAGGTCTGAGTCCCATTTTGACAGAAGAGAATTCTCTCTTTTGCACCTCTCATGAAAGGCCACAAACTAGCACCATCAAATATAGTGGTGGTGGCAGCGGCAGCGGCAGCTCTAAGTTTGGCAGCTGCTCCAGTCCAGGGGCGTAGGAAGGGGGTGGGGCAGTTCACCCCTGGTGTCATCCCTGAGGGGGTGACAAAATCCCCCCTGGGTGGCTCACCCTGTCCCCCAGATGCACGGTATTTGTGCTGCTCCGGGCATGAGCGGCTAGCTCCGCCACTGCTCCAGCCAGCTGCCTTTTTATACCAGAAAATCACAGAATTTGGGACATGCTGGGAACTCCCCAAAATGACCCAATAAAACCCTAACTCATCACTGTGCAACACGAGACCTACATCCATCAGTTTGATCTTGGGTTCTTCCGGCTATATCAGACATCTACTATATTTTGGAAAGAGGTTTGTCAATCTGTCCGCTCCCCATAGGTTCTGCTGCATTTCAGGATATCACTGCCAAAGACTTTACAAAAATAGACAATGCATGTAGTTTTGTAAACCAAGAAAATCTTTAATAAAAATTAATTTTTAAAAGATAAAAAGATATCACCGCAAAACTTGGTACAAGGGTTCTCAAGCTGGGGAAAGTGGCCATTGTAGATATGTGGATGCTAGCTGCCATTTTGAATCCAGATTGTTGACTGCAACATGAATTTGCCTGGTTTTTGGCATAGGTTCAGCTGCATCTTGAGATATCACAAAATGTGGCATGAGGGTTCCTGATGTGGGGGTGGCAGTTGGTGGTGATGGTTAGATACCAGGCACCATTTTTATTCATGATGGCGGACCATAATGTGACTTTGGCATACAACATACAAAACCACCAACATACAATACCAGTAGCCCAGTAATAGAAGTCTCCAAAAACCCAACTGGCTTGGCAACTCACCTCACACATGTGTTGCCCCTTAAACACCAGTGGTTCATGACCTTGTGAATTCACTACCCATCTTTGAAACTGATCTATGTAGCTCACTCTCCTTCCTTAGGGATGAACTCATGTTGCTTCTAAATCGAACTCCTGAGCCAAGCCTCAAAAGTGCCATCAAGTGCCCAGATAAATTATAAAAGGAGTGTTTAGGGCCTAAATAATTAAACCCACTCCATTACAAAATATAACATTTATAAGAATTCACCCTGCAAGGGATTCCAAGCCATTAACACCAACCCCACCATCCCACTTATCTTAACTGCCTGCGATGGACTAAAAATGCATAAATGTTAAAACAAGATAAAAATAAATTTGTTCTCTGGTTTTCCCCTCCCCTCCCCCAATGTAAGGGTCATTTACTTTTATGTATGAAGCAAAGTTCAGGTACTTGGAGCTTCCAATGCATGTTTCTGAAAAGATCCCCACCCACTCAAACAAATTCAAAGCCAGCCATGGATTTTTTTTCCAGAATTGCCAGACTTTGTTTGGTCACCTTTTTTCTGGATCGCTGCAATACAGTATATACCATGCTAGACTCCTATGTTTTTATGAGACCTGACTTGTGACTTTAAAAGAAAATGTATTTGGAGAGTGCTTGCTTGTACAGTGTTAAAAATAAATAATAATAGTAGTAATAGTAATAATGATATGATATGATATGATATGATATGATATGATATGATATGATTTGATTTGATTTGTCATGTTTGGCTATGATCAAATATGATTTGAGATATGTTTTATTTGTTTGGTTTTTGCTGTTTTTGTTTGCTGTTTATTTTGTTTTGATTTGAAAATCTCAATAAAGTTTAAATTTAATTTTTTTAAAGTAATAATAATAATAATAATAATAATAATAATAATAATAATTTATTTATACCCCACCCATCTGGCTGGGTTTCCCCAGCCACTCTGGGCAGCTTCCAGCAGAATATTAAAATGCAATGATTCATCCATTATTAAAAGCTTCCCTAAACAGGGCTGCCTTCAGATGTCTTCTAAAAGTCTGATAGTTGTTCATTTCTTTGACATCTGATGGGAGGGTGTTCCACACGGCGGACACCACTACCGAGAAGGCCCTCTGCCTGGTTCCCTGTAACCTCACTTGTTGTAGTGAGGGAACCACCAGAAGGCCCTCAGCACTGGATCTCAGTGTGGATTATATGTGGATTATAATTTTTCAGGGCCTCTTACAACTCGAAATTCAACATTTCAGAACTTGAGGTGAAATGGGAAGAGTAACTGTGCTCTGCCACTACCATGCTATGCCACACCCACTGAAGAATTCCTATACATCTCGCATGCGGTGAAGGACATTCTCATGATGAAATAATATTCTACTGCCAGTTTAGTCCATTTCAGTGTATGGCCCTGAATGCTTTGCTGCTAGAGGCACTCCTGTGAGGCACTCCTATCGTGCACCCACCCAGCAGCAGTGGCAGTGGTTGCAGCAGCGGAGCAAGCCGATCAGGCGCCTGGGGCAACACCCGAGGGTGGGGCCAGTCACCCATGGGGGCACCACAGAGCCTCTGAGAAGTCTGCCTGCCTCCTCCCACTCAGCCGTCCTAAAGCTGAGGGGGAGGCAACGGGCAGACTGTTTGGGGCAGCGCAAAGCCTGTGGGCACTCAAGCCACCACGTCACTCCCAGAAGAGACGCGTGGCTCGGGTGCGCTGCAGGCCCCGCGGTGAGTGCCACCCACCATTTTGCCACCCCCACCCCCTCTGTGGGGACACCCGGGGTGACCCGTCCCCACCACACACCCTTTGCTATGCCCCTGAGTGGGTGTGCAGGTATGCAGAGGGTGCACAGTGGAGGAGGAGTCCAACAATTGCAGGAGGTGGATCTGCTGCCTCGCCCAACTACCTGGAGCCTGCTGCCCATAGGCAACTGCCTCACCTCATAGCAGGCCTGAAGTAGGGGTTGCCATCTTATCTAATGCATAAGGCAACATAATGTATTGGAATGACCTTGGTTCAGCCAAATGGATTGCTTATGGGAAAGGTCATAGCTTAATGTTAAGCCACAGGTTCAATCCATGGCATTTCCAGGTAAGGCTAGGAAGATGCCCGCAAAGCCCAGGTGTAGGCAACTCAGTACAAAGTTTTTTCTTATGCTTAATGGGTGGCCATTGCAAGAACAGGATGCAGGATTACATGGGCCTGTGACTGATCCGGCAAGGCTTTCCATCTGTTCTTATGCTTTCTGTTGATCTCAGCTGGGAGGGTGATGATGAATTGCCCCTTTATTGCCCTTTGAATAGCTTCTCTTAGGCTATTTTTAATTGCTAATTTGCTGTTTTAAGAGTCAGAAAGAAATTAAAAAAAAATGGGACAGAATCAGGAAATAAGTCTCTCTCTCTCCACACATACACACACACACACACACACACACACCAGAAATAGAAATTGACTTTGGGGCAAATGAGAGGTTATTTAAGGAACAATTAGCAGGCTATTATTCATCGCTAATTCTCCAGGCGGGATCAACAGGAAGTAATAAAACAGGCTGAACCTGCAAGCGATAAACTTTTAATTGGAGTTGTCAGGGACACTGGCAGAGCAGGACTGGTGCGTAAACATAAGAGAGGGATCTTGTGCACCATTAAAATGCTGAGTGAAACCTCTTTTTCAAGGCTGCTTCCACCTAACTGCAAAAAAGCAATTCTTGGAGAATACTAACGTTCACTAGTGTATAGCCAGCCAAGGAAAAAAGGTATCCACCCATGACAAAAGCATAGGCATGTGCATGGTATGTGCCAGGTGTGCCCAGGCAAGCCCTAATTAAAAATAAAAACAAAATTGAGGATCATGGTCAGGAGGAAAGAATAAGGAGCAGCAAACCAGCTCCCTCAATTGTCATGTCTCGCAGGGAAGCAGAGGTGGTGACACAGGCAGAGGGGTGAAAGCTAGAAACCCCACAGAGACACTCCAGTCCTGCTTGCAGATTTGTCTACAGGTATGTGCAGGGCTTTTTTTAAACTGGAACTCACTGGAACTCAGTTCCAGCACCTCTCAGGTGGGCGCCATTGCCATTCTAAGAGAACAAGGGAGGCCTCCATGGTGAGTTCCGGCACCTCTTTTTCCAGAAAAATAGCACTGAGCATCAATTTGCAGCCAAATTACCAATTCTGCTCAGGAAAGATCCATTGCCCCATTCATTTCATTGTTCCGCATTGATCAGAGCCACAGATTCATTGTGCTGAAGTGGCATCTTGCGGGCATTGCTTCATGTTGGCTTTCATTTATACAAACACTTTTAAACTCGTCCTCTGTTACTTTACATATATTGGCTGCTCCTAACATCATGCAGCTAATGTAATGCAGTTGAAATGGCATTGTGACATGCAGAGGCCTCACACTGTGGGTGCCCAGCGGTATGTGCCACAATGTGATGTCATCACATCACATCACGTCACGTCATGTCATGGTTCACTCGTGCCCATGGCCACCACTCTCCGGTGCTGCCGTGGCAACTGGGCTGGGGCCTCCACCTCTGCCTCGGGGCCAGAAGCACATCCATGGCCACAGTGGGCCTCAACAGAGGCCAAGCGGTAGAGGCAGAGGCCCAGTAGCCGCTACAGTGCCAGAAAATCAGAAGTAAGGGAGTGGGCAGCAACAGCAGCAGTGGTTGGAGGCCAGGCACCCACAGTGAAAGTGTTGTGGATGCCCAGGCACCAGGGCCCCCTGGAAATGGTGCCAATGGGAAAGTGTTGATTGAAGAGGTAGATGTATTTTGATGGGCATGGTTGCTTACTGCTGAGCATGAATGGTCAGTTGATATTGGTAGTAATAGCTGAGACTGCTTGCCCAGAAGACGTTGGAGATGTTGCACTTGTTGGTGACTACAAAATAGAACAGCGGCTGGGGGGGGGGGAAATGTTATGGGCTCAACATGACAATGGAGAAAAGCTTTGAATTTTGCAACTGGCAAGAAGAACTCTAGGTGGCATGGTGTGAATGGATGTTGATTGCCTTAGGGGAAACAGATTTCATTTTAAATACCAGCCTTTTCTGCAGGGCTGATTCCAGAAAAAACTAAGTTGGGGTGCAAAGAAGTGGCAAAGGCCGCTATTAGGTGAGGGTGGATTTTGCAGCACACATTAAACACAGCTATATTATAACTAAAGCATAAGGTGCAAATAAAGATTTTGCGAAGGAAGTGCTACTACCACTCACTATTCCTTGACGGTCACTCCTTACTGTATATCAGGGTGCTTTCTTATTACTCTATATATGTGGTGGGCCAAATTAATATAAATACTGAGAAATAAAATGTTGCATGATTAACTATTCATGTTAGCTTTTTGTGTCTTTTGATTGTAATGCATTTATATGAAATTGATTTTCATACTATAAACCCTGTGTAATTTTCAATGAATTTCCTTAAAGCCTTCCAAAGGTAAATTAGATATTGATTTGCAACAAAATGGAAGGACTTGTCATTTCCAAGGTGTCCTGTGGCTTTAAGTAATGACTATTTCATATCTAATTTTATAAAGTGATATAATGTATTATAAGAACACTTCCGATGCATTTACTGCCACAATCTGGAATCTTTAGTTCTATTCATAGTCAGGGTCGTTTCCCACTTGGCCATTTAGGATTTTATATACATTTGTCTTCATCAGGTGAATTTTCTCTCTCTGTCTCCAAAGGAGAACATTTTGGTAGAGGTTCTTGTCTATGAAAATTGTGTCATCGGCAAAATGCACTATGAAAAGGAATGTAATTGGATTTTATGCATTTAATGAAATGAATGCCTCGTCATACAGCCAATGAACGAACTTTAACAATGCAAACACATGCATGTCTACTTAAAAGGAAGCACCCCGGCTTATTCCCAGGAAAGTTGAGTGCAGTTGAAGAGTCAATCTGGGATTGTTCTCAAAATGCTAGATTCAATTCAAATTGATCCTAGGTCCTTCAGTCCACATGGGTAGATGTGGTTATTTGATATGCATTTGGGAATAATACCATTGGGTTATCTGCATTTCTTCCTCCCTGCATGAATAAAGAAAGGTGACTGTGACCTTGGTATACACCCACCCAAAATGCACATACTCGTTGCCTGGACTGTTCACATCTGATTCCTTTACGTTTTCAAATGCACACACTGTAGGGTAACATGAATCAGGGTGTTGCTATGATCTTTTATTTTTGGAATGACATCAGTGTCTCAAGAAGTGGTTTCCGGGGGCAAATAAAACCCAACATGCAATTGATCTAGAATGGTGTGTGGACTACATATAAATAGCAAGTACTCTAGTATCCTTTGATGCTAGAATATGAGATCATGTGTACTCTGCCTTATTTTTTGCTGGTCAGGGAGAAACTTTTTGTAGGAATCAGGAATACTTATCCCTAAACTCTCTACCTCAGTCTCTAATTTTCAACTGGCAGATCATTGTGTGCTCCATCCCTTGCATAGCAATCAATAAAACTGGTTTAACACTTCCACAAAGGTGGTATAAACATTGTTTCCCCTATAGGAGCTCTCTCAAAAGAAACAGCCTTATTCTGTTCCTCTTTTTCAAGGAAAACAGGGTGGTGTTTCCAGGCTACTTGAAAAGCCAATTGCCAGGTCTCCACAACTTTATCCCACTGGAACATTTCAAATGACCTTTGTATATAGTCTGTATCCCTGCTCCCAAGTCAACACAACTTACCCAGCAAGGTGCTATGCTGTTGGCAGGTACTTGTGCCTTAATGGATCTCTACCATTTCAGCTTCTTAAAATGGAGCTCAAAGGAGGGATCAGTTACAGACAGCAGGACTATCATTAAGGGTCTTCTTGACACCCACTGTCAAGTTTATTCAGACTTTGTGTGCGTGTTTTCCTGTCATATCACTGAGGTATGGTCCAAAAGTGTAATGTCTCCTTTGGGTGAACCTGAGAACATAAGATGAGCTTGCTGGGTCAGGACAATGGTCCATCTAGTCCAGCATCCTGTTCTCATAATGGCCAAGCAGGTGCCTGTGGGAAGCAGGCAAGGAGCAGTGAAGCAGATCACTCTCTCCTCCAGTGGTTTCCAGCAATTGGAAGTCAGAGTATAGCCATTTTGGCTAGTGGCCATTGGTAGCCTTATCCTCCGTGAATTTATCTAATCGTCTTTTAAAGCCATCCAAGTTGGTGGCCGTCACAGTCTCCTGTGGAAGCAAATCCTGTAGTTTAACTTTGTTCTTCATGAATAAGTACTTGTTTTATCAGCCCTGAAACGTCCAACATTAAGCTTCACTGAATGTCAACAAGTTCTGTTGTTATGAGAAAAGGAGAAAAGGCTTTCTCTATCCACTTACTCCAGTCATGCATAATTTTATAAACTTCTATCACGAAGCTGCTGGTTTGCATACCTGCAACACACAACTGAAAAGACCAAGATGGAATCAAGTCTGGTCTGGGGAAAACTAAGAATTTGAATACTCCTAACACAGGGATGGGGAACCTGTGGCCCTCCAGGTTTTGTTGGACCCCAGTTCCCATCAGTCTGTCCCAGCCCCCTCACAACCAGTGGATGATCAGGGATGATGGGACATGTTGTCCAACAAAATCTGGAGGGCCACTGGTTGCCATCCCTGTGTGGAAGAATGTTTGAAGAAGATTCCAGAATGGCACTGAAAAGAAACTGTCATTTTGGTTTTTTAAAAATTGCTTTTGTGAAACATGCAAAGACAAAGACAAAACAACACAGAATATAATGAGCATATGAATAGCATATGGTTAAGAGCAGGGTTTCATCTATGTATTTACAGCAAAGCATTTGTTCTTCTTTACTTATGCCCAGAATTCTCCTTTTTTGTTTACAGTGTTATCTTATGCAGTCATGCCACAGGACGCATAATTGGTGGTTGCCTATTCCGTTCCTTTGGTGCCACATAGTCATGCCATGTTGCTTGAAACATTCTAATTGTTCCCGGCCTTCACCTTTCACGTCAGTTTTCCCATCAATGCTATTCTCCAGATTTGCTGGTACTATTCAGGCAACAAGTTGTCTCTCAAATCTTTCTATCTTCCAGCTATTGGCAAGCATGCTGTCGACAGTTGGCCCCTGCCAAAAGCAGGGTTTGCAGTCACCACCGATAACCTTACTTACGGAGAATATGATGGTGCACAAATGGAGGTGTCTGGTACATCAAGCTGTATGACCTTGAGCTGTCCTATTTTGCTGCACCTGAACCTAGGGTTCTTTTCTTCCCCAATGGGATTTTCTAAATATCCGCCCTTATCTGTACCAATAAACAGTAACAGAGATGAAGTGGAAGAACATCAGAGCAATACAGTGGTACCCCGGGTTGTGAATGTAATTGGTTCCAGGTTACAGTTCGTAACCCTAAAAGTACGCAACTCAAACAAGCGCGCGAAAAACCTGGAAGTAGCGGTTTGCGCATGCGCGAACGCAAACTCGCATGCGCGAACTGCGCAGAACGCTTCTGCACATCAGCGCGTTGCGTGCGCTCCAGGTTGTGCTTCTGGGTTACCGGAGTTCGTAACCTGAAAAGTACATAACCCGGAGCGTACGTAACCCGAGGTACAACTGTACTAGAAAGTTGTGTGCATGATCCACAAAACTATTAGGAAGTGGTGGGAGACTTCTAATAATTTAATGATGGTCCTGTAATAGAGGACACTCTTTGATTCTCTGCTGGTTGGGTTTTGGCAAACTTATCCACTAAGCAATTCTGTACATTTTCTTTTTCTTTTGCAAAACAGCATTTTGCCTGAGGAGATTTGGAAGAACCCACATGAGACAAAAAAGATGTTCTTAATACCACTTGTGAAAGAGATTTTAGCATATGCCCTCTCATGCCACATATGCACATTTCCCACTGGATTTTGCAATTTCCCCTCCCCCCCTTTAAAAACCCTTTGTCTCTTGCGACAGCAGTTTGCTGTGCCCCAGAACTACCCAACGGCAAAATTAGTTTATGAAAGGCACACAGATGTTGGGTTGAAACTCAGATTCAGTCACAGATTCTGTTTTATGAAATATGAAACTAATTCAGGCTGACTTGGATGTGATTGCTGTCATGTACATTTTTAAACAAAAACCAAAAAGTGACTGAAGGGGAGCAAAATGAAGGGGAGGAAAAGGCAAAACACCACAGGGGCCGTCTAACCTTTATTCTCATTAATGGTGGCATTACACCGGGGGGGGGGGAGGATGACTAAAGGTTAAAGTGGAAATGATGGCAAACACCAACCTTCTCACAGTCTTGTGGCTTCCTGACCAGACACATGGGCAGTTACTGCATTGCAGTAAACCAGTCTTAAGGTTATTGCATCCCAAGCCCCCATGATCCAGTCACTCCCTAGGTGGTGAAATAACCAGACAAGACAACAACAATATATTGGGTTCAAAATACGCCACAACTTTATTGGTTACAGATGTGAAGGATTTGGCATAGGCATTGGGTAAAGCCATTTAACTACCTCCAGCCAGTCTGCTGGGGGTGCATCTAAGAGTAAACCACACTTGGCGAGGGGATATGACCTACATCAAATAGGGGGTAGCCCCGAGGGACCCCCATTGGAGGAGTGCTATGGTCGTTGCCCCTGTCTGGGTGTTGGACAGAAGCAGCTCCTCATGGATCCCTTTAACAGGATATCCTTAACCATGGAGGAGCATGCAGGGGTTACAACTTCCCCTCCAACCAAGACTATTGTTGTTGTTGTTGTTCAGTCGTTCAGTCGTGTCCGACTCTTCGTGACCCCATGGACCAGAGCACGCCAGGCACGCCTATCCTTCACTGCCTCTTGCAGTTTGGCCAAACTCATGTTAGTAGCTTCGAGAACACTGTCCAACCATCTCATCCTCTGTCGTCCCCTTCTCCTTGTGCCCTCCAAGACTAAGGCTAACCCAATTCCTAGCTAGCCACACAAAGTTGTGACGATTGCTATGAGGTAGGTGTAAACAGGGGTCTGCATTCAAAGGCAAAGTCATGCAGTCAGGAACCCAGAGAACCACACCTCCAAGGGGTGGGGTGGTTGCTAATTGGGGAGCAGGAGGGCCCTGAGAGTTTTCCAGGGCCCTCCTGTGGCCTTCCCAGACCCCATAAGCAAAGCAGTGCATTCCTTACTGGCCTCTGGGATGTTCCCAGAGCCATCATACCTCCTTCCCAGAGGCCAGTAAGGAAGGTGCTGTCATGCTTTTTCCAGCTTTAGGAAGGCAGTGCAAGGGCTCTGGAGCGCTTCCCAAGCCCTTGTGCTGTCTTTCCAAAGCTGTCTAGCTGAGGTGCCAGGCTTTGGGAAGAAGTGAGGGCTTCCATAAGTGTTGCAGTTCCTTCGCTTCTCCTTTCCAAAGCCCGGCGCCTTGCTTACTGGGACAAACCCACTGAATGCACTGAGGGAAGGGGGAATACATAAATGGAGAGTGCAGAATGGTGGGCTTTCCTGACTCTCCACTTATTTATTTATTCCCCAACAGCATAAGGTTGCAGTTGCATAAGCAAAGCGAGCACAAGTTGTGAACTTACTGTAACAAAAATATGCACATTCATTTCAATCGTGCAATTAATCACATTGCCATGGCTCAGTGGCACAGCACCCTCTTTGCAGGCAGAAGGTTCCAGCTTCAATCCTTAGCATCTCCAAGAAGGGGTGGCCATGTCCTCTGTCTGAAACCCTGGAAATCTGCTGCCAGTCTATGTAGACAACACTGAGTAGATGGACCAGTAGTCTGCCTCAATAGAAGTCAGCTTCCTCCGTTCCTAACTGATGTCACATCTTAGAATTCTCTACTGGCCGCCTAAAACTTTTTTTTTTACACTCCAAGGTCGTTTTCTACACCAAAAAGTGCGAAATGAACCATTTGCAGAAAGCTGACCTTTTTCATATTTGAAGAATAAGAAAAGGTTGGGCTCAAATAACCACCTTTTTCTTTTTCTTTTCTATTTCTCCTCCTCTGTTTTACTTGTTTCCTTTTTTCAAAAGGGTGGGGGGTCCTAAAGTTCCAAATCCTGTGTGGGAATATGTGATAAGATTCTGCTGAATGTCATTAGAGACAGAATGACAATATTGAAATTTTCTTTATGTCAAGGAACTGAAAATGAAGTGAGGGGTTCAAAGAGCGGAGGTGGTTTTAATGTAAATTAAAGCAGATTTGTACTGGCCACTAATCAAGTGTTTACCTGTTTTCCATTAAAACAGCGTCGAATTTAATCAGGTTGCTGACTAATGCATGCGTTTCTCCCTAAATCAGAAGCATTCTCATCATGAATATTTAAATTGGATTTTAAAGCCATGAAAATTTCATTTAAATAAAAAAGAGAGAGAGTGAGGTGGTTACACTCAAGAGTATGGAGTTAGAATCTTTAAATTCTGTTTAACAATTGTCAACAAATTTTTTAAAAGTTGACAGGGTCTCCAGGGGATGTTTTGCTCGGCAGTGGGGATTAAGTATCTGCAATTACAAAGCATCAAGTACATAATTAGCTTTTGCATTAATATTGGTTCCTTATGTACTAACAAAAAATGTCTACACTTTAATAACTGGAGAGGGGATCAAACTGCAGGGAAGTTGTGAAGCCTTTTGTTTTCAAGGCATTCTGTCAAAATCAGGCTGCCGAAATGTATAAATAGTGAGTGGCATTAGGGGAACAGGGCTGAATAATTCATACACCGTGAGGATCAAACGCGGTTCTGACATGTGGTGACTTTGCTTTTGAAGTTTGGTTCAGCATCCAGGTTAGAGCCTATATTCATCGGCTGCCAGAAACATTATCTAGTCAAAGATTCAAAACTCAAACCACTCTGGAGAATCATGCTTCTGCATTTTTATTGATTCAAGAGGGCCGCATCAACACATTCACTGTGGGGAAGGAAGTTATTTATTAATTTTTGGCAACCATTCTCTTTAACTCGCTGCCTGCTTTGTAGCTCATTCATCAGCAAGTTGTTTTTCAACACCTAACAAGACATGAGGTTAATTCCGTGGCTGCAATTCATGTGCACAGTCATATTAAGAACACTTGGCATTCTTCCTGCTAATGCTAATTCTGCTTCATCAAACCAAACTTTTTTAAAAATGAAGGTAAACCAACCTCACTTGTTTTAATTGGTTCAACATGGAATAGCTGGTCATAAGAAGGTGGCAACATGAAAAAGTCAATTCTATTGGGTTTAGTGGCTACCTAAAGCTGTAATTCTTACCATGAACTCGGCTATACAGCTGTGAATACAATGTTTTAAATGCATTTTAAGTGCATTATACAAACGTGACGCTAGATGACGCTGATGAGCTTATGGCAAATTCCATATATACAACTTTTTTTTAAGAAAGCATTTTCACAGCATTTTTTAAATATCTGTGTAGATTCAGCCCATGTCTACTCTGAAATAAGTCATATTGAATTCAATGGGGCTCTCCCCCTGCATTTATATTGTGTCTCCAAACAGGAGTTCTCTGAGTGCAAAACAAAACTGGAAATTTAAATTAAAACACAATATGCAACTGAAAATATTATTAAAAGTACCGGTATACTTAAGGTTAAGACTTTCCAAGACTACAGTGAGATTGTAATTTACACTGACTTTGCTTACATTTTATGTGTATCACCAAGAAAGGAAGGAAGGAAGGGGGGGCAAGAGATCCTTGCTTATTGGACTCTGGAGGCTCTCATTAGATCTCCTGGGAGCTCCCAGAGCCCTTCTTCGCAGAGCCCAGTAAGCAATGTGGAGGGCCTAAAAGCTCTATCTGCAAAGGGAGAAAATCATTAACCCTTCCAACTCTCTCCGTTTTGTAGTCTGACCCTGGTTTCCTTCAGCAACTTTCTTTGGAAGAAAGAGAGGAGACCTTTGTTTTAAACACATCCTCTAAAGAACATGCCTAGCATAATGTGTTGTTTACCTAAGTTGGTAGGAAAGTTCAGATCTCCAAAGGAAAGAGACTGGAAGAGGAAAGGTAAGTTCGCTGGTGAGAGTTGGGAAGAGCTGTCCTTTTCTGTGCGTGGCCAGAAATGAAGAGCTACCTTTGACAGAAGAATGTATTTTTGTGCCATCTTCACAGCTGATATTTCTCATTTTATGCTGTTGCTGTTGTGAGAATCTGTATTTTATTATTTATTTCTTATTATGATTGTATACGTACATTTTGCTGTTGTTGTTGCATAGATGTCGCTGTGTAGTGACATTTGCATTGTATATTGTATGCCCTGTGTTCTTCTGATGGAGGACAATATATATATATATATATATATATATATTTAATCACCATCACCAAGAAAGTTTCTGCCACTGTATCTTAGTGGGATGTGTGCCTGTCCTAAGGAGTGTCATCCGAAGAGTCCAGGATGGCTTCAGTAGAGTGCCCTCTTCCCCATCACACACTCCCACTGAATGTCTGAAGAAGGCTATTACAACCCTCAAATCTGAAATGTGTTATTTGTTTGTCACCTCACTGGGAAACTTTCAGATTTCTTCAAATGTGCTGCGCCAACCTCATGCACCTTCCAAAACCTTTAAAAGGTCTTTCCCTGCCATCTAGTGGCCATGCTGAAGAAACTGTCATTTTCAAAGGCAGTTTACAAAACCAGCTAACTGTAAGGCTATCCCTGACCTATTTATTGAGTCTGGAGAACAGCACCCAAACTCACACACATGGCTGCAAGACAGAATTTCAAAGGGGCAAAGACAGCCCCACCTCCTAGCAGAAATGCTACTGTTCACGGTCCAAACCAACCAGCTACACGCAAATCCAGAACACAGGTTGCTATAATTAGTTGTAAGGAGCTCAAGCAAGGTGTTTTCTCTCTCCCCCGCCCCATTACCCATATACACACAGAAACATTTTCCATATGTGAGGCTTCCCTTCAGCTTGATCTGGAAGCTGCAGTTGATGCAGGATTCTGCAACACGGTTGCTGGCAGGAGTTGAGACCCTGTCAGCATGTAAGAACACACCCTCTGTTCAGAGATCTGCACTGGTTTCCCATTTGCTACCAGGTCAAGTTCAAGTTGTTACTATTAGTATATAAATAAAGTCCTTAAAACTTGGGGACCAGTTTACCTGCAAAACTGCCTTACCCCAAGTACGCTCAATGGACTGCTTTGACCTGCATAACTGGCCCAGTTACAGGTAACAACACATAATAATTGTTCCACATTTGTAAGAAATTGATCTTTTGGTAGGCAGCACCCACACTCTGGAACCCTCTGCCTATTTCATACCTTCCAAGATTTGTCCGATGAATACAACAACAACAACAACAACAACAACAACAACAACAACAACAACGATTTTAATATTTACTAGCTGGCCCGGCCACGCCTTGCTGTGGCTGTTCCTCCCCCTCCCCGTTTTTGCCTGGTTTCCCACACGTTATCCCGATGAACTTAAGCCTGCCTCCTCTCAGTCTTTCTCTCCTGTTTTTGCCTGGTTTCCCATAGCTTATCCTAATGAACTTCTGCCTGCCTCCCCACAGCTTCTCCCATTGAACTTCCACCTGCCTCCTCTCCATCTTTGCCCCCGTTTCCGCCTGCCTCCCCACAGCTTCTCCTATTGAACTTCTGCCTGCCTTCTGTTGGTCTTGCCCCCCCCCGTTTTCGCCTTCCCTGTATTTTCCGTTTTTGCCTGCCTCCCCACAGCTTCTCCTGTTGAACTTCTGCCTGCCTCCTGTTGGTCTTGCCCCCCCCCCCGTTTTCACCTTCCTACCCACAGCTTCTCCCGTTGAACTTCCACCTGCCTCCTCTCCATCTTTGCCCCCGTTTTCGACTGCCTCCCCACAGCTTCTTCCGTTGAACTCCAGCCTGCCTCCTGTTCGTCTTTCCCCATTTTTGCCTGCCTCCCCACAGCTTCTCCCTTTGAACTTCTCCCTGCCTCCTGTTTGTCTTGCCCCCCCCGTTTTCGCCTTCCTCCCCACAGCTTCTCCCATTGAACTTCCACCTGCCTCCTCTCCATCTTTGCCCCCGTTTTCGCCTTCCTCCCCACAGCTTCTCCTGTTGAACTTCCGCCTGCCTTCTCTCCATATTTCCCCATTTTTGCCTCCCTCCCCACAGCTTCTCCCATTGAACTTCCACATGCCCCTCTCCGTCTTTCCCCCGTTTTCGCCTTCCTCCCCACAGCTTCTCCTGTTGAACTTCCGCCTGCCTCCTGTTGGTCTCTCCCCCCCCGTTTTCGCCTTCTCTATATTTCCCGTTTTTGCCTGCCTGCCCACAGCTTCTCCTGTTGAACTTCCACATGCCCCTCTCCGTCTTTGCCCCCGTTTTCGCCTGCCTCCCCACAGCTTCTCCTGTTGAACTACCGCCTGCCTCCTGTTGGTCCTGCCCCCGTTTTCGCCTTCCTCCCCACAGCTTCTCCCGTTGAACTTCCACCTGCCTCCTCTCCATCTTTGCCCCCGTTTTCGACTGCCTCCCCACAGCTTCTTCCATTGAACTCCAGCCTGCCTCCTGTTTGTCTTTCCCCATTTTTGCCTGCCTCCCGACAGCTTCTCCCGTTGAACTTCTGCCTGCCTCCTGTTTGTCTTGCCCCCCGTTTTCGTCTGCCTCCCCACAGCTTCTCCTGTTGAACATCCGCCTGCCTCCTGTTGGTCTTGCCCCCCGTTTTCGCCTTCCTCCCCACAGCTTCTCCCGTTGAACTTCCACCTGCCTCCTCTCCATCTTTGCCCCCGTTTCCGCCTGCCTCCCCACAGCTTCTCCTGTTGAACTTCCGCCTGCCTTCTCTCCATATTATCCCCGTTTTTGCCTGACTCCCCATAGCTTCTCCCGCTGAACTCCAGCCTTCCTCCTGTTTGTCTTTCCCCGTTTCCGCCTTCTTCCCCACAGCTTCTCCCGTTGAACTTCCGCCTGCGTCATGTTTTCTTGCCCCCCCCCCCGTTTTCGCCTTCCTCCCCACAGCATCTTCTATTGAACTTCCACCTGCCTCCTCTCCATCTTTGCCCCTGTTTTCGCCTCCCTCCCCACAGCTTCTCCTGTTGAACTTCCGCCTGCCTTCTCTCCATATTTCCCCCGTTTTTGCCTGCCTCCCCACAGCTTCTCCCGTTGAACTCCAGCCTGCCTACTGTTCGTCTTTCCCCCTGTTTCCGCCTTCCGCCCCACAGCTTCTCCCATTGAACTTCCACCTGCCTCCTATCCATCTTTGCCCCTGTTTTCGCCTGCCTCCCCACAGCTTCTCCTGTTGAACTTCCGTCTGCCTTCTCTCCATATTTCCCCCGTTTTTGCCTGCCTCCCCACAGCTTCTCCTGTTGAACTTCCACCTTCTTCCTCTCCGTCTTTGCCCCCGTTTTCACCTGCCTCCCCACAGCTTCTGCTGTTGAACTTCTGCCTGCCTTCTCTCCATATTTCCCCTGTTTTCACCTGCCTCCCCACAGCTTCTGCTGTTGAACTCCCGCCTGCCTCCTCTGCGTATTTCCCGTTTTTGCCTGCCTCCCCACAGCTTCTCCCGTTGAACACCTGTCTGCCTCCTGTTTGTCTTGCCCCCCATTTTCACCTGCCTCCCCACAGCTTCTCCCATTGAACTCCCGCCTGCCTCCTCTCTATATTTCCCGTTTTCGCCTGCCTCCCCACAGCTTCTCCTGTTGAACTTCCGCCTGCCTCCTGTTGGCCTTTCCCCGTTTTTGCCTTCCTCCCCACAGCTTCTCCCGTTGAACTTCTGCCTGCCTCCTGTTTGTCTTGCCCCCTGTTTTCACCTGCCTCCCCACAGCTTCTCCCATTGAACTCCTGCCTGCCTCCTCTCTGTATTTCCCGTTTTCGCCTTCCTCCCCACAGCTTCCCCCGTTGAACTTCCACCTGCTTCCTCTCAATCTTTGCCCCCATTTTTGCCTGCCTCCCCACAGCTTCTCCTGTTGAACTCCAGCCTGCCTCCTGTTTGTCTTTCCCCGTTTTTGCCTTCCTCCCCACAGCTTCTCCCGTTGAACTTCCACCTGCCTCCTGTTTGTCTTGCCCCCTGTTTTCGCCTGCCTCCCCACAGCTTCTCCCATTGAACTCCTGCCTGCCTCCTCTCTGTATTTCCCGTTTTCGCCTTCCTCCCCACAGCTTCTCCCGTTGAACTTCCACCTGCTTCCTCTCAATCTTTGCCCCCATTTTTGCCTGCCTCCCCACAGCTTCTCCTGTTGAACTCCAGCCTGCCTCCTGTTTGTCTTTCCCCGTTTTTGCCTTCCTCCCCACAGCTTCTCCCGTTGAACTTCCACCTGCCTCCTGTTTGTCTTGCCCCGTTTTCGCCTGCCTCCCCACAGCTTCTCCCATTGAACTCCTGCCTGCCTCCTCTGTATTTCCCGTTTTTGCCTGCCTCCCCACAGCTTCTCCTGTTGAACTTCAACCTTCCTCCTCTCCGTCTTTGCCCCTGTTTTTGCCTGCCTCCCCACGGCTTCTGCTGTTGAACTTCTGCCTGCCTTCTCTCCATATTTCCCCTGTTTTCGCCTGCCTCCCCACAGCTTCTCCTGTTGAACTCCCGCCTGCCTCCTCTGCATATTTCCCGTTTTTGCGTGCCTCCCCACAGCTTATCCCGTAGAACGTCTGCATGCCTCCTCTCCGTCTTTCCCCGTTTTTGCCTTCCTCCCCACAGCTTCTCCCGTTGAACTTCCGCCTGCCTCCTGTTTGTCTTGCCCCCTGTTTTCGCCTGCCTCCCCACAGCTTCTCCCATTGAACTCCTGCCTGCCTCCTCTCTGTATTTCCTGTTTTTGCCTGCCTCCCCACAGCTTCTCCTGTTGAACTTCAACCTTCCTCCTCTCCGTCTTTGCCCCCGTTTTTGCCTGCCTCCCCACGGCTTCTGCTGTTGAACTTCTGCCTGCCTTCTCTCCATATTTCCCCTGTTTTCGCCTGCCTCCCCACAGCTTCTCCCATTGAACTCCTGCCTGCCTCCTCTCTGTATTTCCCGTTTTTGCCTTCCTCCCCACAGCTTCTCCCGTTGAACTTCCACCTGCTTCCTCTCCATCTTTGCCCCCATTTTTGCCTGCCTCCCCACAGCTTCTCCTGTTGAACTCCAGCCTGCCTCCTGTTTGTCTTTCCCCGTTTTTGCCTTCCTCCCCACAGCTTCTCCCGTTGAACTTCCACCTGCCTCCTGTTTGTCTTGCCCCCTGTTTTCGCCTGCCTCCCCACAGCTTCTCCCATTGAACTCCTGCCTGCCTCCTCTGTATTTCCTGTTTTTGCCTGCCTCCCCACAGCTTCTCCTGTTGAACTTCAACCTTCCTCCTCTCCGTCTTTGCCCCCGTTTTTGCCTGCCTCCACACAGCTTCTGCTGTTGAACTTCTGCCTGCCTTCTCTCCATATTTCCCCCGTTTTCACCTGGCTCCCCACAGCTTCTCCTGTTGAACTTCCGCCTGCCTCCTGTTGGTCTTTCCCCGTTTTTGCCTTCCTCCCCACAGCTTCTCCCGTTGAACTTCCGCCTGCCTCCTGTTTGTCTTGCCCCCTGTTTTCGCCTGCCTCCCCACAGCTTCTCCCATTGAACTCCTGCCTGCCTCCTCTCTGTATTTCCCGTTTTTGCCTTCCTCCCCACAGCTTCTCCCGTTGAACTTCCACCTGCTTCCTCTCCATCTTTGCCCCCATTTTTGCCTGCCTCCCCACAGCTTCTCCTGTTGAACTCCAGCCTGCCTCCTGTTTGTCTTTCCCCGTTTTTGCCTTCCTCCCCACAGCTTCTCCCGTTGAACTTCCACCTGCCTCCTGTTTGTCTTGCCCCCTGTTTTCGCCTTCCTCCCCACAGCTTCTCCCATTGAACTCCTGCCTGTCTCCTCTGTATTTCCCATTTTTGCCTGCCTCCCCACAGCTTCTCCTGTTGAACTTCAACCTTCCTCCTCTCCGTCTTTGCCCCCGTTTTCGCCTGCCTCCCCACAGCTTCTGCTGTTGAACTTCTGCCTGCCTTCTCTCCATATTTCCCCCGTTTTCGCCTGCCTCCCCACAGCTTCTCCTGTTGAACTCCCGCCTGCCTACTCTCCTTATTTCCAGTTTTTGCCTGCCTCCCCACAGCTTATCCCGTAGAACGTCTGCATGCCTCCTCTCCGTCTTTCTCTGTTTTCACCTTCCTCCCTACAGCTTCTCCCGTTGAACTTCCGCCTGCCTCCTGTTTGTCATGCGGCAGTTGAAGTGTGTTCTGACCACGCCCCCGCCAGCAGTCTATTGGCTGAGCTGACCTCAAGTTCCGCTCCCCCTCCCTCCGTGTCTGTTGTTCTATAGTGTGCTGCGTTTTATGTCCACTGGAGGGCGCTATGTTTTTTGTACAAAATTGCATTTTTAGGTTTGATAAGTGTGGTTTTTCATCAATGTAAGTACATCACATCACTCCCATGTTGCCATGGAACGTTGTGTTCAAATTTGAAGGCAATCGGTCAAGCGGTTACCGAGCAAGACTTTCGCCAACAAACACCAGCTTGAACATTTGACTGGGTTGCCCCAGCCACTCTGGGTGGCTTTCAACATATATAAAAGCATAATAAAATATCAAACATTTAAAAACTTCCCTTTGTGGGGTTGCCTTCAAGTGTCTTCTAAAGGTTGTATAGTTACTTAACCACTTGGCTCAGGGTCACATAACTACCATACCCTCCAACATTTCTCTGATGGAATTAGGGCATCCTAAGGAAAAGCGGAACATTCCAGGTTCAAATCAGAGACAGTTTCTGTAAATCCGGGACTGTTCCTGGAAAATATGGTCACTTGGAGGGTCTGCTATTGGCATCAAGCAGGAGTCACTCCCAGCCCAACTGCAGATGGGACTTTCTGTATGCAAAGGAGATGCTCTATCACTGATCTGTATCCTGGGGACAACTTCTCTAACTTGGCTGTACTGCATTAATCAGAACCACCACTCCTCTGACTTCCCCCAGTTTTAACCAAATCACACCTCTCTGCCCAGAGCCGTCTTAAGGGGATCTGCCGCCCTGGCGCGGCTATCCCTCCGGCGCCCCCGCCATGCCGCCTCTCCGCCGCCTCCCTCCCGCGCTTGCCGCCCCTTGGGAGGGGGGTGGGCGAGCGGGGGGTGAGGGGCGTGGCGCTGGAGCGGCGCGGGGCTCTGCGCGCCCTTCCAGCGCTTCCGGGATGGGAGGCGAGGGCGGCCGGCTCGCGCTCCGCGCGCAGCTGGACGGCGCGGCACTGCTGGGCAGCTCGCGCTGCATTGGGCGGGCAGCCGGCTGCGCGCGGGACCGCGAGCCGGCCGCCCTCGCCTCCCAGAGCCCCAGCTGGAGTGCTGGAAGGTCGCGCAAAGCCCCGCGCCGCTCCAGCGCTCCAGCTGGGGCTCTGGGAGGCGAGGGCGGGCGGCTTACAGCCCGCCCGCCGGCGCGCGAGTGCCCGCCTGCCCGTGGGGGCGGGGGCGGGTTGGGGAGGAGGAGCCCGGTATGCCGGCGGGCTCGCGGGGGCGCCCCTGGGGCGCCCAGCGCCCTGGCGCACCGCGCCACCGGCTTCTATGGATGAGACGGCTCTGTCTCTGCCTTTTCCACAGTCTTCTAAAATGGTGGGTTGGAACCATACTATGGACTCAGCTACATTAGTCAAAATGTAGCAATTTGAATGCAACACCAGGTGTCACCAGAGAGCAGGAAATTTTAAAACGGGGTTTTCCATAGAATTTTTTTACTTTGGTTAGAACGATCGAATTTCTGGCTTATTTGTGGAGGGTTTTCCCTGTGTCTAGATCCACCCTAGGTTAGCTCTTCTTTGGGTAAGTAACTTTTTGTATTGATTTCAAGGGAAGGCAAGATGAGACAATGAATAAATTGGGTTCAGTTTGCATTTCGCTGCAAACCTACCAGACCTGCACTTCGCGAAAAATATGTGCACTGAAATGCAGCTAACATTCAAAATTCACATTCTGCGATACAGTTTTGCAGCCAAACAATGTACTCAAAAATCCATACACTAGGGGAGAGTTGTGCATACAAATGATTGTATGAGCATAACCTACATACAATAAATGCATTGTATTAGGAGGAATTCATTACAAAATTTGTGTGTATTGAGAGAAATGTACTCCAAAATGCTAGTTTTAATGAGGACCAATTTTTTTTAAAAAAAATTGTGAAAATGCAGAAAACTCATTGGAAAAATGAGAAATTCAGAAAAAGTGAAAACTAAAACCTAACCCAAGATACTAGCCAGTTTGTCTGGGTTCAGCCCAGTAGTAAAGGGCCAGCTCCTCTCTTGTGCAACAGAAGCAGGTGCTCAACACACATTGTGCTGCCACTTTTAAACACACACACACACACCCACGATCAGCCTGCTCAAAAATGATTGGCCTATAGGCCTGGGGTGACCGTGGTGCCACCCTGGCATGAAGGTGTTACTCCGCCCACGCCCCCCAGTGCGGGTGGAACTGGGTTGGGGGCCTGCCCCCAACCAGGACCATTCTAAAGATGATCCCGCTACCCCTGGTTCAAGCATTTGCTAATCCTGAATTTACAGCTGAAGAAGTGTGCATGCACACGAAAGCTCATACCAAGAACAAACTTAGTTGGTCTCTAAGGTGCTACTGGAAGGATTTGTTTATTTATTTTTAATTTTGTTTCAAATGTACACAGACCTGGTATTGCATTGGCTTTAAACACCATTTCTTGTTCCTTGCGGTGGTGGGCAAGATAGAGAGCTCCAGAGCTCTCAGAACTTCACTAAGCTACAATTCCCAGAATTCCTTGTGGGCCATTGTGGTAGCTAAAGTCTATGTGAGTCTGTAACATAGGTAAGTTATGAATCTATAATGTAGATAATGCTTGAGAGTTTCCCGTTTTAGGAATGTCAAAGTTCAAACTTACCAATATTTTCTGCTGTGGGCAGTTCGTACAATCATAGAATTGTATAGTTGGAAGGGACCTTGAGGGCCATCTGGTCCAACCCCCTGCAATGCAGGAATCTCAACATGCAGTTCCACCATCCAATTTGAAACCATACCAGTCCCTGCTTAGCTTTGCAAATGTGCTAGCAGTTTCATTGCTACATCACAAAACTTCCCATATGTGCAGTTCTAGAATTCTTTTCACAGCTCCAGTTCATTGTGATGTAACGGAATGAAAACATGTAAGATCAAAAAGGTAAACCAAAGCAGCAATTGGAAGCATTGCAGCTCCAATGACAGGGTGGAAATAGCTTCACATTTAGATGCTTTTGGTCACCTCTACATTCCTTGGCCTCTTGCCATTATCTTTAGACCAGAACGAACCTGGGACACTTCAACAATGAACCAGATTGTGCCATCCATTTTCACAATCCTTTCTGTGGAGTTATCATGCTGTCCTAGAAATGCATTTTCAGGTGAGCTGAAATTGGTCTTTCCCATACTGTAACTAGGCAGCAGGACCCACTTAGGTCCTCTGAGTGAAAGGGAGTGGGGCCAAGCAGCTGTCCCCATGCAGGGCTATTCCAGGCAAATCCTCACACAGCTACAATTCCCAGAGTTCGCTGGGAATAGGTATTGCTTGATAAACCATTCTGAAGATTGTAGCTCTGCAGGGGTAGGGGTCTCCTAGCAACTCTCAGCATCTTTAACAGCTTCCAGGATTCTTTGGGGTAAAGCCAAAGTATTTGAAGTTGGATGCTTTAAAAGTACAGTGGTACCTCGGGTTACGTACTTAATTTGTTCCGGAGGTCCGTTCTTAACCTGAAACTGTTCTTAACCTGAAGCACCACTTTAGCTAATGGGGCCTCCCGCTGCCGCTGCGCCGCCAGAGCACAATTTCTGTTCTTATCCTGAAGCAAAGATCTTAACCTGAAGCGTTATTTCTGGGTTAGCGGAGTCTGTAACCTGAAGCGTATGTAAAATGAAGTGTATGTAACCCGAGGTACTACTGTATATGCAGATGCAGCCTTTGTGTGTTCATGTCTTCGTCAGCTGTTCCCAATGCCTATAAGCTGGGCAGCAAGGAGACAGCAGTGGGCGCACAAATCTATCATGTCATTTCGTCCGTCATTTCTTTCCTCCGAAGGTTGATAGCACCCTCCAAGAGATTTTCCCTTGCAAGTGTTTCCCTCCTCACATTGGCCTTATAAGTTAAATGCATAGCTGGGAACTTGTTCTTCTCTCCCAGCTTGCTTCTAAAAAATTACATTATGCTCCACATCCTAGAGCAGAATCTCTAGCCTTTGGCCAAATGTGGCCCTCCAAGTCTCTCTTGCTGGCCTTCAGGACTCTTCCCTGCCATGCCCCCTCTCCTGAGGCTATGCCCCACACCAGCCCTGCTACACATGCTCCTCAGTAAGAGCTGCTCAACAGTGGAACTGTGTCCCTCGAGAGCTGGTGGGCTCTCTTTCCTTGAAGGTTTTTAAGCAGAGGTTGTAGGGCCATCTGTCCTGAATGCTTCAGATTCCTGCATTGCAGGAGGTTGGACTACATAACCCTTGAGGTCCCTTCCAACTCTACCATGCTAAGTATTTTTGCCTGGCCAAAAATTGAATCATGACTATGCTTGCCTGGATGGATGGATTATGGAGAGGGTGGTTTTTTATGGGAGAGGGGGGATACCATGTGGCTCCTTAAAGGTTACCAAAGAGGCATTGTGGCCACTATGCAGAATAGGGTTCCTGACCCCTGTTCTACAGCTTGCTTTCCAGTGAAGTCATCCACTCCCCCTCTAAATGTTTTAGCACCTTTCAAGGCATACGAAGAGCTCGGGAAGAGTCCTCCAGCTCCAGAGGCCAATGCTGGGACAGCTCAGCCAACTTCAGAATCACTTATGGAGTTTATGGGTGAGATGATTTGTGTGTGTGTGTGTGTGTGTGTGTGTGTGTGTGTCCCCAATAGACTGGCTAAACTTTCATGTACTGTACTACTATGCATTCCGAAAATGTTTAAAACTTCCGGGGGGGGGCTATGCCTTTCTACTGCCCACAATATCATGCGAAATGCATACTGAAAAGTCTTCTGGTATGAAAGGATTGTAAAAATATTAGCCATACCTTAGCAACTGGTCACTTTTAACCATTGTTGAACTAATAACTTCTCAAAATGCAAGCTAATGCACTTTGATGTTGCTCAGTTAATATTAACACACTTCTCAGATTTGGATCTTCATGTGTCCAATAGTTTTCTTGCCTTCTTGATCATGTCTTGCACTGTTTCAACCTGTTCTTTTTGTGGAAGTCAGAAGCATCCCACACAAGACTGGACTCTCTCGACCGCATGTTCTCTTGAAAAGATCCATCAACTGGAACAATGGTAAATGTGTTTATTTAACTATCTCTTTAAGAATGAGGGAGGGCAGGTACAATGCCTTGCTGCTGTATGTCTCCTGGAACATTGCAAGGTGTGGGAAGGGTTTGATAAGAGGACCTGTATCGGGAAATTGTCAATGTCTAATGTTTTTACAAAAAAAATATGTGTTGTAAGCCGCCCACAGTGGCTGGGGAAACCCAGCCAGACAGGTGGGGTATAAATATTATTATTATTATTATTATTATTATTATTATTATTATTATTAGCAGAGGGAGATAAAGTTTTAAGGGCATGCAATTTCCCAATACATCTATGCTCAGATCTAATTGTCAGGCAACATTATTAGAAGTTGCATTTGTTGTGCTCCTAAGAACAACTGGATAGCAAGAACAGGGGAGTGATTCAAAGGTTTAGAGAAGGTGTGCGGTACAGCCCTCCCAGGTGTGAGAATGGTTTCACAAACTCACCCCCCCCCCACTACCAACTTGCTAGAGTTTGGTAAATATATTACAGAAAGAAATAGCCTGGCAATACAAAGAAAATATAAGTTTGTTGCTTATGGCAAGCAAAGCTTTACATCTGGCCAAGATGGAGCGCAGAAATTACACTGGCGCATATGGCAACTTATACTGGGACCAACTAAATTGGAGAAGCAAGAAAAAAGGACACAGCAAGAAGATGTGATGTGCTTTGCCAGCAATTAGGAATCAGTAAGGGAAGTATATAGGTTGCCTTTCAGTCTTCCGCCACCAGCTGGTTCAGGAAGCTCATTGCAAGGACTTCTACTGTACTTCACTCACCAACACATCTAAACTCTGTAAACCAGTGTTTTCCAAAGTGGGCAATACCACCCCTGGGGGGCACTGGAATGACCCAGGGGGCAGTAGTAGCCTTGGGTGCAATTGGAGGGGGTGTTGAATAAAAATAAGAGGATAGTGGAAGCATAAAGAAGAGAAGAAATGTTTGAAAAACCGCTTGTACATGTTTTATCTGTGGTGTAATGACGCAGGTGGTGCTGTGGTCTAAACCACAGAGCCTAGGGCTTGCTGATCAGAAGGTCGGCGGTTCAAATCCCTGTGACGGGGTGAGCTCCCATTGTAGTCCCAAACATCTAGAGGGCACCAAGTTGGAGGGGGCTGGTGCAAGAGAGGTCGTGGGTGCATCAATCATGGTGCTTTCTTTAATTTACAGTGATTCCAAACCGGCCCGCCTTCGCAAAGATTGTTGTCGAAGGTTCTATAGGATTTGGTTTTGCCTTTGTTATCGCAATTGCTTTGTGGTGTCTCCTCTCGTAAGTATGTCTATTTTAAAATAATAACTTTAAATTAGTTTTTTTGCACGAAATTTGAAATTATTCAATTTACTTTTCATATAATAATTTCTTACATTTTGACTTCCCATTCTGACGTCCGTGATGCTCCTGTTGCAGCCATTTATCTGCTGCCTTAACTACCATTTGTGTTCATAATATTCATTTATTTATTCTCCTCCCCTTGCTTATAATTCAAATCCTTCTTGCAATTTCATTTGACTATAATTTTTCCTTAAATAGTTAAAAAAAAAAATACCCACGCTTTGACATCTTTTTGGTCTCCTATTTTTTGCTGTCAGTTTTGCCATCTCTGCATAGCCCAGTAACTTTAAAATCCATTCTTCCTTTGTTGGAATTTCTCCTTCTTTCCACTTCTGCACATACAAGATTCAGGCTGTGGTACCAGCATACATAAACAATTCAACCTTTTTTTCTTTTCTTTTTTCTTGATGTTTGATCATCACCCTTGCATGTGGCAAGTCAAAGCTTCAGTCCCAGAATCTATAGGTAGGACTGGGAATTCTCCCTGTCTGAAACCCTAGAGAGCTGCTGCCAATCAGTGTAGACAGTACTGAGCTAGATGGACCAGTCTGACTCAGTATAAGGCAGATCCCTATATTATTGCTGGATAAATGTTCATTAGCCATAGTAATAAATGGGTGTTGGCCAACAGTGCTTTCGCATCTCTCTCTCTCTCTCTGAGGAGTGATGGCGCACTAGCTGTTGGGAGGTGGGGTTTCATGTGCCATCTTCCTTTGCTTCTTCTTCCAGTGAATTGGTAGGTCGACTGAAGGGGGTTAACTCTCGCGGCAAGCGCTTTATGCAACATAATTACTTTTTGAGGCAAGTCCAGGAGGAAAAAGAGAAAGCCAGGAAAAAACTAATGGAAGAAAATGAATATGAAGGCTCAACTAAGACAGGTAAGACTGTTAAGACAATGATGCACCTGTAGACCCGAGGTGGAAAGATTTCAGTATTGTCAGATCTGCTTTGATTTTTACTAGAAACCTCATCTCTACCAACGGGTGCCAGGTGCAAAAGAGATAAGGGCACCCAAGACATGAATTTTATTGTGGGCATATTGTGCAACAATAATAGTGCATTGGGGTTCCTTTGAACACCTTTCTGTTCATGATGCTACCAAGGTGGTCCTATGCTATTCCACATTCAATACTGTTAGTGACTTAAAACATGCTCACAAAAAGCATTTCCACCTGCAGAAGTTCTGGGGTGATCATACTGCTTCATTTCCAGTCGGTGTGTATCGCATAATTTCCTGCTGAAATCCCAGTTTTGTAAAAACAAAATAAAAAATAAAAAAATTCCTTCCAGTAGCACCTTAGAGACTAGCTAAGTTTGTTCTTGGTATGAGCTTTCGTGTGCATGCACACTTCTTCAGATTTCAGTTTTGTAAATTAGTTCAATAGGTAGATTGGGATTTCAGCAGGAAATTATGCGATACACACCGACTGGAAACACACTTTTACAAGCATTGAATGCCACAACATAGCAAGATAATACAGAGAATGAGAGGAAAACTACGGTAATAACCCTCTTTCTAGGCTTCCTTGATCCAACTAATCCAGGAGACCAGCATCCAATATCAGATTCTTTTTAATCATTCCCCCTTTAATGAATCCCTGTGAAGGGCTTTCATTGATTATCATCAATCCTCTGACTAGCACAGATGTTGACACGTCCTGAGAGAAATCTCTTCACCCCTTGCCATCCTCTGTATGAGTTTTTATCTTGCCTCGATCTGCACCCATGGGTGAATCGCTTTCTCGCTTTTGAAAGGGGCCCAAAAAGGCTAATTGGGTGCACTTTGGGTACACTTGTCCAATCAAAATGCCACGGCCGAATTACCGGTAGGAATTTCCCATAGCCCCAAAGTTTCAGGTCCAGGAACCAATCTGTTGAACAATTCTAGTAGGGGCATTTGGCCAAATGAACTGTTTTGATCCTATGAAGCAGTGATTCCTGCTTAATCGAAGCATATATGTTTCTGTGTTACTGTTAACTTGTTTCACATGCTGCTTCTCCTGAAACCATTGGATCAATAGGGAAGACTGGCACATGTGCCAACATTAACCACCACCCCTCACTCCACACATGTGAACGCGCCATCACTTTAAAACAAAAACACTAACAGTCCTTTCTTTAAAACTATTGTTGAATTCTCTGTTTATTTCACACTTCTAACTTTCTCTAGCACTAAACATTCACTTGCTTATACTTCCCTTTCGTTTCAGCAAAAGTCAACAGAAACCTAGGCACGCACTACTGTACCCAATATGCAGGCACGCACACACACACACACACACACACAACTAAGTTAAACCTTGCAAAAGAGCAAATTGTCCCCTGAAATGACTAGAACCACACTTACTGCAATAAACAATCAAAACAAATGAAGAAAGAGAGCGCCTTTGAAGAAAGCTTACTCAGGAGTAAAATTACCCATTGAAGGTTTTCCACAGAAACAGTAAAGGATGCCACAAAGGCTTAATGCAATTTAGAGGACAACAAAGCTTCAGAATTGACACATGTGGCTCAGACATTGATGGGCTAGCCTAGACTTTTTTTGTAAACAATAAAGCTACCAAAGACATTTAAACCTTGCCCCCCCCCCTTCTCCAAAGCAGGTCACAAAATCAGTCCCAGCTGATCTTATGGAAACTGAGATCAGTAACCTTTTCATAATTCTCTTAGCCAAATAAATCCAAGTCAGAACTCAACCTCAGATAGACAATGCCTGCACATGAAAGTTCTACATTCTGACAAAAAAAATTACTTGCTTCTTCTAGTCATAATTCCTCCTAGTATTTCCCAAATAATTCTTATACGCTTTTAAGGAAATAAACTCAAATGAACGTCGGCTACTTTACACTCAATTTTAACTCTCAATATGAAAATCACAGTGGAGCACTCTTCTACTGTCTTCTGAGACAGATGGATGTCAACAACAACATTGAACTCTGCAGGTTACTGCTGCAGTTTGGAATATGAGTGCATGTTAGCCCTGCTGACCTATTGTAGCAAGAAAATAAAGCTTTATTGGGAAATTAACCTTTAAACACATGAATAAAAAGAACCCGGGTCAGATGCTGGTTTCTTTCTTTACACTTGACATTGCTGTTCAGGATGAGGACCTATATATGCATGATGTCTAATCCATGATCCATAGCTAGCAACTTAAGACTGTGTTCCAACACGTGGGTTTTAATTGCAAGGCCAGCACTTAGTTATCATAACTTAAACACTGTCCTTCTGCTTTGTGTGACTGCTTTGTGACTAGACAAAATTTCAGTTATGGAGGAACCTCTACCTTCCATTAAACCTGAAAACCCTTGTTGCTGTGGTAAGAATTCACCTCTACACAACCTCTGTTCCTTAAGCAGGTATGCACCACCTTTTAAATAAACCACAGAACAAAATAAACGATTTTGACTCCAGCATCCAGAGATTTAGGGACCCAGTGTTTTATTGTTTTATTTATTTTTATTTTATATGATATAAGAATTAGAGACCCCAGGTGTAGATTTTAAAAATGCTTCAGTGTTTCACTTTAATTGCATTTAACCTTTTTCGAATGTATTAGGCTTTATTTCTGTGAGTTCTGCATTTGTGCAGAACCCACTCCTATGCTGCATTGCATTTCTCCTTATCTGACCCTGAAAGTGGTACAAATGGCAGGATGTTTTCCTATTAGTTAGTAAGGTAAAGGTAAAGGACCCCTGACCGTTAGGTCCAGTCGCAGATGACTCTGGGGTTGCGGCGCTCATCTCGCTTTACTGGCCGAGGGAGCCGGCGTACAGCTTCCAGGTCATGTGGCCAGCATGACTAAGCCACTTCTGGCAAACCAGAGCAGCGCACGGAAATGCCATTTACCTTCCCGCCGGAGTGGTACCTATTTATCTACTTGCACTTTGACGTGCTTTCGAACTGCTAGGTGGGCAGGAGCTAGGACCGAACAACAGGAGCTCACCCCGTCACGGGGATTCGAACAGCCGACCTTCTCATCAGCAAGCCCTAGGCTCTGTGGTTTAACCCACAGCACCACCCGTGTCCCTGGGTTAGTACCTGGGTGTTAAGCAGAAATCCTTGGACGTTTCCTGAATGATAGATGGTAGGAATGTCAGTAAAGGCTGATCACAGACTAGTTTTGCCAGGGCAAAGTGGGACATCCAATACCTAAAATGGGCAAAAGTCCTAGGCACTTCTGGTCAACTCCAAGGTGATGGTGTGGGAAGTGGAAAGACACCATACTTGTTTTCTATCCCATTACCTGTAACCTTTCCTGACATATATGAAGATGTTTTGTGACTCTTTGTTTGCTGTGTTTGAACTACTCTATAAGCTTTTGTTCTGAAGTGCCTCAGGACAGACCTTCTCAATGGGCATGTTGGGTTGAGCTCTGTCCTTTCGCAATAGATAAATAAATAAATAAAAAGGCTGGGTCCCTAAATCTGGATGCTGGAGCTGAAACAGTTTCTTGGTTCTGTGGTTTATTTTAAAATGTGGTCCCTCACCTAGGTAACGAACAGGGGTGGTGTAGAGGTGAATTATCACCACATTGCTCCCATGTGCTCTAATATTATATATGCATGCTAACAACAAAAACAACAATGTGCCACCTTCTTGGCTAAAATTTCACTGAGGAAATTTACAGATTAAAATAATGAGCATCAATGCAACAGGAAAGCAAAATCTGTCTTCCAAGCTAATCGCGTTTAGACAGGGTTAGTAATGTTCTGTCTATCTGTGTAACATGGGATCGAGTACTCTGTGTGATCTGACAAGGAATGGCATGCTTCTTACCATTTAGAGATTTCAGCCCCATCTACACTATACAGTACTTTAAAGCAGTGCCATACTCCATTAAACAGTCTTGGCTTTGCCCAAAATATCCTTTGTTTGTTAAGGGCACTGGGAGTTGTTAGGAGTTACATTTACACAGCTATGGTTCTTCGAATTCTTTGGGAAGAGGGGTTGTTAAACTTGTTTGCGGAAAGAAAAGAAAAAAATAGGTGTACATAAAGGAGGATTCCTGGATGCCACAATCCAAAGGGCAAGTACGGTACTCCTTGGCTAGAGAATCCCAACAGGGATTTTAAATCACCAAAACTACAGCAATGGAAATCAAGGAAATACAGTGTAATGAGTTTGTGGGTGCTAGACCACTATGATCTCTGAATCAAGCGTCAGAATTTAATCCATTGTTGTTGTTGTTGTGGTGGTGGTGGTGGTGGTGTGTGTGTGTTGTGTGCATCAAATAAAAATAAATAAAATAAATAAAAATATAAAAGAAGAAGAACCTAGAAATAGCCAGGTAGACTAAGAGGGGAGCAAAGGATTGATTACCTAGTGACTAGTCCCTTCCAAGGTGTGCTAAGCCTGGCAGGACAGCTTTATGGTCTTACATAACTTCATGCATTAATTAGATTTAAGCATGTTGGTTATATGACTCTGGTTGTCTCACAAAACCACTCAGGAAACTGTAGCTCTGTAGAGGGACTAAGATTCTCTTAACAACTCTCAGTGCCCTTAACCAATTACAATCCCCAGGATTCTTTGGGGGGAAGCTATGGATGTTGAAACTAGAATGAAACTGCTTTGTATGTATATTGCAGATGGGGCATGTGTCAGACATCCTGCTGAGTTGGCGCAATCGAATAGTTGATGAAGCCCAAGAAGCCTGTCCCCTCCTCACCAAAAATCCCCCAACGTATTCTTGGAATTAAGTGGAAATAACACAATTTGGCCAAAGCTATCAAATGAGGACATAACTGGGCTTAGATGTGAAACTGGCAGCTAGTCTGGTTTTATCTTTCTAAGATAGTTCTGTTATATTGTATCTGAGGAGTATGAATTGACTATACAAGCTAAGTATGAATTGTTGGGAAAGGATCTAGAAGACAACCATGTATTGGGGAGCCTTTAATGTTTTGCTATGTTTTGCTGTGTTCTGTTATATTTTGCTAGAAGCCACACAGATGGCTGGAACTACCCAGTCAGATGGGTAGGGTACAAGTTATGATTATGATGATGATGATGATGATTATTATTATTATTATTATTATTATAGAAACAAGGAAAAAGAAAATAATGGAAGAGGAGGAAGAGGAAGGAGGATATTCTGTCCCAGAAGGAAAAGCAAAGAAGAAAGGGAAAAAGCATGCAATAAAGAAGAAACTAGGTAAAATTAAGAAGGTTGCAAAATCAGAAGCTGTGCAAAAGCACATTGGTAAAATTAAGAAGGCTGCAAAATCGAAAGCTGTTCAGAAGCATATTGGTAAGATCAAGAAGGCCGCAAAATCGAAAGCTGTTCAGAAGCATGTTAGTAAAATTAAGAAGGCCGCAAACTCCAAGGTTGTTCAGAAGCACGTTGGTAAAATTAAGAAGGCTGCAAAATCGAAAGCTGTTCAGAAGCATATTGGTAAAATCAAGAAGGCCGCAAACTCCAAGGCTGTTCAGAAGCACATTGGGAAGATTAAGAAGGCCGCAAAGTCCAAGAATATTCAGAAACACATTGGGAAGGTCAAGAAGGCAGTGGCATCAAAGGCAAAGAATAAGAAAGAGGGGAAAAGTAAGAATGAGAAGAGCTCTAAAAAGAAGAAGGAAGGTGAGACGAAAAGTAAAAAAAGCTCACACAAAAAAGTGAAACGTAGGAAAAGTGAAGAGGATTCTGAAGACTGACTAGCAAGCACAAAGACTGGGACCAGGTGGTCAATGGGGATTGGTCAAGAGCAGGCAGAGTACAGCATCATCCCAAAAGGAAAGTGAAGAGGGCAGGAGCACAGGTGGCCTCATATCAGGGGTAGCCAAAGTAGTGCCCTTCAGATGCTGCTGGACTACAGCTCCCATTATCCCTGGCACCATTGGCCAAGACAGCTGGGGGTGATGGGAGCTGGAGTCCAACAACATCTGGAGGGACACCACATTGGCTACCACTGCTTATATTATTAGCCTGGCCTTGATGACAATGGAGGGACTTCCTCTCTGAGCGCTTCTTCTCATGGCAGACAATGTTGTACTGCCAACTACAGATGAAATACAAAAGATTGAAATTCACAACTGAAAAAAGTGTCCAAGGAGTATGCTTTCCTTGCAGTAATGAGTGGGAGCCTTTTCCCCAAAAAATGGAAAAGCCGTCTTTCAGGAGACTTACGGTAACCATTGTTTTAGGGACGCGGGTGGTGCTGTGGTCTAAACCACAGAGTCTAGGGCTTGCCAATCAGAAGGTCGGCAGTTCAAATACCCATGGTGGGGTGAGCTCCCGTTGTTCAGTCCCAGCTTCTGCCCACCTAGCAGTTCGAAAGCACGTCAAAGTGCAAGTAGATAAATAGGTACCGCTCTGGCGGGAAGGTAAACGGCATTTCTGTGCGCTGCTCTGGTTCGTCAGAAGCAGCTTAGTCATGCTGGCCACATGACCCGGAAGCTGTCTGCGGACAAACGCCAGCTCCCTCGGCCTATAGAGCGAGATGAACACGCAACCGCAGAGTCGTCCACAACTTGACCTAAACATCAGGGGTACCTTTACCTTTTAACCATTGTTTAAAGCAGTGGTTCCCAACCTTTCTTTGGCCATGCCCCACCTAAGCATCTCTAAAATCCTGGTGTCCACCCCACCCCCCTGTGACATATAATTCTTTTTATTCAAAAAGTGAGCTCCTATTCACGTGGAGGAAGCCTAAAAGGCCATTCACTGTTAATAACTCATTCTCAAATTTCCCCCTCTTAAAAATCAAATTGCCGCATGCCCCACCTTGGGAACCATGGGTTTAAAGGCTTGGCACTCTCCCTACTTTATTATTTCCTTATTCTAAATATATAGGGTTGCATCCCATGCTAGTCCTACTCACAGTAAATCCATTGAAATTAATGGACATGGCTAACAAGTCCATTATTTTATTTATTCCGAGTAAAACTTTGTTGGATGCAGTCCAGAATATCAGTCAGTAACATGCCATAAAATGTGTGTCAAATGCAGGTATTCCACAGTTACCCAGTGACAACAGCTGGTGGGCATCGTTTTGGCAAAATGGCCTCAGGGGCAAATTCTGGCCCCCTGGTTGGGCAGTGACTGGCCCATGAGCTGGAGTGCCTAGCTACTGGAAAATTGAGCAAGCTTATGAAAAAAGTGCTGTAACATTTCTTCTCTGTGGTCTGCCTGTCTCTTTTAGGATTCAGCTCAATCAGTTTAACCCTTCCCTTTCCAAATAGCACAGCTTTGGTATCTGATTCTTCCCCATACCCACCTCCATGGTTCTTGCCTCCCCTAAATTGTGGAAAGGGGCATTCATGATCAAGACTGAAGCGAAGGGGGGAGTATTTCACCCTTTCCACATATGCAAAGATCCCAATGAAAATCACCCATTCAAACAACTGGGGCAGTAGAAAGGAGAACTTCCCACTTAGCCACAGAGTGCCAGAAGTGTTGAAGCAAAGTCTCTGTTGCTGACTGAGTCTCCTGCATTTCTAAGTTACCAGCCTCTTTGTTGTTGTTGTTCAGTCGTTCAGTCGTGTCCGACTCTTCGTGACCCCATGGACCAGAGCACGCCAGGCACGCCTATCCTTCACTGCCTCTCGCAGTTTGGCCAAGCTCATGTTAGTAGCTTCGAGAACACTGTCCAACCATCTCATCCTCTGTCGTCCCCTTCTCCTTGTGCCCTCCATCTTTCCCAACACCAGGGTCTTTTCCAGGGAGTCTTCTCTTCTCATGAGGTGGCCAAAGTACTGGAGCCTCAACTTCAGCCTCTTAGCACACTCATAAATACACCACTTGCTATTCCACTTCCAGCTTAAAGCAGTATAGCAACAACTGGCTGCTGATCAGTTGCCCACATCTGAAAGTACCTGATGCATGGGTGTACCCAGGGGGGCAGAGGGGGGCAGATGCCCCCCTAGAAGCAAGCTACCCCCCCCCCGAAGCAAAAATGATAGGTGTCCGTTTGGAGTAGACCGGGACTCTGAAGGAATTTGCATCTGCTGATGACAAAGTGTGAATTCCCTTCACCCCCTCCCCACATTACATTTAAAGAGGTAGCAGCAATTTAAAACTCTATCTCTTTTTTAAATTATTATTTTTATTGAAAAAATTAATATTAAAACATACTAATAGACACATACAAGTATACATACACACATACATACATTCCCCTGTACATTGTGTAGAAAATAATTGGTTATGCATTCCTTCTCACCCCTCTACCAACCTTAACCTCCACCACCCTTCCAAACCCCCCCCCCCAACCTCATCCAGTGCTGGGCTTCCAATCTTCTCAGCTGCAATATCTTCTATCTTCTATCATTTCTCTTATATACTATTAATTATACTATTATTTTTAATACTAATATTTTGAATTCCTTCTTTTCTCCTAGCTTATTTTTCTCACGGAACTTGTTTCATTCTGATAGGAGTTCAGGTTTTTCAATATAATTTTGTATATATCCCCTAAAGGCATTTCATTCCTTTTCCAACCTGTCCTTTGAGATCCCTCCAATATTCCCCATTATCTTAATCACATTATGGTACTCTATTAATTAGGCAAGCCATTCTGTTTTTGTCAGAATTTCAGTACTTTTCCAGTTTTTCGCAAAGAGCAGACTTGCGTCTACTGTTGCATATAGATAGAGCACCCTATCTACTTCTTTTAGATTTTCAGGCATAATACCCAGCAGAAAACCCTCTGGTGTTTTTTTAAACAAATATCTGAACATTTTTTTCATTTCATTATAAATTAGTTCCCAGAATTGTTTAATATCTGGACAGTTCCACCAAATGTGAAATAGGGTGCCTATAGCCGAATTACATCTCCAACAAATATTACTACAATTTTTATTCATTTTAGCAATTATTTTGGGCGTTATATACCATCTATGTTGGACCTTTAAAAAAATTTCTTTTAATTTATAACACATCGTAAATTTCATATCCTTTTGCCATAATCTTTCCCATTGATCATACATTATATTTTTACCAATATCTAGTGCCCATTTAATCATTGATGCTTTGACTATTTCATCCTTTGTTTCCCATTCCAGGATCAGATTATATAATTTGGATATATTTTTATATCTTTCTTGAATCAAATATTTATCAAATTTAGATATTTCTTTTTTGAATCCTATCTTTTTGTCTTTCACTAATCTGTATTTAATTTGTATATACTGGAACCAATCATACACATGAACCTTAATTGCTGAATAATCCTTTAATTTCAATTCTCCATTTCCCTCTTGCAATAATGTTTTATATGTTGCCCAGTTTTCTCTCATATTCGGTTTTTTGACTGCTACAATTTCTAATGGTGATGTCCACCATGGAATCTTGGGTTCTAAAATTTTCTTATATTTCTCTCATGTTTTATAGATTGATTTTCTAATTATATGACCCAAGAAACTTTTATGTACTTTTACTTTTTCATCAATTAAATACGTGTGCCATCCCAATCTTGTTTCTATTCCCTCTAATTCCAATACGTCTGAATCATGCAATTTTACCCATTCTTTTAACCAGGTTAGACCCACTGCATCATGGTAAAGTTCTAAATCTGGGAGTCCGAATCCTCCTCTTTCCTTCCTATCAATAAAAACTATCTCAAACCTGTCCTAAATTTTATTTCCTAAGTCATACCTGGGCTTTGCCATTAGGGGGAACCAACAACACATCCCAAACCTCATATCAAGATTTTTTCAGTTTAAAAAAAAAAAAATTCCATGGTCTGAACATTCTCTCTTACACCCAGCTCTCCCCACCCCACACCTCATCATTATTCATAGTAGTAGTAGTAGTAGTAGTAGTAGTAGTAGTAAACAGAAACTTGCAGTGCCAAAGCCTTGTTTGGAATATTTTGGAAAACATTTGTTAAAACACTGTCCAAATGGTTTGGGTTTCTTTGAAATTATATTGGACAGAATCACTTAATGTATTCAACTGGGGGGGGACGTTGCTGGCATGTTCTTGTGTGTGTGTGTGTGTGTGTGTGTGTGTGTATGTATATATATATATATATATATATATATATGAAATACAACATCTTCCATTGCAATTGTCTCAATTGTCTCTCCATAGCTGCTTTGGGGCTCCCCTTGAAGCCCAGAGATAGCTGCCTCCCCCCACAAAAAATAAACCATATTGTGATGAAGAAGAAGAGAAGAAGAGTTTGGATTTGATATCCCGCTTTTCACTACCCGAAGGAGTCTCAAAGCGGCTAACATTCTCCTTTCCCTTCCTCCCCCACAACAAACACTCTGTGAGGTGAGTGGGGCTGAGAGACTTCAAAGAAGTGTGACTAGCCCAAGGTCACCCAGCAGCTGCATGTGGAGGAGTGGAGACGCGAACCCGGTTCCCCAGATAACGAGTCTACCGCTCTTAACCACTACACCACACTGGCTCACTGATCTAGCAGTTGGGTAGCCAGGTGTCCTAATTTACAACTAAAGGTAAAGGGACCCCCGACAGTTAGGTCCAGTCGCGGACGACTCTGGGGTTGCTGCGTTCATCTCGCTTTATTGGCCGAGGGAGCCGGCGTACAGCTTCCAGGACTAAACTGCTTCTGGCAAAACCAGAGCAGCACATGGAAATGCTGTTTACCTTCCCGCTAGAGTGGTACCTATTTATCTACTTGCACTTGACGTGCTTTCGAACTGCTAGGTTGGCAGGAGCTGGGACCAAACAACGGGAGCTCACCCCGTCATGGGGATTCAAACCGCCGGCCTTCTGAATGGAAAGCCCTAGGCTCAGTAGTTTAGACCACAGCGCCACCCACGTCCCTAATTTACAAGTAACAGACCTCTATTTTAATGAGAGTCCTAAGAACATAAGAAGAGCCCTGCTGGGATCAGGTCAATGGCTCATCTATCTAGCCAAGCATCCTTTTCTCACAGTGGACAACTGGAAAGGCCCATGAGAAACCCACACGCAGGACCTGAGTGCAACAGCAATCTCCCCACTTGTGATTCCCAGTGACTGGTATTTAGAGGTATGCTGGCTCCGACAGTGGAGGGAGGATATAGCCATCATAGGTAATAGTCAGATATCTTGCAATAATTTGACTAATCCCAGGTTCAATCCCTGCCATCTCCAGGTTGAGTTGAGGAAGATTCCTGACTTTCAAAAACCAAGACAGCTGCTACCAGTCAGTGTACACAAGAGGCACCCAACAAGTTAACCCTCCAGAGGTTGTTAAACCTCAACTCCCATTGGCCCTAGCTAGAACAGCCAAAAGTCAGGGGTGGTAGGATTTGTAGTACTATGTCAACTGTGAGATGCCATGTTGGCTAGCTCTATAAACTATACGAAGTTCGGTGGACCAGTGGGAACTGTGCAGTTTTAACTTAATGGTCTTGTGCACGGAGGGGACAGGCTGTTGCCTTAGTGGTCCAACTTGGAATAAGGAGGTTTCTAGTGAATGTGATAGCTGCAGCTTTAGAGGTGTGGGTTTAGCCAGAGACACAGGAAAATGCCTTATACCACTGGAGTCTAGCTCGTATTGGCTACGTGCCCCTCCATGTATTCAGACAGTGGGCATTCCCCAAACTACCTGGTGTTGCCATTGGGAAGTGAACCTTGAACCTTCTTGCATGCAAAGCAGATGTTCTTCCACCCAACCAAAGCCCTGCCCCAGATCTACACAGCTGCTAAAGCCCAATGAAATGTGCAGCTCATTGACATCCAAGGGCTTTAGCATCCTTAACACCATGTTGGAATCTGTGGCCCTTGCGTAGAATGTATCTCACTGGTACCAGTTTCAGTTGAAAAAGGCATGATGTCACAAATGTCCCCATAAATCCATGAAAAAATATTTCAGGCGGCTGTGTTTTGCAGAGATTGAGATATATTTAACAAAGCAATGCTTCCCTGATTCAGTGGTGTTCAGTGGAAGAAGCTACTGGGAAATGTAATTGATAATTTTTAAGTAAATGTAGCCTGAGCACAGAATGCAAATGGTAAACTTGCCATGCTGCTGCTGACCTCAAGTTATGATTAAAATAGGAAACAAACAGGAAGCACCGAACTTTGTAATAATTATTTTCGCAACCACTGTTGTTTGCTCCATAATGCAGGTCGGTGGGTCAGCCCAGAGATTCTTCCTAATATATTAGTAAATAAATCTGAACAGATTTTAATTTGCTAATGGAAAGGGCTGCAACAGTTGCTCGTATGCAGCGAGCTACTTTGTCTAACTCATCAGCATGCATCACAGCCACTCGGAGCCATTCACAGAAAATGTTACATTTCCATAAACTGTAGTGCAATTTGTCAGGAGGGAGGGAGGAAAAAAACATCCTCTGCAAACTCTGTGAGATTAAAGATAAACGCGTATCATGCAGCCATCATTCTTCAAGAGAGTCTTTAAGATAACTGAATGCCAAACACCTGCTTCAGAAGTCTTGCCAAGTAATCTGGTCCCTGCATCAATATCCAAGGTGCAAAAAAGAAAAGGAAAAAAAAGAAAGAAGATAGGCTATTCCAGTTGGAACAGTCGACATGTTAAGATATGAAACTGCAATGGGTCTTCTGCCAGTTTCAAAGAATATACCACCCATCCAGTGTGGTATTGCTAGGTCATATAGATTTGTAAAGTAAGAAGGCACCATCTTGTCCAACCCCCTGCAATGCAGGAATCCGTGCTAAATAATCCCTTACAGATGGCCACCAAATATCTGTCTAAAAACCACCTATGAAGGAGAGTCCAGCAGTTTCCAAGGTACTTAAAAACTAGTCCTGTGGCAGAAATCTGCATAAAGTTTGCATAGGTTAATTTATATGCATAGGTGCAAATGCAGACTTCTGAGTAAATTAAGGTGGAAGGTGGCTGTGGACACACACACACAAAAACATAAGAACCTGTGAGATCAGTCCAGTAGGTCATCTAGTCCAGCATCCTGTTCTCACAGTAGCTAACCAGATGCCTATGGGAAACCCACAAGTTGGAACTGACTCTGGGCACTCATTGAAGTGGTAGAACATCACTGGTTTACTGTGCTATTCTCACACTACCAATAATTAATACACAACCACTTGCAAACTCAGCAGAAATTCCTATGTACCCCAGTAGATTCAGTCTACTAGCGGAACATCTATGACAGCCATGCTTGGCTATCTCTCAAATTTAGTGAATGTCAACATCCACATCTGAGACTTGCAAAACTGTTTGGGTGTTTCAAGACTCATAGATTCAGCAGTGAAGGGATTGAGAAAAGGAGGGTTGTGTTGTGTTTAGAGTGTTAGGCTAGAGCTTCGGAGGCCCAGGTCCAAACTTCCCTGGGCGAACTTGGATCCTTTGCTTTTCAGGTGTTTCCAGACATTTGAAGCAGGATTCAATCACATACTGGTAAATTCAGGTGAAACAATTATACTTGAGAGGTCTCATGCAACATATTCGCTCCCTCCCACCCAAAAATGGACTTTTGTGGTAAGGCGAGCGATAGGTTAGTGTGCTGGAAAGAGCGGAAAGTGCGAGGCAACACTTGCTTTGACAAGTTTATTAAAACTTCCTGCAAACAAATCAGAATGAATGATCAACAAAGATGTCACCTGGAAGCACCTCCTAGATCAAATTCAAATTCAAATTTATTACGGCTATAAGCCCATAAATACCTCCTAGATCACAAGGCGTAGGAGGTAGAACACCTATGCCAACTCAACTTCCTTGAAGCATGAGCAAAAGTAAAATGGGATGCAGAATACAAAGGTCACTGGGGGGCATTTCCAGAAAAGCGGTGTATCTATAGAGCCAGTGTGGTGTAGTGGTTAAGAGCGGCAGACTCATAATCTGGGGAAGCAGGTTCGCGTCTCCACTCCTCCACATGCAGCTGCTGGGTGACCTTGGGCTAGTCACACTTCTCTGAAGTCTCTCAGCCCCACTCACCTCACAGAGGGTTTGTTGTGGGGGAGGAAGGGAAAGGAGAATGTTAGCCACTTTGAGACTCCTTCGGGTAGTGAAAAGCGGGATATCAAATCCAAACTCTTCTTCTTCTTCTTCTATTTGGATCAGGGTTTCAAATTGGATGGGGGAACCACATGTTGAGATTCCAGTACTAGATGACCCTTGGGGTCCCTTGCAACTCTATGATTAAATGAATCTTAGAAGCCACCACTGCAACTTAACAGCATAGGAGGCTGCCTTATGTCAAGTCATCTAGCTCAGTGTTGCCTACACTGACTGGCAAGTCATATAGCTCAGTGTCATCTAGTCATCTAGCTCAAGTCATCTAGCTCAGTGTTGCCTACACTGACTGGCAGCAGCTATCCAGGGTTACAGGCAGTGGTCTTCCTCAGCCCTATCTGGAGCTGCTGGGGGTTGAACCTGCCTGGGACCTTCTGCATGCAAAGCAGATGTTCTACTACTACACTCCCAGAGAACACAGGTGTGCCCATGGCAAAACAACAGTAGAAAGGGGGGAACTCTGTTGCATATAATAAGTCTAAATCATTAACTTTGGACCACTGGTGGTTATGGAAATGTAATGCCTTGCTTTCCTGGTTCCAGCTGTGACTTTTCAGATGCAGGAGTGGATGGGAAAGGCAGCTAAAAAGGTCCTTGTTCACACCTCATTTTCTCTCTTTTGTGATGAGAGAGAGAAGCCATCCTTCAATGGAGACATATTAAGGAGCATCCAAAGATTACTCCCTAATGACCATAATCCTCTAAGGATTTGGTTGGAAAGAAAAGGAAGAACTCCTAGCAAATCAGCAACAACATTTGCATTAACAGCTCCCAAAGATTCAGGTTTGGGAGCTGAGCAACAGCAAAAAGTTGTTGTTGTTTAGTCATTTAGTCTTGTTCTTTATGATCCAGCTCTCACTTCTGTACATCACTACTGGGAAAACCATAGCTTTAACTATATGGCAAGGTGGTGTCTATGCTTTTTTAAGATGCTGTCTAGGTTTGTAATTGCTTTTCTCCCAAGAAGCAGGCGTCTTTTAATTTCGTGGCTGCTGTCACCATCTGCAGTGATCATGGAATCCAATAAAGTAAAATCTCTCACTGCCTCCATTTCTTCCCCATCTATTTGCCAGGAGGTGATGGGACCAGTGGCCATGATCTTAGTTTTTTTATGTTGAGCTTCAGACCATATTTTGCGCTCTCCTCTTTCACCCTCATTAAAAGGTTTTTTAATTCCTCCTCACTTTCTGCCATCAAGGTAGTATCATCAGCATATCTGAGGTTGTTGATATTTCTTCCGGCAATCTTAATTCCGGTTTGGGATTCATCCAGTCCAGCCTTTCGCATGATGAATTCTGCATATAGGTTAAATAAGCAGGGAGACAATATACAGCCTTGTCGTACTCCTTTCCCAATTTTGAACCAATCAATTATTCCATATCCAGTTCTAACTGTAGCTTCTTGTCCCACATAGAGATTTCTCAGGAGACAAATGAGGTGATCAGGCACTCCCATTTCTTTAAAGACTTGCCATAGTTTGCGGTCACACGTGCAAGTCCCTGTCCGGGGCTTCCCCCCCCCTTCACCAAGAACGTGAGACGAGACCAGAGTATGGGTTCGAATTGGCCACAACTTTTATTAAGACTTCAAAAGTGGGAGAACTTGGCACAGGCCTTGGCAGGCTACCCTCCCAGCCCTTGAGCTGAGGAATGCAGGATGTAGAGGCACAGTGGGAGGGGACTGCAAAGCACACACTTACACAGCATGCCCACCCACTAGCCTCGTCCGGGAGTTTGACCTATGTACCGCCGCCTTAGGGCCATGGACTCCCGGATTATTGCCCTGTAACAGGCCCTGCGCGCGCCGCCGCTTGGGAAGGGAGCATGGCCGCTCCCCTTCCCATGATTTTAGACTAAAGGCAGCCTTGCCAAGGCCTAACTCCGCCAAAGTTGTGACGAACTGCTGCGGGGGAGGCAAAACCTGCCAATGCAGGAAAAATTCCTTCCCGGCTCCGAATACGGCAACCATCTAAGACCACAGCAGCGCCCACTGACCTGTAACACAAAATGTTAACCTGCAACGAAGGAATTGATTAGATAAACAGAGCTGTCAGCTGGAACTATAAAGAGAAGTTGAGTTAATCAGAGGGAGGGAGGGCGGGTGAACCTGCTAGGGAGAAAAACCAAAAGGGGGGTGGCTAGGGCGGCTCCGCTGCTTTTACCTGGCCCTTGACCCCGTCCCCGGCCACTATCCTTTGTCCTCCTTTGGCCAGGGGCCGGCCCAAGGGCCCACCTGAGTTGGGGGAGCGAACCTGGCCAGGCGTCCATGCCCGGTGCCGCAAACCCCGCCCACCTGGGGAAGGGAGGGAGGAAATTGCTGTGGTCGACACAGTCAAATGCTTTTGTGTAGTCAATGAAGCTTTCTCCATAATCCAGCGCATGTTCGCATTTTGGTCTCTGGTTCCTCTGCCCCTTTGAAATCCAGCTTGCACTTCTGGGAGTTCTCGGTCCACATACTGCTTAAGCCTGCCTTGTAGAATTTTAAGCATAACCTTGCTAGCGTGTGAAATGAGTGCAACTGTGCGGTGGCTGGAGCATTCTTTGGCACTGCCCTTCTTTGGGATTGGGATGTAGACTGATATTCTCCAATCCTCTGGCCACTGCTGAGTTTTCCAAACTTGCTGGCATATTGAGTGTAGCAAAAAGTAGACAGATGCAAAGGTGATGCTGACAGACGAAGTTGGTCAGAAGCCAACATGGTTATGGGAAGACAAAAAAGTGGGTGGGATCCTTCTCTCTCTCTCTCTCTCTCTCTCTCTCTCTCTCTCTCTCTCTCTCTCTCATATTTCCCCTCCCTTCCTCCCCATCTAGCAGACTTTTTTGTTTCCAGAGGCTTGAATTTATTCCCTGCATACTAAGATAAGAAGATGTGAGACTAGATGGGCCATTGGCCTGATCCAGCAGGCTCTTCTTAAGTTCTTACCACCTATAATGGGACCAATGCTTTTAACATGAAATGACAGTTGGGGTGAGGAGTGAGGTGGCCAAGTCTGCTGATGACAGAAATTTGTTCAGAGTTGAACCAAAAAGGGATTGCAAGGAGCTCCAAAATAATCCCTCCAGTCTTGGTGAATGAGTAGCAGAATGGCAGATGCAACGCAATGTAAGAAAATATGAAAGGCTGCACATTGGGGCAAAAACAAAACAACAACAAAAACTAATTTTCACATACACATTTATATGGTCTGAGCTTCTGGTGACAGGAAAGAGATCTTGGGTTCATGAAGAAAATGTGGACCCAAAATGTGGCAGCTGTGAAAAAAGGAATTTCCATACTGTGGGTCATTAGGAAAAAGACTGAAAATAAAACTGCCAATATCATAATGCCATTACAGTGGTACCTCGGGTTAAGAACTTAATTCATTCCGGAGGTCCATTCTTAACCTGAAACTGTTCTTAACCTGAGGTACCACTTTTGCTAATGGGGCCTCCCTCTGCTGCCATGCTGCCGCCACACAATTTCTGTTCTCATCCTCAAGCAAAGTTCTTAACCTGAGGTACTATTTTTGGGTTAGCAGAGTCTTTAACCTGAAGCATCTGTAACCCGAGGTACCACTGTATACAAAACCTATGATGAGAGCACATTGGGTTGCTGTGTACAATTTTGGCCACCACATCTCAAAAAATGGCATCTATGGGCCAATAAATCATGGCATATGCCCCCTATGCTCAGCAGATGGTACCACACTTCTAAAAGATAAAGAAGCTATTGCACTGCACTGGAAAGAACACTACCAACATCTCCCTAACTGCAACTCCCCTGTAGCTGCTGAGGTCCTCTCACAAATTCCGCAATAACAAGTTAGAGATGAGCTTGCAGTATATCCAAATCTGGGAGAGTTGTGTACAGCTATTAACCAAATGGAAAACAACAAAGCCAGTGGACCTGATGGGATACCTGCCGAAATCTTCAGAGTTGGCAGAATTGAACTTACACAACAACTTCACAAGCTCATCAAAAAAAAATCTGGGAAAGAAAAGAGATCACAGCAGACTTTAGGGAGGCCAAAATTATCAATCTCTTTTAAAAATACAGAACTGATTGTGGAAACTATTGAGGCATCTCTCTATTAGCTGCGGCCAGCAAAATTCTTGCAAGGATCTTAGCAAACCGTCTCTTAACAATAGCCAAGGTGACCCTTCCTGAATCCCAAAATGGTTTTCGGCCTTCTAGGGGGACAGTGGACATGATTTTCACAGCTCAACAGCTTCAGGAAAAATGCAGAGAGCAAAACCAATCCCTGTATATGGCGTTTATTGACCTGACTAAGGCTTTCGACACTGTAAATCGTAATGCCCTGTGGACTTTCCTTCTGAAAATTGGCTGCCCAGATAAATTTGTAAACATCATTCGACTCCTCCATGATAATATGACAGCAACAATCGCAGATAACAATGGCTCTCAAAGTGAACCATTCACAGTGGGATCAGGTGTTAAACAGGGTTGTATTATTGTCCCAAATCTATTCATTATTTTCATTGCCATGATCCTACACTTTGTCAAAGGGAAACTCCCCACCGGAGTAGAAATCATATATCAAACAGATGGAAAGCTCTTCAATCTGAGCAGGCTGAAAGCAAAGAGTAAGGTTACCATAACTTCCGTCACAGAGCTTCAGTATGCTGAGGGCAATGTAGTGTGCGCACACTCAGAGGATGACCTCCAAACCATCCTAAATATCTTCGCAGAAGTTTACGAAAAGTTTGGCCTATCACTCAACATCCAAAAAACCAAAGTGCTGCACCAACAAGTACAAAATAACCCCTCTGCAGCGCCACAAATCCAACTCAATGTTGTAACGGAAAATGTTGATCACTTCTCCTACCGAGGCAGTTATCTTTCCACAAGGGTCAACATTGATGCCAAAATCCAGCATTGCCTGAGCTCTGTGAGTGCGGCTTTCTCCCAATTGAAGTGCAGAGTGTTTGAGGACAGGGACACTCACAGGGAAACCAAAATGCTTGTTTACAAAGCTACTGTACTACCAACTTTACTATATGCTTGTGAAACATGGACCACTTATAAACGCCATCTCCAACTCCTTGAAAGATTCCATCAACGGTATCTCTGAAAAATTTTACACATCACTTGGGAAGACAGGCAAACTAATATAAGTGTACTGGAAGAAGCAAAGACCACCAGTGTTGAAGCAATGATTCTTCAATATGAACTTCATTGGACTGGTCATTTTATGTGGATGCCTGATGATCATCTTCCAAAGCAACTACTCTATACCAAACTTAAAAATGGAAAGCGTAATGCTGGTGGTCAACAAAAGAGGTTTAAAGACTATCTCAAGGCAAATCTAAAAAAATGTAGTATAAACAATGACAGCTAGGAAACACTGGCCTGCGAGTGTTCCAGTTGAAGAACAGCCTTTACCAAAGGAGAAACGTGCTAAGAGGAAGGCACGCTTGGCAAATCCACACCGTGATCAACTCCCACCCAGAAACCAATGTCCCCACTGTGGAAGGACGTGTGGATCCAGAATTGGCCTCCACAGTCACTTACGGACTCATTGTTAAAACCGTGTTTATGGAAGACAATCTTACTCGGCTACGAGGGATCGCCAAAGAAGAAGACTGTATACAATTATGGCCACCACATCTCAAAAAATGGCATTGTGTTGCTGAAAAGGCAATCAAGATAATTCTTTGGCTGGAACAACTCCATTTTGAAAAAAGCTTACCGCCTATGGTGCTTTTTAGTTTCTTAAAAAGATGAGAAAGGGAGGACATGATAGAGGTGTAAAATAAATAAATATGCAGGTTGTTCAAAAAGTGGAAAGATAAGTTTTCCTTCCTCTCATAATACTAAAACCCAGTGGGATCATTGGGTCTTCTTCAACATTCAAACTGAATACTGAAAGATTCAGAACTGAGAAAATGAAGTACAGGCAACATCTCATATACACGCGTTCAAGGCATTCAAGACTGCATGCACATGTTGCTGCAAACCCAGAAGTAGCATGAAAAGGGGCAAAAAGAGCATGATAATGGCAAAAACAGTGGCTAGCAATCCCACAAGCTTCTGCAAGTGCAATCCCAGGAGCTCTTTGCAACAACCATTGAGGCCTGTGGAGAGTTGGAGTTTGAGCAAGGAAACTCTAAGAAGGAATGATTTGGGGGGGGGAGAGATAAGAAGGCATGATTGTGGTGTCTGCAGGCTTTTTCAATGGTGTTCCCAATATACACAATATCACTTAAACAGTGGTGCCTCAGAGTGTAACCTCCATGTAAAAGGGGAGTTGCCTGTACATCTTAACACAGCACTTAGTTAAACTATGGAATTCCCTATCACAATATGTAATAATTTGTAATATGTAATATTTGGTGGCTTTCACAGCATCATGGAGTTGGAAAGGACCGCTAAGGGAAGATAAGGCTATCAGTAGCTATTAGACATGATGGTTGTGTACTATCTTCATTTATCAGAGGCTGCATGGCCCTAAATACCAGTTGCAGAGGAGCATGAGTGGAAAGTGCCCTGCTTGCATCTGGCTAGCCACTGTGAGGCTAGAATGAGAGATTAGGAGATCCTTTGGTCTGATCCAGCAGAGTTCTTCTTATGTTCTTTTTATATTGAATGTGGTGTGTACTATCTAGTCTTTATCTGCCCTGCTGCCACTGCGCACATTATCTTTGAAAGAGACATTAATGGGGCTAATGCGTAACCCGACAAAACCTTTGTGCATCATTTCATAGACAAAGTCGTCCCAAAGTTCTTGCTACACAGACTGTTCCATTCAGTCACTGAGCTACATTAAAGCATCAAATGGGTTATTCAGAATATACACTCCAAAAGGGGGTCAAAGAGAAATGGGGCGGGGGAGGAGGAAGGGAGCGAGAGAGAAATGAGCTATAGAAAATGAATGTTTTGCTCAAGCCAGCTATAGGTACCCATTTCTCTCACTTCATCTTTTCACCCAAACCTTTATCATCAAAAGCAAGCACTATTCAACTATTATGGAAAGATTGGCTCTCCCTGGATAATGTTTCTTCCCCCACCCCATCTCCCCAGGCTCTTTTTGCCAACATCAAGAACACTAAACTGCTATATCTCTTCATTGCACCTTGAAGGAGATGAAGTGCAGTGTTTGGATTGCAAGCAGCAGGGCGCTTTGTGTGAAAGCAAAACACCCATTTAGCCACTCGCCCATTTTAATCTTAAGTGCTGCACCTACCACTGGCATCCTGAACTAACTCAAGTTACTTTTTTGCTGGGTCATTTCCTCCCTCTTGGGCCAATTAAATGGGAGTTTGCTTATTTATTTTCTAATAGGAACATCATTTTGTTTTTAAGAACGTAAGAAGAGCCCTGCTGGATCAGGCCCATCTAGTCCAGCATCTTGTTCTCACAGTGGTCAACAGTGGAAAGGCTGCAAGATGGACCTGATCACTCTCCCCACCTGTGTTTTCCAGCAACTGGGATTAGGAAGCACTACTGCCTCTGAGTGTGGAAGCAGAGCAGAGCCATCACAGATAGTAGCCACAGATATCCTTCTCCTCCATGAATTTGTTCAATCTTCTTTTAAAGCCATACAAGCTGATGGCCACCATCTTCTCCTGTGGGACAAGTTCCGTGGTTTAATAATGAGCTGCATAAAGAAGGACTTTCTTTCATATGTCCCAAATATCCTAGCATTCTACTTCTTTGGGTGTCCATTCGTTCTAGTGCTCTGAAAGAAGGAGGTAAACTTTTCTCTGTGCACTTCTCTCGTGTCACCCCTTACTTGCTTATCGAGAGCTTAGGCCCTCCTCCAAATAACCTGTTTACCGAACATTCTTCCTGATTTTCTTGCACAAAGCTTACATTGGGTTAAGACTTTGAAAGTTTACAGGCTGTTAACTATTTTTGGGGGTGGGATTCAATCCCATACCGGCAAATTCAAGCCGCACAATTGTAGTTGATTAGGAGAATATGCGCGATGAACATGCTTTCCCCAGGGACTGGACTTTTGCAACAAATGACATGGGAAGGCCCTGGAAAGTGTGGGATGATGCTTGCTTTGATGCAGCTGCATCTAACCTCTCCACAGACATATCATGATGAATGTTCATTAAATAGCCAACACAATATCCCTGTGAACAAATCAGGATGGATGTTCAAAAAAAACAGGTCATCTGGAAACAGCCTGGTCTTTGCTGGGCATTTGTTTGCAGGGATGTTTTACAACTAAGGTGGCAGCGCACTTTAGTTAACTTTAATTGCCTAAATCAAAATTCACACGAATTCTGCTACAAACGCACAAACTTCTACAGGGTGGAGAGGATCAGGGATGTAACATTATGCTGAAGTACAGACAGTCTTCTGCTTCTCTCCTTTTGCCACACTCTCATAACCATGCCCTCTTCTAAGACTACAGATAACACACACACACACACACACACACACACGGCTTCAGTACCAAGACAGCTTCCCCCCCCCCCTCACCACCCTCTCTCACATTGCTTCACATCCAGCTTGATTAATGCTGTTAGTCAATGTCAAAAGGGTAACTCTGCAGCTCCACCCCTCCAGATGGGCCACCACTGGGTCTACTGCCATAGGAGTATGGTGGTGAGGTATCATAGAATTGCAGAGTGCGTGGTGGACCCTGTGGATCATCTAGTCCAACCCCCTGCAATGCAGAAATATGCAGCTGCCCCATACGAGGATCAAACCTGCAACCTTGGTGTTATCAGCACCACACTATAACCAACTGAGCTATCCAGGGTCTAGGCTAGATATATTTCATTTCACCAGCTTATATTATTCTGCCACGCCCTTTCCACCCTCAGCTGGTGGATTTCATGTACAGGGCTCTGTGCCCTAAAACACAATTAAGAAATATTTTCAGGCTGCAATCCTATATACTCTACCCTAAGAGAAGATCCAAGGGACGCGGGTGGCACTGTGGGTTAAACCACAGAGCCTAGGGCTTGCTGATCAGAAGGTCGGCGGTTTGAATCCCCGCGACGGGGTGAGCTCCCGTTGCTCGGTCCCAGCTCCTGCCCACCTAGCAGTTCGAAAGCACGTCAAAGTGCAAGTAGATAAATAGGTACCGCTCGGGCGGGAAGGTAAACGGCGTTTCTGTGTGCTGCTCTGGTTCACCAGAGGTGGCTTTGTCATGCTGGCCATATGACCTGGAAGCTGTATGCCAGCTCCCTTGGCCAGTAACGCGAGATGAGTGCCGCAACCCCAGAGTCGGACACGACTGGACCTAATGGTCAGGGGTCCCTTTACCTTTAAGAGAAGATCCAGTGGGACTTGCATCTCAGCAGGCATGCACAGGATTTCACTGTAAATTGGATAGCAGTCCTAGACATAAGCAACAAGACAAAATTTAAACTTCATGGGTAAATCTCATGACTTGGGCCATACTGCAACCATGCCAAAATGATCTCTCCTTATTGTTATGTCTGCTGCATTTTAATTTTACTTACTTACTTACTTACTTACTTACTTACTTATTAAAAAACGTCTTTAAGTAGTTCTTTAATTCTTTAATTACTAAGATGATGGAGAGAGAAACAAAGGGCACAGAGATCTCTCTTTGTCTCTCCCTTTTTTTGAAACAGCGGTTAGCTCGTCACCCTGAATTAATTTCAAATGTTGCTAAATCTTTCACTTTACACTAATGCACATATTTTGTTGTGTGGTTACATTAAGGCACTTCAAGAGAAAGACATCATTCAATGCTAAGAGGTGAAGGTGCAAATCTAAGTGCCATTTAATGTTAGGAAAAGTTCTTGTTTTCCCATTCTCTCTTCTTCTCCCACTAATTAAGCCAGTTGAAGTGCTTGTGAAAGGAAGGCAACAGGCTGAGAAGCTTGAAGGCCAGAGCCTTCTAATAGGTACAGTACAGGCAACAGCGGGCAGTTTCCTCAAGGGAACAATCGCAAGATGCAAAAACACTAGAAGACCCAATCTCTAGTGAGGTGCACCTGCCTCCATCATTATTCACTTTCAGGAGCAATTGGAAAACATTTCTGTTCACCCTGGCATTTAAGTGCTGAAGAATACTGTTCCTGGCCACCCCAAAATCATTGGATGGAAGAATGTTTTTAACTGCTAGTCTGCTTTTAGGGTGTTTTTCCTTGTAATTGTTTGTAGAATATTTTAACTGTTTTAGAATGTTTTTGCTTTGTTGGTTTTTAAACTGTGAATCTGTTTGCCACCCTGGCCTCCCACCAACTTGGGTAGCTTTTAAAGGGGATTAGGCAAATTCATTGAGGATATTAGTCATGATGGCTGTTTATTACCTCCAGTAAGAGAGGCAGTAGGCATCTCAAAAACAGTTGCTAGGTTTCTTTGGTGCTATTGCTGTAATGTTAACCTTCAGGGGTCCTTTACCTTTTTATTTAGGTATTATGTATTTATCCCTTTTATTTTACTTTTTAATCTAATTTTTATACCAGCCTTCATCTGAGTATCACAGGTTAGTTTGCAATATAAAAACACAAAAAGTATATAACACAATGGCAGACAAAATCAACACCCCCTTCCCTGCAAACACAGTCTAAAAGGCCATAGATTCTTTAACTAGCTTGAAGGACTGGGAGAAGAATGTTTTTGCCTTGAGCCTAAAGATATGGTTGTGAGGTTGAGAAGAATCATATGCCCTCCAAGATTTCTCTGATGAAAATAGGGACATCCTAAAGAAAAGTAAAGGGACACGGGTGGCACTGTGGGTTAAACCACAGAGCCTAGGGCTTGCCGATCAGAAGGTCGGCAATTCGAATCCCCACGATGGGGTGAGCTCCCGTTGCTCGGTCCCCGCTCCTGCCAACCTAGCAGTTTGAAAGCACGTCAAAGTGCAAGTAGATAAATAGGTACTGCTCTAGCGGGAAGGTAAACGCCGTTTCCGTGTGCTGCTCTGGTTCGCCAGAAGCGGCTTAGTCATGCTGGCCACATGACCCCGAAGCTGCACTGGCTCCCTTGGCCAGTAAAGCGAAATGAGCGCCGCAACCCCAGAGTCGTCCGTGACTGGACCTAATGGTCAGGGGTCCCTTTACCTTTAAGGAAAAGTAGGACATTCCAGGATCAAATCAGAAAATGGGACAGCCTCTGTAAATCTTGGACTGTTCCTGGAAAATAGGGACACTTGGAGGGTCTGGAATTAACTAGAACACATTTCCCCTGTCTCTCTCCTGACAGAGGTCATAATACAGGGTTATAATACAGCAGTTCCTGTGCCAAAACCGAGCCTAAATCCCAATTGAAATGGATCTAGAAAATGAATTTCCTTTGAGAATGCCTGGATGCGGTCCAAAACCACCCACTCAAGAACTACCGGTAAGTAATCTAAGTAATTATTTAGATTTTTCAAATTAGGGAGGGTTTCTTGAAGAGTGCTCTTAGTACTGCCCCCTCCATGGTTATGCAGGGACCACCCCCTCTTGCCTGACTCAACCAGATGTCCCCTTCACATGAGACAGAAAGACACACACACAGAGAGAGAGAGAGAGTTACAGGTGGGTAGCCGTGTTGGTCTGCCATAGTCAAAACAAAATCGAAAATTCTTTCTAGTAGCACCTTAGAGACCAACTGAGTTTGTTCCTGGTATGAGCTTTCGTGTGAGAGAGAGAGAGAGAGAGACTGACTTTCCCCTATCGTTTCTATAGGGCAGAGTCTGCAAAGCTCAGTTCTGCCTATTTATTGTAAACCTCACTGTGCAAACATATCTCCTGTCCACGCCACATGGTCTTGCACTGTAACAGATGCATGTCGGAAATAATACATGATTTACTTGTAAACTTCTGACCTTTCCTTGTTTGCTGTGAAAGAATGCTCTCTCTGTCTCTCTCTCTTTTTCAAATACATTGGCTGGAATATATTCCCCCCCTCCACCAAGCTCCCGTGTCCTATTACCACAAAAGGTAAAGAGTTGCTAATATGGTCTTTTAGGCCTAAAAGACTTTAATACCATTTCCTTATCTTCGATCGACTTTATTATAGACGTATAATTATATAAAAATGTAACGATCACAATGTTGGACACATTTAACCTTCTTTGATCTCCCAGCATTCCCTGCTCCATGGGGCTGAAGGGGAGGGCTGTAGCTGACGAACTGATAACTGAATGAGTGATTATCCGCCTTGTTAATGGACAATGATATAGAAAACTCTTCCATATGTACGGAATATTAATGAGGAGCTGCACAAGCCAAGATAAGACTATAAGATGTTGCTAGCAATCACTTATAAGAACACTACTAGGAGGGGGAGCGGAAATACAAACTGGAGAAACCTTCATGCAAATATATGAGACCTGCCTATAAGGGATACCAGGGTTTCTAAAAATATGCATAAATTAGGAATGGTCACATCTCTCTCCAAGCGTCCAAAACAGAGTTACACTTCTTAAGAAACTTCCAAGGAACATGACTAGGAAAACAGCTCACAGAAGCATATACACTTTTATCGGACCCTCCAAGTGTCCCTATTTTCCATGGACAGTCCCAGATTTACAAAAGCCGCCCCGGTTTCTGATCCCAGAATGTCCTGCTTTTCCTTAGGACGTCCCCATTTTCATCAGAGAAATGTTGGAGGGTATGGAGTTATGCGACCCCCCGAGTCAAGGAGATAAGTAACCGTACAACCTTTAGAAGACATTTGAAGGCAGCCCTGTATAGGATAGTTTTTAAATGTCTAATGTTTTAATATATATGTTGGAAGCCGTCCAGAGTGGCTGGGACAATGCTGTCATATGGGCAGGTTACAAATGAAATTATTATTATTTCTATTGCTACTACTGTTATTGAATTGGACACCTATATTTTTATCGCAGAAATATTAGAGAGAATGTTTTATTGATTGTATATCTCACCTCTTCCTCCAAGGAGCTCAAGATGGTGTCTTTGGCTCTCCACTTCCTTGTTTAATCCCCACGACAGCCCTGTGAGGTAGTTTAGGCTGAGAGCCAGGGACTGGCCCACGGTCACCTAGTGAGCTTCATGGATGAGTGAGGATTTGAACCCTGGTCTCACAGGCCCTGGCCCAACACTCTAACCATGACACCACACTGGTAAGCTAAAGGGGGCCACACCAACACCTGTGTTGGGGAAGAGGCATAGCTCAGTGGCAGAACCTCGCTTGCAGAGGTTGCCAGGTTTGATCCTTGGCACCTCCTGGTAAGGGCTGGGAGACACTCTCTGGCAAAAACTGGAGAGCCTCTGCTACTCAGAGTTAGGCAGTACTGAACTTGAGTGACCAGCTGAGTCTGGCTCAGTATGAGGCAGGTTCTTATGTTCCTATATTGTCTGTGCTGAGATGGCAGTCACCTTAAAAAAAACCCCACAAAATGTTGTGTACAAAATGGAGCTTTCAAAAATAAAATTGAATATCTGATTACTTGGAGTATCTGATTACTTGGAGGAAGGCCTTGGTGAGTGGAGAAAGCCTAGAGAAATATGTAGCTGCCTTAGACCTTCTTTAACACAGCAAGCCTGGCTGAAAATATATGGGTGGGTGGAATGAGTGACAGCAAAAAGACAAAAGGCCACAGATAAGTGAATCCTGGCTAAGGTGACCATTTGCCCAAAAAAAGGGGGGGGGTGGGAAGGGAAATCCATACCCCCAAAAGAGGACACAGATTTGCATAAAATGTGTGTATGCTACTGTATATCTATATATGCAAATTCTGAACTCGCTTAGAAACAGAATCCATCTCCTCATAGAGAAGATTGTGACCAGGTGAACTGTGTGTTGCTCTGTTGAACATTATTGACTGGGAAGTTTGCATAAATATTCCTTCTTCTTTGAGACACCCACAGTTTTGCCACAGCAACCAGCGGCTTTGGTGTGCTGGCCACAGGGAGCCCACAGAAGTGGTGCAGAGCCTATTGCGCCCAGGTTTTCTTGAGGTGCTCCAGATCCACTCACAGAGCTGCTTCTCCAGCCCCTTGGCAAAGACATGGGCAGATTATGTGGACATTCTCCATGAGGCAAGACTATTGTTCATGATGGGTGGTTATGCACTTTGACCACCTATTTTACAGAAGGGAAAAGGAAATTATTTAGCTATATACATACAAACACAAACTGAAACACACACACACACACACACATAAAGAGAGAGAGGTTCCAGGTTTGCAAAAGGTAGGTTAAAAAACAACAAACCAGCTCAGCTTCTGTTTGAGATCAACTTCACATTTCTCAGTGAATAAATCAAGAAGCTGCTAATTGACCTGAAGGCATACTTGACTTTAGCCTACTTGCAAAGCACCAGCTAATGGGCCAACAGGATTTTCTCACACATGCACTCACTCATCCCAGTCACACCTAATTACTGGTGATGATGGGCCTTAAGCTCTCAGAGGTAGCATAAGCAAAAGCCAGCAAAAACAGAAGGGATGTTAGGTGTGTCAGCTAAGGTCAACCACAGAGGCTGACCTTCACCATCCTACATGTGCCCATTGGAGAAGAGGCAGCAGTTGCCTCCTGCTACTGTGCTTTTTTAATTTTAAATTGAATTATGTCCTGCTTATTTACTTTCACAGGAAAAAGCATAAGAACAAGAGAAAGCATAAGAACAGCAAATGTGCAGTTAAACTAAAGGAGACAGCTATAAACAACAGCACTACGACGACAACTTCTTCGGCAATCACTCGTAGCTGAGTAAGATTGTCTTCCATGAACACGGTCTTAACAGTGAGTCCGTAAGTGTCTGTGGAGGCCAATTCTAGCCTAGCGCTGGCAGCAGAGAGACTGGTCACATCCACACAATGCATTTAAAGCACATGACGTCCCTCAAAGAATCCTGGGAACCACAGCTAACCCCTTACAAAGCTACAATTCCAAGCACCCCAGACAAGCTACAGTTCCCAGCATGATTTGGGAGAAGGCATATGTTTGAAATGTATAGTATGGACGTGACCTGTAAAACAGATCTTAAACATGGCTATGCATTATAAATCCAGGACACCAAAAACAAAAAACCCAGAAAGAATAGGTGCATGTATCATCAAAACACCTTCAGTGGAATAAGTTCCTAAGAAGAGCTTCAGTGCTGGGTCAGGCCAAAGGCTTATTTAGCCCAGCATCCTGTTGTCAGAATGACTAACCACATGCCCCAATAGGAAACCTGCAAGCAGGCCCCAAGTGTAACAGCAATCTCCCTGCTTATGGTTTTCAGTAACTGGTATTACTGCCTCTGACAGTCTGTGGGGGTAGAATATAGCCATTGTGGCTAGCAGCCATTTGATAGCCTTCTCTTCGATGAATTTGCCTAATCCTTTTCTTCACAGCCATACTAAGACTCCTGTGGGAGCAAATTCCATTGTTTAAGTATACACTGTGCAAATAAGTTATCTGTTTTTTTGTTGAAGAGTGAAGAAGGGAGTTTAATTATGCCGCACTGGAAAGCCACCTGGTCAAGTGCATCTCAGGTGGACAAAATGGGGAAACTGCAAGAGAAGAAGAAGAAGAAGAGTTTGGATTTGATATCCCGCTTTTCACTACCCGAAGGAGTCTCAAAGTGGCTAACATTCTCCTTTCCTTTCCTCCCCCACAACAAACACTCTGTGAGATGGGTGAGGCTGAGACTTCAGAGAAGTGTGACCAGCCCAAGGTCACCCAGCAGCTGCATGTGGAGGAGCAGAGACACGAACCCAGTTCCCCAGATTACGAGTCTACCACTCTTAACCACTACACCACACTGGGTAGTACAGGGGCAGTACTCTGGTGGAAAGCTCCACTGGAGATGCAGAGGAAACCCAGGTGTGTTCAGATCATGCCAAAGGTGACCTTGCTTTTCCAAAACTCTGCAAAAGGGGGGGGATATGCATAGTGGTGTCCTCCAAACTGTGTCAATGGTGGTAGGAGAAAGGAGGTGGCAGTCACTCTGCCAACAGAGTCCTCCCATCATGATGCAAAACAAATACCCTTCATGTTTATTTGAGCGGGAATCATAGCTCATCTGCTTTGCATGCTGAAGGTCCCAGGTTCAATCCTTGGGTATAAATAAACTTCCCATGTCACTGTACTGTATGCTGAAGTCTTCAAGACAGAAAGAGACAGGAGGTTGAGGGTCAGTGCAAAAATGTTGCTTTTATGGGCCTCCTAACAATAACCCTGGATATACCCCATGGAGTAAAATCTGGGGGGGAAATGTTGGTGTGTTGGTGTTTTCTAGAAAGCTTTTACAAATTGCTTAAAGAGGGCCTTAGTTAGTGGTTCACATAATAAAGACGTGGGTAACAGCTAAAATCCAGAAAATACTTTTAACTGCATATAAATTTATAATTAATAAATCGTTAAAATGATTATGAAAAACAATTATCATTAAATGTGAAACTTCCTACCCAGCAAGAGCAGTAATGCACTACATTACTCTGATCCATGGGGGGAGGGGAGCTTTTTGTGCTCTCATTTATGTGTTTCACAAAATTTACATACCACTTGATTGTAATAAAAACACCAAGCAGTTTACAGAAACAATTGCGATTATCAATAAAAAAATGCACATTTAAAAACCTTTCAAAAGACAATTAAAATCAACAGTAAGATTAAAAGGGATTAGAAAACACATGTTTACTTCTACATGTCTGCATAGGCTTGCCAAAAAATAAAATGTTTCAAGCCATTGCCAAAAAGAGAAGAGCGCAGACCCCCCTCCCAGATGCCAAGCAGCTGGGAGTTCCAAAGTGCAGCAAAATATTAATTTCTTATAAGTATGTTGTGAATATTATATGTGGCACCGGTAATAGTACCAGTTCTGCAAGCCACATAGATGCCAGTATGATACGGCTTGAGTCCTTGAAGCAAGGGATGAGTCAGATACCCTTCATATTCCTTCTTTGGATTTAATGACAGTTTTGCCTTCCTTTAAAACCCTGGCATGGAAGAAAGATTGTCAGGAGGAGGGACAGTTCCTCACTTAAGTACTTATTACATCCCTGAAGATCTGATGGAGTGGCAGCCTTCAGATTCTAAACCCTCTCCCCTCCCCCTTTGAAATGTAAAAAGTTAAGAAACATAATTAAACTGCAACTACATTAACATTTATATAAAATATAAACCCGCTGCTTATCCCGAATCGCCAAACAAATTACAGCTGGAACATTATAAAAAAGGAAGAAGATGAAGCAGAAGAAGGGGTTGGGTGAAGGGAGAAAATGCACAGCTACTTATCAAGGGTACCATTTGAAATTACTGCTGGTACTACAACTCTAAATGCATAAGACGCCTTAAATACAAGCCCCCGAACATTTACATACTGATTTCATGAGCAAAGCAAAAGGTATTTGCCGGTAACAGTACAGGACTCAGCATTTTTATTGTCTGAGTAATCCTGGCTTGCTCTGATATGAAAATTCAATTATTTTAGAACTGGTCCTCTCATTAAATTTTGACAAGAAGCACAGGCTCAGTACTAGTTCTGGCTCTAAGAGACCCAGGGTGCTTGTCAGCTCTCCGGAGAATTTGAAAATGCAGTATTTTTACAGGACAAGATTATCTGCATTTTTTATTTTTTTTATTTTTTTGCATTAAAAATAATAATCAAATACATTGTAATAGGCAGCATTGGTAACTTGGCCTTCGTTTACACAGATATTCAACTTCATTTGTTGCAAAAATGTGTGTGTGTGTGTGTGTGTGTGTTTAAGCAGCTCGCGGCACCCTTGTTTATTATGATTTTTTCTCATTCTCTCCACCCCATTCTTTTTATATAAAAAAATGAGGGGGAAAACACATATAGGTGTCTACTGGAAGGCCATCAAGCTTCATCCATCTTTTGTTAAGATCGCTCCTTATTAACAATTTACATTAGTATTTGCAGTACCTGTTCAAAACATGTGTTTTGTTTTAGATGTATCTTCATATATTTTAAAATTATTTTTATGTTCTCAAATCCACTAGCAAGTGTTTAAAGTGCCAGTGTGTGGGCAGAAAATCCCAGTCTATGTTAAAGAAGCTTTGCCCCCAGAAGATTTCTCCTCCCATACTATGTTATTTGGAGTATCACAGAGTTACAATTACTACTTGCCTGATAAGTCTGTATGCATTGCTCTTTATATATATAAAATATTTTCTGCAATGGGGATTTCAGTTCCATGCCAAGAAAAGGTAAATTCTGCAACCTTCACAGATTTGTTTTTAAAAAAATAAAATAAAAAATAAATCAGCATTTGGGATTGTAATGCATTCAACAACCCTATATTTTTATTATTGCATATTTATTAATTTATACTTGGCCTTTTTACTGATGGAACTCAAGGTGGCTTACATATAGAAATGAGAACATAGAAAAAAGCAATAATTAAAAAGCCATTAAATATCAATATTAAATACTGATTAAATAAATAGAAGTGAAACTATTTATCTATACAAAATCTATACAGATAGTTACAATGAAAACAGCATGGCATCAGACCTTTCATTAAAAGAAACCAGTTCTCCCAAAGGCCTTTTGGAAACAAGAAAGTATCCACTTAGAATTGCTATATTTCAAAAGGTAAAAACGAGGTCACCCCAAAAGTTGTTGAGCTTTTTTTTCTAGGAAACCACTGAAATTGTTGAGCTTTTTAAAGACAAATCCCAAAATTGTTGAGGTGACATAAATTGTTGACATATGACAGCCCTAGTTTAGCTTCTCTAGGGAGGGAGTTCCAAAGTCTGGGAGCAGCCACCAAGAAGGCCGCCTCCCATGTCCCCACAGAGCATGCTTCTGGGGTGGCATGGCTGAGTGGAGGGCCTCTCTGGAAGATCTCAGAACCCAGACAGGTTTGAATGAGGGAATACGGTCTTTCAGTTAGATAGGACCTATGCTGTGTAGGGCTTTATAGGTCACAACCAACACTTTGAATTGTGCCCGGAAGCAGATTGGTAGTCAGCGGAGCTGTTCTAGCAAAGGAGTCATATTCTCCCTATAACCAGCCCTGGTCCACAATCTGGCTGCAGCTCTTTGAGTTGGCTGAAGCACTTTCCAAAGTCATACCAATGTAGAGTGCATTACAGTAATCAAAACGGGGTGCAATTAAGACACATGTCACTGTGGCCAAATCAGACATCTCAAGGAATGGATGCAGCTGGTGCACTAGCTTTAACTGTCCAAATGCACTCTTGGCCACCGCAGAAACCGGAAATGACATGCTTAGGGCTGAGTCCATGCTCAGGGCTGAGTTGAGGAGCATTTTCTGCAAAGGGAAATGTGAAACTGTGTCTTCAGCGTGCTAGTGCATCCAGCACAGTCTATTCCCTGTTCTGCCTTCCTACTGACCAAGAGCACCACTGTTTTTTTCTGCATTAAGTTTAAATTTATTCACCATCTTCCAGTTCATTGCTGATGGCAGACACCAGGTTAGAACCAATACACCTTCCTTGTATTTCGGTGGAAAGGAGAAATAGGGCTGGGTATCACCAGCATACTGGTGACACCAAACCCTGAATCTCCAGACAACCGTTCCCAGCAGTTTTATGTAAATATTAAAGAACTCTGAGGGAACACACAGGCCAACAGAAGTCCCCCAGCACCACCTTCTGAGTTTGACCCTCCAGGAAGAAATGGAGCTGTGGTAAAACAGTGCCTCCAAGTCCCATCCCAGAAAGGCAGCCCAGAAGGACACCATGGTTGATGGTATCGAAAGCTGCCAAGAGTTTCAGCAGAACCATCAGGGACACACGCCCCCTGTCTAGGTGCTGGCATAAGTTACCCACCCATAAAGCAGGGCTAGGAACATTTTCAAGCCTGACGATGGAATTCCTTCCTGGGGAGGCTTCTGGGAGGTAGTGGTGGGTGTGGCCAAAGGCAGAGGCCCAAGGAGGCACAAAAATCACCTACATGACTATGGAGTGTATGACACACTGTGTGTGTAGTGACATACACACTGCTGCCATCACAGCAAGATGAAATACAGGAAAACCTCGACCTAACACTGCTGCACAAAGGCGTGGGAATTTTTTCACTCTTCCTCCTCGCCTAACCCTCTGGACACTTCAAGTACTTGGGTCACATAAAATGTAGTAATTTCTCATGTAGCTATTACAGTAAAGTGATTCGGGGGGGCACCAATACAGCTCCTTGCTAAAGGCGCAAGGGCCCGTAGGTACGCCTCTGACCAAAAAGAATGTGGGTGGGGCCAGAGGAAAGGATGTGACTCTTACATCTGGACAAGAGGCTGTTTTCCAGCCACACAAAAGTCTGAAGATTCCCCTTGCGCTGACACATCTTTCTCCATCCAGGCAAGCAAGAAGTGTTACCGCAACCAGGGATGCATTGAAGACCAGCAAGGTAAGAGACTAGCTAACAACTTTTGACATTCCTGGTCTCGAGCTCAGGCTGAAATCCTTTGTACACTGAAGCCTTCTTGACCTGAGCATGGTGCACTCTTAAGTAAATAAATGCTGCAGGATACCAGTTGCTGGCACAACAGCTAGAGAAGGTGATTGCACTCAGGACACCCTTGCAGGCTGCCCAGGGTCATCCTGTGAGAAACATGATGCTAGGATAGAGAGGCCTTTGGTCTGATCCAGTGGAGCTCTACTGACGCGCTTCTGATGTTCTTAGGTACCATAGACTAACTCTACAATATTCTCTCTTTTAAATGCACCTTATCCATAATGACTGGCTTGAGTTTCACATCCCTTATCAGCACTATACATTTAAAGCAGTATCATACAACTTTTTAAATCGCATTTATAAGTTTTTACCAGTGCTTTTTTTCTTTAAAAAAAGAAATGTTTAGGGGCACTCTCATTTTCCTACTCATATTGAAATACTGCCCCTCAATGAGGCCAAACTTAGATTCACAAAATGTTTAGGGGTATGCGTACCCCTGCGTCCCTCCAGAAAAAAGCACTGGTTTTTACAAACAAACAATATGGAGCAATAACACGATTCATATAAGTTAACAACAGGTGGTGCCATTGCCACAATAAGATCATAGCAGTTTTCTATTAGAGCAGTTGTACAGATTACCTGTTGCCGTCCTTCTAATAGTGTATCATAGCATTTTAAAGAGTTGTGGCTTCCTCCAAAGAATCCTGGAAGCTGTAATCTGTTAAGCATTAAGCATGCTGAGAGTTGTCAGGAGACCCCTGCTCCCCTCACAGCCACAATTCCCAGAGTTCCCTGGGAAGGGGAATTGAGTGTTAAAAACACTCTGGGAACTTTAGCTCTGGGAGGGGAATAGGGGTCTCTACACAACTCTCGGCAGCCTAAACAGTTCCCAAAATTCTCCAAGGAGAAGCCACGGCTGCTTAAGGTGGTATGATACTGCTTTAAATGTGTTCATTTATTTTTATTAATTAATTTATTAAATTTGTATACTGCCCTTCATCCGAACATCACAGGGCAGTTCACAACATGCAAATACAAAATGAAAAGACACAAAAAAACAAAAACACAAAAGAATGTGTGTGGTGCAAATGGTACCACATGAAACAAGAAAAACAAAACCATAGTCAGCACCAGAGGTGGGGAGAAAGTGTGAGCACACACGCAATCCAAGCCAAGGATCTTCCTCCTCACCTGTCCTCCCTCCATTGCTGGACCAGGAGGCCATAAGAGGAACCCTACTGGATCAAGCCAATGGCCCATCTAGTCCAGTATCCTCTTCTCACAGTGACCAACAAACTGCCCGTGGGAAGCTTGAAAGCAACACCTAGAATCATGGAGTTGTAGAGTTTGAATGGACCCTGCCAGTCATGTACTCCAACCCCCTGAGATACAGGAATCTCAATTCAGACCTGATCACAACAATGCTCTCCCCACTCGTGATTGCCAGAAACTGGTATTCGGAAGCATACAGTAGAAGTACATTCAAATAGCAGGTAGCCTTGTCCTCCATGAATTTTTCTACTCTTTTAAAGCCATCCAGGTTGGTGGCCGTCACTGCCTCCTGCAGAAGTGAACAGGGCATTTTTGACATGCCCATTCCCACACATATCACTTTGCTTCTTTTGCGCCCCGCTCCCAATTTTTTACTGGAGGCAGACAGCATGGCTAAACCATAAGCTACCTCTTTCCCTCCCCATGCCCTCTGAATATCACTAATAAAAACATTGCACTGATATGGTTTTCGAATGTTTTTTATGGGTCATCATGACTGCCATTCGTTTTTGTCTTTCATCCATTATATCTATTGGCAGCATGACATTAATAATACCACCCCTGCTGATATCATTGCTACCACTAAGAACTCAAAAAAATGGGAAAGGGCCATAGCTCAGTGGTAAAGAATGGTAAAGAATCTGCTTTGCATACAGAAGGTCCCAGGTTTAATCTTCAGCATCTCTAGGTAGGGGTGGGGACGTTGCTGCCTGAAACCTTAGAGAACTTCTGCCAATCAAGTGTGGACAATACCAGAGGTGGATTTGTTGTTGTTGTTTAGTCGTTTAGTCGTGTCCGATTCTTCATGACCCCATGGACCAGAGGACACCAGGCTCTCCTGTCTTCCACTGCCTCCCGCAGTTTGGTCAAGCTCATGTTAGTAGCTTCGAGAACACTGTCCAACCATGTCGTCTTCTGTCGTCCCCTTCTCCTTGTGCCCTCAATCTTTCCCAGCATCAGGGTCTTTTCCAGGGAGTCTTCTCTTCTCATGAGGTGGCCAAAGTATTGGAGCCTCAGCTTCAGGATCTGTCCTGCCAGTGAGCACTCAGGGCTGATTTCCTTCAGAATGGATAGGTTTGATCTTCTTGCAGTCCATGGGACTCTCAAGAGTCTCCTCCAGCACCATAATTCAAAAGCATCAATTCTTCGGCGATCAGCCTTCTTTATGGTCCAGCTCTCACTTCCATACATTACTACAGGGAAAACCATAGCTTTAACTATATGGACCTTTGTCGGCAAGGTGATGTCTCTGCTTTTTAAGATGCTGTCTAGGTTTGTCATCACTTTTCTCCCCAAGGCATCTTTTAATTTCATGACTGCTGTCACCATCTGCAGTGATCATGGAGCCCAAGATTTAGGGCAGCACAACTGCTTCTGATGCACTGGGTGCCGTGCCTAGGGGGCGCTGCAGGCATCACAACTATGACATAGTTGAATGGAAGGTGAGAGGCGGGGGTGCCAAATTTTTGGCCTTGCACAGGGCACCACTGAAATTTGAAAGATCAAAGTCTTCTCTTGACAATACTGAGTTGGATGGGCCATTCCAATGATCTACATAAGTTAGCTTCCTTTGTTCCTATTTTGTAATTTGCCCAGTAATACACTTAGATTTATGGAACTGATTTTTTTTTTCATTCAGGGAACTTCCCCCTGCCCCCCATTTGTAGAGTGGATTTCAGTTTTATCTCTATGTGATTATCCAATAAGTGTATGAGGAACCTTAAGTCCCATCCAAAATAAATATGTGGAGGGGGGAGTGCTCTGAAAACTAAACTTCAAATTGTTATGTTTTTTATGAAGTTCGAAACCAAATTTGGAGAAGTTGCAGTATTTCACCATTATTGAAAACCATCCCGATCGAAGCTAGCATGGAGAGAAGGATATTCCTCCACAACAAACTGAAGAATAAAAACCTGGTGTTCAAAGGTGAACATTTTCAAGGGGACTTTGATTAAGCAAAAGGAGTTTTATCCTCCGTTATCAGTTCAGAGGAGAACTGTCACTAATATCAACTTCTTAGAAAGAATTGGTTTGTCTTTTTTTCTCCCCCTCTTCCAAATTTAATTAACTTTTGTGAAGGTCGCGTGTTTCTCTATCTCTAAGATACCTAGTGTGTCACTCATTCTGAAAATATTGCTTTTGCATTATCTTGCAAAAGAGAAACTCTTTCCTCACCACTACCAAACACACACACACACACACACACACACACACACACACACATATATATTTAAAAGTGCAGTGGTAGTAACTGAGCAAACTGGATGTCACCATGCTAGGTAAGCATTTCCCATGCTATATTATTTGCAATAGAAGGGAAATTTTCATAATGGAATTCAGTTGAGTGCTAAATTGTAGCTGGTTTGTATCAAGAAATTATAACAATGGGAATGGAATTCATATCGTGGTTCTGGTAAGAGCAGGAAATTAAGACTTTGCAATTAAGGTGGTAACCTAAAACTTTGAAATAACTTAAATGGCCACTGAATACATGTAATGTCCCATAGTTATCTGGAAATGTGGGATTGGCAGCCTTTTAAATGAATACAAGGGAAATATGCACAAGGTGTGTGTTATATCCTCGAAACAGAGATCTGTCATTTTCTACATTGTTCGCAAATGCCCTGGTATTGAATATCTCTTTCCCACAAATTCACAGGCTCCGAGGAGAGAGAGAGAGAAACAGTGTAACGTTATCGTTAAATTGAGGTTTGCATACACTGTCCGTGATAGTCCCCTGACAAGTGCGGGTTTGTGAATTCGCCAAGAGCACAAAGCAATTTGGTGAACATGGGTCTGTAGCATAATACCACCTTCTCCCGCCCCTTCAGAAGGGTAGCACCACAATTTCCTTGTAGGCCTAATCTGCTAAATTATAGCAGGCAACTGGAGAGCCCCAGTGGGTGACACAATGGGAGGTTAGGCCTTTGTGGCTTTTCCAAATACAGAAGGCTGTTCAGCTATGCATGAAAATGTCCTTATAACGTTTGCAGAGACATGCAATCAAATTTGTATTTGAACCGAGGCTTCTTGGTATGTTTTTTTTTTTTTTAACCTGCCAGGAAGGTTTCTAAATGCAGTTGCATCTTCTGGGATGCCTCAACTCATCCCTAATAAACTTCTCAAAAAGTGAAACCATGTCAGCATATAACACCCTCTGCTCAGAGAGCAGCACTGGTTGCCAATTTGCTACTGTACTGGGCCAAGATCAAGGTGTTACCCCTAGTATACAACACACTTAAGAGCTGGAGACCAATTTACTCATGCAGATAACCTCATTTATGCCCATCCAGCCACTTCAAACTGTAGAACCGGCACTGTTATAGGTCCCACATAATACATGTTCTCTCTCTCTCTCTCTCTCTCTCTCTCTCTCTCTCTCTGTGTGTGTGTGTGTGTGTGTGTGTGTGTGTGTGTATTAGTGTTGCAGCACCCACACTATGGAACTCCCTGCCTATTGACATCAGGCAACAACCTTTACTCTACTCTTTTCAGCACCTGCTTAACATGCTTTTGATTAGGCAAAAGCAGACATGCAGAAGTAGAAATGTGTTTTAATTGCTTGTGTTTTTTTTTTTTAGCTTACTGTCGGTTTTAAACATCGTTTGAATGTTTTAAATACTTGTTTTCAACTGTTCTTATTGCTCATATTAATGTTTTATTTTCCTCTCAGTCACTTAGAGGTTTTATTACCATCAAGTGATGCATACCCTCCAACATTTCTCTGATGAAAATAGGGACGTCCAGTGCTTTTTTTCTTTAAAAAAAAATGTTTAGGGTTACTCTCATTTTGACTCAAGAAAATCACCATTTTTTTGTTCAAATCGGGGAAAATAAATACAGTAAATGGACAAAAGTACAAAGATTCACAAAATGTTTAGGGGTATGTGTACCCCAGCGTCCCCCCAGAAAAAAGCACTGGGGATGTCCTAAGGAAAAGCAGGGATTCCAGGGTCAAATCAGAAACCAGGACAGCTTCTGTAAATCTGGGACAGTCCCTGGAAAACAGGAACACTTGGAGGGTCTAGTGATGCATAAATTTTCTTAAATAAAATAAATGGGTGTGCAATAGTCAATGCATACAATGATGTGCATTCAGTTCACTGCTACATGCAAGGATATGTGGAATTGAGAATATTCAATTGAGAATAATCAATTGAAAATTATTATTAGCAAAGGAACCATTTGCAACAAAATGTTGCAGTGTGGAGTGCTCCTGTTCAGGGTTTCAACCAGCCAGCCATGCTCTTTTCTATGATAGTTTGCTCTCCCTCCCCAGTTTTCTGTTTACCCCACCCCACATCCCAATAGTCAGCCATCGTTCCATTCCAAATGAAAACATCCTTAGGTTGTGTACATACTATCTCCTTAAAGCACATTTTTGCTGGTCTTTGACCGTATTAAAGTTTTACTTTTTTACTTACTTAAAGCACATTTCATATACTCTCCTTCACTCAAATAATTATGGGCACTGTAGTTTACCCCTCACAGTTACCATTTCCAGCAACCCCTAATACACTACAGTGCTCAAATTCTTTGAGTGAAGAGCTGGAGAGTGTTTGTAGAATTTGTCAAACCATCGCAAGAGGTGTTGAAATTTTGGGTGGTTGGATAGTTACAATGGAATGGTCTCAGTGATGGGGGTGCACATTTTTATTCTTATTTATGATTTTTTATGATTATGATTATTAATTTGTGGAGGAGGAGGAAGAGGAGGAGGAGAATGTCTATTTTAAAAAAAGAACTGTAGTTCTAGGAAGGACATGGGGTCTCCTAACAATTCTCAGCACCCTTAAAAATTCCAGCTCCCAGAATTCTTTGGGGGAAGCCATGACTGCTTTAGGGTGCTATCATAGTGCTTAAATGTGTAGTGCAGATGGAGCTCTAGACACCAATTACTCCCAGTTCTATGGCAGAGAATTTCCTTTGCACATGGAAGGCCCCAAGTTCAATCCACAACATACTGGCTTCAAGTGACCTCAGGAAGAGTTACTGCCAGTTGGAAAAGACTCCATAGACTCCACAGAAGACAGACTCAGCACCCTTGGTATCCTTGAGGTTCAAAAAGGCTGTGTGGAGGGATACATCGTCTTTAAGGTGCCTGCCAAGAGCAGGGGTTAGCAAGGTTTATCTTGCCTGGGCCGGATCAGTCCCACAGAGATCCCTCCATGGGCTGGATTGTGCCCCCACCCCACCCCCCATGATTTTCGGCATCTGCGCAGACACAATTTTCGGCGCCGCGGAAACAAGTCCCTGAACTGCGCTGCACCGGTTTAGCACAACACGCGAGCAGGCAACTCGGTTCAGGGGTTGGGGGCAGCTCATAGGCCGGTCAAACGACCACCGTGGGCCACTTCCAGCCCATGGGCCTTAGGTTGCTGACCCTTGACCAAGAGCATCCTACTCCAAAACATTACATGAGAACATTACATAAGAGCATAAAATAGCCTTGGCTGAATCAGTCCAGTGGTCCATTTAGTCCAGCATCCTGTTCTCATAGTGGCCAACCAGATGTCTGTGGGAAGACCACAAGCAACATCCTGAGCACAGCTGCACTCTGCCCACCTACAATCCCAGGAAGTGGTATTCTCAGGTATAATACTCCTGACTATGGAGGCAGAACATAGCCATCACAGGCAGTAACCATTCCTCTAGAACATCTTCTGCCTGAAGCAGTTGCCTTACTCTACTGAGCTTGCAGGTTTCTTGGAAGACACATTCTTGTGTGGGTTGGGGATATCCCAGAGGGGAGCAAGTTCAGAAAATGAATCGACATGGATTGTGGCTTCTGCACTCATTGATAATGGCCCTTATTAGTTGCTATGCAGATACACACAAACACACTTTTCTGCTGAAAATTCCAAACAAGTCATTTATTATTATTATTATTATTTGGGCAATATATCTCGTGAACAAAGATCCAAAAATCCACTTCATATAAATCACTGGAATCACCACCTTCAGTTAACAAAAAAAATTAAAATCACATTTTAAATATTTGATAAATGGATTATTGATGAGTACAATTCATTGATACAGTCATTGTGGCTCACAGCACGTTCTGATCATTGCTTGAAGCACAGCAAAATGCAAACAATGGCCTTAATTGATTCCTTCCTCCCCCCCCCCACCCCCAGGTTCTTTAAAAAGTAGGATGGACATTTACATTAGACAATTCATTTTCTCTCTCCTTTTTTCCCCTTGACAATGTTTTTACTTGCTGAACCTACAGTCCAGGCCAGTCCGCTCTCCGACTTTTCCTTCCTGCCTTATTGTCTATTCTGTTCAGCTATTTAAAATATGTTGAATATCAACAATAGATTTCGTGAGCGTATTGTCAACTTTTGTATGGAGCAATCTTGCTTGAATGAGACGATCCTGGGGCTTATAGTCTTTTCTTTCCTCCTCTGCGCTGGGGCTGGATGCCTACTTGAATGTGAGCGACTGATAATGGGACATATTTCGACTTTTCGTTATTGCATTTCATCCACATTATTCATTTTGCCAAAATCTTTGGGGGGGGGAAGCTTTACAGCAAATTGCACAACGCGCACCAGGTAAGCGCTCATCTTTTGCAGAACTAGGGAAGGGAGGAGGGGAATATCTTGCCTACCTTGTCCTGTTAATTGTACATGTGTTTATATTATGGCAAGGTTGCTCAATGCAATTCTACGGTTGCCTATGTGGCTTGCTTGCCTCCTTAACACCCTTCGATGATCACATAAGAATGTGTGGATTTTTTCTGGGCCTGGAACTGCTCTAGTCTGCAATCTGGAGCATAGATTCATTGCAATAAGTGAAAAATAATTTCCAGAGAGTTAGCTACATTAGTCTCTTGCAGCAAAATCAACAAAGAATGCTGTGGTGCCTTAAAGTTGCCATATATATATATATATATATATATATATATATATATATATATATATATATAATCTCACAAACATTTTTTGATGGGAGGGATTGTAACAGTGAGGTCAGAGGAAAATGAAATGCAGAAAAGTACAAATAGTCATAATTGCATAATTAACAATGGTAATTCACACAAAAAACAGTAATTAGTAACACGGACATCCTTGCCTCGGTTAAACAATTAATGCATTTAATGTATTAAAATCCTTGGTCTCTGTTCAACCTGCAAAATGATTGTATTGAATTTATTGATGAATTGTATGGTGTATAGTGAGAAAGATAGTTATTTGCTATGGAGCTGTTAGCCTGCCATTTAAAAAAATCATGTGTTGTTCTTCTCATCAGAGTATATATAATATAGCCTTGATCACATTATCTTCATGCCTACATTTTATTGCCACACAGTATTGCTTAAAATAACTGTTCTCTCAGAGGAGCCGAAATTCTTGGAATCACAGGGGAAAATCAGCTCTGTGCAATTCAAAATCTTCCTATGATTCCATCACCACTGAACCAATAAAAGGGTACTAGTCTAGATTCTTTCTGTTTGGGATAGAAGCTTTGCATTTGGATTTGAAATGGTTAGATCTGATTTATATCTCTTTTTTTCATCACAAGAGTTGCAGGTAGGTTAGAATGCAATATGTGCAGTTCATTATCCGTTAAAGCAGAATTAAGTTTCCTAATCATGTTTCAAAGGATCCGCAGATGCTTCCAGACAGAGGCTTTATTCAATGGAATATTTTTTATTTTGCAGTGCCCACACAACACTATTGGCATCAAATTGTCAGCCCACTTTTTCCTCCATTTAATCCGCATTTATACCCTTTTAGAAAGAAGAAATATGCAATACATTTAAAAACAGTGTTGCCCATGATGGATTTATGGTATCTCAGTGGTTCTGTTTGGAAATCATTCCTCCAACTGGATGTGCCCTGAGTTAAGTAAACATTGCTTAGGCTGGAAATAGTGGACATTGGAATAAATAAATAAAAGAATTAGCAATATTCCCGCAAAGGGAAATCTTGCTCCCTATCCTGCTTCTAGCATTTTTCATGTGATTGTTCAGGGCTTCTTCAGCCCTGGTTTGTGAAGCTGTGAACACATGTTGGGGTTGAGCACTCCTCCCCTCTCCCTTGTGCTTTGCCCTCCCCTTGCACACCACCTTTGCGAGCTGGATCCTGGTTTATGTTAGGCCGCAATATCCCATTACTTTTGAACCAGGAAATTTTAGCATAATGTTGGTTAAGATACCATGAAAACAGGCCAGGATGTTGTACACAAACACGTTTTATTTTGTTAAGATGGTATGCTGAAATAGAAAGGGGTAGTTTGAATTTTGAGCAAAGACTTACTGGGGAAAGCACCACGCAATCCAATCTATGGTTACTCATTCCAATCTATGGTTACTCATTCAAGGAAGTGTGTCTGGCTCCATCTCCTTTTAACTTCAGGTGGCTGGTTAAGGCACAACTTTTCTGGTGGGACTCTCGAGGAGAAGAGTCCTGATTAGATCAATCATAGTATCACAGAATTGTAGAGTGGGAAGGGACCACGAGGGTCATGTAATCCAGCCCCCTGCTCAGGAGCCTTTTGCCCAAGGTGGGGCTCAAACTCACGACCCTGAGATTAAGAGTCCCATGCTCTACCATCTGAGCTATCCCAGGCCCAATGCATTTGTTCTTGCTGCTGTTGCAGTTAGTCAATTGCCATCTAATGAGTTGCTGGGTATTTTATGGACTGTATGATTTTATGGATTGCTTCTTTTTTTAATTTGGTCCTCTTGTGAACCACCCTGTGGTTACACACCATGGGTAATATATAAATCATTTAAATAAACAAGTAGAGAGGTTGCTGCTACCAGGAACATATAAATATCTATATGATATCTATATGAAACCGAAGGAGTGCATCTGATGAGATAAGAGGATGGGTCTTTTTGTGGACTGACAACTAGTTAAGAGACAAGTGGGTCACAGAACTTTACACTTATCAGGGCATTGTTAGCAGCAGTAGGTCGTGAGGAGGGGTGCATGGATGCAGAGTTGTCATGCCCATCATGTTGGGAACGGAGTGCGACAAGGTGGCAGCAAGGTGGGGGGGCTCCAGATAGGTAGCAGCCCCACAGATGCATGCAGCTGACCCCAGAGCTTCCCCAAACTCACCACAGTGCCACCCCACCCCATCCCAATATTCACAGTGCTGCTGCCAGTAGGATGGTGGTACGTCAGCCCCAAGATGTTTTAAGGGATGTGATTCACAAATAAAATACTAAGTAATAAGCTGGCCTGCAAGCCAGAAGTTCCCTGCCCTTGGACTAAGAATGTAAGAAGGACCTACTGGATCAAGAAAAGGGCCCATCTAGTCCAGCATCCTGTTCTCACAGTGGCCAACCAGATGCCTATGGGAAGCCAGAAAACAGACCCTGAGTGCAACAATGTTTCCCCCCTTTGCGCTTCCCAGCAGGTGGTATTTGGAGGTCTGATCCTGGAAGTCCATACTTAGGTTCTTAGAAGCATTGCCTGCCATTATAGCTGGCCCTCTTAGTAGTCACAGAAGCTTGTTCCTGGTGAGCAGGAGCAGGATTAGCTCATCCACTGTTGCCTCTGTTTCTGAAATTTGCTGAAACCATAGCAAGAAAGCTGAGGGGTTTAGTCCGCCAAAGCAGGCCATATTCTCCTTCTTCTGCAGTTGGTCAAGGTTACTGTTTGGTTTCTTCTCTTCTGACATATTATCAATTATCTTGCCAGGAGACAGATCCTCTGGACCTTCCAGATTTTTCTTATAAAATAGGAAACCAACTTTAATTAAACCATCAGTAACTGGACCTAATTATTCTCGACAGTATTTAATTAATGTTTTCATAGGTACCTCACGCAATTAAGATTCCTTTAATAAGACCTTCTGTGACATTAAAATATATGACCTTTATCTTACTTATCGAGCCCACTTTGACAATCCAGATTTGTCATTTTCCCTAAAAGGTGCGGTTTGACTAAATAGAACCAGCCATGAAATTAATCTGGCAAATTAGACTTGTTTGTTTCTTTTTTTCCTCTCTTCTCAAAGCCTAATCAGCGAAGCCTTTTAATTAGCAGTGGTAGTACAACTGTACCACACTATGGTTCTAATTGTTAGCTTTAACAAGTGTGGGGGGAGTATATCTATAGGCACCAAAGGAGTGTGTGTGTGTGCGTACGTGCGTGCATGTTCACACATGTGACAAAAAATGATAGCCAGCAATATTTTATTAACAATGGTGACAGACTCAATCTTTAAGATATGGAAAATAATGGACTGTCCTATTAACAATATCTGGCAATCGTTTGAAATTTGATGGTGTTCTAAGAGCTTTTGTTTTCTCTGCTAATTGAATTGTTAACTTCTTCTAAAAGTTGAAGCTGCCTGGTTCCTGTATGCTCATGTATATCATCCAGGGTTTGTTCCCATCATGATTTAGCGGCTGATGACTTGCACTGGGACTTGTAGACCACCTCCATCCGTATGTGCGCTGGGAAAACTTGTTCAACCCAACTTCTGGGCAACCCTTTTAAGGGCCAGTGGTGAGCAGGTCCAGAGCCAAAAGTGGATGGAGCAATGAATGTAACATTTACAGTAGATGAGGTGCTATGCACACTCACACAACCCTCTCTATCCTTCATCTGGGCAAGCAAGATGCATTATCAGAAATCAAATGACACATTCCAGCCAGGGAAATTCTAGCCTGTGAAATAGGAAACTTAGAGGAGATATGATAGCCACCTTCAGATATCTCAAGGGCTGTCACATGGAAGATGGAGCAAGCTTGTTTTCTCCTGCTCTGGAGGGTAGGACTCCAACCAATGGATTCTAATTACAAGAAAGGAGATTCCAACTAAACCTCAGAAATAACTTTCTGACAGTGAGAACTGTTTGAAAGCAGAACGGTCTCCCTTGGGAGGTGGCGGACTCTCCTACATTGGAGGTTTTAAGCACAGGTTGGATGGCCATTTGTCACCAGGGACGTCTTAACCATTGAGGCTACTGGTGCAAGGTGCCACGGCGCCACAGCCTGAGGAGGGCGCCTGCACCCTCCAGCCCCGCTGGCAGCGCCGCTCTCACCCACCTCTTCTCGGGCTGCAGATGCGGGGAGGCCGTTGGCAAGCCTCCCGTCGGCGCTGCAGCCAGGGCTCCCTGGACGGCAGCACCGTGCCGCTGCTTCAGCCGAGCAAGCGGAGGCGGAGCACAGCTGGCAGCATCCCCACCCGCCCCTCTGTGCCCTCCGGCTGCCCGCCGCGCCTGGCCCTGCCCGGCGGAGCGCGAGGGACGCTGGAGGGATCTTCGCACCAGGGCGCTGGATTTACTTACTGTTTGTCATGGACATTTTAGCTCAGATTCCTGCATTGCAGGAGTCTGGACTGGATGACCCTTGGGATCCCATCCAACTCTATAATTCTATGATTCTGTGAAATGCACTTGCAAGTGTGAAGCCAATGAGGATATGTGGCCTGGGGAATCCTGGGTAGTGCAGCTCATTAAGGATGGTAAGGGTTGTTAGGAGACCAGAGCTACAGTTCCCAGACTTCCCTGGGAAGAGGGATTAACTGTTAAACCACTCTGGGAATTGTAGCGCTGTGAGGGGAAAGAGATCTCCTAGCAACCCTTAAAATAATACAATTCCCAGTATTATTGATGGCAGGTGGGGTGGGGTGGATAAAGTACAATACTGCTTTAAATGTATAATTCAGATGGGGATAAGAAGGCAAATAACCACCTAAAACTGGAAGGCAAATCCATTGATTTACCAGAGGTTATTTTTGCAGGTAGGTAGCCGTGTTGGTCTGCCGAAGTCGAAACAAAATTAAAAAATTCCTTCCAGCAGCACCTTAGAGACCAACTAAGTTTGTTCTTGGTATGAGCTTTCATGTGCATGCACACTTCTTCAGATACACTGAAACAGAAGTCACCAGACCCTTATATATAGTGAGAGGGTGGGGAGGGGTATTACTCAGAAAGGTGGCAGGAATGGGGGATTGGCTGATAGGTGTGGAAAATCTGTTGATGACTGTTAACGACTGCAATTGGACTTACAGGAAAAAGCAAGGGGAGAGATAGCTAAAAATAGCTTTATCATGTATAATGAGATAAGAATCCAGACCAGGTCTCTCCATGGTTTTAAATTTGGTAATAAGTTGCAATTCAGCAACTTCTCTTTCCAGTCTATTTCTGAAATTCTGAGCAAGGTCAGCCCTGGTGGGCCCGGGGGAGGAGGACTGTAGTCCAACAGCATCCAAGGGGCCACAAGTTACCTATCCCTGTGTTGTAGCAGATATTTTTGGACTACAACTGTTGGCCATGCTGGCTGGGGCTAATGGGAGTTGTGGTCTGACAAAATTTGGAGAGCACCAAATTGGCTGCTGATTATAGACAGATAGACCCAAGTCCAGGCCTCTCTGTGTAGCCCTCAACCCTCACAAGTCCTGTTTCATATTTTCAAATCAGCGTGAAGGCTATCAGCTTGTGAATCTGGTCAGAGAGTAGGCTTCCCTGGTGCAATAACACATACAGAGAGATACTTATTGAGGAAAAATAACAAATTGTTTATTATAGGAAGTGCATGACTTGGACTGGATATTTTTTTTTTTACTTCTGTGTTGAGCCAGATTTGCTGGAGAAAACACAGGTGGCCCCTTTTGCCCCTTTCTTCTCTTGAAGAGGTGGATCCAAGATGTCCTTGTGGCTTTAGGTCCAATAGAGAAGTCTGTGGGAGGCGCAGAAGCTAGAGAGAATTCTGCAATCTGAGAATATCAGTCTTGATATCAAAGTACATGCCAGCACAAAGGGCAATGGAACAGAGATGGTTTAGAAATCTGGGGGTGTCCTATTGTATATGCAAACCCTTTACTGCACCCCTATTTCCAAATAATATGTTCCTTGAGTGTTTTTGCCTGGCTGCAATGTGTCCTTGAAGTCTGATTATGCCTCTTGCTTGCCTGAATGTACAAACTAACCTACAGCAGAAAGATAAAATTTACATTCAGTGCTCCAACCACTGCTGGCTCCACCCCCACTCACCACTAGCATGAGACCCTCAGAAGGTGGCCCTAAATCTGAAAAAGATTTTCCCACCCCGAGATATTGGACAGATACTTCTAGTTTCTTAAACCACAGACTTCTGTTAAGTCCACCTTGGGAAACTCTTATTTCAGCAGTTACAAACCACTGTTTGTAATCATTATGTCTAAAAGTGTGCATAAAAGCAAATATTATGGGGTTAAAGAAATTAAAATAAGAGTGTATTTCAGGTTTCAGAAGTTTGCGGGCATGAAACAAATTTAGGCATAAAACCCTGTTTGGGGGGGACCCACTCAGTCATGACTTGCTTCCAGTCCACAGGCCAAGGTTAAAGCGATTACAGAGAGGTTCATGTCAACAGCATCTGCTAGTTAGCTTGCTGAATTGCTGGGTTAATGAGTGAGGTTGTCACAGCATCCCAGAGAGACCTCCTGCCTTAGGCAGGTGCTTAAGATGCTATTAATTGAGGATGACGGAAGGGGAGGTAGCTGCTATTCCAGGGGTAGGCAACCTAAGGCCTGTGGCCGGATGCGGCCCAATCACTTTCTCATCCGGCCCACAGGCAGTCCGGGAATCAGCGTGTTTTACATGAGTAGAATGTAAAATGCATCTCTGGGTTATTTGTGGGACATAGGAATTTGTTCATCCCCCCCCCCCCAAAAAAATAGTCCGGCCCACCACATGGTCTGAGGGATGGCTGAAAAAGGTTGGTGACCCCATCGCTATTCCTTTGTATTTGAAGCCTTGCATAGAAACTCTCTGCAGACCAAGAGCGGTAACCCCCCCCCCCATCAGTATGACATGGTTCATACCTTATATGCCTTGCTTATAGGGTTGCAACCTTTATATCTTGTCTTTGACAGTTGTAAGCATACATTGTGCTCTTGCTACAGCTGTGTGTGTGTGTGTGCACGCACAAGGATTCAGTATCAGGAATATATTCCTGATACTGAATCTTTGTATTCCATACTCTTTATATTTTGGAATCTGTTTTTTTGGGGGGGAGGGTATACTTAAAAAAAACAATTTAAAAATATTATTTTATTCTAAAAATCTGAATCCCTCAAACAAACTTAACATGCCCAACACAATTATTAAAAATAAGATGCTAGAGTGCTCCCCTCATTCACCTCAAAATAGAAAACAAAAACAAAAAAATAAAGCAGGAACTCCACAAAATTCAAATGTAGCAGTGGAGGAAGAATAGTGCAATGATTAAAGTGCTGGGCTAGGAGGACCTGGGAGACCAGGGTTCAAATTCTCACCCAACTCCCTAGGTGACCTTGGACCAATCACTATCTCTCAGCCTAGCCTACCTTGCATGGCTGTTCCGAGGATAAAAATGGGGAGAGGAAGAACCTCGTATGCCACCTTGAACTCCTTGGAGAAAAGGTGGAATGGAAATGTAAAAAATAAATATGCATATATTGCCAAACGAAATAATGAGCAAAACAAAAAGGAGCAGGTCACGGAAAGGGAATATAAGAAGAGCTGGATCAGGCCAGTGGCCCAACTAGTCCAGCATCCTGTTCTCACAGTGGCCAACTAGATGCTTGTGGGAAGGCAGCAAGCAGGACTTGAGTGCAACCCCACTCTGCCCATCTTTGAATCCTAGTAACTGGTCTTCAGAGGCCTCTGACAGCAGATGGAGAACATAGCCATCCTAGCTAGTAGCCATTAATAGCTCTATCGTCTACAAATTTGTCTAATCCTCTTTTTAAGTCATCCAAATGTTTTCCTAAAAAGCACCAAATGCATACAGCATCAGGCAGCTCTCAATGGGGGTTGGGGCCATTTCATAAAGCTTATGACACCACAGAAAAGGCTCCGGGCAGACAGCAGTCCAAATTAGAGCCAGCAATGGCAAGCAGAGTAAGACATGAGGTGGTGAATGGAACACATGAATGGAGCACATCTTTGGGAGCAGCTAGCTTTTCAGGTCCCATTTAGTATATGTGCTGCTGAAGCGAGCACTTCATGTCCCATTTAGAGCTGGGCCAGTCAACAAAGTGCCCTCTGGATGTTCTAATCTAGGCTACAATTCTCATTTGTCCCAGTTAGAATGGCCAATGGTAGATATTTAAAGTTAAGAATCAACAGTGAGCCCAGTAGCAACAACTATGCAAATATGCTTCACTCAACCAGTCCTGCCCCAGCCTGTACCTAGCGAATGCATTGTGTACCAGCTGGAGTTTCTGGGTGTTTTCAAGCCAAGCTCAGAGGCTCCTGGGAGTGAAATAACCATGCCCAGCAGGTCTGATATATACGCATCTGCTGAAGTGGTAATACCATTAACAATTGTGTGGGACACTGGCCTCCAACACATCAAAGGCCCGGGATCCACCTTCAGCAATGGGACCCGCACTTCATGATTTCAAAGCATACATGCCAGTTTTCATAGGAATGTACCGGTAGATAGGTGGCCAGTAAGTCAGTATTATCTTCTACAGTGACCAGCAGCAGCTCTCAAGGGTTTAAACAAACTTTAATTTGAGAATAGACACTGTACATGTTGCATATGACTGATGCTCTTCTTAATCATGCAATGGGCAAAACGTTCCTCTCGCTGCACAGACTGTTTCTGCCATGGTATTCTGTCTGTTTCTGTATATGCTTTTCCTGCATTGGAAGGATGAGGGGTGACTCCTGGAACTAATCAAGTCCTGTTGAGGCAGAGGCAGCACTTACGTCAGACATCTGAAATCCCATCCAAGGAAAAATGAGCAGAAATTGAGAAAAATGGGAGGTCTAGCTCGTTGCAATTATCTTCTGCTCTATCATATATATTTTGTTCTTATTAGCACTGCAGACAAAAGGCAGGCTGCCTATTTTATTAAAATGAGGCCGAGTAAAGTATTTCCAAAAAGAAAAAGGGAAATGGTAACAGAAAAGAATTACAAGCTAGATTCTTGTTGTATTTTCTCCGGCAATGATAAAGATGAAGATGATCTTGATTCTAATAATAATAATAACTCTCTCTTTAGCACTTGAGATGTATATTTTAGAACCCAATTTATTTATGTGATTTTATGTTGTCTTAAAACTGCTTTATAATGTTGTGTTTTAATTGTTGTGACCCACTTGGGACCTCAGTGTGAAGGACGAGTGAACAACAACAAATAATAATAATAATAATAATAAGGAGGAGGAGGAGGAGGAGGAGGAGAATCTGATGATTATCACAATCCTAATAATTTATACAAAATAAAAAATACCTTCCAGTAGCACCTTAGAGACCAACTAAGTTTGTTCTTGGTATGAGCTTTCGTGTGCATGCACACTTCTTCAGATACACTGAAACAGAAGTCACCAGAGAGTGAGGAGGGGTATTACTCAGAAGGGTGGTGGGAATGGGTGATTGGCTTATGGGTGTGGAAAACCTGTTGATGACTGTTAACGACTGCAATTAGTCCTAAAGGAAAAAGCAAGGGATGAGATGGCTAAAGATAGCTTTGTCATGTATAATGAGATAAGAATCCAATGTCTTTGTTCAGACCAACTCATTACCAACTCAAAACCACAGAGAGACCTGGTCTAAACAAGCACACATGGCATGTGTCTTCTTAGGTTGCAGGTCTATAGGCTTGTACTTCTTGCTTTGCAGAACTTCCTGAGGTTTTCCTTCTGCATCTGGTTAATGATTGTCAGCACTCTGGCAATGGATTTGCAAACCACCTGAATCTTGGATAGTTTTGGTGACTGCTCCACCAGTCACCTGCAGCTGAGAGAGTTCCACCTTGAGGTCATCTAGCTTCTTGAACAGCTCTTCCTTCTTCCCTCGTATGTAAGTCACGGGCTTTGATCTTGGCCATGGGGCCCACAACGGTCCCAGGCTACCAATGCGAAAAGCTTGCTGATTCTTAATTCACCACCTTGGAGCAGCAAAGCTGAGAGAGAATGAAGAGGACAAAGATCTAGAGAGAACAAAAGGTCCAGGAACAGAGAACCTCTCTTTCCTCACTCCCTCTCCCTTGGAGCAGTGGTGTGGATTGGGCAGAGGGGAAGAGGCAAGCAAATGAGCAGTGATGGTGTAAATTAGTAGGTGGGGCTGCTCAGGGAAGGGGTTCCAGTGAGGGCATGGTGCCTCATCCCTGACCCACCAAAATGATGAAACCCTGTTGCTGATACTGCTGCCTTCCATACCTACCAGGCAAAAACAAAAAACAAAAACCAGCAAAGCAGTTAGAAGAGCTAATCATTTTGCTTCTGGATCAAGAAAAGAGTAGAGAGCCCCACACAAAGTCTAGTCAAGTGAGTGGCAGAATAATTGTTGGTGGTGGGATGTTTACATGGTAAAGGAAATGTAACTAGCAACACAACATACAGTCCACTCTCTCAGTGTACCAGGAATTCTCCCTAAGTTCTGCTCCATCTAAAATTCCCAACAACAACAATGCACTGATACTGGGGTGGGGAACTTTTTCAGCTGAGGGGCCACATCCCATCTGGGCAACCTCCCAGGGGCCATGTGCCAATGGTGGGTGGGGCCAGAGGCAAAAGTGAGTGGGGCAATGAATATAAATCTTGGCTTTGTACTGTAGGGTAGTTTCTACAACCATTCGCATACACTCCTCTCTATCTGTCTTGCATTCAGAGAAGCAAGAAGCATGGATAGAGTTCCAGCCAAGAAGGAGCACTCAGGAGGGTGCAGGGGTATGGTCCTGGGAAGGGGTTTGTGGCCTGGGGAGAATATTGAGGGCCAAATGGAGAGCCTAAAGGGTTCACCACACCCCTGGACAAATATGTGTCAATCTTAGCAAATAGATGCTTTTTAAAATACACATGCTTTTTTTAAAAATGCAGGTGCCAAGCACCATTTCTTTTAAGATAAGGCAGACTTTGTCAACCTTTTTGGGGTCCGCGCTCCCGTGACCAACTACATTCTTCCTGAGCACCCTTGTTGGGCTCAGGAACCCAGTTATGTCACCCCTTGTCTGCAGAGCTGGCAGCCTCTCACCCCTTTTCAAGCACCCTCTCTGGTGGAGTGTTTCCCTCAGCCTCCTCTCCTCTCTTTGGGAGTCCTCTGGGCAGCCGCTGTCACTGCCCATGTTCTGAGCTGCCCCCCTGCTCCAAAGATAGGTACCTCCTCACACTGCACCACATCAGCCTGGGAAGCAACCCGCTGGCCATGGCCTGGGGGCTTGTAGCCAGGGCTGCTGCAACAAACAGCTGTGCAAAGCCTTTGGGAGGCAGGAAAAGAGGGACAGAGGCCAGTGTTACCCATGGCACTCCTGACCATCATTCAGCACCTCAGGGTGCCATAGCACGCTGGTTGAAAACCACTGTTTTAAGGCATTTCATCTTTTCTCACTCTCATGGGAGGTAGGAAGACCTCTTCTAAGACTTCTGAAAAACATAATGCATCATCCAAAAGGATGACTCCCCCACACTTTTAGAACTGTGTTTTCTCCCATGTAAACATTCGCTGGCTTTAATGAGTGTATTATCAATTGATGGTCTAGATATTGCATGATCAGTTGACTAAAGTGGGGGCAAGAAAGCTCAGATGCTGGGAGCACAGCACAAATGTGAAAACTCCCAGACCATCCTATGAGGCCCTCTCCAGGTTCACACTATCCTCAAGTGCTTTCCCTGGCAGAAAAGTGTCCTCAGACCATGGTGAATGGAGGAGGGAGAGGTGGGTGATAAAGACAGGTGGCAGGATGTGGGGAAACTACTAACTCTTGCATGGTGGGAACACAACCTACTGCACAGAGGAAAGAGTCACATCTGTTGCTCCACGCCCCTTTCCCTTCTGGCCCTGCCCACATATGGGAATGTGGCGCTTGGACTGAAATTTATTCTCTACTACTGGACTGAAGCTATGAGCAGGTTGTTCTTCCCGCTTTACCATCATGTGAGAAGGAGAGCGAGAGTAATCCACAGGCTGCAACTCAGCCTTGTCCCAGGTGTTAGGAAGAATAGGCTATATTCCTTCCCCATCAATTCAGAATCTGAACTCCAGACCTCTACAAGCAGGGCAGGGGTTGTAGTTCTGGCAATAGAGCACCTGCCTGCATGCAGAAGGTCTTCAGGTAGGGCTGGGGGAGTCCTGTCTGAATGCCGTTGGAACCAGCTGCCCGTTGGCGAAAAACAATACTGAGCTGGAAGGACTATGGCAGATTCCTATGTTTGCTAAGTAGACAAGGGTCCCTGCTGCAGACAGGCAGCTCTGAAAACACAGAAAAGGCTGAAAGGCCAGCAGCAATGGCATGATGAAGCAGGCAAGCCAGGGAGGATAGTACTGCAAGGCACTTTGCATGCCTGGAAGGGGAAAAACCTGAAGTGGGTGCAACATTTCTTTACCTGGGTTTCATAGGCTTTGTTGACCCATATTAATTGAAGCACCAAGTCCTACCAAAGTTTGCACATCACTATCCTAGCTAGTCACTAGCTAGCAGGAGCAGTGATCAGGGATGATGGAGTTGTAGGTCCAACAAGAGCTGGGGACAAAAGCTTGAGAACACTGGGCTAGAGAATTGGACAAAGACTGGAAGACCAAGGATTGATCCCTGCTTAGTCCATCATCATCACATCATCATCATCATCATCAATTTTTTATTTGTATGCTGCTTACCACAGTTAAAACAATGCTCAAGGCTGCTTACAACATGACAAGATTTACATAATTACAAAAGTCATAAAAAATAATAACCCACATCAAAAAAATACACAACCAAATGGAAAACAATTTCTGCATAAATCAAAATCTAACACTAAGATACAGCATTAATATCACAGTTTAAAAATGACATAGGTAAAAAAATAAAAGCATGAAACTCGCTGGATGACTTTGCGCCATTCAGCCTGACCTACCTCACAGGGTTGTTGTGAGAGGAAAGGTGGAGTATGAATGCAGAAAATGAAATAAAATGGAAAAAACATTTTCCAAAGCATTGATTTTGCTTCTGACCTTTCTGTTTCCAATGCAGGTAGTAAAACAGGCTTTGTAGAAGAAGCAGGATAACTTGGTGATGAAGCAAGAGAGGGAGATAGAGGGAATGCAAGGATTAGGGGGCTTACAGTATAGCAAGAAGCTGATCAATAGTGACAATTTCTCACAGTGCTTAATCAAACATTAAAGGCAAGTGGCAAGGCAGACAGTCAGTGGCTCGGGTCCTGAACAATAAAAGCAAAACAGACTGTCTTGTCAGGACATGTCAATTTATGGCAGGCTCCCTCGATGCCTCTCACTGAACGGAGTTTGGATTATACAGGCAGCGAAGGGGCCAGCAGCAGGATGACTTCAACGGGGCTTTGAGAAAATCCTTACACCTTTCCAAAAATTACTCATTTTAAGTGTCTTTCTGGGAGTTACAGCTGGCCAGCTACTTGCTGTGACACCTCCTTCTTGCTTGTTCCCAGGTGAGCTGTGAAAACAAGAAGATTATTGAACTGTGGCCACCAGCCTTCATTCCCAACTGATGGGCCATTTGTCATGCAAATCGGCTCTAAGAGTGTACTTCCGAATACTATTCTCTTGGTATCTGAAGAAGTGTACATGCACACAAAAGCTCATACCAAGAACAAACTTAGTTGGTCTCTAAGGTGCTACTGGAAGGAATTTTTGATTTTTTCATTTTGTTTCGACTATGGCAGACCAACACGGCTACCTACCTGTAACTATTCTCTGGAAAGCATTTAAGAATCTAAGAAGATCCTGGCTGCAGGATCAGGCCAGTGGTCAATCTAGTCCAGAACCCTGTTCTCACAGTGGCCAAACACCACCACCTTCATGTTAACCTGTTTCAGTATTTTAACTTCTGTATGTTTGAAAGGTGGGTTGTAGATTTTCCTTATTTTACTGTTTTGCTTTTTAAAAAATCACTTTGAGGGTTGTTGTTGTTTAATTACAATAAAGCAATATACGATGTTTAACAAATAACTAAACAAACAAACAAATAATCAAATGCTCTATAAAGCCCAGACATAGGCCCTATCATCATTATATATTTTAAGCAGTATCATACTGCTCTTATTGTTTGCACCGCAACACTTTAGGGCCCTTATAGGATGTTACTTTTCACAGCTGGATTTCAAAATTGTGCAATTAAAGTGGACCTGGAGCTCTTGCACAACAAACCCTCTTCCCTTCCCTCTCTGCCTTGCAGTAAGAAAAGTGATGAGAAAATGTGCTAGGAAATGTGGAGTAACTATTGTTCAATGTAATGTTGCATAACCTCCCCACAAACCTATCTGCAAACTTGGTACAGACAAATAAAAGCAAATGCTCAATGAACAGGACATCTGGATGTGACGTTGGACAAGGATGGGGACTCCGTTGTTGGAGTCCAAATACCATCAGCCCCAGCCAGCATTGCCAATGGGAGTTGGAGTCCAAATACCATCAGCAGTATTATATTTGTGACATTTCTTTTTTATCCCATCCTTCCTCCAAGGAACTCAAGATGCCTTACCTAATTCTGTGACATAGGTTAGTGAGAAAGAGAAAGAAAGAGTCCCAAGATCACTCAGTGAGCTTCGTGGCCATGTGGAGAGTTTGGATTGACTGAACAGAAGTGTCTATTAGATGAGAATCTTCAATCAGAAATAAAAGGAACCTCGGTTTTGTCCTGTGTTGAGAAACCAAACTTAAAGCAAGTTAAGGCAAGACAATTTGGCTTCCTCCCATCTGCATAACAACTGAATGCAAATATGAGCTTAATGGGCGCATACATAAACAATAACTAATGGCTCATTTGGTTATTTCTAGGTGTTAAGACTCTGTATGGGCCCATCATGGTGGCAAATTCATATGCAAAGTATGATTTCATTAGCATGTTTTATGCATTACCCCAGGGGACATCTACAGGTAGCGGAATGAGGGGAACCGGAAGCTGCCTTTCCTTCTCCACTCATTTTATCTTAAATGGGTTTTTAGGGATAAATCAAGTGCAGTTAGAAGTATATTTAAGGTTGCAATCAAAAGTATGCTTTTTAGAAGATTTGCTTTTTGCCCCCCAAAAGGAAGGAAGGAAGGAAGGCAGGAAGGAAGGTAGAAAATTGCTTTTGTAAATGGGTCATTCCATACCAATCACCTGGTGCCATGTGCTCTCATGACTCAGATTTTCTTCCAAAAAAATTATGTATAGATACCTATAAGATAACCTCAAAATAATATTTTAAGATTATTATTTTTTGGTCCAAAATTTGGCCCAGGATAATTTTTTGAAATTTTCTACTTTTGCATGTTTTAGGCTATTGCAATTTCTGCGCCGGAGGCAGTGAAAGACAGGCGTGCCTGGTGTGCTCTGGTCCATGGGGTCACGAAGAGTCGGACACGACTGAACGACTGAACAACAACAACAACAACAATTTCTGCATCAGTGTAGGGAAAAACCTCCTGTTTCGCTTATTTTTCAACCGATTGGGCTTATTTTGGTATCAAAATAAAGCTAATTGTGTTCGCTTTCCAATAAGGTATAAAAATGGTATTAAGTGCCAAAGAAAAGGGTCACTGACCATACAAATTTTTGTCATTTTATTCTCAGTAGGTTCAATAAGCACGCAAACCACAACTAATACATGTTTCATATTTGTTTTGTAGAATGGGCTAACCATGTACTTGTTATGTTTTAAAAATAAGGAGAGTGTTTTTTGCGGTTATAAAATAAATTGATTTTGAAGTAATTTTTTTAGGGGGGAAAATACTTTTTTGGACAGATTTAAGGTCTCTTTGAGCCTGAAATAACTCACACATTCATGAGAATAGTTAAAGTTTACCTCTTATGTTACAATGTCTGAAGTTATTTTAAATATTAAGTTTTATTGATTATTTAATAAAAACATCTCAGAGCCCTTGTTAATTTTATTGTGTAAAACACTTCTGCAAACACAAACACACCAAAAACACACGACTCTTAAAATTGGGGAGGGAGGAGTCTTTCAAAAGCAGTCGACGATATGCTGTAGGATTGGAGGTCTGTTGCTAAGCAAACAAACAGGGAAAAGTACCAAACACATTTGCACCTTGAGCATGATAAAATATCTACTTAAATCCATGTAAAGGTAAAGGTAAAGGAACCCTGACAGTTAAGTTCAGTCGTGAACGACTCTGGGGTTGTGGCGCTCATCTTGCTTTACTGGCCGAGGGAGCCGGCATACAGCTTCCGGGTCATGTGGCCAGCATGACTAAGCCGCTTCTGGCGAAACCAGAGCAGCGCATGGAAACACTGTTCACCTTCCGCCGGGAGCGGTACCTATTTATCTACTTACACTTTGATGTACTTTTGAACTGCTAGGTGGGCAGGAGCTGGGACCGAACAACGGGAGCTCAACCCATCGCGGGGATTCGAACCGCCGACCTTCTGATCGGCAAGCACTAGGCTCTGTGGTTTAACTCACAGCGCCACCCGCATCCCTGTGCATACTGTTAATTACAAAATTTGTTCCAGAAATTATCCACTTCTTCTTTTTGGGGGGTATTTGGTCTATTCACTTTTAGAATGAGAAATGCATCCATTATTTTATCTATCAATTCATCAATAGCACTTGTCTTTGGTAAATCATAGGTGCATTTTCTATCATATTTTGCACTGGCATTGCCACAGTGCTCCCTCTTCTGGCATCACTCGGTATCTTCTTCCTTTACCAAGGCTATGTAAAATTAGCTAGAAATGCAAATGTCCTATCCCTTGCTGCTTTTCAAGTCACAGAAGTGGTGGGAATGTCATCATCTGATGCACATTACCTGACTTATCTCCCTGCCCTGAGCTTCAGTTCACTGAAGCTGTCTTCTGAGTATGTGCAATGGCTGTCTCAAATGTACACACCTCAGCTTAACTGCAGCTTCTTCTTTTTCAAATTGGGAAAGTGCATCAAACAGTAGGATTCCTCAAGAAGCTGAAAGATATGTATGGCTTGATACTAATGGCATGTGTACTTAGCTTCTTCAAACACCAGTGATGAGAGCATGCTAGAGTCAGCAAGCAATTATGTGCATACAACCCTAGCTGACAGTTCACCAGACAATTAAAGGGCTTCATAGGGGACGAACCATAGTGCACTGTATGTAGAAAGCAACAGGTTCAATCCGGGAGTCTCCAGGAAGGGCTGGGAATAGTTCTTGCCTGGAACCCTGGAGCATCTCTGCCAGAGTAGAAAATTCTGAGCTAAGTAGACCAATAGTCTGACTTTGTATAAGATATCTTCCTATGCTGGAACATGTGTTATACCAAGTTGGACCATTGGTCCAGATAGCTCAGGATTGTCTACACTGATGACAGCAGTTCTCCAGGGTTTTAGATGGGAGACGTTCACAGCTCCATCTGGAAGTGCCGGGGAAAACATGCAAAACAGACACTCTGCCACTGAGCCACAGCCCTTCTCCTCACACAAGCAATTAATGTGCACCAGATGTGCAATGTCAGAGGAACACGGGAATCTCTATTACACAGAGTCAGACCCTTCATCCATCCAGGCCAATATTGTCTACACTGCCAAAGAGTGACTCTCCAGGGTTTCAAACCAGGTCCCTCCCAGTCCTGGGGGCTTCTATATGCAAAGCAGATGCCACTGACTAAGACTTCCCCTAAAAAGTCATGATCCGCTTTTTTTGCTTTTTACTTTTGTATGTGTTAGAGAGTAGTAGATCATACCAATGTGTTTATTCTTTTTATATTCTATTTGTACAATTATGTATTTTTCGTTTCTTTTGTGTTTGTTTGTTTGTTGTTTCCTTCTCGCATTGTATCTTGTACATTACTAATAAAACTTTTTAAAAAGTCATGATCCATTTTTTAACAAAAGAGGGACTTGAAGCCAGAAGTGTACATATATTTTTTTAAAAATATTTTTTTATTAAAGATTTTTTTGGTTTACAAAATGACATGCCTTGTCTCTTTTTTCAAGTTGTACAATCTTTTCTACAGATCAGTTCCATTTGTTATGAGACATTAGTGTTGAGCACAGTATAAGGTCAGGAAGAAGAAGGGGGAGGGGTGGTGGTGAAATTTATATATTTTTACAGTGTAATGTGGTGTTTTGTGTCAGCTTCAACTAGATATGTTGTCTTTCTATTTGCTTGTTACATTCCCTTAGTAGTGAGAAGGTTGGGAGCTCAGGGTGTTGTTGGTTGCCTGTGGTTGACTGCAATGGGGTTTGTTTTCATTTGGGGGGAGGCTTATTGGGTCAGGTAAACCGATTAATTCAATATGCTGTTAACGGGTTCTTGCTGTTGTCATGGGTTGTGTATGTGATAAAGAGGAGCCATACTGGGGTGAAGGTATCCAAGAATGTACCGGTACATACTCAATCACTTTGCAGTTGTTTTCTGAATGTGTTTACTTGGAAGCAGGACAAACTGGAACATCTGCCAATTTACTACAAGAAACCTGGCTTTTAAAAATGTTCTGTACCTCTCCTATGGGCACACACTTAATATTTAGCAATTTTTGGAGACTAAACAGCAGACTAAACAACTTGCCCAGCTCTATATAAATAGCAGCTTGAGACAGTTTTGACTCCTATGTGCAGAGTAAACACCTTGGCCTTGAGTTTTTCTACATCTCCTGTGTGTGTGAATCTATATATATCCGACCCACATTTGATCTTCAGCTATTTTTTGAGACTAAACATTGGGACTAAACACCTAACCTCTGCTGTTTTGCCCAACTCTCTATGAGCAAGCGGCAGTTTGAGGAAGATTTGACCACAATGTCCAGAGCAGATACCTTGATGATAAGTAAAAGGCCCCCAAAGGCAAACATATATATGGCAATGTGCTTTTCTTTGGACCACATCAGTGAGGCCGAGGGTGGTCTTTTCATCTGGGCAGCCCAGGACCTCCATATACATTGCCTCAGGCTTGAGCCACAGGAGAGGTAACTTCAGTGCTGCTAACCCAGCAGTTTGACTTGAAACTACCACTACCCCTGCAAGACACACTCCATTGCCTCTGGAGACACAGATTGATGCCAACAATTGCGGTCGTTGTTTAGATTTAAGATCAAATGCAGGTGACAAATGCAAAAATTAAAACCACTCCTTAGAGCTTCAGCTCTTCAGATAGGGAAATGAGGCATATGGGATGTAATTTGCTCAGGGCTATACAGTGGTACCTTGGTTTACAAACTTAATCCATTCCGGAAGTCCATTCTTAAACCAAAGCATTCTTAAACCAAGGCGTGCTTTCCCATAGCAGCGGGGACTCAATTTATACTCAACAGGAAGCAGAACATTTGCAGCATTCTTAATCCAAGTTGTTCATAAACTAAGTTGTTCTTAAACCAAGGTGCCACTGTATAACAAAGCCAAGCAGAAGCTGTCTTTCACACAGGGAAACCAAGATACAGGTGGAACTGTATCCAAGTCACCTGAATCCCAATCCAAGTCCCAACACAGCTCACTTTGATGCACTGCTGGGGGGAAGTTTTTGTCTCCCCCACTTCTAGGAACACCAAGACCAATGGCAACTTTGAAACTGTATGTTTCATGTTTATTCAGTACTCTGGAAATGACAGTGTTGCCCTCTCACCACCACCTGTGGCTCACTCAGGGACAAGCTGTTAAAACACAGAGTAGAAAACACCTAACTGTTGTAAACAGTCCTAATCTGTTTGTAAACTGAAGTGTTTGGCTGCACTTTCACACTGTATATACATGGAATTTTTCTTTGGAGGTTGGGTAACGTTCAGATTGTTTGTTACAGGCATCTTAAACTGAGAAGAAAGCAATTTAAAAATTATTCTACAACAAGAATGGCAATGTATGATTTATTATTATTATTATTATTATTATTATATTATTTTCACAGCATTCATCCATTTAATTTTTTTAGTTAATTTCTAGCCAAAGGATCCCAGGGTGGAAAAACAGATACGCAATTTAAATGCAAAACAAATGCACTTTGAAACTCATATTCTAAAATAATTACCGGTACAGTGAAAATCTTCTAAAAGCAATTTCAGCTAGAAACATTCTTCCATCCAGTGATGTCAGGGTTGCCAGGAGCAGGATTCTTCAGGCACAAGATGCCCAGAAATGTTTTCAAATTCTCCCTGAAATTTAATAATGATAGGAGATAGGTGCACCTCCCCAAGGAGGGCATTCCATAAGTGGGGAGCCACCACTGACAAAGGCCCATGACCCATCTTTCACCTTGCTAACTTTTCAGCTTGCAATTCCAGAACCTGGAGATCCCCAGGATTGAATCAGGAAAGCCTGTACTGTCCCCCTGAGTGATGGCCCTCTATACAGGAACCCAGCAAGGCTTCCTTCTGAATAAATGCAGAGGAATCTGCTGTTGGTTGTGTATCTGGAAGTCCCCAATGTGAACCTCTACTCTGCTATGAATAGCTGCCCAGAAGATTTCAGGATTGTTAATAAACAATGTCAGTCCTAAAACCCATGAAGCAAGAATAAAACAAAAGCATTTTTTCCCAGCCATTAATGGCTCCTCATCATCCTGGGGGGAAATGACAAGTGAGCTGCCACGGGGTTATGTCCAGTGCCTATTGTTGTTCAACATCTTTATAAACAACTTGGACAAGTGGGGTGCTGCAAGGTTCTGTCCTGGGCCCAGCATTGTTTAAGATCTTTATAAATAACTTGGATGAAGGAATTGAGAAGTTCATCAAATTTGTAGATGACGCCAAACAGGAAGAGGTAGCTAGTGCTGCAGAAGATGGAATCGGGATTCAAGATGACCTTAACAGATTGGAGAATTTGGCGAAAGGTAAGAAAATGAATTTTGATATGGACAAATGTAGGTCCTACACTTAGGCAGGAAGTACCAGCTGCACAGATAGAAGATGGGGACACCTGGCTTGCCACTAGCATATGTGAAATGGATCAATGGAACTTTGTAGACTACAGGCTTAACATGAGTCAACTGAATGATGCAACAGCAGAAAAAGCTAGTTCTATTCTAGGCTGCATTAGTAAAAGTCCAGTGTCCCAAATCAAGGGAAGCAATAGTACCACTCTGTTCTGACTTAGCCAGACCACACCTGGCGTACAGTGTCCAGTTCTGAGCACCACAATTTAAGAAGGATATTGACAAGCTGGAATGTATGCAGAAGAGAGCAACCAATAAGATCAAGGGTCTGGAAACCAAGCCTTATGAGGAACAATTGAAGGAGCTGGGTATGTTTAGCCTGGAAAAGAAGAGACTGAGAGGAGATATGATAGCCATCTTCAAATATCTTAAGGGACTGTCATATGAAAGATTGGATCCAAGGTACAAAAAAGGAGATTCTGGCTAAACATCAGGAAGAACTTTCTGACAGCAAGAGCTGTTCAGCAGTGGATGACTTTATAAGCAGAGGCTGGATTGCCAACTGTCATGATGCTTTAGTTGAGATTCCTGCATTGCAGGGTGCCTTCCTACTTTGCAATTCTATGATTGTGTGAATCTCCAGCTTCATACAGTACTTCATACTTTCATTTCAGTTTAAAGACTAGTTTCAACAGGCACCTCGAACCCCTGGGCTTTTTGTATGCCTCAGTTTGCTTTTTTTTCCAATTTCACCCCTGTTACTTTTCCCTTTTGTGTTGTTGCTTTTTTAAGATTGTAAGTCTGTGAACAAAGACAGTCTTGTTTGAACTGATTGTACGTAAGCTGATCTGGGAGACTATATATTTATTTAGATGCTTTTTAAAAAATTGACTATATACATATATACCCAGGTGTTTGTGTGAACAAAACCCTCTACAGTGTACAGAAAAATAATTGAATTTTATTATTTATTTGCAAAGCACCCACCACCTTGCACAAAGAAAACACTGCCCGTATCACTCCACCCACAAAGTTTTTATTTGTCATCTAGCAATGCTCCATAGCCCTGAAGAACCACAACTCACACAGAGTTACAATAAATGTTGAGTTAACATGTCCTTGCCTTTGTTAGTTTCTCCCTCAGATGTCCAGGGATTTTATAAATAAATATTAAATAGGAAATAAATCAGGCCCAAAAGGGCAGTGCTAATTAAGATTCCACCTTTTAGAATGCCAACTGAAAGAAAACCTGGTAGGCTTGCCCTAGTTTGATCTGCAGAAACCAATGTGCCAAAACTTTGTACAGCAGGGCAATGCCTTTTACCACTTGCCATTAAACTGCTGCTAGAGGCACAGCTACAAGGGCCATTTAGAAATCTGCCAACCCTAGTGCTCTCCCTCCACCCCCACTGGCCAATTATTTGTTGGTGTAACTAATTTGGCTACTGACAATGAAAAACATGTTAAACTGAAGCAGAGGGAACTTTTGTCCAATGTCATGGCATGGGTGAGTTCACCTACAGGTAGAGCCTAGTCTAGAAATAAATGCCACTGAACATTTCTGGATAAATAAATTACCTTTGGTTGGGAATTGTACATAAAAGAAACTTGTCACCTGTTTTTGTTGTTTTTTTAGTTATTATTTTTATATCTGAAGTAAATGCAATGCAATGCCATTATCCTTGTGTGCATTGGAACTCAGCTTTCATTTCTGTGCTGTCCATTTTTGTTACACAATTTGTGTGCCTATGTGTCAAAGCTCAAAGTGATTTCGAGTGGTTGCTTCCCCCACTCCTATGACATTGCTTTCCTTCCAAATGGTTCGCTTACTTTTGATTGTTGCCATAATGATAAATTACTGTTTTCTGTCCAGATCAAAATAAAGCAAGAAGAGACATGCAGCTTTGCCCCCTTCTAAACACTCCCCCTTCCAAAACATTGTCCACCCACAATTTATAAGAACCCTTTTGTGTGAAAGCTCAACCCCCACCACCACATTTTCTGTTTTGTTTCTGCACTGAACAACCCACAATATTTCCTAGCAATAAAGACTCACCTCTTTATTATTATTATTATTATTATTATTATTATTATTATTTCTGATTATTATTAGTGAAATCAGAAATTGCTAATTGTACAAATCTAACTTGCCAGTGGGTTGTAAGTGAATTCTCTTCATTCATGACATTATATTCCCCTCTCAATACATGTCAGTCCACATACTGTTGTGGGGAACAGTGGATTATATATTGTTTCCCAAGTGAGCCTCCCCTCAACATCATAGCAAACTGAGATCCTGAAAAGGGTTCTCTAAGGGAGAAATAATTAAAATATAGCCTACTTTAATTGACATTAGAGAGGCTATAAACGAACTCCTGCCTCCTTTTCTTTTTAAGCAAAAGAGAGGAACGTGTGGTGGTGGGGGAAAGCAGTTCTCTAAATAAAGCACAAGGCAGCCCACAGAATGGAGGTTGCAAGCAAATGAATAGTCATTACTACCTTTTCAGTGATGTGGGCCTTTTGATCAGGGAAGAAATTAGCTCTAAAAGACAGACAATAGAAGCCTGCCCCTGCAATAGGAAGCGAATGAGATGGCTACAGCTCTTAACAGCACCTCTTCCTGTAAACTGGGGAAGAGACTTTGCTTTTCAATTACAGCTGTTCATTTCACAGAAGGATGGGGTGGTTGAACCGGGTGGGTGGGTGGGTTTGGAGGAGAAAGAACACAGCCTGGTATAAACTGCTGCGCCATTAAAAACCTAGGCTGGAGCATTCAACCAGATGGTCTCTGCTGCTCCTCTTACTTTTTGTTATCTTGTGGCGCTGATGGGGAACGGAGTTTCCATGCCTGGGTTTCTTAGATGGGTTGCGTACAGCAAAAGAACCACCTCCCAAAGCAGAATGCTTCACTGTCAAATAGCTCAGAAAGTTCTTCCTGATGTTTACTCAGAATCTCCTTTCTTGCACCTTGAATCCAATGGTTCGAGTCCTTCCCTCCAGAGCAGAAGAAAACAAGCTTGTCTCCTCTTCCATGCGACATATCATTGAGATATCATATCACTTTTCAGTCTCCTTTTTCCAGGCTAAATATACCCAGCCCCTTCAACCATTTGTCATAAGGCTTGGTTTCCAGATCCTTGATCTTCTTGGTTGCTCTCTTCTGCACACCTTCCAGTTTGTCAGTATCCTTCTTAAATTGTGGTGCCCAGAACTGGACACAGTATTCCAGGTGTTGTCTGGGCAGATCAGAACAGAGTCATACTATTACTTCCCTTGATCTGGACACTGTACTTCTGTTGATGCAACCTAGAATCGGATTAGCTTTTTTTGCTGCTGCTGCTGCACCACACTGTTGACACATTTTAAGCTCCACTAAGACCCCTAGTTCCTTTTCACGTGCACTTCCAGCAAGCCAGGTGTTCCCCATCTTATATTTGTGCATCTGGTTCTTCCTGCCTAAGTGCAGAAACTGACTTTTGTCCCTACTGAAATTAATTTTGTTAGCTCAAACCCAGTTCTCCAATCTGTTAAATTCATTTTGAATCCCGATTCCGTCTTCTGCAGCAATAGCTACCTCTTCCTGTTTGGCGTCATCTACAAATTTGATGAACTTCCCCTCAATTCCTTCATCCAAGTTATTTATAAAGATGTTAAACAATGCTGGGCCCAGGACAGAACCTTGCAGCACCCCACTTGTCACTTTCCCGCATGATGATGAGAAACCATTAGTGAGCACTATTTGGGTTCGGTCATTCAGCCAGCTACAAATCCACCTAACAGGCAGCACATACCTGGGCTCCATTGCACCCTTAGCAAGGAGCTGTATTGGCACACCCCACCCCTTCACTTCTAGAGCAGTGAAGGAGTGGTCGCAGAGTGTGCAGAGTGGTGGTTGATGTCAGGGACTGGTGATGAATAGGGGAGGAAGGCTCAGAGCTGGTTGATTTGTGATGGGACACTGAGGAGAGGCCAGATGGAGAAGATTGGGAGGAGGTGCCAAATTCCAAAGGGGCAGCAGGGTTTAGTGAGCAGTAAGAGTCTGTGACAGGGGACCCAGGTGGCGCTGTGGGTTAAACCACAGAGTCTAGGGCTTGCCGATCAGAAGGTCGGCGGTTCGAATCCCTGCGACGGGGTGAGCTCCTGTTGTTCGGTCCTAGCTCCTGCCCACCTAGCAGTTCGAAAGCACGTCAAAGTGCAAGTAGATAAATAGGGACCGCTCCAGCGGGAAGGTAAACGGCGTTTCCGTGCGCTGCTCTGGTTAGCCAGAAGCGGCTTTGTCATGCTGGCCACATGACCCGGAAGCTGTCTGCGGACAAACGCCGGCTCCCTCGGCCTATAGAGCGAGATGAGCGCCGCAACCCCAGAGTCGGACACGACTGGACCTGATGGTCAGGGGTCCCTTTACCTTTACCTTTAAGAGTCTGTGACAGGAGCAGTTCAGGCTCCGAGGCTGAAGTGTGTGTGTGTGTGTGTGTGTGTGTGTGTGTGTGTGTGTGTGTCAAGGGACTGCTGAAGAATCCACAGAGTCTTTCTCTCCTACTACGACAAGCTCCCCTTCCCCAAGTCTCCAAGAACTCACAGAGTACCTAATGAGAACAGCAGAACATGGGCCAGAGATGCACAGACACAGTTTGAGGCCTGCTTGGGAGACATCCAGGAGAGGATGAGCCTTTAGAGAGGATGGGAGGCACGGACCTTCAGTCCTGGCAACTGTTCCATAGGGGCAAGACCTATTGGGAAGTGTTGCTGAGACCACCAGGCCGAGTTGTATGTTTGTTTCCTTGAATAGTTAACTTCACTGATAATGCAGATCTGGTCCCTTTATTGCTGACCTGCATCTGATTCCAGACATGACAGGCAGGCTCCTAGACACCCCAAAGCAGAGTGGAAAGGTACAATTTTTGTCATCGTCCCCCTCCTGGCCTGCACCCTTGGAAGGGGCCAACCTGACCAACACCTAATTATGCCCCTGCTAACAGGAATCTCTCATTGGTCTGTTTTGGTTTTGTTGCTGCTGCTGCTTCTGTTATTGCTGTTGGATGGATCTAGATGAGTAGCAGAGGATATTTTATTTATTATTTATCTTTCCTCTTTTTCCCATGTGTGTGGGATAAATACGTATTTCAGGAGACTAATATCACAATCCGTGAACAGCTTATGTTTAGAAGCTTTTAGAACAAGGTTGCATAACCTTCTAGAACAGGGGTAGGCAACCTAAGGCCCGGGGGCCGGACGTGGCCCAATCACCTTCTCAATCCAGCCTGCGGACGGTCCAGGAATCAGTGTGTTTTTACATGAGTAGAATGTGTGGTTTTATTTAAAATGCATCTCTGGGTTATTTGTTGGGCATAGGAATTTGTTCTTCTTTTTTCCTTCAAAATATAGTCTGGCCCACCACATGATCTGAGGGACGGTGGACCGGCCCATGGCTGAAAAAGGTTGCTGACCCCTGTTCTAGAACAATTATGTTATCCAAGGATGCTTAGGCAGACTTGGGTCATCTTTTCCTTTTATGTTTCCCTCTTAATCAGAAAATCACTTGGTGCTTCGTGCCTGAGCCCAACTGAACAAGTCACCATGTCTCACACAATTTTGCTTGTTCAACCTACCCAAATGACCAGAAGGCAGGACTAATGCTGATTATTAGCCGGTGAGTGAATGAATGAATGCATGGAAGGAGTCTGTAAAATGTATGAAGAGCATCTGAAGAGAATGAATCCCAACAGCCCTTCAGTTACATATGATATTAGCTAGTTATTTGATTTCATTGATGACTTGACTGACTGTTTATTGTGTTGATACTCAGACACACCAGCCATACAATAAAGACTGGATAAAGGAGAAGATCTATGTCCTTCTCCATAGACAAGCTCAGATTTACCAGAAGCTCAGCAAGCAAGCAAATAGACACAGTGATTAAGGCGGTTTTGAGGGAAGGGTTTTTACAACAGGTGTGTACAGCGTCCTGTAGTGAAAGTTTTTTATTGTAGTCCTCCTGTTCATTCTTGTTAGTCTGTATTTGAGACAAAATCTGTTACAATTCCAAGGGACTTTCTCAGTTTAAAACTCAAAGAAGAAAAGATATACCTTCTGCAGTTCTACTTTTGTTCCTCACTCCTGGGATTTTTCAATTCTGCTTTACCATAGTCCCTGTATGTATCTCTCTCGGGGGGGGGGGGGGGTTTCCAATGTTATTTCTTGGAGGCAGTCATGGTGAAGAATTAAATGAAGAAAGAAAGAAAGAAAGAAAGAAAGAAAGAAAGAAAGAAAGAAAGAAAGAAAGAAAGAAAATCACTCTCAGGCTGTTTAAGTAAATGAGAAAATAAAGTTTACTCACATTAAAAGTCTTGCCAGGATTCAGTGATGAAATTCAGGCAGGCAATAATCCTTAAAAGTTACAGAAGTCCAGTTCAAAACGAGTGAACTCTCTGGATGAGAGCTCACAGACAACTTGCCCCATTGCAGGTGGGAGAAGCGTACAGTGGCAGGAAGGAAGAGGTTATGGATTAAACCATTGTATTTTTTCTGCCACCAAGTTTGGGGATATGGCATCACAGAGTCCCCTCTCTACAAGTTCTGAAATTCCATGGTGCCATTGCCCATTTGTGACTGTCAAGCAGTCATGCATTTGGCTGAAGATCCTCCCACATGTTTGAGTTTGGGAGATTATTTTCCCCTCCTAAAAACCTTGAGGACACACCCCAAGGTTTCACCTTTGCTGCCCCACCTCCAGTCCAAGGAACCTTCAGGAGCGAGTTGCTGCCGTGGGCATTATGTGGATGTATATTTAAATGAGCTTAGGAGTCATGAGAGTGGAGAGTATGTGTGTACAGTATGAACTTTTTTTACACTATTTTGTCAATGTTGTTAATATAGTTTTATAGATTTAAAATGTGTTCATTTGTCAGTTATATAATATGACTTTTGCTTTAATTGTGATTAATTACTTTTTTAGTTGCTGCATTGTTGTTGTTGTTGTTGTTGTTGTTGTTAGCCCACCCATCTGGCTGGGTTTCCCTAGCCACTCTGGGCGGCTCACAGCATATAGTGTTACCTTGGTTCTTGAACTTAATCCATTCCAGGAGTCCCTTTGATTCCCGGAACTGTTCGAAAACCAAAGCGTGGCTTCCGATTGGCTGCAGGAGCTTCCTGCACTCAATCAGAAGCTGCAGAAGCCACATCGGACATTCAGCTCCCAAACAACGTTCACAAACTGGAACAGTTACTTATGGGTTTGCGGCATTCGGGAGCCGATTGGTTTGACCACTAAGCCATTCGGGAACCAAGGTACCACTGTATATCAGAACATACTAAAACATCAAACATTTAAAACTTCCCGATAGTTAACAGTGTTTTATATAGTAATGGTTTCACTGATTATTTACTAATATGTTGTATTTGTGTTTGTGGTGTTCTATATGGGATGCGGGTGGCATTGTGGGTTAAACCACAGAGCCTAGGGCTTGCTGATCAGGTCGGCGGTTCGAATCCCTGCGACGGGGTGAGCTCCTGTTGCTTAGTCCCAGCTTCTGCCCACCTAGCAGTTCGAAAACACGTCAAAGTGCAAGTAGATAAATAGGTACCGCTCCAGCGGGAAGGTAAACGGCGTTTCCGTGCGCTGCTCTGGTTCGCCAGAAGCAGCTTTGTCATGCCGGCCACATGACCAGGAAGCTGTACGCCGGCTCCCTCGGCCATTAACGCAAGATGAGTGCCGCAACCCCAGAGTTGGACACGGCTGGACCTAATGGTCAGGGGTCCCTTTTATGATTTATACTGTATTTATGAAGTTCTATTATGTTCTATCATGTTATTGTTATTTATTGTTTCTGAGCTGCTTTGGGATTCATTTGAATGAAAATCGCCGAAAAGATATAAGAAATCTAATCAATAGCAAATAGAACATAAATTCATTCCTGCCCCTACTAACATCAGTGCAGGGAAGGGAGTTCTAGTTTATCAGCTGAGAAAGAAACAGATGTAAGTCTTGTTCATGGGTTCTGATTTTGGGTGTCTTCTCTGCTCATTTCAGACAAAAACCATAACCCTGCATACCCAGAATACCACGGCTATCCCACTGCAGCTAAAAACTAATCTTGCAAGCTCCTTGAGGGCAGGGACTTGGTTTCCTTTTTTCTTCCTTAATGACCATGTGTAAAAGGATAAATGACAAATGACAATCATGTTACTTCACATTTAGTTTGGTGGTCTAGAAATGGAACAAAATTAAGTGCTGGAGTGGGCTTGCTTTAGGTCAGCCTAGAAGAGGAGCTGTGCTGGGTTAGCCCAATGGCCCGTATAGACCAGCATCCTGCTCTCACAGTGGCCAGCCAGATGCCTTTTGGAAACCCACAAACTGCCCAAGAGCATTTCCCCCCTCCTGTGGTTTCCATCAACTGGTATTCAGAAGCATTGTACTGCCTCTGACCCAGGAAGCAGAGCAGAGCCATTGTGGCCTAGTAGCCGTTGGTAGCCCTATCCCCAAATCCTCTCTTGAAGCCATCCAAGATGGTGGCCACCACTGCCTTATATGGGAAGAATTCCTGCGTTGCAGGGGGTTGGACTAGATGACCCTCTGAGGGTCCCTCCCAACTCTACAAGCCTATGATTCTAACAAGTTCAACAGTTTAACTATGTGCTGCTACATTAAGCATTTTGTTTTACCCATCCTGAATATTCCAACATTCCGCTTCTTTGGAAGTCCACCAGGTCTAGTGACATGAAAGAGGCAGGATAAACTTTTCTGTATTATCATTATCATTTGAATTTCTATACCACCCTATACCCAGAGGTGTCAGGGCGGTTCACAGAATAGAATCGAAATACAAAACCACAAAATATGCAATCAAAATAGAAACAACAACTCAATAACGCCTCCCCCCAACCCACATTTTAAAAGGGCATAGGATGTCATTCAAATCAACCACTTTATCCACTGGGAATGACCCTCCCTGAAACCCTGGAGTGATTAGTCTCTGCCAACCTGTGTAGACCTTACTAAGCTAGAAGGATCAATGTTCTGACTGACTATAAAGCTGTTTGCTTATATTATTGTGCGTTCTACATTGCTGTATGCTTATCTTGACTTCCCTGGAACTCACTCCCTAAGAACTAAATGGAACGAAACACAGCGAGGTGTATTTCTGAGCTACACTAAGCGCACGCACGTTCAGGAAGGGGTTAACTTCTCAGGCTTTGCTCATCGACCCCTCCCCACCCCCCCACCCCCAGGAAAGAGTCACCTAGCACAAATATGGGTGGGTTGAGCTGCAGAAGAGAAGCGTGGATCGATGAAACATTCACGGCTGCATCTTCCGTTGCATAATAGGGGATGGGGGTGGGGTGGCTTGTTCTATAGTAAATATGCGTGGCCTTACTCGGGAGTAAGTTCCTCTGTGTTCGGTGGGGCTCATCTCTGAGTGGCAACCGAGGAGAGAAGGAGAGGCTGCGAGAAGTTGTTTCCGTTTTAACAGCTATCAGTTCCTAGCTGCGAGAAGAAGAAAAATTATTTTGTGAATGAATATCGGCTGAAATTAAGAAATTAGAGAGAGAGAATAAAATTTTCAGAAAGCATGTCAAATGTTTTGCGTTGGTGTGAAAAGGGTGTTTAAAATAATGTGTTGCTGCTGCTGTTAATTAAACTACAGTATTATGAGGATGATATCATAGCAGTTACCAGAACGGGTTACAACATAAAATACAATATTAAAACCTGTAGAACAATTTACAATCGGAATACGGCGCAAAAGGGAGCAACTAAACTTTGCAAAAAGTCATGAAAGAATCATCTTAATCCTATCTATTTAGAAGCATTAAAAAAAAAACGAAATCTGGGAACTTGCTGAGAACTAGAGGGGCTCCTCTCCTCACGAGCTTAATCCTTTCTTGCCCTCTCCGCTTCAGCCTCCCCCCCCCCCAAAAAAAAAAATTACACCAACTAATTTGAAAGTATTAACTGGTAGACGCCTTCGGGATGTTTGAAAGCGTGGATAACTTCTCTGTGGGATTTAAATCAGGATCAATATAAGGTTGCGGTTTCATGAGCATTGATTTGGGAATAAACCCCACTGGTCTAAACCCAGTGGGGAATTTACTTCCGAATTAGTATGAAGAGGGTATGCCTCCCTATCTCCAGTTCATTCAGCTGAGGCGGCTGTTGCTATATTATTATGCTTAATAACATCACTTGGAATGTAAACAGGGACGTGTGAATCCTGCCCAATCCATAAGAACGAAGAGGGACCAGAAACGTGCGCAACCACTCATGGGCGTAGCCAAGGGTGGGCAGGGAGGGGCAGCTGTCCCCCATCAATCAATACAAATCAATAAAAAATACATAGCTAACTGAGGTTCTGCCCCCCCCCCAAAGGGCTCCCCCCCCCACACAAAAATCCTGGCTACGCCCATGGCACCACTCCGCCACTGAACTACGGCTCTTCCCCATTGCTTTCCCGGTTCGCTTTCCTCGGCCATCTGTAACGCCAGAGTTGTGAATGGTTTGGGAAATGTGAGGGTTTGCGTTGAGGTGGGGGTGGGGCGTGAGATCAGAGATGGGGAGGGAGGCTCCCTCCCCTCTGTAGCTTTCCGATTCCGGGGAGGCGCTCTTTCCCCATACAACCTTCGTATTCAGGGCATAACTCTAGAGCCTGTTACGTCCGTGACCATGCGGCGCCTGGCTAAGAGAACAGACTCGCGAGGGCTGACCTCGTCCATGTACAGAGTGCCTTTCCTAACTGCAAGGCCAGTTTTTTGTTTGTTGGGTGGGTTGTAAACTGTTTTGGGGAGGGCTTACAATCAAGCGGTATATAAATTTTATGAAATAAATAAATTATATAGACATGGGTGTAGCCAGGCTTTTAGGGGGGGGGAGAGAGAGAACATCATATTTGTGTTGATTTGTATTGATTTTGATTGACTGAGAGGGGCAGCTGGCCCCGTCCGTCCCCCGTTAGGCCCATGGATCTAGATCGCTGAAATACCGGTATATATTCAATAAAATGTAAATGTAAAATATGTCAGATGTTTCCATAAACCTCCAATAAAATTATTAATAGTCAATAACTGTGGCGAGCGGGAGGAGATCCCCACACTGGGCGAAGAGAATCGGCACTTCTCAGAACGTAAGCAGTTACAACAATGTTTGCTTTCCTCTCCCCTCCTCCTTCATTTTTCCTTTTGTGTCATGTCTGTCAGATCGTGAGCCTATGAGCAGAGTTTCTCCTATAGTTAATGTATGTTCAGCGTTTAATAAACGTAAAGTGGCTTACAAACGATTATAACGACGATTATTTCCGCGAGCGTAAAAGCAGGAGCCGTGAATCGAGACTATGTATCCTCTGGATCCTCTGCTCTTTACGCGGAACTAAATGAATGGCCTTTGCTTCTAGGAAAAGTTTGGAATGAGACTGATTAATCGGTTTGTGGTGTTACTCGTTAATTTCGTACTGGGATTGCAGACCCTTGCGGATCCTTGCTCCGCCACTCTCAAAACAGGAATCCTGTCTTTCAAGCGCTCCACGGCAAAGAGAAATGCTTTGGGTGAAGCTTTACTCTTGACTCCATCTCTGTGGGCTTGGGTCGGGCGAGGTGAACCTGGTGGACTTGTGCTTGTTTCTTCATTCATTTAGCAGTATTTCTTATTATTACGTAACCAAGCATTAATTAATTATACAAACGTTGGAAGACAGGTGTCTCTAACTAAAGTGTCTAAGTCAAAACAAAATAAAATAGAAAATTCCTTCCAGTAGCACCTTAGAGACCAACTAAGTCTGTTCTTGGTATGAGCTTTCGTGTGCATGCAATTGTCTATGACTGTTTTCAGAAAAGCTCGACCTCGACTTTCAGTAAGGCTTCAGGAAACCGCAGGAAGAGGTCAGATGCAACAGCCGGAGGCATTCCGAAGTTATCTCACATTTGTTAAGCAAGTTTGCCTTTTCAATCCGCATGGGAGCAAGTTTATTTGCTGTCCTTACTGGAGAGCTATTCCCTTGACCCAACTCTTCCCATTCACAGGCGAGTACCCTGTGTTTGCTAGTCTCCTGTCCTGTGTCCTCATTTTCCCACTTGCCTCCATGTGAGTAGCAGGTCTTACATGGTGCTTACCCACCCAGAAGTGCCTGGGAAAACCCACGAATGAAAATGCATATCCCACTAAATCGAGTGACAGCTTTGCAACTAATGCAGGCCCGCTCAGAATACTATTACTAATTTTTTAAAATAATAATAATAACAATATCAATAATAATAATAATAAAGGAGGCTTTTCCAGGGGGCTTTACTCCCCCTTCCTCTCCCCTACACCCATTTTTTTGTTGACGCTTTGAGATTGGGGGAAGGGAGGAAGCCGCTTTTTTTGCCGCAAAACTCTCTGCTTTCTTCTGCTGAGCAGTTGCAGTTGATCTGAATAGGGCTACTCTAAAGTTAGTGGCTCCTTGTCTAGCTCTCGCTAAACCTGCCCCACTAGGAGAAAATAAAAGGGAGGAGGGACTTGCGTTGGCAAGTTGCACAACGGAACGATTTGCTTAGCCAAGAAGATCTTCCGTCCAAGTTGGGGTGGGGGGCGGAGAGAAGCGAAGCGACGCTGTGCCTTTAAGGCTTGTGCGCTCAGCCTGAAATGCTGTGGGCCTCGCAGGTGTGGCGGGGGGGGGGGAGAGAAGAGAAGAGGGGAGGCCCCCTTGATTGACAGTCCCAGCGAACTGGTCCTTCCAGCCGCCCCCACAAAAGTTTCTTTTCTCCGTCAGCCAGCGCTGCTGGGTGGTTGCCATGAAAACGGATTCACTCCCCCGACCCAAAAAGAGAAATAGAGTGTGTGTGTGCGGGGGGGGGGGCGTCCGGCTGGCCTGGCGCCCCTCACCCCAAGCAGCCGAGTGGAGAAACTGAATTGGGGAGATACATTCAGAAAGCGGTTATAAGGTGGGGCAGATATATGGGCAGCAGTAAACTCTGGTTTGTTTTGCCCCGCCCCACCCAGATCCCTCTGTTACTTTCCAGGAAAGAGAGAGAGAGACCGTGGTCTCATTGCTGCTTGTTTATCCCAAAGGGGGAAAGGGAGGCGGGGCTTTTTCTCGTGAAATTTGGGAAACTGTTCTGTCCCGTCCCCCCCCATCACACATACATGCTCTTTTTTCTCCCCCATCCCAAATGCTTTATTGCTCCCGCCGCGTCCCAGGAGGAGGGCTAATTCAGCCTTATTCCTTCCAAGAAACCCACTCTCCAGTATTCCCTCCGTCAGTTTTCCAAAATTTGTTCTCTGTACCATCATGAAGCACACAGGGCATGCTCTGCGTTTCTCCCCAAGGTTGCCAACTGGCTGGGTTCCTGTGCGGCTCATTCTAACTCAGTTGCATCTTCTTCTTCTCTGTCTTTTTTACTTTTTGGAAACTCAGAATGGAGAATGGTTTTTCCTTCTTCGTTCCTATCATCCTTCCGAAAAACAAACATGCAAGCTCGAATTGGCTGCCAGGTTACTTGAGTAAGCTCCTGCACTGAATTCTAGCATCGCAGTAATAATGCGTTCCCTCGTAAGCAAGACTCTGCTTATTAAACTCGAGTCCTTACTCTGAAGTTAAATGTAGCTCCCTTGTCCAAGAGGGTGTTTTAGGGATACCTACACAGGAAAAAGTACTTGGTGTCTGCAGTGAGCGTGCACAGGATCCGAGCTGCAGAACACACCCACCCACTCACCCCTGGTTTTCTTCTCAAATTGTGTGTGCGCGTGCATGCTTGTGAAAACGGGGTGGGAAGGGGAAATAGCGCTTGGGTATATAATCTTAAAAAAAAAAATCTTTATTTATAAGTTACCCACTCAAATAATATTCCCGATGGAGGAAAAAAAAGGACTGGCATTGGTGTCCCACAGCTATAAATGCCCACAGTGGGGGGGGGGGAAGGCGGGGGGACATAGAGGAAAAATGAACCCTCTAAAAGTTGCAACTTTGGACGGGGCGCGCGGGTGAGTGGAAAGAAGGGAGGGGAGCAGCTTGGGAAGCCTGTCGAGGTCTGCGCTCTGATTGGCCGGCGGCTTCTCATTTACAGGCCGTCAATCAAATGGCCCGCAGAGAAAGGCTACAGCGGATAGGGCCGGAGAGCTTGGCGAGCTGGCAGCAGTTGGAGAAGAGAGCCGTCCGAAGAAAGAGCAGATCCTAAGAGGGGCTGGTTCCGCTGCTGGAGAAGTTAGTAGCCAGGGTCTCCGAGACTCTTTTTGAACTTAAAAGTCTTTCCCCCTGCCCTCCTCCTCTTTCTTCTTGTAAGTCTAATATATTTCTTTTCCCACCCGGCAGCCAAGCTGGCGCATCTCCTGCCCGCCCCAGCCATGTACAGCATACTAGAGAACGAGTTGAAGGCACCCCAGCCTAACCCCGGAGGAGGCTCGGCCGGGAACGGCGCTCCGGGAAGCAATGGCAAGGGTGGCGGCGGCGGCGGCGGAGGAGGAGGAGGTACCGGAGCCACGGACCAGGACCGGGTCAAGCGGCCGATGAACGCGTTCATGGTGTGGTCACGGGGCCAGCGGCGCAAGATGGCTCAGGAAAACCCCAAGATGCACAACTCGGAGATCTCCAAGCGCCTGGGCGCGGACTGGAAGCTGCTGAGCGACGCGGAGAAGCGCCCCTTCATCGACGAGGCCAAGCGGCTCCGCGCCGTCCACATGAAGGAATACCCGGATTATAAATACCGGCCACGTCGGAAGACCAAGACGCTGCTCAAGAAGGACAAGTACTCTCTGCCGGGCAACCTGCTGGCCCCGGGAAGCGGAGGCGGAGGCGGCGTCAGTAGCCCGGTCGGGGTCGGGCAGCGCCTAGACTCCTACGCACACATGAACGGCTGGCCCAACGGCGCCTACGCCTCGCTGATGCCCGAGCAACTGGGCTACAGCCAGCACCCGGCCATGGGCAACGCGCAGCTTCAGTCCATGCACCGCTACGACGTGAGCGGCCTCCAGTACAGCCCCATCATGTCCAGCGCTCAACCCTACATGAGCGCGGCAGCCTCCACTTACAGCATGTCTCCCGTTGCTGCTGCTGCGGCGGCTGCCGCTTACGGCCAGCAACCGACGGGGCACTCGATGAGCCTGGGGACGATGGGTTCCGTGGTGAAATCTGAACCCAGCTCGCCGCCGCCGGCCATCACCTCGCACTCCCAGCGGGCCTGCCTGGGAGACTTGAGGGATATGATCAGCATGTACCTTCCGCCCGGGGGCGACGCGGCCGACCCGTCGACACTGCAGGGCACCCGGCTACACAGCGTCCACCAGCACTACCAGAGCGCCGGGACTGCTGTCAACGGCACCGTGCCACTAACTCACATCTAGCCGTGTTCCCCTCGGATCGCCCTCTACCACCGCTTTCTCAAAACGCTGGCGCCGAACGTCTCGCCTACGGTTTGGTAGCGGAGAGATGGCTTGAGGGCAGAGGGGGTGTCGCTGGCTCTCCATCTTAACCGGCGAGTCTTTTGGACACTTCTTCCCAAGGCACATCCTATGCGGACGTCTCCCCAGGCATCTTAACTCTCGTTGTAGGTGGCTTCTCTCACTCTGAATTCCCACACCATTGAAGTTTATGGCTTTTGGTTGGGAGAGGCGCGGGAGAACTCCAAAGGAAGGTAAAACGAACTTTCCCCAACTAAACAACTCAAAGGAACTTTAGATGTGTGAATAAAACACAAACGGGGAGTTGCACGTCTGCATAGAGCACAATTTTCTGCTCACCTTGGAAGAAGCCGCTGTGAAATATCAAACATACTTCCTTATAGATATACAAGTTTTTTCGGGGGGGGGGGGTTCTTAAAAAGTTTTTTTGGGGGGTGGGTGGGTTGGGAGAGCAACGTGGCCAACTGGCCTCGGTCTTAAATGTTTACATTTTGTCTTTTACTGTTTGGGGCGAGTTGTTTTGTTTCTTTGCCCCCTTCCTCTTGCCTGGAGTCCTTTAAATCTGTCTGGAGTCTTTTAATTTTTAAGATATTTAAATATATGTAACCCCGGCCCCACCTTCCCGCTTTTAAATATATAGATATATACATATATATATATACAAATTGCTATGTGGGTCCCCGGGTGGATTTCAGAACATCAGTTTTACTCGGAAGTTAAGTAAGTTTGTCTGTCCTTTTTTAGGCTCAAGTTTACTTTGGAGTAAACTTGCTTCGCGTGGGGGGGGCGGAAATATCCTGCTTTGATGGGAGCCTTTGGGTAACCCGATTGCCAGCTGGCTGTGTGAAACTGAAAAAGAATTTCAAATTTATAAAATACTTTCTTTGCTGTTGCAAATAATGTGATTTTAATCTTTTGAGGGAAAATAAAAAGAATTCGCTGATAACGGGAGAGGAGGGGACGTTTTCTGGTTGTCTCCGTGGCGCTTGTAAATTTCTGTAAATTCCCCTTCCCTTTTCTGTTTTGTGGATTTAATCGTGGGATAGTTTGGCGAACAGAACATATCAACCCCACGAAAGAGGTCATTTAGATTTTTTAATATTTTATTTTGTTGTGTCCTCTGGTTTCTTCGAAGAGAACATGTCTCTCGCCCCCTCTCCCGTCCCTCTCCTTCCTCCCCTCAAAGAAAGAACTTTAAGAGAGATCAATAAATTTTATAACAGGCGCTTTGGATGTGTGTTTGGTATTTCTTGTTTAAAGCGGCGGGAGAGTTTCTGAAGCTGTCAACTGTGCCTTGTTCGCGCTGGTACTACTCTGGAGTAAGTGTCTTTAACGGGCTGCTGCTGGGATAGGGTTTGGGGGCAATCTACGTTGATCAGGCGCTCCCGTACCCCAGTACATGCTTTAATTTCGGAGCAAATCTGTCTGAAGGGTGGAAATCCGAAGTATATTTAATGCGGAGTTAAGTCCCCACGGGATAATTTTTGCTTCGTTAAAATTGTGCTTAGGATAGAGGTCTGCAAGTTTTGCTTGGGGATTTCAATCCGTGAGATTGGAGCACCGCTCGGTTCAAAAGGATTTACTCCCAAGTAAGCATGCGGTGGACAGCAGCCTTAACCAAGAAAACAGTTATTGCTCTTTATGCTAACAACGTTGGGGTGCGGTGGGGGATTAGGGAACTTTCTGCAGGGCTGCTGCAAAGTTACTGAGGCCGGAGGGACGGCCAGAACGTCAGCAGTACCTCAAGTATTGCAGGTTCCGAGTGGGGCATGAATTGAACCTAAACCACATTAGCCAGCAAGTCCCGTTGCGCACAGACTTGAGAGTGAACCGTGGAAAGCATGGCGCTGCAAATCTGTGTCGAAAGCACCACCAAAACTGGGTTTGTTATCATTCTGCTAGCAAACCCTAGAAATCCCATTAAAGTCTGTGGGACGTCGACCTTTCAAAGGACCCGAGACCGACGCAAGGCAGCAAAGCATCTGAAGTCGACGAAGGAGGTTTGAACTTTACGCACGGCGTTTTAATACTGACTTAAGTGTTTATTAATCAGGTTTAAAGCGCTGCTCCCGCGTTGAAAGTAAACACAAGGAAAAAAAAAACTTCCAACGTGGATATTCGGAACGGGCTGAAATCATTCAAATACCAAAAGAAAAGAAAAACATCTTAGTTTGGTTTACATGTAAACGCCATTTAAAATTCTGCCCTCCCCACCTTAAAATAAAGTTCAAACATTACGCGGGGATTGCAGCAGCAACCTTAACGTAAAATCTCTGTTAAAACAGGGGTGGTGAGCCTGGGAGCAGGCTGCGCTCGCCTTCGTTTGTTAATGTTCCTTGTGGAATCTTCAATTTACGTCTAACTTTTATTCGAAAACTTTTTTTTTTTTTTTGGCAATTCCCGGATTTAATTATTTTTTCGGGGGTGGGGGTGGGTGGGGATATCTTCGTAAAAGAACTCGGCCCCTGACATTAGTTCCTTAAGGTGCTGAGTCTACAGAAGAGTAAATGGTTTTAAGTTTGATGCTTTACCTTTCCATCCTTAGACTTACAACAACAACAATAATAATACTTCTACTCATTACCGGAATTCTGATGGAGTCCAACTTGGAGTCAGGAAGCGCATCTGGAAGTGACTGCTTTAAAAGTAGACGGCACCTTTTTTACATATAGATACCGATCCCTTTTGCCTGTTCGCTTGGGAGTAAATGAGCAGAGGCTTGCTTCGCCCGGTTGCGACTACCATCGCAGCATTCATCTGCGACCATAAATACAGCTGGTTTGGCATTAAATCCTATTGACCTGTTTTCACATTAAACAGGCAGGAGGGGATCGGGGTCTTATTCGGGAGGGCAAAGTCCCTCTCATTTCGGTCAGGCTTGCTCCCAAGGAAGTGTATTTAGGGTCGCTTTTTAAAAGTTTTGTGCTGGGGAGGGAAGCGCGCGGGGAAGAACTGAAGTTCGGCAATTTTCCAAGTTGGACACGAGAAAGCCGATAGAATGTTATGCTGAGGTCTTTCTACCCACCTCCCCCCAAGAACATTCTCTTCTGACACTTGTTGCTTCCTACAACCGATTCTTTCCCATGCCAGCGCTCGCGCTCAACTTCCCCAAGGAAACTGCGCCCTCTGGATCCTTTTCTTTCTCCTCCGATTCTTCCTCTTAAGCCTAGGAGTAATTTGAGAGAGAGCCTTGTTCAAGGGCGGAAAAACCGTGTCTTGCTCTGAAATATTTACACATGTGTGAATCCGGTTGGAGGAACCTTAATTAGACTCTATTAAAAATGAATTAGGGGATAGGACGCCTGCAAGCTCTAAATAATTGAACCTCTTTAATTGTGTTTGCAAATCATCGTATTTCATTGGTTTAGTTTGTTTTAGGCTTTTAAACATGTTGCATTAAAAAAACCCCAACACATCTTGAGAATCAAATCTCTCTTTTTAAGATGTATCGGTAATAATAATTTTGCAAATGACTGCTTTTAAAACCCGGTCTCAACCTGCACCTTACTTCCCTTCCGCCTGCTCCCCGCCCTCCGCTGTTTATGTGGTACCATCCGTGCACACGTAGATTAATTTCAACTAGGAGATGGGGGAATAATGGATAGGTCCCTGCCCCGAAGCAGGTTACACTTAAAATCAATCGGTGGGAAAGATGGAAAGGAATTGTCTCTGCAACTACGTTTTCTTCTTTTCTTTTTTTTAATTACTCAATTTATTCTCAGTTTGATGTCCGGATTAGTAGTACAATGCAAAGGTTGGGACTACCCCCGCCTCCCCAAGAAGACGAATTTCGCTTTCCAACAAGCGATCATTTTGGTAGAATCCGTTCGTTCTCTTGACGGGCTCTACCTCAGCACCTGTTCGGGTAGGCTGGGTGTAATACTATTTAGCTTTGAAACTTTAGCATTCGGTTCATTCCATAAAATGGGTTTAAAATTATCTTGGTTTTGATTCGTTTTGATATATCTTTATCGGAGTAATAAGATTTTGACGGGAACAGGAAATCCCACGGGGTTCATAAGGTGTTTAGGGTCAGTTTGCACACTGCGTATTTTTAACCAAGAGGAAAGTTCTGCTAACTTTAAAACAAACATGATTTCCATAGGTATCCATCTCTTATTTTGTAGGGGAGAGGAAGAACCCTTCTTAACAGGCATGGCAATGTATATCTGGCTCTTTCGTTAATTAGGCTTTTAAAAAAATAAAATAAAATAAAATAGATCAGCCATCCTGCATGTTTTTAGAGCAACCATTACCTGCATTGCAGGGGGTCGGACTAGAGGTCCTTCAGGGGTCCCTTCCAAGTCGACAATTCTATCCTTTACTCTGCTTCTCTCCACGTATCAATCTGGGGCTATACGCTTTATGCTTCTAATGACAGGTCCCTAAAGGGTTACGCCGAAATGAATGTTATAAAAGTCTTTATGGTGCCACTATCCTCTGTCTTACTTTTGGACCAAGTTTCCTGATTTGGGGGGGGGGGCTTTTCTATTGCACCCGTAATTAGTGGGGTATATAACACTTGGATACTGGGGGCGGAGCTGAGAAGAGACACTGGATTTGGTTCTGTTGCTTTCTTTCCATCATGTCCCCTGGATTCCCCATTTAAAGGGATTGGCTTTGCACTCCAAATTCTGCTACCCCCCAAACCTGTGAAATTAGCTCAAGCGAGGTCTCGTTTAAAAGCAGCAAGATACTCTTTATCGAAAACGGTCAGAAAGAGAGATGGGGGGGGGTGTTTTTGTTTAATTTTCCTGTTTATTTTGCATTACGTTTAAAATTCTGTGTAACGCACTTGAAAGATGCTCACTTCAATCTACCACCGCTCTCTTAAAAATTAAAATAAATGCAGACCGGATTTTGAACTGGACTTAAAATTCCCAAGGACGTAGGCAGATGGCTGCAGGTCCGTCCGGGCTTGAGCTTCTGTGGCAAATTTGGAACTTCTTTGGAGCTCGGGGCTCGACACAACTCTTTCTCCTGCCTACCTCCCCCCATAAAATAAAGGCTAGAAATGTGGGCCGAGAAACTACAAAGGAAACCCCCCCCCCGCCAAGCTTCGTTGCGATTATGAGAGCATGAAAGAGGGGGGGGAGGGAGGGAGAACAAACTTTGGAAAAGTTGCGCGCCCGCTCGGAGTCTCTGGAAATCCATTTTCCCTTGAAATTGTTAAAGGATAAATTGATCGGGTAAGGGTGCGGGTGGAAGCTTTTCTCTTTTTAAATTGCTACTCTAACCCACCTACCCTGGCCGTAGAACTAACACACAAACAGAAATGCAACCCGTAGATGCAACAATTCTTTTTCCTTCTCGCCTCTTGGCACGGCTTAAAAGCCCTGCGAAAATCCAATGAAGTTTGATTCAACTTCTAAAGGAAGAGCAGAGATCCGTTATCATTGAAAAGAGGAGCGGTTGGTTTCAGGGCAAATAGTTTGCCTCTTTTGATTTCCCTCTTTTTCAAACACTTTTAAGGCGCGCGAATTCAGGACAAGGCTGAGTTGATCAATCTGCTTTTGGTGAGGAGGCTGCAGTAAACTGGGTTTTTGAGAACCTCCGTCCCCTTCCCCCGATTTGATCGCCCTAGCCGCGCACTTTGGCATAAGCAAAGTAGCCCACTTGGAGATAAAGTGGTGAGACACCAGCAGAGATGAGCCGCATTATTTGCAAGGACAGCCTCCTGTTGCTTTTACTGCCCTTCGCAAAAAATAAAATAAATAGGGAATCTGCCCAACCCACCGGTTGTCAAGTTTGGTTTTAAAAACTTGGATTATACAGCATAGCTATGTTTCTCCATGTCATGAAGTCTTTAGCTGAGACAGGGTGGGAATAAGCAGGAATCATTAAACTTTTTCAGACTCAGGGCCACATTGCCTTGCAGGCAACCTTCTGGTGGCTGCATGTGGTGGGAGGTGCCAGAGGCAGAAGCGGGCAATGGGATACATGTAAACTTTTTCCATTTCACAGGGGACCCAGGTGGTGCTGTGGGTTAAACCACAGAGTCTAGGGCTTGCTGATCAGAAGGTCGGCGGTTCGAATCCCTGCCACGGGGTGAGCTCCCATTGCTCGGTCCCAGCTCCTGCCCACCTAGCAGTTCGAAAGCACATCAAAGTGCAAGTAGATAAATAGGGACCGCTCCAGCGGGAAGGTAAACGGCGTTTCCGTGCGCTGCTCTGGTTTGCCAGAAGCGGCTTTGTCATGCTGGCCACATGACCCGGAAGCTGTCTGCGGACAAACGCTGGCTCCCTTGGTCTATAAAGCGAGATGAGCGCCGCAACCCCAGAGTCGGACACGACTGGACCTGATGGTCAGGGGTCCCTTTACCTTTACCTTTCCATTTCACAGTAAGCTACTATTAGTGTATTGCTCTCCTCCATCCAGGCAAGCAAAATGCACTATCCTCCCAAGTCCAAAGCCCTATTTCAGCCGGGCAAAAAATAATACCCAGGAATGGGGCAAAGCAGCAAGGTCTGTGAGGGGTGGGGCCTGGGGGGAATTCTGAGGACCAGGTGGAGAGGCTTGAAGGGCCACATTTGGCTCCTGGGCCTGAGGTTATCAATCCTTGGGCTCCAGGGAAGCAAGTGAATCTTTTCTCTGTTTTTGGGTGGGAAGTTTGCAAGCCAGTCAGAGTGCAATCACATTCCTCCTATAGGGTTATTTTCTGTGTACAGCACTGCAAACATCACTACCAGCATCAACTGTATGTCCTAAGCAGCTTAGCTGGGAAAAGAGGTCTATGCCCCAATTAGCTTACAATCAAAGACCTTCAACCTGGGTAAAATTAGTTGGATAGCCTCATCAAAACCAAATGAAAAATTATGCTTCTTGATCTAGCATCATGAGACAGCTGAGCTCAGATAATATATTGGTGTGCCACTAAAAAGAAGCAAATCATACAATTATTTTTAGTAAGATTTTTAGGGATACCATGTCATTTATTTATTTATTAACTTTTATTGGTCTTTAAACCTGGAATAGTCTAGGTCAAGTCTGGAAAGAACCGAGCAATGACTTACTCGCTTTTGAATTAAGCATCCGCAGGACAAAGTCTCACCACATTCATTGGGGTGTACGTACTTCTGAGAAAAATGTAGCCATGGAATGCAACCCTATCCTTGCATTATCAGAAGCAACTCTTACATTTGAAGCTATGGGGGGAGTTGTCATCAACAGAACTTTCATTAAAGAAGGGAACGTGAGGGAAATAGAGAGGAAAATTAAGCCTGTAAAATAAATGCCCTTGTTTTTTTGTTTTTTTTTAAAGTGTTCTGGGTTCTGAAAACTGTTGATTTCAGTAAGAGAGGAATGCCAGCGTACTTTTGACAAAGGAAAGAAGAATCCAATAAAAGTGCATGCATGTGTTGGTAGAGGGAATCTGCTGGAAGCCAAAGAGCTCCCTTTCTCCACAGAGCTGGTGAAGGATGAAAATCTCTCTTCCTCCCTCTTTCTCTCTGTCGCTCATTTATAAAAACAGAGTGCTGCCTTATACCTACACAGACCAATGGTCCATCTAGTTTGGTATTGTCTACACTGACTAGCAGCAGCTCTGCATAAAGGGGTCTCTTCTGGAGTTGTCTTTGGGGATTGAACCTGCACATAAAGCAGGTGCTCTTTTCCCCATGACCTTTCCCCCCTATAGTTCCATTTTTGTTTCCCCAAATTATACTGCATGTTGAGTGTAATTTCTTTGAAACAACCAAACCTGAAAACTGAAGCACAGTAAACAACCTATCTGGTGGATTCCATCTTTCCCTGCATTCTCACTTTTCACTTCTGTCACAGGGGCCAAGAGGGAAAGGCACATTGCAGCCCGCTAAGCTGTCCATGGCAGTTTAATGTTCAGAACGTAAGAGCTCCTCATTCAGAAGTCTGCCGTTCATTAAATGAATAAAGTGGTGTTTGGCTCTTTATTAAGACATGCTGCTTGGGGGCTGTTGGAAAGTGGAGTCCTGCGACATCAGGGAGACCACAGGCTCAGTATAGCCTACAAGGGCTGCCTGAAATGATTCAGAGTGGGTCCCTTCCCACCCCCAGCAATGGCATTTGATCTCAACTTCAGCAAGGTAAGGTTGATTTGACGGCCCAGACCCCCATTCCTGATGCAGATCCTCGCTCACCCTTTGTTCCTGTTGCAGATCTTTATTCCCCCCTTGTTCCTGATATAGCTATCTGCTCCCCACTTCTTCTCTGGTGTGGGCCTTTTGTAGTTTGCCTCAGGTACCAAAATGTATTGGGCCAGCCCAGGCTCCAGTACCACAAAAACCCCTCTGGCGCCATTGATCCATGTCAACTATCTTTTTCCACACATGACTTCCTAATCTCATGGACTGCTGCTAACACTGCTCCCTAAAATAAGCCTTTATCAGCCTGGTGCTGTTCAACTCCTGTTAGCCCTGGCAAGTGCAGGCAGTGGCCAGGGATGATTGGAGTTAGAGTCCAGTCACATTTGGAGGGTCATGGGTTCCTCAACTTGGGCTATCAGAACATAAGAAATGTTCTGCTAGATTAGACCACAAGCCTTCTGTAAAGCTTGGCTTCCCACAGTGGCCACTCAAATGCCTCCAAAAAGCTCAGAAGTGAGGAATTAATAGGTTAGGAGACATCCTTATAGGGCAGGGCTGGGCAACAGTTGAACATGGCATTGTGGATGTGCCAGAGGTAAAAAGGTGAGAAAAACAAAAGGCAGTGTATGGAAGACTACATTCAAGTCATGAACCTCCCTTGGTCACATTTGGCTACTGGGCCCAAAGCCCTATTTCCACTTTGTGGGACATGGCCCGACACCCTGCTCAATGTTATTCATTTAAAATATTTAATAGTCATTCTTCTGTGGGAGAGCAACCCCAGAGCAGCTTAATGAAGAATGTAACATATGCCCTAAAACATCATCAATCAACATATCACGCTCAGCTGCCAAAAAGAAAAAAAGAAAGCCAAAATGACTCATGGTAGAGCATGAGACTCAATGTGTCTGTATTGTGGGTTTGAGCCTCATGTTGGACCAAGGATTCCTGTATTGCAGTGGGTTAGACTAGATGACCTTTGTGGGTTAGACTAGCCTTCCAACCTTACAGTTTTGCGACAAAGGTCCGTATAGTTAAAGCCATGGTTTTCCCAGTAGTAATGTATGGAAGTGAGAGCTGGACCATAAAGAAGGCTGATCGCCGAAGAATTGATGCTTTTGAATTATGGTGCTGGAGGAGACTCTTGAGAGTCCCATGGACTGCAAGAAGATCAAACCTATCCATTCTGAAGGAAATCAGCCCTGAGTGCTCACTGGCAGGACAGATCCTGAAGCTGAGGCTCCAATACTTTGGCCACCTCATGAGAAGAGAAGACTCCCTGGAAAAGACCCTGATGTTGGGGAAGATGGAGGGCACAAGGAGAAGGGGACGACAGAGGACGAGATGGTTGGACAGTGTTCTCGAAGCTACCAACATGAGTTTGGCCAAACTGCGAGAGGCAGTGAAGGATAGGCGTGCCTGGCGTGCTCTGGTCCATGGGGTCACGAAGAGTCAGACACGAGTGAACAACAACAACAAATGACTTCAACAAGCAGGGGCACTTGCAAACTAAGAGCACTGGACAAGCCCGCTGGACTGTACCAAAGGGGGCCCATCTAGCCCAGCATCCTGCTCTCATAGTGGCCACTCAGATCCCCATGGGCAGCCTCCAAGCTTGACATGAGCACCACAGCAATACCCACCTGTGATTCCTGGCAACTGGTGTTCAGAAGCATGCTGCCTCTGACAGAGGAGATAGAACACAGTCATTAGGTTTAGCAGCCTCATCCTCAATGAATTTGCCTAATCCTCTTTTAAAGCCATCCAAATTGGTGGTCATCATGACTTCCTGGGGTAAAGAGCTCCATAGTTTACATGCTGAATGGAGAGGTAGGTACTTTGCAATACTAACGTCCAGCAAATGCCTGAGTGAAAAGGCAAGACTTCAGCTGGTGCCTAAATTTCATAAAAGCCATTGCCAGCTATATTGTGAAGGGAAGGGAGGTTCCGTAACTGGGGCACCATTGCTGAGAAAGCCACCCCTCAGGTTGCACATGTATCGTTTATCAGGCTCCATCTGCACTGTACATTTAAAGCAGTATCACACCACTTTAAAAAGTCATAGCTTCCCCCAAAGAACAGTGGGAATGGCAGTTCACCAGTAATGCTGGGAGTTGGTAGGAGACCCTTGTTTCCTTCCCAGAACTACAATTCCCAATGTTCCCAGAGAAGAGTGATTGGTTGTTAAACCCATCTGAGAATTGTAGCTCTGTGAAGGAAATATGAATGATGGACAAGTTCCATAAGAAAAGTTGTACTATTCAGAGGGAATAGAATAAAATAATTTAGAATTGAGGAGCTGGAAGGGACCCCAAGGATCAACTAGTCCAACCCCCCTTCAATGCAGGAATCCTGCCCACAGCCATCTGTGGGTCACCTGAACCACCAAACACAAACAGCCAGATGCACTGACCCATTGCTTTTGGGACTTACTCCCTGACCATGCCAGCTGGGCCTGATGGAAACTGGAGTCCAGCAACTTTTGGAGGGCCAGTGGTTCCCTAGATGGACTGCATTCAGCAAACTGATCCCTGAGTTCTTAAAACTGGGAATAAGCAATGCTGAAAAAGTTCGAGCACCTTGCCATTTGAAGTTTGAAGGCTTTTTGCCTTCTCTGAGTATCTTCATTTGTTTCCTCAGCTGCTTAGCATACATTCTTTCAAAGCCCCAGCAAAATAGTTCCTTTGCTCTGTGATTGCACCATACCTCCTGGATTCTCCCAGTCGAACCTGTATGGGGACCATCCCTTTCATAAATCACTGCTCACAGTTTGGGGTCTCGGCTCTGCATATTCTCATACATATATGGAGCAGTAAAGAGCATGGCTTTGCAAATGCAGAAGGGCTGGCAGGTGTCCCCTATTTACTTACTTACTTACTTACTTACTTACTTACTTACTTACCAGTACTTACTTATTTATTTTTGTGCGGCAGAGATGGCCAGATGTGACATTCTCGGAGACCACTTGATATTTCAGTTACTGCTTTGTCGATAGCCAGATTCCAACAGAGTTTGTACCACTTAGCAGTAAGGGATGCTAAAGGATTCAATACCTCCTATGGGTGGTGGTGTGGTGAATGTGTTACCCTCTGGAGGTTATTGGACCAAAGTTCTTATCATCCTGGACCACTGACCATGATGACTGCAACTGATGGGAATTGGCATCCATCAACATCTGGAGCGACACAGAATCTCCTTGCTTTTACTCATGTTCGGGAGGTTGCATACAAGTCCGAAAGCAATGTTACACGTAAGTGTGGATTTCCTGGTTCTTCCACAGCTTTTGAAAATGCCGTTTTTTTTTTCCTTTGGGCATGAAACTGCGAGCAATTTTTAAAAGCACATCTGGAGTCTTGAAAGCACAAATTTAGGGTGTAGAAAGTTAACAACTGCTGACTTTCCAAAACTTGAACATAACATGCAGTATATTGTACTTTGGAACTCACCTGGATAGAGGTAACCTCCCAGCTGGATTCTTATTATTTTAATAATATTTTTATTAAGTTTCCCAAAATTACACATCAAATTCCAATTAAAAAAAATTCTTTTCTGTTTTTGACTTCCCACCCCATTTTTTGTGATGTTCTTCTTACCCCCCCCCCTTTGTTGCAACCTATCTTGACTCTTTTTTATCATAATCATAACATGGTATGATATATATATATATCATATATATAATCATGATAATAACAACTGGGTTAATGTGAATGCATTATATGTGAGGCTGTCCTTAAATTCAGGCCAGAAGCTTCACTGAGCGCAGAATTTGGTTGTTATGATTTTGACAGCAATACAAAGAATCATCATTTAAAACCTGCTCATCTCGCGTGGCTGGCCGAGGGAGCCGACGTACAGCTTCCGGGTCATGTGGCCAGCATGACTAAGCCGCTTCTGACGAACCAGAGCAGCACACAGAAACGCTGATTACCTTCCCGCTGGAGCGGTACCTATTTATCTACTTGCACTTTGACGTTCTTTCAAACTGCTAGGTGGGCAGGAGCTGGGACCGAGCAATGGGAGCTCACCCTGTTGCAGGGATTCGAATCGCTGACCTTCTGATTGGCAAGCCCAAGTGGCACAGTGGTTTAGACCACAGCGCCACCCGCGTCCCTTTGCGCCACCCACGTCCATATATAGGCATAGACAAAATCAAGCTTGTGCTCTGTTACGATATTCTAGCTCTCCTCCCTGAATGTTCAGCTTTAATCACTTTTAAATTACACTTTAGTTCTCTTACTTCCAGAGAAATATACAGCAGGGTTCAATGAATTGCTAATGTTATCTTCCCAACCCTACTTTTTACTATTTTATCCAATTACTGCAGAAATGCATAGTCTGTTGGCATGTAGTTTGACAGTCAGCCCGGATTTCTTTCTAAATTGTATAAAAATTACATGTTGTGCCTTGTCCCCTCCTGAAAAAGTAAGTTCCTAATCCCTTTGGATAGTGGCAAAAAGGCTTGGAGTCATACCAATGTTTCTATATCTCAAAACCAAAATACGAATTTAAAAAGAAGTGTGAATCCATTGTTTTGCAAATTCAGGGGAGAGCTCTCACCTTCAGCGGGAGAGTTAAGCACCATTCTGCTGTCCTGAGCAAAATATGACTCAAGGGGTTCAGTTTGTTTGTTACACATTTCTGCCCCTGCAACTGTGATTATATAGCTGGGAAACGGTGTCACAGGATTTGCCTCCGCTGTGCTGCATTCGTTGAATCAGCGAACGGCTGCAAAATTCCAGGAGGCTACTCTTTTCACCGTTCAATGACCATGTAATTGGCCGCGCGGTTCATTCAACCTTTTCATTCTTCTGGAAGGGAGTTTTCCTACCCAAGTTTAGTGGTTAACTTCTACAGATTTCTACACCATGAACTGAATCTTAAGTATTTACCCTGTCCCTTTGCTTCTTCTGTATTTGCAAATAGAGGCCACAACATGCTGTTTCCAAAGAAGAGGTTTGCATTATCATAATACCGGTTTCCAGATATTAAAAGACACCCTCTTAAGACTCTGAATAATAACTGAAATTATTTTCATCAGGGGTCTGTTGTTTTCTTCCAACAAGCTTTAATCGCAGTGGAAGCTCCCTTACATGGAGTCAATGACTGGTCTGTTGAGTTCAGGATTGTCTCACAGAATCATATAATTGTAGAGTTGCAAGGGACCACCAAAGGTCATCTAGTCCAATTCCCTGCTATGCAAGAATCTCAGCAAGATTAGATGTGGCAGATCTGCAATGGCTGGCTGTGGTTTCCTGGGATTTCAGACAGGTGTCTTTTGCAACCCTACCTACATATGTCCTATGAACATATGTAGATATGAAGAGAAGCCAAAGCATACCTAGATATGTCACGGATTGAACCTAGCACCTTTCACATGCTCCTTCAGTGCTGGCCAAGTGGTGAGGGGGCATCACACTATGACAGCCCATGACAATGCCTGCATTCCTCCACTGAGGCACCCAGAGGAGCCTGCATGCCTTCCCTTCCCAGAATGGCAGAGAAGTGTCCTGGAGAGCAATGAGCTAGGAGCCTAGCTGGGTGGGCTAGCCACTCTGAGCCAGAGTGGAGAGGCATGATTTTTGTGTCCCTCCCCAGGCCTGTGCCCTTTGTGGGGGACAACCTAGCCAATCCCTAGTTGCACCCCTGTGGATAAGGAGGCTGTTCTGGTCTGTATCATTGGTTGGGCAGGTTGGAGCTGGTCTCACCCAGCTGTGCCCACTTGGATACTTGGTGCAGCATCAGGGCAGACTTTTGGATCAGGGAGAGGGAGAGATTCTACTCTGCCCAGCTGAGTAGGGCACAGAGTGTTTGTTCCTGGCATCGGATATAGGGACAGATGAGGGATTCTGCTGGTTTATCACCCACCCTGCTGCCCAGCAATCTCCCTGCTTGAGCTGACAGAGCTGGTCTCGGAAGTGGTGTTGAGGACTCTCAGAGCTGGTTTTGGAGGACTTTCAACCTCCATGCTGAAGCGGTTAGCTCTGTGGTGGCTCAGGACTTCATGAACTATGGAGCTGTCCCAACAATTTATCGGCCCGGTTCATGTGGCAGACTGCACTCTGGACCTTGTTTTCTCAACTGGGCAGAAAGAGAATGATCTGAAACTGGGGGATATTGACACCAGTCAGATGTCAGATCACTTCCTGATGAGATTTAGGTTCTCAGCACTTTTGCTCCTCTGCAGAGGCGGAGGGGGGGGTATGAATCATAGAATCAAAGAATTTTAAAATTGGAATGGAGGATGGTCCACCTTCAGAATCTGATGGATCCAATGGGTTCCCAGACAAATCTAGATCCATTTCAAATACGTAGATTGGCATTTACAGAGATGTTTTGCTTTCTTCTCTTAGGGTCAACCTACACGTTCTTCTTTGTATTATGCGTACACAATATATATGCATTGTGTAGTACATGGCTTTCAAAGATTGTTTAGACAGATTTGTGGAGGATAATGCTATCAACAGCTACTGGCACGATGGCTTTGCTCCACCTCCACTGTTGGAGGCAGCATGCCTCTAAATTTCAGTTGCTGGGAACCACAGGGTCGTAGAGTGCTGTTGCTCTCTGGTCCTTCTTGTGGGCTTCCCTCAGTGGTGTCCATCCTTTTTTCAAAGAGGGCCAGATTTGATAAAGTGAAGGGCTGTGAGGGCCAACCAAAGTTGTTGACCTTTTTTTTAGGATTGAGGTTGTTGAGCTTTTCTTTAGGATTTTTTACTCCAGGAAATAAACTGCCACGAGGGCCAGATTAAACCGACCGGTAGACCGGATTAGACCCCCAAAACAGACTTTGGGCATGCTTGCATTAGGGTATCTGGTTGGCCAGTCTGAGAGGTGGACGCTTGAGTAAATGGGCCTGGTGCAGAGGGCTCTTAAGTTCCTGGGTCCTCCCCTTCAAAGCCCTTCTTGGTCTTGGCACTCCTTTTCCCTCAGTTCTTTCCTCCCAACAAGCCCCTTCCCATGACCTTTGCTTATCTAGCTCTAGCAGCTGTCCAGATATCTTCTGCTTCCTGAAACAGCTCCATTCTATTCTCCATAATCACCTTATTCTGGTGCGGCCAGTGCAAAGGTGTGTTCTATGTAAGAACGCCCACAGGGCATAATGATTAAAGGAGAGCCCTGGCCCATGAAGTTCAATATACAGACTGGCCAATCAGGTGCCTATGGCAGTTCTGCAAACATAATCCTTTTATATTCTGCTGAGCTAAATTTAATCATCCTTATCACCACTTGTTCACTAATGGTTCAGCTGCTGAATTCCAGCACAATGGTCCTAAATGGCTGGGCATTCCTGCCTCCAGGGTTCTGAGCTTGGAAGTATAGCTTCTGATACCAAGGTCAGTGAGCTATCAAAGTTGTGGGACAATTCAATAATTGCCCCAGGTTGACTTCCAAGCCTCACATTCCGAGAAAACATGTAATCTTAAGAACACCCATTTCACTTTGATTAGCCACAAGCAAGGACCTCTTTTACAATGGCAAGGCAGGAATGGTTTGAATTGGTGGAGGAAGGATGTATGTATGTATGTATGTATGTATGTATGTATGTATGTATGTATGTATGTCTCTGATCTGGAGCTTATCTTTACCTAAACATAAAGAGGGCTAGTAACATGCTTCTGCCCAGTGGGCCTGTTAGATTTATTAATGTTATCCCCCTCCCAGTCCTTCTTCAAAGGCACACATGGACCTTTTTGTTTCCATGCCCTTCTCTTAGGCTCACAACAACCCTAAGAGATGCTGACTTTTCCAGCATCACCCAGTGGCATTTGAACCCAATCTCCCTAATCCCAGTTTTACACACCACACTGGCTCTCAGACTGAAGGAATCGCATGAAGAAAAATAGGTCTTGAGCCCAGGGTGGCAAGCAATATGTAATAAAGCAATAAGAAGATATTAAAAACATATTTAAAACAATTCCAATTCCAATGCAGACTGTAGAACATCTCAACTTAATTTTTTTGAATTATTAATATTATTATTATTATTATTATTATTATTATTATTATTATTATTTGTCCATTATGCTGAAAATGATAACTTTTTAAGGTGGTAAAATAGGGAGTGAAGAAACCTAAACTTTCTGCCTACATTACTTATTCTTCCATGTGTGACATTCACAATGCTGAAGTGATGAAATTCAATGGGGTTGATTGCAGAAACTTGTCCCTTTCATCTGAAGGGGGAAGGAGCTATTTACCCTGGTGCAGAGGAGAAGTCTCCTGAAAATGAAGGAGAGCCTCAGAACTGAAGCTCCTTTTGTAAAGACCCCAGGGAGGGTTGGATGACAAATCACTCATTATCTGCCTTATCCCATATGCAGAAGAATTTCCATAAGGAAAGTAGAAAAGAAAAGGTTCTAGACATCAGGGACAACCTGGAATTATACAGTCCACCTAACCATGGAGAAGCAAGGTTCTTCGGAGATCACTTGTAGCCGAGTAATATTCTTCTCCATGAATACGGTGAGTCCGTAAGTGACTGTGGAGGCCAATTCTGGATCCACACGTCCTTCCACAGTGGGGACATACCGTAGATTTCTGGACAAGAGTTGATCACGGTGTGGATTTGCCAAGCGTGCCTTCCTCTTAGCATATTTCTCCCTTGTGTCCTGAGTTTGCGCATCTTCAAAGTCCATGACATCTTTGGTAAAAGCTGGTTTCTAGTTGAAGTGCTTGCAGTCCAGTGTTTCCCAGTTGTTTGTGTTTATACTACATTTTTTAAGACTTGCCTTGAGAGAGCCTTTAAACCTCTTTTGTTGACCATCCGCATTATGCTTTTCATTTTAAAGTTCAGAATAGAGTAGTTGCTTTGGAAGATGATAATCAGGCACCCGAACATGACCGGTCCAACAAAGTTGATGTTGAAGAATAATTGCTTTGACAATGGTGATCTTTGCTTATTCCAGTACACTGGCATTAGTTCGCCTGTCTTCACAAGTGATGTGTAAAATTTTTCGGAGACACTGTTGATGGAATATTTCAAGGAGTTGAAGATGGCGTTTATAAGTAGTCCATGTTTCACAAGTATACAGTAAGGTTGGTAATACAATAGCTTTGTAAACAAGCATTTTGGTTTCCCTGCGAATGTCCTGGTCCTCAAACAATCTGCACTTCAATCAGGAGAAAGCTGCACTTGCCAAGCTCAGGCGATGCTGGATTTCGACATCAGTGGTGGCCCTTGTGATAGGAGACTGCCCAGGCAGGAGAAGTGATTGACACTTTCTAGCGTTACACCATTGAGTTGGATTTGTTGCAAAGTTCTAACCATCACTAGAAAAGGAGTTTGCAGAATCTCTACAACTATTTCACTGCACCTTGGGCTCATGAATGTGACTCATGCAATACTCAGGATCATAGCTGGATCAGACCAAAGGCCCATCTAGTCCAGCATTCTGTTCTCATAGTGGCCAACCAGGTGCCCTAAAGAGAAGCCCTCAAGCGGAACCTGAGTGCAACAGCATTCTGCTACACACATGCAATTCCCAGCAACTGGTATTCAGAGGCATACTGCCTCCCCCAGCAGTAACAGAACATAGCCATTGTGGTCTCGGCGGAGTTGCCACCCCCCCCAAAAAAAAAAACATAGCCATTGTGGTTAGTAGCCATTGGTAGCAGACTTATCTGAAGAAGTGTGCATGCACACGAAAGCTCATACCAGGAACAAACTCAGTTGGTCTCTAAGGTGCTACTAGAAAGAATTTTCGATTTTGTTTTATCCTCTGTGAGTAAACTCCTTTTAAAGCCGTATCTTGGGGTAGTGAGTTCCACAGCTCAACTCTGAGCTGTGTGAAAAAGGCCCCTCTTTTGTCTGTCCTGAATCTCCCAGTATTCTGCTCCCAACATTCACACACACGTTGAGTTCCAGCATTATGAGACGTTTTCTACACCGTGTTTCAGTTTTAGACACCTCTTATCCTGTCCTTCCTTGCTCACTTTCTTTTCTAAACCAAAAGGCTACTGAATCAGGAGCTAATTCTGCATGGGGCAATGAGGATGAGGAGGTGCATGCTGATGTAACAATATTGTGCACACAATCACATGGGGGTGTTGAAAGGGGGTAGCAGTTCTGAAGGCAGAATAAAGTTAGCATAAACTTATCAATATTTCACCATTGCAACTATAACTAAACCCAGTGAAAAAGTCTGAATAGGTGGTCTACACAAATAGGTGGCATGACAAAAAGTGCTTCTGGACTGAACCATACCAGACTGCTTAACAGAGGGACAGGGTGTGGGGGGTCATATATTTGATTGCTCCGCTTTTCTTCTTTAATCCTAGCTCATAGAAAACTAGCATGCCAGATTCCCTAGTTTTCTGAGTGCATGAAGTATTTCTTTTTGGGGAGGGGCATGCAGTCCGCTGCTTGTAGTGGTAAAAATCCAGGAATAATTCCCACCCCCCCCATGTGATCTTCATGCAGACCAGCTCATAGGATATGATTCATTTGCCTGCCTTTTTAAAATAGTTTGCCCATCTAAAATCTTTAACCTCAAAGAACAGGAAGCCTTCAGATTACTGCAATATGATAGCACATGCTGTGAAAAACGGGACAGCTGTATGTAGCTCAGGGCTAGATTATCAGCTTTGCAAGTAGGAGGTCTCAGGTTCAATCCCCAGCATCTCCAGGTAGGATTGCCTAAAATCCTGGAGAGCCATTGCCAGTCATTAGTGCAGGCAGTAATGAGGCAGATCAGCGGTTCTCAAAGGGTGTGGCAGGACAGGAGAGGATGGCAAGTGTGGTGGAAAGATTCAAGGACAGTCAAAGAAACATTTAAACGTTTCAATGTATGTCAGTGTAGTATTGTATCAATTATATATACATAGATAGATAACCAGAAACTGTATCCACACCTCTCTTCAAAGAGCATTGGCTTTTCTTCTACAGTTCTCCACGACATATTGTGAGCAGGGATTTTCAGCTCTGGCTAATATGAATGATCAGAAAAGAGAAAGGCTGATTTGTATTGATGAGAATTTGTTCGACTTAAATTAGATCCTGCAAAAGCAAGTACACGCCTCTCATTGAGTTTGTATACACACTTCAGGTACATATGTAAGAGGCTTGTTTATAATTATATTTTGGGGGTGATTGGGGGTGAGGGGGGAGACTCCGTCAGGCAAGGCCTCCTTCCACCTGCCTTGCCCCACCCTCTAGTCTCTGCTTCTCAGTTTGTATTGTATTGCGGTATTTTATGTACTGTGGCTTGCCGTTGTTTTATTGATTATAGTTTAGAAATTATTTATTGTAATTGTTGAGTGGATTTCTGTTTAACTTTTATATGTTGATATTATTTTATACTATTCTAATAATTGTTGAATGTTACTTTTTGATGTAGGTTGCTTATTTTACAGTTTTATTATTACATTTTTGTATTGCATTAGATTGTTATAGGATGTACCAGTACGTTTTTTGATTGTTTGTTTGTTTCTTCAGCTTGTAAACCGCCTTGAGTATTGTAAGATAGAAAGATGGTATACAAATTAAAAATGATGATGATGATGATGATTCGTGTTCTTAGGTAGCTGCACTGTTTTACACTTTCTGGATGCTCCCTGATCAAGTAGTTGTGCTCTGTGTTATAAATCGAGCGCTGCTAGAAGTTCTTTCTTTTTGTTTTCCAATGTATTTTTTTTATCAATTAAATAATCGGTGCGCTGCAAGCAAATTTTTATTCTGAAAGTGTGGCCCAAAGGAAAAAGGTCTGTAAACCACTCAGCTCCATGCATTTTTATCTTCCTAAAGATAAAGCAGCTTCAGAATAAGGCACCTTCATGTATTCCTGTCTTCCTAAGTGTTGTGTCAGCCTGTGTAAAATGCAGCTGCCATAGTGCTGGGCAAGATCAAACATATCCGTCTAATGTTATGCTAAGTCAGGTATATGTTCATACTTCTTCTCTGAGATTAGCCTACTGCTAATGTGAGAGTGGTCTAGTTACATATATCCTGCCTTGCTGTATTTTTTTTATTAAAGTGGTGCCTATATGGAACTAACTGCAATTTTTCTGGGTCCGGTGATAACAATGAACAGTGGTTAGTCAATACAGAAGGAAATGCTTCTAATCTCATCCTTGCGGGCTGCAGCCAAGCTGGAGGAGGAGAGGACAGGGAGAGTGTGCAAGTCTGAGTCTCACCCAGGCTGCTTCCAGACGACCTGCTTATTAAGCATTCATCCTGATTTTTTATTTTTATTTTGTAGGGATGTTAGATGGCATCGACCTGCACACAGGTACCCCTCTGTACCTTCCATCCATACAAGGAAGAGGCATTCTCACAGTTCATGGGCATATTTCAGCCAGGCAAAAACAGTCGGGGTGCAGAGGGGCCCAGAGGGCTACGTTCAGCCCCTGGTTCTGAGCTTTCCCATACACGTGATTTAAATTGCAAAGTGGCTTGCCTCTCCTGCAATTGGTAGAATCTCTGTTTGCCCCAGCATTTTCCCCTGAAAGTGGAATACATCTTAAATATCAGTAACCACTGGTGTCACCTAGACCACAGTTTTAAGAATCTCTAGATCCTGGTATTCCTGTTACTTAGAAGACTGCTATCAATTGAGTTTTTTCAAGATAGCAAGAAAGACTGTGGTTTTTTGTTTGTTTTTATGAGGATAGAGGCTGCCTGAGATCTTCATTCATGGAGAGCAGGGAGAACTGCAGTATTAACACCTTTCCCCCTCATGCATCAAATCCAGCTCTCTATGTGTGGGGTGACAGCATGTCTGGTCACATGAGACCCGCTGACAAATTTCGCCGAGAGTAATGCTGTAGGCCAAAATTATGAGGGGAAAATGACGAATTAGCAATGGCAACTAATCAATACATGACACAGTACGGAATCCATGAGGCTGATAATGCAACAATTTCCCTCTTTCGCCCAAATAAATTATTAGAGCTACAGCATTGGCTCTTATTTACGCAGATACAATTCTCCCCCCCATCCTCTCGCTTCCAACACAGATGACAAATTCTGGAATTGTATAGATTTTAACTCTAATATCATCAGAGGCCAACATAACACAATTCTTGAAGGACAGAACAGCTGGAGCACTACTCGCCCTTTATTGGTTTTGAAAGGATTGTCCCTTGTTCCAGATTATTGCAGGTCTGTAGAACCACATGAAAAGCCCTTGGTGGCAGACTCCACGTGGAGGTTGCAATGTCTACCTGCCTCTTATAATGTCCAGATGCTTTTAAATACTTTTCCATAAGCAAAAGTTATGATTTTAAATTTCTTCCCCACACAAAAGCACAAATGGCACGCAAACTGAATGTGTGATCAGCAATGCAAGAGAAATGCTAGAATTGAGGCATATGGGGAGTATGTCCAGCGATGTATTCTTTTTCTGTTGAAGCTGTAATCCACATCAATTTTGTACTGGTGAAATCCTTGATATTTGCAGATGTCTGTGTACTATTAAATTATATTCCTCTGGTATTGGAATTAGTGGCAAGTGTATTTTGTGGGCCCTTATGGTCACGAAAAGACTTGGGCTGTGTGTATATGAAAACACCAGCCAGGTTGTTCTTTTTCTCGATTCAGATCAAAGCTGTTTTGGAGGAACATGCATAAAAACAACAGTATTTAATAGGAAACAATAAAATTCAAGAGAGAGATGGGTTGTGGCTAATGTCATGTGTTCAGTGTTTTGCAAACTAACAGTGAGAATACATTGGTTGCAGAGTAAGCAGGAGTTTGCACAGAACCTTATATTTTTTTGAGTGGGAGGATAAATACTCACTACTTATAATGCAATGGTCTGAGGACCTTACTGCCCTGACTATGTTTCTGCTCAGATATGGAAATGTGTTCAAATCCTCCTTGCCCCTTGGCAAAATAATAAACAAGTGCTTTGCATCCAGTCATTCCATGTCAGCTTACAACTTGGTAAACATTCATCCATCAGTTTCACCTAATGGTGGGGAAAGGGTACCAGCAAGCTCCCAACAAGGTTGGCACCTTGTGTGTTGGAGTAATTGGAAATGAGGGAGGGGTTAATTTCCTTTTTGAGCATAAATCACCCCATAGGTGAGCTAAGCCAACAGGCACAAGGTCAGCCAAGCCAGTTGCTATCTTGGCCCACTGTCAACTGTATGTGATTAAGGCATGTCAGCTCATTTGAACCAGGGTCAGTGAGTGAATCTGACTCAGTGTTTGATGGTGTGAGTCAGAGCCTGTGTCACATCCTGAATTGCTAGAGCAATGGAGATACTTGTATGTATCTGTATCTGAATGTGTATATGTATCTGCAAAGCGTACAAGCTGTATGTATAAAGCATCATCTGGATCTGTTTTGTTGTTGTTCAGTCGTTCAGTCGTGTCCAACTATTCGTGACCCCATGGACCAGAGCACGCCAGGCACGCCTATCTTTCACTGCCTCCCGCAGTTTGGCCAACCATCTCATCCTCTGTCGTCCCCTTCTCCTTGTGCCCTCCATCTTTCCCAACATCAGGGTCTTTTCCAGGGAGTCTTCTCTTCTCATGAGGTGGCCAAAGTACTGGAGTCTCAACTTCAGGATCTGCCCTTCCAGTGAGCACTCAGGGCTGATTTCTTTAAGGATGGATATGTTTGATCTTTTTGCAGTCCATGGGACTCTCAAGTGTCTCCTCCAGCACCATAATTCAAAAGCATCAATTCTTCGGCGATCAGCCTTCTTTATGGTCCAGCTCTCACTTCCATACATTACTGCTGGGAAAACCTTTGTCAGCAAGGTGATGTCTCTGCTTTTTAAGATGCTGTCTAGGTTTGTCATTGCCTTCCTCCCAAGAAGCAGGGGTCTTTTAATTCCGTGACTGCTGTCACCATCTGCAGTGACCATGGAGCCCAAGAAAGTAAAATCTCTCACTGCCTCCATTTCTTTCCCTTCTATTTGCCAGGAGGTGATGGGACCAGTGGCCATGATCTTAGTTTTTTTTATGTTGAGCGTCAGACCATATTTTGCAATATGCCTTACGGTAAACTGTTTCAACCATGTTGCCTCTGTGTGGGGACTGCAATTGGGAGCAACCTCTACTGTATGGGAATCTCACCTCAGATCCCCAACATTGTGGTCTTCCAGAACTTGGTTTCCCAACTTCCATAAACCCCACCCAGGTGAATTCATGTTGCATAAGTTTCAGTGTAACAACATTTGTAGGACACCGAGGTAGCCACTCCATTCTGCCCTCCCCCAAGCTTTTCAGAGTGGGAAGAACCTGGGAGTTGTCTAGAAAATGGTCATTCAACAGAAAACAGTGTTCTACCTTCACTGTCAGAGCTAGTATGCTTCTGAATGCCAGTTGCTAGAAATCACAAGTGGGGAGAGTTGCTCTTACATTCTGGTCCTGCATGTGGGCTTTTGGCAGGTACCTGGTTGGCTGCCTTGAGAATTGGATGCTGGACTAGATGGGCCTTTGGCCTCATCCAGCAGAGCTCTTATGTTCTTATGTTTGTTTGTTTGCTTGCCTTCTATCTGAAGAAGGCAGTCAACTGCCTGGTAGCTTTGCTGATCCTTTGTAGAGCGCCCATTTGGAGAAGCTCATTATGACAAAGTTTGACAGCTTCTGCTATAAATGAATTTCCTTTCAAACAGCAACATGGATGGCCACGTCTTTACACTTGAGCTCACCTGAGGACATTTAATATGCCCTGACAGCTCAGTGAACGTCTTTCTCTTCCTCTGTCCTTTTTCTTTGCAGATATGGGAAGGGGCTAGTATTAATATTATCTGGCTCAGAGGAAGAAGCCTTTCTTTGTGAATGCATAAATATCAGTGCTGTTATGTATCACACTGATCTTAGATCAAGAGCTGTATCCCTTTACAGGAGTAGTTGCATCAGCCAGTAATGCTATATCATACATCACCCTTAACAGATAAACAGCATGTCCGTATCATGTACAACCTGAATGAGAAGTTGACCCACATATAACTCCAATGTCAGGAGCATTTTCTGTTGTGTAGTTTCTGCTCTTCTTGGCCTGATTCAAATAGTTTCAAACCACCAGAGACCACAGAATTACAGTGGTGTTTTTTTTAAGTTCCTCCCGCTCTCTGCAGAACTTGACAAAAAAAAAGGGCCTCAGTGAGATACTTCCTATCGCATGGCTATGTTTTACGGCCACTGCCAGAGACAAGACCTCTGAATGCCCGTTCTTGATAATCACAGGTGGGGAGGGTGGTCTTGTGCTTGGGTCCTGCTTGTGGGCTTCTGGTTGCCCACTGTGAGAACAGGATGCTGGACCAGATCCCCCTTTGGCCTCTTCCAGCAGAGCTCTTCTCATGCTTTACTGATAAGTACACATTGCATTCTATCAACAGCTACAGTGAACTATGGAACACACCGCCACAATATGTAGTGATGGCCACCAACCTGGTCCTGGATGGCTTTAAAAGGGGTTTAGTAGACAGGGCAGTGACGGAACCATGGCTGGAGGCAAGGCTGGCAAGGACAGTGGAAAGGCTAAGGCAAAGGCAGTGTCTCGCTCACAAAGAGCTGGACTTCAGTTCCCAGTGGGTCGTATCCATAGACACTTGAAGACTCGCACCACAAGCCATGGACAAGATGGTGCTACTGTTGCTGTGTACAGTGCTGCAATTCTTGAATATTTCACTGTTGAGGTTTTGTAATTGGCAGGTAATGCCTCCAAGGATCTCAAGGTAAAACATATCACTTCTCGTCATTTGCAGCTTGCTATTCGTGGTGATGAAGAATTGGATTCCCTTATTAAAGCTACCATTGCTGTTGGAGGTGTAATTCCTCACATCCACAAGTCTCTGATTGGAAAGAAGGGGCAGCAGAAAACTGCATAGAGAGGAGTTTTAAACACCCCTCTTCCTCCCTGTCATTGTATTGTAACTGGGACAGAAGAAATATGGAGATATGTGGATTTAAAAAAAAATAGTTAAATGGAAGAGTATAGAGTAGACAATTGACTATAGACTTAAAACATTTGTATGTTCTTTAGATTCAAAGTTTGACACAAAAGTACCTTGTTACGTGGCAGCAATTTGTGTGTTGATTGACTAGGTTTCTCCCATATGTTTTATTAAAAAAATGGACCTGATGAAACCATATTTTACAACAACAAAAAGGGGGTTTAGTAAAAGTCATGGCAGATAAAGCTATTAATGGCCACAACCATGATGACTTTCCATGCCTCCACTGTCAAAGGCAGTGTGCCTCAAAATACTGGTTCCCAGGCATCACAAATGGGGACAGTGCTGTAGCACTGAGGTTCTGTTTGTGGGCTTCTCATGGGCATCTGGTAGGCAACTGTGAGAACAGGAAGCTGGACTAGATGGGACAATGGCCAACCTAGACCTCTTCAGAGGAAAAAGCTTGGGATCCTATGGACATCCCTTCTCCAGTTAAAAATCTTGAGGAACCTGCAGTAGTGCAGTGTCAGCCTGAAGACACACACTCATATAGGAGATGCTTTGCTTGGATCCTCAATAACTCCTCTGACCACACCTCGATCCTTGTGCCTTGACCCCCACATTGGTCTCCCAGGTCTTAGGAGTGAAGATGGCAACAGACAGCAATGGGTAGCCCAATGAATTGAGGGGGCACCATCCTGTCCTTTATCTCAAGTTGCCTTTGGCTCTCCCTTCACAACTATCTTAGGAACTTTAAAAGAATGTGTCATGTTAAAGGGCTTGTCCATACCAGAATTTACTGTGTGCTTGCAGCTGTTTTCATCCCCATTTAATCTGCATAGTCCACGTGACGTTACCCTCAAATAATGCCAGTCTCAATGCTTTCCCCCTGTAAATTTGGGCTTATCAGATATGGAGATAATGCAATAAATTGGGGAAATGCGGCTCCAAACTGTTCCACTCAGGGTCGCAGACTACAGTAAGCCTGCAACACATGAGCATTTAACTTGTGTGCATTCAGCTTTATGCACTTGACAAATGAATGAATGAATGAATGAATGAATAAAATTAAAAGGGAGCAGGGGGCACACATCCAGGACAAAAGACTTTGACAATCTCACCTGCCATTGCACCCAATGTATTTTGACTACACACGATTTTGGCTTTAGGCTCAATCCCTGGAACATAACCCCTACATAAGTTGAGGAATAACTATTTGTTTCCATGTGCTTTGCACACTCCTCAGTCGAAAAATATTATTTTAAAAGCAAGGTGCATCTGCAGCTGTGCACATGTGCAGTTGACACTTAAGTGGCATAATAGAACCGACAAATATGAAGGTGGGGACAAACAGAAAAGGGAACAGATACTGGAATGAAGGGGAAAGGCTGAAGATGCTCCTGTTCGACAAATTCAGAAATGTGGATTACTTTGCTTTAATTCATGGGTAGGCAAACTAAGGCCCAGGGGCCAGATCCAGCCCAATCGCCTTCTCAATCCGGCCCACGGACAGTCCGGGAATCAGCGTGTTTTTGCATGAGTATAATGTGTCCTTTTATTTAAAATGCATCTTTGGGTTATTTGTGGGGCATAGGAATTTGTTCATCCCCCTCCCCCCCCCAAAATAGTCCAGCCTCCCACAAGGTCTGAGGGACAGTGGACTGGCTCTCTGCTGAAAAAGTTTGCTGACCCCTGCTAATTCAAATGCAGGGGCAGTAGATTTACAGCTAAATAATGCTCAAATGTGTGTGGACAAGCCTTAACTGTGCCTGCATTGTTTGTCCTGACTGCTTTTCATACTCCTCATCCCCACAGCTGTTTCTGCTTAGGAGCCTGCCTTTCTTATGATGGCTTTCCCTGGAACTCCTTAAAAACACTCAAGGCCACTGTACAGTTGCCCTGAGGTTCCTGTCCATCTGGCTGCTTTTGCTGAGAGAGAGGTTGCTTTGCAAGAAGAAAGTGTGCTTATTTGACTAGTTTTAGTAAATTGCAGCAAAGAGGTGTATTTGGGTGGGTGGGTAAGGCAGACAGAGCTCCTGGAAGAGAACAGGAGGGTGAAGATATGGGGTTTTAATGCAAGGTGAGCACAAATGGTCAATGGTAATAAATGCTTATGTAAAGGCTATTAAATATTAACTCTGAACTCATTACTGCCCCATGGGTAAACATTGGTTCCTAGGGTCTCTAATTGGACAGTGTTCTGCAATTCTAGGCGGGAGAGAATAATGTGCCAAACTCCCACCTGTTCAGATAAATAGGGATATCATTAGCGACGTGAAGCAGGTGATCACGACTCCCCTCATTTCCCCACCCCTGTAAATTATACTAAATAACCATAATGCTGCAATTTACCAGCTCAAAGTTCACCCCATTCAGAGAGCCATCCATAGTCAACAGTTTAAAGAAAAAGAGCCCGCTGGGAAAATAGGGGCCTAATCAGATGCCATAAAAACCGGCGGATCTGATGAGCCCCATTTCTACCCCCACCCCCCAATTCATTTTCCTTTGTAAGGAGGTCCTAATGAAGCAAAGCACCTAAGGAGAGAAAGAAGGGGGGAGAGAGGGGGGGAGAGAGAAGGAAAGGATGAATTAGAACTCTTGTTCCTTGCATTATTCAGACAGGTGGGGGCTGTAATGAGCTCTAAATGAAGTACATCGGAATGGGAGTTTTCCAGGCTGCTTGCATACACACTATGCTCCGATGGCTGGGGCAGACTTATTAAATCCTGTTTCCCCCACCATCATTGGATTGCGGTGTGTCTTCGTTGTCCTCAGATGGAACAATCATAACAACTGAAGGAGGCAACGAATCAATCAAATATTGTCCATGGCTGCATAGTTGGGGACTAATTTGTCACCATAAATAAATTAATGAGTAGGAGGCACTTCTGCACAGCCTGATGGATGAATGCAAGGGTGGGAAACCTGTGGCCTCCATATGTTATTAGACTCCATCAGCGCCAATGGTCAGGGATGATGGGAGATGGAGTTCAACACAGAGGCGTAGCAAGCCCAAGTGGTACCCGGTGCGGATTTTTGTTTGTCACACCCCTCCCATGAAGTGCCGCAAAGCATTGTGGGGGAATGCAAAATGCTCACTGTGACTTGAAGGGGTGTGGGCGGATGGTACCCCAGGTCCAGGTGGACTGAGTAAAGCAAGCACAGCTAATGTTTTTGCAGTGCTGTGGTGAGTCCTAAGCCCAAAGCCACTGGGTTTGCTCTGGCTTGTGCTTGAGGCTCTAGGTGGAGGTGCCAAATGTCACCCCTTAAAAATGTCACCTTTGTATCCCCTGAGAGGGCAGTGCCCTGGTGAAATGTGCCAGGCTGCTGGGTGGAGCCCTGGCTGGGCAGAGCTGTGCTTCTGTGGCTCTTCCCAACAGGAAGGAAAAAGCAAAGTGTTTGCTGTGTAAGCCAGCTACTGCACTGAGCAACATGTTGGGTGGGCATAGTGAGAGTCACCCCCCTCCCCTGGAACCCGGGGTGGCCCCCCACCCCCTAGCGATGCCCCTGGTTCAACGACATTTGGAGAGGTGCAGGATCCTCACCTCTTGATTAATGCATAAAGTAGAACCTTCCTCTGTTCTTCCTTTCCTTTCCTTTTACATTTATATTCCACCTTTCCTTCAAAGAGCTCAGTGGCACACACAATTCTCCTCCTCCCCATTTTAGGTGAGGCTGAGAGTGAGTGGCTGGTCTGAGGTCACCCAGTGAACTTTATAGCTGAGTGGGGATTCGAACCTGGGTCTCCCAGGTCTTAGTCCAACACTCTAACCACTACACTACACTACACTACACTACACTACACTACACTATACTGGTATGTAGTGTAGCCAAAGGTCAGTGCTGTGATGTCCCATAGAGTTCATAACTCTTATATTCCACACTGATATCCTGTGAGATGTGACATAGTGGTGAGTGTCATATGTGGACCTGTTACAGGTAGGTAGCCGTGTTGGTCTGCCACAGTCAAAACAAAATAAAAAATAAAAAAAATCCTTCCAGTAGCACCTTAGAGACCAACTAAGTTTGTTCTTGGTATGAGCTTTCGTGTGCATGCACACTTCTTCAGATACACTGAAACAGAAGTCACCAGACCCTTAGATATAGTGAGAGGGTGAGGAGGGGTATTACTCAGAAGGGTGGTGGGAATATGTGGACTTGAGAGACCTGGATTCAAATCTCCACTCAGGGATCTTCTGTATATGCAAAGCAGATGCTCTTCCCTTCTTGTCACCCCAGCCAAACACTGTTGCCCACCCACCCACCTACCCCCAAGTCAGCTTTCCCAAGATTCTGAATGATATAATTGCAACATCGGCACATTTATTTCAAAGAGCCATAGCTCACCTTATTCCACCTTCAAGACAATTTGCAATCAAAAATAATATACTGTAACTTAACAATACAGCTCTTGGGGGGGTGGCGGCGGGACAGGCAGAGTTCAGCACAGTCAACAAATACCAAGACAGGTGTGTAAGCCAATTAATGAATTATATTAAGACTACTTGTCTCTATTGCCTGCAAAGGAAAGTAGCTATGCACTGCAGTGAGACCTCACCTCAGAGGGCAACACAGATATATAAGGGGTGGTATTGGCCCTGTATATGAAATTGATTATTACTCACTTGTTACATACAGATCCAGAAATCTCTCCTCATAGTACTGTTCTTTTTGTGGAGTATTGCATTTTCTCAAAACGTGAATCCCATATTTTGTCACTGGGGTGATAAACTAATACAGGCACAAGGTTTGGAGAAAGTGATTGGAGATATGTTTCTCTCTCTCTCATACAGCCCAAAGAAAGTCCTTTCTTCACAAAGTGTTCCCACAAGAGGCAATGATGGCCAACAACTTGGATGGCTTTAAAAGAAGATTAAACAAATTCATTGAGGGTATCGCTATCAATTGCTACCAGCCACAATGGCTATGCGCCTTCCTTCAGTGCTGGAGGCAGTATGCCTCTGAACACCAGTTGCTGGGAATCACAAGTGGCGAGAATGCTATTGCTTTGCCACCTTGCTTGCAGGTATCTGGTTGGCCACTGCGAGAACAGGATGCTGGACGAATTGATCCTTTGGCTTGATCCAGAAGGCTCTTCTGATGTTCTCATGCTCTCAACATTTCCAGGGACATGCATGCATCCATTATAACAGATGGGAATCCCTCACTGGCAATGGCATCTCAGTTCCTGAACAAGAAATACCGGTACATGCATTATGCCCATCACTTATAACAACAACATTTAACAATTATTTATGTGAAGACCTAGACAACCTCTTAGATCAAAATGACCAGGTGCCACCCAGCACTGATCAAGATGTTCTCATCTGCTTTCCATTGGCCACGACTTTGTTGTTCCTCTTTAGAAAAGTTGGGACGAGATTGGGCCATGAAAAGTTCAAATGAAAAAAAGTTTGCTTTCTACTTTTCTGTTCAGTCAAAGTTCTAATCCTCCCCCCCCCCAAATGGATTTTTAAAAATAAACTGGGCCTTAGTGGGTCTCTGCCTGTGTGTTTTCTTGGGAACAGCATACTGCTCAAGTTTTGGAGTTTAAGGCCCTCCCTGTCCCCCAGTTTCCAAAGAAGCAAAGCCTCTTAGCTCTAGGAGGCAGCATCATCTGGACCAAGCCGACCCCTGCCAACCTTCCGCTGAGGGTTGGATCAATGCAGGGTAGTGGTCTTTGATGGACTTTCAGCCTCTGTGATCTCCCAGCCCTGGGGGTTTAAAGGATGAGCATATCAATTCAGGACCACTGAACTGCATTTCCATTGCGGGGAGGGCTCCTCCTCCTGCTTTTGTCTGGGCCACCCCTGCTCCTCCTACTTTTGTCGCTCTCCTTTCATGCTTTGTTTAGCAAACACAAAACAGACTCTGTTTGTGGATCAGGCTTGCTGCAAAGCTCTGCATAAAGCAGTGTTGAAAGGGCGTAAGAGCAACCCCATGGGCCAGGCAGAACTTTCAGGGTCAAAATCAGTCCACAACATCTATCTATCTATCTATCTATCTATCTATCTATCTATCTATCTATCTATCTATCTATCTATCATCTTAGTTGCATCATACCTGCAACTTCTGCATTTAAGTCCCTCTCTGCTGAGTTGAGCCCCTTTTTATCCACCCTGTGCTGGGCCAGCACAAAGCAGCTACACAACCATCCATAATTAACTCCTTAAGATGTTGCAAGAGACACACATCCCAGAAACAGACTTCTTTGCTTTGCTGCTTTGCATCTGATTGCAGAAACCTGGCAAGACTACAGTGGCATGGTACCACTAGCCTAGAAATGATATTTCTGCTCCAGTGATATGTTTGGGAATGACTCAAGGTGAAGCCATAGGAACACAGGAAGCTGCCTTATTCTGAGTTAAACCCTTTATCCATCTGGCTCAGTATTGTCAATGTGGACTGGCAAGAGCTCTCCAACTGGAGATGCCCTACCTGGAGATGCCAGGGATGGAATCTGGGACCTTCTGCCTAAAAAGCAAATGCTCTGCCACTGAAACATGACCCACGTCTCCCCTCCTAACATGACAGGTGTACAGTTACATAGTCAGGAAAAGCCCGGGCACCTCTCCCGTTCCTCTAAGATTCCGCCAGCATGTTCAGCATGTTGCTCACATGCTTTCATCCCTATCTTCACAGTCATAAGCACTTGTTGGTTTGTTCACTTGTGAAAGTTGTGGGAAAGATGCCTACACAAAAACTGTCCTCGGCAACCCAAGCCAAAACAACCTACAAAGACAGGGATGAGAGGTCAAAAACAGAAGGGTGGAGGAGGGAAGTTAAGGAGAATTTTACTTGGAACTTCAGAGCATTACTCCATAAGAAGCTTCAGAAGAATGTGAAGAAGAACACTGCTGGATGACACGAAAGCTTTACCTAGTTCAAAACTCTTTTCTCACAGTTGCAAACCTGATGCCTTTGGGAAGCCTGAAAGCAGGACATGAGTGCAGCAGCATCTTCTGTAGTTTAACGATCATATCCCTGCTGACCCCCTTCTTGGTTTCGATCTGTCCATTTGCCCAAGCTCTCGCTTCCAACTTTTGCCCCACGTATCCTCATATAATCATTTATAATCACATACCTGCCCTGAGATCTAATATTTGGGATCTCAGCAGCCAGACTCTGATGTTTTAATTGTGAATCTCTTACTGAAGTTGTGGGTTTATGTAATAAATGCCATGTTTGAATGGGCCGCATTATTCTTAACATTTATGATGGAATCTAGCACCTGTTGGGAAGGGTCATGGAATTTGATTTAACTTTTCAAGTCAACAGACCCCTGGGCCCTCCTAGGCGGAATGCAGGGAAATGGACGTGGCTGTAAAAAGGCACAAGTTTGCATACAAGTTTTGTGTGCTAATTTACATGCACAGATGTATTGCCCAGACTTTCCCTGACCCATAAAACCAGACGTTGTTGTTGTTGTCATCGTTGTCGTTGTGTTGGCTCTAATACTAGACCTACTCATAGTGGACCCACTGAGATTAATGGGCATAACCAACTCAAACACATTCCTTTTAATGGTTCTACTCTAAGTAGGATTTAATTGAATACTTCCTTATTATTAAATGCAGCTCTACCACCCTGAACGGGGGGCAGGGGGGCGGCACTGATGTTTGGTTCCTAGTGCACTGCATACACGACTCCTGGTTCTACCGCCCTGAACGGGGGGGGGGCAGCCGGCGCTTGGTTCTGAGCATGCTGCAGCTCTACCACCCTGAACGGGGGATGGCTGGCACCGGTGCCCAGCTCCTAGTGCACTGTGCACTCCCCTCCTGGCTCTACCTCCCTGAACAGGGGGAGGGGGTGGCCGGCGCTGGCGCTCAGTTCCATGCGCACTGCGTGCCCACCTCCCGGTACTACCACCTCCAAGCACTACCTCCCCAAGCCACCTCCGCCCCCTGTTCAGGGCTGTAGTCAGGAGGCAGGTGCGCAGCGCTTGGCTCCATATATAAGCAGCACTTTAACTTTTCAAAGTCAGAATTTGAGCTTGTATTCTGGCCAATACGGTATCATGCAAGCATATCATTCATGGTATTGGCATCATTAAATCATGGAAACATGATTGTGTGATTTCATGATACCGTATCAAGCAATCACGACATCATCTGCGAAATCATAGTGTGGCATAATATTGTGATTCCATGATTGTGTGACACGGTTTTGCGATATCAAGATCTCATGATTTGAGATATCATGATTTCATGAAATCACAGCATGGTGCAGAGATATCATGGTTTCACGATTGTGTGGTATCATGATTTCATGAAAATCATGGCATGGTGTCAAGATATGATTCCGTGGAATCATAGTGTGGAATCACGATTTCATGATTGTGCAATGCTTTCATGAAATCATAACTCACTGTCGAGATATTGTGATTTCATGATTGTGTGATATCCTGGTTTCATGATTGTGCAGTGTCATGATTTTATGATTGTGCGATATCATGATTTCATTAAATCGCGGCATGGTGTCACGCTATCATGATTTTGTGAAATCATAGTATCATGATTTCATGATTGTGTGATTTCATTTCATACTATACATAAGGATAGGACTTCCGGTTTGCCGACGCTTGTGATCAAACACACGTCTGCTTCTCTCTGAAGGGCGCGTTCGTCAGATGGGGGGGAAAGGGGGACGCAAGGCTAAGCAAAACCCAAAAAGTCTTGGGAGGGTGTCCTGAGACGGCAAGGAATTGCTGTGGCATCAGAAGAGGACCACCAACCTGCCCACGAGAAGCTAGTAAGGGGGGGACTGGCTGTCTCCAAATCTAACTATATCTGGCAGGAAGGAAAGCCCAGGATTAAGCATAAATTGATATCAAGGAAAGAGGGGGATTTTCCCTGCCAGATCTAAACTCTATTACGAGACGGCCTGTCTAACCTAGTTTAGGGAGTGGTGTATACTACAAGATACAGACGTTGGACCTGGAAGGACATGACAACCATTATGGTTGGCATGCCTACCTAGGATACGATAAAGTTAAGATTCATAAGAACTTCTTAAACCGCATCATAGGGAAATCTCTTTACATGGTCTGGTTAAAGTACAAAGATCTGCTTGAACCGAAAACCCCGCGGTAGATACCCCCCCCCCCACCTAGAAGCATTAGCAGTAAAGGAAAAAAATGAAAGTGAATTGGCCAGTATATAAAGTATTATTAAAAGAGGAAGAGAATCAGCTAAAATAAAATAAAAAATACAATGAAATAACAGAACATCTGTCAGGTTGACTCCAATACCACCAATTGTATGAGGTATTCAAACTAGACAAAAGAAAGGGATTTGAGACAGAACACTCCAGATTGGAAAAAGAATTGATTAATTCTAAAAACCCTCTCCAAAATGTACCGACTCCTCCTTGACTGGGAAGTCAAGGAGGAGGAGATAAAATCTGACATGGTTAAAAGGGCTCGGGATTTCGGGTACAACATCCTAATGAAGGCCTGGGAAAACTTATGGAAAGTCAACATGAAGTTCACTGCATGTTATACTTTCAGGGAAAATATGATGAAAATGCAGTTCCGCTGGTATTTGATGCCATTAAATTTATCTAAAATGTACAAGAACATCTCAAGTAAATGCTTGTGGTGGACATGTAAAAAAATAAAGGAATTTTGGGATGAAATTTATAATGAACTTTAAAAAATGATTAAGGTATCTTTTACAAAAAAACAAACAAACAAACCAGAGGCTTTTCTCTAGGGGATACTAGGCCCTGAAATACCAAAAAACGCAAGGGAGATATTCTTGTATGCCCCGGTGGCTGCAAGAATATTAACAGCTACGAAATGGAAGGGTGACAAAATACTGACAAAGCTGGAGTGGCAACATAAATTGATGGAATATGCAGAATTGGCAGAATTAACAGAAAAATTGAGAGACCACACTGAACAAACTTTTATTAGGAAATGGGACGTGTATAAAAAAAATACCTTAAGGATCATTGTAATGATATGAATTGATACATCAGATTAAGTATAAGAAAGTATAATACTTATGAAAATTAACAAAAGAAAACTGAAATAGATAGTGTGTTAGGCAAACTAATGTTTAGCGGCATGAGGGGTTGACGGGAAGTCGATGGAACCTTAAGAAGAGCATGAGACAATGTAACAAATATAATTTTTTTCTTATTGTTATGGATAATTTTGTTTTATGTTACCTTTTTCTAATCGTTAATAAAGCATTTTATAAAGCAAAATAAAAATGCAGTACCTGCACTTTGGAACTCCCTGCCTATAGACACCAGGCAGGTGCCCTCACTGTACTCCTTTTGGTGCCTACTTGAATTTACATGTGTTTTATTTCTTTTTAGCTACTGCTTATTTTAATCAACTTTTCAGTTTTTTAAAATACCTGTTGTTAGCTGTTTTTAATTGACAACCTAATGTTTTATTTTATATTGTAAATTGCTGAGAAGTTGTTTTTGCTGTTTTATGATCAAGCGGTATATACCATATATACTTGAGTATAAGCCTAGTTTTTCAGCACATTTTTTGTGCTGAAAAAGCTGCCCTCGGCTTATACTTGAGTGAGGCGGGCGGTGGGGGCGGCGAGAAAGAAGCCCTTTCTCTCCGCTCGTGCTGCCACCCGCTCTCCCCAGTCAACCATTCCTTAAGAACAGTGGTTCTTTACTCTCCCCAGGCAGCTTGTTCCATTCCTGAACTGCTCGCATAAATGAAAACTTGCCAAAGGAGGAAGAGGAAGGAGCAGCCCAAAGGGCTGCTTTCGGGCTGCTCGTTCCTCCTCCTCCTCCACAGCGGCAAAGGTGAACCGGCTTATACTCGAGTCAATAAGCTTTCCCAGGTTTTTGTGGGAAAATTAGGTGCCTCGGTTTATATTCGGGTCGGCTTATATTCGGGTATATACGGTACATTTCATTAGATAAATAATATTATTCATTTGAATCCCGCGAATTCCTGTTTTTATTTGTTTTTATATGCTGATATGCTATCGTTTTAGTCATTTTAAGCTGTATTAATCATATTATTGTTGTTTTTTATGTTTTATATTGCATAGAGATTTTTGAATATTAAGTTGTTTAAAAATGTGTTAAACTGATTAATTAACCTCTCACTGCGAGTAAAGTCTTATTCTAAAATAATAATAATAAACCGGCAGCCTTGTTGCCCTGCAGTGCAGCTGCTTACTTTCGTTCTTAATGTTTTCTCCCTGCCTCCATTGTATTTTGCTGGATCTTACGGTGTTATGATGATATTGTGATTGCAATTGTTGAAAGCCTCCCCTTGTGCCATGTATGGATTAGAAGGACGGAGAAGAAATTTTCGTGCGAATAAATAAAACTAATAGATGAGACTGCAAGCTGTCTGGTTTACTGAAGAAGCAGTCTCGCCTCTTAGGAGATGTACTTGGCTGGAACAGCATCAACCCATTGACCAAACTTCTAGCATTACTGGAAAATATCACATGACCATTACAGACACCAGCAATTACCAGTTTGAAGTAAAGAGAACGAGGCAATTAAGAGCTCAGTTTTCTTTCATACATACTCAATTAGAATCCCTGGATTAAAATCAATGAGTTGCTGAAATAGATACTTCTGATCCTTGTTTAAGGCATATGAGTTTGGTGGGGGGGAACCCCACGAAAACTCTTGCAAATACAAGTAATAACACAGAGAGTTGGGGTAACTGGAATGTATTTGATTGGCTCTCGGTTTGGGACAGAGAACAGGAATCTTGTCCTTGTGCAATGCAGAATCAAGCTGCAGAGCTCACTGCCACAAGGCATGGATTGTGTCAATTGCTTCAAAAGTGGGTTAGACAAATTTACAGAGCACTGTGCAGCCCTTAGCTAGGATAGTGAAACAGAGCCTCCATGCCCAAGGGCAGACTACCCCTGAGTGCTAACTGGAAACATGGGATGTCTGTTGCCTTTGCACCTTGCTTCTGCTCTCCCCAGGGGCACCTGACTCTTAGAAGCAGGGTGCAGAACTCAGTGGAGCCTTAGACAAATTCAGCAGCAGACATTCTAGAGATTCTTTAGTGGCTCTCCAGGGTTTCAGACAGGGGACATTCCCAGCCCTATGTGGAGATGCTAACGATCGAACCTGGGACCTTGTGAATACATGACAGGTGCTCTGCAACTGGATTACAGATTTTCCCTAGGCCCTGAACTGTTGCCCTGAGGTAGAGTATCTGTCTTGCGTGCAGGTCAGATGATGAGCATGGGTTAAATCCTGCTCAGCTCAGCAGGATTCTATGCAAACCCCTTTAGTCCCTATGAGGACTAAAATCATACTTTATTTTGGGTGGAAGAGCCGCAGTTCCGTGGTAGAACACATGCTTTGCATGCAGAAGGTTGCAGATTCAATCCTTAGCATATCCAAGTATGTGTGCATGCACACGAAGGCTCATACCAAGAACAAACTTAGTTGGTCTCTAAGGTGCTACTGGAAAGAAGGTGCTACTGGAAAGAATTTTTTTTATTTTGTTTTGACTACGGCAGACCAACACGGCTACCCACCTGTAACTGCAAGTATGTCTGGAGAAACCCTGGAGAGCTGCTGCCATTCAGTACAAACAATACTGAGGTGGATGGACCAATGGTGTGACTCAGTATATGGCAGCTTTCTTTGTTTCCTACTGTGCTAGGTTTCTACTTGCAGGGCCTAGGGGTATTCCCCCCCCCCCCGCAAGGATGAGGCAGGAAGTCTGGAGCCTATACTGTAGTGGGGAGTGTGCACAACAGCATACAAATTGTTCTGCAGGATTCAGATGTTAAGAAAATCCAGATGCAGGAGTCTTATCAACTCTGCATTTCCATCGGCTTGAAATAAAACCAAAATGATTGGCTTTATTATAAGTTTGAAGCATTTTTAAAATAAAGAAAATACAACTATTCTTATTTAAACGAAAGAATCATTTTCTATTGATTCAATCATGATTCAGTTCTAAATCATCTAAAACTTCAGTTCTGTGCTCGCTTCTCTGGAAATGTGCCCCACTGAATTCAGTGGGACTTACTTTTGAAAATACATATATAGCATTTAAGCCTTATTGTCTCAGATGACCCTTTCTTACTAAGTTCATGCACTGAATGCTGGTTGTCCATGAATATCAGAACATTAAGGAAAATGTCCGGTCCAAAGCTTCTTGATACGAATGAAGTGAAATAATATTATAATCCCGAATCATTAGCAAGCCAGAAATAAGAAAACTAAGTGTTTTTCCAAGACAGGACATGATCCAGCCACCTACCTCAGTTTTGTTCATGTCTACTCAAAACAAAACTCCAGCAAGTGAAAGGGTGTGGATTAGTTTGCAACCTGTGCTAAGCACTCCTGTTGACATGGTGGCACTTACCTGACTTGAAATCGAGATTTTAAAAGCGTTTAACATGGGGCTTTGTGGGTGTTGGTGTGCACACATGAATTGTACTGAAAAACACAATATAAATGCTTCTTCCAGTGAATATTACACACACACACACACACACACACACACACCAAACATCACTTTTCCTAAATAAGAGTCAGAAAACACAAAAAATGGAATTTTTAGAAGAATAACATGTACAATAACTATGTTCTCCTGCTTGGAAAATCCTCCCTTCCTGCCTGACCATCACCAAGTGATCAGAAAGTTTCAAAGGATGGAAAAGCAACAACCTAGGACTCTTTTTGGCAGTTCCCTCTTCCCCTGGGCATGAAAGCAATTCAGAATGTTTCCTGATTGCTTCAGGCTATAGCAAATTGTCCCCCAGGGAGTAGAAGTAAATCAGTTATGATCTTTTGTCTCTTGGAGGCCGATTAGAGAAGCCACACTGTGGTGAAGCAGCAGTCGGCTTCCTCTGCCTGTGTGACTGATTTCACCTTTAATCCGAACAGTGATTGGATATTGCTAAGCAGACTGTCATGCATCTGAAGGTTTGGCTGATTAAGGATGCACCATGGGAGGGGGGGGGGAACCACACAAAGCTATTTGCACAAAATGGTGAAAGATGAGCCTTCGGGCACCAAGCTGCATAACCATTGCTTCTCCCTCTTCCTCATTTGGAAATAATAATAATAATAATAATAATAATAATAATAATAATAATAATAATAAATTAGCAACCCAGATTCCATATCTCACCTTTGCATTGCATTAATTTGTTTAAACAGCCCTATTAACTCTGGCTCACTGGGGGGGGGGAGTGTTTTTGTTTCCTTATTGTTTATTTATTTAATACAAAGAAAAAGCCACCCAATGCCAGAGGTGTAGTGGACCACGATTGTTGCTGTGTGGTGTTGAAGACCTGTTGCCCTTTCTTCAGCATGGCTCCTGTCTCCAGCGTTCTAGCCCAACCAGCATGAATGGTTCTGTATGCTCCACTGTATGTTCCAAAGCTGAGCACTCAGAAACAGTGACAGCACAAGGTGTTTCTGTTTCAAGAAAATGGTGGTGTGCAAGTTCTATGATGCCTCATCCTAAACTTATGCCGAGCCCATGAGTAGAGCCCAGGGTTTCTGGTAATAGGATCATAATTTCAGGAAACTTTGTGAAGCAGGGGTTCTCAAAGTTTCTACTTTCTGAGCCCCCCTGAGATGGCAGAAAATTATTGAGGGTGACCAGCCAGTCACAAAATGTTTCTGCAGGGGCACAGCCAGTCACAAGGATGATGGCTGAGGCAGGCAGAGTTTGACACAATCTTTTGGCAATTAACTGATAGCACTTTCTACTGATACCTAATCCAATTTTGGAGATTGTTAAATTCTTTGCCACTGTGTTTTCCTTGTGATTAGGAGGTCCACTGCTCAGCTTTCCTGAACCTAAGTACTGCCCTTTGCTCTGATAGTATTGTGACTCAGCCTCTGTATTGTAGGCAGAATTTACAGATCCAGAGGCTCTTCTCTTCTATATATATTTCCCTTCCTGGCCCCATGTGGCTTTCAAAGTATTTCTATCCATCTCCTGAAATTTCTTCCCTCTTTCACACTCAACTTGTAACTTATTTCCCCTTGCCCTTGGAAAAACCGAAAGTTCTTTTCATCCTTACCCTCTGGTCTTTCTACATTCACTTCTTTCTGAAACAGCTTTCCTCTTCCTTTCTATTCGTTTGGAAGATTCAGGACAGATTTTTTTTTTTTAAAGCACTTCTCCACACAGTGCATAGGTAAACTATGAAACAGGAGGCAGTAAACTTCTTGTTTAGGGAAGCTTTTAATGTTTGATGTTTTATTCTGTTTAATATTCTGTTGGGAGGCACCCAGAGTGGCTGGGGAAACCCAGCCAGATGGGTGAGCTATAAATATATTATTATTATTATTATTATTATTATTATTATTATTATTATTATTATTATTACTGTATTATATCAACTTGGGATGGCTTTAAAAGAGGTTTTGACAAATTCAGGGAGCTTAAGGGGTATCAATGGCTGGTTGGATGCTGGAGTCGGACTAGATGGGCCATTGGACTGATCCAGCAGGATCGTCTTATTGACTTAGTTGTTCAGTCGAAGAGTCGGACACGACTGAACAACAACAAGGTGTTTAGAACGAAGATGGTGTTGATGGTGATGATGATACATTAGCCTCTCATCTCCCTTTCTAATTTCCTTCAACACCTCCTCCAAATCTTTACCTTCAGAAAAGGAAGACCTTCCTTCGAGTACCCCAACCTAAACTTCTCTGTCTTCTGGACACCTTTAGTGAGGACACAACGAGTTGTTGGTGCTGACACTAGTCCAAGTAAAAGGCTGTAGCATGACCAGGGGGTGGGACAAATAAGTTGAAGCATTAAGGCCCATCTGAAAGTAGCTCAAGGTCTACTGGAGTCCCAGGCCACTGCTGGAGAAACACTGGTTTGGCAGCGATACTGTATGTTATTTCCAGCGAGAGCCCACATGTTAATCTAAAATATAATCTCAAAAAAATGTAGGCCCCATCTGCACTAGGTATTTATAGTGCTGTGATACCCCTTTAAACCACCATGGCTTCCCCCCAAAGGATTCTGGGAACTGTTGTTTTGTTAAAGGTGCTGAGAGTTGTTGGGAGACACCTGCTTCCCTCCGCAGAGTTACATTTCTCAGAGTGGTTTCACAATCAACCTTATTCCCAAGAACTCTGGGAATTGTAGCTAACTCTGTGAGGGGAAAGGGGGTCTGCTAACAACTCTCAACACCCTTAACAAACTACATGTCCCAAAATTCTTTGGGGATAGCTATTCCTGTTTGTAGTGGCACAGTACTGCTTTCAATGTAGGCTATAGTACCAATGGGTCCTTAGTTTTGTTCACCTACTTATTACGGTCTGTTCTCAACACCTTGTCTGCCAACAGGTTGGCTAAGTTTCTCTTCCGTAATGTGTATACAAGAGGCCATATGTCTGGCTGTTTGTTTGGCATGTGACAAGACACTTGATTCCATCTGAAAAACACTTAATCTGTCAATAACCTTTGCGTCTGCTTGGCAAATGGACAGCATGAAGCTGACAGACTTCTTACCTGATAGGGAAGCAAAAGGAAGAGCCTTTTGGCAATCCCCCAGATAAAGAAATTTTGCATGTCCACTCAATAGCAAGTCCTACTATGTTTGGTGGATCTTACTCCCTGATTAAGTATGTTTAGGATTACAGCCTAGCTCAGTGGTGGAATACATGCGTGAAAATACCAGGATAATCCTGACAAATTCCTGACATCAGATGTTGAGCCTTTTTCTTTTTTTAAGGAAACCGCCAAAATTGTTGAGCGTTTTTGGGGAAACCTCCCTCACATATACCGATTTTAAGCTTTTGGAGCTGTTTTTCCGCTGCTTTTTCCATCACGTTGCCATACATCAGGGTTCCCCCTGACATTTTGCCTTGTCGCCATTTTTGCACCCCAAGACCGGGACACCTCAGGAATTTTCCTGATATATGGCAAGCCTAGGCTGGTGAGACCCTTGTCTAAAGAACTGTTGGAGGTGATTAGGGAGGCAGGAGAGGATATATTATTTAATGATATCCTTCCTAACTTGCACTAGCAAGTTCCATATTCTAGCAGAGTTCCAAACACCCCCCTTTTTAATTACGCAGCGATCAGCTTGTTGCTGACTCATCTGAGTCTCACTATTAAAGATTCCTTCCTGGTAAAATCCTTTTTAATCCCTTTTAAAACCAATAAACACAAGAATCTTATTAACGTTAATATAAAAGTAGTTTACTCACAGACTCATTCAGGTCCCTGAAGGCAGGCTTAGGTTACTTAACAACTAGAACTATTCCATAAAGAAGCAGTGACTTCTCCAGACACATACAAAATGGAGAACACAGACTAATCCGAACATGGAGGCCGTGTGCTCCTCCTCCATGCTAGCACAACAGACCACACCCTCTTCAAGTCTGTCCCAGCTCAGGAGGAAACAGGAAGTCTTCTCCTGAGTGGGACAAAACATCCCCTACCTAACATGTCCACTGTAGGAATGTTGTACTTGACTGCAGTTTTACATCCCACAAGAACATGAGAAGAGGCCCATTTAGTCAAACATCCTGTTATCACAGGCCCAGATGCCTGTGGGAAACATGCAAGCAGTACCTACAGGTATGTCAAGAAAGCCACTGCCTGCCAGTATAGGCTGTGTATGCACCATAAACCTCCCAAGGAATTCCCAGCACCCTACAGTTCTCAGGTTTCTCCATGGGTGGGATGTGCTTTAAATGTGCTTTAATATTATAGTGTGTTGCCACAGTCAGTACAGACTTAGATGGACAAGTCGCCTGACTCCATACAGTGGTACCTCGGGTTAAGAACTTAATTTGTTCCGGAGGTCTTTTCTTAACCTGAAACTGTTCTTAACCTGAAGCACCACTTTAGCTAATGGGACCTCCCGCTGCCGCCGCGCCGCCAGAGCACGATTTCTGTTCTTATCCTGAAGCAAAGTTCTTAACCTGAAGCAAAACCTGAGGTACCACTGTATAACACACTGTCCAATGGTAGAATGCAAGTCTTCTTGAACATAACATGACTTGCTTTTTCAGAGTAAACATACAAAGGCCTTCATGGTAAATAGATTTACAGTGCAATCCTAACCATGTCTACTCAGAAGAAAGTCATATGAAATTCATTGAGACTTACTCCCAAGTAAGTGGGGTTAGAATTGTAGCCTAATTAATTAATTAATTAATCAATTGAATGTGTGTAATGAATGTGGGGGTGGGGGAAGGATCTGAAGAAGAGCTTGTTATTTTCATATTTTTATTTTATTGGAACATTGAAGACAGATAAAACAAAATACGCAGTGCATAAACAGCTTGGATGATGAAGCAATGGCTTCAAGTTACAGGAAAGGAGATTCCGACTAAACATCAGGAAGAACTTTCTAACAGTATAAGAGCTGTTTAGGAGGTTATGGACTCTCCTTCTTTGGAGATTTTTAAGCAGAGGTTGGGTGGCCATCTGTCATGGATGCTTTAGTTGAGATTCATGCATTGCAGGGGGTTGGACTAGCTGACCCTTTGGAGGGGGGGTCCCTTCCAACTGTAAGATTCTATGAAAAGAGGATTAGACAAATTCATGGAGGAGGGGGCTATCAACAGCTCATATCCACAATGGCTATGCTCTCATCTGTAGGAGGCATTATGCCTCTGAATACCAGTTGCTAGAAACTGCAGGTGGGGCGAGTGCTCTTGCACTTAGGTCCTACATGCCTATTTTCCATAGCCACTGTGAAAACAGGATGCTGGACTAAATTGGCCATTGGCACAATCTAGCAGGCTCTTATGTTTTTACGGTGCTGGCACTACTTTAGGGGAAATCTGTGTGACAAAGAAGGGCAATGAGTCTTCTGAGGTACTGCTCCTTATCTGGTTTTTTTTTGGGGGGGGAGCACTTGGATTAAAAGTTATTAAAGAGTTTCAAAAACTGCTGAAGGATGAATCAGTGCTATCTTGAAAGGGCTTTTAAAAAAAAAACAACCAACAAAAACCCCACAACAGATGCATTTAATCAATTTATATGTTGCACCTGTCCCTCAACTCAATATTTGATCTCTTTCTTTTTAAAATAAAAATAAATAAAAAGCTTGTACTTCATAAAAAGTAGTTTATGGGGAAACGATCTGGAAAAATATGCTCCTACCCTGTTCTGGTATTCCTTGCTTCGCTGATTTGTTTTTCCAAGCATTTCTTCCCTTCAAAAACAAGGTACTATCAGTATACATCAGTTTAAGGCATGCTTGATGGAACCACAAGCAACAACGGATATATGTTGACATTGCATTTACCACTCACATTATTAGTAAATCCCATGCTTGACTTAGGGGGCCTCCAGGATGGAATTTTACTATGGGATTATTCTGCAACACGTTATTAACATGATAATAGGGCATTAGTCACTGATATATTCTAGTTTATTCATCATTGCTCTCATGTACAACATAGATTTAATGCACATTCATACCACTTTAACTCTCATGGCTTCCTGAATCCTGGGAACCATAGTTCACCCATTCACAGAGCTACAGGCACCAGGTGAAAAATCCCTCTTCAACCAGGCCTTATTTGCACACTTTTTCATAGTTTGCATATTTTCGCTGCTGCTGTTTCACATTTTCCTCATTCGCTGCCAACTCATCTTTTGTATAACATTTTGTCTGTTGTGGTGCTATCTGTGACATTTTCATTGCTCTTAATTAGGGATGGGTGAATGGGCCAATTTCTGTTTCTCTCATTTACTCCTTTTTCCAATATCAGCTCTTCCGTGTCGATTGCATTCCCCCCCCCTTAAAAACGTCATGAAAATTCATCAGTATTTTTAGTGCGATTTTCTCCTACAGACTACATATTTGTAGGCAATTTTGCCTAATGTAAGCAATTTTTTGCAGTTCAAATTCACCTAATATAATGGATTTTGGGGTGTGTTATCTTCACTGATATGCATCTTCATGCACCATTTTATGTAGCACATGCATTTTGGTACACACTTCTTGGCTGGAGCACTGCACTACAAAATTCGGAGGGTGCAAATTTTGAGGGACAGCTGAGTTTCCATTTCACAAATTGTTTTGGAAAGGTTCTCCTTTAAATGTGAACAGAACTGAATTCCTCCCTTATCCTTAGTCCTTTAAAAAAACCCCAAAACCAACGTATTGTCCAACTGTTGATTTTGAAGTAAGAATCATAAGTCTGCTGGCTCAGACTATTCCAGGATCCTTTCTTCCTTCAGGGTCCAAGCAGGTTGGGAAGTCCACAAGTAGCACACTTAGTTGGGTTTCTCACTTCTAAGTGTCCCACACTAAAATCTCGCAGGGGAGAGTGGCTCTTCCTCCCTGCCCAACCACCCACTCCATCTCGGCTAATAGATATCATTTCAAAGGCTTGACAAACTGCCATGTCCTGAGGAAGGCAGTCATTTATACTGATGTTATGGCTGTGATAAAAATCATTTGTGCGCTGATTTTATAAATTAGGTAGGAAATGTGAGTGGACCTGAAAAATGAAGTGCTACCACGCGGATTCCACTGTTGTTAATGCTTCATACTTTTATGCTTCATTAAACCAATTTCATGGGTATATGAGCCGGGAGGAGGGAGCAGGCCAGCTTTAAAGAGCTGCAACAATGGCTTATTGAAGGAAATGGGGCCGAGATTAAATTAAGTGCTACTTGAGAAATATGGAAATACAAAAATAATTCACGCTTCTAGATGGAGGATTAAAAGAAAATGATAACCTGGAGCTTTTCAGCTCCCAAAGAGAAGGGGCGCCTCATAATTTCTGCCCCTAAAAAATGCACCGGCTGCTAATTAATACAGGAGGGTCTCTTCAATTGCTCTTATAAAGCAATCATAGAGGCTGAGAACTAATTTATAATGAGTTTCATTTGCAATTGATGACAACTCTAATAATAATAATAATATGAATCCAGTACTTTTTGGACACATTTCTCTCTGATCCCATCACGTCCTGCTATAAAATAAAACAACAACAACAACAAAATCACCCAGGAAATATATATAACAGCAAATATTTCTTTTCTTTATCCTCTTTAAAGAGTGTTTCAACAGAGCCACTTCAAATATGCAGGGATGGGTAATGATGAACATGCTGGACTGTGGCTTGAGAGACCTGAGTTCGAATTTCTCTTTTAGTCATGTGTTGCATTTCTATTTAAATTTTAACCATTCTTTCTACATTTCTATACTAAGTGCAAAATGGAATAAGGACATTTTAATGCAAATCTGTGACCTCTTTTATAACGGGGTGTTAAGTGACCGCCTTACATTCTCTCTTTGAGCTTAACCTATATCTGTGGCGAGGAAGATAAAATAGGGGTGGTGTTATTTCTGCTGCCCTGGAGGAAGGGTGGATTAAATTGTGCCAAAACAATATTTTTAGAACAACATCACAGTGCCATGACCAGAAATGGCAAGACCGGGGATTTACTCTGGCCCCAAACCTAGTAAAGGACAAGTAGCCTAACATAATAATGGGAAAGGGCTGTAGCTCAGTATCTCCAGAACAGAAGATGGAACAGAACATGCCTACCCCATGAAATCCTAGAGAGTTTCTGCCTGTCAGTTTAGACAATACTCAGCTAGATGGTACACGCCCACCCACAATGTCAATGGGCAGCTGTGGCTAGATCTCACCCCCTGCCCCCAATTGCTGTTCCCCTCTGTTTTCAAATGCACTGGCCATGGGGCAATGCAGAATAAATCTGCAATGAGCTTTTATTTTCAGAATAAAACCAGTTTCTCAAGAAGGGCTGTTCTGGGGCAAAGTGCTATTTAGGGCTACCTTGCATGCAGGCTACATAGGAAAAAGCAAGGACAGCCTCTGTTGATTCTAGAGCATAAAGTCACGTATACACAAGCTTTCCTTTGCCAGAGCTGCTCCTTCCAGATTACGGGAGACCACTGTGGTTGCCTTGTGGAAAGGCACACCCCAGTGCTGGAACTGGCACTGTTTTTCAAACAGATACTGGGGTGAATGTAAAGTAGGTGATCTGCCTAAGGCCACTTGAATTTCAAAACTTCAATGCAAACCAGCCTGAAGTCATTTCCCTCCCCTTTACTCCTTCTCCCCTCTTCTCAGCACCCCCCACTAACTGAATAGTGTGATCTAATTAATTCATTCCCCCCTCCAGCCTCCTGGTGAGCCAATTGGATTTCAGCCAGGCCTGGGTGTCAAATCTGAAGCATCATCCCATTTCCTGAGCATAAGTGAGTCAAATCCCAAAGCCACACAGCCATGACCAGGTAAGGTTGGAACGTGGTTCATTTTCTGCCACCTCAACCTTCTTCTGTTTGGGCTTTCTTTGCTTTCTTCCCACCGGCCAACCTTTCCTCCGCTCCTTTTCACCTTCTTTCTATCTTTCTCCCCAGAGGACTCCAAGTTTTCACTCTCCAGTGACTAAGCCCTATTTGTTCCACGGATTGTGGAACATGTAAATACAAAGGGAATCATTCATTAAATAAGAGGCTTATGCATACACAAGTTTTCTTTTTTTAAAAAAATATATGCATACTTTCAAAGCAGCCGTAAGAGGCTGCCATCTTAGCCCTGGATTCACAATGAGAACTTTGTATACAAGTGACCCAGGGACTGGGAGTTGGTCCAGCCCTTAGATTAGCACCAAAAACACGTAGAGACAAGGTCCACCTCTCTCTCTCTCTCTCTCTCTCTCTCTCTCCTCTGCTCAGCATCTCTCTCCCCAGTGATGATAATATATGCCCATGAATCTGGCTCATCTGAAGGCATGGAGGGCATCTGGCTTGCTCAAAGTGGGGGGAAACTCAGGGACAGCTTAGGTAGCTGGCAAAATTGGGCATCAATGTTTCCCCTCTAAGCTGACCCATTTCAGCCAACGGTATGGACAGAGGATTCTCATAGTACTGAAACCCAGGATTATCCATTCAAGTGGAGGGGCAGTGGATTCAGCATGGGCCAGGGAACCATATTACACAGAAACAGAATTTATTCTATGACATTTGCTGCCACAAGTGGTGATGGTGGTCACTGGCATCGCACTGTCAATTTAAAGCAGCATCGTACAACATTCAAGTCTTCCCCCAAAGAATCATGAGAACTGTAGTTCGTCAAGGGTGCTGAGCATTTGTTAGGAGGCCTCTATTCCTCTTAAAGAGCTACAACACTCAGTTGGGAAGAAGGATTGACTGATAACCCACTCTGGAAATTGTAGCTCTGTGAAAAGACTAGCAGTCTCCTAACAACTCTCAGCAACCTTAACTACAGCTCCCAAGATTCTTTGGGGGGTAAGCCTTGACTGCTTAAAGTAATATAGTATAATACCACTTTAAACGTATAGTGCATAAATATAAATATCGATTATTGCCTCATAATAAATGGTTTTAAATAGAGGGTGAATTGAATGGGTGGAGGGGGGGTTGGAGGAGAGGCGGAAAGAAGAGCTAATTTGTCCATGGCTAGGGGGCGCAATCTGGGTGGTTCTGCCAGGGGCGCAAGATCACCTAGCTACGGTTCTGTGTGGGTGTGGAAAGGGAGTTGAACAAATTCATAGAGGAGGAGTCTCTCAACAGGGCTAAGCGGAACCCCCTTGCAGTGGCGTAGCATGGGGAAAGCCACAGAGGACGTTGCCCAGGGCACAAAATTGTTAGAGGGCACAAAATCATTCCATCAGATATAAAACTGACTCAGGGAAAAGCTCCCTAAACAAAACTGTCTTCAGCAGACTGCTGAACGCCATCATTCTAGGCACCTGTCTGATTTCGGCTGGAAATTGAATCCAGAGAACTGGAGCTGTGACACTAAAAGCCTAGTTTCTAGAACAGGCTAAGCGCATCTCTAGGGTGCCTTGTTCCTGATGCAGATCTTTATTCCCCCCTTGTTCTTGATGTAGAGCTTCACTCACCCCTTCTTTCCTGGCAGGGGAGTGCCATTCTGTGGTTCGCCTGAGGTGCCAAAATGTATTGGCCTGCCCCCAACAGAATTTGTATTCGGTAGGCTACATAATTTTCACAAATGTGTGCTTTTCCCTAAAGCCTTTTCACCAGTGTAAACGTCTCTGTTTGCATTCTGTGTGGTTGGAGAACTGCATCATGGAATTTGTAAATTTTGAAAGAGAACTGTCTTTCAGTTCATTCAGTGGTTTGGGAGGAGGAAATTTGCTAAAGTTGCAAAAAAAGCCATCACTCTCCAACAATCATTGAGATGCTCTGAAGGGGCACTCTTGGTAGCTCCCCACACCCCTGAGGTTTGCCTGATTGTCAATAGGGACTGAGACTTTCATGTAGCAGGGCCTGCCCTGTGGAACTCCCTAGCAGGAGACGTTTGGCAGGCGGTGCCCCCCCTTCATTCAGACAAATGGATCAATTATTAAATTAGACAAATGGATCAACTATTTCTGCTTCTATTAGGAATTGCTATGTAATTATTTATTCCGGGTTGTGTCGTTATTTTAAGGACTGTGTTGTTTTTTGGAGTCTATGCATCATCCTGTTTGACTTTGTTGTAAACCATATTGTGGCTTCTGCAAATAATGGTATATTTGTTGTTCTTTTCCAACTCTTTGTGACCCCCATGGACCAGAGCACGCCAGGCACTCCTGTCTTCCACTGCCTCCCGCAGTTTGGTCAAGCTCATGTTAGTAGCTTCGAGAACACTGTCCAACCACCTCGTCCTCTTCTCCTTGTGCCCTCCATCTTTCCCAACATCAGGGTCTTTTCCAGGGAGTCTTCTCTTCTCATGCTGTGGCCAAAGTATTGGAGCCTCAGCTTCAGGATCTGTCCAGTATCCTTCCAGTAATGGTATATAGATCACCAAAATAAATGTTAAATAAATAAATAAATAAATGTTAAAATTGAATACTGCCCTTCATATGTAGATCTGAGGGAAGTTCACAACATCAAAATTCAAGATAAAAAGCACAAAGTTAAAGGGAACCCTGACCATCAGGTCCAGTCATGTCCGACTCTGGGGTTGCGGCGCTCATCTCGCTCTACAGGCCGAGGGAGCTGGGGTACAGCTTCTGGGTCATGTGGCCAGCATGACTAAACCGCTTCTGGCGAACCAGAGCAGCGCACGGAAACGCCATTTGCCTTCCCTATTTATCTACTTGCACTTTGACGTGCTTTTGAACTGCTAGGTGGGCAGGAGCTGGTACCGAGCAACGGGAGCTCACCCCATCGCGTGGATTCGAACCGCTGACCTTCTGATCAGCAAGCCCTAGGCTCTGTGGTTTAACCCACAGTGCCACAGGCACAAAGTACATACTAAAAACCTACAACATATTTAAAAAGAAATTATCAACCAAAGGCTAGGTTGAAGAGGAACATTTTCACCTGGAACCTAACGATATGTATTGAAGGTGCCAGGCGAGCCTTCCTGGGGAAAGCATTCCACAAATGGGGTGCCACTGCAGAAAAGTCCCTTTCTTGTGTTGCCACCCTCCAGCCCTCATGTGAGGAGTCACATGAAGAAGGACCTCAGATGATCTCAGAGTCCAGATCAGTTCATATGCAGTCCTTGAGGTATTGTGGTCCTGAGTCAGTTTAGACTTTATAGGTCAAAACCAGCACTTTGGAAGCCTGTGCAGTTGAGCCAGGATCGGTGTAATACGTTCAAACTGTCTTGCCTCGGTGAGCAACCTGGCTGCCGAATGGGTCTGCTGCTGACCTTAACTGGGTGCACATAGCTAGAGACCTTCAGGTCAGTACTGTAGTAGCAGTGGGATCCAAGTGCCTGATGTCATGGCTGCATGATGAAGGAGGGAACCACTGCCTTGTGGTGGAGTGCCATGGTGGCCAGAGATTGGTACTGCAGCAACCAATTCAGCAATGATCAGCTTGCTTAAGGAGCCAGTCAGTTTCTACCAGGTCCTATAAAGTTCCTGACCCTGATCTGCCTCCTCAGCTTAAGCAACTCCTGCTCAAGTTTGGGAGGAGCTGGTTGAAGATGCCTTGACATCATCTAGCAACCACTAAGGGTAGGAAAGAGAGTTGTGATAATTCAGAGGTCCCGCACACATGTTCTGCAGCACGTTTACAGACTTGCTGAGGCCCAGTGATATAGCATGCGGTTTTCATGCAGAAGGTCTTGGGTTCAACCCCTACCATCACTGGTTAAAAAAAAAAAAAAGTAGCAGGTAAAGAGAGGCCCCAGAGAGTCAGCAAGTCAGAATAGATGTTCCTGAGCTACATGAGTCAATAGTCTCAGGCCATTTCATATGTTGTTTGCACGACTGCATGAAGTGATGCCTGTCAGTGATGGAATGCAAGACCACCTAGGGACCATACGTTGAGTCTCAGGATGGAAGGAAGATGAATGCAGAAAATAAATAAAATGTGCATTCATGCACATTTAGATGCATTGTGCAGGTAAAATTAAAGTTGCACCTGCATTGGAAACACTCTGTGTGAGAGGCAGGGAAGCTCCCACGTGAGAGCTGGGAGGGCTCATCTTTCTCTGGGGCAAAAGTTAAGATATACCTGTGAGAGAAGACTTTGCATTTCTCTCTCTCTCTCCTGTTTAGACTAGTTTGGTTTTTATTGTATTATGACAAGTCTTAATAAAATTACATTTAAAATAAGTCATACCCACATTTAATGCACAAAAAATCCTGGGAACTCTCTTTTGCTACTCACAAAGCTATAACCCTTAACCAGGGTGCCAACTTGAATAAAATATTTGGAGGTGCATTTAAGCCCCACCCCACATAATCAATCGCATGACATGGTGTATGCACACCATTTGGATGGCAATGCCTATCAACTTTTCGGGGCCTCCAGTCCTTTCAAATATTTTATTGGGGGTGGGGGCAAAGGGACCTCAGCTCCTAGGAGTTGGCTCCTGTGACCTTTAACAAACCACAGTTCTCAGGATTATTTAGGGAAAGCCACGTGTTTTAAAAGTGGGTGCAGTTTTGGCCCCATCTGCACTATACATTCAAAGCAGCATCATACCACTTTGAACAGTCATGGCTTCCCGCAAAGAATCCCTGGAACTGTAGTTTGTTAAGTGTGCTGAGAGCCCACCTATTCCCCTCATAGAGCTACAGTTCCCAGAGCTCCCTGGCAAAAGGGAATGATTGTTAAACCACACTCAGTGGCGTACGAAGCTGCTTTGCGGGGTGGGGTGCCGCTGCGTAGTGTGTGTGCGGCGTGATGTTACGACGCATGCAGGCTACAGAGTGCAGTGGCACCCCATCCGTGCGGCGGCTGCTCACACGGCAACTCGTAAGGCTGCAGTGTGCGAGCAGAGAGTTGCCGCGTGAGTAGCCGCCGCACAGACGGGGTGCTGGGCAGTGGCTTGAGAGTGGCGGGGGGCACCAAATGTCACCCCCCCACCAGGCTGGAACAGGGGGCATACCACTCTCAACTCCCCCACCTTGCTACGCCACTGACCACACTGGGAATTCTAGCTCTGGGATGGGAAGGTCGTGGATACCAGGCTTGTTGGATCTACTTGAGTGGCAGTTGGTGCCCATGGGGACTGGTGGGGCAGAAGATAAGGAGACTAGAAGTAGGTGGAGCCAGGACCAAGGACAGACAGGGCCATTTCATGTGCCGGCTGTAAGTAGGATGGCAAGCATCTGGGGGCTGGCTAAAGGCAGACTGTGGTTGGTGGGGAGTGCTCCATATGCCACAATGGACCAATTTCCACTGAATTTACTTTATTCCCCACCTCAAACCCTAAAATCCACCCAGAGCCAGGTGCAAAATAGTGACACAGGAAATGAGACCAGACAGACATTTAGAATGATGGAACAGCGTGCCTCTAAGTACATAGTTGGCCTGGGGGTTTATGATGGTGATGATGATTTTTATGATTATTATTATTATTATTATTATTATTATCAAAATTAAGCTCACAGACTTTTCACAGAAAAATCCCTCCCTCTCCTCCACCAAGGTGGTCTTTGTTTCAGTACCCTAATTTAGGGGGGGGGAAACCCCAAACCCCTGTTGTTGTTGTTGTTGTTGTTACAGTTAGGAGTCAGAAAACCCTGGCCAATCTCCTGCAAATCTCTGCAAAATATACCAGGGGATCCTAGTCTATTTTTTGCCCAATCCAACAGTAGCATAACAGCCTGGAGACCAAGAAACCTTGAGTTTATCTTGAGGTCACCAGGAGGCAACCTGGTTTTTTATTATTATTTTGTAAAATAGAAACAAAACATGCAACAAAAGGGAGAACTTAAAAGAACAAAACCACATCTCTACCATTGACTCACAAAGGTTGCCTCCAGATTAGCTGTTTATTGAGCATTCACCCCAATTTATTTCTGGGGAGATTAGATGATGTTGGCTATTTACTGAGCATTCATTCCATTTGCAGGGAGGTTGGACAATGTTGTGCCAAGCAAATATTACCCCACACTTTTCAGTGCATTTTCCTGCCGCTTCCATTATTGCAAAATTCTTGATTTTGAGTGGGCTTGCTGTGCTAAAGTTTCAAAGAAACTTTAATTGTGCCACCCGAAGGTGCTAACATGTGATTATTACACCCCACCTCAAAATAGCAAGAGTCTAAAAGCACCCTTAAGCAAACGACAATCTCGTGGCCTTGGCTCCTCCATCTGTAATATGGGAATAAAAATAATACTGCCCGACCTTACAGCATTGTTGTGAAGTTTACTGAGATAAGGTATGGTGAAAGCAATTTGAATGCTCTAAAGCCCTATACAAATATTCTCCATCCTGTTTTTCCCCTTAAAAAAAAACAAAAACAAATTGATGAGGCACCCTTCCCACAATGCTGCACACTTTCAAGTTCACAGCTCACGTCTCTTGCAGGCAGTCGTTGGTGCCATGTGTGTTGTGCTGTGATTTTGTTGCAGAATTAAGTGGTTATTTCCACGTCAGAAAGACTAAGGTGTGTTTGTATTTATAATAAGCGTGTGCATTTGGCTATCTTTGTAGAATCTGCTGGTCCAAGACTTAACATGCTAAAGAATAGATTTCCCCGTCAGTTCAGGCAAAAACGAGAACTTGTCCTGTACTACTACTGCCCGGTTGCATGTTTCCCATGCAAATGGCGAGGGCTGGTGTCTTATTAATACACCCAACCGGTAGCCAACCCTCCCTTCCCCTGTTTCAGTTTGAAATTGATTATTTTAATACAGAATTCCTGAATGAAAAGAGGTTCTTGGCCTTTTCCTGTGCTGTTGAATAATGCATGTGGGAGAAAGCAAACATAAGCAGAGGGTCTCAGCTGCGGAAACAATGGGCAGCTCACAAAGCCAAGGGGGCACATCAGTTTATCCCTGCCTTGTCAATCCCAGTAGCCTGGGAATCGTAGAAGGAAGCAGCTGCTGAACGTGCCATAAAAATGACCGGGGCACTTTCGAGAGATGGATGCATTTACACATCTGAAAACAAGATATTGATTTTTCCTACAAAGCTGAAGAGTGGGAAATATTCGCGCTTAAAGTACGCGTCAAACATGGGTCTCTTAACAGAAAATAACATATGGACAAAATGAGAGTGAAAATTGAAAAATCATAAGACGCAACCCATCAAGAAAGTGTTGGTCTTTAAACACTGTTTAAACATGCAATTGGCAATCCCTCACCCCTGCTAAAAAAAAGGGAGGGATTGCCTCCCCCTTTTTTGAGGTAACCCAAAATGGTAGCCAAGGGACACTGATTGTATCTGTCCGTAAACAGGGCCTCATTCTGCACATTTTAATTCATCTGCCTGTTTAGATATAGATAATATTATTTGCACTCCATTTTTTTTGAGTGTAACGGTCCTGAAAAACACCCTGCACTGATAAAATGTCAGATTTTGCTGGACAATGTGGATTCTGCAGGGATGGATCCTGCTGACTGCATTCAGGTGCTGGAGAAGAAACTTTTCAAAGATGTTTACTCTTCTTGGCCTTGAGAGAGTTCCTGAGAAAAGGAGGAGATAGAGGAACCCTCTCTCTCTCCTTCTCTCTCCGTTGTTTTTTTTTTTTTTAAACAGAACTTTCTTTGAAACTTCAAATGCAAAAGTAAGCTTTTTTAATTACGAAGCCTAGTTTCATTTTATTTAAAAATAAAGAAGAAGCCTCTTAAGCTTGAGCTACTCCGTCATGATTAAGGGCCCCACCTCCCCTCCCCTTGGTCCCCTGGTGTCAAGTCACCAGTCCAAGAGGTTTTAAGTTCTGTCCTGCCGCTTTCCTCGGGAAAACCCTGCTGAATCGAAGCAAATGTCAGCCAGGTTTTCTGCACATTGGCATTCGTTCTGATTCAGCAGCAAACAGCAAGCTTTCCCAGGGAAAGCAGCGGGGACAAAAGAAAAACCTGCCAGACCCATGACTTGAAATCACAGGACAAATGGAAATGTGGATCAGCCCTAAGTCATTCATCTTTATTCTTTGAGACCTCCACAAATGTGTTGCACCTGAGCTATGCCACTGATTACTCCTCCATTTGTTGTTGTTGTTCAGTCGTTCAGTCATGTCCGACTCGTGACCCCATGGACCAGAGCACGCCAGGCACCCCTATCCTCCACTGCCTCCCGCAGTTTGGCCAAACTCATGCCAGTCGCTTCGAGAACACTGTCCAACCATCTCATCCTCTGTCGTCCCCTTTTCCTTGTGCCCTCCGTCTTCCCCAACATCAGGGTCTTTTCCAGGGAGTCTTCTCTTCTCATGAGGTGGCCAAAGTACTGGAGCCTCAACTTCAGGATCGGACTCTTCCATTTAGCCCTTTTAATTGCTCATTCTTTACCGCCCATCCTTGTCCCTCCTTCCTTTCCTCTCCAGTCCCAGTTCTGTCTAAAGCAGGGGTGAGGAACTCCAGGTCCGAGGTCACCCCTAAAGAGGTCTTCCTGCTCCACACCTTCACTGGGTGCCTTTCTCTGCCTGGAATATCTCCATGAACTGCGATGACAATATTTCTTCCTTTCAAGGATGGGGGATGAAGAGCTGTGTGTGTGTGCTTGTGAATAGTATGTAGAAACCTTCACGATGAGGAGTGTATAGAAGTTGAATATTGGAAGAATCAGGACAAAGGGAAGAAAGCACTTCTTTATGCAGCACGTGGTTAAACTATGGAGCTCACTTTTGCAGGAGGCAGTGATAGCCACCAACTTGGACTAGATGACCCTTGTGATCCCTTCCAATTCTACAATTCTATGATTCCTTCCTCCCAATAAAACATATCTGAGATCAAGGAATAAGGTCCCAGGATATTCTGGATTGTCCATTAGGTGTGTTGACTCACTCATCGTTCACTATCCCAAGATTCCCAACTGCTTCCCTATTAGGAACAAAAAGAAGTTGCCTTATTCCGAGTCAGACCATTGTGGTCCCCCCCTTTTTTTTAGTACTATCTACTCGTATGGGCAGTGGGTCTCTAAAATATTCAGGTGACAGTATTTCCCTGCCTTCTGGAGAAGCTGGGAGTTGAACCTGGGACCTTCTGTATGCAAAGCAGATTTGGCCTTTCCTCTAAATAAATGTCAGCCAAATTATTTTTCATTTGGAACATTCTTATATATATACTCCTACCTTTAAAAACACGCAACAAAAAACTTTTTTAAAAATGCAATTTGGATCTTATGTAACAAAAGTGAATGTCTATTCCCACCTCCTTCCTCCCCCCCCCCTTCCGGGAATTATTTTCTACTAAAAACTTAACTACCAACTCACAGCTCTTCTGATGTTCCCACAGTAGAACGCTGGCGAGCTCTTAAAGAAACCAACTTCTTTATCATCTTGCTGGCAGCATCGTGCGGCTTCTGGGACTGAATTTAAGTCCGGTGGTCACTAAGGACTTCCTGGATAGATGACAAATACTGTGGAAATGTGAGGGGGGAAGCTGTTTGAGTGTGTGGTTCAGAAAAGAATATGACTAAGCAATGAGGTGGAGATTATTCGCGGTGACATTGGTTGGAGAAGAACTTTCTGATTTACAGGAACTTCACGTATTATTTCCTTGAGAGGATTTTTTTTATGAGGGAAAAAAAAGAATGACAAAAGGAGCTTTACAAACTCCTCTCACATTTGACAGTCTTTTCCTTGAACAATCTTTCCATTGTAAAAAGGCAATTTTGATTAGCTCTTACAGAAGATTGATCCAAAGCAGAAAGAAAGAGAAAGAAAGTGATGAGGATCTTCTCCTTCTTCTTCTTTACAGATTTGTTTCAAGCACTCTCTCAGGTGGGAAATTCTCCTGCAAAAGTCTTGCTAGAATGCACGAGAGCTGTGTGTATTCATTTCAATTGGGCTCATTCCAACCAGTTGGACCCTGGATTTATAAGTAGCAGAAGCTCAAGATAAACAATAACCTGACAAAATACTAGGGTCAGGCAGGTTTCCTTTTTCCTGTCAAGAGCTGAATTCCCTCAGGGATAATCTGCTTGGGATCACAACTGGGCAGTGGGCAGGATTGAACTCAGTGGAGGGCAGAGGCAAAGCCAAAACCAGATGAGGTAACTCTTTGTTTCTGCCAGTGGAGGCTGGTGTATTAGGCCGAAAAGGGCACTGGCCCACTAACCTCACTCACCTGCCCTGCCTTCTGACTTACAATCAGTCCAGGGGTTGGCACTGGCTGCTGGTGTCATGAGCCCCATTGTTGTTGTTGTTGTTTTTTAAAAAAGAAATGCTTTATTGAATTCAAAAAGAAAACAGTCAACATAAGAATAATACACATTACCAAAAGATAAAATACTTTCATCATACATAGCTTTTATAATGACTTCTGATCACCCCATCATGGGTCCTAAGTACTGGTAGTTTTAGCATATGACACTTACCTTTAGCCCCGTTGTTCTGTTGTGACAGGACATGGATTGGCAGGCTCTGGTGGAGGAGGAAGTAACAGAGGTTAAATGAATTGCAGGGGATGTATGTTGAAGGAGGAATGGATCTCCTCATTCCACTCCAATTTCAGCCATTTTGGAAAGGGGAGCAGGGATGCTGGGTCTCCCCTCAAACATCTCCTGCAAAGCCAGAGGCTTTGATCAGCCAGGCATGGGGAAGGCTGAAAAGGAGGAGGCAACAACTGTACCTGAGTCTGAACAGGAGAGTGCAGTCCTGTCACAAAGAATCAAGTGCTGCCTTCACAGATGCCAGAAGACACTCACCCCGACCCCAATGGAGTGCATGCTTGCAATTCCAGTATTCCCATAAGGCAAGAAAGCCCTGCAAGCGAAATTTTCATCCTTCATCTTTAAACTCTTGGTGGGCAGGGTAGTAAAACTTGTTGGGACATCTCCATTGCTTCTGCCCAGTTCTGAACTTCTTGACTAGCTCCTGAACTCCTAAATCATGTCTCCTGAACAATGTGGCTGCTCCTGCGCATTCCCCATTACTTGTCTGAATAAAGATCTCTTTCTTACTTCTAAGTAAGAGCCTCTTTCTATGTGTGTTGGGCAGGAGCCAAGACTTCTGGCTTCCTTCTCTTTTGACTGCAGAACGCAGCAGGCGGGGGAGGATGGGAACAAAACTAGAATTACCTAAGAACATAAGAAGAGCCTGCTGGATCAGGTCAAAGCTCATCATGTTCTCAACTTGATGCCCTGACAGGAGGCCCCAAGGCAGGACCTGAGTGCTAAAGCGCTGTTCCCACTTGCGTTCCCAGCAACTGTTATTCAGAGGCTTAATGCCCCTGACATTGGATGTCCTGGCTACTAGCTTCAGTTCCCCATCCAATTATTCCTGTTTACCAAACAGAATAACAAAGTTGAATGGTGATCTCTCTTAAGCCTGCAGCAGGAATAATGTGACTCTGGGCGACTGTACCTTGGTGTGCTAAGTAGTGCCGTACCTGTAACCACTGGTGTTGCTGCAATTTTCCTCCCGCGTTTCCTTTTGTGCATGGACAGTAATACCTTTGCTACGATTTGGCATAAATGCTGTTTTCAATGGCATGCTGGTGAGAGGAAGCGAAATATTCACCCGGTCCCCTAAAATGTGTAGACGACGGATAAGGGCTAGCCGAAAGCAGAACAGGAAAATGTGCAAAATTGCTGCCACATGTAGTCTGGAGCACTGCCCCTCTGTCTCAGACCGGGCTCCTGTCCCCACAGAGGAGTGGGAGATGGCTGCAGTGGCACTCAGTGCAAAGAGCTAGGGCTGAGCAAAACTTTTTTTCCCTTTTCAGAGCTTTTTCAAAACATAGAAAGAGCCTGGCTACAGAATCAGGCTGAAAGACCATCTAGTTCAGCACTCTGGTTTCACAGGGGCCAACCAGAATCCTATGGGTAGCCTGTAATGTTGGGAGATCCAGCCCATGCTTTATGCCTTCCCCAGCCTCCAGAGTTGTTCAAGGGCAGTTGTTACACAAAAGCTGTAGAGAGAGGCTAGGCCCAGAGGCACCTGAGAACATAGATTTCTGGTGAGCTTTTTCTCATGCCTAATATTTGCACAAGCCTGTTATAAAGGACTTTGGTCACCATCCATTGTGCAAAACTACATCTTGCAAAGTCCACAAACAGGACCTTCAACAGTGCAGGTAGAACATAACCATCACAGCTAGTAGCCATTGTCAGAATATGCTGGAAGAGATGGGCCTTTGTTCTGATCTATCAGGGCTCTTTTTATATGTCCTTAGGATATCTTGTGTCTGTAATGACCCCAACTTCCAACCGAAGCTTATGAAATGTAATAAACCCCTGATATCTTAGTATGGTAAGTCCGCAACTTATGCTGCTTTTACTTATGCGATTGCTGTTTTGCATGGGTGGTGGTTGTGAAGAAATAAATAAATAAATGGAGGGTGGGTGGGTGGATGGGGAAACCCAGTGTTTCCACACCCCCAGCAGGTTTTTCTCACTGATCTGGTTTGAGAAAGTGGTTCTGCCTTCCCAAAAGCCCAGCATCTCACTTACTCATCTTTGGGAAGGAGGTGCAAGGGATTTAGGATGTTTCCCATAGCCCCCATGCCTCTTTCCGAAAGCCCAGCATCTCACTTACTAGAGCAACCCTCTGCCTTGAGGACAGAGGTGTTGTTTCCAAGGGTTCTTGACTTCATATGATTTTGTGGGACTTTGTGCCATTTTGGCTTTGACCCCTGGTACCAAGTCTTTGCTTAAGTAGTGGGCCCACTTTAATGTAGTTTCTCTTTCTGTTCAAAATCTAGAAGAGGTATGAATATGGTGGGGTTGTTTCATATCTGGGATGCCACCACTGAAAATGCCCTTGAGTACTGCATAAAGAGATAACAAGTGTGGGGTGGCCCTGACAACACTGGCAACTTTGGCCACACTCACCACTGCCATGTGGTGTTTGGAGTTTAATCCTCCTATGCCACTGGTCTATCTAGTTTCACATTGTCTACAATGGCCAGTAGTGGCTTTTCAAGATTTCATGCAGATGCTTTTCCCAGTCCTAATTGGAGATGCTCGGGATTGATCCTGGTCCTTCCACTGGTGGAGGGGCACAAAGCAACAGCTTCCTTTATAGCTCCAAAATAAAAATACTCAGAATATACTATGCTCATCATATAATATATGTTACAAAGCTTTCCCATTTCCCTAATGTTTTGGAGCAGAGCATGAATTAAATAAATATGGGCCCTTTTAATATTTTCCATGTGAGCTGCACACGTTCAGAACTCGATTGTCATGCCAGCAGATCTCAGCTGCCCCGCTGAAATGTTAAACTTTTCCTTGAACTTCAGAAGGAGCTGTGGACACGGTATGCACTGAAACCTTGCCTAAGGCAGTAGAGTCCATTTAAGATTCTTTGTCCCTCCACCCCCTTCTCTGTCAGGTATAAGAGTTGTTGTGATTTACAGAAAGGAAACCCAGCCAGGCCTAGAGGTGGTGCACCCAGAATCAAATTGCCTGGAACAGGAAGCTCTGGTTCTGACAGAGGGCAACACATCTGCGCTCCTGGAGGTAAGTGCCCGATAAATTCCCACCTGGACCAAACACTCTTATCTGCTTCCTGTTTCTTGCACTGTCTTGCAGTCACCTGGAACTGAAGGCTTCCTCCTGGCTTTATCTTATCGAGGAAGCAAGGAAATGCCACAGGGTGCATTGTCAATATGACCTCTGCGAACTGTGAGGTGGGGTGGAGCAGAATGGGATGGGAATATACCAAAGGTAAAGGACCCTTCTGGCACAGTTGAGTTAATTAAAGATGCATTTGACGTTGTGACAGCAGCAGAAGGAAACAAGCTCTTCCGATTCCGTTTCAGATTCCCCTGTCCCGCCAAAGAAAATCAATGAAGACTGTAGCAGAAAACCATTTGCCACAACATAATGACAACATGAATGCCCCTCGACCCCCAAAACAGAATGTAATTTTTTTTGTAAAACATTCCTCCCCACGTGTGTTGTAGCCAATGGTAGCCATACTAAGAGTACACACCCTCCAACATTTATCTGATAAAATAGGGACATCCTATTCAACAACAACAACAGCAACAACAACAATTTTACTATTTATATCCCACCCATCTGACTGGGTTGCCCCAGCCATTCTGGGTGGTTTCCAACATATATTAAAATAATAATAAAACATTTAAAAACTTCCCTGTACATGGCTGCCTTCAAATGTCTTCTAAAGGTTGTATAGCTATTTATCTCCTTGGCTTGGGGGGATGCATAACTCCATACCCTCCAACATTTCTCTGATGAAAATAGGGACATCCTAAGGAAAAGTGGGACATTTCGGAATCAAATCAGAAACTGGGAAGGCTTCTGTAAATTCAGGACTGTCCCTGGAAAATCTGGACACTTGGAGAGTCTGAGAGTAAGGTAAAGGTAAAGGTAAAGGTAAAGGGACCCCTGACCATTAGGTCCAGTCGTGTCCAACTCTGGGGTTGCGGCGCTCATCTCGTGTTACTGGCCAAGGGAGCCAGAGTACAGATTCCGGGTCATGTGGCCAGCATGACTAAGCCGCTTGTGGCAAACCAGAGCAGCGCATGGAAACGCTGTTTACTTTCCTGCCGGAGTGGTACCTATTTATCTACTTGCACTTTGACGTGCTTTCGAACTGCCAGGTGGGCAGGAGCTGGGACCGAGCAACGGGAGCTCACCCCGTCGCAGGGATTCAAACCGCCGACCTTCTGATCAGCAAGCCCTAGGCTCTGTGGTTTAACCCACAGCGCCACCCGCATCCCAGTCTGAGTGTAGACCCAATGAAATTTAATCCACATGAGTAACTTAGGTCGATTGGGCTTTCACAAATTAGGCTGCCTTCACACCATATATTTAAAGCAGCATCACAAGACTTTAAACAATCACAGCTGCCCCCAAAGAATTTTGGGAGCTGCAGTTTATTATGAGTGTTGTCAGGGCCGTCTCGTCATAGGGGCTGGATGGCGCGGTGCACCAGGGCGCCAGGCCCCCAGGGGCACCCCGCGAGCCCGCCGGCATACCAGGCGCCTCCTCCCCAACCCGCCCCCGCCCCCATGGGTGGGTGGGCGGGCGGGCAGGTGAGTTGCAAGCCGCCCGCCCTCCGGAGCCCCAGCTGGAGCGCTGGGAAGGGCGCGCAAAGCCCCGCGCCACTCCAGCGCCACGCCCCTCATCCCCCGCTCGCCCACCTCCCTCCCGCGCTGGCCACCCCTCGGGGGATGAGGGGCATGGTGCTGGAGCGGTGCGGGGCTTTGCGCGCCCTTCCCAGTGCTCCAGCTGGGGCTCCGGAGGGCGGGCGGCTTGCAGCGCCACGCCCCTCATCTCCCGCTCGCCCACCCCCCCTCCCGAGGGACGGCCAGCGCGGGAGGGAGGTGTGCAGAGAGGCGGCCCACCGGGGGCGCTGAGGGATCGTCGCGCCAGGGCGGCTGTTCCCCTTAAGATGGCCCTGAGTGTTGTGAATTGTTAGTAGACCCCTATTGCCCTCACAGATTTCCCTTGGAAAAGAGATTTATTGTTAATCACTCTGAGAATTCCTTGTAGGAAGCCATGATTGGTACCATAGGGCTATAAATGCATGGTGTGAACATGACCCTAATTGGATACAAGCCCATGGATTTATTTGGAATAACGAGGTTGTTCTCCGGTGTTTAAACGTTCTCCTTGGGTCTGCAAAATTTTAGTTGCTGCTGCTGTTTTGTTAACCTGGTACAGGGGTTTGTTATCCCCAAATGAATGTGAATGGAAGGAACTGAAAGGTGGCAGTTCAGCTTACTGAGAAAGTGGGGTGGGGATTCTGAATATTCCAAACTTATCCAAAATATCATTTAGCGAGGGGGGGATCTAAATTTTGTTTCTTCAGGGTTCAAGAAGCAGCTTTCTCTAGCCCTGCCTGGATATGCTGGGCACTTAACCTAGGACCTTTTGCATGCACCACACCACTGAGCTATGGTCCAACAGCCCCCCTGGATGTACCTGAAACATAGAAGACAAGCAAGCTCTAGGCATTTGAGTAGTCATTATTCTTTAAATAACCCAACGAGGTGTATGTATGCGATCTATCTATCTCATGGTGGAACTATCTTAAAGTAGGGTCCCTTTCGGTAAACAAGATGGCTTGCAACCTTAATCACGGTACACGGCGAAGATGGGGTGTACTATTCTTCAGTATAATAATAGCTAATGAGAAAATGTGTTAGCCCGAAGGATAAAATACCAGCATTACTTAGATAAAGTACAATTATTCCAGTGTCGCTAGGGTATATCTAACTAGAATTCTCGCCTAGCTTTTGTTAATAAAAAAGGGAGGAAAAATCTGTGATGAATACTGAGAAAGGTGTATCGCTCACCGAATCCCTTTGTCTGTAGGAAATGAATATCAAATTACTTTGCAAAGTCTTGAAAAATACGTTAACCCTGAAAGAAAAGAGAGAAAACCCACCATTGCAGCCCAGAAGCCACAATTTGGTGAAAAAGAGGGGGGGGGATTCTTTGCTTGCTCATTTGATGCAATGGGGTTTTCATCAGCCAGTGGGTATTTTGCTTGAGCTTCCATATAGCTCTATCCTATATTTTGGTGGTTTTCAAGCTTTGTTCTCGGAAGTCTTGGGTTCTCTGGAAGCCTTTCAGAGGCTCTACTGGAGTATTCATGTGGGATAAGGCTATTCTTGGCTACTAGTCACAAGCACTGTGTTCTGCCTCCATTCAGAGCCAGTATCCCTCCCAATAACCAGCTCCTGGGACTCACAAATGGGGAAAGTTCTGTTGCGCTCAGATCCTGCTCACAGGCTTCCCATTAGAACATATGGTTGGCCCCTTTGAGAACAGGACGCTGGACTAGGTGGGCTATCAGCTATCACCCCTGTTTTTCACCATCTTTAGCCAGTAAGTCACAACTGTGTGATTAATGAGTGAAATGGGGAGCACACACCCCTTCCACAAATACCTTCAAAATGACCCAGGGAGCCCATTCTATGCACAATACCTCATCAGTTGATTAGTTCTGAAGGGACTTCCTGGCTCATTTTGAAGCTCTTTTGCCATCTTCCATCTTAAGTGATGATTGCTGAGACAAAATAGTTGAGAAATCCAGGTACAGTATTTACTGTGGCTGCTATGACCACTGGCGGGGGAAGAGGGGAGCGGGAAGAGCGGTGGGCGTTACACCCCGCAGGCGGCGCGTCACGCCTCCAGGACACACACCACATCCCCCAGGACGCTTGCCAGCCACACCCCTGCCTGCTGTCCGCCCCCAGTGCCGAAGCATGAAGCTCCGTCACTGACTGTGACAGGTCACCCCCAAAGCTGAGAGGAATTTTACTGAATGCAAAAAAAGTTATTTCCTTCCTAATATTGTTAAAAGCATAACCTACTAATTCAAGTGCAAATAAAACCCACCACAAGCTTTTCCGTACTGCCCTGGAGGTTGGTGGCGGTGGGCGTGGGCAGCCATTCCACCCTGTGTTAGCACACAGCACGTAGAAAACAAATTGTTTCACTGTGAGACTCCTGGTTAAAGCTCAGGAGAAGAAAATGCATGAAATATTTCTCTATCCATTCATTTACTTACTGTTTCAACTCTATAACCAGCCCTTTCTCCCCAAGGGAGAACATTCACTTTCCTACTTCCAAGGAAGAGCCTTCAACTGGATGTGTTGGGCACCTTCAGTCAACAGATCTCATTTCAACTAGTTGTAAAGGGCTCGCAGCCAAAAGAGGCTTCCATTATTAAAGGGTTAACACCATTACCTACCCTACCCCCACCAAAAAAACCACAACAGCATCATTGAATGACGTTTCCACCCTGCAGGGCAAGTTATTCGGCAACGCGTAACAGAAAGATGTCTCAACAATGCCATTGAATTGTGTCTCTAAGTCACATAAAGTTGCACGGCTGAATAGATTCATACCTTATGGCTGATAGCATCTGATGTGACAGTGGAGCTGAAAGCAACTGGACCCAGAGCCAAGGTTTATATCGCCAAAATTCAACATTTTGCTTAATTCAGCCACAGGAGCCTTGGAAACAGCGCAGTGATTATTTATTCATTAACTAAACTGTCCTTCATTTGAGGATCACAGGGTGGTGTACAATATAAAACCACAAAAATATATACTATAGTAAAGGTAAAGGTACCCCTGACCGTTAGGTCCAGTCGTGGACGATGCTGGGGTTGCGCGCTGATCTCGCTCTGTAAGCTGAGGGAGCCGCCGGTGTTTGTCCACAGACAGCTTCCGGGTCATGTGGCCAGCATGACTAAACCGCTTCTGGTGAACCAGGGCAGCGCACGGGAATGCTGTTTTACCTTCCTGCCAGAGCGGTACCTATTTATCTACTGTACTTGCACTGTGATGTTCTTTAGAACTGCTAGGTTGGCAGAAGCTGGGACAGAGCAATGGGAGCTCACCCCATCACAGGAATTCAAACTGCTGGCCTTCTGATTGGCAAGCCTTAGACCACAGCGCCACCCACGTCCCTACATACTATAGTAACAAACAATAACACACACCCCCATCTAAAAGGCCATACAGATTATCTAATTAGTCAAAGGCTGTTGGAGAAGTAGAATGTTTTTGCCTTGCACCTAAATATATGTAATGAAGGTGCAAGGCGAGCCTCTCTGGGGAGAGCATACCACAAACGGAGCCACCACAGAGAAGGCCTGTTTTTGAGTTGCTGCCCTCTAGACCTCTCATGGAGGGGGCACACAGTGGGGCTTCCAGTGGTGATCACAGGGTCTGGGTTGGTCCATATGTGGAAAGGCTGTCCTTGAATATTGCAGTATTGCATTCTTAATCTGTTTAAGCCTTTATAGGTCAAAACCAGTACTTCAAATTGGGCCCAGAAACTAATTGGCAGCCAGTGCAGTTCAGTCAGGATCGACGTTATATGCTGAAACCACCTTGCCCAGTAAGCAACCTGGCTGCTGAATTCTTCACCAGCTGAAGTTTCCAAAGTGGTGCCACCCATTCCAACTCAGCCAGCTGCTTCAGAAGGATACCATGGTTGATGGTACTGAAGAGGCCAAGGAGAATTAACAGAGGCACATTTCCCTGCCTCTCTCCTGACAGAGGTCATCATGCAGGGTGACCAAAGCAGATTCTGTGCCTAAACGGTCCTAATCCCCAAGTGCCTGTGCTGTATGCCCCTTACTCGGCCATCCCACACCCCACACTATGTACCTATCCTCCTACCCTGGAGCACTGTGATTGCATTCCTCCGCTCTCTTCAACTTCCTCCCAGAAGTATCCCCCCTCCCTCAATGAAAACAACAATCATACACACACAAACATTACCCACACAAATTAAAAACAATTTAAGCAATTTAAAAATGTTAAAACAGTTACCTCCAATTCTGTCCAAACTCTCCCTGAAAAATAACCAAATCATACCCACCTACCCCAACCATCCACAATAAAGGACAGGCCCAATTTATTGTGTTTTGAGCAAACTGCTCAACCTGGATTTCAAGCACTGCTTGTGAGTCACATGTTGGTGGGGCATGTTGTGAAAGCATGCAAGAGAATATATCATCTAGGTGAAGGATGGAGGAACTGTGTGTCGCTAAATGGTGCTGGAGTAAAACTCTCATCTTCCCTGACCATTCTCGCTGAGGCAACTGGGGTTTGAAGTCTGTCAACATCTGGAAGGCTACATGTTTCTCATTCTTCTCCAAGGTCACTCCCAGATTCCTTGTTTACTAAGCACTCATCTTAACTAGCAATGGCTTTCCAGGTGCATTCCCAGTCCTGCCTGGAGATGCCATTGGGGGTGGAAGCTGGTGCCTTATGCATAGAAAGGAGATGCTCTGCAAATGAGGTATAGCCTTTCCCCTATGGGTGGGGTTGGCAAGGGAGCATGCCCCCACTCTCCCTTCTCACACGATGGTAATCATGCAAGATGAATCTATCTGTATCTCTCTATCTCTCTATTTATCTATCTTTTTGATGGAATTCCCCAGAAAGACTCTTCAAACCACCAGTTAATCAGGCAGTGGCAAATGAGACAAAGGAAAACACATAATGCTAAGAGTCATTAATCTAATTATTTCACCCAGTGGCATTGTCATAAGAGACATTTATCTGGTCCCCAGCAGAAATGGATTCCCCTTAATTTCACTTCCAATTTCACTTCAGATACTTCCAAATGTTTAACCATCTTACTATCCTCCCTTCCTCCCCACCACCACTTCCCCAGCGGCAGGCTCTGAGTACAGCAAAGAGACCAGAAATTTAATTAAAAGGGGGTGGTGCTTGTCCCCTATAAAGAAGCATACACCCAGAAGATCACTGCTTCATTAGTACAGGAAACAAATCTCAGTGGCTTAAGCAAATGGGAGGTTATGTTGCTTTGGGGTGTCAGAAGTGAGTGGGGCTGGGTGTCTGCTGCAGCCCAGAGACTCAGAGCTGAACCAGGAGATTTTTCTGCCTGAAGCTAAAGACAAGATGGGGCCCTCCCCCTACACAGTAGCTGGCTGAATCTTAGTCCCATCTGCAACAGCACTCCCACCTCCTGCTGTTTCCAGCAACTGATATTCAGAGGTGTATTTCCTCTGACCATGGAGCTGGAGCATAGCCACTATTCTCCATGATTTGGTCTTTTGGAGCTGTCCAAGTTGATGGGCATCACTACCCCTTGTGGCAGGGAATTCCATAGGTCAACTATGCACTGTGTGAAAAAAAGGGCTTTATTTTCTCTCTTCTGAAATCTCCCAAAATTCAGCTTCAACAACAGTCCAACGGTATATGCATATCTAAGGTTGAAGAACACTGGCTTACATGGTTCATGGCAGGCCTCATAGCACATTTCTGTCCCAACAGATCAGTGCTGTTGCCCACTTCCAACTCTCTGCCGCCTGAGCCAGCCACTGCACAATGCCTAACAATTGCACCGTCCCCGCAGACGGTATCAGAAAGCCCACCAAATATCTCTACTGTGATCTGTGCCAGTCGTTCATACATGGGGGCTACAAATGTGCAACCTCCAGTTATTAATTTCTAATTTGTAGAGTTGTTTCCCCATCACCACAGGGGAAAAAATCCCCGCTAGCTGTTTCAACATAAAGCAAAGCAACCCTTTGACTCCTCTCCTGCAGCAACCCTCAGTAAACAAAATCTGGAACTTCTAATGAATCCAACAGTAAACCGGGAAGCTTCCAATCTGTCAGACACTTGTTATCCAATGAAAAGGCTATTATCTCCTGAAGAGGCGGGAAGTGTGTGTGTTGTGTGTGTGTTTGGTTGCGCTTCAATCAAAATGCACATTGAACAGGAAAATAGAGACACTCCATGGCTTTGCGATGGAAATTTTTTATCGGAAGGGGCAGCTGCCCAAAGTTTCGGAGGCTAGGCTGAATCTCAGCCATTGGCTGTGCTGTATTTTTTTAAAATCCACTTTTCCTTGGATGATGGAAGATATGCAAGTAATGACAATGGTGGATCTTAATTATAACCAGCAGGTGTCTGCTTCGGTACTCCAGGTGAGGGGGGGCAGTCTCTGTGGGGGCCCAGCCAAGCCCCTTACCAGCGTACAAAAGAAACCAATTAACGATTGTCAATTTGGGGTCAGATTAGTAGCTGCTTTACAAGTTAACAACCCATGGGTCTCTTGAGCAGCGGTTAAAAACAGATAGAAAATTCTGGGGATAGTTTGAAGCTAGTTTTTGTTGTTGTTTTGTTTTTAAAACAGAAAACTCAAAACAGTGCTTGCCTAGAGCCACAAAGTGGTGTTTAGAAACATTTTGCCATAGCTTGGTGTGGTAAAGCCACCATCACTGTGCTTGCAGAAGGCCCCAGGCTCAATCTACAAGCAACTCCAGATATGGCTTTGGAAGCTGCTGCCAGTCTGTGCAGACAAGGCTGAGCTAGATAAACCAATGGTCTGACTCTGTATAAAGCAGCTTCCTACGCTCCTCTGCTGTTCCTTATGAGCAGAATGTGTATATTTGAAGAAGAGATATGAACAGCAAAACAGAATAAGACAGAAACATGGTGCAATGGTTTGAGGGTCAGACTTGGACTGGCAGAGACCTGGATTCAATTTCCACTTGGCCAGGAAGCTCCTTGAGTAGCCATGTGGTAGTTAGGGTGGTGAACTGAGCTATGAATGAGCATGTCTCTGGCTTCATAGTAGTGTGACCAGGAACTCACTGGGTAGCTATGGAGAACCTGCTATGCTTGCAATTTTCATATGGGGATAACAATAATGTCCTACCTTTCAGGGTTGCTGTACTTAAACAAAATAAACTAGCATTGGTTTACTTCTTGTACTGAGCTGTATGCAACCCTCCTCACATATGCTGAATGGAGAGCTACAATTGTTTATGAATAAAATTAGGAACTAAAACTGTGTGTTTTGAACACTTTGGAAATGCACAGCCCGAATTCAACTATTTTTTTACCCAGTCCAACTGTCCCAGCTCATGCAATTTGTTTTGAATTGGCACCCTCTTCCATTTACTTGTTTGTTGCCAGACCTACATCTGCCCACATCTGTTGGTAACATTTTGTTGGAACTTTAATAGGAAATAAAACAGTATGTTGGTTGCCTCCCACTCCTCAGGAAGACTTGCCCCCACTTTATTCTTTGGCTTTGCTTCTTCCCTCACCCCTTACCATACCTCCTGCCTTCCTTTTGTATTTAGATTTTTTTTGGGGGGGGATGTTGGAAGGTGTGAAAAGAGGGGCTGCTATCAATTCTGGTTCTCGAATTTTCTGATTTTTCCAGTCCTAAATTCCGTTCTCCACATTTCTGCAACAATTTACTGTATTGTTATTTTTTTTAATCCCCATGAAAATAAGTCAGCATTTTAGTACGAATTTTCCCAAATGAAGGTTGTTTGTGCCTGCAGTTTTGACAAATATCCACATTTTTTGCAAACAGATTTCCCTAATATAATGCATTTTCATGAATATATGCATTTCTGTGCACACTTCACTCTACTTTAGGCATTGTGGTTCACATTAGTCGTCTGGAGAACTGGATTGCAAAATTTAGGAGAGGTGCAAATTTCAAGGGGTGGCTGTGTTTTGGTTTGGGTATTGTTTGGAAAAGGGGAAATTTGATAGGTTCACCTTTATAAGTGAACAGAATAAAATTTCTCCCCAATCCTGGCAACTTTTCAAGCCCAGGTGAAGCACCATGTCTCTGTTTATTCCTTTGGAAAACCATATAATTCTTCGAAGACGTCAAGCAAAGATGTTGCTGTTCTATTTCCAAGTGCTGTGGGACACTCATCTCGGTTTAAGTGGGGCCCGATCAGCTGTTTGGAATCTCCCATTGTCTCTCAGTTTCCCACAGAAATCTATTCCAATGTTTAAAATGTCTAAAGCTGTCCAGCCTCTTCTCACGCTGGTGCCCCGTAAAATATTGCTTGCTGCATGCTGCATCTCTCAAGGGTCCACAGCCAACAAACGGGAGCCTTGTTGCTGAACTTTCTCCGGGCCGCAGTTAATGATTAAGTGGTTCAGAAGGTTAATTCTTGGTGATAGTGTTGTCTTTGGCCTGAGCAGATGTTGGGAGTGCTTTAATGCGGTTATCAAACTTGGTTGCCCTTCATTCTTTCCTCTTTGCCCGCCCTCAGTATTGTTCTTTAATGCATTCCAAGCCCCCCCTCTATGGAGACCCAACAGAGACCTACATACCACAGCATTAGCGCAAGAAAGGAGAGAAGAAGGAGAGAAAAATCCCTGAGGTCACTGTGTATATTGACGATAAACTGCGCGTAAGCCGATCGAAGAAGAAGAAGAAGAAGAAGAAGAAGAAGAAGAAGAAGAAGAAGAAGAAGACTGGTAAATATTTGAACATCCATACGGATACAGGACACCACGGGGAAACCCTGATTACATAATCTGTTCTACTCGATGTAGATGCAATCTTTACCACTTGTAGTACTAGAATTCTATACCAGAATCTGACTACTACAAATTTACTACGAGTAGTAGTAGTATTTACTATGCAACATTCCCCATAAAATCTTTTGGTAGGCATCTTTTGTCGAAAAAGTCTGTTTTCTCCATCTCAGATTAAGTCTTATCTATATAGTTTTAAATTCCTTTCTATTCCTTTTTACACTTCAATGCTGTTTTGTGACAGCCTTTATGTTTTATATTTCATTTCTGTATACTACTCAGGTATTCTCTGGTTGCAGAGTGGTTTATAAATTCTGGTGGATAAATAAATACATGCTTTTTAAAATACACAGGGTTTTTTGGTGTTTTTTTAAAAGGGATAAAGATTGGTAAATATTTGTACAGTATATCCATATCAATACAGGATGTTGGGGGTGGAAGCTCTGGTTGGAAAAAAAATTCTATTTGGTGTAGATTGGGGTTCCCCCCCCCAGAACGTTTGCTGCTGCTGCTGCTGCTGCTACTACTACTACTACTACTACTACTAGAATTATGTATTAGAATCTTAATACTAGGATCTTACTGTATGTAGCAGGAAGATGGTGGCACCTTCATCACAGTGCTGGTGGTATCTTCAGCGTGGTGGCAGAGAAGGAGGTGGAAAGAGAACTCAGGGAGCAGAATTAAGGCAGCGGGGGGGGGGGGGGAGGCCAGGGTGGCTATGGCGAGCCGAAGTGGCCTGAGTGGTGGGGGGCAAGCATTGTGGTTGTGCAGGGGGCAGTGGTGATAGCGGGCCTGAGCAGGGGGGCAGCTGCATGGTGTGGAGGGGGGAGGGTGCAGTTGGTGAGTGCCAGCAGGATTGAAGCCAAAACTGGGTCGGGGGGGGGGGGGGCTTCCATATTTCTGCTATTTTCCAGGTGGGATTCAGCCACATGTGGGCAAATTCACATTGCACACTTATAGCTGATTTGGAGGTTTTGTGCAACAAATCTGTTCCCCTGCCCCCAAATTGGACTTCTTGTGCTAAGGAAGGTAATGGGAGAAATTCACAGGAAACTGCAGGCTAACACATGCTCTGACCCCAAAACAGATCCAGGTGAATGCTCAATAAACAGGCCACCTGGAATCTCCCTGAGGAACAGCAGAGAGGCATCAGCGTGCTTGGTGGGACCATGAAGGTTGCAGAAATACAAAAACCATTATTTTTAAAAAAGCAAAGGAAACAAACAAACAAACAGGCTAATGAGGGCTGAGCATGCTCAGTAGCCATAGAATGTAAGGTGGGAAATGCCCTGCTTTGAAGGATTGGCTGTCTCTGACCCTAAACAATAACCCACCATTTAGGAGGGTGGATACTGCAACATTTTGTTGCTGTTCCCTGTTGTTGAAAGCCCTTTGGGAGCAGCACTACAATGCTCCTTAATCCTCAGAAATTTGGAAGTTAAAAGAGCAGTGTGGAGCTGCTTGGAAAAGAGATTTCAAATAGCTTTGAACCTCCATTGCAGGGCGGGCACACATGGGTTCCCCAAAATTCCTTCACAGGCCAAATGGGGAAGGCTGGATGGCCATGTTTGGCCTATGAGACAGAGGTTCCCCATCTCTGTTCTACATACGGTAATAGCATGGTAAAGCATTGCCTGGAATGAGCTATTATGGACTGCTGGAGGGTTTTTTGGAGGGGGGGGAGAATGTTATGTTCAACTTCAGCTGACCCATTTATTGAGTATTCATCCTGATTTGTTTGCATGGAGATTAGACAAAGTGGCATCATGCCAATGTTACCTCATCCTTTCCAAGTCACTTCGCCATCACATTCCTTCTCTCAGAAAGTCTAATCTGGGGGAGTGGGGGTAGAGGGATTGCTGCAAAAGAGCTCCAAATCCATCTTTAATTGCACAACTAAAATTTGCTGGTAATCTCAACCCAAAACAGTGACAGTCAAGAAGCAGCCGAAGTGTTTGATTGCTCCCCTGGAACTTGAATTCTCTGCACATAGAAAATCAGCAGATCAAGGTAATACTAAGCTGAAACTATCTCCCTCCCTTTTTCATCAGAGAACATTTGAAGATCCTTCACCCCAACCTACTTCAGTTTGAAATGATACACTCCCGCATTAACTTTATCCTTCTCAATTTCTGCTGGATGCAAATACCAGACAATGGTCCTCACGTCTTCTCTTTGAAGCTCTTGAAGAACATTTTTGGGATCAGGGGTGGTTTTCTTCCCTTCCGTCTTTTTCCACACATCTGGGTGTTGGGTTTCTGCACTTTCAAACATTTTGGAGGCCACAGTAGGCATGCTCAATTAACTGTTAAACATTTGCATCAATTAAAAGATCATTTCCAAATCTGATGGATGAGCCCCAAATTTCCAATTCATTTTAACCATCAGGCGGAAAAGCAGTCCAACTCCCGATGAGAAGTGAGAAGATGAGAATATTTCAAATGAGCTGTAACTTCTTTTTTCTGTTTTTCTTTTTTCTTTTTAGAGAGACTGAGCTGAAAAGTTTTCTCAAGTGTATATGTTATAATGATGGCTGTGATGGGAATGAAGGACGGAACAAAATGTGATGTGGCTCGTCCAGGGTTTTTTTTAAATTTACTAATAGCCAGGGGCATAGCAAGGGGGGCGGACCGCCCCATGTTCCATAATGGAGGGGTTGACAAATTATCAAGGAACAATTACTGCCCCACTAGGGCGGTTCATAAAAAAAACTTTTTTAAAAAAAAATGCCTGCTCCAAAGGTCTTATCTTACCATACTAGGGATTATATAGCTATATATGAAATTTCATGCATATCGGTTAATATCTTGACCCTCCTCCACCAAAATAGCTGTTTACTTGGCTGTTTTCCTATGTCGTGAAGGGTGAAATTTCAGTTCAGTGGAGCACTTACTGTTCCCAACCCTAACCCTGTGGAAAGCCATCTAATTAGACTTTAATTAGATTTTGAGATGTTTTTAGGAGGTAATTTAATTATTGTTTGATTTTATACCAATGTTATGTATCTGATGTTAGCCACCCTGAGCCCGACTTCAGCCAGGGAGGGCGGGATATAAATAAAAGCTTTTTTTATTATTACTTGTTATTATTCCTTTGTAAGAAAATATGAAATAACGTAAAACCATTTTTGCAGGTGTGTGTGTGTGGGGGGGGAATCAATGGAGGGGCGACAAGAAATTTTCCACACCAGGTACCACCTGACCTTCCTACGCCTCTGATAATAGCTGTCATAACATCATAGAATGGTAGAGTTGGAAGCAGGAAAATTCCTTGGGCTGGGCACCTGCACATTTCCCTCATGGGACAATAAGAAGCATTGTATTCCATGTGTGTAGGCCAGCTTCAGTTGTGCTGCCATTGCAGGGATGGGCGAAGGAATGGCTAGCCTAGGAATGGGGGAGAAATTTCAGCCTGAGGGCCACATTCCTTCTGGGTAACCTTCCAAGGGCCATGTGCCAGGGGTGGGTGGGGCCAAAGGCCACAGTGGGTTGAGCAGCTGGTGTAAATTTTACCTTTGTACACATACTCTCACAACCCTCTCTGACCTCCACCCAGATAAGCACAGGGCATTATTAGAGTTGAAGAACCCATGCCACGCAAGAAATCCACTTTTTAAAAAAGAAACAACTTTTTGCAGTTAAGGAAGTGACTGGAAAATGCATTGAAAAGTGTGGCATGTTTTTGGGGAGACACCCTGCGATCAAATCAGGATGAACACAGAATGAATGGTTCATTATTGTGTAACCTCCCCATTATACAATAGAAAAGAATATTCAATAAAGACCAGAGCTAGTCTAACCTCCACATTAGCTTTGTGCAAGCAAATCAGGATGAATGCTTAATGAATCGGTTGTCTGGAGAGGGGCCCTAGTAGGACTTGCACGTGGTGTTTTCCTGTACTACACCTCACCAAGTTGGCTCAGTTGGATAGAATGTGGTGCTGATACTGCCAAGGTTGCAGGTTTGATCCCCATATGGGCCAGCTGTATATTCTTGCATTGCAGGGGTTGGACTAGATTATCCTCAGGGTCCCCCACCCAACTCTACAATTCTATTATTCTACACCAAACCTATACTGCTATCCCTTTATTCTCGTTCGAAAGCTGCTACCTCCTGAGGACGATGCCTGTGGTCATTTGCTCCCAGTTTTCTCTTTCACCTTATTTCCTCCCATGCAGCAACTCCAAAGGTTAAATTCCTTTGGGGTGGGGTGGTGAGAGAATGCCCTGTATTTATATGGCCTGTAATTTTCGGATCAATTCAAGAACTTCGCATTGCCAAATTACTGAGTTGAACCCACACTTGTGCGTTCTAAACAGAGACAGCTCACCGGTAAATCTTCAACTTGAACTCTCTCCAGATTTTCTCTTCCCAATGTTTTATCATGAAACTTCTGGTTTTGGACACAGGGTGGCAGGGGGGAATGTCTTGCCCAGGAGGGGGAGGTAAGGGGGGAGATCTATCTGAGTTGGAGACAGTTAATTGAGAAAGACAAATCTTGGCCTAACCACTTGCATAGGACAATAGTGTAAAAACAAACAGAGAAGTCCTCTTTTAAAACCTGCTTAATGCTATTCAGAATCTAACAAGTGTGCATTTGGAACAGAAGCCAGTTCAGCACAATGCAAGAAGCAGCGGTAGTGGAGAAGCCACTGTTAGCTTTTGATTAAAAGGGGGCTTTTAATTTCCAAGGCAGAAGAAATGCAACACTAAAGGGTCTTCCAGGCTGCACTATGATGCCAACTCCTTCCAGAAAAGTTTGACAGTGCCCTTCCTTTCTCAGGCTATATATCTATAATATACATCTATGACAGAAACCTACTAATTTGTTCTTAAGCAAACCGGGGGTTGGGGGGTGGGGAGACTTCCTTCCCTCAAACCATACAACCAGAGGAAAGGCTATAAAAAAGCATCTTCTTCTTTTTCAATCCAATAAACAGCTGCAGTTGTTCCAAAACTACATAGAAAGAGGGGGAAACATTATTTTTAAAAAAAAAAAAAACAAGACAATAAGGAGGCAACAGAAAGGAAAGAAAGTACTCATATGGGATGGAGGGATGGGGCAGGCTTCACAAGGTGCCTGGGGCCGCATAAAATGAAGTTAAGGAATACATGTGGCCCATGGACCACAAGTTGCCCTGCTGTGATCTCTCTCTCTCTCTCTCTCTCTCTCTCTCTCTCTTACCTGTCAACAGCTGCAGCAGCACAATGGCTATAAGAAAGAGCTAAACACCAGGAAGTCGCAGGTTCAAATCCCATTTCTTCCATAAACTTCCTTGGCCTCAGGGAAGCGACTCTGCAATATGGCAGATAACAATACTGATTTTCTTTACAGTGTAGCTATAAAAGTAGCAACTAGATAGTGCATGTGAAACATTATTTTCCCATGTAAATGTGCACTGAAGGCATGGTGGAAATATCTAAGTATTTCTTAATATTGGGTAAGAGAGAGTGGGAAGGGGGAAGCGAGATCCAATGAAAAGCAACAGACAACTTCACATATTCTCCAGCATTTCACAGGTAAAAAGAGGGACACACTGTACGCATACCAAGGACCACTGCCTGCACCCTCTTGTCCCCCTGCCCACTGCAGAAATCTCTGCTTCAGGATTTGTCAACCTGGTGCCCTCCAGATGCGAACTACAGCTCTCACTAGCACCCTGATAGCACACAGCCACGCTGACCAGCGCTGATGGGAGTTGTAATCCAAAACATCTAGGGGCAGACCAGATTGGTGAGGACTGCTCTGGTTCATTGTCCTGCAGTTTGATAAGCCAAGTGGTTGTTCTTTCAGTGAGAATGGAGTGTTGGGGGGAGGCCACTTCACATCTGCCAATCCTCCAAGGGTCAAGTGGGCGGGGACCAAGAGCTAAGGGGACAGGACCTGGGGCAAAGGGGGAGGCACTAAAATAAAGTTAAAATAAAGTCAAGTAAAATTAAAACTGCTGCAAAAACTTTCACTCGCACACAAGCCTTTACCAGTCCGGGGGGGGGGGGGGACAGGAAACTATGCGAGGGAAGCAACACAAGACAGTGTTCAATGAGTATCTATGTTAGACACAGTTACAGGTGGGTAGCCGTGTTGGTCTGCCATAGTCGAAACAAAATAGAAAATTCTTTCCAGTAGCACCTTAGAAACCAACTGAGTTTGTTCTTGGTGTGAGCTTTCGTGTGTATCTGAAGAAGTGTGCATGCACATGAAAGCTCATACCAAGAACAAACTCAGTTGGTCTCTAAGGTGCTACTGGAAAGAATTTTCTATTTTGTTTCTGTTAGACACACACAGACTATCTGTTTTTCAAAACAAGGCTCACCACCAGCAGTTGTGTACTACCTAGCATATTAATAATCTACAATCACCTGCATGTATAAGCATATGTGTTAAAGGTGAGATGCGTCTAACCACCCACTCAGATATTAAACTTCGAGGGAGTCTGCGAGAGAAGTTGAATCCTGAATAATGGCAATTGTAGTGACTCACTCTAGGATTTCTTTTAAGGCCTTTCCCAGAGGCAAAAGCAACAACAGCAAAAATGATGGGATACCTAGTACCCTTAGAGCTTAAAACAGTGTTTTATTTTACCTGAAATGCTCAGCATCAGAGGCTGACATAGAACTATTAACAAGCCCTCGGACTGCTGCAAAAATCTGTATAGCTTTAAAAAAAAATGGAGAAAGAACAATTCCCTGTCAGTGACAGAAATTCACAAAATTTATATACCTCTTCGCTGTTAAACAAACAAAAAAACACACACAAAAAGAAGTTTAGACAGAGTTCAGTAAATGAGAAAACCCAGAACTCTGGAATAATTATAAAGTTGGCATGTTTAAACAGAGAAATTATGAACAACCAAAAAAAGTTACGTATCAGGGTGGAAAAATCATTCAGACTGTATTTTTTATTTGCTGTAAACCCTTGACAATCTGCATGTGCAAATTCTGTACAAATCAAAGTGTATTTCTCTCATTTTAACAACAACAACAACAACAACAATATCCAGGGACAAAATAAGCAACCATAATTTTCCAAGGAACAGCAGCCTAAGATACGGATCATCTCTGGTAACCAGGGATAATCAGAACATATGCATACCTAGAGCAGCAAGACAGATCCAGAGTTGTATCTTAAGAATGCATGGTTGCTTTCTAAAGAAAACAATTCAAAGCTTCTTTGGCTCAGCAGAGTATTCAGCCGGTAATAATCTTTGACTCTCACAAGGGACCTTGTGTTGCGCTGGGAGCAGCTAATCACTCCTCAAATCATCCTTTGCTTTTCCCGTGATGTGAGTGCGTGTGAGAGTGTTGGTGGTGGAATAGCAACATTTACATGTAGCGACGTGTGCATCAATGAACTTAAAAAAAAAGCCTTATGGAGGAATTCTGTGATGCATTCAGTGGGGATCACTCCAATTAAGTATGTATAGGATTGGAACTTGTTTATAAGAGGGGGTGGGGGAGACAGAGGAAAACTTAGAAGTTGCATTCATCGGACAAGTTTGCTCTGGATTCCGATAGGATGTAGCGAATCCCTCAAATTATGTTTATTTATTTATTTCATTGACTAACGAAATAAATGCTGGCAAAATGTTTAAGTTCCTTCAGCTGCTCAGATGTGAATCAGGGGGTGCTATCAACTGGTGTGTGTGTATTAGCTGCTTGTGATTGTTATTATTCTTCAATTGATATATTCATCCCAGAAACAGTGAGACAAATAAAAGTCATGTCAATTTTATTTATAATGTGCTTACAGCCCAGTTTAGTGTATTTATTATCATCATCATCATCATCATCATCATCATCCCACCTTTTCCCCTGACAGGACTCACAGCAGCTTACAGATATAACCAATACTGCTAAAAATATTGAAAAATAAATCAATAAAGTACAATTAAACATTATGTTTGAACACTGAATGTGTGCATTTATGTATAGGAAAAAATGGATAAAACAAACACCATTAGATGTAAATAGGTGTTTAATGGCTCTTCTATTTATATTTGTATTTGCATTTGTTTAAAAACAAGTAAAAATAGTTTTTTAAAAAAATGCAATTAAGCATTGATAGAATTAAAGCTGTATGCATATTTAAAAATCTCTTTCAAAAATGCAAATAATTACAATAAAATCATATTGTATGTCATGATATTTTATGTTTACTGTTGTTGGTTTCATTTTGTTTGAGTCTATGACTGCATAATTTTTTTAAACAAAGTTGTATCTGTACAATGCACACTCTTTAAAATAAAATAAAAAGGATCCAGGAACACCACCTGTAAATGATTAACTTTACATTGTCTTAAATGCTTTCAATAAGTTTCTAAGGCAGGGGTCAGCATGCAACCTTTTTTCAGCCGTGGGCCAGTCTACTGTCCCTCAGACCATGTGGTGGGCTGGACTATATTTTTGGGGGGGAAATGAACGAATTCCTATGCCCCACAAATAACCCAGAGATGCATTTTAAATGAAAGGACACATTCCACTCATGTAAAAACACACTGATTCCCGGACCATCCACGGGCCACATTTAGAAGGTGATTGGGCTGCATCCGGCCCACGGGCCTTAGGTTTCCTACCCCTGTTCTAAGGGAAGCAGGCTCTGCTTCAGTCAAGCTATTGCTGCACAAAGCTTTCTGTTCAGATTCCTGCTGGGGGAAAAGTTTTGACTAAAGTTAAATCACTTTCTTATTTGTAGATTTTCAACGTTCGGCAAGCTGTCAACTTAAACCCCCATCCCTTCCCATCTTCCTGTTATCCCTGGGCTTTCAGAGTGACTTTCTCCCACTTGGAATTCAGTCCCTTGCGGCTTGGGATTTCCAAACCTCCCCCCACCCCACCCCGCCGGAATACTGGACACTTTTTCCTCTTTTTCACGTTTTCTTCCCTCCCTCAATTTGATGTGACAGACCAGTGACATGAATAATGGACGTGGTCCTTTCACAGGCAAATCGATTTAATTTAGCATGCCTTTCCACTGCGACACACACAGCTGCAATCCCTCAGATTCCTCAAGATCCTTCAAGGCTTGGGGGGGGGGAACCTTTAGAAACCAGCATTTTTAATCTGTCAAAATAGTTGAATTCAGGAGGAGGGAAATTTAAGCCCTCGATGAGGATCACTTGCATCCATGTGCTTGTCATATCACTGTCATGTTATCCTACTTCCAGGGAGCTCAGGGTGATGCAAATGATACGCCATTCATTCCATTTTATCTCAACACCAACAACCCTGTAAATTAGGGCAGGCTCAGAGAGGGTGACCACGGTGCAGGATTTAGGGTGGTTGGTTCCCTTGCACACAGTGCCAAGCCAATGGCATGCCAAATTGAGAAGATCCATAATTGAGAAGATGCATTTGGGAGAGCCAAATTTTGGGCTCGCATAGGGCTCCATATTCTGAAAGATTACCAAAGTCCACTGCTGGTGACTGGTGACTAGGTCACCCAGCAAGCTGAATGGCTGAAAAGGGATTTGAGCTTGGTTCTAAACCATGAGTGTGAACATGTGACTACTGACCTTCCTGGCTGGGACTGGTGGAATTTGAAATCCAACATTTGGGAGCCCACAAGTTCCCCATCCTTAGACTAAAACCTTTTCTCTGGTCACCACAGTGGCTCTCACTTTGTATAGCAAGTGCTGGATCTCTACTTAGGATGCACTTGGTTCAACCACGAGAGTAGTGGATGCCAGCAAGGCTGGTCCAGGCAAGTCAATATGAACATGGAAAGTCAAACCAATGGTCTACCTATCTCAGTATGGTTGTCAACCATGATTGGCTTTCCAGGCTTTCAAACAGAAGTCTTTACCAGCCCTAACTGGAGATGCTGGGAATTGAACCTGGGACCTTCTGCATGTGAGGCAAATGTTCTACCATTGAGCTACATCCCCTGCCAGAAAGACCCCCATTGAAGGTAGGATTTTTGGATGCTGGAGATGAAAGAAGAGCAGAAGAGCCCTGCTGTTTCAGACCAAAGGCTTATCTAATCCAGTCACCTGTTCTCCACAGTGGCCAACCAGATGCCTGTTGAGAAAGTCCACAAGCAGGCAGGGTGGATTTGATTTAAATCAAACTGATTTAAATCATGATTTACCCAGTAAATCACTAGTCAGTAAGGCTCAGGGTGGGTTCAAATAAAAAATATCCGATTTAAATTTTTAAAAAATCTGATTTAAATTGGATTTTTTTATTTAAATCAGATTTTTTTAATTTAAATTGGATTTTTTTTTAAATCCACCCTGAGCCTTACTGACTAGTGATTTAAATCAGTTTGATTTAAATCAAATCCACCCTGCAAGCAGGACATGAAAACCATAGTCTTCTTCTGCTGCTGTTCTGCCGTGACTGGTATTGAAAAAGAACCTGCCTCTGACTCTGGACGCCACATATAGCAATTATAACTGGTAGATATTGACAGCCATATTCTCTTTCATGGATTTGGCTAATCCCCTTTGGGCAGTCAGCTAAGCTAGTGGCCGTCACCACTATCAACCAATTATGTAGGGTATGAAGAAGTATTCAGAACCTGGCTTTTGAGATCTTCCAAGAACAGAATCAAGTGTTTGCAAAGGAGAAATCAATAGTACACCAGGACATAAGAATAGCCTGCTGGATCAGGCCAATGGCTCATCTAGTCCACCATCCTGTCCTCACAGGGGCCTGTCAGGTGCCTCTGAGGAGCTCACAAGCAGGGCAGTATAGCAACAGCTTATCTCTCTCACACATGTTCCTCAGCAACCATTGTTCAGAGGCATCCTGTTGGTAATCTTACGCACCATGAATTTGTCTAATCCTCTTTTAAATCCATCCAAGCTGGTGGCCATTGCTGCCTCTTGTGGGGAGCAAGTTTCATAATTCAACTATAGTGCAATGATGTGAAGGACAGTCTTTTGTCTGTCCTGAATCGTCCAACATTCATATTCACTGGATGCCCGCAAACTCTGGTGTTATGAAGAAGGAAGGCCATAGACTGAAACTTCCCATTGAACTGCACAGTCCAGAACCTATGCACCCTAAAGACACACACCCCATTATTTGCAAGCCCATGTCTTAAGATCTGTAGGGCAGGCCATACTCCTCCTTCCCTACAAACCTTCTCAAGATCAGTAGAGGGGGGCCTTTTGGTTGGTCCACTGCCCTGAGAGGTTTGGGGCAGTTGGTGATCAGGAGAGGGCATTCTCTGTAGCAGCCCCTAAATTGTGGGATTCCCTCCCCACAGAGGTGTGTCTGGCACTTTCAGTGTACACGGCTTTTGTTGTATGTTGAAGATGGACCTCATCACTCTCACTTTTGACTATGTATATATGGACCCACTCTTGTAATTCGTTGCAAGATTATTTTTGTTTTAAACTGTTTTTAATGCTGCATTTTCTGCATTGGACCTTCTGATGAGGGGTGAGTAATACATATACATCAGTAGGGCATGAGATTCTTAGTCTCAAGGTTGTGGGTTTGAGTCCCATGTTGGGCATGAGATTCCAGCATTGCAGGGGGTTGGATGGCCCTTCTGAAGTTCTACGAGTCTATGATTCAATAATAGACCAGTCTTCACATTACATGTGGCAATGGCACAAAGCAGGAATTTTAAGTCAGGAGTAACCAGCATGATGACCTCTAGATGTTGATGGACTACAACTCCCATCATCCTTGGGCATTGGCCATGCTGGTTTTATTTTACAGTGTTGGTTGCATGGTTTTTTATATATGGATTTGTATAATATATCATTATGTTCCTCCCTGGGAACTGTTCAGTTAAAGGGCAGAATCCTATTGACCTTGGCAATTTAGACGTAGGTAGTAATCAGGAACCCTACCCTCCACCCTTTGGGTTGGTCACTCCTGAGTGCGATCGAATGTTGGGAAACTATTTTTGATAGAATCAAATGAGTAATTTGACATTTGTCAACAGAAGCCTCTGTTCTTCCAACAGGGCTCTGAGCAGTAATCAATTAATAGGCTCAAATAATTCATGAATGGCTGATTAAAATGTATTGGATTTTAATTGCAGCTGGCTTCTTCAAGTGGATCTTACTGCCGATGTACCTTTTTTTTTTCCAAACAATTTCTCTTCTTGAAATTTAAGCAATGCATTTCACTTGATTTTAATTATTATTGACGGTCTCTTGGCTATTATTTAGAAGAAAAATTCAAGATGCAATCCACTTACCTAAGAATTCAGTAAGTCCTACTGAGATCACTGGGGCTTACTTCTGAGAAGATACGTCTAGTACTGCATTGTCAGCCTTTACACAATCCTGTGCAAGTTTACTCAGAAGTAAACCGCACTGTGTTCAACAGGACTTCCTAAGTATGCTCAGGATGCCTCAGATCAGCTCCTCTTGAGGGGCAACTGTTGTGAGGCTGTGATTTCTTTTAATTGACGTTAAAATATCTGATGTTAAAAGATATTTTAATCGCTGTTTTTTAAAAAATCACATAAAAGAATTCATATATGTTTAAAGGAAGAAATGAAATTTCAACCATTAGTTGGCTGACACCAATCCTTTCCAAAGTTTGAAATATAAATATAACTCTATGGGCCACTATTTAAAACCATTAAAACAACAGCTGTATTAAAATGCAACCGTTAAAAAAATGCAAATATGGTTCCCATACCCATATTCATCCGGAGCAACCAACAGAAAACTCTGCAAGCTGTTCAAAACTGTTTCTGCTGTTTCCCAGATTAGGTAGTTCAATTTGGAAGGGAAGGAAAAGTCTTGTGGTGAAAAGGACCTTCATACCCTCAGGTCTGCATGTAATAAGTGGTTAATCAGCCAATTAGGGGAAACAGACAATTACAAATTGGGTAGCAGGGAGAAAGGAGAAAGAAAGGGGGGAAAGGTGGCCAAGGTATAACCTAAGCCTTTTGAAAGGATCTCTAGCTTTAACCTGTAAAGAATTATACTTGAACATACCTGATTTCATTGTCCTGCCTCCACTGTCCCTGGTCCTTGTTTGGCCCTCTTAACTGATTAACGAACTAGCGATTACCTCCCATTCTGGTTCTCCTCACACACCAAGCCCTGTTTAAACTTGGAATTTCTAATAAAAAAGGCAAATTCTTTTCAGGAGTACCTGTAATTCCATTGCAGCAAGTGAGCTGGACATGAGAGATGCAAGTCTGATCCATCCGATGAAGAGTAGTCTAGTCCACCTCAAAAACTTATGTCATCTTAAATGTGTTCAGTTTTTAAAGTGCCCAAGGTCTGTCTCTCTGTTGTTGTTGTTGTTTTTGCTGCAAAAGTCTAACACAGCTGCAGAGCTTCTTTCCAAATTGAAATGACCTGGCAGCTAGAAATCTGACATCCAAAGAACTTCATGTCATGGTTTTAGAAAGCTTGCGGAAACTTCACTGATGAAACCTTTGCTCACGGAAACCTTTTATTTTATACAGAAATAAATGAGACACTTTCCTGCTCCCTGCTACAGATGACTCAAAGGTATACTGTATTGTAAATTGGCAGAGAACTCATGTTTGAGTTTAGGCCACAGTCACACAAGGAATGAGGCTAAGGGAGTATTCAGATTTGGAGGAAATTGTTCGTTTTCCTGATTACAATGCTAGTGCTTCTGTGTTGTTTTCTGGTGTTCCTTTCTATACTGCAGTGCCTGTTGCATTATGGAACTGTGGCCTTTTTGACCAATATACCAGCATGTTACACGAAATTTCATTAAATCCAGTGGATTTGGTATGACCAACAACAAATGTCATTGTCACGCATCCTTTCCAGAAATGAATGCTTCATTCCCCCATTATTCCCACAGCAGGAAAGAACTGTTTGCCGGTGCAGCCCAGATTTTGCCACTACCATGATTTTCTGGTCTAACGAGGCTGCAAATAGATTTTTTTCCTGAAAACAATTAACATGAAAATAAGGTCTAAATTCCCACTAGAAATTTTCTAGTGGCTTTTCTGTCATGTAAAAGCTCAGACATAATGTGGAAATTGACAGATGCTGAAGTGTCAGGGAAATGGAATAAACTGCATTGTGAATGCAGCCTCACACTGGTTAGATAGAAGAAGCAAAAGAACAAGTGTAACAGTTGCATCAGACCATGGATCCATCTGCCTTGTGTTCAGCATCCAACAGGTAAGGCAGATGCCTCTTCAGAAGCTCACAAAGAAGGCATGGAGATAGTCACCTTGACCAGTGATTTGATCCAACTGCATCTGGAGAGAGTGCCTGGGGAGAGTTCCAAGAAGACTGGAGGGCCATATTCAGCCTGAGGTCCCACACTACATACAAACACTCCTATTCCAAGCCATTCATTTATGGAGGTTAGGTCATTGATAACTGTCAGACATCATAGCTAAATAAAACCTACATGTTCAGTAAATGTATGGAGGGTGGGTGCTGGGACCACACCCACATTGGCCCAAATATCTGAACAGAATCTGTCTCCAGATCACTGCAAAGACATGCACTCTGTACACATGGCTGGGGCTCCTGCCCATTCTGCTGAGCGGGGCCCTAAAAGTCCTGATGGCACCACTGCACCCATTCAGTGAACATCTGCTTAGGAAGGTAACTAAGCCTTCCTTGCCCTGGTCCAAATGCTGAACACTGCCAGGATTAACTGGAAGGAAACCCCTTGATTAATACTTGGAGCAATGACATAAAATCGAGGAGTAAATTACTCCCACCTGTAATTCCCCTCTGACTCAAAGCTGCATTGTCCAAAATGTTGAGCAGACAAGTCCCACTCCTGGGGAAGATTGTTAAGATTGTTAAGGGCCAATGACTTTCTTCAATTCGAATCCTTATTCATGCTGCTTGCTAAATACTTGGACCCTGTAGGCTGACAGAGCACTCTGAATGCTTCCTTCCAATTAGCTCTGTCCTGCTGGGCTCTGAGGGAAACAGGCCCTTCAAACCCTGCCATGTGAACCGTTAGCAAGCCTTGGCCTGCTTTCCACACGTCCATTCGGAGACACCATCCGTGAAAGTGAAGGCCCCAGGGGAGAGGTGATATCACAGTCTGTCCTTCTCTGATCAAGGCCGTGACCACCCGAGCTAGGATTTGTCCAAGGAGACCCCCACAAAGCACAAAGCACCATTTCCTTGATGTCCCACTGCTTCTTCATTTTAAAAATAAAAAAAATGGATTTCAGGACATTCCAATAGGAAACCAGAGTGAAATCCTGTGGATCTGGGTATGTGCGTAGCCAGGATTGTTGTTACAGGGGGAAGAACCCCAGATTTTTATTGATTTTGATTTATTTAGGGGGCCAGCTGCTCCCCTGCCCCCCCCCCCCGGCTACACCCATGGATCTGGGTCCACCCTTCCCAGTGCCCCACTCAACTCCAGTTAATGCCCCTCTGGCCTGATCCAGCAGAAAGGGGCGAGGGCAGAATGGGGTGAAATGGGGCTGGATAGGGGCAGGGCAGGGTGGAATAGGGAACCCCCACTTTCATGCATCCTGGTGACGTGTGGCATCTGGGAACAGAACCCCCATTTATGTGGCGATTCCCCAGTATGTGAAAATGCATCAAGGTAACAGGTCCCGTGCAAAATGTACAGGGCATATTTATCCTTCCAAGCTTGAAGTATAACTCCCTTGGAAAGCATAAGGGCTCAGTACATCCCCTTTTCTGTTCTTGCTGTTAATCCCCATACTACAGAAATATAAGGAAAACCTGAACATCTGCTTCCAGCATCTGTCCGAATGTTTTGTAAGTAAAGTACAGTGGTACCTTTGTTTACAACCATAATCTGTTCCAGGGGTCCATTCATAAACCAAAACAGGTTGTAACTCAAGGCGCGCTTTCGCCAATGGAGCCTCCAAAAGATGGGTTGTAATTAAAAAAAAAAAGGGTTGTAATTAAAAAAAAAGGTTGCAAACTGGGACACGCACTTCCGGGTTTGACGTGTCTGTAATCCAAAACGTATACAAACCAAGATGTATGCAAACCAAGGTACCACTGTATTTTAAACTTACTTAATAGTGAGCAGTCTGTTCATTGCAAGAGAGGTAGAAAGAGCGGAGCACTGTTTGCAAACGTACTAACCAAGATAAAAAGGGTCTAACAGCCTGTGTTCCTAACACCATACTGCTTGACTTTTCTGTGTTTAAACTCTGCTACTGGGGGCTCTCACCTGCTGGATTGTGTGTTTACCCCTGTGTTTGGAATCCAGCCAGCCAGCCAATTCTTTTGCTATTTATGCCACATACATGAGTTACAGGGATTCATATTTTCCTCCCACCCACAAATTAGTGTTGAACCAGCATAGCGATGTGCCAAAAAATATCCCCGGTGTTTCCCCCCCCCCAACAATTCTCCACCCATTAATGAGCAAAGAAAACGCATTAAAAAATTATCAAAGGGGAGAAACAACTTCGGTGAACTTATCATGGGATGGCTGCATGTGTGCGAGGTTTTTGTTAAGCTTACACTAAATTTTGTGGTGGCTGAGGGTGTGTGTGTGTGTGTGTGTGTGTGTGCGCGCGTGCGTGCCCTTTTTTTATTCTGCAAGTTATCTCAGTGGTGCTCCTGGTTGCTCATAGAGAGACTTTTCAGATCAGGAGGTATGAGCAGCCAGGAATGCTTTTGAGTGCTGAAGGAAAATTTACTGGGCAGTGGGGGACACAAACACATACTGTAAACTGCCCAGAGTGGCTGGGGAAACCCAGCCAGATTGGCAGGGTATAGAAATTATTTATTTATTTCACCACCCCTGGCAACTTTGCAGCAATTGGGTGGGTAAACTTTGATGGGTAAATGTAGGGTTGCCATACGTCCAGTGGTGCTGTTTTGGCAGATTTTCCATAAAGATAGCTAAAGAAGGCTGATTGTTGAAGAATTGATGCTTTTGAATTATGGTGCTGGAGGAGACTCTTGAGAGTCCCATGGACTGCAAGAAGATCAAACCTATCCATTCTTAAGGAAATCAGCCCTGAGTGCTCACTAGAAGGACAGATCCTGAAGTTGAGGCTCCAGTACTTTGGCCACCTCATGAGAAGAGAAGACTCCCTAGAAAAGACCCTGATGTTGGGAAAGATTGAGGGCACAAGGAGAAGGGGACGACAGAGGATGAGATGGTTGGACAGTGTTCTCGAAGCTACTAACATGAGTTTGGCCAAACTGCAAGAGGCAGTGAAGGATAGGCGTGCCTGGCGTGCTCTGGTCCATGGGGTCACGAAGAGTCGGACACGACTGAACAACAAAGTAAACTACAGTTCCCGTTATTCTTAGGGGGAAGTTATGTGCTTTAAATATGAATCAAATCTAAATATATGGTGCAGATGAGAGTGGGGGGTTTATTCCTTCTTTTGTTCCCTCTATTTAAGCAAAAACTGCTGCTTGACATGCATATAGGATCCATAATTCTGAGACAGGCATGAGAAGGGACAGAGATATATTAAAAAGACAGACAGAGAAATGAGACCCTTCATGGACTGGTCTATGTGCGAGATACGGGCATGTAATTGAGTGTGCCACAGGAAGCATCCGTCCACAACTTTGCAGGAGCGCATGGAGCTCTGAGCTGGCAACAGGTTCCCTCAGCTCCAACTGCTTGCCATCCTGAAGGACAGAACACATTTGCCTGACATGTCCAAACAGGACATCTCTTTATTTGATTTCCTCCTCTTCCAAACATTTGCACTGGCCCAGCTGACGGTGGGACATTGTCGTTGGCCTTTGTAAACACCACAACAACAACAAGAGAGAGAGAGAGAAAATTCTGAATGGGCCTGAGGGCCCCTAGAAAAGAAAGGCCGCTCTGTCTTGGGAATGCCTGAGTGCTTCTCTTACAGCTTGGCCTGTCTGCCTGAGAACTTCTATTCATTTGGTTTCAGCACCTGATTAATTAGCTAATTAGGCCTTCAAGAAGACTGGCTCTGTTATGTAATTTCAAGGGGTGCCGAGGTCCCCCTTCAAGGAGGCCATGGAGGGAAACTCTGAGCTGTTGTATTTTTCAATTCCTCAGCTCCCACCTTCATCATTTTTACAGTTGGAAATGATCCTCTAAATCTAAATTTAACAGCTATTAACATTAGGCTTCCCTCTCTGCCCTCCTGCCCCACAGCTGCATTGCATTTATTAATAGACATGGCACTATGAAATATTTGGGATATGTGTGTGTCTGTGTGAATATTCAGGAGTGCCAACTTGAATAAAATATTGAGGGAGCCCAAGTAAGCACACACACCATATGAATGGCAATGCCCATCCATTTGGGGGGTCCCAGCACCCTCAAGTATTTTATTGGGGCCCCCGAAGACCCCCTCAGCCCCTAGGAGTTGGCTCCATGTGCATAGCCAGAAGGGGGCAGGGGGCACTACCCCCATCCAGTAATTTTTTTTTTAAAAAAATACTCAACTAACCATCCAATCACATCGCAGGTAGCTCAGTTCTGCTACACTCATGGTTGGCTCTTTTGTGAATAATTGGTTCATATGTGTATCAACAACAACAGGAGCAATGTGAGTACTGGAGGTGGACAGATGTTGTCCCCCTCTGCAAAAGGTCTAGGCAACACTGAGGTAGATGCATCGATGCTCTGACTTGGCATCAGGCAGCTCCCTGTTTTCTAAGCTAAACATGTGCTGGCTAGCACTGCACAACTGGAATCCTATGAAATCAGTAGGAATTACCTCTGACCAAACAAATTTTGGATGGCCCTGCAAATTTCCCTAGATCTGGGTCTTACTGTAAATTCTCCTGCGCAAGGGCTGTTTTGAGACATACAGGCACTCACACAAGCTAACGTTTTGCATCATCCACACAGCACTGTTGGCTTAAAAATGCCTGTTGTTTTCAACCATTTTAAACCAGATGTATTGGCGGGTGTGGTGTGGAATTCAGCAAGTTGTTTTTTATTTTTTTTTAAAAAAAAAACACCTGTTGCCAATGACCTCTTTGCGATACCTGAATGATCATTTTACAATATTAACCCCCCCACACACACACACACTCCTCATGTGGAAGCAACATTACAAAGTTGAGCTGAAAACTGATAGGTGCCAGTATTTGTCTGACCACTCCATATTTTCCTCTCTTTTTACAAAATGAATAAATAAAAATGCTTGCAACCCTTGCTTGGGTCAGGCCAAGGCCCTGCTGTTGCCATAAAAGTCAGATGTTACACAGATGTCCTCAGAACACACTTGCACACGGGGATGGGCATGGAGCAAATATAAACAAGACATGCACAACAAGAAAGAAAGAAGTTGAAAGTAAGCCTCAAACTAAAGGTTTTCTCTTTTTGGGGGGGGGGAAGGAGGGGTCAATGAAAGAGAGAATACGACAGGATTTAGTCATCTTTTGCCCCTTAATTTCAATTAAAAGGACAATTACCTTAGATAGCGCACTGATAATGTAGTGGGGAGGGGAGAAAACAAAAAGGTCTTTGTCCAAGGGATGTCTCCTGTAGTTGTTCTGAGGAAACTTTCCCCCTTTTTTAGGAATCTGCCCTGCACTTCTAATTAATGGTGTGCATACCAAGACTGCAATTGCTTAATGCATAACAAGTGGGGAAAGAGGAGGAGAAGGGGGGGGGAATCTTTTAATGTTTGCAATTGCCCTGTTAAGAGTTATGGCAGAGAAAGATCGCCTTCCTCCTCCCCTTCAACGCTTCCCCTTCAACGCTTCCCCCCACCCACCCCCTGAAACGGCCTCCAGCCTCCCCAACTTACTGTCTGTTAAAGCAAGCCTTTTGAAAAGAGAATGGCAACCTACAAAAGCTGTCAATCAAAGCTTGCCCTCCGAAGCTGGAGTTCACATGGATTCGAATGACAGCCCCCTCCGTCCACCCGCCCTCCCCGCCCGCAAAGCATCAATCTCTCTCCCCCCACATGCACCCACGGCCCATTGTGAGGGGCGCAGGTGTTTGTTACAGCACCCAAAAGCCGCCTTCTTACAACCCTGCCGCTGAGAAGCGGGAACTGCGGACAATGTGTGGCCTCGCAATGTGGGAAGGGACAGAGGGATGTGTGTTTGTGTGTGGAGGAGGGGAACAGACAGATGGTAGAGGATACCAGGGGAGTAAAGTCATTTCAGAACAATTGCCCCCTTCTATTTTTAACTTTCTCGGATGGGCCCAGTTTGAAACGAAACAAAAGCACCCTGGGGGTTGTGGGTGGGGAGTCATCCGACAGATCGCACCAGCAGCGTTCTTGGCCTAGCGTCTTTGGCGGGGAGGGGGGAAAGGGGAAACTGGGGAAAATTAGAAAAGTTCGGTTGCTTTTGCAACTTTCAGCAAAAGAAAAGGAAGAGAATGCTAACAAAGTCCTTTTTTATGGATTGATTGAGTTAAAAGCATATAAACTGCTAGACTATGTATATAAACTGCTTTAAAAAGCTTATACTGTAAACTGCTGGATTGTGTGTGTGTGTTACACCCTATGCTTGCACGAAATTGCTCCCTGCCTTGGTTTTCGTCTTCAATCTCCATATAGAATTCATGCAACTGCCCCAAGAAAGCTAAACGAGAATTGCTCAGATCCTGCCAAAATTTGAGGCTGCCACTTCCCACTTTTCCTTTACTTGGACAAATTCAACCCTGGTTTATTTATTTTTAAAGAATTTATCTGACGATGTGAAATTTCACATTTTAAGAACCTGCGCTGAAATCACAACACAGCTTGGTTAAACTAACTAACTAACTAACTAACTAACTAACTAACAAAGGAGTTTGCTTCTGCTAACCCGACATTAAACACAATTACTTCTATATTTTAAAGGCAAAAATAATAGAACAAGCATTCGTAGTCAAGCACATGCTTCACTGGCTATTCTCTTGTCATTTTTAAATAATGATGGTGATAATGATGATGGCTGTAACTCTGTGGAAGAGCATCTGCTTTGCATGAAGGCCCCAGGTTCGTTCCCTGGATGAACCTGGAATGCCAAATGCCAAGAGAGCTGCTGCCAGTCAGTGCAGACAGTACTGAACTAAATGGACCAATGGTCTGACTCCGTATAAGGCTGGTTCCTATGTTTCTAAGAAGAAATTAAGGATGCTGTGGCAGCTGCCATCAGCCCTGCTTAGCACTGACATGCGCATTCAGGCTCAGAGACTGAGATTACACTTCATTGCTTCCACCCTCATCATCTTCTGCTCTCTGGGGGTCATTGGAGGGCCTAGTCCTAGAATCATAGAATTGTAGCATTGGAAGGGACCATGAGGGTCATCTTGTCCAACCCCCAGCAATGCAGGAATCTGTGGGGGCCCAGGCTTTGGCCCTGAAGTCAGTCCAGAACAAAACACTCCACACATGCAATTCTACAGTATTATATGTGTGTATCAGAGCCTGTGGACGGAAGCGGCTGACAGCTAGCTGCACTCCAGATCACATTTAAAAGCAATGAGGGAGTTTTCCCCTCGAGTTGCACAGGGATGTTGGAGATGAGTAATTTACAAGCCTTTTAAAGAGCCCAGAGACATTTTGCTTAATGGGCAACCCCAGTCACACATGGCAGGAAGAGCAGAAACAGCTGAGTTAGAATATGCTTACTGGGGCATCAGCATGATGATAACATCTCCCCGATGGCAGGATGAAAAAGCAGAACTGTCCTCTTCCCCTGAAGGGACTTAGCGAGTTCCGCTTTGCTAATCAAAACACCAGGTTTCGGGTTTCACATGAGACTGGCATTTGAGGGCAGGGTGTGTGAGAGTGTAGGATGTTTGGACTTTCAATTACATCTTATTAGCACCGTCCTCAAGAGACAAAAGATTTAGAGCTCTTGTGCAATGAACCCCCTCCCCTCCCCACCCAAATCAGATGCTTGGTGATAAGGAAAGTGGTATCAATATGCACTGGGAAGTGCGAGACAGCATTAGCCTGGTGCAAAGGTTATCTGGCTTTTCTGCAAACAAATCAGAATGAATGCTCAAGAAATAGCCAAAGTCATCTCAACACCCTGCAATGAAGCAGGACCACTGCCCCATAAACAGGTGGTCTAGAAGCAACCAGAGGCTTGTAGGGCTGATTTGGGTGGTCAAAATGGAAGACCATGGATTTAGCATCGTAGCTTGGACCTGCCATCCGAAAAGTGCATTCTTGGACAACTCTGAGAGCCCTGGCAAGGTCCAGTGTTAACACAGTGGTACCTCCGGTTGCGAACGGGATCCGTTCCGGGGGTCCGGCCGCATCCCGAGGAATTCTCAACTGGAGGACCACTTCTGCGCAAGCGCACATGGCGGAACCCAGAAAAATGCTTCCAGGTTTGCCACGTTCACATCCCGAAGTTTACGTATCCAGAGGGATACCTAAGCGGAGGTGTGACTGTATCTCCCCTAAGCCTTCTAATCAGCACATACCAGTAACCCCCTTTGCAATTTCCCACATGCCTCCAAAGTAGCATCACTTTTAGGACCCTGTAAAGGAGTGCTTGCTGCCTATTAGTGCTGGATAAACCTGCCTTTGGGGTGGGGGGAGGCAACTGAATAGGAGGGGATCCACCAGAGAGCATTTGGCAGAGTTCCTCCTCAAAGCAGCCCTACCACGGCTGGAACATTCATGCCACCTCTCCCTAAAGCAATGCTTTCCCAGGGTGTTGCACATTCACCAGGAACACAGACATGGAATGGAGAGGACATTCAAAATCAGTTTAGGGTGGAGCATTGGGTGGGGCTGCTGATGTCTAAAGGGGGAAAAAGAAACCAAAAGAGCCAGCTAATCACAACGAATCCAAAATCCTTGGTCACAACAAACATAGCACTTTGGATCATTGGAAGAAATGGCCACCATCAGGCATGCCCTATTCATCCTGTTATAGCAATACCCCAGAATCAATACAACCAATCTGGTGTGCCCTTCATTCACCACCCTACCATTTAAAAGGGGGAGCAGCAGCTTCCGTTGATTAACCAACTACAGTAGGGGTTGATTAATCTGCTTATTAAACCAATACAACTTAGATGTATGCTGCAATGTGCCATACATAGGGCTACCCTTGAAGGCAACTTCGAAGCTTCAGCTAGCACAGAATGCAGCAGCTAGATTGCTCATTGGAATGGATAAATTTGTGCATATAACATCTGTCTTGAAAAAGTATCTAGTGGCTCCCTTTGATGGCTGGTAATGCAAGATGGAGAACAGCCTCTTCCAAAGGCATCACGGACTTTGAAGAAGCATGAACTCAGGACGAAAGGGAGAAATGATCTAAGAGGAAGGCACGTTTGGCAAACCCTCGCTGTGATCAACTCCCACCTGGAAACCTATGTACCAACTGTGGAAGAACGTGTGGATCCAGAATTGGCCTCCACAGTCACCTACGGACACACTGTTAAGACTGTGTTCATGGAAGACAATCTTACTCTGCTATGAGTGAATGTCAAAGAAGAAGACTTCAAAGAGCTTGCAGCCTTGGCATCTAAAAAGAATAATAGCCAGTATACAAATGTTCCAAAATATAATTAAGTTAAATGAATAAAACAATATAGCATATCTTTAACACTAATCCTTGAAAATATTGGCAGCATTAAGATAAATTCAACTGTGTAAATAAGTTTTATGGATCTATTAATGGAATACTGAATGGTTTAGTTTATGTAAAATATTCAGGGATTTATGATATGCAAAATGAACCATGGAAAGAGAACTGATATTTTAAGGATGTTTTAATGAGTATTGTAAATTGTAAAACTGCTGGCTGAAAGAAGAACTTGGGTGGGTAATCTAATGAACTTTGAGTTGATTAATTTACTGATTAAGTTTGCAGCCCTATATTTTGCACTTCCCTATCACCCCACCCTGTCACCCGCATTCCCCACCACCACCACACCCCTCCAGACACACAAACAAACAAGCACACATACCTGTTGGATACATGGCAGCATCAGAGAAAATACCAGGAACCTCTTGTTTTCTTGGTTTGTTGGTTTTAAAAAATGCTTTTCTCCAAGTGTTGCCCCCACCAAGACAGCTTTACAGTCCTTAAAAGCACTCTTTGCTACAAGATCAGCGATCACATGAGAGAAGCAGTAACCCATCAAGTAGCAGTGAGTCATTAATAAAAGCTGTGAGTAAAAATTAAATGCTACTGAGAGCATGACTTCATCAAAAGGTTTCCCTCCATGATTATTATTTATCATAATGCTGTTAATATGTACATGATAGCATATCCATAAATTATCACACACACACACACACAGTATATATGAATGATAATTTAGAGAGAGAGAAGTCACAAAATCCTGTGAATTGTATCAGAATAAATGAATAATATTGTTGGCATCTATCTGTCTCAGGAGACAATGGTGGAGTGCCTCTTCAGGGTTGAACTCAAACCATTGGAGGCTAACGTGCCTTCTGTGGCTGTAGAAATCAATAGAGGAGAGACATGTTTTGTTGCAGCTGGGGAAGATGAAGGTGTCCAGTTGTGCTGCTGCAGATGCTCCATGGCATTTCTTTGTGCTCCTCCCAGTGGTCATTCCTCCTCTGGTCACTGCTATGAATACACAACCTGCCTCCAGGCACTGTGATTGTCTGCAAGGGATCTCCACACAGCAGGGTTGATGTTGCCAGCCTTCATGTCACATTTGCAGACCTCTTTGTAAAGCAGAGCTGATCTGCCAACAATTCAATTCAGGTTTTCCCTTTGGAGCGCAGACCACGCCTGGAAAGTGGAAATTCAAGTGTGGGTAAAAAGCTCTCCAGGTTCCAGACTGCATACAATTCCCAGTCCTATCAGGAGATGCCAGGAGGTGAGCCTGCGACCTTCAGTGTACAAAAGAGACTTGATACCACTGAGGTACAGTCCTTCTCAGTTACATCAGTGGTCATCTCTCTGCATGAGTTTTCAAAACGCAAGTGGGCAAATGTGGTGTCAAAAGTGGCCCTTCATCAATAAGTTTTGCCATGTTTTCAATCCGCTTACATCCAGAGCACAGTTTGTCTCTCCCACCCCAAACTGTGAAGACAGCACCCTCTGCTGTTCAAGGCCTGCATTTCTCCACTTTGAAATGTCACCCGCTTTGACTCTTCCTGCAGAGCACATGACTCCATTGCTAGTAAAGGTCAAACAAGAGGAAAAAATGTGCACGAGAATCTCCTGTATAATTTTTTTGTTTTGTTTTGTTTTGTTTTTAGGATATGGTGGTGTGCCTGAATGTCAGGCAGGGCTAGGAAACCTTTGGCCTTTCAGCTGGTGCCTGACCCCACCTCCCAACAGCCCCTGCAGCTGGCATGACCAATGGTCAGGGATAATTAAGAGTTGTTGGTGGGAGCTGTAGCTCAGTGGCATAGCACCAGCTTTGCATGCACAAAAAGGTTCAAGGTCCAATACTGAGCTAGATGGACCAGTAGCCTGACATAGAACCATAGAGTTGTAGAGTTGGAAGGGATACAGGTTATCTAGTACACCCCCCTGCAATGCAAAAACCCTGCCCACAGCAGAAATGGATTTCGGGGAGCACAACCAGTTCAGTTGCACTGGAGAAAGAGCCTCAGGGGCACCATAGGAAACACTGCAACTGTGCTTTAGAATGGAACATGAGCGGTGGGGAGCACCAAATTTTGGCACCGCTGAAATTTTAAAACCCTAAGTCCACCACTGTTTGGGGACAATTTGCTGTCTTGCTTTTAACTGGTTTATTGAACCATTTAATTCAGTGATTGCCAAATTCCTGGTAGCCAAAGCACATTCTGGTTCTTATTTAAAGCTGGAAAGCTCAGTTGGTAGAGAGGGAGACTCTTAAATCTCAGGGTCATGGGTTCAAGCCCCATGTTGGGCATTGCAGGGTTTTGGACTAGATGACCCTTGGGGTCCCTTCCAATTCTGTGGAGGTGTCTTATCAGACTAGGAGGAGGAATCCTTAAAGCAACTAGTTATAAAGCTTTGAAGAAGTGACTTTCTCTGAAACAAGGCATTACAACATGGGAGGGTTTGCATTGGGCATGATAGGATATCAGCTCACAGTGACAACTGATTAGCAAGGGGCACAGCTTGATTTGATTAGCCAATTTAGGAACAGTGGAAGTCAGACCATCTAGCTCCACAGGGAAGGGAATGGCCCTCTAGGTCTTTGTTGGACTATATCTCGCATTATTCCTGATCATCAGGCATGCTAGCTGGAGTTGATGGAGACTTGATGTCCAACAATATGTGGATAGCTGCAGGTTCCACATCTCTGGTCTACCCTGACCAACAATGGCTCTCTGTGAGTTTTCACCTTCCTTTCCTGATCTGTCATCCCACCCAGCTGTCTCCAGCCTGCCACCTGAGGCATCTGTGTGAAGCTAATCGGCAGGCCAGCCCTGCCACAATCCACTAACCACCAGCGCTTGCAGGGGGATGTGTATGGAGCTTCTCAGGATGCTGCCAGCCCTGTCCCTGTGGCCAGTTTTAGATTTTCTGAACCACTTAGGGCTTGTGCCTTTCCACATAAAACCTTGCAAAGTGCCATGTACACTGACAGCACTGTATAAATAATAAATATTAGTACCATCAATTTTATTGTTAAGCGTACAGCCAAGCACTGATGTTTAACTTCCTGAATACCCGAGCATTTGTGCAAGCTGTTTCTATATCCTCATAACATTGGATACCAGAAACTCCCCCCCCAAAAAAAAATCTGGCATCCCTGAGTATCCAAATTCTGTGCAATCCCAAACGAATTAGACCAGCAGAAAACAACTAGCTCTTGGCATGAGTAAACACACACACACACCCCTGAACATATTTTTCCTTCCCTCTTTTATTTCATTTCATTTAAAAAAAAATCCTTCCAATGTCATTTATTTTACTAGATCATCAATCTGGGTTTGGTTTTGTTTTCATTTCGAGTCGCAGCAATCAGTCCCTGTTTTTGTTCACTTTGTGGTGAATTTTGTAGGACAGGTTCTTGCTATGATTAGTTAACCTTTTTATAAAAAAAAACGACAACAACGAATCAAACTGACAGGAAGTTTGCCTCCAGTTCATTTTGATCCTTGGGAGGGCTGAGGGCTGAGGTTGTGGGTTATAGGTTGGAATGGAGGTCGATGCAATCCATTGATTTCGTGGTGTTCTGACTTGGCACGCTGTGACACAGATGCTCAAGCATCTCCATGGAAGAAAGACACTGAGTAGTTCAGCAAAGCCATGAGACCAACCATACTTGGAACTGGCATCATCTCGGCCATCACATCTCACGGATGGCGCACAGCATGATGCTATCAGAATCATTGCTTCCACCACTTCCTTCGCCCTGGGATCCTTTGCCCTCCAGAGATTCCATGGATCCACTCCTGGAGGAGCCGTAGAGGCACTGGAAATGTTCCATGGAGTAAATGCTGCCAGACTCATCGGAGTGAATGCTTTCGGAGGAATTGCTCTTGTAAATGTGGCTGATTGACCTGGCACTTGCCTTTTTCTGTTTTGATGGTGAAGCTTTCGATGCCTTGGGCAAGGGTGCCGCAGGGGGTGGGGATCTTGGATGGGATCGTAGCCGGGTCAGTGGCTTGGTCAGTGGCTGGGATGGCGGCAGAGACAGCGGTTGGTATGGTGGCTGGGACATTCCCTGGGATGTTGGTGCCTGGCATGGCGGCAGGCAAGGTGGCTGGCATGGCGGCAGGCAAGGTGGCTGGCATAGCGGCAGGCAAGGTGGCTGGCATAGCGGCAGGCAAGGTGCCTGGGCAAACTTCGTTTCCATGCAGTTTGTCTGGATAGCATAAGACTTCACCTCCTTCCTCAGGGTGCTTGAAGAAAAAGAAGATGGGAGAAGTACAAGCACAGTAAGGAAACCCGGACAGATTGCCCATACATTATTTACTTTGCAGATTTATTTTAAGCAAGTGTTCTGTTTAAAATCAATCTGATATGCATGTACATAAAACAAATAACCAGCCTTTTTTAAAAAAGCAAAAACCAAAAACCAAACCTCTGTTACGTTGTCAGACAAGTGTCATACAGTTCCCCATAATGTATATGGGCCTGCATTTTTTGTGTACCTCATCACACGAATAAATAATAATTAAATACTCAATTTCTCTTCAAAAACGCCACCCAACTGTCTATCTGCTCTAATTTTCTCCATATTTTGGGGGGACAGTCTCAGATTTACAGAAGCTGCCTTGGTTTCTTATTGGATCCCAGAATGCCTCACTTTCCCTTAGGACGTCCCTATTTTCAGCGGAGAAATGATTGGAGGGTATGGAGTTATGTGACCCCCGAGCCTAGGAGATACAGTAAGTAACTATACTACCTTTAGAAGACAACCTTGTCTTCTAAACCTGAAGGCAGTCATGTATAGAAAAGTTTTTTTAAAAAACGTTTTACGTTTTATTAAATGTTTCATGATTTATTAATGTCGGCACACCCCAGGCACTGACTGCCACGGGGCCAAGGCAGCATGCCTGGCTACAGCACAGTCAAGAGGGCCTCCTGCACTAAGTTATCAGCTATATCATTAATTGTTGTTGTTGTTGTTGTTGCTGCTGCTGCTGCTGCTATGCTCTAATATACCATATCAGTCCACCAAGCTCAGTCTCATCTAATCTGACTGGCAGGGGCTCTCCAGGGTTTTCAACAGGAATCTCTCCCAGCCCTATCTGAAGATGCCAGGGACTGAACCTGGGACCTTCTGTATCAAGGCTGCCGGCTCCTGGGGACCGAGGCACTAGGCCCCCAAACTTTGTTTTACGGAGGCAGGTCCCCTCAATGTTCATAGGGCCCCATGTGCGATGTTAGGATGTTGCGTCAGGCCCCTCAATCCTCCACAGAAGGTGGTACCCCTGTTCTACATGCAAAGCAAATGCCCTGCCACTTTTCTACAGCCCAGCATTTCTCATAGGATGTTGCTTTATATAACCATCTCAGATCCCTTGGCTTTATTACTGTTGGTGACACTTGCTAATTCAGTTTTCATTATGCAAGGGCAACACCTGCAACATACATGTATGGCCCATTCACAACACTTTTAGCAAAAATGCTTTCCCAGAAAGAATAATTGGGTGCTATAGTCTACCCCCACAAAGCTAATATTCCCAACATCCCCAATGAACTACAGTCTCCATGATTCTTTGGGTGGAAGCTGTCAGTTCTAAATGTATGGTGTGTATGTGACCACAGTTACTTTGAGACACTTCAGTGCAAACAGTGACAAATAATCATAATATGACCATCTAGCTCAGTATTGACTCAACTGACCGAGAATCGTGGAATCATAGAATCGTAGAACTGTAGAGTTGTAAGGGACCCTGAGGGTCATCTAGCCCAACCCCCTGAAATGCATCCAACTAAAGCATCCATGACAGGTGGCCATCCAACCTCTTCTTAAAAACCTCCAAGGAAGGAGAGGCCACCACCTTCCAAGGTAGTGCACTGTACTGTCAAACACCTCTTACTGTCAGTTCCTAATATTAAGTTGGAATCCCTTCAACTCCAATGGTGCGGGTCTTCCTGAAAACAAGCTTGCTGCATCTTCCATGTGACAGCCCTTCAGATATTTGAAGGTGGGTGTCAGACTACTGCTCAATCTTCTCCAGGCTAAACATACCCAGCTCCCTCAACCATTCCCCCAAAGCCTCACTTTCCTTGTTTTCAGACAGATGTTTTCCCCAATCCTCTCTGTAGATATTGGGGATTGAACCTGGGTCCTCCTGAATGAAAAGGACTGAGATTTGGTCCCTTTTCAAACAGCAAATCTACATGCTGGTACATGCACAAGTTGGGGTGTGTGTGTGTGTGTGTGCGTGTGTGTGTGTTGTGATAGGTGCAACTTACATGTCATCTGTCATCAGCTTGTAGTGAAGAACAGTGCAGCCAACAATGAGCAAAACCAGGAGCACCAAGAATACACACATCACGGCAACCAGCAGGTCTTGCTTCAGTCTCTGCTTTTCCATGGAGTCTTCTTCCAAATGGTTGTTTAAAGGAGAGGTACTGTATTAGTTCAAATTATCACCTGTATCCTGCCCTGCCCTGCTCCATCCTCCAAGGCACCCTTGCCATCTAGGAAGAATCTGAACCCATTTTGTATCTTTTCTAAATAAATTTCTTAGTTGCATTTTTTGGGATGTACTCATTTAGGAACAGAGGAAGATGTAGTATACAGAGTCAGACCATAGGTCAGGTATAGGCAAACTCAGCCCTCCAGATGTTTTGGGACTACAACTCCCATCATCCCTGACCACTGGTCCTGTTAGCTAGGGATGATGGGAGTTGTAGTCCCAAAACATCTGGAGGGCTGAGTTTGCCTATGCCTGCCATAGGTCTATCAAGCTCATCTACATTGTCAAGCGGCAGCTTTCCTGGGTTTCAAACTTGGGTTCCCAGCTGTTGATGGACTACAACTCCCACCATCCCTGATCAGTGGTCCAGCTAGCTAGGGATGATGGGCGTTGTAGTCCAACAACAGCCAAGGATCCAATTTGATAAACACTGCCTATGTGAAGATGCTGGGGACCTGAACATAGGAAGCTGCCATCTACCAAGTCAGACCTTTTGGTCCATTTAGACCAGTATTCTCTTTGGACTATAATATCTCCTTGACCACTGGTCATGCTGGCTGCTGGGGTTGCTGGGAACTAGAGTTCAACAAGATCCGGAGGTCCACTAGCTCCCTGCCCCTGCCTTAGTGAGTCACAGCTAGGGATGGGGCAGAAACTTGATTCAGCTCCCACTTAAAGGCAAACCTACCTAATTCACACTTCCCGTAACAATATGTGACCCAAAACACAGGTGGAATCTAGACACATATAAAAAACGCTGTTAAAAACGCTTTAAAAAAGGTTTTGAAAAATATATTGAATTTGCCACCATCGCCACCTAGTGTCATATTTGTATAATGCACTTTACAACACACTTAAAATGTTTTCTTTGCAGCTGTATAGCTGAGTCCCCAGCCTTTCCCCATACTGATATACGGCTAACCTTTTGAAATCTGTGCTCCTCCAAACTTCATGGTGCAATTCTCCAACCAAACATTGCTTACAAAAGTGAAGACAATGTGCATTTAAAAAACCCATGTATAGTGGAACCTCAGTTTTTGAGCATTTCAGAAGCCGAACGATTCAGAACCCAAACACCAAAAATCCGGAAGTGAATGCTTGCATTTTCGAACATGCCTCAGAAGTTGAATGGCTTCCGAGGCACGTTTCTCCATTTTCTCCATTGAAATTGCTGACCGCCCATTGCGCCTCATTTGTTGAGCATTTTGGAAGTCAAACGGTCTTCCGAAACAGATTACGTTTGCCATTGAGGTTCCACTGTACAAAATGGCAGTATATTAGCAAAAACTGCATTAGGAGAAATATGTGTGTTAGTAAAAATTGCATAGAAAAATGTCAGTATTAGAAGAAAATCACACCAAGATGCTGATGAATTTTCATGAGAATTTAAAAAGGGTGGGGGAAAGATCACAGATTGCTATAGCAATATGGATAACTGAATATAAGGCTGCAAAAATGATGAACTCAAAAACTGACTTGATTTGTGGAAGAAGAAGAGGAGTTTGGATTTCATATCCCGCTTTATCACTACCCGATAGGAGTCTCAAAGCGGCTAACATTCTCCTTTCCCTTCCTCCCCCACAACAAACACTCTGTGAGGTGAGTGGGGCTGAGAGACTTCAAAGAAGTGTGACTAGCCCAAGGTCACCCAGCAGCTGCATGTGGAGGAGCGGAGACGCGAACCCGGTTCACCAGATTACGAGTCCACCGCTCTTAACCACAACACTATGCTGGCGCTCTGGAGGCAGGGAAGGGAAGACCTCCCAGGATGAGAGATTGGGAGAAGAAAGGAAAACTCCCAGGTGGGAGCTCGGAGGGTCCACCACTTTCTGTGCGCATCAAGGGTTAAGAGCTACCTTTAGGAGAGGATGCAGTGTTTTCTCTGTTACTGTTTTTATTTAGATTAGTTCCTTTTATCTTGTATTATTATCTTAACTTGATTTGTCCACCCCTAGTTGCAGTTCTGAAAAGATATGACTGCAGAACCTTCACTACACTACATTTGCATTTTAGGAGGGTGGCGAAATCTTTAAGATCCCCCACCCCTTTAATCACTTTTATCTTTCTGCTGTGCCAATGCATTTTTAAATTGACTCAGCGATTTTGCGTGCCTCTCATCATGTCACTGTTTTAATGATTGAATCAATTTACTGTACTGCCTTAATCCCATTATCTGCGTCTATGTTTGCCGTCTGGAACGGGCCCTCCTGCAGGCTGAAAGGAAGGGGTAGGTGCTTGTCTAAAATAATATAAAATAAAGATGGTAACTTTACGTGGGGTTCCCTAGGCACACCTCACTCCCAAATAGCAAGTTTTCCAATTGCATCCATGCCCCTCCAGCTTCAGCAACAGCCATGTTAGGTGTCCCCACACCATTCAATGCATCCCCCAAGTTCCTTTGGCGTGGGGAAAGTCAAAACACTTTACATTTGGGTCAAAACAGAACAGGTTTGTAGGGTTACACACAGAGCACCTAAGAGGCTCTCACGTGCCTTAAGAAAGGTCTCCTTTGGGGTGATGGCTGGGGTTCCATTTAGAACTGGCGGGGCTATTAAAAAGCAGTGGTTATATATGTTTTAATAGCTCACCAGTGGTCACTTGTTTCGCTTCTCAATTCTCATTCCTGACTGAAGCCCTCAGCAAGTTAGGCCCCAAATATCTCAGAAACCACCTCTGTGCCTTTAGGTCCTCTTGGGTGTTAAGACTGACAAAGCAGGGGTCCTCTTGGTAGTTCCACCACCCTCAGAAGTTTGGGATGGTGGTGTCCTGGAAGTGGATGTCCTCTGTGGCAGTCCCTAAGCTAGTGAATTCCCCTCTGACTGTACAGCTTTTGCCAAATACTGAAGTTCCACCTATTCACCCTGGCCTTTGACCGTTTAAGGTGTCTTGTTGGAGACACCTGAAATTTTGCTGAAATCACACTGTACTGCTCCATTTGGAAAGGTTTGGTGCCTCTTGTCATTGAAATGTTTTTATCAGCTATTAAATAGTTGTATGTATTGTATTGTTACAACCCATTCTGGGACCTTAGGTGAAGGGCAGGTGAGAAATATTATAAAGTAAGTAGGTAGGTAGGTAGGTAGGTAGGTAGGTAGGTAGGTAGGTAGGTAAGTAAAGCATGCATTCATCCCTCATGGGTACCCTACCTTGGCACAAGTGTGGCCCTATAAAGATGGAGAACAATAGGAATGTATGGGAAAAGCTGAGCATTGTTTCTTTAGTCATTGTCTTTCCCCATGCTGACTGCATATTATTCTGACCTGCCATGGAACCACGTGACACCCCCAGCATTCCTAACAACATTCTGACAGCATAATCTATTCCAGTGCTAGGGTGGGGTATGTGGCCAAGTAGGTGAGTCCATAAGGTCTTGTTGGATCCATCTAGGTCTATCTGGCTTGGCCCAAAGGTTCATCTGGCCTGCTATCCTGCTTTGCAGAAGCTAACCAGATGCCTCCAGGAAGCCCACAAGTCAAGGCTTGAAGGCAACATCCCAGTCCTCCTCTCATTGCTTATAGAAGTGATGACCAAATGGCCCTCCAGCTGTTTTGGGACTACAATTCCCACCATCCCTGACCACTGGTCCTGTTAGCTAGGGATGATGGAAGTTGCAGTCCCAAAACAGCTGGAGGGCCAAGTTTGGCCATCACTGGCTTACAGGAAGGGCCATATATATGTCCAAGGGTCAATCCCCAAGATATCCAGGTAGAGAGATAGGGATGTCCCTTGTCTGAAACTTTGGAGATCCAGTGCTAATCAGTGTGGGCAGTATTGTGGTGGACGGACCAATGATTTGGCTCAATGTAAGGTAGCTTATATGCATTATGTCACTAACCATTTAGCCATCACAGCTGATAGGCACTGAAGGCTCTCATCTGCTCTTTCTCAGATTTATCAAATCCCCCTTTAAAATAAAAATCACCATAGCTAGTGACCATCACCATGGATGTCTGTTGTTGGGTGGGAGCTTAGATTACTGAAATGCGAAGTAGTTATAGGCTTTCGGTAAGGATATGAATTCTATAAAATAGAAAGATAGAAAAAAATATTAGAAGGTAATTATATATGAAATTGCCAACAAAGACTGACAATGAAATCCAGAAGAAGGAGATGCAAGGGGAAATACGTTAGGAATATGTAAGAATTTTTTTTGTTATTTGTTTGCTTTTGTATCTGTATTTGTGTTTGTGTTTGTTGTATTATGTTTGTATTTCTTTTTGGGGAAATGAATAAAAAATATTTTTTTAAAAAAATAGATTACTGAATTTCATTGCATGTTGGGCTGCCATTCAAGACTGTTCAGCAACTGTGGTTAGTACAGAAGATGGCTGCTAGAGTATTAATTGGGATCAGTCCACTTCCAGGCCAAATTCAAGTTATAAACTTCAAAGCTTGGTATATAATATTAACACTGGCCAGACTTATATGAATACTGTTACTTGTAAATTCACCTTTATGAGCTTGGCAAAAAATAAAAAAGGGGTGTGTGGAGGAAATGCAGAGGGCATCTGGGAAAAACTCCCACCCACCATTGCACGCAATGTGTTTTGATTATATGCAATTTTGGCTTTAGGCACAATCCCTGGAACATAGCTTCCACATAATTTGCAGCCTTGCTGTACGATAAACACTTCAGGTGCTGAAAATATTAAGTCACAAATATTAATCTCCTTTATAGGAATGCCAGCAGCACACAATTTATGGAGACAAATAATATTCATGGTATCAGGAATTACAGGGGAAAGGGTGGGATCTTTGTTGATCATGTTTAACTGGATCAAAACTAGCATACCAAATGGTATTAAATCTTTAATAGCGAGTTTAGTGAATCTCAGCAAGAAGCAAACTGGCATGAGATTATGGAAAACTCACAACCTGTGACCACTTGGGAACTACTGTGGTAGTGCTTATATCTCACAGAGGTGGAGAGACTAACAGATCTGGTACTGAGGAGAAATGGTAACCTCTATAATAATATATTCATCGATAAGTGGATGTGTTTGGAAATTACTGCAATCAGCACTACAGTAGCGCTTCTGGTTATGTTAAGTTGTGGGTGGACACAGCAGACGACACAGTGATTTCCAAGCAACTCTTGTTTATTCTCAGGCTGGAACAGAAGTGAGTTGAAGGGCTCAGCAGCCTGCTTATATAGAACTCAGCTGCAAGCAACAGTAACAACTTTCTGTAGTTACCCAATCCCTGAACGTCACTTTTCAATCCTTCATTTGCATGTGCAGACCTGAGTGAAAACAGCAGCAGAATGAACTATATACACACACCCCTAGTGGCCTAGGGTGAGAACTTCAATACAAAACAGGTTACAGTGCTGCCCCGCTAGACGAATGCCTCGCTAGACGAAAAACTCGCTAGACAAAGGCATTCGTCTAGCGGAAGGCTGCCCCGCAAGATGAATTTGTCTATGGGGCTGCCTCGCAAGACGAAAAAAAAATTTGTCTAGCGAAAACCGCGGTTTGCATTGCCGCTTTGCTAGACGAAAAAACCGCTAGATGAAAATACTCGCAGAACGAATTATTTTCGTCTAGCGGGGCACAACTGTACATACTTAATTCATTCTGGAGGTCCGTTCTTAACCTGAAGCACCATTTTAGTTAATGGGACCTCCTGCTGCCGCTGCACCTCCAGAGCACGATTTCTGTTCTTGTCCTGAAGCAAAGTTCTTAACCTGAAGCGTTATTTCTGGGTTAGCAGAGTGTGTAACCTGAAGCATATGTAACCTGAAGTGTCTGTAACCTGAGGTACCACTGTATAGACATTTGCAGCTCTCTTGGAATATATTTATGCAACCTGTCAATATTTCTTGCTTTAAAACCCTGTATATGCGGTGTTTGTTTTAAGGATACTGTGGTGTTTGTACAGAGCCCCCGGTCGTTTCACGGACTATTGACCTGTACACCACTAATCTGCTGCCACCAACCAGGTTCTCCCCAGTGAAACACTTAGTCTCAGTCGGGTACTCAAGTTAACAACAAAGATTGTAGTTTATTGCAAACACAAATAAACTTTAAATGAATTCAAAATGCTGTTACCCTTTACCCTCTTAGTCTTATTTTATCCTGTCTCTAACTCACTCTAACTCCTCTAACTCCCCTCACATAAGAACCAACTGCACTGTCTCTCTATTTCCAACTGCTTTCCCAAATGCTTTTTCCCAACTGTCTAATCCTCTGGCTAAGCCTTTTAAAAACAGGTAGGCTCCACCTCTGGGCTTTTCTATTGGTCTACTTATTAACCCTCCCCCCCTACAGACATTTCCAAAAGAACGGGCAAACGCCACATATACCTTCATGTTTCCTTCGTCCACTTGTTAAGGAAAATCCAAATGGTTTATTTCTCAATTCTCCTCTGTGCAATGAAATAATGTCTCTTTAAGCTACATAATGAATTCATCTGCATGCCACATTAAACCAGGGGTAATCAATGCTGTGGCAGATGTTGCTGGACTCCAACTCCCATCGACCCACCACATCTAGAGGGCTCCATGCTGAGTATCCTTGATTTAATGCATAGTTAACTATAAACTATGGTTTGCAGGTGAACATGCAACATGCTGGGTGTGCAGACTCCTAAAATTATGGGCACATTATTTCCCTTGAACTGCCCCCCATCTTTGTGCCATGGTGCTGGGAGCTACACCACAATTTGGCTTATCTGAACCCACACTTGTTTAAAGTGATGTGTAAACCACGCCGTTGAAATGTACAAAAACTAATTAAAATTGGCTACTAATTGAAATGGCTGCTCACCCTGATGGCAATGCTCTTCCTCTGCTTTCAGAGGTTTCATGTTTGTGATTCTGGCTTGGAATCACAAGTGGGCAGTGGTGTAGGAAGGTGGGGGTGTTGAGAGCGGCACACCCCCGGTTCCAGCCTGGAGGGGGGTGACACTCGGCGCCACCCACCACCACGACTCCCAAGCCACCACCCAGCACCACTTCCGTGTGGTGGCTGCTCACACAGCAACTCTCTGCTTGCGCGCTGTAGCCTTACGAGTTGTCGCACGGACGGGGTGCCACTCGCGCCTGGCATCCAGGACAGACTGTGCAAGTGCGGAATCCTGCACAGACTGCACATGTGTGCACTTGCGCAGTCCGTCCTGGATGCCGGGCGCGAGCAACCACCGCTCGGATGGCCTGAGGCAGCCCGTCCGTGCAGCTGATCGCACCCAGCAGCCTTGCGAGTTGCCGTGTGAGCAGCCGCCGAATGGATGGGCTGCCGCAGCCCGTCCATGAACCGGCTGCTTGTGCCCAGCAGTCCGGATGGACTGCGTTCCATAGCGTGCGTGCATCGTGACATCATGACGCACGCGTGCTACGGAGCAGCACCCCACCCCCAGGGGATGCCCCCGCATTTGCCGCTCCGGGCAGCAAAGCGGCTCTATACGCCACTGCAAGTGGGGAGAGTGTGGTTGCCTTTGGGTCCTATTTGAGGCTTCCTACCAGGACATCTGGTTGGTCACTGTGAGAACAGGATGCTGGACTAGATGGACCACTGACCTGATCCAGCATGGCTCTTCTTATGTTCTCATGGCTCAGGACTGTGATCTCGGAAAAATCACTTCCTTCCAATGGAGGCCCACTTCCTAGGCCCTCACAGTGGTCAACAATGGATGGAGGTTGTAGGACAGAAGAATTTGAAAGACCACAGGTTTGGCACCCTCGCTTGATCATTTCCCCACTCCTCACAGGGATGGTGCACCAACACCCTGATCATTTGGGCTGCCCTTTTTATGGGGGTAGAAATCTATTTGGGATGATAATAATTCAGTGTCTCAATGAACTGACTTATTTATACATGCAGTGTTTTGTCGGCAACATCTGATGCTTAATTTGCCCATTCATTCTGTGTTTCAGTAGAATTTTGGATCATTTTGATGGTACCCTTTATTACTTATTAAAGACCTGAACATTGCTCTGCAACTCCAGGGACTATGGAAATTTACTCCAGTGTTGTTCTGGTTGTTGTTGTTGTTTGTTTGTTTTTTTTAAAAAAAGCAACACCTAAGAAAACGTAGATCCTCAGGAATTTTAGCAGATGTCTGGAGAAGCTAGATTCTGCAATTCACACAGTGATTAGCATTCTCTCTCCTTTAAGGATAAGATGATTTTGTGTACTCCTGTTTAAAACCCAATTAAACTTTTGACCTTCACAACATTCCATCCATTGGTTAATTGTCCACTGTGTTAAAAAGAAAAAAAAGTGCTGGAGTCCTGCTTTTGTTTGCACCTGTGAATTTTCCTGGGGGGGGGTGTCGCGGGCCCTTCGCCCTGTACAGCCCACCCCCTGACGTTTTACGGTCTATGAGTGCTGCACCAACGACAAACAGTTCCCAGCAGCAGCCCTTCAGACTACTAGCTGGATCCTGCTTACTTCATTCACCACAGACGAGGATATTGTGAACTAAAAAGATGTTTATTGCGTACAAAGCTTGTGGTTGCTGATAAATAAAAGGTTGTTCAATAAGCTTAAAACAGTTGTCCTATACCGGCCTAATACCTCTAGATGTTACCGGCCTAATACCTCTAATAGTAAACTAAATATCAATAACAACGCGTTTCACAATCTCTTTATCCTCTCTGCTAACATCCACCTAAGACTCTAAACTCCCAGCTCTATCTCTTGACTCCCACTTCAACTCCCCGCACTTAACTAACTCACTGCCCACTGGGAGGGGTGTTTTATACCCAGGCTAAGCCCGCCCCTGAGGGTTCTAACTGTCAGAAAAAATTAACCCCTACCTGGCATTGGGCTAGTTCTCCACATACCTCCCTCCTTTTTAGGTTTGTATCAGAGGAGTTACTAGCCAAAGTATCCCTCTGATACAAACAACATTTTTAAACATTAACATAAACAATACATTTTATAACTCTTACCTATATTACCTATCTATAACATAAACAGTTACATCTTCAGTAAAAGTACATATGGTTGTGAACATTATATACATGCAATATTACATAGTACCAGTGACATGCAATATCGTTGTGGTGATGTCTTGTCTTCGGATCAGCCGTGGCTCCCTGGTTTTCGAGACAACGCATCAGCCACAATGTTCAGGGTTCCTTTTACTGATTTGATGGTGAAATCAAAGTCTTGCAAGATTAATGCCCACCTCATTAACTTGCTGTTGGTCTTCATGGATCGTAGCCAGATCAGCGGTGAGTGATCCGTACAAAGTTCAAATGTTCGTCCCCACAGATACGGCTTTAAACGTTGCAGAGCCCAGATGATGGCCAAACACTCTTTCTCGATCGTCGACAGATGTTTCTCCCGAGGCAACAACTTTTTGCTGAGGTAGACGACCGGATGTAGTTCGTCCTCAGCTCCCGGCTGGCATAACACAGCGCCAAGTCCATCATTAGACGCGTCAGTGTAGACCGTAAATGGCTTGCCAAAATCAGGTGTAGCTAGTATTGGTTGGGATATCAGTGCGTTCTTCAGCTTGTCAAAAGCAGTTTGACAGGCTGCTGTCCACGTGATGGGGTCTGTTATTTTTTTCCCTGTCAGACTAGACAAAGGAGCAGCTATTTCACTAAATTTGGGGATGAATTTACGATAATACCCCACCAGTCCCAAGAATGCCCTCACTTTCTTCTTGGTTGTGGGTTTCGGCCAGGTCGCGATGGCTTCTACTTTTGCAGATAAGGGTTTAATCTGCCCATCCCCAATCATATGACCCAAATATTTGATAGAACTGCCCCCAATGTGACATTTTGCCGCCTTGATGGTTAGGCCTGCCTCTTGGATTCTTTGTAGCACTATTTTTAAGTGCCCTTTATGCTCCTCCCAAGTTTTACTAAATATGGCGATATCGTCAAGATACGCAATTGTAAAGTCATATAACCCATTTAAAACTTTATCCATGAGGCGTTGGAAAGTGGCTGGTGCGTTTTTTAGACCGAACGCCATGACTGTAAATTCATATAAACCGATAGGACTTCTGAAAGCGGTCTTTTCCCTATCTTTTGGGTGCATTGGAATCTGATAGTATCCTTTTGTTAAGTCCAAACTAGATATGTATTTACAGCTTCCAATTTTCTCGATTAAATTGTCGAGCCTAGGCATAGGATAGGCATCTGATTTTGTCACATGGTTAAGACGGCGAAAATCCAGACAAAATCTTATAGTTCCATCGGGCTTATCTAATAAAAGAACAGGGGCTGCCCATGCACTGCTCGAAGGAACAATAATGCCTGCTTTTAACATCTCCTGAACTTCCTCGGTTACAGTCTTTATATAATGGCCTGTAATCCTGTACGGAGCCAATGCAATGGGTTTGGCATCGCCCGTATCAATCTGATGCATTACCCCTTTAGCAATACCTGGTTTATTGCTGAACGTGGGTGCATAGTGTGTCAAAATTTGTTTTACATCTTCTTGTTGGGACTGCGTTAGTTGGGGGTCCAACTTAATGTCAGTTATTGGACAGGGTTTCTTCTCCCTTTCCCAACAAGGTATTGGCATGTCTTGGGGATCTTCTTTAATAGCAAATAATGACCACCCTTCCGCTTTATAATAAGGCTTTATCATGTTCACATGCACGACCCGCCTGCCTTCACCGTATTGAATTATATAGTTTACATCATTCATTTTTGAAATGATTTTAAAAGGACCTTCCCAGGTCAGTTGTAACTTATTCCCTTTTACTGGTCTGATTAATAAAATATCCTGTCCTGGCTCAAAAGATCTCACACGTGCCTTTTTGTCATACCAAACTTTCTGTTTGTGCTGAGCAACCTTGCAATGTTCTCCTGCCAGTTCTAGTGATCGTTTGAGAGTGTTTTGCAATTTAAATAGATAATCAACTACATTCTCCGAATCTCCAACCGGCCGTCCTTCCCAATTAAATCTTAATAAATCTAGGGGACCCTTGACTTTTCTCCCAAACAATAATTCAAAGGGACTAAAACCCGTGCTTTCCTGGGGTATGGATCTATAAGCATATAATAAGGCTTGAATATTGTCATCCCAATTGTGAGGATGTTCCGTTACATATGCCCTCAGCATTCTTATCAGGCTTCCATTAAAACGTTCTGCCAAGCCGTTCGTCTGAGGGTGATAAGCGGTACTGGTGATATGTTTTATCCCACACCTCTCCCACAAACGCTGCATCAGTTTAGAGGTAAATGAGGCTCCAAGGTCTGTCACGATCTGTTCTGCAAACCCTAGCCGACACATATAACTTATTAGAGCTGAAGCCACTGTTTCAGTCTCTATGTTTCGTAATGGAATCGCTTCCGGATATCTAGTCGCAAAATCCACAATAGTCAATAAATAATGATGTCCCCTGCGACTGGCTTTTGGCAGTGGTCCAATAATATCTATTGCTAAGCGTTGGAAGGGTTGGGAAATTATAGGCAAGGGGCATAATTGTGCTTTCGTTTTATCTTGCCCATGTCCTTGTAATTGGCAAGTATGGCACGTTCGACAAAATAACTTTATTTGCTTGCCCATCCCAGGCCAAAAGAAATTTTGGGACACCCTTTGCTTGGTTCTGGTGATTCCCAAGTGACCTCCAAAGATACTGCCATGTGCATGTTGTATTATCTTGGTTCTGAATTCAGTAGGTACTATCAGTTGCCTGTGGATCTCATTACCCCCTCTATTAGGCTTTAAAAGAATCTCCCTGTATAGCAACCCATTGTTGACTATAAACCGCTCCGGGCTTTCAGGGGTTAATACTGTATTCACGGCTGTGGCTTGAAAATATTTCTGTAAATCTGTATCTAGTTTCTGCTTGGCTGCAAAACTAGCTGCTTGACTATTTGTAACTGGCATTATACTTGTATCTTGTGTCAGTTCAACAATTGTATCAGGCCTTTCCTCCTGAGGTAACTGTCGCAGTTTTTGTGCCCTAGTTATTACAAATGCACTCTGTACATGGTCAAGTAAATCCCACCCGATTAACATTGGAGCTGGGATTTCTGGTGAAACTGCTACTTGCCATTTTCCAGACCATTGTTTATATGTCAGATTAACTAATGCGACTGGCAAGATTTCTGGCTGTTTTGATATTCCTTTTAAACTGATTGTTTTGCCTTTAATAAAGTCTTCTGGCTTTAACAAATCAGGATGTACAATACTAATCTGAGACCCTGTGTCTTTTAAGCCTTTATATGGTTTACCATTCACCCAAATTTCTTCTCCTGTTTTGTGTAATAGCATGTCATCTTGTTGAATTATATAGCACCTCACAACTTGGGCCACTGGTAACTCATCAGCCTCTGACTGGGCCTCGGTTGTCGTGGCAACCATGTTGGCAGTTGGCTCTGTCTCCACAGTTTGGACACAATATGTCTGCTTCTGAGGGATAGTATTTGCACTCCTAGTTCTGATTTCAGTTCTACAGTCCAGTTGTCTATGGCCTTTTTTCCCACATTGCCAACAGATTAATTCAGGCCTTTTACCCTCACTATATTTATTTACTTTTCCCTCAGTCCCCCCCGTTGTCATAGGCGTGTTATGGGGAACATTTGCATTGGCGGGAAAAATTTTCTTGGCAGTTTCTGTGGTAAACTTTGTGGGCTGTTGCATTCTCTTAAACTTATTTGTTTCCCACTGTTTGTCCTTATATTTTGGGGCATCATAAGCGTGTTCTCGGATTTCATTTATTTCATCTGCCAGATTAGCAGCTTCCAGGATGGTTTTAGGGCGTCTTTCTTTAATTAAATACTTCAAATGACTATTAATCGTGTCATAAAATTGTTCCAATGCGATCACCTCTTTTATTTTTGCCACAGAATCAGCACCCTCCTGTTCTAGCCACTTGTTTAAATAATTTGTTGTTTTAGCTCCTAATTGAGCGAATGTTTCCTCACGCACCTTTTTTATTGTTCTAAACTTTTGTCTCAGTTGTTCTGCAGTAATTCCGAATCTAACATAAACCAACTGTTTAAATGCTTCAAAATCTTTAGATTGATCAGATGGCATTTGAGAATAAATCTCTGTTAATGTTCCACTAATACGCGCTCTCAGTATTTGCATTTTCTCCTCATCTTTTACTTCAAAATCTTCGCAAGCCCTCTCAAAAGAAATGATAAACGCTTCAGGATCGTCTTTATCTTTGAAGTCAGGGAATCTTTTTAAATCCACCCTGCTAGGATTTTGTGTGGAACTATTGTTGTTGTTTCTATTATCTACAGCTGATAATTCAAGTCTTTTCATTTCTAATAAATATTCTCTTTCCTCCCGTTCTCTTTCTCTCTCAATAGCTAAGGTCATTTCTTTCTCTTTCAGTTCTCTCTCTATATTTAAGGTCATTTCTTTCTCTTTTAGTTCTCTCTCTTTTGCCTCAGCTTGGAACTTTAATTCTCTCTCTTTCAGTGCCATTGCCTCCCTTTCTCTCTCTCTCTCAATATTTAATTCTCTCTCTTTTGCTTCAGCTTGTAATTTTAATTCTCTCTCTTTTGCTTCAGCTTGTAATTTTAATTCTCTCTCTTTTGCTTCAGCTTGTAATTTTTTCTCTCTTTCCTCAGCTTGCAATCTCATTTCTAATTCCTTCAGTTTATATTCTTGTTCTAGCTTCCATTTCTCAAATTCCTCTGAGGCTTTAAAACTCGTCCCCTCAGCAGGATTTTTGTTAACTGTTTCAGTACTGGTTTCTTCCATCTGGGAAACCCCATTTTCTTCTTCAGAGCTTTCTACTTGTGAGTCCCTAAGAGCTGTTTTAGTCTTTCTAGGTGGCATTTTCTAGTTATTTGGTGGTATTATTTCTGTACTTAAATCAAGGATGTTTCAGTTAAACTATTTCTCCAGGCTTAGTTTCCACAGCTTAGGTCCAAAGTCACGCCTAAAGTTGCCTCAGTGCACTTTGTCCAGCGTACTTTTCCGACCTCTCACTATAAACCTTTCTGCCTGAAATAGTTTCAAACGCAAAGTATCTTTGTAACTCTCTCACAATCTCACAGTCTAAGGCGCTATCACACCACACCCTAGGGCCAGGTAATTCCTCTCTGAATTCCCCTTCTCCCTTTCCAGGTGTATGCGATCCCCTTCCTGACTAGATTGTAGAGTCTCACAGAAGTTTGCTTAAATCCTCTTTAAGCCTCACACTTCACACAATGCGTAACCCTTAAATCCTTCTTGTACCTTGGCACTTCTTGCCAACACTTTAGATCTTGGATCTCAACGTGACCACCACTTTATGACAATCTTTCGTATCCCGACGCTGCCACCACTTTAATGTCGCGGGCCCTTCGCCCTGTACAGCCCACCCCCTGACGTTTTACGGTCTATGAGTGCTGCACCAACGACAAACAGTTCCCAGCAGCAGCCCTTCAGACTACTAGCTGGATCCTGCTTACTTCATTCACCACAGACGAGGATATTGTGAACTAAAAAGATGTTTATTGCGTACAAAGCTTGTGGTTGCTGATAAATAAAAGGTTGTTCAATAAGCTTAAAACAGTTGTCCTATACCGGCCTAATACCTCTAGATGTTACCGGCCTAATACCTCTAATAGTAAACTAAATATCAATAACAACGCGTTTCACAATCTCTTTATCCTCTCTGCTAACATCCACCTAAGACTCTAAACTCCCAGCTCTATCTCTTGACTCCCACTTCAACTCCCCGCACTTAACTAACTCACTGCCCACTGGGAGGGGTGTTTTATACCCAGGCTAAGCCCGCCCCTGAGGGTTCTAACTGTCAGAAAAAATTAACCCCTACCTGGCATTGGGCTAGTTCTCCACAGGGGGGTCCCCCCTCCAGGTCTTGTATAATGAGAGTTTCCTATTGCTCTCTCCACCCCACTTAACCCAACCTCCTCCTCATCTCCTTTTCAATAGGAGAAGGAGAGAAGACCTTTAATCCTTTTGGTTCTTCTCATGTGCTGGACTCCCTAGATTTCTGTTTGGAATTGCTACTTCTATATTCTCTATGGATTTTCTAGCTATGCTTCACCTTTTGAGAGATGGGGTAGCTACAATTCCCCCTTGTCCTTAAGATATCGTGCTTCCAACACTTAAGCACCAATTCTCTGGACTTGATGCAAAGTTGTAACATTGGACACACATACCCCTGGTCCACCTGTACACTCACCCGCCCAAAAAAAAGACTTGGTCAGTATTGGGGGGGCAAGCAGGGATCACTTGGTGTCCTCTTGGCCCCCCCTCCTGCTTCTGATCCTCAACTTCTCTCTGCCACAGACTCTCCCAGCTCACCAAATCCTCTTACCCCCTCAGCTTCCAGCACCTCCACCGCCTCTTCCCATTCTTCTCCCTCTGACCACTCATCGTTGTCCCACCACCACTTCCTGTGCTCTGAACCTTCTTCCCTTGGGGGTTCGCCAGCTGGCTTCTCCCACCATTCCTCTGCGTCCAACAAGTCTGTGACATATGATCACAGTCTCCCTTGCTAGGGTGGCATGTACGTATTGCATTTCTATATAAATTATAGTAAAAAAATTTCTCAGTTCACATCAATGCATATAAAATAGCATGTGCCTTGGAGGAAAGGCAAGAAACAAACATCAACAACAGATAAATGAGTAAATTTTGAACGGTCGTTACTTTTGCTGGAGTAGCCACAGTTGTGCACACTGAAATTTAGGTTTGTGCAATTAAAGTGGATTAAGCCACTCAGATGCCTTAGTAACACAAAACTATGTATTTGTTTATTTTGTTTTTTGCAGGTAGTAAAGTGACAGGGGAATGTATAAAAAAGGTGAGATGAACAAATGAGATGTATAATATGCAAGAAACAAATCACTATGACTTATTGTTGTATAACCTCCCCACAAATAAATCAGAACAAATGCTTGATAAAGACAGGGCATAATTTAACCTCCACATAAGCTTTGTGCAAGCAAATCAGGATGGATGCTCAATAAACAGGTTGTCTGGTGATCACAAACACCAGAGCATGCTGAGTGATCACAAACACCCCGTTGCCTCTGGTGGCCACTAGGTGGAGGCAGCCTCCGTTGAACTGAGAAAAAGTTGCATTTTTGAAGTATGTTTGGTCAGAAGAGGTCTAAGAGGATTTATTTGCTGGTTATTTGTCTTAGGGTGACATTTTTAGAATTTCTGAAATCTCACTGCTCATTTAATTGAATATAGGAGAAAATATCTGCCTGGTCCGGCACCCTCCTTCTCAACAGTGGCTAACCATAGGTTTACAATGAAGTCCCCAGGTGGGGCATGGTGACAATTGCCCCCCTTTTAACTGTTGCCTCCACCAGCAATAGACTGTTTCTCAATGTGGAGGTTCTATTTGGCTACTGTGGTAGCCAATGATAGAAGTCATCTCCTTCATGAATTTGTTTGTCTCCCTGGAAGTTTCTATACGAAGCTTGGATGGTCGTTTGTCATGGATGCTTTAGCTGAGATTCCTGCATTGCAGGGGCCTGTGCTGGGTGCCTATGGGAACCCCTCCAACCCTACAAATCATTGAATCTATTATTCTTTGAAAGTTACCTAAGTGGTCATCACTCCATCTTGTGGCAGTGAGTTCCACAAATTTATTTGTGTGAAGGAGTTCCTTTTGTACTTCTTGAATCTATTGACCACCAGCTACATCATCATCATCATCATCATCATCATTTATTATTTATACCCTGCCCATCTGACTGGGTTTCCCCAGCCACTCTGGGCGGCTCCCAACAGAATATTAAAAATGCAATCAAACATCAAACATTAAAAACTTCCCTAAACAGGGCTGCCTTCAGATGTCTTCTAAAAGTTGGATAGTTGTTTATTTCCTTGACATCTGATGGGAGGGCATTCAACAGGGCGGGTGCCACCATCGAGAAGGCCCTCTGCCTGGTTCTCTGTAATCTCACTTCTCGGAGTGAGGGAACTGCCAGAAGGCCATCGGAGCTGGACCTCAGTGTCCAGGCTGAGCGATGGGGGTGGAGACGTTCCTTCTGGTATACTGGGCTGAGACCGTTTAGGGCTTTAAAGGTCAGCACCAACACTTTGAATTGTGCTCGGAAACTTACTGGAAGCCAACGTAGGTCTTTTAGGACCAGTGTTGTATGGGCTCAGCAGCCACTTCCAGTCACCAATCTAGCTGGTGACCTAAAGCTCCAATGTTATGGGAAAGAGAGGAAGTGTTCTCCATTTTCTGTAACACATGAACGTGAAAGGAGCCTGACAGATTAGACTAGTGTCCCATCTAGTTCAGTATCCTGTTCTCACAGAGGCCAATCAGATGTGAGAAACCCACAAGCAGGACCGAGTACAACAGCACTCTCCCTACTTGTTATTCTCAGCGTTTGGTATTAAGAATATGAGCACACAGCTGGATCAGACCAATGGCTCATCCAATCCAACATCCTATTTTCCCAGTGGCCAGTCAGGTGCCTGAATGGAAAGCCTGCAAGCAGGACCTGGAAGCACTCTCTTCCTGGGTTCCTGGAGCAGAAATAAGGAACATGTGCCACAGGAATTTATGCTGTGAGGAATGGCAGGAGCTGTGTTTCTGTTGGGGTGACGCTTTACCCCAGCACCCCTCCAGATTTTGTTCCAACTCCATGTCCCATGAGGCCCAGCCAGCATGGTCACTAGGATGATGGGAGTTGGGAGTGCAACATCTGGTGGGTTATTGGTTCTTTATCACTGCAAATTGAGCATGCTTATGTGCGAGTTTTAGCAAGGCGCATCCTTAAATACATTTGAAGCTAAAAGTCTCATTGTAGGGTTGGCGAGACACAAGTTCAAACCTTCACTCTGACATGGTTGACTTCCCCAATTGCCTCCCTCCCCTATGGCATTGTGTGGTTAAAATGCAGTGTGGCAGCACAGGTTGGAGGGAGCATGCAACTTCTGAAATTCAAGCTCTCCCCAAAGCATGACCATGTGGTGTAGTTCTGAATTGTATGTTGTTTTATATGTTACTCTGATGTTGTTCACCACTTAGGTAATTTCGTTTCATTAGGATTCCTTGGTGGAAAGGCAGAATAGGTGTGCAACAGTTAAACAAAGGCAATAGTGTGTATTTTTAAAGACATCCACTGGGGTGGTCTTAAACCTCACAAAAAAACCCACGAGAGAGTAATTAAACTTATTAAGCGGTATATAAATTTAATAAACACACAGTGTATGTATGCTGTCTTGGCTTCCTTGGTGGAAATGTAGAACATAAATGCAATTATGTTAAAATTAAATAAAGGGATACTGTGTATTTTTAAAGCATTCATTGTGATGATGCCATTAGGCAGAGATCAAACTGCCATCCTTTTTGCAAGGAAATATATATGTGTGCTTTTGATGCGCATGCCTAAGCCCGTTAAAAAACAAATCACTCCGTTCGCGGAAAAAGGTGCAGAAACTCTTAAAAGTTGATTCGGTGAGTTCGGAGGCGAAACCATACTACGGTAATTTGCGCCGCAGCGGCAAGAGAAAGGCGGTCGCTTATTGCTTTGCATTCAGAAGATCCCAGGCTTCTCTGAGTAGGGCTGGGTACCGGTATGTCGCCTGTCTGAAATGCTAGCGAGCCCACGGCCCGTCAGTGTGCTGCTGAGTTAGGCGCAATGGTGACTCGCCCGTCATGTTCTGTTTGGGGTGTGCCCGAAGTAGTTGGCCTAGCCAACTTCCCCTTACTGCGGCGGGCCGAAGACCGAGGACGAGGAGGAGCAACAGGCCGGCGCTGGCTAGCCTCGCTCTCCCTTCTCCTACCATCCCGGACATCGGGCAAATATACTACACCTCCCAAGCTGCTCTCGGGACCCAATGGGTGGAGAGAAGCCGAAGGTTCCGCCCCTGGGGCGGCTGCGAAAACAGAGCGGGGCGGAGGGGTGGGAGGAGGAGAAGAAGTGGAGCCTCCAGGCGAAAACGAGAAAGTAGCCCGTAGCAGGGCAGGAAAGCAGAAAGGCTGGTGGTTTGGCTTTCCGCGGGCATCGGCAAGGCAGCGTGCCACGTGCGCTTGGGAGAGGCGGGCGAGCGGGGAGCGCTCTGCGCTTGGAGAAGTCGTGACCGTAGCGCTGCGCCTCGGTTTCTCGGTCTCCCGCCGCTCTCGGGCCTCAGGGGCGGGGAGGACTGTTGCTGCCTCCGCCTCCGCTGCAGGGGAAGAGGAGGTTGCATCCAGCAGTCTGGGTTTCCCGTCGCAGCTTCCCCCTTCCCGGCAGCCGGCCTGTTTGCCTTGGCTATTGTTCCCCTGCAGCCTCCTTTTATTATTATTATCATCATCACCACCACCACCATAGCGCGGCATGCTGCCCAGATCTTGCCTCCGGCCAGCCTGACAGAGCCGAGGAGTGTTGGCGAAGCTCGGGACTCGCCCCCATATCCGGGGCTGCTCTCTGGGAGGAAGAGAGGGAGAGCCCCGCCGTGGGCTGTTGCTGCGGTTGGTGCCACGACTGGAAGAGGAAGAGGAGCGATGCGGCTGAGCGGCAGAGCGGCGCGCCGGTGACCGCGGGGCTGGGGGGACGGCGAGCGGAGGCTGGGGGCGCCTCTCCGCTCGCCGCAGCGTCCCCACTGACCCCGAGGCTTGGGGACCCGTGCAGAGGGGCTAAGTGCGTGTGCCGGCCGGCTCTAAGAAACCAGGACTACCCCACTACCACCCCACTGCCCCCCTCTCTCCAAGGCGCTGCGGCAGTCCAGCTATGCTTCGCAGGCAGATCAATCGCTTCGTAAGTACCTCTGTGCCACCCTAATTTTGGGGGTGGGTGGGGAGGTCCATACGAGATGGATGCTCATTTCTTCCCCTCCCCCCTGTGTGCCCAAATGCTTGCACGCCTGCAGATGCTTGCGGAATGATGATGGGGGGGGTCACCTGTCTTCTGCTCCCCTCTAGTTCCCCAAGTGCACCCAAACGAAGTCATCCGTTCTCACGACTATCCCAAGGCCTAAAGCATCAACTCCCCCCCCCACACCTTCAATCTAGCCACCGTGTTGTTTTCTCAATCTCCCGCCGCCGCCGCCACCACACTGCTGCTTCCCCAGTGTTATTTTTAAAGCTCAGCAAGTTGGCTGAGACTCACAGGTAAAGGAACCGTCTCCCCAGGGTACCCGCTGCACAAAGGTGTGGGCGGAAAGATGGCGTTTGATTGGCCGCTTTGATCACTTTTTATCCTTTTGTTCTTTCTAAGTAGGGGAAGCACATGCAGAGGATTTGCAGATTGGCTTTGAATCCCTAGAGGCTTCCCCTTCTATTTTTTTTTTTTAAGGATGCCTGTGGGGGGATTTTGTGGGTTGGGGACAGTTTCTCCTTTTCTCTTGGTAATACAACTCAAGAGGGCATGGGAAGAAGGGGTCGCCCAAGGAATGTAGGATGAACTAATTCCCTGCCCCAGAATTCATTTAGTTAGTTTTTACATTTATATCCCACCTTCCCTCCAAGAAGCTCAAGGTGCTTCTCCCCATATTATCCCCACAACAGCCCTGTGAGGTAGGTTAGACTGAGACTGAGAGTGACTAGCCCAAGGTCACCCAATAAGCTTCATGGCTGAGTGGAGATTTGAACCCTGGTCTCCCAGGCCCTGGCCGAGGACTCTAACCACTACGCTGGTGATGACCACTGCCTAAGGTTGAGGCTCACACTTCGCAGCCGAAATATATTTATTGTGGCGTTTGTATATCCCACCTTCCCTCTGAGGAGTTCCACATCCCTATTTTAGCCTCAGATCAACCCTGTGAGGTAGGCCAGGCTGAGAGACTTCAAAACAGCCCAAGGTTACCCATTGGGCTACGTAGCTGAGAATGGATTTGAACCTGCGTCCTTGACTGGGTCTCCCAACACTGGGTTGGGACAATAGCTTAGCCCAGGAGACAACTCAGTTGGTTAGAGCATGGTGCTGATAACGCCAAGGTTGCAGGTTCAATCCCTGTATGGGACGACTGCATATTCCTGCATTGCAGGGGGTTGGACTAGATGGTCCTCAGGGTCTCTTCCAACTCTAAAACTCTATATGATTCCATGAGACTGTGTATCCTCACACTACACGGGGGAATACAAATTTGACTGAACCCCTGCGTTAAGGGGGTGGGGAGAGAAAAGCAGTGCTCTGCAAATAGAAGATTAGCTCATCAGGGTGAAAGGTTCCAGTGCAGCTCATGATTCTAGGTTTCTGTCAGCAGGGAGTTTTTAATGGAGGGTGGCATCCGAAATGCGATTTTTTTTTTTTTGCCACATGCTTTTTGAAGGGCTTCAGCCTGTTTTCTGCTGCTTAAGAACTGGAAACAAGAAGAGCCCTTGCTGGATCAGGTCCTCTTCTCACAGTGTCTTGCCACATGCCCCCAGGATGGTTGCAAGCAGGATTGTGTGTGCATCAGCATGCTCCTCACTGGTGAATCTCAGCTACTAGGATTCAGAAGCAAAACTGCCTCTGGCACTGGGGGTGTGCAGAGCCAACTTGCCTTAAGAACATAATATGGTAAGAACGCTGCTGGATCAGGCCCATGGCCCAGCTAACGCCTGCTCTCGGCAGCTGCCAGCAAAATGCTTCTGGGAAACTCCCACAAGCAGGACCTGAGTGTACGTTACTGCAGTTTTCAACAACTGATAGGCGAGAGAGAGAGCTCTGTAGTTTAGCTGTACGCTGCATAAAGAAGAACTTTCTTTTCTTGTCCTAAATCTTGATGCATTCAGCATACAACTGACCAGGCTTCTCAGGCGGTAATGGGCAAGTTTTTGGAGGAGCAGGAGATGTCTTCTGCTGACTGTTAATATGAATGGTTATCTGCAACCTGCATGCTTGGAGGCTATAAACCCTGGGGTGCCTTGCCCTGGGATAGGGAGTGTCTGCATCCATCCAGCCCACTCTTCTGTGCCCAGCCGTGCCCAGCAAGGTGCCCCAGGTTGCTCAGAGGCGGGCGCTGGCCCTCTCTTGCTTTTACCTGGTACATACAAATAGATTGCTTCTGTATCTGGAGGTTTTATGATCACCATTGCTAACAATGGTGCATTTAGGTTTGCCTGCAGCTTGTGTCCTTAATAGGCTGTCCCCTATTGGAAGCAGTACATTGGACTTGTCAAACACTTATGATCCTGCGGGGCCATTACTGATCAGCCCCTGATCCATCTTGCGAAATAACACATTTCAGATATGCATGGATCGGTGGTGGTGGTGGTGGTGGTGGTAACCTGCAACCTGTTTCCAAATGTGTATTTGGGTAGTGCCGTCTACCAGCTAATTTGAGAAAAGGATTTCTCCCCCCCCCCTTTGGTAGAAAAGAGTTGGCTAAGAAATGTGATGTTACAAGGTCAAATTGGAAGTGTCCTTGATGTTTTTAGAGCTTACCTTGTACCACTTTTAAAACAGGGAATTGTTTCTTGGAAGCGGTCCTTTGGTGCAAGTTTTCCTGACCACCTGCTGGGATGCTGCATTGCTGTTGCAACCTATCAGAGGAACACTCCTGAAGTCTTGTGCATTGCAAATCCTTGTGTAATACTTGTTTCCCTGCAGTGGATATGGCTTAAGTGTATAGTATTGTTCTCGTGCCTTAGCTCATTGCTCCCGAAGAACATGCTTTGCATGCAGGAGATCCCAGATTTAATCCCAAACACTTGCAGATCAGGCTTCCTGTTTGTGACAGGGGAGGAATGACATGGGAGCGACTGAGCTGTGGGCATGAGTAACCCTAGTTTACCGTAACTTGAGAATGTGTCCATTAATAAAGGCAAACAGCTCTATCTTGTTCTTGGTATGTGCGTGTATAATGGATGCCTATGGGAAACTCATGAGCTGGGAATACAGAGTGATTGCAACCCCTACTGCGTGACCCCAGCATTTAATTCTTAGAGGTATACAGTGGACACTCGGGTTGTGAACGTGATCCGTGCGGAAGGCGCATTCGCAACCCGCGCGTGACGCAATTCAGCGCTTCTGCGCATGCGCAAAGCGCGGTTTAGTGCTTCTGTGCATGCACGAGCGCTGAAACCCGAAAGTAACCCATTCCGGTACTTCCGGGTTTGGCACGTTTGTATCCCGCAGTGAACGCAACCCGAGGTATGACTGTACTGCCTCTTACCATGTAGCTTCAGTTGTGTATTGTAAGTGCTCTCAGTTGACTATCCTTTATGAATTTGCAACATCCTTTCTTTACAGCTAGCTATAAGAAACTTCAAGATGAATGAATATTGCTGCTTCATTCATTCTTTCTTTTTTAAAAAAAGTTTTCTTTTTTTCTTTCTTTTTGAAAAAAGACAAATATTTATATTAAAACAAAAATCTGTAGATTCCCGAAAGTTCAGAAACTTTAATGTTGGTGGTTGTTTTTGGTTTTTTTAAAAAAATGCTTGTGAACCTTTTGCACCCTTTTCTTTTAAATTTTGTTTTCAATCTCTCAATTTTACGTTTTCGCTCAGCCAGCTGTTATATTTTCCGTCTTTCATTTGCCTTGTCTTTAATTGTAGGCATTTTGGAGTGTCATCATTTCCACGTTTTTCCCCACTGAAAGTTTTTTTTTTTTTTTAGGCAGCCATTACATCTGATGATAAAGAAAAATGTGAGTCTCCTGCTTGCACAATAATTTAGAAGCGCTTTTTCAGAAAAAAGAGTAGAGTTCATAGTATGTCATAATTTGTTCGGTGAATTTGTGTTTACAGTTCTTTTGCAAAGCAAAAACCTGACAGTTTAATTACTTTGTATGGCTTTTTTTTATATATAAAAGAAACTCTCTGGACTCCTCTTGAAACAAAGAGAGAACCAGTGTTGTGTAGCGGTTAGAGTGTTGGATCTGGAAGACCAGAGTTCAAATCCTCACTCAGCCATGAAGCTCCCTGGGGGGACCTTGGGCCAATCGCTGCCTCTCAGCCTAACCCACTTCACAGAGTGTTTGTGAGGAGGACAAGGGGGTGCTACCTCGAGCTCCTTGCATCGAAAAGTGGGATAAAAATGCAATGCAATAAATAAATGGCAATATTTGGTCAGCAGGAAGCCGCATCTCCAGCAGTTAATAGTTATCTGCATTCTGCAGTCCATTCCATCACTTAGATACTTGGATCCTGACCGGGAGCCTCAGGGCAGCCAAGAACCGCCATGAAATGCCAACAAGACAAAAGTAGCTGTTTGATTTCCAGGCTGCCAAATCGTGAGCAGCAGCGATACTGCATCAGCAGCCAAATCCAAATCTAATCACAGAGGGTCCTTTTAAAAAGTACTGTTTCTGCCTGATGTCGTAATGTTCAAAAGAAAGAAGGCCAGTTGAGGCCTCTGGGGCAAGGGCACCCATATTTTGGGTGCCACAGATGAGAGGGCCTCATCCCACATTCACACACACTCTTAACAGCTTAAATGGCAAAAGACATGTGGCTTCCTGGCCTCGGTGGCTGCGTAGCTATAAGCCAGGAACACAGGGAGCTCTGTTCAAATAAATCAGACCATTGGTCCACCTAGCTCAGCGTTCTCTGCACTGACTGGCAGCAGCTCTCCAGTGTTCCACAGGTGGGACATTCTGAGACATACCTGGAGATGCTAGAGATTGAACCTGCATGTGAAGCAGATGCTCTGCTGCTGAGTAATTGCCCTTCCTCAAGTAATCTAAACATACTGTTCTCTCAGCCCAGTTCTTCCAGGTTTATGCATTCGGGTAAACAAACCACGAAGGAGGTAGCTTAGCACAACCTCCCACCTTGCAGATGTTGGGCTTGAGCTCATCCAGCCCAATGCAGCATGCCCAGTGCTCAGGAACGATGGGAGTTCTAGTCTACCAACATCCCCAAGTCAGGGAAGGCTGGTTTAGCGTGATGGGACTGTTTCCCCCCTAACAAAACAAGATTCATAAGCCAACATCAAGCTGGCTGATGATCTTGGCTTATTGGGGAGAAACGAACCATGATCCTGAGTTCAGATGTAATGCAAAGACACCCCTTTCCTATTTTCCTTCCAGTTGTGCAAAGGGAGAACTGATGTGAGAGTGACTGGGCTGTGTGCTTGGACCCTGACCCCAATTCTCATTTAGGGATTTTGAAGGTGAAACAACGGGACCTTAATTTGGCCCCTGGAGCATACACCCATTGCTTCGCATGCCACCATGGTCCTCAGAATGTTCTCAAGAACATTCTTCTGTGCTCAGATAGCTTAAAAGCCAACTCATGGAACAAAGTGCATTTTGCAAGTAGGGATTCTTCTTTTGGAGTTTGATGCCTTAACCTCTCTCCTATTTCTCTGCCTCCCACCCCCGCCTTCTTTTCTTCAGATCGTTCTCAATTCCTCACTCTCTGCCAGTTCTTTCCTACTCCCTTCTGTTGCGTAAATACACAGCAGATGGAAGCTTCCTGGAAAACCATAACTGGCCTCAAACCGACTCCACGATCTGCTTTGCCCTGAGAAGTAAAGAACTGGCGGCGGGGGGGGGGGGGGGAGGGGGCCTTTCTTAAAGCAACAGAAGGTTTGAGAGCATATCTGGATACCGTATGTCTGATATAGAAGAACATAGGAAGCTGCCTAATGCCGAGTTCAGACCAATTGTTCCATTTACCGCACTACTGTCTGCACTGACTGGCAGCAGCTCTCCGGGGTTTAAGGGAGCTGTCAACGTGGGGTTTCTCAGGGTTCATTTTTATCCCCTGTGCTGTTTAACATCTATGTGAAACTGCTGAGTGGGGTCTTCCAGAGTTTTGGGAGTATGTTGTCAGCAATATACTGATGGCACAGAGCACTCCTTTTTTACACCTGCAGGTTGAGGCAGTGGACGTGCTGGACCGTTGACTTGCCTTGGTAATGGACTGAAAGAGAGCCAGCAGGCTGAAGCTCAGTCCAGAGATGTCTGAGACACTGTTAGGGGGTGGTTCCTTGGACCGAATGGCTGGGAGGTTGCCTGCTCTTGATGGGGTTACACTTCCTCTGAAGGAGCAGGTCTGTAGCCTGGAGGTACTCCTGGATCCTTTGCTGTCACTTGAGACTCAGGTGGACTCTGTGACATGGAATTCCTCCTATCAGCTTTGGCTGGTGGCCCAGCTGTGCCCTTGTCTGGACAGGAATAGCCTAACTTTTTTTGTTTATGCTCTGGTAACCTGTAGGCTAGATTACTGCAACTCGTTATATGTGGGGCTGCCTCTGAAGACAGTTTGGAAACTTCAGCTAGTGCAGAATTCAGCAGCTAGGTTGCTCACTGGGTCTGCATAAATATTTCAAGGCCTCCCACCCCCAATATTTTCGGAAACAAAATGGAGGGGGAACCCTGAAAAATTAAAGCAACAGCTTCAGGTTTTCTCACAGTTTTTATTACCTGAGCTTTTTACATGCAAAGTGCTTTCAACTGCCTAAAACCCTCTGTAAATTATGGGTTGCAAAAAGGGATCTTGAAAGATATTGCCCAGGCACTTGAGTTTGCACTGATGATTTTTCTTCTTCTCCCTCCTCAAACCTTTGGAATCCATAATAGCTAGCAGCTTGAGGAGTTGGGGGAGGAGGGGTAGAACTGCAGAATGTCCTGCCTGCGAGGTCAGAGTCAGGCACAGCTGTTTCTGCACCTGGAGTTTGCACGCCTCACTGCAGGGTTAATGTATAAGTTTGCCCTTTTGCACGTTGCTCTGGAAGCACCAAAACACAATCTTTTGCCCCCTCTGCTCTGTCTTGACCATCATGGCTGATGGTCAGAGAATGATGGGCTTTGGAGTGTGTCAACATCAGGAGGACCTCAGGTGGTGAGAAAGCTGCAGAGCAGGCTGCTTGTATTGCAGAGCACAGTTGCAATACTATGGGTGGGCGGGCTGTATTCCTCTGCTTTCTGCTCACATGGTTTTGACTTGACAAATTCCTGCAACCACCTTGGTATTTATAGAAACTCACGAAAGGCCTGGGTGGATCCAGATTGTATTCCTGGAGCGCCTCCCTTGCAGCATGCAGAGAGTCCTGATCCTCCTATGCCTTTGCTATGCTGGTGCTTCAGAGATGCAGAAGAACTTGGTGGTGAAATCTTCTTGGACCATACTTACCGTACTTCACTCTGTGAACAAGAAAGGAGCCCCCTGACTTAAGTGTTCTCACTTCCAGAATTCTATTTATTTAAGCTCCTGTTGCAAGTGGAAAAGTAGCCTGTTAGCAGTGTGCTGGCTTTCCATGTGTAGGGTAGTGTGTGTGTGTGTGTGTGTGTGTGTGTGTGTGTCCAGGGAACATTCAGACACATTCCCTAATCTTGTGTATTCTGAAGTGCCCCCTGAATGTGTCAGTGTGTTCTTAATCTTTTCGGAACCATTGCATAAAAATACTTTGCCCACCCAGTGAGAGCAGGGACAGTGTGGCTTGCTGGTTAGAGTGTTGCGCTAGCACCTAGTGAAGCTTATTGAATGACGTTGGGCCAACCATTGCCCCCTCAGCTTAACATACCTCACAAGGTTGTTGTGAGGATTAAATGAGAAGTGGGGAGCACAGGTGGCATATAAATGCAGTAAAATAAATCAAGACAAAAAAAAAATCAAAGCAGGGTGAAGTAAATTGGGAGGAGTGGGGAAATAAAGGGAATATGGATTCTCTTTCAGTTTTCTGAAAAGTTAGGGGATATTGAACAGTAAAATTTGATGCTGAGAGTTGTGTTGCCAGTGAAATTTCAGCTGTCAATTAGGTTTCAGATATGCACATGCTGGGTGCTGGTGAAAAAAAAGCACAGGCTCTGGTAGATTGAGAATAATAATAATAATAATAATAATAATAATAATAATAATAATAATAATAAATTTATTTATACCCTGCCCTCCCTAGCCAAAACCGGGCTCAGAGCAGCTTTTTTTCAGAAGAGACCTATAGTGAGTGCAGTGGTCAAGAAGGAGGGAAGCGAGGTGCAGGTGGGGCTCGTCGTCAACTTGTGAAAGTAACCCAACTAGGAGAAGGAGAACTCTGACCCTAAACTTTGGAGTTGACTTCCGCAAGATGCAGTAAGAGCCGTCAACCTGCCTGGCTTCACAGGAGGATTAGACAGATGGGGGGGGGGGACTGTAAGTGGCTGCCATCCACAACGGCTGGGCCCCGCTTCCAGTGCGCTTATGATGAACCCCAGTTGCTGGGGAGCGCAAGTGGGGAGAATTGCTCTTGTGCTTGAGTCCTGCTTGTGAGCTTCTTCTCATTGATACCTAGTTGACCACTGTCATAACAGGATGCTGGGCTAGGCATGCCATTGGCTTGATCCAGCGGGGCTCTGCTTGCTTCTTAACTCTGATCAAAGCAGTGGCCTGGATCCTCTGCAGCCCAAAAGCTGAGAGGAAGGCTTGAGCTTGTCACACTGGCCAGAGTTGTGGGAGGTGGGAACAGTCACCGTGGTGAGTGAAATCCAGCGCTCAAAACTCTCATTGTCCTCTGGAGCATTTTTGCAACAGGGAATTTCATCAGCGCAAGCAGTTTCTGAGCTCTGGGAGCAGTTCTGCGCCTAATATTTCAGATTAAAACTGCCACTGCTGGGACGAAAGGAGGACCTTTTTCTGCTTCCCCACTTCCAGGCACTCTCTGAGGACTGGAGAAGGGACCCTGATAAGAATATTAGGGGGGTGGGCAGGAGAAGTATAGCTTTGTTTTTTGCAGTCTTCAGATGAGGACTAGACCATGTGCAAAATGAATATAAGATTTTAGCTGCAGTTCATTCATTTTCAGCTTTGTATTCTTGTTATTAAAAAAAGTGTGCCTAGACACTTGCTCCCGTAACCTAGGTTAAGGTGCCATTTAGCTCCTAGCTTTCATATCTCACTTTCCAACACTGGTGAAATCATAGCCTGCTGCCAGGTAAAGACTTTTTCTTCCCAGGCCTCTTATAATCCTGTTGCCTTGCCCCACCTTGTCTTAGATGTGAGCTATTTGTTTAGTTTACCTTTATAATGGTGGCCTGCCTAATTTGGCACTCCCCTAACTGACAAATGAACTGAGGCATGGTTAATCCTTCGCATTCCAGATTTTGTGATGTGGTTCTCCAAGCAAAAGAGTTGCTCATAAAATACATGAATTAGTGCAAAGATGTATATTGAACAAAATTGCATGCGAGAATGCACATAACATTGGTGCACGGAAATGCATATGAATTTCCATGCTGATGCTTTTAGAAGAGTACACCGTTTGCTACAAAAATTGAGCGAATGTAAGCTTGGGAAATGGAGAAACCAAAATGGGCAGGATTTCAAATGGACTTAGTGGGAGTTGGTTCTTAGTAGACTTTCACAGGATTGCATTGTGAAAGCTTTTACATCGATTGTTACGCTTTGGAAAGAACCTGAACTTCCAGAACTGAGGGCTGGAATATACACGTTATAAATTAAATCAGCAGTGCCTTAAGCGGGTCCATATGCAGTCAATGTGCGAATCCCATTTGTCTCGGTGCTTAATGAATGCCGTTTTGGTCTTTGACAGCTGTTGAACAGAATCTCACTTCTGACCTAGAGGAGCTATCTAGCTGATCTCATTTGGAGAGCACTTTCTTAATGCGCAGAGATTAGTCAAACCCCTGGATCTGATCCTGGCATAATATTAGGAGTCTGGTTGCATTAGGGAGGATTAGATTGCCATGTAGCTCTGCTGGAAGCCTGGATGTGAGCAGCTCCTTTCTGTCTCCTGGGACAAGAACCGCTTAGCGCGTCCGGGGCTACGTTTGTCTAATAGCTTGGAAAGAATGAGCGCCTAGGGTGGCGCCTGGTAGCACAAATGAGATTCTCTTCCCCCCCACCCCACCCAACGGAGCCCTACACTGTGTTGCCTCTCTGCAGTGACATTGCCTCTTTGCCTCCCCCCCCCCCAGCCGCCACCTTAGCTTCACTTTGAAGCTAACCTTGAATATCAACGCTGAATGAATGCAACCGGCCGGAGGCTGTGTTGCCGCAGAGTCGGCATGAATCCATTTACCGTCAGCCGGGGCTGTGCGAGAGTGAAAATTGGATCCACAATGCATTTCGCTCCCTCGCTTGGAAAGAGGCGCAAGCTATTAACTTCCCACCTTTTTTCTAATGCGAAAGACTGGCGGGTGCTGGTGCCAGGTGAATGTTGCGGTCTACATCCTGGGGTGCCATTATAATGGGGTGGCTCACTTTTGGGTGGTTGTTGCTGCTTTGTTCTGGTGTGCCGCTTCTGCAGCTGGAGCATTTGAGGTTGCGCTGCTGTGAAGAAGAGGCAGTGTTTGCTAAACAAGTTGCACAAGCCAGTCCAGGTTTCATGGGCTGTGGAGCCATTGACCCCTAGTGCAGGTCAAGTCCATCCAAAGTCCTAGTACAGTTAGGTCCGAGAGACATGTGACGTTACCCATTCTCTAAACACAGGATGCTTAACCCCCCCCCCCCTTTTCATGAAGTGGAAGCTGCCACAAGGCTCTAAGCTGAGATGCATGTGCTCCTGTTCTGGACGGGGGCCCTGCACCATTTCTTGCCAGGGGTCATCCATAAAGGGGATGCGGAGCACCTCCTCTTCAAAATGAAAGTTTCCAATTTAAGCACTTTTTTTTTTTAAGTTTACGACAACATGCAGCTTGGCTTTCCATAATGTGGGTTTTCTGGAATGTTTTGTATAGGGATTTCTTTTTCTTCCAAATGCCGTAAATTGACTGGGATCTGAGCCATCATTTTGGAGACCCTTTTGAATATCTTCCCTGAGGGGTCCAACAAATCAGCTCCTAAATAGATGGCAATAAAGCTGAAATGTGTAGTATCTCATAGACCTACTATAGTGGTTACCTCTTGTCATCTTTTTGCTTCTGAGGTTGAGATTACGTATTTTTAAAAACACTGTACTTTTTCTTCATGATTGGCCGACCATAATAAATATTCAGTTGATTGATAACTAACCATAGGAAAGTTTAACCACAGCTTAGGATTCAGGTGTCACATTGAAACTGTGGTTAATCGAAAACAGAACTGTTACAAGCAGTGAGAGGGAAGGGCTGAGCCTGTGAAGGGCTGGGGGAGCTAAACAACCGATAATCTATAGATTAGCATTACTTTTCATTGCAGCCAGTAACCAACTACCTGATTGGTTTTGGTGATTGACATTGGTATCAAACCTGTTGATTATTAAAGCATCCATTTTTGTTGTTCTAACAAGTTATTATTATTTTAAGACTGATCAATAACCAGTTTGTTTACTGTATTTACTCCAATGTAATGCACACCCTTTTTGGCCAAGTTGCGTCACAAAAATTAGGGTGCACATTAGATTTGATGGCGCCAGCAAATACTTTTTTGGTTTCAAGGTTTTGAGAACTGAGGTGCGCATTAAATTTGATGGCACATTAGACTTGAGTAAATACAGTATTTGTGTTGGTGAAATGCTCAATCTTAAAGTTTGTTCAAGTGTTTCCTTTTTTGGACTGTATGTCTTTTTGGAGAGGAAATTCTGAAAACTAAGCCCACAAAAATGTTGTCCTGTTAACACTTTTCTTTTTCTTTTAGATGGCCACATAGATATCTCTCTTATATCTCTATGCCTTGAAATGTGGGTGGTGGACACCAGCTGTTGTAAAACATGACTTGTGAGTTGATCCTTTATCACCGCAAGTAATTACTGCAAGCCTTTCCTTACATCCTTCTTCTCTATAACCCCATTTTTAACTGCCCACCCCTGTGGAAGATTGTGGGAGCTTGTGTATGAACACAGCCAGCATAGCACCCAGGGTCTTCAGTAACTAATTTTGTTGAGTGCTACCCAAGAGTTTAATACGTACTTTAAAGAATGGGTGAACAGCTGGGATTCACACTTAAAATCTTCACAGACTAGCATGTTAAAGGGAATTTGCTGCTAGCAAATGTTAATGCTTAACTGTAGCAAATGCAGCTTGAGCCTGAAAATTGGAAAGAGAATCAGTGGCATTTTACCACTTCGCTGCAACTGAATCTTATCTTGAAAGTAATTAAACAGCAAAGAAGAGATGCTCAGTTTAGATTGGCATATCGGGCATTTGTAGCAATGTAAACATTCCCCAAAGTTGCCCGGACCTTAGGGCACATTCATCCTTTGGAAAATAATAGGCAGGAGGTTATCCTTGTGGAATAACATGTGGGCAGCATTGCTCATTTTTCAAGCACTGCCTGAATATCTGTGAGGATGAACACACTTGGCATTTTCAGGGTGTGAATTGCAAGTTCCCTTGATTGTAGTGAAAGTTATAGCGGTATTATTATCTAGATCAGAGCTTTCCAAACGTTTCCTGTTGGTGACACACTTTTTAGACATGCATCATTTCCCGACATAGTAATTCAGTTTTACTAGCAAAACAGAGGTTAAACTAACACCTTTCCAGCCCCAGGAGGTGCACAGGGAGCGTTTGCACAAAATACCTATACACTGCAGCCGACACACTAATGTGTTGTCACACACTGTTTGGAAAGCTCTGGTCTAGGTGACTCTCGGGGTCCCTTCCAACTCTACAGTTCTATGATTTTATGATAGGTATGATCCTGAACGGGGACATGGGTGGCGCTGTGGGTTAAACCACAGAGCCTAGGGCTTGCTGATCAGAAGGTTGGCGGTTCGAATCCCCGCGACGGGGTGAGCTCCCATTGCTCGGCCCCTGCTCCTGCCAACCTACCAGTTCGAAAGCACATCAAAGTGCAAATAGATAAATAGGTACCGCTCTGGCAGGAAGGTAAACGGCATTTCCGTGCGCTGCTCTGGTTCGCCAGAAGCGGCTTAGTCATTATGGCCACATGACCCGGAAGCTGTACGCCGGCTCCCTTGGCCAGTAAAGCGAGATGAGCGCCACAACCCCAGAGTCGGACACAACTGGACCTAATAGTCAGGTGTACCTTTACCTTTACCTTCATGATCCTCAACATCTGAGAACTGAGCCACATCAAACTCAGTGATGTTTTACTTATTTATGTGGGAAATACCCTTTGGTTTGCAGCTAATTTATTTATATAATAGAACCTATGCACCACTTAATGGTAAAAACTGCAAAGCAGCTTACAAAATATAAAATCGTAAAATCAATAAGAATTCATGACCATACTTCAAAGCATACACAAGTTAAAATATTAAAACAGATTAAAATTACTTCAACTTTCTAAGCATCTGGGTAGGCTTGTCTAAATAAAAAAATAAATTATTTTTAGCAGGAACTGAAGAGAGTACAGTGAAAGCTTCATCTCAATAGGCAGGGAGTTCCAAAGTTGTAGGTGCTGCCACACTAAACCATTGAGTTCTGACAAATATGGAATGGATACCATGTGGCATCTGCAATATTGCCAATTCTGCCAATCGAAGGGGTCAAGTGTGCATGTGTGGGTTAGGGTGATCTCGTAGGTAAACTGGTCCCAAGTTTTAAGGGGTTTATATACTAATAGCATCTCCTTGAACCTTGTAAATTATTTATCTCTCCCAACTTCAGGATTTTAAGCTAGCAGATATGGGCAGTACTGCTTTAGGGTGTGTTGCCTATAAAGTGGGAACAACAAAACCGTGTTTTTTTCCTGGGTCAAAGAGTGGAAACTCGTTTGCCTTGAAATGTGCCTAAATGTATTGTGAAACCTGTTGGGAAAGCTATTTAACTATTTGCACGGGGAACGGTTAGATCAACAGAAGTCAAAATGACCACTGCTTCAATCCTTCCAAATCCTCTTTCTTCAGAACAATTGGTTGTCCGGGTGAATGATGAGATTTCTCAAAAAATATCCCATTAGCTGCTTTTGACTTGAAGTACTGTAATTGTACTCAGTGGCACTGCAGTGTGTTTCAGTGAACTTTACGTATGCTATTTCTTGTAATGCATAAGATAACCTTGCAAACCAGGTTGGTAACACTGGCCTCTTGCTGATTTGAGATAGAGTTCAGGCCATAGACAGGATTTGAACTGGAATGACTTTGTCCATAGTAAGTCTGGTTATGAATGCGAGAGCCATTAAAGCAGCCTCTGCCAAGCTGGTGCCCTCCAGATGTTTTGAACTACAACTCGCATCAGCCTTAAGAAGAGGTTGGAGACTCCTGGCCATCCACTATGTTTGATTGAGACTCCTGCATTGGAGGGGGTTGGACTGGATGACCATGGGGAGCCCTTTCAGCTCTACAGTTCTATGATTCATATGAAGATAAAGGTAAAGGGACCCCTGACCATTAGGTCCAGTCGCGGACGACTCTGGGGTTGCGGTGCTCATCTTGCTTTACTGGCTGAGGGAGCCGGCGTACAGCTTCCAGGTCATGTGGTCAGCATGACTAAGCCACTTCTGGCGAACCAGAGCAACACACAGAAACACTGTTTACCTTCCCGCCGGAGCAGTACCTATTTATCTACTTGCACTTGATGTGTTTTTGAACTGCTAGGTGGGCAGGAGCTGCACCGAGCAACGGGAGCTCATCCCATCACAGGGATTCGAACCGCCGACCTTCTGATTGGCAAGCCCTAGGCTCTGTGGTTTAACTCACAGTGCCACCCACGTCCATATGAAACTTTGGTCCAAATCCATGCTTGGTTCCAGAGATCACTACTTGACCTTTTGTGAGTTTCTTTTTTCTCTGCCGGCCTACTTCACAAGGTTGTTGAAAGCACAAAATGGAATGAAGATGACCCACAGATATCAGGCTCCTTGAAAGTGAGGCGTGTGGTCAAATTTTGGTTTACATATTTGGTCTGAGAGGGATCGAGCTGACTTTTATCTAGTGAGACCCCGGGAGCAAGATTTACATTCTGCCTTAAGTGTGGTGGTGTTTTTATGAACATGTTAAGCCAATGGAGTTTTGGAAGGCTTTTTTTTTTTTGCACTGATTTCAGTAGCAAATGATAAAGGCTCATTTGAGTTTACTCTGGCCCCAAAGGAAGGGCTTGGCGACAAGCTAATCAGTTCTTGTAACTTGGTGGCTTTGCTAAAAAAAGAAGCAACGCAGACAAACCTGCAAAGAGGCACCAAAGTCTTAATGGCTTTTGCTCTCTGCACTCTTGAGAGATGCCCACTTGGAAAAAGTGTTCCTATTTCTGTCCCATCTTTATTTCCACTGGCCTTTTGTGAAAACATGTCATGTTGTTTTGTTTTGTTTTTAATTTCCTTATTTTTGCCAGAAAGAGAGGTGCTGAAAAGAGTTTTCCTTCCTCTGTCCTACCAGTAATACCATGAGACAAGAGATTAGAATGTTTCTTCTTTCTCCCTGTCATCAACCCAGCCATTAGAATTTCATCTTTCAACAGACTTCCACTGACTTAAAATATATATCTTCTTTCCATCAGCATAAAAATATCTTTCTGCATCACTACTACTATGTTGTCCTTCTTGTGGAAGCTCTTTTGTCAGCAGCTTCAAGCTTCTGGTTCTCATGACGTCAGACTTCTTTTTTTTTTTTTGAGATGCAGAGTAGGGGCTTCCTCTTGGACCTTGCTATCCACCCATGGCTCTGACTCCCCTTCCTCAGGGGAAGAGGTCATGGATTCATAGGATGTATCTGACCAGGAGCAGAATGTGCCCCCCTGAACCAGCCTTTGATGTCTCTGTCACTTCAGTTGTTCCATCACCAATGCATCCCACAATGCCAACACCTCTCTAGCCTGAAAAAGTTGGGCTTTTCTCATGCTATACCCTAAACCTGGATAATGCATGAATCAGGACCTGCTTTTTCTTTGTGCTATCAGGCTGGCTCACATGTTCAGCTGAACACAGTGCAAGCTGTCTCTACACAGGAACAAGCGTTGTGTGAGAGTGTGCCCTTGTTGATTTGTTTAGATCAGCTGTGGTGCCTACAGATAAGGCACTGAACTTTACAAGTGGATAACTGTAGAAGGGTACAGTTTAACTATTTGTGTATACCTCTGAATCAGTAGGATCTTATTTGGAATGCGTATATCGCAAAAAGACTGTTTATGGGCTTTGAGTTCAGTGTCTGGTGCATCTTTTAGGGGTTTGTTGGTGTGTGCATGTGCCGGTGTTTAGTCACTTTGGCGCCAGTGGCTAGGGAGGCAAACTAAATCTTAAGTGCTTAACCTGCTGCTTGTACTACCACAAGAAACTCAACCCACTTGCCACCAATTAAATAAAGCTCCAGTACTTTGGCCACCTCATGAGAATAGAAGACTCCCTGGAAAAGACCCTGATGTTGGGAAAGATGGAGGGCACAAGGAGAAGGGGACGACCGAGGATGAAATGGTTGGACAGTGTTCTCGAAGCTACTAACATGAGTTTGACCAAACTACGGGAGGCAGTGAAAGATAGCCGTGCCTGGCATGCTCTGGTCCATGGGGTCACGAAGAGTCGGACACGACTGAACAACAACATTCTTTGCTCCTGGAGTTGAGTTGTGAGTGAAATTTCAGCTTTCAGTTGGGTTCGAGATTTTTGACATGCATGCCTGGGTTCTGGTGAAAAAGCCCAGTCGCGGGCAGATTGATTGGACAAGACCAATAGTGAGTCCAACAGTCAAGAAGGCAGTTTCTGCACATGAGGAGCAGATGGGGCTCATCAACCTGGGAAGGTAGCCCATCTAGAAGAAGGGAATCTCCAATCCAAACTCAGTGCTCCCTTGCAGGTTATTTTTGGGAGAAGAAAAGGCTAAGAAGTGAACCCTACACAAATCCAAAGTGGAGTCCCTAAGAGGGTTGGATGGCACCTTGTACTCCTCCTTCAAGCAACTCCTGCTGCAGCCAAGCTGGTGCCAAACATATTGCTCTGTTTTACTTTGGACCACATCAGTGAGCTGAGAGGCAACCTGGACAACCCAGGACCTCCATGCACACTGCCCAGGCTTGAGCCCCAGGGAGGTCATTTACTTTGACTTCACCCCCTAAGGCACACTCCATTGTCTTTTGAGACAGATGGATGCCAACAGCAACAACTCTTGAAAGAGCATTTCCAGCAAAATCTTCTGCATGCTTACTCAGAAGTAAATTCTCGCTTTGTCCCAGTGGGACCTCACGATTAAATTGCTTTTTGAATTTTAAAACATGCTTTTCGTAAGTGGGCAACCCCAATCAGCAGAAGCACTAGGGCCAGCTTGTGTACTTGGCAACCTACAAAGTTCATGATTCTTAGAGACATTTATAATGCTCACATTCCAGTTCCACCCTAAACTGGATCTTTAACAAGCCTCAAGCTGGTTTCTCCTTTGTCAACCCTCCCTCAAGTCAGGTTGGAGTTTGAAAAAAAACAAGTCAAATAAAATAGAATGGCAGTCCCCAAATGTCTCCACATTCATTAAACCAGGGGCCTTTCTTGGGTTTTGTATAATTATATTGGAGCGCTTTCCTTATCTCTCTGCTGGGGAAACATTTGCTTTTCAGGGTGTGAAGGCAGCAAGCAGAAGGAGAAAAGTGAGATAGGAAGCTGCTTTCTACTGAGTTAGACCATTGTCGGTTCTAGTATTGCAGTATTGCTCCACTTGACTGGCAGCTGTTCTGCAGGGTAGCAAACAGGGAGTCTTTTCCAACCTTACCTGGAGATGCTGGGGACTGAACTTGGGACCTACTGCATTAAAAGCAGGTGCATTAAAAGCCCACTTTGCCTCTAGACCTGCCTACCATGGGCATCTGCCTCCTGGAAGTTTCCCCAGACTGTCTTGTGCCAGTACAAAGGTGTTTTGGTTCATGCATTGTGCCCTCTCCACTCTCCTCATGTGCTGCTACTTCCCATGGTCTCATCCTGCACAGGCCTGCAGTGTCCCCCTGATCAAAGCCGAAAAGATGGAAAGTGAAAGATCAAAATAAGAATTTTTGAACCTTGATTACATTTTTTGGCTTTGTGTGATTTAAGTTTGGCATCTGTAGACCCTTACCTGGCAGTTAAGTTCTGTTGAACTCTCTGGGGATTACTTCTGAGCTGATGTGCATAGAATTGAACTGCCAAAAACTCCAAAAGCAGTGATGTCACAATCTACTCCAGTTTCTCCTTAAATTACAATGAAACCACTCGTTATCTGTGCAAACTATGCAAGTTTACTTGGGAATACCGGTAAGTCCCAGTTGTTTCAGTGTGGCTTACTCCCAGGTAAGTGTGAGTTGGATTGTATTTTGGTCTTAAAAATGCATTTCAAATATAGCTGCGTTTCCTGGCTATAAACTCTTTCAATTAAAATGCAGCAGCACATTTACATTTTTTAAAAAAGATAGCATAGGTCCAGAATTTCTCCACTTTCCTCTTTGAGGACTTATGAGGAAGACTTAAGTTTGTATAGCCAAGGTGCAAACAAATTTATAATCAAACTGCTTAGAGGATTGTTTCATAGGAGCCAAAAGGGGCAGGCCTTTTGTTTTTTGTTTCGTTTCAAAATGTTATGTTACAAGCCATTAGCACATTTTAAAACTCTTTTTAAAATGTGTTTAAAATTAAACCAAAAAACATTTCCTTCCTTATCAAAACCAGTTATTATTTATCAGCAGAACTGAGTGATTAAAAACATTGCCACAGTTTTGTTTTGTCTAAATAAAAAACAACTGTAAATGTTGCTCATTTCCTTTTTCTTTATTGTATCTTGATGTTTGCTATTGCTGCTGATTTGCTAATTGTTTTACACTGATGGTTTTTGTTGATAAGTTCTGTGCTGGCTGGTGGTTAATTTATTAATTTATTGTTAGTTCTTTATAGCCATTGTTTTTAACAATGTGTGTGTTTGTTTGGTTTTTGTTTAAACTGATTGTAGGTTGCCCAGAGATTGCCCTGTATAAATACAATTTGTCCACTACTGCTGTGGTCTAAACCACTGAGCCTCTTGGACTTGCTGATCGGAAGGTCAGCGGTTCGAATCCCTGTGATGGGGTGAGCTCCCGTTGCTCTGTCCCAGCTCCTGCCAACCTAGCAGTTCAAAAGCATGCCAGTGCAAGTAGATAAATAGGTACCGCTGCAGCGGGAAGGTAAATGGCGTTTCCGTGTGCTCTGGCACTCGTCACGGTCCTCCGTGCACCAGTAGGTGTTTAGTCATGCTGGCCACATGACCCAGAAAACTGTCTGTGGACAAATACCAGCTCCCTCGGCCTGAAAGCGAGATGAGCGCCACAACCCCATAGTCGCCTTTGACTGGACTTAACCGTCCAGGGGGCCTTTATCTTTACCTTTTAGAACTTCCTTGCTCTCAGTCAGCCTCCACTGAGGTCCAATTCTACTGCCTGTTTGCATTCAGTGCTCATTGCATCTGGCTGACCACTGTAAGAACAGGATGCTGGACTGAATGGGACCCCTTGCCCTGACCCACCAGGGTTCTTCTTCTGTTCTTAGGTTTCTTTGGCTGCAATCCCACCTCCCCTTAGCTAGGAGAAAACACTATTGAACTCAGTAGGACTTATTTCTGAGTAGATACGGTTAGGTTTGCTCATCTAGATTCTAGCATGTTCTCCTGGTGTAGAGAAGGATGGCTTGTATTTGCAAGCCACTCATTCAAGGAGCACAGGAAGTGGGCTCCTTTGAGCTGAACACACTCTAAAAGGGGGGGAGGTGAACTCTGCTAGATTGTTGGCATCCGTCTGTCTCGAGAGACAATGGAGTTTGCCTCCAGGGTGAAGCCAAACTGCTGCATTGTCAACACCAAAGTGACTTCCCCAGGGCACAAGCCTGGGCAGTGTGGGCAGGATGTGGGAAAGCCAATCAGGGTGGAGAAATGGGAAAACTTATGGAAAAGGGATAGCAAATTGACTCCAAATTACGATATCAAAGAGAATCTTCTAAAAATGCAATACAGATGGCACTTGACACCTGTCAAGTTAGCTAAAATGTATAAAAATGTAACCAATCAATGCTGGAGATGCAAGAATGAGGTAGGGACCTACCTACATATGTGGTGGTTCTGCAAGGAGATCAAAGTATTCTGGGAGAGAGTGTACATAGAGATGAAAAAATAATCAGATATCCCTTCAAGAAGAGTATGGAGACCTTTTTACTAGGAATGGTGGGTAATGAATTCCAGCCAAAAGACAGAAAGATAGTCATGTACGCCACGGTCTCAGCGAGGCTACTAATAGCAAAGAATTGGAAAACACAAATTATACCAGATAAGGAGGATTGGCAATTAAAAATGTTAACATATTATAATTTGGCGCTAAAATGTGAAGAGTTAAAAGGAATAAGTGATTCAGAAAGAGAGGAAAATTGGAAATCATTAAAGGATTATTTTAATTCACAGGCAGGAAAAGCCATCCTACTGGCAGATTAGTAAAGACCCAAATAACTGAGACTATTAGACTATGAATAAAGGAAAGATCATGCGGATAGAGGAAAGAAGGACAATTAGGCAGTGATGGGTAAGCTGAGAAGTCAAGATGGGGGGGGAGGGAGGGGCGGAACGCAGAGTCAGGAGGGAAGGGGAGAGGAGCCAAGCGGGAAGAAGATGACACCCTGTAAAACGCAATATGCATTGATAAGCAGTTTGTAACTTGATTGGATATGTAAAGTGGTTACTTTTTTTTTCTTTTTCTTAGCAATGTGCTCCCTTTTTTAAAAAAGAACTAATCTGTAATATGTTGGGGGGGGGGAAAGCCTGGGCAGTGTGAATGGGGGTCCTGGGCTGCCCAGGACAAGACCCTCCTCTCGGCCTCGTTGATGGTGGTCCAAAGAAAAGAAGAGCAAGATGTTTGGCATCAACTTGGCTGCAGGAGTTGCCAGAAGGAGGCATACAAGACACCTTAGGGATTCTGCTCTGGATTTGTGTAGGATTTACTCCTTAGCCTTTCCTTCTTTTGAAGATGTCCCACAAGGCAGTGGATTTAGGATGGGCTACCTTCCCAGGTTGAAAATCGACATCTGCCCCTCATCTGCCTCCACATCATGAACAGAAACCTTGACCGTTGGACGCACTATTAGTCCCATCCGTTTAATCTTCTGGAGCCCGTCTTCACACACAGGGAGAGTCCCTACCTCACTAAGGGACCCATCAGGTCCCCCTCACCTGGTTTGGCCGGCCAGTCAATTTTGTTTTCTGGGTATGGTCTCTGCTAATGGTCACAATAATGGCATAGCTTGCCCTTTATCAGATGCATGCAGGAAGCCCTCAAGCAAAGTCACAGTAACTCGGTCACAGCAACTCTGATTTAGTGGCAGATTGCCTCTGATGCTGGAGAATATTATGCAACCATCATGACTAGTAGGTATCAATAGGCTTGTTCTCCATTGGTTTGTTCTCCAGAGTCCTAGGCACCTGATCGAGACCTCTTCTGGTGTTAAGAATGAATTATATGTTTCGATTTGGTGGGGTGGGAAACAAGAGATTTGGGAAACATTGATTTCTATAATGCAAGGCGATGCCCAAGGAAGTCAGTACAAATAGAGACAAGTGTGGTCGGTCAAGGAAAACACAGACCAGTTGTGTAAAGGACAATTCTAAAATGATGGACCGGGAGTGGTCAACCTCTCCTTGGAGAAGCATTTGTTATTATTTTGGGGTTGCCAGCTGAACAGAAAAAGAAAAATCCAGATGGGCCTGTGCATTTGTCAGCCACTTGAGCTGCAGGAATGAGATGAAGCTGTTTAATAGCAAGGAGATCTAGCATTGTCCTTTGCTAGCTCAGGTAACCTGTGGTCCTGTGGTCATTGCTAAACTATTTTTACCTGCTTTTAACTTTTTAAAGTTTTTTTTGGCAAGGTTTTGTTTGTATTGCTGTAAACTGCTTTGATTTTTTTTTTAAAAAAATGACACAAGTGTACACCATTTTTTTAAATTAATAAAACAAAATAAAATAAAAGCAGCACCCCTCACCCCTGAAGGGAGTTGGGTGTCCAGCAACACCCAGAGGACCACAGAACCCCCCCCCCGGCATTCATTTCACTAGACCCAGGAAAGAGGCTGCCATGAGTTGAATTCTGCAGGCATTTCACACCCATGCTCAAGTTACTGCCAATATCTTTATCCCAGGCTCCAGTTCACAAATGCATGAGGCTGAAAGGTCATTATAGCTGGCTGGACAATGCACAGCTGCTAATATAGCACAGGAAGAGGATATCATGGTTTATCTTTTGGCTTCTTTTATAAGCAGAGTTCAGTAACGAGAGCTGTGTATCTTCAGCAGCTCCAGCATCTGAATACTGGGAAGCATTTATTCAAAGGCAGCTACAACAAACACCACGGGGATTAGAGTGTCTTTGCAAGTGCGCAGTGCTTGCTAGCCAACAAAACATTTTTAGCAACCAGTCTGCCATACTTCTGTGTGTGTGTGTGTGTGTGTGTGTGTGTGTGCGCGCGCGCTACACTGCAGTGCTACACCTGGAAGGCCGCTCCCACTGAACTCAGTTGGACTTTATTTTTTGTGCAGACACGTATTGGATTGCAGTGCTTTTTTTACTTCTGGTATAAATGGGTTGGGATAGTGGTGGTGAACCCCTGCTTTCATAAAGCTGGAGGCAGGCAAGGCTAGCAACCATTTGCAAGCCTGGCTCAGGACAGAGTACTAATACTGAAAGGCAACTCACCTGCATTCATGCACATATACCCCTGCAAGAACTGGCATGCTCCCAGTGCATTCTGGACACATATTTAACAAGGGAACGTTTGCTTATTTATGGTAATTGAACCAAAAAAAACCTTTGTACTGCCCTTGACTTGTATCAGGTTACTTAAGAATTTACCCACAATAAAGGTATATTCAAAATGCCCAGCAAATATCCCAGTCCTTGCAGGTTTATTTTCAAGTGTGTGAGTTTTGCATGTGTTCATCATGCACATGCAATATACAAAGTTTTCCATCAGCATTAAAAAATAAATAAATTGGAAAACAGTGCTAATAACTAGCGCAGTATCACCTGCCCTGTGGCATACCACTACCTGTAGGAATTAAGAGAGATGCATAGGAAACACAGGATGTTAATGACTATCCTTTGTCTTCTAAAACTTTGTATTGTCTGTTATCCGGGCTTTCCCAGAGAGATGATGTTATAGCTGCAGGTGAGGCAGTGGAAGTGCTGGACCATTGTCTTGCCTCAGCTATAGACTGAGGGAGAGCCAACAAACTGAAGCTCAATCCAGATAAAATTGAGGCACTGTGAATGGGTGGTTCCCTAGACCGGATGTTTGGGAGGTCGCCTGCTCTTGATGGGATTACACTCGCTCTGAAGGAGCGGTTATGCATCTTGGGGGTACTCCTGGATCCATCACTTGAGATTCAGGTGGCCTCAGACTGCCTTCCATCAGCTTCCGCTGGTGGCTCGGCCATGTCCCTGTCTGGTCAGGGAAAGCCTAACTTATGTCGTTTCTGCTCCAGTAACCTCCAGGTTGAATAACTGCAATGCGTTATATGTGGGGCTGCCTCTGAAGATGGTTCGAAGACACCAGTTGGTGCAGAATTAGGCAGCCAGGTTGCTCACTGGGACAAGACGATTTGATCATATTACGCCGATCTTGGTCCAACTGCACCGGCTGGCAATTAGTTTCCGGGCCTAACTCACAGTGCTGGTTTTGACTTATAAAACCTTGAATGGCTCAGGATCACAATACCTCAAGGGTTGCCTCTCCCCATATGAACTGACAATACGGGGCCCTTCTTCACGTGACCCTTCATGAGAGGTCAGGAGGGTGGCAACATGAGGCCAGACCTTTTCTTGGGTGGCTCCCCACTTGCGGGACGCTCTCCCTAGGAAGTCTCACCTGGCACCTTCGTTATCTACCTTCAGGTGCCGTGCAGAAAATTCCCCTTCTCCCAGGCTTTTTGCTAATTAAACAATCTATGGCCTTCTGTGGGGGGTATTATTTTCGTTTGTTGCTATGTTGTGAGTTTTTGTGGTTTTACACTGTTTTTATATAGAAATTTAATAAATTATTATTATTACTGCAGCATTTTTACAACTGGCTTTTAAAAATGAATATTTATATACCATATAATTATTATGTATAATGAATCACCTTGTATGCAAGCGTCTCAAGGCGGTGTACAATATGAGTAGCAAAAAAAGTAAAAAAAACCCAGCATTTTTTAAAATAAAAAACCCCTACAAATTAGATGCCCATGGCAGAGACCTTTTCACCCAGCCTGAAAAGTCCATTAGAACAAAACCTGTGGAGCAGGTTTTTGCTAATAATAAGAGCCTGGAGAATGCTAAAATAACTTGCCTGCAGCTTCAAAGCCTTCTGCAGGTACGGTATTTCTGACAGCCACACAGTCAGTGGTTAAAAGGGGGCCTCTGGCATGCTGAGATCACATAACTACTGTATTTGCATCTTGCATAGTTCTGATAGGGGTTTGTGTACTGTACAAGATGGGAAGACTGCCTCTTGCAAGGTACTGCATGTCTCTCGGTTTATTTTTTCCTGCAGCAGACTTTTGCAGTGAGTGTTTTAAGGATTACAGCCCAGGCAGCCAGATCCTTTGCATGTTTACTTGTGAGTTATGCCCCACTGAGACCTACTGGGCTTGCTCCTTTGTGGTTGGTTGGTTGTGCACAGAAGGTTGCAGCCTTAAGGTCAACCAGGCTTGCTACAGAAGTCAAACTGTTGAGGTCACAAGCCCCTCCCCTCCCTTTTGGAAGGTGCTTGTTTAAACAGAATGCATTTCCAGTCCAATGTAATTTGATCTTTGCTCAACTTTGTGCAAAAAGCCTGTTTTTGCCTGCTTACTGCCTGCTTTTTTTAAAAAAAACAACAAACCACACAGCATTTTAGTTCCTTAAAGTACAGTATTTATTTTATGGAGAACCACCTCTGCATGGAAGATTGTTGGTCTTGAAATGGAATTCTGCTTTACCCCAGAAACTTGGTTGAAGGTGTGGTCTACCGCGGTAAGCCCAAATGTATTCACTGGCTTTTCTGCTTAGCCATTGCATTTGCAAATTAACTGGTGTTTCAGAATTACAGCGTTTGCTCTGGAAACTATGCAGCAGAGAACAATATGTTGTTTTTTTAAATGCAGACGTTTCTGGAAAGGCGAATGGAAGCAAGGGGGAAGGTAAAAAAGAATGCCGGTTAGCAAAAGCCAGAGTTTCACTTAGGTAACTGGATTTACTAAAACACGTCAGATTAGTGTGTTGAATGGTTTGCAACTGACTGATGTATCAGAGCTGATCCTGAATAAGGCCACAATCCTGACATCACTTACCTCGCTGAGTTTAATTAGGCATGGTTAGGAGTTGGCGGCTTAGGTAATTGTATAAAATATTGTTTCCTCTTAGGACCATGTGTATGCAGGGAGAGGTTTTTTTGTGTTTGTGTGTGTGCATTCTTTAAATAAAAGGAAAAAAAGCATTAAAAAGTGGCAATTCAAACGCTGTAAAATTGGCTTCCAAAGCTGAGTAGATTTACTGCTATGTGTTTATTGTTTAAGATACAGCATAGTATGTTTTAAGAGTGTATGAGCAATGCTGGATCAGGTCAAATGGCCATCTTGTCTAGCTTGGGTTCCCAAGTGGGCAACCAGGTGGCCATGGGAAGCTTGCAGGCAGGACTTAAGTGTTACAGCGCTCTCCCAAGTTATGATTCCAAAAAGTTGAGATCCAGAGACTCACTGCCTCTGACAGTGTTTTTATAGCATAGCCATTGTGGCTACGAGTTTGTTGCTAACTGTATTAAAATCATCTACTCTAGGGGCCACTAGTACATCTTGTAATAACAAATTCCATAGTTTAACTGTGCTCTTGTGTGGATGCCCTTAATCTTCCAGTGCTTAATTGAATGGCTCTGGGTTGTAGCATTTGTTGCTTTCTTCTATTTTGTTTTGAAATCATGTTAAGCTATAGGATTTTGCTCATTTTCCATTTCCATTTTAGAGCCAGGCTAGTAACTTTAAAATTGCTGTGCTAAAAAAACAAGTTACAGATTTCTGCGAGCAGTATTGCAGTGTCTTATCAGATCTGGCAAGGCCATGGCTGCAGACACCACTCTTTTACCTGCTATGGCTCTTGGTCCTTTAACAGTTGGGTAGCGGGCTGAAACACAATAAATGCAGCCTGAATACATAATAATAGGGGCAAAGTTGCACTGATTGAACTTTTCAGGAAGGAATCCCAGCCTTACGAATGAGTCATTGCATGTCTTCGTTCGCTGGAAAAGAAAGTCAGTTATTCAAGGTGTATACCAAGCCAGTGAAATTGTGTACATTTGCTTTTATTTGAAAACAGCTTCATTTATTTGAAAAGAGAATTAGCCTTGCTAACGCACTCTAGAAAACTGCTTTAAGCTGGGCACTGAATTCAAAGTGAAGTTGTGGACAGCTCTCCAGGCTTATGCAGAGAGCATAGGAAGCTGGTTTATACCAGGTCAGACTATCTGTCTGTCTATCTCAGTACAGTATTGTCTGCCATTGTTTCTCGTACTTGGGCCCTCAGCTGCTGTTGGACTACAACTCCCATCATCCCTAGCTAGCATGACCAGTGGTCAGGGATGATGGGAGTTGTAGTCCAGCAACAGCTGGGGACTCAAGCTTCAGAAACATTGCCTGACAGGCCACAGCTCTTTGTTTTCATAGAAGGGTTCCCCCCCCCCCATTGCCTGGTACTTGAGATCCTTTGACTGGAGATTCCCTGCAATCTTCTGCATGCAAAACATGTTCTCTGCTACTGAACTACTTTTGCTCCTTGAGAGAGAGGGTGTTGACTTTCCCCTTCGATAACTTTGCTTAGCACATCAAGGATGAAAGGGGGCAGACTTCTCAATCAGACTTCCTCCACAGCCCTTTTTATTATATTTATTTATTTATCCATTTTACTTGAGTGCTATCCCATGACATTATTTATTGTTGTTTTAATACAGAGCTTTCCAAACTGTGGTGGGATCTGGACACACACAAAAAACGCTGTGAAAATGCTTTTTTAAAAAAAACATAAAACATTTTAACAATATATATTGAATTTGCCATAAGTTCACCATCGCCATCTTGTGTCACATTTGTATAATGCACTTAAAACACAATTAAAAGATTATATTTGCAGCTGTTTAGCTGAGTCCTGTGTGTTCCAACACGTTAGTGTGCCGGCTGCAGTGTGTACATGTGTTTTGCGAATGCTCCCCGTGAATACTGTAGGATATTGGATGAAGGGCAGTAACAGAAATACAGCTAATGAATGAATAGCTTCCTCTGGGCATTTTAGAATACATTAGGGATAAAAGCAATTTAAATACAAAGAAATGAGACATGAAAACAAAAGCAATGTGGATATAACAAAACCAAAACACACCAAATGCCTGGAATTGAAAGCACAGATTTAAAAATGGTGGGGCCCAGATTGCATGTGTCTAGTTGAACAGCAAGCTCCCCACCTGTTGTTTGCACACAATTCTCCATGTGTTGTGTAGTTGCTGGGAGGGTTGGAGTAGTTCCTGAGAAACCTGGGTTCAAATTCTGCCTCCACTGCCGAGCTCACTCAGTGACCAGTCGCCATACCTCAACCTAATCTACCACTTGCGGGTGTTGTGAGGACAAAATGAGGCGGGCAAGATAAAAATGTAATTCAATTTTGTGGGTTTTCTTCAGAATACACCCCCTTCTTCTGCATGGCCTGGTGGGGGGTAATGACCGAGTTCAAAAGTTGTTCTGCCAACTTCTCAAACAACTGCCATTTCTCCCACCCACCACTGAAAAATATACAAGTTTGATGCATAAATATGGCAGCAGGTGATTCTAATGTTTATCTCGAGCCTGCTTTGGGGTTGAGGTGGCTTGGTGAAATTCCCTGCCGATTGCTCTGCTTTTTCTAACAGCAGAAAATATTTTCTCCATGTGGAAGAGCAGGGTAGGGTTTTTGCCTGCTGGTCCATTGGCACCATCTCTCCCTAACTCCATCCCGGTCACTAGATACTCGGGCGCAACCTCCCTCTTTCCTTGCCCTAAGCACCCGTCCTTGAATTCCATGGCAGTTGGTCCCCAGGCTAGGTGGTTGCTGCGGCAACACTTCTTGATGCTAAATGGGATTTTGAGGACTCTTTATCCCTGGGAGAGGATCCTCCCCTCTGCTCGCCCCCGTCCCCCAAATTCAAGATCTCTACATGGAGCAGAAACCAGCAGCCTCTCAGGCGCAGTCCCAGTGGTCAAAGCATATTCATGTAAGTCGTGTTGACCTTGAAGTTGGCATCTGAAAGCCCTGGAGAGGGGGAGATAATCTGCCTCCCCCCTACAAATGCAACCTATGCAAGTCCTGTTTTTTGTCTCTGTGTGTGTTTTGGTATGCGAGGGGGGAGTTGTTATTTAGATCCCACCTCTCTAGGCCCAAAGGCATAAGGTGAGTTACAGACTTTAAATAATAATACTTGTGTTTTCAAGTCTTCAAATTGCTATCTGTGCATTATCTAGTTGTGAGCTTTGCAATGACCCTTTAAGGCAGGTTTATATTATCATCTGTCTGGTTGCAGATAGCAAGACTAAGGTTATAATCCTAACACCCCTTTCTGTCCCAGTTTTTAACATTTTAAATATTGAGCTGTTTGGATTGGTAGGATGTCTGGGATGTCTGCCTTTCCTTTTCCTTTTTGGTATGTGGTTTATTTGTTTAAGGACATATGTAAGTGTTTTGCCGTGGTTTTGGGGGGTGGCATGAGTTGTAACCCCCGAGTATTCTCAGGTTTTTTTCTGTGGGATGTGTGGTGGTTTTTCTTTTTTCTTTCTTTTTGGTGCCCACAGCAGTGTACTATCCCAGTCTGCACCCAGGACTGTTGGGGCAAGTAAGCAAGGAGTGGCTGCCCCCCCCCCCATTTCTGAAAATATAAAATCAAGCAGTTACCCAGATCTGTCTCCAGGCTGGTGCCATACAGGTGATGTAAAGAACCATAGCTGTCAGCTTTTTCCTTTTTAAAAAAAGGGAAATTCCCTTATTCCCAATAGGATTCCTCACAAGAAAAGGGAAAAGTTGACAGCTATGTAAAGAACACAAGTAAGTCGAAATATAGTGGGGGTTTTTCTTTTAGCAAAGCTGGGGATGAGTTTCAGGTGGTTAAAAAAATACTAAATGGAAGCTAGCCCAGGTAACATGGCCTAGTGGTTAAGGGGAAACTACAGCTTTCCATGGATCTGCACATACTAACTCCTAGAGTTTTTACGTGATGCAAGTTTATTGTCAAATTCTTTCACGTGGCTTAAAAAACAGGTCAAAAAGACTTCCTGCCCATAAGCCAGATCAGTTGTTTTCAAGGTAAGAGCTCACTGTTGTAAATATGATCTTCCTCCCTTTCATTAGTTTAAAAAACAAAACAAAACAGAGACACCTGCTCTGGAGTCTTCTGTTTTCCTTCTTGAGAGCTTTTTGGCAGAATGCCTGTTTCTATGAAAATCGGACCCTTTTAACTCAGAGGAGGGAAGCCTTTGCGTGAGTGACCTGTGTGTTTTACAAATCTTTAAATATTCACCTTCCTGTTGGTTTTACTTGTTCCTATGATGCTTTTTCTTGCGCGGGTGTAGAATGAAGGTCAAGATTACAGTTCCAGCTCTCATTATTGCAAACTGTTGTGTTCAATGAAGCCTTTCTTGTTGGTTGGAACTGGGCTTAGAAAGATGTTTTTGCACCAGAATTTAGGGGGTGTAGAAAGCTGCCGAATGCCAGGTTATGGTACTTGCTCATAGGGGGCAGGTATGTATGCAAAATATTGTCTGCTCAGGGCTGTCTTAAGCATATGCAGCACTGGGGTGCAAAGATGTACCCGATGCACACACACACCCCGGGGGTTGCCCAGTCCCAGGTGCGCAGGAGGGTGGAGCCGGCCAGCCACCTCAGTGTCTCACTAGCTCGCTTGCCCCCAAACTCGCGGCGCAGAGCCGCCTGCAGCAGAAGAGCCCACCGTGGCGCTCCAGCAGACGGGCGGGCTCTTCCCCAGACTCAACTCTCGGGCCCCGGACTCTAAGCCTGTGGACCCTGAGAGCCCGGCGCTCGGGTGCCCCGCACCCCTAGCACCTATGGGTAAGACGGCCCTGTGTCTACTGCAGCCTTTTTGACCTGGCACCCTCCAGATCTTTCAGACTGATGCATGGTCAGGCCAGCATGGTCACTAATCAGGGGTGAGCCGGGTGAAGTAGAGCATTTCAGCAGTGGAAAATTATGCCTCTTTACTTGGAAAGAAGTACCATTGACTATAATAGGCATTACTTTTCAGAGAGTGTGTGTCGTCTTCATGGTTGCTTTAAAGAGGAGTTGCTTCAACACAAACTTCAACTCTTCCACAGAGATCAGTGGGAGGCATTTTTATGCTAGTGTATTCTAGAGGATTTTGGGTACGTTAAGATGTGGCAAATGTTGCACTAGTTTCCCCAGTTGTCCTGTTTTCTAATGATGTTACTTTTGTACTTAAGTACCTGGTGTGCTGTGGAATTTTGGCTTTTTGACAAATACACTGGCATGCTGTGCTAAATATCATTTTCACCAGTATTGTGGCACAGCAATGACCTTTCAACACATGTGTGCTCCTTTTCTCCTATGATTTCCTCGTGAAAACAGGAGGGAACTGTATGCCAGCATCCCACCCCAAATTTTTCAGTTTTCTCCTGGGATTTTCCATGTTAAAAGGGCTGCAAATACCGGTAGATTATTTCTGGAATCAGATTAGAGCTAAATGTGTGCTATATTCCATTAGTTTCCCTGAAGTGGCTTTTGTGGCATGTGAAGGCCCAGATACAATGCAGAAATGAACAACTAGGGAAATGTTGGGGAAATGGAACAAACTTTTGTGTGAATAACTCAGGCAATATAAATGCCCTAGTGATGAATTTATACTGGGCAATTCCACACACCACTCTGCTTTATTAGTTCTGTAATATTCCAATGTTACCTCAATTGTCAGGAGGAGTACACTTGCACTATAACAGAAAAACAGTAGCAAGGAAAACTCCTGGAACATGTGTGGCATGAAAAGTTGCAGAATTTCAGCTACGGAACATACATTGATAGGGAATAAAGCAGTATGCCCACCTGGAAACTTTTCCAGGTGCAAACGGTATTGAAAGGATCACTTATAACTGCCCCAGTACCAACACCACCACAAATAATCATGAACTAGCAATAAAAAGTGACGTCAGGAGGAACCCTTAAAAATGATTAATGCTGGTTGAATCGTGCCCTCTGCATTGACTGAAGTGGTCAAGTGTGCATGTGTGGGTTAGGGTGATCTCGTAGGTAAACTGGTCCCATGTTTTAAGGGGTTTATATACTAATAGCATCTCCTTGAACCTGGTAAATTCTTTATCTCTCCCGACTTCAGGATTTTAAGATAGCAGATATGGGCAGTTCTGCTTTAGGGTGTGTTGCCTATAAAGTATGAACAATGAAGCTAGTGTGTTTTTTTCTGGGAAACTGTTGTTTGCCTTGAAATGTGCCTAAATGTATTGTGAAACCTGTTGGGAAAGCTATTTAACTATTTGCACGGGGAACGGTTAGATCAACAGAAGTCAAAATGACCACCGCTTCAATCCTTCCAAATCCTCTTTCTTCAGAACAATTGGTTGTCCGGGTGAATGATGAGATTTCTCAAAAAATATCCCATTAGCTGCTTTTGACTTGAAGTACTGTAATTGTACTCAGTGGCACTGCAGTGTGTTTCAGTGAACTTTACGTATGCTATTTCTTGTAATGCATAAGATAACCTTGCAAACCAGGTTGGTAACACTGGCCTCTTGCTGATTTGAGATAGAGTTCAGGCCATAGACAGGATTTGAACTGGAATGACTTTGTCCATAGTAAGTCTGGTTATGAATGAGAGAGCCATTAAAGCAGCCTCTGCCAAGCTGGTGCCCTCCAGATGTTTTGAACTACAACTCGCATCAGCCTTAAGCAGAGGTTGGAGACTCCTGGCCATCCACTATGTTTGATTGAGACTCCTGCATTGGAGGGGGTTGGACTGGATGACCATGGGGAGCCCTTTCAGCTCTACAGCTTATGATTCGGTGGTACAATCATGGATGTGCCCAAAGAGGCCACACCCTGCGGCGTTGTGGAGTGACTCGAGTTATTGTGCCATCTCTAAGCCGGATACAGTGACATGTCCCAGTTATAAGCACTATATAGCATGTTCTGACAGCCCATATTTGGCTGAAGATAGATGTGTATTTGAGCCATACACACCATTGCATATTTGGTAGAATTGTTAACAAATCTGTAATTGTGGCTCAATCCACTTTCATTTGATGCTGCTCTCTTGGGGGCAAGGGCTGGGGGACATGTGGGGCTTTATCCCCTTAAGCTGATCTCTCCCTACCCTCTGGTTCCCCAAATTTTTTTCAACCTTGTAAACACCTGGGTTTGGATTACTTTGTGGAAAGGGTCAGTCCCTGGTCTGTCCTCCACTCCAAATAAAAGCTTTGGGAGGCTGAACTTTGAAAAAAATAAAAAATCCATATATACTGGCCTTTGGAGTACAAAACAGGGGAGTGTAGTGCCCACAAGATTTGACTTGCATCTCATAGCTTTGGGGATCAGCTCTGTATGTTCCAGAGTCACTCTGTGTCCTTCCAATTTGGTTTGTCATTCAGGGCTAAACTAGATCTGTTAAAAATTGAGCTCGTTCTTCCACCCCATTCAGTATAATGGAGAATCTAAAAAATAAAAATAAAAGCCTGCTATAACTTCTTCTTCTTCTTCTTCTTCTTCTTCTTCTTCTTCTTCTTCCTCTTCCTCTTCCTCTTCTCTTTTCTCCACAGAAGTTGTTGAAATACATAGACCTAACAGCTCAGCCAGAATGGATTAAGCTTGATACATCCAGGGGTGTGTGTGTGTGTGTGTGTGTGTGTGTGTGCGTGCGTGTGCGCGCGCAGGACATTTTTAAAGTTTGATTTTAAAAACAAAGCAAAGGGAAAACATGTAACCTTTCCGCTTTCTGCCAGGACTGGATGCAGTTCTCCCATTGTGAGAGGATGAAGCCTGCCAGATTTTGGAATTACCGTATTTTCCCGTGTATAAGACTAGGTGTTTTTCCTAAAAAAAACAATGTCAAAAATTGGGGGGCATGTTATACACGGATACATCTCCTCCCCATTTTCTTAAATCGGAGCCCCTCCCAAAAAAATAGGGGGCATCTTATACATGGGGGCGTCTTATAGATGGAAGAATACATTATCTTCTGTGGTTCTGCTGCAAGGACAGGCTTTCCCCCCAGTTTCGTTGTGGGCAGCAATCACAGGTCCACTTGGGGTGATAAGAGAGCATGGATCCTCAGGAAAGATGGGCAAAGAGCCTATTACCCCAAGGGTAGATATTTGGGGGCAGGCTTCTCCAGACCCCCCCCCCCCCCACACACACACCATCCCTGGATTTTTAGGAATCACAGCCTGTTTTCTCTCTGTGTGTGTGAGAGAGAGATCTCTTCTTTGAACATGAAAAAAGATCATGTATCCCTAAGGAATACAGCGGTGGAGGGGAAAGCATTGCCCTGATTCACCGTGCAATTCAGAGGCTGTGCACACCCCAAGCACGCACATCTGCATGCAACATACAATTTGGCATTTATTCAGCTCCTGGCAAAGCTTTGTTCATGGGCTCGACAAGCACATTCCACATTGAATTGAAGACCAGGGTTGCAGTTCTTCTTTGCTATTCAGTGCTCCCCCTGAAGATGTTTTTAATGGTAAATGTACTGCCAGGCTTATGGCTGCGTGGAAGCCAGGGAATAGTTGGGTTTGGAAGGATTTTCTATTTTATTTTCATCTTCCCTTGCGTGCACTCCCAAAAGAGAGTTTGGGAGGAAGGAAACAGAAATGTGAATTTGCTCTAGAAGACTCATGATCCTGGATCATTTTTTATGTCAAGGTCTTTGTGCAGAAACTCTCCGATCCGACCCTGGATGCTCCTGGGAATTTCCAGGACAAAGATCCGGTCAATGATAGATATGTACCTCCAGTTGCATTAATGCTATTTTTAAACTGTCGTCCTCCCCTGCAATAGGAGGAAAATCCTCTCCTTGCTACTTGGTTATGAGCAAGGTTTTTCCACACTGGAAGGAACGAAAAAGGTTGGATGTGTGACTATTGGAGCTCGGCATATAAAATGCTCTGGAGTATTATCCAATCTCACATCAGTTGATTGTGTTGTACGTTTTTTTGTTTTTTGTTTTTTTTGTTTTGTTTTTTGCCGTGACTTACTTTTCTAAAAGTTCTTGCATGGTCTTCTAAATCCTCCTTTGTTTTCCCATTGTTGGAGAAGGTAGATTGGATGGAATGGACTGTGAATTGGATCTGGTATGTTCTTACCGGGTTTGTCTTTTCTTTTTCATTTTAGGTGGAATAATTTATTTTATTTTATTCTTAACTCAGTACCCTTGTTTTTCTGGGTCATGTGACCAGCATGACTAAGCCGCTTTCTGGCGAATCAGAGCAGTGCACGGAAACGCCGTTTACCTTCCCGCCAGAGCGGTACCTATTTATCAAATATGCCTGTTGCAGAAGATTGTGGGAGGCAGAGGTTCCGTCTTGCGCCTAAGATTGAGGGGGCGTGGTGTGTGTTGCGTTGTGTGGTGTGGTGTCATGTGTGTGATGTGCACCATACATCATATGCTTGGCGACATCCCATCGTCAGGAGGTGCCCAAGCATGGAGCCCAGCATGGCACTGCTTCTTCTCTTGCGCTCACGAGGAGCCAGTCGCTTGGCACCAGACTCTTCTTTGCCATCCGATACTGAGGGGGCCGAAGACTCCTCCGCCCTTGGGACTTGGTGCGCCTGGTGGGATGTGTTTCGGGGCCTTGCTCTCTTTAGCCTGAGTTCTGTGGGATGCACCTAGAGCAGCTGCATTCTGCTGCGGGAAATTATCTGCCCATAAAGGGGTACATTTGTTTCTTGTGGTCTTCTCATTGGAGAACCTCGAATAAGGTTGGAAGAACTCCAGGACTCCCTGGAGCATGCTGGAAATCCTCATTTGCAGAAGATTCTCCCTTAGGAGTCAACTTGTTTTCCTGTTGGAAGACCTGCATTGTGTTGTTCCTCCATTTCTTGGTGCCTTCAGAAGGAAGGGACCATTCAGTGGTCTAACGTGGAACTCCCAGGAATGTTTGTTTGGCTCCCATGTTAAGATTTGGATAGCATCGAAACGCTGGCTTTCAGTTTTACCCCAAAGCTCTCCAAGTTACTAATTGCTGCTTTGCTTCCACTGTTGCTCTTAACAGTTTTGTTGTTGTTGCTGCCGCATCGCTGTACACAAATGTGGTTTTTTATTATTTTTATTATGTGCTAATTACTTGTTTCATACTGTTATCTGCCTTTTGGCAGGATATAATGTTTTAAATGAATGAAACAGGTAGCTGGGATATAACTTTAGGAAAACAGCAGCATATATAAATTGTGTAGGCCTACCGCCAGCTCTGAATAGAGTTGTTTTGTACGTTTGGAATGGTAATTTCTTTTTGTGGGACACACGTTCTCTGCACATTCATGGAATTTCCCAAGAGATTTCCTCACTGACAAACATTAGGAATGGCTCCCCAAATGCACAAATGAATTGTGTGCATGGAGGTGCCCCTGGCATCCAGTGAATGCCACAAGCCCTTGGGAACATGGAAGCTCCATGTTGTTAATGAGCCCATAGGGTATTGACCCGGGGCACAGAGGGTGCAGAATTCCACAGACATGGAAGCCTGCTTTGCAGTACGTTTTTGGGCCTGTGACTTAATCCTCTTCCTCTTCTATTTGCAGCTTGTCGGGGAAGAGAAACGTGTTGGGACACGAACTGTCCTTGTTGGCCACCATCCGCTTCCCACGCCAGAGGCTTACATTCCGCAGAAGTTCTGCTCTAACCAAATAGTCTCTTCCAAGGTACGTTTGCCGCATGAATGCTGTTGCGGGAATGGCATGCGAGCTCTTGACAATTCATGTGAACACCGTAATAACCATGCTTTAATTGCTACACTGGCCCACCAGACCTGTTTTTATCTTCACAACAACCCTGCGGAGTATTTTAGGCAGAAGGGACGTGGCCGGCGGAAGGTCACCCAGCGGGCATCATGTAAGAGTGGAGCAGGTTCTCCTGGTCCTTCATAGTTTAGAGCAGTGTTTTTCAACCACTGTTCCGTGGCACACTAGTGTGCCGCGAGATGTTGCCTGGTGTGCCGTGGGAAAAATTGAAAAATTACTTTATATATAGTCAATATAGGCACAGAGTTAAATTTTTTAACATTTTCTAATGGTGGTGTGCCTCGTGATTTTTTTTTATGAAACAAGTGTGCCTTTGCCCAAAAAAGGTTGAAAAACACTGGTTTAGAGACTGTTCATAACCTGCAGTACTTGGATCCTGTTCAGGTTACAGTTCTACTCCAGAGAGTGCCATCAGCAAAAGCAATTTTGTGTTCTGTTACTTTCCCCCCCAGACTTGTTTTGAACTTGGGAATCACTCTGACCATCATTAACCTTATGACTTAGAATCATAGAATCATAGAGTTGGAAGAGACCACAAGGGCCATCCAGTCCAACCCCCTGCCAAGCAGGAAACACCATCAAAGCATTCCTGACAGATGGCTGTCAAGCCTCCGCTTAAAGACCTCCAAAGAAGGAGACTCCACCACACTCCTTGGTAGCAAATTCCACTGTCGAACAGCTCTTACTGTCAGGAAGTTCTTCCTAATGTTTAGGTGGAATCTTCTTTCTTGTAGTTTGAATCCATTGCTCTGTGTCCGCTTCTCTGGAGCAGCAGAAAACAACCTTTCACCCTCCTCTATATGACATCCTTTTATATATTTGAACATGGCTATCATATCACCCCTTAACCTTCTCTTCTCCAGGCTAAACATACCCAGCTCCCTAAGCCATTCCACATAAGACTTGAGTTTTGAGGATCACTCACAAGATGTGCCTGGTTTTTGTTTGTTTTTGTTGGGGGGGGGTGTCTTTTGTTTAAAGCTTACACTTTGTTAGTGATCCAACTCATCCAGGAGTTCCTCTAGGCATAACAAGAAATCTCTTGCAAAAAAGCGGTCTGTGAGACCCTTTATCAGTCTGGAGCACTTATTCTGCTGCTATTTTGCAACTCTGTTGGTTTTAGCTAAGAATAAAACCTATGCATGAAGGAACTCTTTCCCAATCCCGTAAGGTGTTCCAGTTTTAGAACTGCAAGAAACACAAAAGACCCGTAGTTCCTCTTTTGTAGCTTTCTTCCATCTGGCACAAGTAACCCAGCTAAGGGCTTTATTACATTTATGAGTGGGAACTGCAATAAAATGTCACAGAGGGTATTGTCCAGTGTTCCAGCTAACCAACCGTATCTTCTTCCAAGACTTCCCATCCGGTTATTATTGTTATTTGTTAAATTCGTACCCAAAGATCCCAGGGTGGTTTGCAAGGGAAAAATACAAAATGAGAATTCAAAATACATAATGGAACAACAACAACAACAACAACCCCAATAACCCTGCTCCCATAAACATGTTCAAAAAGCCGTAGAAAGTTAATCAGCTGAACACCTGGTTGAAGAGGAATGCCTAAATGCCTAAAGATATGTAATGAAGGTGCCAGGCAAGCCTCCATGGGGAAAGCCTTCTGTGAACAAGAAGCCACCACAGAAAAGGCCTTTCTTGAGTTGTCACCCTCCAAACCTCTCCTGGAGGAGGTGGCACAGACGATGGGTCGCAGGGTCTGGGTAGGCTCATGGGGAGAGAGGGTGTCCTTGAGCTATCGCAGCTCACTCTCTTACACACACACACACACACACACACTTCTCTGGGTTCCCTCCTGTCCCCAATAGACACTAAGCATGGCCAGTCCTCATTGAACTGTTGTGTTGTTGCTGTTGCCATTATTGTTATTTTGTCCCCTTGGCTTTTTCTTTCTTGCTTCTTCTTCACCCTTTGGGATTTTTGCTGATCCAACCTCCTCGTTTTCTCAGCTACAGTTTGTCCAGGCACTCGCCACCCGCGCATGCTATTACTGGGAGTCATATACAGAACCATTTTGGAGCGCTGAAGCCGGTGAAATTTCCAGATAATTAGAAAATACAAAATGATTGTGAATTATGCAAGGAGAGCTTCGATAAAATGTTAGGGTCGACAACCCTAAATATTTTTTTAATGTGCACAAATCTCTGTTTCTTCTGTGCAGCAATATTTGCAAAGCAGAATGAAAGTATAAATTGCACCCAAGCTGCTTCTTCTTTTTTTTTAAAGAGCTAATGTAAACCAGGCAAGGTACAGCGCAAGCTGCCCCTCTTGAATCTTTTAATATATTTACTGTTGCATTGACTGGGAAGTCTTGGTCTCATTGTGTGCAGCTCGGAAGGCGGAACAAAAGGCAACAGTTTTTCCAAGCCAGGAAAGCAGGTGGCTGCTATCAGCAGGCAAAGGGGAGCTGCGTAAAACATTGTGACAACCTCCGCTAGTGGTTGACATTCAGCAGATTCTGTGCATCAACTGCTGTATGTTTCATGTGCCTTTTGTGTGCTGGGAAAAGGTCGGGTTCCCATACCCGCTTTCTCTGCTCTGCAAAGCACCCATCTGCAGTTTTCACGTGGTCTCGCAAAATGACTCAGTGCAAGCTCAGCTTCCCCCACTTGCCATTTAGTGGACGAGCCTGGTTTTGGGGGGCCTTTCTTGTGAGTGCGGAGCTCCTGGTGCTTGCTGGGTCAATTCAGAAGCTTGTCCTTTGAGTCTGGGCTGTGCAGTAGGCAGATGAGAGGATTGACCCTGGAGCTGAACCAACGTAGAAAAGGTTGTCCTTGCCAAGGCAGTGCCCCAGGCTAACAAGAGGAGAGTCAGTGGCTACCCTCAATGGGCACAGTCATTCAAGCCCTTAGAATCTGTTTACAAGGGAGATGCTGGAACCTGCTGTCCTAATGTCTCGCTATATTGGCTGGTGGATCATGGAGCTATTGGTTCTGGGTTCTAGTCCCTGCAGTTCCAAGCAGTAGTGCAGAGCTTTCCAAACTGCGTGTCATGACACATTAGCGTGTTGGCTGAAGTGTGTAGGTGTGTCGCATGAATGCTCCCCACGCTCCTCCTGGGGCTGGAAAGGGTTTAGGTTAACCTCCAGTTTGCTAGTAAAACTGAATTACTGTGTTGTGAAATGACGCATGTCTAAAAAGCGTGCCACCAACAGGAAAGGTTTGGAAAGCTCTGCAGTAGCACAAGAGAGGTTGTTGTTGTTGTTGTTGTTGTTCTTTATTAAATCTGTGTACCGCCCTTTATCCATACATCTCAGGGCAGTTCACAACATAAAAATGCAAGATAAAAACACAAACTACAGAATAAAAACAAGAACGAAAACAAAAGAAAACAGTAACCCCCTTCCACAAAAGGGCCACATTAAACCAAAGAAACACAACACACAAAATTATCAACCATGGCAATGATTACCTTTGCTGCCAGGTCTCTACTGCAGCTGGATTTGGCTGACCTAGGAAGCTTTTTGAATTCCTCTTATGGCCGATTTAAAACCAGCCAGAGCATGGGTTAGTCTGTTAGTTAATTTGTTCACATATTGCATATATATATATCCCCACTTCCTCTCACACCCCAGAACTCAAAAGTGGCATACCCCCTCCTCTGTTAATTCCCACAACCACCCTGTAAGGAAGCCACGGCTAAGAGGCAGTGACTGGCTCTAGATTAACCCAGGGAGCATCATGGTCAAGTGGGGATTTGAACCCTGGTCTCCCAGGTCCTGGTCTAACACTCTTAACTACTGTGCCACCCTGGCTCTCACTGCACTGTGAGGGAGGCCACAACATTTCTGAAGGCTATACTGTACTATTGATCAGTAGCTTGAGAAGACCCAAAAGGGTTGGGATTCTGTAAGCCAGTGGAGGTCCCTCCCCACTGACTCGTTATTGTTGAGGCAGAGGAGGAGCCAAGAGGTTGTATCAAATGCATACCTTGCCAGAGCAATATGTTTGGCAGCCTTTCATTTCGAACCAAGCGACTGAAGACGCGGTGCATTTTGCCATTACGTTTGGAAGCACTTTCTGATATTTAAGTCCTGGTGCTTGTTCAGCAATGCAGAGGCAGTAGCTGGCCCTCAAGGCTGCCCTCTCCACCTCACCTTATTTCAAGCTGGCTCGTGTGTGCGGGAGAGACAGGGAAAATGCCTCCCCCTTTAAACCTTCACATCTCTTGTTTCTGGCACTAGAATTTTTGAGTGGGGTTATGCGCCAAACCTTTTGCAGACGCTGGCGTAAGACCCACAGGACACGGCTCATAGAAATGAAAAGAGGAAAACCAATGTTTCTGAGTGGGTAGCAAAGCAAGCTCTTCGCGGAGCAAGATACTTATTTCTTTCCGTTGGAATGACACCAAAGGGGTGTGTGGATGTGTGTGCATGTGTGCCCATCATAATTGTTTGCCCCTTTAAAAGCCACCCATTTTATATTTATAGACAGACAGATAGATAGAGATAGATAGATAGACATATTGAAAAGGTGATAGGTATCCCAATTTTGGTGCAGTCTTCAGAGGCAGGGCTGGCCCACTCCACCCATGAGGGAAAGTGAGGCAACCACCTCAGGCAGCAGAATCCAGGGGGGCAGCAGATCCAGCCTCTGAGGATTGCATCACCCACAGCCACTCCAATACCATCTCCACAGCAGCCTCTTGGCAAATAGGAGACACTGCAGGTCTCCTTCGATCCTCGTTCCCAATGTAGATCTTTATTCTCCCATCGTTCCTGATGTAGTTCCTTGACCATCACTTCTTCCCTGGTGGGGGGTGGTTTGTGCGTGTGTGCGTGCATGTGTGCCATTTTCTGGTTAGCTTCAGGTGCCGCAGTGTCTCAGGCCAGCCCTGTTCAGAAGAGGCCATTGCTGGTCGAAGTCTTGGTTCATACCTGCCTCTTTTGCTTTTTTGCCCCACAGTACACTGTCTGGAATTTTCTTCCAAAGAATCTCTTTGAACAGTTCCGAAGAATTGCCAACTTTTACTTCCTTATCATTTTCCTTGTACAGGTAAGGCTGCTTTAGAAAAAAGCAATGAAGGTGAGGGAGAATGTTGCTGGTGTGTGTGTGTGTTTAAATACCAGTCATTGAAATGTTTCAATGCCATCCTGCTAAAATAAAGACTCTTATTTTCAAGGCATAAGTTAGTGGGTTCGTGTTTACAGAACACGACAATGGTGTCATTTGCTTCAACCTAGAGATTATACATTATATAAATGATCAAAGATGCATCACCCCCTCCCTCCTGCACACACAACAGCTTGTGATGAGGCCCCCAAATGCCTCCCTGTTACGTTGTGTAGATGCTACACAAATGCAGAAGTAAATTTCTGAGTATGCATTTCTTGGTGGGTAGGCGAATAGCAACCACAGATGTGGGCTGTGTCCTTTTCACTTCTGCTTTCTGATTAAAGAGGCTAGAGCTGAATCAGGAGACTCTTTAAAAAAATAAAATAAAAAGCAAGCTGAAATTCTGCAGACCAACCGTTTCAGGGAAGGAAAGTAGGGGAGTGGGTTCAGCTTCTGTTGATGTCAGATGCGTTTGTGTTTTTTTTTTAAAAAAAGGGGCTCTTGACCTGCAGCATTGGGCACCAGCCACTGCTCTTGGGTAGCATATCTGCTGACGTTTATTAAAAGCACTCATTATTGTAGATGGAAGAGAGCATCTTGCCCTGAACCTTCCTCAGACTTTGCTAAATGGAGTGTGTTGAATTCGCCACTGCTGCTGCCTGCGTTTCCTGACGATTGCATCTTGCCTGCTTTGAAGACAGAGTGCTTTGCCAATTTGCCTCTCATCCTTGTGTCAGGGGCAGAGGCATTAATGATCTCTGAGGAAGTAGCTCCAGCTAATTTACATGACAATGCTAAGATGGCACCACCCCATCTTCCAGATAACTGTAGAATCCTGTTCTGGCTGGTTATGAAATGTATAACCTTGCTTGTGCACCAGGCTAACCGGCTGCCACTTCCACTTCCTTGGGCGGTGTGGTTCAGCTTGCCAGGAGCAACAAATTCAGCAGGAATCTCCCCAGTGCCCATGGGGCTTTAACTTGGAACAGGTTGGAACAAAGGCTATATTTAACTTGAAACAAATGAAAATAGTGCCACTAGGCACAGATGCGGTTTTATCTCTTAGTTCCAGTGCTGTGCAATCAGTTTTGGAATAAATATCCCCATGTTTCAGTGAATTGCCTGCAGCTGGTTTTTGCCCAGAGCTGACCCATCATGGTCAACATCACTGGGTCTACTCTGAGTAAAAGCTATGTGAAAACTTGGCCATGGAGAGATGTGTGTGAATTATCACACTGTGATAAAAATAAATAAATCCCCAGCTGAATATCTTCTGAAGCAGAACAGAATAACCTGTGAATAACCTCATGGCTACCTATTTGTGGCAAACCTCCCCCTTGCCCACCCCAGTTAGCCTTCACCATGGAAAAAAAAAATCATGTTATATTCAAATGTTTGGCATCACATTACAAAAAGCATCGCTCCTGTGCCAGCCATTAGTAAACCCTGGCAGTTAAAGGCATGGAACCTGTCAAATTCCCCTACCTACCAATGTGTGTGTTCATTGTTCCCCAAGAGTCTTTTTCTTGTGAAGACTGCACAGCTTCAAACACATGCCATAATAAATCCGTTACAGTGCGGTCTTACACGTTTACTGAGAAGTATGCCCCGCTTTCTTTAACGAGGCTTATTCCCAGGTAAGTGTGTGTAGCTAGCAGCCTTAGTCTTTAAGGGTGCTGCAACATTTTTTTTTAAAAAGTGTCTGTTTGTTGTAATAGCATAGCTAACCCTCATAATTCATACATAGTTGCATCTATCAATGGCTTCTGGTCACAGTAGCTAAGCTCTGTCTCCACGGTCAGAAGCATAAATGTCTCTGAATATCATTTCCTGGAAGCCACAGGATGGGAGAGGGCTCTTATACTCAAGTCCTGCTTGCAGGTTTCCCAAGGGCACCTGGTTGGCCTCTGAGAGAACAGGGTGCTGGACTACCAGGGCCACTGACCTGATCCAGCGCGCTCTCCTTACATTCTCATCATTCCGAGTGCCAAATACTTTTAGCGCTGAAGTAGCTTGCACCACTGGAATAACTGTTCTAGTGAACAGACTTCTTGGAGCATGAGCCGAGCTCTTCAGCAAATATGCATGTTTGTGACAAACCTCCATTTACAGTGCAAGCTTAGCACAAACTTGATATCAACTGCATATCTGTAGCAGAAGGCTTTGATGAGCTCAATCAGCCGTGGGTCCCCAGATGTTTCTGGGATAAGATTCCTGTCACTCACAGCCAGTTTGAACAGGTATGATGCTATTTGCAGCCCGACAACATCTGGAGAATCAAAACTGAAGAGTGTTGGCTTTGAAAAAATGAGCTCTTTACTATTACTACTAATACACACTTGGATTCACATGGCGGGGCATATAATGGAAAAGGATGCATTCAGACGTCACATTATTCTATTTGGCCACCCATAGAGATCATTTCACAAGCTCTTCACAGCAAGAAAGTGGGAATGAAGAATATACATGGGTGCTTTTCTTCTTATCTGGAAGACACCTCTGCCATTTGAATGAATGGAAAACTTTGCCACATCATTATCAAAACTTACTAGGCACTTGCTACCAGTGATTCACCACATGCTATAAAACAGAAGTCCGAATGCATTATTGTACAGAAAAATTTGCACAGAAACACATGCAATTCATTAAAAAGCAATGACATGCACGCTCTGGTGTTTTCCTGTGTTTTCTACGTTGCAGTGTCAGTTTACGTTTGCTGCTTATAAAAGCTGCGGACATCAAACAAACCAATCTCTCACCAGCAGATATCCTTTTCTTTAATTCTGCCCCAATAACCTGCCTTTCCCACTCTTCCGCAGGTCATAGTAGACACACCAACCAGCCCCGTCACGAGCGGACTTCCTCTATTCTTTGTTATTACCATTACAGCTATTAAACAGGTACTTTCGTTCTCCCCACTTCCCCCCAAAAAAGCAAATGAAAAAAGAGGATTATCAATTTAGAGCTCTGCTAAATATCTGAGGAATGGCTCTCCCTCACCTCTTTTTTCTTTGTTTCCCTTTCTCTTGTGCCTTGATCGTGATGACTTCCGCTCCCTGCTCCCTGATTTACCCCTCCAGGGTTATGAGGATTGGCTGCGGCACAGGGCTGACAAGGAAGTAAACAAAAGCCCCGTCCTGGTGATCGAGAATGCAAAGCAAGTGAAGAAGGAGTGTGAAGGAATCAAGGTGTGGTATGAAAGAGGGGAGCAAGCTTTCGGGGCACTGGGAAGCTCCAGGGAGCCACGTAGTGAAAGGCGGAGGGCGGGGTGTAACTGTGGGGAGAGTTGTTCTGTGCAGGCGAGTGAGTAAGCTGGTGGAGGAGAGACAGATCTTTGCACCCCTCCTCTGCCATTCCACTTGGCAAAAGGCTTTTTCCTCTTCTGTGACACAGCACGATTGCAACTGTGAAGGCTCCATTCTGAGGATGGTGTACAGAGGCAGGAATGTGTGTATCCTGCATGAACTCCCCACCCTGCTCCCAGCACGGCAGAGAGCTTTCAGATTTAGATGCCTTCTTCACTTCTTTGTTGTCAATCTGTATCAATAATGCCTTTTCAGCTGAAGAGTGGGGTGTGTGTGTGTGTGTGTGTGTGTGTGTGTGTGTGATGCTCTAAATAAGTACATCTAAGCAAACATTTCTGCAGCACATTGACATTTATTTGTTCTGGTCTTTAAGGTTGGCGACATAGTAGAAGTAAAGTCAGATCAAACCTTCCCATGCGACCTGATCTTCCTTGCATCAACTCACAAGGACGGGTGTTGTTATGTCACTACAGCTAGTTTGGATGGAGAATCAAATGTCAAGGTAACAGAAGCAGTAAACAGCACATCTGACCTGCAGCCCTTTTATCTTCACTAAGCTTTGAAGCGGTAAATCTTGGCTTTCCAAAGCTTTGACACGGCGCAGTCTCTAGGCTGCGAATCAAGAGTGACTGACTGTGCATGCCTGTCACACAAAGGGAAGTGAAAATGCATTCTCTTTCAGCCATGCTCTATTCCCGACTTGCTAATTCTATATGACAGGATATTTTCGTGCTAGGGAGCGTATGGTCATGCGTGGCCCTCACAGAGCTACAACACAGTCCTTCTCTCATGAACGGCAGGCTCCTATCTGGTCCACAGCTTACATGGGATTATAAGAGCATGCCTTCTGGGTAAGACGAAAGGTCTTTCTGTGAGGGCAGATCCGGTGGTGCAGGAAGGGGGGGTGCGGGCTGCCCCCGGGTGTCATCACTGAGGGGGGTGACCACGGGGCCTGGCCTGCAGCGCACCCGAGCCACACGTCTCTCTTGGGGAGTGATGCTGTGGCTCGGGCCCCTGCAGGCTCTGCACTGCCTGAAACGGCATTGTGGGGCTTGTGGACTCCATGGAGGTTCTGCGCAGTGTGCTCTGCCCTGGCTTGCCCCGCCCCTGGGTGCAGGGCATTGCACTGCCCTGGGCGCCCGAGCAGCTAGCTACGCTGCTAGGCAGATCAAGCCACCACACCCCCTTTTGGGGATTCAGCAGCGCCTTGTCTCTGAATGTGAATTTCTCTAATAGCACTGACGGAGCGCCTTCTCCATTCAATGCAAAGGTGGATAAAGCATGGGATTCATGCAACCTTCACAGGTCTTCCATGCAGCCAGCCACGGATGCATGAGCCACCCACCACTGCCAAATTCACCACCCACCAGCAATTTTTGCTGTCTGGCAGGGGTGTGCCTTATTAACTGCTGCCTGACGGTCTGAGGGGATCATGATTGCAATGGGAGTCATCCCTGAGCACCTTCCTCCAAATGTAAATTGCACTTCTCTTGGCCCACCCAGTTACTGTTATGTAGGCTGGGCAGAGTGAGACCTTTTGCCACTGGTGTGTGTTGGGAGCAGCTGCACTTCTCAGTCTCAGCAGGGAGACCTCTGGAAAGTCATGTGTGTGTATGTGTGCGCACGCGCATGCCCCAGCCGCACAATTGGCATGTGGCCCTCAAGCATCCACTCCCTGCAGCCTATTATGATATCACAAAAAATAAAATAAAACTGGAAATAGTTAGTGCCATTCTGAGCAAACATTTGCCCTGCAAAAAGGCAGAAATCAGTTAAATCAAAAGTCTGAAAGGCAGTGATGCTTCTAAATACCAGTTGCTGGAAACCCGGGGGGGGGGGCTCCTGAGCCCCTCTTCTGCTCCCTGGTCTTGCACAGGCAGCTGGTTGGCCATTGCAAGAGCAGGATGCTAGACTAGATGGGCCATGGGCCTGATCCACCAGGTGCTTTTCGTGTTAAATGAGGGAAGGCTTAGGTTTATCTCTAGGTGAACAACTAATCAATTTTACTATCTGCCCTTTTTAATATTTGTACAAAATACCATTTTAAAAATACAATAGTGCCTCTGTGTATGTTATACACCGTCTCAGCAATAGCTATTGAAATACAGGTATATCTGTCATTCTGAAGGTCTGATATTTCAATCTTACTTCATATGCAATATGATTCATAACATGAAGTCTGGCTGATAATAGCAATAAGATCGCCCATCCTATGATTTACTGTTTCAAATTTCCTTTTGAAAGATAACAGAACGGGACCATTATCCTATGAAAGATATTCTCTCTCTCTCTCTCTCTCTCTCTCTTTCTCTCTCTCTCTCTCTCTCTCTCTCTCTCTTTCTCGTGCATGTACACACGCACCCAGCCGTATGAACCACTCCATTTTCTGTACATTGCCAGATAAAATATCATTGAACTTTGGTGTATATGTGTGTGTGTGTGTGTGTGTGTGTGTGAGAGAGAGAGAGAGAGAGAGAGAGAGAGAGAGAGAAAGAGACATTATAACATAATAGAACACTGGTGTTTTTATGGCACATGGTTAAACCATGACATACACTCTCATAGGAGGCATTGATGGCCTAGGATGTCTTTAAAAGAGGATCAGACAAATTCACGGGTGATAGGGCTGCCAGTGGCCACTAGGCGCAATGGCTATGCTCTTCCCCCATGCTCGGAGTCAGTGTTATTCTGAATACCGGTTGCTGCAAACCACAAAATTGAGGAGTGCTCATGTCCTGCTTGCGGGCTTCCTTTTGTCATACGGTTGGCCACTCTCAGAGCAGGATGCTGGAATGGCCACTGGTGTGATATAGCCAGCTCATCTTCTTCTCAGCCACTGTTACCGCAAGCAAGTCATGCTGACCCCCCTCCCCCTTTTCCCCTTCAGCTTTCCCCCAAAGCGTGTCCTGTATCTTGTTTTGCAAGAACAAGGTGCAACATGACGTGCCTGAGAAGGAATGTACTTAAAATGTTTAATGAGCTTTTTCTATAAATCTTTGGCAAGGAAGCGCAAAGCCCATGAGCTTAACCTCCAAGTTGTGAAAATGTCTGTGCTTTTAATGCCATTCATCATCTCCCACCGTTGATGCAATAGAGCTGTTTCTCATCCAGCTTGAAACGAGGAAAATTTAGAGATAACGAGCTAGGGAAGCATTTGGGTGAGTTTTGTTTATGAAGATGGATCACGGCAGTGTCTCCTGCTGACAGAAGTGATTTACAACACCCGAGTAGCGTCTAGAAATAGAACCTCTTAAAATGGCGAATTTTAAACCCTTTGTCTGCTTTCTAATTTAATCAAGAAGTATCTGCGTAGCCAGGGATGCCGAGAATAGCTCTCCCTCCTCCACTGACATTTAATTCTCTCACCCGATTACCTTTGAGAGATCCTGGGCCAGGACTCAGGGGAACAGGGAAGACAGAACACCTGTTGAAGCACCTGCGGCTTTTCATGAAACCTGGAGAAGCTGATGGATTGTTCTTCAACAGGTCTCTGGAACCAACCCATTAGGGCATGGATGGGAAACCTGTAGCTGTTGCTAGACTCCAGCTCCCATCATCCCTGCTCCCTGGCCAATCACTGATGGGAGCTGGAGTCCAACAGCAGCTAAAAGGTCACAGGTTCCCCATCCCTGAATTAAGATTTTGTTCACCATGGAAAGCAAGTAAATGGCAGTGCAACTCTATGCATGAGTTATCAAGAGTAAGCTGCTCAACTGGAACTGCAATCCCACAAGGAGGAGACAGGCATCTATTTTGCATAGGATCTATCTGTAAATTTCCAGCTTATTTCTATATTGTAGGAGCAAATAATTGGCTCAACGTGCAATTTAATTTAGTAGGTTTACTCAGTTGGTTAGTTACTGAAGCAGTTGTGTCTTGCTTTATGCCCCAAAGGACTCTTGAGGTAGCTTGCAAATAGCTTTATTGTTTTATATTTATAAAAGGTATTTATATACCACCTGTTCATAGAATATAGCATGGCAGTGCACAGCAATTACATACAGTAAAATATAAAAAAAAGATTAAAATGACTGGCTAATCAAAGATTTTTTTAAGCAGCTGCATAGACCTGTTGATGCAAAAATATCTCCAGGAAAGTCAAAAGTGAGGGTGCCTGCTGAGTGTGTTGGAAGCATGGGACCGATGACACTAAATGCCCAATTTCTAGTGGGTGTCAGTCAAGCCTCTGTAACACAGGAAGCAACCAGCAGAACTCCTCTGGATGATCTCACTGATCGAACTGGGATAAAAGGCCTTTAAAAACCAAGCAATAAAATTACAGCTAATGCAGCAGTAGTGATAGTAATAATGAGCCTCTCGAAGATGGCTAAAACACAGATCAGCTAAAACCAATTCCTAGTAGCATTTCCAGCAATCAAAGCACCACATGAGCTCTGTAGCTTGTTAGAATCGCCCACTGTGCAAAACGGTCTGTGTACTCTAGGGACAGTAAACAGCTGCTTAATGGATTTTGCATTTCCATCTCCCTTCTAGACTCACTACACTGTGCAGGATACTGCCAAACTCCATACATGCCAAGCCATAGATTGCCTTACTGCCACAATAGAATGTGAACAGCCTCAGCCAGACCTCTACAAGTAAGTTCTGAAACGCAACGTTTATTTCCCTTGACAAAAACTTTTTTGAGGCGTGCACCACTTTGTGTCTGTCTTGTCCCAGGCAGGACTGGGCGCTTGAGTTGGACTTTGAGGTGCATGGTAGGTTCTGCTTTGACTGTGTCAGAGCTTTCTGTTTGCTATTTTATTTTCCTTAACCAGCTGCGACCTGGATCTGCACCATTTCCTGGGAGATCAGGCAGTCAGGATCATATCTTGTTGGCCCATCTTGCTCAGGATGTGTACCCTGACAGGCAGCATCTGTCTGTCTTAAAAGAGCATCTGGGTGGCCATCTGTCATGGATGCTTTAGCTGAGATTCCTGCATTGCAGGGGGTTGGACTAGATGACCCTTGGATCCCTCCCAACTTTAAGATTATGTTTCTATGATCTCTGCAGGGTTTCAAACAGGGATTTTTCTCAGCCTTGACCTGAAGGTGCTAGGGACTGAACCTGGGACCTTCTGCATGCAGTACAGTTACTATATGACCCTTCTCATGTGAGATTATTTCTTTATGAGAATTCGATCCCCAAATTTAGAGTTGTTGATCTCCTTTCCCCATATGAGAAAGTTGACTGTGCTTTGTTATATTCTGAAATTGATCCTGGTCTAATTGCCCTTAGGCAAATGTCGAACAAGTCCCTTTCCATCCATTGGCCTGCCTGGCCCAGTTGCCACTCTCCCCCCCCCCCCTTTCTCATGCATGGGAGGGAGGGAGAGACCGCTCTCCCCGGCCTGCTATTGATTCCCTTCCCTTGTACTCTTTCCTCCTCCCAAATGTGTCACGTCTTTGAGCTCACAGTCTATAAATGGGCTAAAGGCAGACTCTGCCTTTTTAATCTTTTTCTGCAGCATCTAGCAAATGCTAGTGAGGATGGTGGGTTGGAGACTGACATAACTGCTTGTAAAATAAATGCCTTAAAACATGATTCTCACAAATTTAGTCTCTGGCACTTCTGTGGCACTTTTTATATATCTGAAGAAGTGTGCATGCACATAAAAGCTCATACCAAAAACAAACTTAGTTGGTCTCTAAGGTGCTACTGGAAGTAGTTTTTTAATTTTTAATTTTGTTTCGACTACGGCAGACCAACACAGCTACCTACCTGTAACTAGGGAAGAAAGAATGCCTTGTCACAGTTCTGGGGCACAAATCCTTTTAATTCTTCTTTTCATTACGCATATTGTGTTTTTATATTGTACTGTAATTCCATGTTGTGAACCATCCCGAGAACTAAGGAGGAAGGGTGGTATACTATTTTAATAAACAAACAAAAATAAATAAAATCTCTGATGAGCAGGCAGGGGAGGGGTGCGGCCTGGAGAATGGTGGGGCCTTGGGAATGCCCCAAGGGCCGAATAGGGAAGCTTGGAGGGCCACATTCAGCCCCCCCCAGGGATGAGATTTCCCTCCGCTGCTTTGTGGAACAGATGTTTCTGAGAGCTCTGCAGTCCTTACCCACCTTTGCTTTTCTCTCTCTGCCTCTTTTGTTCATTGATAATTTGCAGCAGCTCTCCTACAAATTACCAGCAGGGCTTAATAAGCAACCTCTTGTGCCCATCTCTCATTGCAGATTTGTGGGCCGAATTACCATCTACAAGGACGGTCAAGAGCCAGTAGCCAGGTTAGTCAGCTGTTTTGTTAGTTCATTATTGCTATGCTTTGGGGGGCTTCTGTTTCGTGATTAATTAGCTGGCCTCTTGTCGCCTCCCTGAAGGCTATTGCTGACACCAGCAGCTTGATGTTTGACTGCTCTCTATCCCGTGCACTGATTTTTCATTTCCCCTGCACATTAATGAAACTGTCTTAATGGTGTCGCCTTGCTTTCCCCTTACCGTTGCCATATTAGTTGACATTTTCAGAATGCATCTTCCCTCTCCCTCTCCCTCCCTTTTTTTCCTTCTGTAAGTGGCCTAATAGTCTGACTTCATTCTAGGGCACTGAGTCCCGAGAACCTGTTGCTGAAGGGAGCGACATTAAAAAACACCCCTAGGATCTACGGTAAGCAACTGTTTGACGTCTCCCTCTTTTCCAGTTTATTTCAGCCATGCTTATTATTAGCATTGAATTTAAGACCTGCCCTTCACCAGCCTCTCCCATGGCACATTACAACAATTTGAAATTAAAGGCCGTTAAAACATGTTACAGTCACGGGAATGGGCTGGGCATTGGAAACACACCTCTCAGGTGTCATAGGCCAGGGTGAAGTGATGCATCTTCAGCATTCACCAAAACCCTGTCTAGTGAAGGTGCCAGACACATCTCTATAGGGAGGGAATCCCAAGGTTTAGGGGCTGCCACCCCAGGCACTGTCTCTTGGGCTGTTACCACCACCACACCCAAACTTTTGATGGAGGTGGAATGACCAAGAGGGACCCACCTGCTTTATCAACACCTGGGAGGACCCGTAGGGAAGAAGGCTGAATTCTCATTCTTATTTCCTGCCCCAAACAAAAGTTTTTGGTCTGAGTTCCTATGCACATTTACTCATGAGTAACACACATTTTAAATTAGTGGGATTTACTTTTGACTTAAGGGCTCACTCAGGCAACCTTTTTAAATAGGCACTCATCTTGGCTTGCTTGCACAAAGCACGCACAGTGGTTGGATGATATGTCTGATCTTTATTCTGATTTTCTTGCAGGGTCTTACCCCATTTCTCAGTGCATTTAATGGGTATTTCAGATCTTACCCCATTTTCCAGTACATTTTCCCATCACTTCCCTAAGCACAAAGAGTGATTAAAAAAATAAAAGAAAAAATCTTAAGCAGATTTGTTGTGCCAGTGTGATGGAGCACTTTAATCTGCTTGAACTGTGCAAACCTAAATTTCTGGTTTGAATTCCTCTCCCAAAATAACTTGACAGTCAGGAGGCAACCACAAGGTTGTACTTCCTCTTCTTTCCTGAGCTTAAGCTCATCAATTGTGACTTCATTTTCAACCAAGTGAGAATGATTCTTCCATGCAGTATGAACTGTTTATTACATTTACTATGTCTCTGACTACCAGTTGCTGTGGAACATGAGTGAGCCCATGTACCTGCCTTCCTAGAAAGGAGCAGGTAGGTGAATGTTTGCAGGGCATTTCACCGGTCGCTTTGATTTTGGTAGGAGTCGCAGTCTATACTGGAATGGAAACCAAAATGGCTTTGAACTACCAAGGAAAATCCCAGAAAAGATCTGCAGTTGAAAAGTAGGTTATCTGGACGTATCATAAATATCTTTTGAGTCAACTGTTGTTGTTTGATTGGATTGTGTATATAGTACTTCGACTTTCTTCCTTTGTCTCAGTCACACCCAGTGTTAGAAACTGATATATGAAGCTAGGAGCTAAATGGCACCTTAAACCGAGGTTGCAGGCGCAACAATGGAGTGTCTAGGCACACTTTTTTTTAACAAGAAAACAATGCTGAAATTGAATGCACTCCAGCTAAAACACTATGCTCATTTTTCACATGGTCTAGTCCTTCCCCTGCCCACCCCGACCCCCAATATTCTTATGAGGATCCTTTCTCCACTCTTCAGAGAGTAGCTGGAAGTGGGGAGGCAGAAAAATCTCCTCCTTTCCTTCCAACAGTGGCAGTTTTCATCTGAAATCTTAGGGGCAGTACTGTGCCCAGAGCTCAGAAACGGCTCACGCTAATGAAATCCCGTTGCAAAATGCGCCTAGAAAAATGGGAGTTTTGAACACTGCACACACTGAAGAAGAAAAGCCCAGCTTTGTGGTGGTGAAACATTCCGTATTTGCCCAAATGTAATGTGCACTGTGGCCTAAACCACAGAGCCTAGGGCTTCCCGATTGGCAGGTCGGTGGTTCGAATCTCCACAATGGGGTGAGCTCCCGTTGCTCGGTCCCAGCTCCTGCCCACCTAGCAGTTCGAAAGCACGTCAAAGTGCAAGTAGATAAATAGGTACCGCTCCGGCGGGAAGGTAAATGGCGTTTCCGTGCGCTGCTCTGGTTTGCCAGAAGCGGCTTAGTCATGCTGGCCACATGACCTGGAAGCTGTACACTGGCTCCCTCGGCCAGTAAAGCAAGACGAGCGCCGCAACCCCAGAGTTGTCCGCGACTGGACCTAATGGTCAGGGGTCCCTTTACCTTTACCTAACGTGCGCCTTAATTTTCACAATGTAATTTGGCCAAAAAAGGTGAGCATTAGATTTTAGTAAATATGGTATTTGTAAAATTTAAGAGGGCTGGTAGAGTAATCTACAACCCCCACGCCCTGTATAAGACATGTGCTGTGTGTGAAAGGGTAAGGTTGGACTGGACAAAGATGTGCCATGTCCCTCTCTGCATGCCTTCCAAATGTGTGGGAAGGTAGAAGGAATCCCTACCAGCAGAAGGTTCTAGAACAAGGCATTCTGGAGGTGGGAAAGGCTTTAGCCAGCCCAGGATTCACTGGATCCTGAACTGGATTGCTGATGATGCAGCAGTCATCCTGGCCCCACCTTGAATCTGGGGGCCCCAGGTGGTCTCACCTCTTTGTAAAGCCCCAACACTTGGTTTCCTCCCTGGAATTTCTATAGAAATTAACTGGAGTGACTCAGTGGCTGGGTTTAGGAGCTATTGTATCTCTCAACTGTTTCACAGCCCTGCCAGGCCTCCCTGTTTTGCACTCCACTCTGTTCTGGCCAAGCCATGCCCACCCACTAATCACCTGACATCATGTATGACCATATGTATGTAACGACGACAACACAGGGCCTGGATTGGCTCCTTGCCCCAGTCAAGTTTAAACTTCAAATGTTAAATAATTCTTTTTAGTCCTTTAAAATTGTAAACTGCCATGGGATCCTTCCCAGAAAGGCATCATAGAAATGCACTGAATAAATAAACGGTTGAATCAGGTGTGGGCAGGGGGCTGGGCTGAACCAAAAGTGTCTTCTGCACCACGGGTGACCAGTTGATCAGCAGGACTTCAGAGCACCATGCAAGGGTCCCTCCACGGTGCTTTGAGTTCCTGCCTGGCTGTCATGAATGCTTCAGCTGAGAATCATGCATTGCAGGGGATTGGGCTTAGATGATCCTCAGGGTCCCTTCCAAATCTGCAGTTCTATGATTTTATGATTGTAAGTGCTTCAAAGTGTCGTGTCGCTTAACTGATGAGCGGGCGGCCGTACCTACCTGCTAAGGGTGACATCAACATTTTGGATTAAGACCAGAAATAAATAGGTATCCAGTGCGGTACCCCCCCCCCAAAAAAAATTCTCTGCCATCTGTCTCAAGGTAGCAGTCTGGCCAGTGCATCTTCTATCAGTTGCATGTCTCAAACGCTCTTCAAAAAAGAGCCTCACATATGCATGAGTGTAATGTGGTTTAAGTCAAGTGAGGGGTCTAATGCCGGTGCAATTCTCTTGAAACAAGGCTGGATGGCTGCAAAACCTTGGGGGGGGGGGTATTGTGCCCTTATAAGTCTTGGAATTGTTTCTTTCAGGTCTCTTATCAGCATAGAGTTTTCTCACTGCTTGCATAATACTGTAAAGTATAAACCACTGTGATTCTTTTTTTAACACTTTGGCTTTCCAGATCAATCAACATGTTCTTGATCGTTTATTTATGCATTCTTGTGGGCAAGGCTATCATATGCACAACTCTGAAGTACATCTGGCAAAGTGTTACATTTCACGACGAGCCTTGGTACAACGAGAGAACCCAGAAGGACAAAGAATCCTTCAAGGTAGCTGGGCTTGCTTCAGCTTTGATTGCCACTGCCGCTGTAATCATTAGCGTTTGCCCTTGTGTACTTTTTAAAACAACAGTCCAGTCAATCTTTCTGTTCTCTCTAGCTCTTAAAAATGTTCACCGATTTCCTGTCCTTCATGGTTCTCTTCAATTTCATCATCCCTGTCTCCATGTACGTGACAGTTGAGATGCAGAAATTCCTGGGCTCCTTCTTCATTTCATGGGACAAAGAGATGTATGATGTGAGCTGCAACGAAGGAGCCTTAGTGAACACCTCTGACCTCAATGAAGAGTTGGGCCAGGTCAGAAACATCTCGTTTCCTTTTTCTCACCTTTCCCTCCTCCCCACTGCAGTTAGTGTCTTACGATCTGTTGGTCCAAGTTAAAATGATACAACTACCACTATTGAATTTTGGTGAGAACTGACCTGAAGTACCAGCAGTGACATGGGTATTCGAAAAAATTTCCCAAGGTAAAATTGGACTAATTTCTATGCTAATCAGAGTAATTTGCTTGGGAAGTTTTCAGATTGCATTGGAGAAGCTGCCAATGCCATGGAGAGTGGGTGATCTGCTTCACAAGTTTACTGTCCTTGTTATTTATAAGTAATGCTAAAAACTCACACTGTGCTAAGCTTGACTAATATTAAATATGCAGTCAGCATCCATTCATTCTTCCAAATGTCCTTGTGGAAGAACAAATTTTCTGCAGAAAAATTAAGCACCAATCCCCCCCCCACACACACACTGTGTAGATCGGAACATAATAATCCTTCAGAGCTCGCATTTTTTTCCACTAAAGTTCTGGGCTCAAAAAAAGAACTGACTACTTAACCCTGACAACTCAATCCTGTTTGGAAGCAAGTCTTTCTGAATTCAGTGAAGCTTACTCATGCGGTTGGGGTTGCAGCCCAAATCAATTTAGAATTGCTTCCAAGTTCCAAAATACTGAGGGCTCAAGATCTGACCATCAATCCAAGTAGTTCACCTTTGCTTTGATATTCCATTAGCATTCTCTTCTCAGTTAGATCCTGTTTATTTCTGCCCTCCCTAATGAGAACAATGCAGCTATAGAAAAGCATATTGCAACTATCAAAACAAAAGAAAGCACGGCGTGGTTGTGAAACAAGCAGAGCAAACATGTCAGGGAGAAGATAGTAGGTTTCCTGCCAGTGCAGTGGCTCTTAAAAGGCTGTTTAGCCAGTCAAGACATAATCATCTGGCCTTAACAGAACCTGAGACTTCTAGGTTCTCGTGTTCCTTTCAACACAGGATTTCTTTTTAGAGTATTTAAATATGTATTAGCGCTAAAGATTGATTCTTTGGGCCCCTGAGTGCTGGATGCTATAATTAGCCCTCACTAAGCAGGATTTGCATGCTTGTTACCATGCAGGGAAATGTCAGGCTCCCAATCCCATGCTGTGCGCATGTCAGCTGATCCTCCTAGTTGTGCTGCTTTTAATTTTTAAAATTGCTTCTTCTCCTCCTCCTTTTGCAGCGGGGCTATTTTTCTTGCAAATATAAACTTGGTTTCACTTTTTTATTTTTCCCTTTCTTGGGCAGTTGGGCTTCACTGCTTGCTGCTGTGTAAGGCATGGCTCAGCAGGTAGAAGATCTCAGCCAAATTCTCCCTCCTAAGGGCCTGCCTTCTCCCATCTGGGGAGGGAATGGGTTTCCCGTGAAGTGGACTTGCCAGTAGGCCACTTTGAGGGATGGAGCCTTGGTTCTCCACCCTTCGCTTCAGGGATGGGAAACTTGTGTCCCTCCAGACTGCAGGGCTCCCACAGTTCTTGGCCTCAGCCAACATAGCCAGTGATCAGTGCTGATGGAAGTTGTAGTCCATTTCTGCTTTTCTTCCATTTTCCAAGTGGCCCTCCAAGAAAATTAGTTTCTGGCCAGGAACGTGAAATCAACTAACTTGCTTGCTCACCTGGACAGGAGACGAAACTGGATCATCACCGGGGGGTGGGGGGGGTGGTACCAGTGTATCTCTCTTTGAAGAATGAGCAGGATAAAAATGAAAACAGTGTAAAGAACCGGGGGGGCATTGCTGCAGGAAATAGGAGGCATAAATCAGACTGTAACAGGCATGTTTTAATTCTAGCATTCAAGACACTTCTTAAAGCGTTTTATGTCTTAACACATATAAAAAAGTGAAGTGGGCCTCCTTTTCCTATAGATGCCACTGTTTGGAGAAAGAGCAAAGGGTTTGGTTTCTTGTTAACTGGGAACCATTTCTCTTTTACTTCTAGGTTGAGTATGTGTTTTCTGATAAAACGGGGACTTTAACAGAAAACACAATGGAGTTCATTGAGTGCAGCATCGACGGCTACAAGTACGGAGATTCCACTACAGAGGTTGATGGATTGAAGGGTCATGGAAAAGCAGAGAAGGTAAGCATCCAGAGCAGGGCAGACCAACTTTCTGTACCAAGAGGGCCGCAGGAGTACTCAGGCAAGCTTTTTGAGGTATTGTATGTGCGGGCTGCACACTGTCTTGTCACAGGAGGGTGGGGGTGGGAGGTGGGGTGGAGCAAGACTAAATTTTGACTGCTCTTGCACTGGAAGCTGCTGATCCTGTGACGATGTCTCCGTGTTACTTCCTTGTATCCCTGGAACAGGAAGCCCGCTTGCTAACATGCTCGTTTCCTTTTGTTACATCCCTTCCCCAGAGCCGCGAAGAGCTGTTCCTTCGTGCTTTGTGTCTCTGCCACACAGTTCAGGTCCAGCAGAAAGACGAAATGGATTCAGGGGGGTCGCAGACAGGCAGCACGAGCAAGTATGTTGCCGCTTCCCCGGACGAGATTGCTTTGCTGCAAGGAGCTCAAAAGTAAGGATGGCTTCAGAGGCAAGGCCAATGCAACTATCCTCCCGCTCAGTTGTATTGAACGGTACACAAATGTTCCTCGTGAGGCCATTTTGCTCACAGGTGGACACTCTCCAGCTTTGGATACTGAGAGTGGTAAAGAAAATATTGCCGAAACTGCCTGGTGAAATCTGGCTTAAAGGTGTTTGCGGTTGTTGGGGGAGGGGGTCTGGCTGTTTGTTTCCGTGACTTAGGCCATGTTTTGGAACTTGCTTGATGCATGGGCAATGCTAGGAGCCACCATGGCTTGGCACCCGCTGAAGCTCAGAATTCCAGGGAGGCTCACCTGACAGGAGGAAGTCCTGCCATTTTGGTACCCACTGGTCTGGTCTTGTCAGAGGTATTGTGCATACTCTCTCTTTCAAAACCACTCCGAGGCACATCTCAGAATCCCCAGACTTCGCTAGTATCCCCAGATGTTTCCTTGGCCCACTTCCCTCCTGCCTTTTTCCATTTACCCCATAATGGTGGAAAGCAAGGGCAGCTGGAGTCCCAAGTCCAGTCAGCCACAATAGCTGTTGTCATGTAGTCATGGATGATGGGAGCTGTAATTCAAGCAACATCTGGAGGGTAACAGAAGAGGACGGATTATTTTGGCCAAGATGTGTCCTTTCCCTGCAGGCATTTGATCTGTTTGTTTGAGGATTATTTTGTGGTTTACCCCCTTCTTTTTAAATTGTATTTTATCTGCTGCATCTGTCAGGTCTTTTAATTTTTTGTTTTTGTTTTCAATTGCTTGGGACAACTCTAATTGGATTTTATGGTTTATTAAAATTGGTGTAAGCCAACGGATGCGAATAGGACCATAGGGTTGCAGCCCGCAAAGACATACTCTGAATAGACCCTTTGAAATGAACGTACCCATGCTCATCAATTCCAACTGGTCTGCTAACCATCTAGCCCAGTGTTGTTTACACTGACTGGCAGCAGCAGCTCTGTGATTTCGGGCATGGCACATTTCTCGGCTCTCCCTGGAGATGCCTGGGACTTTCTGCGTTCAAAACAGGTGTCCTACCGCTTTGCTGTGGCCCCTCTGGTGAAAAGGTGGGATGGAAGTAATTATAACGAGTCGTTAAAATGAAGAAGCTGAGTCAGGAAGGTGAATCACTTGGAAGTGAGTCTTTACCGCCTACTCAGACAGGTGTGGGTGTACAGGTAATTGTAGAGGCAGTGGCATGCATCTGGAGAAGATGCTTGTGAAGCAGATGTGTGTGGGGGGGGTTCTTAATCTTTCTACAGGGGGATAGCCAACTTCTTCCCTCCCTTGGCCGTGACATCGCACCTGTCCTCTGTACATTTTGGAGCTGGGCAGCTCGGGCACCTCCACCTTAATGAACCTGGCAGGCACCTTTTCCTCCGAAACCAAGGCCATTTCAGAATCTCCTGGGGCCGCCAAGCACTGAGAAAAGTGCCAGCCAGCTGGGAAATCAACTGACAACTTCCAAAATTAGGGAGGAGGAGGAAGGGGGGACAATGTGAAAAATTGGGCTTGGGGCTGGCTGCAGCCCACCTGTTTCCCATCCTGGCCTAAACGTAGGTTGCTGGGTGGTGTCTTGATTTTTAATAGCAATCACTCTTGTCTCATCAGTGGAAGGACCTTCCAACAACTGGGCTTGGTCCTTTACCTCTTGCTGGAAAAGAGTGTCCCTTTTTTTGCTTGCTTGCTTGTTATAAGTTGCGTTTGATGCTTCTAAGGTCAGCGTTGGCTGAACCAGAGTCATTCAACCTTTTCCCCTGTGTTGCAACTGTGGCCATAAATAAATAAATAAAAATGTAGATCATTCTGTGCAGCAGAGATAAATTCTTTAAAAGTCCTTCAGTCGAGTTTCCCCCAGCAAAGCAGCTGAAACAGGGGCACCAGCAAAATGGAACACATTAACGGACAAAATAAAATAAAATAAACGAGCTGCTTGTCAAGAGAGCACTGGGGGGGGGGATGCAGTCGTGTTAAAAACAAGCAAAACAAAAGAAATGTGCAGAGCAATCTCTGAACATGCTCCCCCCCCCCCAACCACATACAAGGATTCCATTGCTTAAACACGCTCACACACACGTCTATGGGCGATTGGAAGTCCTTCACCCCCACAAACTCAGTCCTACATCTTGCGTACATTTTATTTATTTCTAAAAATATTTATAGGCAGCCACCTCACATAAAATGCCAGTGCACAAGTGTACAGCAAGTTTAGAAAATAAAAACAACACAGAACAGTTGTAAAAAACAATGAATAAATAGGCCTGTTGGCGTGAAATGGTCTTCAAGAATCACCTGAAAATTAGCAGCGGGATTGCCTGTCAGAAGAGTGTTTCGCAGCATCCAACCTGTGACGCTAAATGTCCAGCCGGGTTTCTGAAGCATGAGAGACAATTCAGATTGAGCAAATGTGCCTAATTCTGATGCTTTTCATTGAACTATGAAGGGGCAAGGAATGCTAAAGAATACAACACCCCTTTCACCAGACGCTGGAAAGCTTAGTCACTTCTCTGAAATTTCAGCAGATAATATATTTTCATGCATGAGAACTAGAAACCTACTTTTTAACAACAACCAAAAAAAAAAAAAAAGCAAACCCGAGACTTTCTCAGGAAGTTTAACTCTGTGCCCAGCACTATTTGTGTGGGTTTCCTACATTTCCAAGGAACTGCTCACATAACTCCTGCCTATATTGCATTATCAAGAAGCGTTTTCACCATGTGGCTTTTATTTCATTTTAATTTCTGTCAGTTTTTTGTTTCTTTTTAAATCTGAAGTTGCGTGTGTGTTGGTTTTTTTTTTTTCAACGCCATTCTGTCCTTTTTGTTCATTGACAGGTATGGTTTCACTTTTCTAGGACAAGAAAATAACTTCATGAATATAGAGAACCAAAAAAAGGAAATCGAAAGGTAGGCGTGGCCGTGGCTTGGCCTCCCGATATCACTCAAGGCAGCTGAAGCCTGGCTGGGGAAACCCTAATAGTGGGCGGTGGTGATGGAAGTGACTGGCTCACCTGCCTTCCTTGAATCTAGCGCCAGGGTTTCCATTGCTCTTTCCCCACATTTCTGCTTCTGTTGAGCCATCTGGGCTGTGACCGATACCTGTTAGAGCAGTATAGAAATCAGCAGGTGTACGTGGGCTGCAACCCCTTCCTCTTTTTTATATCGCTTAAATGGGGGGGGGCAGCTCCAGCCTTGCGTTTTGCAAGTATTCTCTGTGATCCTTGCATGTGGCTGCTGGCTCCACATTAGAATTCCAGAAGTACTATCATCTTTTAAAACCCATCATTAATGTACTCAAAACAGTTTTCTCTTTTTTTGGGAGCCCCCTTTCTTCCCAGGGGCCAGATAAGCATCCCTTAGGAGGGTGGATTTGACTTAGACACTCGTTTTCATTTACACAAGTTACAACCCCTAAACACCTTCATAATAGATATAGAGTCTTTGTTATCCTTTCCAGAGCATCGGCTAACTGAAGCTTACGCAGGGCTCTTATCTGATTCACCTGTGCAGGGTTTGAGGGTAATAAGTGGTTTGAGTTTCCTAGCTGCTTCCCAGGACCCTAAATGCTCCTTGTCCTTCTTGCCTCAAAAGGTATGAACTGCTGAATGTTCTGGATTTTGATTGTGTCCGTCGCAGAATGAGTGTTCTCGTGAGATCGTACGATGGTGAGTTGACGCTCTTTTCTCTCTTCACCATGAAATTTACTATTTTGGCTTTTCCAGCAGCGGCCTGTTAGTTTAACTTCTTCACTGCTTTGAATAATAATGAGTCCCTTTTCTTCTTATTTTTAAAATAGTTTTTATTAAAGTCTTCAAATACACGTTTACACCATTAAATTCCCACCATTATAATAATATATTCGTTGACTTCCCTACTTCCTCTTCCATGGGTCTTTTAATTTTCTCATAATTAATGCATATTCTGTTAAAACCATTTAATCCCCCAATCATATTTCCTCATTCTACATTATATTGTAGAATTTACCTTAATCCTGCTAGCATTTTCACTTGTTTACTGGTTTTTTCCAGATATTCCACAAAAAAATTCCACTCCCCTCTGTAGACATGATCATCTTGCTCTCTTATTTTACTGGTTAGGCCTGCTAACTCTACATATTCTATCATTTTAAGTTGCCATTTCTCCTTCTTAGATACCTCTCTCACACTCCATTTTGGGGCTAACTAAAGTCCAAGCTGCTGTAGTTGCATAAATGCATATTTTTTTCTGACTCATGGGTACCTCCATCTGAACCATTCCCAAAAGGAATGCTTCTGGTTTGGGGGGGGAATGTTTTTTTAAAACTTTTTTCATCTCATAGTATATCATTTTCCAATAATCTTTAACTATTTTACATGACCACCACATATGAAAAAGTGGCTACTTCTTTACATTCCCAACACAAATCAGATTTAGATTTATACATCTTTGCTAATCTACTCAGGGTTAAATACCCTCTATGTATCATTTTTATATAGTTTTCTTTCAATGTGTAGCATGAAGATCTTTCTTCCATAATTACTCCCAGAGATCAAATTCTATGTTATGCCCTAGATCTCTCGTCCTACGAATCACTGATTATTTTACCCATCCACCCCTTTTCAAACTCTGTTTTTAGGAAGCATATACCTGTTCTGCAAGGGAGCAGACTCTGCAATTTTCCCCAGGGTCTCAGAAGCTGACGTCCAAAAAACAAGGATACACGTAGAACGCAATGCATTGGTAAGCGTGCCAACTTTGATGAGTTATTTTGTTTTGTTCATAGAGAGAATGCCTAGTCCAGAAACTTGGCGTTTGGAAAATCAAATGGCGTTAAGCTTTGCCCAGATTGCTGTTGATTTTTAACAGGGACCATGTTTGGACTAAAGTCCCAAAGGGTGGTGGCAGTGGCTCTTTGCACCAGCTCACCCTTTCAGGGTCACCTTTACTGCTGACTGTCCAGGATAAATAGTGCAGAACTTGCAAGATAATAGCAATGGCCACCAACCTGGATGGCTTCAAGAGAGGGTTAGAGAAATTCATGGATGGAAAGGTTTTCAGCAACTGCTAGCCGGGCTGGCTATGTTTTCCCTCCACCGCCAGAGACAGTATGCAATCGGATAACAGTTTTTGGGAATCGCAGGAGGAGAGAGCACAGTTGTCCTCAGGTCCTTCTGCATTTTGTGGTAGCGAATCCATTAGTACTAACGGCATGAACCCTATTGCATCACAGTTGCTGTTCCCTTGGAGAAGGGGTGCTGTCTCCAAAAGCCTTGCATATTGGCTTTTGTGGTAGAAAACAACTGATGAAAAGGGTGGTGTTAATTTGTCAAGGGTCGGGATTGGGCTCCCAATCGCCTATTCCTAATCAAATGTTTTAATGGGTTTCATATTGGTTGCCCCAACCTTCAACTTTTTAAATTTTGTGCTGTTAAATGGGAGCCTCCAGCGTCAGTATTCTGAAGGAATAGCGGCAAGTAAGGCCTGTTGATGTAATGCCTTGTATCTGGCTGGCCACTGTGGGAAACGGGACGCTGGACTCTTTATTGGCCTTGCTTATTCTGTGGATAATAAACTTCCTTTCCATTGTGGAACACAAGCTGATGTGCATGGGGTTCCCAGGTTGTCTCCTGACTGACTAGACATGCATCTGCTTTGCTTCAGCAAGGTGGCTACACCCCCCCCCCGTCACCCACCCCATGCTTTTAGATCTGATCCCACAAGATTCTTAGGTTTTTGAGCACCTGAAGGGTCACTCTGCTGCTACCAACTACACTTGGCATCAGTGGATTTACTGCAAGGAAGGCTCTGAGAATCATGGCCGTCAACCCATGACCCAGCTTTTAAAAGGCAGCTTTGAGAGGCTACCTATGACCACCGGCCCAGCAGGTTGAGTCTGGGGTTTTTTTTTTTTTTTTGCAGGTGCCTGTGAGCAACTGAACCCTGCTGTTCTAGAGGGACATTGGGTGGGAGACCCGAGGTTTAGAAAAATGCCCTTTACCTTGCTTGTTTTCTTAGGATGGGTATCGAACTCTCTGCGTGGCCTACAAAGAGCTATCTTACTATGATTACCAAGTAATTGATACCCGGGTTAAGGAAGCAACAATGGCGCTACAGGACCGGGAAGCAAAGATGGCCCAGGTTTTCGACGATATTGAGAAGAACATGCATTTGATTGGGTCCACTGCTGTGGAAGACAAGTAAGTGTCCACGGGAAAATAAAATCAACCTTCACAACTTGGAAAAGGAGATTGGGTGACGTTTTTGTCCCTACCTTTCACCGCAAGATCCCAAGGCAGGCTACATTTTTTGTTAAACGCCAGGGTAAAGAGTACATCCATACAGCTCCACCACATGACTGAGTACCCAGATGCACATCCCCCTCCGTGTGTTTCGGCCTCCTTTCACATTTTATGGGAGTGCATAGTGAACATGCATGACCCCACTTCCTTCATGCGCTCACTGAATGTGGGGTGGCTGGCTCTCGTACATAGCCCTGTTGTGTTTCTGCCAACCAGTTTAGAATGCCAGCTAGCCCTAGAGAGAGTACCTTGCTGAATATTATCACCAAATGCCATCAGTGGGAAAATAATGCCATTGAGGAAGCTTGCCACAGGGCTTGAACCTAGCGACCAGAGGGACACTGTAGCATGGAGGTGTCAGTGCACCAATAGGCTTTGATCTCTGTTGCCTGTCTGAGCAATTTCGGAACCTGTCCTCCTCTTTCAGCTCTCCTCTGCCTTTTCCCTTCTCAGTCATACAGGGCCCAGCTGCTCTCCTGATAACCTTATGTTAGATTTTTGTGGTGGCCTCAGGACTAAAGGGGTAGCAAATGTAGTTTGCATGCAGAAGGTCACAGTTTCAATCCCAGGAATCTCCGTTTGAAATGATCAGGGAACAGGTGACAAGGAAGACGTTTCTGTGCCTGAGACCCCTGAAGAACTTCTGCCAATCAGAGTAGACAGTACTGAATTACATGGACCCAACATTCTAACCCTAAGGCAGTTCTCATATTCTGTCTGTCTATAAATTAAGTAAAATCAGAAATCAGCCCCTGAAGTGTTAGAACAGAAGGAAGAGTGAATTCTTCTGGAAAATATACAGTTGTATTTTCTTTTCTTTTCTTTTCTTTCTTTTCTTTTGTAATACAGTGGTGCCCCGCTAGACGAAAATAATTTGTTCTACGAGTTTTTTCGTAGAGCGAATTTTTCGTCTAGCGAAGCGGCAATGGAGCGCGGAGGTTTTCGCGCTAAAAAAATTCGTCTTGCAAAGCAGCCCCATTGACTTTTTCGTCTAGCGAGGCATTCGTCTAGCGGGGCACCACTGTAGTGGAATTGTTGACTGGAAAATGCCTTATCTTCTCTTTCTCATCCTCACCAGTTTTACTGGGTTCCAGTTCATTAATTAATGGTTGTGAGGGTGTCATTATCTCTCTCCTGTATCCTTTTTTACCTGTTACGAATTCTGAATTGTTCAAAAGAGTTCTCTCTTTAAAAAAAGAAAAGAAAATTGTAGGGGGAAAGAACATTTTGGCACACCAGCTGTTTCGTTTGATAAATGAAAGGTGTCTCTGCCCATAGGCTCCAGGACTTTGCTGCTGAAACCATTGAGGCCCTGCACACCGCGGGCATGAAGATCTGGGTGCTGACAGGGGACAAGCTGGAGACGGCTCAGGCGACCTGCTATGCCTGCAAACTCTTCCAGACCAACACGGAGTTGCTGCACCTGACGGCCAAAGTCATGGAAGGGGAAGGCCGGAAGGAGGACCGTCTGCACGAGCTGCTCATGGATTATCACAAGAAGCTGGTGAGCGACGTACCCCCAAATGCAAAGAGGTAAGTGTGAAACAGGCAGCTTCTAAGCGTCTGTGGACAGGCGCCTCTGAGATAACTTTGCAGCCAAAGAGGAGAGAATGGACTTTGTTCTGTAGTCGATTATTTTCCAGGGGTGCTCTGGAATGCAACCAAATTTAACCTTTAGCACTATTTGCTGGTGACTACGGATTAAGTTTCTTTTAAAGAGTGCCCAGACTTTGAAATAAAGTTCACTTCTGGGTACCTGAAGGCTGGCCACCATGCCACTGTTCTCCCTCCTTTGTTGGAAGCGATATGTCTCTGAATACCAGTTGATGGGAATCACAGGTGGGGAGGTCCCTACCTGGCTGGCTGCTGTGAGAAATGGATGCTAGACTGGGTGGGCCACTGGCCAGATCCATCAGGCTTGTCCTATGATGTTCTTTTCCCTGTATTGGTTCCTCCCTGATTTCCTTCACCCCACAACTTGCAACGAACTCCAACAATCGCTGTTGGTAAGTTTGCTGCAGATGGAAATTGGGAGATCATACCAGGGCAAGTAGGCAGTAGCTTGATCCCATGTCCCTTGACCTTTCATTCCATGGATATTGCACTAGGATGCTCCTGACTACCTGAGCTCATATGTATTCTCCGAATCTTCTCCAAATCCCCTAGCTCATGCACACAGAAATAAATCATGCAAATATTTAGTTGATCTGGCTGGTTTCTTCCAATTGTCTTAACACCAGAGCATTCTGCTAAGGGGTGGGTGATAGAGGACATGGGGAGTGGGAAGCAAAGGATGAGTTAGCAGGAATGTGACTGCAGAGGATTGCAGTAGAGAAGACAAAGAATGCCAATGGTACACTTTCAAAATTCCAAACAGTTGAAACAGGCCCAGCACAAAGGCTAGAGTCCATGGCAGTTCTTTTTCCAAAACTCTTCCAGCTACCAAATACCCAGTGAAAAAACTAGGAGCCATTTGAGCAACAGCAGCTTAACAACTGGCCCCAGAGTAGCTTAGTTGAAGGGTTGCAACTCAGAGCTAGAGCATCAGATTTGCATGTGAAACGTCCCTTGTTTGATCCCTGCCATCTCCAGATAAGAGGGTGGGGGAAGGGGGTGGGGGAACCAGCCTGAAACCCTGGAGGGAGCCCTGCCACTCAGTAGAGACAAGAGGCAGTTATGTCCACAGCAAAAAGCAAAAGTCCACATCCTTTTGTTCCATTATGTATGCAGTAGTGAAAACAGATAATGTAACCAAATGCACACAGCTTCCTGTTTTAGCTGCCGTTAATTTTGGCTTTCTGATTATTTAGCTGTCTGTCTTGTGGTGCCTTGTCCAGGTTCTATGTCAGGAGAGGTGTATATAACTATTGCAAGGCTTGTTGTCTTCTGTTTTAGAACTTGGACACTAAGTCACGAGTATGGACTGGTTATCGACGGTGCCACCCTGGCCCTGATACTGAATCCTTCCCAAGATTCACGTTCCAGCCACTACAAAACCATCTTCCTCCAGATCTGTTTGAAGTGTACAGCCGTCTTATGTTGCCGGATGGCTCCCTTGCAGAAAGCGCAGGTGTGTGTGTGTGTGATGCAGGGCCTTTGACCAGCAAGAGAACCACTGCATTTTAACTGCTATGTTCACACACCTCTTTACCCTGGCCTTTGGCACTGAGAGGAGTGTTGTGTTTTAGGACCCACCTGTTTGCAGTTTTTTAAAAACTGCTTTCACTACTGAATTTCAGATTGCTGCAATGCATCTCTGACTCACTGTTGAAGGGCAAGATATGACGTTCTGTCTTGCTCTTGTTATTTATTGATTGCAAGCCGCTTTGGGATTCATTTGAATGAAAAGTGGCATCTAATAAAGCAAATCAAAATGTGATGAAGGTGATGACGACGACGGGCAGGTAATAAATATTAATAGTAACAGGGTTATAAGTTTGACGACGATTGGTAATAAATTACCTCACCTGGATAAAAAAACAGGAGTTGTGGAAGTAAATTCTCACCAGGCAACTGACTTGCAGTGCAGCCGGACCCTTTTGTTGTTGTTGTGGCATCCTTTCCTATTGGGTCTCGAGTCCAAATCCATCCCCACTTTTGTGCTACACTAAATGCACCATATTTTTCGCTACATAAGACCCACCCAACCATAAGATGTGCTTAGTTTTTAGAGGAGGAAAACAAGAAAAAAAATATTCTGAATCAAATGTTGTACTAAACTGGTATTTAATAAACAATCTGCCCCCCTCCCAATATTCTATTAAAGTTGGAACAGGGAGGGAAGGAAGGAAGGAAGGGGGAGAACTCACATTTGTGGGTGTCTGTGGGTGACGCTGTGATGCTACGCACAGCGTCAAGCAGGCGGAACGACAGCCACTTACACGCTATGCGCAAGAGCTGCACACAGCGTGTACCAGTAAGTGGCTGCCACTTTTTTTGCTGGACAGCGAGCAGGGAGAAGGGACACATGACAGCCCCATCCGGCCTTCCTCCCTGCTGACTGTACAGCAGGCTCCTTCCTTGCTCTTGCGGGCATTGGGGGGTGGGGGTGGGGGAGGACAGACAAGCAGCCGAAAGGAACCCTTTTGGTTGTTCATCCATCTGACCCCGCTTCTGCCGCTGGCCCCCCCCCCCCGGCACTCGCAGGAGCAGGCATTGGAGCCATGATTGAGGTGCTGTGCTGCTCTGTGCCTCTTCCAACCACAGGCTCCGCTCTCTTGCAGGTGGCGGGGGGGTCGGGGGCTGGCGGGCGGCTGAAAGCCCTTTTGGCTGGTCTTCTGTCTGCCCCTGCCGCCGCCCCCCTCTGGCGCCTGCAAGAGCAGGGATTGGGGCCGCAGTTGGGAGAGGCGCTGCGCTGTGCCTCTGCCAACTGCGGCCCTGATCCCTGCTCCGGCGAGCGCCAGAGGGGGGCAGCGGCAGAAGCGGGGGCAGACGGATGAGCAGCCGAAAGGGCTCTTTTCGGCCACTTGTCTGCCCGCCCCCAATGCCCGCAAGAGCAGGGACGGGAGCCTGCAGCCAGGAGAGGCTCCGGCGGCAGAGGCATCCCTCTGCTTGGGACTGCAGCGGCAGTCGAGGGATCCCACTGCCGTCCAGTGCCTTCGCTCCATAAGAAGCACAGACATTTCCCCTCACTTTTTAGGAGGGGAAAAGTTTGTCTTATGGAGCAAAAAATACGGTAATGCTTGTGAGCAGCACAAGAGAGATTCATGGACTTTACTCATTTCTCCTTCTCAGTCTGCCTTTATTTCTTCTCTTTTGCCCATTTAGATTGTTCGGATGGTTAAGTGTTCGAAGGGCAGCCCAATAACCCTGGCGGTGGGAGATGGGGCCAACGACGTCAGCATGATCTTGGAAGCTCATGTGGGCATAGGTGAGGCATATCTTGAAGTGCATAGCATTTGGAGTATTCTGGTCTTGCAGGGTGAGTGGGGGCGAAATCTATGAATGTGGGGGGGGGGAGTATGATAGAGACGTACGTATGGTGGGCGGAGGGAGGCAGAGCAACTGGGGTTTTTGTACAGGACGTATCGGCCAGGGAACTCCTCACCCACCAATTTTTCCATCTCTGCTTCCAGGTATCAAAGGTAAAGAGGGCCGCCAAGCATCCCGGAACAGTGACTACGCCATCCCAAAGTTTAAAGACTTGAAAAAATTGCTGTTGGCTCATGGGCATTTGTACTACGTGAGAATCTCACACCTTGTACAGTATTTCTTCTACAAGGTAATGGGCTTGGAGGGCGCATTTAGTCACTTCCCAATCATTGGTTAATCCCAAGATGAACTGCTGGTGGGCTTCAGGGGAGGTGGAAATTCCGAAGTCCTGATCCTACGGCATCCATCCTGGCTTACGGATATGTCGGTTCTTCCTGGCCTCTTCTGTCCTTCACCCACTGCTGGCTTTGCAGTCCCATAGCTGAGCGACCACCCCAGTTTAAACTATGACCACCCCAGTTTAAACTATGAGCTAGCAGGTGATGAGAAAGGTCTCTGCTTGAGATCCTTGAGAGCTACTGCCACCCAGAGTGGACAGTATTGGGCTAGGCTTGCAAATAGTTTGACCTGGTAGAAGACTGCTTCCTATGTCCTGTCTTACCATGGTTGTTGGTATGCATGCTGAGAGAGGAGGTGCGTGTTGGTGGGTTGGCAGTTGACCAACAAAGACCTCTGTTTGTATTGCCATGGGTGGGTGCACAGGCTAGGGCCGTCTCAATCACTGCACCATCGTGACAGAATTCCCTTCCAAGAGAGGCTGGCCACTTGGTCTTCCAGCATACTGTAAAGATATGGCTCTTCTGTAGAGCATTCGTGGATAGGAAAATGGGCAGTAAGCATGTGATGCAGCAAACACACACACACACACACACACACACACACACACACACACCCCTGAAACAAATAAGGCTCTTCTGAATCTGTTGTCTTACATTTGTGGTTGTGATTTGTAAATTTGTTTTATTGAGTTGTAGCCTTTAAGAGACTGCTGAGATCCAGGGGGTTGGACTAGATAACCCTCAGGATCAATAGAAGACAAAACAGGTGCAAAAAAAGAAGCAGCAGCTCACTTTTGTGATGCTGGGGGCGAGTCTACAAGCCTGTCTCCCTCCCCACTCCAAGGATAAAATGGGACCACCTGCATATATGCCACCCTGCACCACCTGGGAGGGAGGGCAACACATGTTGCTGCTCTTTTGAAGTGAGGATTTGGAGCAGAGCTTTGTCAGCAAATCTGAAAAGGGCAAGAACGGTTTTGCAGGGATAGCTGTTGCTTATGTAGTGGGTCCCCAATGCTCTCAGCTGTATAAATTAAAATAAATTAATAAAGTGCTTAGGTCTCCCGAGTAACATGGCTTTTGCTTTTCTGTTTCGTTTTTAGAATCTTTGCTTCATTTTCCCACAATTTTTGTACCAGTTCTTCTGTGGCTTTTCACAACAGGTATGTTGCTGCTATCGGCGATGACTTTGTGAGCCGAAGTGAATTCGCGACTCACAGTTTGGGCTGAAGTTCTAGGGCCGCTAATTTTTTTTATTATGGTGCTACCTCCTTTTCTGCGACCAGAATTCTCAGACTGCTTGTTTTTATCAAATTATATGAAACTATTTTGTTCCTTTCAGTGCTTGCTAGAGAAAAATGCTCTTTCCTCCCACCTGTTCCATACGCACTGCCTAGGCTTGCGCCCCGGAAGGAACACTTTGGTGTTGCAGTTGCAGCAAAGACAGCACAGGAGGCACCTTTTACTGCAACTGGATTTCCAGATAGATACAGATGAACAGTGGTAACTCAGGTTACAGACACTTCAGGTTGCAGATTCTTCAGGTTACAGACTCCACTAACCCAGATATAGTACCTCGGGTTAAGAACTTTGCTTCAGGATGAGAACAGAAATCGCACCACCACAACGCAATAGCAGCAGGAGGCCCCATTAGCTAAAGTGGTACCTCGGGTTAAGAACAGTTTCAGGTTAAGAACAGACCTCCAGAACGAATTAAGTTCTTAACCCGAGGTACCACTGTATATTGTGAAGGGACGAGTGACCTCCCATCCTACACTAGGGCAGGAGTTGGGATAAAGATCCAGTGGCAAGATGGCCAGCTCCCTTGTGCATCTTCTCTTGTTCTGCTCTGTAAACCAGTCAGCTTTGGACCACCCTCTACCATTCTTCTACTTTTATTTCTTAATGCACCCCTTGCAAAATGCAGAAACATAGGCACTTGCCAACTGAGCCAACAACCTTAGCCAGGAACACTCCTGTGCTGGAGGTTTTTTATTTTTTTTATTTTTTTTAAAGGGCTTTGTAGGGGGCAGGGGCAGGCGAGGAGGTCCATTGTGCAAAAAAGCCGTTGAAGCCATCTGGGTGTGCAGCTTTTTAAATTAATCAAAAGTGAAACTGTTTGGCAGCTGTCACCGTCATAGCAAGCAAGCGTCTGCAACTGCTGTCTAACGGTTTGGTTTCCTGCCCTTTTCACCTCAAAATGTTTTCCATGGTACTCGAAACGCACTTCTAACCCCTGTTTGCGGAATTGCTGGCTCATCTCCAGAGGCTCACAAACCACCCGGTGTTCCTTGAAACCAGACTTTGGGATATATTGAATGAGTACAATGTCCAGTTTCTCAAGTGTTCCATTCAAGCACTGGTTTTGCCGTAACCAATTCTGCTAATGAGCTGAACCCCCCCCCCCTCGCTTTGAATGCAACTGTTCTCCATAAGCCTGCTTCCTTTGACTCTCCTCTTTTCTCCCTCTTTGGCTTGTGGTTATTCCCCCCCCCCCCACTCCAACAGTTCAATTTTGTGTTTGGTGTAGAAGTTCAGAGTGAGGTTATGTTACAGTTTACAGTTCTAAGAAGTGCAGGATTTGCCTTTGCCGCCCATGTTCCTTCTTGCTGAGTAGGACTCGGCCCTCTTTTTGAACCTGTAACATTGCATTACGACTGTGATCTCTTGCAAACCAGAAGTCCAGAATGGCACGTTGACGGCCTGAAGCAAGCAGGAACCGTGCCCTCAAAACTGCATAAAAGCTTTTCCCACCTAGTTTGCGATCAAGTGCATTTTGCTAAACCTAATGTTCAGTTGCCTCTGAAAGCCTTGAAGCCTTAACTGTAGGGGAGGCTGCTGCAGCGAGCAGCATTGTGAGTATTTTGTAGAGGGCAGGAGCAAACAGTGGTGCTGCTTTCTCCTCCTGACTCCCCTTCTCCCTTCCTTGTCTTTTTTAAGCCTCTCTATGATGCTGCTTACCTTACCATGTTCAACATCTGCTTTACATCTATGCCAATCGTGGCCTACAGTCTGCTGGAGCAACACGTTCCCATTGACACGCTGATGGCCTTCCCAAAACTATACCTGTAAGTAACCACCGGCGCTTTTCCTGTTTTATCTGCCTTTGGCTGCTGGTGACAGAAGTTGGGCTGGATTGTGGGCAGAGATTCAACACTCCCTTCCCTCTGCCCGTAGCCTTAGGCGGTCAACCCCACTCCCAGGTGCAATGTTTTGATTTGCTTTTCTTTGTTTATGGCATTTATACCCCACTCTTTATCAGCAGTGACAGCAAGCCCTGCTGGAGTCAGCTGGGCTGCTGAGTCCCCCATGGGGAGAATTCCATAGTTCAGCCCCCCCCCCCACTAAAGAAAGCAGGGCTTGACGTAAGTTCTGCTCAGCTTGGATCTCTGCTTGCTGTGCAGCTTTGGCTCAAGTGCACTATAAATGAAGAATTAGTTACCTGATATTATGGTCACCTCCAGTGATTGACAGGTGGGCAGAGTGCCCGTCAGGGGTCAGTGTCATGAGCTCTGCAGCTCTGTTGGGGTTGGAGTCAGGTTGGCAGATCCTGACACGAGCAGGAAGAAACTGGTGGGGGTGTGTGCTCATTTTGGGGAAGCATGGCTGGCGGGGAGGCGCTCCCCAATGTGCCAACTTGCTTGGGTTCTGCTGCTCAGCCTGTACTGTTACTTCCCTGGCTAAAGATCTCTTTCTTACATACACGCAATAATTTCTGTCTTGAATATTTTGGGAGTGAGACAAGACACGCCTGTCTGCTGCAAAAGGTTCTCCACCCCTGTTTTAGACTAAGGAACTGGAGATAGCAATTATTGCTGGAGAGGGTTGCTAGTTGATGATGCTTGCTGAGTACTATGGTCCCCCCCTGCCCCCCCCCACTTGCAGTCATGCATGTGGTGTCCGTTGCACAGCAGATCCTAAATCAAAAGCTTTGGAGTATCAAAAAAAAATTTTTTAGGCCTGTGCTTGTGGGTCTTTTGACTACCCTGACTCAGGGTGCATTCAGAAAGTTCTGACTGCAATGATTATTGGGTCGTTACCAGGATTCCCAGTTCCAGCAATTAATACCTTCTAGTTGCCTTCAGCGGGCTGTTGCTTCTCAGTCTTCACCACTGACACAAATCAGGGGAGGATTGGTGCTGCTGGAAGCTGGTCCCTGGAAAAGCCCTTGTCAGTGGCTGTCTCTCCACCTCTCCCTGAGCTGTGCAGCAACAGATGCTTAGCCTTGCATCTGTGGAGTGCTCTACTAACCTGCTCCGGCAAATGAAAATCTTCCTCTGGCCCTGGTCCAGCAAGCCAGCTGCTGTCATCAGTATTGGGTGCTTGATGCTGGTGTAAACATCCTTGTTTGCATCCAAAGGATTTGTGTATGTTTCAAATGGCTAGGTGGGTGGTTGTTGGGGGCACGGAAGCGGAGCTGCTCCAGAATAGGACTAGCCACCCCTGCCCCACTTCTCCCTCTGCCAAGCTCCTTAGCATTCCCCTCTGCCACTATTTATAACTTGATAGGAGCTTATTGAGCTCCTGTGCTTGCCCGGCGATCGTAATTGCATGAGCAGAGTAAGGAAAACAAGCTAATTGCAAAAAATAAGATGGCCTTGCTTTGAATATTCATCAGCTGAAAATGTGTCCCTGAATACAAAGCGGTTTTGCAGGCTGATGCCTTTTTCAGCTCTCCCATTTTCTGCTCTGCTACTTAGGTGGGGTGGTCCAGCAGCAGAATGCCAGGTGAGGCTTGCAACAGTGGACTCCCTATGGTTTCTCAATGGGATAGTTAGCCCTGCCATCATTATGCTCTGTCCTGAAGCATATTGCCTTTCCTAAATCTTAGCACAGCTCTGCCTGGTTTGGCTTTGTCTGTGAAACAGCATTGCCGTAGCAGGTGGGAGGGGCTTTAGCCCAGCCTGCTATTATAATAGGCCCTGCGTTATCAAAACAAAATGAGAGGGAAGGTAGCTTTGCCTTTCCCTGCGCCATGCACATTTCCAGAAGTAAAACATTCCTGATCATGGCCCTGTCATAGCTAGGCACTTTTAAACCCCATTGATTCTTTCAGAGGGAGGTACTTAACCATGTGCCCAGTTCAGTGGGGCTCCGAACGTGCTTGACTTCATACCGTACCATTCCAGTTTCATATATCCCAAGGCCCATATCACCCTTCGTGGTAGTGGCGCCCTCCCTGTCAAGGAGATAAAGAACTACACAACTTTTAGAAGACATCTGAAGGCAGCCATGTATCTGGAAGTTTTTAATGTTTGGTGTCTTACTGTGTTGCTGTATTTGGTTGGAGGCTACCCAGAGTGATGGGGGCAACCCAGCCAGATGAGCAAGGTAGAAATAATACAACAACAACAACAACAACAACAACAACAACAACAAATAATAATAATAATAATAATAAGATGAGCTGGGGTAGGTGTAGCAGAACAGCTGGAATTGGGAAGGAAACAGTGTTTAAGGGGGGAGTGAGGGGAGCTTGATCCCTACAAGAATTGGCTTGCTATTTATTGTATAACAAAGAAATATGAAAGACAACTTGTGTTAGCTGATCTTTGCTATTGTAATAGCCATATTTGCATGCCATCTGCTGTGCAGCAAGAGGCCATGGCTCAGCAGTTGAGTACCTGTGTGCTGGCATGTGGCAGTTAAAAGACACCTCCAGTTAAAAGGAGATGATGGGAGAGACCCTTCCTCTGGTGAGATCGTGGGGAGCAGTTGTCAGAGAAGCCAAGGCTGACCTTGAAGGTCGGCTGCTGCCTGGGCTAAATCCTGCTGCTGTCCCACTGCATTCCTTGCATTCCCTTTTCAGTCTTTTCGACAACTCCCTTTCGGAAAGAGAGCGTGTTTCATGCCCAGCAGAGGGAGCCCAAGTCTTACATTCACATAGGAATGATAAGGACAGAGCATTAAAGCAGTTTCAAGTATCAGATCTGTGTTATTATTATTATTATTATTATTATTATTATTATTATTATTATTAAGCAATACAGAGCAATACAGCCAGAGTAGTTCGGACATTCTCCTCACTTCTTTTTGGAGCATGTGGCTGGCTAAAAGATGGTTCTGTCGGGCCAAACAAAAGAAGAGCAAGACCCAGACTGGGCAAAGAATAAGTACTGAAATGGAATGCCAACCTGTTGAGAGAAGTGTCTGAAAGTTATACACTCAACTTGTTACCATCTTTGCAAATTAACTCTCCTTGTTTCTTTTCATAACCTGCTAGTCTTATGCAGCTTTCTTTTCCACTTCTAACGCAGGAAGGGGATTTCATAGATTTTATTCATTGTACTTTTTTATCCTATGCTCCCTCTAAAGAGCTCAAGGTTCTCCCCCTCCCCAAATATAAATATATCTTTACAACAACCCTATGAGGCTGGATTGGGCTTGAGGAACGTAACTATCCAGAAGATCACCCAGTGAGGTTGCATGGTTGTGTAGGGATTGTGCTGCTGTTGTAATCTCCAAGGTCACCTTTGGGTCTGCCTGCCCGCTTTGAGGCCCTGCAGAATACCATCTGGCAATTGCATGCTTGCACACGCGCACCTTCTTCCTTTTTGTGAACACATTTTTAAAGCCTTTTCTTTCTGTTACATTTTCTTTGGCAGGAACGTTTCCGACAATGCCATGTTGCAGTTGAAACCTTTCTTATACTGGACCTTCCTGGGCCTCTTTGACGGCTGTGTGTTTTTCTTTGGGACTTACTTTTTTTTCATGAACTCTTCTATAGAGAACAATGGAAAGGTAAGAGGAACAAAGCCTTTTAAACCAAAAATCAGGCTGTGCCTGGAGGTGCTGAATGGTGCAACTCATTCCATGCACATCTAAAAGATATGTATCTAAAAGAGCATCCCCCTGTCATTCAGGAAACCACTTTCGAAACTCCGTGTGATTGTGGCAGGAAATGCTTTCTTTCTTTCTTTCTTTCTTTCTTTCTTTCTTTCTTTCTTTCTTTCCAAAAGACCTTGTTAAACAGCATTCAGATCTACCTGGAATGAGAAAAAAAAAACATCCCATTGGATATAAGCACACTTCTGTGTGAAATTCAACCAGCTCTTGGTATGCTAGCCTCATTCCATTAAGCATTTGTGCCAAAGTGTATGTGAGATGACAGATCTTTGTAAACCGCTTTACAGGTGTTTTTTTTTTTTTAACATTCAAGCAGTGTTTAAATTTTATGGAATGAATGAATGAATGAATGAATGAGTACGGTTTTTAAATTGGTGGTTGAAATCGGGGAAGTTTTCAAAGGCTCAATCAACCATCTTGATTCCAAAATGGCATCCAGTTGCATCCAAACATAGACAAAAACCTGTTCCTTGGTCTCAGGAACCAGGATGCAGAATTTGCTGACAGTATCTTAAGAGGTTTCCAAATGCATACAGACATACAAACAACTTTCCAAACTGTAGTGGAAGCACTGAATAGCTGGGAGGTGGGATGGAGGATTAGTACTGTGCTGTCCACAGGAGGGTTTTTTAACCTTTTTCCTTGTGTTGTTTTCTCAATTAACTTCCCCCATAAGTGGAGTGGGCAGTGCGCTCGTTATTTTTTGTTTGTGTGTGTGTGTGTGTGTGTGTGTTCGTGCAAGTTAATAGGGAGAAATTGCATTGGGGGAGGGGGGGGATTACAAAACCTCCCCATGCACCATGTATTGATCTGAATGTTCATCTCCCCCCTCCCCCAACCAACAGCTGCAATTATCACTTCAAAAACCTGCGGGGAATCTTGTGTGTGTCTTTGTTTGCCCTTAAGTGATTTTGTGTAAATTGCAAATTATGTATTTGACCATTGCAGTGATGCATCTCTTCTACCAAACCTGTTTATTTGTAGCCTCTGTGCAAAGGTTGTTCTTACTGCCACTGAATCAAAGCCTCTTTCAGATTTTGCAATGTTCCATAAACTCCTTTGTACAGTCAAAACAAAATAAAAAATTCCTTCCAGTAGCACCTTAGAGACCAACTAAGTTTGTTCTTGGTATGAGCTTTCGTGTGCATGCACACTTGGTATCTGAAGAAGTGTGCATGCACACGAAAGCTCATACCAAGAACAAACTTAGTTGGTCTCTAAGGTGATACTGGAAGGATTTTTTTATTTTTTATTTTGTTTTGACTATGGCAGACCAACACGGCTACCTACCTCCTTTGTACAGTGTTTTTCGAAAACAGCAGCGGTTGGCAGCTTCCAAAAGGGAGATCCACATAGATCTACTTTGCTGCGTCCTTAGTGTAGTGGTTAAGAGTGGTGGACTCGTAATCTGGTGAACCGGGTTCACTTCCCTGCTCCTCTACATGCAGCTGCTGGGTGACCTTGGGCTAGTCACACTTATCTCTCAGCCTCACTCACCTCACAGAGTGTTTGTTGTGGGGGAGGAAGGGAAAATGAGATTGTTAGCTGCCTTGAGAGGGGAGTGAAAGATGGGATATCAAGTCCAAACTCCTCCCCTTCTTCTTCTTCTTCTTCTTCTTCTTCTTCTTCTTCTTCTTCTTCTTCTTCTTCTTGTTGCAAAGTTGCTTTGCTTCTTGTTGACCATTTAATCACATTCCCTGGCTTTCTGCACCTTGACTTTGTGCCTGTTTGTCATTAAATGCAATAGATTTTTTTTAACAAAACAAAAACAAAACAAAACACTTTTTACATGTCACTTTCTGTTTTAATGTATGCATTCAGATCTTGACAGAATTTGGTAAGCAAATTGTCCCATTTGTTGCCATCGTTCTGACTTTGAAACACAGCCTGTTGCTTTTTCTTCGGTGCGGGTAGAGCTGAAAAATAAGAAAGAAGGAGATGCGTGAAAAAGGAGGGATAGCAGTCCACACATAAAGGCTTGTCCATGTGGGTGTTGAACCAGGCTCCTGTTTAGCACTGAACCAGAGGTTCGGGAATTGGATCCTAGGGACGGGATTCAACTTGAGTTGTTGTGTGAGCAGAGCAAAGTCCGCTCACGTAATGGGACCCTGACCCTCTGTGTGCCCTCTGCACCCCCTAAATCTGCTTGGGAGAGTGGTAGGGGAGCTCCACTTAGCACCCTATTGAATTCCACACCCCATGGAGGCAGAGGTGATGCAGGCTGCATCATCCCGTGATCGAAAAACGCAGATCAGTTGCTGTTGTTTTTAATTCGCCCCCTCCTTGACTGAGTGCATGTGTGGGAACATTACCCAGAATCCTCTGCAGAGACTGTACCTTCCTTGCAGTGCCAGTTCTTCTGTCGTACAACCGCAAAGCATTCAGAGTTTCTTTCAACCAGACCCCTTACCAGCCAACATAAACCTTTGTGGAAAGGAATGCTAACCTTGCTTCCTCACACCTGTGGTTGTTTTTTTCAAAAAAGAAAGAAAGCAGGAGACCATTATGGTTGCATTTTCTTTTCTCTTCCCCGCCCCCCCCTTTAAAAAAGAACCATTGAGCAAATTGCAGTAGATAGCCATAAATGTTACTTGTTTGATTTTGTTGTGCTCTGCAAGGTGTTTGTTTGTTTGTTTGTTTTTTGGTTAGGGGAAATGTTCTAATGATCATTGCAGTATCTTGCTCCTGTGGGGATGAATTATTCAGTTCATTGTAATCATCTATTTAATTCCTCGTCTGCCCTCTTTCAAAAATCTGGACAAGGCAAATATCTCAGCCAACTCTGTTTTTCAGATGTCTGGGAACTGGAGTTTTGGAACAATGGTTTTTACTGTGTTGGTGTTCACCGTCACTCTAAAGGTTAGTGTCCTCGTTTGAATTTTTTAAAAAGCCACCTCTCAATTTAGTTGTCTAGGGGAGTTCCTGATACTGAGCTTGATGTATTGATGTTACTGACAGTGCTTTCTTCCTTTTGCTCCAACTGCTGTGGTAATTAATGATAATTATGCCCTACAACGTATTGTATCTAAAGCTCCCCATTCTCTTTTATCTCTTTCTCTTTTTCAAATACTCCAGCTGGCATTAGACACTCGGTTCTGGACGTGGGTGACCCACTTTGTCATGTGGGGTTCTTTGGTCTTCTATGTGTTTTTCTCATTCTTCTGGGGAGGAATCATTTGGTAAGCATTTTATTTTCAATTTATATTATTGTGCTCCAGCGTAATCTGCACCGATTGCACCCCAGATTTAAGTGTATTTGCATATTGGGGGGGCTATTGGGTGGTTGTTTTATTCTTATTATGTATTTTGTGGTTTTGTATCTTGATTTTGCTCTGTGAATGTATTGTATCTAAAGCTCCCCATTGGGCATCGGAAATACTGAGTGACTGTTTAGGAGGGGCATGGAAAACCAGGTGGATAGGAGGGAGAATGTAATGGAGTAGCCTGGGAGATGGCATGGCCGGCTGGCATCATGAACTGGAGCACTCCATGCTATGTTCTGTTGCTTGTAATAAGTTTTCACATTCATATTATAGTTGATTTAAATTCCACAAATCTTGATGGTTGGGATAAATAAAAGAATGAGGGAAGCCTGTTTGGTTTAAGAGGTGTTGTTTTTTTAAAAAATTAAATCTAATGTGTGCCTTTCTCTTTTGTTCTTTGTTGTTCCGGCTAGGCCTTTCTTGAAGCAACAAAGAATGTATCATGTCTTTGCCCAGCTGCTGACTTCCGTCTCAGCCTGGCTGGCAATATTTTGCCTGATCTTCCTTGCCCTTCTCCCCGAGGTCCTTGTCCAACTCTTTAAAAGCATGAAGAGAAAACGCCACCAGGTAAGGAGCGAACGGAAGAAGGCCAACACTTCTCAACCCGAAGAGTGGATCCCCCTCTTCTAAGTAACCTCTTTGGCAGGCAGGCTGTTTGGAACATTTGGAAAGCTCTGCTCAGATTATCTAGCAGTGCCTCGTAGTCGGCCAATGACTCTTTGTAGAGATCAGCAAGGAGGATATCTCTGGGATATGGAAGGGCAGCTGGCAGTGCATAGCAGACAACAGCTTCATCCATCTAGCCTGTCTAGACCTGAACTCATAGAGGCTGGACCAAGACGAGCGAGAACGCAAGCAGGGGTTTCCAGAAAGAACTTTCCCCCAAAACTCCAAATCAGACCTAGACTCCATCTTTTGAGTTTTTCACCTGGACCTTTGCTTAGGGCTTCCTGCATCAGTTTCAGCAGTTGTGGAAGGTGGTGATTTGTTTCTGTTTTTTAAGAGTTGAGGAGATGTCCAATTTCATTATGTCCCTTTATGTCTGACAAGGGCTGAATTGCATACCTGTGTGAATCTGATACTGCAAGGAGCCATTTGTACTGGAACCATAAATCCCATAGCATACCTGTTGGGACCAGTGGGAAGGGAGCTTGGTTTTCCTCTGTGATGCTTAACAAGCACTAAACCCCAGCTGTCAAAGTCCCTCACTTGGCCTAGTTGAATAGTACTTAGTTCTTGGTTTTTCAAAAACACTGCTAAGGGTCTGCTCCTCAGAAGCTGCGGCTTTGACCCACTCAACCCCAGCAGCCCCCGTCCATGACAGATTGGGCCTGCCAGCTGAATTATCCTTTGTGCCAGTGAGGCATTGGCAACAGTTGCCTGCTGCAAATGTACCTCCCTAGATCTCCTAGCCATGGGTGAGGAAGTGTGTGATTTGTGAGCTCACAAGCTCCGTACTTCTTCCCCCTTGAGCATAAGTTGCCCCTCCCTCCCTTTCTAGCCTTAAACCTGGATTAATGCTGGTCAACCAGCTTGGGAGGGAATCCTGGATAATGCTAAGCACTGTAAGTGCCAGTGCAGATGGTAAACTGTGATTGCAGCTGGGCAGGGAACAGGTAGCCGATTTCTTAGTTGAGAGACCGGCAGTATTACATCTGCATCGGAACTCCCATATAATATTTGTTTCGTATGGTTCTAGCCCATAAACCATTTCGTGAATTACAAATCTCCCTTTTCTTGTCTTTAAAAAAAAATGCTGGAGTTGGCATTGTTTTAACAGGGATTTGGTGAGTTCTAAGTGATGCCTTCAGAAATATTTTGGGTGGGTTTTTTATACAGCATGTTGAAAAATGTTGCCATGTGCATTATGTTAGATTGTACTTTCATACGGTTTTACAGTAAACTTTCTACACAATTAACATGTCAAAGAGTTGTCTTTGCTAAAGTATAAGAAGGCAAAACAGCATTATAATTAAAGTACCCCAAAGTAAATTGTGGAGGCTGTAGACACTTTTGATGGGCAGCTGTCAATCGAAGGAGTAATATGCAAAGTAGCTTTGCCAGCAGAGGGCAGTGGCTAGAACAGAGCAAAGGTTTCCAGTTCAGACTGCAATTTCACAGGACAGCCTTCGCTTCACCTCCCACCCATATTTTTGGGGGGTGGTGGTAAAAATATTGATGTGATGTGAAGTGCTTTGAACACTCCACAGTATGTTTTTGTTGTTGTTATTGCCCTTGACACATTTGAATCCACTAATCCTGCTCTGTTTTCTAACTGGCAGGTGGTGGGAGGGCAAACACTTCCTTCTTTCAAGTTACATTAACAGCACGTTTAGTGTCAAACAGTAGGCAGGTCCCCTGACAGTTTCCTAAAGGGTAAAAAGGGAAGGTGGGGAAATTGCATCAGGGTTCCAAGTCATGTGGGCAACCTTTCCACATAGAGTTGCCTCTCCAGGCACAGGGTTTTTTGGGGGGGGGCACACAGGGCACTGTCTCCTTCTTGACTGTTCTCCAGTGGCATGCTCTGCCACTGCTGCTCCCTGCTTCAAACCACGCCATCTGGCCCATGGAAGGAGGCAGGACCAGGCAAGAGCACTGCACCAGAAGTGGTGGGATTGATGAGCAGGCAGCTGCAAACCCTGTAAGGGTGAAGGCCAAATAGGGCTGCAAAGTTGTTGCACAGCATGATCCCTGTACCCTGTAGAGCCGGGGTGGGGACCTGTGACCCTCCAGATGTTCCTGACTCCCACCAGCCCTGGCTGAATTGGGAGGAATAGATTGTTTTGTGATTTTGGAGGTCAGATTAAAAACTTTCCCCCCAAAGGCACGGATATAATACAATCATACCTTGGTTCTCGAACGCCCTGCGATTCAAACGTTTTGGCTCCCAAACACTGTAAACTTGGAAGTGAGTGTTCTGGTTTGCAAACTTTTTTTGGAAGCTGAATGTCTGATGCAGCTTCTTAGGCTTCTGATTGGGTGCAGGAAGCTCCTGCAGCCAATTGGAAGTTGTGCCTTGGTTTTCAGACTTCCGGAACGGATTCCCTTTGAGAACCAAGGGACGACTGCAATCTGTTGTGGGCATCACAACTTATCCAGTTCACAAAAGAAAACCTGGTGATGCTCAGACCTGCCCCCTTAATGAAAAGGGCAAAACACTGAAACACACACAAACAAAAAGCCAGGCACCACCCCTTCTTGATCCACCAGCCCAAAGGAGGGGTTGTGGGAGTGGCTGAGTGCAGGGGTACCAAGGATGGATGCCAGAAACGCCAGAGAGATCAGTTCTAGTGCTTTATTAAAAGAAAGGTGTAGATTTACAGCAAATCAACCTGCCAGCCTTTACAGACACGGAACTGTCACTGCAGCAAGGAGATGGCTTGTCTTTGCCCAAGCAAATGTGAATACGTTTCTTTATACACAAAGAAGTCACTTTGGCCAGGACTTCCCGCCACTTCACTTGACCAGAAGAGGACATAGATGGCAAGCACCCAAATCTTGCAGAGAGTTCCTGTTTCTGGGCTCAGAGCCCAGCACATGATGCCCACAGATAAGTAAGCCAATTAGTGTATATCAAAGCAAGTGAATATAAACATATATGGGCTCCTTGCTACAGCAACTACCAGTTAATTGTGGGGTTATCTTGACTACCAAGATGGCATTAGCAAAGCTTCTGGAACAGTTCACCTTTGATTCAGCACAACCCCAACTAGGGATGGGGAATAAGTTCAGTTCAGTTTGGGTTTAAATGCGTACCTACCTATTTCGCACTTTCTGAAAGAATAACCAAAACTCTGTCACCCTTTGAAATTTGCAGTTCTCTGCATTTTGCAATGCAGTTACCCAGTCAAGTAATGTATTTAAAAAACGCATAATATAAATTGTGCATGTGAAATGCTGTGTATTAGGGGCAATTGCTTTGCAAAATGTGTGTATTAGGCAAAATTGCAAGCCTTTGTATATTAGGGGGAAAGTGACATTGCAATATTGATGAATTTTCATGAAGACAAGTGAGGAGAACTGAAAATATGACTGGGAGTATATGACACTCAGAGAAACTGCAATTGGCGTATTCATCCCTAAGTCCAACCAAACACCCTTTCCCCAAAATGAAAATACTCTTTAAAGAGAGGGGGGGAGTGGGTGGGATAGCGGGTATTGGCAGACACCAAGAGGGATCCATGGTGCCCCCGGGCACCCAGTTAGGGTTCCCAACATTAAACTGGGATGAACAAATAGCACAGCTGGCTGTGTTGTGTCCTTGTGTTCTCTCTTGGTGTGGAGTCCAAGAGAGACAGACGGTTCACTTCCCTCTTAAAAGCTGTGTTCTAATTCTTTTTATTACAGTCAGTTCCTTGTATTTATTTTTTATACAGAGCACAGTTGAGCAGGGAGAAGACTTCCAAAACTGCTCTGGGAAGAAAGGGGGGGGGTGTTCATAATGTTCCAGGTTCCAGCCAATCAGTGCTGTGCACAGCCACCTTCTGCAAACCAAGATTTCCTGTGAACTTAATGAGATGATTGTTCATTGGAACAAAATTCGATGATGGTGCTTCCAGAAGCAGAATTCCTAAAGTTATATGCAGCTCTATATAACCCTGTACAGAGTCTGAGGCACTTAAAAATGGAAGGAGAAAGGAGGTTTTTCAGTTCAAAAAATTCTTCTAAACTTTTTCTTCTTGGCAATACGAAAACAGCCACATATAATATTTATTCAAGCTGTAAAATGAGAAAAGGATTTTGTCCTTTGATCCTCAAATTTTTATGCAGTCTGCCCAAGAGAAACTATCAGTTCTGGCAAATGAGAAGGTTTTCTTGTGAAAGTTTTATCTGGGGGAAAAGAGACAACTGGTATCACAGTATCATATTGTGTGATGTATTCAACTGCTTTGGTTAGCCAATCTAAAAAAAAAACCCAAAGGTGTGTGAAAATGCAACCCAAGTGAGTGGGGATAGAGGTGGTAGAGCATTTTCCCTCTTGAAAGACTAAAGCAGAGATACAAAATCTGTGGCCCTTCAGATGTTAGTGAGGTATAATAGCTCTCATCATCCTTGACCGGCTGGCCACGTTGACTGTGTCTGACAGCAGTTGAATTCAGTAACACCTCAGGGTACCAGCTTCCTTTCCCCATGTTCTAGGAACATGGCAGCGTTTTATAAAAATTGGGAGAAGAATTGAGAGCAAGTGAAGTTTGATACACCTTCTCCTGCCCCCAGAAAAGTGGCAGAGTCACCCAATGAAATCAACTTGATGGTAGACAAAAGAATGGTCCTTCCTTTGTGGCAGCACCTTCCATATGAGAGGGGTAGCCAAAGTGGCACGCTTTAGGCCAGTACTTCTCAAACATGGGTCTCCAGCTGTTTTTGGACTACAACTCCCATCATCTCTAGCTAGCGGGACCAGTAGTCAGGGATGATGGGAGTTGTAGTCCAACAACATCTGGGGGCCCCAAATGTGAGAAACACTGTTCTAGATTTTGCTAGGCTGTAGTTCCCATCACCCAACCACCATGGCTGTGGTTGATGGGAGCTAGAGTCTAACATCTGGATGGTAATAGCTTACCTTATGGCAAAGTTTGCTAGCTATCCTGCATTTCTTTTTACACTGAAACTCTTAAGGGTTAGACAACATCTTGGAGGAGGGGAGGTCCTTTATTTTATTTTGAAAAATAATATTTTTTGTCATGTTTACATTCCACCTTTTTGTCTGTCATGGAACCCAACCAAGGCAGAGGATATGTGGTTCCCTGGTGATCACCCACTCCGACACTGACATGTCCCAGATCCATCAGACGAGGTGATGATGTCATGTGCCTTCGGACCATGCTTTGGCCAATGGCACCAAGAGTTAAATGCAGCCCCAAGGAAGCACACACACACACACACACACACACACACCACCAATAATTGTATTAGCCCCCCCCCACCCATTCAGGAAACGGAAACAATCCAAAAGTATTCGGCTGGTCACCTTTGGGAACAAGATGCCTGGAAACTGGATGACCATTCTGCTGGAGCCAGCAGGGCTGATTCCTGAGTGTAAAAGATTATATACACAATTTTAAAAAATACAATACAGATAAATGTTCCCTGCCCCCCCTTTTTTGTCCGCTCTGGATAAACTGGTTTTTTTAAAAGCCTCCCCTCCTCCCTCTGGCCTATTAAAGAACGAACCCGCTTCAATAGCTGTGCTTTTGTTCCCCAAGTCTTCCTGTCTAAAAACTGCTGCCCTCTTGTCTCTAACACTTCAGTGCTTCTCTGTCTCAACATATTCTGTGCTCCCTGGTTTTTATTAACAGCGCCTTCCCCCATGTTGAGGAGGTATTTGAGTGGAAAGTTCATTTGTAATTTCTCTCTCTCTTGCTCCCCCCCCCCCCGCCTGTCCCCGCATTCCTTTCTGCACCCACCTACCTCCCTGCCTCTTTGAAATCTCCCCCTTTTTTCTTTTGTGCCCTTCTGAACCAGGTAACGAGGCGCCTTCCTTCCTCAGGAACGTCTACTATCTTCGTGCTCTCTCAAACTTCCAGCAATCACAGCTTCTCTGAATGAATAAGGTGATCTTTCTTCTCTAATAATTGGAAGCCCTTCAGCCGCTTAGCTGCTTTCCTTTCTCTCTACGCATATAACCTCCTTGATAATGTGTGTGTCTTGCTTTTTCCTTTTGAAGATGCATCTCCCTGCATTTCTGCTTTTCACTGTGCATTGCTTCCTCCTGTCGTTCCATCTCTCCCCTTCTCCAAAGGCATACCAATCTCCCTCCTCCCCAATAGCCCAGCTGTCTTTGTGCCTGACAAGGCTCTGAAGCTGACTGCTTGGAGATTGCAGCTGCCAGCATTGACCAGCTTGTGTGATTGAACCACCCATGGAAGAGCCTGTGGTGGTGTAATGGTTAGGGTATTAGACTTGCATTCAGATCCCCACTCCCGCCAGGAAGCTCACTGGATGACCTCGGGCTAGTAACCAGTATCATCGACTTCATCAATTTATTTCCACCCCAACTTTTCCCCTGGTGGGACTCCAGGCACTTTACACATACAGTCACCACCTATCAGCCTAGCAGTTGCTGACAACAGTGCTGACAATGTCAAGTTTGCAGGTTCAATCCCTGTATGTTCCAGCTGCATATTCCTGCATTGCATAAAGTTGGACTAGATGATACCTCAAGGTCCCTTCCAACTCCACAATTCTACGATTTTACATTGCAGGGTTGGTGGGTTGAGGATAGCATAGAGATAACAGAGGCAAATGCGTCACCTTGAGCTCCTTGGAGGAAATACAAAAACTATATACCACAGATAGGACCATTACCCCCACCTGTCCAGTGTTTTCTCCTTCTCCCTACCTCCACCCTCCCTCTTTGGTGGAGTCAGCCCACCCAGGTAGGCTGCCAGACTGCCCTTTCAATGGGATGCAGTGGTGGAGCTCCGGGGCGGAAGATAATGTAAAGGTACTATTTCAGAATGAAGGTGGGGAAACACTTTTTTAAAAAAATCTGCATTACTGTAGTTTGTTGTTGGCATGGGTCTGTCTCAAGAGACAGTGGAGTGCACCTCCGGGGGGGGGGGGTTGAAGTCAAACCACTGGAGAAGCACAGCGTCTGCCAGTAACTCAGAACTGCTGCCTCCCCTGTTGTTTCTGCTGCACTAGCATCACCAGAGTGACCTCTCTGAGGCGCAAGCCTGTGCAGTTTGCATGGAGGCCCTGGGCTGCCCAAGCAACAAGACCTGCCTCCCTCTCAGCCTCCCCGATGTGGTCCAGAGAAAAAGCAGAGCAAGACATCTGGCACCAGCTTGGCTGCCGAAGTTCCCAGAAGGAGGTTGGATGCCATCCAACCATCTTAGGGTCTTCACTCTGGATTTGCACAGGGTTTACTCCTTAGCCTTTTCTTCTCCCAAAGATATCCCACAAAGCAGTGGAGGTTTAGGATCAAGAGTTTTCCTTCCCTGGGTTTGGGACCCATCAGCTGCCCTCACCTGGTTTTGCTGGCCAGTCGAAGCCATTCCCAGGGTGTGGACACTGTCGGGTGCTGACAACTTCTAGGAACCCCTAACAACAACAACAACAATAATAAATTTTTATTTGTACCCCGGCCAGATCCAGGCTCAGGGCAGCTAACACCATGAAACTAAGTACAGGTAGGTAGCTGTGTTGGTCTGCCATAGTCAAAACAAAATAAATAAATAAAATCCTTCCAGTAGCACCTTAGAGACCAATTAAGTTTATTCTTGGTATGAGCTTTCGTGTGCATGCACACTTCTTCAGATACACTGAAACAGAAGTCACCAGATCCTTAAATATAGTGAGAGAGTGGGGAGGGGTATTACTCAGAAGGGTGGTGGGAATGGGTGATTGGCTGATGGGTGTGGAAAACCTGTTGACGACTGTTAACGACTAAAATTAGTCTTAAAGGAAAAAAACAAGGGGTGAGATGGCTAAAGATAGCTTTGTCATGTATAATGACATAATCCAATGTCTTTGTTCAGACCAGGTCTCTCCATGATTTTAAGTTTGGTAATTAGTTGCAATTCAGCAACTTCTCTTTCCAATCTATTTTTGAAATTCCTTTGTAGTAAAACAGCTACTTTGAGATCTTGTACAGAATGTCCTGGGAGACTGAAGTGTTCTCCGACTGGTTTCTCTGTCTTATGATTCCTGATACCAGATTTATGTCCATTTATCCTTTGGCGTAGGGTTTGGTCTGTTTGTCCAATATAGAGAGCTGAAGGGCACTATTGGCACTTGATTGCATACACAATGTTAGAAGATGAGCAATTAAATAGTCCTGAGATGGTATGTTTGATGTTGTTGGGGCCAGTAATGGTGTTGTCCAGGTGTACATAAAAACAGGCAATCAAATAATTAAAATACATCTTATAATTAGTTCAGAGCAAATTAAAATCTGGATAGATGGCAGTCCACGGGTAAAATTGAGCAGAGTGGGAATGAGCTACCCCAGAAGGAGCACAACATGTTCCCCCACCAAAGGTACAACCCCTCCCCTAACACCCCATTTATTTAGTGCTATTAGCTTAATTCCTAGACTGCCCTTCATCTGATGATTGCAGGGCAGGATTGCCCATCAGGTAACACACAGGGAGTTCAAACTTGCTTGAGCAACATTTTCCCCACCCCTTTGACAGATGGTTGGTCCTACCCACCTGTCAAAGTTACCCCATCAGGGTGCGGAAGATGAATACCTGGCCCCCACGGCAAAAAAGGAGGGGGAAGGTCTCCACCATTACAATTATTTGGTGGGGCCTTCCTTGTCATGCCAAAGCCTATGGGAATAAAGCCAGCGGTTGCTAGAGGGAGGGCCTTTTCTGTGGTGGCCCCTGTACATTGGAACAGCTTTTTCCCTAAGCTTAGAGAGCCAATGTGGTGTAGTGGTTTAGAGTGGTGGACTTGTAATCTGGTGAACTGGGTTTGCGTCTCTGCTCCTCCACATGCAGCTGCTGGGTGACCTTGGGCTAGTCACACTTCTTTGAAGTCTCTCAGCCCCACTCATCTCACAGAGTGTTTGTTGTGGGGGAGGAAGGGAAAGGAGAATGTTAGCCGCTTTGAGACTCCTTCGGGTAGTGATAAAGCGGGATATCAAATCCAAACTCTTCTCTTCTTCTTCTAGGGTAGTGCTAACATTAATTATGCTTAGGCACCTTTTCGAAATACACTTAAGACAGGAGCAAAGTGCAATATATAGACATGAAACTTTTTGTTGAGCTGGAATGGGCAGCTGCAAGACTCTGCAGCAATAAAACCTCCAGCACATTTGCAAAGCTAAGCAGGGTCCTGTATGGTTTCAAATTGGAATGCAGGGGGTTGATCTAGATGGCTATCAGGGTCCCTTCCAACCCTATGATTCTATAGCTGGCTGGTGGCCTATACATTTTATGAGGCCTGGCCAATCTAGAGACTTCATACCTCTAGGTGATAATGGGGGCCAGTGTTTCACCCTCCCATTTCCTCCTATTCGTGAAGGGCCCCATCAGGCTAGTACACAGAGAATCCTGGTTAATTTACGAGGCAGGTCCTGCAGAAGATGGAACTCAGAATCAGTGAGGCCTCTCAGGTGGAGGATAGCAGGTAGTCGTTGTTGAAGGCATGTAAGGTGTATCTTCCCCACACTCTGAATGGAGCAGAAAGCCAATAGGGTGGGGCTTTCTTTCTCTGTTTGCTGTGATGGGTGGAGTTGTGAAAATGAACCGTGTGCATCTCAGTTGATACCTGGGAAGGAGATTTTTTTTAAAAAATTGCACAAACTGGTGTACTTTTCTCACAGTGAGTTGTGTGCTGCCTCCCCCGCCCCCACCCGCCACCCTTTCCCGTTAACCTTTTTCATTTCCATTTTAGCTTCCGGAGCTCAGTTGCATTGCCTTGTTAACCTCACTTTGCCCAGATCATCTGCTGCATTTTCACGTGCTTTATACTCTGTTTGCCTCACCCTTTGCAGAAAAGAGTGCGCCCTAGGATTGCAGCCAGTTCAATGCCGACCAGACCGTCAGTCAGACCTCTCCTTTTAAGAACCTTCTCAGACGAATCTAATGTATTGTGACAGGTATCCTGTTCTCAAGAATTAGGGCCTGGGAAGGCATGGATTAACCAAGTGATCCCTGAAATCAATTAAAATGTGATTCTTGTAATCTTAGCCAATGGGGCCGGCAACTCTCCTTGCCAAACATCGCCAGGTACAATGCCTGCCATATGGGTTTTGGGTGCCATTTGGGAGTTTTGGATTTTCTTATTGTTCTTTTTTTAGTGGAAATGTTTTTATTAAAAGCAAGATTACCAGAAGCGGGAGGGAGGGGTGTTTCCCCCCTTCTCTTTTTAAGCTAATATCTAGCACAGGCCAGAGCACGGAAATCTTTTTGTTCAATAAAAGCTTTGTGGCCATCTTGACTGAGGTTTAGAAGGTGTTTGGAGATGCATGGATCCTTTTTTTCCTGCAAAGAGGCCCAGAAGCCAGAGGAGACTGGTTTGCTTCTCGACTTCTGCACACTTCTGGGTCTTTTTAGCCTTTTTCCACAGGTCTCTCAACCTGTGGCTACTTCTCTCTTTCCTGGAGCCATGAAAGCCAGGGTAGTTGCCAGATACCCCACACACCTGGCCATAAAAACCCTGAGACATCCCCAGTTCCATGAAACACAGATGAAGGGATGGACAGAACTTGCACACAATTGTTATTGTTATTTTACATTGTAAATGCTTTCATTTGATTTTTCCAGTATAACAACATGAGAAGCCCCCATACAATAAAAGGGGGAGGGGGAAAGCCTCATCTCTCATGAGAATAAGGTGCAGAGGTTAGCCTAATATACCCTGTCATAATTCCCGGAGTCTGCATGCCAGAGTCAGTTTCTGATATGCATGCTATAAAGCAGGGGTTGGCAAGCTTTACCTTGCCTGAGCCAGTGCAGTCCACCAGAGATCCCTCCATGGGCTGGAGTGTGCGCGCCTGTAATTTCTGGCGTCTGCGCAGACACAATTTCCAGCGTCTGCATCTGTGCAAACGCGATTTCCAGTGCCATGGAAGCGAGTTCCTCGCTGTTCCGGTTTAGCGCAGCGTGCGGGGACTCACCAAGCAGGCGGCTTGGTTCAGGGGCAGCTCATGGGCCAGTTAAACAACTCCCTGGCTATAAAAGCATGCCGTATTTCTGCAGAATCATTTTCCATTTGCTGTCCATTCAGTGCCTTTTTAGCATTTAGTCAACTTTTTCATGAGAGCTATTCTCCAAGCAAGCAACTGCAAATTATCCAAACCCTTCCAGTTTTTTTGTACAGTCAGCAGATGAGCTGCAGCCAGTGGAAGTGGGATCTGTTCTTTATGCAGAAGGTCCTTCTGTTTGTCCTTCTTTTTCTTTAAAAAATATATATGTGAAAAAGCCCAACTCATTTTGCCTTCGTTCATTCTGTCTTTACTATGTCAACATCCTGAGCCACAAGATTGTAGTTACTGTGTTTAAGATATCGGTGGCCTTCGTACATTAATCCTTTTAGAAAGAACCTTGGTACGGTAATAGTTATTCAGCAGATGGTTATACAGGAAGGCTGGTTTTTGAGGATAGTTAGCTCCTTTTTCACCCAAGCCTTGGCGACCTTTGGGATTGGGGGATGTGTGGCTTCTATTCCACTTGGGTTCACTCACACAGGTTTTATTGCAGACACCACTTCAATTGCCTTTTCTGTTACATTAAGTGCACTTAATGTGCCTGTGTGCAAAGTGGTGTGTAGAGCCTTGTGTGTCTCAGCAGATACAGTCTGATATTTCTGGGCATGCAAGGAACACAGGTATCTAGCTTTTATTGAGTCAGACCACTGGTCCATCTAACTCAGTAGTGTTTACACTGCCTGGCAGTGGCTCTCCAGGATTGGGTTCTCTCCCAGCCCCACCTGGAGATGATTGGGATTGAACTCGGGCCCTTCTGCACACAAGGCAAATCCTGTACCACTAAGCTAAGGTGGAGTGGATTGTGAGAGCCCATTTGGAGCCCCATAGCCATTACAAGTTTCACAGAAGGAGAGGTGAATCCCAGCTCATTCCCCAAATAAGTAATTTCCCCAACCCTAGCATAAGCTTCTTTTGGAGTTAATCAAAACTGCAGTTGATACAGTCTTCCAAAAACCACAGAGACTTCAGTGCCTGTGTGGATTTCAGTGGGGCCCAAGAGGTTTTTGGAGAATTGTGCTCAGTTTTAGGCATCGATGAATCCATGCTTGTTTCTTGGTGACTCTAGAAGTGAACATTTCATTTGGAAGGAAAGAACAACTGGCTTCCGTTTACTCCCCAAGTATTCTGGCATTGCACTTGTGAGGTGTTTAAATGATTTGATGGTATTTAACCGCTAGCTGCATGCTGCTCCTATCTGAATAGGACTTGCAAAATCTCTGTATTTTGACATCACCTGGCTTTGATTGCCTGATGATAGAGAATAACATGAGTCCATCTGTCTGTGGATTCTGTTTCTGTTGTGTATTCTTCACACACTGCACGCAACTCCTTCCTAAATGTTTTTGATTCTCAAAAGTGTGTTAATTGCCACATGTAATGAAGAGGAAAGAATGCCAAACCAATCACCTTCCTACTTCCATTTAAAATATCACCCTGTAGATGCAATTGGTCCATTTCATCCCCATAATAGTTTTCAAGTTTTTCCTCTGTTACATAATATGGGGGCATGAAGCACCAGGTCAGTGTTTGTTTGTTTGTTTGTTTTAAAATGTATTTATTATAAAACTCTAGAATCTGCCTTCCTTCCAAATGGAAAACAAATCAAGAAAAGCTAAACACAACTATAAGAATGTCCATAGGTAATTAAGAAAAATAAATAATAATAATAATAATAATATTTATTATTTGTACCCCGCCCATCTGGCTGGATTTCCCCAGCCACTCTGGGCGGCTTCCAACAAAAATCAGATACAAAAATATTACACATTAAAAACTTCCCTGAAAAGGGCTGGACTTCATTCTGTTTCTAATGCAAGGATTATTGCATTTGCAGACAGGTGAGTTTTAATGTTGCACAACAGAGGAATCCAACACAAAATTTGCATTGGTGGAAAATTGGTTCAGCAAAATTGCCAGCCTCCTGCTTATGTATTCCCTTCTGCCAAATGACACCCAGCAGCAGAACAAGTGTACTGCTCTACATTGGCCACAACCCAATACACTGGCCTAGTGAACATCAGTTGGTTGTGCTTTCCTTAGGACAGCATCACTACAAGGGAGTGGAGCAATGAACATGTGCTGTACTCTAGTTTCTACACCCAACCCTCTCTATCCATCCAGGCAAGCAGGGAGATGTTATGGGAGTTCATGACACATTCCAGACAGGCAGAAACACTTGAGGAAGGTGCAAAGTCGGAAATAAGCAACAGTGACTGAGGAGAGTCCCAAGGATGCTCCATCCCTGTTACAATTTCTGAAATTCCTGTCTGTCCCATCAGTTAAATATAAAGTGTGGAGATAGAGAGAGGCCAATACCAGAGTTCCATCATTGCAGGCCAACTGGGAAAAAGAATCTTGTGTGTGGATGGTGCTGTTTTGGCCAAGTAAGAATTGGTACCTGGGAACATGGGTTTGCTATTAGTTTATTGGAAGGGTTGGCCTTCCACATGTTGCTGAACTCTACAACTCCCATCAGCCCAAGCAAGCATGGCAGCAATGGCAGGGCCCAGTGTTCCCCACCTCTAGAGTATTATTATTATTATTATTATTATTATTATTATTATTATTATTATTAGAATCTATATACCGCCCTATACCTGGGAGTCTCCGGGCAGTTCACACAATAAAATCAAGATAGAAAACCACAAAATACATGGAGGACACCCTGTCATTCTACAGTGTAACTTGGGTGATTTGCACTGAACAATAAAATGACATACCATCATTTGTTGATCAGAGAGCAGATAGGAATCAGTCCCATAAAAGTTAAATAGCTCCACCGTGGCCTCTTAAAAACACAAAGGAAACCCGTGAGGCAGCTTTGCACAGCGACAGCTTCCTTAAAATAAACTCTTATATTTATTATTATTATTTATTTATTATATTTATTGAATTCATATACATTACCGCCTTAAACCAGCAGGTCTCAGGGCATCTTCACAGAATAAAATCAAAATATAAAACCACAAAATGCATAATCAGAATAAAAACAATAACAAACCCCCCCCCCCAAAGCCCACATTTTAAATGGGCCTAGGATGTCAAATCAACCAAAAGGCCTGGTTAAAAAGGAATGTTTTTGCCTGTATAATGAAGGCACCAGGCGAACTTTCCTGCGGAGGGCATTCCACAGACTGGGATCCACTGCAGAGAAGCCCCGTTCTCGTGTTGCCACCCTCCAGACCTCTCGAAGAGGAGACAGATGAAGAACTGTAGAACTCTAAAGCTTGCCACTGTGGGCTGAGCTTGTTTGCATTTATATCTAGGCAGCTTTGTGTGGGCGGTGTGGAAAGCTGCCTTGGTTAGCCGAAAGGTGAGGTGAGATTTCATACTCAAAAGAAAACAAGAAAGCAAGCCTTCCCTTCAACGCTAGGTGCCACCCAAGCTTGTTATCTTCTGGCAGCCTCAGGCGTTCCCTCCTCATCTCTCTCCCCCCCCCCCCAGCGCACCAGTCTTACTTGGCAAATGAAAGAATCCTGCTCCCTTATCTCATGAAGGGGATGTGGCTGCTCACAGAGGCACAGTATGTCCTGTGATAATCACAGCAAAGCAAAGGAACGTGTGTGTTTTACCACTGTGCACGAGGTCCTTCCCTAAACAGAGTTGCACAATTAACCCGTTTGAATGCACATGATGCTCTGCTAACCCCGCTAGCCACAACCCCAGCAAACGTCTAAAGTACTAGGATGCCACTTTAAAAGAGCAATGGCTCCCCCCCAAAAAAAGAACTGTGGGAACTGTAGTTCACCAAGGGTGCAGAGGTTTTCTAGCAGACCCATTTCCCCTCACTGGGCTGCAATTTGCAGAGTGCCCTGGGATTGATTGTTAAAACACACGGGGATGTGTAGCTCTGGGGGGGGGGAGCACCCTTAACAAACTACAGCTCCCAGAATTCTAATCATAGCGCTTATCTGCTTAATTATGAATTTGGTTTGGCATTTTCCCTCCTCACAAATTCTAAGCCTTGATTTCTGACATGGTGCCACACTGCTATATCTGTTTCTTTCCCTTCCTGGTCCACGTTGACAACAACTTATGCTGAATTTATCTCTCTTCCTTCCCAACCCCTGCCCCCCCTTTTTTACAGCCTAACCCCTTGGAGCTGCCGATGCTGGTGTCCTACAAACCGCGGGGGAATGGCTACACCACTGAAGGAAAGCCAGGGAGCTCTGTGACTAATTTTGCAGAACGTTGCCATCTCAGGATACTTCAGATGCAAAGATTTTAACCCCAGCACACAGTTCTAAATGAACAGCACTCTCGGAGTCAAAAATGAACATTTGAAAGCAATCAGCCCCACCAGAAAAAGAAAAAGAAGAAAAATACAAATGGTTCTATATTTTGGTTAGGCTTTTAGGCTTTTTTTTTTTTTTAAAGAGGACCTTTGGTTTGCATTATGATTTTTTTTAAAAAAAAATCTGCATAAAGCAGGGGGTGCCATCCTGTTCCTCCCCCTTCCTAATGCAAGTTTTGAGAAAGCAACCTTGCTGTTTTGATGACAAAAATTGTGTGACTTTTGCCTGCCGTGATGGATGATCTGTCCTCTGTTCAGCCACCTTCACCCTTGTCCAAGGAAGAGGAAGGGCTGTGCATGGCTCTGTCCACCCCCCCGCCCCCGCCAACCAACCAAAGATATAGCACAAGTGGTATGTTACAGCTCCCCCAAAATAGCACTAGGAATTTTTGGTAGGTAACCATTCTGTTGCTAAGCCATAAACGATGTATGTTGGAGGAATCCTAATTTCCCCCACCGCCACCCCAGTTCCTCTAATTTGTGCCATACCCTTTTAAAGGGACAATGTGGACATTTAGAGAAGACACACACCCATTTTTCTCTCCCATCCAATTCCACCCATTCTCCCAGACATCTACGTCCATCTCAAATGTGTCCTTTGTCCAGGCTCTCCTCTTCTCCCACCAAACAGGTATCTCGCAGCCAAAGTGAACATGCACCTATTCCCCCCACCCACCCAAACTCTAGATTGGTTTCCTTTGGCTGTGTGAAAATGTGGGTCCTGCGTTTTCTGACCTGCTTTGACTTCTGCTGTGATGGGCTTGCGCACCTGTCTTTTGGATGCAGGTTGCCACATTGCCTGGAATGTATGAATTGTTCACAAGGTCAAGTCAGTGTCCCAAGCGCCGTCAAGCCATGGGTTCTTTGCTGTGCTAACCTTGTCCTCCTCTTCGGTATTCTGTTGAGCGGGTGGCAGGTCCAACCCATGAGACATCAGCCCTCCCCCCCCCTTTTTTAAGGGAGTGGGATGCGAGACGCATCACCTTCAATCTCCTCCAAAGTGTGGCACATCTTAATGGCCAATTCCAACAACAGGTTTCAATGGCGTCCCCTGCAGAACCCTTTCAACGTGGACACCTGGCACTATTTTGCATGTGCAACGCCAAGCATGCCTTCAGCTGCACGTGTCTGGTGGGTGCATGCGTTTGCCGCCCCGTAGCATCTGATGCGGCACGTTGGGGCACATGCAGTGGACACAGAGCACCACGGGTTCCCCCTCCCGCTCCTTTACCGTGAGTGTTGCACACAACCTCAGCACTTCTTGCAATGGTGGAAGAGGCCCCATAGAAAACTGGTTTGGGATTTACGATTCAAGTTAAAAGAGTGTAAGCTTCAGTTCACACATTGCTTCTATGCAAGACAAAGGATATTCACCAGCAGCAAGCAATTCCACAACAGTAGGGCCTATGTATGGGCCAGTTAAAACATTTCTGTAGCAGATCGGAGCCTGTGTTGATGTGGCATGTGGCAACTGGGGCTGCTCCTAAAACTCCCCAGCATTTAATCGAGGTTCAGTCTTGCTTTGCTCATTCTTTCCCCATTGCCACCTCTTTTTAAAAAACAATGGGGCCAGTAAATCAGAACTTCTCACTTCCGCTGTGCCTACAAAGGACATATTGGAGAACATTGCTAGATGTTAGTGGGGAGGCTGGCAATAACCCACATCTCTCGGGAAAGAAACCAGTGCTGTGGCTCTTGCCACCCTTGCGATAACAGTTCTTAATTTAATCCATGTCTCATCTGCAGTGTCCAGATAGGTCCCAAAGGTAGCTTGAATGACAGCCTGAGTGCCAAACCATTTGGGGGTGGGGAGGGATGTTTATATGCATTTTTCAGTCAGTGCTTTTGTGACTTCTCCAGTGCTAGTGCTGAAATGTTCAGCTCTAATGTTCTCTGTATCAGGGAAGGAGAACCTTGAAGTCCTCCAGATGTTATTGGACCATAGCTCCCATCAGCCCCAGCCAGCCCACATGACTAGTGATAAGGGATTACGGGAGTTATGGTCCAGAACACCTGGAGAGGGCAGGCTCCCTACAGGCAGCCTTTTGCCTAGTGGTTGTGATTAGGATTCACTCTGCACCACGTATTTATTTTAGTTCAAGGAGTGTGGTGGTTTTATTGTGGTTTTGTTGTTGGGCTTTTTGGGGTGTGTGTGTGTGTGCTTTTTATTCAAAGTGAGTCAGGAGAAGCCTCAAGCTTATCATCCATCCACCTTCCCTACCAAACTCTCAGCTGTGAACAAAGTATGGCTTCTGCATTTTGTTGCTTTCAAAAATACCAAGCCACCTCCAAAGACAGTTTCATTTCAGCTCCACTGAAGGGCCCAGTCCACCCGAAAGTAAGGTAAACCTAGCAGTTCATTCAGATTTATGCAGAGGCTTAGAGGAAGAAAAGAGGAAAGATGGTTTCTTTGAAATCCCATTTGTAAAATGGGTTTGGTCTGGCCTACAACACAGAAAAGATGGGGGTGGGTGCTTAAAAAATGGACTGTGCCACTTTAGATAGCAGATGGGGGATCTCCCAATCGAATCCCTGTCCACTGTGTCCTCCAGTGGGATGGCAGTCAGACTTGCTTCACATGGAAAACTGGATTTTTGAGAGAAATGGCCTAAACAGCTCCCTGATTTGCTCCTTTTCATGGCAAACTCATTCTAACATGGTATAGTTCTGCCACAGTTTTCCAGGTGATCTGCTCTTTGCATAGACCGGGCCTTAATCAATACTAACTTTCTCTGCACTTCATTCTGTATTTTCCAGCAACTAAGTGTGGCTGGTGGCTTCCTTCCCTCTTCCCAAGGCTGAAAAATAATCATTGCTGAAAATTTGCATATGGTCAGTGACACGGAATAAGCAAACAAAAAATTAAATCCAGCTTTGCACCTGTGCCACACCAGTCCAAGGAGACTTGTGTCAATATCTTGAAACTTGCCTGACGTAGATCTGCAGCAGAACTTCTGGAAAATACATTTGTTCATTTGTTTTTGTAAATACGGGGGGGAGGGGGCGAAGGAGGGTGTAAAATTATATATACAGATTTCAAGACGCATTTTTCAGCTTCTTGCAAAAACCCAGCAGGACTGCATTCTTAATTTTTATCACTTCAACTGCAATTTTATACGTTCATGTTGCTTTATATAATGACAATGGAATGTGAATGTTAACTTTTATGAATGCAACTCGCTCCTTTTTTCCCTTATGAAAACAACCTTTTTTTGTTTTGTTTTGAAATAATCAATAAACTTTGGTATGTTCTGATTGATCTTGGTAAGTTTGTTTTCTTAAGTCAAGGGTCCTCAAACTATGGGCCGCGAGCTGAATCCGGCCCGCCAGGATCCTAAATCTGGCCTGCCCAGCCATTGCAGAACCCGCCGTGAAGCCATTGACTCGGCACGCTTTGGAGAGCTTGCGCCACGGTGCCTTTAAGCAGAGCAGGTGGGAGGGAAAGAGGTGGGTCAGGATTTCCCCCTCCTGGCCCTGCCCTGCCTTGCCTTCCGGCCTGTCTCTCCCCATGTGTCCACCTCCCTCGATCCCCAGCCACCATGCTGCTCGCTTACGCCCTGCCGCCCTCTCTGCTGCGGTGCGCCACCTGATCCAGCCCCGGCTGCTGTTATCCTTGCAGCCCAGCTCGGCGCCCCAGCCCCAGCCACCGCTTCCTCCAGCTGGGCTCGCCCTGTCACCTGTGGCAGCCTCCACACTGATTGTGAGCTATGCACAGAGGAATCCCCCTCGGTATCGGGTTGTTTGCGAGTAAATGTCTGCCTGCCATCCACGGAGGCAGGCATTGAAGAAATAAATGGGTATGGGTTCATCCGAATCCCCACCCCCCACCCCAAGCGGCACTGGGCATACTGAATTTCCATGCCACATTTTTTCTCCCTGGAGCTCAAGGTCTCTGGTTTTCACCCTGATTTATTCCCCATAACCCTCAATGAGACGCATTCAAATCAAGCTCCCCACTGAGACATATCTTAATCTCAGAACCATGCACTCAAATTTGCAACCCTCTTTGGCAACACCTATGTCTGTGAACACTTTTCCCAAAATGAAACCAGATCCAGACCAACTGGTGAACACTTGCATCACTTGCTACGACTAGCAGTGACAAATATGGAGCCGGATATTGACCATCTCATTAGCCAAAGGAAGGCCCATACTTCTCATTGAAATACTTATAAGTTTATGATTCAAGTAGGTAGCCGTGTTGGTCTGACACAGTCCAAATTATTTAAGTTTTTAAAATATAAGTATGGTGATTAAAATCATTCATCATTTTAAATATTATATATTTCTACTGTTTTTTGTGCAGTAGAAATAAAATATGTGCAGTGTGCATAGGAATTTATTCATATTTTTTTGAAACTATAGTCCGGCCCCCAACAGTGTCAGGGACAGTGAACCGGCCCTGTTTAAAAAGTTTAAGGACCCCTGTCTTAAGTGAACCTGACTTTTCTGTGTAATAAGCACAGTGGGGCAAAGCTAGGATTACCATATTTGAAACAGTGAAAATCCAGAGAGAAAAGTTGTTAAGCTGTCTGGCAAAATCACACACAAAAATGCCATTTTGGAGCTATTTTAAGGGGAAATTGGCAAAATCAGCACTGCCGACATGGGCAGCCATACATTCAGATTTTCCCGGACATTTAGCCAATTTCCACCTGGATGCTGCTGATGAATGCAGTATTCAGTATATGTCTGGGAAATTCCAGACATGGCAACCCTAGCAAAGCATTTGTAGGTGGCAGTGGGTAATGCTGCTCACCCTTCACTTTACTCTTTCGCTTGCAGACCCAGACCATAATCACATCTTCCAGCTTGAAAGTAGCTTCTTGTCCACAGCCAGGTAAAATCACTTATCGGCAGGGAAGCATTGAAAAAAGTGGCTTCCCCTTCCTTCCTCCGCATTTTTAGGTTGCAGGTCAGCCAGCTAGCCAATTTCTCTTAGAGGGTCTAGCAATTTTGCAAATATATTTGTAAGACTACAGGCAATACCTGCGATGCCCTTTCATTTCTCTCACCTTTTTTGCAGCTGTATATGGGGCTGTTTCCACAGCGTTTCAGCTGCATGAAAGAAAACAGCATCCCCCAAAAGCAGTATTTTAAAACCCAGAAAAGTATCAGTGGTTCAAAAGCCAGGAGCAGTTTGGAGGATGGAAATAAAATCATATTTTACAGTACATTGGGATGCTCAACTGCAAAATACTAAGGGGGGGGGATGAGTACCTATTTCTATTCCCATTTCAAAAAAGTACTACAGTGGCTCAGCCACATGGTGTATTCCATGGACCATGGGCTCAGAGTAGTACAAAGAGACTGGAGAGTAGCAGTATTTGGTAAAATGAACACCAACACCCCAAATCCAATTTGGGTAGAGGAGCAGCTGTGTACATCACTTCAATAGATTGAAAGCTGCTTCAGAAAACAAGATCAAAATCCCACCCTTATTTGAATAAGAACAAAACAAAACAAAAAACTTTCTCTGAAAGGAATGAGGGCAGTGCCTGCCTGTCAAATTTCTGAACCTCTAATGTAAAAAAGAAAAGAAGCAGCACAATTACTGGTATACAGCCCACGCAGGACATAAGTGCCTCCCCCCCAAAAGAAAAACTTTTGATGTGAAATGACTTGGAACAAAGCTGCTATATAGTTAACATTCCGTGCTGCTGCCACCACACTCAACATGTGTGCACACCTAACTGAAAAGCAGTGCAGTGATTCATCTGGCTGTTCTACTTCCTTTTATCACAGGTAGGTAGCCGTGTTGGTCTGCCATAGTCAAAACAAAATAAAAAATAGAAATACTCCTTCCAGTAGCACCTTAGAGACCAAATAAGTTTGCTCTTGGTATGAGCTTTTCATGTGCATACCAAGAACAAACTTAGTTGGTCTCTAAGGTGCTACTGGAAGGATTTTTTATTTATTTTTCCTTTTATCACCAAGCATCCATAGGACAGCACTGTTAAAAGCAGGGATAGTTGGTACTTTAAAAAAAACCCAACAACAATATTTGTTGGAAATTTTAAATTCATTATCCTTTATTATTTTTGTATACTGCTAAACATGGTTCGGAGATTACGGAGAGGCAATGTGAAAGTGCTTTCTTTTTTAAAAAAAGAAGAAGTGTGTTTTAGGACATTCTTTCTTTATTTTGTTGGACTGACAAAAGGAACGTCCAGTATGCGATGAACAGATGGTGCTCACTGCCACAGTGCCACAAGCTGTCCTCCCTTTACTGGCAGGAGTCCTGGACTTCTATAACAGCTGAGAGTGCCAGGCAGAAATACTGCAGGTGAATCTCCCTACACTGCTGAACTGAAGTTATTTGGTTGCAGATAATGTTAAAAGGCTGTATATTGTCTCCCTGCTTATTTAACTTATATGCAGAATTCATCATGCGAAAGGCTGGGCTGGATGAATCCCAAACCGGAATTAAGATTGCCAGAAAAAATATCAACAACCTCAGATATGCTGATGATACAACCTTGATGGCAGAAAGTGAGGAGGATTTAAAGAACCTTTTAATGAGGGTGAAAGAGGAGAGCGCAAAATATGGTCTGAAGCTCAACATCAAAAAAACTAAGATCATGGCCACTGGTCCCATCATCTCCTGGCAAATAGAAGGGGAAGAAATGGAGGCAGTGAGAGATTTCACTTTCTTGGGTTCCATGATCACTGCAGATGGTGACAGCAGTCACGAAATTAGAAGACGCCTGCTTCTTGGGAGAAAAGCAATGACAAACCTAGACAGCATCTTAAAAAGCAAAGACATCACCCTGCCGACAAAGGTCCGTATAGTTAAAGCTATGGTTTTCCCAGTAGTAATGTACGGAAGTGAGAGCTGGACCATAAAGAAGGCTGAACACCGAAGAACTGATGCTTTTGAATTATGGTGCTGGAGGACACTTTTGAGAGTCCCATGGACTGCAATGAGATCAAACCTATCCATTCTTAAAGAAATCAGCCCTGAGTTCTCACTGGAAGGACAGATCCTGAAGTTGAGGCTCCAGTACTTTGGCCACCTCATGAGAAGGGAAGACTCCCTGGAAAAGACCCTGATGTTGGGCACAAGGAGAAGGGGACGACAGAGGATGAGATGGTTGGACGGTGTTCTCAAAGCAACTAGCATGAGTTTGGCCAAACTGCGAGAGGCAGTGAAGGATAGGTGTGCCTGGCGTGCTCTGGTCCATGGGGTCACGAAGAGTCGGACATGACTGAACGACTGAACAACAAGTACTGCTGCACCTGCTCAGGGATGGGGGCAAGCTTCTATGAATGGCCGAGGACTGCCAGCAAAAGGCTAAGAAATCAGAGCAGGCCTTCACAAAAGACCCAAAAGCTGAAGGGGAAACGGAAGCTGCTGCTCCCCGTAATGATTAGCTGTTGCTAAAATGCTACAGGAGCTCCAGAAAATCCGGCTATAGTTGAGCATCCAGTGCCCCGGATCAGAAGCTCTCCATCTGAAAATGGGGATAGATCATCAGCGAAAACATTAGATGATCCCGTAATAAAGGGAGCAGAAAACACAATAGTAAACCTTATGCAGTACAGCCGAAAAAATGCGAAAAACGTGGGGCAGAGACTCAACCGGAGCGTGAGGACCATTTTGACAATGCTCCCCAGTGCATGGTTCCCTGACCAAAAGTGGATCCAGCTGCCACTGAACTCCTCAGTCCATACATACACTGCTACTACAACGGGGAGACTCAAGAAAGGTTAGATCACATGATTGCCTCGCCACTCCAGACTGAAGTCTTGGCCCCCCCCCCCCCCCAAGCAGCCCCTGAATTAAAACCAAAGGCCAGGATACAGAAGCATCAAAATGAACCTGGAAGACACTGTGCAGGTTCAAGGTATTCTGCCACGGTGAACTACTGGTGCATTCCCTTAGGAACTGAAACCACCTCATGAGATCCGCCTTCACCTCAGTTGGTAAGCGTACACAAAGGTAAGGGGACCACGGGCTGCAGGCAGCGTGGCCAAGCGGGAACGAAGGGGTGGCCTGGGGCAACCATTTTGCATGCAAAATTAAATTAAATGACCTGGCAAGAGAAGATCAGGCGAAGCAACACTTGCTTCAGAGGAAGTATTACAAAATAACTTCCTTCAGGCAGACAGCATCTCCATAAGCAAGCGGTATATTTGGGCAATGATATCCATCTGGATCCCTAAATACGTTAAAAGGGGGTAATATGGCCCTCTGTTTAATCCGCTGCCACTAGGACATCCAGCTCCTCAGTGAGGGAATATTTGTCTTTTGATAAGCTTAATCACCTGTATCCAGGGACTCGTATATCATGAAATAAAGAGGCGGGATAGCCTCTGCGATGCAATAAATTATGTATCATACAGAAATCACATGGGGCTTTCTTAGGGACAATCCCCAATGGGGATAACTGCAAGTTGGGAATAAAAGGGGAATCGGAAGGGGTCCCGCCATACCTCTCAATGCAAGCTCCTACCATCACCTTTCTTACTGGCTACCACAGGTAGCACTCTAACTGACTTTTGATTTGCTGTATTCCGAGCCACCAGCTGGCAAGCCACGGGAATCCTAAAATATTGGGAAAACCCTTCCCAAAAGTACAAAACAGCTGACCAACCTGAATAACCTTCCCACCCGGTTTTAAGGGAGATAATCTTAAGGGAGTATGGGCGAGAGTTATTGAATTATTGTTTATCAGCCCCAGCCCCGCTGAACAGGGGGCGTTTTAGATTGCTGCTGTGGGCCCCCTTCTCCACCACAAGATGGGAGGGTGCCAGCAAGCAGCGAAAAGTTTGTGCATCTATTTACAGGAGGATGAATCAAGAATGGACAAGCAGGGAGGGACCCTGAGAGTCATATTGGACCAACTACCATGCAACGCAACAGGTGGTTCACCATCCCATTTGAACCATGCCAGAGCCTGCTTAGCTTTGCAAGCTTGCCAGCATTTTTATTGCTGCACCACCAAGAGGTGCTCCCATCCTGGTGAATCGCCCCTTGGACCAAGGTACCTGGGACAGGCCGTTGACGAAGAAGAAGTATCTCCCCGACTCCTTTTGGTCCGCTTTTGTAACGTCTCTTGTGGCAACGCTTTCCACCTGAAGACGTTCTTGCTGGCACTGGCAGGCTGACCTCCACATAGGACTCATGCGCACGATCCTGCAGCCAAGTACCTGGGAGAGGCTGAGGAAAGGAAACAGGTGAGATACCAACCCCAGAAGAAGGCCTGGGCAAGGATTGAGAAGACCTCCCGGAACAGGAGGGGGCCTTTTGCTGCCCCCTCCTCCTAGCTGCCCGCCGAGCTGCTGCTCCCACCACCCGCGCCGGGGCCTGCGAAGAGGAAGGAACTGGACTCTGTGAAAATTGGGAATCAGAAATTAAAACCCCTGATGCTGGGAGCTCCTCTCCTTCCTCGCTGGATGCTGACATAGCAGGAGACGAAGTCCCAACCGGAGGAGATGGCCCTGCTTGTGCACTGGTTTGACGGGCGGAGTGTTGAAGGAGACCATCCATTCTGGATGCAAAGCGGGCCAACGCTTCTGGATCACCAGCAAACTTGCTATGAAGGATTTAATACAGCCCACAACACAACTAGGATTGGGCAAACGAAGTGACTGGGATGGCCCCTTAATAGCCCTCTTTGCTGGGATAGAGGAAGCAGGCTGCGTAGAAGCCTTCTTTGGAGCCATTCTAGCTGCGTACAGATAAAAGGAATCAAGCAAAACAATCACAGACCAAGCTGCTGAACTATTAAACCCTTGGCATATCAGAATTGCCTAGTTTATTCAAATTTATTTAAGGAACAATAAATAAGCCCCCCAACCACTAAGGCTGTGATGGTTAAACAGCCCAGTCGTTTGCAGTATTCCATGGACCACTAGGCCTATTAAGGCAAAGCCCTATTCCAGTGAAATAACAGACTCAAGGTGGCCCACCGCCTGTCCAGGTACCCCTGCTTGCCCTTTTGAGGGAAGCACCCCCTCAAGAAACCCAAAGTTCTATTTTGGGGGGGGGTCAAAATATCACAAATGGGCTGCGCTCAGGCAGGAGATATAGAAACATGATAAGCCGCACCAACAGGTTAAAGAACAGTTGTTGTTGTTGTTGTTACCCATGGGCCGTGGGGCTGCTGAATGAATGACAGCAACATTGCAGCCGACGTTAGAGGTTGGTGGTAGTACGACAGCACACAGAGTGTGACAAGGACTGAGAGATTGGGGGGGGGGGAGCAGGGCTCGTTTAATCTCACTGTAAGCATGTGGTACAGTGACAATAAAGTATTTCTATTTCTATTCTACCTACCCAGCAATAGAATAGCCCCAGTAAGGAATGCTAAGAAAATAGACATCTAAAATGGTGACTATCACTATCAGGGCAAAACCTACTAGAAGAAAATAAACTTGTTCAGAAACAGCAGAGCTAAAGAGCATACACAGAGTGCTCATAGTCATGAAGCACAGAGTCACTGGCTCCACACTGTCTGCCTCAGAGATGCATTAGCAACAGCAGCACAGACATTCAGGCAGTCACAACCCACACTGAGCTATTGAGCCTGCAAACGAACTGATACATTTTTATAGAGAAAATGAGTCACGTGTCACAGAGACTCAGCCATATTCTGCTAACAGTAGCAGGCCTAGGCTTGATGCAGGCCGTGTAGGCCTCACTGATTCAGCTCTTAAGGATCTTAGTCATGATGAGGCCCACACGAAATGAAAAAGAAGCAGCCCAAAAGAGTGCTCACATAAAAACGCTAGGAAAGCACACTTGCAATAGCAACAGCTGCAGTATTAAAGAACCTCACAATAGCGCTCCTGCCCAAGGCCTGATTAAAATTCGGCCAACAGCGCTGCACACCCCCAAAATAAAGCCAGCCTTCGGGAGTGCTAATGAAAGTGATTCCAGCCAAATAGGAATAGCCCTGACTAACCCCACCATTATAAAACAGGAGAAATGAGGGAAAACCTTTTGTGTGAACGAAAGCCCCTCACAGGGGCTCTCACTACTGGGAAAGGCAAGCCAAGGAGGATTACGGATGGGCAGCGCTCACGGGCACAGGGAGAATCTTCCCAAAGGGAAGGGGTAAGAGCCCAAACAGCCCCCTGGTGTGGCAAAGCCCCCGCCAGGGGTGGGGTGGGAAATCAAACAGGAAAAAGGGGAATTAAAGTAATTAAGGGATTGGAGAGGATTGGAAAGAAAATGTCTTCAAATATCACTGTTGACTTAGTGTCAAACTGCATATTCCTCTAAGGCAGTGGTGTCCAAACTTTTTTCAAAGAGGGCCAGATTTGATGAAGTGAAGGGCTGTGAGGATTGAAGTTGTTAAGCTTTTTATGATTTTACCCCAAAGTAAAATTAAATTTTACCCCCAAAAGATTAAAACAACTGGCAGGCCAAATTAGGCCCCCAGGACCAACTTTGGACGTACCTCCTGTCTGCCTCTTCTCACGTTTCTCTGCCTGGCTGGGACCAAGAGAGCAGCCCAGAGCCTTGGAACAAGCTGGGACCAATGACCAGTACAAGGTATGGTGTGAAATACTTAACTAGGGTTCTGATGCTGGTTATCCTATAGGCCAGAGATGGGGCGACTGGTGTCCAGCAGAGATTGTTGGGACTCCAACATAATAATGGCCATTTGGTGGGAGGAATAATAAACTTCAGCTTTGCAAGGCCTGGGGTATATGATCACAGCATTTTGGGGTTGGACTAGATGACCCTCGGGTGCCTTCTATGATTCTTCACTCTCCTCTCCAGTTCAATGTTCTAAACTGACTGAATAAGCATGATAGCTCCCTGAGTTTCTGCCACTGAGTTGTGATTCTTCCTGCAAAATGTCTTTTAAGCCCTTTAAAGTTGAATGATTAGAGATCCTTTCCTTCCATGGAAGCAAAGGGGTATAATTTCAGTGTATGCGAGGCAGAAGAAGAATATTATTAACTGCCTGTTTAGGGCTCCTAGGCACTTAGTAAGTTTCTTGCAGTTCAGCTCTGAAAAGAATTCCTTGGGTCTTGCTGTCAGTCCCAGCAGCTGATTTTCAGGGAGAAGCCAGGTGCAGTTGAGTGAGGATAAACAATGAAAACGAGGTGTCTGGTCTTGCATAATGTCACCGTTTGGGTACAACTTGAGCTGTTAAAAGGTTTAAGGGCTTGTTCTGGGAATTCAAAAGCTTTCAATGCAATCCAGAGAAGAATTAAGCCTTGCTTGAGTCCACTGAAATAAAAACCTAAAACGGAGCACTTCTGATGGGCGGGATATAAATAATAAATTATTGTTATTATTATTCTAAGCTTTCACAAAATGTTCTTTCACCATTTTGTGATCTATAGCTCTCAAACAACGGAGACCTAAAGGAAAACAAAAGCTTCATTTGGGCTTCAGTGTTTAAATATTCAATGACTTCGAACTTCCTGTTTGTCTGCCATGACGATCGGCTGTGCCAATTACACCGGAGCCCTTCCGTGCTGGTAATTGAGGATAACATGGGAGTAATTATCCTCCCCACCCTCCCAGGGTTGGGGGGCACTCCACCCGCAGATCGTCCGATACCTGCTGCCCGCCCATAAGGAAGAGGGGGCAGGGGGCACTGGGTGTAAACTGCATTGTTGTGGCAACTCTCCAAAGCTGGCGCCATGAGCAAAGGAACCTGCTTTTTAAGATAAAAATTCGGACTTAACTAACAGGCATGCGCTGAACTAGCAGAGGAAAAATAACTTGCTAATTTAATCAGCCACTGAGAAGAATTGGATCTGCGGAAAGACTTTTGTCGGGACCAAAACACAATGGCTTGAAATACGTAAGTGGATGCTATCTTAATTACGAAACTGACTGTGTGAAATTTTGACTAGGATTCTGGCAATGATCATTAAGAGAAAGATGAAAGGAATTCCCAATGGAGCTATTGTTTCAGTGTGGAGGCATCATCTCCTTAACAGCTGGAAGGAGGCCAAGACAGAGTTGTGGATATCTGCCTGGGATTAATGGTGGACTATGACAAGGTGGTGCTGTAGTCTAAACCACTGAGCCTCTTGGGTATGCCAATCAGAAGGTCGGCTGTTCAAATCCTGATGGGGTGAGCTCCGGTTGCTTGGTCCCAGCTCCTGCCAACCTAGCAGTTTGAAAGCACGCCCAAAAGTGCAAGTAGATAAATAGATACTACTCTGGTGGGAAGGTAAATGGCATTTCCGTGCGCTGCTCTGGTTTTGGTGTTCCGTTGTGCCAGAAGCGGCTTAGTCATGCTGGCTACATGATCCGGAAAAACTGTCTGCGGACAAACGCCGGCTCCCTCCGTCTGTAAAGCGAGATGAGCGCCGCAACCCCAGAGTCGTCTGAGACTGGACTTAACTGCCAGGGGTCCTTTACCTTTTTTATGACGCAGTTAAAATATCTCTGTGTGTAGAAAATGAAACTAAAGATTGCTGAGGAGCAGAAACAACAGTACAAAGGGCTGACCCACTCGTTGAATTAATTGATGGATTAATTGTATGGCCCCAGGGGGAGGTGAGCCTTTTTTATTCTCTTATGTATTTGCAGTTTTACCTGGTAAACCTCCCCCGAAAGGTAACTGTTTGAAATATGCAAGTGGCTTTGAAAGAACACTGCTGCTATCTCCTCAGTGGAAGGAAGGAAAAAATTCCAGACTGGAGCCACTTTGTATTTGCAGAGGTACCAGCATGTTGGGAGATGGTGCGAGACTACGGAGGGGAATTCTGGATGGCTGCCTGGAGCTAATGGTGTCTTTTTGTCTGGGACTGTGGCGTATTATGGGTCCTGTCGGCAGAAGTTAAAAATGGAATGGCTGGAATGTGGACAACAGAAGAAAAATATTTCACACAGAACTATGAAGACGAAAGTTTGAACAGACCAGTGGTTGTAAACATAAATGAAAACTAAGTGAAGGATTAACATCAGAATGGTTTATTGACTAATGAAGAAATGCAATGTGATATTAGATTATTAGCACTCTGCGAAATTCAGTTTTCCAACTGAAATGGTCACATGATCTCAACAATCAAGCGTTCGAAACCACCCAAAATGGCATGAGATACAAAGTCTTTCTTCTTCCTGTTCCGAGAGATTTGAATGGGGAAATCCTTTTGATTCCTCAGTAATAAGAGGCAGTGGGCTGAGTGCCACTGAGCTGCCCATTTCTCTCTGGGGAGGGTACCTGCTGAGGCTTGCCCCTTGGCCCACATTTATACTGCCAAATGTGTTTGTGGCATCACAGTCAACCCACAGACAATGGCAGCAGCTGGGGAGGCATCACCACCACCCCCTCAGCCCTCACAAACAAACAAAGAAAAGGCAACAATCATTTCATTTCTGATACCTTTTATTTTACACCACTGTAAATTGTAAAAAAATAAATTTAAAATTTGGTGTTTGTTGTTTAGATCCATCCGTGTAGCTCATTGGGTAGAGCACGAGACTCTCAATCTCAGGGCCGTCCTTCGAGCCCCATGTTGGGCAAAAGACTCCTGCAGGGGGTTGGACTCGAAGACCCTCGTGGTCCCTTCTAACTCTGCAATTCCATGATTCTGCGATCTAAGTGCATCGCTTTCAAGTGAAATCATTCTCGGCACACTCAAACAAATTTCAAACACGTTCAAAGGTTTTAATAAAAAAATAATCTTTATTAAATAATTTTTCAACTGAAATGGTCGTATGATCTCAACAATCAAGCGTTCGAAACAACCCAAAATGGCATGAGATACAAAGTCCTTCTTCTTCATGTTCCTGAGAGATTTGAATGGGAAAATCCTTTCCATTCCTGAATAATAAGGGGCAGTGGGGTGAGGGAGGCCGGGGGGCCACATCCACACCGTTTAAACTCCTATGAAGCTGCTTTAAACATTCATGACTTCTAACCCCAAAGAAACTGAGAGCTATAGTTTGAAAAGGGGGCTGAGAGCTGTTAGGAGACCCCCTTGTTCCCCTCCCAGAGCTACAATTCCCAGAGTTCCTAACCCTAACCCTGACCTTTAACCTATAACCAGAGCTACAATTCCCAGAGTTCCCTGGCAAGAAGGGAACCGTACCCCGACCCCTACCTCTACCCCTACCCCCTTAACCAGAACTACAATTCCCAGAGTTCCCTGGCAAGAAGGGAACCCTAACTCTAATCCTAACACTAACTCTTAACCAGAACTACAATTCCCAGAGTTCCCTGGCAAGAAGGGAACCCTAACTCTAATCCTAACACTAACCCTTAACCCTTAACCTAAAAACTACAGTTCCCAGAGTTCCCTGGCAAGAAGGGAACCCTAACACTAACCCTAACTCTAATTCTAACACTAACCCTTAACCCTTAACCTAAACTACAGTTCCCAGAGTTCCCTGGCAAGAAGGGAACCCTACCCCATACCCCATACCCCTACCCCATACCCCTACCCCATCCCCACCCCCTACCACTAACGCTAGCCCTAGCCTAGCCCTAACCCTCGTAACAAGTCTCAGTCCCCTGAACAACCTACAGTTCCCAGAGACCCCGGGGGGAAGCCATTCCTGTTTAAAGCGTCTTCATAGTACTTCCAATGGACGGTGCGCCTAATGTGGCCTAATGTTCCCTCCCTCTTTTTCTTCTTCTCTCTCCCCACTGCCCCATCACTTGAGATGCAGCAGATGTCCGCCTGCAGTCTCCCTTCAAGGCTCCTTCTCTTGGGTCTGGCCACGGCCTTGTCCGTTGCTCGCTGCCAGTAATTCGCGTTCATTTCTCCGATGGAAACAGGGACGTCCTGCGGTTCTCTTCATGACTTTGAAGGAGGATTCAGGGAAAACCTCACTGGATCGACATCCCTGTAAAGCGAAGGCCTAGAGATCAGTGGGATGGCCACCACCCGACAGCACCCCCCACCCAGGCTCCTCCTCTGTTTGGCTGCCTGTTAACAAACAAGGCTTCCAAACCAGTTTCCATCCATCTTGACCCGCGTATCCACTAGCCTGAATGCAAACTCTTCTGACAACCCCACCAGCTGCAGCCTCGCCAGCCCCATTGGCAGACATCAACTAGCTTCAGAGCTGAATACCACCCGCCTCCAAGAAGCGATCCCACTGGCAAGTAAACTTTGTACTTGCCTCCTTCTCCTTGCTCCACAGCATCCCAGCACCGGGCAATTGCCTCCTTCCGCTTGCCAGCTTGCCACCACAGGGCAGGAGGCCGCCAGGGCTGAGTGCCACCGAGCTGCCCATGTCTCTCTGGGGAGGGCAACTGGCAAGGCTTGCCCCTTGGCCCACATTTATACTGCTCAGCTGCCAAATGTTTTTGTGGCATCACAGTCAACCCACAGACAATGGCAGCAGCCGGGGAGGCATCACCATCACCCCCTCAGCCCTCACAATGGGGGGTGCAGCTCAGCAGCCAAAACACACACCCCCAAGTTGTGCCAATATCTGTGAAGGCCACACTGGAAACCCAAGGGGGCAGGAGGGGGGCATTTTTCAGCCCACTAGTTGCATTTCCCTCCACACAACACTAGTCAGATGCACAAATGAACAGAGGAATGAAAGCAGACCTTATCTTTGCACAGGAAGTTGCTCAAGGAATGACATGCAGAGGGAAAGTTAGCATCTCAGGGAAAAAAATGCTTTTTCATCAATCAATCAATCAATCATTGTATTTGGCTAAAAGTCATTACAAATCCAGTTACAAAAGCACCAAACCCAATAACCCACACTATAGTTCTCATATTCTTTGTGGGGGGGGGGGGAAACCATGAGTGTTTAACGTGCTTTCATGGCGCTTTAAATAAATGGTTTGGATGTGGCCCCGTCCTCCCTCACCCCACTGCCTCTTATTGTTGAGGAATCAAAAGGATTTCCCCTTTCAAATCTCTCGGAACAGGAAGAAGAAAGACTTTGTATCTCATGCCATTTTGGGTGGTTTCTGCTTGATTGTTGAGATCATATGACCATATTAAACTATTTAATAAGTTATTTTTTATTAAAACCTTTGAATGTACTTGAAATGTGTTATAGGAATTCTAACATGTCATATATATAAATCATATGTTCATAAATTTCCAAGGCAAACACATACATAGGTATATAAACCACGTGTCTGAAATAGTACAGGACAGCAATCCTGAAGCCATTTTGACTCTCCCAATGACCTCAAATATTCTCCCCACTGTCCCTTTGCTCACAACTCCTGTCTTTAGAGCGTATCCTATATAATAAAGTCCAAGTGTCTCTGCGTCCAGTCTCTACTACTGCGCATGTGCCCCACGGACAGCCGTTGGGAGTTGGAACGCAGAGACTTTGGGCAGCCGGGCGAAACTGTTGAACCCGCGACAGCCTCTCAGGGCGCTCCGTGCACAGGCTGCAAGTAAGGCGGCCTCCCATTGGGACGGAGGGTTTACGGGCAACCATAAATCCTGGCCGTGGTTTCGGGGGAAGGCGAAGGGAGGCGCGTAGCGGTTGAAGAATAGAGATAAGAAAGTGTAGCAGGGCGTGCACGTCCTACTTGGCTTGCGAGTTCTCTTGCGCTGCCTGCGAAGGGCGGACGGAGGGCGAATGGAGCTGCGCTGCGCTGCGCTCACTCTACGGTGAGGAATTGCTCCATGGGCATGCAGTGCCCCCCCGCCTCCCCCCACACACCGCCCACCGGGCCGGCCCCAGACACCGACAGACACAGCAGCGGAGTGCTACCGTGCAACGCACACTTCCACGCAGCCCCCCCCCCCGCGTCTGCTGGACGGGCGGGCGGCTCGGCCAATGGGCGGCTTCCAGCAAAAAAATAAAAAATAATGTCAAACATAAAAAACTTCCAGATAGAGGCTGCCTTGAGGTATCTTCTAAAAGTTCTGTAGTTCCTTATCTCCTTGACATTTGACGGGGGGCGGGGGCTTCCACAGGGAGGGCGCAGCCACTGAGGAGGCCCTCTGTCTGATTCCCTGTAAACCCACTTCTTGTAGTGAGGGAACCGCCAGAAGGTCCTCAGAGCTGGACCTCAACATCCGGACTGAACCACGCAAGTGGAGACGCTCCTTCAGGTGTACTGGGCCGAGGCCGTTCAGGGCTCTAAAGGTCAGCACCAACACTTTGAATTGGGCTTGGCAACATACTGGGAGCCTTTAGGACTGGTGCTATATGGTCCCGGCGGCCACTCCCAGTCGCCCGTCCAGCTGCCGCATTCTGGATTAGTTGCAGTTTCCGAGTCACCTTCAAAGGTAGCCCCACGTAGATCGCAGGACAGTGGTCCAAGGGGAAGATAATGCTTGTGATCCTAAGAGCTGTGCTTCCATCTTCCACCTCTATGCGGTGAATGCAGACTATGACAAGCTGAAAAAGGAGCGCCCAGATTTCTGAAATGTTCTCCCTCTACAAGACGAAGTGGATTAGGTCTTCCAGAAGCTCCCCACATGACTCAGACACTTAGATCATCCAGGAAATCTTAAAACTGATTGCACAGTGTGCTTAAATCAGGCATGCCCAAAGTTTTGGGACCTTATCCAGCCCCCTGTGGCAGTTTATTTCCAGGGGTAAAAATCCTTTAAAAAAACTCAACAACTTCAATCCTAAAAAGAGGTTAACTTTGGTCGGCCCTTCACTTCATCAAATCTGGCCCTCTTTGAAAAAAGTTTGGACACCACTGAAGGGTCAAAGTCAAAGAGTTCAGGAGAAGCAGAGAAGGGAGTGCTGGATGTCAGCCGTTTCACTCTCTCCCGTGCTGCAGAGTGTGTGTGACTACTGGATCACATGCTCTGTGTGTTGACATCCCATTCTTTGGAGGCGTGTGTGGCGGAATAATGCCTGCTGATGGTTCAGGTTCATCAGGGGTTAACCTATCACTCCCATTTTAGGCAGGTGTTCCCTGGGAGGCGGAGCTAGTGGGCATTCTAAAAGGAGGGGGAACAACCGTTAAAAGGCAGTTGGGGGTTTGGCAGTTGGGAAGTGGAGGGTTAGAGAGAGAAAAGGGGAGGTTAGGCTTTGGGGAATGCGAGGAAAGGTCATTACCATTGCTAAAGGGATGCAGGAAATATTATAACAAAGCTGAATTACACGAGAAGAAGATTTGTACCAGTAATAACCCGAGACATCCATGTTTTCAAGTTACCTAATAAAGTTAAATGTGCTTAAACGTTCGTTGAATCTGGCAGTGTATCAGCACCTTAAGAGGTGTGACTAAGAGGAGAGAACAAAGCTTTCCTGGGGAAGAGGAAACTGTTTGCTTCTTCTCCTGTCATACAGAGGGCTGGACAGTGAAGCCAAGGGTGCCACTTATTTGCCTAAAGGGAAGGCAAACTGCAGTAGTTGGGGGAACCCTGGTAGGGAGATCCCATGGGTGGCAAAGGACGCAAGGAACTGTGCGCCTCTTCCGTCTTCTTTGTTCTGTTCTGTTGTTCTCTCTCAGAGGACCCCCCCCATGCTGCTTCCATTGGAAAAGGGGTTTGGTTTAAGCACCCCAGTCAACCCGCCTCTTCCCATTGTGCCCTGCCCCTTTCCCTGCAAGGGTTCATGTGAGTGCAAAACACCTTGGGGCGCAGCAAGCTGGGGGGGGCGGTCTGGGGGGAGGATACAATGCCAGTGGGATGATGGAGGGGGAGATAGCAGGCAGGGAAGCTGCTGGGAAGGTGTGGGACGGAGAGAGACACCCCCCAAAAAGATGAAGGGAGGTGGGTGTGCAGCTGAGGTCCCTCTCCCCCCCATTTTGAGTATTCCGAATAGCAATATGGATACTATAAACACATGCAGTAGTACAAACGTTTCCTAAATTTCAGTTGAGTTTCCTGCATTCCAGGGGGATGGACAATCCATTTCTTAATAGGTTTAATTGGGTTTGGTGCTTTCTCTCTGCATGTCATTCCTTGAACAGCTTCCTGTGCAAAGATAAGGCTTGCTTTCATGGCTCTGTTCATTTGTGCATTTGACTAGTGTTGTGTGGAGGGAAATGCAGGCCCTGGGCTGGAAAATGTCCCCCTCCTGCCCTCCTGGGTTTGAAATTCTAGAATAAGAAACTGCCTTATTCCTCTCAGCTCCTATGTCTTTTTCTGACATCACAGGAGACCATACATAGACAGGGATAGGAAACTTGGCCTCAAGGGGGGGCATTTATTAATAAAGAAATGATGACTGAGGAGCCCCCCCCCCTTATGACAAGTGTGGGATATGGACTTCATGGCAACCTCAGAAACCCTCCTTAGCACCCACCAAGGCCCTCTGACCCTCCCATTTTTAAAAAGTTTCCCCAAAATCTGTTTGTTTTACACTGCTGCAATACCATTTGTTTTGGCAGTTGAGGAATTGGTATTATTTATTTATTTATTTTACCCTTTGTGAGAGATAAATAAACTGGTTCCTTTGACTTAAGGTCCCTGGGTCCCTGGGTCCTTTTAAATAAAGTGATCTGGACAAAATGGGTGAATTAGAAAACCTTTTTTTATTATACACACTTGCAAGTGGGGTAACCCAAGATCAGGCACATCTTCATCAGGAAAAACACATCTTATAAAGTCGCTTGTCTGGCCGCAGGTCCCTCCTTCCATCCCCACAAGAAGGGGCGTGCCAGTTTACAGAACTATTGCGTCCGCCTCATTAACATTTACCATTCCACTTCCCATGTTAATCATAATGCAATACAATACAGTAAAAATACCTTTATTGGCATTTCAAGACATTTCAAAATGGCATCAGATACAAAGTCTTTCTTCTTCCTGTTTCCGGTTTCCGAGAGATTCGAATGGGGAAATCCTTCGATTCCTCAATAATAAGAGGCAGTGGGGTGAGGGAGGCCAGGGCCACATCCACACCATTCAAAGTGCTATGATGCCGCTTTAAACACTCAGGGCTTCTTCCCCCAAAGAATCTGGGAGCTATAGTTTGAAAAGGGTGCCGAGAATTGTTAGGAGGCCCCCCTGTTCCCCTCCCAGAGTTCCCCCCAAAATGGAATATTACTCCTACTCCTAACCGTAACCCTGACGCTAATGCTAACTAACCCTAATGCTAACCCTTAACTAGAGCTACAATTCCCAGAGTTCCCTGGCAAGAAGGGAGACCTACCCCTACCCCACCTCTTTCTGTGATGTATGTTTATTGATTTTTTTTCGGGGGGGGGGGGTTGAGCTACAGGGGAGGCAATTTCAAAAGTCTATATAAGAGCTTGCATACCATTGTTCTGGGTGCGCCCCCTCCCTTTCTGCATGGGGGGAGTGGGGGACCCTGTTGCAGCAGTTTATTAAAGATCAGGCTTACTAGCTGCTTTGCTTCTCAGTACTCTCTGCTTGGCCTCTATTCCCGGCATCTGGCAGAGACCCTTTGTCCGAAGTCCTGGCTTGCTGCTGCCAGTCAGTGGGCTCCATGGACCAATGATCTGACAGCACTAGAAACCTATTGCTGTGCATTAGGGCTGCTGTTCTGTGCTTTTCGGGAAATGGTTGGAGTTCTGAAGCCTAGCAAAACGTATGAATCGCTAGTCAAGGTGGGGCAGGGGTTCCTGTGTTGGACCTGGCAGACCTGGGTTCAGATTGCGTCATGGGGAGACCTTGGGCCAATCACTGCATCTCAGCCTAGCCTACCTCGCAGGGTGACTCTTGTGGATTGAAGTAATGGTGTCTAATCCAAAGTCTTAATAAAGCATCCATAAACAAAGAAAAGGCAACAATCATTTCATTTCCGATACCTTTTATTTTACACCACTGTAAATTGTAAAAAAATAAATTTAAAATTTGGTGTTTGTTGTTTGGATCCATCCGTGTAGCTCATTGGGTAGAGCACGAGACTCTCAATCTCAGGGCCGTCCTTCGAGCCCCATGTTGGGCAAAAGATTCCTGCAGGGGGTTGGACTCAAAGACCCTCGTGGTCCCTTCTAACTCTGCAATTCCTTGATATTGTGATCTAAGTGCATCGCTTTCAAGTGAAATCATTCTCGGCACAAACAAACACATTTCAAACATGTTCAAAGGTTTTAATAAAAAAAATCTTTATTATAAAAAAATTCAACTGAAATGGTTGTATGATCTCAACAATCAAGCGTTCGAAACCAGATAAAATGGCATGAGATACAAAGTCCTTCTTCTTCATGTTCCTGAGAGATTTGAATGGGAAAATCCTTTCCATTCCTGAATAAAAAGGGGCAGTGGGGTGAGGGAGGCTGGGGGGCCACATCCACACCATTTAAACTCCTATGAAGCTGCTTTAAACATTCATGACTCCGAACCCCAAAGAAACTGAGAGCTATAGTTTGAAAAGGGTGCTGAGAGCTGTTAGGAGACCCCCTTGTTCCCCTCCCAGAGTTCCCTCCCAAGAATGGAATATTACTCCTAACCCTAACCCTAACTCTAGGATAACAATTTCTCTTAAAACATATCCTTGGAAATTGAGTGTAGCTCATAAAACTTGCTTCACTGTTCACCAAATCCAAAATGGTTTTCCCCTGGCTCTCTTTGAATATGTTGGTTTAACTTACCAAAAGTGTGATAGGCAAACCTCTTGTTGGGAAACTCAGGTGAGATACACACACTGTGGAAGTTGCTCCCAATACCAGTCACCATACAGAAGCAGCTTAAGGTCCAAATAGTTTACTGGGTTGGACCTGGCAGACCTGGGTTCAGATTGCGTCATGGGGAGACCTTGGGCCAATCACTGCGTCTCAGCCTAGCCTACCTGTGTCTAATCCAAAGTCTTAATAAAGCATCCGTAAACAAAGAAAAGGCAACAATCATTTCATTTCCGATACCTTTTATTTTACCCCACTGTAAATTATAAAAAAATAAATTTAAAATTTGGTGTTTGTTGTTTAGATCCATCCGTGTAGCTCATTGGGTAGAGCACGAGACTCTCAATCTCAGGGCCGTCCTTTGAGCCCCATGTTGGGCAAAAGATTCCTGCAGGGGGTTGGACTCAAAGACCCTCGTGGTCCCTTCTAACTCTGCAATTCCATGATTCTGCGATCTAAGTGCATCGCTTTCAAGTGAAATCATTCTCGGCACACTCAAACACATTTCAAACACGTTCAAAGGTTTTAATAAAAAAATAATCTTTATTAAATAATTTTTCAACTGAAATTGTCGTATGATCTCAACAATCAAGCGTTCGAAACCAGCCAAAATGGCATGAGATACAAAGTCCTTCTTCTTCATGTTCCTGAGAGATTTGAATGGGAAAATCCTTTCCATTCCTGAATAATAAGGGGCAGTGGGGTGAGGGAGGCCGGGGGGCCACATCCACACCGTTTAAAATCCTATGAAGCTGCTTTAAACATTCATGACTCCGAACCCCAAAGAAACTGAGAGCTATAGTTTGAAAAGGGTGCTGAGAGCTGTTAGGAGACCCCCTTGTTCCCCTCCCAGAGCTACAAATCCCAGAGTTCCTAACCCTAACCCTGACCTTTAACCTATAACCAGAGCTACAATTCCCAGAGTTCCCTGGCAAGAAGGGAACCCTACCCCGACCCCTACCTCCTTAACCAGAACTACAATTCCCAGAGTTCCCTGTCAAGAAGGGAACCCTAACTCTAATCCTAACACTAACCCTTAACCCTTAACCAAAACTACAATTCCCAGAGTTCCCTGGCAAGAAGGGAACCATACCCCATACCCCTACCCACTACCCCATCCCCACCCCCTACCACTAACGCTAGCCCTAGCCTAGCCCTAACCCTCGTAACAAGTCTCAGTCCCCTGAACAACCTACAGTTCCCAGAGACCCCGAGGGGAAGCCATTCCTGTTTAAAGCGTCTTCATAGTACTTCCAATGCACGGTGCGCCTAATGTGGCTTAATGTTCCCTCCCTCTTTTTCTTCTTCTCTCTCCCCACTGCCCCATCACTTGAGATGCAGCAGATGTCCGCCTGCAGTCTCCCTTCAAGGCTCCTTCTCTTGGTTCTGGCCACGGCCTTGTCCGTTGCTCGCTGCCAGTATTTTGCGTTCATTTCTCCGATGGAAACAGGGACATCCTGCGGTTCTCTTCATGACTTTGAAGGCTGGATTCAGGGAAAACCTCACTGGATCGACATCCCTGTAAAGCAAAGGCCTAGAGATCAGTGGGATGGCCACCACCCGACAGCACCCCCCACCCAGGCTCCTCCTCTGTTTGGCTGCCTGTTAACAAACAAGGCTTCCAAACCAGTTTCCATCCATCTTGACCCGCGTATCCACTAGCCTGAATGCCAACTCTTCTGACAACCCCACCAGCTGCAGCCTCGCCAGCCCCATTGCCAGACATCAACTAGCTTCAGAGCTGAATACCACCCGCCTCCAAGAAGCGATCCCACTGGCAAGTAAACTTTGTACAGTGGTACCTCGCAAGACGAAATTAATTCGTTCCGCAAGACTTTTCGTCTTGCGGAAATTTCGTCTTGCGAGGCACCGTTTCCCATAGGAACGCATTAAAATTTAATTAATGCGTTCCTATGGGAAAAAAGTCAGGGAGCGCCGGTCGGAAGGGGCGCCGGCCGGCACCGGAGCCGCGCGGCGCCGCATTTTAAGGCTGCAGCGAGCGAACTGTTCGCCCGCTGCAGCTTTAAAATGCGCCGTAGCTAAAAAGGCTTACCTTTTGGCTCCGGTGGGGGGGGGGGTTTCCGAGTCGCGTCCGCCATTTTGGATCGACTCAGACATGCGCAGTCGATCCAAAATGGCGGACGCGACGCGGAAAACACCCCCCCCACACCGGAGCCAAAAGGTAAGCCTTTTTAGCTGCGGCGCGACGCCGCGTTTTAAAGCTGCAGCGCTCGCTGGAGCCTTAAAACGCAGTGCCGTGCCGGTCGGGAGGGCTTACCTTTTGGCTCCGGTGTGTGGGGGGGTGTTTTCCGCGTCGCGCCCGCCATTTTGGATCGACTGCGCATGTCTGAGTCGATCCAAAATGGCGGACGCGATGCAGAAAACACCCCCCCACCACCACCGGAGCCAAAAGGTAAGCCTTTTTAGCTGCGGCGCGACGCCGCGTTTTAAAGCTGCAGCGCTCGCTGGAGCCTTAAAACGCGGCGCCGTGCCGGTCGGGAGGGCTTACCTTTTGGCTCCGGTGTGTGGGGGTGTGTTTTCCGCGTCGCGCCCGCCATTTTGGATCGACTGCGCATGTCTGAGTCGATCCAAAATGGCGGACGCGATGCAGAAAACACCCCCCCCCCACCACCGGAGCCAAAAGGTAAGCCTTTTTAGCTGCGGCGCGACGCCGCGTTTTAAAGCTGCAGCGCTCGCTGGAGCCTTAAAACGCGGCGCCGTGCCGGTCGGGAGGGCTTACCTTTTGGCTCCGGTGTGTGGGGGTGTGTTTTCCGCGTCGCGCCCGCCATTTTGGATCGACTGCGCATGTCTGAGTCGATCCAAAATGGCGGGCGCGATGCAGAAAACACCCCCCCCCCACCGGAGCCAAAAGGTAAGCCTTTTTAGCTGCGGCGCGACGCCGCGTTTTAAAGCTGCAGCGCTCGCTGGAGCCTTAAAACGCGGCGCCGTGCCGGTCGGGAGGGCTTACCTTTTGGCTCCGGTGTGTGGGGGGGTGTTTTCCGCGTCGCGCCCGCCATTTTGGATCGACTGCGCATGTCTGAGTCGATCCAAAATGGCGGACGCGACGCGGAAAACACCCCCCCCACACCGGAGCCAAAAGGTAAGCCTTTTTAGCTATGGCGCGATGCCGCGTTTTAAAGCTGCAGCGCTCGCTGCAGCCTTAAAACGCGGCTCCGGCGGCTCACAGTGGTACCTCGCCAGACGAATTCGTCTTGCGAAAAACAGCCATAGACGAATTCGTCTCGCGAGTCAACTAAAAACTCGCAAAACCCTTTCGTTTTGCGAGTTTTTCGTTGTGCGAGGCATTCGTCTTGCGGGGTACCACTGTACTTGCCTCCTTCTCCTTGCTCCACAGCATCCCAGCACCGGGCAATTGCCTCCTTCCGCTTGCCAGCTTGCCACCACAGGGCAGGAGGCCGCCAGGGCTGAGTGCCACCGAGCTGCCCATGTCTCTCTGGGGAGGGCAACTGCCGAGGCTTGCCCCTTGGCCCACATTTATACTGCTCAGCTGCCAAATGTTTTTGTGGCATCACAGTCAACCCACAGACAATGGCAGCAGCCGGGGAGGCATCACCATCACCCCCTCAGCCCTCACAATGGGGGGCGCAGCTCAGCAGCCAAAACACACACACACACCTAAGTTGTGCCAATATCTGTGAAGGCCACACTGGAAACCCAAGGGGGCAGGAGGGGGGCATTTTTCAGCCCACTGGTTGCATTTCCCTCCACACAACACTAGTCAGATGCACAAATGAACAGAGGAATGAAAGCAGACCTTATCTTTGCACAGGAAGTTACTCAAGGAATGACATGCAGAGGGAAAGTTAGCATCTCAGGGGGGAAAACGCCTTTTCATCAATCAATCAATCAATCAATCAATCATTGTATTTGGCTAAAAGTCATTACAAATCCAGTTACAAAAGCACCAAACCCAATAACCCACACTATAGTTCTCATATTCTTTGTGTGTGTGGGGGAAACCATGAGTGTTTAACGTGCTTTCATGGCGCTTTAAATAAATGGTTTGGATGTGGCCCCGTCCTCCCTCACCCCACTGCCTCTTATTGTTGAGGAATCAAAAGGATTTCCCCTTTCAAATCTCTCGGAACAGGAAGAAGAAAGACTTTGTATCTCATGCCATTTTGGGTGGTTTCTGCTTGATTGCTGAGATCATATGACCATTTCAGTTGAAAAACAATTTACTAAGTACCAGATATTCTGGCGTATAAGACTACTTTTTAATCCAAGAAAATCTTCTCAAAAGTCGGGGGTCGACTTATACACCGGGTGGAGAATCTGCAGTCAAGTATACCTCAAACTCTGTATTTTAAGCCAGGGAGCTCTGTGACTAATTTTGCAGAACGTTGCCATCTCAGGATACTTCAGATGCAAAGATTTTAACCCCAGCACACAGTTCTAAATGAACAGCAGTCTCGGAGTCAAAAATGAACATTTGAAAGCAATCAGCCCACCAGAAAAAGAAAAAGAAGAAAAATACAAATGGTTCTATATTTTGGTTAGGCTTTTAGGCTTTTTTTTTTTTTTAAAGAGGACCTTTGGTTTGCATTATGATTTTTTTTAAAAAAAAATCTGCATAAAGCAGGGGGTGCCATCCTGTTCCTCCCCCTTCCTAATGCAAGTTTTGAGAAAGCAACCTTGCTGTTTTGATGACAAAAATTGTGTGACTTTTGCCTGCCGTGATGGATGATCTGTCCTCTGTTCAGCCACCTTCACCCTTGTCCAAGGAAGAGGAAGGGCTGTGCATGGCTCTGTCCACCCCCCCGCCCCCGCCAACCAACCAAAGATATAGCACAAGTGGTATGTTACAGCTCCCCCAAAATAGCACTAGGAATTTTTGGTAGGTAACCATTCTGTTGCTAAGCCATAAACGATGTATGTTGGAGGAATCCTAATTTCCCCCACCGCCACCCCAGTTCCTCTAATTTGTGCCATACCCTTTTAAAGGGACAATGTGGACATTTAGAGAAGACACACACCCATTTTTCTCTCCCATCCAATTCCACCCATTCTCCCAGACATCTACGTCCATCTCAAATGTGTCCTTTGTCCAGGCTCTCCTCTTCTCCCACCAAACAGGTATCTCGCAGCCAAAGTGAACATGCACCTATTCCCCCCACCCACCCAAACTCTAGATTGGTTTCCTTTGGCTGTGTGAAAATGTGGGTCCTGCGTTTTCTGACCTGCTTTGACTTCTGCTGTGATGGGCTTGCGCACCTGTCTTTTGGATGCAGGTTGCCACATTGCCTGGAATGTATGAATTGTTCACAAGGTCAAGTCAGTGTCCCAAGCGCCGTCAAGCCATGGGTTCTTTGCTGTGCTAACCTTGTCCTCCTCTTCGGTATTCTGTTGAGCGGGTGGCAGGTCCAACCCATGAGACATCAGCCCTCCCCCCCCCTTTTTTAAGGGAGTGGGATGCGAGACGCATCACCTTCAATCTCCTCCAAAGTGTGGCACATCTTAATGGCCAATTCCAACAACAGGTTTCAATGGCGTCCCCTGCAGAACCCTTTCAACGTGGACACCTGGCACTATTTTGCATGTGCAACGCCAAGCATGCCTTCAGCTGCACGTGTCTGGTGGGTGCATGCGTTTGCCGCCCCGTAGCATCTGATGCGGCACGTTGGGGCACATGCAGTGGACACAGAGCACCACGGGTTCCCCCTCCCGCTCCTTTACCGTGAGTGTTGCACACAACCTCAGCACTTCTTGCAATGGTGGAAGAGGCCCCATAGAAAACTGGTTTGGGATTTACGATTCAAGTTAAAAGAGTGTAAGCTTCAGTTCACACATTGCTTCTATGCAAGACAAAGGATATTCACCAGCAGCAAGCAATTCCACAACAGTAGGGCCTATGTATGGGCCAGTTAAAACATTTCTGTAGCAGATCGGAGCCTGTGTTGATGTGGCATGTGGCAACTGGGGCTGCTCCTAAAACTCCCCAGCATTTAATCGAGGTTCAGTCTTGCTTTGCTCATTCTTTCCCCATTGCCACCTCTTTTTAAAAAACAATGGGGCCAGTAAATCAGAACTTCTCACTTCCGCTGTGCCTACAAAGGACATATTGGAGAACATTGCTAGATGTTAGTGGGGAGGCTGGCAATAACCCACATCTCTCGGGAAAGAAACCAGTGCTGTGGCTCTTGCCACCCTTGCGATAACAGTTCTTAATTTAATCCATGTCTCATCTGCAGTGTCCAGATAGGTCCCAAAGGTAGCTTGAATGACAGCCTGAGTGCCAAACCATTTGGGGGTGGGGAGGGATGTTTATATGCATTTTTCAGTCAGTGCTTTTGTGACTTCTCCAGTGCTAGTGCTGAAATGTTCAGCTCTAATGTTCTCTGTATCAGGGAAGGAGAACCTTGAAGTCCTCCAGATGTTATTGGACCATAGCTCCCATCAGCCCCAGCCAGCCCACATGACTAGTGATAGGGATTATGGGAGTTGTGGTCCAGAACGCCTGGAGAGGGCAGGCTCCCTACAGGCAGCCTTTTGCCTAGTGGTTGTGATTAGGATTCACTCTGCACCACGTATTTATTTTAGTTCAAGGAGTGTGGTGGTTTTATTGTGGTTTTTTAAAAAGAAAATTTATTATATTTCAGGAATAACAAGAAAAAAGACAAAAAACAAGAATACAAAATACAAAATACAAACACTACAAATCCAAAAAATAAAAAATAAAAACTACACTTAACTAAACAACAAAGAACTAAAACACCAAAAATACAGCAAATAAATCCTAAACATCCTTATACTTATTTAATTCTTACTTAATGGACTTCCTCCCATCTTCTATGCTGCGTTCATTACAAATTTACTTTAGTAACCTTATAACAACTTTAAATCATCATTCACAATTAATCTATACCTTATTTATCTATCTTATCTCTAATTTTAACAACTTATATCATTCCTATACACCTTAGCAATTCTAGCAATTATATCCTACTTTTTCTAAACATAATCTATGCTGTTGCCATTAATTCAACTGATTTCCAATTCAAATCTCTATCTTTTCGCATTTTTTCATATAGTCTCTGAATTTCTTCCAATCTTCTTGCACTGCTTCCTCCCTCTGGTCTCGGAGTTTCGCAGTCAGTTCTGCGAGTTCCATGTATTCAATCAACTTCATCTGCCATTCTTCCACTGTCGGTAGATCTTCACTTTTCCAATTCTTCGCTATTAAAATCCTAGCAGCTGTTGTAGCATACATAAAAATATTTTATCTCTATTGGGAATCTCATGGTTGACTATGCCCAGCAGAAAGGCCTCTGGTTTCTTAATAAATGTGTTTTTCAACACTTTTTTAAGCTCATTGTAAATTTTCTCCCAGAATTCCTTTACTTTGGGCACGTCCACCACATATGATAAAAGGTACCTTCTACTTTTTTACATTTCCAGCATTCATTACTCACTCCATGATACATCTTAGCTAGTTTCACAGGTGTCAAATACCATCTATACATCATTTTCATAATATTTTCTCTCAAAGCATTACACACCGTAAATCTGATACCTTGCTTCCAGAGTCTTTCCCAATCCTCCAACATTATATTATGTCCCACATCTTTTGTCCAACCAATCATGACTGATTTAACCATTTCATCTTTTGTATGCCACTCTAGCAACAAATTATACATTCTGGAAAGATTCTTACTATTCGATTCAATAAGTTCTGTTTCCAACTTGGACTTCTCAGTTTGAAAACCTAGTTTTCTATCTATCTTAAAAACTTCATTAATCTGATAATACTGCAACCAATCTGTCATAACCTCCTTCAATTGTTCATAACTTTTCAATTTAAAATTCTGACCATCTTGTTCCAAAATATCAGCATACTTTGGCCATTTCGCAGGCATGTTAGGTCTCTTATACGCCTTCGCTTCCACTGGAGACAGCCATCTGGGGGTTTTTCTCTCCAACAAATCTTTGTTTCGTGTCCAAACCTGATACAAGGCATTCCTAATAATGTTATTTTTAAAAGCTTTGTGGGCCTTCACCTTATCATACCACAAATAAGCATGCCAGCCAAATACATTGTCATGTCCTTCCAAATCTAAAACATCAGTGTCCTCCAACTTAAACCAATCCTTTAACCAACAAAAGGCAGCCGCTTCGAAATAAATTCTCAAGTCTGGCAGGGAGAATCCACCTCTTTCTTTTGAATCAGTTAGTATTTTATATTTAATTCTAGGTTTCTTCCCCTGCCATATAAATTTCGATAAGTCTTTTTGCCACCTTTTGAAACAATCCATTTTGTCTATAATTGGAAGCACTTGAAATAAAAACAAAATCTTTGGTAATACATTCATCTTAATGGCTGCTATTCTGCCCATCATGGATCACTGCCTTGTCGTGGCGAAGGGGCTTGAATTACTCAGGGAAGCTATGGACAGGTCAAGATGGACAGGTCATAGTGGAGAGTTTGGACCAAACGCGATCCACCTGGAGGAGGAACTGGCAAGCCACTCCAGTATCCCTGCCAAGAAAACTCCATGGACAAAGACAACAGGCATATAAAAGATATGACGCTGGAAGATGAGCCCCTCAGGTCGGAAGGCGTCCAACATGCTACTGGGGAAGAGCGGAGGACAAGTCCAAGTAGATCCAGAGCTGATGAAGCGGCTGGGCCAAAGCCGAAAGGACACTCAGTTGCTGATATGCCTGGAAGCGAAAGGAAAGTCCAATGCTGTAAAGAAAAGTATTGCATAGGAACCTGGAATGTAAGAACCATGAACCTTGGTAAGCTGGATGTGGTTAAAAATGAGATGGCAAGAATAAACATTGAAGGAAAACAGACGCTGCTACCCTACCCCGCCCCCGAGGGGTTTTCTATTGGTCTGTGGGTGACGTAGGCGCTCAGGCCCCGCCCACAGGTTGGACCGTAGTAATGTCAAAGGGAATGGGGGGGGGGCGAATCGATCTCAGGCGCCTGGGCGGGAGGAGGCGATGAGACAAAGAGCGCTCGATCCTGTGTAAAGGACCAGAGGGAGTTTCTAGAGATTCGAGCCTCCTTCTTATCTCTAGGGAAATGAGTGAAATGGAAGGGGGAATACTCCCCTGGCTTCCCCCTTCCCCTTGTTTTCCAAGGTCCGTGGTGGTGGTGCTAGGGTTAAAAAGGTCCCTTCGTGCTTCCCCCCCCCTCCGCCCTGTCAGACGTGGGTGGGATCAGCCCAGGCCGGGAAGCCGCTTGCTGATTGGCTGGATCGGATTCTCAGCCTTGCGAGCGCGTTAATTAAATGCGTGCCCTTTAAAGCGCTGGTGTTGTTGGCGAAAGAAGCTGAGAAGCCTTCTTCCTTTACCCCTTTTGTTCCAATAGTTCCTCAAAAGCGGTTTTGGATTGAGAGCAGCTCCGGATTTGCGTATAAGCTAAACAAGCTATATCTTAGGGCCCCACTCCCTTGCCCCCCCCCCAAAAAAAATTAAAGGGAAAAAACCTGGATGTACATTTCCAAAATATAAGATAAAAAATTAAAAAATTAAATAAAACCTACATACAGCAACAGTGTTTTGTGTTGTGTAAGCTCCTATGATGCAAGTAATGGGCCCCGCCTGCTAGCGTGCTCCCTAAAATATCACCGCTTTGCTCATTTCTATATACAGTATAGGATGCCTACATTCTGCATGGACAGGTTGCATGACAACATGTAGCATGCAGCTGCAGACTGCAGCACAGCACAGCACAGCACAATTGAATGTAGGTATGTTATCAAATATTAAAGAATGCTTGTAGACTCAGGCAGCATAGACTAAGGGTATGAGTCTTATGCCTAGTGATTGATTTCATGTAATACATAATTTCTTAATTTTGATCCCATTATAAAATTGCTTTAGAAAAATATTCAACTTTATTATTTAGTAGGCCTATATTATTAATATTTACTAGTACAGTTCCCTATCACCCCCACTTGCTACTATAATATATATATATATATTATAATTATATTAAATATTTTACTTACAGTTTCTAAAACGTCAACCAGGAGTTACAAAAGTGGAGCTCAAAAGAGGAAGGAGGAGAAAGCTGAAGCTTAGCAAATTACCAAAATTAGATAGCTTATTTAGAAAGACAGATAAGGGGCCTGATGAACCCAAAGCCTGTACCACAGTGAGTCAGTCATGTGATATTTGTCCCATTCCTGATACAGAACCTGGTACATCTAGTCTATAGAATCTGCTTCAATGACTGAAGCAAGAAATATTCAGATTGACCAACCAGAGAGTAGTACAAGCACAGAAGATTCAACATCAAAATACAAACAGAATGATGTTGAGCTATGGGGTGATTTAAGCAAAGATGACGCTGTATACTGGGTAGAAAATGGTCCGTCAGAGTGTCAGCACTCAGATGGTTCATTTGAAAAATCAAAGAGGTCTTTTGCAAACCAAGACAGATATTGTTCAAAGAGCTTGTTCTATCCCAAACAGGCTAATGGTGAAAAATACTGCAGAGAATGGTTAGTATATTCACCAGAAACTGGTTGTGTATACTGTTTTGTGTGCAAACTCTTTTCAAATTCTTCCACACCATTATCATCAGATGGATTTTCTGATTGGCACAACACCTATTTAGTTCAAAGTCATTAAAACTCTGAAGACCATAGAACAGCTTCAGTAGCATATCTTACAAGAAGAAAACGTGACTCAAAAATTGGCTGTCAAGTAGCAGAACAGGTACATAATGAATGGCAGTACTGGAAACATGTTATTGAACGAGTTGTGGCAGTCCTAATAACTCTGGCAGAGCGTGGTTTACCTTTCAGAGGAGATGAGGAAATATTTGGTTCTCCCCACAATGACAATTACCTTTGATTACTTGAACTTATTGCAAAATTTGATCCTTTTCTAGCAAACAATATAAAAGAATTTGGAAATAGAAGGTCAAGTGTCACTGTTACAGTTTGTGTGAATCTGCAGCTTTTGAAGTGAGCAATTAGTAAGTTGGCAAGTAGCCAAGTTAAGCATGAGTACCTGACTAGTCTGCTTGGAGACAGGAGCCCAGAAACAGGCTGCTGATTGGCTAGAAGTTTCCCTCATAAGCAGCATGACACAGCAGCTCTTTGTGGAGCAGTGTGGAGAGTTGTATGAGCAGGCTGGAGTTAGATGAGAGAGCTAAAGTCTGTGTATATAGTAACTTGTATAAAGCTGTGCGTTACTCTGCTGTATATAATAAAAGCTACAAAAACAAGTTACTGCTCAGCAAGTTCTCTTCCTGAGTTTGTCGCACTGGTGCATGTCACCATAATCACGCTTCCAAGATCAGATTCTAAGTTCGAGAAACACCAACAGTCATATCCTATCTTTCTAAAACAATATGTGATGAATTTATCCAAATGATGGCATTTAAAGTAAGAGAATCAATTTTGGATGATTTAAAAACTGCAGGGTACTTCCGTTTATCTGTAGATTCCACTCCCATGTTGATCAGCTCACTGTTATTGTAAGGTATGTCTCACTAGATGATGGGCTCCCTACTGAACGTTTTCTAACCTTCGTAGAGATGGGTAGCCACACAGGGGAAAGTATGGCTAAGATGGTGCATGACTACCTTACAAATGAATGCAAAATAGATTTTAGTAAGTGTCGAGGCCAGTCATATGATAATGCTGGCAAATACAAGGGTATGCAAGAAATAATACTGAAGATTAATAAGTATGCTATGTATATTCCATGTGCAGGCCATTCCTTGAATCTTGTTGGTAGAGCAGCAGTTAACTGTTGCTTAGACGCAGTAAACTTTTTTTGGAATTGTTCAATAAATATATGATTTCTTTTCATTGTCTACACATAGATGGGCAGCAGTGCTGTTGTCATTCTTCAAAGATGATTCAAAAGTTCCAAAGTCTTTGTCAAAGACTAGCTGTGAAGCTCATTCAAGGGCTACAAGTGCAATACTTGACAGTTATGATGGAATAATTTCTGCACTGCATCAGCTGCATATTGATACTACAGAGAAGGGTGAAACAAGAAATCAAGCCACAAACATTTTTAATAAAATGGAGGAACTTGAAATTATGGAAATGTTATATTTGTGGAGTTATTTGCTGGATGAATTTCACAAGGCTGGTCAATCACAGCAAGACCCCAAAATTAGCTTAGTTGTATGTAGTAAATTGTATGCTTCACTTTCTGATTTTGTTAAAGTTTCTAGAGATCTTTTTGATCATTTTGAAGAACTGGCAAAGGACAAATTGGCCTGATACAGGTTATAACACTTAATTTCATATGAATAAAGCCATTTATAATTATTAGTAGTTTGCCTCATATATTTACACCTATTATTATTTCATGTTATAGCAAGTTTCTAGAGACTAGATTATGAGTGTTTGTAAATTGTGTTTCTAAAGGAACTTTTGTTATTGCCAAATGCCAATGTGTTTTGTTTTATTTGGGTTGTTATGAATAAAAAAACCATTTTAAGTTAGAGTTTAATAATTATGTCACTATTAATATACTTCTTAATTGTATTTCAGTTCAACAATTACTTTGATAAAATACATATTTTGTTATGAGCACATGGCTTTAGATAGGCCTAGCTATTAGGTCCATAAATTACCATATAATAGCATATATTCAACACAAAAAACAGCGACAATTTGTTGTTGACAAAGGACAGCTGGACATATAAAGGACCCCATTGGCTTCAGTAGCTTAAGAGTCTCATCAAACCTAAATCCGTCCCTGCTCACAGGGTTGTTCTGGGGATACTAAATGAGGAAGGAGGACCATGCACGCCACCTTGAGCTCCTTGGGGGAAAAGGTGGGGGGTTGATGCAGTGCATTTAAATTAATAAATATAAAACAAGCCTTCGGGGGGAAAGAAGCACAAAGCGAGGCGGACCCAAAGCACGGGTGCCCAAAGCATCTGCCTGGCAGAAACTCATCCAGGCGCTCCGCCCAGCCCGTGCGCCCTCCTCTCCAGGGCGCGAAGGTCCTTGCGCCTCGCCGTCGAGGCCGGGAAAGGGATTGGAGAGATTTCACCGGCCGCCGAGGCAAGAGAGCGCCGAGCTGGGGCGCTGCGCTCTTCCTGTCTCCCGATCGGCGGGAAGGGAAGGAGGGAGCTGGAGCCGGGAGCGCCCCGGGAAGAAATCCTCGACGGAGGCGGGCTATGGAGGGCGCAGCCTCCGTCTCCTCCGGCCGGGAGTAGCCGCCGAGCCGGCATGGCCCTGGCCGGCTCTTCGCCGGAGCTGCGCCTGCCGCTGACTCGGATCTCCGAGGCGGAGATGGAGCTCTACTACCGGCTCCTGCGAACCGCAGTCAGGGCCGAGTCCTTGGCCGCCGCCGGTAAGTCGCCGCCTCTGGCCGGGCAGCAACAGCAGCTGCAATGCAGCGAGGCTCGGGGGCGGGTGTCCTCCCTCTGCCTGCCCCGCTTCTATTTCTACCGGCGATCTTCCTCTCAACCCCCCCCCCGCCCTCGTCAAGGCAAAGAAGTTACCCCGGGACTGGGGGTGGGGTGGGGGAGTTACAGAGGGGCTTCTCACGGACCCCCTCTTCCCTCCCAAAGATGGGCTGCATCGCTACAGCATTCAATCTGCTAATAGTAACATTTTGGGGGATGGACGCATGAGGGTCGCCAACTGACCTGTCTTGCGCCTTAAAGAAGGGTCGAGTTGCAAAAACCAGCAGGTCACCGGTGCCTTTCCTCACCTCAGGCCCCTTCCGCTCCATGGAGATAACCGTGGTTTCCTCTTGCTGGTGCATGCAGAGCAGGTGAGGGCAACTGAGAAGTTGGCAATGCTATGTGTTCACTGGTGGGGCTTGTTTCTGTGCATACAAGGAAAATCTACAGGTGTTGGAGCCTTGGAGAGAGGAACAGCTTCCATTCTGATGGATGCAGAGTGCTGAGAGCAGAAAGCAATGAGGGACACTTTAGGCCAAGCAGCGAAGCCACTCAGACTGGCCCTCTAACTTTCCCTGGACCACCGGTTTTTAATAGCCATGCTCTGTGCACCTTCCTTGAGTTTTCTCTAGCTAGAATGTGACCTTGAACTGGAACCTAGGAACATAAACTCCTCATACTGAGTCAGAAGCATTGGGCCATCTAGCTCAGTATTGCCTACACTGACTGGTAGCAGGATTTCAGACAGGTTTTTCTCCCAGCTCTACCAGGACATGCTGGGAAGATGCTGGTGGTGTGTGTGTGTAAACTAGCCTACTCTACTAAGGATAATAGTAATGGTAATAATAATAAATAATGATAATAACAATAATAATAATGGGGTGTAAAAATGTAAAACTTACATTTGTTGTCCTTCCCACTTTTTTCCTGGTTCCACCCAATGCTGGCAAGTGGCCCTTTGAAAGTTGCCAGAAAGGGAATGTGATCCTCACTGTTCTTCTCCCACCATGACATCTTAGCATTTTAGGAATTTGAAAGTCCTAAAGCAATATACTACTCATTCAGTGACTACCTTTGCTGATAGATCATTCTGGGAACTACTGTACTGGGTGGGGGTGGGCAGTCTAGGGACGCCTTGCATCCAAAGTGGCCACAGCCCCCCAACTCCTCCAGTAGCCCTCTTTCACTACCAGCAGATGAATGGATTTGGTCCAGAGGTTGATAGCTCCCAACTCCCTTGTCATTCCAACATAAAGATTTCTGTGTTCCTGTGCAAGTGAGAAGTTTGGGGGACCCTGGGCCTTGACTGTGAGTGCAACCATTGGTGTGCAACCTTGCTGGTGGTTCAATCCTCATGTTTGGCTGGGAATGACCCCCCCCCCCCGTCACCTGAAACCCTAGAGAGCCACTGACAGTGTAGAGTAGACCAGGGTTGGACTGCTGGTCCACATGTCACTCTTGACATGTCAGGGGTCCTGTTTGGCCCATGAGGCCATTGACCCCCCACCCACACCCATTTTTCAATCAGCTGACATTGAGTCACATCAGTTGATGGACGGGAGGCAGGGGTTTATTGCAGCTCGGTGCAGCTTCTCCAATGTACAGTATTACCTGTAGTGAGTACACTGGGGAAGTAGACCACCCATCCCATGCATTAACTCTGACAGGTGGGAGGGACCATTCGCTTATGGTGTCACCATGATCTCAGGTGGCTGGCCCCACCCACCTGCCAAAGTGGACCCACTGATCCGCTGGGCCAGAAAGATTCCACATCCCTGGTGTAGTTGTTTGCTGTTCTAATGGTTTGAGTTGGATTGAAGCAGCTACCTGTGTACTGTACTGGGGCTGGCGTTAGGTGGTTGAGAGGGCCCAGGTTCAGTTCTCAACATCTCCAAGTAGGGCTGGGACATATCCCCTTCCTGAAACTCTCTGCCAGTCACTGTTGACTGAGCTGATAACTCCCTCTGCTGTCCTTGGCTGTGAACCAATTTATACATGAACGTGAGTGCGTCATGTGAATGTGTGAACAGACTCATGTGTTGGTCACTGGGAGTTGAGGTCCCCCAACATCTGGAGGGTCACAGGCTCCCCACCCGTCCTCTAAAGAGAGATCTGCTTGCAGCCATCAGAACAGTACTCTGATCATGGGCGGCTTTGGGGAATCATAACATACCTCCCTGGGAGTCTGTAGCAATTAACCAGAAGCAGCAACATTGACCTTAAAAGCAGGTGAATCAAGCCATTGGAAATGCTGGGGCTTGTCCTGAAGCAGGTGTGGCAGTGAGACATGTAAACTGCTAGAGCAGGTGACTTGTCAGGCTACATCCTTCTCAGTGGGAGAAAGGATGCTGTGCTGGAACTTGGGCAATTGTGAAAGGATGTAATGCAAGAAGCTATCAACAAGAACTGGGTTTTTACTCTAGCTAATAGCAGCTGAGTGAGGTTTGTCCAGAGGCTGTTCCGTTTTGGGCTGCAGGTGCTGGCTTGCATTGTGAAATGCTCATCCGCCACAACATTTTCCTGCATGCAGGAGAAAAGCAACAACAGTGTGCCGCAGGCTTCCTTGCTTTCTATCATGCAATTTTATGTGCTCTCGAGTCTGGTGTGATGCTGTCTGCCATACACAGATCTACCACTTCAGCTGCTGTTTGTAAGAAGGAGGCTTTAGTGCAGTGAGGGGGAATCTCCATCCCTCGGACCCTGGGAGGATTCCCACCATGACCCTATTGCTCCTCAGCTTCCTGATGGCTGTGGAGGAAGAGACATCCATTCCTCCCTAGTCAATAGAGAAATGCAGCAAACGGCAGGCATGAGGGCTTAACCTGGCTCACTGTGCTATTCAGTAGTAAATTTAGTTGGGGTTTTCTAACCATGAAAGTTGAGAAACGATGTTATCTCTGTGTGTCTTTTGAACATTCTGAACTATTGTATAAATATTATCTAATGGTAAAACTGACCTAATTTTAGATGTAGACATAGTAATAGACATAATAATATTTTTTTCCTTATTGTGCTTTTTGCACTATCAGGAATGGGGAACCTCAGACTTAAGGGACAAGTACAGTCCTCCAAGTCTCACTCTCTGGCCCTTAGAAGCCTCCTGGGGCCACACCCCTCATCCTTCTCACTTCAAACCCTCCCTGAGTGTTTTTGCCTGGGTGGAATGTATCTCTAATAATAAGAAGGCTTCTTGCTTGCCTTTAAGAAAAATATAGAAATAGGTGTGCTGAGTGTTGTCAGGAGCCAATTGGGCAGTAAATTACACTTTGCAAGTTGGAATTAACTCTTTATTAGCAAAAACATGGTCTTCACAGATTTGGTAGAGTGTCAGGCCTAATGAGCATAGCAGCTCACACCTGGTAGGTTTTGTCCCATGGATCAGTTGCTGAGACTGAAAGCTCCCCCCACCTCAGCTGCCTAAGTCTTCTCTCCAGGGGTTTCCCCAAGCAAGCTAAGACTGTGCCTGCATGAAGCCAACTTCTCCTCTGCCCTTTTCATGCCTCTTCTAGTTCTGGGACAGAAGTGGGGAGGAGATCTTGTTGCAGCAGGAGGGGGAGACACCCGTGGCTCTTCTCCAGCCAGACTCATCTCTGCCTCTTGGCCTACCTCCTCTCCTGCTTCAGCTTCTGCCTCTGATTCTGGACTTCTCTCTGCCACAGATTTTCACTGCTCACTAAGCCCTGCTCCCCCTTCAGCTTTTTACACCTCCTCCCAGTCTTCTCCCTCTGACCACTCATCGTCGTCCCACCACCAATCCCTGGGCTCTGAGATGTCTTCCCTACCACTCTTCTATGTCCAACCAGCCCATGACAAGCATGTGCAGAAAGTAGCCTGCTCTTTAAAGCTACGGTTCACATTCATTGCTCCACCCATTTTTGCCTCTAACTCCACCCACCTCTGGCATGTGGCCCTTGAAAGGTTGCCCAGAAGGGAATATGGCCCTCAGGTTTTTGCTTTCTGTCCTTGCTTATGCTCTTCCTGCAGGCATCTGTTTGTTGGGCCAGGAGAGCGCCCAATGAAAGGAAAATGATTCAATGGCTGCTATTATTATTATTATTATTATTATTATTATTAAACTTTTTAAGCTTGTTGTAAATGCAGGAACCTGCCTTAGATTGAGTCAGACCATGGGCCAAACTAGCTCAGTACTGTCAACACTGGCTGGCAGCATCTATCAAAGATTTCAGGTAAAGTCTTTTGGAGAAGCTGGTGTTTGGACCAGGGACCTTCAATATGGAAAGCATTCTCTTCACCACTGAGCTATGGATGTTGCTAATGAACTCCGTAAGCTGCCTTATCTTGGCACAGACTGTGGGCCCTTCTATTGTCAACACTGGTTGGCAGGAGCTCTGCAGGCTTTCAAGCCCTACTTGGAGATGCTGGGGACTGAACCTAGGATTGATCCTGGGACTTTCTGACTGCAAAGCAGAGGCTCTATCACTGAGCTTCATCTCTTTCCCAACTAAACCAGAGTTGGGGCATTCTGAGTGATGGGTCCCCAGGACATTTGCCTGGCACCACCATTGCTACCTTTTAGGTGTCTGCTGAAGCCAGTTTAGCTTTTCTGGGCTGTCTTTGCTCTTTTATTACTGCCAATCGTGTTTTTATAGCTGCGGAGGACTGCGTGATTGGTCTTTTAAAAATGCTGCTTCTTGAATATTTTATTTAGTTGTATTTATCACTACACCTCTATTCCACCCAATTAACAAGGCAAGGTTTTGCTTTTCGTTTTGTTTGTTTTTGTGTTTGAATTACTCTTTGCTGCTTTGGAAGCCTGTCTCTATACTAAAAAGTGTTTTTTTAAAAAATAATTGTAAACACATTCAATTTAATACCCTAGTATGGATTTAGACTGCTCCATATGGAAATAAGATGTGATTTCTTGCAGTCCTACCTTTTTAAATTCTCTCCCCCCCATCTTCCAGATTGCCCTTCTAGATTATTTTGTCTCTCCACCAACCCCGCCCCACTGCTAAAAAATATTTTATCCAAAGCTCATAGCTGTGCATCCTATTAAAAATAGATGCTTCAGATGCCGTTACAGAGCTTTCAGAATATAGGGCAACAACACCCTCAAAAGGCCTTGGATGCTTTCGTAAGCTGAAGAGAGTGTCTCAAGGAGAGAGAAGCAGATTGAAACAGCCATACAGGATGTTTAAAACCCAACACATGTCACACCAGCAATAACTGCAGTGTGGTCGGTCCCAGCATCCTAATTGTTTACTGCAATAAATATAAAAAGTGACATCAGGTGTGTGTTGGGCAGAAAGATTTGTTTTGGATTGTAAATTGGGAAGTAAAGGTAAAGGGACCTCTGACTGTTAGGTCCAGTTGCAGATGACTCTGGGGTTGCGGCGCTCATCTCGCTTTATTGGCTGAGGGAGCTGGTGTACAGCTTCCGGGTCATGTGGCCAGCATGACTAAGCCGCTTCTGGCGAACCAGAGCAGCGCACGGAAAAGCCATTTACCTTCCCGCTGGAGCGGTACCTATTTATCTACTTGCACTCTGAGATGCTTTCGAACTGCTATGTGGGCAGGAGCAGGGACCGAGCAATGGGAGCTCACCCCGTCGCAGGGATTCAAACCACCGACCTTCTGATCGGCAAGCCCTAGGCTCTGTGGTTTAACCCACAGCACCACCTGTGTGCCCTAAATTGGGAAGTAGGGAATGTCATTTAATTCCATGGTCCCTGTATATCTGCTTTTATTGCTAGTGTATTTTAGGATCATTTCTTCATTTCAAATGTTTGGGTCCTTTGGCTTCCAGTAGTCAAGAATAGGATTCTATGGTTCTCTGAAGAGTCCCTGCTGTCACCCTTAACAGCCCAAAAGGCACAAAAGGAAACAGGACTTATTATTATTATTATTATTATTATTATTATTATTATTATTTATACCCCACCCCTCCCTGGCCAAAACTGGGCTCAGAGCAGCTAACATCAAATGTATAACACATTAATCAGGCAATCAATTAAAATACACCCTAAAATCAGATCAGGGTCAGAATAAAATCCAATCAGATGGCAACCTGCAGACTAGGGTTGGGGACCTTAATTGCTTACCAGGCCCAACTGTTTGTGCTGAACTTCTATTAGCCTGGGAGAAAAATTGGAAGGCCACTTTCATGCAAGTTCTTATGAAAGGGGAGAGGGAGTCAGAATGCACCCCAACCAAAGGCCTGGCAGAACAGCTCCATCTTGCAGGCCCTGTGGAAATACGTCAAATCCCACAGGGCCCTGGTCTCTTGTGACAGAGTGTTCCACCAGGCTGGGGCCATGGCCAATCTAATCTCCTAGAGGCTCGGGTCCTCCAAAATGTTATTATTTGCGGACGGCAAGGTCCCCCGTGGGGCATACTAGGAGAGGGTCCTAGGCCGTATAGGGATTTAAAGGTTAAATCCAGCACCTTAAACCTGATCCTGTACTCCACCAAGAGCCAGTACAGCTGGTATAGCACTGGATGAATGTGATCCCGTGGTGAGGACCCCATAAGGAGTCTCGCTGCGGCATTCTGCACCCACTGGCAGCCCCACGTAGAGTGAATTATAATAATTAAGTCTGGAGGTGACCATCACATGGATCACAGTGGCAAGATCAGGGTGAGAGAGGTAAGGGACTAACTGCTTAGCATGGCAGAGATGGAAAAATGCCGCCTTTGTTGTAGCTGTAACCTGCACCTCCCTAGAAAGGGAGGTGTCGAAGATTACACCCAGACTCTTGACAGAAGGCACTGGAACTAATTGCGCCCCTGCAAGAGATGGGAATTGGGCCCCCAGCCCCATGTTATCCCGGCGCAGCCAAAGGACCCCTGTCTTCGAAGGATTTAACTTCAACTGGCTCGCACGCAGCCATCCAGCCACAGCTTCCAAGCACCTGATCAGTGAGTCTGAGGCCAAGTCCATCAACAGATAAAGTTGGGTGTCATCAGGATACTGGTGGAATCCCAAACCAAAACTCCAGACAAGCTGGGCGAGGGGGCACATTGACTTCATGGGGATGCCAGGAATTGAACCTGGGACATTCTGCAGGCATAGCATATCACCTGTTCTTGAGCCTAGGCTCTAGTAATATGAGGTAGGGCTGGGCTCTGCTGTTAAATTATGAGATTCTACCTTGGCAGAAATTCCATACCTTTTCACAAAATGGCTATTTAAGCACCAAAGGTTGGAAGCTTTTGCAAGATTCTTTTTTGTGCTTGCAGGAACCTACTGTTCCTTTGTCCCAATGTAATTATTTTCATGCACTGGGGAATTTAGTGCCACTTTTACACAGACACGCACTCTTTGTGTTGCAGAAATCCCTTCTGGGACGTTGTGTACCTTCAACCCGAAATGAGATCCTCTTCCTCCAAAGAATGTTTGGTCTGTGATCAAATCTTGCATGAATCACCAGGGATTGCTTGCAACAGCCAGCCACGATCATCACCATCCTGCAAAGGAGAAAATGACCATCTTAGAATCGTAGAATTGTGGAGTTAGAAAGGGCCATGAGGGTCATCAGGCCAACCCCCTGCAATGCAGCAATCTTTTGCCCAACCGGGGACTTGAACCCATGACTTTTATAATTAAGAGGCTCTGAGCAACTGTGGTATCAGCTTGGATGGCCTTCTGCCAGGGGTTCTTTTGCTGCGATCCCTGCATTGCAGGGGGTTGGACGAAATGACCCTCAGGGTCCCTTCCAACTCCACAGTTTTATGATTTGACACTTCAGGGCTCTCTTGACAGGATTCGAAAGGAGGACTTTCCTGGCTTATGTTTAGTCTCTTTCCTTTGCTCTAGCTAGAAAATGCCCTTGTTATAGGGAACTGTCTCCTCTGCTTAGCGCTTGTGCCTGGACGTGGCTCAGCTACCCTCAGTTGAATCTTGGTGTCACTTTACTCCCTAGCTCTTATCCTTTCCATCTTTTTGTGCTTCTTCTTTTTCCATTGGGGATGCTGCATTGTCAGGAGTGTGCTCACATTTCTGCTTCATATTTACCGTGCCTTGGCATGATGAAATGGAAACATCCCCATGAACAGAGGAGAGAACCCATTGGAAAGGCAGATAAGATAAGGGATAACCACTCTGTGTTAACGGCACCATAACTATCCAGATGTGCAAACAAGGGAGCGAGATCGATTTCCCCTTTAACAGTGAAGTGCAGCTTCTGATCTACTTTAATTTAGGCTGCATTCACAAAGCAGTTTATTCTATTTCTCTGATTGTTAACTTCAGCATTATGTTTGAGCTTTCACATGATGTAGAAGCCAGAAAAATATTGGAATATAGTGCACGTTTAGTGACCATTTCTGTGTAAAGTGACAAATTTGGGGTAGTATACTGGCATACAGCACTTTCCTATTGTTTTTGTGGGGAATCATGGGGGCTTTGCCTTTAAATGAGAACTTGTCTTTAAATGAAAACTGAACCAAATTTCTCCTATATCCCTAGTTGTGAGAAAAAATAATTTGTGACATTGCACAATGCATTTTAATGATCAACGGGGTACCTCTGCTGCCTCCCGCAGTTTGGTCAAACTCATGTTAGTCGCTTCGAGAACACTGTCCAACCATCTCATCCTCTGTCGTCCCCTTCTCCTTGTGCCCTCCATCTTTCCCAACATCAGGGTCTTTTCCAGGGAGTCTTCTCTTCTCATGAGGTGGCCAAAGTACTGGAGCCTCAACTTCAGGATCTGTCCTTCCATTGAGCACTCAGGGCTGATTTCCTTCAGAATGGATAGGTTTGATCTTCTTGCAGTCCATGGGACTCTCAAGAGTCTCCTCCAGCCCATAATTCAAAAGCATCAATTCTTCGGAGATCAGCCTTCTTTATGGTCCAGCTCTCACTTCCATACATTACTACTGGGTAAACCATAGCTTTAACTATACGGATCTTTGTCAGCAAGGTGATTTCTCTGCTTTTTAAGATGCTGTCTAGGTTTGTCATTGCTTTTCTCCCAAGAAGCAGGCGTAATTTAATTTCGTGACTGCTGTCACCACCTGCAGTGATCATGGAACCCAAGAAAGTAAAATCTCTCACTGCCTCCATTTCTTCCCGTTCTGTTTGCTAGGAGGTGATGGGACCAGTGGCCATGATCTTAGTTTTTTTGATGTTGAGCTTCAGACCATATTTTGCTCTCTCCTCTTTCACCCTCATTAAAAGGTTCTTTAATTCCTCCTCACTTTCTGCCACCAAGGTTGTGTCATCAGCATATCTGAGGTTGTTGATATTTCTTCCGGCAATCTGAATTCCGGCTTGGGATTCATCCAGTCCAGCCTTTCGCATGATGAATTCTGCATACAGTATAAGTTAAATAAGCAGGGAGACAATATACAGCCTTGTCGTACTTCTTTCCCAATTTAGGTAGCTAATCTTGGCCAATAATGGAAATCCAGTTTGACTTGCTTTAATTAAGAGCCTCCCTCCTTCAGGCTGGAAAGCCATTTGAGGATTAGAGGAAATTTGGGACATATAATTACAGATCTTATTTTGCAGCCCAAAGCCACTACTGCAAGGGAGCTTCAGTGGTAGATACACCCAATTGTTTTTGCATTGGCTGTGTGTAACGAATCAGATCTAAGTTAAGGGATTTTCAGAAACCCACAGTGTTTTATGAGTTAATAGGCACCCCAGTTTGAGTGGCAGGTATCTCATGGGAGGCGGGACATCCCGCTCTTTAAAAAGAGGGAGCAGCCGTTATAGAGGGGAGAGTGGTGACTGGAAGAAGGCGGGCGTGGGGCCAGGATAGTGGTGGGTAGGTTAGGATAGGTTGAAGATGTGTATATGATGCTGAAAGATAGAGTTTACACTGTTATGAAACTAAGCTTATAAACGATTGCATTACTGAAACTGTTATGTTCTGAAAGGAATAAAGACTTCTTATTGTTGAGCTAAGAAAATATCGTTGTTCATTTGGTCCAGCGAGCTATGTATGCTCATGAGGAGGTGAACTCAGGGAAAGGACAAAACTGACCTGCAGGGTGATAGTTTGTGTCTTGGAGTTCCCTCAGGAGGGACTAACGGGCGGAAACCCTGGTATTGCCACAGAGTTGCTAAGAGGGCTTAGCTAACTGGTATAGTGAGGGATCTAATGAAAGAGAGACCCCGAACTGTAGGCAAAGAAGAGTTTAACCCCTGAAGCCCAGAGCAGAGGATATAACTGGCCACGGCCGCTGGACAGGAAAACTCCCATTACTAAGAGATCCCCAGATTATAAATAAAAGGGGATTGACATCACAGACGGACCTCAGAGGGACAGGTGGGGTGGATTGAAATTTGACCCAGAACACCTGATTAGAAATTCACTTAGTAACAAGGGGAGAGTGTGAAGTGGAGGTTCGTCGCAACTGTGCTATTTTAAAACAGAAAATGCTTTAATGTGCCTAAAGATTCTGGTCTGTTGCAACATACACAGAGTTGCACCATTGGTCCACCTATCTCAGTATTGTCCTTACAGACCGGCAGCAGCTTGCCAGGGCTTCAGAGTGGGGACAGTTGTAGGGCAACCTGGAGATGTTGGAGATTGAACCTGGGAACTTCTGCTTGAAAGGCATTTGCTCTGGTCTGCAGGCTTTCCCCTAAAATAGGAGCAGGAACCCGTGATACTGCCCATCTTGCTTGCTCTATCACTCACTGGTGGCAGCTCCCCAATACTTCTCGAAAAATATGTTGCAGAGCTGGAAAAAGTTCAGAAAAGAACAACCTATCAGCCCCAACCAGCATGGTCAGTAGTTGGGTATGCTGAGAATTGAAGAAACATTCAGATGCCGGTGTAGTTGACTTACGTACATATATTTGGGGTGTGGCTGGGGAAAGACCATCTTACCCTTCGCTTCAGGAAGCAAAATGCCTTCCGCTGGCCCTGGCAATGAAGCCTGGGGAAGAAGTTAAAGTACTGCATGCTCAGTTTCCTTCCCACGCATGATAAATCTTCTCAAGAACCTTGCAAGGTATGTTGGCCAGAGGCAATTGATCTGAGGTTATCCAGTGAGATTTCTAGGGATTTGGGCTGCCTTGGTCTAAGCTCAAATTTCTAGTCATTGGGTTGTGTTCACAAAACATTCACAAGGGCCATGTGGAAATGAAGCCACCGCAGAGAGCAGTCCCAAGCTCCTTTCTTGTTGACTTGGGTGGAAACATACTTTCCTGGGCACCTGAAAGAATCTGCAAACCAACTCTTTCTCCAACATTTCTGGGTTTCCTTGGTAGCGCTCTGGCCCTTTGACAAAGCTCTCATCTGTTCCTTTTTTATAAATCACAATTGGGATTGTGTTCCACAAAGAGCAGTTGATTGGTATCGAGAAGAGTAATGAGTTTTTTAGGCGGCTAGACAGGTGTGTAGTATACCTGCTGTTTGCAAATGGTGTGGGCTGTTTTGGTGAGGGGCAGGGAAGATAAATAACAGGCAGCACTGAACCAGCCCTCCTTTATTAAAAGGACATTAATTACTGCACATGCTGTGTCTGTGACTCAAGAACATCACCTACTCTGTAACCTTTTGCTGACCCTGTTCTTGCCCTGGTCTTGTTGTTCATAAAACCCAGGCTCAAGGTTCCCTCTGAAAGGATTTGTTGTGGGCTGCCTGCCTGCCTGCAGGTAGCTGTTTACAGCACACTGATGGTCCGAAAGGAAGGAGGGCAAAAATCATACCTCTTGGCCCTGCCTTGACTCATCTAGATGTTTTTCAAGCTGTGAACACATCTAGATGTGTACAGTATATAAGTTACGTGAACAATCTGGGATCCTGCAAAATGCAGGGTTGTTGATTGTGCAGAGTTGCATCAGCTCTGTTCACAGGTTGAATGAACTCGAGGTTGTGTAGATGGACCTACTCTGGAGTGACTTACAAATGTCAGCAATGAGATATTTCCTCCCTTCAGGTTGACAATCCAAAACAATATACAACACAAAAGGAAAATGGATTGGGAGGGAGAAAAGCAAACTCAGACACTCTTCCTTAATTACAGAGTTCTTGGAATGGCCAGCTGGAATGGGGGAGATATCACAGAGAGGATGAGCAGGGTCCCTTTCCATCAGGAGATGCTAGGGCTTGAGCCTGGGACCATCTGCATCCAAAGCAGGTACTCTGCCACTGAGCTATGACCCTCCCACGCAGAGGCTATAGAAAGGGAAGAGCAGGCACTCAAGTCGATGGGTGATGGAGATGCAGAGCTGCAGGAAGGAGAAGCCTGGAGAAAGTGGGATAAAGATGTGACAGGCTCAAGCTACGCAATGATTAAGCCATGCATTTCATGTTCCTTTGTTTGCCAGAGTCATCTCTTCCAACACGTGCAAAGGACATTGCTGAGGACTTGAAGAAAGAATTTGCATTTCTTTCTGGTGAGTATGGCAAACTCTTCTTTGTCTCCCAAACATTTTTTTTAAAGTGTGATATAAATAGACAAAATTAAATTAAACCCCACCCCAGATTGCTGGGGCCAGTTTGAGACTGAACAAGGGCTCCGCTGGGACCAGGGATGGACAGTGCAGTTTGAGACTGAAGCAAAATGCAAGTCCACAGCAGTTAGCATAATAAATAAGGGCTCCATTTAGGTTAGTTTCATGGTCACATAGTAGTGTAGTTGGACCCCTTCATGATAGTCACAGCCATGCCCCCTTCAAAAATTATGCAATAATCTTATCAATATATGGTAATAGTAATTAGAGATGAAATTCAACAACCAGTGTGGATCTGCATTTGTTGCCCTTCAGCTAGAGCTCTGCATTCACACGGGCAAATGATTTGGAGTGCTCCAGTGTCTTATTTCAGAGTGACTTGAGTTCTGTTTTCCTTGAAGTCCCATTGCACATAAGCCCCTTGCGTTCTCAGTGTTCCTAAATGCTTAGCTTTGGAGCATTTAGAACAACTCCTCCTCGTTGTTCTCCCCATGTTCTTTTTCTAGAGGGGCCCTTGGAGCCAGTCCTCAGGGGCTGAATCATCTCTTTCATTCCAGATGAGCTCCAAGTAGCACCCAGGGTGAGAAGACTTCTTCTTCATGGTGAAAAGGTCCCCTTCCATGCTGATTGGGTAGCTTTAAGATGCTGGAGACAGGGAACCTGCTGCAGAAATAGTAATGGGTCTTTGACCGTGACCCTGCCTCCCCCAGCAGGCACATGGGTTGAATGGTTTAGCAGCTGGTTTAGGATGTGTACTTATTCCCAACCCCCCTCTCTTCCAAACTAGGTGGAAGAGGGAAAGACAACGGCTGGATCATAACATTTCCTGAAAATTCCAATTTCAACCAAATGCCCGAAGAGGTTGTAACAAAAGTTTTGAGCTACTTAACTCGGATCCCAAGGTACCCATATTTCACTCTAGTGGGTGCTGCGCTGTTACACCAGCTTGATATTGTTATAGAACCAAACTATTAAGTTTACTGCCTGTACAGTCTTAAAGGAAAACATCATGAAAATGATGTATCGTTGGTATATAACCCCAACTAAATTAGCGAAAATGTATAGAATCAGCAATAAGAAATGCTGGAAATGTAAGACAAAAGATGGAGATTTTTATCACATGTGGTGGGGTTGTGAGAAGGTTAAAAGATTTTGGGAGTTGATATATAATGAACTAAAAAAAATGTTACAATATACATTCCCGAAATTACCAGAAGCTTTTTTGTTGGGGTTAGTGGGAAAGGAAATCATGAGAAATGATTAGAGACTATTCTTATATGCTGCCACTGCAGCCAGAATCTTACTAGCACAGAAATGGAAAACACCAGGTTTACCAACGATTGAAGAATGGAGAATAAAATTATTGGAATATTTATAATTAGCAAAGTTGACTTGGGAGAATAAGGAATCAAAGCAATCAAAGGTTCAAATCAGAAAAAAAATCATTGTAAAAATATGAAAACATTTACAGGTTTTGATACAATACTTGCAATGTAATAGTAGAATTATCAAAATAGATAATAATTTAATTATAAAAAGTTAAAAATGGAGTCAGGAAAGCAAAATAATGAGGAGAAGGTATAAAACCAGGGTGGAAAAGGAGGGAAGTAACAATACTTGGCGGAGTTCATGTATTTGTATTTGATGTTGTTTTTTTAAGTGTGTTTCTTTATGTTATGTTAAAAGCAAAATAAAAATATATATATTTAAAAAAGATATTGTTATAGATTTAAGGGTGGGGGGGCTCCCCTAAACCCTATAAATTAACAAATGCTAGGATTTTGATTATTTGGGACATGAAGGGAGAATGCAAGCTGCAGAAGAATCCCTGTGGCTGAGCTATGTTCCTCAAGGAACAATAGAGAGCAATTGAGGGACATTAACAATGGGACACGGTTGGCGCTGTGGTCCAAACCACTGACCCTTGGGCTTGCCGATCAAAAGGTCGGCGGGTTCAAATCCCCGCAACGGGATGAGTTCCCGTTGCTCGGTCCAAGCTCCTGCCAACCTACCAATTTGAAAGCATGTCAAAGTGCTAGTAGATAAATAGGCACCGCTCCGGTGGGAAGGTAAACGGTATTTCAGTGCGCTGCTCTGGTGTCGGTGTTCCGTTGCGCCAGAAGTGGCTTAGTCATGCTGGCCACATGACCTGGAAAAACTGTCTGTGGAGCAGACAAACACCAGCTCCCTTGGCCTATAAAGTGAGATGAGCGCCACAACCCCAGAGTCGTTCGCGACTGGACTTAACTGTCAGGGGTCCCTTTACTTTTTAACAATACAAGAGAGGGCCTTCCCCCTTGCCCTGAGGTGTGAACAGAGACTGGGGATGTGGAAGGTTGCCAGGGTGACTGTTCTGGAAGCAAGGAGGAGGAAGAGGAGCTGAGATCATTCCTGGGCAGGCTGCCTGAAGGTTTCCTGCGCTGCTGTGGGGGTACCAGCCCCTGTTGAAAAGGCCAGGCTGTAAGATCTGGACTCCCTCCATGCCGACTGAAGGTGTAATTAGGTGAATAAACAAACCATATTTCTTAAAGCCACGGCATTTCTCCACCGTGTCTTCCTTAGTCTGAGAGACAGAGGCTGGCTTTGCCTACCTCACAAGGTTGTTGCAGGGATGAAAGGTATATTTTCGTGCAGGGGGCATGCAGACTACTGTGATGCACTGGAGAATCAGCATAATAATAAAAAAACAGATAGTTGCCTGTTGCTTACTTTGACAAACTATGTCAGCACCAGAATCATAAACAGCAGTGTTGCTGCATCAATAACCAAGATAGAAAACTTGCAGCTTTTTTCTGGTAGGGGGCACGGCATAGCAATTTATTAGGAGCACATGTTTTGCAAATACTTCCTGACAGTAAGAGCTGTTCGGCAGTGAAATTTGCTGCCAAGGAGTGTGGTGGAGTCTCCTTCTTTGGAGGTCTTTAAGCGGAGGCTTGACAGCCATCTGTCAGGAATGCTTTGATGGTGTTTCCTGCTTGGCAGGGGGTTGGACTGGATGGCCCTTGGGGTCTCTTCCAACTCTAGGATTCTATGATTCTATGATACAATTACCAGCATCTCCAGTAGGAAAAAAAAATCTGGTGGAAGTTAATGAGAAATACCTCTCTCTTCCTGAGAACTGGGAGAGTCAGTGGCAGTCAGAGAAGACCAAATGCCTGCTATTTGCTGATCAGGTGTTTATTATTATTATTATTATTATTATCATAAATTATTATTAGATCCCACTTCATAGTAGCAGATTCCGTTTCAATAAGGAGCAATGCATCAATAACAGAGGACATACTTATCCCTTCACATACTAGAAACAGCTTCAGAAACTGAGCTATGTTCCCTGAGGTCTAGAAACTTGGCAAAGGGCCGGCGACTGTTTAAAAAAATGAAACAGAGATTCTGTGCATCCTTGCCTTAAATGTGTGCTGGATTTAAAAACAGTAATGCACACCCACAATCCTGAAGGTCCAAATAACAGCATATATATATCATGTTCACTAGTTTCATTTGCAAATGTTTGTTCTGGAACCTAATAATTAAACACTTGTTGGTTTAATTCACCTGTGTCAACCTTCAACACTGGGCTGCCAGGAAGTAAGAAGAACTGGGGAAAGAAAAAGAAAAATGTTAACTGTGGTCAAGTTACTAATAAAAGAAATCAGTCTACCTTGATACCTGCCCAGCAGGTTGGGTTGTATATTAAATGCAGTAGCAAGGTGCTCAGAACTTTGTTTTACAGACAAGAGACTCACTTTTGGACTTAATGGCTTTATGTCTCTCTAGATGACAATGTGTATTTCTTCCCTTCCTTGACCTGAGTCTCCTGTTTCAATGGGATTGTTTTAGCACATATTTTAATTGCAGATGTTTATTATTATTATTATTATTATTATTATTATTATTATTATTATTAGGATTCCCCCATCCACCCCTTTTGTATCTTAGTGGTTGACATTTATATTTGAATGTTTGTGTAATTGGTTTTATCATCCTCGTAAACTGCTTAGAAGCTTATTGCGGCATTAAGTGGTATATAAATTAATAAACAGTAATACTTGCGGTCAGTCTGACATTTTACCACACTTGGAGATCCTCCTGCTCAGTGGTGCCCTGGATATTTGCCCAAAAAATCCTAACTTGATGGCACCACTCTTTGTTGGAGAGTTTAAGTGCCATTTGCCTCTATGTGGTCAGTAAATGAATCTAGCATTAACTGCTCTGAGTTCGATGGTATCTGCAGGTTCATTGCTGAAGTCAGAGAATGAATATTGGGCCTTGGCCCAGGGATCAAGAACATGCATGGCACCCATTGATTCAAGAACCCCATGGATTGCTCCCTTGGTCATGAGGTGGCAAGGGTGGTTAACTTCCCCCTACTCTCCCTTTAAAGGGTCATAGAGTTGAAGAAGGAAGTTGGGAAGAGTGGTACTCTTTGCCACTTCCTCTTTCAGCTTTTGGTTTTTTTCAAGGCTCAGATGAATTCTTTTGGATCTGAATCTAGGTTCCTTGGGAAATTGAAGTCTGTGTGTGCATGTGTTTGTGCCCAACCCTTCTCTCTTTCTGTTTCTCAGAGGGTAGGCTGATCCAGGGCAAGGGGCTGGTGCCCACTGTTAAAAAATCTTAATGCACCCCTTGACCTGAAAACGCTGCCAACTCCTGGTCTAGGTGTGCCATTTATTAACTCAAGCACTGATACATTTTTTGTGAACTGATGCTGAATTTAGTAAAATGGCAGTCAAAAAGGATGCCCACAAGTCGATGGTGATGGTAACTATGCCTAGATGCTCCAAAAAAAAAAAAAGGATATTAGACAAACTCAAGGTTCCCACAATAGTTAAATGGAACCTTGTATTCAGAAGCACTGCACCCCCAAGTATTGAGCACTGGGAGCAACAAACAGGGGAAGGGATCTTGTCTTAATGAGACAAAACATCCGTTTTTGAGAAGCATCTGGTGCTGCTGGAAACAGGACACAGTGTTAGGAAAGTCATGTAAATAACGCGGGTGGAGACAAAAGAAATCCTTGTAACTCTTTACCAAGGAAAATGAGCAAAACTTGTGTGTAATTTGAGGATAAATAAATGAGAAAAATGTGCATAAGATGTTTTTATCTATTTTACTTCAAGGCCTTGTATATAGCAGGGAGACATTCAGCAAAATTAGCTGGTGGGGAGAAGGGAGGAAGACTCTCAGTACTGCACAGCCAATCAGAGCAAGTGGCATCTTAGCAAACATCATGCCACTCTGCCCGGTTGCTAAGCAGCATCTCTGCCCGCCCCCACTCTTGGCTAGCAGAATTATCCTTTAAGCATGGAGTTCTGAAGAGTGAGTACTTCCACACTATAGGATCAATTTCATATGAAGGTGGAACAAGTATCATGTGGCACCAGTTCCACAGATCAAAGCAGTCAAGGGGACATATATGGGGGGAAAGGTGATCTTGCAAATAAACTGGCCCTAAGCTGTTAAGGGCTTTATAGACTAATTATCTTATTTTTGTTATTTAGGTATTTAGTTATTGCGGTTTGGCTGAGAGGCAGTGAATGGCCCAAGGTCACCCAGTGAGCTTCATGGCTGAGCAGGGATTTGAACCCTGTTCTTGCAGGTGCTAGTATGACACTCTAAGCCAGAGGTCAGCAACCTTTTTCAGCAGGGGGCCAGCCCACTGTCCCTCAGACCTTATGGGGGGCCAGACTATATTTTTTGGGGCGGGGAGGAGAAAAGAACGAATTCCTATGCCCCCAAAATAACCCAGAGGTGCATTTTAAATAAAAGGACACATTCTATTCATGTAAAAACATGCTCATTCCTGGACAGTCCATGGGCCAGATTGAGAAGGTGATTGGATAATAATTGCAATAATTGCTATAATTACAAAGTAATAATGTTAATGCAGCACATCCTGGCCAGTTTCAGAAGGGAAGTTGAACAGAGCATACTGTTTGTTACAGTGGTTGAACTGCCAGTGGAACAGGGTGCCCACTTCGTCTCTTTGCTGCAGCTTCAGATATATAATTCTTCCCACCCACTGAGCCCAGCCACTTCCTGGAATTCCTGCAAGAAACAAAAATTGCAGTCTCTTCCCACCTGTCCAAAACCCCTGAGGGTTTTTTTGGGGGGGAGTTTCATCCAGAGGTGTGTTGCCACCAATCTCGTGTGTGAACTGAAGGTTGCCGTTTCCAAAGATGAAAGTGCAACCCAGCTTTCCTGTACTGGCGAGCGAGTCATTGCAGAGTTGCTCCACCTTACTAAGGTACTTTAGGGCTGTTCCCAGTATTGCTTACAGGGAACGCCCTGGCAGATAGCAGTCCACCACCCACCACACCCTAGACAGCAAAGGTGGCAGCACCATGAAATTCATGGGAACAACCAGTGAGAGATTAGCAAAGCAGAAATTTGCCTAACAGAATCACAGTGGCCTTTCAGCTGGCTGGGTGCTGATTGATACGGGAATATAGAGACTAGGGATGGGGAAGGAACTCCTTTGGCCTGCTTTGCGCAATGGACCAACCTGCTCTGACATTCCCAGACTCGCTAGATGATCGGAATGCAACTCCCACTTGGATTGCACCCTTTCCCAGATTTTGCAGTGTATTTGAGATGCCCAAAAGTGTGCACAAAAATAACAATGCATATTTTATGTAAAAAAAAGATTGATATTGCATTGTTTTGTACTGGTGAATGCATCAGAAAGTGTGCATTTTATGAAAGTGTGTTTCATAAAATTTATATACCACTGGAAAGGAAGGGATTTACTCTTAAACTTATCCTCAATATCCAACTTTCCTCTCCCTCTTAATAACATTTTTGAATGTGGTTCCTTTTTCCATTTATGCACACTTTGTCCTAATATTTGCATTCTTGTCCACATTATTTTTGTGTGTGTTGTTGTTTAGAGAAGCATGTGTTTCAATTCAGTACAGGTTTAGTATGAATTTGGTAGGCTCTCTTTAAAATGCAAACTGTACTGAATCTCACCCCGCTACAAGTCTTGCAGCATCAGATTCTGGTAAGCCATTGCTAGGGTGTGTGCCCTCCTTTGGTTCTCCGCCCTTTCTTTTTCCTGCCCTGCCCCACCCTACTCTTTCAGTGGCTTTGATCCTAGAAAACAAAATAAGTATGGAATGAATTGACCAAAATCTTGCAACGTACGCTGGAATTTGCAGCTTGATCTCCAGGCAATGTTATTTGCCAAGTGCCATGCAAACCTCTCATTAACAGTGTGATGAGTAGATTCAGAGCGGGTTCACCTAAATTATAGTTTTGAAGAACGTGAATTAGTAATTGAGTCAGGCAAGGTTAGGGCACGTGCGATTTTTTTTGTATGCGGTTCTGTGGTTTTGCTGGGAAAACAAAGACTTGTGCAACAGAGAAAGAAGAATCCACCTTATTCCAGATAAATAGCCCCTGTTCCAATTATCCCCATCTACTATCAATTTCAGCTCTCTGGTCCCTGTCGCTGGTAAACCAGTTTCTCCTTTGTGCCCATAGGTTTTTTTTTTTTTTTTGCTGCTTCTTTAAATATTGAAACAAACAAACAAACAAAAATTCATTCCAGTAGCACCTTAGAGACCAACTAAGTTTGTTATTGGTATGAGCTTTCATGTGCATGCACAGTTCTTCAGATACCAACCCCCCCAATTATTTATTTATTTATTGTTTTGTTTTGACTACGGCAGACCAACACGGCTACCTACCTGTATCTTTAAATATTGTCAGCTGCAATATTATTGATTGCATTTATATGCCACCTCCCCCCCCACAAGGAGCTCAATACATGGTTCTCCTTCCACTTTCAGCCCCACAATGACCCTGTGAGGTAGGTTAGGCTAAGTGATGGTGACTGGCCCAAGGTCACCCAGTGAGCCTCATGGCTGAGATAGGATTTGAACTCTTGGTCTCCCACGTCATAATACAGTACTCTAACCATCACATCACACTGAGACCCATGTCAGTCCCGTCTCTTGGGTTTAGGAGTGGGGAAGAAATTCAGTTCAGTTTGTATTTAAAGGCGAATGTGCCTAATTTGCACTTTCTGAAACAGTATGTGAACCAAGGCACAGCCATCCTTTAAAACACACACACACACACACACACACACAAACTGTGCTGAATTTTGTAATTATTTGTTGATTTTTTTCTTTTACTAGACTTATATCCTGCCCTTTCTGTCAAAAGAGCCTTGGGCAACAGACAGTTGTAAAAACAAAAGCATTATAATATAATTAAAAGCAATCTAAGAACAGTTACAGTTAAAAGCATCTAAAAGCTGTTTCATTTTAAACCATATTAGCAGTTATAAACACTGTTCCATCCAGTGATCTTCGGGTTGCAAGGGACAGGATTCTTCAACACCCAGTGCCTATGGGGAACAGGAATGCTTTCAAATTCCTCCTGAAAGTTAATAATGATGGAGACAGGTGCACTTCACTAGTGAAGGCATTCCACAACCAGGGAGCCACTCCTGTAAAGGCTCTGTCACAGTTCTGCACCAGCCCTCAGTGGCAGCACTACAAAAAGGCCTCCCTAGCCAATTGTAGGGTCCAGGATGGATGGAACTGGGGAAGGTGCTAGTTTAGGTACAGTACCTGGCTCCCAGTCAGGTAATGTGTACATAAAATGCATATAATATGGGGAGTTTGGCATACACACAGACACACACACACACACCTACATAAAAATGCATTAAATTAGGGGAAACTGATTTGCAAAAATGTGTGTTTCGGGTGCATACAAAAATGGGTACCGGTATATTATGGGAAGTTCAAACTGCAATGCCAGTGACTTTTCATGAGGACTTTTAAAAACAACATTTGCAACCTGATTTGGATATGTGGAGAACTGAACTTAAGAACCGGAAAAATGAGACACCTGGTTCGTCAGATTTGCCCATCCAAATTCCTGGTAGACCTGGGTGGTGCGTGACTATAGAAACCTTCAGCTGGCACACCCTGCCAGTGTGACTTTTCAAGGGTGAGCTTTTAACTCAGAATGGGAATGGATGTTTGTGTATTGAAAGCCATTTTTTTGAAAAACAATGTAGGAAGTTCCTGGATCTAAGGAAGTCTGGTTGTGAATTTTTGGTGTGGATGTGAATGGCACAGCTCTGTTCCCTGCTTCTTATTTGTTTAATTTTCTTGTGTTCCAGCCAACGTGAATTGGACACCAAATTTATCCTAATCCTGGACAGAAGGTTGGATACATGGACGTCAGTCAAAATGACTCTGCAAAGAATAGCAGTAAGTTCTTCTGTGGTGGGGTGGGCACAAGGGGAGTGTCATTATCTGCCCAAGGAGCATAATTCCTTTGTGGGTAACCTTCTGGGGGACAAATGCCAGTGGTGGGAGGAGCCAGAAATGGGCAGGGCTAGAGGCAGAAGTGGGTGGAGCAATGGCTGTGACTCTTACCAGGAGAGCAGGCTGCATTTCGGCCAGGCAAAAGCCAGAGGTTTCTGCACACACAAACACACACACTCTCTCTCTCACACATACTCCCCAAGACACCCTCCATCCAGGTGAAGAAGTAGCATTACCACAGTTCAATTACACATTCCAGCCAGGCAAAATCATTGTAGGATGATGCTAAAGAGGGTATGGCCTGGGAACAGTTCTGAGGACTGGTTCCCCAATTCCAGAGGAGTTGGGAAAGGGAAGGGGAGTTGGGGGGCTGACCACCATTGGGGGAGAAGGCCTAGGTGTTTGGTCTTGTTTTAGCCCTAGTGAGCTCCAGCAGAAGGTGACATATCCGCTGAGCTCTTTGGTCTGGTGGTGCTGGTGCTGAATGCCAAATCAGTCCATAATAAAACCATGTTCATTCACAATTTGAGTTGGCTGATCTGGCATGGGTGAGTGAGCTGGGTGGGCCTTACCCAGCTCTGTCCACCTGGATTTTCAGTGCTGCACCAATCTAGATTAGGGAGTCAAGGCAGGGGGGTTGGCTGTTGCCCCTACAGACACCATTTCCTTAACCAGGGAGGCTCTTGACCTTGGGGTGGGATTAGAGGGTCAGCACTTGAGGCTGGGCCAGAGAGATAGATTGGGGGTGCCCCTCAACCCCTTCTCTTCCTGTCTTGCCAGATTAAGCAGAAGGTGGTTGACTATTTGGGCCCAGTGTGTTGTTAATGCTTTGCTGCATGAAGGGGTGGTCTCTGCTGCACTGAAAGACTGTTCCTTAATAAACTAGCTCTCAACCCTTTGTATTTGAACAGCTAGTTGCCAACACCCCTTTCGGGGGAAGGTGGTGGAAAGGGCCATGATGGGGCAGCTGCAGGAATTATTGGAGGACACAGTTTATTTAGATCTATTCTAGGTTCAGGCCTGGCCATGAAACTGAGTCTTCCTTGGTCGTCCTGCTGGGTGACCTTTGCAGAAAATAGGGCAGGGGGAGTGTGACCTTGCTCCTGTTTCTTGATCTCCTTTCAGCACTTGATACCATTGGCCATGGTATCCTCCTGGACCAGTTCTGGGACATGAGAACTGGGCGGTGTGTTTGGTGGGTCCTGGGCTGCCCAGATGACAAGACTCACCTGTTGAGAAAGGCTTTGGAAGTAAACCTCAAGGGAAATTCCATACCCGCTGCCTGTCAGGGCAGGTGTCACGAGCAAGTCAGCAATAACTCACACAGTAGCAAGTGAAGTTAACTCTTTATTCAAATAACAGGAGTTCTTGGAAATTAAAAAAACCCACCATTTTATAAGTTGTGTGAGCTTGTTTCTCAGTTTGATTCTTTTACATGGTTTTGCATATTTTGTGGCATTTTATGCATTGCGATTTGCTGTGGTTTTTATTTATTATTGTCTAGTAATTCTTTATTGTAACTGATAAGCGTTATTATTTGTGGATATTAAATTTTACTGTTTACTATTATATTCTAATGGATTATTGAAAATTGCTTTATTTGATATAAGTTGTTTATTTTAAAGTTATTGTGGCTTTCTTGTATTGGATCAGATTGTTATTACGTATATGATCTTTGCTGTCTATTTTGTTGTTTCTTCGGCTTGTAAACCGCCTTGTGCATAGTAATATAGAAGGCGGTATTACAAATTTAAAGTGAAATGAAAAATGAAAATAAACAAAAGAGCCCAGGAGGCCAGACCTAGTGAGCAAAGCAACTCATCCCAGTAGTTCTTACCCCAATGAGGCAGTTGCAAGGTTTCCCACAGTTCTCTAAGTCTCCTCCTCCCCTGTTTCCTTCCCAAGCAATCTGAAGCTCCTTCGTCTTGCCTGTCTTTGATCCGCCCTCTTCACACCTCTTTGGATTCTGGAAGACCAGAAGAGAGGGGAGCTGGTCGCCGCAGGAGGGGGAGACACCCAGGCTTCCTCACCAGCTTGCCTCATCTCTGCCACTTGGCCCTGCTTCTGCTTCTGCTCTCTGCCACAGACTCTTCCTGCTCACTAAACCCTGTTATCCCTTCAGCTTGTGACACCTCTTCACAATCTGCTCCCTCTTCTCCTTCTGACTACTCATCACCATCCCACCACCAATCCCTCTGAGCCGTCTTCCCTTAGGTGTTCCCCAGCTGGTGCCTCCCACCACCTCTCTGCATCTAGTCTATGACGCTGCCTTGCAGGATATCTTTGGGGAAAGAAAAGGCTCAAGAGTAAACCCTGTGCAAATCTGTAGTGCAGTCCCTAAGATGGTTGGATGGCGCCTTGTATACCTCTTTCTGGCAACTCCTGCAGCCAAGCTGGTGCCAAATGTCTTGCTCTGCTTTCCTTTGACCACATCAGCAGGGCTGAGAGGGGAGTCTTGTTGTCTGGGCAGCCCAGGACCTCCATACGCACTGCCCAGTCTTGTGCCCTGGGGAGGTCACCCATCTCTGCAGCCACAATCATCTCAGGACGGGTGGATGGATGCCAACAACAGCAACATCTGACAATGGATTGTATAACATAGCCATTGTGGCCATCGATAGCCCTTTTCTCCATTATTTTGACTGTCCCCCTTTTAAAGGTTTCTAGGTTGCTGCCCTTCTCTGCATATTGTGGCAGCAAGTTCCATAGTTTAAACTAACACACTGTAGCTGTTGATAGAACATAAGTTGTAGTTATTGACAGAACTTTTGAAGAGTTCCACTGCATCAGGCCAAAGAAGAACCTTGTCTAGCATCCTGTTCTCACAGTGGCCACCCAGATACCCATTATAGGAAGCCTGCAAGCAGGACCTGAGCACAGCAGCACTCCTTCCATACATGCAATTCCCAGAACCTGGGATCCAGCAGCATGGCACCTCTGGCAGTATAGGGGTAGCATAGCCATCCTGGCTAGTAGCCTTAAACACCTCGGGGGCATGTGATCTGCTCTCTTCACCAGGGCACATCTGTGGCAGCCAGCAGCAAAAATGGAGACCATATGCTCCCTCTCCTCTATCCCTCTCATTCTCCTTCTCTGTCTCTGTATTAGTTGCCCAGCAGCTATCAGCCATCAAAGCATTGCACAAAGCATCATTTGTTTCTCATCTGTGGGAAAGCTTTGAGGGAGGGGGGAAAAAAACACCAGAAATGATGCTCGCTAGAGCCTTAACACTGCTCCGGAGTGTGTTGCTGCTGTGAGCTATAAATGGCATTATATACGTCTTCAAACTTCTGCATTCCACCTTAAAAATCTATAGCTGTTCTTGGCCACTGAATCTCTCATCGCACCCCCCCCCCCACTTGTCTTGCCGGCTAGCACAGCCAACAGCCATTCATAGTTTTGGCACCCTTGCCTGCTCTGCTTTAGCCAGAGGAGAGGACCAGGTTATCTGCCAGTCAGTTTTGCATTTGGGGATGAATGGATTATGGGAACATGTATCATCGCCACCCGTGCAACTGACATGAGTGAGGAGGCTGCTCTGTGTGTTCTGTGCAGCGATGCCTTGGCACGGAGAGAAGCAGCAGTGCAGGCGACCGGCTACCCCTGGCGATTTTTAAGCACCTCACGAGATCCATGGGTCTTATTTCACTGATGCCGCATTGACATTTGGGCAAGGTAGCCAGTTCCTGTGTTGCAAGGGAGATGGCCGAGGCGAATCCCCCAGGAGGCAAGATGAGGGGAAGAAGGAATGCGGTAAGGACTCTGCCTGCCTGCAGTCTCTCTCTCTCTCTCTCTCTCTCTTTTTTTTTCCAAAGCAGATTTCTAAGTTCAAATGCAGCCTTGATGCAGCACTAGCATCCAGCCTGGCTAGCAGTGCAGCAGTCTAGGACAAACTGCTGAACACAGCACTTGGAAAATGAAAGGGGGGGGGGAGGGAAAGGATGATGTTTTGGCATTATTTACTGCATTTTCTGTAATTGTCCAAAACACCTGTCCACACTGACGAAGCAAGGTTAGCACCAGTTTTAAACAGAGCTCCTAAGTCTGAGTTTTCTCTCTGAGAGATTTGGGGGACTTCAGAACCCCTTTATTGCATCATACATATATATATATTCCTTGGTCTTTGAAGGCAGAAAGAGGAAATCAGGCAGAAATATTTCATTCTTTGTGGAGCCTCCTGCAGGGCCTGTAAAGAAATAGGCCATGCCTTTTGAAATTAGCTACTCCTAGAATGCCAGCCTTGAATACTTTCCCTTCTGTCAGGGACAGTCCTGATCTTTTACCTGCACTTAATAAAACCATTGCTTCTAATTTTTTAGCATTTTTGCAGAAGTAAGGAGGAACTCCTTTGAACTCTTCTGTTAGCCTGTACAGATGCATGTTCTTCTGGCACTCTAAAACTTATACTGGCCAGCTCTACCACACATGCATGCAAATGTATTCTTTCATTTCCCCTCCCCCCCACCTCCTAAAATGAAACATGACTGCCTATCTGTAGAACAAATGTTGCTCAGCTATTCTGCAAATTCAGTCAATTCCATCATATAAGTGAAAAACTTCTCCAATGTGTGTTCTGGGGCTTTTTTGTACTTTAAAGAGAGAGAGAGAGAGAGAGAGAACTATGATGGTTGGTTTATTGACATGTCACTGCTTTAGATTAGCCAGTGCCAGACAAGACTCTTGCAGAGGTGGATTTAGGGGAGTGCAACCAGTTCACTCAAACTGGGTGAAGAGCCTTGTGGGCACTGCAGGAGGTGCCACAACTATGATGTAGAATGGAAGGCGGGAAGTGGGAGGGAGGTGCCAAATTTTGCCATCGCACAGGATGCCTCTGACATTTGAAGGGTCTGCTACTGACCTTTGCAGACTAAATCAACATTCAGCAAGCATAGGGGAAGCTTTGGTGATGTGTAGTGTGCCAAGTGGAGTGGGGGAATATTTGGGATGAGAATAGAGGTTTCGCAAGCCCCCACCCCCACCTTAACCTTTGAAATGTTGGAGGATTTGGAGATGTCCTTGCTGCACAACCGCACCCAGCCTTCTAGAATGTTGAAGGGCACCATGATTTCTTTAGCTCTGTTAGGCTCTGGTTTTTGCACATGTGGAAAAGTTAACTTCTGCAAAGGCCAGGACTTTGAGCCATGGCTGCGAAGCCTGTGGCTTTCCCCATGTTGTTAGACTCCAACTCCCGTCTGCTTCGCCCTAGCACAGTCAATGGTCAGGGATGACTGGGAGCAAGAATCCCAGCAATGCCTGGAGATTCACCCTTTCCTCAGCCCTGTCCAAAGGGGAGACAAGCCACGACTTCTTGAGTCATCAATCCATTTCTGCTTAAAACTGCTTCAGCCTTTCAGTTTGGCACCTTAAAAGACTTCACAGGATTTATTAAGGTATGCGCTTTCGTGGAGTCCAAGCCGACTTTTCCAGGTGGGTGAAGATGCATCTGATGAATTGGGCTTGACTCCACGAAAGCTTACATCACAATTAATTAATTCTGTTAAGTCTTTTAAGGAGCCAGAAGGCTCTTGTTTGGTTTTGCTCCAAGAGGGCTACCCACCTGGAAGAGTTTGCAGCTTGTGCTTCTGGTCAATCTCAATGGGATTGGCTGACTCCTACTGCTCTTTAGGAAGGAAAGCCAGAGTCTGCCATAGGCCACAGGGACAATCTGTTATGTAAGGTTGATGTGGTGCCAGGCTGACTCTGTTCTCTCCTTCCTGCAGGGGTGCTCTAAGCTATAGGTTGGGAACCTGTGGCCCTCCAGATGCTGCTGGATGTTGTTTCAACTCCCACCACCCCTGCCTGTGCTATCCGGGACTAGTGGGAGTTGTAGTTCAGCTGCTTGGTTCTAGTCTGAATTGGAAGCCATAGAATTTCCTATTCTGCCCAGTAGAACTTGCAAAGGAAACACTGCCCTACCAACCTCAACCTGCCCTGTGTCAGCCCCAAACTACCTGGTCTCTTACTTACAACCAGAGGCATACCTAGGCACCCTTGCACCTGCTGAGGCACCCAGAACAGCCTGTGCACCTCACCTGGCTGCCCAAAGCAGCAGAGGAATGGCCTGCGGTGGATGGGTGAGCTCCTAGCCACTCCAGGCCAGAGTGAAGAGGCATGATTTTTGCACCCCCAGGCCTGTGCCTTTGTCCAACCCATAGGCACACCTCTGCTTAAAACGGATATTTAGCTTCTGCCTGTTTAGCTTCAGTGTTGCCCTTGCAGAACTCAGCAGGGAAGAGGATGGAGACTAAACTAGAATGAGTTGTCTCTGTCTGTCATTAGCTCTGCCTTCACTTAAGCTGTTTTCAGACAGCCCCTTTGTTCCATTTCCCTGACATTTCCTTATCTGATAATTACTGCATTCTGGGAGATTTTCCATGTGAAATAACAGCCACTTCTGAAAATGTAGCAGGGGTTTATTTCCAGGCTAATTGCTTCCATGGTTTTCAACCACATTAACCTGGAAAATTGTGGGATTTTTTGCACTGCAGTTTCCCCACTGTTTTCATAGGTCATGCCATGCGATGAGGTTTGGGCTGGTGTTCCAGCACAGAGTTCTTCCTTGCCATTTTCATGGGGGGAGGACAGAAGCACTCATAAGCATACTGGGTGGTGGCAACATATCTGGTGATATCTGCTGTTGCATCACACCACACACACTGATGTGCATGAAATATAGCATGGCACATGGCAGTATATCCATCAAAAAGTCACAACGCAACAGATAGTGTGGTGTAAAAGGAATATTGGGAAATGGAGCAGAAGGAAAACTAATGCAATAATCCCTGAGTCTGAATGCAGGCTTGCTGCTGGGCTCCTTGCCTTCTGCCCTACAATGACCACAAGGCACCAATATTTCTTCCTGTCCTCTCCAATCTTGTAAAAATGCAGGAAGAGCCCTGCTGGATTGGACCAAAGACCCAGCATCTAGTCTAGTGTTTCCCAAGCTCGGGTCTCCAACTGTTTTCGGACTACAATCCCCATCATCCCTGACCGCTGGACTTGCTAGCTAGTCTTGCTTGTAGTCCAACATACTGACCTCCAGACATTGCCAAACAGATGCCTTTGGCTTCTCTTGTTGGTGCCCCTGTTATCAGGTAGACCGCTGCTGAACAAGGAGTTTCTATTTAGCTGCCACAGGTTCTTTTAATGTAATTAAATGTATGTACTGCTTGACTGAAATAAAACCTCTAAGCAGTACACCAGAAATATTAAAATTATCAGAAACCCCCAGTTGGAAACAAATAATTTAAAGTGTTTAAAAGGTAACAGCAAGCTAAAAAGAGATTGAAATGCATGTCTGGGTGGATTTACCAGGTGTTTTAAGCAGGTGCTGCAAGGAGTGCAGTGAAGGCACCTGCTTATGTCAATAGGCAGGGAGTTCCAAAGTTTAGGTGCTGCCCACAAAGTGATTAGTTTCCTGTAATTGTGGAATGAGAATTACGTGAAACCTTCAATGGTGCCAGTTCTGCAGGTCAAAGTGACCATATCTCACAAGTAAATTAGTTAATACCATTGGTAGGCTTCTTCTTCACCCATGGATTTGGCTAATCCCCACATTTTTGAGGTCCCTTCTTGTGTTCCTGAATTCTCTGTGTTGGTTATCTGAGGCTAAATAGAGCCCCCATGCTCAGATGCAGTATACCTTTGAGTACCAGGCTCTGGGGACAAAAAGCAAGGGTGGGTTGTTGCCTCCATGCCCTGCTTGTGGGCTTCTCAGAGGCATCTGGCTGGCCACTGTGGGGAACAGGTAGACCATTTGGATTGTCCCTTTCAGTAAGGCTATTTGTAGGTTCAGTTCCACAGGAGGAATAAAGATTAAGATTAGTTGAGAAGGAAGAATTTACAATGTCATAAAGTTACTATAGTTAATTAGAAATGTACGCAGAAGAGAGGATGTGAGGAGGTCCCAAAACAATGTCATGAATAAGATAAGAATAGGTATTAAGTGTGTGCGTGTTATGTTTTTTGTATTTTTGTAGTATTGTAGTTTGTAGTAGTGTTTTGTTCATTTTGTATTTGTTATTGTTGTTAAAATTCAATAAATTCTTATAAATAAAAAAAATCACCCAAACTTTCGCAGCACCTGGGTAGGCTTGCCTAAACAGGAGTGTTTTTAGCAGGCTCTGAAGAGAGTACAATGAAGGCCCCTGCTTCATCTCAATAGGCAGGGAGTTCCAAAGTTGTAGGCATTGCCACACTGAACGATCAAGCATGTACAAATGCAGCGCTTATCATTCTGATTGCTGGAGGTTAGCCGTGCTTGAGCTCAAACCCTCCTCATAGTCAAAGGCTGTAGAAGAAGGCAGGATTGCATAAAAAGGCCCTAGGAGAGCCATTGTGGGGGATGGCACCGGGCTCTGAATGAAACAGATTTGCTTATGTAAGGTTAGGAGAAAAGGTTTTAAAAAAGGAGCTCACCATTCCTCCCCCTCTCTCGGTGTTCAGGAGCAGATTTAAGGTAGTAAGGATATAATTTGATGAGGAGGACGTACTTGTATGAAAGGGATATATTTCTTTTTGACAATTCATTGAGGGCCAAGTCTCATTAGGGCTGTTCATTTGGAAATGGTGAGCCAGGAAAGAGAGATGCAAGCCAACTGCTAACAAATAAATTGCATGTCTTTAATTCTGAAAGGAATCACTTGCAGAAAAGCCTGCTGCATGAGTCACTGCTGCTGTTCTCCCTGGAACAGTGGGTGGGTGATACTTTCCCACCTCTCTGCATCAAGTGTGATTTAGCATTCTGTCACTCTGGCCACTGAGGTAGAGCCTGAGCCCGTTATTCCATGGTGTGCCCAGAACAGGGACTCGCACAGAAGCACACTGAGTAGACTCTTGTGAGTTTGGATAATTCTTAGTTTTCCAGACTCTGCAAGATAATAAGCTTACAATTGGCAGCGGTGGTCAGGTGGGTGAGTGATTGTTGGCATTCCCCCCCCCCAAAAAAGCTCTACAACTTCGGCCAACCCCCCCCCCAGCTCAACAAGTCTGGTCAAACCCCCCCCCCATTTCCTTAATTTCAGGGGGGGGATTATACACAGAAAACTACAGTAATACTGGCGAAGGAAAGAGAAGTGAAGGTGCAAAGTCCATCAAGAACGAAACCATCTTTGCATGCATGAAAATAGCAAACTATTTACTATCCTGTCTATTTCCTATGTTCAGACTATGGGGCCAGTTCCATTATCAATACCTCCACTCATTCACAAGAAGGTTGGGGTGACCGTAAGCGTGATGCAAACTGAACATGCTCAGTGGACCTGGAATGCTGCCAGACTCTTGTGAGTTGTGGAGTGCCTGGAACCTTGAGCAGAAGCTCTTCTATGCTGCAACATTTTGCTGCAGATCCCATGTATGCATCCTGAAGAATGAGATTGGTGGGGCAGTTTGCCCTGTTTGCCCTAATGGACTAGCCTTCACTACACAGCTTACCTGGGAGTAAGTGCCATTGAACTCAGTGGGATTTTTTCCCTGAGTAAATATGCTTGTGAGTTCCAATGGAAATGGGTGGCGGTGGCGTTCAGTTTGGGGGCTCATTGAATTTGGAGGAAACTATCCTGTGGTCCACACTCACATACATTGCATTACCAGTGGGCATTGCATTCAATGAGCACAAAGTCTTTGCTGGGTTTGATTTCTGCTGGATTTGATCTATGCAATCGCTAGCTATTGAGCAGTTTGCCCTTGTTTCAAGAGCCAGTTCTTGGTCCCTGGAAATCTTCCTGCTGGCTTCATTCAGGCCAGAGTTTTGGCAATCAGTTTGCATTCATTTATTATTTTAATCTTATCTTAAAAATAGCTCTTGGGAACATGTTGCATTTGGGCCACACGTCTCATTGCGTGGAATAGTATATTCCAATGCAGTATGTATAATGCAATAATGTACAGGTTGAATCTATGCATTTTTTTAAGTCGCAGACACCAGGAATCCATTACTGTAATATTTTTGTTAACAATATGGCGGGATAATTTATTGGTGACATTACTTACCCTGGTTATTACACACCTCCAGACGGCAAGTTTATGGACCCCTTCTGAGTTCATAAGAGAATACCCACAGGCTCCTGCAAAGAAAGTGTGGGATAAACAAGTCCTATACAACAATTTACAGGATGTGATTGATATTCTTGCAATGAATCTTTGGGGGACTGTTCCCCAACTTCCACGACTATTTGAGGCTGTTTGTTCTCTTCCTCTCTCCTGCTGTGACTGCTGAGGGCCATGTTTGATATCAAATTTCTCTCCTCCTACCTGAAAGCGGTTTAAAAAATGGCTGGTGAAGGGCATTGTTAACACTGCAAGGATCAGGTGCCCAAAAAATTGGCACGTGTCTATTTCAAGGGGCTATTGATTATTCCATATTGGACGGAATAAGACTGAAACTACGTGGCTATGGGATGCACGTAGAGTCTGCTGCAAACACCAGCCTGTGTCTCCTCCTCGGGTCTTCCCTGAGAGCAACTAGCACCGCCAAGACATGCGGAACAGTATCACAGTGCTGCAAATGTCTCAATCCCTTGCAAATGTCTGGAGAAGGGAAGGGAAATTCCCGCGGTGAAGAGTTTTAATGGCTGCCTGTCTCATTCCTACATGGAAGTACTCTCATACCAGCTGTGCTGGCTACTGCCAGTTATCTTACAGTGGATAATTCACCTTGCTGGTTCTTAATCTGTTCCAAAAACTTAAATGACTTGGGATCAGTAGGGCCGGCTCTATCATTAGGCAGAACGAGATTGCTGCCTGAGGCGGCAGATGCTGGGAGAAGGCAGCAGTAGCAGAAAACATCCCAGTTCTTCCTTCTGAACTCGCCCATCCTCCATTTGACAACAATGGTGTATTCCAGGGGTTGAACCTGGGACCTTCTGCATGCAAAGCAGATGTCCCACTGAGATATGGCACTTCTAACAACAACAACAAAATAAAAGTAGCATTCTATTCCTCCTGGTCCTGAATAAAGAGCACAGGAAACTGCCTTGAACTGAGTCGAGACCCTTGGTGCATTCAGGTTAGTATTGTCTCTGCTGACTGTAAGTGGCTATCAAGAGTTTCAGGCAGGGGACCTGCCCAGCCCTACCTAGAGATGCCAGGGATTTAACCTGGGACCTTCTGCATGCAAAGCTGATGTTCTGCTCCTAAGCCACTGCTCTTGCTCACTGGCCCCTCACAAGAAAGGATGTAGAACTACCTCCCTGGAGGGAGCATCCTCTCTACTCCCTTCAAAAATAATTTTGGAATATGGTTTTGTGTCGTCCACTCACTTTCCATGCTCCCTCCAGAAACACCTCCTTGTATGGAAAGGCAGGGTATGGTGTAATGGTTAGAGTGCTGGACTATGACCTGGGAGGCCCTGGGTTCAAATCCCCACTCCGCCAATGAAACTCATTGGGTGACCTTGGGCCAGTCACCTCAGCCTAACCTACCTCACAGGCTTGTTGTAAGGATGGATGGGGAGCAGGAGAAACACCTTGGACTCCTTAATAAGCACAAACACAAACCAGTATCAAAGTTTGCAGCCATATTGCTGGAATAACAGGAGGTTAACGTCATTGCTGATTTTCTCAACTGACTTTCCTCTCGATAGCAGAGAACTCTATGTAATACTGGCTCTTTGGTTTCCTCCCCACAGGCCTCATTTCCTGGCAACTTGCACCTAGTGATGGTCTTGCGCCCCACCGGATTCTTCCAGCGCACTTTCACCGACATCGGATTTCGGTTTAGCCAAGAGGACTTCCTGCTCAAACTGCCGGTATCACACCTGCTGCCACAGCATCACCTCTGTCTTTTGTACTCTGCAGCTTTACCTGCAGGGAATTTTCCTTCCCTGTTGTTGTTCAGCTGCAATGCATTTGTGTAAAATGACAGTGAATGCAAATGACAATCACACACACACACACATGTACAAAACATCCACCTTGAGTGTTTTATGGGCTTTAGAAGTTGATGCTAAAAATGGAGGTGAAGTGTTAAATTCATTCATATTTAAAAGTTCTGGCAGGTGTTTATCTGGTGAAGGGGTGGGGCTCCCAACTTGCATCAGCCCCTGGAAGCCTGTCCAGTGATCAGGGAGGATGGGAGTTGTAGTTCAACAATATCTGGAGGGCTGCAGGCTCCTGCACCACTGAATTGTAGCTTTAAAGTTGGGATGCATCTGGAGCTCAGAGTTTTTCAGAGTGAGAATGCCAGTGTGGTGTACTGTAGTGGTTAAGAGCGGTAGACTCATAATCTGGTGAACCGGGTTCGCGTCTCCGCTCCTCCACATGCAGCTGCTGGGTGACCTTGGGCTAGTCACACTTCTTTGAAGTCTCTCAGCCCCACTCACCTCACAGAGTGGTTGTTGTGGGGGAGGAAGGGAAAGGAGAATGTTAGCCGCTTTGAGACTCCTTCGGGTAGTGATAAAGCGGGATATCAAATCCAAACTCCTCCTCCTCTTCCTCCTCCTCCTCCTCCTCCTCCTCCTCCTCTTCTTCTTCTTCTTCTTCTTCTTCTTCTTCTTCTCAACAGTTCGTTCTTTCTCGACCCCACAATTGTGTCCCATATTGCAGATTGCTTCCCCTGCCCCAAGGTAGGGGCAGGGGAAGAGAGGGCCAAAGAGAGTGTGGCAAGCCTGCCTGCCTGATTTATATGGCCCTGTATTTGGGCTCTGCCTCTTCTAAAGGAGATAAACCTTGGACTTGGACTTTGGCTTGCAATGCATGCATTCTACCTTGAGCCAGAGTCGGCTTTGGGAAGGAGGAAGGAGGAGGGTGCAAACTGAACCATAGACACCCTTCGAGCTTTGCAGTTCTCCAAATTTGGAAATGTAGTTTTCCAGCCAAGTATTGTGTACAAAAATGCATCTGTGAAGGCAAAATGCTCATAAAAATGCCTGCGTTCATGAAAGCAACATACAACACATGTAATGTTAGGGTAAATTGCTTTGCAAAGGTATGTACATAAGGCGCTGTTGCATACCAATGTGTACATGCTTTTGCTTTTTAAAAGTTGCAAACTACTGGGGAAATGCGGAGAGCTGAACGTAAGAGTGGAAAAATGAGAAATGAAGAGAAACCAAAATGGACAGATCCACCCACCTCTAGTCCCTGTTTAAAGGCCTCTGAGTAGTAGGTTGACTAGGTTGCCATCATGTGTTGTTGAGGAAGGCTCCACAGTTTAACCACACACTGTGTGAAAAAGTACTTCCTTTGGTCTGCCCCGAATTTCCAACTTTTCAGATTCATTGGGTGACCCCGGGCTCTGGAATCTTTGGTTTTGGGGCTGGGGTTGGCTAATTGCAAGGCTGATTAAATGGATACATGTGCTGGATACATGAATTTCATGGATTTTATGGATACATGAATTTCATTCATTCAGTGAAATGACTCCTGCAGAATCAGTTATCTAACCCTGTGAATATTAAACTTCTGCTTCCTCTGGAAGTGTGAGCTACTGGTCTATTATCCCCCTTTTCTCTTCCCCCAGGTTGTCATGCTGAGTTCGGTCAGTGACTTGCTGACATACATCGATGAAAAGCAGTTGACACCTGAATTTGGGGGCACCTTGGAGTATTGCCATAGCGAATGGGTCATCTTCAGAACAGTACGTTCCTCCCATTAATGCTGTTGTAAATGTCTGTGTAATATCTTCTTATATACACAAAAATTTAAGGTGTCATCGTGCTCTGCATTCCAAATGCCACATCACCTGTGGTGTGAGGAACAGCAGGTACGCCCAGGAGAGTGGCTATGCATGCCTGCAGCAAGGTTTAACAGAGAGGGGAGGCCCTTCACACAGTGGTTTAGCAAGGAAAAGTGTGAAATGCCTCCCCCCTTTAAAAGGGGGTGGAGCTTGAGGAGAGAGGGGTGGGTGTTAGGACAGTGGGCTTGGTGCAAACTGTGAGGAATAGGGAGCAAAGGTAAAGTTTCAAGGGAGGGGATTTGGTCATGGAGCGGGGAGGCAAAGAGGAATGCAGCATTGGCAGGCGGAGAGAGGAGGTGCAGCATGCTTTAGCATATATGCAAAATTATAACATAGCGAGGGTAATTCTGGACTATGCAATGGGAAATCCATGAAGTTACCATCTAGGACTCCAGCTCCCACCAGCCTCATCAAGGGCACTAGTCAGAGATGATGGGAGCTGGAGTCTACCAATATCTGGAGTGCAGCATGTTGGCTACCCCTGTTAGTACGCTGGCTGTCAGCAGCTTCTCAGGGTCCTGAAGAGAGAAGGGACTTCCCATCATTAGCTACTAGATCCATTCTTTTAACTGGAGATCCCTGCTTTGTAACCTGGAATGTTCTGCATGCAAAGTGCATTGCTCTGCCACAGAGCTATGGTGAACTCCAGTCCTTCCAACAACAGCTGAACTAAGTTGTAGCTGCATGTAAGTCCCGCTCTATGAACATTCGCTATGTGAAAATTCACATATCCAAACACAGTACCTGAACTTTGCTATACACACTGCAGATTCAGATATCAGAACAGAGAGCATTTTTTACTTACTTGTTTGCCTTTCGCTGGTTGGCTGAGGGAGGGAGAGTGATCAGACAAACCAGAGATAATCTTTTCTGGGTTCTCCTGTGGTTTCCTGAAGATTTCTTTAGCTTTTTTTGGGGGGGGGGGAGGGTTTCAAATTTCCTTGGTTAGGAACACATTAGAATTTACCCTCTAGCAATCAGTGGAATTGCTCACCTAATGAACGATTTCCAGAGAACGCATTGTGTTCAGTTAGCTGGTGTACAAAGCCCACCATCTCACCACTTATATACCCAACCAATCACTGCACTTTGTAGGAGAGGGCCTTCTCCTGCAGGTACCATATCACCAGGAGGTGCATGTTGTGTGGAAATCACACCTTTAGTGTGGCAGCACCTGCCATTTGGAAGCCCCCCTGTCTCAAAGTCTCCCCTTTCTGTTTGCGCCTATGGAACACCTTGGTTTTCCAAACATCCTTTAAAGTGCAGATTTGTTTTTATCCCAGTCTATACCTGTATCAGACCTGAATTTGTTCTGTATTGGACCTGAATATGTTTTTATTGCCAATGCTTTTTTGTTGTCCATTGCAAATCCATCATGGGAAGCAATTCCTAAATGAAAATAAGCAACTATATAAATAAATACCTCACTGCTGCTTTTATTGAGCTTAAGCACCAAGCGGCACGCCAAGCTGATTAACAGAAAACTTTCTCCCCCAGGCCATAGAAAGCTTTGCACTAACAGTGAAGGAAATTGCCCAGATGTTGCAATCCTTTGGCATGGAGCTGGCAGAAACAGAGCTCCCAGATGATGCCTACTCAATTGAACGCATCCTGGCACTGCGCACAGAGAAATACTATCAGCTGAAGGCAAGTTGCATCTGAAACTACCGGATCCTGTGAAAAACTTTGGTCACCTCCAGACTCGATAACTGTTTTGCAGGAAGGGTTCGATCCCATACTGGAGATTTAGGTTTGCACTGGTGCGGGGAGGGGGAAGCAATTCCAGACTTTTTTGGGGGGTGGGACTCAATCACACACTAGCATAAGGATCTAGGAAGAACCTGCTGGATGAGACCAATGGCCCATCTAGTCCAGCATCCTGTTCTCACAGTGGCCAACCAGATGCCCCCAAGAGAAACCGGAAAACAGGACCTGAGCATAAGAGCACTCTTCCCTCCCGTGGTTTCCAGCGACTGGTATTCAGAACCATTACTGCCTCTGACCATGGACCAAATTCAGATTGCATTTAGATTTGAAGGGGTTCTGCAACAAACCTAGTTCCCTAGCAGGTGTGTGGGTGGGTGTGTGGGTGGGGGGAAGCATCATATAATCTCCACACAAGCATCTATTCAATAAACAGGTTGGGATGTCAGGGAGGAAATGACATTTCACTGTCCTGCTTTCCTTTCCTTGCTTTTGCCCCTGTGCTATGGTATATTATTGTCCTGAAATCACTATTTGCTAGCTAAAGGCTGCCATGTTTGATGAGTGGAGGAAGGGATAAGGAAATCCAGTCCATTCATCAAAGCAATTCTTCAGTGCAATTATTTTACTCATGCTCAAACTAACATGTGCATCTAACTTATTAATCCTGCCATTTCGAAGTGATTTATTACAATTTCTTAAACTAGCTGTCTCGGCCCTAGCTGTCATTGTTCGTTTCTTATTTCTGCAACTTCAGAAAGGCACATGGTGCATACAGAGTTTCATAAGCAAACATTGCATTGACTTCTGCCCCTTTAGACCGTACACTCTGCCTACGAGCAAGGAAATCCTAGAATTACAGAGTAGGAAATAGTGTTGCCAGTTCTGACTCTGAACTCTGTATAGAGATCTTGCCTCAACTTTAGCATCTCTGATCAGGGACTCGGAGGAGGGGGGAATCAATTCAGTTCTCATTGTGTAACGACGTTCAGTGGCTGTTCATGAGTGAAGCCCAGACACAGGAACTTCTAAGCTAAGTTCTTTATTGTGCTCAAAAATCTGTACAGTGAGAGCAAAAGAAAACACTTCCATCCCTGACTAGACAGATCCCAGGAATAACTACTTCCTGTTCCTTGCCCAGCAAAACCAGCGTGGGATCCGACGTGCACCCCTCCCCTCCCTGCTTCTGGGCGTGGGAATCTGATCCTCCCCCCAGCCTTCCCCCCGGCCATAAGGCTGCTTCATCGTCTCGCCTCTACCCCTCCTCCCTGCTTCTGCTGGCTTCTCACCACTTGAGGAATGCAGGGGGGAGGAGGAGGAGGAGGAATCTTCGCCTTGAGAACTCTCCTCGCTGGAATATAATTTAGGAGGATCTCGGTAATTATAATGCTCTTTCGCTTTCTCCAGCAGCCCTGAGGGGGGGTTCCTGACATCCACCCCCCCTCAAAGCCCCCCTCCTCCCCCGAGGCTCTGGGCTTCACCTGCTGTACTCCCCCCTCGTTTCCCTCTGTTAGTTCGCCCCCCTCCCCCCTGAGGGGCGATACCGGGAAACCCCAAAAATCTTCCTCCTCGTCTTCCGTGGATGCGAAGATGTCTTGGAAACCCATGGGTAACCCGACTTCCACCTCATTACCCTCAGGGACCTCATCTTCCCACTCTGACTCCCTTTCTGTGTCGTCCCGCTCCCCACCAGACCGGAAACCCCAAAACTCTTCCTCACTGTCATCCGTGGGAGCAAAGACCTCCTCCCACGAGCCCCTCGCCGGCTTGGGCTTATGTGGAAACAAGGCATGGAACTCATGCACTAGATATTCCTCCGAGATGGTGCCTGCTGGTACCCATGTGTTCTCGGACTCTGGCTCCCCTTCCCATGCCACCAGATACTCCAGCTCACTTCCCCTCCACCTGGAATCCAGGATCTCCGTAACCTCATTGTAGGAATCCTCCTCTTCTAACACCGGGGTTGGTACCTCCTCCCTGGCCTCCCTATGAAACCGGCTCCCTTCCCTATACTTGGACAAGAGGGCACGATGAAACACGGGATGAATCCGCATACTTTCCGGCAGCCTCAAGCGAAAGGTGACTGGATTAACCTGTTGGGTTACCTCAAACGGCCCCAACCTTCGGTGCACCAACTTCTTACACCCCCTCCTGATGGGCAATCCCTGTGACGAGAGCCACACCTTGTCTCCTACCTGAATGCTTTCCCCTTCCCTCCTGTGCCTATCCGCATCCCTCTTGTAGGTCTCCTTGGCCCTCTCCAGCGTTTCAACTAGCTGCTGATGCACCCTCACCATTTCCCCAGCCAGCTCCTGCGCCGCCGGTACCTCCAGGACCTCCTCGTCCCTGCCCGGGAAAGCTCGAGGATGCCGCCCGTAGTTGGCCATAAAAGGGCTCATCCCTGTGGTGACATGCTCTGCGTTGTTGTACGCAAACTCTGCTAGTGGCAACTTGTCCACCCAATCGTTCTGTCTCTGGTTCACGTAACAACGCAGATACTGCTGCAACACCCCATTGGCCCTCTCCGCCTGGCCATTGGTCTGAGGATGCCTGGCCGTGGACAGAGCCACCTCCACCTGCAGCAAGTCCATGAGCTTGCACCAAAACCTAGAGGTGAATTGCCGTCCACGGTCCGAAACAATCCTCGACGGCAGGCCGTGCAGACGGAACACGTGCTTGAGAAACAGCTTGGCCGTTTCTTCTGCTGACACTGCCCTCGGGCAAGCTATGAAGTGACACATTTTGGTGAACAAGTCCACCACTACCAACACCGCCGTCTGCCCCTGGGACCTTGGCAAGTCGGTGATGAAATCCACCGAAACTACCTCCCAAGGCCCCCTGGGCGTGGGCAGCGGTTCCAACAGCCCCGCTGGTGCCACTCTCTCCCCCTTGGCCCGTTGACACATTTCACACCCCTGCACATACTCCTTTACATCCTCCCTCACCCCTGGCCACCAAAAGTCCCTGGTTACCAGGTCCATCGTCTTTCGCTGACCAAAGTGACCTGCTGTGGGAGTGTCGTGCAGCTGCTTGAGTATCTTGGCCCGCAACCCCCCATCTGGAACGTACACTGCCCCCTTGCGGAAAAGCAGCCCCTCCCCTTCAGCAAAGTCTCCCTCTGGGCTGCCCTCCTTAAGCTCCTGCAGCTGCTTGCGGGCGAACTCATCGTCCTTGGTCAATCTGGCAATTTCCCCCCTAAGGTCCAAGGTCCCCCCGCAGGCCCACTGCTGCTGACTGAAGACATGTCTCGGTTCCGGGGCTCCTTCGTCGGCCAAGTACTCGGGCTTCCTGGACAAGGCATCCGCCCTGACATTCTGTTCTCCCGGGACGTACTGGATCTTAAAATGGAAACCGGCAAAAAACTCTGCCCATCTGATCTGCCGCTGGTTGAGCACCCTAGCCGTGCGCCAGTACTCCAAGTTCTTGTGGTCTGTGCAGACCTGTATCTGGTGCGTGGCCCCTACCAGAAAGTGCCTCCACTGTTTGAAGGCCGCATAAATGGCAAGCAGCTCCTTGTCCCACACTGTGTAATTGCGCTCAGACTTGTTCAACTTTCTCGAGAAGAAAGCGCACGGTCTCCAATCACCGGCCTTGTCTTGCTGCAAAAGCACGGCACCAATTGCGCGGTCTGAGGCATCTGTTTCCACCCTAAGTGGAGCGTGCGTGTTCACGTGCACCAGCTGCTCCTCCGACGCAAACACCCTCTTCAAACGCTCAAATGCCTTTTGGGCCGCCTCCGACCAGACGAACTTCTTCTTGCCACTCAAACAGTCCGTTATGGGCCCCGCCACCTTGGCAAAGTTGGGAATGAATTTGCGGTAGAAATTGCTGAACCCAAGGAACCGCTGCACATCCTTCTTGTTCCTAGGGCTCTTCCACTCCAGCACCGCCTTCACCTTCTCGCCGTCCATGGCCAACCCCTTGTCGGTTAAACGATAACCCAGGAAGTCCACTTCTCTGGTGTGAAACTGGCATTTCTCGAGCTTGACGTACAGCCTATGCTCCCGCAGCTTCTCCAACACCGCCCTGACGTGACGCACGTGCTCCTCCTCGTTCCTCGAGTAGATCAGGACGTCGTCCAAATAGCAAACACAGTTCCTGTAGAGGAGAGGACCCAGCACGTGATGCATGAAGGCCTGGAAGCAGGGGCTTCCCGCTTGCAAACCGAAGGGCATAACTAAATACTCATAGCTGCCCAGGGGGGTAAACATGGTGGTCTTCCACTCGTCCCCCTCTCGCACTCGTATCAGATTATACGCTCCGCGTAAGTCCAACTTAGTGAAAATCTTGCCCTCGCGCACCCTCGTCAACAAGTCGTCGATGCGGGGCATTGGGAATGTGAGGGGTTGCGTCAAGGAATTCAGAAATCTATAATCCACCACCAGTCTCTTCTGGGTGGTGTCTCTCTTGTCCACGAAGAAAACGGGACTTCCTCCGACTGCCCGGGACTCCCGTATGAACCCTCGTCTCAGGTTCTTGTCAATGAACTCCTTGAGCTCATCCATCTCCTGATCCGACATGGCATAGAGCTTCCCCGCGGGCAACCTTGCTCCCGGCACCAGGTTGATCTGGCAGTCGTAAGGCCTGTGGGGTGGTAGCCGATCGGCCTCCTTCTCACTGAACACCTCCGCGAATTCTGCGTAGATTTCAGGCAGTACTCCACCCCCGCACATCTGGACCGCTGCTGCCAACACCTTGCCATTGTAGTCACTCCTGCCACCCAGACAATGCCCCATGCAATGTGCTGATCCGAAAGTTAGTGACCTCTGGTGCCAGGCCACCACCGGGTCATGCTGGTTGAGCCAGCTCATGCCCAATACAATGGGCGGCCCTGCTAAGGTGGTGACATTAAAAGCGATTACTTCCGCATGCCTCCCTATTTTCATGCGCATTGGAGGGGTTTGATGGGCAATTTCCCCTCCCAACAACTTCCTTCCATCGATGGTCGTCACCTGCAACGGAAAGTCTAATGGAAGCAGATGCAACTGATGCTCCAAGGCAAAGTCTCTGCTGAAAAAATTCGCACTGGCACCTGAGTCAATTAAGGCTTCCACTTCCAAGGGGTGACCATTGGGAAGCTCTAGCGTCACCTTAACCACAATGCTGGGCTTGGGCGCTTCTGGCCGGGGCACCTTCACTTCCGTTCCGCCTGGCTGCTGGCCCCTCCTTTCTCCAGCCAGGCTGCCTCGTTTCCCTGTGGTTCCACCTTCTCCCCCTCAGGCTGAACGGTTCCTGCCATGCCCTGCCACCCCCTCCTCTGCGGGCATGATCTCGCAAAATGCCCCGTTTGGGAGCAGACATAGCATTTGAGACCCGTCCGAGGGGCCTTGCCTTCAGCCTTGCGCCCCGCTCCAGGCCCCTGGGATGGCTTCACAGGCACCCCCCCAATCTCCATCGGCTCTGGCTGCTGTACTCTGGGCGCATGGCCGGAACTGCCTGGAATACGGTTGCTTAAGAAACGCTCCGCCCTGTGCGATCCCTTCAAACGCGCCCTCTCCTCCAGCCTCACGCCCACGGAGAGAGCGCTCCGCATCAGTTCATTCATGTCCTTCGGCTTAGGACAACGTGCCAACTCGTCCTTCACTTCCTCATTGAGCCCCGCTTCAAATAAGGCTTGGCTCTGTTCGGATGATAAGTCCCAATGCAAGGTATGGCAGAGCATTGAGAATTTTGACCAATAAGCTCTCACGGTCATGGCTCCCTGCTTGAGCGCTAGCAGCTCCTGCCTGGCCACATCTTTCTCGACCGAGGATGTGAACATCGCATCCATAGCATCAAAAAACTGCGTAAGGTCCTGCAGAGCAGCATCCTCTGATGCAATTAAAGGCCTGATCCAGGCCCTGGCCTCCGCCTCCAGATGAGTAATCACAAATGCAACTTTCTCCCTGTCATTGGTGAACTCCGCCTCCTGCAGCTTCAGGGCATACTTTATCTCAGTCTTAAAATCCAAGTAATTCCCGGGGTCCCCACCAAACTTGCTCACCAGCGCCCCCAACTTACGGCCAACTGGTGCCTTCTGCCCCCCCTGGCTCAGCTGCCTGTGTTCCTCCAGACGCGCGCTGAGCCTGTCGGCATGGGTCTGTAGCTCACCATTCCTCTGCTGGAGCGCTGCCAGTTGGCTCTCCCTCTCTTCCAGTCGGGCGTTAACCTTCACTGCATAGGCTTCCAAATCCCCCACTCGTTTCTGCAATGCTGCAATCTGCTGGGCCGCCTCTGCCATCCCCTGCTCGTCCGTGCTCATCGTCTCCCGGTAGCAGCCAAAAGATAAGAGGCAAAGGGGAAAAGAAAATAAAACCTCTCACAAACAGCCAGCAGGGATTCCTGGGATGCTGTAACGACGTTCAGTGGCTGTTCATGAGTGAAGCCCAGACACAGGAACTTCTAAGCTAAGTTCTTTATTGTGCTCAAAAATCTGTACAGTGAGAGCAAAAGAAAACACTTCCATCCCTGACTAGACAGATCCCAGGAATAACTACTTCCTGTTCCTTGCCCAGCAAAACCAGCGTGGGATCCGACGTGCACCCCTCCCCTCCCTGCTTCTGGGCGTGGGAATCTGATCCTCCCCCCAGCCTTCCCCCCGGCCATAAGGCTGCTTCATCGTCTCGCCTCTACCCCTCCTCCCTGCTTCTGCTGGCTTCTCACCACTTGAGGAATGCAGGGGGGAGGAGGAGGAGGAGGAATCTTCGCCTTGAGAACTCTCCTCGCTGGAATATAATTTAGGAGGATCTCGGTAATTATAATGCTCTTTCGCTTTCTCCAGCAGCCCTGAGGGGGGGTTCCTGACACATTGGAAGGTGAAACTACCTAATTTTCAGTTTCCAAGACAAAACACAACCTTCAAAATCCACAGTTCTCTGGATTTTGCATTGTGGTTTCCCAATCAAGTAATATAGACCAAAATGCACATGTCAGAGTAAAGTACGCATATAAATGTATGTATAAAACAGCAAACAAAAAATGTGTTATATTTGGGGAAACTGAAAAAAATGTACCTGTGCTCCTGATACACGTAGTAATCTAGTATAATATATGCAACACATTGGCGGTGCACAATAATCTCCAAGTCAATTATACATTCTTAATCGTATATTAGTCATCAAAGTTCTGAGAAAAATATATAACGTCTTATTCAAAAGCCACAAGGACTTATAACCTGACAAATCTGAAAACAGACTGTTGATATCTAATTACAATGTGTTATTAGTAAGCACTATTAAGATTTGGTGTGTATTATCAGTGTATATGTATCCAAGTTTTGAGAACCACTGAAGAAGCCCGTAATCTTTCTTGGGAGTGTGCCATCTGCAAGCCCCAATCAAAGGGCCCCATTGGGGGTGAATAACGGCCTCCTAAACTACAGGATTGCCTGGGCGAAACAGGTGAAAAACGCCGGCACCCTGTCTCTTCATCTTTATGTACACCTTTATTAACGTCTGTTTGTAATATCAACACCTCACGCTTTTGGAAACCACAGTGAATTTAGCTTTGTTGATATCTTCAGAAATTTATCTAAAGGAAATCTAAAGACTGAGTTTAACATCTGGAAATCATACTAGAATTAGATATTTAGATGGTATAAAACTTTTTGGAAAAAACACACATTGTAATTAGATATCAACAGTCTGTTTTCAGATTTGTCAGGTTATAAGTCCTTGTGACTTTTGTATAAGACTTTATATAGTTTTCTCTGAACTTCGATGACTAATATATGATTAAGAATGTATAATTGACTTGGAGATTATTGTGCGCCGCCAATGTGTTGCATATATTATACTAGATATTAGGGGAAACGGTTTAACACTTCCAGGCAGATCAACTATTCGTCATCTACGATTTTTGTGGTTCCACCCACACGAACAGTAAAATTGATGGAGAAATGCAATGGAGGAGTCCAGCCCCCTGGTCCTGTTGCTGATCAATATAAAACACATATTCAGTTTTTATTAGGTGGTTCTAGTTCTCAATATTTCTAGTTATGCCCTCTAGAACAACAGAGGTCAAATCTGCCCTACCTTCTGCATAACAGCCCCACCAGATACTTCTTATCTTCTGCAAGCTAAATATAGCCAGGGACAGGTGAGGTGGGGCAAGCGACTGATCTGAGCAGGTGCAATTGCAGATGTGTTGTAGATTTGATTCCAGCTGAGGGCTGGGTTCAGAGGGCTCTTTTTGGTATTGTGGTCCTTGACACCTCATTGAGTTGGAAACGGAAGACCACCACGGTGGTTCTGGTGACATATTAATCAGCAGTGCTTATTATACATGCTGCAGGAAGATATTACGACGGTGACCAAAGAAGGAAACATGCTGCTGTGTAGTTTAGAGGAACCTGACATGGATGAACCTGACAAAGAGGAACCACAGGAGAGATCTGGTGACTGGGAGACTGTCAACCGGTAAGCATGTTGAGCATCCTGTACATTTTAAAAGATGTTGACTAGGATCACTGTCTTTCCCATCGAAAGCATAGAAACATAAGATGAGCCCTGTTGGATCATGTCAATGACCCACCTTGTCCAGCATCCTGTTCTCACAGTGGCTAAGCAGATGCCTGTTGGAAACCCAAAGGAAGGACCAGAGCATAAGAGCACTCTCTGCTCCTGCGTTTTCCTGCAAAACAATGCACAGGAGAACTTAAGGATAAAGGCTACCAATGACTGCTAGTCACAATGGCTGGGTACTATGTTCCAAGCCCTACCTGGAGATGCTGGGAATTGAACCTAGAACCGTCTGCATGTGGAACTGATGCCCTACCACCGAGCAATAGCTCTCCCCCCCCCCCCCAAAAAAAATACGAACAGGAAATTATCTGTATACAGTCCATCTAGCCAAGTGTTGTCTGTGCAGGTTGGAAGATGCTCTTCCATTCCTGTTGAGGAAGAAAGCAGCTGTGTGTCTGGGGTAGGGTAGGCACTCCAATAGAGTGCACCCCCCCAGCAATGGCAAAAGTTATGGGGGGCAAGCAGGCAAGCCACCACCTTGGATACAACCAGTTCTTCTCTGTGTGCAATGGAAACATCCTCACCTGTCTTGCACCTGTGCCACCTCTGAATGGGACAGCCTTCTTTTACCTTGGACAAGTTTGTTCCCTGGTGAAAGGAAGTTGCAACAGCACAAGGCATCACCTAAGGGTTGTTTTTGGGGAGTGGGGGCTTGGCAAAGTGGATTCTAGAGTTTCCAGTCCTCAGCAGTCCAAATAGGCATTGGATGGCTGGAGTCCGTTTAAATTTCTGATGATGCCAGGGACATCATGTGAAATGTAAAAGATGCCTGCTTTTTCTTTTTCTTCTTTTTAAGGGGCTGAGCTCTTTGTAGAAATGTCTTTTTTTAATCGCTTGGGACCACTTAGTAGAAATGCAGTTGAGGGTTTTTTATTGTTTTTATTAATGTTTTTTTTGGGTTACAATAGTACTTTTTTTAATGGATAACTAAATCAGCTCCCTCTTGTGAAAAAAAGGTTGCTTGCACAGTTGCATGAAATGGAAACAGCTTTTGATGGATTCTGGGAGAAACATCAGCTGAAGATGGAGCAGTATTTGCAGCTTTGGAAATTCGAGCAACATTTCCAAGAGGTAGGATGAGGTCCCCATCCCATCAGCCTTGGCTAAGAAACTCTTGCTGGCATTTTGTAATATTAATTCGACCCACACAGTAGCTTTCAACTACTGTGTGCTTGAAAGGTATAGAGGACCTTTTCCCCCTGCGAAGGGCCTTTGAAGATGTTGCAGGAGATGTCATGTGTGGAGCTAGAGCCAATGGTGGGCAGAAGACCACTGCCGCCACCCCCGTTCTCTGCTTGTTTAGCTTCAGATGTCTTCCTTGCTCAAACATAACACAACACTTTCAAGTGAAAACAGAGCAAAGAGGCATGTGTAGACCACATGAGGGGCACCTCAGAGCCACAAGTTCCCCTCCTGTGCTTTAAAAAATATTGTGCCCCTCCTGTTTTTATTTTTGACAAAATTTCCTCTTCCTTTTAGCTCAGTAAAGCCATTGAATTTTTAATGGAGAAGCAAGGGGAGCTGCCGGATACTGGAGATAATCTCTCTCAAGTAAAACAGAGGGTGTTGGATCTGGAAAACTTGAACAAAATGGCACAGGTGAGAGCACCATCCAGTTGGTGTCAGTGAGGAACAGCCATCCTAACCCACCTAGAGCAGGGCTGGGGAGGTGTTCCATAGTGCTGTACTACAGCTTCCAAGACCCCTGACCATTGGCCAGGATGGCTGGAGGTGGGGGGCACTCTGAAATCTCTTCAGCAGATGGCACAAGGGACAAAAGTTGGCAGAGCAATAACTGTAAGTGTTGCCTTTGTGCAATAGGCTGGTTTCTCTACTCTCTCACTCAAACACACATTTTTTCCTCCATCCTCACAAGCAAGGGGCATGATCAGAGTTCAAGGACACATTCCAGCCAGGGAAGAACACTCAAAGAGGCTGTGAAGTAGGGACAGTGTGTGACTGGGGAGAGAAGGTGTTGCCGGGGAAGAGCTTTGAGGGCTAGATAGAGAGGCCTGCAAGGGCCACATGGCGACCCTTCTGCCTCACACAGTCTAGAAGTATAACTCCTACCCCCTCTTTTATTTGGATGTTACATAGGAGTTGACAGGGAAGGCTCAAGTTGTGATCCTTCATGGGCACCAGCTGGCAACCAACCACCACTACGCCCTCAACTTGATCTGCCAGCAGTGTAATGAGCTGCGGCACCATTCGGATATCCTGCTGGAGGAGATCAAAAGGAAGCACAACCAGCTCCAAAGAACCTTGGACCTTCTCACTTCTCTGCAGCAGGTAATGTCCAGAGGTGGACCTCCAGACCCAGTGAATGAATGATGGAGCATTGCTTTCAGAGTCCAACTTTGCATGGCAAAGGATGGAGCTGTGCATCTGCTGTGATCCTGCCGGAGGGCAGGATGAGCTACTAGCCACAGACCCCCAGTTTTAATTTACAAGTTTGCAAGTGTGGGAGTGAAACATTTCTGAGGCTTCAGTGGCCCACATAGCTCCTTGCTCCTCCCCAGAATAGATAATGTAGAAGAATATGAAATTAAACTATTGCATCATCTTGGATTGTGGAGTTGACTTGTTGTTGGTTCAGGATTCTAATTTTGTAGGCCAGGAGCGGGGAACCTCCAGCCTGGAGTCTAATTAGGTGTCCCTATTTGGCCCAGCCATGCCCATCAATGATACCAGCACAGGCAAAGGCATGGCTGGAATGAAAAGGTGTTTTTGTATGTTTTTTTGTTTTTGCTGGTACTGCTGATCCTGCACAGCTCTATGGCAAGATCTATGCATGCCACTTTGTGAGCCTTGACAGTCAGCTACTCACTTGGGTGTTCAAAGTGGGATGCCTTTGCCTGCACAGTTGATTTCAAACCACACGGTCTGCCTGTTAAACGTCAAGAGACAGGGGAGATTAGGACCACAGGCCTTGGGGCTTGCAGGGGAAGTGGTAGCAATTGTCAGGGTCTGGTGTGGGCAAGGCAAGGCAGATCAGGACCCTGGACAGGTCTAATGGGAAATTGCAGGCTGAGCTGCAGAAGATGTTGCTCTGCAGTGGACCAGAGGCATTTAAATGCTGCCTTTCCACAGTGAACTCTGCGCCCAAAGCAGCCTGCAACAAACAATCAGTCATCAAAAGCTTTGGGGTGGGGGAGAGAAATCAATTTACAAAACATTTTCAATAAATTCAAAGTGGACAAAAAATATAAACAATTAGCAAATTAGAATAAATTCAATATAACAAAGAAAAATAGACGTAGAGGTTTATTTTTATTTTTTGGTGTTGTGTTTTGGAATTTAATTAACAAATAAGTTCCAACTGCTGCTGCAGGTCTTATTGCTCTCCAAGAAGCCTCAGCTCTGCAAGAAACTTCAGGGGGTCTTCTCATGTGGCTAGCTGAGTTACAGCTGGCTCCCTTTTCTGTCCTCCAGAGACCAACAACAGCACTTGGGAAAGGCTGGGGAGAGCAATGGTGGTGCTTTTCCCCAGCATTCTGGAAGTTCTGGCTGCTTTTGCAGGTCTTATGGCCTAGCAGTACTCAAACTTACAGACTCGACCTTCTCTTCCACTGCCCCTCCCTTAAAGAGCTCATAGCTGATTCTGCAGTTGCATGTCAAAGCATGGCTGTGGAACAGGAGAAGCTATGGAGGAGTCATCCCCAGAGTCAGAGAACGATAGAAGAGCCACCTCCTCCGTCTAGGACAGTGTAGGAGGTCTCCTTAATAAGGGTGACCTGTGATTTTCCTGGCACTGGATGCAAAGCACATGATGACAACAATGCAGCAGAATAAGAGGGTTAGGCAGTTGCTGGAGCTGGTTGGAAGAGGACATTGGAGACAATACTTTCACCTTGAATCTCCTCCTGTCCTCTAAGCCTGTTCATAACAGATGGAAGAGGGGAAGTCCCCTGCTGCCTACAGACTGCCAGTTGGTCATTACTCTAGGCAAGACCACCAACCTGTTCCTGCTCATGTTTTTTCACCAGGCCCTGGAGTGCTGCGATGAAGGAGCCTACCTTCTAGCCAACCAGCAGATGGATAAATGCCAGTCTCGAGAAGGTGCCCAGAAAGCTCTCCAAGACATAGAGAAGTTCCTTGAGAGTTCTTCACTGCATTTATATGCTGACCCACAAACCCTGTACTCTGACTTTGAGCCCATCTTAACTCCTGAACTAAAGGTAGGCCTGTGGTAGAGGAATCACATTTGTGCTGGCCATGATAGCAGGAACTAGCCTTGAATCCAACAAATTGAAAATACTGGAGTAATTAAGCTTGTTGGCCTAGACTGGAGTTCCCTCCCAGGCTTTACACCAATAGGCCAAAGTGGGTCCCTGACTCTTATGGAGGCTTCCAGATTAGAGCTGATCACCAGCCTGAACTACTAGGAGATCCAATATTGTGTCTCAAACTGACCTCTGCTTCACAGGAGCTGGGCTTGATCAAACACCCATGATATGTGACAAGCCAATTCTGCAAGATTTGCTTACGGGGTTTTCCTTTTTGGAATCTGCAGGCTCGGATACAAATGGTCCAGATGAAGCTTGAGAATGTGCGGAGCATGTTCGAGAACAGGCAGGCTTGCTTCAAAAAGCTAGCGGACAAACAAGCACGCCCTGTGCAGCTGGTAGCCCCACGGCCAGAAAACCCACCCCGGTCGAAATCTCCTTTGTTTTCCCCCAAACATGGTAACCTGCTTTTAAAGTTACGTCATTCAGAAATGTTCATTACATAACCGTGGGGAAGATGGAATGAGAATGGGCTTGAGAATGTCGTCGATTTCTTTGTATGTGTGAACAGAGAGTGAAGTGCTTCCTGCCCACTCTTTACATAATGGGAGACATAAGTTTGCAGTGTGATTGCTGGAGAGGAACTTCTGCTTGAAGATTTTAGACGTCTTCTAAAGGAGGACTACATTCCTCTGGGTGCTCCAACTACAGTACAAGACAGCTCTCAGGCAAAGTGTTTTGGTTTGCAGGTGTTTGCCTGGTCTTCCAAGGCTGTTCACATGTTACATTCAATGAGTATACAATCCATGTACACAAATAGTTGAGCTGTACATTTATGCACTTATTCACATGTGACATTCAACAATAACACAGGTGGAATCTAGACACATATAAAAAACACTGCGAAAATGCTTTTAAAAGTTTTGAAAAATATATTGAATTTGTCCTAAGCTCACCCTCGCCATCTAGTGTCACATTAGTACAATGCACTTAAAACACACCTAAAACGTTATATACCTGTATAGCTGAGTCCACAGTCTGTGTACCTGTGTTTTGATACAGCTAAGCTGTGCAAATCTGCAAGTGTAACATTCTTTCATATAAATAGTTATACATGTGTAGACAGTTTGTACCTGTGTTCAGTGTAACGTGTGAACAAGACGTTCTGATTTCTGTAATCTCAGACTGTCAGCAGAAATGATCATTTGATTGAACCCCATGGGAACGGTCATTTGTGCTTAGCAAACCGCTGGTTGTCCAGCCCAAACTGGGATTGTGCTATTTATGTACTCTGTATATGCTAATCTAGGGTTTCTCCCAGTTAACAGCCTTAGGGATCTCTCACAAAAGTGCTGCCTGTCATTTTAAGAGCTTGTAGGCAGCAGGGCAAATGCAGCTAAAGCCCTCTACCTCATTTGGCAGTTTTCTTTCTGATGATGCGGTCCGACGTCAATGAGACCTTGTGGAAGTAGTAATGTTGTAACCCATTTTATTTTTGCAACAGCACAGTTTGAAGATGGGGCAGCTTCTCTTCATATCTGTTTGCATTCTTCTGCGTCTGTTTTTCTCCCAACATCCTTTGCCCATTACTTCACTAAAGGTGCTTCTTCTATCTAACGGATATTCAACACTTATCTATGTCAATAAAATTGGATGCTGTTTCATTTTCTTCCTCAGTTGCATCTTCTCCTAGAAAGGATCTCCATTGCCTTTCCTTTGAGGGGCCTCATTTTAGATTCTTTTTAACATAGAAAATATATATGGTTAGATTTTATAGGAAATATATGTATTAAAGGACTTGGGCTGGGTAGAGTGATATGTGTAAGCTTATCAGTATTTCCACCCTTCCATTATATCCAGAAATCCTTTCAGTGTGGCCCAGCTGCATTATGAGTTTAAAGCAGTTTTATGCCACTTTAAACAGACATCATGGCTTCCCTCAAAGAATCCCAGGAATTGTAGTTTGTTAGGAGTATTTCTAAAAGATTGATTGATTGATGTTCTGGGTGTTTTTAAGATGAAGTTTGGTGTAGAAGTACTTTAAATAAATAAAGTTTTGCATGAATAAATGCTAGCTCCACAACAATGTGGTGGCTTGATGGTGCAGGTTTGCGTAGGAAATTTAATTACCCAGGAAATGCCATCAAAGCTGGATATAGCACATTATCTGTTGTTTATTAAAATATTATTAGCCACTCTTCTTTTGGGGGGGCTTTTGGAGTGAAAAGAGGTATATAAATGAATAATAATAATATTAGATCTCAGAGTTATGTACAAAATAAGTCAAATAGTGGCCAACTTAATGACAGTCAAAAGTAGTGACATTTAAATAGTCCAAATGTAGCGTCTTCAATGGGTCTACTGAGTAGGATGTAACCCAATGCCCTGAGATCTGCAGATGAATGGTGGTATACAAATTTAATAAAAAATAAAAATGCAACTTGAAGAGGCAGTAAAGCAAAATAGGATGCTTCAGACCTTTTCCTGGTACCTTGTCAGATTATGAATTTTTAACTTTTAATCTCAAGTTTTGTTCATTTCAAATTCTGTGTGATTACTTAGTAAAAAAATTCTTTTGTTTCCTAAACGCCATTTATTAATATTCAAATCATTTGTTATTATTAATAGTTCCCCCAATAACTTTTCTCTCTTTTAAAATGTTTTGTCCTGTTTGTTAAAACATGCGTGCACACAGCAACACACTCACATATATTTTGTTTCCAGCATTAACTAACTGAACAAATCTACCTTTTAAACAGGTGGTGTAATATGGTTTAATGTAATTCCTTTGCACAAAAGTAATCTGTAATTTGTAGACTATAATCTGCCCTTCTTCTTTTTCTTATGTCCAAGGTGTAGATTTTAATTCCAGTTTGAAATTTTCATTTGATATCTCACTGCCTGGGAAGAAGACTTCAAGGAAATCTCAAAGTTCCCGCAAGGTAGGTGATTAAAAATGTTTAAGTACAAGTGTGACATCCACAAAATCAATGTGGGATGGTCCTGTTCAGTGTTCCTGCCTGCCATCCAACCAGCCATGCCTTTTTCTAAGGGACTCCATTCCGTTCCTCATCAACTTCAGTCTCCCTACTTGCAATAGATGCTGAGCATTCTAAGGACACTGAACATGTTCTATCCTTGTCGTGCTTTTTTAGGTCCCCTCCTCCTTAAGCCATTGATTCCTCTCTGTGGTGCATGGTTGGTGCTGTTTGGGCTACATACCATAGTCATGTTAGAAGGAGCGTCCTACTCTTGTGTAGGACCCTGGCAGAGACACCCTGGCTGGCATGTTCTCTCCCTCCTGGTCGGTCATTTGGGAGCTTCAAAAGCTTTCTTCTGCCCGAACATCACAGCGACTGATACCAAGAAGCATCAGCACACTTAGGGATCCGCAGAGCCTTCACAGCATGTGTAAACAGACCTCAGCAACTCAGCATTGTGGCTAATCTACTTTATTTCCATATAAACACACACAGAGCACTTCAAAATGGCTCCCTCTCTCTCTAGCATCAGACAGCAAAGAGAAAGAACAAAGTAAAATAGTCCCACTTCATGGAACACAGTAAGACAAACATCCTGTCTCCGTCACTTCCCACTCTGTGGAATGAAAACATATACCGTCATGTGATAGACAACAATCCCATGACTGCAAACATGGGGAACGAATCTCCAACAAGTCAAAGGAATGACTTTGAGGGAAATCCTGCATACAATTAACAAACTGCTCCTCAAACGACATCTTTTCATGCAGCATTGACACTCCTTGTCCAGAACAAGCATAAAAAAATAAGATGGACGGGAGACCATATAGCTAAAATGTGTAAATGGGACAGAAGTTTTATCAGTGCAGTCTTATGCCCGGTTCAGATGAAATGCCGAAACCAAGCTTTAAATTAGTGCTAACCTGGATAAGCTGTTGGATCACGGCTCATTGATCCTTTGGTATGGCTTGGAGATTGAAAGCATTTTCATCTGAGTGTAAACTAACCACAGTTTGCTGCTGCATCCAGCCTGGGGTGCGGAAGTTGATTTAAACTATGGTTTATTTAACAGTCTTGGTTCAGAAGCCATGGCTTGATCTTCTCTTGTTTCAAGGAGCCGGAGTTTAAGCTAACAATAGCTTAGAGTGGGCTGCTTTAGGCAGTGGTTTGTTTAAATTAGGAAACAGATACTTCTAGTCTCCTCCTTGATGCTCCTCCTTGAAGAGAGGGGAGGGAGATGAGCTCACTCAAGCTCATTCATGTATCACTAAACTTCGGTTAAGTGTTGTGCAGAAACCAGGCCATATTCTTCCATCCTGCTACTATTTCCTTCCCCTTCCTCTGTTGACTGTGTCAGATTCTAGACAGTAAGCAAGAGATGGGGAACTCCAGACCTGGGAACAGATGTAGCCCCTACCCACCCAGCCCTCTTTGACTCCTATTTGTTGGTCATGCTCTGTGGCCTCCTTGTCTACTTTTGCCTAGGTGCAATAAATCCTTGATCAGTAATGATGCTTATTACGTGCTTGGAAACCTCTGGCTTTTTACATTGCTAGATTGTTGCATAATGTACAAAGGTGAAAATCACATCTGTTGCTCTGCCCCCCCTTTTGCCTCTGGCTACAGTTGTGTAGCCACCATAAAGTTGTCCTCTGGGGAATGAGGCCCCCATGCTGCGAAAGGGATGTACCCCACTAGTACATTGCAAAATGCAAGTTCACGTTTAGGGCAGGACGCGAATCATTTTAAAATAGCAGGCTTCAAGTTGCCACTTCAAAGCTTTTTATTTTTTTATTTTTCCTCTTCCTAAAGCACATTGTTTCCCTCCAGATTGAAGTGATGCACGATTATCAGGAGAAAAGGAATTCGCTGCAGTTCTGCATATCAGAAAGTGAAGACAGTTTAGACATATTGAAAAGGTATTCTTCACCCCCCCCCCTTTTAATCCACCAACTTCTCTGCTAGTCATGCAAACAAACCCTGATTTGTGCTCGGGAAAGTTCTCTGTTCCTTTTACTCAGAGCATTTGAAGAACGACCTTGGCCTTGCTGTGACGATTAGGCCTCATCCAAACCAAAATGTACGCCCCTTCAGTGGGGTGGGGCGGTGAGGAACAACCACCAGGCTTTAATCTCACCCTTTCAAGCACATCTTTGTAACATGAGGACTAGAATATTTATGTTTTTCTTCCTCCAATAAATTCTTGTACATTTAGAAAGCTGGATTGTACATGCTACTGTTCCCCCCCCCCCGCGAGCTCTTTGTGGAATTGCTACATGTACTCAACCTTGATCCCCCCCCCCCCTTTCTTCATTTTAGCTATGTGATAAACGAGCTTATAGAAACTGAGCGGGTTTATGTTGAGGAGTTGTTCACCATTTTGATGGTAAGTGTGCCTTTGTTTCTTCTTGCTTCACCCTTAGATGTATCTGGGGTACATATTTTACTTCTGTATCTGACTGCAAGTAAACTAGATGCTAACAGATGTGCAGGATGAGGAGGAATTCAGTTTCATTCACGTTTTAGCCTAATTCACTCTTCCTGAAGCAATACACAGACCAAAATGCACCTGCCCTTAGAAAAGTCAAACTTCTCTGTATTTGGCAATGCAGTTCTCCAGCCAAATAATGCATACAAAAATGTTGATACATGGTTTTTTTTTTTTAAAAAAAACGATTTCATATTTGTATTCCAGCTACAATATTGATCTCAATGCAGCTCACAGTAACAATAGCATTAATATTTTCAAGGCAATGCTACATTCGCTGTAATCGTATTAAAAACACAATAGCATACAAGTAAGGCAGAAAGCAAATTCATTGAACAATTAATATAATTATATACATTAGGATTAAATATGCAAAAAAATGTGTCAGGAGAAAATGCATACAAAATTGATGAACATTGAAATATGCATATTAGACAGTATCACATGCAGAAATAAATTTGTATAATGGGAGAAATGTCCACTAGATGCTGATATATTTTCATGAGGACTTTTTACTTTAAAAAATAAATAAATGCAAACTGATGTGAAAATGTGGGGAACTGAACTTAATAATGGGAAAGATGTGAAACTGAGCAAAACCAAAATTGACAGATTGATCTATCCCTACTCTCCATTCCAGTTTTAACATTTCTTATTCTTATTCACACTCCCCTGTTGAACATGCCACTCAGTGGCATATTTTTTACTGTCATAATACTCTGAAAACACACAAGCCAAACAAACACACCTCTGGGGGTGGTGCACAACTGCAAAGAGATTTTTAGCATTAGGACCAAGAGGTGATGATGCTACTAAACATGGCCTTTTGGGGTCGGACAATCTGTATGTGCGCCTAATACTACATTTGGGGTTGTGCTGTCGGCAGGGCTACAGAGCTGAGATGGACAACCCCACCATGGCCTTTCTCTTGCCACCCCCCTTGCAAAACCGCAAAGATGTTCTGTTTGGAAACATGCCAGAGATTTACGACTTTCACAACAAGTAAGACACTCCCAAACCTTTGCATTGTCAGTCTTTTCCCACCTCTACCACCCCTTGCCTTTAAAAATGAGTTCTGGAAGCAAATGTAACCCACTCTTCATTCCTACCCTCTCCATCCGCTTCCTTTTCCTTTTTCTTGCAGGATTTTCCTCCACCACCTGGAGAGCTGCGTGGAAGCCCCAGAGAAAGTTGGCTATTGCTTCTTGGAAAGGGTCAGTAGGCATGTTGTTGGAGCTGTGCTTGTGATCCTTCTTGCTCCAGATCAGGGGTGGGGAACCTTAGTCCTCCAGGCCTCCCTGTCTGGCCCTCAGAACTCTCCCCAGGCCATGATTCCCATCCCTACTGGGGGACACATTAAGGAATGTGTCCTTAAACCCAGGTAATGCCTCTTACCTGTTTGGGTGGAGGATGGAGAGGGACGGGCTGGTCTAAGAAGTAGCCTGTTGTAAAACCCACATTCTCTGCTCTGCCCGCTTTTGCCTGTGGCCCCAAACATCATCAGCCTGTGGCCTTCAGAAGGCTGCCCATGGTTGAAAAACATTTTCCAGCCTTGTAGTATGAAGTTTAAGGAAAGCCCGTTGCATGTGTTCAACTTAGACCACTAGTAAGAAAAAATTGTCCCTCCCCTGTTGGTTGGTGAGTGGTAGACAAGGAGGTTGGGTGGGTGGGGGGAGATTAGCCCCACTTTGGCCCCACTTCCTCCCACCACCAGCATCCTGCCTCCAACTGGTTGCCCCAAAGGGAATGTAGCTAACTTCAGGAAAAACTTCCCCATTGTTGAGGTAGGCAGTAGTGAGCTAGACTGACCCAATGGCCTGGAGCAGCATAAGGCAACTTCCTATATTGCTAGAATCAACAGTATTACTTTTCTGCTTCCTATTCACTCACTAAACAGGAACAGCAATGCGTATGTGTGTGGGGCGGTGCTTTTTGCCGTGTGGGGGCAATCTTCCAAGGGCAACAGTGGACAAGGTCAGACTCAAAGGCCAAAGCGGATGGATGAGTGTTCATGGGATGCTCTCCCCAGGGAGACTCGCCTGGTGCCTTCATTACTCTGGTTTTGTATTTTGCTGGAAGCCACCCAGAGTGGTTGGGGGAGCCCAGCCAGATGGACAGCATATAAATAATAAATTATCATCATCATTATTAGTATTACTACATATCTTTAGACACCAGGCAAAAACATTCCTCTTCAACTAGGCCATTGGCTGATTAAACAATCTATGGCTTTTTCAAGTGTGTGTGTGTGTGTGTGTGTGTGGTGTTGTTGTTGTCATGTTATGCATTTTGTGGTTTTGTTTTGTTGTTTTATGTTGTAAACTGCCCTGTAAAGGGCGGTATTTAAATTTTAATAAATAATAATAATAATGTGCAGTCTTCCCCAGGCCTGAGGTGCCCCACCCCAGGCATACTGACAGGCCACCACTGTCCCCAGTTTCAAACAAGGGTTTTGCCTAGTCCTAGCTAGAGATGTTAGGATTTGAACCTGGGACCTTTAGCATGCAATGCCTGTGCTATATTTCTATGATCTAGAACAGGTTCCTGCATTGCAGGGGGTTTGGGTTAGATGATGCCCGGGATCCCTTCCATCTCTACAATTCTGTGGTCAGGTGTATGGCTGTTCCACTTGAATTAGGCAGCTACAGGTTCTGTGGCTGTCTGATACAAGTTCCCTGCAATGGATGTTCTAGGAATCAAGGGAGTGTTACATATTTATCACTCTTTCCTTCCTCCTGCAGCGGGAAGATTTTCAGATGTATGAGAAATACTGTCAGAATAAGCCGCGATCTGAATACCTGTGGAGGCAGTGCGCAGAAAGCCTCTTCTTCCAGGTATTTTCACATTGTTATGGTGACAGGTGAAAAGCTCACATGTGCCAGTCATTGTCTGTCAAGCTAGCCTACCTTGCAGGGCAGTTGTGAGGATAAAATGGGGAGAGGAGAACCATGTATGGCACTCTGAGCTCTCGGAGGAAAGGTTGGGATTGAAATTTAATAATAAATACGTTTGCAAATATATTTTATTTTTATTGCGCCATCCGCCTGGAAAGAGGAGCAAAGAGCTCACTCCCACAGGAGGGCAGTGATGATCACCAGCTTGGATGGATTTAAAGGAGTATTAGACAAATTCGTGGAGGATAAGGCTACCCGTGGCTGCTAACCACAATTTAATTTAAAAAAAAAAAAGATGATATACACAATGTGCCACATTTTGGCTTTCCGTTTTGTTGCAGGAATGCCAAAGGAAATTGGAGCATAAGCTTGCATTGGATTCCTATCTGCTCAAACCTGTGCAACGGTTAACAAAATACCAGCTGCTCCTGAAGGTATTCATGTCCTTGTTCCTAAGAATGGATCTACACCACTTCCATCTTTTAGGAATGCACCCCCCCCTCGCAGAATGGTGGCTCTGGGAACTGTAGCTCTGTGAGGGGAGTCTCCCAAGCACTGGGATCCACAAGAGGTAGTGAAGGCCGACAAATTAGGAATAGGAATAGGAATAACTTAAGTTTAATTTAATTTAATAATTAGATGGCTTTAAAATATAATTAGGAAGATGCATGGAGGATACAGCTATCGGTGATTACTAGTCACAGTGAACATGTGGCCCCTCCGATGTCAGAGGTGTGTGGCTCTGAATACCAGTTGCTGAGTATCGCAAGTGAGGAGAGCACTGTTGCTCTCAGGGTTGGCCACCATGAGAACAGGATGCTACACTAGATGGGCCACTAGTCTGATCCAGCAAGCAGGCTCTTCTGGTGTTCTTATTGCAGTCAATGCAACATTTGACACATTTCCGTGTGAAGTGGCCTGGAGCGCAGAGAAAATCCTGACTTCAGGATACTTCGATTTTTTTCCAGGAGCTGCTGAAATACAGCACAAGTTGTGAAGGCATCCAGGAGCTCCAAGAGGCACTGGTCGCCATGTTGGATTTGCTGAAGTCGGTCAACGACTCCATGCATCAGATTTCGATAACTGGCTATGATGTAAGTAGACTTTTCTTTGGTTGGGAAGGCATCCGCCGTAAGTACCGTTAAGTGGGAATGGGATGCAGTGGGGCTGTCAGGGCAAGACTTTGGGGGGCAGATGCCGAGGCCCCACTCAGCAGAATGAGCAGAAGGGGCTCCAAATGCAGGAAGACTGACTTGGTACACTTCCATCTAGATATGCTGCCCAGAGTGACTGGGGAAACCCCGCCAGATGGGCAGGGTAATAATAATAATAATAATAATAATAATAATAATAATAATAATAATAATAATAATAATAATGGTTAAAGAGCAGCAGCCATCCCTGTGTTACCATCTGAATAGCACTCTCTCCCCAGCAAGGCCACTGAGTCTGGAATCTAGGAGCAGAAGGGAGGACCATAGCTCAGTGGTTGAGCATCTTGCTTTGTGTGTGGAAGGTCTCAGGTTCAGTTCCTGGCAATTCCACGTCAGGCTGGGGAAGGACTCTTTGGCTGCAATGCTGGGGTGCTACTCCCTCTTCATGGGCAAGGAGACCATTTTGGCCAAAGGGGTATATGATGTCAGACACGGGGCAGATAAGGACTGGCCTTGGCCAAAAGGGTGTTGGAAAACACCATGGTTCAGCTGATTGGCAGTGCCAGGATAAAGCCCCTTTCAAAGGAATAGGGCAAGGCAGCTCTTTGAAAGGGTCTTCAGAAGGCTTTGTTTTATTTTGTAAGTCCCTTTTGTGATAAGGAACTCCTGTTTGCATTAAAAACAAGCAAACAAAATATGATTGTTCTTATCAGGGAGACATCGGTGAGCTGGGCAAAGTGTTGATGCAAGGATCTTTCAGTGTATGGACGGGGCACAGGAAAGGTCCCACAAAAATGAAGGACCTGGCCAGATTCAAGCCAATGCAAAGGCACCTCTTCCTCTATGAGAAAGCCCTGGTCTTCTGCAAGAAGAGAGAGGACCACGGCGACAGCCATGACAAAAGCTCCTCGTACAGTTTTAAGCACTTTTTGAAGGTAAGTGCGAGCCTCAAGAAGATTCAGCATTCTGCATTTGGCATTTCATTTGTTGTCGGTTTTTAGCAAAGTGTTTCATCACTGCATATCTCTCTCTCTCTCTCTCTCTCTCTCTCTCTCTCTCTCACACACACACACACACACACACACACACACACAGTGTTTGTTTTTTTAAATAGGTTATCCCCCCTTCCCCCCTTTCTCTTCCCTTTTCAAATGCAAAAACCAAAAAAAAGTGGATAAGTGGCTAGCATGGAACAAAATTAGATTAAATTAATTGGAAAGAATTATATGTTGTTATGTTATTCTTAATCTTCCTGTTCCAATAATAATTATTTTTTAAAATGCTAACAGATTGTACACTGCTGATCTGAAGTGGAACATATCTAGGAAAATTTCCCAACCAGACAACAATATATAAAGTCTAGGTTTATTGCCCCCACTCCCAAAAATGGTTTTATTTATGTATCTTCCTTTGTTTCAGTTTCTTCTGTACCACTTTATGTCAGGCAGTGCCCAGAGCGGTTCGCGTGAAAGTTTGCATCAATAATAATAAGCTCATAACAATTTCATTCCATTAACCGACAGTATAAAAGCAGATTCTGAGCCTCTTTCTAAAAGACCCTCATTTTGGTTTGATACTCATCAGCTTCTTGCTTCTGCCTTGGGTGCACAACCAGCCACCTGCTCCTATGATAGTTCTGTCAGAATTTGTGACAATGGTTTTTCTTCTCACTGATTGCAGATTTGCAGTTTTCTGGTGAACTGCCTTTTGTTATGCTCCAGGCATGTGTTCATTTGTGTCAAGTCCTTCCTTTGTTCTCACAAGTCGAACATTTCAGGGATTTGTAATTCCGGGGAAAATCCTGGTGTTACTTACATTTCCTTTGAGTGTAAAAGCTGCTTCATGCAAGGGAAGGCTAATTACAGCGCTGGAGAACCTGCTTTACATGCATGAGGTCCCAGCTTCATTCACTGGCGTCTCCCATGTGGGGCTGGAAGAGTCTCCTGCCTGAAACGCTGAAGAGTTGTTGCCAGCCTGTGTAGACAATATACTGAGCTAGATGGACCAATGGTCTGACTCTGTAAAAGGCTTCCTATCTTCCGAGATTATTTCAGCTGAACAGTTAACAAAAATAACAAATGTTGGCTTTCAGAAAGAGCGCGGAAGACCTTAACTTAAGCTGTGTACGTGCCATAAATTGAACTGAAAAATCATCTCGCCCCTCCTATACCTGATCACTGTTCTCTGCAGATGAAAGGACCACCACACACAGTCGGGCCCACCACTAGGTCTGGGGAACGGTGAACTGGCCCCCTCCAAAAAAATGTTTGCTGACCCCTGCACTAATGCAAGCACTTTGAATTAGGATATGAACTAGCCACCACAGCAGATGTTTATGTGAGATAATCTGGTTGCTGAATTCGGGACCAATTCAAGATTCCATGTTGCCATTAAGGGGGCAGACCCATGTAGAGCACATGGCAACAGCCCAGTCTGGAAGTTACCAGAGCATGGAGTCCATTTCTGTGCAAGAGTGGACACAGCTGTGAGAAAAAGGCACCCCAGCTCCCAAAGCTGGTGGTACAGCTTGTTTTCTCAGCCGTGCCTGGAAACCAATTTTGCAGAAACAAAACTTAATTGGTAAATGGCTTCTTGTGTCCCTGAGGCTGCCTTCCATAGCTGATGATAGCCATGCCAAGAAGAGAAAATGGAGAGGAAGGAACAGAAGGTTTAGCCAGGTGGCCTCATTGGTTTAATGTCTCAGGCCACCTGACAGTATTGTTCTTTGCACATGGAGAACACAGAGTGTTTTTATTAAGGGTGAACAATGGGAACTGTAAACTGAACATCTATTTATAAACGGCTTATTCATATTTATAAGAGCCAGTGTGGTGTAGTGATTAAGAGTGGTAGACTCGTAATCTGGGGAACTGGGTTCGCGTCTCCACTCCTCCACATGCAGCTGCTGGGTGACCTTGAGCTAGTCACACTTCTTTGAAGTCTCTCAGGGAAAGGAGAATGTTAGCCGTTTTGATACTCCTTCGGATAGTGATAAAGCGGGATATCAAATCCAAACACTACTTCTTCTTCTTCTTCTTCTTCTTCTTCTTCTTCTTCTTCTTGGAGCGACTGGCTTGCCTGGGTTCTTACCCTTCCACCTGGGTCCCTAAGGGCATTTAGATCTAGTAAACTAGCTGCTTAAAGGGAGTTCATAATGCTGGCCAGAAGGTGGATGGAGAGAGCCAGTGTGGCGTAATGGTTAGAGTATTGGACTAGTACTTGGGAGAGCAGGGTTTTAATCCCCACTCAGCCATGAAGCTCACTGGGTGACCTTGGGCCAGTCACAGCCTCCTAACCTAAGCTACCTCACTGTTGTGATGATGAAATGGGGAAGACCATCTTGAGATCCTTGGAAGATAAAGGTGGCATATAAATGCCATGACCCCTAATTCCAGCAGTGATCTGGCCATGGAGTCAGAGGCTTCAGGGGCACCAGATCAGGAGCCTGGTGAACTTCAGGAGTCAGAGAAGATGGTATTACTGCTGCCCTGAGTTTGGGTCTACATGAAATGTTGGAGCCCCACAAGAGGGTGCAGAATATTTGAGAGCTCCTTCCTCCATGGCAGGGGCTCTGTTTCTGACAAGGCTGTTAACTATTTATTTATTTATTTATCGCACCTTTATTTCCCACCTTTCCTTCATGGAGCTCAAGGGTAGTGTACTTGGCTCTCTCTTCTGCCTGATTTTAGCCTCTCACAACAACCCTGTGAGGTGAGTTAGTAGGCAGGGAGAAGGTGGCTGGCCCACCAAGGTCACCCAGTGAGGTTCATGGCTGTGTGGGGCATTTGAACCTGGGTCTCCCAGGTCCTAGTCTGACTCTCTAACTACTACACTACCGCTGGCTCTCTGTAAAAGAGATGCACTCTCCCGTCCAATGGAGCCCCACGTCAAAGCATGCAGAAATACAATGCAGCCCACTTAGATTGTCTGACCATCACTGAATCACTATGGGTGCTTTTTATTATTATTATTTTTAGATGAGCGCTGTCGGGATCACTGAAAATGTGAAAGGAGACCATCGGAAGTTTGAGATCTGGTATAGCGGTCGGGAAGAGGTCTATGTTGTTCAGGTTTGTTTTGCTTTAGTAAGGATTTTCTTTTTCCCCAGCCAGACCATTGGCTCTACCAGGTTATGCATTTGCCCATCAGATCATGTCCAGGTAGGTTACTGCAGCATATTCATGCCTCTTGTTTGCACCCATATGTGCCCTGCAGGATCAGACCATAGGCATCCTCTTGGCAGCTGTGGGAACAGGACGCTAGACTAGAAGGGCCTTCCTTTGGCCTGATCCCGTAGCCAAATACTTCTGTAGTTGTTATGATATACTGCCCTCAGCCATAGAGGCTTCATTTGCATTGTCATAATCTCCACTGGCCAATTTAGTGAATTTATCTCATCTTTTTAAGAAAATGAATCTGATCTAACTGGTCTTCCTCGTGTCTTTTGCATGAAGCTCATTGGGTGACCCTGGGCCGGTCACCATCTCTCAGCCTATCCTACCTCACAGGGTTCTTGTGAGGCTGAAATGGGGAGGAGAAAACTATGCATGCTGCCTTGAGCTCCATAGAGGAAAAGGTGGTACAGTGGTGCCTCGCTAGACGAAAATAATGCGTTCTGCGAGTCTCTTCGTCTAGCGATTTTTTCGTCTAGCGAAGCACCAATACAAAGTAGCGGTTTTCGCGATGAAAAAAAATTTCGTCTTGCGAGGCAGCCCCATAGACTTTTTCGTCTTGCGGGGCAGCCTTCCGCTAGCGAATGCCTTTCATCTAGCGAGATTTTCGTCTAGCAAGGCATTCGTCTAGCGGGGCACCACTGTATATAAATGTTATCAATCAATCAATCAATCAATCAAAATAGATGAATAAATTATGGGATTGTCAACACCTATTCTTTTTTCCGCACCTTCCTTTGGTTGTTTTTGGGAGGGCCATGTTTTTTAACTTCTGATAGCAGAGAAGTGATTGTTCTTTGTCCAGACGGACTTCAATGCAGTTCTCTCTTCTTCTGTCAGGCACAAACGGTTGAGCTGAAGATGGCATGGCTAAATGAAATAAGAAAGGTTTTGTTCAAGCAGCAGGAACTCATCAAAGGTACCTTGGAGGATTGGCTGGAGGGTGGGCCTTGTGGATTTCCCCTGTTGTGAATAGCAGGGATGGTATGTCCTGTTTTGCCGCTTGAGGAGAAATGGAAAAACGCCCCCCCCCCCCTGCTGCTGCCCTGCTGGTACCAGCACAACTTTCTCACCTGCATTGTGCGGCATTGACTTCCAGTGAGATCTTGCAAGATCTCACCAAAGTTTTGTGAGAACTCATGCACTTCCATTCTGACATTTATTCCAGGATTCAGATACCTGGTATGTTCTGCCCCAGTTTAATTCTGGTCAGAAATTCAAATTCTGGGATGCAGCTTCTGAATGCCTGCACCTGAAATGCAAAATATTAAATAGGGTTTGTTTTAACGTGTAAAATGGTGCATTGATGGAATTATGCTGTGGAACAATTTTGAAAATTAAAAGAAAGGGAAATAGAAGGAACTGCTTTTTCAAAACATTTGCAGTTTAGCTTTCCCCCCTGGAAAAATCTCCAAACACTCATTGGGAATCCACTTTGCAAATCTGAGGTAAAGTCTGATTGAGATAGAATTTGTTTTCTATCCATAGAATATTTTTTCCATCCATAATCTACATGTTTTATCTTTCTCCAGCCTTCAGACCACAAAACATATTGTACCCTGGTTGAGATGAATAGGTGGCACTGGAGAAATTTAAATTTAAACCCACATTTACCAAGAATGAGGTCAGCATGCAGGGCTAGTTAAAAGGGGAGGTCCATAAACCATTTGCCTGCTGCACCAAGCCAAAGACTTATCTGCTTCAGGATTTTGATTCCAGACCTAGGCACCTGATGGGTTCCATCACCTAATTTTATGAACATTGACATAAAGCTAATCCATATTTGCATTATATTCACAGTTGAGAAGCAACAACCTCCTTCATGTACAGACCAGATCCAACTCTCCCCTCCTCTGAGTGATGGGTAAGTCAGCAGGGCCTGAGACTAATTTCTGCTCATCAGGATGCTGGGCTCCACCTGGTCCAATCCTTCCTCTCCTTAAATTTTTATGTATTTATTATTTAAATCTGTATGCAGCATTTCTGTATAAATATGCTCCAGGTGGCTCCTAAAGTGTGAATCAGTGTATCGTTACAATGACAATCAGACACTACACCATTTCAAAACATAACACAGAATTCCAACATACAGAAATTCAGTTTCAACTGAATAATTCAGTATGAACATTGTAACATTTTAAAGTCATCATAAAACAAACTATCAATCCTTAAAACGTATCAATTAATGACAAATACAATAAACATTCTAGTGCAATTGCATGCCAGCAATAATATAACCAGCCGCCGCCGCATGGTACAAAAACTAACCAAGTGTATATAAATTATTGATTGGGTTTATAGACTGCATTTCTGCCAAGGCAGGCATGATGGCTTGCGATTTCAAAATATTAAAACAAACACGTAAGTTCACAGAGGCTAAAAAATTTAAAGTGTGCATAGCTCCTAACAGCTTAATCGTATATCATGGAATACATAGCAGTTAATAAATCTATACTATAAAGCACATGAATCATTCATAGGAGCTAAAAACTGAGGTGCACCTATTTCATAGCAGCTTGATCATGTAAAGTGCTCAAAAGGCAACTCTCACCCACTGCTTTTGATTGTATCTGGCAAAATCTGTGGAGAGCTTGGAGGAACTGCATCGAGACCCAGAATGGGAGGGGGGATTAGCACCTACACCCCCACTGCATAAGTTTAGGAATGGACGCCACGTTGGTATTGCTGGGATTACCTGCTCATAGTTTGGTTGGTCTTGTTGCCTCAGTTTCTCTAAACAGACTATGTGTGTTTTCAGAAAACAACCAAGAGCCTCCATAAGCTCAGAGGAAAACGATTCTGAACGTACCAGCCCCGTGGCCTTGGAGAGCATGGCTTCCTCGCCGCAGAACAAGCCAAGCAGGCGTATGTGCAGCTTGATAGCATCTTCTTCATTCTTTGGCCCAAGTGTGCAATTTTCTCTGTGTTGGCTGTGTAAATCTCATCTCTTCTTCCCCCAAATGTATCTAGGGACATCTGTCAATTCTCCAGCTAGGTTGAAATGTGTTTTCCCTGGTCACACGTCTACATATGGTGGGGGGGGGAGCAGCAAGCGAGTGCCTGCCCCTGATGCTCATGCTCCATTTCTGGTTGCACCCACCGCCCATAGGAGGCATACAGAAAAGCCCAACCTTCAAGTGTTGATGGGCTCCAACTTCCACCATCCCCAGCCAGCATGGCCCAGTGGTTTGGGATGATAGGAGCTGGAGATTCTCCATCCCGGGTTTTGTAGTAATGTTCTACAATTGACATTGCAAGCTGTGATGATCGTGTATCCCTTTCTCCCCATGCAGCTTGGCCAGGAATGTCTCATTCTTTGGAAATCTGCGAAGGACTTGATGATTGGTCCAGCCATAACTACTTCTTGACGTGTTCTGACACGGAAGAAGAAGATGGGAACCAGTTGGTTAGTTGAACCGTTTGAACTGTTTATTGATTTATTTCCACATAGGTATCACTTCCTATAAAACATCTTGGTGTCATTTAACAATAAAAACATCAACATCCATGAATCACAACTAGGATTGCTCCTGTTATATTTTCCCTTTTTTGTGATGGCTCTGTACCTGTAACCTGTTGTTGTTATTACTGTTGATATTTTTATTGTTGTTTCCCCCCTTTATATCAAATTCGTTTGTAATTGATTTAAAAAAACAAAACAAAAAACAACCCCCCCAATTATAACAATTTATCTAAGAATGACTTGAATAGCAGATTCAGTACCTGACCCAGACACACAAGTTTGCAGAATACACAAACCAGATTCGTTTCGGGTGAATGGTATGTTACTGGGAGCTGTGCATTTCTCAAGCTACTCTGTGGAGCATGAGACATTGGGCCCAGTACTGCTGCTTCTCCCTTTTATTGAATAATAACAACAAGCCCCTCTTCCCAGGGGAAATCGTACCTTTGTGCAGGAAATAAGGGTCTCCTAAGAGCTCTCAGCACCCTTAATGAACTACAGTTTCCAGGATTCCTTGCAGGAAGTCATGATATCATAGTGCTTTAAACACATAGTGCACATGTGGCTTTGCTCTAATTAGATTTGGACTGTGTGAAAGTGTTTATTTATTTATTTATTTTGTAAGCGGAGGTTTGGCATCCTGGGAGGTTGGCACTGCTCTCTGGAAATAAGCCATATCTTTGTTCCTGATGTCTCAGTCCCCAGGAAAATATAAAGCGCTGGCAGACTGCAAGATGAGTGATTCAGAAGACTTGCTAGTGAAAAATGGGGATGTGATTCAACTATTGCACGAAGATGGAGAAGGACAATGGTGAGCACCCCAGATCTTCTTTTTCAGGAAGGAGTAGCAGCAACAATTAAGGCTGGTGTTGACATTGAAGGCATTCTGGCACCTGCTAAAACTCATTTATTATCTCAGGCCTTTCTGGACGTTGATACCAGTTGCAAGGTAAACAGCATTTCCGTGCGCTGCTCTGGTTCGCCAGAAGCGGCTTAGTCGTGCTGGCCACATGACCCGGAAGCTGTATGCTGGCTCCGTTGGCCAGTAAAGTGAGATGAGCGCCGCAACCCCAGAGTCGTCCGTGACTGGACCTAACGGTCAGGGTTCCCTTTACCTCTTTAATGCAGCACTAAGTTAAATTCACTCAGCTGTAATCTTGTTCTGCTGGCAAAATGTTTTGTCCCAGTGGAATGTTGTTGCCCAAGAGAACACACAAGCACATTTCTGATAATTTGTTGCAAAATAGATCACACAGTCTGTGGTGCAATGAGTTTCTGCTAGTGCAGCCGTCACACTGGATTCCTCTGTGATACCAGCACTGAAACTCACTCCCCAATAGCAGACAGAGAATGCCAGGCACAGCCCAGTGTGTTTGTTTTGGCTTTATGTTGGCTGCTGTTTTATTTATTCTGAAGTTTCATTTCGGTGTGATTTCATTGAACTTTGGTACACTGCTTTGTGATCCTTACATGAAAGGCAGTATAGAAATAGCTTCAATAAACAAACAGTGAAAAGTGAAGAGGTAATAATATGTAGGGACTCCTTTCAGAGGTGTAGGCATGTCGGCCTGTGTTGCTGCCAAACCAACCAGGAGTCTTGTGACTGCCGATCAGGAAAGGCAGGTCCACTGTGGAAGATGGGGGCACTGCCCCACCAACCTCTGCCTGCCCTCAGCCAGCCTCCCCCCCCCCCCTGCATTCTTTGCACTTTACAACCAGCTCACGGATGGCATGGCTATTCAGCTCCCCCCTGTTGAGTCTCAATGTTGCCCCTTTAGAACTCAGCAGAGAAAGTGATGGGGACGAAACCATAATTAGTTGGCTCAGACAGTCCTTGGCTCTGACGCCACCTGCTGTTGGGCTCCAGCCTTACACCATACCTATCCCAATGGGCGCCAGCCATAACTAACAAATGTTATTTTTTTTAAAAAAACTAATTGTTTTTAAGACTAACAAATTTTATTAGCTTTATTAGACTACAGGCTGCTTCATTTGCCATATAATACTTTGATTGATTATTTGGTTGTTTTATATTTAAAATATCTCTAAGCGGTGTACAGGAAATTGAAGCAGCAGCAGGGCAGAGGGTCCTTCCTCAGGCTGCCCACAGCTGTGTCCCATTCACCTTCACTCTCCACACCCAGTTCCAAGTGCAAGAGGTTGGTTGGATTTACTCACAACACACACACACACACACACACACACACACACACACACCATACATAGATAGTAGGTAGACAGATAGATGAGAGACTGGAGTTAAACAGCCATAGAATTCAAAAGCACAGCCTGTGAGAATTCAACTAGCTCAATGCTAGGCTAAGCAAACCTTCAGCAACTAAGCATTACTGATGAAAATGGCAATTTAATTTGAGCTTTGAATAGAGATAACAGCTTCCTGTTTCACTGCCATCGTTGAACTACTCAGCAGTGCTGAAAGATGATTGTTCTTTCACCAGTTACAGGTAGGTGTTGGTCTGCCACAGTCAAAACAAAATAAAATAAAAAATTCCTTCCAGTAGCACCTTAGAGACCAACGAAGTTTGTTCTTGGTATGAGCTTTCGTGTATCTGAAGAAGTGTGCATGCACACGAAAGCTCATACCAAGAACAAACTTAGTTGGTCTCTAAGGTGCTACTGGAAGGAATTTTTTATTTTATTTTGTTTTGTTCTTTCACCAGTTATTGTCAACACTCTGCACCCTTATAATAATAATTTTCCGCAGCCACTCTGAGCGGCTTCCAGCACATATTAAAAATAGCAATAAAATGTCAAACATTAAAAACTTCCCAATACAGGGCTGCTTTCAGATGACTTCTAAAAGTTGTGCGGTTCTTTATCTCCTTGACACCTGATGGCTCTAACTGGGTTTCCACAGACTGTAACATGCTGTTGAAATTTAACTCTGTGCTTTACATACCCCATCCACCTCCTTGAGTATTCATTCACTTGGCAACTGATATCCCACTCCATAGGAAACTGAGTTGGACCTAGAGGTCAATGTTGTCTCCCCCAAATTTCCAGCGCTACATGGATTGAACCTGGGACCTTCTGCATGCCCTCCATGTGCTCTACCATTGAGCTATGGCCCTTGCCTTATGGATCTGGGCTCTACTCTTAGGAACATGAGAAGAGCAAGGCCAAAGGCCCATCTACTGTATGCCAGGTTCCTGACCTCACAGTGGCCAACCAGGTGCCCAGATAAGAAGTCAGCAAGGAGGACATGAGTGCCTTGGTCTTCTCCCCATTTGTGCACTGTGGTAACGGGTATTCGAGGCACGCTTCCTCTGACACTGGTGGTAGCACAACACCATCATGGTGTCTTTCATGAGCCTAAGAATGTAAATCCACGAAAGCTTATGTCATAGTAACGAGTTAGCCTTTAAGGTGCCATAAAACTGCTTTAGTTTGGTCATCCTGCATGCTGTATATAGATATGCAAACACTGGTTTTCTTGTACACCTTTTTAATGCATTTTTTTTCCTTTTATCATCTTAAAAGGCTGGTCAAAAACCTCAACCGAAGAAAAGAAGGTTGGGTGCCCATCAATAGTTTGCAAATCATTCTTGGGGACTGTCGTCTTCGCCATGCCCGAGATGCAGGTATCCTGTGATGATGAGCATATATTTATATATATATATGTATCTCACTCTGAACTGTTTTGGAACTGGAATCTGCAGGAGTTTGGAGGCACTGGCTGCTTTGCATTGGCTGCTTGCTTAGAGGAAATCCTGGCTTTCACCACAGTTTTTTTGAATTACGCTGAGCAGGGGAGAAAAATCAATTACAGTATCTGAATTGCTTCGAAAAGTTATCAGTAGTATGATACAATCTTTCCCCTATCCCTTTCATTTGCTTACTTTGATTTTACTTCTTGCAAATATGGAACTCCCTAATAATAATAATAATAATAATAATAAGTGCTAAAGGCAGGAGACTTAACATCTAATCCAGGTGAGCATGTAATCACTTAGCAACTAACCACCAAAAAATAGACATGGCTGCCAGGACACACTTGTTCCCTGGTTCATGGGAGGACTGTTCAAGCCCTCTAGTGTGCAGAACCTGCATACACACACATTTTCCTCTGCAAATAATGAGGACTAGAAACATGCTGGCTCATTCAGAATGACAGCTAATACGTTCAGCTAAGATTCTGTGTAAAAAACCCGATTCTACACAAAAAGGCTGGACTTTTCATCCACGCTCCAGTGATGGCCACACATTCCGCTGTACTCAGTTAATTGCAGGTTATTTTCTTCTTTCTGACAAGAAAAAATATATTTGATCCGGTGCTAATGGTCATGGCAAGTGACAGAGGATGGGTGGAGGCAGAGACCTGTGTGTCTCAGAAAGGGAGTTTCATTCAATAGAGAGGCATATCTGAAATCCTTCGCCTCTTGTCCAGAACCTTTGTTTTAATGGGATACCAGTTCTTTTCCTCTTACGATTCGGGGCCTTTTCGTGTTACTGGCCACACTGTCTCTTTTGAAACAAGGATTCATTTGTCAATTTATTGTTTTTTACACTGGGAGAGGATGAAGTGCAGACAAAAGCCAGGAGATAATGGTTGCATTAGGATGTAAACCTAAACAATTGTTTAGCATTAGGAGAACAAGCACTTCTCCCTCACTTCCAGCATGACCCTGAGGAAGAGGAGATCCAAAGCCTTCCATTTTAAATTAACCACTGTTTAGTGGTTCACACAAATCCTAAACTATGTTTATCCTAATTATAGTTAGTCGAAACAAGCCAGCTTCATAAACCATGGTTTGAAGTTGACTAGTTTCAACTAACCCATAATTAGCATTAATCACTGTTTGTCTGGATGTAGATGACATGGTCAACTCTTTTTTTAAAAATCGAAAATGGAAGAAAAAGTTTCCAAACTTCACCTTGTTGCTATCCTAGGGTTAAGGGCAGACGGAGGAGAGAGATTTGCAAGGTTCACTGCAGCTCATTCTTGTAATGCTAAACCAGTGTTTTTCAACCTTTTTTGAGCAAAGGCACACTTGTTTCATGAAAAAAATCACGAGGCACACCACCATTAGAAAATGTTAAAAAATTTAACTCTGTGCCTATATTGACTATATATAAAGTAATTTTTCAATTTTTCCCACGGCACACCAGGCAACATCTCGCGGCACACTAGTGTGCCGCGGAACAGTGGTTGAAAAACACTGTGCTAAACTATGGTATAGCCTTGCATCCGAAGCAATCCACCTAAGACTTCTTTATCTGAGATTTTCCTATGTTCAAGTTAAATTCCTGGGATCTCCTCTTTAAAGGATTAGGTAATATGCAATATAAAAGATTTCTGCCTGAGACCATAGGGAGCTGGTAAGTAAGTTTTATTTACGGCCATTGGCCCAACACATAAAATACAATTCCAAAACAACCTATAATATTTAAAACCTTCGCCAGAGGCTGAAACCCTCTGCTCGTTACTAAATAAAAGCACAGACTGTCCGACTATCTATTTTCGCATTTTGGCTCCTGGATTAGCGGGGTTCTCCTGACCATACCAGAGCCCTTTTTTCTTCTTTACAGCTAAGACTCTGTTCAAGTATTTGGCAACAGTGCGTGAACTAGATGGATCTTCGTCATTCAGTAGAAAGAGGGAGCTGGTCAGAGCAGGCAATGCTGGTTATATAAATATATGGGCAGTGTCTACACATCAAAGTAAGCCATAGCCCAGTTTACCATGCACAAGCAAATCTTACCAGCTGCACTCTTCCCCGCTAGCATGTGGGGAAAACAAGACACAATTGCTGGCTTGCCATTATACCTGAACCAAAGAACCATGATTCCATTTGCTCATGCAAAGTAGGATTGGTGAGCTAAGAGCAAACCTTGGTTTTTCAAACTTAGGTCTCCAGCTGTCATTGGACTCCTATCATCCCATCATCCCTGACTACTGGTCCTGCTAGCTAGGGATGAAAGGAGTTGTAGTCCAACAACAGCTGGAGACCCACTGATCTAAATGCTTTGTTTGGAGTGAAACAAGCCATAACAATTGGTTTGGATACAACGCTAAGCAGGGAAGAGTAGAGTGGGCTCAGTTGGCTCATAGTAGACACGGTAAGCTAGCCTGGTGCGTCATGGTAAGAGTATCGCACAGGGACCTTGGAGGCCAGGGTTTAAATCCCCACTCAGCCCCACTCACTGGGTGGCCTCCTAGCCTACCTTACAGGCAGCGGCGGAGGAAGCCTTTTGGCTGCCCGGGGCTGCAGCGCGGAGGCACCCCCCTGGGGGCGGGGGCATCGTGACGTCATGATGTTGGATCATGCATGCCCAGTCCATCCAGGCCGGCGCTGCTGCTCCCATGGCGATGGGGCGAGCCGCCGAGCAAGCGGCGGGTCGTGGGACTGCCCTGGCCATCCGTAAAGCAGTACGGACGGGTACCGGGCGGTGGGGCTCGGTTTGGGGAGGGGCCTCTGAGTGTCAACCCCCCTTCCCTGGAACACGGGGCGCCCCGCCCTTCCTACGCCACTGCTTACAGGGTTGTTGTGAGCATAAAATGAGGAGAGGGAGAAACACACACAGCACCTTAAGCTCCTTGAGAAAAAGGTGGAAATGTAATTAAAAAAACAACAAATAATGGCTTGTTCTGCTGGCCAAAATGTGGCTGGTTCCTTACCTGCTGTAAAGCAGTCTCTCATGTCCACTTATATTCCATCCTTTATATCAACCATAAAGTAGCACTTTTTATAAGAGATTCCGCCCCCCCCCCTATAGAGCTTCCTGCTCTATTCTGCTTTCAAATGAATTTTTGCATGCTGCATTAGTTCCATGTTTCCATGTCTTTGTGGCTTGGCATCTCAAAATCATAGTTCTCATGGTTTGGGATGAATCCCACTTTATTATCTTTTATGCCAAAGAATGCACAAATGCTGCAGATTGCCTAATCTTGCCTAGAATCACCAAAAGAAAAAAAGTTGAGCTAACACCTGATGGGCTGCAATTTGTAAACCAGGGCCTAGGGCTGTAACCTTGACAAATACATTGTAAAATATGTCCAGAATTCAGGGCACCTAAGAAAGAAAGTATGACCAGCTTGATGGCATCTCAGTGGGAATATTGGGTCTATTCCCTCTGGGAACTGACAGCTGTTATTAGGCCAGTTTGGTGCATCATGATATATATTGCCAGTTTATTAAATCTCCGATAAGAGTTTTGTTTCTTGGGAGGGTCTTGGCCAAAAACTTTGTGTTAACAAAGTGAACTTGCCTTTTAGCTGGTTGTTTGGTGGTTTGGAATTGGGTTAGGGGAGGGGTTGCACCCAACACCAGTTCTACTCAGTGTAGACCCATTGAAATGAATGGACATGATGAATGTAGGTCCATTAATTGCGCTGGGTCTGTCCAGAGCAGCTGGAGACAACTATGGGTTTATCTCCACTTTTCACAAGTGTGGTGGATAACGTTTTGCAATTATCGATGGGCTGGGTGGGGGTGCGTTCGGGGAAAGGAATTGTAGCAGAACCTCAACCAGTCAAATTGCAAAGCTATTTATATGCACTGGATTGCACTCTTTATGCACTTTAAGTTGCGTGTCTATGTAGCCTTAATGATTTGTGACTTGTCCGTGGAATGCAAAGTTGTTGAATTGAGTTTTCTCTTATTTGTTCGTTCTTGCTGGCTTTCGGAACAGAAGGCAGCCAGCTTGTTCCTTTCCATAAGTGTCCTACACTGCCTTGTGCTTTTGGGAACGGAGGAGTTATAAGCTGCATGGTCGTGAGAACCTATGTATTCTTGGAATACGCTCCTCCTAATGCTAATGTTGCTCTTCGTTGCTTTATAGACGCTGCCGTGTATAAGACAAGAAAGCTAAGCTCCCCCTGAATTTAAAGGGAGAACTCATATCATGTCATGTTTGAATGCTGCAGTGGCGATTTGAAGTGGTTGTTCAAGAGGGAGGACTTACCCATGGCTGGAGATCCACCTCTCTATCTGTCATCCATCAACATTTGCAGCACATCACAGCTCCATCAACATTCCCCATGGCCATTAGTAGAAGTCATTTTTGGTTTTGGTTTTTTGGCATATTTAATTCCCACCTCCTTCCACCAATGGAAAATAGGGTACCATTTTGCTTTCACATGAAGTGGACTTTCCCCGTCCTCTCCATGGCACCCATTGAACTACATTTAATAACTAATTGGGTGGTTTCTTTTGCCTTTATTAAGATGCCTGATGCTTCCTCTTGAAGATGTGTTTCCCAACCACACGTCACTGCGGTTGGCTGCACTTCCCTATGTTCAGTTGGGTCTAGACCAGATAGTCACAATAAGCTGTTTTCTAGTTCATTGGTTGCTGCACCTCTGGAACAGGCATGAATATATCTCAACAACATATGACCATCTTTCAGGCTGGATGATGCAATACTGCTGCGAAGGAGTGGAGCCTCCTTTTGCACTAAGGGTCTGATCCAGAGCCCAGGGTATCTGTAGGATGTGGTTCAAGATCATATTTGACAACTCAAGATTGTCAAAACTGGGTTCCCTGGAGTTCCTGGGTGATATAGTAAGTGTCCAAGTTTACATTGTGATTTTTTGGGGAACACACGTGCCATAACTGAGTTCAGTGTCCCTGTTTGCACTAAAAAAGCAATGTTCTTCTTTGTGCTAAGACTGTACTCTTCAGCATTGTTATTGAGAATGACATGATGCTGGAATGGAGGAGAGAGAGTATGTCTCCTCTCTTTCATTTTTTCTTTTTTAAAATGAAGTTTACATAATTTATTTCCTGTTGTGCTTCTTTGTTTTATCTCTGCCCTTAGCATTCATGTGTCCATACAGGTAGTTCTACGTAATGTGTGTAATTCAAATTTCATATGGGAACAATAAACACAGGGTAGGTGTTGTGACCTCACTACTCACAACAGCTCAAGACAGGCATTTAGTTGCATGCCTGCAAACGAAAACTGCTACAGTCTCAGTAAGCTGCAGTTATTATTATTATTTTTCTTATGCACCACAACGTGAAGTGGAGAAACACATTTTTTAAAATATCAGACTTGGGTTTCTGAACCACAGATTCCAAGCTTGTACTGTCCAGTGCATTAGCACACATTTCATCAGCCTAATCATGCAGCGTTTCTTAAACTTGGGTCCCCAGCCATTGTTGGATTACAACTCCCATCATCCCTGATTACTCATCCTGCTAGCTAGGAATGATGGGTGTTGTAGTCCAACAACAGCTGGGGACATAAGTTCGAAAAACACTGATAATGTGTGTATTGAGGGCGACGGTGGTTTTCCTCCTCCAACCATCCATTTCATAGTCACCTCTAATGCTAATACTTACTGTGTGATATCTTAGGTGGTGGATTCTCCTTCACTGGAGTTTTTTAAACAGAGGTTAGATGCCCATCTTTCAGGGATTCTTTAGCTGCAATTCCTGCATTGCAGGTGGTTGGACTAGATCAGTATTTTCCAAACTTGTGTCCCCAGCTGTTTTTGGACTACAACTCATCTGTGGCTAGCAGGACCAGTGGTCAGGGACGATGGGGGGAAACAGCTGGAGACCCAAGTTTGGGAAACACTGGACTAGGTGGTGGTTTGGGTTCCTTCTGACTCTACAATTCTGTTATTCTGTTCAGTGCCATTTGTTGGCTTGTTCACCACTCTGCAAGAAAACGACACTGTAGAATGAATGGCAGGATCCTACCTAGAATATGTGAGCCCCTTGTGAGTATTCCAGGTGGACCATTTTAGCAGATATTCTACAAAGCACCATCCAAAGTTACATTAGTTACTAGTTAGATTTAAAATGGGTTCCTTTCTTCTTTACTCTTTACTGTAGATTACTGCCATATAAAAGCCACTCATGCTGTGGAGATCACTTTTCAAAAAAGAAAGAAAGAAAGAAACAACCCAAACCTCCACACCTAAATACTTTGTCTTGGCAACCACAACACACCTTGGCCTTTTAATTGTGTCTTTCTAGTTCTGAATCGTGCACTATTTTATTTATGAAGTTGGCTAGTTCTGCAAGCCTGAATGTACAGTCTTAAGCTGCAACCTGCACCCACTGACCTGGGAATAAGATCCGCTGGGCTTATTTCTGAGTAGACACATTTAGGATTGTACTCTTAGGACTTTGGAAAAATTTGCACAAATCTTTGACGACACCTTAAGAGTAGCCAGGTTTACCACTTGAGCTGTAAAATGTATATCGAAACTAAACCAGAAGGGTTTCTGCCCTGCCTAGAAATTATACTGTAAATGTACTTGTAAAAATGTGTTAAATCTATATTTAAAAAGAATTATAAACATTGTTAAATAAAATATATATATATGAGACATTTTCATTTTGTGTGGAGTTTTATGCTGCGTGAATTAACAACAGAGGAGCTTTTTACATTGTATTTTATTTGCAGTTTCATAATAAATGCACTGAATGCTGATTGCATTCTAATGCACCCGCTGTGCTAATTTTCCACAATACATTTAAAATCTTGTGTTTTACTCTTAAACACCACAGGTAGGAAGCCAGAGATGATGTGGCTTGTTTGAAATTCCCACAGCCGTGATAATTAACATTAGTTTCAGTAATGCAAGACAAATATTCTACCCATTGCCCAACACTACCACTGGGTAGCAATTCCTTTGTAAACGCTTTCCTAAAAGATGTGTGCCCAGTTGTGTTTAATTTTGTGAAACTATTTTAAAAAGAGGGGCCTTGAGAGGGGGGTTATATGTGTTGCCCCCTTCCCCGATCATATGTTTCTTTGGAATACATTTCGGCAAGGATGGGCAGATCAGTCATTTTCAATTTCTCCCTGGTTCTCATTTATTCCCAATCTTAAAATAAAGTTCTCCACACCTCCAATTTGCAATCTCTTTGGGGGCAGGGAGTCCTTATGAAAATCCACCAGCATTTTAATGCTGATTTCACCAAACGCTCTCATTTTTTAAAATGCTATTTTCTTGAATATATATAGCCATTTCCATGCACATATTACCCCACTGCACAGTTACTTTTGGCTGGAGATAACTGCTTTGGAAAATTTGGAGAAATGCAAATCTAAAAGGATTTTCAGAACTTCTCCCCCTATCACAACTCTGGGTTAATTTGCATTCAAACTCGTCATGTCTTTTATCCACTTAATGTATTTTGAAACTCTGGTGTAGACGCCATATTTACCCTTTTTTGCACACTCCTCCCCCCAGCTGGTTATCCCTGTTAGGAACCAGGTGCCTTCGATGTCTGCGGTGTAAGGGCCCCCGCTGTCCCCTTGGCATGTATCCTTCTCTTCATCTGAGTAGCCAGCACAGAACATGTTGGGCAAGATGGGGTACCTGGTGCTCCTTAGGCAGGTTGGCCGGTCAATGTATTTCACTTTGAGAACCTGTAGGATGCTAGCCAGTCTTCCTTGGAACGCCAGCCTCCCCCAGCCACTCACAGTGCCAACGCTGTGCTTGAGCAGGCTGTTTGTGAACTCTTTGTCCGCAATGCAAATGGGAACAGCATACTGGTTGAACTCCAGCGGCGAGTCCAGCTCAAGAAGGGCAATGTCATTGTGGTACTTGTTGCTAGCGTTGTAGGTTGGGTGGGGGACTGTTCTGGTCACCTGGCGACGCTGTTCAGTGCCATCATCGATGTTGATGTTATGCTCACCTGATAAAGAGCAAAAGCATCCTTTTAAAATTAATAATAATAATAATAATAATGGAAGAGGGGGCTGATCCATTAGGGCACATAGGGGCACTCCCCCCCACCTCAGTCAACACCCCCCATCTGCTTGCCTTCATGTTTGATGTCACGGGCTAGTTGGGCGCAGAGGAATGGTGGGAGTTGACATGTGACTGATGACAGTTACATGTCTGAGGAAAAGCTGTGTGGGCTTCTGGAAACTTCCATGGAGAAGTTAGCTTTTTCTTTTTCGCTTTAGGACATGGAAGAGATTGTATGTGTTCATCTATTTGTCCTGCTGTTTGTTTAATAAATGCTTGTTGAAACATTCATACCAGCCTCTGTTGTGCTGTGAAAAGGAATCTGAAGGCGTGCCTAGCTTTCTGAAGACTAGGCCCCTGATTTCTGCTGCTACAGGGATCGGAACTTGACCGGCAGTTTTCGACCGGTGGTGAGTGAGCCAACTGGGGGGCATGCCAGTTGCTCTGGTCTCCCTGGAAATACCAATAACAGGAACCAGCTGGAGAACCCCCAAAGAAAGAAGGCTCAGAGCCCAGGGAGTGGTGGTGGGACAAAGATGAGTGGTCAGAGGGAGAAAACTGGGAGGAGGAGGTGTTGGAAGCGGAAGGGGTAATAGGGTTTGGTGGGAAGTCTGTAGCAGAGAGGAGTCCAGAATCAGAGGCAGAAGCTGAAGAAATACAGTGGGAGATGCCAAGAGGCAGAGATGAGTCTGGCTGGTGAAGTGTCATGGGAGTCTCCACTGTGTGCTATGACAAGCTCCCTCCCCCATATTCCAGAACCAGAAGAGGGCTGAAATGGGTAGAGCAAGAACAGGCTGCACCCAGGTGCAGTCTCCGGTTGCTTGGAAAAAGCCCTAGAGAGGAAGGAACTTAAGGCGGCTGGAGGGAAGTGGGGACTTTCAGGCTTGGCAACTGATCCATGGGGATGAGCTGCTGTGCTCATTAGGCCTGACACTCCGGCAAGTTTGTGCAAATTGTGTTCTTGCTAATAAAGAATTAACTCCAACTTGAACAGTGTGATTTACTGCTGATTTGCTCCTGAATCTTCAGAACAAGTCTGGGCTGTGGAAGCCCTGCCTGTCAGTTTCCTTCTCCAAATTTTCAGTGTTGCCCTTGTAAAACTCAGCAGAGAGGAGGAAGAGGATGGGGACAAAACTATAATGTGTTGGGTCTGGCTCTCATTGGCTCTGGCTCCACCTGCTGTTGGGCCCCTTGTCTTCTACTCTACCAATCCCAATGGGCACACTGAATTCTCAGGACCATTAGCAGACCCATCTTCACAGCATATGGTCAAGCCACTACAATACCACCTTAAACAGTCGTGGTTGCCCCCAAATTATCCTTGGAGCTATGGTTAGTTAAGGGCGCTGAGAGTTATTACTTGGCCCTTATTCTCCTTACAGAGCTACAATTCCCATAGTTCTCTGAGCAGAGGGATTGATTGTTAAAGCAGTAAGCCCTGTGAGGGTGATAGTAGCTCTTAGCACCCCATACAAACTACAGCTCCCATAATTCTTTGGAGGGGAAGCCATGATGGCTTAATGAGGCATCACTCTGCTTTAAATCTGTGGTGTGACTGTGGCTTTAGTGTACATTTGTGAATAATGATAACAAGGATTCCCAGGCTAGGTCAGACCCAGCCTCTGTTGAGTTCAGGGAATGTAACCCATGGGCTGGTATCAGTGAGTCAAGTATTTGATGAAGCTAAGAGACTATTGAGCCCCCACCCCCAGGCCCCAGTTCTGCACAAATATTAACTGTGCCCTCCCTTGAACACCAGGCATACCTGCTGCAACCTAGAGGGACAGCTTCACAAGTATATGAAATTAGAGGTACTACCTGGAATGAATGGTGTCCACCTGGGCTCCGAAAACTTTCCCACCCCACAGGCCACATTTCTTTCCGCTCACCCTTCCAGGAGCCACATGCCGGGGTGGGCAGGGCGTTGGCCAAACTAGGTGGGCCAATGAATGCACACTTCGCCTTCATGCAACTGGCTAGTTTCTACACACACTGGCAGACTCATTCATGTTCTCCAACCACACATGAAAGAGCTGTCAAGTTCAAGGATGCATCCCATCCATGCAGAAACACTTGGGGTGCAAAGCAAGGCAGGTGAAGCATGTGGCCTGGGGCAAGTGCCAGAAGGCAGGTCGGGAGGTCAGGAGGGGTGCATTTCCCCCCTCCCATATATGTGAGCCCTGACCTACATGCTCAGAGCCCCTTGACCTAAACTGAGGTGCACTGAGGCTGCCACAGCTCACTGACAGACCCACATGCAAGCACAGAGGGTCTTGTGACCAGTCCCTAACATTTCCCAGTGCATGGCAGCTTCCCAAGCTCCGGTGGCCATGATTACCCAACAAAGACAAAACACTTTGTAGATGCTTGAGCACGCTTTATTTTACTTAACCTGTCAAAGGTGAAAAATATATAGGGTTGCCATATTCAAAAAGTTGTTGAAAGTTGTTGAGTTTTCTTTAGACAAACCTTTGACTTGCCTAAAGTCCACCTTTCAGAAATTCCCCCAGTCCAGGAAAATCTGGACATTTGGCAGCCCTAAAATAAGGCTAGGATAACCCACAGGTATTTTCCAGACTAAAAACCTGGAGTCAGCTTGGATTGTTCTCTTGCTACCTCCTTGTTTCTGTAAATACCCCTGAGGTTCCCTGTCTCTTGCTCTGGCAAAAATGTGGCAAGCACTCACACGAACATTACTCTGTGACTTACCTGCCACAACAGTGTGGGGCACATACTCAAGGCAGTGGGCTGCAGTGACAATCCATCTTTCATTGACAATCGAGCCTCCGCAGAATCCTTTCTGCTCTTCATTGAGGATATAAACCTGCATGCAGAGAAGGCTGGACTAGACCATGGGAAATTTATATAACCAGCCTGGAGACCCAACTCAACTTTGGGCGAGACTCATTTTCAAAGGGAAGGTGAAGGTTGCCTGATAGCAAAGAACAGGACTATGCGCAGGGGGCTTGCAGAACTGTGTGTACAGCACTTCAGTGGGAAAGCATTCTGTTGTCTACGTTACTGGGACATATGTGCTATGGTTTGGGCACCCTGGGAAACAGAACACCATTGGTCCAAGCCAGAAAGGCTATGGAAATTTACATGCAGAAGTGATTTTGACCATAGCTACATTGTGTGAGTGCCCCCAAACACAGAGAGATGCTTGCCTCTCTTGATAGTCACCAGGATGTGATCACTGGCACCCTATGAAAGGGTGCCAGTTATCACATGTATGTTATGGATCATGTGAGTTGGGTGGTTGATGTGCATATCAACCAGCTGTTCTACACATTCACTATGCCTCATGGAGAATGTGCCCATGAGAAGGGTACACATTTCCTGGCAAATAAGCACATCTCAAACAGGACTTGTGGAATGTGCACATCTGAACAGCATTTTGTACATCATCCATACAATATCTATTCTCTCCAAGAAACATCTGCTTCTAGTTCAGAGGTGGGCAGTCCCTTGCCCACAGGCCATTATCTGACTTCATGTGACTTGGGGACATTCACAAAATGTGTCTGGAATTGTCCTTGCTCCCTTGCAAATGTCAACAATAATTGAATTTCAGACACTCGCTGTCAACTTAAATATAACAAAGAGCTTTGTGTCACCTCAAGGACTAATCCATCTTACTGTGCCCTAAACTAAGGAGTGGAACAGAGAAAAGGGAGGGGGTTGTGCATTTGATGAGTAACTTTTCCTTGATTTCAGCTGTGCTGAGTGGGTGACAGGTTTGTTTCAGAGTGAGAAAGGTTAGCTGTAGGAGTTGCTTCCCTCCTCCTACATTAGTTAATACCCAGTGTTCATTACAGCAGGCATGGCCAACATGGTGCGCTCCAGATGCTGGTGGACTACAATTACCATCAGCCCCAAGGAAGCATTCCAGTGGTGAGGGATGATGGGAGTTGCAGCACAGCAACATCTGGAAGGAACCACACTGGCTACCGCTGCCTTAGAGGGATAAAGTATTTCGTAATTTCCTGATGGCGAACAAGAAGTTGCAAGGTTAGGCACCCCCAGATGACAAAGCAACCCTGACAATTACAGTACCTGCCAAGGAATCTCCCCTTTCTTGCTGTCCATGCCACCAACCACTCGAATTCTGGCTCCTATTCTGGAAACAACCTGGGTGGCATTGTCTCCTGACTCCTCCTCAAGGTCATCAGTAGTGTTGGTGAGCAACCAGTTGTCAAATGTATTTGGCGTTGAGCGGGTGAGCTTCTTTACTGCCTCTTGAGCTGTGACCTTTCCACATGGGAAGGGCACTGGGGGGGAAACAAAATGAGAAGAAGACAACACCCCTGCCTCTGACAGAGGGGACTGGCCTACAACAGCATTGCAGACAAATGCCTCTTGCTTAGTAATGACTTGCTGGTTTTGACAATGTACTCGGTAGGCAAGGATTAGTTACTTTGGCTGACTTCCGGTAGCTCAGGGCAAAGGTTTCTTTGAGCAGCCTTTTCCATCCAGCAGCCTTCCCCAATCAGATGTGCTCTAGTGGCTGGATGCTGGAGGACAACCGTATGGTAGCCATCTGGAAACCAGGAACTGGTACTTGGAACTGGAGGCTAGGCCAAGCGTAAGGACTGTTTTGGAGGAAGAGGCTTACAGCCCTATGGAGATTCAGCCTCCCCACACTCCACAAGGGGCTTTGCATGCCCTGTGCTTGGGGAACACAGTGCCTGCAAAGATTTTCTTGACTAACGCTGCCCTATCCCACAGGAAAGGTAGGTGGGTGTAGCTTAGCCAAAATGGCCTTGTGGGTCAAATGGGAAGGTTGGTGGGACAAATCTAGTTCATTCCTTACAGGTTTTAAAAGTAAAACAGCCACAGCCCACTAGAGATGATGAAACAGATGAGAGTATGTTCTAGTGTGAAGGCAAAAGGTAAAGGGACCCCTGACTGTTAGGTCCAGTCACGGACGACTCTGGGGTCGCGGTGCTCATCTCGCTTTATTGGCCAAGGGAGCAGGTGTACAGCTTCTGAGTCATACGGCCAGCATGACTAAGCAACTTCTGGTGAACCAGAGCAGCGCACAGAAATGCCATTTACCTTTCTGCCAGAGCAAGCCCTTATTGGGCAGCACCCATTCCATCCAATCTTAAATATATCAAATAGAAGGAATGTGCATTTTTATTTTATTTTGGTGGAACATGTGTCCATGACAGGAACAGAGGCCTGGAATATTAAATATGTAGAGTGTGTGGGAGATTTACAGCTCAAAACTTTAATACAGCTGTAACAAAAAGGAGACTTACCTGTTGGCTCACAGCTCCTCTGATCATCCTGAAGCCTATATCCAGAAGCACAGGAACAGGATGCTTTCCCTCCTGGGCCATTCTTACAAAACTGTTTGCAACCTCCATTCTTTGTGGAGCAAGTAGCATCTGATTGCAATGGGGTAAAGGGAATCAAATTTAATCATGGGTTAAGAGTAGAAGAGGGCTGTGGAGGGTGGAGAACACGGAGACAATGAAGAAGTCCTACCACTGATCAACGTTATGGGATGGTTCACACAGGAAAACTTATAAAATGTCTTCAGCATTTATGTTTCTACTAGGGCCTGCCATTGCTGCCCGTGTTGCTCGCCAACCCCACCAAACATCCTGCCCCATTGCCAACCACAGCTCTTCCCTTTATGCCTTGCCCAAAAGACCCCTCCCCTCACAGCTTGTCCCCAAAGTCCTCCTCCATCCCTTCACAGCTCTCTAGGAAGAGGATTTGATTGTTAAACCACTCTGACAACTGTAGCTTTGAAGGGGGCTAGAGGTTTCCCAACAACTCTCAGCACCCTTAACAGACTACAGCTCCCAGAATTCTTTGGGGGCAGCCCTGGCTGCTTAAAGTGGTGCCATACAGCAATGGTTGGTTGCTTATGGCATTGTGCAACAGAGACAGACTCCCTCTTAACATACCTAATTCACAGTTCCTTCCTTCATAGCCACCCAGACACCAGCATATGTAGTTACTGATATCATCTTCACACCGACCTCCGTTCGAACAGGGGTTTGAGTCACACTGGTTTCCATCTTGGAAAGGAAGAAGGAAATGTAATAGGAACTTGCATTATCCAACAGTTACATTGTTATTTACACATCTTTATCACATACTTTAGAGCATAAGCAAAAAAGATGGGGTGGAGGGTATTAGGCAGGGGCATAGCAATGTAAATTGGTACCCGGGGGGGCAATTTTTTTTGTCACAACCCCCCCCCCCCGAGGCATGGGAAGGTCAGGTGGTACCCAGTGCGGAAAATTTCTTGTCAACCCCCCCCCCATTGATTCCCCCCCCCCGCAAAAATGGTTTTACATTATTTCATATTTTCTTACAAAGGAATAATAACAAGTAATAATTAAAAAAAACCTTTTATTTATATCCCACCCTCCCTGGCCAAAGTCGGGCTCAGGGTGGCTAACATCAGATACATAACATTGGTATAAAATCAAACAATAATTAAATTACCTCCTAAAAACATCTCAAAATCAAATTAAAGTCTAATTAGATGGCTTTCCAGAGGGTTAGGGTTGGGAACAGTAAGTGTTCTCTGAACTGAAATTTCAGCCTTCACGACATAGGAAAACAGCCAAGAGAACAGCTATCTTAGTGGAGGAGGGTCAAGATATTAACCGATATGCATGAAATTTCATATATAGCTATATAATCCCTAGTATAGTAAGATAAGACCTTCAGAGCAGGCATTTTCAAAAAAAATTGTTCCTTGATAATTTGTCACCCCCTCCATTATGGAACCCAGGGCGGCCCGCCCCCTTGCTACGCCCTTGGTGTTAGGGGAGGGGTAGTATCTTGGGGAGGGAGGGATTGTGCTTCTTCTTCTGGGGACGTTTATCCACCATCAGTCCCCACCTTGCACTCAGCCTTCACCTGTAGTTCCAAAAAGCTGCCAGCAAGTGAGACCATTAGTGTGTCTCTACTATTTTGAAGCTAGTCAGGCCTCTGTAACATGCAGGGCAACTAACAGTGCTCCTCTACATTATTTCAGAGATGAAGCTGGGAAAGGAAGGCACAGCATCCTAGAGCCAAGTTGTTGAAGGCTTTTAGACCAGCATAAGAGCCTTGAACCTGGCCTAGTAGCATATGGGCAGTCAGTACACTGTACAAATATTTTTGCAAGGCTGCCTGCCTCTATCAGCAGTCTTGCCACTGCATTCCTCGCCAGCTGGAGGTTCCACACCTGTCCCAACACAGCCCCACATAAAGTGCATTGCAATAATCCAGTATCAAGGATTATTATCCCAATCCAAATACAGCAGTAGATCCAGGAAGCTATTTTCTACAAAGCCAGATCATGGGTCTATTTAGCTCGGTGCTGTCTACCCTGCCTTGCAGTTGCTCTCTAGAGTTTCAGACCCACCTGCAGATGTTATGGACTGAACAAGGAACCTTTGGCACGGACTTTACCAACAAGCCATAAAAAGGAAGGGGTCGGGGAGAGAGATGGGAAATTAACATTTTACAGGTAGGAATTAATGGATTTTCTCCAGTTTTCTTCTATTTTTTTCCCCAACATGCTGGTTTCTTTTGGGTTCAGCTCTGTCTGAATTTCAGCACTTCTGCATTCCAGAATGTTAGCGACAGACCTTATGCATGCAACTGCACAACAGTATTTTAAAAGCACACACACACACACACACACACACAGAGAGAGAGAGAGAGAGAGAGAGAGAGAGAGAGCCCTAAAACGCAGGAGTCAAGCATCTTCCATTTACTGGCCCTTTCCATGATTCCAGTTGGAATGCAACAGTTTCATTTTGAGAATAAAGTACTCCAATGCAATTGAAGTGTCATTAAAGAAAAGCCTACTTACCAAGGTATACCTTCCAGAATTCCAGCTGCAAGAAATATGGTAAAGCTGAATTCAAATGAAAATGAAAGCAGGAAAGCAATCAACATATATAAGCCATCTATACAACATTTGTATAATGATCCAGACCCAGCACCAATTTGTGGGTTTGAATCATGCACAAGGGTGATGTCAATGCCTTTAACCCATGACTGAGTACATAACAAACTCCTAATCATCTACAGTCAGAAATAATCAGGATAGTAATTCACAGAGAACCCACATCTTATGTTTTTTTGCTGTGGAAGTCAGCTTATATTTTCATTTCAAAAGAAAACCAGGATTCTAGTCCTTATTGCTGCCAAACTAAGGCATCCTTTAAAGTCTGAGGTGTTGTGCCTACCATAAGTGCAAAAGCTAAACTGGCAGCTAAATATGCTTTTCAGAAGCCAATGATGGGCTCAAGTCCTTCTCACTCCCTATCCCAGCAAAATAATAATTATGCAAAAAAGTAGAAGTGGCAGAATGTGCAAAATAAGGGGATTCAAATACATCTGCTTTGTCTGTAGGTCACAAAATTTTCTAAGTACAAAATTTGGATACCTTGGCACAGAATCATAGAGTTCACTGGGATTTACTAAAGAGGTTTGGTAAAGCACACTAAGGCTGCTTGCTATACATACCTAACTGCTAGAAAGCCCCATTGAACTCAGTGAGATCACACTAGTGCAACCTTTCTCTCACACACACATTTTGGGAGGGGCTGCTCTTTCTAACTTGCAACAAACTATGGGATAATTTCTCCTCCTGTTGGGAGAAATTCAGTTAAATAGTCCAACCCGCTCAGAAAAAAATAAAAATTATCTGCCTGTCAGTAGGATGGAGAATTTCAGAAGACTCCTTGCAAACAGCTCTAGATTGCACAGCAGGTTCATTTTTCAATTGCACACCCATGGTGAAGTTCTAGATCTCTTATTCTAATAACTGGAACTCACCGTTTTCTCATCATTTTCAAATACTTCTCTTGCTTCCTCATAGCTGCATTTTTCTTCCTGGCACTCGCGCTCGAGGTTTCCTTGAACCATTTCTTCCAGCCGCCCAGAATTATACCTCTTGTAGCGTGGCAAAACTGCACTTGCCTCCTCCCGGTTTATAAAAACTTCAAGTTGCAAAGAAGCAACAGGTCAGAGAGCGAAATGAGCAAAAGAATTAACTGGAATAATAACTACCCAGGGACAACTGATGGCTTTTGAAAGCCATGGCTATTTGGATGCTTGGGTGTTCTTAAGGTTGAGACTGGCTGGTAAATAGAAAAAGCCAAGAGGTTCACCACTCAAATCTCACCACGGCCACAAATTCACCTGGATGGATGTAGGCAAGACATTATTACAGCCAGTGTAGTGCCACGGGTAGAGTGTTAGACTAAGACCTGGGTTCAAATCACCACTGAGATGTTGTTTGCAGATGATGCAGTCCTGACAGTGTACTCCGATGAAGTTTTCCAGAGACTCATCAACTGTTTTGCCCAAGCCTGCCTTGAGTTCAGTCTCACCATCAGCCTGATGAAGACCAGCCTCTTGGGTCAGGACACTGTCAGAACACCAGGCACCAGCATTGGTTATCACACCCTTGAGGTGGTAGACAATTTCGTCTACCTGTCTAACTTTTCCATGGACCCTGAGCTAGACAAGTGTATTGGCAAGGCAGCGATGGCAATGACTCGCCTCTCCCAAAGGATATGGGATAATGTGATGCTAATGACCAATAGCAATATGAAGGTTTATAGTCATGGGCAATTCACACCTGCTAGGAGAAACGCCTCAATGCCTTCCATATGTGCTGTGTCAGGAAGGTTTTGGGTATCACATGGCAGAAACAAGTATCAGGCAATATGTGTCTATATTCCCAGCATTGTCACACTCCTGTCTCAGCAATGTCTATGCTGGTTTGGTCATGTACACAGAATGGAGGATGGAAGGATCCCCAAGGACAAGCTCTATGGGGAGTTGTCTTCAGGCACCAGGCCTGTTGGCAGACCAGCTCTGCATTATAAAGATATCTGCAAAAGTGACATGAAGGCTGGCTACATCAACCCCGCCGTGTGGGAACACCTTGCAGACACAGTGGCTGGAGACAGACAGTCAGGTTGTGCATCTACAGCAATGACCATAGGAGAAATGGCTGCTGGGAGGGCACAGAGAGAAGAAAAACCATGGTTCATCTGCACCAGTGAAACCAGATGCCCCACTGCAATAACAAAATGTCTCTCCCATTTTGGTGTCTATAGCTGCAGCAGGCACTGTAACTCTTCAACAGTTTTGACTTTACCCCTGAAGGTGTCCCAAGACAGATGGATGCCAACATCAACTATGCTAGCCTAGCATGTGTTGTAAGGATTACTGAGGCTGAGTGCAGTAAAATGAGGTGGAAGAAGACTAGCCCAACCTAGTTCAGAATGCAGGCTGGAGATACAATTTCAGACTGCTCCTATGTGTCAAAAATGCCCTGCAAGTAGAAAGAGACTCCATCAGGCTGGGAGATTCTAGTGCAGCCACTTTGCTTCAGCATTGGCCTTCTGGTTGCAGAGAGTTTGCAACACTGGGGAGTGTTAAAAATGCAAACCTGTGACATCCATTCCATCACCTCCTTCTGCTGCACCTATAGCCCAGGCTTGAGATACCGGTAATAATGCATGCCAGGAGTGGAGAAATATTTTTGCCTCAGGGGCTGCATCCCTCATAGGGGCACATGTAAGTGGTGGGTGGAGTCACAGGAAAAGTGGGTGGAGCAAAATATGTGACCCCCCCCTTTTTAAAGGGGGATGCATTCAACTGCATTCCTCTCTCCATCCACTCCGACAAGAAAGAGGCATGATTGCAATTCAAGGACTCATTCCAGCCAGGCAGAAACACTCAAGGGCAAAGATGGTGAGCAGTGGAGCCTGGGGAAGAATCCGAGGGCCGAACTGAGAGACATGGGGGGCTGTATTTGCCCCCCCCCCGGCCTGAGGTTCTCTGCTGCTTATCTATGAGAGAAGTGTTTTCCTTCTTGAAATGGGGTAGATAAAAATGCTACACTGGACCCTCTCACTTCCCCCCTCCAAATTGGCTGTATAACAGCATTGTCTTCTTAGGGTTGCCATATGTCCAGAATTTCCCAGACATAGCCAGTATTCAGCACTTCCACCCCAAAGCAGCATGTGGGTGGAAATTGCGTAAATGTCCAGGAAGATCTGGCCACATGGCAGCTATAAAAACTCATTTCTGTTGTTGAGATTTCACAAAAAAGCCCACAACAACTTATTTGGCAAAACAAAACAACAAAAAACCTCCAAAAAACGTTGTCAAGAAAAGCTCAACAACTTTTTGAAATATGGCAATCCTATTTTGGAAAAAGAGGGGATGGTTGCACACATCATAAGCATGATATGAACTATAAGAAACAGAACTGGCACAATCCAAAGCAGTTGGCCATACTGAAATCCTATTGAAGGAGCCCCCCCCCCAGCTCCTGTATTCCCTGCTCTCACTAAGGTAATAATTAAACTCCCAGTTGTGACCTATGACTTATTTGCCAAAGCTAAGGAATGAGCCACACAGCTAGTTATGTGGTCATTCATACCACTGATTTCAGTGGCACAAGTTCAAGCAAGAGCTTAACTTGCCCATCAAAATCCATCAAAAGCCACAAGACTTAAACATGTATAACTCTGGCTGAATTGTGCCTGAAGTTTGCAGCTGGATGCACACCCTAAAATGCAGGAAAAGGAATCATCGAAGTACATTTTATGCATTTTTTTCTGTATTCCTAATCTATTCCAGAAACAAGGTTTGAATCAGCTGCCAAATTTGAAATAACCACACAAAATAATATCCATTTTTTAAGGTGAACTCCCTGTAAATATCCCAAATTGCATTTAAATATCTGTTCAGGCTTATATGCCAAATGAGGAAATAATTATATTCATTTTCATTCACCATTATTTGTCTATGAAAATTATTATTATTATTATTATTATTATTATTATTATTATTATTAACATTCCACCTTTCCTCCAAGGAGTTCAAGGTGGCACACATAGTTCTCCCCCTTGTTTTATCCTCACAACAACCCTTTGAGGTAGGCTAGGCTGAGAGTGAGTGACTGACTCCAAGGTCACCCAGTGAGCTTCACAGCTGATCGGATATTTGAACCCTGGTCTCCCAACTCTAAACACCACACTGGTTAACTGTCACTGTCACAATTTCTTCCTCCTTGTTTAATCTATTTATATTAATTGTTTCTTTCTTCTGCCGGAACCCAGGATGGCTAGCAGCCAGAAACTCCAGCTGGTGCAGAACGTAGCAGCCAGACTGCTGAAGAGGGCACCTGATGGGTATCATGAGGCACAATTGTTAAAGCATTTTCATTAGCTGCCCATCTACTACCGAGCCACGTTCAAGTTCCTTGTAATAATTTGCAAAGCCCTGAACAGGTAAAGTACCTAAGCGACTACCTGAACCCTTATATCCCAATCTGATCGCCAAGATCGTCTGCAGGAATGCAGTTGGTTGTCCTCTGAGTCAGAGAGGCTAGTTTGACAATAGGAAAATCAGCCTTCATTGTCATCAGCTGAGTCCTGTGGAATGCTCTGCCTCTAGTGATTCAACAGGTACCTTCTGTTTCAATGTTTAAATGCCTCCTGAAATTTTTCTTTGGCCACAGGTTTATGAAGGCAGTTAAGAACACATCTTTCTACAACAGTTTGCTGATTTCAGGTTTCAACTTTTTTAAAAAAAACACACCATGGTTTTTGTAGTAGGCTTCTTTTTGTACAATTGCAAACAGCTCTGATATTTTTTGTAATGAACAGTGGTGTGTGTGTGTGTGTGTGTGTGTGTGTATATATATATATATATATATATATATATATATATATATATAATACACATCAAAAAATATACAGTGCAAGTATCATTTAAAAAAAAATGAAAGCACATTAAAATTATCAACAAATCAAAGCTACTCATAAAACAGTAGGCGGGCGCTAAATCGTATCTGTCAAAATGTGCACCGAGATATTGCATTTCTTAATCCAACTACACTGTGAACTGAAGGCTATATGAAGCCGCCGCCACCCCTCAATTCTTTAAATTAATGAAAGTTTGGTCAACACATGTTATTCCTCTGGCAACTACATTTAAAAAATAAAATCCTATACGTAAAAGACAGTGAAATGCTTCTCCTTCCTTGTAAATTATTGATTGCAGATCTGCCTACCGGACCCTGGTCTCATTTCAAGTGACTCATTCTCTTTAAAATGAACCCACCTGCAGATTCGCCACGGAGGGGACATCCCAGGAGACAGATGGCCAGCACGAAGAAGCTGTTTGCCATTTTCTTAAAAGCAGCACATCTGCTTTGCTAACAATGTATTGTGGACTAGCAGCCACCAGTTTAAGGGGTCCAAAGGGCAAGTACATATTTGTTTTGTTTTGGGCTCAGCTTTGAGGTCATCTTCTAAAAGGAAGTCCCTGGGTGGACACCTCCGGAAGTTTCTAAAATGGCTTCCCCTATATTGAAACACCAGTTTCAGCAGGGCCATGACATAAAACCTCACAAAGGGCTAGCGTTTCTGAAAAGAAGGACTGGGGAATCTTTTCTCAGGCCAAATACCAGATTCTCTTCTAGGTAACTTTCCAAGGCCCACATGCCAATGGTGGGCAGGGCTGGTGGCCAAAGTGGGTGGGGCAGTGGATGCAAATTTCTACACTTTCTTTCCCAAATCGGGTTCTACCATGAGTAAGAGCACGTGTTGCGATCGGGACCTGGCAAGACACATTCCCTTCCTGTGGGGGTGGGGCCGGTAGCCGGCCTTAGCAGCTACTGGTCAGTTAGGAGTTACTGGGCAAAAGTTAATGTTACAATTTGTGATGGACAGCTTAGCGTCCTATTTAAGCCTCCGCACGCAGGGTGATCCTTCTCTTGGCTTCGGCTGCTGATCACCCGTCCCGCCCCCCCTTTTTTTCTTAGGCCTCTGCTTTGATCTTGCTCTGCCTGTCATGGGGTCATTTGCTTTGCAGGGGCCCAGTAGGAATTTGTCCATCTGGCCGATTGGCTGTGCCTTTTGGTTTTGCCTACTGCAGTAGCAACTTGTCACAACTTGTAAGGTTGGCGGTTAGGCATTGGTTCCTGTGTGGATTGCTGGATTGGGCGCTGCCCATCCAGAATCAGGTTGATGCTGGGAATTCCGTTAAAGGAATCTGGCGACTCTTATGCTTTGTCCGAAGCCCCCGGTAGGGGTTAGGGCCATAAGCCGAGTCCCCGGGACCATGGGGAGAGGGACGCGTTGCTTCCCCCCGGTCCTTAACTCTCCTCAGCGGCATTCTCCCAATCGCTGGTTTTAGGCCAGCCTCTGTCCCGGTGTGACAGTAGTCTGAACCAATGCCTACGCAACCACTCACCGAATTTGTATTTAAATAAAGTTGTGGCCCTAAATTATTTGCCAAAAACCCAAACAAAAAATGATGTCTCCTGTGTCGAGTCAATGGGGGGTGGCTTGAGGTCCTCGATACGCAAATGAAACCTGTGTAGGCAGGGAATAAAAGTAAGGAAAAGCATGGCAGTCTTCAGACCAGTCTTCACTGATCTGGTGTCTCCCACCATTCCTACCAACCCCAGCCAGCACAGGGGTCAGGAGAGTTGTCATTCTGCAGCACCTGGAGGGCACCAGGTTCGTGGAGCTCACAGAGAACCCAAAGTGAATTTTTACCATCTTGGCTTGTGAGTCAATAAGGTCTATAAACCACAGGCACTGGAGTAGACCCATTTGAGTCAACTCTTAGGGGCTGAAGTCCCTCCAGTAAAATATTTGAAGGGCCCCCCCCCAAATTGATGGGCATTGCCATTCAAATGGTGTGTGTGTGTGTGTGTGTGTGTGTGTGTGTGTGCGTGCTGCCTCTTGTCATCAATTATGCAGAGTGGGGCTTACTTGCCCCCATATATTTTATTCAAGTTGACACCCCTGATTAGACCCACCATCCAGAAGCACACCCATCTCCTCCTCAACACTGCTGCATCATCAAGCATCAACATCTCAGAAGGATAGAGAGGGGCAGGGAAGACTGCCATGCCTGTACTTACTTCTATTCCCTGCCTACACAGGTTTCATTTGGGAAAGAATGGAATCATAAACTGAGTATTTCTCAAATAAATGGAGCAGCATTGCCATTTTCCCCTCCTTGATCCCAGTAATCCAAATACAGTATGTAGCATGCTGATCTCAGCACTTCAGAAGGAATAAGCTTGAAATCTGTCTTGGGGCCTATTTGCGCTATACATTTAAAGAAGTATTATACCACTCTAAGAGAGAGATGCTTCCCCCTCAAGAAGATGATTTCCCCTGGGAACTATAGTCTGTTAAGGGGGCTGAGAGTTGTTAGGAGGCCTCTATTTGCAGTCGTTAACAGTTGTCAACAGGTTTTCCACACCTATCAGCCAATCCCCCATTGCCACCACCCTTCTGAGTAATACCCCTCCCCACTCCCTCACAAGGGTCTGGTGACTTCTGTTTCAGTGTTATCTGAAGAAGTGTGCATGTACACAAAAGCTCATACCAAGAACAAGTTAGTCTCTAAGGTGCTACTGGAAGGAATTATTATTATTTTTATTATTTGTTTTCACCCTTAACAAGCTACAGTTCCCAGTATTCTTTGGACAAAGCCGTGACTGTTTAAAGTGGACTGGTGGTGCTTTAAATGTATAGTGCACATGGGGCTTTAGACTAAATATGTGAGCCACCTCATAGATTTAACTAATTATTCTACTGTTGTGTTTATTATCATTTCCCCTCATCCAACCACCTCCTAACAAGTGTAGCCTTTTACCTGAGGAAGAACTCCAGAGAATCCAGAAGTGTGTTGTGTTTTTTTGTGACTTTTTGGTTGGACCTAATAAAGGTGTTACCAGCTGCTGACTGACTTTTCTTCTTATGGATGTGCATGGCTGCTTTTGTTCTTCTTTGTTTACTTTGTACTTTTTGCAGAGCACACAGAGTTCAATATCTACATTTGCACGAAACAGCAATGCTCCTGTCTGCAGTAAGGCTGTACTCTTTGGTTATCTTAATTATTTTAAGCTTGCATTGGGGTAGAATGGTCCCACCCCACTAACTAATTAATTAATTAATTTACACAATTCATTACTTTTTTGTGTGCAAAGCTTACCTGCGATGGCATCAATAAACCGAGAAGGTGCTTTGTTGAGACTGAAGGCGGAATCCAAGACAGGGATTAGTGCAGGGGTTGCCAATCTTCTTAAGCCAATAGGCACATTTGGATTTTTTGGGGTGAGTGCTACGGGCACTACCCTGGTTACTCAGCCTCCTCCCAGGAGACACAGAATGAGAGAAGGTTTGCATGTACATCCATTGCTTTTCCAAGTGACCTGACTAAAAGTAGAATTAATCGTGGGCTTTGAAAAGCACCTGTAACATGACCTCTGAACCCAGCAGCTGCCAAGGCTTGTGAGTCAGGAGCTGCAGACATTCCAGCCAAGGGACTCAACGACATTAGTAAAAAACAAACAAACCCCAGCGTTATAAACATGCAACACCAGATGGCGCTGAAGAGCACAAAACCTTTCTAGGCAATTTTACAGAGGAATTTTTTTTCTTTTGTTTTAACGATTTAATTTATAACTTATTTATAGTGTATGTTTTCCCTGTGTGTAGATCAGACCAGGTGCAGAGCTGTGAGTCTGCTGATGGAAAACAGGAGCTGAAGTTGATGAACATGAGCCCCCCCCCCCCAAGCCTCCTGCAGTGATGGGGGGGGGCAGAAAGCAGGGAGGCCAACAGTAGTCTAGTTTTGTCCCCATCCTCCTTGCTGCTGAGTCCTATAAGGACAACAACAAGGTTGTGGAGGAGGAGAAAGCTGGCAGCCAGCACCAGCCCCTGGACTTGGATACAAGCAAGAAGGTAATCAGGAGGGCACTGGCTGAGGGCAGATTTGAGGTTGGTTGGGCAGTGTACTGTGTCCCATCTGCCCTAATGGACCAGCCTCTACTGGCCTTCTGCATCTGTAGGGACAGAGCGTGGACCTCCATGAGCACCTTCCCCTGAGGAACACACATACCCCTGTCAAGACCTTACGAACCCAGCACTGAAGGAAGTGAACCAGGCCAGAGGGTTGGTCCTTTAAGAATGTCACAAGGTGGTGGAGAGGCTTAAAAGGGATTGGTCGGCTCCAAACCTCCATCAGGGCAAGCTGACCACTCAAGAGTTATCTGTGGCTATGCATCTTTCTCTATGGAATATGTTACTGGACTAGACCGAGGCATTAAAAATGAAACTACCAACTTCCTCCTTCACCTCTGTGTAATTTTCAAGGGAGAAAATGTCAAGCACCCTCAGCTTCTCATGGTCAAGGGGGCAATGGAGTTGGGATAAGGAGCTCAGGGCTCCACAGGCCTTAGATTACTGAAATGGCCCCCAAAGTCTGGAGTTTTGTTCCTGCAGGAGAGCTGGAACTCTTTCAAATGATCACTCTTGGCTGCTGAACAACAGTTTTACAGCAAAGCTTGCAAAAGAACATGCGTGTTTATTTTGGGTGGTGATGTTGTAGCAGACACTTCTTGAGCTAAAGTGAAGCTGCCATCTGATTGCAGGGTACATTATGCATCTACAAATACTAAATTGCTAATGCCTTCTGATGCTTTTCTAATGTATCAGTTCAACAATATTATACCACTCAACAAGAAAATGATACCTTGAATCCATTATAGCTTGATTGACGGGATCCTATCAGGCGCCAAATATTTGGCTTCCAAAAGTTTTAAAAGATAGCCATGTCTATATTAAATTTCACAAAAATAACAATAATATTAATATTGCACTCTCTCTCTCTCTCTCTCTCTCTCTCTCTCTCTCTCTCTCACACACACACACACTTTAAAAAGAGGTAGGGTTCACTTAAAAATAAATAAATTTCACACCTAAATACTTTGTCTAGGTCTAGGCAACCAGAACACACAAAACATATTGTTATGAGTTGGGTTGGGAAAGAACAGTCTGTATATCAGGACCCTTCTAATTCCTGGGCACAGCAATTGTTAATTATCTAAGGAAAGATTTTAGTTCCTAGAACAGCCAGGTTTGCTTCCTGGTAAGAGCCTAAGTATGGGCTAAGTATGGGCTATTAAGGAAACAAAGGAAGTGGTTCGGTGCCAGAAGACAAATGAGTGGACCCTCCTTCCTTAACTCAGTGGTTGTTAGAAAGACAAAGGCTGGAAGTAACAGGCTGGGAAGGCAGAGGGTCAGAGCCATGCCTGATTTCTGTTTGAACCCAAGGTTGTGGAGAAATCAATCAGAAGCAGCTTCTCAGCTCTAGCCACCTCACATTTCCCCAATGCAGCTTGCCCCCTTGTTTTCAGCTACCTCAGCTGCCCACCCACATTCTGGATCTCTTTGGCCACCCCTTCCACCTGGGTGCCTTGTAGCTGGGTCCTGGGTCACTCTCAACCCCCTGCAGCATCTCAATCAGCAGGGCCCTCAACATGCATGGAGTCACACCCTTCTCTCCAAGGAGGCCTTTCACACACACTGTTTGCAGCTGCTTCACGTCAGCAAACTGCCGCTGGATCATGTGCTCAAGCCGTCCCATGTCTTGCTGGCTTCACTGCTTCATCTGTTGCTGGAGCTACTGCTGAACTGCTCAAGGAGTGTTGCTGTTCCTTCTTCCACTTCAGCTCTGGCACATCTTGGTCACAGGTCCCCTTCCAGGAAACACAAATCCAACTTCTCACACTGGTGTTGCATGGCACCCCAATAATGAACAGTTGCAAATTTCCTTGGGTTTCAAGTTCTTACCCAAGCTTCCTTATGGTTTCCTTATAATATATGGTTTACTTACACATACATATGTACAACCTGAGGCTATGATGGAGCAGTGGGGGGAGGTCGTTGGGTAGAATCCACAGCCTTGGGTTCTAACAGAAATCAGGCATGGCTCTGTCTCTCTGGCTTCCCAGCCTGCTTCCAACTTCTAGATTTAAACACTTGCCGGATCCAGGAATTAGAAGGGTCTTGGCATTCAGCCTACTCCCCTGCCCATCAACTCATAACACTATGGTACTCCAAACTACACACACACACACACACACACACACACACACACACACACACTTTGAAATATAAACTATACTGTTAGCATGTTTGTAAATATGTGTTAAATCTATCTGTTGAAAGTCATACACACTGAACTTTTTGTCCCATGTGGCAAGTTTTGTGACGTTTTGAATTCAAAATGGTGCTGTTTTTAATGCGGTAATTTATTTGTTGTTTTATGGCACTTCATTCTTATACACATAATAAATGCACCAAGTGCTGATAGCATGGCAAGTGCATTAAAATGCTAAGTTTCCAAAGTACTTTACAGAGCTTTGTTTTACAATCATAACAACCTGCTGAGGTACTTTTGAAGAACGGGTTGTGAGCTGAATCTGGTGTGGCTTGTGATACTACATATTGGCCTTCTACTACCTTTTAACTTTCCTTACTCTTCCGGACAACAATTCCTGTGCAAACTGTTTTCAGATTTGTGCTGCTGGGCTTGCTTCTTTGTTTTTAATTGTAGAAAACAAATTCAGAATTATACCATAGGATGATTATATCTCCCCCCCCCCCACCTTACACTACCATGAGATGATTATTTTAGCCCCGGCTTAATTATGCAACTTTGTTGTGTTTCTTATCCACTGAACGTAGTCTGCAACTCCAGTGTAGACATCATAATCGCCCTTCAATGCACACTCTTCCCAGCAGCTGGCTATGGCTGTTAGGAACCAGGTGCCTTCCATGTCTGCGGCATAAGGGCCCCCACTGCCTCCCTGGTGCGTTTTCTTAGCTGTGGCAGAGACACCAGCGCAGAACATGTTTGGCAAGAGGGTAGACTCGCTATCCCTCTGGCAAGTGGTCTGGTCAACACGGTGCACCTTCAGAACCTGGAGGACACTGGCTCTTTTTCGTTGGTCCTTTGGCCTCCACCAACCGCTCACCGTGCCTGATCCATGCTGCAGAAGGTTGTTTGTGAACTTCTCGCCCGCGATGCAAATCGGGGTGACATAATAGTTCAGCTCCAGCGGTGAATCCAGCTCGAGAAGTGCAATGTCATTGTGGTACCTGTGGGTAGTGTTGTATGCAGGGTAGCGAATCGCCTTCACCACTCGACGTTGTTGTTCAGTGTGGTCGAAAGCGTCCATATTGTGCTCACCTGGTGAAAAAAGAGCCATTGGATATGCACAGGTTCTTTAAATGGGAAATTTGGCATTCAGGACATACACTTAGTTGTCAACATGCTCCAGGCTGTGTCAGATTAAAGCAACGAGTCCAGCACTGAACTCAAGGTACCAGTATACAATATACACTGAAATGGAAAAAATATAACTCTACAATGTGCCTATGTTGAACTGTGAAGCATTGCATGGATATTTCTGTTGAAGTGCAGCCTAACAGGTTAATCATTAGAGTGGCTGTATCACAGGACTGTATCTCTGCTGGCTCAGTCACATGAAAGAGATACTATTACAGGTCTGTGTATATGCTAATCTGTGGGCATCCATCCAGGGGCAGAGCAAGGGGGGTGCGTTGGGGGCGGGCCGCTCTGGGTGCCACCCTGGAGGGGTGACACTCGGCACGCCCCCCCTCCCGTGACGCCCAAGGCGAGCCCCACCACTTGGTAAAAAGTGTGCGCCAACGGCTTGCTCGCAAACCTGCTCGGCACGCGCTTTCCTTTTTCCAGCTGGGGCGGAGGTGAGGGGTGGGCCAGGTAGGGGCGTCAGTGGTGAGCAGGTTTGTGAGCAAGCTGCGGAGCGAGGCTTTTTACCGGGCAGCAAGCTACGTAAGAACGCTGCTCATGTGCGCTATGGAGCGACACCCCGCACCCGGGTGCCCCCGGGTTTGCCACTCTGGGTGGCCAAGCGGCTTCCTTCGCCACTGCATCCATCTTGGTTGTGTGAGTTCTTTGTTTTCAAGCAACTGGAGAGAATGGATATATTAATTCTGTTCTTCAGTAAATCAGCCTCAGGCTAATGGACTGGAGGCAATATATTTATAATCTAAGATACTTATTTCTTTTCAGCTACTGTTGATTAGGCTCATAGAATCATAGAATGGTAGAGTTGGGAGGGACCCTAAGGGTCATCCAGTCCAGCCCCCTGCAATGCAGGAATCTCGGCTAAAGCATCTGTGACAGGTGGCCACCCAACCTCTGCTTAAAAGCCTCCAAGGAAGGAGAGTCCACAACTTCCTGAAGGAGCTTATTCCACTGTTGAGCAGCTCTTACTGTCAGAAGTTTTTTTTCTGTATGTTTAGTCAGAATCTCCTTTCTTGTAACTTGAAACTATTGGTTCAAGTTTGATTGTCTTCTGAATATTTAAGATATCTGTTTCTCATCAACAATTTAAATACTTTGTTTAGATTTTTATGGGCTGCTTGGAGGTTTTCTTACAATCAAATGGCACATTAACGTTGTTAAAGGAAAATAAATAGATGGACATAAATAATGATCCTGTGGAAAGGGAATGTACTTTGTACATGCTCAACAGCATTCTCCCCACCCCACCCCAAAGTCTAGGAACAGAATAAGGCCCCCAAGAAACCTGCATCCAGCTTTCTCATTCTACCAGCCCTCCTGGTTTGCTCTGAGAAGCCTCCTGAGACTCTAGGCAAAAATGCAGCAGCCAGAGGTCGTTCCAGCCACACCTCAAAGTTGTTCTATCACTTACCTGCCACAACAGTGTGCAGCCCATACTCGACGCAATGTGCTGCGGTGGCAATCCACTTCTCATTGATGATCGTGCCTCCACACAGTTCTTTTCTCTCGTAGCTGAGCATATAAACCTGCGAGCGAAGGAAACAGTATGAGATCAGGATCGACCCATTAAAGTACATATGCAGTTACAGCCCAATGGTAGTGTTAATGGCAGCTGCCTCTAGAGGGCAGCAAAGGCTGGATGGTGTGAAATTTGCAAAGAAGAAATAGAAGAGTACCCAAACAAAAGACTTAAAAGAGAGAAAAAAACAACCCCCCCCCCCCCCGAGAGAAATACAGTAGCAGGTAAAGTGTATTTACTTATATCTCAAGTGCCTTTGCCTACATGCACAGAAATGAAGAATCAGGAAGGCTTGAGTGAATGTTTTCAGGATGCAATCCTATGCAGATTTACCTGGCAGTAAAGTGAAGCAACTTAGTTAAAATGTAGAATTCTCTCCCGCAAGAGGCTGTGATTGTAGGGTATGTCATTTTAGGTAGGGAAACTTAATTTATGCCAATTTCTTCAGTGAGGTGTCTGGAAAATCTGTTTTTGGGTGTTAGGACTTCAATTCCACTGTTATTTTTGTGACTGGGCAAGTCAACATTTGAGGAAGCACATAAACTGCTTTCAGAAAACCAAAGAATTTTAATCTGACCTTCTGAAAATGTCAGGTATTGCTAAACAACAGCAACAATTTACTGCAAGTATTTGGCAATCATTTTAATGATTTCTGTGCAATTTTACACACATTTTACTTGCCAAGCAAAACTAAATTATATTAATTTAACCTGAATAACCTTTGAATTCCAAAGCCATGTTACAGCTTTTTAGCACCCATCATTTTTGGAATTTGAAAGTTGAAAAATTCAACTTGTCTCACATAGGCACTAACTTGGATTTCAATTTCTAAAGCACCCTTTATCAAAAGGTCCCAGGGCGGTGTACAACATCAAGAACACATTTTACGGAGCATAATTAAAAAATATATAAAAAGCATAGTAATAGATAGCACAATAATTAAATAACTATAGTAACAGTCTCCCTCAGCCCACAACTTTAACACGCCATAGATTATTTAATGGCCAAAGTCCTGGGTAATGTTTTGCCAGGCACCTAAATGTGTATAATGAAGGCACTAGCTGAACCTCCTTGGTGAAAGCATTCCACAGATGGGGAGCCACTGCAGAAAAGGCCTGTTCTCATGTTGCCACCCTCCAGACCTCTCATGGAAGAGGCACATGAAGAAGGGCTTCAGAGAATGATCTCGGGGTCTGGGCTGGTTCATATGGAGAGAGGGGATCCTTGAGGTATAGCAGTCCTGATTTGTTTAAGGCTTTATAAGTGAGCACAGTACTTTGAATTTGGCCTGGAAACTAACTGGCAACCAGTGCAGTTGGGCCAGGATTGATATTATATGCTCAACCCGCCTTGTTCTGGTGAGGAATTGAATTCTGCACCAGCTGAAGTTTCCGAACTGTCTTCGGGGCAGCCCCACGTATAATGCATTGCAGTAATCCAACCTCCTGTTACCATCATCATGTGGTTCCCAGAAGGGAATGTGGTCCTGAGACTGAAAAATGTTTCCCACCCCTTTAGCTAGAGGGAACGATTCTCCTGCAGGTTGCCTGATGGGGGCCTTCTATAGGTACCACATTTACAAAACAGTGAACTCTTGTTGCATTACCTGCCACGGAACTTCTCCGTTCTTGCTGTTTGTGCTGATTGGCCTAGGAGGCGTTGGTTCCACGGGAGCAATCTGGGCTTTATTGATAGACACTTCTCTGGGGTCATTGGTAGCATTGCTGCTTCTGTTGTTCACTGCCTCTGGAGCTCCAATCCTCCCGCATGGAAAGGGCACTGTGGAGAAACGACAAAATCACTCATGCGCTGGAAAGTAGGCGCACAAGCACACCTGCCAGAATTTGAGGATTAGCCTTTCCTTGATGTGAGGCTGCTGCTGCAAGCATCATCGGCTCATTCATGTGCCTGCTTTTCGAGGGTAATCCATAAACTTAAGATGGTGCTTTATGTCAAATTGGACCATTGGATCAGGTCCATATTGACTGGCAGCAGCACTCCAGGAATTAAGACAGGAGGCATTTCCAGCACTCCTGGGACATGATGGGGAATGAACTTAGGGCTTTTGCATGCATCCCAGGTGCTCTGCCACTGAGAGCTAGAGCCTTTCTCCATTTGTCCATTGGGTTCAGGATTGCCTCCACTGACGGAGACGTAGCAGGATATACCAGAGGTTGAACCTGGCACCTTTTGAATGCAAGGCAGGTGTTCTACCATGCAGCTATGAACCAAACAATGCCGGAAAAGAATCCCAGTAGTAAGGAAATCCATTGCAGCACATTGCAATTGGAACATATCAGCAAAATTTAAAATAAGCATGGACTCAACATTACCACAGGCTGTCTCACATTACAGTAAAAAAAAGTTTGAGAACTACTGTGGCGTTTGCCTTTCTAGGGAATACATATAGAAGAAGTAAGTAAGGGGTTAAGTGGCTGGCCCTAGGCTAACCAATAAACAGAGGGGGGAGGAGCTAGGGGCAGCTGAAGGAGTCAGTTAGAGTTAGAGAGCGGGGAGTTAAGGGCAGTTGTTGAAGAGCAGTTGATAGAGGGAGTTGGTTGGTGGGTGGTTGTTGATTGTAAGGGTTGGTGGTGAGGTATAGTGGTGAGCGTAGGCAGGGTTGTAACCATTATCTTAAGTTGTTGAAGTTTTTAAATAAACACTTATTATTTTGTTTAAAATTGCACCCTGACTGTGAAAGTTATTACCAGGGAGGGGATCCTGGTTGGTGGCAGCAAAGCGCGTGGTGGCACAGGGATCAATAGTCCGTCAAACGACCGGGGACCCTGTGTGATCGCCACAAAACTGGTGGCAGCGACGGGATAAGATCAATACGCCGGCAGGAGACATCAATAAGCCCGTGGAGGGATATTGAAATCGTTGTGCCTGTTCACCACAAAATTGGCAGAAGCAGCTGGGGTTAAACAATACACCTGGAAGGGGAAGGGTAAATCTGTGAAGTGATAACCTAGCCCGGGGGTGTAGTTGTGGTTACCCAAGGACGCTGCAAGGCTAAGATAACAAAAGGAGAAAAGAGAGCTCACAAATCTGTTCTGGCAGAGGGTTTTGACTTGGGGTCCGAGGAAGTAAGCTTAACGGGTAGAGAGAAGACCCATAGCAGAACTTTGAGACCCGAGTCTGGAGAAACCTAGCCAGGGGGAACAGTGCTGAGAGGAGATTTCTCTTATTTTGTTAATTTAACTGTCAATCCTCAATCACACAATATGCCACCTAAAAAGACAAAGAACCCTGTGAGGGAACCAGCTCAAGATAGCTCTGAAGGGGAGGAAAATGGGAATCCTCTGAGGGAAGGGCAGAGCTTAGAAGATGCCACTAATATTTTACCTGAGGCGAGAGAGCCACAAGTTTCTATAGAATTAGAAAAGTGGAAACTAGAACAACAATATAAATTAGAATTAGAAAAAGAAAGAATTCGAGCTGAGAGGGAAAGTGAGAGCGAAAGAATTCGAGCTGAGAGGGAAAGTGAGAGCGAAAGAATGCAATTTCAGTTGGAAATGAAGAAACTAGAATTAGCAGCAATGGAGAATCAAAACAATAGTAATAACACCAGTAGTCAAACACCAGGGAAAGTGGATTTAAAGCGTTTCCCTGAGTTCAAGGAGAAAGATAGCCCAGAGGCTTTTCTGATATCATTTGAGAGAGCCTGTAAAGATTTCCAAGTGAAGGATGAGGAGAAAATGGTGATCTTAAGGGCTAGAATTAGTGGGGTACTGGCAGAAATATACGCCCAAATGACAGAAGAACAGTCAACAGATTTTGAGATGTTTAAACAATTAATTTATACGAGGTTTGGAATTACCTCAGAACAACTAAGAAAAAAATTCAGGAGTGTGACAAAGTTGAGAGAAGAAACGTATGCTCAGTTGGGGGCAAAAATTACGAATTACCTCAAAAAATGGTTAGAGCAGGAGGGTGCGGATTCAATTCAAAAAATCAGAGAGGTTATTGCGTTGGAGCAATTTTATGCCACCATAACTGGGGAGCTGAAATATCTTGTAAAGGAAAGAAGTCCTAAAACCATCCAGGAGGCAGCAAACATAGCTGACCAAATTAATGAAATTAGGGACCATGGATTTGATAGTCCAAAATTTGGCGGGAAATTGTGGGGGAACCCCAGAAACCAATTTCAATATGCTAAAGGAAGCTCTTCTCCGGCAATGAAAAAGGGAAACATACCACAGTCAAAAAGCCCAAGTGACGTGGGCCAAACTAACACCCATACCTCTGAGGTAAAAGAAAATAAATCTAATTATACTGGGGGAAGAGATATGAGGTGCTGGTCGTGCAATAAACTGGGCCACAGAAGCTTTGAATGTAAGACTGGTGAACAAGTTAAATCTGGGAGCACAAACACTCAAAAACACTCTTATTGTATCCACTCAGTAGGGCAGGGTGAGGCTAAGCAGGTTGCCACGGAAACCGAAGCTCTAGCTAGGCCTGAGACAGAGGAGATTCCTGAGGCCTCAGTAATACACTGTTACTTGATTAAACAGAATGATTTGCTCTTGAGAAAGTCAGGAGAAAATATTTGGATTGAAAACAAAAAATATCTAGGGTTAAAAGATACCGGATCCCAAATCACAATTGTTCATCCTGAGGTAATCAGTCCCGATAAAGTAATTCCAGGAAAAACTATAGAAATAAAAGGAATCGCCAAAGAGCCAGTTAGACTCCAAATGGCTGAGGTAAACATTAAGTTACATGACTGGAGTGGAAAGTGGCAAGTGGCCATTTCAGAGGAAATCCCCACTGCGGTGCTTATCGGTTGGGATCTCCTGGAGCATGTGCAGAGTGCATTTGTTATTACCCGCTCCAAGGGGGGCCAACTGTTAACTGATACTGAGGGAAGTGAAACAGTTGCCAATGAGGGCAGGACTCAAAGTCCTCAAGTTAAAACTTTGAGTGAGCCAGGCTTCCTAATACCTTTTAAAAATACTCAAAAGACTAATTTCTCTCAGGAACAAAAGAATGACATGGGACTAAACAGCTGTTTTGAGGCAGTAAAATCTACTGTTCCATTAACCCCTGATTGCCCAGAGAGGTTCTGCCTAGAGGAGGGGCTGTTATATCGTGAAGCCCTTAGCACACCTTATAAAGGGGGAGGAGGAAACTGCAGGCAACTAGTGGTTCCTCACATGTACCGAGAAACTATCATAAAGCAAGCCCATAATAGTATTTTTGGGGCACATATGGGGATAACTCGGACCAAACGAAGAGTGGCACAAAATTTCTATTGGCCAGGAATGGGGAAGCAAATTAGAATGTATTGCCAAGCCTGTGAGATTTGCCAAAGGCAGGGATCAGGTCAGGACAAAACCAAGGCAAAACTGTGTCCTTTACCTGTAATCTCCACACCAGCCCAGAGTTTAGGACACGACGTGGCACAACCCGTGCCTAGAGCAACCAAAAAGGGGAATGCATTGCAACTAGCCTGGGAGGAACCATCCCAAATCGTGTCCAAAATAAATAATGTAAACTACCTTATCCAGCAGGGGGATGAGGGGCGCAAGGTAGTTCACGTAAACATGATTAAGCCTTACCAGAAAACTGAAAGCTGGGCTCCCTGTGCTATCCGAGAGGACCCAGAAGAAGCAGAAATATCATGCTGGGAGGGGAGAGGGGAGCAAGAATGTAATATACAAGAAGTTAAGCTAGCCCCTACCTTAACCCATTCACAGCAGGAAGAAATGAGAAACAACCTACAAAAATTTAAAACGATTTTCAGTAATACTCCAAGACTAGCAAAAGGGGTAGTCCATCACACTGACACCGGGATTGCAAAGTCTTGTGATTTCATATTTGTTATGCCGTATGATGAACAGAGTCAGATGTGGTCGCAATGCAAAGCCAGAGCCGATGCTCCATATAACCACACCATAATGGAATATGAAAAATACATTCACATGGGCATTAATCCAAAGAAGATTGTGAGGGGTGTTCCATGGTACGGCTATGATTATACCTGTCTAGGCTCAATTAAGGCCCATGTTTGTTCAATTGCAAAAGTTCCTTTCCAAGGGGCTCCATGCAGTGACGTGGCAGGACGTCAGCGCCCATATAAAGTAAACATGGATCTAGTAAACAGTTTTATTTCCGGGATCCTGTGGGATGAGGAACAGAAAGCCCCATATTTAGAATGCAAGGTCTTTATATTTGACATTGGGGGGCAGGCCTGGAAAGGTTATGACTGGTCACATATTACCACAGTGGCGATTTTTGGAAAATATGACCCTGAGCTTATGGGTTACGCCCATTCAAGAGGAGTCAGAGTTGTTTTAAAAAGTGACCTATCTGTGAGATCAGTTAGAACAACTATTCAAAGTTATGATAAACCATTCATCAGTTGGAAATATAGAAAGAAAAACATACTGAAAGTTATAGTTGCCAGGGTGTCCCATCAACTTTCTATGAAAGTGAAAGTGTTTCCTACACTAGAGATTGTGTGGTGGGAAGTTGGGTACCCTGCTGCTCATGCAACACAAATAAATGCCCAAGATGAACGTGGTTACACAGCATTAACGTGGCCACCACATCAAAGACATAAAAAAGTCGTCTTCAAATTGCTTGAAGTGGGAACTGATAATTCAACACAGACCAAAGATGAACTGACAGCAAGGGAGATTGCTAAGAGCAATAAGCAATTGGAGCTTTTTAATCTACTTTCATTAAGTAAACCCGTGTGTCCAAAAAGCTTCAGCAAGCTGACTAAAAAAGCAGCTTTCCACAAACTTCTGAAAGCAGTTCCCAATGAATTCAGAAGCCAGATAACCAGTTCTTATGCTGCTTTTGATGACTTGGAGACGTTGGTACAAGGCATCGAGCTTCAACACTTAACAGAGATCCTGAAGGAGAGAGAGGGTGATCCAAGAGAGCTTTTGACCCTGAGAAACAAAGACTCTACACAGATTGGAATCCACAATCGGTACAGACGCATCGACTGCAGGGATCGGTGTGGGACTGTGTCATATGGCGGAGGAAGACAACTCGCATCCCATCACGTGTGGCAGAGAAAAGACTGGTGCCCAGAGAAAGACACTTCTTGTGGCGGTTAAGGACAATAAGGAGCGTGAAAGGATCCTGGACATCGTTGCAGATGCCTTATCACGAAGACCCAAAGGCAAAGATTCAAATGGACAGTTGCAAATTTTCTTGAAGTTAACTAAAGGTTTAATATTGCATGATCTATTGTATATAATGTGAAAAAAAAACAATTATTAAGCCAGTATAAGATGAGGAGTTAAGGTTAGTAAACATAGAAAATGTTTGTTTGAATTAAGGTGTCACGCAGTTTGATCAGGAGTATAACTCTGTGCAGTTATCCCTCCTGAATCAAACTTATTTAAGGGGGGAGGTATGTGGCGTTTGCCTTTCTAGGGAATACATATAGAAGAAGTAAGTAAGGGGTTAAGTGGCTGGCCCTAGGCTAACCAATAAACAGAGGGGGGAGGAGCTAGGGGCAGCTGAAGGAGTCAGTTAGAGTTAGAGAGCGGGGAGTTAAGGGCAGTTGTTGAAGAGCAGTTGATAGAGGGAGTTGGTTGGTGGGTGGTTGTTGATTGTAAGGGTTGGTGGTGAGGTATAGTGGTGAGCGTAGGCAGGGTTGTAACCATTATCTTAAGTTGTTGAAGTTTTTAAATAAACACTTATTATTTTGTTTAAAATTGCACCCTGACTGTGAAAGTTATTACCAGGGAGGGGATCCTGGTTGGTGGCAGCGAAGCGCGTGGTGGCACAGGGATCAATAGTCCGTCAAACGACCGGGGACCCTGTGTGATCGCCACAACTACTGCCTTATAAGTACATAAGGAGAGTCCAGCTGTATCAGACCAATGGCCCATCTAGTCCTGCATTCTGTTCTCACAGTGGCCAACCAGATGCCTCTTTTGGAAAATAGCAATTAAATTCAGAAGCATTACTGTGTCTGATCGTAGAGGTGGAACATAGTCTATTTTTAAATTTTGCTGATATGTTCCAATTGCAATGTGCTGCAATGGATTTCCTTACTACTGGGATTCTTTTCCGGCATTGTTTGGTTCATAGCTGCATGGACTCAACATTACCACAGGCTGTCTCACATTACAGTATACTGCATACCACCAAGACTGAGCAACCCACTAGCAATTCATACTAAAGTTTATTGATAAACATACCAAGATAAAAATCTAAATTAATAGCAAAATAGTACATCAACCTGAGATCTAAGAAACATCCCCCCTCCTGACTTCTTATTTATTTTTTTAAGGCTTCTTTAGCGCTTCATGAAGAGGCAGGAAAAACTAAAGCCTCCTCCCCGTCCCATCCCAGATGCAACTGACTAGTGAACCTTCTGGTATGGCAACTGCAGGTAGCTAATGGCTAGTACCCATCCCACCCAGATTTGGATAGTCTGCAAACAAATCTTTCACCTGGAAGGGAAGAACCTTTTATTTCAATGGAACCTGTTCCCACATCAGGTTTGGAGTTTTATTCCGCTAAAAGGGTAGAAGATTCATAGGTCAAACATTACTAAAAAGTGCTCAGATCTTTTACCTGTTGGTTCACAACTCTTTTGGTCTTCCATCAGTCTGTACCCAGGAGCACAGGAACAGACTGCCTTCCCTGTAGGGCCATTCTCACATATCTGCTTGCAACCTCCATTCTTCGCTGAGCATGTAAGGTCTGATGGGGGGGGGGGTTGAAATTAAATTGAATTTTACTTGAAACTTCCCAAAATACAAGAACATACTTGTGGCATGAAACAGGTGCAACAAGGATGACCCCAATTCAACCAAATTTTTGATCTGGTTCACACTGGCATGGTAATCTCATGATCTCCATTTAAAACTAGCATTTCTTTCTGTTGGCTCAAGGCAAAATGCATGGTTCCTCCTCCTCAATTTTAACCTCACAAGAACCCTATAATGTAGGGCTAGTCAGTGTGGTGCCCTCAAGGCACTGTGGAACACATCACCTCCAGCCAGCTGTTGGAGTCCAACAACATCAGAAGAGCAAACACTTTATACATGAACAATGCTTTAAGAGACTTTGATAACCCAAGATTGTGGGAATTTAGATTGGGTCCTCCAATCAGTAAGGTCTAAAACCACAGCTTACAGGTGTGTCATAGGTAGTGGATCAGACCCTTACTGCAAAAGAACACCCCACTCCTCCTCAACTTTATTGCATCATTGAGCTCTTAAAAATGGTCTTATGCTGATGACATCATTGGCACAGATCCACAGCCTGTAGTGTAGCGGCAAATTCAGAAGTGTAGGGTCCCTTTGTGATAGTCACACCCTGCCCCCTCGGAACCACACCCCCTTCTAAGATTATACCATATTCTAAGACTATACAATAATCTTATAATTATACAATGATAATAATTACGGATGCACTGCAAAATGATCAGTGCAGATAGCCATGCATTGCCTTTCAGATGGATCTACTCTTTTCTGCACAGGTACATGGGCAAATGATTTGGAATGCTCCAATAACTTATTTTGGAATGGCTTATGTTGTTGGTGTTTTAAGTTCCATTGAGCATAGAAGAACTTGCACACCATTCTCTTGAAACCAAAGCACCTGATGTTTTCAGTGTTCCTAAATACTCGGCTTTGGAGCATGCAGAACAATTTCTCCTCGTGGCACTTCAAATATGAAACTGCCACCCAGGAGAGGTCCATCTTTTGTTTAGGTTGCTATCATCATCATCATCATCATCATCATCATCATCATCATCATCAAAGCTAAAGGTAAAGGTAAAGGACCCCCGTCGTCCAGTCAAAGGCGACTACGAGGTTGCGGCGCTCATCTCACTTTCAGGCCAAGGGAGCTGGCGTTTGTCCACAGACAGTTTCCCGGGTCATGCGGCCAGCATGACTAAACCGCTTCTGGCACAATGGAACACCATGATGACAACCAGAGTGCATGGAAAAGCCGTTTACCTTCCCGCCACAGCGGTACCTATTTATCTACTTGCACTGGTTTCCTTTCGAACTGCTAGGTTGGCAGGAGCTGGGACAGAGCAACAGGAGCTCACCCCATTGTAGGGATTTGAACCGCTGACCTTCCAATCAACAAGCCCAAGAGGCTCAGTGGTTTATTCGTGGTTCCAGGTAACTGAGCACCCATTCCCCATTAACATACCAATCTCACAGTTCCTCCCTTCATATCCATCTAGGCACAGACATAGGTAGTCATTGGGTTGGCATTGACATGTTCCACCATTCATGCATGGTCTTGACTTGCATCCCTCACCACCTTGGAAATAAAGATTCAATTGTAACTGTAACTAAGGATATCCATGAGTCATATTGTCATCTACAAATGGCTATCAATGCATTTTACAGCAGAAGCAAAAGATAAAAGAAATCGCAGGGCAGTGAGTGAGGAGCAGCATGCCTCCCACCTTCTGCTCCAGCCCCACTGCAAGGATGACATTGGAAGTGTGCACTCCCTGCTTAATGCTAGCTAAGGGTTAATGTCACATCCCCCCCAAAAAAGACAGCTGTGGTTGGCTTAAATGATGCCTATTATAAAAAAAACATTTCAAAGCAAAGCCATGGGAGATTGTATTTATCATTGTTGAAATCCAGTGTGATGCTAGGCATATTCAATGTAATACTAAAGACCCAAGCTTCTTCCATGTAATAGATAGTACAGTTCAGTGGTCTGTGGGCTGCTATTTGATGAATGCAGAATGCTGTGGCAGCCTGGTTCACTCCAGAAACTGTGGACCAAAAAAACTCATTGGCCCCACACCATGCCAGCTGGGACTGATGGAAATTGGTGTCCAAACAATCTGGTTAGTGAAGGCAATTGGTGGGTGAAGGTAGCCGGGTGGGTGAAGGTAACCAAAGTCAGACAAGAAGATACTGCTTACCGTATGTGTATGCATTCCAAAATGTGATCTACAAGAAAAATTATTAACATTAACCTCAAAGGTAAATGCAGGCAGAGAAACAGCAAACAGGTTTATAGAACATTTGTATTACTGTAGTATTGACATCCAGGCATTTCACAAGCATTTCGGCAGGTTCACACCACAGGTCAGCACTGCCCATCTGTTCTGAAATATGTCCCAGAGAGGTTTAACAACCAATCCCTCTTCCAGGGAATTCTGGGAACTGGAGCTCTGGGAGGGGAATAGGAGCCTCCTAACAACTCTCAGCACCCTTCCCAAACCACAGTTCCCAGAATGCTTTGGGGGGAAAGCCATGACTATTAAGGGGCTGTCCTGGTGCTTCAAGTGCCTGCTGTGGACGTGGCCCTAGTTGTGTTTAGTAAAGAACATTACTAACATTCCCTCCCACCCACCCACCTGATCATTCGCCAAAGCACTCAATGACCAGCATTTGAGATCTCACAATTACCGTTTGCAAGTCGTCTTCAAAGACTTCTCTTGCTTCCTCATAGTCACATACTTCCTCAATGCACTCACGCTCAAGGTTTCCTTGCAGAATTTCCTCCAGTAAGCCAGTATTGTGTCTCTTATGTCGGTGCAATAGAGCATTTGCCTCATTCTTGTTAACAAAAACTTAAACAAGAAAAGAAATTAGAAATCCACTGAGAAGGCTGCTTCCAATGTCGTCCACCACCACCACACCGTCCCCCAGAATTGCATCAGTGGGAGGGGACCTCCGTGCCCTCTCCATTGCATCACTGGTGCTGCTCCCAGCCCTGTATTCCCAGCGCTACCAGGAGATGCCGGGAATTGAACCTGGGATGTCCCATGATCACATTCTAAAGTACAGTGGTACTTCGGTTTATGAACTCAATCCATTCCGGAAGTCCGTTCTTAAACCGAAACCGTTCTTAAACCGGGGCACACTTTCCCTAATGAGGCCTCCCGCAGCTGGTACCCTTCCACCATTTGGATTTTGTTCTTAGACCAAGGTAAAGTTCTCAAACTGGGACACTACTTCCAGTTTTGTGGGGTTTGTAAACTGAATTGTTCTTAAATAGGACTGTTCTTAAACGGAGGTACCACTGTAGTTGTGTTCTATGTTATTAATCAAGCACTGCTAGGAGGTTTTTTTGTTTTGTTTTCCAATGTAGTTCTTATTAATAAAAAAAATCAGTGTGGCGTGAGCAAATTTTTATCCTGACAGTGTGGGCAAGAGAAAAAAGTTTGAGAACTACTGCTTTATAAGTACATAAGAAGAGTCCAGCTGTATCAGACCAATGGCCCATCTAGTCCTGCATTCTGTTCTCACAGTGGCCAACCAGATGCCTCTTTTGGAAAATAGCAACTAAATTCAGAAGCAATACTGCGTCTGATCGTAGAGGTGGAACATAGTCTTCATGGCTTGTAGCAACGGATAGCTTTATCCTCCATGAGCAGGCATGCCAGGCCCCCTCTAAGTTCAGCAGTGTCCGTGCCCACATGCTGTTGGCTATGCTTGTGCCAAGCATGGAAGCCACTGGGAGTCCGCATGACATGTCCTCCCACCCCACAGTGTGCATGCATGATGTCACTTCAACCGCAGGGGCAAGGCAGCATGCGTGCCCATGAGTTTATCCAATCCTCTTTTAAAAGCCACCCTCTTTTAGAGAGAATATGTTTGATACATATTCACAACATTGGGGCATCCAGTTCAGTATTGTCTACAGGTGCTGTTATTAGCTCTCTGTGGTTTCATGCAGAAGTCTTTTTCCAGCCCTACCCAGAGATGCCAGAGACTGAACATGGGCCTTCTGCATGCAAAGCAGATGCTCTGCCTCTGAGCTGCAGCTGTGCCTCTAAAGTAAAGCATTTGCTCTTCCACCAAGATAAGATTATCCTGCAGATATTAACCCAAGTGCAGAATAAAGTTGAGAGTTTTGTACTAATGAAATGCATCGTGTAAAATGTAGATCTTACATTATGCTACATCTCATGAGCAACAAATGCCCAAGATTATAAACTGGGTCCTCCCTTAAAGAGGGCACGTATTGCGGTGAGACCTGGCAACCAAGCCCCGTGTGGTGGGTGGGTCTGATTGACAGCCACAACACCCAATCGGTAGGTCCCTCGATACAGGATTCAATCTGGCCAATTGGACGCAGGCTAAATGGATTGAGGGACCTATCAATACCCATGCACGTGACCCAGAGCTTCCTCTTTTCGGCGCGTGCATCGGAACATCCGCCCACCTCTCCCTACTTTTAGGGCTTGTGCTTGACCTTGCTATGCCGTCGTGTGTCATCTGTCATTGGGACAGGGGCATGGCAGGAATTTTCCCCACTTGGTTGATTGGCTGTTGCCATTTGGGTTCCACCTGCCGCGTAGCAAATCATCACAACTTGTAAGGTTGCAGATAGGCTCTGGTTCAGGTGATAGGGATGGGAGAACGCTCTCGCCATCCCTATGTGAAGGGTATTCTGTTAAAGGAATCCAGGGACTCGATGGTTTGGTCAACCCCTGACGGGGTTGTGCCCGTGCCTGAGTCCAGGGGGACATCTGGGTGGTAGATAGAGCATGACCCCGGCTTTCCGCTTATCCAGGTGTTCACCCTTGGCTGACCTATGCTGGAACCCTGGGTCAGCGCTACCTGCAGAGCAGAGAGCTAGTCGAACCAGAGCCTATGCAACCAATCACGTGTTGTAATCAATAAAGTTGTGGCCTAAATTCTGCCAAAAAACAAACCAAAATTTGAGTCTTGTCTGAATTTATTTGGGGTGAGGTTAAAAGGTCTGAACACGCAAAACGCAGACCTGGAGTAATCCAAGGACATCTGTGAAGCTGATGTCAGACTGACCATATCTTTTGGGGTCCATTTTTTACCCCATGCTCTGACTTAAGGTAATGAAACTTCCGATTGCCACCTATGGCTTATTTGCCAAAACGGAAGCACACTCTGTAGAGCCAGTTATATGCTCTTTAGTCCTGCTGACTACAGCGAACAGGGGCTCAACTCTCCTCATCAAAAACAAGGCTACTCTGAAATGCATAACTTTGGCTGGACTGAGATTCTAGTTTGCATTATGCAGCTACAGACACATCCTTAAATGAATGGAAAAGGAAGCATTTAATCATTAAATCAAATGTGCATATATATTTTTACTCTGTTTCAAGGGACCTTCCTGATGCAAATGGGTTGCTGACAACAAGGGTTTTTCAAATCTTGTTTTAATTTACCAGATTTTTTCCAGAAAGGGAAAATAGAGGGGAAAGACAGGTTGACATTTTGATGTCAATGTAATTCCAGGTAGAACAGAGAACCCCTTGTCTCAAACCCTGGAGAGCTGTTGCTAAATGGACCTATGGTCTGATTCTGTATAAAACAGGTTCCTACTGTATGCACCGGTACCTCATGATCCCAATTTTTTAACCCACACAAAATATCCATTTGATCAAAGCCTTTCTCAACCTCCTGCCCTGCCCAGCCCAGATGTTTTGCACTACAAGCCTCATCAGCCCCAGCTAGCATGTGAGGGGAGTTGCAGTCCAAATAATCAGGGGGGAAACAAGCTGATATTATGAAGGTTTAATGAGAACTCCCTGTTCTCATGTTCCTTTTAAAAAAAAATACCCATTTGGCTTCATACTCCAACATCAAAATTATTTTATTGATTGATGGCATTGTCTCCTGGGGTAGCTCAGGCAGTGGAGCATAAGACTCTTAATCTCAGGGTTGTGAGTTCGAGCTCCAAGTTGTGCAAAAGATTCCTGCATTGCAGGGGTTGGACTAGATAACCCTCATGGTCCCTTTTTTCTCCAAGGAGCTCAGGGTGGTGTACATGGTTTTCCTCCTCTTCCTCCTCATTTAATCCCAACAACAACCCTGTGAGGTGGGTTAGGCTGAGAGGCAGTGAGAGGCCCAGGGTCACAAACTGAACTTCCTGGCAGAGTTGGGATTTGAACCCTGGTCTCCCAGGTCCTAATCTGACGCTAGACTACACTGGCTCTCAGAGTTTCTTGTTGTTCTTCATTATTATTAGTCTACATCTTAGCTATGACTTCAAGTTTACTGTAGCTGCTTCCTTCTTCCTCGCATATCCGTCCCGCAAGTAGGTCAATTTTAAATCTGTATTCTAATAAAGACAAAGACCACACCTGATTAGAAATATCTGTTCTTCAGACCTGGGAATAAATCCTATGCAGCAGAGCAGGAGTTACTTCTGATGAAATGTGTACAGATAACAACTTCAATCCCTGAAGGGGGCTTAGCTGTCAAGTTTCGGATTTGAAAATAAGGGATCAGCAGTCTCGCCTATCCCAGGGACAGTCACATGTCAGTGGTGGGCGGAGCCAGAAGCAAAAGTGGGCGGAGCAGCAATGAAAACTCCAAGCGGGCTTGGGCTCAGAGCGGAGCAAAGAGGAGGGCAGCCATGTGCTCCGCGCAATGGAGCCCCATCATCTTCTTGTCTGATCCCATCAAAACAGGACAGGAAGCAGCAGCTGCTCAAAGGCAGCCAGGCTCCGCCCGCCAGCTAACCCTATTGGCCGGCTGAGGGGCTCAGCGGCAACAGACAGGGGCTGATGCAGGGGGAGGAATACACCCCCCTGTAAGCACGGGAAATGGCTCCCACTTGCTTTGAGGGCTGAGGCTTTTCTCTCCAAGTAGGCGAGGTCTTCCCACCCAGTCCCTGGTCAGCAGGGGAGGAGTTGCTTCCATTAAAAACGGGAAATTTAAGGGAAATAAAAAAATAAGGGAGAGCAGCGGGAAACTGCTTGAAATAAGGGAGAATCCCGGGGAAAACGGGATACTTGACAGCACTGGAAGGGGGTTAAGATTGTGCAAGAACTTCCTCTGCCTGACTCTGCCCAACTCTTATCAGATTCAGGTGGGTAGCCGTGTTGGTCTGACGCAGTCGAAATAAATAAATAAATAAATAAATAGCCCAGTAGCATGTTCGTGTGCATGCACATGAAAACTTATACCCAGAACAAACTTAGTTGGTCTCTTAAGGTGCTACTGGACAATTTTTTAAATTTATTTCAACTCTTATCAGGTCACCGGGAAGGGGGTGGCGTTGGGGAGTTCTGCTGCCACAGAAGCTGCCATGAATTCACCAGAGGTGTGACTGTCCAGGAGAGATTGCTGCCTTTGTGTCCATTAGTGGTAGCAGAAAGAGAGAGTGCAAACTAATTTGGGGGCGGGGGGAGAGGAGAAAGTTGCATAAAGTTTGCACTTTAAAAAAATGCAATCAGGGCCGGATTTAGGTTTGATGAGGCCCTAAGCTACTGAAGGTAACAGGGCCCTTTATATGTCCAGCTGTCCTTTCTCAACAACAAATTGTCGCTGTTTTTGTGTGTCGAACATATGCTATATGGTAATTTATGGACCTAATAGGTTTCTAAAGTCATTTGCACATGTAGAATGTAGGCCTCCTATATATAGAAATGAGCAAACCAGAGGTATTTTAGGGAGCAGGCTACCAGGCGGGGCCGATTACTTACATCATAGGAGCCTACACAACACAAAACACTGTTGCTGTATGTAGGTTTTATTTTATTGGATTTTACATCCAGTTTTCCACCCTTTAAATTCTTTTGGGGCCCCCCAAGAGAGTGGGGCCCTAAGCTATAGCTTGTTTAGCTTATACATAAATCCGGCACTGAATGTGATCCATCTTGTGAAGAAGGGGGAGCCCATGGCCAAGTGACCTGTCTCCCTGAAAAGCCCACAAGTGCTAACTGTTGCTGGGTACCCTTCTTAGAGTTCTTAGTCTTTAAAGTGAATTTGGACCAGTGACTCTCCTTCAAATAGAGCACTCATTCAAATAAAGGGTGCTCCTCCACAAAGCAGGACATTATTACTACCACCCTTCCAAGAACTCACTGGATCCTAGGCGGGCGCACCGAACACGATGTAGGGATTAAATGGCAAATAAATTAATAAGTAATAGTAATTGCCAGAAGAAGGGCTGGATACCAGACTCTCTGCTGGCCTGGTGGTGGTGCAGCAGCAGAAAAGCTGCCCCCTCCTTCTGGCCTGATAGGCAGGGACCAGCAGAGCTCAGCTTCAGGTGTGGCTATGATTATCCCAGGTGTTTCTAGGGCCTGGTTATGCCAGTTTAGGATTCCTCTAGCTCTGGGGTCAGCAAACTTTTTCAGGAGGGGGCCAGTCCACTGTCCCTCAGACCTTGTGGGGGGCCAGACCCACCCTCTCCCGAAAGCACCCCCTGAAAGGACCCTCCCGCCACTCATGCTGCAGCCGCCAACGCTACCTCGTGCTTGGCAGCGTTGTCGTCATCCTCTGCCTTGGCCAGGTGTCCATGAGGCGCAGAGCCCATGCCACTGGCCTGGGCGGCAGAGGCAGCCTCCCTGCTGCCGCCGCTTCCTCCCGCTTGGCTCTTGGCCATACGCATCCACCTCAGCGGGAAGGAAGGGGCGTCGCCCAGAGGCGCTCATGGCTTTGGATGGGCTGCAGGAGCTTCCTGCAGCCGATCCAAACCTGCGCCAGTGTTGCAGAAGTCAGTCCCCGCACGGCAATGCCTCCGCGCAGCGCCAGTTTAGTGAGGGAACTGACCGAGAGGGCGGCAGGGTCTGCAAGGTTTGCGGGTCGGATTAACGAACCCAGTGGGGTGCATCTGGCCCCCGGGCCTTTGCTTGCCGACCCCTGCTCTAGCTGTTAATGGCGGCTGAGTTTTCTTTAGAAGCTAGGATTTTAAAGATTTCATGCTGCTTGTAAATGTTTTGTCCCTTATCCAATGCTGGAGCTCCTCTCTCTCGTTTCATGTCAGAAGAAGCACAGTGGCCAGTTAGCTTTAAAATGAACTAACCTGAGCATTCAGCGTAGAGGTGGCATCCTAGGAGACAGGCAGCAAGGGTGAAGAAGCTGATTGCCATCTTCTTAAAAGCACCACGGCTGGTTTGCTAATGAATTGTGGACTGGGAAGTCTCTTGGTTTAGGGGTCCGAAGTGCAAGTACATATTTGTTTTGATTTTGGCTTGACTCCAAGGTCATATTTAAATTTAAGGTTGCTGGATAGACATTTCCGGACATTTCTGAAATGGTTGCCCCTATGTAAAAAGTTATTTCATTTTGGGCTCAACCCTCAGTTCATTTCTTACTTTAAGGACCCTGAATGAACATTTCCAGGTGGTGCCGATTTATGCACAAGTTACGTAAACTACGGTTTAGGGCATTGGATTATGAGAGGAAAATTGGGGAGGTGGGAGAATGACTAAGGCCATGACCATACCAGACCATCAAAGTAGTATCACACTGTTGTGTATTGATTCAAGGGTTATCATATCTGATTACTATTGTCTGTATTCACATTAGGGGAAAGTAACTGCCTTCCTGTTCCAGAAGGAACAGTTACTATTGGTTCATTCAAGTTGCTGCATTTGGATCCTCAGTCTTATTGGTTCCCACCAAAAGGCAGCCTTGTGATTGCTTGAGATTGTTCCCTCCAAAATGTATCCTCTACTGTCCCTATAAATGTAGCGTCCCTCTCCTCAGTTCCCCAGTCTTGTTTGTCTGAATAAAGAGTGTTACATGAAGAAGCTGTCTCCTGCCTGCTCTGTCAGAGCTGAAATCACTTGCTGAATCACGATCCCCATGTTACAACACTTTAAATAGCCATGGTTTTGCCCAGAGAATCATGGGAACTGTAGTTTGTTAAGGCTGCTGAGAGCTTTTAGAAGACCATGATGCCCCCCCAGAGAACTACGGCTCCCAGAGTTCCATGGTAAAAGGGATTGTTTAACCACTTTGGCAGGAGTCATAATTATTTGTTTTCTGTATATGCAGATATGCAAATGTGAGAAAACAAGGGAAGCAAATAATTTGTTGGATGCAAACAGATAGAACCAATATCCACAATAACCTTCTCCAACAAACAATTGTTCAACAAACCTTTGCAATAATGGAAACAAGCATATTAATTTTCCATTTTGGCTGTTTGCTGTATTATCTAATAAAACATTTAACTTCCTCTGCACCCCCCCCCCTCAGTCCTCATTTCTGGGATTTGTATTTCAAAATGAGAAGGAAAGCTTCCATGTTACAATAGATCACAGCCCAGCAATCCTGATCCGGCTTAATTTGCATTAGTCTGTACTGATAATTGTCAAAGGGGAGCTAATTAAATTTCCAAATGATGGTGCGTTCCCTGTGTTACTCATGTTCCGATGCTGCAACATACAAACTACTTTATACCACATTAGACCATTGCTCCATCTATCTCTGCATTGTCCACCCTAGGTGGCAATGGCTATCTGGAGTTTCAGTCTCTCGCATCGGAAATGGCAGGATTTGAATCTGGAACCTTCTACATGAAAAGCAGACACTGTACAACTCAGTTATGGCCCGTCCCTTAAGTAAGATTCTAGTTCTCAACGTTTTGATCAAAGGGATACTTAGGCTGGATCTAGACATATCAAAGAAACGTTTCAATTAAACGTGTTGTAAATTTAAACAGGGAAAACAGGTGGAGAAAACTGGGACTCCACAGCGCCATCTGGTGGCACAATGTTATAGGTAAAAAATGCAAAGGACCCCTGGACGGTTAAGTCCAGTCAAAGGTGACTATGGGGTTGCGGCACTCGTCTTGCTTTCAGGCTGAGGGAGCCGGGTTTTGTCCACAGACAGCTTTCCGGGTCATGTGGCCAGCAGGACTAGCGAATGGAGGACCATGACGAGTGCCAGAGCGCATGGAAACACTGTTTACCTTCCCACTGCAGCGGTACCTATTTATCTACTTGCACTGGCATGCCTTCGAACTGCTAGGTTGGCAGGAGCTGGGACAGAGCAACGGGAGCTCAATCCATCGCATGGATTCGAACTGCCGACCTTCTGATCGGCAAGCCCCAGAGGCTCAGTGGTTTAGACCACAGCGCCCCTGGTGGCACAATGTTATATCACATATACAACGCCTATAAATAGCCTTTTCTTTACCGATATAGCTGAGTCCTTAATTTACACAGTTTTATACCAAGTTGGATTATTGGCCTATCTAGCTCAGTATTGGTGACTGACAATAAATACTATAATGGCTCTCCAGAGTTTCAGGCAAGAGTCTCCCCCAGCCCTATGTCAGGGATTGAGGCTAGGGCACCAGGTTCCCCTCTTTTGCCCTGGGTTCAGCAATTTGCACATCAAATGAGCTGGGCCAGTTCTTTTAACCAAGTTCTCTGGAGGCAGGTCTGTCTTCAGGGGAACAGACCATTCCCTCCTCTCTTCCTTATTTTCTTTTAATTAGGCTTGCAGATGAACTCACAACACAAATCCAGCTTTCATCATCTCCTGTCCAATATTTACAGGAAGTAACTATCAGGGGGGAAAAAACATAATCCTTGCCTGGCTCTACAAAAATTAAATTGAAACACACACACACACACACACACACACACACGGCTTTGAAACTCTTCTGTTCAAAGGCAGCTTCCCTTGTTGAATAAACCCAGGATGCCTGAAAGATTCCCAATGAGATGAGTAAATACAATTATTAATTCATCACAAATGGTGCATTCTGCTGGAGAGCTAATAATGTTCTATCCTATTTCTTTTCCTGAAAGCAAATGCATTCTCAGATTTTGTTATAATCTGCTGGTAACTGTCTCATCTGGAAAGAAAAACAGGGAAAAGAAACCCTAGACACTGTGCAAACAGTTTAAGGAACAAGTTGGCATTCACTGACAAGTCCCAACTTTCACTTCCTCCTACAGAGACATTTTTAATGATTAAACAGCAACTAGGACACTGTCCTTGTCTTTATCTAAAAGTGCCCAGAATTGTTTTGAAAAATGGCTGAAAAACATTCCCCACGCCTGACGTATCAGCAACGAACCATTGGTTGCTCTGCTTTAAGCTGGAAGTTGAACAATGGTTCCACTTCCAGACTTGCAGACCCCCCCCCCAAGTGTCCCTATTTTCCAGGGGTGGTCCCAGATTTACAGAAGCCATCCCAGTTTCTGATTTGACCCCAGAATGTCCTGCATTTCCTTAGGATGTCCCTATTTTCATTGGAGGAATGTTGGAGGGTGTGGAGTTATGCAACCCCCGAGAGCCAAGGAGAGAAGAAACTGTACAACTGGTATTGGAAGGTTTTTAATATTTGATGTTTTATTATGTTTTTATATTCTGCTGGAAGCTAGCCAGAGTGGCTGGGGAAACCCAGCCAGATGGGCGGGGTATAAATATTGTTGTTGGTGGTGTCGCAGTCACTCTCTCAGACCTGAGCAGCACCCCCAGACGTTTAACGGTATATTGGTAACTGCCCCAACGACATAGGGAATATCCGCTGCCACCAGCCAGTATTCACTCTGGCAGTGAATAACTCACTTCAGATTCGGATTGTGGTAAAAATAAAACATGTTTCTTTATTGTTTGTACAAAGCGCAATGGTTTCAAATGACTTGGTAAAACGTTTAATATAACTGTATGGTTATTCAGATAAGTATATTTCAACTCTCTACCTAGTATTCCAATAACCATCCCTAATGCCTCCTGTTAATTATTCAATCTGCTCTAGCTCTGCTCATTGGCTCTATCTCCCTCTCTCTATCCCTCTCTAACTCAACTGCCTAACTTCCAACCTCTAACTGCCTTTTCTATCCTCTCTAACTGCCATCCTTCCACACTCAAATTGCCTGGAGAGCTCCCATTGGTCAATCTCCTCCCTGCCAAGTTAACCCTTGGAGAACCTTTAGGGGTGAAACGCCACAGTTGGTATTATTAGTAAAAATTTTATAATGTTTTATAATGTTTCTATATGTAGGAAGCCACCCAGAGCAGCTGGGGCAACCCAGTCAGATGTGTGGAGGAGTAACAACAACAACAACAACAAGGGCACCCCTATTTTCATCAGAGAAGTGTTGACAGGGAAATTCCTTTTCTCCAGCCCGAAATGTTGGAGAGGGAAATTTTGATTGGGACCACAGTTTGTGGTTAAAAGGTTTTGTACTCTCAATCATTATTCTCTAACCCTCCCAGTCATAATTTAGCAGGGTTGTTTGTGTGTGTGGATGCAAATGCAGTTCTATTTGGAAAGAGAAGGGTACATTTGATAGAGCTGACTCTTGGAGAGAAGTGGCGGAACATAGAGACAGATATGGCAAAAGCAATCTAGGAAATCTGGCTCCGGGACCGATTGCTTTCACAATAAAGGGGAGGCTGTTTGTAATAGCTAAACAAACAAACAAACAGAGATTATTCACCATCAATCATAACCCACAGTGTGATAACACACACCACCTGCACACCACTATTCCACTGACTTTAATAAGAACTTGGATTTTGTGAGGGGTGGGAAAAGGAATCTGAGCAGAGTAACCATAAAAGGGGGAGAGCAATTTTTTGTTCACAATGTTACGCAGATGCTCCATAAAAAGTGAACATAGTGTAGCTGTTCCATTATGAGTGCCTAATGCATAGCGGTGGGGTGAAATTCAGTCAGGTTCACATTTAAAGATGAACCTATCAAATTTGCACTTTCTGAAGCAATACAAGAACCAAAACACAGCCATCCTTCTAAATTTACACATACCACTACTATTTTTTTTTTTATAGAAAAAGAGGTGCCAGAACTCGCCATGAGCACCTCCCTTGTTCTCTTATAGTGGCAATGGCGCCCACCTGAGAGGTGCCAGAACTGAGTTCTGGTGAGTTACAGCTGGGGTGGGGGGGGAGCCTTGTACATATCAGAATTTTGCAATGCAGTTCTCCCACCAATCAGTGTTTACAAAAACATATATTATGTAAAAGTGTGCTCAACAATGAATATTATGGGGAAATAACTTACAGTAATGCATTATTACACCCATTTCTTTAATCCAGAATTGTCACTGTATTTCCATTCTATTTTTGTTGCTGTTAACTTCGCAAAGCTGTTTTAATGCCCCCTGGTGGCGAATGTTACAACAAAAAATCCTTGTCCATAACCGGCAATTTGTGATTGCATGGCTGGAGATTTCTCTCCTCCCCGCCACCCCATTTTAATCACAGTAAGATGACCTACTTCTATGTATTTGAATCTTAAAAGGGGAAAAAATTAATTGCTAGGCTACATGTTGGTGGCGGGGGGGGGGGGAAGGGGGGAGATGAATCCTGCATGACACTGGCTGTGTTCAGGATGCAAAATATAGAACCATCTCGCCTCCCATTCTTCTCCCAGTCCATCTCTCCTCAGCAGTTGGGGTCTAACAGGCATCTAACGTAGGTTTGCAAAACATGCTTAAAAAGCTTAGGGCACATGAGCTTATTGGAAGGTCTGCAGCTCACTGGTAGAGCTCACGCTTTGCATGCAGGCGGTCCCAGGTTCAATCGCACAATTCTGCCTAAACTGACTGGCAGCATCTTTCCAGGGTTTCAGAGACACATCACTCCCAGCCTTATCTGGCAATACTGGGAACTGAGCCTGGAACTTTCTGCATGTGAAGTGTGTTTTGATGGATATGAATGCACAGACACATGGAGGGTTGCCATCTGCTTGCCTCACTCCCCCGCCTACCCACCAAGCCCTTAACCAACCCCCTTTCCCCCACATCTGGCCAACTCCCCCAACCTGACACACCCACCCACTTTGAAACCTCGTCCACCCCATCATCTACCCCTTCCCATATCAATCCCCTCCTCTCACAACCAGCCAGAAGCCCTACCTGTTTTAAAGAAGAGAGGCACTTCAGAGAGTGGTTTTCTGAAGCAGCTTCCCCTCATTAAACATGCCACCCTGGGCAACCTGTTGCCCTACCGCAGTGCTGCACACACACCTCATGGCAGCCACACAGCTGCAGCATGGCACCCTTGCATTTTTATGTACACAGTATAGGAAGATCTGGAGGGTGTGGGTATGGAAATTGGAGCTGGCATAAACACGACCTACATCTTCTATGTCATAAATCAGTTCGACGCTACAGGTGCTGTTTCTGGGTTTCAAGAGGACCTCATAGATCTGAGGCAGGCAATAAGGTACACCATGCCCCACTGGCTAATCCTTTTGCAATCTAATGGGAGCCCTTGGCATGGATAAGCAGTTTATGGGGCCCCCCCTTTTTTATTTATTTGGCCAAGCAATCAAGACTCTATGCTCCCAAAGGCGCTTGTCTGGGACATCTCAAAAAGGCTGATGCCTTGAAGAGAAACTATAATTAAAAGCAACTCTACACTATCCCTTAACAAATCAATATTTTTCTTTCAGCTTGTAACAATCAGTTCGGTTGAGCCAGAGCAGGAAAGGTAATCTTCCCCCTCGATGGCTAACACGTACACGTATATGCCCTCTTTCCAATGTGTGCTCAAAGCAGCTCACAACAACAGGGAGGGGGTTATTTTTTAAAAAAGACCAAACCCAAAATTTAATAAAGAGAAACAAAATAAATGAAATATAATCATTTGCTCAAACAAACAAACAAACAAACAAATCCATCTTTCTGGACCAAAATGGAAGGTTTTACAGCTAGTAAAGACGAGAAATTGCTGGGTTCAAAAGGCCCCACTTCTAGTATCTCATATTCATATTAAACATAGGAATAGCAACATTCCAGGATTTCAGACAGGGATATTTCCCAGCCATTTCCTTGCAGCCAGTATTGAAGGCCACATGTGTAATGATACTATTTGCCTCAATTTTGAATGCACGTTTCAGGAAATGGGAAAGATGAAGAGGGAAGTTTTCAGGCGCTGCCTTTTCTGTGCAAAATTGCCCCACTGCCAATTCCTTATTGCTACCACTACTATCACCCACCCACTGAAAAGATATACCTTAGTTCCATTGCTAGTCCCAAGATCTTCTTAGGTTCTTTGAAATAACTTTTTTCCAATGATGACTTGGGAGAGAACCAAGGAGCAAAGGAGAAAAGTTGGTTCCTCATGGGCATCAGGAAGACTGGCTTAGGATTTGACCCAAAGTAGAATTTGCAGTTCCATGCAAAATGTGTGCATCACCTTCCTCTTAGCCAGAACCTACAGGTCTTCTCCTTTCCACAAGACCCCCCCCCCCCCCCATATCCCTTGCCTTGATTTCTCCTGCAGCATCTCACTCACTATAATTGCCTGGGCAGCCATATCTTTCATGTAGGCTACAGACTCCTCATTCCTCTGGCTCACATTGTTGCAAGTTCCCAGGACACAATGGAAAAAATATCTCATCCTGGAACAGTCACTGAAATTGGTAAAAGTTAGGTTTTCAGTTCAGGGAAGATCTTTTCTGCATCTGACATGGCTCTTCCTATAGTCTTACTAGATGCTGCCAATCTGATACCCTAAGCTGCCGCCCTAGTTTTCTCCCATCCCACTCCCCCCAATATGGTGCACCTGCTCCCTGGCCTGGCTTCCTGCAGGGGTGGCACTTTGCTACTGCTTCTCTTCTGAGCTGTGAAGCCCATCAGCTGAAAATAGAACAAGGGGAGAATGTGTAAGAGAGGCCTGGAACCAAACTCTCTGGAGCAGAGAGGAAATCACCGCAGATTTAGAGCTGTTTGACAGTGGAACAGACTTTCTCAGGAGGTTTTGGACTTTCCTTCTTTGGAGGTTTATAAGCAGAGGTTGGATGGCCACGTGTCATGGATGCTTCAGTTCAGATTCCTGCTTCACAGTGGGTTGGAATAAATGACCCTTGGGATCCCTTCCAACTGTACATTACTATGATTCTATGTTCTGAATAGGTGTGTGTTGATCTGATTTGTGTGCGTGTGGTTTATTACTGTATATCATAAAATGAGTAAAAGTTGGCAAGGCTTAATACGAGTAAAGATCTCCATTATGAACTTTATTGACCCTGATGCCAGCCGTGTCTCAAACATGTTCTGGAAGGCCTCAAGAGACATCCTAGACTCCTAATACTTTGCGTAAATAGCAGCACATGCAATCTAGTTACCAGCAAAATCTAATCAACACCTGCTGTGAAATGATGGTGTCCACATGGACAAACAGTGAGATAGCTTTAAGACAGGAAACAAACAAAGATAACCAGTGGAATCATTGCTCACTAGGATTATATTCTTTCCACTTTTAATTAAGCAGAATAAACAAAATGGGAAATAGGCAGGAAACTCTAGAAGAAGCAACAGAACAATAGAAATATTGGAATTATAGGAAATGCTCATCTAAAAGTCTCCCTCCCTTCTCCATTAGAATACATTGACTAAAATTAGTACAAACCCTAGATTTTCAATGATTAGTTAGCTCTCCAAGCTCCAACAAGGAAATATTAACACACAATCTGCCTTAAGTGAAGGTATACTCTTTGACTTCTATTTATTGCCTTGCTATTAGTGTGGGTTTTGTGGCAAAACTGTCACGCTCACTTTCTGTAGGCTTTTAAGAATACAGTGGTACCTCGGGTTACAGACGCTTCAGGTTACAAACTCCGCTAACCCAGAAATAACGCTTCAGGTTAAGAACTTTGCTTCAGGATAAGAACAGAAATCATGCTCTGGCAGCGCAGCAGCAGCAGGAGGTCCCATTAGCTAAAGTGGTGCTTCAGGTTAAGAACAGTTTCAGGTTAAGAACGGACCTCTGGAATGAATTAAATACGTAACCCGAGGTACCACTGTAGTTAGATCTAGGTGTTTATGCACTGTAAGATTCACTGCCAGCGCCGAGGGCCTTCTGGTGGTTCCCTCACTGTGAGAAGCAAAGCTACAGGGAACCAGGCAGAGGGCCTTCTCGGTAGTGGTGCCCGCCCTGTGGAACGCCCTCCCATCAGAGGTCAAGGAGATAAACCTGACATTCAGAAAATACCTGAAGGCAGCCCTGTTTAGGGAAGTTTTTAATCTGTGATATTTTAATGTATTTTAATATTTGTTGGAAGCTGCCCAGAGTGGCTGGGGAGACCCAGCCAGATGGGCGGGGTACAGTTTTTTTTTTTTTTATTATTATTATTATTATTATTATTATTATTATTAGCTTAAATTGCAATTTTGCTATCTGAAGCTGCATTCATATTTTCTGTCACTTCGGTGAATACTCAGCCCAAACCCCCTGATGATTCCCTTCCAGCAGTTTCATATAGATGTTGAAAAGCACCAGGGGGGGGGAGGACAGAGCTGTGAGGCACCCTACAAGTGAACACCCATGGGCTGCCTGAGCACTCACCCCCCCCCCACTTTCTAGACATGGCCCAGGAGGAAAGAGCAGAGCCTCTACATTAACAGTGCTCCCAACTCCCAGCCCTCCTAGGTGGTCCAGGAGGATACTGTGGTTGAGGGTTTGAAAAGGCACTGAGAGATCTAGCAGAACCAGGGAACAGCTTTCAACTCTACCCTTAACCCACCAGAGCTGATCAGTCAGTCTGACCAGGGTGGCTTCAGTTCCACCCGTGAGGGGGCCTGGAACCCGATTGAAAGGGGTCCAAATGGTCTGCAATGAAACTCCAAGGACAATGTGGCTTAAGTCACTCTGAAAGAAGATACTGGAATACTATAGGTAAAAGTGCGGCAGTCATCTTGTTTCAGGCCGAGGAAGCCGGTGTTTGTCCAACAACAGCTTTCCAGGTCATGTGGCCAGCATGACTAAACCGCTTCTGGTGCAACGGGACACCGTGACAGAAGCCAGAGTGCACGGAAACACTGTTTACCTTCCTGCTGCTACCTATTTATCTACTAGCACTGGCATGCTTTCAAACTGCTAGGTTGGCAGAAGCTGGGACAGAGCAACGGGACCTCACACCCCATCGCAGGGATTCGAACCGCCAACCCTCTGATCGGCAAGCCCAAGAGGCTCAGTGGTTTAGACCACAGTGTCACCCGTGTCTCTGCCTCCAAATCATGTACATGCACAGAAAATATTAGATCTAGCTGAAAGGCAACATATGGAGATCTGCATTAAGTGTTGAAATGCATCTTTAATTATAATTGTTGTATAATTATAAGATTATTGTATAATTTTAGCAGGTAGCATTAACATGAAAGGGTGTGTATGAGGAGTTTGTGGCTGGACTATTATGAAGGGAACTTGTACTTCTGAACCTGCCACAAGTGCAATAACTGTACTTCTGGACCCCTGCCTTTTGACACTGCCTAGGGTTGTCATATTTCAAAAAGTAAAATTCCTGAAACCCACAAAGTTAAGCTTTTGGAGCTGTTTCCACTGCTTTTTCCATCACATTGTGCTACATCTGGGTTTTCCCTGACATTTTATTGATTCAGCAACCCCCCCCCCGGCCATTTTTACACCCGGAAACCAGGACATGTCAGGAATTTTCCTGACATGTGGCAAGCCTAACACTGCCAATCTCCACGGCCACCTGTAGTCTCACCATGCAATTAAAGTGATAACTCCATCCTCCCAGCACTTGGCACGCAGTGCCTGAGGCAGAACAAGCCCTCTGATTCCTCCAACACCAGGAGACTGGCTTCAGAGGCAATAGCTGTCCTGGTCCCTGTGAGACCTCACTACAAGTCAAACAATCATCCTTCCAAGTGCTGTGATGCGGAAAGTCAAATGGCGTAAATCCACCATGATCTGGCTAAACGATGCAAATTATGCAAATATTATTTGATTATGTGATCTAATGACTCAGTTCAATTTGATTATACACAGATGCCATTCGGCGTCAGCGTAAGTGCTTAATGATTTCGTCTGAGAGCACTGTGCGCATGAACACTACAGGGGAGGAGAAGTGGGTACATTGCCCTAAAATGAAAAAGAAAGAGTAATGACCTTCTCAGAAAGAGAATGAGAGCAGCACCAGGGGCTCAGGTGTATGGGACATTAGGGATCAGCAAGGCCAGCACCAAACAGTGAGACAACCTGGGGAAGTCAGGACCAAACAATGTGTTGTGTTATGTGGTTTGCTCTGACATTCAGAGTCTTTTTTCTTTCACAGGTGGCTCCATCTAGATTCAGATCCCAGTGTGGCACATGAGGGGCTTCAGCTCTTTGTCCTTCACTGACTCTGCATTTATGAGCAAACTATGTGATTGATATCATGGTTAACTTGGTCCTGAACAGAGTGCACTAGGGTGCTTAATTAGGGAGCTGGCACAATGGCATAAGGGTGAGCAGACTTATGGCTTGTCCGGTCAACTTTTTTTTTTTTTTAACCCCGCAGACCTGGAGACAGTCCCGATTGAACCTGCTAGTTAGGCACTCCTCCAGTCCAGAAATACAATCACATTTTGAAATGGAAAATAAGCTGTACACTGGGGACAAACACTGGAGGAAAAACACCACATTGCGATTTGTTGCTCTGCTCTTTAGATGTGTGGCTTGCTTTTTGGCCCTTGCATGCAAGGTCACTCTTGGATGAGCCTGTCAGTGAGTGGATGTACTCTGTGCCCATTGGGAGACTCCTTGCGCTCTGCTTACACAAACACTTGATGGAACGGGCCTTGAATCAGCACCAGCTGGGAGCTCCTTAGCTACTCAGTGTTTTGTCAGAGCAAAAGAGAGTTACGGCTTGCTATTGAGCAGCCGGGGGACAGGAAATCAGGCTGACAAAGCCAGGACAAAGCAGGCAGGCAGTGATTTTGGACAGTATGTGCAGTACTTCCTGGTGTGCTGCAAGCTATTGCCATTTCATGATGGCTAAATCAAGAAAATGAATAGCACGGTCATTTTCAAACACTGTACTTGCAGGGAACCTTTTCCGTATCTGCTAAGGCAGGTTGGATCTACCTCAGGCTCTCCAAACACCTTTGCCTGGCCCTCAGAAATATCATTAGGCCACACCCTCATTGGCCACGCTCCTCATTGTTTTGCACCCCTGGGGTTTACCTGGCTAGAAATATGTCTCTGAACATCTTTGCCAGAAAGGAGAATAGAGAGGAGTGTGTGAGTGTGTAAAGAAAATAGGCAAGTGTACTGAGGTACAGTTGCTATGCTCACTTTTGCCTCTGATCCTAGATAGCTCAGCAAGTTAGAACATGGTGCTGATAGTGCCAAGGTTGCAGGTTTGAACCCTCTATGGGGCAGCTGTGTGTTCCTGCATTGAAGAAGAAGAGTTTGGATTTGATATCCTGCTTTTCACTACCCAAAGGAGTCTCAAAGCGGCTCACATTCTCCTTTCCCTTCCTCCCCCACAACAAACACTCTGTGAGGTGAGTGGGGCTGAGAGACTTCAGAGAAGTGTGACTAGCCCAAGGTCACCCAGCAGCCGCATGTGGAGGAGCAGGGAAGCGAACCTGGGTCACCAGATTACGAGTCTACCGCTCTTAACCACTACACCACGCTGGCTCTAGGTGGTTGGACTAGATGATCCTCAGGGTCCCTTCCAACTCTACAATTCTGTGATACTAAGATCCCAGCTACCTTAGCATGTAGCCCAGGAGGAAACGTGGCCCTCTGGCTGAAAAATGCATAGCCCATCAACTTTTTATTATTTTATTTTGGATGGCCCTGTTTTCCTAACATTTTGCTAACCACTACAGCAATACGCCGGGTCTCCATGATAATCTACCTTAGGCACAATTTTTTTGAGAGCATGATTAAAAAGAACAAGCTCCCGAGACAAAAATCTGAAATAGCCAAATTGAGTCTGTGAAGAATGGCAGATCGCATCAGCACATTGGCGCTCGACAGCAAAGTGCTACCATTAAAATGGCATTATAAGGTAATTGATAGCTAAAACGGATCAAGCTGGAGGAAGGGATTGACACAGGATAAGCCTGCTGTTGAAAGGGAGCCGGGATGAAGAATTGACATGGTGAAAGCAGCTGCAAACTCAAACAATGAAACAGGAGAATGTAAACTAAAATCTAAGTAAATAAAATCATCAGGTGAGGAGAAGTAGGAGGTGCCGACACAGTGCCTGCTGCCTCTGCATCGCCAAGCCCTTTGCTGGCTGTGTCTACTGCAGCCACCATACTCTCCATCATCTCCCATGTCTTGTAAGAGTATTGTTGCATGTCACCCCAATTTCCAAGAGGTGTGAGATTGCAGGGGTTCCTGGCACTTACCTGGGGTTCATTTTCCTTGGAATTAGGGCAGCGCAGCAGAGACTGTGGTGCCTTGACGGTTTATTTACACACATTTATGGTTTATTTACACACATATAAAACCTGAGTGAACAATGGAGGGGCTTGCAGCATTATCACCCCAAGAAGGTCTTGCTTCTCTCATAGTCACACCCTAGGTTTCAAGCTGAAATCAAGCATGGCTCTCCCTCTCAGGCTTCTGCCTGCTGCTTGTTCATTGCCCAGATCACTCACCCACCTCCACCTCAACCCTGAGGGAAGGGGGCCCACCCATTTGCCCTCTGGTACAGAGCCACTTTCTTTGTTACCGTATACTTAGGGGGCCATTAGCTCACCAAGAAGCTGGCCTGCTAAGTGCAAGGCCTGATGTAAGAAAGACAAAAGCTCTCCATTTATTCCTCCTCAAATTATATACTGTTTTGTTCAGTTTTTGCACAGTAAAGTGTCAAGAAGACTTTTCTTCTCTGGACTTGCTAACAAAAGAATTTTCTCCTAGACAAGCCTTTGCCAACCTTGTGTTCTCCAGATCTTTTGGATTACTACTTGTGCATCACAGGTTTCTGGGGTGGCAGCTCAGAAACTTTGCAACAAAAACTTTGGGAAATACAATTTGAATTGGAGAATGATGGAAAGATGCTTTATGACAATGTTTTGGTTAGTATGCATCAAGGAAAATGTGACACTCTGGAAGAAGAAAGAACTGGTAACATTTTGAGACAAGAAGAACCTGGGCTGGGGAAAAGTTGGGGGGAGGGCTGTGGTGAGGTTATAATGGGAAGGGGGAAGATGGTGAGGAGGGGGGTGGGGTAAAGTGTTTAAGAGTTTTACTAGGAATGCTGACCATGGAACTCCGACATCAGAAGGGAAAAAGGACTTTGAGAATGGAAGAAATACTTAGGATTTGGTTAAAATCGGTTGATTTTAATATTTTTAAAGATGGAATTAGAAGTAACAAGAGCAACAGTTTTACTGAGTTAAGAGAAGAAAGGACATAGGAAGTTAAGAATTGAAAGTTGATGTTTTATTTGATAAGAACACGTTTTATCACTTAAGATAAGTTGATTATAATTATAAGATTAAGATTAGTTGTAGAAACTAGATTTATCAATGTTATAAAGTTACTGAAGAAGAATAGAATTGAACGCATTAGAGAGGGCGAGAGGAAGTCCCAAGTTTGAGAGTTAAAGATGTAAAGGATTTTAAGTAATGTGTGTGTATTGGGTGTATTGTGTTGTCTTGTATGGGGTGTGGGGTGTGTATTTGTAATTGGTTTAATTTGGAAAATCCAATAATTTTTTTTATTAAAAAAAAACTACTTGTGCATCAGCCCCAGAAAACACAGCCATGCAGGTTGGGGCTAATGGAGGAGCACCAGGTTGGCAAAGCTTGTCAAAGAGCTTGATCTTGAGCATATTCTAAATTGGGTAGGGAACCCATGGTTCATACAGATGTTGTTGGACTTTCAACAGCCTCCGGTAGTACAGTAAATGGTCACGGAATGATGGGAATTGGAACTCCAACAGCATCTGGAAGGCCACAAATTCATGATTCCTACTCTGAATGTTCAAATGCATTTCTTGACTGTTCCCCCAAATGCTACTTTATTTTGATATCTGTGGTTGGGGAGCCAAGCAGCAGGAGAGAGTACTTGCTTTCATGTTCTGATTGCAGGATTCCTAGGAACATCTGATTGTCCAAGTGCTCTCTGTGGAAATAGCAGCCAAGTGTGAAGCTTGCAGTTTACCTCTAAGCACCGACTACCATTCCAAAGGAAAAAGCTGAGCGGCCACAAGTAATAAAGCAAAAGGCTTTAACTCTCAGCAGGGTATATAGGTTGGTGTTGGCAAAATGATTCACACACACACACACACACACACACAGAGAGAGAGAGAGAGAGAGAGAGAGAGAGAGAGAGCAGCTTTCAAGAGCAATTCTCTAGTGGCTTTAGTTTTATTTCCCAATGCACTGAAGCCTTTCCCTCTAATTATCAAGGGTGCTTCAGAGCACAAATCACAACTTGTTTGCATGTGCTCCTGGTGCGCAGGGAGCATTGCAATCAAGTGTTGGAGGGGGTGTTCATCTGCCCAGAGAATATCTACTGATTTGCTACTAAGCCAGGTTCAAGATTCTGGTGTTTATCTGCAAAGCCCTAGACCAGGGGTAGGCAACCCAAGGCCCGTGGGCCAGGTGGCCCAATTGCCCTCTCAATCCAGCCCATGGACGGTTGAGGAATCAGCATGTTTTTATGTGAGTAGAATGTGTCCTTTTATTTAAAATGCATCACTGGGTTATTTGTGGGGCATAGGAATTCTTTCATTTTTCTTTTTTCAAAATATAGTCTGGCCCACCACATGGTCTGAGGGACAATGGACCGACCCACGGCTGAAAAAGGTTGCTCACCCCTGCCCTAAACAATTTGGGCCCTTAAAGGCCACCTTATCCCTTGTACTCCATCCTGATCACAACAATCTGTTGATGGTGCACCTCCACAGGCACATACTTCCACATGTGGTGGGAGTGCCCCAAAATCCAACCATTCTGGACAACAACCATACGAGAAATATGTAAAATAACCAAGCAAGTGCTAGAAATCACCCCAGAATTGGTCTTACTAAACACCTTCCAAGACAATAATGCCCACTTACACCACAAAGAACTGATAACCCATCTACTCTCAGCAGCCAGAAACATCATAACCAGACACTGGAAAGACCTGACAGGAGCAAACATGGACCAATGGTACCAAGTAGTATGGGAAACAGCCCTACTAGAAAAACTAACCAGTAACCTGAAACTGACACAGGGACAAACAGAAGAAGACACCTTCACCTTGGTATGGCTCCCCTTCATCACACACATAGCCCAACAAGACAATGACAAAAATCTACCGACAGCATACAAATCAATATGGCTAGCCTGATCAAAAACATTCACCCACCCCACTCACAGAGGAAACCAAAGATAACCACAGCCAACCACAAATGAACAATCACACCCTACGCCAACCCTGACCTCTCTCACCGCCAATGGAGCACAAGCGAACAACAGAGAACCTACACAAACAACGCTGACACCAAACCCTACATATATTAAGTAAAATAGAAACATCGTCACCCCACCCCACCCATCTCCCCATCCCACCCACTTCTTTCCCCCCTTTCTTCCTAATGTCTCAACAAACAAAACTGATTTGTAAAAATGTTACATGGAAATAATACGCGAGAGATATTGCACACACCTTTGTAAATCAAGAAAACATTTAATAAAAAATACTTTTAAAAAAACAATCTGTTGATGGGGCACTTCTGATAGTGTCCCACACTCTTGAGTTTCAGCTGACCTTTACTTGGAGCTGAACTGTTATGGTGGCATGTTCTGCCCTGTGGAACTCCCTGTCAGTAGAAGATCTCCACAAGGTAGCACCTGCCAAAGGCTCTAATTAATTGGTTACAGTTGCCGGTAATGATTCAGCTAATTTTCATAGGGTGGTATGGTAATGTTGTTTCTGTTTCTGTTTTCAAATTTCTGTTGTTTTGTAAGCTGCCTTCTGTCCTGACAAATGCATTTAAGAAATCTATTTAAGAAAATAATGTGCAGCCTTAGTTGTTTGTGTGGGTCAGTTTTGAGTAATGGAATATTTGAGCAGAATGTTTATGAATGCCTCCTTCTGCAAAAGGTAATAATAGTAGGGGTGAGCTGGTAGGCCAGGGAAAAGGTTTTAACACCTGCTGCTGTTTCCCAACATCTGCTGAAGAGAACCCAGGCATCTTCCCCCAGCCTCCCATATTAAACAAATCATGACAACAATGGCTATGTAGTGACTAGCTGCCAGAGAGAGGTACTGAAACTACTAGCTCAAAGATGAAAAATCTAATGGGATTTGGCTTGCCCCTGAAGACTGAGATGAAAGGGTATGCCATTCTTACACATGTATCACAGCCTTAGGTTAAAGCTCACTGGAGAATGAACACTTCAGATTTAGCCACAATAGCTAAATACCTAAGCTCCAGCAATGGTCCCATCACATGCATTCAGTGGTGCTGCAGAAAAACTTGCCATTCTATTTCCAAAATTTTATTTTCGCTTTTCTGTGCTAGCTTCACAGTCCTATATCAGGGATGTCCAATCTGTAGGTCATGATCTACCGGTAGATCACTGGGATGCTCCAGGTAGATCGCGGGACGATAGGAAGTGATCACTGAGAAACAGCTTTGGCCTCCCCCCCGGAAAAAAGCTGAAAAACTCAGGATTCTCTCTCAAAAAAGGCTCAAGAACTCTGTCCTCTCCCCTAAAAAAGCTCAACAACTCTGGTCTCCCCACCCCCACAAAAAGCTAAACAACCCTTGGCAAATCTCCCCTATTTAGTTGCCACCTTTGGTAGATCACTGCCAGTTATTTTATACTGGGAGTAGATCACAGTTTCTTGGGAGTTGGACATGCCTATCCTATATCAACTAATAAACTAGCTCAGTTCACGCATCATGGTAAAGCAGGGTAGGCAGCAGTCTTGTGTTACCTACCTTTAAAAATAAAACCAGTCCCTGGATGCATCACTGGGAACCTAGTGTTCACATTGCAGCTCAGCAAGGCAGCCCCAGAGTTGTACTCAACTCAAAGTTGCACTAAGTATCTGTAGCTTTGTGAGGGGAACAGGGGATCTACTACCAACTCTCAACAGGTAACAAATTGCAGTTTCCAACTAACAAACTACAGTTTCTGGACTTTGTTGAGGGAAGCCATAACTATTTAAAGTGGCACAATGCTGCTTTAAATGTTTAGATGGATCTGAAGAAAGGTCTCCAAACATATTGCTTCAAAAATCCACAATGCATGATTGCTCTTCCTACTCAGATAGCATTTGCAGCAGCCCAGCCTTTTCTATACTGATTACACCCACTTAACCATTTCCACATTTTACAGAATGCCTGGAGTGGATCTTCACCACACCTGTCCATTTGAACAGAGGAGAGGTTCTTTGTGGGTGAGGGTGAGTGCTTTCCAAAATAAATTTTTTTTTAGTGGTGTCTCTTTTGCTGCTCTTTTAGATGTGGCAACAATTTTGTGTTCTGCTGCACCTTTTGAGCAACCATTTTATGTTATGACTAGAGATGGGGGGGGATATATTCAGATTGGTTTATATTTAAACGTGAGCCTACTTAATCTGCATTTTCCAAAACAATTTGAGAACCAAAACACATCTTCAACATTCACATGTCTCTGAATTCTGCAATGCAGTTCTCTAGTCAAATGGTGGGTACAAAAATGCATACACCGGGGTAAAGTGTGCATGAAAATTCATATATTAGTGAAAAATATATACAAATATGATTATATTGGGGGAAAACTGCTTGGAAAAAATGAGTACATCTGAAAAAAGAATGCATATAAATATTTGTATGTGTAAATTCACACTAAAATGCTGATGAAATTTCATGTGTTTTTTCTTACTATATAATGAAATTGGAAAGCTATCATCATGTGTAGTTCCCATGGCTGCCAACAGGTGGCCATGGCAACTCCAGCATGATGACAGACCAGCAGACAGGCAAGCAAGCAGCAAAGGTGGCAGGCAGCCTAGGCAAGCTTTTTAATGGAGAGTGGAAGGCACTTCAGAAAGCTGTTTGACAAACAATTCTCTAACACTCCTCCCCTTTCCATTAAATAATAATAATAATAATAATAATAATAATAATAATAATAATAATAATAATAATAAATTTATACCCCACCCATCTGTCTGGGTTTCCCCGGCTACTCTGGGCGGCTTCCAACAGAATGTTAAAATACAACAATCTATTAAACATTAAAAGCTTCCCTAAACAGGGCTGCTTTCAGATGTCTCCTAAAAGTCTGGTAGTTGGTTTTCTCTTTGACATCTGGTGGGAGGGTGTGGTGTAGTGGTTTTCTCTTTGACATCTGGTGGGAGAGCCAGTGTGGTGTAGTGGTTAAGAGCGGTAGACTCGTTATCTGGGGAACCAGGTTCGCGTCTCCACTCCTCCACATGCAGCTGCTGGGTGACCTTGGGCTAGTCATACTTCTCTGAGTCTCTCAGCCCCACTCACCTCACAGAGTGTTTGTTGTGGGGGAGGAAGGGAAAGGAGAATGTTAGCCGCTTTGAGACTCCTTCGGGTAGTGAAAAGCGGGATATCAAATCCAAACTCTTCTTCCACAGGGTGGGTGCCACTACCAAGAAGGCCCTCTGCCTGGTTCCCTGTAACTTGGCTTCTTGCAGCGAGGGAACCACCAGAAGGCCCTCGGCACTGGACCTCAGTGTCCAGGCAGAACGATGGGAGTGGAGACGCTCCTTCAGGTATACTGGACCGAGGCCATTTAGGGTTTTAAAGGTCAGCACCAACACTTTGAATTGTGCTCGGAAACGTACATTAAACATCATTGGAACAGTTAGGTGGTCCCTCCTCCAAGCAATTGCTTGGATTATATTTGTATAATTGAGTCAGTCAGTGAAGTGGTATATGACCAAGAGACAGAAATGCTGCATTGTCTTTTCAGTGCTATAGAAGCAATTCCAGTAGGATGTTGCACCGGCTTCCTCTTAATCTTATTGAGATACAAGCAGGAGAAAATGTTGTGTTGGAGTTGTGCCCTAAATTAATTAGATTACCTGAATTCTGGCTTCACTCAGAGGAACCAAATTAATCTATCCTCTCCCTGTTGCTTCCTTCCAGGGTAATATACCCATTGCTGCTGGCCTAAATTACAGTTTCACATTTCCCAGTGACAGGCCTGTTTCATGCGGTTAGCAATGACATGCCTTTCCTGCAACACCATAATGCACCTTTCAAAGCAGGCGCTTCTAAAAATAGGTTATGCTTTCTTTAAAAAGAATCAATCAGTAACGATATTTGAAATTTCCCTCTGTATCCTTGAACAAAAAGAAGTCTTTTCATTCCAGGATATTTCCGAATCAACCCGACAAGGACCACGGTCAGCCATCCCAGGGGCTGATCACAAATTCTGTTTGGGATGCTGAAGGTAACAGATCGGATGTCATGGAAACAGAGACGAGAGCTCGTTCTCAGCCCTAACTGTTGCCTTTATTTATTTCATTCTGATAAGCTATCTCTAAACTGAGAAAGGGGGGGGGAGGTGCTGCCTGTGCTATAAATAGCACGCTGTTGGTATTTTAAACTCAGCCATATTTAATAATATTGCCGGCATCTGCTGTTGGAATCTTTCCTTCATCCATGAGGGATGCATAAGTGCCAGGGAGGAGAGATATCAATGCCGTCTCCAAGTTCTTTTTTGGGGGGAAGATTTGGTCAGAAAATGCCTGAAGATGATAATCCCACATATACATATATATGCATGAATGATATTTCCTCCTTGCCCACTTGCAAACTCCACATTGCAAAAGATGCTGATGCTGCTTTCTGAGGCCAGCCAGCTGAGGCCAAAGTCATATTAGAGCCAGCATGGTGCTGTGATTAGAGTGTTGGGCTAGGGAATTCACTTGCGTGATCCTGGACCAGTGACTCTTTCTCAGCTCTTTCTACTTACCTTGCAGGGCTCTTGTAAGGAGAGGCAAGGCAGAGGCTCTTCTCTCACAGACAAGTTCATCAGACTGGGACCAAGCCTAGGAAAGTTTGCACATAAGGCCAACAGGGACCTTTGTTGGCTGCCAGAGCCAAACCAGATTGGGATGGTCAGGGGAGAATTTCAGCTGCTCTGACTTACTGCTCCAAAGAGGCTATCTTGGCTGATGTGGCTTGTCTCCTCGCAATGCCTTCCATTAGCTGAAGTGGCACACAAGTTGATCGCTGTCCCCCTGGTCAACAGTTGAAGACTTGTGCATACCCTGATATCCCTCATGCACAATGTATGTCAGGGGCTGGGAACCTCACCTGGGGCCCAAATCTGGCCCTTAAAGCTTCTTTCTTTCTTTCTTTTTTACTGCCACATTTGCTCACAGAAAGAAAGCTTTGCTCTTGCTCTGTGGTGACTAATTCTGATGGCTATGTTCTGCTTCCACTGTCAAGGGGCAGTATATGCTTCTGAATATCAATTGCTGGAGGCCACAGGAAGGGGAGAGTGCTGTTGTGCTTGCATCCTACTGTCAGGGACTGGCCGGACACTGAGGAGGTTGGATACTGAAGGAGTGTGCACCTGGAGAAGAGGGTCAGAGACTGGAGGAGCCTGTAACAGCAGGAAGATGAGAGGCAGAGGCAAAAGAAGCTGCAGGATTTGGAGAATGAAAGGCAGGTACAGGAGGCAGGAGAGATGGGTCAGGCAGCGGCTAGTGTAGAGTCAAGCGCTGCTACACTGCCTCCTCTTGCCTCCACCTCTCCTGCTGCACTGTCTCCCAGGACCAGAAGAGGATTGAAGAGGGAAGAGCAAAAGCAGGTTTTACTCAGGCATAGTGCAGCAGCTTGGGTGCAGGAGATACATAAGCTGAATGGGGTGTGGGGGGGGTCTCTCTGTTGCGGCAGCTGCCTCATCATTGCACACCTAGGAGTAGCTAAGAGACGTAGGACTGTGGAACATGCTTTTCTTCCTAATTTGTAAGTGTACTATTGACAATAAAGAGTTAATTCCTCACAGGCCATGACACCTACTTAGCATTTGTGGGTTTCCCATAGACCATAGCTGTCAACTTTTCCCTTTTCTTGCGAGGAATCCAATTCAGAATAAGGGAATTTCCCTTAAAAAAAGGGATAAGTTGACAGCTATGCCATAGGCACAGGGCTGTCTTAAGCTTATCTGACACTGTGGTGCAAGGATTACTCTTACATTTCCCTCCAGGTGGGCAGCAGCTGGAGGGCGGCTCCTCCGGCGGGATGGAGGCTCCAGGCGTGGCATGGTGGAGGTGGGCAAGCGCTGCGCTGCGGGTGGGGCTGGAGGGTAGCTCCTCCGGCAGGGAGGAGGCTCCGGGTGCAGTGTGGCATGGTGGAGGTGGACGAGGGCAGCAAGCTGATGCTGGGAGGTGCCGCGTCCAACCTCCACCTCTTCCCTGGTGCCCTCCATAACTTGGTGCTGTGGTTCCCCACGCCACTAGTCTCTATGGCTAAGACGCCACTGCATAGGCAACAGGTTGGCCTCTGTGAAAAGAGGATGTTGAACTCTGTGGGCCACCTAGGTAGGCCACCAGCAGTGAGGCTCATCTTATGTTCTTGTGATGGGCGGGTGGGCCTCAACAATGTGGGCATATTTAAAAGGGTGTTGTTGTATTCTGATAAATATAAATTTATGACTGAGAGGCTTGTCCTGAGCAGGACCCAGCGATGGAGGGAGGAAGTGGTAGATGCCGAGTAACATAGGCAGGAAAGAAAAAATAGACTGACCATGTGACTGGATGCAATTATGAAAGTTCTCCTTGAGAATCATTAAAATCTCTTTTCCATTGATAAGGGGGCATAGACCAAAGGCATGTTGACTGTAGGGGAAGCTGAGACAATGTGATCAGGAGCTGAAGAGGAAAAGCAAACAGTGCTGTGGATTTTTGGGGAGATATTTAGTGAGACCTTTCAAGAGTATACCACAGGAGGTATTGCTGGACACACCGGCACCCATGAGTGCCATTTTGGCAACCCCTGCTTTACCAATATTCAAATAGCACAGCAGGGTATTGAATATAGATGAAGCCACCCACCTGTAGACATATAGCCTAAAATTTCTATCTAATCATGTTTCTCCCTTGCCTGTAATAGCTCCCACAATGAAAAATGTTGACGATAAAACAACATTCCCCAATGTCGTCATCTGAATGCAGAAAATAACTCTACTGCAGTATAGATGCCAGCAAGCCAACCCTTTGATGCTAGCCTTCTGCACCCAACCACCTCCCATTGACTTCAAAGCAGCAACAGGAAATGTGTTCCTCGTTTGGGGATATGATCCATCCTTTCACAGCAGCCCAAAAGCTGGAACCAAAGAGAGTGAGAGAGAGAAGGATGACAGGCAAATGTCTCTTTCCTGCTTTCAATTAGCTATGCTCTGTAAAACCATAAAGCTTTTCTTCTTCTTTTGCTGCAGCGAGAGGCGGAAGGGTTAGCTGTCAACTCTCCCCCTCCCGCTTCTTCTTTCAAAGATTCCCCCAACTATGACTGCAAAGATATTCTGGGATACAATGAGATGAATGGGAGCTGCTTTCAGGATCTCTCTTGCTGCAAATTGGCAGATCTTCTTTACCACCCTTTGTTTAAAATCGGCACAAGGACAATGATGCTCAAGTTTCTGACGTATTTAGAGAAAGCAAACATTTTACTTTCCATTTATTATGGCAGTCGGGAGGGGGGGGAGGGAAGGGAGCTTGTGCAGTTTCAGAGTGGTGGGAATAGTAGCAGCAAATGATGCTGTGGTCTCGTCCACGCATCACAGTGAGCCATAGTTAATGGCTCACCATGTGGGAGCCACATGCAGCCCTCCAGGTCTCTCTTTCTGCCCCTAGCCCACATCTCTTGTGGATCCTGCTTTGCACATGGAACATTTTCACCTGGCTGGAATGTAGCCTTAAATTCTGATCATGCCCCTTGCCTGCCTAAGTGGAGGACAGGAAGGGTTGCGTGAACATGTGCAGAAAACAGCCTACTGTTTCACCCACTTTTACCTTGGGCTTCACCTTCTACTGGCATGTGGGACTATGAGAGACTTGGGTCTGTGGTCCTCCCTCAGTGGTCATCTTCAACAGCCATTTCACCAGGCTATCAGAGACAGATGGTGCTTCAATTCCTTTCCATCATCTCTGCTTCAACACCAGAACATTTTGGCTACTCTCTGAAATCCCTCTAGTCATTGCAAGAACTCTGCAATGCAGAAACTGTGACCAAGTCCCCCCCCTTCTCCTTCCCAACCTGCTTTCCTTTTGTGCCCTGTCTCCTTGGAACCTGTTTTTGGCTGAAGATTTATTTATTTTTTAACCAACCTTTTAATTAATTTGAATAATGCTCAGGACTATTCTGTTAATCTTAATACTTATCTATACAACACGAAATGGGAATAAGATACTATCATTCTCTTGCCAAATGGACCCACCCACCAAACCCAATATTCCCATTAATAACATTGTTTTATTGTCTCTGAGCTTTATTGCTAAAGCTTTACCTTCCATTTCCCCCTCATTGAGCCTCTGGAGAGTTTCTCTGATCTCTTGTGAAACACACAGCAATTTGCTTTGATTTCAACTGTTACCGACTGTAATTCATCTCTCCCCCCCCCACCACCTTGCATTATTTCCTGCTTTTCTCCCTTAACAGACAGGCACAAATCTGAGAATATACTGATTGAATAATCTTTTAAAATTTATTTACTCTTGATTGGCATTTTAAATCTTAAACTAGAGAAAGTAATTCAGGCACATAAAAACAAATCTGAATGACAAAGAAAATGGGGAAAATCAGGAGGGAGACTGGAAATGCATTCTGTTGCAGGAATCGTCATGCCTTGGTGATTGTTACAATTCCCATCACCATTGGACTACACCTCCCATAATCTCTGACTATCTCTCTGCTCAGGACAGGGCTCCATCCATTTGCTGGTTTAAAACATTCTTCACCCGTCAATGCTCCAGTTTAATGACCGCTCCCCCACATCAAATGTGTCTCCTGGTAGTACGGGCTGGCTTCACCCTCCCCAGGCTGGATACCTGGAGGTCTCCGCCTACCTCAGCCAATCACCCAATCCCACCTGGGGAGGTGTTGCCAGGGGATCGGCCAGGTAGGGGGAGGGACTGCCCTGCCCACACAACAGAAGGTGAATCTTACCTGCGAAGTGTCAGTTGGCTCCCACCCTGCCCTCCCTCAGTTAAGTCTTCTTTTGCAGGTTAACCTCTTCTCCACAGGTATGCAGGCGCTGCTACGTCAGGGTAGCTATTGAAGGGCTGGAAAGGAATTTTCCTGCATTGGCAGGTTTTGCCTTCCCCATAGCAAAATGTCACAACTTTGGCGGTTTCAGGCCTTGGGTGGAATCCTTTAGTCTATCTTCCTAAATGGGGGCGGGGGGCAGGGCGTGAAGTGGTGACCCACGCCCCCCTTGCAGCGGTGATCCCAGGGTTCCCTGTTAAAGGGGTATTGTGGGGAGGCATTGGCCATACGCCGAGAGGTTGTCATTGCCCTCCCCTCTGATGGTGGTGAAATGGGGGGCAGGCTCTCTGCTTAAACATATGTTCTCCAGAGCCATCCCAATCCCCACACATTCTGGATAACCCTGATGTCCCCCAGATCCCTGGCTGGGGACTGGGAAGGATAAACGCCCAATGTCTGAGCCAAGGTCTCCCTACACCTGAAACTTAATAAAGTTGTGGACAATTTTAATCCCATAGCACGTTGACTTGAGTCATTATTCCACTTGGGGGTCACCTGGGGTTGGGGGAACTCTGCCTGTCCATGCAATGGCTCATCTCCCAGGTCATTCCCAGACTTCGTTCCCCTAAAGACCAACACTCAGTGAGCTATCACCAGGCCATGGGCGTAGCCAGGGGGTGGGGGCAGGCTTTATGTTAGAGGGGGGCAATTGGTGGTGCAATTGGTTAGTTAAGTATTTTTATTTAGTTAGTTGATTTAGGAGGGGCAGCTCCCCAAACCTTGATTAACTCCCCAAGCCTTGATTAATTCTGAGTTTTATTGGACTCAGAAATTTATGGTGTCTTGCACCCCACAACCTCATAACAGCTTGATGGCCCGGGGAAGAGCTGTAGCTTACTGGCGGAGCATATGCTTTGTTTGCAGAATATCCCAGGTTCAGTTCCCAAGCATCTCCAAGTAGGGAAGGGGGGATGAACCCTTCCTGAAATGCTGGAAAGGCATTGCCAGTCAGTGTAGACAACACTGTACCGGATGGATCAGATGTCTAATTCAGTATAAGGCAGCTTCCTGTGTCCCCATGCAGGCCCAGAGAGCTGCTGCTAGTCAGTGTAAGCAATGCTGAGTGAGATGGATGAGTGGATCTGAGTTTGCAGAAAGAGAGCTTCTAAGTCCCTGTGGGGATTTTGTTTGTTTGCTTCTGTGTGCATGTCTTTGCGAGAAGTGCGGTTACAGGGAACCAGGCAGAGGGCCTTCTAGGTAGTGGTGCCTGCCCTGTGGAATGCCCTCCCATCAGATATTAAGGAAATGAGCAACTATCTAACTTTTAGAAGAAATCTGAAGGCAGCCCTGTTTAGGGAAGTTCTTAATGTTTACTGCTGTATTGTGTTTTTAATGTTCGGTTGGGAGCTGCCTAGAGTGGCTGGGGAAACCCAGTCAGATGGGCGGGGTATAAATAAATAAATAAATAAATAAATAAATAAATAAATAAATTATTATTATTACTACTACTACTACTACTACGTCTCTGCATCCAGGAGGGCACATTCCACAGGTAGAGCCACCCTGTGGCATGGAACCAGAAGTGTTTGCAATTATTCAGACTTAACACACTGAGGTTGAAAAGTACCAAGGGACTGGTCTTGTGGTACATCAAATCAATAATATAAGCTCTCTGAGCCTTCTGAGCTAAGAATAAACGCCAGCTGCATGGAATACACAAAGATGCCTCTTTCCATCAGGCAAAGCACCCAGGGGAACACTTCGGCATGCTTTAAGTGATTATAGGTCAATGAAGACTTGATCATGTTTGACTTTCATTGCTGATCCCCCCCCCTTTTCCTTTTGGTTAAAAAAAAATCCTCCCCATTGTTATGAGATTAATGCTGATCCCTTTGTCAAGTCTGGGGTGGCAATGTTTGGAAGCAATTGTCCTGAACTACATTTGGTCCGGGAAATACTCCGGATGCTCCTGCGCCTCTGGAGCCAGGGACCTGAGCCGCTCCATCCTAGAGGAGCGGGAAGACTGCTCGGCCAACACATTCACAACCACCTGATTGTCGGACCAAAAACAGACACGGCGATCCCTGAACTCCTCGACCCATAAGTGGACCGCCACTGCAATGGGAAAAAACTCGAGAAAAGTTAAGTCCCGCTTAATTGCCTCCCCTTGCCAGGCCGCCGGCCAGTGCCTGGCACACCAGCGGCCCTTCCAATACAAACCAAAACCTAGGGAACCCACTGCATCCGAGTGAACTCGGAAGTCATTGCGCATGTTCAAAGTATCCTGCCACAATGACACTCCATTGTAATTCCTCAGGAATTCGAGCCAATTCCGAAGGTCCGCCTTGACTTCCTTCGGAATGCGAGTATGATGATGTGGGGCCCGCAGGCCGGCCATAAGCCTGGCCACTCCCAGTTTTATGGCGCAGGGCCCACTCCAAAAAGGTACGAAATGCTTCAAAGGCAGCACAGGCTACCGAGCAGCCCATGGGCATGGCCTTGTCAATGTAAAAACACTCTGTCAAACTGAAACCCTAAAAGCCAGAAATCCTGAGGATGGATTGGCAATAACCGGAATGCTGATTCTATATCACATTTTGCCAGCATGGCACCAGGGCCAAATTTTCTGATCATTTTGATTGCATGATCAAGGGAGGCATATTTTACTGAGCAGAGATCTGAAGGGATGACGTCATTTACTGACATGCCCTTGGGATGGGACAAGTTATGAATGAGACGGAATTCACCCGGGACTTTTTTAGGAACGATCCCCAAAGGGGAGAGATGCAGCTTAGGAAAAGGAGGAGCGTTGAAAGGGCCGGCCATGCGCCCCAATGCGATCTCCTTCTTGATCTTTTTCCTGGCCACATCCGGCATCTCCCAAACTGCCTTCTGATTAGCAGGATTGCGTGCCATGGGAGACGAGGCTACCAGAATCCTGAAACCATGGGAAAGACCTTCCCGCAGGTAAGAAGCTGCTTCGTGATTGGGGTAAAGCTGTAACCAAGGCAACAGAGCCGAAAGACGCACTGGGGTAGATGCCGGATTCACGTCTCGCCTACCTTGCGGCGCCTGCTGCTGGCTGAGGGGGGGGGGCTGCTCTCGCAGCCTGTTGTGTGCCCCCCTTCCCCCTTGAAAGGGCCACCGGGTACCATAACATGCCGTGGCGGGATGGTTCCCACCATTTTTCACACACGTGCGGGTACCTGCACGAGGTGCGCTGGCAGGACCCCTTGTTGTAGTCCCAACAGCAGACCTTGCGGGTGGGTTTTACACCCCCAAATTTTTGCTTCTGTTGCTCCGGGGCCTTTTTCTGGATGTGAGGGACCACGTAGGTGGACCAAACATCTATATCCCTACGATCCCAGCGGGCTGAGTGGATCTTCACATGGGGCTTTCTTAGGGACAATCCCCAATGGGGATAACTGCAAGTTGGGAATAAAAGGGGAATCGGAAGGGGTCCTGCCATACCTCTCAATGCAAGCTCCTACCATCACCTTTCTTACTGGCTACCACAGGTAGCACTCTAACTGACTTTTGATTTGCTGTATTCCGAGCCACCAGCTGGCAAGCCACGGGAATCCTAAAATATTGGGAAAACCCTTCCCAAAAGTACAAAACAGCTGACCAACCTGAATAACCTTCCCGCCCGGTTTTGAGGGAGATAATCTTAAGGGAGTATGGGCGAGAGTTATTGAATTATTGTTTATCAGCCCCAGCACTGCTGAACAGGGGGCGTTTGGGATTGCTGCTGTGGGCCCCCTTCTCCACCACAAGACGGGAGGGTGCCAGCCCAAACAGCAAGCAGCGAAAAGTTTGTGCATCTATTTACAGGAGGATGAATCAAGAATGGACAAGCAGGGAGGGACCCTGAGAGTCATATTGGACCAACTACCATGCAACGCAACAGGTGGTTCACCATCCCATTTGAACCATGCCAGAGCCTGCTTAGCTTTGCAAGCTTGCCAGCATTTTTATTGCTGCACCACCAAGAGGTGCTCCCATCCTGGCGAATCGCCCCTTGGACCAAGGTACCTGGGACAGGCCGTTGACGAAGAAGAAGTATCTCCCCAACTCCTTTTGGTCCGCTTTTGTAATGTCTCTTGTGGCCACGCTTTCCACTTGAAGACGTTCTTGCTGGCACTGGCAGGCTGACCTCTGCAAAGGACTCATGCGCAGGATCCTGCAGCCAAGTACCTGGGAGAGGCTGAGGAAAGGAAACAGGTGAGACACCAACCCCAGAAGAAGTGCCGGGTAAGGACTGAGAAGACCTCCCGGAACAGGAGGGGGCCTTTTGCTGCCCCCTCCTCCTAGCTGCCCGCCGAGCTGCTGCTCCCACCACCCGCACCGGGGCCTGCGGAGAGGAAGGAACTGGACTCTGTGAAAATTGGGAATCAGAAATTAAAACCCCCGATGCTGGGAGCTCTTCTCCTTCCTCGCTGGATGCTGACATAGCAGGAGACGAAGCCCCAACCAGAGGAGATGGCCCTGCTTGAGCACTGGTTTGACGGGCAGAGTGTTGAAGGAGACCATCCATTCTGGATGCAAAGCGGGCCAACGCTTCTGGATCACCAGCAAACTTGCTATGAAGGATTTAATACAGCCCACAACACAACTAGGATTGGGCAAACGAAATGACTGGGATGGCCCCTTAATAGCCCTCTTTGCTGGGATAGAGGAAGCAGGCTGCGTAGAAGCCTTCTTTGGAGCCATTCTAGCTGCGTACAGATAAAAGGAATCAAGCAAAACAATCACAGACCAAGCTGCTGAACTATTAAACCCTTGGCATATCAGAATTGCCTAGTTTATTCAAATTTATTTAAGGAACAATAAATAAGCCCCCCAACCACTAAGGCTGTGATGGTTAAACAGCCCAGTCGTTTGCAGTATTCCATGGACCACTAGGCCTATTAAGGCAAAGCCCTATTCCAGTGAAATAACAGACTCAAGGTGGCCCACCGCCTGTCCAGGTACCCCTGCTTGCCCTTTTGAGGGAAGCACCCCCTCAAGAAACCCAAAGTTCTATTTTTGGGGGGGGGGTGTCAAAATATCACAAATGGGCTGCCCTCAGGCAGGAGATATAGAAAAATGGTAAGCCGCACCAACAGGTTAAAGAACAGTTGTTGTTGTTGTTGTTACCCATGGGCCGTGGGGCTGCTGAATGAATGACAGCAACATTGCAGCTGACGTTAGAGGTTGGTGGTAGTACGACAGCACACAGAGTGTGACAAGGACTGAGAGATTGGGGGGGGGAGCAGGGCTCGTTTAATCTCACTGTAAGCATGTGGTACAGTGACAATAAAGTATTTCTATTTCTATTCTACCTACCCAGCAATAGAATAGCCCCAGTAAGGAATGCTAAGGAAATAGACATCTAAAATGGTGACTATCACTATCAGGGCAAAACCTACTAGAAGAAAATAAACTTGTTCAGAAACAGCAGAGCTAAAGAGCATACACAGAGTGCTCATAGTCATGAAGCACAGAGTCACTGGCTCCACTCTGTCTGCCTCAGAGATGCATTAGCAACAGCAGCACAGACATTCAGGCAGTCACAACCCACACTGAGCTATTGAGCCTGCAAACGAACTGATACATTTTTATAGAGAGAATGAGTCACGTGTCACAGAGACTCAGCCATTTTCTGCTAACAGTAGCAGGCCTAGGCTTGATGCAGGCCGTGTAGGCCTCACTGATTCAGCTCTTAAGGATCTTAGTCATGATGAGGCCCACACGAAATGAAAAAGAAGCAGCCCAAAACAGTGCTCACATAAAAACGCTAGGAAAGCACACTTGCAATAGCAACAGCTGCAGTATTAAAGAACCTCACAATAGCGCTCCTGCCCAAGGCCTGATTAAAATTCGGCCAACAGCGCTGCACACCCCCAAAATAAAGCCAGCCTTCGGGAGTGCTAATGAAAGTGATTCCAGCCAAATAGGAATAGCCCTGACTAACCCCACCATTATAAAATGTGGGAAAACATTTTGTGCGAAGGAAAGCCCCTAACGAGGGCTCTCACTACTGGGAAAGGCAAGCCAAGGAGGATTACGGATGGGCAGCGCTCACGGGCACAGGGAGAATCTTCTCAAAGGGAAGGGGTAAGAGCCCAAACAGCCCCCTGGTGTGGCAAAGCCCCCGCCAGGGGTGGGGTGGGAAATCAAACAGGAAAAAGGGGAATTAAAGTAATTAAGGGATTGGAGAGGATTGGAAAGAAGGGGGGAAACAAAGAAATTGAACCAGACAATGAGAAGATCGCTCCACTGCCCTCCAGACGGTCCAAGTGTTCCAGGCGATCCGATGCACGAAGCCAGGAGGGCTCCGATGCTGAGTGCAGGGTCATTTATAGGCTCTGGACTGTCCATCAACAAGTTGCAACATAGAAATCCCCCCAACGACAGCCAGAGCCCAATCGCAGTAGTGGCCATCCATACAAACACGCCCAGCAGCAGAGGGGTGACTTGCTAGCCCCCACCGCAACACGTGCTCTCCATGAAGGAGAACACGCTTTGTCGGGACCAAAACACAATGGCTTGAAATACGTAAGTGCATGCTATCTTAATTACGAAACTGACTGTGTGAAATTTTGACTAGGATTCTGGCAATGATCATTAAGAGAAAGATGAAAGGAATTCCCGATGGAGCTATTGTTTCAGTGTGGAGGCATCATCTCCTTAACAGCTGGAAGGAGGCCAAGACAGAGCTGTGGATATCTGCCTGGGATTAATGGTGGACAATGACAAGGTGGTGCTGTAGTCTAAACCACTGAGCCTCTTGGGCATGCCAATCAGAAGGTCGGCTGTTCGAATCCTGATGGGGTGAGCTCTGGTTGCTTGGTCCCAGCTCCTGCCAACCTAGCAGTTTGAAAGCACGCCAAAAAGTGCAAGTAGATAAATAGATACTACTCTGGTGGGAAGGTAAATGGCATTTCCGTGCGCTGCTCTGGTTTTGGTGTTCCGTTGTGCCAGAAGCGGCTTAGTCATGCTGGCTACATGATCCGGAAAAACTGTCTGCGGACAAACGCCGGCTCCCTCCGTCTGTAAAGCGAGATGAGCGCCGCAACCCCAGAGTCGTCTGAGACTGGACTTAACTGCCAGGGGTCCTTTACCTTTTTTATGACGCAGTTAAAATATCTCTGTGTGTAGAAAATGAAACTAAAGATTGCTGAGGAGCAGAAACAACAGTACAAAGGGCTGACCCACTTGTTGAATTAATTGATGGATTAATTGTATGGCCCCAGGGGGAGGTGAGCCTTTTTTATTCTCTTATGTATTTGCAGTTTTACCTGGTAAACCTCCCCGGAAAGGTAACTGTTTGAAATATGCAAGTGAGTTTGAAAGAACACTGCTGCTATCACCTCAGTGGAAGGAAGGAAAAAATTCCAGACTGGAGCCACTTTGTATTTGCAGAGGTACCAGCATGTTGGGAGATGGTGCGAGACTATGGAGGGGAATTCTGGATGCCTGCCTGGAGCTAATGGTGTCTTTTTGTCTGGGACTGTGGCATGTTATGGGTCCTGTCGGCAGAAATTAAAAATGGAATGGCTGGAATGTGGACAACAGAAGAAAAATATTTCACACAGAACTATGAAGACGAAATTTTGAACAGACCAGTGGTTGTAAACACAAATGAAAACTAAGTGAAGGATTAACATCGGAATGGTTTATTGACTAATTAAGAAATGCAATGTGATATTAGATTATTAGCACTCTACGAAATTCAGTTTTCCAACTGAAATGGTCACATGATCTCAACAATCAAGCGTTAGAAACCACCCAAAATAGCATGAGATACAAAGTCTTTCTTCTTTCTGTTCCGAGAGATTTGAATGGGGAAATCCTTTTGATTCCTCAAGCTGCCCATTTCTCTCTGGGGAGGGCAACTGCTGAGGCTTGCCCTTTGGCCCACATTTATACTGCCAAATGTGTTTGTGGCATCACTGTCAACCCACAGACAATGGCAGGAGCTGGGGAGGAATCACCACCACCCCCTCAGCCCTCACAAACAAACAAAGAAAAGGCAACAATCATTTCATTTCTGATACCTTTTATTTTACACCACTGTAAATTGTAAAAAAATAAATTTAAAATTTGGTGTTTGTTGTTTAGATCCATCCGTGTAGCTCATTGGGTAGAGCGCGAGACTCTCAATCTCAGGGCCGTCCTTCGAGCCCCATGTTGGGCAAAAGATTCCTGCAGGGGGTTGGACTCAAAGACCCTCGTGGTCCCTTCTAACTCTGCAATTCCATGATTCTGCGATCTAAGTGCATCGCTTTCAAGTGAAATCATTCTCGGCACACTCAAACACATTTCAAACACGTTCAAAGGTTTTAATAAAAAAATAATCTTTATTAAATAATTTTTCAACTGAAATGGTTGTATGATCTCAACAATCAAGCGTTCGAAACAACCCAAAATGGCATGAGATACAAAGTCCTTCTTCTTCATGTTCCTGAGAGATTTGAATGGGAAAATCCTTTCCATTCCTGAATAATAAGGGGCAGTGGGGTGAGGGAGGCCGGGGGGCCACATCCACACCGTTTAAACTCCTATGAAGCTGCTTTAAACATTCATGACTTCTAACCCCAAAGAAACTGAGAGCTATAGTTTGAAAAGGGGGCTGAGAGCTGTTAGGAGACCCCCTTGTTCCCCTCCCAGAGCTACAATTCCCAGAGTTCCTAACCCTAACCCTGACCTTTAACCTAAAATCAGAGCTACAATTCCCAGAGTTCCCTGGCAAGAAGGGAACCCTACCCCGACCCCTACCTCTACCCCTACCCCCTTAACCAGAACTACAATTCCCAGAGTTCCCTGGCAAGAAGGGAACCCTAACTCTAATCCTAACACTAACCCTTAGCCAAAACTACAATTCCCAGAGTTCCCTGGCAAGAAGGGAACCCTAACTCTAATCCTAACACTAACTCTTAACCAGAACTACAATTCCCAGAGTTCCCTGGCAAGAAGGGAACCCTAACTCTAATCCTAACACTAACCCTTAGCCAAAACTACAATTCCCAGAGTTCCCTGGCAAGAAGGGAACCCTAACTCTAATCCTAACACTAACCCTTAACCCTTAACCAAAACTACAATTCCCAGAGTTCCCTGGCAAGAAGGGAACCCTAACACTAACCCTAACTCTAATCCTAAAACTAACCCTTAATCCTTAACCTAAACTACAGTTCCCAGAGTTCCCTGGCAAGAAGGGAACCCTACCCCTACCCCCTACCCCCTACCCCATCCCCACCCCCTACCACAAACGCTAGCCCTAGCCTAGCCCTAACCCTCGTAACAAGTCTCAGTCTCCTGAACAACCTACAGTTCCCAGAGACTCCGGGGGGAAGCCATTCCTGTTTAAAGCGTCTTCATAGTACTTCCAATGCACGGTGCGCCTAATGTGGCCTAATGTTCCCTCCCTCTTTTTCTTCTTCTCTCTCCCCACTGCCCCATCACTTGAGATGCAGCAGATGTCCGCCTGCAGTCTCCCTTCAAGGCTCCTTCTCTTGGGTCTGGCCACGGCCTTGTCTGTTGCTCGCTGCCAGTATTTTGCGTTCATTTCTCCGATGGAAACAGGGACGTCCTGCGGTTCTCTTCATGACTTTGAAGGAGGATTCAGGGAAAACCTCACTGGATCGACATCCCTGTAAACAAAGGCCTAGAGTTCAGTGGGATGGCCACCACTCGACAGCACCCCCCCCCAGGCTCCTCCTCTGTTTGGCTGCCTGTTAACAAACAAGGCTTCCAAACCAGTTTCCATCCATCTTGACCCGCGTATCCACTAGCCTGAATGCAAACTCTTCTGACAACCCCACCAGCTGCAGCCTCGCCAGCCCCATTGCCAGACATCAACTAGCTTCAGAGCTGAATACCACCCGCCTCCAAGAAGCGATCCCACTGGCAAGTAAACTTTGTACTTGCCTCCTTCTCCTTGCTCCACAGCATCCCAGCACCGGGCAATTGCCTCCTTCCGCTTGCCAGCTTGCCACCACAGGGCAGGAGGCCGCCAGGGCTGAGTGCCACCGAGCTGCCCATGTCTCTCTGGGGAGGGCAACTGGCAAGGCTTCCCCCTTGGCCCACATTTATACTGCTCAGCTGCCAAATGTTTTTGTGGCATCACAGTCAACCCACAGACAATGGCAGCAGCCGGGGAGGCATCACCATCACCCCCTCAGCCCTCACAATGGGGGGTGCAGCTCAGCAGCCAAAACACCCCCCCCCAAGTTGTGCCAATATCTGTGAAGGCCACACTGGAAACCCAAGGGGGCAGGAGGGGGGCATTTTTCAGCCCACTGGTTGCATTTCCCTCCACACAACACTAGTCAGATGCACAAATGAACAGAGGAATGAAAGCAGGCCTTATCTTTGAACAGGAAGTTGCTCAAGGAATGACATGCAGAGGGAAAGTTAGCATCTCAGGGAAAAAAACGCTTTTTCATCAATCAATCAATCATTGTATTTGACTAAAAGCCATTACAAATCCAGTTACAAAAGCACCAAACCCAATAACCCACACTATAGTTCTCATATTCTTTGGGGGGGGGCGACCATGAGTGTTTAAAGTGGCTTCATGGCACTTTAAAGAAATGGTTTCGATGTGGCCCCGTCCCCCCTCTGCCTCTCATTAATGAGGAATCAAAAGGATTTCCCCTTTCAAATCTCTTGGAACAGGAAGAAGAAAGACTTTGTATCTCATGACATTTTGGGTGGTTTCTGCTTGATTGTTGAGATCATATGACCATATTAAACTATTTAATAAGTATTATTTTTTATTAAAACCTTTGAATGTACTTGAAATGTGTTAAAGGAATTCTAACATCTCATATATATCAATCATATGTTCATAAATTTCCAAGGCAAACACATACATATGTATATAAACCACGTGTCTGAAATAGTACAGGACAGCAATCCTGAAGCCATTTTGACTCTCCCAATGACCTGAAATATTCTCCCCACTGTCCTTTTGCTCACAACTCCTGTCTTTAGAGCATATTTATGTATAAAGAGGGTGAGCCTGTGACCTGGATTCAGGAACTAAGTCCCCAGCAGAAATACATTGCATGGTGGATTCAGGAACTAAGTATTTAGCATCTCAAAAGGAATAGCCAGGACGGTCTAAGTGTTCCAGGTGATCTGATGCACGCAGCAAAGAGGTATATCACGCTGCGAGCCAAGCAATATATAGTCACTTGGCTGTCCATCAACAATTGCAACATAGAAATCCCCCCAACAACACCCAGAGCCCAATCACAGTAGTGGCCATCCATACAAACCCGCCCAGCAGCAGAGGGGTGTTTTGCTAGCCCCCACCGCAACACGTGCTCTCCATGAAGGAGAACACGCTTTGTACAATAAACCCTCTTTCCCAAAATATCAGGGGTTTTTTTTTTTGCACTGATAGGAAAATGCATTGGGAAGCATGACAAAACACTTGCTTTGATGCAACGCTGGTAGGTAGGTAGACTAGTGCTATGTGGAAAATTGCTTGTGTGTGTATGTTTAAAAAATAGTCTGCACTTAGCCATTAAGCTCACCTTGGAATGGATGAGATTATAGGACATGCTTTATATCTTAAAACTACTGGATAGTATTAGGGTAGGTGAAAGCAGGCAATGGAAGGAAAGCTTTGTACAGAAATTGTCTGTCCTTGCTGTTTTGTTTTGCAGGCAGTGGAAGCTGGTCCTTTAGGGGAAATGATATTCTGCCCCACCATCTTCCTTCCCACCTGCCTGCTGCCTCTCAGCTTCCTCCTGCTAAGTCTCAGTGTTGCCTCTGTAAAACTCAGTAGAGAAAAGTTTAATAGAATCATAGAATTGTAGACTTGGAAGGGACTCAGAGGGTCATCTGGCCCAACCCCCTGCAATGCAGAAATCTCAACTAGAGTATCCATGACAGATGACCATCCAACCTGTGCTTAAAAAGCCCCAAGGAAGGAGAGTCTACAACCTCCTGAGGGAGACCATTCCACTGCCAAACGGCTCTCACTGTGTTTCCTTTGGAATGAGGCACAGCACTCAGAAATGTTAAATTTCTAGAGTTGGTGGCGAGGAAACTGAATCCAGAAGAAGCAAACTTTAGCAACCTGTGTTGACAAAAGTTGAACGAGGCATTTCCCAAAGGCAATAATTGAGGCAAAATATGGACAGTGATTTAGCATGACAGGTACATAAGCACACTGGATCAGGCCCCACAGGATCAGGCCAGATGCCTATCTTGCTCACCATTCTGTTCTCACAGTGGCCAACAAAATACCTCTGGGGGGAAAGGAGGATTTGCCTTTGTGATTTTTTGTTCAACAACCCTTGTGAAATCCAAATATCACTGCACAATTCCATCTTGGAAAGTGTCACCATTCACACATGAGAGCGGGGTTCTAGGTTTTGGTGATAATAGACTAGATAGGGCTGCCATACGCCCAGAAATTCCTGGACATATCCGGAATATTGCATTCAGAAGCAGTGCCAAAAAAAAAGAGCGCCCAACAACTTCTCTGTCCAGATTTTCACTGTTTGAAATATGGCAACCCTACTGCTCTTGTGCTTTAGTGTTCAGTCTTCTTTAAAATAATAAAAATAATAAAAGACAACAGCCATTAATAAATACACACTGAAAAATTAGGGCGAGCACTTTGTGAAAGTTGCCTCACTGTGGTTTTAAAGGAGTTATAAATATGCTTCACACACTGCTTGCTTAGAGGTTGTTGTTTTTTTAAAAAGACATACAGAATATTATTTTTATGTATGGGGTGTACCAACAGGCTTCATCTTGTTACCCAGATGATTTATTGGTTCCTAAAAGATTCAAGAGAATTTAAATTGCCCTGTCTTTTTCACATCATTGGATTTGCGGCTGGTTCTCAGTCATTTAAATATTCCGTTAGAACAACGACTTGGAGTGTTGTAATGAAAAATAGGTAATAATGAGTTGAATGGCGTACTTGTGCTGCAGTCTTATTAACTACCAACCAAAACCACTTCATTCCATTTCCAAGTAAAAGGAGGTATTCCAGAATGGTTATGAAAATATTCTAAGCCTTGTAGCATCTGGGGAGAGGGGGGGGAGATGTGGAAGCTAGTATCATTTAAAGGTTGCAGTGTTCAACTAAGACCTGGGAGACCAGGGTTCAAATCCCCATACAGCCATGAAGCTCACTGGGTGGCCTTGGGCCAGTCACTGCCTCTCAATCTAACCTACCTCACAGGGTTGGTGTGAGAACTGATTGAGGATAGAGAGAACCATGTATGCCACCTTCAGCTCCTCGGAGAAAAAGGTAGAAAATAAATGCAATCAATCAATCAATCAATCAATCAATCAAAATAAGCAATGTCTCATTGAAATTGTGCAGCAGAAGTATATGGTCAACTATTGTTATTTTTTATTTATTTGAAATCTTTATATGCTGTCCTTCATGAAAATAAAATTTTAAAAAATGTATTCAGGGCAGTTACAGTTTACAACAGTTTTAAAACTGCAACTACCAACAACACCATAAAATGCAGAGATAAAAACAGTCGGCAAAAGTGTTCAGATCTGCCCTACTTGAAAAGCTTGGATGGAAAAAGGGGGTATGCACCTAAAAGATAGGAACAGATAATAACTAGTTATGCGACCCCCTGAGCTGGTTAGCTGGTTCTATTATATCTGATGTAATGGTTGCTGAATACTTCATGTTAAGCTATTTTTTATTGAATTGCTTATATTCATTGCTTTAGCTTATACAATCTTTGGGGTAGAGTCATATATGCAGATTGCACACAACAACAACAACAACAACAACAACAACAGGCATTATTATAGTGGAGCACCATACCTGGAAAACCCTCTGCCTAGTTGAGATCCACGAAGTCTCAAAAGAACAGGTCGTTGGAAAAAAATGGGATCAGAAGAATGTTTTAGAAACATAGGAAGATGCAATATAATGAGCTAGATGATGGAAGTTGGAGTCCAGCAATATTTGGAGAGCCAAAGATTAGCCACTATCTAGGCTGACTGACAGAAGCTCTCTTTGGGGTTTCAAGTGTCAACCCCACAATTATTTGGTGTGTGTGTGTGTAAACCTCAGAACTTCTCTGTGAAAAGTGCTGTACCATTGAGCTAACCCCACAAAGGGACTAAGTCTAAGGGACCCGGGTGGTGCTGTGGTCTAAACTACTGAGCCCCTTCAGTTTTCAGATCAGAAGGTCTGCGGTTCGAATCCTCGCGACGGGGTGAGCTCCTACTGCTCTGTCCCAGCTCCTGCCAACCTACCAATTCAAAAGCATGCCAGTGCAAATAGATAAATAGGTACTGTTGTGGGAGAAGGTAAACGGCATTTCTGTGTGCTCTGGTTTCCGTCACAATGTCCCGTTGTGCCAGAAGCAGTTTAGTCCTGCTGGCCACATGACCCAGAAAGGTGTCTGTGGACAAATGCCGGCTCCCTTGGCCTGAAAGCGAGATGAGCACCGCAACCCCATAGTCACCTTTGACTGGACTTAAGCGTCCAGGGGTCCTTTACCTTTTACAAAAAAATTACAGGTAGTAAAAGGTTGAGTTTTCAGGTTATTGTGTATCATATGAGTTTTAGTTGGTTAAGGGTTGCTGGGATACAGTTCCCATAATTCTTTGAGGAAAATAATGTGCTTTAAAGAGATAGAGTGTGAGCATCTTAAAGTGGAGGAAGCTAAGAGCCAGTATAATGCTCAGGATTGCTTATGAAGTCAAACAAGATAATCAAGAATACAAAAAGGACTGGAAAATGTTTGTCGAGTGTTTTAAAAATCAGTATAAACAAGTGAACAGATCAGCAAGACCTGAATAAATCCAGCAGTATAAGAGGAAGTAAGAGAAAGTTAGTAAGAAGAGTAGAACTTGGTAACTTAGAATATGCAGAAGAGACAGAAAAGAAAAGATACCAGAGAAGGAGAGGAAGTCCTTAGGTGTTTTGTGTTATGTCCTTGGTTTGTCATAGGTTTTGTTGGAAATACTTTCCAACAAAGAAAGAAAGGAAGGAAGGAAGGAAGGAAGGAAGGAAGGAAGGAAGGAAGGAAGGAAGGATTGCTTGTTAAGTCAGAAGGACAGGGCAGGTGGAGACTGCCTGAGGTTGGTGGGCTAGAGCTCCATTTGATCTAACTGACCAGCCTCCATTGAAGAATGCACTCCCAGCCTCTTGTGCCACTTTTGTGAAATACATTGCTCTGTCCTTCCCTGCTGGTCACTGGGCTCCGGGGTAAGCCAAACCATGGTTGTGGTAACTCTTAGCTAGCAACAGATGTGACAGGTGCAGGGTGACATGAATCAAAGAATTGTAGAGTTGGAAGGGACCATGAGGGTCATCTAGTCCAATATTTTGCCCAATGTGGGGCTTGAACCTATGACCCTGAGATTAAGCATTTCATGGTCTATTGACTGAGCTATCCCAGCATAGTAAGGTGAGGCAAGGCCAGAAACCTAGATACAGCTCTGGCTGAAAGGGAGTTGTTGCTCCAGCAAGCTGTGAATGCCTTCTGAGGCCTTAGGAAGGGTGGCTAGCTTAGTGTTGGTGTTTGCCCCACTCCCTCTGAGGAGCTACCCTTCAAGCAGCCCTCCCCAGCCTTCTGCTTTCCAGTTGTTTTGGATTTGAGCTCCCACCATCACTAACCATTGACCACCCTGGCTGGATCTGATAGAGTCCGAAAACATATCCAGCAGACCAGGTTGCCTTAAAGGGCCTTGCTCCACAGCTGTTGGCTCCTCCAGCCTGCTATGGGGATAGCCTTGGGAATCTTCTGAATGTGGCTGGGGAAGTGGAAGAACCTGGTAGGGGAAGATGGAGACTCCTTGCCCAGCTCCTGCTCTGAGCTGTGTCCAGCTTGGAGAAGAGAAGACCTTCCTATTTGAGCTTTGAGAACCAAGGCTTGTACACGTTCCCCACCACACCCCATAAATGCTTTAATACATTCAGATCCTTACTACAAATTCTACATCTTCATTTCAGATGTCCTTCCTCATCTCCCCCTCCCTCCCCACCATTCCTTTGCAGACACCAGGATTAGCACTGGTTCATCTTTGAGCCAGTTAATTACCTGTCAGAGCATTCCGACCAAATCAGAATCCCCATCACACAGATCAAAGAGGGGATTTGTGCCTGCCTGCCTAAACAAGAGAATCGGCACATCCATCAGCAATTATGATAATGGATTGGCTTTCCTGAGGATAACTAATTGCTATTTTGCCCAACTTCTACTCAAGTTTGCTGTAGAGATTAATTACTTGGCATATCCAGTATGTTGAATGATTGAGCAATAAGCTCATTTTCAGAGAGGGGTCCATGGAGAAGGTAACCAGTTCGCAGAAATCTTGAGCATGTTGCGAGCATAGTTCTGCTTCCACAAGGTCCTTCCATACCTCCATAATAGAAGTGGCCCATCTGTTAGCAGCCACAAAGCCACATTCCCAACACTAAGATGCAGTTTGCCAGGGTATGTGACTGGCTTGACAGGGTAGTGGCAAAAGCACTGGCAAAGCCGATGCAGCACTCCAATTTTGCCCCAACCTTGCCATCCCTCCCATCCTTGTCCAAGTAAGCAGCAATGACACCTGGGTTGGGATGAAGGCTTTACCTCCCAACTGGCCACTACTAATATTCTTGACAGCAAGGATGGGAAACCTGTTGCCCCCCAGATGTTGTGGGATTCCAACTCCCTTCACCCATGACAGTTCACCATACTGAGGCTGTTGGAGTTGGAGTCCAACAATGTCTGAAGAGCCTCATGTTTCGCACCCCCACTTTTAAGGAAACTATGTCTGTTGACCCGTCTGTCAAACTACTGCGTTAGCAGCACCAAAGTGACCTGGGCAGTGTGTACTGAGGTCCTGGGCTCCACAGACAACAAGAACCACCCCCTCTCAGCCTTACAGATGTGGTCTAAGGGAAAACAGAGCAACATATTTGGCTGCAGGAGTTGCTGGAAGGAGGCATACAAGGTGCCGCCAAAGTGTCTTAAGGATTTCTGTAGGGTTTAGCCTTTTCTTCTGAAGATATCTCACAAGGCAGCAGATGTTTAGGGCAAGAGATTTCCTTCTCCTAAACGGGCTACCTTCCCTGGTTAATGAGCCCCATCTACCCCTCACTTCCCTCTACAGCATGTGCAGAAATTGCCTCCAAGATCATTGGACCTACTATTGGTTACATCCACTCAATCCACTGGAGCCTGTCTTCACATGCAGGGGAAGTCCCTAGCTCACTGATGGTTTGAGACTCATTGGCTACCCTCACCTGGGTTATCTGGCCAGTCAAAGCTGTTTCCCAGGTTATGGCCATTGTCACATGCCGACAGCTTCTAGGAGAGCTGAGAGCTGAATGCAGGGTGGGCACCAAAGGTTGACAAACTTCCCCAGAAGGAGCATGATGTGTCCCCCACCATAGGTACTACACCTCCCCCAACACCCCATACACCCCATAGTGACATATAACAATATTGTAATAAATAATAAAATGCAGCCAATTATTACTCTTTCATCAAGAGTGAAGAGGTTTCTGGCATGGGCTTTTTAGCATCTGCACAGGAGGTATATTTGCAATCCTCAAAGAACAGCCCACAATGACGCATGACAAAAACAGGTGTGTGGTGCTGAAAGCCCATCAGAAGGTGAGTGCCAGTTTCTGAGGCTGTCACACAACAGTCTGGGAAAGATGTTTGTGCCCTCTACATCGTTTCTTGAGTGCTGGTGTGGACCCCAAGATGTGCTCCAGGAAGCGCGGGCTCTTGCATCTTAAATGGAGTTCTGGTGCCATTTCCAGCAATGAGGAGATTTTCTGATTTTTTTTTCCTGAGGTGGCAGGCAAAGGCCTCCGTGGAAGTCAACCAGCCATTGGAGAAAAGCTTGACAAAATATGAGTTTTTATTTCCGGCCAAGACTAGCAGCACTTTGAGAGGAGGAAAACAGTAGTTGGGGGTGGGAGAGAGAGAGAGAGAGGCAAAATAACAAGGGGAACGGAATAGCAAGGCCAGCCTTAACATGAAATAATGTGAAGGTTTGGGTGGTTGGTTCTTGAGTGCAGTGGTGCCATTTTCTTCCACTTAAAGGCACAAAACCCCTGACGACTGAATTTATCTACCCTCCAAAATATGTCTTACAAGCTTATATAGGTAGAGAAAGAAAGAAATTGTTCTAGTTTATTTATATCTCACCCCTAAAACATCTAAAAACAATTCCAACAACACAGGAGCAGTTCAGGACAGATCTCTACCTTAAAAAGAAAGAGGAACGTCTTTGTTGAAAGAGGAACGTCTTCAGTAGTTGCAGAAACCTGACAAATATTCAAGGAGAGGGAGGTGAGATTCCAAAGGCGAGTTGCCACAACACTAAAAGGCTCGATTCCTGCATTGTGTGTTATGGACCTCCAGATAAGATGATTTCTGCAGGAGCCCCTCACCTTGCAGTGATTGATTGGGTACATGAGGGGTGAGTTGATCTTCCAGGCATGGCTAATAGCCCCTGATCATCCTCAGTTTATGTTTTCCTGAAGAACTCTATCTGCTAACCTGCCATGACATATCATTCTTCAGAGCAGCAGTGATTACCATCAGCTGATAACTTTCTGGTAATGATTTTTAAAAAATATTATTTTGTGTTTTTTGCTGCTGCTTTAGTTATCATTCTCCCTGTCCCTTTAGCTAAGGTTTTCTGAGTCTGTTATGAGCTGAGCTATGGTGTCTGCTAGAATCTCTCTCCTGCTCCCCCTCCCCACCCGCCGCCATTGGCTGTTCACATGGATTGATGTTTGAAGAAATTACTTTAGAGATATGTACCATGACTTCTGTTCTAATGATGCTGTGCTGATCGCACTGAGCACATTTTGTTGTCAAAGCACTTTGTGCGTGCTCAAAAAAAAAAAAGAATAATGATTCCGGTGACTCTGCCTGATTCAAACAAAGGAAGCGTCACTCGCTTCGGAGGAAGTAAATGAAATATAATACAAACATTATGCAGAGGCATAACATAAGGTGAACCATCATTTCCTCCTTTGAAGTGCATTTGTATAATTCCGTAATTCTGTGTAGAGAAGGCAGGCTATAGCTCAGTGGCAGGACATCATTCTGCATGCACAAGGTTCCAGGTTCAACACCTAACCCTCCATACCTTAAAGAGCTGCTGCCAGCCAGTGTAGACAATACCAAACTAGATGGACTAATGGTCTGACTTGGCATAAGGCAGCTTTCTAAGAGCATGCAGGATGTCTAAAGCACTTGGATAAAGGAAAGTACTCTTTGCAGTTTCAGGGCCAGTGTCAGCTCCTGGAATCCTTGGGCATCTTGCATGACTCCGACACAAGGCCATGGCACATCAACATCTTTGCGAAACCTCCTTCTTTGCTCCCTTCTGCTGAGTGCAGCTTGATTGGCATGTCTGTTGGGGAAATTTTGTTCACAGCAGCTTTCTCTCTCCCCCCCCCCCCCCACATCTAAGCAGAGGTGGAGACATTAGCACCGAGAGCCTCACTGGAAACATAATGGAGTGGAGAGCTGCCACTAACTTAATGTCTTTGTTTACATGCATCCTCTAATTTGCATAACATTCCCATTAGGTTGGCAGACATACAAAAACCGCCAAGGATGCCATTCACACTCAGACCCAGAATCTTATCTTCTGCAGTGGTCAGTGGGGATCTGGCCTTTAAAATAGCTTCCTGTACAGCATGATGCAGTCCCTTGTGCTGGCCATTGTCACCCTGCGCCGCTCCATCAGTTAATGGTTATCTGGGACCTTTGGGGTGTTCAGAGTGTCACAGTTATGTTATCTTAGTAAAACAACAATCTTGTGGACATATTAGTATTATCATCCCCTTTTAAAACTCTCTTGAGACTCCTGTAGACGCTGTGCTTCAACATGATGGATATAAGGAAAACTCTAGTTATCTGGAATGTTTTATTTGTAGGGAGTAAGTTCTGCCACATTATTTATCCCCTTGCCCTTGAGTACACTGTACCATTAGACAGAGTGAAGCACCCATCTCAGGGAGCAGTTGTGGTGGGTGGGCAGTGGGGGCAGCCTCCCACACCTTCACCAGAGCTCCCCATTTGCCATTCCCCTCTGCTGCAGGACAGAGCTCATGTGATCTACCCTGTTACTCTGCTAATTTCAGCTGTGATAGATGATGCTGTACCATTGCCCCTGTTGAAACAAGGCTCAATCTGCCCATTTAAAGCAGTACCATACCACTTTAAATAGTCATGGCTTCCACCAGAGAATCCTGGGAACTGTAGTTTGCTACTGGTGCTGAGAGTTATTAGAGACCCCTATTCCCAGCACAGAGGTACAATTCTAAGAGTGGTTTAACGGGCAATCCCTGTTCCCAGGGGCCTCTGGAAATTGTGGTTCTGTGAAATCAGTTTTGAAATCAGTGATTAAGCTCTGCAATTTTGGAAGGTTCAGCTGATTGTTTTGATACAAAATGGCATCCACTTGTATCCAAACGTCAATAAAAACCTTCTCCTTGATCTAAGGAACCGTCATGCAAAATCTGGTTATCTTGCATCCAAATACATAGTGAACAAACTGTAGAATAGATACATATTGGGTAACTTTTACAAAACACCCTGAGACTTATTATCAGCAGATTTGGAGTAACTTCTGATTTCAATGACTATGGCTTTTACTTGTATCTAGTAGGATTTCACTTGACTCCTCTGCATGAGATCAGACCACTGCATGTGTGGACAGTGGTAACATGTTTCTTAGCCTAAAGCCATACTATTTACTGACCATATGAAAAAGGAAAGACACTACTTAATGCCACATAATCCCAGACATAACCCACATTTGCATTATACATTTAAAGCACTATTAGACTAGTTTAACAGCCATGCCCTCCCTAATGAATCTATAGTTTCCTACAGTAGTTAGGAGACCCTTATTCCCCTCTTAGACACGTATCCAAAGCTTGAATCTTGTAGCTAAGTGTAGAACCTGTTGCATCCTGCTTCTTATTAACAAGCTTGTTTTTAAATAGATGATATGATGTTTAGCTGAGTAATGCGAGGCCTCTGGTTTAACTTGACCACTTGACATTCTGTCTGCAAATCTCAGTCAGGTTGTCCGTAACACTGCTCGAAGGGAGATCTGAATGACACACCTGGAGGGCTCAGTTCTATGTTTTGAAGCTTGAGTACCAGCTTATTTTCAACATGGGTGAGGGAGTACCTAAAATGCAGTGTGGCATCTTGCCTTGGAGACTGAGATGTTGGAATGAACATTGGGACACACATCCAAGTCAACATTCTGTGTTTCAAGGGATGAAGCCCAATGGATGCATTTTCAAGCAGGAGCGAGCAAAACCTTTCAGACAATGTGTTCACATCCACAGCATATGTTTAAAGCACACTTAAATGACATTCCCCCAAAGAATCCCAGGCAATCTAGTTTTATATCCTACAATTCCCAGTGCCCTTAACAAACTGCAGATTCCAAATGTGACCTTAACACACACACACACACACACACACACACCACCCCACCCCACCCCACACGACACCTGCTTCATAATACTGAGGGCTTAGCCACTCTTTCCAGGCACAGTCCATACTTTAAAGCTCTGTGTTTGAGCACTCCCTGCTTCTTTTGCTACAGAGCTTTCCCCACAAAACCACTCTTTTTAGTGCTCAATCAGAGCAAACATCAATCCATGGAAAACCCAAACTGATGTTTGCTCCAAAAGAGTACCAAAGAGCAGGTTTCACAGGGAAGGCTCTGGGGCAAAAAACAAAACAAAAAAAAAACCCTGCTCCAAAATGCTCAGATATAGAGCTTTAAAGTACTGACCTTTGCCTGGAAAGAGCAGGGCAAAAGATAAATATGGATAATCCCTGATTCATACCATTGCACCATCTAGGTCAACACAGTGGCTCTCTGGGGTTTGAGACATGGGACATTTCCAGCCCTATATGGCTGGGATCTTTCTGCAGGCAAAGGAGTTGCTGTACCATTGAGCCCTTCCTAATGGTGCTTGGCAGAACAGACTCCTGCTAAGCCAACCTGGCTTTGTTCACTTTTTCCGGTAGTAGGCATGCTAACTTTTCCTTGTAGAACATCGTAGCCCACAGCAGGATATGCTTTTCGACCCATCCACTTCTTCCTCTCGAAATCAAGCTGTCTCTTTGCATCAGTCTCTTCAGGAATGTGAGGTTGTCTGGTGTACCTTTTTGCTTTTACAAAGCTCTGTGGCATCGCAATGCAAGGGAGGCCAGTTCCCCAGTGGCATTACAGCTTTGATTGTGCAATATCCTCTGGTGGTAATAAGGGACTGGCAGATCTGTGAATTTCGTTTTCTTGCCTCCCCCCCCCCACCCCCCAGTCTTAAGGTTAGTTTTCCACATTTCCACATCAGCCTGTGATATCTTTTTAAAAAAGTCCTTATGAAAATTTATCAGCATTCTGCTGCAAGTTTCTCCTAATGGACACATTTATTATTTTTCCTAATAAACAAATTTATATATGCAGAACTGGCACTGTTACAGGCACACCAAATTACTTGTTCTGTATTTGTAATAAATTCATCTTTTAGTGTGGCAGTACCTGCACTTCGGAACTCCTTGTCTAGAGAAATCAGGTTGGTGCCTTCACTGTACTCTTTTTGGTGCCTGCGAAAAACATTTTTGTTTAGGCAATCCTATCCAGATATGTAAATGGCTGACATGTGTTTAAATCTGGTTTTTAGCTTATTGTTGATTTTAATTATTTTTTAAAATGTTTTAAATAATTCTTAAAACTGTTCTTTAAAATTATAATTTCATTGTTTTATTCTTTGAGAAGTTTTTTTAAACAATCAAGTGTTTATAAATTCCCCAATGTAACACATTTCTCTATATTATTTTCATGAATATATGCGTTTTGATGCTCAGTTTACCTAGGGTTGCCATATTTTGAAGAGTAAAAAAAGAAAACACATTTGCCAACTTTTACTTTTAACTATGGACCACTATGGCGTCTCTCGTTTTAAATACCCCTACTATATGTAGGCCATAGAAGCTGTGATATATTGCTAGTAGCAATGTTTTAAACTTTCAATGACAAAATAATAATGATACATATTGCTCCCTCACTTGCCACATGAAAGTATTTGGGCTCATGTTCACATCTTTGTGAACATAAGTGTGCACAGAACAATGTATTAAACTGTTTAACATGTACATATGGACTCTCCTTAAGGGAAGGGGGATGTTAACTCTTGCCCTCCCAGACTCCATCTCCAAGATCTTGTAGCTGAGCCAGCGTCCTTTAAGTTTATCCACAAGGGATTTATAGAGTACTGTATGCATCTACTTTAAGATGCTGCTCTGTTATGATTCTCTGCTGCAGGCAAGCTTAGCTGGGTGCCTTAGATCTGAATCTAATGCACTGGATTCTTTTTCTTCTTGGGTTACTGTAAACAAAAAAACCTGGACATTTCCCCAAATTTTAAAAATCTGCCCAGATGGAAATTTTAATTCTGAAAAAGAGGATGTGTCCAGGAAAAAGGGGACATATGGCAACCCTAACTTTGCCCTAGCATACATGTTGATATTAATAATAATAATAATAATATTAATATATGTAGTAGTAGCAGAAACAACAATTTTTTGCAATGTGGAATTTGTTTTGTATTTGTTATATTGATTCCCTTTTGTTGGAATTTGTAAACTGCTTAGAGATTTCTGCTAGAATATGAAGCGGTATACAGAATAAACTGACCAACTAGCTAAATAGCAATTGTCAGGGCTGGAGTCAGACACAGGTCAGCATGCAAGATACAAGGCTCCGTTATCAGTGAAGTAACTCCTTATTCAAGGAAATAGCATACAACTCAGCAACACTTCTAACTGAGCTATCCCTCAGGTCTTGCCCCTTTGGAGCAGTTGCCAGGACTGAAGGTCCCTCCCTTCCACCCCTTTCTAAGGCTCCTCCTCTCCCAGATGTTTCCCAAGCAGGTCTCAAACTCCATCTTCCCACCTGTGGCCTCCGCTCCACTCTCCTCTGTGGGAACGTTTATATAATTTAGCAAAGTTTAAATGATCCCCTGTTTGATTTTATGCAGCGACAAGCGGGTTGCTAACTCATTTGAGTCCTATCAATAATTATACCTTCCTGGTTGATAATCCCTTTCTGTCCCTCTTAAAGAAAACACACATGAATCTGAATCATATTAACATAAACTACTTTACTATCAGATTCATCCAGGTTTACAGAGTTGTTCCTGAAGGCAGGCTTAGATTACATAACAGATAAACTATATACTAGATAGTAGTGAGTCATGAGAAGATGGCAACCGAGCAGTTACCAGTTAACACTCCTTGCAGCAAATGACCAACCGACAATACTGCCTGCCATATAGAGGCAGTTAGTCCTCTCAGAATGTTGGACTTGACTGACAGCTTCTTAACCTTGAACACCAATTTACTGCCAATGGCCTTCTTACCAAGAGGTAGGTCAGTGAGAGTCCAGGTTTTATTCTGATGCAATGCATCCATCTCCTCCTGTGCGGCTTTCTTCCAGAGACTCGGAATCGCCTGACATGATAGAGAGCACTTGGCAGGAGCCAGCTGCAGAGGAAGGGGTGTCTGGTGAGGAAGGAGGAGCAGGGCCCAGCACAGAGGCATTAGAGACTGAAAACGCAGGGGATCGGGGAGAAGTGGCCAGTGAGTCGGCAGTCATGCAGGCACCTCAAGGAGGGGGAAATTTTACCTCAGCTCGCATCAGGCAGGAGGAAAAGAGACAGAGTCAGCGAAAGGTCATAAAGTTCCTGCACTTTGCATGTTGGCGCCACCGCTGCAAATCATTGGCTGTATCTGCATCTTCGGGATCAGACTAATGGTGATGAGCTCGTAATGAATTCTGTAAATACTTGTAAATAAAGACCATAAAAACTTCAATGGGTGTGAAGTGGTGATTGCTGTGAAGAGAGGAACATTGCACCCTGGCACAAAGGGAGAGAGGAGCTTGTCACAGCAGGAGAGGGAGACTTCCTGGATTCTTCAGCAGTCCCTTGGACCCACCCCTATCTGCTTCAGCCTCGGAGTCTGAACTGTTCTCTGTCACTGGCGCTTCCTGCTCACTAAACTCTGTTGCCTCTTCAGTGTCCAGCCCCTTCTCCCATTCTTCTCCCTCTGAGCTCTCCTCAGTGTCCCACCATCAATCCCCAGGCTCGGAGCCTTCCTCTGAGGTTTCCATTGGGGTTTCTCCAGCTGGTGCCTCCCAGCACTCCTTGTAATCCAGCTAGTCCCTGACAGCAATTTAGGCACTGTCCCCCCCCCCCAATGTCCAGGGTTACACTCCCTTCATCATCATGGGTCTGATTCAAATCCTCCCCTCCCTGCAACTATTTATTATAGATTAAAAAGCCAGGACATTACACCATTGATTCAACTAATTAGGGCCTCCATAGCCCCTTTTTCCTCATCAGAAAAGCTACAAACACATTAGCTATTAGCTATTGAGCATCAGCAGAGAACCAATGCAAACTTGCACAAATGTTTAGTATTAAACACTTGGCACCCTGTATTTTCCGCTACCTCAGACTTCTAAAATGGAGTGAGGCCCTGCGAAGTGGAGTGAGGAGGGTTGGTTTTTACAGCAAACACAGGATGTGAAAGCCTAGCCAAGCTTCCCAACTCCAGAGTTATCCCCACAGCTGTTTGCTCTCTTCCTCTGCACTCCCCCCCCCACCAAAAGGTCATCTCTCATGGGGGTGGTCCTTATTGCTTCCAGATGGAACTTCACAGGTCTGTGAGCAGCAGGTGCTTAGCAGTAAAAGGCACAGCACTGCTGATGAAGGTTTAGCATGTCTGCCTCGGGACTTAAAATAGATGGCCAGTCATCTTTCACAGTCACGTCTGCAGATAGCTGCCACATTTTAGGAAGGATGTAAACAAACTGCAACAGGTTCAGAGGTGAACAACAAAGGTGGCACGTGGTATGGAATGTAAATCCTATGAGGAAAGGTTGAAATAGCTGGGGACATGCAATTGGCACAGGGCACAAAATTAGGGATGGGTAAATCTCTCAGTTTCTCATTGTTCGAATTTTAGGGCTCATCCACCACATTTCTAGGCACAAGTCTGTGTCCCAGCGGGCTTTCTATTTTTGTCCCTGTGCGTTCCCTGGGGAAATCTACCACTGAATCAGAGCAAACGGTGACCAGTTTTTCCATGTATTGCCATTTGCTACAATTCAGTGGCGAAACGTGAGTTTTCCTGGGGAAAGCGCTGTGACCAAAACCAAAACAAAAAACACTCAGAGGTGGACCACTGAAAGCCTGGACCTGTGCCTAGAAAGTGCAGAGCAAAAATAAGTGTAGATGAACCCTCAAATTTGGTTTTCCACATTTCTGCATCAGTTTGCTTTTTTTTTTTTAAAAAAAAAAAGAGTCCTCATGATGTTTCACAATCAGTTTTCCCTATTACAATGTGATTTAATATTATTTCCATCCATGCATGCATTTAAATTCTCAATTTATCTTTGTGCTAGCATTTTTATCTGCATTACTTAGGTGCAGAACTGCATTGCAAAATTCGGAGAAGTACAAATCAAAAGGCTGTTGTTGTTTCAGTTCACAAATTGCTTTGGAAAGTGCTGACTTGGTAGGTTTGCCTTTAAATGTGGAGGGAATCAGATTTCTCCCCCATCTCTAGGCAAGATAACTCTCTTCAAATACCTGAAAAAGATGTCACAGAGAAGAGGACAAAGACTTGTTCTCTGCCGACCCCAAAGGACAGGTCTCAAGGGATCAGGTTACGGGGGGTGTGTGTGTGTGTGCATATTATGGTTGGACTTGAGGAGAAACGTAGAGCAGTTCTACAGCAGCAAGAGAATTAGAACCAATTGCTTTGGAGTGGGGTGGGGTACTCCGCAGGTCTTCAAGCAGAGACTGCAATGAGGTTTGTTGGGTTCTATGAATCAAGAAAGGAGTTGGACTGGCTGACATTCAAGGGGCCCACTGTTCCAACTCCATTGTTCTTCGTGTTCATGGGTGAAGCTGAAAACCAAATGCTGAACTTCGCTTAACATATTCTTCCACAAAATTGCAAATGGCAGGTGCTTGTTTCACTGGAAGAAAATGAAGTAATACGAAATGGGTCAACTTGCCCTCCAACATGTCACAGGAGATAGCAGGGAGGTGCTTGTCATGCCACTGGCCTCATACTCTGGAGCGGTGCCAAAGTCTCTGTCTCGCTTGCACACTGCTGGAGGCTGTGTTCTACCAACTGCATTCATTTACTGTGCAATTACTTTAAGCTGCCTTGTTTTAAATGCCGAGAAGTTGTCCGTTCTTTGGGGTGCAAAGTATAATCTGAATTGTTTCTCAAAGTGAGTTATGCCACCTGGGAAATGGAAGGCTGTGTCTTTGTGGTCCCTTAGTATCTCTGCACATGCAGCTAGGAGTACAGGAAGATCAGTATTGACTGCGATTACTGGCAACACCTGTGTAGGGTTTCGGGCAGAGCTCTTTGTCACCTGTACCTGATGGATATACCAGTGATTGAAGCTGTGGACTTCTGCATGCAAAACAGATGCTCTAGCACTAAGCTATAGATCTTTCATATTACACACACACACACACACACACACACACACACACACACACAGAGGGAGGGAGAGAGAGAGAGAACTTATTCTCCAAAATAATTAATGAATTCCATGGTGAATGGTGGATATCTGTCGTGGGCTATTTGTGAATGGGGAAATGGGAGAGGGCTCCCTGAAAACGTCATACGTTAGCTGGCTTGCATTCTGAACAGGTGCACTCCTCTGCTGCAACTTTCTGTTCCCCACCCCTGCTTGCATATATTGACACTAAGCACTTTATTTAGTCAAAATGGCGCCAGGGTTCTTTTGTTGTGATCTGCTGCAACTGACTGCCACTAGCTACCTCCTCTGGAATCTGCTCTCTGCCAAATTAAGAAGCCTTCTGGTATGCAAGGAGCTGGGATTCAAGTTTTGTCATTGCCCCTGTCTGAGCACCAAGTGAGCATCCAAACTGCCTCTGTTTTTATTGGGTAACTGTTCATCCATCATTATTTAAGATGGCTCAGGGTGTGGGGTGTCTGAGTGGCCCTGCTGAGCTGGTGCCAAGAGGCAGTGATTATATATCTGGTCCAGAAGTTGCAATTAGTGCAGAATGCAGTGGCAAGACACTTCTGGCACTGAGGTTTGGTTGACCTGTACTAGGGACCAAGCCTTCGGTGTGGCAGGTTTTACCCTGTGGAACTCTCTGCCACTATAAGGCCAGGAAGAATAATTCCTGCATTGTCTTAGATGTCTCCTAAAAACCGTTATTTAGACAGGTCTTCACAATGTGAATTTCTTTCTATCAACAGTCTGGCCTGTCACAAAACATCTTCCTATAAGAAGCTACTGCATGAGAGGGCCTGTGAGTGATGTCATGGGAGGGATTTCCCCCACTATATCACCCCCTGCCTTTGGGAGCCTGTAAGAAGTTGCCTGCAGGAGGGGAACTGCTAGCAGCATCATGCTGGGAGTGTTTCTAAGACCAGAGATGAAAGTGACAAGTCCTCTTGTTTCTTTTGTTATTGTCAGGAGGTGCAATGTTGTTACTGTTATAGTATTGAAAGACCAATCGTGTGTTCAATGGTCAAGAAGGCGGTTTCTGCATGTGCTGTAGAGGGAAGCAAGGGGTAGGTGGGGCTCATCAACCTGGGAAGGTAGTTCATTTAGGAGAAGGAAGAATCTTATCCTAAAGCTCCACTGCCTTGTGAGATATCTCTGGGAGAAGAAAAGGCTAAGGAGTGAACCCTATATAAATCCAGAGTGGAGACCCTAAGATGGTTGAATGGCACCTTGTACGCCTCCTTCTGGCAACTTCTGCAGCCAAGCTGCTGCCAAACATTTTGATCTGCTCTCCTTTCGACCACATCAGTGAGGCCGACAGAGGGTGGGGGTGGGGCGGCAGCAGCGTGTCATTGTCTGGACAGCCCAAGAACTCAATACACACTGCCCAGGCTTGAGCCGTGGGGAGGTCACTTGGGTTCTGCTAATGCACCCGCAGAGACTAATTCCATTGTCTCTCAAGACAGATGGATGCCAACAACAACTGTTACATTTGCTATTGTGTTATTGTTTTGCTATTCTCATTATTATGAGATTGTTCTTATGATCCTTGATTTTGAGGGTTTTGCCGTTCTCTTTCTTGTGAGATGCTTGAGAATCAGTGTGATGGTGCTATTACAGAGCCTAAGAGGTTTAAATATCTCAGCGCAGGGGTGGGAAATGCCAGGCTCAGGGGTGAATTATGGACCTCCAGGCCTTTTAATCTGGGTTCCTAAACCAGACCTCCTCTCTCCCTCCCTAATCATACATAGTACTTCTGGGTATCCCCCCCCCCCTCCGGGCTAGACTGAATGCTTTGTGCCTTCCTACAGAAGGAATCCTGCCTTCTGTACATAGGTGGTATTGACATTCATTTATTGTTCCACCCACTTTTGTTCCTGGCCCCACCTATGTAAATGGGTTGCTCAGAAAGGAATGCAGCACTCTGGCCAATATAAGGATATATGACACCTACTATTGAACTTAGCAGGTCTGAGTCTGCTGGCCAATAAATCAAGCATTCACACACACACCCCAATTCAGTAAACTTTCTTTTTAAAGCCAGTTAATTAATCCAAGTCCTTGAATGAACATTTTTGCAAACTGCGATGGAAGGCATATTACTGAGAACTAGCAAAAAGCTTGCTTGCATATCCGTAAGAAGATCAACTCCCCCTCCTTATTGATTATGGCAATGCACCCATAGCAAAAATTCCTGCTCACCTGGTCAGTTTTTATCACACCCACATATACACAAATACAAACACTGGGAGAAAATAAAATGAAGTGGCAAGGGAGCTGCGTTCATGGAAAGATCCCCAACGGTGAGGTCATCTGCTGCCTGTGCAGGAGAAACCAATTAAGATCATGCAAAGTGACATTTGCATGCTTTCTTGGTGCAGAGAAACAAGCCTTTGGCAGAGAGCAGCAACAGGGGACTGGCTGGCTTACAAGGGAGTCAAGGGCACCATTTGCTTTTTTTTTTTTTAATAAAGAAATATTTTTTTGTTAAAATTCCATTTAAGCATATATAATCACATCATTATTATCCACTTTACTTCTTTGGCTCTTTAGAGCCTGTCAACTTCCTTCCCTCCTGCCTCTTGGCTTTCAAAACAAACCTTTATATCACAGTATTTCCAATTCTAATATAACTCATTACAAAATACCTCACAATTTAAATAAATATAGAAAGGTAAGAAATGTCTCATTACAAGTCTTCAGATAATCGTACTAGTGTTGTTAATTGCTTACAATATATATATATATATATATATATATATATATATATATATATATATATATATATGTTCCCATTGCGTGCCAAACAGCATCAAATTAGGACAAAGAGTAACATGACCATCGAGGAAGGATCTGGCATAATAAAAAATTAAAAAAACACACCTGTCATGCCTAAAATATAGAATAAAGGCAAAAAAATTGGCGCACACATTACGTGTCACTAGCAACAGAACTGAAGACTTTGAACAACAACCAATAGAAAGGCTCATCGCAGGGCAGCGTCACAGACTGTGCATCAACCCAAAAACCTCCTTCACCTCAGTCAGCCATTTTCAGACAGCAGGGAAACCCCCCATTAATATCCCTAGCCCCAGCCTCTGCCAAGGGCCTTACCGCCAAAAAAACAGTTAAGAGGAAGGCCTAAGAGTATTGGCCCCGACTTGGTGGAACAGTCTATCACAAGAGACCAGGGCCCTGCGAGATTTGGCATCTTTCCGCAGGGCCTGCAAGACGGAGCTGTTCCACCTGGCCTTTGGGTTGGTTTCTGTTTGATATTTATGATTCATTCTTTTATTGGTGGGTTATTTAAAAATGAGACTGCAGTTTTAATATTGATTTTTTAAATTTGTATTTCAATCTGTTATTTTAAATTGATTGTGTTATGTTTTTGCTGGAATTTTAATTAGTGTTAGCCGCCCTGAGCCCGGTTTTTGGCTGGGAAGGGCGGGGTATAAATAAAAACTTATTATTAGTATTATTATTATTACTAAACTCTCCCTCCCCAGACAGAAACGTTCTTAGTAGTTTCAGCTACAGGCAGGAAAAGTTTTTAGGCCCGAGCAATACCATTCCTTATGGTGGTGGGGGGAATGTAGGATGAGAAAGCTCAGCAACTATGCTTCGCTCCCTATCCTGTCTCCACACACAATCCTTTCTGCACTGCTGTATCACTTTACAAATGAAACTCCAGTAATCAGAAGAGGAACAGGCACCGCACACAAATGTATAAGGACCCTACCAGTTCCCTATCACCCCTCCTTGCATCGTTATGGTCCCTTCTGACCCCAGGCTCAATGCCAGAGCGGACTGTACCATGTATCAGGTTTCCAGAGGGGGGGGGAGGAGATAGTAAATCTAGGGCAAGGGTTTAATTCTATTAAAGGGGCATTTAAGAGAGAGACCAGGGTTCGAATCTCGCTACTAAGCTTGCTGAGTGACCCTGGGCCAGCCTGAGCTACAACACAGGGTTGTTGTGGCTGGGATAAACCAGAAGTTGAACAGGGGAACTTCTTCAATTTCACTAAATCAATACAATCATTTAAAAAAAAACCATTAAAAAACCGCAGCAATGCGTGGCCGGGTCAGCTAGTAGTGTATAAATTTACTCCAACCTTTTTGGAATACTTGATCGTGCTGGTTTCGGATTTTCCCAGTCAGCTTTGCCAGTTCTGCAAAGTCCATCATTTTCATCTGCCACTCTTCTTTTGTCGGTACTTGTTGTTTCCATTTTTGGCCTAAAAGAGTTCTTGCTGCTGTTGTTGCAAACATGAACAGTCTTTTTTCTTTTCTTTTCTTTTCTTTTTTTGTATCTCTTCACCTACTATACCCAGTAAAAAGGCTTCTGGTTTTTTAACAAAAGTGTTTTTAAACATTTTCTTTAACTCATTATATATCATTTCCCAGAAAGCCCTTACCTCTTTACAAGTACACCACATATGGTAGAAGATACCTTCCTTTTCTTTGCATTTCCAACACTCGTTGGATCTTGTCTTATACATTTTAGCAAGTTTTGATGGTGTTAAATACCATCTATACATCATCATCATCACATTTTCTTTAAGTGCACTGCATGCAGTAAAATTAATACCTTCATTCCACAGCCTTTCCCACAATTCTAACTGAATATTTTATCCAAAATCTTTAGCCCATTGTATCATCACAAGGGCACCATTTGCAAAACACAATGCACATTGTTGCAGTGAGAAGGTGTCATCCCAGTTGTGATGCTCGAACCTCCTAATACCGTTTCTCCTAAAATAAGACATAGCCATAAAATAAGACATAGCAGGATTTCTATGCATTTGCGAAATATAAGCCGTTCCCCAAAAATAAGCCATACCCCGAAAATAAGCCATAGTGACGTGGTACCTCCCATTAAAACAGCCTGGAGAGGCGTGGCTATGCAGCGTACCGATGCGACACGGTTAAAATAAGACATCCCCTGAAAATAAGCCATACTGTGTTTTGTTGAGCGAAAAAAAATATAAGACGGTGTCTTATTTTGGGAGAAACACGGTAGTTACATTTGTGTGCCATGTTTTCTTGGAATGGTGAGAATCCATTGGGAAGTGACAGCTGCACAGGTAAGGATGGAGAAGGCAATCTAATCTATCCATGTTTAAAGGCGAATCTACCCCTTCTCAGAACAAGACAGCTAGGCTTGTGACAGACTTCCCTTCCTCTCCAGCATGCTGTGGAGCCAAATCTTTTTTGATACCCCCCCCACCTTTGCCACCACCTGTTGGCAGGTTTGCCTCTTCATGTCACACATACGATTGGGTTACACGAAGCTTAAGCTAAAGCCAAGGGAACTCTCAGTTGTACGTTAAGATTGCTGCTGAGTCAGGGCTCTTAACAGCTCTCTGGGCCAGAAAGAAGCAGGCTGACAATATGGAAACCATTTGAATGATGGATATGGAGGAGGGCTCATGCTAAGCAGGGAAGGGCCCATCTTCATTGCTGCTGCCACCACCTGTCACCACGCAAAAAGAATCTTTTTCTCTTGTGTTTACTTGGCGGTAAGCTCTTATCTTCTGCAGGGACTCAGTATTGCCCAAATGTTGATATGAGCTCACTGGATCCTCACCTCACCAATTAAAATGCAGTTCGGAATGTAGTTATTCTGTGGGTTTCTCGCTCCGCTGAATTTCACAACGTCGTTTTAGGCTCAAGGAAGCATATCAAAATGCATGGAGAAATGTGCACATTGAGATCAGATAATGCTTAGAAATCTATTCTGTGAGCAAATACATTTAAAATATGTGTTTAAATGTAAAATCTAGTGCTTTAGAATCATAGATGGAAAACTTTTCAGCTTGAGAACCACATTCTCTTCTGGAGGCCACATTCTAGTGGACAAGAGGCAAAAGGTGGTGGAGCAACAAATGTATATTTTAACTTTGCATGGTAGGCTAGTGACTACATGCACTAGCATACTGTTCAAAGGTAAAATTTACAGTTGCTGCTCTGTCCGCTTTTGCCTCTAGCCCTGACCACTACTGGCATGTGGCCCCTAGAAAGTTGCACAGAAGGGAATGAGGCCCTTGATAAAGCTTCCCTGCCCCTGCAGTAATGCAATGGGTCAGTTGATGAATCATATTTTACTGGAGGGTGTGGTAGGAGGCTAGTTCAAATGCCTGAAGAGGATGAGAAGGTTCTGTTTGTGACTCTGCATGTTTCCTTCTGCAAATGTACACCTTACAATTATACCAGTTTACAAACATGCATATATGAAGCTATTTGGCTTGAAATGTTTTATACTTAATGTGCCTTCTGTCGTTCAGGCCAATCTAGTGGTTCTCAAGCTTTTTCCTCTGGGCCACACTTTCAGAATAAAAAATTTCTCGCACCACACCGAATTATTGATAGGAAATAGATTGGGAAAGGAAAGGAAAGAACTCCTAGCAGCACTTGATTTATAGCACAGAACACAACTACTTTATAATATGATCATGGAGCATCCAGAAAGTATAAAACTGCAACTACCTAAGAACATGAATCATTCCCAAAATATAATTATAAACAAGCCTCTTGCATATGTACCTTGAGTATGTAGACAAACTCAATGAGAGGCATGAGCCTGCTTTTGCAGAGTATATGAAGTCTAATGTGAGACAAGCAAACTCTCACCTCCTCATCAATACAAGGAAGCCTTTCTCTTTTCTGATCTTTCATATTTGTCACAGCTGAAAATCCCTGTTCACAAAGTCATGGAGAATTGTAGAAGAATAGCCAATGCTATTCTCCAGCAACATTCATCACTCTGGGAAAGGCTGGAGCTTTTTAGCCATGGTTAAACTTTGTTATTCTGTATTTCTGTCGATGAAGTTCGTACTTTGAAGAAACTGTACCAGTGAAACGGGGAGACCTCAAGCTAGCTACCTTTCAGAGGACAGCCGAGGACGTCTGAGGGACTTTGCTGTATACACCATATCTATGAGCATTCATTGTACAATCACTCTACAGCACATAGTATTGCATATTGAACTTTTGCACTTTAAGAGTTGATTATATTTGGAAAGTATGCCATAGGCTATGCCTTTGAGGAAATACTTGTAGATATGTGTTGTAAGTTATGTTACTTTCAGTCAATTTGTTGGTATAATATACATTAGTATATTTTTATAGTTCATACTTCAGAATTTTTCACGATTTCTGGGACTGTTGCTTTCTGCTGCGCCTATATTTGCAATCGCTAACACTGATCCAAGTTTCCCTTTTGCACCTGTCGGCATACGCCGAAAAGGATGGGGAAATGAGAGAGCTCAGTTGGCAGAATATGAGACTCTTAATCCCAGGGTTGTGGATTCAAGCCCCAAGCTGAGCAAAATATTCCTGCTTTACAGGGGGTTGGACTAGATGGCCCTTGCGGTCCCTTCCAACTCTACAGTTACCTTCAGAAGCAGCTTTGTTGAAATGAGGCCAAAAGGCCCATTGGCAATGGCCAGCCAGGTGCTCCCAGGAAACTCAGAAGCAGGTAGCGAAGGTCCTGAGAGTACAATGGGGTGGTTAAAGAGAAATGTAAACTCTTGTCTCATTGTTCCATATTTGCTTCTTAATATTTAAGAAGAAGACAATGATATAAACAACCCCTGTACCTCACTCAGTCACAATCATGGTCACAGTTATGAGTGGTTCCCCCCCCCCTTTGCCTGATTTGCACATCTGATTGACCTTTTACAGCCGTATTCTCAAAAATTAACAAACATATATACATACTTTTAAAGAGTGGGATTCTACAGCTGGTCTACCTTAAGGCATGCAGCTGAATGAGTCCCTTCATTTGGTGTGGTATGCTTTAAGAAATTGAACACTGTGTGTGTGTGTGTGTGTGTGTGTGTGTGTGTGTACGTACGTATGCATCACTGTGGTGGGCTTGTGTTCAAAATGTGGCAAACCAGCTCTTTTGTTGGCCCTCCTCCAAGGGGAGTCATGGACGGCTGCCCTAATGCCCTTTCTTGACAGCACCCCTGACCATTCGTCTCTTCCTGGGGCCTCTCCTCTCCAACTTTGGCTCTGAAAGGGATCCTCCATGCTGTAAGGCGATCTGAATGCACAGCTGCCTTCTCCAGCACTTAGAGGAGAGCAACTTGGGAAGTCAAAACAACTTGAGGAATTCTGTTTCACTAAAAATAGCTGCTGCAGAAACCCTGTGACTTGCCACTTCTTTGGCTGGGCATGGCAGGCCTCTGACCCCTTTTTACTGCATGGCTCATTCTTCTGTCAACCTCACCCTCCCCACGGTCTACCAGATTCAGAGGGTTGTTCCTCTGGAGTGTTTTCCCAAGGACACGGGAAACTGGGAGAAGGAGTTGTGTTGTTTTTTTTTAAGGACAGAGATTTGTGTTTTGTTTTGTTTTTGTGCCGTTGTTCTTGGGGATTGTTAAAGCACATGCTAAACGCATAGGATTAATTCAGGATTTTTACCCCTGTAGAGTGCTGGAACTCTTGGCCAGGAATAGCTTCTGAGGCACGCATCTCACTGCCCTTTCTCGGATTAAGGTAGGTGACACAGTGATTGTGGGGAGGGGAGCATTGTTTGGGTGAACTGGATCCAACTTTGAAAGAACATGAAAAGCTGGTGCATCCAGGGAAGAACACGAAAAAGTATCATCGGTTTTTGCACTGTTTACAAGCTCCTATCTCCCCCTCACATAATTCCCTTATAGCTTAACTGGAATTACAAAGAAGATAAGGATAGTCTGGTTGGGTCTGACCAAATCCTTCTTTCAGCTGTGGCCTTGGGAAGCCAGCAAGGAGTGGGTGATGGCCAATAGCCCTCTCCTGCTGTTGCCCATTTGGGAAGCAGCATTCGGGATATACTGCTTCTAAATATGGAGGGTCCATTTAACGCTCATAGCTTGTGGCCAATCTCTCTTCCTCCTCTGTGTTTCCCCCCAGAATCAATCTTTGCCAACCAGTGCTTGCAAAGACTGCCCAAAATTCCTTCTAAGCTAGTGGCCATCTCTGCCTTGAATTTCAATAACTGTACAGGTGAAGAAGTCCTTTCTTTGTCTGCCTTGAATCATCCGCCCTTTATTTCAGTTTTGACGGACCCTAAGTTCTTGCAGATTTGAGAGACAGAGGGGGAAAGTCCCTGTAGCATAGCCATTTTCTCCACCTCCACCGAGAAGCTGTTTCAGTGCTGTCCTGTCCCTCAATGCTGAAGTAGAGCATCTGCTTTACCCGCAGAAGGTCCCAGCCACGGCTGGGAGACAACCCTGCCTAAAACCCCGGAGAGCTGCTGCCAGTCAGTGTAGGCAATACCAAGGGTCTGAGGCAGCATGAGGCAGCTTCCTGTGGTGCTATGCTGCTCACCACTCAAAGTAAAATAAAAAGTTATTCAAATGCTTTCAAACTTTCCTTCTGGAGGAGGTTTCCCAACCACCTGATCATGTTTGGGTTGCATTGCTAGGTACTTAAAGGATGTGGGACACTGGCCCATGACACAGATTTGCACCAGATTTTCAAATGCTAATTTACAAATATAGATTCTCTGAAGTTAAGCTGATGGGCAGCTGAAGTCTCACACCTTCATTTTGCCCTGGTGCCCTTTTATGCAAAGTATTTTTTTAAAGCTTTCTTAAATGGGGAGGGCAATGGGGCAAGAGATCATGGACTTGGAGTGACAAATCTTTGCCTCCCTGTCCCTAAAAGAAAACACTTCTGTTTGTGCTGTAACATTTAACCATCTTTGTTCCACGACTCTTACTGGAGACTCCCTAGTCTTCCAGACTCCTTGTGTTTGTCAACAACCCCACCCTCTCCAGCAGCAAATGAAATGCAATCCTGAATCGGAGACGGCTTCATTTGAATCATGGAATAACAGCGGAAAGGGTTGGGATGGAAAATGCAGGGGTGATGGAGAGATTTGATCCCCGATGCCCTTTTTGCAGTGGTTTGTAGAATTTCTGTAAAATGTAAGATGAATCCATTCCTGGCTACCATGACACCATGCATGGAAAATTCAGAAGTGCAGGGTCATTTCATGATAGTCACAGCCACACAACACACCCTACTAGGATTATGCAACCTTTAATATTATGCAATAATATTATAATTAGGAATGCATTGCAGTCAACAGTACAGATGTCCACGTGTTGCTACTATTTTCTCTGCAGCAGAATGGACGAACAATTTGAAGTGCTCTGATATATTCTTTCAGAGTGGTTTAAGTCACGTTTTTCTTGAAGTCCTACTGTATGCAGCAGAACTTGCAACCACTCTCCTGAAACTGAAGCAACCTGGTGTTTTCACTGTTCCTGTGTGCTTTGGAGCACACAGAACGATCTCTCCTCTGTGTCCTTCCAGGAACCAATAAGAGACTAAATCACCTCCTTGATGATGATGATGATGATGAAGATTCATTAAGTATGCATACCATCCTTCATTTGAAGATCACAGGGCAGTTAACAACATAGAAATACAAAAAACCGAGAACACAAACTGCATAAAAACAAGAACAAGAGCAAAAACAAAAACAACCCCCCCTCCAATCAGCTCCAATTGGTTCCAATCAGCTGAAAGGGTGAGAAGATTTATTTCCAGAGCCTAAAAAAACCCTCACTTTCCTGCTAATTGAGGGGCTGAAGGAAATTGAGCCAGAAAGTCTGCTGGGACCCTGCTGCAGTAACAGCAGTGGGTCTTCAACCCTGAACCACTGCTCCTTCAGCCACACATAAGTGGTAGAGCAGGGGTCGGCAATGTTTACCTCACCTGGGCCAATTCACTCCAGCGGATATCCCTCCGTGGGCCGGATTTCTCGCGTGTGTGAGCATGCGTGCTTGCAATTTCCAGTGTCTGCATCTGTGCAGACACGATTTCCGGTGTCTGCGTCTGCGCAGACGTGATTTCCAGCACTGTGGAAGTGAGTCCCCACGCCACACTGTGTCGGTTTAGCGCAGCGTGTGGGGACTTCCCAAGCGGGCAGCTCTGTTCAGGGGTGGCTTGAGGGCCGGTTAAACAAACCCCGTGGGCCGCTTGTGGCCCATGAGCCTTAGGTTGTCTACCCCTGGTGGTAGAGCATCTGCTTTGCATGCAGAAGGTCTCAGATTCAATCCCTGTCATCTCCAGGTAGGGCTGGAAATATTCCTATCTGAAACCCTGAAGAACAGTTGCCTGCTGGGTGGACAATACTAAGTTTGTTGGACCAGAAACGTGGCTTGGTATAAGGCATGTTCTTATACTTAGCTGAGTTTGTTGTGGGAAGTGTGTGTGGAGAAGCATGCCAGCTTTCAGGAGAGAAAGAAATAGCCAACACTCTCCCAAGCATGATGTGCCATCTTTACCACCACCTGTAAAGAGTGTCATTCTGATTCCTAATCAAGATGTCTCAAACAGAAAACACAATTTTATTTATTCAGGTAGGTAGCTGTGTTGGTCTGACGCAGTCAAAATAAATTTAAAAAAAAAGAAAAAGAAAAAATGTCCAGTAGCACCTTAGAGGCCAACTAAGTTTGTTCTGGGTATTTTTTTTTAATTATTCGTTGTTATCATTATTTACTCTTATTTCTTGCCTTTGAAACCTGCCCTTCCCTGCAGGGCAGGAGCTCAGCCTAACCCTGCCCACCCCCTCAGTTTTATCCTCCCCTAACAACCTTGCAATGTAGGTGAAGCTGAGAAGGGGTCATTAGCCCAAGGTCACCCAGTAACCTTCCTAGCTGAGCAGAGATTTGATCCAGTGTCCTATCTCTTGCTCTTGTCTGACGCTCACACCATTTCATCATTCCTGGCTCTCACCTCCTGGTCCAACTTTTCCTGGTTCCACAGGCTTTCAATAACAGGGAAAAAACAACAACACCTATTTCCCATCCCAGATTTAGACATCTAAAAGTGGTTGTGTTAATGATTGAAAGACTATTTGGCACTAAAATATGTGTTATAAACTCTCTCTTTCTTTGTTATTGTATCGAGTGCAATGGCTCTTCTCCAGATTCAGGGTAACAAGTGAGGGCTGCAAAAGAATGTTGCAGTGCAAAGTTTTGCTGTTTATGATTCTAGCTCCTCTGTTCTGCTTTTATTCAGTTTTCCATGTCCCCTGCCCATGCCCCACAGTGGCCAGTGTAGGGTTACCGTATTTTGAAGAGCAAAAAGAAAAGAAACGAAAAAAAGAGAGGATACATTTGCTGATGTCTACTTTTAACTGCCAACTTAGCTGTTCAAAAGTATGTCAAAGTACAAGTAGATAAATAAGTACCACTCCGGTGGGAAGGTAAACAGCGTTTCCATGTGCTGCTATGGTTCGCCAGAAGCGGCTTAGTGATGCTGGCCACATGACCCAGAAGCTGTATGCTGGCTCCCTCGGCCAATAAAGCGAGATGAGCACCGCAACCCCAGAGTCGTCCGCGACTGGACCTAATGGTCAGGGGTCCCTTTACCTTTACCTTACTTTTAACTATGGATCTCTATTATGACTATTTTACATATCCATGAAAAAGAGGGCATGTCCTGAATAAAGAGGTCAACCCTACTTCATAGAATCATAGAAATGTAGAATTAAAAGTGACCATAAGGGTCATCTGGTCCAACCCCCTGCAATGCAGGAATCTTTTGCCCAACATGGGACTCGAACCCATGACCCATGAAATTATGCTCTACCGACTGTCCTACTCTGTGGCCATAGAGCATGCTCAGTCCCCATTGGGCTGTTTTGGAGTTGCCTTCTAAAGATTTTTTGTGTTTCTGAAAACTTGAGGGTTTCACCAAGCCTTCTTACACCTTGAGTAAGGGAGACATTAAATAAATGTATAATAGAATGCATAGTACGGTGAAAGTGGGTAGAGAAAAGGTTTTTTTTTCTCCTTCTCTCATTGCACTAGAACATAGAGCCATCCAATGAAGAGGAATGTTAGAAGATTCATAACAGACAAAAGGAAGGCCTTCTTCACATAGCACATTGTTGTACCACACAGCAAGAGACAGTGATAGCCACCAACCTGGGTGGCTTTAAAAGAGAATTAGACAAATCCATGGAGGAGAAGGCTCTCCATGGCTGCTAGCCACAATCCATATATTCCACCTTCACTGTTGGAGTGGGCGAATGAATACCAGTTGCTGAGGATTACAAGTGGAGAGAGTCCTGCTTCAGGGCTTTTCATGGGCATCTGTTGGCCACTGTGAGAAGAGGGTCCTAGATCAGATGGGCCCCTTTTGGCTTGATCCAGTACGGCTCTTCTTACAGTCTATTGTGCATTGGCAAATGCCCTTTTGGCTATAGAAGCACTGATATTTGGAGACCTGAGATAAGTATTGGAATATAAGACTATGATACTCATATCTCAACTTTCTAACATTATGGAACGCAAAGTAGTCTGCCACTGGGATCCCAGGTGATCTCCTATCCAGGCATTGACCAGACCGAGGTGGCTGTATCCAACCATTCCTGGAATTAGACCCTTAATAAAACCATACCAAAATATGTGCTTTTGTGATCTGCAGAAAACCATGCTCCAGATATGGAAATGTTCTGGGAGTGCTAAATATTCAAAAAAGAAAAGAAGAAGAAGAAGAAGAAGAAGAAGAAGAAGAAGAAGAAGAAGAAGAAAGCAAGCAGACTGAAAGGGCTTGTGGTGGCTGACATCTTATGCAGCTCTGCTGTGGTCTATGAATTAATTGCTGCCTAGCTCCAGACAGCTCCAGAAGGCAAATGTTTCCTGCTCATTAAATTCTGTCTGTGACATTGTGCCTGGGTCAGACTATTGGGGGTTCTGACTTTCATACAGCAAATGGGGCAATGAAGCAGAAAGACCCCACTGATTGTGATTGGCCAGGAGATGGATGACATCAGCTGGGAACATCCACACCTCCTTATCATTATCCAACACTCTTAAAATGCTGGTGCTTCCTGAAAGGCTGGGAAGGGACGAAGCAGGAGTGGTTGCGTAGTGCAAACATATATCCTATGCACATGTAGCCAGCCATTAATTAGATCTGACTCCAGCTCTTGCCTGCAAAGCCTGTGACCCATGAAATAATTCACCAACCACATGTGGTGCCTCTTGTGTCTGGCAGACTGCAGGGTTCATTGAGTGGGCTACATTCAACTAGCAGTGCAGGTCATTGTAGGAGAGCTGCAGTTCCACTCAAGTCCTGCTTGCAGGCTTCAAATAGGCACCAGGTCTGCTGTGAGAACAGGATGCTGGATTAGGTGAGCCCCTGGGCTTGACCTTGCAGCCATGGCCAGAAGAAGCAATGCTATTTGAATACCGATTGCTGGAAACCACGGGAGAGAGTTGCTTTTGTGTTCAGATGCTGCTTGCGGGCTTCCCATGGGGGCATCTGGTTGGCCACTGTGAGAACAGGATGCTGGACTAGATGAGCCACTGGCCTGATCCAGCAGGCTCTCCTTATGTTCTTGTGCTCTTACCTCTTTTGAGGGGCCACTACTTACAACCCTTCTCCACTGGTGCAAAAATCTGAGGCATGTGTATCATTTCTGATACACATTCTTAAAACTCAAGCTGGGAAACCTTCAAAAGAACTATTGAGAAATGAATTGCATGAGTATGGAGCATTCCTAGTGTCCTCTAGTAGCAACCCACATCTTTCCCTCTCTAAGGCTGCAATTTTTAATCTGTTTTAATCTTCTTCTTTTGAAGTTTGCATCAATTAATAAGACACCTCTAGTTTATCAGGTGACACTGTTTAACATTAAAGGTGATTATGCCATTTCAGATGAGGTCTTATTATTGGAGGGGGGCATCAGAGTAGATTGAGAATGGGGAACCTCAGGCCTGCAGGCCCTCTCTATCTGGACCTTCAAACTTGCCCCAAGTCACCCCTCATCTCTGCAATCCACTCTCTGGTCTTGCTTTTCATCCCAAGTGCTGGACTGTGTCTTTGAACTCTGATCATGCCTTTTGCTTGCCTGCATGGAGGGTAGAAAGGGTTGTGTGAGCATGTGCAAAAAGCAGTCTACTGAACAAAGGTATAATTCACATTAGTTGCCCTGCCCACTTTTGCCTCCATCCCCACTTGTCACTGGCATATGGCCCCCAGAAGGTCACCTGGAGAGGAATGTGGCCCTCAGTTTGAAAAAAAAGCTTTCACACCCCTGGGAATATTGGAAGATTGCTGTTTTAGGCATAAAGTGATGTATTGACTGACTCTGGAATATCAGCCAAGAGAAGCTCAGCATGCATTCAAATCCAGTCAAAATTTGCAAGACTTTGAGTGGACCTCTCCCTCCTCCAAAATGCACATTCAGTGACACCAAAGGTAATCATCACTTTTCTTTTCCTCTTTAAGAAAATGCTCAACATCCTTCTTGGGGAGTTATTTGGCATTTAAGATGAAGATGATGTTACCTTTGGAAGCCATTCATTTTGGCTGAACACCAAGATGTGTGTCCAGGATTGGAGAACTTCCTCAACTCATCAAAGTCACACACACACACACACACACACACACACACACACGTACCACTTAAAGAATTTTAAAATCCAGATTTTTCATAATTTGTTTATGGCTGAAGGTGTGGACAATACAAAAATTCTGGATTCTTTTCACCCAGGTGACTTGGCAAGTCCTACCATTCTGTTGGATGGGGACTTACCTGTGGGGGAAAGGATGGCAGACACTATTCCCCCCTTTCTTAATTAGGAAGAAGAATTCACAAGCAGTGGGAGAACAACTGTTGTGGATACTTATCCTCATGGTTCTTGCCTTGGTGGACCTTTTCAACTCCTCTGTTCAGCTTTGGTTCTGTTGGCTTCAGGGGTTGAATGGCATCAGGCATTTCCTGGGGGCTGCTAACAAGAGTCTCCTGGAACTGGGCCTCCTCTTCACCACTGCAGCCTCCTTGCTTCATCCTCCTCTTGCTCTAGCCCAAGTAACAGGAGCAGTGATGTTGAGAGCCAGAGATGTCACAGCCCTCTTGCTCATTGGCTCTCTAACTGGCAAGCAAGCAGGAGGTTGCAATGGTGAGGAAGAGGAGGGGCAGTGGGTGACAACAATGGAAGTGAAGTGGGAGCCTCACTGAGGAAGGGGCATCCCATGGAGGGTGTCTTGCTTGAGCAGCCACCAAAACCTGGAGCCATTTGCATTTTCTGCATATGTAAGATGAAAACTTGATGAAGGTGAAAGGGGTTGGGTAAGAAGGAAGCTGTGAAGGTCCACAATTCCAGCTTGGGTCCCATCAAAGCCTTCCCTTGGTGTAAATCTACCCTCTGGTTTAGTGAATGCTTAAATCCACACAGGGTAGTTGCAGCTGAAAAGTAAAGGCATTAATTCCTTCCAGATATTGAGCTAAGCAGCTGGGTGCAGGTGGTGTGGTATTTTGCCCTTTTCACCCACTCTGTGAAATAACAGCATGATCCTAGGCATGTCTATTTGGAGGTAAGCTCCATGGTGTGTAATGGGACTTACCACCAGTCCAGCATGCCCAATAGGATTGCTGTCTTGGATTCTTTACTTCAGCTGTCCCAGGGAAGTAAGACCAGATTCTGCCTTCCCTAACAGAGGCCAACCCTCTCTTAGAGGCCAGCCTTTTATTGGAAGGTGTCCTTTGTTGGAAGGGATGCCCGGTTGAAGTCTGCCTTAAAGATCAAGAAAGGATGGCAAGACGGCCCTTGAAAGTTGCTCGTCCACATCCAGAACAGGTCATAGGCTTCCCCATGGAGGAGCATTGCATTCCTATGCAAATTTCATATGCAAATTTCACAGGCAAATTTCATATGCAAATTTCATGCAAATTCGAAACCCTCTTTTATTACGCATTTGCTCTCCTTTCTTTTTTGGCCACGCAGAAGCAGCCCCCGCCCATCCCTCTTTTGCTCCAGACCCAACAGGTAGCGCCAGGGGAACAGCTTTGCCCAAAGCTATTCTCCCTACCTGAACAATTTGTTGAGCGACTCTCCTGTGTTTGAAAAGAAACCCTGCAAGTTTTATCCACTCCCCTCTCTGCAGTGTAATGACCCCCCCCTCCGTTTCTTCCAGCACCTCCCTAGACTTTTACAAGAATCGTGTGTGTAGGAGCGGGGGGGGGGCCAGGGAGATTGCACGCTCCCTCCCCCAAGCGACAGCCCCACCGCCCTTTGCCTGAGTGGGGAGAACAAGAGGTGTGTGTGTAATTCTCTGCCTGCCAGTAGCATCTGAGGTGGGCTGGGTGGGCTGGAGCTATTAGGAGTGGTGGTCCCCTCCTCCTCCTCCTCCTCCTCTCCTGCTGCCTGGGAAAGGTGGAAGGAGGAGAGGGAATCTCTGGCGGTGGAGACAGAGGCAGCAAACTGCTTTTGTCTCTTGCAAACCTCCCAGCCAAGGCGAGGGAGAATCCTGCGGATGTCCAGGGGACCCCCCTCGCTTTCACTGCCCCCTTTTCTTCTGTACTAGGCAGGAGGGGGGAGAGAGAGAGAGCACCAGCCAGCGGGTTCAATACAGTCTTTGGCAGTGGTGGTGGGCTTTAAGAACCCTCCTGCACCAGGAAAAAGCACGAGGAGCCATCAAGATTTCCTTCTGATTCTTCCTTTCTTCCCCTCTTCCCCTTCTCTTCTTCCCCCCGTCCCCCTCCTTATTTATTTATTATTTTTTAAAGAAAAATACGTTTTGCTTTTAGGATTTCCCCAGTCTCTCCGACCCCCTCTTCGTTTACCCACAAAAGAAAGGTGGGGGGGGAAAGAAGGCGCTCCCATCGCTCTGTCCATATATCTCCATCCACTGCCTGCATTTCCTGGAAGTCCAGTCGGATTGTCCACACGAGGTCTCTTGGGGGGATTTTACAACCAAACTGGGATCTATGAGCGGGAAGGTGATCAAGTCAAAGGAAGAGAAAGATGCATCTAAAGGTAAGGGGCCCGGCCAGGTGTGTGCGTGTGTGCGTGTGTCTCTCTGTGTGTGTTTTGCTGACCCCTTCTCCTCCTCTTCCTCCTGCATTCTCCACAGCCCCCCACCCCGCGCAACACTCCTTTGTCTATACACCCCCCCTCCTCTCCAGAATTTCCTTTGTCTCTCTTTCTGCCTTTCCCTTTCCGTACTAAGCTCTGGGAAGAAAGAACGGGGGGGGGGGAGAAAATAAATGGGGACAACGGAAGCCTCTTTCTATCTCCCCCAGTTCACCTGCTTTAAAGCATTATTATTATTATTATTATTATTATTATTATTATTATTATTATTATTATTATTATTATTATTATTATCGCCTGGGTGGGTGGGGACTGCCTTCCCAAGGTGTTTGGGTTTGACAAGTCCTCTTCTACCCCCTTCTTTCCACCATTGTGGAGGGCGGGAAAACCACATTTGGGGGTGGGGGTGGAGGTAGACCTTTTCTAATGCTGCAGTGTCTTCCTTGGCGCTGACAGTTGGGGTGCCTTCCTTTGTGTGCGAGCGCCGCGGGGAGAGGCAGCATGTGCCTCGCCGGCTCCCGTGTTCTGCAACAGATCTGGAGGTACCAGGAAGTGTGGGAATATCAACCCCGCATAGTACACCCTCCTTTCTTGCTTTCTAATTATCATCTTGGTGGTAGCAATTGGAGCTGGGGCTGTAGTCTGATATATGTGGGGCGTGTGGTGTGTGTGTGTGTGTGTTTGCGCGTGTGATCGCAAGGGAAACGTGCGATTCCCCCCTCCTCCTGGGGTGGGTAGTAGCAGCGAACATAGCCGGCGATGCTCACTCATGCGGTGCTTGGCAAAAGTCAGAAGTCTTCACACGCGTCTCTTTCGCCCTGTCAAATAACCCTGCAAGATTCCCAGGGATCTTCAGAGGTGCCACAGATGGAGGAGGGACATAGGGTACCACCACCCCTCGTGTCCTTTCTGGCACCGCCGCCCCCTCCTCCCGGCAACTCTATGCAAAAGAGGGCCGTTTAACTACCTGGTGTTGGAGCCCATCTACTAGCGCATCTGTCAGTGTGGGTTATTCCAGCCCACACTGGAGAGGAAACAATAGGATACTGTGGCCATAGCCCCTTTTAGGCCAGGTGGCCTGGGCGTTTAGATACAGCTCTTGCAAAGAAGCGGGAGACAGGGGTGGAAGGCTGGTGGTGCGGAGTGGTGGTGGTGGGGGGCTTCTTGCAAATTGTCCACCGAAGGTTGCATGTGTCCGAAAGAGGACATGTGATGCTTTGCACCTTATCTTCCCTCTCTCAGCCACTCCCCAAACCCACACTGACTTTCAAGCTTTTCCCCATGCAAGGGACTGGATTGCTTTTCTTCTTCTTCTGAATGCATAACAATTGCCATGGAGACAAAATAGAGTTGGAGCGGGGGGCGGGGAGAGGAATGGAGATGAGGACTCTAAGAGGTTAGCGCCAACGGATTACTTTCATAGACAGCCCCACTAGCACGGAAGGTAGACCAAAGCTCTTCGTGGGCTGGGCCTGGGAGAGAGCAGGGGAAATCAGAATTGAGGAGAGAGAGCGCGCGCGCGCATGTACGTGTGTGTGTGTGTGTGTGTGTGTGTGGAAGAGTAGCGAACGATGCTTCCCAAACAATCCGTTCCACGCGCACGAGGTTGGTGCAAGGTGTCCATTGCCATTTCACTTGCTATATTTAACCTTACTAAATTTAACATGCACACACATACACGTTTGGTGCACTAGCCTCTAATCCCCCCTGTTATACAGCGCGCGCTCACGGGCACGCGCGAGCTCACGGAGCTTTTTAAATTTTGGTTCTTGAAATGAAACATCTCCATGCTGGGGATTTTTATTATGATTTTAGCCGGGTGTGCTACTGATTTTGCAGCAGTTTGTAGGTGCATAGCCCTGCACCCCGAGTGACCAGGAGCCAGTGGTTCACACGCACATACCTCGAAAAATAAACAAATTAGGGCCTAATAAAAATCGTTCGTACCTCAGACTACACAGCATAGTTGTGCCAAAAACCCTTTGTGGGTTGGTGGTTGCTAAACTGTTGTATTTCCACTAGCTTGGTCTCAAGATCTGCTTCCATTCCCCACTCCTCATTTTAGTCTAAGTGGTTTGCAGACAAACAGATTGGTGTTGAGCATCATAGGCGACATCTGTTTTTGGGGAGGAGGGGCATTATAAAGTTACCGTTTGGCCAGGTGTCGTTTTTCAGTGAAGATGAATACAGAGATGAGTGTGGGTGTTAAATCAACATGCAACCTTATAGTTACAATGAGTGGAGACTCTACTCCTACGTTCCCGAAACAGCTTGAATAAGTTGTCTTGCGGGATGAGGTTGTTGATTTTAGATGCATCCTCCCTTTGTAACCTTTCTAGTTCCAACTGTACAATTGCCCCCCCCCCGTTAATTCAATATCAATGCATGCCGTACTTTTGATATCTGTTTCTAGCTCCTTTTGCTCTGGAGAGCCGAGTATGTAAAAAACAAAACAAAAACCTTGTGCATGGTGGGGTGGATTTATCTAATTGTCCGCGTGATGTTTTCCGGCCAGCCTTTACGACCCCCAATTTGTCTGGTATTCTTTTTATCTTCTTCCTTGTATCAGTTGTTAGAATGATTCTTCCCGGAGTTTTCACGGGTGAAACAATGCCCTTCTAGGTTCCCCCGCCCACTGTTCGTCACACACAGAGTAAAGTAATTGAAATCTATGGACGTGACTAACTCCGTTAATTTTAATTTGTCTGCTCTGAGTAGAACTCAGCTGAAGTCAGACCTGTGTTGACCAGACTTTTCAGACCTGATTGGCTATTATTATTATTATTATGGCTGTTTTTGGAATTCTGTATTAAAATAGTGTGAGAAGCAATGCAAGCAGTTGGGGACTTGCTAGGGGGCTGGGTTGTTGATTATTCTTTCTTGCCTTTTTCAAGAATTTTGGTTCCACTGTAGTCCCAGATAAACTCTCCCTCCCCTGTACATTATTTCCTGTGCTGGGCAGGCCGGTTTGCTGCATGACATAATCACCATTATGAACGTTATTCAGTGTCCTTAAATATAAATTTCTTAACATCTCAGCACATGCTCCTTAATAAACCCAGTCCTGTGGTCCTTAAAGCGTGGACTCCAACATGCTCTGCACCTCGTGCACCTAATCATTCCAAAGGGTTGACTGCGCATAGTATGACAATTTTCAGACAGACTCCATCAAAACAAACAGTATGAAAAGTTAGTAGGAATGCTTCAGCAAATACAACAGTGCATCACGTCTCCAGACGTCACCCCATCTGCTGGACGTCTGGCAGCTGCATGTCTGAAAATGATTTTGCACAGAAAAGTGTTGCATTTGAAGTGATGCGAGGTTATGCCTGTGGTGTTATATATTTACAGTGGCCCATTCACACATTCGGCCTGTCATAGCTTGATGTCAGTGGTGGGTGGAGCTTTACTGGGCTTGTCTTAGAAGTGTGTTCCTTAAGATGAACTAACTCAGGACAGGCATATTCTGAGCTTTGAATCTCATCTCTCTCCCTCTCCTGATGGGTTTATAGGAAATGGCATTGACATCTTGAGGCATTACTTTGGAAGTGTTAGTGTGGTGTGGTGTGATTAGAGTGCCGGACCGGGACATGGGAGACCAGGATTCGAATCCATACTTGGTTATGAAGCTCACTGGGTGGGTTTAGGCCAGTCACTGTCTCTCAGCCTGACCTACCTTGTTGTGAGGAGAAAATGGAGAGGAGGAGTACCACGTGTGTCCCTTGAGCTCCTCAGAGGGAAAAGTGGGATATAAATGTAATAATAAATAGACAAACAAACAAACAAACAAACAAACAAACAAGCTGCTCTCCATATGGGGATGACCATGATTGATGGGGGCCCTCCTTATCCCAACCCTTCATGCCTCCCCCAATTTGTTTGCCCCAAACTTATCTTTCCTTATTGGCTAGCAATGAGTAGAGTGGAAATGAAATTAAGGTCCCAGGAGCCCTAGGAAACTGTGTTTCCCAGGGGACCTGGCCCTCATAATGCTACCGTGACCTAACAAAGGCCCCAGAAGCATCCCTTCTCCTCACTGCCACCTCATCCTGGTAAGTTTCAGTGGAAAATGTAATGGCAGTGCCCAGGGCAAAAGTAAGTAATGAGTTGGAGAGCACCTGCTTGGCATGCAGAATGTCCTGGGATCAGTTTCTCAGCATCTCCAGGCAGGGCTGAAACTTTGGAGTGTCATTGTCACTCAGTGTGTTGACAATGCTGAGCTAGTTGGACCAGCCATCTGATTTGGTATCATGTTTTTATTCATTTAAAATAAAAAAATTCCTTCCAGTAGTACCTTAGAGACCAACTAAGTTTGTTTTTGGTATGTGTATCTGAAGAAGTGTGCATGCACACGAAAGCTCATACCAGTAACAAACTTACCGGTAGTTGGTCTCTAAGGTGCTATTGGAAGGAATTTTTTTTATTTTGTTTCGACTACGGCAGACCAACACGGCTACCTACCAGTTGCAATAATACTTTGAAGCAGTATAAGGCATGTTACTAGGTGAACCCAAACTTTGGAGACTCATAAGATCTATTCAGTCATCCTCTCCACTGCTCCATCCCCATATTAGTATGACATAAGAAGGAGAGCAGGAGATGAACCCATTGGCCTCATCCCCTCTCTGTAGTTCCTGCAGCCCCCCACCCACATCTGGAGGCTGCACATCTGCAGCAGGAAGTCTCACATTTTATTTATTCACCAAAAGCATATTTAAAATGTCTTCAATCTGAAACAGGAATGAGGAACATCTGTGGACATCTGAATGTTGATGGGACTCCATCTTCCATCAACATCAGGCAGCATGGTCAATGTTCAGGGTGATGGCATGGAGTCCAACCACATCTAGAGGGCCAGTGGTTAGGCATCCCTGATCTACAATGGATATCAGGTTGGCATGCAGGAGGCACAAAAGAAACTCATCTTTCCCAACCTGTGGTGCTCTTCAAACATCTGGAGGCCACCAGATTGGTAAAGGCTGAAATAAACAGTCAAGCCAACAATCTGAATCAACAGAACATCAACCTGACCTAAATAGAAGCAACTGAAAACAAGCAGAGCATACCAAATGATGGCCAAACTTTTAAAAGTTGAAAATGCATGGGAAAAATGAATTTTGACCTGATGCTGAAATGGCTGTGATGTTGGTAACAGTCATACTTGAGAGTGTTCTGTGGACTAAAATTATACATCAGGATGAACAAAGCTGTCAATTTGGGTTTCTTGCAGGTCACATTAACACTATACTTTTAAAGCACTATGGTACCACTTCAAACAATCATGGGTTCCCCCCAAGAAATTCAGGAGTTGTAGTTTGCTAAGGGCACTGAGGATTGTTAAGAGACCCTCATTCCCCTCAGAGAGCTACAACTCCCTGTGAAGAGATACTGGTTGTTAAACCACTCTGGGAATACAGTAGTAGCTCTCTGAGGGGAATGAGGGTCTCTTAACAATCCTCAGTGCCTTTAGCAAACGATAACTCCCAAACTTCTTTGGGGGAACCCATGATTGTTTGAAGTGGTACCATAGTGCTTTAAAAGTATGATGTGAATGTGGCCTCAGTCTCTCATTTTCTGAATCCTTAGTTCAGTTCTCCACATTTCCACAGCAAAACCCCTCATGAAAATTCACCAACATTTTCATGTGGATTTATCCTAATATGAACAATTTTTAAAATGTAGCTTAGATTAATATGCACATTTTTTGCAGACAATTGTCCCTAATAAAATGCATTTTGTATGTTTTCACCAATGTATATGTCTGTATGCGCTCTTTACCATGGAATGCATATTTTTGTTCTTGTTGGTTGTTCAGAGAGGTGTGAATTTAGAGGGTTTCAGTTTGCTGATTTGTTCAGGTAGTTTCTCACTAAAATGCAAATCCCTGTTGCTTATTTCAGAGTCCTGTACTTCTGAACTTATGAGTAAGCCTCTATTGAACTCATTGGGACTTACTTCTAAAGATTCCTAGAATCATCAAATTGTAGAGTTGGAAGGAACCTGGAGGGTAATCTAGTCCAACGCTCTGCAATGCAGGAATCCCAGCTGAAGCATCCGTTACAGGTGGCCATGCAATCTCTGCTTTAAAAGCGCTAAGGAAGGAGAGTCCACCACCTTCAGAGGGAGTCTGTTCCACTGTCAAACAATTCTTACTGTCAGAAAGTTCTTCCAGGTGTTTAGTTGGAATCTTTTTTCTTGAATCCATTGGTGCACATCCTACCTTCCAGATTGGAGAAAACATGAATTCTCATGTAACAGAGGCACACTATTAATGCCTCCATCATAGCTTTTCCTGCCTCTAAAGTGGAAATAGTTGAGACTCACTCTTGCAGTATCATGCAAGTATCTTGCAGTATCATCCCAACATACGGCTCTCAACCACTAGCAACATTTAAAAAAAAAATTATCCCACATTTTCTCTGCAAAACTCAGGGTGATGTGCATGATTCTCTGACTTCTCATTTAAACCCCACAACCGCCCAGTGAAGTGGGTTCGGCTGAGAAGCAGTGATTGGCCCAAAGTTACCCAGTGAGCTTCATGGGCGAGAGCGGATTGAGTATTAGAGATAGTGGCAAAATGGAGACCACAGAATGTCCCCTTGCTCATTCAGATCCCTGTTCGGCAAGAAGCAATGTGAGAAGGCAAATCCTCCCAAAACACCATGCTTTGAAGAAAGGATTTCGAAAGTGGCAAACAACTGCTTCCTCATTTGTCCAGTGCTAACATTATTATTTGCTTCTCACTAGGGGCGTTTGAGTTCTGAGATTCTCATTCTGGCGATGTGAAGCAGTCTGCATTTGAAACTGAGGGAACTTCCAGCAGCTTTTTTTTGGATGTGCCATGGAATGATGAGAGCCCACTTTTTTGAAGAAAAGTTTTCCAATACCCTTGTACAAATGCCCATTCTAAATTTGCTTTTTGGCACCCAGCCTTTTGAGTTCTAATGAAGAAAAGTACTATGTCCCTCCCTGTTAGTGAATTTTGCTGTCTTTCCCCCATGTCTTCTCCATGAGGGATTGCTCAGTCAGCAGAGTATGAGACTATTGATCTCAGCGTCGTAGGTGCAGGGGGTTGGACTAGATGACCCTCGTGGTCCCTTCCGACTCTACAGTTCTATCATTCTATGAACCTTGCCCCACCCTCCCAGAACAGGAGAGATAGTCATATGGTTTGTCGGGTTTTAATGGGAACCCAACTTGCCCTTCCCAGGCCAAAAGAAGAAGTGAAAAGCAGCTCTCCTTTGAAATTCACACCTCTAATTTTTGCACGGCAGTTCTCCAGCCGAAGAATGCACATAAAAATGCAGAGATCACAGTAGTGTTCATTGGATCTGTTTGTACCCTAAATAGGCAAAGCGGGACCCTCCTGGTGGCTCAGAAATAAAACTGCTAGCACATTTGCCAAGCTAAGCAGGGACAAGTATGGTTTCAAACTGGATGGTGGGACCATGTGTTGATATTCCTGCATTGCAGGGGGTTGGACTTAATGGCCTCGGGAGCTCTTCCAACTCTACAGTTCTATGATTTGGGGGTAGTTTTTCACGGTACTAAGTTCTGCTTCAGCTGAAAGTTCTGCTTCAACTGAAAGCTTTTCAAAGTTACACAGACCATTTAGGATATCTTAATGTCTGCTGGTTGCACTGCTAGACCTGACATAATCAGCATTTGTACAACCTCATTATATGGCCTCATTTGGTAAAGCAAAGAGACAGAAGTTAATTTTTTTGTCTAGCCTGTATGGCTAAGGGGATCCAACAGCATATTAGCTTCAGTACAGAGAGCTCCAGGAAGACGTGGCAGATATTTTAAAGAGCATTGCAACTGAGGATGTGTTCTTTGAACTTCAAACATCACAGGCAGGCTTAGAGCACGGAGATAAACCCACATTATCAATTTATGGGATGAACATACCCTTCAAAGGGGCAGGCAGCCTCGTAACCATTTCAATCAGGCTCTCTCCTCTGCCTCACCCCCCCCCCCAGCAATATTTTCATGGCAATGGACAGGTGTTATTTATTTGTGTATGTATTTATTTGGGCGAGTTCTATTTTGCATTGTGTCAAAAGACCTCGGGACGGACAAGGTTTAAAATGTAAAAATCAAAGCAAGGTGTCCATTAGTCTGAGTATTTTGACACCATAGGTCAAAGATTGTGTTACCCATAAGTCTGACAGAAGAGAAATAACTTCAGCTGGCCCCCCAAAATAGCCAGCGTTGGTGCCAGCTGAACTTTGGGGTATAGGGCAGACTGTTTCAAATCTGAGAAGGCCCTGCCTGTAAGTCCTGTAAGTCTTGTAAGTTCTAAAGCTATGTGCCTTGCAAAAAGTTAGCTCCACTAACAGCGTTTCCTCAGCTAACCATGGAGCCCAGGAAGGGCTGTATGGTGTGCTGTGTTGTTTGGGTAGATGGATCCAAAGCCATGGAGGGCTTTATCAATCAAAACTAAAGATATAGAATTGGGGCTGTTGACAAGATGGCAAATGGTGAAATGCCACAGTTCTATGATCCTGCACCATCAGGTCCATGAAGACATGCTCATTGTATTTTGCAGCAGCTGCAGCCTCCAGGCCATCTTCAAAGGCAGCTCCACATAGAGTGAATTACAGTAGTCCAAACAGGAAGTTTAACTATGGCTAGGCTAGCCTTGCCCCAGCTGGACCAGCTGGAGCTAGGAACAGGAACTCTGTGCCACTGAGGTAACTTAGGCCTCCAGCAACAAATTAGAATCTCATACCCTCTAACATTTCTCCAATGAAAATAGGAACATCCCATTCCATAATGATAATTTTACTATTTATACTCCGCCATCTTACTGGGCTGCCCCAGCCACTTCTCCAGAAGAGGGCACCTTCCTAATTTCCACCCCTGGGGATTGGCCATCCATGATGCCCCCATTTTGTCAGGCTTCAACAAGACCAGTTTAAGAAAGGCAGCATGAGCTGTTGCTGAAGACCATTGTGAACAGAAGTACATATTATGTAGCAAATGCGGGCGCACCCATTTGTGTCCTAAGAAAAGCAAGGTATTATGACCTGGTGTAAATTCTGCAAACCCATATTTTTTGCACCTGGGCTCTGACTTGAGAACCAATTCTGGCTTGGGGAGAGATGGACTTGGTAGGATGCTGAAAGGGGAGAACTGGCAGTTGTGGATCGAGTTAAGAAGTACTTCTCCCTCTTTTGAAGTGCTAGAACTGAGATCAGTCCAATGAAACTGAGTGTTGGATGATTCAGGACAGAGAATCATAGAATCATAGAGTTGGAAGAGACCACAAGGGCCATCCAGTCCAACCCTCTGCCACGCAGGAAACACCATCAAAGCATTCCTGACAGATGGCTGTCAAGCCTCCGCTTAAAGACCTCCAAAAAAGGAGACTCCACCACACTCCTTGGCAGCAAATTCCACTGTCCAACAGCTCTCACAGTCAGGAAGTTCTTCCTAATGTTTAGGTGGAATCTTCTTTCTTGTAGTTTGAATCCATTGCCCTGTGTCCGCTTCTCTGGAGCCGCAGAAAACAACCTTTCTCCCTCCTCCATATGACATCCTTTTATATATTTGAACATGGCTATCATATCACCCCTCAACCTTCTCTTCTCCAGGCTAAACATACCCAGCTCCCTAAGCCATTCCTCATAAGGCATTGTTTCCAGGCCTTTGACCATTCCAGCTTGTCAGTATCCTTCTTGAACTGTGGTGCCCAGAACTGGACACAGTATTCCAGGTGAGGTCTGACCAGAGCAGAATATAGTGGTACTATTACTTCCCTTGATCTAGACGCTATACTCCTATTGATGCAGCCCAGAATTGCATTGGCTTTTTTAGCTGCTGCATCACACTGTTGACTCATGTCAAGTTTGTGGTCTACCAAGACTCCTAGATCCTTTTCACATGTACTGTTCTCAAGCCAGGTGTCACCCATCCTGTATTTGTGCCTTTCAGTTTTTTTGCCCAAGTGTAGTACTTTAAATTTCTCCCTGTTAAAATTCATCTTGTTTGCTTTGGCCCAGTTCTCCAATCTGTTAAGGTCATTTTGAAGTGTGATCCTGTCCTCTGGGGTATTAGCCACCCCTCCCAATTTGGTGTCATCTGCAAACTTGATCAGGATACCCTCAAGCCCATCATCCAAGTCATTGATGAAGATGTTGAATAACACTGGGCCCAAGACAGAACCCTGTGGCACCCCACTAGTCACTTCTCTCCAGGATGAAGAGGAGCCATTGATGAGCACCCTTTGGAAAGAAAGTACTTCACAAAGCAGCATAGTTAATCTACCTCCCGCAAGAGGTAGTGAAGTCCACAAACTTGGATGGCTTTAAAAAAAAGATTAGATAAATTCATGGATTTTTAAGGCTATCAGTGGCTGCCATCCATGATAAGCTGTATCATGCCTCTATCCAAATTCAACACCCTGTTCTACTGTGGCCACCCAAATGCCCCTGGGAAGCAGGACCGGAACACAGCAGCACTTACCCTATCTGCAGTTCCCAGCAGCTGTTACTTCCCTGGGGTCAAGAAGAAATCACAGTCCAAATGTTTTGTGCTATATAAACTCTTCAGATCTGGTTTTCATCCCCTCCCTCCTTCACTTTTTATTTCATTTCATTTGTGCCCAGCCTTTCCTTACAAATCTATAAGGCAGGCAACTACAATAAAACCCACAATGAAAATTGTGACATAGCAAGCACTATAAAAAACCATAACGTGGGGGAGAATCAAACAGGAATATATAAAAATAGCAGCCAGAAAATGTATAATTGAAAGATACAGGTTGAAGCACAGAGCAGCAGAGAAAGCCAAGCAGCTTTGCAGGCCATGCGCTTGTTTTTGAAGGTAAGGTTTTCTTGCCTGCTGGTGGAAGGCCATCAGCGAAGCAGCACCTTTGGTATTTACAGAACACAGCCCCTAAGAGGGCCCTGTCTAATGTTCTGACAAATGCACATCAGATGCTGTGACAAGAGAGAGTCAGCAGTAAATCATACCAAGCAAGTGGAGTTAACTCTTTATTAGCAAAAGGATCTGCACAGTGTCAGGCCTAATAAGCACAGCAGCTCATCCCTGGTAGGTCTTGCCCCATGGATCAGTAGCTGAGACTGAAGGTCAGTGCCTCCCCATAGCTGCTTAAGTTCCTTCCTCTCCAGGTATTTCTCCAAGCAACCTGAGACCGTGCCTGCATGAAACTAACCACTCCTCTGCCCACTTCATACCTCTTCTGGTCCTAGAAGACCAGTGGGGAGGGGAGCTTGCATCAGGAGGGGGAGACAACCTGGCTTCTTCACTGGCCTGACTCATCTCTGTCTCCTGGCCTCCCTTCTCTCACTTTCCAGCTTTGGCTTCTGCCCCTGATTCTGAACTTCTCCCTGCCACAGACTCTGCTTGCTCACTAAACCCTGTTATCTCTTCAGCCTCTGACACTTCCGCTTCCCAGTTTTCTTCCTTTGACCACTTATCATCATCCCACCACCAATCCCCAGGCTCCAAGCTGTTTTCCCTTGGGGATTCCCCAGCTGGTTCCTCCCACCATTCCTCTGCATCCAGCCAGTCCATGACATGCTGACAGATGAGGAGAAGCATCATTCTGGGAAATCTCAGCATCCAGGAACCATGCCCCCACCTGCTCTCTGTCCCCCTCCCCGCTGGAGCTTGAAGCTCTGCCACTGAGCACAGGGAAAATTTTCAAGCTCAAGGACCATGTGCCCTTTGAAGGAATCTTCTGGGGACCACAAGCCAGTGGTGGACAAAGCCAGAGGCAAAAGTGGATGGAGAGACAAATGTGATGGAGACTAGTTGCTACACCCTGTTCACACAGCTCTCTCTCTCCTCAACACATGCAAGCAAGAGGAGTTTGAAGACACATTTTACTCAGGCAAGGCACACAAGGTGAGCACAAAGCATGGGGCAATGAGGGGCCCAGCTCAGTGAGATTTAGCTGTGGAAGAGACGTAGTGTGTGGGGAAAGACTGGCAGTCAATGCATAACTAGGGTTGCCAGACCCCCTGGCTGACCTGAAGTCTCCAGGTTTGCCTGCCCCTTCCTCTCAGGTTACAGGAAGAAGGCTTGAACCTCCAGGTGGGTGAGAGTGCCTTCTCTACCAAGCCTCCCTAAGCAGGTGAGAAGGAATGGTCCTCTCACTTCAGCTGGACACCCACTTTAGCTAGGGTTTCTATCTTAATTTCCAACCAATTTACATTTTTGCTCATTTGCCAGTCTTTGTGGCTTTTATTTGAATGACACATTCTCAGAGACTGTAACTGATGCTTAATGTGTCATGCTTAATGATGTCACTGGGGCGACTGCTTGTGATACCACTGTAGGCTACCCCTAGGTCTCAGGTTTGGACCCTAAAATCTCAGGGTCCAGGATGCTCCTGAGCTGGGAATTGTATGTGCAAACACTGTAACACTTCCAAGTGTCCCTATTTTCCAGGGGTGTCCCTGATTTAGAGAAGCCATCCCGGTTTCTGATTTGATCCCAGAATGTCCTGCTTTTCCTTAAGATTTCCCTATTTTCATTGGAGAAACGTTGGAGGTGCCTGAAGGCAATCCTGTAAAGGGAAGGGTTTTTTTTTTTTAAAGTTTAGTGTTTTATAATGTTTTTATATATGTTGGAAGCTGCCCAGAGTGGCTGGGGCAACCCAGTAAGATGTGTGGGGTATAAACAGTAAAAGTATCATTATGGAATGTGATGTCCCTATTTTCATCAGAGAAATGTTGGAGGGTATGGTATAATAATAATAATAATAATAATAATAATAATAATAATAATTTATTTGTACCCCGCCCATCTGGCTGGGTCTCCCCAGCCACTCTGGGCAGCTTCCAACAAATATTAAAATACGTTAAAATATCACAGATGAAAAACTTCCCTAAACAGGGCTGCCTTCAGGTATTTTTTAAATGTCAGATAGTTATTTATCTCTTTGACCTCTGATGGGAGGGTGTTCCACAGGGCGGGCACCACTACCGAGAACGACCTCTGCCTGGTTCCCTGTAGCTTTGCTTCTCGCAGTGAGGGAAGTGCCAGAAGGCCCTCGGCGCTGGATCTCAGTGTCTGGGCTGAACGATGGGGGTGGAGATGGTCCTTCAGGTATGCAGGACCGAGGCTGTTTAGGGCTTTAAAGGTCAGCACCAACACTTTGAATTGTGCTCAGAAACGTACTGGGAGCCAATGTAGATCTCTCAGGACCGGTGTTATATGGCCCGGCGGCCACTCCCAGTCACCAGTCTAGCTGCTGCATTCTGGATTAATTGCAGTTTCTGGGTCACCTATAAGGTATCCGCACATAGAGCACATTGCAGTAGTCCAAGCGGGAGATAACTAGAGCATGTACCACTCTGGTGAGACAGTCTGTGGGCAGGTAGGGTCTGAGCCTGCGTACCAGATGGAGCTGGTAGACAGCTGCCCTGGATACAGAATTAAACTGTGCCTTCATGGACAGCTGTGAGTCCAAAATGACTCCCAGGCTGCGCACCTGGTCCTTCAGGGGCACAGTTACCCCATTCAGGACCAGGGAGTCCCCCACACCCACCCGCGCCCTGTCCCCCCAAAACAGTACTTCTGTCTTGTCAGGATTCAACCTCAATTGTTAGCTGCCATCCATCCTCCAACCGCCTCCAGGCACTCACACAGGACCTTCACCGCCTTCACTGGTTCTGATTTGAAAGAGAGGTAGAGCTGGGTATCATCTGCATACTGATGAACACCCAGCCCAAACCCCCTGATGATCTCTCCCAGGGGCTTCATATAGATATTAAAAAGCATGGGGGAGAGGACGGAACCCTGAGGCACCCCACAAGTGAGAGCCCAGGGGTCTGAACACTCATCCCCCACCACCACTTTCTGAACACGTCCTAGGAGAGAGGAGTAGAACCACTGTATAACAGTGCCCCCAGCTCCCAACTCCTCTAGACGGTCCAGAAGGATGTTATGGTCAGTGGTAACAACTCTCACCTTTGTCCCTAGCCCGCCGGAAATCATTGACCAGCGTGACCAAGGCAGTTTCAGGAATATGGCAGGTTCCAATTTGTCTCCCACAAGGCACCTGCTATCAGGACAAATTCTCTCCCGACTCTTCCCTCCAAATGCCAATCTTATTAGTGCAATAAAAAGCTTAACATTTGTTCTAGGAAGTAATACAGAATTAGCAGAACTATAACACGCAATTTGTCTTTCAGATCTGTGTTTCATATCTCTAGTCAAAAAAGCCACACCTTTATACTAAACAAGAGGTTCTGCATCAATCTTTTCCAAACAGTGCTGTGTTGTCAGCTCCGAACATCCTGTTCTATGAAGACTGCTTGTTTTAAATGTCCAAGCCAGGTGTTTGTGGTGTTTTAAATAGGCTGTTCATCATTAAAACTAGAAACATTTAAATCACTGCTGCCATTAATTGTAGAGACAATATTCCACAGAAGTCCAGTCGAAAATTCCCTTAGACTCTAATGGTATCATACTATTCATGTTTACTCAGAATCCAGTGGGGCTTTCTCCCAGGTAAGCATGCATAAAATTGCAGCCTTAGGGATCCAGGACATATAAGATGCTGATGGAAAATTAAAAATTAGTTGTGTATATAAAAAACCTGTCCTTTCATGAAGAAATCATATTACTTGTTTCCAAAATTTCATTATGAAGGGACAAGACAAGAATATATTATTGAAAGAAGCAGAGAATTAGAAATTGGCTTCCTCAGCAATTGTGCTTTGCCAAATTGTATACAGTGGTACCTTGGTTTATGAACTTAATCTGTTATGGAAGTCTGTTCTTAAACCAAAAGCGTTCTTAAACCAAGGTGGGCTTTCCGTAATGAGGTGTCCCGCCATCGGTGCCCTTCCACCATTTGGTTCTTAGACCGAGGTAAAGTTTGCAAACCGGGACACTACTTCCGGTTTTGTGGAGTTCGTAAACTGAATCGTTCATAAACAGGGCTGTTCTTAAACCGAGGTACCACTGTAGTTGCTTTTGTTTTTGTTTATATAGCACTAGCAAGGTTTCCTCCAGATGTTGTTGGAGTACAACTCCCATCACCCCAGATCATTGGCCATGCTGGCTGGAGCTAATGGGAGATGTAGTCCAATAACATCTGGAGGACATCGCATTGGCTACATCTGATATAGTCAGCCTGTTGGAACTGAATTTTATAAAAATGTATCGTTCAAATTAGCATGAATTCAAGCCATTAGTTTCCACATCCACTTCTATTCCTGCCAGAAGAACATTAATTCCCAGATCACAGTTCTCTTCACCTGATGAGTTTATCTACATTAAAAAGAAGTATTCCAAAATTACACCTCTTGGCTAGGTCACATAATCTTTGCAAAGTACTCTGAAGAGCAATATAAATACTAATAGTTCTTTGAATAACAATTTGTTGAAGAAGATCTGTAATTAAGATAATAATGTAGGAAGAGTCATGAGCACATAAAAAGTGTCCTACTGGACCACCCAATCTCCAGCCATTGTGGCTAGTAGTGGCCATTAATAGCTTACCCTCTGTGAATTTGCCCAATCCTCAAAAGCCAGCCAAATTGGAGGCCATCACTTTCCCACTGGATCAGACTAAAAACCTGTCTAGTTCAACATTCTTCTCTTAGCATCCATGGAAGATGCAAAGGGTGAGATCCAACAGTGGCTCTCCAATTCCAGCCCTGTGCAACGCTAAAATTTGGAGCGTTCCCCAGCTGGTGCCTCCTACCATTCCACTGTGTCCAGCCAGTTGGTGACAGATGGGGCCACAATTCTTTAGACTGGGGAGGGGAAGCTCAGGTCCAAGGGTCAAACATGGTTCTCCAGGCCTCTATCTCTGGCCCTTGTAACTCTGTTCAGGCTACACACATTGCCCAGCTGCACTCTTCTCTGTGTTTTCACCTGTTCTTGAACTCTGACAATGACTATTTTTTAAAAAAATATATATTAGTTTTTAAACAAATACAATAATCATTAGACACGTATCCAGCAGTACATCTAATGGTGTTTGTTTTTTCCATTGTCCCTACACATACATATTCAACATTCAAACATATTACTTAATGTAACCTCTTCACTGAGAATTTTCAGCAGTTGGTATAACAAGGTCTTGGTTTTGGTCATTAACATAGTTAAAGAAAGGGGTCCATGTTCCCTGGAAGTCGTCTCTATTCGCTATGCCTTTAATTGCTCTGTGTGTCTGGTGAGACGCTCAGACATCGCTATATCCCATATCTTATGTTCACATATGTTCAGGGGTATTTCAGTCTTGTCCTTCCATTGCTGAGCTATTGGTAAGCATACTGTAGCCAGTAAGAAGCCTACTAGTTCACTGTGGTGCAGGGCATAGCCAGGGGGGTTAATAAAAAATAAAAATAAAAATAAAAATACTTAATTAACTGACCAATTGTGTCACAGATAACTCGGTTCTCCCCCCCCCTTCCCCAACACAAAGCCTGCCCCACCTAAAATAAATCTTGGCTATGCCCTTGGGGTGGAGCCTAAGTCTATGTCCAAAGATAGGAGGGCTAAGGCAGGATTTGGAGAAAGGGGTTGGCTTGTAATTGCAGTTATAATTGGGAATACTCTATTCCAAAAGTTTTTAACATGGCGGCGTTTCCACCAAACATGAATAAATGAACCAAGCTAATGACTCTTGCTTTCTCTGATGGAGGATAGAGACAGGTGTGTGAGTCTTTGATGAAAGCAGCCTATGGTGAAATGGTAAAGTGTAGACTTGTTGCTCCTCCCACTTTTCCCCCTGGCCCCTCGCATCACTGGCATGTGGCCCTATAAGGATGACCTGAAGGGGATGTGGCCCTCAGACTGAAAAAAGTTTCCCCAACTTTGCTTTAGACATTTGAAGGCAGCTAGTGAGACTAGCCTTCCTTCCAAGTGGCCTTGCTTCCCTGACTATTATAGACGAATTTCAGTCTACATGGAAACGAGCAGTGGAAAATATAATACAGTAACAACTTTAGGATTCAATCCACAGATCCTACTCAACGTGGGGCATGAACAAGCAAAAAAACAATATTAAACAGCGTGTGGTAGATATAGAACGACAGGTAAACCTAGCCAGGTCCCCAAAAAATTTAATTAGCGAAACTAGAAGATACTTGACTTCCCAAATGCCATACATAGCTAATCTCGAAATACCAAAACAATGAAGGGCTTTCACTTTGGCCCGTTGTCAGACCCTCCCTTCAGCAATTCAGGAAGGCCATTATAGGAAGATATCTTACGAGGAGAGGAAATGCCCATGTGGCTCTGGGCAGCAGGAAACAACGGAACATGCCCTTCTTCATTGCCAGTATTATATAGACATTCGAACTAGGTTTATCCAACCCATCTTATGTAAGTTTCCTGGGCATTCAGAAAAAACACAACATCTCCCTATTACTACAGGACGAGAGCCCAGAAGTCACATATTCAGTAGCCAAATTTTGCGCTGCCACGATAGATATTCAACGAAGAATGGTCTATGCTACAATGCAATCCTAAACTGAAGGCCCATATTGTTAGATCTGCACTTCTGAAGCCCACCCCATATAGCTGTGTTAACTGATCTTTTAATTTTTCTTATAAATTTTTACTCATCCATTATCTATGCTTAATTAAGTATTCTATGTATATGTTTAAATCTACGTTTGGTTCTTGCTCCTATTTATTTAATAATTATTAGATTCATACTGTCCTGCTATTTATTTAGATGTTTTGCTTATGCTGGTCTATGACCGTAATAAAGTACTTGAACTTGAAGGCAACTAGTATCATGTGTCCTCTTAACATTATCTGCTCCAAGCTAAACTTAGCCAGCCCTTTCAACAGTTCCTCCTAGATATAAAAATTGCAGACAGAAGAGACATCTCTTGGAGTGGGGGGGGGGAATTTCTCTCCCTCCTGATATACAAACTTGTGCAGATTTTACCAATTTAGTATCTGATGAATCAATCACAACTCATATGATTAACTAAGTTCCCTTTCATCAGATGACAGCTCTAGTAAATGTGCAATGGGCTGAAATACTACAGCCAGGTCCAGTGCCAGATTTACGTATAAGCTAAACAAGTTATAGTTTAGGGCCCCACTCTCTTGGGGGCCCCCCAAAAAAATTAAAGAAAAAAAACTGGATGTACATTCCCAAAATATAAGATAAAAAACAAATAAAATAAAACCTACATGCAGCAACAGTGTTTTGTGTTGTGTAGGCTCCTATGATGTAAATAATGGGCCCCGCCTGCTAGCCTGCTCCCTAAAATATCACGGGTTTGCTCATTTCTATATATAGGGTGCCTACATTCTGCATGGATGGGTTGCATGGTCCATATAGTATATATTCAACACAAAAAACAGTGAGGACAGCTGGACATATAAAAGGCCCCATCACCTTCAGTAGCTTAGGGCCTCATCAAACCTAAATCCAGCCCTGACCAGATCAGAGCTGGGTTGAAAATAAACTGTGGGGATGAAGTCAGAGGGTTATGCCCTTCTATTGACATGAACAACTGATCTTTTGTTCTAGCAATACAGGTGGAGTGTCTGCATGTTTCCCCAACTTTACCTTTGTCAAAAGGTTTGCTGCTTTTGGATTTTGCAACCAGGAGTAGAGCTGGTGGTAAAGCAAGCAGATTTCATCAGTGTCAAGAATTTGACATCTAACCTAAGTCTTGAATCATGATTGATAGGCGCTCGGCTACAGGGAGCCACCTCCTGCGTCGGCAAGTGTTTAATATTAAACATTGTGGGCGATGAGAACAGATGTTCACCTCTGCAATTTGAAATTCAGATCCATCCAAATTTCCCTTTGAAGTTGGTGGGAGTTTGAAAGTCTGTCTCTCTAGGATTTCACCCCCTTCTTACTTAGTGATATATTGTTAACATAGTGGTGCTTGCAGTATTTACAGGAACAACGGCATTTCTGACTCATCATCTCTAATTGCATTTGCTGCTGCTGCCAAAATCAAATAACTTGTTGCTTTGGAAGATGAAGCTGCATTGGGAAGGGCCCTGCACCTGACATGCCAGTTTGTGACACACACACACACACACACACACACACACACCTGACACTTTTACATTAGGTAAAAAGCAGAGCCATAAGTGATACCACAGGGAGGCAAGTGCCCTCCTTACAAGTAGCCCATGTCCTTCGCGCATTATAACTTATTCATAAACTGGCTCGCCATAAGGCTGCAATGCTAAGTATGCTTATTTCAAAGCTTCTTAATGGCAAATTCCTGCACAGCATCAATGGGTAGCACCTGACTAAGTAAACCTTAGAGTCAGTGCTTTTCTTCTAGGAAAAAAAGGTGCTGGTACTGCGTAGCATTGAGCACTCCCAGAAATAAAGCACTCCTCAGAGTAGACCCATTTAAATCAGTTAACCTAATTCCATTGATTTTTGAAAGTCTGCTCTGAGTACTATTTAGTTGGATACTAGCAATAGCTACTAGCGATCTTGGCTATATAGTGCCTCCAAGATCTGGCTATGATTGCTGAGGATCAATAGAGTGAGAGCCATTGTTCTTATTTCTGACTTGCAGGCTATATTTGGCATCTCGCTGGCTACTGAATCCTGCTGAATTTTAAAGGCTGATTCTAAACTGATGCTCTTGACTGATTTATCTGTTCATCTGTTTTGACTGATTGATTGTTGATTTTATTACTTAGTTGTAAAAAAATAAAAATAAAATACTGTAATCAATCAATCAAACAAACAAACAACATTGCAATCCTAAGTGTGTCCACTCAGAAGTAAACCCCTCTTAGTTCAAAGGAACTAAATTCCAGGTAAGTGCTTATATAGTTTGTAGTCTAGACTCATAACAAGGGAGACACAAGATCAAATTCTGGTGCACTGGATTGCGTTAAGCAAATCACTGATGTCACAACCTAACACCTCTCATAGGGTTTTGGATGGGGTGAGCTTGGATGACTCCATTTATGTTTCCAGGAAAGACTTTATGGTTGAATTTACATCTAAATATATAAATTAGGAAGTGCACATTTTAGGCAAGCTGGTGTCCTCTTTGCCTGCTTTTGTGTGTGATGCATTTCACCTCTTCTGGCAATTCATAACAAAAGTGACCACCTGTGCTCATTATTTCTTCTAGTCAATGAATCCCCAGCACAAGTGCTTGCAGCCCGTTAGGCTGATAACTCGTGTCAGCTAAATTTGCAAGCCTGGATTCAGCAAAATGTGATCACTTAATAAATGCACACTGCTTATCTTCCTCTGGATGGTGTTATGGTAGCTGGAATTTTGCCAGCTCATTTTCATTGGGCTGGGGTAGGGGAGGAAGACACAAAATCTGCCATTGCATAGTGTGGTGACAATTAGCTGACATTTCACTCACTGGCTCAATCATTCTCCTGTGGATTTATTCTCTCTGTTAATACATTTCTTTGCAATTGGTGCTTCAGTCTTATCGTAGCACATCTTGTAAAGAGAGCTCACTGCCTCTGGTAGAATCAATCTTTTAAAATTCTGCTACTGTTCTCCCATTCAGCTAATTTTGCTTTTAGCTGGCTTACAATTCCAAATGAGGCCAATGGGTGGGGAACCTTTGGTGCTCTAGAAGTTGCTGAGGTGCAACTCCTATCAGCCCCAGCAAGCATGGCCAGTGGCCAGGGATGATAGGGGTATAGTTCAGTAACATCTAGAACAAGGCCCGCATGTGGCCCTCAATGTCTTTTTGGGTAGCCCTCAACAACATTTGATGCCCCCCCTCTGTAACCATCGCAATACTTTCCCAAAGCCTGGTAAGCAAGGCACTTGGTTTTGGGGATACTGCATAAAGACTCTGACAGGGTCCTAGAGTCCTCCAGTCTCCTCCCCAGAGCCTAGTTAGCACTTTCCCTGCTTTGGGAAGAAGATGGGAGGGCTCTAGGACCCTGCCAGAGCCTTACACCTCTTTTCCAAACCCTGGTGCCTTGCCTATTTGGCTTTGGGAAGGCAGCATGAGGGCTCAGGGCCATGGGCCACGGGAGAAGAAGGTGGGATACAAATGCATTTAAATAAATAAATATTGTTTCTGGGTCAAATGGGGATACAGGAGACAGAAATGAATATAGGCAGGTAGCCTTGTTGGTCTGCCGTAGTCGAAACAAAAAACAAATAATTTTTTTCCCCTTCAGAGAAACCAGTAGGAGAACACTTTAGTCTCCCAGGACATTCTATACAAGATCTCAAAGTAGCTGTCTTATTACAAAGGAATTTCAGAAATAGACTGGAAAGAGAAGTTGCTGAATTGCAAGTTATTACCAAACTTAAAACCATGGAGAGACCTGGTCTGAATAGAGACATTGGATTCTTATCTCAATATACATGATAAAGCTATTTTTAGCCATCTCACCCCTTGCTTTTTCCTGTAAGACCAATTGCAGTCGTTAACAGTCATCAACAGGTTTCCCACACCCATCAGCCAATCACCCATTCCCACCACCCTTCTGAGCAATACCCCTCCCCACCCTCTCACTATATATAAGGGTCTGGTGACTTCTGTTTCAGTGTATCTTAAGAAGTGTGCATGCACACGAAAGCTCATACCAAGAACAAACTTAGTTGGTCTCTAAGGTGCTGCTGGAAGGAATTTTGTTTGTTTGTTTCGAGAAACAAATATTTGTCTTTAGAAGACTGTGCTACCTATGGGTTTGGTGGGGTTTGTATGTTTTCCAAACCCTGCCAAACCTCTTTAACCTGGGTCAGTAATGGTGCAAAATACGTGTGTGGCGTATACCATAGGAAGTGATGTCTCTTCCAAATTACTTCCAACTCCTTTAAGCACCATTGTCTGTTTCAATTCATAGCACGGCTTTTGTACAGTACTTTGCTTTCTGAAAACCTAAAGCTGGGATCACTAATTGTACAGTTAATTAAGCAAAAAGCTTGTTAAAACCAATACACAATTTGTTTCTTTTAGATGCATTTGATGGTGTCGTGTTAGGTATGCTAACTGGACATTTGAGTCATATCTCATGTCTGTGTACAGGGAGAATAACTGTTTATTTATTTATTTATTTTTACACGAAAGCTCCTGAAAATCTCAATAATTATTCATCTGTGACTCACCTGTCTTTGTTTCTCATTATTTACTGAGGCTCATGAAGTACTGTGTAGGTTTTCATAGGCAGAATCAGTTACCCCCCTCAAAATGCTATGATTTCGAATTCATGAAAAGGCAGAAAATTAATCCATCAAAAAGTTATTTAATGGAAAGACAGCTCTTTCTAGGTGTCTGTTGTGCAGCTTCTGGGGATCATTTCACATCTCAAACAGCAAGTGAAAAAAACAACAACTCTGTTCTTGGACTACATAATCTGAGACAGAAGATTAGGGATAATATATTTTGAGTGTGTCCCCTTGAAAACAAAACCCCTGTGCCATATTGCAAACATTCAAAGGACAAGGCTAGTTAAGAGCTCCTGCACTTGACATATAAAAAACTTTAAGTGTGCCCTGCGACAAAATGTTGCAGTATGGAACATTTCTATTTAGGAATGGCTTCCTGGTGAGGTGTGCCCATATTCATCATTAGTAACTTTGAGAAAGAATTTGTAAACATTCCTGTTTTCCTTAGGAGAAAGAATACTGTTCTTGGGCATCCCGAGATCATTTGATGAAAGAATGTTCTTAACCATAATCTACTTTTAGAATGTTTTTTGACAGAAAGTGCTTTTAGAATTCTTAAAAACTTTTTTGTTTTTACTTCTTGCTGTCTCAGGCTCCTTGGAGAGGAATGGCAGGGTATAAATTCAATAAATAATATTCACAATAATAATAACCTAGCTTTGTTCACTTGGGCGGGGGGCATAGGCAAGCTAAATCTGAGAACAAAAGAAATCTAGAATTTGCCTAATACCACATCAGACCATTGGCCTACTAAGCTCAGTAAGTCATACCTCATGTTGCGTACGCTCCGTGTTGCGTACATTCAGGATATGCACTCCCACACCCTGGAAGTGTTTTCCGGAGCGAAGGTGACCGCTGGATGCGCAGAACGCTTCTGTGCACTTCGCGCATGCGCAGAAGCGCTCAAATCACACAACGTCTGGGTTTTCAGTTTTTTTTACGTGTGTTCAAGTTATGCACACCCATGTTATGCATGGCGACCCGGAATGGATCGCGTGCGTAACCCGGGGTTCTACTGTACTGTCTACACTGACTGGCCACAGCTCACTAGGAATTTGGACAGGATTCTTTCCCTGCCTTGCTTAGAGATGCAGAGGATTAAATTTGGGGCCTTCTACACACCCAGCAAATGTTCTGCCATTGAGCTATGACTTTTACATAGTTGGTAAACATCTGTGTTGGGAGGCAATGGAAGAGTGCACTTTTGGGGGGTGGGGTGATGTCAAAAACCTTTACATAGTTCCTTTTTAACTCTTACCATCATTCCTGGCTATATGGTGGCATATAGCCTGCGAGTTCCCGTGAGTTCACCTTGATCCACCGTGGAGGGAAAGTATCATGGAAAAGCAAAGTCAGACAGCAGGCAATGACAGCCAGTATTTTTCCAAACCACTACAAAAGTTGCAGCTGCATTGAAAAGCTGCAACGCTGCTAGAGTATGATTCACACAAAGTGGAAGAAACTTGCCTTGGACTAAGGAGGAAAAATGTTAATATTTCATGCATTTGGGGAGACATTCTCCACTCAGCACCTCAGGATGGCATGTTCCGCAGTGAGAACTTATTCCACACTGGGAAGTCTTTCAATGGGCTTATTTCAAATGCTGAGCAACAGCTCATTATTATGTGGCCAATCATAAGAGGTGGGGAGAGGGTATGGAAACAATAAGGAGAAAGGAGAAAAGTCCAGCCTTAAATAAGAGCAATACACTAGACACCCTTAACCCTGTAGTTTGTTAAGGGTACTGAGAGTTGTTAGGAGATCCTTAACAAACTACAGCTCCCAGGAATCTATTTTTTTTGGGGGGGGGACAATGAATCTTAAAATGGTTTGAGTGCTTTAAATGTATTGTGCGGATATTACACTAAGTAAATTTTGTATGTATGTTTGTGTGTGAGAGACAGAGGGGGGGGGGGAGGGGTTTCTTGAACCATGCTGCCACCACTACATTTAAGTGGCTTCATTGCTGCATCTAAACAGTCATCATGCTTTTTAAAATTACCTCTTTATTACATATGCAAGCAAGCAAGACAATAACCAACCAATACCTCCCCCCGCCACATAGAAATCAATATGGTTAACTTGACCCAACAGCAGCATCAGCACCCCCCAAACACACTGCAACTGACCACACCCTGGGCCCTCTGTTCTCTCACACTGCCAGCAAAAACAAAGCACCTGTTTAAGTGACACTGACACAAAAGCTCTGCTCAGAATGAAATTTTACTGTCTTCCCCTTTTGTCCCCTCTTCCCACTTCCTCCCTCAACCCCATATTGCCTATAACAATAATGTCTCACTCTGAATATGACTGACTTGTTCGAAGGATTCTATGACTTGAAAGCAGAGACTCTGTGAGTTCTGTTGTTACCCAAGAAAAACCTTTAATAAGCGCGCGCGCATGCACACACACACAAGTTAGGTAGAAAATACCTGTAAATCATGGGATGATTTGCAGTAGATTTGCGCTACCCTAACCATTGGAATGCCCTGCCTTGGGTAGTTTGAGAGACACAAACAGTACCCAATATTAAATACCCCTGTTTAGCCAAACTCTCACAACCATCACTGTTACCACATCAGACCATTGATGCATCTAGCCCAGCATGATCTCCACTAACAGGCAGTAGCTGTCCAGCATTTCAGGAAAGGACATTCCCTGCATCTACTTGGAGACACTGCTGAGCGAATACACCTATTGGAATTCATGGAAACAACTAACTATCGCTAACCTTGCATACAAGCCTTGCATACAACCCTTGGGTGTCTTTCCTTGGATATGTGTGTGTAGTACATATTTTGGGTCTTTCTTTTTTCTTTTTTGGTCTTTATTATTATTATAATTATAATTATTATTATAAACGTCCATCAATATACTATCAGTTACATAATTTACATATTTTCCATATTGTATCTTCTATTTCCATATACTAATATAGTATTTAAAAACAGAGGTTTTATGTCGCTTTTCATCATTCATGCATCACATTTTCTTTTTATCACCTCACAAATAAACTGTACATCACTGTTCCAATTTTGCTTCAAACATATGTTCACAAAACAGAGTAATAATAAATATAAATATAAATATAAATATAAATATAAAGTAACACAAATCAAAATTACATACATAAATAAATAGCTTGCAGACTTCCTGTCTTTTCAGATGAGCATTCCTTTTCTGCTTGAGAAAGTACTTAACATTTTTCTTTTCTCCTTTATTTTATTTCCAAAACATTCTAAAAACCCGAACTCAGCCTCAACTTGTAACATGCAGTTATTTTTCCTCCAGGGTCACTCAAAGGCCGCCACAGACTTTATACCATTATTAATGCCTTGTAGGTACTTTCTGTATCTCTCCCATTTTGACACAAAAACCTGTCTGTTATTGTTGGTTAGCTGGGCCATCTCAACATACTCCTGAAATTTGTTTTGCCATTCTTTTACTTTTGGAGCACTCTCCCCTTTCCAATTCAACGCTATCAGTGTTCGTGCGGCAGCCGTTCCATATAGAAAAATATCTTTTAAATTCTCTGGGATGTCGTTCCCCACAATACTTAGGAGGAAGGCCTCTGGTTTTTTAAGGAAAGTTATTCATAAGAATTTCTTAAGTTCATCATATATTATATTCCAAAACTCCTTGATCTTTCTACAGGTCCACCACATGTGGTACATTTTTCCATTGGTTTCCCCACAGTGCCAGCAGTTATTGGCAAGATTTTTATACATTTTTGAAAGCCTTGATGGAGTTAAGTACCACCTATACTGCATTTTAAGTATATTTTCTTTAATATTATAACATGCAGTGAACCTCATAGTTGACTTCCAGAGCTTTTCCCACTGATCTAACATTATGGGATGACCAATATCCTGCTCCTATCTGACCATGACTTCCTTGACTTCCTCCTCCTTGACTTTCCATTCAAGAAGGATTTGGTACATTTTTTATATTATCTTGGTGTTATTATTTAATATTTCTATTTCAAATTTTGACGATATTTCAGTGAATCCAATTTTCTTATCTTTTTTGAAAGTTTCATATAATTGATGGTAGTCAAGTTGATCTTCCACCTCCTCATATTTCCTAATTGACATTTGATTATTTTCTTCTTTTAATAACGCATTATATGTTAACTAGTTCCCTTTCATATTTTTCTTCTTTAATGCTCTAGCCTCTTCAGGGGAAATCCACTTGGGAGTTTTGGGTTCTAATAGTCCTTTGTACCTTTCCCAAACCCTATATAAAGCATTTCTTATTATGCACCCTGTAAATCCTTTATGGACTATTGCTTTGTCATACTGTAAGTAGGCATGCCAACCGAAAAGGTTGTCATGCCCTTCTAAATCCAAGAGTTCAGTATTTTTAAGTTGACACCAGTCTTTAATCCAAGAAAGGCACGCTGCCTCGTAGTATAATTTAAAGTCTGTGAGCCCGAATCTTCCTCTATCTTTATGATCTATTAGGAGTGTATGTTTAATTCTTGGTCTATTTCCAGACCAAATAAATTTGGACATTCTCTCTGCCAGGCCTCGATACAGCTTGTTTTCCCTATAATAGGAATAGATCGAAACAGAAACAATAGTTTGGGTAAGATGTTCATTTTAACCACGGAAATAGATCCCCCAAAAGATAGTTTCAACTTGCTCCATGTCTCCATATTCTTTTTAATGTCTATCCATACTTTAGAGTAATTGTCCTCGTATAGATTTATATTTTTAGTAGATTCCCAGGTACTTTATCTTTTGGCATACCTTGAGCTTTGTTAGTTTTTCGATTTCTTCTTTATCTCCTAGTGGCAGATTTTTAGCCATCAATTTAGGCTTGTTTATATTCAGTTTAAATCCAGCAACCTTTCCAAAAGTATCTATTATTTAAAAAATAATAATATTAAGCTTTCTCTAGGATTTTCAGATGTTATAATTAAATCATCTGCGAACGCCCGCAGTTTGTATGTGTTTTTCCCTAGGGTTATACCCTTAATATTCTTTTCTTCTCTGATTTTCCTATTTAGTACCTCCATCACTGAAATAAAAATAAGTGGAGAAAGTGGGCAACCATGTCTAGTTCCTTTACTAATTTCACATTCTTCCGATATATTACCATTAATTATAATTTTTGCCCTCTGTCTGGTGTAAATGGCCTTAATCCCTTTACTAATTGCTTCCCCAGATTCCATTCGTCTTAATAGAGCTGTCATGAATCTCCATGACACATTGTCAAATGCCTTCTTTGCATGGACCGCCATTATTATTGATGGTTTATCAATTCGCAGGTCCATATATTCCAAGATATTATACCCCTAATATTACTCTGCATGAGCCTGGTCTTTGTGTATTATTATTTGGAGAACTTTTTTCATTCTCTCAGCCAGAATGTAAGCGTAAAGTTTATAATCGTTATTAAGTAACGAAATAGGTCTATAATTGGTTATTGCCAGCTGGTCCGTTCCCTGTTTCGGAATCAATGTGACGAAACTTTCTTTCCAAGATTTGGCCAAGGTGCCTATTTCCAAAATATTATTCATTACCTTTTTCAGAGGTTCAGACAAAATGTCCTCCAATTTTTAATAATAAATTGTCGGGAGCCCATCAGGTCCTGGCGTTTTCCCTACCTTAGCATTCTTGATTGCCTGTTGTATCTCATAGGCTGTAATTGGCTCATTTAACATTTTATTTTGGTCTTCAGTAATTTTGGAAAAGTTGTCTTGATCCATATTTTGGGTCTTTCAATAGCCTTCTCTGCTTTGAGGGTTTTAAATCTTCCAATTAATTATAAGATGCCCCCTCTCCACCCAAGCAGTCTGGCCAATGAGAATCTCTGTCTGTCCTCTCCTTCTGTGATGTCACTGCAGGTTAGCCAATTGTCACCAGAGGTTCTAGACTCCATTGCACATTGCAATATGACTTTGCCTCCTGTGCTGTTCAAGAAATCCATTTGGTGGGTTGGTGAGGCTAAAGGGGAAAGGTTCTTCCTTAAACTGATGATCTTAATTAACAGTAATGTAAAATAAATAAACAAACACTGGGCACCTAGCAGCAAGACAGCCAGTTTTCAAGGTAGGAAAGGAATAGATGCAAGTAAGCTTGAAAACTGGTGCTCCCTCATTACCTTTAGATGTTGAGCTGATTACCTTACAGTGAAGACAACTAGTTGATCCCCCTGCTGGGAAGTGGCCTTATTAACCTCATGACAAAGTCACAGATGTTCTCATCAGGATCCCCAATGAAGATTCATTTGCTGGGCTCCTCTTACGAAAGCAGCAATTAACTTGCCGGCATGGCAGGAGATTATATATATATATATATATATATATATATATACACACACACACATACTTGTTGGTATATAAACTGCAGTGTTAAAAGACAAAAGCGCAAAGGTGCATTTAGCTACCTGCAAGAAAGCAGCTCATCCGTTCTCTAAATATCCTAATTAAAGGGGATGGTAGTAAACTCAAAGACGGAGATAATTAAGCAATGATCTTTCCAGGCCAGGCAAAAAATAAATAAATCACACACACCAACCTCCATAATGCAAATTGCAATGCCAGTGAAACCCATTGTGCAAAAAACAAAACCTCAGGACAAAAAGACCTACAAAAACAAGGATCATATAAAAGCATCTAAAATTACCCATGGCTGCTAGCCATGATGGCTGTGTTCTATCTCCACTTTTGGAAGCTGCATGCTTCCAAATACAGGCAGATGGAATTTACAAGTGGGGAGCCTGCTGTTGCACTCGGGTGCTGCTTGCAAACTTTCCACTGGCATCTGGGTGGACACCATGAGAACAGGATGTGAGGTAGAGATGTCTGTGTTTTCCCCCACTGTCAGAGGCAGTGTCTCTCTGAATACTAGTTTCTGGACTTTGGGGGGGGGGCAGGTGTTGCTGCACTTATGTCCTGCTTGAGGTCTTCTCGCCAGAGCACTTGGCTGCCTACAAGAAAAAAAAAAGTGCTAGACTGGCTGGGACTTTGGCCTGATCCAGGAGGACTCTTCTTATGCTCTTAGCACATATGATGCAGATAACTATTTTAAACCCTTGTAAACTAAAACAAAGGAAAACAACCCCTAACTATTATCCCCAAACAGGAGCGGAATGCAGATATTTAAAACACTAAAACGAATCATTCTAAAAAAAATTTTTTTTGAAAGCTTGGCATGGGGGGGGAATTCCTTCCCTGGTGCAAAAAACATATTAAAGTAGTTCCTGAGAATCCCCTTTAGGGAGATAACTTGGGGGTGCGGGCAACATAAAAGGTCCTTTCTCTTGCAGCCATACTCCCTTTCTGTGGATGGGCCTCAGCTGCAGACTTCGGTATGGCAACGTGGAGGGGGTGGTTATCTTTTTTATAACCAGCCTCTGGGACTGCATCATACCCCTTCTCTGACTTTGCAGTTCATTTGTCTGGGGAAAATAAGATATGCAGTTAAGGCTTAAGTGTTAGGGCACCAACAAGTTGGCGTGCTGTAGCGCAGCAGTCAGTCAGATAAGCCAAGGTCGAACAGTCCGGGTCAGAAGCCAGCTGAAGTCAGGTATCAGTATGGGGTCAGGAGAAGCCGAAGTCAGAACAGTCCAAGTCAGGAACCAGCCAAGTCAGTCAGGGAAAAGCCAGGAACCAGGAACATGCCGAGGGTCAGGAACAAGCCGAGGGTCAGGAACAAGCCAGGAGTCAGGAACAGAACGAGCAAGAGCAACCACGGAGGAGGGGAAGGGCCCTGCCTGTTTCTCTCCTCACAAGGGCCTGATTCTGGCTCAACTTCCTCCTCCTGTTCTGGTCTTTCCCCCTCTCCATCTGACTCTTCCTCTTCCGAGGAGTGCCGCCACCAGTCTTCTCCAGGTACGAACTCCTCCATTTCCCCAGGTTCTTCCGTGGGTGCAGCCTCACCAGGGGGGGGGGGGGCTTGCCACCACTCCTCCTCATCTGGCTCAACCCTGACATTAAGTACACTAAGTATATCTGATACTCACCTGTACTATAACAGCTTTTGCTCTTGAAGGAACCCCCACAAATGCTAGGATATCTGATATACAAACAGTTAAACAGGAAACATACAGGATAGCTGAAATAGCTCAGTTGGTAGAGCATGAGACTCTTAATCTCAAGGCCTTGGGTTTGAGCTCCATGTTAGGTGAAAGATTCCTGGATTGCAGTAGGTTGGACTAGATGACCCCTGTGGTCCCTTCCAATTCTGCATTTCTGGGATTCTGTCAAGCTGTTTTACAGCACATAAGAGCATTGTTCCACACTGAGTGGCAGCAACTCTCCAGCATTTCAAGCAGGGGTCTCTCCCAGCCTTTCCTGGAGATGCCAGAATCAAACCTAGGACATTCTGCTGGCATACCTAGTGCTCTACTACAGAGCTACAGCCCTTCCCCAATAATTTCTTATCCACAGTGGCTACCATCAAACAATGTTCAAGCAGCAGGAATTCAGGCTTAATATGTTTGTATCTCCCTCTTCAGGAGTTTACCAATTCCCTGTAGCATAGCAAGATGATTTCCAAACTTGGTGGAGGCTTATCTTGAACACTGTTTTGGTGAGAGTTCTGGATTTTTGAGTTAGGGAATTGTTTGTGTGACAGGCATTGTGAAAATGAAAATATTTCTTAGATGGTTGTGGTGCTCAGTGGTCTGATATCTGGGTTAGAAGCTCAGCTGAGCCAGCTTTGGAGGAAGGGTTTGTGTATATGGCTAAAGGCAGCCAATGGTAGTTCTTTTCTGTTTTTGCAATCACTAAGGCTCCATACCTTTACTCACTGAGCGTGAGCTCTACTGGACATAGGCAGAGTTCCCTGGGGAGAGGGATTGATTGTTCAATAGCACTGAAATGGTAGCTCTCTGAGCGGAATTGGGATCTCCTAACAAATCTGAGCACCTGTAACAAACTACACTTCCCAAGATTTCTTGGGGGAAGCTGTGACTGTTTGAAGTGGTATCATGCTACTTTCAATGTATAGTGCAGCTGTGGCTTCAGTATGTAAGTTTTGAATGGCCCTAACTGTTAAGATGCTTCTATTGCCATAAGACCCTTTCTTCGGTCACTGAAGTTTTGGCAACATTTCTACAGGGAACAAAAATCAAATCCCCTTTTGCAGTGTCACCCGGTGATTTTTGTGACTGAATAACAATGTTTGGCTTTGCTGGCCCTTGCCACATTCAGTTTCAACCTGTCTTTCCAAGTAAGGAGATTCTGTGCTGGATAAAAATAATAAAACAGTGCCTCTTGGTGATTAATTTTTATTTTTGGAAAACCCCTGAGGGGTGGAAATGGCATGCAGTTTATTTGGGCAAAACTCCAGGTTTATATCAAGCAGCCAGCAAAAGTAACCCACAGAGAATAAAAATAATTTTCCAAATAACCGAGGATAGCATGGGCCAGCCAATTATTGATTGTTGTTAAATAGTTCTGCCCTTTTGTGGAATTATACCTAGGAATGGAATTCTCTAAAGTGTTGTCATACCCACAATGACTTCCCTCTTTTAAGCACTTGGTAAAAGGGCCCTTTTGGGTAGCATCAAAGATCTCAGTGATCAGGCAGGGTTTTAATAAACCGGGAAATTCTTAAGGTATCCTGGATGCAAGTTGTAAAGGGCCTTGCAAATTAATTCAAGAACTTTGAACTAGGCTCAGTAGTGTATGGGGAGTTGGTGCAAGCTTTTAGCCCTGGATTCATGTTGTGCTGCCAAGCCCATCAACACTCCAGCTGCTGCTTGTTGGACCAGTTGGAGCTTCCATATCAGGGAATATGGAATCCCAAAGCGGATCCCATATAGAATGCATGGTTGATCTACCAGAAAAATGGATATCATAAAAAGAGCAGGAATATAGAAAAGGCCAAACTGAACTGATCAGGGGATTGGAGACCAATTAAGAAGCCCCCCCCCCCACCAAATACTCCAGGTTTACAAAATGATGGGTGGTGTGTGGAATGAAGATGTTTGTCTCATAATATAAGAACTTGAGGGGTGTCAAACAAAACTGACTGGCAGGAGATTCATCAAGGGAGTCAAAAGAAAGTACAGTTGTACCTTGGTTCTTGAGTGCCCCCAAACTCATACGTTTTGGCTCCTGAACGATCAAGTATTCCAGTTTTCTAATGTTCTTTTGGAAGCCAAACGTCTGATGGCACTTCCTGCAGCCAATCAGAAGTCACGCTTTGGAAGTCAAATGTTTCAGAAGTCGAACGGACTTCCAGAACGTATTCCATTCGACTTTCGAGTTACAACTGTACACAAGATGCAGAATCGCCTTGTGGGATTAGATGCTACAGGGTGTGGTAAAGCTGGCCATTAATTGAGTTTTTTTTAAAAAAGAGGATTAGAGAAATTCACAAGAAGAAATATGTCAGTAGGCTAGCGATGGGGGTGAAATTTGCTCAGTTTACATTTTGGTGCAAACTCGCCAGATTCACACCTTCCAAACAATGCCCAAACAAAAACAGAACCATCCTTTGAAATGTACACTTCTTCCAAATTTTTGATGCAGTTCTTCAAAGAATGTGTACAAAAATTGTGTATTAGTAAAAATAGCATGCAAGGATACATTCTATTAAGTGGAAACTGTTTGCAAAAATCTGTATATTACAATAAACATCCGTGGGAATGTGTACAAATTTCCATGTCATTTTAAATTTTCTTTTAAATCGGAAATGTATGCAGAAATTGACAGATCCTTCCATTCCTGCAGTGAATTAGTTCAGTGTAGCACTAAACCCTGGTTTAGCATTGCAATAACAAGTGTGGGCTCTCACTTTCCACCTCCCCACTGTACTGTTAAAATGAGGAGCTAGACAGCTTTTGCTTCATTATACAATTTAGCCACAGTATACATAGTGTCATCCAAACTTGAATAAACTCTGTTTAACCTTAAATCTGGTTAGTAGAAATAAATCAACTTCAACACTTAGTTTATGAATCTGGCTTGTTTCCATTACTTCTAGGTAAGTCTGGGATGAAAATCACATGCCAAACTATGGCTACTCTAAAATGGCAGTGGGCAATGTCACATCAGAAGAGGAGCATGGAGGATAGAGCATGTGAGTTTAGGAGAGGATGGTTTCATTCTTGTTCCTTTAAACCAGGTGTTGGGAACCTTTGGCCCTCCAGATGTTGCTGAACTATAATTCCCATCAACCCAGCAGGCATGGTCAGTGGTCAGGGATGATGGGAGTTGTAGTCCAGCAGCATCTAGAGGAAAAAAGATTCCCCATACCTGCATGAAATCATAGTTTAATTCAACATATGAACACAGCCAATAACTGCTATATTTAGAGGCAGTCTACACCCGAGATTCAGTTGTTGGAAAGAAACATCAGAAAAGGCTTTTGGGCTTCCTGGAAGCATCCTGATGGCTGTTCTGGGAAATGGGATGCTAGACTAGATGCCATTTAATGTGACTCAGCAAGAGAAGAGGGTTCTTTGTTCATAACCAACTCTTTGGAATAATTTAGTGCTGAGGTCTGCAAAATGATGGCAATCTGGATGCGACTAAATAGAGTACAAAAAGCTTTTTTTTATATGAACATGTGGGTGTCAATTGTCTGAACTCAGGTCCAAGATTTACATATGCACCTCCTATCACATGGAACAGAAGGGGTGGGGGGCATAAACATTTTGGGTGTGATCCTGACACCTCATCTCTCCCACCCAATGTGGACAGATCAAGGGAAGACCCAGGCTCAAATGCTTATCCAGCCATCAAGTTAACCTGCAAACTTGGGCAAGCCGTAATTTCTCAGCCTAGCCTACTTTGCATGGTTGTTGTGAGGATGAAAGGTAGGCAGATACACCAGCCTGGGATATTCAGGTTCTGCTGTACTACCAGACAGCAGCCTTGGGACTCATAGGAGGTAATTTCAATTTGTTTTAGTATTTTATCTTTCGTATGTTTTAAAGTATGGCTGTGAATTTTTCCTCATTTTTATTGTTTTAACTTTTTGCAAATTGCTTTAAGTTTCTTTGTTTAAAAAGTGGTGTATACAACAAACAAATGCTGAGGGTTGGGCAGTGGACGAAGATGTCTTTGGGCCCCCTAAGATAGTCCTCTGCTTCAAGATCAGTGTAGGATGTTGAAGATTCAACTGCCAGCATGATTGCTTTTGTAATCAGAAGCAACCTAACTTTTGTCTTGGAGTTCAGTATCAGGGTTGTTGTTGCTGTTCAGAACAGGATCATGTGACAAAGGGTGGCTCAGAGAGAGAGAGAGAGAGAGAGAGAGAGAGAGAGAGAGAGAGAGAGAGAGAGAGAGAGAGGTTTCCCTCTCTGGCAAATCCATTTTCTAGTCCTCATGATAACAGAAGCAAACCTAGTATTGTGGGGAGACACTATCCAACACCTGGAAACCAGAACAGCTCCAGTAGAGTTCTGGAGGTTCCTGCTGTTCCCAGAGGTGGTTCTTCCTCTGCCCCCTTTTGAGGTCTTAATAGTTCCTCCCACATCTCCTAGTTCCATTCTTAAGATGTGAACTCCCAACATGAAGATATTTCAGGAAATCAGCATGAAAGATCCAGCTGAAGGGGCGGGGAATTGCCTCAGGCTAACGATGGAATTTGGAATGAAAGAAAATTACTTTGGTGTGGGTGCACCAAATATTATTTTAATTTGTTTATTTAAAGAAGTTTATATCCTGCTCTTCAGCAGTAAAAAAAGGGAAAAGGCTCCCAGAGCAGGGCACAAATGTTCGTGATAGGACAGCCCCAATTATCAGGCTTATGGTCTAAAAAAGGCATGATATAAAAGGAAAGGGGATTGGGATGGAGGAAGGAGAAAGGAGAAAGGAAAAGAAAACTCAAGCTCTATTTCTAAGTTGTGGAGTTATTGTAATGACCATGTATAAATGTGAGATGCAGGTGGCGAAAAGGCTTGTTGTCGCTGAAAGCCAGGACAACAGAAGAATGTAGGGTGCCATGGCACCAGATCCTTTCAAACTCTCCTGGTGAGAGGCAGAAAAGCTCCTGTGCAAATGGCAACATACTCCCTTGGGTAGTTGTCTCACTGGCTTAACCATCAGAAATGTGTGGCTCCCAAGAGAAAAAGCAGTAGCATTGATTTCTTCCGGCTTCCATCCCTGGAAAAAATGAAATTATACCTTCAGGACATGAAGGATGAAATACCATATAAAGTGTGCAAGAAAAAGTCAGCATCCATTGTGGTACAGTGACATGTTTCTTGGAAATTTTCTCAACTGATTCAAATGGCGACTGATTCAAATGGGCACCCCAACATGATGTGTGTGTGTAGCGGGTGTGTGTGTGTCTCAATATATTAGAATTGTTCACACATTACTCTGAGCACAGGAGCACACTGTCTATACACATAGACAAGTGTTCATGGGAAAGAGTGTAACATGCTAATTTGTGCCTCTCAGCTGTTCTTTACACAAACTGTGCACTCAATAAATATAATCTGTGAACATGCTGCTATTGTCTGAAGGCTATGCATGTTAGGAGCTGTCAGCTATTGAGTGACGAAGCCCCATGACACTAGGGAGACAAGAACACAGGAAGCTGCCTTATATCAAGTCAGACAATTGGTTTACCTAGCTCAGTATTGTCAACACTGACTGGCAGCAGCTCATCAGGGCTTCAGAACAGGATTTTCTCCCAGTCTCTCATGGAGATGCCCGGGATTGAACCTGTGACCTTCTGCATGCAAAGCAATTGCTCCATCCCTGAGCTACAACCCATTAAGAATTCAAATTCCCATTAGGACTCTTAAGAACTGGATGCTACTTTTTTGCCTTCTTCAAAGTTGTTTTGCTAAACATACATTAGTGTGAATTTTGGTTGGTGTTTGGTTTTTCGTGCGTGTTTTTGGAATGGTCTGCCTGACTAAATATTGGGACAATTCCCTTTTGTCTTTCTTCACACAAAGTTCTCAGTCCCACCCTCCAACCCCAAAGAAGAGTCCCCATGATTAAGTTGCTTTGTATCTCTCTGTACAAGGAGAAGGGGGCATAAATTATTCATTTTCGGTGGGTGTTAAGAGACTTTGGCCTCAGCTGTGCTCTGAATATAGAAACCGAGAGGCTTATTCAGCATGGGTCGGGGAAGCAGATTTCAAACAGCTTTTTGGCAAGTATGAAAGAAAATGCTGTTTTTTACTTTAAAAAAATTAAAAGATGACTAGACAAAAATAGATTTGCATGGGCATTTGTAACTATTATTAAGAGCTAGTTCACAGCCTGTCATTATAACAGGTGTGGGGTTTTTTTTTGTGTGTGTGAGTTTTAAAATTGAATTAATGCCTTTATTGAGCCTTATAGCAAATGCAATCCACAAATGCAGGATTTTACTTTCCCCACACAGGAGTAACTGCTAGGGCTATGTTCACAAGCCTCCCCCCCACCACACCCCCTGCAATGCAATTCAGAGCCTGATCTGTCACTTTGGAGTGGCCCTGATCTGGTTTACTCTTCAGCCACTGAGAATTGGGTCTGATATTTGCATAGTCCCACCCAGGGGCTGGTTGCTGCCCTTTGGGACTGCGGGGGAGAAGACCAACAGTAGGTGGTTCCAGTGCCAATGACAGGCAGAGCCACCCTTTGATGGGCTGGAAAGAAGAAGGCAGACATGGTGAGCTCTGACTTGAGAACAGACTGTGGTTGGTGGTGCTTTGCCCCATGTACCCTTATTGGCAAGCCTTCACTGGCCCCACCCCTTTATTTGCATCTCCCCACTGCTGAGTTCTGTTTCTCGCTCATCTGTGGGCAGCCTTCCTTAACCTGGTGCCACCCAGATGCCATTGAACTCCTGTTGTCCCTAACCATTGGCCATGCTGGCCACTGGGGCTGATGAAAGCTGGAGTCCAACACCTGCAAGACATCAGGCCAAGGTTCTGTCAGATAGATGAAAGTCTGTCAAGAAAGCTAATGATGAGGGATGCAACCATGATGCTGAGGCAGCAGTGGCAGACACAGTATTTTTTGTACCCACCTTGTCTTCTTTCTGAAGCTAATAGCTTCTGAACAGGGGGGATTCAATCTGCTGGAAACTGCAGGTGCATAGGATTAACTCCTATCTCCCCATGGGCACTTGGCCCTGCCTCAATTTCATGGAAGCTATTAACCAAGGGGAAAGGTTTTGGGTTTGGGTGACCATACAGGAAGGTCTATGAAGTGTTCCTCTGTTTGATGGACTCTACATCCCTAAGTATGAGGAGATTTTTCTTTAAAGGCTAAAAACCATTTGGAAAGAGAGTAAGGCTTTGACGTTTTCCACCAGAAATTAACAGCTGTACAGCAGACAGGGCAGTCACACTGGTCTTTGGCTCACAGCGATCTGTACTGTGATGAAATTGATTGTGTTTCTATTTAAATGATAGTAAATACTTCTAAATTTGCAAATAAGGACACAAATCAATGCATGTTTCCCCCCTGCAAATCTCTCTCTTTCTTTGTCCTCATCACATTGTTTTGTGACATGTAGAACACCCACCCTAATTTGTTAAATCTGACCACAGATCTCCCATGTGCCATCTCAGCTGGCCTTAAGATGGATTGGCTTCTACTTTACCTGTAACCCCATCCCTTCTAGAGTCACCTCACCAATTGCAAGTGGCTGCAGTCTCTCCTCACACATAGTCTAAAATCTAGCTAAGAGTGAATTGCAATTGCAGGCAATAGGGCTGTCTGAAAATTTAGATGTCCTTGCAGTAGAAGCAGGCACTAGGCTAGATGGACAATGGTCCAACTCTGTATATCTGGTGCCATGGTCCCATAACCTGGGGACCTTGCATTGGACAGCTGAGGACTTGGTTGAGGTTCAGAACAACCTTATTTGGAGGCCTCATACCTAGAGGACACAGCCCCATCACCATCTTCTGACTCAGAGGATGAGCCTGCTGCAATGCCTGTGCCTCTCCAGAAGCCAAAGACTACAGAATAAGGAGAGGATGCTTTAACCAACTAGACAGCTCCTCCTACATAAGGCTTCAAATGGTGCCAGCTCCCTGCAGACCCCACTTACCTGGAAGCTGCTTTAGCAGGTCTCATTGGAGCTATCAAAGGTCTGGTATGCTCTCTGACTGACTTTGACTTGCGAATGGGTGTTGCCTGCTCCATATGTGAGCCTCAAGCACCCACAGAATTGGAGGTAAGGCAGCTTTGAATGTCGGTGTTTTGTGTGCATCTGAGGCCCTTTGCTTCTGGAACTGGGTCACCTATGGCTTGCTTGTTGTACTAGTATAATTGCCTTACTGGGTTATTGTCAGAGGCTGATCACCACACCTGGGAGTGAAGTGCATGGTGGCTGAGGTCAGGGTCACTTGGAGCTGCCCACTAGGCAGCTGTTATGCCAGCAAAGCTCCTGGAAAGAGGGATGTTTATATAATCTCGGGCAGCTCCTTCCCCTTCTTGATCAACCAGCCAGCTCCCAATGGACACCTGGGTCATCTCTGGATTCTCCATGCTCCTGAACATCAGAGCAAGTACCACCTACCCCATGAGTGAGGAACCTCAGGTCCAGGGCTGAATGTGGCCCCCTATACCTTTCTATTTGGCCCTTGGAATGCTCTGCCACACTCCCTCTTCCCAGGCCACACACCCTCACTAGTTGTCCTGCTTTGCACTGTTCTGGAACTCTGATAAATTCCTCTCCCCTGCCTTGGTGGAGGATGCAAAGAGGTGTGTGCACAAGTGTAGAAACCAGCCTACTGCATAAAAGGCAAAATTTTCATTTGTTGCTCTGCCTGCTTTTGCCTATGACCCCCCCCCTTTTAGCATGGGGCCCTTTAAAAATTGCCTAGAAGGGAATGTGACCCCCAGGCTGAGAAAGCTTCCCCGCTCCTGATCTAACCTACAGCTCTGCCACTCTGCTAGTGCTGTGCCAGACTACCGGTACCTATTTCCCCCTGCCTTTGCAAAGCCTTTGAACAGAGCTGTCTCCTGTCTTCTTAAAGCTCAGGCTCCCCCCCTGAGCCTCTGGTGCCGCTTTCCACTGCTGAGATATAAATATTTAGGGATCGTCATCTCTTCCCTCTCCCAGTGACTTAAGCCTCTCTTGCAGCCAGCTTTATATGAGAGAGGGTTATATTTATACCAATGCTTTTGCTTATTGAGATGTTTATCGTGAAAACCATCAGCAAAGGTCTGGCAACTTTAGATGCAATATACGCTTACAAGAAATGAGGAGTATAGCATTACTTTTCCTGATTGCAATGCTAGTGCTTCCGTCTAGTTTTCTAATGTTCCGTTTGCACTGCAATACCTGTTGTTGCATTATGGAACTGTGGATTTTTTTACTGAAATGCCAGCATGCCAGGGTAAATGCCATTCACCCCAGAGAGTGCATGACACAACACTGGACATCTCTAGACAATGCTGCTATTCCCCCACCCTTTCCACACTTGTGTACTTCTGTTCCCCTGTGATTCCCCCATGAAAACTGCAGGAAAGAACTTTATGCTGATATGCTGCTTCAAATTTCATTCCTTTACTCCCACAGTTTTCCTGGATTAAGGGGGCTGCAAATGGATTCTTTTCTGGAACCAAATAACATGGAAATGAGTGTCAAGTGTGTAGCCTACTATATTCCATTACTTTTCCAAAATGGGTCTGTATGTCAGGTGAAAGTTCAAATCAGTTGCAAAATCAGTTACAAAAACATCCAGGAACTGGAATAAACTGTTGTGTTGAATGCAGCCTTGGTTTGCATTAGGGCTGGTAACAAGAGTCAGCGTATTTGGGCCTCTGGAGAGGGCTCAATCCCCAGCAGGGGCCGACTGCCAAGAGCTCATTGCACCCATTGCAATGAAGAGGCCAGCTCACCAAGGGAGGTTGAGCATGAATGATGTCTTGCTCCCAGCCCTTCTGGAGCCTGGAGTCAACACAGCTTTGCATGGCAACTTAGAAAAGCTAAGAAGAAAGGCTCAGTCTCTTAGCCATATTTAGAAGGATGCTAATAACACGTGATGGAGATGTAAGATAGAGGAAGCAGAGACGGGCCACATTTTGTAGTTCCGGATGATGACATTTTGGAAATAAGTTGGCTTTGTAAAAGAGTCAGTGCTGCCCGGGGAGATAGAAATAGTTTAATAAAAACAGTTTTTAAAAGGGGAAAGAAAGAAAGAAATCTCTCTACACAGTTTCTCCATGTAATTCATACTTTTCTAAACTTCTACCACGTCACCTTTTCTTGAAACCAAGAAGTCCTGAAGGTTGCAAATTTTCTTCATGTGGATCACTTTGCTTGCTCTTTTCGTTTGTTTGCCTGGATGGAGAACGAAGAGGTATGCATGTAGAAACTTCCGACTTCTGCATGGCTAAAATCTCATTCCCTATTTTATAGGATTGCACCTCAATCCTACATGTCAGCAGTGTGTTAAGAAGAAGAAGAAAAAGCAACGGGAATAGCTTTTCCACAATCCTGCACATATGTATGTGTCCTCGAAATTAAGCCCCATTGAACTCACTCCCATTCTGAGCAACCACATGCAGGCTGTTTATCTTATTGGGGCCAGAGGAAAATCTATGCCAGGGTAATCTTGTGTGTGTGATATCTCACATGGAACACATTGCTCATGAATTAAGTATTTACCTCCCTCCTTTTTGATAGGGGAGAATGTAAAACATGGGCAGATCATTTAAGGGCTGCCAATGCTCATTATCTTCAAAACCTTCTACACAGGACAAACGTCACTTGAATTAAAATCATTTGGAGGGAGGCGTCAGGGAGAAGAGAGGATGAAAAGAATGGAAAGAAGTAGCAGGAAAACGTGGCTGAGAAACCAGTTCAGAGTTCCCAGAAAATGAACTCGCTCTGCAGTCATAAATAGCCAGCGCTGAAAAGCTTCTGGAGTTGATGGGATTGTCATTGTTGAGCCGTAAGGCTAGCATGCTTGCTTTTCAATGCTTGCTTTTGGTGCTGGGGTCTTCCTACGAGCAATTCAAGAGAAGGAACACCTAGAGGAATGGTTAGAACCAGACTTCAGGGCAGAACTCTGTGGCCCTGCAGCCTCTTTGCCCCTTAATGATGGCAGGCACAAGTGACAGCAGGATATAGGGCACTAGCCTTTTGGGACCCATGGACCCATTTGGAACATTCAGAAAGTGACATGAGCACCGCAGTTACAAAATGGCTGCCATAGGGGTTTGGGATTACACAAAATGGCTTCCACATCTAAAAGAGCCAAAAGAGGGCGGGTGGAACCACAAAATGGTGCAGCAATGTCTGCACCCCATCAGCCTGCTGTCAATGAAATAAACACATACCACACCCTCCAACATTTCTCTGATGAAAATAGGGACGTCCCATTCCATAATGATAACTTTACTGTTTATATCCCACACATCTTACTGGGTTGCCCCAGCCCACCCTGGGTAGCTTCCAACATATATAAAAACATAATAAAACATTAAACATTTTAAAAACTTCCCTATACAGGATTGCCTTCAGATGACTTGGGGGTCGGATAACTCCATGCCTTCCAACATTTCTCCAATGGAAATAGGGATGCCCTAAGGAAAAGTGAGACATTCTGAGATCAAATCAGAAACAGGACGGCCTCTCTAAATCAGGGACATCACTGGAAAATAGGGACATTTGGAGTGTCTGACACACAACTGGAGGGAGGGAGGGAGGAGGCGGAGGCGGCACCACTGTGTGAGGGAGAGGGAGGGAGAGGGAAAGAACACGCGCACTGGTGATCCAGGCAGCGATTCCCGGACCGTCTGCGAGCCGGTTCAAGAAGGCAATTGGGTCTGATCCAGCCCACGGGCCTTAGTTTGCCTACCCATGATATACAACAAACTGATGCATTTGCTGGAATATTTCCACTCGGATGCTCCCCTGCCGCTTCATAAGCTGGTGTTTTCAGAATTGCATTAACGGGGATGCTGACCAAAGATGTCATTAGTGTCTCGGGTAGGAAAGAGAGATGTCAATTTTCCTAGTGTGAATCTTAGATTATGCTGCAGTCTCCAAGGGTAGTAATACTTATTTACTTATTTTCTAGGATTCCTGGCCGATCTTTTTACCACCCAGCCTTGCTTAGCTTTCAATAATGGTAGCTGCTACCTAATTTACTGAGGGTAAGGCTATCAGTGGCTACTTGCCACAATGGCTATGCTATGCTCTCCCTCCAGTGTCATAGGCGTCATGCCTCTGAATGCCAGTTGTCTGGAATCACAAATGCACACCAGCCAACATTTATCTGATGAAAATAGGAATGCCCCATTCCATAATAATAATTTTACTACAGTATTTATACCTCACACATCTTACTAGGTTTCCCCAGCCCACCCTGGGTAGCTTCCAACATATATAAAAACATAATAAAACATTAAACATTTAAAAAATCCTTCCCTATACAGGATTGCCTTCAGATGGCTTGGGGGTTGGATAACTCCATACCCTCCAACGTTTCTCAATGAAAATAGGGACATCCTAAGGAAAGGTGGAACATTCCAGGATCAAATAAAAAACCGGGACGGCTTCTCTAAATCAGGGATGTCCCTGGAAAATAGGGACACTTGGAGGTTCTGCAACTGGAGAGAGTGCTGTTGTGTTCAGTCCTTGCCCATTGGGACCACTGTGAGAACAGAACGCTGGACGAGATGGGCCTTATTTATTTATTCCACCAAGGGTTTGTTTTGCAACGGAGAGCCATTTAGATAATTTGATTGGCTGGTGCTGCCGTCTTTGTTTTATATATGCTTTAATGTGATCATTTCAATAACATGGCAAAGCCAGTTACACTCTCGTTAGCTGCTCTGAACCATTTCGTACAGAAAAACGGGGAGCTGTGGATAAAACCACAATCTTTGGCATAATCAGTTATTTTAAAAGGCTCAGGTTCAAAGTGGTAAACAAAAGCCCTCTCTTCTTAAGACCCCAAGGAGCTACTGCCTGACAGAGTAGGTGTCACTGGGTAGATGGAGGCCTATTCTGAGGTCTCATTGCTCCTTTTTCCAATATAGTCAGAAGAGCATGAGACTCTTAATCTCAGAGTCATGGGTTTGAGCCCCACATTGGACAAATGATTCCTGCATTGCAGGGGGTTGGACTAGATGGCCCTTGGGGTCCCTTCCAGCTCTGCAATTCTATGATTCTGTGATTCAGCTTTTCTTTCACTGATGAGGTTGAAGCTCAAGTACAGTACTGACTGAGCCCCTAGACATGTGATTGCTTGGTTCAGCTTTCAGCTATGTGGCAGACTTGGACCAGATGCCGCTTGCAGAAGGTGAAAACTCAAGGAAGCTACTCAAATTGGTTTCTGCTGCAAATTAATTCTTAAATTAGAATGCCCTTGAGGCCTGTTTCTCCTTGGGGAATCTTGACTTCACCATTGCTAATAAATAAGTAAATAAGTAAATAAGTAAATAAGTAAATAAGTAAGTAAGTAAGTAAGTAAATAAATAAATAAATAAATAAATGGTGCCACAATGCTCATTTAGTTTTGGGGTGGTCCCCCCCCAGTAAATAAAATGTAATGTTGTTTATTGATAAAAAGTATTTCTATTGCCATATCATAAAATATCTGGGCAATTTTCAATGATAAAATATAAAACACTGCTAAAAACAATGCAGATAATCATTAAATTGACTGGCTGCCTGTACTGACTGACAGCAGGTCACCAGGGATCCAGACACAAACCCTCCCAGTCCCAATGTTAGGTTAAAAGGAGACAGAGTCACCCAGGACATCAATGGGCACATTTTGCCTGATATTGCATATCTGGTTTTCTTTTATTTTCTTTTATATGGCTGCGGATTTGACAGGTCTCAAACTGCCTTGTCTCCACATTTTGGCAGTCTTGGAATCTGGGTTTTGCATCTTTCAAGAACAATTCTCTCCCTCTTGCCTCCACCCTTCCTGCACATACATTATCCTAAAACATTTCTTTCTTTCTTTCTTTCTTTCTTTCTTTCTTTCTTTCTTTCTTTCTTTCTTTCTTTCTTTCTTTCTTTTGCTCCAAAAGCCTATTCCCAGCTATGAAATGCTAGCTATGGGAAGAGTTTTGCCTTACACATCTCTCCCTGAAGGGTTTAATTCCTTAATGCATTGTGATGAACAGACAAGTTCTAGAGCTGAATTTCACTTATCCAGAAGTTTAATAGGAGGTGCCATCTTTCTAGCCCAAATAAAGAGCACACTTGGTCCTCCTGTATGTTGGGTGTCATGTGAGTGCAATGGAGAATGTGGATGTCAGAGGTGAGCCAGCAGTAAATCATACAGTGCAAGTTAGAGTTAACTCTTTATTAGCAAAAACACAATAAATACAGGAGTGTCAGGCCTAATGAGCACAGCAATTCATATCTGGAAGGTCTCATCCCCATGAAGCAGATGCGGAGACTGAAGGTTCCCGCCTGCCCACAGCTGGCCAGCTGCCTAAGTCTCCTCCTCTCCAAGCAATCGAATACTGCTTCTGTGCATCCTCCACTCTTTTCACACCTCTTCTGCTTCTAGGAGACAAGGAGGGAGAGGGGTTTGCAGGTGTTGCAGCAGGAGGGGGAGACACCCATGACTCTTCACCAGCCTGACTCATCTCTGCCTCTTGACTTCCTCTCCTGCTTCAGCTTCTTCCTCTGATTCTGGACTCCTCTCTGCCACTGACTCTCCCAGCTCACTAAGCCCTGTTACCTTTTCAACTTCTGACACCTCCTCTTCCCAGTCTTCACCCACTTCTCCCTCTGACCATTCATCTTCATCCCACCACCAATACCCAGGATCTGAGACATCTTCCCCTGGGGGTTCCTCAACTGGTTCCTCCCACCATTCCTCTGCGTCCAACCAGTCCATGACAGTGGACCACCACAGTTAATATGCAAGCTCTGACTCTCTTTCAAGGACAGTTGCCTGATTGTGTCTGATAGTATCTTATGAGCATTCACACCCCTAATACATACTCTCAACCTTCAAAAGGACCCTGCCTAATTGCTAACTGGGGGCAGAACATCCCCAATATAGACTCTTATTTTTAGCACATTCAGCTGTTTTAACGGTCTTCCTAATTACTGCTGTTCTATCATCTGGCAGATGATGAGTTAGATCTTCAGGTATTAAACTCAGCTGAGATCTGGATTAACTTTGAAGTTCAAGCAGCGAGCACTGCACGGCTGTGGAGCGGCACATAATTTTGAGCTTGATCCATAAGCTGCAGAATGAAAGCCGTGTCATAGAACACCTCGGGCCACAGAAACAATTCTGCCTGTGAATCTGAAACGTACATGTCATCCTCAGACAGATGAACAAATCAGCTTGTCCAGGCCTAAACTGTGGCTAAAGGCTGTTTATGATGCAGAAGTGGGTTTGGGCAGCTAATTTTTCAGAGATAACTCTACCCCAAACACTGCCAGTTTCTTCTCTTGCAATAAAGTAAAATTAAATGCAATATTATACTAGTTCACATAAATGACAGATGAACTTGTTTATGAACTGTACAACATCAGAATGCAGGTGGGGAGGATCACTGCACACACACTTCGCTGTACATATAAAGCAAGGTCAGGAAAATGTTTTGCCACATGCCATGGGTGGGTAGGACCAGAAGCAAAAATGGTCAGAGCAGCAAATGCCAATTTTACCTTTGTACAGTAATCTTGTTTCTATGCACATACCTCTGTTTCCTTCCTCCAGGCAAAAGAGAGGCATTTCCAGGGTTCAGTCACACATTCCAGCCAGGAAAAATTACTCCATGTGCAAAGTAGGGGCAGTGGGGGAGGTGATATGGAAAAAGTCCCCAAGGGCTAGACCACCTGCACCCATATGAACGCAGGGGCTGACACCGTCTATCTGCTTCCTCCTCTTTAGTTTGTGTTGCCCTTGTAGAACTCAGCAAGAGGAGGAGAATGAAATTTATTAAGAAAGGTTGCAGCATTTGGGATTTTATTTTATTAGTTTAGGAAAAAGGTGAGTAAGAGGTGGCGTGATAGATGTTTATAAAATGATGCATGGCACAAAGAAAGAGGTAGAGAAGAGTTTTTCTCCCTCTCACACGCCACTGGAACTCATGGATATCCAATGAAGCTGAATGTTGGGAGCTTCATGACAGATAAAAGAAAGGAGTTCTTCACTGACTCCCAGAGGAGGCTGTGACGGCCACCAGCTTGGGTGGCTTTAAAAGAGGATTAAACAAATTCATGGAGGAAATTGTTGACTACTAGTCATGATGGCTATGCTCTTCTTCCATGAATGAAGGTGGTAATGCTTCTGAACACAAGGTGCTGGAAACCATAGGAGGGGCCCTGCTTGTGGGCTTCCCAACTAGGGCAACTGATTGGCCACTGTGAGACCAGGATGCTGGGCTAGATGGGCCTTCTTATATTCTTATGAGAATACTGCAAATTAGTTGGCTCAGCCTGTCATTGGCTCTGCTTTATCTCTCGTTGGTCTTCTGCCCAACCAGTCCTGCCAGCAGGTGACGAGAAGACCTCTGTCTGAGGCCCCGGAGAACCAGTAAGAGTCGATTGCTGAACAGTCTGCCTTCCTTCAACGCTGCTTTGTATGCCCCACATTGTTTCCATACCTTGTTGTCAAGCTTTGAATTGCAGCTGCCACAGTTATTTTTTTAAATTTTTTTTACATTAGATGCATTTGCCACTCAGATGACGCAATTAATTTTCTTGAGACTAAATTGCCGCAGGCCCATTTACATTAATTTAATGAACATCTTTATCATGCCTTTTATCTGAAGATCACTCAGATACAATTGCCTCTGGATTGAAATTCAAAATCCTATCTGGTGGCAAAACCGCGGCATCACGATGCCTTGTTGCGGAATGGTGCCCTTCAATGATGAATCACGAAGCGTGCTTTATTAGCATGGTTTATTCAATTTGTTGATGCTAATAATAACAACTCACAGCATTTATATAGCACAGCTCAAGTGTTCAACACGCCCCACATATTCTATCTCACAGATCCTTATGGCACCCTTACGGCATAGCTCTGGGAACACAGGAGAGAGGGTTGGCTTGCCTGACGTGTATCATAGCTATGCATGGTATAGAGAAAGTGGACTGTTGGTCCACTCTGGATGCACGCTGGATGCACTTTGGGTGCATTCAAATGTCTGAAATATTTTGCTAGTTTCTCTCATTACAATGCTGGTACCTATGCCCTGCTTTCCAATGTTCCTTTTACAGTGCTGTACTAAGCTGAGTGTTGGAAGATTCTGGACATATAAAAGGAAGCACTTCTTTATGCAATGCCGAGTTAAAACTATGGGACTCATTCCCACAGGAGGCACTGGTGGCCACCAACTTGGATGGCTTTAAAAGAAGGTTGGACAAATTCTTGGAGGAGAGGGCTGTTGAATCCAGCTTGCAGGTTCCTGCAGGCACCAGGTCGGCCACTGTGCGGAACGGGATGCAGGACTAGCTGGGCCATTGGCCAACCTTGCATTATGAAACTGCTGCTTTTCAACTGATATACTGGGATGTTGTGATAAATTTCATTCACATCAGTGGGCATGGTGTGACACATCAAAGAACGCCATCGGACAACGACCCTACTCCCCCACCATTTCCACACATGCAAGTTTCTGTCCCCCATATGAAAACATGAAAGAGTTGGATGCTGGTATGCAGCCCCATATTTTGCATTTTACTCATGATATTCCAGGCCACAAGGGCTGCAAAGAGATTTTTCTGCCATCAAATTACATAGAAAGTAGCATTAAACATGCACCATGTTCCATTAGTTTTCTAGTAGTGGCTTTTATGTGAAGCTTTAGGGAAACTTTGGGAAATGGAATAAACCAACTTGTGAATGTAGCTTTGAATTCATGGACATCCAGGGTGGAGTCAGAATTGTGGAGTTGGAAGGGACCCCAAGGGCCATCTAGTCCAACCCCCTGCAACTCCTCCAATGCAGGAATCTCAACTAGATCATCCTGTTAGAGCTCTGCTTAAAATCCTCCAATGAAGGAGAGTTCACTAAAATCCAACTAATGAATGAACTAAGTGAGTCAACTCTGAATAAGCTTAGTTGAATACTGTCCCCAAGGAATCTGAATATTGGAAGATTCAGGATGAGCAAAAAAAGAAGAAAAGAAAAAAAAGAAGAAGTACTTATTCACATAGCATATGGTTGAATTTGCTCCCACAGAAGGTAGTGGCTGTCAACTTGGTGCCAGAACACCTGCTTTGCATGCAGAAAATCTCAGGTTTGCTCTGACATCTTTAAGTAGGGCTGGGAAGAGCCTCCTGCCTGGAATCCTGGGGAACTGAGCTGGTCAGAGTAGACAATATTGAACTTGGTGGATGAATGGTCTTACTCGGTATAAGGCAGCTTCCTGTGTTCATTAAAAATCATAGTTCATAGAATTGTAGAGTTGGAAGGGACCACGAGGGTTATTTAGTCCAACCCCCTGCAATGGGACACAGGTGGGACTGTGGTTTAAACCACTGAGCCTAGAGCATGCTGATCGGAAGGTCGGCGGTTCAAATCCCCGCGACGGGGTGAGCTCCCATTGCTCGGTCCCAGCTCCTGCCAACCTAGCAGTTCGAAAGCACGTCAAAGTGCAAGTGGATAAATAGGTCCCGCTCCGGCGGGAAGGTAAACGGCATTTCCATGCACTGCTCTGGTTTGCCAGAAGCGGCTTAGTCCTGCTGGCCACAAGACCCGGAAGCTGTACGCCGGCTCCCTCGGCCAGTAAAGCGAGATGAGCACTGCAACCCCAGAGTTGTCCTTTACCTTTTTTACCCTGCAATGCATGAATATTTTGTCCAGTGTGGGGCTCAAACCCAAGGCCCTGAGATTAAGAGTCTCATGCTCTACCGACTGAGCCACGCTCCAACTCATCCCATTTCCTCTTTTTAGAAAAGGGGGAGAATCCTCCAGAATCTCATCTGTTTCTCCCTGTTTGTTTTCCAATCTTCCTCCAGCAGGAGTTTGCAATTTGATGTGCGTTTCTGTGTTGTATTTCAGCTTTTCAGTAGCATTCCTGTCATCTGTGCAGCTGCGCCTATCACCTGCTATTCTGCTGAAACCATACTGGATTTAATTATCTCTCCTTACTCCCCACTGTGATATATTTGCTGCCATTTATGCTGCCTCCTGCTGATAGGATTGGCCTCGAAGTCATTCGTTCTTTTTCTTCTTTTGCCAAGGTCCTGGCCAGCTGTCTGCTGCTATTGAAAATAAGAGGGCCAATCCCAAAGCAGTGCTTCACTCCAGGAGCGGGAAACCTTTGATCCTCCAGATGTTGTTGAACTGCAACTCACAGCAGCCCCAGAAATTGTGTCCAATGGCCAGGAATGGTGGGAGTTGCAGTTCAGCGACACCTGGAAGGCCATTTTTTAAAACCTTGGGTGTGTGTGTGTGTGTGTGTTGGAAATGGGCAGGAACTAACAGGCAAAGAGAATGTCCGGGGTGATCTTATGGCTATTTACATACAAGGAAGTGTGGGATGTAATCCACTGGGAGCAGTCAAATTCAACATTCCTTGTTTTGCTAGAGTGGACATGCAAGGGAATGTTTGGTCCAGCCAGTAGAAACTTCCTGTTCCTCCTGGCCTGGAGCATCCTTCTTTGCATGTGACTAGTGGGTGGGTGTGACCTTTCCAGACCTGGTAAAAGTCCAAGGCATGCTGCCACTCTCTCTCATTTCCATCTTCTTTTCATCCTGTGAACTTCCTGGAATGAACTGCTGGCTGCCAGCCAAGCAGTCTCCCAGGTCATATTCTTTAGTATAAGTATGTAACTTTAAGCCTTAAGCCCGCCTTCAGGGATCACACTGTTGTCTGCCTGATCGTGAGTAAACTTTCTTTTTATTGTTTATGAATAAGACTGTGGTGTCTTTATTCTTTTAGGAGGGATTCAAGGGGTCTTACCAGGAAAATATTAGAACACATTTCAATCTGGACAAGCCAGATTGAATTGTGTATTGTCTTAAGAAACTCACATGAGTTTGCAACTAGTTTTCTGCTGTGCGTGAGAAGGGAATGTAAACTCTGCTAAGTAAAGGAACTTGATAGCGCAAGTTAGGAAGGATATTAATAAACAATATATCCTCCTCTGCCAGCCTGAACATTCCCACAGGAAGTACCATTGTAGGGGAGATATGTTACTCAGAGGTAGATGTCAGATGAGAGGAAGCAGTAAATCACACCATGAAATCTGGAGCTAACACTTTATTAGCAAAAACATGATTGACACAGGAGTGTCAGGCCTAATGAGCGCAGCAACTCGTCTCTGGTAGGTCTTGCCCCTATGTAGCAGTTGTTGAGACTGAAGGTCCTCACCTTCCTACAGCTTCCTGAGTCTCTTCTGTTCCAGGGTCCCTCCTAAGCAATCTGAGACTATGCTGATGTGCCTGCCTTTGCTCCTCCCTCACCACACCTCTTCTGGTTTTGGGAGACCGGGGGGGGGGGAGGGGAGCAGGATAGGGAGACATCTGTGCCTCCTCACCAGCCTGCCTCATCTTGGCTATTTGGCCTCTCTCCTCTCCTGCTTCAGTTTCTGCCTCTGATTCTGGACTTTTCTCTGCCACAAACTCCCTCCTCTCACTAAGTCCTGTTGCCGCTTCAGCTTCCAATATCTCCTCTTCCCAGTCTTCTCCCTCTTCTCCCTCTGACCACTCATCATTTCCCCACCACCACTCCCTGGGTTCTGAGCTTTCTTCTGATTCCTCTCGCCATTCCTCTGTTTCCAACCAGTCCATGACAGTAGATCACAGGGCATTGTTTTTCAGCTGGAACTCACAAGAATCCAGTTCCGGCACCTCTCAGGTGGGCACTATTGCCATTGTAAGAGAGGAAGGGAGCAGTGGTGAAGCTGCATGCTCCGGCACCGGGGGCGGGGAGCAGGCGGAGGCGTGGCTGGCGCATGTCCCAGGGGGCATGACGTGCATCCCGGGGACATGGCATGCCGCCTGTGGGAGCATGACATGCATCCCGGGGACATGGTGCGCTGCCCACGGGGGTGTGGAACCTGGTGCAGTGGGGGGGGTGCACTGTGTGTCTGGGGGCAGCCACGATGCTACCCACCTCCCCGATGGTGCTGGGGTGGTGCGCTGCCCCTGCCCCTCCTGTTCCTTCACCAGTGCAAGGGAGGCATTCATGGTGAGTTCCGGCACCTCTTTTTCTTGAAAAATAGCACTGGTTGAGCATCTGCCTTGCATACAATTCCCCACATCTCCAGGTAGGGCTGATTTCTTGTGGAGAGCTCCTACCAGTCAGATGAAAACAAGAATCTTACAGAGAAGGGGCATAGCTTAGTGGTAGAGCATCTGATTTACATGCAGAAGGTACTGTGTTCAACCCCCAGCGCCTGAAGCTACGACTGAGGAGACTCCTGCCTGAAACCCTGGAGAAGGTGGCTCAGTGCTGAATTAGATGGACCAGTGGTCTGAGAGTTTAAGGCTGCTTCTTAAGAAAGTAATTGTGCAAAAACTTTGCATCCCTGTAATGTTGGCTTGTGCCCATCAGCAGGTGAGGTGGAATGCTGGGAGCATAAGCAGACAGAGCTAATTCTAATCTTGTCTCCATCCTCGTCCCTGCTTAGTTCCAGGGGGGACATCAATGTGGCTAAGGAGGAGAAAGCTGATTGGTGGTGTTGCCCCCAGAACTGTTTGCAAGTAAGAAGGCAGACAGTTGGGACAGCAGGATAAGACCATTGTGTTGCCCTGATAGACAAGCTTCCACTAATTATTAGTTTTTTGAACATCGCTTTTAGTGTTTTTGCGAAAGGAAGTCTCTTAATCTCTGGTGCAGCATGAAAGGAAGATGAGGATCTTCTTAAGAGGAGTTTTAAAAACGTATCTCACTTTGTGTCAGGTACAAGTATTAGAAGCCTTTCATTAATGGAAAGAGACATTGTTTTGTAAAAGGAAGCATTTCCAAATGCTTTGCTGGAGAGGTTTTGATAGAACTTTGATGTTGGCTTCATGAGAAATATAATTCCTTCGTTAAGTCTCGACAGAATCAAGTGCATTGCTGTAATTGCTTTGTTAAGCCTCTGAGAACGCAGAAATTAATATCGTCAGCAAGCAGCTGGAGCTGAAACAAAAAAACAAAGATCATTATGCTACAAAGCTAATGCACTATTTCCAGCTTCTTTGCTTTGACAACTAAAAAAAAAGGGGGGGGGGAAATGGACCATGTTTTGAATAGCGATAGAGCAAGATACAGACTCTTGTCCAGTTGAAATGCCTCATGTCCATTTAAGGCATGTGGAGATCCTTTGGGATTGGGGTCTGGGATCAATTTGCCTTGCTTTGTGTTCACAACCCACTACCATTGGACTTGGGATCCCTGAGGAACTTAGTTTCCTATGGCTCCTCCTTGTATCTGGAACACTGCTGTTTTCAGCTGTATTCTAGGTGCCCTGACAGAACAAGGCAGGCATGGTGGGAGGTGAGGAGGAAGTGCTTGCTGCTGTCAGTATCTTCTACTTATGTGCCCACTCCCAATTGTGCTCGGAAACTTACTAGGAGCCAATGCAGATCTCTCAGGACCAGTGTTATATGGTCTTGGCGGCCACTCCCAGTCACCAGTCTAGCTGCCACATTCTGGATTAGTTGTAGTTTCTGGGTCACCTTCAAAGGTAGCCCCACGTAGAGCGCATTGCAGTAGTCCAAGTGGGAGATAACCAGAGCATGCACCACTCTGGTGAGACAGTCTGCGGGCAGGTATTTCTTTTTGGATAAGATTTTATTTTATTTTATTTTAAAATCACAAGTACAGACTGGCAGTGGTTTCTCCATTCCCAGAGATGTTCTGTTCCTCTCTTCATCATTTGCTGGCTGTAGTTTGATAGTGTTCTGCTTGAGTTTAATGCATGTAATATGCTAAGAGCTGGGAAGGTAAGTGGAAATAAATAAATAAGTGTAAGAACGCTTTCTGTCTGCTGTGCATAACAAAGAATGGAGGCAAAAGGCAGCCCCAGGAAAGACATGAAACCATGCTAGCTCCTGCAGATGATAAAAAAGCAATATGTAAAAAATTGTACACCTTGCGTTGCAGAAGTTGAGGTTCTTTGCTTCAAAAGATGAAGGCTTCTCCTTGTGCCTTTTAGCAAAGAGAGGATTTTATCATTATATATACATGACTATCTATGTGCAATAAGCCCCTGATATGACGCGATTTATTTCATTTGGCATTTCAATTCCTCTCTGCCAAGTTAGGTGTAATTGTGTAGACATGGTCACTTTTAATTTTTTATGGGCTTGTATAATGTACGATTAAGGGTGGCATGTAGGGGCACCAGAAAGTATCACTATCCACTTTTCACTTTAATTTTCTTTCGGCAGTTCAATAATTCATCTAAACTGGATGATGAATGCCACCATGAGAGTATACAATGGGCACACTGGAGAGAGAAATGGGTTTCTGCAATAGTGCCTTAAAGCCAATAGCGGCTTTGGAAGACATTCTTGTCTACTATCAGTTTTAGTAACTGCATCTTGCATACAATGAGCATAGATATGCTCTTGGTTGCTGTCCTATATTTCTTCCCCCACCCCACCTCTCCATCTGAGGTTGCCTTAATAAAAGTGAACAAGAAAATGCTTGGGATGGATGCATCTGTTCATTCTGATTTGTACCAGTTTCTCATTTCCCCCCAGTAATAAGTTCATTTCTAAAAAAAAATATCGAGTTCTTTACTAGCCATGATGTCTATGTGCTGCGTCCACCGTCAGAGGCAGTACTGATTCTGAATACCAGTTGCTACTAGAAACCCCTGGAGTGGAGAGGGCTCTAGTGAGCAGCTCCTGCTTGTGGGCTTCCCAACTAGGGCAACAGATTGACCACTGTGAGAACAGGATGCTGGGCTAGATGGGCCTTTGGCCTGATCCAGAAGGGCTCATCTTAGGTTCCTGTACTGCATTTCCACATCAGTTTGCATTTTGGGGGGTGTGGTGGGGTGGGGAATTGATAGCATGGCATCAGTTGGTGACCCCAACATCTGTGCAGGTTCTTGTGAGAGCAAACAGGCCTTGCAGCTCAAATGTGGAATTTGGGAAGGAACAGGGGAAGCAGAGCCTCACCTCCCAGTGGACCTTCAACACTGTCATTGATCCAAAAGAGCTGGTAGATCCAAACATCCCTACTGTAGGAGTGAAGGTTTCACCACACCAACTCCCTTGGTTCAGGCAGCTGTCGAAACCCCCATATCTCTCCTATGGCTACAGGAGCAGAGAAGACAATGGTCCAGGCAGGAACATCTGGTATGCCAAGGAAGGGGCCCAGCTAGCTGCCCATATGGCTGCTTGGAAAGAAAGAGTTCCACAAGGAAGTATCTGACCATATCAAGTGCTCGATGAGAGCCAGGAAGTGAGGGGTTGAGCTTCCTGCCAATCTAAGCTTCTCATTGCTGAAGCAACATCTCCATTCAAAGCTTCAGGCTCCCTGAACTGGAGAGGTGGCTAGAGGCAGGTTGGACCCAAGTCGTAAAGTGCTCAAAAGGTGCAAACCAGCCTAAGAGTTGTTGAATTGGGAATTGTTTGAGGGTGTTGAGATTTATCCCTTAGTGATTCCTATCTCTGCCAGAGAACTATTGTTTCCTTTTTTTTTTTTTTAATAAGATTTTATTATTTTCTATTAAGACAAAGGGAAAACATAACATAAACAACAACATTCACAATATAAAAATACAAAATACAATACATAAACACAACACAAAAACATAATCAAACAATCACAATAAAAAGAAACATATACAAACCTTTAAACTAACATTTATCCTCTTACTTTTCTTGTTACTATCTTCTCTATTTTGAGGGACTTCCCCCATTCCCTCCACTGTCTTCAAAATCATATATATCTTCAAGGTAGCTTTGTATCTTGTTCTATTCACATTAACTCAATTTTTAATACACTTTACTTTGCTTAATCATATCTTAACTTTAACACCAAATCTTAACACAATTCCTAACAATTAAATTTTTCACACAAAAATATCTTACCAACAATTTTATCTAACATATATCTACTAAAGCCGCTATTCTATTTAATTCTGCTCAAATATTCAATTTTACTGTTTTGACTAAATAATCCTTAAATTTCTTCCAATCCCTTGACACCTTCTCCTCCCTCTGGTCCCGGATTCTGGCGGTCAGCTCTGCGAGTTCCATATATTCCATCATCTTCATCTGCCATTCTTCCACCGTTGGTATCTCTTCGCCTTTCCATGTTCTTGCCAATAAGATTCTAGCTGCTGTTGTGGCATACATAAAAAACACTCTATCCTGACTGGGTATCTCTTCATTGGTTATGCTCAGGAGAAATGCCTCTGGTTTCTTACAAAAGGTAACCTTCATTACCTTCTTGAGTTCGTTATAAATCTTATCCCAGAAAGCATTTACCGCTGGGCACAACCACCACATATGAAAAAAGGTACCTTTCGCATGTTTACATTTCCAACATACATCTGACATTTTGGTATTCATCCTGGCTATCTTAACTGGTGTCAAATACCATCTATAAACCATTTTCATTATGTTTTCTCTTAGACTATGACAAGCAGTAAATTTAATACCTTTTTGCCACAATCCCTCCCAGTCATCCATCATAATATTGTGTCCTATATCTTTCGCCCAATTTATCATTGACGATTTAACCAATTCATCTTTCGTATGCCACTCTAGCAAAAGATTATACATTTTGGAAAGGTTTTTAAAGTTCGATTCTATCAGTTCTGTTTCCAGTTTTGATTTTTCTACTTGAAAACCAACTTTTTTGTCTATTTTGAATGTTTCATATACCTGATGATAATGCAGCCAGTCGGGGACCTGACTTTTCACTTGATCGTAGCTTTTTAGCTTAAAAGAGTCCCCTTCCTGCTGCAATATGTCCATATATCTTAACCAATTTGCAGACATGTTCGGTCTCTTGTAGGCCTTGGCCTCCACTGGAGAGATCCATCTAGGGGTCTTTCTCTCTAGCAAGTCTTTATATCTAGACCAAACCTGGTATAAGGATTTTCTAACTATATGAGACTTAAAAGTTCTGTGGATCTTAGCCTTGTCATACCAAAGGTATGCATGCCAACCGAACATATTATCATACCCTTCCAAGTCCAATACATCAACATTCTCTAGTTTAAACCAGTCCTTTAACCAGCAAAAGGCCGCTGCTTCGAAGTAAAGTCTTAAGTCCGGCAGGGCAAAGCCTCCTCTCTCTTTAGAATCTGTTAAGATCTTAAACTTAATTCTTGGCTTTTTGCCCTGCCATATGAACTTTGATAAGTCCTTTTGCCATTTCTTAAAGCAATCCAGTTTGTCCAAAATTGGTATGGCTTGGAATAAAAACAGCATCCTTGGTAGGACATTCATTTTTATCACGGCAATTCTTCCCATTAACGACAGTTTCAATCTTGTCCATATTTCCATGTCTTTCTTTATTTCCATCCACAGTTTTTCGTAATTGTCCTTATACAGGTTCAAATTCTTGGTTGTGAGGTTGATACCTAGATATTTTACTGTTTTGACAAAATTGAGGCCAGTGCCTTCCTGTATTCTTTGAATTTGTTCTGCACTCATATTTTTTCCTAAAACTTTGGTTTTCTGCTTGTTTAACTTGAAACCAGCTACAAGTCCAAATTGTTCGATTATTCCCAAAGCTCTGGGGACACTGCTTTCCGGTTCTTGCAGGGATAACATCAAATCGTCTGCGAAGGCGCGTAATTTGTATTCCTTCTCTCCCACACGAATTCCTTTTATCTGTTTGTCCTTTCGTATCATATTTAGGAGGACTTCCAGGACCGTAATGAAAAGTAAAGGGGAGATAGGGCACCCTTGTCTTGTTCCCTTTTCAACTTCAAACTCCTCCGATATCACACTGTTTACTATTACTTTAGCTCTTTGCTCTGTATAGATGGCATTAATGCCATTCAAAAATTTTTGACCAACTCCCATCCTTTCCAAATTCTTTTTCATAAATGTCCAAGAGACTTTATCAAATGCTTTCTCTGCATCAACAAACAATAGTGCCGCATCTGTATTTATGTTTCTCTCCAGTTTTTCTAAAATGTCCACAATAATTCTCGTGTTATTACTAATTTGTCTTCCTGGCAAGAAACCTGCTTGGTCTCTATGTATATAGTCTTTCAACACTCTTTTCAGCCTTGTAGCCAATATATTTGCAAAAATTTTATAATCCACATTCAAAAGGGATATTGGGCGATAGTTTTTCATTTGAGTCTTATCAGTATCTGGTTTTGGAATCAGTGTGATAAAGGCTTCCTTCCACGTCTCTGGTGCCCTATCTCCTTCTAGTATCTTGTTGCATACTTCTCTTAGTGGCTGCGATAGCCAGTCTTTCAATGTCTTATAATATTTTGCTGTTAGACCGTCCGGTCCTGGAGCCTTCCCCAATTGCATGTTATTTATTGCATCTTCTATCTCCTGTGTCGTTATTGGGTGGTTGAGAGTAACTAGTTTTTCCTCTGGGACCTTTTGCAATCCATTCTTTTCCAGAAATCGGTCAATTTCTGCTTCATCTATCTTCTCCTCCTTGTACAGTTGCTTGTAAAATCTTTGAAAACACCATCTGATTTCCTCAGGTTTCTCCACGTTTTTTCCGTTTACTACCAAGGTATTGATGACATTTGCCTTTTGTCTTTTCTTCAATTGCCAAGCTAGTAATTTTCCACATTTATTAGCCGATTCAAATGTTCTTTGCTTCATCATTTTCACTTTCCATTCGATATCCTGATTCATTATATTAGCATATTGGGATTGCAAGTATTTAATTTCTTTTTGGATTTTGACACATCTGGGATGTCCTCTTAATTCTTTTTCCTTTTCTTTGATTGATTTCAACAATCTCTCCATCTCTGCATTTTGTTGTCTCTTCTTTTTTGCTTTTTCACTAATGAGAAATCCTCTCATTACAGCTTTACTTGCATCCCAAGCAATTCTTTTCTCCACTTCGGAGCTCCAATTTATCTGAAAATATTCTTTCATCTTTTTCGCCGCTCTTTCCACTAGCTTGGTGTCTCTCATCAAAGCGTCATCCATTCTCCATCTAAAAGAGTCCTTGGAAATCATTTTTAAATTTAACTGTACAGGGTTATGGTCTGAAAGAGTTTTAGGGCCAATTTCTGCCTTTTGTATTTTTGGAGCCAATTCATTCGAAATCCAAATATAATCTATCCTCGACCATGACTGCTGAGGTTCGCTGAAGAATGTTGCCTCTGTATCTGTGGGATTTTTTAATCTCCAAGAGTCCACCAAATTCAGATTATCCACCATTTCAAAAAAAGTCTTTGGGAGTTTCCCATCGTTCGTTAATTTAGTTCTTTGAGATCTGTCCATTAATGTGGAAACTGCACCATTAAAATCTCCAAGGCAAACTAATTTATAATCCAAATAATCCAACAGCAAATCATGTATTTTCTTATAAAAAATTGACTTTCCATCATTTGGTGCATAAAGTCCCAGAATCAAGAATTTTTCGCCTTGTATATTAATTTCAATTGCGATGTATCTCCCTTCTTCATCTTTAAAAAGCTGTCTTGGGCTATATTTCTCCTTTGCGTATATCACTACTCCTCTCTTCTTGGCCTTATCCGATGATATAAACTCTTGGCCTAATTTTTTGTTCTGTAGTAATCTTCTGTGACGTCGGGCTATGTGGGTTTCCTGTAAGCATATTATATCCAAATTCTTCTTTTCTATGCTGTAAAACACTCTGCGTCTCTTTGGTCTCTGATTCAATCCCCGGACATTCCATGTCATTAACTTGAGCGCCATTTTCCTTTCTCTAGTCTTCTCCTCCAGTTGCTTCTCCTTTCTTGTCTTCCTCTGGATCCTTGCCTGGACTGGGTAGGCTTGGTGGTGGTCCCGGCGGTGGTGGAAATACCTCTGGAAACCTGTAGAATTGTGCTGGGTCGAGTGGTGTGCCTTTAAATTGTTCCAGGTGCTTGTCCAAAAACTTCTGCTTCTCCGCCAGGGACCTTATTCTTATCTTTTTTCCTTCAAACGTAAATGCCAGGCCTTCTGGAAATTCCCAACTGAAGGGGATTTTCCTTTTTCTAAGCTCAGTTGCCAAATCGTTGTAGGGAACTCTTTTGTCAAGGAAAAATCTGGGGATATCCTTATAAAAAATTACTTTATTCTGCTCAACCACCAGGTTGTTTCTATAATGCAAGTCCAGAAAGTAGTCTCTGTCGTGTCGATCGTGTAGCACAATCAAACAGTCACTGACTGTTTTGCTACTTTTCTTTCCTCTGGAGCCTCTTGGACCAAATCTGAAGGCCTTCACTATGCGTGCTGAGACGTTGATTTCTTCTATCTCCCAAAATCCTGAGAATAACTTCACTATGTAGTCTTTTAGGTCTTCCCCTTCCAGTTCTGGAAGATTTCTTAGGCGGATGTTGCCCTCTCTTTGATGTAGTTGCAGAACTATTGTTTCCAAGGTAGGAAAGCAGTTATTGTGAAATCGGATTCCATTAGGGCTTTTTTTTTAAAAAAGCGGGCACTCACCAGAACTCAGTTCTGGCACCTCTTAGGTGAGCACCGTTGCCATTCTAAGAGAATGAAGGCAGCATTTGTGGTGAGTTCTGGTACCTCTTTTTCTAGAAAAATAGCACTGGGTTTAGATAGGTAGGATGTTTCTGCCCTTGATTTGTAAGCAGGCAAAGCATGTTTTCAACACCACCACCCGTAGCATCATCACAAGTTGTGATGGGAAGAATGTTTTGCTTATTGATTTCAACACATTGGGAAGCATCTTAGGGAACAAATGAGCTGAAAGTGCAGCAATACATTCCTCTGGGCTGGAAAGCAAACGGGAGTTACATCACAAAAGTCAAGGCAGTGTGGATAGCCCATCAGATGGGTAGGCCATGTGATAGCGCCTGAGGCAACATCTCCAAAGAGCAATGTCAGATACTATTCCCAGCTGAGGGAGTGAAGAAGGGAAAGGGAACCTGGCACAGTGCTTTTCCTTATAGCCTGGGACAAAGTCAGAGGGCTGTACCCATGGTTAAACATACTTGGACTAGACTTCTGAAATTAATGGGAATGGCTGACATAGGTCACATTCACACCATGCAGAGAAAACACTATTATATCCCTTTAACAGCCATGGCTTCCACTCTGAAGAATCCTGGGAGCCACAGTTTGCTAAGGGTACAGAGAGTTGTTAGGAGACCCTACCCACAGCTACATTTTCCAGCACCCCTAACACACTATCTCCAGGATTCTGGGGTGAGGGGAATCCGCGTGAGTGTTCAAGTGTTATAAGAGTGCTTTAAATGTATAGTGTGGCTGTGACCTTAGAGCTATTAATTCTATCAGGTCTACTCTGAGTACAACTCACTTGATTACACAGCAGAAATTCCAAGCCATAGACACACATGCTTTCCAAACTTCCATAGGGATGCATGTGTTTGTAACATCACTGCTCATGCCAAGGGTTGCAGCTTGGGAACCCCCATTGTCTGAAAGTAGTACTCATGTGCTCTTCAGTGGCCTGCTCCTGCAAGGGTTTTCCAAGGGATCTGATGCTTGCAGATTCTTTTTCTTGAAATTTAAGAATGTTTAATCTCACGAGAGGTATGTTTCTCCTTTGTACAAAGGGCTTAACCAGGCATGCTCCACAGTTTAAAGCCCCATGTCCGAATGCTCTTTTTTCTGCCCTGAGCTTTCCCTGCTCTCTCTCTCTCTTAAAAAATATAGTTTTATTAATTTCTAATTACAAAAAGGGGGGAATATGAAAACAAAATCCCATCTCTCCTCCCCTCTCCAGGACGGGTCAATCTAGTTAAATTTGCCGAAACCCAACCTGTGATTTAAGTAGTTTCCATTTTTCAGGGTTATCAGTAAAGTATTTTATAAAAGGAATGCCATATTTCAACAAAATTGTCTACATCATTTATATTATTCGATGCATGTAATCTCTTTGTTAATTCTTTCTGAAGCAGCAATACACCGTACATTCTGTTTCCAACAAGATACACACAGATGTTCCAGTCCTTTCCAATTCTGCGCCACTAGAAGGCATGATGCTACTGAAAGAAAAGTAATTAGTTCTTTATAACAAAGGTCAGAGTGCCCTTCTTGAAAAAAAGTTAACAATCCCAAACTTGGGATATATTCCACATGCTGGCCTGTAATAGAGTAAAAAGCAATCCACTTAAAACTCAAATTGACATTTGCTTCAACTGACTGCTAAAGAGTAGGTTTTCATGGGGAAAGCTTCCGGACAAAAAAACTTAAAATTAAACAAACACTTGGACATGGTGCTTTTAAGCGTATACCTGTGTCTGCAAAGAGCAAGGCAAAAAGTAAGTGTGGATAAACCCTAACTGTAAATCAAACATCCTCAACATTACAGGTAGGTAGCCGTGTTGGTCTGCCATAGTCAAAACAAAATAAAATAAAAAATTCCTTCCAGTAGCACCTTAGAGACACACTAAGTTTGTTCTTGGTATGAGCTTTCGTGTGCATGCACACTGTTTAGTATTCTACTGCAATGTGAAATGAATGTTAGAAAGTGAGGCGTAAATGCCACCATTATAATCAGCAAAATAAGCCCCCTGCTGAATGCACCCTAAGTGCCACATCTGTGCCTCTGTTCACCAATGGAACAGAACCTCACGCTGACCAGAGGATTGCAATGGATTTTGTCCAGGAAGGAGACAACTAGGGGAGGTGGACAACAACAGGGACACCCATCCCTCTGTTCTCCTTTATTATATTGCAACCCCTCTTTCATGAGATTTTTACCATTCCTGACATTCACAGATTATTTAATGATCTCATAATGGGTGCTAAGGGCATCAGCCTTCCCTTTGTAATGTCACAGGCCCTAGGGTTTCATGACAGGCAGGCCCTGACATCTAGATTAAAGCTAATTGCACTTGCAAAATCCATTAACTTTTTGCAAAACGAATGTCTGTGCCTGGAAATGTTTTGGACCTGCAGAATCAACTTGCTTTGATTGTGCTATCAGATCTCAGAAGAACAGATGGGGCTGGGTCAGATGCAACCTCTTATCTGCACATAAAATTCCTGCTCCTTTCATGGCATGAAGTAGTTTAAGGCATTTGCTGTATCGGGGATGGATTAACAACGAAGCGTATTGAGAGAATGGCCTCCTATATTATATCTCTGTGTGTGATATATATATATATCTGTGTGATATATGAACACCAAGTTGCTGTTGTTGTTGTTGTTGTTCAGTCGTTCAGTCGTGTCCGACTCTTTGTGACCCCATGGACCAGAGCACGCCAGGCACCCCTATCCTCCACTGCCTCCCGCAGTTTGGCCAAACTCATGCCAGTCGCTTCGAGAACACTGTCCAACCATCTCGTCCTCTGTCGCCCCCTTCTCCTTGTGCCCTCCATCTTTCCCAACATCAGGGTCTTTTCTAGGGAGTCTTCTCTTCTCATGAGGTGGCCAAAGTCCTCACCATTATGTACAGAATCTTAAAAATCCCAGGTCAGATTGTGGATAGGGTTTCAAATGAGATAGCCATGCTGCAAACCCTTTCTGCTCTAAAAAGTGTACCCCCTCCCTGGCTTTTGAGTCAATAGTGCAGTCATGGGCTGAAAGCAACATGCTTTTCCCCATCCTGTAACCATGAGAGCCACATATTGGGAATGATAGAGCTGAATGAGATTCACTCTCCTGTTAATTCAATGCCTCATTGAAAGCCTCCCTGCCGTCATGATGTACAAGAGAGAGGGAGAGAGATTTGATCTAGTTTGATTCACTGATTTTCCCCACCCCTAAACCTCTTTTTACATCTGTGTTATGTAATTCTGAATGTATTTTATTCTGAGCAAAGTCCAATTTAGACTCTGACATGTCAAATTCTGTTTGAGGGGGATTTTTTGGATGGAGAGAGAAGAAAATATTCTCCTGAGGGATCTGATTTTTTTGAGGGGGAAGGAAGAGCAGAAATATGATAATGCGATGGGAATAAGACGTCTGTTCTGCTAATTTAAAGGCTTCTCAATGTGGCAGAAGGAGGCTACAGGTAGCAATGTGAGAAGGCACTCTTTTCTGTTCTGCCCTGTATTTGTTGCACACAGCAGCGTTTCCATTCTGCTGCAGTTTGCACACCACCAAAGACTATGTTAATCAACTTGTGGTTGACTGTGATGAAATTATGTCACTTAATTTACATAATTAATTGGGTGGATTACATTGCTATTCTCTCATTCCAGACCATTCACTTCAGTGCAAAGGAAAGAACAATACAAACTGGGGGTAGGGGGGAGGAAGAGTAATTAATTGCTTGTTTTTTGCACTCTGAAAGCAACTTCAGCAACTGTTAGTACAGTGGTACCTCTGGTTATGAACTTAATTCATTCCAGAGGTCTGTTATTAAGCTGAAACCGTTCTTATCCTGAGGCGCACTTTCGCTAATGGGGCCTCCCACTGCACACACGCTTCTAGCGTGCAATTTCCGTTTGCATCCTGGGGCAAAGTTTGCAACCAGGAGCAGCTATTTCCGGGTTAGCGAAGCTCATAACCTAAAGCGTTCATAACCAGAAGCATTCGTAACCAGAGGTACCACTGTACCGATCATTTTCACCAAACTGATTTCCATCTTGAACATGGGACAAAAAAGTGAGCATTGAAAATTACTTTTTCTGTTCTCGCCATAATTCTCCAGCACCCCTAGCTACAAATGAGTGGACAAAGTTTTCTGCAAAACAAAACAAAGAGAGACATTTCAGATATTGTTCATGGAAATTCTTCAAGTTTCACTGCAAGCAAAAGTGGGTTTGCTATTAACTTAGAGCTCACTTCACTTTAAAAAAAAAAAAGAATTCTGTGTCAGAAAGGAGGTAGTACTTTGTTCCTATGCACTGAGTGGGTGATTTATTTTTTATTTGGTGGGGTATCAATCATTTTCTCTATAATTCTGGGGGTATAGCTCAGTGGTAGAGCATTTGACTGCATTTTCTCTATACTGTAATTTTAAAATTAATTTTTAAATACATGCCTGCAAACTTTCTTCTGGGCCTTTTCTTAAAAAAAACCAAGCACCTCCAACCGTTGCAAATGTCTAAGCTCAGTTGGAGTCTTTCAGTTATTAGTATTCTCAGAACTTTCAGGATAGGAAGAATCTGAGCCCAGTGTCTTTTTCAACTTGCGTGGGCACTTTATTTGAATGTCACACTAACTTTTTCTTTTAAAAAATAAAAATAAAAAAGTCAGCTTTAATTGTTCATTTATACAGCTGAGTTAAAACGGAGCAGGCAGGAGAGAGAAGCAAGGAATGCCTCGGAGCATTTCTAAAGGAAGAACTCCAGGACATTCTCTTCTGATCTTGTAGCATCATTGAATAAGGATGAGTGGTGTTTGTTTGTTTTTTCTTGCATTGAATGTGCATTATGTTCTTCTCCCTCTCTCATAACAGTAGCACTCAACATTCAATGTAGCTAGGTGTTGGAAAATTCAGAAAGTGCTTGTTCACACATTGCAAATTTAAACTATGGATATTTCTCCCACCATGTGGGCCACCAAAATGAATGGCTATAAAAAAGGAATGAAAGAAATTCCTTTGTTCTGGTTGTATTGGTGGCTACTAGCCAAGGTGACTTTGTTTTACCCCCACTGTCAGAAGACTGTCCCCGGGAATCACAAGTGGGAAAGTTTGATACTGTTCTCAGGTCCAGCTTGCAGTGCAGGCTTGCCACAGACATCTGATTGGGTATTGTGAGAAAAGGATGCTGGACTAGATGGGCCATTGGCCTGCTCCAGCTCTCTTCTGACATTGTTATGGGGTGTCAGAAAGAGAGGGGGGGGAGAGAAAGGGCTCTGTCCTCCTAGCCTGACATGCTATTCACATCAACAGATTACATCCAAGGAACTGCAGCACTTCCCTGGGTTTAGAGACAGGTCAAGATCTCTCTTGATGGTTTTTTGAAGGCGATGGCTATCAGTGCCTTGGGAAGGCAACCCTCTCCCTAACATGGCCACCATTAGGAGCTGGGGGCAAGTATGCAGAGAGAGCCATGCACCGTTTGGCTGATGTAGAACCGGAGGAGTGTTGAGATGACTGAAGCCTGAAAACATCTTAGGGGAACAAGGCCTCACTCTGGAGATCTGGCATGAAGTAGGGGACATTCACACCATTCATTTAAAGTGTTACAATACTACCGTAAACAGTCATGGCTTCCTCCAAGGAATCCTGAAAGATGTAGTTTGTTAAGGGTGTTGAGAATTCTTAGGAGACCCCAAGAGCTGGTTTAACAGTCAATTACTCTTCCCAGAGAATTCTGGGAATAGTAGCTCTGGGAGAGGAATGTGTTTTTTTTTTGGGGGGGTGTCTTCTAGCAACTCTCAGCACCCCTAACAAACTACAGTTCCCTTAGTGCTCTAAGTGTATGGCCTGAATGTGGCCTACACCTAAGCCTTGTTGGAGCACGCATGTAATTTGCTTTCACTTCTGCTCTGCTTATGGCATGTAAATATTACAAAAACACTACACGTCTCCATTGTGCTCCTTCCCTCCCTCATCCAAAGGAAAGCAACTCTAGAACATGTTAGCCCTCAGGGAAGTGGAGAACATACTAAACAGAACACCCCCAGGACTTGCTTTTTCCACAGAGAAGCTTATTGTATCTTAGCTGCTGCTGTTGTCTCTTTAAAAAAAGATATGATTAGGAATTTAAGTGGGTGCGTCATTTTTATTATCTATGTAAATCAGCAGCAATGGCAGTTTATATATCAGAGGAGTAGCCCTTCAAACCAATGCATCTGCTTTGATGAGGAACTGGGTTCTTGTGTGTATCAAGTCCCAAGATGTGTTGTTCCTTCCCTTATCTCCCTCCACTCCCATCAAAATATTGTGGTAGGACCCCTTCTAAGGATCTGTAAGAATGAGAGGGAATATATTTTCCATGAACAGCATGGATGCTCATATGACTTCGAAGTTCTCCCTCCTTCCTTCTTCGCTCTTCTCTCCCAACTAACTTCTGTCCCCAGGACTCACCCCATGACATCACCAGTGGCCTGCCCCCATAGCTTCACAAGTGGCCACTCCTTTGGTCTGAGGTCTGGACCTTGAAATCTTAGGGCCTGGGATTCTCTTGACCTGGCAACCCTAATATTGCCAGGTATGAAGTGCAAACAGGAAGGGAACTACATAGCAGTATCCAACTAAAGTGTCCCATCAGTGCAAGAACTCCTTCCTTTCCTCCCTCCGCCACTCATGTGCCCCATGCCCTTCCCAGTTCTGCTCTGGAGGCTTGATGCAACCCCTAGGACAGATTTGGGGGAATGTAGAGCAAAGAGGAAGGCAGCCCCATTGCACAGGAGGAAACCCTTGAGTCTTAGTTGGATGCTACAATCAGTAAAGGATGGATAGATTCATTCCTGGCCTGTGTTGATGTTGAATGGGTTCATTCATAAGTGCATGCCATCTCATTTCCCAGCACCACTGCAAGGCATGGTGCCGCCTGAGGTGAAACAAGCCAGAGATGGGTTCAGAGACCTGAGTTGCATCACACACACACACACACACACACACACACACACACACACACACACAATGTGAAATTCAATGGAGAGTCAGCTTGGTGTGGTGATTACAGCATTGAATTTAGGGACATGAAGGTTCAAATCCACAGTTTGGCATGACGCTCACTGGGTGACCCTCTCAGCTAATTGTGGGGATTAAATAAGGAGAGTGAGAACTCTGTACACCACCTTGGGCTCAAAAACACCTATGTTCCAATTCACACACTAGACTGGGAGTTGCCTATAAGAGGTCTGTCACAGAATCAAATTTTGGATAGCTCAGTCAGTAGAGCATGACACTCTTAATTTCAGGGTCATGGGTTCAAGCACCATCCCATGTTGGGCAAAAGATTCCTGCATTGCAGGGGGTTGAACTAGATGATCCTCATGATCCCTTCTATAATTCTAAGCATTTTTCTCTAGGAAAAACAGAGAGGTGTGAGCCTTCTTGCAGTTGAAATAAGACATTGCATGGACTCTGCTAGCTTCCTTCTTCCCAGGGGACACCCGGAGCTGCAGCAGCGGGGCAAACCACCCACGGGGGCTGGGCGATCCGCACACAGGGGTGCCATGGCTATCTGCCCAGGGGGGGCGTTACAGTGATCCACCCAGGGGGGTGGTGTGGCGAGCTGCCCACGGAGTTTGTCTGGTGGACGCAAGTACCACATTGCTGTTACAGGCAGCGCGGGGCCCTGAGCCACCGTGTCACTCCCAGGTGCGCTGCAGACCAGGCCCCGCTGTAAGTGCCACCCCCCGCAGTGTGCCATTTTGTCACCCCCTCAAGGGGTAGACCACACACCCCACACCCCACTTCCTACGCCCCTGCTCCTTCCTCTGCCTTTTCCATTACACCAACATAGGCTAAGGCAACCTTTGCTAACCAGGTGCCCTCCAGACTTTTAGAACTACAACTCCCATCAGCCCAAGCCAGCACATTGCTCGCTTGGGGCTGATAGAAATTGTAGTCCAAACCGTGTGGAGAGTATTAGGTTAGACCAGTGATCGCCAAACTTGGCCCTCCAGCTGTTTTGGGACTACAATTCTCATAATCCCTAGCTAACAGGACCAGTGGTCAGGGATGATGGGAGTTGTAGTCCCAAAACAGCTGGAGGGCCAAGTTTGGCCATCACTGGGTTAGACAGTGAAGGAGGAGCAATTCTAGGGTTGCCATATTTCAAACAGTGAAAATTCAGACAGAAAAGTTTTTGGCAAGATTGCCCCAAAAAGAAGAAGCCACTTTTGAGCTATTTTAAGGGGAAATCAGCAAGGCTTTTCTCAGACATTCTGTCCGGACACTGCTGATGAAGGCGATATTCCGGATATGTCCAGGAAATTCTGGACGTATGGTAACCCTAAGTGATGCCATTCTCTTACCCCATGGAAGCCTATGTCCGATTCAAAGAGGGGCAATGGTCCCAATGCAGTTGTCTCTCCACCACAACTGCACAAGGGCTCATGTTAAGTTTAACGTCATGGTGACTTTGGCTCCTAATCTAGATCACGCTGGGAAAGGTTTGCTCCATTTATCTGACAATATTACAAAGGTGCAATGTAACAAACGAGCCAATAAGTGCACCTAATGATTGATTTGCATGCAGATCAAAACCAGATGGTTAGAGGAGTTTAAAAGCAAAACAAGCTGGTCCCTCCCGGGGTTTAATAGAAGCACAGAAATGAGATTGCTGCTGTTTCATTTTTGTCTCCCAGCCCTCCCTCCCTTATTTTGGAAGGATTAAATTGCTTGTAGAATAATGTGGAAGGGCTTTGTGGTGTGTCAGCAAAAACAAAACGAAAAAAACAAAAAACCCGCACCGCCCCGTTATAATTTAATAGCATTCAGCACAAGATGAAGGGTCTTGATACAAAAGGCCTCAGCTGACGTCAGTCAGGGAGTAAAGCAAGGGGGGGTTGGTAGGAGTTTGGTCAAAATCTATATTGCAATTTGAAGCCTTTGTCGTTTTCAGTCAGAAATAAACCCAGCTGCTAATAAATCCAAGCCGGTAGGATGGGAGGGGGGAAGCAAGAGACGACAACTGGTTGTTGCCAACAATTGCAAAATAAGGGAGAAAACCTCGTGATTTTCTGGATCTTGATATAAATAATTTTTAGGAGTTTGCTCAGTAGCATTGCACCTGCCTTGCATATAGAAGGCCCCAGGCTCAACCTGCAATGGCATTTCCAGGTAGGGCTTGGAGAGAATCTTGCCTGAAAATCTCCAGAGGCACTGCTGGCTTTCAATATTGAGCTACGTATTTATTCATTCGCGTATTTGTTTATGAATTAATAATCCTCGCTTTCATAAAAGACATGGCAAGTCAGAACACAAAACAAGCTTCCGAAAGACACCTGAAGGAACAAAGGTGTGCTTCCTGCCGAACCTTCTAGTGGCAGGGAATTCCACAGGGCAGGGCCTGCCACACTAATGGCTCAGCCTCTGGTGAAAGCCAACTGAGCCTCAGGGGCATGGGAAACTGCCAGAAGTGCCCCATTAGATGATTTCAGTCAAGGTGGAGCATAAGTCCTTTAAGTACTTTGGGCCCAAGTTGCTTAGATGGACCAATGGTCTGATGCACTATAAAGTAGTTTTCTATATTCCTATGAAAATTCATGATGAAATATGGGTACACACAGCTGTCATGCTTCACAGGTAGATACATTCCTGGATCCCACTGGCAAACACACACAATAGCAGATTTCCCTCTGCACCTGTTTGCTTGCTCTGTCATTTCTGGCTTTGAGCCAGAGATTAAACAGAGAGCTAAATGCACTCTTGATCTAATCCGATCAAGGAGTTCTTAACGTTCCTGTTTGCTGGAGTTGAACAAGGCCAGGCCGCCCCTACGACAAGTGCTATGAGCTAGGGTAGGTAATGGGGAAGAATGATACAGAAAAAAGTAATTGGAGCTGGCAAAAACGCAAGCATTTGTAGCTCTTTGGTTCATTCTTGAGTCATGAAATCCCATAACATATTGTGAAGTGTCCTCTGTACTCTCCCTCCTTCTCTTTGGTCGATGACGGCTTTGGCAGTAGGTTTTTATTTTGCCTTCTTTGTGAGTTTGCAAGGTGTGATGAAGGGTGCCGAGAGTCTGCTGACAACTGCAAGTGCTGTTGGAGATGGCTGGAGGGTGGTGGACTGGCTAAAAGCAGAACACTGAGTGTTTGTTGAAGGATCTAGTTCTAGTGAGACTCACAGAGCGGGGGGTGGGGGGTTTTAAGAAAGTGTGTTGAAAACTCTGAATGGAATGCAAGGAAGGCTTAGTGCTTGCTGTGCAACCAGGACAGTTTGTGCTCTGTGAAAGTGTGAATGCTCTGAGAGGAAAGTGTCAGAGTCTAGGGCAGGAAAGGGTCACACTTGCCAAATACATACATACATACATACATACATACATACATACATACATACAGTGGTATCCTGTGTTACGCTCATGATCTGTTCCGGATCACACTACGTAACACGGGAATGCTTAACATGAAGCCCCCCCCAAAAGAAAAAACCTGAAAGTAGAGCAATTTGAGCGCTTCTGTGCATGCGCGAAGTGCGCAGAAGCGTTCTGCGCATCCGGGGGTTGTGCGTGGGTTGCGCACGCTCCGGAAACACTTCCGGGTTGCAGGCGTTCTTAACTTGAACATCTGCAACCTGGGGTGTGTGCAACCTGGGGTATGACTGTACATACATATAGCCATGTGCATAAATTGTGCAAATTGATTGTCTTTGCATGTGATCTTTTTGCAAAACAAAACAGAAACCCAACCGTTTTTAAAAACTAAGAAAGTCAAGTTGTCTCAAATACTCAGAGCAGACCCATTAATGCAAATGACTAAGTAAGGTCTATTCGTTTCATTGTGTCTACCCTGAGTAGGGACTAGCATTGGATACAACCTTTGTGTAACTTATCCCCCCCCCCCAACCAAATAGCCAAAGAACACCGAACACCCTTACCCATCATCACTGATAAATCATGTTCAGCCAGCTTTTTGGCTTCTGGAGATTGCAACAGCTGTAGCTCACACACTTTCAAACTTATCTTTGCAGCAAACAATGAACACTAGAAAGTTGTGTTTTCAAAGCAAGGAAGAGAAAATTGAGAATGGCAGGAAGTGGAATTCCTTGTCCCTGTTGCAGCTGTTCTACACCCCCATGTGACCTTAGCATGTAGGCAGCCACGTGTACAAAAGGGGGAATATAAAAAATAATAAAAAGTGGAATACTCATTCCACACAATGGACCGTTGAATTGGGATTCCTATTCAGGACATGGGTGCTTTTTCACTTGTACATGCGCGTCACAAACATTTATTTATATCCCCCACCCTTTTACAAACTATTCCCCCCCCTAAAGGAGCTTGCAATAAAAACCTCAGTAACTGCAGTGCCAAATAAGTCACTAAAAGCACAGAGAAGTTCTAAAAATCATCAGATCCACGCCCACTGAAGAGTCAAGCAGCCACTCCCATCTCCCCTGGGGCTGCTTAGAGACGTGAGTGCCCTGGGGAAAAGCAGACTTAAGGAAACCAAGGCCAGAAAGCTTGTGCATTCAGCTGCTGAAGAGCCAGTCGGCCTAAGAGGACTCCCGTCACTCAACATTTTATACCAATCCTGTGTTCTTTCGTCTTTAAAAATTGTAAACCGCCTTGAGTGTCTTGGCAGAGAGATGTGTAAAGGAAACCAATCCACCAGTAAATCAATCAATAGGAAAATCACCTCCTGCTAGTAAAATATACTAGCTGTTCCTTTTATAGATTGCCATGATTTGGTATATCCAAAGAAGGTGCTTCTGCAGGAGTAATAAATGTCATTTGAATTCATGAGGCTGGTTGTGTCCAAAGACCGTAGCAACTCACCAACTTTTAATCAGATATCCTCATTTAAAATCACATAGAGGAAGTCTGAAAAAAGATGAATATAAAAGATATATTATGGACACAAGGAAGGTCACCTCTGAGAGAGGGAACGAGAGAGAGTGCCTTTGGATAAAGAATGGACAGCTCTTTTCTGAATCATCCCAGGTTTTGGTGCTGGAATCCTGCATAACGATATGGGTAATGTCTGCTGAATCATAGCTGATTCATCAGTTTCACTTGAGGCATGACAGGCATGACTTTGGAGACATTCTTTAAAATAAAAATCTAGTTTTAGCCTTAAAGCTAGTATTCCCTATCCTTGTGTCCTCTGGACACCCAGCACAGTCATCAGGGAAAATTGTATTGAAAGCATCAGAATTGTTCCCTGCCCCCGTCCTGCAGCACCACCAAATCATCCTGTATGACCACATTCACACCATACATTTAAAATTTCATGTCACTACTTTAAGGAGCCATGGGAATTCTGGGAGCTGTAGTTTGTTAAAGGTGCTGGGAGTTGCTAGGACATGCCTATTTTCATCCCAGAGCTATGATTTCTAGAGATCCCTGTGAAAGGGGATTGAGAACTGTCACTCTTTGAGGGGAATAGGGGTCTCCAGCACCCTATTCCAGCACCCTTAACACACTACAGTTTCCAGGATTCCTAAAGGAGAAGCCATGCTGTTGAACATGGTATTATTACTATTTTAAATGTGTAGCACAGGTGGCATATGGTGTAAATATGACGGACACCTCCTCTTTTCTTAAGGACAGCCCATATAAACCTTCCTTGCCATGTTCCAGTATTGTTGATCGACATACCTAAGAAGTACTTTTTATAACTGAGGGGTGGCAGGAAAAATATATAGCTACTTCTCCACGATTGCTTGAAAGGCTGATTTATAATAATAATGCAAATTATGCAAAATATGCATATATTCTTGAAAGCAATGCACAAAAATACATGTGGTTCAGGGGAAGCCACACACACACACACACCATGTATGAATTTTCATGCTGACTTTCTAAAACAACCTGCAAACTTACCTGGAAACAGGGAGAACTAAACTGGAAAAATGACAGAGATAGATTGGCATATTTCCCATCCCTAAGAACATAGGAAGCTGTCTTATTCTAAGTCAGACTGTTAATCCATCTAGTTCAGTATTGCCTACTCTGATCAGCAGCCACTCCAGGGTTTCAGACAGACCTACCTGGAGATGCCTTTGTGGGTTGAACCTGGCATCTCCTGCATTCAAAGCAGATGCTGCAGCCCTTCCCCGAGCACAGGGGAACAAGTGTGGGATCAGCAAGGGACAAAATTAAAACAAAACAGAAAGAAACAGAGTTGCCACAGAGCATCTCCAGAGAGGAGGCATTCGCCCACACCTTCCTGCTCATGTCCCCTTGGGCTCTTTTTGTAGTGGCTGCTGAGAAACAAATTACAGAGAACAGTAATAAGTCTGGGAGACATAAAATGTGTTACTTACCGAAGGGCAATGCTTCAGGCAGAAATCCAAAACAATTACTTGAGTTACGCACTGAGGAAGGGAAAGAGGGGTAGAGAGAAACTCTGGCTATAAACTGAAAGGTAGTGGGTTCATTTGTGATCTGACTGAGAAGAGTGTTTAAGATTTACATTGATCAGCATTGTTCTGAATAGCTCAGTGTACATCACAGCCTTTCTCAAGCTGATGCTTTCCAGATGTTTTGGGCGGCAACTCTCATCATCCACAAGCAGCACATCTGGAGGTAACCTAATTGGGAAAGGCTGAGAACGTAATGACCCTGCTGAACCAAGCTCCTGTCAATTCCAGCATTCTGTTCTCACAGTGGCCAATCAGATGCCCATGGGAAGCCCACAAAGCAAGACATGAGCACAGGAGCACCCCCCCGCCCCGTGGCTACCAGCACTGCCTCTGACAGTGGAGGTAGAACATACTGAATTGATCATGGCTTAGTAGCCATTGTTAGCCTTATGCTCCATGAATTTGTCCCATCCTCTTTTAAAGCCTTCCAAGGTCGCAGCCACCACTGCCTCCTGTGGAAGAGAGTTCCATAGATTAACTGTATGTTGCATGAAGAAGGATTTTCTTTTATCTGAATCTTCTAACCTTCTGCTTGGTAATTGCAAGTCTTGAATTCTTAGTATGTTGACATTGGAAGGTGTGTTCCCTCTAGTCCACACTGATATGAAAATGTGGCAAACTGAGCATGAGATTGTAGAAATGAGAAACTGAGAGAAACCCAAATTTACAGATTCATTCATCCTGAGTTGTATGTGCAGTGCTAACACCTGTTGAGATATTTTTTAAAGAGTATGTTCATGGGAGGCAGCAGTTTTTCTGAATGTCAGTTGCTGGAAGCTGCAGGAGGGGGTCCTGCCTTTGGCACCTGGTTGGCCACTGTGAGAACCGGATGCTGGACTAGATGGGCCATTGGCCTGATCCTGCAGGCTCCTCTTATGTTATGTCTTCCTTTTTTCTTCAATGGGACATAGTTGATTTGACTTTAATCTGTCTGATCAATGGAGTATTTTATTTTATTTTATCATGGTGTTGTGGGGACAAAAGCAATGTTTGCGTTCTGATCCTGGCACCAGCCACATCACAGCTCCTTAGAAGTTAAATATTCATCAAAGGAAGCTTACAGTGGCATTTGATTGGCTAGTTCCGAAGAACTAATTTCCTTGCTAATTTCCCCTCTGATTTTAATGTGCATGATGCCTTTACAAACAACATTATGAAATTATTCCAGTGTAAAGATTTATACACAGCAATAAAAAGCAAAGGAGAAAATGGTAAAAACTGGAAGGGGGAGATCTGGGATGGAGACTGAGAATAGAAGAGAATAGAAGGTATGCTTTGCATGCAGAAGGTCTCACATTCAATCGCCAGCATCTCCAGGTTGGGCTGGGAATGAAACCTTGGAGAGCCACTGCCAGTCAGTGCAGGCAATACTGAATTGAATGGATCAGTGGTCTGGCTTGGTACATAAGGCAGCTTTCTGTGTTCCTAAAAGCAAAGTACTGGTGCAGTATGTATACAAATGCGATGTAAGCCCTGCTGAATTTAGTCACCAATTCACACATTAGTTGGCTGGGGAAATGCATGGCAAAATCTGAAGAGATGTTTTTGAAGGATGGCTGCATTTCAGCATGGCATGTGTATTGAGTCAGAAAGTGTGAACCAGGTAAGCTTGCCTTTCAATGAGAGCTGAATCACATTTCACTAGTTCTGGGTTGCTTGGAGGAGTCTAACACACTTATTCGGGCATTTTTCTCCCACGATCCTGTGCACAGTTATCCCGTGATGGGTAGCATGGTGAGCTGAGGGGGGTGGGGTGGGCTAGGACCAGGTAGCACACCCCCATCTCTCTTATTCAGTTGGTTGAGGGGAAATACCTGTCCCACTGTATTCTCTCATGAGGGCAAAATAAAGTTTGCAAAGTTTAACTCCTTGCTCAGCCCAGGGTGGGGAATGCGATCCTAATTATTCGTTCCTTCTGCAAGTGTTTCTGTTCCTTCCAACATTAAGAAAAAAACAATATCATTATGGGAAGCAGCACAAAACTAAGAATAAGATTACATTCTGAAGTAAGCATAAGATATATCATTAGCTTTATCATATTGCTTTGAGCCTGGGATATGTGGGTGAGGGGGGGAGGAGGGAGAGAATAATGTTTGACCAGCTGGAAGTTTGTCCAGCTTTCTGGACTCAGACAAAACACCATGTTTTGCAGCATTCTTTAATAGAAGACAAAATGGATATATTTGCATTTAGATGGTATTCAAAGGATAATATCTATTCATAAGAGTCTGCTGAGCAACCTGATGCCAGGTCCCTTACCCTCTGTGTGCTCCCAGGGTGTGAAATGAATAGGCTTCTTGAATAAACCACAGGGTGAGAGTGGATAGGGTTGTGTTTTTTTTAAGACCTCACCATTTTTATAGTGAGCTACAAATGAATTCCTCCAAATCTCATGCACTTCAGCATGAGGAACTGTACTGTATGATATCCCCAACTGCACTTCTACGTTGTCTCCAACATTATAATTACACTTCTGTTGTTATTCTCAGGAGTCATTTGAGTTTCTAACAAAACTGAAGAGGTACAATCTCAGGAAGCCCAGCTAGGAAGTTGTCTGTCTGTGAAATATTCCATGAAGCAGAACTTGTAGATACAGGAAACCCCTTTCATTTCCCCAGCTGTGAGAGCAATTGTCACTGGTGGGAATTCCAGCATAACTGCACCAGAAGGAGAGGTGAGACAGTGAGTCCCCCTCCCTTCATCATCATTTGATGCTTCCACTGCCAATTATTCCACCAGAAGTGGCTCACCAGGTGGGGCAGAGCTGCTACACAAACTTTCTGGCAGGCAGGTTGCTGTTGCACACTGATGGGAGAGGGGTAGGGGCAAGGCCACAGAGAGATGAGTGTGGTGCTAACCTACCGACAGAGCCAATCCAGCACTCCTGCTAGCGCATTTCCACCTTGCCAGCCTCTCAGCTGGTAAGTGGCCTGTGAATGCTACCTGAATCAGAGAAGTGAGACAGCGAGACCCCCTCTATTGGCCTGCCTTGGATGAGTTGTCATTTGGCTTTTGCCGTCCCATAACAGCCTCCATCAGTGGCTGAATCACCTGCCCAAAGCAAAGGAAGACATGAGGCCCTGAGGACCCTCCATCAGCTTCTGCCCTGAGAAACAGGATCCTGGCTTAGGTACACCTTTGGTCTGGTCCAGCATTACTCCTCTTCTATTCTTATGACCATGCCATTAAGCTTCTCTATTTCAGAAGGGGCAGCTGTCTGAGACCACATAGTGAATTCATGGAAGAGGTAAAATTCAGAGCTTATTCATAGCTCAGACTCTTGGCTGCTGAATGACACCAGCCTTCTAATGGGGCAATCATGCCCTCTGCAGTGCTCTGGGGGGCTTTTCCAGATTACTGCGCCATCATGCAGGCAGCGTAGCTAATGGTGGGAACAGCAATCCTAGAAGAATCCTCCATCAGGCCCCAGGAGGAACTTTATCAAGAGCCATGCAGAGTCCAGTTCCAATGGATGCACAGTCTTGAGCCATTGCTCACTGTTCTGGTGCAGTGATAGCTACACCATGCCCATATTCCATCACTGTTTTCCTTGGGGTTTTTATTTTTAAATGAAATTCTTAACCCATGAGCGACATAGGAATATTAGTCATGTGAATTTGTAGAAAATTAAATATCCAAGTGCCAGAACAGAAGGGGTGCTGGCTGTTGCCAATATGTTATCTTTCTGGCTTTTGACTTGGCCCAAACCAGCTTGTGCCCAGCTGTAGTCAATTCTTTTTGTTGACTATTATTGTGCAGTGCCAGCCAGAAATCTGGCAGCCTTCCTTGATGTTTGGGTGATGGTTTTTGTTTTGTTTCAAATCATGTGGTATGTTGAATGAGTGTGGGGAACAAAGATGACAACAGACACTGAGTCAATTGGCTTTAAAAGAGGATTAGACAAATCAATGGAGGATGAGGCTATCAATTGCTTGTAACTCTGATGGCTATTCTGTATCCCTGCTGTCAGAGGCAGCATACCTCTAAATATCAGTTGTTGGAATCTCAAGTGAGGAGACCACTGATGCACTTATCCCCTGCTTGTGGTCTTCACTTAGAGACATGGGGTTGACAACATGAGATTAGGATGCTGTCAAAATCCAGAAGGGCTCTTCTCCTAGTGGTACATCAATAAAACTACCAGCACCTTTGCAAAGCTAAGCAGCGTCCAGTATGGTTTCAAACTGGATGAGGGACCACGTGTTCAGATTCCTGTGTTGCAGGGGGTTGGACTAGATGACCCTCAGTGTCCCTTCCAACTCTACAATTCTATGATTATTAATTACTAATAATTACTATATTAATTACTATATTATTATATTACTATATTATTAATTACTATATTATATTAATTATAGTAATTAATATAATTACTAAGGCAATGATAAAGGGAGGTTAATACCTTGTTTAGCCTCACTTCATTCTAAACCTTTTTTTTAAAAAAGGGATATTTAATTTAGGTAACAGGGGGACATGACTTGTGATCTGCTGTTGAAGTCTCCCATAGTCTCCCATAGTTTTTGTGTTACAGTCAGGCTGGGCATTTATTGGGCCAAGAGGTACCCTCCTTCCAGTTTGCATGCGGCACCCTAGAAAGTGGTAGGACAAGGCCCATTGTTGAGAGATGGAATGTGCTGTTTGCATACAGAAGATCCCATATTCATTCCCCAGCATCTCCAGTTCAAGGAGTTCAAGAAGCAAGGCTTGGAACACCTTTCTGAGACCTTGCAGAACCAAGCATCAGTTGAAATGGAGAATATTTGGTGAACTGGAGTAATGGCCTGACTCTGTAGAGAGGGTTGGGAAGGGACAGTGGGTCAACAGTAGTGCAAAGACTTTGCATGTGGAATGTTCCGGGGCCACCATATGTGCATTAGCAGAACTGGGAATGACCTACTTCTGAGTCATAGAATCATAGAATTACAGAGCTGGAAGGACCGCCAGGGTCATCTACTCCCAATCCAACCAATATATTTGAAGATGGCTACCGTATCTCCTCTCCGTTTCCTTATGGAGGGAACTTAGATGGCTGTGGGAAGGTGGGGGGGGGGCTTTCAGTCTTGGCAACTTGTTCTCATGGGAATGAGCTGCTCTGCTCATTGGCCTGATGCTCAAGCAAGTTTGTGGAGATCGTGTTTTTGCTAATAAAGAGTTAACTCCTATGGCACTTGTGCCCATTGAGAACGGTAGGGCAGAAAGCTGTGATACTAATAGCAGGAGGAGTCGGAACCAATGACAAGCAAAGCCAGCTCATCCTAGTTTTGCTCCTGTCTTCCTCCCTTTTGAGTTCTACAAGGACAGCACTGAGATGAAAGAGGAGGACCCTGATTGCTAACACCAACAGTTAGGCTTGCTGTCACTAAGGCACCATGCAGCTGGGGGCTTGCTTAGGGCCCCTGCATAGGCCTCACCTAAAGTAGGATATTGCAGAGTTGAAAACAGCTCCAAAAAGGGCAGCTAAAATTATCAAGGGGCTCCTTCGTGTCTCCCCTAGGAGGAAAGGTTCCAGCATTTGGGATTCTTTAGCTTAGAGGAAAGGCGAGTAAGAGGTGACATGACGTAAGTTTATAAAATCATTCAGGGCATGGGGAAAGTGGATAGAAAGTTTTTCTCCCTCTCTCATAACCCATGAGAGTAGATAAAATGAAGTCCTTCATGCAGCACACAGCAAAACGGAGGAACTCCCTCCCACAGGAAGCAGTGGCGGCTACTAACTTGGATTGTTTTAAAAGAAGATTAGACAAATTCATGAACTGTGATGGCTCTGCTCTGCCTCCATTGTCGGAGGCATTATGCCTTTGAATACCAGTTGCTGGGAGTCATGGGAAGGTAGAGTGCTGTTGTGCTCCTGTCCTGCTTGGAGACTTCCACAGTGGTTCTCCACTGTGCAAACAGGATACTGGACTGGAAGGGCCATTGGCCCGATGAAGTGGGCTCCTCTTATGTTCTTATGGCTGAGATGGGTGGGACAGTGCTGCACTGGCCCTAACATCAGTCTCCACTACCTCTGCACCAATGAAGTGCATAACTCCTTCTTTCTATGTACATTTCCTCCACAAATTCCCCTAATGTACCCTCCTTTTTGCAAAGCATACACGGAATGTCCTTCCTACCCCTTTGCCACAAGGGATCACAGTGCAGAATCCATCTCTTCCTAAAAAGAAAAGAAAAGGAAGAACACCTTTGAAACTGTGCTAAAGTGGTTAATAATATATTACAGTGTGTTTGTGTGAGTGTGGCTGTAAACCATGCATCGGATACATCCAATAGCATTCACAATCACGCTTCAGTTAATTCCGTCACAATGTGTTACTCCTTCTTCGGCAACATCTGCCAAACCCTGCTCCTTCTTCTCCATTGTTCTTTTTTTTGGGGGGGGGGATGGACGACACCATTTCTTGTAAAGCCTGCAAGGCGGTCAGAGGTTATGGGAGGAAACATAAAAACCACCCCTGTGGCTTTTCTTGTCTCTCCTCCCCTCCTTTTTCTCGCACTCACCGGGCAGAATTGCAAACGACGATATTTCGTTAGGTGGAGCAGCACATCCTAGCCCAGAATCTGAAAGAGGAGAATTTGCCACAACATCCTGCTCTTTGATTGCACTGTTGGGAAACATAGTAATTTATACACAGAGTAAAACAACAAAACAAAACAAAACAAAAAACCCCAGAGGAGCTGTGATGGACACCAGCTTTAAAAGCGGACTAGACAAATTAATGGAGGATGCAACTATCAATGGCTATTAGTCAGGATGGCTGTGTTCTATCTCCACTGTTGGAGGAAGTAAGTAATTCTCAGCTGGACATTTATCCAGATACTGGCCAGACCTAGACTTGCTTAGCTTCAGCAAGGTCAAGACAAATTTATGGAGGATGCTACCACTGCCTATTAGCCAGGACTATGATCTCCCTCCACTCTCAGAGGCGGTATGCCTCTGAATACTTGCTGCTGGAAATCACAGGTAGGGAGAGTGCTGAAGTGCTTGGCTACTATAGTTGGCTACTGGACTGGATGAGCCATCATCAGACTGATCGAGCAGCATAGCTGTCAACTTTTCCCTTTTCTTGTGAGGAATCCTATGCGGAATAAGGGAATTTCCCTTTTTTAAAAAGGGGAAAGTTGACAGCTATGTCGAACAGGCTGTTCTTACTCTCTTTGGAAATGAAGGGATCCAGTATTTTTTTCAAGGCTACTGGGAATATTCATCCCTTTCCACACCTTAAGCAGAAACCTATGTTTGTCTATGAGAAGTAAGCCCTGCTGTCTTCAGTGTGGCTTAGAGTTCAATCTTAACCCCTGGCACACAGCAGTGGAGCTCAATGAAGCTGTGGAGTAGCTATCACCACACTTGAAGCACTGCTGCTCACACCAGCTGAGGGGCATGAGTGGAGGACATGAGACTGGAAAAGTTTGCTGAGCCAGATTCAGGCTGGTGCAGCAAGAAGGCCTGGATTTGGGGGCCTTTCCACAAATGCTGGTAACTGGCTCAGCTCTGCCCCTTCCACAAACATTCCTTTTGGAGGAAGGGATTATGCTGGCTGATATCAATGGATAGAGTGAGGACCTCCATGGCAGCAGAGCCACCCCACTGGTGCATCCTGGTGTGGACAGGCAATGCAGAGCAGAAGGATGCACCCCCCACATCCAAGCCCCCTTTGGAAGTGCAGCAGATTGTGGGTTTGGATTGCTCTGCCCTTGTTAAAAACTGTGTTTAGGGTTTAGGGTTGCAGCCTTCACTGCATAAGCAGTTGCAAATATAATGGAACATATGCAGAGTCAGTCTACTGGTCCATCTAGCTCATTATTGTCTACACTGGCTGGCAGTAGCTCTCTGGGGTTTCAGGCAGGGATCTCATCTGATCCTACTTGAAGATGCAGGGATTGAGCCTGGGACTTTCTAAATGCAAAGCAGATGCTCTACCACTGACCAGTGGCCCTTCTCCAACGCACCATAGCAATTCAGACCGACTAACATTGATGGGTTTCTGTGCTTTTGAGTGGGAATATGATGCACAGGTGACAACACATGCAATACACAAAAGAGTCACTTTTTAAAATCCCACATCTGCTTTTGTGGGCAAGTGTCCAGATCATTTGATGGCAGCATGTAGTAAGAGCTGCAGAAAAGAAAAGACAACTTTCAAACATTTTCAGTATTAATATTTTTTGAACATGCCCATACACTGGCCCAGCTGCAGCATGAGCCATCTTGAAGTTGCTCATTCATTTCTGACCAGAAGTTTGGATGCATTTTGCCAGACAATTAAAAGGCTTTGTTAAGAGCCAAATGATTTTGTTCTGAAGATCCAATATTGGATCTCCTTTATATTAATTTACAAGCAGCTGTGGTAGCAGAAGCTGAATTGGATTGGAGCAGTGTGTGAGAGAGTGTAAGCCCTCCACTTTATCCCAGAACCCAGTGAAATTAGAGGGCTGTACTCAGAATCTGAGTACACAAATACCTGAGCTGTACACTTGTAATATGTAATAACTGTGTACAGTCTGAGCACCTATGTGTTCAATAGCTGGGTGGCACAAATCCACAAATGTACAGTCTTTCATAGCAGCACTTGCAGATGTGTAGAGACAGCTTGTACTTATATTTGGGGTATTCTTCTTCTTCTTCTTCTTCTTCTTCTTCTTCTTCTTCTTCTTCTTCTTCTTCTTCTTTTTCATTGATCGATTGTGTTTATAGCCAACCTTTCCTCCAAAAAGCTCAAGGTGGCATACATGACATTTCCTGTCTTTCTGCTGTGCTCCCAAGAACCCTGTGTGGGAGGTGAGATTGAGAGTTGTTAGCTGGCCCAAGTGGCCAAGTGGGAATTTGAATCCTAGTTTCCCAGGTTGTAGTCTTAAGTCTCTGTCTACACCACACTGGCAATATTTCCCCCCCCCCCAAACCAGGGTACAAATTCCAGTATATGATTGGAGGAGAGAGCATGCAAGGCTCATTGATGTAGTGCCCAACAATAGTTGGCTCAAGGGTTAGTCAACATGGTTACCTCTAGATGTGCCAGACAACATAGCCAACAGTCAGGGATGATGGGAGTTGTAGTCCAACATCTGTAAGGCACTATGTTGGCTAACCTCTGCTGTCTGAAGCAGCCTCATTGGCACAACTCTTTACACCTTTATGTTTGAGTGTAAAGCATCTTTCTTATTTGTGTGTGTGTGTGTGTTGAATAGCATTCTCCTTGACTTGGTTGCAGGGGTAACATTTTACCAGCAAGGCTCTCAGAAGCCAATTACTTTTTATTACTGTCATGCTTAACGGCTTATTGGAAACACTGTAAAAAAAAATCTTTTAAAAAGCAAAATAAAGCAAGAACACACCAAGCCCCGGTTATCCTTCTTTAGGGATCAGAGACTGTGCTGATTTCAGATTGTTGGTACAGTGAAGTCTTCCCTTATCCCCCCTCATATCTCTCTCGCGGGCATGCCAACTTGCATCCAGTGCATCTGAGAAATTACTATAATTGGGTTGGGATGAATGATGTGTCTTCAGTTTATTATTTCATTGCCAGTTCATTACTTCATTGGCTCCTTGTCATAAAACTGGAGACAAGGAGGCCGACATCTGGAAGGGAGATGCAGTGGGACAGAGCCTTTGGGGTAAATCATTTTGATGAGGTCAGGGGTTTTGTGTGTGTTTAATATCTGTGATCAGAACATTGGATTAAGTTGCTGTGCGGAATGGTAGAAAGCCACAGACTCTACACAACTGAGAGCGCAATCCATACACCAAGAACCATAAAGCAGGTAAATCAGAGGCCTCGTTCATCCCTCATCATCATCATCATTAACATTTAACATTTATCATTCTTAAGAGTGTTAAAGGGCCTAAGGCAGTTTCCAAGCACAGAAGATATCGCAATTTCAGAATGAGCTAATTGTCTTACTGGTTAGAAGGCAGCTTCATATGCCTGCATTTTTTCATACATGTTCATGTCTCTCATCTTAGTGTTTGTTAGTAGTGTGGTTTGCTAATTGACAGGTGGGTGAACCTGTCAATTTCAGTTTCTCTCATACTCATTTTCCAAGTCTTAAGTTCAGTTCTTCACATTGGCTATATTCACCCCATACATTTAAATCAGTTTCATACCACTTTAAACAGTAGTGGCTTACCCCCAGAGAATTCTGGGAGCTTTAGTTTGTTAATGGTGCTGAGAGTTGCTAGGAGACTCCTATTCCCCTCCTAGGGTTACAATTCCCAGAGTTCCCTGGAAAGCTGGATTGGCTGTTAAACCTTTCTGGGAACTGTAGCTCTGTGAAAGGAACAGGGGCTGTTTAAAGTGGTATGGAACTGATTTAAATGTATGGTATGAATGCGGCCATTGCTGCGTCAGTTGTAAAAATTGCAAAAAAATTGCTCAGAGAAAATGTGTCAGCATTTTGGTGTGAATTGCACCAAGCGCACATATTTTTGTATGCAATTTTGCCTAGTATACACAATTTTTTCAAACAATTTTCCTTAATGTAATGCATTTTTGTATTATTTTGACTAATAGATGCATTCCTATGCACACTTTTCCTAGTACATGCATTTTCACATGCTTTACTTGGTTGGAGAACTGTACTGCAAATTTCAGAGGAGTGTGAATTTCAAGGTTGACAGTGGTGTGGTTTGGGAAGTGGGAATACGGTCGATTTGTCTTTAAATGTGAACTGAATGGAATTTATCTCCATCCCCATTCACAGCCATCCTGCGCTCTTGCCTGCTGGCAGACTGAACGTCCGGACTGGTTGATCTTTAGTCAGTTTACTATAAATAGCCTCATTTTGACATCAGCTGTATTGACAGCAGGTGGGGCCATGCAATGGGCCTTGATTGCCTCCTGGCATTTCTCTCACTGAGGCATAAACACAACCCAAAAATGATTTCCAAATGTGGGTTTTTCAGCAGCGCTTTCCGCTGGCTGCTGCAAAGGGCATCAAATTTCTCTTGACTGTTCGCCTTCTAATCTTTATTTATCCCTTTGTTTTCGGAGACTGCTGGAGGTTTAATTTGGGGAGTGCAATGAAATGCAGCAAACAATTGCTACAAAGTTGTGGAATTTAGCTGGAGATCATAGTGGCTACTCTTAATTTTGAAGGTATCGGTTTATGTTGGATTAACCCCATTTAATCAAGAAACCTATTTTTTCTAAAATAGCTCTGGAAAGTACAGAGGTGCTTCCCCCAAAGGCATTTCATGTTGATTTATCAAATTTACATTTATTCCTATTGCTTCTTCCAGCTGTGGCTACTGTTTAAATGCATCCTGTAGTGCTTTCTTCCCTTTTCTGTGTGAACATTTTCCTTGAACATTTTCCCTGGTATGAGCTTTCGTGTGCATGCACACGAAAGCTCATACCAGGAACAAACTCAGTTGGTCTCTAAGGTGCTACTGGAAAGAATTTTTGATTTTGTTTTGACTATGGCAGACCAACACGGCTACCCACCTGTAACTGGAACATTTTCCTTGATTTCCAAGGCGACCTGGCCACATTAGGTTGAATCGAGCTGCATCCTACTCAGAATAGACCAACTGAAACTAATGGAATGAAATCAGGCATGGATTCAGCCTTGCACCTCTCTGGCAATCAAATTTGTTTGCCAGACTTGAGAAATAGAATGCCATTATTTTCTGCTTGCATGAAATGAACTTTGAAAACTTGAATATTTATGAGGACAAACAGAAGGAGATGTGTGGCATCTGATTGTGCTTTCTGGGCTTATAGTACATTCCTGTCTGTCTTTTCTACCTATCTAGAAATGCCATTCAGAAACTATGCAAGTGACTAACCCGAGCACTTTCTCCTGGATACTCTGCAGTACTTCAAGGGAAAGGGTGTAGCTTGCATTGTAAGAAGGCAAAAAATTCCACCCCATGCTGTATTATTTTCACACAGCACTGTTTTCATTCTACTGCAATCCATCTTCCACCAAAAACAACATTATTTCTCTTGCTGTTGTCATTACATTTTTCCACCCCATTTACTTCAATGCAAAGAAAACACAATGGGGACAAAACTCATAATCAATTATGTATCGTTTGTGGACTGAAAGCAGCAGCAGCAGCAGCAGCAGCAGCAGCAGCAGCAGCAGCAGCAACAACAACAACAAATATTGCTTGGATTTGCTGGATTGATTCCAATTCTGGATGTGGAACAAATAATCGAACACCAGCAATTTCCCGTTTCTAGTTTCATCAGAATTCTCCAATATCCCTAGGTGTGTGTAGTTCAGTGGTTAGGGTGACCTCTTGCTCATTGAGAAGAAAGAAGAAATGCATCACTGACAAAGGAGGACCAAGGAGGGTACCAATTTGGACAAAATGTGCACATGCTAATTTATATAGATGCATATGCAAAAAAAAATTACTATAATTTAAACATCTCAAGGAAATGCTGGGAAATATTCGTGTCTTAAATCCTGGAGAGCTTCTGTCCATCAATTTATCCAGGGATGAGAAAACTTGCTGCTTTCTAGATGCTATTGGACTCCAACTCCCATCAGCCCCAGCCAGCATAGCTGAAGCTCAGAGTTGATGGGAGATGGAGTGCAACATCTGGAGGGTCGCAGGTTCCTAATCCCTGGTCTATGAACAGGGGCCAAAGGACCAAGCAATGTGGCGATAGACCACAGCTTGGTGGTAGATCTCAGTGGTGGCTAGTGCCTTTTAGGAGCCAGTATGGCATAGTGGTTAAAGTGTTGGCCTAAAACTCTGAGAGACCAGGATCAGTTCAATACCCACTCAGCCAATGAAACTCATTGGGTGTCCTTGGCGCAGTCACTGCCTATCAGAGATGTGGAGGAACAGAACCATGTGTGTCGCCTTGAGCTCCTTGAGGGTAAGATGAGGCATAAATGCAATGAATGAATGCTGGTAGGGAAGAAGGCAGGGAGCTCAATAGTTGGCAGAGCCAGAGTCAATGACAGGCAGAGCCAAGTAATTCTAGCTTTGTCCCCACTCTCCTCCCCCTACAAGGGGATACACTGAGACTGTGGAAGAGGCAGCAAGTGCCACACTCTCGACTGGTTGTAGGAAGCAAGACTGATGGTCAAGGACAGACTGAGGTTGGTTGGGCAGTGTCCCATTTTCCCTAATGAACCAGCCTCCTCTGGAGAGCAGGTGCTTTATATTGATTCAGTCAGTCTATCTAGCACACTGTCATCTTCCCCAGCCTGGCACTCTTCAGGTCTTTTGATTTAAAACTTCCATCATCCCTGCCCATTGGCTGTGTTGGCTCCGGCTGATGTGAGTTGTAGTCCAAACTTCTGGAGGCTGTTGGATTGGAGAAGACTGATCTCTGCCACCTGACAGTGCCTCTCTAGGATTTGACATAGGACCTGGAGATGCCTGGGATTAACCTTTGGCATGCAGAACAAAGCATGTAATCTGCCATTGAGCCAGGACTCTTCTCCTAAAAGATCCCATGTTCAATCCATTACATCTCCTGTTAAAAGGAAGCCAGATGGCAAGTGGTAAGTGAAGACTCTAATCTGCCTGAGGCTCTGGAAACGGACAATACTGCAATAGACGAACAAATAGTCTTTCAGCCACTATCTCATTCTCAAGCTATGTAGGCAAATGGCTCTTTAACCCTCTCTCTGCCCATGTGGACAGCAAGAGGGGATTTGACAGACCGAGCCCATCACCTCACTCTCACTTAGCCTGGGCACACAGGAATAATTGGTTGATGTAAAAGCCTCTCTTTCAGGTTGTGCTATAGGAAAAGGGGGCTAGAGAGGCTTGTGTTGGAAAAGCAAGTTAAGCTGGAGAAACATCATGGGATCCAGGTGCTCTCACAGAGGCCACATTCCACCCTTTCCTCCCACAACCTCCAGTTTCCTATTCATATATTCAGCAATCACTTGGGTCCTGCCACAAGGGGATAGAATTCTTTGTAATCCTGACATAAATCAGCACAGAACAAGAATGTTAGTGGATGAGAATGTATCCTGAATTAATTCCAGGAAGCAACAGCTGGTTGTTGGCATCTATATTTAGAGCAGTCGATTCCCAAATGGCAGGCCACAACAAGAGAACAACTGGCGGGCCAAGCAATGTTCATGAAATAATTCAGATTGTTGCACGTGAACAGAGGAGATTCAATCTCTGGATGAGTTGCTGTTTTGGCTTTCCCAATCAGCCTCTGCTCTAGGAGAGAAGGGGTGGGTGATTTGATCCATTTCTTTTTGGGTATATGTCGGTCACCTTTCCATTAAAGTGGCTGAGGCAGCTTTCAACAAAGCAAAGACTCATTATAAAAATGCATAGCGTTTTCTTCTGTTGCATCTCTGCACCAGGTTTGATTGGCTCATTCAGTTGCTCCCATTACAAGAGCTCAGCAGTTAGTGGTCCAGTTGTGGGAGGCTGCCTGTTATGCCTCTGTATACGCTGCTGTGTTGAATTTGTCTCCTACCAAGGAGCTGTCAGGAGCACCTGGAACTATGCACAGCTTCCCTGTGTGGTGAGCCTTCTGAGCTGCAGATGGCAGCTTCTCAGTGACTCTGCCCACCCAGGATCACTATTGGTCCTCCTGGACAAAATAATAGAATCATAGAGTTGGAAGGGACCCTGATGACCATCTAGTCCAGCCCCCTGCAATGCAGAAATATGCAGCTGTCCCATACAGGGATAGATCGAACTTGCTGTCTTGGCATTATCAGCATCATGCTCTAACCAACTGAGCTATCCACAGGAAGGAATAGAAGAGGGCTTCCTAATCTGCTGGGGCCTTTCTAGAAGAACAAGGTCTTTCTTGGCTATTTTCTTAGTTGCTCTTCCATCCTCAGTCCTGGCTTGTTCTTTGATCCTACCAGCTGGTTTGCCTGAGTACTGGCTGGCTCCACAGTTCCCAATTCTCAACTCCTAGCTCTTTCCAGACTCCTCATGGCCCAGCCTTCTCTAGGGAGGTGTATGTGTGCATGCATTATGTCTGATTGGCAGGTCCAATCCTTAGCTCCCTCTTCCCCTGAAGGCTATTTTTGACGTGTGGAGGGGTCCACCCACCTGTCAATCACCTAACATAGCAATAGTAGTTGTCCTTTTTTGTTTTTTGTTTTGCCTGCACTGATGCTCAGCTGATTTTCAGGGCTTGCAGCCTGATGCCCAAGTCCCTATGACCCAGTTGTGTCTTTTACCTGCCCCACCCCTGACACCCTACATGATATCAGGTGCAGGCAGGTGGGTGCGACCTGATAAAAATGGTCTTGTGGGCCAAATGACTGAGTTTAATATTGCATTTTTTACATTGTGGTAGCCTGCTCTGGAACTGTATTGTGATGAGCCCTAAGAAATTAACAACAACAACAATACCTGTGGGCCAGAGGTTCTCTGTCCCATTCCCTTTGAGTCATTATGCACCAGGAAAACTCAGTTGCTCCTAATGCAGATAACACAATCGCCTTGTCTCCCTTGCCTCTGAGGGATGCTCACCTTTCACATCTCTGTATGAGCCCCAAGTTAGTCTTGCCCTCTTGTGGTCAAGATGCAGAGAACAACAACTCACACAGGGGAAAACAACACAGGAGAATGGGCTTCCTGCTGCAGGGGTGGCAGTCGTTACTATCTCACAGGCTGTTTTGTGTGTAAGATTGAAATGAAGTCCAATTTTGATTCAGTGTGGGCGATGTGCTTTACAACCCTTCCAGAGAATAAGCACTTTGCCATCTCCCAGGCCCGTCAACAAGCCCAGCCTCTCCCCATCGCCCTCCCCCACTGCCACCACCACGGTTTAGCTTTAATTGTGTACTTACTGTATCAAACTTCAATTTGTCACCATTGCCCTCTCCCCTCAGCCGAGAGCACAGTGTGCTCCGCCAAGATAGGTGCGGCTCATAAATGGCTCTGACGTATCCACGATTATCTTTTCTCAAACGCTGCAGCTCCAGACGTGGGTGAGCAATTTGGGAGGACTATGGGAGTAAATTTCTCCTTGGTTGTTTAATTTCGAGGCGGTAAATGTTTCAGATTTACAACAAAACATTACAGTTTTGCAGACACCTCTTTCCCGTTTCAAAGAGGAAGTGTCAGCAGGTGCCACAGCTGCGCCTGTTTACCGGGGACAGACCCTTTTTCTAATCCTGTTCCTTTGTAAATTCGTGTTCCTACTTTGTCCTTCGGGGAGCACCTTGTTAAAATTCTGGTAATGCTGAGTTGCTAGCCTAGTCCTTCTCTGGGTCAATGTCACTGTATTGGCTTTCTGGAAACTGAATCTCTGAATGGCTGGGTGTATGGTACACAGGTAGGAACACTTGTCTGCCAGTAAGAATGGGCAAATCTGTCAGTTTTGGTTCATCTCACTTTTCCCATTCTGAAGTTCAAGGTGTTACTATTAGTATAGAAAGCCCTTGATGGTCTTTTAATGTGGCCGTGTTGCAACTTTGCTTAATGTACACCACTTTGCAAAGCGTTTCGCCCCAGTATTCTGCTTGTTATTCTGCTTGCTATTTTCACCAAATGCATGATTTTTATGCATATCTTCCCCTAAAATAGGCATTTTTTTCAGCATATTATTTGGCTGGAGAACTGCATTGTAAAATTTGGAGAAGTATGAATTTCATGTTATTATTTGGGGAAAGGGGAATTAGGTACATTTGCTTTTAAATGAAAACAAATTAATTTCTGCTCCATTCCTTCTGCCATCATACATGCTGGCATTGATGGGCTGGAGGCTGAACAGTTTATAACCTTTCATAGGACAAGGATATGGTTTTGGCCCACACCTATATGGACATGCCCAGGCTATGAGATCAGCTACAGATCCTTGTTCATGGCTCTGCCATTAAAATCCAGCACACTGGCAGGCACAAGAGAGGGTGGCTCTATCCTTGTGGAACTCCCTCCCATCAGATGTGTGTTTTCCTTTCCTTTCTGGTAATCGTCATATGGGTCTTAAAAGACCTGATGATTCCAACCCACTTTTAACTGAATGCAGATGCTGTTTTAACTACAGGGGACTGGGGGGGGATAAATAAATGGAGAGCATGGAAATCCCACTCACCATTTGGTTATTTCCCACCCGTGCACAGCTGCAATTGCAGGCTTACCCAGTTTTGGGCAGCAGGAGCAGGATGGCTCTGGTGTGACTCACACCTCCTTTCCAAAGCCTGGCTCTTCCCTTACCCAGCTTTGGCAAGGTGGCGCAAGGGCTCTCTACCTTGTAGGGGAACCCAGTTCTGGGAATTCGTGGCATTACATGGTTTTGCATTTACGGGTGGGCCCCTGGAACCAAACCCTCATGTAAATTGCAAGCTACCTTTGTATGGTTTTATGATAGACAGCTAATATTCTTATGTTGTTCTTTGTTTAATCATATACCGCTTACTTGTCAACACTACTTATTTGCTCAATGCTGGCTTATTTCAGGGGAAAAGTTAAATTACGAAGGGAAGGTGTCTTACACCAAGGGGGCCATTGGTCCATGTACTGTAGTACTACCTACATTGACTGTAAGCAATTCTCAGACAGGGTCTCTCTCAGCCCTACTTGGAGAGGCCAGGGATTGAACCTGGGACCTTCTGCATGCACAGCAGGTACCACTGAACTATATCCCTTCCCTGCAACATCTCAAGGTGATCTTGGATTCCAATGGTGAGGGAGTATGGGCTCTCTATAGGGTCACAGATGTTTGCCACCTCTGTATTAAAATAACATTCTGAAGTTCCTAAATGTTGGACAGTGGCACTTATTTATTATAATTGCAGTTTTTTCTGCATCTGATTTTTCTTCTTTTCTCTTCCTTTAATCTCTGCCACAGTCATCCTGGAGTGTCTGAATACTGTCTTGGCACGCACTCGTCAGTATTCAATTTATAGAAACTTGCATGCATGGGTGAATGGTTTGGATTTGGGTTTTTTAAATAACTCTAGCATGGCCACCTGAAGTCCTAAAAATAGATTCTACTGTCTGCTGTCGGTTGAGGAATTTTAGTAAGTAGAAATGCAATTAATATGTCACAGCTCTGAGCAGAGAGTTATTTGGCTTCTAGCTTCTTTGAAAAGCAGGACTGCTTTGTCAGAGAACCCACAGAAAGTGACAGTTGGCTGGGGTTATGTAATAATGCCCCTCTCATTATCTGGAAAACAGCAAGCTATGAACTTTTTGCAAGGACCGAAGAGAAAAGGAATCTGATCCCTATTTGAAATGCTAATGAGCTTTGGAGAGTGAAAATTTGCAATTCGAGGTAAGATGGCAAGGAGCCTTGGAAAGGTCCAGAGACATTGGATCTCAGGAGCAGAGTGGTGTAGCAGCTAAATTTCAGAGGAAGAAGTCCCCTCCCCCAAAATACATTGTGATCAAAATATAACAGAATTATAGAATCATAGAACTGTGGAGTTGGAAGGGGTCCTGAGGGTAATGCAGGAATCTCAACTATATCATACATGACAGATGACCATCCAACCTCTGCTTGAATACCTACAAGAAAGGAGAGCCCACAACCTCCTGAGAGGTTACTAGCTGTCAAACAGCTAGCTCTTGCTGTCAGAAAGTTCTTCCTGGTGTTTAGTCAGAATCTCCTTTCTTGTAACTTGAAGCCATTGGTCCGAGTCCTACCCTCCAGAGCAGGAGAAAACAAGCTTGCTCTATTTTCCATGTGACAGCCCTTGAGATATTTGAAGATGACTATCATGTTTCCTCTCCATCACCTATTGACCAGCTGAATCACCCAATTTCCTTAACCAGGTCCATGCCTGGTTTGTCAGAGGCCTGGAGCAGGAATCCTCAGTTGGCTGGGAGGCCGGTGTGTGTGTGTGTGTGTGTGTGTGGCATGACAACATAAGTCTGGCAGACTCCTGGAGGGGCTTCCCAGACAGCTTAGCCCTCCGAAGTCTGGGGCAGCAAGTATAACAGGCTTTCGTCATCGTCGTCCCCCCACACACTGCATGAGCCTGCCATCACCTATTCCTCATATGGCTTGGTTTCCAGACCCTTGATCATCCTGGTTGCCCTCCTCTGCACACACTCCAGCTTGTCAACATCCTTCTTAGATTGTGGTGCCCAGAACTGGACACAGGACTCCAGGTGTGCTCTGACCAAGACAGAACAGAGTGGGACTATGATTTCCCTTGATCAAGACATACTCCTCTCATACTTGCATTTTAGTTTACAAACCCAAAGAGATGATATTCTTTGCCGTGTTTCTTCTTGCACACACAAACAAATATTTCATTACTATTTTTCCCCCTCTTCCCCATCCCTGCCTCCTTTAGAAGTGGAGCATGTTTTGTCCCGTTTATTTCTAAATGAAAGTAACACTTGACAATCAACCTCTCGGGAGCCTTCGTGGCACCCAATTCATATCTGTGAATCAGAAGCCTACTGTTTTCTTAAGTGGAGGGAAAACAGCAGAATAAAGGCCTGTTCAACAACACTCTGCCATTTTGCAGTTAAGTACACTTTGAAGAGAATGAAAGAGATGCATTGACTTGGGAATAATGTTCTCTGTCTTAAAAAATAATTAAAAAAAAATCTCAGTGAAGGCTCTTGATTCTCTAAGGATTTTTGTAAACATTCTGGGTAGCAGCATTTTCTTTAAAAAAATCAGCTGAGTTTTTCTCTCACTCACTTTTCTTAAATTTTATTTAAAAGATCCTCCTTTTCTAAACCCTAAAATAGGGGTGCAGGAAAGAGGTGGGTGGAATCAAGTAGGTCCCTTAAAATCTAGCACCTGAGGTTGTCGTCTGCCTTTGTGGGTCACTTTCTTTCAAAGCCATCCCCAGCCTTGTCATTTCTCCTTCCCACCAGCAGAAAATATATATCTCCATTTACTGGACTTCACCCTCCTAAAAGGTTATGGTCTGCGATGTAATTATTCTGACATTCTACCAAGTGCCATGGTAACGGATTGTGATGTCAGAAGTAAAGATTGGAGAAGGAAATGCTTATGGGAGGGAATAGACAGTGGAGAAAGAATTTCTCATTTTCGCACTGGATTTTTCTGACATTCCTCTCAGGCAGTCTTCTTGGGGTTGGTGTTGAATAAAGAACAGGGTGGCAATAAAGGCAAGAGTTGGGGGTGGGAAGGAGGCAGCAAATTGCTTTTAGGCTCCCTGAGAATTTCATTTATTTCCAAGGTTGATGAAGTGCGCACAGAACTGCTTCTAACAGGAGGAAGATGAAGCTCCTCAGACAGGAATGAAGGACATTTCAGCAGCAGCAATATGCAGGCCTTGGGCACAATGACCCAGGAACATAGCAAGCTGTGTTACGCTGAGTCAGATCTTTAAACCATCTAGCTCAGCATGGTCTACACTGGATGGCAATGGCTCCCCTGGAATTCAGACTGGAGTTGCAGGGAGATGAACCTGGGACCTTCTGCATGCAAAGTGGATGCCCAGCTATTGAGGTGTGACATTAAAACACAAAACGGAAGGTGCAAACTGTTTTGAATCATAGAATTGTAGAGTTGGAAGGGACCTTGAGGGTCATCTCATCCAACCCCCTACAATGATGGAATCTTTTGCTCAACATGGAGCTCAAACTTGCCCTGTGCTCTTTTTGGGTGGATGTTTGGGATAGAAATGCAATAGTAGTAGTAGTAGTAGTAGTAGTAGTAGTCATGAGAATGTGAAAGGTTTCACCCATTATACCTGAGGGACTCTTGCAAGGGGGCAGAGGAAATTCTTCTTCAAACACTTCAAACATCCGTGGGGCTATTTCACACATGGTGTAGAGGTCAGCCTAGTTTAATACTGAGTGTGCATTCAACAGGAAGCTTCAGCCAATCAGAATTCCTTGAAGTTGATGGCATGGCGTGATTGCTGGTTGGTCGCAGTTACACTTCAAAGGTAGCCCTGCCTCTGTGAAACCTTAGAAATACCCAGTTCTCTCAGGCCCAGTTTCAGCCAGCAACACACTTGGGCAATGCTGGGACTCCACTTCTGCTGACGCTGCAATTTAGATTCCTCTTTTCTAGAGCTCAGTGGAGGAGCTGAGCTAATGATGCAGTGGCTCTCCTCTTCCTCCTACTAGCGTAGTGGCAAATTCAGAAGTTTGGAGTCCTGCCACAACCACAACCACTCACAGCTACTCCCCTTTCTAAGATTCTATGGCTTTCTGAGGTTATACAGTTACATTATAACTATGCAAGAATAATAATTAGGGATGTGTTGCAATGATCAATGCAGATGTGTTGCGTTTCAACGAGATCGACTTTTTTTCTGTGCACGTACACTGGCAAATGACTTGGAGTGCTCCAATACCTTCTTTCCAAGCAACTTAACTTGTGTGTTGCTTGACATCCCATTGTACATGACAGAACTAGCACACAATTCTCTTGATACTGAAGCACCTTGTGCTTTCAGTGTTCCTAAATGCTTAGCTGTGGAGCACACAGAACAACAACTCCTTGGTGCTCTTTCCAGAAGGACCCTAGGAGACAATCCTCCATGACTGACTTGCCTCCTTTCACTCTTGCTTCAATTAGAAATTTAGCAACTTCTGCTAATTTGCTATCATGCTGACTATGTGGCTCTAGGATGCTGGAGTCAAGGACCCTATCGGGTCCTTGCTGCAGAAATAATATGGGCCCTTGACCCCCTGTGACCCCAAACCACCTCACCTTTGCATCCTTTTCAGCTAAACCCATTCACATGTGCCCCTCAATCTATGGTGCTAAGGAGAAGTGGAGGAGCCACCCCATTACCTTGTGGGGAAAACACAAAGCCCCGTGTCACCAACCCCTTCAAACTTGGAGACATCTCCAAATTTACATCTATTGTACTATGACACTGAAATTATGCAGTGGGTATTTTTTGGGTGGGGGGAGACTATGGATGCTGGAATTTTAAGATTGCTGTGCCTTTCATGGGAGGATTGTCTGGCATGTGAATGAAGTGCCACCCTATTAGTTCCACCTTGCTAACTTAAGGAATTAGGGAGATAGTGTTCTGTCTGGCAGTTGTTTTAGCTCCATGATCCTGTCAGTAATGAGTGAGAAAATGTATGCCTCTCACATAAGCAGTGGAGTTAACCATTTCCCTTTTCCTTTTGCAGCTCTGTGTGAGAGCATCTGTTGCTATGTGCATAAGCCTTCGTAACCTCGGATTTTATTTTAGGGAAGAATAAGTTCCCAGTCTCTGTGGTTACAGGGGAGAGAGTAGGGTGGTATATCACTGAAAAAGAAGGCACCAATTTGCATTTGCTAATGTTCAATTTAGAAATAATTACTGCTGTGAAAATAGAAGTATATCTCATTGTAACTCAGGTGGTCTGGTCAGTGTTTCTGTTCACCCTGCTGTCTGGGCTCTAGCTGTCAATGGGCAGCTTCAAGGTCCCTGTTCTCTCTTCTTAGAGTTGTTGTTGTTGTTGTTTTTAATCTTAAAATAGGCATGGACCAGAATTCTCTTCAAACACTCTTTGCATTCACAAAGAACATTCACAAAGAACAGGTGTAGGGAATGTTGGAAACACCAGATGTTGCTGAACGACAACTCCCATCATCAATGGCTGTTGGCCCCCATGATGGGGCTTGTAGCTGAAAAATATGGTGAGGGGGCAAAGGTCCCCTACTCTTGAAACAGAGGACTATCTTCTGTGTGGGTTTCAAAGAGTTGATTGACTCTAAATTAGAACAGGTGACTACCCTGAATGTTAGCAGCATATTATAGAAATCAGAGTTGCAAACCACAATACCACAAACCAAGCTCGTATCAGTAAATAATCAATACTGTCACTGAACAATCTATTTCATTCTCAGCATTTCATCAGAGTTTAGCTAATACAGTAATTAATACCGTATATGAAGGGACGCGGATGGCTCTGTGGGTTAAACCACAGAGCCTAGGGCTTGCCGATCAGAAGGTCAGCGGTTCGAATCCCCGTGACGGTGTGAACTCCCGTTGCTTGGTCCCTGCTCCTGCCCATCTAGCAGTTCAAAAGCACGTCAAAGTGCAAGTAGATAAATAGGTACCACTCTGGCAGGAAGGTAAATGGCGTTTCTGCGCTGCTCTGGTTCACCAGAAGCGGCTTTGTCATGCTGGCCACATGACCCGGAAGCTGTACGCCAGCTCCCTCGGCCAGTAACGCAAGATGAGCACTGCAACCCCAGAGTCGGACATGACTGGACCTAATGTTCAGGGGTCCCTTTACCTTTACCTTTATCATATATGAATAAACAAAGCATTGCAGTAAGCAAATTGTAACAAGACAATAACATGTACATTTCAAGATGTTAAAGGTAACACTCTCTATAAACATTTCATCAAAAATATTTTGTGTTCATACTGCAACTGATAAGCAGGATGCCAGCTTTTTTTAAAAAAAGAACAAAAAACAAACACCAGTTCCTGTGCTGATAACAGCAAGTGGTGATATTATCAAGTCATCATGCTTATCTTGCTGCCAGGAAAAGACTTACCTGCTGACTTTATGTGGGATGGAACAGAAGCGAAAGAGGGTAGAGCAACAAATGCACATCTTTCTCCATCTTCCAATCAGGCAAGCAAGAAACATTATTAGCCAGGGAAAAACACACAACAAGGCACAAAGTAGGGCTGCAAGTTATGTGGCCTGGGGTGTTCCAAGGACCAGATAGCAATTCCTGGCCGGAAATTACCTATCCCTATCTTAAAGGCACAAGAAGAAGCCCAGCTCCCCCACCTCAAACAGGTGTCAACCAGGGAACATTACCTGTTTGAAAAATACATGTTTTATACAACCAAATCTGGCTAGGGTAGGTATGTTATCCCTAGGATAACATAGTTTTGCCTTTCCCCACCAATTCCACATAACAAATGTCAGCTGAATTGGCTATTGACTGTGAACTTCACACTAGCAATGGGACAATGCCCTTTATTGCACTTGAGGACAGCAAGCTAGCTTAGGGTCTGCATGGCACACACACAGCTCTGTCTGCTCCTGAAGTGGCTGCTTCACCCTGCCTGATGGTTGGGCCGGCTCTGTTTATTGCTTCTGCGGCAGGAAGAACTAAAATTAAACACCCCCCCCTTTGTTTATTGGCAAACAATACCAGAGGGAGCCTGAAGCTGCAGCCAGCTTGCATTGGCATTCCAAGCACACAGGCTCAACTTGTAGAAAACAAATAAAGGATCGATGGCGGTTCCACCTGCTGAGTGCCGAAGGAGAACTGGCTACAGGTTTTTCTCTGACCCAGATTGGGCCAAGGCTTTGCCCACGAGAGCCCACAACCACTACTTTCCATCTCCCCACATTTAGTTTTGTAGTGCACCAGTCTACTAATGCGAGTTGTGTGTGTGTGTGTGTGTGTGTGTGTGTGTGTGTGTGTGTAGAAATGGAAGGAGGAATGGAGGATAGAGAACAACTGCTCAAGCTGACTTCCTTGAGCCAAAGGAGAGGCACATGCCATAGCATATGCCAGAGTGCACTTGCTAAATTTTGAAGCAAGTGCCTTTTTTTGGAATCGTGAAGACAGAAATGCCCAAAGTCTGCCATGTGCACATAGAGGAAAGCATGCAGGGAGACATATACATTTCAAACTGATGCGCACTGGCCTCAGTGTCAGACCTTGGTGTCTCAGATTTTAATGGTGCCCTGTGCAACAACAAAATACATCAACCCCTTTGCCTCTTGTCTTCTATTAGGTGTCATAGTTGCAGCGCCTGCCTCAGCACCCCAGAAGCTCTGCACCTGGTGCAACCACACCGGCTTCATTTCCCTAGATTTGCTTTTGCTTACCCAGAAGTGCTTTCAGTGATGCCGTTAGGACACTTTCAACTATGAATGGGGAACCAAGAGCCAAATGCTTCCTTCTCTATATGGCCCTCATAATTCTTCTTGGGCCATGCTCCTTGTTGAACCCCCCCCCTTGCAAGTTCTTTGCCTGGCTAGAATGTATCCTTGAATTCTCATAATGCTTCTTGGTTGTCTGGACAGAAGACAGGGAGGGTCTCTGAGAGAGTGTGTGTGTATGTATGCGCGTGCATTCCTGTGTGTACATGTTTGTGCAGAAACTGAACTACTGTACAAAGGAGAAGTTGACATTCATTGTTCCCCACCACTTTTGTGTCTGGCCCCTGCCCACTACTGGCATCTAGGCCTTCAGAGGTTGCCCGGAAAAGGTCTACAAAAGGGCATATGCTAGGGCAAAGTGTGAAAATAAAATGCAAATTGCATTATGCTAAGGGAAATAATTACTTTGGGGGAAATAGCCAAAAATGAATATAAAGATGTATGTGGTAGGAGAAATTTGCACTAAAAAACTGATGAATTTTCATATGGATTTAGCAAATGTGTGTGAAAATGTGGTGAACTGAATTTAAGATTCTTCTTCTTCTATGGCGACCACTTGTAGCCGAGTAAGATTGTCTTCTATGAATATGGTCTTAACAGTGAGTCCGTAAGTGACTGCAAGGGCCAATTCTGGATCTGCACACCCTTCCACAGTGGGGACATAGGTTTCCGGGTGGGAGTTGTAGCAGGATGAAAAATCTGAGAGAATGTGAAATTGACAGATTAGAAATATATTATGTCTTATCTTAGTAGTAACCAGGTGGCCTGTGTGCCTGCTCATACTGCCGTTGATGGACACCCTTAAGGCTAGCTCTGCTCTCCCTTCTTTGGGTTATTTTTTTTAAAACTGGACTTTGGACCACAAAGCCCTTCAAATAGAGTTATCCTTGAAATAGAGGACTGTCACCCAGAACCTAGGACACATGGCATCCCTTCAATTAGAGAACACCATGAAATGGAGAACCTTCCTCCAACCAGGTTTGCTGATGGCAGATGTAGTTCACAAGGGCACTTGGCTGGAACAGAGGACTATCCTTGGGATGCCTTGCAAGTAGAGGAGTGTCCTCTCTAAAGCAGGACACCTGACCACCCTCGTCCTTTCTGCATGCATCTGCCAATTTGGATGGAGTATAGTAACTGTGACTGACTTTGTAAGGTGCTTGTAGGGATACTTGAGCTCAGGTATGAGAAGCATCTGAGCACTTGAAATGTGTGACACCATGGTTAAGTTTTAAAGATTCATGGGCACTTGAAGCCAATGAGCCTCCACCTGACTCTTCTGTGTCCTGAGGGAGCTATAGATAATATACGTGGCTTTCACAGGCAGCCTGTGGTTTAGTTATAAGCGGCCTGGGATTAGAGAGAAAGGGGGGGGGAATCTAGTGGTGTCTGCATTGTTTTGTTCCTTGGGAGTGATCTTTCAATTAATGCAGGCAAAGCCAGCAAGTGGGGCCACCGTGGCACCTTATGGTGCAACTGGTGGGTGCAATTACGGTGTGTGCATGATAATGTCAAATGCCACCAAAGACAGAAGCCAAAGAATTTGCAAACTGTGCTCTCTTGAACCCGGTGCTCACACTGCAATTGGCGAGAGCACCAATTAAACACCACCCCTCCTGTTCCTACATTCTAAACAAAGGAATGTGTCTTAGGTTAAACACGAGCTTTTCTTAAACTGCATTACGCATCATTAAGAAATACAAAAAGGCTACCTCTCTGAATGATCTCAAATGCTCCCTCCTGCTTCGTTGCCTGTCGCTGACAGTGGGCACTAGTGGAATATTCTGTGCAAAGTGCTGCTCCTTTCTGTTTTCCAGCTGAGGCTCACTGAACAAACCCACATACAAAAACCACACACACAAGCACAAAGCTGTTTATGTGTGTGTGCACAAACCAAAGCTGCAGCAATGCTGTTATCAAGTCAACTTGCTCTGATTTGATCTGGTGGCTCTAGAAGAGGTTTGGTCGGGGGGGGGGACCAAATGGCTGAAACCCACAAATGTGTTTGCTTGTTACCCAGTTACAAGTGCGGTGGGACAGGGTGGGTGTTAGAGGAGGGGTAGTACCTCTGGTGGGGGGCATGCCATGCTCCTTCCAGGGTAGTTTGTCCACCTTTCGTCCCCACCAAAAATGTTTATGTTAAGATAAAATTGCACTAAAATGCTGACTTTTTTCATGTGGACTTAAAAAATAATAATCACAGACTGATGTGGACATGTGGCTAACTGAACCTAAGACTGGGAAAATGTGAAACAGAGAGAAACTGAAATTGACAGGTTTGTGCACTTCAGCAGAGGTGTGGATGAGCTGTCCTACCCTCCAAACTCTGATAACCACCTCTTTCTAACACAAGAGAGAGAGAACTTCAGCTATCGCCTAACCGTTGCCCCCACTGAAGAAGCACCAGACAATCATTCTGGACTATTAAACAGCAATGCCAAAGGGAAACTGCCGTTCAGGAAGCAGGAACACTATTTAGGATGCAATAATGTGTTCTGCTTTTTTCTGTTTCCATGCATCACGCAGCCATGTCTCACTTAGCCACAGTGTTTGCACAATGTCCCTTCTCAAGTTCCTTCAGCTGCTCACTGATGAGTCAAGGTCCATAGGCAGCTATGTTCACAGAATGATATGTACTTGAAGTAGAATTGCTTTTGCTACCTAGCACAATACCCTTTTCTGTATGCAAAAAGCCGGGAATATATATTAAAATATTATTTCCTGGCCAAACGTTGCAAGGTTGGAAAGAATGAAACACACTGTTAATTTTCTCCTTCCTTTTTATGAGGCTTTCCAGAGCCACTAGCGCGGCAGGGGACAAAGGTAACGTTGGCAGTCCAAAGGAGACTTCCAGGAAACAAGCTCATGGAGCACAATGAAACTGAATGGAAGGCCCTCTCTCCCCCCACTTCCCTGATGCTTCCAGCGTGATTCATTGGTGGTGCGCGTTAATTGGGTTATAGATCCTCAAGGATGTTTCTGGAGAAAGTGTTTTGCTCAGGCAACATTGCAGGCAATCCTTTCTGCAGTTTCATCCAAAACATCGGAACCTATGAAACAGGTTCATGGGATCAGACCCAAGCTTCATGGAGTGTCCATAGTACAGTGGTAAAACACCAGCTTTGCGTGCAGGTGGGGGAAGCTTCCTTTTTTCTTGCCAGACTCAGGGTCACATTCACTCAGGAACGAGCTTACAAGGGCCGCATGCCATGGTTTGTGGGGCCACAGGCAAAACTGAGTAGAGCAATAGAGGTGGCACTTACTACTACTGCTACTACTGCTACTACTAATAATAATTTTTATTTATACCCCGCCCTCCCCGGGCTCAGAGCAGCTAACATCAAATGTATAACATATTAACATAAAATCAGACAATTAAAATACATCCTAAAATCAAATCAGGATCAGAATAAAATCCAATCAAATGGCAACCTTTAGATTAGGGTTGGGGACCTTAAATGCTCACCAGGCCCAACTGTTTGGCCCAACTTATATGGGCCTGTGAGAAAAATTGGGAGGCCACTTTCATGCAAGTTCTTATGAAAGGGAAGAGGACTGAACCCTGACCAGAGGCCTGGTGAAACAGCTCTGTTTTGCAGGCCCTGTGGAAATATGTCAAATCCCGCAGGACCTTGGTCTCTTGTGACAGAGCATTCCACCAGGCTGGGGCCATGGCTGAAAAGGCCTTGGCCCTGGTTGAGGCTAGTCTAATCTCCTTGAGGCTCAGGACCTCCAAGATTTATTATTTGCGGACCATAAGGGGCATACCAGGAGAGGCAGTCCCGTAGGTATGAGGGTCCTACGGCTTTAAAGGTTAAAACCAGTATTTTGAACCTGATCCTGATACCTTTAAATGGTAAGCTACATTCCAGCCTACCAACGATGCCCCCGCCCCATGTCCAGTGAGTTAGGAATGCAAGATCTGCCTGCTGGATCAGGCCAATGGCTCATCTGCCTGCTGAATCAGGCCAATGGAGAGCCAGTGTGGTGTAGTGGTTAAGAGTGGTAGACTCGTAATCTGAGGAACCGGGTTCGTGTCTCCGCTCCTCCACATGCAGCTGCTGGGTGACCTTGGGCTAGTCACACTTCTCTGAAGTCTCTCAGCCCCACTCACCTCACAGAGGGTTTGTTGTGGGGGAGGAAGGGAAAGGAGATTGTTAGCCGCTTTGAGACTCCTTCGGGTAGTGAAAAGCGGGATATCAAATCCAAACTCTTCTTCTTCTTCTTCATCTAGTCCTGGGTCATGTTCTCACAGTGGCCACCCAGATGCCTCCAGCAGGCGGCAGTGGATAACCATTGTGGCTAGTAGCTATTAACTGTGTAGGAATGGCTACAAGAACTTCTTCTGCCATGACAAGATAAAACTTTGGGTGTTGTCCACCTGTTAAGCAGTAGCTAAAGGACAGGGCCGGTTCCACCATGAGACAAAGTGAGGTGGCTACTTTGCTGCAGAGGTTGGGGCACTTCCAGGGTCTGCATGCCAGTGACATTGGGGGCCAGAGGCAAAACTGGGGGGCAGCAATGGCTGCAACTGATGCCTTTCCACAGTGGAATGTATTTCAAGCATACAAATGTCAGAGGTGCCTCCATCTAGGAAATCAAGAGGCATGATCACGTGCCTGGCACAATGTGGCCAGCAAAAGCACTTAAGAACTACAGAGGAAGGGGCATGGCTTAGGTAGAGTGCCCAGGGCCAAACAGCGAGGCACAAAGGGCGAGGCACAAAAGGAGGACTGGAGGAGAGAGTTTGGAGGGAGGCAAAACTCTCCATCCTCAGTGGAGGGTCTCACATAAATACCACCAAATGGTATCCATCATATTTATCTCTTTCACCTGCCCAAAGCTCCCTTCTGAGAAATCCTTCAGTGACCGTCTATCAGAAGTGACCAACCTTACTTTAAAGTGGGGAAGAGGAACCTGGTGCCCTGCAGATGTTGTTGGACTCCAGTTCCCATCACCCATGGCCATTTACCATGCTGGCTGGGGCTTATGGGAGGTGGAGTCTAACAACATCTGCAAGGCCACAGGCTACCGACTCCTGCCTTAAAGTATTGAACAGGTAAACTGTAGGCCATGAATAATTCTGACACATTTAGGATGCCCTCCCAGTTTAAATATTTCTGTGCTTTCAGCAATCAAATGAATAGTATTGAAACTTTCCATAAAGCCTTTCTCTGTGTATAATGGAGAGCATCACTGGACTCAGTTGGGTACAGGTCCACAAGGCATCTGGTTCACCACTGTGAGAACAGGATGCTGGTCTAGATGAGTCTTGGGTATGATCAAGCAGACCTGCCCTTATGTGCAGAGCCCCCAATTTTTAAAAAGTGGGCCTCGGCCAGTGCTTTAGATGGGAAACAGCTTTGGCTTCTTAGCTGCAGAGAGCATCAAGTAGTTTGTGGATATTGTTCCCTTTTGCATCAAAAGGTCAAGTCCTCTGACAAAATGTGTTGCACTGTGTGAAGTTGGTTGGATCCATTTCCCATGAAGACAGGCCAAGGTGAAGGAGTCTTTTTAGTTGAGAAAACTAACCAACCATACAACTATAAAGGGACTGAGATTTATAAAATTATGCTTGGTGTAGAAAACATGGATACAGATTGTTTTCTTAAACTCCCTACCAGTACCCCAGGGAATTTATAGAATTATCTGGTCATCCGCCGAGGTAGGCAGTGAGTTTTGGATGTGAACACAGGCTGAGAAGTCATGGTGTGCCAGGAGACTCCGTCCTAAGCCAGGAGTCATCCCTGGGGGATCCCCTACATTTCTTTATTTCCAGTAAGATTGACTATGTAGTTTTTGAATATAATAAGAATGTGCATATACTTTTGGAAGATGAGCCTATGCAAATAAAGCAATAGTTATAACAACAGCCCCGCCTCATTGGCACCCCTGCTTCACAGTCTTGAGGCTGTTTTTAAGAAGTGGCTCAGTTTCGCTTGGACCCCTGGAAAGCTTCCGCGTAACACAAAAGCATCACTGACAGAGCCGCATTGCCCCTGTCAGAATTCTGACATCTTAAGCTTGCTGCACACACAGAATCAGCTTTACAGAGACAATTATCTCACTCTTTGCCGAGGAAGCAGATGCTTTGCAGTACCACAGTATCATTCCCAGCTTGTCACTGGGGTGCTATAAGTGAAATGGGTGTGTGATGCAAAATGCAATAAATATATTTAGTTGCCCAAGAGCTCAGACAAGGACAGCAAAGTTATGGGGCTGTTTTAATTACTGGAGCAGCCTGGGCGGCGGCGGCGGCGGGGGGGGGGGGGTAATAGACCCAGTAAGAACACAGATTAAACTGTATCCGTTTGTACTTGCTCCTTGTTAAAAAAAAAATTCAAACATTTCCTGTAAGGTGTGTGTGTGTGGGGGGGGAACGACTAAAATTGGGGCTTTCAGAAAGCTTTGAGGGTGTCCTTTAGGCTGCAGTACCAGCCTGCCTGGGAACTAGTTAGCTGACCCCCCCCCCAAGCCAATCACTGTCCCCCCAGGCTGTATAAAAGCTATGCTTCAGATCTTCTTCTCAGTCTGCCTGCCTGGGCTTAAACCTTTGTCGCTAGTTAGATCTTGCCTGACTTTGAGTTCCCAACTTCCCCCAGCTCCCTCTGATCCTTGGTTCTTGCTTTGAAAGTCAATCACTACCAGTACTCAAGGATGATGGGAAAGTAAAGTCCAGCAACATCTTGAGGGCCAAAGGTTCCCCACCCCTGTGTAGTATTAGAGCAGCTGGACCAGAGAAGAGCATATGCTCCTCTTAACTGTGTACTAGCGTTTCCAAAGGGAATACTCTGCAAGCACATTCCTGCTGCCTAGTACCTTAACAGAGTTTGAAAACTTTCTTACACCTGGAAATAAAGACTTCATCACCCCACTTTTTCTAAAGCAGAGGCAATTTATAGTTCAGTGATGTGGTGATATCTTCATTTCATGACAGGCATTTATCTTTAGCAGTCATGATATACAGTTATAAGCAAAAGTGCTGCGGTATTAACTTTGCGTACCAGTGTCAGAAATATAATGATTACCCCCCCCTCCAGCTCTTCACTGTGCTTGCTGATTTAAGTTATATTTCATGCCTTTTCATGCGGTGGACATCAGGGCAATTGTGTTACACTGGTTGGTGTAAGATGAGTGTAAGTTTGCATGTCAGAGAGAAAGGGAGAGGGAGAGGGAAGGAGGGAGGGAGTGAGAAAGAAAGAGATTGGCTTATATGGTTGCTGAGTTCTGTGTGACCAAGCAAAGCACAGAACCTGGGGTCGAGCTATGCAGCTAAAGGAGCAGACTATGTAGATAAGGGCATCCTTGATTCCTCATAGTTACTAAATTGAAGAAATGAAAATCAGGCAAGGCTTAAATATTGGAGGGACAGAAAAGCACACATGCGGAAAGAGTGGCAGAATAGCAACATTGTCCAATGACGTCCACTTTTGTGTCATGCCACACTTCACTGTTGTCAAATAAATTTAATGCAACATGGCAGTAGATCAATCATAAAGTCACTGTTCCATAATGACTGGTAATGTAATGTAAAATAAACATTAGAAACTGGGACAGAAGAGCTAGCATTATAACCAGGATAACTAACACAATTATCCCTATGTTTGAATGCACTGTCAGAGTTATGGATGTGACTCTTACACTCCACAGACATTCCTCCATTCAGGCAAACAAAATGAAATTCTCACAGTTCAACAACACATTCCAGCCAGGCACAGGCACTTAAAAACTGGACCAATGGGGAGTCTGACCTGGGAATGGGCAAACCCCGAGGAAAGTCTCAGGGGCCACATTCAGCCTGGGGTCTAAGGTTCCCCACTTTTGCTCTGAAGAAATCCAGCTCCATATTCCTCATTCAGTAGCTCCATCACAAAGTTCATAAGACTTTATTGACTCCACTGCATAAATTCCTCCAGTGTGCTTGACCCTTTGTGGCTTACATGACTCTCTCTCTCACACACACCTGCAACACTTCCTAGCTCACCAGACTATATTGCAAATGCTGGAAGGCTGTTAAACATTTCACACTTATGGGTGTGCTGGAGTAGTATTGAAGATTGTGGACTTGTGTGTGTTCATTGGCTCTAATAAGTTGTCCATATCTGCCACTGCATCAAGAAACAGACTTCCACGGGTGTGCATGTTGTTGTTGTTGTTTAAAAAAGCCAGGCTTATTGTGATTCTGGGTTCGTCAACGAATTCCTTTCCTGGCTTTAGACCATTCATCATGTTAGGAGATGTTTTACTGTGTTTTACAGCGATGGCATCAATCATATCACAGGGAAAGTCCCCTCTGCATTCAAATAATATTTTATTACAATTTCAGATTCCGGGAATGGCTTCCAAAAGGTGAGAATACAGAGCCGGTCAGCAGGTTGAGGAAAATTGTGTGGTGTAGCCCTTTGGGAACTGGAACCATGCCACTTCTCCATCTGCTGGGGAATTTTTTCCATGGGCCATGAATCACATTCCCAGGAGCCACATGACAGTTGGAGCCAGAGGCAGAAATGGGTGGAGCAATTAATGTGACTTTTAATTCTGTACAGTGTATTACATTCCACTCATACAAAGGATGGGTCTCCAGCCTCCATTGTGACAACCAAGATACAGGATCAGAGTTTAAGGAAGGAAGGCAAAAGCACTTCCAGGGGGTACAGGTCAGGACTTTTGAGGGTTGTGGCATGGCCTCAGGAGAGTCCCAAGGACCATAAAGAGGTATCAAGGGCCACATTTGGGCCCCAAACCTGAAGATCCCACCACTGATCTACTGATGGGCAGCAGCTCTATGGATTTTCAGACAACTGTTTTCTGCAGGCCTACCTGGAGATGCTGGGGACTGAACCTGGGACCTTTGACATTCAAAGCATCAGCTCTTGCCACTGAGCTACAACTCTGACCTCCTACATTTTTCATTATTTTTATGCCAATCCTTGGCATCTCCAGCAGTTCTCAGAATGGAGCCCTGGAGGCAGTGCTGAACTAGATGGATCAATACCCTGGCTCAATACAACTCAGCATATTACACTGGGTTATCACCATATCATACTTTCCTATCTATCAAGGCATGCAGAAAGTCCCAGGTTCAATCTTTGACATCCCCGGGCAGGACTGGGAGAGACACCTGTCTTAAATCCTGGAGAGCTGCTTCCAGTCAGTATAAATAATAATGAGCTCAATGGACCAATAACCTGACTTGGTCTAATGCAACTTGCTATGCTCCTGTTTAAACCAGCCCTTTATGCAGACTCATAACAACTGGGACAAGGAACATAGCCCAGCTGTAGCACACATACTCAGCATGCAGAAGTTCAATTCCTGACTATCTTCATCTAGGTCTCAGAGAGACATCTGTCTGGAACCCAGCTACTAGTCAATGTTGTTGATGCTGAGTCGACTCAACCAATGGTCTGACTTGGTATAACACAACATCCTGTGCCAGCCTAGACAGAGTGTCTCAGTGGGGTGTGGGTCTTCCCAGAAATGACAGGGAAAGCATAGCATGGGTTGCTAGCACCCAGGGTGGGGTAAGTGTTGTGCCCTCCTGGTGGAATGGGCAGCGGTCAGTCCCTTTGCCTGCCAGCATCTCAAGGAAGTCTTTCCTTGCAAATTAGCCCCAACCTGGGAGCAGAGATAAGGCAAAGAAACAAGAAGTCAGGGGTTGGTTATGCAGAAGACAAAAATGATGAAAATTCAGAAAGTGCAGATAAGTTGATGTGAGAGCTGAACAGAGATGCAATGAATGTTTGCGAATTGCCGCTTCCAAAGTGAATATTCATTGCTGTGGAGAAATGTCCCAAGCAAGCAATGTATTGCCTGATCAATGGAGGAGAGAGGAGAGGTCAGGAAATCACCCTGCCTAATGCAGAACAGCCAGGAAATCCTGTGCTTTGAAGGGGTTGGCAGGGCTGGTGCACAAAAGCCTGACATGATATGTGGCAGTTAGCCAGGACAGGCTGTGCAATGGATGGAAGAACCAAAGGGCAGTGGCATCACCAGGGAGTGTGAAACAGCTGGTCAGTGCTTTGAAACAGAAACTAATAATTCAAGGTGCTGGTTTTAACCTATAAAGCCTTAAATTGTTCAGGACCAGAATACCTGAAGGACCACCTCACTCCATATAAACCATCCCAGAAACTACGATCATCAACTGAGGCCCTCCTTCGTGTGCCTCCTCGAGAGGTCCAGAGGGTGGCAACACAAGAACAGGCCTTCTCTATACTGGCTCCCTATCTGTGAAATGCTCTCCCCAGGGAGGTTCACCTGGCACCTTCATTATATATTTTTAGGTGCAAGGCAAAAATGTTCTTCTTCAACTACACTGTTGGCTGATTGATATTCTACAGCCTTTTAAATGTATCTGTGGGAAGGGTGTGTTGTTTTGCTGTTTTGTTTTTACTTATTTGCTTGCTTTTATCCTGTATTTTATTCTGTGAATCCCCCTGAGATCTTATAATGAAGGGCAGTATATAAATCAAATAGATAAAATAAAAGGGAAAAGATCTTGATGAACAGAATTGTCCAGATCATGTGATTGCTGTTCTTCAAGAAGGCAGCAATACCCATCAAGAAAAAATTGAAGCTTTCAAACTTACTTTATTATTTAACTTAAAAATTATTGTGTATGACTATTCATTTATGTGCGTGTGTTAGTGATTTACAACTGTAGAAAATAAAACCGTACAATAAAAATATTTTTTTTAAATAGAAACCGGACACCGGCTAGCTATTGAGGAAATAGGTATTCTTAATTGCCTGCATAAGCCTGGTGGAATGGAAAAGTTTTCAGAATGCTTTTGAAAACTGGCACAGAAGCTGCCAGCTGACTCTCTGTTGGCAGAGTATTCCAAGGGTACTTTGCTGAGGACACTATATGGCTGAGTTTCTTGCTGTTATCAAGTGAGCCTAGCCAACTCGGTGAATATCATCCAGAGATGCTCCTGCTGATGACCTGTGATCAGTCTTGAATATAAGGGTTCAGGCAGTCGCCGAGGGACCCTGGACCTAAGTGGTTCAGGGCTTTTGTACATTAATACATCTCTACAAAATGGGTAGGAGAGGGAGCAAGAGAGAAACTAAGATCTTCTTTTTTTTCTTGCAAGTGTCCTAGTTTCAGAGTCATTTTGTCAGATTAATCCCAAGCAGAAATATTTGGTTTCTCCCTGCCTCCCCACCTTCAGCAAGCTCTTTGCAGAACCAAATTTTTGGCATGACATTTTTTTGGGGGGGGGGAATTACTAGCTTTGACGACAACCTCCAGCTTCTCCCTGCTGCTACGAAGTTTCCTGAAAGCTCGCTTCTTAGTGATATCAGTGCTGCCATGCTTTGCTAAATTCTGTTGAAATAAAAGCTGGCTCTTATTTTTAAGAGCAGTTACCCAGCAACACAGACTCATGCCCTCCCGGATTTATGTTGCCTTCCTCCTCCACAACTCCCTCCCCACCAAAAAACAAAAACCTTGCTTTGTTCTGCTGTTAACTTTATGTGTTGCTTTTAAGTGGTGCATTCGGGTGAGTGTGTTAATGATCATTACCAATGACTGTCTGTTACCCCGTGAAGCGTTTCCTGGTGATTAATGGGGGCATGCAAATGAATAATTGGACCATAGACCAGGCCAAAGGCCACAGCTTGACTGCCTAATCCCATGGCCTGATTACTTCTGCAGAAGTCATTGAGGTTTTGATGGGCAAATAAAACAATGGACAAGTTCTGCGTCCTTCTTCTAGACCTGGAAGAAACTGTCTATGTGGTTTGCAGTTGATGTGGGAGCTTGCAGAACCAACTGCTCTTCCATATTAAAATGTGGCAGGGGACAACCCTAGTATTTCACGGTGATTCTAGGCTAGTCCTCTAGTGTGGTGTAGTGGTTAAGAGTGGTATACTCGTAATCTGGTGAACCGGGTTCGTGTTTCCGCTCCTCCACATGCAGCTGCTGGGTGACCTTGGTGTAGTCACACTTCTCTGTTTTTTTTTTGTTTTTTTTTAGAATATTTTATTATTTTTCGTATAAAGAACAAAGAAGAAATACAACACATACACAATAAAAAAACAATAAACACTGAACATTAAACAATCACCCCCACCAACAATAATCACAAAATATAAAAACATACAGATACAAACCTGAATATACACTTATCTTTATACCATTCTAGTTTCTATCTTCACAGTATGGGACTTCCCCCGTTCCCTCCACTGCATTCAATATTCATATATATATTGGGTAACTTTGTATCCTTTTTCTTAAACATTAACCATATCTCTTAATAATCTTCTGGATTTAAATAACCAGCTCTATTTCATCGCTTAATCCATATATCCCAAGATATTCTTGAATCAATAAATCTTCAACAATAAAACCTCTTAAAAACAATTTTATCTAACATTAACTAGCTAAAGCCTATTCTACAAGCTAATTCTGCTCAAATATTCAATTTAACACAATTAACTAAATATTCTTTAAATTTCTTCCAATCCTGCGACACCTTCTCCTCCCTCTGGTCTCGGATTCTCGCGGTCAGTTCGGCGAGTTCCATGTACTCCATTAACTTCATCTGCCATTCTTCCACTGTCGGGATCTCTTCTCCTTTCCAGTTTCTTGCAAGTAAAATTCTAGCGGCTGTTGTGGCATACATAAAAAACACTCTGTCCTGACTGGGTATCTCCTCATTGGTCATGCTCAGAAGGAAAGCCTCTGGTTTCTTACAAAAGGTAATTTTCATTACCTTCTTTAATTCATTATAAATCTTATCCCAGAAGACCTTTACCCCTGGACATGACCACCACATATGATGGAAGGTACCTTCTACAGATTTGCATTTCCAACATACATTATTCATTGAAGGGTTCATCTTGGCTATCTTGACTGGTGTTAAGTACCATCTATAAATCATTTTCATTATATTTTCTCTTAAACTATTACAAGCCGTGAATTTCGTACCTTCCTTCCATAACCTCTCCCAGTCATCCATCATAATGTTGTGTCCCAGATCTTTCGCCCAATCAATCATTACCGATTTAACCATTTCATCTTTGTAGTCACACTTCTCTGAAGTCTTTCAGCCTCACTCGCCTCACAGAGTGTTTGTTGTGGGGAAAGAAGGGAAAGGAGAATGTTAGCTGCTTTGAGACTCCTTCGGGTAGTGATAAAGCGGGATATCGAATCCAAACTCTTCTTCCTCTTCTTCTTCTTTTTCCTTCCACACCAGTTTTCCTAGAAAAATGATTTTTGAGGGGATGGCCCCTGGCTGATTACATACCCTCCAACATTTCATTGATGAAAATAGGGACGTCCCATTCCATAATGATAATTTTAAAGCATACAGTACCCCCAACATCTTATTGGGTTGCCCCAGCATTCTGGGAAGCTTCCAGCATATATAAAAACATAATTAAACATAAAAACTTCCCTATGCAGGGGGTTGGATAACTCTGTACCCTCCAACATTTCTCCGATGAAAATAGGGACATCCTAAGGAAAAGTGAGACATTCCAGGATCAAATAAGAAACTGGGATGGCTTCTCTAAATCAGGGACATCCCTGGGAAACAGGGACACTTGGAGGTTCTGTGATTAAATTCCTTCCATATTAAGGATGAGCAAATGTGCCAATTTGTTTCCTTTCTGTTATTCACCCCAAGCCTCATCTTAACTCAGTTTGACACAATTCTGTATTATTTTTTAAGTCCTCGGATTAAGCCATCGGTACCTTTCTCCTATTAGAAAACGTATGCAATTTCTCCTAATACAACTCTCTCACTTTTGTAAGTGATTTTCCCATATGTAAAGGAATTTGTATGCTATTTTCACTTAACACACACGTTCTTATCCATGTTTTGCCCCTGTTATACACTTTCGGCTGAATTACTGAGTTGAAAAATTTCAAAGAAGCATTAATTTCATGTGTTATTCTGGGAAGTGCAAATTAGGGAGGTTTGCATTAAAATTCAAACTGAGCTGATTTTCTCCTCATCCCTCTTCCTGATGAAAGCTTGCATGTTCAGCTCTGTTCATCCCATTTCTTTTCTGCAAGGCCTTTGGAACAGCAAGCCATGAGAGCAAACTGTTCAAGTATTTTCTCCTTTTCACAACCTGCTGTTTTGCAGCACAGATGAAGTGCTTAGATGTATTGCACTTATTCCACAGACTTACAGGGATGGTGACCTTGTTTTTATTTTTTATTTTGTGGGCACCCTTGCTTTTTGTATCTGTTTCTATTATTCTTGTGTGAACTGCTTGGGGGACCTAGACTTAAAAATGGGAACACATTTTTTTTTTTTAATATTTTATTAAAGATTTTCTTGGTTTACAAAATGTCTCTCTTAAAACAACTTCATTTGCAAATTTCACTCAAGGCTGTGGACTTCACATCACTCAAACATCTGACAGGCTATTGAACTGGATTTCAAGGGGCGTTTGTCTGGATCATGAAACCTGTTGATTTTTATTTTTTGAAATCCACAGGTTTAGAAATCAGCTGCCAATGGATATGCATGAGGTTAAGGTTTTTGAAAAAAATTACTTCCCAGTGGGCACCAAATATTTGCATTTTATAATGCCGCCTGCAGAGCAGATTCGTTTGGAGAAAGCTAGTTATGCCCATTCATTGCAATTATGTCTGCTATGAGTAGGACAGACAAAATAAAGTGCTTCTTCATGTACAGTGGTGCCCTGCTAGATGAAAATAATTCATTCTGCGAATATTTTTCGTCTAGCGGTTTTTTCGTCTAGTGAAGCGGCAATGCAAACCGCTGTTTTCGCTAGACAGGGAATTTTTTTTTTTTCCGTCTTGCGAGGCAGCCCCATAGACAAATTCGTCTTGCGGGGCAGCCTTCCGCTAGACGAATGCCTTTGTCTAGCGAGTTTTTCGTCTAGCGAGGCATTCGTCTAGCGGGGCACCACTGTAGTTAAATTGGATGGGCCATTGGCCTGATCCAGCAAGCTTCTACTATGTTCTTACAACTAGCAATTCTATAGATATAGGACCATGTGTTACTGGTGCTAGAATCACAGCACTAGCTGCCAGTGAGCTACTGGGCCCAATTCAAGGTGGTAGAACCAGTGTATAAAGCCCTAACAGGCTTGTGACCTGAGTGCCTTCCCTGGTCTCAGCCATCTTGGACTACAATCAGCAGCTGAGGCCTTGGTGGTGGTGCCATGACTGGAGAATTTTTGCAACAGGGAAAGTGAAAGGAACGTGCAAGGGGAAGTGTGGGATAGCCCTTTCTTTGATGCAACACCATCACATGACATCTCCACAAACATATCAGATTGATCTGGAAATAGCCAACATTTGCCTAACCACCCTGCCAATAACACAGGATGCAGTGCAAGCAGGAATCTTGATGCCCCAAAGGCCTAACCCGTAGTTTGGAATGTCCCTGACAATATTCTCTGAAACATTATTTGGTTTCATGGCAGGCTTCCAGGGGTTCCTCAGCATATGAGCTGACACTGAAGTATTTTCTGGAATGTAGAACGCAGTGTTTGAATTATTAGGGGATGGGGTAAACCATGAGATCCCCCCCACCCTACCCCACCCCACTCCAACATGCTCCCTCTCTTTGCGCCTTCTGGAACGAACTGTAAATTTGAATGCCAGTGAATGATTATCCGTATTCTGAAAAAAACTATCTTGGCCTATAGAGTCTAATAGCAATATGATGTGAGTAATGCTGGGTATCTGTGCAAATTGCTCATTGCTGTTCTGAATATAAAACGAATAGCTCTGGCCATTAAAACCTGCATGATATCTTAGCTGTTACTGTATGTAATCTGCATGCAAAATATAGCCACATATTTCACTAAAATGGTAGCAAAAAAAGAGAGAGGTTATATGTGGTATAGATACCTCGTATTCAGTCTTTTCCTGAATACATTTTTAAGATATGTAAGCTACCTTTCTTAACATAGTATCACTTCCTAGACAATGCTAGAAAGATTGGTGTAAGCATAGAAGTAACTGACGCCTACCCTCTTGTCTCCTCTTCCTCTGCCATCATAAACCAGAGTACGTTAATTCTCGTCATTCTTTTCTTTTTCTCTCTACCAATGTTTTCCCTTCCCCTCTTCTCCCTGCTCCCCTGTCCTTCTCTGCCCCTCCCTGTATCATTATAGAGTTGATTTGCTTCTCTAGATTTTTTTTCTTTGTTTTAATTTTATTTTTTCCCTTTCGTTCTAACTTAAGTTCATTTTGTTATGTGGTGACCGCAGTTATGGATGACGCTCCCCCCGGCACACAGGAATATATTATGTTACGGCAAGATTCCATCCAATCCACGGAATTAAAGAAAAAAGAATCCCCTTTTCGTGCTAAATGTCACGAAATCTTCTGCTGTCCTCTGAAGCAAGTGCACCTCAAAGAGAACACAGAACCTGAAGGTTTGTGCACCACGAGATCCATGTTCGTTTTCTTTTTCCCGGTTTTTAAATTTTTTTATTTTCCTTTCCTTTGGTTTTCGTTTTTTTCCGGAGAGAGCGTGCCTGTCCTACGGATTGTGTCTTGTGTGTTCTTTGGCCTGTGTTTAATATAATGCAACTGGATGCAGCAATCTGCCTGGGGTTCATGTATCACCCTCTGCTACTTTGCTTGCTTGTTAATGTCTGATACGAGTTGGTCATGGGCCACTGTATGAAATATAATTCACGGATATAGGAAAACCTTTAAAAAAAAAGTGTGTGTGTGTGTATAATAGTTGACAATGCTTTAAAAATTACTGATCAAAACTTTTATTTCTGTCCATTTTCATCATTACACTTGCCTTTTGGCTGCCAAAACTTGCTTGCTTTTTCTAAAACAGCATCTTAACAGCTCCCTCTTCTCTCTCTTCACCCGAGAAGTTCTCCTCCACCTTAGTATTTCAAAGTTGCACTGAGCTGGGAATAAATATTAGATCGCACTTAAAGCTGGATTCTCTGACACTTTTACACTTCATAAAGCTTTTGCGCATTGCTGTCCAAAAAAAAGCTTATAAAAGCTGTAGTTTGGCAAAGCAGGATAAGTTGAATGTACTGCACGCCCGGTTGCATTTTGGAGAAGTTATGTGCATGCAGTAGAGCTAATGTCTGAGTGGAATGTTTCCTTTTTATTTTCCAGAGGTGGTAATCAGGTATGGGTGACCACTTGCTTGCTTGTTCCCCAGAAACTATTAATAAGGAAATGTGTCTTGTTAGCCTGTCAGTTTTGGGTATATATGAGCTTAAACATCCACTCTCTCCAGACAACTTAATTCTTGATATTCTGTAATGCTGTTTTTATATGTTTTCCACTACTGCCTCAATTCCTATCTGGTAAGACATTGCACGTTTTACATGAGCTTCTATATATGGTCCAATAGCAGATGTCTTTATAACAAAGAAACAGTGTATTTCAGAGGTTATAAATATATAAGATTGGATCCTACTCGGACTGATACAGGTGTGAGGAAATGAGGGTTTGCGCAACACAATTGCCATGTCACAACAGTCTGGTTTCTACAGTCACAATGTGTACACATGGGGCACATCAGTATATGTGATGCTTCACAGTTACATCAGCAAAATGGAGTAAGTCTCTGCCCTCAATGAGCTTACATACTCATAGTGGTACTCCTCTTTCCATTATGCAGTTCTGTAGGTTTCCAGTATGCATGTGTGTCCCAAAAATAAATATAGTGGTGCTTAAAATTAACATGAACAAAACAGACAGGTGTCTGATTTCAATGAGCTTACATATTCCTAATGGGCCTCACTGCATTATCCCATTCTTTGGCCATACAGCTATCCCATAGCCAAATAGGCCCATGAAGATTGCATATGCAACATGATAGTTTTTGCAGTTTTAAATGGAAAATATGGTTGCCTGTTTTGTCAGAAGATAGGTTGCAATAAACACTTTCAAGAAGTCTCAGAGGCACAGGTGTTTTTTCTTTTGCCTGTTTGTCTAGCACTGTGGCTGTTACCCACAAATGTAGATCTTTGCTTTACTAAATATTACAGGAACAACATCTACAGCTATGGAAAAGGAACAACAGTGAAATCTTTCTTTTGTTTTGGGTAGATTGTAGCTCAGTTTAATGCTTTCATTGGCATGGACATGTCAGATGGGCAACTTCTGAGAGATTTAATTCATGCAGCTACATGTGTAATAAAAGTGGAACAGTTCCTGAATCTCTGAATTGTATTTTCTTTAATGTCAAAGCAATGGCCTTTGGTTTTAGATTTAGATGTTCAAAAAACAACAATTGCTCTGCAAACAAACTGGCCAGAAGCTTTAAATGTCAGTGAGTTGTGACTGGCAAGAGTTGGCAATTTCAAACAACATTTGGATTATTTTTGGGTTTCATTTGTATTCATGCATAGTTTCTTGCAAGGAGAAGCTTGGAAGTTCTAGAAAATTGTCCTTAACTAACCATTGTGTTGCTTGATTTTTTTTCCAAAAGAAAAAGTGATGCTACTGAAGTCAGAGAGAAACATGCTTTGTTTTAGAAATAACAGAGTTGTTGAGTGTTTTAAGTTGAATTTTTAACACTATTTTGTTCATGAACATTCAGTTTGGCGTTATCACTCCTGGTTATAACTTGTGTTTGTAGCAACATTTGTATATTATTGCTACAAGTATGAAGCACCTATTTATAGAAGGCACTAGGGTCTTGATATACATGGGGTCATACCCTTTTGTTGATCTTATCAAATGTCTGTCATTCCTGTCTGCCATCCTGATAATGCCATCCACTGGGACAGAATGTTTGATTTTTGGTTCAGGTGTGAAAAATGCAAGATGTGTAGGTCAAAATCATGTAGTCAATCTCCTGGTTGAAAAACAAAAACAAAAAAACAAAGCCTCCATCAGAGATGGAGGAGGGATCCATTTTAAATGGAATTAATCACAGAATTTGGGGGTTCCAACCTTACTAGGTTTTGCTCACATGAGACTGCCTTGTTTGATTGAGTGCTTGCTAATCTCTCAGTTGCTCATGCATTGTCATTCTTTAAAAGAAAAGAAAGCATGACTCATTATACGCAAATAATATGAATATTATTCATGTAATATGTATAAAGGTGAAGTCCCACACTGTGCTATATTTCTTCAGCATAATATTTATATTAATACATGCATATTTTAATACAGTTATATACAATGCTTTATGCGTCTGTTTAAATGCTTGTTGCATTAGAAATCCTGGAATAAAAATGTGTACACTGCATTTAATAATGCATATAATCAAGCATATTATGTGCGAGCATTCTCACTGTGTTTAATGGAACTGAGATGGGGGTAGAACCTTGCATTTTGTTGAGATTAAGGAGTGAAGTGGGGAATCCATTTGGATAAACTCAACATTGGGATTATGAGAAAATTCCACCCTCTTCTTACACAGATTGAATTTCTATGTGCAATGGCTTTTGTCCTGGGATGTATTTGCAGGGAGGAACAGCACATGCTCCCTTCCCTCCATGTGATGGGTCAGATTGGTGAAGAGGCATCACCAAGTGGCCTGCTTGTTCCTTAACAAATGTAATTAGCACATGACAATATTAATCTCTTTTCCTTGGCGTATTTGTAGAATTGAGCTCAGATGGGCAGCTACCAGATGCAAATGCTGCTCCCCCCTCCCAAGTTTCTCTTCATCATAGAAAGCTTCTTCCACCTCCACCACCCCGCACCCTGGAAGCATTTCATTCAGCATGGTAGTTCTGTTGCTGCATTTCAGTGACATATTTTAATCATTAAGCCATTCTTCCAGAAAACGTAGAACCAGAGAGACCAGACGGTCTGCCTCATTCTAATGCACATATCTAATAGCAAAAGACAAGTGTCTTTTTCTCCTTCTGAGGATATATGTTTCCATTCACAAAGAGGCATCCAGGCACGAGATAAGAAATGGCAATGTAATGTTACCTAATCCATAAATGTTGAGAGGGTGTCAGTCCTGTACAGATGGAAACAAGAGTGCTCAATTATGCCAACTGCATGAATATTGCACTTTAAAAAAAAGAATGCCATTTAGTGTGAAGATATGTATTCATGATTACTTGCCACATTTCAATTCTTCTCAAACAATCTGGGAATATGTTAGTTGGGTGCCTCTTCCAGCATTTTGCTTCATAATTCATGCCTTGGCTCATAAGATCAGTTCAACCTGTAGGATTCAAAAGTACACGAGTCATCTTTAAGATTTTGCCTATATGGGGACTGCATGCTAGAAGGATCTAGGCTACATGTAACGATGTAGATCGAGGCACTTCTTCACACAAGGCATTGTTCAACTACAGAACTTGCTCCTTCAGGAGGCAGTGACGGCCAGCAATTTGGTTGGGTTTAAAAGAGGATTGGACAAATTCATGGAAGAGAAGGTTGTGCATGACTCCTAGCCACAATGGCTATGTTCTACCTCAGGCTTCCTCAACCTCGGCCCTCCAGATGTTTTTGGCCTACAACTCCCATGATCCTTAGCTAGCAGGACCAGTGGTCAGGGATTATGGGAACTGTAGTCTCAAAACATCTGGAGGGCCAAGGTTGAGGAAGCCTGTTCTACCTCAACGGTCAAAGGCAGAGGATAGTGTTATTGTGCTCAGGCGCTGTTTGAGGTTTTCCCATTGGGGCATCTGGTTGTCCACTGTGATAACAAGGTGCAAGGCTAGATGGGCCATTGTCCTGACCCAGCAGAGTTATTCTTACCTGCTTATGTTCATACCAACTTAATCTAAAGTTTGTGTCCAACATTAGTTCTGCTCTGAGTTGGTCCATGGAAATTAATAGAAATGGCTTACTTAATTTCAGAGGGTCTACTCTGAGTAGAACTTAGTTGGACACAACCCTAGGTTTATATCAGTCTGTCCTAACCTTTGGCTTGTTTGGCTATGTTTGAAGCAAGAGAAAGAACAAGAAAGTAGTAGGGGCCTTGTGTGGAGAAGATGGAGAAATGTTGTTGGATGACACAGAGAAGACAGAACTGCTCAACAACTACTTTGCACGACAGGCAGTAACTCTTTAGGATTTCAGACATAGGTCTTTCCCAGCCCTATCTGAAGATGCCAAGGACTGGACCTGAGACCATTTGCATACAAGGAAGATGCTTTACCCCCGAGCTATGCTCTGTCTCCTAAGGTGGGCCTTGGCCAATACCTTAGCTATCTAACTCCATTGCAAACAACCTTAGTTACCTCAGAAGCCCTCACAGAAGAAGTTGTGGAAAGGTCCATATGGTTGCCTGAGATTCCCCAGAGGCTTTTGTACATTCTCCATTACAGCCAGGCAAAAGCACAGAACATATGTATCACTCCACTCAAGCAGGGAATCTGGTTCTCGCGGCAGGAAGGCCATCTGAGAGGCATGCTGCAGCTATTTGTTCTCCTAAATAGTTTAAACATAAGCTGCTGCTATCTTTCCAAAACAGGGTTACGTAAAGAGAAGCCTGTTTCTGCAAAAACCTAATTTGTGTTAGTACATTCAGAGCAGCGAAGCTATAATGAGGTTGTGAGTGTGTTTCTCCCTTAAACACACACACACACACACACACCACCACCACCACCACCACCACCACCACCACACCACACCACTCATTGGTTAGTTGCCGTCATAGATAGTTTGGCACATTGCCCATACCTCTGGTTCTGATGCGATTCCCCACCCACCCACCCCTCCCCCTCCTTCGTTCCCTCTGCAACAGTCTGCCTCCCTCAGGGTACACATAACCTTTTTAAACAGGAAAGTAGAGGAGCATGGCCAAGTCAGTGCATGAGAGAGGCTGGTAATGAGGGATGGCAGCCCTCAATGAGCAACACAGAAGTATGATGAGTTAGAGCAGTGTTTCCCAACCCTAGTCGGAAAACAGCTGGAGACCCAAGGCTGGGAAACACCGGGCTAGAGAATGTTAAGGGTGCTAGGCAGAGAAGAGCCAGTGCATTGTGTGGGTGGGTGATCTAAGTTAGCCATGCCCATTCATTTGCTCTGAGCAGGATAGCTAAAAGGGAGTACTTCTTCGCAGAGTGCAGAGTTACATTATGGAACTAATTCCCACTGGAGGCAGTGAAGGCTACCAACTTGGATGGCTTTTAAAGAGAACTGAGCAAATTGGTGGGGATCAAGGCTACTAATGGCTACTCGCCATGATGGCTATGCTCTGCCTCCACAGTTGCTGGAAACCACGGGAGTGGAGATTGCTCTTGTGCTCAGGTGCTGCTTGGATATTTTGCACAAGCATCCATTTGGCCACTGTGAGAACAGGATGCTGGACTAGATGGGCCACTGGCCTGATCCAGTGGGGTCTTCTTTGCTACTTAATGTTCATTTGCCTTTGACTAGCGATAGAATAATCTGTACAAAAATGCATTATTTTTATATGAAATATGTATATGGGGGGGGGGGAGAGAATCACACTAAAATGCTGGTGAATTCTCATGAAGACTTAGAAGAAGCCACACCATCACCACTACAAATAGATGTGAACTTAAAGAAATATGAAGAACTGAGAGGAATCAAAATTGAAAGTTTTGTTCCTCCCCCATGTGCTGTTGGTTCAAAATTAAGCCTCTGTATATGACCTCCCTGTATATGAAGCATTCTAGCACCCATCCTTCTCCCCCCCAGATAGGCTTAATTCACTTCAGCTGCCAGATATTAGCAGCAAACAATTTGCTTCCCTCCTTTGCAGCACACACAGCTCCAGGTCCACCAATTTGCAAAGGTACATAAACAAATAAGTTACATAACCCCCAGCTCCATCCCACAAGTGTATAAATTTATGAACAGCAGATTACAAATCCATGAATGCCAAATAGCTCATTATACCTGCAGACAAAAGAAGTAGTAAAGAAATTACCCAAATGCCCAATTTTTCAAGTTGCACCAAAGAATTTCCAGTTCAGAAGAATGGAAGGATTACACCGCTCCCCTAAAAAAGATGCAGTCACTGGTCAATAGCCTACCTGGGACAACATCTGAAACTATTATCTGAGATTAAATGGTTGTTATTGTTGCTGTTAAGAACTTAAACCTCAACCTTTGCCAACCCAGTGCCCTCCACAAGTTTTGGACTATAATGCCTATCAGCTGCAGCCAGTTTCTCCCTCCCACTCCATTGGCTTACTACATTTGTGGATAAGAGGATACTGTCCTCCACCTCCTGCAAGGGTTGGAAGCTTGCAGCCTTCAACATGTTGCTGAACTACACACTTTCATAGTCTCTGGCCACTGACAGTGCTTCCTGATGGGAGTTGGAGTCCAATGACATCCAAGGAGCTCCTTTCCTCCCCTACAATTCATGTGAAATGGCACTGAAAGGCTAAGAACAATTCATAACACACAAGCCTTTATCCATTATGAACAGCATCGTAGGCAGGATGAAGCTTTCAATGACAGTTGGCCACAATGGCTATGTTGTACCTCCACAGTCAGAGGCTTCTGAATACCAGCTGCAGGAAACCACAGGAGGGGAGAGTGCTGTTGCACACTAGTCATGCTTGCAGGCTTCTCTTACACATCCAGTTCGCTACAGTGGTCTAGATGGGCCTTTGGGCTGATCCAGCATTTAGGCTCTTTGCATGTTCTTAAACTGAATAATTTAACTGTCACCATAAAGGGAAGGGGAAATAAACAGAAATCCTGATGGTGATGGTGATGGTGATGGTGATGGTGATGAAGAAACTATTTTCCCACTGACTGATTTGTCATGTCCCTGGAAGACACAGAGGAAGAGGAGGTGCTAAGCTAAAGGCACATTACTTGGTACAGCTAAAGTCATGTTTTTCCAGATGAGACTACAGGAACCCTGTCATTGCAAATCATTTGCTCCAAGGCTCCTACTTCCATGGCACTGTCTCTACAAGGAATACATTTTCCAGGGCCATGCTGATCGCTAATGAAGAGCATGGGAGTTGTTTTTTTTATTTTAAAAAAAAGGCTTGGAAGCTGGTGTATACACAATGACAAGAAAAGTCATGAGTCATGCTTGAAGAGACTGATTAACTTCTCATGACAAGGCTTCCGGTGAGCAAGCTTAGGACAGAATGACATCAAATGTGGTTGATGGACTTCAGGTAAATCACCTTCCCCATTTGAAACTTGGCTTGGGATAGCTATCAAGTACTTTCTGTGTTTCAGTCAGGAGGATTTATTTCCCCTTACACAATAACAATCTTATGCATTAAAAAAAAAAATTACTCACCTTTCATCAGATGATTTCAGAGCTGGATACAAAAAGTGTGAAAGCTATTGACATAAAACTATTCACACTAGATATAGCCATAGCATTAGGGACATGGGTGGCGCTGTGCTTTAAACCACTGAGCCTCTTGGGCTTGCTGATCGGAAGGTCGGATCCCCACGATGGAGTGAGCTCCCGTTGCTCTGCCCCAGCTCCTGCCCACCTAGCAGTTTGAAAACATGCCAATGCAAGTAGATAAATAGGTACTGCTGCAGCAGGAAAGTAAACAGCGTTTCTGTGCGCTCTGGTTTCCGTCACAGTGTCCCATTGCACCAGAAGCAGTTTAGTCATGCTGGCCACATGACCTGGAAAACTAGACAATCGCTGGCTCCCTTGGCCTGAAAGCAAGATGAGCGTGGCAACCCCATAGTCACCTTTGACTGGACTTAACTGTCCAGGGGTCCTTTACCTATCCATAGCATAGCATAGCATAGCATAGCAAGCTGCCATTGGTCTATGTAGCTCAGTGTTCACAAGCTTAATTTGCGTTGTCTGCATCCTGTTTGTAAGGAACAGTAACTAAATAGTGGGCACAGTGGCTGCTCTATTATTCTTATTATCCAGCAGCCGGCCTGGAAAGAGAGTGGGATGTATGGGAAGTGACAAGCAGAGGAGGCATTTGAAAGGAGTGGAGAGGATTAGCAGTGAAGTTAATGGGAGGCGAGAATTAATTAAATCTTGATTCAACTCAAAATCATGCAGCATCCAACACAGCACATTACAATTGTTACAACATTATTTTTTTTTTAAAAAAACCCATTAAGTGGTCCTCAGCAACTTTCAAGTGGTTGATTGGACGGGGTGGGGGTGGGGGAGGGAACAATAGGTCTACCATGACTGGCAGTGGCTTTCTAGGAAATGCAGACTGGGGTCACACCCAAGCCTACCTGGAGATGCTGCGAACTGGATCTGGGACTTTATTCACACAAAGCAGATGTGCCCCACCAGGAGTGGGGAATCTTAGAAATGGGGACCAAATGTGGCCCTATCTGGACCTTGGAATTTTCCCTAGGCCCCACCCCCTTTCCTCAGAACACTCCCCCCCCATGCGTACTACTTTGCACCCCAAATATTTTGGGCTGTCCTCGAACTCCCACATTGCCTCTGGTTCACCTGGATGGAGAATAGAGAGAGGTGAGTATATGCAGAAAATACCCGACTGTACAAAGGTAAAATTTGCATTCATCACTAACTTTTGTCTCTGACCCCGCCCACTACTGGCATGTAATCCATGGAAGGGTGCCCAGGTGGGAATGTGGCACTCGGAGTGCATAAAGGTTCCTCACTCCTGATTTCTGCCACTGAGCTTGTCCCAACCCAGCAGGCCGAGTGACCTGAGTGATTCTCGCGGTTGCAGTCCTGCTGCTTCAAAATCCACCTGCTGATGAAGCCGAATCTATTAGGTGATGAAAAATTAAACAGCGTTGCCCACTTCAATATCCTGGTAAAGTGTAGCTTGATTATGCAGATGTATTGCTAATCCTTAACTGCATTATAAGTAGGTGTTATTTTCCAGGAATGGTCTTCCTCTAAAAGTGAGCACCTTCCATTTCACCATGATAATGCTGAAGGCCACACGACTGGGTGAGCTGTAAGTAACCAACTAAGTCAGGGGTGATTAATCCCTTTAACTCCAAGGGCTGCATTCCAGGATGGTCAAAGTCAAAGGCAAAAGTGGGCGGAGCAACAAATGTGTTTCCTTTGTACACTTGGTTGGTTTCCACACACACATACCTCTATCCTCTATCCAGACAAGCAAGAAGTATTATCAGAGTTCTCAGGTGGTGTGGATGTGTGCAAAGCAGGGCAACCTTCACACCAGACTTTGAAAGCACTATTGCAACCACATTAAAGAGTCATGGCTTTCCCCAAAGAATCCAGCGGCTGCAATTTGTTTAGGGGTGTTGTGAGTTGTTAGGAGACCCCTATTCCCCTCAGAGGGATGCGGGTGGCGCTGTGGGTTAAACCACAGAGCCTAGGGCTTGCCAATCAGAAGGTCGATGGTTCGAATCCCCGCGATGAGGTGAGCTTCCATTGTTCGGTTCCTGCTCCTGCCAACCTTGCAGTTCAAAAGCATGAAGTGCAAGTAGATAAATAGGTACCACTCCAGTGGGAAGGTAAACGGCATTTCCGTGCGCTGCTCTGGTTCGCCAGAAGTGGCTTAGTCATGCTGGCCACATGACCCGGAAGCTGTACGCCAGCTCTCTCAGCCAGTAAAGCGAGATGAGTGCCACAACCCCAGAGTCGTCTGCGACTGGACCTAACGGTCAGGGGTCTCTTTACCTTTATTCCCCTCAGAGAGCCACAATTCACAGAGTTCCCAGGGAAGAGGGACTGATGGTTAAACCATTCTGGAAATTGTGAATATGTCCTAGTACTGATGAGGGATGTGGCCTGCAGAGTGGTCATGTAGCTAGAAAGTGTGTGTTGCCAAGAGAGAGTCCTGAAGGCCTGATGAAGAGGCCTTGGGGTCAAAAGTTCCTCATCCATGAACTCAGCTGTAGACTCATGCATGGCCAATGGGCTAACCCTGAGTGCTAGTTTTCTCCCCCCTCCCAACTAAATTAAGACTGACATATCCATATAGTGAAGGAAAACTGGAGCTTGGTTCAGGCCTATTTATACAGAGCAACAAGACCTTAGGTAGCAGATGTATTTCACCCCTGATATACTCACATTATGGAATGTGCACTTGTTATTTTTAAAACACATACATCAACAATGACACTAAAATGCAGCCATCCTAGGGTTGTATTTATCCTGGTATGGATCAGGGATGAAGGTCAATAGCTGGAAGAATTATTGCAGAATCTGTGGCACAATGAGTTTCCAATACCACAACTGTTGCATTGGATTCCTCTGTTGCACAACATTACAATTCACCCATCTATTAGCACAAGAGCCCTTCAGCTAGCAGACAGAGAACATTGGATACAGCCCGGATTATTGTTGCATCTCTGTCCCACAAACCTTCTGTGACAGACCCCAGGGCAGTGTACATGGGGGTTCCCACTGGACTCCTATCCACGCACTGATGAGATCAAGAACATCTTAGCTTCAGCAAGGATACTCCAATGTATGCCTTTGGACTGTGCTGTGTGGCTGCTATATAGCACATGCATGCATTATATGTCCCCCATGGGTGCTGTGTGCATCCGAAAAAGCCACACATAGGGCACTCCCATCTTTGCATGGGAGGCACAGAGTTTCTAGGAATGGGAAGAGAAGGAAAAAGTCAACCTCACTGAATGGAGAACAATTCCAGCTTACAAAGGGGAGGAAGAAGAAAATAAGCTCTCAGCTTTGAGTAACCCAGTGCTACATGCTGGTGTTCTGCACTTGGAACACAAATTGGTGGATACAAATGGCCACGCAATGCCAGAAGCAACAGCTGAGCAATTCTGACGGAACCCAGTCCAAGATCTTGGCATAAATGCAGCAGCAGTCACTAACACTGCTATAGTGAAGAGGAGAGATATTCAAATGATACATAGGAGCAAGGAGGAGAGAATCATAGAACCATAGAATTGTAGAGTTGGAAGGGAGCCTGAGGGTCATATAATCCAACCCCCTGCAATGCAGGAATCTCAAGTAAAGCCTCCGTGACAGATGGCCATCCAATCTGTCTAAAAACCTTCAAGGAAGGAGGAGATTCCATCACCTTCCTAGGTTCCACTGTCAAACAGCTTCCTGTTGTTTAGTCAGAATTTCCTTTCTTCTAACTCAAAGCCATTGGTTTGGGTCCTACCCTCTGGAGCAGGAGAAAACAAGCTTACAACCTCTTCCATTGGCCTGCATGACATTTTTTTCACCCATTTCTTCATGGGCAACTTTCCAGGAGCCACATACCAGTGGTGGGCTGGGGTCATTGCAAAGGTGGACAGGGCCATGGATTTGACTCTTACCTTCCCACCGTAGGTTGCATTCCAGCCACGCAAAAGGCAGTTTTCACATGTGCATGTACCTCATCCTCATTCCAGGTGAGCAAGAGGCACTGTTACAGTTCAAGGACACATTCCAGCCACCCAAAAGGACTCAAGGAGGTTGTGCCCAGTGGAAGGAACCGTGGTCCATAGGTCACATTTGCTCTCCCAGCTGGAGGTTTCACACCACCGACCTAGGATCACCTCTGCATGCAGCCTCTTGCCAGTCTTAGATTCAGTTGGTGGTCCAGATCCTTATCTCCTCCAACCTGATTGCCTCTCCTGCCCACCAGATCATAACCATAGGATGGATTGTGGGGGTTGAATATAGCCCTAGCATCTTCCAACACTCAGGTCCATTGGATGGCTCCTAATTAGACCCATCAACCCGGAGGTTCACCCTTCCCCCGCCCCACAGCCTATTTCAAGAATACGTTTGCTTGTATCCTGCTTTCTCCTCTGTCTTGAGACACTCATAATCTCACATCCTCCCTCCCCCCCTTCCCCGGCTGAAATCATCCTCCCAGTCAAAAGGTGTTTTCTTTCTATCAGTCTTTGATAGAAACAGTTTAGTTGTACACACATTTCTTCTAAAGTGTGAAATGTTAGTGTGAGCCTGCCAGCATGCAGAGAGATAACTCAGATGAGAAAAGGTGTGAAAAATGTTGCGTTGTGCCCCTCCCCATACACCATGGAATGCTTTCTTGTTAAAAGCTAGTTCTCTGCACCCCCACCAAACAGAAAGATTTAGGTCAACAAAGAGAATGGCTAGAACTGTGAGATTAATCAATAAATAGGGATGCCTGTTCTTTGATTCCTTCACCCTGAACACCAGCCTTGTATTGTTGTAGGGCGAAGTTGTGATCCTTTAGATGTTGCTGGACTTGATCTCCCATAATCTCTGAACATTGGTCATACTAGCTTGGGCTGATTGGAGTTGGTATCCAACACCATCTGAAGGGCCACCCCACCCCTGGTTTAGCCACCCCATCCCAAATAGTATGTATTTATTCATCATTCCACAGATGGGGTGCACTTTTTTAATTTTTAAAAAACAAACACAAACTTTTCCATTTTCTCTTCACAAACTTGACTTACAATTTCTCAAATCTGACTTCCTGTCAAATCCCTTTGCATCTGCTTTTCTTAATGTTGAATGTTTTCAAAAAGTAGGCCTTCGTATATATGCTCTCCAATACATTCTTAGAATGTTATACTGTACCTCCATAATTTTTTTCCAACTCTTTGACCTTCCTTAATCACTCAAAAGCTGGCATGGAAGCAAAACTATCGTTACATTTTAGCATCGTATCTCCTATATATATCCCATTTTCCCGCAAATTTTTGCTTGGTATTTCATCTAAGGTTGTTAGCTAAAAGGGCCATCTCAGCAAATTCTTGTAGTTTACTTTGCCAATCTGAAATTTTTGGCACTTCCTGATCTTTCCAGCCTTTTGCCACTAATATTTGGGCCGCTGTGATTGCATACAGGAATACTTCTCTTAATTTATTTGGTATTTCTTTATCCACTATACGTAGTAGAAATGTCTCTGGTCTTTTAATAAAAGATATTCCCATAATCTTTTTTAGTTCCTTGTATACTCCCCTCCCCCCCAAAAACCTTAATCTTTCCACACAACCACCACATGTGGATCATATCCCCATTCTTTGCTCCACATCTCCAACTCACATTTTTTATTTTTTTATTTTTTCCTTATTGCATGTGTTTTATTTACTCCATGTGACACAGGACTAATTAAGAATGTGAGATTAAAATACAAACAAAACAATTTTTTGTATGTAATTTCATTTTGTAATTTCATTTGCTAATGGTTGGATCAATATTTTTTTCTTTGTAAAACAAAATTATTTAATAAAAAATTTATAAACAAAAAATAAATAAAATAAAAAACAAACACAAACTTGAAAGAAAAAAAAGAAATGGAGAGAAACTGAAATTGACAGGTTTTTCTATCCATAGTCACAGGCGAATGAATGTAAGTACCAAAGACCCTGCCATATTCGGCCAATCGTCCATCTAGTACAGATTCCTGTTTTCTCAGGATGCTGGACCAACCAACGGCCTCTGGGAAACTGGCAGGCATGGTTTTTTTTTATAACCTCTTCTCTGCTTGCTGCATTAATCTACTCTGCATAATAATGCTGTTGGAGACTAGAACCAGGAAGAGTTGGGCCTCTGTGGGCAGCCCCACACCCGTGAGTTGCTGAAACTGCAATGCAGAACATTTTCTGAGTAGTAAAATATCCTTTGGCTCTACCCTAGCCCCGCCCACCCAGGCTTGCCATTGGGCTCTCCTGGACAGGAAGAGCTACAAAGGGCGAGAGTCTGCATGAGCCACATTAGTCTTAGTCTTCCTGACTCTGGTGTTCATCTTCTTCTTTTTAAGTCATAGCCTGCTTTGTCACCATTTAGGGCAGGGCTAAGGAGCATGTGGCTCTCCAGATGTGCAGAACTACAACTCCCACCATCCCTGACCACTGGCCATGCTGATGGGGTTTGTGGAAGTTTCCCAAACCTGGGTCTCCAGCAGTTTTTGTACTACAATTCCCATCATCCCTGACCACTGGTCCTGCTAGCTAGGGGTGATGGGAGTTGCGGTCCAAAAACAGCTGGAGTTCCAAGTTTGGGAAACCCTGATCTAAGGTTTAATTTCACACCCACACACACCAAGCTTAAGTTGTCTGAACTTATAATGCATCTGGTTGTACTTGTTATACTTAAGTGGAACCTGCAATGAAGTGTTGCAGTGGGGACTGCTCCTGTTCAGGATTCCAGTCTATCAGCTGTGCTTTCTTATAGGTTATTCCATTCCATCCCCTTTCTAGTAGCAACATTTTGTCATCAGTGTTCCATGGCCACTGAGCAAAATCAGTTTTGACCACCCAACACTTGTCCAGCAATGACAGGCTCAGTGTCCATAGTTGGTTTGGTCACTTATGGTGGGCAGCAGCCTCCCTGTCTGCATATGCGTCCCAGCAATGCCAAACTCTGCTCCAAGACATGAACCTTTGCCCTATTCCACAAAGGGCAGTAAAAATACTTGAGCTGGCCCCATGAACCTCATCTCAGGACTTCATTGAGCCTATTTTTCCTTTTTAGAAGGAGCAGCATCACCACAGAACTGCATTTTAAAAAAGCAACACACCAAGAAACCACAAGGCTATCAATAGCTGTTTGTCATGATGGCTATATACTGTACTACCCCCAGAACCAGAGACAGCTCGGCTGTGAATACCAACTGCAGAGGACAAGTAGGGAAAGGACTGTTGTGCTCAGGTTCCCATAGAAATATCTGGTTGGCCCCTGTGAGGACAGGATGCTGGACTAGATGGGCTTTCCAGTCTGATCCAGCAGAGCTCTTCTCATATTCTGAAACTCTTTTCCCTGGCTAGTTTCTGCAGTGTGTGCCGGACGAGTGTTAGCTCAGAACACCGAGGAAGAGGACACCTCAGTCAGCAAATAGCTGGATTCTTTTCAACTGAGAAATGATTTATATTTGCAGGATACGTGACCTGCGCTGTACTTTTGCTCTTTCCAAACATATATATACTGCCAGGAAAGGGGAGGGTGCCATGATTGTTCCACAATATGAAAGGCCAGGTCTGATGTTCTTTGATTAATTATAACCACAGACCAAGGTAGCTAAATCATTTCTGGAATGGTGAATGCACTGAGATTTCAAGCCAAACTACCAAGTTCCTTCCCATTGTGGTCTGAATGCCAAGAACATACATTGTCCTCATTTCCACACATCTTATTTTAAGTATTTTTAATATCATTTTCTGTCATACAGTTATTTTCTTGCTGGTGTCGGTGATCTCATGACTTGCATGGAGCGTTTGGAATTCAAACTCAGGCCTTTTCTTTTGCTGAGTTTCAAATGATTGAAATGGACAGCAGAAGCTTATAAAATTAGGCATGGTGTGGAGAAAGTAGACAGACCCCACCCACCCACATATGTCAGAACTTTAGGTAATGCATTGGAGTTGGTTGGCCATAGAATTTTTGAGTCCCATCTACACTACACATTTAAAGCAGTATCATACCACTTCAAACAGTCATGGCTTCCCCCAAAGAACCCTGGGCGTTGTTGTTTGTTTCGTGTGCTGAGAGTTGTTAGGAGACCCTTATTTCCTTCCCTCTCAGAGCTATAGTTCCCAGAATGGTTTAACAGTTAATTAGTCTTCCCAGGGAATTCTGTGAATCATAGCTCTGCATGCAAGGCATAAAGAGTGGGGTGAGCTAGTATCAGCCATGATGACTGCAAATGGTCTCAATAAATATCCTTGTAGAAATCTACAGTGCGTAAGACAGTTTGCTCTTCCTGCTCGGTTCCAGTTTGTGATGGCCCAGTGTTTCCTACACATCCTTAAACATGCCTACATTTCATTGGAGGCCAGGACTGGACACTCACCCTCCTTTCCACTCAGAAAGAGTAGAGAGATGCAAAGAGCTTCTGTCTGCAAGTGGGTAAGCTGTTGGCATGGATGGTTGGGGTTGGGCAAGTGGATGACAGCATAAGACAAGCCCTGCTAGATTAGGGCAATGGCCCATCGAGTCCAGCATCCTGTTCTCACAGCAGCCAACCAGATATTTGTGGGAAGTCTACAATCTGGACATGATTGCAACAGGGCTCTCCCCTCCTGCAGTTTCCAGCAACTGGTATGCAAAGGCACAGTGCCTCTGACAGAACATAGACATCATACGTGCACCATTTTGTGTACCTGTCTTCTTCTTTTCAATGTGGCAACCATTTTGTTTAATGCTCCATGGCAGCCATTTTGTGACACATCCATGACACTTTCTCAGAATTCTGAACATGTCCACTATCCCTAAAAAGCTTGGTGACTCCTAATACTTTAATCACTTATGGCTTCCCCCAAAGAATCCTGGGAAATGTAGCTTGCTAAAGGTGCTGTGAATCGTTAAAAGCCCCCAAATCCAACTATTCTGGATGACAACCATACGAGAAATATATAAAATAACCATGCAAATATTAGAAATCACCCCAGAATTGGCCTTACTAAACATCTTCCAAAACAATAATGCCCACTTACAACACAAAGAACTCATAACCCACCTACTCTCAGCAGCCAGAAACATCATAACCAGACACTGGAGAGACCTGTCAGGAGTAAGCATGGACCAATGGTACCAAACAGTATGGGAAACAGCCTTACTAGAAAAATTAACCAATAAGCTGAAACTGACACGGGGACAAATAGGCTCCTTTTTATCACACACACACAGCCCAACAATACAATGACAAAAATCCACCAACAGCATACAAATCAATATGGCTAACCTGATCCAAAACACCCACCCACCCCATTCACACATGAAAACAAAGACCACCACAGGTAACCACAAATGAACAATCACACCCTACGCCAGCCCCAACCTCTCTCACCACCAAAGGAACACAAGCGAACAACAGAGAACCTGCACAAACAACGCTTTCAGCAAACCCCACATATATTAAGTAAAATAGAAACAATAGGGAAAAAGGGAAAAAAGGAAATTGCAGCTCTATGAGGGGAATAAGTATACTGTATATTAATGACACCTAATGCCTTTAACAGACTACAACTCCCAGGATTCTCTGGAAGAAGCCAGAGCGTTTACAGTGGTTATCATTACATGCATGTTTTAAATGTGGCCCAAATACACTTTTGGTTCAATCTAGCAGGATTCTTCTTGCATCCCTATTGTGAGATTTCTTCCTGCTACTCCTTCAGTAGGGAAAGCAACCATAATCACAGGTCTGATATCTCATGCAACCAAATGCAGCCAGGAATAATTTCATGACTGCTTCGCGACTGTCTTGTTTCATCTCCATGATGAAGAAAAAGACTGAAGGGCATTTTTGAAATCCTGCCCCCTCCCTTTCACCATTTGTCTGTCAGAGGGATCCTTCCCACCTAGAACAACTTTTAAAGGTGCCTTTTTAAAAGACCACTTTGGGATGTCAAGTGTTTAAAGATAGATGTGTGCCAGGCCAAAATAAAATAAAAGTATTCTCCCCCTTTATCACTTGTCATTGTTTAAGGTCAGTTTGTTTCCAGGCAAAGCACACGAAGATGGAGACCTGCCCATATTTTCCCTTGCAAATCCTTGACTAGAATGTTATTTCTGGATAAGAAACTGGTGCACACTCAGCCAAAAATGCAGGCTTCCTGATAGCTGGCAAGAGGTTCAGCTAAACCTTCCAAGTGTCTTTTTTTATAGAGTCCATTACTGGCTTTTGAAAGGCACTAGTGACTTGACTTTTGTGTTTGCCGGCAAGTTCTAAATTTAGCCCTGTTTGTTCATGAGATATATTTCCTGTGCTGGTGCCAAGATCTCCATCTTCGTTCTTTGTCCAGCATCCAACAATCTTTCCATGTTTGTATCCTTTTGTTTCAGGGGTCTGATTCCTCTCCAAGTAGTTTTTTAAACTTTTGTTTAAGCTTTTGTTGACTCAAGGCAGGTGTGGGGAACCAAATGCAGCCCTCTAGGGCTCTGTAACCTGCACTCAGAAGTCACCCCAGGCTCCACCTCTCCCTAGCTGGAACATTTCATTGAACTGTGATAATGCCTCTCGCCGGCCGGGATGGAGGTTGGAGAGGACTGTGTGGGTTTGTGTACAAACCTTTTGCAAAAGTAAAAGCTCCATCCATTGCTCTGCCCACTTTGGCCCCTGGTGTGTGCCCCTTGAAACTTGCCCACAAGAGAATGCACCCGTTGGACTAAAACTGGTTCACCACCACCCCTGCCTCTGCTTAAAAAAAAAAAAAAAAGATCTGCCCCTTCAACATTCAGGTGTTCTGCAGTTTATGGCCAGTCAGGCTTTCAAGATAAATTAATGCAGAGAAGCGCTGGAACTGGGGGTGAGGGGGAGAATGGAGGAAATTCATGTCTTTAGGGACATGGGAACGTGGAAAATGATCCATGGTTAAGAACCTAAAGAGAACCTATCTGATTAGGTCTACAATAACCAACAAATATCATTCATACTTACTAATTTATATACTATTTAATGTCCCACTAGGCAATCTGCTGCTGAATAAGAGGGCTGGTTTGGCACCTGCCAAGGTCTACCCCCTAGCAGTGAACCCAAGATAAGAGCCAATTAGACCTGTACCCTCCTCCTCCTCCTCCTCCTCCTCCTTCATCTTCCCATACTCCACTCTGCTTATTGGCCTCAAGTAGCATCATGGGGTATGAAGGGGAGGAGCAGGGGCTGTCACTACCCTCTTGCCCATTGGCTCTGTCTAGCAGGTGCTAACAGGTAGGGGAAATCATAAGGCAGAGGAGGAGCAGCAGCTGGCAACAATGGCAGGGGGCAGGAGACTCCCTGAGAGATGGGGGCCCATTGAGGGTATCTTGCCCAAGGCCCTCAACACCCCCCCCCCCACAAAAAACCCCAACAACCCTGAGCTGGTTATAAAAGTATGAAAATCAGAAAGTAATTATTAGCGGTTTAATACAAATACTAATAAATCTGACTGGGTGTCTTCCAACAAATTAAAACATCAAGCACAGTAAAACATCAGACATTAAAAAAAAATTCCCGATAGAGGGCTGCCTTCAGATATCTTCTAAAAATCTCATAGTGGTGGGAGGGTGTTCCACAGGGCATGTGCCACTACTGAGAAGGCTCTCTGCCTGGTTCCCTGTAACCTCACTTCTCGTAGTGAGGGAACAGCCAGAAGGCCCTCTAAGCTGGACCTCAATGTCCGGGCTGAACGATGGGGGTGGAGACACTCCTTCAGGTATACAGGGACAAAGCCCTGTATAAAAGTCTATGCTATTGTTTCTGTTTCGGTGCGAGGGAAGGAGAGAGGTGGAGGGAAATTCCACCTTCCTTTTGCCCAAAATAACTCTCCCCAACACTACTGGGGGGGGGAATCGCAATATATTCCAACTCTAAAACAAACTCATCAAAATATTTGGGGGTACAAAACAGAGCACAAAATACATAATGCAATGCAAAAACGCACAATATGTTCCAACAAAACTGCCAATATGTCCCAGCAAAAATGACAGTAACGTTCCAGCTGCAGAACAAAAACCTTCAACTTGAAGGCATGAACTCTTGCTGCTGGATGTATCAGCCTCAGGCCAAGTAATCATGCCATGTTGAGACACATGTCTTGGCCACAGCCCCTCAGAATCTGAATTCCCCTGTTGCCCCAGGAATCAGGGCTGCAAAATGAAAAACATGTTTTGATATGCAGTTCGATATTTACCGGTCTTTTTTTTTTTTTGTTCTTGTTCTTAATACTCTTCACATAGAAGCTATCTCGCTCAAACTCCTTTCATCCAGCCAGCTCATTAGTGTTTTCGCCTTGAACTCTGATTATAACTTCTTGCTGGCCTGGGTGAAAGATGGGGAGGGGTATGTAGAAACTAGCAAACCATGGAATGGAATATTGGCATCCATCTGTTATGAGAGACAACGGAATGTGCCTCTGGAGGGCAGCTCAAGGTGCATGCCTGGGCAGTGTGCATCAAGGTCCAGGGCTGCACAGACAACAAGAACCGCGTGCCCCGGCCTCACTGATGTGATCCAAAGCAAAGCATTTGGTAACAGCTTGGCTGCAGGAGTTGCCAGAAGGAGGCATACAAGGCACCATCCAACCCCCTTAGGGGGTTGTGTAGGGCTTGTGTAGGGTTTAAAGGTAAAGGTAAAGGTACCCCTGACCATTAGGTCCAGTCATGTCCAACTCTGGGATTGCGGCACTCATCTTGCATTACTGGCCGAGGGAGCCAGCGTACAGCTTCTGGGTCATGTGGCCAGCATGACAAAGCCACCTCTGGTGAACCAGAGCAGCACACAGAAACGCCGTTTACCTTCCCGCCAGAGTAGTACCTATTTATCTACTTGCACTTTGACGTGCTTTCAAACTGCTAGGTGGGCAGGAGCTAGGACTGAGCAATGGGAGCTCACCCTGTTGCGGGGATTTGAACCGCCAACCTTCTGATCAGCAAGCCATAGGCTCTGTGGTTTAACCCACAGTGCCACCCGCGTCCTAGCATCACCTGTGTAGGTGTTTACTCCTTAGCTTTTCCTTCTCCTGTAAATATCCCTTAAGGCAGTTGGGGTTGAGGACCACTTTTCTTCTCCTAAATGGGCTACTTTCCCTGGTTCACGAGCCCCTCATTTCCCTCTACAGCATGTGTAGAAACTGCCTTCTTAATCGTTGGACCCACCATTGGTCTCATATGCTCAATCTATCGGAGCCTATCTTCACATGCAAGGAGGAGGTGAAATCTGCACGCATTGCTTTGTCTAGTTTTGCATCTGGTTCTGGCCACCATGGTCTTGCAGTACCTGAAAAGGTTCAACTTGTGCTGGAAATGACTCCTCCCAAAAGTAATCATATGTAATCTATAGCAGTGATTCCCATTCATATACCGTAACAAAAACTGCCTCCACACCATGAAGAGCTATGTTAATACTATATATTAATTTAGTAGTGGTTGTTTTTGTTGAAGTAACAGTAACAGTATGGTGGTGCCAAACATCATTGGCTATGTCTAAGGCAGGATTTGAACCCAGTGTCCCTCTCAACACTCTACATACTGCATCCACAATGTCAGGATAATCATCCATTTGGGAATCTTATATGTGCTTTGTTTGAATTTTGTAGAAGGAATGTGGGGTATAAATGGAACAAATAACTAGGCACCAATAGTTAAATCTATCCTAGTTTTATGAGGAGAAAATACAGGTTACAAATAATATTCTGGAGGCATCAAGTGGCTACGGCTTAATAGGCACAGGATGGGCAAGCTGGGATCATCGTGCCAGTTTCAAGGTCAAGTGTAGAAATCCAAGGACTGGAGAACAAAATCCTGCTGTCCGCTTGGAAACATTTCCAGCATTAATTGACTGAAATCTGCCATGAATTTTGATATATCCCCATGAGGGCAACAGCACGCAAAGAGAATCACTTTGGCACAAATTGTTTCTGTTCTGTTACTTCCCGTTCAGGCATCAACAGAGAGGGACTTTGGAAAATATATTATCATTAAACTCCACAGCAACAGTCGCTTTTAACTCAGGAAACCAGTGAATTGTCACAACAGCTTGATTGCAAAGGAGGAAGATAAGGCAAAGGAAAGACATAAGTGGAGCGTTTTGAGTGTAGTAGAAGAACTAGAGATCTTGATCAGGGATAAGGAGACTTCTGCCCTTGGGCAGATTATGGCCTCCAGGCATCTCTGGCTTTTGAGACTCCCCTTCACTTGTCCCCAGGTCACAAGCTTGACTGATCTGGCTCCATGCCCTTCTAGGGTACTTTTGCCTGCCTGGAACATGTCCTTGAACTACTAGAACTCATGGACATCCAATGAAGCTGAATGTTAGTGGGTTCAGGAAAGAAAAAAGAAAGTCCTTCTTCATGCAGTGCATAGATAAGGTGTGCAACTCAGTGATGGCCACAAACTTGGATGGCTTTAACAGAGGATTGACAAATTCACTGAGGGGAAGGCTGTCAATGGATACTAATAGCCATAATGACCATGTTCTTCTTCCACCGTTGGAGGCATTATGCCTCTGAATACCAGTTGCTAGAAACCACAAGAGAGGATAGTACTGCTTTCGCTCAGGTCCTGTTTTTGGGCTTCACAAAGGGACCTCTGGTTGGCCACTGTGATAACAGGACACAGGAATAGATAAGCCATTGATCTGATCCAGCAGGCTGTTCTTATGTTCAACTGGGGTTCCTCAGGGCTTGCAAGGTTTCTGGAACCCTGGCCTGCTAACTAGAGTTGTTGTTCACATGGAGGAATCCTATGCACATACATTTGCACATAGCCAGTTGCTGTAAACCACAGGAGCTTGGGTCTTGTGCTTGGGTCCTGCTTGTGGTCTTCCCATTTGGGCATCATTTTGACCACTGTGAGAACAGGATGCTGGATAGCTCAGTTGGTTAGAGCATGGTGCTGACAATGCTAAGGTTGCAGGTTCAATCCCCATATGAGACAGCTGCATATTCCTGCATTGCAGGGGGTTGGATTAGATGTTCCTTGGTGTCCCTTCCAACTCTATGATTCTATGATCTCTTTGACTAGGTGGGTCATTGGCTTGATCCAGCAGAGCTCTTATATTCTTAGCAGTGATAATGCCTCTTGCTTGTTAGGATGGACGATAAAGAGACGTGTGTGTGTGTGTGTGTGTGTGTGTGTGTGTGTGTGTGTACACAAACCTTTGTGTCTGGAATGTACAAAAGTAAGAGTCCCAGCAATTGCTCTAACCACTCTGTTGCATCTGAACCCACCCACTACTGGCATATAATCCCATCCCTGAAGATTGCCCATCAAAAATGCATTCAAAGGGGAGAGAAAATCTCAGTGAAAAGCTCACGGCTGGGGTAGAAGGATTTTCTGGAGGGACATGGGTGGCGCTGTGGTCTAAACCACTGAGCTTAGGGCTTGCCAATTAGAAGGTCAGTGGTTTGAATCCCCATGACATGGTGAGCTCGCGTTGTTCAGTCCCTGCTCCTGCCAACCTAGCAGTTCAAAAGCACGTCAAAGTGCAAGTAGATAAATAGGTACTGGGAAGGTAAACGGCATTTCCATGCACTGCTCTGGTTCTCCAGAAGTGGCTTAGTCATGCTGGCCACATGACCCGGAAGCTGTCTGCGGACAAACGCCAGCTCCCTTGGCCAGTAGAATCCAAAATCCTAGAGTTGGAAGAGACCCCAAGGGCCATCCAGTCCAACCCCCTGCCAAGCAGGAAACGCCATCAAAGCATTCCTGACAGATGGCCGTCAAGCCTCTGCTTAAAGACCTCCAAAGAAGGAGACTCCACCACACTCCTTGGCAGCAAATTCCATTGTCGAACAGCTCTTACTGTCAGAAAGTTCTTCCTAATGTTTAGGTGGAATCTTCTTTCTTGTAGTTTGAATCCATTGCTCCGTGTCCGCTTCTCTGGAGCAGCAGAAAACAACCTTTCTCCCTCCTCTATATGACATCCTTTTATATATTTGAACATGACTATCATATCACCCCTTAACCTTCTCTTCTCCAGGCTAAACATACCCAGCTCCCTAAGCCGTTCCTCATAAGGCATTGTTTCCAGGCCTTTGACCATTTTGGTTGCCCTCCTCTGGACACGTTCCAGCTTGTCAGTATCCTTCTTGAACTGTGGTGCCCAGAACTGGACACAGTGTTCCAGGTGAGGTCTGACCAGAGCGGAATACAGTGGTACTATTACTTCCCTTGATCTAGATGCTATACTCCTATTGATGCAGCCCAGAATTGCATTGGCTTTTTTAGCTGCTGCATCACACTGTTGACTCATGTCAAGTTTGCGGTCTACCAAGACTCCCAAATCGGAATTAAGATTGCCAGAAAAAATATCAACAACCTCAGATATGCTGATGATACAACCTTGATGGCAGAAAGTGAGGAGGAATTGAAGAACCTTTTAATGAGGGTGAAAGAGGAAAGCGCAAAATATGGTCTGAAGCTCAACATCAAAAAAACTAAGATCATGGCCACTGGTCCCATCACCTCCTGGCAAATAGAAGGGGAAGAAATGGAGGCAGTGAGAGATTTCACTTTCTTGGGTTCCATGATCACTGCAGATGGTGACAGCAGTCACGAAATTAGAAGACGCCTGCTTCTTGGGAGAAAAGCAATGACAAACCTAGACAGCATCTTAAAAAGCAAAGACATCACCTTGCCAACAAAGGTCCGTATAGTTAAAGCTATGGTTTACCCAGTAGTAATGTATGGAAGTGAGAGCTGGACCATCAAGAAGGCTGATCGCCGAAGAATTGATGCTTTTGAATTATGGTGCTGGAGGAGACTCTTGAGAGTCCCATGGACTGCAAGAAGATCAAACCTATCCATTCTCAAGGAAATCGGCCCTGAGTGCTCACTAGAAGGACAGATCCTGAAGTTGAGGCTCCAGTACTTTGGCCACCTCATGAGAAGAGAAGACTCCCTGGAAAAGACCCTGATGTTGGGAAAGATGGAGGGCACAAGGAGAAGGGGACGACAAAGGATGAGATGGTTGGACAGTATTCTCGAAGCTACTAACATGAGTTTGGCCAAACTGCGGGAGGCAGTGAAGGATAGGCGTGCCTGGCGTGCTCTGGTCCATGGGGTCACGAAGAGTCGGACACGACTGAACGACTGAACAACAACAACAAGACTCCTAGATCCTTTTCACATGTACTGCTCTCAAGCCAGGTGTCACCCATCCTGTATTTGTGCCTTTCATTTCCCCCCCCCCCAAGTGTAGTACTTTACAGTAACGTGAGATGAGCGCCGCAACCCCAGAGTAGTCTGCGATTGGACCTAACAGTCAGAGGTCCCTTTACCTTTACCTTTTTACCTGGATTTTGAAGTGGTCAGGGTTTTGTTTTGTTTTTGCAAGTGCCTTTTCTATTGTTCTGCAGTAATTTCACTAGTGGCCTGGCACATTGCAGTCTTCTGTGATATCCAGGTTCTCATTAACACCTTGGGGAAGACGTTCTGAGGTTAACTCCTTCCATTGCAGGGTGTGTGTGTGTGTGTGTGTGTGTGTGTGTGTGTGTGTGTGTGTTTCGGATCAGGAAGTGTTGACAGCTGCAAATGTTTTGCTGGAAAACATACACACACACCTCTCCACCTCACAACCTAGAAGGTAAGCTGAAAACCCCTCACCCACTGAAATTCTGCAGAAATTCTAAAGGAATCCTAATGTGCTTAGAGAACGAGGCAGGAAAATGGAAGCCTCTTTCACAGGGAAGTTTTCTTTTTTCTTTTTTTATAAACAGTACGACAGATTCCCACACGGCACTAAGTTAGATGCTACCTGGTTTGTCCTTTCCTCTGTTACAAAGGGCTTGATTTATAGTACAGCATGGTAGATTTTAGTTTTACAAATGGTGCTGAATGAAGAGCGGAGCAGATAATGAGAAACAATTTAATATGATCCATGAGGAGGATTAATACAAGTACCTGGCTTGTGGTTGTGTGATGAAGCTCAGCACTGATGAATGGGAGATAATCAGCTTAGGAGTAAGGAACTCTTGTAGAGGAATGAAGAGGGACTGGAAATGCTGCAGGAAGCTGAGTAAGGGGGTGGGAACTGCAGGAGGCACTGGAGAAAGGGGGAGAAAAGCAGCCATTGGGGAATGAGCTACTGAACTGCCAGCAACAAGGTGTTAAGCAGCTTTTCCCCTTCTGGTGGCCTTCCATTTAAACCTACAGCTGTGGTGCTTTTTAAAAAAGGGGGAGCCTACGGAAAGACACATATGGCTGCATGCCATGTGTCACTTACATGATATGGGGGCAGTATGTCTCCTTGTGCAGAATGGAAGATGGCAGGATCCCCGAGGAAACGCTCTACGGGGAGCTGGCTTCATGCACGAGACCTGTTGGCAGACTAACTCTGCACTACAAAGATGTCTGCAACACAGCATGAAGGCTTTCAACATCGACCCCACCATGTGGGAATCCCTTGCAGACGACCACAATGCCTGGAGACAAACAGGCAGGTAATGCATCCACAGCCATGACTAGAGGAAGAATGACTACATGGTGCATCTACAGCAGCACAACTGGATGCCTTCACTTCACCTGCTCCAGCTGCAACAAAACATGTCTCTCCTGTGTTAGTCTCTACAGCACACAGCAGGCGCTTAACTCTCCAGTGCTTTGACTTCATCCCCAAAGGTGCACTCTTCCATTGCCTCCCAAGACAGTTGGATGCCAACAGCAGCAGAATGCACACAGCTGCTTTGCGAGACAAATTGCACAATTATCTCATCAATCTGCTGGCCCGTCCCTCCTCCTAATGGAAGGTGGCTGAAGGCTAGGCAGCTGTTTTTAGTGGTGGCGGGCAATCTTTCAGCCAATTCCAGTATCATCTTCCACATTCCAGTTCCTTATAAGGAGAGTATAGCATGCAGTCACTTTAAAAATAAATAAATTATGCAAGTCAATAGGTGTCTGAATAAAACCACCCGGCTTTTGACCCCATTCCGCCTTTAGAGCAAGGGGTTTAAAATGTCTCCTCTCCCAACAATCTGCATCCTGCACTACTGCCCATCTTCAACCAGCCTGTATCTGCATTGACCCACCATAGATTGTATTGGTCATACTGGGATGTGACAGAGTTTTGGCAGCGGCTTTGATGTAGATAAGATTGTTCAGGCAGAGAGGTGCAAAAACCTTCTTACAAAGTAATACCCCAGGGGTTGAAAGTGACCTAAGTGAAATAAATATCAGTCCCTAAGGATGTATGATTCATTTTAAAAGGTGTGACTATGTATTAATCAAAAACTAAGGAAATTAGAGTGCCTGATAATTAAAATTCTGTTGTTTCAGTAACTATTGGGTCCTTTCTCCCGGCTTGATTTTTATGTTAAAAGCAACAGAAATTGGAACATTAAATTCTACCAGGTATCATAGACATAATTATGTCTACAAGCCATTCCTGGGGGGACAGAGAGGACCCTCTTGCCATAATAGTCTTTCCACTTGCACAATCCAAAATTGCCCCAAATGTGTGCAGCCATTATTATTTTTTTAAAAGTGAATATAATGCATGTTGTTTTGTTTTCTCATTGGTTGGACATGCTGATCTGTCAGAGCATGGCAGGATGGCCTCCCAGCTGAGGACAGAATAATGCTGGCTGCTTTTGCCTGTGAGATTTGAGGTGCAAAGAGGAAGTGGCTCTCAGCTGAGAGAAAGTTTGGAAGGCTTGGGGGGGCCACTTATGCATCATCAAAAGTGGGGGAGGAAAAGGACACAGATTTGCATAAACTTGAATGTGTTAATTTGGATAAATATGGATGAACATTCTGAAATAGTTAATGCAGTATCAATAGAAATACAATGCATCCCATGATCATAGGAAAGATTATGATCAGGTGACTTGTGTATCTGCCCAGTACCTGCCTCCCAGGTACTAACTGTTGATGGGCACTTCTGAAGGCTTGAGCAGGTGCCCTGGTCTAGACCAGTCTTCCCTAAGCTGGTGCCCTCCATGGGTTGTTGGATACAGCTCCCATAATTCCTTATTATTCACCATTATGTCTGGGGGTCCTGGGAGTTGTACTCCAACAACCCATGGAGAGCACCAGCTTGGGGAAGACTGGTCTAGATTAATAATCTCTCTGATTTCACTCTCTGCTCACCCTGCCTTGCAAAAAAACAAAAACAAAAAACAAAAACAAGGTACAATAATATCTTCCAAGACTCTCAAGTTCATTGTATGTTGGTGATACCATCCTGCCTTACAAAGATAATGTTACAATTGCTGTGATAATGTAGGGCAATACAAAGCACTTTGCAAACACATTCTGATTTATAAAACGCAGAGTAACGTTGCTAGGGACATAGGAGGCTGAGTCAGACCCTTCGTCCATCTAGCTCAGCATTGTCCACTATAACTGGTAGCAACTCTACAAGTTGTCAAACAAGGGACATTCCCAGCAGAGCAATACACGGAGATGCCAGGAACTGAACCTGGGACCTTCTGCCACTGAGCTACGGCCGTCTTGTTATTTCAGATAGAGAAAGCAAAATAGGAAGGGTCAAAGCACAGATAAGAGCAATGCAAATGGCTGGTGATACGAGGCACTCCCAGGTAACATTTCCCTTCCCTCTTTGGGGAAAACAATTGTTTCTTCTTTTTTAGAAATAAATGCAACCAAGAGGGAAGTGTTAACAGTGTTGGTGTTTGCCCACCTATCCTTCTTCTGTTTGGAATGCAAGAATATGAAGGAGCTGTGAGATTATCTGTTAGACTTGCAGGCTTGAAGATTTGAATTGCAAAATGTATTTTTTTTAAGCAAAACAAAAAACAAGGACTTTAAAAATAGCTTGCAGACAGAATCAAACTGACAGTACAGGGGGGGGGGGAGAGAGAGAGAGAGAACAAAAAATGAGGACACACTTGCATGACGTGTCATGGCAATGGTGTCATCTTCTTTTGAACCTCTCCCCACCCCTGGATGTTCCAAAACTGAAATGTGTATTTTGTTAAAAAATAAATGAAGGGAAAAGCAGTGTGAACTAGAGAACAAAAAAATCTGGTACTTTGAGGGAAATTTAATAGAAAATTCTTTTCAGTAGCACCTTAGAGACCAACTGTGTTTGTTCTTGGTATGAGCTTTCGTGTGCATGCACACTTCTTCAGATACACTGAAACAGATACACCTGTAACTGAGGGAAATTTGTTTGTTGGACATTGTAGTATCATTCATTTTCTCACTGCAAACCAAAAAGGTGGTGTGTGTGTGGGTGTGTGTGGGTGTGTGTGTGTAAGAGGACAACTACCGGTACTTGATTACACCAGATCCAGAACCCGTCACTCCTCAAGGTAGGGATAGGGGAGAAGGTCAGTTTGGTTTACGTTTTAATGTGAAACTCCATACTTTACATGTTCTGAAGTGGTAGAAGAAATAACATTTTCGTGCAGCGCACAGGTAAACTATGCAACTCAGTTCTGCAGGGGACATTAATGGATGGCTTTGAAAGACGATTATTAGACAATTTTTATGGAAGACAAGGTTATTGATGGCTGCTAGTCATGATGGTTATGTTATTCCTGTGCCGACAGACAAGTTATGCCGAGCAGTTGCTGGAAACTGCAGGAATAATAATAATAATAATAATAATAATAATAATAATAATAATAATAATAATAATAATAATTTATACCCCACCCAACAAAATATTAAAATACAATAATTAATCAAATATTAAAAGCTTCCCTAAACAGGGCTGCCTTCAGGTGTCTTCTAAAAGCCAGATAGTTGTTTATTTCTTTGACATCTGATGGGAGGGCATTCCACAGGGCGGGTGCCTCTACCTGGTTCTCTGTAACTTCACTTCTCATTGTGAGGGAACCACCAGAAGGCCCTTGGCACTGGACCTCAGTGTCTGGACTGAATGATGGTGGTAGAGACGCTCCTTCAGGAAGGTAGAATGCTCTTGTGCTTGGATCCTGCTTGTGGGTTTCCCACAGGCATCTGGCTGGCTAAGAACAGGATGCTAGACGATGGGTCTTTTACCTGATCTAGCAGGCTCCTCTTATGTTTTTATGTTCATGCACAAACTGAAATGCTTTTAAAATGAGGATATCTCTGAATTTTGTGATGGGGTTCTCCACCGCCATCCAAAAGTGTAGAAAGCCACATATTTGGGAACATGGTGCATACCAGTGCATTTTGTGGCATGTCACCCCAATTTCTGAGCAGGACAAGATTCCAGGGGTTCCAGATGCTTACCCAGGGTTCATGTTTCCTTTTGAATGAGTAACAACAGAGACTGTTGTGACTTTATGATATATGGTCTGTCTATCTATCTATCTATCTATCTATCTATCTATCTATCTATCTGCCTGATCCTACAATGGGGGCATTCACGTCATTAACACTCCAAGAGGGTTTTGCTTCCCCTATAGCCACAGCCTGGGATTACAACAGAAATCAGGCATGTCTCTGATGTCCCTAGCTTCCCAGCCTGCAGCTTTGCTTCCAGCTTCTAGCTCACACCACTCAACACTCAACTCTGCCTTTGTCTTTCTAACTAACTACAAGTGTGTTGAGGGAGGCAGCCCCACCCGTTTGCCATCTGGCACAAAGCCACTTCCTTTGTTACCTTAAAGACCTGTATTTAGAGTGCCATTATCAAGAAGTATGTATGGCTGTTCCAACAATTTGAATCCTTCCTTGGATTTTTCACCCTTGCTGGATCCAAGAATTAGAAGGGACTAAGGCATCCAGACTATTTCTCCTCCTCCTCCACCACCACCACCTCATACCAATATATGAGGCAAAACCAACTTCAGAAATACATGGTATTTGGGGAAATCGCTTACCAAAAGTGTAGATTAGGCAAAATCGCATACAAAAATATGCAGATTCAGAGAGATTCTGTGTAACATGCTAAGAAATTATCAGGACCTTAATGAAATAAACGTATGTGGAAATATGGCAAACTAAAGACTGGAGAAAGGAGAAACTGAGAGAAACAAAATTGGACAGGTGTGTCCATCTATATGTCTAGGCAATTGGCTCCTGATCCAACTGCTAATTTTGGTATGATCTGATGAAAGCACAAGTGGAGATATCTCCAGAAGGCAGATAACAAAAGAACTGGAAATGTCTGCTTTTGCTGTAGGAGAATGGATGTTTGTGCATGCATGGCTGTGTGTGGTGTGTCTCACATCTGATGATCTGAAGGCATAAGACCCAAAATGGTCTCCAGGAATATCATTTTGCCTGAGGTAAAGTCAAGAGGTTGTTCCTCCCGCATAAACCACCCCAGCTGCCAGTATGCATTAGCAACAGCTAGAAATCGGTGATGTTATTTATATAATATGTAAGAGTGTGTGTGTGTGTGTGTGTGTGTGTGTGTGTGTGTGTGTGTGTAAGAGAGAGAGATAGATATGCATATGTTACAGGAAGACAAGATACAGGCTGGCATGGTGATGTTTTCATTCCTCACATCTGTGCTTGGTCTCTCTCTTTGATGTCTGTGCAAGTCCAACATGCCCTGAGATAGTCCTTCGGGCTAATCTGTCATCTTTCCCTTGACAACTGTTAAACAAGAATTTATCAACATGATGTGGAGGTACTCCCCCCCTTTTTTCCCTGGCCTGTTTGAGGGCGCGGGGGGGGGGGGGAATAGACCATGTATACACTGAAGCTCTTAAAGGGCACAGCTGCAAACAAGTTAAAATCTGGCTCTGTGAGCCCAAGGCAGATGTGCTGGGTCTTTTATACATAATTTCTGCTTTAAGGAAACACTAACAAAGGATTGCTTGTGTTGCTGTCATATTGACACTGGCTTGTATCCAATGCTGTTTCTACTTGGAGCAAACCTATTGAAATAAATAGACATGGCTTAATTAACTCTGTTCATTTCAGTGGGTCTACTCTGACTAGAACCAACCCACAGCTATTTTGGTGGAAGTTGCTTGCATCAGAAAATACTATCCATTGGATAGAGTAATAATAATGATTATTATTTATACGCTGCCCACCTTGCTGAGTTGCCACAACCACTCTGAGTAGCGTAGCTTCCAACAAACATAAAAAACATAATAAAATGTCAAACTTTTTTTTTTAAAAAAAGTCCTGATACAAGGCTGTCTTCAGATGTCCTCTAAATGTTGTGTACTCCTTTATCTCCCTGACATCTGATGGGAGGGTGTTCCATAGGGTGGGCGTCACTACCAATAATGCCCCCTGCCTGGTTCCCTGTAACTTGACTTCTACCAGTGAGGGAATCACCAGAAGGCCCTCAGAGGTGGACCACTAGGGCTGAGGAGCCTTACTTCCTTGGGAGCAAACCTTCAGGGGAGGGAGAGACAAAAATGGGCAGAGCAGTAAATGTAAATTCTGCTTTTGTACAGTAGGCTAGTTTCCACATGCACCCCTCTTAGTCCTCTTTCCAGACTAGCAAAGAGCATTATCAGAGTTTAAGGACACTTTCAGCCAGGCAAAAAACTCAAAGAGGGTGTGGCTGGGGAAGGGGTATGGCCTGAGGACCAGATAGAGATGTCTAAAGTCCCTGAACACTCAGTCCCTGAACCTATGGTTCCTCAACCCTGGGATGGAGACTTTCACTTAATCCCACCCACTAGAACCTGGCATCACCCAGTGAAATAGATTCATGAAGGTGCTTCTTTACGCTGCCCATAATTAATGTGTGGAATTCATTGGCCCAAGTTGGAGGTGATGGTTTGCAGCCAATGCTAATACTACTCAGAACAGACCCATGGAAATGAATGAACCTAACTCACCCAGGCACATTAATTTTAGTGGGTCTACTTTGAGTTTTTATAAAGCTGGAATTTCTGGTGTTTTTAGGAAGCTGGAATTTCTGGTGAGTGCACACGGGACTTGGTTGGAGTCAGCCTACCAAGCCTACATGGGTGGCACTGTGGTCTAAACCACTGAGCCTCTTGGGTTTGCCGATCAGAAAGTCGGCAGTTCAAATCCCCGCAACGGAGTGAGCTCCTGTTGCTCTGTCCCAGCTCCTGCCAACCTAGTAGTTCGCAAGCATGCCAGTGCAAGTAGATAAATAGGTACTGCTGCGGTGGGAAGGTAAGTGGCATTTCCATGCACTCTGGCTTCCATCACAGTGTTCCATTGCACCAGAAGCGGTTTAGTCATGCTGGGCACATGACCCAGAAAGCTGTCTGGGCTGAAAGCAAGATGAGCTCCGCAACCCCATAGTCACTTTTGACTGGCCTTTACCTTTTATCCTGCCAACCTCTTGCGAGAGGTTTCTTCCCCGCATTATTATCACCTGCCCCATCCTTTTCCTCCAGCAGGGAAATAAATTTGGCTCCCAGTGTAGCAAATTATGTAAATGTTTGCATTTGTTCTCTGCAGGATCAACAAATGGCTACACTGCAGACAAAATGCTGGTGTTGAAGATAAGCAGAGAAATAATCTTAGGAGGTGCTTGAATAAGAGTAGATCCAAAGAAATTTTGCAGCGGGGTTCTGTAATGTGTCCTCCCCCCTCCCTTCAGTGGCTTTATAGTGAGAGAACACAGGTGACAAGGAAATGCATCAGGAAGATGTGATGTGTTGATGTCACATAGCTCATAGCAGAGGTTATTTATGAGTCAGCCCTTCTTTCTGTTTGAAGGTTTTTGAAGGAAAAAATATGGAAGGGAATCAAGACAGAAAACAGCCGATCAAATGTTTGTCATTTGTCAGAGGTGCCAATATACTCTAATCAAATCAGGTTTTAGTGTTTACCAAAATAGGACACATTGCAAAAAATGCAAAATCAAAGGTCCTTGAAATAAAACAACACTAGGAGCGAAATTCTTTCCTTCAAGAGAGAATTTACAACATACATCAGTGCAAGTGGACAGTCCACTATGTTTACCTCTCCAAACAATGGGAACAGCCAGGTGTCATAGTGTAAAAGGAGGCTGAAAGCATTCGAGATGTGCCTAGTTCTAATTGACAAGGTCAACTTGTGCCTGGGCTTCAAACTGCTCACCTAGCTGAATGCTCAGCCACAAACATTTCCAAAACAGAAGAAAAGCTGGAATGCTTCTGTTTGCCATGCTCTTTCCCAGTGTGGCCTGCAGAGGATATTATCCCTCCTATTTCCTATGCACAGACTAGGTGTGCCAATGCTTACTAAGCCAAAAAAAAAGGCACCTACATGTGCTAAAGGGAAGATTGGAGGAATTCCAAGTTTGCAGAAGTACCAAAAAAATAGTAGAAGAAAACTAGGGCAGAACCCCTCTCCTTAAAAAAAGCAGCCCGATGGGTAGTGAGTGTGCTTGGTAGCCATAAATCCCTTAATGAGACCACATTCACACTCTACATTTAAGGCATGAGATGGTATTGCTCAGTTGATGGAGCATGAGACTTTTAATCTCAACACAGTGATATCCCTTTAAACACCTAGGGCTATCCCAAAGAGTCCTGGGAGCTGTAGTTTTTTAAGGGTGCTAATGGTAGGTAAAGGTGAAGGGACCCCTGACCATTAGGTCCAGTCGCAGACAACTCTGGGGTTGCAGTGCTCATCTCGCTTTGCTGGCCGAGGGAGCCGGCATACAGCTTCCGGGTCATGTGGCCAGCATGACAAAGCTGCTTCTGGCAAACCAGAGCAGTGCACGGAAACGTCGTTTACCTTCCTGCTGGAGTGGTACCTATTTATCCACTGGCACTGCGTGCTTTCAAACTGCTAGGTTGGCAGTTGTTAAGAGGCCACTATTCCTATCCCAGAGCTACATTTCCCAGAGGTCCTATTACAGTGGAACCTTGGGTTAACTATGCTTCAGGTTAAGTATGCTTCAGGTTAAGAACTCCGCTTAAGAACAGAAATTGTGCTCTGGTGGTGCAGTGGCAGCAGGAGGTCCCATTAGCTAAAGTGGTGCTTCAGGTTAAGTACATTTCAGGTTAAGAATGGACCTCCAGAACGAATTAAGTACTTAACCCGAGGTACCACTGTATTATTATTATTATTATTATTATTATTATTATTATTATTATTATTATTATTACCACAACTGTTATTAATTAACCAATTCAATAAACAAATGTATACCCTGCACTTTCCAAATGAGCCCAGGACAGCAAATATATCAAGCTAATACAATTTTTAAAAACAGTTTTAAACAGCCTTCTTTTTTTTACCTTTTTACCTTTTAAAAAAACCACTATAAAACTTCTAAAAGCAATCGGATATGTGCTTATTTTGGGAAGGGTGCTGGAGCATTGCAGTGCAAAATTCAGAATTTTGACAGGGAATTGGGCTTTGGTTCAGTTCAGAAGCAGCAAATTAGGCCAAACCACATTTGCTACATAGGACTTCAAAGCACTACATCATGCCTGGATTATTCTCCAAAATGTTTCATCCCCAGACCTTTTAAAACATGGGCTGAAAGAGCATTTGCTTCTCCGCGTGCTGACGGCTGCCTTCCTGTCATGTAAATGCCTCCCCATTCATAGCCCGAAAAGTTGTTGCTTAGCAGCTGAGACTTTCCCCCCTCTTTTTTTTTGATGTACTGTAGGGATTCAAAGCCAAAGCACAGAAGGGGGAACGGAAGCTTTGTCTGTCATTTTGATAAATCTTATTGGTAACGCTCATGCAAAGGATTTGACAGATTGGCTGGAAGGAGCAGTCTGGGGACATACGGTCGCCTGCGAAATGTAATTCTGAATGATGTGGTGTTGAGATGCAAAGAAGGCATGATGGAGCGTGAAGCCGTCGCTCCTTATAACTCTGCTTGTCCCTGCCCCTTTATTGACTTAAAAGGGTGTTGTCAAGGCCTATGTAGGAAGAATCAGCTTTCTCGGTGTCTCTGCGAGCCTGTTATTGATTTGTCCTCATTAAAGCAGGCAGTTCTTCCTTCTTGGGGAAATAAGTTCATTGCCAATGATTCATGTTACACCGCTGGCTTTGTACCACCTAGGCTTCTTCCTCTGCTTAGCAGCACTGACTCCTCCCCTCCTTACATTTCTGCACATTGATCATAAGCCTTTTAAAAGGGGGGGGGGGACTCCTTGCGACGCATCTTGATGCATCTGGGATGAGTCTGCAGTAGGTAGCACCCGAGCCCATATAGACCTGCCTGCGTGGTTTGGTTGGCTTCAAAAGTCCTCATCTCAAGCACACTTCATTGGTTCAATTAGAGGGTGGAGAAGCTGAACCAAATAAATTTCAAGTTTCAAAGGAAGGCATTCTCAAACACCTCTGTTCCCTATCCCCCATTATCCATTTCTGATTGTTGTTGACATCTATCTGTCTCGAGAGACAATGGGGGAATGCATTTTGGGGAGTGAGGTCAAACTGTTGCATGGTTGCAGTGCCTGCTGTGGCCATAGAAATCAATGTGGTAGAGACATGTTTTGTTGCAGCTGGGACAGATGAAAGCGTCTGGTTGTGCTGCTGCAGATGCACCAAGGCATTTCTTCTCTCTGTGCTCCTCCCAGTGGTCACTGCTATGGATACACAACCTGACTATCTGTCTCCAGGCATTGTGGTTATCTGCAAGGGATTCCCACATGGCAGGGTTGATGTTGCCAGCCTTCATGTCATGTTGGCAGACACAGAGTTGTTCTGCGAATGGGCCTGGTGCCTGAAGAGCATGTCCTTGGGGAACCCACCACCCTCCATTCTGAGGACACAAACAAGCCAGTGTAGATATCACTGAGACAGGCGGGTGAACATACTGGGAAAGTGGGCTTTGTTTGAAATTCTTGTCTTGCAATGGGTTACCCAAAATCCTCTTGATGCTGCTTTATATACACCTTCTATAGGTTGATGCTCATTTACTTTACATTGTATTCAGTGACTCATCTTCCACTGATTTCACAGCCTGGAAAGGGCTGGCTGTCTTAGCTAATGGCATACAAGTAAAACATAACTGTCCCACTATCGGTGACCATTCATTCCAAAATAGGTGCCAGCAGCTGTGGCATATGAAGGACAGGTCAGTGCTCCTCAGATACTGAAAGAGCTCTCACAGAGAAGAGGAGCAATATTTATTCTCTGCTGCCCCCAAAAGGCCAGACTAAATCCCATAGGCTTTAGTTACAGGAGGGTAGATTTGGGCTGAACATTAGGGGGAAATGGTAAGAGCCATTCAACAAGAGAACCGGTGGCCTTAGTGGTCCCTTTCTAGCCAGAGGTCTTGAAGCAAAGATTGGTGCACCCATCTGTTGAGGCTGCCCTACCTCTGGATTTCCTGCACTGAGTGGACATGGGTGGCAAGTTTGACTAGATGACTCCCATGACATCTTCAAGCTCTCCGATTTCAGGGGAGCTCATGCCAGCCATTCTGGCCCCAAAGGATGGTCAAGGTTCATGCTGTAACCTGCACACCATAATGCTATACAAATTGCCATCCTCCGTGTCCTGCTGATAGACTGGATTGAAATTGGCTGCTACTTACACCTGACAGATTCCCTGTATTCCAAAAGTCGAATGGACTGTGGCATACCAATCTCCCACCGCCCAATCTCCCCCTGTCCAATCTCCCCCCACCCTTCCTGTTTGTTCTAAATGCTACATTTCTGCAGTGCTTTACGATATGCAAGTTTCTCTCTCTCTCTCTCTCTCTCTCTCTCTCTCTCTCTCTCTCTCTCTCTCTCTCTCTCTCTCTCTCTCGATGAAGTATCTCTTTGTATGTAAAGCACAGCAGGGGGCTGGTGATATGACTCTCTTATTATGAGTCATCTTTTAACACTTCGGGTCCCTCCCCCCATTTATGTCCCCAGAGAGACTGCTGGTGGCAGCTGAAGAGCGGGTCCTTTTAATTGCGTTTAGCTCTTTGAGCTTTGCTGATCTTAACTTCGCTATCAACCTCGCCTGGCATTCTTCATCTTGTTCCCCCACCCACCCTCCACACAGTGCAATTAGCATCATTAACTGTGACAGAAGCAATAGAGGAGTTCATCTAAAGCGGCATTCAGTGAAGAATTGAGGCCAGTGTCATTTAGATGTTATGGCTCGTAGTTAGCCCATAGCTTGCCAAGCTGAATTCCCCATGGGAAGCTCACATTTCTGTGTTTCCTGTAGTTTTAATTGCAGCAAGAGAATGAAAACAAAGTGTGTTATGCATCACACAGGGAAGGCTGAAAGCACATGGCAAAAAGCAGAAGAGAACATGAGAGGCTGGCCAACCTCAACTGGTGTTTGCTCCTGGACCTCTGTAAGAAGCAAGCGCTCTACCACAGATGCAGTTACTGCAGCCACTGCTAACTTGTGATGGTGGCTTCTAGTTGAGAAGTCAGGCATGCCTTCTGTTTGTGAAGAGCTCTGCTGATGTGCTGTTAAGAGTAGGGATGGATGATTTTGATTTCTCTCCATTTCTCATCCTTCCAGTCTTTATATCAGTTCTCCAATTTTCTGCAGCAATTTCTCTGGCACTTTTGACTCATGTACATATTTTTGATGCAACTTTCCACAGTGCAATGCATTTTAATGTCATTGTAAGTAATATGTGCATGTCTACTCACACTTTCTCCCACTGTGCACTTTTGTACATGGTTGACTAGAGAACTGCACTGCAAAATTCACAGATGTGTGAATTTCTGAGGATCATCTCATTTAGGTTTGTGCATTGCTATGAAACTGTGAATTAGGTCGTTTCTCATTAAAATTCAAACAAAGTTGCATTTCTACCACATTCTGATGTTAAAGTGTAGAATCATAGAATTGGAGAGTTGGGGGTCATCTAATCCAACTCTTTGTAATTCAGGAAACTCAACTAAAGCATCCATGACAGATTCCATGGCCATCCAACTTCTGCTTTAAAACCTCCAAGAAAGAAGAGTCCACCACCTTCTGAAGGAGACCATCTGCTGTCAAACAGCTCTTATTGTCAGAAAATTTTTCCTGATGTTTAGCTGGAATCTCCTTTCTGGTAACTTGAAGCCATTGGTTCAATTCCCAGCCCCCAAAGCAGGAGAAAACAAGCTTGCTCCATCTTCCATGTGACACCTCTGCTTGTGAGGCTGTGGACTCCCTTCCTTGGAGGTTTTAAAGAAGAGGTTAGACGGCCATCTGTCATGGATTCTTTAGTTGAAAGTTCTGAATTGCAGGGGGACAAGATGGCGAGATGGTCCTTGGGAGTCCCTTCCAACTCTACAGTTCTATGATCCTATGATTCTATGGTGTACATTCCCATCCATTGATATGGTTGCTTTTCCCTTCCTTATTCCACTGAGGCCCAAAATGATACTAAATTCACCTGTGCCACAGCTAGTATTTATTCATTTCAGGCAACACGGGTTAAAAAGAAGAAGGAAATTTATGGCTCTCAGGGGAGCATCTCATGTAAATTGCATTTCTCTGTTCTTCCTAGATGCATTGTCTGCGACATGACGTTGTGCTCAAGAAACTTCCAAATGTCTCCTGAATTAAAGCCCTTCTCCCTAATGAATGGCTTGGCTGTAAATCCAGCTGCCTGTGAAATGTCAAGAAAGAAACAAGCCCATAAAAAGTTAACGACTCTGGTACAAGGACAATTAGAACCTGAATGCATTAAGAGAGAGAAACAGAGGCAGAATGTTAGAAGATGCACCTCATTTAGTTTCTAATAGTAAGATGCTTTGTGCTTTTTCCAAAAGTTGTTGCTTGGCTGGTTACTAGATTTGGTGTCAGGCAATAGTTTTACTCCTTGGTCAGAGTCCAGGCAGGCATTGGGCAGTAGAACCGGAACCAAATTTCCTTCCAAAGAGCTTAAAAAGAAAATTGAAGGTGCAGTACTTCTGACAGTGCAGACTGCCATACCCTTGTCCTCCATGGATTTGTCTAATTTTCTTTTATAGCCATCCAAATTGGTGGTCATCACTGTATCCTGTGGAAGAGAGTTCCATAGTTTCTGCAGCTATGACTCCCTTCAACAGCTCATTGCTTCTTCCCTGTGTTGCTGCCATGGACTCAATCCTGAGGTCCCACCGCATGATAATGAGGGGGAGCTTAGGCATCTTTCTCTATGGAAGAATATCCAGTTCTTTAACCTGCATCTTACCAGCCAGGGGACATGGCTCTAACATTAGTGTCAGACTCCTAGGACAAGTTCCCAGCTACTACTCCATCTTCTAGTCCTTGCAGGTGTTAAGGGGTACAGGCATGGGCCCTGTTGAGGATAACAGCTGGCTTCTTCAAGCAGGAATAACATTATTCAGAACTAGTCTTGAGTGTAATGGCTTCTGCTACCCAATGAGACAACCTCGTCCCAAAGTTCATTTAGCAGGACCCATTGGGAGTTGTCCAGGGTTCTCTTTCCAGCCCTGCTGTAGCAAGACGTAATAATTTCATTCCTCCAGACAGGTTTTCCCAGGCCAGCTTCTCAAAAGGTGGGTCACTTACTGGGGCGAGTGGGGAATAGGATGAAGTAGCAAGGAAGTTAGTGCAGTTCCAGCCAGGCAAAAGGTATTGAGAGGTGTGCATGCACACAAAAGCTCATACCAAGAACAAATTTAGTTGGTCTCTAAGGTGCTACTGGAAGGAATTTTTTAATTTTTTAATTTTGTTTTGACTATGGCAGACCAACACGGCTACCTGTAACTGGTATTGAGAGAAAACAAAATTGAAAATTCTTTCTAGTAGCACCTTAGAGACCAACTGAGTTTGTTCCTGGTATGAGCTTTCGTGTGCATGCACACTTCTTCAGATACACTGAAACAGAAGTCACCAGATCCTTAAATATAGTGAGGGAGTGGGGAGGGGTATTACTCAGAAGAAGCCATCTCACCCCTTGCCTTTCCCTGCAAGACTAATTGCAGTCGTTAACAGTGGTCAACAGGTTTTCCACACCTATCAGCTGATCACCCATTCCCACCCCCCTTCTGAGTAATACCCCTCCCCACTCCCTCACTATATTTAAGGATCTGGTGACTTCTGTTTCAGTGTATCTGAAGAAGTGTGCATGCACACGAAAGCTCATACCAGGAACAAACTCAGTTGGTCTCTAAGGTGCTACTAGAAAGAATTTTCAATTTTGTTTTGACTATGGCAGACCAACACGGCTACCCACCTGTAACTGGTATTGAGAGAGGCAGAGATGCATGGAGCAGGACTTCGGGTGTGGCCTTCGGATGAAATGGTATGGCCTGGGGAGCAGCAAGACCTAGGCGGAGTCCAAAGGGCTGGGGTTTTTTGCCACCAGGTCTGAGGTTCCCCACTCTACTCTGGTGGAAAGGATCAAGGTGGTTCTGTGCCTGAGGCCCTGGAGAGCTGCTCCCAGTCAGAGCAAGCAATACTGGTGGACTAGCCTGCACTGGTGGAAGTCAGATCCTTATGTTCTTGTGCCAGAATTGCACATTCCCAAATAAGAGGAAATGCATCTCCAAAAAAGCTAAACAAGAGGGCAAAAGGTAAGGTAAAGGTAAAGGGACCGCTGACCATTAGGTCCAGTTGTGTCTGACTCTGGGGTTGTGGTGCTCATCTCGCGTTACTGGCAGAGGGAGACAGCGTACAGCTTCCGGGTCATGTGGCCAGCATGACTAAGCCACTTCTGGCAAACCAGAGCAGCGCACGGAAACGCCCTTTACCTTCCCGCCAGAGCGGTACCTATTTATCTACTTGCACTTCATGCTTTCGAACTGCTAAGTGTGCAGGAGCTGGGACCAAGCAACGGGAGCTCATCCCATCGCGGGGATTCAAATCGCTGACCTTCTGACCAGCAAGCCATAGGCTCTGTTGTTTAACCCACAGCGCCACCCGCATCAATTGGCACATGCTGATTTATGTGCGTAGATGCAACTCTAAGAATCACACGAAAGCTCATACCAAGAACAACCTCAGTTGGTCTCTAAGGTGCTGCTGGAAAGAATTTTTTTTATTTTGTTCTGACAAAGAGATTTATGTGCCTGCTAATGTTTGGTGGTTAATTTCAAGGTTCCTCCTCTGGTGGTTCTTTATCTTTAATCTGCTCTTAGACCAGACGGTGCTTCAAATACAGAACTGTCCTCTTATCTGAAAAGTAGAGCTCAATGGCACATTCTAGCCAAGCATAAAAGGAGGAGACTGCAAAGCAGGACCAGTAAAGATCTGGGGAGAGTCAAGGGCCTCATGCATCTCCCAGGTCCGAGGTTCCACATGCCTGCTTTAGTGTGACCTAACAAGTCTCTTATTATCTAACTGGGCTCCTATTATGTCCTTATGAAAGTCTCAGTTTGGCTGGTGTGTGTGTGTGTGTGTGTGTGTGTGTGTTATTCTCCTATGTTGTCCACCCAGCAAAGAGTTCTATATTTCCCTAAATGTCAGCACGGATGTAAGATGAAGAAAACTTTATATGTTTGCAGAAAAGGATTATATTAATGTCTTTAATTAAAGTTAAATCAAAGTGAATTGGTATCTGAAGAAGTGTGCATGCATTGTTGTTGTTGTTCAGTCGTTCAGTCGTGTCTGACTCTTCGTGACCCCATGGACCAGAGCACGCCAGGCACTCCTGTCTTCCACTGCCTCCCACAGTTTGGCCAGACTCATGTTGGTAGCTTCGAGAACACTGTCCAACCATCTCGTCCTCTGTCGTCCCCTTCTCCTTGTGCCCTCCATCTTTCCCAACATGGATCATTGCCTTGTCTTGGCGAAGGGACTTGAATAACTCAGAGAAGCTATGAGCTATGCCATGCAGGGCCACCCAAGATGGGCAGGTCATAGTGGAGAGTTTTGACTAAACATGATCCACCTGGAGCAGGAACTGGCAAGCCACTCCAGTATCCCTGCCAAGAAAACTCCAAGGAAAAAGACAACAGGCATATAAAAGTGCATGCATATGAAAGCTTATACCCAGAACAAACTTAGTTGGTCTCTAAGGTGCTACTGGACATTTTTATTTTTATTTTATTTTGACTGCGTCAAACCAACACGGCTACCTACCTGAATATAAAGTTAAATCAGATAGTGATGTGGCTCCCTCTGCTGGCATATTTTTATTACAGCATTCTAAGAAAAAAAATCTTAGTTTGGGTTTTCAAATGTAGGAAGTTTTTCCAGGCTAATATCCCAGATGGTGTGGGATTGGCTGAGATCTGAGTTCTGAGATACACATATGGTGCACCTGTCTGCAAACTTAACATTCATGCTTTTACTTTTTGGTGCCCCTTTTTTAGCTTTTCCATTGCCATTTGATTTCTATGGCCAATCCCCCAGTTTGTTTACTCTGAAATAAGAGGTATGTTATGGACACAAAATAGGTAGAAATGCTGGGTGTGATCCCATGGTCAGTAATACTAAAAGGGAAAGGAGTTCATGATGGATGGGAGTTTGTTAAAAGGGAGATATTAAAAGCACAACTTCAAGCAGTACCGATGAGACAAAAACATGGAAGGTGCCTAAAGAAGCCAGGGTGGCTATCTAAAGAACTTTTAACTGATTTAAGATTTAAAAGGGATATGTACAAAAAATGGAAAAGGGGGGAAATCACCAGAGAGGAATTCAAACAAATAGCCAGCAAGTGTAGAGACAAAGTCAGAAAAGCTAAAGCACAGAATGAACTCAGGCTTGCTAGAGAGGTTAAAAGCAATAAAAAGGGCTTTTATGGGTATGTCTGTAGCAAAAGGAAGAACAATGAAACAGTGGGGTCACTTAGAGGAGAAGATGGTGAAATGCGAACAGGAGACAGAGAAAGGGCAGAACTCCTCAATGCCTTCTTTGCCTCAGTCTTCTCCAAAAAAGAAAACAATGCCCAACCTGAAGAATATGGAGCAGATGATTCAGCAGGGGAAACACAGCCCAGAATAAGTAAGGAGGCAATACAAGAATACTTGGCTAGTTTAGATGTATTCACGTCTCCAGGGCCAGATGAACTACATCCAAGAGAACTGGCAGAGGTGATTTCAGAACCACTGGCAGTAATCTTTGAGAATTCCGGGAGAACAGGCATAGTCCCAGCAGACTGGAGGAGGGCAAATGCTGTCCCTATTTTCAAAAAGGGGGAAAGAGAAGACCCAAACAATTACCGCCCAGTCAGCCTGACATCAATACCAGGAAAGATTCTAGAGCAGATCATTAAGCAAACGGTCTGTGAGCACCTAGAAAGGAACGCTGTGATCACTAAAAGTCAGCATGGTTTTCTGAAAAATAAGTCATGTCAGACCAATCTGATCTCATTTTTTGACAGAATTACAAGCCTGGTAGATGAAGCCTATCTTGATTTCAGCAAGGCCTTTGACAAGGTGCCCCATGATATTCTTGTAAAGAAGCTGGTAAAATGCGGGCTAGACAATGCTACCATTCAGTGGATTTGTAACTGGCTGACTGACCGAACCCAAAGGGTACTCATTAACGGCTCCTCTTCATCCTGGAGAGAAGTGACTAGTGGGGTGCCACAGGGTTCTGTCTTGGGCCCAGTCTTCTTCAACATCTTCATCAATGACTTGGATGATGGGATTGAGGGTATCCTGATCAAGTTTGCAGATGACACCAAATTGGGAGGGGTGGCTAATACCCCAGAGGACAGGATCACACTTCAAAATGACCTTAACAGATTAGAGAACTGGGCCAAAGCAAACAAGATGAATTTTAACAGGGAGAAATGTAAAGTACTACACTTGGGCAAAAAAAAAAAAAAAAAAAAATGAAAGGCACAAATACAGGATGGGTGACACCTGGCTTGAGAGCAGTACATGTGAAAAGGATCTAGGAGTCTTGGTAGACCATAAACAACAGTGTGATGCAGCAGCTTAAAAAGCCAATGCAATTCTGGGATGCATCAATAGGAGCATCTAGATCAAGGGAAGTAATAGTACCACTGTATTCCGCTCTGGTCAGACCTCACCTGGAGTACTGTGTCCAGTTCTGGACACTACAGTTCAAGAAGGATACTGACAAGCTGGAACGTGTCAAGAGGAGGGCAACCAAAATGGTCAAAGGCCTGGAAACGATGCCTTATGAGGAACGGCTTAGGGAGCTGGGTATGTTTAGCCTGGAGAAGAGAAGGTTGAGGGGTGATATGATAGCCATGTTCAAATATATAAAAGGATGTCATATGGAGGAGGGAGAAAGGTTGTTTTCTGCTGCTCCAGAGAAGCGGACACGGGGCAATGGATTCAAACTACAAGAAAGAAGATTCCACCTAAACATTAGGAAGAACTTCCTGACAGTAAGAGCTGTTCGACAGTGGAATTTGCTGCCAAGGAGTGTGGTGGAGTCTCCTTCTTTGGAGGTCTTTAAGCGGAGGCTTGACAGCCGTCTGTCAGGAATGCTTTGATGGTGTTTCCTGCTTGGCAGGGGGTTGGACTGGATGGCCCTTGGGGTCTCTTCCAACTCTATGATTCTATGGTTCAGATACTTCAGCTGGTGCAGAATTCAGTGGCCAGGTTGCTCACCAGGACAAAACTGCACTGGCTGCCAATTAGTTTCCAGGCCCAATTCAAAATGCTGGTTTTGACCTATGCAGCCTTAAATGGCTCAGGACTGCGATACCTCCAGGACTGTTTCTCTCCACATGAACTGACCCAGATCCTGAGATCATCGTTGGAGGCCCTTCTTCATGTGCCCTCTCCACAAGAGGTTCCCACAGAGGCCAGGAACATGAGAACAGGCCTTTCCCCCCCATTAGTTAGTACTGCCCTTAGCACCAGTGGTGGCGGCAGCGGCTGCTCTCCTTCCTACTTATTGCTAGCACAGGCTTGCTCACTAAGCTGTGAACCAATGAGCAAGCAGGCCATGGCATCTCCTTTGTGTGCTGCTCCACTGTTGCTTGGACCAGAGGTAGGTAAACTAGTAAGCAGGTTGCAATGGTGAATGGTGAAGAGGTAGAGCAGGTATGTGGGGTTCATCAGTGGGTCGCCAGCAGATGACAAAATGTGCTAACCATGAATCCCACATCTGGCAGACAGTGATGTCTGCTGCACACTGGAACTGCAGGGAGCCACAGCAAAAGACAGGCTGAGTCAGAAACTTTTCAGTGCCAGCACTCTCAGCAATCCCTGCAATCTCAAGGTAGAGATTAGCCCATGTCTAAAATCCCTGAGACCTGCTGCTCATAAATATATCCCAGGGATGGGGGAAGCCTGTGACTTTCCATATGCTGTTGGATTCCAATTCCCATCAGCCCCAGCCAGCATGGCCAAAGCTCAGTGATGATGGGAGATGGAGCGCAACATCTGGAGATTTGCAGGTTCCTAATCCCTGGTCTATGAACAAAGGCCAAAAGGTCCAAGCAATGTAGGGATGGACCACAGCTTGGTGGTAGGTCACAGTGGTGGGTGGTGCCTCTTAGGACTGGTAGGGCAGGAAGTGGGGATCCCAACAGTAGGTGGAGCCCGAGTCAATGACAGGTGCAAAAGCAGCCAAGGACAGGCAGAGCAAACCAAACTAGTTTTGTCCCTGCCTTCCTCCCTGATGAGTTCTACAAGTTCTACTGAAACTAAGCAGGCAGAAGTTGGAAGCCAAGGCTGCCCCCTAGACTGCTTCCAAGAAAGAAGGTAGGCAGGTGTGGACTGACTGTGAGGGCAGGCTGAGGTTGGTGGGGCAGGGCACCATTCACCCAAATGAACCAGCCCTCCACTGCAGACCACAGCAATTGACAAAGAGACTAATCAATCATAGAACTGTACAGTTGGGGAGGGACCCCAAGAGTCATCTAGTCCAACTGGCTGCAATGCAGGAATTTCAACTAAAACATTCATGAGAGATGGCCCTCCAACGTCTGCTTAAAAACTTACTGTGAAAAAGAGTCCACAACCTCCTGAGGGAGTCCGTTCCACTGTCAAACAGCTCTTACTATCAGAAAGTTTTTTCTGAAGTTTAGTCGGAATCTCCTTTCTAGTAACTTGAAGCCATTGGTTCAGGTCCTAACCTATGGAAGAGGAGAGAAGAAGCTTGTTCCCTCTTCCTTCCATGTGACAACCCTTGAGATATTTGAAGATGGCTATCATATCTCCTCTCAGTCTTCTCTTTTCCAGTCTAAACATATGAAACTTCCTCTTCTGTTCCTCATGTTTCATTTCCAGACCCTTGATCATCTTGGTTGTCTTCTTCTGCAGATACTTGAAAATAAATGTTTATATGGTAGAAGTGCAAGCTGGATTTTGAAGGGGCAGAGAAACCAGAGACCAAATTGCAAACATGCACTGGATTATGGAGAAAGCTAGAGAGTTCCAGAAAAACACCTCTTGATCACCTCATCCGTCTCCTGAGAAATCTCTATGTGGGACAAGAAACTACAGTTAGAATATGGAATAACTGATTGGTTCAAAATTGGGAAAGGAGTACAACAAGGCTGTATATTGTCTCCCTGCTTATTTAACTTATATGCAGAATTCATCATGCAAAAGGCTGGACTGGATGAATCCCAAACCAGAATTAAGATTGCTGGAAGAAATATCAACAATGTCAGATATGCTGATGACACAACCTTGATGGCAGAAAGTGAGGAGGAATTAAATAACCTTTTAATGAGGGTGAAAGAGGAGAGTGCAAAATATGGTCAGAAGCTCAACATAAAAAAACTAAGATCATGGCCACTGGTCCCATCACCTCCTGGCAAATAGAAGGGGAAGAAATGGAGGCAGTGAGAGATTTCACTTTCTTGGGTTCCATGATCACTGCAGATGGTGACAGCAGTCATGAAATTAGAAGACGCTTGCTTCTGGGGAGGAAAGCAATGACAAACCTAGACAGCATCTTAAAAAGCAGAGACATCACCTTGCCGACAAAGGTCCGTATAGTTAAAGCTATGGTTTACCCAGTAGTAATGTATGGAAGTGAGAGCTGGACCATAAAGAAGGCTGATCGGTAAAGAATTGATGCTTTTGAATTATGGTGCTGGAGGAGACTCTTGAGAGTCCCATTGACTGCAAAAAGATCAAACCTATCCATTCTTAAGGAAATGAGCCCTGAGTGCTCACTGGAAGGACAGATCCTGAAGCTGAGGCTCCAATACTTTGGCCACCTCATGAGAAGAGAAGACTCCCTGGAAAAGACCCTGATGTTGGGAAAGATTGAGGGCACAAGGAGAAGGGGATGACAGAGGACGAGATGGTTGGACAGTGTTCTCGAAGCTACCAACATGAGACTGACCAAACTGTGGGAGGCAGTGGAAGACAGGAGTGCCTGACGTGCTGTGGTCCATGGGGTCAGAAAGAGACGGACACGACTAAATGACTAAACAACAACAACAAATGGTAGACACGAAAGGTGACAAGGTACTACATTCTGTAAAAGTAAAATTCCTGAATTTTCCCAAGGAGTTTTTAAAGCCAGAATCTTCCTATGTGTTCAGATATGCTTTTACAAATGGGGATAGATATTTAAGGGAAACGAATGTGAGAGCTTTAAATATTAAAAGCAAGGGTTTTTTTATACAAAATATGGGGATGGGAAGAAAAAGCTGAATGCTTGTTGCATTTAGCCCAGTGGAGAAAATGCAGAGCTCTTCTGAGAAGTCATCTCTGCACCAGGAAAAGTTCAGGATAGTTTAAGGCTAGAATTTGCTGCCATCTCTTGGTCTTTAGCTGCAATGCATCACACTGTTCGAACAGGAATACAGTGGTACCTTGGTTTAAGAACAGTCCTGTTTATGAACAATTCAGTTTATGAACTCCACAAAACCATAAGTAGTGTCCCGGTTTGCAAACTTTACCTCGGTCTAAGAACGGAAGCCGAATGGTGGAAGGGCACCGGCGGCAGGAGGCCTCATTATGGAAAGCACTCATTGGTTTAAGAACGGACTTCCAGAATGGATTAAGTTCATAAACCAAAGTACCACTGTACAAACATACATACATACATACATACATACATACATACATACATACGCTGAGAAGATGGGTCCTCAGTGGGGTGGCATAAAAGCAGCCTTCTCAAAATCATCTGATGGAAAAAAGGACTCCTATCTAGGCATTTCATTTTCACCATATTTGGCACTCACCAACTTAGTAATTTGGTCCTCACTTACCGTATAGTGACAGTCAACATTTGATGCTCATTTGTTCCAATTGACTTTTACTTACCTTGGCAGTTAGTCCTCACTTACTTAGACTTTCAGGCTGGATCTACATTGATCTTCTAAACGTTATGAAATTGAACGTTCTATAAGGTTCAATGGCAGTTTCCCTTTTGTCGGTGTGTGGCTCTGCAGTGCCCTCTTGTGTCACATTTTAATAACACATTTTTAGAATTATAAATGGCAAGTGCACATCCGTCCTTGGTCCTCACTCAATATATTATGGTCTTCACATGCATAGGCATTTGGTCCATTCTTGCTGAACTTGGACCCTCACTTATCTGGATATTTCATCCTCACTTACAGCTCTTTGTTCAAACAAATAATAGTTCTTCATTGTTGATCTGCAAGATGTTCAAAGATGTAAATGTGGTTAGAATTACCAGTTTCATTAGAAGCAGATTGCCTGAAATGCTCCCATCCACTTTCAGTGAATTCCCCCCCCCCAATCACACAATTGCCTTCTTCTTTATACTTCCCAATTCTTGTAGTGTTGTCATTCTTATTTATTAAATGAATATGCAACATCACAATTGCTTCTGATACAAAATCAAATGTGAGCAGTTTACAAATAAATTAAACTATATTAAGCGGTATAATAATAATAAAAATCCATAAACTTACACTTTTTTAAAAAAATCCTCAAGGTAAGATTAAACTCCAATTAAAGATCTTTACAGCCAACTCTAGTTAATGTTCTACAGCACTTTTAAGACATTGTTGCTGAGCAGGATTCATGGGGAGCTGCCTGCAGAAAATACTACAGCAATCTGATCTTGCTGAGGTATATATAAGCTGAGGCAAGTTCTAGAATCTAGATCATGGGTAGGCAAACTAAGGCCCGGGGCTGGATCCAGCCAAATCGCCTTGTCAATCTGGCCCTTAGATGGTCCGGGAATCAGCATGTTTTTACATGAGTAGAATGTGTCCTTTTATTTAAAATGCATCTCTAGGTTATTTGTGGGGCCTGCCTGGTGTTTTTACATGAGTAGAATGCATGCTTTTATTTAAAATGCATCTCTGGATTATTTGCGGGGCATAGGATTTCATTTATCCCCCCCCCCAATATAGTCCATCCCCCCACAAGGTCTGAGGGACAGTGGACCAGCCCCCTGCTGAAAAGGTTTGCTGACCCCTGTTCTAGATCATCCAGGAGGAGCAGGTACACCAAATGAAACTGGAAAATGGACTTTTCTTCAGAGCCACAACCTAGAAATCAAGGAGGAAGTGCATACACAGAGAAGGTCAGAAAGCAACAGAAGATCCTGCACTTTGCATGCAAAAGTTTCAGGTTCAAAATCCTCCCCCCCCCGCATATTTACTAAAATGAATCTTGGCTAATTGGCATTGGGAAGGGCCCCCGCTATTGTCCCAGGGGAGCTGCTGCCAATCAAGGTGGACAAGATTCACCAAACCAGCTCCTTTGGGGAGAATGCAGCACCATCTTGAGTAAGGGATGACTTCTTCCCCCATAGTCTGAACAAGCTCCAGCCTTACTTGCTTTCCACAGAGGTCCTGAGTGGGAGCACCAGTGAAGAACAAGAATGAGGGCAGGAAATGCTGTCAGAACAATCCTGGTTTTATATAGACACCATGCCACTTCTGCTCCTGCCCTAGATTTCATGTGTGGTTTATGTTGGATGATTTCTTGCAAACCACCTCAAGTGCATCTTGGTGCTGTAAAGTATTAATGCTGGGATGGGAGACCTGTGGCCCTCAATATGTTGCTAGACTACAACTCCCATCATCCATGACTATTGGCCATGTTGGCTGGGTCTGATGGGGGCTACAGCCTGACAACATCTGTAAGGCCACAGGCTCATGAGAGATAAGTATAAATCACAAGTACTGTTATGCTGATGAGTCTTGACCCTTTCCAAAATAAGGGTTTATTTACACTTACCTTTCTTCCACTCCTTCCAGGCATGGTCCATACTTTAAAACTCCATGTTCAAGCCCCCCCCCCCTCTTCTTCTTTTTTGTCCCAGAGCTTTCCCTGGGAAAACCTGCTCTTTAAGCCTCCACTTGGAGCAAATAGCAATCCACATTTTGTGGGGAAAGTTCTGGGGAAAACAAACATAGAAACAAACCAAAAAACAATGTTGAGATATGGAGCCTTAAAGCACAGGCCTATGCCTGGAAAGAGGGGAGCAAAATGCAAATGTGGATAAGCCATAAGTGTCAATATTTATGGAACACATTGATTAAATTGCAGAGGCTGCCTTGTTTTACCACTAGGGGGCAGAGTGAGACAAATGGATTAGCTCCCACTGTTTCGCAATGAAAAACTTTACAAAATGAAAAGCTGATTCCATCTGCAACCCACAGCTGAGTTTGGCTGAGATTCTGCCATGAGTGAGGTTGAGGTGCGGTGGGTGGGTGGGGGGATAAGCTGCACAAGTCCTACTTTTTAATTTTGTTTCATGGTTGAATTGGACAGACTATTATTGGTTTGAGAGTAATATCGTTACCAGCAGTGTTGTCAGTGTGGATGGTAATTTCAAGAGAACGAGAAGCCCAGCAAGCTTACAGTTTAAAAATCAGCAAGGGAGAACTAGAGAGGAAGGGGAGATAACAGTTACACATAGACAGGTTTAGTCAGAATTAATGGTGAATGGACTTACTATGACTCATGCCCAGTTGGCTCAGAAATAAGCTGGTTTATCCCCTGCTCTTCCAAATGATGGGGAGACAGAGCAAGAGAGCACTCATTTTGGACCCAATCCAAATTTGGCACTGTTGTTGTTGTTGTTGTTGGCATCTTGTCCTAGTGGGTGGCTCGGTGAAAATGTCAATCCCGTGTGCAGCAGCTGTGAAAAAGGCAAATCCCATGCTAGGAACTGAAATTGCCAATATCATAATGCCATCATGCAACTCTACTGCATCCAGTTCTGGTTGCCTCACCTCAGAAAGGATACCATTGAGTTGGAAAAGGTTCAGAAAAGGGCAATGGAAAGGATCAAGGGGTTGGAAGAAAGCTTGCAGTTAATGGGACTCTTTCAGTTTAGAGTGTAAGAGACAAGAGGATAGAAATTTATAATATTATAGGTAGCATGGAGAGGGGGAAGATAGGGGAGAATTGCTCTTGTCCTCAGGTCCTGCTTGCAGGCTCCCCAAAAGCACCTGCTTGGCCACTGTGAGAACAGGGTGCTGGAGTTAAGTAGGGCATTGGCCTGATCCAGCAGGCTCTTCTAATGTTCATATGTTCTTAGCCATCGCTTACAGCTAGGGTTCCTGGGGGCTTTGAAGATTGTTGGAGACCTGACTATAAATAACAGAATGGTCTGCTGATGGGCATTGAAGGTTCTTGCTCATGTGGAGAAGCTCTTGGCCAACCAGAGTTGTTGCTCACATGAAGAAACCCCATGCACATCTATTTGTCCACACATTGCCCACATTTCATACCAACACCAAAAGAGCAGCCTCTTTGTACATGGTCAGCATTTCTCTGTGCATAGCTAGGATGTATATTCCAACCCCCTCTGATGTGTTCAGTGAATGCTAGGTGTGCCTGTGTGTGTCATATGAGCCAACTTCTAGGGGCTATGGGGGCTTCTGCCCCCACAATAAAATATTCAAGGCAGCAGGGCTCCTGCAACGTTGATGGGCATTGCACTGTGTGCACTGTGTCATGTGAACAGTTATGCAGGGCGGGGCTTACCTCCCCCCCCCCCCAATATTTCATTCAAGCTGGCACTGCTGGTGTGTGTACAGCTCTAGAGGGCTCCAGCTTCTTACCTAAAATGGACCCAACTGGATCTGGTAGATGTGCTTTCAACTTTCGCATTTCTACTGGCTGGGGAACAATGACTCCATTTCAGGTGACACCTTCTCCTGATACTTGATTCACAGCAGCTGAAAATGTGCTGGCTAAGAAGGGCTTTGTTTCAAGTGAGAGGCTGGAGCCCTCCCTGTTAGCAGATGTGAAGCTTCCCTGCCATTTCCCTTCACATATGGTGAGGGATGATGCTTTAATGAACTGGACTTTCGCAGACATCCAGCTGGGGTGCATGCACCCCTAATGATCTGTCTGCATGTACTTGCAAGTGAATAGAAATAACACTTTTAGACACATGCTCCTGCCTTGCCACACAGAGGTAAAGTGTGTGTGTGTGTGTGTCAGAGAGGGGGTGTCACACACCACACACCTGCTGAATTCTTAGTGGTTTAACAATCACTACCTCTTCACAGGGAACACTGCGAACTGGAGATCTCTGAAGCAAGCAGGGACCCCCCCAACAACTCTCAGAACCCTCTCAGCTACCAGGAATATTTGGGAGAAGTGGCATCATAATGTTCTAAATGTATGGTGTGAATGTGGTGTCACTTTGTGAGTCTTATGGAAACGCAGCTCCGCCCGTCCCCGATTCCACTCCAGTGTTCATTCCTTGGTACTGTCTTTGGCCCAAGGGGTGCCTTCCAACCTGCACAACATTCTAGAGACCACTTTGCAGTGGTTGGTAAAGCCAGAGGCAAAAGTGGGCTAGTTCCCAAACACCCTCACTTACAAACCTCTCTATGCTCCACCAAGGCAAAAACACTCAAAGAGGGTGTGAAGGAGGGTTGCCAAGGGGTATAGCCTGGGGGAAGTGAGTATGTCTGGGTGTGAGGTGGGGAGAGTCCAAAGGGGCAGGGGCAGAGGCCTGAACATCCCTGCGTCTGACACTCCTACTGCTGCTCTTACCATCACTTCACAGTGGCTTTCTCAATTAAGCCATTTTAAACCACTGGCTTTAATATGAAGGAGGCTTTGCTTGCATTGTTTCTGAGTTGTTCTGGCTGCTGGGATCAATTTAGCACTGAGGGTTTCATTTGCTCTTGCACTGATACAACGGAGCACTCCACGTTATAAAAACAGTTCTGAGGCTGACAAAGCATGCAGCCAGGTGTTAACTTGGTGCAAAAAAAGCAAAGGTGCACACTCATTTACACCAGCTGAGTCTCTGCCCCATGGGCATCTGGAGGGTACCCAACACAACCATATGGTAAAAGTGTGGTGATTTAAAATGAAAGGATGAAAGAGCAGCTGTGAAAAGTAACTGGCCTTATTTAATAAAACAGCTTGAGGACGTGAAATGAATTGTGCTGAGATGTGCTCTGAGGGCAGCTGAACCAAGCGTGTTTGCTGTGCCATGCTGGAGGGGTGCTCCAACACAGAGCCAGCAGCTGCTCTGAAATACACACCCCAGTATGTTGCAGCAGGCAAGAGCAAAGCCAGCTCACCAAGCCATGCTTGTGCTGGGGGTGCGGGACCCGAATGGCAATGCGAAGCAACATAGAAAACTGCCTGATGCCAGATCAAACCATTGTTCCATGTTGCTCTCTACTGTCTACACTGACTGGCAGTGGCTACTAGCCATTCCTCCATGGTGAGAGGCAATATGCTTATGAATGACAGGAGGGGAGAGGTTCTCTTGTGCGCAAGTCCTGCTTGCAGGCTTCCCAAAAGCACCAGCTTAGCCACTGTGAGATCTGGGTTCTGGAGTAGGTGATCCATTGACCCAATCCAGCAAGCTCTTCTTAACAAAGAGAGAGTTGCCCAGGTGGTAATTAAATCAGAACGCTCAGCAAGAGTGATTCTTGTCAATGTTTACTATTACTCCTGGTAGTGTTCACTGCCCATCAATAATTCAGCTTAAACAAAACCAAAGTAATGTGCAGTTTTGCTTCTAAAAAGCTATGAAAGCTGTAAAAGAAATACAGCAACACAAAGATACATCAGGAAGGCCTAATGTAATCTGGGATCTGGTTACAGCTGATGGGTATTTCTCTCTCCCCCTCCTGCCTTTTGCTTCACTGTTCTAGAAAAAAAAAACAACCTGCCATTTGCAAAATAACACATTTAAGCAAAAGATCACAGAAGAGGCAGCACCAACCAATGTCCAAGAAATGGTTCCAAGTTTGCCAGAAAACGACTCTTGGAGGCTATGCATTTTTAATGACTTCTGAAAGTCGTAATGGTCTACTGCTTCTAATGCCCATTAATGATCTCTGTGTATACCACAAAGATGTTTCTGGCCAGTACCTTAGAGAATACTTTAAATATGCCTTTAAACTTTCTCTGAGCTCGCTCTCAAACACAGGCTGGGACTGAAAGGAGCAGCAGCAGCAGCAGCAGCTCCTCTGGAAATATGGCTCTGGGAATAAGGAAGTCTTATTCAGGTAAGATGGATAGAAGGAGCATTTGGAGGGCAGAAACTTTGGGGAAAGGCTGGCGGCTACCAAAGATTTTGGAAAGCATTGTTTTTGATGGTGTAAATTAACTCGTATCCTCACCATATTGTGTGTGTGTGTGTGTGTGTGTGTGTGTGAGAGAGAGAGAGAGAGAGAGAGAGAGAGAGAGATTTAATGTCACATATTTGATCCAACTGCTCCATAAATGAATTTTATTTTTGCAATCACCTGCAGAAGCAGCCACCATTATGGACTGTATGGCAGAAGACATCTGGGTATACCGATGAGATGGCGAATATGCTTTCTCAGTTTACAAACATGCCTTCTTTTCCCAAGATGGGATTCTAGTTTTGATACAGAAATATAAGAGAGGCTGTTACAGTTACCTCTGCCAACACATGAAGTATGCATGCTGGTGAATATTTCTTACAAAGGCTTTCTCAGATTTTAATTCTCATTGCAACATATAGTTACAAATTATATTAATATTCTGATGTCATGTCTGTTTATTTTGAGGTCCCATTAATTTGTAAGTAACTGTGATTTACGATTGTAGTCGGAGAGTAATGTTGCAACTATGTCTATAACTACATGACTTTGAAAACAAACAAAAATAACTTAATTTAAATACAATTGTACATAAGCTAAATGGGGTGTTTCTAAGCAAAAGTTTGTTTCCATACAAATTTATCTGCTGCAACATCATGCCAGCACATATTATATTCCCTTAATGCGAAAAATAACCATTTGGTTATGTGAAATGATCAAATTACCAGTTGAACCAACGCCCTTTGCGGAGATAGAAAATCCACCCCAACAATTCCTACAACAATCTTTTTTCTCTAGATAGCCACTGAAAAACCCTCGTATATATAATTCCCAAATCTGTTATTTTCTTGGACTTTTCTAAATTCTGTAGTTGAGCTAAAAAAGAAGTTGTGGTAGTTATAATACACCTCATACTTCTATTGTGAACAGTGAATACTTGGGTCAAAATGCATTGGTAAAGAGACTGACGCCTCCATCTGCAATGCAAAGTTAATGAAATAACGGTATTAAATAGAAAATAGCCTGATATTCACAGCAAAATGGGTGTTTTGCTAGTTGTTGACAAAAATGTTTCACAGTGCTATCATTACATTAAAAATGCAGTTAAGAAAATGGTGAATTTTCTCAAATGGAAAATTTGTCTGCACAACAGCTGTTTTTAAAAAAGCTGAACTTGGTTCAACTTTTCCTTAGTAAAGAAAAGAAAAGTTAAACTCAGAAGAAATCAGCAACTTGGCTTCTAGCACTGAAATCCTGATAAGTAGCCTTACTCCTGAACATGTTTACTTGGGAGTAAACTCCATTGAACTTCTGTTTAAACCTACGTATGATTATGTGCCACAGCTGCAATCCTATCACAGCAGGACATGTTCAAATAAATGTGCATATTATTAATAATAATAATAATAATAATAATAATAATAATTTCTGGCCTTTGCTTCAGAACACGACTCAAGGCAGCTTACAGATAAAAATACAAAAATATTAGGTTCCATGTCAGGATAGTTTATATGAATGTTGCTTAGCAGTCATGGGATAGCTTCTCCTCTTCAGGGGTTGATTCACTGGTGCAGCCGGGTAATTTTAGACTTCAGATTTAATGGTTTGGTGCAGGGGGATTATCCATTTGTTCACTGATTGCAAAATGTAGTAAGCCTCTGCTTGAGGGCCCTCCTCCCTCATCTGCTGAGTGGGGCTCTGGACTTCCATCCTAAAATCCTCCCCTGACAACCCTCCTAGGTTTATTTGCATGGCTCTGCATCAAAGTTACTGGAACTACCGGTATGTTAGTGCGAGTTGTGAATTGTGGCTTCCAGGTAGGGAGAGAAAACAGATTCTGTTTGCATTTAGAGGCAAGCCTACCACATTCACACTTTCGAAAAGAACATGTGAAAGTGAGGCATCCTTCAAAATCTGCACTTCACCGAATTTTGCAGTGCAGTTCTCTTGAGGTCTTTAAAGAGTCATAGTCTCAACACTGTTGCTCATGTTCTGGTCTCTGTAGCTGATGGTTATGCCTAATCATAACAGACCCATATACTTCAGGGCAGAACAAAACACCAGAAGACAACATAGCAACCATTAAAACTAATGGCACAATGTGCAGAGGTGTCATGCTGTGACATGGCAACATACAAACCATGATTCTATCGTTCTGCTGAATGTCTAGTAGTACTGAAATTGCAGGTAGACATTAGACCTTCAAAGCAAATTTTGTGAATGTTTCAGCAATATTGCCAGTAGTGTATGTGAAAAGGGTCTAGGAGTCTTAGTAAACCACTAGTTTGAGATGAGTCAACAGTGTGATGCAGCAGCAAGAAAAACTAATGCTTTTCTAGTTGCATCAACAGATGTCTAGAGTGCAGATTAAGGGAAATAATACTCCTGTTCTATTCTGCCTTGGTCAGACCCCAGCTGGAGTACTGTGTTCAGTTCTGGGCACCACAATTTAAGGATACTGACAAACTGGAAGGTGTGCAGAGGAGGGTGACCAAGATGAATAAGGGTCTGGAAACCAAGCCTGATGGTGAATGGTAGGGTTAGGTATTTTTAGAAAAGACAAGACTGAGAGGAATTGTGATAGGCATCTCCCAATATCTAATGGAATATGGAGCAAACTTTTTTTTACTCCTGCTCTGGAGGGTAGGACTCAAACCAATGGATTCAAGCTCCAAGAAAGGAGATTCTGAATAAACAAAAGAAGAGGAGGAGGAGGAGGAGTTTGGATTTGATATCCTGCTTTATCACTACCCGAAGGAGTCTCATAGCAGCTAACATTCTCCTTTCCCTTCCTCCCCCACAACAAACACTCTGTGAGGTGAGTGGGGCTGAGAGACTTCAAAGAAGTGTGACTAGCCCAAGGTCACCCAGCAGCTGCATGTGGAGGAGCGGAGACGTGAACCCGGTTCACCAGATTATGAGTCTACCGCTCTTAACCACTACACCACACTTTCTGACCGTAAGAGCTGTTCAACAGTAGAACAGTCTCCCTCGGGAGGTGGTGGACTCTCCTTCCTTGGTGCTTTGTAAGCAGAGGTTGGATGGCCATTTGTCATGGATGAGATTCCCGCATTGCAGGTGTTTGAACTAGATGATGCTTGGGGTAAGGTTACCAGATTTTTTTCAATGAATCCAGGGATACTTCTCAACTTCAATTGATTTTGTATGGGGACTGATTTGTAAATCTGGGGACTGTCCCTGGGAAATGGGGGTGTCTGGTAACCTTAGCTTGGGGTCTCTTCCAACTCTACAATTCTGTTTCTGTGGTTCATGCATTTGAAATCAAAAGGCAAATTTGGAATGTGAAAAGAAAACAAAGGATGAAAGGTTGCATAATATCTTCCTAGTGAAGGATGGGGGGCTTTTTGATCCCCAGATGTTGTTGGACTTCAGCTTCCATCATTTCTGACCATTGGCCATGCTGGCTGGTGCTGATGGAAGCTGCAGTTGAACAACATCAGGAGGACCTTGGAAGCTCCTCATCCCCGGCCTAAGAGCTTGTTGTTCTCCTAACCCAAAGTTGTTTAGTTGTGGTTATGGGTTTTGCTTATAAGGGAGGAGGCACAGGGGAAGTATTACAAACTGCTTGTGTGTGTGTGTGTGTGTGTGTGTGTGTCTGTCTGTCTGTCTGTCTGTCTGTGTGTGTGTAAGAGTTGCATTGTGTTTTGTGCATAGAGTTTCAACCACAATATTACAGTGAGGCCATTGTCCATGCAGAGTTTAATGCATCAGAATGCATTTAGTCTTCCTCCATTCCAGCTATAGATTCCACTGCTAAAACCTCAGATTGATGGCATCATCTGAAAACAACTTTTCTGTCCTATTTTTTAGGAAGAGATAAACGCAACACTGCTTTTCAAAAATGATCGTAATAAATGTTCATCCTCTTAATTCCCGTTGACAAACTACCAATGAGCTTCTGGCTTGAATGTGAAAGGGAAGTCAATGAGGAGTTGTTTTCTTGTGTTGGATAAGCACACTGTAAAATAACCTAAGATGCCTTTTTTTCTTATTTTGACATTCACAAGGTAGCACAGAGGCAACAAAGTACTTGTATGTTGTCCTTGGTGGCCAATGTACCTGTTCTCTTTTGCTAAACAGAAATGCATTATTGTTGTCACTGTTGTTATATAGCATGTGAACCGAAGCTCTAAATCTCATTTAACTCCAGATTTAATATGGCCATCTGCAGTCTGAGGATATTGCTGGCCTACCTGATAGGGACATTGTAAGGATTGCTCAACGATGTATGTGAAGTGCTTAAACATCTGAAAGCACTCTATAATAACTGGGGGGGGGGTCCTCAGGCCCAGGGGCTAAGGCCAAGCCCCTCATCAGCATCCTTGAGTGCTGTTGCCTGCCTGGAATATGTTCTTGAACAGTCACCCCATCTACACCATGCATTTAATGCAGCATCATAGCAAATAAAAAACTCATGGGAACTGTAGCTTGTTATGGTTGTTGGGGCATGTTGGGTTCCACTCTTCCCCTCACAGAGCTACAGTTCCCAAAGTGTCCAAGGAAGAGAGATTGGGTGGTAACTCACTCTGAGAACTGTAGCTGTATGCAGGGCATTAAAAAAAGTAAAGGGACCCCTGACCATTAGATCCAGTCATGTCCAACTCTGGGGTTGTGGCGCTCATCTCGCTTTACTGGCCGAGGGAGCTGGCATACAACTTCCAGGTCATGTGGCCAGCATGACTAAGCTGCTTCTGGTGAACCAGAGCAGCGCACAGAAATGCCGTTTACCTTCCTGCCGGAGCAGTACCTTTTTATCTACTTGCACTTTTGACATGCTTTTGAACTGCTAGGTGGGCAGGAGCTGGGACCGAGCAACGGGAGCTCACCCTGTTGTGGGGATTCGAACTGCCAACCTTCTGATCAGCAAGCCCTAGGCTCTGTGGTTTAACCCACAGCGCCACCCGTGTCCCTATGCAGGGCATAGGGGTCTCCTAACAAAACTTAACAAACTACAGTTTCCAGTATTCTCAGGGGGGGGGGAGCCATGCCTATTTAAAGTGGCATGTTTCTTATTTAAAGGGATAGTGCAGATGGGACATGTGATAATTAATGTCTCTTGGTTCCTAACAACCCACACATCTCCTGCACCTACCCGCACCCAGCCTATTGCAACTCCTGGTGCTGAATAATCCCAAACAAACTTTGTAAAGTTTAGAATGGCTAGCAATTTAATTGGGAACTGTGGGTGACCCTGAAAGCAAAAGAGAAGTCCCTCTGTGAACAGCATGTTCCTAGTGAGGCTGTCATTTAGTGAAACAGCCATGTCTGTAATATTAGGCTGAATTAACCACACTTCATTTTATCCATGCAAAGAGAAATACGGGAACGGTTTTGGCATTATGCTCTTACACTGTCATTTGGCAGCCTTGCAAATGTAGCATTGATGATTCCTGGGCTACTGCCAGTGGGGAGGGATCTTGGCATCTTGAAATGCATCTCTTTAATTGCCATGCATGACAGCCAGGGACTCTCGTACACTGCTTTCATGTTACCATGAGGTACTAAGCGACTCTCCAAGGGGCTCGCCCCTTTGAAGCCTGTTCTTTCTTTCTTTCTTTCTTTCTTTCTTTCTTTCTTTCTTTCTTTCTTTCTTTCTTTCTTTCTTTCTTATTTAGCTAGCAAATGTATATACCGTACCACTTAACAATTTTTAAAAAGTCGGGTAAAACAAAGTGTACAATATAAAATAACTATCTAAATAGTTCAGGATAAAGCAAATGACACATTCCAGCCATACAAAAGTCAGTGTGTGTATACATGAACACACACATGCACACAAATACCCCTCTCTATCATTCAAACAGTCAAGCAAGAAGCATTTGCATAGTTCAAGGGCACAGACCAGTCAGGCAAAAGCACTGAGGGAGGGTGCAGAGCAGGCTGATGAAGGATGTCTCCTAGGGTGAGGGAGTGTGGCTTTCGGTGTGTCCTGGGTGGCACATATGGCTCCCAGACTAGGGGCTTCCCACCCCTGTTGTAAATTATGGTATTTTAACTGTTTTCTCCACTGCCTTGGGCTTATTATGGAGTGAGTGTGGTATACAGTATAAGCATAATAAAATAATTTTTAAAACATCTCCCCAAAACACCATTGCCACTGAAATATACTCAGGTGTGAATTTCATGCTCTTTATTCAGCTCATAGTAGCAGTGAATGAATCTTTCCCCAAAACGTCTGCTACATATACATTATTTACACAATGGGCCCCACGTGATTGGCTAATTCTGGGATACTCTTGTAGGCCAATCAGGTTGCGGATTCACTTCCTCTAGGATCCTGATTGGCTGCTCTTGCAGGCCAATCAGGTTGCTGATTCACTTCCACCTGGAGCTGGATTGGGTGGCTCCTGTAGACCAATCAGACTGCTGCATTCTGGATCCTATTGTTCTAGGATTCAGCTCAGTACATAACAACCACTTTGTCTCTTTGAAGCCACCAATTTGTTGAATTTTGAATCAAGGTCTTGCACTGATGTGCTCATGATCCTGTTTAGTCCCACAATAAACCTGAGGTCAGTTAAGCTAAAAAAGATTGTAGCTGTCCAAGGAATCAACTTGTCTGACCAGGGACTGGAATCTGGACCCATTTTGTCCCTAACCTCTAGCCATTATAACACACTGGCTGTCAGAGGAGTCTAGGTGAGCAGTTGGTTTTACCAATGTAAGCTTAACCCTGGGCATTATGCATGAAATGACATAGACCTATGGACAAGTCTTGGATTTTGCAGAGTGATTTTCAGTTGCCTGTGTGTAAAAACTGGAGAAAAGTGCCTAGCTTTTGATCGCAAACCAATATTCTTTCTTAATAACACCACTGAACTACATATTTGATTGCTGCAACATGTCTGAAGATGGTTTGGAAACTTCAGCAGGTGCAAAATTTGATGGCCACTTTGCTCACTGGGGCAAGATGAGTTGAGCATATTACACTGATGCTGGCCTGACTGCACAGGCTGCCAATTAGTTCCCAGGCCCAATTCAAAGTGCGGGTTTTGACCTTTAAGCCTTAAATGGCTCAGGATCGCAATATGTCAAGGACCGCCTCTCCCCATATGAACCAACCCTAACCCTGTCATCTGAAGCCCTTTTTCATGTGCCTTCTCCACACACACACACACACACACACACATATATATATGGGGTGGACTGTTGTTGTAACTATTTCTATGATTGTCTTTCATTATTATGCTATGTAAATTATCTCTTTAATGTCTTTGGATAAGGGGCAGTATATAAATTGAATTAACAACAACAATTTGCACTTTGGCAGTACCATCTGCAAGCCATGATACAATCACTGTTTCCATTCTCAGGATGGTGTGGGTAGGCAGGCTCTGCATTTGAATTGCTCCCCTCTGATGTGCCTGGACCTTCACTGAAGATCTCCAAAACTTACTCTGTACTTTCCATCTAGGATATTTTTATTTTTATTATTATTGCATTTGTATTCCACCTTTCCTCCAAAGGAACTCAAGGTGGTATACATAGTTCTCGCCTCCCTGTTCTTTCCTCACAACAACCCTGTGAGGTAGGTCAGGCTGAGAGATGGTGGCTGGCCCAAAGTCACCCAGACGGCTTCATTACCGAAGTGGGATTTGAAAGTTGATCTCCAAGGTCCTTGTCTGACACTCTGACAACTTCACTGGTTCCCTGAAGATGGCAGAAGAAATTTCTGAGAAAGAAGAAAGGAGTGGCTGTTGATCATAACAGAGGCTTGTCGCAACGGTGGCATGAGAAGGGAGATGATGACTGAGACTACTACAGATGAATCAATTCACTTTTACCTGTCTCAATTGCTCTTCGTAATTTGGGTCCCAGTTACCATCACACAAGTTTCTGCTTGGCAATGCATGCATCATAGTATCTTGTAGTTTTAGATAAAGTGGCTGAGTCTCCTTCACTGGATGTTTTTAAACAGAGGTTGGATGACCATCTGTCAAGGATTCTTTAGCTGTGGTTCCTGCATTGCAGGGGGTTGGACTGGATGACGCTTGGGGTCCCTTCCAACTCTATGATTCTTTGATTCTTTCTGTATTTACTGTCCTGGTATGTGCATACTTTGTCCAGTGTTCACAGCATCACAGGATCAGTAGTCTTGAAGCCCTACAACCAACTCTGTGTATTTGCCTTTGATGACATCTCAGGAGATGACTTGGCAAGAAGGGCTTAGCTGTTTGAGAGGACACAGATGTAGTGAGGAAGTCAAACACTCATTAATGTGCTTATGGCAAGAAAGCCCATTTCCTCGTTCTGGATGAACATGCGGCTGATTGGTCAAAAGCACGACAGCCAGCTGTTTTTAGATCAGTGTTCTGATTTCTCAGAAGAACCACACACTTCAATCCAGATTCTGTTGTTTGAACATTTCGATGAAAATTTTTGCCTGGCTTCTCTGCATTCAAGATATCACTAAGGGTTTATTTTAAACTGCCCCTGTTTGCTACCAGGCTAATATTTGGAAATGGAAAGCAAGGCCACTTTTCACATGTTGGAATGGGGAAGCAAGTCAGTTCTGCAGGTGTACAGAGAAAACCCAAAAGCAAAATTGGAGAGGCAAAAGGTCTCTGCTTACTAGGAGCTTATAATCATCCCCTCACCCAAATCATGGTGCAGGCAACAAGCAGTTTGGGGAAAAGCCTCCCTGAGGAACTAGCTCCTTGCCCCTTCTTAAAACCCAGAAGGACCCGGATTGGTTTCCTTTCCTGGGGCACTGCAACCAGTTCTTTTATCACTGTGTTCTGAGGTGAGGGCATGTGGATAAATTTGGGTGCATATTTTGGGGGGTTTGCCAACCCACCATCCTTCTTCTTAATTTTTTTTAATGGTCTACTGGCTTCGGTGGGAGGCCTTGATTCCTTAATGCCTTGCTGGTGTGAGCTTCCCCACGGGATGAGAACGAGAAAAATGCAAGTGCAGGATTCAGAGGTGGACCGTTTGCTCCGAGCCAACCGCTGAGTCCTCCTTCTGCTCCTTTCCCCCTGGACATCCATCGCCTCCCAAGCGTGCCCGCCTGTCGGGTTTCTCACGACGCGTGCCCCCGCCCCCACCTTTCCCTTGCCACTCGGCATCCTAGCTCCTCGAAGTTCTTTCTAACGCAAGTCACGTCTGTTTGGGTGTCTGCTGCCTCTTTCCCCACCGAGAGGCGCTTCTTGCTTAGAGGGGCCGTCCTCGCCCCCTCCCCCCCCCCGCCTCTTTACCTACCCAGGGAGACAGCAGCCTCCTCTATCCACAGCTGCGTCTGCCTCCAAGCTGCTTCGCCCCCTCCCCTTCTTCTTGTGCTTCATCCTCCTCCTCGGCTCCCTTCGCTCTTAGTCCGATTTCTGCATTTGCTGAAAAGGAGGGGGTTGCTGAGCTGTGCTGCTGAGGGGCTCTGCTGCGTCGCCGTGCGGCTCCTGGCAAAGAGAGCGCAGCCTCGGTTAGTCCTGCTGCTGCCTTTTTTTGCAGGTGCTGCTGTCGAAGGAAAACCCAGCTTCTCTCACCCGCACCCCCTCCCCATCTTCCATCCGAAAACACGCCAAAGCCAGGAGGAGGATTTGGGAGATGCTGCGGCTACCGCTCCAGGTTTGAGGAGAGCCCGTGCCAATCCGCTGGCGCTCCCGGAGGGACCCGGACAGCCCCGCACGCAGCAGCAGCTTGGAGAACTTACTGAAGAAGACGCCACAACTGGTGCCCACATTTCCAAGAAGGGAACGAACAGCAGCCCGGGAGCTCCCCGTGCCTCCCTCTTTCTTTCCACCTCCAGTTCCTAAAAGGGTGACTGCTTTGCCAGTGGTCGAAAGAAAGGGGAAAGGGGACGAAGCTTCGGCGCGAGGCGCCGTCGGGGCCCGACAGCGCCAATGCTGCGCCAAGGGAGCATTTGGAGACGTCGAGGGACCTGTTGGCTTCCTCTCTTCGCTGAGTGGGCAGGCAACTTTTCATTCCGGGGCCAAGTTTGAGAAGGATTCTTTTCCACCCCTTTCCCTCTACTCTACCCACAGGAAGGGATCGGGACTGGGCGGCACAGTCGGGGCAGCTCCCCAAACCAAAAGGCGCGCCGACGCACCCATCCCCGCGTGGCCCCCAACAGGCGGCTGCCCCACCTCTCTTGCGAGGCGGGAGGTGGCCTGGCCTCCTGTCACGCCAGGCCTCGCTTCATTTATTAATTTTTTCCCGAGGGGAGGCGAGAGCAGCATGCTGGGGGCTCCCCCCGCAGGCAGCCCCCGCAACCCCGACGTCTGACCCTCCAGGGTGGCGGCTATGGCAGCAGCCATCGCCAGCTCCCTGATCCGACAGAAGAGGCAAGCGAGGGAGCGGGAGAAGTCCAACGCCTGCAAATGTGTCAGCAGCCCCAGCAAGACCAAGACCAGCTGTGCCGACAAGAAGAAGCTCAGCGTCTTCTCCAGGGTCAAGCTCTTCGGCTCCAAGAAAAGGCGGAGGAGGAAACCAGGTGGGCTGGTCGCTGGTGGGGGAGGCGAGGGGTGGCAGGCTTGCTCCGGGTTGGGGGGAGATGGACCGGTTCCTGGGTGAGGAACTGCACCCCTGCGGAAACCAGGATGGGCTGTTTGGTTTCCTGCCCTGCTGTAGGCTTTCTTGTAAGGCATCTGATAGGCCACTGCGATTGGAGGGTTCTGGACTAGTTGGACCTCTGGTCTTCTGTCCTGATGCTCCTATCACTGGGGAGAGGCGAGCTCTGTTAGTTGTGATGGGTCTTTGGACTCTGGTGTCTAATGCCCCTTGTGGGAAGGCTCAGAGGTACAGCATTTGCTTGGCAGGCAGAAGGTCCCAGGTTCAATCCCTGGCATCTCCAGGTAGGGCTGGGAATGTCCCCTGCCTGAAACCCTAGAGAGCCACTGCTGGTCAGTGTGGACAATACTGAGCTAGATGGATCCAGTGGTCTGCCTTGGTATAAAGGCAGCTCCATGTGTCAGAATATTGTTGAATGTGTTAGGGAGGGCTATTGTTTGGATGTCACCCTGCTTCTGGGCCTTTTGGAGGCATCTGCCTAGCTCTTGTTAGGAGATGGAAGCTGGATCATCAGTCTGCAACAAGAGGGCTTTTCTTCCGTTCTTATTAAACACAAGTTAGACCCTCCATGTACAAGAGCAGAATGCCTCTGAATATCAGGTGCTGAGGAGCAAGAGCAGGAGAGGACTCTTGCCTTCACTCCCTTGCTTCACGGCTTTCCCATAAGTGTCTGACTGGCCACTGTGGGAAACGGGATGCTGAGTTAGATGGACCCTTTTGCTGTGGTCCTGCAGGGTTCTCTGCAGAGGACCAACACCAGACATTCTGATTTTCCTACTGGGGTGAAAAGGGGGAGATGTGAGCAAATGCTGTAGGAGCCTATGCAGCTGCCTTATATGAGAGGCAGACATTAGTCCATCCATTCCAGTCATCTCTGCTCTGATTTATCTCCCTCTGGGCTGAGAATGCCAAGGAGTGAGTTGGGGACCTTCAACCCAGGCTGCGCTACTGCAACCCCACCCCAGCGTGGATCGAAACCATCTTCATATGTGGCCATTGGGGCTTGTGACCTGCATGCTCAGGAGGCAACAAATGGTGGTTTTTTGTTTTTTGTTTAAAGAAAATGTATATTTGCAACAGTTCCTGATTAGTTGCAGCCCTTTGTAGTGTGGGAAGGACTATGGCTCAGTGGTGGAATCTCTGCTTTGCATGCAGAAGGTCCCAGGTTCAATCCCTGGCATCTTCAAATAGGTCTGGAGAGACTCCCTGTCTAAAACCCTGAAAAAAATGCTGCCAGTCAGTGTAGACAGTACTAAGCTAGATGGGCCAGTGTTCTGACTCAGTGTAAGCCAGTTTCCTATGTTCCTTTAATGGAGCAGGATGCAAGTGTTGGCTGGTTGCATGGGGCCTCTTAGCACATTGTCTGGCCTGGACCTTCCATGGCTCTTCTGTGGTTGGATGTGTGGAGTGTAACAGCTGGGTGTTGACCACAATATTGAAAACAAACCTCCATATTCAAAGGTGGTATACCTCTGAGTATCAGAAACCAGTGACAAATGAGCTTCCCGTAACATATGAAAGCAGTCCTAAGAGACCAATTTTAACACCAAGCATGCAGGCTGAGATGTGAATGGAAGTTGGTTGGCACATCTCTGCTTTCCTGATCCATGTATCCGGAGAGAAATGTGGCAACTGACACATGACCAGCTGAGCATGATGCTGTTCCATACAGTAAAACATAATGGGTGATGGAGCCAATGGAAAGCCAAGCATTCAAATACCAATGGTAATAATTAGTTACCCAAATCCACCTTTTTTGTTGTGGTAACACCTTTAAAAACACCTCCCGAAAGAATATTTGGAACTGTAGTTTAAGGGTGCTGGGAACTGTAGCTGCAGTTCCCAGGATTCTTTGTTTTTTTGTGAGCAGGGGGGGGGGACTTATTTTAAATATATGGTGTATACACAGCCTTGGTTGCATTTGCATTCTGCCCTTCCTCTGAGGAGCTCAGGGGTGGGCATCAGCCCAGCCTCATTTTATCCTTACGACAGCCCTGTGAAGTACTCTGGACTGAGGGGGGTGACTGGCTCAGATCACCCAGTAAGCTTCACAGATGAGTGGGGATTTGAACCTGGATCTCCTTGCTCTAAGTTCGGGACTCTGTTCATTCCACTGCTCTGACTTCTCTTTGATTTCCAGTGCTTTCAACGCCCCAGTCCCTGATCTCCCTCTTTTTCCTTTCACATTGCTCTGCCTCAGATCTTCAGCCCCTTTCTTTCTTTCCTCCTTTTCTTATGCTTACTAAAGGACTTCTTGTTATGCCTTCTGAGCATCTTGCACACTCACTAATATAGACAGGCACCAGTTCCTTTCCCACACTTCTGTCCTTATGATTTCCTATGCTTGTTTCCATTCCTAAGTTCCTGTGCATTTACGACAATGGCTGATTTCAGTTTCTTATGGAGGTTTTTTTTAATTTTCTACACACACAAAGGAATCGGCATGCCAAGAATGTGTCTCTCTTTGTGCACCCAACACCATGGACACAATGCTGAACGGCATCTTCTGCCTCTGCCTTGTTCATGTACCATCCTGGATTTCTCTGCTGTTCCAGATTTCTGCACTCACTTGATATGTATGTTTGCGCATCAGCAACATAAGAAGCCACCTGGGTCCACGTAGCTCAGCATTGTCTACACTGACTGGCAGTGGCTCTCCAGGTTTTCAGGCAGGGGATATTCCATCCCAGCCCAAGCTGAAGATGCCGGGGATTGAACCTGGGACTTTCTGAATGCAGATACAATGGTACCTCTAGTTATGAACTTAATTCATTCTGGAGGTCTGTTCTTAACCTGAAACTGTTCTTAACTAGAGGCGTGCTTTCGCTAATGGAGCCTCTTGCTGCCGCTGCGCTACCGGCACACAATTTCCATTCTCATCCTGGGGCAAAGTTCTCAACTCGAGGTAACTCTTCCAGGTTAGTGGCGTTTGTAACCAGAAGCGTTTGTAACCTGAGGTGTTTGTAACTCGAGGTACCTCTGAGCCTTTCCTCATTTGCCTAGATCAGGAGTAGTCAACCTTTTTATACCTTCCATCCACCAGTGCTCGATGGAAGGAGGATTCAGCCTACCGCCCACCTAGAATCCTGAAATGCCCACTAGTGGGCGGTAGGGGGCCAGGTTGACAACCCCTGGCCTAGATGGTAGATGGATCATAGGAGAAAGTAAAACCATTAGCCCATCTAGCACAGTATTGTCTACACTGGCAGACAGTGGCTGTCCTGGGTTTCAGGCAGGAACCCTACCTGGAGATTGAACCTGGGACCTTCTGCATGCAAAGCAGATGCTCTGCCACAGAGCTATGGCCCTTCGCCACCCCCGACCTCAATCACTGGTGACTTACTCAGAAAATGCACACATGCAGTTTGGCTTATAGGTTCCATTTATTTCCAGACACAACCCTGTCATCTGTATACATGAATGATCTTCCCATATTTCATACACCCCCTGCATACCAACTCAGGATATGTTACATGAGGATGGAGTTGTGAGGGATGGAGAGATAACCTTACTCTGGTTGTGTTTATGCATCATTGTTGCACCCCACATTTTCATGTGAATCTGTCTTATTCCTAGCCACCCACTACCTATGCCCAAGTACTTCAGGGCCACGCATATGCCCATTGTGGACTGAGCTGGCTCAGTTGGTAGAACATGGGACTCTTAATCTTGGGGTTGTGGGTTCGAGCCTCATGTTGGGCAAAAGATTCCTGCATTGCAGGGGGTTGGACTAGAGGATCCTCATGGTACCTTCCAACTCTGCAGTTCCATGATTCTGTGATTCTAGGTGGTATTATCCCACTTTATCCTCTCAACAACAACTCTGTAAGGTTGGTTTGCCTCAGATAGTGCTTTGGTGGAGCTCTCTCTTTTCCAAGGCTGCCCACTCTATCACTAGTCTCCCTTTGCAAATCTGTAAATATGCTCCAGGCTGCTGTTGTCACCAGTACTTTCCTATCACTCTTTTGTAAGGTTGGTCTTCTGTATAAAATGTGTGAGACAAGGGATGCACCTGGGTGGATGGGGAGGAATGAGCAAGCATCTAAATGCTCTAGAAGGTTTAGGAAAGGGGAATGAGCCAATTCCCTCGCCTCTGGTTTTACTTTACCAATAAATAAATAAATAAAACACCAAACTCGCAACCATTAAATATTCCAGTTGTTCTTAACCAGCTGAAGAACTAAGAGTTGTTTCATGCACTGCATAGCTATTATCCCTGGGTTAACTGTGCTCACTTGGCCAGGAGCTGTGACACTCTCTGCTGCAAGGAACTTGTACAAGACATGTATTTGCAAACACACGTCTTAACTTCATATGCTGCATTTCTTGTGTATGTGTGTTTACAGACACATATTTTGTGTACACATATGCTTTTTTTAAAAAAAAAAAGTGAAGAGACCTGAAGTGACAGGCTGTAAATGGAAGTAAAGGGTCGTTCTTGTTAACAGCATTTTGGGCCAACAATCAGCAATCCAGTTTGCGGTGGGTCTAATAACTATGAGCCATTTCAAATGTTACACAGCAACAAGGGATGAGCAAGCATGTAAATGTTCTAGCGTATTTTGGAAACGGGAATTAGCAAATCCCCGCTCCCTGGTTCTGCTTTGCTAAATCTTCCAAACCTGTAAAATCTTCCATTAAGTAGTGGCTGATGAGAAGTGGTAGCAAAACCTGGTTGGTGCATGTATGACGTGTGTGTTTTCAACCCCATTTGTCATCGCAGTACATCGCATTTCTAGAGGTATGCTTCCAAAAAACAAAAAATTCCAAAGGTCACTTAGATGCAACCTAAAAGAGGAACATGATGGACAATGAGGCCCTAAATAAGCTTGACAGCATTACCAGGTTGGTCTGCTTTGCTAATGTTGTGAGGTTTTTGGCGAGTATTATGATTTGGGAAGCAGTGTGCATCCCACTTGATCGAGATGGGAACAGTTTCTTTACTGTGGCTGGAGGTGGACACCAATACTGTGGCTGGAGGTTGACACCTCTCACTGGTTCACTGCAGAGGTCCCAAACTAACTAAAACTGATGAAGCCAGACAAATCCCCAGGCACAGATCCCCATATCTATGGCACAGGTGTTTGTTGACCCTTTCTGGAAAGAAACGTGCCATTCATGAGGCTGCATTTCCTTGTGTCACAAGTCATTCTTCAGTCAAGTTCCTCTGATGCTCTAACTGAGCCTTACGGTCTCATTTACTAACCATCAAGATGGCAAGGATGTTGTTGTACCCATGTGTTTCAGAAATGTTCATATGTCTGTTTAGCTGCATAGCAGGCTCCAGATGGAGGCATGGGTGTGCATTTGCTGGGCTCCCTAATCCCAGACAAGGGGCACTCTGCTCTAGCCAGGGGCACCTGAGAAGGTGGGGGACAGAAGTCAGAGGGTTCTTGATGCCGAAATCCTGGAGGATGGTGTAGACTTTCCAGTGAATCACCCAACTGTGGCACATGCTGACATTTGCACATGGATGCTGACAATGCCAGATGAATGTCTGGGGAACATTCAAAGACAAATGACAGATTTCCCTACTTTTTGGATACAGACAGATCCCTTTTCTTTCTTTCTTTCTTTCTTTCTTTCTTTCTTTCTTTCTTTCTTTCTTTCTTCTTTCCTTCTCTCTCTCTTTCTTTCTTCACTATAAGATTCCAGGGTAGGTTACAGGAATGTAAAAATACAACATTCAACCCAGTTTAAACAATTTAAAGAACTTGTTGTTGTTGTTGTTAGAAGAATGTAAAACTTTGGATAGTGTATCCTTGGTGTTTTTGGACATTATCAACATTTGTCTGGAATCACAATACTCGCCAAATTCCAGATATTCACTGTATGGTATTCTGTCTGTCTCTTTCTCTCACTGTCACACACACACACACACACAAACACACACACCCCATTTGAAACCAAGTAAAAGCATAATTTGGGTTCAATTCTGCTGTGTTGTTGCTTACACTTACCCTCTTTCCTATTACCTTCCTCTAACATATATTTTAGTACTTCTGTCTCTTGATGCCCAATCGTTAATTGGAACTGCAGTCGTACTAACTATACCTCTCCGCTTGGTTCTTGGTTAGCACACGTCCTCTCGTTTTAAGAAGTGTTTTTCCTTTCTCTCCTCTCTTTTTATTCTACTGCTGATGAATCTCAATCTCATTAAAAAGCAGGATCTTTTCCTTGCCAACACATTTCTAATCTTAATAGCAATCAGATCTAGCTCCTTCAGCCACGTAACATACTGCTGGTATTTTGATCCACTGGCACAAGATTTGTGTTTTAAAACCACCTGCATTTCTTACCCCAAGTCAGTGGTGACCACCAATGCTCCAGTTGCTGACTTGTTTTGGTAATCTCATAAATAGCTTCTAGCTTGGGTGTTTTTCTCTGGAAAAATGAGGCATGTCCTTTTTGTTCACCAAAAGCATATGCAATGTCAGTTTCAGAATTGAACTTTTAATCTTTTCCACTTGTTTGTTTTCTTACAGAACCACAGCTTAAAGGCATTGTAACAAAACTGTACAGCCGGCAAGGGTATCACTTGCAGCTACAAGCAGATGGAACTATCGATGGCACTAAAGAGGAAGAGAGTACCTACAGTGAGTATTCACCTTGGAAATGGTTTGTTTGTGCAGTCTACAAGTCCATATGAATGGCTTTTTAAAAAAACCAAAAAAAAACCCCAAATCTAATGGCTATTTTGCAGGTAGCATGTGGCAGATGGAACCAAGGCGGCATTATTATTGTCTGTGTGTTTGCTGTTCAACCTTCTGTAGAAAAACACTTGAATGTTAGATGAACCAGTGGAGGCAGTGGTGGCTTCTGAAAAACCTGTCCAAATGTTATCTCCATAGAGATCTGGAGGGTTTCATCACTTTGCTTTGGATCTCATTAGGTTTTTGTTCTCCATCCAGAGTAAGTTTTCTCACCCCCTCATTTTGCCTGAAATAAATCCAAGCCATTGCTTATCCAAAAGTACCAGAAACAAATGATCCCACCAAGAACTGTGGGGGAGAGGGTGAAGAAACCAGCCCACTTCATTAAATTTGCATGTTCCACACTCTGGTGATAGACCTCAGATTGATTCTGCTTTCAGTCTTTCTTCTCTATCTTCAGATTTGGAATTGTGTAGTTTAGTCAGATGAAAATATCCAGTGGAAAAATGTTTTTCCTTACACAAATATGTCCATAAACCTTTGAATCATTTGTTTGTTGGAGGGTGGGAGTTATCCCAGCACAGCTTTCCTTCAGGAGTCTGTGTCCATGACAATTATTTTAAAAAACCACACACATTATTTTTTAATTATTTATTTAATTTCTATACCACCCTATACCCAAAGGTCTCAAAGTTCAAGAACATAGTTCTTGCAGAGATGGCAGCTGTAGAAAAGCTGAATGCACAGTGATCTGGAAGAGAGCCTCCTTTTTTGTTTTTTGTTTTTGTTTATAGGTTCTCCTCCTCTTCCATGATTTACCCACTCTTCACCCTAAGGTCCCAGGGTGGGCCACAATCATTCAAAATACAACATTAAATGCAATTTAAAACAAATTGCAACCACAATAACTGGGTGGGTCCTAATAATACACATCACAAGTGTCAAAACTTTTGAAGTATTCAAGTCCATGTAAGTGGTTCATCCACTTCAGCATTCAGACTTTTGATCATGACCAACCAGTAAGGTACTGTGTGTGTCAGGGGGGGGGGGATTTTTTTATTTTGCTTTTATTGTGTTCTGTATTTTTATGTTTTTATATTGCAAACTGCCCTGTGATCATTGAAGGGTGGTATAGAATGAATGAATGAATGAATGAAATGCCTTCTTTCAAGCACACCTTGCGATCTTCCTCAGAGATTCTTCCCTAGGTTTTCCTTGCCAAAGGCAAGTGATTTCTAGGGAGGGGGTCTTGTTAGTAGTGGTACCTCATGGGTGGAATGGCCTCCCCAGAAAGGTTCACCTGGCACCCAGGCCATGACATTGCTAGTCACCAAGCTTCTTCTCCTCCCATGCCTTTTCCATTATGATCTGTCAAACAATTGTCTTTTTCTGCCACGTTATTGGGTTTTAAGGTGGATTTAATTGTTGGGGGGACTTGGTTTTCTGCTAACTTTAGGTGGCTTTCTTTTCCTGGACTTTTTCTTTGTGGGATGATGATTATTATTATTATTATTATTAAAAACATTGTGGGTTTTTTAAATAAAAAATAGTGTTTTTATTGCAAAATGTATTTTCATTTTAGTCTTGGTTTTAAATGGCCCAGAAAGCTTGGTTGAATAGGTTGTATAGAAATGCAATAAATAAAATAATGCTCCAAGGTGGTGAACAAGCAGGGTGTGACAGCAACATCACAACTCAGCTGTTGTTCTGCTTTTGCCTAACTCGGGTAGTCAGTCACAACTAGATCTGTCCACCATGAATCGGTTGCAAGAAACATAGGGAGCTGCTTAATATCAAGTTGGCCATCTAGCTGAGTGTTGTCTACATTGGACTGGCAGCGACTGCCCAGATTTTTATTCAGGGAGCCTTTCTATCTCTCTACCTGGAGATGCTGGGGACTGAACCATTTATTATTCAGCGCAAATGAAGCTTCTCCTGTTATCTTGCGCTTTGTTAAAGGGAGAGAGTTCACCCAATCAGTGTTGAAACTCTGAGACCCAAAGGGCTGCATGGACTTCCCTGCCCATGCTTTGCTCCTCAGGGAGCTGCCTCCCAAGTGGCCGCCCCTTCTCTGCACATTTGAAGGTGAAACAACTAGACCAGATCTTCGTGTTCCACATTAAGCAAAATCTTATATGGTTGGAAATAAATGGGGGAGGGGCAAAGGGTGCTGCTGTCACAGCCAGTCCCAGATAAGGAAGAAGCAGAACCTGATAGTTAACTACTTATTGGCAAGATAAACACTTACAGCAGCTTCCACAGTGCTTTAGATAAACATGCACACATGCTTCTAGATTCTAGGCAGTGGTCCATAGGCCTGAGTCCTGTGGTGCAGCTGCAGCAACAGGAGAGCCCCTTCCCTATTCTATATACCTTCCTCTGATGGGTTGTGTGCCTGCAACTTGAGACTTCTCCCCTCCTGGTTCTAGGACACAGTGTGGCAGGGGAAGGTGGGGAATCTACTAGCCCACCCCTCACCTGGACCATCCCTTCTTCCTCTGCCACATCCTGCATGCCTCAGACTCCCTAAATTCTCCCTTCCCCCATGGCTCCTGCCTTGCAGGTGACATGACACCCTAGAAAATTGCTGGTCCCATCTCCTGGGTCACTCCCCTGGTCGCCTGGCTCCACCAGCTCTGCCAACCCCTAACATCTGTTATCTAGGTTTTACTCGTATTCACTTCCATTTATTGCACGGATGGAGAGCCTCTGGCTCTGCAAATGTTGCTGAACCACAACTCCCATCAGCCCCAGCACGCATGGCCCATGGCCAGGAATGGTGGGGGTTGTAGCATGTGGAAGGGCCCAAGTTTCTTCACACCTTCTCTATTGCTTATGCCACACTTTTCCTTCCAAAGTGAAGCCCAATGCAGCTAACAGCAAACAACCCACCCAAAACAAAACATTGGACTAATATTTTAACCAAAAAAGAAGTATATATCAAAATTCAGAGCAATTCAAAGCCACACTCATAAGAAAAAAATACAGTAAATTGAATGAATCTATATGAATGAATTGTTTTGACGTAAGTTCTGGTCTCAACAGAAGCAAGGGAGGTACCATGGACAGCTCCATCCATGGCTCAGGATGAAGAACGCAGCATCAGAACACAGCTTAGATGTTGCTTCAGCAACAGCTACTCATAGGCCGAGCCTTTTATAGGAGTTGCAGCTCTGTCTCAATAGATACTTGTGGCTTCTTTAATTTAAGAAGCCCAAGCCTTCTCCAACAGTTGTTTGCTTGGGTGGAGTAAGGAGACTCTGCTTGCCCAGGGCCTTCTAAGATAAAGTCTTCTGAGTCAGAGGGTGGAGAGATGAGTACTGGCTGTTAGGGCTTCTCTGGTGCAAGCCTCACACTGATGATCCCTCTCCCTCTACTCTGAGTCCCCAGCCTCATCTCCTGAAGAAAAGTAGCTTGGCTCCAGGATGGTGATCCCTCCCCCAATAACAAAGGTCCTCCTTCTGGACTCACTCCATGCCCCCTTGCTTAGTTTCATTTATGATGGGAGCTGTTTCTCCTTGTGATGATCCCATGCTACTGGGAAGTGCATTTGAATATTCTTCCATTCAGCCACTCCAAATTTCTCCACCCTCATATGTGTGATGGATGAGGCAGATGGATTGTGGGTAGGCCCCTAGACACTTCTCTTAGCGGTCTAAATCTGGTGGCTGCTAAATGCTCATAGTAGCCAAAGAAAGAATCATGAGTGGTACCAAATACGCTGCGTATAACAAAATGTGTTCATTTTCAATGGACCCTTTTACCGCTAGCATAAATAATTGGATTCTCTGTTGGGAAGACAAGTTTATGTGAAGACCACATAATAAATGGCTGCCAAAAAACAAAAACATAACCATTCCCCCCCAAAGCTCTGAAATTATGATACTACAGAAGATATTGTGGCCACTCCTCATGTAGAAACTTTTTGTAACCTCCTTCTCATTGCTATTAGAAACTAGCAAAAATAGCCATGATAATGACAGTGGGGTAGAGATATTGCCAAAAAGAGGTCTTATGAGAATGGTATACTCCCATGGTGGGTTCCTATCTATGCAGCTCCTTCCCCCACCCTAGAAAACCACTGACCTATAGAAGTAATTTTCAGCCAACCTCTTGTATGGGCTTTTATAGATGGCCCCTTAGTTAACCTTGAGAAAGCTGGTTTCAACCTTTAATCATAGCCCAGTGGTATTAAAGCAGTCAATTTCAGTGTCTTATTTCTCTAATCTTAAACTGAGCTCACCACATTTCCACATCAATTTGTGCATGGGTGGAGGTTGTGGGGGAGGGAGAAGACCTCACCAAAGCATGGCCAGTTTCCCCGACACACTCAGCACAAGGATGGCCGGGGGGGCAGTTGCGCAGAGGGTGATGACCATGGGGACTTTGGGGTTTCTGTGTGCACACATTTGTCCCATGTCCAGTACCCAGCCTCTCCTGGGACTGCAGGCAGGGGCATAGGAAGGGGAGTGAGGGGTGTGTGGGCCACCCCGTCCTGAAGGGGGGTGACATTGGGCATGGGCCCCCTATCTACCACTCCCCCAAGCCCAGCAAGCCTACGGTGAGCTCCCTCTTCCCCCAGCTCACTGTAGGCTTGGGAGTCGTGGGGGGGGTGCCCCCCGTGCTGAGAATGGCCCCCAGGGAGGATCACACAGCCACACCAAGATCGGGCCCCGGGGAGGATCATGCAGCATGCCGATTGGCCCGTGGGTGGATCACACCACCCCTTGGGCAGATTGTCCCCGCCCCCAGGAGCATTGTATGTGTGCCGCCCCGGGTGCCAGAACACCCAGCTCCGCCACTGACCGCAAGGAAAGACTTCTGTCTGTGACTGAAAAGCTGCTGCCAGTCAGTGCAGATAACACTGAGCTAGATAAGCTAGATATACTGACTCAGTATAATGCAGTTTTCTGGGTGCCTGTATCTGGTTTCTATTCACAGCACTTGGCTCTTTGGAAGAACCGGTGGATGACTGATACCTGGCTGCACCGGAAAGTTTTATTGTATCCAACTCATGGCTTATGTATTTTAACAAAATGTATTCTAACAACTGATAAATAATAATTGATTTTGTGTTAGCTTTAGTGGCTGATACTGCCTATCTTCTACCAAAGCTGAAATGTCATTATAATGTCAGCATTATTGAAACGAACTGTTGCAGAATTGGGTCATTTGTTTGGATTGCTGTATTATTATGTTTTGAAATGAATTGGTTGTAGGCTGTTGCTGCAAGGGAGATGCTTTGATATGTATTGCTGTTATTGACTTGTCGTCTAAGGCGTTCCTAAGTGCTGGAAAGACCTGGGGTGCAGACCCAAATCTGCAAAAAATTGCACCTGCTGATTTATATGGGTAGATGCAGATCTAGGTCAACTTTCGAAGAGAAACAAACAAGCAAGTGCTGCCTTTTGCTGCCAGGTGTTCCTTGAGCTGCAGAGTGCCAGCTGAGTTTTCTGAGTCCCGTTCACTCTGTGTGGTCTGTCTATGCACAACACACAGAATATTAGTATGGACATTTGGGTTCTTTTTTTATAAAAAACAAAAACCTGTTGATTGTATCTGTATTTTAGAATTGTTATTTTGCCTGCTGCCTTTCAAAGTCTGCCTCTTGCTCTTTAAAAATAATTATGTTCTATATGGTTTTATGTAAACAGCTTAGACAATTTGCTTATTTATGATAAGCGGTATATACATTTTGCTAAACGGACTGTTGCATATGTATGTACTGAAACCAAAGCAAGGACCATCCGAAATCTAACATCTCTTTTGATTGCTCACTGACCCTCTCACACATACACATCTATATCCTGTATGGGCCATATTTGATAAGTGAGTGGGGCTGACCACCTGTCAATCACCTTCCATCACAATGAAGTCAGATGCTGCGTTGCTTTGAAGCCCCGGCAACCAACTGGTCATTGGGACTGCCTCTGGGACTTCCAAAGGTGGCATGCAACGTTCTCCTCCCCTGCATTTTAGTTATTTCCCCCCTATTTTATTTGATTTCCTATCCATACTTTACACAGGGTGGGTTGCAACCATGACAAACTAGGCAATTATGCAACAAATCTATCCCCACCACAGCCCTTTGAGATTGGTTAGGCTGAAAGACTGTGACCGGCTGCTGGCATCCCAGGCCCTGGTCCAATGCTCTAACCTCAGGAGGGGAGGCATGAACACAGATTGGCAGGGTACCTACCGACTAGATGAAGGATCAACCATCCTCGAAATTCATGTAATCATATGCCTATCAGTGGCTATTCAACAACAACAACAAACAGAGGAGGAGTTCATCATGTGTAAGTAACAAAGGAAGAATTTGCAGGAACCCAAGTGAGACTGAAATGATATCAAAAATAATGATTTAAACATGAACAACTCCTCTTGCAAACATATGTGGGTATATGCTTATTTTATTTATTTATTATTTAGCAGGATTGATGCTACACCTGATCGTAGGAAAACCTCTAAGGAATATTGAAATTATAGATAAAAACACTTAAAACAATTAAAAACCTTTAAAGATAATAACAAGTTTGTTTTTTTAAGGAAAAAGATTAAAGCACAACAGCTCAATGTACCTGGATAGGCTCACCTGAACAAGAATAGTTTTAGGAGGTGCCAAAACAGTGCAGCAAAGCTGCCTATCTGATGTGAATAGGCAGGGAGTTCCACAAATTGATTCCTTGCAAGTACAGAGCAAGTATAGTTTTGTATTGGTAACAGTGCCAGTTCCGCAGATCAAAATGATTCAGTGGGCACATATAGGGTAGATTCATCCCACATTTTGTATAAAATACAAAATGATAAAATATAAATTCACCAAATAAGAAAAAACGGTGTTCTCTGTGATACAGATAACTAATTGATAATAATTGATAAGATGTCCAGGATTATATCTCAGGTTACGCTACTTGTGAATAATTCTCCAATTTGATTTTGAAGCAACATGAAGTGAAGTTTAATCTTGAGCTCTCACCCTTAATTATCTGTATTGCTTGGAGAACTTCATTGATTTTCACACAGTGGTTATATTTTGGAGAATTTGTATTTTGTAATTTTGCATTTGACACATGCATTCCCAAGTGTTTGCATGTATAATTGTTCATGTTCAAATAATCGTCCTTTCTGACATCATTTCATTGTCACTTGGGGCTCCTGCACCTTTGTCTCTTGCTACCTATCAGTGGGGCTATTTGCCGCGATGGAGATGCAGAACCTCCATGGAAACAATTTTCTAAGGAGCGACAGTGACAAGAGAGTTTCCTTAAGGGCTTCCTGTAGGCATCTGTTTGGTTGCTGTTGGACACAGGAGGCTTGGATATATGGATCCATGAAATGATCTTATCCGTTGGGGTTCTTCCCCCACCCCCAAGGGAGTTGATTAGCTTATGTTTGCTCCTTTGTAAAGGGTGTGTGTGGATGCCCTGACGTGCTACTTCGCTTTAAAAAAGGAAGGAGCTCATATTAAATATTCACAAAATGTCTCTTTCAATGAAAGATCTGAAGTTGTTGCTGAAATTTGGAGAGGTTAACTTCCTTCCTTCTTTCTTCTTCCTTCCTAGCTTTGTTTAACCTCATACCTGTGGGTTTACGAGTGGTGGCAATTCAAGGCGTCCAAACAAAACTGTACTTAGCCATGAACAGTGAAGGATACTTGTACACATCGGTAAGTGTCTACTGCATTCCACACTCTTGGTATATTTATCCTGTCTTGTGTGTGTCAGAAACCCAGGCCCCTGAAACAATGCTCTTTGGAAGTGGTTTATTGAAGCGTGCGTCTCTGCTCAGTGTAAAAACGGGGGTGGGGTGGGGGGGGGCTTTGCAGAACTGCAGCTGAATCCTTTGCCTGGCACCTTATGTAAACCCTCTTACATTTCCCATGCTAAGTTTGGATAACTGGCAGGGAACTGCACAGGGGAACTGCATAACTCAAAAGAGAGGTGCTTTCTGTTTTTAAGGCTGTTACGATGTTGCTAAGCAGACTACTAAAAATGTTTATTGGCTAATGGATCTGCACACCCCCCCCCCAAAAAAAAACCCCACCAAGGGCATCCATTATTTATTTATTTGAATTTATATGCCACTTTTTATTCAAAGATCCCAGGGCTGAGCACTACATTAAGAACATAATTTATGCAATACAATAATTAAAAAAATAATCATAATAAGTCACCGTCCCCAACATTATGTCTGAGACCTTTTCATAAGAACGGAAGAAGTGTCTGGCTGCTGGATCTGTCCAATTACCCAACTAGTCCAGCATCCTGTTCTCACAGTGGCTGATCAGATGCTCCAGGGATGCGAGTGGCACTATGGTCTAAACCACTGAGCCTCTTGGGCTTGCCGATCAGAAGGTTGGTGGTTCGAATCCCCGTGATGGGGTGAGCTCCCATTGCTCTGTCCCAGCTCCTGCCAACCTAGCAGTTCGAAAACATGCCAGTGCAAGTAGATAAATAGGTACCACTGTGCAGGGCCGGATTTAGTTTTGAGGAGGGCCCAATTTTTTCCTTTAAAATTTTTGGGGACCTCCAAGAGAGTGGGGCCCAAGCTATAGCTTGTTTAGCTTATATGTAAATCTGGCACTGCCACTGTGGCGGGAAGGCAAATGGCATTTCTGTGCGCTCTGGTTTCCGTCATGGTGTCCCATTGCACCAGAAGCTGCTGGCCACATGACCCGGAAAGCTGCCTGTGAACAAACACCAGCTCCCTTACCTGAAAGTGAGATGAGCGCCATGACCCCATAAGTCGCTTTTGACTGGACATAACCGTCCAGGGGTCCTTTACCTTTACCAGGGAAGTCCATGAGCAGAACGTGAGCACCTCAGTCTCAGGCTAGAAGTAACAGGCATTTTGAGAGTGGTTACGTTTAACATCAAGGTCCAGGTTCGTCTGTGGAAGGCAAGCTAGTTTATTACAGAATCTGGTTATGCGGCCATATGCCAAATTCGGAGGTGGGGGTTAGGGGTGAACAGACTAGCATTCTGTTATTGTTCTGACTTTCTGATATTTCTTGGGTTCTGATGTGTTTGAATTCCGTCAGGAATAAATGTTTTTGTAATGTTGGCATTTGGATTCTGAACATATGTCCTCAGTGCAATACTTAATAATAATACAAAAAAAACTGTATTTGCATGGAAAAACAGAGAAAAGTGACTTTTATTGTTGCTAGTTTCTTTAAGCCTGATTTTTAAAAGCAATGAATCTCCAAAAAAGAGAGCCTGCAATCACAGAGCCAAGTAATCCTAAACAGCTATTAAAAACATAAATTTATAAATATATGCCAAATGCCATGACAAAACCCTTGAAATATGCCTCAAGAAAAAACACAGGTTACAGCATTTAGAGTTCAGTGCCAGTAAGCGTACCCCATGAAGTGGAACCTCAAGGGGGGGCTGGGGGTCCTGCAGATGTGGATTTCTTCTACGTCATCCACGAAAAGAGTTTTTCCTAGACAATGACAGTTTTCTTTCTCAAGCTCTGGGAGGAAGACCCTTCATCGCCTACAGACAGCCACCCAATCTTAAACAACTCCTCACCCACAATAATACAACAACCAGACTTAACATGGACACTGGTACCAGAGCCTGCAATAAACCCAGATGCCATTTTTTGCTGCCACATACACCCGGACAACACCATTACTGGCCCCAACATCAAACATACCATCTCAGGACTATTTAATTGGTATCTGAAAAAGTGTGCATGCAATCAAATGCCAACAGTGCCCTTCAGCTCTCTATATTGGCCAAAAAGGCCAAACCCTAAGCCAAAGGATAAATGGACACAAATCTGACATCAGGAATCACAAGACAGAGAAACCAGTAGGAGAACACTTCAATCTCCCAGGACATTCTATACAAGATCTCAAAGTAGCTGTATTATTAGAAAGGAATTTCAGAAATAGACTGGAAAGTGAAGTTGCTGATTTGCAACTTATTACCAAACTTAAAACCATGGAGAGACCTGGCCTGAATAGAGACATTGGATTCTTATCTCATTATACATGACAAAGCTGTCTTTAGCCATCTCACCCCTTGCTTTTTCCTGTAAGACCAATTGCAGTCGTTAACAGTCATCAACAAGTTTTCCGCACCTATCACCCATTCCCACCACCCTTCTGAGTAACACCCCTCCCCACCCTCTCACTATATATAAGGGTCTGGTGACTTCTGTTTCAGTGTATCTGAAGAAGTGTGCATGCACACGAAAGCTCATACCAAGAACAAACGTAGTTGGTCTCTAAGGTGCTACTGGAAGGATTTTTGTTTGTTTGTTTGTTTCGACTACGGCAGACCAACACAGCTACCTACCTATAACAACAGTTTTTCTGTAATCCTCACAAGTTTATACTTTCACACTGCACTTTTATACTTGTCTACCCATTGAGTTCTATGGGATTTATTTCCAGGTAAATGTACAGCTTAAATGTAGTGATGAATGGGGATGAATCTCCAGTGATTTCTCCTGGCAAAGTGGCAATCACACGTCTGTAGCTGAAGCAGTATAGTCTCACCCACCCACCCTGATATCATCATTTGACATGATTTTATTGTGCTCACTGTGTATATATGCTTAATGTATTTGTATGGCAGTAATAGTATGTGCATTGAATCTATGCCCATAAAATATGAGGTGCGACTACATAATAGCAAATGGTAAATATGTATTGAGGATGGAAGGGGGGCTTGGAAAGAAGATAGTGTTTTGTTTCCATTTAAACAAATGATTGCAACCAAAGTGTTTTGCTTGCAGCTGGTGTGTAAGGGTGCTTTGAGCTACTTTGAGTGTGAGGTTGATGTTTGCACCTGCTGTTAGTGCTGATTGTTTCTTTACTGGGTTGAGGAGCTGGGTATGTTTAGCCTGGAGAAGAGAAGGTTAAGGGGTGATATGATAGCCATGTTCAAATATATAAAAGGATGTCATATAGAGGAGGGAGAAAGGTTGTTTTCTGCTGCTCCAGAGAAGCGGACACGGGGCAATGGATTCAAACTACAAGAAAGAAGATTCCACCTAAACATTAGGAAGAACTTCCTGACAGTGAGAGCTGTTGGACAGTGGAATTTGCTGCCAAGGAGTGTGGTGGAGTCTCCTTCTTTGGAGGACTTGAAGCGGAGGCTTGACAGCCATCTGTCAGGAATGCTTTGATGGTGTTTCCTGCTTGGCAGGGGGTTGGACTGGATGGCTCTTGTGGTCTCTTCCAACTCTATGATTCTATGAGGTTGTGCAGTGCAATGCATATTATTATGATGTAGTCAGGAATGAGTGGGTGGAAGTAGTTTTATACCCTCCAAGGCAGGGCCGCCCCATCCATGAGGCAAGGTGGGATGACCACCTCAGGTGGCAGGATCTGCAGGGGCAGCGGATCCAGCCTTCAATGAATGAATCACCCGCTGCTTCTGCTGCTGCAGTGAAAGAACTGCACTGGCTGCAGATGGGGTACCAGACAAATTCAAGGTGTTAATTCTAGCACATAAATCCCTAGGTGGCCTGGGACCCAAGTACCTGAAAGTGGGTCTTCTCCCATATCATCCATCTCAGATCTTACAATGAAGACTTGGTAGTAGTTCTGCCACTAGGGTTGACCATTTGATGTTAACCCACAACAGGGCCTTTTTGGTAGTGGTTCCCCATTTGTGGAATGCCCTCCCTGTGAAGGTGCATCTGCCTCCTTCACTATTGGCTTTCAGGAGAAAAGGTATAACATTGCTGTTTACCAGGGCATTTACCGGTAATGGTTGAAAGACACTGTTCCAAGCAACCCTGAGATTACTGCCTGAGAAGATGTTTTAAAACGGTTTCTAGAATTTTTAAAAAATGTTTTATCCTTGCCGTGTCTGCCACCCTGGGCTCATTCAGGATGAATTATTGTTATTGTTATTGTTGTTATTGGCAAAAGATTTAATCACTGCCCTGGTGTTACCTAGGAGATGCTTGGGCTTCACTGAATCTGTTGGGAGAAGATAAACCCAGAGGTTTCTGGTGCAGATAGCCACCGATTGACTTTCTGTGCAGCATCAGCTATGATCAGCCCAGGACTTCCCATCTGCTCTTCTCTAGAGCTTCTTCTTTTCATAGGCTGTAGGGGAGGAAGAAAATTCTAAGACAGGGAAGGTTGAAAACCTTTGTTCCACCCGATATTGTTAGACTACAACTTCCAGCATCCCTAGCCAGCATGACCAATGGTAAGGGTTGATGGAAATGGTGGCTCAGTAGTACCTAGTGAGTCAGGGGTTCCCCTGGGTACAGTACTGGACTGGGAGTGACAAGATCCACTCACCCACAAAGACCTCACCTACTTCAATGGGTTCTTGTTGTGAGGATAAAATGGGAAAGGGCTAAGATGAGCAGTGGATACAATCTCATGCTCCTTAGGAGAAAGGATGGGGTGAAAATGCAATAAATCAGTGGATGTTAGCTGTTGCAGACAAATGGAACCTCCATGTGCCATAGCAGCCTATCTCTGACTACTATATCTTGGGCGGGGGGAGGGGGAGCAGGGCAAGGTGTTGCCTTCGTGGGGACACCAGAGGCATCTAGCTAGCCACTATTGAAAACAAGACACTGCAGTAGATGGGTGTGGGGCACTTCTTAAATTCTTGGAGAGTTAGAATCTGCTTAACTGTACATGTTTGAAAAGGATTGCTTTATGCAGTGACCTTATCATTTGCCTTTTTTTAAAGGGGCCTGATGAATAAATGATCTTGGACTTAGGATGGGGCTTTTTTGTTTTTGTTTTTTAAGGAAATGGCTTCTCTTCCCTCCCCGCCCCCACTTGCTAATTGGAAGTTTTCCCCCCTCATTCCATTCTGATGGTTTGCTCAGGTTGGCCTGTGCCCCAGCGCATAGCAATTAGCATGCTGGGCTCCAGCAAGGAGCCTTCGCAGCTCAAGTGAAAGCAGTGGCGCGGTGGCTGGTTATGGAGCCTGCTGATCCGTAATCGGGAATGGGGTAGAATTAAGGCTGTGGAGTGTGATGAATGTGTGGGCTGCCAAGACTTGTGTTTGACAGATAGATCTTTCTAGAGATTTCTCACATCTGCAAATTGCAGCCAAAAAAAGATGCTGCTGGTAGAATCGCAAAAAAGAAAAGGGGGGGGGGGGACAGAGAGAGCTCCTCAGCAGAGAGAAGCAGCTCAAGTGTAACTGACTCAACGATTGTAGGAGCATCAGAAGCCACCTTATACTGAGTCAGACCATTGGTGCATCTAGCTCAATATTGCCTATGCTGACTGGCAGCACCTCCCCAGAGTTTTGCTTTCAACTCTGCCTGAAGGTGTCTGAATTGAACCTGGAACCTTCCACATGCAACATGTGTGCTCTACCACGTGGCTGCAGCTCTTGTTCCAAAAAAGAAGCTAGAAGTCTAGTCCTCATCATTATTCCTTAAGAGGGAACAGAGGAAGCTACTGGCTTACATTGAGTCAGATCATTGATCCATTTAGCTACATATTCTCTGCACTGACTGTCAGCGGCTCTCCAGGATTTCAGACTGAAGGCATGGAGACGCCAAGTGCTAAGGTTGGGTCCGTCTGCATGCAAAGCATTTTCTCTGCCATGGGAGTGTGGCCCTTCTACATTACACAATCTCCGTGAGCTACTTTTGTACATTACAGGTGGACTGAAGTGGCAGAGCTTTGGTTCAGTGGTGTGGTTGTCTTTGGCCTTGGACTTAATGGTCTCATGGGGCCAGCTTTTAGACAGCTATGTGCAACTTGGATTTCACTCACAACACTGACTATTCCAATTTCTCTTTTTCCTTCCTTGCTGCTCCACCCCACCCTGTGCCATCCCTTGCTTTATCATTTCTCCTTCGTTCCTGATAGACTTGTGCAAAGCACAGACAAAAAGAGAAAAAGAAAAAATTTACCACCCCTGAATTGTTTCTTTAAAGGAAATAATTTGAGCCTGTGCAGTTTTGCACCTTAGCTTAAATCATAGCACGATCTGAACTAGGGGAGTAAAATGGCGCTTGCCTCAGCTGCACAGATGCAAAATGCTTTTACTAGGATAGAAGCAGAATTTTCCTCAAAGGCCCCAGCTGTGCTATGCATTTAAAACAGCATCATGCCACTTTAACCAGTCATGACTTTCCCCAAATAATTATGTTACGAGTGTTGAGAGTTGTTAGAAGATCTTCACAAAGTCACAATTCTCAAAATTCCCTTGGGAAAGGGATTGGAAATCAAACTACTCTGAGAACTGTAGCTCTGTGAGGATAATAAGAGTCTTCTAACAATTTGCAGCACCCTTAACAAACTACAGCTCCCAGGAATCTTGTGGGGGGGGGGAGCTACAACTGGTTAAAGTTGTATGATACTGCTTTAAAGGTGCAGAAGGTGCCAACAATAGTGCATTAGTTGTGGATTTATGCCGGACTGTCTGCAGATCATTCCACTTTATTAGTTCTGGTGTCTGGAGGGGCCATATCACGACAAAATCAGTCAAACAACCCCCAGAATGTTTGTTGTGTGAAAAGTTAAGGGGTTTCAGCAGGAAGTTACAGGATATGCAATGTTTGGAAATGACACAGTTTGTCCATACTGAAACCTTGGCAGGCACAGACAGTATGGAAAGAGGGGCTGTGTTTGACCAGCCCGATAGTATCATGAGCACAAATCTTTATGAATGCACAATAAAGAGGACCTCAGGAGGGGCCTTCCTGAGTGTAATATTAGAGAATTGGCAGGAATCTTTTTTCTTTCCTTGGAGGGAGAGTTGCATGCATTTCAAGAGACTCAAGGGGAGAAAAATCCCTGCTGCCTTTTCACCCTGTGCTTGTGCAGTACAGGCAGAAGAGTGATGTTTCAATCGCTCCAGACAGGGATTCACTTGTCGAAGGGATGTTTCTATATGAAGCCAATTATCTCCCTCTAAGTAGGTAGGCTTTTACCCTGGTTTTTCTTTTCTTTCTTTTTTTAAAAAAATCCTCTGGATTCATTCTGCAATAGGTCATTGCAGAGTCGACACTGCAAACAATGTTTGCACAAATTCCATTTCTGTTGCTTTCTTCCAGATGCAAACCCATGACTTTGGCAATGGTATGCACAGTGAACATTTCCATAGGAACACAGGAAGCTGTCTTGTACTGAGCCCAAGCACAGGTTTATCCAACTCAATACTGTCTGCAGTGACTGGCGGTAGCTCTGTGGGATCTTTCCCTCACCTACCTGAAGGTGCCATTGGAGATTAAGCCTGGTGCATCAAAAGGAGATGTCCTACCACTGAGCTATGGTTCATTGTCTCTTTCTGAGCTTCTCTTGTGCTGGTTACCATAAAATCATAGAATTGTAGAGATGGAAGGGACCCCGGGGGTCATCTAGTCCAACCCCCTGCAATGCAGGGAACCTGCCTGCAGGGCCACTTGTTGTTTGCACAACAAGTAGGGAGGAACATTTTTGATGCAATGGAACCCCTGAGCCCATGTAAGGCTAACAGTCCCATTACAAAGCTGACCAGAAGTATGCAGCTAAAGAACCAACTGGCCGCTTCCACTCAATGTGTGAAATTCAACCTAATCAAATCTCCCCTCCCACCATGTTCCTTCCTTCTTTATTACATTTGTATCCCTCTTAAGAAGCTTAAGATGCCATATGTGGTTCCCCATTTTCATTTCCCCATTTTCATTTCAATTGCTGCATTTGAGACCTAGAAGAAATTGCTACATTAGTTTTGACCCTTTGAGTACTATTTATTACTTTTAATTTTACAATTAATAGCTGACATTAAAAGAAAACTTAAATGCAAATAACAAGAACAGCCAGATATCAATCAGAAAAGCAAGGTTAATTCTCTCCAAATTAAACTGATAATGAGAAGATCCCTCTACATTAGGATGTCTTTGTGCAATATAATCAATAGGTATCAACAACACCTATTGGGAGGTTACAGGCAGGTAGCTGTGTTGGTCTGTCATAGTAAAAAAAAAAAATCATTCCAGTAGCACCTTAGAGACCAACTAAGTTTGTTCTTGGTATGAGCTTTCGTGTGCATGCACACTTCTTCAGATATCTCATACCAAAGCTCATACCAAGAACAAACTTAGTTGGTCTCTAAGGTGCTACTGGAATGAATTTTTTAATTTTTTTTTTGTTTTACCTATTGGGAGGGTCTGAAATAGTAGAAATGAGCATCTGCAAACCCTGGAAACAGGTCATATGGCAAAATGTTCAGTAGAACTGGCTCTATTGATCAGCTACTTCAATTTCTGTGGGATTTTCTTTTCCCCAACTGGTCAGGTATTTTTTTTTCCAAATTCTCATGTAATTTTTTTCTTATGACGGTGTCACAAGACACAGAAAGTTGCCTTGTACTGAGTCAGACCACTGGTCTGTCTAGCTCAGTATTGTCTCTGAAGTCTCTCTTAGCTCTACCTGGAGATGCTGGGGATTAAATGTGGAATCTTCTGCATACAAAACAGATGTTGTGCCGCTGAGCCATGGCCCACATTACAGCCATATGAACATTTGCATACTGATAGTAGACCCTTTGGATTTCCCTCTGCATGCGAAGACAGGCTTTTGTGGATTGAATGGGCAAGACCAGTAGTGGGTCCAACAGCCAAGAAGGTGGTTTCTGCATGTGCTGCAGAGGGAAGTGAGGGGCAGATGGGGCTCATCAACCTGGGAAGTTAGCTCACCTGGGAGAAGGAAAATTCTGATCCTAAACCTCTGCTAACTATATATATAAACCTAAACCTCTCACTATATATAAGGGTCTGGTGACTTCTGTTTCAGTGTATCTGAAGAAGTGTGCATGCACACAAAAGCTCATACCAAGAACAAACTTAGTTGGTCTCTAAGGTGCTACTGGAAGGAATTTTTTTTTTAATTTTTTTTTTACTATGGCAGACCAACACAGCTACCTACCTGTAACTCTGCTGGCTTGTGGGATATCTTCAGGAGAAGAAAAGGCTAAGGAGTAAACCCTACACAAATCTGTATGCCTCCTTCCAGCCACTCCAAATGTATTGCTCTGCTTTCCTTTGGACCACATCAGCGAGGCCAAGATGGGGTCTTGTCATCTGGGCAGCTCAGAAATGTTCTCCATACACACTGCCTGGGCTTCTGACCTGGAGAGGTCACATTGGTGCTGCTAGGGCAGTGGTTTATCTCCCCCCACCCCGAGGCATACTCCATTGTCTCTTGAGACAGACAGAGGCCAACAAAGCAGACCCTTCCCAACATATCACAGTGAGCTTAGCAGATGTCTTTCAGAAAGCCTGGTCCCAAGCTGTTTAGGGCTTTAGGTCAAGAGGAATATGTTAGATACTGACTTGGTAGCAAATCAATGCCAGTGCAGTTAGTCCAGCAAAGACATAGTATACCCCATACAAAGCCCCTCTAAGCAGCCAGGCTAGCACATTCTGCATTAGCTACAGCTTCCAAATCAACTTGTAAGGCCAGCCCTACATAAACATGTTGAAGTAATACACTATGGAGGTTACCAGAGCATGGATCACAGCAGTCTAACCCTGTTCAGGAATGGCCATGGCTGCCATACTAACCAAAGCTGGTAGTAGCCACCCTTTCCCACCAAGGCAGGGTTGCCCCAGCCATGAGATGGACTGAAACAGCCACCTCGGACTGCAGAATCCCATGGCAGCTCCCCTGTTGGCACCCTGTGGCAGCTTCTAGTTAGAGATTTTGCTGGAAGCCATGGCCACTGAGCAACGCTGATAAGCAAGGCTTCAGTAGGGGAGGTGACACTTTCCCATTCGGCCTCAGGCAGCAAAATGGGACTGGCCACCCCTGCACCAAGGTGACTTGGGTCTGAAAGAGATGGATCCAAGAGCACCCCCAAACTATGCATATGGATAAATTTATTTTAATCCAAGAATGTCTTCAGGAAGGGGATGTTTCAGATCTTCTGGCTTAAGTTTCTTCAGGAGTTGACTACTTAATACTTCTTTTAAAGAGGTCTGTGCCACAACCACCCCCTCAGAGGAACTTGCAGCCTCCTGAATCCAGTCAAGCATTCCCACCCTATTAGATATGATAAAGCAAGAAGGTCAGGGGATTAGCCAGAGAGAGGATTAGTCAATCTGGCATTGTCCTCACCCTTCATCTACAACAACTGAAAGATGAACCAAAGTTCCAACTCAGAATAAGGCAAGTTCCTCTACCCAAGGCTGCAATATTATCCACACTTTTAGCTATGTTGAAACACCATTAAACACAGAAAGACTTAACTCTGGGTTAGGCATTTGCAGGAGTTGGCTGCAAGTTGTCCTTCCAAAGCCATTCTTGTTGACAGATGTTGACTTTTCTGCAGCATGGAAGCAGATCTGGAAAGTTTATCCTCTCTCTTAATTTTGTAAATACACATTGGCAGGGAGTAGTGGTGGTGGAAAAATATCCACAGCGTTCAGCTTTTGAAAGCATTAATTTAATAATGCCAATTTGCTCAATTAAGTGAGGAAAACATATTTTTGTATTTGCAAATTCTGTCCTGTTAATATATATCACTCCCTCCCCTCCTTGTTGGCATGTGTGCACATTCTGCTTCTCGATTAATCTTGTTTGCCTTGAAATTAAGTTTTTCCGCGGCTTCCGATTTAAATAACAAATTCCAGCTTTCTGTTGGCTTTAATTTTTTGCTTTTGAAACCGTGACATTTCTGACAATCATGGTCCTCTGAAATTATTAAATTTTTTTTTTGGTAGAAATTAAATGTGCAAATGAGCATGGTGGTGATTAAGGCAGAGGAAGACTATGGTCTGTGAACACAGCTCTTGCTGGGAAACTGGTTAACGGATTTGCCACAAATAGATATCGGCTCTGAGCCTGCTGTCGGAGCTTCAGAACTAATATTTCTGTGCTGACTTCCCTTGGTGTGTTAAGAAGCCAAATGAAAATGCTCTCTAAGAATGTGAGAAGAGCCCTGCTGGATCAGCCCAAAAGCCATTCTAGTCCAGCATTCTGTTATCACAATGGCCAACCAGATGACTTAATCAGAAGTCCTCAAGCAGAATGTGAGTGCAACAGCACTCTCCCCACTTGTACTAGTGTGCAACTGGTATTCAGAGGCTCTGAGAGTGGAAGAAGAACATTGCATCATCCTCCATGAACTTCTCTGACCCTCTCTTGAAACCATTCAAGATAGTGGCCATCGCTGCATCTTGTTGGAGCAAATTCCATAGGCTTAATTATCTGCTTTGGGGATACGTTTTCCCTTTGATATGAATCTTCTAACATTGGATTTCCCTGTGTTCTAGCACTGTGAGAGGGGGAGGGAAACCCCCCCCAACCTGCTATCTCCACACCATGCCTACTTAAATGCATGCCCATCCTGTCTCTCCTCCTCTTTTATTCTAAACTAATGTGGCCTCTAGATATTGTTAGATTACCCCATCCCTGGCCATTGGGGGCAATGAGAGTTGTTGTCCAATGACCTCTGGAAGTCACCACATTGGCTACTCCTGAATCTATACCTTAATACTAGGAGTTCACTTGTTTGGGAAAATATGCACAGGGTAGTCATCAGAGGGTGGGTGCCTCACGAGATGCCCATTCTGATTAATGGTAGGAGTGGATCAGCCTATTTATATGCTCCTGACATGAATGCACTTCCATTTCTGGATGTAAAACTGGGCTACTAGATATCTTCAACTTATATTTCAAACTGTGGGGCTGGTTCTCTTGACTGGTATTTCTTCTAAAGTTTCAGTCTACTAACAGCTTGGGGTTGTTGGCCGTTTTAGATCTCCTGCTCCTCTTTGATTGCTAATTTCATTTCTTCATTTTTGGCTAACCATTGACTTTATTTAATCAAGACATACATATCTGTTTCTGTAAGATGGGATATTTTCCAATTTTGCTGGTATAAGAGATGATCATTCTCATCATTTACCTTGTGGTATCGATACTGGTATGTCAAAGCATTAGTAAATGTTATGACATTTTCCATTAATCCTCTTGGTCTGGTGTCTCACTGAGACTGAGAGATGAGGCCAGGGTGTGGAAACCTTTTTTCAGTCTGAGAGTCACATTCCCTCCTGGGAAACCTTCTGGGGGCCACATACCAATGGTGGGCAGGGCCAGAGGTAAAAGTGGGTGGAGCAATGGGAGTGGCTCTTGCTTTTTTACAGCTGGTTGCATTCCAGCCACACAAACTTTGGTGGTTTCGATGCACACCAAGACATCTCTCCATCCTTCATCCAGGCAAGTAAGAGGCATTCTCATATCTCAACATATTCTAGCCAGAAAAAAAGCGCTCAAGAAGGGTGTGGAGCAAGGCTGGCAGTGGACACAGCCTGGAGGGGAGGCATTGCCTGCAAGAGTACAAGGGCCACATAGAAATCTCCAGAGGTCCACATTCAGCTCCCAGTCCTGACAATCCCCATCCCTAGGCTAGGTAAATTGGGCTGCATTTGAATCTGCAAAGTGGGAGCTTACCAGGGGCCCAAACAAGCCAGTCAACAAGCTCCTCATGTGACCTCCAAGTGCAAGCAGTTTTCTACAGGAAAAAGTGGAAATGTTTTGTTTGTGAGTTGTTTTCTTCTTTGGGATTAATCTTTAAGGAGATTTGAGCAGTCCCAGAGGGAGGGTAAACAAGTCTTGCCGTTATTTAGATTGGTATCTCTTGCCAGCTTGCAAGCCACTGTTGCTTTCTCTCCTTTTGAAGGCTTAATTACCTGTTGGCCCATTTTTCAAAAGCATGCCACATCAACGCCACTATCTTTCATCTCTTTCCTCTTCTCCTCATAAATATTCTTTCTTGGGTGTCAATGGAGGCTCTTGCCATGACAAACCTTTATCTTTTCTAATATTGGACTCCGCTTGATCTTTTCTGATATTACAAGGCAGCACGTGGGGGTGGGAAATCTTCTGGCAGCTCCTACATAAATTGTTGTCACGCTAGAGCCTTCTGGTTTATTTATTCATTTAAGAGAGTAAGAAGAGTTTAGCTGGATTGGGACCAAAGCCCCCCCCCAGTCCAATATCCTGTCTCATGGCAGCCCAACAGGATTCCTCTGTGAAGCCCACAAACAGGATCCAAGTGCAGCATCACTCTCCACAACTGTGATACCCAATGAAACAAAAATATAAGGCAAGGCCCACTGGATCAGGCCAAAGGTGACTCATCCTTGTCCAGTATCCTGTACTCACAATGGCAAGCTAGAAGCCTATCATAAGCTCACAAGCAGGACCTGAGTGCAACAGCACTCTCCATGCTTCAGATAGGCAAGGAGGCAGAACATAGCCATTGTAGTTGGTTCATTTATTTGCTTGCATTTATTTAGTTATTGTCAGTTTTTAACCAGCTCTTCATCAGATGATCCTGGGGCCGGTTGATATTTGAAATGATAGCAATAAGCCAGAAAAAATAAGAGCAAGCAAAATAAATATAATAATCATATTATTATTATTTTTTAAAAAAACCACACACAACTAATTTCAGCAACAAACTAGGATCCTGTAAATGCCCAGATAGGTTTTGCGCATGCATATATATATATATATATATATATATATATATATATATATATAGTTATGCATTTCAGTGAGATGTCACAAACCAAGACCATGTTTGATATTCTCCCTTTTTCATGTTTGTGGGAAATGGGTGGAAACAGGTGGTGCTGAAATTGTGTCCTCGGAGTGTGTGTGTGTGTGTGTGTGTGTAAGTGTAATCAGATGCCAGTGGAAAACCCAAAAGCAGGACCTGAGCACAACAGCTCCCTCCCCAGCCATTGGTATTCAGAGACACAATGGATCTGATAGGGGAACATAGCCCATTGTGGCTAGTAACCATTGATAGCATTCATCCTCCATGAATTGGTCTAACCCTATTTTAAAGCCATCCAGATTGGTGGCCATCAGTGTTTTGTCAAGCATTATGAAATGGGGGGGGGGGTGCATTATGAAAAGTTCCATTGTGAAATGGGAAAATGGCCATGGAAAAACAAAGCCTTTGAAAACTTTCTGGAATTTTTTTTTGGGGGGGGATACCCCAAACGCTGCATGGCCCCAAGCTAATCAGGCCTTAAAATATAATAATAAGACCTTTGCCAAGAGGCAGTTAGTGCCATCTTTTCTTTTCTTTTCTTTTTTTTAAGCACAGGTGCTATATTTGTGCAGTAATATGTTTTAGCGATCAACCTGTCTGCCTGATGTGAAAAGGCAGCCCCTGAGTTTGAACAGTGCTGGAGTTCTTTCATCATTGACCAAGGCTGTTAGATCTTTGGGGAAAGCCCTTCCATTTACTGAACATCTTTGAGCTTTCAGAGGAGTTGACGGTTTCAACCATTGCAAAAGAGCTGGTTAGGGAAAGCTCTCTCTTCTCTTCTCTCCTCTCCTCTCCTCTCTTTCTGGAGTCAAAAACGCCGGAAAGGGCTCTTTCACATAGACCAGATTCCAGATCCATATGAGGAGTTATTATGCAGAGCAGCACGATGAAGAAGCCTAAAATAATAAGATACTTGCTTTGTTTGAACAAAAGGTCTGGCTAATTGCCAGTTTGGAACACCAGGCAGGGCAAAGAATTATGGATGGCAAATGGAACTTGCTGGGCCTTTTCTCTTTAGAACAGATGTTTGGTTTCTGCTGTAGGGGTTTTTACTACTACTACTACTACTAATAATAATAATAATAATATTCAGCTGGTTGGGTGGATGATCTGAGGTCGTAACAACACCATCCTTTACAACTCTCAGTACCCCTAACAAACCACAGTTCCCATAATCTTGAGAAGAAGCCACAACTTCTAAAGTGCTATAAGAGTGCTTTAAATATACTGGGTGAATGTGACCTGTTCTAGTATAAGACTGATGCATTTGTTCTCACAAAAACTTAAGAAGAGCCTGCAGCATCAGGCCAATGGCTCATCAAGTCCAGCATTCTGTTCTCACAGTGGCCAACCAGATGCCCGTGGGAAACTCTCAAGTAGGACCCCAGCAGAAGGGCAGTCTCTCCTCCTACAGATTCTGGTATGCAGAAACATTGCTGCCTCTGACTGTGGAAGCAGAGCAGAGCTATCTCACTTAATGGTCATTTATTGCCTTGTCCTCCATGAATCCATCCAATCCTCTTTTAAAACCATTCAAGTGGGTGGCCATTTCTTCCAGTGCTGGTTGGCCTGCACTAACAGTCAGGCTGTGGCATTTGGATGCAATGTGTGTGTCTCTCTGCAGACCTCAAACAGACAACATTGGACTCCTGACAAAAACACCCTCTTAACTTCTTGGAATATATGAACCCGCTCTCCAAACATGGCTCACCCATTCTAATGGTGGGTTTCCAGTGTATTGTTGTGGTTTGCATCTGTCTGTCTCAAGAGACAATGGAGTGTGCCTTCAGGGGTAAAGTCAAACCACTGGAGAACCACAATGCCTTCCATGACTGCAGAGGCTGGTAACTCATAACTGCTGCCTCCCATGTTGTTTTTGCTGCATTAGGAGCACCGAAGTGATCTCTCTGGGGTGCAAGCCTAGGCAGTGTGCATGGAGGTCCTGGGCTGCCCAGACAATGACCTCCCTCTCAGCCTTGTTGATGTGGTACAAGAGAAAGCAGAGCAATACATTTGTCACTAGCTTGGCTGCATGAGTTGCCAGAAGGAGGAATGCAGGATGCCACTCAAACGCCTTAGGGACTCTGCTCTGGATTTGTGTGGGGTTTACTCCATAGCCTTTTCTTCTCCCGAATATATTCCACAAGGCAGTGTGGGGTTCACTCCCGAATATATTCACAAGGATATCAGCAAAGATCTTATAATCATTGTTCAGCAGAGCAATGGGTCTATAATTGGCCATATTTGAGGGGTCAGTTCCTTGTTTATGAATAAGAGTAATGTAACTTTCCTTCCATGAATTTGGTAATTTTTCATATATAAGAATATCATTCATTATATCTTTCATGGGTAGAAATAATGATTCTTTGATATATTTTTTTGTAATAGATAGTCAGGAGGCCATCTTCCATCTTTGAATAGGTCTTCCCTACCTTAGATCTTTGAATGGCTTGTTGCACCTCCATAGTGGATACTGGCGAGTTCAATGTTATTATTTTCTCCTTGGGGAGTATGGGTAATTTGTTACGGTGTTTTAAATGTATGGTGTGAATGTGGCCTTACACGGGATCAGAACTTTGGTCCATCTTGCTCAGGATTGTCTGTAGTGACATGCAGCAGCTCCTCCAGGCAGGTTTTCTTCCTACCCCTACCTGGAAATGCTGGTGTTTGAACCAGGGATCTTCTGCATGCAAAGCAGGTGCTCTACCACTTAACCATCACCCTTATCCGATTGTTGTTGACTGATGGTTAACTGACTGATGGTGGAGGCTGTCGAGGTTAACTTTTAAAGCAAAAAACAAAAACAAAAAAACAAAAACCTCTGCAAATTGCATCTCTTTCAGTCTGCCACGGAGGCGGCTAGCTGTATCTTATAATTTAATCCTGAAGTATCAAGAGCTGGATGGAAATGCAAACTTCATGTTGTTCTTTTTATAAAGACACTTTTAGCTCAGTGGTCATGCTGTGGTAATGGGATCCTGCTTCTTGATAATGTGCAAGTAGCAAAGGAGTGGGTTGCTGAGTGACTGAGAGTAGTCACTCGATGGAGATAATTTTCACGAAGAAAACCCCTGAGGGTTCAACAGGACATTTGGCTGCCTTCAGATTCTGCACAGTGTGCACTATATGGGCATTTCCAAAAATAAGCTTGCAGGGCAGGGGAGAATACTTTGCTCACCGAAGGTCCCCAGTTGAATCCCTGGCACTTCTACATAGAATTATCAGGAATGGCACTTCTCCGCTTAAGATCTTGGGGAGCTGCTGCCAGTCAGAGTAGACAATACTGGGCTAGAAGGGCACATTGCCTGACCCAATATGAGGCACACTCCTGGATGCAAAGAGTAGATACATGTTCCTAGAAATACCTTGGATGGATGAGTCAATTGGGGGTCATCAGCTAAGGTTCCTAGAAGACCGGCTTGTCTTGACATTTGGTTTCTTGTACCACAAACATCTGATGTCGCCTGAGTTCTGTGCAGCCCTGATGACTAGTAGCCAAGGGTAATGCACATAGCTATCAGTGTGCCCCAAAACACATAGCTATCAGCTTATGTAAGCCAGTGTGGTTAAAGAGCATTGGGCTAGAAGCTGGCTACCCATGTCTCCTAAACTTATGCAAGCCCACAAAAGCATCCTACCGGGTGCAAGTTGCAGCTGCATTTCCAGCACGACTGAGCAAGGGGGCCATAAGAAGAAATTGCAAGATGAAGATGGTGTGGCTTGGCTCCTAATTTGATCATTCATCTCTGAATGGAGCAAGTGTTGCACTTTCTGCACAGCAGCAAATTACTGTACACAAGCTATAATCACCCGCGGCACGCTCTTGGCTCCGCTTCTACTGCTCTTAATTGGATGACGTACTCCACGGTGTTACTCTTCGTTCCCGCCAACTTGCTTCAGCAAGCATCAAGCAAAAGAAGTGCTTTACTCTGAACCGTCAGGAATGCTGTGAGCACTTTATCCTTTTTAATGAACTGAATGTACACAACAAATACATGTGTCTGAGGAGAGGAGCAAGTATATTTATATGACACACTCAAACATCATGTGGCGCAATGGGTCAGTGGGTCTGGCTGTTAACCAGAAAGTTGTTGGTTCGAGCCCACCCAGGGATGGCTGTGGGCAGGATTCCTGCATTGCAGGGGGTTGGACTGGATGATCCTTGGGGTCCCTTCAAACTCTACAATTTTATGGTTCTATCCATATAAGTCTCACAGAAATATTCACTTGCAATATATCCCTCAAACGTAAAGATCTACGGTATTTATCAAATTTGACAAAATGTCATCTTATTTCTTTTGTTTTGCCATAGTCTGTGCCTCCAATGTGTGCATTTATTTATTTCCATTAATGGTTAGCATACATTTCTAAGCAAACTACTCAAAATGGTTTATAAATAATTATAATAGTTAATAATGGTTTGATTTATTTAAAAATTTTACTTGCTATGTCAGGTGTCTCTAAGCAACTTACGACATCTTACAGCACAGGCATAACAGAAAAAAGCTATAATTGCTTTGTTAGCATATTATGCAGAGGATACCCAAGATTTCCCCCATAAAGACGTTATAGCCCACCCTAATGACCAGCAGCAAAGCTTACCATCTCCAAGTTTGGGAGGACATTAAATACAGACTGATTTGAGGCTTGGCATTCACAGCTTTGGGGCTTGATATTGATGGACAAATTAACTACTCCAACTTGACTAAACCCAACACTTTTTACTCAACTTGCTATAACTCTGTTATGCAATGTCAAAAGAGCATGATTACAGACTGCCAGCAATACATTGGGACTTTTAGAATGGCACTTTTGTTCAATGAGGGAAATGACTCTTCTCTTTGATTTTTTTCTAGTTCGTGTACTTCTGTGGGGGAGGGCAGAGGGGCTATTGGTTTTTATGTTACATATTTTTATCTGAAAATAGAAATAAATTGTTTTAAAAATAATAATAAGAAGAAGAGCAGGATAGAAATTTAATAAATAACATGTAATGAAATAAAAGCCACACAGCAACCCACAGCACAGACCAATAATTGTTCATAAACAGCAAACACAGAACAGTAGAAACCATAGGTTATAAAATAATCACATTTATAAAATATACCGCAAGTTGGATAGTGTGATCCAGTGCATGCTGACCATGAAGTAAGCCCCACTGAACACAACGGATCTAACTTCTGAGAAAACATGCATAGGGTTGCATTGCTGTTTAAAAGTAGTAACATGAAACAAGCAACAGCAGACTAAAATATGTTTAAATCAGTCAGTTGAAAGCAGATGCCTGTTTGAGACAGTTACTCAGGGAAAGTACTGTTGCTGCTGTTAGAATTTATAACAAGACGAAATGCCAAGCAAATCAAAGCCAACAGCAAAGGAACAAGAATAAAAACAATTATTTAAAAATTGTAAAGGTAAAGGGACCCCTGACCATTAGGTCCAGTCGTGTCCGACTCTGGGGTTGCGGCACTCATCTCACGTTACTGGCCGAGGGAGCCGGCATACAGCTTCCGGGTCATGTGGCCAGCATGACAAAGCCGCTTCTGGCGAACCAGAGCAGCGCATGGAAATGCCGTTTACCTTTCCGCCGGAGCGGTACCTATTTATCTACTTGCACTTTGATGTGCTTTCGAACTGCTAGGTTGGCAGGAGCAGGGACTGAGCAATGGGTGCTCACCCCGTAGCGGGGATTCAAACCGCTGACCTTCTGATTGGGAAGCCCTAGGCTCTGTGGTTTAGACCACATTGCCACCTGCGTCCCTTATTAAAAACAAAAAAAAATACAGCTACCCATAATTGAAATACACACTAAAACAACCACATTAAAGCACCCGTAGCTAAAATATGTAAGAAACAAGCCCACTGAAACACATTAACAGTTAGAAAAGAAGATCAAGGGAATGTTGTTCTAACCAACTGTATTGCCAAAGCCGGCGGAAAGCCAGTACTGATGGCACTTTGCATATTTAAGCAGAGGGAGGATTCCATAGCACTGGTGCCACCAGTAAAAAAGCTGCCTACATGTTAGTTCAAGCTGGTAATCACCAGCTCTGCAAAATATAAGCTATGGTGGAACCAGGCTGATGGTGGTTGGGTTCTAAGAACACAGAATTCAGATGCCACTGCAGACCACCTCTCTCATACCTGCCTGCCCCATACCTGGCAGTGGCAAGCCGTGGATTATAGAATAATTAGAAGGGTCCCTGAATGTAATCTAGTCTAACTACTTGCTTAATGAATAAAATCTAAACTGGGGTACCCCCACAAGATAGCTGCCATAGCCTCTTGAAGACTTTCAGTGAAGGAGAGCCTGCCCACCACCTCAATGGTAATTGGTTCCACTGATGAACTGCTCTTAGTGTTTATGTCTCCTAATGTTCCATCAAAATCTACCATCCTGTCACTTAAGCCCATTAAATCTATTTCTAACCTGTGGGGAAGCCGATGAGGCTGATGGTGTGGATCATAAGGCTCAAGAAAGCTAATATGGGAAATGTGAAAACAAATGCTTACTGATTGCAGTAAGTATGTCCCCATTTTGCATTTAATATGTTAATCTTAGAAGACTCGAGATTACCAAACTCTGTCACTCCAGTGCTGGACTGAAGGTAAATTGGTTCATTCCCGATTTTTGCTGCAATTATTCTCATTGCAATTAGCAAATTGAAAATCAATTCAAACTCATATTTTGTTCTTGAATCCTTCACAGTACACCAATGCCATAAGTGATGGATCCATAGGGACCTAATTGCTGTATGTGTATATATATATATATATATATATATATATATATATATATATATAGATACACACACACACACACACACACACACACACACACACACACACACGTACACGTGACTGTTCTCCAGTTGTTGCTTTTAATGTGCAGGCCAAATCACCAAGCATGGATTTCTCTAGCCATTCCAATCCCACACTAACAATATTTCAGTGTTCATCCACACTTATCATTGCTCTGCATTTCTATGCACAGATCTGGGCTTTCCATTCCAGGTCCAAGTGGTTTTGTTTCCCCCCACTGCTTTCCCCATGGAAACCTGCTGTTTACCACCAAATCAGAGCAAACAGCAATCTATAGAATACCCCAATTGCTGTTTGCTCCAATTCAGTGGTAAGCTGCAGGTTTCTGTGGGGAAAGTGTCGGGACAAAAATAGATATATGAAAGCCCTCAATTTGCGAACCGAGAAAGCCTTGAAAGCATGGGGCAAAAGGTAAATGGGAGAAGCCCTCAGTCATGTGCATTGATTTCAATGGCCTGATTCTGAGTAGAACTAGCATTGAATACCCACCCAGGATTCGCTTAAATTGATTTGGGACAGAGAACCTGTAGCTCTCCAGATGTTGTTGGATTACAACTCCTATCGTCCTGACCTTGGCTGTGCTAGCTGGTGCTGAGGAGAGTTGGACAGGTCACAGGACCACATTCCTGGCATATGGTGATAGTCTCACCCTCATTCTCCAAATAGAATACCATATCTCAATACAGTAGCTATCTGCTGTCCAAAACCTTTGTTTTGATATTGAATCTTGGCACAGCAGCACAGCTTTGTAAGGAAATAACTTTGACAAGCAGTTTCTAAGAATATAAAAAGGTTTCCAAATTCTGTCTCAGTTTCAGAGACCATGGCAAACTATGGTTTGTGCAAAACACATAACATACAAACCATGGCTAAGTACTAAAAAGGCAAATGGTGGCTAAGAGCTGCCTGGGTTGCTTTCAGTTTTTACCTCCTCAGCTTTATAGTACACTGTCTCCAGCAGCCTCTGACGGTGGAGCAATAAGCATAATTGGATTTTGTTGATTCAGATAATTTCCTGATTCTGTGGTCTTGATTGCAAACCATAGTTCATCAGTCCAGGCATCAAGCTAAGTTTCCCTAACTGTGGTTTCACATGATGTCTGAATGGATTCCAAATATCATTGTATTTTATTTATACACAATCTATGTCTAAAAGCTATCCATTTGTATATTGTCATGTCTTCTATCCATTGCTTAAAGGGGGGGGGGCATGGTATTATCTTTCCGATGAATCACTATTAGTCTTTCGGAAGAAGTTACGGTGCAGAGAGTCCATCTATGCTGACCCGCTGTCAAACCCCATATAGTTGGCATATGGCTTCAAATAATATTATCATCTGAGAATGTAACTTTTAAAATTTAACATTCTCCTGCTTGGCATCTTAATGCAGAGGCTAAGCAGCCCTCTCTCGGAGATGCTTCAGATCTCTGAATTTCCTGCATCAGACTAGATTGCTCACAAAGCCCCCTATATGCTTCCATTGTAAATGAAAGCCCAGCTTGAAGCCCATTTCTCAAAGAAGTAAGAGCTGCACCTTGCCTTTGCTAATCACTTTGACAACTGTCCATCATTCTTCTAGGCTTTGCAAAGGCCAAATGCTGTTACCATTAAGCCTCATTCCCTTCCTCTCTCAACTTTTCTCCAAAGCTCCTGTCAGCTCACAGAGGCCTCACACAAGGAATCCTTGAGAGACAGTCATGTAAATTTAAGACCACCATTTTGTCTGTCGCTCTCCCTGTTTTGTTTTGGTTTTACATCGTGGGTCTTGCAGTAGCTATTGTAGGCTTCCAAGGGCATCCAGCCTGCAGCGTGCTGATAAAAGGGTATGAATAAATAATTGCAATGTAATGAGGTAGCTGGTAGATGTTGTTTTAACATCATTCAGTTGGTAAAAGACCATTTGCTCCCTGCATTCTCCCTCCAGATCTTTTTTTCAATCTAGGCATTTCCCATCCTTGACGCAGGTCTGTTCACCCCTGTCTTCTTGCTGGTGCTCGCAATCTGATAACAAGATTCTCTTTCTGATCAATACTTCTTCACTTGTGATTTTATTATCACGCTACCTTCAGGCTGCTCCTAGAATTGGTCTGTGTGCTCCAAATTGTGTTATTTCTTGCACTAATTCTTTTGAATTCCACTGATCTCTAAATGGGCAGGAGGAGGAGATACCCTTTTGGCCAGTGGAAGCCTGCAAATTATCAAATGTTTCCTCCATCCCCTCCCCTTTGCATTAGCAGATGTTATGTTTGGCACGTATTGATCCTTTCCCTTCCCTTCCTTTGCAGGAACATTTTACACCGGAATGCAAGTTCAAAGAGTCGGTTTTTGAAAACTACTATGTGACATACTCCTCCATGATATACAGACAGCAGCAGTCGGGGAGAGGCTGGTACTTGGGTCTCAACAAAGAAGGGGAGATCATGAAAGGAAACCACGTCAAGAAAAACAAAGCGGCGGCACATTTCCTTCCCAAACCATTAAAAGGTAAAAAAAAATATCCCGGCTTGCTCAGAGGTCTGCAGGTGCACTGGAATGCCCGACTCCCCTGCATGCTTGACAAAAATGTAGGCTTTCCTGACATTAGTTGAAAATGTGCAGGGAGGAAGTGTGGTTCAGTGGCAAAGCTCCTGCTTTGCATTTAGAAAGTCCCAGGTTCAATTCCTGGCACCTCCAGGTAGGGTTGGGAAAGATTCTCTGCCTGAAACCACGGATAGCTGCTGTCAGACAGTGTAAGGCACTGATGAACCAATAGTCTGACTCATTATAAGGCAGCTTCTTATGTTCATATGGATAAGAGTTTCTGCAGGGCTGAGATGAAACTATCCTAATTATAGAGAAGGGGGAAGGAATTGAAGTCAGTTAGTGTTTAAAGGCAAATCTTCCTAATCTGCGCCTCCCAAAACAATACATGAGCTGAAACTCAACCATCCTTCAAAATTTTCAGTTATCCAGATTTTGCAGTAGTACAGTTCTCCATATACTGGGGTAAAGTTTTCACATAAATGCAAATGCATTAAATTGGGGGCAGGTGCATTTTTAAAAGCTGTATGTTCAGAGAAATTTACAATAAAATGCTGGTGAATTTCCATAGAGGCTTTAATAATAATAATAATAATAATAATAATAATAATAATAATAATCTGAAATTGATCTAGAAATATGGAGAACTGAACTTAAAATGCAGAGGGAGAGAGATGGAAACAAACCACAACTCACAGATTTACCCATGCCTACCTGGGTAGAGTTCCCTGGGGATAGGAGCTGATTGTTAAACCACTCTGGGATTTGTAGCTCTTGGGGGGTGGGGGTGGAGTATGAGTCTCTTACCAACTCTCAACACTCTTAACAGACTATAGTGCCCAGGGTCCTTTGAGGGAAGCCATGACTGTTTAAAATGCTAAGATGCAGCTTTAAATGCATAGTGCAGGTGGGACCTAAGTGAAGCATTGCATGAGTGGAACAACTTTTACTTGTGCATGGGAAGTTCCCTTCCCTCTCCTCCCTCCATGTGCTTCCACAACATAGCCCCGCACCCCCCCCATATGCTCTGGGGTCTCTCCAATCCTCTGGAGCAGATCCCAGAACATAGAAATGCATGGGAAGAGAGGAACGGAAAATGGAATAAAAAAAGAAGACAGGAATAATGTGACACTGGCTCTTAGATGAACAAACTCTCTTACGCTTTTCTTGTTTTTCTTCTCCTCCAGTGGCTATGTACAAAGAACCTTCCCTCCATGATCTTACAGAATTTTCACGGTCTGGCAGCGGGACCCCCACGAAAAGCAGAAGTGTCTCAGGAGTGCTAAACGGTGGGAAATCCATGAGCCAAAACGAATCGACGTAGCCAGGTTTAGGGAGCAACTGGAGAGACGTGTAAATGGAATCTTACCTCTGGAATCATAGATATAAGCACTTTCTTAGCTGCCTATCATCCAGCGAGGCAAGCCAACAAACTGGCATAGGTCACATTGTCTTATCAGCCATTTAGACCTTTTGGTTGTTCAAAAATAATTTTAAACAAATGATAAAAAAAAACAAATGATAATAGTAAAAAAAAGAGAGAGCCCAATAATGTAGAATGTGCTTGTGCAATCACACAAGGATAGCCAGACAAAACATAACTTGCGGCATAAAACCACAGAGAGGAAATGTCCATCTTGCTCAGTCTCTCTTTAATCTCACCTGTGCTTTGGGGGGGGGGGGCAGAATTAAGTAGCAGGAAAACATTTTTTGCAGCACTTAACTGCTGATTTGAATTTGCTGTCCAGCCAAGAGAGAAGTCCAATCAAAGACCACTTTTTTTGCTCTTCGAGGGAAATTCTAATGCTTAATGTTTTATACATATATATATATCTATAGCATTAGAGGGTAAACAAACAGGATATGTGAACTCTGTGGTTTTTTTCCCTCAGCTTACCATTTTCTATCTCAAGGCTTGATATTGATAACAAACCCAATGTATTCTTTTAATTTGGTATAGTGCAACTTTCTGATTCCTTAACTCCAATGGGTCTTCTTCAGCGCTGTGTCTTTTCAAGCAAAATAATGCTAATAGTAGTATAATATAAAATATTAAAAAATCAGGTTTGGAGCTGAGTGTCAGTGTCTCAGTCTCCAGAGAAGTGTTCTTGCGATTAAAAAAAAACAACACTGAGAGATATACATTTTTTAATAGATTTGTAGTATTCTGTTTAAAGTCCTTGTGCTGACCCTAGTCTGTAGGAACCAAGGTGTTAATGTTAACCCCCAGTCAGTGGAAGATAATGTTTTTGGGTTGTTGTTTTTCTAAAAAATAAAAAATAAAAATAGAGGGGATGAAAATATCCCCAATATGTAGAGTTTCTTTTTCTCCCCCTCCTCCCCCTCTGCTTTCTCTTAATTACATTTTACGTAACATATTTTAAAAACAAACAAACTGTTGTCGTGGCTTCTTTTTTCTAAAGACAGAAACTGTGGAATTGAGGTGACTTAATTTTTTATAAGGAAAAACAATATTGTTTGTAAAATAAATAAATAAATCTTTCTTTCACTTCCATGAAATTAGGGTAGAAGAGAAGCATCACGACAAGCAACCCCTAAAGCATCTCTACTTGCTGTTGGGAAGGAGAACGCTGCCCAGTGTCTTCTGCCCACGAAGAATGAAGCCGGCTTCAGGTGCTACCTTTAGGCTGACATAATCATGTGTGGGGTGGCAGGGACAAGCACACTGCCCCCACTGTTTCCCCATGCCATCATTCTTAACTCCTCCCAACTCATGGAACACAAACCTCTGCAACAAGGACCCTATTGTATCTTTGGAGGCTCCCCATGCATTTTTGGAAGCCCGCAAAGCCATGGTTCTGAAATGCACCTGGAGCATCCATGACTGGATTAACCATTAAGCAAATTAAGCACATGCTTTGGGAATCAAGGGAAGAGGGGGGCACCGCAACAGTTTTTCATTGCCTGATTTTTAACATTCATGGTCACAAATTACTCAGCTGAGCATTCATTTTCTCAGCTGAAGTATATTAAAAAAAAAATCCCAAAAGAACTGGCATGCTTTCGAACTGCTAGGTTGGCAGGAGCTGGGACAGAGCAACGGGAGCTCACCCTGTCGTGGGGATTCGAACCGCCGACCTTCCGATCAGCAAGCCCAAGAGGCTCTGTGGTTTAGACCACAGTGCCACCCGCGTTCCAGAACAGCTATACAACAAGGCAGGCCAGATGCCTTATCTCTACTAAGTGTAGAAGCAAACGCATTGTGTAAGATTAGTTCTGAGGATCTGATCAAAGACATTGCAACTAGAAAAAGCAGACACCCCTCCCCCCCATATATATATATATATATATATATATATATATATATATATATATATGTATGTATGTATGTATAACAAAAATGAAGCATGTGGGTTTGGGTTTCATTTCGTAACATAAAATTTTATTTTAGGGTTTATAGTTGTTTATATTTTAAATTAGGAATATATGGGGGCACCAAAATCTTGTAAGTGCTTTTGGCCAGGGGCGTACCCAGGATCAAAACTAGGGGTGGTGGGCGGGCAAGCCATGATCGTTCAGGTTCAAAAACAAAAACAGCTTCAAAAAACAGAAAAACTCCCCTCCCCAACAGAAAGCCCCAAATGGCTGAAAAACTCATTTCCCAGGATCCTCAGTCCTCACAAAGGAACTACTCACCATGCAAGGGAACTCAGTTTCCCAAGCTCCCTTGCAACGATGAATCCCAGCGAATTCAGAAACTGTTCCTCTCTTGCCAGCACAATGTAGAGTGGATACAAAAAGCAGGCAGACAAGGAAGGATGAGAACCCAGGCTAAGACCATGGTCAGCCCTCGGATTCGCCCCCTGACACTGCCCAAGTCTCAGCCTGCATCCCCATTTGACCAAGCAGGGTGCAGGCTAGGATCCGGTCTCTGATAGGCACGCCAGCTCTTTGTCAGCACGAGGGAGGGGGAAACAGCTGGCGCAAAACACACACACACACACACAGAGAGAGAGAGAGTGGCCAACTGTGTCTCCGCAAGAGGTCAAGAGCTCAATTGTTATTGAGATTTGGGGAGGGGGAGAAAGACCAGTAGTTGAGCTTTTTTTCAGGAGAGCTTTTTTTTTCCTTTTAGGCTGCCAATAACCATTTCATTTTTTATTTATTTTTTGCTTTGGGGGGCAGCTCCCCCCTGCCCCCCCCGGGTACGCCCATGCTTAGGGCTTCTAAAGGTCTTAATCAGGCCCTGTCTTCAGATGGCACCCTGTTGCAGAAGTTTGCCTTCTTTGAGTTGGAGTGTGATAATACAAATAATGGGGCCATGGGGGTAGGGCTGACACACCTGTTCCTGCTGCTCCTACCATGTGCTCACATTAACCTAATTGTAACACCTGAAGGGGGCTTAAAGTGCAAGGGGCTATCAGATAGATGTATCGTGGTCCTGTCATGGAAAGGAGCAAGCTCCCAGATAATATTGAAGGGGTTTTGCCTTGCATGAACTTCAGTCATAGTGGTGTGACAACGGCCTGGTAGGAGCAGGGAGGGATATGATGCATTCCTACAAGGAGCCCGTCTGCCCCCTGGTCTCTGCCCGCAGCAGAGTTTTGATTGTGCCCTCCTTTCCCTTTTTTTAAAAAGCAAAAACCTATATATATTAAAAAAAAATCATTAGGTTTCCATTTAGTTCCTCATATCTGTTGCATGGGAGAAAGTTGGAATATTGGCTTTAGAGTTGCATGACATGTTACGATTTCGTGCATTGCTCAACGTCAGCATCTGTTGCAGATTTGTACAAAGCTGACATGGATCGGTTCGAGCTGTTTCAGACTGCTTTGTACAAGGAGATGTTTATTATTTGTTGTATACAACCATGCACTGAATAAACTTATTTATATTAAGATGTACTTTCTAAAAAAAAACAACAGCTTGTGGATTTGTTCAGAAAACTGGATCATTTCGATTGGCTCGTCTGGAGAAATGGGAGGCATGCAAGACACCTCCCCAGAGGTTGTTCAGATTGGGAGTGAGTGAAACGAGAAAACCCTGAGAGTTAAAACTCAGGTCCCAATTCCCACTCACATGTGACCAGCACTCTGTACTAGGACTGAAGTCACTTTGAATTGCATAGCAATCTTCCCCGACCTGGTGCCCTCCAGGCATTTTGGATTTCATCTTCCATCACCTCTGACCATTGTCCCTGCTATTTTGGGTGCTTAGGTCTGGACTGCTATAAGCTCAAACTGCAAGGGAGCCATATGACCTGTTTTAATAATTAAAAAAACAACAACACTACAGGTGGGAATGATCAGTTGAAACTGCTTAGCCCTCTCCCCACTCCAAATTGTCCCTCAATCTGTGTCCCCACCACCTTGACCACCACAAAGATTTTCACTTAGCATTTTCATACATTTAAAGCTCCATGGAGGGTAGGGAACTGCTGAGACAAGGAGATTTGGAGTATGGAAACGGTTCAGCACTTTCCCAAGCACCCCTCTCCGATGGGATCCCTGCTCCTATTCAACAAAAGCAGCTCAGCTTCCAAATGAGATACGGCCTTTGATTAAGTGAGTCAAAGAGTTCCTCGTAGGAAAGAGAAGTCATGCGTCACATTTTTGGGGGCTGACAAAGATTAATCACCCCTCCTTTTTCTTTCTTTTTTAATTTCCTGCACCGCTCAAGACCAATCAATATCTCATTGTCAGCACTACCCAGAAAACCATTACAGACCATCTCCGAGCCTCTATATTTCTTTCAGCAAAGTGAGGCCATCCATGTATATCTTTGCAGATGGGATTCCACCACGTTAGGAAAAAAACCAGGACCAGTTTTCTAGGTGGTTTCTGAATATTAGGATATTCAGTGGCTGGAGTTTTCTCCAGAATGGGACTCTAAAAAATATAGATATATGACTGGAAGGTAGAAGACATGGCTGTAAGCTGGTTGAATGTTGGAGTGAACAAAATCTCTCTCTCTCTCTCTCTCTCTCTCTCTCTCTCTCTCTCTCTCTGATCTTTGCCAGAAATACCTCCTTGTTATGCGCTCATGATTTTAAATGATGTGGGAATGACCATAATTCAGTGGTAAAGCAGCTGCTTTGCTTACACAAGGTCCCAGGTTCAATCCCTGGTAGGGCTGGGAGAGACATGGACCGATGGCTTTACATGGTTTTAAAAGGGGCCAGCTTCCTTCCTTCCTTTGTTTCCAATAAAGCATCCATGTAGCAGCAATGCTGACAATGTTTGCACAGAACAGCCTTATATCACACTCCCCCCCCCCGCTTATTTGTATGCAATTTTTGTGTGATGGGAACACACGGCTTAAGGATAGAACACAACTGGAGAAAGACCCTGGTTCTAACCCTGCTAGAAGGACTAGATCAGAATGTTTTGCCCTGACAAAGGACACAATGTCACTCCACCATCCCATGTTCAGAAGCTGAATGTAATGGCACCTGAGTATTGCTTCAATGCTGGCGACAGGGTCATACCCACCATTGCACCTGAAGGAACATAGGAAGATCCATTTAGTTCAGTATGGTCTACTCACTGACTGGCAGCAGCCCTGTAGCCCTATCTGGAGCTACCGTTAGGCATTGAACCTGGGACTCTCTGCATGCAAAGCAGATTGCACTTGCAGTTGGGCCTCTGGCACATTTTATATTGACTTTCTGGAGGGAAATCCTGCTTGGTACTTCTGCCGGCTGGGTAATTCCCTTAACTATTGGGCAGCACTTTGGCTGCTGCTGCTGGGATGACTGATGGGGTGAAGGTCCACAGCTGTCACGTCCCTGAGAAGGGTGAGCAGCCACTCTCTACCACTGAGTTACAGCGCTTCAAAACAGTCCTGCTCAAGACAGCATAGATCAGAGAATGTAGGAGATGCATTCTATTTTCTTTGCATTCTAATGAGAAACTACCTGATTCATGCTTCTCAGGGCAAGGTACAAACCAAAACACAGCTCTCCTTCAAAACCCACAGTTCTCTGAACTTTGTATTGTGGTTCTTCAACCAAACAATGTGTGCAAAAAAATAAATAAATGCGTATATTATGGTGAAAGTTGACATATAAAAATACTGCCTATTAGGGCAGTGTTTTTCAACCACTGTTCCGCGGCACACTAGTGTGCCGCGAGATGTTGCCTGGTGTGCCGTGGGAAAAATTGAAAAATTCAAGAGAATTACTTTTTATATAGTCAATATAGGCACAGAGTTAAATTTTTTAACATTTTCTAATGGTGGTGTGCCTCATGATTTTTTTCATGAAACAAGTGTGCCTTTGCCCAAAAAAGGTTGAAAAACACTGTATTAGGGGAAATGCTTGCAAAAGAAAAAGTGCATTTTAGTTTCAAAACTGCATACAAAAATGTGTTTATAAGGGGTAATGATTTTCATGGGGATTTTAAAAACCGACAAACATATAGTGTTATGGAAATGTGAAGAACTGAAAAGGGGGAAATAAGAGACCAAGAGAAAGTGAAAGTGGCAGATTTGCCCATCCCTATGTGGCAGGCACAGCCCTGTGATCCAACATTTTGATGCCAATTTTCAGCATCTGTTCCATCCATCTTTCTGCCTCACGGTAGGAATGGCTCAGCTCTCATTGACAGTGATGGGAAAGACATTTGTCTGATGCTCTGGCCAGCTGCTGCTAGATTGGACAATAGTGAGGTAAACAGGTAACTGAAGAAGTGTGCATGCACACGAAAGCTCATACCAAGAACAAACTTAGTTGGTCTCGAAGGTGCTACTGGAAGGAATTTTTTTTTATTTTGTTTTGACTATGGCAGACCAACATGGCTACCTAGTTGTAACTAAATAGGTAGTCACACCTAGTGTAAAGCTGGTGCCTATGCTCCTAACGGGTGATTCACATTAATGGCATCTAGGCATGAAGGACATACAAGCCAATGAGGAGCCTGCTGGAGCAGGCCAATGGCTCATCTAAACAACCATCCTGTTCCCACAGTGGCCAACCAGAATATCATGGGAAGTCCATAAGCAGGTCCTGAGTGCAACAGTGTTATCCACACCTGGCATTCGGGCATACTGCCTCCAACAGTAGAGGTAGAACATGGCTTTCCATGGCCTGAATCTGACTTGAAGCTTCCAGTCAGGACAAAAAACAGGCTAAATGGCTCGTCTCCATAGATGGTGCTAAACGGTGCACATCTTACAGGGTTTGGCCACACCGCATTGATGCAGCAATTCAATACGGTTTTAGACTAATAACTTCCTCCATTTCTGTACCACATATGCCTTCGGAACATTCCTCAAGTTGCCTCTGAGCATATTCAGAGTGCTTGGAGGTCACCACCATCCATGTCACTGCATGGAAGAACACACAGGTTGAATATAGTGACGTCCTTGGAAGGTAGACACACTGCCTGCCTGCTTACTTTAGGGTATTTTGTTTTGCTTTGTTTTATTGAACAACATTTGCATACTGCTTACTCAGAGCAGACTCATTGACATTATTATTAGGAGGAGGAGTATCTATTACATTTGTATACTGCACTTCATCCAAAGATCACAGGGCAGTTCACAACATAAAAATGAGAACACAAAACTCATAATAAAAACAAGAAAAACAAGCAAAAGCAAACTGATAACACACACCCCTCTCACCCTTCCATGATGGGCATGATTAACTTTCAATGGGTCTACTTTGAGTAGAATTTAAATCTAGTCCATTATACATGCTAAAACTGCATGCTCAATTTGCAAGAGAAAACTACATTTTATTTTATTTTTTCATGGCCTCTCTCCTTCTCTTCTGCAGTCATAATGTTGGGGAGGATTACCTAGAGGTTAACAAAAGAATGAGGGGAAAGATTCTGATCTTCCACACCTCTGATTAAGGCAGAGAACATAACAGTGGCGTCTGAGGCTACTGTACCATTGAGGTGTGGGGATACAAGCCTACGGATACAAAACATAGGCAAATCCATTTTTGCCGTTGCTTAGAGACACAGCCAAATCCCAGGGTGGATTAGAGCGGGTCTCGTGTTGAAAAGGGATTGTGCTCAGACACCGGAACGGCAGCGTAGTGGGTTGCTCCTTGTGGCCGAGCATTAGCATCAGATACAGTCTGCAAAACACATCAGTGCCTGCCTGTCAAAACCAGTTCAGTCCTCAACAGAATGCAGTCGTGATTCATCGTCCCACATCCCCACCACTTGCTTCTATCAGAAGTGAAAACACAGAAAAGTCTCTGGAGCGACCCTCCTCTCTTGAGAGTGTCTGATCCAGGCTTCTGTGGACAGCTATGTATTAAGCACCACACATTCGTACCCCAGGCATGAGAAAATTTGGCAATGCCTCTGAGCATGCACAAAGTGCTTCCTCCTGCATAACCACATAGACTGAGAAAGAAAGGGAGGTTGTCGTTTTAGGGCAAATGATTTTAACTTCCAGGGAACAACTCTTTTCTCATCATCATTATTATTTTAATGAAATCTGAGCCTGTAGTTTTCAGCAGGGATTGTTGTGGGCTGGTGAGCATTGCAGCCCACCTGGGAACATGTATTAAGGTTTGTGCGATCTATTTTGTTTTCTCTATTTGTCTTTACATTTAAACCTTGCCTTTCCTCCAAGGAGCTCAAGCATGTGTGACCCGACACCCCATTTTATCCTCCCTGCTGAGAGGCAGTGATTTCTTCAAGGTCACCCAAGGAGCTTCATGGCTGAGTAGTGGTTCTGAACCAAGTCCTAGTCCAACCAATGCACCTCACCAACTCTAGGTCCGCAGAATGTCCACAAACAGGAGCAAGAACCTAAATGGTGGCTCTGAGGGCAGCGCAAATTACCAATGACATCCCATGAGACATAGGAACATAACAATCTGCCTTTATGCAGACTCGGACCATTGTTCCATCTAGACTAGCACTTGTCAACACTGACTTGCAGGCAGCAGGTCTCCGGGGTTTCAGCAAGAGTCTCTCCTAGCCCTATGCAGAGTTGCCAGCGAGGACTGAGCCCCGGAATTTCTGCTTACAAGCAGATGCTCTGCCACTGAGATACAGCCCTTCGTGGCATATGCAGGTACAAATCTAGATCTGACTTTCTGCAGACTGGGGATTCTAACTGCTTAACTCAGAGCTGAGGTGAGTCTTTTTGTTTGCCCTCATTAAGCAATTAGGAGTCAGAAACCTTTGTCAGTATGCTGCAAATAATCTATATAATGTATCTTAACGTATATCTGCCCAGCCCTGGTGTATGAACAGAGCAAAGACCAAATATCAGCAGAGATCAAGGTAGGGCAGGACAGTCTAAGGAGTGTTTCAACCACACAACCTTCATGCTGGACTGAGTTGCCAACTCTTTTTTTTTTTTTTTAACTGAACACTGCCTTGTTTACTCATAGCCCAAACCAGCTTTCATTGCAGGACATTGATGAATGTGAAAAGTGACAGAGAAGAAGCACCTGTCCTACCATGCAGATGATGGAGCAAAATGGTTTTCTCTTACCCCAAACTCCACTTGAGCCTGAACCAAAGGGTTCATACTAGAAGGAAATCCATGATGTCTATGTTCTAACTCCATTGTCGGAGGCAATACCGGTATGTCCCTAAAAATGGCAGCTACTGTAAGGAGGGTGCTCTCGCACTCAAGTCCTGATGTTGGTCTTCCCGTAAGCATCTGTGATAACAGGATGCTGGAGTAGATGGTCTCATCAGGGCGAATGGCAAAGGGGATGGTGTCACTGAGGTGCCAGAGAATTCTGACCAAAGCAGAAATGGAAGAAATGGAAGAAGAAATTGCTATTGTTTCCTTATTTGTCTCATATCCAGAACAGCAATCAACCCAGCAAATACGATCAGAATTTGCTGCTGCTGCTGCTTTCAATCTGCAGCAGTTGATTGTGCTTTCCTTCCGTTTGCATTGCGCTGCTGTTGCACTGAAATCAACATTGTAATGACAATGTACCGTAAGTTATGTCATTTGCAGAATTACTTGCCTTAGTTACACAATTTCACCACAGTGGACACTGCAACAAAGAACTTTGTTTTTGGCAAATACAGCTGGCATGCTAGTATTTGGTACAATAAAGCTGGAATACGTAAAAGTTTTGCCAATCGCGTTACAGTATTAGAACAAACTTAATTAGGGTATGGGGAAAATATATATACGTGTGTGTGTGTGTGTGTGTGTGTGTGTGTGTGTATATATATATATATATATATATATATATATATATATATGAGAGAACAAAACACCAAGGTGGCTATCCCCAAAAGAAGCAGAGACAAGGAAAAAACTTTTCCCTATTGTGAATACAGACAATAATAATACAGATATATTAACCCTTGAATCAATACACAACACTAGCCACGCTGGGCTCTCTTCTAGGAGAAATGATGGGTTATAAATCTGATATCTACCTCGTTGTCAGTCCAAAATCTACTAAATCCAGTAATAATTGTACTAACTTACTGATTAGCTTACTAACAGTCTTCCCAGATTAGCTGCTTATTGAGCATTCATTCTGATTTGTTTGTGGGCTATTTAATGAGAACTCACTCGCATATTTTTTGATGGGAGGCTAGACAGAGGTGCATCAAAGCTAGTGTTATCTCACAACTGACAGTGTATTTTCACACTGTGTTTCTTATCGCAAAATCTCCAATCTTTTGGGGTGGCAGGTTTGTAGAGCAAGAGCTCCGAATCATGTTTGATTGCGCAACCAACATTTTGACAGTGTGTGAGTGAATCCCACCGGAAAATAGTGACACTCTGGGAGCCCCAAAACTACCAGTAAGTGAATAAATATCAGCAGAATATTCCTGCATTGGCTGGGGATGGAACTAGATTGCCTTTGAGGCCCCTTCAGCAATAGAAGCCTAGGGGCTGAGGTGCCGATTATTCAAGTTGGCACCCCTGCTTCCAGCTATACAGTTTTCTGAGTCTCTAATTACATCCCTCAGTCTATCGTATCATACACCAAGATGTAGCGACACCAAAGTTTAAATGTACAAACCCTAGTGTGATTCAGATCCATAAGAGGATGACAAACCTCCACTCTAGGATGGTGTCAGAGTCTGAAAAATGAGGCATCCCAGTGCGTGGTGCATCAGGAAAAAGTCTGCATAACAACCTTAATCACGTCTTATCCTGCAAAATAAAATTGGGGGGGAGGGGGAATCCCCCTTAGACCTAGAAGTGTCAGCAGCTTCATTAGCTGGTGTGCTTTGCAGTAGCGGTACAGCTTTAGAGGAAATGAAAGGCAGGAGGGGAGAGAAACACAGTCACCATCCATAAAAGGGAAGGCTTTATGGAACACCTCCACGGCACTCAGCATCAAAGCGTGGAAGATGGCAGGCCTCTTCTCGAGATCTGGAAGGCATACGTGCCCTACTTGCCAAATCTGGAACCACGTGGGTGTGTGGAAGGATCACCAAACTTCTGATTGCAAAGCGTCTGGTACCTGGGAGAGATCAGGGGGGTGAGCGTGTGATAGAAGGAGGAGCCCAGTGGACTCCAGTGGGAACAGAGCTGATAGGAAAGCATTTGCCTTTAGTCTGCTTCTTTGGCTCATGTTAAAAAATACATTGGAGTGGGGAGGGAGGGAGGGAGGAAGAAGTGATAGCAACCCTCCAAATAGCTACCAACAGAGATGGGGGAGAAACTTGATTCAGATGGCATTTAAAAGCAAACCTACCTAATCTGCACCGGCAGAAGGTTCAGGGCAGATATACAGCTTCGCTTCCAATCAGTGCATATCTCATAACTTCCTGATTAAATCCAGTAGCTTTTCATATCAGAAATGCTCATGGGCACAGCCAGGATTTATGTTGTTGGGCGGGGGGCAGGACACCCACCTATCCTGTTCCAGAACTGAGCTACCTGTGACAAGACTGGTCAGACCACAGAAGCCTCGCCTATCGCTCAGTCGAGTTGCCAGTTGTGTTGCTAGAATGCCCCACGACATCATCCAAGTGACCTCAGCGAGCATTTCAATTTCAAATATTCTGATTATTTATACTTTTACTTAAGTATTTTTTTTTATTTACTTGATTTAGGGGAGTGGTTGCTGCCCCCACTGCCCCCCCACTGGCTACATCCATGGAAATGTTCTGCGGTGTTGTTGTTTGGTGTGGTTTTGTTGCATTGTAGTACAAGATTGCTGCTTCAGACAGCGCTAATGTGATGACCTTAGGGAAGCATTGCAGGAAAACTTATAAAGAGGAATAATGTGTGTGGGCTGTCATCAACAGGAAACACCCACAAGAAAACACCCCAGTCTGGAGGACCCGAGATTGTCTGGAGAAGTAAGGAAAGAGGCAGCTATCTTTTAAAGCTTTGCTTTTGGTTTTTGCAAGCTTTGTAGACTCACACAGGTCAAAAAGCAGGCTTTTAAAAAAGCCTTAAGTAAATGAAGATGCTAACAAATACTACCCAGAGAGAGACAGATTCCCTAATCTTTGATGTTATTTTGCTTCAATTTTGGCACAGGGATGGGCTCTAGTCTGAGCCCCATGTGACTGGCAATTTTGAAAGGGCACTAGGGGAGCGGTTTCTGTAGAAACAGATGTGTGAGGGTTATCTTTAAAAAAAAAATCTTTCTGAGCATGTTTCTCTCCCAATAAATAAGTCTCTTCTTTTTCCAGCTGACTGCCTAGGGTGGTGATAGCAGGGATGGTGGAAAACAAATGTGCATTCAAAAGCCCTGAGCTGGTGTTACAAAGTCTATAAGCAGGAAATTTCATAGCAAGGTAGGTAAGAAAACATCAGATTTTTGTTTTATGGAAAATACATGGCTTGGTTGAATAACTTGTTTGGAAAGACAGAGAGACAGAAAAACTGGGGCATTTTAAAAGTTATCAATTAAGTGACAAGGAAGCAATAATAATAATAATAATAATAATAATAATAATAATAATAATAATTGATAATATTTATACCCTGTCCATCTGGCTGGGTTACCCCAGCCATTCTAGGTGGCTCCCAACAGAATACTAAAAACACGATAAAACATCAAACATAAAAAACTTCCCTAAACAGGGATGTCTTCTAAAAGTTAGATACTTGCTTATTTCCTTGACATCTGATGAGAGGGCATTCCACAGGGCAGGTGCCACTACCGAGAAGGCCCTCTGCCTGGTTCCCTGTAGCTTTGCTTCTCGCAGTGAGGGAACCGCCAGAAGGCCCTCAGCACTGGACCTCAGTGTCCGGGCTGAACAATGGGGGTGGAGACGCTCCTTCAGGTATACAGGACCGAGGCCGTTTAGGGCTTTAAAGGTCAGCAGCAACACTTTGAACTGTGCTTGGAAATGTACTGGGAGCCAATGGAGGTCTTTCAGGACCAAGGTGCAGTCAGAAAGGTACTGAGGGCCACATTTGGCCACCAGAACGGAGGCTCCCCACCCATGTCCTAGGTCACACCCACAATATACAGTCAAAACACATTTAAAACACATTCTTCACACAGTCTCAAGAATAATCCTGGGAACTGCAGTCTACCCTTCACAGAGCTGTAATTCCCAGCTCCCTTAACAGTTCCCAGGTCATGCTGAATTCAGTGTGTCTGGATGGTGCATGTGCACATAAGTGCCAACCTGAAAATGGGGGACTACATAGGAGCGGAAACTGACAAGCCTTGCTGCAGGCAAAATGGGCAGCAGTTCCATGTCATTTTGACTTCAACTGTAGAGCAGGCTCAAGGCAGTGTCAGTGTGTTTGCGTGTGTGTCTGTGTGACACTGACAGGCAGCCTACTCACATTTTTCTTTTGGACTAAAACCGTTTTGCATGCAAGATCCCTCTCTGCTGCCCGATCTCTGGGTTGCAAAATGGGGTGGCTCTGGAGGGAATGGGAAAGTGAGGGCACAGATACTGTCCAGTAGGTAACAGTTTTGAGGTAACATCGGCTTTGAGAGAGGGTGAATCATTAATGGTATTAAGTCTGGGAGCAAGGAAGCCTACCAGATATAGGGGCAGGAAAGCTGGAAAGACACAAACAGCTCTCCTGTATTTTTAGCTGCTGTTGCTGTAGAGAACCCCCTTCAAACTGACTTTCTTGGGGCCACATGGCAATGATGGGGCTGCAAAGGCAAAAGTGGTTAGAAGAACAGATGTGACTCTCAAGTTTGCAACACAGAAGTTGGAGGTTTCTACAGTCCTGTACACCTCTCTCCCTCCTCCATCCATGCAAGTGAGAGGCATCATCACTGTTTAAGAGTTGCTTCCAGGTGGTCCTTTTGCTGAGCATCCAACCAACCTGATGTGTTTACACAAAAGTTTGCAGCCAGGTTAGACAACATTGCATCAAGCAATAGTCATCCCACATTTTCCTGTGCATTTTCCTGCCACTTTCCCAAATAACCTGAATTTGCTGGCATGTGATTGAATCCCAGTCTGGAAACACCCAAGGACACATCCGAATTAGGCAAAAGCCTAGGGAGAGTCCCATGGGCTAGACAGGAAGGTCTTCAGCCCACAAACTGAGCTATTATTTGTGGAAAGCTGCCATATTGGGACCAGGAGCATGATGCGCATTAAAGGTATGTAATATGTTCCCTTCTTTCATCTCCGTGGAGCCCTGTCTAATTTGCCTGCCATTGATGACCAGCATACAGACATACAGACTCTTTCTTGCCTTTGTGTTTTCAGCCTCCCCATCTTCAAGCTTCTTTATTTCTTAACCTAACAGGAGCAAAAACTCCAGTTACAGGTGGGTAGCCGTGTTGGTCTGCCATAGTCGAAACAAAATAGAAAATTCTTTCCAGTAGCACCTTAAAGACCAACTAAGTTTGTTCTTGGTATGAGCTTTCGTGTGCATGCACACTTCTTCAGATACACTGAAACAGAAGTCACCAGATCCTTAAATATAGTGAGGGAGTGGGGAGGGGTATTACTCAGAAGGGGGGTGGGAATGGGTGATCAGCTGATAGGTGTGGAAAACCTGTTGACGAGCAAAAACTATTAGGAAAATCGAAAGCTGGCTTATACTAAGTCAGATCTTTCGGCTATCTAGCTCAGTATTGTCCACACTCTCTGACAACGCCTCTCCAGAAGGAGGGGACAGTTTTCCCTGTGGGAAGTGGAGACACAGGACACAGTATCTGTCTGCTGCCTGGTGTACTAAAGTAGTGCAACTGCTAATGCAAAATTCAGTATGTAAATTAACAGCCTTTCATCTTAGTCGCCAGGTGTGATTTGGCTGTATACTGAAAACTATGTTGTCGTCCCCCACTCTTCTCCCCTTATGTGCTGGAAGCTGCCCAGAGTGGCTAGGAAAACCCAACCAGATGAGCTAAGATCCTTCCCTAACAGATGCCAGGAGAGGTCATTTCCTTTCCTTGAGCTATGACTAGTTTAGAGGCTCAACCAGGCTGCAAACATGGAGTAGCTGAGCATATTCAGGGCCAAAAAAGATTTTGTGCCTGCTCCTTTCACTTTAAATGAGCATCACAGACCCTTTGGTTTCATTTGGCATTCTGTGGGAGAGGAAAGGCAGGCAGCCTAGCTAATTATATAAGAGGTCGGGTTTTGATTGGAGGTTTTATTTTTAGGCAAATGTAATTGGTGGTATGTGAATCGGGGGGAATAATCAGAAAACTTGTTGGATTGCCTGTGTGTGTGTGTGTGTGTGTGTAGGAGATGGTTGTGGATTTGCGAAAGGGGAGACATACAGGCTTGTTTATCAAACTCCCTTCCCCGGAATATTTCCAAAAAGAATCAAGTTATATTATCGGCACATTGGGAACAAGGCATCCTAGCCTCCTGTGTGCATGGATTTTTATTCTTTCTTTTTTTGTATTGTTTTTGTGAGTTGCCACATGCTGCCTGAAGTCATGAAACAGCCTTACCATAGTTGGAAGTGCAACAGTAGCGATCATTCAATTTGCAACTTAAGGGTTAGTTCTATTGGTGTTAAAGTCAACTAGCCCAGAGGGGGATGGGTGGAGGTGTTGCTTAGCAACCAGGTAGACACCAGACACAGAGTTTACTGAAGTAGGAAACGCTCTGATTGGCTGTGAAGTTCTCAGGGAGTTTTTCTTGTGTTCCGTTTTGTTTAGGGGTGCCATATTTCAAAAAGCCTCCCCCAAAATTGTTGAGCCTTCACACAAAATATAGTGATTCAGGGGTGTTGCTAGGGGGGCAGGGGGGCAGGCCACCCCGGGTTCCAGGAGAGGGGGGTGACTCTCAGTATGCCCACCCCACAACTCATAAGTTGCTCAGTGCAGCAGCTGGCTAACACAGCACACACTTTGCTTTTTTCCTTTCTGCTGGGAAGAGACACAGAAGCACAGCTCTGCCCAGCCAAGGCTCCACCCAGCAGCCTAGCACATTTCACCAGGGCACTGCCCGTTCAGGGGGCACAAAGGTGCCATTTTCAAGGGGTGACATTTGACACCTCCACCTAGAGCCTCAAGCACAAGCCAGAGCAAATTGAGTGGCTTTGCAAAAACATTAGCTGTGCTTGCTTTACTCAGTCCACCTGGACCTGGGGTACCATCTGCCCACACCCCTTCAAGTCATAGTGAGCATTTTGCGTTCCCCCCCCAAAAAAAATACTTTGTGGCACCTCACTTGTGCCTCATATGCAAATGATGTGCCACAAAGCATTGTGGGGGAATGCAAACCACTCACCCCTTCAAGTCACAGTGAGCGTTTTGCATTTTCTCCCCACAATGCTTTGCAGCCCCTCATTTGCAAATGAGGTGCCGCAAAGCATTGTGGGGGGACGCAAAACACTCATTGTGACTTGAAGGGGTGTGGGCAGATGTGTGGGGGGGGTGACAAACAAAATCCACACCGGGTACAACTTGGGCTTGCTATGCATCTGTAGTGATTTTAAGCTTTTGGAGTTGTTTCCACTGCTTTTTCCATCCAGGTTTTCCCTGACATTTTGCCATTTCAGCAAAAAAAAAAAAAAAACCCAGAACATACCAGGAATTTTCCTGACATATGGCAAGCCTAGTTTTGTTGAATGCCTTCCCACTCTCATGAGTGCTTGTCCCATTGCAATACATGAGGCAAAATGGAAAGTTGCTGCCTTGCCCCAATGCGGCTTACTGGGGTTGTGCGGTGACTTCCAGCGAACTCTCCTGAGATCTCACCAGAAAAAGCCACCTGCACTGTGTGACCCTAGCAGCAGGGGGAGGGGCAAGTGAGGCAACCGCAGTGGCAGCATCCCACTGGATTCTGCCACCCAAGGCAGCTGCTTCAGTCTTGCCTCTGCCTGCTCTGTACAAGGCCTGAATTCAGATGGTGCACTGTTTATGTTTGGTTTCTGCAGTAAAACATTATACCAGGGTTCCTTTTCCATTCGGACTCCATCTGCATTATTCAAGTGCATTTGTTAACAATAGTTACATTTGGTGTGTATGGGACTTGGTATACAAGAGGGGTGGAAAACTTGTGTCTCTCCAGGTGTTTCTGGACTACAACTGCCATCATCCATAGCTACTGGCCACGCTGAGGCTGTTGGGAGCTGGAGTCCAATAACTTCCCCATCCCCCTTCTACACTCATGGCACAGCATCCTTCCAGATGTATAGTGTACATTTTTTTATGCTTTCCCGTGTATAGAAGCTCACAGAAAGCAGAAACAAAGCAAAAACAGGCGCAAAGAGGAGAAAATGTTTTCCCTTTGCCGTTCCACTTTTCTTCATTCAGAGAGTTGCTAGGGCATCACCCAGAGAAATGATCTCTCACCTAGGCCACAACAGATGTGATGTGGGAAGCCTGTGATCTGGTCTGCTGATGTCTTCTTCTTTGCTTACCAAGGGTTGTGTGACAGGCTGGGGAAAACTGGATCTCAGGGCTATGACTGTGGGATATGAAACACACACCCCCATTCTGCACTACCATCTCCCTGATTTAAATTAATAATCTTTTCATCAGGTTGATGTTAGCATTGAGGGTTGTGGGGAAAGAAAGATATTTGTAGCTAATATTTGTAGCTAATCACTTCCGGTTAGGTGCCGAGTCAATGGCGGACGGGAGTCCGACGGCTCCGTCCTCCGCTAGGCGATAGGGATTTCCGTGCCTGCGCCACGGGTCCCTTAAAGCCACGGGAAGAGCGTCCCGTGGACCGACGGCTTCGTGGGTCCCAGACGTGCTGTCTCCGCTCCTGATTGACCCTCGTAAGGGGGAAAACCAGGCGAGCGGAGCCCCAGCACGGGACTGAAGAAGCGACTGCCTGCGGAGGATCAAAGCAGCGATCCCGCCAGACCTGAGCACCCGGCACTTCCTACACAGAAACTTCCAAAGAAACTCTGTAAGTTAAATAATTGGATTATTTTACAAGTTTAAAGAGCACTGCTTGCAGAGGAAATTGCAAAAGGAAGCCTGTTCCCTTTGAACTGTTTGCGCGAGCTTGGTAGCGCTAAAAGATCAAAGCCGCGACTAACGGGAAAGTTTTGCGAACTCTGCCAAACTTTTTAAAAGTTGATTAAAAGTTGCTTAAAGGATGTTTAAAGACTTAAAAACAGTTGATATGGCAAAAGAAGATGCCCCTCACCCTCTGGATTAGGATTCCGGGTCAGTAGCGGGCTGTGATACATTGTTGCCATTTTTTCTTTGTTGGTGTTTCAGTGACTGTTTACCAGTGGAGACATTTTGACTTTTTTGTAACCAGATACAAGTTACTTTATGGACTTTGGTGGTAACACTGCAAGTTAGGAACTGTTACTGACTTGGGCTATATGAAAATAAACCCTTCTTGGCTTTAAGGAATTTATATTCTGAAAAATTTAAACTCTTTGCCTAAAAGCTGGATTTTTGGGACTGGTGTGGGCTCCTGGCTCAGCAGTCTCTTTGTTCTCAGAACTGAGCTGCTGGCCACCTGGTGTTTACTTTTGGGACTGTTGGCCTTCTGCTGTGAATGTCTGAGATTGTTACCACAGCAACTGGAGTGACCTTGAGATTACAATTGCAGAGCCCACAGGAGATGGACACTAGATCAAAAACAACTGGTGCTAGCTCTGCACAAAAAAGAGGCTCTGTTTCCCTAACTCTACAGGAACAAATGGAGAAATTGGTTGTTAGTGTGGCAGAAATTGCAGCAGGATTGAAAAGCGTTACTGAAGGGTTGAAGCAAACACAAGATCAAGTTTCATCAGGAAATACAGCAGTGAACTCAGCAATAGAAAAATTACAAGCTGACATAAAAGCTGATATTAAAAATTCTACGCAGACCCTGGAAAAATCAATTGGGCAAATTGAGGAGAATGTAAGGAAGAACAGAGAAGAAATTAATAGGATTGGGCAGGAGGTGACCACCCTGAAAAAGGACTCAGAGGAAATTAAAGTGGTCAAGGAAAAAATAAAAAAGGTGGAGGAAAAATTGGACAATTTAGATTTGGAGCAGATAGAGAATATTGGAACACGACAGAGAACTGTTGAAGAGTCTCTCGCTTTTCTGCAACTACATCAGAGAGAGGGCAACATCCGTCTAAGGGGTCTTCCAGAATTAGAAGGGGAAGACCTAAAAGCTTATATTGTGAAGCTATTTTCAGGATTTTGGGAGGTAGAAGAAGTTAACGTCTCAGCGCGCATAGTGAAGGCCTTCAGATTTGGTCCAAGAGGTTCCAGAGGAAAGAAAAGTAACAAAACAGTTAGTGACTGTTTGATTGTGTTACACGATCGACACGATAGGGACTTTTTTCTGGACCTGCACTATAGAAACAACCTGGTGGTAGAGCAGAATAAAGTAATTTTTTATAAGGACATCCCCAGATTTTTCCTGGACAAAAGAGTTCCTTACAACGACTTGGTAACTGAGCTTAGAAAAAGAAAAATTCCCTTCAGTTGGGAATTTCCAGAAGGCCTGGCATTTACGTTTGAAGGAAAAAAGATAAGAATAAGATCCTTGGCGGAGAAGCAAAAGTTTTTGGACAAGCATCTGGAACAATTTAAAGGCACACCACTCGACCCAGCACAATTCTACAGGTTCCCAGCGGAATTTCCATCACCGCCGGGACTACCAAGTTTACCAGGTCCAAGCCAGGATCCAGAGAAAGACAAGAAAGGAGAAGCAACTGGAGGAGAAGATTAAAGAAAGGAAAATGGCGCTCAAGTTAATGACATGGAATGTCCGGGGATTGAATCAGAGACCAAAGAGACGCAGAGTGTTTTACAGCATAGAAAAGAAGAATTTGGATATAATATGTTTACAGGAAACCCACATAGCCCGACGTCATAGAAGATTACTACAGAACAAAAAATTAGGCCAAGAGTTTATATCATCGGACAAGGTCAAGAAGAGAGGAGTAGTGATATATGCAAAGGAGAAATATAGCCCAAGACAGCTTTTTAAAGATGAAGAAGGGAGATACATCGCAATTGAAATTAATATACAAGGCGAAAAACTTTTGATTCTGGGACTTTATGCACCAAATGATGGAAAGTCAATTTTTTATAAGAAAATACATGATCTGCTGTTGGACTATTTGGATTACAAATTAGTTTGCCTTGGAGACTTTAATGGTGCAGTTTCCACATTAATGGACAGATCTCAAAGAACCAAATTAACGAATGATGGGAAACTCCCAAAGACTTTTTTCGAAATGGCGGATAATTTGAATTTGGTGGACTCTTGGAGATTAAAAAACCCTACAGATACAGAGGCAACTTATTTTAGTGAATCTCAGAAGTCATGGTCGAGGATAGATTATATTTGGATTTCGAATGAATTGGCTCCAAAAATACAAAAGGCAGAAATTGGTCCTAAAACTCTTTCAGATCACAATCCGGTACAGTTAAATTTAAAAATGATTTCCAAGGATTCTTTTAGATGGAGAATGGATGACGCTTTGATGAGAGACACCAAGCTAGTAGAAAGAGCGGCGAAAAAGATGAAAGAATACTTTCAGATAAATTGGAGTTCCGAAGTGGAGAAAAGAATTGCCTGGGATGCAAGTAAAGCTGTAATGAGGGGATTTCTCATTAGTGAAAAAGCAAAAAAGAAGAGACAACAAAATGCAGAAATGGAGAGATTGTTGAAATCAATCAAAGAAAAGGAAAAAGAATTAAGAGGACATCCCAGATGTGTTAAAATCCAAAAAGAAATCAAATACTTGCAATCCCAATATGCTAATATAATGAATCAGGACATTGAATGGAAAGTGAAAATGATGAAACAAAGAACATTTGAATCGGCTAACAAGTGTGGAAAACTACTAGCTTGGCAATTGAAGAAAAGACAAAAGGCAAATGTCATCAATACTTTGGTAGTAAATGGAAAAAATGTGGAGAAGCCGGAGGAAATCAGATGGTGTTTTCAAAGATTCTACAAGCAACTGTACAAGGAGGAGAAGATAGATGAAGCAGAAATAGACCGATTTCTGGAAAAGAACGGATTGCAAAAAGTCCCAGAGGAAAAATTAGCCACTCTCAACCACCCAATATCAACACAGGAGATAGAAGATGCAATAAACAACATGCAATTAGGGAAGGCTCCAGGACCGGATGGATTAACAGCAAAATATTATAAGGCATTGAAAGACTGGCTATCGCAGCCGCTAAGAGAAATTTGCAACAAAATACTAGAAGGAGATAGGGCACCAGAGACGTGGAAAGAAGCCTTTATCACACTGATTCCAAAACCAGATACTGATAAGACTCAAATGAAAAATTACCGTCCAATATCCCTTTTGAATGTGGATTATAAAATTTTTGCAAATGTATTGGCTACAAGGCTGAAAAGAGTGTTGAAAGATTATATACACAGAGATCAAGCAGGTTTCTTACCAGGAAGACAAATTAGTAACAACACGAGAATTATTGTGGACATTTTAGAAAAACTGGAGAGAAACATAAACACAGATGCGGCACTACTGTTTGTTGATGCAGAGAAAGCATTTGATAAAGTTTCTTGGACATTTATGAAAAAGAATTTGGAAAGGATGGGAGTTGGAGAAAAATTCTTGAATGGCATTAAGGCCATCTATACAGAACAAAGAGCTAAAGTAATAGTAAACAGTGTGATATCGGAGGAGTTTGAAGTTGAAAAGGGAACAAGACAAGGGTGCCCTATCTCCCCTTTACTTTTTATTACGGTCCTGGAAGTCCTCCTAAATATGATACGAAAGGACAAACAGATAAAAGGAATTCGTGTGGGAGAGAAAGAATACAAACTACGCGCCTTCGCAGACGATCTGATGTTATCCCTGCAGGAACTGGAAAGCAGTGTCCCCAGAGCCTTGGAAATAATTGAACAATTTGGACTTGTAGCTGGTTTCAAATTAAACAAGCAGAAAACCAAAGTCTTAGGAAAAAATTTGAGTGCAGAACAAATTCAAAGAATACAGGAAGGCACTGGCCTCAATTTTGTCAAAACAGTAAAATATCTAGGTATCAATCTCACAACCAAGAATTTGAACCTGTACAAGGACAATTACGAAAAACTGTGGATGGAAATAAAGAAAGACATGGAGATATGGACAAGATTGAAATTGTCGTTAATGGGAAGAATTGCCGTGATAAAAATGAATGTCCTACCAAGGATGCTGTTTTTATTCCAAGCCATACCAATTTTGGACAAACTGGATTGTTTTAAGAAATGGCAAAAGGACTTATCAAAGTTTATATGGCAGGGCAAAAAGCCAAGAATCAAGTTTAAGATTCTAACAGACTCTAAAGAGAGAGGAGGCTTTGCCCTGCCGGACTTAAGACTTTACTTTGAAGCAGCGGCCTTTTGCTGGCTAAAGGATTGGTTTAAACTAGAGAACGTTGATGTATTGGACTTGGAAGGATATGATAATATGTTTGGCTGGCATGCATACCTTTGGTATGACAAGGTTAAGATCCACAGAACTTTTAAGTCGCATATAGTTAGAAAATCCTTGTATCAGGTTTGGATTAGATATAAAGACTTGTTAGAGAGAAAGACCCCTAGATGGATTTCTCCAGTGGAGGCCAAAGCCTATAAGAGACCGAACATGTCTGCAAATTGGTTGAGATATATGGACATATTGCAGCAGGAAGGGGACTCTTTTAAGCTAAAAAGCTACGATCAAGTGAAAAGCCAGGTCCCCGACTGGCTGCATTATCATCAGGTATATGAAACATTTAAAATGGACAAAAAAGTTGGTTTTCAAGTAGAAAAATCAAAACTGGAAACAGAACTGATAGAATCGAACTTTAAAAACCTTTCCAAAATGTATAATCTTTTGCTAGAGTGGCATACGAAAGATGAACTGGTTAAATCGTCAATGATAGATTGGGCGAAAGATGTAGGACATAATATTATGATGGATGACTGGGAGAGATTGTGGCAAAAAGGTATTAAATTTACTGCTTGTCATAGTTTAAGAGAAAATATAATGAAAATGGTTTACAGATGGTATTTGACACCAGTTAAGATAGCTAGGATGAATACCAAAATGTCAGATGTATGTTGGAAATGTAAACATGCGAAAGGTACCTTTTTTCATATGTGGTGGTTGTGCCCAGCGGTAAATGCTTTCTGGGACAAGATTTATAACGAACTCAAGAAGGTAATGAAGGTTACCTTTTGTAAGAAACCAGAGGCATTTCTTCTGAGCATAACTAATGAAGAGATACCCAGTCAGGATAGAGTGTTTTTTATGTATGCCACAACAGCAGCTAGAATCTTATTGGCAAGAACATGGAAAGGCGAAGAGATACCAACGGTGGAAGAATGGCAGATGAAGATGATGGAGTATATGGAACTCGCAGAACTGACCGCCAGAATCCGGGACCAGAGGGAGGAGAAGGTGTCACGGGATTGGAAGAAATTTAAAGACTATCTAGTTAAATCAGTAAAATTGAATATTTGAGCAGAATTATAGAACAGCGGCTTTAGCAGGTTTATGTTAGATAAAATTGTTAGCAAGATATTTTTGTGTGAAAGATTTATTTGTTAGAAAATATGTTAAGATTCGGTGTTTAAGTTAAGATATGAGTAAGTAAAGTAAAGCACATTAAAAACTGAGCAAATGTGAATAGAATAAGACACAAAGCTACCTAGAAGATATATACGATTTTGAAGACAGTGGAGGGAATGGGGGAAGTCCCCTAAAACAGAGAAGATAGTAACAAGAAAAGTAAGAGGATAAGTGTAAGTTTAAAGGTTTGTATATGTTTCTTTTTATTGTAATTGTTTGATTGTGTTTTTTTTGCTGTGTTTATGTATTGTATTTCTGTATTGTTAATGTTGGTGTTTTTGCTATGTTTTCCTTTTGTCTTAATAGAAAATAAAAAAATCTTATAAAAAAATAATAATATTTGTAGCTAATAGCTCTCTCTCTCTCCCTCCCTCTCTCTCTCTCTCTCTCTCTCTCTCTCTCTCTCTGTGTGTGTGTGTGTGTGTGTGTGTGTGTGTGTGAGAGAGAGAGAGAGAGAGAGAGAGAGAGAGAGAGAGAGAAATATACAGTATATTGTTTATGTGGGTGTGTGACAGACTGTGTGTGAGAGTTTGTGCTTGTGTGTGAGAAATATATGTGCCTGTGAGAGGGTGTGTGTTGCATGAGAAAGAGTTTGTGTCACAGAGTGTGTTTATGTGTGTGAGAGGGAGTGTGTTCTGGAGATATATAATGTTTGTTTATTATATACATATATAAATAGATTTAGGAGGACCCCTTTAAACCCTAGAAATTAATAAATGCTAGGATTTTGGTTATTTGTGATGTGTTGTGAAGGGAGAATGCAAACTGCAAAGGAATTCCTTAGGTAAAACAACCTGGCTGAGCTATGATTATCAAAAGAACAATTGAGGGGTATTAACAATACAAGACTCTTTCCCCCTTGCCCCAGGATTTGGAAGGTTGCCAGAGTAACTGCTGGAGGGGAGCAGTGTTTCTGGGAGGAAGGGAGGAAGAGGAGCTGATATCCATCCTTGGCAGGCTGGCTGAAGGCTGCCAGCGCTGCTGTGGGGTACCAGCCCCTCTTGAAAGGACTAGGATCTAAGATCTGGTACATTCTATTGTCTCAGGAGGACTGCACCACTTCATTCAGACCCTCCAAGTGTCCCTGTTTTCTAAGGATGTCCCTAATTTAGAAAAGACATCCCAGTTTCTGATTTGAGCCCAGAATATCCTGCTTTTCCTTAGGATGCCCCTATTTTCATTGGAGAAATGTTCACCTGAAGGCAATTCTGTATAGGGAAGGTTTTTTAATGTTAAATTGGCAGGGCCAATATGAGAGGACTGGGTTTATATCTTTATTGGTCAGTGGACACATTTAGAATTTTAAGAAAGCACTGTGGGTGCCAGGCACAAAATGGCTCCCATGAGGTCATTGCATAACACAGCATGGCTGCTTTTGGGGCATGGCATGCAGCACAAAATGGCTGCCACATTTAAAAGAACAAAGAAAGAGCGAAGACCAGAAAATGGCGCAGGCATGCTCCTCACATCAGCTCCCGCCAATGCAGAAAAGACACCTCCATCATGTTTAAGGGAGCATGTTTAATTGAGGAGGGGGCTGAGCCAAGCCAAACAGGAACTGAACAGGAAAAGCAGTCTCTCAGGCACTGTGGATTTTGGGGGGCGGGGGGACTGCGTGTATGTGTTTTGATCATATCCACTTTGGGCTTAGGCCCTGTCTACCACTGGTATGCAGCCTTCACCACTTTCTCCAAAGGAAATGAAGCCCTTAGCAGGGAGTAGGGAACAGTTCCTAACTGCTGGTGTAAATACAGGAGATCTTTTTTGGGGGGGGGGAGGGGAGATTTCTAACCACGATGTAGGCCTACATGCAAGTGCAGGAATGTAAGAGGCACAATGCAATACACAGCCTATTTCACAATCAGCATCTGTTTTCCATTTTGAGCTGTGGCAGCATATTGCCAGGCAATTGCATTTCGCCAAATATACACCTTCAAACCAAAAGAACAACTCATTGGCTTTTAAATTGTGAACGACAAGCAGAGTAAATGAAAAACGTGTGCAAGAGGCAGCGCAGGACCTCCAGAAACACATTTGCAGATGTGCAGAGCTCAGATCGAGGGTTTTTTTGGAAGGCAATAAGGGTGTTAGAGACTAGGAAGAGCATTTCTAGGTGGTTAAAAAAAAACAACCTCAGGGAACATGCCCATGCAACAAATTTGCCTCTGGGCAAATTAAGATGCAGGGACATGCTGTGGTTCTGTAGCAGTGGCCCAAAGGGGCCACAATGAATATAATGTGAACCCCAATAAATCATTGAATATGCTATAATAGAAATGCTATGGTAACCTGTTGCTTTAAGGAAACTGATGATTCTTTGCAAGAGACCTTCCCTACTGGAAAGAAGGACAGCAAATACGTCAATCACATTCATAAAGCTAGTACATAAGTTGACACATAGAACAAAGGCCTAACACAGATTTCCATGCACAAAGGCTTAACACAGATTCCCATGCATGCAAACTAACGAAGATGTAACAAATCGGTGAGAACCAAGGTTCAGTTAGAAATGCTTATTGCGCGTGCGTATTAGATTAGGTAATGTACATGCGTACTAAACTAAAAGGAGGTAATGAAATATGATTGGTTAATTTGAAATGCTTTGTCTGAAATGTTATAAATACCCCTGCCCAGACCTTTGGGCGGGGTTGCGGGCTTGCGGAAATGATTCGACTGTAACCCTTATTGCTTTGCAATAAAGAAAACAAAATGGACTCCTAGCTCCTCTAGTCTCTGAGTTTTATTGGCGTAGCTCAGAAGAAGGGCCTTTTGCCCAATGCAACATTTGGTGCCGTGACTCGGATAAACCAAGGTTGAAGCAGGACGATTTGGGACGCTTTTTGTCTTCTACACTTCAGTCGAAGTTCTTAGGATTTTTCTTCAAAGCACGTGCCAAGGGAGAATTCCTGGAAAGTCGGTGAGGCTGTGGAGAACAAAGAAGGCCCAACCTGCGTTCCAACCACCTATAAGGAGAGGAGCAGGAGCCCCAGCAACAAACAAGCCTGGATGAGAAAGGTATGAAGTCCTTGGTATTGGGAACCTCCTTTTTAAAAAGGGGAAGCAAGGTCTGATCCACCTTGAAATAGGTCACTGTGCCAGTGGGGTACTCTAGTGGGCCGAATTGGGAAACCAAGTGGGGTATTGAGAGGAGAAAAGCAGCTAACCTGAGCTAGCTGAGGCAGGAAAATTGGAATCTTTGTTGCTGTGAAACAATTTATGATTTGTAACTATCTTACAGTACTCTGTGTGTCTCTCTGTTTGGCAGCCTGGTTCTTGGTCTTGGCTTTAAGTAGCAGGCCTATGCTGTAGTTTACCTGTTCATCTGTCTTTCTGTTTGGGCTTTCTGCGGTTCTTGGTCTTGGCTTTAAGTAGCAGGCCTATGCTGTGGTTTACCTGTTCATCTGTCTTTTGTTTGGGCTTTCTGCGGTTCTTGGTCTTGGCTTTAAGTAGCAGGCCTATGCTGTGGTTTACCTGTTCATCTGTCTTTCTGTTTGGGCTTTCTGCGGTTCTTGGTCTTGGCTTTAAGTAGCAGGCCTATGCTGTGGTTTACCTGTTCATCTGTCTTTCTGTTTGGGCTTTCTGCGGTTCTTGGTCTTGGCTTTAAGTAGCAGGCCTATGCTGTGGTTTACCTGTTCATCTGTCTTTTGTTTGGGCTTTCTGCGGTTCTTGGTCTTGGCTTTAAGTAGCAGGCCTATGCTGTAGTTTACCTGTTCATCTGTCTTTCTGTTTGGGCTTTCTGCGGTTCTTGGTCTTGGCTTTAAGTAGCAGGCCTATGCTGTGGTTTACCTGTTCATCTGTCTTTTGTTTGGGCTTTCTGCGGTTCTTGGTCTTGGCTTTAAGTAGCAGGCCTATGCTGTGGTTTACGTGTTCATCTGTCTTTTGTTTGGGCTTTCTGCGGTTCTTGGTCTTGGCTTTAAGTAGCAGGCCTATGCTGTAGTTTACCTGTTCATCTGTCTTTTGTTTGGGCTTTCTGCGGTTCTTGGTCTTGGCTTTAAGTAGCAGGCCTATGCTGTGGTTTACGTGTTCATCTGTCTTTTGTTTGGGCTTTCTGCGGTTCTTGGTCTTGGCTTTAAGTAGCAGGCCTATGCTGTAGTTTACCTGTTCATCTGTCTTTCTGTTTGGGCTTTCTGCGGTTCTTGGTCTTGGCTTTAAGTAGCAGGCCTATGCTGTGTTTTACCTGTTCATCTGTCTTTTGTTTGGGCTTTCTGCGGTTCTTGGTCTTGGCTTTAAGTAGCAGGCCTATGCTGTGGTTTACCTGTTCATCTGTCTTTTGTTTGGGCTTTCTGCGGTTCTTGGTCTTGGCTTTAAGTAGCAGGCCTATGCTGTAGTTTACCTGTTCATCTGTCTTTCTGTTTGGGCTTTCTGCGGTTCTTGGTCTTGGCTTTAAGTAGCAGGCCTATGCTGTGTTTTACCTGTTCATCTGTCTTTTGTTTGGGCTTTCTGCGGTTCTTGGTCTTGGCTTTAAGTAGCAGGCCTATGCTGTGGTTTACCTGTTCATCTGTCTTTTGTTTGGGCTTTCTGCGGTTCTTGGTCTTGGCTTTAAGTAGCAGGCCTATGCTGTAGTTTACCTGTTCATCTGTCTTTCTGTTTGGGCTTTCTGCGGTTCTTGGTCTTGGCTTTAAGTAGCAGGCCTATGCTGTGGTTTACCTGTTCATCTGTCATCACGTCTGGGCTTTCTGCGGTTCTTGGTCTTGGCTTTAAGTAGCAGGCCTATGCTGTGGTTTACCTGTTTATCTGTCTACTTGATCTGCACACTCTGTGTGTCTCACTGTATGTTTGTGTGATTTTGGGTGAGCCAGCATGGGCTCCGTGTGATTCTAGGTGGATCTGCATAGGCTCCGTTTGATTCTGGGTGAGCCAGCATGGGCTCCGTGTGATTCTGGGTGAGTCTGTAACTTTATGGGCTGCAAACCCATTGGCTCTGTGGGGGTCTGTGGGGAATCAGTTAGTGGGACTGGTTCTCTGCAGACCCTGCGGCTCTTTCTTTGGCTCTGTGGGGGTTTGTGGGGAATCAGTTAGTGGGACTGGTTCTCTGCAGACCCTGCGGCTCTTTCTTTGGCTCTGGGGGGGTTTGTGGGGAATCAGTTAGTGGGACTGGTTCTCTGCAGGCCCTGCGGCTCTTTCTTTGGTTCTGGGGGGGTTTGTGGGGAATCAGTTAGTGGGACTGGTTCTCTGCAGACCCTGCGGCTCTTTCTTTGGCTCTGGGGGGGTTTGTGGGGAATCAGTTAGTGGGACTGGTTCTCTGCAGACCCTGCGGCTCTTTCTTTGGCTCTGTGGGGGTTTGTGGGGAATCAGTTAGTGGGACTGGTTCTCTGCAGGCCCTGCGGCTCTTTCTTTGGCTCTGTGGGGGTTTGTGGGGAATCAGTTAGTGGGACTGGTTCTCTGCAGACCCTGCGGCTCTTTCTTTGGCTCTGGGGGGGTTTGTGGGGAATCAGTTAGTGGGACTGGTTCTCTGCAGGCCCTGCGGCTCTTTCTTTGGCTCTGTGGGGTTTGTGGGGAATCAGTTAGTGGGACTGGTTCTCTGCAGACCCTGCGGCTCTTTCCTTGGCTCTGTGGGGGTTTGTGGGGAATCAGTTAGTGGGACTGGTTCTCTGCAGGCCCTGCGGCTCTTTCTTTGGCTCTGTGGGGTTTGTGGGGAATCAGTTAGTGGGACTGGTTCTCTGCAGACCCTGCGGCTCTTTCCTTGGCTCTGTGGGGGTTTGTGGGGAATCAGTTAGTGGGACTGGTTCTCTGCAGACCCTGCGGCTCTTTCTTTGGCTCTGTGGGGGTTTGTGGGGAATCAGTTAGTGGGACTGGTTCTCTGCAGACCCTGCGGCTCTTTCTTTGGCTCTGTGGGGGTTTGTGGGGAATCAGTTAGTGGGACTGGTTCTCTGCAGACCCTGCGGCTCTTTCTTTGGCTCTGTGGGGGTTTGTGGGGAATCAGTTAGTGGGACTGGTTCTCTGCAGACCCTGCGGCTCTTTCCTTGGCTCTGTGGGGGTTTGTGGGGAATCAGTTAGTGGGACTGGTTCTCTGCAGACCCTGCGGCTCTTTCTTTGGCTCTGTGGGGGTTCGTGGGGAGTCAGTTAGTGGGACTGGCTCTCTGCTCACCCTACAACTCTATCTTTGGCTCTGTGGGGTTTGTGGGGAATCAGTTAGTGGGACTGGTTCTCTGCAGACCCTGCGGCTCTTTCTTTGGCTCTGTGGGGGTTTGTGGGGAATCAGTTAGTGGGACTGGTTCTCTGCAGGCCCTGCGGCTCTTTCTTTGGCTCTGTGGGGGTTTGTGGGGAATCAGTTAGTGGGACTGGTTCTCTGCAGGCCCTGCGGCTCTTTCTTTGGCTCTGTGGGGGTTTGTGGGGAATCAGTTAGTGGGACTGGTTCTCTGCAGGCCCTGCGGCTCTTTCTTTGGCTCTGTGGGGGTTTGTGGGGAATCAGTTAGTGGGACTGGTTCTCTGCAGGCCCTGCGGCTCTTTCTTTGGCTCTGTGGGGGTTTGTGGGGAATCAGTTAGTGGGACTGGTTCTCTGCAGACCCTGCGGCTCTTTCTTTGGCTCTGGGGGGGTTTGTGGGGAATCAGTTAGTGGGACTGGTTCTCTGCAGACCCTGCGGCTCTTTCTTTGGCTCTGTGGGGGTTTGTGGGGAATCAGTTAGTGGGACTGGTTCTCTGCAGGCCCTGCGGCTCTTTCTTTGGCTCTGTGGGGGTTTGTGGGGAATCAGTTAGTGGGACTGGTTCTCTGCAGGCCCTGCGGCTCTTTCTTTGGCTCTGTGGGGGTTTGTGGGGAATCAGTTAGTGGGACTGGTTCTCTGCAGACCCTGCGGCTCTTTCTTTGGCTCTGGGGGGGTTTGTGGGGAATCAGTTAGTGGGACTGGTTCTCTGCAGACCCTGCGGCTCTTTCTTTGGCTCTGTGGGGGTTTGTGGGGAATCAGTTAGTGGGACTGGTTCTCTGCAGGCCCTGCGGCTCTTTCTTTGGCTCTGTGGGGGTTTGTGGGGAATCAGTTAGTGGGACTGGTTCTCTGCAGGCCCTGCGGCTCTTTCTTTGGCTCTGTGGGGGTTTGTGGGGAATCAGTTAGTGGGACTGGTTCTCTGCAGACCCTGCGGCTCTTTCTTTGGCTCTGGGGGGGTTTGTGGGGAATCAGTTAGTGGGACTGGTTCTCTGCAGGCCCTGCGGCTCTTTCTTTGGCTCTGTGGGGTTTGTGGGGAATCAGTTAGTGGGACTGGTTCTCTGCAGACCCTGCGGCTCTTTCCTTGGCTCTGTGGGGGTTTGTGGGGAATCAGTTAGTGGGACTGGTTCTCTGCAGGCCCTGCGGCTCTTTCTTTGGCTCTGTGGGGTTTGTGGGGAATCAGTTAGTGGGACTGGTTCTCTGCAGACCCTGCGGCTCTTTCCTTGGCTCTGTGGGGGTTTGTGGGGAATCAGTTAGTGGGACTGGTTCACTGCAGACCCTGCGGCTCTTTCTTTGGCTCTGTGGGGGTTTGTGGGGAATCAGTTAGTGGGACTGGTTCTCTGCAGACCCTGCGGCTCTTTCTTTGGCTCTGTGGGGGTTTGTGGGGAATCAGTTAGTGGGACTGGTTCTCTGCAGACCCTGCGGCTCTTTCCTTGGCTCTGTGGGGGTTTGTGGGGAATCAGTTAGTGGGACTGGTTCTCTGCAGACCCTGCGGCTCTTTCTTTGGCTCTGTGGGGGTTTGTGGGGAATCAGTTAGTGGGACTGGTTCTCTGCAGACCCTGCGGCTCTTTCTTTGGCTCTGTGGGGGTTTGTGGGGAATCAGTTAGTGGGACTGGTTCTCTGCAGGCCCTGCGGCTCTTTCTTTGGCTCTGTGGGGGTTTGTGGGGAATCAGTTAGTGGGACTGGTTCTCTGCAGGCCCTGCGGCTCTTTCTTTGGCTCTGTGGGGGTTTGTGGGGAATCAGTTAGTGGGACTGGTTCTCTGCAGACCCTGCGGCTCTTTCTTTGGCTCTGGGGGGGTTTGTGAGGAATCAGTTAGTGGGACTGGTTCTCTGCAGGCCCTGCGGCTCTATCTTTGGCTTTGTGGGGGTTTGTGGGGAGTCAGTTAGTGGGACTGGCTCTCTGCTCACCCCACAACTCTATCTTTGGCTCTGTGGGGGTCTGTGGGGAATCAGTTAGTGGGACTGGTTCTCTGCAGGCCCTGCTGGGGTGAGATTATTGTTTCCCTGCGATTCTGTTCAAGTGTTATCATTGAAAGACAAAGGGAGTTATTTTCTTCTGGGGAGTCAGTTAGTGGGACTGGCTCTCTGCTCACCCTACAACTCTATCTTTGGCTCTGTGGGGTTTTGTGGGGAATCAGTTAGTGGGACTGGCTCTCTGCTCACCCTACAACTCTTTCTTTGGCTCTGTGGGGGTCTGTGGGGAATCAGTTAGTGGGACTGGTTCTCTGCAGGCCCCGCGGCTTTTTCTTTGGCTTTGTGGGAGTCTGTGAGGACTTCTTCCAGCTCTTTGTGAGTGAGTGGGGGTGCAGGTGGCACCCGCCTTTCCTTCAACTTCTTCCAGCTCTCTCTATGAGTGAGTGGACCATTTGCAGTTGTGCGTTTTACCTGTTTTCTCTCATTGTACCCCTTTCAGATTGTTTCTGCACCCTAAAAGCATTTTTGCATTTCTGCATTGTCAGCATTGCCCCTTTTTGGCCCTTTTGCCTTCTGGGCGAAGGGGGGCATTCGCAGTTGCGCCTTTACCTTTTTTTCCCTCTCATTGTACCCCTTTCAGATTGTTTCTAGACCCCAAAGAGTATTATGGAATTTTCTTTTCCGTTTGGGGGTTTGCATTCCAATCACGGAAGGGGGGTGCAGTGGGCAGCCCAACCTGCTGGCATGTTTGCGTGAGAAGGGAACTCTGTGTTCCTGAGTTGTTTCATATTTGGTTACTCGCATACATCTTTCTAAAATTCACTGGCCTTGCTTCCCAGGCCCTTGGCCAGGGTAGGGAGGGGGAGTAGATGGTGTGTGTGTGTGTGTGTGTGTGTGTGTGTTTTCAAAAACCTTTACTTTACAGGCTGCATGTTTTTTTTTTCCATTACAAGCTTAGGCCTTCTTACAACTTTCGCTGCATTCCCTTAATGAGTCCTCCTGGTCTACCTTACTGGTGTGTGGGCCATGTGTGCCTTACTACCTGGTCTTACTGGATAGGCCTTCTTGCCTTTAATTAGCAGACCCACACAATTGTTTTCCATACCTGCATACCTATTGCATTACACGTTTTTTGTTTTATTTTTGAACAGGTCTCCTCCAATTTTGGCCTGGCCTATCAATTGCACTTTTCACTTCTGGCCTACCTGCATACCTATTGCATTATACGTTTTTTGTTTTATTTTTGAACAGGTCTCCTCCAGCTTTGGCCTGGCTTATCAATAAGCAGGTTTCATCTGTGGCCTGCTTGTCACAGCTGCTTCACACGTTTATATTTTATTTTACACAGGTCGCCTCCACTTTTTGCCTGTACACCTGTACTCCTTTTACGCCTTGTTTTATTTCATTTTTCATTTTTTTTATCCTTGATTTTAGATGCAAAAAAGGGGGGGAGGTGGTGCAGCTTGCAGCTTTGACTTTTTAAGTGAGTTGCACCTGCTCCTCCACCTGTAGTGCTGTTTGTCTCATTTCTAGTTTTTATTTTGTAATGTAGCCCCTCTTGCACAACAATCAAAGCAAGAGGGACGAAGGGGGGCCTCACAACCCCTCCGATCAGTGAACATGTGAACAGAGTACAGTTGCTGGGTGTGGGAATGTAGATGAAGGTGTATGTGATGTGGAAGGAGGGTGGCAAGTACAGAATGGGATGTTGGAAAAAGGAGAAGGCGGGACTCTTGGCAGCAGCAATTGTAGTAGGAGCCCTGACACTGTGAAGACATGCGGGAACTTTGAACCTCAGGAGAAAGGGGGGGAGAGTGGGATGCAACTGGTGTGCAAGCCGGGGGCAGAAATTTGGAATGATTGGAAGAAAAATTGATGGTAAAGAGAAGGTGAACACATTGAAGGCAATATTTATCATCTACACAGATTTGAAGTGTGCTTTCACCATCCTCCGTGCCCATGTTGCAGAGCACATTGAGGTGACTCCGTCGTCAAAACGGAATATCGTGGAGCGGATTTGGTGGCCCGCCAAGGAGTTGGCGGCCTGCCAAGCTGGCTGCCACAGGAGCATGGGACGATGAGAGGAGCCTGAAGATGGCTCTGGTTTCAGGAGTATTGGAGGGAATGGATGAAGCAAACACTTTGGAGACTGTGTTAAAATATTGCCCTGTCCAGAATTCGTTGTTACCCAAAAAGAACCCTGAAATTGACACTCTTTGAATGAGCACATCGAGGGATCCACTCCATTGTCCAAACGAAACACCGTAGTGCGGAGTTGGCAGCCCTGCCAAGCTGGCCGCCACGGGAGTGTGGGACAATGAGAGTGACCTACCGATGGCTCTGAACCGAATTAAATGGCCAAGCTCTGTCTGGCAACCCAACTCTGTCAGAGCTGCTCCCTATTGCCCTGTTTGCAGACCCCATCCCAGTTTCTCCTGAGGGTCAACAGTGGGCTGGTGGTTGTTGGGGGACATGCATTATGTCAACAAGTGCAGTCTCTCTCCCGTGTTTTGTTTCTTTTTCTCCACAGGTGGGTCCTTGGGCATACCCCTTTGATGGCCTCTGCACCAGTACACATTTGGCTGAAACGGTGAATGGACGAGCTATTGACACCGCGCTGGCGAGGACTGTTTGCCGTTTTTGCTGACCACAGACTACGATTGCTGGGGGGTTGCTCCTTGGATTCACCTTTATTTGTAGGCACCAGGACGTGTGCTTAGGCCCAAGACTCTGATTTCAAATTGACTTTGTACCAATAGACTTAGAATTGATTTTGTACCAACAGGACCCCTGCGTCAGGCTCTACCTAGAAAAGAGCCTGGCCACGGGCAACAAGAAAACACCCTGGAAGCTGGTTTGCTCTACGCAGAAGAGGAAGCCTGAAGATTCTTTGACCCTAACCTCCACATCTAAAAAGATTCCCCTATTATTATTAGCACCCTCACCCAAATATGGCAATGATAATATATTTTTGAATGTTGGTGGGGGGACTGGCACTGGTCTTATTAGCTAAACGGAGTGGTGCCAACCCTGTACCAAATTTAGGCAACAATCTGTATATCAATATTTTCCAACATAGCCCAAAAACATGGCCCAAACGCAGATACCACCAACTGCCTCAGGATGGTCTAAATGAGTTACATAAGAGTCAAGCTGATCGGTGCAAGTAGTCTCGCACCTTTAGCTTGAAAGGGGGGAATGTAGCAGTGGCCCAAAGGGGCCACAATGAATATAATGTGAACCCCAATAAATCATTGAATATGCTATAATAGAAATGCTATGGTAACCTGTTGCTTTAAGGAAACTGATGATTCTTTGCAAGAGACCTTCCCTACTGGAAAGAAGGACAGCAAATACGTCAATCACATTCATAAAGCTAGTACATAAGTTGACACATAGAACAAAGGCCTAACACAGATTTCCATGCACAAAGGCTTAACACAGATTCCCATGCATGCAAACTAACGAAGATGTAACAAATCGGTGAGAACCAAGGTTCAGTTAGAAATGCTTATTGCGCGTGCGTATTAGATTAGGTAATGTACATGCGTACTAAACTAAAAGGAGGTAATGAAATATGATTGGTTAATTTGAAATGCTTTGTCTGAAATGTTATAAATACCCCTGCCCAGACCTTTGGGCGGGGTTGCGGGCTTGCGGAAATGATTCGACTGTAACCCTTATTGCTTTGCAATAAAGAAAACAAAATGGACTCCTAGCTCCTCTAGTCTCTGAGTTTTATTGGCGTAGCTCAGAAGAAGGGCCTTTTGCCCAATGCAACAGTTCCATACACACCCATCTAGCCCATAAGCAAAATTGTTAACAAAATTAAAAAGTTTAAAACAAGGGGGGAAGGTGCAGAAGGTCTGCTGCCCAATGCAAAATGCCTCCTGTGGGACACAACCAAATATCCTTGTGCCACATGTAACTGAATATAACATGGTTCTGATGAAACCCCGCTCCTGTTTTGTTTTTAAATTCTACTATATTATTTTTGCTTACTTTAACAAATACAATACAAAAAATATAAATGGGACAATGGGACAACCATGCAATGTCTGCTTGTTTCCAATTAGGGAGGAACAAATTACCAATTTTGGATTTTCTCCGTTTCTCTTTTTCCCAATAATAAGTTCCATTCCCCACATTTCCATGTCAGTCTGCAAATCCTCAGAAATATCCAACAGCCTTGTGCAAATATCCTAACCTTCCCTCTGATATAATGCATTTTAACTCTACTAGTATGTGAATTTATGTGTACATTGCTGGCCTGGAGAATTGCATTGCAAAATTCAAAGAAGTGGAACATTTGGAAGATGGCTGTGTTTCAGTTCACACTTTGTTTTGGGGAGTGTGAGAGTGTAGGAAAAATAGTTTTGCTTTTAAATGTGAACTGAATCAATTTTTTCCTCCATCCCTTACTTACAAGCCATGGAAAACAGGAAGCTTAAGCTTAATACTGAGTCAAATCATTTGTCCATCTAGTTCAATATTGTTTACACTGACAGGGGTCTCCCCCAGCCTTATTTGGGGATGGGCAGACTGAACCCAGAATCTTATGAACGGATGATTGATATAATACCTGCAATCATTGGCAGAAATAGAGTTGGATATTTGACAGTGAAACAGTGAGATGCTGTACAACAAAGAAGCATAAAGCAAAATGTCTGTGTTCTTATACAAAATTTTTTTTTGCTGACTCTGTGTATGCTAAGAATGTGTGCCATTTTTCTAAGAAGTGATCAGAATATTTGACATCCTATTTAGCTGCAGGGAAATCTTATCCATTGTTAGGTTATTCCAATCCTTTACAAACTACCCTCTTATTGGGAGGAAATCACTTGTTTCTTTTCCTGAAATAAGCAATTTAGAATAGAGCTTTTCTGATGGCTGTCCTTGTTTATATATACTTTTAATTTTTGACGAGCTTTCTTGCTTAGACTTTGCTTATTCCCCATCTGAGTTGCAAACACCCAAAATCCTAGAGGGCTCAGAACATTTATTTTTTAAAAAAAAGTTGCAAGAAGCAGTGCTGATCCCTTAATGGGGTATTTTGAGACAATCGAGGGAACATAATGAGCAAAACAAAAGAGGAGAAACAAACCCCTTTCGGCAATGCAGCAGACCTCAGCCCACGCACTTCTCACAGACTGAGAGCGAGTGGGGGGGGGGGGAAGAGAATCTGGCTTGTTTTGCAAGCATCATAGTTTTATTGCTATCATACATTAAGCTCCCTTTTATAAATAGAGGTGATAAAGGCCGATGGGGAGGAGGGATGTAAGTTTCTCACAACTTCACTGTGTTCATACTGAAAAAGACCAGTGTAAATTTTGCCTTTGAGCATACTAATCTCCATTCCCCCTTACTTGCACACATGTATTAACACACTTATTAGCATATTATTCTAAGCTCTCCCTTACATGTACACACACACACACACACACACACACACACACACACCATGCCATATATTTATGTGTTGTGATTAAATAGGGTGGAATCAGTACTCAGGTTTGGGGCGTGGAGGGGAAGGAAGTTTTATGAAATGGATATGCCCAATATCTATGACTTGAGGGGGGAGACTGTGACTTAAAAGGGTGGGCAGGAAAAGTGGGTGCCATTCGGCCTGCCAATACCCCTTAAGATACCTTCATGCTCCTAGGCACATTAGATAATGTTGCCTCATCACCAGTACTGAAGTAAGAGTCATCCTCCAGTCTGGTCAATTTTCATACAGGAATATAGGAAGCTGCCTGTCAGAGGATTGATAGGACACCAAAAACATAATTTTTCATTTTTCCATGACAAAGTGCTGCTAAACTCCCCCCAGATGTCAATTCTGCCTTTGAAAATCCAGATGTATGGCAGCCCTAATTGATCCATCTAGCTCAGTATTGTCTAACTGGCAGGAGCTCTTTGGACAGAGGTCCCTCCCAGTCTTATCTCAAGATGCCGGGGACTGAACCTGAGACCTTCTGTGTACAAAGCAGATGCCCTACCACTGAGTTATGGTGTTATGGTAACTTTGCTGCCTCTTTATTTATTTCTAGTGTTGACTCGGTGCTTAACCAGTTCAGTTGTTTGCCTCTGACCTAATCAGCATTGATCAGAGGAACACAGGAAACTGCCTCGTACTGAGTCAGACCACTGGACCATCTCTGCACTGAGTTGCTGTGGCTTTGCAGGGTTTCAGGCAAGAGTTTCTCCCTGGAGATGCCAGGAAATGAACCTGGGACTTTCTGCATGCAAGGCAGATGCTCTGCTGTTGAGCTATAGCCCCTATTTGGAAATGTGGAGCTAGCATCTTGTCCACTTCAGAAAGCACGATATCTTGGCCTAAAGATAGGGGGCAGCCCTCTCTGTTCCAGCCCTATAATTGCTATGGCTGCTATGGAGAAACATGAGCATTGCCAAGATACTCATGAAGTCAATGCCTCAGGTTTGTGCCCAGTTAATGGTGTGGTGGGCAGTTATATCTGGGTCCCAGAGTATATCAGCCAAGTATTTTACTTGTAGTAATAAGGCTCAGTCCTGTGAAGCAAAACGTCAACGACATTCAGCATGCACCAAGAAGCACTTTAGACCCCAACACTTTGTATCGCAGATGGGTGAAAATACATGTTTAAATGGCATCAGCCATCCTGCACAGAGAAGAGGTCCTGTCAAGGAGAAGGGCTGTAGCCTAACTCTCTCCCTGAAATACTTTTTTTTTTTATATAAGAATTTATTGGCATTTTTCTATAACAACATATACCCACACCCACACCTACAATTAAACAAATGCAAAACAAATAAAACAAATAAAACAAATACAAACAATGTCAAGTTTTCTTATTGCATCTTTCTAAAAGAAAAAAAAATTTCTATTTCCATATCTTGACCATTGACTTCCCCTGCCTTTTCACCTTCGAATTTATATCCTTAATCTATTTTATAACCATTTCTCCTGAGAAAAGAAAAAAGAAATTAAATTCAATTGTATAGTTACATTCAATTATATCTTCAACATTTTACTAAGAATGCATCGTCATAGTAATACCTCGTCATAATTCTTCTTCATTTATTCTTATCGATTTCTTATCTTAATCTACATCTTAATCTTACTCCTCTTAATCCATAAACTTAATCCACTTAAATTCACTTTACTTATACTCCACCTCACAGATCTTCACAAATCATTCGCATCAAATCTATCTCTTCTATCCTTAAGATTGCTGCTAATAGCATAAAAACTTGAAATATCTCCTTTCATGTTCAAATAAAAGAAAAAAATATAACAAAATATTGTTGACAGTATTCACCCTCCGATTTCAATTTACCATATCAGGCTACTTTAAGTTTTACTTAATGCTTCACCCCACACCCCCTCTGTCCATTATTCTTCTCCTGGTGGCATCAGCACTGAACTTCCATGTAGCTTCCCTCTCCAAACGTCCACAGATCCAGGCACAGTCCAAACCTCTCCTTGCCACGAGTTCAGAGGTGTCCATCTCATCATCTCTCAGCTTCTTCGGTTCTTTGTAACATTCCTTTTCTTCTTGTAAATACCTTAATTCTCTGTCCCTGGCCCCCGAGCTCACACCTCGGGGACTGGATATAAGAAATCTTGACGTCGCCTTGGGGCTGCCACCCCCAAAAAGCGAATTTCTTCTCCGAAGTAGCTCACTCATTTCTCTCCATCTTTCCATCCACCCTCTCAGCTCCTTGGCAAGGCTTTCTTCCAAAGTGTCAAAAGTTTTAAAAGCCTCCTCTGTGGGCAATTGGTTCCATTTCAGACCCCCACACAAGACTTTGACTTTTCTACAAAGCAGTTCCACCTTCAAGGCAGTGAGTCTCTGTTCATCCGTTAGTCCAGAGTTCAATACCAGTTCAAGGACGAAACCCAGCATACTGGCAGAGGAGGAGGAAGTGGGTGTCATATTTCTGCTCCCCTCTTTATTCGTCGCCATTTTCCTGAGCTGGAGCGCAAATACCGCAACTTTAAATGGAGATATTTTCCTCTAGTTAGCTTCCCGAAAAAAGAGTTTGCCAGTCTCATGTGTCAATTTTAAATACATTGTAGCCAGTTCTGTAGCAGTAATCACTCAAATTGGTTAGATTCTTAAGCTCGAAGGGAGGGAGGCAGGCTGCCTTTCTCCTTCCCCCCGGATCGTTCCAAAAGCACGATTTCTAATCAGATTCTTTACTCACGACCACCGGGTTCCTTTAGCTCCATTCTTCAAAGGTAGAACTTAGACGCTCACCGCGGGCTTTGTCGCCGCATTTGCATCCCGGTTGGGGCATGTCCCCGAAGCCCGGCTCCGTTGTCCCTTCACCCCCACTCCCCCTTTACAGGGGGAGCGAGGGAAGGGTTCGGAGCCTCCGCGGGCGCTGCCGGGGAGCCCAGGGTGCGGGACGCTCTTCCCGCACCCCAACCGGAGCCCCGCTTTGCGGTGGCGGGGCTCCTAACCCCCGGGATGGACAGGGAACTCTCTCCCTGAAATACTAATCTTCTGTGCGCAGGGAGCTTTCAACAAATTTTAGACCATACTTTACAGCACTATGATACCACTTTAAACAGGCGTGGCTTCCTCAAAAGAATTCCAGACCCTCCAAGTGGCCCTATTTTCCAGGGGTAGTCCTGAATATACCAGTACAGAAGCTGTCCCGGTTTCTGATTTGATCCAGGAATGCTCCGCTTTTCCTTAGGACAGGGGTCAGCAAACTTTTTCAGCAGGGGGCCGGTCCACTGTCCCTCAGACCTTGTGGGGGGATGGACTATTTTTTTGGGGGGGGGGAATGAACGGATTCCTATGCCCCACAAATAACCCAGAGATGCATTTTAAATAAAAGCACACATTCTACTCATGTAAAAACACCAGGCATCCCCCACAAATCACCCAGAGATGCATTTTAAATAAAAGGACACTTTCTATTCAAGTAAAAACACGCTGATTCTCGGACCATCCGCAGGCCGGATTTAGAAGGTGATTGGTCTGGGTCTGGCCCCCAGGCCTTAGTTTGCCTACCCATGCCTTAGGATGTCCCTATTTTCACTGGAAAATGTTGGAGGATATGGAGTTATGCAACCCCTGAGCCAAGGAGGTACAACCTTTAGAGGACAGCCCTGCCTTCTAAACCTGAAGGCAGCCCTGTATAGGGAAGTTTTTATATTATATTATATTTTAATATATGTTGGAAGCCAGAGTGGTTGGGGCAACCCAGTCACATGGGTGGGGTATAAATAATAAAATCACCACCACCATCATTATGGAATAGGATGCCCCTATTTTCATCGGATAAATGTTGGAGGGTATGGAATTCTGGGAACTACAGTTTGTTAAGGGTGCCAAGAGTTCTTAAGAGACTCCCAGCCCCCTCCCAGAGCAACAATTTCCAGAGTTCCCTGTGAAAAGGGGTTGATTGTTAAACCGCTCTGAGAGTTGTTCCTCTAAAAGGGAAAGAGGGGCCTCCTAACAACTCTCAGCACCCTCAACAAACTAAACCTGCTAGAATTATTTGAGAGTAGTCATGACTGTTTGAAGTGGTATTATAGTGCTTTAACTGGTATGAATGTGGGGGGTTACCTAAGATAGGGATGCCATACGTCCAAAATTTTCTGGAAATTGCCGGGATTTGGCTGTCAGAAACAGTGTGCAGGTGGGAATGGCAACTTCCGGATGTCGGAAGTGTAGATTTCGACGAATTTCCTTAAAAATAGCTAAAAAAAACTTTGCCAACAATTTTTTTTTTCTGTCCGGGTTTTCACTTTTTGACATATGGCAACCGTACCTTAACTTCAATGGAGCATCACATTACAAAACCTTGGCATTTCTATATGATTACTAAATGCAGTCACCATACTTGGAAGTGGGTGAGTGGAGGAAATGTCCAGACACCGATTCTGTGTGCCAGTGTTTCACTTGCTCAAGATATACTTACTTTTAGGAATGCAAAGTGTCCAGTAATTGGTATTGTACATATTGCCCCCCTCCCCCACCCAGTCTTAAAATTAATGGATCAATAAATTAACAAGTACTATGTTGGCCCGGCATGAATATCCTGGTGCCAAAGAGTCTTTGCACTTGGCATCACTCACATCCTGTAATTAAACCAAGCCCACTGGTGAACCTGAGCTGTTTGGGAAGGAGCCACTGCATAATAGAACATGGGAGCAAAGTTGTCACATTTAAGAGAGATCAGTAATCCATTATGGGCCACAGCCAAGCTGGTGATGCATTGCTGAAAGCACCCTTTCAATATTGCATGAAGGGAGTCGGCCAAGCAAACCATATTAAAAGCTGGTTTCCTGCTCTTTTGGTAAGGCAGGAGCTCAGTCAGCACTCACCTCCCCAGCCAGGATCTTGCATGCCACAATCAATAGGGCTGTTCCAAGTCCTCCTAAGAATGGCAGACAACTCGCCACAGAACTATGCTCCAGGTTCTCTCAAGCCTGGAACTATGGGGATGCTGCAGTCCACAGAAGCAGCTTATCTAGCTCAGTATTTCCTGCACCGACTGGCAGCATCTCTCCAGGGGCTCAAACTGGGGACATTCCCAGCACTACTACATGTGAAGCAAATGTTCTGCCACTGAGATATGAACCATCAGTTGGAACTCACAAGCTCATGGAAGGAAGCAGATCCTTGCCTGGTCTCAGCTCCAAAACTTTGGACTGAGTCGGTTAACTTTGCAGGTTTTTGTTTGATTTACCACATTAAGTTAGCCTGGATAGCTCAGTTGGTTAGGGCATGGTGCTGATAATGCCAATGTTGCAGGTTCAATCCCCATATGGGACAGCTGCACAGTCCTGTATTGTAGGGGGTTGGACTAAGATGACCCTCTGGGTCTCTTCCAACTCTCCAATTCTAGAATTCCAACCACCAGCTATGAGTTGGATTCAGACTGTATCTTTGGAGATCACACAGGCAGGATCCGCCCTAATGGTAACCATAACTTGTACTGAGTCAGACCATCATAAAGGAGTACAGTATATTCTGGCGTATAAGACTACTTTTTAATCCAGGAAAATAATCTCAAAAGTTGGGGGTCGTCTTATATGCCGGGTGGAAAATCTGTGGTCAAGTATATCTCAAACTCTATATTTTAACTGGAAAAGTTGGGGGTCGTCTTATACGCCCAGTCATCTTATACACCAGTATATATGGTAAATTTCAAAGAATAGCTGTGTTTCTGTCCATAAATTGTTTCAGAAAGTGCAAATTAGGTAAAATTGCCCTTAACCTTGTCTCAATTATTGTAATGCACTCAGTGTGGGCCTACAGTTGGTCCTGGCCCATAGATGCCAAGGATAGGAGTCAATTCCCTGGGGCTGAGGTCCCTTGCACACACCCCAATCAAGTATTTGAGAGGGCTCCCCCCCAGTTGATGGGCATTGCCCTTCAAATTGTGTTTGTGTGCTGTGTCACGTGATCGAGTATACAGGGCAGAACCTATTTGCCCCCCCCCAATATTTTATTCAAGTTGGCAGCCCTTACACCAAGCATTGCCACCCTATCTGCATAACCTAGCAATTCTAAAATACAGACGTGCTTTTACTCTTGCAAGATTGAATGTATTGCCCTGGGCTGTACTTGAGGGACGATTCCAACAGATTCCACACAAAAAACACTTGTGTCCCTGTGGAGATGGCAGTAATGAATCGATGGTGTATGCCCTTCTGGCTTGCACTCTTTATAAAGACTTGAGGAATAAGGTTATCACTCTTCTTTTATTGTCCATTCTGGGTTGCCCAGCCACTGCCACAGTGTCCTTTCTCTTGGGAGATCAAGATGAGCAGGTGACAGCAAAGGTTGCAAGCTGTTTTTTTTATATAAAAAATAAAATAAAATACATTTTAAAAAATGATATTTATTGACAATTTACAAAGATTAACATTATATGTATGTATACAATTTCATACCAATAAATTTATACAGATTTATACAGATAACTTAAAACAAATAGTACAAATAACTTAAAACAAGACTGACTTCCACACTTCCTTCTTCTTTGAATTGATGTTCCTCCTTTGCACAGTTTTTCACTCCTTATTCATTAAATCATGCATCATTTCCCACCATTCCCAACAGGAAGGCCTCCAGCTTTTTCCTAAAGGAATATCTATAAATCTTTTTCAGTTCGTTGTATATATTTTCCCAGAATTTCTTGATCTTATCACAATGCCACCACATTTTATACTGCATTTTTATACCGCATTTTTATACCGCATTTTTATTGGGTTTCTTTGTTATAACAAATTGAATACAATTATCCAAATTTTATACAGGTATTTTACAATCCCCACCCTCCCATTGACTTCCCTCATCTTCCCTTTCTGGTTTATTTCATTACTTGTTATCTTCTGTATGTAAAATAACTGTACATGTTGTTACGCTATCTTTCATCATATTCTGCTTAAATAAAGTTGTGAATGTTTATTCAAAACCTGCCAATGAGTCCATCTCTTTTTGTTGTTTCTGTAGGTAAGTTGTTTAAGGTTCTCAATCTTTTTAAAATTCAATATTGTCCTTTCCATGTACTTTGTCTATTAACTTTGCTAATTCTGCATAATTCATCAATTTTTATTGCCATTGTTCTTTCGTTGGTACTTCTCCTGTCTTCCAGCCTTGTGCTAACAAAACTCTTGCCGCTGTTATAGCCTACATAAATATTTTCCATTTTTCTTTTAGCAGTTTTTGACCTGAAATACCCAGCAAAAAGGCTTCTGGCTTTTTTTACAAATGTCATTTTAAACATTTTTTCCCCCAGTTCATTATATATCATTTCCCAAAAAATTCTTTACAACTCTACATTCCCACCACACATGGTAAAAAGTGTCTTCCTTCTCTTTGCATTTCCAACAATTATTTGATCCTGTTTTATACATTTTTTGCCATTTTTACCGGTGTAATATACCATCTATACATCATTTTCATGTAGTTCTCTTTCAACAACATGCAATCTGTGAATTTCAGATTCACTTTCCATAATTTTTCCCAATCTTCAAATTGTATATTGTGCCCCAAATCTTGTGCCCATTTAATAATTACTGATTTAACTTATTCGTCTTCAGTTTCCCATTCTAATAATATACTACTTTATACACTTTCTTTAGTAAGTTGGAATTATCTTCTATAATTTCCTTTTGAAATCTAGAAATTGTGTAATTAAATCCTTTCTTATTGTCTTCTTTAAAGATCTCAATTAGTTATCTGTGATGCAGCCAACTCTGAACATGTTCTTTTAACTCTTCATAATCTTTCAATTTTAGTTTTCCTTCTTGTTCTATTAATAGATCTCTATATGTAAGCCAAATTCCTTTCTTACTTAACGGTTTAAGCAATGAAGCTTCAATAGGAGATAACCACCAAGGTATTTTTTTGTTGCAATAGAGCTTTATGTTTTTGCCATACCTTTATTAGCGACTTTCTTATTATATGATTGTAAAATCCTTTATGTACTTTCACCTCCCCATACCACAAATACGTATACCAAATCTGTTATCGTGTCCCTCCAACTCTAATGCCTCCTCCTTTTCTAATTTAATCAAATCCCAAATCCAAGTAAGACATGCTGCTTTGTAATAAAGTTTAAAGTCTGGGAGAGAAAAGCCTCCTCTTTCTTTTATATTTGTAAGTATTTTATGTTTAATCCTTGGCCTTTTCCCACCCCAGACAAATCTGGAAATATCTTTTTGCCTTTTTTTTTAAGCATACATCATTACTTATTATTGGTAATGTCTGAAAGAGAAACAACATTTTTGACAATGCATTCATTTTAATTGCTACAATTCTTCCTAACAGGGAAAGACTCCAAATATGAAATTTAGAAATTAAAAATTAGAAATTTAGAAATTAGGTTGCAAGGTTTTTAGCTAGGGCAGTTGGAATAAGATCCACCATTTGACTACTAATTCAAAACCCTAAAATGTATTTTATATAATTGACTTTTTATTTTCATTCATATATTGGATTGTTGTTTTATTGCTATGGCCGATGACTGATGCAAATAAAGATTCATTCATTCATTCATTCATTCATTCATTGCAAAACTCTGCAGCTAAACTGTTGAAGGGGACAAACTATTGCCAGCACATAAGTCTACAAAGCTTGCACTTGTTCCTCATATAATAGCGGGTTGGGGTCAAGGTTCCTGTATTAATTTACAAGGACCACCTGATGCTTTTTATATCCCTGTTCAATTTCCTAGGTTTCCAGCGGTGTCACTGTTAATGGTTCCCCATAGCTTAGATGCACAGCTTAGATCCAAAAGAGTCTTGTGTTCAGTATTATGGTCCAATTTTGTGGAACTTGCCTCCAGTTGGGGTCAGACAGGTCCTCTCCTTGTTGAACTTCTTGCACTTCCTGAAGGCCGGTTTTTATTATTATTTATCCCAGCAGGTTTTTAAAATCAACTCTAATTTCACAGTTTTCACTCATCTTTTGCCCTCTACTGCTGGTCTCCTGTGCACTGCTTAGAGATGACTGTGATTAAGCGGTATGCAAATTGCTGAAATAAAACTAAAAGGTAAAATGAATGTGAACTGAGTTGAATATCTTCCCCCATCCCTGCCTGCAAATCATGGCAACTCCTGGCTTTGTTGCTGCTGAAGCAATTCATTATGGGTCAGTGCAGCAGTGCTCTTGAGCAACCCCCCATTCATTTCAATGGTGCTTGAGCAGGAAAACTTTCCATTGCACAGTTTTCATCAGCAAGAGGAGCTACCTATGTCTAACACAATAGATGTTGGAGTAGTGATGGGGGGGGGGCGATAATTGCTTTTTCTGTTTTTAGTCCAGACAAGAATCCTTTTTAACCCTTCACTCTCCCCACCTTTTGACAGTCCCTTAATAAGAAGCCTGTTTGGGAGGACAGCAAAGAAGCCTAGGCTTAAAATTGGCTACAGAATCTGGCAGCTCCTCTTAGTAGGTGTCAAAAGCGTATGTCCAATTATAACACTACATCCATTGCAGATGGGAAGAGAAGCAGATGGCTATCAGGGGACTCAGATGCCATTTTGAGAGGAGGGAGGAGGAGGAAAGAAAACTGCATTTGTTTGCCCTCTGTAGAAATTAAATATTGGTCTGTTTGATTAGAGACGGATGCAGTGATATAACTGGCCAATGAGACAGAAACAGTCTGGGATAGCCTGGCTCAGTTTCTACAACTGGGAACCTATGGGAATAGAGGAGGGGGAGGGGAGGGACATAGGAAGCTGCCATATATAGAGTCAGACCATTGGTCTATGTTAGGGCTACCATGCGTCTGGATTTTCCTGGACGTTACTAGACGTCCAGGGGTAATTTCCAAAAGGCAGATCTTAGGCAAATCAATCAAGAAAAATCTCTCTCTCTCTCTCTCTCTCTCTCTCTCTCTCTCTCTCTCTCTCTCTCTCTCTCTCTCTGCATTTTTGTAAAACCTCAACAACTTTGAGGTTTGTGTAGGGGCCTCTTTCAGCCGTATCTGGAGATACTGCTGGAGATTAGGCCTTCTGCACGCAAAGCAAATGTTCTACCACTGAGCTACAGGGACACTGTTCACTCTTTTCAAAGCATTCCTCTGCAATCAAGAGGGCTAGAAACTTGACTAGGAGGGAAGCAACCACCCTTAGTGGGCATTACTGTATATTCCAACCTCTCCTCTGGCTCAGCTGCTAAACTGCATGTGTGCGAAGTAAAGCCACAGGAGCACAAAAAGTACATTGACACACATCCTGTCAGTATTATTATTTATTAGACTAGTGGTTTAAGCCCGTTAAAAAAACGTGCGCTAGAATATATGTGGAGGGGGCTGGCGCCCCACCCCCACCCCCCTGCCAAAGCGTGCTTTAGCGGGTGGTGGGGGGGTGGAGGAGAGGCAAGCAGGGCTTCTCCGCTTTAACGGAGAAGCCCTGCTTGCCCCCCCGCCCCCACCCCCCTGCCAAAGCCTGCTTTAGCGGGTGGTGGTGGGGTGGAGGAGAGGCAAGCAGGGCTTCTCCGCTTTAACGGAGAAGCCCTGCTTGCCCCCCCCGCCCCCACCCCCCTGCCAAAGCCTGCTTTAGCGGGTGGTGGTGGGGTGGAGGAGAGGCAAGCAGGGCTTCTCCGCTTTAACGGAGAAGCCCTGCTTGCCCCCCCGCCCCCGCCTGCCTGCCAAAGCCTGCTTTAGCGGGTGGGGGGGCGGGGTGGAGGAGAGGCAGCAGCGCCATGCAGGCCAACGGGGCAGGAGGGGGTCAACAGCAACCGGCTCTCCTTGTAGCGGCGGGAGCAGCAGCGTGACCTCCCTCTTCGGCTGCCACTCGTTGTGATGGCCTGGGAGTCAGACTCTGATGCTGAACCTGAGGGATCCCAGCCTGCACAGGATTCCCCGCCTCCAGAACCAGCTGAGCCGGGGCCAGGGCTTGAGCCTGAAGGATCCCCACCTGTGCAGGATCCCCAGGTGCAGGCATCAGCAGAGTCTGCTCTGGCTCCTGATGGGAGGGAGGACCCATTGCCTGCAGGTGCTCCACTCCCAGCCTCTTCAGAGGAAGCTGAGGCTTCCCCTGGGTCCTGTAACCCACCATCCTCTCCTGAGCTACAGAGGCTCAGGGCAGAGAGGCGAAGGGAGTTAAGTGTCTGCAGGAGGAGTGCTCGCCTCCAGGCCCGGAGGAGAGGCGAGTCTCCAGAGGATCGGGACCGCCCTAAGCATAGGGCCAGATAAAAGCCAGCCAGACCAAGCCCAAGTTGCGTGAGCAACTTAGTTGCAAGCGTGTGCTCAACCTGCAACCTTGTGCCTGAACCTGCCTTGGACCTTGACCTGCTTCCTGCCTCGCTCCCCGCCGGACTGACCTCCTTTGGACCCCTAGACCCAGGACTGGACTTGGACCTCGCTTCATGGACAAGCCCTTGGGGCCAGCACAGTTTGCTCACGCCACACCCGCACTCCCCCTTCGCTGGGGTGCGTTCGGGAGGAACTAGTAGCCATGGCCGACCAGGCGGCTGCGCTGGTGGCATTGGCCCAGGAGAACCAGGCCTTGACCCACATCGTGCAGCAGCTAAGCAATGCGGTTACGGCGCTTCAGCAGCGTTTGGATGCCTTACCGGCTCCTGGGGCCGCCGCCCCAGCTCCTGGCAAGTACCCAGTGGCCCTGCCAGAGAAATTTGATGGGTCCCCAGCCAGCTTTCCCATGTTTCTCGCCCAGGCCAAGCTGTATATTCAGGGGCGAGCTCGGGATTTCCCCGACGACCGCACCAAGGTGCACTTCCTGATCAGCTTGCTGAAGGACCAGGCGGCCAAGTGGGCGTTGCCGCTGCTCCGGCAAGACTCCCCCTTGCTGACAGACTATACGGGGTTTTGCAATCTTCTGGAAACCACGTTCGCCAACCCTCAGAAGGGGAGTCAAGCCAATCGGGCAATTCGGCGGTTGAAACAGGGCAAGTCCACAGTGGCCACCTACGCCACGGAATTTCGGCTGCTGGCGCAGGACTTGACCTGGAACGACTCTGCACTGCGGGACCAGTATCTCGAGGGACTTTCAGACGAGATACTGGATCAGCTGGCCACGTTGGATCGCCCTGCCACACTGGATGCCCTCATCCAATGGAGTCTGCAGATAGACGATCGGTTGGAGGACCGTCGCCAGGCCCGGGGCCGCCGGCACTCCGGGCTCCCGGCGCCGGTGCTTCCCTGCAGTTCCGTGGCCAGAGCTGAGTCATTGGAGGAGCCGATGCAGCTCGGGGCAGCGCGGCCTCGCCTCTCCCCCTCGGAAAAGACTCGGCGTCGAGAGGGGAACCTGTGTCTCTACTGCGGTGGGAGTGGACACTATGCCCGAACCTGCCCTGAGAAACGCCAGCCGCAGGGAAAACGGCCAACCCCAGTAGCCGATGGCCCAGGCTACCTGGGGTCCCAAGCATTGCATGATGGGCCCTCACCAGTGGAATTGCAACACCTCATGATACCGGTGCGTCTATACCCCCCCGGTGGGCCCTGGATTCTCACCCACGCTCTGGTGGATTCGGGGGCAACCCGCTCCTATATGGACTCTGCCTTCGCCACTCAGCATCAGGTGCCGCTTCAGAACAAGCCGGAACCAGTACAGGTGGAAGCAATTGACGGACGGCTCCTACGCTCAGGCGCTGTTACTCGGGAGACCCAGCCCTTGGTCCTGTGCTACCAGCAGCGCCGGGAGGTGCGAACCCTGGACATTGCCACCATGCCCCGGTTTCCCCTGGTGCTTGGGATGGACTGGCTGGAGTCGCACAATGTTCAGATCGACTGGGTCAATCGGACTGTACGCTTCCCAGACCCGGGTTCCCATGCTCAGTCCGAGTTAGTAGCTGCTGCCCCCATGGGGCAGGCTGTGTCAACGCTCCCTGCCGTGTACCAGGACTATTTAGACGTGTTCGAGGAACAGGGAGCAGACCAGCTGCCGCCTCATCGGTCCTTCGACTGCGGCATAGACCTACAGCCTGGGGCGCCCCTGCCTGTGAGCCGCCTATATTCTCTTTCGGAGCCAGAGCGTGAAGCCTTGCAGGACTTCCTTCGCAAGAACCTGGAACGCGGGTTCATTAGGCCCTCTACCTCACCCACTGCCGCTCCTGTACTCTTCGTTAAGAAGAAGTGTGGGGAGCTTCGCCTCTGCCATGACTACCGGGCCCTGAATAAGATCACCATCCCAGACCGGTACCCCTTGCCCCTTATTGCAGAATTGCTGGAGCGGGTGCAGGGGGCGCAGATGTTCACCAAACTGGACCTCCGAGGGGCCTACAACTTGATTCGGATCCGTGCCGGGGACGAGTGGAAGACGGCATTCGGGACCCGGTATGGGCAGTTTGAATACCTGGTTATGCCGTTCGGATTATGCAACGCGCCCGCCGTGTTTCAACGGTACATCAACCACGTGTTCCAGGACTTGCTAGACAAATACGTGGTGGTGTACCTAGATGATATTCTGATTTATTCCCGTGACCCAGCCCGTCACGAGAGTCATGTTCGGTCCGTGTTGCAGCGCTTGCGGGAGCACCGCCTGTACGCCAAGCTCAGCAAGTGCGAGTTCCACCAGCGGTCAGTGGACTTCCTTGGACACCGACTCTCCCCTGACGGGGTGCAGATGGACCCTGGGAAGGTGGCTGCGGTTCGAGAGTGGGCAGCGCCCCGGAACCGCAAGGACTTACAGCGGTTCCTAGGGTTCGCCAACTATTACCGGACCTTCATTGCAGATTATGCTCATCGCACAACCCCATTAACCCGACTGCTGCGCCCCAAGACGCCCTTCTCCTGGGATGAGGAGGCTGAAGTGGCATTTCAGGGGTTAAAAGCCTGTTTCCAGAGGGCGCCGATTTTACAGCATCCTGATCCCTCTCGTCCCTTCGTGGTGGAGACTGATGCCTCCAGTACGGCTCTCGGTGCCATCCTGTCTCAGCAACATGGACCTGATGCGCCGCTGTTACCCTGCGCTTACTACTCCCGGCAGCTCCTTCCGGCGGAGCGTAACTATACCGTGTGGGAGCGGGAACTACTGGCCATCAAGGTGGCCTTTGAGGTCTGGCGCCATCATCTTGAGGGGGCACGACACCCGGTGGAAGTGAGAACGGACCACCGGAATCTGGAGTACCTCCAGACCACCCGCAAGTTGAACCAAAGGCAGATCCGGTGGGCGCTGTTTTTCTCCCGGTTCCAGTTCCGGATCCGCTACATCCCTAGCTCCCAAAACCGGAAAGCGGATGCCCTGTCCCGGAAACCCGAGGACGTCGCGGACACTGTACAGCAGGCAGTACCGACGACTATCTTACCACCGGCCGCATTCCTGGCCACTCAGGAGGCCAAGCCGCTGCAGGCTCGGGTGCGAGAACAGCAACGGGTCGACGCTTGGGCTCAGGAACGGCTCCGGGAACTGTCTGACGGGTCATGCCCTCGATATCCGGGGCTGGCCCTGCACCAGGGCCTACTGCTGCACCAGGGTCGTCTATACATCCCACCAGGACCATTGCGGGCTGAGGTTCTCCAGTTGTCCCACGATGCCCCAGCAGCAGGGCACTTTGGGCGGTACCGGACCACCCATCTGGTAAGCCGGGAGTTCTGGTGGCCCCGCCTGAAGGCTGATGTGGCACGCTATGTTGCTGGTTGCGATGTCTGCCGGCGGGCCAAGGGTCCTACCGGGCGACCTCCCGGTCTGCTCCAGCCATTACCAGTCCCACCGCGTCCCTGGCACACGGTCTCGCTGGACTTTGTGGTGGACTTGCCCCCATCTCGTCACTGTACCTGCCTCCTGGTTTTCACGGACCATTTCACTAAGATGGTGCACTGTGCCCCCTGCCCGTCCATACCCACAGCTAAGGAGACGGCTCAACTGTACTTGCAGCACATCTTCCGCCTGCATGGCCTTCCCGAGCGTGTGGTTTCTGACCGCGGCGTCCAGTTCACATCCCACTTCTGGCGAGCCCTGCACCAGACCCTTGGGACGGAGGTCTGTCTATCTTCGGCCCACCACCCGCAGACCGATGGCCAGACGGAACGGGCAAATGCGGTGCTGGAGCAGTACCTCCGGTGTTACTGCAGCTTCCAGCAGGATGACTGGGTCGATCACTTGCCATTGGCGGAGTTCGCCTACAACAATGCAGTGAACGCCTCCACCCAGCAGACCCCGTTCCAGGCCTCCTACGGCTACCATCCACGTTTGTTCCCGGACGTGCTGCCAGCTTCCGCGGTCCCCGCAGTGACAGACTGGCTTCAGGAGCTTCAGTCCCAGCAACAATTATTGATGGAGCAACTGCGCCAGGCCAAGGACGCATACAAGGCCCAGGCTGACCGACATCGTCAGGAGGGGCCAGAACTCCATGTTGGCGATTGGGTGTGGCTCTCTACCCGTCACCTACATCCTTCTCGGCCCTCACGAAAGCTGGATGCACGGTTTGCCGGCCCATTCACCATCACTGCGCAGGTGTCGCCGGTGGCGTTTCGCCTCCAGTTACCTCCAGCGCTCAAGGTTCACCCAGTATTCCACCGGTCCCTACTTAGTCCAGTCGCCCCGCCCGACGAGTTCCACCCAGACAATCCACGACCGCAGCCAGTTTTGGTTGAGGGGGAGCCTGAGTACGAGGTGGAGCGCATTCTCGACTCACGATACCGCAGGGGGAAGCTCCAATACCTCATCGACTGGAAGGGGTATGGGCCTGAGGATCGTTCATGGGAACCAGCGGAAAACGTCCACGCACCTGCCTGCCTCCGTGATTTCCATGCAGCTTACCCCAGCAAGCCTGGTCCGGCCCCTCGGTTGAGGGGGAGGCCTGGGAGGGGGGATGGTGTGATGGCCTGGGAGTCAGACTCTGATGCTGAACCTGAGGGATCCCAGCCTGCACAGGATTCCCCGCCTCCAGAACCAGCTGAGCCGGGGCCAGGGCTTGAGCCTGAAGGATCCCCACCTGTGCAGGATCCCCAGGTGCAGGCATCAGCAGAGTCTGCTCTGGCTCCTGATGGGAGGGAGGACCCATTGCCTGCAGGTGCTCCACTCCCAGCCTCTTCAGAGGAAGCTGAGGCTTCCCCTGGGTCCTGTAACCCACCATCCTCTCCTGAGCTACAGAGGCTCAGGGCAGAGAGGCGAAGGGAGTTAAGTGTCTGCAGGAGGAGTGCTCGCCTCCAGGCCCGGAGGAGAGGCGAGTCTCCAGAGGATCGGGACCGCCCTAAGCATAGGGCCAGATAAAAGCCAGCCAGACCAAGCCCAAGTTGCGTGAGCAACTTAGTTGCAAGCGTGTGCTCAACCTGCAACCTTGTGCCTGAACCTGCCTTGGACCTTGACCTGCTTCCTGCCTCGCTCCCCGCCGGACTGACCTCCTTTGGACCCCTAGACCCAGGACTGGACTTGGACCTCGCTTCATGGACAAGCCCTTGGGGCCAGCACACTCGTCCTCTGCAGCGCCGGCATTCCATTTAAACCGCCCCGCTTGAACTGCCGACGCTGCTCGTGTCTCTCTGCTCCAATCCCTGTGTCCCTGGGGCACATGCTCAGTTGCGCAAACCCAGAGACACACGGACTGGACGCAGAGACACTTGCATTTTATATATATAGATTTTTGTCATAGGATATGGGTTTTTTAAAGCATAGGATCCTAACAGGATCATTTACTTAACTGCCACCAATAGTAACAGTGTCAAACTGAAATGTCAATTCATTCCGCCTTGAGCTGAAACCCACTTGGTTCAAAAGTAGTCATACTGCAAGAAACATCTAATGGGTAGTCTTGTCCAGAGCATTTCAGCAATTGCCTCATTGCATGTGTGCCCTAATAAGAAATATGTTTCTCATCTTGCCTTCTGTACATCTTAGAAATTGGCATAGCCGATCAAGCAGAAGCCATTGTGCTCAATGTCAGAGTTATCTGGGTCTTTAATGAGTCTCTGGAGGGGTCTGCAATGGATTTTGCTGCCAATTTAATGTTCAGCTGCTCACTGCAAGGGAGGGGGGGTGCAGACAAAGAATGGGAAATGGATTTGGTGCTGCAAATTGTATCCACCACATGCTATCCATAAACCTCTATCTGGTCCAGCATCTTCGGGCATTGCTGGTGTGGGGTCTCCACGATAACATCAGGTATGCAAGTTTCATGGACCAGTTGCCCTAAAGGAAGTGTATCATGGACTATCTTGCTCAAAGAAGAGGCGCCTTGCTCAGATCTTGGCAGTTTGTTATGCAGAAAGATAGAAAACTTCTTTATGCTTGGTTTGAATATTTGTCCATTGAGCTCAGTATTGTATGTTCTGGCTAAAAGTGACTTTCTGGCATCTAAGATGGGAGTCTTTCCCATCATCTGCTGCCTAATTCTCTTATCCACCACATGCAATGCATGTAACCAAAGGTTGAGCAATGGGTTAACTCATTCAACTGTGTTCCTAGCAATAGTATAAAACCATAGACTTAGAAGAAAATCTGAGGACCATCTAGTCCAAACCTCTGCAATACAGGAATATGTATAATTTGCTAATTTCCCAAAGCAAACTTAAAGAACAACTCCTCCACCTCCCCCCAAAACCCCCACCCACCTAAATGCTGGTGGCTGAAGTCTAGCAAAGCACTTTCAGGGGTGAGAAGGTGGAAATTAAATGAGATTTTTTTTTTTTTTTTTTTTGCTTCTTCTTATCTTTAGGTTCAGGAGAAAAGAACAGGAGAAGAGAACCAGTCACTGGAGGGACAGTAAGCACAATCTTGTCTCTTTCAGTTTAGCCCAGTTTCTCATTACAGTATTCCAGTCTTAAATTCCATTCATCCATTTCTAAATTACTTTGCCCTAAATATATGTGGTAGCAAAGTGCTAAGTCAAATACTCTACGATGTTGAAATCTGGAGTTCTTTCTTGAACTCCATTAAAGTTTTGGAAACAGCTCTTCTTCATACTTAATCTGAGTAGCCAACAACTAAGGCAATAGTAGACTGCACTCAGTTAAAGTATATTAAAAGAATTGCTACTATACTAGTGTTTTCCTGCACTGTGCTATATGGAATTGTGTGATACCAGAGTTGGTTGTTTTAGACTATTACTAATTTCCAGAACTTGAATAAATGTCAGCTAAGGGATTTCCTCTTCTGGATACAACTCAGAAGGGACCTACAACTAAATAGAAACACAACTCCCCCCCCCCCCCCCGGTTTGCACTCTTGAGAAAAAGAGCATTTTACAGATACTTTCACCAGTTTCCTCGGGCTGCATTTCCAAGTGATGCTCACTGCAGTCTTGGATGGCTTCTACAAGGTCCTGTACACAGACAAACTTTGTATCTGTGGACATCCTCAGGTACAAAACGTCACTAATTATCTGTTAGGCTACCCCTTGTGTAGAGACCCAAGAGTTCACTTTACACATGCAAGCAGTTAACACCCCAACATAAATTGTTTGGTTTCTTTTGAGAGGCACTAATAGCTCTGTAATGTGGCCTTCTGTACACTGGCTGCATAAAATAAAATCAGGAAAAAAGAAGTTGGATAAAATCACTATAAGTTGTTTTGGTGATTCAGAGGTTTAATCTGAAATCAAGCTATGTATGTTCTGTATTATTTTATCAGTAATATTGCTACAGTTTTGTATGGTCTTTGGATAGAACACTAAACTTATGAACTGAACAGAAAATGTGTATTCGTTTTCACATGCATTTCTCCTAATAGGCACATTTTGTGTGTGTGCAATGTTGCTAAATAAAGACATTCCCCACGAAGCAATTTCCTCTAGTGCCATTTTGCCCATTGTTTCCACTAAACCTGTGTGTTTCAGCACACACTAATCCTCCAATGCTTTCTTGGTATGCTTTAAAAAAGAAAGATATGTATCAGAAAATTCAGAAGAGTGAATTCCAAAGGATAGCTGAATTTTAGGTGACATTTCAGTTCAGGAAGTGGAAACGGGGCAAGTTAACTTGAAAAATGGAACCAAATGAAAGATTGAATCATTGTTAACCTCGGGGAAGGGGCACAGCTTGAGTTGCCAACTCAAGTGCATGCTTTGCATTGCAAAAGGTCCTTCAATTTAAAAGGAACTCAAGTAGCAGAACTGGAAGAGAGCGTTCTGTCTGAGGCTCTGGAAAGGTGCTGCCATCCAAGAGTAGAAAAGGCTGGGATGAGTGCACCAGCGATCTGACATAGTATGTGGAAGCTTCATGTGTTCCTATTTAGCTTGCCCTCCTTTGATCAGAATTCATTTCCATTTTGACATTTAAAATGTATCGACTTTCTTCCAAATCAGACGAGGAACAGAATGTTGAATATGGTACATCACGACATTGCAAAGTTTTAAAAGATCTAATGCCATTTAAAATGGTAATTAAAATATTGCGTCCCACCTTTTGAACCAAAAAGTCTCCCCACAAAGCAACTAACTTTGAGCTCAAATGCTGCTAAACCAGGGATGTGGAACCTGTAGCCCTCCAGCTGTTACTGGACTTCAACTCCCATTATCCATGACCACTGGACCATGCTGACTGGGGCTGAGGGGAGTTTGAATCCAAGAACAGCTGGAGGGCCACAGGTTTCCCACCCCTGCTTGGACGAAACATTTCCTTAGGCTCTAGAATGAACAGACATAACCTCTGCAGAGAAGTCCCACCTCCCAATGACATGAAAGGGTGCTAACTGGTGAAAATCTCTTTTATCTAGAGGGCTGTAAATAAGAAGCATCAAGGCATTGCCAGTTCCATGGGCCAAGGGTTGTGAATGGTTGCTTGGGGTCATCATAAATATAAGCAGCATAGTCTTTTCTGGCTGTTACTATTTTCATTCAGGAAGAGCTTTCGGGTATCAAAACGTTAACCTGTTGTGAATTAAAATGGCCTTTTGCCGCTTCAATCAAAGCCCACTGAAATTGACAGAAGAGTTTCCATGGCATGCCCCATGCAGGTACTGTTGCAGGGGGAGGGGGGGTTATGTTTTCCACCTATTCCATTTTGGCTTGGGCCCCACTTTTAAAAGAAAGAAAGAAAGAAAGAAAGAAAGAAAGAAAGAAAGAAAGAAAGAAAGATGTAAATGGATTAGCAGAGCCTCCTTCTTTCACCACCAAGCAACCACAGCTTGTCCTACTAAGAATTTAGGAGAAGGGTTTCATTCTAAGGCTTATAATACTCAGGCTGGACTAAATTTTTGAGCCACTGGAAGCTCTACCATAATCTCAAGGGGGGTTGGGTTCTGCATTGAAACTGCCTCCTCTTTTTCTGTGTCTTGGTCATGAGGAGCAAGTGAGCTGGTAGATGCCATTAACACATACCCTTTATGTTCTCATTCTGAGAAGCATCCTATGAAACTCTCCTCGCAATCAATTCTACAATTCTCAGAGTTGCTTAACTGGCAATCCTTCTTTGCAAGGAACTCTGGAAGTTAAAGCTTTGTGAGATGTATAGGGGTCCTCTTAACAACCCTCAGCACCCTTAACAAAATACAGTCCCCAGTGTGAAGTCCTAAAATCCAGGTATAACTAGGATTCTTTGAGTTGAAACCATGACTCTTTAAAAGTGGTACCATTCTTTGCTTTTTTCTGTGTGTTTTGTTTTTTCAAATATTATTTTTTGTGGATTATAATGTCTAGATTATATGTTTCTTAGGGGGTTTGTTTGTTTGTTTGTTTGTTTCTATTGGTTGATTTGATATGGTTGTATTTTAGAAGTCTGAAATTAAATAAAGCTATTTTAAAATTTAAAAAAAACGTGGTACCATGGTGCTCTCTCCCAGGATCCTCCTCAAATGCAGAGGCTCTTCTACTGTCACCCAGAAACAAAACAAAATAAAAAATAAAAAATTCCTTCCAGTAGCACCTTAGAGACCAACTAAGTTTGTTCTTGGTATGAGTTAATCTGAAGGTATCTGAGGAAGTGTGCATGCACTTTTTTATTTTGTTTTGACTATGGCAGACCAACACGGCTACCTACCAGTACCCAGAAACAAGTCTCCTCATCTCCTCGTGGCTGAAACAACTTTAGACTCCACCCCTCGCCTCATGACTCCTCTATTTTCTGTCTCCGCCATGACTCTCCTCATGGCTGCTGCCCCCTCACCAATCTGTCTTCACATAGTTGCTCTGTGGTCCCTCATGGCTTGTGCTATAAATGTGCTATAAATGTATGGCGTGTACACAGCCTGGAACAGCTTCCTCAGATTTAGACTTCAGATCCCATGTCAGTGTTGGGGGATGGGGAGGATGGGGAGCTGGGCTGGCAACTCAGTAGGACTTTGGGATCACCATGGGCATCATATATTAATGGGTACAAGTCAGGGTCCTTTATTCCTTGAAGAAGGCCAGATGCTTAATATTAAACCATGCCAGCTGAGAGGATTTTAGAAGGGTTAGAGAAGTGTCAGGGAGGACGATGTTGTAAATATGTGGGTGGGAGGGAGGGGAGTTGAAGAAAGAACCTATCCCCCTCCCCACAACCCTTTCTTGAGTTTCAGAGCAGAGGTGAGAATAAAACTCAAGTCTCTGTGGCTCATTGTAGCTCACATGCTGAGCCTCTACCTAGCACCTTGGCTCTTCCTTCTAAAAGCTGACAGCAATTATTCCTGAGGGAATAATTGCCAGCAGGCACAGTTCACCTAAGTGGTGTTTTTAACCTCTGGGGGCCATTACAAGTTTATTGGTGGTGGTGGGTTCCGAGTGACAAAATCAATTGTGGTTTTATTTTTATTTTTTTCTGTCAGCTATCGAAGTGAGGCAGGCACAGGAGCCCCGAGAAAACAAAGTGTTGGCAACTCAAGTGGATAGGAGGGAATCGACCTAGATTTCCCTCCTGGGTCTGCAGCTGTTCCCCTGAGCTGCCTCCTCAGGCTGGGGTTGCTCCTAAAAACATTTGTAGTCCACCCTTCATGTGCACAAGGGAGGGTTGCTCCAGAGAACTGGGATGCTAGATCTCCCATGGCAAATGCAGGAACAGGGAGGGCTACCGCCCAACAGCATCATCAGGGACTTTCACTGGCATCTGCCTGGCAGTTTCATTCCTGACTTCAGCCTGCCAACTTCCACTGGCTTCCATCTTTGAATAGCCACTGGGCTGGTTCATCCTTCCACCCTGTACCTGTAGCTGGCTCCTGTCACATAATTCCCAGGAATGTCACATCTGGTGGGCTACCTATGCCAGCCCAATGCACCCAGACACACACCGTTCACCTCAACAGCAATCAAACACACATGGAGACATGTTCACTCATCAGCTGCTCTCCATTCACACACGTATAAGCCCCCAGCTTCAGTCCACAAACATCCACACAGTTTCTGTCAATGGGCTTCCAAAGGTGAGTTTGAACAAGTTTACATCCCAAACAACAGTCTGTTTCAGGAATTGCAGTGTCCACCAGCATCCAAATGCGAACGCTACTGGCTTCCATTCCCCAACATTTGCCAGCTTCCACCAGGTCCATCGCCAGACATCAGCCAGCCTCTAGCCATGGAGACGTTCAAGGCACAAACCTACTCATCATGCCACAGCCTTCCACTGCCAGGTGATCTCCTCCTTGGTCACCTCGGGAGACTCCTGGAAGGCCACCCTCAGCCCTCAGACTAGAGGTTCCCCACCTTGGTCATAAATAAATGGTTTTTAAAATTGGTGTTTCCACCATTAGTCATTCTCAGAGTAGACCCATGGAGTCAATAGACCAAGAGTGAGGAGGAGGTAGGTGCCACCTGCCTGGACTGGCTGCACAAAGGCAGGCAGGTGAGGGACTCGCCAAGGGGAGACTGGGGTTGATGGGGGTGTTGAGGTCAGCAGAGGTGGGGGCCTCTTGGTAATTCCACCACCCTCAGAAGTGTAGTGGCCCAGGAGAGGGCATCTTCCTCCTGAGTTGTGGCATTCCCTCTCTGCAGAGGTGCATCAGGTACCCTTGCTATATAACTTATGACAAATGTTGAAGACGTGCCTCTTTACCCTGGCCTTTGAAATCTGAGATGTGTGTTTTCTGGGCCCTCCCAATTCCTGTGACTAATTTGTTTTAAATGTTTTTAATACTGAATTTAAACTGCTGCAATCCACCCTGTGATCTGCTGGTGAAAGCAGGTACATAACAGCAACACTTGCTGCTCTCCCAGACGATTGCCTTTGGACCTGCCTACCACTGGCATGTGATCCCCAGAAGATATTGTGGCCCTCAGGCTGAGGAAAGCTCCTCCCCTTCTTGTTTTCAGTGAGGTTTATAGATGGGGTGTGTTGTTCATTATGGGTCATCCCAGTTCAAATGGAGGCACCCAGATTTATCCATATAAAATGCATTTCAAGACCTGCACAAGAGAAATTCCTTTTCATACAAGAGAAATTCCTTGTTCTTGACACATCTTGGCTCCTCCAGCACGTGGAGGAAGTCAAGCGTGCATGAAACTGAAGTTGGGCAGTTCTAAGGGAGAAACAAATCAACCACAGCCTTGATTCTGTCCATCCAAGCAAATCCAGATGGGTAGGCAAAGCCTGGGGGTGAAAAGAAGAAGAAAAAGCAATGTTTGCTCCTCAAAATGCCTTAAGTAATTATATTTTAGCATAGGCTTTAAAAAAAAATGCTACAGATTAGTTTTGGTGGCTTTGGTGGTTGTGGGGGAGCTCTGTTGTAAGGAACATATGTAAGCCCTAAGCCAGGATGTATATCAGCTTCCAGCCACCTTAATGTCTCCTGAATAATAGAAATTTAATGTTGGAAGGTACCTCAGATGTCACATAGTGAAACCCTCTGCTCAATGCAGGATCTGCAGTGTAGGATGGAACTAGGGGAAACAGCCATAGCTCAGTGGTACACCATCTCTTTTGCATGTCAAAGGTCCCAGGATCCCCAGGTAAGGCTGGGAGAGAATCCTGTCTGATTTGGTATAAAGGTGTGGCTTGTGATGCTTATTTAAAGGAAAGAGAGCAAGTGCAAAGCCTTTTGTGGTCCTGGAAGTGATGAGATATCTCAGGTTAGCAACTTAGTTAAACCTCCAAACTAGCCAGATGATAGCTCAAGAAATATCATGTCATTTCACCCGCTTTAAAACATTGAAATGCTGGTTACTGTAAGGTGCTTCCTGCCATCTATTAGGGAAGGGCCATAACCATAGGTAGAACATCTGCTTTGCATGAGAAGGTCCTAGTTTCAATCAACAGCATCTCCAGTTAGGGCTGGGAGAGACCTCCTGCCTGAAATCCCAGAGCCACTCCCAGCCAGTAAAGACAATACAGAGATAAATGCACTGAGTCATGAAGTTTCCTATGTTTCTTCCCAACTACAACATCCCTGGAGGATTGCCAGTTCAGCCTCTGCCTAAGTACCTGCAGTAAAGATAATCCCATCACCTCACAAGGTAGAATCTCCGCCTTCCAAAGAGAGCTTATTGTTAGGTAGTTTCTCCTAATGATTACCCAGAATCTGCTTCCTTGCAATTTCCTCTTATTAATTCTAGTTCTGCCCTCTGGAACAACCAGTGACAAGCCTCCTCCATCTTCTGTATGACAGCCCAACAGATATTTGAAGACAGCTGTCATGTCTCCCCTTAATTTTTTTTCTTCAGGCTAAACCTATACCCAGCTCATTCTACTTTTCTTCATAGGACTTGGTTTTCCAGACAGACCCTTCTCACCATCCTAGTTGCCCTCCTTAAGACATGCAACAGTTTGCAAATGCCATTCTTAAAATGTGGTGTCCAAAACTGGACACAGTCCTCCAAATGAGGCTTGAAATACAATTGCATCTCATTTCGAGATGCCTCACTTCCTGGTTGCACCTTTTTGAATCTCCTTATGACCCTGCATACCCTTGCATTGATGCCCTCTCATTTGCCAGTGTTGTTCTTTCAATGTGGCATCCTGGGATCCTTAACCCTCTCCTGACCCTGATACTTTAGGAAAGGGGGGAAGTTACTTGGTAAACCAGATTACACAACAAAATAAAAAGAGCAAAATAGTCCTATAGTCAACACTAGATGAACTGGCAAGTGGATTCTCCTGCACATCCCCAGACAAGGGCTATAATTTAAAAGATAGCAGCTTTGAGGCAGAAAACAAAGTTTCAGTCTGTCCTCCTGTTAGAAGGGGCAGCCTAGAAACAGTAGCTTCCGTTAAACCCATTTAGTGGCCCTAATTTCCCAGGGCAAGTCACAACCATTTAAAGTACAACATCAAAAACATCTTAAAAGAAATCACAATCACAAGGCGTGTCCCTGAACATATACACCTCAGGTGTCAAAGGACAAAGAGGTGCATCTTTGGCGTTTATGTTCCACCTTCAACTCCAAGGGGTTTAAGGTTCATGCATGGTTCCCCTCATTCTCATTTAATCCTCACGACAACCCTGTGGGGTAGCTTAGGCCAAGAGGCAGTGACTGGTCCAAGGTGAAGTTCATAGTTGAGTGAGGATTTGAACCCTAGTCTCGCACACTTTAACCACTGTACCACACCAGCTCTTCATTGCATGAGCCCACTAAACATAGGATGCTGCTTTATGGTGAGTCAGATCCTTAGTCTATCAAGCTCAATATTGTCTACACTGACTGGCAGCAGCTCTCCAGGGTTTCAGGCAGTGATATCTGCTAGCCTTACCTGGAGATGCCGGGGATTGAACCGGGGCATTCTGCACCATACACGTATTGGGAGCTGAATGATGAAGAGGACAGAAAGAAAAGAGAAAACTGTGCCTGCCTGAACAACTGTAATGCTCACTTCAGTGGTGTTGCAGAATGTGGGGTGAGTGAGAAGTTTAGCATGGAGGGAAACATCAATGGGAATAAAAGTCGACTAGTAAAGAGAGACCTGAGGGAGGGGAGGGAGGGGAAGGGAAGGGAAGAGTATGCAGCTGAGATGAGGGAAAGTGGGTGCATAGCAACAGACCTGAAAGGAGCCTGCTCTGACAAGAGACTGTGATCCAATTAGTGGCAAATAACTGACGTCCTTGTCATGTAACCAACAGTGATTTCGGGTTGGGTTCTTTGGTGACTTTGTTTATTCATGGTTATCATTGTTAATTAATTGGGTATCTTAACTGTTTCAATCCATAAAGAAATACTGCTCAAGCAGCCATTAAACTCAAAGATTGATTGCCTGTCTGCCTCTCTGTCGAATTTGAGCACACAAGAGGGCTGGCTAGTTCTGAGCACAGTGCCACCTAGTCGTGGGAGAGAGGAGGGTTAACTTCTATCATTACAGCATGCAACAGGGAGGAACGCTGTGAAAAGCGGCCTCTGGGCCTCATTTAGCACTCAGAGGCTTTGAGGGCATGACCTGGAAGATGCACAACTCACCTGGGAAGGATGCAGGTTGGTTTCCAGGCACCCCTGGGGCTCCTGGGCAATTGATGGAGAGGGCCAGTGGCTCTGCTCATAGATAGATGATTGGACATCTGCCTTGCATGCAGAAGATCCCAAGATCAAACCCCAGCTTCTGCAGGTAGGGCTGGGAGAGCCTCTGCCTGAAGCACTGGAGAGCTGCCAGTCAGTGCAGACAATACTGGGATAGGGGGGACCCAATGTCTGACTTGGTCTAAAGCAACTTCTCATGTTCTGGTGTTCCTAAACCAGTGAATGCCCAAAAGGTTTATTTAGGGCAAAGGCTAAAAAGAGGAAAATGGGAGAAACAGTAGGTGGTGTTCAACTAGGTTTTAATCAAGAGCATACCCATTGAAACTGATGAGCATGACTAAGTTCAGTCCATTCACTTCAGTAGGTCTACTCTAAGTAAAACCTAGTTGGCTACCACCCAGTATGCACAATCAAAAGGAAAATAAAATACTTACCTGGATTATTGGTCTACCTAGTCCAGTGTTTCCCAAACTTGGGTCTCCAGCTGTTGTTGGACTACAAATCCCATCATCTCTAGCTAGCAGGACCAGTGGTCAGGTATTATGGGAACTGTGGTCCAAAAACAGCTGGAGACCCAAGTTTGGAAAACACTGATCTAGTCCTATAGTAGGCAAATGAACATAGCAAAGAGTTATGCCTAAGGTCACCCCCACAGGGGTAGCCTGATGGAGTCCATCTAAATTCCTATGTTCCATTGCTGTAGCCTTGTCCTCCCTGTACAACAGGGGTGGGGAACCTGCGAAACTCCAGGAGTTTCTGGACTACATAGGATACTGCCTTGTACCAAGTCTGACCATTGGTAAATCTGTGTTGTTGGCACTGGCTGACAGCTGCTCCCCAGGCAGGGAACACTCCCAGCCTTATATGGAGATGCTGGGGATTCAACCTGGGGCCTTCTGCATGCAAGGCAGATGCTCTTCCACTGCGATCCTTCATCATCATCACTGCTGACCCTCAAGATCTCTGACCTTATGGGGGCTAGAATCCAAAATTTCTGGACGGCAGCACTTTGGGTGCCTCTGCTTAGGAGGAAGAAAAAAACTAGACAAATACAATTATCTTTTTCATCAAGAGGCGCAGAAGCACACAAAACAGTGGCAATACACAAACAAAGAGTTAACAAAAAGAAATGCTGCTTCCTTAACAAACCTTATTTTTTATTATTCTTCTTTCACGAGAAGAGGAATGAATAGGCACCACACATTTCATGCAGACACATCAATCTCTTTATCCCAAGACATGCCTACTCTAGCTTTGTACTAGACCTAATTAGGTTTTAAATGAGATTCCAGCACCCATAATAGCATATTCTGATTGTTCTTTTTATATTGTGCAGGGTCCCGAACATTCCTCAAGTCTACATTATTAAGCACCAAACCACCACCTGTTCACATTCACAGGGTGAGGCCACGCATCGCAGCCTCGCAGCCCACCCTCACGCAACCTGCAGGCACATTCCGCCTCCCACCAAGATACATCAGCTGGTGTTTAGTGCATGCCCAGCCCAGCCTGTGCGATTGTCATGGTCTACGAAATCTTAAAACATTGCAATCTATAAAAATTAAGTGCATGGTGACCTGTTTGCATGATTTTGGCTCACAGCAGGGATGTGTGTGCTGGTTGCACATGGATAATTTTAAAAATAATTATTTTCCAGATTGAAGATGGTAAAAAAGAGAGAGCTATATTTCAGGCTTGGGCACTGGAAATACTATTTAGTGTTTGTTTTCCTAAAGACTCCTATGCATTAGGAGAATAAGAACATAGGCAGAGCCTGCTGGATCAGGCCAATGGCCAATCTAGTCCAGCATCGACACAATAGCCAACTAGATGCCTGTGGGAAACCTACAAGCAGGACCTGAGCACAAGAGCCCTCTCTCCTCCTGTGGCTTCCAGTAACTGGTATGCAGAAGCATTCATGCTCCCAACTGTGGAGGCAGAGTATAGCCCCCGTGGCTAGCAGCCCTGATAGCCTTTTCCTCCACAAATAGTCAAATCCTCTTTTAAAGCCATACATGTACGTGACTATTGCTGACTCCTGCAGGAGCAAGTTGCACAGAAGAATGCTGCTGGATTAAATCAAGGGTCCATCTAGCCACAGCGACCCATCAGATGTCCAACAATCATGGTGACCAGTCAGGAGCCAACAAACAGGGCTTGAAAGCATCAGCCCTCCTCCTTTGTTTCCAGTGTCTGATATCCTGCAATATACTGCGCCTCTAACATGGAGGTTTCTATTCCTATCGTGGCCTAATAAACATGTAATGTTGGTCCTGCTAGATCAGACTACGTCTCTCAGAAGGCCACAAGTAGTCCTTGAAACCAGAAGCCATGTTCTGCTGCACAGATGATGCCAATTCCCATCAGCCAGAGTCCGAACCAGAAGTCCTGGCACCCTAGTTTGGACCGCACAGTCTGGATTGTGGAGGAAGGCGTGACCACAAACCTCAGTAACTACAGGGGCCTGGAGGAATGAACAAACCTTGGTGGGACACCAGTCCTAGGACTCAGCCGGGAGCTGGCAGAATCATGAGATGCAATGAATCCAGACTGGCCACAAAAATGTCAGTTAAAGGCTTGCCAAAATCACCTGAGGGCCTTCTCAGTAGTGGCACCCTCCCTGTGAAATGTCCTCCCTTCAGATGTCAAGGAGATAAAGAATTGCACAACTTTTAGAAGACATATGAAGGTAGCCCTGAATTGGGGGGGGGTTAACGTTTGTTGTTTTATTATGTTTTTAGATATGCCGTAAGCAGGGTATATATAATTAAATGATTGTTTTTTATTACTATTACCCCCGGGACAGAAGAACCTAATAAGAGCCTGCTGCATCAAGCCTGTGGCCCATCTTGTCAAGTATCGTACTCTTGTGATGGCCAACCCAATGTCCATGGGAAGCATGCAAACAGGACCCAAGCACAACAACTCTCCTGACTTGTGATTCCCATCAACTGATGTTTAGAGGCATATCACCTCCAACAGTGGATGTGGCAGAGTCAGCAACACACCTGAACTGAAGCCCAGAGCAGAAGTGTGTGGCTGGCAACAGAAAGGCCTACTTAGGAGGAGAAATCATAATGCCAAATAGCCTCCAGAGCTGGACCTCACAGATGTTCCACAAACTGCTGGGGAAACACGGCTAGCTATAAAACATTTTGTTTGCTGCCTGACTATTACTAGTGGAACATGAAGGGGTCAGAGAGCAACTCCCTTGTGGGGAAAGATTACCATGTCAGGGGCTTTTAAGCTTACAAAATAAGCTAGTAATAGGGTTGGGATATGAAAAACAGTATATGAAATTGTGTGTACTATATATAGGAATACGTTTTCCTCCCTCTCTCATAAGGGTGGAGTCTGGGGTCCTTCAATAAAGCTGAATGTGGAAGGATTCAGCACAGACAAATGAAGACAAAATGGCACCAGAGTGTATATTGAGAGGTAATGTTATGTAATGGTTAGAGTGTCAGACTAGGACCTGGGAGACCAGGCTTCAAATCTCCACTCAGCCATGAAGCTCACAGAGGGACAGCCGCAAGGGGTTGCCATGGGGGATAAAATGAGGAGAGAGAGAACCACGAATGCCATTTTGAGCTCCTTGGAGAAAAAGCTGAGATAGAAATGCAACGAAGAAATAAATCAATGACTATGTTTACCCTCCACTGTCAGAGGTATGCCCCCGAATACCAACTGCAGGAAGGGAGAAGGGTATTATGCTCATGGCCTGCTTGCAGGCTTTCCAGAAGCATCTGGCTGGCCACTGTGACAATGGAGGTTTATGGTTTGTTGCCATTGGCAGAACTCATGAATTTGCCTAATTCAGGGGTGGGCAACCTGTGGTCTTCAAGATGCCGCTGGACTCCAGTTCCCAGCAGTGAGCATGGTCAATGGTCAGGGAATATGGGAGGCGGAGAACTGCTGGATGGCCACAGGTTCTCCATCCCTAGATTAATCCTAAGTAACATAAGAACCTAAGAAGAGACCGCCTAGTGGATCGGACCCAAGACCCAGCTAACCCAGCATCCAGCCCTTGCAATGGTAACCAAGGAGGCTCAAAGCAGGACCTGAACACAACAGCACACCCCTGACCTGTGATTTCCAGCAACTGGTATTCAGGGGCACACTAACTCTGACAGTGTGGGAAGTGCAAAGCCATTATGACCAGCAGCGATTGATAGCCTTATCTGCTATGCATTTGTCTAACCCTCTTCTAAAGCCATTTTGTCTAACGGCTCCATTATCACATATTGTGGTGGCAAATTCCACAAAGTGAGTGTGCATTGTGTGAAGAAGGAGCTGAATCCACTACCTATAAAATGTCAGCTCCTTAGCATGAGCATTACAGGTCTCTCTCTCTCTCTCTCTCTCTCTCTCTCTCTCTCTCTCTCTCTCTCTCTCACACACACACACACACACACACACATTGCCTGCCTGCCTGCCTGCCTGCCTGCCAAAATATTATGTCTGGGGCCAGCCAGCTTCAAATGAGATACAAATGTTATCTCCATGGTAATTATATCTCAAGCTGCCCCCATCACTGATTCTGCTTCTACCTCAGAACTGATTTGCCCACACATTCCGCCCAAAATAGATTGTCTTCTCATCAGCAAGGGACCTTTGCTAATTTCTTGTTATTAGAATTCAACTTCATTTACATTCGCCAATTGATAACTGGCTTCAGTTTGATGTGAAGACCAAGAGGCACCCAACGAAAGAAGATGAAGATGATGAAAAAAACAGTGTGCTGTAGTGGTTAGAGTGTAAGACTTATATTCGAGAGAACAGGGTTCAAATCCCCACTTGACCATGAAGCTCACGGGGCCAGTTCCTGCATCTCAGCCAACCTACCTCCACAGGGTTGCTTTGGGGATTAAATGAGGAAGAGGAGAACAAGCAATAACTAAATAAATAATAATGAAGAACGCCAAATAGGATCCTCCCTCTCAGAACCCATGGAATAACTAGCCAATTTCACCTAGAGGAGTTGTCCTTCTGAACCCTAAAATTGACAGTCACTTTGACCATGACACTTAGAAGGAGTATAACTCCACCCCATCTATTGCATTCACTCTCAGAACATAACTGTCTGCAGTGCCCCAATGGAAGGAGTAGAGACCTTCCTCCACTTACCTTGAGCATTTATAGGAAATAATTAGGGCTGCCAAATAGATTTTATATGTTTTTAAGATGTTATACTGTATGCTCTTAGCTGATTGATTAAATTCAGAAATGTACACATAGTTACCCAAATATCAGTATAGAGGCCCTTTTCCAGGTATGAAAGGGAGAATATTTTATTTTTCATTCAGTGTTCCAGTAGCCTGCCTAAAATAATAATAAATAGCACACCTTTAACCAGTGTTATTAAAATTTGCCTGCATTGGTTAACTCTCATCCCCACGGATTAAGCTTTGGTCAATTAATCTTTCAACCATTCTAGTCAGAGCTTGCAGCCCTAGAAACAATCAAACAGATCAGCTAGATATGATTTTCTCTGTGAGTGTCTTTGAATAAGCATAGGGTAGGAATTTGGTTTCGTTTGCATCTTACTGCAAACCAGCTTAATTTGCACTTCCTAAGATAATAAGCATAAGATAATAAGTGAACACAGCTCACCTTTGAAATTTGCACTTCTTTAGATTTTGCAATGCAGTTCTCCTATCCAAAATGTGCACAAAGATGCATTAAATTAGGGCAAATTGCTTGCAAATTGTGCATGTTAGGCAGGATCACGTGGAAAAATGGGTGTTTTAGAGAAAATGAAAACTAAAATGATGATGAATTTTCATGAGGACTTTTTTTTTAAGAAATCAAGTTGCTGCAGCTATGTTGCAAACTGAATTTGACTGAGGGGGGAAAAGAGAGAAACTGAGATAAACCAAAACATACACAATCATGCTTCTGACTTATATACTGCCCTTTGCTGATAAGCCCCCGGGGCATTTAATTTGATTATTCTTCACCTTTACTGTGGAAGCTCACCTCAGCATTCAGCTAGTCAAAACATTATTGTGTGGAGAAGTTGACATTTACTGGTAAGTCCTAGGATTTGGAAAGGTTCAAAGGGAAATTGACCAAGAAGCATCAACAATGAAATGCCTTAAAAAAAATGACCCAAAGTCATCCATGTTTCTAACATTTCTAGGTAACAAACATTAACAATGAACATGGCCTGTTGCCATGTTGCTGACATCAGCCCTTCTATTTCCATCGTTCCAGTATGAGTGCTCATCCTTATTGCGGTGAAAATGATGCCATGCACAAGAAAAAGGTCTCAGTAGTAAAAGTAAAAGGTAAAGGACCCCTGGACGGTTAAGTCCAGTCAAAGGCGACTATGGGGTTGTGGTGCTCATCTCACTTTCAGGCTGAGGGAGTCACACCGTGATGGAAGCCAGAGTGCATGGAAACACTGTTTACCTTCCCACCACAGCGGTACCTATTTATCTACTTGCACTGGTTTGCTTTCGAACTGCTAGGTTGGCAGGAGCTGGGACAGAGCAATGGGAGCTCATTCCATCGCGGGGATTCGAACCGCTGACCTTCCAATCAGCAAGCCCAAGAGGCTCAGTGGTTTAGATCACAGCACCACCCACATCCCTATTGGTCTCAGTAGTAGGCTTGATGGAACCCCAACATTATGAAAGGAAAACCTATGTGAGAGGGAATCTAGAATCTAGTGAGGACTGTGAGGACTCAGAGGCCATGGGATGTTGACTGATTATTAACATAAGAACATTAAAAAGCCCTGTTGGTCAGGCCAATAGGCCATCTATTCCACTGACTTGTTCCAACAATGGCCACCCACATGCCAGCGGGAAAGGCGGCACAAGCAGGACCCTAGCACAAGTGTATTATTATTATTATTATTATTATTATTATTATTATTATTATTATTAAATTTATATACCGCCCTATACCCAGAGGTCTCAGGGAAGTTCACAGAAAAGATCACAATATATAAAATAAAAATAAAAACAATAACCCAATAACACTCCCCCCAAAAGAGCCACATTTTAAAAAGGTATAAGATGTCAATCAAGTCAACCAAAGGCCTGGTTAAAAAGGAAGAAGGGCCTCAGAAGTCTGGGGTCTCAGGGTCTGGGTAGGTTCATATGGAAAGAGGCAGTCCCTCCTGCGGTTTCTAGCAACTGGTATTCAGAAGCATTGTTGCCTCCAAATGTGAAGGCAGAGCAGATCAGGGTGCAGGGAACCGCGGTGCCACGTTCTGGAGGGCGCCAGGGAAGAGGCGGAGGCTGGACGCGGTGCCTCCCAGCATCAGCTCGCCGCCCTCGCCCACCTCTGCCATGCCGCGCTGCGCCCGGAGCCTCCTTTTGGGAAAGCGTGCCATTATGGCTGCCCCCTCCCCGGCGTGCCCCGCACCCTCCCGGGATGTGCACCACACCCCCATGCAGCCAGCCAGCCGAACCTAGCACACAAACACGAGGTGCAGCAAAGCGTGCAATCGGGATCTTGGCTATGCATATGAGGAGGCACAGGACCTGGTGAATCCATAACCTTCTGGAATCCCGATTGCCTGCTCTGCTGTGCCTCCCTTGTGCTTGCGCACTGGGCTCAACTGGCTGGCTGCCTGCAGAGAGCGAGTGAGAGCAGCGCCTCCATCACTGGCTGCCTTGGCAGCCTCTCTCCCTCCTTGCCCTCCCCCAGCCAGGCACTGTGGCCGGGCAGTCAGGCTGAGCCTTTGGCCAGCAATCGGGGGGGGGGGAATCCATCTCCCCGCTCTGCCTTTGTGCAGCCGCCACCAAGCAACAGGCGAGGCGGGGAAGAGCTTGGAGGGTTCTGCGTGAGAGTTGTGGGAGGCCAGGAGAGGAACAGCTCCAAAAGTATTCCTCTTCCCCCCTCCCCGCACACACTCCTTCTCACCATTTGGACATGCACGTTGCACGCTATGCACCCCCGTGGGGAACCTTTCCTAAAAATGGTCAACAACTTTGGGGGGTCCCCCACCTAAAAAAAAGGTTGAAAATTCAGGGAAATGGGGGGGCATTAGAGGGATATTTGCACTACAGCGCTGGATATGCTTAAGACGGCCCTGGAGCAGATCCATCATGCTTTATCCAATACTCATTCTCTATCTATCTATCTATCTATCTATCTATCTATCTATCATTAGATTTCCACAAATTTCACATAGGCATTCTAACATAATAATTTTCCTTTTGTTTTATCGACTTCCCATCCCATTCTCCATGGTGTTTTTTTTTTTTTTATTCTTCCCCTTTGCTACACCCTGCCAATATTCTTTTAAAGCCATCTTGGTTGGTGGCCACCTATAGGAGTGAGTTTCACACTTTAACTATGCACTACATGAAGATGTTACTTTCTTTTATCTGCCCTGAATCTTCTTTTGTTGCAGGAAAACAACTGGAATCCAGGGGAAGAGGGAATTGTGTCAAGTGGAGGGGCTGGAATCCTGAATAGTGAGCAGCCTAGACTGCAACATCCCGTTGCAGGTTCAATCTCTTCCATCTAATATATCGTCTTCCGAGGATTTTAAAATTCAATTCGAAATTCACCCAAGATGACTTTGCCTTTTAGCTCATGACATACTATGTTCCATAGTATTATTCACATAAATGGCATTGTTGCCAAGAGCCGGGGGGTTGGGGAGGGAGAGAGAGAGGAGGAGGAGGGAACATCCTATTTCAGGAAATCTGCTTGGGTCATCTTGCTTCCTCGTATATTTTATAAGATGAAAGCAATCTGGCCAGTGTTAAGAGCAAATCAAAATCCAGCGCTGATGGATCAAAGCCGGTAATCAAATGAAACCTTCTATTGACTTTTGTTTACAAGTTTGCAGCTGTGCTGCTGGGGTGAAAATGTGAGATTTCATTTCCTTTCCTTCCGTGGGCAAATGGAGATAAGAGCATTGGAGCTTTCATTTCCCTTTTATATCAGATGGAAATCATCTGTGTACTTGCTGAATGATTTTTAAATTGCATTTTGGACACTGATGGTCAGAGGGAGCGGGGGGAGGGAAACTGTGCAGTTTGTTAAGCTGTTCACATCTCCCTTTCAGTGGCATTCCCCCCCCCCCTTCCAGCTTTTTGTTATGTGCAAGCTATGTGAGAGCACAGACATCGCTCTGCTATTCAGGAACATATTTGCCTGTGTCAAAAAGTTCCCATTCTTTTGACAATTTCCCCACAATGCCTACAAAAACGTTTGCCTATGCAATTATATTATGCTCTTTCTCATTCTCCGCATTGTTTACCTTCAGTAATGCCCCATAGTCAAAGTAATTGGATATGTAGTGCAGTTACATCACTCCAGTCACCAGGTAACCCCTGGTTGGCTAGGATGACCAATGTGCTTGATTCAAGAGGCACTATTTCTTCACTCACAACTGGCTTTGTTTGCCCTCACTCGATATTATCTTGTAGCAAGACCAGATTTGCTACACTTAGCCATGACACCATCCCATCCACAACATGTCCACATATTTTCAGAAAGAACATAGAAGCAGTAACCAGAAAGGTGGAGAGACGTACAGAAGCAATAGCAGAGAAGGGAAGCAACAGCTTCACTCTCGGCTCCCACCAACCCCAGACAGGAGGACCAATAGACAGGGATAATGGGAAGTTTAGTCCAGCAATAGGGCCACAGTTTTATCATTCCAGTCTTACAGGAAAGAGGACAAAGTTAACAATGTATGGGGGAAATGGCACAGAAAGAAACTATAGTCAGCTCCAAACAGAAAGTGCCCCTCCTCTCTCTGTCTCTCACTCACTCTCTCAACCTTCCCCTTGAGTAAGCATTGGAGCAACTCTAGTCTGAAATGCCATCAGCTGTAGCAAGGTACTTGGCATAGGTATGTAAGTTAGTGCTCACCTCTATTGCCCACATTGAATTCTAAGTCTTTGCTCCTATGTGTGCCCTGTTGGTTGCTTAGCATGCAAACAGGTGTGGAAGGAGAGAGGAACTGGCCCAATGGATCTATATATCAGGAAAAACAGTGTTTTGCTCTTTGGTGATTTGGTAATTTGGTGCAGGGGAAGAATATCTCCCCCAATGAAAGGTTGTAGGATTCACAAATGGTGCCTATTAGAATCCTCCCCCTCTCAGCATTCAGATGATACCTCTCCTGCCTACACCAGCAAATGCTTCAGTAGAAGCTGCAGAGAGAAAGAGAGGGGGGCACATGTGTAGGACATTGGTAATTTGGATAGCTGTGCTTCCTATTCACCTTAGCTGTTTGAGCATTAACCGAATGCCATCTCTCTCTCTTTCTCTCTTAAAAGAGAGAAATTCAGTACACACACACACACCCCATGTACAATAGAATGTAACATTTGGCTAAAGAGTCTGCGATAATAATTAAAAAAAAGATTACATCCCCATGTCTGGCTGCAGCTGTTTACTCCTGTGCTCCAAAACGATTTCAGATTTTCTGATGCTCTTCCCCAGAAACACGGAGGCCATTGATTGCTTGCATGCACACTGCAAAGACATATGCAAATCTCAATTGTTCCAGCTTTGAAGAGCTCGTTATTTCAAATATTGTTTGACTTTGATATATGCTCAAATTTCTAAGATAGAAGAATGTTTCCCGTTGATTGAACTTGAGCTTTTTATCTTCACTCGCATGCCAAATAATGAGGAGAATAACTCTGTGCATTAGCCCAGCAGTAACCTTGCATGTCCCTTTCCAACAATTTATAGGTCTGCAGAAGGAAAGGGAGGAAAGGGAATGGCTTATCTTAGCCAAATGTTAACCAAGTGACATTGTATGGGATATGAAATGGAACAGTTGTCCGTAAGGCTGTCACCTGATGATAATGTTAATAATATTAAAAACCTGCAGTCAATTGACTGGGTAAGGTTTTGATCAATTAAATCTGCATATTTTTTGCATACAAGAGAGAACTATTGTTTCAAAGGGTAAAAAAATATGTCATGCTTAGGGAACCTTTTTGAGGAGGGTGGACATGTTTCAATATTGCGGTGGGGGGGGGGCAGAGGCAAAGGTGGGTGAGGCCAGAGCAATAGATGTGACTCTTTTCTTTGTACGGTAGGCTCTATTTCAGCCATCAGAGTTCTATTATGCTTTCCAGCATGCCAGAAGCACTCAAGGAAGAGATGCAGCCAGGTCAATAAGGAGTGTGGCTCAGGAAGAGGCAGTGCAGCCAGGGAAGGAGGGAGGAGGAGGCCAAATAGAGATACCTCGAGGGCCACATTTGACCCCTGCAGCTGAGGTTCCTAATCCCTTTTTTAAAATGAACCACAGCAGGTAATATCTCCACTTCCAAAACTGCAGTTTTTTGAAATTCTAGACAGCGACCTTCTAAAAAACGAAGTCTCCTTAATTTTGACCACCTTTTAATTGAAAGTGCTGCAATCAAGACATCTAACTGAATAATCAACCAAACATTGCACACCAGTGCATCATTCTGCACTGACTAGGCAGAAACAAGTGGTTCAGTAGAGTCCCACCAACTTCATTACTCTGCTTTGCTATGCAGTGATTTCCTTCCAATTCCATGTGTGCCTCTGAATATCAGTAGTTTGAAACTGCAGGAGGGGAAAGTGCTGTTGCACTCAGGCCCTGCTTTGGGCAGAAGATGCATCAGGCTGGCTACCGCAAGTACTAGACCAAATAGGCCTGTGGCCTGATCCAGCTGAGCATGGGACATTTACTGGTAAATGAGAGAAATGAGGGTGAAACTGATTCATTTACTGCAAGCCCTTCTTGGCACTTGAGAAGTAAATCTTACAAAGGATTGTGTAATCACAGGGTGGATTTTTTGAGATTGACACATGAGCTATGTTAAGTGTTCTCCTTTACCACTGGAAACAAAACATCAAATTTGGCTGTTGACCAAGGTCAGTATCCCTAAAATCTTAAGATCTACCAGTAAAATTCAAAGAGGTTTTGACATTTGCACATTTATCTGTGGATTTTTATTTTATTTTAAAAAACCTGCCCTTCAGTGCAAGGTCCAAGAGTGGGTTACAGCAACACAATAATATAGTATTAAAATTGAGACAATAATACGCACATACATGCTATAAACTGGGGAACCTGTGGTCCTCCAAATGTTGTTGAACTCCAACACCCATCATTCTTGGTACTGGCTGTGCTCCAAAAATGTCTGGAGGCACACAGGTTCCTCACCACTGTGTTATATGCACATCAGTATATACAGTAGATAAATGCTTAAGAGAAAGGGAACATTAGAGTAACTGGGTGTTTGTCTCTTTTATATTCATGACCTACAATTCTGCCTTGGCTGTCTTGGTTTCAAACAGTTCCTTTTCTGATATGGACTCTGCATTAATTTAATGCTCACAATAAAATTTGACTGACATCACTTTTTGTCTCAGTAAACTAAACCAACAAACAAGCAAAGGAACACAGGAAGCTGCATTATGCTTAGTACCTTGGTTCTCAAACGTAATCCATTCCGGGAGTCGTTCAACTCCCCAAACCATTTGATAACCAAGATGCGGCTTCCGGTTGGCTGCAGAAGCTTCCTAAACTCAAGCGGAAGCTCATCGGACATTCGGCTTCCGAAAAACGTTTGCAAACTGTAACACTTACTTCCAGGTTTGTGGTGTTCGGGAGCTGATTTGTTCGGCAACAAAGCCATTCGAGAACTAAGGTAACTACTGTATTGTCTACCCTTGACTGGCAATGGCTCTCCAGGCTTTCAGGAAGCAAGCCTCTCCCAAGCTTGTTTGGAGGTGCCAGGGATTGAACATGGGACCTTCTGCATGCAGAGCAGATGCCCCACCACTGAGCTCTGAAAAATCCTCAACAAACTTGTGTGGTGATGGGGGGGGGGGGTTAATGAGGAGGGAAATCCCTTATTAACTGACATTCTGTGATATGGCGGTGGTATGTATTTTTGTTGTTGCTGTTGTTTAAACCAGCTTTCCCATAAGCGCTCTTGAGCAAGATGTTAATTCCATTTATTCATCAGCATCTAGGCCATCTCTACCTTATGTCAGGTCTTCTCTGGTTCCCAGAAATTCATATTATGGCAGCAGATCATTCTCCATGATTAGGTTTGATTGTGATTGAGAAGAAAATGGAAGACACAGTAGATGTAGAATTGGGAAACAGCCAGCCAGAATTGGAAATGAGGACTGGCCAGAGTTAGTTTCTTGGATAGATGTCAGGATGTCAAGGGTTGCACCCAGCTACTCAGTGTAGACCCACTTAAATTAATGAACCTATATGAGTCCTGTCCTTTGCTTTCAATGGGCCTACTCTTTGTAGGATTAACATCAGATATAGTCCAAGTCAGGAGGGGAAAATACTTTTTGCTGTATGCTGCTGTACCTCTGCTTTCTATAAGTTGTGATTTTAAACACACACACACACGAGAGAGAGAGAGACAGACACACACACACACAGAGAGAGAGAGAGAGAGAGAGAGAGAGAGAGAGAGAGAGAGAGAGAGAGAGACTCTACCCTAGAACAGCACTCTGCACATTCTCTGAAGCACCAGAATCCTGAAGAGGAATACCACTTGGATTTTCATGATCTTGGTCAGCAACTAGAACCCAGGCACAGATCAAGCGGCCCCTGTGGTACCCGTGTGGTATGCGAAAGTGCCAGGTTTCATCCCCAGCATCTCCTGCCAGGGATAGGATAGACTTCTGGCTAAAATCCTACAGAGCCACTATCAGTCAGTGTCAAAAAATACTGTTACATGTACCAAAGGCTAAATTTAGAAGAAGGAAGATTCCTTTGTTCTATTAACAGTGAACAGTACCATTGATGGCTGCAATAGACCCAAGTTCTGGTAGCAATAACCAGGATCTCCTGGAACCCATAGCTCCTCAAGAAGGTTCCAAGAAACAGCAACCCCCTGAGCCAGACTCCCGACATTAACCAGGGCCCTCCTCCCTGGGGATCCAATGCTCCATGGTTTGTGCTCACCAGTGCAGCTGAGAATGGATTGGGGGCCTTTAAAAGAGGACAGTGTTTCTCAAACTTGGGTCCCCAGCTGTTGTTGAACTACAAATCCCATCATCCCTAGCTGGCAGGACCAGTGGGTCAGGGATGATGGGAGTTGTAGTCCAACAACAGTTGGAGACCCAAGTCTGAAAAACAATGGCCTATGATGAATAACCAGGGTCAGGAATGAAAAAACACCATTGAAACACATGAAACACACACAAAAGCTCATACCTCGAAAGCTTATATTTAGTTGATCTTTAAGGTGCCACTGGAATTATTAAAAATATTTTTTCATCTTTCATCTTGTTATTTATTATGACTATGACAGATTAACACGGCTATCCACCTGAATTGAAACACATGATTACTCTCCCAGATGGTCCTGGTCCATGGTCCTGATATCTGGGTTGCTGACCATCCTTATTATAGCAGCTATATTCTAGCTAGCCCACTGCCCTGAAGGTATACTTGGATGTGCTCAAGTTTCTAAATGATTGTGCTCTAGGATCTAGATGACAGATTGGGCTCTGCTTGTAATGGCAATGCTGAAAGACATTTGCTCCCCAGAGCTTCAAAGACGAGTCCCTCCTAGCCCTCCCTGGAGATGCCAGAGATCTGTTACTGACTGTACCATCTGCCTCTACTTCCATGGGACACAATAATCCACCACAAATTAATCAACACAGAGATAACTTGCAGGTCACCTGGCAGCAGCTCAAAATGGAACTCACATGCTCAGGAGGCATTGAAGGCCACCAACTTGGATGGGTTTTAAATAGGATTGGACAATTTATGGAGGCTACATCTATATGAATGGCTACTAGCTGTGATTGAGACTAGAATATACCTCCATGGTTGCAGGAAGTAATACTGCAGAAGCAGAGAGTGCTCTTGTGGGTTCTGCTTGTGGGTTTCCCAGTGGGTTGGCCACTGTGAGAATAGGACACTGGACTAGATGACCCATTGGCTTGATCCAGCAGGCTCTTGTTATGTTCTTAGGTTCTTAAATGCACCATCACTCTTTAATGTAGGCAGTTCACACATTCAACTGTAAGCCATTGAGTAATGAGCATTACATACTTGCACGTGCCCTCCCTCTTTCCATGTGGCTTTGTTTGGACATTAATCTTTCCCGTGTGTTATGTTCCCATGTTTTATGGTCCAAGCCTATCTTTAGTCAGTACCAAGAGGCAACAAGTTGTGACACTTCTGGAAGCAAATGAGTATAAAAATAGGATAGAAGAGAGGGACCCAGGGGCCTCTTAGCCATAGAGGCTAGTGGCGCGGGGAACCACTGTACCAAGTTCTGGAGGCCGCCAGGAAAGAGGCATCAGCTCACCGCCCTCGTCTGCCTCCGCCATGCCACGCCACACTGCACCTGGAGCCTCCGTCCCTCTGGAGGAGCCGCCCTCCAGCTGCTGCCAACCCAGAGGGAAATGTGGGGGGGGGGGCGGCGCTGGAGGGATCCTTGCACCACAGTGCCAGATAAGCTTAAGATGGCCCTGGAGGGACCTATGTGAGAGAAAGGCCAGAGAAGGTCTATCCTCATGGTGTGAGGCTGAGAAAGGGGAAAGCTTCCCCAGGTGGGAGCTGGGAAGACTCAGTTATTTGTATGTGGATGGAAGATTAACATATAATTATGCTAGAGGCCTATATACATATAATTTAGTGCCTCGTTATGATTATTACTATTATTGGTGTTATTTTTATTTTTTATTTTTTCCTGTCTCTCTGTTCCTTTCCCCTTCTCATTTCCTTTTTCTCTTTCCTTTGGTGTTTCTCTCCTTGATTCTATTTCTTTCAGATACTATTTTATTGTATTGTGAAAACTTTAATAAAAATATTTGAAAGGAATCAAACAAGGGGGGGGGGAAGCCTTCTGGGTCTCTGACCTAAAAGATTCAGGAACTGTATGACAGGAAATACTTTTCTTTGCTCCAAAACCCTGGAGAATCCCTGCCAGTCAGAATAAGACACCACTGGGATAGATGAACAAAGATACTGAGTGATATAAGGCAGATTCCAATGCCCCCCCCCAAAAGGTAACATCAGTACAGACGTCTATCACACCACAGACCGGAGTTGCAACATTTAAGGGGTACAAATAATAAAATAATAATAATAATAATAATAATAATAATAATAATTATTATTATTATTATTATTATTATTATTATTATTTCCACAGCCCCTTTCTCCATCCCGGCGGAAATAAGCTTACCGGCACCACTAAGGCAATGCTGAAGAGTTACATTTGTAAGGCAGAAACCAAGAAGAAGGAAACTCCCTTTGGTGAGTCACCAGAATTACTCCATAGCAGGGCTGCTGCTGCTGCTGCTGCTGCTGCAGAGGAAAAAACAAGGAAGGGAAAGATGAAAGAGGAAATATGTATTAACACATGGAGCATCTTTGCATAGGGTTTATGCATGAGGTGTTTGGGGGGGGTTCTGCCCCCAAACAACCCCCCACTCTGCCTCACTGGTCTGCATTAACAGATACGTTTTGGTACAATTAAATAATGATAAGAAGAATAACTCTCCCACTTCCTCCCCAACCCTCTGCGAAAAAGCCTGGGGCACAACTGTGATTTCAGCTCACCCAGCTGCACACAAAGGTATCTCAGTATTAAAGGATGCTCTTCCAGGTTTTATGATCCTGCAGGAGAGAGGAAGATGTGAATCTCGACGCATTTGTGTCATGAGATTGGGGGATTTCTTTTCTCTCTTTTCTTCCCCCCCCCCACTACCCCAAATTAATATTCAGGTCACTTTGCACTATTTCACTCTTATTCCCCTCTCCCATCACCCAGCCAATGGGAGGGTTGTTCATTGGCATTCAGGAGCCATATCCGCCTCCTTGCAAGCTTTTTGGGGAAAACCTTGGGATGCCGGCTGAGGGGACCTCCTCAGATATAGGCTAGAGTTATTGTGTTGCCATGGCAACAGCAACGGCAACTGGCTGCAGTGCACTATAAATGAATGGGGAATGTCAGCAGAGCCTGCTTGTTATGCTGGGTGCAGAATCCCACAGAGTTCTCCCCGTGAAGGATTTTCAAGCCCTGTCTGCATCCAACACACTCTTGTTTGAATCACCAGCTTTAATTGTGATTTATTTTATTTTATTTTCCATTTGATGCAGGGTAACAATGATTGTGCTTCTGTAGAACTCTGAGGTGTACAACACACTTTGCAATTCTTGTCTCATCTAGCTTTAAAAGAAAAAGAAAAAAGAAAAACCAGCAAACACAACCCTGCCATGTGAGTCAGATTAAAAAGGACTGATTTCCGCAGTTTCCAATCTGGAAGAAAAGGAAGGGGGACAGTTACAAGACATGGGGGTGTTAGCAATGAAATAATGCAGATGGTGACCAGAGAGAAAAGTCCTGATAACACATCACTTAAACAAGCTGAACAAAAAACATGTATAATTTGAGAAGGAAGGAATAGAGAGGGTTTGTCATCCTTCCTTCAGGCCTCCTACATAGAATGGAGACATTTAAACAAACATACAGAAGAAAATATCCCTCAAAGCTACAAAAATTGCATGCTCCTTTGGTAAAGATCATGCCACTCTGTTTGGTTACTATGCAACAACTCCAGCCCTCTTTTAAGAACAGAATTAACCCCTTAAGTTACAAACTGAATGATCCCTGCTGCTGCACTTCTAATCGGGCAATGGCAAATTTACCCCTGTAAGCAGCTTGAGGCAAAGAATGCAGGTGATTTTTGTTTATGGTTTCCTCTATACAGTCATACCTCGGGTTATGGCCACTTCAGGTTGCGTGTTTTCGGGTTGCGCACCGCGCTGGACCCAGAAGTACCAGAACAGGTTACTTCCGGGTTTCGGCGCTCACGCATGCACAAAAGCACTAGATTGCACTTTGCGCATGCAAAGAAGTGCCAAATCACAACCCGCGCGTGTGCCAACATGGCGCTGCAGGTTACGGATGCTGCAGGTTGCGAACACGCCTCCCGCACGGATCACGTTCACAACCCGAGCGTCCACTGTAAATCATAGAATCATAGAATTGTAGAGTTGGAAGGGATCACTAGTATCATGGTTCAACCACCCTGCAATGCAGGAAGAATTTGTCCAATGTGGAGCTTGAACCTACAACCCTGAAATTAAGTCTCTTGTGCTCTAGCATCTGAACTATCCCAGAGCTTCATGTGCAATGATGGTACATTACAAACACACAAAAGTGGAGTCCTGCTGAATCACACCAAAAGCCCCTCTGATCTAGCATCCTGTTCTCATCATGGTCAATGATATGGCCTAATGGGAAGCCTACAGAGATAACCTGAGAGCAGCAGCACTCTCCCCACTTGTGCCCCCAACAACTGGCATTGAGGGGTATAGTGTCTTCAGTACTGGTAGGGTCAGCAGCTTTCACAGCTAGCTACTGATACCCTTTTCTTCTCTGTGAATTCAACTAATCCCCTTTTAAAGCCATCCAAACTGGAGACCATCACTATGTCTCGTGATAGTGAGTCCTTTATTTTTTACTATGTGCTATGGTAATAAGTGCTTCTTTTTGGCTTTCCTGAATCTTCCAACATTCCTTGCATGACCCCAGAACACAGGAAGCTGCTGTATGCCAACTCAGGCCATTGATTCATCTGGCTCTCTCTCTCTCTTGTCTACATTGACTGACAGTAGCCCTCTAGGGTTCAGACAAGGTCTCTTCCAGCTCCATCTGGAGATGGTGTGGGTTGAACTAGGGACTTTCTGCATGCAAGGCAGATGTTCTGCCACATGCTCTTCAACAATCCTCAGGCCTGTGACCCACCCCCATGGGGGAGCCAAACCCTATTATAAAAGCAACCATGAAATCTGGCAGCCACATTAAAGGCTCACACATTTAGCAAGGGTTATAAGCCCTTGTGGCCAGTGCTCAGTTGCTATCAATATTTCCTCGCTGCTTATCTGTCAGGTCTCAGCAAGGTTTGGGCTCCATGAAGCTTTTTCTGGAAGAGCTAGCTGACATCCCAAGTGGGCAGTGGTATGGAACAGGCAGGGTGGGATCATTTTACAAAGCAGTAGCTGAGGATTTGGAGGCTCAGGTCAAGGCAGGAAATCAGAGGCTAGGCAGCTCCTTCAGGCAAGAAATAAGTTACTATGTCTGAGGTGCATGCAAGCTTTATCGAGTCTGGCAGACAGGAATTGGCCCTTCAATTTCAGTTGATGGGAAGCTCAGGCAGGCTGGTACTGCAGTTGAATCCTGGAGCTCAGTGCTGCTGAGTTGTGGTACTGCTAGGAATTCCAGGTTTGCTCTCCTGGATGTGGCTTACATCATTAGACTTGTGCCCAGTTATTGATGTTAATAGTTTTATTGTTTTGGAAAATAAAAATATTTGGAGGGGGGAAACACTATGCACACACTACCCCCAGTAGATACATTTTTGTACCCCAGTAGATGCACACAGTATTTGATTGGAAATCTGCACTTCCAAATTCAGAGAAATGCAAATTTTAAAGAATGAACCTAAGAGGAGCCCTGCTGGATGGCCCATCTACTCCAGCATCCTGTTCTCACAGCGGCCATATAGATGCCTGTGGAACAGTTCCCAGCAACTGGTAGCTGGGTTTTCATTTGTTAATTGTTTTAGAAAAACTGAATTGAATTCAACCCTCCCCCACACTCTCCACTGTTGCCAGGAAGAACACAATGTTTGATAGACAATTGGGTTGACCTAACCTGGCAACATTCTTATGAGAAACAGATTAATTTCAACAGGAGCTTTCAAAGAGCATTGAAAAGAAAGGCACATCATCAGAAAAGCACAAGTACCAGTAGACTAATTTTGTTAGACAGGTTAAAAAAAGAGAGAGGCTAAAATCGGTGGCAACTTTCTTATCTCTTCGCTTGCTAATCACCCATCATGGTGCAGTACTGTTGCTCAGTCACACCACTTCGTCCTTTCCTTTCCTGTCTATTCCTGGTGGACTGAAATTCAACCTGACTTGTGCAAGTGAGGCACAGAAGACATACTGACGCTTGTATCTGCCATACCATCATAGTCAAGCCTTTGGTGTGGAGCAAGGAAAGGATTTAGAGCAGCATTCATTTACATTCTTATGTTCTGCTCTCTGCCAACTTGGTGCCCTCCAGATGTTTTGGATCACAACTACCATCAGCCACAGTCAGCCTTTGGTACAAGGGGAGAGGTTTTTTTATTTTGTTTTTAAAAAGGGGTAACCTGTGGCCTTCCAGATGTTGTATGACTCGAACTCCCAACAACCTTAGCCAGTGAAAACACCCTGATCACAAACCACCTATCTTCAGTGTTAGCACTTAAAAGATGCAGACAGAGTCCAGAAAGAAAAGGAATGCTGACAACACTTTACTGCAGAAATGGAATGAAACATTCTATTATTTGAGGAGAAAGGAATAGAGAGATTGGAATAAAGAGGTGTGGGATATTAATGATAAATTAACATGTGCTATTAAGGTAAGATGGGGTATATGCAGGAGAAATGATTTTGAGGAGATATGGAAGGTGTTTGTAGAATTTGTACTGTTAAAACGGAAAGGGGTCAAACCATCGCAAAGGGTGTTGAAATTTTGGGTGGTTGGATAGTTGCAATGGAATGGTCTTGGGGGTGGGGTGCACATTTTTATTCTTATTTATTTATTCTTATTACTTTGTCAAAATAAAAAATAAAATTATATATAAAAACGAAAGGAATAGAGAGGTTTTGTCTTTCATACTTCAGGCCTTGTACATAGTAGGGAGATATTCAACCAAACATACAGAAGAAAAGCTCCCTCAGAACTACACAGCAAATCAGAGCACATGCTACCCCAGCAAACATCAAGCCACACAGCCTGGTTGCCAAGCAATTCCTCTACCTGCCCTGCCCCCCTCTTGAGTAGTTAACTTTAGCACAAACTGAATTAACCCTTGGGCTGCACACAAAATGATCTTGCTATTGCACTACCAACATTCAGTAGCTGAACAATATAACATTCAGAGAGAATACTTATGAGAGTGACCCAGGGCATGGCAGGCTTTATCAAACCATGGCAGATTCCAATATGACAGCCACATGTTTGGGGGTAGAATTTGTATTTACTGGGGAAATCTTAAAGGGGACATTCAACTCAAAAGCCAGTTTTGGCAATTTCAGCTGAGTATCTTATAATCACAAACTGTAAAAGTGGCAGGGGGGGTTGGGGAGGTAGTTTTAAAGCACCCAATGATGTTATTCCTGTCCCAGTTTTGTTTGAGTTCATTATGTACAATGCTTGTTTTTTTAAAATCAATTCCATTGCCAAAAGATATCAGAAAACGAGATCACCAAGCCTTTCCTGGATTTCTATGGTGTGAAAGCTTGATTGCATTTTGCCCTCTCAGGGCTCCATGAAACACAATAAGAAAACTGCATTTTAATTATCACCCCAGGATGAGATAGGTTGTCAAAAGGCAAGCATTTAAATTATTTGAAATCAAAAGGAGACTGAGTGCTAGCAGAATGCACGATGTGTCTTATCAGCCTTGTTAAAATCAAACAGTACAACACGCCCTATCTAGCTAAGGTTGCGAGACTCAGCAATTCAATTTTGGAGAGTGTGAAGCTATCAGATTTATGAATATGGATGAAACAGATGGCAGCAAGGACTTTGGGTGAGGAGAAGAAGCACATCAGTTGTTGATTAGCTTCAATGAACCGGAAGATTCCTTTGCTGAAGTCCGTCGGCCACCAGCCACACATTTGGAGGGGTAACAAACACAAAGTGTGCACTGAAGTGACCAGTAGCATCGGCTGCAATCACACCGTGCATGTGAAGCACATTTAAAGCACATCACACACACACAAGAATCCTAGGAACTGTAATTTGTTGAGGTTGCTGGGAGTTGTTGCTCTGTGGGGTAAACTTTTATTTATTATTGCAGGGACTGTTGTCACCCATATGAATCTGTCTGAGCCTTAGATGGGCACCAGAGGCTCAACGTTAGCTGAAAGCCAATTGCTGGTTACTAAGTTCAGGGTCTTTTCAGTGCTGCCCCAATGTTTATAGAATTCTCTCTCCTCCTTCTCTCTTCCCATTCATATATGGCATTTTAAAGATGTTTTTATTCCAGAAAGTATGTATGACTGGGCTGGCTCTTTTTAATCTGCTGTTTTTATCAGCTTTTTATAAGCCTTATGCTTTTAATTTCTCTTGCGAATTTTATATTGCATTTGCTTGGTTTTTTTTGGGGGGGGGAGGTTAATGTCACATGCTTTGGAAAATTTATTTGAAAGGCAAGGTAGGAGTTATTTAAGTAAATAAATTAAATGTCATATAACCATGCTGGATTTATCAACAGCATTCTCACTTTTAAGATTCCTCATATACTACTGCATGATGCATATATAAAGCAATAATGCAGTGAGTATTTTACATATACATTGTCTCTGTCTCTCCTTTTCCTTCTCTCTCTCCCCCCCCCAAATTTGCTGTTGGATTTTTCCTAGTTTATAAAGCAAAGCTTTAATACTCCTGTTGATGGTGGAGTAATGTTAATCAAACCAACTTCAGGGTGTTAAGGCTTCTCAATGGGGAATATTAAGCACTTGGCTGAAGTTTCTATCGTTTTTTAGACGTGACAAGCCAGACATGACTGATGGATTGATTACGGGGAAGAAAAACCTTTCTGCAGATCCTTGATTGGCCTGGAAAGAACAACACTCAAAAAGCAAAAGACTCACTGATGGGCTGGTGGAAAAGCAAGCAAGGTTGATGAAAATAACCTTGAGAGTGAAATCCCAGGGAACATTTCACTGATTTTGCAAGAGCACTTTCTAAGGTACTCTGCCAAAAAATATATAATAGAGGCCTCTAAACCCACTAGTTCACTTTGCCCCTGCCAGTGAAGTGCACACTTAGATGATGATGGCTTAGAAGCTGTTTTTGCATATAAATGGTATATAAGTTAATTAATAACAACACTTGACTATGGGCTGTATTGTCTTTATTTTCTTACTTTTATGTCCTGCCTGTCTTCCACTGTGGTTCCCATATAGTTACCTATCCAGGCACTGGCCAGACCCAGACCTGCTTTCAAGCAAGGTAGTAGCCACATATGCCTTCAAACCACACTCTTAGACATAATGAAGTAGCCTATCCTTTGAAAAAGGTTTTGGGCTTGTCCACATTCCTGCTTGCCCAACCTGCTGTTTACTGCTGAATTGGAACAAACTGATTCAGTGGTAAACAGTGCAATTCCCCAGGGAAAGTAGCAAAACTGCTCAGACTCATGCCTAGAAACCACAGGACAAGTGGAAAACCTCTTGGACCCGTGCTTTCTAGGCAGAGGACAAGCAGACGTATGGGTGAGCCTGTTGAGTCCATCAACCCCTGTGTTACTCCAAGGCTATTGCTGAACTTTTGGTTCCTCTCTGAAGGCATTTTCAATGCTGCTTATATATGTATTTCGTTGTATGCACTGCATTTGTGATGGTAAAGCCTTTGATACTGACTGACAGAGAACTGGTGTGATGCCACAGAACATTTCATTGCTCAGAGAACAGAGCAGTTCACGGTCCAGTTCACGGTCCAGCTTCTGTGGAGGAATTGAAAGTTGTCAGTTTGATAGCAATTAAACCCTAGTCTGGGCAGGTGGGAGACTGAGAAAAGTTTCTGGGACACAGGAGAGAATTCCCATATTGCCTGGTTAACTTAGTATCCCCATATTCTGGTCACACCACACAATTCTGGTCAATTTGATAGGCTAGATTCTCCCCCCATAAAAAAAAAATCACCGGCACTTATAGATGCAAAAAGACTAACAGTGCAATCCAAACCAAGGATTTGCCAGGATGGGGCAGTTTGGATTTGATGGTCTTTGGCTTGCCCTGCTAAGATGTGCCTAAGTTGGCATTGTCCCTGACCATAGCTGAGTCTAAGATATGCTGACATATGTCCCTCACCCAGATAGGGCTCAGCCAGCAGAACTTACAATGGGAGAACCTACATTGGCATATGTCTCCCAGAAAGGGTATTGGGGGGGGGGATATTCTAGATTTGTAGGGTAGCATAGGAGGAGCAGGACAGATCGAGGAGAAACTGATGCCTATTCCAAACATCTTGACCTACCAACCCAGAGGAACTTAACCCCCCCCCAAAAGTGGTGTAAATGAAATCCTTCCCAATTCCTCTTGAATTGAGTTTGGAACATGGGTACCTTAAGTTGGCTTTCTTTAGTTTGAATTGCTCAGTGAGTAGCCACTTCTTTGGCTTCAGGCTTTCAGAGGTGAAGGGACATTTTGTGTCTATTCATTGGGTATTTTGATCCCTGTTTTTCTAAACCATGCATTCACCTGAGTGCTTTGCTATCCCTTTCAGCTCTTGTGGGTTAACCTGGTTTCCTGGCTTCAGCTGACTCTCCTTATAAATTGGCACGGCACAGTTTATTAAATCTGCTCCATGGCATGCAAAATCCATTCCCTGGCTTAAAAATAGCACCAGGATCGTGTACACCTCAGTCCTTGCATACCATCTAATGCTTTCTAAAGCATTGTGGTTAGCTGTTGATGTCCTGTTTTTAGAAGTCTGCAAGCTATATGATCATCACTGTGCAAGCTGCAGACAGAGGCAATAATAATAATAAATAAAAATCCAAGACGTAAACCAGTGTTGTTTTTTGCAAGGTGACCATATTACACATGGAGCCTATGTTCCTGGAAGGAGTTTTATGGCTGCTCATTAGCTCCCCAAGATTATCACAGGGGGTCTCTCAAAGGAAAATCCAAATTGTGATTGGAAACCACAGCTTAAAAATTAAAATAAATAAAACCTGCCTGTTATGTATTTTTGTTCTTAAGAATATGCCCAGGAAGAACAGGACATTGAGGGGGCGAGGGAAGAGGGAAAGACTGCCGCAGTTGAAAAGAGATCTATCAGCTGATTGAAAGAAATAAAGAAAGAAAGAAAGATTATACCAGTCCTACAATACTTAAAACTCTTGATTTTAAGTACTAAGAAGTGCCAATGGCCCATCTAGTCCAGCATCCTGAAACCCATAAGCAGCAACACGCTCCCCTCATGCGGTTTCCAGAAACTGGTACTCAGAAGCATTACTGCCTCCAACTGTTGAGGTAGAGCACAGCCATCATAGCTAGTAGCCATTGATAGCCATCTCCTTTGTGAATTTGTCTAATCCTCTGTTAAAGCCTTGTACATTGGTGACCTGTGGGAGCGAGTGCCATTGTTTAACAAGACTTCTTGCTGCCACAGACTCTTCCAGCTCATTAAGCCCTCCTGCCTCTTCAGTCTTCTCCCTGTTCTCCCTATGACCACTCATTGTCATCCCACCACCAATCCTCCCGCCACTCCTCTGCATCCATCCAGTCCATGACAATAGCCATCCAAGTATGAAGCCTTCACTACATCTTTTGGAAGCAAATTCCATCATTAAACTATGCTCTGCATCAGGAGTGGGGAAACTTCTTCAGAATAGAGGTCACATTCCCTTCTGGGATACATTTTGGGAGCCACATATCACCAGTGAGTAGGGCCAGAAGTGGGTGGAGCAGTGAATGTAAACATCATCATTGTTGTAGATTTACCGTATTACCTGTCCTTCAAGAGCTGCTCCCAGGTTGGCTACAACAATTTGAAATTCAGTATTTCAAATACTGGCAAGCAAGAGGGGTCTTCAGAGTTCAAGGACACATTCCAGACAAACAGAAACCATCAAGGAGGATATAAAGCAGTTCTCATGTGGGGTGCATTTGTATTTGTTATTCTATTTATAGCTCACCTTCCCCCCTCAAGTGGCAAAAATAGTTTCTCCCCATTTTATCCTCACAAGAACCTTGTGAAGGAGAGAGGTTAGGCTGGGGAGACTGTGAATGGACTGGAAACTACACAAGAAATGACCCTCAAACAAAGCCCTGTGTGGATGAAGCTTTCCCAAAAAGGAGCCAAGCTTCCTCACCAGTTGCAAAATGCAGCCCTTCCCTTGCCATCTTCCCCCAACCACTCAGAAGCCTTTTATTTAAAAACAAATGGAATGAAAGGGGGGGGACAGCTCCTAATCCATGTTGATGGAAACCAGCAGGACCATTGTGAGACAGGAAGACAGAGAGGTAGATGGAGAAAGCTCGATGTGGAAAAAGCATTTCTGGGAACTGACTGAGCCAGCAGGGAAATGACAACCATGTGTCCACCTGGAACTGTTCTCTTAATGAACCCAGGGACAATTTATTAGCTAGTGAAGAAGAAAAATAGGGAAAGGGGGGTGCTTGATGCTATTCAACTCGTTATTTTTATTTTGCTATGGTGCTGTTTTTAAATCTACTGTTGTGTTGGTGTTATTTTAATAAGTATTTACTGTTTTTGTATCTTTTCTGTGTGGAATGCCCTGGAAGTATGTGCCATAAAGTGTGGTATGAGAATTCACTAAATCTAGGCAAATCTAGCTGTGATTCCTGCATTGGTTAAGAGAGGTAGACTTGTAATCTGGGGAACCGGGTTCGTGTCTCCACTCCTCCACATGCAGCTGCTGGGTGACCTTGGGCTAGTCACACTTCTCTGAAGTCTCTCAGCCCCACTCACCTCACAGAGTGTTTGTTGTGGGGGAGGAAGGGAAAGGAGAATGTTAGCCGCTTTGAGACTCCTTTGGGTAGTGAAAAGCGGGATATCAAATCCAAACTCTTCTTCTTCTTCTTCTTGCCTGGGGTCGGGCTAGATGACCCTTGGAGTACCTCCCAACTCTTCAGTTCTATGAAATCCAGGGTTATGTGTACAGCCTAAGTGGGATTCCACTCCCCCTTAAGTCAGTTTCGCATGTTGATCTGCATCTAGTAGGTATGTTCAGCCTGGAAAAGAGGAGACAGAGGAGATATGATGGCCATCAAATATCTCAAGAGCTGCCATATGGAAGAAGAAGTGAGCTTGTTTTCTCCTGCTCTGGAGGGTAGTGTCCAGATCAAGGGAATTAACAGTACCAATCTATTCTGCCTTGGCCACACCCCACCTGGAGTATTATATCCAGTTCTAGGAACCTTGGAGGAGAACCAAGTTGACGAAGAGTCTGGAAACCAAGCCTTATAAGGAACAGTTAAGGGACCTGGGTATGTTATGGAAAACAGAAAACTGAAAGGGCTGTCACAAGGTCTGGATGATGGAGCAAACTTGCTTTCTGCTTCTCCAGAGGGGAGGACCTGGATCATAGGATCATAAAACTGTAGAGTTGTAAGGGACTCTGAGGATCATCTAGTCCAACCTCCTGCAATGCAGGAATATGCAGCTGCCCCATACAGTGATCATACTTGCAACCTTGGCATTATCAGCACTAAGCTCTAAACAACTCAATGGATTCAAACTATAGGAAACGAGATTCCAAGCAAATATTAGGAAGAACTTTTTGATAGTAAGAGTTGTTTGACAGGGGAATGGACTCTCTCAGAAGGTGGTTGAGTCTCCTTCATTGGAATTTTTTTTAACAGAGGCCATCAGTCAGGGATTCTTTACATGTGATTCCTGCATTGCAGGGGGTTGGACTAGATCAGTGTTTTTCAACCACTGTTCCGCGGCACACTAGTGTGCCGCGAGATGTTGCCTGGTGTGCCGTGGGAAAAATTGAAAAATTCAAGAGAATTACTTTATATATAGTCAATATAGGCACAGAGTTAATTTTTTTAAGATTTTCTAATGGTGGTGTGCCTCGTGATTTTTTTCATGAAACAAGTGTGCCTTTGCCCAAAAAAGGTTGAAAAACGCTGGACTAGATGACCCTTGGGGGTCCCTTCCAATTCTACAGTTCTAGGATTCTGTGATTCTGTAAAGGAGCCATGATGTAAGAGGGGAGGTTAGAAGCACAGTCCCACTCCAAATCAGTTATGGTAGCACACTACGTGTGAATAATGCCTGAGTATTGCTTAAATGCCCCTCAGATTCGGGTGAGGCTTCCAAGTAAGCAGGATTGCAGCCTCCCTCTCACAGGCTGAGCATCTGAAGAGCTTAAATGACAAAGGCTGATTCATGTAGCTAAGAGGAGACGCTAACCCAGCACCAAATTCTCATTTAAACTCCCTGCTGTGAAGAATGTGCTGGCTCTTGTTCCTTAGATTTTGCTTGCTCAAGGTCTCTAAGGGACAAGGGGATTACCAGAACATGGATAAATGTTGTGGAAGTGCTGTTGTAGCACAGCAGTACATCCCGGAAGTACCCACATGAGGATTCTTGCAATCCTTTTATATATATATATTGAAGTTAAAATATACCAGCTAAAACATCCGAACAACAGAAGAGTCCTGCTCAATCAGGCAAGCAGCACATCTAGTCCAGCATCATGTTCTCACAGTGGCCACCCAGATGCCCATGGGAAGCCTGCAAGCAGGACCTGAACACAACAGCACTCTCCCTATGTGGGATTCCCAGCAGCTGGTATTTTGAAGCATACTGCTTCCAACAGTGGAGATGGAGCATAACCATCTGGATTAGCAGTCACTGATAGTCAAATCCACCATGAGTTTGTCCAATTTTCTTTGAAACCCATTCAAATCCTCTGCTGGTATGGTTGACTAGCATCCAATAGGTTTTTTTCCCTGGTGTTCTTCAAGCCTTCCATGCCATATTGTCAAAGCTGGGTAGCCCTTCAGCTGGAACCAGGAGCCAAGCTTTATCTAGTAGTGAAAACCCAAGAAGTGCCTCCCCTGTTGATCTTAATATAGTAGGAAAGCAGATTCCACAGGTGAACTCTGGTGGAAGAGGAGCTGTGTAGGCAGGCAGACTAGCAAGCTTGAAACCTTCCAAGGGATAAGGGAGAAAATTGATTCATCTTGCATTTAAAACAACCCCAACTAATTAGCACATTCTGAAACAGAAACACAGACCTCTTTTGAATTTTGCAGTTCTCTGAATTTTACGGTGCAGTGCTCCAGCAGATTCATATGTTCCATGTTCCTCTTTCAACAGATCTTCTGAAATCTTTCTCTCAGTTGGAAGCTGTCTTGAATTTGAATTGATCTTATGTACTGGTATGTGTTGTAGTTGTTTTAAACTGTTTTTATATGCATAATAGATAGATAACTGTTTTATATACAGTCGTACCTCGGGTTACGTATGCTCCGGATTACGTACTTTTCGGGTTATGAACTCCAGTAACCCGGAAGTGCAACCTGGAGCGCACGCAACGCACAGATGAGTTCTGCACAGTTCACGCATGCACAGACACGTTCACACATGTGCAAACCACTACTTCCAGCCATGGTAAATTATCCATAGAAACACATAAAGGTATAGGTAAAGGACCCCTGATAGTTAAGTCCAGTCGCGAACGACTCTGGGGTTGCAGCGCTTATCTCGCTTTACTGGTTGAAGGAGCCAACGTTTGTCCACAGACAGTTTTTCAGGGTCATGTGGCCAGCATGACTAAGCCGCTTATGGCAAAACCAGAGCAGCGCACGGAAATGCCATTTACCTTCCTGCCGGAGCAGTACCTATTTATCTACTTGCACTTTGATGTGCTTTTGAACTGCTAGGTTGGCAGGAGCTGGGACCGAGCAATGGGAGCTCACTCCATCATGGGGATTTGAACTGCCGACATTCCTATCAGCGAGCCCTAGGCTCAGTGGTTTAGACCACAGCACCACCCGCATCCTAGAAACACATACATTACTGCAAATAAGAAAGTGTATTATTTTAGAAAAAATTGTATTGGGGAAAAATGAGTACGCTAGAAAACATTTGAACTAAAATGCCGATGAATTGCCATGAGCACTAAAAACCGGGGGGGGGGGGGGTTGAAAGCTGGTGTGGAAATGTGGGGAGCTGAATTTAAGAATTTTAAGAAAAATGAGAAACAGAGAATATTAGAAGACCCTGCAGGATCAAGCCAATGGCCGACCTAGCCCAGCATTCTGTTATCAGAGCAGCCAACCAACTGCCTTTGAGAATCCCACAAGCTGGGCCAGAACACAACAAAAACTGAAATTGACAGCCTTGGCTATCCCTGTGTCTTAGCCCGGCTGCCCATTCTCCCAACCCTACCTTCATTCCCTTACAGCAGCACAGTCCATTAGCATTCATGCTACAAACGCCTGCTAAAGCTTCAGTGTTTTTCTAGCAAAAAGATCCCCCACTAAATTCAATAAAATCAATAGCTCCCGGGAGTGATAGGTTACTGAGCCGATGACTCACACACTTAACGTCATAGTTGGCCCATATAGCCTGTATGTTACAAATCCAAATGGCACAGCATCGAGGGTTCGATGAGCCAATAAAGAAGAAAGGTCTCTGCAGGGATCTTGTTACAACAGCAGTTGTCGTTAAGAACCTCAAAAGAAAAATTGCAGCCCTGTACCCACTCACACAAGGTTACCCTTCTGGTTAGGCTCAGGCAGGATATTTGTAAAGAAAGCCAAAGTTAGAGAGACAGTGGAAGTCTCCAGTGTGTTCTCATCCACAGTAAACCAAACCTGAGTGGCAATAGCCCTGGATGAAAAAAGCATCCTGCTGGATCTGAAAAACTGCCAGTCAGTTTCAGGCTCCACTTCTACATATAGACCAGCCAGGTGTCTCTTTGGAAGCCCACAAGGGGTACAAGAGGGCACAGCCCTCTCTCACTGTTTTTGCCCAGCAACTGGAAACTAGACGCATCTATCTAGATGGCAAAGGGCCATAACTCAGTGGTAGAGCACCTGCTTTGCATGCAGAAGGTCCCAGTTTCAATCCCTGGCATCTCCAATGCCAAACTAGATGCTCTGACTCACTATAAAGCAGTTTTCCATTTTCCTATATTCCCACAGTCAGAAGAAGCACAGAGCAGGCTATATCCATCAAATCAAACTTATGTGGTAAATATAGCATTATAGTGCCTCTTGGGGGCACTAGCTGGGGCAGTGTGTTTGGAGGTCCTGGGCTGCCCAGATGACAAGACCCCTCCTCTCAGCCTCACTGATGTGGTCCAAGGAAAAGCAGAGCAAGGCATTTGGCACCAGCTTGGCAGCAGGAGTTGCCAGAAGCAGGCGTACAAGGCACCATTCAACCATTTTAAGGACTCCACTCTGGAGTTGCATAGGGCTTATTGCTTAGCTTTTTAGTCTCTCAAAGATATCATGCAAGGCAGTGGAGGTTTAGGGGCAGAGTCTCCCATCTCCTAGATGGGCTACCTTCCCAGGTTGACAAGCCCCATCTGTCCCACACTTCCTACTATTGCATGTGCAGAAACTGCCATTATTATTATTATTTTATTTTATTTTATTTTATTTTATTTTATTTTATTTTATTTTATTTTATTTTATTTTATTTTATTTTATTTTATATCCTGCCCATCTGGCTGGGTTTCCCCAGCCACCCTGAGTGGCTTACAGCATATATAAAACCATAGTAAAATATCAACCTTTAAAAATTTCCCAATACAGGGCTGCCTTCAGATGACTTCTAAAAGTTGTGTAGTTCTTTATCTCCTTGACATCTGATGGGAGGGCGTTCCACAGGGCGGGCGCCACTACCGAGAAGGCCCTCTGCCTGGTTCCCTGTAGCTTCACTTCTCGCAGTGAGGGAACCAGCAGAAGACCCTTGGAGCTGGACCTCAGTGTCCGGGCAGAACTATAGGGGTGGAGACACTCCTTCAGGTATACTGGGCTGAGGCCATTTAGGCTTTAAAAGAATTGTGCTCGGAAATGTACTGGGTAATAGTAGTTGTAGTTGTTGTTTGATCACCCTGGGTAACAGTCTTGTCCCAGAGAACAAGGCGGGGGCACAGACTGGAGAAGCTGGACCTAGCAGAAGTCTCCTTTCTTTTGCAACCCTTAAAAAGAGCCAGATCCATCACCACATATAACACAATGAATTTTCATTAAAAACAACAGGAAGCCAAACCATTTGAAAACAAATGACGAAGACTTTAGGTTAATGGGGATTAATGGCAACAAGTGTTATTAAGCATTAATCATTCCCCACTTACTGTCCAGGACAGCATTAAAGCCAGCTAATTCTTTCCTTGCTCCCCCCCCCCCGCGCGCTATTTCACTTTGGTAAGTCAAATGCATAATCAACATTATACAATGTGAGACTCCTCCCTCTCCTCTTCCCAAGTCTTTGGTTTTAATTAGAACATGTAGGAAGAGGGATTGGGGAGTGCACATTTGATACAAGGGTGAATTAAGCTGTGTTTTTTGGGGGGGGTATCATTTTGTGACATTTGAATGTATTAATTATTCATGCACTCTTTGAGCCAGATTTTCCAAAACATCCTCTGCTCCAGTGCCAGGACCAGGATTTCAAGAGAATGCAAGCTTCTGTTTGGGATGTTGAATAACTGGGCCATGAAAACATCGTCACAGATACTGCAGAGGGCTTTGGGACAACAAATTGTATTCCTAAGTGGACTGCACAGTCAGCCAGTAAGCTATGGAGACCAGTTCATGGTGTTGATTTATAAAGACCTAAATGACCCAGGGTCCAAGTATCTGTAGGTAGGCCTACAAGTGTATACCAGATCAGACCATGGAGCTGTCTAACTCTGTATTGTCTACACTGACTGTCTGTAGCTCTACAGGGTTTCAGGCAGGATGCCCTACCAGTCCTGTGTGGAGATGCTGGGGATTGAACAGGGGGCCTTCTGCCTGCAAGGCAGATGTTCTACCACTGAACTATGGCTCTTACCTCATAAGTTTTTTTTTTAAAAAAATTCTAGTCCTCATGGTTCTGAGTAAAGGGCTGGTTTAAAGTATAAAGCAGTATAGAAATGAAAACAACAACAACAACAACAACAACAACAACAACAACAACTGGCAACAGCTCTCCAGGGTTTCAGATGTGGAGTCTCGCCTAAGCCTACTTGTAAATTCCTGGGACATTCTGCATGCAAAACAGATGCTCTGCCACTGAACTATTGCTCCTTCCCAACTGAGTGAGTAAGAACAAGTGCAAAGTCCCTGAAAAAGAACTATGGGGGAGGGACACTGAGTGGGGAGTGAGTTAAGGGGGGTGGGTGGGTTAAGAAAAGCTAATTAGAACTCAGCACCCCACAGCATCAGTAGTTTCGCCCAAGAGGAAAACTCAACACCCCCCCCCCCCGAAGATGGTTGTGTGTTGTTTCCATCAGCATCATCCAAGTCACTTGTCCCACAGAGGTCGGGGTGGGGTAAACTGCTAAAGACTCTGAAACAAAAGGCCTGTAAATGCTTTAGCAGTGACGTGAATCCAGTAGGCCTCTCCAGCTTGCATATCCAATTCATTTTGCATGGGATTAATTCTTGCCAGAGCTGCTGCAGCTGTCTTGTTCGGCTACTGTATCCTTCTCAGGCAGAAGCTCATTAAGGAACGGCATGTCATCACCCAGTGATGGGTGCTGTAGGTCACTGAAAATTTATAGTCCCAGCTGCTCTGCTTCCTGCTTTGTCATTAAGGGCTCCTCTGGAGACAATCAAGTTTGCCAGTTAAGGTTCATATGAATGCTCTGAATCTAAAGGATTTGGCATATTCCCCTCCCACCCTTACACATATGATTCGTCAAACCAGGTTCACAACTTTTTCTTTGGCAGTGAATTAACTGTGTGGCCTCCAGATTTCTCCTTCCCCTCTTTCCTTGGTCTGAGTAAAACTCAGTGAGCCATAGAGAAGCTAAACATGCACCTTCCCAAATATCCACCATCTTGGCTCCTAGTATTGTCAAGTGAGTCCTTGTTGGTGGTGGCACAACTGGGTGATGCCTGGTTGTCATTGACCTGTTGTTGTTGTTGTTGTTGTTGTTGTTGTTGTTGTTGTTGTTGTTGTATTTCACCTTTAGATCCCAAGGCAGATTACAACAATTAAAACACAATGTGTGTGGAGTATGAATGTAATAATTGAAGTTTGACAGACTGTATCCCCTCAATACTCCCCAAGAGGCTACATAAGCTCATTGCAGGAAAGCGTGGTGATCTTTTCTTTTCTAAATAGCGAATTTTGTAAAGCTGAGGCAGAGAGCTCATCCAGACCTCCATTTTAGGCACAGGTCTGTACTTTGAAGCGCCATACCTAAGCGCTTTCTTTCTCTTTTTGGTCCTGGTGCTTTCCTTGCAAAAAAAACAACAACCCTGCTCTTTGCCACTGTATTGGAGCAATGAAAATCTACGGAAAACCCAAATTGCCATTCATTCAGATTTAGCATTAAAGAGCGGGTTTTCACGGGGAAAGCTCCCAGACAAAAAACAAACCCCAAGCATTTGGACACAGAGCTTTAAAGTGTGGACCTGTGCCTAGAAAACATGGGTGAAAGTAATTGTAGAAGAGCCCAGAATGTTGGACTTGGAGAGAGAAACACATACTTTATTTGTGAATAGGGATCCAACACTCCCTCCCCCAACTGCTCCCTGCATGCAAAGAGCACATTGTTTGTATGCAGGGCATTGTTGATTAAATTTCTGAGATTTCAGTTAAAAGAAAAGAAAAAAGAGGACCTGGTAGCCAGGGGGCGTAGGAAGGGCAGTGCAGGGGGTAGGGTCCACCCGGGTGTCATCATTGAGGGGGGTGACAAAATGGCACACGGGGGGGGCAGCACTTACTGTGGGGCCTGGCTTGCAGCATGCCCGAGCCACATATCTCTCCTGGGAGTGATGCGGTAGCTCGGGGGCCCGCACTGCCTGAAATGGCAGCGTGGGGCTTGCGTCCACCAGGCGGACTCTGTAGGCAGCTTGCCGCACTGCCCCCCTGGGCGGATCGCCATGGCGCCCCTGTGCAGTGATCCCGTGGTGCCACAGCAGCTAGCTGGTAGCAGGTGAAAGATTCCTATCTGAGACACTAGAGAGCTGCTGCTGCTCTAGAGTAGCCCAAAAACCTGAGTTCATAGAACCCTTGGTGAGCTTATAAACTTCTAAAACTGGCTCCAAACTCAGGGTCTTAGAAATGCAAATGGAATAATGTCAAGGAATATCTGTATATTATCAATATTTACTAATCATCACTCTCCAATGCCAGGAATCATAACATGTAAGAAATAAGGAATACTGTTATATTGAAGAACTGCTTTATTATAAATATGGTGGTTCTTTATTGGCAAGGCAGGTGCACTCTGTACATGCCTATACTCATAGTTCCTAAATAAAGTTTATGCACTATATCTCATAACCCTTTTTTCTGCACAATCCCATTGACCCCAAGGGGTTAATAGCATCAAGCATGAAGACAAAATTTTATCCTTTCCAGCCCTGCTGTTCTGAGGGAAAACAGGAATTTGGGGGTGGGGTGGGGATCCTTAATTAGTGCCTAAAAAGCCTCGTCTCATGTTCTGAGAGCCTGTTGACATGCGGCATTGAATGCATCTTTGCAGATGGCAAGGAATGGATGAGAAAGCACAGGATGGTTGATACTCAAAGAGGTGGTGCTAAACACACCCTGCTTGCAGACAACAGGCAAGTCATAAGAGGCAGAGGAGCTCCTTCTGGGCCCAGGAAATATATGAATCAAGCTACTCAGCAGATTTACAGAAGTGGCACTAAGAAAAGAAACTGCTGGCCACAGTTGTTTATGAGCATGCTTAGGATGTTTTAAGCCACAGCTATGCAATATGCTTGCAAAAATCTTCCTTTTTTTCAAGAAAGGGAAAGCTTTAGCAACTGTTGGTGGAAGTAACATCATCAATCACATCATTAAAGTCTAATGACTCTGTGATGGCCTCAAAAGAATGTGAGGGGTGCATATGCAGGCATGATGTATTATACTTTGAAGGTAGCGTTTGATGCATTTCCAAACAGAATAATTTGTCTGCATCAGTGTTTGATGTGAGATGGGGCAAAAGCACTATCTCAGCACGAAGCAAAGGCTGTGCCATCTAACACTGTGCACCTCCTTGAAAGGAGGTGATAAATGGGGGGGGGGTAAAAGTCCCCAGACATCCTTCTGGTCAGGTTAACTCCCTTCAATGTCCAAAGCTGACTGAGGCTCATGAGAGAGGCATCAGAAACGCTTGCACTTAAGGCATTTTTACCCCCCCCCTCCAGTCATGAAGACACAGAGTGCATGCACAGCATACAGTTCAAACCCATGACTTCCCCCAAAGAATCCTGGGAATTGTAGTTTGCCTCTCACTGAGGGACAACTCCCAGCACCCTCAGTAAAATATAGTTCCCAGGATACTTTGCAAGAAGTGATGGGTTTTTAATGTGCTTTAATTGTATTGTGTGTGCCATACATAGACTGCCTCAGCCTCTATTTCCCAGCATCCACAGGAGCACCATAAAGCTGTCTCAAGTGTTTCAGAAGCTTGACTGGTTTCAGCTAGAATTTGGGCAATTCCCCTGACTAGCCCCATGCTGCAGAACACTTGAATTTTCAGGTGTCCCTCAAAGACCTTTTTATGCCAGCAGGCCTATTCAGTTGTTTAAACATTTTTCATTAATTTTCATTTATTTTGGATTTTTTTGTCTTAAAAAAGTTTTTAAAGTTTTATTTTACTTGTCAGTTTTGTTGGATACTACCCTGATGTTGCATATGAGGAAGGGTTCTATAAACAGCTTGTGTGCATAAAAGGGCACTACATTGCCCATGTTTCCCCTTTCCTCCGTGTGTGTGTGTGTGTGTGTGTGTGTGTGTACACACACACACACACACACACATATGGAAGGGGAGTTGAAATCAGAAGAAATTGCACCATTCTCAGAAGGAGGGACCATCCCCTGGTCTGATAATTTGAAAAATGGAAGTGTAAGCATTTGCATCTAGACACTGCTGCATGCTGCGACATTATAAGCCACACCCCTTCCTAAGAAAGTGATACAGCCAGCAGGAGAAATAAGGAGGACCCTTTGGGATGTAGTACAAACTACTTCCTTCTTGTTCTCCATGTAGCATCAAGAAGCTTTGGGCATTGAAACATCTTGCAGCTGTCCAAGTAACAGAGAAAACAACAGACATGGCACCATTTCCTAGACTTTCACCTGAGATAATAATGGTTTTCATCCCATTTTGTTACTCAGCAAAGCCATTAGCGTGAAGAGGGGTACCTCTGGTTTCCCTAGAGCGCATCCTTCCGCAGAATGGTTCCAAAGTGCTTCTTAACAGTCACGTTGAGTTTTGTTTCCTGCTCATGAATATCTTTTAGCAGAAAGGGTTGGGCAAATTGATTTCATTTGCAGGCCTTTCCAAAGAGGCCTATCCCTCCTTCCCTCTAGCATCCTTCCAAACCCTGTTCCTCCAACCCCATCTTTTTCTCAAGGTTTTTGGCCTAACCCAGGGGCAATTTTAGGACCACATTCACTTGTGGATGACCTCATGGGGGCCACTTGGCAGAAGTGGGCAGGGCAATGGATGTGACTCTTATCTTTGTATGGGAGGCTACAGACCAGTCGTGCAAACATCAGCCATTTGGATGGCTGTTTCTAGAAGGTGGTGCTGTACGATTGCTGCCAAGGACTGGCATGACACTGACAAGTGTGCACTGGGGAAATGGAGCCTGGAGTCAGACTCAGGAGAGGGGGCAGTGATTTGTGGGGAACTGTACCAGCCAGGAGGCAAGAGGCAAGCAGGGGAAGCTTCAGGCCGAGAAAGTGGAGCACAGGATCTTTCAGAAGAAGAGGAGGAAGTGAAGGGTCGGATGCTTCCCCACCCTCTCCTGCACTACTGTCTCCCAGAAGCGGGGGGGGGGGGGGTTTGAAGAGGGAAGAGCAGAGGAAAATTCCATGCTCCAGGTATAGTCTTGGGCTATGTGTGTATAGCCTGTGCGGGGTGGGAGATAAATAAGCTAATGAAGGGAGTATGGCCCAATATTACTGCAACTGCTCCATAGAGCCCAGCTTGGGAGTAGCTGCCTAGATGCTAGGCTGGCGTGCATGGGTAGAAATGACTGTGGAAATGACTGTCAGCTTTGACAATAAAGAGTTAACTATCTGCTGTGTGTGTTCTTTTGGCTGGGGAGCACCCATGGCAATGACCCATTGGTAGTCATGCTTTGAGGTTTTGTAAAGCCTGGTCCACCTCAGTTCTGCATGGAGATGGGATTTAAGGCAGCTTTCCAGATTACCTGTTTATCAAGATGACCTGAGGGTCATGTAGGTGACCTGAAGATGGGGCTGGAGTCATTGCTGGTCATGCTTTGGGAGTATGTAGGAATGGATGGACCAATTAAAGCCAGGCGCAGTTCTACATTGAGCTAAAGTCACTTCAACATGACCTGTTTTTTTAGGGTTGATCCAAATCTGTTTGCAGTGAGATTAGACAATGTCAGCTATTGAAGGAGGAGCTTTAACTTGAGCTCTCCAACAGTACTTTAGAAGACCCAGAAGATGCGAACCACCTTTGCTTTTTCCCCAGCTGAATGTTTAGTATCTGCCAGTGGAAGCACTCAACACTGTTCTTTGCGGTGTAAATCACCATGCTGTCAGCAACCTAATCTCAGTCAGACAGCCATAGTTGTCCTTTATCTGTGCAGCACCAAGCTTGGGGATTATTATGCCACTGGGCCACAGGTTTTGCTTGTTTTATTTCCTGGCCATGCTGAGCTTCATCTTTTTGAATCTCCACATCATTTTCGTTTGGCACAGTTTATGCACATTGCTGCCCTCGGCTCCTTTGGGTGGCATACAAATTTGACAGCTAATATTTATTGAGCATTCCGTCCAGTTTGTTTGTGGGGAGGTTAGAGGCAGCACTGCCTCTGTCTGATGACATTTTTCTTTCTTTCTTTTTAAAATGTTGAGCCATCTGGCCTCCCACAGCCAAGAATGGCAGCACTTGTTGTTGTTCAGTCATTCAGTTGTGTCCGACTCTTCATGACCCCATGGACCAGAGCACACCAGGCACCCCTATCCTCCACTGCCTCCCGCAGTTTGGCCAAACTCATGCCAGTCGCTTTGAGAACACTGTCCAACCAGCTCATCCTCTGTCGTCCCCTTCTCCTTGTGCCCTCCATCTTTCCCAACATCAGGGTCTTTTCCAAGGAGTCTTCTCTTCTCATGAGGTGGCCAAAATACTGGAGCCTCAACTTCAGGATCTGCCCTTCCATTGAGCACTCAGGGCTGATTTCTTCAAGGATGGATAGGTTTGATCTTCTTGCAGTCCATGTGACTCTCAAGAGTCTCCTCCAACACCATAATTCAAAAGCATCAATTCTTCGGCGATCAGCCTTCTTTATGGTCCAGCACTTACCATAGAGCAATTCAGAAGAATGTAAAGCATATAGCTCAGTAAGTAGAGCAAGATACTCTTAAACAGAGTTCTTGGTTTGAGCCCCACATTGGCCAAAAAGATTTCTGCATTGCAAGGGGATGGATTAGATGACCCTTGTGGTCCCTTCCAACTCTACAGTTCTATGATTCTCTTATCCTTATAATATATTACCCCTCCCCATAAACATAGCTGTTCCTTCCCCTTTCGCCAAAAGTCTCACGCCTTCCCACTACAAGCCCCACTTTTTATTTGGAAGGCTATAAATCATATAAAGTCAATATTGAATGGCATTGATGTTATCTTAAATTAATTAGAAATATAAATTTGAGCATGAGCCTAGATATTCTAGAGATTAATTCTACAGCTGAGACCTGAGGGACCATACACACAGTAAGGACTTCCCATTATTGAAAACCATTTTTTTAAATAAAAAAATACTTAACATTTATAGCATTTAAATTTTATATCATTTATATGATTTAACATAATATTTATAGTATTTCATATCACAAGGTGGGACTTCTGGCAAAAGAAGGTGGGGCATCTGTTACTTTTTCTGAATCATAGGTGGCACGACTTAGATACTTTTCTCCACTTTCCCTTGGAGCAATGGGACTTGATGGCATTCCACCACTCTCAGACACAATTGTTCGGGGGGGGGGGAGGCAGCCCCCACATAAAATTGAGGCAGGCAATGCATTTATCTAGATCACGAGTGTGGGAGGATTGATCTGCAGCCAAATCACAAAAGCATAATGTCATATCTGCTAAACTTTTGTGGCAGGAGGGTTAAACAATAGAAATTTAATCTTCTCCCTGTCACAGCACACCCTTCTTATCTACTACAGTAGGGTAGGTTATAAACTCTCCTTCAGAGAGTGCACTGCATTTTGAACTGGCTACTGTATAGACTTTTGTAACTTTTAAGGATTACTGTCTTGACTGATTTTCAGCGCTGTAACTGTTGAATCCTGGCACGACTTATAAGTGAGTAAACTTTATATTTTTCTTAAGCAATCCTGGAGTGAATACTTTGTTAAGAGGGAAACACAGAAGGGAGAAGAGTGATCCAAGTCTGTCTAGGCATCCTTGGGTATCATAATTGTTCTAGGTTACACAACCTTGTCTCTAAAAGCTTCTAAAGATAAGCTGTGCGCTGATGGTGAATTTAACTTTTCTGAAATAGGTATTTGCATTCTTGCAACAGTAAGAAGAGGAAGGATAATTAGTAAATAAAATATCCAGTTCATCTGATTCAATCCAACAAGGAGCAGTCCTAGCCCGTATGGCCAATGGTCAGGCATGAGGGGAGTTGGAGGCCAATATCTGGAGGGCACCACATTGACTGCCCCTGCTTTAGATGATTTATTTAGATGGCATACAGGCCACCCCTTTGCAAAGGTCACAGAACTGTTTACATTTAAGAGAATTAGATGCCCATACATGAAATCCATAAAAAAATAAAGTCTGCTGAAAACAACAGCAAATCGTTGAAGGATGGTTACTAACAGCAGCAGCAATCAGGTCTTTTCTCCAAATGCTCTCTGAAAAAACATGCCACTTTGTGCTCCTTGGAGCAAAGGGAGGATAGGAAGGCAATAAATAGATTTTAATGGGCAGTATCCAATTCTAGTCCTGTTTAGAGTAGACCCGTTGAAATTAGTCAGCATGACCTCAGTGGCTATCCTCCCAGTGGAACATAGCTGGATACTTTCCTTCAAGTATTTGTGCAACAATACTATTCTATTTGTTTAACAGACTATAAAACTTGGGCTAAATAATCAGGAGGACTTTTTGGCCTCTGCTTTGGGAGGTCTCTCCTGACACCTCCTTGCTCACTGCTGGCTGCTGTTTTAATAATGGAGTGCATGTGAGATCACAAGGTGAAAATGAGAAAACCCTCTGAGATCAGAGAGTTACAGCAGCATAAAAAGAAAGATGTTCACAAACAGTTTGTCTCTGATTCTACCATCTCATTACTTTAATTGATACGGACAACACTGCCAGCCTTAATTTCAACGAAATGTGAAAACTAGAGGTGAACTTTGCACCTAGACTGCAGGAAATGTGTGGTTTGGGGATTCTTCCACCCTGCATTTGATGGGCTTCAGGAGTCATGTGCTAGAGAGGAAAGGTGGGGCACCCACCCTTCATGGAGAACCATCAGAAAAGGTCAACATTTGTCTGGGGGAGGGGGAAAAGAGTGGAATGCCATGGTTTGGGAAAATAAATCAACTTACATTTAAATGTTGCACAGTAAGCCAGCAAAAGGATAATTTAGGTAATTTATTAGAGTTGTGGTTTTCCATCACAGAACAATACTTTCACAGGGCCCCGAGGTTCCCCACCTCTGCATAAATAAAGGGCAGTTTAGAAATGTAATAAATATTTCATTAACAAGCAAGTAAATGGAACCCTCATAGAAAGTTCCGTAGTGAGAAGATCAGTAGCTGCAGACAAGGCTGTTTGCATGCTCACCACTACAGATCTTCCCCTGGGATATGCTGTACAAACTCTATTAGACATGCTGTAGGTTGCTGCTCTTATATAAACACAAGAGCCCTTGCAGCTCACACCAAGACATGCATGCTGAAACTAAGCAGGTGTGGGCTGGTCAGTATTTGGATGACAAACCACCTTGGGAACCACATGTGTGCTTTCTTTGGTTCCATGATGGAGAGCAAGTGGGATATAAATTGTTCATTGTCTAATTCACACTGAAATTGGGAATGTCTAAATGTGTATTACTGAAGGCTTTAAACATGGGGATTTTCCATGGGGCTATATTCAGCTCTCCAAGCTCCTTGATGGATGGATTGATAGCTAACTGTTGTTGCTCTCTGCTCGTTCTGACGTGGTGTTTAACCTTAGACCAGGTGATTAAGGTACTGAATGGCAAATGGGAATTTGAAGGGAGTTGCCTTTGGTCTTTTTTCCTAGCCAGGGTGGGAGTAATATATCTCTTCTATTCTTTGTAGCCACAATCCATATCCATCCTGTAGTAAGTTATTTGAGAAATCCTGCTGCCAATAAATCCTGCTGCACGTGCAAGATAGTCATTGCACATGTGCAGACAGCAGCTTCTTGGAAAAGTAGTTTGGGGTGGCTGCAACTGCATGGAAACAAATAAGGAAATGTGTACTGGGTGAAGACATCTCCACCTCCTCTCTGGTGTGCACAGCAATATAAAAACATGACTTGAAATGCAGCAAGGGGAGAGGGGAGGGAAACAACTTTGCTGCATTTTAAGATGCTAATGTGCATATAAATGAGGAACTGAGAGAAGCTGGACTCAACATATTTATTCACCCTTACACATTGCAAAATGCACCTGCAATCAAACAATCCGTCTGGAGGGATCCTGCCAGAGAGCTTCTTCACTCCCTTGGCCTAACAACATTCTAAGCATTTCAGAGCACTTTCGAAGTCTCAAGCTTCCACAATGGGTCTCCAGGAAACCTGAGCTAATTGCAAGGCAAGATTGCCAATCACTTGAGCCAATTTTTGTGATACTCACATTTGAGGGGCTTCTTAGGCACCCCACTGTCAAAATCCCCATTCCTTCAACAGTGCTATTTTGTTGATTTGTGAACCACCACCACCCCATTATTATTTTTTAAGAGTCTTTGGTTGACAGCCTGATTTAAATCCTGTTCTTCCTGAGCAATTTTGTATATTTGCTATTTGTAGCTCCAGGAGTCAAGGACCAGAGGGAGGAGGGATGAAACAGGACAGCAATTTAATAACATTGATGAATAACAGTGTGGTCTTTCGAAAGCAGCTCCTTTCTCCTTTTATTTAAAAATGCCTGCTGGGGATAAAAAAGCAAGTGTCACCGTGGACTGTAATGAATTTGGTGGATGATAGATAAGTATCCTCTTCTTGGCAAGCTTGGCATAAGACACCAGCAAGGGAAACAAGCAAACACAACCTTCCAGTACAAAATTGGACATTTCAAACAGTGCCCAAATGCAGCAACCAGATTACTGGTTGTAATTTGGGCTTGGACTGAGTTGGGTCAAGACAGCACTGGATCAAGTCGGGCATCCTGGATAATCTAGGACTGTCACAACAGGCCCTCCCTATTTTCCAGGGACGTCCCTGATTTAGAGAAGCAGTCCTGGTTTCTGATTTGATCCTGGAATGTTCCACCTTTCCTTAGGATGTCCCTATTTTCATTGGAGAAATGTTGGAGGGTATGGAATTATCTGACCACTGAGCCACCTGAAGGCAATCCTGTAAAATGAAGGGTTTTTATGTTTAATGTTTTATTATGGTTTTTATGTATGTTGGAAGCTGCCCATAGTGGCTGGTGCAACCCAGGAATAAAATTATCATTATGGAATGGGATGTCTCTATTTTCATTGCAGAAATGTTGGAGGGCATGTCACAGGGTAGTGGTGGGGTTGGGTGAAGGCTACAGGGATCTGATTCACCGCTGTGTTCCCCACAGGAAATGTGCTGTGGATGCAGACCCCAGCAGGACTGAACCCTCTGTTGATTGGCTGCCACCTTCAGGTGCTTCTTCACACGTGCTGTCTTAGGTGTCAAATATCTGAAAGACCATCCCCGTCATCCAGTATCCTGGGTGTTAAGAGCAGCAGGGAAGGGGACTATCTTCATAGTTTTCCCATTCTCAGAAGTGCAGAGAATTGTGGTCTGAGAGAGCCCCTAACCTATGAAATGCCCTCCCCACAGAACCCTATTCCCAATCAGTGGTGCAGGTAATTGGGAGCTAAATGGATCAATGCCCTCAGCTTCCTGTGCTCCTTTTCTTGTGAGAGAAAAGAAGGGATTTGTCTTTTAAGATGATGCTTGTTATATTCCAGTTTTTGCTACAGGCGTTTTCAGTGGTGGTTCCCTGATTACAGAATACTCTCCCCAGGGAGAGCTTCCAGGCTGAACGTGTGTGTGCGCATGCACACACACACTGCCCCCAAAGTTGATACAGCTAAAGGGGGAACTTGGAAGAGTGGTGCTCTTTCCCACTTCCTCTTTCAGCTCTATGGTCTTTTCGGGATTACCTACCATAGGGTAAGGTTGCCAGACGTCCCTGTTTCCCAGGGACAGTCCCCGGATTTACAAATCAGTCCCCTGACAAAATCCATCTATTTAGCAGGAAGTTAAAAAGTGTCCTCAGATTCATTGAAAAACAATCTAGTAACCTTACAATGGGGAGTTGCACACACATTACAATACTTGCCATTGTCATCTTCAGCAAGGTAGAAGGAAAGAAGAATTATCCAACCACACTTGTTCTAGACAGCATAAATTAGTTTCTCTCCTCCCATTCCCAACCATAAAGTTTTATCGCTTGAAAAGAAGATTCCCAGAAGGCCATTTATGGAATGGACCCACCTCTGGCTGAAAACAGCTGCACGGAGCTACTTCCCAAGCCACGGGTGTCTTCAGAGTGCTTACGATAACATTCTCTTGTTGCATCAAATCAATAATTTTGCATTAAATATTTATCCAGAGGTACTCTGCGCTTGTCTCTCCTCTTTGCTGGCCTTCCACAAAATCATCACAATGTATTAGCATTAGTAAAGTTCATTGCTTAATATGGTTAGGACAGATTAATATGAATATTTTGCTTAAATGAGCAGACATGCCAATCTCAGTTAGACAACGCCTGCAGAATGGAAATCTGTTCTCAAATCAAGACAGAGGAGAGTATGAAAGAAAGGCATTGACTGCGGTGCAATTAGTCTGGGCTGGACAGCAAACAAACAAGCAATGCAGTTATTTAGGTACCGAATACCCCTGAGAACTATTCTAAATCACAGAAGGGAGAAATAGATAGAAAAAGTCCCCCCCCCCTTTTAATAAAATTAGAATTTGTGGGCTTCCAGTGAAGCTGAATATTGGATGGTTCTGGATAGATAAAAGAAAGTATTTCTACACACAGTACATAGGTAACCTATGGAATTCGTTCCCACAGGCAGCATAAATGGCCAGTAACTTGGATGGCTTTAAAATAAACAAACTTACGGAGGATAAAGCTACCAGTGACAGCTTTACTCATCTTTGGAATCTGTAAGAAGGCGGTTTCTACATGTGCTGTAGGGGGAAGCAAGGGGCACATGGGGCTTGTTCACCTGGCAAGGTTGCCCATCTAGAAGGAGGAAAACTCTGACCCTAAACCTCCACTGTCTTGTGGGATATATTTGGGAGAAGAAAAGGCCAAGGAGTAAACCCTACTCACTCCAGTGCTGCTGATGCAACAAACACAATGTAGGAGGCAGCAGCTACAGTACAAGTCCCTGCAGCCACAGCAGATACTGTGATTCTCCAGTGGTTTGACTATTCTCTCTCAAGGCACAACTGCATTAAGAGCACATACCTCTCAAGTGTCCCTGGAAAACTGGGACATCCCATTTTGTTAATGTGAGAGCATGACAGCCATTTTGTGCGCCACGATCTCACTCCGTAAAAGCACTTTTTTCAGGCGTGTGACCTCACTCCCCCCCCCATAACATGCGTTTTTGGGTGCTGTTCTTCTGTACACTTTTTGAGAGGGTTGCAATATAATGCTGGTCACATGACTTGTGTGGGAGCATGTCCCCAGAAGATGGTGTCCCAGTTTTTCACCTTGACATGTTGGAGGCTATGAGATCAACAGGGGAGGCCCTTCTTGGGTTCTCACTACTAGATAAAGCTTGACTCCAGGTTCCGGCTCAAGGGCTACCCAGCTTTGACAAAGTGGCATGGAAGGCTTGAAGAAAACCAGGAAAACTCCTGTTACAGGTAGGTAGCCGTGTTGGTCTGCCATAGTCAAAACAAAAATAAAAATAAAAAAAATCCTTCCAGTAGCACCTTAGAGACCAACTAAGTTTGTTCTTGGTATGAGCTTTCGTGTTCATGCACACTTCTTCAGATACTTCTTCAGATATCTGAAGAAGTGTGCATGCACACGAAAGCTCATACCAAGAACAAACTTAGTTGGTCTCTAAGGTGCTACTGGAAGGAAAACTCCTGTTGGGTGCCAGTCAATGATACCAGCAAAGGATTTGAATGGCTTTCAAAGAAGTTTGAACAAACCCATGGTAGATACAGCTATCATGGCTGCTAATCCAGATGACTACGCTCCATCTCCACTGTTGGAGGCAGTATGCTTCAGAATACCAGCTGCTGGGAATCCCACATGGAGAGAGTGCAGTTGTGTTCAGGTCCTGCTTGCAGGTTTCCAATGGGCATCTGGGTGGCCACTGTGGGAACATGATGCTGGATTAGTTGAGCCGCTTGCCTGATTGAGCAGGGCTCTTCTTAATACTCAGGGAATTCAGAAGAGCCCCACTCTCCGTGATTTCAGTGAGCACATGAAGAGGAGAGGCCTTGTGCCTGTTAGGCATGCCCCTTATCCCAATGCTTATGGGCCCACTGGCCATGTTCCCTTGACAGACACACATTCAGCAGTAGCATTGAAGGTGGCTTTGACAAGTCCAGATCTAGCTATGTAAAGCTGTTCCACACAAGCAGAAATCCTGATTGACTGGAATACCTACCATGTGAAAAAGGATATGACAAATTTACGGAGAGTAAGAATATCAGTGGCTACTAGCCATGATCACTATGCTCTTCCCTCCAGTATTGGAGGTAGTAGATGACTCTGTATACCCGTTTCTGGGAATTGCAGGTGGGAAGAGTGTTGTTGCACTCAGGTCCTCTTTGTGGGCTTCCCCAATACACACCTTTTGGCACACAAAGTTTTTTGCAGGTGGAAAATGGCATCAAAATATTTGAGAAAGTGCTGATTTCAAAGGATAGCTGTGTTTCAATTCAATTATTTATTATTATTATTATTATTATTATTATTATTATTATTATTATTATGAATGACATTCAGCTTGAAATGCAGACCATACCAAATTTCTACCCCCATCCCTTGGGGAGATATGGGCAGAAAAACAGATGAAAAATAGACCAAGCTGAAGATATACTTTCCTCTCGCCACTCGGTTAAAGTGGGAATAAAACCTGTTTATTGTGGCATCTATTTTCAGCCAATTGATGTCTGGAGGGACTTGGACTTAGTGATTAATCAGAGGAGTAGATGTTTCTTGCAAAGCTGACCTGCCCTTTTCTAACTCATTGGGTTTATTTTTAGAAGTTCACCAGAAGGAGGTGTGATTTAGGCCTTCTCAAATGGTCTTATCGGTACAGCACAATGTTAGCAAGAGATAGTTATTGGTGTTTTTGGACACACACTCTCTTTGCTATTGACCAATTGATTATGTCATCCTAGATGTATTATCTTGTCCTAATAGCAGGCATAAATTGTCCAACAGAGGAAGGCTAAAGATGGGGTGGATTTCTCTTTGTAACAGTATGAGCAAAAATGCCTAAGACTTGTTGCTGACTGAATATCAGATATCCCTCTCCTTAATCCAGAGGAATATATTGTTCTTAAACTCTGGTGGAGCTGATGAGACTTTTAATTTAGATAATCACCACTAGTTTTCTCCATGCCATGGCTACCTTATAGAAATATCATAATGAAGCAAATGGTCACATTTCTGCACATTGGAGGCTTTTCCTGTTGTGAACTCCATGCTGGCAGTGGGAGGAGCCAAGGTGGATGATGGGAAGAGACAGAGAGAAAAGTGTTCGGGATTATCTAATCTGGAAAAAGGAATGTCAGAGTTCCACGTTCACCATTGCTGCTCCAAGTTGGAATTCCAATTTTAGACTGAAACTGGCCCCTCCAATTGTTCTGAAACTATATAGCAGGGATGTTGATCTACCGGTTGTCCCTAGTTGATCATGATTGATCATGGGACCCTGACCCCCCCCCCTCCAAAAAGAAAAAAAGCTCAACAACTTTGGCTCATCCCCCCCCCAAAAGCTCCACAACTCTGGTCAATCCAATGGGTAGATCACTGCCAGATTTTTATAGTGAGAGTAGATCACAGTCTCTTGGAAGTTGGACTTGCCTGTGATTTAGGAAGAGGTGTATGTTTAAAAGCTAAGAAAAATGATAAGGGAAGAAGTAGCAAGGAAAGAACTTACTCCCACAGAAGGCAGTGATGGCCACCAATTTGCATAGCTTTTAAAGAGGGTTGGACAAATTCATGTAGAAGGAGAAGACTATCAAGGTCATAGTCATGATGGGGGCTATGCTGTACTTCCATGATTCAAAGCAGCAATTCTTCTGAATACCAGTTGATGGAAACCACAGGAGCAGAGAGTGCTCTTGTGCCCAGATCCTAGTTGCTGGCTTCCCTCATGGCTTAATTTTTTTAAACAAAGAAACACTAATTTTGATGCTTGCAAAATACCAAGTTCCACAGACCTAAGAAGAACATACTTCAGAGTAAACACACTTCAGGTGGCGTTGTAAGTCATAACTCCTTTTAACTGAATTGGGGCCCTTGTATCCTAGTTCTCTGAACTGCACTGAGCTCCTTATGACTTGCAAAATGATGAAGACTTTTTAATTAAAAACTTGAGCAAATGTCTGCCTAGATGAATGGTAGATTTAAAAATAGGCCCTGCCTGGGAGAATTTTATGGCATACATCAGTGGCAATGGATATTCCACTTACATAACATTTAATTTCCATTCATCATGTACCAACCCTTTTTAATTCATTCACCTGTGACTCGGGGATTGCTTCCTATTAGAATCACCACTTTGGTAAACACAACTGCATCTTGTCCCTCTGTGGTCTTAGGGAGTTTCCTTCTGCTGTGTTAGATCAGTATTCTTCACACTGTCCTGTTCTCATTGGGGTCCTGCACAAATGGAGGACTTGTTAACAGCAATGCCAGTGTGGGCAGCAACTAAAACAGTATTCAGAACTGGTCCAAGCTCAGAATCCAAGCAAGAGAAGTCCACATCAAGAGTTAGTTGGAAGAGAAAGTCAGAGTAGTCTGTGATCAGGTTTTTAGCATAGGTTGGAGATCTGAAAACAGACAGGGGATGGAGCTGGGACATAGATGTACGAGCAGTTCTTCCAGCATAGCACTGGCATTTCTAAGCTGGAGCAGCTAGAACCAAACCCTTAACTCAGCTGACTCCTGTTACAGGTAGGTAGCTGTGTAGGTCTGCCATAGTCAAAACAAAATAAAAAATAAAAAAAATTCCTTCCAGTAGCCCCTTAGAGACCAACTAAGTTTGTTCTTGGTATGAGCTTTCGTGTGCATGCACACTTCTTCAGATACACTGAAACAGAAGTCACCAGACCCTCCCCACTCTCTCACTATATATAAGGGTGGAAAGCATCTGGTCCTGGTGATGCAGAAGAGGGCACTTGAAAGGTTTACAATTTTATTCACGGAGAGGCAAAAACAAATGCAAATAACTTTCTCCCTGTCTCCTAGAACAGAGGGCCATGCCATGAAATTGATTGCCAGAATATTCAGTCTAGATAAAAGAAAAAAGACCTGAGGTGGTGAGTGCTTTTTTTGTGGGATCAGAGCTCCTTGGGTATCTTAGAGTGGGGGGCGGGTGTTTTTAATGTATTGTTTTAATGTATTTTTGCTTGTCTGTTTCAATACCTATTTGGTTGCAAGTTGTTTTGAGTTGCCTTTGGCAATAAATTTAATAAATAGTAATATGCAAACATCTTTCAGTGTCTGCACACCAGCGTTGGTATAAAAATAACAGCTCCCATTCCCTCTCCACAATCCAGATTTACCCCTTTAGCAGAAAATCAGTTAAGGAAAGAAAATCAGGTAGGAAAGAAAAACCTACCACAAATTACCTGTTTGTGATATCTCAACACCCCATTTGCATCATTCACAGCTGAAATTTACTGCCACATGATGCGACAATGACTATTAGCCTTGGCTTTAATAATGGTGCATCTCATCATTAAACCTTGCTAAGAGCAATGCCATTCATAGCATCAGCACAGAATGGTATATCTGGTCAAGGGGAACATTTATGGCACATTTGTCAGATTTATTCAAAGGAGATTAGGCAAATTCCTGAGGTATGGATATTGTCATTGAATACCACTTGATGGAGGAGAGGTGTCATGGGCAGTGGTCATGAGGTGAGCCAGCTCTCTCCTAAATAGCCTGCTTGTTTGAGGTTTCCCCATCTATTGAGCGAACACTAGTAATTGGCCAACGAGATTTGCAAATACATGAGAATAATAATAAATCCAATGTGCCCAGGAACAGCCTCTGTAAGAACTGTTAAGTTCTGGGGTTTTTTTTTTACTCTGAGTGAAAAATTGATCAATGCTGCCACCTACTCCACACAGAGTGAAATGTTGCCAAATTTTTGAGCCATTAAAAAGGTGGGGGGAGAGAGCAGGGCTTTTTTTCAACCAGAACTTGCCAGAACTCCGTTCCAACACCTCTCAGATGGGCACCATTGCCATTATAAGAGAACAAGAGAGGTGTTCATGGTGAGTTCCAGCACCTCTTTTTCTAGAAAAATAGCACTGGAAAAGATGCTTTGGATATCATCTAATTTTATCACCTATAAAAATAAACCAACAAAATTAAAAAGTGTCCTCCTTCTCTCTCTCCCTCCCATACTCAAAACTCAAACCATTACCATCACAGGAAGCTTTGAATGTTTTATTAATGAAGTCTACAGGTTACGAGGAGATAAAGTGTGGTGGAGCACTAAGATTCATGGCTTGTTGTTCATAGAATCATAGAATCATAGAGTTGGAAGAGACCACAAGAGCCATCCAGTCCCACCCCCTGCCAAGCAGGAAACACCATCAAAGCATTCCTGACAGATGGCTGTCAAGCCTCTGCTTAAAGACCTCCAAAGAAGGAGACTCCACCACACTCCTTGGTAGCAAATTCTACTGCCGAACAGCTCTCACTGTCAGGAAGTTCTTCCTAATATTTAGTCGTTTAGTCATGTCTGACTCTTCGTGACCCCATGGACCAGAGCATGCCAGGAACTCCTGTCTTCCACTGCTTCCCACAGTTTGGTCAGACTCATGTTGGTAGCTTCGAGAACACTGTCCAACCATCTCATCCTCTGTTGTCCCCTTCTCATGCCCACAATCTTTCCCAACATCAGGGTCTTCTCCAGGGACTCTTCTCTTCTCATGAGGTGGGCAAAGTATTGGAGCCTCACCTTCAGAATCTGTCCTTCCAGTGAGCACTATGATCTTCTTGCAGTCCATGGGACTCTCAAGAGTCTCCTCCAGCTCCATAATTCAAAAGCATCAATTCTTCTGCAATCAGCCTTCTTTATGGTCCAGCTCTCACTTCCATACATCACTACTGGGAAAACCATAGCTTTAACTATACGGACCTTTGTTGGCAAGGTGATGTCTCTGCTTTTTAAGATGCTGTCTAGGTTTGTCATTGCTTTCCTCCCAAGAAGCAGGCATCTTTTAATTTTGTGACTGCTGTCACCATCTGCAGTGACCACGGAACCCAAGAAAGTAAAATCTCTCACTGCCTCCATTTCTTCCCCTTCTATTTGCCAGGACGTGATGGGACCAGTGGCCATGATCTTTGTTTTCTTTGATGTTGAGCTTCAGACCATATTTTGCACTCTCCTCTTTCACCCTCATTAAAAGGTTCTTTAAGATTCATGGCTAGGCTTGGCTAAGTCACTGATCCAACACGTGATATGCCCCCTGGACTCTCCTTTTGAAGAGCACAGCTTATTGCCACAGGTGACACCCTAAGTTTCATGCAAGCAAATAGGAACTCCTCTAGAGAGGCTGGGCATGCATGGTTTGTTTGCGCCTGTGCTGCTGCTTGCACATCTTTGGAGATGGCAGTGGAGTCAATGTAGTCAGCTTGCAATCAGAATTATTTTCTTGGGAGGCCCTTCCCTGAAAAGGGAAGGCACTAGAGTCACCTTTAAAGCCAGTGATGTATTGCTTGGCTGGGGTGCTCCTCTAACAGGCAACTAGGCCCTTCCCTGAATCATGGGACTAATCTATACAGTGGTACCTCGGGTTAAGTACTTAATTCGTTCCAGAGGTCCATTCTTAACCTGAAGCACCACTTTAGCTAATGGGACCTCCTGCTGCCGCTGCGCCACCAAAGCACAATTTCTGTTCTTAACCTGAAGTGTACTTAACCTGAAGTGTACTTAACCTGAGGTACCACTGTACTGGTGAGTTATAACATAAATGCATTATAAAAATGTGACTCCAGGGGGTGTTGTACAGCAGTCAGTGGAAAATTGCATTGAGTTAAATAACTTTTTTTCCTTAGCATTTTTTTAGATCAGTATAGATCCAGCCTACATCTCCACATCTCAATCCACTGTGACCCTCCCCTGGATCAGTTCCATTGAACCAATGGAAGTTCCCAAGGGCAGCCCCATATAGAGCATGCTACATTAGTCCAGACTGAAGGTTAAACCAGTGTGGATGAATGACCTTGGTCAGGTCTGTCTTCTCAAGTCTGTGATATTGGCACATAATTGGCACATCAGAACACCACTTCTTTTTACATTGGTGTATTCCAAATGCTCATGTGCAGAAGGTCTGTAGAAAGTCCACAAAGGCTAATAATAATGTATTCCTTTCTTCGTTTCATACCAGAGTATGCCCATCTTTCCTGTCTCTGCTCTCCTTCCATTTTCTCATCACTGCCAGACTTTAGATGGGAAGTCCCTTGATGCAGAGGCCTGCTGTTTGCTCCGGTTATAAAGCACCGCAAGCATTGGTAACCTTCAGTGGTGTGCAGTGAAAATTTTCAAAGGGGAATGGTTAGGGCCAGAGGCACCAGCTTACAAGGGTGATTGTGGGGGTGACATCTTGACATCCCATGAGTGAGCATCACGCCTCCTTCCCTAAGCCGGGCAGAAACTTCCCTGGCTTTGGGAAGGAGGCTCCAGACTTAATATTTTATCTAATTTGCGAGGAACATTCAGGGGACTAGCCTAGTTCCCCATGTCTACTGACCACATGCCACTGGTGACCCTGTATAAATAGTAATCTTGACCAGGATCTAAAGAACAGTTTGCACCAATTCAAGGAGCTTTTAGTAGCCCAGTGGAATTTTTGGCTTTCTTGGGGGCAGGGAGAATTGAATATGTAATCCTCCTGCTGTTTAGCAATCCACTTGCGCAACTCCCCCACATTTCATCCCAAAAGCAGTTTGCCATGTGGCATACAGCAGTGAGTGGGCGCTGTTTGAAGAGAAACAAGTTTAAAGTCCCCAACAATAAATACCCAAATTGGCTTCTCTGATATAACAGCTGGTGAAAAGTATTTTGCCATGTTTAAGGACTGAATCGCTCCTGTATACCCTCCAATGCTTACAGAGCCAGGTCTACTGCACAGCAGAGTGAGACAACTGCCTCAGGTGGCAGGTGCTGGGGGGGGGGCAGAAGCAGCAGCCCCCAGCTCTCCCACTTGAGATCCTCAGGCATTAATATACTGAATCAGACCATTGCTCCATCTAGCTCAGTACTTTGTACACTGACTGGCAGCATCTCCCCAGGGTTCCATACAGGGTAAATTCAGCAGAGATGCCACAGAGTGAACCAAGGGCCTTCTGCATGCAGAACAGATACTTGAGGACTGGGCTATGGCCCTTTGTGGTCCCACTCAAGGACTGTGTCCCTCCAAATTGCTTCAGCTGTCTGGCAATGCATGAAAAGGGTTCAAGTGCATGGGAGATGTTGTGTGATGAGCTGAAGCTGCCAAGCAGGAAACTCAGGATTTGGCTCGCAGTCTGCTATTCTCGAGGAGCACCCCTGAGTCAGCAGCAGTCCCACAGCCCCTGGCCTCCCTGGCAAGCAGAGTGTGGCAGGAAGAGAACAGCATCATGGCATACCCATTGCTAGTGGGTAACTGCTCTGGGTTGGTGGTGGAACAGGGTGTTGCCATTCTTGGCTGCTGGAAGATTCACAGCAGACATGGTGCAGAGTTAAACTATGGAAGTAGCAATGGCCAGCAATTTGGAAAGCTTTACAACAAACTCATGGAGGATAAGGTCATCAAGGACCACTACATTCTATATCCCCCATTGGAGGCAGTATGCCTCTGAATGCTGGGAATCACAAGTGGGGGAGAGTTGCTGTTGCACTCAAGCCCTGCTGGCAGGCTTCCATACCTGCCAATATTTCTCCGATAAAAATATGGATGTCCTATTCCATAACAACAAACAAAAACAACAATTTCATTATTTATACCCCACCCATCTGACTGGGTTGCCCAATGCCCCAGCCACTCTAGGCAGCTTCCAATATACATAAAATCATAACAAAATATTAAACATAAAAACTTCCCTATACAGGGCTTCTTTTTCTAAAGGTTGTGTAGTTACTTATCTCCTTGGTTTGGTGACTGCAAAACTCCACACCCTTCAACATTTCTCAGATGAAAATAGGGATGTCCTAAGGGAAAGCGGGACATTCTGGGATCAAATCAGGATGCCGCCTGTAAAGCTGGAACTGCCCCTGGAAAATAGGGACACTTGAAGGGTCTAGGCAGTGGCGTAGCTAGCCATTTGGGTGCCCGGGGCATGCATGCGCTGCACAAGCTGCCCACAGGACAGGGCGGGGCACACTGCCAGAATCCCAGCGCCGAGCCACTGCATTCTGCTCAGGCACCCTGCAACCCCGCATTGCTTTTTTGAGCAGCACAGAGCATGCAGCGTGTCTGCCCACCTCAGCTGGTAGGTGGCTGAGGGAGAGGCGGACAGCCCCATACTGCTTTTTCTGGCAGCGCAGTGCTTGCAGGTGCCTAAGCCACCATGTCACTCCCAGGAGAGACACCATGACTCAGGAGCGCTGTGGGCCTAGCACCGCTTGTGGGACCAGCCTGCGCCAGTTATGGCGGCGGCGGCAGGGAGACACAGCACCTCGGTGCCCTGAAAGCACAGCCCTGGGCCATGTTGCTTTTGGGAGCGGCGCACTGGGCTCTGGGGTGCCTAGACTTGGGTGTCACCTTGGGCTGCCTCCAAGGTAAGTGGAGCCCAGTGCATCCTGCCCTCCCCAGCTAACCCCCAGCTATGCGACTGAGTCTAGGCTTCCCATTATGGGTTCTGGTTGTCCACTGTAAGAAGAGATAGATGGCCTGATCCAGCAGGGCTCTTCTTCGGCTATATACACAGTCAGAATATTAACCCATCTAGCTCAATATTGCCTGCCGTGACTGGCAGTGGCTCTCCAGGGGTTCATGCAAGGAATCATTCCCAGTCATGCCTGGAGATGCCAGGGATTGAACCTGGCACCCTTTGCATGCCAAGCCGAGGCTCTACCACAGTGGCACTTCCTGTAGCCATGGGAATGGGGCTCCACTGCTCTGGGTTTCAGGAGATTTCTATTCCTGGCATAATAGCCTGCAGCATCCATATTTGAAGTGTGGGAGGCAACACTGAAAATGGAGTGATGCAACAAGTGTGGCAAGGAACATAATTTGATAAATCTGGTTCATTAAATCTGGAGCAGCCCTAGGCAATCTTCTACTTTCTAGGCTGACTAAGTCACAAACTCTACAAAATGTCCCACAAGCTGCGTTATTAGTACTTCTGGTTCTAGATTTAAAGTGCTATGTGCAGTGAATGGAAAAATAATAATACGCTGCAGCAGACAGGCAGGACTTGACATTATTACTCAAGACAACTTGAGCATATTACACCAATCCTGATCCAACTGAACTGGCTGCAAATTAGTTTACGGGCCCAATTCAAAGTGCTGGTTTTGACTTATAAAGCCTTAAATGGTTCAGGACCACAATACCTCAAGGACCACCTCTTTCCATATGAACCTACCTGGACCCTGGGATCATCTTCTGAGGCCCTTCTTTGTGTGCCTCCTCCTTGAGAGGTCCAGAGGGTGGCAACACGAGAACGGGGCCTTCTCTGCAGTGGCTCCCTGTCTGTGGAATGCTCTCCCCAGGGAAGTTGACCTGGCGCCTTCATTATACACATTTAGGCACCAGGTGAAATGTTCCTCTTCAGCCACACTAATATCTTATATCCTTTAAAATGTGTTTGTGGGAGGTTGTGTGTCGGTTTTTGTTTTGTTTTTGTTTTGCTCTTGTTTTTATCTTGTATTTTTATGCTGTGAACCACCCTGAGATCTATGAATGGTGGTTTACTAATTTAATAAGCTGCTGCTCCTGCATCCCCATTAAACTTCACATATTTATGGCTGGAACTGCCAGTTAACAGCTGTTGAGCAACTGGCAAACTGGACACCTTCAACACTGCAGATGGGACCTTATCACCAGGAATCTAAGGCGAGGAAAAGTTGCCCCCAGTTCCAGTCACCACACAGAGGCAGCTTAAGGTCCAAAACAGTTTGCTGCTGCAGATAATTAGGCTTCAGTAATACAGTTTTCTCCTTCATAGATCACTGCCTTGTCGTGGCAAAGGGGCTTGAATAACTCAGGGAAGCTATGAGCTATGCCGTGCAGGGCCACCCAAGATGGACAGGTCATAGTGGAGAGTTTAGACCAAATGTGATTCACATGGAGGAGGAACTGGCAAGCCACTCCAGTATCCCTGCCAAGAAAACTCCATGGACAAAGACAACAGGCATATAAAAGATATGACGATGGAAGATGAGCCCCTCAGGTCGGAAGGCGTCCAACATGCTACTGGGGAAGAGCGGAGGACAAGTACAAGTAGATTCAGAGCTGATGAAGTGGCTGGGCCAAAGCTGAAAGGTCACTCAGTTGCGGATATGCCTGGAAGCAAAAGGAAAGTACAATGCTGTAAAGAAAAATATTTGCATAGGAACCTGGATGTAAGAACCATGAAACTTGGTAAGTTGGATGTGGTCAAAAATGAGATGGCGAGAATAAGCATTGACATCCTGGGCATCAGTGAACTAAAATGGATGGGAATGGGCGAATTCAGTTCGGATGACAATCATATCTACTACTGTGGGCAAGAATCCTGTAAAAGAAATGGAGTGGCCCTCATAGTGAACAAAAGAGTGGTGAAAGCTATACTGGGATGCAATCTCCAAAATGATTGAATGATCTCGATAAGAATCCAAGGCAGACCTTTTAACATCACAGTAATCCAAGTTTATGCACCAACTACCGGTGCTGAAGAAACTGAAATTGACCAATTCTATGAAGACTTACAACACCTTCTAGAAATGACACCAAAGAAGGATGTTCTTCTCATTATAGAGGATTGGAATGCTAAAGTAGGGAGTCAAGAGATAAAAGGAACAACTGGCAAGTTTGGCCTTGGAGTTCAAAATGAAGCAGGGCAAAGGCTAATAGAGCTCTGTCAAGAGAACAAGCCGGTCATCACAAACACTCTTTTCCAACAACACAAGAGACGACTCTATACATGGACATCACCAGATGGGCAGCATCAAAATCAAATTGATTATATTCTCTGCAGCCAAAGATGGAGAAGTTCTATACAGTCAGCAAAAACAAGACCTGGAGCTGACTGTGGCTCAGACCATCAGCTTCTTATAGCAAAATTCTAGCTTAAACTGAAGAAAGTAGGAAAAACCACTGGGCCAGTAAGATACAATCTAAATCAAATCCCTTATGAATACAAAGTGGAAGTGAGGAACAGGTTTAAGGATTTAGATTTGGTGGATAGAGTTCCTGAAGAACTATGGATGGAGGCTCGTAACATTATACAGGAGGCAGCAACGAAAACCATCCCAATGAAAAGGAAATGCAAGAAAGAAAAGTGGCTGTCCAATGAGGCCTTACAAATAGCGGGGGAGAGACGGCACACAAAATGCAGGGAGATAGTGAAAGATACAGGAAACTGAATGCAGATTTCCAAAGAATAGCAAGGAGAGACAAGAGGGCCTTTCTAAACGAGCAATGCAAAGAAATAGAGGAAAACAACAGAATGGGAAAAACCAGAGATTGAAAACCAGAAAATTGGAGATACAAAAGGAACATTTCATCCAAAGATTACCATAATAAAGGACAAAAGTGGGAAGGACCTAACAGAAGCAGAAGACATCAAGAAGAGGTGGCAAGAACATACAGAGGAATTATTCCAGAGAGATATGGAGGTCTCGTACACCCCAGGTAGTGTGGTTGCTGACCTTGAGCCAGACATCCTGAAGAGTGAAGTCAAATGGGCCTTAGAAAGCACTGCTAATAACAAGGCCAGTGGAAGTGATGGTATTCCAGCTGAATTTTTTAAAATTTTAAAGGATGATGCTGTTAAGGTACTATACTCAATATGCCAGCAAGTTTGGAAAACTCAGCAGTAGCCAGAGGACTGGAGAAGATCAGTCTACATCCCAATCCCAAAGAAGGGCAGTGCCAAAGAATGCTCCAACTACCGCACAATTGCACTCATTTCATACGCTAGCAAGGTTATGCTTAAAATTCTACAAGGCAGGCTTAAGCAGTATGTGGACCGAGAACTCCCAGAAGTGCAAGCTGAATTTCAAAGGGGCAGAGGAACCAGAGACCAAATTGCGAAAATGCGCTGGATTATGGAGAAAGCTAGAGAGTTCCAGAAAAAACATCTACTTCTGCTTCATTGACTACGCAAAAGCATTTGACTGTGTCGATCACAGCAAACTATGGCAAGTTCTTAAAGAAATGGGAGTGCCAGATCACCTCATTTGTCTCCTGAGAAATCTCTATGTGGGACAAGAAGCTACAGTTAGAACTGGATATGGAACAACTGATTGGTTAAAAATTGGGAAAGGAGTACGACAAGGCTGTATATTGTCTCCCTGCTTATTTAACTTATATGCAGAATTCATCATGTGAAAGGCTGGACTGGATGAATCCCAAACCGGAATTAAGATTACCTGAAGAAATATCAACAACCTCAGATATGCTGATGACACAACCTTGATGGCAGAAAGTGAGGAGGAATTAATGAACCTTTTAATGAGGTTGAAAGAGGAGAGCACAAAATATGGTCTGAAGCTCAACATCAAAAAAACTAAGATCATGGCCACTGGTCCCATCACCTCCTGGCAAATAGAATGGGAAGAAATGGAGGCAGTGAGAGATTTTACTTTCTTGGGCTCCATGATCACTGCAGATGTGACAGCAGTCACGAAATTAAAAGACGCCTGCTTCTTGGGAGGAAAGCAATGACAAACCTAGACAGCATCTTAAAAAGCAGAGACATCACCTTGCCAACTAAGGTCCGTATAGTTAAAGCTATGGTTTTCCCAGTAGTAATGTACGGAAGTGGGAGCTGGACCATAAAGAAGACTGGTCGTCGAAGAATTGATGCTTTTGAATTATGGAGCTGGAGGAGACTCTTGAGAGTCCCATGGACTGCAAAAAGATCAAACTTATCCATCCTTAAAGAAATCAGCCCTGAGAGCTCACTGGAAGGACAGATCTTGAAGTTGAGGCTCCAGTACTTTGGCCACCTCATGAGAAGAGAAGACTCCCTAGAAAAGACCCTGATGTTGGGAAAGATGGAGAGCATAAGGAGAAGGGGACGACTGAGGATGAGATGGTTGGACAGTGTTCTCGAAGCGACTAGCATGAGTTTGGCCAAACTGTGGGAGGCAGTGAAAGATAAGCATGTCTGGCGTGCTCTGGTCACAATGAGTCGGACATGACAATGACTGAACAACAACAAAAATACAGTTTTGGACATAGAATCATAGAATTGCAGACTTGTAAGGGACCACGAGGATCATCTCATCCAACCCTCAGCAATGCAGGAATCTTTTGCCCAGTGTGGTGTAGTGGTTAAGAGCAGTAGACTCGTAATCTGGGGAACCAGGTTCGTGTCTCCGTTCCTCCACATGCAGCTGCTGGGTGACCTTGGGCTAGTCACACTTCTTTGAAGTCTCTCAGCCCCACTCACCTCACAGAGTGTTTGTTGTGGGGGAGGAAGGGGAAGGAGAATGTGAGCCGCTTTGAGACTCCTTCGGGTAGTGAAAAGCGGGATATCAAATCCAAACTCCTCCTCCTCCTCCTCCTCCTCCTCCTCCTCCTCTTCTTCTTCTTCTTCTTCTTCTTCTTCTTCTTCTTCTTCTTCTTCTTCAATGTGGAGCTCAAACCCACAACTCTGAGATTAAGAGTCTCATGCTCTACCAGCAGAACTACCCCACATGGAGCAAATGATTATACATCCATGTAAGTAGCTTACTGCAGCTCTCCAGGATGGACTTTCTCAGCCCTATTTAGGAGATGCCAGGGATTGAACCTGGGACTTTCGTCATGTAAAGCAGCTGCTCAACCCACTGAGCTATGGCTATTACCCCTATGTATACATTACCCTGTACATACATACCCATTTGGTATATACATACAGCTTGTAGACTTCGCAGCTATAGATATATACAAGTACAAAGTATTTGTTGTTGTTGTTGTTGTTGCTCCAGCAATTCAAGATGCAACACAGACTCTGACTCACTTCTCAAGACTCACTGGCTGAGTAATGAGCTGGCCTGCCTTAATTACTTATAAAGATGGCACTGGGCTGTTGCTTGGCTGACCATGCATCTGTTGGTGCATGGGGTGATTTGTGGCCATGAAAGCAATTAACCCTTTCCCCAACATGTATTTCTGAAAATATCGCTCAGAAAAACTGCCAAAAAGAAAATATTTTGAATCTGCGATCCACAGTAGGGGAGTAAGTTCTATTGAGATCAATGGGACTTACTTCTGAATACACATGAAAAGGCTTGCCCGTTTAGAGTGCAAGCCTGTAATTGGGAATGAGCTGCTTTTTTATGCCAGGGATTGCATTTCCTCAGGGCAGGAGTCGGGAACCTCCAGCCCTGGGTCGAAATACTGCCCTTGGGACTCTTGAGACTCTCCTCCATTCACACAATTATTCAGCCTTGTTCCATGACCTCCTTAATTGACCTTTCCTGGTTGTGACCATATTTATACCATACATTTACACCATACATTTGAAGCATTATTATACCATTTAAAATAAAATAAATATTTTAAAAAAGCACTTGAATTGGGCAGGAGACACACACACACACACACACACACACACACACACTTCTCGTTGTCATGATGTTTTCTGCCACAAGTCGTCACTGTTGCACTTCCAACATTTCTAGCTGCCAATTAAGAAGTCAAACAGTTCCAAAACTCAGGGTTCCAGAACTCGATGCTACTCAGTGAAGTTGGTAGTCAAATCATAGAAATGTAGAGCCAGAAGGGACCCCGGGGGGGTGTGTCATCTGATACAACTCCCTGCAATGCAGAAATCCTGTCCACTAGCCCTGGGCAAGGTATCAATACATTGCCTGAAACAGGTTTAAACTTATAATTTCAAGACAAAAACAGAATTTCCAAAAAAGCAATGTCTCACGAATCCCCGGGCAGCATAGCACACTTCAGTCAGGCCTCCAGATGGCTGCCTGATACTCACCCACTCCCTCCCTCCCTCCCTCCCTCCCTCAGCAGCCCAGTCACCAGCCTCAGGAGTGGGGCTTGCCTGCCAGTCAGCCAACACCTTCGTTTCTTTCTCTGCCTCCATGAACGCTGGCAGGCTGCCTCCTCTCTCCGTTCCTCTTCACACCTAGTGGAAGTGGAGGAATGGTCAGAAGATGAAGAGGTAACAGGGTTTAGTGGGAAAGGAGAGTCCATGGCAGATAGAAGTCCAGAATCAGAGGCAGGAGTTGAAGCAAGAGTGGAGGGAGGCCGAGCCAGAGATGAGTCTGGTTGGCAGAGGTGATTTCAGAACCACTGGCAGTAATCTTTGAGAATTCCTGGAGAACAGGTGAAGTCCCAGCAGACTGGAGGAGGGCAAATGTTGTCCCTATTTTCAAAAGGGGGGAAAGAGAAGACCCAAACAATTACCGCCCAGTCAGCCTAGATTCTAGAGCAGATCATTAAGCAAACGGTCTGTGAGCACCTAGAAAGGAATGGTGTGATCACTAAAAGTTAGGATGGGTTTCTGAAAAATAAGTCATGTCAGACCAATCTGATCTCATTTTTTGACAGAATTACAAGCCTGGTAGATGAAGGGAACACTGTGGATGTAGCCTATCTTGATTTCAGCAAGGCCTTTGACAAGGTGCCCCATGATATTTTGTAAAGAAGCTGGTAAAATGCAGGCTAGACAATGCTACCATTCAGTAGATTTGTAACTGGCTAACTGACCGAACCCAAAGGGTATTCATTAACAGCTCCTCTTCATCCTGGAGAGAAGTGACTAGTGGGGTGCCACAGGGTTCTGTCTTGGGCACAGTCTTATTCAACATCTTTATCAATGACTTGGATGATGGGCTTGAGGGCATCCTGATCAAGTTTGCAGATGACACCAAATTGGGAGGGGTGGCTAATACCCCAGAGGACAGGATCACACTTCAAAATGACCTTAACAGATTAGAGAACTGGGCCAAAGCAAACAAGATAAATTTTAACAGGGATAAATGTAAAGTACTACACTTGAGCAAAAAAAAAAATGAAAGGCACAAATACAGGATGGGTGACACCTGGCTTGAGAGCAGTACATGTGAAAAGGATCTAGGAGTCTTGGTAGACTATAAACTTGACATGAGTCAACAGTGTGATGCAGCAGCTAAAAAAGCCAATGCAATTCTGGGCTGCATCAATAGGAGTATAGCATCTAGATCAAGGGAAGTAATAATACCACTGTATTCTGCTCTGGTCAGACCTCACCTGGAATACTGTGTTCAAGAAGGATACTGACAAGCTGGAACATGTCCAGAAGATGGCAACCAAAATGGTCCAAGGCCTGGAAACGATGCCTTATGAGGAACGGCTTAGGGAGCTGGGTATGTTTAGCCTGGAGTAGAGAAGGTTAAGGGGTGATATGATAGCCATGTTCAAATATATAAAAGGATGTCATATAGAGGAGGGAGAAAGGTTGTTTTCTGCTGCTCCAGAGAAGCGGACATGGAGCAATCGATTCAAACTACAAGAAAGAAGATTCCACCTAAGCATTAGGAAGAACTTCCTGACAGTAAGAGCTGTTCGACAGTGGAATTTGCTGCCAAGGAGTGTGGCGGAGTCTCCTTCTTTGGAGGTCTTTAAGCGGAGGCTTGACAGCCATCTGTCAGGAATGCTTTGATGGTGTTTCCTGCTTGGCAGGGGGTTGGACTGGATGGCCCTGGTGGTCACTTCCAACTCTATGATTCTATGGAGAAGAGCCACAGGTGTCTCCCTCTCCTCTTGAGATGTGAATGCTCTGCACTCCCTTCATCCTGGCTCAGGTTATAAAGTAAAGGTAAAGGACCCCTGATTGTTAGGTCCAGTCGCAGACAACTCTGGGGTTGCGGCACTCATCTCGCTTTATTTCCGAGGGAGCCGGCCTACAGCTTCCGAGTCATGTGGCCAGCATGACTAAGCCGCTTCTGGCGAACCAGAGCAGCATATGGAAAAGTTTACCTTCCCGCTGCTGGAGCAGTACCTATTGATCGACTTGCACTTTGATGTGCTTTTGAACTGCTAGGTTGGCAGGAGCAGGGACCGAGCAACAGGAGCTCACTCCACCGTGGGGATTCGAACCGCCAACCTTCTGATCAGCAAGCCCTAGGCTCTGTGGTTTAGACCACAGCACCACCCGCATCCCTGGCTCAGGTTGTATACATGTGTAAATAACCATATATCCTAAAGACACCACAGTCTCTGCTACACAGACTTTTACACCCTTCTCTATCCTCCATCCACATAAACAAGCATTATTGGAGTTTGTGGATACATTCCAGCCAGCCAAAAGAGACCCAAGGAGGGAGCAAATGGGGTTGCTTTGGGTAGGGGCTATGGCCTGAGGAGAGTCCTGGGGGCCAGTTAGAGAGGATTGGATGGCCACAATTGCCACCCTCAATCTCTGAGGTTCCCCAACTTTCCCCACTGGCTACAGACTAACTCTCTCCTTTTTCTTCTTTAATATATTTATTTATTATGAATCCAGGCATAGATAGCTCTATTTAACTATAATCCATGTTCCGATGAAGGATTTAGGCATTCTATTAAAACAGATTTGTCAGCAGACATTGCGGAATCTGCCAAAGTAATTGTGGGATAAGTAGCCTCATATAACCAACATGCTTAACCATAATGCATGAAGGGGTTAAGACCATAGAGTAAGCTGTCCTGCCAGGCTTAGTAAGGTCACAGCTGCTCACCTTGGCTGGAAGGGTTATCAAACTCTTTGCTTTCACTCCTTTCCACAATGTGAACCTCCACGAAAAAGGTCTAAACTGGATGCCCAAAGTTTAATCTATGTGGGTTAAGCAAGCCATCTTTGTGTTTCTATATAAATATTTTAGAAACAGTTACCATTTTGGAAACTAAGTTTTACTGTCTGACTTTTCTTAGGGCTGTATGGAAAAGCGCATGAATCTAACCATTGAAAAGTTTGTAAGTAAACCATTTTTTACTTACCAAATGTGTGGTCTTTTTCTATGCTAAGGGGACTTTGGAATGACTTAGGAGGAGATATTTTAAAGGTCTACCAGCCCAAATTTCCATTCTTTACTTTGCTGCATGTTTTGTGATTTGAAATCTCTGCTGGGGCTCTCTCACCAAAGAGTACTTGACCCAAACCTTGATCTAGGCACCCAGGGGATTCTCCTTTTATTTTACCATATCTAGCATTTTCCCTTTTAGCCAAACCAAATTCCAACACTAATAAGCAACCTTGGCTCATAGCTCCCCATCAGCACCATGTCGATTCCCAGATCCCCCCCCCTTCATTTATTTCCAATTCTGGTACCCGTGGCCATGGCAACATACACTGAAACCTTTCAAGCAGAACAGAACTGACAATCACTTTAACAGCACAAAATACCTGAGCTTGGGGTGTGGGGGGGGGGGAGAAGCACAAAGAGGCAGCTGTTGAAATTAAAAGCTAATGACTAGAAAACAGCTGGAAACAAATCAGGAGGTGGTCACGTGATCTGCACTTGCTGGTTCTCATTTGGTTTTCTTTCCTTTTCCTCTCCCTGATCCTAGTTGGTTGGGTATGTTAATGTTTCACGAGAAGGCATGTTTAAAGCCAAAATGAGAGTTTCTAACAATTCTAGGGGGGGGGCAGGGAGGGACTGACCTATATTGCCACTTTTGCCATTTCAAAATAATACATTTCACAGCAATATTCAAATTTGCGCTTGGAATTGTGGAGAGAGGTGCAACGTCACACTGAAAAACAAAACAAAACAAAAACCTGATACCTCTCAAGTTGTTAATTAATTGATTGATTGGTTATTTTTGTATACTGCCCTTCATCTGAAGATCACAGGGTGGTTCACAACATAAAAATACAAAATGAAAACACAGAATACAGTTAAAAAACTAAAGCAAGAGCTCCCCCTCCCCAAACAGAAACATTTAAAAGGCCATAGAATGTTAATGAGCCAAAGGCCTGGTTGAAGATATACGTTTTTTCATGGCTCCTTTTTTTGTTGTTGTTCAGTCGTTCAGTCGTGTCCGACTCTTCATGACCCCATGGACCAGAGCACGCCAGGCACACCTATCCTTCACTGCCTCCCGCAGTTTAGCCAAACTCATTTTAGTAGCTTCGAGAACACTGTCCAACCATCTCATCCTCTGTCGTCCCCTTCTCCTTGTGCCCTCCATCTTTCCCAACATTAGGGTCTTTTCCAGGGAGTCTTCTCTTCTCATGAGGTGGCCAAAGTACTGGAGTCTCAACTTCAGGACCTGTCCTTCTAGTGAGCACTCAGGGCCGATTTCCTTGAGAATGGATAGGTTTGATCTTTTTGCAGTCCATGGGACTCTCAAGAGTCTCCTCCAGCACCATCATTCAAAAGCATCAATTCTTTGGCGATCAGCCTTCTTGATGGTCAGCTCTCACTTCCATACATTACTACTGGGAAAACCATAGCTTTAACTATACGGACCTTTGTCGGCAAGGTGATGTCTTTGCTTTTTTAGATGCTGTCTAGGTTTGTCATTGCTTTTCTCCCAAAGATATGTAACAAAGGAACTAGGTGAGGCTCCCTAGGAAGAGCATTCCACATATGGGGAGCCACTGCAGAAAAGCACTGTTCTCATGTTGCTGCCCTCATGACTTCTCGTGAGGAAGGCACCCGAAGAAAGTCCTCAGGGATGGTTTTTATATGGGGAGAGGTAGTCCTTGAGGTATTGCGGTCCTGAGCTGCTTAAGGCTTTATAGGTCAAAACCAGCACTTTGAATTGGGCCCAGAAATTAATTGTCCCAAATTTATTTTTATTTTATTTTATTTTATTTTATTTTATTTTAAATTTACTTTGAATTGGGCCCAGAAATTAATTGTCCCAAATTAATTGTCCCACCTGGCTGCCAAATCCTTTACTAGCTGGAGTTTCTAAACTGTCTTCAGCGGCAGCCCTACATATAAAGTGTTGCAATAACCTAACCTGATGCACAAAAGTTAGGCTACTGCTGTCCAGACAGGGGTGCAGCTGGTCCACGGGCCAAAACTGATGGAAGGCACCGCAATTGCAGAACAAACATTTTATGACACTACTAAAAGGAAGCTTTATGTGTCACGCAACGGTAAATTAATCAATGCAGAGTCTTCTTCATAAACAGAATGAAACTTTACTGAAGAAAATAAACTTGTTCAGAAACAGGATAGTTAAAGAGCATACACAGAGCGCTCATAGCAGCTATCTGGCTCTTCATAGAGAGGCACAGTCTTGAGTTAGTTATTTACAGTCATACCTCGGGTTGCGCTCGCTACGGGTTGCACGTTTTCGGATTATGGGCGGGCTGAACCCGGAAGTACCGGAACAGGTTACTTCCGGGTTTTGGCACTCGCACATGTGCAGAAATACTAAATTGTGGTTTGTGCATGTGCAGAAGCGTTGAATTGTGTCATACGCATGCGCAGACGCGGCGCTGCGGGTTACGGACGCTGCGGGTTGCGAATGCGCTTTCCACATGGATCACGTTCGCAACCCGAGTGTCCACTGTACTGGAGTCCTGGAGCCACTCTGTCTGCCTTAGCTTTACATTCACATCAACACATTACAACAACAGCACAGACACTACACTGGGCCTGCCTGCAAACAGGATACAAATTTATATTGAGAATGAGTCATCCTGTAGATGAGTCACAATGATTCAGCAGTTTGCTGTTAGCAGTTAGCAGGCTTGAATGATTGCGTAGGCCTTGTAGGCCTTACTGCTTCTTCTGCTCTCAAGAACCTTTGTCTCGTGACATTATGTACCAATAGTAACACTTTGAACAGACCTAGTTATGAATCAGCAGCTAGTGCAGGTCTTTAAGCAGGGGTATGGTTTGCTGCTGGGATGTCAACCTCATTAGTAACTGTGTGGCAGGATTCTGCACTAGTTGTGATTTCCAGATCAAGCAACAGGGAAGCCCCACAAAGGGTGCGTTGCAGTAGGCCAATCCTAAAGTTACACAGAGTGCAGGGAGACACAGGACTGTAGGCAGCTGCTATTAAGTAGTGGGAGGACATAGCAGACGACACAGAGATTTCTCAAAAGTAAGCTGGAACTGAAATGAACACAAACAGCTCAGCAGGCCTGCTTTTATAGGCAGCCGGCTGTCAACACTGTAACAACAACAGCCCAGGGTTTCCTGCCTAAATTAACTGATGTGGACCTGAGTGAAAACTATATACACAACACCCCTGGTGGCCAGGGTGAGAACTTCAATACATAACAGCTGCCTTATCCCCCCTCCGCCCCAAAATTCCTTCCAGTAGCCCCTTAGAGACCAACTAAGTTTGTTCTTGGTATGAGCTTTCATGTGCATGCACACTTCTTCAGATACACTGAAACGGAAGTCACCACCAGACCCTTATATATAGTGAGAGGGTGGGGAGGGGTATTACTCAGAAGGGTGGCGGGAATGGGGGATTGGCTGATAGGTTTGGTCAGAAAGAAGATGTCAGTCTGTAACTGTGTAACTGCCTTATCCCAAGTTAGACCAATGGTATATCCTGCTCAGTAGGCTACTGTCTACCCTGACTGTAGTGGCTCTCCAGAGCACAGGACACCCCGAAGCATATCTGGAGATGCCAGGTTTTGAACCCGGGACCTTCTGCATATAAAGCAGGTGCTCCACCACTGAACCATGGCTCAGTTCAAAACCTGCTGTGGTTCCCCACACCCCACCCTTTCTCCCTCTCCTAGCTCCATAGTTTGGGTTTTACTTGTTGTCACCCTGGAATGTGTTGTAGCACAGAATTTAAATCCTGTACAGATTTAAAGTGAGGCGACAGGATGACATGTTGCACAACAGCCCCCAAATGGGAGCACCATTAGTGCCAGGAACCTGCTCTGACAATGGGATTAATCCAAGAGCAAGAGACCTCTGTTAGTATTGCTGCCCAAACTCATTGCGAAGGAGATGGGATGTCATTTGTGCTTCTGTTTCTAAAGCCTCTCTTTTTCCTTTGCCACACTGGTGCACGTGAAAGAGTTGTCACTCACTGTCACCCAGCTAATACTAGCCTGTTCTTTCTCTGGGGAATTGGTTTTTCTGAAGCAATATCTTCCCTTTCTCTTTTTCCATCTTCAGGGGTTGGGGGCGGTTGTGAAAGAGAACATTTGGGTTGTCTTCCACTGAATTTCATTTTTGCATATATTTTGTACATTCTTCTCTCACTATGCAAACGCCTCACTTAGTTGTTCTCATTACTCCACGATTTTTTATTACTTATTATTACTTATTAACATATTGTTTATTATTAATAATAATAATAATAATAATAATACCCTGTCCATCTGGTTGGGTTTCCCCAGCCACTCTGGGCGGCTTCCAACAGAATATTAAAATGCAATTGTCTATTAAACATTAAAAGCTTCCCTAAACACGGCTGCCTTCAGATGTCTTCTAAAAGTCTGGTACAGTGGTGCCTCGCAAGACGAAATTAATTCGTTCCACAAGACTTTTCGTCTTGCGGAAATTTCGTCTTGCGAGGCACCGCTTCCCACAGGAATGCATTAAAATTTAATGAATGCGTTCCTATGGGAAAAAAGTCCGGGGGCGCCGGTTGGAAGGGGCGCCGGCTGATCGTGCCCGCCATCTTGGGTGGACTGCACACCCGCCATCTTGGGTGGACTGCGCATGTACGGACTGCTTGGGTGGACTGCGCTGCTGTTCGCCCACTGCAGCTTTAAAACGCGGCGCGGCGTGGCTCCAGTCGGAAGGGGTGCCGGCCGATCGCGTCCGCCATCTTGGGTGGACATGCGCAGTCGACCCAAGATGGCGGGCGCGATCGGCCAGCACCCCTTCCGACCGGCACCGGACCACGCCGCGCTGCGTTTTAAGGCTGGAGTGGGAGAACAGCAGCGCTGCTGTTCGCTCGCTGCAGCTTTAAAACGCGGCGTGGCGCGGTCCGGTGCCGGCTTACAGTGGTACTGCGCAAGACGAATTCGTCTGGCAAAGCACGGCCATAGACGAATTCGTCTCGCGAGTCAATTAAAAACTCGCAAAACCCTTTCGTTTTTGCGAGTTTTTCGTTGTGCGAGGCATTCGTCTTGCGGGGTACCACTGTAGTTGTTTACTTCCTTGACATCTGGTGGGAGGGCGTTCCACAGGGCAGGTGCCACTACTGAGAAGGCCCTCTGCCTGGTTCCCTGTAACTTGGCTTCTCGTGGTAAGGGAACCACCAGGAGGCCCCCGGCACTGGACCTCAGTGTCTGGGCAGAACGATGGGGTGGAGACACTCCTTCAGGTATACTGGGCTGAGGCCATTTAGGCTTTAAAGGTCTTTGAATTTTGCTTGGAAACACAATTTTATTCGAGTATGAGATTTTTACATACATTATATTATCCAATTTTTAAATTTCCTGTACAATTTTTCCTTTCCTTCTCTCCCTTCCCACCCCACCCCCCAACCCCTAGCCATTGGAAGGGTTCAAACAATTGTCCTCAGCCACAGGCATAACGTCTTTAGTTTCCACCGAATGTCTTTTGTTCCAGTAGTTTTTATCCATTGAAGATAGGGGTTCCATCTGTTCCTTATTGTAGTGGACTTGACCCTCCATGTTGTTTCCTGTGACATGACTGCAACAATGTTCGACTGGATAAATTCAAGCAAATAACTATTCCATACCTTTACTTTCCATTTTTCTCTGTCTTTCCAACCTAAAGCTATCTGTTATGTACTGAGTTGAATAGGATCCAAACTGCAGCAGTCTGATTGGTCCTAGAACAATAGGATTGAGATTGCAGCAGTCTGACTGGTCCCAGAACAATAGGATCGAGATTGCAGCAGTCTGATTGGTCTGCAGGAGCCACCCAATCCAGCTCCAGGTGGAAGTGAATCCACACTCTGATTGGCATACAGGAGTATCCCGGAATTAGCCAATCATGTGGGGCCCATTGTGTAAATAGTGTATATAAAGCAAACGTTTTGGGGGAACTACATTCCTCACTACTATGAGCTGAATAAAGAGCATGAAATTCACACTCGACTCCGAGTATCTTTCACTGGCGACGAAGGTGGGATCCCGCTGAGCTGACTGCCACACACAGCACCGCAGCAACGCCACCTGCCGCACAGCTGCCTCGCACCGTGTATCCAGGCTTCAGCTCCGGGTCCCAAGGAGCTCAGGATGAGGTAGTGGTGGGTGAAGGCAGGAACCCCCGGACCTTTGTGGCCCAGGATCCAGTGTACGCAAAGAATTTTGGGGCAGGCCCAGCATGGGTACCCGCCACAGTCACCAGGGTGACGGGCCCCGTGTCATACGAGGTGCTAACAGAGGGGGGGGCAATGCTGGCGCCGCCACTGCGACCAGCTACGACGACGATTCCCAGGAGAAAACCAGGAGGAGGACAGGTCAGAGGAGTCCCAAGGGAACAGTGGGGCATTGAGACCCGTAGAGCAGGAGGGGCCGGCAGGGGAGGCAGAATCAGTAAATACTGAGAGGACCCGCGAGGCCGAAAGGGCACTGGAACCAGAGCCACGACAGAGCGAGCTGGTTGCACCAGACCAAACAGCCCCATCACAACCAGCAGCCTTGGAACACGAGCCAGAACCAGAACGCCTGAACAGGGAACAGCCCAGGCCGCAACGCACACGTAGGCGGCCAGCGTACCTTGAGGACTATGGATGCAACCTCCCAGGCAGGACTGGAACTTAGAGGGGAGGGGTGTTGTGTACTGAGTTGAATAGGATCCAAACTGCAGCAGTCTGATTGGTCCTAGAACAATAGGATTGAGATTGCAGCAGTCTGACTGGTCCCAGAACAATAGGATCGAGATTGCAGCAGTCTGATTGGTCTGCAGGAGCCACCCAATCCAGCTCCAGGTGGAAGTGAATCCACACTCTGATTGGCATACAGGAGTATCCCGGAATTAGCCAATCATGTGGGGCCCATTGTGTAAATAGTGTATATAAAGCAAACGTTTTGGGGGAACTACATTCCTCACTACTATGAGCTGAATAAAGAGCATGAAATTCACACTCGACTCCGAGTATCTTTCACTATCGTTGCCTTTCCCGTTAGTATCATTGCTTTGAAGGTGAGCTGGTCACCTTTCTCTATAGCCGTGTTTCCAAGTATACCCATTGTTATGAAATCAAAGTCTATTGATAGCTTCACTTAAAAAAAATCATTAATAACCTTTAGGATTTTATTCCAGAACTCCCTTACCTCTGGGCATTGCCAGTACATATGGGAGAACCATCCCTTGGCTTGTTTACATTGCCAGCAATTAAGATTTAATCCTGCTACCATATTAGCTAGCTGGGCCGGAGTTCTATACCATTTTAGAAAGAATTTTAATTCCAGCTCTCTAAATTTGCTTACTTTAATCTCATCTATTCCTTTCATTATCATTTTGACCTTTGATTCTCTAACTTGTTCTTCCTTACTCCACATCTTTTGAATAAGTTGGGTTGTCTGTTTCTTATTTGTAATCATTCTCTTATAGATTTTACCTATCATTCCTTGTTTAGTTTTTTTCCCCATTTGTTTATATAATTCCTCTATTGGCTCTTCTGAACTCATATTTCCTATCTCTTGGACTTTGGAAATTTTGTTGTATAGTCCTCCAATTTTTAACCAATATTGGTTACCTATGTTCTCTGTTACTTCCTGCAATGACTTTAAGGACTCTCCTCTATACATATCTTTAACTATATGATATCCCTTAGTGTTGAAAAATTTCCACCATTTAGGATCATCTATTACCTCATAAATGCTTTCTAGGGGTGGCCATAGCCTAATGCCAATTTCCTGGGGCCTATTGCAGATTTCAAATCTTTGACTACATTATTTGTGAAAATTCCAAATCTTCCTGCGCCATTGTTGGCCTCATCCTAAAATTTGATTCACTTTTGCTTGTTTTCAACTGCAATTTCTAGTAAAGTTTTTAGTTGAACAGCTTCGTAATAATTATAATTGTTAGGGAGGCCCCACCCTAATTCTGATTTGTGGTTGTACACAAACCTCTTTTGCATCCTGGATTTTTTGCTTCCAAATATCCATTGTCTTATCTCATGATTCCATTGTTCCATTTGCTGTTTTCGCATTTCTAGTGGGATGGCTTGGAAGAGATAGCTCAACTTAGGGACCCAGAACATTTTAGCAACCTTGACTATAGCTATAATGCTTAGAGTTTTGTTTCTCCATCTTTTCATATCCTTCAGTATTTTATTCCATACCTTCTTATAGTTGAATTCCCTCTGGACACAGACTTAACCTGAGCCTCCATGGACAGCTGTGAGTCCAAAATTCAGGACCAGGGAGTCTTTCACACCTGCCCGCCTCCTGTCCCCCCCAAAACAGTACTTCTGTCTTGTCAGGATTCAACTTCAATCTGTTAGCCACCATCCATCCTCCAACCGCCTCCAGACACACAGGACCTTCACCGCCTTCACTGGTTCTGATTTGAAAGAGAGGTAGAGTTGAGTGTCATCTGCATACTGATGAACACCCAGCCCAATGATGATCTCTCCCAGCAGCTTCATATAGATATTAAAAAGCATGGGGGAGAGGACGGAACCCTGAGACACCCCACAAGTGAGAGCCCAGGGGTCTGAACACTCATCCCCCACCACCACTTTCTGAACACGGCCCAGGAGGAAGGAGCGGAACCACTGTATAACAGCGCCCCCAGCTCCCAACCCCTCTAGACGGACCAGAAGGATGTTATGGTCGATGGTGTCAAAGGCCGCTGAGAGATCCAGCAGAACCAGGAAACAGCTCTCACCTTTGTCCCTAGCCCGCCGGAGATCATCGACCAGCGCAATCAAGGCAGTTTCAGTCCCATGATACTTATTATTATTTGTTAGGCTTGTTAGTTTCTTGTTGTAAGACCATAATGGGCTCTTGAGCTCTTGAGCGATGGATTCATGAACACGAAGAGGCAAACACCATGCAGGGTACAACAGGATTTATTTTGAGTTGCATATGCAAAGCAATAGGCACTGGGCAAAAAGCCGGACTGTGCACTGAGAGGCTGACACGTGTCCTTTTTATAGACAATACAGGAAGCCGAATATAGAAACCGAAAATTGGCTCAAGGTTCACATGTTCCCTAGGAGGGTAACCTCCCAAAGCCTCCCTCTTTACCATCCTAGTCTGGGAATGTGTACCTGGCTAGCTTTGAATGTACTTGGCAGGCTTCCCAGAAAGATAGCAACATCATTCAGTAAGCAACAAACAGACCCCTATTGTATGTTGAAGGTTGAATCTATTCATAGGGCATGTGTGTGTGCCTAATCAGCAAGAAAGCATAACTTCAGTTAACCGGCAATAATTATTGCATTAGGCTTTTAGCATACAAAGGGTATAAATCAATAATCCCCATACAAAAGGAATGAGTCTACTAACTAGGAAATACCTTACATCTTAATGGACTGAATATTAATACAGAAAAGGAGCAAACTCCCCTTCCCTTCTTCCCGGCTGCATTCCTCCTAGCTGCTCAGAAAGCGCGTCCCAGCTAAGGGAGGGCCCCCCTCCCTGCTCCGCTCATACAATTCAAAGCTTATTTCTCTATCAGAGGCTTATAGAATAATACACAGATATGCAATTAATACATGGCAAAGATACATGTAAAAGGTACATGCAGGTACATACCTCTGCAAGCTTGATGCTTCTCATACGATCAATTAATAAGCTCATTAAAGGCTAGCACACAATTATACTTAATATTGCCAATACATAAGCACATTCCTTTCTCTATGAAAGGGGCCTCTCCTTTGCCCTCCCTTTGATGCTATTTCTGTGTCAAGACTTCTCTAAGGTGCATTGTTACATTTCCAGACAGTGTACCGTTATCTTTACCTTGAAGCCGCTGGCTGGTTTCCCAGAAAGGAGCCACTAAGACTGGTGTCTCTCTTAATATTAGGCAACACAGAAAATTATATTACTGCACAAATGCTGTGAATAATACACAAATAAACAAGCTTAGAAAGCAATTAAGGCATTTAAGATTAAAGAGCATTTATAATCAATATGGGATATTTAGCTATTTGAACTGTCCCCTTCATTGTTACCCAAAGGTTTCCAGGAGATTTCAACACAGTTTAAAACATAAGTAAGTTATACAGTTTACAAATTATACATAACATTAAGAAACTCATACAAAATGCCTACAATTCATGTTAAATACAGTATGTATACAATATATTCCTCCTATATACATAAAAGCAGCCCTGATCCAGCTCCTGATCCCGTGCAAGCAGCAATGCTGCCTAGCAGAGCAGCCCGATTCCACTCCTACTTGCCTGCAAGCAGGAGCAGGCTGGGGGGTGCAGGTGGCGGTGACATCCCTTGCCTGATTGCTTGCCACCCCAGCCCGGCCTCCCCTCACTCAGCGCCTCCGAAGCTGGAGGAGGGGGTGGTTGCTGTTGTGGCTGCAGTGGCAGAAGGACCCAGCACTGGAGAGCAGCAGGTGCCTGCTTGCTTGCTGCCCACCCCCCCTTCCATCACTCTGAAAATGGAAGTGTGGCAATCATAATGGAAGTTATACTCAGAACAGAGCACGTTCCGCTTCCGGAAAAAGTTAGAAAACCAGAACACTCATTTCCGGGTCTGAAGTGTTCGGGTTCCAAGTAGTTCGAGAACTCAGGTGTTCGAAAACCAAGGTACCACTGTGTTGCTCCACTCTCTCTCTACATGGACGCTCCAACCTCCCCTTCTAAACTAAAACCTCAGTATTCAGGTTAAATTGCCGTGTTGGCACTTTGCGATAAATAAGTGGGTTTTGGTTTGCAGTTTGGGCACTCGGTCTCTAAAAGGTTTGCCACCACTGGACTAGATGATCCACGGGGTCCTTTCCAACTCTACAGTTCTATGATTCTATGTTACCCTGACGAGCCCCCACATGACGAGCCCAGGCCCTGGTGCTGGAATTTATGCTGCCTCTATCAACTGTTGCTCTCTGGGTGGTCATATGGTGTGAGTTGGTTGCCCTGGGCATGGAGGCCTAGGACTTCAGCCCCAAGGCTGAGTGATAGCTGCAATGTCTGGAGGTGAGGCAGGTCACTGCCTGCAAGTTAGCACAAGAGGAAGCAAAATGGTGTCCTTCATGTGTTGGTTGAGCTCCAACTCCCATCAGCTCCAGCCTGCATAGCCAAAGGTTGAGAATAATAGGAGTTGCAGTCCGGCAACATCTGGAGAGCACCAAGTTACCTCCCCCTGAGATAGTTGGTCTTTTGCGCATTGGAACCTCATCTTTAGAAAACTCTCCCCAATCAGTTTTAGTAAGTAGCACCTCAAGTCTAAACCACAGAGCCTAGGGCTTGCCGATCAGAAGGTCGGCAGTTCGAATCCCCACGACAGGGTGAGCTCCCATTGTTCGGTCCCAGCTCCTGCCAACCTAGCAGTTTGAAAGCACGTCAAGTGCAAGTAGATAAGTAGGTACCGCTCCAGCGGGAAGATAAACTGCATTTCCGTACACTGCTCTGGTTCACCAGAAGCAGCTTAGTCATGCTGGCCACATGACCCAGAAGCTCCCTCGGCCTATAGAGCAAGATAAGTGCCGCAATCCCAGAGTCGTCCACAACTTGACCTAATGGTCAGGGGTACCTTTACTTTTCTTTACCTTAAGTCCTGATATTAAAAGGTAATTGTAACATGTTGTTGTTGTTGTTGTTGTTGTTGTTGTTGTTGTTGTTGTTGTTGTTGTTACCACTGCTATCTAGGTCATTTGAGCAGTTCTTCTGCTTCATGATTCTATGATTCATTACTGGAGTGGTTCTTGGATGTAGAACCTGCTATTTAATTGACTCTAGCTGCCGCCTGTTGTTAATCTCTGCTATGCTCTGCTAGTACTGTATTAATTGTTTACATATTTTATTTGAATGTCAGGCACTTTCATGTGGCAGTTTGCTGCAGACTGCTCACACGTGCAAGTTCTGTACACTGTCCACATGACATTGTGCTCATCAAAACACACAATATTACTTTCACATTTAATCTGGGTTTACTCCTCTCATTGACATTCCAATATATATTTTCAAACACACATGTACACACACATCTGGAAGGCATCAGGTTGCAGAAGGCTGGGCAGTATCTTCCTTTCAATCAGGGTTGGGGAGCCTGTTGTCCTCCAGATGTTGCTAGACCAGCAATCTCATCATCCTCGACCATCAGCCAATGCTGGCTGGGGCTGATGGGAGTCTCAGTCCAACATCTGGAGCACCAGAAATTTCTCCATCCCTGCCTTAGAAATTAAGGAACTACAACTCTTGACCTTAACATCTGCCTCTGTGCACCCTCTTGGCCAGTGAAACCTAAAACCAAACTTTCCCAACCTGGTGCCCTCCAGATGTTTTTGATTACAGCTCCAATCAGGCCCAGGGCAAATAGGTGTTGTCACCCAAAACAAAAGAGAGAACAAACTAGGGGAAGGTTGGCTTCACATTAACAACTGTGGTCCCTGATGTGAGCCTGACACTTGTGAAACTTTCACATCTTGGACAGATTCCTCTTTAAGATGAGTGAATTTGCCTTGGGACCCAGAACTTGAAGATTTCTTCCCTGCCCTTAGATGAAAGAATAAAACTGAGCCCTGGAGCCCAACCAAAGCATTTCCTGCTCTGTTTTTTATTTGCAGCCATGTATGAATTATTCCAGGGAGGATGCATGACTGAGAAATGGAGATGCAGCTGAAGGATCAGTCAGAAAGGCATGACATTTGGCAGGTCCACAGCACACGGTTGAAATGCTCAGGTTGATGATACAGCCCAAGTTGAATGTGCTTCTCAGAATCTTAGCCAGTCTTTGGGAAAGTGAGATGGGGACAGAATTGGGGTGGGGGGTGAGAATGAAGCTTGCTGGGTGGATTTTGTTTCATGTGCGGGGCCCAAATGGTTGCTGCTGCCTTTGAGGCTGAAAGAGAAACTGGCTCTGATCATTGTGTGCATCGTTGAACATATATGAACACATCGGGTTGTATCCAGTTTGGTGCTGAGTCTAAATCACTTGGTGGTATATTTCTGTTCACAGAATGTTTTTTGCCGGTGCAACATTGCTGTGCAAAAGAAAGCATGTTTGTGGTTTTATATATGTGGTATTAAGTGGAATTTTCTAATGCACCTCTACAAAAATTCAAGAAAGGTTTTTTAAGCGTAAGTAGGTTGCTGGTAGATTGGTTGTGCAATAGATTTCACAATTTGATGCACAACGCGTTCCCACTACTAGTCACAATGGCTCTGCTCTCCTCCACAGTCAGAGGCAGCATCGCTTCTGAATACCAGTTGCTACAAACCATAGGGAGGGAGACTGCTCTTGTGCTCAGATCTTGCCTGTGGATATCCCATAGGCATCTGGTTGGCTGCTGTAAGAACAAGGTGTTTGGCTAAACAGGCACTGACCTGATCCAACAGGGCTCTTCTTATGACAACTAGTGTGTTGCACAACATTAAAACTCACCAGTCCACTTGTGATAGCAAACAGAGAATGCTGGATGCAGTCCATGGTGCTCAGACTGGTGATTAAGGTGGCAATGGATGGTGGTCTATTAGAACAGCTGAAGCACTGACCCACCAGTCAGTGGTGGAGCTTCATTCTCTGGCACCAGGGGGTGGAGAGCAGCTGTGGGGCGGGGCTGGTGCACGTCCGGGGGCATGGCGCACTGCCTACAGGGACGTGGTGCTCAGCATGGGCGGGTAAGCAGCCGTGATGGCACCCCACCGGGATCACGCTGCTGGGGGCGGTGTGCTCCCCCTGCACTCCTCTTCCTCCGCCACTGCCACCAGTCTGCCCCTGCCTGCCTGCCTGCCTGCCTGCCTTCTTACTTAAAACTAGTCAGGGTGTGGTTCTACCTTTCGTTGGCTCTTGCACCACCTACTGTTAGCCTCCCTATTTTCCACCCTACCAAATGGTAATGTCTCCTTCTTTGCAGAGGACTTCTCTCTGCTTGAAGGTATTGTCCATTTGGAGGGCTCTGCTCAGTTTGGTTTAAAGATAAAGAGTCATAAGAAGGGAGAGCAGCAGGGGCCTTGCAGCTGCCTGTCAGCAATGAGTGCCTGGACAGCAGACAGAGCAAGCACCAGCTCATAGTCTTCCCCGCCATCATGAGATTGTATTTCTATTTAATTCAGAGGTGGGGAACCTATGGTTTTCCAGGCATTACAGGACTCCACCTCCCATCTCCCCCCAACCAGTATGGCCAGTGATCAAGGTCCAGGAGTTCTGCCAACATCTGGAGGGCCACAGGTTCACCACTCCTGATTTAAATGATGATGATAATTTCTAAATTTGCACCATGCACACTTAAATTAACAAATGCAATTCTATGCAGATCTGTGTCCTTTTTGTTGTTCCTATTTTGTTAACATCAAAGTTTTGCAGTTCCTTTGGGGGCTTTTTTTCTAGCATTTCTTCTATCCCAGTGTTGTCTGCTACAAGTGGATTCTCAAAATCTATGCTGAATGATACCTTGGCGATTTTAGGGACTGAAGCTGGGACCTTCTGCATGCAGCTCTATGATCTATCACCTAGCTGTAGATCTTTCTGAATCATGTCATATGCAGAGCCACGTAACTGATCCATCGAGCCCAGTGAACTGTATATTCTTTGTCAGGGTCTCACCAGGACCACTGACAGAGCTAATTTTCCAGCTCTGCTATTGACACCCATTTTGTTCAAGATTTAACTTGAAGTACTGGGAATTAGACCAGTGGCCTTTTGCTTTCAAGGGTATATTCCATCAGCTACCTATGGGTCTACCTCTATGTCTCCCTCTCATGATTTCCTCTACGCCGAGTTCAAGCCCTTTCCAGCAACCTAAATTGCAAGCATCCTTTTCCCCGGTGCAACCATTTATTCCGCTCATCTGGCCTGCTCACTCGCCACCCCTCATAGAGTTGGCAGTTAGACATCTCTTCCCCCACCCCACCCCCCCGCTGCATCGCCTGGTACTGTTTCGAGCAGGAAACCTGCTAAATAGCACCTGTTTTCCATTTTGACCTGCAAATAACAAAACACTATCAGCTGGCAAAGATAATTACTCACTTGTCAGAGCAAGTGCTACTGCTTGATTTGCTACTCTGCACACACAATATCAGCACCACCTTAAGTCAGGTTGTATTAAGCAATTCCTTGGTCACGTGCCCCAGTGTGTGAACAGACACATGCTGTGCTGTTGCATTAGATGGCAGGCTGCATACATAAAAGGAAAGATAGCAGATACTGTATAGACCAAGGACTTGCACTGCTGATAGGCTGTCCTTTTCTGAGTTGATAATGCAGTTAATGCCTTGGGTGGGTTGGCATGCCACAGCAAAATAGGGAAAAATCAGGAGCAGAGAAACGCTTTCAATTCAAGGGCCACATTCCCACATGGATAACTTTCCAGGGACCATAGTGGATGTGGCCATACACATACCCTCTTCCTTCCTCCATTCAGGCAAGAGACATCATCCCAGTTGAATGAAACATTCTAGCCAGTTAAAATTACTAAAGAAGGGTTCAGAGTAGGTCTAATCAGGCATGACCTGGGTACAATCTTGAGGGCCAGACAGAGGAAGGTGGAGGGCCACATTCAGGCCTGAGGTTTCATACCCCTGAGCATAGGGTTTACTCCTCCAAGAATTTGTAGAAACCTTCACAGGCTTGGTTGCTCATTTCTGTAGAAGCCTGGAAAGAGAATACATTCCCTGCCCCTTTGGAAGAGGGCTTGCACATATGAAATACCCTGGTCATGTAGCAGCATAACAACAATCTGAGGAAGTGATGAAATCTGCAAGGAACATCTTCATCATCGCCATCATTTACACCCAGGCCTGGGTGTGGCAGGGGAGAGCTTTTTTGGTTTGAGTTTATAACTTTATTATAACAAGACTCCTGCCCTGGACCTCAGTCAAGCTCTGCTTAGGCATGGTTAAGCCACACTCAAGGCATCAAGAGATTTACCTACTTATAAAAATATTACAAAAATTTGTTGTTGTTCAGTCGTTCAGTCGTGTCTGATTCTTCGTGACCCCATGGACCAGAGCACGCCAGGCACGCCTATCTTTCACTGCCTCCCGCAGTTTAAAAATTATGTAGCAGTAAATAAATGAAAACAATAAGTATTCGATCAAATGAAACAGTCCCCACATGATTCATAGTAAGGTCTAACAACAGACATACAAACAAACAAAACACAATATGATAACAAGAACAAATGGTGCACCTACAAAATTAAATCTTGACCCCCTACAAAAAAACCTCCTAAATAATACCCCACCCTGAGAATCTCTGGACATCGTCAGCATCAGGTTCTGAAGGACTCACGAGTATGGTGGTCTCTAGGCCACTTCAGTAGCAGCTTATGTAGCAGAAATCCCTTAGCTCCTGTTGGCTGCCTCTCACTGATAGATCACTGCCCCCATAAATGGCTTGGTAGGTGGGACAAGCCACTATGCTAGCTTCCCCACAGGTGTGTTGCTGTTGCTTACTGGAAGCCTATGATGGAGGAAAGATGGATATGGTGCAAACCCACTGACCGAACCACCAGATTAGCTCTGCTGGTGTGCTTACCCTGTATGAAACTCCCTTCCATTTTGCCCCTGTCTCTCTCCCTGCATGATCACCAGCTGCACACCCTCCAACATTTCTTTGATGAAAATAGGGATGCCCCATTCCATAATGATAATTTTACTATTTATACCCCACACATCTTATTGGGTTGCCTCAGCCACACTGGGCAGCTTCCAACATATATAAAAACATAATAAAACATTAAACATTTAAAAAACTTCCCTATACAGGATTGCCTTCAGATAGCTCAGGGGTTGGATAATTCCAAACCCTCCAACATTTCTCCAATGAAAATAAAGACATCCTAAGGAAAAGCAGGACATTCCGGGATCAAATCAGAAACTGAAATGGCTTCTCTAAATCAGGGATGTCCCTGGAAAATAGAGACCCTTGGAGGGACTGCAGTTGGCTAGGATCAAGTAGTTAATCTATTCCTGATTGGCTAGGCAATGGCAGCAAAGAAGGAGCAGTTTGGGTGATAAGCAGACACAGAAAACCTGAACAGACTCAGAAGTCAATTTTCTTGGAGAACATTGTGCCTGCTCTGTTTTTTATTTGCAGCCGGCCCCAGAAAGCACAGCAGAAACCACAAACCAGAAATGAGTGACTATTTGGTGCAACCCTAATTCTAACCCTGGTGATATATCAATTCAATGTTTCAACTTTGGGTGATCAAGAATGCTCAAAAAGTAAGGTAAGACACAGTTATGGCAAAGGATCACTTAGTTGCCTTTGGAAGCAAGAGGGTACAAAGTATTAAGAAGATAATGTATTAGAACAGATATGAGGGATCTGTGGCCCTCCAGATGTTGCTGGGCTGTGATTCATCACTGCTGACTATTAGCTGTGTTATCTGGGACTGAATGGAGTTGGAGTCCAGCAACATCTGGAAGGCTACAGGCTCCCCATCCTTCAGACATCAAGGCAGGGTATATCCAAGTTCTGTCAAGGCAACATGAAGCAACAAGAGGCTTCCAGATGTACAGCTCAAAGTGGAGCTGGAACAAAGTTTGAATATTGCTCCAGCAGCAAATAACCCAAGGCGGAGCCTTAAATAATAGTGCAGTTCAGTTCAGCTCTACCTTCAATGGGAGAAGCATCCTTAGTTAAAGGGGGAGCCTTTCCTGTCTCGGCAAACATTGCCTCCAACAGCAGAGGGCAGGCAGGGTCCTCGGGGAGGGAGGGTTCCAATGTGACTTTCTCCTTAGGCCAGAGGGGTGCTTGCAGAATGAGCAAAGGGAACACCCAAAGCCAACTCTGAAGGCAATCCCCTCTCACCCTCTGATGCCACAGCAAGGGAGTAACAGAAATCCCCACAGCCCAGTGGGAAAACTGCAGCCTTAAAAAGCGGCAGCATCAAACCAATCCCAAGGAAGCACCACTGCATTCTGCAGCACACTAATGGAATCACGCCAACCACTTGTGTGCATGCACAGTTAACGGGCCCATTCTCAATGCTATGGTTGGCACCATGTTTGCTGGCCACACACACCGTTCCATGATGCAGCCTTGTGTGTTGGGCTGGAAGGACAACTGCAAGCAAGGACTTCATGGGTGCTACTTATTGTGCAAACATTATTGCCAAGGCAACATCACCCCAGCTTTTGGGGAGTACATGTGGAGAAGGGTTGTTGTTTTTTGTTGTTGTTTTTGCCCTGGTATGCACAGTGCAGCTTCCAAGTAACGCTGGGTACAAATGTTCCTACGCATTACAAAGATTTTGTTTTCCCTGACACTTTAACAGGAGAGCAAACTGCAATTAATATACCCCATTAAAGTAGACAGCACCCAATTAGTTAGCATCCATTTTCAGACTGGGGATCTAGATGCACAAAAAGGAGAGAAAAAAGTGGAGGGGGTGAAGCCATGGAGCCAGATTCTTATTCAAAAGGAAAATACATTCAAAACTACAGGTTTTCAAAGACACATTTAACTCACAATGGCACGGATACTCACTTGGCCTTTAATGTGAAATGGAGTGTTAATTTTTTCTCTGTCACCTCTTAATTGCTTCCTTATTATACTGTTCAAGCAGTTAATTGCTAGACAGAGTGAAGGAGTGTTTGCCGGGGAAAAGGAAATGCCACAGAAAGCAGCGCAGTGGAGTAATTGGGTTTGATATAACATTCATTGCAGTATTACTTTTAATGGCATCAACAACATTAAGTGGCAAAGCTAAATTGTTTTTCTAACATGAGGTGGGGGTTGGGATGGTGGGTTGAAGGAAGTGGAAGCAAAAGATTGAAGCAGGAACATAGTGTGATGGGCTGCCATTTCAAATTGTTTTTAAAATATCTATGCACTGATCTGTTGTGCATAGGTGAGCATGATGACCAGCTGTGCTGGAATATGGAGGGGGGAGGGTAATGTGCATGCATTTGCAAATGTGTATCCATTTGAAGGCAATGCAGTGTGGGAACTGTATGTATACCCTGCTTTCCAGCCAAGATGGTCTCTCAGAGCAGGTTGCCATTCAAGTGCATGTAAAAGGACATCAGGAATATGGAGATGGCACACTCAAAGTAGTGTTTTACCAACAGAGACAGTGGCTCTGCCTCTGTTTTCTCCTTGCCTGAAGCTAAGAATGTAGGAATATTATTATTATTATTATTCGTATTATTATTAGATTAATCACCTTCTAAACCACCATCTCAAAGCAATTTACAATTTACGATGGTTAAAAATGGTTGAAAACACTCAAAAACAACAGATACGTTTAAAATAAGACCAAAGGCTAAGACTAAGGAACATGAGAAGAGCTGGCTGCTGGATCAGGCCATAGAACCATCAAGTCCAGCATCCTCCTCTTTCTTACAGTGGCCAAGAAGATGCCTTGCTGGGAAGCCCACAAGCAGGAACTGATTGGAACAACATTTTTCTTTCTTTTTTAAAATCATTTTTATTAGATTTTTTTCTCTTATAACAGTATCTGTAATCATTACATTACATTCAAATTTAAATTTCCCCCTTCCCTGCTGACTTCCCTCAACTTCCATCCCTGGTTTATTATATCTCATATTACCGGTACATTCTGCTGTCTGTATATACTTCTATATTGTCATACTATTATGTTTCTAGTTTTTTATAGATAAAATTGCAAACCTGCCAATGACTTTTTTGTTTTGTTTCTGCAAGTATGATGTAAAGGTTTCCATTCTTTTTCAAAGTCACTATTGTCTTTTTCACGTAATCTGTCTGTTAACTTTGCCAACTCTGCATAGCTCATCAGTTTCTCTTGCCATTGTTCCTTTGATGGTATTTTTTCCAGTCTTCCAGTTCTGTGCTATCAAAATTCTTGCTGCTGTCGTCGCATACATAAACAGTTTGTTTTTCTTTCAGTAATTGTCCCAAAATTCCTCCTAGGAAAGCTTCTGGATTTTTAGTAAAGGTCATTTTAAACATTTTTTCAATTCATTATATATCATTTCCCAAAAGATTTGGACATTCCTACACTCCCACCACATATGATAAAAGGTACATTCCCCTTCTTTACACCTCCAACAGTTCTTTTGTTCAGTTTTGTACATTCTTGCCAGTTTTGTTGGTGTAACATACCACCTGTACATCATCTTCATGTAATTCTCTTTTAACAATATACAATCCGTAAATTTCAAATCCCCAAAGTTTTGTCCATTCATCAAATTGCATATTATGCCCTATATCCTGTGCCCATTTAATCATTACTGATTTAACTTCCTCATCTTTAGTTTCCCATTCCAAAAGTATGTTATATGCCTTCCTTAACAATTTAGAATTATCTATAACATCCCTTTGGAATTTGGAAACTGTATAGGCAAATCCTTTTTACCTTCTTTGAAAATTTCATTCAATTGTCTATGATGCAAAAAAAAAAGGAACAACATTCTTTCCAGCTATGATTCCTAATAACTTTTATTCAGAGGCATACTGCTTCCAACAGTGTAGACAGAACATATGAAGCATCGTTGGTCATCACTGATAGCCTTTGCATGTGTGCAACCCTCTTTTAAAACCCTCCAAGTTGATTGCTTTTCCAATCCAGTAAATTTCTGAGGAGTCTTGGAGTACAGGAGAGGTAGTGACAGCAGAGTGGGTACTTTTCACATGTCCTTAAGATTTTTGCATGCATTTGCTCCTAACACGTTCAAAGCTTCAATGCCTTTTAGAGTGAGCTCAAGGATTAGAGTATTTATTGTAAGTCAAGCCTTCAGCACAATTGCTTTGAGTCTGTGGCATGATGAGGTCACATAAGAGATCTGCAGAATCTGGGGAACGTATTAAGTTCATAGCAAGTCAGCCAATGGTCCATTCAACTCAGCATTGTCTCCACTGACTGATAGCAGCTCTCCAAAATTTTCAGACAGGTTCTCCTCTGGCCCCACTTTAAGATGGCCAGGGTTGAACCTGGGGCCATCTGCATGCAAAACAAATGTTCTATCTGAGCCACAGCCAATGCATTTCACTGGGTCAATCTCTGGCTTCTCCTTGTATGACTTGGGGATGCCTGCTTCCTGGGATCCTGCTGAGCCAATGGCAGTCATTGTAAACAATGGTGAACAAGATGAACCAATGTCCTGACTTGATATAAAGAATCTTCCTATGTGAGGAGAATATATAAAACCTCCTTTTACCTACTGGTTAGTTGGTGTTTTAGTCCTGTGTTAATTCTATTGCACTTAGTGATTTTTCTTTTGAAAGAGTTTCAGAGGCATCTTTATTGCTTTGCTTTGTTGAACGTTGCTTCAAGATTTGCAGAGGCAGAGTGTAATAAATGTTGCAAGGGAAGGCTTAAATGAAACAGGAAGCTGTGCTTGGACCACCAAGAAGCCTGAACTAGAAGCTTTCCTAGGGCATCAGTGTTGTCTCATCTGCTCTGCTCTGAGAAGTTAGGCTGAGCACCACTCTCTGGGTAGAAGCTGGAACTGCAGCAAGTACATCCACTCCAACGAAGAAAGTCTTCTTGTGGTGACTCATTGACTAAAGTCATAGGACACTACCTTCTGCCGAGTCAGGCTACTGGTTTATCTAGCTCAATATCACCTACACTGATTGGCAGCAGCTCTCCAGGGTTTCAGATAGGGAGTCCAAATTGGAGATGCTGGGGACTGAACCTGGGATCTTCTATGTGCAAAGTAGATTTTCTACCCCTGAGCCATACATGGACCTTTCCCACAAATTCCCAATAGCTATTGCTCACTTTACCTGGTCAGTACCAGGCAGTAAGATCAATTGCTAATAAGAGACATCAAGATAGGATTGTGCTCACCCAACGAGTGGGGGGAGGGGACTAAATCCCCAGAATGTGAAGGGAGGGATTACATGCATTTACTTAAACAACAAAGCATGGATCACTGGCTTTAATGAGGTTCATTGCAAGCTAAGTGCCAGTATTCAGAATTGGTATTATTTCTTCTGTCCTCTTATTTATTAAATGCATAGCAATTATTAATGCAGACAAAGCATTAAACATTGAGATTGAAGAGCAACACTACCCAACTGATTTAACCATCACACTTAAAAAATACATTGATATAATGGAGAGAACAATAATGTTTGTCGAATTCAATAAATACTGTTTTGGCAATGGACAATCCTGAGGGGGGCAGGAATGCTCCAGTTTGTAACTTTGCCTATTGGCGTTTAAACATGCAAATTAACTCATTAGTAAGGCTATTTTTACACTCTGTGATTTATTTATTTCCCATTTAGATTTTAAAACTGCTGGCCTTCTCAACACACCCAAAAGACAAGCTACAACAGCAACTTGTGTTGAACCAAACAGGCTTGTCTCGGAAGAGACTCTGTGCAGCATCAATTAAATAAAAGGAACACCCACATTTCTCTCAGTTCAGAACTATTTTTCATCGTTTTGTTCCTTATTCATTGGTGTTAGGGGCCAGCAGAGAAATTCCGCAAACAAAGGGCTCAAAAGTTGTAGCTGGGAAAATAGCTCAATGGTAGAGCATCTATTTTACATGTGGAAGATCCCTGGTTAAATTCCTTGTATCTTCAGGCAGGGCTGGGAGAGGCTGCAGGTTCAATCGCCAGCATGTACCGTAACTTTTTTTTTTTTTTTTTAAAGTCATCTTAAGAAAGCAGCCATCATTGTTAGGGATGAGTGAATCTGTCAGTTTGGGTTTCTCTCTCTCTCTCTCTCTCTCTCTCTGTTTTTCCAGACTTACAATAAGTTCAGACCTCTGCATTTCCACTAGTTTGTGATAATAAAAAAGCAAAACGTCCTCCTGAAAATGTATCAGCATTTTAGCAACAGCTTCTGCTAATGTGCACATTTTTGCATGTAGTGCTGCCTAATATACACATTTTAACAAAGCAGTTTTCCCTCATATGATGCATTTTGTATGTTACTTTAAACTACATATGAATTTTCCCTAATGCATGCATTGAACCCGGCTCAGTAGTAGTTGAGAAGCCAGTGTAGATGTTTTAACAACAATGCTACGTGCTGCCAGCCAGATACTCCCATCAGCAGCCTGGCTGCTGCATTCTGCACAGGCAGGACCTTTTGGAACAGGCCCAAGGGCTGCCCCACATAGAGTGCACTGCAGTAATCCAGCCTTCAAGTTACCAAGCACATGGACTCGCGTAAGCTTACTGCTACTCTGTCAGCCACCACAGGAGTACAAAATTTATGCAAAAGGTTTGGGACAGAAATAGTTAAATAAGAACTAGGTATTTTTAAAAAATAACCAGGTGGCTTACCTGCGTCAAAATCCATTACCTTGACCTTCCCCTATTTTCCTTGATGAAGTCCCCTACCTAAACCTTTTCCCCATCTACTTCCAATTTGCTATTGTTTAAGCAGCCCAAGAACATCCCACATAACCCTGAAATCAATTTAGTGAGGTCGTCCTTTTGTACAACAGTTTTTAAATCTGTGACATTTACATTTCTATAGCTTTTTTTACTTTATTTAAGAACCCCCCACAAAGGATAGAATATTTTTATATGAAGGAAATGTGGGGAAGAGAAGAGAACCAACCCTGAGCTCTGAAAATATGAAAATCATTTCCAAATTGGTTCAAGGATTTAAAATGTTTGGCGTTAAACGAATCTGTAATATGAGGAATTTCTTTGTGTGTCAAAGTTCTGACGCTTCCATTTTTAAAAAGTGTGCAGAAGGTCCTCATTATACCGTGAGCGAGTTGGTGGAGGCAATTTCTCATTCCGTCCCATGAATTTATGTTCTTTCCCTCCAAGTTCTGAAAAAAGAGCTAGAAATAATCTTTTCCTGACACTTCATTTCTTACAGATGTATTTATACGCATAGCTTGATTGACTCCTAGATAATTCTGCACCTTCTTCCAAGGCCAAAGAAAGAATTTAGACATAATGATCAGCACCGTCATTGTCAAGATAATCAGCTGTCAAACTTTTGTGCAGCAGAGGAACCTGACTCATAGAATCACTTTGGAGGCTTAGAGCAATGGAGGAGCCCTGCTGGATCATTGAGGGAAGAAGCAGAGCTCTTTTTCACCCAAAGGCCACAGACCCTTCCATTAGGGGGTCGCCAAAGCTCAACAATTTTGCAAAACAAAAAAGGTCAACAACTTTGCCAGGATGTTCACTTTTTCAAATATGGCAACCCTGTGTTCCATAGGCCAGTAGTGGGTACAACCAAAAACAATAGCAGGTTGTGGCTCATATCACTGCAAAGTAGGCCTAGGCTACATTCTGGGCATGCAGAAGGCAGACTTCTCTGCAGACTCCTGCACACATCATCATCTATCCAACTTCCATACAGGTGGCAAGAGGCATTGTCATAGTTCAAGGACTTGCTACAGCCAGGCAAAAGCATCTGAGAAGGGTGCAGAGTTGGGCCAGTGAGAGCTGTGACCTCCTGAGGGCCAGGTACGCCCCATCTGCACTATACATTTCTATTTTTTGTAATGATTTTTATTAATTTTTTTCTGTTTTACAATTTCAAATAAACATTTCACAAACTTTAAAATATCCAATGACTTTCCTTCTTCTCTTTCCATGGTTCATTTTACATACCACACATCCTGCATATTTTACTATAACCATTCAAATCAATTTACCACTTTTACATCCACCAAAAATTATTTACTCTGTTGAATTTATCTTAGTGCTGCCAGCGTTTTCAGCTGTATACAGTTATTTTCCATATATTCAATAAATGTTTTCCAATCTTCTTTAAACGTATGTTCTTCATACTCTCTTATTCTCTATGTTAAATTTGCAAGTTGTGCATATTCTGTCAACTTAAGTTGCCAATCCTCTTTAGTTGGGATCTAGCTCACTTTCCATTTTGAGGCTAACGAAACATGAACCGCAGTTGTTGCATACATAAATAGCCTTTTCTGACATATGGGAATTTTAGTCTGGATTATTCCCAACAAAAAAACTCCGGTTTTGGGGGGAAAGTAAAAAAAATAAAAAATCAATTCATTATAAACCATTTCCCAGTACCCTTCCACCACATATGGAATAATGTTCCCTCCACTCCTTTACACTTCCAACACTTATCTGATTCTGCCTTATAAATCTTAGCCAACCTACTCAGAGTTTAGAACCATCTATGAATCATTTTCAAATAGTTCTCTTTCAATGAATAGCATGCTATAAATTTCAGGTCACTTTTCCAGAGTTTCTCCCAGGGGTTAAGATCTCTATTGTGTCCTATATCCATCTGCACTATACATTTCAAGCAGTATCATACCACCTTAAGCAGCCATGGCTCCCCGCCCCCAAAATATTGGGAAGTGTAATTATAAGGATGCTGAGAGTTGCTGGAGAACTCTGCCCCTGCTCCCCTCTATTATTTCAGGATTGATTGTTTAACCACTCTGGGAATTGTAACTCGGTGAGAGGAGAATGGGAGGGGGGTTGCTAACAAACCCTCAGCACCCTTAGCAAACTACAGTTCCCAGAACTCTTTGGGAAAACCATGGCTATTTAAAGCCGTTTGACATAGCTTGAAATGGGACTATAAGGTTCTCCACCCCAGGTCTAGTGAGTAGCCAATCAATATTCTAATTCAACATTCTGCTTCCCATAGTGGCCAGGCCAATCCTTTCAAGAAGCCCTCAAGGAAACTATGAAGATGATAGTCCTTTCCTGCTTTTCCTTCCCAGAAACTGGAATGGTTTGCTGCATATCTGGACATGCAAACTCCATGACTAGCCACCAAGACTAGCTGCCAATAGACCCATCCTCCATGGATGTGCCTAAAGGCATCTGAGCTAGCAACTACACCCTGTGGCAGCAACTTCCATCGATTAACATGGTGCCATGTAAAGAAGGACTTCCCTTTGTCCCAAATATACTTCCAATCCAGTTCATGGAGGAAAGTGCATGGGTCTTCATAACTATGGTTAAGATGGCCCCCGTTGCTCTCACAAACCTGTTGACTTCCACTTCCTCAACAACCATTTATCCAACATATGCATGGGTGGTATAGCCTGAAATATGGGACAGGGAAGGTAACAATCCATCCCAGGTTTGGGAAACCTGTGGTTCTCCTCCAGATGTTGCTGAACAAACTCGTCCTCTGTGACCAATGACCATTGACCATTCTGGCTGAGGCTGACAAAACCTGGAATCCAGCTACATCTGGAGAGCAGCAGACATTTCCTATGCTTGATCTACCCTGCTCTGTTGAGGCAGGGGAAGTGTTAGCAATTACTGGAGTCTCTTCCAGTCAGGTAAGATTCAATCTCAGCAAAGTAAAGCAGATCAGGACTTTGGCAGCTCCCAGTGGGACCTTGCTGGCTGAGATACGGAATGTGATGCCTCTGCAAAGGATTAGAGTCTCAACTAACATGTTCCATGTGTGTTGAACGGCTTTTAGCCATGCCTAAATTTAGTTAATTAACAGTATATTTATATAATGAAACTGAAGTCCCTCTGGGTTTATCTCCTCCACAGCAGGGGTTGGGTGGGGGCAGGAGAGAGGCTGAGATGAGCATTTCTAGACCTTTTGGCTTAGATCAAATGCAAACTAAATATAGTTGGGTGGTGGGCATTGATTTTTGTGGCACTTAGGCTCAACTGACTTCCATTGGATTGTGCTATTAGGTTATTAGTTGTGTTTAAAAGTCCCTGGAGCTATTTGCCATGATTTTGGCAGGCTTAATCCACTCTGAAGGATCTAGCAGGCCTGAAAATTTCATCCACTTCTGTCAAAGGGATAGAGTTGTAGATCATTAAAAAATAAAATACCCCTAGTGAATGGACAAGGGAGAAATTAAGCAGATTCATGAGCTGAATCAGGCTACTTTCTGTTGTTTCTGTTACTAGCATCCATCTCTCTCAAGAGACAATGGAATTCACCTCTTGGGAGCTTAAGCCTGAGCAGTATTTATGGAGGTCCTGGGCTGCCCAGACATCAAGCCCACCCCATTTTGGACTTGCTGATGTGGTCCAAATGAAAGCAGAGCAAGACATTTGGTACCAGCTTGCCTGCAAGAGCGCCATCCAACCGTCTTAGGGTCTCCACCCTGGAGCTTTAAGGGTTTACTCCTTAGCCCTTTCTTCTCTTGAAGATATCCCACAAGGCAGTGGAGGTTTAGGATCTGAGTTTTCCTTCTTTTAGATGGGCTACAGTCCCAGGTTGACTGCCCCTCACTTCCCTCTACATCCAGTGGTGAAGGAAGCCTTTTCGCCGCCCAGGGCGGCAGAGCGGAGGCACCCCCCCTGGGGGCGGGGCATCACGACGCACGTCAGATGCACTGCGCATGCCCGGAATTTCCAGGCATGTGTAGTACATCCGGGCCGGCGCTGCTGCTCCCATGGTGAGCCGGCGAGCGAGCAGCGGGTTCTGGGGCTGCCCTGGCTACCCTCACCTGGCTCAGCCAGACACTTGAAGCCATACTCAGAGTGTGACCACTGTCACATGCTGACAGCTTCTAGGAGTCCCAGGTGGGAGCTGAGTGTGGAGTTGAGACCCAAGGTGGACAAACTAAACCAAACTGGGGTGCAAACTGATCTTGTGGTTCATGTGCACCCCAAATAACTACCCATTCACAGTAAAATATTACATTAAAGGTAAAGGGACCCCTGACCATTAGGTGCAGTCGTGTCTACTCTGGGGTTGGGGTGCTCATCTTGTGTTACTGGCCGAGGGAGCTGGCGTACAGCTTCTGGGTCATGTGGCCAGCATGACTAAGCCGCTTCTGGCGAAACAGAGCAGTGCACAGAAATGCCATTTACCTTCCCACCGGAGTGGTACCTATTTATCTACTTGCACTTTGACGTGCTTTCGAACTGCTAGGTGGGCAGGAGCTGAGAACGAGCAAGGAGAGCTCACCCAATTGAGGAGATTCGAACCACCAACCTTCTGATCAGCAAGCCCTAGGCTCTGTGGTTTAACACACAGCATCACCCGCATCCCTAAAAATATTACATTAACCCTGCTTAAAACATTTAACATAAAATCCCTGCAGCCAGCATAAACCATATAATAACTCAACAAACTCTTATCTACAGCCCATGTCATAATTAGTCCCAGGGGGCATAGTAAAAGTAAGGACATTTTAAAACAAAATGTCAAGCAAAATGATCAAGGGGTTGGAGCAACACTCCTATGTAGAAAAGTAACGACATTTGGGACTTTAGTTGAAAAGTGAGTCAGACAGAGGTGTGTGGTGTTTTAAAGGGTGTGGAGAAAGTTGATAGGCAGAAGTTACATTCTCCCTCTCTCATAACACTAGAACCCAGAACCATCCAATGATGCTGAATGTTGGAAAATTCAGGACAGAAAAAAGAAGTCCTTCTTCATATAGTGCATAGCTAAACTTTGGAATTTGCTCCCCCAAGAAGCAGCAATGGCCTCCAATTTTGGTGGTTTAAAAGAGGATTAGACAAGTTTAAGGATAAGGCTTTAAATGGATACTTATACCAGTTGCTGCAAATCACAAGTGGGGAGAGTGTTGTGCTCTGGTCCTGCTTCTGGGCATCTGATGGGCATCTGGTTGACCAGTGTGAGAACCAGGGCTCTTTTTTTCAGCCAGAACTTGCTAGAACTCAATTCCGGCACCTCTTATATTGCCATTGCCAATATAAGAGAACAAGGGAGGCATTCATGTTGAGTTCCGGCACCTTTTTTTTCTAGAAAAATAGCACTGGTGAGAACAGGATGCTGGACTAGATGGGCTATTGGCCTGATCCAGCAGTTCTTACTTTGAGGAATGGTGTCAGAGAGAGAGATGGCTGCCTCCCCTGTGCTATTTTGGTACTTGCACAGGTGAGGTCAATCCCACCTCTGGTCAAATGTAGAGGATGTTTGTCCCAGCCCAGGAGGAAACAGGAAGTTCTGACTGGCTGGTCCAGTCATCCCCTTTTTATGTACACTCTAGGAATGTTGTATTTGACTGCTCTGTGTTTCATACCCCACAGTTTGCCCATAGTACCAGTATTTTAAAACCTTTTCTCCTTATTGCTCAACTGTTCTTCTCTTCTAATAATCTCCATCTGGTGCAGCTGGGATCTGTGTCCACTGTGTCACCCAAAAGCCTTCCTGAAGTCTCTTACTTCAGAGCATATTCAGTTCAAGATGCTGATCCTTTTCCCCCTCCAGCAGCTTCCTTGGCGCAGGATGATCCCAGCAGTTTCTGAAAGGTCCCAGCTCAGATTTGAAGGAGTTAAATAGCTGGAAGCAGGTGGACGCAGGAACTCTAGGGGAAGACCTGGGTGGGGAGATGAATAGGCTTGATGGCTGGAACTACAGGGAATCTATTGAAGGCCCAGATGTAAATGCTGGCCTTGCTTCGCACACTGTTCAAAGTGGGGTGAAGGTGCTTGGGTAATTGGCTATAAATAACTAACCTCTAGGAGGAAAATTGCCCTGGTTCTTAATTGCTTCTTGTTGAGAGTGTCATGTGGCCACCTGGCCTGGAAATTATTATCACAATGTTGTTTGGGACTTTGCAGATGAAATCCAACAATTAATAGCTCCCGTTTTTATCCTCTATCTCTATCTGTATCCCCTCTGCGGAGCAGAGGGAAACAGATACTGTTCCTGTACATCCCCATTGAGCTGAATGGACTTCCAGAATAATGACATCGGGGGGAGTGTAATGTCAAGACAGGAAGCAGAAAATCATTAGGAGTGCAACACAAACTGGAGGGGAGGAGAATAAAGTACAAAGAAAGAGAAAGTGCCCCACGACACAAATGTTATCATTGTTAGCCTCTTAAGGAAGGGGTGGAAAATAGATTGAGTAGTTGTCTCAGTTTCACTGACTTTCTCGGTCAAAGTTCCTTTCTAAGCCATTTTGAGTTCTTGTTATTTACAGAGATGGCTGCAAATCCATCATCAGGGCAGTTAGCATTGGTAAGACAGTGGGCCCTTCCAAATGGCCTTTTTATTTAGCATTCACTGTGATTTGTTTGCATACAGACTAGATGACATTGGCTACTTAACGAGCATTCACTATGATTTGTTCACTGGGAGGTTAGATGAAATTGCATCAAAGCAAGCATTATCCTGCACTTCCTCACTATTGCAAAAAGTCCGGCCCTCTGGGGAAGCAGGTTTGTTGCATGAGACCTCCTAACCAGCTATAATTGCACAAACCTGAATTTGCTGGAATGTGATTGAATCTCACCCCAAAAGGATTGTAGAAGCACTCGACTTTCGCATTTCATTTCCCCCTCTTGGCCACTAGATGGTAGGCAATGATACTGTTTCATAGTGAACAGTAGGATGGATGGGAACTCTTTCTGCCACTGCTGCGACCATCTCAGATGCTGCTCTGGGTGACAGTTTTCGTAAATTATGATACACCCTAATTAATCATTTGCAACCACCCCTAGAGATATGTTACGCCTCACCCCAGCAGGGACCTTCAGCATTGATACAATTCAGTTCCCATATGGCTTTCTCAGCTGGATATTTTACACTGTTGACCTTAGGACTTTATGCTACAGAGAATCTCCTAAATACATTCAATTAATATCAGCCTACTTTATTTATTCATTTCTGTAGGATCCTGAACTAAAACTGCAGCAAGCCAACACCTGACATGCAGAAAGGCACGGAAGCTAAACACAAGGGAAATTGAGGAAGGGTTTTGTCAGATTGTCTACTTTATTCTCTTCTTCTTTGGCGATCACTCGTAGCCGAGTAATATTGTCTTCCATAAACACGGTTTTAACAGTGAGTCTGTAAGTGACTGTGGAGGCCAATTCTGGATCCACATGTCCTTCCACAGTGGGGACATTGTTTTCCGGGTGGGAGTTGATCACGGTGTGGATTTTCCAAGTGTGCCTTCCTCTTAGCACGTTTTCCCCTGCGTCCTGGGTTCAAGTGTCTTCAAAGCCCATGACACCTTTGGTATAAGCTGTTCTCCAGTTGGAGTACTCACAGGCAAGTGTTTCCAAATTGTTGGTGTTTATACTACATTTTTTAAAATTTGCCCTGAGACAGTCTTTAAACCTCTTTTGTTGACCACCAGCATTACGCTTTCCATATTAAGTTCGGAATAGAGTAGTTGCTTTGGAAGATGATAATCAGGCATCCAAACAGCATGACCAGTCCAACGAAGTTGATGTTGAAGAATCATTGCTTCAACACTGGTGATCTTTGCTTCTTCCAGTACACTGGTATTAGTTCGCCTGTCTTTCCGAGTGATGTGTAAATTTTTTCAGACACCATTGATGGAATCTTTCGAGGAGTTGGAGATGGCGTTTATAAGTGGTCCATTTTTCACAAGCATATAGTAAAGTTGGTAGTACAGTAGCTTTGTAAACAAGCATTTTGGTTTCCCTGTGAGTGTCCCAGTCCTCAAACACTCTGCACTTCAATCGGGAGAAAGCCGCACTTGCAGAGCTTAGGCGATGCTGGATTTCGGCATCAATGTTGGCCCTTGTGGAAAGATAACTGCCCAGGTACGAGAAGTGATCAACATTTTCCAACGTTACACCATTGAGTTGGATCTGTGGTGCTGCAGAGGGGTTGTTTTGTGCTTGTTGGTGCAGCACTTTGGTTTTTTGGATGTTGAGTGATAGGCCAAGCTGTTCATAAGCTTCTGTGAAGATATTTAGGATGGTATGGAGGTCATCCTCTGAGCATGCACACATTACGTTGTCATCAGCATACTGAAGCTCTGTGATGGAAATTACGGTAACCATACTCTTTGCTTTCAGCCTGCTCAGATTAAAGAGCTTTTCATGTGTTCGATATATGATTTCTACTTTGACAAAGTGTAGGATCATGGCAACGGAAATAATGAATAGAGTTGGGGCAATAATACAACCCTGTTTAACACTTGATACCACTGTGAATGGTTCACTTTGAGAGCCATTGTTATCTGCAATTGTTGCTGTCGTATTATCATGGAGGAGCCGAATGATGTTCACAAATGTCTACTTTATTATACATGTTGTGAATAATGGAGTCTCAGCGTTGTAGAGCTGGAGGGACCCCGAGGACCATCTAGTCCAACCCCCTGCAATGCAGGAATCCTGGTTAACAGTGTCTGAACTATTGCAAGAGAGGAGTATGAGGGACTGGGGCTAATAGTGATGATGAGAAATGAAGCTCTAGGGCTAACTGACAAAAAACAAACAAACTGGGAAATCTCTGTGTCAAGGTGGCATCCACCCAAGTAACTCAAAAGTGAAAATTCTAACAAAATTATGTACCGGTAACTTGTACCTTAAATCAGCCTCCATACCTGAGTACTGGAAAGTAGCCAATGTAAACAGCAGTATAACGCTAAGATTAAAGTATAAATCATAATCATCATCAGATGATGATCAAGATGATTATCTTGTGTAAATATACAGTTGAGTGTGAAAATGTGGGCACAGCAGTAACAGGTGGCAACACAAGCATCTTCGCAACATTGAGTAAGGGTGCAATCCAACATGCACCTGACAGAAAGCCCCACAGAAATCGATGACTTCATCATCATGGCTCGGCTCTGCCTCCACAGTCAAGGCAGTAATGCTTCTGAATACCAGTTGCTGGAAATCACAGGATGGTGATGGTGTTCTTATGCTTGGGCTTTGCTTACTGGTTTCCCAGAGACACCTTCTTAAGTCCTTGTGTTCTAATGTTCTTCCTATTCAATTATATTCCCTTCCTGTGTGAAAAAATGGCACTCAACTTAAAATGTTACCTTTTGATAGCACTTGCACAAAAGTTCCTTTGGCACTTTGCAGTTGTGCATAAGGATGGGTTTGTGGTCATTTCCTAGCTCTCTTGGTTCATGCTACAAGGCTTTAGGAAAGGGGGTGATAGGCCTTTGGGAGAGGCAAGATGCTACTAAGGGCTGGCTCTACTCCCCATGCAAGCTGAGAGTGATCTTGGCAAAGAGAAGCAAGTTGCTGCTACCCAGGTAGCACTAAGGAAATGGGATGCTATTTCAGGATCCTGATTCTTTGAGCACCTCATAATCTCCTCCTGTCTGGAACTGCAGATTTGAAAAGGGGTAGTGGTGGCAGCAATAACTGGATAGTTAAGATGCAACTGGCCCACCCTTCAGGTCTGTTGTACAGCAGTTACACAAAGAAGGGCTTGAGGAGGCTCTGCTAGCCTTTCCCCTTCTGTTACAAAAACAAAATTGCATATTAAAATGCAGGCCAAATTTATATCTCTGGGTAGGCTTCACTAAACAAAAATGTTTTAAGCAGGTGATGAGAACAGTACAGTGAAGTGGTCTGCCTAATGTCAATACACAGGGAGTTCCAGAGTGTATGTGCTGCGGCAATGAAGGATTAATTTCTAAGAGGCATGGGATGAACATTATGTGCCTCTACCTTTTATAACAGCATAGAAATGTTATTGAGGGACACAAGGCAATAACTCATAGTCGCAGTCAGATATCATGCAGATAGTGACTCCCCTATGGTTTCTGACTTGTTAAACTGCAGGGGGGCAAGATCTGCTTAACACAATCCTGCCCCTTACTCAGTCTGCAGCCTCCTAACTCCTAACCTGAGAAAGGGCTCTAATAAACATACTTGGGAAAGTCTGGGATGAATTACCCCAGCAGGAGATGCCCTGCAAGTACACCTCTTCCTCCTTTGGTTCCATAGGGTATAAGGCGTACAAGGAACCTTTACACTTAGCTAATTAAATAAATATTTTATATACTTTCCTGTTCCGCCACCACCACCCTCTCTTGAAGCAGGCCATTTCTAGTTAGAAAACTGTAATTGCAGTGTAAGCAAACCCTTACCATTCCTCATTCCATCAAGAAATATTTCCCAGCTGGCTTCTTCATTTTCTCTCTGAGTGCTTCTAGATAGTTAATGTTTTCAAGTGGGATTCAATTACATACCTGAAAATCCAGGTTGTGCAATTAAAGTGGATTAGGAACAGTTGCCCAACCAACTTACTTCCCTCCCAAAAAATGGTTTTGGGGAGTGGGATTGCAATAAGGAAAGTGATGGGAACATGCCCAGGAAAATGTGGGATGATGCTTGCTTTTACTGTCTAACCTCCCTACAAACAAATCAGGATGAATACTCCATTATCTGGGAGCATAAGAGTGTAAGAGCTAGGTCAGGCCATTAGCCCATCTAGTCCAGCATTCAGTTCTCCCAGTAGCCAACCAGATGCCCATAAGAAACCCACAAGCAGGACCCAAGCACAAGAGCACTTGTCTTTTAGAGAGCTGCCTCTGACACCGTCTTCATGACTATGATATATTTTATATTTAAGATATAAAATATACATCTAAGAGATAGGCAAGGTAAAGGTAAAGGACCCCTGGATGGTTAAGTCCAGTCGAATTCAATCTTGGGGTGTGGCACTCATCTCACTTTTCAGGCCGAGGAAGCCAGTGTTTGTCCACAGACAGCTTTCCAGGTCATGTGGCCAACATAACTAAACCACTTATGGCGCAACAGGACACCATGACGGAAGCCAGAGCTCACGGAAACACTGTTTAACTTCCCGCTGCAGTACCTATTTATCTACTTGCACTGGCATGCTTTCGAACTGCCAGGTTAGCAGGAACTGGGACAGAGCAACGGGAGCTCATTCCGTTGCGGGGATTCAAACCACCAACCTTCCAATTGGCAAGCCCAAGAGGCTTGGTGGTTTAGACCACAGCACCACCTGCATCCCTAGTAGAGCTAACCAGAACATGCACCACTCTAATGAGACAGGGTGAGGGCAGATGGGATCTCAGCCACCCTACCCAAAGGAGCTGGTAGACAGCTGCCCAGGACACAGAATTGACCTGTGCCTCCATGGACAGCTTTGAGTCCAAAATGGCACAGCTACCCCATTCAGGACCAGGGAGTCCCCCACACTTGCCCACCTTATTCACCTTAGCTATTAAAACTTTGGATTGTTTTAGTAGTAATCCAATGCAATTTAGAATTTTTATTTTCACTTTTTGAGTGCAGAAATCAAATAGGAACGGATCTAAAGGCATCCGACTGGATGAATCTGTGCAGTGCCAGCAAGGGTCGTGAGAAGTATTTGGTGTTGGGTTCAAGTTCATCTTGCTATCAAATTCTTCCTGTGTTTCATGTGGCTCTGCAGTGGTGGGAGCAGCCTAATTCCATCACCTATCATCTGATGGAACATTGTGAACTCAAAACAGCAGCCATATTTACATATCTGTGATGGTTGTGGGGAGAAAAATCTCAAGGCCAGTTATTTGAAGGATCACAAAGGGAAGAGAGAGAAGAAGATCAAGAGTGAATGGGTGCAAAGGGCCCCTAATAGCAGCTTGCAGTTTGTTTATGAAATTGAGAATATCAAAAGATTTCTCGAGAGGTTGAGAATCTGAATCAACATCTTTTGTTTACACACACACACACACACAGGTTTTGGCACAAGAAAGCTCCCTCATTAGCTATAGTCAAAACAAATTGAAAATCCCCACCACCCAGCACAAGTCAGCCACATCCCTGAACAGGATTCCTGCTTGAAGCCCCTCTCCAATTTCTTGTCCCAATTTTAGTCAGGACCCCTGATTTCACATATACATCTGAAGCAAACCCAACTTTGCTATTCACACATAAGGAGACCTCGATGAGCACACACTCAAGAGAGAGCTTCAGTCAGTCTCTGATAACTCAGTTCCCATTTGTTGCATGTTATTTGCATTCACTTGTTTTAGTGCACATTATTATCATCCTCATCATCAACAACAAGTGTTTTTCAAGAGCTGTGTAAGTTTTTTTCCTCACTGGTGAGGAAACAATATTTTGGTGTGGCAGCAAGTACACTGTGGAACTCCCTGCCCACTGATATTCCTCATGCACCTCCATTGTACTATTTTTGACACCTGCTAAAAATATTTTATTTTAGGCAAGCCTAAACTGCGGGAGGCAGTGAAAGATAGGTGTGCCTGGCGTGGTCTGATCCATGGGGTCATGAAGAGTCGGACACAACTGAACGACGACGATTCTAACATGTAATGAAACTATGCATATTTGTTTTGGTATGCATATTTACATATTTGTTTTGTCGTGTCTACTTCTTCTTTTTCATTGCTTTTCTGTTACAGGTATATCACACCATCAACACATACTATATTACAGTCAAACACAGGATAATATCCTTCCAGTAGCACCTTAGAGACCAACTAAGTTTGTTCTTGGTATGAGCTTTCGTGTGCAGGCACACTTCTTCAGATACACTGAAACAGAATCACCAGACCCTCCCCACCCTCTCATTATATATAAGGGTCTGGTGACATCCGTTTCAGTGTATCTGAAGAAGTGTGCATGCACACGAAAGCTCATACCAAGAACAAACTTAGTTGGTCTCTAAGGTGCTACTGGAAGGAATTTTTTTATTTTGTATTTTGTTTTGACTATGGCAGACCAACACGGCTACCTACCTGTAACAGGATAATATGATAGCATAAATATAATATAGTAATAATATAATATAAGTATAATATATATATATAATATAGTATACTTGTTTTTAAAGCCTGTTTGTTATACAGTATTGGTGTTTTAATGAATGTTCTGTTTTATGTTAGCCACTTAGAGGGTTGTTATTGTGTGATTAAGTTGTTGGTTGGTTGGCTTATATTCTCCCTTTCCTCCAAGGACCTCAAGGTGGTGTGCATTGTTCTCTCCCTCCTCATTTAATCCCTGCAACAACCCTGTGAGGTAGTTACAGGTGGGTAGCCGTGTTGGTCTGCCATAGCCGAAACAAAATAGAAAATTCTTTCCAGTAGCACCTTAGAGACCAACTGAGTTTGTTCTTGGTATGAGCTTTCATGTGCATGCACACTTCACACACGAAAGCTCATACCAAGAACAAACTCAGTTGGTCTCTAAGCTGCTACTGGAAAGAATTTCCTGTGAGGTAGGTTACACTGAGAGGCAGTGACTGGCCCAAGGTCACCCAGTGGGGACTCAAAGCCCAGCCTCCCCCCCCCCCCGCCCTGAGTCCTAGTCCAATGCTCTAACCATTATACCACACTGGCTCTCTCTATAAATCTTGATAAACAAAATAAAAAGAAGCACTCAGGGCAGGTAATGGTGCCATTAAAGAAACAACTACTGGAAGCTTGAATCCTAAGGTAAATAAAGGGATTTTGCAGAAGGGACTTCCCTCTGCCTTTCTCCCTTGCAGCCACCAGAGTTCCCTGTCACCCGAAATCTCTCTGAAGGGTCAGGATGCCCTCACAAACAATTCATGATGGGACGTGTTGGGCTGTTGAGGAAAGAGGGAAAGTTACTAACACGAACTTCCTGAGGTTTCCTTATCTTTCAGCCCAATCCGTTTTTATATATGCGGGGGGGGGGGGGGGAATCTCCAGGTGTTGATGGGCTCTCCCCACCAGCTTTTTTTAAGAGGCCAAGTTGTTGAGCTTTTTTTAGAGAATTGGCAAAAGGTTTGAACTTTTTTTTTGGGGGGGGGGGAAATTGCTGGCGGTTTGAGGAATGTACAGTGGCTCTGCCCCCCAGCAGCACCCAGGATGCCCAGCGACCCCTGTGCCACCCAGTACAGTATTGCAGCTCCAGCATTTATATAAGCATCACATTCATTGCCTTGAATGTTCTTACAATGAGAGGATAAAGCAGTTCTGTGTTATCATCCTCATTGCAAGTGAGGGAGCTGAGGTTACTTTGTCTGTGCACTAGATGTGACCCACGTCCCTTGCTGAATTGGAGAAAGAGAAGCAGGCATCCTTTGCAGGGTCTGCCTGTTTGGCACTTGACTGCAGGGAACATGCTGGAGAAGCAGCACCCAGCAGGATTGAGCTCTCTGCTAGCACTAGTGGAAGGTCCAGTCCTGCTCTCTGCTAGCACTTTCCCCATAGGGTAGACAGCATAAGGGGAGGAAGACTAACCTCAAAAACACTGATTGGAGCTGCTTGAGTGAAAGGTGGAATAAAAATATAATAGACAAATATCCTTAACTCTTTCCTTGCTACCTTGTGTGGCTGCAGCAGATTCAGAAAATACAGTTCTGCTCTCCCCTTTTTTCTCTTGCTCCATCAACCTATGAGGACTGTGAACTAAAAATGTCAACCTTTCTTTTAGTTAGCAATGTGCTGAAAAGTTCTCTGTTTTCCCTGGCCACTCTCCATCAGTTCTGTGCTCGGAGATTAGCAAAGGGAAAATAATATTTCTGTGAAATACCCATGGGTGGGGTGCAGAGGTTTTTGGTGTGCTTGTCTTGCTTTTGAGATGGCTGAAGGTTATTTATGAGTATCCTTTCACCATGCTGCATCTCATCATATCATCAGTTGTATGCACTCTGCAGCCTTCCTGGGTGTTTTTGCTTCAGTGAGTGCCCAGGGGAAGAAATCATGAAGTTAACTGCTGCCATGGGGCTTTTTCAGATCAGGAAAGATGAGAAGCTGGGGAGGCTGCTGGCTGCTGGTGAAATATTTATGGGAAAGGGGAAAACACACATGCTACCTTTGCAACAAAAAGGTGCACTTAAAACCTACAGAACTTCTAGAGAAATAATAAAGATCATTCAGCGCCAGTTGCAGACAGCGGACTGGGATATGAACACTTACCTGACCTCCTGGCAATGGAGTCACTGCTGCTTACCAAGAGGGACAATGGGAGGGGTACGTTGGTAGGGAGGAGACTTTCAAGGAACTGGCACAGAATGAGTTTTGGCAGAAGAGCAGGCCCAGTCACTATTTTAAAAACATGAAATGAGTTTGTAGGAATCTGTAAGAAAGAGTACAAAAAAATGGCTACACTTCTTTTTAAGTACTTTGTTTTTAAAACCCAAGGTGTGGGGATGGGGAGGGGTGCTGAAGAAAAGGAAGCCAGTTAAGAGGCCCTGAAGTCAAAAGTGAGGAAATTAAAATCCTTGGACTCAGCATGAAAGCTACTTAAGGCACCATAACAGTTGCTGAAGGAATGTTGAGGGCCAAGCAAGAAAAGGAGCAGGTGGGCAAGGAGGAAATTAGGGAAGGAAAATGGTATCACATGCAAAATTATTGTTGCCAAATGGTTATCCAAACTGGGGGGGGGGGGTTGTGCATGTTGGAATCCCAAGGGCAAATGAAGGGTGCAATGTGTCAGGAAGTTCTCCTCCGTGAAATGAATGGCAGCAGCAAGAAAGAGATGTAGGTCAGTTCCACTGAGAGTTGTTGTCTGTGGTGAGTTCTGCAGGCCAGATTGAGAGATCGGGGGGGGGGGCACATTTGGCTCTAAGGCCTGAGGTTCCCCACCCTTGCTCTCCAGCAACCCATTATGCAGTGGATTTCCAGCTGATGGACACTTGGGTTTCTTTGCAGCTTCTCTTTTGTTCTGTGATGACAAGGCTAGAGATAACTTATGATGGGCCAAAATCTTTTCTCTGGTTTCTCAAAAGTTTTATTCTGCTGCAAAATAGGCTTTTGTTTTTCTGCCTCATTTTTGAGGCATCTGAGAATTTGTTTAGAATTTGGTTTTAAGCTTACCTTACCACCCATAGGTGGTGCATGTTTTCTTTCCAGCAAGCCTTTCTCTCCAGCACAATTCAGCCTTCCTGGCTGCTTGCACTTCCTGATCTGGTGCAGTTAACCACACAGTGTCTTCCCCTGCACTTTACTTGAAATGTGGGCACCTAGGACGGCTGCAGAGTGCACCACACTGCTCATATGATTTTGCAGAATGAAAGAAAGGGCATTTGCAAACACCCCTCAGCCACCTTAAAAGCAAGCTTGCCTACAGTAAGAACCTTGTAATTCCACCCATGATAATTTCACTATAATTTTCTCTCCCCTTTGAATGCAATTTCCTTTCTCATTAATTGATGGGGAACAGTCAGGGGCGAAAGCAGGGGGTGAGATATTACAGCACTAGTGATAGGGGACAATTTGCTTGAAAGGCAGCTCATGTGCCATTGCTGGTCTTCTATTTCTACGTGCACACAGCTACAAATGAACGCCTGGGCATTCTAAGGCGCTCTCCGTATTTTGGCTAGACCTAAGAGGCTTTACCTGAGCCCTGTGGAGAGCATGTTCAACTGATTTAGGGCTAATGTATGCACATGTCAAACATCACAGAAGCTATATTCATCTAGGTTTTCAGCTGGCTGGATTGTGCAAGGAATGTGTCCTGTTAATTGAAAAGGTTTCGGTTAAAGTCGAACGCTCTGGCCAACCCATACTGTGCGCATGAACTCCGCACAACCTTTGGAATACCTCTGTGAAGGCAGGAAATTGAAATATTGTGCTGTATTGGCAACCTAAGTGGCCATTTATCATCCATGGCTCGATCTGGAGCAAAATCATATTTGTTTTGTTTTGTTTTAGGCTCTCTGAGGAGTCCTCATTTAATATTTTTGAGTGAATTTTCTTTTCTTTTATTTTTTTGTTAAAAGCACATATATAGATCCCCCCCCCCAGCCTACAAAACCTTTGAGATGTTTGACATTTGCTTCCACCATTAGCAGCCTCTCTCTAAGAACAACGCTGGGCTAAATTCACACACACAAGAACTGCATTAAAATACATTATAGGCAGGACACCAACTGGCAGAAACAAGGAAATCCACAGTTAAAAGGGGAAAGCGGACCATATGTTCCCCAGTACTTAGGAACAACAGGGAGTGTTCAGAGTCATTAAAATGGCACCCAGTTGGGCTTAGGTATTGAAGAACAGATGGAATACTTGCCTCCCCAAGTAAACGTTCTATTGACGTTGCTAGTTTATAGGCCAACCTTGGGTAGTTCTAATATAGGGTTTCAGGGAGAGATATAATAAAGAAAACTTACGTGTATTTATTTAAGGGGTAAAACAACAATAAGGTTGTCACTTATTCATCTATTTAGCAAGCAGCCTAATTCCCCAGCCCGCAACCCTGGCAGGATTTTGCAGAGTTGTGGAGCCATGGTGGTCAGGTGTGTAGATTGCTGTGCCAGACTCGAGATGGTGCAGCAGTTCAGTTTGGATTGGGCCCAGTGCCCTCATGTGATGAGAGCAGAGCCAGGTTGAGATCCAATGATCTCAGCCTCACCCCTGGAAAGCCCTGATGAAATCCTTTAAGTCTCCATACTACAAAATCTTCATTATTTTGTCCTGCTTTTGTTAGATTATAATGCAAGCATTCCCCTCGGGATGGCAATAATACCACAACACCGGAGAGGCATTGCAGAAGGAAGGGGAATGATGTGTGGCCGGGCCAGTATAAATGCACCACTAATGCACTGTTATTGCATCAATGGCACATTGCAGAACACATGCGCAAAACCATTCTGGAGGAGTCCTCGGTCAGCCCTTAGCTGATATGTCTGAACAATACCCATTTTTGAAGCCTGGTACCAAGAGAAAGCTATCTTTTTCTGGAGAATTTTGTTCTCTGTTTGGCAATCAGTGTGGGGTTAACCAGAGAAGCTGTCGAGGAATACTGCCTGGGAGTATAACCCTACGAGATGATTAAACGGAGCAGTTGGCTTGCTGAATGAGAGCTGCCCTGTAGGTAGGCTAGTCCATTTAACACATCTGCATAAATAGGCAAGAGGAAATGATAGTTTAGAGGGATGATACAGTCCAATAGCTGACATGGAATCAAAGCGAAAAGACAACAGGCTTCAAGGGCTGGTGGGTGGTGATTTACATTTACTTTCCATCGGTCTTTTCTTTCCCCAGTGCTCCTGGGAAGCAATGCATTTCTTTTTTTATTAAAGTCCTTGAGAAAGCACATACTCTACAATTCAGATTTTAACATTCACTGTTGATGTTGACTCCTCAGTTATTAAGCTGTCTTCCAGAAGTTCATGTGAACCTTCCATCTTAAGAATCTGTGGAGCAAAACACATCAATTTTCTCCTTCAAATTCCTTTCCACTCGCTTGATGGCTTGACAGCCACATCTTTGGGGCAAAATTGTTCCTGAGTGCTGATTTATTTGGTGAATGGGCAGATTTGTTGCTGGGGGATTCGTGACCTTCAGTTTCTTTCTTAACTGGAAAGGAGTCAGATGCCACCAGGATGGAGCCCTGTGCCACCCAGCTGTTGCACATCTGTCAGTGATACCATGAAGGTCTATAGATTTAAGGATCAATGCCATAAAATTGTAACCAGCGATTAGGAAGAACTCAAGATAGTACAAGCCATTTGGGGGGGGGGGGGGTTAAAGCACAAGTTGGATGGTCACCTGGAAGGGAGGCTGCAGTGCAGCAGTCCTTCTCCTTCATCATCAGTGTTGGGAGTAAAGCAGCAACACTTGCAATAAGCTACCTGAACCAGTTGGCAGCAACAGACAGAAAGACAGCCTAGTCCTCCCTCTCTTTAGGTAACTAATTGTTGATAAAGTAGACCCTCTCAGGCTTTACTTCCTTCCTTCCTCTGCAATTTAAGGTAGGCCAAGTATGAGCTGGCATGTTCAAGTGTTAACTTCTTGGCTCCCCCTTGGCCAGATGTAGAGCTTGCACTCAGAATGGCTTTGCTTGCCATGAATCATTAACCTTCAGATTTCTTTATTCTTTCAACTAGCACTCTTACCAAACTATTTCTTTCTGCACACTGCTGCAATACATTTATGAGACTCCAACAATTGGGAAGTTGGACTTGATGAAGTCCTTTTTCCTACTGTGATTAGAAACCTGCAACCAAAGATATTTTAAAACTGATGTGTGAAATGAAGCCTCAATCATCTCCTAGTCAATGGCCATGTGAGCTTTTTCTTCTCTGCCCATGCTCTCTCTCATTTTCTTTCCCAAAGCATAAACCTCCCTCTGGCTTTTTTCACTTTGTTCCTCCAGACAAACATGGTGCCTTCTACATCTTCCTGGACAACCACTTCTGTCAGCCCCCATCCAGCATGGCCAGAGGTCAAGGATGGTGGGAACTGTAGTCCAACAACATCTGGAGGACATAACATTGGCTACCCTTCTGTACCATTTTATTGCCAGTGAAAGTGATGATATTCCAGCTGAACTATTTTTAAAAAATTAAGATGATGTTGTTAAGGTGCTACACTTAATATGCCAGCAAGTTTGGAAAACTCGGCATTGGCCAGAGGATTGGAGAAGATCAGTGTACATCCCAATCCCAAAGAAGGGCATTGCCAAAGAATGCTCCAACTACCTCACAATTGCGCTCATTTCACACACTAGCAAGGTTATGCTTAAAGTTCTACAAGGCAGGCTTAAGCAGTATGCGGACCAAGAACTCCCTGAAGTGCAAGCTGCATTTGACTGTGTTGACCACAGCAAACTATGGCAAGTTCTTAAAGAAATGGGAGTGTCTGATCACCTCATCTGTCTCCTGAGAAATCTCTTTGTGGGACAAGAAGCTACAGTTAGAACTGGATATGGAATAAATGATTGGTTCAAAATTGGGAAAGGAGTATGACAAGCCTGTATATTGTCTCCCTGCTTATTTAACTTATATGCAGAATTCATCATGCGAAAGGCTGGACTGGATGAATCCCAAACCAGAATTAAGATTGCCGGAAGAAATATCAACAACTTCAGATATGCTGATGACACAACCTTGATGGCAGAAAGTGAGGAGGAATCAAAGAACCTTTTAATGAGGGTGAAAAAGGAAAGCGCAAAATATGGTCTGAAGCTCAACATTTAAAAAAATAGGAAACAAAATAGGAAATTCTTTCCAGTAGCACCTTAGAGACCAACTGAGTTTGTTCTTGGTATGAGCATTTTAAAAAATGAAGATCACGGCCACTGGTCCCATCACCTCCTGGCAAATAGAAGTGGAAGAAATGGAAGCAGTGAGAGATTTTACTTTCTTGGGCTCCATGATCACTGCAGATGGTGACAGCAGTCACGAAATTAAAAGACGCCTGCTTCTTGGGAGGAAAGCAATGGCAAACCTAGACAGCATCTTAAAAAGCAGAGACATCACCTTGCCGACAAAGGTCTGTATAGTTAAAGCTATGGTTTTCCCAGTAGTGATGTATGGAAGTGGGAGCTGGACCATAAAGAAGGCTGATCACCGAAGAATTGATGCTTTCGAATTATGGTGCTGGAGGAGACTCTTGAGAGTCCCATGGACTGCAAAAAATCAAACCTATCCATTCTGAAGGAAATCAGCCCTGAGTGCTCACTGGAAGGACAGATCCTGAAGCTGAGGCTCCAATACTTTGGCCACCTCATGAGAAGAGAAGACTCCCTGGGAAAGACCCAGATGTTGGGAAAGATGGAGGGCACAAGGAGAAGGGGATGACAGAGGACGAGATGGTTGGACAGTGTTCTCGAAGCTACCAACATGAGTCTGACCAAACAGCGGGAGGCAGTGGAAGACAGGAGTGCCTGGCATGCTCTGGTCCATAGGTTCATGAAGAGTCGGACATGACTAAACGACTAAACAACAACAACAAAACAATCCATAATATATGCAGCCATGGAAAAATGTTGACACACAAAAACAAAGCAAGTTGCCAAAAGAAGAACAGTGAAACAGAAGAACAGTGAAACAGTGGAAGTTAAACAGTGGGTGGTGCCAGGAGGAGGAAGAAAAGCTGATCATCATGATGGGCCCATTATTAGCCACTTAAAACACCTTTTAAGGTAATGATGATGATGATGATGATGATGATGATGATGATGATGATGATTTATTTGTACCTCGCTGATCTGGCTGGGTTTCCCCAGCCACTCTGGGTGGCTTTCAACAGAGATTAAAATACATGAAAATATCACACATTAAAAACTTCCCTGAACAGGGCTGCCTTCAGATGTCTTCTGAATCTAAGGTAGTTGTTTATCTCTTTGACATGAGATGGGAGGGCGTTCCACAGGGCAGGCGCCACTGCCGAGAAGGCCCTCTGCCTGGTTCCCTGTAGCTTTGTTTCTCACAGTGAGGGAACTGCCAGAAGGCCCTTGGTGCTGGATCTCAGTGTCTGGGCTGGATGATGGGGGTGGAGGCATTCCTTCAGGTATACAGGACCAAGGCCATTTAGGGCTTTAAAAGTCAACACCAACACTTTCTGTTGACAGGGCTTTCTGTAATACTTGGTTGGGTTAATTGCCAGCTAACCTTTTTCTTTTTCTTTATTGAGTATATATTAATTGAACAAAATAAAGTAGGAATAGAAAGAAAAATAGAAAAAAGGTGTATTATATCACTGTTTATGCAAACAACTACAATTCCATATATCCTTGTATATAAATGTTATATATAGGTATATAGTTATATAAATGTTCTTATTATCCAACTACATATATGGAAGCTGATCCTGAAGTTGAGGCTCCAGTAATTTGGCCACCTCATGAGAAGAGAAGACTCCCTAAAAAAGACCCTGATGTTGGGAAAGATTGTGGGCACAAGGAGAAGGGGACGACAGAGGATGAGATGGTTGGACAGTGTTCTTGAAGTGACTGGCATGAGTTTGGCCAAACTGCGGGAGGCATTGAAGGATAGGCGTGCCTGGTGTGCTCTGGTCCATGGGGTCACGAAGAGTCGGACACAACTGAATGACTGAACAACAACAACAAAACAATCCATAATAAATGCAGTCACGGAAAAATGTTGACACAGAAAAGCAAAGCAAGATGCCAAAAGAAGAACAGTGAAACATAATTTGAATTTTACCTATTTAACAAAAGCTTTTCCAGCCCTTTTCTGGGCAAATGCACAAAATACTGAGGAGAAAATCTTACTTTCATTCAGCATCGCACTTCATGTTAAGCATATGATAAAACCTGTGATCAGCTAATGAAAAAGGTTATGTATTTTACCAAACCACAATTCTCTTATTTAACTTTAATTTGCAGCTGTTGAGTTGAGAGCGTATGTGAGCCTAGTCACTAAGTTCCTTGCTGATGCATTTCAGTGTCACCCTTTATCCTGCGAGGGTGTGAGTGTCACTTGGGTGGTAGCCATGGTGGTGGCCCCTGCTGCAAAACAAGCAGCAAAACTTATCAAATGTCGAAAAAGTGTCTGAATTTATGGTCCACATACGAACATAAGAAGTCCAGCACCTCGTTCTCACAGTGGCCAAGATTCCTGTGGGAAGCCTGTAACCAGAACCCAAGCACAAGAGCTCTCTCCCAACCCCCAGAAAAGGATATTCAGAAGCAATACTGCCTCCAAAGTGGAGTCACAGCATAGCTATTGATAGCCTTCTCCTCCATGAAATTGTCCAGTCTTCTTTTCAAGCCATCCAAGCTGATGACCATTGCTACCTCCCATGGGTTCCATAGTTTAGCTACACAATATGCAAAATAGCACATTATTTTATCTGTGTTGGATCTCCCAACAATCAGTTTCATTTGATGCTCAGGATCAGTGCCGGATTTACTTACGGTATAAGCTAAACAAGCTATAGCTCAGGGCCCCACTCTCTTGGGCCCCCCAAAAAAAATTAAAGAAAAAACAATGCTGTACATTTCCAAAATATAAAATAAAATAAAACCTACATACAGCAACAGTGTTTTGTGTTGTGTAGGCTCCTATTTGTTATGTGGAAATGGCTTTAGATACCTATTAGGGCCATAAATTACCATATAGCATATATTCAACACCAAAAAACAGCGACAATTTGTTGTTGACAAAGGACAGCTAGACATATAAAGGGCCCCATTACCTTCAGTAGCTTAGAGTCTCATCAAACCTAAATCTGGCCCTGCTCATGAGTTCTAAGGGGGGGGGGAACTTTCGTCTATCCACTTTCTCCATGCAATGCCTCATTCTGTAAGCTTCTATCATGTCGCCTTTTCTCTAAGTTGTCCCAAAAGCTGAAACCTTTCTTCATAGGGGAGTTGCTCCATTGCCTGGATCATTTTGGTTACAGCTTACTGAAGCTTTTCCAACTCTTCAATGTCCTTTTTGAGGTGAGGCAACCAGAACTGGGCACAGTATTCCCGATGCTACACTCTAGGTTTGTGTTATGGTATTGTGTTACTGGTGGTTTTGTTTTCCTTTCCTAGTGATCCCTAGCATGGAATTTGATTTTTTTCTTTTTTCACAACTGCACACTCTGAGCTTGATGCCACAGAACCACATGGTCTCCCTGAGCCCCTTGCTCACACTGGCCCTGGCTTCCACTTGTTTATTAAAAAAAGAGCTGGTGAACTCATGCTACCTTTCAGAGGCTTCAACATACAAGACAAACAAGGCCCAGTTCAGCTCCACATCCATCCTTTTGTATTATTCAGGGGGAAAAACTCCAATGTGGTTCTTTTAAATGTCACCCTTCTCCCACCCAAATATGTTCCATCCCTTACTCATTGTAAGGTTGTGCAACTCAATATTTGAGTGTGAACCAGTGGTTCAAATCTCACTCTAACAAAAGTGCTTTGGAACACTTGAAATGTGTCCCATATATGCCAGAATTTAGGGGAAATATGCAAGACAATTTTGGTAATAAGTATTTTGTAATAAGACATAAACATGAACCTGACCTCATATGTGTGCATCCTTTGGCTATTTTTAAATTATTGTTGTTTTGTCTACCCTATCATGAAAGTACATACTTTTCAGATATCACAAGGAACATTGAAAGTTGTGTACTGGCAGACTTCTGAGAAGTCCTCAAAACACACATCAGCTGCTTTCAATTGCCACGACAGATAAGGAAACCTTGCCTGTAGTGAGTGCATCTGCTTGCAGCTCTTCAAACCTGCTGAGTTAAAGCCAAACCAAGAATCTTAAGCCACTGAGAATGACCTGGAAAAAACAAGATTCTATGAAGGCCTCCAGCACAGGAGATATTGATGTCAGTCACTTATCAACCCTGGTGTGAATATTTCTCCAGGACTCCCTTACCTGCCATTGCACACAGCATTTCAAAACAATACATTATTGGGAGTGCCGGGGAGGATGTTGGAAAGTAGAAAACAAAAAAGCCAGAAATGTGTCGTGATAGGTATCTGAAGAAGTGTGCATGCACACAAAAGCTTATACCCAGAACAAACTTAATTGGTCTCTAAGGTGCTATAGGACAATTTTTTATTTTTATTTTATTAAGTTACACTGGCATATCTTTGCCTGAATCAGGGTTGGAGCCTTAATGCTGGCTGAGCCAGGAACCAACCAGCTGATCTGGAGATCTGCTGCATCCTAAAGTGCTTATCCCTGTGGATCTGGTCATAAGATTGCCGTGTGTGTGTGTGTGTGTGTGTGTGTGTGAGAGAGAGAGAGAGAGAGAGAGAGAGAGAGAGAGAGAGAGAGAGAGAGAGAGAGAATCTTTATTGTTACTTTTTTATTTTTGACTTGGCTTGGCTTAAGAAAATGTTCCCCGCCATGTCTTTGTTAGAAAGAAAGAATTGGTAGCAATCTCACCAAAGGTAACAACGTGACTGATTACTTTTGGGAAAGAAGTGTGAGTGAAAACCATCTGTCAAGGAAAGCATTTTGCTCCTCTTTGATACAAATGCAAGAAATGGTTTGCTTTAGTTTAGCATACGGAACTGGTTTGTACACTTAGCACTCAAATTACCTATGGATTTAAAGGATCCTTAAATACTTTTTGACAGGTGAGACTATAATTGTTATTGGATCAAAAGCACCTTTCAAAATGCATTGCATGTGTTTGCTAGCAGCCCACATAGTTTCAAAATGTTCAGCCTCCCTTTCAATGATCCTTTTATAATTTGATTGTAAAAAGGGGTCCAATTTTCCCATATCTTCCTTTCCATCCTTTAACAATGAATACCCAAAAAGGAAGGGGACAATATATAAAATCAGCCCATAAATACATTGGAAATGTTTATTTCATAGGTTTAAAGAAAACATATGTAAACTCCACCACATTTGAACACCAGCCCAGTATGAAGATGAGAAATTATTGCTGCGTTGTGGGTCTTTTCACACTATGGAATAAATGATCTATCATCAGCTCTGCTGTAATCATTGTACTGGTTGGGGGTTAAGTATCATAAAGATTATTTAATTACCTGAGTATAATTAATATTACATATATTGTATTAATAATTAATATAAGAGTTCCCTGGGAAGAGGGTTTGACTGCTTAACCATTCTGTGAATTCAAAATAAAAAATTCTTTCCAGTAGCACCTTAGAGACCAACCATTCAGTGAATTGTAGCTTTTTGAGGGGAATAGCATTCTGTTAACAACTCTCAGCACCCATAAAAAACTGCAGTCCCCAGGATTCTTGGGCCGGGGGGTGGCAGCCAAAATGGCTTTGTAGTGCTTTAAACATATAGTGCAGGTGGGGCCTTGCACTGGAGTCAACCTCTGCAGAAGTTAGTAGAATTTGCCTCTGAATAACCATGCATGGTGGGATGCACTTAGGATGCATTCAATTCAGTTCACATCTGAAGGCAAACTTACCTGATTGGCACTTTCCAAAATGATACGCAAACCAAAACTCAGCCATCCTTCAAAATCTGCAGTTCTAGAGTCAAGTAATGTGCACACAACAATGTTTTGGCATGAATTGGGTGTATGAATGCACATATTACCAGTACCACAAAAAAACAGCATATGAAGATGTGCTGCATTAGGAAAAACCACTTTGCAAAAATGTGTATATAAGTCAAAAGTACACATGTGTAGGAATATCTGGCCTAAAGAGCTGATGAGGACATAATTACCTCCAACATCACCCCACCTCCACCCCCGGGAAAAAGAAGAAACTACTGATGTAGAAACATGGAGAATTGAAGCCTGGAAAAATGAGAGAATCTGAGAGAAAATGAAATATCTAGATGAGCAACTGAGCAACTCTGCCAATTTCATTTCAACAACATGGCACCCATGGTACAATGGTTCCTACAAAGATGGAAGAAGCCAGAAAAGTGACACTCTTGCCTCCTTCATCTTCCAGCAGCGTGTCCTTTTCAACATCCAGATTCAGTGGATGTAACCAGAGGTGGTGATGCCTGAGGCACTCACTCAAAAATCCAAATATGCCCACAAACCTAAAACATTTGCTGACTCCAGGGCTGCACTTTGGCCCCAGATATCCGAGAGACTTCTTTCCTTACAGACCCCAAACTGCTTGGGAGTTCAGAATAGCAGAGGGCCCCCTCTTGGTAGTTCCACCTCCCTCAGATTCCCATGTTGCCAAGGAGGGTTGCTCATGGATGCACAATACATCAAAGCAGAGACTAAAACTCTGAACCCAAGAAATCTCTGCACATTGTAATTCACGTTAAACTCTGCTTGAGTCAAAAGCCCACAATAGTTCTGGGTTCGGGTGCCTGGCACTTCAGCTTTCAGGTGCTGCTTTCATATTGTTTGGCCAAATAACTGAGAAATATATAACCAAATAGTGGTGGGTGCAGGGGGGACTGAGATTAAGAATGAGAGATACACTACCATTTATCCTATACATACATATTTACTGCTCATGGCCACTTTCTGTAAATTCCAAGTATTAAGTGGTGGGTGGGCACAGCAGACGACCCAGTGATTCTCCAAGCAGCTCTCTTTATTCTCAGGCTGGAACAGAACTGAACTGAAGGGCTGAGCCAGCCTGCTTATATAGTACTCAGTAACATGCAACAGTAACAACTCTCTCTAGCTACCCAGTCCGTGAACGGCACTCTCAATCCTTCATTTGCATGTGGACCTGAGTGAGAACTGCAGTCACGGTGGGCAGAGTGAAACTATATACACAACACCCCTAGTGGCCTAGGGCGAGAACTTCAACACATAACACCAAGTATGCCCACTAGCCAAAAGAAAGAAAGAAAGAAAGAAAGAAAGAAAGAAAGAAAGAAAGAAAGAAAGAAAGAAAGAAAAACACGTTGCCAACCCCTGGTCTATAGCCAAGCCCTATAAAACAACTACAGCAATTTGGGTTCATTGGACTCACAACTGAAAAAAAATCCATCAGGCATTTCTCAGACATAGTACAAGATCAACTGAAGGAAGTAGGTGGAAAGCAGATCAACAAAACCAGACTGGAATAATATTTGGCCTTAAAGTTGTTGCTAAATTCCAGCTCACATCATCCCTGGCCATAAGCAACCCTTGTTAGGGCGGATGAGAGCTGCAGTTCAGCATCCTATGGGGTGGCTGGGCAAAGGTTCCATTCACATGATATGCAGGCTAGACCTAGAAGAGAAATTGATAGGACACCACTTGTATAGCTCCCAGCCAGTGTGTATAGTTGAGAGCCAGTGTGGTGTAGTGGTTAAGAGTGGTAGACTTGTAATCTGGGGAACCGGGTTCGCGTCTCTGCTCCTCCACATGCAGATGCTGGGTGACCTTGGGCTAGTCACACTTCTTTGAAGTCTCTCAGCCCCACTCACCTCACAGAGTGTTTGTTGTGGGGGAGGAAGGGAAAGGAGAATGTTAGCCGCTTTGATATCCTGGCAGGATATCAAATCCAAACTCCTCCTCCTCCTCCTCCTCCTCCTTCTTCTTTTCTTCTTCTTCTTCTTCTTTTCTTCTTCTTCTTCTTCTTCCCAAATACATCTACTGGAGAAGGCCACGTCCCTCACATAGGCATTGGATAAATGTGAGAGAGGCAGGCCTGTACTTGCTTGCAGACTTTCTCCCTTCTCTTCAGCCTAAAACAGCCACTTATGAGCAATGGCAAACTGTATAACCAAGACACCAACATAGGAACTGGAGCCTGCATAGGAACAAACTGCAGCACTAGCAATCATAGCTGTCAGCTTTTCCTTTTCTTGCGAGGAATCCTATTCGGAATAAGGGAATTTCCCTTAAAAAAGGGAAAAGTTGACAGCTATGTCAGCAATGTTCCCATCTCAGTCCTATTACAGAATTTAATGGTGTCTGCAGTCCATTCACCTGCTCATCTCAGGAACACAAGAAGCTGCTTTATACCAAGCCAGACCCACTGGTCCATCTAGTTCAGCATTGTCAACACTAACTGGCAGCAATGGGTCTCCAGGATTGCAGACTCAGACTCCCCCAGCTCTGCCTGGAAATGCTGGGGAATGGAGGATTGGACGTGGGACCTTCTGCATAGAAAGCAGATATACAGTGGTACCTCCGGTTATGAACTTAATCCGTTCTGGAGGTCCGTTTGTAACCTGAAACCACTCGTAACATGAGGTGCGCTTTCGGTAATGGAGCCTCCCGCTGCTGCCGCACTGCCAGCGCACGACTTCCGCTTGCATCCTGGGGCAAAGGTCACAACCAGGAGCATCTACTTCTGGGTTAGTGGAGCTTGTAACCCGCAGCATTCACAAGGTTCCACTGTACTATGCTGTCATCACAGCCCTTATAAGGCATTTTCTGCCAGCAGCACCCTTTGCATTGCATGTAAGACTAACAGGTCAGTGACTCTGCAAAAGAATAGATACAAATCTGATATCAGAACAGTCCAAGTCAGTCCGTAACTGACCCAAAGGTGGCCACCTTTGAACAAAGGAACTTCAAAAGGAAACTCCAGCAGGAAATTGCTGAATTACAGTTTATCAGGCAAGTTAGTGCTGTCATCTGTGCCTTGAATAAAGATTATGTGTTTGGGGTTTCTTTCTCTTTTTAATCACACTACATGTGTTAATTAGCGCACCAATATCAGCATGTTTGTGTTATCAACAACACACTGTCTTGTTAATTGGTTACAGCAACTTTCAGGTAGTGGCCTTTGTATGATCCTCTTTTTTTTACTTCACTTTCCTCTACATTTATGCATTTTATTAAATAATCTGTTAATCTCTTCATATAAAAAAAGAAAAAAAAGCAAAGTAATGTACAAGAGATTTTTTAAAAAAATTACCATAACATACAAAGGAACAATAAAACTTATAATAAGCAATAAAAAATACAGTTCTACTCTTTCATGAAACTGACACCTACACACAACCTACTTTCCAGTTTAGGAATACATTTTCTGCATCTCCTGAAGTTGGATGTGGTTCACACAAAAGCATATGCAGACATCAGCGTGTGATGTGTGATGTGGACATGCCATCCATGCGCGCGCGCACATACACACACACAAAAGAGAGAGAGATTGCACACACAAATACTGCATTCCCAACATGGCATTCTAGCATGTTCTTTATTTTCAGACAACTGTGCCACAGATTCTCATAAAGATTTCCTCTTGTTTAATCTTTCAAAATCTTTGTGAAATGTGATAATATTGAGCAAAAAGATGAGAAGGTTCTTAAAAGCAAAGAGGGCAAACTTTGTGATGAAGTTTGTATTCCCAGTAGCAAGAGAGTAGCAACAGAATCTGTTTTTCATGATCATTTCATGCTGGAAAACTGTTGCAGCTGCTGATTCTGCAGAGATAGCAGCACTGTAACACTTTGAATTTTCAAAGGACTCAGTTGGTCAAAACAAGAGAATCCAAAGAGATTTAAAACTACACAGCAGGCTCAAGTTAGCTGACTACCAAATGAAATGCGTGCTGCATTCTGTCTCTGTTTTACATGGATGGTCCTTGTTTTCTAATCCAGTCCCTGATAAATCACTTTCTTTGTTTTGTGCTTTTACAGATGCCTTTTTAACCACTTCACTGAGATCATCACTTCTCAAACTGCAACTCCCTTCTCAAATTAAGAGTTCTTCCAGAGCACCTATTTATTGATCATTCATCCAGATTTGCTGGCACAATTCTTACATGGGGGTTAGATTATGCCTGATCTTTGTTGAGCATTCATACTGATTAGTGGGGTTGGGGAGGTCATACAACAATGAGCAGTCACCCCAGACCTCCCAAGTGTCCCTATTTTCCAGGGACAGTCCCTGATTTACAGTAGCCATCCCAGTTTCTGATTTGATCCTGGAATGTCCAACTTTTCCTTAAGATGTCCCTATTTTCATTGGAGAAATGTAGGAGGGTACATCTCTATTTTCATTGGAGAAATGTTCGTGGGTAAGGAATAGGATGTCCCTATTTTCATCAAAGAAATGTTGGAGGGTATGTCATCCTTGTTTGCAGTTCCAAACAATCCTTTCGCCTTAGAAAGGATACTGTAGAATTGGGGAAGCTTCAGAAAAGATAAACCAAAATTATCAAGAGGATGGAGCAACTCCCCTTTGAAGAAAGTTTTCAGCATTTGGGACTCCAGTTTGGAGAGCAGGTGAATGAGAGGCAACAGGATAGAAGTTTATAAAAATTATGCACAGCATGGAGAAAGTGGATGCAAAGAAGTTTTTCTCCCTCTCTCATAACACTAGAACTTGATGACATCTAGTAAATCTGAATGTTAGAAGATTCAACACAGAGAAAAGAAAGAGGCTTCTTAGCACAGCATGTACTTACATGATGGAACTCACTCCCACAGGAGGCCACCAGCTTAAAGGTAAAGGTAAAGGGACCCCTGACCATTAGGTCCAGTCGCGGAGGACTCTGGGGTTGCAACGCTCACCTTGCTTTATTGGCTGTGGGAGCCAGCGTACAGCTTCCGGGTCATGTGGCCAGCATGACTAAGCCACTTATGGCGAAACAGAGCAGTGCACGGAAACGCCATTTACCTTCCCGCCGGAGCGGTACCTATTTATCTACTTGCACTTCGACGTGCTTTTGAACTGCTAGGTGGGCAGGAGCAGGGACTGAACAATGGGAGCTCACCGTTGCGGGGATTCAAACTGCCAACCTTCTGATCAGCAAGCCCTAGGCTCTGTGGTTTAACCCACAGCGCCACCCGCCATCCTGGACACCAGCTTAAAGGTAAAGGTAAAGGGACCCCTGACCATCAGGTCAAGTCGTGTCCGACTCTGGGGTTGCGGCGCTCATCTTGCTCTATAGGCTGAGGGAGTCGTCGTTTGTCCGCAGACAGCATACAGGTTATGTGGCCAGCATGACTAAGCTGCTTCTGGCAAACCAGAGCAGCGCACAGAAACGCCGTTTACCTTCCCGCTGGAGCGGTCCCTATTTATCTACTTGCACTTTGACGTGCTTTCGAACTGCTAGGTGGGCAAAGCTGGGACTGAGTAAAGGGAGTTCACCCCGTGGCAGGGATTCAAACCGCCAACCTTCTGATCAGCAAGCCCTAGACTCTGTGGTTTAACCCACAGCGCCACCAGGGTCCCTGGCCACCAGCTTAGGTGACTTTAAAAGAAGGTTAGACAAATTCATGAAAGACAAGGTTATCAATGTCTACTTGCTAGGATGGTTCTGCCTCCCACTGCCTCTATCAGTGGCATACCTGTTTTTAATATTTATTTATTTACTTGCTTGCTTATACTCCAGAGGTGGTGTCACCATTCTGCAGAGCTTGAAGGCTTTCCTTTTTGCAAGCCACAAAATAGCTTTTGGTGGTTTTTCCTATTTGGATGCCCCCTGCAGATAAAATGGGCAGTTATCACCTCCAAGGAATCTAGTATGCCTGTGTGAAACTCCCACTGACCTCCAATGATGGTCAAGGGATGTTAGTTGGGAGGGGTGGAGTTATCAAGATGTAAAGGCTGCCTTGAGGTCATCGTGATTCCTCCACAAGCTCAGGACAAAGTGAACCAGCCTTGGGATAGAAAAACAAGTATTTTGGGTTACTCTTCCCTCATTCTACAGGTGGTAGCCGTGTTGGTCTGCCATAGTAAAAAAAATAAAAATAAAAAAAAAATCCTTCCAGTAGCACCTTAGAGACCATGCACACTTACTTCTTCAGGTACCATTCTTCAGATATCTTCCTTCATTCTGTTACCCTCTCAAACTCCAGAGCAGCCAGTCTTCATTTATAGATCAGGGAAATCATAGGTCAGGAATGGAGAAGCTTTCTCAGCCTGAGGGAAGGAAAAAACCTGTACATTTAATACAATAACATAGACTAAACTCCTTTTCTGAATTACCTGAACAGTATGGGACTTACTTCTGTCATGGAAAACTTAGAAAAATGTGTCAGTCAGGAAACTAGACAAGAACCTTTTTGATCTCTTTCAAGCAAGAACAGAAGACAGTGGGCTGCCTAGTAATTAAAGTTTACAACCTTCTTATTAAGCATGCATTAGTACAGAGTTTCAAGCTTATATGATGTTGGCTGTTTATTGAGCATTCCTACTTATTGGTTTCCAGAATTGTTACTCCACACCTTCGATTGCATTTCCCCATCACTTTCCTCACTGCACAAAGTCTGACTTTTTTGAAGGGAGGAAGAGGGTTTGTTGTCTAATTGTGCAACCTGAAATTGCTGGTATACATGGAATTCCACACCAATACGCATTGAATCCTGCAAAAATAGTGACAATCTGGATGTATCCAATCTTTCATTTAAATTGCTAGCAGGAAGCAGGAATCCCATCAAAAGAAAGGAGAGAGTGACCTAACCTCTGCTTGATCATTTTGCTCTTTCTCACGGTTCTTCTATGCTACTCTGTGACAAACGTGAAAGCCTCACCTCATTCACTTCCCAGAGCAAGACAGGTTGATTTGTTATGCTGACACTAATAGATGACATCATCGCCCTGCTCTCCACTACACCATTGACTCTACATGAGTAGAGGCTCACCACTTCAATCCCAGCATGGGGATGGTGGTGTGGTCAAGCCATTGGAATAATAATAATAATAATATATTATTATTATTATTATTATTATTATTATTATTATTATTATTAATACCCCACCCATCTGGCTGGGTTTCCAACAGAATGTTAAAATACAATAATCTATTAAACATTAAAAGCTTCACTAAACAGGGCTGCTTTCAGATGTCTCCTAAAAGTCTGGTAGTTGGTTTCCTCTTTGACATCTGGTGGGAGGGTGTTCCACAGGGTGGGTGCCACTACCGAGAAGGCCCTCTGCCTAGTTCCCTGTAACTTGGCTTCTCGTAGCGAGGGAACTGCCAGAACGCCCTCGGCACTGGACCTCAGTGTCCGGGCATAAGTATGAACCCAGTCTCCCTCTTATGCCACTTCTTTTAACGCATCTGCATAGATTTCCAAATGGCTTCTGGACACACTTCTAAGCGTTGTTGTTTACTTTCAAAGCCCCCCAAAGAATTGAGCCTTGAGAATCATAAGAGTGTGTTTCCTCCTGTAAATCATAGAATTGGAAAAGACCACAAGGGTCATCTAGTCCAACCCCCTGCCATGCAGGAATCTTTTGTCCAATGTGGGGTTCAAACACATGACCCTGAGATTAAGAGTCACATGCTCTGCCGACCAAGCTAGTCCACATTCTGAGGCTATTCCCTACCCCTTACAGTCTCCATATGAGTTATTTCTCCAAGGTTTATCTTACAAGAAAGTTAGATTAACCTCTCTTAAGAGCAGAGTCCTCTTCTTATTGGCCCCCAAGATCCGGAATTCTCTTCCAAGAGCAAGACTTGCACAGCCCCCATTTATGTATTCTTTGCTCTAGAGATTTTTTTTTTAAAAAAAAAAAACACTTGGGGAAGGGCTGTATGCATGCATGCTTGAGGCTCCACGTTCAGTCTCAGCATCTCCAGACAAGGCTGGGGGAGATCCTGTCTGAAATGCTGCTGAAAGTCAGTGTGTACAACACTGACATGAACCCGATGGTTTGGCTCATTATAAGGTCAAGTGCCCTGTCTTTACTAACTGTTAACTGAGTTGCCAACTGGAGATTGCCCTCTTTTATTCTACTTGCTATCTTCTTTTTTTTTAAAGTAAGATTAATTGGGTTTTAATTTTCTGCTTTAAGTTGGCTTTGTTACCTTGGTGGCATTGTTTCATAGTTGGGCACTGCTGCAGGATCTTTTCGATGAATTGTGTTTGTTTGTTTTTAAAATGCAAACTAAAGAATAAATTAAATCATTCTGGTTCAGCCCTTCAGTACACTGATTTATGATTGCTACATGAACCAGGGCACCAAACACGCAAATCTGAGAAAGCTAGCAAAATGGGAAAGAAGATAAATTGAGCTAGTAAGAATCAGTTAACTGGAAGGCTGACACCAGAGAGAAGTAGGGGGTGGGAAGTGAAGAGTTATTTCTCATTTTACTACGAGACTTGCTGCTGCCTTTGTCTCCAAAACTGTTTTTAATATTTGCCGTGTTTGGGTTGTAACTCAACCTTGGGGCCAGGGGCTGATGTTGAGCACATGTAAAGACTTTTATGCCGGATGAACCTCCTTGTCTCCATTGCCTTGGAAAGTCAGAAGAGGGGAAAGGTTTTGAAAAAGAAGGTACAGCTCTAGTTAAGCTGAGCGCGGACCAGGAACATCTTAAACCATTTGGCACAGGGGAGACATTTGTAAAGGAAGAGAGAGAATGCAGAAATACTGGCTTTTGGCTCTGGTTACCTTGCTGAATGGGAGGGTGGGCTGCCCATTCCTTTGCTCTGCCATGTGGAATTGGTCAAAAAGTCATCAGGTTGATGTCCAATGGCCAAACTGGAGCAAAATACACATTTATTTATTTTTTGTTTTTGTTTTGTTTTGTTAAAAAAGCACCACCCTTGGTGTTGACAAGGTGCTTAGAGTGGCTGCTGGCCCTTTACAACTATTTAAGAAGGTGTGATGAGAAAATAAAGTTATTCACCATGTGAGCATTTCATGTTGGACACCAGGAAGTTATTGAATCTAACCATCTGGTTAAAACTGGAATAAACCACAAGGGTGTCATAAACCAATTGATCTATAAAAGAGAGATAGAAGCATACAGAGGTTGTGCACCATCTTCTTACATACGGCAGTATAATCGTATTTCAAGATGACTCAGGAGCTTCTTCGGTGGAATGGCATGAGACAAATCCTTAAGATGCTTTGCTAAAACTTTCAGGGCACCTCCAGACTCTCAGGATTTTCCGTGACCAACTCAGTGGCAGACTTGAGTTAGAGCATGGGCATGGTCAGGATGTAGGGGGGCAGCTGCTCCCCCCTCCACAAATCAAGAAAATAAAAATGTTTAACTAAAAGTAGAAATTGTGAAAAGATTTTGATGGATTTTTATGAGCGCTTGGGATCAAAAGAAACAACTGTTGTTGAGACATTTCATTCCAAGTCTGCTAGACAGAGGATGATGACAGGTGGGTGTCCTGCCTCCCCCCTAACATAAATATTGGCTACACTCAAGGATTAGAGCACCTTATTGCCCCACTTCAAGAAAGTCATTTTTAAAAGAAGAGAAGACTCTTTGCAATTTCGAAAGTGATGGGAAAACGCACTGAAAAGTGAAGAATGAGCTATTTATTTATTTATTGTATCCATACCCTACCTATTTTCTCCAAGGAGTTCAAGGTGATCTACATTGTTCTCCCCTTCTTCATTTAATCTCCACAACAACGCTGTGAGGTAGGTTAGGCTGAGAGGCAGTGACTGGCTCCTAGTCATGGCTGAGTGAGGTCTTCAACCCTGGTATTACAGGTCCTAGTCCAACACCCTAACCATTACACCACACTGGAGTAGTGATGAACAGGAAGCACCCTGCAAGTAAATCATGGTGAATGCAGGAAGAATGGTTATTGTCATCCTCTCTCTCTCTCTCTCTCTCCACCCTTCATCCCCACAGCCAGAGGGAATAGCTGCTGTAGTTAACAGCTGAGGTAATAGAGTCTGATGCCTACTCTCTGAGCCTTCTGCTCAGGGGCTTAGCTAGCTGCTCCGGCCCCCCAGAGTGGTGGGGGCAGGGCAAGCTGCCCACGGGGGCACCGCGGTGATCCAGCCCCATGCTGCTGTTCCGGGCAGCACAGGGCCCCAAGCCACCGCATTACTCCTAGGAGAGATGCATGGCTCGGGCGCACTGCAGGCCAGGCCCCGAGGTAAGTGCCGCCCCCTGCGGTGTGCCATTTTGTCACCCACCTCAAGGATGACACCCGAGGTAGGCCACACTCCCCGCACTCCCCGTCCTAGGCTACGCCCCTGCTTCTGCTTGCCCACTTAGCTCCGAAGGAGAGGCACTTCTCCGTGTCCCATCTAAGGTGGAGTAACAGCTGATGGCAAGAAGAGGGAAAGACTTATTAGTGGCTGAGCCAATGTTATGAATCACCTTGCCACATAAAATGACAGTATTTCGCTAATTGGTGAAGACATTTTTTTATTCCTGCAAACTTTTGCCTATTAAATATCTGCTATAAAGGTTGTGCTTTATGTGTGATTTTTGCCTCTGCTCTATTTTTCATGCCTGATGTATTTGCATATAGTATTATTATTATTATTATTATTATTATTATTATTATTATTATGTTATTATTCTGTGAACTGCCCTGAGAACTTTGGGTACAGGGCTGTCTATAAATTCAATCAATAAATAATAAAAATATTTTCCCAAGGGGTCCTCAAGGGTATGCAGTATTGGCGCCTCATTTTTATTGTTGTTAAAAAGTGTGGCACTAACTGTAACAACTTTATGGTAAGTATCAGCACCTATTTTTTCTAGGAAAAAAGCACTGATGATAATAATAATGTTGAATTGTTGTAAGCCACCTCAAGTAGGCCAAAGGCACTAGAGATATAAGAAAGAGATGTTTGGAGGGGAGGTGTCAGTTATCCCACCAAATAACAATAGCAGCACCTGAATCCCTTTATAGGACCCTGAAGTTTAGAGGCCGTACATCTCTGAATCCCTGATTCTAGGAGGTCAGCAGAGGATGGGAGTTGTTGTCGTAAGAACGTAAGAAAAGCCTTCTGCATCAGTCCAGTAGCCTGTCTAATTCAGCATCCTGTTCTCACAGTTGCTAGCCAGATGCCCCAATGGGAAGCCTACAAGTAGGAACCAAGAACAATGACACTCTTCCTTTCAGTGGCCTCCTGCACACTGCCTCTGACAGTGGAGGTAGAATATATTCATTAGAGTTAGTGGCTATTTATAGCCTTATCCTCCACAAAGTTGTCTAAACTTCTTTTGTCTTCCCTGAATCTTCCAACATTCAGCTTCCTTGCCTTCTTCTTCCTTGTCGTCATCTTCTTTTTCATTGTCATGGTCGTCGTCGTCATCATCATCATCATCATCATCATGTACTCATTATTGCTTCCAGCTGTTGGCTACTGTTTAAACCAGGATGCTAGAGCAGATTGACATATCTTCTGCTAATTCTGGAGTCATTGCTCAGGACAAGTAGTTGTTTGGATGAAGGAAATGGCTGCAGCTTACTCAAATCTGCCCTGCATGCAGAACGGCCCACTTTCAACCCCCAGCATCTCTAGGCACGGCCAGGAGAGACTCCTGCCTGAAATGTCTGGAGAGCTGCGGCCAGTCACTGTAGAAGACAATAAAAGAGCTAGGAGGGCCAAGGATCTGATGCAGGATAAGGCAGCTTCCTGCACCAAAAGACCTTCCAGAGAATTGGTACCCAAGAAGCCATCTGGCTGGATATCCATGGATGTACCTTACATGCTGAACCATTTGTACCAATACCAACTGCCTTTCTAGCAGGGTGGCTGACCACCTGGGCATGATGGTGATGACATGACACTTTGAATGAAAGGGGGATAAACAGTGCAGAGGTGTGGTCCGGAGGTTGGAGCAACAAGCCGCCAGTAGGGTCATCATCATAGAAAAGATTAAAGTGAACTGGTACCAGAGTGAAGACAATTCTCTTTCCCTCCCCCTTTACAGCTCCTCATTCCACCACATGCTTAGTAGAACTTCTAAGGGTGCAGGGAAACTGCTCCGTTGCACAGATGCATACATATAACCCATGAGTGCCTGGTTCTCAATTAGGATATTTCATTTAGTAGTTTTCTATGCTTATTATTGATTTCTCATGTACCTCAGCAGCAGATTTTTATGTGCAATGCTGTTCTATACTAAAGGGGTTGTATTGTTTAGTGGTTAATTCAGTTTTATAGGATGTAGGCCTTCCCTGGTATTTTTTTTTTTTTGTATTTTCTGTTTATTTGAGATGTTTTAACCTATGTTGTAAACTGCTTAGAGTTTTGTTTAAAAATAAGAAGTGTGTGCATTGTCCAAATAAAAATAATTTAGGGGTTAAATGTGTACCTGAGATGGACCATTCTAGATTCTCCACAGGGACTCATTGATTCAAAATCAGCTCCATTTTTTTTAATGATAATAATAATCTAGCAGACAGAAAACCAGACACTATGGAGAAAGATCTTATCCTAGCGTTATCTTTTGTGTACTGTTTGTCTAAATGCAGGGACTTGAATTTACTTGCTTGTTAGGTATGGAGCAGAATTTAGTTGTGCAAGTTCCTGCCGGCATCCTGAAGTAGGAGACCTCAGACACACATTCACCGTTCCAGTGAGAATTAGGCCTAATTCTCACATCAGTGTTAACGTAATCCATGCACGTGCAAGGGACAAAACTAATCAAGGAGAACTGACCTGGAAAGTGGGTGTCCGTGATTTGGTCTCTGCTCCTGTCAAAGTGTCCGGGGCTGGGTGGAGGATCAGTGCCTGCAGCAGTGTCAGATTTAGGCTGGTTTCCCTGCACAGGGCACTGAGCCAAGAAGGTGCAAAATAATAATGATGATACTAATAAAACCTATATTTATATGAGTACCTACTCAAAGTACCAAAATGAACTATTGTGAAAACAACAAATATTGAGGCTGGGGGTGCCAAATTTTGTCTTCGTTCAGGGCGCCATATTACCAAAGTCCACCTCTGCCTGCAGCTGGAGTCTTTTAAAAGGTTATTCCATTTCTTTTATTTTTTTTTTTAATAAGATTTTATTATTTTCCAATAAGACAAAGAAAAAACAAAATACAACATCAACACAGAACATAATAAACAATAAACATAATCAACATAAAAACAACAACAACAATAAAGGCATAAAAAGAGCACATACAAACCTTAACCTCTATCTATCTTTATACATTTCTTGTTTCTAACTTCTCTATTTGGGGACTTCCCCCGTTCCCTCCCCTGTCTTCAAAAAACGAATACTTCTTCAAGGTAGCTTTATATATTATTCAATTAACATTTGCCCAAATTTTAATATACTTAGCCTTTACTTAGTCAAATATCTTAATACCTATGTATCTTGTCTTAACAACCTATCTTCACATATTTTGACACATACATCTTTCACATAACAAAAATTCCTCTTACCATTTATATCTAACACATATCTACCAAAGCCAATATTCTGTCTAATTCTGCTCAAATATTCAGTTTGACTGATTTAACTAAATAATCCTTGAATTTTTTCCACTCCTGTGACACCTTCCCCTCCCTCTGGTCCCGGACTCTGGCGGTCAGTTCTGCGAGTTCCATATATTCCATCATCTTCATCTGCCATTCCTCCACCGTTGGTATCTCTTCTCCTTTCCAAGTTCTTGCCAATAGAATTCTAGCTGCTGTTGTGGCATACATGAAAAACACTCTATCCTGACTGGGTATCTCCTCATTGGTTATGCTCAGAAGAAATGCCTCTGGTTTCTTACAAAAGGTAACTTTCATTACCTTCTTGAGCTCATTATAAATCTTATCCCAGAAAGCACTTACCGCTGGGCACAACCACCACATATGAAAAAAGGTACCTTTCGCATGTTTACATTTCCAACATACATCTGACATTTTGGTGTTCATCTTGGCAATCTTAACTGGTGTCAAATACCATCTATAAACCATTTTCATTATGTTTTCTCTTAAACCATGACAAGCAGTAAATTTGATACCTTTCTGCCACAATCTCTCCCAGTCATCCATCATAATATTGTGTCCTACATCTTTTGCCCAATCTATCATTGACGATTTAACCAATTCATCTTTTGTATGCCACTCTAGCAAAAGATTATACATTTTGGAAAGATTTTTAAAGTTTGATTCTATCAGTTCTGTTTCCAGTTTTGATTTTTCTACTTGAAAACCAACTTTTTTGTCCATTTTGAATATTTCATGAACCTGGTGATAATGCAGCCAGTCGGGGACCTGATTTTTTACTTGGTCATAGCTTTTTAGCTTAAAAGAGTCCCCTTCCTGCTGCAATATGTCCATATATCTTAACCAGTTTGCAGACATATTCGGTCTCTTATATGCCTTGGCCTCCACTGGAGAGATCCATCTAGGAGTCTTTCTCTCAAGCAGGTCTTTGTATCTAGTCCAAACCTGATATAGGGATTTTCTAACTATATGAGATTTAAAAGTTCTGTGGATTTTAACCTTGTCATACCAAAGGTATGCATGCCAACCAAACATGTTGTCATGTCCCTCCAAGTCCAACACATCAACGTTCTCTAATTTAAACCAATCCTTTAACCAGCAAAAGGCCGCAGCTTCAAAATAAAGCCTTAAGTCCGGCAGGGCAAAGCCTCCTCTCTCTTTAGAGTCTGTTAAAATCTTAAATTTTATTCTTGGCTTTTTGCCCTGCCATATAAATTTCGATAGGTCCTTTTGCCATTTCTTAAAACAATCTAGTTTGTCCAAAACTGGTATGGCTTGGAATAAAAACAGCATCCTTGGTAGAACATTCATTTTAACCACTGCTATTCTTCCCATTAGCGACAGTTTAAGTCTTGTCCAAATCTCCATATCTTTTTTTATCTCCATCCACAGTTTTTCGTAGTTATCCTTATACAGGTTCAGATTCTTGTTTGTGAGATTGATACCTAGATATTTTACGGATTTAACAAAACTGAGGCCTGTGGCTTCTTGTATTCTTTGGATCTGTTCTGCACTCAAATTTTTACCTAAAACCTTGGTTTTCTGCTTATTTAATTTGAAGCCAGCTACAAGTCCAAATTGTTCAATTAATTCCAAGGCTCTGGGGACACTGCTTTCTGGTTCTTGCAGGGATAACATCAAATCGTCTGCGAAGGCGCGTAATTTGTATTCCTTCTCTCCCACTTTAATTCCTTTTGTCTGTTTATCTTTCCGAATCATATTTAGAAGGACTTCCAGGACCGTAATAAAAAGTAAGGGGGAGATAGGGCACCCTTGTCTTGTTCCTTTCTCTACTTCGATCTCCTCCGATATCACACTGTTTACAATGACTTTTGCTCTTTGTTCTGTATAGATGGCCTTAATGCCATTTAAAAATTTTTCTCCAACTCCCATCTTTTCCAAATTCTTTTTCATAAATGTCCAGGATACTTTATCAAAAGCTTTCTCTGCATCAACAAACAATAGTGCCGCATCTGTATTTATGTCTCTCTCCAGTTTTTCTAAAATGTCGACAATAATTCTCGTATTATTACTTATTTGTCTTCCTGGCAAGAAACCTGCTTGGTCTCTATGTATATAGTCTTTCAACACTCTTTTCAACCTTGTAGCCAAAACATTTGCGAAAATTTTATAATCCACATTCAAAAGGGAAATTGGACGATAGTTTTTCATTAGAGTCTTGTCTGTATCTGGTTTTGGAATCAGTGTGATAAAGGCTTCTTTCCACGTCTCTGGTGCCCTATCTCCTTCTAGTATTCTATTGCAAACTTCTCTTAACGGCTATTCCATTTCTTTTAAACAAAGTGTGTTAGATCAAATATTGATTACCCTCACCCCCAAGCACAAGTTTCCAGTCCTCAGCGGCCACTACATCAGTTTGGGTTGTCCTTAACCCAGAGATCCATATACGAATCTAGCTCTACTGTTTTCTAACACCAATGGAGTCGCTTATTCATTGCAGTAGAGCAAAGTTTGGTAGAGCAAACATCCATTTGTTTTTGTTTTTCAAACACAAGCTTCCAGTCCTCTCGACTACTATAGATAAAGCTATCACTTTGGGTTTTCCTTAACCCAGAGATCCCTATAAAAATCTGAGTGCACTGTTCCCTAACATCAGTGAAGTCCCTTACACATTGCAGTAGAAGACTGAACCACTTCAGAATGCAGGTTCGTAAATCACACTGAGCAAGTCCATTATTAGCAAAAACAGGAGTGTCAGACCTAATGAGCATGGCAATTCATCTCTGGTAGGCCTTGCCTCGATGGATCAGTTGCTGAGACTGAAGGTCCCAACCTCCCCACAGCTGCTTGCCCCCTCATCTCCAGGGCGTTTCCTAAGCAACCCGAGACTGTGCCTGCGTGGAGCTAACTTCTCCATCTTCTTCATTCCTCTCCTGGTTCTGAAAAACCAGGAGGGAGAGGAGCTTGTTGCAGGAGGAGGGGGAGACACCCGTGATTCTTCACCAGCTGAACTCATCTCTGCCTCTTGATCCCCCTCCTCTCCATCCTCTGTTTCTGCCTCTGATTCTGGACTTCTCTTTGCCACAGACTCTCCCCGCTCACTAAGCCCTGTTACTGCTTCATCTTCTGACACCTCCTCTTCCCAGTGGTTAGAACATGGTGCTGATAATGCCAAGGTTGCAGGTTTGATCCCCATAAGGGACAGCTGCATGTTCCTGCATTTCAGGGGTTGGACTAGATAATCCTCAGGGTCCCTTCCAACTCTACAACTCTATGATTCTTCTACCTCTGACACTCATTGGCATCCCACTGCAAATCCTCTGGCTCTGAACCATTTTCCTCTGAGGGTTCACCAACTGGTTCCTCCCACCATTCCTCTGCATCCAACCAGTCCATGACAATAAGGCAGCTTCCTGTGTTCCAAGAGTAGCAATCTGATATAATCAGAGAGGGCCTGCACTGTTTCCTAGAGCTGGAGGAATCCCCTACATTCAGGGGAGCCTATGCTGCCAGAAAGGCTTCTTTCCAAGCAGGAAATCTGCTGGAACTTTGTGCAAAAGAACATCAGCAAAGGGCGTACATTCTGCACACGATATAGCGTGTGAGATCAGAAAATCAGCTATGATGTGGACTTGGAAGAGATTCTACTGGGAAAAGGCACTGCAGATGGAAACTGGATCAACTCGTAATAGACGCTTCCACCAGGAGGAAGCAACTAAGCATTCTGATCACATCCAGTTTAATGGCTTAAGTCCCATTTCATCTGCTTGCTGTTTGTGTCCTTATGTGAATGTTCCTTTAAAATAAAAATAATGTATACATTTCAACCAGTCTAAAGGAGTTAGAAAGCAAAAAAATCATTGCAAAAGTAAGTATTTGGCACTGGACAACATCTCACTTCATCCCCAATGCTACTTTTGAAAACATGATATAATTCTACACTGCAGATGGAAATGACCGTTAGCACATCAAGAAAGCAAGATGTCAGCAAATATGGCTTTGCAATCTCTCTCTCCACCCACCACCATTCAGCATCAGCAGTAGATGTCAGGATCTCATATACAGTCTTACGAGCCAAATGGGGAGGATTGGTGGTCTCAGATTAATCCATGTGTCAGAGGTTCCCCACCAGTGTTATATAATCTGGCCTCTTAATAGAAGATGAGATGAAGGCGACAACCACACTGTGCATTTAAGAATCATCATACCACTGTAAACAACCATGGCTTCCCCCAAAGAATCCTAGGAACTGTCATTTGTTAAGAGTGCTGAGAGTTGTTAAGAGACGCCTGTTCCCCACACAGCAGTTCCCACAGTGGCTTAACAACCAATCCTTCTGTTGAGAATTGTATCTCTGAGTGGGGAAATACACTGGCTCCATGGTTGGAGGCAGTGTGCCTCTGATTACCAGTTGCTGGAAACCACAGGAGGGGAGAGCTGCTCTTATTCTTGGGTCCTGCTTGAGGGCTTTCCACAAACATCTGACTGGCCACTGTGAGAACAGGATGCCAGACTAGATGACCCCCCCTTTGGCTTGATCCAGCAGGTTGTTCTTATGTTCTCAGTCTGTCTAGACAAAACGCAACACCCGCAACCTTCACATCAGGCAAGCAATATGCCATGTGGTACACTAAGAGGCGTATGCTCAGTGCAAGAAGGATATCAACTCATTCCCCTGAGGTCCCTTCTAAGAGAGCCTTTCCACCTACCAGAGAGTGACACCCTCTTTTCCAGAGACCCTCATCATCTGTGCAAGCAGAGTAAATGGGATATTTCACATGTATTCTCACTCTAATCAGCACAACAGTCCTGTTGAGTAGGCTGGTGCTATTCTATCTATATTGCAGGTCCAGGGCTGAGACTGGGGTGGGGTGGGAAGTCCTGCTGCTTTGTCTCATTAACTGCTGAGGTGAGAATTGAGCTGTGGGCATCCACACTCCCAGGCATTACCCATAACCTTCAGCTCCCTGACCAACCCACCCTGTTTTGTCTAATGCATTTATACATTGTTTTGCTTCGCTTCAAAGCCTCCTGCCCAGCTTCAGTAATCCTGCTTGAGAAGCTGACTGCTGAAATGAATCAAGGGAACAAGCTTGTTCATTGGTCTGAACGACAGGTCATACATAATCACCCTACGAATATATAATTACACCTGTCAAACCCATATTGTGTAATTGATTCGATAACTAACAATGTCAGAAGCAGGCAAAGCTCAGAGGTCTCCCTGTGAGAAAATGCTTGAACACAGTGAGGCATCTTGGTATTTTAATTGCTTGTCATCCTGCCAAGGTCCAGTGCTGTTGCCATCTCCACAGCAACCGACTGGAACGAGTAAACTTAATACCTGGAAAAGGTGAATTTATAGCTTGCGATTCTGTTTTCTTATACACCCATGTAACATATTGAAAAATCACTGAGTGCTCTCAAGTCAACCAACAACAACATAAAGCTGGGATGCTGTAGGAAAAGCTCATTGGCTACCTTTTTACTAATTGCAGGAAGGCTAGAGATTTTCTCATAATGATGCCCCTCAGAAGAGATCAGTTTATGCCTCAGAGTTTCCACAAGTACAGACTGACAAGAAGTCTTAATCCCAAATGTGCCTGATGGGAAGCTGCATGAAAGCCCCTTTCTCCTAAGCCAACCGATTCCAAGATATGGCTCTCCTTGGAGAGAGGAATAATAAAAAAAAACCAACCCTAGAAATAGCTCTGCTCTGTATTTCAATTATATGCAATAAACGTTACTCGCTCATTAATGCTTCATTCCACAGCGTCTTCTCAGAGTGACATTCGCAGGGGAGCACAGCCTCCTGAACAATGGGCCCCATGCATGGTTGATCTGCACATTACAGTTTCCAGACAGAGAAGGCCTCCCCCTCCACTCCACCCACCCACCCCCCGCAATATGAGTCATTCCCAGCTCTGGAAGTATGGAAAGGTGGGTGCTGTGTAAATTTAAAACATAGGTAGCTTGTTTCCCAAGGACTCCTGTTGGGCAACATGGCCTTCCAGCCAACACTGTAGCCTACTTGGAACAGATACCTGAGTTTTATTCCATCCTTCCTGCAATAAGAAGATTATGGCAATTCACATGGTCTCGGCTGACAGCAAGTGACAACATGGCCAAGCACCTGCCAGGGTCCACACTCCAATGGGGCCCCAATGACATGAGCCCCCTGGACCTGCTCCTCCTCTCCACCTCTGAGAAACTGGTATGAAGGCCATCCAAACAATATGGAAGGGATGTAGCTCAGTGGTAGACCATCTGCACTGCATGCAGAAGGTCGTAGGTTCAATCCCCAGCATCTCTAAGTAGGGCTGGAAGAAAAACCTGTTTGAAATTCTAGACAGTTTGTGTCAGTTTTGTTGACATCTGTCTCTCTCAAAAAACAATAGAGTGCACCTCCAGGGATGAAGTTAAACTGCTGGAAAATCACGGTGCCTTGTCTGGCTGCAGAGACCATTAACTCATAACTACTTCATTTTTCCTGTTTTAGCAGCACCAAAGTGATCTCTCTGGGGTGCGAGCCTGGGCAGTAAAACAACAGAAATAACTAAGTGACCAATCAAGTTGGTTTTGCCCGCCCCCCAACAAAAATCCTGACTACACCCATGCATCACATCAGAATGATATGATAAATATAGCATTATGGTGACTTCATCTCTGGGGCACAAGCCTGGACAGTGCATGTGGAGAAGAAGAGTTTGGATTTGATATCTGCTTTATCACTACCCTAAGCATTCTCAAAGCGGCTAACATTGTCCTTTCCCTTCCTCCCCCACAACACTCTGTGAGGTGAGTTGGGCTGAGAGACTTCAAAGAAGTGTGACTAGCCGAAGGTCACCCAGCAGCTGCATGTGGAGGAGCAGAGACACGAACCCGGTTCACCAGATTACAAGTCCACCACTCTAAACCACTACACCACACTGGCTCTCTGATCCTGGGCTGGACAGATGACAAGACCCCCTTCTCAGTCTCACTGTTGTGGTCCAAAGGAAAGCAGGGCAATACGTTTGGCACCAGCTTGGCTGGAGGAGTTGCCGGAAGGAGGCATACAAGATGCCATCCAACCACCTTAGGGACTTCACTGGATTTGTGTAGGGTTCACTCCTTAGCCTTTTCTTCTCCCGAAGATATCCCACAAAGCAGTGGAGGTTTAGGATCAAGAGTTTTCCTTCTGCTAGATGGGCTACCTTCCCAGGTTGATGAGCCCTATCTGCCCCTCACTTCCTTCTAATGAATGTGCTGAAACCGCCTTCGTGACCTTCGGACTTACTATTGGTCTCATCCACTCAATCCGCTGGAGCCTGCCTTAGCATGCAGGGGAAGTTCTTAACGCACTGAGAGTTTGAGGTCTATTGGGTACCCTCACCTGGTTTAGCTGGCCAGCTGAAGCCGTTTCCCAGGGTGTGACCACTGTTGCAGGCAGGCAGCTTCTAAGAGCCAAAGGTGAGAACTGAGTGCAAGGTGGGGACCAAAGGTGGACAAACTACTGCACTCCAAAAGGAACACAATGTGTACCTCACCAGAGGTACTACCCCTTCCCTAACACCCCCTATACCTGATGCGAGTTAGTATAGACAATACTGAGCTAGATTGACCAATGGTCAGACTTTCGGATGTGAGGGCGATCTGGCTGTGACATCTGTCACCCCATTGATTGCCAGGGTTGATTCGGCTGATCTGGCTGGCTAGGCAGGTGTCCCCTTCCTCCCTCACTGTGCGTCCCTCCCGAAGCTGCACGCTCAGTGGAAGAGGACGACCATCCCAGATAGAAGGAGTGTACCATTCTTTTTCAGCAATTTCCTATATATCTAGGCAGCAGTAATGGGGCAATGTTAGAGAAGCATCTCAGAATAAAGCGGAATTATGTGTGAACTGTCCTATATAAATCCACCATGAATACAGTATCACGGCATCAATGATATGCAGCAGAATACACACAAGAACACACACACACACACACACAAAAACCCAGCCTGGAGAAGCCTCTTGTTATTAATTCATTTCAGTTTCGCTCTTCAGATGGAATGAAGTTCTAAAAGTATTCCCTTGTCTTTACACCACTTCTTTTTTCTTCTTTTTTTCTTTTTAAGGGTGGCCCGAGTTCAGGGCAAGAAAGGCGGGAATGACTGAACAAAAATCTGACAACTGTGTTACTTATTACTCTTGACATCACTCCAGCCAGGGTCATTCTAGTTAAATATTTCGTTTGTTGCAATGTCCATCTTCATCAAGGCTTTCTTTTTCAAAAAGCAATCTGCAGATCTTTCATTCTTTGTGCTTTTGTGAGGGCTGGTTCTCTCTCCAGCTGCTTACTGTACCACTTGGCTAAACCTCTTCTCAGAGAACATGATGGAGAGGGGACTTAGCAGCTGGTCTTCCTCTTGGCATATTCTTTCTCCTTCCTTGTGGCAGCTACCAAGCCTTTGATTGTGCCATTTATCTTAGAAGCAAAGCAAGAACATAAGAAGAGCCTGATTGCCGGATAAGGCTATTGGCCCATCTCTTCCACCATCTTGCTCCCACAGAGGTTAACCCATGGGGAGCCTGCAAGCACAACATGAGCACAACGCAGCTCTTCCCACCTGCAGTCCCCAGCAACCCACATTCAGAGGCATACTGCCTCCGACAGTGGAGATGGAACATAGCCATTGTGGCTATTAGCCATTGATAGCCTCATCCTCCATGAATTTGTCTAATCCTCTTGAAAGCTGTCCAAGTTGGTGGACGTCAATGTCTCTTGTAGTGGCAAGTTACATAGTTATGTGCTGCTATCTGAAGATGTACTTTCTTTTGTCTGTCTGGAATTTTCCAACTTTCAGCTTCATTGCATGGCCCCATTAGGTTCTAGTACTATGAGCAAAGAAGAAAAACATTTCTGTCTATTTCTCCGCGCACCACACACACACACCTTTCCCTCCTCCATCCATGCAAGCAAGAGCCAAGGTTCAATGACACATTCCAGTCAGGCAAAAAAACACTCAAGGATCATGCGAAGCAGAGCCAGTTAGGGGAGTGGGCAGCCTGGGGGGGGGAGGGGAGTGGCCTGAGTTAGAGTCACAATGTCCAGACAGAGAGGCCTGGAGAACTACATTTGGCACCTAGGTCTGACGACCCCACCCCTTGTGCAAACAATACTGAGTTAGATGGGTAAAGGTAAGGTTAAGTCCAGTCAAAGGCGACTATGGGGTTGTGGCACTCATCTCGCTTTTCAGGCTGAGGAAGCCGACATTTGTCCACAGACAGCTTTCTGGGAACACCGTGACAAAAGTCAGAGCACACGGAAACGCCGTTTACCTTCCCACCACAGTCGTACCTATTTATCTACTTGCACTGGAGTTTTTGAACTCCTAGGTTGGCAGGAGCTGGAACAGAGCAATGGGAGCTCAACCCCATCATGCATATTTTAACCACCAACCTTCTGATTGGCAAGCCCAAGAGGTTTAGACCACAGCATCACCCGCGTCCCCCTGGTGCAAACAATACTGAGTTAGATGGACTAATGGTTCAACTGAGCATAAGGCAGATTTTTGTTGTGTGGACCAACCGTTTGAGTCAGCAGCAGAGGGGGCTGCTCCCCATTGGGTCACCAACAGTAAGAGGAGCCAGAGGCAATGACAGGTGAGGACAGCTAATTCTTGTGTTGTTACTAAATTCTACAAGGGCAAAACTGATATTGGGAAGGAGGAGAAAGCAATGCACCTCTTGGACTGGTTGTAAGAAAGAAGATAGGCTGGTGGCATCCAGCTGACGATAGATTGAGCTGGGTGGGGCAGCAAGTTGCTGCACTAGATTTTGAGACTAGAGTATCTCTGCACATCCCAGCTCTTGGATTTTTGACAGGGATTCAGCATGGCAAGTAAAGACCAACTGTAATCTGCATCCTACAAGGCACCATAACCAGTGGCCATTTGCTGATTTTATCTATGTACTGTTAATAATTTTCTATTCCCACCCCCACCCCCATTTTTATGTGTATTGCTTAGGGTCGTTGGGTTGTGGTTTTGTGTTGTGGTTTTTTTTTAGGTATTTGCTCATTTATTTATTTTTTGTTAAATAAATAAATGGTCCATTCAGCTGGTCCAAGTCCATAGAATAGCCTAGCCTTCTCCAATCTGGTGCCCTCCAGAAGTTTTGGACCCCCAACATCTGGAACATTTTGTTCCAGACCATCGACCATACTGACTGATCCTGATGGGAGCTGAAGCCAAAAACATCTAAAAGGCAACAGATTGTGGAAGGTTGGCCTAGCTACTGTATTTTGCACTGGCCAAAGTTAACAAACGTGCTCAAGAGGCAGTCCCATGTACAACACAGTGCAGTACTCAAAATGAGATGCTATCGGAGCATATTTGACCCTGCATCTCAGTGTTCCTTGGAAGGAGAAGTGTTTTGTCTGTGCAAGGTTTCGGTAATGAGGGAGTCCCGCGGCACTTAAAAATTCAGTCTGTGCAGCTGATAAATTTATTTTGACACTAATTAATTTTTTTGAAAAGCCCCTGGTTTGCAGAAGGGTAGACTGACATGAAATGAGAGAATTGCCGAAACAGAAGGCTGCTCTGAACAGAAAATTGCTGTTAACCGTCCAGCAAATTGCTATACCAATCTCAAGGTTAGCACTCCTTTTTACAAAACAATGCCTCTCCGAGGTATCATAACAGTGCAGATCTAGCAGTTGCTATGGCTCCCGCCTCTGTGTTGAACAACAAAAAGTTCTAGATGTGGTTCAGTAAATCTGCTTGCAAGTTATATGTCCCCTGTTAACTTTTCTACCCAGCTTTTTCCCCATGCACACAGAAAAAGGAGGAAAAAATAAATTGAAGAAGCATGTTTTGGCATCCCAGCACTGTATGGAAGGACTGTGTCCTCCATGTATACATTGCCTTCCCTGGTATTGTCATTAGGTATTGCAGCCCACATTGAACTGCATGTGATGATGTGCCAGAGATGAACCTGAAATACAATTTTAGCCAACCAAACTACCTGGGAAGATTTCGTGAGAGGTGTGACAATCAATTCAGAACACTTCTGGATAATCAAATTTTAAATGAGTTGACACCAATGTGAAATAAATGGGGGGGATTACCTCTAGTTATGAACTTAATTTGTTCTGGGGGTCCGTTCTTAACCTGAAACTATTCTTAACTAGAGGCGTGCTTTTGCTAATGGGGCCTCTTGCTGCCGCTGCGCTGCTGGCACATGATTTCCATTCTCATCCTGGGGCAAAGTTCTCAACTTGAGGTAAGTCTTCCAGGTTAGCAGAGTTTGTAACATTTGTAAGCATTTGTAACCTGAGGCGTTTGTAACTCAAGGCACCACTGTATTCAAAGAATCTGGAAACAGGGAAAATCAAGAGTTAAAAGAAGTGGTGCTTTTTACTAACACTAATGCCCACTTTCTGGGTGACATTTTTAAACAATACAAATATATTCCTGCTGGAGTGGTGAACTACAACTCCCGGAATATTCCTGCTGGAGTGATGAACTACAACTCCTGGAATATTCCTGCTGGAGTGGTGAACTACAACTCCCGGAATATTCCTGCTGGAGTGGTGAACTACAACTCCCGGAATATTCCTGCTGGAGTGGTGAACTACAACTCCCGGAATATTCCTGCTGGAGTGGTGAACTACAACTCCCGGAATATTCCTGCTGGAGTGGTGAACTACAACTCCCGGAATATTCCTGCTGGAGTGGTGAACTACAACTCCCGGAATATTCCTGCTGGAGTGGTGAACTACAACTCCCGGAATATTCCTGCTGGAGTGGTGAACTACAACTCCCGGAATATTCCTGCTGGAGTGGTGAACTACAACTCCCGGAATATTCCTGCTGGAGTGGTGAACTACAACTCCCGGAATTCCTTTGGCTATGTGGGCTGGGGCTTACGGGAGCTGTAGTCTGGCAACATCTGGAGGGCCATGGAGGTCCCACCCATGTCATAGATGCACACCCCCCTATCTTGGTGCTCTCCAGATGTTATTGAATTCCAACTCCCATCGGCGTCAGTCAGTGAGACCAATGGTCAGGGATGATGGGAGGTATAGTTTGCTAAATCAGGATAGCATGACATTGGGGAAGGGTAAAGTTTCTTTCGGGCCAAGCAGAAAATTTTGTCTATTAAGTAGCTATTTGACTTGTCCAAAAACATTAGCTCTCCTAGTTTGCTACCAGGGAAGCTAACAGTAGACTAGGTAAAGATTTTGAGTGTAGGAATGGATTTAAACCATGGGTCAGCAAACTAAGGCCCATGGGCCAGATAAGGCCCAATTGCCTTCTGGATCCGGCCCACGGTCAGTCAGGGAACCACCTCGTGGATCACAAGCACACATGTTCTTTCCCTCTCCCTCCCTCTCCCTCACATGGCGGCGGCGGCACCTCCTCCCTCCCTCCTCCTGGCTTCTCCCTGCCCTGCCTAGAGGAGTAAGGGGGCTGGGCTTTGTTGGTGCCAGCAGCAGCAGTGCTCGCCATTTTAAGCAGCCCCTCTCCGGAGCCCTTTCGCGCACCACTCATCGTCCTGCCCCCACCGCCAGCCCCTGCTGCTCGCAAGACACAGGTAAGCAGCCACTGGGGTTCGTGGTGCTCTTGCATCATTTTCCCCCAAAATATAGCCCGCCTGCCCCACAAGTCTGAGGGACAGTGGACCAGCCCCCTGCTGAAAAAGTTTGCTGACCCGATTTAGACACTAGGAGAGGATATATTGTTTAATTATTATCCTTCCTTGCTCACATTAGGGTTAGCAAGTATCCGTTGCAGCTTGAACTTGGAAGTTAAGACCAAGTTAATTTAACCTTCTAAAAATAATAATCCAGGATGCTTTAAGGCAGACTGGATTTTCCTGGTATTACCCCTTTTCTTCCCTTTAAGAACAACAAACACACATTGTTTTGTGAAGAAATAAAAGTAGCATTTACTTGAATAACCTAGGTACAGTAGCAAAATGAAGGCAGGTTTACAACTACTATCTATGTTACAAAAGTACAAAATGTAAGTTCAGAAATGGTGTCTGAGCTGCAGAGCTCAGCCATGCACACTTGACTTGGCCAGCTTGCAGGCATGATGAAGAAAGAGGAGGCAGGAAGTAAGAAAGTAATGTTACAGCTTCCTGCCAAGGCAGACAAAGGAAGTGATGTCACAGAGTTCTCTCTAGCAAATTCCACAGGAAACGTCTGTGAGCCCCAGACCCTTCATGTGCCTGTATGACAAAACACGAATTGTTGGTTTGAGTGCAATAATCAACCAAAATATCCAAGCACCGCCCCTAGCAAAGTCACTGCACCTACCTGGATCTCAGAAATCTTTCCATGGGGAAGGGCTGTGGCTCAGTGGTAGAGCATCTGTTTTGCATGCAGAAGATCTCAAATTCAGTCCCCAGCATCTCCTGCCTGAAAACCTGGAGGGCCACTGCCAAACAGTGTAGACAGAACTGCACTAGCTGGACCAATGATCCATTTCAGTATAAGGCAGCTTCCTATATTCCTCAACGTCACTCAAACCACCTTGCAAGTGCTCCTCCTTTGTGGCTGAAGGCAGATGCCAACCATCACCCCCAAAGTCAATCAACAGCTTTGAGTGACTCCAGATGCCCATCAGATGTCACTCCACACTATAGGCGCTGGCTCTCTGGGGCACTGGGTGCCTGAACACCCACAAAATTCCCCATGAAGAGGCTGGATACCCACAAATTTTGGTGCACACGCCATGCACGCTGCATGGCACCCAGGGCCCCAGGCACCCACAGTCACAGTGCCAAGCTGGCACTCCTGCTCCATGCCTTCATGTAGGGCAAGCAAGCCATGCATCTGAAACCCAAAAAGGTTCCCAAGAATTTTGGAAGGCAGGACACCCATCCAAACTACCAAAACTGAAAGATTTGAACAAGTAGTCTTTCTTGACAATTAGTCTAGCTGAAAGAGAAGTCCAGTTGCTCTGGGAAAAGCAGGATAGTAGCCCAGGGTAGGGGACTGAACAGCTGTCATTTTCAGACAATGAGATTCCGAGAGCTAGTATGTTTAAATCAGGGATGGGGAACCTGTAGCCCTCCAGGTGTTGTTAGTCACCAACTACCATCAGCTCCAGACAGCATGGTTGATAGTTTGGGATGGTGGGACCTGGAGTCCAACAACCTCTGGAGGGCCAAAGATTTCCCACCTCTGATTTAGATGAATGTCTGCTAAAAGCATTACCCATCTGATGCTGAATCATAGCTGTCAAGTTTCGGATTTGAAAATAAGGGATCAGCAGCCTCACCTATCCCGGGGACAGTCACATGGCAGTGGTGGGCGGAGCCAGAAGCAAAAGTGGGCGGCACTGGTGTGAACGCGCGCAGTAGGCTTACTGTATTTTGGAAACGCTGCCTGTGGGCTACGATGCCTCGGCTGCTCAGCGAGCTCCGGATAAAAAGTTACAAAGCGCGCGCCGCTCCATCGTATTGTAACGTTTCAAAGCAACAGCCGCCCGTTTTCAAAGGCAGCCAGGCTCCCCCCCCCCCCAGCTAACCCTATTGTCTAGCTGAGGGGCTTGGCGGCAGCTGATATGGGCTGATGCAGGGGGCCAAATACGCCCCCCTGTAAGCGCGGGAAATGGCTCCCGCTTGCTTTGAGGCTGCAAGGAGGCGAGGTCTTCCCAGTCCCTGGCCAGCAGGGGGAGGGAGAGGTGCTGCTTCCTTTGAAAAAACAGGAAATTAAAGGGATATAAAAAAATAAGGGATGGCAGCGGGAAACTGCTTGAAATAAGGGAGATTCCCGGGGAAAACTGGATACTTGACAGCACTGCCAGGGGTGCTGGTTGTACTTCAGGTGAAATATGTTGACCCAGCCAATTTTGACAGTCAGTCTGGCTGAAACATTCCTCTTCATACCCCAGGGGGGGGAAATGATAACAATCCTAATTTTTGTAAGCTGGAGTTTGAACGGGCAGATTTTTATTAAATATGGTGTGTGGGTGTGTTTACATGTTGGTTTTTTATGTAAATCTGAGTGTAACCAGCAATGCAGTGGAGTCGGGGTTCAGGGGGATACAGCTTCAATACTTTTTCCAGAGCAGGAATGACGACACCATCTGCCAAGCACAAGAGTAATTAATGGAGCCTCCTTGCTCTAGCAAATGAATGAGGTGATAATGAGGCTTTCAAGTCTGTTTCAGACAAATTAACCATAGAGGAAGCCAAACCATGAGGAAAGGCATCGTAGTCCAAACGGTCATCTAGTCCAAACCCCTGCAATGCTTATAAGTTGAACCCATGCAGTCAGCCACTCTGAATTCAAAAGAACTTATGTTTAGCAGACTGTGCTCAGAATTGTAGTCATTGTAGCCCTAATAAATTAGTTACAATGGTATACTGCTGCTTTTTTCCCTCTCTCTCTCTTCCCACCCCCCTCTCTCTCTGTGTGTGTTTGTTTGTTTTACAAAATGTGCCACTCAGTATAATGGAAGACTCTCTGTTATCTTCAGATCTATATTGACCCAGTGTGCAGCAGTTGTGAAAAAGGCAAATTCCATGCTAGGGATCATTAGGAAAGGAATCACCATTATACAAATCTGTGGTGCGACAGCATTTAGAATGCTGAATACAGTTCTGGTCACCTCACCTCAAAAAGGATATTGAAGAGTTGGAAAAGATTCAGACAACTAAAATGATCAAAGGCATGGAGAGACTCCGCTATGAGGAAAGGTTGCCTTTTGTAGGAAAGGCAAGTAAGACATGACATGATAGAAGTTTTATAAAATTATGCAGTGCACAGAGGAAGTGAGTAGAGAAAATGTTTTTTAACATTAGAGCTTTTGGACGTCAAATGAAGCTGAACATTAGAAGTTTCAGGACAGGTCAAATAAAGTACTTGTTCATGCAATACATGGTTAAACTGTGGAACTTGCTCCCTTGGTAGGCAGTGATGGCCACCAACTTAGACTGCTTTTAAAGAATATTAGACAAGTTCGTGGTGGAGAAGAAGGCAGCTGCTGGAAACAAAATGGCAGCTGAGTGCTCTTGTGTTTGTGTCCTGCTTGTGAGTTTCCCACAGGCATCTGGTTAGCGACTGTGAGAACAAGATGCTGGACTAGATGGGGCACTGGCCTGATTCCGCAGCCTCTTCTTGTTCTTATGTTCTCATCCATTTCTGCCCAAAGGCTTATTTCATCCATGATCCCCAAAGTGAGCCAACACGCAAGTGTTGCTGGTTTTGTTTGTTTGTTTGCCTGAATACACACGTGGAGGCTTGCGGGAAGGGGAGAAAGAGAAGTACTGGTATCTTGTCAAGTTCACACCTCTTAAAGCCACTTCCGTGGACCAAAAGATGTTTTCAGTATGTCCATCTTGCTTTCATGCAGGATCTGATCCAATCGAAATGGATGCACCCCCCACCCCACATCTGACAATCATAGTCCCTTTTCTGGAAATTGGATGAGGAGTGTTGTCAGTGTGCTTCTGAATTCCAGTTGCTTGAAATCTCAAGATGGTAGAGTGGCTGTTGCACTCAGGTCCTGCTTTGGAGCTTCCCATTAGGGAATCTGGCTGGCCACTTTGAGAACAGGATGCTGGACTAGATGGGCTTGATTCAGCAGCTGTTTATGTCTTCGTTTGCATTTTCTCTGAAGAACATCCATACAATCTTCACTTCACCGTCTTTTCAGTGGTGGCTCCCGGGTGTAAATACCCTCCTTAATGAGGTGCACCTGCCTCCATCATTATTAACTTTCAGGAGGAATTTGAAAACTTTCCTGTTTGGTGGCTGAAAAATACTGTTCCTGGAAGCCCTAAAATCATTGGCTGGAAGAATATTTTAACTGCTTTTAGAATGTTTTTAACTGTAACTGCTCTTAGATGTTTTTTATGATGTTCAAACTGTTTTTGAATGTTTTTGCTTCTTTGTGTTTTTAAATTGTGTATCTGTTTGTTGCCTTGGGCTCTTTTAGGAGATACAACGGAATGTAAATTCAATAAATAATAATTGTTCTTGTGCATTCATAACGGCTTGTACAACTTCAGAGCAACTTCATATGCCCCTAAGTGGAGAATGGAAGGGACTGAATCTGGGACCCTCAAGCACATGTCGACTACCACCAACCCATGATACTTTCCGAGATAAGACAAAGTGTCTCATAATCATATTAATTTCTGATTAACCAAATATTTTAGGAGTGTTCATGTTATGGTCAATGAATCTGCAGTCTCTGTGCACACACATAATTATATATACACACACCACTTCTAAATTGTTTACAAGTGCAAAAACAAACACATGTTAAAAGATAAACCTCCACAATTAAAACGTCATCATGTGCTAGGCTTGCAATTCCTGACATGTCCTGCTTTTGGGGTGTAAAAATGGCAACAGGGCAAAATGTCAGGGAAAACCCAGATGGGGTCTCCCTAAAAAAAAAGCTCAAACCTTGTGGGTGTCAGGAATTTTTCTTTTTGAAGTATGGAAACTTTATCATTTGCACAACAGTGATTGCCACAGACTCTGAATACCTTTCCTACGCAGACCAATTGTGTGGTTATGCTGGAACAGTTATTCCCCCAGTAGTGTCCAATGAGTGTACAGTCTGTGTACCAATATGCACAACCATGGGGCTGTACAAATCAACAAGTGTATGCCCTTTCAGATATACACTCAGGGCTGGATTTAGGTTTGATGAGGCCCTAAGCTACTGAAGGTAATGGGGCCCTTTATATGTCCAGCTGTCCTTTGTGAACAACAAAATGTCACTGTTTTGTGTTAAATATATGTTATATGGTAATTTATGGACCTAATAGGTATCTAAAGCCATTTGCACATAACAAAATATGTTATCAGTATACAAGCACTCTTTAATATTAGACAACAGGTACAACAGCTTGACCTACATTCAACTGTGCTGCACTGCAATCTCTGCAGCTGCATGCTACATGTTGCCATGCAAGCAATCCATGCAGAATGTAGCCCCCCCTAATACTGTATATAGAAATGAGCAAACCAGTGATATTTTAGGGAGCAGGCTAGCAGGTGGGGCCCATTACTTACATCATAGGAGCCTACACAACACAAAACACTGTTGCTGCATATAGGTTTTATTTTATTTGCTTTTTATCTTATATTTTGGAACTGTGCATCCAGTTGTTGTTTTTCCTTTAAATTTTTTTGGGGCCCCCAAGAGAGTGGGGCCCTAAGCTATAGCTTTGTTTAGCTTATACGTAAATCCGGCACTGTATACACTTGTACATGTGCCAAGTCAGTTTGTACCTGTGTTATTAGTCCATTGTGTGAAGAAGCCAACACACACACACTCCATAGATTCAAGCAAAGCCCATCTTTGACATGCAATAGTCTGACCTACAAGTGTATGACTGCCATGCCAGTTCTGTAACCCCTGTTCTGTTCTGCATTCACATTCGGTATCTATTTGCTTTAAATAAAAATAAAAATCTTCTAACAGAATATATAGAACTCTTGCAAAAACAAAACAACAACCCCCCAACTTTTTACTACTCTATTGTTCCTCTCCCTTTCATCTTTCTTTTCCCAAGAGTTCCGGCATTCCACTGTAACCAGAACTATATTATCATAACCCAACTTCCTTTTTTGTCAGAGAGAAAACACATTTCTCTCTTCTGAAAATAATACTTGGGGATTGAAAGACTTCAAACTCTTCCCTGCCACCCCCCAAGCCCCCTCCCCTGCAGACCATCACTTTTCATCAGGACTTGGTGGAGGAACAGAGCTTATTTGCAGTGCATTTACATATTGTGTATTTTTGCAACTGTTTCATTTGCTTGCTTTATCTCAGCAGGGATAACAGGCGTGGAAGCCAGGCATCCTTCATCGATGAAAGATTGTATGCGAGGAAGGACCAGTGTTTTGCCATGTTGTGGCTTTCAAGTTTAGCAACTGAGGAGGGGTAGGAGGAATGACTCTGTTCTGCCTCTGCTGTCAGAGGCAATGCCAGTTGCTGTGAATCACAAGTACCGAGAGCTGCCATTGCGCTCAGATCCTGCTTGCAGAAGAAGCACTTACCATAGTTGGCCACTGTGAGAACAGGACACTGGACTAGATAATAAGCATTTGGCTCTTCTGGTGTTCTTATGTAATGTCTACCTGCACCCACAAAGAAAGAAAGAAACATCCCTGCAGATCTTCTCACAAGCTGTGACAGGTCAGACCTGCAACATATATGATCACTTTTTAACAGGGGTTGGAATCATCTTCAGGGTGTCGAAGTCAACCAGTCAGTCATGCCCTACTCCAAGATAATGCACATTATTATGGGTTGGCGCCAAGCTATTCACTCTGCCACCGTTTTATTTTTTTCTCTCTCCAACATTTCATGCTCCTGGAGACCAGAGAGACCACTAGTCCTCATTGACTCTGAGTGTGCATATAGGAACATAGGAAGTTGTCATATGCCAAACCCCTGTCCAGCTAGCACAGAGGTGGCTACTCTGTGGACCTCCAGATGTTGCTGAACTCCATCAGCCCCAACCGTCACAGACCATGGTGGGAGTTGGGATTAAACAGCATCCAAAGTCACTGAACTTCTCTACGCCTGGTCTTCCCCCAAATGGCAACAGTGCACTAGGGTTTCATGAATGAGCCTTCACCAACCCTACCTGGGCATGCCAAAGATGGAACCCAGAACCTCGTGCTTGTGAATTAGATGCTCTACCACTGAGATACAGCCCTTCATTATTATTATTATTATTATTATTATTATTATTATTATTTATGCCCCTCCCATCTGGCTGGGTTTCCCCAGCCACTCTGGGTGGCTTCCACCAAAATATTAAAATACAGTAGTCCGTCAAACATTAAAAGCTTCCCTAAACAGGGCTGCCTTCAGATGTCTTCTAAACATCAGATAGTTGCTGATTTCTTTGACATCTGGTGGGAGGGCGTTCCACACAGCGGGTGCCACTACCGAGAAGGCCCTCTGCCTGGTTCCCTGCCATCTTGATCTATAGGACGGCAATGCTCTGGGTACAGGAACAATCTCTTTTAAATGTAGCCACATCCCTTCCAATATCTGGCAACCTCATCTAAGTCTTTGCTGGCCCTCAGTCTATCAAATGTCATATTTGCTCGCAAAGTGCTGGTACAAATTGGTAATTCATTTTAACATTGCTTCTGATCTTTTTCCCGTCGCTGTGATTTCTCCCATCCTTCATTTATCAGCTTTCATTAAGCTGTATCTAAATTTAAAGTCCTAATCCCGAAAGGAGACCGTTTTAACTTCAGAGGCACACAAGCTCTGTCTGTACATTGCATAGTAAGTGTAGCTGGGGCTTAGATTGCAATCACCTCAAGAGCAGAGACCTCTTCCTTTTAACCAAGGACGCAACTGTGAAATGGATTCACATTAGTTTATCCTATGTCTGAGATGATGAGGGTCATAATCCCCTTTGGGTGGAGGAGAACTGGCTAAACTCATAAAATTAAAGAGGTTCAAATACACCCCCTTGATTGGAAGGTTATCTGCTCCAATAAGAATATACAAATTGCATTGCAAAATGTAGGGATGAACTGAAATTTATCAGAAAACTGGGAATTTCTCCCCCTTTTTCTCCCACACCCCACACCCTCCAGAAAGAAGAATGGTTCTCTACCATCAGGTGGTCATAATTTTCATTTCTCAGTATACTGGAATGATTTTTGATCAAGAGCACTGTAGAATATGCAAATAGGTGACCAGGTTGTGTGCACAGTTGCTGATGCTCCCATGTGCCTTGTGGGCAGGGGGCGGTCTAGGTAAAGAGAAAGAAGCAGAGTCACCACAACTGTCAATAGTGAACCCCTCCTATATTGTTTGACCACAGTAGTTCAGGCATTGGTAATTTCAAGACTTTATCACCACATTGCACACTATGTGGGGCTTCCCTTCTGCTTAGTTTGGAAACTGTAGCTAGTGCAGAATGTTTTTAGCAGAATTACTAACTGGAGTGAGATCCTGTCAGCATATTACACCTCTGCCCAGAAATCTGCATTAAATGTTGGTTTGCTACCAGGCAAAATCCAAGGTGCTGCTGTTTGTATATAAAGCTCTTAATAGATTTGGGACCAGTTTACTGAGAGAATCACCTCGCTCTAACTGTACACACTTGACCACTTTGATTTGCAAGACTAGCACATTTACAAGTGCCACATAATGTTCATTTTTTGACAACTGCAGATTTTACTTATAATTCAATAATATTTCCAGGTCAACCTGCTTTTTAACGCTTGATTGTACCAACATTTTTATGAACATTTTGCATTTTCCTCCCTAAAAAAAAGCTCAACAATGACCTGAACCCCCCAAAATGGAGTAGATCACTGCCAGTTTTTAACTGTGAGTAGATGGCAGTTGGCCACCCCTGATCTATAGTAAGGTAAGTATATTAAATGCAATGTTTCAGCTCAGGGGTGCTGTGAAAGAGAAGAAGCAACTCAAGACTTTTTAGAAGTGATTATATATATATATATATATATATATATATACACCCTGTAAAACAGTGCTAGCTTCTGTAGGTGCTGAGCTGGAACTGGGGGAGCTAAGCCAAAAAGTCAGCTGAGAGCTGACCAAGAAGAACATAGAAGGACTGTATGATGCAAAGAACCCCAGTCCCTGTTAAACCCCATATAGATACAGTTTAACATCTGCCCAGACTCCTTTTCAGCTGTTTCTTATTTCATATGTCCACAGGATATGACTTTCCTAAGAACAGTTACTCCAAGGTCCACAACCCAGCGTCTGGGAAGTTTAAAATGATTTCTCAATGGTGTATTGATGTTTTTGCTCTTTATATTTCATTTGTGATCGGTCTTTGCCTTAAAGAAGGCACATCTGCCCAATGCAAAACTACTGGTGGAGATCTGAGGTGTTATAGAAAAATTTGGGTTTGGTTTTTACAGCCCATTAAGTGATTCTGTGTCACCTACCATAAGTCCGTTATCAGGCAGAGAAAAAATTGGATTAGAGGCAAGAAATTAGGCGCTTCACATTGGTGAGGTTTGCTTGTTTGTTTTCTTCCTTAAAACCAGGGATTTGAATTTGCAATAATTTGCAATACAATATTATATCTGTCCATGAAAGAATAAACTAATAATGCCATTTGAACTGTCATTTTGGGGACAACACATATTTTAAGGAACCTAACCCAAGTAACCAAATAAGGGAGATCATGTTTGCACTGATCATAATAAGTAGCCAATAAGCTGATCACAAAAGGGCAAGGATACATCTGGATTGCACATTAGATCCACAAAACTAGGCCAATTGCAGGATGCAAACAAACAAACAAACAAACAGAGAGAGAGAGGCCATTGAGCTGGAGAGACGCAATAAAAAATCCCTCTTTTTTAAAAAATGAAACGAAACCTGCCTAGATAACGTAAGTTTGTTCTATTCAGGCACAATGAATTAACTGTGTCAGTTGAATAACTTTCAGAAATATGTCCTGAGATGCATGTCTATTAACGCAAGTAGTGCAATGAACACGTTTATAAAAGGCCTTTCTTTTGCCTCCAATTTTCTTTTAAAACCGTCTACTCCTTTATTGCATGAAAACCTAGCCAGCAATTTTGATGGCAGAGAAAAGATGAATGAGGCAGGGGGGAGGGGGGAGAAGCGGAGACTGGACTAAGCCACTTTTTAGCTTTTCTCCATTGACGGGGGTACATCTAGGAAGGAGCGTTAGGGGCCCAGCCCTGAATAGCCAAGAAAGGCCCAGGAGTGTGGATTTACTTTTCCTAAATCCTCTAAGTCTTTAAAGCCCTTCACACCATTTGGTCTTGGCCTGATCCAATCGGGAGGTGTAAACACGGGTGACAATAAAGAAGCCATCTGGCAAAGTGGCCGGGCTAGGCAAACAATGACACATCCTAGTGAAAAGACCCGTCACTATTTCCACAAACATGTGAACTCCTTTCAACTCGGGAGAGACTTTAAGGAGCTTCCTCGGACAGTCGAAGTAAACAAAACAGGCTACTGCGCCAACTCTGGGCTTCCCCGATTCTGAATCCCCCGGATTTATTCGAATACGGGATGTGCCAAGCCCTCCAAGAGAGAGAAAGAGAGTGTGTGTTTTGTTGAGGGTTTTTCCCTCGTTGTCTTTCAGAACTGTATGCAGATTGATGAGGTGGGGAGGGAGGAGAGAGAGAAAGGAGAAAAGGAGGAGAGGTGGGGAAAAACAACTCGGAGCTATCCAGACCTCACTTTAGTGCCTGGCGTTTCACTGTCAGGGTGATGTACTGGAAGTCTTTATTGCATTCGGCCTGGGCCTCTCCGCAGCTCATTCTCCTTGGAAGCCGTTCTCATGCTTTTCTTATCACCTGCTGAGGCCTTGATCATGGAGAGAGGAGACAAGCAGCAGGGGACAATTAGAGAAGACTTCAGACTTTGATCATTTGACCATATGTGAATACAACAGCTGGCCACATGTCTGCAAAGACAACTAACTTAGAAAGTATTGGGGGCTGGGGAGGGAATCACAAAAGCAAAGCATAGATATTTAAATTTACATTTTAATTATCTGGCAGTTGAATGCTGCATTCAACTTTTCTCACACACCCCCCCCAAAAAAGAATAAATCTGGGGGGGGGGATGCACTTTTCTGTCAGTTCCCCCAAAAGGATGGTGCTGCTGAGAAATAAAATTCATATTTCAAAGGGAAATTGTCCTTTTCCTATTTATGTGAGCTTCTCTTTTGAAATAAATAAATAAATATGCTTTTAAAGATAATCTAAGGGCTCTAATTTAATTTGGAGTACATTGTGAGAACAAGTCAAAATGAATGTTTGCTATAACCACCTTATTTAAATGTGACTAACTAGCTTTGTTTTGAGCCACCCTTCCCCACCCTTCTCACTTTTAAAGCTCAGCCAAAATATCTCAAAGACAAGAAATATGGGTGGAAATTTCAGAAAGTTTTTTTTCTTAGTACTTTCTTAATACTGTACTTAGTTTATAAGTACTGCTGTAAAAAGTGTAATTTAGGGGTAGTCAGAAAATTAATTTCCCTCGCAATTTAAAAAGATGCAGTCCACATGTGTATATTTTTATTAATCTTTTTGGCAGCCTTAGAAAGCGAAATTATTTCATCCTGATGTCATTATCTAAAGTACCTGAAACATATAGAAGCTGCAAAGAATGCCTGAAATGTATAATATACATACATTTTAAAAACAATTATTTCTTCTTGTTTGTGGAACTACAACATCATACTTATCTTTTCCACTTACAAAGCAATTAACATATTCATGAAATGTCTATTTATTCTAAAATAGGAGGGATGCAAGGAAAATAACCCTAATTGTTTTGACAGCAGTGTGCTTAAGAGTTATCTGAGGCAGTAAATGTTGCTTTTGAAAAGGGTGGGATGTCCCCTCTTTTGGGTGGTAGAAGGATAAAGAGTTTACCGCAGAATTACTCAGACTAGTAAACTGCAGCCAGAAAGGAAAATCTAAGGAGGGAGATGGAATTAAAAGGGAGATCAGTTTTGATTGTAGTAACTGCCTGCATGTTTTAATTATAAACACCACAATGGGAATCAGCTGAAGGTTTTTTCCTCCCATTCTTGTGTAAAAGTGCTGGTTATGTATAACATACCCCACAGTCATGTCATTGCAAGATAATTCATTATTTTAATAGCCATCTTAAAACACAGTTGGAGCACAGAGTGCTGGAAATAAGATGGGGAGGGACTTGCAGTTATCACAGGGATGGTTTTAAGACATATATTCTCTAGCCCTTTTCGCTTGCAAACTTTAGACCCAACTATGTGACATAGTCCTCCCAGAGCATACCATCTTAAGAGTACCTCCAGACTGTTGTGGGTTTTTTTAGTAGGTATATTCTTACAACATGTAATATAATAGATGCAATAATAGTACCGCATTGGTGGGGGATTTATACTTGACTGTCCACACACAACACTCTTACTGGTTATTGCTTTCTGGAGGGCTATAGCACAACAAAAACAGAGCACACACACACACACACAGAGAGAGAGAGAGAGAGAGAGAGAACACGTTTGTGGTACAAAAAGTTAAAACATTTTCAGCGGGAAGCTACAGGACATGCACAACTTCGGCATGAAACAGTAGGTCCACCTCAAAAGCTTTGAAGGTTCAAACAGTATTGAAAGCAAGGAGTCATGTGGCCAATGCCTCCCAGCTGCAAGAGAAACCAAGTGATCTGAATCTCTCCAAAAGGGCGATTTTAAAGCTTGCATCCTTGCTAATCAAAAGACTACATGATCCTTTTCATAAGGAAACTAAGTTTGGAAGTTATCTTCATTTTACTGCCAACAAATGAAGACTTACTGGATGAAACTCTGTGAGAAAATATTCACTTATTTGTAAAGCTACCGGTAAGTGTCTGTTATTTATTCTAGCCTAAGTATTTTCATGGGGAACATTTGCTTAAAGGTGGATGAGGACAGCTGCAGAATCTCACCACGATTAAATATCCTTGGAGCAATTGTCATTCTGCTTAACTCTGCTATGAAAGAGTTAGAAATATCTCTTCCAAACCTTTCTCTCCCCCAAACCCTCCCCCAACCTGGTGCCTTCCAGATGTTTTGGAATACAACTCCCATCAGCCCCCAACATATACAGTCATGTCAGCTGTGACTGCTAAAAATTATAGTTCAAAAAGTCTGCAGGGCACCAGGTTGGTGAAACCTAACATATGTGATTCTTCTAGTGCAGTAACCAGCTCAGAAAGGATGATTGCTAGACCAGTGTCGTTAATTTTTCTATTTGAGCAGGTACTTCAGTGATGTTTTCTGTTTCTGTGCTTTGTGTTTTGAACTATAATTTTAATTGATCTTATCCATTGCATGCTTTTTAATTTTTATGCATACCATTTAGAAGCTTTGGTAACTAAGTGATGTGTAATAGCTTAAACAAACATTGTTAAAGATACATACAAAGAATGCTCTGAAAATGTGTAGCTTAGAGGGAGTAGCTATTTAATCCTGCCCATGTCCCAGCGAATATCTCAAAACCTTGCTGCAACAACTGAAATATGTTTGCATACACCCAGAACTGCAAAATCTTTATGGAATTCCTCCTTCTCCTCGACTTCTCCGGATTCTATAGGCAAGGAGCTTCTGACACTGTGGTATGTACAAAAAACGTGAGCCTACTTCAGGGGTAGGCAGCCTAAGGCCTGTGTGCTGGATGCGGCCCAATTGCCTTCTCATTTCGGCCTGCGGACGGTCCAGGAATCAGCATGTTTTTACATGAGTAGAATGTGTCCTTTTATTTAAAATGCATCTCTGGGTTATTTCTGGGGCATAGGAATTCGTTCATTTTTTTTTTTTCTTTCAAAATACATTCCGGCCTACCACATGGTCTGAGGGACGGTGAACCGGCTCACGGCTGAAAAGGTTGTTGATCCCTGGCCTACTTTCTTGGTTCAGAATATGCAGATTTAAGATAGCTTCATTTGCATACCTTTTTTTGATTGCAGAATCCACATTCTCTTGGTGCAGAATTTTGTTGGAGGAATTTTGATGTGTTCACAGGGAAATATACCCTCAATATAAGCTACTACTTGAACATTTGCAATGGATGGCCTCTTTCCCTCACTCTTGCACCTCTCGCCAGTTTGGGAATGGGCTTTATTTTTATTTTATTTCTGAGCCATAAATCTTAAACCACCTCTCTCATCAAAAAACCTGCTGCTGCCACTTCCATAGTTACTGAGGAGGAAAAGGAAGGCACTTGGGAGAGAGTCAGACCAGTAAAGATTCACACAAGACTGAACACAGGGTTGGAAAGAACAGCATCCTTGGAGAATGCAGGCACTGTTTCTGCCTGGCAAGTTCTAAGGAACTAGCAGCTTTAAAATCATGCATTTTTTCCCATGGTTAAAAAAGAAGAGGCGGTGATAGAAAATGGACATCTTCACTCTAACTAAGAGTTGCAATCCTATCTCAAAAACTCCCTTGCAACACACGTTTTGACATTCCAAAGATTTTTGCCCTTCGGCTTCTCACTTGTCAATAATAATAATAATAATAATAATAATAATTCCACAGTGACCAAGTTGGAGGGGGGGGGGGAGATGGCAGAACCTGATTGGCTGTTGTACAATGAAATCAATTGACTGTACATGATTTGGAGGCCAAAGGTTAAGGAACTGCCAACCCCAGGCTTACTCAGAGGAGGAGCCCTTGATTGACAAGGACTATAAGAATCTATAAAGCTGCACTTAAGTCATAGAGGGCAGAAATACTCTCAAGTGCAGACGCTGGTAGACCTTGAATAACAATCAGAGCAATGCCTCTAGTCCTCATTGTCTCAGAGAAAAATCTGAAGATATGCTGATATTTATTGCTAGTTTAGATGCCAAATAAGTATGTAAATGCATATCACTTAGCACACTTCTACATCTTTCTACCTGGTTCTCAGTTCTTGTTTTGCTCCACCAAATCAGACCATTGGTCCATCCAGCTCAGAATCGTTTGCACCAACTACTCCAGGATTTCAAAACAAAATAAAAAATTCCTTCCAGTAGCACCTTAGAGACCAACTAAGTTTGTTCTTGGTATGAGCTTTCGTGTGCATGCACACTTCTTCAGATACACTGAAACAGAAGTCACCAGACCCTTATATATAGTGAGAGAGTGAGGAGGGGTATTACTCAGAAGGCTACCTACCTGTATCCAGGATTTCAGGTAGAGTTCCCTCCCACTTATACCTGGATAACTTTGGTCCAGCATATGTTAGGAACATTTCATCTCCTCAGACGCGGAGGAAGCCTCCTCGCTACCCGGGGCAGCAAACAGAGGCACCCCCTGGGGGCAGGGCATTGTGACGTCACGGCGCAATGTCAGGACAGAGTACGCATGCGCGAAATGTCGCGCGTGTGCACTCCGTCGCAGGGCCGCCGCCGCTTCCGTGGCGACCTTGCAAGCCCGCAGAGCGAAAAGGCGGCTTGTGGGGCTGCCGTGCGCAATCGGCAGCTCCCCACGAGCCGCTGATAACGCGTGGCAGCCCCACAAGCCGCCTTTTCGCTCAGTGGGCTCACAAGGTCGGCGCGGAAGCAGCAGCGCCGGCCCAGACGGAGTGCGCACACACGACATTTCGCACATGCGTACTTGTCTGGGCCGGCGCTGCTGCTTCCGCGGCGGCTTGAGCAGCAGGGGCGGGGCATCCCTGCAGCCCCATAGCAGCGCTGGCGGGCGGGCCCCGGGCGGGCTGTGTGGCAGAGCGGCCTCGCTCCGCAGCTTGCTCACAGGCCGCTGAGCAGGTTTGCGAGCAGGCTACAGGGCAAGGCTGCCTCGCTCCACGGCCTGCCGGTGGGGTGGGGCTGGCCCAAGTGTCACCCCCCTCCCCTGGAACCCAGGGCGGTCCACCCCCCTCGCCCCCCCTCACGCCGCCGCTGCATCTCCTCTTGATCATTGAGATCATCTGTAGGAGCATCTTCAATCATCCATGGAGCTGGTGAGGCTCATCAACAGGTATTCAAGTTTCCAGTGTCATCAACCCAGTCTTGTGGAATACTCTGTGATAAGAGATTCAGCAGGTGACTTTTGTTTCAACCCTTAAATGTTAAATGTTCTCTGAAAACTTTTTTCTTTGCCACAAGCTTTATGAAGACAATTGAGAAAACATCTGCTGCAATAGCTCATTTATACATGGTTTTTAAGTGTGTGTGTGTGTGTATATGTGTGTGTGTATACACATACACACCTAGAACCATAGAATTGTAGATCTGGAAGGGACTTCAAGGGTTATCGGTCCAACACCCTGTAATGCAGGAATTACAGCTAAATAATCCCTGACAGGTGGTCATCCAAACTTTATTTAAAAATCTCCAAGGAAGGAAAGTCCATCACCTCTCGTGGGAGTCCATCCCACTGGCAAACAGCTCCAAGTTCTTCCTAATATTTAGTTGGAATTTCCTTTTTCATGTTTAGAATTCATTAGTGGCAGTTCCTACCCTCTGTAGAACCAGAAAAACTTTTTCCCCCTCCATCTTCCATTAGACAGCCTTTTAGATACATGTAAACCACTTTAATATTTTTTTTTAATGGAATTGAGGTATACAGGTAAATAAATAAATAAATCTGCCCCACATGTGAGCTTAGTGTGAAATCCATACTCCTTGAACTAAATAATTCTGAGCCCAGGTATTTGTTCTGACTGTCAGAACTATGGTAAAAGGAGCTAACAGCCTTTCTGCAGTAAAATCCACTGCTGGTTACCCCAAGCTTTCCTCCATTCAGCAGTATTAATTACAGTGGTGGTAAGGAATCATTTTGTTACTACTATTGTGAAAAATTTGAAAGTTGGCAAATCCTTGCTGATCTGCAGCAAATCAACCAGAAATCTGCTAGCAGACTCAGAGCTATGTTCTGCTTGACGTTGTTGTGGAAATACATAAACCCATTGATTTCAGACTTTAAAAAAACCATACTGGCAAACTACCAACGCCCTTTTCTGTTTTATTGAGTACCTTCTTGTCTTCTCTGTGTTTATAATTCTATTTTTGTTTTAAAAATATAAGTTCTTCAAGTGAATCACAACATGAATTTCTCCTTTCTTTGCCAACTTACATCTGCAAAGGAGAGCCTCTTTCCATCTTCCTTTGTTTTTTGTTATTTTTCCCTTGCTGCTTACAGAATTCCAAAATATAGAAGACCCCCGAGAAAATATAAACAAGTGCTTTGAAAATGCCATTTGCATCAGCCTAATTAAGCTTCGCTCTCTCTTCCCGTCTCCAGTCTCCAACGTGCAACAGATTTCGTCTACTGGGAGAGTGCATTGTTTGTGGAATTTGTGGGTGCTCTTAAGGGGGAACAGTAAGAGTGTTTCACCCAAATAAATTACACTGTCTCTCTTCTAATCATAGAGAAAACCAAATAGCTCATGCTGGCTATGTGCCCAGTGTAAGCACACTGGTTTCAATGGAAGAATTAAGCTCTTGTTTAAGTGTATATTAATTTATGGCATAGGATCCCTTCCTGGTTGAAGAACACATGGTTATATCTTATCTCAACCACATTCAGAGTAGATACATTGAAATATACGAACACAGCTAAGTTGAGTCCATTAATTTCAGTGGATCTACTTTGAGCAGAACCTACCCAGTAGTTGCATATAATCTATAATAAGACAGCAAGAGCAACTATTTGCTTAAATTGGTTTTTGCAACAATGAAAGTTCTACTGAAAACTGAAAAGAATTCCACACAAGTTTAGCTTGGGAAAATGTATTATTTTGGCTGCAGTCTTATGCTTATTTAGCCGTTAATAAGCCCAGGTTTAATTCTATAGGGTGCCTGAGTAAACATGTATAACCTTTTGGTTTAGATTCAGGTAGGTAGCCATGTTGGTCTGACGCAGTCAAAATAAATTAAAAAATTGTCCAGTAGCACCTTAGAGGCCAACTCAGTTTGTTCTGGTTATAAGCTTTCGTGTGTATCTGAAGAGGTATCTGAAGAAGTGTGCATGCACATGAAAGCTTATAACCAGAACAAACTGAGTTGGTCTCTAAGGTGCTACTGGACATTTCTAAAATTTGTTTCTTTTGGTTTAAGTTCATTCCATGCCATACTAATAACCACTATGGCCATGAACATCATTTATGTGGCTCAGAATGCAGGGGGGGGGAGTACACTGGCCGCTTCAAATGTTAAGTCATTTTGTGCATGATGTTCTGTTGCCCATAACGTTAAGCTGCATCATTCATTCATTTCCTCATCACCCCAGACATACACACTTTCCACAGCTCTCCTGCTTTAGCAAGGCAGCATCGCAGTGTGAGACTCATTTGGTCTCTTGGCATCTGCAAACCAACTGCCTCCACTCAGCCTGCGTGTCTTGACAGTGGCTGGCCTAATGCCTTCAGAACAGTTGAGCTAACATCCTTGGCTACTTTTCTACTCCAGATGCCTTGGTGATGTGTCTATGGGCAGACACTGAAGCATCACAGGCTAATGGGAAAATGGAAACCACATTCAGTCACAGCACAGGGTAGTTCTGGTGTGGAGCAGAAGGTTTCAAAGCACTGACAGTTGCCATGTTGCTCATGGGCTCTAAAAAAGAGGGGTAGCCCCATTGTGGGATGCCATTGGCTTTGTCAATGAACCCTTCCCAAAATTAATAGTTCAGCTTGAAATAAGAGTTAGGCTATACCTGCGAGCGCTTCAATTGGAGAACAGCCTTTACCAAAGGTGTTGACTTTGAAGAAGCACGAACTCAGGACAAAAAGGAGAAACAAGCTAAGAGGAAGGCATGCTTGGCAAACCCTCACCATGATCAACTCCCACCCAGAAACCTATGTCCCCACTGTGGAAGGACGTGTGGATCCAGAACTGGCCTCCATATTCACTTGCGGACTCACTGTTAAAAATGTGTTTATGGAAGACAATCTTGCTTGGGTACAAGTGATCGCCAAAGAAGAAGAAAGAATACCTTTAATGCACATTGGAAACACATTTTCCTCCCCCCACCCAAAGTATTCTGGGCACTGTAGTTTTAAACTCTGACTAGGGTAAGCTTTGTACTACAGGAGCATTAATTCAGGCAGGGTATGTTTCAAGGTGATGCATCTGGCCCATTCATAAAACCTCTTCAGGCAGTGGTATAATGGTGGAAGGGCCATAGATCAAAGTCACAGCATCTGGTTTGCATGCAGAAGTTCTCAAGTTCAATCCCTGGCATCTCTAGGTAGATGCAATCAAAAGGACCATCCTTGGAGGGAAATGGATTCAAAATCTTCCCTCCGATAAATGCCATCCATCACAAAATTTCACTCTACTGGTATCCACTGGCTGGTGACACCAGTTTGCAGATGGCACAAACTAGGAAGGGTAGCCAATGCTACTGAAGACAGAATTGAGATTCAATGTGACCTTAACAGATTGGAGAACTGGTCCAAACTAACAAAATGAATTTCAATAGAGACAAATATCAGCTTATAGGCTTAGACAGGAAGAACCAGATGCACAAATGTAAGCTGGGGGACACCTGGGTTGCCAGTAGTACATGTGGAAAGGATCTAGGAGTCTTAGTAGATCACAAGCTTATCATGAGTCAACAGTGTGATGCAGCAGCAAAAAACAAAACAAAAAAACACCACCCCAAAACTAATGCTATTCCAGGCTGCAACAACAGACGTATAGTGTCCAGATCAAAGGATGTCATAGTCCCACTCTATGGTCAGACCTCCAGGAGTCCTGTGTCCAATTCTGGACACCACAGTTTAAAAAGGATGTTGACAAGCTGAAACGTGTGCAGAGGAGGGCAACCAAGATTATCAAGGGTCTGGAAACCATGCTTTATGAGGAACGGTTGAGGGAATTTGGTGTGTTTAGCCTGGAAGAGAGGAGATATGATTTTGTTGTTGTTTATTCGTTTCGTCATGTCCAACTCTTCATGACCCCATGGACCAGAGCACGCCAGGCACTCCTGTTTTCCACTGCCTCCCGCAGTTTGGTCAAATTCATGTCGATAGCTTCGAGAACACTGTCCAACCATCTCGTCCTCTGTCGCCCCCTTCTCCTTGTGCCCTCCATCTTTCCCAACATAAGGGTCTTTTCCAGGGAATCTTTGAGGTGGCCAAAGTATTGGAGCCTCAGCTTCAGGATCTGTCCTTCCAGTCAGCACTCAGGGCTGATTTCCTTAAGAATGGATAGGTTTGATCTTCTTGAAGTCCATGGGACTCTCAAGAGTCTCCTCCAGCACCATAATTCAAAAGCATCAATTCTTCAGCAATCAGCCATCTTCAAATATCTAAAGGCCTGCCACATGGAAGACGGAGCAAGCTTTTTTCCTCCTGTTCTGGAGGGTAGGACCTGAACCAATGGATTCAAGTTATAAGAAAGGAGATTCCGACCAAACATCAGGATGAACTTTCTGACAGTAAGAACTGTTCAACAGTGGAACAGACTTCCACAAGAGGTAATGGACTCTTCTTCCTTGGAGGTTGGCCACAACTGCTGTGGATGCTTAAGTTGAGATTCCTGCATTGCAGGGTTTGGAGTAGATGACCCTCGGGGTCCCTTTCCAACACTACAATTCTATGATTATATGGTGTAGGTCCAGGAAGGACTGCGCATCCTCCAGCTCATCCTGTTCTGACTCCCAAGGGAAGGAAATGACATTTCAGTTAAATGAGCCAGCCAAGCAGCTGAAGCAGATAAACAGGAGTGAAAAGGGTTAAGTGTCTGTCACAATAAAAGCCTCAGGGGCACTTGACCTTTTAACATCCTTTCTCTCTCCCCCCCCTTTTTGAGAATCAGCATTTTGAGATTGTTTGGGGTGGTTCCTTATATAATATAATTGTCTTGTTAGCTGAGTAACATCTCTGCCCAACCCAAACAATGTTCTTGCTACCACTAACGAAAGGGGTGGAAATAAACATTAATTTAGGAAAAACATGACATTTCCAAACCTTTTCTTCTCTGTATGGTGAAGATGGAGGACACTTCCAGGGAAAAGTGTGCAGAGACAGAGAACGCTTAACTTTCTCTCCCCACCCACCCACTTCAATGTCAGCCACAAGATTCTCCTTGCAAATATTTCTTTAGACTGGTTTACCAATTAAGCACATCAACACTAGCAGAAATGGTTTTACAGTGATCTGCATGGTAAAAACCAACAGGGAGAGGAAATGTTTGTTGAACTCCATGCTCACCATTTCTATCCTAACCATCCTTCGAAGTGTTTGGGCATCATACTTGGTTCTGTCCCCACCTTTCTATCCACACAACATTCCTGTGAACAGGGCTTTCTTTCTTCAGCTATTACTTGCTGGAACTCAGTTCCAGCACCTCTCGTGTGGACGCCATTGCCATTCTAAAAGAATGAGGGAGGTGTTCATGGTGAGTTCTGGCACCTCTTTTTCTAGAAAAATAGCACTGCCTGTGAGGTAAGGTCAGGTTAAGAGAAGGGAAGGTAGGAAGTAAGAGAGGTTAAAGGAGAGTAGTGAGCTTTTTGTGCCAGGATTTTGAACCTGGGTCTCCGGTGCTGTTTCTTCCTCCCTCCTCATCCCTGTTTTCTTGTGTGTTATGTCTTTCAGATTAGGGTAGGAACTGTCTCATAACACCTCTAGAATACTTTCCTTTTTTTGCTTAAGAGTAGGATAAAATGTTAAAAAGCAGGATAAAATTAGGGCTGTAATGCCTCCCCCAGGGACGCGGGTGGCGCTGTGGTCTAAACAACAGAGCCTGGGGCTTGCCGATCAGAAGGCTGGGAGTTCGAATCCGCGTGATGGAGTGAGCTCCCGTTGTTCGGTCCCAGCTCCTGCCCACCTAGCAGTTCAAAAGCACATCAAGTGCAAGTAGATAAATAGGTACCGCTCCAACGGGCAGGTAAATGGTGTTTCCATGCGCTGCTCTGGTTCACCAGAAACAGCTTAGTCATGCTAGCCACATGACCCGGAAGCTGTCTGCGGACAAACGCTGGCTCCCTCGGCCTATAGAGCGAGATGAGCGCGCAACCCCAGAGTTGCCCGCAACTGGACCTAACGGTCAGCTGTACCTTTACCCCACCTATTCCAGGGTCCAATCCAGCTCTATCCTACTAGTGAGCAGAAGGTCCAACCCCGCCCAGTTTGGCTCTCCATGCATGTTCCCCAGCTGGGAACAAGCGCAACACAATTGAAGCACGGTGTGGGGCTGTTTGAAAGCCCCTTTGCAAACAGCCTCACTGCTGTTTAAACCTTACAAAGGCTGGCTGCCCCTTCTTCCCTGCAACTGCACCCACCTCCTGACTACCCTGGCTTCTCACAGCTCAAGATAGCTGCAGGTGGGTTGACCCAACTTGGGGCAACCCAAGGCTGTCTCAACCCAATCTGGCTGAAGCCCAGATCTCACCCCCTGAAATCAAATCGAGTCAGTTCATGATTTGGGCTTCAGCTAGATCCAGTGCACAGCCCTAGGTAAAATATTTTCATTGAGTAAGTGACTACTCCATGCAATGGTTCAATGTACGATATGGTTTTCCAGCGTATCATCAGATAAAATAGTCAGGTCACTGCCCCTAGGAGTTTTACTCTCTAACTGTTGACAGTGGGTGGAATGGCAAAGGAAGGAAAGCAGGGAAGAGGATAGAAAGCAAGGGATGTGATGACCCATCTGGAGACTTGATTCCTATTGGGAATGTGTTATAAAGTGGCTAAGTAATAGAATTCTGGAGAAGGTGGGGTCTAAGGGGGGGGGGAGACGGCACAAATAATAGATGTTCTGGGAGGGAATTCCAGACATGCAGAAGCAGAGAAGAATGTCAAGGCTCAGTAGGAGATTGCTGAGAAGTTGTCTGAACCCACATTCAGTGTTTTGTTTGAAAGCCTGATTCATCCACCCACCTGAAAGTCGGAGAGGGGAAGAAATTATTTCTGTTTACTACAAGCAGAGGAAAGAGACATTCCCTTCTTTCTTTTTCTTAAAGCATCCGATGGCAATGTCTTTGGGGCTGTAGAAGGGTGTACATCAGCCTCCCACCTAAACCACCTTGGTGCCTTTAAGACCTTTAGAAATAACATTCCCCTCAGCCCCAGCTCTCTATTTCAAAACACCTGAAGGGCACCAGGTTCATGAAGACTAGTGTAGAATACATTTGCAAGGTAACATTATAGATTCGGGTGCTACAACTGCTAGCATCTGTCTATATTGAGAGACAATGGAGTGCACATCTGGTAGCAAAGTAAAAACTGCTGTGTCAGCAGAACCTAAGTGACCTCTCAGGGGTACAAGCCTGGGCAGCGTGCGGGCTGCCCAGATGACAAGACTCTTGTCCTCGCTGAAGTGGTGCAAACAAAAGCAGAGCAATACCTTTGACTCCAGCTTGGCTGCAAAAGTTGCCAGAAGGAGGGGTGCAAGGTGCCATCCAACCGCCTTAGGGACTCCACTCTGGATTTGTGTAGGGTTTACTCCTTAGCCTTTTCTTCTCCCCAAGATATCCCTCAAGGCAGCCTAACCTGACTTACAGGGTTGTTGGGATGGTTCTTAAATGGGAATTTTAAAATGGCAGTTCATAGACAGCTGCCGATGCTACTGCAAAAGCCCATAGCTGGGCAAGTGGCTGGACCTCTAACTTGGAGAAGGGAGACTCTCTGCCAGGCACTCCATCATTCCCAGGACCACGAAGAAGTGGAGCTTCAGGGATCCTATACTTGCTGCATTCAAGCATTCCCCCTTCAAAATAAATGTCTTGGGTGCGGGGAGGGGGGAGATTGACTGGCCTCAAACCCAAGCTCCTTTCTTGGCTGCATGGCAACCCTGAAGCCAGGAAGAAGGGGGCCCATTTCGGTTTGATTTGTTGTGGCAGCAGAGCCACAAGATGAAATCTGAGAGATGAAAATCTGAGCAATTTCTTGCTTCTCTTCTCTCTGGACAGTAGATTAACACTATAAAGAAGGCAGAACAGTGGGAGCCCCCTGCCCTTTCATTGTCAAGGCCCCATTTCAAAGGCAGGGAGCTGGGATTCCTGATGTCCCTTTGTTTCCATGGACTGGAAACTTTGTTCTCTGGAATGGCTTCTCCCCACCCCACCCCACCCCCCACCCCACCTCCCCAAACAATTGAGCTGAGCTGAATTTATTTTGGAGAGGAGAGAAGCCCAAGTCTCTTGAATTAGGTGGTGCTGCAAGAAATATTTAGGGATGATGCATCAAATAAACATAGGATGCATTCCCTGTTGATGGCTACGCAACCTACAATGACTCCCCATATGTTTCAAGGCAGTGCTCAAAGTGCTGGTTTTGACCTATCAAAACAATAACCCCGAATTGCCAAAGCCAGAGGTGTGGAACCTCAGGCCTGAGCCCAGGCTGCTGTGTCTGGACCTCCGGACTCTTCTCAGACCACAAACCTCTCAGTGACCCTGCTCCATGCCCTCACTGATGTGCTTCTTCCTGCCTGGAATCTTTGGCCTAATGTGGGGCTCGAACTTATTACTCTGAGATTCTGAGTCTCAGGCTCTACCAACTGAGATATCCCAGATAGATATTGAGAAGATCCATTGTGGGGGGAGGGTGCACTGCACAGGACTCGCACAGGGTGCCATATTACTAGAGATTACCCAAGTCGCCCCTGTTGCTTGTACCAAAATGCTGCCTACATGACCATTACAGAATTTCCTGGGCACAACTGAGATATTGAATTTGCTGGTGGGCGAAGAAGAGAAGTTGGTTGCTCCCCACCCCCACCCCACCCCTCCCAAAAAAAAACAGCCCTGAGAATTTGTATTCCCTTGACATGAGTTTCCTCCATACACAGCAGCACACATTCCAGAACTCCACCCAAGTGTCTAACAAATTAAAACTGACGTGCCAATGCTAGCTTTCACATACAGGAGGCTACTGCATTTTATTAAAACAAGCACATGTATTCTCTCAGAGTGTACGGAACCATTTACTCTGAATCCAGTCCTACTGAATCCAGCCAATGGCCCATCTAGCCTAGCATCCTGTTATCTCAATGGCCAACCAGATGACCTAATGGGAAGCCACACACACAACCTGAATGCAAGAACACTCTCCACACCTGCAATATTTCCAGCAACTGCTATTCAGTGGCAGACAGTCCCTGGCATGCAGGGACACTTAGATTAATCTATAATAATACAAAATCATCATCAGTTATTACTTATAAGAGCACCTAACATGTGTTGGCACTGGAGGTGAGGAAATTGATGTCCTCCAGTTGGGCTACACCTCCTACCAACCTTGAATACTGGCCATACTTGTGGAGGGCTGGCAGAAGCTAGAAGGCCATAAATTCCTCAATCCTGTGCCAGGCACCATACAAAAATTGCAGGCTCAGGAACAAATAAAAGATAAGGAAGGGGATATGATAAGGATTGTAGCATGTTAGGGTTAAGGATGTGTCCTCAATGGAAGAGAAGAGTTGTTTAAGAACATACCATGCTATGTCCCACACACAGAGATTATTTTTAAGATCCCCCAAGGGTGTTGATTTTTCTCTCTCCCTCCCTTTTAAGGAAGCAACGCTCAAGGAAAAAAATTAAAGATCCCTAATTTTGAATATCCTCTGACTATTTAATTTATGTCCTTTAGATTACAGCTGCCTTTAACAGTCTTCTGTACGTAAGGAAGTTTGGAAGAGCAGCTGGCTGTAATTAAAGCTGCAATTTGTCACTTTTGATTTCTTTATAAAGAAAACAACAACAATGTTTTAGTTGTGGTGCGGATGCCTTGTTGATGAACATATCATACTACTCCTTTAGTGGGGGATAAGATAGTCTCTGAATGCTGTACACTGATCTGGATTTGATTTTTGTTTAAAGGAAACACATAATTAAAAGAAAACTGAAATGAAGGGGTGCTGGCAGTTTTGTGCTGGTTTTGAGAATTCTCATTGGAATTGGGAATTGTTTTGAACTGCTCATGGTGGGCACAACTCACTGGAGATCAGCTGGCTGGGGTTGAAAGGAGTTTCAATCCGTGATGGTGGGAGGGTGGGAATTCAAGACCAGCAAAGGGGGGGGCATACTGGATCCCTCCCATCTCTGCTTTAGGTTCAATATTGGGAAAGCTCCTACTGCTGTGCTTGACTAGGGTTGACAGTTTCACACCTACATGACTTATCTTCACTTGACAGAGCAATCATTAGGTAAGGAGAATACCTTAAAATACTTACAACTTCACTGGGACTTACATCTACATGCTAGGCTACATCCTGTCACCCCAGTCTTGTTGCTGGCATCTGTCTGTCTAGAGAGACAATGGAGTACGTCTCCAGAAATGAATTTAAACTGTTGCATTTACAGCACCAAAGTGACCTCCCCAGGCTCAAGCCTGGGCAGTGTATCTGGAGTTCCTGGGCTGCCCAGACAACAAGAACCACCCCCTCTCAACTTTGTTGATGTCCGAAAGAAAGCAGATCAATACGTTTGGCACCAGCTTGGCTGCAGGAGTTGCCAGAAGGAGGCATACGAGGTGTCCTCGTTGAAGTGGTGCAAACAAAAGCAGAGCAATACGTTTGGCACCAGCTTGGCTGCAAAAGTTGCTGGAAGGAGGGGTGCAAGGTGCCTTCCAACCACCTTAGGGACTCCACTCTGGATTTATGTATGGTTTACTCCTTAGCCTTTTCTTCTCCCAAATATATTCCACAAGGCAGCAGAGGTTTAGGATCAGTTTTCCTAGATGGGCTCCCTTCCCAGGTTAACGAGGCCCATCTGCCCCTGACTTCCCACTACAGCATGTGCAGTAAGCGCCTTATTGACTCTTGGACCCACGATTGGTGTTGTCTGCTCAATCCACCAAAGCCTGTCTTCACATGCAGGGGAGGTCTCTAACTCATCAAGGTTTTGAGACCCATCATCTACCCTGCATGTGAAGACAGGTAAGAGCTGAGTGCTGGGTGGAGATGCAAAGGTGCAGAAACTACCACAGAAGGAACCAGATGTGTCCCGCAGCAGAAGTACTATCCCTCCCAGAACATACCATGCACCTACAGGACATCAAACATATGGCAAAGCTCTGAAGATACTGTAGCATGCATGATCTTGCCAGTCGCCTCACTAAACCTCATTTTCTCTCTCCTCTGTTTTCTTTTATTTTAGGTAACCTTGAAAGAGACACCTAAAACTGAAATCCGTAATGCCATGACAGTACCTTACTCTGTGGAATTTGCTCCTTTCCACCATCTTCGGAGCTGTTTTCAGGGCATTGTGTGCACTTTCCAACTGGGTATTGTTCAAAAATCACAAACATCTTTCCAAACCACAGAAAACAGTGTCTGCAAGCTATAAAAACGGTTTTAAAGAAATCTGCATATTTTAACCTACCTCCATAACTAAAACCAAAACCCAACTGGAGTCTTTGAGGCAGCTGTTTGAAATATGTAATGAATAAATATTCAGATTTTAAAGTGTAATGATAAAAAGCAGCTATGGAGGCTGTGTTGATCTGACACTTGACGGCTTGTTTCTTGGGCTATGAGTGAAGTACAATGGGCTTCTGCAGGGCTAAAGCAATAAAAATGTGTTGTTTTTTTTTAAAAAAATGTGAAACCACAAAAAACTTACAAGATTGACTCATTCCACTTGACCACTTCAATCTGAGGAATTGGTACTGTTGTGGCTGCCCGAACATGCAGAACGTTGAGATGTGCATTAAGCTGGTTTTTAGCTTTTACTCAATTTTAATTCCTTTTTAATGTTTTAGACAGCAACGTTTAACCATTGTTATTGATAATTTTAGTGTGTGTGTGTTTTCAATTTCTCTGAGGTTTTATTAAAATCAAGCAGTATATAAATTTTGTGAAATAAATAAATAAATTAAAAATGCCCCTTTGAACTGCAAATATTGTGTATTTGTGGGGCAGATACCATATTGACTCAAATGCAATGTGCAGGTTTTTTTGGCCAGATTACGTTGTGAAAATTAGGATGCACATTATATTCAATGGCACCAGGAAATACTTTTTTTTGTTTCAGTTCTGAAAACTGAAGAGTGCATTTGATTTGGTGGTGCGTTCGATTTGCGTAAATATGGTAAGTGTTGACCTTAGAGATAAGCTCTGTGTTTAAAGCTGTTATCAGGTCCTTTGGGTGGGGGGGCTACAAACACTGTGTGATATCCAACATATCACTCCCAGTCATTAATTTCAATGGGTCTAATATGCGTATGATTTAGGCTGTGTACATATTACCTCTTCCTCCAGTTCTGGCACACTGTCACTGCCGGTGTTTGAAATGAAGCCATGTACATATGAAGTTAGCTGCAGTCCATCGGTATCTTGTAGCTTCTTGAGAAATACTCCTGTTTCACGTCCTTTCCCTCAGACTGTCTTCCATTTGATTTGAAAATGGAAACCACTGTTAAGCTGAGGCGTGTACATTTCAGACAGCCATTGCACATGCTCAGATGACTTCTTCATTGAATCGCAGTTGGACATGGGGAAACAAATCAAGTAATGACATTGGGGGAAGACATCCCTGATCCATCTCTTGTGTGTACAGCAATGTAAGAATGTGACTTGAAATGCCGTAGTTGGGAATGGCGTCCCTGTGCGTCAAGCTGCTTATGTGTGGTTGGTATCAGAGTAGGGCTGCCATATGTCCAGGATTTCCTGGACATATCTGGGATTCTTCTGGGCAGAATTTTGTAAAATTTGTGAAAATGTCTGGGGAAACCCAGGGATTCCTCTGGGCAGAATTTTGTAAAATTTGTGAAAATGTCTGGGGAAATCCAGGCATAGGGCAACCACTGTCCTTAAAAACTATTTCTTCTGCTGCTGCTTCCTCTCCTTCTCTTTTTTGAGGGGGGAAAAACGCTCAACAACATTTGTGTCCGAATTTTCACTTTCTGAAATATGGCAAACCTAGAGTAGACCCATCGAAATAAAGTTAGTTGTGTCTATTAATTTTGATGGGTTTGCTCTGAGTACGACTAACACATTTAAAGAGTTATCATATAGACATAATTATGTTTCTTTCCATATGTGTTATCAATTAATCCACTACATGATATGTATCAAGAGACTGGTGCTAATTAGGCAATCAATTCAAAATCTGAAAATGGGGCCATAGCTGTAAGTTATCCAGAATCAATTCATATTCATATTTCCTCATTCAGCTCAATCCCATGTTAAAACAGAAAACTGTAGAATTGAATAAAGTCCACTAAGGATAGGTAAAAATTCAACGTCACCCAAGATTACAAATTCAATTATTGACACAATTAAGAAATAACTCATGAATGCTATTTTAAATTAGTCTGAAGGAATTGCAGCAGTTAATATCTAGTCTGCATCTACTCCCCATGTGGATACTGTATAGGTAAAAACAGATACTAATTGTGAAGAAAAGTTGGCAATTAACCCAACTTTTCTTCACAATTAAACTAGGACTTATACAACAGAAAATAATATTTAGAATTTACTGGATTCCATTATGCATGTATAGAAAAGGGTTGTCCAAGACAACCTGTTGTTGTAATAAGGATAAAGCACTTTTTCTTTTCTTTTTTGCAATGTCCTTTGCTGACTATATTTTGGAAGAAACTATTGAATTGTATAAACATGACTGTGTGGAAAAAGTTAAAAATTCCAGAGGAATATTCTTTTGAATTACATGCCAACTATATGGAATTTGACAAATGGACAAGGTTAATGTATTCTTTGTGCCCTTACTAGGCCAAAAGGCTGATATTTATGCACTGGAAAGATGAATATATGGCCCCCTTCAGTGAATGGGTTGAAGATATGACAACACTAACAACATATGAACAGATTGCTAACAGTCATAATAATAGTAATAGTAGTGTCGGTGTGTGTGTGTGTGTGTTTGTTTGTTTGTTTGTATCCCACCCATCTTCCTGGGTTGCCCCAGCCACTCTGGGTGGCTTCCAGCATGTATAAAAACATAATAAAATATTAAACTTTTTTTTTTTTTTTTAAACCCTTCCCTATACAGGGCTGCCTTCACATGTCATATAAAGGTTTTATACTTACTTACCATGGACTTTGTATGGACAAGTATAACAATATTTGGAACACATTTATATAAAATTATAGTAGGTTATAAATAACCATATATGTTGTTGTTGTTGTTGTTTAGTTGTCTCCGACTCGTCGTGACCCCATGGACCAGAGCACGCCAGGCACTCCTGTCTTCCACTGCCTCCCGCAGTTTGGTCAGTCTCATGTTGGTAGCTTCGAGAACACTGTCCAACCATCTCGTCCTCTGTCGTCCCTTTCTCCTTGTGCCCTCCATCTTTCCCAACATCAGGGACTTTTCCAGGGAGTCTTCTCTTCTCATGAGGTGGCCAAAGTCTTGGAGCCTCAGCTTCAGGATCTGTCCTTCCAGTGAGCACTCAGGGCTGATTTCCTTCAGAATGGATAGGTATGATCTTCTTGCAGTCCATGGGACTCTCAAGAGTCTCCTCCAGCACCATAATTCAGAAGCATCAATTCTTCAGCGATCAGCCTTCTTTATGGTCCAGCTCTCACTTCCATACCTCACTACTGGGAAAACCATAGCTTTAACTATACGGACCTTTGTCAGCAAGGTGATGTCTCAGCTTTTTAAGATGCTGTCTAGGTTTGTCATCACTTTTCTCCCAAGAAGCAGGTGGCTTCTAATTTCGTGACTGCTGTCACCATCTGCAGTGATCATGGAACCCAAGAAAGTAAAATCTCTCACTGCCTCCATTTCTTCCCCTTCTATTTGCCAGGAGGTGATGGGACCAGTGGCTATGATCTTAGTTTTTTTGATGTTGAGCTTCAGACCATATTTTGCACTCTCCTCTTTCACTCTCATTAAAAGGATCTTTAATTCCTCCTCACTTTCTGCCATCAAGGTTGTGTCATCTGCATATCTGAAGTTGTTGGTATTTTTTCCGGTAATCTTAATTCCGGTTTGGGATTCATCCAGTCCAGCCTTTTGCATGATGAATTCTGCATATAAGTTAAATAAGCAGGGAGACAATATACAGGCTTGTCATACTCCTTTCCCAATTTTGAACCAATCAGTTATTCCATATCCAGTTCTAACCGTGTTGTTGTTCAGTTGTTCAGTTGTGTCCGACTCTTCGTGACCCCATGGACCAGAGCACGCCAGGCACGCCTATCTTTCACTGCCTCCCGCAGTTTGGCCAAACTCATGCTAGTCGCTTTGAGAACACTGTCCAACCATCTCGTCCTCTGTCATCCCCTTCTCCTTGTGCCCTCCATCTTTCCCAACATCAAGGTCTTTTCTAGGGAATCTTCTCTTCTCATGAGGTGACCAAAGTACTGGAGCCTCAACTTCAGGATCAGCTTCCATATATGTAGTTGGATAATAAGAACATTTATATATCTATATACCTATATATAACATTTATATACAAACATATATGGAATTGTAATTGTTTGCATAAACAGTGGTATAATGCACCTTTTTTTCTATTTTTCTTTCTATTCCTACTTTATTTTGTTCAATTAATATATACTCAATAAAGAAAAAGAAAAATGTTAGCTGGCAATTAACCCAACCAAGTATTACAGAAAGCCCCATCAACAGAAAGTGTTGGTGTTTGCCTTTAAAGCCCTAAACGGCCTTGGTCCTGTATACCTGAAGGAGCATCTCCACTCCCATCGTTCTGCCCGGACACTGAGGTCCAATGCCAACGGCCTTCTGGCGGTTCCCTCACTGCAAGAAGCAAAGCTACAGGGAACCAGGCAGAGGGCCTTCTCGGTAGTGGCGCCCGCCCTGTGAAATGCCCTCCCATCTCATGTCAAAGAGATAAATAACTACCTTACATTCAGAAGACATCTGAAGGCAGCCCTGTTCAGGGAAGTTTTTAATGTGTGATATTTTCATGTATTTTAATGAAACCCAGCCAGATCGGCGGGATACAAATAAATTGTTGTTGTTGTTGTTGTTGTTGTTGTTGTTTGTTTTCACCTTAAAAGGTGTTTTAAGTGGCTAATAATGGGCCCATCATGATGATCAGCTTTTCTTCCTCCTCCTGGCACCACCCACTGTTTAACTTCCAGGCTGAAGAAGTCCTCTGGAGAACTCAAAAGCTTGTCAATTTGTTTATAACATCTCTGTTTATCCCAATCACCTGACTATGGGCCTTGAACATAAAAAACAAACCATTCCTATCATTTTTATTTAATCATGGAGCATCACAACTGTTTACACCTTTTGTCCAAATCCCATTGCCACCGGCTTAGAGTCAGTTCCAAGAAGGGGATTTCGGGCTGAGCAAATCCCTCCTGCTATCAGGTCACATTTACACAGCTAGGATTCTGAGATGAAGGAGCAGTCACTGCTCCCCATCTCTGAGAAATTCAAGCCTGGTCTGTCACCCAGAGTCAAGGGTCCATAGCGCCCTTCAAGGATCTGTGAAATGTAGGCACCTTCGCTCAAATAGGGAGTGACTTCAATATACCCCTAGATACCATTCCTTGGCCCAGGGTGAGGAACCCCAGACCCTAGGGAGGTCAGGTGTGGTCCTCAAGGCCTCTCTATCCTGCCCTGCCCAGCCATATTTTCTCCCTGAAGTCCACACACCTTTTGGCAACCTTGCTCCAGGAAGGTTCCTTGGGTGTTTTTACCTGGCTGGCATATGCCCTTGAACTAGGATAATATGTCTTGCTTCCCATGGTGGAGAACTGAGAGGAATGTGTGAAGGTGTCTCAAAACTAGCACATCTAGCTGCAAAGTTAACATTTGCATCCATTCGCTCCACCCAATTCTGCCTCTAGCCCTGCCCACACCTAGTCTATGGTTCCCAAAAAGTTGCACAGAAGAGAATATGGATTCAGGTAGGTAGCCGTGTTGGTCTGACGCATTCGAAATAAATAACGAAATAATATATATAACTGTCCAATAGCACCTTTGTTGTTGTTGTTTAGTCATGTCCGACTCTTCATGACCCCATGGACCAGAGCATACCAACTAAGTTTGTTCTGGGTACTGTATAAGCTTTCGTGTGCATGCACACTTCTTCAGATACATGAAGAATCTGAAGATAATCTGAAGGTATCTGAAGAAGTGTGCATGTACACGGAAGCTTATACCCAGAACAAACTTAGTTGGCCTCTAAGAGGAGAATATGGTTTGCCAGCCTTACCCCTTCAAGCCAGCTGGCATAACCAGAGGGAAAGACCTACCAAACAGAAAGGCAACATTCTTTAAGAGGATCTTAAAATAAATGGGCTGCCTGTCACACATTATAAAAGGATTAGGGGGAAAGCAATAAATTCCCTTGTTTAGGAACGGAATCCTGCTTTTAACACCTTCCAGATAAGCCATTTCCCCTCCCATTAGTTCTCTCTATGCTTTTAATCTGCCCCTTTTGTTTTGGCTACCAAATCATGATCGACAATGTGGAGATTGGCTAAGGGGAATTATTGTCATTCTGAGACGAAGAACAAAAAACGGGGGGGGGGGGGGGGAGAGAAGAAATTGCCTCTGGTCAAAAAATGAAAATTCTACTAATACTGAACCTGTCTCTTTGTGAAGCTCCTGTTCTTTCCGATGGGGCTTGGACATGCATAGATTCATCTTTGACTGCACTCACCTGTTTGCTTCTAGAATAACAGGGCCCATATTTTCATATCTCAATGGTACTACCAGCCAGGATGACTACGTTATAAATTCACTGTTGGCTGCAGAATGCCCTGAATGCCTGTTACTGGGAATCACAAGCAAGGAGAGCATTGTTGCACTCAGTTTCTGCTTCTGGCCTTCCCAATTCGAGCATCTGGTGGGCCACTGGGAAGACAGGAAGCTGCTCTAGATGGGCCCCTGGCCTGATCCAGCAGGGCTCTTCTTACATTCTTATCTATTTAACAGAACCATTATACCACTCAATTGCAAATAAAACCTTTGAGTGGTTTACAAAGAATATACTGCTATAAGCCACCGTCAATCTCTGCCAAAAAGTGACTTCCAGTGGGGTTTCCAGGCACTCATGAAGGATTTGTGTCACTGGAAAATGAGCACAGTGAAGACTGCAGTGCTTTTATGAAATATGGTTTATTTACCCATGTTTAAAACCTGCACCAGGATAAAGAGAGTTCCTAGTGTTCACATCACCAGAGAGTCCTTTGTTGCTCTCCAAAGGGCGGCACCGCGCCACCCAGCCCCTATGACGAGACGGCTCTGAATCTGAGCCTCTGTCCCCCACAACACACAGTGTTTTGAATAATGTGATCTTTCAAATACAATTATACATACAGAATTTTAAAAGTTATTGAACTGGCTTACAAAAAAAAAAGAGTCAGTACTAAGATTCCATCAGGTTCACACTCTAAAAAGTCACGACACATGAGGAAAAAGGAATTGGTGGGAGCAGTCTTTGTTGTACAGGCACTCAGAGAGGATGGCTGTCATGACTGCAATAAGCCTTATGCTTTTATATTGTGTTGGCTGAACTTTGTTCGCCATTCTGAATATTTGATGTAGGGAGAAGTGGTATAAATCTATCAAAATAAATAAATAAAAGACACCTCGTCAGTTCAAAAAAAGAGAAAAATAAAAATAAAGGCCCCCTGGACGATTAAGTCCAGTCAAAGATGACTATGGGGTTGTGGCGCTCATCTTGCTTTCAGGCCAAGGGAGCTGGTGTTTGTCCACAGACAACTTTCCGGGTCATGCAGCCAGCACGACTAAACTGCTTCTGGTGCAACGGGACACCATGTTGGAAAGCAGCGTGCACGGAAATGTCATTTGCCTTCCCGCTGCAGCGGTACCTATTTATCTACTTGCACTGGCATCAGAGGCAGAGGAAGCCGCCTGGCTACCTGGGGCGGCAAACCCGGAAGCACCCGGGGGGCGTGGTTTCACTCCCAGCACGCATGTGCAGCGTGCGTATGATGCATGCGTTGGATGCATGCTGTGCATGCATGCTGGGAGTGGAGCGCCGGCAGCGGGCGAGACAGAGCTGAGACAGAGCAACGGGAGCTCACCCGTTGCCAACCTTCCGATCAGCAAGCCCAAGAGGCTCAGTGGTTTTTTAGACCACAGTGCTACGCACATCATTTCAGTCCTGATAATGAATGTCATTTAACAGAGACATCACATGCCACTTTTGCTTACCCAAATAATTGTGCATCATTGATATGTTAGACCTTGCTCCAAGAATATCACATGGGACTGTGCTCTCATCTCGATATGCATGTAAGTCCCATTAACACTGATGATATCTACTCATATTTCCAGAGAAGACAGGCAGCCTCCAGAGATTAGCTGAACTGGCAGTGCCATATGAGAGACTACTGCAGATGAGAGGATGTGAGTGAACCAAAATCAACCATGATCCACTGTTGGTTTTTCCCTGTAGCCAGAAAAAAATCCTGTTCTGGTGCTACCTTCCCACTTCCCAGACTCTCAGTCTCTGAAAGTGAGTGAATGCTGTGTTTCTATGTTTCTGATGGTCATTTAGTTTTCAGTGCTAGAATACATTGGAATATAGCTTGACCAAACATCCAGCTTTAGCCCAAACCCACTTTTTAAAATAATAATAATAATAATAATAATAATAATAATAATAATAATAATAATTGTATACTGCAATTTCATTTTTTTTAAAAAACCAAACTGGTTTGCAACCATTATACATACATATAAACTAAAACTCACAGATCTTCAGTTAACTATTACAGAATATGTTTTCTAAATAGATCTGCATAAGCATAGAAAAGTTTTCAGGATACATTAGATAGTGCCTGGTAAAGCTCTGTTGCAAGAGCATTACACAGGACCGCCAATGACACTAAAAACTCCATTTCCTGTCAATGTCAAATGTGCCTCAGCAACTCAGGGGACGACCAACAATGTTTGTGCAGATGATCTCAGTGATCAAGCAGGGATACAAGAGTTCAGGGGGGTCCCTAAGGAAACTCCAGTCTTTTAACTCCAACCCGCAAAAAGAGGATGCGCTGCTAGTTATTGACTATATCTCTCCAACCATTTTACACCTTTTTCTTAGGCTGGAGCTAGATCAAAAGGATGGACCAAGTTACAAATCATCAAGCTATGAATAAAATCTAGAGGCACTGTTTCCTGGTTGGAATCTTGTCCTCCCTGCTGGACACTTTATCTCCCTGTTGCATAAAAAACAAATACTAGATTCAGGGGTTGTCCAATGAAGCTGAGTGGTAAGACATCCAGGTTAGATTAAAGAAAGCATTTCTCCATACAACACAAGGTTAAACCCCAGAATTCACTACCACAAGATGTAGCTGGGGTGGCAGCCAACGTCTAGAGGGGATTCGACAAATTCAAGGAGGATAAAGCTATCAGGGACTAGTAATCATGACAACTATATATTCCCTCCAATTTCAGTGGTAACATGTCTTTGAATATCAGCCGCAAGCAGGACAGTACTATTGCACTCATGTCCAGCTTGAGAACTTTCTATAGGCATCCAATTAACCATGGTGGGAACAGTAGGCTTCAGTAGATAGGCCAAGGGTAGGGGACCTTTTTCACCCAGAGGACTTCATTCCTTTCCAAGGGCAAGCTTCTGAGGGCCACATGCCAGTAGTCGGCAGGGCCAAAGGCGAAAGTGGGTGGAGCAAGGAATGTAAATTTGACCTTTGTACGATGGGCTAACTTGTACACATATCCACACACCTATTTTTATCCTCGATCCAGACAAGCCAGAGGCATTATCAGAATTAAAGGGCACATCCTACCCAGACAAAAACACTCATTGTGCAAAGCAGGCTCAGTGAGGGGTAGATGCCCTAGGCCAGCCAAAGAATCCTGGGGACCGTACTTTGTTAAAGGGTGCAGAGAATTGTTGGAAGATGCTGCTGAACTACAGTTCCCAGGATTCTTCGGTGGAAGCCATGACTCCCAAGTTAGTATGAATTTAGAGCACATTTAAAATACAATGAAAGCACATGACCCCACTCCAAATAATTTTCAGGACTGTAGCTTATCCCTCACAGATGTAGAGTTCCCAGTGCACCCTAAACGAAGCACAGGTCTCAGAATTCTTTAGAGGAAAGTGTCTGCCATGGGCAAAGCGGGGGGCAGGGCGGGGCAGCAGCTGCCCCCGCCTAGATCAAGTAAAACATAGAAATACTTAACTGACCAATCACATCGGTTCTGTCCCCACCAAGAAAGTCCTGCCCGCCCTCCAACAAAAATCCCAGCTACACCCATGGTGTCTGCTTTACATGTTTGGCATGTATGTCACCTAAGAGTGCTTTAAATTCATGGTGTGGATATGACCTGTGACTCAGTTGTGGCTTATTAGCGCCCAACCCACCAGCTGAAGACCAATAGATTAAAGAATAAGTCCTATTGAATTCAGTTGGATTTGCTTCAGACCAGGCATAGGCAAACTCCGGCCCTCCAGATGTTTGGGACTACAATTCCCATCATCCCTGACCACTGGTCCTGTTAGCTAGGGATGATGGGAATTGTAGTCCCAAACATCTGGAAGGCCAGAGTTTGCCTATGCCTGCTTCAGACTAACCATCAATGGGATTACCTTACATGTTTCCCAAGTAAAGCCCCATCTGTACCACACAGTCCCAGCTTTCCCCAAAGAATTATGGGAACTGTAATTCATTAATGCTGCTGAGAGTTGTTAAGAGACCCCTATTCTCCTCAGAGAGCTACAATTTCCAGAGTGGTTTAACTCTGAGAACTGTATGATAGACTCAGTGGTTGCTTGTAGCGCACAGACACACCCCACATGATTCCACAGTACTGTTACTCTTCTGTGGCTCTGTCTGGTACACATTACTTTAGAATTTACAAACACAGACACAAGCTTCAACAGGATTTCTTTGAATGTCCTCCACTGATTCCTTAAGCCAAATGTTCCCAATTTTTCTGTTGAGTTTTTTTTTCTTTTAAGGAAAAGCTCAAAATAAAAATATCCAACTTACTCAAAACATAAACATTCCAAAATAAAAAATGCAAGTTTTTTCAATGATTACAATACTAAAAAGAAACAGAACTTTCTTTTGAGAGGCAGTGTTAAATATTATATGATGCTACATACATACACAAATATCTGGGCAACCCCTTCCATCAACATCGTCTTCGTCTTCTTCTTCTTCTTTGGTGATCACTTGTAGCCGAGTAAGATTGTCTTCCATGAACACAGTGTTAACAGTGAGTCTGTAAGTGACTGTGGAGGCCAATTCTGGATCCACACATCCTTCCACAGTGGAGACATAGGTTTCCGGGTGGAATTTGTTCACGGTGAGGGTTTACCAAATGTGCCTTTCTCTTAGCTCATTTCTCCTTTTCACCCTGAGTTTGTTCTTCTTGAAAGTCCACGACACTTTTGGTAAAGGCTGTTCTCCAACTGGAGCTCTCACAGGCTAGTGTTTCCCAGTTATCAGTGCTTATTCTACATTTTTTTAAAAGATTTGCCTTGAGAGCGTCTTTAAACCCCTTTTGTTGTCCACCCGTATTTTGCTTTCCATTCTTAAGTTGGGCATAGAGTAATTGCTTTGGAAGACAATCATCAGGCATCCAAACAACATGACCAGCCCAACGAAGTTGAAGTTGAAGAATCATTGCTTTGACATTGGTGATCTTTGCTTCTTCCAGTACACTGACTTTAGTTTGCCTGTCTTCCCAACATTGTCTAATGCTGGGAGAGCTGATTTGATGCCCCTGCAGATGTTGCTGGACTCTAGCTCCAATGGTCCTCCATCATTAGCCACGCTAGCAGGGGCTGATGGGAGTTGTAGTCCAACAGCATCAGGAAGGCAGCCTGTGGTCCAACAGCTCTGTGAATCGTTGAGCTGACATGCCTGAATGTGAAGCAAAATAAACCCAAGGAAGTTGATAACTGGGTTGAGGTGCCAAACTATGAAAAGAATCATAAGTAAGCCACTCTCTTTCTGCCAGAGTCTTCCCATCTGCAATTTGCAGTGAGTGGAGTGGAGGTGGAATAATCAGTCCCTCTTCACAAGGAACTTTGGGCATTGTATGGAAGTGCTAACAAGAGTTCAAAATATAACTTGGCACCTGCAAGGCATGAAATGGTGCTCTCTGCACTATGTCTACTTTAGTGTCCATGCACACACTTGCACTTATTTGTATCCTCACATACACATATATCAAACTGAGAGATTAATGCTCTATAATATGTTCTATCTTCCATCAGCCCAAGGCATTTTGGCACCTGAAGTGAACTACAAAATGGCATTCCCTACCCCACAGCACAGCCTGAGAAGAAAGGGTGAGTGAAGGTCTACATGACAAACAAGGGGGAAATGAAGAGCTACACCAGGAATGAGGATGGGAGGAGACCAGCAGTGCCTCCTCTTGGCCAAAAGGCCACTGTAGAGGTGGCATGGGGAGCAGATCTGACCCCCAAGGAGAGCACCACAGATATTGCAATGCTGCCACCATAGTAGCAGTAGCAGGTGATGCATTCCTTAGAGGCCAGAGCTGCTGCCCCTGCGGATCCTGCTGATTGAGGTGGTTGCCCCCACCTTTCCCCATGGGTGGGCCGGCCCAGGGGGGCACCCCAGATATTGCCAGACTACAACTCCCATCATCCCTGATCATAGCTAACTGAGGCTGATGGGAGTTGGATTCCAACAAGGTCTGGAGGGCAACAGGCTCCCACAAACTGTTACAAAAACTGTGAGGAGGATGGTGCGCTCTGAAGAATGATAAGCTGAGCATCCTATATTTCTGCTACATTTTGCAATACATCCCCTGAAAGGCAAAAAGAGACCCTTGCAAGAGGGGGCAGTGATTTAACAGAGTCAGGTATCAGAAAATAGGAACCATCCCTGGTAAATCAGTATTCTTTTTTGCAGTCCCGGACAGGTATTAAAAAAAACTGGAGGTTAAGCAAGCCACTGGCAGATCGTCAAACCAGTCTAATGGAAAGTAATCCCTTGGATAATTTTAGACTTGGATTTTATGGTTTTATTGGGGGAGGGTTTCTCTTTCACTGGAAATGTGTGTTACTTTATGTGCTTCAAAATGGGGCAGGTTGCCATGTTTGGGGGCTCTACTGGGTCCTTCTGCTACAGAGGGCCCCAGACTTATGTCCCCAACAGCACCAGCAGACTGGCTTGAGAAATCACATGTTGTGCAGCTCTGGCTTAACTAGCAGAATACGAAACATAGGTTGAGAATCCTGGGAACCGTAGTTTGTTAGCAGGGCTGGGAATGGCAGCCCTGAGGAGGTGAACTACAGCTCCCAGGATTCCCAGGAAAAAGCCACCTGCTTTACATGTATGGTGTGTACACAGCCATAGCCTCCTAACACAGAACCAGTTTTAAGGACTCTTCCATGTTTGATGCCGAGCACTCCCAAGAGATAGTTGGCTAAACTTAGCAGTGTTGTACGTGTCAATGTGTGTTCTCTTCAGCTGAGCTGAGGATTTAGCTCATGCCCCTCCATTGCCACTTAATCCCCTCTTACACACTTTTGTTTTCTCCTTCACACCTGGGTTACCCTGATGCCCTTCCACCTCCTGTAGCCAGCTCTCTCTCCTCCCCACCACCACCACCCCAAGCTAATGCTGATGGAAAGGTTCAGTCAGCCACACAGCTCAGGAATGAATAGCACGGGCGGTGAACTCTCCATGACTCTGCAAGACCTGCGGAACTTCAAATTGGAAATGACATAACCGCCCAGTTATAGCCAATGGCCATCCTGTTCTTTTACTCAGCAATAACGGGCTGTAAACCAAACCTGGAAAAACACTTACTGATGTGAATCAGCCCAATGAATTCCAGTGGTCGGCGCTTCACTCAGTGAAAACATGTACGGATGACCCATCAGATCTCTGTGCCCGCATCGTCCTGATGGAATTTGATTATGTCAGCATGGCTGTCATATCACTCTCCTGTGCCAGGGCAAAGATGAAGAATTGTTTGTTCCATGCATGCTTTCTCAGACAAATCCCAGTTCCAGGAATATTGTCTTGACACCCAAGTGTATTTATAATCACTTGGGTTCGCTGTATTAAATTTACATAACTCTGATGCCAGATCATCAATGGGCTCACAAAAAAACCCATCCTTGAAGCAACATTAAGCCAGATTCATGTCCTGGCATTGCGCTGACTCAGTCCGCTGATCAGTGCAAACCACAGAGGCGGCCACGCTCATGTAACACCTCATCAGCAGACATTATGCAAAGGAATTTAACGGGTTTCCATACAAAGAGCAATGTGATGCATGCAAGATTCACTGCCTGCCTGCCCCCCCCCCAGCCCTGTGCTGCTTTCTTTATAGCGGGTAAACGAGACAGAGCATATTTCTGTTAAGAAGCAAGGTCTGTCAACCAATTAATGACTTTTTAGATGATGAGTCACCTGCCTTGTAGCCAATTAATCAGTCAATTAAATTTAAATACATCTGCAGATTACCAAAACCTTGATATGTTGACTTTTTTGAGATACTGAGTGAAGGGTGAAATAACTTACAGCTTACAGAAGCGACTCCCTACTTGGTAGAAGAGAAAGGCGAAATGGAACACATTCTTTATCTTTTCTTATTTCACTCCCTACTGCTGTTCATAACACAAGCAAAACTAGATTCAAAACAGCACCACAATTTGTTATCTTGTCCCTGATTACAGTTTCTCCTCTTTGGCCCACTCCAACCATCCACTTAATCAGCTAATGTTGGTTGATATACCAATCAAATCAAGTACGGAATTCAGATGACTAGCTACAGTGTTCATCACCCAGTGAGTATCACTGGATACATTCTGCTGCATGTCAAAGATCTTGGAGCCCTGATGGTATTGAAGGTATCAGATATAACTTAAACTTGGAGAGCACAAGAGACAGAAAAATGTAAGTACCACACATGGTCCTCACTTCTGCGTTCGATTTGGATGCTTCATTATTATCATTATCTTTGTTTATCTGTATGCCATCTTTCCAGAGTGTACCATCCTCAAGGTGGTTTGCAACTTCAAAAAGTTCACATAATTCACTAACATGACATAAAGGTAAAGGTAAAGGGACCCCTGACCGTTAGGTCCAGTCGTGGACGACTCTGGGGTTGCGGCACTCATCTCGGGTTAGTGGCCGAGGGAGCTGGCATACAGCTTCTGTTTTTTTATTATTATTATTCATAATTTTTATTAATTGTAACTTTAACATACATACATAGAACTTACAAATTATATTTACATTATTATCCGTTAAATTACATTACTTCCAATCTATTTATATCATAATTCATATTTATAATCCATCTTACATCTTGTAGGCTCTACTCTTCTTACAATACAAACCCACCAACATTATCCCCCCATACCCCCTCCCCTTCTGGGTCATGTGGCCAGCATGACAAAGCCGCTTCTGGCAAACCAGAGCAGCACACGGTTTATGAACGATAAATAACCATATAAACTAATGGGGGTATCATATGAATAAATGTGAAATGAAATGAAACAACCCACTGACCATTCAGAATTAAGTCTAACAAACAAATACAAAACTGTAATGCCACTCCAAAACTAAAATCTTGACCTGAGCAACAACCCCTGAACAATACCCTACCTTCATGGTATCTGAATTTTCTGAACAGCAGAGGAAGTTGTTGTAGGTGTACTCAGAAAGGGCCTTGCCCTCCCAGGCCAAGTGGAAAGGGACCAGATAAACAGGGAGGACTCAGAGCAAGAGAGGGCAGAATGAGCCCTTCTTTGCAGCCTTCTACCCCAAAGTCTCTATGGTGCCCCCCACCCTATTGCTTTGCATAGCCTACTGTTGTTGTCATTACTCATTACTTTTAAGCCTCTTAATTTTTTCCAAGCATGGTACAGAGATTAAAAGACAAGGCAGCTCTTGCACACAGGGCCATAACAAAGTACAACAAAGTACAAAACGAAAGGAGGAGGGAATAGGAAAGCGAGCACCCAAGCAGTTCATTGGCTGAAATTTATTCACTAGCCAATGAATGGGTCCAGACTGGTTTGCTGCTTGCCATGAAGTTCTTCCCAGGAGGCAGGGCATGCAACATTCAGTTGGCCCTTAAGTCTCCTGGCCTAGGGATGGCTTCAGACTGTGGTTCAGATATAGCTAATTAGAAACGCCAAGTGTTGATAACAGCACCCTTGGGGGAAAGCACTGGGGGGCGGTGGCGGTGGCGGTGAAGAATGCCATCAGCTCCCAGAAGGCAAAACATCTGCTATATCCCAAATTAGGAGAGCAGTATGTTGAGCACTAGGGATTAAGGCACCATGACATGGTGAAATACAGCCAGATGACACATAACTGGCTTCACACTCGGGAAACATAAGTCAACAATTTGCAAGAATGTGCAGAGCAAAGGCTGCTTTCATCAGGATGACACCTCAGAGTTTAGCTTTGCAGTATATGAACCTACCCTAGGGAAGATCCTGACCCAGAAGAACCAGGTGAGGCAGTTCTCCCTGGAATTCAGAAATTCAGCAGTTCTCCTTGGAATTCAGGGAGATTGGTCTTTCCCTCTGCACAGTTTTACTTAGTTGTTTTCATTTACCGGTATTTAAATTTATCCAGATATGTATGGCACACCTTTCTGCTCCCATACTCAGTGGGACTTTCAAGAGGATGGCAAGTGTGGCAGGAAGATTCAAGGACAATCAAAGACGCAGGCAAACTTTTCAGTTCAGTATGGTGTAAAGGTAAAGGAAAAGGAAAAGGATGGGGTTGCGGTGCTCATCTCACTTTCAGGCCGAGGGAGCCGGTGTTTGTCCACAGAAAACTTTCAGGGTCATGTGGCCAGGATGACTAAACCGATTCTGGTGCAACGTAACACCGTGATGGAAACCAGAGCACGTGGAAATGCCATTTACTTTCCCTCTGCAGCAGTACCTATTTATCTACTTGCACTGGCGTGCTTTCGAATTGCTAGGTTGGCAGGAACTGGGACAGAACAACGGAAGCTCACCCTGTCGCAGGGATTCGAACCGCCAACCTTCTGATCAGCAAGCCCAAAAGGCTTAGTGGTTTAGACCATGGCGCCACCCACATCCCTGTTCAGTATGATGAAGTGTCGTATCCGCACCACTCTTCAAGAGCACTGGCTATTCTTCTATAGTTCTCCACAACATATTGTTGTGAATAGGGATTTTCAGCTCTGGCTAATATGAATGGTTAGAAAAAAGAAAGGCTTATTTGTTCTGATAAGATGAGAGAAATTAGACCTCATATAAATGAGATCACCCAGCAAAAGCAAGCTCACACCTCTCATTGAGTCTGTATATATACTTAAGGTACAAATGTAAGTGGCTCATTTATAGTTATATTTTGGGAATGATTCATGTTCTTAGGTAGCTGCATTGTTTTATACATTCTGGATTCTCCATGATCATATTATAAAGTAGTTGTGTTCTGTGTTATATAAATCAAGCACTGCTAGGAGTTGTTCCTTATTTCCCCAAATACTTATACTTACACACACACACACACACACACACACACACACATGCTGAAAGTATGGGCCAGACAAAAAAGTTTGAGAACCACTGTTTTAGGGGGTTCTCCCAATATTGTGAAGCAGAGTTGGGGGTGGCACAGGGGAAGAAAGGGGGCATTCCCATTTTGCTTGTGGGAATTCTTGCACTGGGTTCCCCTCATAATGTGTGCAATACACTGTATTAGTTGTGGTTTGTCATTAGAAAACCTTCAAAAGGAATGCAACAGAACCCATTCTGAGTTTGGCCCAGCCCAAATAAATCATGTCCCCTTCCACTTCTTCCAGGGAGAAGAAACAGCAGAGGATTCTTCATTAAGTACAAGAGCAGAGCCCTGGGAGATGGGCACAATTAATAAAGCAGCAGATATAGGTCATTGCCAGCTCTATTAATTCTATCGCTTCAAAACTCACACACACATTTCTAAACAAGTCCAAGCCCTTTGGGGAGGTTGAGCCATAATCTGCAGCACAGTTGCAAATTGTATCCCATAATGGACCAATTATGTGGAACATGCTGCCTATGTGATTGCATCTTATTTGGTGAGAAATACAAACATGAGTAATTATTACATTGCTATTTCTCTCTCTCTCTCTCTCTCTCTCTCTCTCTCTCTCTCTCTCTCTCTCTCTCTCTCTCTCCTGAATCTACTGCAGACTCTGCAAAATTCCTCTGTCTTGGAAAAATGGCTGGTTGTGTCTCTGGCATCAATGGGACACTGATGATGATGGTGGTGGTGATTAATTGTTACGGTTCTCACTTTGGATCCCAAAGTGTTAAACAACCTTTTCTAGGTAAGGTGCTTTTTGCTGTGTTTTACTGGTGGATGCGAAGAAACCCAAGGAAGAGGAAGCTATGATTGTACACTGATTCCATAATTAATGAAGATCATTTCTAAAATTTAAACTGGACTCCAGGAGGAGTAGAACACAGAGGAAGAGAGAACTAGGGAAGCAGTAAAGCAATGGGACAAAGAGAATCCTTTCATCCCTAATCTTCACGTGAATATCAGCTGGGAACTCTGCTGGTTGCTCTGTCGTGCTGCCAAGATGCTGCACCACTTCATGCTGGTATATTTTAAGATCTTGTGGGTGTGTAGGTGTTGTAAGTTTAATAATAGCTTCAGATTGTACAGTCTAAGAACAACGGGAAGCATCTTTTTGCTTTTTCCAAACATCTATTTGTGAAATGATGCATATTTGGGGGGGGGGGGTGTATGGAGTGTTGGGAGGAGGGGTAGTACTTCTGGTGGGGACACCCCATGCTCCTTCTGGGGTAGTTGGTTCACCTTTGGTCCTCATGCTGCACTCAGCTCTCACCTGTGGCTCCCAAAAGCTGTCAGCATGCAACAGTGACCACAACCTGGGAGTGGTTTCGTCTGCTTGGCTAAACCAGGTGGAGGTAGCTGATGGATCTCAAACCCTCTGTGAGTTAGGGACTTCCCTGTGTGTGAAGACAAGCTCCAGTGGATTGAGTGTACAAGGGTCCACTGGTCAAGAAGGTGGTTTCTGTACAAGCTTTAGAGGGAAGTGAGGGGCAGATAGGACTCATCAACCCGGGAAGATAGACCATCTAGCACAGGGGTCAGCAACCTTTTTCAGCTGTGGGCCAGTCTACTACCATCCCTCAGACCATGTGGTGGGCTGGACTATATGGGGGGGGGGGAGTGAATGAATTCCTATGCCCCACAAATAACCCAGAGATGCATTTTAAATAAAAGCACACATTCTACTCATGTAAAAACACCAGGCAGGCCCCACAAATAACCCAGAGATGTGTTTTAAATAAAAGGACACATTCTACTCATATAAAAACACACTGTTTCCCAGACCGTCCACGGGCCAGATTGAGAAGGCGATTGGGCCGCATCCAGCCCACGGGCCTTAGGTTGTCTACCCCTGATCTAGCAGAAGGAAAACTCTGATCCTAAACCTCTGCTGCCTTGTGAGACATCTTTGGGAGAAGAAAGGACTAAGGAGTAAGTGCTACACAACTCCAAAGTGGAGTCCCTAAGGCAGTTGGATGACACCTTGTACACCTCCTTCTGGCAAGTCCTGCAGCCAAGCAGGTGCCAAACATATTGCTGTTCTTTCCTTTGGACCACATCAGCAAGGCTGAGAGGGAAGTCTTGTTGTCTGGCAGGGGCGTAGCAAGGCAGTCCGCCCCAGGTTCCATAATGGAGGGGGTGACAAATTATCAAGGAACAATTACTGCCCTACTAGGGCGGTTCATAAAAAACTTTTTTTTAAAAAAAAAATGCCTGCTCCGAAGGTCTTATCTTACTATACTAGGGATTATATAGCTATATATGAAATTTCATGCATATCGGTTAATATCTTGACCCTCCTCGACCAAAATAGCTGTTCACTTGGCCATTTTCCTATGTCATGAAGGCTGAAATTTCAGTTCAGTGGAGCACTTACTGTTCCCAACCCTAACCCTGTGGAAAGCCATCTAATTAGACTTTAATTTGATTTTGAGATGTTTTTAGGAGGTAATTTAATTATTGTTTGATTTTATACCAATGTTATGCATCTGATGTTAGCCACCCTGAGCCCAACTTCAGCCAGGGATGGCGGGATATAAATAAAAGCTTTTTATTATTATTACTTGTTATTATTCCTTTGTAAGAAAATATGAAATAACGTACAACCATTTTTGCAGGTGGGGGGGGGAATCAATGGGGGGGGTTGACAAGAAATTTTCTGCACTGGGTACCCCCTGACCTTCCTATGCCTCTGTTGTCTGGCAGCCCAAAATCTCCATACACCCTGCCCAGGCTTGTGCCCCAAGGAGGTCACCTTTGTGCTGTTTAGGCAACCATTTGAAGTCAACCCCAGAGGCGCAGATGGATGCCAACAACAATCAGCTATGAACTGGCAAAGAAGCTGGGTTCTTGCACAGAGATTTGTTTGAATATAGTAGCAGATAACTTGCAAAGCTTGTATTGCTTATTCCCATTCATAGTGACATTTACAAAATCACTGTGCAAAAATAAACACTTCAAATGAAATCAGATGGAATAAAATGCAAACACGGTAGTCCTTAAGATGCAGATGAGTCATGATGAGAAAAGGAAGTAGAGATGTTTCTTGTTTACATATGCCTTCTGAAAGCTTCTCTTTTCAGGGATCCTTTCAACAACAAAAATTACACCATGCAAAAGATGAGTACAGAACTTCAGATGACACGGCCAGGCGGCCTTATTTCAGCAAGATTGGCTGTCTGGTTTGCAAATGGTCATATTTTAACAGGAAAAAATTGCTTTCAAAAGATGTGTTCCCTCTTCTGTTGCTGCAATTGCCCACAAAGTGCCACCTCTACCTAGGTGTAATGTCTCCAAATTGCCTTAGGTCTGCTTATGCCTTGGAACTGTAATGTGTCAATTTCAAGGTGCAATTTCATGTAATCTGGCAGGGTTAAAAAAGAAATGTGTCTGTGTGCGCGAAAGCATGTGTGTTTCTCACATGAGGAAAGAAAAAAAGGCTTCCCCACAATCTCAAGCCAGATATTTGAGGTCTGACGAGACACTGAATATTAACCTTTTCTCAATAGGTAGCAGTTAAGGATGCAATCCTAACCCTGCTTACATGGGAGAAGCCACCATTGAATTCAATAGGATTTACTTCTGTTGAGGCATGGTTAGAATTGTGAGGTAATCTTTGTTTTTGCCTCACCATTTGCAGGGGACTGACTGCTTGCCATACAACTTGCTTTGAAAGCCATGATAACAGGTCTGTCACCTCACCATAACCCAACATAGTCCTGTTCCCCAAGAGTAATGAACCCTAAATATGTTGTGTATCTCCCTAAGTGGCTGGAGGGGTGTAATGATGTAACTAAGAACAGTGTAGAAATTCATTCATTTATTTAAAATGCTTTCTATGCCACTTATTGAAAAATAAATGAAAACCCCAAGGCACTTAACTACAATAAAAATAATATTGGGGTTCTAGTTGGCCACTGTGAGAACAGGATGCTGGATTTATATGAGGTTTTGGTCTGGCTTCTAATGTTAATAAGACATAACAACAAAACAGTAAAGCACAGTTACAGTACCATGGTCATTAGAAGCAGACATCAGCTGGTCAGGAAAACCTTTGTGCAAAAGGTTTTTGGTAAACAGTTATTTGTTTAAAGTATTTTCTGTGTGACTCACTTCCTTTGGTCTGGCTTTAATCTCCCACCAGGGCTGGCCTGTGCATGAGGCAAACTGAGGCAGTCACCTCAGATAGGGGAATCCAAGGGGTGCCTCCATGCAGTTGCCCCTGCTGGCTGGATAAGGGGCTGTGGTGGCCTCTGCGTTCTGGCAAGATCTCGCGAGCCCCACAAGATCTCAAAAGAGTCCCATATGAGCTTGTGGGACTCTTGCAATATCTTTCTGGAACCCAGAAGCTGCAGCTGTGTGACCCTGGTCAGTGAGGCTTGGTGGGGGCAGCAAGTTGGGATGCCCAGTAATTGACATGCACACAGAGCAACACCTCCCTCTGTTTTGCCTCAGGCAGCAAAATGGAAGGAACTGCCCCTGTCTCCCACCACCTCTGTCTGCCACTGCTCAGCTTCATTGGCTGACCCTGCTAGGTTCTGATATTATGAAAGAAAGAGAAAACTTCCTCTCTATTCACACCCTTCATAAACTTCAGCTGCATTCACACAGCAGTTTATTCCATTTCCCCAGCATTCCCTTAATTGATAGCTTCTGCATTATATTTAAGCTTCCACATGATGTAAAAGCCACTTCCAGAAATATAGTGGAATATTGCACAAGTTCACTGCTCATTTCTGTGTTTTTTATTCGTGGGGGCGGGATCCGTTTGTAGCCTCCTTATTTTAGCCAAACACAGGAGTAAAGCAATGGAATTTGTTTAAAAATAAAATAAAATAAAATGGGAGAACAGAAGTACACAGGCTTGGAAAGCGTAGGGGGAGCAGTGACGTCATCCAATGACTTTCATTGTTGTGTCACAATACGCCCACTGGTATGAATGAAATCTAGCACAACATTCCAGTGTATCAGTCAAAAAGCCTCAGTTCCAAAGCACAACAGGAACTGCACTTTGAAAGGAATGCTAGAAAACAGGATAGAAGAGCTGGTATCATAACCAGGATAACGGATGCAATATTCCCCATCTCTGAAAGTATACACCTCTATCACAACCCCTCCACTTTGCTTGCCTTCCCCCCCCCCCACCCAAAAAAGGAAGCCCCAAATGTAACCTTTTCCTCATAGAGGAGCAGCTTGTTCAGGCAGCAAGCATAGGGTGCATGCAAAGAGGACAGCAGATGCTCACTCATTTAATTTATTATTTTATTTTGACCTTGGGGGCTAGAGAGGGACACCAGTTGGGTTTTCCACCTTGGGGCGCCACGATGTCTTAGGGCCAGCCGCTGTCTGGGATAAACATAACCACACTGACCCTGGGCGAGGCCAGTATACAGCATTCTGAAAGAGGGATGGTTTATTAGTAATTAATTTACTTATGCGAAGCATTCCTTCATGAAAGGTCATGTCCCAAGAAGGTGTCAATGATTCAAAGATAGAAACTGGGTGGGGACAGGTCCAGGAAAGCAGGTTTCTGGGGGCTGGTCAGCAGAGGCTCAAGAGGGAGGGATGAAGAATCTAAGAAGAGTCCAGCTGCATCAGGCAAAAGGGGGCCCCATCTAGCTCAACATCCTGTTCTCACATTGTCCAACCAGATGCTTCATTGGAAAGTCCACAAACAGAATCTCACAACATCCTCCCTGCTTGTGAGTCTCAGTAATATAGAAAGCTAAGAAGAGCCATGCTGAATCAAGACAAAGTCCCATTGGACCCGGTAGATCCCTATTCCCTGGACTAGGGGAACGAGGCTTGTCCCCTAAATGTTCCCAGTAAATTAGAGTATTAAAGCCTGGCACCTCCTTCACAAAGCCCGGGAAGCTGGTGCCCAGCTTAGGGAGGGAGGCACAGTGCCCACGCACACAATGTTGGGATGTCATGTGCACAACCTCAGCCTCCCCAATCACCCTGGCGCCTCTGGCCCTAACTGATCCCCTACAAAAAAATTCACTGCACAACCCACTGCTGTTCTGCTCCCAGATCTGCCATCTCCAAACTAGTTTAACAGTATTTCCCTCTTCCCTTGGAACTCTGGGAATTATAGCTCTGTGAGGGGAATAGATGTCTCCTAGGAAGTCTCAACATGCTTTGCAAACTACAGCTCCCAGATTTCTTTGGTGGAAGCCACGACTGTTCAAAGTGGTACCATATTGTTTTATATATGTATGGCACGAGTGTGGCCTAATTCTAGTTTTCTCCCAAACTACCTCCTTGCTGATGTAACGGACCAACCCCGTGCCTGGGTGTGAGCAGGTGCCCAGCACTCGAAGAGTTAACACCCACTCTAGATGACTGGCAGCACAATCGCAGAGGCGGGTCTTTTCCACCTTTTAAAAGGGGAGAATGGCAGTTGGGGCGTTTGTTGTGGGTTGTGGGTCAGGGAGTGAGGGAGTGAGGGTGAGAGGGAGAGCGGGTTGCAGGTTAGGCTTAGGTTAGGAAAGGAAAACGTTTATTCCTGTTTAAAGTTGTATCCAAGCTTATGTACCTAATTGAAGAACATTGTAACCGCATTCTACCTTAACTTCCTTGATATTAATGTTACCTCAATAAACATATTTTGTTTGTTCAAACGTTCGTGGACTCTGGCAGTGCGTCAGTACCTCTAGAGGTGTGGTTGAGGGGAAAAGCACATAGAGATTTCCTTGAGGAAAGGGGACGGGTGGCTTATTTTCCCTAACACACAGAGGACTGGGCAGGGAAGCCAAAGGTGCCACGCAGTTGCCAGAAAGAAAGGGCAAGCTGCAGCAGTTTGGGAACCCAGGGTGGGAGAATCCCAAGGTGGCAGGAGTTCCACTTTAAGAACGTGGAGAACTGAGGTACCCCGAGGACTTCTCTCATAACATTCATTGTGGGGATTCATTTTAGTCGTCGGTGAACCCTAGGGAGAGACACAGTCAGGGGAAACGTTTTACAGTTGTGAGGGCTCTTGGTGGGACACTGAAAGGGCTCGTCACAGCTGAGTTCTATGTGGACTAAGGAACCGGAGGGACTGGTTGTAAGAAAGGAGTCAGGCAAGGTTGAGCTGATGGCAGGCTGAGGTTGGTGAAGCAGTGCCCACATTCACTCTAATGGAGCAACTTCCACCAATTATACATTACGTGCACCTCCCTAGAAATCTCAGATGAAGGGCCCTTTAGAAATACTTTTAAATAAAAAATAAATTCTCCCACCGTGAGGGATTCCAGTTCAACTTCTCACCTAATGACCTCACATTTTCTTGCTTCATCATTGTTCCCTCCGAGGAAATTATTCATCTGAATAGCTCAGCAAGGTGAAGCTCTTCTTCTTCAGACCTCAAGATAAATTTTAATATTTGCACACCACATGGTTTTATCACCAAAGTCTGCTGTACTTTACTTCAGTTTTATGTGAGTCATAATGAAAACCATGTGCAAACATTTGTAGCTCAAGGACTGGTGCACGTCCGTGTGGTTTGAGTTAGGATTTTTCAAAACAGAGGCAGCACACGCAAGATTTTAGGCAAAAGATGAAAACTGTCCACAGCTAAGGTATTGTGTTTTTTTTTTTCTTTTTGTGGGGTGTGCGCATGTATGTGAAGGATCGTTGCTTTGTAAGTTGAAGAACTGAGTATTCCTTGCAAATACATATAAGAATTTTGTCTAATAAAAATGGGGAAATCAGCCTTCTATTTCTTTTCTTTTAGAGGGACAGACTTCTGAAATTGACAAAAGCAAAATGTGCTTCTCCGTTGCCTGTTTTTAGCACTAGGATGTTTTGCCACCCAATTTCCACAGAAAACAAGCTGATATGTAAAGTGACAGCCAGTATTACAACCTATTCCATATTTTCTATAACAACATTCCAAATGTCTATGGCTGTGTACGCATTGCCACTTCCTCAGGTTCCATTCTCACCCCTGCTGCTTGATGCTAGGCACTGCCCCATACGTGGCATCCTGGGGCTTCTTGAGAAATATGCCTGTTTGGTGGGGTTTCCCCTCAAACCAGCTTCCATCTTATTTGAAAACATAAGCTGCAGTTAAGCTGAGGTGTGTGCAGTTCAGACAAGCTTTGCACATGTGCAGGCGACAGCTTCCTTTAATAGGAGCTTGGGGGCGGGTTTTCCATGTGCATCAGGTGAAGATCTCCCTGACCCTCTCTGGAGTTGTACAGCAAGTGGCAATGCAACTTGAAAAACAGTGGCAGGAAAAAACCTCACTGAGTTTTAAGCCATTAATGTGTGCCTAGCTTAAGAGTAGTCTCTATCCCATTGGTTCCCCGTTAGGGGTCCATGATGATCTCGGCCAATAATGCTACTGATCTGAGCTGAATTCCCTCATGCTGAGGGAGACCAGGGCAGCCAATTGCAAGGCGCTGCCTTCCTCTCACACTAATAAAGAACAGGGCAGCTGATCACCCTCACTTCAAGGCATCATGGAACTACCTTCCCCTGGCACTGAGGTGGAGCAGCTTTTCTCAGTCAGCAGGAAAGCAGCAACAGGCACAGTGGATGTGCACCTTCACTGGCTGCCCTGCTGATGGCGGCTTGCTGCACCCCCCCCCCCGATCCATCCCCATCCCTTCCCACTCAAACCATGCGATGGAGGTGACTCCACTTCCTCTCCCCGCCCCCCAATCCAATCTGTGTGGCTGCTCTTTCCCATGCCTGACCTCCAATTTCAGACACAGTGATATATCAGAATATCACAATGTTTAGCTGCTGTTGTATCATGATGTTGAAAACCACATATTGCTCAGCCCTAGTATACCTAAGGCCGTTTGTTTCTTAGGGGCTATCCCACATTTTGTTCAAAAAATTGCTTTGCAGAGGTAACTACCACAGAGTTATCAACAATTTCAAAAGTCGCTCTTGGACTTGAGATGCCACATTTGCATGATGCATTTAAAGTACTCAGACCTCTTCAACAATCATGAAGAATCCTGGGAACTGTAGTTTGTTGAGGGTGCTGGGAACTACCACTCTGTAAGGTCGACAAACTACAGTCTGAGAAACTACAGTTCCTAGAATCCTCCATGACTGTTAAAGGGATATAATGGTGCTTTACAAGTAGATTGCAGGTGTGACCTTGTGAGTGATTCAACAGCCTCTGAGATCAGATCAAATTCTTGGGACTTGGCCAAAACCCAGGAAAGTGAGGTTGTGAGGGAAAATATCCCCCATTTCTCAATGCAGCAAATATGCTAGGCTCCAGAAAAGGGGCAGCCTTCCATCATCACCTTGAATCACTAAGTGCCAAGGACTTTTGAGGGGAGGGTTGGGGAGCACACCCATCATTATTAAAGCTGCCGGGATTGATTCAGTAGGAAGAGCGTGGAAGAAAATCCAGATTCTGGTATCCACTCCAAACCCCACCCCCACCACCCTCAGCCCAGAATGTCCTATCTGCCCGCATTAAAATTTCGGAGGAGACCCGGCGGCTTTTGATCTATTCACGGTGCCATCAAGGTCTCTTAATAGGAGTGAATTTGCCCCCCCCCAAAAAAAAGCTTTAAAAAGGCGGAGGGCTTTGCTGAAAACAGGAATCCCCCCTCCCCATTTTCACACTTGTCCGAAAGAATAGAAGACTAAGAGAGCTTCAAATGCTGGTTGACAGATGGGAAGACAAATGGGCCTTAAAATCCTTGATCTCTGGAGTCAGAGCCATGGTCAGCTCAGATAGACATACATCTCTATTTTGATGTTGACCTCAAAAGGGAAGAGGCCTGAGTCAACAGAGAGGTCAAAGGGTAGAAAACATCCCAAGCCGTGGTGCAGATGTGGGGGGAGGGGTGGCACTGCTTTGAACTTGAGGACAAACTCGCTAAACAGTGCCCAGTTGACAGAGAGCCTTCCTGACATGGGCCATCACACAAAGATGAGCAGTGCCTGAGCCGTAGAATTCCCTGTGCGGTTCTCCTCTTGGCACCACAGAGTGGAAGAAGGAGAGCTATTGACTTAGGGCTGGGTTTGCCATCTCCTTTGCCCTTCCAAGTCTCAGCTGCCAAGTTATAGAGAGATCCCTAGAATGAGACACACGTATGACTGGCGAGGGAAGAGCAATTCATTCGGGAACACTTTAACAAATATAGACATGCAGTCCAACAGACGTATCCCATCCTCCACCCCCCCTAGATCAGGCGCCCTTTGCAAGCCTTTTAATTTTTATTGGAGGTTTATATTTGCTTCTGTGCTGAGGTTTTACAACAGGATCAAGCTTCACTCTAGGTTCATGGTGGGGAGAGGGCGGAGTAGACCACACCTTGGCTATGAATAGGGCTGGCAAAATGTCAAGACTGACTGATGCCTTTCAACCATTGCTTCATTAGTCAAAGGCTGAAAATATGCAGGGGCTTTTAACCTTAGAAAAACAGCATGGTCAGACCAAAGGTCCCATCTGGTCTAGCATCCAGCTTCCCACACTGACCTGCCAGATGGTACTTTGGAAGCCTGCAAGCAAGGCTTGGAAGCTTCTACTGTGCAGGCCACAGCCACTATTCAGTGGTATAGTGCCTTTGACTCTGGAGGTTCTGTAAGCTTACTGTTCTATTTAAAAGCATGTATAAACCACTTAACATTTATAAAATCCCTAAGCAATGTACACAAATAACATAAAAACAATGAAACAGTATCATAAAAACAAGGACAGCTAGAAACAGGAGTTAAGAAGTAACAGGATCCAATCTTGTGGATCAGGGAAAGTCTGGGCAAAAAGCCACATCTCCATAAGGTGTCTGAAATACCTAGTAGGTGATGCTTCATTTACATCAGAAGGGAGATCAATCCACACTACAAAGGCAATGGCATAAGATACCCATTTTTAGGTCATCAGGACCAAGAACTTTATTTGGTGGAAGATTTCTGCTATTGCAGCTAGTGTGTGGCAGTAGGCAATATGCCCACTAGATATGTAGGCACACACCCACACAGCCAGAGCAACCTAAGATCTTCAATCCTCTCACTGAGATATCCCACAGACTACTCTAGGGATAGCTAGTGTGGTACCAACACTGCTCTACTAATGTTTCTGGACTCCCATCAGCCCCAATCAGCATGGCCAATGATGTCAGGGATGGTGGGAGCTGGAGTCCAGCAACATATGAAGAGCATCATGCTGTATACTCCTACTCTACTCCTTCCCAGAACCTGGAGTACAAGGAAAGCTATTAACTCAGTAACAAAGAAAACCTCTTGTGTGCAGCTACCAGATGCCCCAATGAACAAAGCAAGGTTTGGATTCTTGGAACAATATCTCTGTTAGGAGCTCTCCAAGGTCCTATGTTTGCTACCTGCTATCTACTGCTGACTACCTGGATCCACCACTTCAAGTGCATGTCCAGTGCCACTATGGACCTCTTACTGGACTGCTTGACATAGCTCCAAACTGAAACAGAAGAGCACTGACACAGTAAGATGCTTAAGGCATGTCTCCAAGTAAGACAGAGAAAGACTCACAACTGTCTGTTACAGTTACTACCTGTAACTGAAACCCTAGAGAGCCACTGCCCATCAGCATGGACAATACTGAGCTAGATGGACCCAATAAACTGACCAAGTATAAGGTAGCCTCCTATGTTCTTAACCCCATAGAGTCTAATCCTATAAGATAGCTTTTTACGGTACTAAATGGGTAAATCTCCTTTTTGAACGTTGTAAAAATTGAAATTTCCTAATGGTTCTGATTGTTACTTCATTACTTATATCAAACTTGGACTTTGAAGGCAAAGAGTGTCTTTCATTCCCCCTCACGTTGTTTCAGCAAGCCTGGGTCCAAAACAGCAGCCAGTCATAGCTCCTGTGCAGCCTCCTCCAGCCAGCACCAGGATGGTTCTGACCTCCAGCTCCCACATGTAGTTCTGGCCTTTGTCCTCCTTCTTCTTGCCAATGCACCTCTCACCAAAACCCCCAAGCCTCCTGTCAAACCAAGACTTTTTCATGTCACCTCATGGTCCTTCCCGTCACCTTGGCAACCCCAGACCTAAGTACCTTCTTTGATGTGTGGGTGCCTGGCCATTGTTTCATAATGGCTTGCATTCAAGGACAGGCTGCTTTGCAGAAACTGGCCCAGGGATTCCTTGTAGTTTGCATTTTACATTCCTATCCCAAATATTAGCTAGATACTGGCATTCATTAATTTCTTAGGTTTCAGGGGAAGGGTCTCAGTGGTAGAGCATCTGCTTTGCATGTAGATTCAATCCCCAAGATCTCCAAGTAGGGCAGAAAAAAGACTCCCTGTGTGAAATCCTAGAGAGCTGCTGACAGTCTGCATATAGACAATACTGAAGTAGCTGGACCGATAGTCTGACTTGGTACACAGCAGCCTCCTGTGTTTCTCCCTATGTTTCTATGTGGATCCAACAGAAATCTAGGAATGTAGGGAACAGGTAGGAAATGCACCAATTCCAGTAGAATTAATGGAAACTTGACCCGGTGCCTCACAAGCTGGGTGCTCAGTTCCTCCACATTGCCTTTTTTCATCTGTCCATGGATGCAATTATTTGAATGCTGCCCATTCCATTAGGTAAGTTTCAATGGATCATATGTCATGCATTTTGGTTTCCCTGAATGCCCAGATGATTCTTGAATTCATCATTTCTCTTGCATTCCATGCAGTTAGCAGAACCAAACACCCACTCTCCCACCCACACCGACAGAGAGAGGAGGGCTCAGATATGATCAAGGAAAGTTACGATGCTGCAGCAGATGCTGTAACAGATGCTGCAGAAGGTGTGAAAACAGAGAGTGTTTAATGTATCAAATGAGGTTTTTCCATCATACATGCTATTTGTTTGAAGGGCTGCCTAGGCTGGCATCAGATGTAGAAGACTGGATTGTCAGCAAAAGATAACACAAAGGAGTTCTGTGTAATGGCAATTGATGAGTCAATTAGGATGACTGATGCAACTCACAGGCAGATCTTCCATTTAATATATCAATGACCAGATATTAGGTAGAGTGCTAACATATGTGCTCTGGGGAGCCTCTACTTTGCAAGAAGCCCTGTTGCACTAAAAAGAGGGATGCATTCACTGGGGCTGGAGCAGACCTAGAATTGGGCAGGCAGCCCCCCTCAATGAACATTTTTAATCTAGAGGTAAGACAGGCAGCCTCAGAATTCTCAAGCAGCCCCTCTGATAATTTCTGGTGCACCATGAAAAGAGAGAACAGCGATGTTGTTTGAGGTAACAGGGTCTTTATCATTCTTTGGGGTTCCCATAATGCCTATTTTCAATGCCCATCAGAAGATTCCTTCAGCCAGCCAGGCACTTCCTGTTTTCATGGCCATGGAAGCAAATGAAATTTCAAAGCACCACCTAGCAGGGCTGGTTTTGCCACCGAGGAGCGAGTGAGGCTGTCTGCTTCACAGAAGCACCACTGAAGAAGGCAAACTGTCAGTGATTTAGCCTAAAATGTATTTACCACAGCTATTGTTGCTATTCTGGATTTTCCTTAGGCATTCCATCAACATATATCTAGACTTCACCAAGAGCCACACTAGACATGATAGCAGCAATCATGTTTGCCAAATGACAAACTTGCCACAAGTGGCCAGATTTTACAATGAAATGTATGCACAGGCAGGGCTTCTTTTCAGCCAGAACTCACTGGAACTCAATTCCAGAACCTTTCAGGTGGACGCTGTGAGGGATCCCCCTCCCTCCCCTTTTCGATTCTTCCCCAACCGTGACTCTCCCTAGGTTTCACTGTCCACTAGGATGAATCCTTCAGTGGTTATATGGGAGTGTCTCTGGGGTACCTCAGTGCTTTACATTTGAAACAACTCTTGCCACCTTTGGGATCTCCCGCCCTGGGTTCCCAAACTACTGCAGCTTGCCTTCACTTTAGGCAACTGCGTGGCACCTTTGGCTTCCCTGCCCAGTCCTCTGTATGCCAGGAAAATAAGCCACCCGTTCCCTCTATCACAGGAAACCCTTAGTGCTTTTCCCCTCAGCCACACCTCTTGAGGCACTGACGCACTGCCACAGTCAGCGAACGTTTAAACACTTTTAACTTTATTAAGGTAACTTGAAAACATGGATGTCTTGAGTTATTACTGGTACAAATCTTCTTATATAATTCAGCTCAGTTATAATCTTTCCTGCATCCCGTTAGCAATGGTAATGACCTTTCCTCCCATTTCCCAAAGCCTAACCTCACAGTTTCTCTTTCTAAACCTCCACACCCAACTGCCAACCCCCCAACTGCCTTTTTAGGTTGTTCCCCCTCCTTTTAGAATGCCAGGTAGCTCCGCCTCCCAGGGAACACCCACCTAACATGGGAGTGATAGGTTAACCCATGATGAACCAGGCCTTATTCCACCACAGACGCCACTGCTGTTCTAACAGAACAAGAAAGGTGTTCATGGTGTGTTCCAGCACCTCTTTTTCTAGAAAAATAGCACTGTGCACAGGTAAGCAGAGCTGAACTTCTTGCCCCATTGGAGCATAGGAAACTGCCTTATACTGAGTTTATCTAGTTTGGTGTTATCCATTGGCTGGAGGTTTTCCAAAGTTTTAAGCAGGATCCTTTCCCAGCTCTACCTGGAGATGCTAGAATTGAATGGATAATGAGGCAGTTAAGTGGGATCAAATGGTATCCTTAATAGGAGTTCACATTTCACATCCAAATAAATATCAGTGGCTTCCCAAGCACACACATTTTAATATAAGCAGCGACCATTTTGAACGTGCATGCTTTTTTTGGCCCTGGAGGGAATGGAATGAGACAGCGTGGGGCAGGCTTATGCATACTCCGCCAACACGCATGATTACCTGGAACACAACCCCCCATGCAAACAGGGAGATGCTGTTTATAGTATAATAATTAGCTATTAAACTTGGTGTCCCCCCCCCCATATATAATTGTTGGGCTTCCAACTCCCTTCAGCCCCAGCCAGCATGATAAATGGCCAGAGATGGTGGAAGTTGTGGTTCAACATCTGGAGGGTACCATGCTGAGGAAGAGACAAGCTTCTTCAGGGCTAAGTAGCAAATTCTGTCTATCAAGTTACCCTTTTCAAAACATACTAGACATCTGACAGGGAAACAAAGTGTACACAAGGTGAAGACTTCAGCAAGTAGTGGATATTTGACAACCTTCCCTTCTGGCAGCTACAGGCAACAAGAGTTGTAGGTCAAAACACTGGGAGGGCACCAGGTTGGTGAAGATTGTGCTAGAGGTCAATAGGTCAACTGCTAATAGGCTGTTGCCTTTAAATGAAGAGCAGTATTTTAAAAAATACTAAAGAAAAGAACCAGCAGGGTGTTCTGTTTCCTGAATGATTGGTGAGTGCCCTGAAGGAGGCAATTCGCAATGAGATAGCAAGAGCAAAGGCGTCAAGACCTTGGTGATAAACTTGCATGAGGGACTGAGTGGAGGAGGATGCTGCAGAGCCTATCTTTAGAACCTATTTTAAACATTTGGCTGAGTGAAGGTAGGGTGGGGAAATGGTTAGGGTGCAGCAAAGATGGAAACGTTGTCAACAAGCTCCTGATTGCAACATATGGCATGTTATGATGGCTCTAATTTGGAAGAGCTGCCATCAGCATTTCCACTTCCCCAAAACTCAGCCACGTGGGGTGACTGAGCTGCCTTTTCTCCCCTTGGGACTTGGGGGTATGGGAGCAGCAGGGACTGTGCCCCCTCCCCGCCCAAAGTGGTTGGCTTCCCTCATGGAGCCCAGACATTTGCCCAATAGGAAAGGTCTCCTACATGGCCCATCCTGCTTGTCAGAGGAACCACCTGAGAGAGAACAGGAAGCCACAGTCCTGGTGTGTGCCCTTGTGAATGCCAGTATAATATTAGGGGCAGAACATATATTATAGTCCCTTTAAGCCACACTTCAGAGCACAGGTCAGGCTTTAGGTAACTCAGTGCTCCCAACTATAAAGAACCCCCTTGCCAATAGACAACAATTCTGGCCTAGGCTGTTCCCTTGATGTGTTGGCTCGTGATGCACAGGTATCATTTATATTTTATATGGTGGCCCATTTCACTTAGATATTTGGCAGACAAAGCAAATTTATCCAGGAGAGCTATACCATATGGTGTTTCTGCACTTGGTGGTGGGCTGGAAGAACAACTCTATGGTGTTCTATACCCATGAATTTTAATAAGATGACATATTGTTGTATGGGGGGGGAACCCCTGAGCTCTTTTCAGACAACACAGTTTGAATTGGTCATGTACAATGCTGCTCAAAGGATCTTTTTGCATAGCCCAGTCTTCCCCAACCTGGCACTCTCCAGATGTTTTGAACTACAACTCTCATGGGCCCTGCCAGCCCAGCAAATAGCTAGGAATGATGGCAGCTGTACTCTAAAACATCTGGATGGCACCATGTGAGCTACCCCTGTATTTACCTATCAAGAAACAGCTGTAGCCATACTGTGATAATTTCACACCCTTTAGCTTGGGTAGATGTTGCTATGTTTTCTAAGAAGTGGCATTTCCCATACTCTTGCACACAGGAGAAATTCCTCTTCCAAGAAGTAACTCTTGACACCCACAAGTTTTTACAAATACTAGCTCTTTTAAAAAAATGTTTTTTTAAGCCTACATACTAAATAACAAGAACCTTTTGAGCCATTGGCAATGCTTTTAATCAGTTAATTCAACCAATTTGTTAACTGAACGTGGTAACCCTAATTTGCAATCTGTTCCACTATCATACTCAATTCTGGATGTTTTGTTGCATGTGTTATTTCCTTGAGTACAAACACACGTTCATATAGCGAAGATCTTCAAACTAAGGGAGGATTCACATGTGCATCTCCAACGCATGGCTTCTCAGGCAATTGGTGGCTGGAAGTTGAAAATGAGGAGTGACTTCAGTGAGGACAGGATTGTACATGAGGAGACTTTTCAACCTTCCATCTGTGGTGTTAGATCTGCAACTATCTGCAAATTGTTATACTGAGGTTATATTATTATTCTGTTCTGTTCTGTTCTGTTCTGTACCATTCCATTCCATTCCATTCCATTCCATTCCATTCCATTCCATTCATTATTTGTGGAACAGTCTCCCTTGGGAGGTTGTGAACTCTCCCTCCATGGAGGTTTTAAAGCAGAGGTTGGATGGTCATCTGTCATTGATGCTTGAGCTGAGATTCCTGCATTGCAGGGGGTTGGACAAGATGACCCTTGGGGTCCCTTCCAATTCTACACTTCTATGATTGTATTAAAATCACCCATTTCTTCTACCAAAAATGCTCAATGTGGCATCTATGACAACAACCCTGTGAGGTAGGTTAGGCTGAGAGTAAACTTTTAAGGCAGAGTACAGATAAGAATCTGGGTCTCCCCTGTTTAATTCTATCACTCTAAACCATGATGGGGAGCCTTTGTCCGCCCGAGGGCCACATTTCCTTCTTGACAACCTTCTGAGGGCCACATTGTGGTGGAAGGGAAGGCAAAGGGAGGTGGGGCAATGAATGTAAATGTTACCTTTCTACAGCAGCCAAGTTTTGACACGTACTCACACACCCATCTCTGTCCTCCATGCAGGCACACAAGAGGTGTTATCAGAGTTGAAGAGCACATTTCCATCGAGGCAAAAACACTCCCAGAAAAGCCGGATAGGAGTGTGGCCTGGGGAGAGTCAGGGTGAGTGGGGGGGGGGATGTGGTCTGGAGAGAGTTTTAATGGTCATATAGGAGGATCGGGCAGGCTCCCTTCAGTCCCTGGGCAGTAGTTCCTCATCACTGCTCTAAATGCTACGTCAAACATTGTGAACCCTATGAAATAATGCCAACAAAGCTCAGGTGTCCCATTTGCCCCCAGTGTGCCTGTGATTATGCCTAGTCACTGCTGACAAAGCTATTATTTCCCAGTGCCAAGGTTTCAGATAGAATTAAGGGGATGGGGAGAAGAAGCACCCTACTTTTTACTCAACAGGAAGAATGTACAGGTAGTTGAAAAGCCATCATCACAAAGTGAGCATTTTAAACTCTTGTTCCATCTTCCTCATAGCTCCCTCTCCCTCTCTCTCTTACTAAGATAACTGCATTCTGCCGACAGCTATTAACATTCCTGGAAATGAAAATGTTCACAGTAAGATAATGAAAAACAGACACTTAGTAACAGTTTCATTTTGCATGTTTAAATATTCATAACCCTCTTCATAAAACCACATGTTTGCTCTCCTTAATGCTCAGGCAATTGTGTTTATGAAATGTCATATTTCTTGTACGCCTTTTCATTACGTCGTTTGCATTCAGTAGAGCACAAGTTACACAAAACACTGAAGCTTTTGCTTTTATGCAAAAAGATTGGTCAAGATTAAGAACTGAAAATTATCAGATCTGTGGACAGGTGCAGGGAGACAGCCTGTCCATCTCAGTACAATAAAAACATTCACCAACATAGCTTCGACTTCAGACTTTGTAGGGGACATCAATAGAGATGTTCAGTGCATTTGCCAAGGCATTGTGCTGTTAGAAAAGCATTTTCATTTCTTGGAAGGCAAGCAGATCTATAAAGCAATCTTAACATTAAAGTGAATAGTCCACAAAATTTCCTTCCCCCATTGGGAGAGGGAGATGCAGAATCCCTTCCTTCTCTACCCCCTCCTGAACATATGTTGAAGATGGGGTGGTCTCCGATTTGGCACAGGGTTGATAGACCTGATCCAGGGGCCACAAATCAGGACCCTGGAGTAGATTAGGGTGAAGAAGAAGAAGAAGAAGAAGAAGAAGAAGAAGAAGAAGAAGAAGAAGAAGAAGAAGAAGAAGAAGAAGAATTTAGATTTGATATCCCACTTTATCACTACCCGAAGGAGTCTCAAAGTGGCTAACATTCTCCTTTCCCTTCCTCCTCCCCCCAACAAACACTCTGTGAGGTGAGTGGGGCTGAGAGACTTCAAAGAAGTGTGACTAGCCCACGGTCACCCAACAGCTGCATGTGGAAGAGCGGAGACGCAAACCCGGTTCTCCAGATTATGAGTCTACTGCTCTTAAACACTACACCACACTGGCTCAGTGTGGCTCTCAACCTTTCTGTCACTGGTAAACAGAAGCCTTCTGTCTCCTCCCTCCCCTATCCCAGCTTAGCAATGGCCAAACTGATATAACTCCAGCGGAGATCCCTCTGTGGGCCAGATGGTGTGCGTGCATGAGTGTGCCCACCCGCCGGCAATTTCCGACATCTGTGTCTGCGCGGACACGAATTCCAACGCCGCAAAAGCAAGTCCCCATGCCAAGCTGCACCAGGTTTAGTGGGTGGGGGACTTGCCAAGTGGGCGACTTGGTTCGGGGGCGGCTCATGGGCTGGTTAAATGACCCCCATAGGCCGCTTGTGGCCCATGGGCCTTAGGTTGCCAACCACTGCCCTAAGTCCTTGTATTGCACCCCGCTCTGCCTACTGAGACAGGCCCTTCTCCTTCCATAGGGCTAGACTTTCTGCCATCAGGAGCACAAAGGCAAATACTAAAAAAAAAATGTGCAGAGCTCCTGAAACACCCCATTCTTGGGATAGAGATTGAAGCTTGGGGCTTGAACTCATGCTTTTCATGCAGAAGGTCTCAGATTCATTCCCTGGCATCCCCAGCCAAAATATTCTGTTAGCAGGTAATGGAGATGGCTCCCTCTCTTCATGGAACCCTGGAGAGCTGCTGTCATTATTCAAAGCAAACGGTATTGGACAGAGCAGGAAAGCAGCCTGCCCTGGTTGAAGGCAGATTCCTAAGCTGCTTGCCTATCACCATACTGAAGTTCAGGTTAATGCCTTACCTGTATCTCACTAGGTGGCAAAATATGACAGAAGTGTACATTCATGGCATGGAGAAAGTGAACAGAGAATACTGTTTGCTGGGAACTGCAGTAGGAGACGGTGCTATTGCACTCAGGTCCTACTTTCAGGCTCTTCCCATCAAGACAACTGGTTGGCCACTGTGAGATCAGGCTGCCAGGTTAGATGGGCCACTGGCCTGATCCAGCAGGCTCTTCCTATGTCCTTATAACTCATTTTTGCTGCATTTGAATTTGATTGGAGTGCATTGGCAGTATTCTGTCTCACTTCCAGTCACCATGATTTAGGAAGGAGATTGACAACCTGAAGCATGTCCAGAGGAGAATGACCAGGATAGTGAAGAGTCTGGAAACCAGGTCCTATGAGGAGCAGTTGAAAGAGCTGGGTATGTTTACCCTGGAGAAGAGAAGAAGAGAAAGAGATTGTGGTGGTCATCAAATATCAAAATGATTGTCACAGAAAAAAGTGTTCTCCATAGCTCCAGAGGATAAGAGTAGAATCATCTAAAATTCAAGGACACAGACCTAAAGTCAATGGGTCTACTATGAGTAGAACTTGGTTGGATTTAACCTTGTTGGGTAGAAGCTGCGGGCAAGGAGATTTCTGCTAAGGTAACCCCTGGGAACTATAGTTAGTTAAGAGTTCTGGGAATTGGAACACTGAGGGGTAAACTAATGTTCCCAGGATTCTTCGAAGGAATGTATGGTGCGTAGGATTGGCCCTACAGTGAGGCAACGTGAGGCAGCTGCTTCAGGTGGCAGGTGCTGAGGTGCAGTGAGTGCCTAGAGTTGTGAGTGCCATATGGGCTGTCCTAACACTAACCTGCTGCCCTCAAGTGCAGTGGAAGATACTGTCCTTTCACTCATATTGGAGTAAAATTCAACCGCCAGTCCAATTGGCTTCATGTACCTTGAGGGGGGGGTGCTGTCTTGTCCTTTGCCTCAGGCAGCAAATTGTCTTGAGCCAGCCCTGATGATGCATGCATTCACAGCCTGAAGTTCAAGCAAAGTGGAATCAGGATAAAGTGAACCAAAAGAATGGTCACAAAGCGGAATAAGGGGAAATCCTCTCAAACACACACCAATTTAGCATGATGAAATTCAAAGTTTTCATTAAAAAAATAAGCGAGTGCTAGCCTCCCAGCAAACATTTATCTGTTGCCTTCTAGAAGAGGGTGGGGTGTTTATAATGTGTTTCTTTTCCCCCCTCTTGGTTTTGATGTATCTATGGGCGGGGGCTGTCTGGTTGGTTGGTTGGTTGGTTGGTTGGTTGGTTGCGTGTTGCTTTGGGTTGCCCTAGCCAAGATAAAGTGACTAACAAATTCTAATAATAATAATAATAATAATAATAATAATAATAATAATATTCAAGGGGAAAGGACTGTGGCAACTCCGTCCCCAAAGAGTATCCCACAGTCTAGGTGCCACCCTGGACCCTCTCATATCTCATGATATCATCCTTTTCAACAGAGTAAGATCAGCTATTCTGCTGCAAATCATCAAGAGTTGAGCAAGCAAACCATCAATTATATCTTTATCCAATTCAGTCCCCTCCAACTATTATTTTGATCTCCAGCTCCCACCAGCCCCATCCAGCACCCAGGCTTATTTATGGGAATTGCAGTCTAAAATAACTGCAGAGAACCCAGTTGCCAAAAGGTTACTCTGTTGCATAAATGGGAGCATCAGCTTTTGGGAACCTTCCTGCTTAGACATTGTAAAAATATTATTTGAAGGGGTTTTTATGTTGGGGAGGGGGGATGTAACTGAATAAAAGTTAAAAACAGTACACTTATTTATTTATTTATTTATTTATTTATTTATTTATTTATTCAGTTAATGTACCGCCAAAGATCTCAAGACGGTGTACAACATTAAGAACATGTTTTACGGAGCATGACAATAAAAAACAATACAAAACATAATAATAGACAACATAATGATAAAATAATCATAACAGTCCCATCCTCTCTCTCTCTCTCTCTCTCTCTCTCTCTCTCTCACACACACACACACACACACCTTTAACAGGCCATAGATTATGTAATGGCCAAAGGCCTGGTTTAAGAGAAGTGTTTTTGCCTGGTGCCTAAAGGCATGTAATGGTGGCGCCAGGCGAGCCTCTCTGGCCACCCTCCAAACCTCTGGGGGAGGGGGGAACCTACAGAATGGCTTCAGGTGACAAGCACAGATTGTAGACCTAGCAGGGGCGTAGTGAGGGGGCCAGGAGGGCCATAGCCCAGGCACACGATTTTGAGGGGCCACGAACCAAGTGTCCCCATGTAGGGTTCCCTCTTCCACCCTGCCTGCTGCCAGGGGCCTCTGGGCCCCATAGCCTAGCCTGGCCGCCACATCCCTGGCCCTTGCTGAATGGCCACCTAGCTAGCATTGGGGGTGTGCACTCTCCAAGGGCCACATCGGCCAGCCAGGCCCCCCACTGTGCAGACGAGCAGGTGGTACATCACAGTCTCATGAACTCTCTGTGTCCCATGCCCACCTAGTTGCAATGGCAGCCAGGGCCGGGCCAGGCTGGTGCAGCAGGTTTTGCTCACTCCCCATGCCGTGCCCTGGGAGCTGGCAAAGGACGCAACACCACTGAGACCTAGGCTTCAACCCTAAAACAATAAAAAATGCTTAATACAGAAAAAAGTCCTGCTAAAAAGAGAGGGTGAATGCTAAGGGTCATAGTGGATTTAAAATAGCCCCACGTAGCCTCAACTGCACCATGCATTTAAAGCACCATTATACTGCTTTAAACAGTCATGGCTTCCACCAAAGAATCCTGGGAATTATAGTTTAAGAGAGAGTTGTTAGGAAAGCCCCATGCCTCTCACAGAGCTACAGTTCCCAGAATTCCCTGGGAAGAGGGATTGACTGGGAAGTGAAGCTGTTGGAGGGGAATAGGGGTCTCCCAACACTGCTTAGTGGTCTTAAACTACATTTCCCAGGATGCTTTGGGGAAAGCTATGACTGGTAAAGCGGCATCATTGTATTTTAAATGTGTGGTGCAGACCGGGCCTTAGTGTGGAGCAAACAATCAATTGTACAGCTCTGCTGGAGCTGAGTGGTTAGAACATTAAGAAAAGAGCCCTGCTGGATCAGGCTGATGGCCCATCTAGTCCAGCATCCTTTTCTCACAGTGGCCAACCAGATGCCTATGGGAAACATGCAAGCTGGACCTGAGCCCTAGAGGACTCTGCTCTCCTATAGTTTCCAGCAACTGGCTTTCAGAAGCATTGCTGCCTCCTGCCCATTGTGGCAAGTAGTCAATGGTGGCCTTATCCTCAATTGTTAAGCTTAGCACAACCTCCCCCAACTTGTTGCCTTCCAAATGCTTTGGAACTGCAACTTCTATCATTCCTGACCATTAGGCATACTGGCTGAAGGTTTGGGGAGATGTAGTCCAAAACATGTGATTGGAGAAGGCTGGTTCAGTGCAAGTTGCTGAGCATTTCTAGAAGGCAGTGGGGTTTTTTGTTTTGTTTTTAGAAGTAAGGAAATCAAAATTCAGAACCAATAGATTTCAGTGTAGACAAATTATGTATTCTATACAGTTCTCTTGTCATCATTCTGGCAGAAGAGAAACTTGAAAGTTTTTTCTTACCAACCTAAAGGTTAATGGAAATAGATAGATTCCACCACAAATAGCATGTCACTTTTTAGGGTAAAGCAATCCTGAGCTAATATGCTGCATCCAGCTAATATTTGAACCTATAGTAATCCAGTCATATGTCCACATATATGTAAATTACTTCCTAGGATTTCATGAAGTCATCTGATCATCCTAATTCCAAAAGGATTATAAAATGCCTTTTACTCCCAAGCAACACGTGCTATTCTAGAGCAACAGTTATAATTTGCCTCAGTGTATTTGTTCAAAATAACCAAAGCAAGAATTACAGTACTAACTAGGTTCTTCAGCTGCACCCCTCTCAGAAAAGTTGGGGGGGGGTGCTTTGCAGGAAAAAAAGCAAGCAAGATCCACTTTTGGTTTAACAAGCTAGATATTGCTTGTACTCAAAGATCTGTTTATTTGGATGCCAGTGGACATTATGGAGATAGATACTTGAATACCCTTTACCTAGAAGTAAGCCTCACGGAACTTAATGGAATTTACAGCCATGTATAGTCTAGGACTATGCTGTGGATGTGCCATTTATACCAGTTTACATTAATATTGTAATATTGGGGTGTATGAGGTATTAGGGAAGAGCTAGTACCTCTGGTGGGGGCACATTATGCTCCTTTTGGGGTAGTTTGTCCACTTTTGGTCCCCACTGTGGATCAACCTGGGAAGGGAGCCCATTTAGGAGAAGGAAAATTCTGACCCTAAATCTCCCTTGCCTTGTGGAATATCTTCAGAAAAAGGCAAGGCTCAGGAGTAAACCCTTCACAAATCCAGAGTGGAGTCCCTAAGATGGTTTGATGGCACCTTGTACACCTCCTTCCACCAACTCCTGCAGCCAAGCTGGTGCCAAACATATTGCTCTGCTTTCCTTTGGACCACATCAAGAGGAGGGTCTTGTGATTCGGGCAGTCCAGGACCTCCACACATACTGCCCAGGCTTGCACCCTGGGGTGGTCACTTCGGTGCTGTAAACACAGCAGTTTGGCTTCATCTCCATAGGGGATCTCAAGACAGATAGATGCCAACAGCAACATTAACATGTTCTGTTCTACTATTCCAGCATTTTCCATCAGAAGCACAGATACAAAAAAAAAAGGTTGTTTATTAGCTCAAGCTGGTCCTCTTTTCTTCTGGATTAATTAACCTGTTACCCCTGGCTTTGTGCTAGAACTAAGATGAATATTTTAAAAAGCAAATTTGCATCTCAAATAGCAGATTAAAACATACTTCAACATTCACTAAGAAGACAGGCAGGGGTGCTGAAATAAAGACAGCCATGTCTTCCATTTTGTCTTAATCTGGTCTTTGGCCTCTGTTGAACAAAGCTAGTTTGCAACCTCCTCCCACAGAGCCAGCATAGCCATGAGACAGGTGAGGCCCAGAGCAGCTTATCCTTTTCACCACTGCAACCTGCTTCTTCACCCACCTCTCACTCTGACACAAAGAACAGAGGTGGTGCGAAAGAGCAGCAGTAGAAGCCACTGCCTGCTTGCTCCTCGGCTCTCTGACTGACAAGCTGCAATAATGGCAGCAAAGAGAAATGCTTCTCACCCTCTTTCATCATACTAGAACTTGGGGCCATTCAATGAAGCTGAATGTGGGAAGATTTAGGACAGGGGTGGGGGGTAAAATAGTTAAAACCATGGAATTCTCTCGCAGAAGAGGCCACCAAATCACCAAATCGGTTTTGAAAGAGAATCAGGCAAATTCATTTAGCATACAGCAAAATCAGTGTCATACTAGCTATGAAGTTTATGATTAATAATCACAGTGGATAATCAATAGTGGATGAAGAATAGAAGTTACACCAGAGGTCCTTCCAACTCAATCCCGTCTGAAAATGCCAGTGACTGAATTTTGCACCTTATGCATAGCACTGTCAGGAGGCCATCACCATATGCCTCACTTTCAACAGCATTATCATTCATTCTCTCTCTCTCTCTCACTCACACACACGCCAATACTATTGCTCCAAAAGCCAACCAGCTCCATATACACATTAATAAGACAAATCACAGTGTGTTATATGCCCAAAGAGTAGGTGCCCCCAGCAGTGTAGCTAGCCGCTCAGGTGCTTGGTGTGGGGGCGTGTCCTGCAGCTGGGGGGTGGGGCGAGCTGCACCCATGGGGATGGGGCAAGCCTCTCCGGCGGTTAGAGCCCCCGCCTGGCTGAGGGAGAGGCAGTAAACAGACGCAAGTCCCACGTTGCCGTTTCAGGCAGCGCAGAACCTGTAGACTCCTAAGCCACCACGTCACTCCTAAAAAGTTTCATGAGCCCATTTTTCAAAAAACAAAAAACCTCATTTTGTCACACACACACCCCCTCAGTGATTACACCCGGGGGGGGACTGCACCCCCCCTTCCTCTGCCACTAGGTGCCCCAAGAGACACAAAACCTTGAGAAGGGCACATGCATTTCCATAAAACCACACAGAGCAGCTCTCCACTTCAGATATTTGTTCAGTGTTCCGCATAGCAATGCACTCACATATATAGCTGTTGTATATTGTCTGGAACAGACAAATCCTGGTCTACAAAACTCCATCATGCAGTTATCCACCCACCTTTGTCACTCTCTGGCCCTGCTCACTCCTGGCATGAAGCACCCAGTACAGTTGCCCACAAGGAAATGCAGACTTCAGTCTGAGAAAAAGGATTGCCCACCCCTGCCTTTGTCTAACAGAAGCCCTTCAATTCTAGCCAAACGGACACTTCAAATTGTTCAGAAACTTTGCACATGCTCCAAGGCAGCAGCCCCAACCCAGCAATAGGCATTGAAATCAATGGGCATTTATGCATTCTCAGCTCTGTTCCTTTCTTAAAATGCTCACTCCCGCCAACAGTCCCTTTGTATGATTATGATTCTAGGGCTGAATCCTGATTTCTGGCTGAAATTAAGATGCCTGGCATAGAGTTCCACAAAATGCATCCAGAAGGTCCCCCCTCGGTCAACCCGCTTCCCACAGCGTTGCTGATCGGTCTGGCTCCTGCTGCTTTCTCCTGGCTCTCTGCCAAAAAAGAGAAAGCAGCTGCTTTGGGGAGGCCATAGACAGCAACCACAACAACTCCCCCCCCCTCTCTCTCCTGCGCCGCACTCCACAGGGTATCCCCCCCTCCGAAAAAATATTCCGCCATTTGGCTTGAGACTTTGCAAGACCCAGCAATCTCTCTCCACAGTAAGCAGCTTCGTGTACTTACGATGACCTAGGACACCAAAACTGAGCCTTTGAAAACTGCTTTTAAAGGGGACAGAGCTGGGGGGGGGGGCTTCTCTTACACACAGAGACACACTCCTGGCAATGTAGTCTCCTCTGGTTAAATTTTTGCTGTATTAAACAAATAAAGTTGTTGGCTCTCAAAACCATTGCCATATTTCTGATCATCAGTGACTTAAGCAGGGCAAAACGGGAAGAAACTGCAGGTCTTCCAAATTTATGGGGGGAAGGGGTTGCTGGAGATGCCTCTCTCTGTGTGTCCAGCTATGGTATTTTCCTGTTGCGTGCGGGAGAGAAGTGAGTTATATTGGGTACCCATGGTTTTTAAGCCCTTGTCTATCTATAAATAAGCTGTCTTAGCAGAATCCTGAAAGCAACTCGTAGTGGAATGAAAATACAAGCCAATCCAGGCAGCCACTAACGGTAAAGGGCAGGTGTAGGGGTAGTTATAGGGTTGCCAGCTTTTTCAGCAGGACCTGCAGCTGCATCTTTAAAAGCAGCTCAAGGGGCCAATATTCCCAGGGCATCCTGTTTCTCTCACCATGCTGTGAAAAGCCTTCCTCACTGGTTTCTGTACTGCGAAAGGCACAATAGCTGTGTTGAGCTGGTTTCCCCTCCATGGCAGCTGCTAAGAAGATAGATGCAATCTCATTTTGGGCCAAAGTTAGGGTGTGCACCGTGGAATTTAGTGAGGCACCTTTGCAAGTATAAACATGCACAAAGACAGGTTGGGTGAGGCTAGCAGCCTATATCTTAGCCTCCCCCAACCTGAGGCTTTGGACAACCACCACCATCCACTAGAGCCAGCACAAGAGAGAGCTACATCCCATGGATTTCAACTGAGCTTACTTCCACATTAAAGTATGTGATCCATTGCACTTTAAAATCACAGTCCTCTTTGCACATATGCCCAATTGTGTGTTTCCTAGGAAATAAGCACCACTTGTTTTGATGGGATATACTTCTGAGTAAGTTGCCAGAGGCACACTTACTTCAATGCATGGAATCGAAATGCAGAGCTTTCTCCCTGAGTAAACATGAATAGGCTAGGCCAGGCTGCTAAGGCTCCTATCCAATTCAGGTTCACAAGGTAGAGAGTAAAGTTCCAATTTTACTCAGTGGGACAGACTTCTGACTTCTCTGATTCAGGGCTACAGAGAGACAAGAGTGCTAGTGATATTGTACTGGAATCAGATAGATTTAGTTACGTGCGTATTTCTCTTACTCTGTTACATGCCTATACCAGGGCCATCAATGAAGGAGGGATTATTCCATCTATTTCAGACTATTGCTAAGGAATACCTGCACTTCTGGACAATCGGCTGTTCAATAAATGACAATCCTTATAGCATTGAGATATATATGCTTATTGTAGATCTTAACACACAAACAATGAACAGGATGCACCAGATGTGCATGCCAAATGCCATAGCCCTTTGCCAAATGAAATAAAGGATATCTGACCTGGGATTGGAATATTGCACTAATACAAAATATTTAAGGAAAAGCTACACCACAAAAACATACTTTCAAAATGCACTGGAATTTTTTAATATATCCGCCCTGGCAATTTAGGCTGCAGTCCTATATCATACACGCAATTACCTGGCAGCAGGCTACATAGATCACACTTAGTAACGCATCCATGAGGTTGTACTGTTAACATTGGACATACCTAAGAGCAGATCTTGTACAATGCAAACCTAGGCATGTTTACTTAGAAATAAATCACACTGAGCTCAGTGGGACTTACTCCTAGGTAAGTGAGAGTAGGATTGCAACCTAAGCCTTGCTGTAAAGCTTCCAACACACACAGAAATATTTTTCGACATTCATCCAAATATGAAAGGGTACTCTCTTGCTCCTGTACACTAATTTTATAGCCCTCATCAAGCCTATTTTTCATGGAACTGTCAAAGAATTTAGGAGGAATGCAGTATGGGAGGGTTCGAACCCTTTCCACCTTTTATTTTCCCATCACCTCATATTTCTCTACTTCCTGAGTAAGGTCTCAGCCTCCAGAATGGAACACAAACATGGATGAGCAGGAAAATCTCATTCACAGAGACAGGCAAGTACCGTATAAGTAGCACCTTTTTTCTGGACTCTGCATATTGCACCATCCATCCAAGTGCCTCATCCCCACTTGCAACACAAAGGAATCCAAAGGAAGAAACTCAAGTACTAGTCTCCTCATGCAGATTTCTGGCCATGCAACAATCACCTGGGGATGGGGAAGGAAATAAAGGATGGGGAGATATACATGAGCATGCCCACAGGCAACAGAATGCACCAAACTAAGAAGTAAACCAACTTTCATGAGAAAAGTGGTGCAGTTCAGATCTATTGAAATAAAGGCTGCACTCTTGTGAGTAAACCCATTGAAAAGTGGAGTGTGTGCTTCTGAGTAAACATGCATTGGATTACACATTGGCTAGCATTTTACCCAATAACCCCAAGAGCGTTGTTGACAGTAACCCTTAAACATCTACACCGTTGCTATGGCCATATTTAAGAACAGGAAGCATTAACAACGAGACATAATAATGTAACAGTAGACTGTCAAAAATAATTGTACATCAATGACAAAACATACACAGTGTTTTCTTATTTATAATATCAGGCCCAATCTATCCAAAGTGATGCCTTTTTAAATCCCACTGATTTTTAGTTGAAGAATTGCACACAGGTGCTTAAAGTGCAATCCTCTCTACATGTCTACTCAAAAGTATGTCTTACTGTGTTGCAAAGCTCTTACTGCCAGGGATTTGGGTACAGAATTGTAGTCTATTGAGTTGCAAATGCTATGAATGCTGACATGAGAGTAAGTCCCACTTAAATCAGTGAGAATTTAACTTCTACATCACTATGCTCAGAACCACCCTGATTTGTTGAAATAAAGCAAGTCTTCCAGATGTTGTTGGACTCTAAATCCCATCAGCCCCTGCCAGTGTGGCCAATGGTCAGGGATTATGGGAGTTGTAGTCCAAAAAACACCTGGAGGGCCACAGGTGCCTCATCCCTGATTTAATTGGGTGAAATATTGTCAGAAACCAGAAAATAAAACCATAACGATAATCTATGTTCACAAGAAGCCTCACCTTTTCAAGATTTTCCCTTATCCAAATGCAGTTACTTCCTGAATTGCAAATCTGGTAATAATTTTTTTTTATCCTACATGGTGATCAGGTCCACAGGGAGTGATTTCCTCCTGGTCTGTTCTGCACATAGCAAAGGAAATACTTTTGCAACAAGCCCTCAAAGAAATGCTGCAGGGGGGAAAAATATTATATACTAATAAAAAATAATTACTTATTTTATTTATGTGCTTAAACAAAAGGGGAATGAGAGAAATAAATTGCAAAGAAAAGATTAAAAGGGCAAAATTCTCCATTTCAAAGAGGCAAACTTCCAATCTGTCTCCCTTGCCTGGCCAAGGGCTTGAACCGCGGAAGGGGCCTCTGGCTGAGCAGGCCAGGAGGCGTTCCTCATTGCCAAGTTCAGACTGAGGTACGGGGCCGCTCGGGGCAACCTGCCCCCAAGCCAACTGGGTCCGCAAAGTGAAGTGTGTGTTGTGGGGGCGGGAAGAGTGGGTGGACGTCACTTTCTAGAGTTGCCTCTGCGAAGGTGGCGGGTCAGGGTGGGAAGCCTCGTCTCCCCAATTCTTAATACCTAATTTCCCCTCCTTTGACTGAACTAACACACACACGCACACCCCTCCCCGTGAGAAGCATCCAAACACCACCGTTGCCTGGAGCAGGGGGGAAAACAGCCAAAGTGGCAGGGAGGGAGGGAGGGTCTATTCTCACCCTCCCGATCACCTCCCTCTCTCTCCTCCACCCCCCCCCCACGCCTTCAAGAGAACAGACTTGGAAGCAGATTACTGTACTGTATTCCCTAGACTAAACGGCTCTTGTCTCTACACACAAACGCCTTTGGAATCGGAATATTCCAGCTAAACACGCCAGGATATTCACACACACACACCTCCTTTCAAAGAAAAAAAGAAAAGCCGGTCGTTTAATCCGAAGCGGCCTTGATTCGGTTTGTTCCGACAGTTCCCAGTGGGTAAAAGCCAACGCTAAGATCATTAAGACTCTAGTTCACCAAAGCAGTCCAGAATTGAGTCCCTTGTTGTATTCTGTGTAGCCGCGGATTCCCCACGTGCCCGCCGGTTTCTGTGCAAAACCGCTTCGGTTTCCCCCCTAGAGCTGGATCCGGCTATACAAAAGCGCGAATGGTTGGTTTGTTTGTGTTTTGTTTTGTTTCAAAAAAAAAAAAAAAGCCATGCCGGCAAGGAAATCCGATTTAATGCGTTTTGGGGAGATTTGCGGGTTTTAAAATAAAATAAAATTGCAGGCCTAGTCTCTGGCAGTCAGCGGGGCTAGCTTTTGAAACTTAGAGAAAAGTTTTTTTTAAAAAAAAAACTTTCAACGCAAGCGAGAGGCCTCCCAGAGACTGTAATGACCAACTGAGATCAATTGAGCCAGAAAATTAGCCAACAAGCCAATTTCATTCATTTGGCTACAAGAATCCTCAACGGGCTAAAATCTAGAGGCTTCTAATTTGTACTAGCTTCTTTGTAAATTTTCTACCTCCACAACAACAAAATCCCTTCCTCAAAATCTGTGTGTTTGTTTCCTGGATACCTTATATCTTTATTCAAGGGGGGGGGGAGTTGAAGCCAGGTGCAAATGTCCTTAGTCCTCTTGATTGATTATTTAGGCATCAATGCTACCATGCATTTTCAGTACACATATTTCTAATGTCACAATGCTAGAGGAACATGACCTAAACCCCAGATGAGCATGGATTATATTTGACCAACCAACAGATGGAAGACACCTAGTGAGACCCTTTCCACCAAGTGTATTTAGCAATAAATCAACAGAAATACTGTACTACAAAGAGGCCCTAATTTTTTTGCACACATTTTCCTCAACCCCCTACACACACACACACACACACACAAAATATAGCTGCCAACTATGGATGCAGCCATGCACAGCCCCCGCTTCCCCTTCTATGACATTTTAGCTTTTATTATCTATATTGTTTACAATGCTGTATAATAATGGAGTGCTTCAAAGTGCAACATATATTTTTTTTAAAAAAAGAAAAACAATAATTCACATTCTGCGCTCAGTTAATAGAGAACCACATCAACCATTACCAACTTGAGAGTAAGTCCCTGAAAAATTAAAGAGTCTTGCTTCCAGTTAATTTTGTTTAGGACACAAAATAAGACATGAAAACTAGCTAGATAGGCAGGCAGAATATTAATATGGGACTGTGAAATTAATTTGGGAGTGTATTTCTGTTCACATTCACCAAAGACACACATAAAGCATATTTCCCATAGGCACCCATAATTCAGAAAACTAATTCCGTTTACCTTTTGGTGTTTACATGTGTCTGTCAAGGCAGGTTTAGAGCCTCTAGCTCCTCCCTTCTTCGTTTGAAGTTCAAGATGTCCAGGCCACTAAGTGAATTGTGAACCCAATGTGTGGTGGTGGAGATTGCAAGAAACCATTATAAGACATTTGCAGTGAGGACAGGCAGGTCGTCATCTAAACAGGGGTGGGAGAGGGGACACGGGGAGACACACGGACACACACACAGCTCTCTTTCTTCCCTCCCACCCATGGTGAGAAAGAACCAAACACCATAAACCTTTCAAGCGGGGTGGGGGGGTGGGGGTGAGGCAGGGGTGGTCAGCATTTCACATAAATAAAGGAAAATTGGAAGTGAGGTGATGAGATCTAGCAAATTGGGAAGCATTTTACAAAATGGAAGACACACCCCTTGCTTCTTTTTAGATTTGCTTTTTGCAGCTGTGAGTTCCCCCCAAAAGGCAGAAAAAGGGTTGGGGAAAGAAAAAGATAGAAGGAAAACATTGGAAAGAAATGGATTCTACTGTGTTATTTCCAAAACAATAAACTTTTAATGCTAAAGCAGTTATATAACCAAAAAGCTGTACAGAGTTTGTCTGGATTTTGTTTGTTTGTTAGAAAACAAAATTTCTTCTTTTTTGTGGGGGTTTTGTTTTGTTTTTTCCCTCATAAATATGTTTCCGTTTCCGGCACTTCTCTCAATAATTAAATTACAATTGATAAATATGGCATCATGGATATGTATTTACAAAAAAAAAGTTATTACAAAAAGGCAACTGTTTATACTAAACCGCCATGAGCTGAGTGAAATTAAGATTACATGATTTCCCCCTCCTGAAAAACATACTGAAGAACACCCCTGGCCCATTCTCAAATCAGATGAAATACATTCACAAGTGTAATGTTTTAGAGAGTGAGAAAAAGGTAGGAGAAAAAGAGACAGAAAGACAGAGAAAGAGAGAAAGAAAGAAAGAAAGATTTCAAGACAATACAGGACTTTGGCAAGTTTTAAGACTGTGGTTATTGTTTTTTCTTATTTTTTTTTAATAATCACAACTAAGGCCAAGGGGAAAAGTCAGTTTGCTGTTTTTCAAAATCCAACCCCCCCCCAAAAAAAAAGGAGAGAGAGAGAGGAGGGGGTATATATCTATTGGAAGTTAAATCATAAAGTGTAAAAGTCAGTTCGTTGTTTTTCAACATCCCACCCCAAAAAGGAGTGGGTATATATCTATTGGAAGTATATATTTACAAAAGGCAAGAATGTTGGGAAATAAAGGGAGTGGTGTTGAAAGGTGAGTTGGAAGAGGGATTTTTTAAAAAAAAAAGTAAAAGAAAGAAATAAGCATCAATGCAGAAAAATCCTGAGAAAAATAGAGACAAAGTCCAGCCTCCAGCTCTTGGATAGGGTTAAACAAAAAAATCACACCCTTGCCACCACATGTTTGTTGTTGCTGCTGCTGCTATTGTAGTTGTTCCTCCTTCATTTTTTTGTCCTGCAAACTCCAATGGCAGGCCAAGGATGAATCCAGTGTCCTTTGATGTCAACAGGAATGTTTTTGGTACAGTCTGGTTAATCTGGGTTTTGTTGTTGATGATGATTTTGTGGGGGAGGAGAGGAGTTGAATTTGTCCTCATCAGACATACCACTCGTTAAAGTTGGGGGGCAGTTCTTGGTTGTGGCTGGGGTTGGCGGTCTGAACAGCTGCTGGTGGTGGTGGTTTGCTGGAGTCCTTGCTGGTGGCAGCCACGACGGCTGGTGGGGTGGAGGACTCGTAGCCGGAACTAGCCGCCGGAGAGGATTCTGACCCTTGGCTCTCATGGACCTGAAAAAAGAAGGTAGAGACAATTGCCACAAGTCCAAGAGCAAGGAACTCTCTTCTTTTTTGCCAGTGGACAGAAGGGGCGAGTTGATTTACAATGAGCCACCAATCAGTAAATATATACAACTCATTATCTATCTGTTTATTTTTAGAAAATTACTGGATAAGTGGAAAATATGGCCAACCTGCCAAGCTGATCCCATAATTAAATATGGGATGGAAAGGGTAAATTCTGGAAGAAATCCCCAATACCAACACCTTCTATAAAAACAAAAACAGGATAGCACATTATTAGATGAGCACACTATACTGGAAATCAGAGCACTGTTTTATACCTAGTGGCTTCAGCACTACTGTTCGCTATAAGTGATTTTTAAAAAAGATTTTATATTTCAGGAGCAGTTTATATATGTATATGCACTTAATATTTTAAATATGTGTGGATGGACATCAGATGACTCTGCACTCCATTCCAACCCCCCACACACACACACACTCACAAACTCAGCGGCCAAATTTACTCATTCATAAACTAGGATTGGAAGCTTAGCAACTATACATGCTGAAATGTTATTTAACAAGGGAGAACAAACCAGGCACTTGAGACAAATTGCTCCTTGTCCAAGATGGCCCCTGTCTGCCCAAGCCAAAACCTTTTGAAAATTACAAAATAAAAAATAAAAATTTAAACACAGCATGCGCAATTCCTTTTATTTCCGTCTTGCTGAGGCAATCATTAAAGCCCAGGGAAGAGCCTTCTACTTTTTCACCAGCAGAATAGCCAGGGGTTTTTTCCATTTGGAAATGTATCAAACTGGAAGGTTATGCACACAGAAAAACACTCTATGGGTGTATATGTCCAGACACACAAAATCAGCATATGGGCATAGGATTATGCATAAAATATACATACATGTATAACTATATAGATTGATACATGTGTAATTAATTACATACATAATATAAATGCACATGAAGGGACGTGCATATATAGTTCCAATTACATAAGCAGATGGGCAAACATAAATAACGGTATGTATTTTGTACACATGTATAATATAAATAGGTATGCATTCAGGAAGAATATAGATGCTCTCAAACACACAAATTAATAAATTGATAAGCATATATAACTATAAACCACACACACGTGGCTTTTATTTATATCTATAGAAACAGAAACAGAAATACAGATGCGTCTGTAAACGATCACTCTATATGCCCACACGCTACATGAGAGTGGGGGAAGGGGGTGGTCAGATCTCACCAAATTAAGGGAGCCATGGCAAAAGCAAGGTCCCCGGGAGGAATCCTTTACCTTCATGTGCTTCCTTAAGGAGCTGGGGTGAGTGTAGGACTTGTCGCAGACTTTGCAGATGTATGGCTTGTCTGATGTGTGAACGTGCATGTGCTTCTTTCGGTCGCTGCTGTTTGCAAAACGCCGGTCACAGCCTTCAAACTCACACTTAAAGGGCTTCTCTCCTGCAAGTAAAAAATAATAAATAACCAGAGATTGGGCCACTTGTTTCGTAAAGAACAGACACAGTGGTAGGAAGGAAGCTTTCCCCACTAACTCCCTACTCCCTTTTTCTCTTATCACACTCAAGCACACCTTTTCTGCCTACAGCAAAACTTTCTTCTTTCTCTTTGCAGCTTTGGGCTCCCTGCTGCTCCTCTGCCTGAACTCTCGCTCTTGGTACATAGACAGGTTTCTGAATTTTTTATTTTTTTTATTTTAAGTAGGAGAGAGCAAGGAGGAAGCAGGGGCTCTGGGCTGGTGAAGGGACACCGGACAGTTCTGAGACAACAGAGTTTTGAAACTTTGCAGTTCAATTAAAGGGCCCTTTTGTAGCTTTTAATTTCTGCCTTTGAAATGCTATGGGCTTTCCTTAAGATGATTGTTAAAAAGGAGATGAGAATTAGATGTTTAGATTATTTGGGGCAGGAATAAAAGGAGGGGAGGGGAGAGAGAAAGCAGAGAAGTAAAAACTCCCCTGAAGATAAATTGTGGAGATCCAGACAGTTTTATAAGATGTACTCAAGAAGGCAATAATATGTGTTGGATTGCTGTTTCCGTCTAATTCTACGCTAGTTTCTTTTTGTAGAGGACAGAACCGTTTATTTCTCTTTTTACCATTTTTTTTTAAAGAATGCTTTGGACAAAAAGTATCAGTGATTTAATTAGAAGATGTGCCAATCAAGGCATTAAGAGAGCGGGCGAGAGCGGAAGTAACCGAAAATTAGATTGCATTAGCATTTGTATGGTTTCCTCAACAGGATGTCTGAGGAGAGCTCAGTCTCTTTCTCTTTCTCGCAAAAAGCAACACACGCAGCTCCAATGATTTTTGTTTCCCTCGCATTACATCCAGAGGGAGAGAACTCCATGAGAGGGACGAATGCGAGGGGGGGGGGGGCGTGTACAGGGGTGACTAAGGAGTTGCAGATGAAAAGAAAGCTTCGGAAATATCATCCTCAGAAGTAAAAAGAAAGTTTTAATTAAAAAAAAAAAACCAGTCAGGAATTATTTCTCTTCTCGTTTGAAATCGACAACGAACCCCTGTGAAACTGACTTTCAGCGCGTAGGGGAGAAAAGAGTCTATTTTAAACGCCTAAACAGAAATAGACAAAAGCAAACCGCTCGTTTTATATAGTTTCAGATTATTTCTACTCCACCTTCCCCAAGCCCTGATCCTTCGGACCTCCAGAGCCATACAGAGCAACCTTTTGGCGCGCCCCCTTCACCCTGCTCTGCTTTTAAAAAAAACTCTATCCAGAACAAATCCAAAAATATTAAAAATAAGAATCTGGAATTTTAATTTTGTTGCTTTTCTGTTCAGGATTATTGCTGGATAGATAGATGTATATAACTGTATTAGTGGATATATATTGTTGGACATATATACACACACGTCCAAGGGTGGTGTGGCAAGGGTGTGCTTCGCCTTACCTGTGTGCGTCCTCTTGTGGATTTTGAGGTTCTCCGACCTGGCGAAGATCTTCCCGCAGCCGGGAAAAGGGCACGGGAAGGGCTTCTCGCCGGTGTGGACGCGGATGTGGTTGACGAGTTTGTATTTCGCTTTGAAGGACTTGCCCTCGCGGGGACATTCCTCCCAGTAGCAGATGTGGTTGTTCTGCTCAGGGCCTCCGACGTGCTCCATGGTGACGTGGGTGACCAGTTCGTGCATGGTGCTGAAAGTCCGGTCGCAGCTCTTTTTGGGTCGGCTCAGTGGCGGCTGGTGAGGCTGCTGTTGCTGATGCGGAGGAGCCGGAGGAGCCGGAGGCTGCGACAGCTCCTCGATCCATTTGCAGGAGAGCTCCTGTTTGATGGGCTGCCGCATGTAGCGGAAAAAGGCTCCCGCGCCGTGGTGGTGGTGACGGTGGTGAGCCGCGGCCGCCGCGGCCGCCACGTTCATGCCCCCCATGTTCACATTCATGGGGCTGTAGTTGTGGAACTGAGTCGGGCCCCCATAAGGGTCCGCGCGGGGGCTGGAGACCCCTCGGTACGTCTCCGGCCTCCCGAAAAAGTCCCCCCGCAAGCCCAGATGCATCTGCCCGTTCTCCACGTGCCCGGTCGGGGAGGTGTGGCTGGGGTTCTGCTCGTGCAAACTTGGGAACAGCAAGTAGCCGCCAGGGCTGTCCGGAATGCCCGGAGGAGCGTGGAGCCCGCTGGGCGCATTGCCGCCGAAGAGGCCGTGCTGAGCTGCAGCCGCAGCCGCCGCCGCGGATCCCCCTCCTCCGCCACCGCCGCCGCCGGCGGGGGAATCCCCGAGCGCGGATCCCCCGCGGTTGCGGAAGAGAAAGTCCCGCGTGGAGTTGAAAGCGGCCGCGGCGGCCGCGGCGGCGTAAGAGGAAGGCACCTGGCCGGCATGATGAGGGTGAGGCGGGTGCGGAGGGTGACGGTGATGGTGATGGTGATGGTGCGGGTAGCCCGACGCTTGCGGCGTGAAAGCAGAGCCTTGTCCCGACGCCAGCTCGTGGGGGCCCGGGCTTATTTTAAAGGACGAGTCCCCGAAGGGGTGGTTGAGTCCCATGGCCGCGGCAGCTGCAACAGCGGCAGCGTCGCGGTTCGCCACGTCGTGCGGGTGATGGCAAGGCGCTCCAAAGCCTCCGACTCCCAGCGCGGGGAACTGAGGCCCGCCGTCTAACAACATGGTCATAGTCCGCCTTGAGAGATGCAGCAGAAGCAGAAGGAAGAGGAACCGCGGGGAAGATGAAGAGGACGAGGCGGCCCCACGACGGCGATCTCCTCCCGGGTCTCCTTCCCTTCGCCCCCTTTCCTGCCCCCCTCCCCAACTTCCAAATAACAACAACACGAGCTCTCCAAAGCTTTCGATCTCTCCCCCCTTTTTTTTTCTCTCTCTCTCTCTCCCCTCCCCACTACTAGCTCAGCCCCACACAATGGAGAGACAGGCAGGAGGGCTCGCGCGCCAGCCCTCCGAATGCCGCATTCACACGCGCTCCAAACCTTTCACAAATAAGTGGGTGGGGGGTTGAAGAGAAGAAGGGGGTAGAGAAAACAACAAGTGAACAACACCCGCTCCCAAAAAACAGCCCCCCAAACCCCACCCACTAGCCCTAAAGGGCTACGGACGGAGGCACCCCCTCTGTCCCCCCCCACAGACTCGCACACACAACCCCTGGGGGGATCCCCGCTGCCTCTTTCCCCTCCTGCCTTCCAGGAGGGCGCCCTCCACTCCAACTGAGCGACGTCCTTGCACTGGCTAAAGTCAGGCGCTCCTCCCTTCCTAACACATATGGAGAGGGGGGGGGGAGAAAGAAAAAAGAGAGGGAGAGGAAGGGCGAGGGACGCTGAGAGGGAGAATACCCAACTCCGAGAGGCAGCTTCCCTGCCAGCCAATGGGGAACCGCCTGGCTAGCCGTCACCTGACCCCCAGCTGGCCTGCCCATTGGACCAAACCCGCCTGATTGACAGCGTTTAACATTGAATATGGCAGCTGCGTTTAAGCCCTGCGCTCTGATTGGCCCGGCTGGGTTTAGTGAGGCGCAGGTAAGGTTAAAGGGTGTCCGCCAACCCCCAAATGTTTTGTTTACTGGAGATGCAACGGGGGGCTTTTGCGAGGGAGCAGAGAAGAGGGCTTGGGGGTGGAGATGATGGTCCTGGGTTTAGGGGCAAATTACTTGTGCATCATTCTTACCCAGCCCAAAGCAGAGAGGGAGGGGGAGAAAGAGAGGAGCTCTGCGTGTATGGTCCGATTCCATCAACCGCTGCGTCGTTAATATTTAGGAAGAAAATTCCAAATCCTTTGAAGCTGTCCCTGCATTGCCCCCACCACGCGCATTTGCTCCTTATAGGACTCCCTTTACTTCCCTTCAGCCCTCACCATTTCCGTTTGTTTTCTGTAACAATTCCTCGAAAGCACTGTAGCAACACACTTCTCTTGAAAAATAAAATAAAATAATAACAAGAAAAGTCTTTAAAGAAAAGGAGGGGTGGAAAACCGGGGTGGGGGTGGGGATGGGGAGAGAGATGAACTTAAACTTAAAAGACAGGGCAAGATGCTCCCAAAGACGTCAGAACTCCCCATATTTTTGTGCCTCGGGGCAGGCATGGCAGCGAGCCCGACGAGGAAGGACGCGGGTCTATCCCCGATGGCACCGCGTTCAAAGCGGGGACTCTTTAAACCTGAGATGATTTTAATAATGATGATCATAATCAGAGCAACGACAAGAAACAGATTTAAAAAGTAATGATGATGTTGATGGCGTAAAGAAGGATATATATAAAAATATATATACTCCCAAGAAAAACGGTGCCTGATAAACTGTTTTTAAAAGGACAAAAATCCTTCGTTTGTTTATCGTTTTGCTTATTGCACATGTCCAAAGCGACCTTCGGAGTGAAATCTGTTTGCATGTGTAGAATGTATATATAGATAGATTTTTCATTTTGTTTATATTTTTACTATGAATAATTTGAGTCTTTCTTTATTCATCGTCCCCACCCACTCACACCCCATCTTCCCGCTCGAAGTGGAAGAAGAAACTTCAAAATCTTTTGGAGGAGTGAGGGGGAGCAGAAGAAAGAAGGGTCCCTGGTTCTCTGCTTATGGATCTCCAAGGCAAATATATACACATCTTTTCTTTCGAGCAGAGAGCGTATAATGTTATCCCGAAACCTGAAGCTAGCGTAGCAAAGGCACGCTTGGTATTTATCTATCTATCTATCTATCTATCTATCTATCTATCTATCTATCTATCTATCTATTAACTTATTTGCAACGCAACGTTTTAATGTTGGGAAACGACGGTCCTCTGTTGCAGCCCGGCTTCACCCCCTTTCATTTTCCCAACCCCCCGCTCGCGTCCCACCGTCCTTCAACTCCCAATAAATCCACTCATTTTCTCTTTCTGGAAAGCATTTGCAAAGAACGATGGGGGGGAAGCAAGTGTGGAAAGAAAAGGGCTCGGAAAGAAAGATGCCAGTAATTGTAATATCCTGAGATTCGCCGAGCCCCGAAGTCTCTCCATTGAAGGCCCCTCACAGGATTTGCCGCCGCCTCTCCGCAGGAAACATACAATCTGATCAAGTTCAGAAGCGCGTTGAGAAGAAGGAGAAGAAGAAGAAGGGAAGGGGGGAGTGCTTCAAACAGCGCTTTTATAAAATACAGTCCCCTTTTCACGTCCTCCCCCCCCCAACACCAACCCTAAAAAAGCGGGGGGGGAGACTTCACATTCTTTATTTTAGGGGTCTGGCCAAAAGGAGACAGAATGAGCGACCTGAAGACAGACTCAGACAGGAGGGATTGTTTTTCTACATATATATTGTTTTTCTACAGACACACACACACCTATAAAACTTAGTCTCTGGAGTTCACATCCTACCAATCCCCAAAGCCCCCCTCCCTCCAGAGCAGCCCAGGAAGGTGAGTCTGTTACTTTCAGAAATCGCTGCCGATTTGCTTTATTACTTTAATGACCAACTTACCTATCTACCTACCGAACTACTTATTACCAATCCTTTCTTCTCTTCTGAAGACAGAAAAATGCAAGGGAGCGGTGGCCAAAGGCGTTGTTTTTTTCTCTTCGTGGGAGGGGGTGTTTGTTTGGGAAGGGAAAGTTTTGGGGTTTCGCCTCCTTCCTATTGGAAGTTTCACTCGAACGGGGCAATGTTTGTGAGAGAGAGGTTGTTGTTATTATTCATCCGTTATAAAAAACGACTAAAATGACCTCTTCATTCTCTGGGCCTCCGTGATGCTTGTCTAGTATGGGAAGGGGCACTGCCGGGGGGGGGGCGTGGACAGGTCTGGAGGAAAATTGGGCCACGGGATGTATTACGAAGGCGCAAAGAGTCCCGGAGAATTTGGGGTTTCCCACGAAGCAAACGGGGACCTCTTATGGCCACACAAGGGGGTTTGGCTCTGCAGAGATGTCTCGGGGGTTCCTCAAGGTCATGGAAGGAATCGCGGGTTGGCTCACCAACCACACTCCTCCCCCACCCCCGCGTACTTTTTATTTTATTGGAAGCGGGGGGGGGGGTCCTTCTCTAAAAACCACTTTTTCCCTGCCCTCTAGTTTTTCATCCTCCTTGTCACCACCAGCTTGACATTGTCCCAAGCGGTCGCTCTACCTGATCCCGGGGCCTGCCTTGCGAAGCCCTCGATCAGATAATTAATTACCTCCAGCACGTGTTCTGTTGTCTCTATAACAAAAAAAAGAGGCGTAATTCAATTAGATCATCAACGGAGTCTTGGGTTAGGGAATGTCTGTGAAGCCGCGTCGTGGGGCACGCTGGGGCGAATGACCTTTGCTAGGGCAAAAGGCCTCACGTGTTGGCCTGGTGGCCCATTGTCTTTGGTTCGCTGGAGTGATGTAGAACAAGTTGGGACTTCGGGCCGCTTCGAGAGCAACTTTCGCTTGGGCACTGAAGCCTCAAATCTTTCTTTCTTTCTTTCCGCGAATCTAACAAATACATTTTTTTCAGATATGGGTTATATATACACCCTGAACCTTCAAAAGCATAGCCCTTTTATTTTATTTTATTTAACCCCATTCCTATATTTTCTATGACCAAGTTAAAAGGAAAGACGTAAAAATCAGATTAAAATTTCGAATTTATTTTCTCCATTGCGTCATGGTTACCCTAATATATCCGAGAAGGGTGGGGTATTGGTGGGGGGGGGGTGGAGGAGGAGGAAAATCCGAATTAGTCCTTTTGCAGAGGGGAAAGCGAAAGGCACCTTTGTGCGCGCTAGAAAGGCGACCTCGCTGAATATCTTGATTTATTCTGCGAGGAGGAAGTGCAAAGAAATCGTGATTTCTTTTGGGAGGAGAAACGTTTCCAAGAGAAGAAAGGAGAGGGTGTGTTTCAAAAGACGGCGGAAATAAATCGTAGCTTCTTTAAACAAGGGACCGCGGTCCTTTCGAACTATTTTATTGCTTAAGAAGACGAGAGGGGAGGCGTGGGGTGGGTGGGAAGAGGGAGGAGACAGATTTGACATAGTGGAGTCACTACAAGTAGATTAGGCAACATAAATTAACCTATAAATCTTTTTATATATACATTTCACCCCTCGGCAGCGACTGTGTGACTGGGGAAATAATATACGAGCAGACAAGAGCGGTTGGAAGTAGTTTACCTAGGCTTCGGAAGAAAGTGCATTTTCACCACCCCGCCCCCTAACCTCCTTTAAAGAGCAGCGCGTATTATGTAACACGCACCAAGATAGGTTTCTAAAGCAAAACTCTGGATGTTGACTGTAAAAGAAAATCTGTCCTCGTTTTTCTCTCTCTCTCTACAAACCCCTCACCAATTAAAACCCAAAGTGGTTTGCTTTTACAAATGTGCTCGATTGTATGTGCTACCTACTTTCCTACTCAGTATCTGTCTGTCTGTCTGCCCCCCCTTCTCTCTCTCTCTCTCTGTCTCTCTGTCTCTCTCTCTCTCTCCAGCCAAAATAAACCCGTCTTTAAATCCTCCTGATTTCAGTGGGGAAATTAAGCACGTGCTTCCCGTTTTAAAGATCGCAGGGAGTTTATACGTGTTTAACCTGGCTGGATCATGTTTCGTCATTAGTTAGGTAGATGCTTGTTTAGTATTAGTTGCTTAATTATTAAGGTATTTTGTGAGTTGGTTGGTTACCTGGCCACGTATCTGCCACCCTTTCCAGATCTGTTCATGCATCTATTCATGGGTGCAATCTTCGCAACTGGATCATGGAGTGGAGAGAGGACATTTGTATGTGTTTGTGTACTGTGTGTGTCTGTGTGTGCGTTACACGATCCGATTGCTACGACCTAGACTTCCTTATAAAGATTTTTAAAAATGCACACAGAGACCACCACCACGCTTTTAAAAATGCGTTGAGAAGATGGGGAGAAGTGGAGAAAAATGAAAGAAGAAAAATAAGAAGACCGTGAGTTATTTACTCTTAAACAACATAAACCAGAGTCTAGCTCGTTTCTTTGACTGAAGTAGACTTGATACTGTATCCTATTTTTTTCACCCCCTTAAAGGAGGCCTCTGTCTCTCTCCCATTACTCCTGTTTAATCCCAGAAAATGATATATTTCACATTTAGAAGGTGGCATGAATAGTGAGATCCGCTTCTCCCGTTTTCTTAGGGCCTCAGAGGTCTCTCTCTCTCTCTCTCTCTCTCTCTCTCTCTCTCTCCAAAAAGAGGTAAGAATGTTAATAATTTGATAACTTTCCGAGAAAAAGAAGAAGAAATATTGTAAAATATTTCATCATTTAAAACTTTTCTGCTGATTTAACACATCGTGAAACATTTTTAAAGGAGTAGGGAGAATATTCGCTCTTCTCAAATTCGCTTTCTAGCCGAGTTCTTCTAGCAATTTCACTTCGGGGGCCTTTACAGGTGAAATTCCTAGTTATTGATCTGCCCAGGGCGTCATCTGCAAGCCCCGGGCTGCTTTCCCAATAAACTAACAACCCTGTCCCACCCCCAGTGCAAAAGTTGGGTAGAATAACTGCAAAGCACCAATCATAACCTCTCCAAAATGTGTCCAATGTTTTTAATCAGCTCGCAGGCCAAAGGCGTCGGCTAATAAACGTTCGAGGAAGTAGTTTATTCGCCTGCCATAAACATGTACGCGATTCCGGCGTAATTAAATGCAAACCACAAAGCGAACGAGACGTTTTCATTGTAGCGCTCAGTCAGAGCAAAAGGAATCACGTGTACATTTGAACTTCAGAGATCTGAGCTGGGATAAACAAGTCTGAACTCTGACAAAGAAAAAAAAATAGAGGGGGTGCAGTAGGATGGGGAAGGAGGTGGGGTGAGATTTCAAAGTGCTAATAGAATCGAGGAAAGAGTTTGGGAGCGCAGAAAGGGGGCAAGAAACCGCTCGGTTAGCATTTGGGGTGTCAGTCTGAAGCGTCAATCCTCAGCTTACTGCAATGAATTTAATGGCATATTTAAAATTGGGGCGTGGGGGGTGATCCGTGGAAATCAGACGCCCCATAGGCCTAATGCTATGGGGCAATATCCTACAGAAGCGAGGCAAAAATGAAAAGGGATTGCTGAATGAATGGCTGGTCCTTGGAGAGAAATAATGAAATCAACAGGAGAAACTTCGCAAAGGTGTTGGGTTTTTTATTTTTGGTCTTTGGTGGTTAATTTAGACTCCTGGGCAACGTTTTAAATATTTGGTTGGATGGGAGCGTGAAAGAATTATTTACTTATCTTGAAGATATCTATTCCGGATAAAGAGAGCCTTTCACTCCAAGATCATAAACACGATTATTTAACAAACAAACAAACAAAAACACGTCCTATTTATGGATCCAACTAGACTATCTGCACTCCACATACGCAAACCCATGTGACACGTAGCAAAATGCTCAAGGAAAAGGATCAAAACGCGATGGCTTTGATGTCCACATTAAACTGATATAGTCACGGGTTTGTAAGACGCTTCAGACATTTTACGAAAGAAGGGAATAAAATAGGTGGCAGATAGATCACAGGTACCCATATTTGCCAATTTCTATCACATACAAGTTTCAAGCTGCCTATTGTTGCTTAAAGGACACAAGAGTCTCACTAGAATACGTATGTAGACTCCAGCGGATCAACTATCATGCAATCGCTGGAAATTTGTCCTATATTTGATATATGAATTCGTGTGTTTGTATTCTATCTTTCCATCTCTTCTTTTAAGAGAAGAGTGGGATGTACGGCTGTGAGGGTTAAAGGATAGACAAATAGACAAACATGCCACAGATAAGCTTCGCATATATAGTTTGGGCATCCATGCTGTCCTTTTGATCATCTCAGTTGAGAAGCCCGATCTTATTTGCTAAAGCACCCATTACGTCTAGAACAAGAATCACTACGAAAAATGACAACACAATTTGCCAAATCTGTATAGAATCTCCCCCGTCCATTTGTGGGGCCCGGAGAGGGGGAGATGTCCTTTATGTTGTTTGATAAATCCGTGCAGACCCTCTCTTCGGCTCCCTTCCTTTTCTTTCCAAACTCTGGTCCACCATCATCCCACGCAAATTCAGATGCCAGGCTTGCTAAGGTGTGGGTTCAGACGTCCCATTGCTTTGAGGTTCCGCCAATGGCACCAGTGTCAAAACATGTGAACATAATTTTGGCTGCTAGCCTCCTTAGAAAGAAAAAGGCAAACGGAAGTGTTTGAGTGAAGATCACTTCAACTTCCGTCACTGACAGTGTTTTCAATAAAAGAGCTTTTAATAATTATTTATATTTTTGGATTGATGCTTCCGGTTTTTTCCATCGTTTAAATCCAGGTATTCGGAGGGTTAAGTAGCACGTGGGAAAGACTGAGTGTAGCATTTTCATCTTAGAGAATGGAAGGGTGCATCGCATTAATGCCCCTGTGTAAGAAGTGCTGGTTCCTTCGAGGCATTAGGGGAAACGTTCTACTCTCCTCTGGGAATGTGGGCTATTGGATTTTTGTAATGGGCTAATAAAATGTTCCATAAATGAAATTTTATTCTTTTATTATGATTGATGGTGTTGCAAACAGCTGGTGCTGCGGCACTGCGATATGTAAGCAATTTATGGGAAGAAGAGTTTATTGCCATACTGTATTTGAACCTCTACTCACAATTCTGAGCGCAATTCTGAAAAGGCGATTTCCTTCCGCTCCAAAATAGAACGACCATCAGCCAAGCGACTGATTTTCGCCTGTGATTTATATAAACAGGCGGTCCACTTCCTCTCTTCCCAAGGCCTTGGGGTTCTCCGCATCAGGAGCGGGATTCAAAGCCACTCTTCTTACTATGACAATTAGACTACTCATACCCATTCCATTTAAAAACAAAAAGAAAAAACTGTCTTATGATATCTCCCTCCCCACGTCTCCAGTTAGGAAGCGAGAGAGAATTGGGATGGGAAGCGGAAGCTAAGGGTGAGACCGGAGCCTTCCGCAGCTTAGAGAAAGTCAATTTCTGCCCCCCCCCCCCAATCGTCTTTCCTTTCAATAACCCTTCTTTGTCATTTTACATGCAATATAATTTTGAGCGCAATTAACGATTGAAAATAAATCGGGGGTGCCTGATCACTACAAATCTTAAAACGCACTCACCCCTGTTACAAAGTGCCCCCACCCATTATCTATCTATCTATCTATCTATCTATCTATCTATCTATCTATCTATCTATCTATCTATCATCTATCTATCTATCTATCTATCTATCTCCGTCTGTCTATTTAATCTGTCTCTGATCTTTCCATCTGTGTGGTAATATAACATCCTTCATAATGTTTGTACTCGATATTACTGCCTTCCCCGTGAGCAACGTAATCTAACAGCCTTATGTATGTGCCTATCGACGCTCATCCTTACACGACGGGGTGTTAAATTATATTAGCACTCACGCACTGAACTAAAGGTTTGGTGGACTGTCCAGTGTTGTTGTCACATAAGTTTTTGTGCTTTGAAATCCACTTTTATCACCTGCATGAAGTGGAACCCACAGTTAGGAACTGAACCCTCCTTGATAGAAGCATGTCTGCGTTTGTGTTTGTGTCGGGAATAGCTTTCAATGTTTCTGCAACAGACACCAATTTAAGGTTCAGTGCTTGAGCACACACACGTGTGAATATGGCAAAGATCCCTGCATCCTGCATCTCTGCATCTTGCTAGAGTTCTCCTGCAGCAAGGGCAGCCGGGGGTCTCTTTCGGGGCCATTGGAGGCTCAGGCGTTTGTTTGTTATCGGAGAGAAGCTTTTCTGACCGTGCATCTTATGACGAAGTGGGCTGTGGGTCGCGAAAGCCGATGCCGTCACAAATCTGTTGGTCCTTAAACGCGCTGCAAAACTCTTGCTTGTTCTTTTTCTCTCGGGCTTTCTTTTCGGCGCTAACTCGAAGAAGGAGAAAGGAGGAGGAGGAGAATGAAAGCGAGATGGGGGAGGTGGGGAAGAGGAAGGAAAGAAATTTGCGAATATCTCAATCAGTGACGAAGTGACCTGTGACCCGGAGGGTGGCTTTATTGTCCTCCTCCTTTTGCGTGGGACATACACTGTATTGACCCTTTCTGCCTGATTGAGCCCTGAGGGGCAACCGGAGCAAACAATCCCTCCGCAGGCATGTGGGGGCTTAGAGAGAAGTCGCCATCCTTCCTCCGGGATCAGTTGGAAAGCCACTGGGAGACTTGGCCTCTGTCTGGGCAGACAGGCTCCCTACCCCCACCCCCACCCCCGAGCCCCAAGGGGGCACCTCCCCTCCCCCACCAAAAAAAGCAAAAACAACAACAACAAAACACTAACCGTGCCTGTTTGCTGTTTGGGGTTTGAAGGAAACCCGAAAGGGCTGCGGGGGGCGGGCATCAAAAGAGGGAAGGAGATGCGGCGGCTGGGATAGATCAGGGTTCAAAGGCTCCATCCGAAATACAGAAGGTTGCGATCATCGGAGGCACTGCCACTCTTTCCTGGAATTTAAAACGGGATTCGAGGAGAGGAGGATCAGTCGGGCTTACCAGCGCGGACCTCTTGGTTCGCCCATTCACGCCCCTTCCTAAAGTTCCGAATTCGATCTGCCCGGACTCGAAGGTTCTGCGGCCCTTTCATCTTTTTCTCCAGTCGCGAGAAAGTTTGGTGCATCTTTATAGACGCCGCCCGGGCGCGCTCGGATGGAACTGCGTTTTTTAAAGAAGCGGGGGTGTCTCTTTCAGCAAACAAGATTGGAGAAGTGTCGCGTGTTGCTGCTTTTAAGTGGTATCGTTGCTCTTATTTGTGTGTGGAGGGTGTGTGTGTGGATGTTTAGGAGAGACGGCTGGAGAATGTGAAAAACGGGCTGAGCGACGAAGTAGGAGAGGAAAGGTGTGCCTTTCAATTCGCGCCTCCTCCTTGTATTGAGAGGAAATCGTCGGAGACGGGCAAGGGGAGGTCGGTCGGAAGGAGGCCCAAAAAAGAGGTGGAGTGCTCTAACTCTTGAGGGGAAAGCAGAAGAAGAGTGCATAATGACCCCCCCCACACACACACACACAGAGCATGCTGCCCCTGTATTCTAAAAAAGCCCTATCTGTTGAGGCGACATTAGAAAAAGCCAAGGGGTGGGCATTTCTGCACCCCTCCAATTCCAGCACCGGATAAAGGTAAATGTAAAGGGACCCCTGACCATTAGGTCCAGTTGTGTCCGACTCTGGGGTTGCGGTGCTCATTTCGCGTTACTGGCCGTGGGAGCCGGCATACAGCTTTCGGGTCATGTGGCCAGCATGACTAAACCGCTTCTAGTGAACCAGAGCACCTCACGGAAACGCCGTTTACCTTCCCGCTGGAGCTGTACCTATTTATCTACTTGCACTTTGACGTGCTTTCGAACTGCTAGGTGGGCAGGAGCTGGGACCCAGCAAAGAGAGCTCACCTTCGAACCGCCGACCTTCTGATCAGCAAGCCCTAGACTCTGTGGTTTAACCCACAGCACAACCAGCACCGGATACAGCTGCATTAAATCAGTAACTCTTTCTAAGAATTCTGGGTTTCGCTAGTTGGCGAAGCTGATGGGTAGGATTTCCACCTACTTCCACCACTTGGTACGTGAGCTGTAATGGTCCAGGGAGACTCCTGGAGCTCCGGAGACTTATCTTTTTAAAAGCCCTTTGCTATGTAGGCTGTTTCTCTCTCCACCTTTTCACAGATTCTATATGCCAAGTGGAATGGGGAGCAGCGGCTTACCAACCGGAAAAGAGGCCTTTTCAATTGGGGGAGGATTGAGGGGGTGACCCCCCCTTTCTTTCTCCCATGCTCATGCATGTATGGAGGGATTGTGGCAAACTCAGTGGAGGAGGTTCATTTCATGGAACAATGTTGTCTTCCTCCATCTCATACCCTTGTACCTCTTCCCATCTGATGGTATCTAGGTTCCTCCACGCCATAGGAGCTTATGAAACCAACAAATTTCATTGATCCATCCAGACCTCTGTGATCTCCTCTGGCTGGCAGACGTGCTTCAAAGCGCCCAGTGGTTCTGGGTGTTAAAATCCCATGGATCATCTGCCTCATTTAAGCCAATGTCTCAGGGAGACAGAGAATCACTGCTGGACATCTGGAGAAGGTGTCCAAGGCTTAGTGAGTGGCAGAGGTGGGACTTGATCATTCCCTCCACATCTCCACCCCCTTTTGGGTACAAAATTCTAGCTATTGGCCACATTGCCTCATTCCACTGTATCTGTGAATCTGGGGGTGGTGGCTCTTTAATCCAGATTGATGAACATGGTAATAATACCACGGAGAAGGGCTGTGGCTCAGGGGTAGAGCATCTGCTTTGCATGCAGAAGGACTCAGGTTCGATCCCCAGCATCTCCAGGTAGGGAAGAAAAAGAGGTCTCTATATGAAACCCTCAAGAGCTGCCAGTCAATGCTAACCTAGAGGGACCAAATGGGTTTGTTCTCTTTAAGGCAGCTTCCTTTGTTCCTACTGCAATAGTATGGCTACTGAAATAATAAATAAATAAATAAATAAATAAATAAATAATAGTGGTAGTAGTAGTAGTACTAGTCGTAAAGATTACAAATTATTTAGGGTTGCCATATGGAATAACTGATTGGTTCAAAATTGGGATATGGAATATGGAATAACTGATTGGATATGGATATGGATATGGAATAACTGATTGGTTCAAAATTGGGAAAGGAGTACGACAAGGCTGTATATTGTCTCCCTGCTTATTTAACTTATATGCAGAATTCATCATGCGAAAGGCTGGGCTGGATGAATCCCAAACTGGAATTAAGATTGCCGGAAAAAATATCAACAACCTCAGATATGCTGATGATACAACCTTGATGGCAGAAAGTGAGGAGGAATTGAAGAACCTTTTAATGAGGGTGAAAGAGGAAAGCGCAAAATATGGTCTGAAGCTCAACATCAAAAAAACTAAGATCATGGCCACTGGTCCCATCACCTCCTGGCAAATAGAAGGGGAAGAAATGGAGGCAGTGAGAGATTTCACTTTCTTGGGTTCCATGATCACTGCAGATGGTGACAGCAGTCACGAAATTAGAAGACGCCTGCTTCTTGGGAGAAAAGCAATGACAAACCTAGACAGCATCTTAAAAAGCAAAGACATCACCTTGCCAACAAAGGTCCGTATAGTTAAAGCTATGGTTTTCCCAGTAGTAATGTATGGAAGTGAGAGCTGGACCATCAAGAAGGCTGATCGCCGAAGAATTGATGCTTTTGAATTATGGTGCTGGAGGAGACTCTTGAGAGTCCCATGGACTGCAAGAAGATCAAACCTATCCATTCTCAAGGAAATCGGCCCTGAGTGCTCACTAGAAGGACAGATCCTGAAGTTGAGGCTCCAGTACTTTGGCCACCTCATGAGAAGAGAAGACTCCCTGGAAAAGACCCTGATGTTGGGAAAGATGGAGGGCACAAGGAGAAGGGGACGACAAAGGATGAGATGGTTGGACAGTATTCTCGAAGCTACTAACATGAGTTTGGACAAACTGCGGGAGGCAGTGAATGATAGGCGTGCCTGGCGTGCTCTGGTCCATGGGGTCACGAAGAGTCGGACACGACTGAATGACTGAACACAGGGTTGCCATATTTCAGACTACCATCCCAAATACATTTACTGAGGAGTAGACCTCACTGAACATGTTAGTGTTTCATAATCAGTCCCTGATACTTTATTGTTACCGGTAAATGGTTAAAGTGACTCATATGTTGGCATGTGTACCACAAGCCTACAAATATTTTAAATAAATCATTCTGAGTACTCAGTATTTAAACTTGCTCTGGACATTACTTAATGCCCTGTTGTTACACTACTAAGGTGCATTAGACTGAATTAACCAAGAAACCTAGCTTTCCTCAACATGTAAGGCACTTTCTTGGCAGTTTTTGAACCAGGGTGGTTGGTTTACAGGCATGCAATGTTTATGTATTCATCTGTGTTTATGGGTTTCTTCTCCCACATAGAACCTACACCCAAGAAAATTGAACAAGTGCTTGCAAACATCCAAACCACATCTGTTCCCTGCAGGCCACAGGCCACAATCCTTCCTTTCCCTTTTCAAAGGCATATAATCGCAGAGGACTCTCCAGCCTGCGCTTGCTCACACACAGGCACACACAGACATACTGTCCACTACATGCTCACAAAACCAAGACTCAGTGTGCTTGATCTTGTCCCCTAAACACACACAACCAGCCATATTTCAGTGTATATGGGGAAGGAAATCCCTTTCCAGACATATTTCCTGGGCAACTCATAAAAATGCAGACCACACAAAATCCCATCTGAGGTTGAGGAGCATCTCAAAAAAGACACATGTGCATAAGTTACGCTCAGCTAATCACACTACATTTCCCTGCAGTAACAGCAAAGTACAGATTGCCTTTGTTATTATTACATTAATACCCTTGCCCTTGTCCAGTGAATTCAGGGAACTGTATGTGGCGCTCCCTCCCACACGTTTTATTCATACAACAACCCTGTGAGTTAGACCAGAGACAGAAGTGAAAATCCAGTGGTATTTTGCAAACAGAAGGCTCCAGTTTAAATACAGTACCTAGAATTTCCACACACATATATATGGAGACAGCAAGTGATGAGAAAGACCTTCCTTTGTCTTAGACCCTGGACAGCTGCTGGCAGTCAGAGTAGACAATACTGGAATAGACAGACAAATAGTTCGAGCTTATATAATAAGACATCTTATTACGTTAGGCCAAGAGTTTGTGACTTGTAGGGCCAGGGCTGCAGACTGCAGTTTTAAATTCTGTCCTTAATGGCTTACATGAAATGTCAAGAGGGAAATGTGTACTACTTCACTTGCTTCACTTGAAAATTGTGGTATTCACCACTGATCATCAACAGCACCTCCCTTTCTTCTTTACTCTTTTGCATTGAGCACACAAAAGGGCAGGAGAAGGAAGAGGTATGTCTCTGTTTGTACACAGATAAGGGGAGATATTGGCTTCCCTGAAGTCATTCCCCACACCCCCAGTGCCAAATACTGTTGATATGCAGTTTGCTCAAGGTGATATTATATGAGCAGTTAATATCTCCTACATCTAGAGCTAACTCCTACTACATGGCTGGGGACCTCTATGCCTGTGGCTGAATATGGCTCTCTATGTCCCTTAATTTGACCCTCAGAACTCTCCCCAGGCCACACCCTTCATTAGCCCTACATTAAAACCAGAGTGTTCTTGCTAGGGCGGAACAAGTTATTGAGTATTGATAATGGCTCTTGCTTCAGGATCAGGGTAGGGGGTGAAATGTGTATAGAAAATATTCTACAAAATGGCAAAATGTACATTTGTTGATCCCTCACCTTTGCCTCTGGCTCCACCTACTATTGGCATGTGGCCCTCAGAAAGTTGTCTAGAAGGGAATGCAGACCTTGGACTGAAAATGGTTCCCCACTCCTGTCCTACTATATAGATCAGGGATAGAGAGGCTCTGAACCTTCCAGATGTTGATGGACTCCCAGCTCTCTGATTATTGGCCATGCTGGAATGGGGCTGATGAGAGATGGCACTCAGGAACCTCTGGAGGACTACAAGTTTTTCCCATCCCTGATCCAGATCATCAAAGAGCCACATACATAAGAAGGGCCTTGATGGATCAGACAAGAATGTCTATCCAGAAACCTGTTTCCAGCTGTGACCACCCAGATGCTTTGAGGAAGTCTACAATCAGAGCATGAAGGCATTCTTGATTACTTAAACTAAAAGACTAAAACTAGCCTATCTGAGCTTCCTTTAAGATGCAAAGGGATGGCTGCTGAAGGAAGAAAGGATAATATCTAATAAATGTATCCTCTCCTCTCCTAGCATATAATCACTTGCTGTACGCAACAACACACTTCCTTTGGTTCCCCAGGCCTGGTTCCAGAATGAATGATCAGAGCACTGAACTTTGCCAGTGCTGATCAGGTCCTGAACTTTATCCACAACCCAGTCAGGCTGATTTTATTGTTGTCAGTATTTTCAGGGCAGGTTATGGTGGTGATGGCAGTAATTGTATTTTATAGGTAATTTCCATCCTACTTTAAAAGTATCCCCCAAAATCAGCACACATAAAAGCAATAAATAAATAAATATACACATTCACTGCGCAATACAACTTCCCTATAAAATAACCTAATGGTGAATCAGATGGAAAAGCAGCCGGCTAAATGGGTCAGTGAAGGCCAGCTCATGCACACACCTCGTTCAATGCTGAAACTCCAATACTACAGCATCCTCAGCAGATGGCTGACAACTTCAGGCAGGCAAAGACTTCTAGCCAGGGAGAGATCACTGCTCCTTCAGCTAATTGCCTCCAGCTACAAATTACTCTTAGCAAGGAGTTTCTAGGCTGAAACGTTCATCCAAAATTGACTCTCTTATAACTTAAACACAAAAGATCTAGTCCTGTTCTCTGATGCACCAAAAGACATTTATTTGCCCTCTTCTGTGTGACAGCCCTTCAGCTATTTGAAGACTACTGCCACATCCACATCCAAGTCTTTTGTTCTCTAAGCTAAACATAACCAGTTCAGCTTAGATCTCTTTATGGATGTCCCCCCTCAGCAACTTGTGAACTTTAAACTGATGGAAAGGTCTTCCAGACTTGGAAAGTCTTATCTAGTAACAAAAGGTGGTAAAATTTACCTTAGTAGTGAATGTAGCTGCCAGAAACATTTTGTTCCATGACTGGGGTCCATGTTGAATGGGACTGAGAGACCCGAATAATCCCAGGAGCTGCAACAACTTGGCTAAACACAAGTCTTTGGTTCTTTTTTTCTTACTTTATACCCATGTTTTGCTGTATAAAGTGAGAAAGAGAGATGATTCAGAGTGTCTAACAATCACACTTTCTATGGCTGCCTTCAAAACACCAGACTAGACTACCAGCATGGACCCCCTGCATGGGGCTGTCCTTCTTTACTTTGCAGAATCACAAGTTTAATTGCAGTGGGAGAAGATTAGAGCAGTGCTCATGCACCTGTTATGGTTTTGACCTATAAAGAACCCAATGCAATCCTATGCTTACTTCAGTGATACTAAATAATAATAAAAATTCCTTCCAGTAGCACCTTAGAGACCAACTACCGGTATATATAAGGGTCTGGTGACTTCTGTTTCGGTGTATCTGAAGAAGTGTGCATGCACACAAAAGCTCATACCAAGAACAAACTTAGTTGGTCTCTAAGGTGCTACTGGAAGGAATTTTTTATTTTTTATTTTGTTTCGACTATGGCAGACCAACACGGCTACCTACCTGTAACTTCAGTGATACTAACTTCCAAGTAAATACACACCAGGCATCCTTACCTCTCAGAGGCGCCATTCACCCTGTGTAGCATAGTGGCTAAAGACTGAACCATGGAATCAGGAAGTCCATGGATCAAACCTTACCTCTGCCAGGAATTCCCACAACGGCCTCAAGCAAGCTGCTCTGTCTGATCCTCAGTTCTTCCCATCTGCAACATGGGAGGTAATAATACTGACTTGCACTGCGGGATTGTTGTAAAGGTTACAGTCAGGTAATATATGTGAGCTTAATGCTTTGGGCAGCTGGAAGCGCTATTCTAGTGCTAAGTATTATTATTCTCCTTTGTGTCCAGGTGATAGCACCTGGACACCAAATCAAGGCACAAACAGGCATCCTTTCCTTTATGCCTCTGGAGCAGCCTTCTATTGGAGCATTTTATTTCTATGAAAATGTGTTTTCTTTATCCAGGCTGGCTTTTCAAGTAGGTATGGAGCAATACAGATGTATTGTAGGATTACCACCTACCTTTTAGCAACAGGGAATATAAGATTCTGATCTTAATGTTGCTCCTTCATGCTGATACATTGAGATGGTGTCAGAAGACTATGCGAATCCATGGAGGATAAGACTACCAGTGGCTACTAACCATGGTGGCCATGTGCTGTCTCCAGTGTTGGAGACAATCTGCCTCAGATCTTGCTTGCAGACATTACCATTAAGGCACCAGGTTGGCCACTGTGAGAACAGGATGCTGGACTAAATGAGCCTTTGGCCTGACCCAACAGCCTGCTCTTCTAGGGTGGGTTAAAAATAAACTGAATTTTGAGAGGAGGGGGGAGCAAACTCTAGAGACTGCTTTTTTGCTTCCAAATTTCCAAACACATCATAATCAGATGATGATGATTATCCTCCATTTGTTACAGTGGTTTTGTAACTCTTCCATGACTTGAGATCACTGCTTTTTATCCTTAATGCTGCCACCACACCCTCCCTTTCACACACAGAGTTCATAGTGGCATTTGCTACATGCCAGAAGTTGGCAGCAAGTGCTAAACCCATGAAATCCCTTGGACAGCCACAGGATTTAAACCTAGTATGGATTATTTGTAAAGATAACATTTAGTTAGGAGTGAGCTCCTCCAGCTGAAACTACATCCAGTCTTTAGGACGTTGTACATATACTTATGCAGAATCTCTGTCATCGTTGGACCCTGCTGAGGGCTATTGAAACAGGCAAGTGATATCTCATGACCCTAACATCGGCTGGGAGCGAGTTCCGAGTTTCTCGAGAGTTGTAGCGGTAGTACAAATGGGCTCCCTTCGCGCACGCGGGTCATCACCCAGTGTTGCAATTATCAAGCGGTGAACGGGATCGTGTGAACCAGCCCTAAGTCAGTGCTCCAAGGAAAGCGGGGCAGGGCGGTGGAGACCGTAGCACTTCATGCTTAGCATGTAGAAGGTCTTTAGGCAGGACTGGAAAGGACCTGGAGGGCCGCTTACTTTGAAACACACAATAGCGTCTGCCTTCAACAGTAGTAGCCGTGGTGGTAGCAGCCGCAGAGATCTAGCTTTCCTGGGGTCTCAGGCGACTGGGAGCTGTCCGCAGTTACTTAGAGAAAGAAAGTCACTTTGCACATCCGCAGAGGCACCGTTTTGGTATTACTTTCCCATGTGTCGTGACTGAGCCCTGGCGCTAAACCACGTGTCAATAAGCCTGGGAAGGTAGGAAACTACGTTCTGTCTTCTCTCTCTCTCTCTCTCTCTCTCTCTCTCTCTCTCTCTCTCTCTCTCTCGCTCTCTCTCTCTCTCTCTCTCTCTCTCTCTCTCTCTCTCCCCCCCCCCCGCCTAGCCTCCCCAACCCCAAATCTTGCTTCCTCTGATTCTCTGTTAGGGAAAGATCAGTAAACCGAGTCTCGAAGGCGAAAACGCTACGCGATTGCGTGCGCGCAGGCGAGGAACGGAGGCACCTGCTTCTGAATGACCTGTACACTATATTCAAATTTGAGTTCTGCGGTTGGTTTCAGTAAGGTGTATAGTGCCGAGCTGAGCGGGGTGTGTGTTAGATTTTTGTTTTATTTCCCCCTCTTTCTTTCTCTTCCCGTTCTTCATCTTCTTTTCCTACCACTTTATTTCTTTCTCTATTTCCACTTTTTCCTCTCCCCCCTTTTCTTCCTTTTCTTCCTATTTCCTTCTTTCCATTTTATTATCCTCCCTTCCTTTTCCTCTTCCTTCCTTTTTTCTTCTTCCTTCCTTTCCCCCTCTTCCTTCCTCTTTTCCTCCCGCCCTTCTCTCCCCCCCCTCTTTCTTTCTCTCTCTCTTCTCTGCCTATCACCTCTGGAAGGCAAAGACTCAGTCTGGCTGTCAGAAATTCAACAGGTGCAGCTCTCCCTCCTCCCCGCTTCCCTGCCTCTCTCTTACACAAGTCATGCCACTAGAAGTTCGCCCTGCTCCCTTTCCGATTTCCCACAACCGTCTTTTGCCTATGTTAAAATTTTAAATGGTAAGCCGCCTTTTAAATTGTGAGCGGTATATAAAGCAAGGAAGCACAAAGGCCAAAGCCAACTGGTAAAGGCTCAATATATCGCGGGAGGGAGGGGGACATGACTTCCTGGGGGCCATCTATGAATGTCCTGAGCGTTTTTATGAATTCCTTAGGAGATTCAACTTTCACGCACATTCCCCTCGTCATTTTAAACTTTTGTTGAGATTGAGTGGAGTGAGACACGCACTGACACACTTTTTTGTCTCCCATACTTAATTTTATTTTGTTTATTGCATGTTATATGCCACCATTCTCCTCAATGAACTCGGTGCAATGAGCATGGTTTTCCCATCCCCGTGTTGTTGCCACAACCGCCCTGTGAGGTAGGATAGGCTGAGAGGCAGTGACCTGCCCAAGGTCACCCTGTGATCTTCAAGGGCTAGGAGGGGATTCATACCCTGGTCTTTCTTTCACCCTCTCGCTCCTCCCTCCCAACTGCATCTCCAGCTCAAACACTGAGAAAGACTCCCCGCTTTCCAAACATGCAAATGCCTCTCTCTGACGCTCCTATTTAGACAGCACAGCAGCTCAAACCTCTGCCACCGATTCTTTATGTGGTCTTGGGCAAATTACATTGACTGGAGAGAAAACCGTGATTTACACGCCTTTGCCAGTTCAGGGTCCCCTGGAAAGTATAACTAGATAACAGGTGAAAGCAGGGCAGTTGCGTTTCACACTTGGGGTGGAGGGACACTCTATAAAAGGCAATAATAGAAAGCGCCCTTGGGCGTTATCTTCCTCGTTAATCTAAAATGGAAAGTGTCAAATTAATCTCCTCTCCCCACCCGCTCGGACTCCTCAACAGAAAGATCCCGCAGGATCGAATGAGGATCCAGTTTACCACCAGCCCCCCCCCCAAAAAAAAACTGGGAACGGGGGGAAAGAAGCAGACCCTCCCCCTTGCCAGTAAATCGATTGTTCTAAACTTCTGCAGTGGGATACTCAGAAAAGAGAAATATGGAAAAGAGAAAGATCAGCAAAAGTATTAGCAGTTGATTTAACACGCACGCACGCACGCACACACCACAGCTTGGAACAGGCACGTGCAAAAACAATAGAATCATATAATCTGAAGAGTTGGAAGGGACCCAAGGATCATCTAGTCCAACCCCCTGCAATGCAGGAATCTCAGCTAAAGCATCAATGACAGATGGCGATCCAACAACTGCTTTAAAACCTCCAAGGAAGTAGAGTCCACCACCTCTCGTGGGAGTCTGTTCCACAGCGGAACAGTTCTTGCTGTCAGAAAGCTTTTCCGAATGTTTAGTTGGGATCTCCTTTCTTGTAACTTGATACAAACAAACTAAAATTCTGTAACAGTGAATGAGGACTAGTAGCTTACTGTACTCTTAAGACATAATGAAAAATGTAAAGTCATTTTGAATTTGTATCCCTTTAATTATCATTTCTTAACTGTATCCTTAGAGCAACAGATGGTGGGGTGAAAATTAAGGGTAGCGGGTTAGGAACATTATTCCCTTTGAGCTAATATTATTTCCCGGGGGATGAGAAGTTACTTCTTGAAGCTGCATGCTCTGTCGTCTTCTTTTTAACAGTGCAGTCCTATGTATGCTAACTCAGAAGTGTGAATCCCACTGATTTAAACGGGGCTCACTCCAAAGGTTAGGGATTCGATTGCCCCTTCCGGGGTCTGTGAGAAGGAGGGGCGGTGGTTGAGATTTCTCAGGAGTAAGTGACAGGCTCTCTGCGCATCTGGCACTGAGAAAAGAGATCCCGGTCCCTTTTGGAGAAGGAGCATAGCTCAGTGGATGGAGCATCTGCTTTGCGTGCAGATCGTAGCGGGTTCAGCCTTTTGCTGAGATTCCTGCATTGCAGGGGGTTGGACTAGATGACGCTGGGGTCCCTTCCAACTCTAAGATTCTATGTTTCTATGATAATCCCAGGTACTGCTGGAAAAGACTCCTTTCTGAAACCACAGTATTGTCTTTGTATTTTGACAATACTGAGCAAGGCGGACCAATGGTCTGGCTCGCCACAAGTCCTACGCCCCTCTTTAAATCAGCCCTTAACTCAAAACCACGAGGACCGGAATCCTGCTAGTCCTCATGCCACAGCTGTAGAGCAAGTGTTTTGCATGCAAAAGGTCTCTGTTCAGTCCCTGGCATCTCCAGGTTCGGCTGGAAACGATTTCCTGCCTGAAACCCTGGAGAGCCGCTGCCAGTCAGTGTAGGCAGTACGGAGCTGGATGGACCAATGGTCTGACTCGGTTAGAGGGCAGCTTTCTATGCATGAAAAGTGAAAATCCGCTTCTCACTCAGAATCAGAAAACCTAATGGTTCCTTGAGGCTAAGATGGGTTTATCTCTTTCGCCTCTGTCACCATCCCCGGCTGGGCATCGGGCAGCCACAGACCAGTTCAACCACAGTATGTTCAGGACAGGAGTTCATGACTACGTGGCTGCTTCTAGGATCAAAGGCAGCTTGCCGCAGAATACTACTTGCTGGCTGGTTAGGAGATGGCTATTGTGCGCATACCCCACTTGTATTGCACCTTGAGCGGAAGGGCGAGTGATAAATCCAGTAGCAGCAGCAGCAGCAGCAACAACAACAACAACAACAACAACTCGATTTAGCAATTGGGGATGGTTCACACATGCAGATAAATCATTTGATTTCTCATTGCACGGTCTCTCCTTACTCTCTTAACTGTCTCTCTGAACGATGGGCACGGAAGTATTGCATTTCAGCTGACATTGGGTGACTCGGAAATACCTGCTTCTTCAGGGTGGCGAATCTGTGACGGCTCCTTCCCTCGCCCCCACCCTCCACGCTGAAGGAAGGAATACGCGCTCGTGTGAACTGGCCGATAACCTTGTTGGTTAGGAACGAACGTACATTTCCAGGCTCTTTCCTTCCACTAGAAGCCTTTGAAGCAAGGATTTAGGCTTAAGTGAGTCGTGGATCGGGCTGTAGTCTTGGGTTCTCCCCGTCTCGCTTCCCGCCTTGGCAATCTCATCTATAAAACTAGTTTGTGTGTGTGTGTGTGTGTGTGTTGATTTTCGTCTGATGCATTATTTGTTGTAACACCGACATGAACATGACACAATATCACTCCACTCGTGTCTGCTCGAGCGTTTTTACCTCCAAGAACTAGGCTAAGAAAGCTTTAAGGAGCTGTACACGTCTCTATCTCCACACACAAACACACAGAGCTTTCCTGCTTTTCGATCAGTCTCCCTTGTGAAGTACCTGCAAAATAATTTAGCAGCACCGCCCCCCTCAAGGAATTCAGCAAGGTTCTGGATGTCAGAGAGGAAACATTTGAAACAACATGTTGAAGATTTCAAGAATTAAAGAGAACTCAAACAATGCTTCATCTTTACTTTCTTTATAATTTATGCAGTTTTGGCTCATCCTAATCAAAAGCCGTCGCTCACTTAAAAGGAGACGTTAATTTTCTTTATCTCTCCCCCGCCTCCCCTTCCCACAGTCGAAAGGATCTGTCGAAATATATATTTAATTAGTTCCAAAAAGCCCTGAGATTCAGCTACGTCATTGTGGTTTTTGTTTTTAGGGGTGTGTGTGAAGCAATATATAGCCTACTTTTTGGGATCTTGGGGCGAGGTGAGGAATCATCCTAACAATCCAGATGTTTTAGATGTTTTTAAAAGGGACCAAAACTCCAATGGAACCAAGGTTTTGTTTTCTTTCACATTTGAAGAATGAAGGTTGCATGCAATTTCATCTGTACTCTGAGCAGACCCACTGAAATTAATGGACGTTACTAATTTAAGCCTATTAATTTCAGTAGGTATACTCTGCGTAGAACTTAGTTGAAGAGCACCTACTGTAATTTTTTTGGGTGGTGGCAGATATTTTGAGCAGAGGAAAATTGAAAATGTGTGCAATATACCTCCCAAGATAAAAAAAAAAAAAATCAGGCCTGGGCACACGTTTTCCTTTTCTTTTTTTCCTATACCAAAACCAGCTAAATAATTCTTTAAGCCTTGTGGTTGTTATTATTGTCATTACGTGGTTACAAAGGAAATCAGCTTTGCAATTCCCATCCCCTCAAAGGAGTGGGGGACGACACCTCCTGTTTGATAGTAGGCTGGAATTCTAAACAGACCACTGCACACCTAGATGCAATTAATGATGGGGGGGGGGAGCAAGGGGAAAGAAAGATCCAAGAAGACCCAGTTTGGCCTTCAGCAAAAACAAAGTTTATCTGGGAAGCAGCTGAAATTAGCGCTCATTCTAAGTCACAGGTTGCCCGATGGTTTCAGCTGCCTTCCAACTCCACCCCACCCCCCAAAAAGGACCCTTTCCTCAACAGTTGTGCAACTTTTGCTGGCGAACCCCAGTCATTTCCCCTCTCTGCTAAAGTGACTAAGGTGATCCTAAGGTTTCGTGTGCCCGGAGACTAACTGTGGCGTTTTGCATTTCATTCGCCCGTCCATGAGACAAACAGATGGCTGGACGGACGGACGATCCCTCACGTCTAAAATCGAATATTGAGGAGAATGCTTTCTAGTGCTGTTCAACAGCGTTTTTAAAACGTTTGTGTGCTAAACCCGTTCGAAAAATCGGACTACTTATTTCATTCTCCTTAATCAGTAGCAGATATTTCACTCTTAGTTTGGGTGTCGGGCGCTGCTCGGGTTCTTTGCTTCTTTATATTTCTTTCTCTAACTTATTTATTTCTCCTTCTCCAACCTCCTTCTCTCGCTCCACATTCGTTCTTTTCCCTTCCTTCCTTCCTTCCTTCCTTCCTTCCTTCCTTCCTTCCTTCCTTCCTTCCTACTCTTTCTCTCTCTCTTCCTCCCTCCCTCCTTTCTTTCCCTTTCTCCCCTTCTCTTCCTTCCTCTTTCTTTTCCTCCCTTCCTCCCCTCCTGTTATATTAGAACCACCCTTCCTCCGGACTGGAGAAGCGCTGGGCTTTCCCTTCCAGATCTCCCAGGGCACCCTCGTCTGCCCCACAATATATTGTGATTTGGCGAGCGGTTTCTCCCTGCAATAAAAATAGTAGGGCTTTCTCCAAACCCAGAACCAAAATTTACCAAAGGAGGTCATACGGATTTCGACTGGAGTCTGTGAGGTCAACGAATGCAGGAAAGGCCCGTCCTAACGTGGGGCCACAGAGGGACCAGGTCAGCCTCAGGTGGTAGATTTGAAGGTGCCATTAAATTGGGCAGGAGGAACTTCGGGTTTTCTAGTTCTAGCTAGCCAGATCCATCTTTGCAACACAGAGTACCTTCCTCTTCTACAAAGTGAGGTACACAGCGCAAATTTTGATTGGCAGATAGGCAGGTAATAATAGTTGGTTAGATAACGCCAAGGTTGCAGGTTCGATCACCGTAAGGGACAGGGGCATATTCCTGCATTGCAGGGTTGGACTAGATGATCCTTGGGGTCCCTTCCAACTCTATGATTCTAAGAGATAGGATAGGCAGACAGACAGATACTTTGTGGGTACTTTGGTGCTTTCAAAATCGCATTGGCTCTTCAGTCAAAGGAGCAGGCTTGCATAGGCAGGGATTAGCGTGTAGTAAATGTAAATTGCTGTGCTTCTCATATATATATATATATATGAGAAATAAGTCTTCTGAAACCACCTCTCCCTGGAAAGGACTCCTGTGTAATCCGAAAGCTGCCTTCCAGCGTTTTCTGGTGTGTGTGTGTGTGTGTTTAATTGTTGCTGTTGTCGAAGCACGGTTTATTTTGCTTCGCTGCCATGAGGGTTAGTTTCTGGGTCTTAACCTTTACTTGCCCCTCTTCTTCCCGGTGCGTTTTGAATTAATATATACTGTGGGGAAAGTGCTTGAAACTTTCCTCCACCTGATACTTTAAAATAACGGGGGAGAGACGGTGATGAGTAACAAAAATGAAAAGAAACAGGGACTTCTCTCTCTCTCTCTCTCTCTCTCTCTCTCTCTCTCTCACACACACACACACACACGCACACCCCAAAACAACCACACAAAATAACATTCCGACATAGCAGGCTATTTATAATTCGGCGAGATACATCGCAAAGATCAGCATAGTTCAAAACAGCTGTCGATTAAAAATAAACAAAATGAAAGTTTAGTTCCACATCAGTATAATATTACATCACATAATCGCGCGCTGGGGGCTGAGGGGTTGAGTCAGGATCCTGGATAGCAAACTTCCAGGTATCGCTCCCATCCTCATACACTGGCCATTTACCCTTTAATAATTATATAGGGAAATAAATTTTGTGAAATAAATAAAAAATAAAAGCCCGGGGTGGTCTTGAAAGGGTTTTTGCGGAGTCTGTGTGGGGAATTTGATTTCAAAAAGCCTTTCCCCGTCGGCCTAGATTCTGTGTTATAAATAGTAAGCGCGCGCGCGCGCGCACACGCACACACACACACACACACACACAAGATCTGGAAGGACGAAAAGGAGAGGGTTGGGGGGGCGGGCGGGAGTTGCTTTGCACTGAGGCAGGAATAGATACAGTAGTTGGATATAGATGTATCTCACAGCGCGCGCGCGCGCGCGGTCTCCTTGCACTTTTTCTTTTGCTCCTTCCCGTTTCTTTCTATTGCAGAAGCCGCATCTCACACACCCTCGCTCGCCAATCTTATTTAGTTCTCTCTCTCCCCCCCCCCCCGCCTCCCCGCCTCTCTCTCTCACACTAAAGTTAAAGGCGTTGTCTCTCAGCCTAGGTAAACACAGTTGTTTTAATTAAAAGGTTTTGGCGCTGGAAGGGTGTCGAAGAGAGAGACGGGGAGAGGAGGAGACGTAAGCGGTAGATGGGCTCAGCAGACACTGGATAAAAGGCGACGGCTCAGAATAAACTAATTAAAACATTGTGTTTGGGCCACATCGGAGTTCTTTTTTTGATCTTCCTTATGTTTTAAAGAAATGTCAACGCACTAGAAAGCCATCGCGGGGAAAGAAACTCACACTCACCCTCCCCACCCCCCACCCCCAGCTCCTTTTCCTAGAAAGCGCGGCGCTTTTCAAAGGCAACGCCGGTAGATTTTCCGAAAGATGCCCCGCTGGGATCGCTGGCGTATCTCCTCTTTGCCAAAGTAAGCTGCTGTCCATCAACTGCTTCCGCAGCCAATCCGCGTCCTCCTCTCCTCCGAGCTACCCTTCCTGCTGTGCTTTTATGGAACACGCCTCAGCATGTTTAGAGGGAGAGGGAGAGAGAGAGGCTGTATTTCTCTTCTCTCCCCCCCCTCCAGCCTGAACCCCCCCTTCTTTCCCTGTTCTCTCTGCTACCCCTTTAAGAGGAGGGGGGCTCTGATGGGGAAGGCATGGCTAAAATACAGGGGACCCTCTTCCAAAATGCGCTCCTCTCTCTCTTCGTCCAGATAAACACACGCACAAACTCGTGACTGTTCAGACTGGTCGGTTTTGTGGTTGCTCTGGAGGGCCGCATTGATTGTGGACCCCTGCTCTTACTGAATGAATGAATGAAACAGGGGCTAAATAATAATTAATTATACAGGATTGTGTGTCCATGGTAGCCCTACAACTGGCGTCCACGAGTGGGGGCGGGGCGGAGGCAAAGATGAGTTGCCCCCTCCCCTGTGAACCATAATTCCCGGGTATCTATCTATCTATCTATCTATCTATCTATCTATCTATCTATCTATCTATCGTAAGTTTCTAGCATTAACAGAACCTGCGATATGAACCTAAATGTGCAGGCGCAATTTCTCACTCTCTTTTGTAAGAAGCCAGCTTGCTCTCCGCCCTCCCCCTTTCCAGCATGTTGCTTCCCCCCCCCACTGTCTTGTGGGGGGGGGACCCCCTGCAGGCCTGGGGTTGCCAGTCCTCCAAGTCAGAATGGGGAAACTGCCACCTTTTTCATGGTGTGGTGATTGCAGCGGGTTGCGGGATGGGGGGCGGGAGGGAAAAGGGCAGCTGTTTTTAAAAGTCGTAGTTCTCCCACACTGTAGCTCACAGACCCTTCGGAACTGCAAGGAGGTGTCCGCATTTCCCTCGCCCACCCTTTGATCCTTCCCTCCCCCTCCCCGATCCTACTTATTAGGACTGATCCAATCAGACAAGAACTCATCCAGGAAAAAATAAACAATAATCCCAGGGGCACCCCCCTTTCCCCGCCCCCATTCTTAGCAAATAAAATAAAATTAAAACGTCTAGATTCGGTGATGAGATATAGTCCTCTATCCGGACCTCGCCATGGCCTGGATTTAGTGCCTTGAAATGCCTTGCCCGGCGGCGGCGGCGTGTGTGTGTGTGTGTGTGCACTGGTCATCTGAGCCAGCTGGAACCAGGAGTTGGAGAAAGGGCTGCCTCGGTGAAGTGAACCATCAGCGTCCCAAAGGCCCTTCCAGATGCAAAGCCGCGCGCGGCTGAAGGAAAGTCCTGCTTGGGCACCTCTTAGAAGGGCGCCAGCAGCGCCGCCGGCACCACCTCGCTCTGGTCCTGGCACCACCCAAAAGAAGATCGAGTCACCACCCTCAGTCTCATTTGGACTGTCCAGCAAGGGTTCTCTTCTGGGGAAGAGGCTAGTAAACAGGCCACAACGTCACCACGGAACGCGACGCGGGGGAGCAGAGTGCCAGGGTGGCTCGAAGCGCTGTTCTGGTGGGGAGAGACCAAGTGCATGCTGCTATGCCCCAGGGGCCAGAAGCCTTTCGCCTTTGCCCTACTCCTGGATGCCAGAGAGTTTCTGCCCGATCGGAAAAGTGGAGGATCCACCGCAGAATCCACACAGGTTAGCTAGCGGCCAGCAGAAAAGTCGATCAGTTTCTGGGTGAGTGCTTGGTTGTGCGTGGTGTGTGTGTGTGTGTGTGTGTGAGTGAATCTCACACACGTCGCCACACATACACGACATCTCTGCAGTCCTACACGTATGTATTATAAGTCTCTCTCTCTTTCGTAGATAAACACCTTTATCTATGAAATAAAGGTTTTATTTTATAGATACATAAATTCACATACATACCTATTGATCCATTTTTGTCAAGATCAACAACAAAACTATAACTCAAATATCTGAATATTCAGAAGTAAATCTGGTTGCTTTTAATGAAGTTTGCTGCCAGAATTGCCCTCGAAACATACTCAAGTGGCAAAACCCATCAGTTTTCGTTTCCCTGGAGTAAAGCTGCAGTCCTTTGCACATTTACTTGGGAGCAAATGCCATTGGACTCAGTGGGATTTCAATTGTGAGTAAACACGCATAAGATCTGGTTGCATCGCATGTTCTACGGATGATCGCCCAGATGTTATTCTTAACCTCACAGTTCTGGGAGAAAGTATCGTTGAAATCAGAGATATAAAAAGCAAAGGCAGCAGCGTTGTTCCAAGAAGGGTTGTTTTTTCCAAAATTCACAGCTGAGCAATGCCTTTAATAGGACCAACGAAAACGCCACAAGATAGTGGCAAACTTTAGAGCTCTCCAGAACTCTTCCTCAGAAAAGATGTTAGGCAAAGCAGAAGGGGTGGGGGAAGGAGAAGGAAATTTTAAAAAGAAATGTACAGGAATTTGGTTGAATAAATGCAAGTTGTACCTTATGGGAAACTATGATCAGCCAGCAAACCATCATATAAAAAGCAACATTATACCTGGTTCTTTTTCATTTACACACCAATGGATGTAAATGGATTTACACACCATTTCATTTACACACCAATGGATTCTACCTAGCAAATGTGTTGGGCATGTGCGTGAGAGAAAGCGGGTGGGGCGGGGGGGGGGAGCTTTACCTTTCTGACCTGGAAGGCTGGAATTGACCCCAACGGAAGAACTTTTTCCAATCCCAAAACTATTTTTAAAAGCTACCCCCTCCTCCCTTCTTCCAAACTGTTGCACCAAAACTCGCACTAGCAAGAGATCTGTGTATTCCTATCTAAGCTTCTTCTTCTTCTTCTTCTTCTTCTTCTTCTTCTTCTTCTTCTTCTTCTTCTTCTTCTTCTTCTTCTTCTTCTTCTTCTTCTTCTTCTTCTTCTTCTTCTTCCAGGCTTTGAACTATGGTGCTGGAGGAGACTGCAAGAAGATCAAACCTATCCATTCTGAAGGAAATCAGCCCTGAGTGTTCACTGGAAGGACAGATCCTGAAGCTGAGGCTCCAATACTTTGGCCACCTCATGAGAAGAGAAGACTCCCTGGAAAAGACCCTGATGTTGGGAAAGATGGAGGGCACAAGGAGAAGGGGACGACAGAGGATGAGATGGTTGGACAGTGTTCTCGAAGCTACTAACATGAGTCTGACCAAACTGCGGGAGGCAGTGTAAGACAGGAGTGCCTGGTGTGCTCTGGTCCATGGGGTCACGAAGAGGCGGACACCACGAAATGACTAAACAACAACATCCACGTTTTGTATGAAGAAGCCCCATCCGCTGCTCCCCTCTCTGCGCCTAAAATGTCTTCCTGCTTGTTTCTAGCAAAGGCCACAACTCACAACTCCTCAAGTGGTTTATTAAGAAGAATAGCAATGACAATCTCCAAGAGAGTGTTTACCACGTCCCACTTTCTAAGACTGTGTGGTTGCGACTTCAGCTGCGTCTCTTCCTCTTGAGAGGAATATATGGGAAAGAGGCTGTAGACTACAAAGGAGGCTGTCCTCTTCCTCGCGCGCGTGTTTGTGTCTTCAAATGTCAGTTTCCGGCCCTTTGTAAAAAGACACTGCAGTTCTTTCCCACCCGCCCCAGCCAATCAATGCTACTCAACTTAACCATTTTTTGTTTTTTTAAAAAACACTTTCAAAACTCTCTTCAGAAGCTAGTGCATTTCCTTCCTTGACTATTTCCAATCTTAGTGTGTTTTGAAAATTTCCTGGTTGATTTACCGGTTTCAAAATATTTCTCCCCATCCAACCAAACGCACACATTTAAAATGGCATGGAAATGGATCTCCTGCGATCCTTCCCAACCATTTCCCCTAGAAGCATACCATTTATTTCTTACCACATTCATTTATTTCTTACTGTTTTCTGAGTCTGTGTCACTTTTGAAACAAACAAACAAACAAACAAACAAACAAACAAACCCTTCAAAAAAACCAATCTCAAAGTGGTTTAACAGTGGGGGGATTCCATCTCCCTCTGCATGGCATTTTTGTTTCCATAGAAATAAGAACGAAGACTTTTCATAAAATATTGAAGAGTGTAAGTGACCACCAATGAATAAAGTTGCAGTCATAAGCATGCTTACTAGGGGGGAAATCTGCAGGAACTGAGTGGGACTCACTTCCGGCTAATCAGAAATCGAGGAGTAATTACAGAAAGATTTCTATTCGGTGGAAGAATAATAGAATCTTAGAATTGGAAGGGACCCAAAGATCATCTAGTCCAACCCCCTGCAATGCAGGAATCTCAGCTAAAGCATCCATGACTAAGAGTTATAAAATGAGATTCCCCCCCACTCCAGTTGTGATAGATGGATGGATGGACAGAAGGAAGGAAGGAAAGAAGGACATGCACATTAGGTATACATATGCACACATATACATTGAAATCGTATATATGCACATCTTGGGGGAGGTTGTCAACCTTTCTTATTCTTAAAGGTAAAGGTACCCCTTACCATTAGGTTCAGTGGACTACTCTAAGGTAGTACCTATTTATCTTCTACTTGCACTGGACGACGTACTTTCAACTGCTAGGTTGGCAGGAGCTGGGACAGAGCAACAGGAGCTCACCCCCTTGCGGGGATTGGAGCTGCCGACCTTCCCATCGGCAAGCCCTAGGCTCTGTGGTTTAGACCACAGAGCCACCCGCGTCCCTTTTCTTGTTCTTAGTTAGCACCCCAAATAAAGGGAAGAGGGAATTTTTACCCTAGTTACTGCATTCACGCGCATGCACCAGCTTAAAACTATTTACAAGTTAGGTTCTGAAGAACGAGGGAAAGGTTAAAAGGTGTGAGAGGAGTTAACTTCTCTGCCCCGCCAAAAAGAAAAAAAGAGCTCCTTTGATCTTAATCCGGATGTAGATCCGGGTTTTGATTTGGCGATGAATTACTTGTTGCTTACCACACAGAAGTTGAAATTATCAGAGCGAGAGGAAGACAGGCAGAGCCGCACGTAGGCGGCGCCGCAGGCTGGGGTTTGTGTGTCAGTGCCCACCGCGCACAAGCGTAACTCGCGCGCATATAGGCACACTCATAGACTACCTGCCCTCGGGTGGAAGGGCTAATGAGAAACAAACCATTATTTGGGAAATCTAGCATATAGGAGAAAGGTCATCCCATTTTCTCAGAAGTGCATTATGCCCCCTCTATGACCCCATGGGCGTAGCCAGGATTTATTTTAGCGGGGAGGATTTATGTTACGGGGAGGAAACGATTTATCTGCCATGCAATTGGTCAGTTAGTTAAATATTTTTTATTTATTTACTTGATTTGGAGGTGGGGAAGCTGACCCCCCTGCGCTACACCCTTGATGCCTCCAGTATATTATTCTGAGACTGCCAGGGAGATGTGGGTGGTCTTCTCAGCAGCCCCTCGAGCTGAAGGTGGTTCCTCTGTTCCTGGAGTGAATCCGCTTCTTAAGGAGTTTGCAGAAGTTCACCAAAAGTAGTATTGAGAAGCTGACCCGGGGTTAACTCTTGCGTCACGGCCTGTCTGGACAAAGCAGGGATCCCACACGTCCTACTCACAGCCAACTTCTCCAGCTGTCTGAAGGACCACAGCTCAATACTAGAACACCTGCTTTGCATGCAGAAGGTCCCGTCCCAAGTTCATTTTCCATCCATATACGGATGGGAGACACCCTATTCTGAAACCCTGGAGAGTCGCTGCTAGTCAGAGTAGACAATACTGAGCTAAGTGGCAGCTTCCGTCGTTCCCAAGACCATGAGAAGATCTTCTAGGGAGAGGGGGAGTGACTCGCTGTCATTGCCCAGCTCTGAGACTTCCTTATGCCTCATTCGCCAATCGAGGGGACGCAGACCTTCAGGTCTGGTCCAAATGAGAGTCTAAAGTCTCCCCGCCGGAACTTCACTTTCCCAAACTAGAATCATTCCGTTGTTTTGTTTCTCCCGGGAGGGAGGAGCAGGGGGGGGGAGTGCAAAGCCTAGACAGCATAGGAAGCACCCTCCCTTCAACTTTCTGCCTCTGGTAAACGCAACTTGGTCGACGTTTCTGTGGCGCCTTAAACCCCACACAGCTGCCTTTCCCTCTGGAGATTATTTTCGGCGCAGGCGCCTTCTGGCATAAATCAGCCCGAGCCAGTTCCATCATTGCAAGCACACTTCTGTACTTCACTCCCATTAACTTTAGCTGAAATGGACATCCTATGTTCACATCCAGATGGCGGCATGCCTCTCCCAATGTATTGAGCAGACACCCACCCCTGCCCTACAGCTGCGTAAAACCAAAGTCCGATCCATTCTAGCATCCTGTTCTCACACTTTGCGGCCAAATGCCCCCATCATTCCCGGAGGCTGTGTTATTCAAAAGCTTACTGCCTCCGACAGTGGCGAGAGAACAAAGCCAAGTTATCGTGGCTAATAGCTACGGATAGCCTTATCAGCCATTCATACGTTCATAACTTTGCGCTTTTTAGCAGTTGCGCGCCCTCATCCACCAAAAATACACACAGGCGAATTTTCCTCTGGGTCTTCTGTCAACTCTTCTACTGGGACTCTTCCACCGTATAATAATAATGGCCACTGTTCTCTATCCTCCAGTAGCATCCATACGGATAAGTATGTATTTATGTAATTCAGTTAACGTGGAGGAACTGGCTTCAACGAATCTGTGGCGGGTAAGGCAGGAGGTTTCCTGCCCCACAACCTTTCCAGTGAAAATTCCTTAAATTAAAAATAGCGGACATTTTAGATGTGTGCCCCAGAGAGAGAGAGAGAGAGACGAGATATCCCTCAATTCCACTCCATATTTGAATTTGAGCTTCTTTGTCTGAACCAAGGACAGCGCCTGGAAGAAACCGGAAGGTTTAAAACTCACAAAACCTCGAAATGTGTTTCAAACTGGGTGTGTCTTGGAGATAGGCTGATGGATTGGGCGGGGGTAGTCGAAAATCTACGTTTCTGATTGTGGCAGATCATTCTGGTACAGAGATACAACCACCGTGGTTCCTTATGAATTAAACTCCCGGCTACCTTCATGACATTTTTCTCTTTTTTTGCGGTGGAAGTAGGAGACCCTGAGAGTACTTAATCTCTCTCACTGTTCCAGCCACTGTTACAATTCGGAGTTGCTTTCCCCGGTCTGCCTCAGGAGCTGGTACAGGAACATAGGAAGCCGCCTTATACAAAGTCAGATAATTGGTCTAACAAGCCCAGTGTCTACACTGACTGGCAGCAGCTCCCCCGGGGTTTCTTACACAGCGCCCTCTCCCAGCCCTACCTGAAAATGCAGGGGACTGAAACTCTGACCTTCCGCATGCAAAGCATATGCTCTACCAGTGAGCTATGGCCCAACCGCTGTGTATATGTTAATGTGTAACCTTTAGAAATATGTTTCATAAATACTATTTATGTTGGCAATCAGTGCAAATGGGAGATGGGCAGGAGCATGGGCGTTGCCAGGGGGCAGGGAGGGGCAGCGGTCCCCCTAAATCAAAACAAATCAATAAAAATACATAAGAAACTGAGGTTCTAGCCCCCCCCCCCAACAAAAGACAAAAATCCTAGCTACACCCATGGGCAGGAGAGTCATGTGGTCTAGTCTCTCAAGCCCAAAAGGGGTGTCAAATTAAACATTTGTTCGTTTTTTTTTACATTCTCTAAGTTCCACAATCTGTTTTTCATTTACAGCTGCAAATTCAAGCAAATAAGACATGTGGTTTGGTGCCTTATTTGTTTTCAGTGTGTCATCATTTTTAATTTTTCTAATGGCTTGGGACCTTGAAATCTAGAAATGGCCTGCACCTCCTGGACTTTTGAGAGGACCTGTTGGCAGTGATAACTGTCTAAAGTCAACCCTTTGTGACATTAATACCTTATACTTCTCTAACTAGCTGGTTAGGGAATTACACAATTTACACTTTCTCTCTTCCTTTAGTTAAGATGGGAGCTTTTTAATTGACTGGTTACACATATTTCTATATCAACATCTTTGCACATAATTTTTTAAAGTGTGTAATGGAATTTCTTTTCTCATGTGATTCCCTGTCCGCACACTGAAGTGGTACAGTCCAGACACAATATTTCTACTTCATCTGTTATTTCTGGGAACTAGGATTATGATGTTCTTTCCAAATAAATAAATAAATATGGGGGGGGGGGGACAAAGCTCACTGTCTATTTTTAAGAAGTCTCTTAAGAACGACATAAGAACATAAGAAGAGTCCTCTTGACCAGGTGAATGGTTCTCCATAGTCCAGCATCCTGCTCCTACAGAAGCCAACCAGATGTGTATGGGAAGGCCTCTCTAGCAGGATCAGTGTGCAAGGGCACAGTCCTTCCACCCACAGTTTCCAGCAACTGGCATTCAGAAGCATTGCTGCTTTCAAATATGCACAAGGAGCAGCGTGATGGAGAACTCAAGGTAACTGGAATCCTTTGTCAAATTTGTGTACAGACGCAGTCTTAAATATGGGTATGGATGCCTTATAAATCTCCCAGGGAGAAAAAGCTTGATTGAAATTAGGAACCCATTTCCTGCAGACAGGCTAGAGGATAGCCGACATCATCAGGACCCCAACTCATGACGTACATTCATAGGGCAGCTTGTCAGGGATGATCAATGGTTGGCATGGCAACTGGCCTCCTTTCCCACAAGAACACAGTTCTTCTTATTAAATTTGGTTGGTTATTGATCAGTTCTGGATCCATGCATTAGAAACATGACAAATACTTAGCAGAAAACAAGCACATTTTTTAAAAAATGAAAAAAATATTATACTTGCACTCCTTCAGAGCTTATAACACAGTGCAGTTATGCTATATATAATGTCCTGAATCTTTTGTATATTGCATCCATTCCTTAATCCTGACCACCAAAAGACTGGCCACACACAGAGGTCTTATCCAGTAACCAGAATGTGAGCTAGTAAATGCATTTGTTATCATTCACCTTCTTTTACTGAGTGTGCATGAATCATAGCTCTTACACAATCTCATTTTCAGATCTTTTGGCTTCGGCATCTGATCTCATCCCTCAATAGCTCAGATCTATTTATTGATACATCTCTCCTCTGTTTGCTTTTAAGTTAGCATCAGAACTGATTGTGTTCCATGGGATTACACATAGAGAGAGAGGGTTGTGTTGTTGTTTTTCTTGTTGGTATTCCTGTCTCTTTTTCAAAGTGTGACCTTCTGCTTAGGTTTACGGAATCAGACCCATGCATCAGAATTGATTCACTGCAGGGCAAAGGAGACTGAAGTTTAGCATGTACTTTGAGAAGAGGGGGCATGGTTCAGTGGTGGAGCCAGTCCCAGACTCAATCCCCCTGGCAAGGGCTCCTTCCTGAAAGCCTGGATAGCTGCTGCCAGACAGTGCAGACAACATTGAGCTAGATGGGCCAAAGATCTGACTTGATATAGATGTGTTAGGCCATTGTTAGGTGGTGGAGTGGCTGCTTTGCTTACAGTCTCCTCCTTAAAAGGATCTGACACCAGGTGACGTGAAAGACCTCTGATGGACAGCCACTGCAACCAACAGCAGGCTAGATGAACCAACAGCCTAACGTGGAATTTGTTTATTGCAATGATTTATATTCCACCTTTGCATATATTTCCTACCGAACTGGCTCACAAGCAATGGTCAATTACATTTTAAAAAACATCAACAATATCAAAAACACATAAGGATTCTTCCCACAGAGGACAGTGGGTGGTAGATCAACCTGCCATTTCCCCCCTGTACACCCCCTTGCACCTTTTTTAAGCTAGGAGGTGAGATCGGATTTGGGCAACAGAGACCATTCCAGATTCACCACCATCTCACTGTTGTACTGTATAGTAAGGCATCCCTGAACAGAGCTCTTTGGCCTGGATCCAGAAGAGCCTGCTCTTCCCTGAAGCATTGTACTGTAGAGCCACCCCCTTGAAAGAGAAAGGACCCTCCTCAGAAGTGCACACAAACATATCTTTGTTCCACAGTGCTCTCCTGGTCTTCCTCAACCAAGAAAAGTTGTGGAGAGCTCTTCCCGTTACCTCATTGCCTAAGCAGCCTGAACAGAAGATCTTTCCAGTACATCCCAAAGAGGAGAGAATCCAAAATGCCTTCCTGCTACCTCTTTGCACCTTCTGAGCATCAACTAAAGACATACCCTGCTCATATCCCTTCCAGGAATGCAGTTCCCAAAATGAAGAAGCTTCTTTTGTTTCTTGGACCATGACCTCTGCCTACTTCAATTTTGCACCTGCCCCTGGCCCCTCCCAGCAACCAGGGAAAAGGAATGTGTGCTTAGGTAGTATATTCACACTAGAAACAAATTGCTCATACTGGGGAACAGGCTTTGAATTCAGATGCAGCTTTCAATATGCATTTTGGCTGACCCTTACTGGAAAGAGGTGGAGCTTTTCTTATGCAGTAAGCCAGGGTGGGGGAATCTGTAGCCCTCCAGTTGTTGTTGGACTAGAGATCAGGGAGTTTGAGTTAGACAACCCAGGGAAGGGCCCAAGTGGACTGAAGCAGGCAAAATTTGGGGTTTCGAGAGATGTTGGAGCTGGCAGAAGGGACCAGTGATCAAGTAAATCAGGAGCTGGATCCTGCAGAAGGTTCAAGCAGGTTGTCACAGAGTGGTGTCCTGCCCCTGTGATATCAGGCACCCCCAAAAGGACCATTACTGGTCCCTCCTGTCAGTAAGGAGAGGGTAAGCACCAGAGAGTAAGTTGGATACTAAGGCAGCACCTCTGTTGCCAAGGACACAGAGACACCAGCACTGAAATGCACAACCCCACAGCCCCAGCCTAGTTGCAGTAGTTTCCATTTGTTTTCCCAGAGATGAAACACCTCTCATTTGCCACACAAAGTTTTGTGCTCACCCTGGTCTTCAAAACATGTAGCTGGTTGGAAGAATATCTCAGCTTGCACTTAGCCATGTCATTCACCTGCTGTGTCTTCCCTATGTATCACTCAGATGTATGCATTAAATAATTTGACAGATGCAGAAACCCAGGTTCCAGTTCTTCATCAGGCAGTGATGGCCAGCACAGGCTCCCACCACCCCTGACTGCTGGGGCTGATGGGAACTGGGACCCAACAATGTCTGCAAGGCTGCATGTTCTCAATCCCTGGTATAAGGTGAAACTCCTGATCTTTCCTTGGAAGGTACAGTGGTACCTCTGGTTACGTACTTAATTCGTTCCGGAGGCCCGTTCTTAACCTGAAACTGTTCTTAACCTGAAGCACCACTTTAGCTAATGGGACCTTCTGCTGTCATTGCGCCCCCAGAGCATGATTTCTGTTCTTATCCTGAAGCAAAGTTCTTAACCTGAAGCATTATTTCTGGGTTAGCAGAGTTTGTAACCTGACGCATATGTAACCTGAAGCGTCTGTAACCTGAGGTACCACTGTACTCCACTTTTACAATCAAACAACCAGAAAACATATGCTCAAAAATGAGTTATGGATCACGAATAATTCTGAATAATTAATAGGGTTTTGAGAAAATCCTACTGTATTTACAGAGAAGCTGTGGACAAGACCAGAGGTGACATTGTCATGATGAATTATTCATTGTCATCACTTTCATTCACTCCCACTCTCTCTACCTCTCAGTCTACAGATGGAAAAATGGCCAACTTGAAGATGAATTTGGGGGAATTAAAACTTATAGTGGGAAAGACCACAACCCAGTTCATTTCATTTCTTTTTCTTTTTTAAAAAATCACTTCTTGTCATTGTGTGTCTAGGAGGAACTACCTCTTGCAATCATTGGGCTCTCATTCTGGTTGAAGAACTTGAACTTCTAATTTGACGTAATTACATCATTATGACCTGGAGAACAAATAAACTTGAGCTACAAACTAAGCAGAGGTAGGAACTAAGATCACCAAGAGACAGACGTGTTAATTTGGTGATAGTATTCAGCAAGTAAGATCAACACAAGTATGGATAATGGTGCCATCACCAACACAGGAACTGAGGAAGCTGCCCTAGACCAAGCAAGACCAAGCTAGCACAGTATTGTTCAGACCAACTGATGGAGGTTCTCCAGGGTTCCCAGCAGGTGTTACTCACAGGACTACCTGGAAATTCAGCAGATTGAAGCTGGGACCTTCTGCATGCAGAGCAGGTGTTCTATCATTGAGCTGTGGTCCTTCTTCATTACTACACATTACTACATATTGCACTCCGCACAAGAACACCGATCCCTATGGAGCTTACAATGCTAAATTTGACAACAGAGGAAGGATTTTTAAAAAATTGAGGCAAGGGGGGTAGAATGATTGGAATGTATGCAGTTGCTTCCATGATGCACATAGCTCAGCTACAGTCAGGTCCAGGATGAAGGACTTAGATTTAAGACTATAAGCTTTTTTCATCTATGTTGCTAAACTGGTTGAAATCATTATTAAAGGACTTGATTTTTCAAGATCAGGCTGGATTTCTTACGGGTCGACAGTTGAAAGGCAATGTAAGGAATAATAATTGATGTTATAGAATACTTAGAAGTAAGAAATGATAAACTAGTGGCATTGGTGTGAAACAGAACACCACAGCATGTGGGAGTCAATGGGTCCTGACTCCTAAGAACTACCATTGCTAAGTAGTTCTGCCATTTACTGTCAGACATAAGTAGCTGGATTCAGCATGGTGGGGCAGAGAGGGGAGACTTATTCTTACCACTGTGAACCAGTTATGTTATGCTACCAGCTTCAGAGTTGCCTGCTCCTCCCTGGGTAGACCGCCTCTGCCTTCTCGCAGCCTCTCCTCTATCCTTACCATGACACCTTCTGAGGTTTAGAAGCCACCAGGAAGAAATAGAGAACTTGTAGCATCTCACTAACCCTACCGGAATGCTTGCCAATAAGCAGTTGATCTAGTGTAGGTGCAGCTAACTTCCAGCCCTCCAGATGTTGCTGGACTGCAGCTCCCATAAGACCCATCCAGCATAGCCCAATAGCCAGGGATGATGGAAGTCATAAGCCATCAAGATCTGGAAAACCACAGGTCATCCACCCCGCATCCAGCAGCTTCTTCCTCCTGTTCCTCACCCACAAATAAAAGTTTCACTATGTGTTCAGCCTCTTAAAACTGTGCAGAGGAGTGTGGCAGGGTGTGTGTGGCAGCATATGTGGCAGAGTAGTGATGACTGGTGCCCATTGGGACTGGTAGGGCAGAAGATGGGGAGACCAATAGTAGGTGGAACCAGAGTGAATGGTAGGCACAGCTGCTCCCTCACTGGTTGTAAGTAAGGAAACAGGGTGGTAGGGTCTGAGAGGAGAGTCTGAGGTTAGTGGGGCAGTGCACCATTCTCTCTAATGAATCAGCTGCCAGTTTTAGGATATTTAAATGCAGTCAAACCAACAATTCATGTTTTGCCAGATAGGTGCATGTAGCTGTTGAGCCTCACAGAGTATTCCTGTAAATTTGCTAGAGAGAACTCTGTGAGAACACTCCCCATGTGTCCTAACAGGAAGAGGGCTTAGCTATATATCCCTCCTGCCTGCCTGGGCAAACCCTCTTCCTGCTCTTCTTCACCATGCTTGCAACATGACAACATCTGCATGTCTGAGCTCCAAGTTCAGGCTCCATTTTTAAGCTAAACTTAAGTATGTCTTTGCACTGAATTACTATTTTAAGCCTGCCTGATCAAAGCTGTGGTATCTGTTACTCTTCAAGAAACATACTGAGTGAATGAACATAATTTTTACCTTTTTTTCAAAATTGTTTGTGAGTGGTTATTGTTTTAAGAGGGGGGGAGGGGAAATTACCAGGAGAATCCAGTCTGCCTTAAAGCATCCTGGATTACTTAAACTAAAAGGCTAAAACTAGCCTATATAAACTTTTTAAGCTGCAAAGGGATGGCACTCTGCTAAACTTACAGACACAAGGAAGGGAAATATCTAATAAATATATATTCTAGCATCTAATCACATCCCAACGCCAGGGGTACAAAAAGATGCAAAACTTTTGCACAACGAAGTGTTGCAATGGCAGAAAGAAGTCTAAAGAAGTGCTTAAAAATGACAAGGTAGGCTAAGGTAGGTAAAAGGATGATTGCAGATTTGGTTAAGTGCAAACAAGCAGATCGGGCAAATATAGGAGGATGTCAGTAAAGGAGAAAATAAGTCTTTGACAAAGGACAATGGATTCACAGGTTTAGACAGAGAGGAAGAGAACTTTGCCTGCTTCCAACATGAGGATGACTGGCAAGGGAGATATTAAATGACACCCAGTTCACACTGCAATAGACAAACAAGGAATTAAAACAGATGTAGACTGAAAGATCTGTAGGGTTAGCTGAGGTCCAGCTCAATATAATTATAAAAAGGGGAAGGAAGGACTAAACCTTTTGCAAATACGTTTAAAACTTAATGTGCACACGAGGTTCCAGTGTTCTGAAAATGAGCAAATGTGACAGTTGTGTCTATGCATGGAAATGAATCTACAAGCGAAGATCTCAGTAAGACAGTGGGAGCCTAGGAATCTCTGATGCAATTAACACAGAGGAATCTCAAGGTCCTGACCAGGTTCTCCAATCCATGAGACATCACTCAAACCACTCCAGCCAACAGCTGTTTTAATTGATTGGAGGCTGGTAATCTACATGGTAAAAACTTCAGCATGGGGCCAGTATAATCCCACCCACCCACACCAAAAAACATCTTCAACAGAAACTGTTCTGTAACAGTGGTAAGCTGAGGAACACCAAGAAGGCTGGGGTAGTCAGGGTGGTAAACCCATGTCCCTCCAGGTGTTATAACTCAAACTCCCATAAGCCCCAGCCAGCATATCCAATGGCCAGAATCTCAGGAGCTGTTGTTGGCATCCATTTGTCTCAAGAGGCAATAGAGTGCACCTCCAGGAATGAAGTCAAATCATTGTGTTTGCAGCACCAAAGTTACCTCTTTGGGGCACAAGCATGGACATCGTGCATGGAGGCCCTGGGCTCCCCAGATGACAAAACCTTGGCCTCACAGAGGAGGTTGAAAGGAAAGCAGACTTGGCTGCAGGAATTCAAGGTGCCATCCAGTCATCTTAAGGACTCCACTTCGGATTTGTGTAGGGTTTACTGCTTAGACTTTTCTACTCTCAAAGATACCCCACAAGGTTGCAGAGGTTTAGGATAAGAGTTTTCCTTTGCCTAGATGGGCTCCCTTCCCCATGGTAGGGAGCAAAGATGGACAAACTACCCCCACCAGAGGTACTAGCCCTTCCCTAATACCCCATACAACCCAATATTTCAATACAAAATCGAAAATTCTTTCTAGTAGCACCTTAGAGACCAACTGAGTTTGTTCCTGGTATGAACACGAAAGCTCATACCAGGAACAAACTCAGTTGGTCTCTAAGGTGCTACTAGAAAGAATTTTCAATATTTCAATGTTAGTGTAAACTGGTATAAATGGCACATCCACAGCACAATCCTGGACTACACATGGCTGCCCATCACTTTCATCTATAGCATGTGCAGAAACTGCTTTCTTGACCATTGGACCCACCATTTCTCTCATCTGCTCAATCCACCAGAGCCTGCTTTCACTTGCAGGGGGAAGTCCCTAACTCACAGAAGGTTTGAGATCCATTCACCTGGTTTAGCCAGCCAGTTGAAGTTGTTTCCCGGGGTGTGGCCTCTGTCACAATCTGACAGCTTCTAGGAACAACAGGTGTTTCAGTCAAGCAATATTTGGGGAGCTACAAGTGTCTATCCCTGACTTAAAACCTCTAATGCTGCCTGGAAGCTGCTGGTGCAACGGTCTTCTTAGACCTGCTCCTAGTCTAGTAAACCTCCTGGACAGCTCCCTTATTGCTCAGTACCAGCCCCTGATGCAGCCTGCTGGACAGCTCCCCTGCCATGCCCAGAAAGCCATACAGTTTAATTTATTGATTTCTCTCTTTTTTATATAAATCATTTTTATTAAAGTTTCCAAATTAACAATTCAATCAAATCATATTGATTTCTCATTGTGCGTTGGCACTGTCTCCTAGCACACAATTTTGGAACTTTGAATGGCACCCCAGGAAGGAATGCATCACTGGCTTATTTATTGAGCTAACAAAGTCAGGACAATTTATGCGAGGGAGATTTCTTTACATCTTATCGCAAATTTTGTTTTCCCCATTTGAGCAGCAGTCCCCAATAGGATAATTTCTCCTCATGATGATAATTTTGTTACATGCTTTTCATTAATCCAGTTATAACTCCCATAATATTATTTGGCAGCTTATTGAAGCCTTGAGGAACCATGGGGGTTCATATGCGCATTGTTGGGTTTCTGTTTTAAAATAATAATAAAATAAAGTGAGTCCAATTACAAATTCTTTTAGTACTGTATGATATAAGAAATTCCCCAAAGAAAGAGATGAAGCATCGCCATTCTGTCCACATCATTACTTCTCTTTGAGAGACAGTGAGGGGAAAATATGCAAATGTTGATATCACATAAAAGTCTGTCTATCTGACTACCTTATTTCCCTGAGATATTTGGCTAGTTGAAGAATTGTGGTGGGGTTTTTTGGGGGGGGGTTGATAGGGGTAGGACACATTTTTTATGACTTAGGGGGGAATCTTTCTGTAGAACAGTTTTAACTCCCTCAAGCTTTTGCAAATATATTCAAATTATCATGGGTGGGAGGAGAGATAATTCACATATCACTGAACATAAATAGCTGGAAAACTATAATATTTACCCTGACATGTTAGAAAATAGTCTAGTGATGTGTGCTGATTTTGGTTTTTGGGAGGGTGTTATTGGTAGGCTGTGCACTGACCCTCCTGATCCACCCTCTGATTTGTGACCCCCAAATGGGACCAGTTCACCCTGTGCTGCCCCAGAGACCACCCACCTAATTATGGATACTTTCCCCAAACAATGGGGGTAGCTAAGGTGTTTTGGTTTTTTTAAAGGGGTTCAAAACATATGGTTAAAATAGAGTTTTTAAAGGACCTGGGTGCATTGGGATCATACAGGGTCAGATCCTGTAGGAATGCCACTTGCACTCCAACCTGCACCTCACAGGATTAATGTCTCCACTCAACAGCTGCTGAGTGGAGTCATTGATCCTGCAAGGAAGCAGGAAGGAAGTAGAGTTGCAATGTTGGGCCTACCTTCTCCTGGGAAGACACAGCCACCAGTCAGGTAGGTCTCTGCTTTTTTGTGGGGTTTCCCCATCCAGCCTGCCTCTCCTTCCTGCCTGATGCCCCACTCCTTGATAGCCATGGATTGTTCTGGGACAGTCCAACCCAACTCACAACTTACTCACATTTTCTCTGAACTAAAAAGCCCTAAATGTTGTGGCCTTTCTTCAAATGGGAATTGTTCCATCCCCTTCTGTAGCCTGTGTTTGAACCATATCCAGCTCTACCATATCTGGTGAGAGAGCCAGAATTATACTCAGTATTCCAAGTGTGATCTCACCCTAGATTTTTATAATGATGTTACGATACGGACAGTTCTATTTTGGATGGTCAGGATAAAACTGCATTTGAATCAACGAAATAGCAAATCACACGTTTAAACATACACATATATTCAAGGCATCCCTTGCTCATTTGTAAGTTTTTGCCACTCCGGCAATTTATCCATACTTGAAGGCTCAGCTACCCATGCTTCACTGAAGGCATGAATTATTGCAGAGTGTGAACAAGGCAGAACATGGTAGTAATAAGCAAAGGAGCCCATGTTTTTCTTAATGGCTATATGTTCCCATTATTAACCGACACTGTGTGACGTGATGGAAAGCCTTGCCTCCCACCCTCTCCCCCACAACCTTTGCATCTGTCACATCACAATAATTGTGAAACAATCCATTCTGATAACACCATTGAGACTAATTGCCCTGGGACCTGCACAAGCCATTTTCAGATGTGTAGCAATCATGGAGTTATGATTATTATGAGACATGGAGGTAATGAGTGGGTCCCTAGTGGAAAATGTAAATCAAGGTGGCATGAGGTCACCATGCCCATCACAACTTTTTCAGCCTGCCTGCTTTCCTGACAAGGGAAATTTATGCAAATTGATTACCCTCAGAAGCTCCATTCATTATGGTTTTGAGTTTGTTCTTTGGCTTTGTTTATGAATGCCATTGTTTTTCTTTCACTCTCCTCAGCAGTGCTTTGGAATGGAAAATGATAGTGATAATATCATTGATTGGATCACATTTATATCCTGCACTTCCTCCTGAATGAGCCCAGATACAGAATATAAAAGCAAAAAAAAGCAAAAACATTCTAAAAACAATTGCAATAATTAAAACAAAACAAAACACCACCGAAAAGCAATTTCAGTTATAAACATCCTTGCATCATCTGATCTCAGGGTTGCCAGGGACACCACCAAATGCTCGGGTAAACAGGAATGTTTTCAAATTCCTCATGAAAGTTACTAAATGGTGGAGACAGGTGCACCTCACTAGGGAGGGCATTCCACAACTGGGGAACCACCACTGAAAAGGTCGTATTATGAGTCAGCACTACCAGCAAGGCCTGACCTGCCAATCATAGGGTTCGAGGCAGCTGGTACTGGGGATGATACTTTTGGGTCCCACTAACAAGAACACTAATAAAAATGACAGCAACTAAGGGCCTTGTGCTAATGCTGGAGCCAGAGTCAATGTGTTACATATGAAGCAACTGCAATGTCTTCCTTGTATAAAAGAGACATTGTACAGAAGAGCATGCCATTGAACTCCATGGTGAGACCGCTAGTCTATCTAGCCCAGCGATTGTCTATAAGAACAGGCAGAAACACTCCAAGGTTTCAGATGGGGATATTCCATGCCCAAGATGGAAATGCTGAGGATTGAACGTACCACCTTCTGCAGGAGAAGCATATACTCTGCCATTGAGCTATGGCCCAGTACATCAGATGGCAATGCCAAAGTGGCCTTATATAAACTTGGCCCATCGGCCCATCTAGCATGCTGTTGTCTGCACTTAATGGCAGCAGCCCTCCATTGATCAAACAGGGAATCTTTTCCAACCCTACCTAGAGATGTCAGGGATTGAACCTTGATCTTCTGCATGCAAACAGTGTATGCTAAAATGGCACTATTCTCCCTGTCCCTTTCCTCAAAAATGGGTTTTAAGCTAGGAGTAGAGCAGTGTTTTCCATGCTTGGGTCTCCAGCTATTTTTGGACTACAACTCCCATCATCCCTAGCTAGCAGTACCAGTGTCAGGGACTATGGGAAATGTAGTCCAAAACCAGTTGGAAACACTGGAGTAGAGGTACCTATCTTATACCAGATCAGACTATTTGGCCCCAATATTGTCTGTTCTGACTGGCAGTGGTTCTGCAGGGTTTCAAGCAGAGAAGGATCCTTTCCATCAATGTCTACCAGATGCCAGACACTGAGGATGGGGCCTTCTGTTGAGTAGCCAGCCTTGCACATTCCAGATGTTGTGCACTCCAAACACAACCAACATAGCCAATGGTCACTGAACATGGAATCTGTAGCTCAATAACCTCTGGAGGACACCATGTTATCTGTCCCAATTCTGAATAAAGCATGAACTCTACACCGGTACTATCATTCCTCCCATGTTAATTAATCTGTAATAACTATCAGCCCCCTGGATGCTTACTATTAACAGCTATGCTTAGTAATATTAATTAAGTATACATATCCTTTCTCCCATCATAAGAACAAACAAAGAGCTTTCTAGAACCAACCAAATGGCCCATCTAGTCCAGCACCCTTCTCTCATAGTGGCCATCCAGATATATTTCTTTATTCATTGCATGTGTACACTGGCTTTCCACACCTAAGGTGGTTTACAGTTTTAAAGAAAACCGGATGCCTGTGGGAAGCCTGAAATCAGGACCCAAGCAGAAATTTGCAACTTAGTGGTAGAGCATATGCTTTTCATGCAGAAAGTCCCAGGTTCAACCCCTGGCATCTCCAGGTAGGGCATGCTGAATTTTTCACCTGAAATATTCAAAAGCCACCACCAGTCAATGTGGACAATGCTGAGGTAGAATAAGGACCGGTGCTAGGGCTTCTGGTGCCCTAGGCGTGTCCAATCTTCTGCCACCGCCCCCCGCCCCCCTGCCAAAGCCTGCTTTAGTGGGAGGTGGGGGGGTGGAGAGGCAAGCAGCGGTTTCTCCGCTGTAGTGGAGAAGCCACTGCTCGCCCGCCCCGCCCCCCACCAAAGCCTGCTTTAGCGGAGCTGGGGGGTGGTGTAGGGGGAAAGCAGCACCTCTCCGCTACAGCAGAGAAGCTGCTGCTAGCCCGTCCCGCACCCGCGCCCAAGCCTGGCCAGCGCCCCCTCCATTTTGGCGCCCTAGGCGATTGCCTAGTTCACCTAAATGGACGCACCGGCCCTGGGTAGACACTATGGAATGCTACACGCCGCCGGGCCCCGAGCAAGCCGCGGAGTGAGGCCGCCCCGCCTGGGGCTCGCCTGCCGCCGGCGCTCCACTCCCAGCACACACATGCAGCATGCGTGCTGGGAGCAAAACCACGCCCCCCGGGTGCTTCCAGGTTTGCCTCCCCGGGTAGCCGGGCAGCTTCCTCCGCCCCTGGATACACCCAGCCACTTCTTTCTTCTCAAAGTTGCCGACACACTGCTTGTCTTTGCCCTTCACTTCAAGAGCTCCTCAGACACTGTTTTGAGCCCTGTTTGTTTAACCGACACTGACTTATATTCGATATGATGCTTGCAACCTGGAGGTGAAAGGCTCTAGATTCCATTACACCACCCATGACCTCATTCTGTAGGGTGACCTACCAAAAACAGTTGATATCTATCTTGACATGTATTGTTATCTGATGCACCACCCCTTGAGGTGATCTTTCCATATTGCCAGGTCAGATAGGCTCATGCATGTCACCACCAAGAATGTTTTAAAGGACTGTTATCTACGTAATTACAGCTATTTGGTCCAGAGAGGTCAAGTCCCATCGGAAAGGTCTGCTAGAGCAGTGGTAGCAGCGTAAGAGAATTTCAACAAGTTCATATAATTTCACATCTTTGTTCACTGAGTGCACTGAATGAGGTGGGCCCAGAAAATGCGACTCTTTAATTATGTAACAGAATCTGTATACTGCTTAACTGTATAAACCTCACATGAATTAAAATGACCAACAAAAGTAAGAAGTTAAAAGCAAGCTGGCCAAAAACACACACACACACAAAAACCAAAACCAAAAGAAAACCCACAACCCAAAATACAAATTAGATCAGCTGTTAAAATACATGCATTATATATGAGAAATACATATTTAAATGCATGCAAATACATATTAAGTTGCATGCCAAATACATATTAAAATGTACATGTCTGGGTAGTCTGGCCTATACCAAAAGGTTTTTCAGCAGACACTGAAAACAATGCCACCTAAGAGCTCCAGAGGAGCTGCCACACTGGAAGATCAGTTCGTTCTATGTGTGGAAAGCATGTGTACTAGAACAAAATGCCGTGGCCTGGCTGGTCACAGGGGTAAACTGTTGCCATCATATTGTACAGGACCAGGGCAGGAATTGGGTGGGGTGAGGCTGCTGCCTCAGACAGCAGAAGCCCTTGAGGGGGTGTCCCCTTGTGCACCTCACCTGCCCAGCCACATCTGCAGAGAAGTGAGGCTGGCATCGATGGCAATTTCCACTGAGATGTTGCTAATTTCCAGCAAGAACTGTGAGAATGATAAGGAACATATCAGAGAGTAAACCCTTTTAAACTCAGTGAGATTTAATTCTGAGTAAAAAATGCTTAGGATTGCAGTGTAAGGCTGCACAGTCTTTACCCATTGACCTGGGAGTAAGAACCACTGAATACAGTGTGACTAACTTCTAAGGATACATGTAAAGGCTTGCAGTGTAAGGATCAATTCATAATAAAGGAATAAACACGTTTCCTTTAAAAAATTGCTGGCTGCTGGAGCATTGCAATTAAATAATTTAAAGTGGATTGGTTACATTTTCCTTCAAAATTACAGGAAGGGCTTCACCATTTCCTTCATTTCTGCACACAGACACACACCCACACCCACACACCCACACCCCTTTTAATTTTTCTCCAAGACATGAAGGGGAGGGAAAATGGAAAACTGGAACATTCCAGGGTCAAATCAGAAACTGGGATGGTTTCTGTAATTCCAGGATGGTCCTGGGAAAATCAGGACACTTGGAAGCTTTGCAATTTGTTTCAGACTCCAGCCAAATCCGGTGCACAGCCGTAGTTTCCAGACACCTCACCTTCTCTGGGCATGCTCTAGTTTGTCAACTAAAAGCAATTACTGGTAGTTGCTCTGGAGCACTTGTGCTGCTATTTTAGGTTTTGTTAAAGAAAAACACATGCAAGCACCCCAAGGCCAGAGAGGCACAAAATCAATTTCTGCTGTTTTCTATTTGGACTCCCGTCTGTCAGAAAATAGGGTGAAAGCAAACAATAGTTCCATATAGATTGGAACACCTGAGAGGAGGGGGAGGGGGAGGTACAAGGGGAGGATCAAGAAAGTAGCCTAAATACAGTCTCAAATGCAAATTAAAAATAGGGTGCTCTTTGACACTTGGCCCAGCAGCTTGCTGATTGTCGGCTGCATGTCTCTGGTTCTGGATGTGTGATTTGTGTGCCTAGAGTGAATGGTTGCAGAGTCCATATTTAATCATGAGAAACAATGTCAGATGATTGCACGGTGCTCATAGTAAGCCCTTTGATGTCCTACTTGTTTTGCTCCATTGAAGCAGTAGGTGGCTAGATTATTCTGAGAACACTAGAATGCAGGAATTGCCTTGTGAGATGGGACTGAGAGCCCACCTAGTCCACTGTGTTGTTGCCAACTGCAGCAGCCAGGAACTTGCAAGCAAACCATGAAGGTGATGCCCTTTCCTTAATGTTTGTCTGGTAACCAGAGGCATACTGCCTCTGAATATGCCAGTTCCATTATTCAAGGGCATAGTGCTTGAAGCAGGAAGTATTCTTCAACAGCAGACAGGAGGAAAGCTATTTCAGCCATCCTGGTTAAACTAGTAATGGGAAACATTTTTCAGCCTGAGGGCCACATTCCCTTCTTGGCAACTTTCTGGGGGCCACATGCCAGTAGGAGACATGTCCAGAGGTAAAAGTGGGCAGAACAACAAATGCATTTCTCCCCCTCCTCTGTACAGTAAATCATTTTCCACACGCACTCGCTCTCTATCGTCCACCCAGCCAAGTAAGAGGCATTATCAGAGTCTGAGGGCAAATTGCAGCCAGGCAAAAACACTAAGAAGCTGCAAAGCAAGGCTGGATGTGTGTGAGTCTGAGGAGGGGTGTGACCTAGAATAGAGAGATCTGGAGGGCCACATTTGGCCTCTGGGCCTCAGGTTCCCCACCTCTGAGTTGAAGTGACCATTTAGCACAGTGTTTCCCAAACTTGGGTCTCCAGCTGCTTTTGGACTACAAATCCCATCATCCCTAGCTAGAAGGACAAGTGGTCAGGGATGATGGGAGTTGTAGTCCAGCAACAGCTGGGGACTCAAGTTTGAGAAACGCTGGTTTAGCATATGATGAGCAGAACCTTTGCCCAAGAACTACTGCCAGTCAGAGTATGCAACACTGAGCTGGATGAACAAATAATCTGGTGTATTGTTAAACCATTCATCCATAATGGCTAGCAGCCTTTGGCTAGGCTGACACTTAAAGGTAAAGGTAAAAGGACCCCTGACCATTAGGTCCAGTCATGCCCGACTCTGGGGTTGCGGCGCTCATCTCGTGTTAGTGGCCGAGGGAGCAGGAGTACAGCTTCTGGGTCTTGTGGCCAGCATGACAAGCCGCTTCTGGCGAACCAGAGCAGCGCACGGAAATGCCGTTTACCTTCCCACCAGAGCAGTGCCTATTTATCTACTTGCACTTTGACGTGCTTTCGAACTGCTAGGTTGGCAGGAGCAGGGACGGAGCAATGGAAGCTCACCCCGTCGCAGGGATTTGAACCACCGACCTTCTGATCAGCCAGCCCTAGGCTCTGTGGTTTAACCCACAGCGCCACCTGGGTCCCTAGGCTGACACTTACATGTTCTTAAAGCCATCATAGTTTACTGACTTGTACAATCGCCTTACCCCATATATGCTTACTCAGCCACTTCTGTATGTGGAACTGGCAGGGTTACAGGTGTGATATACTCATTCAGCACTTGTAAGAAATCAATCTCTTAGTGTAGCAGCTCCTACCCTTTGGAACTCCCTGCCTATTGACAATAGGCAGACACTTTCACTGTACTCTTTTCTGCACCTGCTTAAAACATGTTTGTTTAGTCAACCTACCAAGACACATACAATATTGACATCTGTTTAATCTCTTTTCCCTTGCTGTTGATTTTTAATCCTCTTTTGAATGTTTACAAATACCTGCTTTTAACTGTATTTGAATGGTAATTTCAATGCAGTTGCAGGTTTTTTTTACTCACTTAAGAGTTTTTAAAATTTAATCAAGCAGTGTATAAATCTTGATACATAAAAATAAACACGGGGTGGTAAATTCCGTAATTAGGCATGGTGTGGGGCCCCCCTTCAGATGCAGCATCAAGGTGTGTCATGGTTGGGCATCTGCCTGGGGCCCATACCCACAGTCAGGAAGCCCCCTGGGTCTTGCAGCAGTGAGGAGGGAGATTCAATGAGGGAGGGAGGATCTATGGAGAGTGTCTTTCCAGGGGGGGGCGTCTCTTGAAAACCTGGACATTGACTCCATCTTGGATCAGCCCAAAATCTTTGCCATCTGAGACTTCTAACCCAGCAAGGCAGAAGTGCTTCTCTTCGTTTCATCTGTCCTAATTTTATAAACTCCTTTCTTTTCTCCCTTCACCTTTTGAGTTTCAGGCTTTAGCCTTTCCTCATCATTGATGTACCCTTGTTGTTCTGAGTTGTTCTTTTCTATATCTTTCCCAGCATTATGATAACCATTTCCCCCCTTCAGATTTTCCGGGTTAAAAGGTAGCAATCCCAAGCAAAATACAGCTGCTTTCAACTGTGCAAACTGTCTGTCTGTATTGCAGTGTGCAAAGAATTAATTGATCCCTTATTCAGTTTTCCCTTCCTGCATTAGTCAGGAGGTCCCTTTCCTTCCATTTGCACTGCAAAGCGTTTCCATTTCTGAACATTTCCGACTAATCACAGTAGGAGAAACCACCATTTTGTTTCCTTACCCCACAATTCTGGGTAAAATGGTGGCATGAAGATGAAATGCTGCCAGATCAAATACGTGTCTCGTCTGTCTTTCATCACCTCCTACAGCTCTTCCCTGTATGAGACGTCAATCTGAATTCTTAATCATGTTAATATTTGATTTGTTGGAAGTTAAAAACAACACCAAACAGTAGTGTTTACATTGCAGTCAAGCTCTGGTGAGAAGCAGGGGGGTTATTTCTCATTTTCCCCTTTGCAAATCAAATCGTTTACCGAAAACAGTTTATTAGAAGGGTTGATTCAAATTTTGAAATATGATAACTGTACCTGGAGATAGAGGGGCATCCAATGAAAACAACAACAACAACCCACATTAAATTATACATTTTCTGGTCTCAGTTACAGATGCTTGAGGAATTTCTTCTTTACACATTCCAATGCAAGCAGACATAAACCACCACACTGTGGGTTGGAATGCATTTAACCATTGGATTTCACCATGCTCTGAATTTTGCATTGTAGCTCTTGGCTTAAACAAAAAAATAAAATAAAATACTTATATAATGATGTGTATCTTAGGATAAAATAGGTTTAGAGAGATGAACTTTAAGAGAAGTGTGTCTTTTTGGAGAAAATAAGAATACATAAACATATTTAAATACTGTACACTGATTTATTTATTTTTTAAAGTCAGAAATTAATATAATAACAGGATAGGATTTACTTATAAATGACCTGTGTACAAAACTGAAAGCAGACTGGAAATATTAGGCTGAGCTTTTTCTGTGTCCCTGGTAAACCACTCTCCCTGTGGTTCTCTATTTCTCTCTTTTGGAGATGTAATGTTAATATTTAGATTGCGAATTCCTGGAGTGGTTCTTCTTCAGGATTCATCTCCCCATAGAACAGAGGCTATGAGGGGCAAGGTGGTGCCAAGGTCAGCACGGTGCAAACACACCAGTGAAGCCAATCTGTCAATCCTGCTGGCGTGTTTGCACCTCACAACTGCCCCATCCTTCCATCCTGGTATGCAGCAGCAACTCAACCAGAAGGAGACCAGGTGAGTGGTGCAGACCCACCATGGCACCTGCTACCTGTGTAGAAAAATAAAACATCTCATTTGGTGATGGGTGGATCTTAAGCCCAGTGTACATAAATGTATCAGCATCAATATGCCATTTTATCTGCTGCAAAAACTCATTTCAAATAATGTGTAAATGAACACAGCACACAACAGAGTAGATCTTCCACTATAATCAGGCTGCAGCAATGGGAAAGACAGCACTGCCGGGTCTGCCGTCGGTGTTAAGAGACCAGTTCCATCATGCTTCTCCTTCAGCTGTCATCTGCAGCAGCCATTCCATCTGGCTACATGAAATGGAAGGGAGTTAGGGTTGAAGGGCCTCTCCAGAAGCTCAGTTGAGAGACCTGCAACTTTCGGCTCCTGCTTTAACGCCTTCCATTCAAAAATAGTCATTATAACAACACTGGAACTGAGTGTTGTTGTTTTCCATTGCCTCCCAATACATTTCCCTTTCGCTGTGCTATTTTTCTAGAAAAAGAGGTGCCAGAACTCACCACGAACACCTCCCTTGTTCTCTGAATGACAATGGCACCCACCTGAGAGGTGCCAGAACTGAGTTCTGGCGAGTTCCCACTGAAAAAAAAGCCCTGCCCTTTTGTGTCATGTCATTTAGCCTGTAAGCTTGAGGGCTGGGGCTGTCTTAGTACCAATATTTGTAAGCTGCTCTGGGATTCCTCCCCCTCCCCCTGTAATATGTAATAGGATGGAAACAGCAATCAGACAGTACAGTATAGCATAATATAAGCAGGTTCATAGGTTCAACCCTGGAAGGTGTGGTTAAACCTCTAAACATATTATTGCAAGCAATCTGAAGCTGGCAGAAGGGATCCAATACCTTGCCAAGCTTATTATCAATGTTCCCTTTAATATTATTTTATAGCCTGTCTTGGGTTAAAGCCAAGCAATTGTACCTAAATGGCTTGCGGATTGAGCTTGCCGGATCGCACAGTTCCAAGTATGCTTCTTCCACAGTGAAATAAAATTGTGGCGGGAGGGGGACAAAAACAGAGCAATTTTTAAATATGCACAAACCCATGTTTAGACAGTTCTGACTTTGTATTTTTCTTTTGTGCTGGTGAATATTTCATGCACTGATTTTTATTTTATGGCAGGATCATAGTTCCAGCAATGTAATTGCAAGCAAGGGAACAGTTACGCTTTCTACAGTACAGAAATGAAAGTCTTTACCTTTAACTAAGACCTGCTCCACAGAATCAAATGCCTACAGGGACTTAGGAACAAGGGGGGGGGAGTGTAGGACTGAGGATAGCCTTTTAATAGGTTCACATGGGCTTTTTTTTCAAATAATATGCGGCCATTGTTTCTCTCTGCTTCATTTTGCTTTCCAACCTAGCTTAGCAGTACAACCAGAATTTTTTTGCCAGTTGTAATTGACGGCTTGACAAAATAATCTGAAATGAGGCTGTGCTGAGTGTAATTACAACCCATGTTTCCAAAATTGAAACTCCTGAAGGAGTTAGCCTTGGTTAAATTTTTAATTCAGTTATTTAAAGTGTCTGACTTACTGATCAGAATATTGTTTTAAAAGAGTGCCAGTTTAGCACTGCACAGAGTAGATTTCCTCCTTCTGTAAGTACAGTACTGCCTCCTCTTATTTTTGAAATTGGCAGAGATTCAAAGTCAAAATATTGTATTCCCAATAACGTCTCTCTCTCTCGCAAACACTTCCCTTGCAAAACACTGATCCTTTAAAAAAGATTATTAAAAATGCAATTTGTGTGCATTATTTCATTTAAAAAGGTCCAGCTGTTATTATATTTTTGCTGATTTATTTCCATACATTTGGTGGTCAAATAGCTGAGTTGGTTAGAGCATGGTGCTGATGGTTGCTGATAATGCCAAGGTTGCAGGTTTGATCCCCATAAGGGACAACAGACTATTCCTGCATTGCAGGGGGTTGGCCTAGATGATCCTCAGGGTCCCTTCCAACTCTGTGATTCTATGAATTCTATCCCATCATTATTCCATCATGGAACCCAATATGGAGGTCATATGAATGGGGACCACTTATCCAGGGACTGACCAGACACAGATGTGGTTAGCAGCAGCAAAAGAGTAGCCTCCTGTGCCTTCAGACCATACCCTGGAACCCTTATAAAACAACCTCAAAGAGGAAAGGTCCATTGCTGTGTATGTCATGACAGCTGAATAGAAACTCAGAAGAAGCAACCATGGAGGCTTTCATGCTTTGTGAGTTTCTCAGAGGGATCCAACTGTCCAACACTGGGTGATGGATGGTGATGGGCTATATCAGGGGTTGGGAACCTTCAGCCCATGTGCCTAATTAAGTAAAGCACGCCTCAATTTGACCCAGTAGGCAGTTTCCTTCAAACCACACCCATCTGCCCAACACCTGCCACCATATGTGATGTCAGGTGACAGGAAAGGGAATATGCAGCTGCCAATGTCCAAACAGGAGCCTTAAACTGCACTCCTAATTGCACATTGGCCAGGGAGCCTTTCTGTCACTGCCAGTCTTCGAAACAAGCCTATCAGGGAACAAAAGAGGAAGGGGGAGAGGAAATGCAATAATTGGTTTGCCAAGCAGTGTGATGTTTGTTTAATGGGCTAAAAAGATGTTAAACTCTTTTGCAGTCTTCAGATACCATGGTGAGATGATATAAATTTTCATTATTAAGAAAGATAAATATATATTTATATGGTGCTTCAAGCCCTTCTAATTAAATGCTTAGTTTTCTTTTTACAACTGAAATTTGCAAAGGACAAAGCTGATTGCCTTAATTGATTAAACAGATTCACTCCAGTGCGACCGCGCTTGATTGCAGAGTTCTTTTTATCAAGACAGTTCACAAGGGAAACAAAATGGGGGCATCCTTAGTCAAATCAAATGAATGGCAAATATGTGGTTTTTAAAATGGCTGGAGATTAACTTCTTCAACATTGTCACAGGGGATGTGTTTCTCTTTTTAGTTTATAATTCATATAAGAGGAGATGAAACAAGTGGGACCAGCAACGAAAGGTTGCAGTTCAGAGTGCTCCTGTTTGCGGTGCCCGGCAGCCCCATTTTCCCCCATTGCCCATTTTCTTCCATTCAACAAGCTTTCAGCATTCCATGGCCACTCATGCTCAGTCCCCCTTACATTTCTCCCCTAGCTTTATCCTTTCACAAACCTTGTGGAACATCATCAGCTCTCACACCAAGGTGGTGCCATTACATAAGGACCAACACTGAGGGGCAAAATCACTAATCTTATATGTTTTTGAAAGTAGCTTATTCACTATGCATTTGGACACTTCTGAAGATAGCATAGCCGCATTTTGCATGATGGTCCCTGAGATCAAGAAACAAGTTTTGCCTATGTTTGGATACAGCGGGAAGCCATTTTGAAGCAAAATGGTGGACTGAACTTTCAAAATTGCATTGATTTTAACCACTGATTTCCAAATGTCACTAAGTTTCTTTTTGTTTCTTTTCATTCCCAAGCACTGACATATGTGAAGTTTCAAGTACAGGCGACTCCCCACTTACGCAGGAGTTAAGTTCTGGGCCCCTACACGTATAAGGGAAATGAGCACATGTGGGGTGCACCCTTATTGAAGTAGGGAGTCCTTGTGGCTCATGAAGAGACCCTCCCCAGAGCTTATTTGGGCTCTGGAGAGGGTCTCCTTGTGAGCCAGAGTGGCAGCGGTGCTTTGTTGAGGCTGTTCAGCATCCTCACTTAAGAGCTGACATGTGGGGTATTGCAGCTGCTGCTGCTGCTTCCTTGCGCATCAGCTGAGCAGCCTCAACAAAACCCCGCTGCCCCTCTGGCTCACAAGGAGACCCACCCCAGAGCCAGAAGTGGAAGACCTCTTCAGGCTCTGTGGGGGAGGGGTCTCCTCGTGAGCCATGACTCTCCAGGTTGCTCCCCACTTCTGGGTTCCCAGTGCCGCACATGTGCACAGTTGCACACAAGTGGATTGTGTACAAGTGGGGAGCTGCCTGTAACATAAAGAGCCCAAGTCAAAGTGCTGGTTTTGACATATAAAGCCCAGTATATATTGGTTCATGACCCCCCAACATCTTTCAGAGCACCTTGAGACAATTGCATAGAAGGCAATTGATAAATTAATGATAACAAATAACAGCAGCAACAATTTATACTCTTAAAATGTTTTAAGTAGACAAATGAATAAAGGATTAAGAAGACAAAGACAACGAAGAAATTTCACAAACATGCCATTCTAGCCAGCCACTTGTGCTCATACTCTTGCTGCAAACCTCCTGGGCAGGGAGGACCAGCTAATGTCGTTCTGTATGACTTCAAGAACAGGCCACATTCACACCATCCATTTAAAGCACTATGACCACTTTAAAAACTCATGACGTCCCCCCAAAGAATTCTGGGAGCTGTAGTTTAAGGGTTCCGAGAGGAGGCATCACAGAGTTACAAATTCAGAGTACCTTGTGAAAAGGGATTGATTTTTAAACCACTCTAGAAATTGTAGCTCTGGGAGCAGAGCAGAGGTTTCCTTACAACTCCCAGCAGCCTTAGCAAACTTCAGCTCCCTGAATTCTTTGGGGGAAACCACAACTCTTTTAAGTGGTACCACAGACCTTCAAAGTGTCCCTATTATCCAGGGACACCCCAGATTTAGAGAAGCCATCCCAGTTTCTGATTTGATCCCGGAATGTCCCACTTTTCCTTGGGACGTCCCTATTTTCATTGGAGAAATGTTGGAGAGTATGGAGTTATCTGACCATCTGAATGCAATCCTACTAAGGGAAGTTTTTTTGGTTTTTTTTTTTTTAAAGTTTAACGTTTAATTATGTTTTTATATGTTTTGGAATATTATGTACTAAGCTTGGATCCTAGAACAATGGGCAGATAGGATCCTAGAATGCAACAACCTGATTGGCCTGCAGGAGCAGCCCAATCAGACCCCAGGAGGAAGTTAATCAGCCTATTAGGCCGGTAGGATACTAGGATGCAACAACTGATTGGCTTGAAGCAGCAGCCCAATCAGACCCCAGGAGGGAAACATAGTCAACCAGTCATACAATACTCATTCTAATGTATATAAAGCCTGAGGTTCGGGGGGAAATTCAAACACTGTTCCTATGAGCTGAAATAAAGAGCATGAAATTACTACTCGACTCTGATTATATTTCATGGAAGCTGCCCATAGTGGCTGGGGCAACCCAGTAAGATATGTGGGGTATAAATAGTAAAATTCTCATTATGGAATGGGACGTCCCTATTTTCATTGGAGAAATGTTGGAGAGTATGGTACCATAGTGCTTTAAATGTGTGTGTCGCATTCTCCACATAGAGTTGTTCCAAGCCCTTGTATAGCAATCACAATTGTTTGTGGATTACTTGATTTGGGGGGGGGGGGAGAGAGAGAGAGAGAGAGAGAGAGAGAGACCTGAGAAAATTAGGATTTCCAATATGGAATCACGGCTGACGCGGCTTTCCGAGCAGAGGTAGTGCTCAGTTACCATGGGGTGTTAATTGCATGTTCTCTCTGTTGCCATGGAGATCTGCACCACGGGGGCCTCCAGGTCACAGCGTTCTCCAGGGCGGTCTCTCTCCTTTGCCCCAAAGAACCACACAGATCCCGATTGCCACTTTGCACCTGTGGGAAGGTACCGCAGTGGACACGTCAACCGTTTGGCCTGAGGCTTCAGAACAGAGTGTGAGGAGGTGGCACTCCAAATGCATGGCTGCCCAGTGGACACCACACTGAGGTTGTCAGTTATCTTCAGCTACGGAGGCAAAAGGCAAGCTGTTTGAAGCAGGGAGATTTAGAGAGGATCTTTTTTTACTGTGCAGTGGTAGAAGAATAGGAACAGAAGGAAGGCCAAAATGGCACCGGTCATAATAGGAAATGAGAAAGACTATAGAAAGTGGTTGCCCACAAATTTAGGCCATATCTGCACCTTACATTTAAAGCTCTGTTGATACCACTTTAAACACTTATGGCTTCACCCAAAGAATCCTGAGAACTGTAGTTTTTTAAGTGTGCCAAGAATTGTTAGAAGATCAACATTCCCCTCACAGAGCTGCCATTCTAAGAGTTTCCTGGGAAGAGCGATTGATCATTTTACCACTCTGGGAATTGTAGTTCTGTGAGGGGAATGGGGGTCTCCTAACACCTGTCAGCATCCTTAACAAACTACAGTTCCCAGGATTCTTTGGAGCTATGCCTTGGCATCTATGGTGTGAACGTGGCCTATGCCTACATGTTGAATTAGAACTCCACCCCTGTCTGGGGTATAATTGACATGGTTTTCTTTGGAACTGTACCCCACCTTAGATACCCCTTGGGGCAAAATGTTTAAACAAGATAGACAGTCAGGCAGATGTTGGTGCGAGTGGGGATGGAGTTGTGGAGGGCAGCCCCTAATCTCTACAGCGTCTCCCTTCCTGGATTCATCAGCTGCATCAATTCCCATGAAAAGATATTGCTTTCACCAGCACAGCAGAGGGCCTGCCAAGTAAGGAAAGGCCCCATCGTCAGAACTGCAAGCTCTCCTTTTAATTTTTGTGGGATGTGAAACATGGAGCAGTCAAATACAACATTCCTAGAGTGAACATGTTTGTACCAGGCAGTTGGAACTTCCTGTTTCCTCCTAGGCTGGGACAAACTTCCTCCACATGTGACTAGAGGTGGGTGTGACCTTACCTGTGCAGGTACCATAAGCACAGGGCTGGCCACCACCTCTCTTTCTTCTCCATCTTGCTTTCATCATAGAAGCATCAGCTGCTTAGCCTGAGATGCTCTCTTGGCCTCCAGCCAAGAGAGGACAAAGGAACTATCTCCTTACGGGATGGATTTCAAATGTAACCTAATTCTGCCTTCTGGGATCCATCTGTGAACAGAATGTGTGAGTAAACTATTTTATTTTGTACCTTTTATACAAGACTGTGTCGTGTCTATTCTTTTTAGGAGGGAATAAAGGGGAATTGTCAGGAAACTTATTTTAGAGGCTTAAACAAGCCTGGCAACAACTTATCCACTGTATAAGTTTAAAAAAGGAATGTTACTCTGCTAAATTATAGAACTTGCTAACACAATTTGGGAAGGATATTATTAAATAATATATCCTCTCCTGCATCCCTGAACATTCCCACAATTTTTTTTCTCTCCCCCCCCCCCGCCCTCTCCATTTGCAGACAGGCACAAACACGCTCCCTCTCCCTGTTTTGCTTTATTTTAGGAACAGCTGGAGGGCTCCCTGCCCACGCTCAGCTGAGCGTGGCAGTTCCCAAGGGTGACTGGAGCCTTGTGTCTGAGGACGGCAGTGATTAAGAATGAAGCAATTCTGCCAGGGCTGAGAAAGAAAAGCAGCAAAGGGGCTCCCTCCTGGGACTTACAGCTCATAGCTTGGGGGGGGGCAGAGGGAGAATTGCAGAATTGTTGACTGTGCAACAGAGGAAACCCCTGCTCCTGTCAACTGACTTCACTCGGCGGAACCCTAAACAGATATTTGTAGTTGGAAACATTGCCTGGATTATCAATTTTACAGAGTTTTAAAAGGGGGTTTTTTGGGGGGGAAGGGTAGCAGGAATCTGGCTCTCTTTTGTGTTCATGCCCTTAGTTACCAGGGGACATGATTTGGCCAAACTTTGGGGGAGCAGGGGAGATCATGGATTTCATTAAAGGCCTCTTGGTCTCTCCCACACAGCCACTAATCTGAGCATTGTTGGAATGGAAGGCAAAGGAGAATGTTAAGAGACAGCAGCTTGTAACCAAAGCAGTGCTAAGTCAGCTGTTCCGTTCACACAGGGGATTGCTACCTGAGCACCAGAACTTCCCCATATCTCCTCCCGGTCTCATTTAAATGAGAAGCATTTGAGCTGAAACTGCAAGCAAAGGGGCTGTTTTAAAGCGCTTCCCCAAAGCACTGTTTGAATCAGCTTGTATGCTTCGGCAAGCAGGTGGGCAGTGGCAGAGGGGAGAGTAGGAGAGATTTTTTTCCCACCTCACTACTGCCACCTATTAGCCTGCTTGCAGGCGAAGTGCAGGTGCTGCTGCTAACAGCGCTTCTTAGATGTGCATTAATTCCCAACACCTGCTGATGAATGGGGATTATATCCTGCTGTCTTGGGTTGGTGAGAGTTTTGGAGCCCTGAAATTCCCCATTCACTTGGAATTCAGATATGATTTTTTTTTTAAGCATCAAACAGCATTTAAGAAAAGTTTGTTCTGGATCATGGAATAATCCACTTAATCTCTAAAACTGTATACAGTGGTACCTCAGTTTATGAACTTAATCCGTTCCGGAAGTCCATTTTTAAACCAAAACCATTCTTAAACCAAGGTGTGCTTCCCTAATTAGGCCTCCCACCGCCGGTGCCCTTCCACTGTTCAGATTCTGTTCTTAGACCAAGGTAAAGACACTACAGTATTTCAAACCAAGACACTATTTCCAGTTTTGCAGAGTTTGTAAACCAAAATGTTCTTAAACCGGACTGTTCTTAAAACGAGGTACCACTGTATTTATTACAGTGACTAACATAACAGAGAGATTAATGTTTTAAAGCAAAACAATTCAGCTTCTGCCTTCTTCAGATGCTCTAATGAGAATCAAATGGTTGTTGTTGTTTAGTCATTTAGTCGTGTCCGACTCTTCGTGACCCCCATGGACCAGAGCACGCCAGTCACTCCTGCCTTCAATTTGTCCATGGAGTTTTCTTGGCAGGGATACTGGAGTGGCTTGCCAGTTCCTGCTCCAGGTGGATCACGTTTAGTCTAAACTCTCTGCTATAACCTGTCCGTCTTGGGTGGCCCTGCACGGCATAGCTCATAGCTTCTCTGAATTATTCAAGCCCCTTCGCCAAGAATCAAATGGTACTGCAGCCAATAAGGCAGTTACCGTTCTTGCCACTTTGGTTGTAGTACTGTTTGATTCAAATGAAGAAGGCCAAGACATTTGTAACATTAATATCCCTATTACCATTTCATGCGGCTCAATGTCACCCATTCCCACCACCCTTCTGAGTAATACCCCTCCCCACTCCCCCACTATATTTAAGGATCTGGTGACTTCTGTTTCAGTGTATCTGAAGAAGTGTGCATGCACACGAAAGCTCATACCAGGAACAAACTCAGTTGGTCTCTAAGGTGCTACTAGAAAGAATTTTCGATTTTGTTTTATCCCTATTACGTTAGTCACTGTGATATACACACATTTTGATACACACACACCACATATGAGTGGTTAGACGTGTGATGTCTGTGTGTTATATACACAAACACATGTCCTCACACTGCTGACTATTGAGGGGCACCCTTTTCCATTGAGCAAAAGTTTTAAAATTGATTGATCTAACTGAGCCATCAATTAAACACTTGACCCCTAGTCCACAATCTGTTGTGTGTGAAGCAGTCAGTTTTTTGTGACTGGTAGCTGAACTTGTGAACTGATAATCTGTGGTGCTGTATCTGGGGGTGCCCATTCACATATGCAAGTCACCACTGGTTGTTGCAGGTACTCATGCAAGTATAATCCATCCCCATGGACAAGCTTGAAGGCATGGAGACTCTTCGATGGGGCTGGTCTCTGATGGACATGGGGAGGGGAGGTTGGACTAGAGTGCCTGACTGAGGACAGAAATTGGCAAGGATAACTGAAGTACAGTCATGCCTTGGATACTGAACGCCTTGCACCTCGAACATTTTGGCTCCCAAACACTGCAAATCTGGAAGTGGAACCTGAACGTCCAATGGGGCCTCCACAGCTTCCAACTGGCTGCAGGAACTTCCTGCAGCCAATCAGAAGTCATGCTTTGGTTTCTGAATATTTTGGCAGTTGAATGGACTTCCAGAATGAATTACGTTTGACTTCCAAGGTACAACTGTATGTAAAGCTAGGTTTACTCCAGGCATGATGGCAGAGTCTGGTCCCCAGTGCCTCTCTGCCACTATTCACTCCAGCTTTTATCTAATAAACAGCTACAGATTAAGTCCACGTTTGAAAAGACAGAACAGAGATGGCGTCAGAGATCACAGACGGCAAGCTCAAGGCCTCAGCAACAATAGCTGTCAAGTTTCTAAATGTGTAGAGTATTAATGTCCTTGCACAAACAGGGATGGGACATGAAAGAAAAGTTTGTTTGAGTTGCGCCTTTGTAGAAAATTAATTCAGGGCATGGGCTCAGAGTTTTGTTGGCAAGATAAAATACTTGCCTGGCTCCTCCTATCAGCTCCCCTGTCTTCTCTCTGCTGGCTGAACAGGAAGGTGGGGAGTCAATGTTATCTACCAGCAAAGGTACACCAATGGAGCAAGGCTGAGGCAGAGGGAGGGATCTTCTCTCTCCAAAGTGCCTCACTTACTCCTTCTTTCAACTGATTCCTAAGTTAACAACTATCCTGAAGCTTCAGTTGTGTAATGCTGCTGGCCTATTATTATTATTATTATTATTATTATTATTATTATTATTATTATTATTTCAACATATTTGTTGCCTTCCACAAAACATCAAAGTGACATACAATAATATGGTTATACCACCCTGCAGCTGGAGGATTCATATATTATATAGCCATCAAGTTCTTGCTTGATATACTGATCCTTTGTCAACGGGGCTCTCTCAGCCCTACTGACCTGGCAAGGATAAGATGGCATAATATTCATGTACACCACCTTCCTTGGAGCAAGACCAGGAATGAACCTGATAAAACAGGGGTGTTGACCCTCCAGGTGCCATTGGAAATCTCCCATCAGTTGCAGCAACCAGCATGGCCAAAAGTCAGAGGTTATAGCAGTTGTAGTGTAGCAACTTCTGGCTGGGTTGCAAACTTGAATAAAATATTGGGGGGAGGGCCAGGTAAAACCCCGCCCCGTATAATTGAGCACATGACACAGCGCCCGCCCGCAGCGCATGCACACACACACACACACACACACACACTGTTTGAATGGCAATGCCCATGAACTTTGCAGGAGCTCAGCCCTCAAAAATATTTAAAGGGGGAGGGCTGAAGGAACCTCGGCCCCTGGGAGTTGGCTCCTATGACTTCTAGGGAACATCAGGTCCACCATTCCTGTCATTAGAAGAAAAACAAAAAACTTTTTGAGAATGATTTCTTTCTAGGGCTGTTACCTGATTAAAGTAATTATAGTTGATTAACCACATGGGGTTAATCCATTAAATCCACTTAATGTATATTCTGGTTGAGTTGTGTTGTCTAGGTTTTAACTAATGTTGGGGGTTTTGAGTTTATGATTGTGCTTATTTGCTGTTTGATATAGTTTTTATTGTAGTTTTTAAAAGGGTTTTGCTGTACTTATTGCAATCTTGCCTTTGTTACTTTATTGGACACTGCCCTCAGATTACAATGTGATGAAGGTTTTTTACATATATATAAAACTGGTCAGTAAATGACATATAAATAAACCTCTGCAATAAAAAAGCAGAGCAATAAATAAAGCAACAATTCTGGAGGGAAACACATATTTTATGTTATTTTTTCAGAGCTACTGTGCACATTTATTGCAGCCAGAATGAACTCAGTTGGAAAAGGCATTCCCTTCTGCATGTGAGATGTGAGGGCCACTTCCAAGATTTGTAATTTTACATTATTATTATTATTATTATTATTATTATTATTAACAATGCATTATAGCATCACTGATGTAAATGGCACCCTACAGAATAGAAAGAGGACAGGTCCCTGCCTCTATGAGCTTGAGAACCAGCAGAGGCAAGGGATTAGGATCTAGGAGAGCAGGGTTCAAATCCCAACTCAGCCATGATGCTCACAGGGTTGTTGTGAGGATATTAACAGCTACCATATGAACATGCATGCACCAGAGCTAGGGTAGTATAGTGGTTAGACTGTTGGAACTAAGAGCTGGGAGGCCAGATTTCAAATCCCTACTAGCCATGAAGCTTGCTTGGTGATTTTCGGCCAGGCACTGCCTCTTAGCCTAACCTACGTCACCAGGTTGTTGTACAGATAAAACACAGGAGAGAGCTGTCTACTTTGAGTTCCTTGGAAGAAAAATAGACAATAAATAGAATAGGAAGCTGTTTTGGTCTATGTACTACTACAGAATTGTCTACAATGACTAGCAGTAGCTCTCCGGAACTCCAAAAAGGGTTCTCTCCCAGCTATACCTGGAGATGAAAGGGATTGAACCTGGGATCTTCTGCATAGGTGCTCAGCACTGAGCTACAGCCCTTCCCAAGAAAACGTTTTGCAAGTATTTTGTGAGTACTTCAATTAAAAAAAATTATAAAAAGAAGAACCTACCAGTGTGTGGGAGAGAGTTCATAGATTCAGTTCTTATTCTTATTCATCACTGAGGATGGTAGAATTCATTCTGTACTTTCTCCCACACACATTATAAGCTCACAACTGTTTTAACCAGCTCTCCCGCCGCCAACCAAGTTCAACTGCTCCCTCCCGGCTAGACTTTTCAAGAGTTTGGTGTTCAATCTTATATGACATTGTGAAAATGAACTTTGTGAAGGTCCAGTCAACCTGAAAGTGCCTCATACGTGAGACCCAGGATGACTTAACTACAAATATTTGTTCCATTATTTTCACCTTCATCACTCCTTTTCTGCGACCCTAATATTCCCCCCTCCCCGATTCTTATTTTTATCTCACTTCCATTAGCCCTTAACTAGGGACAAGATGCACCTAGAGACAAGGGTGAAAATCGAAGCAGGGAAGACTTTATTCCCAGTTAATGTAGAACACTTTTGTCCCTGGCTCCTTCCACTGCCAGCATGTTGCCCCTGACAGATTTCCCACATGTGATTTGCCAGGACAGGTAATTAAATACAAGGACTATTCCAGTAAATTGGAGCATTTGGACAAGGAGGTGTCATTACTGGAAGCCTTAAGCCGCTGGTCCTGGTAAGTAGTATGTTTAAAGAGAGGGGCTTAAAAATATGGTTGGATTCTGAAGAATGGACCAGATTTGAATGTACATGATGATGACTATTTTGGTGTGAACCATCTCTTTCCTGCTTTACTATTTGCAGTACTTGGCTTTGATCTTGCAGGCATGAGATCATTCTCTGTCCCACCCGAAGCCTTCTAGGTGTTAGGATCATTCATCAGTAGAAAAAAAACACACAAATCCCTCTAAATCTTTGACAAACATGCAGTAAAAGCAAACAGCAGAGTTATCTAGGATTACAGTAGTTAAAGTTTAATGTGTTCCCTGGTTTTACAGCAATTCTCAGGCTGGAAGGATCTTCAGTTTGGGCCATAAATCAGTCTTCAAGATGTATAATAAAGCAGACCCTTGGTTGTGTGTACTCTAATAAAGATAATAAACATTCTTCTCCTGTCAAAAAGCAGAAAAGTAATTGCATGAATTGTGTATTTTGCATCTATTGTACAATTTACATGGAAGATCAGAGCTAATCAAAGCTCATTTCCACTGAATCTGTTTAAAAATAAACAAATCTTGTATGTGGAAAGCTAGCATGCCAATAAGAAGATTGTGAGTCTACAGGAAAAGCCTGGCTCATTTTCTTTCTGTATATTTGAAGGGATTTTGGAGGGAGAAAGAAAGAAATTCTAAGGGCTCTAATCTAGCTTTCTCCATTACTACTACATTCATGGCTTAATACAAAAATAGTATCTAAGTGATTTACAAACAAGAGTAAAAATGCAGAGTTTAAAACACAGCAATTGAGAGCAGGGTCTTGTCATCTGGGCAGCCTAGGACCTGCATGCACACTGCCCAGGTCTGGACTGTATCAGCAACTGCTAGAGACCAGAAGGGCCTGCTTCTCACCTCCCATATCAAAATAACTAGAATTAAGACACTTGTCTGCAGTGGTCAGGATGCTGGACCAGGAATGCAGAGACCCAGATTCAAATCCTCACTCAGCCCTGCAGCTCCCTGGGAAAACGTGGCCCAAGAAATGCCTACAACCGGTTTCTCCTGCTAAGGATACATACCCAAGCACTTCCCCATCGTCTCAGACAACTATCCATTGATGGAGGCTTGATTTTGTCCCCTGTAAGTTCTATTAATTGACAGCACAATTGCTAGGCTGGACACTTACATAACCCTGAAAAAGGTTTTGCCTAAATTGCTTTGATCTATAAAACCTTACGCAGCTCAGGGCCTCAATACCTCAAGGGCTGCCTCTCCCCACATAAACCAGCCTTCACCCTATGTTCATCATCTGAGGTCCTGCTCAGTGTGCCATCTCCAGAGGAGGTGAAGAGAGAATGGCAAAATGAGAATGGACCTTATGGAATGCTGTCTTGAAGGAACTGCATCTGGCACCATCACTGGCTAGTGTTAGGCACCAAGCAAGAACATTTTTCAGCCAGCCTTTGGCCTTGAACTTGGAGAATTTTAGATATTGTGGCCTCCTTTAGTAGGTGGGATGTGTTAGGCCGCCTTTCATATGTGTATGGATGTTTATAGCTTTTATTTTGCTTTAGTTTTACACTGGTTTTAATTTTTAAATATATTATAACTTGCTTTGAGGTTACTTTTCGTTAAAATAAAGTGACTAGCAAGTGTGAACAACAACATCATAATTATGCTAGTTTATAACGAATGACCCTAGTTTAAATAAAAACACAATACATCTCACTATAGTGGGTGATTTGAGTCCAAGATACCTCAGCAGCTGCCTGATACCTAATATCCCCGCTCAGTCTCTAAGACGGGAGTCATTGCTAGGGGTCTCCCATGGTTCGGATGCAAGCCTCATGTCCAAATGGAGACATGCATTCAGTATTGTGGGTCCAGTTTTTTGAAACTCCCATCCAGTTCAGGTCAGAAAAGCCCCCTCCCTGTTGAACTTCTGGCGCTTAATGAAGGTTTCTTCTATTCAATCAGGCTTCTTAACTGAACTCTGATTTTATAGTTTTAACTCATACTTTACTCTTATTGTTGTGGGTTTTTTGTATACCACTTAGAGAGAAGACTGTGGTTAAGCGACATATAAATCATTGAAATAAATAAAATGAGCAATGTAACAAGGAATTTGCTTCTGGATTCCTCGGAAACAAGGACCAGAAAAGAGGAACAGATGGAAGGTATTGTCTCGCAAGGATGCTAGTGTTTTCTGGATTATTTCTCCATGCCAGGTAAACAATAAAAATGACAGATACCTGAAGGTAAACCAATGATATATTCTAGGGATATTTAGGATTAGTTCTAAAAACAAGTGTAATTGGGGATGGGCTCTTCTTTCTTTCTTTTTTCAAGAATTCCTTGAAAGAGGATACACTATTAGAATCATAGACTCATAGAATTGCAGAGTTGGAAGGGACCATCTAGTACAGTCCCCTGCAATGGAGCCCCTGCAGAGTGGATCCCCATACGGGGATTGAACCCACAATCTTGAACCCACAATCTTGGTCCTATCAGCACCAGGCTCTAACCAACTGAGCTGGTATCTGAAGAAGTGTGCATGCACACAAAAGCTTATACCAAGAACAAACTTAGTTGGTCTCTAATGTGCTACTGGACTCTCTCTCTCTCTCTCTCTCTCTCTCTCTCTCTCTCTATATATATATATATATATATATATATATATATATATATATATATAAAATCGGCTTCGTCAGACCAACACTAGATAATAATAAAAAAATGTTATCATCGAGATTAAGTTCATGGGATGTTTTCTCATCCTTCTAATATACCAGGATTTGATTATTGTTGCATGGGGGGGGGGTCATGCAACAATCAGGACCATAATTTGTTGGTCCGTCTAGCTCAGTGTTATCTGCACTGACTGGCAGCAACTACCCAGGGCTTTGGACAGTAGACGTCTCAACCGTACCTGGAGATGCTGTGAGTTCAGCCTGGAACCTTCTGCATACAAACCATGCAGTGTACCGCAGAGCTATGTCCCACTCCCAATTTCTTCATCAAGATTTCTGATTATGGTTTCTAAGGTGTGTATGAAGGTCTGTCATTGTCGTGTGTGTGTCCCCAATGTACTGGAGGGGGCATTTGTGGTGTCAGCATTTAGCAACATATATCTAGTGAGAACACTAGTTTTTCCATGGTCACACTTGTTTTTGACCCTTTGGGGGGGCACATTACCTCCACAACACAACAGTTTCTCCCTTCCCACCCACAATGGGCTCAATGGGGAGCCTATTACCCAACCATTTCCAGAAGTTTCATATGAACTTCATTAAGTCAATTACAGGGTGAACACATCACTGTTTCGCTGCAATTAGTATCAAAACGCTTCACTTTCCCTAATATAAAGGAGCAGATGCAGACACAGACGGAGCACAGTGTTTTCGTGAAATATATCTCAGCTCACATATTAAATCTCGCAGCCAAGCTGGGGAGGGGGGGGGAGAGGAGCCTCTCCAGACCCTGCAAATGTTGGAACAGATGTAGACTGATGATACCCATTTAGGCAGGTTGGATGATGCTGTGCAGGTATTTAAGGAAAGGTGCCTTATTTGTAAGTAAAGTCCACCCAATGAGTGGGTAGGAAAGGGACAGCTTTGCCATTAGTTGGATGGAGTAGTGAAACCATATTATGCTGCCATTTTGCAGTAGGAAAGGTAAGCACTGGGGAGAGACCACAGTTCAGTGGTGGCCAAAAACAGGCTTTGCTCATGGAAAGTCTCCAGTTAATAACATAACAGCGTAAGAGTCTTGACAAATCAGGCCAAATGCTGATCAAGCCAAGCATTCCCATAGATGGATGCCTATAGGAAGGAGGCAATCAGGGTGTGAATGCAACAGCACTCTCTCCAGTTGAGATTCCCAGCAGACCAAGAACATAAGAAGATTGTGCCTGCTGGCTCTGGCCAATGGCCCACCTAATCCAGCATCCTGTTCTTACAGTGGCCATCCATATGCCCCAAAGGGAAGCCCACAAGCAGAATCTGAGTGCAACAGCAACCCTTCCCAATTGTGATTCCCATCAACAATGTGGTGCCCATTCAGTGCCATGTTGCCTCCAATAATGGAGAGAGAACAAACCTTAGGAGACAATGAAATATCGAAACTGTAGGTGCTTTGTATTAAATGATTTACATCAAATGTGTCAAACTATTTAATAAGCAGCTTTCAATTAATTGGTTGTATTTAAGGTCTTTGGTTTTGACTAACGATGGCTGCCATGTCTTGTTTTCTTCTTGCAAGATTTCCAGATATTGGCCTGGATAGAGTTACGCCCAGTAAGCAAAATGGCTATTGAGAATTGTATTACCAGCACTGAAACTGCTAATGGAAATTGCTGGTAAACAGTGATTGCATCATGAATACTGCAATTGTCTGTAACCTAGCAGAATGAATGGTTTAATAAGAATATACCCATGAAGATATGAGCATTTTGACTGGAATAAGGAAGCGTTTTTCTTGCCAGACTGAGAGGAACCTGTTCAAAGACCAAAGCCGTGTGTGTGTGTGTGTGTGTGTGTGTGTGTAATCTGATAAAGGAGAAAAATGATTTATTGCCTACTGATGAATGGGTTTAATTATTAGTTGTATATATTTAATGGCATGTTATTTCAACGCTTTCATCATTTGGAGTCTGTTGTATTTGCATGAAGTGAGATAAGGAAGATAATAGATTTTAAAATGTTTTAAAATCAAAACCTATTATTTTTGCAAATATAATTGACTTTAAATATCTCTCTTCTCTCTCTTCTCTCTCTTTCTGTGTGTAGATAAATGATAGATTTCATCTGGGGAAATTCTACCTGTGGCACCATACCCTAAAGTATATCATTTTCTGCAATTGTCTCTGTTCTATGGAATGCCCTCCTTCCCTCTGCCATATGTGTAGCAGGCATCCATCATTTGCTTCGGACATCTTGTAAAGAGATATCTTTTTTTTTTGCCCAGGCTTTCTCTGATCCTGTTTTTATCTGTCTGGATTCCCCGAATTCCTGTTTTTATTTGCTTTTGTATGCTTTATGCTACTGTTTTACTGGTTTTATGTTGCATTTCTGTTTTAATGATATAGTTTATTGTCTTATGTTGTACACCACATGGAGATTTCTTAAAATATTAAGTGGTTTACAAATGCTTTTAAATAAATTAGATGGAGCGATGATACATAGACATTTAGGGAGTTAGTTGTTTCCTAGTCGTTTAATGGTAATGGGATAGTTGTTGTTTTATAATATCAGTTCATTGAACTGCTTTATTGCGCATTGTCTGGGGCAGCTGAATTTGCCTTATGTTTATCTACAAATAAATGATTTTGCTAAATAAAATTGCAAGGGCAGATTCTGCTGACCTCCACCCAGCTGTATTCTCTGCAGTACAGAGGACAGTTTGTTTTTCTATAATATGAAAACTGAGAATCACAACCACACATCTACAACTGCAATGGGAACAACACAAAACAGAACCTGCATAACTTTGAAAGGGTGGTTTGAGGTGCTTTTGGTCATCTAGCCAAAGATGACCCATTGCTCTCTTCCTTGCTCAAAGCCAGAGCTTCTGTTAATACTATTAGAGGCAAAGTTTCAGATTTCAGATGAGGCATGTTGGCAATTACAGGCTGAAACAGATGCCCTTGAGAATGTGGGTCAAGTATTCAGGGCTCCAGTTTCATGGTCAAGGCGATCACAAGAGACAGTGACCTAAGAAGAACAGAAAGATCTCTTCAATGACCAAATTTCTACACAGAGGGCAAGGAAAACGATGATGGAGGAGAAACAACATATTTAAACTTGGCTTCTGGTCTGGCAAATGGTACACATCACTTTAAAAACAAGATTACACATAACTTGCTGGACGAGGCCAAGGTGGATGTGTGCAGACCAGCTATGAAATGTTACTTGTCTAAGCCATCTTGGTGGGATTTATCTCCTGGAAGGTGGGATGTGAAGGATTGCAGTGAATACATAAATGAACAGAGCTTGCTTCCCACAGTAGCCAACCAAATTCCTCTGTGATGCTTTCAAGCAGGGCAGCGGGGTGTATGGATTGGCTGATTTCAGTTTCTCCCTGTTTCTGTGTTTTCCCACCTTAACTTCACCCTACAGTATTTCCACATCAATTGTTTTGAATATCCAGTTAAAAAAGAAAAATCTGCACAAGAATGTGCATACATTTCCACAGTGTTTTTTATCTTTAAAAAAAATGTTTAGGGGTACTCTTATTTTGACTCAAGAAAACCACCATTTTGTAGTTTAAAACAGGAAAAATAAATACAGTAAATGGACAAAAGTACAAAGATTCACAGAATGTTTAGGGATATGCATACCCCTGCGTACCCCCCAGAAAAAGCACTGCATTTCTGTGTATGTTTCTCCTAATATTTGCATTTTCATTCCCCGCCCTGTTGCCCAATTTGCCCTAATATAATGCAGTTTTATACATTATTTTTACAAAGATGTGCACTTTTGTGCACATTGTTTTGGTTAGAGAACAGGATTTGGAGAGGTGCAAATTAAGTTTGCACTTCTCAATTCAGGAAGTGCAAATTAAGTTAGGTTCACATTAGAACAAGAAATGGAAATATTTCTTCCCCCAAACCTATTGCTCTCCAGTAAACTGGCATTCAGTGGCAAACTTCCTCTGCACAAACTAGATTCCACATTTTACTAATAAATAACTAATATCTATGGACAGATACCACCACCCCACCACAACCACCATACCTTTGCCTAATTCCCTTTAAAAAGTCATCTAAGCCAGGGCTGAAGGAGACATTGACTGACCTATCTCTTGTCCAGACAAGGAAGTCTCATAGTCTGTTTTGTGTTGTCAATGAGCCCATGAACTACAACACAAATTTCTATTGGGTTTTTGAAGTCATATATTCATTTACTATGTCAACGTTTGCAATAGAAATGGGGGAGAATTTCAATTCATTTCACATTGAAAGAGGAACATGCCTAATCTGCACTTCCTGAAACAATGCGTGAGCCAAAAACATAGCCACTCTTAGAAATCGCTCCCATGTTAAGGTAGTGATGGCCACCAACTTAGAAGGCTTAAAAGAAGACAAATTCATGGAAGATAAGGGTACCAGTGGCTACCAGCCGGTATGTCTCTGAATACCAGTTGCTGAGAATCCCATGCGGGAAGAGTGCTGTTGCACTCACATCCTGCTTTTGAGTTTCCTATTGGGGCATCTGGTCTGCCACTGTGAGAACAGGATGCTGGACTAGATGGGCCATTGGCCTTATCCATCAGGGTTTTTCTTACATTCTTAAACCAATTAAATAAATAAATAAAGCGTTTGCCACTGGCAAATCTTCAACACACAGAACCTTGCACTGCAAAAGCCCCTTGAATGGACACAACCCTTTGCTTCAACATCCCTCATTTCATTCCTTCTCAGGGCTAGGGGCCGTCTCACCCTCCAGTCACACAATGGCACCAAAGCCTCGTTTCATGTCTCCCCTTTGAGAGAAGAAGGAAGAAGGAGAAAAAACAAGCTTTGTTTGGTTTCTGCCTTTCATTTTAACTGTGTTCCCCCTTTTCATTTGGAGCGCATTTACAATCTTCTCGCTTAATGTCCCGCTTGACAACTGACTCTCCCCCTGTCTCTGTCTCTCTCTGTGTGTTTGAGAGAGAAATGAAGAAACATATTTTATTTACTGCCTCCTATAAATTATTTACTAGTAAGGCTGAGGTAATTCCATTAAAGCTGCATGGTTTGTTTAGACTAAATAGTTACCTGGGGACTCTTTTGCTGCTATAAAGACACATGATTACAGGAGGGAATGGAGAGGGTGGCAGACGGATTGGCGGGGGGGGGGCAACAGTTCAGAAGGAGATGTAAAGAAATGAGCTTTAGAGAACTGGACAGAAGGAAGGGGGACCAAAGGATGTTTTGCTCTCTTTCAGTTTATAAGGCCAATGGCTCCAACAGGATTTCTTATTCCCTCATGGCCTGTCTAAGAACCAAGCAGATTTCTGGCCTCAAGTAGAAAAGAGCATGGCCTACTCTTCAAAATAGTGACCTTGGTGGCTCCCATGACAACCTGGCCTCACCTGCCTGTCCCTCCACCCAATCCACACTAAGTACGTTAGGTATGCAGCCTCTCATCTCTTCCGCCTATGTTTTGCCTCTGTATTTATTTTTATTTGTATGAATATTGAAAGAAACCCACCACCCACCACCCATATAAAAGGTCAGGACACTGTACTACCAAACTGACAAGTACAATCAGTGCTTTTTTTTCTGGGGATATGAAGTACCAGCACTTCCCACCACCAAATGATAAAAGTGTGGCACTTACGGTAACAACTTCATGGTGAGTACCGGCACCTTTCCCCCCCTATTTTTTAAAAAAGCACTGAGTACAATAAAACATAAGACACCATTAAAACCAGTACAAAATAATAATATATTAGACTGACTCATTATGAAGAACTGTAAACAATTGAATAGGCTTGTCAGCGTAAAATGGGTGAATTCTAGTGCTGTGTCAAAACCTGTCCCTTAATTACTCAAATGCTTTATTCTCCTGTGAAAGAAGCTTCTATTTTTCTGCCTGTTTCTCAGAGCAATTAGAATTTCTCTAGACATTTAGTGGGTGCAGAGTTGAGCTTATCTTCTTGTTAAGAGGTGGCTACAGGTGGGTGAGAGTGTGTTTCTTCAGGAACATTTCTCCACACCTCTGCCTCCCCTTCCTAATTTAAAAATCCTCATAGGACAATATTACCTCATGGCATCTTCCCAGAAAGTTTAATCTAAGCACAGCCAGCCAGGGAGGCAGATTACTGAGCACCACAGAGCGGTGCAGTTGCTGATTTTGTTTTTAAGGGAAACTCTTCTTTTCACCCTTTAAAAAAATCTTTCTGTGCTGATTTATATAGAAGTAAAATGACATCCCTTGGGGAGGGGGATGAACAGCTGTCAGTCACGCAACAGGCAGCCTCCCCACCTACCTGCCCTTACAGGAAAGCCCAGCTGTTTTCAGGCAGCACAGGCACCCAGGGAGGCTGCGAAATGCAGAGCGCTGAAAGAGAATTACAGAATGAAAGAAAAGACACTCACAAACACCCTTTGTACATAATGCACGCACAGCAAAATCCAGGAGAATTTCCTAAACAGGAGGATTCCACACTGCCACATTTTGTTGCATTCCCAAATTTTGTGTGTGTGTAAGAGAGAGAAAGAAAAGGAATTCACCAACTTTTAAAGAAAGTGCCAAAAACCCATAAGTCTTCCCTGGCTTCTAATGGAAGGTGCTTTTATTTGTTAAATATGCTGCTACAGATTTTGTGGGACCCAGGTGGCACTGTGGGTTAAACCACAGAGCCTAGGGCTTGCTGATCAGAAGGTCGGCGGTTCGAATCCCTGCCACGGGGTGAGCTCCCGTTGCTCGGTCCCAGCTCCTGCCCACCTAGCAGTTCGAAAGCATGTCAAAGTGCAAGTAGATAAATAGGGACCGCTCCGGCGGGAAGGTAAACGGCGTTTCCGTGTGCTGCTCTGGTTCGCCAGAAAGCGGCTTTGTCATGCTGGCCACATAACCTGTATGCTGTCTGCGGACAAACGCCGGCTCCCTTGGCCTATAGAGCGAGATGAGCGCCGCAACCCCAGAGTCGGACACGACTGGACCTGATGGTCAGGGGTCCCTTTACCTTTACCTTTACAGATTTTGTGGCATTTAAAAATGGGTTGTATTCAGACTTTTTAAATTGTAGAATACTTGTTTTGTATTACATTGTATGCCACCTGGATACCTTTTCGATTAAGGGCAGTAAAAGAAAATTAAATCAATCACATTATTTGGAAAGGGGGGGCAGGGAGTGGATGAAGAAAAATCTCATCATAGCAGCCACAATTTTTTAAATATAGGGTAGTAATGGTCAGAATGTGGGACTAGAACCTGGGAAACCAGGGTTCAAATCCCCATTCACTGTCTCTCATTCTAACTGACCTACCTCACAGGGATGTTGTGAGGATAAAATGGGGAATGGGAGAGCCATGTAGGATAGAAATGTTGCAATAAATAGCAGAAATCTCTGTTGCCCATATTAATAGAAGAAGTATAAAAACTATTAAGGTTTAAGGAAGATTGCTGTAATTCCATATTGCTCTTGCATCTCACCTTTGCCCTCCATACTTTTTTCTTTCTCCCAAAGTCAACACTTAGGTTGTAAGATATTACACACACACACACACACACACACACACAACACACCACTGTTGGAGCAGTATAAATAATTAAATTGTCATCATCTCTATTCCTAGACGCATGTTAAATAAGCATAAACAAAGACAGCTCCTATTGCCTTTGTTAAGAGTAGGGATGGGTGAATCTGGGTTTCTCTCAGTTTCTCATTTTCCCCATCTTCACATTGCCAAAATTACTTTGTGATTTATTTATTTATTTATTTATTTATTTTAAAAGGTCCTCGTGAAAAATCAGTTTAGTGTGAATTTCTCCTAAAATACAATTTTTGTAAAGCATTTCCCCACAATATGAAGTATCTCTCTGTGTTACATACATTTTAATGCACTTTATTATAGTTTGTGCATTTTTGTACATGTTACTTGGCTGGAAAACTGCACTGAAAAACCCACAAAAATTGCAAATTTTGAAAGATGGCTTTATTTCATTTTGTGTAGTCTTTCGGAAAGTACAAAATAGATAGGTTTGCCTTTAAATGTGCACCAAATTGAGTTAACCCCCCATCCATTTTAAAACTGAATAATGCTCGATAGTTCATTCATTCATCCACTCATCTCTCTATTTTTTATCATTATAATTATGTCCCATCTTGGAAAATTCCAGATCACCTTACAAGTAACATTAAACTTCTATTTTGTTTTTGTTTTGTTTTTAAAGAAAAGCACAATAAATAATATCAACATGTTTTTTAAAAAAAGTCATCAGGATACTCCGCAATAATGAAAGGAGGGAATGGTTCAGCAGGATCATTAGTTAGTTAGTTAGTTAGTTAGTTAGTTAGTTAGTTAGTTAGGTTGTTAGGTGCAAATGTGGGAGAGGGAGGTCATAGATACATAGAATTGTAGAGTTGGCAGGGACCCTGGTGATCATCTAGTCCAACCCCCTGCAATGCAAGAATATGCAACTGCCCCAAAACTTGGCATTATAAGCAACAAACTCTAACCAACTGAGCTATTTGCAAGTCACATGGTTCTGCCATGCAATAATTTGCTGTTGTGCTTCAAGTGACCAAATGGGTAATTCCATATAAGGGATAACACCATTTAGACAGATCATTGGGAGAATCAACTCTGATATCGCCATCTAAAGTGGTCAAGATGGCAGATCCGCAATTGACAAAGCTAGCCATAAAAAAGTGAGAGTGGGTGTGTATTTTAGCTCTCCTTTGCAATTTGGATCTCATTTCAAACCCTGTGTTCTCAGACTGAAGGACTGTTGTCCTGCCCTGGTTCTTCATTTACTCAACACTCACTGCAAAAGACCAACCGTAGCAAATTCCATTGGTGGTAATGCAGCTAAAAAAAAACATCTTTCTGCTGGAAACAGGGGCACTGTTGCCATGGCCTGCAACAAAGTGTTACTGTTTGCAGTTGATGGATGCTACTGGCTTGGAGAGTGCCTTCGAGCTGACTGCTTCCAGACTTTGTCCTTGAAATAGAAAGTTTTACAGAAACTTGGGGGGGGGGGAGAGAGAGAGAGAGAGAGAGAGAGAGAGAGAGAGAGAGAGAGAGAGAGAGAGAGAGAGAGAGAGAAAGAAAGAAAGAAAGAAAGAAAGAAAGAAAGAAAGAAAGAAAGAAAGAAAGAAAGAGATAGATCCTGGGTGCACACTGGGGTCACTGCTGCTTTGCAGAAAGATTGATAGGGTGTTTTCCTTCCTTTCAGATAACTGCTCATGACCAATGGATTCCTGTGCACTTGAACTTTGGGTGGAGCAGTGCAAATGGAGCACTCAGTCATGATGCCCACAAAGGCTGATGCCTCCAAGTCGTGAATTAGGGGAAGACGGATCTAGCAATTGCAGTCTCTCATTTTCCCGGTCTAAATTCACTTTTCCACATTTCCTCATCCGTTTGCAGTTGTTCTTTTTTGGGGGGGGGGGGGAATCCTCCGAAAATTCACCATTCATTTAAACTCTCACTTAAAGAAACACAGCCTTCCGGGGGGGGGGGGGTCACACTTCTCTGTATTTTGCAGTGTGGTTCTCCAACAAAGCAAAAACTGCATACAGTAGGTAGATCATGTAAAACAAATCCATATATTAGTGAAAATAGCATACACAACTGTATTATGTTAGGGAGCATTGCTTGCAGAATTGTGTCTATTTGGCAAAATTGCATACAAAAATGTGTCTGAGAACCAAAGATTGGAGGAGAAGACAAGAAAATAAGAGAAACCAAAATTGACAGATTTGCCAAGTTCTACCTAGAAACAGGGACGCAGTTGGCACTGTGGGTTAAACCACAGAGCCTAGGGCTTGCTGATCAGAAGGTTGGCGGTTTGAATCCGTGCGACGGGGTAAGCTTCCATTGCTCGGTCCCTGTTCCTGCCCACCTAGCAGTTCCAAAGCACGTCAAAGTGAAAGTAGATAAATAGGTACTGCTCCAGCAGGAAGGTAAACAGTGTTTCCGTGCGTTGCTCTGGTTCGCCATAAGTGGCTTAGTCATACTGGCCACAGGACCCGGAAGCTGTACGCCAGCTCCCTTGGCCAGTAACGCGAGATGAGCGCCGCAACCCCAGAGTCGGACACGACTGGACCTAATGGTCAGGGGTCCTTTACCTTTTACCTAGAAACAAGCTGCAATGATCACACAAGCTGGGCTGACTAACTTTTCATTTAACTTACATCCAAGCCTAGGACTTGGCGGTAAGAGAGTGCACTTGTATGTCAAGCTGTAGTAAATTATAGCAGATGACAAGGATGAGAAAAGATGGCTGGTAGGTGGCAGGGTTTAAACTAAATAGTAAAAAGACTAAATTTATGGCTAAGAACTTCACGGCTCAAGAGAAAGAAGAAATTGAGAGGACAACACAGTTGAGGTTCTATCAAAAAATGAAATATACTGTATTGGAATATAGCTAACATCAAAAAACATTAATCTTTATCAAGACAACTATATTAATACATGGTCTGAAGTTAAAAGGAATATGGAGATTTGGAGTAAACTGAATTTGTCTTTTTGGGGAAGTGTATTGGCTATAAAAATGAATATCTTGCCAAAGCTACTATTTCTTTTTCAAACCATTCCAATTATCGGGGGCACAGGCTGTATAATAAAATGGCAGAAGGAAATTTCTAAGTTTATTTGGCAGGGGTGCAGACTGAGGATAAAAAACACTTTACTTATTGATATCAAGGAGAGAGGGGGATTCGGCATACCTGATTTAAATCTATATTATGAAGCCGCATGCCTCTCTTGGATAAAAGATTGGTGTCAACTTCAGAATACAGATGTACTGGATCTTGAGGGGCATGATCTTCACTTCGGTTGACATGCCTGCTTAAAGTACGACAAGTCAAAAGTACATAAGAGCTTTGCCAACCACATAATAAGAAATTCGTTGTTTAAAGTATGGGCAAAATCCAAAAACTTCACATTGGATTTCTCCCTTAGAGGCCAAGGAATGAAAGGAAATTGGCTGACTTATAATTCGTTATTAATTCAAGATGGTAACCAAATAAAATTAAAGAGATATGAAGAAATAAAAGATCAATTATCAGGATGGCTAGAATATCACCAGCTCTTTGAGACATTCAAACAAGACAAAAAAAATGGATTCAACAACAAGCCCTCAAAATTATAAAAATAATTGTTAAATAACAAGACCAAAATCATTTTCAGAATGTATCAACTCCTCCTTGACAGGGAAGGAGGTGAAGGCGGTAATGATTAAATGGGCACAAGACATTGGACGTACCATCATGATGAGTGAATGGGAAACTCTTCGGAAAACTAACATGAATTTTATGGCATGTTACACAATTAAAGAAAATATGATGAAAATGCAGTTCAGATGGTACCTTACACCATCAAAACTCTCCAAGATGTATAAAAATATTTCAGACAAATGTTGGTGGAGTGGAGAAACAAAAGGAGATATGTACCATATGTGGTGGACATGCCGAAACCTCATTTATGATGAGATGAAAAAGATCTTTAAATTAACATTCTTAAAGAAGCCAGAAGCATTTCTACTTGGAATTCTAGGGAGTGATATCCCGAAAAACATAAGATAAATATTTTTATATGCGACAGCCGCTGCCTGGTTATTAATTGCATTGAACTGGAAAGGGGGGGAAGTACCAACAGTAAGGGAATGGCAGAATAAGTTATTAGACTACGCAGAAATGGCTCAATTGACATATAGATTAAGGGGAAATACAAAACAATCATTCACGCAAAAATTGGATATGTTTAAGAAATACCTACAAAAATATGTTTAAGAAATACCTACAAAAATATAACAGCGACATAACATCTATGGCAGCATTTGAATGACCCTTGTGTAAATTAAATATTATTAGATAAGGAAAAATGGTACGATATGTTATAAGAAAGTATTAGAAAATATAGTAAGAGTAAGGTAAGAAGTATAAGTACATTCAATGTTGTAAATGTAACTTACAGCGGGAAATGACGGGAAGTCTGTTTTGTCATAATTTAGTTTACTGGATTTTTACTTTGGTTTATTTTTGTTTAGTTAGAAAGTATAAGAAAAGAGCACATATAAGTACAAGCTTAAATCAATATTTAATGGTATAATTATTTAAGGTTGTCGTTGTTAGTTTTACCTTTTCTTTGTACATGTATTTAAGATTGTGTATGATATCTTTGGATGTTAATTAATAATAGTGAAATTTAATAAAAAAAAGTGAAAAGAGAAAAGATGACTGGTGGACGTAACCTTTTTATGGCAGATATTGCCTTTGAAGACAGCTGGAGCCCCGGTATTCTGAAAAGAGTTTGCAGGGATGGGGTGTCACCTGCTTCCTGAGCCAATTACTTGTGTATGGAAAGAGCAAAGGCTATATTCCCCAACATCCATCCTAATGCTTCCTCAAGATGACACAGAGCCCACCTTTGCTTTCATTGTTACGAAACCTGCACTGCTCTTTATAAGGAGTTTTGCAAAGGACACTGTTTTCCCATTTTGAGGGGTGCATATTTGATAATGGTTATCATGGTGGCTCACCCCCATACACTGGAATTGTAGAAATTGCTGTGCATAGTTATTAATGCATAGTATTCACTCATTTAGCTTTATGCAACCACGGGGGGGGGGGGGCTGAAGCAAAGAAGGAAGGGTGGAGAAGCATTAGGACTTGCAGGGACACATCAAAACATTAAATGTACAGTGACACCTGATTATTGTGCAAAAGATGAAAAATGTGAACATGCCACTATGGGTTAAAAAGCTTGGATGGTAGAAACCAGAACTTTTTGATGACAGTTTTGATGTAAAGCCAGAATCAGCAAGCAAGCAGGAAACCCCATCTCTTTGTTGTGCAGCTCATTTTCAAGGCACATGAAAGTCTGAGAGAAAGCAATCATTTGACCCATGGCAAGACAGAGTTTGATGCCAAATCCTTAAAAAAAAGAGGTCAGACCCAAGAGGTCAGACCCAACAGAAACTTTTTTGTGAAGGAAGTGGGCCCAGTCTGACTGCAAATATCTATTTTCTGTGTGTGGGCATAGCAAACTTGTACAACTCTCACCTTTACTGGCATAGAGAATTTTGTTCTGAACATTAAGTGGGTTTGGGTTTGATAACACTTTTTTGGTTGTATTTAGCCATTCATCTAAAGAGTGACACACCAAGATCACAATCATTTTGAATTGGCCCATAAGCTCAGTTTAAGTACAAAAAAATGCATGTAATGCAAAATAAAAGCATTAGCTGCTAAAACCTGACAGCACACATACTTTCAATATATTTTTTTATTTGCTAAGCAGCTAAAATGGGGGGGGGAGAGTAGCTTGCTAAGTTTCTGAACAGGCAAAATCCTTAGCATTTTATTAACATGCGCTTTGTGTACTTTGATTTGAGACCATCAAGTAAACAGAAGAATCTTTGAAGGATGATTGTAGAAAAAGAATGAGGCTCAGGGTTTAACAGGAGAGTCTTCATTGAAGATTACAGAAAGAAAATGCTTTGGAAATTTTGCATTTCAATATCAATATGGTACCCGGCACAAAATACAAGGAGAGAGAGAGAGAGAGAAGTATAATGCTGAATGGAAAGATAAAGTTATATTCTGTTCTGACATTGGGTGGTAATCTTATTACTGAATTAATGAAGCAAAATGTGATGAAGTAACTGGATGTCTCCCAGTTATTTGAATTGCTGCAGGAATTATTATTACTCCTTATGCAAAAAAAACCAAAAAAATTAGGATAATAATTTCGTTAGGAACAAATGAAATGTCACTGAGTATGGAATGATTGCATTTGAGTTTCCCAGAACTCTTCTTTAAGATGGATGTTGTGCAAAACAACAAGGTGTGGAGACAGAAATCTGAAACGGAAGCCCAGACATCTGAAGTTTGTAACAGTATGGATGTATGAAGACACCAATTTCCTTTACAACTCAGGTTCATTGCAGAGCTGTTTCAATTCTTCTGCAGTTTGGCTTCCAACAAAAACTATGTTATCATCTTGCTGTCTACTGTAGCAGAATTTTGTGCAATTAATTACATTATCATTACCAGCAACCCCCCATTTATGTGCATTCAATAGGTGTGTGACTGTGCATCCGTGCATCATGCTGAATATGGAAGTGACTCAAAAATATCACAAATAGGGGTGGAATGGGACAGGGTGAGGGTGGAACAGGATGTTTGCAGGCTTTTTCAATGGTGTTTCAAATATACGCAATGTCACTTAAATGTGCTGTGCCTCTGGATGCAATCCCCTTATTCCATACAATTCATTATAATGCGAAGGGTATTCATTTCAGTGCAAAGGAAATGCAATGCAAATGCAATGGGTGGAGGAACCATCAATTACTGGGTATGTTTTGTTTGCAGACTTTAAACTAGAGTGAATACTGGTCATATTGACTTCCAGTCCAGACATGGCACAAATTCTCTATCGCCTTTATAGTAATGGTAAAGGTTAAGGGACCCCTGACCATTAGGTCAAGTTGCGGACAACTCTGGGGTTGTGGTGCTCATATCGCTTTACTGGCCGAGGGAGCTGGTGTACAGCTTCCAGGTCATGTGGCCAGCATGACAAAGCCGCTTCTGGCAAACCAGAGTAATAGTCTTTAAAAGGAGATGTTGAGAAGATATACATCACAATCCTAGGCATTTTTACTCAAAAGTAAATCCTGTATTTTAGATGGATGAATCTAACAATTCGGTTTCTCTCAGTTCTTAACAATCTTAATTAATATATTTCCAAGCCAGTTTGCAAACCTTTAAAAAAAAAAAAGGTCCTCCTGAAAATTCATCAGGGTTTTAGTGTGCATTTCTCCTGATAGATACATTTCTGTACATTTTGCATACTGTTTTATTTTTTACATTGTGTTTTATTGTACTACAGTTTTATGGAATTCAAATTGTAATACAATATATAAGAAATAAAAGAAGCGTTAACATAAAAAAATCACACAGCGTCTAACACAGATTATTACAACATTCAACAGAATCTGCGAAGACCCTCACCAAGTTTCAAGTGGTCTATGCTGGGGGAAGTTTGGGAACCACCGACCTACACTGACGGGCAGCAACTGCCCAGTTTCAGGCAGCAGACTGTCCCAGCCCTGCCAGGAGATGCCAAGGATGGAACCTGGGGCCTTCTGCATGCCAAACAGGAGCTCCAATATTAAGCTACACCTCCTGGCTCACACACTAGTTAAAGATCACCAAGCAAGCTCCATGGCTGAGTGTAGATTTGAAAATAAGGGAGCAATCCTATGCGCAAGAAGCCAGCATAAAGCAAGCCCAGTGCAAGTAAAGCCAGCATAAAGTTGCACCAGGTCCAATCCACATTCAAGAGTGGGGCTGCTGCTGCTGCTGCTACTCTGCCTAAGCCTGGCAGAGGAAAAACAAGCCTTAAAAAAAAAAAACTGTGTTTACATCCAGGTCATGTGACTGAGCTGAAACAGTCTTGAGATCCAGCCTAAGTCTCCCTTCTTTGGCCCCACCCCCACGTCTCTTTTTGGGGATTAAAACCACCCTTGGCTCAGTCAGCTTCAGCTCAGAAGGCTGAGCCCTGGCTGAGCTGGGATGAGCAAATGAAGCCACTGAACACAGGCATAACTCCAGCTGAGCTGTTGTTGGGGACTTAACCCCAGCAGAGTCAGAGATCCACTGCATCATAAGCTGCTCAGCCTGGAAGATCTTGGCAAAGCATTGCCCACTAATACATGGGCAATACATGGTTTTCTAACCATGGTTAGGGAGCATCCGGTCCAAGGGCTGAATGTGCTTCACCAGGCCTCTTTATCCCGACCAGAGCACATCCCCTCAAGAGCAAACACTCCTTCTCACCAGTCCTGCTTTGAGCTAGAATGTGTATATTTAGGCTCTGATCATATGTCTCTGTTGCCTAGATGGACGGCAGAGAGAGATGTGTGTGAAGAAATAAGCCTAAAGTAGAGGAGGAGGAGGAGGAGGAGAGTTTGGATTTGATATCCCGCTTTTCACTACCCGAAGGAGTCTCAAAGCGGCTCACATTCTCCTTTTCCCTTCCTCCCCCACAACAAACACTCTGTGGGGTGAGTGGGGCTGAGAGACTTCAGAGAAGTGTGACTAGCCCAAGGTCACCCAGCAGCTGCATGTGGAGGAGCGGAGACACGAACCCGGTTCCCCAGATTACGAGTCTACCGCTCTTAACCACTACACCACACTGGCAGATAGGGCTCATCAACCTGGAAAGGTAGCCCATCTAGGAGAACTCTGATCATAAACCTCCACTACCTCGTGGGATCTATTCAGGAGAAGAAAAGGCCAAGGAGTAAACCCTACACAGAAAATAGTTACAAAGTTACTAAAGTATATTAGTACTGAACGCAGTCGAGAGAACGGGGGAAGTCCCCAGATAAGATTTGAAATTAGATTCAAACAATTATTCATTTAGTGTTCCTGTATAGGTATGTATAAGTTTTTTCTGTTATTTTTTGTTGTTTTAATGTGTTTGTTGTGCTTTTTGTCTTTTCTTAACTGTTTTTGTATGATGTATTGTGTATTTGTTGTTCAATGCAGAAAATAATAAAATCTTAAAAAAAAGGAGTAAACCCTACACAAATCCAGTGTGGAGTCCCTAAAATGGGTGGAAAAATCATTTGTTGCCCCACCTACTTTTGCTTTTGGCTCCACCCACCACTGCCATGTGGCTCCTGGAAGGTGACCTAGAAAGAAATGCTGCTTGTGGCCTGAAAAGGATTTCCCCACTCCTGCTTTAATCTAAGGTTAATGACCTGTGACCATCCAGACATTGCTGGACCACAATCCCCATCATCCCTGCCTTTTGACCACACTAGTTGATGGGAGTTAGGAATTGAAGTGCATCTGGAGAGCCACAAGTTCTGACCTCTACCCTGCAGTAACTCCCACAACTTGCAATTTGTTTTGGTATCTGTGCTGACACATCCCATTGCATTTGTCTTTTCTTCCTTCTGCACACACACACACACACACCCTGCACCCGGCGTTAATCTGAGAGTAAACAGAAATAGCTGTGCCATGACAGGTACATAGCAAGGCTTTATTTTGCACAGCTGCCTATGGAAATGTAAGTCTGTAGAATTCACCTTGTTCCGTCAGCTAGCTTTCTCATAAACAATGCCATCCCTCTGATTAGGTGGGAATCCTTACAGTGTTTCTTTAGAGGAAGGTGTCAGTGAGCTGAAGTGCGTTGGAGCAAGTCAAGTTCAAGCAGGATGGTGTTTGGCACAGGCAATCATACTGGCAGGAGGTAGGCTGGTGTGCCTTTGTTCCCTATTGGATTGGCACAGTGTATAGCCTCTCAATTCATTTAGCACCATAGTACAGTCGTACCTTGGTACTCGAATGCCTTGGCTCCCAAACAAAGCGGCTCCCAAACGCCACAAACACAGAAGTAAGTGTTCCAGTTTGCAATTGTTTTTCAGAAGCCAAACTTCTGGCACAGCTTCTGATTGAGTGCAGGAAGCTCCTGCAGCTCCTGCAGCCAATTGGAGGCTGTGCCTTGGTTTTCGAATGGTTTCAAGAGTCAAACTGACTCCTGGAATGGATTAAGTTCGAGAACCACTGTACTATTCTGACTCAAGAGAAATAAGTTCCCAGTTGCAAGGAACTTACAATCTGCACTTCACCTGTGCTTGCTTCCATGCTTGACTTTTTTACATGGACTTGCCATCCTCTGTTTACTCAGAATGAGGGGTGTCAGAGAATTCCGATGAAAACAAAAGCGAGAGCCATATTTGCCAACATTTGCTTATTCGTCCCATGTTCAGAACAGAAATCAATCCAGACTATGCCAATTTTAAACTGGTTTGAATAAAGCTAATTGAGAGAGAGGAAGTGGTGGTTTTAAACAATGGCAGAGGTGTGAACAAGGAGTGACACTGAGTGGGGGGAGTGGCAAATTGCAAAAAAAATGGTTTGAGTAGAGCGAGAAGGGAGCGGGGAAAGGCTCTGTTGGGTTAGCTTTAAATATTCCATAGCACTTTCCCACAATCATGTATTTCACTCCTGAGGTTCCAATTCAATGAAGTAGTTTATAAGAGATATTTTATTAACAAGCAAACCCCCATCCACTGAACTCCACCCTCCCTAACTGAACAAGCTAACTGACAGGCTTGCTCTCCTATTCATCTTAAAAATACGGTAATGCATATCAGCATGGGGTGTAAGCAGGCTGCACAATAGGAGTGAGGATAAGGCATGGAAACAGGGTAATCTGTGTGCAAGGGAGAGTCGAGAACAGTAAGAACAAAGGTGGAGGGGAAAGGGGAGGGGAGGAGAAAATGGGAGTGCAAAGGGGCTTGTGAAAAAGGATGGAGCAGGAGGTAAGAGGATACTGCCTCTTACTGGTAAGAAAGTGAGAAGAGTGCTTACTACTTGCAATGTGTTGGAGAAGGAAGATTCAAGGAAGTTACTGGGGGTGAGGGTGGGGCCAAGATAGGGGTGTGGCCTGGGGAGAAGTGTGTGGTTGAGAAAGGGATGTGGCCCGAGGAGAGGGGTGTGGCTGAGAAAGGGGCATGGCCTGGGGATGGGAGTGGCTGAGAAGGGAGTGTGGACTGGGGAGAGGCATGTGGCCTGGGGAGAAGTGTGTGGTTGAGAAAGGGATGTGGCCCGAGGAGAGGGGTGTGGCTGAGAAAGGGGCATAGCCTAGGGATGGGAGTGGCTGAGAAGGGAGTGTGGACTGGGGAGAGGGGTGTGGCTGAGAAAGGGGCATGGCCCTGGAAGAGGGGTATGGCCTGGGGGAAAGGGTGACCATAGTCTAACCACCCCATAAGCTTCTTGCCAGCAAATCAGGATCCATGCTCAATAAACAGGCTCTGGAGGAGCCCCCAAAGAGGCTGCCATAAGAGTCCAGGCAGGGCTGCAAAAGTATGTACATGACACACTGCTATAGGAGATGATGGCCTTCATTAGTCTTAAAGAGCTCCAGCCATGGTGAGAAAACTCATCCAATCTGTCCCGGAAATCCATTTCTGTGTGTGCATGTGTTGGAGGTGACAAATGAGGTGTCCAGTTTGGGAAGATGGGACAAATCTTCAAATCAGCTCATGTACAGCTATCTATCCACGCACACACAAACACCAGCAAAACCACCACCACACTCAAGCTAATGCGGAGGTTTTATCAACCAAAAAGTTGCGTAAAGCAGGAGCCACAAGGCCTGGTGAAGTTGATGTTATCATGGGATAACCCACAGCAAAGGAAAATGCAAGTTTAGCATCCTCAGAAAGTCAATCAGCAGGTAATGTCCACTGCTTGTATGGTGGGTCAGTGCTTATAGTACCTCCTCCTTCTGCGTGAGTGGTGTCATTTTGGCTTCCTGAGTTGTTGCACCTGCACACCTGATAACTGGAAACAGAGGGACTGGTTGGTGGTAGGAATTTACGTCCCCAAAGGAGATGTACTCATCTACTCATTTACAGAAGTAAAACATACATTTGATGCTCGATCCACTTTTGCATGCCCAATGCTAGCATACAGTCCCCGGAAGTTTGCCCAGGAAGGAATGTGGTCCTCAGACTGAAAAGATTTCCCCAACTCTGCTCTAAACTGAATGTGGCTACAGCATCCTGCCTAATTTTTGCATTTGATTATGATGATGTGTAACACTTTGCCCAAGGAAGAGTCCTGGAGAACTCAAAAGCCACATCATTATTTTGTGACATTCAGTTTGGTCCTAATAAAAAGCATGGCTCAACTGTGAATTTTGGATCTTTTTGTATGGACCACCCATGGCTACCTCCTGAAGCTGAAATGGGGCTCTTAAAACAACTTTTGAAAGGCAAAGCCGGAGGGCAGCGCAAACCCACTGCCTGAACCTAATTCATATCTTGATGCCTTCCCCCCACCCATCCGTCAGCCATCTTTCAGAGAGGTAATCAAGAACTTGCTTGTTCACCAGTCTCCAATGAAGATCCCCTCCACTCCTCCATCTTCTCTGCCTTAGGGTGATGGCTGATTTGCATAATTCAAGATGGCAGTCCTAAAAGGGTCTCACACTAATCGACTAAGTCACCCCAACAACTTCAGTAATTAGCCGGAACTGCACAGACCTACCTGTTCCTGTCTGCTCCACCTCTATTGCTTCCGACTTCATCCCAGCTGCATCCCACAGGAAGAAAACTCTCTCCTTCTCAAGCAGACCAGGGCAAGAGGGGAACAAGGAATGTGGGGTACGCCACTAAACACAAGACTAGGATGGTTCTACCAACATCACCCTCTACAGATAATCATACACCCCCCTCATGAGCCACACACCTTCCCCAACCCTGCTTTGCACCCATGAAACAAGGCAAAGTGACTAGCTCTGGCAGCAGGATCCATAGGGGGCAGCAGATTTGACCTCCAAGAAAAGCATCATCTTCTGCTGCCGCCATGGTAGCAGCTGCACACTCCTTGCAGGTGGACCACCTGCTGCCTACTTGCCCCCTCCCCAGTGCCACCTCTGCAGTGGCTTCTCATTGAATAGGAGGCACTGCTACAATCCTCCCACCCCTAGGGAGAAAATGGTGGGGACTGCCTTGTGGGGCCTGCACCCATCTGGCTGTGGGATATGAAACACAGATCAGACAAATACAACATTCCTAGAGGGGGATGTCTGTCCAGCCAGTAGATAAACTTCCTCTTTCCTCCTGGGCTGGGACAAACTTCCTCTACATGTGACCAGAGGTGGGCGCGACCTTACCTGTGCAGGTAACAAAATAGCACAGGGCAGGCAGCCTTCTCTTTCTCTGACTCCATTCCTCGAAGAAGCAACATCTCCTTAGCCTGAGATGCTGTCTTGGCTTCCAGCCAAGAGAGGACAAAGGAACTATCTCCTTATGAGAAAGATTCCATGTGTGTATATTTTGGAACTTAAGTCTGCCTTTTGGGATCCATCTGTGAACAGAATGTGTGAGTAAACTATTTTATACCTTTTATACAAGACTGTTTCATGTCTATTCTTTTTAGGAGGGAATAAAGGGAAATTACCAGGAAACTTATTTTAGAGGCTTAAGCAAGCCTGGCAACAACTTATCCACTGTGTAAGTTTAAAAGGGAAAGTTACTCTGCTAAATTATAGAACTTGCTAACACAAGTTGGGAAGGATACAATATTTTTTTTTTTTATAAGATTTTATTATTTTCCCATAAAAAAGAGAACAAAATACAACAACAACACATAACATAAACATCAATAAAAACACAATAAACATTAAACATAATCAACAATAAACATAATCAACATTCGAAACAATAACAACAATAAAGACATAAAAATAACATATACAAACCTTAACCAATATCTTTCTTTGAATATTTCTTGTTTCTAACTTCTCTGTTTGGGGACTTCCCCCGTTCCCTCCACTGTCTTCAAAAGGCATATACTTCTTCAAGGTAGCTTTATATATTGTTCAATTCACTTTTACCCAAATTTTAATATACTTAGCTTTCACTTAGTCAAATATCTCCGTAACTATGTATCTTATCTTAACAAACTATCTTAACATATTTTGACACATACATCTTTCACATAACAACAATTCCTCTTACCATTAATATCTAACACATATCTACCAAAGCCGATGTTCTGTTTAGTTCTGCTCAAATATTCAGTTTAACTGATTTAACCAAATAGTCTTTGAATTTTTTCCACTCCTGCGACGCCTTCCCCTCCCTCTGGTCTCGGACTCTGACGGTCAGTTCTGCGAGTTCCATGTATTCCATCATCTTCATCTGCCATTCCTCCACCGTTGGTATCTCTTCACCTTTCCATGTTCTTGCCAATAAAATTCTAGCTGCTGTTGTGGCATACATAAAAAACACTCTATCCTGACTGGGTATCTCTTCGTTGGTTATGCTCAGGAGAAATGCCTCTGGTTTCTTACAAAAGGTAACTTTCATTACCTTCTTGAGCTCATTGTAAATCTTGTCCCAGAAGGCACTTACCGCTGGGCACAACCACCACATATGAAAGAAGGTACCTTTCGCATGTTTACATTTCCAACATACATCTGACATTTTGGTGTTCATCTTAGCAATCTTAACTGGTGTCAAGTACCATCTATAAACCATTTTCATTATATTTTCTCTTAAACCATGACAAGCAGTAAATTTAATACCTTTTTGCCACAATCTCTCCCAGTCATCCATCATAATATTATGTCCGACATCTTTTGCCCAATCTATCATTGAAGATTTAACCAGTTCATCTTTTGTATGCCACTCTAGCAAAAGATTATACATTTTGGAAAGGTTTTTAAAGTTCGATTCTATCAGTTCTGTTTCCAGTTTTGATTTTTCTACTTGAAAACCAACTTTTTTGTCCATTTTAAATGTTTCATAAACCTGATAATAGTGCAGCCAGTCGGGGACCTGACTTTTTACTTGATCGTAGCTTTTTAGCTTAAAGGAGTCCCCTTCCTGCTGCAATATGTCCATATATCTTAACCAGTTTGCAGACATATTCGGTCTCTTATATGCCTTGGCCTCCACTGGGGAGATCCATCTAGGAGTCTTTCTCTCAAACAAGTCTTTGTATCTAGTCCAAACCTGATATAGGGATTTTCTCACAATATGCGACTTAAAAGTTCTGTGGATTTTAGCCTTGTCATACCAAAGGTATGCATGCCAACCAAACATATTATCGTGTCCCTCCAAGTCCAACACATCAACGTTCTCTAGTTTAAACCAATCCTTTAACCAGCAAAAGGCCGCAGCTTCAAAATAAAGCCTTAAGTCCGGCAGGGCAAAGCCTCCTCTGTCTTTAGAGTCTGTTAAAATCTTAAATTTTATTCTTGGCTTTTTGCCCTGCCATATAAATTTCGATAGGTCCTTTTGCCATTTTTTGAAACAGTCTAGTTTGTCCAAAATTGGTATGGCTTGGAATAAAAACAGCATCCTTGGTAGGACATTCATTTTAACCACTGCTATTCTTCCCATTAACGACAATTTAAGTCTTGTCCATATCTCATCTTTTTTTATCTCCATCCAACTGGGGAAGGATACAATATATCCTCTCCTGCCTCCCTGAAAATTCTCACCCTGGCATGATTCAGAGACAGCCCCTTCCCCCCTGCAACAGCCTTTGGTTCCCAGTTCAGCTGTTGGATGAGGTTGATTTCATAGAATTGTAGAACTGGAAGAGCCCACAAGGGTCATGCAGTCCAAACCCTGCAATGCAGGAATCTTTTAACCAAGGTGGGGCTCGAACCCATGATCCTGAGATTAAGAATTTAATGGCTTATCAAATGGCTTATCTTGTTCCTGATGTAGATTCTCACCTTCTTCATGGGTGGAACGGGAAGCACCATTTTGTGATTTGCCTCAGGTGCCAAAATGTCTTTAGCCAGCCCTGCTAAGGCTTCCTTGAGTGTTTTTGCCTGGCAGAAATGCATCCTTGAATTCTTATGATGCCTCTTGCTTACCTGGCTGAAGGCTAGAGACTAACCAACTGTACAATGGTAATATTCACATTTGCTGCACTGTCTACTTTTGCCTCTGGCCCCTCTCACCCTTGGCATGTGTCACCTGAAAGTTTGCGCCTCTGTCTGAAAAAGCTTCCCATATTCTATGCAACCAAACAATAGTCCTTCCATCCTTCTTTCTGTCCAGATCATTGAGCAGATTTGGGGAACCTGTTGCTCTCCAGATGCTGAACAGAATCTCTTGGAAGGTGGTGGGATTCTCTTTCATGGGAGGTTTTTAAGCAAAGGCTGGATGGCCATCTGTCAGGGGTGCTCTTGTTGAGATTCCTGCATTGCAGGGGGTTGGATTAGATGACCCTTGGATACCCTCCATCTCTACAATTCTATGGTTCTATGGACAGCCAGCATCACCAATTGTCAGGGACAATGGGAGGGCCACAGGTTTTCCATGTCTGGTGTGGAATAACCAAGCATGCAAAACCATTCTTAGGAAGAAACTCAGTTCCCTGATCAAACTTGAGAGTGTGGCAGCACCCACTAACTCCAGCAAGGATTCATTGCAAACACTCGCTTTTCTCATATCTTTGGAGGGGAAGGGAGCTAGGGAGAAGCTGGTGCGCACATACCCATAAAAGGCTGCAATTTAGCTCATAAACTGCAGAGGCAGGCAGAGCGATGAAGAGAACATGAGGTGGAAGCCAGAGCAGAATCTACAATGAAAAGCATTAATAAAAGACGCATTTTGAGCTTGTGCTCTGTTAGAAGCTTACACAGCCTATTAGCAAAACAGCATATTGTATTCCAGGATGCCATATGGTATCTCACTAACTCAGCACATAAATCCCTAATACAATTAGAAGCTCCAATGTCCATGTTGCTTTAGTGCTTCTGAGGTTCCCCGCTTCAATATCTGAAATAATTTAAGGATTACTTTAAAATACAGGGGTGTTTGTACATACTATAGAGCAGCGAGAAGGAAATGAGTATAGGAGCATTCGCACAACTAAAAAGCTCTTCTTCTTGGTAGAAATGGGAAAATCTGTCAATTTTTGTTCTCTTGGTTACTTGTTTTTCCAACCTTAGATTCAGTTCTCTACCTTTCCGCAACAAACTGTGATTTTTAAAAAATCATTTGGAATGTTCTTCATAATTTTTTGTGAGTTTCCCTTAATGAAACACATTTTTGTATGTAATCTAATTGACTGCAAGCAATCTTCCTGAATATATTAAATGTTTCTATGTTTGTTTTTTTTTTTTTACTAATATAGACATTATATGCACACATTCACATAATATATGCATTTCAGGAAGAGTGGAGGGCTTAGCTCCATGGTGGAACATCTGCTATGCATTCACAAGGTCCCTGGTTCAATCTCTGGAATCTCTAGGTAGGGTTGCGAGAGACCCTTGGTCCTAGAGAACCACTGCCAGCCAGTGTGTGCAGTACTGAGCTAGATAGGCCAGTGGTATAAGGTAGCTTCCTATTTAAACTACTACTCCCCCCCCCAGAACCATAAGGACTGGAATCCTACATTATTTTCACTGGGAAGGAAAATAGCTCAGTGGCATCTCCAGGTAGGGCTGGGAATGTTTCCTGTCTGAAGCTCAGGAGAGATGTTGCCAGTTAGTGTAGACAATACTGAGCTAGGGGGATGAAGGGTATGACTCATAAAATCATAGACTTGTAGAGTTGGAAGGGACTTGTCCAACCCACTCCAATGCAGGAATCACAGCTGGTGAACCCATGGCAGGTGGACATCTAACCTCCGGGAGAGAGATCAATTAGACTAAAATCTGAAGAAAAAGATGGCGAGAATCCTATAAAATCAATTCATGTCGATCATCTGGGCTGTTCCCTAAAGTGTCATTGCACCAGTTCCCTGCACGATGAGAACTCTGATCTTCTTTCCCCAAGGAAATAATTCTGCAGCTTGATGAAGCTCACTGTCAGATATTTCTTTCTCTCTCCCATCCTGTCTTCTAAGGCCTGAATGTCCTCATTTCTTAAACTTATAAATGCCATCTCCAACTCCTCGAAAGATTCCACCAACAGTGTCTCTGAAAAATTTTACATATCACTTGGGGAGACAGGTGAACTAATACCAGTGTACTGGAAGAAGCAAAGATCACCTGTGTTGAAGCACTGATTCTTCAACATCAACTTCGTTGGACTGGTCATGTTGTACGGATGCCTGAATGTCGTCTCCCAAAGCAACTACTCTATTCCAAACTTAAAAATGGAAAGTGCAATGCTGGTGCTCAACAAAAGAGTTTTAAAGACTCTCTCAAGGCAAATCTAAAACACCAACAACTGGGAAACACTGGCCTGCGAGTGCTCCAATTGAACAGGCTTTACCAAAAGCGTCATGGACAAGGACAAGAAGAAGCACAAACTCAGAACGAAATGGAGAAATGATCTAAGAGCTTGGCAAATCCTCACTGTGATCCACTCCTGCCCAGAAACCCATGTCCCCACTGTGGAAAGACGTGTGGATCCAGAATTGGCCTCCACAGTCACTTACAGAAACACCATTGAGTGATCACCAAAGAAGAAGTGCTCGTTTTTAAAACTCCATATAGCTTGGCATCTTAAGGCAGCCTTCCCCAACCTGGTTCCCTCCAGATGTTTTGGAGCACAATGTCGTGCTGGCAGTGGGGCTGGTGAGAGTTGTGCTCCAAAGTGTCCCAGGGAAGACTGGGGTTGGGTCTGGGTCTGCTATTGTCATCAGCAGCAATTTGTAAATTCACAATACTGTAAGCTGCTTGGGGCTAGGGCTTCACCTTTGCTAAGAAATGTAGTGCCAAGTGTCACCTAATAGTCCAAATGAATCATGGTATAATAATAATAATATAATAATTTATTACTTATATCCCGCTCATCTGGCCAAGCCTCCCCAGCCACTCTGGGCGGTTTGCAAAAGAATATTTAAAACACAATAAAACATCAAACATTAAAAACTTCCCTAAACAGGGCTGCCTTCAGATGTTTTCTAAAAGTCAGGTAGTTGTTTATTTCCTTGACATGTGATGGGAGGGCGTTCCACAGGGCAGGCACCACTACTGAGAAGGCCCTCTGCCTGGTTCCCTATAACCTCACTTCTCACAGTGAGGGAACCACCAGAAGGCCCTCGGAGGTGGACCCAGTGGCGGAGGAAGCCGCTTGGTCACCCGGGGCGGCAAACCCAGGGGCCCAGTAGTGGTGCACATGCACAGCATAACTGTGTACGGCACATGGCACATGCGTGCCACGCCGCTCCATAGCGGCGCCAGCGGACGGGCCCCGAGCAAGCCACGGAGCGAGGCAGCCTCACCCCACAGCCTGCTCACAAACCTGCTTGGTGGCCTGTGAGCAAGCCGCAAAGCAAGGCCGCTCCACCCCACAGCCCGTCTGGGGCCCGCCCGTCGGTGCCGCTATGGAGCGACGTGGCACGCATGCGCCATTGCACGCTGCACATGCGTGCTGCATTGCTCCATAGCAGTGATGGCGGGCAGGCCCTGGATGGTTCACGGGGCGGAGCGGCCTCACTCCACGGCTTGCTCGGAGGCTGCCAAGCAGGTTTGTGAGCAGGCTGCGGGGCAAGGCTGCCTCACTCCGCAGCTTGCTCGGGGCCTGCTGGCGGGGCTTGGCTTGGGCATAAAGGGGTGGGGCAGGGGGCACGCCAAGTGTCACCCCCCCTCCAGTGGAAACCGGGGCAAACCACCCCCATTGCCCCCACCACGCTATGCCACTGGGTGGACCTCAGTGTCTGGGCTAAACAATGGGGGTGGGGGCGCTCCTTCGCGTATACAGGACCGAGGCCATTTAGGGCTTTAAAGGTCAGCAACAACACTTTGAATTGTGCTTGGAAACATACTGGGAGCCAATGTAGGTCTTTCAGGACCGGTATTACGTGGTCTCGGCGGCCACTCCCAGTCACTAGTCTAGCTGCCACATTCTGGATTAATTGCAGTTTCCAAGCCACCTTCAAAGGTAGCACCACATAGAGCGCATTGCAGTAATCCAAATTGACGAGAGCCAGCTCGTCATGTGCGAAATGACCAGTCTCACAACAGTGTGGGTTGAAAGAATCTGATGATTCTAAGGGCTTCAGGAGCCTTTATTTATAGGGCAGTTACAAAAAGGCATACAGAAATATTTCATCATATTTGGACTACATTTCATCAGCCATAGGATATGGAAGTGCCATATATGGGTAGGGTGGGCTTCATACTTGCTTACGTAGTACAACATGCCATGTCTACGTAAGTCAATGGGTCTGTGTGTATGCGATTTTCACTGCGCCCAGTTAGGTGTGGTGCACGTTGGTGTATGGTCTTTTCTGATAAGGGCAGTTTGTGGTTTTTCATGTACGCCTAAACGGCCAGTTTCCCTACACCAAATGACAGATAACCAGAGCATGCACCACTCTGGCGAAACAGTCCGCGGGCAGGTAGGGTCTCAGCCTGCGTACCAGATGGAGCTGATAAACAGCTGCCCTGGACACAGAATTAACCTGCACCTCCATGGACAGCTGCAAGTCTAAAATGAGCTGCACACCTGGTCCTTCAGGGGCACAGTTACCCCATTCAGGACCAGGGAGTCCTCCACACCTGCCCGCCCCCTGTCCCCCTAGTATAGACTTATATGACATTGTTGAATGCCTGAACCTACCCCGCTAGTACCGGGGGGGGGGCGGCAGAGGGAGAAAAAGAGGGAACAAAAGAAGCCTTGTTCTATAAGCACCTGTAGTTTGCAGACCAAGAAACAGGAAGAAAATGAGAATAGCTTTGGCCTCAAAGACACATCCTTCTGTTTCTTAAGCATCCAGATCAGATCCACAAGGGCAGATAAATTCTGCTTTTTGTTAATCTGTTCAAATCAATGAGAGATCAGCCCAACTGGAAGTGTGGAAAGTGAGAACATTGTAAGAGGAAATGCTCCACCCGATCATGTGAAATCTCCGCGACCCCCTTCCTTCCACCTCATGCCAGAGTTTCCCCACTCCTCGCAGCCCAAATCTACAGGGGGGGCTAATCCTCCAAACACAGCACAGGCACTTCAGATTGGCAGTATTGGGTTCTATTAATGAGACTCGTTGTAGCAGCTGATCGCAGCTTGGCATTAATATGCAAAGTAGAGCGCCAGCCAATTCCGGACAAATCATTTGTTTCCTTAATTGCCCTCCAAGGGCAAAAGTGGGAAAGGAACAACTGAGGAGGGAGAAGGAATGATAAATGTGCTCCATGCAACCACTTCTTTCCCACTCCTTGGACCAAGAATGGGGTGGCATGACCGGTGGGGGCTGATTTGTTTTCCCCTTGTACACAATTTCTGCCTCTCCTGGCAGATTTGCAAGAAAGCGCTGAGGGAATCTAGCTCTCCTCCTATAACTACTATCGCTCGTCAATTTCAGAAATGTCCTCCAGAAAGTTTTGTCAGTTTCCATTCATCAGTAGCCCGCCTGTGCTGGCTCTGCGCTTTCCTTTAAAAGCTCAGGTTGCTTGTCTTTTCCCCTTTGTTTCCAGTCTGCTGAACTAGAGAGGATGGGTGGGTGGGTGGGTGGGTCTGAGGGGAGGGGAGGGATGGAGAGAAACAGAGAAAGGAGTAGGTGTTGTGGAGAGGGATGGTGATACAAGAAGATCCTGATGTGTCAGGACAATGGTCCATCTACTCCAACACCCTTTTCCCACAACTGCTACCAAGATGACTGTAGGAAACCTGCCAACAAGGGCATACTTGGGGGTTGGACAGGCTGACCCCTGCTAAGGGCAAGAGGGTGCAGAGATCATGGCTGGCTAAGAGTGGCTAGGTGCCAGCCCACCTATGCACTCCCAGGGCTGCTCCTCTGCTACTCTGGGTGGTGAGGCAAGGCACCCAAGCTCCTCTAGGCACCTCAGCAGACAAATCTCTTCACTGGGTACAGGGCACAGATGCAGCCAAGTGCACAAAGGAGCCTAGATGAAGGGTGGACTTCGATAGTATGGTGTCCTGAGCTGGTTCAAAATTTGGTCGTTTCCCACCAACAACCCTTGCCCTCATGCCATGCCAGGCTTTGGGAAAGAAGCCGCAAGGGTTCCTAGAGTTCTCCCACTTCCTTTCCAAAGCTGGGAAAGTGCTAACTAGGTTTTGGCAAGGAGGCAAGAAGACTCTGAGGCCTCATGCCTCCTTCTCCTAGTAAGCTCACCAAGTGCTTACTAGGTGCCCCCTCCACACATTGCCTAGTGCAGGGGAACCGGTTTTGCTGCCCTAAAGCTGCCTCTGCTAGGTGTGCCTCTGTCTGCAAGCAGAATCAGAGCACAAGAGTCCTCTCCTCTCCATTGGAGCCATCCAGGTTGGTGGCCATCACTGCCTCCTGCAGGAGTGAGTTCCATAGTTTAACTATGCGTTGCATGAAGAAGGACTTCATTTAATTAGTTTGGAATCTTCCAGTGTTCAGCTTCATTGGATGTCCACGAGTTATGAGGGAGGGAGGAAAACTTCAATCTCTCCACACCTTTATCATTTTGTAAACTTCTGTCACCTCCTACTTGTGCTTTCTTTACTTGCATATGAACACTGAAGGTCCACTTAGTTCAAGAGAGAGGTGGAAATGTTAATACTGAGGGCCACATTCCCTTCTGGGCAACCTACCCTGGGCCACATGGCAGTGGTGGGTGGGGCCAAAGGCAAAAGTTGGCAGAGCAACAAATGCAAATTTCACTTTTGTACGTCACTGGTTTCTACATGCACTCATAGACACCCCACTCTGCCATCCAAAATAAGCTACACTCGTGTTTTTTTTAATCTTCCAAGAGTAACTGCAGCATTCTGCAATAGGTCATGGAGGATAAGGCTATTTATTAAGCTACAAATGGCTACCTGGCTCCTCCAGGATTGGAAGCTGTACTTTTTAAACATACAGTGCCTAGTTAAAGTATGGAATTTGCTCCATGAAGCTGCAGGGATGGCCACCAGCTTGCATAACTTTATAAGAAGATTAGATAAACTCACGAAGGGTAATCAGTGGCTACTAGCTAGGATAGCTGCATTCTCATAGATTTGGAGAGTTGCAGGGGACGTTGAGGGTCATCTAGTCCAACCCCCTGCAACTAAATTCTACAAGGTCTGGGGGGGCCACAGGTTCCCCACCCCTGCATTAAGGGAATTGGGCATCCTGTCCAACCTACTGCTAATCACCCAGAGATCTGCCAGATCCTAATCTGTTTTCTGCCTCTGTTCCTCACTGACTGGCAGTCATTCTCAGAGTTGTAGACAAGGGGGTTCCCAATGCTACCAGAGAAGGTGTGGGTTGAACCAGAACCTTCTGCATGCAAAGCAGATGCTCTGTTACTGAGCTTCAGATGTTCCACACCTGACTGGAACATAGCAATCTGCCTTGGACTGAGTCAGAGCATTTTGGTCATTCTAGCTCAGTATTGCCAGCTCTAACTGGCAGTAACTCTTTGTGGTTTCAGACAGAGAGTTACCCTAGGTCTTACTTGGAGATGGCAGAGATCAGCCCTAAGACCTTCTGCATGCAAAGCAGATGCTCTAACCCTGAACTATGACTTAAACTATTTATGTATGCATTTAAAATGTATTTATTGAACGTCTACAGCTAAAATTACAGCCTTTCTTGGCTGGTGGTCCAACCCCCTGATCCAATGTCCTGTTTGATGAATTCCAACCCACCCATCTACCAGTTGTACAATATCATTTTTTAAAAATGGACTGTTCAGAATAGAAAGTTAATGACATTAGCTACCAAATCCTAAAACCATTTAGTTCACCAGCAAGCTTTTTTAACAATGTTACACTGCAGTCCTTATGCATGCTTATTCAGCAGTAAGATCCGCGTTAGTGCGAGGATGCCGGGCTTACCCTTAGACCCGTGGAAAGTTGCAGTGTCATGATCTGATCATAGGGCTGGAGTCTAAAGATGACTTCCAGGGATTCCTTACCCACGCGTCCCGTTAGTTTCTCACATTTGTTGACTCCCAGCTAAATGTATGAGCCCTCTTCAGAGTTGTAACTGCGATGGTAAGGTCCTCTGATTTGTTCACACGTGCAAACGGTGGCTAGAGGCTGCAGGAGCGAGGGACACGGATGTGTGGCTCAGCTCTCCGCAATTTTGACTCGTTGCAATGGGTGAGGTTTTTAGGGGCCATAAAGGAAGGAGCGGAATAGGATAATTGTACAAAAGCATATTTTGCACGTCCACACGCGTAGTTGCATCCCATCGACACCTGCAGGTCTCTTTCCAGAGTTGCCAAGACCCGTAATTGCGTAATCACTTCTTTGTTAAGTACATATTCTTTTCTCGCCATCCAAACGACCAGAAGAGTTGAAAGGATGCTTCTCCTTCGTCTTCATACATACCGCACATTTGAAGCACACTGGAACTGTAGTTTGCTAAGGATGCTGGGAAATGTAGCTCCGTGAGGGGTAAACTACAGTTCCCAGAATCCTTTGGAGTAAGCTACGTGCTTTAAATATATACTGTAGTGTGTACTCTGCGGGACGTCTTTTCATATGTAATCAAATAGTGCCTTGGATAGTAAAAATAAAACGAACTCTCCCCTTAAAATTAACACCCGCTCACCCACGGCCCAACTGTATTCGCCAAACGGGGTATATTTTAACTGTGGTGATTTTACAGTCCTATCCCAACACCCACAGAACTGGGTGGGAAGACCGGTTGGTCATTTGAGTGGTTTGAGTGGTTGTAGGAATTAGAATATCCCGTGTAAAAGTGGTTAGCCTGAAGAGTTGCGATCAAACCGGTGTGAGGTGCGCTCACTTTGAACAATTGCCCTGATCTTGGAAGCTGGGAACCAAAAGATCTCTTGCGCGCTCAAACTGGAGTTTCCACACTGGATAAATGCCAAATCCAAATGCATTTTTAAAACGGCTTGCTGGAGAGATTGCACCCTCCAGATATGAAAGAGATAGAGATTTACAATTGCCGGTTGCCTGACTTGGATTCCGATAATAAAAGAAAAATTAGCTTTCTTTAGGTTCTTCTAAAATTATGAATTAGTCCAAAACAATCTCCCATCTTGTTGGTGCTATTAGTATTAGTATTAGTCGTGACTGCTGTTTAATAATAACCTGGGTTAGCAACCGCCTTTACTCCCGAGTAAGCCTGGTTGGCAGGAGGCGCCAACCTCTGTCCCAAAAGATAGAATTGGAGTAACCGCTTCCATAAGGTTCGCAGCCCTAAAACACTGCCTTGTTTGCTCAGAAGTAACTGAGCAAACTGAGCAAACTGAGGCTTACTTCCTTGATTAAGTGTGCTTGGGGTCGTATTTAGACAAGATGGAAACAAACTCCCGTGGAAATCGGTTGGTGTGGGAGGGTCCTCCAACGAAAATGTTTTGAGGGTTGGGTCTGGACACTGGATTAAAATCCATCTAAAGGGCGCTCGGTGTGGACAGAGGCCGAGCAAAGTTTTTTTGTTTTGTTTTTTAAAACACTCCCAAAATCGATCCCTCCCGTCTCCTCCCAATATTATACTGTGTTCAGCGGGTCTTACTCACAGGTAAACTTACAAAGGAGTACAGCCTATTGAGTCACGACTAATTTTTTATTATTAATATTGTTGTTTATGGCATGTGCTGTGTTCATGCATGTGTATGATGCTACCTAATCTAACTGATGGGTAATGTAATAGTGCGACACTACGCACACACCTACCTGGGACTGGACTCATTTAATTCATGGCTGCTTACTTCTGCATATACATGCATACCCCTCTGGGAAGTGCAGAAGATTGCACCGCAAAGCAGCATCGGTATGCCTCAACATAAAAGTTGGGGGGGGGGGCGAATTTATTTTAACCTCTTTCTTGACTTGGAAGACTGTTTTCCCTGAGATTTATTTTTTAAAGAAACAAACACTTTAAAAAATCGAGAATTTCTCACTTAATAAATCTTGTTTAGATGCTTTCGTGATCTGCCCCCATCGATCAGAGGCAGGACCTGGAGAGAGAGATTTGCAAAATCAAAAAGGGATCCCACTGAATGGCGGACCTAGAGGGGAGCATTCATCCACAAGGAACTTTACCCAAAGTAACGAGCCATGCTCAGGGCTGCCTCCTCAGCTGCCAATAGGAATGTTAATTTAGGATAATATTCTATTATTCCCCTTCAAGTGGTGAGTTCCTCCGAAGGGAAATTGCGTTGATTAAAAAAGATAGGGTGTGCCTTGAAATAAAATAATTTCACTCAACCCACAGTCTGTACTTTGCGTCCTGATGTTCACTGGAAATATCCGAAGAAGAAGAATCACTGACTCAGCATGTTAAGACAGTGACGAAACTTTAAACTTAGCCATCATTGTATAAACAACCACTACCACTATTATTACTGTTATTAATTACGTACAAAGCCCCCCATTTTTCCTTAGTGTTCAGCAAGCAGAGTAAAGGAGTCCCTGCCTGTAGGCTCACTATCCAATAGGCACGACACAAAAGGAAAAAGCGACTTGAAGGGAAGAGGAAATCAAGGGTTGGCGCATCTGTTCCTTCGCTGGATCGTGAAGCGGGCCAAACTGGTTTCTCCCTTGCCATAATGATCATTTTGCTGTGTGTCGTTTTAAACATGTTTCTGTAAGCAAAGCACCCGGAAGAAAATGCTAACTTTTCTTTTGTGGGATGTGATACATTTGTATAATCGGAAGCAGGTAAACCCCCAGGGTTAGGATATTGCAAACGATGACCGGGCAAATAAGTTTTGTTTTTGTTTTTTTTGCCAGATTGTTGCTTTTGTTTTTTATTGATTGGCTCATTAATATTGGCTGCCGTTCTAGGTCCACTCACATGATGAGTCCTTGTGAACTTCATGGGACTTCTCCCCCAGAAAACGTCCTTAGTAATGCGGACTGCGCTCTGCGCTTTTGAGAAAGCGAAACAGAACCTGGCTGAACGAGCGATACTTCTTTCTTTCTTTCTTTCTTTCTTTCTTTCTTTCTTTCTTTCTTTCTTTCTTTCTTTCTTTCTTTCTTTCTTTCTTTCTTTCTTTCTACTAGATTTACGGACATATATTTACATTCGGGATTTCGATCGGCCGCCTTGGTTGATTTCTAGCCAAGGTGAAGCGCTTGGAGCTCCCGGATCAGAAAAAAGCGCTGCCTGCATCAGTCTTTCCCACTTAACCGAGGCTTATTCAAAACTTCTTTGTTCTGGCCATTTCAATGACACCTGCCGCCGCCCCGCCCCCCAAAAAACCTGTCCTCATTTTGCCCTTCGAATTATTCTCTTGAAGCTAGACTGCGGTTTTGTAGCTGGCTTCCGTAAGCACGTGAGGTTCTGCTTAAACCTAGGATTGGGGCCCTAGTGTCTATGAACTCAATTGGGCGGGGTGGGTGGAAGGAAGCCCCGTCGAATTAAATGGGGACTTTAAAAGTCACTCTGGATATATATTACAGCCCCAGTAGCATGGGCGTAGCCAGGATTTTTGTTAGGGGGGACAGCCAAAGTTGTTGAGCTTTTCTTAGGAAATCACCCCGTAAATAGGACATTGATGGGGAGGCTTGGGGGGGCAGAACCTGAGATAACTGAGTACTTTCAATGCTTTTCAATAATATTTGTGGATCTGTGGGGGAGGACAACTACCCCCCTACGCCCCCCCCCGCTACTCCCATGCCCGTAGAATAAAAAAAAAAAAAACATTTTAAAAGTACATGGCTTTCAGTGGGTCTACTCGGAGTATGACGTGGTTCGACAGACACACAGGCAGCAGAAAAACTCCCATGCCACCAATGTACTTCTGAGCGGGCGGGTGTATAAATGAGCGTCGGGGTTAGCCCCTCCCCACCCACATCCACATCTGGCAGGGCTGCTGCGCCCTCTAACATTTTCATTACAGACAGAAATTCAGAAGGCAATGCTCCGCAAAGAACATCATGACCCCTCCACGCCGGGGAAAGGCGTTCGCTGTCTGGGTCACTACAAGTCGTGGCGATTGGGAAATAGAACTTCCAACTTCAGTAGAAGTCTACCTCCCGGTGCTAGTCATCTATCCGGCTAGGAAACATGATGCTAGACTGGATGGAACTTTGAGACTCCTCTTATGCTCCTTCCTAGCTATGATGGCTATCAATGGACCTCCACATTCAGCAGCAGTCTACACCAGCGTCTCAGATGCTATCGGAGCAGAGAACGCCGAGGATTTTTACCCTTTCAAGCCCTGCGTTGGTGTGAAAGATGGGGAAAATATATATAAGTTCATTCATTCATTCATTCATAGATAGGTGTGTGTGAGTGTGTGTGTTCGCAGTGTCATAGGACAGCTCGGGGTATCCTGCATACCGGCTTTCCTTACTTACGCCGGCATTCCAAGCCCCACTGATTTCAATGGCACTTCAATGGGAAGGGTGTATCCGGACAGTGAACATCGAGGCAGAGTAATCTGACTGGGGGTGGGGCTGCAATCCTATAAACATGTTTGCAACTTTGGAACATAGGACGCCTCCTTATGCCGAGTCAGACTATTGGCCCATTTGGATCAGAATTGTCGACACTAACTGGCAGCAACTGCTGCTCTCCTGCCAGGATATGCGGGAATTGAACCAGGAACCTTCTGCGTGCAAAGTAGATGCTCTGCCACTGAGCTACAGAACCCCATGGAGAGCTGCTGCCAGTCATCCGTTTGTAGACAGGACTGTGCTAAATCGACCAATGGTACAAGGCAGCTTGCTATGAGACTCCCAACTTCTACCTGGAGATGCCAAGGATCGAACCCTGGTACCTTCTGCGTGCCAAACAATTGCTCTGCCGCGACTTTTCCCCTTGTTCTTCAAAGGAACAAAAAGCTCTTTTGTTTTGCTAACCGCGGCTGCCCAGTCCCTCGCGTGCTTCCCGGAGATTTCTGTTGCTTAGTGTCAGGTGAATCATGCAGACCCGGAGCAACCATCTTGCTTGCACGCAAGCGAAGTCTGTTCCTTTCCACTGCGAAAGAGAGACAGGAGAGATTCTGAGCTCCAGCAACAAGAAGACCCACAGGAACGAGGGAGGAAACTCCAGATTAAGTTACTCTCTGGGTCAAACCGTGGATGGAAAAGTTAAGCAAAGTGGAGGGTGGGCGGGGAACTAAGCCAAATGTATGTCGGATCCTCGGTTTTAACTCTGCCTTTAAAACCTGTAACAGAGGGAGCATCACTGCACCGCACCCCTATCTCAGATCAGCTTTTGCCAGCCTGGGGCCCTCCAGATGTTTTGCAGTGCAGTCCAAAACACCTGGAAGGCTACAAGTTAGTGGAGGCTGTTCCAGCTGATGAGAATGGAAATTATTTCAATCATTACATTCTATTACATTCTACCAAGGCAAATCATAAACATTTGTTCTCCCCGATGGCACTGTATCCTCTCAACAGCACTGGGGCGGGGGGGGGGGAAGTTAAAGAAAGAAGTTGTGACCTTCTCAAGCTGAGTTTCACTAGTGAACTCTTCCACGTGGGTACTCCTTGAACACACACATTTTCTGCAGTGCCCATTAGTGGTATAGTTGTGAATTATGAACTATGGAAACCCCCAGACTCTCACCTCCCAAATTCACACTCCTTCTAAGACATTTATTTACCTGTGCTCTATAAGGTATACTCGGAGAGCTGGGTGCCTGTCCTGGCTTATTTATTGCCATAAACAACATGGGTCAAATTTACTGCCATAAACAACATGGGAAATGAGCATCATTTTCCTGGTGTATAAGAAGGGGGGGGGGTAGGAAGGATCCACAAAACCACCTGTCAATCAGCTTGTTAGGCATTTCAAAGCTATACATGTGGTATCAAAAATTATCAGGCCAATTGCAAAATAATAACCTTATTCGTCAAGAGCAAGCAGCATTCAGGGGAGAACACAATATCATTGATCAATGTTCTTTAGTACCATATACAGTGGTACCTCTGGTTACGTACTTAATTCGTTCCGGAGGTCCATTCTTAACCTGAAACTGTTCTTAACCTGAAGCACCACTTTAGCCAATGGGGCCTCCCACTGCTGCTGCGCCGCCAGAGCATGATTTCTGTTCTTATCCTGAAGCAAAGTTCTTGACCTGAAGCGTTATTTCCAGGTTAGTGGAGTCTGTAACCTGAAGCGTATGTAACCCAAGGTACCACTGTATAAGGAAATATATCAAAAACATTAAGAATAATGTTTTGTAGCTTTTATTGATCTTTCTGATGCATTCAACTCTATTAATCAAAAGAGACTGTGGAAGAATTTCAAATTGCTAACATCAACTGCAGAACTATACAACAATACAGAAATAGGTTTATATGGCGGTATGACTGATGCTTTTAAAATTTCACAAGGAGTGAAGCAAGGTTGCATTCTGGCTCCCACTCTTTTAACTTTTACATTAATGATCTGGTGCCATATTTAGCCAGTGCAAACTCTCCTCTCCAGTAATTAGGAACATAAAGATTTCCCCCCTTGGTATGCACTGTTGAGAAAAGAGCATTTTAGAGCTATTTATCTGGCCAAACTCTCACCAGCTTCCTCAATAAATGCCCTTTTGGAATTGTGTTTCCAAGTGACGCCCACTGTAGTCTTGGAACAAGACCTCAACAACAAGGTCCCATACACAGACAGGCTTTGTATTTGTGGTCAGCGTCATGTTGAAGACATCACTCATTATCTATTAGCCTGCCCCTTATACAGTAATCCAAGAGATCATTTTCTGAAACCTGTGCTCACACAAGCAAGCAGGCACACCCTGGCAGAAAGTCACACACACACACACACACACACACACACACACACACACACATTATGGATGGATCCTCTGTATTATTTTATTAATACTATTGCCTAATGCAAGATTATTGTGGCCTTGGGTTAGAACAATAAACTTATGAACTTGAACATATTGAACAGTTTTTGTCTTACTTCCACCCCCCACTTTGCTTAACATCCAGCCTGATAAAGAGTTCTGGTGGACCCCAAAGCTTGTTCACAATTTTGTCACATTGTGTGTGACCATAATAGAGAGATTTTTGGTTATTTGTGTTTGTTTGTTTTAAAAAAACTAGGAATTTAACCTCGAGCCATGCTAATGCTGGTGCAACCCACCTTTTCCTCCACTGAGCTTATTCAGGTCACTTCCAGTCTATCACTATTTCAATGTGAGATTCAGCCACACATTTGCAAGATCACACTTGGAAAATTACAACTGATTGGGAGGTATCATGCCACAAACCCCCTCTTCCCCCCAAAAGATCACATTCGCAAGCAGGACCCAAGTGGTAACCAGAATTGGAGGCAGAACACAGCTGTTGTGATTAGTAGCAATGAATTTCTGCACACCTGTTTTAAAGACATCTAAGTTAATGGCCTTCACAACATCTAGTGGAAATGAGTTGCATAGTTTAACCAAGCTCTGCATCTATGCTGATCTTCCAACACTGGTAAGTCATGGCTTCTAGTAGTATGGAAGAGGGAGAGGTTTTTCCCCCTCTACTATCTACTATCTCCACAACATGCATAATCCTGTACCCTTCTGCCATGCCCCCTTTAGTTTCATCCCCACCCTCCTACCTGTAGAATTCTACAAGGGCAACACCAAGAATCAGCAGGAGGAAGCTGACAGGCAGTGGACTGGGTGTAAGTAATAAGGCAGACAAGTGAGGACTGGCTGAGGACAAACGGAGGTTAGTGGGACTGTGCCCCATTGGCCTTACCCTCAACAGACCAGCTTCCACTGGTTATCAGCCACATCTTGGTGCTTCCAACCACCTCAGGACTGGCGTGTCGTCATAATCTTTTCAGTGCAAAAAAGTGACTCTGCACCATTTTTATTTCTGTAATAAGAAAAGGACTGAAGCAATGAGGTGTTACCCACATTCCAGAGACAGAGAGAGACAGAGAGATACTCACTATCTCTTTTAGCACACATTTCTGCTTGCTTTCCTTGCTCCGTAAGTTCTTTTGATTCAGCAAGAAAAAGCAGCTGATGGAGTCGGGAGAACTTTGAAAGTGGTTTCAAGGGTCTTTTGCAACAAGGGAGTGGATCAGAGGTGGAAATGAAGTTCCCTCTGCTAGGTCAAGAACCCTTTTCAAGAGTAACATAAGAGGAAAAGGAGGCAGCTGAAAGAATATCCATAATCTCTGTGGCACCTCACATTAGATTTTTCCATTCATTCATTCATTCATTCATTCACTCACTCACTCACTCACTCACTCACTCATCACAGCAATCCTCCTACTTCCAATGGCTGGGCTCTGTGTGCCGTTCCTTAGGTAGCCAAAATGGCATCATCCACATACAAGCATTGGGAAAACCCTGAAAATTTCAGAAGTACCAATTTTTTTAGGAAGCACTTGAAGGGGATTGGGAGGTGGGAACAGTTCATTGAGGACTGAGTATGATCATGCAATAGAAGGGTAGAATAGGAACACCAGGGAGAGGACAGGGCCAGCCCACCCATGAGGCGGGATGCCTTGGGCGGCAGAAGTTGAAGAGGTGGTACCTGCAGGGCACCAGTTTCCAGTGAGACCTTGCAAGATTTCATGGAGCACACAAGATCTCACGAGATTTTGGTGAGATCTCACTGGAAATTGCCACCGCACAATGCAGGTAAGGCAGGCTTTGGTGGCAGCATAGTGGCACAAATGCATGTTCCTGTTTTGCCTGTGGGGCGTATGCACACCCCTCCCCAGGAGAGGAGGAATGAAATTTCAGCAGCATTTCATGGCAAATCTCACTTGTAAGACTCAGGGCCCCTCCAGATTTCCTCTTCACTGTGCATTCGTGACTACTTGTGCTCATAATGGAATCAGGGTGTTTTCGCAGTCCCATTTTCTATACTGTTTGTATGTTTGTTCCTGTAAAGGTTACAGGGCAAACATACTGCTTTGTTTCCAATTGGTGCAGGTCCTGTAGCTTCCTGCTGAAATCCTGCAAATTTGTATACCACAAATGTTCCATGGGTTTGTTTGTTTTCTCCCACTCTTTCTGCACCATAGCACAAGTGTGTCTCTCCCGGCGGCAATCATGTGGTAACGCTGGGGAAGCATCACAGAACAGCTAATAAAGCAGAATTATGTGTGGATGGTCCAGTATTAAATCCACCACTAATGTGCTATTATTGCAGTCAAAGACACGTTGCAGAATACAACTGCTGAAAAACAAACACCAGACGATTCCTGTGGTGATTATGCATCACATCAAGTGACTGTTATCTGCACATTCCAGTGCATATTCTTGTCACTTTCATTGCCACAAAATAAATATCTTTCTTTTCTTTCTTTCTTTTTGGAAGAGCTCCAAGTCCACTTTGATTACACAGTGTACATTGACTGGCATATGGATGAATCATGCGTAACATTATAGAATTTTGCACGGCATTGAGAAAGTGGAGACAAAGGTTCTTCTCCCTCTCTCATGACATCAGAACTGAAGGACATCCAACACAGCTGTATATGTTGGGAGATTCAGCAGAGACAAAAGAAAGCATTTTGCACAGAGCACAGTTAAACTATGGAACTCACTCCCACAGGAGGCAGGGGTGGCCACAAACTTGGATGGCTTTAAAAGAGGATTAGCCAAATCTTCTATCAAATGGCTACTAGCCGCAATGGCTAGTGCAACCATGGATGGAGGCAGTAATGCTTCTGAATGCCATTTGCTGGAAACCACAGGAAAGGAGAGTGCTCTTCTGCTCAGATCTTGTTTGCAGATTTCCCCACAGCTGCTGGTTGGCCACTGTGAGAGCAGGTTGCTGGACTAGATGGGCCATTGGCCTGATCCAGCAGGCTCCTCTTATGAACATCAGTGCCTGCAAAGGAAGGATGGGGAGGACACTTAGAGTGTGCTTCTGATCATTTACTTGAAGGCTGTGGTGCCTGGTGCCATGATAACATCAGGTAATTGACAGATATGCAGACCCACACACCTGTCAAAGTGGCCCCCAGAATAGCGGAGTCCAGGGTCTGGCCTGCTAGCTGGATGAAGTCCACCGTCCCAAATTAAGCAGAGGGCAGGGGGGCAGCTCTAATTGGGTGGCCCCAAAGTTGCTAGAGGAGAATGCCTACACATTGTTCTGGGAGCTGATCAGTGGTGTAGTGCTGAGTTCTGGAGTGCAGATGCTCATCGTTACAACCCCTTAGACACAAACTCCTTTTGAGACTAGATGGTGGCATCCCAGTAGAGGGGGGTCTCTTCTGGTAGTCACGAAGTTGTGGAATTCCTTTCCCACAGAGGTGTGCCTGGCACCATCCCTATGCAGGTTATATCATATGCGAAAGACACATCTGGTCTTTGACACCTGAGACAGGTATACAGGAGGACCCACCCTTTTCTTGTGACTGCAGCTTGTTTTAAACTGGTTTTAACACAGTATTTTAGATTGGTGCAACCTACCCTGGTTACCTTATGGAGAAGGGCTAGTAAGAAATTGAAGTTGTTGTTGTTGTTTTATTGCATAAAATTTTAAGCTATTTGGTTGTGTAAATAAAACCCCTCATAGTGATTTGCAAAAAGAATAACACAATGACATCTGGAAAAAAACATTCAAATATAATTAAAATCAACAATAACCTAAAAAACTAACCAACCACAGATTAAAACAAATGCAACATTCTACATGTTTGGATAGGCTTGCCGGGGGGGAAATATATATATTTAGAAGGCACTGAAAAGAGTACAGTGAAGGCACTCACCTGGTGTCAATTGACAGGGAGTTCCAAAGTGTGGGTGCTGTCACTGGTGGAGGAAGAGGAGTGCGGGGGGAGTGCACTGCTCCTGGCAGCGCGATCCCAGTAGGGTGCCATTGCGGCTGCCCCTTCACCCACACTGGGCGGCATGCCCCGGCAGGCAGTGTGCTCCGCCCCCAGGATGCACACCCTGCCCCCCTGCGGAAGGCACACCGCGCCCCTGGGACGTGCCCCAGCCCCACCCCTGCCTGCTCTCTGCCCACCAGTGCCAGAGCATGAAGCTCCACCACTGGGTGGTGTCCCACTAAAAGATTGGTTTCTTCCAAATTTTCCAAATTTAAAATGTTTTTGTTTTTGTTTCTTTGTTTAGGCAGATATCATTTCATTGCTTCAGTGCCAAATCAGCTTTATTTCTTCATTTCCCTATCCCTCCCAAATCACTTTGCTTAACACCCAGCTTGATGAAGCAGTTCTAGTGGACTCAAAATCTTGCTAACAATTTTGTGATATTTTGGTTGATCATAAAAATGGAAAATAAAAGTGTCAGTTTAACCCTTAGCCATGTAGGCTGATGTACCCCACCTTTCCTCTGCTCAGCTTATTTTTAATGTGTTTCTATCAAAGCTTATTCATTTGACATACAGAAGTTTGATGAATAGCACATGGAGATACATGACATCCTCATCCCTCCTGTGGAACAAGCAGCAGAGTTTGATCCCTGCCCACCTTTCCTCCATTTCACCAGTGGAACTGGTGGAAGGTACATATACATGCATCCTTTTGCATGTAAGAGTGTACTGTGTGACTCCCATTTTGAACTAGGGGTGGGGAGCCTGTACCCAAGGAATCAAAAGTTTAGAAAACATTGCCTGAGCGTTCAATAAGAAAGCATCAGTGAAGAGCACCACCCATCAAATTAGTCAAAATCACGAGCTGCATTGTCTAGGAAAAGGAAGTGGCTGTATACACACCATACTTTTAGAGCACATGCACACACAGACCCCAGAGAATCCTGGGAACTGTCGCTTACCCATTACAGAGAGGTACAATTCCCAGTATCCTTAACAAGCTACAGTTCCCAAGATTCTTTTGTGGAAGTCATGTGCTTGGAGGGGGGGGAATAAGATGCTTTAAATGTCTGATGTGTAACAGCTTGTGATGAGGTGGATTTGCAAAGCACATTAGCGAAGAAAAAGGCAGTTTAACTGCATATGATGGCAACCATTTAGATCAGAAAAAATGGGGGAGTGAGGAGAGAGAAAGAATGATGTTAGAATATTTGCAGCCCATCTTTGACTTTTTTAAACAACAACAACAACAACAACAACGTTAGTTTGAATGCCAACAAAGAGAAAAGTGCTTTGACATCTAGAACCAGAGGACTCTCTCTGCAGGAAGGCTGGCTCACAAAGGCAGACTGTCTAATCTGAGTGTTTAATTTGGAAGCCCACATCCAAGCTATCTTATGGGATCAGAGGGAGCAGTTCAGTGTATCTTATTTGACCCTGCATGCTTTATTTATTTTTTATTTGGAAACAGCATCTGCTAAGGGAAGGGCAGAGGAAGTGGAGAAGGGTGACCAGGATCAAGTCTACAGAAAGGAGGAGGAGTAATTTCACCTCTGCAATGAAATCCTGGCAACACAGCTACCCCAAAAAGCTGAAATTTGTGTTGGAATAGAAACTCTCATTGGAGTCAACATCACACAAATAATTGGTCAATTTATCGAGCAAGTTACTTGGCAAACCGGTCAAAAAACAGGCATTCAAGCTAGGCTGATCTAAGAGATTCTGGCGCTCAAGGTAGAAAAACCAAATGGTACCATTCTCCGGCAACTGAGATGGACATAAGTACATCCCAGCTGAACCAGGCCAAAGGCTATCTAGTCTAGAATCTTACATTCCACACTGGCCAGCCTGATGTCTTCAGGAAGCCCACAAGCAAGCCATGAATGCAGTAGCCTTCTCTTGCTGTTCTTCCTCAGAGATTGGTTTTCAGAAGCATGCTGTATCCAGGGGTTTGAAGGAGGCAGAGGCAGTTGGTGCCCCTTGGGAAGGCAGGGACACCAACAATAAGTGGCACCAAAGCCAATGATAGGCAGATAAATCTGTATTTGTTGCCATCCTCTTAGAACTAAAAGGCAACTCTGAGAACCACCCCGTGAACCTGTTGTAAGTAAGAAGGCAGGCAGGTGGAAGCTGAATGCAGGTCTCCACTGACAGAAGGTAAATTTCAATCTGCTGGTAGATTCTTGGTGATTGGCGACAGATCCAGAAGAGTTTTTGAAGGTGAATGTTGGGAGAGTCAGGATAAAACAAAGCCCTTCTTTACACAGTGCATAGATTAACAGTGGACCTTCCTCCCAAAGGAGGCAGCGATGGCCACCAATTTGGATGGCTTTAAAAGACGATTAGAGAAATCCGTGGTGGAGGAGCAGGCTATTGAGGGCAACTGGCCACAATGACTACGTTCTGCCTCCGTGGTCAGAGGCAATAGTACTTCTGGATACCAGCTGAAGGAAACCACAGGCAAAAGCTTGTGGAGAACTGAAAGAATGGAATCATTTGTTGAAAGGTCTCTGTGCTCAGTTCTTATACTGAAAACAAATTCTTGGGCTGAGCATGCGTCCAAAAACACGCTGAGCGCTAAGTATGTCTGCCCCCCACTGCCTGGAGTCACTATGTTGCCCTTAGCTCCTGTTGGTGGCTCTCAGAGTTTCTACTGAAAACAAAGTCAATCCCACAATCCTGAAGTCATGCTAACGCTAAAGATCAATGTGGAGCACGATCCCATGTGTGTTATCCTGCCAAGACTTCATTTCACGGGGGCATTCATTTTATTAGGGGTTTCAATGCAATGCCTTTGTGATCTTGGAGGAAGCCTCTTGGGTCGGCACTGGTGTCATTGTGATGTCAGGTGATTGACATCCACCCACCTGCCGAAGTTGACCCATGAGGGGTAGGGCTGACACAGATGTAGCCCACTGGCAGTGGGGGGGGGGAGGTTTGTTATCCCTGATCTGCACTGAGTAGGGTCTGCGCTGTACATTTACAGCAGTGCCATTCCTCTTTTTAAAAAAACAACAACCCCATTGCTCCCCACAGATAATCCTGGGAACTGTAGTATATTTAAGGTGCTGAACATTCTTAAAAAGGTAAAGGTACCCCTTACTGTAAGGTCCAGTCATGGACGACTCTGGAGTTGCGGTGCTCATCTCGCTCTATAGGCCAAGGAAACTGGTGTTTGTCCCCAGACAGCTTCCGGGTCATGTGGCCAGCATGACTAAGCCACATCTGGTGAACCAGAGCAGCGCACGGAAATGCTGTTTACCTTGGCAGGAGCAGGGACCAAACAACAGGAGCTCACCCCGTAGCAGGGATTTGAACCACCGACCTTCTGATCGGCAAGCCCAAGGGGCTCAGTGGTTTAGACCACAGCACCACCCGCTTAGGAGATCTCCTATTCCCCTCACAGAGCTACAGTTCCCAGAGTCCCCTAAGAAGAAGGATTGATTGTTAACATAATCTGGGAATTGTAGCTCTGCTGAGGGAACGGAAGTCTCCTAATCAAATATTACATTAAATAGATTATTCGTAATCCTGTTTGTAGGAATATAATGTGAATCCTGAAATACTGTTCATGGGGGAGGAGATTCATTTGTATTGATATTTTAATCAATATTACTTTTTTAATACAGTTTGGGGTTGGAAAAATAAAAATCAGTAAAATTTGAAAGGAGTGAAGGGATAACAGGATTAGAAACATAAGAAACACCTTGCTGGAATATGTCCATGGTCTATCTAAGCCACGCCCTCTTTCCCACACTGGCCAATTGGATGCTTCCAGGAAACGTAGTATGGTGTAATGGTTAGAGTGCTAGGACTGGAACTGGGAGGCCTGGTTTAAAATCCCCATTTGGCCATGAAGCTCACTGGGGGCCCTCAGGCCAATCACTCACTCTCAGTCCAACAGCCTACCTCACAGGGTTGTTGTGAGGATAAAATTGGGAGAAGTATTTGTGCCACCCTGCACTCCTTGGAGGAAAGGTGGGAAATATATATGTCATGAATAAATAATGAAGGGTGCAAAGTTGGTAGGCCTTTCATGCTGGGTGTGTTTTAGGCCAGTGGAGGAATTCAAATTCGTTTGCATTTTTAAAAAATAGAAACTAGCTTTCCAAATCAAAATGCGAACCAAAACACTGCTATTTGCACTTATCTGAATTTTGCAGTGCTGTTTTCTAACAAAACAAAAGGTACAGAAACAAATTCGCTACAGGAAAATGTCGATTAGAATGCCTATATTGGTGAATGCCAAAGAATGTTCCAACTACTGCACAATTGCACTCATTTCACATGCTAGCAAGGTTATGCTTAAAATTCTGCAAGGCAGGCTTAAGCAGTATGTGGACCGATAACTCCCAGAAGTGCAAGCTGGATTTCGAAGGGGCAGAGGAACCAGAGACCAAATTGCAAACATGCGCTGGATTGTGGAGAAAGCTACTTCATTGACTACGCAAAAGCCTTTGACTGTGTCAACCACAGCAAACTATGGCAAGTTCTTAAAGAAATGGGAGTGCCGGATCACCTCATCCATCTCTTGAGAAATCTCTATGTGGGACAAGAAGCTACAGTTAGAACTGGATATGGAATAACTGATTGGTTCAAAATTGGGAAAGGAGTACAACAAGGATGCATATTATCTCCCTGCTTATTTAACATATATGCAGAATTAATGATGCGAAAGGCTGGACTGGATGAATCCTAAACCGGAATTAAGATTGTCGGAAGAAATATCAACAACCTCAGATATGCTGATGACACAACCTTGATGGCAGAAAGTGAGGAGGAATTAAAGAACCCTTTAATGAGGGTGAAAGAGGAGAGCGCAAAATATGGTCTGAAGCTCAACATCAAAAAAACTAAGATCATGGCCACTGGTCCCATCACCTCCTGGCAAATAGAAGGGGAAGAAATTGAGGCAGTGAGAGATTTAACTTTCTTGGGCTCCATGATCACTGCAGATGGTGACAGCAGTCACGAAATTAGAAGACGCCTGCTTCTTGGGAGAAAAGCAATGACAAACCTAGACAGCATCTTAAAAAGCAGAGACATCACCTTGCCGACAAAGGTCCGTATAGTTAAAGCTATGGTTTTCCCAGTAGTAATGTATGGAAGTGAGACCTGGACCATAAGGAAGGCTGATCGCCGAAGAATTTATGCTTTTGAATTATGGTGCTGGAGTGTGGGAATGTTTAGGAGTGTGGATGAGTATATATTATTTATATATCTCAATCCCAGCTTGTGTGAGCAAGCTCCAAACTTAGCAGAGTTTACATTCCCTTTTAAAACACAGCAGAAAAACGTTTGCATAGGCTTGCTTAAGCCAGCTATATTCCTGGTATATTCCCCTTGTTCCCTCTTAAAAGTAGAAAGACACAATACTGATTATAAGATATAAAAGGAGTTTACTTACAGACATCCATGAGTTACAGTACATGCTTCAAGGAGGCAGACAAACTTAGATAAATGTATTTACATGCAGTGAAGCTGCTTCCATGAGGGAACAGGCTTCACCTCTGCTTCTCTCAGCTGCAGGCTGAGAGAGAGCATGCTGCTTCTTCAAAGGATGAGGCAAAATGGACAGTCTTCTTTGGGATCTTCCTCCCAGGTAAGACCACACCTACTTCTGGTTCCTGTAACTCAGTCCAGGTAAACAGGAAGTTAAGCCTGGAGGACTGAGTTACCTTCATGTCCTCTCTAGGAGTGTTGTGTTTGGCTGCTCTGTGTTTACATCCCACAAACCCCTTCTCAGACGAACACAACATACAAAAATATACAACTTTATTCAACCACCCAGAGTCCCAGCTTGACACGTAGATTCTGGAAACTCTCTCTTGGGAGGGGCTTCGTCAGGATGTCCGCAGCCATCTCATTGGTGCAGCAGTACGACAGTTCCACAAGTCCATCCTGGACTGCCTGACGTATATAATGGTACCTCACACCTATGTGTTTTGTCCTGGCAAGGAACTTTTCACTCTGTGTCAGTTTTATGCAACTCTGATTGTCCTCCAGCAAACTGACAGGTTCCTTTCTCACCAAACCAAAGTCCTTGATGAGTTCATCCAGCCAGGCAATCTCTCGGCACGATTCCGATGCAGAAATATATTCAGCTTCTGTGGAAGATAATGCTACACAGTTCTGTTTATAACTGCCCCACACAACAGGTCCATCCCCAAACATAAAAACATGACCACTTGTTGATTTATAATCAGCATTATCCCCAGCCCAATCTGCATCAGTGTACCCCACCAACTTAGGGTCACTGACAGCTGGCAACCTTAATTTACAGTTCACTGTACCCTTCAGATAACGCACCACCCTCTTCACACCAGCCCAATCATGCTCAGTGGGAGAACTCACTTTCCTGCTAAGAATCCCCACTGCATTGGCTATGTCAGGTCTACATGTGGTAACTAAATACAAAAGTTTACCAATTACCGACCAATATTCACTGTTATCTGGCAACAGCTTCGAATCCTGCTGATTCTTCAGGAAGTCTGTGGCCATGGGCGTTGCAACTGTGTTTGCATCTTGCAACTGCATGCACTCAATCAGTTCATTTATTTTCTGTCGCTGGCTGAGAAGAAATGATCCGTCTTCTTCTCTTTCCACTTGGATTCCTAGGTAGTACTTGACGTCTCCTAGTTCTTTGACTCCCACCTCTTTGCTGAGGTGTTTCACAATTTGCACATAGTCTCTGTTATTAGATGTTGCGATAATCAAGTCATCAACGAAAGCCAATATATAAGAAAATTGTCCATTATTTGACTTACTGTACAAGCACTTGTCAGCGTTTCCTTGCTTGTATCCAAGTTGCACCAGCATACTGTGCAATTTCTGATTCCAAGCTCTAGCAGCCTGCCTTAATCCATAAAGTCCTTTTTCTAATTTGCAGACTAGATGAGCCTCATTCGGTTTTATAAAACCCTTAGGCTGTTTCATATAAATCTGTTCTGTAATCTCCCCATGCAAAAACGCAGTCGAAACATCGATGTGACGTACGTCCATTTGCTTAGAGGCTGCTATGCTCAAAAGCATTCTCACGCTACTGTATCTTACAGTTGGTGCAAACGTTTCATCATAATCTTCACCATATTTCTGTGAAAAGCCTTGTGCTACTAGTCTTGCTTTGTAGCGTTGCACTTCCCCTTCTGACCCCTTCTTAACCTTGAAAACCCACTTGCAGCCAATGGCTTTCTTACCCGGAGGTAGTTCTGTGAGGGTCCAAGTCTTGTTTTGATGCAGTGCATCCATCTCCTCCTGCGCGGCCTTCTTCCAGAGACTAGCTTCTGCAGTTGGCATCCGCTGAATCTCTTCCCATGTGGAAGGTTCCTGTGGTGACGCCGACCCTGCAAGGTAGGACAACCTTACCGGTGGAACACCTCTGTTGGTTCTGGATGAGCGTCTGACCTCTGGTTCCTGAACCGCATCAGCTTCTTCATCATCCTCCAACGCTGGCATGTCCCCTTCTGGATCCTCTTCGTCTCTGGAGCTGTCAGGATTCTGGTCCTCTGCGTCTTCTGGTGCATCACCTGTAGGGGGCGCTATGACACTAGAAGGCAGATTAGTACTTTGTGGGGTTACAGAAGGAAAGTGTATAAGTTCTTGAGTCCATTCTGACTCCTTGGAACAGTCAATGACAGTCTTCCTTGTGTCAACCTTTGCATGCTCATCAAAATAGATTGCATGTTGTGCGCTGACCTTACCAGTTCGTAAGTCCATCACTCTGTATCCTTTTCCTCCAGAGGCGTACCCAACCAGGATACCTGCCTGTGCTCTGGAGTCTAGCTTGTGTCTGTGTTCCTTGGGCACGTGATAGTAACACAGACTACCAAACACACGTATGTGTGACAAATTAGGCGTTCTTCCATGCCAAAGTTCAAATGGTGTGCGCTCTGCCCCCTTGGTGGGCAATCTATTCTGGAGATAAACGGCTGTATGGGCTGCATTTCCCCATAGCCTTTGGGGCAAGGATGCTTCCTTTAGCATGCATCTTGTCATTTCCATAATGGATCTGAATTTCCTTTCGGCTATCGAATTCTGTTGTGGGGTATATGCGACTGTGGTTACATGTATGATACCTTCCTTGGACATGAGATCTTGCATTTCACGTGAGCAGTACTCACCTCCATTGTCACTCATCAACACACCTGGAGCTCTCTGGAACTTGTTCTTGACCATGGCAATGTAGTCTCTGAACATTTCTACTGTCTCACATTTCTCTCTGATGAAATATGCAACACAATATCTCGAAAAATCATCAAGAAATATCAATATATATTTGTTGTTTCCAAGTGATGGAACATTGATTGGTCCACATAGATCTGAATGCACAATGTCCAAAACTTTAGTACTTCTTTGCTCTGCACAACGTGGAAAAGAAGGTTTTACAGCCTTTTCAGTTATACAACTTATGCATTTTGTTGGAGCCTGGTTGTTGCTCCCTTTTACCTGCAAACCTCTTACAAGATCCTTCTTTTGTAGATCCAGAATGACGTTTCTGTCTCTGTGTCCCAATCTTCGGTGCCACAGCGTTAAATCTGCTTCATCCTTCTGGCTGGAATGGGCGACTTTTGCAGACTGCTTTTCTGAAACATTAAGCTCATAAACCCCATTTGTTAGTCTGGCTTCAGCATACACTTCACCATCTTTGGTTACACTACATTGTCCATTCTCAAATGTGATCTTGAAGCCTTTCTTGTCCAAAGCGGACACACTGAGTAAATTGCAGTTCAATTCTGGCACATACTGAACATCAGACACTCTGGTTCTAAAAGACTCATTATCTACATTGAATTCCAAATGCACAGAACCTGCACCTTCCGACTTCAAAATGCGGCCATCAGCTATTTCGATCTCAGATTCTTGATCATTTAATTCATTAAAATATTCTTTTAAAAAACAGTAATGGGAGCTCGCTCCAGAATCTAAAATCCACGTATTATGCACATTTTCATAATTCTGGACAGCTAAACTCCTCTCTTGTAACAGCATGGAGCACTTAAATCTTTCCTTCCTTTCTGCCTTTTGCTGAAAGGTCTGGGAATTCTTTGCTTTAGAAGCATAATTACAGTCACTTCTCCTAGAGTTGCGTTCTTGAGAATCCAAGCTTTCTCTGCATTCCTCTCTTAAGTGGCTGATTAATTCATTAAAAGTCAGATCTTTTGTGTGATCCATTAGGCTTCTAAATGAAGAAAATGCTGGTCCTAGCGATGCTAGCAAGAAAGTCACCTTAGTCACTTCATTAAGAGCTTCAGGAGTGAGAGCAATTCTTTGCACAATCTCTGAAAAACTCTTAACATGCTCTGTGAACTGCTCTCTGGAGTTCATCTTTAACTTGAGCAATTTATCTAGCAAATGCCTGTAGGAGTTCTGTGTAGATGCTCCATAAATCCGCTCAATGTCTTTTAAAATCTGGGATGCATCATCCTCAATGTTTATTAAGGATAGATGCTCATCGCGAAGTGCACTTAAAATTATGTGCTTGGCTTCGCTATTCTTCCTTTCCCAGGCTTCAATTTTGGCTAAATCTTCTTCTTTATCTCCTGTAGGCTTTTGCTCTTTTATAGCCTGCAGAACGTTCCTTGCACTCAGATATACCATTAAGCGTTGCTTCCAGTGCACAAAATTATGGTCGTTCAGCAGCATATAGTTTGGCCTTGCTTCACTAACAAAAGCTACACTAGCCATCTTAAAATTCAAAAAGTTCAAAAAAAAATTCAAAAATCCAAAAATTTGTCAAAAATTCCAAAAACAAAAACTCAAAAATACAAAAACCTCAAATAAATCTTCACTGCCTCTGAGTACTGTAAACTCTGAGGGAGGGGAGGGGGGTTAATCCCTTTTCAGCACAAAGAACAAAGACAAAGAAACATGTGCTCACCAGGAAGTACTTTTAAAAAAAAATCCAACTCAACTCAAAAACACAATCCAATGCAATCCTTCAAAAATACACAAAAATATGCAATACTGGGGCCAATAACCCTTTGTGGGAATGTTTAGGAGTGTGGATGAGTATATATTATTTATATATCTCAATCCCAGCTTGTGTGAGCAAGCTCCAAACTTAGCAGAGTTTACATTCCCTTTTAAAACACAGCAGAAAAACGTTTGCATAGGCTTGCTTAAGCCAGCTATATTCCTGGTATATTCCCCTTGTTCCCTCTTAAAAGTAGAAAGACACAATACTGATTATAAGATATAAAAGGAGTTTACTTACAGACATCCATGAGTTACAGTACATGCTTCAAGGAGGCAGACAAACTTAGATAAATGTATTTACATGCAGTGAAGCTGCTTCCATGAGGGAACAGGCTTCACCTCTGCTTCTCTCAGCTGCAGGCTGAGAGAGAGCATGCTGCTTCTTCAAAGGATGAGGCAAAATGGACAGTCTTCTTTGGGATCTTCCTCCCAGGTAAGACCACACCTACTTCTGGTTCCTGTAACTCAGTCCAGGTAAACAGGAAGTTAAGCCTGGAGGACTGAGTTACCTTCATGTCCTCTCTAGGAGTGTTGTGTTTGGCTGCTCTGTGTTTACATCCCACATGGAGGAGACTCTTAAGAGTCCCATGGACTGCAAGAAGTTCAAACCTATCCATTCTTAAGGAAATCAGGCCTGAGTACTCACTGGAAGGACAGATCCTGAAGCTGAGGCTCCAATGCTTTGGCCACCTCATGAGAAGAGAAGACTCCCTGGAAATGACCCTGATGTTTGGAAAGATGGAGGGCACAAGGAGAAGGGGACGACAGAGGACGAGATGGTTGGACAGTGTTCTCGAAGCTACCAACATGAGGCTGACCAAACTGTGGGAGGCAGTGGAAGACAGGAGTGCCTGGCGTGCTCTGGTCAATGGGGTCACTAAGAGTCAGACACGACTAAACGACTGAACAACAACAACAACAATTGGTGAGTTTAATGGTATTAAGAGCAGTATAATAGAGAAAATTGCTTGCAGAGATGTGCATGTTACTTGAAACAGTACCTGAATATGTTTATTAGAATAAATTTGTACTAAAACATTTCATGAAGATTTTATTTTATTTTGAAAACATTTGCAAATTGCTTCAGAAATGTGGAGAACTGAGAGAACCTGAAACTGACAGTTTTGCCCTTTCCTTATGGCAAGCTACACCTCCTGAAATCTCTCCTATACAACCATAGGAAGGGCTATAGCAGCTGCCTTAAACTGCTATCAGACCTCTGATCTATCTAGCTCAACACGGTCTACAACAAGCGGGCACTACCCCCCCCCCCACATACACGTGCTGCTACTGAGAAAAGGGGTATCAAAGATACAGGTGTGCAGGGTTCCTCCCAACACTGGAGGTGCCTGGCTCACGTGCATGGTGTCACACAGCAAGAGGAGGCCTGACAGGGCCCACTGCGCCCTCCAAAAGGCCCAAAGGGGCCTGTCGCAGCTGTGAGGGGCTCCATCAGGTCATCCTGCAGCAGCAACAGGCTCCATAGGGCCTTTTAGGGGATGCAAAGGGTACCTTTGGCCCTGCTCCCACCAAGTAGGCTGTGGAATATTGAGGGGGCCTGGCCCCCTTATAGAAAATTGGGGGGGCTTGGCCCCCACAGCCCCACAGAGATTGTGTCCCTTAATAAGAGAGCAAGGATGGAACCCATGCTGTAGAAGACCTTAATATACTGTGAATGAAAGCTAGGGATCAGGAAATAGCAGGACGGGGGGAGTGCTTGATTTGCCTTGCTCTTCTTTGCCTTGGAGAATGGACCATTGCCCAGCTGTAGAGCATCTGCTTTGCATGCAGAAGGTTTCAGGTTCAAACACCCATGGCATCTCTAGGTAGAGCTGGGAGAGAACCCTTCCTTCCAGAAGGCCTGGAGAGATACTGACAGGCAATGAGGACAACACTCAGCTAGACAGGACAAGCATTGACTTCCTATAAAGGTAGTTTCTTATAAAGTGGTACCTTGGGTTACAGATGCTTCAGGTTACAGACGCTTCAGGTTACAGACTCCGCTAACCCAGAAATAGTACCTCGGGTTAAGAACTTTGCTTCAGAATGAGAACAGAAATTGGGCAGCAGCAGCAGCACGAGGCCCCATTGGCTAAAGTGGTGCTTCAGGTTAAGAACAATATCAGGTTAAGAATGGACCTCCGGAACGAATTAAGTATGTAACCAGAGGTACCACTGTATTCCTTTAATGGCTGCTCCCCCTTACAGAAAATGAAAGAGCCAACAGTTATCACACAGTTTCTTTGGTGCTCAGAAGTAGGAGTGAGGGAGAAATTCAATCCGGTTTGCATTTATTTGGCAAACCTACCCAATTCACACGTTCCAAAGCAACACACAAACCCAAACACAGCTACCCTTTGAAGTTTTTGCTTCTTTGAATTTTGCAGTGCAGTTCTCCAACGGAGTGACATGTGCAAAAAAATGCATACACTAGGGAAAAACGTGCATAAGAATACATATGTTAGTGAAAATAACATATAAAAATGCATTATATCAGGCAATGCTCTATGCAGTAATGTCTACATTGGGAGAACTGTGCAGTAAGATGCTGGTTAATTTTCATAAGTGCTTAAAATTTGCAAAGTGATCTGGAAACTTGGAGAACTGAACTTAAGAATGGAAAAGTGAGAAACAGAGAGAAACTGAAATGGACCTATTCACTCGTTCCTCCTCAGATGTCGCCTGTAAGGGGGTGAACAAAAATATAGGGAGGGCAGAATTGTTGCCTTCATACAAGCAATGCTAGAAGCAAAATTTAGGCAGAATCAATTGCAAGCTTCAAAAAATTGTGCAGAGTTACTGATCGGAAAGCTTGGCAAGATATTAGAATTCAAGGATAGCAACAACCCCAGCAATCTTAGTTGCCTTAACCCATTATTATTATTTTTAATATAATGTCACTTTATCTATACTTCATTTCAAGTGCATTGATTTACCAAAGAGAGAAAAACAAGAATGCAAATATCACTATTAAACAGAAGTGCAAACTTTTTCTTTACTGGTAAGGCAAGCATTGAATAATCGCCCTCTTGTCACTTTTCAGAATATTATTGCCGTAATCTCTAAAGTCTGCCTTTTTATTTTTAATGGTCCAAGCTTATTTACTAATCTTCAAAGGACCTTTATTTTACCTAGCGTAGCAATGCAATCCATTAGAGGTCGCAACCCCGCAGGAAATATGGGTTGCCACGGTAACACAAAATGGCTGCTCCAAAGTGGAAAGTCTGTCATTCTCTCCTACTGAGTAATGAAAACAACAAAAACAGGAGATTCTATATTTTGTAAACAATTTTGTGCTTGCTATTTGAAGCCCCTATATTGATCTGGTTTTGTAGAAAAGAATATTACATCAAGGTGGAGTTTGGGGGGGTTGGGGGGAGGGCATTTCTTAGATCATAAAAGCAGGATTAAAAAACATTGCCAGACATTTCACAAGTCTCTTGATATCACAGAACAGTAAGCATTTCAAGACTCCCAGAATGTTACCTTTCCAAAGCCAGCATCCAAAGAATCGTGTGATTAGTTCTGCGCACTCAACAGAGTTCCTGAAGTCTTGGACAGGAGTACCATGTGGGGTCATGGTAGACCCTCATAGCTAAATCCAGCCTGTGGTTACTTCTGAAAAAACCTGCTTATTGCACATTCATCTTGAATTGTTTGCACCAGGGGCCCCAACCTGCACTATTCATTTAAAGCTATATCATACCACTTTAAACACTCACGGCTCTTATTTAGATCAATTCTGATCTTGGCTGGTTAAGACTCGCTACATCAAATTTAAAGAGTGGCTGGTTGAAATAGTAAATCAACTCACTTCCTTTTGTTGAAAGCAGGCAGTTAGCAGCTCAGTCATGAAGAAAACTACATGTATCTTTCAGATACTCTGAGGGCTGTTTCAAATCTTAAACTATAAAATTAACTCTCGCAAGACGCTGTGATGGCCTCCAAATTGGCTGGCTTTAAAAGAAGACTAAACAAATTCATGGAGGAAGATAAGGCTACCAGTAGCTACTAGTCACGATGACTGGATTCTACCTCCACTGTTGGAGGCTATGAATACCAGTCCTGGGGAGCATAGGTTGGGAGAACATTGCAGTTGGGCTCAGGTCCTGCTTGTTGACAGGGTATTACCACATTCTCACCACAACTCAGACATCTTAGGAAATGGGGGCAGGGGAGTAATGATACTCCCTTTGCCAATATCCAGATTTGCTCTCTTCTCTAGCCAGGGCCAACCCAGGATAAATTGCAACTCCAAGCAAAACTGGAAGTGCCACTCCCTGCCGCTGCCTCCTCTGCAGTCCCTCCAACAGCCAGGGGGGGTGGTGCCACTGCCAGGCACAATGCATCCTCACACATGCCAGTACCTCCTCCACCACAGTCCCCTCCCTTCTAGCTGCCTGGAGGCTGCCACCGTGAGGCCACTGCCTCACCATGGGCAGGCAGTCCCTGACTGTAGCTGAAACTGCCACATGGGACACTTTTTAAGGAGGGTGCACACCAAATGGTAAGACAGTTACAGGACGGAGGTGAAAGGAAAGTATGAGCATTACTGCCTTATACCAAGTCCAACCATTGGCACACCTACCTCAGTCAGCGACACTACCAAGATTTCAGACAGGAGTATCTCCCAGTTTTGTCTGGAGATATTGGGGACTGAAGGTCCAGCCTTCTGCACTGCATAGCATGTGGCTTCCCATGACACTAGAGCTTGGCAAATGCTGTACATTCAAACACAAGTATGTATTCTAAATACCAGTTGCAGGAAACTTCAGGAGTGATCTTGTGCTCAGGGTTTCTCAGATGCATCCGGTTGGGCACTGTGAGAACAGGATGCTGAACCAGATGGGTCATTGGCCTGATCCTGCAGTAGCCTACACTTCTTACATTCTTAAGTGCATACAAACCATGAAAATGTTCCAAAATATACACTCCAATTTCTTTCCAAGAAACAAACAAGAAAGAGGGATTTGTAGCAAGGGATGGATCCCAGAAAATAGGAATTGTCTCTGATAAAGAAGTACAGGTTAAGTTGCTGAATGTGTAAGAACTGCCATCATTTCTCTGTAAAGTGCCCAGAGTAGCCTATGGGCTGAAGACCCATGATTATGGAAGCTAAGCAGGTGTGCTTCTGGCCCATCCCTGGATTGCAGACCATCTCAGGAACTGCATGTACACTCCCTTGGTGCCCATTAGGGAAGTAAGATAGGATGTGCATGTAAAAAAAAGAAATAAAGGCACATTTGAAGCACAATCTGCCCCATTGCATTTCAAAAAGAAACAGCTGTGCTACCGTCCATTGATGAACAAGCCCTTGCCTCAGAAACCAGGGCAGGGCAGGTTGCTGGAGGGGAAAATCAGTGCAGTATAAAACAGAAAGAAGGAGACAGGCCATAGCTCAGTGGCAGAGTATCTGTTTTGCATGTGGAATGTCCCAAGTCTGATCCCTGGTATTTCCAGATATGGCTGCCTGCCTGAAACCCTAGATGCCCACTGCCAGCCAGTGTAGACATTTCTGAGCTAGATGGAACAATGGTCTTGCTTAGTATAAGGCAGCTTCCTGCATTCCTAAGGCAGGGAGGGACCCAGTCAATTATCCTTGGTGGGGCTATAGAGGTATCCCCCCCACACACACACAACCGTACTACAGTGCCTCTATTTTCAGCTGTGATGTGTTGTAGGGTGTGGCCGTGTTGTAACAATCAGAGAGGCTTGGGAATAAGGATGGAGGTGCCACAAGGTTGTCCGAGTGTTTTATCTGAAAATGTTGGTGGTTCTGCATTTGTCAATGGATGAATGGAGTTTGCACACCATAAAATAGTTATAAATCTTATTTTTGACACTTTTGTATGAGGTTGTTCTCTGGTGATGTATAGGTTTTGAATCTTGGGGGGGGGGAAAGCTGGCAGGGGAAGGGTGTGTGGAAATACGGTTTTAATTTATTGGCAGAGGTGCTACCTTTTAAGAAGGGTGTTTTTAAATGTAAGGTGAGTGTTTCATCATACTGAGCTTTGAAGACAAGAAAGAAAGAAAGAAAGAAAGAAAGAAAGAAAGAAAGAAAGAAAGAAAGAAAGAAAGAAAGAAAGAGGAATCTGATTTAAATTGTAGATCCTGGCATGAAGATGCATCAAGCTCATGTATCAAATCAATTCTTCAAGTTGAAAAAGAAGGGCAATTTTTGTGTCAAAATGCAGTGGGAGCACCAATATTTGAGGATGTTGGGGTGTTAGTTCTTCTTCTGCAAAGTAAAGGAACTCTTATGATTTGACTGATGAGTGCTGTGAGTCAGTAAAAGGTGAGCAGAATATGAGGATACTGCAAATTAGGTCTGGTTTACATGCTGCCCTTTCATCTAGATTTTGTGAATCACTCTGAGGTGTTTTACAATCAAGCAGTATATAAATTTCACAAAATAAATAGATAGACAAAATTTAATGCTATAAAGGAAAAAGTTGCAGGAACTCCATATTGCCTGTCTTATTTTAATGCAAGTGAATGCAAGCCTAGAGCAACCCATTTCCTGTACTTTTTTGGGTGGGGGAAGGATTCCCATTCGCCTCCATTGTAAATTATCTCCTTTCGGTGTTCTTTTTAGGGTAAGGTAAAGGAATAACTCTGCAGTTTGCTGGCTAAATCAAGACCATAAAATGACAACTAGTGTAAAAGACAACTGAAACCAACTGAATGCGGTTACTAAGCAGCCTCCAGAATGTTAATTAAAGAAAATAATAACCTTTGTGGAATGTAAATATAAAGATCTGTTTCAGCTATCTGAGAAACCAGAAAATATTCTCTCTCCTGTATGACTATGTGGTGTATTTTCCCCACCCTAACTCTGCTGCAATTTCCCTCTGCTGTTTGCGGCTTGATAAAAATTCATAGGGTAAGGTAAACATCTTTTGCTATGGCTAGCAGGGTCACAGAATCACCTGTAAAGAATTAGGTAGCAAGAAGGATCAGGAAATGTGACTCGCTGGACTTAATTAGAGGTTGCAACTGAAAACCCTTAAAAACAAAAACAAAAAAAGCTTCCGTTCTGATACAAAACTGCAAACACCATGTTCCGTCATTTATTTGGTGTTAAAAAAAACAAATGCATTGGTTCATTTTTATCTATTCCCCCAACAAATTGTTACTTAGAAAACCAGCAATTTGTGTCAGGATCTGTATCATGTATTTCACAGTATCAGTGTAAAGATATCACAGGCCCAATCCTGCCCTAGATGACGGATGTGTTGAAGCTAACTTCTAAATTCATTAATGTGGGGCCAAACCATTCTGTGCATTATTTCAAACTGCACATGATGGATGAATGAGTTTTCTTTCCTTTTCCTGACTCATCACCCTGCCATATATGCACATTAAACACTGAACAAATGAAAATGACATGCCAAGTTAACAGTGTTTCCGCAGATTGTTACCCCCTTTAAGGGAGAATAAAATGACATTATTTATTTATTATTATCATTGTGCAAATATTTTAAAACATCTCTGCAGAGGCCCCCAATGGTTATTCATTAGAGGCCATAATCATTTTTAGCAACTCCCTGGGAGCACTAATATCCATATTAAATTAGGAAGTGTTCAGCATCCTGAAGATACAGGAAGTATTTGATCCTCCATTTATGTCAAACTGCATTAAACCTCTCCCCCTAAAATAGTTTATATCTATTCCCCCACAATAGCTGTTTAGGTTTTTTCTCTTTTAAAATGAAGACTTTCACTTCTAGCAGCATTGCCGGTAGATGGTGGAATATTTGCATTTTATTACTACAGTTTATTTACAGCAGTAATAAAGGCCTGCCAAAGTGCTGATCTGCATATTAAAACAAAATATACAGTAAGGTACAATAAAATGCCATGAATCAATCATTTTAAAAAACAACAACACCACAGGACATCAAAATCACAACACAGAAGGAATAAGGCCTTTCCAAACAAGTGGGTTAAAGCATGCTCTCACCTGCCGTACTAGCCATCACAAACGTAGGGGACAGAAACCCAAACAAAGAAAAATACTTAAAAAGGGAAAAAAAAAAGGCTTACCCCCTACTAGAAGAATCAAGGGTGCTCAGAGTATGATTTACTGTTACACATATCTGCCTTTCTGTACATCTTAGCCCCCAATTTTAAGTCTCCTCAAACAGTATATGCACATAAGCTTTAGAAAAAGAAAAAGAGAGATTTAGTTAAGTGATCGTGCATCTAATCAGACTATTTTAACAGCAAGGCATTCACAGCGGAGACCGATGTGGTGCTTTTTTAGCTGGGCAAGGCATCAACTGCAAGCATAGCAGCCCGTTCCAAATCTCTGGCCTTTAACTCAGAGCCATATTGCATTTCAGAAACAGCAGCGGGATCACTTCCAGGTTTCTCCTCTGCTGTCTGCACTCGCTTTTGAGAAGGACACAATGTGTAACCAGATATATTTACAGCCAGAATTGTGGGGGGGGGGGGTTATAAAGAGAGTGAGAGAATTCTTTAAACCCTGATCATAAACACATTGGTCAGAGGAGGATTTCCCAGTGTTTTGTGATCTCAACCACTGAGGGAGTCCGACTTTGAAGCAGAATGTTTAAGGGTAAGGTGCCAGCAAGTGGTGGGGACTTTGCCCTAAGTTACGGGAAACGTAAAAGTGCAAAAGTGGTGCGGATGAGAGAAGAGCACTGCTGGATCTCACCACCACACCACAAAAGGTCCATTTCACTCAGCGTCATGCTTCCCACAGAAGTCAATCCTGTAGGAAGTTCTCCCCCAAGTGAAGCAAATGGCAGTCTTCTTGCATCCTTCCATATCAGTGGGGCTGCAGGAGGAGAACTTCCCACTGAATAATCTCAAAATCCATTTGTGAAGGATGCTTAGAAAGGGAGGGGGAAAGAAAGAAAATGCACCAGCTGTACATAATATTTTCAAAATAGTCTCAGGAAAGCAAAACATGTCCCTGTTTTTCCCCACCACAGAGAATCTGGGGAACGTGAACCCTTTGCTACACCTGAGGATAAGGGGTCGTAAGGGGTCTCTTCTCACTGTGGCCGAACATGGCAGCCAAGCAGCAACATCAGGTGTCACAACCAGCACGGAAAAAAAACAATCAAGGAGCCTTACAAGACGCAGAGGCTTTATATTCTCTGGTTAAGCCCAAGTGCAAAACGATCTTGACTTGAAATTAAAATCTTATTTAGAGTTCTTCTTGAGTTATTTTATTTTGTTTCTATTATTTTGCTATCCTTTGGGGCTAAGCAAAATCAAGCTGGCTCCATGTATCTGTCCCGAACTCTCAAACCTGGAGAGTATACCAGTTCTTATTCAAGGAACAAGCCCAGGAAGGTTAACCAGTCAATGCAAGCCCCATAAGAGCTGTGCAAGAACAGTTTTTGTATATTTTATTGTGGCTTGTGAGAAGGGGAACTACTAGCATATCATGCCCCAAAGCAGAATTGCTATCCTATATGATAATGGCATGGGTCAGAGTTGGAATTTTGCCCAATAACTGTTGTGATCTAGCTGCTATGAATTTCAGAGGTGTTTGTACTGAGCAGTGAATACTGCCCGAAATGAATAAATAAATATGTAACACGGAGGCAGGAAGGTGGAAACTCATCCTTACAATGCATCAAGAAAATACAGTAGGTTCTTATTTTATTAGCCAGCAGTATATGTAACTGATAGAGGAAAAAGGAGCTTTTATGATTTAGACAAATTGGGTTGGATTTAACTTGCAGGTTGCACCCAACACAACATCCATTAATTTCAAGCGGTTTTTTGAGAGAGATAGAGTGCAGGATGCAAAATGTCGGAAGCAGAATCAGCACAAACCTATAGACTATCCCAAAAAGAAAGGATTTTTTTTAAAAAAAAATATCCTTGGCTTTTCTCTTATGAAATAAAGACAATTCAATATATTTCCACCCTACCCCCCACCCTACCCCACATGCACACACTGAGAGGAAGAAATGTTCACAGAAAAGTATTTCCTTTTTTCACCTTTTTTAGGGAAGCTAGGCCAAATTTCACCCCAAATGTTTTTGATATGAAATGCCTTTGTATATTCTATGACTGAGGAGTTTTGCATTTGGGCATCAAACGTTTGATGGCCATTCCAGCACATTATTTAATCTGAATTTTCGTGCAATTGATTTCTCTGGCCTTTGTTGTCAATCCTTTTGTATCAAACGGACCCGGAAGTACTTAACATGAAAGTGTAAGTCATGTTTTCCTGGGACCGGCAGATATTTTAGCTAATATTTAGAATGGCAATTTACAATTGTTTCTACAGAGGAAATTCATGTTGGTTTGTACGTTTCTTTCAGCTGATCAACAGTCAATGTGATTACAAACCTAAAAGTAATTTGAATAAACCTCAAATTGACAAATTAGGACCTAAGAGGCAATCTGCTTATGAAAGAAAAACACAGGATAATCAGCCTTTTTATCAGATGCACTGTGGTCTGAAAAAAAATCAGGAAATATCCCTGTGCTCATTATAAGTGTACTACATCCATTTCATAAACTTGATATAGTTGACTCAGAGAAAGAACAAAGCTAATCATTTTACAAATGTAACAGCATGTTCATTTAAAAAAACCCCACCTAAATAAAGCTTATTTATTGGCTTTATATTTTGAAAACAAATCAAAATGCATTCTCTGTAATCATCCTTCACCTATAATAACCACATCTTAAATGCTACATTGCTGATGAATTATATGCATTTGGAATAATCAGAGAATTAGGTTTCAGAAACCACTTTCTCCAATTTAAACAAATAAATTAGCTATATTAATTTTAATTGTTAATGTAAAGCTGCTTAGCGTTTCTTCATATATTAAAATAGATAAAATAGGTAAGGATGTAATGATGGGGGAGGGAATACAAGAAATAACCATTGGCAATATTAAATGGTAACATTTAAATGAGAACCGCTTTATGTATCTCAGGTCATCAAACACATTTCAAAACTTAAAATGCAGGGTTCTTGTTCTCCCCCCAACACAGAACCACATACACATACCTATGTAAAAGATATTGGGAATAATGAAATTGTTGTCATTTTAGCTTCATCTGGCATAAAGAAAAGTGAAAATACAGGGGCACATTTTAAAAGATTCCTATTTCAACTAAATAGAACAAGCAAGAACAAAATATTGCCTCTATGAAGGAAGACAGATCCCAGTACCAAACCTTTGAGATTTCCTATTAATTCACACAAAGACAATGTTATAACAAACAAAAAAACCTTAAGTGTAGCTACTTAGAATGGAGGCAGGGTACAAAATGGTTGCTGTGTTGGACTGTTAACTAGGAATAACACACTTTCAACTTTGGATTGTCGAAACTTTTCAGTTCTAATTAGCGCAATTTAAAAAGTAGAAGAGAGAAAGAAAGAGATTTCCCTCATAGTCGGTAAGATTTCCTTTTGAATTCCACACTAAATCATTCCAGTTTGAGACATCATCACATTAATAATGACATCTGCCACTACACTGAAGAAGCAGTTAACACATATTTGAAACAGAAAGAACAAGAACATATTAAGACAGAGAGAAAATGGGTCCCAACTCTAAGCAATTAATTGCAAGCTAATGAAGCTTTATTTTAAAGTGCCTTTAAAACAACAGCCCGTTCTCATGTCCATTTCTCCCTCTGAAGCAAAACACACTCAGACTTTGCTGTTTATAAACTTGTAACAACTTAATAAGATAACTTAATAAAACACTTACTTAAGCATACAGCTGCTTTGAATAAAAGAGTTGTTCACCATATAAAAAACAACAAACCTTTAGAGACTTGTCTCTACTTTTACTGTGATTTCACACACCCACACACCCAAACAATAACTAGAGAAAATGAGAAGTCAAGTCAAATATGGAACTTTAATTTAATGGCCCAAAGCAACACAACTTTTCCTCTTTTTTTCCTTCAATATTCTGGTGCCCCCTTTTGGCCTAAACAGTTCAAGACATTTTCTATTTAAAAAATTAATAATATACAGTAGTGTTTAACTTGTGAAGTCTTAATTTAGACTATTATTGACTCATCTGTCCATTGTTCTCCAGTCCTATTAGAAGCGACTTATCGACCATACATTAAAACAGAACTCTCCATCTGAAGTTCAAAGGCAATTCTCCCGTCTCTGATTAGGGGGAGGAGGAGGAGGAGGAGGAGGAGGAGGAGGAGGAGGAGGAGAAAGCCTCAATATAGCTTTAAGAGCAACATTCCTTTTTTCCTTGATAGAGTTTACAGCAAACCACATAAAGGACACAAAATTGTCAGTCTTTACCTTGGCTACAGTGCATTCAGGAAGATAAACTGATTCCTTGTTGCCAGGTGTTTGGGTTCTACATATACAAAGTGGGAGAAGAAGAAAAAAAGACTTTTGAAAAGGTGTAAGAAATTCCTAGTGGTTAGATCCGGAGCTTCCCATGAACTCTGACATATTTGCCAAGTGAGCCTTAAAAGAACTATTCCTTTTTAAATAAAAAAATAAAAAAATAAAAATTTAAAAGTCAAGTTTAGAGAATTAAGCAAAAACAAAACAAAGCCCTAAAAAAAGGTGGGGTGTTGTTGTTGTTGTTTTAAAAAAGAGAATCTCCCATAAACTTGAGGCTGGTTTCTTAAGAGGCAGTAATTATGTTGAAGAAGAGTAACAAGGTCTTTCCACGTTCAACACTGCTGTTCAGGGAGACAGACTCATTTCCTGCCGGGATATTGAGTTCCACTATCTGAAGGCCCAATCAAGTGTGAAGTACAGTATAGTTTTAGGCCAGACTGAAAGGGAAAGGGTTGGCTACTAGCTTAGAGCATGACAACTTTCATGGATTAGTTCAGACCCTATTCTGTTCCTTGAAAGGGTATCACAGCATGAAGAAAGTTCTCAATGCACTACACTTTAATAGCAGAGTAGCTGACCAAAAGCTTCCTTTCGGTATCTATAGAAACAGCCCGGCCAAAATTTGAGGCAAGTGAAGAATCTTGAGCTCGGGTGCTCTGTTTACTCTTCATCTTTGATTTTGGAGAGGAAGGAATTGGGGAGTGAGGATATTGGAGTTACTCCACACACACACCCCACACACATCCAAAAAATCCTTATTTTGTTGATTGTTGCCTGCTTCCACAGCTGACTTAACACATGCAAAGTCTGAGCAAATTTATTTATTTATTTAAAAGAGAGAACTCGCTATGTACTTGGTGTTTTACCCAAAGTCCTGGCACAAGACCGCATGTATGGGTGGAGGGGGTGGAGGAAGAATGGGGGGGATGGAATTAATCCAGGGAGAGAAAGAATAGAAAAGAAAAGAAAGAAAGAGGGATTTCCTGAGTTTGTCCTTTTTTCTCCTCCAAAACCAGCATCAAAAGAGAACAGTGCTCTATCCTGAAAGATTGCAAAACATTCAGTACAGGCAGGCACCCGCCATCTGACTCTGTTATTATAGAGTTCATGGGCTGAACCCAACTACATTTTACGCAGAGTAGAACCCACTGATATTAATGGGCCATGTTCGTTCGTTTCAGTGGGTCTACTCTGAGTAGGAATAGCATTGCATACAACCCCATGGCTATAACATCCAGTTTAGTTATTATAGTTTTGTTATTATTCTTACTTTTCCTCTTTCAGACACCCCCTAACTTGTATAACGTCTTGTCCAGTGAAGAGTTCTGTAGAACTGGAAAGCTGGCCACATTTCTGTGAACATTTTTGGCTGGTCCTAATAAACGCATTGCTCGGCTATGGACTTTACAGGTATAATTCTTCCTACTGCCTCCACTTTACAAAAACCCTTTCAAAGTTTCTGTGCTAAAAGGCAAATGGCTGTTTTTGTATGTATGTATGTATGTATGTATGTATGTATGTTTGTTTGTTTGTTTGTTTGTTTGTTTGTTTTTCTTTTACATTATCATCCCCTCTCTAAGCATCTAATAGTTAGTCATTAGTTACTAAGGGCATTTCCAGATTGTTGCTATTTTGGGACAGGATTCTGCAACAAAATGCTCTTCCCTCCCACTAAAAAAACCCAGAACTTTTGCAAAAAGCAAAGGGATCGGAAAATACACTGGAAAAGGTAGGATAAGATTTATTTGATGCAACATTCTCTAACCTCCCCACAAACAAATTGGAATGGGTGTTAAATAAATAGCTGGTGTTGTCTAACCTCCCCATGAGCTTTTGCAAACAGGATGAACCCTCAAAAAACAGGTCATCTGGAAAACAACCTAAAACTCCCCAACATTTTTCTAAGGGAATCTTTGGGTAGATCTTTGTTTCCATACAGGAGTCCCTTAACGTGTTCTGATGCAGAAGGGAAGCATTTGTGGATGCTTAATCTGCAAACAGGTTGTTAGCAAACAGCTCTGCTGTTGTTTTTCAACTTATCAGTATCCTCCCCCCCACATGCACACGCACAAGGAAGGGTAAATCCTGACAAACTGAGGAGGGAAAATAGAGGCTGTCATTTTAAAGCTGCTGATATCATGTAGATGAGGTATTTTTAAAAAAAATATGCATAATCAACACCAATCCCACAATAAAAACCCACCTAAAATCATTTGAAGACATCACATCTTTGCCCCCCTTGGCATCCCATGTTCAAAGCAGTATCATATCATTTTAAACATGTGGAATGTAAAACGCAGGAGCAGTCAAACACAATATTGCTAGAGTGGACATAGAAAGGGAACTCTAGGCCAGCCAGTTGGAACTCCTGGGCTGGGATGGACTTCCTCTGTGTAACTGGAGATGGATGTGGTCTCACCTGGGCAGGTTAACACAAAACCACAGGGACCACACTCCATCTCTCTCTTTTGGACCACGCTCTCAAGGAAGAAGCTGCTTTGCTAAGAGAGAGGACAAAGGAACTGTTTTCCCTTATGGAACAGTCTCCTGAGTAAATGTTACTTTTACTAAGTTTAAGTCTGCCGTCTGGGATCCAATTGTGAACAGATGATTTCTCGTGAGTAAACGTTTTATACTTTTATAGAAGACTGTGTAGTGTCTTATTTTGAGAGGGATTAATGGGGAAAATACCAGGACATTTATTACAGAGGTTTTAACAAACCTGAGCAAGCTATTGGCTGCGTGTGTTTAAAAGGGGAATGAGAACTCTGCTAATTTCTGGGACTTGTAAACACAAGTTGGAATAGGATATCTTAAACAATATATCCTCTCCTGCATCCCAAAACATTCCCACAAACAGTTATGGATTTCCCCAAAATCCACAGGGTGCCACAGGGTTCTGTCTTGGGCACAGTCTTATTCAACATCTCCATCAATGACTTGGATGATGGGCTTGAGGGCATCCTGATCAAGTTTGCAGATGACACCAAATTGGGAGGGGTGGCTAATACCCCAGAGGACAGGATCACACTTCAAAATGACCTTAACAGATTAGACAACTGGGCCAAAGCAAACAAGATGAATTTTAACAAGGAGAAATGTAAAGTACTACACTTGGGCAAAAAAAAAAAAATGAAAGGCACAAATACAGGATGGGTGACACCTGGCTTGAGAGCAGTACATGTGAAAAGGATCTAGGAGTCTTGGTAGACCACAAACTTGACATGAGTCAATAGTGTGATGCAGCAGCTAAAAAAGCCAATGCAATTCTGGGCTGCATCAATAGGAGTATAGCGTCTAGATCAAGGGAAGTAATAGTACCACTATATTCTGCTCTGGTCAGACCTCACCTGGAATACTGTGTCCAGTTCTAGGCACCACAGTTCAAGAAGGATACTGACAAGCTGGAACGTGTCCAGAAGAGGGCAACCAAAATGGTCAAAGGCCTGGAAATGATGCCTTATGAGAAACGGCTTAGGGAGCTGGGTATGTTTAGCCTGGAGAAGAGAAGGTTAAGGGATGATATAGAATCATAGAATCATAGAATCCTAGAGTTGGAAGAGACCACAAGAGCCATCCAGTCCAACCCCCTGCCAAGCAGGAAACACCATCAAAGCATTCCTGACAGATGGCTGTCAAGCCTCCGCTTAAAGACCTCCAAAAAAGGAGACTCCACCACACTCCTTGGCAGCAAATCCCACTGTCGAACAGCTCTTACTGTCAGGAAGTTCTTCCTAATGTTTAGGTGGAATCTTCTTTCTTGTAGTTTGAATCCATTGCCCCATGTCCGCTTCTCTGGAGCAGCAGAAAACAACCTTTCACCCTCCTCTATATGACATCCTTTTATATATTTGAACATGGCTATCATATGAAGATCTACCTTAGGAACAAGGGGGGGGGGAATAAAAATCTACATCAGAATCTGCTGCCCCTGTGGAGCCTGCTGCCTGAGACAGTCACCTCACCTTGCCTCATGAGTGTGCTGGCCCTTGTGATCAAGCATTCCTATTCCTTATGGCAGGCCCCCCCCCCCAAAAAAAAAACCAGCTCCACCTCCTTTCAGTGCAGCTTGTCTGCACGTTCCCCTTTATAAGATTGCCAATTTATTTTGCTTGATTGCTTATTGTTTCAGGGACTCGTAAATCATGTTCCCATCCTGTATCCAAAATGACATACAGAGCAGTTGGATTTGAACAACTTTGTGCTATTAAAATGTTCAGAACTCGAAAGCACCAACTCAATCTGCAGCAGCAATTAAAGAAAAGAAACACAAGGCTTCAAAGCTCTGTAAAATGCTTTGTTCAACTAAGGGCACTTCCAAGCTCATGATAATTTCAGATGGGATTTGTATAGGAATTTGATTTAGAGGTCTTTGCACAACAAACCCACTTGGCCTCCTCCAAATTGGACTTTTTTCTGCAAGTAAAGTGAAGGGGATATGTCCCGGAAATTGTGAGGTAGCAATTGCTTGGCACAACATCATCTAACCTCCCCCCAAATAATAATAATAATAATAATAATAATAATAATAATAATAATAATAATAATACTGTCAAGAATAATAGAATCTATAAATAATAGCTGGCAGCATCACAACTGTCTACCAGCTTAGCACAAGCAAATCAGGATGAATTCTCTACAAGAACAATCCACATCTGGAAGCAGACCTTGTCCCAAGCCTTCGGCAGCAGGAAGCATTATCTTGATCAAGGATGCTCTCAGAACATGTTGGGAACCAAATCTATCAAGCAACTATCCTTTCTCGTTGATCTTGGATATCTCTCCCCTGCCATGTTCCGTCTAGGGTGACAGAAGACTTCAAACTACCTGTGGCTGCCTGCAGACTTGGGCCACTTTCAGACAGCCTGTTCATCAAGCATTCCTTCTGATTTGTTTGTGAGAAGGTTAGATGATGGTGCTTTCAAGCAAGTATTGCCCCACACTTTCCGTTGCATTTCCCCCTTCACTTTCCTTACGTCAAAAAGTCTTATCTATAGGAGAAGAAGCAGGTTTGTTGCACAAGACCTCCAGGTCAACAATAGTTGCACAACCTGAGTCTGCCATTACAGGGACTGAATGCTATCTGAAAGTAGCAGCAGTCTGGAAGTAGCCTTAAAGACCTCCTGGGAAAGTATAGTGAGAGCTCTGCTGCAGGTCTGCAATGGGTTTGTGTGCCCAAACGCAAGAGGCACACTCACAGGCTCACCACCCTGGCATAGAGCCTTATGCAATATGAAATTGCTGAGGGGGGAGGCACAGCAGTGACATGCAGTCATTGGACTAAGGCAGGGGTCAGCAAACTACAGCCCCCAGGCCGGATCAGGCCCACCTGGGTCCTAAATCCGGCCCACACCGTGAAGCCAGAACCCACCACGAAGCCAAGACTCCCGGCGATGGCAACAGGAGGAAGAGGCCGAGTGGCAGCAGCTCTGCCAATCAAACGCTGTGCCTTGTTTACCTCAGCAGCGTTTGATTGGCAGAGACGTCCCCGCGCCACGCTGAGGTCAACCAGGCGCGGTGTTTGATTGGCAGAGCAGCCATTGCTTGGCCTCTTCCTCCCACCACTGCCACTGCTGCCGCCCTGGTGCTCCTGTGGGCCAGAGAGCAAGTGGACAAGTTCACTCTGCCTACCCGCTTCACGAGAAGCAGCAGCAACAGCAGTGGTGGCAGCGGCGGTGGCAGCCCCTGGGAAGGTAAGCATAGTGCCTTCTTTCTCTAGGTGGGGAGGAAGCCTATTTCACACCGCCGCCACCAGACCTTCGGTGAATGAGGAAGGCGGCAAACCGAGAAGGGGGGTGGGGCTGGGGGTGGGGAGGAGAACTGCTTGCCCCCCTTGCAGTATGCATAGGAATTTGTTTTTTAAAAATATATAGTCCAGCCCTCCACAAGCTCTAAGGGACAGTGGACTGGCCCCCTGCAGAAAAAGTTTGCTGACCCCTGGACTAAGGGGATTAAGCTAGTCCCCTAAATGTTCCCCTGGTTCCTCCTTCCCAAAGCCCAGGAAGCTTCTGCCCTGCTTAAGGAGGGTGGCATGATGCTCACGTGCATGATGTCAGGACATCACAACATCACATGCCCCTTGCAAGCTAGCACCTCTGGCCCCAACTGTTCCCCTATTTAAAATTCCACCTCACACCACTGGGGCACAGTCAGGGCTGGCCCTCCCATTAGGCTTGGTGAGGCAGTCGCCTCAGGCTGCAAAGGGTGGAAGATTTGGGCCCCTGAGGTGCACAATGCTCACCACATCTTGAGCTTGTTATCCACAGAAATCCCCTGAGAGGAGCAGGGCTGCTGCTGCTGTCACCACCTGTTCCTCTCCAGATTTTTTTCTCCCCACCACATTTAGCACACTGGCGGTTTCCCTGGACCATCTCCAGTCACCTCAAGTGGCAGCAGCAGAGGAAGGGGTGTGGAGAGGGAGAAGGAGGAGGCTGCAGGAGAGGGAGAGGGAGGAGGAAGTGGCAAGTGCCATCTTATGTTTTGCCTCAAGTGGCAAAATGTATTGGGGACATTTCAGGAAAGCCTCCTTCATGTGAGCATTAGGGTTTAATAAAAATGTTCCAGAGAGTCCATGTGGAGAGGTGCTTAGAACATTGGCCTAGAACTAGGGACTTGGTTTCAAATTCTGCCTAAGTCAAGAAGCCTGCTGGATGATTTTGGATCAGTGACTATCTCTCAGTCAAGTTTACCCCGCAGGGTGGCCATGAGGAGAAAAATGGGCCACATAACCCTCCCATTAGTTTTTTTAAAGGGTAGTGGGATATTTTCTTTTTTAATTTGTTGCATTTATATACCCCGCCTTCATTAACTCAGTCCTCGGGGCAGTTCACTAGACACAGATTCATATCTGGTTCTGTTGGGTATTCAGGGTTACACCCCGCCAAACCCTTACTCATGTCCATTAATTTCAATTACATTTTATTCTAAGTGGCATAGCGGATTCAGCAGTCAATTCTCCCCTGCCTCCCTTTTTTTTGGGGGGGGGTATTGAGTGTGTTTGCCTTGGGGGTTGGGGAGTTGGGGAGGCATTCCCCGGAGATCACAGGCATTTAGATTTCATTTTGTTGTTTCTGCATGCCTCTTTTATTTGTCAAGCTAAACAGGGGCCAGAACCTCCCACTCTTGCATAGGGGCATATTTAGTGTGGTGGTTCCCGCTCTCCCCCCAATAAAACCAAGCATTGCACTTTTTATTTTATTTTTCCCCCTTCTGCATGCGATCTCTATTCAAAGGGAATATTACACCTGCCTCCTCGCAGCCAGGAGGGTTTTTCTTCTCCTTGCCTTCCCTCCACTGCATCTGCGGGTATCCGGGCTTGGACACAGAGGCCTTTTTCTCCTCTTCATCTGCAGAGATCAGTAGATGCCTCCCACAGCGAGCAGCTCAAGGTCTAGATTGCACCACAATGCTCTCCTCTGGCCTTTGTAGAAAGCACTAATCCTGAGTCGACTCAGACCCAGAAATTCTTCACACAGAGAATTGGGAGGGGGTGTATTTCCTCTCCCCCCTCCCCCTCCCAAACTTAATCCAGCTTGCAGGCATTGATGCCCTTTAATCACAACCCCAGCTAAGATATCTGGGCTCAACAATCATAAACTCCTCCAGGAAAAGACTCGGCTCAGTCCAGACCCCCAAATGCCCAGTCCTCGGACAGAAAAGCAGATGCTGACCAGGCCACATGGTAGGACTCTCAGCCCTTATCCTAGTGGTGAACCTACTTGATTCACGCTTTTTGAAACAATACTGATCCAATGCACAGCTTGCTTTTGAAATCTGCACATCCTTGGAGTTTGCATTGCAGTTCTACAGCTGCAGGATGAGGGCAGAAATCAGAGAATCAAAGAATCACAGAGCTGGAAGGGACCACAAGGGACCTTTACTCCAATCCCCTGCAATGTGGGAATCTTTTGCCCAGTGTGGGGCTTGAACCCACAACTCTGAGATTAAGAGTCTCCTGCTCCAACCAATTTAGCTACATGTCCTAAAGTAAAGTGTGTGTAAAGATGCACCTATTACTGAAAGAAGCATACAGACACACACACAAATGCATTATACCAGTGGTGGGGAGATTGCTTTGCACACACTTCAAGGCCTCACCTGCTCTCTCTTCTTTTCTTCTTTTCTTTCTTCGTGTGAAATATTATTACTCTGAGAAAAAGAATGCTAAAAGCAAACAAAAACTGTAAGATACGTAAGAGTGGCACAAACCACATATCGTGTTCAATGGCAAAAGAAAAGTTAACTCCAGAGCTCCAGGTCTTGTGGGAAGGCCATGTAAGTTGTTGTAAGTGGTGTTTGTCCATGCACGAAACAAAAATTCCACAAGACAGCACATCATGTGTCTGGTGTAGCTGTGACTTTCAGTATTAGGAGGTGCGGTGTATTTTCCCCAAAATAGCCATATTCCAAAGGTTTTCGTACCAAAGGATAAGGTCCAAGTCCCATAATGTTTTCCATTTCTGTGTGATGGGGAAGCATGCAGTGGCCAATATAGAGATTGCTAGATCATTGACTATAGATCTCATGGGCCAGCCAGCCCTGGCTGCAACTTACTGGTGAAGCACATGCTTTGCATACAGAAGGCTCCAGAAACCCTAGACAGCTGCTACCAGTCAGGGTAGACAATGCTGAACCAGATGGGCCAAAGGTCTGTCTCCATATAAGGCAGTTTCCTATGTAGTCAGCTAGATCAGATCAAACATTTATCTAATCCAGCAAAGTGACCTCTCCAGACAGCCGAACAACTCTTCTTTTCTTATCTCTTCAGTTGCAATCTCCTGGGTGACGTGGATGCTGTTAGGCTGTTGAATGTGCATGTGTACATCCGCTTCCCTCCCTCCCACCCTCCCATCTGCACGGCCCCGGGCACTGGCAACAGTCGCTACGCCACTGCTTGCAGGGACCAAGTGCCAGTGGTGGTCAGGGCTGGAGGCAAAACTGGGCCGAGCAACCAATATAGATTTTACCTTTGCACAGTATGCTAGTTTCCACCCACACTCATGCAACCTTCTCTACCCTCCATCTTGTTAAAGATATAAGCTCAATATGCATAAAATGTAACATTTGTATGCATTGAAATTTGATTTTTTTTTATTATTATTTTTGCAAAGGTTTGTAAAACAGGGGTTCACTCTGGCAAAGGCACCAGAAAAGTTTGGGTGTTTCAGTTTCAGTTTTCAGGCTAATTGATTACTTGTTGCTGGAAAACCACGCAGAGTGATCTCTCACAGCAGGAAGGTGAAGCAAGTTGCTAAGGTTCTTTCTCTGGGACCGGAGAAAGGAAAGTTCACTGAACTGTATTAAAGACCTAAAAGAAGACGGGACTGCCCTGTTAGTTTGTTAATGAGCAATGTGCTACTTTGTATCATGTAATGTTTATTTGTAACTATTTTAAGGCTGTTTCCAGCAAAGCTTTGAAACTTGTTTTGTGGTGCAGAGCATTCATTTCTACTCTGCACAAGGTCCAGATTAGGGATTCCATTGCAGCAACTCTAACACATCCAGACAAGCAAGAGGCATATCAAAGTTCAAGAAAACAGGGGTGCCAACTTGAACAAAATATAGTGTGGGGGCCCAGGTAAGCCCCGCCCTGCATAACTGTTCACATGACACAGTGCACACACACCATTTGAATGGCAACACCCATCAACTTTGTGGGGGCCCAGCCTCCTCAAATATTTTATTATGAAGACCGAAGCCCCCATAGCCCCTGGGAGTTGGCTCATATGCAAGGAAACATTCCCCTGCCAGACAAAAAACAATAAAAGAGAGTAAGAAAGAGGGCTGGTGAGTGCTGTGACCTGGTGAGCTGAGGAGGGGGCCAGGCCTGGAGTGGGGGAGCCAAGTTTGGAGGGGCACATGTGGATCCTGTGCCGAGATTCCCCACCCCTGCTTTAGGATCAAGGCTTTAAGTAACTGCTGGGTATGGTCTGAAACATAGCACAGAGTAACTTTAGCACCCAGCACTTCATTTCCTCAGTGCTGCCTGCAGGGCTTCCTTGCACATACTCGTCTAAGACACACAGAAACAAACAGAATGCAAAAACTGGTTCAAAGGCCGTCTTCAGAGCCAAAAGATGCCTCTGAATACCACTTGCTGGGAATCACAAGAGGGGAGAGAGGGCTGTTGTACTGCAGTCCTGCCTGCAGGCTTCCCATTAGAGGCGTAGCTGAACAGTAGAGCAGTTGCTTTGCATGCAGAAGGTCCCAGGTTCAATCCTTGGTATCTCCAGGTAGAGCTGGGAGACACTCTTGCCTGAAACCCTGGAAAACCACTGCCAGTCAGTGCAGACAATACTGAGCTAAGTGGACCAGTGGATTTGACTCAGTATAGAGCAGGTTCCTATCTCCAAGAGCACCTGGTTGGCCACCTTGAAAGCAGGATGCTAGACTAGATGGGCAGGGCTCTTTTGCATTAATGTTGTCTTGAAACAAACTTTCTGTTACAGGGTTGTTGTTGTTGTTTTCTTCTTCAAGAGCCATGGGTTTCTTAATGAAATCCTTTTTATACTTTGCATCTGAAATATCAAATTGAGGCTTTTCAATATTTTGTTCCTCTGGCTTCAGCCATAAAGATACCATCAGTCAAAATGTCACTGTTTTGAAAGAGATCTTTTTTAAAAAACAACAACAACAAACCATTCAAAGCCAGAATGATCATCCTATTTTGTTTCATTCTAGAGACAAGGAAAGGCGTGTTGCTGTTTTGTTTTGCTTAAGTCACTATATCTTTAGATCTTTCCCTGTATTTTAGGGAAGGCCAGACACGAAATGCTGGAGGCTTTTGGGTTGCGGGGGAAGGAAAAAGACTTCTCATTTATAGTACAGAGGGAATTCTGCAAGACCAAGATGAGATGAGATTGTTTTCTCAGCTGCCCAACTCAGTGTTGGTGATAGAGCTTGAAATTAGTTTCACAGGGTTTTTAGTCTCACACAGAGTTGGTGCGGCAGGTACTGGTGCCATTAGGCGCCTCATCACGCACACAATCACATAATTCATTCTCACCATGTGCTGCATCAGTGCTTCTTTCTGGCTGAACCTCCCTTCCACTGCAGCTCCAGGGTTCCTGAGAACCCAGAGCTCGCTCTCCTGTGGGCACAGCATGGGTTGATACAAGAGGCTGGGGAAATGCCAGTGAGAGCTTTTTACTGCCTTGGTGCCACCTGCTTTCCTTCTCAACTCCATCGATCCAAAACCCAGAGCACCATGGTGGCATAGAGACTCCAAAACACAAAAAGGGGTGGAAAAAGCCCCACAGGTTGATAATGGACAGGTCCCGGGGGTTGCTCTTTGTTCTCTACCTAGGATGCACATTGTGAAAAGATTCTGTTCACTATTGGAGACAAGTACAGGAGCATTCCCATCCTCAGAGGTACCAAGAGATGGTGTCTTCCTAATGACAGTGGAGGAAGGAGATCCTGTTTTCCACCTGTCCCCAAAGCACATTAGTTTCCTCCCTGCTAAAGTTTCACAGGGAGATGTGGCAATTAAGGATACCGGTATATGCTAATCTGAAAGGAGTTCTTCCTTGGTGTGTTGTGCGGCAAGCACACAGAGTGCAACGAGATTGAGTGTTTTGGGGGGGGAGGCTCAGTTACCGGTAATTTCATTGTACACAGGTTGTACATTGACAATACAGTGGTACCTCTGGTTACGTACTTAATTCGTTCCGGAGGTCCGTTCTTAACCTGAGAAACCACTTTAGCCAATGGGGCCTCCCACTCCTGCCGCACTGCCAGAGCACGATTTCTGTTCTCATCCTGAAACAAAGTTCTTAACCCAAGGTACTATTTCTGGGTTAGCAGAGTCTGTAATCTGAAGCATCTGTAACCTGAAGCATCTGTAACCCGAGGTACCACTGTAAAGGTATTATTATTATTATTATTAAAGCCTTGGAACAGGGGTGTTCATACCCAGTTTACCAGCAAACTGTTTAAGGGTGCCTCAGGTATGCAGACTGTCAATATTTTGCAGGATGGATTCAAGTGCATATTGAGAATTTAGGTTTGTGGAGTTGAAGTGGATTGAAGTGCTGTTGTCACCCTAGCACAACAAATCCACCTTTTCTTTTCTTGATTTAAAAAACGGCTTTTGTCGTTTGGAAAGTTGCAGGGAAATGCACTGAAAAAATGTGGGAGAAAGGAATGGATGCAAATCAGGATGAATGCAATAGGACGCTTATTGTCATATAACCACCCCATAAACTAACTAGAACAAATGCTCAATAGAGAGTGGGTGTAATCTAACCTCAGCATAAGCTTTGTGCTTGCAAATTGATATGAATGCTGAACAAAAGTTGTCTGGGGGACTCCTATGCAAGCCTACTCATCTACGGTGATACCCAGTGTATAATTTGGACCCATGACAACAGGTGTAGTAGGGCAGATAGAGACACCGCAGGCAGCAAATCCCCCACCCAAAAAGCAGGGTTGAAATCACTACTCATCAGCTGATGGGCAGAGAGCTCAGCTCTGCTGCACCAGCTCCATGTACACCTACAACACATAGGCCTGTGCCATCCAGAGCCAGGTGCAAATGTTGGCTCAGGGGGTGGAGCCAAATATCAGCTGTGCTCCATAATTCACCCCTGGTAAAAACTACCATAAGTGAGAACAAATCTACAAACTGCGGATTAGAAATCTGAACACTAAACAAAAACCCTCCCGCAGAACTGCCCAAAGGCACCCAATTGAGATAATTATTAGGGCAGCCATGGCAGGTAAATTTTTTTTCTTCTATTTTTTTTAACCTTGTGTTTGTTTTTTTCTTACTCTCATTAAATTGCTGGGATCCAGAAACCCTTTCTGATCTACTGCAAATCAGCTGTTAGATCCTGATCTACCTTGAAGCCACCCCTGCATTACAATCAACCTGTCAAGATGTTGCAGGCTGGGGGGGGGGGGCTTAATTACTCTAAATGCACCCATTATACCATCACAGTGACCACCTCTGCAGACCAGTCTCATCAGCTGCCATTCCACAGCCTTAGCTCTGTTGACTGTCAGTCCTCCATAGCCAATGAACAACCGGCTGGGAGGATGTAAAGAGTGGCAAAGTCCTTTTTTCTAATATTTTGCCAATAAATAGTGAGCGGTAGGTACTCCTTTAGAACACACATTCCACTTTCTCTCTCTCTCTCTCTCTCTCACGCCTCTTATAAGAGGAACACCTCTTATTTCTAAGGTGGCATCCAGCATGCACATGCTGTTGCAAAACTAAGTGAAGGATATTGATTTGGAAGTGTAATTTTTGCATGTATGCAAATGTTAATTGATTAATTGATTTGCCCAATTCACGCATGAGGATTTATTTATTTGGGTGACAACTTTACTTGAAGTGCTTCCCCCTCCTCTCTTTTTTTACTTTCTCTGTTCCACGTGTTGATTGAAAACAGGGCAAAGAAAAGAAACAAACCTGATTGCTTTGCATCTGATTCAAAAGAGACTATTAAAAAAAAAAAAAGACATTCACACAGAAGTGCTTGAAACACCCCCTTGTAACAAAGTGAGCCCCCATTTGTTTGAATGCAGGACAAATTCACAACAGTTTCCTCCAGCCAAAGCCATGAAGATATTTATATATAATTTATCTTTCCAAGTTGTCATCCTGGCAAAAGACCTCATGCTGTGCAGCAAGATTCTCTTGCTACTTAAGAGAGAATTACGTGATTAAATTGAGACCTGAAAAGTATTGAACAAGTGCGGGGGAAGAAAAGGTTCCCTCTTAAGGCCTTAATGAAGTGGGCTCTGGGCTCCTCCAACATCAACTTAGCCTTGTGTACTTTGTTTTCATTCTGGTTAATCACCGGCCAAAGCTGCAGTGCGGACCACCAGTTCCCAATAAACCATAAAAGGCAGATCAGAAGGCATTGTTCTTTTCTGCAGAGCTTAGCAGACAGCCGCTGAATTAAACCTGTTCAAAGTCAGAACACTCAAGGAGAGGAAAGAGGGGCCATAGACGGCTGTGGGGGGGGGGGGGGGGGGGGGGGCGGGGGAGGTGGGATCTGAAAAGTAAATTAATGTCTTAGGACATAATTGATGGTGCCCCGTACAAAAGCACCAAGCTGAAGCCTCATGCCGTCGTCGAAAATTAAAATATTGGACGGCAACTGCAATTTGGGAAATCAAGGCAACAGCAGCTAGCCAGCAAATTGTTGCATGAACATTGCTTAGGGAGGCTGCAATGTGGTTGTTTTGTTTTTTCTCTAGGGCAAAGAGACGCATCACTCTTTATAAAGAAACAAAGGTGTGTATCGCTTACTCCCCCCAAAAAGATTGAGGAAAGCACATGCTACCGGTAATCTTGCCAAACACAAGTTTTAAAACCCGTGTTTGCCAAGATAACAGGAGTACAGGAGAAGATGTAACTGAATGAGAGAATCAGCAGGTGGATGAAGGGACTCTAAGCTGCTCCCCTCCTCCCGTAACTGGGCTGGTTTTGGATTCCAGTCCACCCTAGGGGGGTGTTAAAACAACAGGGAAATGGGCATCTGCAGAAAGAATCTGTGTGACAGAAGAATTGAGATGTGCTTCCTATATGCCATGTCTCCCCTCCAAGTGCCCTCACTGTCCCCTGCAAATGTCCTTGCTTTGGAAAGAGATAACTGCTCTTTCAGAATGCGAGATCTATTGCTGCTCATGACACTCATTCTTTTCTCTGCCCAGTACAATCAATCCCAAATAGTTTGTGCATGTTCTTTGTAGTGCCACAAACCCTGCAAAAACTTAAAGGGTAGCAATACCAATGGGATAAAAGAGCATGACTGGACAGTCACTGTCTGGAGGTGTGTGTGGGGGGGGAGAGGGTCAAGCCCTCTCTCTTACCATTACAGTCTCAATCCAGGGGAAGTCTGCCCTGGGTGTCATCCCATAGGTGGGTGACAAAATCCCCCCTGGGTGGATCACCGCCACGCTGATCGCCCCCCCCCCAGCCAGGTGGACCACCACCACACAGATCACCCCCGTAGGCAGATCACCCTCCCCCCGGGAGCACTGTATGTGTGCCACTCCAGGTGCCCAAGCGGCTAGATCTGCTGCCATCTCAATCCAGTCCAGATCTCCAGTGTCTTGTTTCATTTAAAGCCAATCTGGCACTCTCTCCGGTGTCCATGCAGCCCCAACCTTATCACCACCTCATTCTTCCCCGTAAGTGCCAGCAACTCCACAGCCAGGAAGCTGTTGTGAGTCCGATCCACCAAGTGAGCCATTCCTGCTTTGCACTGAGGCTCCCTAAGGGAGCTGTAGCTTCAGCAGTGAGCAGCTCAGTCTGACTCTGGGTGCTTATATGTGAGTGGAAGGCTCCACCCCTTCTGGCTCTCAGCCAGCCCTTGATCCATACAGGTGCTCCTCCTGGGCAGCCTCCTGTGCAGCTGGCCAGGCTCTGCGCTGACATTCATGGAACTCTTGTCTAGTTTACCTGTGGCCTTCAGGGTACTGAGGGGAGCCTGAGGTTTGACCACTCCAGTCTGGGAGCGTTCAGGAGCAAGACAACATTAAATAATGCCGTGCAAGTTGCAGCTGACTCTGTATTAGCAAAAACACATTCTGCACATGAGTGTCAGACCATCTCCAAGAAGTCTTGCCCCCATGAAGTGGTTGCTGAGACTGAAGGTCCCCACCTCCCCACAGCTGTTTAAGTCCCTTCCTCTCCAGGGCTTTTCCCAAGCAATCAGAAACTGTGTCTACTTGTCCTCAATCTCTCCTCTGCCCTTTTCACTTCTGGTTCTGGAAAACAAGTGGGGAGGGGATCTTGTTGCAGCAGGAGGGGGAGATGCCCGTGGCTCTTCTCCAGCCAAACTCATCTCTGCCTCTTGGTCTTCCTCCTCTCGTGCTTCCGATTCTGATTTTGATTATGGACTCCTCTCTGCCACTGACTCTCCCAGCTCACTAAGCCCTGTTACCTGTTCAGCTTCCAACGTCTCCTCTTCCCAGTCTTCTCCCTCTTCTCCCTCTGACCACTCATCATCACCCCACCACCAATACCCGGGCTCTGAGACGTCTTCCCCTGGGAGTTCCCCAGCTGGTTCTTCCCACCATTCCTCTGTGTCCAATCAGTCCATGACATGGACTGGGGAACGGCCCATTCCTGAGGCAAAAGGGGAAGGCACCGCCCTGCACTCCTGCAAAAGCCTAGCCTGCCAGGGTCATGCAGCTGCCCCTTGGATTCCTCTGCCTAAGGCAGCTGCTTCAGTCTGCCTTATGACAGGCTGGCCCTGGGCCTTGGTTCAGTGGTAAAACACCTGTTTTGCATGCAAAGGTCCCAGATTCAATTCCCCAGTATCTCCAGTAGGACTGGGGAAAATATCGGAAAGCTGCTGCCAACCAGTGTAGATAATACTGAGCTAGAAGGACCAATAAGCAGCTTCCTATGTTCCTATGTTTTGGATCCAAGGGCTCCTCACAGTTGCTGCCAATGTGGAGGAGAGCCCAGGATCCAAGTCTGGGCAGGGCTGAACCTGGAAAAAGAATGTGACCCTCAATTAAACAGGGATGCCTTTTCAGTCGATCAAAAAGCTTTGAATCTAACTGATGCATTGACTAACTGAACCCTGGGAGTAAGCCCCATTGAAATCAATAGGAGTTACTTCTGGGCAGACACAGCCAGGGTTGTGCGGTAAGGCTGAGATCCATCTAAGCCATATGCATGGTAGGCCCACTGACATTTACGGGCATTCTCCGTGTATGGCTAACTCTGAGTATCATCCTATGCGTCCGTGGTCCTAATTGCTATTGAACCCTTTGTGAAAAGAAGCAAACTCATTTATCCTTCCCTTTCTCCTTGAAGTCCCAAATCGGTGCCCTTCCCCATTCCATCTGCCATTCCCATTGGATGTGCTGCCACCTACAGGGCAAGGGTGGATCAACAGCCCAAGCTGACTCCCTCCAGAGCTGGCCAGTGTCTCTTCCATGTCCTAAAACAAAAAACTGTCCGACATTGGCAAGCAACCGGAGCCATAACATGATTGCATGCCAAGAGCAATTGGACCTGCATCAATGGAGACTTTGCATCGATGCAGTGATCCCCAATAGGTGGAGTTGTGAAAGGCCAAAATGTTTCACGAGCAGGCTAACTGCTCTCTGAACGGATTGCTCTTTATAAAGCTGGGGGTTTAAACAGTGGGATAAAACGGGAGTGGGCAACCTTGGGCCTGGGAACCATACACTCTCTTCAGCCACACCAGTCCTCCTTCATACCGTCCTTGAGTGTTTTCGCCTGGCTGAACTGTGTCCTTGAACTCTGATCATGCCTCTGAGATCAGAGGGGGTTGGGTGGGTGGAAATTTAGAAAGTAGCATCAACAGACTGCATCAACAAAAGTCTATAGTGTCCAGATCAAGGGAAGTAATAGTCCCACTCTGTTCTGTCTTGGTCAGGCCACACCTTGAATACTATGTCCAGCTCTGGGCACCACAATTTAAGAAGAGTGTTGACAAGCTGGAGTGTGTGCAGAGGAGGGCAACCAAGATGATCAAGGGTCTGGAAACCAAGCCATATGAGGAGCACTTGAAGGAGCTGGGTATGTTTCGCCTGGAAGAGAGGAGACTGAGAGGAGATATGAGAGCCATCTTCAAATATCTCAAGGGCCGTTACATGGAAGATGGAGGGTAGGACTCGAGGCACCCTGCTCTGGAGGGTAGGACTCAAGGCAACGGTTTCAAGTTGCAAGAAAGGAGTTTCCTACTAAATATCAGGGAGAACTTTCTGGCAGTAAGAGCTGTTCGACAGTGGAAAGGTCTCCCTTGGAAGGTGGGGGACTCTCCTTCATTGGAACTTTTAAAGCAGAGGTTGGGTGGCCATCTGTCATGGAGGCTTGAGTTGAGATTCCTGCATTGCAGGGGGTTGGACTGGATGACCCTCACGGTCCCTTCCAACTCAACAATTCTATGATTCTATGATTGGCAGCAGTTCTCCAGGATCTCTGTAGGGTCTTTCGCAGCCCTACCTGAATAGCCAGGGATTGAACCTGAGACCTTTTAGACACAAGGGAGATGCTTTACCCCTGAGCTGTGGCTCTTTCCCAAGGTCATCCTTAGCAGAGAAGCTGCTCACAATAATTCCAGCACGGAATGCTCCAAACTCTCCTTGGGAATGTTTTTATGGCTAAAGCTTGCATGCTGCAAAGTCTTAATTTTCTCGCTTTCAGAGAGAGAGAGTTCCCTCTGCCAATCCCCTCATATTATTAAAATTAAGAAGACATATTTTTGAAGACACCAACACCTCATGTTGAGCAGCCAATACACTGCTCACATCCACGCTACACAAAGCACATGGCTTCTCCCAAAGAATCCTGGGAACTATAGTTTGTGCAGGGTGCTGGGAATTATAGCTCAGCAACAGCTCTGTGGATTCCTGGGGCAGGGAGATCCACATGCTTTCCATGTATGCTAGCTGTGATTTAAATGTGTGCTGTGGATTTGACCACTGTTTAAGGATTTTTGCCAGACAGCAAAGTTCAGATTTTTTTCGCCCTGCACCAAAACTCTGAAAGCACCGTATGAGAGATTCATTCTCTCAGGTCTTTTTGCTGCTGCACATATTAAACAAAACCAGTCAAACAAAAGGAAGCTAATGATTGCAGCAGATCACTCCTGCCTACCTTCTGCCATCATATCAGGAGGGGAACATCGATGGCTGAGTTGAGGGGAACTACAAAAATTCAACGGACCAGCTAAGCTGTATGGCCATTAAAAAAAAGAAAAAAAGAAAAAAGCCATCTAGCTTCCTTTTAACAAGTTCTTTTCTCTTTAATTGAAGACTTTCCCCATCATTTATTCCTCTCTTTCTCACTCGCTCTCTCACCTGCACTGCATCTCCATGGGATGGAGGTCGGTTGGTCGGGATGCGGGGATGGTTTAAAAAACAAAAAACACCTCTCCTTGATTGCTTTTAATTCTAACATTTGGAGTGGAACTCTTTCACCAAACTCTGCTGGCTGTGCGACACAAAAAAATGCTTCTCTGTTTTCTCTCCCCTCTCCCCTCTCCCCTTCCCCCCTTTTTTTCTTTTTTCTGTTTTTTTTTTCTTTTTTTTGTTCTCACAAGAAAATCAATTCCCTTGAAGAGCTCCTTAATCCCACTTTTGCAATCAACAATTGCCACTTGTATATCGCTCTAATAGATTAAGAAGTGGGATGATGCGGTTGTCTGGTCTAATTCAACCCTATTCAGGTAACCGCCAGCCCAAGGCACTTTGTACTGGCCGGCTCAGAACACTACAGGAAGACTTTTGCTATCATAATTTCCTGTGGCGCTCGGCGCTGCCCCTACTGAGTGTCCTGAATTACTTTGAATTAGGCCCGACAACCACAGAGACCAGAAATACAGCGAGCGACAATAACCAAGTCTTTGAGCTTGACTCGCGCAGCTTAGAGGGGTTCTTTTTTCCCCTTCCTCTTCTTCTCCTCCTTCTCCTCCTTCTTCATTCGCCCTTCTTCTTTTTGCATTAGGGGCAGAAAGGAGGGTTTTCAAGACGCACATCTATTTAGAGCGACAGCAACCTGCCATAAATCAAGGGGGGGGGGAGAGTAGGGGAACCACAATAGAGAAAACAGTTTAAGTGCGTGAGAGAGAAAGTTGAAGTGGAAGGAGAAAAATTAATCAAAACAGTTCAGGGGGGGAATTTCCCCCCTAAAAAGAAAAAAAGAAAACTTCATAGTTAAGGGCCTGTGAAAAATTTCAGGCCTGTAGCTTCACCATGGCAACAAGGGAGGAAGCACATAGCCGTGCGGGGCAGGGTGGGGGCCTGTTGATCGCAGCTGAGGAAAAATGCCAAAATCATAAAAGATTTGGGGGTGGTTTGGTTTTTGTTTTTCTGTTTTTGTTTAGATGAAAGAAACATGTGGATGGGCATAATTTTGTATTCATATGTGAAAGGTTCACCGGTATCAAGGGTACAGAGACACTTTCCAGAGACAGACTCCTCCTGCGTTTATTAATTTATAACAATCCATTATTGGTTAGAAGTTGCTCTGAAACGGTGAAGCAAAATCGAAATATTCTGACTTGGGAGCATCTTCTTAAACAAGCAACTTGGTGTCTTCAGGCGCACACAGAAATAGGTCTGAGTCATAAAACAACCACTACAAAGAAGCTACGGAGTCAAAAACCCACACAAAATATTGGCAGGGCTTGTGTCATTTACCTCCCTTCATGTGATGTGTTTGTTTGTTTTAAACTGCATATACTCTCTCATGGACTATAAAGTTTTCTAAGTTGATGCAAACTCACCCCTTCTTCTCCTCCTCCTCCTCCTCCTCCTCCTCTCAATCTTTTTTCTTTTATAATTGCCATGGCCCCTTCATAATTACCAACATGGCAAAAATGAATGAAATCTAAATAACTATCGAAGGTTACTCTTCTTAAGAGTTTCAATCGCTGTTCCTATTCTTTTACCTTTTCTGTGTTCCAAAAATAAAGGGAACAAAGGGGGAGCCCCTGCCGATTCAAAACCAGCAGAACAGAGAAACAAGAGGGGCGCAACTGCTCCCTCATGCATGACTGGGATTAGGATAAAAGCAGCAAAGACTTCTGAGAAAAAGAGAACAACAAAAGAGACAGGAGTACTGACAAAACTACGACTTTCTCCCCCCACCCCCTTGCTTTCTATGGAGGAAAAAGTGAGGGGGGGAGAGAAAGGAAAGGCTTGCAAATTATCATCATCATCATCATCGTGGTCGTCGTTATCCTTATCTTGATACGGATGCTGATGATGAAGAATAACTGGTGCAATAATTATAATTTTTATAATAATTAGTGGAGCCTAGGGAGATGCTTTATACTGAGTCAGGCTGCTGGTCTGCCTAGCTCAGTACTGTCTACTCTGATTGGCAGCAGGGTTTCAGGCAGGAGATATTCCCAGCTCTACCTGGAGATGTTAGGAATTGACCCTGAAACCTTCTGCATGCAAGGCAGTTACCCTACCACAGAGCTAAGACCCTTTCCCTTGTCCCTGACTTATTCTTATAGCATATTGTTTTCCCCTCCAGTATCCTGTCATGCATTGAACTTTGTTCTTTCCCTTTTTTTTTTTAAATGAATATTCTAGGTTTTGTGATTATAATGAAAGGGAATGTAAGAAGCTTCCCTAGGTTGACTCAGATTCTTGATCCATAGAATTGTATTTTTGGAAGCAGCTACAAGGGTTATCTAAGTAATCCAACCCCACCCCACCCGCTATGGAGAAATCTTTTGCCCAAGGTGGGGCTCAAACCCACAACCCTAGATTAAGAGTCTCATGCTCTCCTGACTGAGCTATCCCAGGGAGAGATCATGTAGGTCAGTATTGTCTACACTGACTGTGAGAGGCTCTGCAAGGTTTCAGGCAGGGGACAATTCACAACCCTACCTGGAGATGCAAAGGATCAGACTTGTGACCTTCTGCACACCCAGCAAATGCTCTGTCACTAAATTATAGAACTGTGGATTAGGAAGTCAATGGTTCACAACTCACCTCTGCCATGAATTTGCTCAATACCATTAAGCAAGGTCTCAGCCCTCCCCATCCGCAATATGGAGGGTGTTAATATTGGGTTGTCATAAAAGTTACAACTACATCAGTGTTCCTCAACCTCAGGTCCCTAGATTAGGGATGGTGCCATCAAGTCCAGCATCCTGTTTCGGACCAGTGGCCAACCAGATGACAATGGGGAGCCTCAAAGCAGTTTAGATTGACTAACAGAGTCTCTCCATGATTTCAGGCAGGAAGTCTCTCCCATCCCTGCCTGGGACTTTCTGCATGCAAAGTAGATGCTCTGCCACTGAGCTACAGCACTTTCCCAAAGATGACAGGGATGCACAGTGGTTAGAGTTTCAGGCTAGGACCTTGGAGACCAGAGATCAAACCCTCTCTCAGCCATGAAACTCACTGAGTGGCTTTGGGCCATTCACCTTCTCAAACCTGGCCTAGCTCATAGCGTTGTTGTGAGGGTAAAATGGAGAGGGGGAACCGCAAATGCCGCCTCAAGCACTTTAGAGAAAAAATGGGATAGAAATGTAACAGCAACAACAACAGTCATCATCTGCTGTTGTTCCTCCTTAAGGTTACAGCAGGAATTTATTGAAAGCCCTACCATTTACTGAAAGTTCTACCATTTCATGTACTTCCGCACCCATCTGCAAAAATGTGTCATGGGCTAGTTGTGTACTTGGCATTGTGCCTCTGGTTGCCAAATCCACTGCAGATAAAAATCTCTAGAATCTCATAACGGATCGGCAGCCAAGAAGTCAATATTTCAGCAGCTTCAGGAGATCACTGAAGTCCAGAGAGACTAGGCCAAGAGGAAGCACATTGATTTTTCTTTCAAGGGGAAATTGACCGGCAAAGAAAAGCATCGTCCCTGCCCATTTAAATCGGGACGGTCTTGGTTTCCTACCAACCTGCAACTCCCAAAGGCTGTTCCTGATGAAAACAACAAAGAGTCCTTATGGCACCTTAAAGACTCACAGATTCATTGTTGCATAAAGCTTTTGTGGGCTGCAGCCCACTTTGTCAGATACATGAAGCTGTTGCCCTCAATTGGCAAAATGCAAACATACCCAAAGGGGAGGGGCAGTGGTGTAAAGAGCGGAGTCAAATGGTCATGAAATGCAAGAGACATAATCAGGGACAGTCCTAGCCAGAGTTGAGCTAGAGATGCAGTCACTATAATACAACCGCTTCCATGTAGACATGGCATAGCATCTGATTTCAGAAACTGCCTAAAATGTTGAGCTAGGACCGGGAAGATCCAGGCACAAATCTCCACCTCGTTCTTTAAGATCAGGGGTGGGGGCATTGTGGGCTCCAGAAATAGCTGTTGGATGCCAGCTCCCATCAGCCCCTGCCAGCACAGCCAATGCCCAGGGGAGACAGGAGTTGTGGGTCCTAGAACATCTAGGCAGCCGCATCTCCCACACCTTGACTTCAGTCTCACCAAGTGACCTTGGGCCAGCTGGCCTGTTTCTACTCCTTGGCCTAATCCACCCTGCAGGGCCACTGTGAGGACAAAACTGCTGCACTGAGCAGATCCAAGAATATTGGATAAGGTGGCTGGGGGTGATGGGAGTTGTAGTTCAGCAACCTCTGGAGGCCCAAGGTTGGAGAACACTGCAATAGGTTGCTCCAGGTATCATAAAATATGGAAATTCCTCACTCCTGTGAGACAGTCGTACACTCATAGAAATAAATTGTTCATTTGACTAAAAGGACAAAGGCAAGATAATCGAGTAGCATTTTATTTATTTATATTTTTTATTTAACATAGTAAAGGTAAAGGGACCTCTGACCATTAGGTCCACTCATGTCGGACTCTGGGGTTGTGGTACTCATCTCGCATTACTGGCCGAGGGAGCTGGGGTACAGTTTCCGGGTCATGTGGCCAGCATGACTAAGCTGCTTCTGGCGAACCAGAGCAGCGCACGGAAACGCCGTTTAACTTCCCGCTGGAGCGGTACCTATTTATCTACTTGCACTTTGATGTGCTTTCAAACTGCTAGGTGGGCAGCAGCTGGGACCAAACGATGGGAGCTCACTCCATCGCGGGGATTTGAAACACTGACCTTCTGATTGGCAAGCCCTAGGCTCAGTGGTTTAGACCACAGTGCCACCCACGTCCCATTTAATATAGTTAGTACAGGCAATGCACATCTTACACTTATGCAATTGCAGCTTTGCATGGATAGGGGGGCGGGGATAAATAAATAAATGGAAGTGGGAGAAACCCACTGTTCCCTGATCTCCACTTATTTATTTTCCTATCCCACCTGCACACCCAGCGGGTTTTCCTTCCTTGCCAGACTTTGGAAATATCATAGGAGGGTCCTGCAAAGCTGCCAAAGATTCTTGTGCCTACATATATTCCTGAAGAACATATGCAAAAATGTGTTATATCATGGGGCATTGCTTTGCAAAAAAAAAAAAATCTGCATTACATTGGGCAAAAAGATGTGAGACAAAATTGCATTAAGAATGTGCATCTTAGGCAAAACTCACACAAAATGCTGGTGAATTTTCATGAGGGTGTTTGTTTGTTTGTTTGTTTGTTTGTTTGTTTGTTTGTTTGTTTAAAAATGCAAACTAATGTGAGGAACTGAACTTCAGATTGGAAAAAGTGAGGGAAATGGGAGTCACTGCAGTTGACAGATTCACCTACCCCACTTCCAGGGGTAAGTATAAGCCTCAGCAAACAGAACCAGTCAGCTGACTGGTGTCTGTAAGTAATGAATATGTATGGCCTGAAACATGGGAATGCAAAGCTGTCCCTCACAGAACCTCTCAGCTTTACCAAAGAAAAAGACCAGGGATCCTATGTGAGCCTTGCATCTTTTTCCTGCGTGTTTGAAACTGGGTGTGCATTTTAAGTTGCAAGCTCACCTATATTTAAAGAGAACACTCTTGTTAACTCAACACCCATGTTTATAGGCTCAATACGGGTCCAACGCCTTTTTCTTTTTTCTTTTTAAGATCCTCGCTTGCACATCCCTCAGTCTCCCGTGTGTTGCTCAGGAAAGCATCACCTGACCAAGAAGTGATACAGTTGAATGTTTCTGAGACTCTCTCAAGGTTTCTCGCATTACGTCATGTGGAAAACACAGTCTGGAGGGGGGGAGTATCATGGTATCTTGAACCCCCCGAAGGCAGCTTACTGCATGTTTAATGGTTGGTAAACTGACAGTTTTTTACACACTGTGATTCTGATGTGATTTGAAATTCACAAAATTGTTGATTACAAATCAAGGCCAGCGAAAGGTCAACGGATGCCCCAGATGGCTCCGGAGTGTACCAGCGCCTGCCTCTCTGCTCCAGTGCTTTGAAATAGGCACAGAGGAAAAAGTCAATTGTCCATTTGAATCAAATCCCCACCTGGATTTGCGATGTGGCGTGCGGAGGTCTTGCAGAGTCGGGAGTGCTAAGAAATGGAGTCTTGTGGATGTCCAAATGTGCCTTCGTGCAAGCAAATTTGTGGGGGGTGGGTGGGGGGGACACCCACGCAGCAGTGTGCAAGGGGAGCGCTGTGCTGGCAGCAAAGGCCCCCACGGGTGTGGCAGGAATCCAAGATGGCCAATTTTCTTCTCGCCAAAGGCACAGAGAGCGCATCGCATTTCATCTGGCACACAATTGAACCATGCAAACGGAGGGAGTGACTGACAAGAGAAGGTCGCCAAAAAGTCATACGTGCCATGAGATTCTTGCACCAGGTGGAGGGTACAACATGGGCAAGTGGTACAGCGGCCACAAACCCAGCTGTGCTCCACATGCCTGCAGAATACACTTGTCAGAGGCTGTAAGGGGTGGCCGGAGCCACTGGCTTTGCTTTCCTTTTATAACAACTGGACAAACTCAGGGAGAAGTAAGTGCATCGCTGGTAGGAATGTGGGGAGAAATTGGTTCATCTGGCAATTTTATGCAGACCTGCCTCATTTGCATTTCCCAGAAGAATGTGAAAACTGAAGTACACCTGTTCTTCTGAATTCCCAATTCTCCAAATTTTGCAGTGCAGTTCTCCAGCCAAAAGATGTGTCTAAAAATGCGTATGTTAGAGGAAAGTGCACATAATAATGCATATTTTATTGAAAATAGCACATTGGATGAATATTGCTCACATGTGGGGGGATTTCATACAAATGTGTATACTAGAAGAAATGTGTACATTTTCACGAGGCTATATTATTATTATTATTATTATTATTACTACTACTACTACTATTATTATTATTATATTAGTCAAACTGATGCAACTAGGTGACAAACTGCACTCAAGACTGGGGAAATTCAGAAAAGGAAATTGACGTATTTCTTCAGCCTTGTTCACTGTTTCATAGCTTTGTTTCATAGCAGCCTTCGCTTACCCTCTAAATGGCTTGGACTACAACTCCTATCGTCCCCAGGCTGCGTAGCTAATGGGGAAAGATGATGGGAGCGTTGAGATGGGATCTCTGCTGCCGTGTACCAGAGAGCAGTGCCCAGATGAAGCAGGCCATACTGGGCCTAAGGGTCCAAGGGCTTGGCTTTGTACAAGGCACCTGCATAAGTTCATATACCGGTACATTTAAATAGAGCCTCTGTGCATATGGATCAGTGCACCAATTTTATCCTCAGAGCAACCCTGCAAGGTAGGATAGACTGAGGAATATGAAAATGCCAACTGGCCCAAGTTTCCTGGTAAAGTCAGGATGGGAGAGCTGTATAAATAGGTTGTGGCATAAATAATAAAATTATTATTAGTAGTAGTAGTAGTAGTAGTAGTAGTATCTCCCCAGATGTCATGGGATCCACAGCCCCCATCAAACCAGATCATTGGCTGTTCTGGCTGGAGCTGATGGGAGCTGGTATCCAATAATGGTATCTGGAGGTTGGGGGAGGTTGGCATACATGACATGAAACTGCCTTGAAGGCCTATCTGTTCCAGATGGCATTCTGAGTCCTAAACTTTTTCCATCCATGGTGGCACCTCTGCTTATGGACAGCTCCATCCGGCAGTGACTTGGCCTATCATCCCTATTGTGGAAGCCTAGTTGTGGGGCGGTGGACGTGAGCACTGCTTACATGGTGGTGACTGAAAGGGGTCCTCACCTCATATTCAGAAACCCTCTTTATTATCACAACTGGCTCCCTGTTCATTTCCGAGTCTAATTCAAGTTGCTCACGCTAGTGTCTGAAGTCCAAAGAAATGTCTGAATGACTGCCTACTTTCCTCCAGGCCTTCATGGGTGTTAAGATCAGCAGAGAGAAACCTCTTGCTAGCTCCACCACCCTCAAAAGCTCAGGAGAGGACAACCTCTGTGGCAGTGTCTAAGCCGCAGAATTCCCTCCCCACAGAGGTCTCTGGAAACTTCACTATACAGCTTTCAGCAAATGCTAAGGACACACCCTGGCTCTTGACACTTGATGTTGTTGTTTTTTAGCTCCCACCTTATTTTTATCATTCTGAGTTGTTTTGACTGCTTCTAATTTTGAATTTAAAATGGTTGTAACCCACATGCTGGTGACAGTTTGGTATTAAATTTAATATTACAGTAGTTAGTCATAGTAACAATAGTATTTCATTATTGTTATTTCATGTTGTCTTTCAAAGGCAAGTCCCCCTCAGAGATGATATTGGAAGCTGCCCTGAGTGGCTGGATAAATTTATTATTATTATTATTATTATTATTATTATTATTATTATTATTATTATTATTGAATCGCTTCCCATGAAGCATCTCAAAATGATTTCACAGTGCAATGAAAACTTATGGGGTACAATCACTTATTTATTCCCCCCTCCCCAATATTAGCACTTCAGCTTTTCTTCAAGGGGTTCAGGGCCAGTTGCCTCATGACAGACCTGCAAGGTAGGCTAGGAGGTACAAAGTCAACTGGGGAGCTGTAAGTTCAGCAGGGATTTGAACCCAGCTCCTCCTTCTTTCCCACATCCAAGTCCCCATCCACCATGGCGGCTCTCCCCCAGTTTGGCACACTGCACCTGTTTCCCAGTCAGCTGATAAAATGAGATAATGGGTGAAAGATTAACATAATTAGCTGGAAAGATAAAGGTTTTCTCTTTAATAGTGTTTCATTGCCATTTATCTGTCTGAACAATATTCCAAATTAAAATACGAAAAAGGAGCCTACTAAGCGAGCAAGCAATGAAGCTTTCTTCCTGGGAGAAGCTGTCAGAGTTTATGGGTATTCATTAAAATCCTGCCTTAATTGCTCCCTCATCAGCTATGAATTTTAAGAAGCTTAGCTACTAAGTGTTTAAATTCCGTTTATTGACAGAAAATAGAATATTCGCTAATGACTACTGGGTGATGAGTCAGTATTATCGTGCATAGTGCTTGCTTTACATACCCGTACAAAGGATTCTGGTTTCAAGATTTCACCCTTCCTGATGAAAGCCATCGCTGTGGGTAGTCAGTCTGGAGAGCAAAGCACCCAGACAATTTGAGCTGCCTGGAGGAGGCCTCCTGCCTGTTTGCAGAAACTGAAGCGCCCTCGAAATGAAACAGGATGGAATGGAAAAAAATGCTGAGTGAGTTCTAGAGAAGAGGCCTCTTCACCTGTTACACAAGCAGGTGTGTGCCTGAGACTTTTTGAGAGTACACCTGTGACGGTTACAAATTGTGTGCTTGTTATGACTGATGTCTGCTCAGTTAAAGGAATCTGAGCCGACCACTGGGTTAATTAAGAACATAAGGAGAGCCTGCTGGATCAGACCAGTGGCCCATCTAGTCCAGGATCCTGTTCTCACAGTGGCCGACCAGATGCCTGTGGGAAACCATGGAGCAGGATCTGAGCACAAAAGCAAGTCTCCCCCTCCTGTGGTTTCTAGCAACTGGCATTCAGAATCATTGCTCCAACTATGGCAGCAAAGCATAGCCATCATGACTGGTAGTCATTGGGAGCCTCCTCTTCCATGAAGTTGTCTAATCCTCTTTTCAAGTTGGCGGCCATCACTGCCTCCTGTGGATGAGAGTTCCATAGATCATCTATGCACTGCATAAAGAAGGGCTTTCTTTTATCTGTCCTGAATTTTCCAACATTCTGCTTTACTGGATTCCCACGAGTTCTAGTGTTATGAGAGTGGGGGGGGGGGGGAATCTCAATTGAGCCATGCATAATTTTATAAACTTCTATCATGTTGATTAACTTTGCATCCGAGTAAAACAATTGTTCTGAAACAAGCTAAATATGATTACTTTCTTTGACCTTGTTACAGGTAGGTAGCCATATTGGTCTGCCATAGTCAAAACAAAATAAAAAATAAAAAAATCCTTCCAGTAGCACCTTAGAGACCAACTAAGTTTGTTTATTCGTATCTCATTATACATGAAAAAGCTATCTTTAGCCATCTCACCCCTTGCTTTTTCCTTTGGGACTAATTGCAGTCGTTAACAGTCATCAACAGGTTTTACACCCCCATCAGCCAATCACCCGGTCCCACCACCCTTCTGAGTAATATCCCTCCCCACCCTCTCACTATATATATAAGGGTCTGGTGACTTCTGTTTCAGTGTATCTGAAGAAGTGTGCATGCACACGAAAGCTCATGCCAAGAACAAACTTAGTTGGTCTCTAAGGTGCTACTGGAAGGAATATTTTTTAGTTTTTATTTTCTTTTTTCTTTGACCTTAGTTGCTTAGGAAGTTGCCTCACTCATGCAGAGCTGGCCTGACCATCATAGGTGCCAACTCCATTGGGAGCCTGGGCACCCGAGCAACCCCAAAATTCCACCTTAAAGGGGCTGGGCACCCACAAATTTCAGTGCCAGGCTCATGTACGCTGCATGGCACCCATGGCACCTAGCACCCACAGTCATGGGGCCAAGTTGGCACTACTGCTGACCATTGTTCAAAGGGAGACAGCTGCTTCAGGTGCCAGGTTGCATGGGGAAGCAGTAGCTCCCTCAGTCACCATTCACTCCTTCACAGGCTAGGTCCCTATGTTTCTCAACACTTGTGTTGAAACCAGAGTTAATGAAGATGGCGCAGTGTTTCAGAGATGGGAAGGAGTTGTACTGGTTTAAGCCTGGCTGCAATCCTTTGTTATATAGGTTGTTAATGTTGTTGTGCATGCGTGGTTTATGTATGAGTAGCTGGTTGATTGTTCAACGTCTTTAAAATGACTTGGATGAAGGAACTGAGGGGATGCTCATTAAATTTGCAGGTGACACCAAACTGGGAGGGGGAGCTCATGCTGCAGAAGACAGTACCAGAATTCAAAATGATCTTAATGGATCAGAGAACTGGGAGCGAGCTAACAAAATGAACTTCAATAGGGTCAAAAGTCAGGCTCTGCACTTAGGCAGGAAGAACTAACTGAATATATTTAAGATGAGGACACCTGGCTGGCAGTAGTACATGTGAAAAGGATTTTGTGGTCTTAATAGACCACAAGCTTCACATGAGTCAACAGTGTGCTGCAGCAGCCAAAAAAAAAATACGGGGGGGGGGGAGCTAATGCTATTCTAGGCTGCACCCACAGAAGCAGATCAAGGGAAGTGGATTCTCCTTCCTTAGAAGTTTTTAAGCAAAGGTTGGGTGGCCATCTGTCCTCGATGCTTTAGCTGAGATCTCTGCGTTGCAGAGGGTTGGACTAGATGATGCTTGGAGTCCCTTCCAACCCTAAAGTTCTATGTTTCCATGATTGGAGCAGCCTTTTAGTTGGTTAAATCTTTATAAGCCAAATCTAATTAATCCATTAAACCTGAGTTTAGAGAAAATACAGAAGCCATTATATTATTATTATTATTATTATTATTATTATTATTATTATTATTATTATTATATAAAAATAAAATGACCCATAATAAATAAATAATGACCTTATCCGGAGGAGGAGGAGGAGGAGGAGAGGTGATACTCTTGCCTTAACTGTTCTATTGCAAAATATATTTAAGTTTGAAAGGGGATGGGATTTCAAAAAGAAAAGGTGGTGAAACCTTGCTACATTTGTTCACTGTTGTGGGACAAACTTTCTCAGGTTACTTGCTGCATTTATGGTCCTCTGACTTCTGAAAATATGACCAGCAACAGGTCATAATTCTCTGGTGTGTGACCCTCCATTTTTCATTAGTGACCCAAACATATGAGCTATTGTGAAGAACTGTGTTGCGGGGGCAGGTTCCCTACCAAGTTCTCCTTTGAGACATATTTATTGAAACATTTTTATGACCTCTCAATGATGGTGTGTAATTTAAAGCTGTGGTTAGGAACTTGACTTTTAAGCAACAGGCATTGATCACTCTGACAAGGTTTCATTGTGCAGGAATCACATTTTCTCAAATGAGTCATCCTCTGACAATATCTTACAAAATTCCCCCCCAAAAAAACTCTCAGAAAAGGGAAGGGAGGGAGCAACCACCGATTTGCAAAGCAAAGGGGGTGAGGGGAAGCGAGGAGGCTTTTCAATTTGAAGGCTTGGTTTGAAGGTGAATCCAAAGCTTTAACTTTTGCCTTGGGAGCCGTTACCAAAAAAAAAAAAAAAGGTAACCACTTCAGATGGGAAAAATGTGTGAATTTAATTAATGTTATCTAAACAAGAGAAACAGTTTTAAAAGAGGGGGTTCTTTAAGCCATATGAGACCAATGTGTTGACTTATCAATGCAAATTTAATTAGCCGAATGCCAAATGCCCCTCTTCATCTAATTATCACATTTATACAAAGCTATTTTCACATCACTCTGAGCCTCGAAATGTTTTGTCACACAATCCAACCCATTATTCGGGTGCAAAAGTCCACTTATAATAAGCCCAACATGCTCCTTTGCCGGAGCAACTTTCAGGCACCGAAACTTTTTTAATTGAATGCAGGAGAAGTGATTAAATGAAATCTTTTCAGAAGGCCTTTCTGCCGTCATCAGAGCCTCCCAGCGCAAGCGACGTTAACCAAGGCTGAGCTCAAGTTACAAATGATCAAGGGTCCTGGAATTTTTTTAAAACACACACACACACACACACATGCACACCATTTGGAGTTGTCAAAGGCTCTGGATACAAAGTATTTTGGAGAACAGGAACACCTTCACACATATATACATGTAGAAGTGCGACATAATAGAAGTTTATAAAGTTATGCATCATCCAGAAAGTGGATAAAGAAAAGTTTTCCTCCCTCTCTTATTACACTAGAATTCTTGGGCATGCAGTGAAGCTGAATGTTGGAAGATGCAGAAGAGATAAAAGAAAGGCCTTCTTCCAGAAGTGCATGGTTTAACTGTGGAACTCACTTCCACAGGAGGCAGTGATGGCAACCAACTTGGATGGCTTTAGAGGGGGAGGAGGAGAGGGCTTCCGAGGCAGTCGGAGGCAGCAATGTTTCTGAAGACCACTTGCTGGAAACCACAAAAGAGGAAATTGTTCCTTTGCTCTGGTCCTACCTGTGGGTTTCTCACAGGCATCTAGTTGGCCATTGTGAGGGTAGGATGCTGGACTGGATGGGCCATAGGCCTGATCCAGCAGGTTCTTCTTATGTGGTGTAGTGTGGTGTAGTGGTTAAGAGCGGTAGACTCGTAATCTGGGGGACCGGGTTCGCGTCTCCGCTCCTCCACATGCAGCTGCTGGGTGACCTTGGGCTAGTCACACTTCTCTGAAGTCTCTCAGCCCCACTCACCTCACAGAGTGTTTGTTGTGGGGGAGGAAGGGAAAGGAGAATGTTAGCCGCTTTGAGACTCCTTCGGGTAGTGATAAAGCGGGATATCAAATCCAAACTCTTCTTCTTCTTCTTCTTCTTCTTCTTCTTCTTCTTCTTCTTCTTCTTCTATGTCACTTCAAAAGGCATTGACCAATTATCCCAAAAAGCAGCATGTTGGCAGTGAATAACCATACTGAAGATGTTCTGAACCATAGGCCCAGAGGAGGGCCTGTGCCAGTGGTTTGATGCAGGTATACCAAACAACAAAAATGCCAGAATGGCCCATTCTAGTGCTTTATTAAGGTGTAAACTTACAACACAGCATGTAGAGACCCTCACTGCCTTTACAGATGTGAGATGGACATAGCAACAGTGAGAGGTCGCCATGACTTGTCCGTGCCCAAGCACACTCATATAGCCTTTATGCACAAAGCAGCATGTGTCAGTTTGCCCAGAACTTCCCAAAAGCCACAAATCTGCTATCTTGTATTAAAAGCTCCAATTCTTGCCCACCCCCATGAGGTGCACCCCTTCTCACCAGGAGTTCTTCCTCAAGGAAGTGGAGACCTTGGTCCAGGAAGCCATAACCTTCCATACAACACCCCCTGTGCTGCCAGTGCTTTACTTCCAGTATTTTCCTCTCTCTTCCTGGGTCACAACTTTCAACAGGGTGATGGGGGCAGGGAACCCACAAGTGCCCCCAAAGTACAAGCTTCCTACCCACTGTCCATTTTTTCTGGACTCAGAGGGTTGTAGCTGCTGAGTTTTACTCTGAGTAGACTCATTGAAATTGGTGAGCATGACTAACTTTGATCTATTCATTTCAATGGATCTACTCTGAATAGAACTTAATTGGTAGGAACCCAGAATTTGGAATGCCTGGGTAAAGTAGAATTTGTTTTTTTATTTTATGTTACTAAGTATGGTGTGTGCACACTACAAAAATAAAGGGCTCTTGCCAGGCGTCTCATGTTTACCCTTATTTAAAGCAGAACATAACTTTTCTGGGTGATTATTATTATTTTTTACTTTGTTTATTTATATCACCTTTCCTCCAAGTAGCAGGAGCTGGAATACACACTTCTCCTCATTTTATCCATACAGCAACAATCCTGCAAGGCTGGTTAAGCTGAGAGGCAGTGGCTGGACCCCCCAAGGTCACATCCAGTGAGTTTCATGGCCATGTGGGGATTTGAACTCTGCTCTCCCAGGTCTTAGTCCAACACTGTATCATAGTAATACTGTTCATTTCCAACCCTTTTGGTTTGCAACATGGAGCTTCCATCTTTCCTTTGGTTTGATATTGTGATCCAGCAAGCCTAAGCCTAAGCAAGAAATGTGGAACAGACTGTGACAAAAATGAGGAGGCTATACACACACACACACACACACACACACACACACGAAACCTGGATTCCCTTTCAGCAAATGGTTGGACAAGGCTTCAAGTTTAAACACAAGGCTTTTCCAAGCAGTTTTGGCTTTAATTACAGAGGAGCGCCCTCTGCTGGGAGAGAAACAGCCCATCATTTGAGCGCTCTCACTGTCGCACAAGTCAAGCCTTTCTGCGAGTCTCAGCACTCTCTCATCCTATATATTTCATATAGGCCTATAATTAGCTAAAGCAAACACTTCTAAGGCTGTGCTTTATTGGTTTGTAAGCTGCAAAGATGGGCCTGCATGAGAAAGGAAACAAAAGTTAGCAGAGGGAGAATGCGGAGACAGCATTCGCCTCATAGCTCCTGTTCCACACCTGCCATTTGGTGTGAAGCTGTGGGGACTGTGGAAGTAGCATGACTTGTGTGCACACGCTGTACCTTGAAACCACATTTTGAAGCACATTATTTCCTTCAGAGGATTCTGGGCACTGTAGTTTGCAAAGGGTTGTTGAGAATTGCAACTTGGTGTGGGTCAACTACAGTTAACTACAGCAATCATTTTTGAACCCTGCAACTACAACTGTGTCTGCTTCTGCTAACAGAAATTAAAGAATGTAAAGACGAGTCCTCTCCCCCACCCACCCCAATTCATTTTTGCAAGTAAAAAAGGGGGGTATGTGGTGTAGTGGTTAAGAGCGGTAGTCTCGTAATCTGGGGAACCGGGTTCGCGTCTCCGCTCCTCCACATGCAGCTGCTGGGTGACCTTGGGCTAGTCACACTTCTCTGAAGTCTCTCAGCCCCACTCACCTCACAGTGTGTTTGTTGTGGGGGAGGAAGGGAAAAGGAGAATGTGAGCCGCTTTGAGACTCCTTCAGGTAGTGATAAAGAGGGATATCAAATCCAAACTCTTCTTCTCCTTAGCCCAGAGAGTTGTAAAACAACATGGCCATTTCCCATAGTTTGCAAATGATTCCCAAAAGCAAACAGGGCTGCAGCTTGGCCTACCATGCATCTATCCCACACAGGCTGAGCTGGAGGCACCAGAGTGGAACACTGATCTCCCTGGCATTTTCTTCCTCCATCTGTTAGTTCCAGCTGATGAAGCCACTCCATGAACCAGTCACCTGAAGGATACAGCCCCACCCCTCACCACCTGATCCCATCCCTGTAACTTTGCTTCTCACAGGGAAGGAACCGCCAGAAGGCCCTCAGAGCTGGACCTCAGTGTCTGGGCTGAACAATGGGGGTGGAGACGCTCCTTCAGGTATTTCTGGGCCCAGAAAAAAGAGGTAGGACCACAAAAGGGAGAGAACATGTCCCCCACCCCATGTAGTGGGTTCAGTGTTGAAGGGCATGAGCCCATGCAAAGAAGAGCTGATCAGGAAGAACGGTCTCTCATGTGTTCTGGATTGTTTTAGGGGATATCTTCTGAAATGCCATAGGAGGCCCTAGCCGGCACACCACTGCCCAGGAGCACTGCCGTGACGGCCTCTGTTTTAAATACCATGTCTGTTAAGTGGTGGGTCTCAGAATGGAGCCAAAATGAGCCCTACAGTTGTGCTCTGCTGAAGGATTTGCAGGTAGGGTTTTTTTATTTAAAGAATAACTGGCTCTGGTGCAGTATCGTGTCTGGGAAGACCCAGGTTCAAATTTCCACTCAGTTGTGAAACTCACATACTTAAGGCGGTCAGTGCTCTCAGCTTCACCTTCCTCACTTGGCTGTTGGGAAAATAAAATGTGGGTGGCAGGGACAGGGAATCAGAGGTCCTGAGCTTCTTGGATGAACAGTAGGGCAGGAATACAAACAAATGAATCTGGCAGGACAGTAGAAGAAGCAAGAAGAATGTGGCAGGTCAGAGGAACCACAGAAGGAACGTAGGTCAGTGGCAAAGTACATGGTTTGCATGCAGACAGTCCTGGGTTCAATCCCCAGCAGTGACATTTGAAAGCATCCCAGGCAGCAGGCCATGGGAAAGATAATCTGTCATCTTCCTGGAGGGCTGCTGTGACTCAGGAAAGACAATGCTGAGCTAGATAGGCAAACAGGCTGCCCTGGTGTAACACAACTTCTTGCATTGCAGAATGGAAGTGGCATGATCCAACCATTGCCAAAAACTCTGTTTGTGCTGCCTTTTCGCAGACAGCCATCTTAGCTATCCAATGGGACAGTTTAAAATTTGTGGGTCGTTAAAATAGTAAGCAATTGGCAAACATATTTGTTGCCCCATAAGCTCCTTTGTACAAAGGCACAGTGGCACAGTCTTGTTCTTTGCCTAACCTTTAGCTCTCCCAAAGTGCAACTTCCTGTGTAAGCAAAAGCAAGCGCACACATGTGCACACACACAGAGAGACAGAGGGGGGGGGAGAGGGAGAGAGACCACTTCCACCTTCTTTAATAAGCTGCACCCCACAGCATGCCAATTTGAGTGACATACACACTGGTGGAGCTTGCACAGGGCCCTTCATGGCTGAAGGTCAGCTTGCTGCCAAGAGCTCAGGATCATTGTGATTAGGTGGTGATTCTGGGTAATCTTCTTACAGGACCACTCCACCCTATCAAGCTTGCCTGGATTTCTAAGCCACTAATTTCCACAAGGCATCTTGCTTCCATATGTGCACCCTCTTAATATCTTCGTTTGCCATTTGATACTCCCCAGAAACAGCCTTGGCCTGGCCAAACTTTGAGAGGCCTCTTTCTATCAGCTCACAGGAATCTTGGGGCAGATGTTTCAGCACCCCACCAGCAACACCAGACCATCCTGACCAGAAAATGTACCGGTAATTGAAAGAAAAGCAGGGCCAGATATGCTTGCAACCCATCCTCCCTCTGTGGTTCCTGCATTTCTGCCTGTGTACTTGGCTGCTCTTCCACTGAACTCCCTGCTCTGATGGCACTATTGCTTAATGCCAGGTTGGTTCAGAGCAAAACTTCACTCCTTCACAATTGGATCAGGAATTAGGGTGCCAACCTGGCATTCATTGCCAAGATCCCTGTAAGCCAAATCTTGCTCAGCTTTCCCTGCCTGAGTAGTCAGTGCAAGGCTAACCAGATTGGGGTCAGGGAGGTGTTGCTGTAGCTCACAGGACATCCATCTTCAACATCAGGAAATGATTCTGGAACTGGACTTGAGAGCCTGAATCTGGCAATCGGCATAGAGACAGACTGGGGGTGCTGCTAGTATATAACTCACCTGCCTGAGGTGGAGTAGGAGGAACCCAGGATGGTTGTTTGGGGCAACTTCAAGATTCCCACTGAGGTTGCCTGTTGGTCAGCTCAGGACCTTGTGGCTTCCATGACAAGCATGGAGCTGACACAGGTTGTTGTCAGCCCAACACAGAGAAGGGTTGTTGCCCCTAGAGGCACACAACTGGATCCCAAACAATGTGGACTAGGCTACCTCTGGAAATGCCTATGCTTGCCTTTGTGGGATGTATCCAGCCTCATATAACCAACATGCTTAATTGTGATTAATGCATGGAAGGGTTAAGACCACAGAGTAAGCTGTCCTGCCAGGCTTAGCTAGGTCACACACCTTGGGGGGAAAGGGTTACCAGCCTCTTTGTTCTCATTCTTTTTCACCATGTGAACCCTCCCAGGAAGGAGGGAGGGCGTCCCCCAAAGGATCCTGGGAGCTGAAGTCTGTTAATGGTGCTGAGAGTTGTTAAGAGACCCCAGTTCCATTCACAGAGCAGAGTTTCCAGGAAAGAGGGATGGATGGTTAGACGACTCTGGGAATTGTAGCTTCATGAGAGGGGAATAGGGGTCTCCTAACAACTCTCAGTGCTGTTAGCAGACTACATTTCCAAGGGTTCTTTGGGGGAAGCCATGATGGCTGAAAATGATAGGCTATGGCTCCAAATGTATGATTTGGATGCGGTCCTTAATAGCTGGCTCTCCCCATCATTGACTCTGGTTCCACCTGTGTTTGTCCTCCCTGCCTTCTGCCCTCAGCCCCAGCCACCACTGAGAAACTCACACCAAAATAACTCAAAGTGGGGCTTTAGATGGCTGACCCTGTTCTGTGGAGCAGCATCCCCTGTTGAGGCACAGCAAGCACCCACTATTTGTCATTTCCAGAGTGAAATGAAAACATTCTTGTTTTGACGAGCTTCTCCAGCTTTATGGATTGTTGTTGTTGTTGTTGTTTTGTTTTGTTGTTGCCGCTGCTGCTGCTTTAAAATCTATCTTGGTTGCTTTTGGGGTTGTTTTTGCAGTTGGCCACAGCAGCTGGAGACAATCAGTCAGATGCCATATCCACAGCAGTGACCAGAAGAGAAATGACTGCTGGGAGGGGCGCAGGAAGAAGAAACGCCACAGTGTACCTACATCAGCACAAGCCAGCACCTGCATCTGCCCCAACTACAACAACACATGTCTCTCCCATTTTGGTCTCTACAGCCACAGCAGCAGTAGCAGCAGCAGCAGCAGCAGCAGCAGCAGCAGCAGCAGCAGCAGCAACAACGTCTATTGGATTTGTTTTATGGATATAAACTTAGAGATATTTTGTTGTTGTTGTTCATTGCTGCATATTTTTCCTTAATGATGCAGTATAGACATTTTTGCTAACAAAACAACTAAACAGAACCAGTTCATGCTGCAGCATTTTGTGCAGGTTTCACAAGATACTGATTGGCTCCTACGTCCCAGCGTTCTGGCCAATGAGTTCAAAGGCCCTGGACTTACTAACAGGTAAACTGAATTATTATTTCTCCTAATGTTAGTACTTTCATTCACATTTATTGCATCACCAACTTCAGAGAAGTGCTGATTTAAAAATAAATAAATAGCTGTGTTTTGGTTTGCATATTGTATTGGGGAGGGCAAATTAGGTAGATTCGTATTCAAATGCAAACCAAACTGAACTCTCTCTCCCCCCCCCCTTCTTAATAAATATCTGTTATTTGTGGCTTTCGGTGTGCTGTTTTTCTTGGGGAGGGGCTGTAGCTCAGTGGTAGAGCATCTGCTTTGCGTACAGAAGGTCCCAGTTTCAATCTCCAACATCTCAAAGAAGGATTGGGAAAAGATTCCTTGTCCCCATAGAAAACAACCTGGCGGAAACAACCTGAAACCCTGGGGAGCCTCTGTCAGACAGTGTGGGCAATGGTCTGACCCAGTGTAATTCATCTTCCTATGTTTCTGCAGATGTGTTGCACCACCAGAAGTAGTGCACATGACCTGTGTTCTGAAGGTCCCAGGTAAAATCTCCAGCATCCTCAGGTGGAGGGGGGGCGATATCCCCTGTCTGAACCCCCTGGGAGTTGCTGCCAGTCTGTGTGCACAACACTGAGCCAGATGAACCAATGGCCTGGTTCAGTATCAGGCAGCTTCAGCTCAGTTTGTGGGCCCTCTTAATCTCAGGGTCATGGGTTCAAGCCCCATGTTGGGTGAAAATTCCCTGCATTGCAAGGGGTTGGACTAGACTAGAGGATCCCTGTGGCCCCTTCCAACTCTGCAATTCTAGGATTCTCTATTTTTAACTGCCTACTGTGATTTGTGAGCTGCCTTAGAAGAAGACGTACTTTCATTTGCTTAGGCTGTGTGCACACTTTGCCTTTAATGCACATTCAAAGCACATTTTCCCCCTCAGAGAATTCTGGGCACTGCAGCTGACCCCTTACAGAGCAAACAGTTCCTGGCAACAAACTACAGTGCCCAGAATTCTTTGAGGGGAAAGCTGTGCTTTGAATGTGCGTTAAAGGCAAAGTGTGTACACATCCTATAAGAGTAAGGTCAAAACTTGGCTCCCATGACACGAACAAGACTTCACCCTTCATCAATTCCAGGTTGGGGGGGGGGGACTAGATGCATTAAACCTCATCTTCATTAAAAGCCAAGCAGGAGTGATTGAGCAGGGAATATGGGCTCCGCGGCTCGCGTGACGACTCTGCTCTGTCTCCGCCAGCGACCAAATGGCACCTTCTTGGCAAGCAGCCACTCAAATCCAGGAGACCATCTGCCTGCTGCTGAATCACACTGATCCACCCCCCCCTTCCCCACCTCAACCCCACACGCTGCCCTTCCCAGGGTAAACACATGCAGGCAAGATGGTATGGGAATGGTGTTTTTAACAGAAGCAATTAGTTTAATCCTGGATTAAACTGTTTAAATGCCAGCTTGTTTGGAGCAAATAAATAAATAATGCCCCCTTGCACGCTGGTGCACGCACACGCCCCTCTCTCTAACCCTTCCAGCTTTCCTCTGAGCACACTCCACAGAGCAGGCCCATTCAAGAAATACTATGACTTCTACGGCTTCTGAGCTTAATAGCAGCAGGTACCATGCAGGCCCCACAGCCAGCATATAGGTTTATGGGGGGGGTGATTGGGGGGGGGTTGTCTTCTGTGGAAACAGGGGACAATTGCAGAAAAACCAGAACTCATACACAGATAGCAGCACCATGTTTCATTTCATTTTAAAAATTACTGCATTGCGTTTCAGCAAACAATTCGGTTAAAAGACGCCCTGTCTGCTTTCTCCTATTTTCTCCACGTGTAAAAGAGCTGCTCCCATATATTTAAAGCAAATTAATCCCACCCACCCCTTGCAAAAGAACCCTGGGAACTGTAATTTGTTACTAGAGAGTGTGAGGTAATTGTTAGAGTGCTGGGCGAGGGTATGGGAGACCAGGGTTCGAATTCCCAATCAGCTGTGAAGCTCTCTGGGTGATGTTGGGCAGGTCACTTGCTCTCAGCCTAACCTACACCACAGGGCTGTTGTGGTGATAAAATGCAGTGCAGGGGAACAAGTCCGTAGGCCACCTTGAGCTCTCTGGAGGAAAAGCAAATGTGGGAACTGTAGCTCATTGAAGGGTAAACTATAGTTCCCAGGATTCTTTGGAGAGTGCTTTAAATGCATGGTATGTATACAAACATAAAAACTGAATGCCCTGCATTTCCTTCCGATTTGCCAATCATATTCAAATATCCACGTTCAGCATTTAAGCCTGTGTATGTTTACTTGAGAGTAAGTCTCCCTGTGTTTCATGAGGGGTGTGTGCTCCCAGCAAGTGTGTTCAGGACTGCAGCTATAACTACTTAGACGTACAGCCACAGGTTATATTTTAGGTAGATACCCATCCTTGGTTTCCACATGTCCTCTCCAACTAACCTGATCTTAAACTTAAAGGCTCCACACCCACACACATACCTTTCGTACATTTTTTAAAAAGAGCAGAGGGGGGGGGGTGCTAATAAGATTCACCTCAGTGGAAATTCTGCAAAGGGTAATCCATTAATATCCTGGAAGCACTTTAAGAGATTTTATAGGAAAGAGGAACTGAGTTAGCGTACATTAAGAATACTAGCTGATTATTACTTTGATCCCTGCTCCACAAACTATGTTTATTCCCTTGGAGAGTGTGTGTTTAAAGAAATGTTTTATTTCTGCTTCTCCCTCCCTCCAATATTACTTCTAAAGCTTTTACACTGGGGGGGAGGGAAGGAAGGAGAGTATATGAGAGAGAAAGCTGGATGGGATGCTTATTCACAAATAAAAGAAATTGCCTGTAATTTGTGGTGTTCCTTTTGCTATTACTGGAAAATTTGCATTTGAATAGGGGCTCTTTTTCCTCTGCAATCCAGCTTCACCTTGATCCTGCACTATAATCGCCCTCCCTCGTTTATGAAATCACAGCAGGCAGCCGTAGAAATTATGTCACACATTCAGCTTTATAGATTCTGCTGCAGGTGAAAAAGGGATGCTAAATTGTGCGGGGCGGAGTTGGGGGGCCCTTCCCTTTGTCATTCCTATATGAGAATTAACGATTTTTAACAAGCCCCATTTTAAATATATATTTTTCAGCTTCTTTGTAAAGGCATTGTAAAAGTGGAGATCCTCTTCCACCCCTAGGGATTATGCTGTTATACGTCCTAAATATCAGAACAATACTCATTTCTGTAAAATAGGGCTGGGGGGGTGCCGTAAGCTCAGCCGTTCTCTATGCCCTGAATGGGGTCCCATGTGTGCTATGCATTCAAAGCAGGAACATGCTGCTTTAAACAGTCATAGCCCCCCTCCCCTGACCCAAAAGAATTCCAAAGCTGTAATTTGCTGAGAGCTGCGAGGAGACCCCCTATTCCCATCACTTGGCTGCAATCCCCAGAGTCTCCTGGGATTGTTGAACCACTTTAGGCTGTGGGATCTGCAACAAAATATTGCAGTGTGGAGTGTTCCTGTCTGCCAGCCATCCATTCCATTTTCTGCAAGACCTCGTTTCATTCCCACTCCTCCCAGCACCAGATATTTTTGCCCACCTTTGGCTTCACTGTCCAGCCCTCTGTATGACAGGAGAATAAGCAAACCGTTTCCTCTTCCACAGGAAAATCTTGTTCTCTCCTCTTAGTCACACCTCCTAAGGTACGGATACACTGCCAGAGTCAACGAAAGTTGAAACACATTTAACTTTATTTAGGTAACTTGAAAACATGGATGTCCAGGGTTATTACTGTTACAAATCTTCTTCTCATGTAATTCAGCTTGGTTATAATATAGCAATGGTAAAGACCTTTCCTCCCATCCCCTAAAGCCTAACCTCTCATTATCTCTCTCCAACCCTCTCACCCTCTAACCCTCTTGACCAACTGCCATTCCCCCCTTTTAAAGGGCGAAAAGTCCCGCCTCCTGCGAGTGAGCCGCCAGTCACATAGAGTGTATGTTAACTCCTAGCACGCTGGGCTCCTGACCATACCCTCCCTAAGGGCTGATCCGTTACACCAGTCTTGTAGGGTTGTTGCATGGATAAATGAAGGAAGGTAAGAACCATGGGTGTAGCCAGGACTTTTGTTGGGGGGGGGGACAGAACCTCAGTTAGCTATGTATTTCTATTGATTTCTATTGATGGGGGGGGGCAACTGCCCAACCCTGCCCCCCCCTTGGCTACACCCATGGAAAGAACAGTGTATGTCACCTTGAGTTCCCTGCAGAAAAAGTGGGATATAAGTGTTAAGAGTAATGGAGTATAATTGTCTATTGTAGCGACTTAAAAGAACTTTCAGAAGGCGGATGATTTGCATTCTGCATGTCTTTTGATCCAAGTTCTGAAGTTACCCACTGCCATGAGATAACTCATTAACAGGGAGAGCAAAGGAAAGCACAAAGTATATGGGGCAGTGGATAAAAAAAGGCCAGCACTACAGAACCCTAGAAGCAAAAGTCAGAAGCAGGTACTAATTGGTAAGGGGCAGTTTTGTTCTCCAAATGGAGTTCACATTTCTGAGGCTTAGCCATTGCTGATCCAAACAGATGAACACTTTAATGGCGCCTCACACTGAAAGTTAACATGTTCATAGCAATACGGTCATCTACGAATCGATGTGATCCCCTGGGACTGGTTTTTGGGGAAGCATGCCATCTAATCTAATGGGGTGGCGTGGAGTAAGGGAATGCTGAACATTAATTTTGCTGCCTAATTGTTTGGGGTTTCCTTCGAAGGAAGGATGCCGATGGGGTTGTAGGGTGGGTGTCTTTCAGGGAGATGCCTCTCATATTTAGGTTGAGGTCACCTCTCAGGATTGCTTCCTGTGGGTATAAAGGTAAAGGTAAAGGTACCCCTTTATACTCAGACCATCAGCTTCTTATAGCAAAATTCCAGCTTAAACTGAAGAAAGTAGGAAAAACCACTAGGCCAGTAAGATACAATCTAAATCATATCCCTTATGAATACACGGTGGAAGTGAGGAACAGGTTTAAGGATTTAGATTTGGTGGATAGAGTGCCTGAAGAACTATGGATGGAGGCTCGTAACATTATACAGGAGGCAGCAACGAAAACCATCCCAATGAAAAAGAAATGCAAGAAAGCAAAGTGGCTGTCCAATGAGGCCTTACAAATAGCGGGGGGGAGAAGGCAAGCAAAATGCGAGGGAGATGTGAAAGATACAGGAAACTGAATGCTGATTTCCAAAAATTAGCAAGGAGAGACAAGAGGGCCTTCTTAAATGAGCAATGCAAAAAAATAGAGGAAAACAACAGAATGGGAAAAACCAGAGATCTGTTCAAGAAAATTGGAGATATGAAAGGAACATTTTGTCCAAAGATTATCATAATAAAGGACAAAAGTGGGAAGGACCAAACAGAAGCAGAAGACATCAAGAAGAGGTGGCAAGAATACACAGAGGAATTATACCAGAAAGATATGGAGGTCTCATACACCCTAAGTAGTATGGTTGATGACCTTGAGCCAGACATCCTGGAGAGTGAAGTCAAATGGGTCTTAGAAAGCACTGCTAATAACAAGGCCAGTGGAAGTGATGATATTCCAGCTGAATTATTTAAAATTTTAAAGGATGATGCTGTTAAGGTGCTATACTCAATATGCCAGCAACTTTGGAAAACACAGCAGTGGCCAGAGGACTGGAGAATATCAGTCTACATCCCAATCCCAAAGAAGGGCAGTGCCAAAGAATGCTCCAACTACCGCACAATTGCATTCATTTCACACGCTAGCAAGGTTATGCTTAAAATTCTACAAGGCAGGTTTAAGCAGTATGTGGACCGAGAACTCCCAGAAGTGCAAGCTGGATTTTGAAGGGGCAGAGGAACCAGAGACCAAATTGCGAACATGCGCTGGATTATGGAGAAAGCTAGAGAGTTCCAGAAAAACATCTACTTCTGCTTCATTGACTACGCAAAAGCATTTGACTATGTCGACCACAGCAAACTATTGCAAGTTCTTAAAGAAATGGCAGTACCAGATCATCTCATCTGTCTCCTGAGAAATCTCTATGTGGGACAAGAAGCTACAGTTAGAACTGGATATGGAACAACTGATTGGTTCAAAATTGGGAAAGAAGTACGACAAGGCTGTATATTGTCTCCCTGCTTATTTAACTTATATGCAGAATTCATCATGCGAAAGGCTGGACTGGATGAATCCCAAGCCGGAATTAAGATTGCCGGAAGAAATATCAACAACCTCAGATATGCTGATGACACAACCTTGATGGCAGAAAGTGAGGAGGAATTAAAGAACCTTTTAATGAGGGTGAAAGAGGAGAGCGCAACGTATGGTCTGAAGCTCAACATCAAAAAAAAAAAAAAAAACTAAGATCATGGCCACTGGTCCCACCACCTCCTGGCAAATAGAAAGGGAAGAAATGGAGGCAGTGAGAGATTTTACTTTCTTGGGCTCCATGATCACTGCAGATGGTGACAGCAGTCACGAAATTAAAAGATGCCTGCTTCTTGGGAGGAAAGCAATGACAAACCTAGACAGCATCTTAAAAAGCAGAGACATCACCATGCTGACAAAGGTCCGTATAGTTAAAGCTATGGTTTTCCCAGTAGTAATGTATGGAAGTGAGAGCTGGACCATAAAGAAGGCTGATCGCCAAAGAATTGATGCTTTTGAATTATGGTGCTGGAGACTATTGAGAGTCCCATGGACTGCAAGAAGATCAAACTTATCCATCCTTAAAGAAATTAGCCCTGAGTGCTCACTGGAAGGGCAGATCCTGAAGATGAGGCTCCAGTACTTTGGCCACTTCCTGAGAAGAGAAGACTCCCTAGAAAAGACCCTGATGTTGGGAAAGATGGAGGGCACAAGGAGAAGGGGACGACAGAGGACGAGATGGTTGGACAGTGTTCTCGAAGTGACTGGCATGAGTTTGGCCAAACTGCGGGAGGCAGTGAAAAATAGGCATGCCTGGCATGCTCTGGTCCATGGGGTCATGAAGAGTCGGACACGACTGAACAACTGAACAACAACAAAGACAACAAAGGTACCCCTGACCGTTAGGTCCAGTTGCAGATGACTCTGAGGTTGCACACTCATCTTGCTCTATAGGCCGAGGGAGCCGGCGTTTGTCCGCAGACAGCAGCCATGTGGCCAGCATGACTAAGCTGCTTCTGGCAAACCAGAGCAGCGCACGGAAACACCGTTTACCTTCCCACCAGAGCAGTACCTATTTATCTACTTGCACTTTTTGGTGTGCTTTCGAACTGCTAGGTTGGCAGGAGCTGGGACCGAACAATGGAAGCTCACCCCATGGCATGGATTCAAACCGCTGACCTTCTGATCGGCAAGCCACCCGCGTCCCTTTTCCCATAGGTATAGGGTGGTATATAAATTCAATAAATAATTTTTTTTTTAAAATCCACCTTGATACCTACTTGGGACCTTCTGTCCGCAACACATTATCTCTACCACTGAACTGCAGGCCCTCAATCATCTTTCTGTCGATTAGTGTGAGTCGCGGAGGGTGCTGGGGGCATGTTACTGAACACACATTTGCAGTTATATTAAAAACTGGGGGTTTCTGGTTCCAAAACTGTCACTGATCCAGGTACTGACCAGACCCAAACCTACTTAGCTTCAGCAAGCTGGTGCCTTTAAGTCAGTGTTTTTCAACCTTTTTTGGGCAAAGGCACACTTGTTTCATGAAAAAAATCACGAGGCACACCACCATTAGAAAATGTTAAAAAATTTAACTCTGTGCCTATATTGACTATATATAAAGTAATTCTCTTGAATAGGAATCAAATAAACACAAAGAAAGTATTTTATAATTACTTTCTTATGAAATAGTAAGTAAACAGAAATATGAAAAATTATAAAATACTTTATTCAGTGCGCAACCTGGGTCTGTTTGGCTGAACACAAAGCTGATATTCGAATTTTTCAATTTTTCCCACGGCACACCAGGCAACATCTCGCGGCACACTAGTGTGCCGCGGAACAGTGGTTGAAAAACACTGCTTTAAGTCATGCACTCAGGCTGGGTAGGCCTCTTGGCTGACCCACATAAAGTGGGACCATGGCTAAACCATGCAGTATAAGGCAATATAACTTTGTAAGGAAACAGTCTTCGTGGCAGGTCTTCTCACTTGTAGGGTATCCTAAAAGGCTTTCCAAACCACTAAAACTCAGTCAAGGGCTGTGTGGCTCAGTGGTAGAGCATCTGCTTTGCATGCAATAGGTCCCAGGTTCAAACCCTGGCTTCTTTGAATAGAAGTGGGAATAGCCATGGTCTGAAATCCATGGTAGAGCTGCTACCATTTAGTAGAGACAACACTGAGCTACACCAATGGTCTGACATTATATAAGGCAGCTTCCTGTGTTCACAGGAAATAGCTGCCACAGAGCAACTTCCAGAGGGACAACCATTTTAGCATGTTGCAACAAAGAGTCACTTGATGCCTTAAAGACCAACATTAATCGTAGCTGATTCTACAGCCAATCTGTTCATCTTCAAGGGACTGCAAGACTCCACCATCAGAGAACAAGGGACTACGACAAGTGTTTCTATATTCAAATACTTTCAGTGAAGTTGGCCGTTCACACATTTGGCTCAAAAGGCAAAGTTGAGCCAGAGAGAGATACAGTGGTACCTCAGGTTAAGTACTTAATTCATTCCAGAGGTCCGTTCTTAACTTGAAGCGTACTTAACCTGAAGCACCACTTTAGCTAATGGGACCTCCTGCTGCCGCTGCGCCGCCAGAGCACGATTTCTGTTCTTAAGCGGAGTTCTTAACCTGAAGCGTACTTAACCTGAAGCGTACTTAACCCGAGGTACCACTGTATATACCTATGTGTAAATTGTTGCATGGTTTCATCAGGACTAGCATGAAATCCACCATCTGTGACAAGGTGTTGCTGCCACCACCAGGAGCCCTGAAATCAGGGCTGTTACATATTCAGAAAAGAAATCACAGCACAATGAGACGCACTGGATTATACCTAAATGCAGCCTGAAATTTAACGCAATGTATATTAAGTAGTTGCTGCAAAAATATAGAATGATTAAATATACTGCGTTTTAGGAGTCGATTACATATGCTATGAATGTAGTAATAGTGCATTCATACATTTATACACGTTGCATACAATTACCGGTATACATTTCTCACCAATCCAGACTAAAATTCTAGACATTTCCTTCTTCAAAATAAATGAACACTGTGTTGTTGAGGGTGGGCCTTGTGGACATGCATATATGATGGTGCATTCTACGTTGTAAGCGGAAGGGATGGTATGATAGTGATTAGAAGGCGTACTACATGTATTGATGAAATTATGACAAACTTGATAGAACAAAGGAAGAAGTAATGATTGCAGAGAAACTTTTAAATGCAAGACTCCAGCCTTCTCCCTACCACCTGTAACACACAGCTCAGAATTACTGTGCATTATGGGGAGAAAAAAACCCCATTCCTTAATCTTCATGGAACCAAATCATAGAATCCTAGAGTTGGAAGAGACCCCAAGGGCCATCCAGTCCAACCCCCTGCCAAGCAGGAAACACCATCAAAGCATTCCTGACAGATGGCTGTCAAGCCTCCGCTTCAAGACCTCCAAAGAAGGAGACTCCACCACACTCCTTGGTAGCAAATTCCACTGCCGAGCAGCTCTCACTGTCAGGAAGTTCTTCCTAATGTTTAGATGGAATCTTCTTTCTTGTAGTTTGAATCCATTGCCCCGTGTCCGCTTCTCTGGAGCAGCAGAAAACAACCTTTTCCCCTCCTCTATATGACATCCTTTTATATATTTGAACATGGCTATCATATCACCCCTTGATCTTCTCTTCTCCAGGCTAAACATACCCAGCTCCCTAAGCAGTTCCTCATAAGGCATCGTTTCCAGGCCTTTGACCATTTTGGTTGCCCTCCTCTGGACAACCAAATCGCTCAAGAGTTCGTCCGCCAGCTTGCTTCTTTTTCCTCTTCTTCTTTTGCCCTTTCCAAATACAAATTTTCCCTATTTTCCTCCTCTGCAATTGGCACCAAAGGCAGATCAAGCCATGTGTTTTACCCATTTGTGCGGGTGCCCTCAAGTGATAACGACACAAATGTTTTCTGAAAAGCAACATTACTAGTAAACTACCAGTTTGGTTCCAGTACTGTCATTTTCTCACAATTTTATGGTAAGGTGTGCTTCTTCTCCCCTTCCCCCCCCCCAACACCCTCCCAAACCTTCTGGAAGAAGTTGAAATTTCAATGGGAGCCTTGATTCCGCACACGGTTATTTGCCCATTATTCTGTGCCTGAAAAGGAGAATTCCTTGGAGGTGTTTAAAAAAAGAAGAAGAAGGAATATATACGATCTCCGGGCCATATAGTCTAAGGCATTTTGACAACGGCTCCATGGCCTTTCAATATATTAAGATGCCTGTCAACAAACAGCACAGGAGGGGGAAATAAAGCAAAACACAAAAATATGGCCAACGTGCACAACTGATTAATCTGGCTCTTTATGGAACAACCCAGGGGTGCCCTCTGCTTCACTGTTGCAATAAATCTGTGTTTTCAATGCAGCGAGTCAGATGTCCAAGTGTTTTTCCTCCAGTTGAAAACAGACAATAAATCACATCAGCTACTACAGATGCTTATGTCAACTATAAATCCCTGGCTCCATCACTGCAGAAGGGCAGACCTTCCTAGCCGTATGTAACAAGCCAAAACAAAGGGAAGGGAACAGAGGAGAGGGTTGTAGACCTTTGCATGTAAAAGGTTCTGGGGTTTGATTGCTGGTATCTCTAGGTAGATGTGGAACCAGGGGTAGAGAACCTATGGCCCACCAGATGTTATTATTTATTATTTGTTTATTAAATTTATATTCCACTCTTCATCAAGAGACCACGGGGTGGTTTACAACATGGAACACATAATAAAAAGGACACCACCACCCACTTTAAGATGCCATAGGTTGATTAACAGCCAAAGGCCTGGTTGAAGAAGAATGCTTTTGTCTGGCACCTAAAGATATGTTAGAAAGGCGTCCGGTGAGCCTCCCTGCAGAGAGTATCCACAATGGGGAGCCAACACAGAAAAGGCCCATTCTCATGCTGCCACCCTCCGGACCTCTCATGGAGGAGAAATACAAAGAAGGGCCTTGGGTGATGATCTCAGGGTCTGGTCAATTTCCATGTGAAGAGGCTGTCCTTGAGATATTGGGGTCCTGAACCATTTAAGGGTTTATAGGTAAGCACCAGCACTTTGAATTAGGCCTGGAAACTAACTGGTAACCAATGCAGTTGGGCCAGGATTGACATTATATGCTCAACCCACCTTGTCCTGGTGAGTAACCTGGATACCGAATTTTGCACTAGCTGCAGTTTCCAATGTCGCTGAATTACAACCTTCATCGCTGACCAGGGGCATAGCAAGGGGGGCGGGCCGCCCTGGGTTCCATAATAGAGGGGGTGACAAATTATCAAGGAACAAAAAAAAAAAAGAATTTTGTTTTTTAAATGCCTGCTCCGAAGGTCTTATCTTACTATACTAGGGATTATATAGCTATATATGAAATTTCATGCATATCGGTTAATATCTTGACCCTCCTCCACCAAAATAGCTGTTAACTTGGCTGTTTTCCTATGTCGTGAAGGCTGAAATTTCAGTTCAGGGAGCACTTACTGTTCGCAACCCTAACCCTGTGGAAAGCCATCTAATTAGACTTTGATTTGATTTTGAGATGTTTTTAGGAGGTAATTTAATTATTGTTTGATTTTATACCAATGTTATGCATCTGATGTTAGCCACCCTGAGCCCGACTTCGGCCGGGGAGGGTGGGATATAAATAAAAGTTTATTATTATTACTTGTTATTATTCCTTTGTAAGAAAATATGAAATAACGTAAAACCATTTTTGCGCAGGGGGGAATCAATGGGGGGGGGGGGTTTGACAAGAAATTTTCCACACTGGGTACCACCTGACCTTCCTATGCCTGGGGGGGGGTGTGTGACAAAAAAAGTTTGCCCCTGGGTACCAATTTACCTTGCTACGCCCTTGTCGCTGACCACTGGCCATGCTTTTTGGGGCTGATGTGAGCCATAGTTCAGCAACATCTGGAGGGCCAAAGGTTTCCCACACCTCGCCTCATGTAGGTAAACGTTGCATTAGATGGACAAAGGATCTAATTAGGATAAGGCTGCTCCCTATGTTCCTATTATAACAATGCACAAACAAATGGTTTTGGGACTTCAGCAAAGTAACCAACTCAAGGTAACTGAGGAAGCAGCCACACACCAGTCTGTTGGAACTGTGCAGCTTTATTCAAAGCGAAGACAGTGTGGTGTTTCTCCTCCTGCCAAGAGATCTGCATTTGACACTAAATTCTTGTACATTTGTATAAGGTGTCCAGCTAACCTGCAAAGGAGATGCAGACTATTATGTACAGCTGTACTTAAATGTTAAGTTTCAAAAAGTCACATTTTTTTTTACATAGGATTCTACCGGACGGTCCTATACTGTGAACAGAATAATCAAATAACTGTGTAAAAAGAGAAGTAGCAAAGTCACAAGAAACCCCAGCTTGGGAGAAGCAAAGAGTGCAACACACACGTTGTTAAACTGGATTCGTTCTTTCAGCTGCAAACAACAACAACAACAATAATAATAATAAACAACTTGGGATGCGGCATTTGTAAAAAGTGATAAAAGTCAAGTTCTCTGGGATTGTCCAACATTCCTTGGGTCCCATTCTGCTTTTTGGTGCCAAGTTACCAACTCTGCATGTCTATTTTTAAGGTGTCGTGTTTATCCCAGTACATGGTTAAAATATATATATCCATTGACTTGCTGGATATGTTCAAGAGAAATGTGGAAGATCTTCAGTCTACTTTGACAACGCTGTAAATCTTACTAACGAACCAGAAGCAAGCAAAAAATCCAATCGTTCCTAAAAAAGAAGAAGAGAAGTTGAGATGTTTACATGCTCCTGGAATGCAAAAGGTGCCATTCCTGAACAGGGCAAATTGTTGGGTAGTTCTTGTTACACCACCTAGCACTTGCTTGGGTTACTTTCTCTTTTGTCAGAGAATGGTAGGCTAGAGGGAGTGTTGGTCTGAGTTTGCAAGGCACATATTTCCTTTTTAAGCAAAACCACATGCTCAGGATCACTTAACATGCACATCAATTACGCCAAAATTGCAGTTAAAGAGATCCTGAGTGTGAAAAGTTGCCTTGAAAACTTAAGTCACATGCAGGGATTATCTATTTAAAATAATAATAGATCATGTAAGGCTGAAGTTAACCCACCCTCGCTCAAGAAGAAACAAAGTTCCTGTTAACCTAGCAGCCATCTGTGTGTGTATGTGTGTATCAATATATCATTTTTAACATTTAAGCTTTACAATCCAAGCTGAATATCCACTGTATTGTTCACCCAACATTTTCTCAGTGGCAATGCCATTGGCCTAACCCTGCAACTCACTACCCAGAGTCACTTCTGGGAAGCTGGGAAGAATGTACAGTACACCACTATGAGAATGGAGATAGAAGGACTCAAGTCAATCATTCTGGACTAAAAGTGTTCTATGAACCAGGCCAGTGGTCCATGTAATCCAGCATCCTGTTCTCACACTGGTGAACCAGGTGCTTCTGGGAAGCCCCCAAGCAGAGCCTCAGTGCAAAAGCAACTCTCTCCTCCTGCATTTTCCAGCAACTGCAAATGGAATTGCCTGCCTCTTTGTGCACTGACTCTATGTTACAAACGTGCCTGCAAACGTGACATGAAGGCTTGCAACATGAATCCTGCTGTGTGGGAATTCCTTGCAGATCGCCGCAGTGCCTGGAGACAGTCAAGTTGTGCATCCATAGCAGAAACCAGAGGAGGAATGCAGAGAGAAGAAACGCCATGGTGCATCTGCAGCAACACCAGGCCCCTTCATGCGCCCCACCTGCAACAACACATGTCTCTCTCCTGTGTCAGTCTCTACAGGCACAGCAGGAGCTGTAACTCTCCCAACGGTTTGACTTTACCCCTGAAGGTGCACTCTTCCAATGTCTCCCGAGACAAACGGATGCCAATAACAGTATGCGCACCAAGGTCTATCATGGTTGAGCATAAAGCCAGAATTCCAATACTCCAAATAACTACAAAGCAATGCTCATGTCATGTGTTCCCTCCATGTGTACACCAAACATGAAGAGGGAGTGGAGATGTGCCCCACTGGGCACACCTGAGCTTGATTAGTTATGCCTGCCAAGAGGTGCTTATGCATGTGCAACAGTCTTCATGCATGCATCTTCCATGTGATCAAGGGTTCATGCACAGCTAGGTGCACACAGGTGTCCCTCTGCAGGTATTCAGCTTAGCAAACATCCACTGGAAAGAGGAGCACAATGACGGAGGTGTGAGGACACCAGACCGGGTCCCAACTCCCTTGCCACCCTGTACAGAGGTGGATGGCTCTTCGCACCATATGTGGACATGGCAAGAACACAATGACCTACCCCCACATTCTTTTCAGGGAAAGGACATAGCTCAAGTGGTGGATGGAGCAACTGTTTTGCACACATAAGTATCTGGGTTCAACCCCCAGCATCTCCTGACAGGGCTGGGAGAGACCAGTAACTGAGATCCTAGAGAGTCACTGCCTGGGTAGATAATACTAAGCTAGGAAGCCAACATTCTGATTTCTGCTACTTAAAATTTACTACTTAAATTTTGCACCTGTGGCCACTCTTCTGAGCTGCCTTATTTTTAGAGGTGGGGGAGGGGGTGTTATGGGTTAAGGGGGGGAAAGCAGCATTAAGAAATAAACTCTGGTTGCTATCTGTTTCGAAGATATTCACATTTCCTGCAGAACTATCTCTATCACAAATGCATCCCATACGCCCTACTAGATAGCGAGCCATAAGAGAAGCACAATGGCTTTGTAAGCACCTCCTTATGAACTGACTCCTTATGCATGCACACAGATTAGGCAGGTCAGTAGCTGCTGCTAACCAAAAGAAGGCACCCTTACAAAGGAAAAATAAAAGGGTTCACCCCAACTCTCTCCCCCTGCAAGCACTGCTGCCCTCTTCCCCACCACCACAACACACACCTGGCTTGCTATTCTAGTCCCCTCATATTGACACTTCTCTCTTTTCCCCCCACAGCCTGCTATCATGTTCTGCAGATTACCCTCTTCCACAGGGTTTGCAGCTATCATCCTTTCAAACAGTGGGGGGACAGCAGATTTACTGCGCTTGATAGGAGATCATACGCCAGCCACAAAAGGATATTTAATTCCTTTATGGGCTTGACATCTCAAAGTCTTTCCAGTCTGCAGTCGATTCTCACTCCTCCCCACTGTGTGAGGCACTCCTATCTGGCGCTAGTGTGACCTCTGTGGCCTCCCAGATCTCACATATAGAATTTTTGATTTCTAGGGATCCTCAGATGGATAAATGGAGAGTTAGACAGACAGAGAGAACATGAACATAAACACACACACACACACACACACTCCCCATGCACACATAAACATCTAGGAGCTCAAAAAAAGTATTCCCAATTCCTAGATGTTCCGACAGGCTTTACACATATTGCACTGGTGTTGAAAGATCTGCACTGGCTACCTATTAGCTACCAAGCCAAATTCAAGGTGTTATTGTTGATATTTAAAGTCCTAAACAACTGGGGGAGGGCAGGATAAGAGCATAAGCACAGCCCTGCTGGATGAGGCCAGTTACCCATCAAGTCCAGCATCCTGTTCTCCCAGTGACCAACCAGCAGCCAATGGGATGGATATCTAGCAGAGCTTTCTTCTAAAATGGTAAAATACATCTATCTTTTTATTTTAGGAAGTAATGGGTGCATTATAACCTTCTGAGCTAAGAACACCCACTGAATCTGGGAGGGGTAGATTTGGGGAGGGAGGTAACCTCTCCTCTCACCCCTGGTAGTTCCTTGAAGAGCTTTAAATGGAATGCCAGAACTACCGGTACACTTCCTCACAATGAGTCAGTTCTAGCCTCCCTTAGGACCAAGGCTCCCCAAACTCCCTTGGGATCCTACCATCTCAAGCAGAATAAAACACAGCCAAGAGTCTATTTGTGTTCTAATATAAGCTCAAGCAGGCATAGGGTGGAGAGACTGGATAAGAGAAAAGTTTTACTCCTTATAGAATACTAGGAACTCATGCAGCACTCAGTAAAGCTGAGTGCTGCAAGACTCAAAGCAGGCAAAAGGAAGTGTTTTTTTCAAACAATACAAAGTTAAACTATGAAACTTGCTTCCACAAGAGATAGTGATGGCCACCAAAAGAGGATTTGACTAATGCATGGAGGATAAAACTTTCAACAGCTACTAGCCACGATGGCTATCTGCTCCCTACACTCGGAATATCCGCTGCTGGGAACTGCAGGTGGAGCAAGTGCTCTGGTACTCTGGCTTGTGCGCCCTCCACAGGCATTTATCTGGGTTGCCACTGTGAGATCAGGATGCTGGACTAGATGGGCCATTGGCTTGATCTTATGTCATAAACATATTGCATTCCCAACAAAAAAGCTGAAGATTTAGAAAAGTTCGAGCAACCAGAGAGCCTGTGGATCTTAATACATGAATAATAAAATGGGCATTCCCATATTAATTATTTGGACTCAAAGTCAAAGTGTGGCTTCCAAAGGCTCCATCAAGGTAAAGAGCAAAGGTCAGAATTCCATCGCTGCAGAATTACTGCAAACCAAGATCTCCTTTAGCAAAACCACAACGCCAGCGATCTAGCGATACGGTAGTGCCTGGAAGGAAACTCAATAAAGCTGTTCAGCTATCCAAGTTCAGCCGTCCTTGCCAACACTAAAACCTGTGATCAATTAGTGCAAGCAAAAGAAATAATTGGAAACACAGGTCAAGAACAAAGCTGCATTCCCCACTCCCCGTGTTTTTGCAAACAGAGACCCTTCAACGCACCTCTCTCACTACAGAGGTAGCTGTCCAAATCCAACCTCCCTATAACATCCAACTTAAAAGTGCCTGGCTGACAAGGCTATGTTTTGCATTATCAGTAGCTTTCACCAAGCGAAACAGGATGTTTTCCTAAATAAAAGCATTTTATGGAACATAAAATACCATTCTGATAGCTCATTGTAAACTGTCACTAGGGTTCCTATCTTAAAGGTTACAGGCTGAATGTGAAGAACAAGGAGGCTACTCTGTGCAGCTTGCCAGATGACACGAGGGGCGGGGGAGATCCATTAAGTTGCTCATGTCCTCCCCCCAAAAAACTTAAGCCTGAAAAAAGCCCTTATCAGGAGAAGAACGCCTTTGAAGGCAGAACACCACACATCTCTTGGCATTTTATGGAACACTAGATAGTAGGATTTATCAGAGGTGAATATACTAGAATAAATGAACCATTTGCTCTCACCAGTAAGGGAGTTCTTGTTCTTTATTTGAAGAAAATATGGAATTCCTGAAGATGGAATTTACGTTTCATGAAGAAACTAAGTCCCCCTCCAGTGGTTGATATCTATTATTATAATTGTGCATTGCCCTTCAGCCAAAAACAAATACAAAATTCATACTGTAATAATAAAAACAAACCAGGAAATCCCCCAGGGCTATCTGGGAAACCATTAGATCCATCAAATTCTGAGAGCCGAACATCCTCATAGGTCCCTCACCACTGCGGGGGGGGGGAGGTGCTGAGAGCCTAAATCTCATCAGGAAGTGATGTGACCATGACAAGGGACTGATGTCAATATTCCCCACTTTCAGATCACCCTCTTCCTGCCCAGCCAAGGAAACAAGGTCCAGAGTGTGACCTGCCACATGCATTGGGTCAATGATATGTTAGAGCAGCCCTGTGCTTGTTGTGGCTGCCATGAAGTCTTGAGACACCTGCTTTGGCATGGACGCTGAGGTCCCTCAACACTGCTTCAGTCTCAGTGATACAGGCCAGATTGGCCCCCTCATTCCCAATCAGATCACGGATGAGGGAGGTCTTATTCAAAGCTAACCTGCCATTCAACAGCAGCACTGCGGACCTGAGGGCTGGCTGATAAGACAACCACAATTCCCCAGGTTGGAAGGAGCCACTAACTGCCTCTGCTTTGTGCTCCTCACCAGGCTTGCCCCACCCCACATATGGTATCTCCCCCTTGCCTAGAACCACTGCAGTTGGGGTTTCCCCTGCTCTCTTCAGCTCCTCTCATTCCAGGCACACCTTACCTCCCTTAATTTGGGGGGGGGGACAACCCAAATTATTAACACACACACACACACACACACGATAAAAAGCAGTTACTGTAAAACAAATTAAACATTTTAAACCATTAGGGCAAGGCCATCCCCAGAGAAAATAATGTTATGGGGATGGTGCTTGCCTCTCCCTGATGCCGCTCCCTACAAAGGGGGCAGTGTCAGCCCCTACTCCCCTGGTAGATTCAGCCCAGGTGGGTTCTCAGTCATCCAGTCAGCAGGGGGTAGAACAGGGCAGTCTTCCCTCCACTGGCCAAAGGTGCAAAAATGCCTGCTTCCTCGAGAGGAGGGGGAATCCCAGTGGCTGTGGAGGTGGGCCAGATGAACAGCTCTCTCCTCCATTGTTGATCTCTGGCTACTGCTAGCCCCGAGAGTGAAGTGTCTTGTGACTGAAAGGGCAGAAGGCTGGGAGGCTAACCATGGGTGGAGAAAGAGCCAAGGGCAGTTGGTGCCAGCTATTTCTGGTTTTGTCCCCATCCTCCTCCCTGCTAAATTCCACAAGAAGAAACCTGAGGCTAAGGAAGGCAAAACTGACAGCGACCCAGACCACCCAGACTGCTTGTTGGTGGAGGCTGGTAAAAAGGCAGAAGTTGGTGGGGCAGCGTCCCATTTGCCCTAATGCACTTCAACAGAGGACACTTTTTTCAATGGAACATTAGCTAAACTGGAGGATTCACTGCATCACACTGGACAAGGGGTTCGCAAAATACTCTGGTGATGTAGATGGCAATGCCTTCTAGTTACAGGCCTGAGCGGAGGGAACCAGCTATTTCCAAACCATGTATTTACAGGGACCACTTCTCTAATTAAAACGCAACACTGAAAGACAAGCACACATCTGGTAGCAGATTCTCTTCCTCATAATCTTGTCTGGATTACACCCCTCCCTCCCCCTTTATTGCATTATAGACATCATTCTAATAAATGTCTGAAGCAGCCTGTTTGTCCAAAGTGCCCTTTCTTCTAGAAAGGGCACAGCATTCACGTATCTCTTGCCGCAACATTCTGCAAGCCAGAGCCTCCATCACTAGCTCTGGAAGCTCTGAGTGCATGAAGAATGCAAAGGGCATAACATTGCACAAAAAAAGGAGAGGCTCACCAGGCAGGATGCATCTCAATGAGGTTCAGCTGGAAATCTCATGTGTATGCATATAAATCGTGAATGTCTGCAAAGTGTTTATAGCCAAGCTACGAGGTCAGTCAATTCCCTTTTCTGTTACATCTTGGTGTTGTGTGCGCACACATGAGACTATGGGTTGTATCCAGTACAGCAGTAAGTTAAAGTCATTCAGTGGTATACCTGTTTCATCAGAGAAATGCTTTGCGCTAATGAAACGCTGCTGTACAAAAGAACGGACAAGCTGGTTGCTAGTAACTCTGTTGCACAATATACTGCACGAGTTTCCACTAGCAAAAGAGTTGCATTTTATTCCTCTGTTGCACAACTTTGCAACTCACCCATATGCTAGTGCAAGAGCCTTGGTGGTAGTAGGCAGATAGCACTGGATACAGCCCCAAATACACACACACACACACACACACACACACACACACACACGTATATATGTTAGGAGGGGTTTTGTATGAAACATCCCAACCCTATTCCCACCAGTCTGGTCATAGAATCATTGTAGTTTGGCACTTAGAGATGGTCCAATGCAGTGAGCACTGCTTCTTCCTTGGGTGTGCAGACATGTACTTCCAAACTTGTGGCACATCACTCTTGCCAAATAAGCAGCCCAGAGTTCATTAACAACAAAGGAGGAGCTCTGCTAGATCAGACCAAAGGCATGCCTACTTCAAAAACCTATTTCCGACAGTGAAGAACCAGGTGCCTCCCAGGAACCAAGAAAGCACAATGACCCTTCACCCAGAGGTGCCATACAGCTACCATGACTAATAAACCTTGGCAGACCTCTCCTCCTCCATGGAATGATATGCATGTAGGCTCGTATGATGGTGTGGTTTGAGAGTAGGAAGAAGACCTGGGAGACAAGGGTTCAAAACCCCACTCAGCCCCAAAGTTCACAGCCTCTTAGCCTAGCCCACCACACAGAATTGTTTCAAGGATGAAATGGGGGGGGGGAGAGAAAACCATGTACCCCACCTTGAGCTTCCTGGAGGAAAGGTGGGACATAGGTGTTAATAATAAAACAAGTAATTCCTTTTTAGGATGGTGGATTCAGGATGGTGGTCATTGCCATAGTCTTGTGGCAGAAAATCCCACAAGTTAACTATGTGCGTTTTACTGCTGGTCACTCTGCATTCCCCAATTCTATATAGAGATGTAGGACAACCTTGCTCACTGAAGTGCTGCCCTGCCATAAAAGTGTTAGATGGGATGTTACACACACAATTTCTTGCAATTGGCCAAAGCATCCTCTCTAGTCAACATGCAGGCTCATTTTATTATGTTCAGACTAAAATCCCAACCTCTTCTCTTTGATCTTTTGTTCTCCCCCTCCTCTAAACACCCTATAAGTCAGTAATGCAACAGATCAGGAACTACTTCCAGTCTGCAAGTGCTCTATAGAAGTACTCTGTGCTGACATGGAGAAAAGCTGCATTTTTACATTTAGTGTGTTTCTTGGTTCCCCACCACCAATGACCATAACTCAGTGGTGAAATTTCTGCAAAAGATCCTAGGTTTCATCCCCGTCATCTCCAGCTACGACTGCAAAAAAGACTTCCTGTCTGAATTCCTGGAGAGTCACTGCATGTCAGTGTATACAATACTAAGCTAGAGGAACCAATGCTTCATAAGGCAGCTTCCTATGTTCCTAGGTAATGTCACAGTACTTGAAATGAGACTGTCTATGTTGCACCTCACTCTTTAATGGAGAGAGAGAGAGAGAGAGAGAATAATTCAAAGCTCTGGCCAATTGCAAGAAAGCAAAAAACAGAATATATTCTGCACTCTGGCAATGTGTGTGTGTGTGCGCGCGCGCGCATTGGTTTTCTGAACCCAAGAACTCTCTACATCATACCGCTTTCAATCGCCACACAGTGGGGGCTGCTTTTGGAATCTGGAATTCTAAACACAATTTACCCAGGAGATCAAAACTCAATTTTGAAAATGGCATGAACTCACAAGTGAAAATGATGATCACAAACAGAGGGTGTAGAGTAGCCACCTGCTTCCAACTAAATGCAGCATTTTCTTCTGTGTCCAAGCACGTAAGAAGGACAGTAATCATAAAGCTATCCCTGCACAAAATATACCCATTCACTTACCATATTATTACCCGGAGAATCATACTGAAAATTGCTAGCTACAAATTTAGAAGAACAGAAATAATAATTGCAAGAAGCAGCATGGTATTAGGCCAGCACAACGAGGTCCTGTGTTACCCTCATGGGCTATTGGAGGAGCCCTGAAGAAGCCCAAGTTAGGGGCCCAGAAGGGGTGAGAGAGGGGGTTAGAGTCAGACACACAAATCCAGGCACTGCCACCTCACCCATAAAACCACTTGTCTTCCGTGGAAAGGTAGAGCACCACCCAGCCACATTCTCCTTCAGTGCTCTGGCTCTTGTTGCCTGGGCATGGGAACCCAGTGAGGATCACTGACTGGCAGCAAGGAAAAAACCTATTGCACAAGATGACACGGGGCTCTGCTCATTTGAAGGTCCCAGGTCAAATCCTGGCAGCCACAGAGCTGTGGAAGCCCCTCCCCTGAGACTTCAAAGAGATGCTAAGACCAGACCAATGACACAATGCTGGATGAAAGACACCTTAGCAAAGGCAGTTTCATATAATGTAGGGGTGGGGGACCTTTTTCAGCCAGAAGGCCACATACCCTAAAGAGGAACCTGCCTTGCCCCACCCTCCAGCCCAAGGAACCTTCAGGAGGGTGTTGCTGCTGCAGGAACAGCTGTGAGGGGTGAGAGACTCAGTGTTGGCCAGCAGGTAAAGGCTTTCCCCACCTGCCTTGCTCCGCCCTCCAGCCCTAGGAGCCTTCATAAGAGAGCTGTTTCCAGAGGAAGAACAGAGGGGTGAGAGACTGTTTGCCATCAGGGGGTAGTTGGTTTCACCTGTGCAGCTGCATCTCCAGGGGAGTCTCTGGAGTATGTGTGCATGAACTTAGCAGTGCTTAATTTATTTTTTGGCTGCTATTTTGTTAACGTTGTTTTATAGACTACAAATGCTGTATTGATTTGTTCATCATATAATATGACCTTTGCTTTAATTGTGATGTTTAGCCCATTTATTAAGTTGCTGCTTTGTTAACAGTGTTTTAGGGATTGTAATTGTTCCACCAATTATTTGTTGATTATTCTATATGACTTATGCTGTACGTGGGATGTTCTATAATGTTATTGCTATTTATTGTAAACTGCTTTGGGATGCATCCAAATGAGAAGCAGAATAGAATTATAATACAGTGGTACCTCGCTAGACGAATGCCTCGCTAGACGAAAGGCATTCGCTAGCGAAAGGGTGCTTCGCAAGACGGAGTTTCCTATGGCCGCGACTCGCAAAATGAAAACGTTTTGTGGTTTTTCTTCTTCCGTGCTTCCTCTGACCGTGCTTCACAATACGAAATTTTCGCTATACGATAGCACTCGCAGAACGAATTAATTTCGTCTTGCGAGGCACCACTGTAAATCAAATCAGCTTTCTGGGAGCCACATAGCAATGCTGGATTGGGCCTGATGCAAAAGTGGGCAGAACAATGGACATAACTTGCTGTAGTTCAGTAGGTTATTTCCCACCCATGCAAGCCACAGGTCTACACACACACACACACACACACACACACACTTCATTCCCCCTCTTACAGGCAAGCAAGAGACAACATTATCATTCAAGGACACATGCCAACCAGGCGAAAGCACTCAAAGGGGGGCATATTCTGGGGAGAGATCAGAAGGCAAAACAGAGAGGCTGGATATCATGGTTGCTTTGTATTTTCCATGGCACTTGTTTGGCCAGACTGCAACTCTTCAGTGAGTACAAACCTCCAACCCAAAGTCTGAATGATAATAATAATAATAACAATTTATTCGACCGTCAGTCAGAACACCGTCTGAATGATAAGGAACACACCCATCTTCCTTCTCACAAGCTGATTACCTCCTCTTTTTCATGGTTTGCCAATAGTGCAAACCAGGAATTGCCTTCAAGCCATGATTCTAAAATGTGGTTTGAAAGTGGGTTTGCAAGCCACAGTTTGGAGACAATAATCAGCACTCAGAGGGCTAGAACAAGCAAGCAAAGTAATATGTTCCTAAGCCTCCAAACTGTGATCGGCACATGACGTCTAAACCAGACCTTAACGTGAGAACACACAGGTGTAAACTTTGCCACGGCACATTTAAGCCTCACTGCCCTTTGTATCAAGGAGATCACGGCCGACATATCTGACGATTTTAATCCCTTTCAGCAGCAGCTGTAACAATTTCAATTATCATTTCCTATATGAAAAGGATATTTCTGATTCTAGCAATTTACATCACACAAGCGAAACTGAAATTGGCAGCTAACCCAAGCTAAACCCAGACGGGCATTAGCATACTGCTTTAGTTCAGAATTAAAACTTTTTTTTTAATGCTAGAATTTATTTGGGGTGAATTATAGGGGGGCCATCTGGAACTTGCCTGCAGAGCTGTGGACTTAAAGAAGGGTTTAGCTGGGAACACCAATTCCCATATTTACTTACTAATAATTTTAAATTGGTGAGATTAAATCCTACTCGCTTTCTACCTCCATCAGACTGAAGACAGCTAAAGAAGAAATCCTTCTGCAAGGCCACAAGCAAGGATGAGAAAACCCTTTAATGAAAGCTTCCAGGAGAGCAGCCATGTTTGCTTTTTTATGCAAGGGAGAGTAGGAACACAGGGAGATGCCTTATACAGATTCAGACTACAGTATTGGGTCCATTTAGTTCAGTAATACCTACACTGACTGGCAGCAACTCTCCAGGGTTTTTCCAGAGAAAAGTTTTTTTTCCCACCAGCCCCACCTGGAGTTGCCAGGGATTGAACCTGGGAACCTTCTGCATGCAAGGCAAATGCTCTGCCATAGAGCTAAAGCCCCCACTCTACCCTTGCCATCAGCCAAAAGCCTTTACAGAGTCTTGTGGCACCTTAAAGACTCAAAATATCATAATAAACACCTGATAATTTTGTTTGTCTTTAAGGTGCCAAAAAGACTCTTTGTTTTCATGAATACCAAGAGAAACATGATTCTAGCAGAATTTGGGGAATTATTATTTTTTCACTTTTATCATGTTATGCTCCATGAATACTCTATCCATTTGTAAGCTCAATCCACCCTTCAAATGCACATTGTCCTGGTTCACACGTACATTAAGAAATCAGCATATGTGCACATTTGATTACCGGCAGGTGAATGTTAGAAATCTCCTTTCAGTGCTGAATGAGCCCTTTATATGACAGAAGAGCATTCACAGCCTCATAGTAATACTCTGGAAAAAAGCACCCAGAATAAAATGGCCCAGGAATGCATGAATTAATGATGGCCCTATTCAAACCCAAAATTTAAAGCAGTATCACACCACTTTAAACAACCATGGCTTCATCCAAAGAATCCTGGGAACTGCAACTAACTAAGGGTGCTGAGAGTTGTTAGGAGACACCCCACCCCAGTCCCCTCACAGAGCTACAATTACCAAAGTTCCCTAGGAAGGATTGATTGCTGAACCATTCTGGTACCTGTAACTCGGTGAGGGGAATAGGAGTCTCCTAAGAACTCTCAGCACCTTTAACAGACTGGTTCCCATAATTCTTTGGTGGAAGCTCCAGCTGCTGAAAGTTGCATCAAAGTGCATTAAATGTATGTTGGGAAGGTGGTTGATGCCTTTGTGCTCTGAGTGGGTCCCATGTGTCACATGCTCTAATCCCACCCATACTCCTATCTTGTGCCTTACAGATGTTTTAGACTACAACTCTGAACATCGCTGACCATTGGCCTTTCGTAGTCCCGATCATATGGCAGCCACCCAGATAGGGAAGGCTGTTTAAGCCCATATTGTGCAATACTGGGACTTTAAGATAACAGGGGTGGGGGAGAAAGGAGGAGCTCGCAGCTGAGTAGCAGAGTATGAACCTTGCAAGCAGAAGGCCTCACCTTCAGTCCATAGCACCTCCTGTTCAAAGGATCACAGTCAGGACGACTCACCTAAGGCAGAGGGCAGAGAATCCTGACTTGCATGGAACCAAGTCTAGCTTGGTAAAAGGTGCCTTCGCATATGCTCCTAGACATAAGACACATCTTCCAACTCTGAGACACTCAAAGACTTGAGAAATCGACTCACCAGTGAAAAGGAAGAAAATCAAGACCATGATCATTGTATATCCGAAGTATAAAATGGTGCTGGCAGTTCCTGTGATCTGAAGTTTTGAGAAGAAATAATGGACTGCATAGATGAAGAGATAGACGGCGGTGAAGCTGCTGGTTAAGAATGACCTCCACCACCAATGATAATCCTAGAGGCAAATCAAAAGAGGTTGAGAGGCAGGGAAAGCATGAAAGACCCCCCCAAAAAAAAATGCTTCCCATGTTTATTTAGTGGACCAGCCTTAAGCTGTCCTTGCACCTGTACACACTTACTAGTCTGAATTTTATGCTTTACTAGTCTGAACTTTATGCTTTATTAGATTTGTTTCCTAGAATTCTATTTCACAAATCCCTGCAGGACAAATCTGGCCTACCAAGCCACTTCCATGGCCTGCCAGCCCCTGCAAAGTTAGGTGCTTCTTTGGGACAACAACCTATGCTTTTGGGGTTCTTTCATTCCAGCTGGTATGCAGATGCAAACGCATCTTGAGGATACATTACAAAAGACTGATTTGGCACTGAAAGCTGCAGCAGTCTGTTACGTTGGCAACAACAAATAGAAAGGGAGGGAATCCTCAGTTTCACTCCCCACCCCTTGGTATCTTGGCCTACTGCCACCATGCAGAAGTGTTTTCCTCTGCCGCTACTCCTAAACAGTTGCCCTCACAGCCAAGCTGCTTATTCCACAGAAAGGAGTCCAGGCTTCCCAAGCACAGCGTCACCCACTTTCCCTTCCAACCAGCAGGTCTACTACGCACAGCTGGCAGCCGCAACACACATAAATCTTTCCAACGCAATGGGGCACTGATGCACCAGCAAACTGCAGGTGTTGGCTCAGCCTCCCTGATGCTGCCAGCTGGCAGCCGATTCCCGTCCAGCAACATACTAAGCTTGGCAACGGAAGCGGCAGGTCGGTTTTACCTCGGCACATAGATGAAAATAGCACAGCAAGACCGTTGCTTCTGAGCATGTAATCAGGAGGATGATAAAGACTAAGAACAAGAAGCCGAACATGTAGTACATTTGGTGAGACCTGGAATGAGAGAAGTCACCAGGTCAACCTTTGCCCAAGATCTCTGCACCCGCCCTCCTTTCTCAAGGTTCAGCATCATGAAGTCCTAACAAGGTTGGAGATGGCACTGTCACAATAGGAAGAGTCCCAGCCCCCCCCCCATTGGTTAAGGACTACAGTTCATGATACGTTTAATGCCTGGCAATTAGGCTGTGGTTTTTGAGTATCCAAAGCCACAAATTCTCAGCCAAACTAGCTTCCCTCTGTCAGGTTCCCACCTCTCACCTACCTGAACTCAGAAGCCTCTCTCTATCACATACCAACTTATGCACCTGTGCTTCTGAATAAGTCGCTGTTCTGTACATAGATTACCAACTGGAAGGCAATGGGTCCAGAACAGTGACTCAAACAGACACACAACAGCTTCAGGGTGTGATTCAATTTTAGAACCACTTTCTAAGTATGCAAGATCCTCTCTGGCTCCTTTCGTGGCCCAACTGAAATTCTATATAAAACATTCTATGGAACTTTATAAATAAACTTCCATAATTGGATAACATCAATTCCTGAATGATATATTGGTTAGTTTGGATGTTGCTTCATTGTAAAATATATTCTCTTTTTCTGCACTTTTTTGTTCCTTTCCCAAGTTTTTTTGAGGTCCCTCCCCTTTTGGGGGCATTTGGGAGCTGTATATCAGCAACATCTGTATTTCATTGCACTCACTTCCCTTCAGTTAGGGGCAAGATCTTTAAGGGATCTGCACCCAGACTAGCCCCTGCTGTTTTGAAGAACAAATGAATGTCCAAACCCCAGCAGGAGGCTATGGGAAGGAGACAAGCCCAGAGCAGTAAACCATGCAGAGAGCCAGCAGGCAACCTCTTCTATAGATGGGTGCTTTGGGCAGACACAGCAGTCTTTCTTCATTTAATTATTTCTCACAAAGAAACAGCAGTGTGCCCGGCATGTAGCTTGGTAAGTTCGAATTCAGAAAAGGGGAAAATACTCACCAAATGCTGTTTAAAATGAAGAAGAGCTGGATAAAGATACACCCAAAGGGGAGGATGCCTCCCATGATGATGCCCGGAAGAGGCTTGGTGAAAAAGGACTGCTCTGGGATTTGACGAGGAATCTGGTTTGTACGCACCGGGTGCTCAATGGGCTAGGGAAAGTAAAAAAAATTAAAAAAAATAAACATGGCAGACACATCTAAGGAAACAGCAAAGCCACGTTTAAAAGGTGCAACAATTTCAATATGTAGAAATATGATTATTCCCACAACAGTGAATAATTATGGCTAATGCACCCAGGTACTTGGGAGGGCCATTTCTGATCTGAGTGAAAGACCACTGTGTAAGAAAAGCAGTCCCAAATCCAGAGATGTTCCTCTCTTTGCAGAAGACCCCCCTCAAAAACTTTCCATGGGCTGCTGTAGTTGAAATGCTACAGCCTGGAACTTCTTTAATTTGGCTGCAACACAGTGGTGCTATACCGCAAGAAGTCTTCTGGCAGTGATTGTGCAAAGGTTGCCAAACAACATGAATATATTTTCTCCTTCTGCTCATCATCCTTTAGACCCAGGTCCATGGGTTCAGGAAAGGAAAGGAATTCACAAGTGGTATAATAAGGAGCTTTTAATATGTATATATATAATACATTCTACTAAAATTCTAACCCACCTTCTCCTTGAATCCAAAGTATGCACCAACAAAGGTTAATGGGACAGATATTCCAAACCACATGGCCAAGATAGCAACCAGTGTGCCAAAGGGAATAGCAGCTGAGGATCCTTTCACCCAAAGAATAAGGTTCATTATGAAGAAGTCAGCAAAGACAATTCTGAGGGAACAGAAGACGACCAGGTTCAGTGTTGGCATGGCATTCCTAATTTAAGAACCTAACAAGAACCCAGATGGACCAGGACAAAGGCCCGTCCAGGCCAGTAGTCTGCTTTCACAGTGACTAACCAGGTGCCCCAATGGGAAGCCTGCAACCAGAACCTAAGAGAGCAACAGCAACTCTCCCTTCCTATGGTTTCCAGCAACTGGTATTCACAAGCATTACTACCTCAGACTGTGGAGGCAGAACCCTGAGGTTCCCCAGCCCCTTCCTAACCAACAGGTGCATGTAAGGGCCCTTCAAGGGAAGGAATTCATTTCCTTATCCTACCACAAGCAGCATCTATGCCTGCACCAATATATTGCGTCCTCTACAGAAGCCATAGTTTCACTGTAGCAAATTAGCAGCAGCTGAAACCACCACCATGCAATGAACAAAAGGGAGCATCAGCTGAACATCAGCTGGCTTCAGGCAAGGCCGTTGCCACACTCTGCAGCCTGGGACTCATTGCAAAAGCATTCTTAGAGCCAAAGGTACAATGCTCCATGCACTGCCATATTGGACCAAAAGCAAAGAGCAAGCCAATTCTAATTAAGTCATAGAAAAATTGTATCTTTCTTTTTCAGCCAGGAATATTTAGGGGGCAAATGCCATCTAATCTCCTGCAAGATGATATCCTTGCAAACCTATCACTGTTGTGTACAAAGGCAGGTTGTTGTTGTTGTTAAGCTCTGACTAAGCAAAGCAAATCTCTTTCACTCCTCCAAAAGGAGAAGGGGGTTGGGGGAGGGGAATCCTGCTAGTCTACAAATTCTCAAAATCAATCCAGTGTACGTAACTGCCTTGGGCTGTTTATGGCATTATGCAAATTTGCCGAACTAGCACAGCATAATCAAGACATCTGTTCTTATTTTGTGCTCTCCCCACTACCCCAGGCAATTATTCAACTTCTATGAAATTGAATTTGCACACTGGAATTTAAACTACCAGCGTGGTATTTTGCCATTTTGGACTTTGCCAAGATAGTCATCTAGATGACAGCCAAGATGTACATTTCTGGTTGGGACTTCTAGTGTCAGGCTATTTCACACCCTGCTGCCAAACAGTCAAATTTCTAGTCCACTGTCTATTGATATTTTTAAATTTTGAAATGAAAGGGTTAACACAACCATGCTTCCTAAGACTGTCAAGTCCCACATGTCACTTTGCAAGCAGAAACACTGGCAACACTGCCCTAACCATAGTTTGCTCAATACAGAAGTGACTCTTAACCATCTCAGCCTTGCTGATGTGGTCCAAACGAAAGCAGAGCAATATGTTTAGCAATGGCTGGGTTGCAGGAGTTGCCGGAAGGAGGTGTAAAAGGTGCCACCCAACCGCCGCAGGGACTCACTCTCCAGATTTGGGTAGACTTTACTCCTTAGCCTTTTCTCCTCCCAAAGATGTCCCACAAGGCAGCAGAGGTTTAGAATCTGAGACTCTTGACTTAAAGCACCACTAATAATCGACTAAAAGCCAATTCATGACACCATAGCTTGAAGAGTTTGCAAACCACAGTTAAGTTTTGCTTCAGTACTAAACAAACCACAGTTAAGGCACTCAAGACTTTCCAAAGATAGTTTGTTAAAATAGGAGAGGGATTTTGAAAACAAAGTGAAACAGGAACACATTGATGCACTTACAAACATGGGGATCTGGTTCATAGTTGCATGCACTCAAGAACATGGAAATGAAGAGGAGCTGCATGTGTACAACTGGATTAGATTACAACTGGAGTAACTGAATATGCACACTTCTTCAGATACACTGAAACAGAAGTCACCAGACCTTTATATATAGTGGGAGGGTGGGGTGGGGTTTTTGTCAGGAGGGTAGTAATTGACAAGTGATTGACAGGGTATGTTAAACCCGTTGACGTCTGGTGACTTCTGTTTCAGTGTATCTGAAGAAGTGTGCATGCACACGAAAGCTTATACCAAGAACAAACTTAGTTGGTATCTAAGGTGCTACTGGACAATTTTTTTATATATTTCGACTGCATCAGACCAACACCTACCTGAATCTAGAACTGGAGCAACTGTCAGTCATGTGATGTAAGAAGCATAGGCCTTTGTGCATATTAAGCAATTTGCAATGCAGAAAATGAGTTTTATAAAAAGAAAGGCATGGGGAATACTAACCCTGGACACAACAGAGCTGTGAGCAACACATTTGTCTTCCATTTTTCACCTCTAAATGCTGAGAAGAGGAGAAAAAGTAATCACTACATTTAACACATTTATAGTAGCTGGAAGAAAAAAAATTAAAGTCTCAATCATTTTAACACTAGATTGCTCACCATAGTACTATGAACTGCTCTGAATCTTCCCTGCTTATAGAATCTGAACCCCAAGGAGTGCTGATAATGATCCTCTGCCATAATTCAAACTGGCTCAATATCCTGTTCATAATTGACAGCCAGGATCCAGGAAAGCTTTTCAGGCTCTCTCCCCACCCTATGTATTTGTGTTACATTTCAAGCAAACCTCCCCATATTTCACAACTAATTTGCAAAGGGTCGTGAGAAAGAGAGAGGGCACTGCAGTTCAGAAAAGGAGTGGGGAGGAAAGCACTGCTAAGAACACCATTTTCTTATTCTGTTACCTCTTGGTCTTTCCCGTCCCTGCTAAACCAGTGAAAAATCACTGGCAGTTCCCATTCTACAAAGGCAGAAGGAAGGCTAAGAGATTTGACCCAGGACAGCCAATCAAGGGCTGGGCAGGAACCACCCTTGGCTTTCCACTTCCAAGTATGATCAGTGGAGGTGAATGGGGGCACTGCCCCCCCTCACCCCCAGCCAGCCCACACTTGCCTGCCTTCCAACATATAAACAACCCAGGGGGTGGTACTGTCTGTTGGCTTCCTTAGCCTCAGTGCTGCCCTTATAGAATTCAGATGGGAGGAGTATGATTTCAAAACTAGATTCAGAAGGCTCTGCCAGTCATTGGCTCTAACAGCCTATCATTGTCCTCCTACTGTTGCCCCCCCCCACCTTCCACCCTACCAGTCTCAATTGGGTACCACCAGCCGCTGAGCACAATCTCTGTGGTTTCAACGACAGCCTGGCCACATTCCATTACACAAGACTTGCACTTACTTTTGTACATCCGAGCAGATACGTAGCCTGCTGGGGTCCCCAGTAAGACCCACAGCACGACGGCACAGGTCATCAAGGCCCCCCTGTTGGCTGGCGAAAGGAATCCAAGGCAGGCAAGGACTGAAAGTGTGAACACAGAGAACAAAAGTGTGTGACAGAAGAGGTTCCCTGGTGTAAATTGGCGCAATGTTCCAAAAATGCAAATGTGCCCCCAGGGTTGAAACTTTCAAAACACAGGGTGAAGACATTTCCTATTTGTCCAGGCATTTAGATCTTGAAGTATATGATTTTCCAAGATACAGGTATTTACCAACTGCTGGTTTTACTGTATTTCAACTGCAATATTGTGGTTTTTAGTGATGGGAATTTTTTTCCATCTGTTTGCTTGATTGACCTGCTGTTAGCTGCCCTGTGCTCCATAAGGGAATAAAGGCAGGATATAATTTAAAGATCATAAATGTGCCCACCCAAAATCGGAATCTAAGGAGTTGCCTTATGTAAGTTCAGACCATTGGGTCCATCTAGCTCAATACAGGTTATCTCCCCACTAACGCAAGAGTCAACTTTCCTGGGTACCGTGCATACATGTGAAATCGCATATAGTGGGGAAAACCATCTAAGAAGCCAAACTCCGCCAAACTCCACCACAATCGCTCTCTCCAGACTTCCTTTCTCAAACTCCAACTCTCCACAGGCCTCAAAGGTCAATGCAAAGGCTCATGGGGTCAAAGCTGTAAAGGCCCCTGAGATTGCTACCCATTTCCCCACTCTTTTCATACCATATTTGCAGTTTTCCTGCTCTTTTCGGGCTGTTTCTGCCCCTTTCCAGACATTTTGCAGTTTAAAACATGTTATTTAATTATTTCCTGTGCCACACTTGTACACAGTTGTGGGGAGGTAGCAGCTCTCCAGGATTTCAGGTCAGGGGGCAGCCCTGCCTAGAGACATGAGGGGGCCTTTTGCATGCAAAGCAGGTGCTCTACCATCAAGATAAGGCCTTCCCCTCACCCACCAAGCTTTTGAAAGGGGTCAGGAGCCTGTGGGCCTCCAACTATCATTGGACTGCAACCTGTGTCAGCCCTGACCAATGGCCACAACAGCTGGGACTAATGGGAGTTAGGAGCCCAGCAAGCTTTTGGAAGGTCAGAGGTTCCCCATCCCAGTTTTAGAACAGCTTTATGTCCTGTGGGGAATCCTTTCCCCTATGAGAATCACCTGACAAGGAAGACCCATCGCAGGACCCCAATACGCTGCAGAGGCTTCTGGGACATGTCTGCAGACAAATGCATGGGAGCACTAGGCAGCCTCACTGAACTGCTGGGATGGCTCAGTCGGCGGAGCACAGGACTACAATTCTCCAGGTTGTGGGTTTGAGTCCTACGCTGGGCAAAAAAGATTCCTGCATTGCAGGGACTAGATGACCCTTGGGGTCCCTTCCAACTCTACCATTCTGCAGTTAGAACTGAGGGTGCAGATGATCAGTATTGATAGCAAGGCTTCTTCTGAAAGGGAAAGCCTGCTTGTCAGTACTGATCCTCCCAACCAAAGAACCCTTGGCAAGCTCCCAATGAAAAGAACCATGGAACTGTAGAATTGGAAAGGACCCTGGCAGCCATCTAAGTCCAACCCCCTGCAATGCAGGAATCTCAGCTAAAGCTCAGAGTTTCCTGAAACAACAAACAACGAAATACTCTGCCTTAGAAAAGTACACCATTCCTGTCTGTCTTTTTTGTGTGTGTGAGGGAAGGGTTGCAGCTAAGCAGTACACACCAGGTTCAACCCCACTGCATCTTCAAGTAGGACTTGGGATGCCTCCACCTTAAGCCACTGACAGTCAGCGTAGACAACAATACTGAGCTAGATGAAACAATAGTCTGACTTGGAATAAGGCATCCTCCTAGGTTTAGTCCTCAAGATCTCAGGTGGTTTTGTGACCACTCAGCTCCACTGTGCATAACTGTAGGGTGGTGAGCTTACACAATTATTATTTTTTAATCTTTTCTCCTGATGGCTACAGCTGCTGCCTCAAAGTATCCATCTTCCCAGCGGCCAGCTGTCCCCAGGTTTACCCAGGGTGGAATTGCACATGCAAAACAGGCAGCACAAGAACACACAGGAAGCTGCCTTATTCAGAGTCGGACCACTGGTCCATCTAGCTCAGTACAGTGAACACTGACTGGCAGCTGCTCTCAAAAGAGCCGCTGACAATCTGTGTAGACAATGCTGAGCTAAGTGGACCCAAGGTCTGACTTGGCATAAGGCGGATAAATATTAATAATAATAATGGTAATAACAAACACACAGAAAGCTGGTGTTGCATAAATAACGATGATTTCAGCCAACCTCCTGCTACTTACATAAGGTAATAAATGTCATTATGAAAATCTGCGTCCCTTGCCCCAGGAAGACAGAGAGCAGCATGCCCTTCCTGGGAGGCCTAAACACATCTCCATGGACCAGCTTCCACCCAAACTCCTCCTGGGCATCCTCCTGTAATAACATCTCTTTATTAGGCATACATCATGCAACAGTGAATTAGTACAAGCCAGACGTGAAATTCACTTTCCTAGCCTGATTATCTTCCAGGTTTTGTTTCTGAAGGCGACTAATTGCATCAGCGTTGTTACTCACTGGTTTTACAACTCCCTAATGGACTGCTGCTTGGGGGGAGGGAGCTTGCGTGTGCAGAGGATGCAGATATATTAAGAAACACTTATCTTGAGAAGGAGAAACAAACATTAACATGCTTAGCTAGAGTGCCGCAATGTTAATTGATATTAAACAAAAGATCATGTTCAATTTAAGTGGTATCACGAGCACTCAACACATTTATCCATCTTTGTCTTCTGTTGCCTAACAAGCCAGTTTCAAATCTGACATGAAAGGAAAGGAAATACCATGCCACAAAACCAAGGTCTAGGTTCTATCAGGTGTCATCTCCTGTGGTTTCCACACACTATAGGGTGGCACTATAGAGAGCAACAAGGCAGTGGAATAAAACATGAAATCAAAACGCTGTTCCAAATCAAAGATGCTGTGTTCTGCACCCCCAACACTGCTGAAGCATTTGATTCCCTCTTTTTCATCTGGGGTTAATTACTGCACCAATGTGACCAAATGTTAGCTTAAATTCTCTAAACAGATCTTTGTGGCAGAATACTCCTCCCCAAAACTAGTCACCCCTTTTTTCAGTCCGTATTGTTAACATCCTTAACTTTTCTTCTCGTTCCCAATGGCAGAGAACAACACATTCATGGCAAAGGTTTAGTGGTAAATTCCCTTTTCCAAGCTCAAAATTTCCTTCAAATCAAACATTGTGCAATGTATCTCAAAGTATTCGGCAATGGGCATCTCCATTCCTGTCCAGTTAACAAAAGCCAGTCTAGAAAAAGGAGGTGCCAACACTCACTTAAGAAATACTTGAGCACATATTTTGCTGAGCCTCCATGGCGAGATAGCTCAGGGGAAATTATTTTAAAGGGTTGTTCTGATACTTTTTTAAAAATGTGTTGCTAAGATGCCCCAATGAAGGCAATTCATCTTTCCAAATATAAAACACATTGGCAGTTTGCAAACATGTTTTTCTTTCTCTGGGTTGACTGGAGGCCTTTCTGGGAAGAGCGTGTTAGCCAACAGGCCACAGAGCTATTCTGAGAGTAACTCCTCTGAAAGCGACAACCTTGCTTCAAACACGTTCCTTCTCTACCAAATTTGCAGTTGGGGAAAACAATGAAATAGAAGCTCAATAACTTTCTTCACTTCCCTATCATTACCAATAGAAGCTACATTCCTTATTGAAACGTGGCCTGGAAATTGTTTCTTGCCCTCTGCAATCTTGTTCCTGCACTAAACAAAGACACTTTAGGTAGGATAAACTTTAAGAAGGGTGTTGACAAGCTGGAAGGTGTGCAGAGGAAGGAAACCAAGATGATCAAGGCTCTGGAAAGTAAGCCTTATGAGGAGCACTTGAAGGAGCTGGGTATGTTTAGCCTGGAAAAGAGAAGACTGATATGACAGCCATCTTCAAATATCTCAAGGGCTGTCACATGGAAGAGGGAGCATGCATGTTTTCTCCTGCTCTGGAAGGTAGGACTCGAGCCAATGGCTTCAAATTACAAGAAAGGAGATTCTGACTAAACATTCGGAAAAAACTTTCTGACAGTAAGAGCTGTTCAAGAGTGGAATGGTCTCCCTCAAAAGGTGGGGGGGGGGACTCTCCTTCCTTGGAGGTTTTTAAGCAGAGATTGGGTGGCCATCTGTCATGGATGCTTTAGCTGAGATTATTGCATTGCAGTAGATGATCATTGGGTCCTTTCCAACTCTAAGATTCTATGATTCTAGGTACTCAGGCACCCAGCAATTCTTCCACCCTCCAAAGGTGGGCACTTTCCATAGACGGGTGTGGCAGGACACATTCTATTCTATGTGACCTTGGTTGGAATCCTGGGAGCCAAATACCTAGGAAGCTGAAAGGAAAAGCTTCTATGGGGTTAGTTAAGAATATAAGTTTAAGGTTCCCCAACATATGATGTTTAGGTTGCCAAATCACTGCTCATGCAGCATATCTGGGGAAGTTTAACTCCCCCTGCAAAGAGACAATGCAGCAAAAAATATTTTCCCTAGAAACCTGAGACATAGAAAGTTCTTGCCGCACCAACACTGCCGTCTTTAAAGCTTGATAGTGTCTTGCCAGAGAAGAAATCAAATTACCTAAGTAAAGCATGAGAGCTGAGCCCCTGATTTGTTTCATATGAAGCAAAGCACTCCTCACCTTGGGAAAGCAGGATTTTTGTAAGGCTGTTCATTACTTCCAAATGACAGCTGATGGAAAGTCTGTATTTTGCAGACTTTTGCTTTAATTAGCTAAGTAAATACTACCTATTTGCTTAAAGTTTTAAGAGCTTTTCACTGAGGCCGCCACTGGAGCCACTTCCCAAGCAGACCACCTGTAGCTTTCTAGTGAGCTGCTGAGAAAATGGAAAGACAAAGGAAAGCAAGAAATGCCTGGCCTTTAGGAATATAGCTCCCAAGGAAGGCAACAAATGGTTGCTGCAGAAGGGGCAAGAGTTCCTCTGTCACCTCCCTCTCAGCTCTGCATCATCTGTTCTCCTTCTCCCACAAGACTAGAACTTGGGGGTCTTCCAGTTAAGCTGAATGTTGGAAGATTCAGGGCAGGCAAAAGGATGTACTTCTTTCACAGTGCAACTGTAGAATTTGCTCTCCCTAGGGGTAGCCATGGCCACAACCTTGTATGTCTCTAAAAGAGGATTAGAGAAATCAGTGTAGGTCAAGGCCATGAATGGATGGTAGCCATATTGCCTAGGTTCTACCTCCACTGTAGAAGGCAGCATGCCTCTGAATACCAACTGCTGGGGATCAAAATTGGTGAGAATTGCTGTTGCACTCATGTCCTGCTTGTGGGTGTCCCATAGAAATCTTTCTGATAACTGTGAGAAGAACAGGGTGGTGGAATAGGTGGGCCTTGGGCCTGTCCCAGCAGGGCTCTTCCTGTGTTCTTGTGTTAAGAAGGTAGGGAGCAAAGTGGCACATCTTGCCCTCAACCGTGAAGGAGGACTGCTATGCTAGCCTCCAGACTTCACAAACCTACTCAGAATCCCCCTTGTTCCAAGGAGCCTTGCAGCACTTGCACATTAGTACAGCTCTGCCCCCCCCTCAATTTCAGAACCCCATTTTACTTACCGAGGAGTCAATCTGGTTGTATCTTGCAATATCTTTATGCAAAGTCCTCAGAAGGATCATGGCAACCATTCCAGACAAGAAGAGCACAATTACAAGGGAATTCATTATGCTGCAAGTGAAAAGCAAACCCAGAGATAGTAAACCGATCCCATGTGGCATCAGACACAATTCTTAAGTCTATGACGTGGCACTGAACACTCGAGTCCAGAGCAGGAGATCAGTGCCAAAACTAGCAGCATTGCAAAAGTGATTAGAAACTTTAAAAAGGATTAAATAGTCAAAACTGAACAAGGGAAGGTGCTATGATGAACTGCTTGATGAAAAGTATTTTAGGTTGGGTTTTAGGTGTTGCCCTGACATCTCTAGGCAGGACTGGGAAAGACTCAACGACTGAAACCCTGCAGACCTGCTTTATGACAGGCTCTTAAAATATCTGACTTATGCCTTATAACCCTTCACTAAGCATTTCATGATTAAAATATATGTATCAGAAGCACACGTGAATATGAACTTTATGCCCCTTTGAACTCCGACACAAACCATGATTTGCACTAAACAGAGTTTAGATTCTAACCCATGAAGTGGGTTTCCAAGTACAGACAAGACACAGTTTGGTCATTTCGCCTCCAGCTGCACATTGCAGATGGTATCTCAAACATCAGACACCAAGGGCAGAGCAACTTCCCAAACCTTGGTTTATTTGTTTGGATGTGAACAACAAGCTACAGTTTTTCTTCAGCTGTGGTTTTCTAATGTAGTATCAGATCCTAGTTTCTGGCCATTTACAAAGTATGGTATGTCAGGTGATATTTGTTCAGATGTAACAAACCACAGTCTGGTTTTTCAAACCATAGTTTAATGTTTGATACACGCTTACTTTGTACTGTGTGCCTCAAGACTGAAAAGAGGTTTCCCCTTTATCATCATATTGTTTTTTAAAGGGGAAGGGGGGGAACTCAATCCATATTCACTGTGAGCTTTTTTCCTTAACAGTAAATACTAACTTCAGAGATAAAACTCCAAAGCAAATCACATGACAGCATTAAAAGAATGTGATCAATTGTAACATCTCAGAAATTCTATGAAACGAGAAGATAAAAGTAAAATGTGCCGATTGCTTTTCTTCAGGATACAGAAGGCACATTCTTTGCATGAAACACAATACTTCGAGCAGCTCCCAAGAGGGCCAGTCCTGAGGAAAGTAAGTCCACAAATGAAAACATGAGACGTTTGCTGGCTTGAATGCTAGCTGCCTGCTTTCTAACCACAAGTTCCAATTCCCCCCAAAATAAAGCAAGATTCAGATCTTCCAAGTTTTGCTGCAAGCTATTTCTTTCAGAACTTTCAACATCCCTTACCTAAACCACTGGATGTTGGTATGGGGCATGGATTCCAAGATGTAGTCCCATCTCGAAGCCCACTTAATATTGTTGTTCTCCTGCATGGAAAAAGTATGAGATGAACAATGAAACACTTATCAGAAAATAAGTCTTCATACATATAATTATCACTAGCTAAACTAACCCATTGGGTAAGCTAACCTGGGAGTAGGTACAACTGTGTCTGTTAGCACCAGAAAACAAACCACTAGCTGCAACCGAAAGCTAAAAGGAGGTCTCAATCCATGCGCTCAAGAATTGTCCTCTTCTATAGTGAGGAATGTGCAATGGTGCTGCATAGAAAAATCTGATTGATAGACAAGGGGGGGGCAGTACCTGCATATACTGAGCTCAGTCTGGACACTACAGCTACCGTACTGGTGCAAGGCGGTTTACCTGTAAAAGCAGATACTCCCATAGGGCACAACACATCTTGTGCTTTTTAATGAAGTTAACGTTACATACCCAAGTTAAATTAAGTCTTCTTAAAAAGCCAAATATTGACAGGCAGTTCATTCATGTTGTCAAATTAAGAGGACTGAGTGGCTCAATGGAATGGTAACAGGATACAGAACCTTGCACTTCAAGGTCATGGGTTCAAGTCACATTCCATTTGGAAGGAAAAATGAAAGTAGTTAGCCCGTGACGGCCATTTGGCTGCCTGGGCAAAAGCTAGCTAATGGTCTCCGCTGACTTCCTTGCAATACAGGTGTCTTGCATCACAAAAACCTAACTTTAATTGCCACCCTTTGGGGTTAGTCTCAACACAGCTATTGGGATTGGAGTGGATATGGAAATCAAGCTACTAAGCCCTCTCTGCAGTTGACCATGCTGTGTCATATTCAATCAGGACTCTCCTCTAAGCAGGCTGTCAATCAGTCGTTCAGTGCCAACACCAACTTTTCATTAAGAGATTAAAGCAGAGTCATTCCTTCCACCCCAATTTGGATCAGCAACTAAATGCATGCTCAATATAGGCTAAGCAACTAGAAGAGAAGGGCTTGTTCCTTTGTGACGAAAAGGCTCCCAATCTCCCTTAGAAAAAAATCCAAGGTTATTCTTGGATAGCACATGGTATATATTAATCATAATCATGAAAAACAAGATCTATTTGGAGAAATATTAATCGACTATTTATGTCATTTGTAACTGAGTGCAATGTATATTTTACGTGTTCAATTGTGGGATGTTTGTATGATTATTTAAAAATGAACTACGTTAAACAACTTATTGAGGTTTCAGGCTAAATAGACAGCTAACTCCGAATTTAAAGTAAGTACCCAGGTTGCTCCCCCATTGCCTATAAAAACTGATAATCTGAACCGTTTTAAGAAATTATAGCTGCAAAACATCTCTCTTGTACTTACTTCAAATTTCACAGAGTAACTGTAAATCAGATTCAGCTTGCTGTTAAACTCTGCAGAAATTTCCATGGGGGGGCCTTCACAAGACAAATTGTTTATATCCGTTTGTTTATAACTACAAAGATAAAATATAGTTTATCACACCTGATGATGCAAGAACCTTCGTTGCAATTTTTACAGATTCACTGGCAAAGTGTTAAAGGTTTTTGTTTTTCTGAATCTATTTGCCTGAAGTGCCAAATGTTCCTCAGAGTCCAGAGACATTTTGTGAATTAAACGCACATTGCAAAAACTTCCCCATGAACAAAAACAATGAATATGGCTTCTGAGCACAAAACAAGTCTGAATGTAAACTCCAGTGTTGTTTGGGGGCTTATTCCTTCAAACCACAAGCTAGCTTTATGCACCAGCTCCAAAATCCAGGGTCATAACACTTCCCCCCCTCCCAAAAAAGTTTTTTAATATTAGTATTAGATACACGCCACGTAAGAGGCCAAGAACCAGACATTCCAGCATACATGCCAGGTATAATATGGTCATTAAACAATTGTCCCCCACACTATGTTGACTAATTCAAGGTGGGTAGCCATATGCAACCTGAAGAAAGTGAGATCCAAGAGGACCCGCAGAATCAAAAGCAGCATTATAAGGTTAAGGGCCACTTTGCAAGTTACCGGTATCAACTATCAATTTTTCCTTAAGAATATGGACATTGCTATGTTATGAAGTACCAGCATCCCCTCCCACCCAGCACAACCCAGGAATATGTAAGACACCTATTACACAACTGAGGAACCTTGAGCACCCCAGATGTTGACTATAAGCATAGGAACATAATGGTCCATCCAGTCCAGTATCCTGTTCTCAGAGTGGCTAGCCAGATGCCCATGGGAAGCCCAAAACAAAAACTCAAGCACAAGAGCATTACCCCCTCCTGCATTTTCCAGCAACTGATATCCAGAAGCATACAGCCTCTGGCTGTGCAGGCAAAAGATGGATGCAACTGGAGGGCAACAAGTTCCCCATCCCTGATGTATCAGCTGCTTTGTTCTGATAATTGCAGTGGAAAAGACACTTGAGCCATTTTTCATGTATGACAATTGAAAGCAACCTGCGGAATTTACTTCTGCAAGAAGACTGGGAACAGACCCCAAAGCAAAGGAACAGATCCCCGAAGCATAGCAATACAACTTGCAATTTATTTATTAATGTAGAAGAATCTGCAGCGAACAAAGCAATGGGAAGACATTTAAGTTACCCTGCAGCTATGAATTCAAAGGGCAGCTTTTAAAATTATTATTTCAAGTCCAGGTGAGTTTTGTAACAACTTTCATGTTGTGTGAACCTAACAATTAGCAACATGAGAAAAAAAAGAGGCCTGGACACCTTGAATAACCTCTGCAACTGACTCATTGTGCCCCAGTTACAATACCTGCCCGTGAATTGGGGGGGTTCCTAAACATGAAGGTATGCCCACTGAAGAGGTAAATAGGATTGAAATCTTAGGATTCCCTGACAAATAAGAGAAGTTTTAATATTTGCATATTAATTCCATGCAAACAACTCAGCCTAAGGTTGTTAGATTCACCATGAACAGAGCTCACATACTTCTAAAAAGCAATGCAGCTGGGAAAGGGTTCGTAAGATGCAACTTTCACCATCCCTGCAGACCTGCAGAAAAAGCAATACCTGTGGAGCTGCTTCTGACATCAGAGGGTTGTCAGAAGGGAAGGGAAATGACCATGGTAGAATCTGGGCCACGTGGCTCCTAATGCGCATTACCCATCCCTATCTGGTATCTGGTTCACAACCCTTCCCCATCATTCTGGCAAGGAGCTTCAAGACACAGGAAGCAGACCAACTAGAGGGGCAGGGAGAACAGAGCAGAGTTTAACCTAAGAAGGCTACTCTTGATGCTGAGCCCTAGAAACAACACTCTCTCAACAGTCCTCCAGTAGTTGTGGGTCAGCTCCAACAGCCTGGAAACAGCTACTATAAGAGCTCTTTTGGACCCATAATACACTTAGATTTCAACCCTCTCAGTTAATGTTTTGCTGCCAGTTATTTCCTTTAAATAGCTGTAGAACAAGGACGGCCAATTTTAATTTTAATTTTAGCCAAGCAGCACATGAAAGCGGAGGGTATGACCACTCCACAATCTTGCACGCACATTCTCACGACACACGTACAGTCCACCCTCCTCAGCTGACACATGCAGATTAGCTTGGGGGGGGGGAGATATTGCCCCCAGCACCATTTCTGATCTGATGATTGGGATATCTGCATTCCCACCAGGGCACAGAGCTCTGCTCAACCAGCATTGCATCTAAATTATTTTTGATGCTGCTTCCAAAACTGGGGAGCCAGAACATGGTATAAGGCAGCTTTTTGTGCTCCTGGTTCATCTTGCTCAGGATTGTCCACAATGACTGGCAAATGGTACTCCAGGATTTCGGACCAGGAGCATCCCCAGTTCAACCTGGAGACGCCAGGGATTGAACATGACACCTTCTGCTTGCAAAGTGCTGTCACTGAGCTATGGCCCCTCCCCAGTTTGCTGGGGTGTTGGATCAAACTGTTGAACACCTCCCCGCTTCTGTTTAATGTTAAGTTTCCAGAATGCAGAGCTTAAAAAAATAAAAGCAATCTTCATTGTGATCTGAGAAGCCTTACAAGATGCAACTCCATCCACATTTCGCCAGCAGTGCCCTCCCGCTGCTTGCAGAGCAGGTTCAATGCCACTGACAGCAACACAGAAGAAACACAGGCCAGGTCAAGCTCAACTCCAAAGGAAAAGACTAACTTTTTCACTCTAACCCGTCTCCTTCCCTTGAAGCAAAGTAGATCAGTACTCTTACAAGGAACTACAGGACCACCTAATGGAGGGAGAAAAGATTGCAGGCATTTCAGCTGAAGCAACCCGTATTTTCAAGCACCTCAAACCACTCTCTTACAATATATCTTCAGACTACATGTGGCAGCGAACATCAGTTTTGTAATAGATAATAGATAGATAGATAGATAGATAGATAGATAGATAGATAGATAGATAGACAGATATTGTAGATACACACAGAGAGAATGTGTTTCAACCTCTTCTTGAGCACAAAATCTCACGGTGCCTCCCATAAAGACAAACACTAGAGAATGAGAGATGGGTAGAAACAAGGCAGTGAAAGAAAACTTAGCTATGCCCCCTTGTGGAATGTATTACCCGAAAACAGTTATCGCAAGCCATTCAGGAGGGCAGTGGTTCCCAAACTCTTTTTCCCCCACCTGAAAATTGCTGAGACTCTTGGTGGATCACTTAATGGTTTTTCTGCCTTGCTGTAGGAACCATAATGAGCTGTGCTAAAGGCTGTGTGGTTTTTAATTGCATTTTTGCAGCTTCTCTTATTTCTTATATAATGCATTTGGATGCATTCCATAGATTTCAGATTGCAATACAGTGGTGCCCCGCTAGACGAAAATAATTCGTTCTACGAGTGTCTTCGTAGAGCGAATTTTTCGTCTAGCAAAGCGGCAATGGAAAGCGGAGGTTTTTTCGCTAAAAAAAATTTTTTTCATCTGGCGAGGCAGCCCCATTGACTTTTTCGTCTTGCGGGGCAGCCTTCCGCTAGCGAATGCCTTTCGTCTAGCGAGTTTTTCGTCTAGCGAGGCATTTGTCTAGCGGGGCACCACTGTACAATAAGTGAAATAAAATAAGCAATCAAAAAGACCATTAAAAATTAATACGAGTACTTGGTGCAACAAACTGGTTGACTGACCAAACCCAAAGAGTGCTCACTATTGATTCCTCATTATCCTGGAAAAAAGGGAAAAGTGGAGTGGCACAGGATTCTGCGTCTTTATAAACGACTTGAACAAAGGAATAGAGGGGATGCTCATAAAACTTGCAGATGACACCCAACTGGGAGAAGTAGCTAATGCTGCAGATGAATCCCAGATTGGAGATAGGAGAAATGGGCCAAAACTAATAAAAATGAATTTCAATATGGATAAATGTAAGGTTCTGCACTCAGACAGGAAGAACCAGCGACACAAATATAAGATAGGAAGCTTTTAAGCAGAGGTTGGATGGCGCTTTAGCGGAGATTGCAGGGGGTTGTCATAGACGGACCTTGGGATCCCTTCCAACTCTACAATTCCACAATTCTCTAATGAATGTGCCATCTCCCACCTTCAACCACAAATCCACAGGCACACCACAGACCACCTGAACAACACTGAGGGTCCAACAGTGTTCCACAGACCACAGTTTTAAGAATCTCTGCAGTACGGTAAATTCAAATCGTACATCAATTGAGCAGATATGAACAGGACGAAGAGTGTTCCGAGTCTGCACTTCCTTAAGGACAGATTTTAACAGATTCAGTATCCAGCATAAACAGGAAAGAGAACATATATATGGGTAAAGAACAATGCAGGAACACAAAAAGTGGAATGCTCCCAGGGCCCTCGCACCGCCGCCTTAAAGCCTTAAAGACTCTCTGAATGCAAAGGGTGGAAGGGAAAATAAATAAATAGAGAGCAGGGAACTGTGGGCTTCCCCTACTCTCCATTTCTTTATTATTCCCCACCTGTGAAAGGTCGCAACTGTGTAAGAAAGCGGGTGCATGTTGCAGGCTTCTTGTACTGCTTAGCACCCCAACACCAAATAGAGCAGGTAACCAAAACTGAGCTCAGTACGAATAGTATCTGCCTGTGAAGTGACACACTGTAAATTGTCAAGTGCCCAGCGGTTACCTTTTGGGTTCCAGGCGAGCTGTAACCAGGCGAGCTCCGAGCCAGTTCTCATTCTGCGCACTGTGGTATGTGATCGTAATATCAACGTGGTTGAAAAGATAGTAGGTGTTCTTCTTGTTGAACTCAGACTGGGCGGGGGAGAGAAATAGAGCCATTAAATGCCTAAACGTATTTATGGTTATTTTCAGTATTATTTATTCAAGTTTTTTTAATACAGCTTAATTTTTTTAATAAAAAACAAGAATCCCAAGAATTTTAGGAATTGTAGTTCACCCCTCATGGAGCTACAATTCCCAGCACCCATAACAAACTATAGTTTCTAGGATGTTTCAGAAATAGTCATGCGCTTTAAATGTGCGGTGTGTAAGTTTTGGCAAGTTTTACTTGCCAAAATTTATCATGGTTCTAGTAATAAGTGTTGGAAATGTAAACAAGTGGAAGGTACTTTTTTTCATTTGTGGTGGACATGTCCGAAAGTAAAAGACTTCTGGGAGAAGATTTATAATGAACTTAAAAAGATGTTGAAAAACACATTTGTTAAAAAACCAGAGGCCTTCTTACTAGGTATTGTTAATCAGGAAATCCCAGTCCAAGATAAAGTAATTTTTATGTATGCCACAACAGCAGCAAGGTTATTGTTAGCAAAGAACTGGAAGACAGAGGTGATCCCGACAGTTGAAGAATGGCAGCTGAAGATGATCGAGTATATGGAGCTCACGGAAATGACCGGGAAAATCCGTGACCAGAGGGATGACGTGGTGGAGAAGGATTGGAAGAAATTTAAGGAATATTTAAGAAATCATGCTAAAATAAACATTTAAGAGGAGCAGACGAAAGTAAAAAGCAACAGCTAGTAAAATTTAGAATTAAAAGTATAGGTTTGAAAGTATACACTAATGGTTAGATTTATGTGGTTTAAAGTTACTACAGATGAGATACAATGTACGCAGAAGGAGAGGGTGTGAGGAGGTCCTTAAGACCATGTAAAGGAAGATGTATTGGAATATGATAATGTATTGATGTTGTTAGTTTTGTTTGTTTGTTTGTTTGTTTAGTGGTTTTGTGGTTGTTTTGTATTGTTTTTTATTTTATGTTCTTATTTTAGAAAATAAAAAACCTTTGGAAAAAATAGTAATAATAAATGTGCGGTGTGTATTCAGTCTGTATCTTGTGTGGATAGATCCAACCACTGGAGTCGCACCGCAGGTTCAAGGAAACCAAAAACAAGTGCCGGAAACACAGGTGCTTTTCTTGGGAGTGGAATAGGAACCACTACCCATTTCTAGGCCCAAACAGGGGGGGGGTCACATGGGCCACTTGGCCCGGGCCCACGATTCCAAAGGGGGCCTCCGTCAGCATATTCACAATCGCTCACCATTATTTAAATGTAAATACTTAAAATAATCCTTTTCCCTATGCATTTTTTTAAAAGCACTAATGTATATCTATATTTTCCATTTTGTCTTTATATGCAGATACAGTTCAACCCTTGAAATCCCCAGGGTAAAAAAAAAAGGGGGGGGACATTATCTACCCGGCCCTGGCCTCTGCCTGGCTCTGCAAGGGCCTGCCCATTTCAATCCCTGTACACACTTTTCCTCCATTCAACTGTTCAGGCTCTACTTTTTCATGCACCTCCAGCCTTACCCAATAACGCACACTGTTAATTTCCAATGCAATATGTAAAGCAGCCCTTTGTTTCTGACATATAAAGGGTGGGCTTTGGAAGAGTGGCTGCAGTTCCTCAAGAGAACAATGGCCTTTTCCAGGCTAATGCAATAAAGCTAATGACTCTGGGAAGTCTGCTGTAGAATCTTAGGGAAGAAAAATGACAATTTCAGAAAGCTGCTTCAAGTACTTATTATTATTATTATTATTATTATTATTATTATTATTATTATTACTAAAACCTACTTTGGAGAATGAGTCTCTCAATCTCTGAAAACCTACTGACAAATATATTTAATTACACTGTCATTACCTGACGCTGATTATCTGCTGTTTATTTTTCATGGACGCAGCTCCAAAGCAAAAGAAATAAAAATGCACTCAAATTAAACTTTTAGTATACATCCACATCAATGTGTTCCCCTGTGACCATCATTGATTGCTTTTTTGGTCCTATGCCTTGTTAATAATAATAATAATAATAATAATAATAATAATAATAATATGCAATAATATATTTATAGCCAAAGAAATTTGCCACTGTACAAAGAGACATTAAGCAGCCCTTTCTTCCTGTAGATATTCCAATGCCCAGCAATACCTACTGAGAATTCTCCTGCAAGACCTGAACCACCATCGCCTCATTCTCGCATTACTTCTGGGCACCTAATGCATACTCTGGGATGGGCAGAACAACACACAGAAGCAAACAAACACAGCATCTGAACTAGCCATGGAATTCAAAACTGCTTTTCTATTTTCTGGCCAAGCTGCTCCCATGTGAAAGTGCTCTGCTCAGATATTTTAGGTCAACCAGAGACCCTCTGGCTGTTTTAGACAGATGTTTTGGGCATCAGTCATGTTGGCTGCAGCTGATGCCAATATCTAGAGGGCACCAGACTAGCAAAGGGTGGTTTTGGTTCCATGACGGAGCGAGCTTTGAACACCTAACAGATCATCTCATTCCATTTAGAATAGACCCAAACCAAACCCTGTGTTGCAGGAGAGGGAATCCTGCAGCTACCATCTTATCAGGAGGTCTGTTCTGTACCATGTTGTTAATGGACCTATTATGTGGCGATACCTACCCTTTGGGCCGTTCCCCCATTGCATATGAGACAAGTGCTTGTCTTTGAGGTGCTTGTTGAGGACTTACCTATTTCAGCAAGCCTTCTAAGTGGAGTTTTGTTATCTCCGATGGCACCTCTGTCAGATTTGAAACTGATTTTACATAGTTTTTTAACTGTATTATATGCAAAAAAATTGTTTTATATATGTAATTGTTTTACATGTTTTTACAGTACAGTGGTACCTTGGTTTAAGAACAGCCCTGTTTACGAACAATTTGGTTTACGAACTCTGCAAAACCAGAAGTATAGGTGGTGTCCTGGTTTTCAAACTTTACCTCAGTCTAAGAACGGAAGCCGAACAGAGGAAGGACACCAGTGGTGGGAGGCCTCATAAGGGAAAGCGTGCCTCAGTTTAATAATGGTTTCGGTTTAAGAATGGACTTCCGGAATGGATTAAGTTCGTAAACCGAGGTATGACTGTATTGTAAATTGCTTTGAGGTCCTTCATAGGAAGTAATCCTTAAATGCAATAGTAATGATGGTGATAGGAACATAGGAAACTGACTTATACAGAGTCAGACCACTGGGTCCCTCTAACTCAGCACTGCCTACACTGGCTGGCAGCAGGTCACCAGGGTTTCACGCAGGAGTCTCTTCCAGCCTTACCTGGAGATATCGGGGATCGAACCTGTGACTGTCTGCAAGTGAAACAGATGCTCTACCAGTGAGCTATTGTCATTCCCAGCTGAGTTACAGATGCTGGTATTCTCTTGTCTACTTTCTTTTATCTTGTAATCTGTAGCCTACATTTATTTTTAATTCTGTTTAATTATAGGCTCTCATTGATTATTTAATTTTGGCTATGTTTAGAGGGCCAAAAATTCAATCAAAATCATGAATTAGCAAGTGATAATCAACTAAGCCCTTCAATACACAGCTGGCAACCAGTCCAAATAAACATGCTCAGACTCATCCTTCATGACACACATTTTGTATTTCCTTCTCCCATCATCTATCTTCTTAATTGTTCAGCAGGAGTTTTTGCACGTACCAACAAGGCATGGTTCAGGCATAACATTTGCACAACCAGCTAAACCACCATTTAGTGCAGGGATGGGGAAACTTTTTCAGTCTGAGGGCCACATTCTATCATGCACAATATTCCAAGGGCCACATGCCAGTGGTGGGGAGGCAAACCGGATTAGTGTGGCATGCACGAGGAGGAAAGAGCCACTGTGAATCTTGGGTGCATACACTCCCCCTCCTACTCCACCCATGACGAGGAAGATGATTTTTGCAGTGTGTAGTTTCAGTTTCCTAAATCTTGGCTTATCATGTAATATAACCAAGTAACTGCAGTTTATTCCAACTATGCTCAGTGTCAAAGACAAGCCACCCATCTTGCTAAACCATGATTTAGTGTGACACAAAAACACAGCCAATGCCAAGCCACAAGAATGCAAGAGCAGCTCTGCTAGATAAGACCAAAGGCCCATCTGGCCCAACATCCTGTTCTCACCAGATGTCTATGAGGAATTTGCAAGAAGAACATGAGCACAACAGCATCCTCTCCATGTGTGCTCCCCAGCAGCTGGCATTCTGAGCATACTCTGGAGATGCTATGCAGCCATTGTGAGTAGAAGCCACTGACAGTCTTATAATCCATTAATTTGGCTAATCCCTTTTAAAAGCCATCCAAATTGGTGACCATTATTACATTTTGTGGTAGAGACTGCCTTTTGCTAAGCATAGTTTAGACTTCATGCCATGGTTTGTGTTCAAAAAGTGCAAGAATGCTAAGGAGTCATACTGTTTCCCTTTCTCCCGAGAATTGCCAGATGCTATCCCAAACAATAGCCACTGCGGGCAGAGCAACATCCCAATCACTGTTTTCCTGTTCAGTTCTAATGCCAAGCTACTTTGTTCAAGCTCTGCTCTGCAAGCCAGCTTCATCCAATGGTTTCAAGTGGTTTCATGGCCACATAGACCATGGTTTGACACTGTGGGTTCAGACACTGCTCTAAGATTTGGTGCTGCATTTGAACCTTCACAGGATTCTAAAAAATGCCATAGGTCTGTATCTAATACCTTATCAGAAAGCATTAAGGAAATGCACCCTCACCACTTACATTTATAGTGCAGGAATCTTTAGCTCTGCCATCTGAAGCCACGAAGCATCCAACTGGAAATCCTGGATTACAGAATTTATGTAATTCTCCAAAATCGTAACACCAAGTCACTGGCATGTTATCAATAATCCTACACAAGAAAAATTACAAGCAGATAATTCTGTTAAGAGTCAGAAACGGCCTCAAGTTTATTGGCACATTTGCTTTTAAAATGCATATTAATACGCAAGGGAAATTAACAGAGACTAAAAGATACTACAATATACGTGATTGGAAGTCTATCACAACAGGGGGGGGCAAGGTGGAGGGTGGTGGTGGGTATATGTATTGAAGATATGTAAGACGTGTTATTGTAAAGTTGATAATTTAAGTGTATGTGTGTATATGAATGTATGTTAAGAATGTATGTGAGAATTAGTATGTGAGCGTGTCAAATTTTTCAATAAAAAATTAAAAAATTAAATAAAATGCATTTCAGAATTGCATGTGAATTACTTCACTCTCTTTTATGAAATGAGTATAGGACAAAATTTGGGGTATCTTTCAAATCTCGATAGACCATTTCCATTCCTTCCTTCCACAGACTGTTGATTTCACAGAACATATGGACTCACCAGTGATGCTGGTAATTCAACCGCATTCCTTTCTTCAAGAATTCCAGCTTGTTTTTGTCATTTGTATTCTCCGGGTCATAAGACTTCATACAGGCCACTTGGCATTGCTGGTTTTTCTTAAATATAAACTGATATAAGCACAGAAGTGTTTTAACATTTTTACTCCATGCAACTGGAAATGACATGTTTTCTTTCATTCAAAATTACACTTTTGTAATCATCATTAGCCCAACCCTTAACTTAAAAGCTGCCATTTAACATCTAAACACCTTTATGAATTCTGTGCAGTTTTATTTTCTCTTCAGTGCTCCCAAATTGAAATCTCTTCCCTCCTCCTGCTCCCCCAAACACACACACACACCTGTGCAAATTCCAGGTACAATACATGCAACCATATAGGTATTTTCAGAGAATACTTGCTTTCCCTTTCAAAAGCAAGTTTTCAATCCCTATGAAAAGGTAAGCTAAAAAAAGGAAAACACAAAATTAATTAACTGACTTTAAAAAAAAATTAAATACCATTGGAAGGCCATTGAAGTTGCCCCATAACAAAAAAATTCTCTGGGCAGGATACAAATAAATACTTTAAAAAAAAAGTTTTATATACAAAATGAGGGGCATAAAGCCACATCTAAAGCTACTCAAAGTACAACAAGTACAACATTCTCCACATTCCTAATGTTAAAACACACAATTAAGAAACAAAATACCCAGGCTAAACAAATCATTTGAAAAGCCTGAATGAACAACAGGGCCTTTGCCAGGGACCAACATAACCACAAAGGTGGAGTCGAGTCAAGCAACACCCCCAGGGAAGGCTGTTCCATAACTTGCAGGGATGAGCACTGCCAAAAAAAAGTCATTTCCCTAGCAGTTACCAGTCCCTGATGAATGAAGTGAGACAACACAGAGCAAGGTACCTGCAGAGAATCTGAAGGTTTGGGAAAAGCGGGAGTAGGCAACTTCTAGTCCTCTAGATATTGCTGGACTGCAACTCCCATCTCCTATCACCACTGGCCAGGCTAGCTGGGGCATACAGGAGTTGAAAGTAACAAGGAGGCGACTTTCGTTGTTTTGCTAAGTCCATATAAAATGTATTGCTGGTCAATCTAGGCCAGTACTCAGTTTCCATAACTGGTCAGGCAGATGTCTCAAGAAGCAACTGCCTTAAGTAGCAGCAATGGTTCTGCAATGATTGTAAATAAATGTCCTTGCTCCTAAGGCATTTCCTGAATGCCTCTCCTGAACCACACAAATAGTTTGTTTTTTAACCATGCTAGAAGACAAGAAAAATCGCTGCTCATTATTTCCAAATATTATTTTATGCAATCTACTGCATGGGGCAAGAGTATATTGGTGCATTATCAACAACACAGCATCCCAACAAACATGCATGCTTGCAAATTGGACCTAAGACCAATTTATGCTGCCTTGAAATGCCTGGAGCTGAATGAAGCCAACATAAATTTAACATTTGTAACCACTAAGCATTGAAAAGCAGAAATAGTTTATTAAAGTTACTACATGGGGGGTGTTTTTTCCCCTTTTTTCTGGGTGGGAAATGGAAATTATGGAAAAATTGAAAAAAAAAAGTTCAGTGTGGAGTAGTTTTACAAATTGTATGAAACGCAGTGTATATAAAAAGTATTATGCTTGCAATAAAACAGGTAACCATCCCCCTTTCCCTCAAAAGCAACAAAAAAAGCAAGAAACCATCAACATAAATAATAATCAGATTTGCCCCTTAGAACCAACAGCAAATAAAGTTAAGGTCCACCTCAATATTTAAGCTCCATAGAAGGTCTACCCTTTGAGTAGTGCTTTAAAAAACAACAGAACCTGCAGTTTATTCTATCTCATTTTCTGAACTACTGCTATCATTTTCCATTTCTTCTTCCTCTTCCTCTTTGTCATTTTTCTCATGGACTTCCAAAAAACGGCTTTGGGGGAAAACAGGGAAAATCCTGTTTTCCCCCCCAATTTTTCCGGTTTTCCCCAGGCCTTCCCATCTTTACTTGAGGGCAGCCGGAGCAAGGCGTAAGGCAAAAAAAATTCATGCCAGGCCCAGAAGGAACCAACATCTAGTTACTGAATAGTATGTTGCACTAAGGCTCAAACTCTGTTTGAAAGAAAAATGAGTGTGTGTGTGTTTTAAATTGAATTTGTTATTATATATTATAAACCATAGGATGGTAAGAGAGCTTCTAAACAGTTTACAAAAATATACAACAGAACATTAAAATGAATGATAAAACACAGTTAAATGCAGCTTCTACGTGTTCAGATGGGCTGCCCTAACAAAAATGTTTTGAGCAGTTGCCGGAAAAAGTACAGTGAGAGCCTGGTGTCGGTCAGCAGGGAGCTCCAAAGTATGGGTGCTGGAAGGCCAGGGGGGGTGGAAAAATTGGGGGGGGGGCACAGGTTTTTCTGTTTATTCCCAAAGCCATTTTTTTCAGGCTTCAGGAAAAAATGGGGGGGAACCTGGTTTTTTCCCAATTTTCCCTGTTTTTTTCAGGCCTTCCCATCTCTACCAAAACAAACAAACCTTCAGGATTTAGCCACACAAACACACCACACACACAGTCATCCAAATCATACTGAAAAGTTGCATTAACCTTGTAGGGCGATGATGCTATTCGCTCTCCAAACAAGACTTGGCCAAGATTTTCTGAAGGCCTTTTTTCTGCTGCATCTTGACAAAAGTCAAAACTATGAACAAACAAAGAAGAAGGAGGTTGTTTCCACTTTGCATTACAAGAGTTGCACTTATAACTAGGTTCTAATCAAAATCAAGCATGTGGTATTCTGTTCTTTGACTACACCTCTCATCATCCCAGACCACTGGCTATGCTGGCTAGGAAAGATGGCTGCAGGTTCCTTAAGGGTTTTTTAACTGATGGATTATGTTGTAGACACAACCCAAAACATGGTTTTCATTCATTATAGTTCTAATGCCAAACCATGATGTATATTCTTAATGTACAGGCACATCTTGATTTCTGTACTAACTCTCTTCACCAACCTTCACTGAGAACCCCTTCCCAAGCAGTAGGTTCTGACAGGGAGTAACATCCCAAACCACAGTTGGTTGATTTGGATGCAAAGTTAAACCACAGTTTGCCAAAACCAAAGTTTCGAATCACGGTTTCAGGTCACTCATAAACCACCGTTTGTCAGATGGCGTTGGCTAGACACCTAAATCATCTCAAAGCCAATTCTGCCTCTATCGTTTACCTGTGCAAACTATTCCAAAGAAATTTTACCATTCAGTTAGCAATCATCTGAATACTCTGCAAATTAGATGACACTTTGCTTAAACAAACATTTTAATGGGGAAATGCAAACACAGGCTTAATGGTATCTGGATATACTTACGCATCATATTCATATGGTAGAACTGATTCAACCGAGTCCAGTCTGTTCACAAACAGCTCTATTTTTGACTAGAAGAACAGAAAAAGCTGATTTAGACACTTTGAGTTGAATGCAATAATCCGAAACGGAATTTTAAAAAAGTTATTAAAGAACATTAAAGCATTCTACACACTTAACAGTTCTAAAGAAGTTATCCCAACACTGTAACCCTAAGCATATTTACTCAGAAGTAAATCCCACTGAGTTCAATGACTCCTCCTCACTAATAAGTGTACTCAGGATTTCTGCACAATGCTGTTATTCTAAGCAGGTTTAACAGGAAGCAAATCCTATTGGAATCAGTGGATCTTGTGCCCAATAAATAGAGTTAGATCAGACAGTAAATTTAATTATTTCTGTGTGCAATCACAATGAGTCAAGTCCAATACCTGAGTGCTTAGGAAACTGCCAAGCTGATCAGGCCCTTGGGACTCTCCCCAGCCATGCTATGCACTCCTATTTCCATGAATGGACAAAAGAGAGGCAGTGGAGGCAAATGAGGAGGCACCAGGCAGGCTCACTGTTGGAAATGTTGTCCTATCCTATGTGCATACTTTACCAGCCAACTGAGCCACACCACAACCCCAGGCTAGGGAGGGATGGACAATCTAATGATGGACAATTCCACAACCCCAGGCTAGGGATGGACAATCTAGGGATGGACAATTCTAGGCTGGGGTGGACAATCTCTGACCTTCCAGATACTGCCAGACTACCTCTCCCACTACCGGCCATGCTGGCTGGGTCAGATGGGAGCTGGGAGCCCAAAAAGCATGTGGAGGGCCATAGGTTCCCCATCCCTGTTCTTCTACACAAGAAGCATCTTGTTGTATTTATTTGTGCACTCCCACAGTTAACTAGCAGGTCATTCGTTAGCATTCCCATTTCAGACAGACTAATGAGCTTGAGGGATCATGTCAGAGGGACTATGCCCCTGAATACCAGCTGCTGGGTATTCTCAGGGGAATACCAGCTGCTGGGAATCTCAGGGGAGCAGAGTGCTCTTGTGCTTGGGTCCCACTTGCAGGTTTCCTACAGCCACCCGGTCTGCCACCATGAGAACAGAATGCTGGACTAGATGAGCCATTGGCCTGATCCATCCAGCTGCGCTCGATGTTCTTATAAGCAGAATCTTCCTTTTGGGCCCAAAGCAGAAGCATAATTTGAAACTAAGTCTTCCAATCCACCTGATCATATAATGCCTCTCATGAAACCATGATGCAGAGACTTTACATTGCCATAAATCTGAAGCTAGAAGTAGCCTGGGAATAAAAGAGGGGGGAAAAGAGGTTTGTTTGTTTTTTGGGGGGGGGGAGTCGTGTGGTTCCTTTTCCCCTGGTACCAGCACAATGAGTTACTCCAGCTGAATTGGTGTAGTAAAACAAATACAGCCTTGCTTCCTGTATCAGTAACATACAGAGGAAATTCAGATAGCTTATTAAAGGAAAGTAATCAAACGAGGAACCACGATTTTTATTCATATATTCATAAGCTGCCCTTCAGCCAAGTTTCTGAGGTGGGTAACAAAAAAACAAGATAAAACACATAAAGACAGTAGGTAACAACACTTTAAAAAATATGTATTAAAATATTCAGTTCCTTAAAGAGCTGATTGCTACAAATAATTATATAAAAAGACTTAGTGCTTTCAAGTGTCCCAAGTGCTCCACATGCATTATTCAGTTGTGATTCTTAAATTAGTCTATGTAAGGGGGAGAGAGAAGGTAAAGAAGCCCATTCCACCAACTCTGCTGAGAGACCTGAAACTTTTGGTTCCTCCTCTCCCTAAACAGTTTCCCCTTTCCACCTGATCCTTACAAAAGCTCTGTAACTAAAAACTAGCACCTGAGTGTGCTCTCCCCCCCCCCATTGCTTTTCTTACTGAGCTGTGTCCTTTACAATGAAAGCCTGAATGCAGGCACTGCCTAATTATCAATCTTCGGAAGCTGCTTCGGAAGACTTCTCCAGCTGAAGAGCGGGGGGAAATACTCAAATAAATAAATAAAGCAATGGTCAAGGCTTCACGGCAGAGACAAGATACAAACCAGGGAGTACCAGATTCAGTCTCTTAGCAACTACACCACCTCTCTCATTTGGCAGCCTGGCCACTGCCGTCCATGTCCAGGTAACCTCCAGATTGGATTGCTGCGCTGCAATGTGCTCTATGTGGAGCTGCCCTTGAGGTCAACCTGGAAACTGCAGCCAGTGCAAAATGCAGCAGCTCCTTCACTCTCTGCAGCAGAGTATCGCCATCACGTTATGCCGCTGTTGAAAAAATTGCACTGGCAGATAATCAACTCCACGGGGAGGCTCAAAGTGCTGGCTTTGAAGTACACAGTCTCATACATCTCATCCCTAATATGCCCAAACCATCACTGTGGTCTGCAAAAGAGGGCATCCTGCAGATGGCATCCTTTCAGTAAGGCTATTCTGTGCAATGTCAGTCAGGACTTTAGTGTGGTGGCACCTCCCCTTTGGAACTCACTCCCATTACATCTCAGACAGGCACCTTCTCTATTGCTTTTTCGGCACCTACTTGCCTCTTCAAACAAGCCTTCCAAGTGGAGGCTGTTATCCCAGTCAGTGCCTATATTTAATCTGAAATAGTTTTTATATAATGCAACTGCTTTATATATTGCTACAAATGTTGGATGCCACCACCCTTCACTCTCAGCTGAGTGGTAGCAAAATTCCAGGGGGTTCCAAGAACTCACACAGGGTCTATGTTCCTTTGAAAATCAAGACACAGCACAGGCTCTCTTGGCTTTAAGAAATATGACTTATTCACATATTTACACCCAAGTTTAGTTGGAGGGAGTCCAGACCTTACAGTTTTTTCTTTTACTTCTTTGGCAATCACTTACTTTGCCAAGTAAGATTGTCTTCCATGAACACAATCTTAATAGTGAGCCCATAATTGACCGTGGAGGCCAATTCTGGATCCACACGTCCTTCCACAGTGGCAACATAGGTTTCCTGGCAGGAGTTGAACAGGGTGAAGATTTGCCAAACGTGCCTTCCTCTAAGCAAGTTTCTCCCTTTCGTCCTGAGTTTGAGCGTCTTCAAAGTCCATGACATCTTTGGTAAAGGCTGTTCACCAATTGGAGCGCTCATAAGTACGGTGTTTCCCAATTTTCGGTATTTATACTACATTTTTTTAAGATTTGCCTTGAGAGAGTCTTTAAACCTCTTTTGTTGACCACCAGCATTATGCTTTCCATTTTTAAGTTTGGAATAGAGTACTGTAGTTGCTTTGGAAGATGATAATCAGGCATCCAAACAGTCCAACGAAGTTGATGTTGAAAAATCATTGCTTTGACACTGGTGATCTTTGCTTCTTCCAGTACACTGGTATTAGTTCACCTGTCTTCCCAAATGATGTGTAAAATTTTTCGGAGACGCCATTCATGGAATCTTTTGAGGAGTTGGAGATGGCATTTATAAGTGATGCATTTTTCACAAGCATACAGTAGTACAATAGCTTTGTAAACAAGCATTTTGGTTTCCCTGCAAATGTCCCAATCCTCAAACACTCTGCACTTCAATCAGGAAAAAGCTGTGCTAGGCTTATCCCCGGCTAGCTGTGTAAAGCTGCCTGGGCTTGTGATTCTAAAATGCTTAGCTTTTTAATTAACCAAACCTTGCTTCCTTCATGAACTTATGAGTTTGCTCAAATTCTAGCTCTTTACTGCATCTAGAGGTTATGGCAAGTCTCCCCCACAACCAAACTCATAGCAACATGTTCTTACCGCACTGTGAAACCACTTTGAGATGTTTCACAGGAAGCAACTGATAAATAAAATAACAATAGCAATAATAACAACAGAGCAGTGTGAGGTAAATGGGTTCAGAAAAGAGCAACCAAGAACAATTCCCCTATGAAAAGAAGGTTACAACATTTGGAACTTTTAGTGTAGAGAAAAGGCAAGAGCTGACATGATCGAAGTGTACAAAATTATGAATGGCATAGAGCAGCGATGTCCAACCAGTCAACCGCGATTGACAGGTAGATCCCTGGGTGATCGTGGTTGATCGCGAGATCCTTATTGATCGTGGGATTAAAAGCAATGTACCGGTATAATGAATGTATCTGCCCCCACCCCCCTTGCTCTGTCCCTACGTTGCGTCCTAAGTGTGATCCTTTTTAGACTTCTTCCGACATTAGTTGGCTCAACAACTTTTGCCTCTCTGTTTTTTTTTAATCAAATCGATTTAAATCACGATTTAAATCACTAGTCAGTAAGACTTGGTTTAAATAAATTTTTAACAGAAAGACACTTTCTTGCTTGTATAATCTTAATATTTACAACCAGATTGTTTCATTTTTGGAATAATAAATTTTCAGAGTAGTTTTTACATTTATATCAAAAATTACTGATTTGGTTATACTATTAGAAATACATAGACAGATAGTTATGAAATTATTGTGAGGTTTAAAATGTTAACTGTTTATATTTGGACAAATTTTCTGCTTTATTGGAAGGAGAAAAATAATCATTTTCTTAATAATAATTTAAACAATTTATTTAACTAAAACAATAACATTATAGCATATGCATTCATGTTTGTTAACTGATGTGGTTAAACAAATTTTTTTATTAAAAACCCAGACTGAGTTTTAGCACACATGAAAAACTTAAAACAAATCCTTATTTCCTGATGAATAGCCTTTGGACTATAATGTAACTTAAACAGAAAATTATCTTTAGAAAGATTTTTCCACCAAAAGCATTCTATTTTAAAAATCCAATTTAAATTTTAAAAGTCTGATTATTATTATTATTAAATCATTGATTTTTATCCACCTTGTAAAGCATTGTGCACACCTATGTACACTGAATACATTTTTATTTATTAAATTTGTATACTGCCCTTCATCCAAAGATCACAGCCTGGGTCTCAACACAAATATAAAAAATGAGAAAACAAAATACATAAGAAAATGAGCACAACAAACCAATAACCCCGCCTCCCACAAGCACATTTAATAGTCCATAGAATGTTAATCAGGCAAAGGCCTGGTTATAAAGAAGTGTTTTCACCTGGTGCCTAAAAATACGTAATTTAGGTGCCAGGTGAGCCTCCCTGAGGAGAGCATTCCTCAAACAGGGAGCCACTGCAGAAAAGGCCCGTTATTGTATTGCCACCCTCCAAACCTCTCATGGAGGAGGGGCATGAGAAGGGCCTCAGAATGATCAAAGGGCCCCAGTCAGTTAATATGCCATGGGAAGAGGTGAATTGGGCCCAAAAACTAATTGGCAGCTGGTGCAGTTGGACCAGGATTTGTGTAATATGCTCAAAGTGTTTTGCCCCAGTGAGCAACCTGGCCAATGAATTCTGCACCAGCTGAAGTTTCTGAACAGTCTTCAGGGGCAGCATTAATAATAATGCATTGCAGTAACCCAGCCTAGAGGTTAGCAGAGGACAGACAACTGAGGTTAAGCTGTCATTATACAGATAAGGGCACAGCTGCTGGTTTTTAATCAGACAAGAGGGGAAAGCACCCAGAGCACATTGACCGACCCAAGCACCTTGCCCATGGCTGACCAACAGAAACTCATCCAACACAGCAGGACTGGACGGTGCTCCGGACACGCCTTGAGATTCATTTGCTCTAACAGCAGAGTCAATGTTCCCGGCAGATTTCACCCTTCAAAATGCTTTGCAAACAACTCAGGAGAGAACTGCTACTACCATCCTTCCTGCCACCTCCTTCAGACCAGACCGCATAAAAAAAAGGTCCTGCACTACCCGGGAAAGCTCTGCCAGTCAAGTTCCCAGTGTGTGCGTGTGTATGTGTGTATATAAATGCTCATTCTATCGGTATTTAATTAAAAAAAAGAACATCGTTTCCTCCTAGGTTTTCATCTGTTTCTGCTTTTATCCGTAAGCTGCCTTGAGCCCCTTGTCAGGGAAAATGAATATATTATAGAGGAACATATATACACATGAATCAACTACTACTACTACTACTGTACTAGGTATGAATTATTTAAAGGTAATGATAAGATTGGCAGTGGGGGGGGGGGGTTCTTCCCACCCAGGCGAAAAGCTTAGGGGGGTGTTTAGAACAAGGGGGGTACACCTGGGGGAAAGGGGAGGGGGTCCTTGCGCGCGCCCCTCCCCCACCCCAAGGAAGGGGCTACTCCTCTCGGGCCCCCCCCCTCCCTCTCTCCTACCCACCTTGCATCCGGCTTTCTCGCCTCCCTCGTCGCAGAAGCTGACAGGAGCCAAGCCCGGCAGGTAGAAGGCGCCGCAGAGGGACGCCGGGCCCCCCAGAAGCAGAACCGCCAGAGCCAGAGCCAGAGACAGCGGCGGCGGCGGCGGCGGCGCTCTACTCCTCATCGTGGCGGCTCCGGCTGTTTCCCGCGGCCCGGCCGGCTTTCTCGCGACCACCGCTCTTTTGCTAGGTACTGAGGGGAAAGGGAAGCCCAGCCGGGGTGGAGAGAGCGCACGCGCAGGAGAAGGGGGGAGAAAGCGCTGGGGCGGGGCGGGTCTTCCTTGGCGGACTCGTCACAATCGCCTTGCGCCCGAGGAGGAGGAGCGGGAAGGGTGTGTGGGTCTGACCACGTGCCAGAACACAACGCCGCCGACGCCATCTTGGATGAGGGCGTCTTGCCCCGCCCCCTTGTCCGAAACCTTTGCAATGAGAGAAGCGGAGGAAGGGGGGGGCTTTCTTCCTCCCACCCCCACACTGCTTACGTTTGTTTTCTTTTTTTGCACAGACTGGTATAATTTTATACAAGATATAAATATAGATATGGAGATATGTAGGTGTGTGTATATATATATTTAATAATTATATAAAATTATAATTATTTACATAAATGTTAACATGCTAATACTTATACTGTATATCAAAATATAGTATATAATATATAATAATACATGTAGGGGAACCATGCATTCTTTCCTAAATTTATTGGAGCAAGTATAAATAAATGTGATATATAGAAATAGGCACATTTAAATTGTACGTATTTATTTACATAGATGTGTATGTAAATGTATACATGTATCTATCGCCCATTTAACACCGGCTGTCCCATAGGTGAGAGGAAGAGAAGGCATGTGAAAACAACGTCCAACATCTGCTCCTGGCTGATTCATTTTGTGTGTATGGTTTATAATGCACCTGCTGCCTTTTATAAATACGGTACTCTGGACCATTTTGAGGACTTCATTGATAAAGCAGGCTATAACTCTTAGTTAATAAAATAATTTCTAGGTGGGTAGTCAGTCCTCTTACCAAAAGGAGCTGCTAGTCATGATGGAGGCTATGCTCTTCCACTGCTGTCAGAGGCAGTGATGCTTCTGAAAATCTTGCTGAAAACCCCAAGGCAAAAGAGTGCTCTTGTGCTCAGGTCCCATCTTGCCTGGTTTCCCATAAAGGGCACCTAGTTGGCAACTGTGAGAACAGAAGGCTGGACTAGATAGGCCATTGGTCTGATCCAGAAGGCTCATCTTAGGTTCTTATGAGCTCACCAGTGAATGGCTAGACATGACATTATCTAGCCAAAATAAGGCACATCACAAGTTTACCTAGAAGCAAGTGCCACTGCACTCAGTTGGGCTTACTCTCAGAGACATGTGCAGTCTCATAATGAGAAAGTTAAGTATTTGTTTAAAACTTTCCCACACCACAATTAAAATCAATCTTATTTGGACTGCATCATGCCATTAATTGTCACCGGGAAGCCTGCAAGGCAAAATCTGACACATTTTCTTACACACGCTCACGCTCACGCACACATTTGTGGTTGTTGAAGAAAAGCAAACACATTCTAGTTTATGCATGTGCTAGTCGAAGCCCCACAAGGGCACTGTTTGTCTTTCAATCTAGCCAGCATTTGTTTGTAGTCTTTGCTTCGTCTACGTGAATACCACCCCAAAAAGTGGACCCATTTGTTGTTTGTTTTTCTCTCACAGTTTGTTGAGGCAAGATGTCTGCCATCTCTCTCTCATCCTGCAAATAGTTCCTGCGTGAATAAATCCTTTGTACTCCAGAGTAAGCAATATTTTCCATCCAATTCACCCAACCTGTAAGATCTGCTAACACTGATGCTCAGCAGCAGGCATTTAGAGGCATACTGCTTCCAACAATGGAGGCAGAGCATAGCCTTCATGGCTGGTAGCAATTGATAGCCTTATCCTTTGTGAGTATGGACCTAAGGATTCACAGGACTGGCTTGTATGAAATTAAGAATTAGGAACCAACTTGAGGCATCTGGTGATGTGGATGTTATTAAGATCCTAAAATAAATGTGAGGCACTGCAATCCTAGTCATGTCTACTTAGCAGTAAATCCCATTCACTTTGGGCTAACGCCTTAGTAAATGGATATCAGACCACAGCTTTAGTCTGTAAGGTGCTTCTCAATATTAGTTGCTGGTAACTACTGGACAGGATAGTACTTTGTGCTCAGATCATGCTTGCAGGTTTCTACATGCCACATGTACCTATATATGCAAATATCTAATTGGACTAGATGAACTAGATCAGGGGTCGGCAACGTGCGGCCCATGGGCCGGATGCAGCCCATGAAGACCGTTTTACCGGCCCACTAACTTCCCCCGAACCGAGCTGCTCACTCGGCGAGTCCCCCGCATGCTGTGCTAAACCAGTGCGGTGCAGCGTGGGGACTCATGAACGCCTGGATTCATCACACGAGGTGAGCAGAATCTGGTACGGTCCTTCCCAGGCTGGTTGCAATGGTTGTTTTGGGTACACCTTTGTAAGGATCCAGTCACCAGGTTTGAAAGAGTGGGCTCGAGCATCATTGGGCAGGATCTGTCGTTCAATTGCAGCGTAGCTGTGAAGGCGACGCAACTGTTTCTGAAGCTGAATAACATAATAAGTTCCAATTCCCCCACGTCCCGTTCTGAGAGGGGAAACTGAGTGTTATAGACTGAAGAGGGTCTCCCAAACAAGAGTTCATAGGGAGACAGTTTCAGGAGGCCTCTAGGAAAGCTGCAGATATTGTGTAGAACTAAAGGTAGGGCATTTACCCATTTAAGTCCAGTTGCACTACAAATTTTCCCTAGTTGAACTTTTATTTCTTGATTCATGTGCTCTACTTGCCCAGACGAAGCTGGGTGGTATGGTGTATGTAGTTCCCACTCTCATATCAGTGCTGAATTTCTGGCACCACTGGGGGTCTGATCTCATGGGAGGCAGCCATTTCCCTCGGCAAGAAGCAGGAAGTCCTTAAAAAAACCTCAACAACTTCAATCCTAAAAAAGGTCAGCAACTTTGGTCGGCTCTCACGCATGTTCACTTCATCAAATCTGGCCCTCTTTGAAAAAAGGTTTGGACACCCCCGCCCTAATGAGAGCTAATGCTTGGGTGCTGTATTGAGGGTTTATGGGGTTGGCCTTGAGTACCTCAAAATCAGAAACTACTGCATATCAAGATTTTCTTTCTCTGTTCACTACTTTGGACCTTCCGTCCATGTATAATATTAATTCAGGGTTGTCTAAGGGGAGGTGGTCTAAATCTTCTCGGGGTTTATTGGCTTGTCGGACTATCTGGGTACAGTCATGGTGTGGAGTGCCATCTTCTGATAAAGGTAATAGTGTAGATGGGTTCAAGGAGTTAACTCTTTTATGGTTATGTTTGAAGGGGTGAGGAGGAGTGCTTCATAGAGATTTAAGTGTGGGTTTGAGAAGTGGTGGCAGCCTTTCAGGGTTAAGAGAGTAGAGACTGCATGTGGGACATAGATGGTGATTTCATGACATAGTAATGTCTCTTGCACCTTTTGGAGTAGGATGGCAGCAGCAGCAATGGCTCTCAGACATCCTACTGCACCCTTTGCTGTGTTATCTAACTGTAGGCTATAGTAGGCTACTGGTCTCTCTTAGTCGCAGAAAGTTTGGGTTAAAACTCCGCAGGCCACCCCCCATTTGTTCATGAATAAACAGGTTGAATGGTATGTGATAATCTGGCAAACCTAGTGCTGGGGCGGACCTTAATTCTCTTTTGTGGCGTTCAAAGCTTGAGTATGCATCATCGTTCCAAACTAATTCATTGGGATGGTCTTGTCAGGTCATGGCTGATAGTGGCTTTGTTATTTCGCTGTACTCAGCTATCCAAGCCCTGCGGAATACTGCCATGCTTAGGAAGCCTCACAAGGACTTCTGGTGTGAGCGCCATTCCGAGCAGTCGGGAGCTGTCTCAGCTCCGATACAGCTCAGGTGTCTTCGGGGATTGGAGCTACTGCAACCACGCTGTGGGCTCCGTTAAACCGCGGGAAGAGCGTCCCGCGGTCTTGGGTTTCTAGCAGGTGCCAGAAGTCCCGACCCTGCTCTCAGGCAACCCTTGTAAAAGGGAGGCTTGAGCGAGTGGGGCTCCGGGACAGCGCTGAAGAAGCCATCTCTAACCGAAGGCACGAAGCAGCGGGTACTGCCGGATTTTGAGCGCTCCGATTTTCCTCAATTTGGACCTAAAACAAGGACTCTGTAAGTACGGAGCTCAATTCGAATCTAAAAGGCTGAAATTTGGCTTACGGAGAGAGATTTAAAATGAGGAAGTCCGTCTCTCTCTGACAGCGGCAAGATCAAAGTAACGTCAATGAAGCTGGAGCCGCTTAAGACTTGCTTTAAAGTTTAACGCTGATTTTGTATACTTTAGAAAACCCTGCATGGGGGGAAGATTGGGAGTTTGATTTATTTCTTCTTGTGGACTATAAATTAAAAGGAGAGATACCGCTAACCCTCTGGTTAAGGAGTCTGGGTCAGGCAAGGAATGGCGGTTTGGGTCCGGATTGCGCAGCTGGAAAAATAACTTCCTGCCTACTCAAATCCCACGGTGTCCTTGAAGTGCTAGACTCAACAATGATACCACTCCAGAAAAGAATATTGTTTGAACTGCAACTACTTCAACAGAATGTTTCAGACAAGTTTGCTCAGATAGGAGCTACTTTGCATAACTGTTCTATATACCCACTCGATGAAAAAGATGGAAATAATGCTGATCCAGAGGATTTTTCTGAAGGGGAGGATACACAAGGTGGAAAACAAGAAAGGCTTCCCTGGCGTGAGAGGCGGGGAGCCCACAGTTTGGATAGTACAAAGAACCCCTGGGGTGGCAGCCCAGAGGTTCGAGAACAACAATCATGGAAAATGCAATTCGGAGCTGAGAGTGGAAGAAAGTTACTTTGTGATAAAGTTGCTGCAACTGTTCATCAGGAAGAATGCTACATTCTGGAGAAGTGGAAGCTACAATTGAAGGAAATAACAGAAGGAAAAGAAGTAAAACTGAACATGAAGGAAGAAGAAACTGGACTGGGGGAATGTTGGGGGGGGGGGAGACCGGTGGGGGATGGGAAAGGCAAAGGGAAGGGTGATGATGGACAGGAGGAGGGTGGGGTAAAGTATGAATTAATGGGGTATTATAAAGACTGACCACGGCACTCTGACACCAGAGGGAAAATGGACTATGAGATGGAAGAAATACTTAGGTATTTGTTAATATGTATTGATTTATATATACAGTATATATATTTGAAATTGGAATCAGATGAAATATAGGCTACAGCACAACAAAGTTAAATGAAGAGAGGATAAAAGAAGTGGAGAAGTGGAATTTGATGTTTTATTTGATAAGAATAAGATTCAGGATTTAAGATATGTGGATTATAATTGTAAGACTAAGATTAGATGTAAGAAAATAGATTTTACAATGTTACAAAGTTCCCAAAGAAGATTAGAAATGAACGCAAAAGAGAGGATGTGAGGAAGTCACAAGCTTAGGATTATAAAGAGGATAAGGATGAGTAAATAACTGTTTTGTTTGTGTGTATTTTGTGTGGTTTTTGTAGTGTTTGTATTTGTGTTTTGTGTATTTTGGTTATTAAAATCCAATAAATTCTTTTGGGGAAAAAAGGAAGCCTCACAGTTGGTGCTTGGTTTTTGGCTAGGGGTTTTTAGTGACGGCTTCTATCCTATCTGTGGCCAAGCTCTGGATGCCGACCCCAAGAATGTGTCCCTAGTGCTGTGATGAGGTGTTTAGTGTCTGTTTTGCATGCTTCCTTGCTGGTGTTGTTGTTCAGTCGTTCAGTCGTGTCCGACTCTTCGTGACCCCATGGACCAGAGTACGCCAGGCACGCCTATCCTTCACTGCCTCCCGCAGTTTGGCCAAACTCATGTTAGTAGCTTCGAGAACACTGTCCAACCATCTCATCCTCTGTCGTCCCCTTCTCCTTGTGCCCTCCATCTTTCCCAACATCAGGGTCTTTTCTAGGGATTCTTCTCTTCTCATGAGGTGGCCAAAGTACTGGAGCCTCAACTTCAGGATCTGTCCTTCTAGTGAGCACTCAGGGCTGATTTCTTTGAGAATGGATAGGTTTGATCTTCTTGCAGTCCATGGGACTCTCAAGAGTCTCCTCCAGCACCATAATTCAAAAGCATCAATTCTTCGGCGATCAGCCTTCTTTATGGTCCAGCTCTCACTTCCATACATTACTACTGGGAAAACCATAGCTTTAACTATACGGACCTTTGTCGGCAAGGTGATGTCTTTGCTTTTTAAGATGCTGTCTAGGTTTGTCATTGCTTTTCTCCCAAGAAGCAGGCGTCTTCTAATTTCGTGACTGCTGTCACCATCTGCAGTGATCATGGAACCCAAGAAAGTGAAATCTCTCACTGCCTCCATTTCTTCCCCTTCTATTTGCCAGGAGGTGATGGGACCAGTGGCCATGATCTTAGTTTTTTTGATGTTGAGCTTCAGACCATATTTAGCGCTCTCCTCTTTCACCCTCATTAAAAGGTTCTTTAATTCCTCCTCACTTTCTGCCATCAGGGTAGTATCATCAGCATATCTGAGGTTGTTGATATTTTTTCCGGCAATCTTAATTCCGGTTTGGGATTCATCCAGTCCAGCCTTTCGCATGGTGAATTCTGCATATAAGTTAAATAAGCAGGGAGACAATATACAGCCTTGTCGTACTCCTTTCCCAATTTTGAACCAATCAGTTGTTCCATATCCAGTTCTAACTGTAGCTTCTTGTCCCACATAGAGATTTCTCAGGAGACAAATGAGGTGATCTGGCACTCCCATTTCTTTAAGAACTTGCCATAGTTTGCTGTGGTCGACACAGTCAAATGCTTTTGCGTAGTCAATGAAGCAGAAGTAGATGTTTTTCTGGAACTCTCTAGCTTTCTCCATAATCCAGCGCATGTTTGCAATTTGGTCTCTGGTTCCTCTGCCCCTTCGAAATCCAGCTTGCACTTCTGGGAGTTCTCGGTCCACATACTGCTTAAGCCTGCCTTGTAGAATTTTAAGCATAACCTTGCTAGCGTGTGAAATGAGTGCAATTGTGCGGTAGTTGGAGCATTCTTTGGCACTGCCCTTCTTTGGGATTGGGATGTAGACTGATCTTCTCCAATCCTCTGGCCACTGCTGAGTTTTCCAAATTTGCTGGCATATTGAGTGTAGCACCTTAACAGCATCATCTTTTAAAATTTTAAATAGTTCAGCTGGAATATCATCACTTCCACTGGCCTTGTTGTTAGCGAGGCTTTCTAAGGCCCATTTGACTTCACTCTCCAGGATGTCTGGCTCAAGGTCAGCAACCACATTACCTGGGGTGTATGAGACCTCCATATCTTTCTGGTATAATTCCTCTGTGTATTCTTGCCACCTCTTCTTGATGTCTTCTGCTTCTGTTAGGTCCTTTCCACTTTTGTCCTTAATTGTGGTAATCTTTGTACGAAATCTTCCTTTCATATCTCCAATTTTCTTGAACAAATCTCTGGTTTTTCCCATTCTGTTATTTTCCTCTATTTCTTTGCATTGCTCATTTAGAAAGGCCCTCTTGTCTCTCCTTGCTATTCTTTGGAAATCTGCATTCAATTTCCTGTATCTTTCACGATCTCCCTCGCATTTTGCTTGCCTTCTCTCCCCCGCTATTTGTAAGGCCTCATTGGACAGCCACTTTGCTTTCTTGCATTTCTTTTTCATTGGGATGGTTTTCGTTGCTGTCTCCTGTATAATGTTACGAGCCTCCATCCACAGTTCTTCAGGCACTCTATCCACCAACTCTAAATCCTTAAACCTGTTCTTCACTTCAACTGTGTATTCATAAGGAATTTGATTTAGATTGTATCTTACTGGCCCAGTGGTTTTTCCTACTTTCTTCAGTTTAAGCTGGAATTTTGCTATAAGAAGCTGATGATCTGAGCCACAGTCAGCTCCAGGTCTTGTTTTTGCTGAGTGTATAGAGCTTCTCCATCTTTGGCTGCAGAGAATATAATCAATCTGATTTCGATGTTGCCCATCTGGTGATGTCCATGTGTAGAGTCGTCTCTTGTGTTGTTGGAAAAGAGTGTTTGTGATGACCAGCTTGTTCTCTTGACAGAACTCTATTAGCCTTTGCCCTGCTTCATTTTGAACTCCAAGGCCAAACTTGCCAGTTGTTCCTTTTATCTCTTGACTCCCTACTTTAGCATTCCAATCCCCTATAATGAGAAGAACATCCTTCTTTGGTGTCATTTCTATAAGGTGTTGTAAGTCTTCATAGAATTGATCAATTTCAGTTTCTTCAGCACTGGTAGTTGGTGCATAAACTTGGATTACTGTGATGTTAAAAGGTCTGCCTTGGATTCGTATCGAGATCATTCTATCATTTTTGAAATTGTATCCCAGTACAGCTTTCGCCACTCTTTTGTTGACTATGAGGGCCACTCCATTTCTTTTACGGGATTCCTGCCCACAGTAGTAGATATGATAGTCATCCGAACTGAATTCGCCCATTCCTGTCCATTTTAGTTCACTGATGCCTAGGATGTCAATGTTTATTCTTGCCATCTCATTTTTTACCACATCCAGCTTACCAAGGTTCATGGTTCTTACATTCCAGGTTCCTATGCAATACTTTTCTTTACAGCATTGGACTTTCCTTTCGCTTCCAGGCATATCAGCAACTGTGCGTCCTTTCGGCTTTGGCCCAGCCGCTTCATCAGCTCTGGATCTACTTGTACTTGTCCTCCGCTCTTCCCCAGTAGCATGTTGGACGCCTTCCGACCTGAGGGGCTCATCTTCCAGCGTCATATCTTTTATATGCCTGTTGTCTTTGTCCATGGAGTTTTCTTGGCAGGGATACTGGAGTGGCTTGCCAGTTCCTACTCCAGGTGGATCACGTTTGGTCCAAACTCTCCACTATGACCTGTCCATCTTGACCTGTCCATAGCTTCCTGAGTAATTCAAGCCCCTTCGCCACGACAAGGCAGTGATCCATAACCCTAACCCTAACCCTAACCCTAACCCTAACCCTAACCCTAACCCTAACCCTAGTATGGTAGAACATATTAAAAGGTCACCAACGTACTGTAACATCACGGACCCTGCAGGCGGAAGTAGGTCCTGTAGATCCTGATGCAGAATTGAGGAGAATATGGTGGGTGACTGCGTACCCCTGGGGCATCCTTGTCCATGTTAGTTGGCTTGCTTTCCAGGTAAAAGTGAAAAGAAACTGACTCTCAGGTGCTAAGGGAATGCTAAAAATGCTGAGCAAAGATCTGCAGCACTGTACCAGGTAGTCTTTGCCAGGATGGCGTTTAGAAGAGAATTTGGGTTGCCTACTACTTATATATGTACAGACTCTCCAGGTGTCCCTATTTTCCAGGGACAGTCCCAGATTTACAGAAGCTGTCCCACTTTCTGATTTGTTCCTAGATTTCCTGCTTTATTATTATTATTATTATTATTATGGAATAGGGTGTCCCCATTTTATTTTAATTGGAGAAATCTTGGAGGGCATGTATGTACACATGTATCCATGTTGAGATTGTACGTGCATGTCTCTGTGTGTGCACAATATATAATATTCCTGGGTCCAGTAAGTGCTAGAATTTAACCAAGTCTCCTGAATCTCTGGATCCAGGAAAGGTTAAAACATAAGGCAGGCCAGTTTCCTGATGAGGAAAACGCCTGGAAGATGAGCCATCAAGGTTGTATATATGTGCAAATTACCCATATATCAGAAAGACAACACAGTGCCTCATTTCCAGAAGAAATCACAGACCCTTCGTAAAGCTCCAGGAACCCCCACACTCAGAAATTGGGGCGTTATGCAACAATACAGTACAGTCGGGGACCATTTTGCACTGTTATGTAGAACCCCCCCCCCTTCCATTTGATTTTTTTAAAAATATTATTGTGCTTGTTCTGATTTAGCCCTTTCTTTCTTTCTTTCTTTCTTTCTTTCTTTCTTTCTTTTCTTATGCACACCCCCCCCCCCCACAGTTCTGCAGAGTAAGCTGCAACATACCAACCCAACAACTGCTCGCTAGAGCAAGTTGCCCTCCTCCTATCTGAAAAGGCATCTTGCCTGGTGTGTCCCTGCTCCCCCTTGCTCCGCCCCCTTCCCCCCTCCCACTCCTACATCCGGGCTTTCTGGCCTCGAGACGAATGTGCTGACGTCAGCTATATAAAGGCCCTCGGCGCCTTTGTTCCTTCTCAGTGCGTCGTTGCTGATCTACTGGCGGTTTGGAGGTAAGTTCGCGCGGGCGGGGGGGGGGGGAACCAGAGAGAAGCGCACGCGCGCACGCCTTTCGATTCGCCCGCCCTTTACTATCCCCCCCCCACACACCAATTGTTTTCCAACGGCGGCAGTGAGCGTGGGGGGAGATTCGCCTTCTGCGATCTCCCGTTTATTCCTTTTTAATTTCTCATACGCCCACACCCCCTCAACGCCCGTCCCTCTCATTCATACGGAGGCGCCATTTTAAACAGCGAGGGAGGGGCGGGCGGGGGCCGATAGCCGCCTTGCGCCTGCCCTGAGGGAAAAGTGAACCGGAGGGGGAGGGGAAGGGGGGCTGGGCTGGCAGGGAGGGTCGCCCAAACCGCCATTTTGCGATCGCCTTCAGCCCCTCCTTTGTGGCCCCCTCCCCTTTCTCCGAAGTGCGCATCCCGCGCGAGGGCGCCCCGTGGGCGCTAGAAACCGCGACTGCGCAGGCGCGACTCGTTCTTTTCTTGCCTCTTAATGGAACGCGCGTTCACCCCCCACCCCTATTCTTGGCGGTCTCAGCATTGCGCATGCGCGGCCGCAGGATTACCTAAATGTAGCCTTTTGTCATTTTGGGTATATTCAGTTTCTTGCTTTTCTTTAATTTCTGAGTTTCCTTCCCCCCTCTCTATTGTAGCCAAGAAAGCCTCTGAGAGCGGCTTATAAAATCACTATTATAAAAGCATAAATCTCTATGATGGCAGCCGCTGTCCTTGGGCTTAAGAGTCTAAAAATAAATTTTAAAAGGTGTAGGATGGAGGAGGGGAGAGCAAACGCCTCAAGTGCAAGTTTTGGGGAAGGGCTGTAGCTCAGTGGTGGAGCATCTGCTTGGCAGGCATGAGATCTCAGGTCCTGTCCCCAGCATCTCTAGGCAGGACTGGCAAAGACCCCTGAAATCCTGGAGAGCAGACAACACTGAGCTGGATGTACCAATTAGCTTACTGTGTGTAAATTCCTCAAGTTGTTATTCATATAACAGAGTTAAGAGCAGTGACTCCTTGCCGTTTGGTGTGTTTAAGCACCATAACTTGATTTAAGGTCTCCCTTTCTGCTATGAATTTGGGTCAGCTTGCTACTTCAAAGTATGTGTGGGTAGGATTGGGCTGTTGATGGACCTTGCTGAACACAATTTTTAAAGAAATGAAAGTTCCTCACTGAGCCTTTAGCCAATAATTTTGTGATGATGGAGTATAGAAACATTGCAAAGCATACATAGTGGTCTAATATATTCAGAAGTTACTTGTTTATATTATTGTTTAGTGAACTGTTCGGTAGAATTCTTAATGTATTCCTTATCTCAATAAAAGGGCTAAGTAGTTCCCCCGCTTTCCTTTTAATGGAACAACAACAAACAAAAACAGGTGGGGGGGACAACTTAAATATCCCTGTGGTATATTTCTGTGTAAAATAGCAAAAAATAATGCAAATGGATACAAAAAGATGTAAGGAAGTATAGCATAAAAAGAACAAAGTAACAACTATTAGTACAACAGAAAAAAAGAAATGGTAAATACAGTGGGGGGTGATGGGAAGTCATATGTATTTGAATAAGAATGTATGGTGAAAGGAATTGTTTAAGTTTGAATAGATTTTTATTTGTATATTTGGACATACCATGCAAAAGAATGTTTTGTTATTAATCAATTTCAATAAAGTTTACGAAAAGCAAAATAAATAAATAAATATCCCTGTGGGAGACAGCTTCCTTTGTAGTAACCACTGTGGTGCATTTTCAACCTTTTCCAGTATTAGAAAAATCATAGGGGAGCTGTTGTATTTTCTTCCCCTATGAATGTTTCCTTATCTTAAACTAGGTTTGCTTTTCTTTTTAAAAATTACTTGCAAACATTACAGTTACTTGCATTAGAGCTTTTGCTTGCAGGTAGTAATTAATTGTTCTGGATTTTGAGACAATGTGTTTTTAGTGTCAATATTTGTTCTCAATTAGATGCCTTTAAGCAAGGCCTTGGTCACCACAGAAAGGATGCTGCCATTTCTGTTTAGCAACTGGACAAGCTGATAAGGGCCATCAATCCCCAATCAGTTTTTTTCAATATCTGCATATTGCTGTCTGAGGAATTATCCTGTTGTTTTGTCAAATATTAACAAAGGACGCAAACCTCTCCCCTATTTCAAGTTGAATGTGTGTTGTTCCAGATCCCAAACTGTGTCAAAATGGTTGAAGCAGATCGTCCTGGCAAGTTGTTCATTGGTGGGCTGAACACAGAGACTAATGAGAAGGCTCTTGAATCTGTCTTTGGCAAATATGGCCATATAGTAGAGGGTAAGCACACAGCCTTTTTAGGGCATAATATTAAGTTAAAGGTCTGCTTTGATGAACTTAACAGCTTTGATCAGTTGAAATGATAGAGCTTATACGTCCTCTAAGAAGTTCTGAGCAGGCTTGTGTACAACTTGGGATACATCATTCTATGATGAAAGTGGAATAACACTTTTGTCTTTCTTCAGTTCTCCTTATGAAAGACCGTGAAACCAACAAATCAAGAGGGTTTGCTTTTGTTACCTTTGAGAGTCCAGCAGATGCCAAGGATGCTGCCAGAGATATGAATGGAAAGGTAGGAAGTAATGTGTTAATTGCAGAGTGTCAAGCTGAGGGTGATTGGATTGATTGATTGACAGAGTTGCTTTTATTCATTAAATGAGACAAGTTCAGTGGTGTGTTATAATGGAGTGAATGCTTGGGTAATAGCATTTAGGGATGTTAAGGGAATTTGTTTAAGGTTGTTACGGGTTAGCTTTAAAACAAATAAAGCCTGATGGCATATTTTCTTCAAGAATGCTAGTACGGGCATTCTATGGCTGCTCTTAAATTAAGAACGAAACTGGGTGTCTCAAGAACTGCTGAAATTGTTCCCTGATTGCGATGGCTCAATCAGTCCTAGAAAATACCTGTAGTAACTGTTGCTTTTTAATAACATGCACATCATGGCAACACCTTTGCTTCTGAAAATTGGTTTGAATGCACTTGGAAACTAAAGATCTAGAAGAATTGTATGTAAACAAATAAGATTGACATACTGAAAGCATGTAGTTGTAGAATATGGGTGTTCAATTTTTAAGTTGTCCTTGGTTGGTTAAATCCTAGAGTGGTTTACAAAATGGGGTTAAAACAATATATTCATTTTTAAAATTAGATTTTTTTTTATCTGCATAATACCAAACTAAACACATTTGCCAGAAACCAGAACTGAGGAACTCTGTTCTACAAAAAGAAGCATTTGCCCATATGGTCCCCCTTCATCACACACACAGCTCAACAAGATAATGACAAAAATCTACCGACAGCATACAAATCAATATGGCTAACCTGATCCAAAACACCCACCCACCCCACTCACACAGAAAACCAAAGATCACCACAGCCAACAACAAAGGAACAAGCACACCCTACGCCAATCGTGACCTCTCACCGCCAAAGAAACACAAGCGAACAACAGAGAACCAACACAAACGATGCTGACACCAAATCCTACATATACCAAGGAAAATAGAAACATCGCCTCCCCACCCCACCCTCCCCCATCCCACCCACCTCTTCCCCCCCTTTCTGCCTAATGTCTCAACAACCAAAATTGATCTGTAAAAATGTTACATGGAAAAATGCGAGAGACATTGTACACACTTTTGTAAACCAAGAAAATCTTTAATAATAATAAAAAGAAGCATTTGCAATTAATGCTGAGTTAGATTCCTTTGTTCAGTCTTTAGACGGAAGATCAATTAAAGTTGAACAAGCTACCAAGCCATCCTTTGAAACCGGTAGACGTGGGCCCCCTCCCCCTTCAAGGAGCAGAGGTCCTCCAAGAGGTTTTAGAGGCGGAAGAGGTGGAAGTGGAACACGGGGTCCTCCTTCAAGAGGGAGTTATTTGGGTATGTGTGTTTTCCCATGTGTAATTGGGCAGCAAACAAGACACTTCATAGAGAATGCTGGTTTACAGCCTACTCTCAAAATCAAGACACAATTAGGACTTTACAATATCTGCTTTTCAACATTTTTATATATAATCAGCTGCTAAATATTGTGATATACTGATGCATTCCAAACATCATGATATATCTCAGCTGCTGCTTCTCTCCACCTTAGGGGAGGAATAAACAGCCTAGATACATAGGCAGTTAAGTAAGGTCCCATATTGACTTAAACTTCTTGGCTGAGGGGCAAGAAGCCCCTCAAAACATCTGAAACATACCACAATCTGAATGCCATACTGGTTTCAGACAATTTACCAATATATCGTCCAGCTCTAGACACAATACAGATGATGAATTTCTGGTGATTATTTTACCCCTTTTGGAAGTTTGGGAAAAGATTGTCGTTCTGCTATTTCACAGGATGAATGCTGTTCTTGTGTTTGATGTACTCAAGTATAGAGATGAAGCTAGCAAACTTGTAGGCTTGCTTAAAACATTGAGATGTATTTTGGAAATTGGTCCAGGGGTTAATTTCATGTTAAGCAAATTGGTGATTTGCCTTAACTGAAATTTTGCAAGTTTAGGCAGAAGTTATTCAATCCGTGTTTTGATGTTCTTCAGTGTTTTTTGATGTTGAAACAAGTTTACGCTGCTCCACACGGTTTTTTAATGTCTTAAACAAAGGTGAGTTTCTTAATATTTGCGTATAAGCTATTGACAGCGGTTTTTGCTGTTTATAGCTGTCCTGCATTATTTGCTGTTTTGAGATTAAACAGTAAATAGCAGTTTGAATCTTTTCTAGCCCATGGTCTTTGTTGAACTCCAAATTTTAGAATCGAAGGTTTGATTTGATTGATATTTGTGTTCTACTTTTCCCACAACAAATGTTGAGCTCAAAGGGGGTCACAAAATTCACAGTAACATTAAAAAAACAAGTATTGCGATCCCTGTAATAACAAACACAGCAGCAAATGAATAAACAACAAATTTATGAAAACAGAACAATAAAATCATAGTAATTCAAATTATCGGAAAGAGCTGCTGAGAATCTGTTCTGTTCCAGATGACAGTCTCTCTCTGGGAAGAGACAGTGCAGGAATATTCTGTGTGTATCATGGGTACTGCTACAGTGTTACATTGTGCTCCCAGTGAGGGAGATCTGTCTGAGGAATCCTGTTTCTGCTACCTAGCTGACACATTGCTGCGCTTCTAGGTTCTTCTAGAGGCCCTCTACCGATGAAAAGGGGCCCACCCCCACGTAGCGGTGGCCCACCACCTAAAAGACCTGCTCCTTCTGGACCTGTTCGTAGTAGTAGTGGAATGGGAGGCAGAGGTAATTTTTTTTATCACTTAGATGCCAAACAGCATGTGAATGTAATAAAGTATTTTTTATTGTCCATTGCATGGATCCACAAATTTGTGGTGATTGGAGAAAGGCTTTTACAACTGTACTGAGTTTTACTGGCAATCAGAAATAGCAAAGTAGATGTGCTGCTTTCCAGGACCCTCTAGCATTCCTATGTTGGGAGCAAGTCCCCGCTAGTGTCTCTGTGTTAGGGCAGATACCCCTTGCTGGATGAAGAGGTGTGAATTGACACTCCTTAGTTATGCTGGATGACTGCGGTGTTCAGCATATCTCCACATGTGAGTCTTATGCAACACATTTGAAAAGGATTCTTGAGTTGTAGAATATGGGCTAAATACTCACTTAGTCAAGCCTTGTTGATGTATGCTTAGTTTGACTAGGCCTCTGTTTGGAAGAACTGAAAGCAACTTTTCTTTCAGTATAATGTAGGACTTTGCTATATATCTTGCTGATAGAGGTGTTGAACTTAAACCACCACAGAAAAGTTTGATCCAGTATGGTGTGGGAACAACTTTCTCTACTAATACCTTGTTTTCAGAATGCTTTATTTCAAAAATATTTCATTTTCTGTTTGATTACTTAAGCACCCCTTTCACGCGGTAGAGACAGTTATGGAGGACCGCCACGCAGAGAACCACTGCCATCACGAAGAGATGTCTACCTGTCTCCAAGAGATGATGGTTACAGTACTAAAGACAGGTAAAATCAAACCCTGTTGGATATTTTTCAGATCAAGGAACTTAATTATTGATCTTACTGCATTTTGATTGCAGAAGTAGTGGTTTAATGGAAAGGGTGTAGGGGGAGCACATCTCTGGGACATTTTTTGGACTGGGTGTGTCCCATCTGTCAGGACAACCAGACCTTTGATTTGTTCTGGCAAATCAATGAGATAATAAGGCTTTCGGTGTTTACTGTTTATGAACAATTTGTTACCTGCATAAAGGAAGAATGAGGAGAATCAAAGTGGCTGGATATTTTCTTTCTTTTAATTGAATTTGTACTTAATGCTGGCCATTTAAATTGTAGCAATTAATTGTAGAATTGGTTGTATTTCTTATTTGCTAATCAGAGATGTTAACTCAGGTTTCTGCAACCAAAGTTTAAGATGCTAGCGGCTACACTACCTTTTGAAGTTCAGTATTCTGTGACTTGTCAGCCAAGCCTAATTAGATGTTACACTATGTCTCCTCCACTTTATGGTAGGGTGTCTGCTGCTGCATTAGGACTCTGCTTGAGCGTATGGCTGTGAGCTGTTATGAGGAGCTCCTGCACCACTACCAGAAAAAAATATTTTAGTTTTCATTTCCATAGCTATTCCAGTCGGGACTATCCAAGCTCCAGAGACACAAGAGATTATGCTCCACCGCCAAGAGATTATGCCTACCGTGATTATGGTCACTCCAGTTCACGTGATGAATACCCCTCAAGAGGCTACAGGTAGCTAATGTTCGATTTTGTGTGTTGTTGAACAAATCTCTCATATTCCATTAACAAGCTAGTCAAGCTCATTGTTCAATTGGCAAGTTCCAGAGACACAAAGGAATATACTTCACCTCCAAGAGATTATGCCTACCGTGACTATGGTCATTCCCGTTCACGTGATGAGTATCCCTCAAGAGGTTTCAGGTACTTAACGTTCACTTTTGTGTATTCTCAAACAAATCTTTTAATATATCATTCAACAAGTTAGTCAAGCTTATGTTTCAGTTTGCAGTGTGCCTCTTTGTAATTTATTCAAATGATAAGCACAATAATATAACAAATGTCTTGTGGCACCTTGAGCCAGAAGGTTTGGTGGACTACAGTCCTTTTCATCAGACACTTTTGAAGTCTTATCATACCTACTTGCAACTAAGGATAGTACGTCATGTGTCAGGTGAAGTGGACTGTGGTCCATGGAAGCTTATGCCATAATAAATCTGTTTATATTTAAGGTGCTACAAGAACATGTATACCCCTTTTATGTTACACAAGAGAAACCAAATTGCCATACCTCACATGAACAATTGTTGGCTTTCTTTAAGCAGTTCTAAAGCCACTAGCCAGCCATGTGAAGGTGGATAATGTAGGTCTATAGGAAGCTATATGTCATTATTTTCTATAGCACCATCTATGTTTATCAGGGATGGCACAGACTTCAGGCTTGTGGAATATACTTTATTTGGAACTAAAACCTAGGAATCTTATTAACAGGAGCCTAGTGTAAATGATGTTCTTGGAATTAAAGAATTTTGAGCCCAAGAGTTCAACTGAACAGTGCTCATGTTCTACACACAGATCCATTAATGGTTGCCACAAGCTTTCTACATTTTGCTGCTATAATTGGGAGTCACAAATACTTGCTGATCTACTAATAGATCCAGATCTATCTTCTGACTACCACCCCTGATATTCATGATGCTCTGCAAAGAACAGCTTTGTCTAGTTCTTACCCCCAAGGGACTTGCATAGACACAAAGGAAATAGTGAGAAGGGTAATTGAGGCAAAGATAGATATAGATCTTTGATTATTTTAGTTATGTGTACTTAGACTGAGTCAGGCAGGGTATTGGGACAAAAGGGTGGCTCATCTCAAAACCACCTGGATGGGAGACTACTTGGGAACCAAATCTAAGATTCTTTTGAGGAAGAACAGGGTATAAGTGAAAGGGCTACCTTACTCTGTGCAAAAGTCACCTAGCGATGGCCTGTACTAAACCCCAGCAGTTATTCCTCTTACAGCGATCGTGATGGCTATGGAGGGCGTGACCGGGACTATTCTGATCACCCAAGTGGGGGCTCATACAGAGATTCCTATGAGAGTTATGGTAAGTGCTTATTTTGAAGGTCTTAAGGAACTCAGTAGGCCTCACTCTTGACTTAATAGACTGCATCTACTTAAGTGGGGAATTGGCATTCTGGGCTTGTCCACTGCAGTGAAAATACACCGTTACTTCATTTTTAACAAAATGATTGAATTACAGTTCCCATAAACTAACGAAGCAAAAGTTCAACTGTTCTGAATTGCATCTATCACTGGAAAAAAATTGTGGAATTTCTGCTGTAAAAATAGCAAGCTGTTCTGGAATAATCCCAAAAAGAGCTGCCTTGAGAAATATCATCGTCTTCAAACAGCCTTTATTTCGTTCACTACCCGATACTCCCCTGCCAAATGTCCCAACATGTGAGATTATATTAAAACTTTCAGTTAATACAAAAGAGTAACAGACACCATTGATACAAATTCTTTTAAACTCAGATGTAAAGTTGTGGTGATTTGATTTATAGTGTTGTCCTATTACCTGACCATTGAACCTGCAGGTAACTCACGTAGTGCTCCACCTGCACGAGGGCCCCCTCCATCTTATGGTGGAAGCAGTCGCTATGACGATTATGGGAGCACCCGAGATGGGTATGGTGGAAGTCGAGAAAGTTACTCAAGCAGCAGAAGTGATGTCTACTCAAGTGGCCGTGATCGTGTGGGAAGACAAGACAGAGGCCTCCCCCCTTCTATGGAAAGGGGTTATGCTCCTCCACGTGATTCTTACAGCAGCTCCAGCCGCGGAGCACCCAGAGGTGGCGGCCGTGGAGGGAGCCGCTCTGATAGAGGTGGAGGCCGAAGCAGATACTGAAACCTTTTAAAGTGCTGGACCAAATCAGTTTTTTCCTCCCAACAAATGGAATGTGGAAGTTCTATCCTCACTCCAGAGGACTACTGAAACATTTGTTTTTATCTTTTTTATTGTTGCTTGTTAAGTTCCCCTCCATTACTTAATGTTTTTTTGTGAGGAGAAAGTAAACTTGTTTTAATTCATTTCAAAATTGTTAATATTTCTCTCAGAAAGCAGATGTTAATGTATGACATTTTTAGCCTGTGTACTAGTGTTGTAACTTTTTAAAGTAAAGGTTAACCCTGAAATGCAACGCTCTCACCTCATCCATGAAACCGGCAACCCTAAGGCTTTCCGTACAACGTGCAGCCATCTAAAATGGCCATGGATCGTTCTACACATGCAAACGTGTGCCTTCTTTCTAGGCAAACCCATTTTAGCTTTTGGAGGGTGGTGGGATGTGTGCCAAACTAAAATGTTAAAACATCCTCTCCATGCTGAAATGCACACAATGCTCCAAAATAGAAAATTTCTTCAGTCTTGTGTAAAAATTCAGGATACCATTCAGTCATTAAATCAAAACGACATACGGATAATACTGAATGTACGTTGTGCCTTTCTACATATTTCATTTGGGAATTTGCAAGAACCTCACCCCCAAAAATAACATATTAACCTGTAGTAAGCAAGCTACAGATCTGTAAGTAAGAGGTTGGCCAGTTCCATCAAAGAAGCTGCAAAACGGTACTTGCTCTTACTGTTTCAAATTTTTGCAATCCTGTAGTGTCTCATTTTTAAAGGAACATCTTTGACTCCAAAGGCAAAATGGAGAAAATAAGATAAGCAAAGAAGTCTTTCTCTCCAACTTCTGAAAGGCTTATGGCTTCATATAAACAAGTTTCAACTTTCAGCATTCCACAACAGATTTAAAGCATCAAATGCGTGTGAAACAGCAAAGATGGTAAGCAAAGCGAACTAGTTTTTCAGTCTAGTCAAACTGAAACCAAAACTACTGTCCTTAAATACGGTAGGACATGCTGTACATCATGGCAATGGAAGCTCTTTTAAATTTTAAAGCAGCACCCAATGGAAAAACTGCTGGATAGCCTTAGGCGAAGCCTTACAAATTCAACATAACCTTATCTTAGATGAAACTGTGTATGGCACAAAGCTTTTGAAAGCAACACTAAGAAAGCAACTCACTGTAGACAAACATTTCTTTAAAGGGTTGGGAGGGGTTTATTTTTTGCCCAGTATGTTTCAATGAAGAACTTAAAAAACAACAACTGCTTGTACTATACTATACTAGGAAATTAAAATGCTAACAAATCAGAAATTGGCTTAAATAGCCAAAATCTATACCAGCTTGGGGAATTTCAGACAAGCCGTTAATACGAACCTGATGTTTAGTTGGATGCCTGACTTTTTTGTACTAAGTTGGGTGGGCAGTTTTTATACAAATAGCAAACCTGTGGCAAGTTGTCATGACCCAGGTGCAGCCAGGAAGTCCAAAAGATGCTCTTGAAATGTAGTAAGACTTGAAGACCTCCAACTAAAGTTCTGCTATAATCCTCAAAACATATGCCAGTCAAGTTATGGATTTACCATGAAAAGCACCAGTGGAAAGGAAATGAGAATCCATAAGCCATTCCAGTTCATTCCAATCCAGTGAACCTTCCACCTCTCAAACTTAAAGCATTAGAGCTTGAAGCAGGTTAATTGGCAAATGCAGGCGTTCTTGCTGTGTTTCTGGGGGTGGTTAGGGGCTTGGGCAGTTTGTGCTAGAATAATCTTTCATGCCTGTTTTAATTGTTGCAGGATGACTGCTGCCTTTAAGATGTGACCTGGTGCATGGCAGTGCTGGTGGACAACATGGATTTCTATTCTGATTAGTACAACAGGTAAGCTGGATGGATGCAATGTTAGGAACACTGCATACTCTTAGAAAATTAAAGATGGGCAGATAGAGTGTACAACTTAGATTGCTGATACCTTCAGTGAAGTTTGTGGTGAGTTTTTGGCTGCTCAATTTGGGTAAATAGCCATCCTATTTTGGAATCTAGCCTTTGCAAATTTCTGAGGGAAGAGGAGAGAATAAACTAGATTTCTTTTAAAGGCAAGCTGTGAATGGCATTTCGGGAAAAGAATATGCAGATGCCACTGATAAGAGTGCCATCTGGAGGGGCTCCACTAGGAATGGTGACTTCAATACCAGTGTAAAGAATGAGGTAAACATGCTGTCAGGGTTCAGTTCACTTGTTGCCCTGATACCTGGAACGGCCTTAATGGTGGCATAGAAAGCTGTAGACTTCAATCTCTGATGAAAACTAGTTAAAAGGTTCAGCCAGGATTTCAGACATGCTGTTCAGTAGTCTTGGGAGTATTACTATTTTTCACCTTCCATATACATCCCTAGGTGATGTATGAAATAAAATTAAAACAGCAGAAAAATAGCAAGATAAAATTAAAAACAAAAGACATCCGTGGCAAAGACATAGTCATCCACCTAGGGAAGCTTGCCAGAATTAAAAAAAAAACACTTCAGTTCTCTCTCTCCCCCCCCCCAAACCCAAAAGGAAAGGTAGTGGGCAGATGCCATAGCTCAGGCATAGGCAAATTCGGCCCTCTAGATGTTTCGGGACTACAACTCCCCTCATCCCTGGCCACTGGTCCTGTTAGCTAGGGATGATGGGAGTTGTAGTCCAAAAACATCTGGAGGGCAGAGTTTGTCGATGCCTGCCATAGCTAAACAGTTGCAAAAAAAAAAAAAAACCATTAGCAGTGACCAGAATAAGGCTTTCAGCAGCCACATTGCACCTAATAAGAATCCTTGAGTATCTTAATATTTGTGGGTTTGGCTGTGCTGTATTAGAGGAAGCCTCTTCTATCCCTTAAGGATCATGTGCCAGCTTCTGACTAAAATAACACTTTTTCCAAGTCTTGAGTTGTAGACCATAGTAGTTTATAAAGCCTTTATTTTGAGTTTGTTATCTGCATCAAAGCATACCCATTCATGACTGTCCCTGAGCAAATCATAGTTTTCTGATAACTTCCTTTTGAGGCACTGCTAATGTTACTCTTTTTATCTTAGGTACAAGGTTAATTGTGGCTGACATTTGAGGAATGGATGCCCATGGAGAATGCAGCTGCTGAGCAGCTTAAATATGTCTACAGTGTTTAATGAAGACATTTCAGAGGGAAGTCAGATCTTAAATGCCAGTGTCAGTCATTGCTGTGAGCATTGGATGTTCAGAGAAGAGAAGAGGAAGAGCCCTAAATGTCAGAAACAGCTGGATACAGATTGTTTTTGCCCTGTTACAAATACTGTGTAGCAAAAGTTGTTGGCATGTAATGTACTACTCTGGCAGTAATGTGTTACTCTGGCAGTACAATACTATATGATCACATCTTGTGCAGGACTTTGATTCCAGGGGTTCCATGTATACATAAAAACACTTACTCTCTAGCCTGTGGAACTCCCACACACTTGAGCATCCCAGGGTTTCCAGAGCTAGCATGCCAAGAGGGCCTCAACACCCCCATCCCAAGCAAGGCAGAGCTTAAAAACTCTTCAGCTCTCTGCTTTGCTTGCTTTTAACTTTGCAGGATTTCAACCAGGAGTCTTCAACCATGTATGTTGTGTTTTGTTTATTGAAAATTTTAAAAACAAGTTTGTAAAAATGGATCAAATCCTGCAAGTTAAATGCTTGTAACATTGTATTTGAGTCTTTGGTATGAGGCAAGCTGAAGTGTTATCTATGATGGATTTAGGATAAATTTTTACAGCTTGGCAAATTAATGTTTAGAGCTAGAAGGCAAATGAAATAAACATGCCTCAGGCGTTCTCTAGAGTATTTTCAGGAAGCACAAAATTGCATGTGTTTAGGGAAAAAAAGGGTTCTGAAAAAGTTGTGAAGATTGATCATTAAGAAAACTTGGGGTGTCTTGTGGTTCCAAGGGAGTTACTGTTACAGATATAAGAAGTTGCCTTGTTCAAACAGACATGTCAACCAGAAAAAGGTCCCAACCCCAAAATGGAGATTCTGACAACTTTAAAGGTCCACTAATCAAGATAATTGTATTCCATTATTGGAATAAAAGTGTTCATTTCTTTTTAAGACTCGTTTCATTGTTTCAAAGTTGTGTGCCTTTTAAATGGGGGTACTAGTTTCAGAATGAAGCACAGTGCCACATAGGCCGAACTCAAATGGATGGAGGAAATTTAGAGAGCACACTAACCTCAATAAGTCCCTGCTTATTCAACCCTCAGCCTTCCTATATGAGCCAAGAGGTCTGAAAGAGACTTCTAAACTTTTACTGAATTTGGAGCATTGGTAATTGCACATTCTGCTAAGACACCCTTGGGAGCATCTGATCTTGCTCGGTGGAGGAGGCGAGGCCCCGGTGTGTGTATGGGGGGTGCCACATGCCTACCTACACATTTTAAAGCCCTCATACTGAACTTAACTTCTGAAGAAAGCTCCAGTGTTGGGCAAGAGAAGGCCCTGTGTAGCTCATTTTATCACAGGTGCGAAATTAGGGGGGAGCTTGGAGGTTCAGTGCTTACATGTGTGTGGTTCCACAACATTTACTGCCTGTCCTTGGACAAGAATTGAGCTATAGTGCCGCAGCAGAGGAGAGTCCTAAGAAATTATTGACTACCCACACATTGTTAGCAATAACTACAGTACTGATGCTTGAATTTCAGTGGAGACCAGCCAGGTTTAAGTGACCATTAGATGTGCCATCTGCATTACAAAGTAGGATGTGCTGCTGCTAAGCTGAGAAATGTGTTGCTGGTTGAATTATGTGCTTAAAAGGCAGGGGAAGAAAGCCCCGTTAGGAAAAAATGGTGGTGTCAACCAAATCTAAACAACACTTTAAAACAATTTTGCATCAATGCCATCACACTTGCTACAAAACATGTTTTGCAATATAAGTCACATATTGCCCACATCTTTGGGACTGTCAGACTAGCAATAAATTATGTGCCCTCTTCTAGCTTCTAAAGACTGTCATAGATAAGTCTAGATATTTCTACACATCTCCAGGTCTAAAAGAGGCAAGGCTTTGTTCAGCCATGCATTCTAGTAAAAAAACACACTGGAGAACAGGTCTGGGGGGGTGCATAGGTCTGAAGGGCCACATTCAGTTCCTGTGTCTGAGGTTCCCACCTCTGGTTTAGGGTAACAGTGAATCTAAATGGCAATTATCTGTGTTCATTTTTCAGCCTTGCCCAGCATATCTGGTCTGGGTCTGAGTTCCCCTTTAAATTGGGATTTTGTTGTTGTTCAGTCATTCAGTCGTGTCCGACTCTTCGTGACCCCATGGACCAGAGCACGCCAGGCACGCCTATCCTTCACTGCCTCTCGCAGTTTGGCCAAACTCATGTTAGTAGCTTCGAGAACACTGTCCAACCATCTCATCCTCTGTCGTCCCCTCCTTGTGCCCTCCATCTTTCCCAACATCAGGGTCTCTTCTCATGAGGTGGCCAAAGTACTGGAGCCTCAACTTCAGGATCTGTCCTTCTAGTGAGCACTCAGGGCTGATTTCTTTGAGAATGGATAGGTTTGATCTTGCAGTCCATGGGACTCTCAAGAGTCTCCTCCAGCACCATAATTCAAAAGCATCAATTCTACGGCGATCAGCCTTCTTTATGGTCCAGCTCTCACTTCCGTACATTACTACTGGGAAAACCATAGCTTTAACTATATGGACCTTTGTTGGCAAGGTGATGTCTTTGCTTTATAAGATGCTGTCTAGGTTTGTCATTGCTTTTCTCCCAAGAAGCAGGCGTCTTCTAATTTCGTGACTGCTGTCACCATCTGCAGTGATCATGGAACCCAAGAAAGTGAAATCTCTCACTGCCTCCATTTCTTCCCCTTCTATTTGCCAGGAGGTGATGGGACCAGTGGCCATGATCTTAGTTTTTTTGATGTTGAGCTTCAGACCATATTTTGCGCTCTCTTCTTTCACCCTCATTAAAAGGTTCTTTAATTCTTCTTCACTTTCTGCCATCAAGGTAGTATCATCAGCATATCTGAGGTTGTTGATATTTTTTCCGGCAATCTTAATTAAAAAATGGCTGCTGTCTTGAAAGTTATAGCTAACACTTCTTTAACATTTCCTGTGCAGATCTAGCTGTTGAGCAGAACAGAGTGAGAATGAAGTGACAGGGACTGAGGTAGACTTATCTGTATCACCTCAGGACTGCATTTTTAATTGATTCCTGCATTTAAAGAAAGCCCTGCATGTAAAAAGCTAGTGCAGCAAGGCTCAGGCTGGGCTTAACTTGCTTGCTGGTGAGCTTTTTATTGTTTTTGCACAGGGGAATACTCAAAAAGGGCATTTCCCAAGATCCCCTCTACTGGCTCATTCTGCTGCAAGAGTAGTCAAGGTCTCTGTTTTATGTTAACGCGGAGTGCAAAGTAAACATTTGAGAGATACAGGATAAGGGCACCTCTATACTTGCAGCAAAACATCCGTCACAAAAGCTCTTCCCCTTCCTACTTCTTCAGAAATGATCGCAGAAGACCAGAAACCATCATGCAAATGCACAGAAACCCGTTCCACCAGTCAGAGGAAAGTCTGTTTCTGGTAATCTCTCTCTTCCCCCCCCCCCCATCAACCCGTTTGTGGCTTTAAGTGCAGGGCAGTAAGTAACCTCTACTGCTGCTCTGCTCACTCCAGAAGAAGCAGGAAGATACAGTCACGGATGTGGGTTAGGCAACGTTGCATGCAAGATCTGCAAAGCTGAAGACACTAAATCTTCAACCATGAATCCAGAAGAGCAAATCATAACGTGGCTGATTTCTCTGGGGGCTTTAAATTCTCCCAAAATGATTATTGGCGACCCTGTGCAGTTCCTGAAAACATCTCTGAAAGATGGGGTCGTTCTGTGCAAACTGCTTCTCCGCCTTCTTCCAGGATCTGTAGGAAAGGTAAGACCATGAAAGTTGTTGTTCACCTGCCCACTGATGAAAGCCTTTATTCCAGGCTTTGTAATAGAGGTACCATTTGGGAGTGATCCTATATATTTTCCAATGTCCTGCTGCAAGGATGTGGCCATTGCTTTAAATTTGAACCCCTAGTTCTTTCCAACAAACTTTAATATTTGCAAGAAGAAAAGAAAGTTGATGATAATAAGCATGGTCATGGCACGCAGTGGTTGTGTTACTCTGCTAGTACGGGAGCAACAACAGGCCTGCTACACTAAGACAACAAGCCCCAAACTATGTAGAAGCAGCCAGTGCTTTGTCAATTGGGTTAAAGCTGCTGTCAGAATCAGCCACCAGAGTGACTAAGGTGTCTTGGCATAAAAATAAAATGCTTTTCATAACAGCAATTATGAAACTTTGCAATAGCCCTGTAGAGTAGGCTGCTGGTGGTGTTGTTATCTCCAGACTGCAGAAAGGGGGGGGGGAATAATGCAGCTGAAAGAAGAGTGGTTTGCCTATTGCTGTCTATTGATTTCATGGAAGGTGGTGATATAAGAATTTGAGACATAAGCATCTGCTTTATAACTGGTCACATTATTTCCTCGACCAGTAGCTTTCTGGCAGAGACGGCTTTCCTAGTTCTGTTGCCTCTAACTGACTAGGCTGAGGAATCCCAAATGCTATTCATCCCCCCCCCCCCCCAGACCCACTGATTGGACACAGCGGTGAACCCTGCTATGGAAGCAAATTGGCTTCTGAGAGGATTTCAGTAGGGGCAAATGTAAGGTTCTACACTTAGGTACGGTGTTGGATTAAACCCTGTGGAGACCCCTAGGCAGTCAAAATCTCGGGGGTCCCCCTCTTGTTGGCATAACATTGAACTAAAAAAGCTTGATTGTAATTTTCTTTCAAGATCAAATCAATATTATTTTGATCCATTGTTACGGGGCTCCTAAAAGGCATTGGTCTCATTGGCCAGTGTCTATTCTGCCCATTTGGTAATCCGGCACTGCTTAGGCAGGAAGAACCAGTTGCACAAACATAAGAAGCGGATCACCTGGCTTGCAAGTAGTGAATGTGAAAAGGAGCTGGGGGGTCTTAATAGACCACAAGCTTCACATGAGTCAAGAGTGTGATGCAGCAGCAAAAAAAGCTAATGCAGTTCTAGGCTGCATCAGCATGCGTATAGTGTCCAGATCAATATACTGTTCTATTCTGCATTGGTCAGACCACACCTGAAATCTTGACAAGCTGGAAAATGTGCAGAGGAAGAAGATCAAGAGTCTGGAAATCAAGCTTTATGAGGGGCAGTTGGGGGAAATTGGTATGTTTAGCCTGAAAAAGAGGAGACAAAGAGGAGATAGGATAGCCATATTCAAATATCTAAAGGGCTGTCACATGGAAGTTAGAGCAAGCTTGCTTTCTCCTGCTCCAGAGGCTAGGACCCAAACCAATGAATTCAAGTTACAAAAGATTCAGGAAGCACTATCTGACAGTAAGAGCCATTAGACAGGAGAACAGACACCCACAAAAGGTGATAGACTCTCCTTCAGTGGAGATTTTAAAGCAGAAGTTGAGTTGGGATTCCTACATTGCTGGGGTTTAGACTATGGGATCCCTTCCACTCTACAATTCTGTGATTCTATGAACTAGCCCCAGCTAGGCATGTGTGAGTGCACTTTAAGGTTCCTGGCTGTACTTTTGCAGCCGTCTCTCTACCACCCTCATACCTGATGCTGCATATGATGATGAGGTATAGGGGTTGGGCAAATCTTGTCAAATCCAGGTTCTGTCAATTTATCCTTCTTCCATTCTTGAGTTCAGTTCTCCACATTTCCATATCTGTTTGCAATGGTAAGAAATCCTTTCGAAGTCCTCCTGGAAATCTGCCAGCATTGTACTGTGGGTTTGTCCTAATATACATACTTTTGCGGGTCAAAATATAATGCATTTTTTGTATTTAATAAAATACAAACACATGAAATAAAAATGTATGAAATTCTGAAGCACACTGTACACCACTACGTGCAACGTGTACACATGGTTGTGTTTCAGAAAGTGCAACTTAGGTAGGTTCACCTTTAGATGTGAACTGAATTAATATTTATTCACTTCCTAGCTGTGTGTGGCCCAGATGGAGATGGGAGAATAGGCTCCCAGAGCAAATTGGGACTCCTACCAAACCAAACATGGCTCATGGCTGGAGGTTCCCACTGTTGGTGGAGACAATATTGAGGCAGGTGGACCTCTGGTCTTGAAGCTTCCTAAGTTACTGAACTGTATTCATTGCTTCCAGCCCTGGTTTTACCCTTTTAAGGGCTATGGACCAGGATACCCGAAGGGCTGCTTACCTCCATAGGAATCTGTCCAGGCACCAAAATCTTTTCATGTAGGTCGTGCTTTGGGTTTTCCAGATAGGGACTATTGCTCTATGGCAGAGGATTCTCTCCCCCACCCCAATGTATATTGTTAACTTATTTTCATAATGTGTAAGAAGCAATAATCAACAAAATACACAGCCACACTATTATCTCTTTGAATGGCACACTGTGAGAAGTTGTGCACATTTACTGAAATCACCTTAAAGAATCATAGAATGGTTGGAAGGGATCCTGAGGACTATCTAATCCACTCGCCAACCCTGTGCCCAACACAGGGCTCAAAACTATGATCCTGAGAGTCTTATGCTGTACTGGCTGAGCTATTGCAGAGACAGATCCCTCCATAGATCACCATGCATTGATTGTGGATGTAATGCATGGTTTGATTCATTTGCATGTGTAATGAAAAGCAATACCAATTGGTGGTTCTATGGCAGAACTGATGCTTTGCATGCAGGAGGTCTTGATGTGGTAGCAAGTGATGTGATGGGTAAATTCCTGGCCTGGTAAAAGGCAGCTGCCTATGCCTTGCAGTGGCACCACCAGGGCAAGACTTTGGAGCGGAGTTGTTGAAGTCCCTCTTCTGCAGAATGAGCAGGAAGTATCCTCCATGCAGCAGGACTGGTAGCTTGCCACATTTTGGAGTTATGCACATTGCTATCCAAGAAGGAGCCCTCCATAAGGCCCTCCTTAAGTCCAAAGCCTAAAATTATCTCACTGCACTGTTCTGTCTTGCCAGTATGTTTGCAACCATATGGCTCAACAGCTATAAGGGATTCCAATGACCCAAAGAGCCTTGTGCACACAGACAGACACCTGGATTCTCTTCTACGAGTCATTTGTCATTCTGTACAGCCCTGAAAACACTTCTGCAACTGATGCAATCAAGTCAATTGTGATTTTAACAGTGCAATCCTCAACAGCAATCCCACTCAATGGGATCTACTTTCCAGTAGGTGGGTGTCTTTAGGACTGCAGCCTATGCACCCTTAAAAACACGAGATCTATGTTTGTTTGGACATAACTCCCACTGTATTCAGTGGGGCTTACTGGTTTGAAAAGTCACAAGGGTCATGGCTGAGGCTGCAGTCAGTGGTACCCAAGCCCATTTTTAAAGGAAATGATTGTGGTCCATTTAATAGCAGCCCTCTCCCTGCAGAGGCTAGTGCTGCAGAAATGGATCCAAAAGGCAGGGAAGGAATGGATCAGGGTGGGTACTCAGGTATATTTTTCTTAATGCACATCCTGTTTTCCCGTTTTCACCAGCTATAAGGTCATATAACTGAGTAGAATGTCAAGGCTCTTTTGCAAAGCACCTGACTTTGCAGCTTATCTCCTGCATCCCAGGGCAATTGCGTAGGATGATTGATGTGAATGAAAAGATGAGCTGTTTCTGGCTGGTAGGTAGGCACTGGGTGGTATCAGACCTCCAAATGTCCCCATTTTCCAGGGACACTCGCAGATTTACAGAAGCCATCCCGGTTTCTGATTTGATCCCAGAATGTCCTGCTTTTCCATAGTAAGTCCCTATTTGCATCAGATAAATATATTGGAGGGTATGGTAAAGGTAAAGGGACCCCTGACCGTTAGGTCCAGTCACGGACGACTCTGGGGTTGCGGCGCTCATCTCGCTTTATTGGCCGAGGGAGTAAGCCCTAGGCTCTGTGGTTTAGAGCACAGCACCACCCACGTCCCGGAGGGTATGGTAGGACGCCCCTATTTTCATTGAAGAAATGTTGGAGGCTATGTAGTTTTTGCATGTGATCCATGTCATTGGCGTATCAGAGGGTCAAGGACATCTATAAAACTGCAGCATGCAGAGGTCAAACAGACAACATCTATGTGGCACAGGTGAAGTCTTTCAGCAGCTGTAATGTTGGGAAAGGCAGCAGTTCAGATGGAAGTGGGGAAACAAGGCAGTGAGATTGGAGTTTGGTGGAGAATAGCAAATATAGCAGCAGTGTAAGCAACATTTGAGTTTAAAAACTCATAAGTCCCCCCCCCCATTCCAGCTGAACAGGAGGATCTGTGGGTCGCAGCCCAAATCAGCAATGTTTGGAAAGACAAAATGGAAAGAACTTTGCAGGAAAGAGGAAATAGCAGTGCGATAAAAGACAGTTAGCAAGATGGGATAGTAAATATTCACCCACCCAGCTTGTCCCTGGCTGTTGCCTTCTAAGTTCCTCCCTGTTCTCCAAAAAAGGGAACCTTTTAGCTGCAAAATCACTCTGATTGGCTAAATGTATACCTCAAGGACAGGCCTGTATACTTGTGAAATGCCCCATAAAAGGATGTGAGGGTCTGGGGCGGAACAGAAACATTCAAGGTAGTGGTTGGTTGATTGACATCCTAGACATTTTTTGTTGTTGTTGTCATGGAAGGAAGCTCAAGAGCAGGGCTCTCTCTCTCTGTGTGTGTGTGTGTGTGTGTGTGTGCACGCGCACACACGCACACACACAGAGCTCAGAGATATGGCATCTGTTTTGCATGCAGAAAGTCCCAGGTTTAACCCTTGGCATCTTTAGATAGGGCTGGGAATGTCTGCTGCCTGAAAACCTGGACAGCTGCTGCCAGCCAGTGTAGATAACACTGAGCTGGGTGGACCAAAGGTCTGATTCAGTATCAGGCAGCTTCCTATGTTCCAAGCTGAGAGGAAAACCCAATTATATTGCACAATTAGTTTGAAACTGTATTTAATGTTGTAGTTGTAAATTGCTGCAACCAGCCCTGAGACCTCATGGTGGAGGGTGGGTAAGAAATCAAATTAACTGCAAGTAATAATAATTACAAATTCTACACTCTGGTGACCTAAATCAGGTGCCATGCACAGTCAGGATTCTGGATGTGTGTGGTTTCCTCTTTATCGGGTCAGAAAACCGTTACTATTCTACTGCTTCTGTTAATCCTGTGGTGGCAGGGTGTGTGTTTGTGCGCGCATGCAAGGCAGGCAGGCTGCAGGCTGCTGCAGGACACAGCCCTATCCTCCACCCCTCTAAGCGCTGGAGCTATTATTAAGCAATGCCTGTGGCTTCTGAGATTTCACCATGTCTTGCTTGCAAGCATACCTTTGCAACTTCGAGGCTGCTGCTGCTGCCCAGAGCCTTGCTGTGGGGACTGTGCTTTTCTTCACTTCAGCAGCATACTCATGGTCCTAATGCACATTGTCCCAGGTTCAGTCCTCAACAGGTAGGACTGGAAAAACACTCCTGCAGGGCTGGCCCTACCACTGGGCAGAGTGAGGCAACTGCAGGAGCAACGGTGGAACACAGTTGTCTTCTATTTGAGGACGAACTTGCTTCCCCCCCAGGGGAACACGCGGCATGACAAATGAAGCAACAACAACAACAACAACAACCAAAAAGTACAAAACCAATGTACAGTACTAAACAGCTTTAGGAAACAGCAACACTAGCAGCTAAAAAAGGAAAGCGTTGAAATGCTTTTAAAGACCTGAGTAAATAGAAAGGGTGGTCACCCAGCACACTGGTAGCTGACATCAGGTAAAGGTAAAGGGACCCCTGAACATTAGGTCCAGTCGCAGATGACTCTGGGGTTGTGGTGCTCATCTCGCGTTACTGGCCGAGGGAGCCGGCGTACAGCTTCCGGGTCATGTGGCCAGCATGACTAAGCCACTTGTGGCGAACCAGAGCAGTGCACAGAAACGCCGTTTACCTTCCCGCCAGAGCGGTACCTATTTATCTACTTGCACTTTGACGTGCTTTCAAACTGCTAGGTTGGCAGGAGCTGGGACCGAACAACGGGAGCTCACCACGGGGATTTGAACCGCCGACCTTCTGATTGGCAAGCCCTAGCTCTGTGGTTTAACCCACAGCACCACCTGCGTCCTGCAAAAAATGCTCCATAAACAGGGAATCATAGCTGACCTCCAATGGTTTAGTGACCACTTCTGGGTTCATTTCAGAGCAGGAGGGATAACATCATCTGCTGGTGTATCAGGATAACTGGCTGATCTTCCTTGCTCTGGTAAGAGAATGGAGACTTCCAAGTTTGTTTTTGGCAGATTGGAGCAGACAAACTCAGAATGCAAGGAGAGAAGTCTGGATCCTTAATTCCATTGTCTTTGATGGTGTTCCTACTTCACACCAACATTTTAAAGGACAGCACTTTGTTGCAGATTGTTTGCATTCCCAATCAAAAGCTAAAAGTGGCATTTTGTTAAAGCCCAAGGTGTTTGAAAACTGAACTTACTGCGTGTTAGGAATAAGCACCCAGGAGTTCAGTGAGGCTTACTCCCAGGCATTTTTGCATATGATTTTAGTCATGCAGATCCTTATAAATTGGGGTCTGTGCTATATACTTATCTGTGGTGTTTATGAGGGTAACAATAGACGAAGGCAACCAGCGGCATTTTTGGACCTTCCTTGGGAGAATGGCTATGGGAGGTGGGCATCACGAGGACCTCCTGTATTTCAAAATTTACTGCTTCACCCCTCTCTGCCCACCACGCAGCTACTCTCTGATGGTCTGCCTTAGTGAAAGGGCTTCTGACAATCATTCAAAGCACATTCATTCCTTCAAAAATTCTGGGCATTATAGTTTGTTAAGGGCTGCTGGGAATGGTAACTCTGTGAGCGCAAAACTACAGTGCCCATAATTTTCGGGGTGGGGGGGGAGGATGTGCTTCAAATGTTCTGTGAAGGATATAGTTTGCACACAGCCTTTGTGTGTGAGAAATATTTCTACCTGACCCGTTCAAGTCTTTTTTTTTTTTTTAATGAATCAGGAACAGAATAAAAGAACAATTTAAAATAGGCCCACAATATACTAAAAAGAGCAGCAATCATCTAGCATATCCATGTGGGAACATGGGCTTTTCCGATAGCTGGGTCTCTGTGACCTTATAAGGCTTTCAAGGTTAAAAAACAGCGCATGGAATTGTGGTTGGACAACAGACCAGAGAAATGGTTTAAGAGCTGGTTATGTATACAGTATTCCATGCTTCTGGTCTCCTTCAACAATCTAGCTACATCTTGTGGTGCATCAATTTGAATGTCAGACTAAGACCTGGGAGTCCAGGGTTCAAATCCCCACTTGGTCAAGAAGTTCATTGGGTGACCTTCGACCAATCACTGCCTCTCGCAGCTGCTCTGGGTAGGTTCCAACAAATTAAAAACTTAAGCACAGTAAACATCAAACATTAAAAAAATTCCCTACACAGGGCAGGGCTGCCTTCAGGTGTCTTATGAAAGTCAGGTAGTTGTTTATCTGTGTGACATCTGATGGGATGTCCGAATTGGATTTAAGGTGGTACAGGTGGCCCCTCCACACAGGGCACCAAGCCAAGGGGTGCAAAATAATGTTAATGATAAAACCTATATTTATATGGGGACCTACTGAGAAGATCCATTTTTAAAAGCAACAGTACCAAAAGGAATCATTGGGAAAATATTTAGGGATGGTGCCAAGTTTTGCCCTCGCTCAGGGCACCATATTACCCAAGTCTGCCCCTGCCTTAACCTACCTCTTAGGGTTGTTGAGTGGATATAATGGGGGTGGGGGAAAACCATGGTGGTGGTGGGGGGAACCTACATACATACAAATAAATAAATAAATAAATAAATAAATAAATTTGCATTGCCCAAGGCATCTTAAAAGACGCTGGCACTGTATAGGTGCCTCATAACACTCCTTACACATTTATAAGTAATTGATATTTCAGTGTGGCAGCACCTGCATGTTTGGAACTCCCTGCCTATTGACATCAGGCAAACACCTTCACTGTACTCTTTTGGTGCCTGCAAATAACATTTTTGTTTAGGCAAGCCTAGCCAGACCTGCAGAATGCAGGCACATGTTTTAAGTTATTGCTGGTTTTAGTTATTTTTGAAGGTTTTAAACGGTTGATCCCCCACCCCCATAATTCCACTGATCCTTCTATGTAAACCACCTTAAGTCTTGCTGCTGTTAACAAAGAAGTTGCATATAAATTTCGAGAAAGAAAGACAGCCCCACAAATCATGCCTCCCAGAGTTGCAAAGGGAGCGCCTCTGTTTGCCCCCCCAAATTGCTAATTAAACCCACAACTATTTATTGGGGTTCTTTTCTCTTCCCCCCCCCCCCCCCACCTCTTGGTCCACCCGTTTCTGAAAGGATCCGGCTGCAATTTGGGTAGGAGGAGGGGAGATCTTCAGGGGCCATCAGTGTCACCCTCTGACGTTCAGAGCAGGGATGTGAGCTTGTCGCTTTCTGGTTCGCTCGCTCTGTTGCCTGTTTGTACTTCCTGGGCTGACAGCTTGCCTGCCTCCCTCCCTCCTTTCTACCGCCCGCCACCCACGCTGCAATCCACCTTCTCCTGCAAAATCCATCCAGCAGCAAGCTTGCTTTATTGCCAACAAGCGGTCTAACATCTTCCCTGGCTTTGCTGAGAACAAAACAGGTTAATCTGACAGGAGCCGCCACGGGGCTCGTAACCTCTTTCTGGCTGCTGCTATAGGTGATGTTTTTTTTTTCCTAACCTGCAAAAAAATTTCTCTCTTTAGTTTTGCCGGGAGCCCAGGACAGAAGCCGACTGCATTGGCAACATCGAGGAGTTCCTAAACGGGTGTGCTGCACTTAAAGTCGAGGTAAGTGCCAACCCATTGTAGCTGCCTCATATCACGGCCACGTTCACACCACTCATATAAAGCGCCACGATACCACTTTAAACAGTCACGGTCCCATCCTCCGCCCCAATAATTCTGGGAGCTGTAGTTTGTTGAGGGGAGCTGAGAGTTGTTAGGACTGCTCCCCTCCCAGACCTACAAATCTTAGAGTGGTTTAACAGTCAAGCCCTCTTCAGAGGGAGCTGTGGGAAATGATGTTCACTAAATAATCTCTGTATTACAGCTGAAAGTATCTCCCATAACTGTCGATTGAAAGGAATGTGATTTAAGTTCATTTTGGGGCAGAAGGATTTCTTATTCAAGTTCATTCTCTTACACCTCGATAGCTCAGTTGGTTGGACTGTAGTGCTGATAATGTCAAGGCTGCAGGTTCGATCCCCATAAGGAACAGCTGCATATTCCTGCATAGCGGGGGGCGGAGGGGGGGGGGGTTGGAGTAGGTGATCATAAGAGTCCCTTCCAACTCTACAATTCTATGTGTTGTGGATGTCTTGGTGTTGTTGTTTTTTACACTTTAGACTCTTTAGGCCTTTAAGCTTAAAGATCACAATAGTTGAAGCAAATAAACGAAATAATTTTACATTCCAGTGTTTTTTTGTTTGTTTATGTTTTCTTAGCATGCTGGTGTTTAAAGTGCTGAGAGCTTTTATAATGTGGTTTGAGAACAAGGTATTTCAAGGACTGCCTGCTCCTGGATCATAGTATCATAGGGGGGTCAGCAAACTTTTTCAGCAGGGGGCCGGTCCACTGTCCCTCAGACCTTGTGGGGGGCCGGACTATATTTTTTTGAGGGGGAGGGATAAATGAATTTCTATGCCCCCCAAATAACCCAGAGATGCATTTTAAATAAAAGCACACATTCTACTCATGTAAAAACATGCTGATTCTCGGACCATCCGCGGGCCAGATTGAGAAGGCGATTGGGCCGGATCTGGCCCACGGGCCTTAGTTTGTCTACCCATGATCTAGTCCAGCCCCCTGCAATGCAGGAATCTCAGCTAAAGCATCCATGACAGATGGCCATCCAACCTCTGCTTAAAAACCTCCAAAGAAGAAGAGTCCTCAACCTCCAAACAGCTCTGGAACAGCTCTTACTGTAAGAAAGTTCTCCCTCATGTTTAGTCAGAATATCTTTTCTTGTAACTTGAAGCCATTGGTTCGAGTCCTACCCTCCAGAGCAGGAGAAAGCAAAGTTGTTCCCTCTTCTATGTGACAGCCCTTGAGATATTTGAAGATGGCTATTATATCTCTTCTCAGTGTCCTTTTTGCCAAGCTAAACATACCCAACTCCTGCAACTGTTCCTCATAAGGCTTAGTTCCCAGACTCTTGATCATCTTGGTTGCCCTCCTCTACATTCGTTCCCCACTCCCCCCCCCCCGAGATTATTTGGTACGGTCCTCTGAAAACTATTGATTTCTGTGATTCAGCTTGTGGGTACCAAAAAATGGACCTTCTCTTTAGTGCAGAACAGTTAGTGGACTACAACTCCCACAAGCCCCAGCCAATGACAGTAATAATGGGAGCTTTCACAATGTCATAGTTGTACCAACCCACAGCGCCCCCTAGGCTTGGCACCCAGTGTGGTGGAACTGGTCGTGTTACCCTAAATCTTCCTCTGTCAGCAGGTCCCTCACCTGCGCTCGAGGGGCATTGCATGTTTTGAATACCTAGCTCTGTCAATATTTACAGCCTTCTAGCACAAGACAGAAATATTTTTCTTAAGGGGGGAAAAAGGGATTGAATTCCTGTTTGTTGCCACGGTTTTAATCTCCAGCTGCTATTGAAGATTTATTTGGTTTTCTGTTTCTGTGGCTTTGTACTAGTTCTCTGATGAGTTGTTTTAAAATGCATATTTTGTTTGAATCTTGAATCCTTGTTTGGGCTTTTTCCGGGGTGGGGGTTGGGGTGGCGAGTTATGTTCTACCTCCGCTGTCAGAAGCTTTATCTGTTTGGCCACTATGAGAAAATGACGTTGGACTAGATGGGCTCTAGTTGTTGTTCTCTAGTGGCAGGATATAAATCTAGAATGTAAAAGTATGAGATTCTCAATCTCAGGGTCGTGGGTTCGAGCCCCAAGCTGGACAGAAAGATTCCTGCATTGCAGGGGGTTGAACTGGATGACCCCCGGGGTCCCTCCCTGTGGGAATGTTTAGGAGTGTGGATGAGTATATATTATTTATATATCTCAATCCCAGCTTGTGTGAGCAAGCTCCAAATTTAGCAGAGTTTACATTCCCTTTTAAAACACAGCAGAAAAACGTTTGCATAGGCTTGCTTAAGCCAGCTATATTCCTGGTATATTCCCCTTGTTCCCTCTTAAAAGTAGAAAGACACAATACTGATTATAAGATATAAAAGGAGTTTACTTACAGACATCCATGAGTTACAGTACATGCTTCAAGGAGGCAGACAAACTTAGATAAATGTATTTACATGCAGTGAAGCTGCTTCCATGAGGGAACAGGCTTCACCTCTGCTTCTCTCAGCTGCAGGCTGAGAGAGAGCATGCTGCTTCTTCAAAGGATGAGGCAAAATGGAGAGTGATCTTTGGGATGTTGTTCCCAGGTAAGACCACACCTACTTCTGGTTCCTGTAACTCAGTCCAGGTAAACAGGAAGTTAAGCCTGGAGGACTGAGTTACCTTCATGTCCTCTCTAGGAGTGTTGTGTTTGGCTGCTCTGTGCTTACATCCCACAAACCCCTTCTCAGACGAACACAACATACAAACATATACAACTTTATTCAACCACCCAGAGTCCCAGCTTGACACGTAGATTCTGGAAACTCTCTCTTGGGAGGGGCTTCGTCAGGATGTCCGCAGCCATCTCATTGGTGCAGCAGTACGACAGTTCCACAAGTCCATCCTGGACTGCCTGACGTATATAATGGTACCTCACACCTATATGTTTTGTCCTGGCAAGGAACTTTTCACTCTGAGTCAGTTTTATGCAACTCTGATTGTCCTCCAGCAAACTGACAGCTTGCTTTCTCACCAAACCAAAGTCCTTGATGAGTTCATCGAGCCAGGCAATCTCTCGGCACGCTTCCGATGCAGAAATATATTCAGCTTCTGTGGAAGATAATGCTACACAGTTCTGTTTATAACTGCCCCACACAACAGGTCCATCCCCAAACATAAAAACATGACCACTTGTTGATTTATAATCAGCATTATCCCCAGCCCAATCTGCATCAGTGTACCCCACCAACTTAGGGTCACTGACAGCTGGCAACCTTAATTTACAGTTCACTGTACCCTTCAGATAACGCACCACCCTCTTTACACCAGCCCAATCATGCTCAGTGGGAGAACTCACTTTCCTGCTAAGAATCCCCACTGCATTGGCTATGTCAGGTCTACATGTGGTAACTAAATACAAAAGTTTACCAATTACCGACCTATATTCACTGTTATCTGGCAACAGCTTCGAATCCTGCTGATTCTTGAGGAAGTCTGTGGCCATGGGCGTTGCAACTGTGTTTGCATCTTGCAACTGCATGCATTCAATCAGTTCATTTATTTTCTGTCGCTGGCTGAGAAGGAATGATCCGTCTTCCTCTCTTTCCACCTGGATTCCTAGGTAGTACTTGACATCTCCTAGTTCTTTGACTCCCACCTCTTTGCTGAGGTGTTTCACAATTTGCACATAGTCTCTGTTATTAGATGTTGCGATAATCAAGTCATCAACGAAAGCCAATATATAAGAAAATTGTCCATTACTTGACTTACTGTACAAGCATTTGTCAGCGTTTCCTTGCTTGTATCCAAGTTGCACCAGCATACTGTGCAATTTCTGATTCCAAGCTCTAGCAGCCTGCCTTAATCCATAAAGTCCTTTTTCTAATTTGCAGACTAGATGAGCCTCATTCGGTTTTATAAAACCCTTAGGCTGTTTCATATAAATCTGTTCTGTAATCTCGCCATGCAAAAACGCAGTCGAAATATCGATGTGACGCACGTCCATTTGCTTAGAGGCTGCTATGCTCAAAAGCATTCTTACGCTACTGTATCTTACAGTTGGTGCAAACGTTTCATCATAATCTTCACCATATTTCTGCGAAAATCCTTGTGCTACTAGCCTTGCTTTGTAGCGTTGCACTTCCCCTTCTGACCCCTTCTTAACCTTGAAAACCCACTTGCAGCCAATGGCTTTCTTACCCGGAGGTAGTTCTGTGAGGGTCCAAGTCTTGTTTTGATGCAGTGCATCCATCTCCTCCTGCGCGGCCTTCTTCCAGAGACTAGCTTCTGCAGTTGGCATCCGCTGAATCTCTTCCCATGTGGAAGGTTCCTGTGGTGACGCCGACCCTGCAAGGTAGGACAACCTTACCGGTGGAACACCTCTGTTGGTTCTGGATGAGCGTCTGACCTCTGGTTCTGGTTCCTGAACCGCATCAGCTTCTTCATCATCCTCCAACGCTGGCATGTCCCCTTCTGGATCCTCTTCGTCTCTGGAGCCGCCAGGATTCTGGTCCTCTGCGTCTTCTGGTGCATCACCTGTAGGGGGCGCTATGACACTAGAAGGCAGATTAGTACTTTGTGGGGTTACAGAAGGAAAGTGTATAAGTTCTTGAGTCCATTCTGACTCCTTGGAACAGTCAATGACAGTCTTCCTTGTGTCAACCTTTGCATGCTCATCAAAATAGATTGCATGTTGTGCGCTGACCTTACCAGTTCGTAAGTCCATCACTCTGTATCCTTTTCCTCCAGAGGCGTACCCAACCAGGATACCTGCCTGTGCTCTGGAGTCTAGCTTGTGTCTGTGTTCCTTGGGCACGTGATAGTAACACAGACTACCAAACACACGTATGTGTGACAAATTAGGCGTTCTTCCATGCCAAAGTTCAAATGGTGTGCGCTCTGCCCCCTTGGTGGGCAATCTATTCTGGAGATAAACGGCTGTATGGGCTGCATTTCCCCATAGTCTTTGGGGCAAGGATGCTTCCTTTAGCATGCATCTTGTCATTTCCATAATGGATCTGAATTTCCTTTCGGCTATCGAATTCTGTTGTGGGGTATATGCGACTGTGGTTACATGTATGATACCTTCCTTGGACATGAGATCTTGCATTTCACGTGAGCAGTACTCACCTCCATTGTCACTCATCAACACACCTGGAGCTCTCTGGAACTTGTTCTTGACCATGGCAATGTAGTCTCTGAACATTTCTACTGTCTCACATTTCTCTCTGATGAAATATGCAACACAATATCTCGAAAAATCATCAAGAAATATCAATATATATTTGTTGTTTCCAAGTGATGGAACATTGATTGGTCCACATAGATCTGAATGCACAATGTCCAAAACTTTAGTACTTCTTTGCTCTGCACAACGTGGAAAAGAAGGTTTTACAGCCTTTTCAGTTATACAACTTATGCATTTTGTTGGAGCCTGGTTGTTGCTCCCTTTTACCTGCAAACCTCTTACAAGATCCTTCTTTTGTAGATCCAGAATGACGTTTCTGTCTCTGTGTCCCAATCTTCGGTGCCACAGCGTTAAATCTGCTTCATCCTTCTGGCTGGAATGGGCGACTTTTGCAGACTGCTTTTCTGAAACATTAAGCTCATAAACTCCATTTGTTAGTCTGGCTTCAGCATACACTTCACCATCTTTGGTTACACTACATTGTCCATTCTCAAATGTGATCTTGAAGCCTTTCTTGTCCAAAGCGGACACACTGAGTAAATTGCAGTTCAATTCTGGCACATACTGAACACCAGACACTCTGGTTCTAAAAGACTCATTATCTACATTGAATTCCAAATGCACAGAACCTGCACCTTCCGACTTCAAAATGCGGCCATCAGCTATTTCGATCTCAGATTCTTGATCATTTAATTCATTAAAATATTCTTTTAAAAAACAGTAATGGGAGCTCGCTCCAGAATCTAAAATCCACGTATTATGCACATTTTCATAATTCTGGACAGCTAAACTCCTCTCTTGTAACAGCATGGAGCACTTAAATCTTTCCTTCCTTTCTGCCTTTTGCTGAAAGGTCTGGGAATTCTTTGCTTTAGAAGCATAATTACAGTCACTTCTCCTAGAGTTGCGTTCTTGAGAATCCAAGCTTTCTCTGCATTCCTCTCTTAAGTGGCTGATTAATTCATTAAAAGTCAGATCTTTTGTGTGATCCATTAGGCTTCTAAATGAAGAAAATGCTGGTCCTAGCGATGCTAGCAAGAAAGTCACCTTAGTCACTTCATTAAGAGCTTCAGGAGTGAGAGCAATTCTTTGCACAATCTCTGAAAAACTCTTAACATGCTCTGTGAACTGCTCTCTGGAGTTCATCTTTAACTTGAGCAATTTATCTAGCAAATGCCTGTAGGAGTTCTGTGTAGATGCTCCATAAATCCGCTCAATGTCTTTTAAAATCTGGGATGCATCATCCTCAATGTTTATTAAGGATAGATGCTCATCGCGAAGTGCACTTAAAATTATGTGCTTGGCTTCGCTATTCTTCCTTTCCCAGGCTTCAATTTTGGCTAAATCTTCTTCTTTATCTCCTGTAGGCTTTTCATCTTTTATAGCCTGCAGAACGTTCCTTGCACTCAGATATACCATTAAGCGTTGCTTCCAGTGCACAAAATTATGGTCGTTCAGCAGCATATAGTTTGGCCTTGCTTCACTAACAAAAGCTACACTAGCCATCTTAAAATTCAAAAAGTTGAAAAAAATTTCAAAAAAATCCAAAAATTTGTCAAAAATTCCAAAAATCAAAACCTCAAAAATGCTCAAAAATACAAAAACCTCAAATAAATCTTCACTGCCTCTGAGTACTGTAAACTCTGAGGGAGGGGAGGGGGTTAATCCCTTTTCAGCACAAAGAACAAAGACAAAGAAACATGTGCTCACCAGGAAGTACTTTAAAAAAAAATCCAACTCAACTCAAAAACACAATCCAATGCAATCCTTCAAAAATACACAAAAATATGCAATACCTGGGCCCATAACCCTTTGTGGGAATGTTTAGGAGTGTGGATGAGTATATATTATTTATATATCTCAATCCCAGCTTGTGTGAGCAAGCTCCAAATTTAGCAGAGTTTACATTCCCTTTTAAAACACAGCAGAAAAACGTTTGCATAGGCTTGCTTAAGCCAGCTATATTCCTGGTATATTCCCCTTGTTCCCTCTTAAAAGTAGAAAGACACAATACTGATTATAAGATATAAAAGGAGTTTACTTACAGACATCCATGAGTTACAGTACATGCTTCAAGGAGGCAGACAAACTTAGATAAATGTATTTACATGCAGTGAAGCTGCTTCCATGAGGGAACAGGCTTCACCTCTGCTTCTCTCAGCTGCAGGCTGAGAGAGAGCATGCTGCTTCTTCAAAGGATGAGGCAAAATGGAGAGTGATCTTTGGGATGTTGTTCCCAGGTAAGACCACACCTACTTCTGGTTCCTGTAACTCAGTCCAGGTAAACAGGAAGTTAAGCCTGGAGGACTGAGTTACCTTCATGTCCTCTCTAGGAGTGTTGTGTTTGGCTGCTCTGTGCTTACATCCCACACTCCCAACTCTATGATTCTATGTGCCTCAATTGTCATTTTGCTGCGGCAGCACACTGAGCTAAGCCATGGCTTGGCTTAGTGTAGCTGTAGAGAACATTTTCCAGTTCACGGGCCGCATTCCATCCTGGACAATCTTCCAAGGGCCACATGGTTGCGGTGGGGCCAGAGGCAAAAGAGAGATTTCACTGAGATTTGACAAAGCAAGTGGAAGGGATGATCTGTGTGTGAGGACTCCGCAGTTCAAAATAATGTTGCACACCACCCGTTTCCAAGTACTGCAAGATTCTAGGGCTTCCAGGCACTCACAAGGGGTTTGTTATTCCTTTTGGAAATGTGGCACAGCAGAGACTGTGGTGTTTTTATGATAGATGGTTTGTTTACACATGTATACAACCTGATCTTGTGATGGAGGGGCTCACAGCATTAACATTCCAAAAGGGTCTTGCTTCTCCCATAGCCACTACCTCGGATTCCAGCGGAAATCCAACAGCACAGCAAACTGCCCTCAAACTCAGGGTTTGTCCTTCTCACTATGTAAGAGCTGGAGAAGGGCCCCCACCCATTTGCCATCTGGCACATTTGCTTTGTTCTCTTAATGGCCTGTCATCCAGGCAATCAGCTGAACACAGGAAGCTAGCCTGGTTTATGAAAGTTTTAACACTTGCTGGATCCACAGATTGGAATTGTCTGACCTGCAGCTTAACCCCCCATGCCTTGATTAAATTCTAATACTTGCCAGATCCAGGGATTAAAGGAGTATGGCACCCACCAACTCATAACAATAGATTCCGATGCTGAGTTGTGGCACAAATTATGCCCTTCTTTTCAGTCAAGCTACACAGGGTCCAGAATCAAAGGCACCACTTTTCACACATGTGTTGTTGCAAAATTGCAAAGATGTTGTTTCCAACATCTTGGGAAATGCTAATTTTGCTGGGTTTACAGTGTGTGTGTGTGTGTGTGTGTGTGTAGGGGGGGGGGAGCCTCAGGCCCAGGGGCTCCAATGTCTCCTTCCAGGCCCCAGTATCTCCCAATGTCTCTTTCCGGGCCCCTTTAGGATTCCTCTCAGGTCACGTTCCCTTACTGGCCTTGCTATGCACCCTCCTGGAGAGCTCTTGCCCAGCCTGGAGCATGTTCTTGAAAACTCTAATGGTGCCCCTTGCTTGCATGGGTGGAGGGTGGTGAGGGGCATCTGTGAGTGTGTCAACTAGCTTGCTTTGCAAAGGTAAAAAATTAGCATTTGTTGCTCTGTCCACTTTGGCCTTTGGCCCTGACCAGCGCTAGCATGCACCCCCAGGAAGCTTGCCTGGAAGGGAATTGGTTTTTTGGTTGCTTTTTTTTTTAAGGTACCAGCAGGACAGCAGCAGGAGAAAGAGAGAGAGGAGCGAAGGAAGAAAATAATAGAAAAAGAAGTTAGTTGTAGCTACATATGGCAACTCCCACCAAGTGCCATATGTGGGGGAACAGTTAATTCTTCCAACAAGAGGTGGGGATGCGAGAAGTGGAAATGCTGTTTCGCAGCCTAATGTGACTGTCACTGAGGCAGAATTGCTTCTGAATATCCCTTGATTTCTGCGCCACGGTAGGGGCTTGATAGAAAACTGAAGCAGATGCCTGGATTTTATCTGGCCATCAGAAGTGAATGCTTTTGACATAATGTGGAATGTGGAAATGTCAATTGTGGCATTCCAGCATGTCTCCCTCCACCCCCCAAGGCCCGGCTTTGCCCTCCACTGCGTCATGCTGGCAGTCCCTATCAATCAAGCGTAAATGGCTATTATTTATTGGATCTATACCCTTCCATTTACTCAGCAGCAAACAAGGATGCAACTTGAAAACAAAGCAAAAACATGCTGGAACGGTTAAGGCATTCTAAACAAAAGCAATTGCATTTTTAAAAACCCTAAAGGAGCTACAGCAGAAAACATTCCTCCATCCAGTGGTCACAGGGTTGCCAGGACCAGCATTCTGCAGCCACCAAATGCCTGGGGAATCCCAGGATATATTTTTAAAGGTAATAATGCTGGAGATGGCCACATCTCACTGATGACCCAGCACCCTGTGGAATGTCAAAACTTAGCCACACACTGGCAGACCGTGAAGATAAATCCGACAGGGTTTTGCCGAGAGACAAAACAGGGAAGGTTGACAAGGAGCAGGAAGGTTGGGAGAAACTGCTTCTGAGCTGTGTTTGGTTGGTGGTGCTGGGTGCTTATAAATAAATTGGCCTGCAGAAGGTTTTAACACATCCCCAGGAGAAAAGACAAACCCACTGGGTGTGCCTTGTTGGGCCAGCCACTGACTGCATACAGACTATACCAACAAAATCTGGGAACTGTAGTTTACCCCTCACAGAGCTACAGTTCCCAGCACCTTTAACTATAGTTCCTCAGGATTCTTTCAGGGAGGGGGTTTGCTCTGGGTGTGCTTCAAAGGTATGGTGTGTACACAGCAGTCTTCTGGTCTAACCTTCTGAGTGTAAAATGGATGGTGGGAAGCAACCATTGATGCCACTTTTGAGCTCCTAGGCAGGAAAGCGGGATATAAATAAAGAGATATATAAATGATGGTGTATGCTCAGATGTACTCTTTTCTTTGGCATTTGTTAGATGAGAACAGGTTCAGGGGCTTGGCCATCCCTGGCCTTACATGCCTTGGAGAAAGCTAGATCCCCGGATGTCAGAGAATCCTAACATTTTAGAGTTGGAAAGGAGCACAAAGGTAATCGAATCCAACTCCCTGCAATCCTTTGCCCAGTTTGAGGCTTGAACCCATGTCCCCGAGAGTCTCATGCTCAACCAACTGAGCACGCTCTCTCTCTCTCTCTCTCTCTCTCTCTCTCTCTCTCTGTGTGTGTGTGTGTCAGGCAAGGAAGCACCCTACCTCTTCTTGAAACCCCCGTTTCTTGGGATACCCTTAGTACTCATAATGGACCTGATATGACAATCTTGGAGCAACCTCTCTCTGCCTCTCTAGCTGTCCTACCTCACAGGTGTGTTGTAAGGGCAAAATGTTAGCGTGAAAGCCAGGCATGTCACCATAACTTCCTGACAGGAAAGGATGACATATGCAGACAGACACAAAGAGGCACCGGTGCCCCCCCCCCCCCGCCCCATCAAACCCTTATTTCCAGCAAGTAAAAACTCTGGGCAAAGGGAAGGAAGGACTGCATCTCAGCAGTTGGACTAGAGCTGCTTTGCGTGCAGAAGGTCCCAGGTTCAATCCCGGCGGGCATCTCCATGCAGCACTGAGTCCGTGCCTGACACTCTGGACAGCCGCTGCCATTCAGGGTAGGCAATACTGAGCTACACACCTGCCCATGTTCCTGGAATCATAGAATTGTAGAGTTGGGAGGGTCCCCTGAAGGTCGTTAACTCCAACCCCCTGCAGTGCAGGAATCTCAACAAAATCATAATAGAACCCATACCCTGGCGCGGCCCGTTTCTCCCGGCTCCCCGGAGGGTTCATCAAGCTCTGACAGACCCTTGTGGAGAAGGAACCATTTGCGTCCTACTACTAATAGTCCATTTTGTGTGCGCGCGCGCGCGAGCGAGGGCGCGCCCTCGGTCTGCTGCCTGCAGGAGAGAAGGCACTCTGCGCACGCCCCGACGCTCTTTGCTCCCGCCCCGAGTTTTGAAGCGGCGCTGAAGGAGGCGCGAGGAAGGGGGAGCCTGAGTGCGCGCAGGCTTCAGCAGCGGGCGGCTGGCTTTCCTTCTCCTTCTCCTCCTCCCCTCCGCGCCTCGGGGACTCCCGGCTCGGCTGGGGGTGGTGCTCCCGAGTCCCGACCCTGCCCGCCTCGCCGCCGCCGCCTGCCACTTCCCCTTCCTTGCGCCGCCCGCCTGCGATCCAGCTCCGGGTCAGAGCGCGGCGCCTCCCCAGCCCTCCGTCTGCTGCACCCAGCGGCGGCGATTGCTGCCAACATGGGACGGCCGCGGAGGAGAGCCTGAGCAGCCGGGTGAGTGCTTGGCCGCCCCCTCCTTCTTCTCCAACTTTTCCTCCGAATCCCCCTCCCTCCTAAGCCCCTCCATTCATGGGCTCGGCGTCGCCCCACCGCCCCGTTCGCCTCGCCTTTTCTGCGCCCCCTCTTCTCCATAGCAGGGGCGCCCACACTTTGCGCCCCTCAGCAAACCCCGTCTGCGCCCTCGCCATCTCCGCTTGCAGATACCCTGATGTCTGCCTGCGCCCTTCAAGTCTCTCATCCACCTTCCCTTTTGCTTCTCATCAGCTGGTCTCTTCTGAGATCTTTCCCTCCGTTCGGAGGCTTACTTTCCCCTCTCTGGCCGGTGCTTGCTTGATCTTTTTGGTCGGGAGAGCTTCAGCTCTTTCCTGCCCGGACCTACCGGTACATACCAGGGTCAGCTTGTCCCCATGCTTCCCCCTCCAGGCTTCTCTTCCCATGCCCTCCTTCCTTCTCCCTCACTAGGGTCTCTTGCCTCCTTTACTTGCCCTCCCTCACCGCTATTATTATACCGCTTTCTACCCTGCAGCGGGCAAGAGCACGGGGCACTCCGCACGGGGACTTTACAGAGCAGAAACAGGAACAGGTCCCTGCCCAGATGAGCTTACAAGGCTAAAATTGGACACACGGAAAACAACAGTGGAGGCACTGCTAAGCAGGAGCACAGTATGGGGTTATTTCAATTGCACATGCTTAGGGAGAGTTACAGGCTTGCATGGGACTGCCTTGGTCTGCATCACTTCTTTCTTGCAGCGGGGGATGTGAAAGACCACCAGAGAACCCCACTTTGCCACACCCAAACCAACACCCCCCAGTGAAACATCCCCTATCCATTGCATCCACAGATGTCTGCCTTTTCTGTCCGTTCTGGCATGTGCTGAGTGTTTGCGTTTTCTGTGTCTGACTTCTTCTGATCCACACCTCCCAGGTGCGTGTGGCTTTTCTGCATGAAACTGCCACAGTGGTGGGGGAAATTTATGGCCCTCCAGATGTTGCTGGACTAAAAACTCTACAAGAGCAATACTGAGATGGGGTGGTGCTGACTAACAGCCAGGCCAACCCCTGGACTGATTGTACATAGGAAGGCAGGCGGGCCGGGGGGGGGGGGCTCCTGGGGGCCAAATGAGCTTGGTGGGCAATGGATGAGCCTCCATTGAAAGGCTGAAAATTCCAGAAACTGAGATAAATGTGTTTCTTCGACGTATTGGACTGCTGTTCTGAAAGTGAAATTTCCTTATAATTTCCATATTTAATTTTGTATCTTTATTAAGGCTTTTATTGTCAGTAATTTTTAAATTCAACTGTGTATGTGTATTTGTCTTAGTTTGTTTTATATGAGCTTAAAGCTGAAATAAAGTGATTGATTGTGTTTGTTCCAAACCAACCTCTGATAGACTCATGATTTGTGTGAGTGTTTTCCTCAAAGAAGATTATATATGAAAGGCTGTCTGAATTGCACAGCAGCCCATATTTTGGAATTGGGAGCAATTCACTTACCTGAATTTCCTTAAAAACAAAAAACCCCGAACCCAGCCAGTTCTAGCCTTTAGGAATACCTAGAGAAGCTTGAGAAATAATGCAAAATGAGTAATTTGCTGCCATTTTTGCCATTATTTATGCAAGTGGCAGAATTTTATTTACATACATGTTGCGGATGTGTGTGTTAAATGCAGTGCACACCTAGCGTTGTTTGTTGTTGGCATCTGTCTGTCTCAGGAGACAACAGAGGAGTGCGCCTTTGGGGGTGAGGTCAATCTGCTGGGAGCTTGCAGTGCGTGCTGTGATTGTAGAGACCAATACGGGAGAGACATGTTTGTTGCAGCTGGGGCAGATGAAGGCATCCGGTTCTGCTACTGCATAGAAGCAAAATGCTGAAAGGGAGCTTTCAGGAAAGATCTGTGGGCAGAATATTGTACTCCTGCTGGTTCCTTGTGGTTGTTTCTGGAAAAGAAAATCCACAAGACATGAACAGTTATCAGTTATGACACAGTGTCCTTTGTGTGTACACCAGCCATAGGTAGGTTGACTTCAGTCTTGCTTCTCCATTATTCATGGGCCACCTGTGAGTTTTAAAGCAGGAATGGTTCCTCAGGATCTCTGAACAGTTAAGGCAGCGCTCAATGTCAGTGCCTTTTTAAAACAAACAAACAAACAGAGTGCAAGAAGAGCCCTCCTGGATCAGGCCAAAGGGGCCCCCATCTAGGTAGGTGGGAGCTTGGTGGGTATTTAACATTTGTATGTTTTAAAGTCTGGTTGTGAGTTTCTTTTTGATTCTACAGTTTTATGTTTTGTAAACCACTTTGAGGGTGTGTGTGTTTTTTACACAAGGAAACTGTGTATAAACACTATGAAATGAATGAATGAATGAATGATGAATGATGCCATTTGCATCTTCTCTGACCACTGACTAAGCCAGCTAGGGATTATGGGGGTTGTAGTCCAAGAACTCCTTGGGGGTTGAAGAACACTGCCATTATAATGGATAGCCAAAACAGTGCCCTCTAGATATTGTTGGATCCCTGGCCTGATCAGCCCCAAACAACGTATCCAATGGTCAGGACACCACCATGTTGACTGACTCTGGTTGGCTGACTGGCAACCACCTTTTAGAGTCTCCAACAGAGGGAAGAAGAGGCCAGGGATTGAACCTGGGATCTTCTGCATGCAAGACAGGTGGTCTGCTGCTGAGCTACAGCCCCTCCTCTAAATAAAGTGTTCATGTCAACACTATAATGCAGCAGCAAAAAGAGGACGAATGCTATTTTAGGCTCCATCAACAGAAATCTAGTGTCCAGATGAAGGGAAATCATAGTACCACTCTATTCTGCCTTGATCAGACCACACCTGCAATACTGTGTCTAGTTCTGGGTGCCACAATTTAAGAAGGATGCTGACAAACTGGAAGGTGTGTACAGGAAGGCAACCAAAATGATAAAGGATCTGGAAACCAAGCCTGGTGAGGAACGGTTGAAGGAGCTGGGTACATTTAGTCTAGAGAAGAGGAGACTGAGGAGATATGATAGCCATCTTCAAATATCTCAACGGCTGTCACATGGAAGAGAGAACATGCTTGTTTTCTCCTGTTCCATAGAGTAGGACCTGAACCAATGGCTTCAAGTTACAAGAAAGGAGATTCTGACGAAACACCAGGAAGAACTTTCTGACAGCAAGAACGGTTCTGCATTGGAATGGTCTCCCTCGGGAGATTGCGGACTCTCCTTCCTTGAGGGGGTTTAAGCAGAGGTTGGATGGCTATCTGTCTTGAATGCTTTAGTTGAGATTTCTGCATTGCAGAGGGGTTGGCCTAATAGATGATCGTTTGGGGTTTCTTCCAACCCTAAGATTCTATGATTCTGTGTGAGCGAACATCTGCCTGTTCCTGCTCCACAACCATCATTCCAGAAATGCTCCCATGGATGAAAGCATTTATGGTTGAAAAGTCACACAGAGAGGGAGAGAGAACACACAGCATTTTTATAGAAGCATAGGGTGCACTTCAACCTAAACATCTGTAAGGGGTCACCTGCAGCTATTATTACTTAAATGAATTTATGTAGCCACTTATCAGTACATAATCCTTGCGTGACTTACAGCAGAACAATGTTTAGAAGCACAACATGGAATAGTTCAAAATCATCAATGGACATCAAAAGACAGTGGGAAGGAGGAGCAATTTATGCAGGGCCTTTGTTGAACTTACTGAAATTACCCGAATCTAATGCTCATCTTTTTTGGCCAAATTACGTTGCGAAAATGAAGGTTCGCATTAGATTCGATAGCACATTAGACTCGAGTAAATACAGTATGTTCCAGCAGATGCTCTCAGCATCCTTAGAGGGGAGAAACATTGGAATAGCTCATACGGCATGTTGTTGTTTAGTCGTTTAGTCGTGTCCGACTCTTCGCGACCCCATGGATCAGAGCACACCAGGCACTCCTGTCTTCCACTGCCTCCCGCAGTTTGGTCAGACTCATGCTAGTCGCTTTGAGAACACTGTCCAACCATCTTGTCCTCTGTCATCCCCTTCTCCTTGTGCCCTCCATCTTTTCCAACATCAAGGTCTTTTCCAGGGAGTCTTCTCTTCTCATGATGTGGCCAAAGACTTGGAGCCTCAGCTTCAGGATCTGTCCTTCCAGTGAGCACTCAAGGCTGATTTCCTTAAGAATGGATAGGTTTGATCTTCTTGCAGTCCATGGGACTATGGATGAAATCAGGATATCATGCACTTTATGTTGTTTTGCCCTTTATATATGATGGCCAGAGAAAAATTCTTCTCTCCTATTTTTTATTGGTTCTCAGATCTATCCCCCCCCCCCCGCCCCAGAAGTGATAGTTGAACTCTTAGCCAATAAATATATGCAAATTACAACACCTGGTAGCCAAATTTGCTCTTGGAGCTAAGAAGCTTTGCTCCAGTTATGTTAATGCATTGAAATTTTAAACTTTTATGCTATAAACTCTTACAGACTTCAGTTGTATGATTTTGCCTTGCTTTAGCGCTTTGTCATTCATTGTGAAGCCTCGGCTGTAAATTGAATTGGCATAATAGAGGCAACATAAAATAAAATTTAAAAGCCTGGGTGAATGAAAATATGTTTGCCTGTTATTGCTGAGAAGGTATCGGGTGAGGAGGGAGCTGCTACCAAAAAAGTCCCTTTCCTGGAAAAGACTCTCTGTTTGAATTCCTGGTGATCTGCCGTCACTCAGCAACATGGAGCTCAGTAGACCAAGGCAGCTTCCTATAGCCCTAAACAGCTGGAGCAGGCCACCTGAAGGTGGTCTTTAACATTTTGGGATTCCAGATGTTGGACTACAATTCTTGCCCGTCAGCTTTAACTGTTAGCCATGCCGACTGGGGTTTGTGGGAGATGTAGTTCAACAAAACCAGGAGGGCTGGGTGATACCCAGCTAACTCATTAACATCCATTGACATCAAGGGCTATATAAACCAAACCCATTGATTTCAGGGGGTCTTCTCTGAGCATGACCAACACTGACCATCACCTGGCTACAACCATACACAAGAGTCTACAAGGGTCTTACAATCATCTTCAGAAATCTAGCCCTTCAGCTCGCCCGCTGGGGAGATCAGAGTGGCCAGCAACCAGGCGCAGGGCTTTTTGGGTAGTGGCTCCATCCACATTTCCTGAATTCTCTTCCTGTGAAGCTCTGTCCTGCCCTTCCCTCTCCTCCCTCCTTTCAAAGGGTGCTGAGACTTTTTCTGTACCTCAAGGCCTCTTATTAGGAATTTCCACTGCCCTGGCATGTTTGAAGGGTGGAAGGTTGCTGTTGCGCTGTATCTAATGGACACAACTAACTTAGGTCCAGTAACTTCACTGGATCTACTCTGAGTAGGGCTCAGTTGAATAAAGCCTGTGGTCTTTACTTGTATTTAAAATCGGGTGGGAGTATTTTTGTTTGGCATGAGCTGCCTTTGTGGGATGGTAATAACCGTACAGGCAACAACCTTTTTACGCTTGTCCGACATGTGAATGACTATGTGCATGTGCATCACTGCAACCCAGAAGTGACTGGCAGAGCAGGGTGTAAGGAGCTCATGCATGCTCCACTGACATGCATGGGGCAGGGTGGGGGTTGGAAATGTGCTCCCCACACAAAATGGCCGTTATCTGCAATAAAAATAAATAAAGCCAATAAGCACCCCTCCCCTCCAAGACTATCCCCACGTAGCTCAGGCCATGAGGAAAGCCATGCATAGGGAGCGAGGCACAAGGAGTTACGTGGCCCCAAATTCCCTGCAGCTTCATTAACTCCAGATGTTTCAAGGGAGCGGCACATTGGCGCAAAATTACCCACAACCACCACACACTTCGGTATGATTTCATTGCCCACTTTGCAGTCGGCCGTGCAGATAGGCTGAAAATAAACTTGCCCCCTCCCCTCCCAATTCAAATTATAGGTTGGAGCCTGAGGGCATGGTTGAAGAAATGCTTGCCTGCCTTGTGGTCGCAGCGTGGCCACCAAGGAAAGCCTTCATGAAAGCCAAAGCCACAGAGCCAATTGGCAGTTTTCAAGGGGCACAGCTGCAAAATTGCTGGCATGGGGAGCGATATGTTCCTTCCTCCCCACCCTGCACACATCTAGTATTGCACAAGCCACTGAGACTTTTGTCACGAGGCAGGACTTGCTCACTAACAAAAGAATTGTTTTCTAAAAAACTAACATGTTGCTTTTAAAGAATTCGTTGATTGGTAAACTCTGTGTAATTTTCCCATGTAGCTCAAAACAGCAGTTCGGAAGGAAGGAGGGAGAGGGAAATGTTTATTTCCTTTAATTATAAATGTTTAAAAACCACTTACTTGAGTGGCCACATTATTAGGGGTTAAAGGGTTTGAAAAGTATTGTGGGATTGATTTTTTTGGGGGGTGGGGTATGTTATAAGGCACTAAATCAGTTTCTAACACAATTTTAAGCTTGAAATACACTATGGGTTCTGATCTACTCCAAGTAGACCCTTTGAAATTAATGAACCTAAGTAAGTCACAATCATTTGTTCCAATGGGTCTACTCTGAATAGGACTATCATTGGATACAACTCACTTTTTGTTTATTTAAAAAAGACACATGATGGCATTTAGCACGTTCGCCCTCACAGCACCCCTGCGGTGTAGGCCAGTGTTCAGACCATGTGTCCTTTATTTGCTTAAAATGAAAGATCAGCACGAAACAGCCAAATGACCTGTGCAACACATTGTCAACAACAAAATATCTGGTACCGTTGTACGGATGGGAAGCTGAGGCTGAAGGCAAATGCTTGCCCACCATGGACTCTGAGCTCAGGGCAGAATGGTGGGTAGTTGAAGCTAGAGAAAGACTAGGGTCACATCAGCCAGGATTCTCCTAAGGGCATACTACAGTGAGGTTGTTACCCCCGGCATCTCTGCACAGAAACCCTGGAAAATGGAGCAAAAGCCCAGTTCTCTTTTAGACCAGCAGTGTGATGCTTATGATTCTAGTCTTTTTCGGAAGGCAGGAAGCAGTAATGCAGTTAAGCACTTTCAAACTCTGGACTTAATGGTCTTACGGAACACCTCCACCTGTAGGTGACATCTCCCCTCTTTACTTTATTTAAAATGTTCTATGCCAGCCCTAGCTGCATTTACGGGGCCCTCAGGCTCATTGTCATGAGTGCGGTCCTGGCAGCACCAAGGGAGAACTGCATTTTACCAGGGCAGGCAATTTGCCCATCTACTATGTATTTCCTGCACTGACTGGCAGCCGCTGCCAAGGGTCAGTCAGAGGCATAATATCTTCTGCTTCCATTTTCTTTTTTAACTGGAGATGCTAGGGATTGAAACTCAGATCTTCTGAGTGCAAAGCAGTGGGCAGTGGGTCAAATAATTCTAGCCTCCTTTTTCTATATATTTTTAAAGCTTTTCTACCCCACTTGCCTGCTGAGAACTTGAAAGCTTGGCACATTTTTATGAGTTATAAAATGTATTTTTTTTATTATGTCTTGATAGCTTTGTCTCATTCATTTAACATGGCTGCAAAGTGGGAGCTTGGAAGACTGACTTGATGTCTCTCCCCCCCCCTTCTCTTTTCTGGCCACAGTTGTTTGATGCACACGATCTATACACAGGAGACAATTTCCCCCAGGTACTGAATACCCTTGCAGCTATAAACAAGGCTACAGAAGGTAAGAAGAAGGGGGGAAATAGTTGAACTGAATGAAATGTTTGCTGTGGCGATGGACTGATAAAATTAAATACACTATTGAAATCGTACAACTGGTTAAAAAAAATAAAAACTATGAATCCAACAAAACATTTCTCCTAATCGGCACTGAAGTCAGATAATTTTTTTTTCTTTTTGCAACCTCCTCCGTAATCTGGGAAGAAGCATTCCTGAAGCAAAACAATTCCAAATCTGCAGAAGGTCTTCCTAGCAGGGTTCTTCACAGGGGGAGAATCAGTCCCTCTCTGTGCACTCATTATACAAGTTACATAGCAAAAAAACCAGATCAACATACTCTGTTGCTGTAGCTACGCACAGAAAATGACATTCGTTGACCAGGATATTATTAAATCATCTGTTTATCAATGCAGAGAGTAGCACATGAATGCTCTCCTCAATTTGGAGACAGTTTATGCATGTATGAAGCTCTAACAATTCCGTAATTTAGGATATTATTAAGGAGTAACGGAGAACAAAATTAATCAGCTTCAGTTCCCAGATACTGTATATCTAAGCCCATTTATCTCTGTGATAATAAGAGAATTAGGCCTTCTTTCAATTGTCCACACACCCAAAAAAGTTTTCTCCTTATGCCTTTTCTGCTGAATGTCTCTACCGGAAGCATCTCCCAACCCCCATCATTGCAGCATTTGCACTTCCCCATTGGTAGTTTCAGTGTGAGATGATCCAATTTCGTTTTATCAGGTGCAAAGCAGGAAATGTCCCTTGTGCCTTTAAAGAGGTGTGGCCAGTTTGCTGAAACAGCCTGTCAGTGCAGAAGTGAGAAAGTGCAGCATCTTGTTCCTCTACAGCACAACTGCTTCATGTGCAACTGAGTTCTTTCTTTTGTTTTGAAGAAGCAGGAGCAATCAGAACACACACACACACAAACATCCTCCTGCAATGGTACAGTCTTGGAGAAACTGTGCCACCTAACTGTTGAGTATATAAATTGGCTTTTGCACCAATCCAACAAGGAGAATACATTCCTTTTATTATTGTACCCCTATATTAAATTTTATAGTCCTATTCCTTTTTTCCCTTTAACCAAACTCTCATGACCTGGACTGGACTGTTAAGCAGGGCAAATCCCATACCTGAATGCTAGGAAACAAAACTTACACTTAAACAGCTCAGGACCACAATACTCAAGGACCGCCTCTCCCTATATAAACTGACTTGCACCCTGAGATCATCACCTGAGGCCCTTCTTCGCATGCCTCTTCCATGAGAGGTCTGAAGGGTGGCAACACGAGAACGGGCCTTCTCTGCAGTGGCTCCCCATTTGAGGAACCCTCTCCCCAGGGATGTCCGCCTGGTGCCTTCATTATAGATATTTATGCACTAGGTGAAAATGTTCCTTTTCAACCGGGTCTTTGACTGATTATTGTTCTATGGCCTTTTACATGCATGTTGGGGGGGCAGTTGTGTGTGTCTTGTCGTCTGGGCACCCCAGGGTTGTGCCCTGGAGCGGTCACTTTGGTGCTGCTAATGGTTTGACTTCACCCCACAGAGATGCAGTCCATCGTCTCTGGAGACAGAAGGATGTCAACAGCCTACTGGTGTGAATGAAATTTAGCGTGACATAGCTGTAAATTGGTACGCCAGTGTGAAAGGGGGCAGAAGCACTAGCCTTACAGGGTTCGTCCACACTTTTGCTTGATCTGTATTCCGATTGTATTGTGTACTGATTAGGGGGTTGGACTAAATGACCCTCGGGGTCCCTTCCAACACTATAATTTTATGGTTTTCTGGGCCCAATTCCTTTTCTCGTTATTACATGGCTGTGCTTTGCAAAAGTCTTAACTTACCTGCTGAATTGTGGAAAATCCAGAGAGAGGTTTTGCTTAACCATGCTTCAGTTCAGCAGGTAAGACTGGGTTTTTGCAAAGTCCAACCATGGAACAAGAAAAGCGCTCAGACCAGGGGGAATTAATTGGTGTGCAGTATGATCAGCTTCTCATGCAAAAGTGTGGCTGAACCCTGAATAAGTAAAACTAACAAAATAAACCCCACGTGTGAATGCAACCCTATCATTACTGGAGAAGGCAGCAAATCCAGAGCTCCTATTATTGCCAGATATTTGGCAAGCAGCGCCCTTCCTGCAGAGTTGTCTGGCTGGCAAAGCGCAATGGAACCCAATGTTTAAAGTTTAAATCCTTACAAAATGCAAACAGTGAATTGTCAATGTATGTTGCCGAACAGACGTTTCAGCTAAATTCTAACCAGATTCTAATAATAGACTTTGGCTCCAGTGTCTCAGCATGCATCATTTTGCTTGCAGAGCGCTGTCTAGAATAAATCAATGGACTGTTTGGGAGAAAGCATGGCAGGGTAGTGCCTTGTTACGACTGAGTTCTGTATTTGTGGTTGGTATTTAGATACTGGTGGTTGCTGATCTTTTGTTTTCTCCCGGAAGGAATTGGGAAACAGGCAATGAAACCACAGACCTTTGCAGTTCAGTACAGCTTATCGAGAAATGGTGAAGAGATATCTTTTGGATAGAGAGGGGCATTGCTAGATGCTTAAAATACTTGAGGCATAGGCCCTCAACACAAACCTGCATAGAATTTGCATATGCTAACATAGATATATAAGAGGTTATATGCATTGTTACTCGTACACAAAGGAGACCCATTGAAATTAATGGACACTATTAACTTAGGTCCATTAATTTCAATTATTTCTACTCTGAGTAACAAAAAGAGGGTCCCCAAATACAAAGACCAAAAGCAAAATAAAGGATATAATGGAATCATAGAATTGTGGAGTTGGAAGTGACTATAATGGTCACCAAGTTCAACCCGCTAAATAATAAATAATGATTATTTAAACATGCACTTGGAGTATATGCATATTCAAATGGTCATTATTTCTTGAATTCCTGTGACCTTGTATTTTTCTTCTCTGCTCTGAGTAAAACATAGTGGCATACATCCATGTATATGTGTGTAATTATATTACTAGCAAAAAGTGCCTAGCATTGCTCAGGAATGATAAGAAAACAAATCAAAACAGTGCAATTTTGAAAGGGTAATCTTGATACCAGGTGCTGCCTTATGATATCCAAATATATCCCCACTACTCCATTTCAGGAACCATCACAACAAATGGGGTGACTGCATCTTCAGAGGTGTCTAAACCAGTGAAGCTTGGAATGGTTTGGTCTGCCATCTTGATTCAAAATGGTGTCTAGTGGTATTCAAATGTAGACAGAAACCTGCTCCCCCCATGTCGGGCAACATTCTCAAAATGCGTATGCTGAACTTTACAAGAAGATAATGTCTTTATCTCAGCAGTGAGAGCTAGTAACTTATGACGAAGCTATGCATAAGTAATGTTAGGTGCTGCCCTTCCCTAGTTATAGATGTGTGCAGGAGACAATCGGGTATCCTGTCCTGGGCAGAGTTCACAGAGAAAACTGGGAAAGCAAAGTGAGAGTTCAGGCAAGGAACTAGACCCATGGAGACCTCTGGCTGGATCTGTATGACCAAGAGAAGTAGACCAGCAAAATGCTAGAGCCAACTGAAGGAGGCTGCAGGCAGGTCAAGGTGGAGTCTCTGATGCCTGGGGAGATCAATGGCTGTTGGACGAGCTACTGGGGGTCCCCTTACACTGAGGTTTCCAACAGGGTGGTGTCTTCTGGAGGTAATTCCTGCCCTCGGGACTTCCTTGTCTCCTCCTCTTCATCACAGAGGGTCTGTCTTCTGGGGTTTGTCACCATGCTGGTAAGAAATAATAAAAAGGGGAAGAAATAATAGTTAGCTCCCCTAATAATTAGGGTTGGTGATAGAGCATCTGCTTTGCCTGCAGAAGGTCCCAGGTTCAACTGGGGCATGTCCATAGACCTGGGCATGTCCCTGCCTTAGATGCTCCAGAGCTGCTGCCAACTGGTGCAGATGCTAGTGCTACTGAGCCAAATGGGCCAATGGTCCGATTTGGAATAAGGCAGCTTTGTATCTGTTACTAAGGCTCAATGTTAGAACACTTGCATTGCATTCAGAAAGGCCCAGGTTCCATCCCCTGGGGCATCTCCAGGTCGGGCTGGGAATGTCCCCTGTCTCAAATGCTTGAGAGCAGCTGCCAGCCAGTGTAGTCAGTACAGAGCTAGATGGACCCATGGTCTGTAAGGCAGCTTCATGTGTCCCCATGAAACGACACGCTGGCAGCCCTTGAGCAGCAGGAACTGTGCAAGGTTGGATCATCTTTTGCCCTCCAACGGCAAGCTATCCTTGGCAGCGTGCCACCCTGGAGGGAAAATAACGTGGGCTGTGATTGTGATGCATCTTCAGCAAGCAGCTTCCTTGGAGCGCACGGTGTAAGCTCAGTATTTGATCTTTCGGGATTCGCCTTTGAATCCGAGGGGGGAAATGAAACTCCAGAGTGTTGCATTGCATAGAATGTGATGGCAAGATTGGGGAGGGGGGACGGGACAGTATATGGCATTGATGTGTTGTGGGGAGAGTTGCCTTCCACTGTCAGTGGAAGGAAGGCAGCAGTGCAAGGGGGGTGGGTTGGAAACAGAACCCCTCCATCTGCGATCCCTCCCACTTCTCCGCAAACAGCTGTGGTGACTTGCATCAAATGTCAGCATGTTTTTCAGTCGTGTGCAGAGTGTGGGTTTTGCGTACAATCCGTTGTTCTGCCAAAATCCAGGGTCCTGTTCGGCAAGCAAATCATGCAGAGCAGTGAGCAATTCGACCCGCTCTCTGCGAAACCCTTCCCTTCCCTCCCCTGATCTTGCAAATGGCTTGGAACAAAATTGCTTTCCATAGGAGAGGCCCCTGGGAAGCTTGGCATAGTTGCAGCAAGGGCAAGAGCAGGGAGGTACAGATCAAGGTTTTCTCCTTCCACCCTCAGCCCACCTAGCCAAGCAATCTGCCACTTTGATGTGTGAGCACATGCCCTGTCTTATGTGGGAACAAGTCTGCACTTTGTTATAGGTCAGAGGGAGAGTGTATGCTTTGAAGGCCAAAGGTCCATCTCCAAGTAGGGCTGCAGGTGTCTCCATCTGAAATCCTGGAAGGTGCTGCAAGCCACTCGTAGTGTTTCTCAAGCTTGGGTTGGACTACAACTCCCATCATCCCTAGCTAGCTGGACCAGTGGTTGGAGATGATGGGAGATGTAGTCCAACAACAGGTGGAGACCCAAGTTTGAGAAATACTCCCACGGTGTAGACACTACTGAGCTAGATGGACCCATGGTCTGATTCAGGATAGGGCAGTTTCCAATGTTCCTAGGACATACTGTAGAGGAAGAGCTGTAACTCGGTGGTAGAGCTCTTCTTGCATGCAGAAGGAGGAGTGGGAGAGACTTCCTGCCTGAAACCCTGGAGAGCTGCTGTCAGTCCATGTGAAACATTACTGAGATAGGTGAACCAAAAGTTCAATGACTCTACAAACTTTTTGTTAAGAGATTTCCGATCAGCGCAAGGAGAATTTAAGTGGTCAGACTTACTGAGAGAAAACCAGATAGGGTTTGTATCCAGTGCTAGTCCTACTCAGAGGAGACCCACTGAAGTTAATGGACACAAGTACCTTGGGTTCATTCATCTCAGTGGATCAGCTGCATGCAACCCTAAAAGGGGTAGGAATAGAAATCAAAATGTAACTTCTGCTAAAGCAGTGCTAAAGAGACGACTGTGCAGACTTTAATGCCACAGTAGTTAAAATATTTAAATGACACAATAAAATGATGAATAGAAATACTTAAAATGCAATAATACAGTATATCCAAATGAATTCTTTGATCCACAAACAAGTGTGAGAAGCAGTAAGACCAAACATGTTTCAACATAGGGGTGTCTTCTTCAGTGGTCCACAATTCCTGCCCCCCCCCTAAAATTTATCACAGAAAGACTAAAAGAGTATCAGACAGATTCATGACACTGTGCATGTTAACCAAGATGGCTATATTTATTTTTAATTCATAAAATGCATATATATACTCCTTGGTTGTTTTAAAAAGGTCCAAGTTGTTGTTGTTCAGTCGTTCAGTCATGTCCGACTCTTCGTGACCCCATGGACCAGAGCACGCCAGGCACCCCTATCCTCCACTGCCTCCCGCAGTTTGGCCAAACTCATGCCAGTCACTTCAAGAACACTGTCCAACCATCTCATCCTCTGTCGTCCCCTTCTCCTTGCGCCCTCCATCTTTCCCAACATCAGGGTCTTTTCCAGGGAGTCTTCTCTTCTCATGAGGTGGCCAAAGTACTGGAGCCTCAACTTCAGGATCTGAGGCTGAAAAAAGTCAAAGAGGATTATGTAAAAAAATAAAACCATTAAATTATCAGTAAAAATGATTTAAAACATTCATAAATCCTTAATGATAAGCTAAAAACTAGATTAAAACATATCTCAACATTCTACATGTCTGGATAGACTTTTCTAAGCAAGTAATGTTTTTAACAGGTGATGCCTGCCTATATCAACAGGCAGGGAGTTTCAAAGAATGAGTACAATCACACTAAAACCACAACTTCTTATAAATGCAGAATGAGTACTGTATTATGTTGCATATATGCGGGTAACGTAATCTTGCAGGTGAGTTGTTAAGAGCTTTATAACAGTGGTTCTCAAAGGTGTGATGTGTCACACTGGTGTGGCAGGAGAGGATGGCAAATGTGGCAGGACAACCAACATTATATTTTGGGAATGATTCATGTTCCTATGTAGCTCAGCTGCATTGTTCTTTTACTTCCTTGATTCCCATGATTATAAAGTAGTTGTGTTCTATTATAAATCAACTGCTGGGAGTTGTTTCTTTTCGTTTTCCAATGTACTTCTTATCAATTAAAAAGTCATTGTGGCATGAGCAAATTTTTAATCTGAAAGTGTGGCTCAGAGGAAAAAAGTTTGAGAACAACTGTTATACTGTCTACCAGCTCCTTCTGGTATGCCCACAGACTGTCTCGCCAGAGTGGTGCATGCTCTAGTTATCTCCTGCTTGGACTACTGCAATGCGCTCTATGTGGGGCTACCTTTGAAGGTGACCCGGAAACCGCAATTAATCCAGAATGCGGCAGCTAGACTGGTGACTGGGAGCGGCCGCCAAGACCATATAACACTGGTCGTGAAAGACCTACATTGCCTCCCAGAATGTTTCCGAACACAATTCAAAGTGTTGGTGCTGACCTTTAAAGCCCTAAACGGCCTCAGCCCAGTATACCAGAAGGAGCCTCTCCACACCCATTGTTTAACCTGGACACTGAGCTCCAGCTCCGATGGCCTTCTGGTGCTTCCTTCAATGCGAGAAGTGAGATTACAGAGAACCAGGCAGAGGGACTTCTTGGCCCAGTGGAATGCCCTCCCATCAGATGTCAAGGAAATAAACAACTACAGTGGTGCCCCGCTAGACGAATGCCTTGCTAGACGAAAAACTCGCTAGACGAAGGCATTCGTCTTGCGAGGCAGCCCCGCAAGACGAGAAAGTCTATGGGGCTGCCTCGCAAGACGAAATTTTTTCGTCTTTTTTTTCCTTCGTCTAGCGAAAACGCGGCTTGCATTGCTGCTTCGCTAGACGAAAAACCCGCTAGACGAAAATTTTCGCAGGATGAATTATTTTCGTCTAGCGGGGCACCACTGTATTCAACTTTTAGAATACATCTGAAGGCAGCCCTGTTTAGGGAAGTTTTTAATGTTTGATCTTTATTGTGTTTTTAATATTCTGTTGGGAGCCACCCAGAGTGGCTGGGGAAACCCAGCCAGATGGGTGGGGTATAAATAATAATAATAATAATAATATAATAATATAATATAATAATAATTAATTATTATTATTACACCATGAACTTGGCCAAGTAGCACATTGGCAAGCATTGCAGATCTCTGAACACAGGCATTATATGCTGACAAAGCCTCATTCCTGTCAACAATTGCACTGCAGCATTCTGCACTAACTGCAGCTTCCAGATCAAGCACAAGGGAAGCCCCACACAGAGCACTGCAGTACTCCAGCCTTGAAGTAACCAGTGCATGAGGCAGGATACCTCTGGATACTGGCCACTGTGAAGCAACAGCCAGAGTGGGCTCTTGCCTTCAAGCCCCAGTTATGGGCTTCTCATAATAGGCATTGACTCGATGGGCTGTTGGCCTGATCCAGCAGTGGGCTCTTCTTAAATTCCCAGTGCGGACTTTTATTCATTTTGTTTTCTTCGTCTTTAAACAGATCGGAGCTCCACCCGGCCATGCTTGCATCTGTTGCCTCCTAGTTCCGCTGCGGGTGACGGCCATCCCTCGACGCAAACAACGTCTCCTAAGTCGCCGAAAGCATTTCACGGCAGTCCAAAGTAGTGGTAGGTTTTGCTCAAAATCTACCCCAGGATCCTGGGGAGACAGAAAATGAAGGAGAGGCAAGGAGTCTAAGGTGCAAGTTCTGTGGCCTGGGGGGCAGGGGCAGGAAGGTTTAAGCTGGGACAGAGAAATTTCTCAGCTTCAAGCCCACTTTCCCCAAGAATAAGCTGCTGCCTCCTCCCCACCCTACCAGAAAACCTCCCCCACACATCTGCAGCATGGGAATATTAACATTGGTCTACCCTACAGGGTTGTTGCAAGGGCAGTTGAAAGTGCATAGTTGAAGTATGTGAATTCCTTCGATAAATGTAGGGATGGCTTTTGGCTTAGGCAGGTAGTGGCCTTGATTGATATGTTCTTCCTCCACTCATTCAAAGGTAGTTTTGCCTCTGAATGCTAGTTGCTGGGAGCCACAAATGGGGAGCATTGTTGCTGAGCTGAAATCCTGCCTGTGGTGTCCCCTTAAGTTGTCGACTGCGAGAACGGATGCTTCCTGATCCCAAGGCTCTTCTAACATTCATCATTTCTGCAGAGCACTTTTGAGAGTAAAAAATGCTGCTTAATGCTGAGTAACATGATATGAGTCAGTCAGTATAGCATGAGACTCTTAATCTCAGGTTGCAGGTTCGAGCCCCATGTTAGGCGAAAGATTTCTGCATTGCAGGGGATTGGACTCGATGAACCCCATGGTCCCTTCCATCTCTATGATTCTATGATTTTATTATCCCGACCACAATGACTTGCCTACCCAGAACATACAGAACTTTTGTCAGGGACTGGCAGGATGCTGTGTGCACGGGGCTGGAGTCTGACTATGGATTTGTGAGGAAGTGTATCAGCCAGGAGGAAAAAGTCACAGACAGGGAAGCTTCGGGGCTGTATGCAGCCTGGAGGAAGAGGAAGAAGAGGCAGGATGGACAAGTGAAGGGCTGGATGCTTCCCTGCCCTTTCTTGCACCCAGGACCGATGCTAGGGTTTCTTGCGCCCTAGGCAGAACACCTTCTGGCGCTGCCCGCCAAAGCCTGCTTTAGCGGGAGCCGGGGTGGTGTAGGGGGCAAGCAGCACCTCCCACTACAGCGAGAAGCTGCTGCTAGCCTGCCCGCCTCCCCCCCCAAGCCTGGCCGCGCCCCCTCCATTTTGGTGCCGTAGGCAATTGCCTAGTTCGCCTTAATGGACGCGCCGGCCCTTTGCACCGTTGTCTCCAGAACTTGGAGGGGATTGAAGAGGGAAGAGCAGCGGCAGCTGCCATGCAGGTGGAAGGAGTGTGTGGCCCCCTTTGCTGCAAGTGCTCCATAGAGCAGACCTTGGAATAGCTGCCTAGATGCTAGATATTGTTTAGATACGAGAGCTGTAGAAGCAAAGAGTTAACCATCAGCCATGCTGAGAAGCGCCCTTGACATTTATTTCCTTGTTTGTTTGTTTCCATTATAATTTATCTGATGTTCCTGTGCATTAGGAGATGACTGAAAATGGCAATCACCAGCTGTTGGTCAAGGCCCGATTCCAGTTTAAGCAGACCAATGAAGACGAGCTGTCAATCATAAGGCGACATCATTTACGTCACCCGGGTCGAGGAAGGAGGATGGGAGGGGACCCTTAATGGGAAACAGGCTGGTTCCCCAGTAACTATGTCAGAGAAATTAAATCTACTGGTAAGAGAACCTATTATTAATTGGTATTAATATTAACTGTTATTCTTTTCTCTTCCCGCTTATGGGGTTGCATACTTTTTGTAAGCAGCTGCCCCCAATTGATTCATTTGGAAGGGCAGAATATAAGGTTAATAAATGAAATGCTTTTTTCCTGTTTTCCCTACTATAGCTTTTTAGAGCACACTTTCCCCTAATGTGTGCCTTTTGTGCATAATGGTTGGAGAACTGTGATCACAAATTTGGAAAAACTGCAAATACCAAAGGATGGCTGTGTTCCAGTTCCCGTGCTGTTTCGATAGGTACAAATCAGGAAGGTTTGCACTAAAATCTGTGCCAGACCAAATTTCGCCTCCATCCCTAGCCAAGGATGTGAGTTGTAGTTTAGCAATACAGTATCTGCAGAGCCAGATTCTACATTCCTGCATTAAACCGTGTGGTTGCCCATATCTCAGTAAGACCGAACCTTCATATGGTCTAGCTGCTTCATATGTTCGTTGAAATTGGGATGGTGAGATATTGGTTTAAGGATCTTGTTCCAGGCCCCCTGGCTGTGCTTTCATATTTTTCAGTCTGTCACTGTAAGGCAGAGAATGCTTCCTTGTTCCTGTTCCTCTAAATGAAAAGGACCGTTTGGGTTTGTCACCCAGCTTTAAGGAAATAAGGCCAAACAGCCCCAAATTTATCATTACAGCCATCGACACGTGTTCCTTGTATCAGGGCAGCGAAGTTCTCACTGAGATGTTGATCATACTCCCCGCCCACAAGGACAACGTCTCCAAGACAGGCTTTGATCTGTTCCAGCGTGGCTGTCATATGATGGTCATCTCTCTTGGCATCCTGGGATGTCCTGGGGGCTCAAGGCTGGCTTGCCACTGTCCTGCTTCTAGGGACGTCTTGGAAGTGCCACAGGATCTGCCCTCTTACAGAGCCAGAAAGCACTGCAAGGGAATGAGCAATAAATAGAGGCAGAGTGTGACCTTGGGGGTGGGGTGGGGGGAATCAGATGGCTCTGCTCATTGCTGCTTTCACTTCTGCCTTGTTCTCTGGGCAAACCATAGGTTCTAACACTGGGTCGCAAGCTCTTCGGGCAGGGAGCTGTCCTTACAGCAATGCTTTTTTTTTTTAAAGGCAATGTAATATATAAAAATTGGAAACAAACAGCTACAAGTATGGATACAAATAAGGAAATAAAGGAGCAAGTAAATCTGAGACAGATAAACTCCGACCTGGGCTAAACGAAGCTCTCGTGCTCTTTTCCAGGCCACGCGACTTAACAGCCTGCTCTGCATTCTCCACACTGCTTTTGCCTGGCTGGAATGTGCCCTTAAATAATGCCTTCTGTTTGTTTAACTGTTAGAAGACCTCTAAAGGCAGCCCTGTTTAGATTTTAATGTTTGAAGTTTATTCTGTTTTTAATGTTCTGTTGGGAGCCCCCCAGAGTGGCTAGGGAAACCAGCTGGATGGGCAGGGTATAAATAATAAGTTGTGTTGCTGTTGCTGCTGTTGCTGCTGCTGCTGTTGTTGGTCTGTTGTGTTTATTTGCTTGCTTGCTTGGATGAGAGATGGGCAGGGGGGGGGCTGGAATTTATTTATTTAATAAAAGTTACACACGGCTTGATTGTAAAAAACCCAACCTCAAAGTGGTTTACAAAAAATAAAACAATGAAATTCTCAGCTAAAAACAACAATGTAAAAACCTTCAACATAAAAGCCAACAGTAAACTAAAAAACCAAATTAAGGCACATGCCAGCATTTTCTACATGTCTCGAGTGGCTTTCCTAAACAAAATCTTTCTTAGCAGGAATCGAAAGTGAACAGTGAAGGCACCCACCTTGTGTCAATAGGCAGGGAGTTCCAAAGACTGGGTCCTGTCACGCTAACAGGTTGCAAATGTAAAAACCTCTGGCTTTTGTGTAGCTGGAATATGGCCAGTTTTACAAATGTGAGAGTCACCCTGGTACACCAGAGTTGTACTGGGTGGTTTAAAAAAATTGCTGTAAATAAATTTCAGGAACCTCTAAAACTACCCAGTTTGCTGGCTTTACTGAAAGAACCTATTGTCAACATCAGTCAATACTACAGCCTGGCAATTGCAATCTGTTTCTTGCCTGCACAGTTGTTTAAATTTTGCTTGAGATGCCACTCTTCTCACCAGCACCTGACAGAATAAGGGCAATTCTATGTAACAATTCCCACTGCTTCTTTTCCAGATAAACCACTTTCTCCAAAAGCTTTGAAAGGATTGAAAGCCCTCAGCTCACCAAAAATTACTATGCCGTGGTAAGTTTGTTAAGTCCCCATTATCACTCAGTGCTGTTAATTAGAATTATTACTCTTATTATCCACAGGGAGTTGTTGTGTTGTTGTTGTTGTGTTGTTGTTGTTTGTAAGACTGCAGGTGTAGTCCTTGAGGTCTTACCATATTCTCATTTGAACCAGAGAAGTTACTAAGAGTTCCAAATGGGAGCATTTTCCCTCGAGGCATTTGAACATTTGCTGTCGACATTTATATATAAAATAAATAAATATATATGTAAATATATTCTTTATTTTTAAGTTGTATTATATGTTTTGCCATGAGATTTAGAGAAGTACCAAAAAGCTTTTCGAGGGAACTACCGGTATTTACTGAGCGTTTCATTCTGACTTGTTTGCGGGGAGGAGGTTAGACGACGATGCATCAAGCAACTGTTACCCTACACCTTCTAGTGCATTTTCCTCATCACTTTCCTTCCTGCAAAGGTCCAGTTTTCCAAGGGAAACAGGTTTTGTTGCACAGGGCCATTGAATGAGCATTGATTGCTTCATCTAAATTTGCCTGGATGTGACTGAATCCCAAGATCACCACAATCTGGAAGTGACCAGACGTGAGAGCTCCCTCTGGAGGCATTTACGCAAGCATTCTGCCATGTGCAGAGTGATTTAAGAGTGGAGCAAAGTCTGAACTACATGCTCCTGATGATATTTTATATATATATATATATATTATATATATTATATTATATATATATATATTACACACACATTTATATCACATCTTAATATAAAATCATACCATCACACAATGATATCATTAAGTGAAGGAAATTAACCCCTTCCTATATCCAGTTACTCGATGACCTGGAGCATGGAAGGCAGATTGAGGCAGTCTATTGGGTGCACAAGCACAGTGTAACAGCCTGCCCATGTGTGTTAAATACTGGGGCGGGGAAACCTAATCTTCCCTTTGAAATGCTGGCAAGCAGCCATCTGGGCGAAGCTAGCATGTTCGGCTACCCCAGCGATCTGCCCCAGGGCTCCCATTTATTGAGATCATTTTGCATGTCTCTGCTCACCCTTCCTTTCTCTCTAAATCTGCTTGACCTACCGTTGAGACATCTTGGTGCTATGTGGGTGAGTTTGACACACAGGATGTGACACTAATGGGGTAGGAAAATGCTCCGGCTGAGAACAGAGTTGGGCCTCGAGACAGCAGGCAGAATACATTGGCATTTAAAATAGATCTACGTCATTGTGTTGAATTCCCTGGCTTGGTGGTTCCAGCACAAGCAGACTCCTTTGAACAGAAACTGAAGAGAGGAATGAACATTGGGTCCTAACTGAGTTGCATTTTTAGCATAGTGCTGGGAATTGTAGCTCTGTGGGGGGGGAAACTACAGTTCCCAATATTCTTTGCAGGAAAGAATGAGCTTTAAATGCATGTTTGTGTGTGCAGCCTAAGATGTTCCTACAGTGTATGCCAGAAAATATTTTGTTATTAGAAATAAGCAATAAAGGATGCCAATCTTAGACTTCTGAAACTCCTTACGAGACCTGATTCTCGTGATCTCTGCAGCTGGAGTATCTATTTGCCCTGTTTGATTATAGAGAACGACTCAGCTCCTCCACTGTGTCCTCACAGAAGTAGAGATTGAGCAGGGATTGAATAGTGGGGAGATTCTGCATATCCTTTTTTTACCAATGGCCGTGCCTTTTTTAACCATGGAGTGATTGCCATAGCATGCAAGTGGCATGGAGTTGGCTTACGGAGAGCATCTGATCCCTGGTAAATTCTGGCCCTGATGTTAGCACCTTGGCTTCAACTGGTTCCTTCATCAGAGCAGCAGACTCTATGGCGCAGTAATTAGGTGCCCAGCCTGCAGAAATCAGTCCTCTCCCATAACACTAGAACTTGTGGACACCTAATGAAGCTGGATGTTGGGAGATTAAGGACAGAGAAAATAAAGCACTTATTCATGCACTGCATAGTTAAATTATGGAACTGGCTCTTCCAGAGATGGTGAGGGCCACCATCTTGGATGGCTTGAGAAGAGGATTGGACAAATCCATGGAAAAGGAGGCTGTCAGGGCTGCTAGCTATGATGCCTATGTTCTGCCACCACTGCCAGAGGTGATTCTGCCTCTGAATGCCGCTTTATGGGGATTATGAGAGAGAAAGGCAAATTGTAGCTTCTGAAGAAGACCACAGCAGGGAAAAGGTTAAATTCTCCCTCCACACCACATGATTATCGCCTTCCCACCGCCCACTCTAGCAGCTGCTGTGTCTTTTAAATCATCCATCTTAAATGGAATAAATAATAAATCCAGGTTCGAACCCAGAAGCTTCCCAAAAGCAAAGCCCTTCATGCATGATATGCTGGCCTCTTTCCCATGAGGGAACTCAGTGGCAGAACATCTGCTTTGCATGCAGAAAGTCCCAAGATTTAATCCCTGGCATCTCCTGGTTGTTGTTGCATCCATCTGTCTCAAGAAACAACCGAATACACCTCCGTGAGTGAAGTCAAACTGCTGTGTTAGCAGCACCAAATGACCTTTCTGGGGTGCAAGCGTGGACAGTGTGCCTGAGGTCCTGGGCTGCCCAGAGGACAAGACCTTCCCTTTGGTCCAAAGGATATGGTCCAAACGAAAGCAGAGCAAGGCGTTTGGCACCCGCTTGGCTGTTGGAGTTGATGAAAAGAGGCATGCAAGGCGCCATCCAACCATCTTAGGGTCTCCATTCTGGATTTGTGTAGATTTCTTGTCCTGAATATATCCCACATGGCAGTGGAGGTTTAGGATCAGCTTTCCCTCTCCTAGATGGGCTGCATTCCCAGGTGGATGAGCCCCTGATAAGGCTGATCTCTCTCTCTCTCTCTCTCTCTCTCTCTCTCTCTCTCTCTGTGTGTGTGTGTGTGTGTGTGTGTGTGTGTGTGTGTTCAAAACACACACCCCTCTCTTTCTTACACACACACCCTCACTTGCTACAGGTACTTCAGAATATCCTGGAAACCGAACGAGACTATGCCAAGGAGCTTCAGGTGCTTCTGGGAACGTACTTGAGACCTCTCCAGTCCTATGACAAGTAAGATCCAACTTGCTATTGAGCTGATGTCTTCTCAAGATGGATAGAGATTAGTCCTTGATTTGTACAAATTCTTGAATGGTTATTTACTATTTAGATTTCCCCAGCTCCAGAGCCTGTCGCTGGTTAGACTTCATGCTTTAAAATATATTTTTACCTGAATGTGCTCTGAATCCAAAAGTTTTAGTGATGGACACAGCTTTAAAACTTTTAAACACCCTACTCACAGATTTTTAAGGTTCCTTTCAAATGTTATATTTCTTTTCCATTATTTAAGCTTATCCCCAAAATGGACAAAAGAGTCCTCTTATTACAGGAGGAGAGATACATATTCAAAATTCAAGTGTGTTGTGGAAATTGAGGAACAGGTTGTTGGTGATCAAAGATCAAAACACTGTAACTGATATGATCACAGTCTATTTCAGGGGTGGGCAGCCTCTGACCTTTGGACTGGACTTGACCCACCATGCCTCCCCATTTTAGGAAAGCCCACCCACGCACCCTATGACAAGTGTCATGCGTGATGTCAGGGGTGGAGTGGGTAAGGGCAAGGCTTCAAAGGGACAATCAGGAGCTCAAAATAGCCTCCTGATTGCTCTTTTGCTGAAACAGAAGAAGGCAGCAGGAGTGCAAGGAGGGGGGGCCTGCTTTTTCCTCCCAGTGATGCTCCTTGAAGCCTCCCCATGCTGATCCTTTCAACCTCTGATGTCCAAGGTTGAAAGGACCAGTGCAAGGTGGACTCTGCAAACCTTCCCACACACCCGCTTCCAACCTCCAGTGTCTCCTGGTTCCTGTAGCTTCTGTCCTCAGTGCTCCCAAAATTGAGACAAATTAGTCTGCAGAGGGTTGGGAACCCTGCAAAGGATTTTGACAATGTGCGTGGCTTCACCCGCCTGGCAAATTGGACCCCCAAGGCCCATCCTAATAAGGATTAAGCCTGTGGACCCTAAAAGGTTTTCCTCCCCATGCCCAATGGAAGCTTCCTGTTACATGAAATGAAACCGCCATATTCCTTCAGTGCTTTTTAATGAGCAGATTTGAGTTGCCCACTGTCTTGGTATTTGAATTCTAGGCTGAGTGCCATGGATATTGCATCTTTACTTGGAAATGTGGATGAAATCTGCACCTTTCAGCAAACTCTCAACCAGGTGCTGGAAGAATGTGCTCAGTAAGTGCTTGACATTGCATTCGGGCAAATATTTCCCATTTCTTTGAAGCCTGCTAATTGGGAGGGGTGGGGTCAAGAGGAAAGGATTGTCCAGTTGGAATATATGTAGGGAAGGGGGAGAAATTCATATCAGTTCAGCTTTTAATGTGAGCCTGACTAAGCCACACTTGCCAGAGCAATGCACAACCCAAAGTACGGTACTGCCAGCCTTTTAAAATTCTCACTTCTCTGAATTTTCCAATTCAGTTCTCCAACCAAAAAAGGTTGGATACATGCATTCATGAAAATACCACCCACACTTTATTCTAGGGGAAATCGCTCACAAGGAGGTGCGCACTTTGCAGAATTGTGCACAAAACTATATCTGCCAGGAGAAATGTAAACTTAACACACTGACATATCTTTTGGGGGATCTTTTTAAAAAAGTATAAACTGAAATATGGAAAACTTAATTTAAGGTTAGGAAAAAATGGAAGTGATTGCTCCATCCTTGCTTAGATATAAGAAAACCTGATTTGCAAAATGCTTCTTGTCTTTGGAAATGTTCTGTGACCTTTAGCAAATTCTTGGCCTTGCTTGCTCATATGCATGTTGTAGGCAAGGGCTTGAGTTTGGGAGATTGTGCTTTGCTAGCCAGGTGAGCTCCTGGCTGGGGTGCAAGACATGACCTCCTGACCAACTCCCCATTCCCTTAACCATTACACAGAAGCCTGCTCTGAAACCCTTCCCTTGTATATTACCTGCAGGCTCCCAGAGCACCAGCAAAAAGTGGGGAGTTGCTTCATAAGCCTGATGCCCCAGTTCAGGTCTCTGTACCTCACCTATTGCGCTAACCATCCTTCTGCAGTCAACGTTGACTCAGCACAGGTAAAAATTAAAATATTATTCTATTAGCTTTTCTCTCTCCCTGTCTTCTTCCTCTTCCTCCTTCCCTTTTAAATCCCCCCTTCTTCCCTGTGCAATCCAGGAACTCTAAAATCCTGAATTATGGAGAATCTGAAAAGGCAAGTTACAGGTGGGTAGCCGTGTTGGTCTGCCATAGTCGAAACAAAATAGGAAATTCTTTCCAGTAGCACCTTAGAGACCAACTGAGTTTGTTCTTGGTATAAGTTTTCGTGTGCATGCATACTTCTTTAGATACCATCTGAAGAAGTGTGCATCTGAAGAAGTGTGCATGCACACGAAAGCTCATACCAATAACAAACTTAGTTGGTCTCTAAGGTGCTACTGGAAGGATTTTTTATTTTATTTTGGCACATCCTGTTATTCCTCTCTATTACCTTGTTGCTGGTTAGGTGTGATTAAATATTATTATAAGGTATTTATTTATGTTGATTGCTTATCTACTGTACATGTAGCAACAATAAGTTACCAGATATAGGAATTACAGTGTATTTTTAAACTCATAAACATTTTATTTTGTTTTAAAAGTGCCATTCAAAATGGTACCCGCTAGAGACCCTAAGAGCAGCCATGTTGTTTCAGAGCAAGAATCCATTTTGTTCCATATGCCTTTTTTGTGCACCTGTCTTCCAGTGATGAGCTGGAGAAGTTCATGGAGATTCAGGGAGCCCCTTGCCCAGGGATACTGACCTTAACCACAAACCTCAGCAAACCATTCACACGACTGGAGAAATACATCATCCTTCTGCAAGAGCTTGAGCGGCACATGGAGGTGAGCTCAGTGGCCGGGAGAGGCATACCTGCTAGCAAAAGAAGGGTTGGTTTGCACCCTCTGAGCAATCATGTCCCTGGTACTTTTGGCCAACTCCCAACAGCAGGGTATGGTCAGCCATTCAAAGACCACATTCCCCAGGGGATTGTAAGTCAGAGGCCACATGCTGAAAATGCGCAGAACCAAAGGCAAAGTGGCCACGCTCCTTTATTCTTCCTTCAGCTCCTCTTTCTCCTTTTCATAGAATTGTAGAGTTGGAAGGGACCCAAGGGTCATCTAGTGCCATGCAGGAATCTTTTCTTTCTGCCGCCCCCCCCCCCCCGCTTTCCCCTCATTGCCACCCATGTGAAACTAGACCAAGGACCACATGAAATTAGACCAAGGTTGTCCACCCCTGCTCTGTGGATTTTCATTTGCAGCTTTTGCCGACACGAGTAACCCAACTTCAGGCCTCAAATACTAGCTTGTCTTGTTTCACCTCTGACCTTCTGGGCACCAGGTAGGTCCAGAGGCAAAAGCAGGCAGAGAAATGAAGGTTATCTTTGTATACAGTAGGCTGGTTTCTGCATGCACTCTCTCGCAAACCATCTATGCTCCCATTCAGGCAAGGAAAAAGCAGTTTCAGAGTCCAAGGCACATTCCAGCCAGGCAAAAGTGCTTCAGGAGGGCTGATAGAGAGTTTTGGAGGAATCTGAACCCCAGCCCTGTGGGAGATTAGCAGCAAAACCTAACTGATGCATGCTCTTGCAAGCATGAGAAGGGGCTCAGACCACAGAGCTGTATTGCTGAGAGGCAGATACTCAGACCATAGAAATGCAATGGGTAGAGAGGAGTCTCTGTGATGTCATTTCCCCTCCTCTCCTGCAGAGGAAGGAAGAGTTGGGATAGCTCAGTTGGTAGAACATGAGGCTCTCAGGGTTGTAGTTTTGAGCCCCAGGTAATGCGAAACGTTCCTGCATTGTATGGGGTTGGACTAGATGATCCCTGTGGTCCCTTCCAACTCTACAATTCTTTTTGTCAGTGTGCGTGTGTTATTAAAGATTTTCTTGATTTACAAAAGTATGTGCAATGTCTCTCTCATATTTTTTCCATGTAACATTTTTACAAATCAGTTTCATTTGTTGAGACATTAGGAAGAAAAGGGGGGTGGGGAGATAGGTTGGGTGAGGTGATGATGTTTCTATTTTACTTAATATATGTGGGGTGGGGTGTCAGCATTGTTTGTGCAGGTTCTCTGTTGTTCGCTTGTGTTCCTTTGGTGGTGAGAGAGGTTGGGGTTGGCGTAGGTGTGTGATTGTTCATTTGTGGTTGGCTGTGGTGGTCTTTGTTTTCATGTGTGAATGGGGTGGGTGGGTGTTTTGGATCAGGTTAGCCATATTGATTTGTATGCTGTTGGTGGATTTTTGTCATTGTATTGTTGGGCTGTGTGTGTGTGATAAAGGGGAGCCATACCGGGGTGAAGGGTCTTCTTCTATTTGTCCCCATGTCAGTTTCAGTTTATTGATTAATTTTTCTAGTAAGGCCGTTTCCCATACTATTTGGTACCATTGGTCCATGCTTACTCCTGACAGATCTCTCCAGTGTCCCTGGTTATGATGTTTCTGGCTGCTGAGAGTAGATGGGTTATGAGTTCTTTGTGGTGTAAGTGGGCATTATTGTCTTGGAAGGTGTTTAGTAGGGCCAATTCTGGGGTGATTTCTAATACTTGCTTGGTTATTTTACATATTTCTCGTATGACTGTTGGCCAGAATGGATTTTGGGGCACTCCCACCACATGTGGAGGTATGTGCATGTGGAGGTGCACCCTCTCCAGCATTTTGGTGAGGTTCCTGGGCGTATTAGTGCTACGGTAATTTTCTTGGTGTTAGGTACCACCTGTAGGTGAGTTTCAGAGTGAGTTCTTTTCTTTTCGTTGATATGGATTTAAAGGGGGGGGGGTTAGACCACTTTCTGGTCCATTGAGTGGGGTTAATCTCATAGCCTATGTCTTCCTCCCATTGTTTTTTGATTGTGTCTAGAGGGTTCGTGGGATTTTGGAGTAGTATTTTGTATATTGCGGATACCATCCCTCTGCCGTGTCCCTTTGTTGTTAGTGTGAGATTTTCAAAGGTTATCAGGGGCCTAGTTGCTGCTGATTTTACTGCTGGATTGTTTAAGAGGGCATGTAATTGGTGATATGTTAACCAGGGCATTTGGGTGTCTTCTAGTTTGTCTTGTATTTCTTGTGTTTTTATACAAGTCTCTTAGGCGATATAAGCCTCTGGTTTGCCAGGTTTGAATCTGGAGGTTTTGTGCTGCGTGGTGGAATAATGGGTGGTATGCCAGGGGAATTAGTGGGGATGGGGTTGGGGATAGTTTGCCTATTACTGTTTTCCATGCTTTGAGCATGGTCTGTGTGTACCTATTAAGTGTTGTGGGAATTTTCCTTAGTTTGTTTGGGAGGAGAGGGTATGCTGTGGTGCAGGTATTTTCAATTGTGTCCCTCTCTAGGTGTGTCCATTGGTTTGTCTCATCTTCAAGTACAGTATATATGGGATTATATGACATATTTGGTTGTCAATATAGTATGTTTCTATGTTGGGGATTCCCCATCCTCCTTCTGAGGTGGGGAGGTGCAGGGTTTGGGGCTTATTCTTGGTTTTTTGTGTGAGAAGATAAAGGAGTGTTATTTTCGCTGCCATCTTCGGAGTTGGGTTTGGGGAATCCAGATTGGGAGGGTTTGTTTTGGGAGGGTGATCATTTTCATCATGGCTATTTTGTCTGAGAGAGTGAAATTTGTGTTGTTCCATCTCTTCAGGTCTTTGTTTATTGTCACCACAAGGGCTTGTAGTTGTGGAGATATAATTTATTAAGGTTTCTGGTTATTTGTACCCCTAGGTATCTGAACTTGGTGTGACCAAGTTTTATCTTGGTGATATTAGTAAGTTCTTTTTGGGTGTGAGGGGGGTGTTGAAGCACATAGCTTCTGATTTTGCAAAGTTTACTTGTAGGCCCAATATCACTGCAAATGTGTTGAGTTCTCTCATTAGGGAGGTTGCTGTGTTTAAAGGGTCTGGTGTTGTGACCATTAGGTCATCTGCAAAGAGCCCTAATTTATAGGTTCTGCAACTCTACAGTATGATCAAACTTCCTCCAACTCTCTCTTCCTTTGACCAGTGATGGAGGCAGACATGCCTCCACTTGCCCTAGCTTTAGGCACATGCCTGAAGCTGGTTATGCAGTAAACATAAGTATCTTGCCTGCATAGTTTTTATGGCTACCATTGCTGTGAACCAATGCATGATTATAAGTAAGTAAATCAGATTTTTAAACTTAGTTTACAGGTTGTTGCCCAGCTCTGTGTTAAGCGGCGTCTAAGAAAGAGAGAGCCAGTTTACTTCATTAACTGGACTTGCTCAAAACAAGATTTTAAAGTCTAATTCCTATGCTTTTACTTTTGCTGCCAAAGATGGGATTTTGAAACTGTCCAACCCACAGACGAGGGCACCTGGAGGGACAATTGCAATTAATATATCCTCTCCTATCCATTAAAACCCATCCCACAAGTCCTGAGCTTCCCCACCCCACTTTTGGATGGTTGTAAACCGCCTTAATATCCTTTGGGTAAAAGTCAGTATATAAATGATTCCAAAAAATAAGAATGGGTCCTAATATAACCTGCGCCCCCTTGATCTACTGCAGTTTGACTTACACACCCACACCCAGCTCCATCCTATGTTTCAACTAGCAGCATCTTAGGTTGGGGGGAATGTGTTATGAAAACACACACACACACACACATACACACGTACCTGGCCTTTCACACTCGCTAAAGCTTCTTTTCCTAGGAAGCTCATCCAGACCACGAAGATGTCTTGAGAGCAATCACACCTCCTTCAAGTCTTGTGGTAAGTCTTGGAAGCAGGCTCTGTGAGCCACACATCACCAGGAGTGGAGCAACCTAGGGGGATAATGGAGGGTCAAAGACCCATGACTACTTCTGCAGCGGGGTCCCCGTCTCCAATGTCTGCCCATTTGGCATGAAAGGGGAGTTTTTCAGCCACTGAGAAGGTGTCTTCTCACCTTCTCACCCAATCAAAGTGGAAGGAGGTGAGTCAGCCGCTGAGGATTGGCTCCTAGGGTCACTCTGGAGAATGTGCACAGGAAGAACACAGAGGACAGATTGTTCCGTGTGTTCCAAAGCGCAGCATTTAGGGAAACTGGAAAAAACAAGGTGCTTCAGTTTCAAGAAGGTGGTTGCATGTTCTGCTACATACAAGGAAAACACAAGTTAAGCTACTCTGAAAGAAATATTGGAGCATATCAAATTGTCTGCCCATTCTTTTGCACAGAAAATAAGTTGATCTGTTTGAAAGGCAACACATAGAGGTCTGCATTGACCATTATAATATTTATATTTTTATTTTTATTTCTGCAAACCTTGGGTCTTCCTAATCCTTCCTCTGACTTATGCATGGATGGTGCTGTTTTGCCCAGATATGGGTCTATGCTTGTAGAACGAGTTCACCATTTGTATGGGATAGGAGTAAGGAACCCACCCAAGCGCCCAGTTCACTTCTGTGCAACTTCCTTGGAGCCACGTGCCAGTGGTGGGAGGGGTGGCTGGAGACAATAATGGGCAGATCAACAATGCAAATTTTACCTTTCCATGGAATGCTCCTTTCTACTTCCACCAACACCTCTATCATCCATCCAGGCAAACAAGTTATTGGAGTTCAAGGCACATTCCAGCCAGGCAGAAAAATATTGAAGGAGCATATGAAGTGAGGGCTGTGTCTTACAGGGAGTTCACTGGGGAGGGAGTTTGGCCTGGGGAGAATCTGACTGCGAGGGCCACATCTGACCCCCAGTACAGATGTTTCCACCCCTAGTATGTGTAAGGAGTGCTCCTTTGAATCCCCCCCCCCCGTGTGCATTTTCCTAGGAATGTTCACTCACATAAATTCAGAAGCTGTGGAGATTTAAAAGGGGGACTTAAACTCTCCACATGGGGGCACCCTTTCCCTACTCAAAGCTTGATCTTCTGTTCTTAGGAAAGCAAAGATTCTTTCTTTCTCTTGCCTCTTCCGCTGCCTTCACTGTAGCCCAGTCTGGATAACCCGCTTCCTTCCTCATCACAGAAGAAGCACATGTTGTGGTGGGAAGGTGGGCAGGAGACTTCTGAATCTGGGTGCAAAGAAGGAGGTGAATGTTGGTTGAAAACAGGAAAGAAAAGAGGCGTTGAGTTAGCTCAGATGGCTGGGGAGTGGGGGCATCGCTGTGCTTCACCCGCACAAGGTCCCTGGTTCAACCCCCTACATTTCCACAAAAAAAGAGCAGGAAAAATCCTTCTCTTCTGCCTGAGACCCTGGAGAGCTGCTGCTAATCATAAGAACACTGAAGAGCCCTGCTGGGTCAGTATAAAGGGGAATTCTAGTCCTGCACTCTGTTCTCTCAATGGCCAACCAGATGCCCAAATAGGAAACCCACAAGTCGGACCCGAATCACTTGCGATTCCTAGCAACTAGCAGAGGCTATTGAGGCAGAACGTGGCCATTGTGTCTAGCAGCCATTGGAGCCACGAACCATCCTTCAGTTCTTAAATGAGGCATCCAGAACTAGGCATCTATTCCCTCTGCTCCCATTTCTTTGTGTTTTTGTTGGAGAGGGAAGTGAAACGGGGGTTTGTGTTTGCCTTGCTTTTTATGCTTGCCCTCTGATCTGTATCCAAAGCCTTTCTTTTCTCTCTTGGCAGTCCCAGTGTCAGGAGATGAGGAAGAGGAAACAGCTTGAGCTCCAGATCCTGTCAGAGGCCATCCAGGGATGGGAGGGCGAAGACATAAGATCAATGGGCAACGTCCTGTATATGTCACAAGCCTTGGTCCAGTATGGAGGGAGTGAGGTGAGAGCGGCAGGACTTAATATCCTAAACCTTGAGGGCTGGACTCTTTCTCCATCACCTCTTTGTCTGTTCTCTGTGGTCAAGGGCCCTGTATGACCCTCTTCCCCCAGCTCCGTCAGAAAGGAGGTTTCTCTCATTTACACATCTCAAGTCCAATATGGGAGAAGTGGGGAGCTGAGAGGGCAGACTTAAAGAGAAGAAGACCAGTGAATACCACTTGTGTTTGGCCTCTGTGATTTCCCTCCCTGACCTTAAATGAACAGGAGGATTGTGGGGATTTTCGCTCGCATTTACATTTCTGGCAGAATTCTCCAGCATATCTAATTCAGCCCCTTCCCGGGCTTGTGATGGTGTGAGACTCAGGTAGCAGCAGGGTGTGCCATTTTATGAGTGGTGAAACTTAATTTTGCAAATTTCTACAGGAATGGAGTCTTTAAAATGGTGGTTTTAGGTGTGAGGAATTCAAATCTCCTAAAGTTTTTGGAGAACAGTTAGCTTGGTAAACCTATGTTTTGATGAAGAGAACATGAACTGCTTTTGGAAACCCGAATAATTTTAATTTGCCTTCTGAAAATGCTGGCATTGCTAAATAATTTATTAATATTATTAATATTAATATTAATTTATAACTGATAGTACTTGGCAGTCTTTTAATGATTTCTGTGCAGTTTTACACACATTTTACTTGCCGGTCAAAACTAAATTATATTAATTGACCGGTAATCAAAATATATTTTGGAATCCCCAAGTCATGTTACAACTTTTAGCACTTTCCTCATTTCGGAATTTGAAACTGAAAAAATTCAACACGCGTGACTTTTCCTTTTTTGTTTCAGGAAAAGAAGAGAGATACCTCATGTTGTTTTCTATGCCCCTGCTGATTCTCTCTGCCAGTCCTCGGATGAGCGGATTATGTATCAAGTGAGTAGTGTCTTCTTGGGTTTGCAGGAATTTTGGCTTTTTTTTTTTTTTTTTTGTGGAAGGACAATTGTGCATTATGGCCACGTGTTTCCCCCCAAAAAAATCCACCAGAGGGATACCTATGACTTTTCTAGCCTTTTTTGCTAATTGACCCCTGCCATTCATAGGTGCAGCTGGAGTTGGACAATTCTGTCAATTTCACTTTCTACTCTTGATTTTTTCCAGCTTACATTTGGTTCAGTCCGTTTCATCAACAATTTGTGGGGAGAGAGATGGCGTTCCTTTTAAAAAGTCTGCACAAAAATGCTCATACATGTTCTGTGCTGTCGCTATTAAGCTACGGTCCGCACAATTAGGTGGCTCCTGATCTTCTTTGATTTAAGTATTATAATAATCTGAATTGTTGATTTTTAAATTAATTTCTAAATTTATTCTTTTAAAGCAATAATTATTAATTTTAATGTACTTTAATTTTAATACGGCCAACCCCTTTTTAGATCAAATCTCAGATCAATTTTAAATTGCATTTATTATTGATTCTGTATGTGTCTTTTTTGTGTGTGTGTGTGCTGGTCGTCGACCGTAATAAAGTACTTACTTTACTTACTTACTTACTTTCCTTACGCATACATTGATGCGCTTCCACTTATCCTAACAGATGCATTTTTTTTCTGTAAGCAGGTTGCCTAATATACACAGCTTTCCCTAAAATAATGTAGTTTTGTACATTATTTGCAGCAGAATATGCTTTTTTTGTGCACACACTTTGCCTGGGGAGCTGAATCACAAAATTTAGAAAGAAGCAGGAAATTCAAAGGAGAGCTCCATTTTAGTTTCCCTATTAGTTCAGGAAATGTAAATGAGGTAGGTTTGCATTAAGTAAAAAAAAAATCTAATCATTTGACAATTATTAACAATAATCAACAAAACTGCTCCAGAAAAAAAAGACTTGAAATCATAATATTTTACAAGAAAGGATGACTTAAGATAAATGACAATATTCTTCCAAAAGAACCCCCTCAAAATATCCTTGAATTTGCTTTTGCAGGAATAATTATTTCTTGACATTTGGTTTCCCCAAAATTTATTTCCATATTCACTTGCATTCTCATCCTTAGATGTACTTTTGACAGTGTAGCCAAATTCCAGACTTTATGAAGCCAATCTTTCCAAGGAGCAATACAACTTTTATTTTTATAAATACTTATGGAAGCACCTTAGGGACGCGGGTGGCACTGTGGTCTAAACCATTGAGCCTAGGGCTTGCTGATCAGAAGGTTGGCAGTTCGAATCCCCATGATGGGGTGAGCTCCCATTGCTCTGTCGCAGCTCCTGCCCACCTAGCAGTTCGAAAGACACATCTAGTGCAAGTAGATAAATAGGTACCGGCTTCGGTGGGAAGGTAAACGTCGTTTCCGTGCACTGTTCTGGTTCGCCAGAAGCAGCTTAGTCATGCTGGCCACATGACGCGGAAAAACTGACTGTGGGACAAACACCGGCTCCCTCGGCTAGTAAGTGAGATGAGCACCGCAATCCCAGAGGCATCCGTGACTGGACCTAATGTCAGGGGTCCCTTTACCTTTACCTATGGAAGCACCATAAACCTGGCCCTAGATTAGAGCAGGCTTTCTCTCTTCGCTTTTATTTAACACAGGAAGGCACACATCACTTAAGATGCGCTGAGGCATACGTGTAGTACCATTTAAGATCAAAGAAACCCAGCTCCCCTGCTCCCTCCCTTTCAAAACTACTATTTGAGTCATATACAGATTGTGCATATTCAGCTAAATGATTTGATGAGTTGACTTGGGTTTCTTTAATAAGGTGGCAGTCCCTAAAATTTACATACTGCAAAAAGTCAGTCAAAGTTGCTCAAGAAAACGTTGACATAATACCTTTATTTTCTTTCTTTCTTTCTTTCTTTCTTTCTTCTTTCTTTCTTTCTTTCTTTCGAGCAGGGAAAGCTCCCTTTAATAGGTATGATTGTCACAAAATTAGAAGATGTGGAAGTCAATGAACATGCTTTTGAAATTTCAGGTCAGTGTGCTGCTAGCAGCTTAGATGCATGCATTGAGTAGATTAGATTGAATATTTATACCCACTTTTCTACTGTAATGATACTCAAAGCGGCTTGCAATAGGAGGCAAAAAAGCAACATGCAGCAATGATGCAAAATGCTGAATACAATATAAAATACATAGGAACGTAAGAACATCAGGAGAACCTTGCTGGATCAGGCAAAAAGGCCCACCATCCTCTTCTCACAATGGCCATGCCTACATCCTGTGGGGAAACCCACAAGCAGCAACTGAGTGCACCAGCCACTCTCCCAACTTGTGAGTTCCAAGCTACTGGTATTCAGAGAGATGCCAGGTGGCATTCAGCTAAGTTTTACTCATAGTAGACTCACTGAAAACAATTACAAACTGAGGTCCATGAGTTTCAGTGTGCATATTTTCAGTAACACTGAGTTGAATCCTTCTGATGGCCTCTGACAATGGAAATAAGATGCTGCACCATGGTTGGTAGCCTTATTTAGTGGAAATAAATGGTGTATTGCAATGGTGGTGAACCTCTGGCCCGTAGGCTAAAATCCGGACCCTGGCAGGGCATTCCAGTTTGGCCCATGGTGGCATTTTCCACAAGGCCGCTCCTTCTGTCAATCAAGTGATTGTCACAGAATGAGTGGGCTATTTTGTTGTTGTTTTTAAATGAGTTAACCTGGTTGTACAGGGAGCCTGGTCGACCGGATTACAGTGCATTGCAACAGCAGCCAGGATCTGCACGACTGGCTTGACCATTTGCACAGGCTCACCAGGGGGACGGTTCAAGCGGCAGCCTCTCCAAGACACATTCCTGGGCTCTCATTCTGTAAGTTGAATCTGCTTTGTGGGGCAATCTTGGTCGGTTCCGAGCTCCTGGGAGGGAGGCAACACACCTTCCATTCCTGCAGGGGTTGCTAGTGTGCTGGAATCCACTATGATCAGAATTTTATGTAGGTTGAAGAGAGAATGGGTTGCATTCACCCTCTGCCCCTCACATCCCTTTTGAAGCCTCTTGCATTGTGTGCTCATTTATTAAACTGTTTGGGTTGGCCAAACCTGCAGCTCTTTATTCTGTTTCCTTGATGTTTCCCTAATTGTTGATTTCCACATTATATCTGAGCTTTCGCCCAACTGTGAAAAGCCACTTCCTGGATTTTTTAATTAAAATTATTATTTTCAATGTTACAAAACCACATTCACATTAAAACAAACATTTCCCCATCCCTATCTTTCTTTAAATAAACCAGTCATTTACAACATTCCCTTCTTCCCTGGTTCCTTTAATTTTCCCACCCTATCCTGCATATTCTTATATATCCATTTAAACTGCCTTATTCCTTTATTGTTCCTTTGCCATGTGTTATCTGTTGAATTCACCCTAATCCTACCAACGATTTCACATGTTTACAGTTGTTTTCCAGATACCCCACAAAAATTTCCATTCCTCTGCCACTTCTGGAAATGTAATAGTGTAAGTTTAGTGCAAGTTTCCAGAAAGAAAAATTGGGGGGGGGGGGCGCTAACAAAAGGTTTGCAAATACAGTGGTACCTTGGTACTCGAACGGTTTGGCTCCTGAACAAATCGGCTCCCAAGCGCCACAAACCTGGAAGTGAGTGTTCCAGTCTGTGAATGTTTTTCGGAAGCCAAACATCCGACGCGGCTTCCATGGCTTCCGAACGAGTGCAAGAAGCTCCTGCAGCCATCAGAAGCCGTATCTTGGTTTTCAAATCATTTTGGGAGTCGAACGGTCTACCAGAATGGATTAAGTTTGAGAACTAAGGTACCACTGTAGTGGAAATGAGCAACATAAATTGTGCTGTGCTCCACTATATTTCCCTTTGTGGCTTTTATGTTGTGTGAAAGCTCAAGTAGAATCTGAACATCAAGAACCTAGGAAATTGCCTTATCCTGAGTCGAGCATCTAGTTCAGTATTGCCTACACTAACTGGCAGTGGCTCCACAGGTTTGCAGGCAGTGTTCTCTCCCAGCATTACCTGGGGATAGAACCTAGGGCCTTCTGCATGCAAGGGCAGGTGCCCTTCCCCAAATGAAGCAGCACAACCAAAATGGGGTCCTTTTTCCTTTCCTTGGAAGATGTGGGAACTCCCAGCAGGTTAACAAGCTAAATCAATAAATAAGAATTGTTTTATCATCAGACTTTCAGCTCTACTGGACAAGCCCGTGGCCCGTTGGAGCCGCCCAAAATCCTTAAGCCCTGGACCTTAAGTTGCCTCCGCCCAGCACCTCCCCTCCGGCCATCGGTGGCACTCAGCTACAAAGAGGTAATTGTCACAAATGGGTCTGGGTTGTGCCGCTGGATGAATACTGGGCATTGCTGTCTCACTTTGTGACTGGATGTGTAAGCTTAACACAGAAGGCTGGCTCCACTAAGCAACATGTTTACAAATCCAGGCAGAAGGGCAACCCAAAGGCAAGGTTTTCCACTGCCGTAGAATTTTAGGATCGACCTTAGAAGTCATCTAGTTATAAATCCTGCTGTTCAATGCAGGAGCTATAATTTAGGACACACCTCCAGAATCCCTGAGGGATGGCTACTTGGCTTCTACATAATACTTCCAGAGGAGGAGCAGCTCCTGCTGGTTAGCAGAAATCTGCTTTGTTGCACTCTGGTCCAACAAAGGCACCTGCTCCGTGTTCTGCACGACAACCCTGCAAATATTTGAGGGCTGCTCTTATGTCTCCTTTGGAGGGGAGGGTGTCATGTCAGTAGCTCAATGAAGGTGTTGACCCAGTATGTGGCCAGCTGCAGAAAAGATAAAATTCCATGCCAGGGATCATTATTAGGAAAGGAACCCAATAGAAAACTGCCAATATCATAATGCTATTATACAAATCCATGGTGCAACCGCAATTTGGAATATTGTGCACAGTTCTGGGCTCCTTGTCTCAAAAAGGATATTGTAGATTTGGAAAAAGTTCAGGAAAGTCCAGCCAGAATGATCAGGGGGTGGAGCAACTCTCTTATGAAGTCCCCCCCCCAATTTTATCTTTTGGGTGTCTTTTTGTCTTTTTAAACCCATAGAAAACCTGGGATTCTTAGGAATAAAAGTATATTTCATATTTGGTAAAAAGGTAAAGGTTTACTGCTTCAGCAGCCAAACGTCTCACAGAGAAAGAAATCCACTTCCCCACTTAATTGCATCCATCCAATTTAATCTCACACTATAACAGGAAACTGGGCTGGCATAGGGAGTTATTTGCATCATACAGGAAACTTGTGTCACAACCCCCGGACGGTGTTACTATAAAATCACTCTTCAATACTTTTCAGGGATTTTTTTTTAATGACTCATTTTTTTACACGACTCACCCACCATACCGCTTGTGCTGGAGGCTTGCTGGCTTCTGTACACGGGTGCTGATGGTCCTATTTTTGTTCCTAAAATTTCATAAACATTGTCAGACATTGCCAAAGATGTTTGGTTTTGTCTTGCTCAGTATGCTTGTGTCCATTTTTCTTGGGAGTATATTCCATTGCTGTCCATGGGTCTAAGTAACTGAGCACTGGTGTGGTCATCAGTTTTTAAGTGTGGGGGGAGCTCATCATGGCAGTCAGCATTGCCCCACCAAAGAGAAATATCAAGTGGGCGTTGGAAATCCAACAACCATGCTATAAGGTAGTTGGATAAAGCCTTGCTCACAGGAGGCTGTGCTGGCTTCTGTTTTGTGTTCTGGCTCCGCCCACCATGGCTGGCTCCACCCACCATTGGCCAAGGCTCCATGGTTGAATTTCCTCTGTGAAAAGGTTACCTATTCCTGCCCTTGAGTTTCCTTGCTCCAGTTCTACTGTTCCTTGTAACTGCCTATTCACCTGCCCTTTTTGAGTGAGCAGTGACTCTCCTTTGGGAGATGCGTGTGATGAAGCCGGGAGGTGAAGGTGGGTGGAAATAGGTCCCCTTTGAGGGCGGGTGACCCTTTCTCAGGAGCAGTTGAGTGAGCTGACCACATCCAACATGGGGGAGTAGAAGATTTAGCCCCCTTCCTGCAGCAGAGGCTAGCTGGGAAGGGGGGAGACCCTGAGCAGTGAGTCATTCAGAGTTTGCAGAAGGAAACTTCTTCCATGAACAGAGAGCTTCTCGTCCCACAGGAGTTTTCCAGTGTTTAATCGATGCCTTTCCACCTTGTTATTATGAATAGTATAATCAAATTTGTCAGTCATTTTACAGAGCGGCTTAACAAGATAAGAAATGCAATAAGCGAAAGTAAAACTTAAACAGTGAGCAATGCAAAATAAATAAAATGCTCTTCCAGTGGTGAATCAGTAAGGGCAAGTCCTACCCACCCCGTTAAGATACCAGACTGAAAAAAGTCAGCCGCTTTTTTCATGAATCATGCTTACCTTCTTATGTTTGTCTTTGTTTTTTTTTTCTTTTTATGTTCATTCGGTAGAGGATGACTTACATTTTAAAGGTAAGGATGGAATCATCTCCATGACTTTCTGGGTCGCTGCATTGCATGTATGTTTTAACAAAGGACAAAGTGGGTTTTCCCCTTCTCTCTCCACCCCACCCACCCACGACCTTCTGCATTCGTGTGTCATACTTTCCCAGAGCAAAGCTCTGTGTTTGTTTGTTTGTTTTGCAATTCATTGCCGTTCACTTTACTGCGTTGTCCTGACTGCAAGCAGTGGGACTCACTCTCTAGCACTTCCGCAAAGGACACTTAATGCTGCGGCTGAATTCAGAGCATGGAAAAAAAGATTCATCTGTCTGTGGCTCTTAGGTCATCCTTTCCCAACCTAGTGCTTTCCAGATCATGGGAGCCCACAGGAATATTTGTGGTGTGTGAGGGAGCAAGCTAATTTCTATCAAAAGAAAGCCCTGGGAAGAATAGCGGCTGTACATTCTGCATCACATCTCAGGATCTGCAAATATTAGAAATTTCCTCTCTCTTTTTTAATGAAAGCTGGAAATCTTGGGATTAAGGTTCAATAATGCACACAGAGTCCAGATGTTATGGACTCTGTGTGCATTCATGAGGCAGTTTCTTCAATTTCCCTGATGTTTTCCTAAGTGTTAATTTCTGCATTATATTTTAAGCTTTCATGTGACATAAAACTATATTAGAGTATAGCTCTCACTTCCATTTTATTTGCAAACAGATTCCCTCCTCCACCCCACCCCCCGGAAACAAATAACACAAAAACTTGCACTATGTTCACCTATGATTCTGGAAATGGCTTCTAGGTCACGCGAGAGCTCAGAAATAACATGGAAATCAACAGTTTAGGAAACAGAATAACTACCCCTTGAGTGCAGCCAATGGCTCTCATCCCCCCCTCACCAGCACAGCCAATGGGTAGCGGGGAGTGGAGGGGAATGAATGAATGAATCTTCATTTGTGTCAGCCATTGGCCATAGCAATAAAACAACAATACTACATACAAATAATAGAAATAATTATATAAAATACATTTTAGGGTTTTGAATCAATAGTCAAATAGTGGATCTTATTCTGATTGCCCCAGCTAAAAACCTTGCAACCTTTGCTGTCACCTGCTCAGCAGGGAGTGGAGTTGGAGTTCAGTAATATGCAAAAGGCACTAGGTTTGAAATCATTTGTATTTTCCATGATGACCTCAAGATGGCATCCACATAATTATATGTTCCCATATGAGAAAAAGGCTTAGCCTGCAGAATTTACAAAATAGGACAGAAGCAGGAAAAGTGCATTATAGGAGACAGGAAAACAATATCCCTTCTGGAACCCCAGAGATTTATATTGCATGGTGTCCAAACAACTCACTCAGCAATCGCATCTCTGAGTTGATTCGTTCACCAGATTTGCTCATTTCACAGAAATCACTTAGAAGGTTACCTGCGCATTTTGTTTCATAACTTTCTTTCTAGAAGGGCTAGAGACTGGGCTGTCTCATGGTTTCATCTAATTTTCACTAGCCCCATCAGTTAAAACAACTTTTGGCTGCTAAAAAGATATCCCCAGTTAATTGGAAAGATGAATAGATACTCAAAATACTTATAAAAAGTGCAGGTGGTTCAAGCCTCTGCAGGGATCGCTCTCCTCCCACAGAGGCTTGGGAAGGAAGCTGAAGCCTGCCAGTCATATAGTTGGCGGGGCGCAGCTTCCATCCTAAGCCTCTGTGGGGATCGCTTTCTTCCTGCAGAGGCTTGGGAGGCAAGCTGCACGCCTGCCAGCCATATAGTTGACGGGGCACAGCTGGCGGGCGTGCAGGGAAAGGGGAGGCTGCCGGCAAAGCCACACAGCTCCCCCACTCACTGGGGCACCCCTGAGAGGCCAGCACCCTGGCGCAAGGTGCCAGTAAGCCCAATAGGAAAGATGGCTCTGGCTGTATTACCAAGTTCCAGCCCTGCTTTTTGTCCTATAAGTATTGCTTTGTCACACACGCCCAGATTTATCAGCTGAGACTGAGATGACTGTCAGCTAAGATTTCTTTATTATAACCTTGGTTGTCTCATTATTAAGTGAAATATGTGTTGTTGTTGTTGTTGTTGTTGTTGTTGTTGTTGTTGTTGTTAAAAAAACAGGAATCAAGCAAGAGCCCAAAGACAATGAAGAAGTTCCTTCCAAAAAGGAAAGACAGGAAAACATCTGATGAGGAATTTGTCATTAGAAAAAGTGAGCTGACTTACATGACTTGTACTTGTAGTGATTGCATTTAAAAAAAATATACACAGATTCTCCAGTGTAATATCTAAGAACCCCCCCCCCCATCTGCACTGTACATTTAAAGCAGTATCATGCCACTTTAAACAGCCACGCCTTTCCCCAAAGAATTTTGGCAACTACTAGGAAATGTAGTTTAAGGCTGCTGAGAGTTGTTAAGAGACCCATCTCAACAGGAGATCCCCCTCACGGAGCTACATTTCCCAGACTATCCTGGGAATAGATTGGTTGTTAAGCCACTCTGAGACTTGTAGTTCTGCAAGCAGGGGGTGGGGGGTGGGGTCTCCTAACAACGTTCAGCACCTTTTAGCAAGTAGAATGTGACCCTGGTCAGCCAGCAAGCAGATGGGCAGCTGCTGAACCACAGACTTCTGCTGGAGTTCTGCATCCCCTGAATCACTGCAGGCATCCCCAGAGGTGATTTTTCACTACACGGTGGAAAGAGCTGGTCCAATTAAGGACAGTGGAGTCCTGCTAGTTCTGGCCAAAGACTTGTGTAATATAGTGTCCTGTTCCCACAGTGGCTAACTAGATGCCTGTGGGAAGCCTGCAAGCAGGACCCGAACGTAACCTGCTCTCTCCCCACTTGCGATTCACAACAACTAGTCTTCAGAGGCATGCTGTGGGTAGGCTCCTCCACTCTGCTGTATTTTTGGGGGTGGTGTATTCTGCATAATAGTGCATTAGTGATGGATTTATTATACTGGACTGTCCACTTAGTTGTTCTGCGATGCTTCCCCAGTGTTACTATATGATTGCCATGCATAGGGACGGGGGGGGGGGGGAGTGAACTGGAACATTTGCAGTAAAAAGAAAAGAAAAGTTACTGGGTTTCTGTAGGAAGTTGCAGCTCATGCACTGCTTGAAAATGAAGCAGACCACCCTGAAACTTCTGCAGGTGCGAAAGGTACTGACGATCACGTATGACTGCCCCAATACCACCGTGAGCAGAAAACTTCATGAATACACAATGCACACTGCGTTTTGAAGGACTCAAAAAGATTGCCTGCTGCTCTCAAGGTCACCGGGGCCAAGATAAATACAGTGGTACCTCGGTTTAAGAACAGCCCTGTTTACGAACTATTCCACAAAACTGGAAGTAGTGTCCCAGGTTGCGAACTTTACCTCGGTCTATGAATGGAAGCCGAATGGTGGAAGGGCACTGGCTGTGGGCGGCCTCATTAGGGAAAGTGCGCCTTCTTAAAGAACAGTTTTGGTTTAAGAACGGACTTCCGCAATGGATTAAGTTTGTAAACCGAGGTACCACTGTACCTGCTTCCTCCATTTTAAATACAGTGGTACTCTGAATGTCACTGTTGATGAGCATTTCGGTTTTTGAATGCCGTAAACCTGGAAGTAAATGCTTTGGTTCTCGAACACGCCTCGGAAGTCAAACATGAAATGCTGCTTCCGCTGAGTGTAAGATCCTGAGGCCTGGCTGTCAACTATTGAGTTTTTGGTTTTCGAATGTTTCAGAACTCGAACGGTTTTCCGGAACGGATTACATTCAAAAACCAAGGTATCACTGTATTAGAAAATCAGCAGTTTCTCAGGGTTGTATTCAACTACATTTTATTACTCGGAGTAGATCCATAGACCTAATTGATGGCTCATCCACACTTACCTTTTGCTCCGTGCTTTCCCACAGTCTCTGCTCAAGGACTTTTTATTTTTATTTCGCTCTGCCCCTCTCCCCAGGAAAAACCTTTCTTTAATACTGTTTTTTTTTTGTAGATTGCGGTAAAGAGCGGGTTTTCGTGGGGAAAGCACCACAGCCAAAAGGAAAAAAAGTGCTTGGACACAAAAAGAAATCTGGATGAACTTAGTCATTGCCATTAATTTAATTGGGCCTACTTTGAGTAAAAGTTAGTTGCATACAACCCTCGCTTCTGACTAGAACACATGAGTGTTCTAGCTCTTGTGAGGCAGAGATGAAACATAAAACAAATTGTTCCGCTCCACCTAACAGCAAAGCTAGAAATCAATGTTAGATGCTGAGCCAGTGGTGGAGTAAGGCTCCGCGGTACCCGGGGCGGCAAAGGAAACGCCCCGGGGGCGGGGCGTCGTGACATCACATTGTGACGTCATGACGCTCCGCCCCCAGGGCGGTTCCGGGGGTGCCGGCGCCGCTTCTGCAGCCCTCTTTTAAGCCGAATAGCTCGCTTTTAAGCTCTCCGGCTCAAAAGGAGGCTGTGGAAGCGGCGATCCGATGACAGAGTGCGCCTGCGCGTGCAGGCGCACTCCGTCGTCGGGCCGTGCGCTGCCGCTCCCAGGGTGACGGAGGGAGTGGCAGCGCGTGTAGGTTCTCAAGTTAATAGAAGCCAGATTGGGTGAGAGTCGTCTTTTGCATTCACCTGCCTTTGCGACATTTGACAGGTACTGCTGCCTTGGAAGAAGATGCACAGATCCTTAAAGTGATTGAGGCCTATTGCACAGGCGCCAGCTTCCAGCAAACCCTCAGCTCAGGTGAGTGGCTTGAAGGTGGCACCTCATCCCTAGAAACTTTTGAATGTGGGGTAGCTTTGAGATAAGTGAGGTGCAGCGAGCTGGCAGCTTAGCTTATGCCTGGTGCATTCCTCTCGCAATGCGTGGGAGGCTCTCTGCCAAGCATTGTGTGCTAGTTGGGGTTTGAACTTACAAAGCAGTCTTCCATTGAGCCAGACCATTGGTCCTTATAAGCCTTGGATTATCTACCTTTGTCGTCTTTAGCTCCTAGTGGGGTTCTTTTAACCTAAACCTCTCCAGATGCTGTTCGACTCCAACCACTATGAGTCCCATCAAACACAGGCATTGAGCAGGGATGATGGGAGTTGTAGTCCAGTGACACTGGGAGGACCAAAGGTTAACCTTTCCCTGTGCCTGGCACCCACTTTTCATAAGAACCTACAAAGAGCCCTGGAGGATCAGACCAAAAGGTCGATCTAAACCCATCTTCTTTGTTGCTCTCAGGGGCCAACTGGATACCTCCGAGAAGTCCACAAGCAGGGCATGAGAAAGATGTTTACTTTCGTATTTATCTTCTTAACCCTTTATGTCCTGCCTTTCTTCCATCGTGGAATCCACAGTAGCCTACCTGTGGTTCCCAGGAGGTCTCCCATCCAGGCACTGACCAGACCCAGACCTGCTTAGCTTCCAGCAGAGCAGCATCCTCACATACCTTAAGACCATAAACTGGGATTGAGTGATTGCCCTCCCCTGCTGTTTTCCCCTAGCAATTAGCATTCAGAAGTAGATCATCTGTTCTATATGAATGTTTCACATAGGCTTCATGGCTAAATAATGTGCCATGAATTAGCCCTCTCCGTAAAGAGTGGTCAAAAATGCCTTTTAAGTCACAGTCTACTACAAAGCAGGTGTTCTGCATAAGAAGATCCTGCTGGATCAGGCTGATGGCCCATCTAGTCCAGCATCCTGTTCTCAGAGTGGGCAACTGGGTGCTTGTGAGAGATTTGAGTGCAAGAGCCCTCTCCCCTCCTGTGGTTTCCAGCAAGTGGGATTCGGAACTTTGACTGGTTCCAACTGCGGGGGCAAAGCAGAGCTGTAGTGATGAGTATCCATTCATAGCCTTCTCCGAAAAATTGTCCAGTCCTTTTTTGAAGCCTTCTTAAGTTGGTGGCCAACACTGCTTCCTGTGGGAGGGAGTTCCATGGTTTACCTGTCAGCCTTCAAGCCACCCAGTTCAGTGGTCACCCTAGCCTCATTGGGGAGTAAGTTCTTAGTTTATGTATGTGCTGCAATGATGAAGGACTTCCTTTTATCTGTCCATAATCTTCCAAAACTAAGCTTCATTGGATGCCCAACATTCTGAAAGAGGGAGAAAAACTTCTTCATATCTGCTTCCTCCATGCTGTGCTTAGTTTTTATAAACTTTCATTGTGTTACCTCTGCAGCTGTCCCAAATGCTGCAACTGTTCCTCATAGGGGAGTTGCCCTTGATCATTTCACTTGCCCTGAGCTACAAGGGCTGATGGTCTGCCTATAAATAAGGCAGTTTCCTATGTTTCCTATCTGCTGCCTCACTCTTACCTCATGCCCTGCGGCAAAGGAAGCACAGTAGAGGACGATGGCAGTCCCTTCTCACCCAGCTCCCTCCCATTCCACTGTGCAAGCAACTGATGGTAATCTCAGAATGCAAGAGATAGCTTCAACTAGGAAGCACAGGGCACTATCATTTAATCTGCTGCACCTTTCAGAAAAAGCTGCTTCCTGAGTGAAGTGCTAACATCTTCTGAAGTGATGGAAATGCAAACATTTAGTCAGTTGCATTGACAGGGCAGATTAAAATCTGTGTACTCTTAGAGGGGAGAGAGAGGGGTAGTAAAATGGGTGTGGCCCTCTCCTTCCGAAATGTGGCTGCTTTGTGTAACTTTTGTCAGCTGTTAAGCTATCAGAAAACACATGCCCATTTCCTGGTCTATTATGAAGTGATGGTTTTAATCAACGAAGCCAGAAAGACTTGGAACCAGGTTACCTGAAAGAGTGTCTTAGCATAGAAGAGCTGGCTGCAGGATCAGGCCAACGTCCCATCTTGCCCAGCATCCTGTTTTCACAGTGGCCAACCAGATGCCTATGGTGAAGCCCACAAGTGTCAGCCCACAATAGTGACAACACTCTTGTTATTTGTGATTCCCAGCCCCTGATATCTGGTACCTGCTCCATGTTCTGCCATCAAATGAGGTGAAGTGGGTAGCTAAAAAGGAGAGAGCCTTCTTGGTGGTGACACCCCACTTATGGGATAGCTTTCTTTCTTTCTTTCTTTCTTTCTTTCTTTCTTTCTTTCTTTCTTTCTTTCTTTCTTTCTTTCTTTCTTTCTTTCTTTTTTTCTTTCCTGAAATATTTTTTATTAAGTTTTACATTTTAACAATCCAATAAAAACCACATTAAAACATTCCAAATTATAATACAATAAAAAAGCCAAATATTCAATGCCAAATTATATATCTTTGGGTGACTTCCTATGCTCTGAAGTTCGGGGAGTGATGATCTAATATTTTACTGCATTCCTTAATTAGCCGAAATAATCCCAATAAAACATTTCCGATGTTGATCCTTCATTTATTTTTAACAGCCTCTGAATTAGTTTAGCAAGCGGGTTAGTCCTTTGTAGTTCTGTGTGAAATAATTTTAATTTTCTTCTTCTTTATTTTCCTGTTGTAGTCCAAAGTCCTCATCGATGCCAGTTTCATTTTCTGCACACAAAGGCAAATCTCAATGCGTCACATCCAAGACAGAGGGAGATCTAGCCTTCTGCCATTAACGCTGGGCTAATATCCAAAATTCCCTTCTGTGATCTCATTCCAGCTCCAAACAAGCTGATGCCTCAGTAAAAACACCATAGCTCCCATCATGAATTCTTTTTATCATTCCATTAAGAATTGTGGCCAGAATCATAGTCAAAATTTCACACACTCATTTTGTAGTTAAACCATAACAATAACAAGATACTCTTTCAATCCTGCTTTCATATTTCAAGCAGTCAGATTTGCCGAATAAAACAGCAAATGCAAAATATATCAAGAGAGAATAATGGAGGCTCACCTCCCCCAACATACCAATCCAATTATGACGAAAGTCATTCTCCAGGTCGAATCCTTGGCACCCAGTGGCTGAATCAATTTTTGTTGTTGTTGTTGTTTAGTTGTGTCCGACACTTCGGGACCCCATGGACCAGAGCACGCCAGGCACTCCTGGCTTCCACTGCCTCCCGCAGTTTGGTCAGACTCATGATGGTAGCTTCGAGAACACTGTCCAACCATCTCGTCCTCTGTTGTCCCCTTCTCCTTGTGCCCTCCATCTTTCCCAACATCAGGGCCTTTTCCAGGGAGTCTTCTCTTCTCATGAGGTGGCCAAAGTATTAGAGCCTCAGCTTCAGGTTCTGTCCTTCCAGTGAGCCCTCAGGGCTGATTTCCTTCAGAATGGATAGGTTTGATCTTTTTGGAGTCCATGGGACTCTCAAGAGTCTCCTCCAGCACCATAATTCAAAAGCATCAATTCTGATCAGCTTTCTTTATGGTCCAGCTCTCACTTCCATACATCACTACTGGGAAAACCATAGCTTTAACTATACGGACCTTTGTCGGCAAGGTGATGTCTCTGCTTTTTAAGATGCTGTCTGGGTTTGTCATTGCTTTTCTCCCAAGAAGCAGGCGTTAATTAAGTTTGAATTTTATCTTAAAAAGCAGGTGTCCTCCGCTCATGGCGACAGCTTTGGAGAGTTGCCGATATGCGCGGTGCAAAGCACCCAGCTCCCCCTGCCCCCCACATTCCTTCAGGACGGACGGCAGGTATCGGCGCCCCGGCCCTGGGATTTTTTTGGGAGGATAATTACTCCCATATTATCTTCATTAGCCACACAGAAAGGCTCCGCTGGTTTGGGGACAGCCATTCGCCATGGTGGCCAGACAGGAAGTCTCTTTCTTTCTTGCTGTTGTTTTCAGTCTTGACAATGATGATGTTCCGGTGGGGAAAAGAGCAGGGAAATGCTCTTCTCCTATTTCTGAACTGGGACATGCCAATGTTCTTGATTATTTGTTGTGTGCACCAAAATAAAGCTGCCCCTTGATTTGTCCTCTCTTGCCACCAGGTTCCCGTAAAGATTCCGTCCCCCAGGTCCTGCTTCCGGAAGAAGAGAAAATCATCTTTGAGGAAACAAGAAGCAACGGGCAGACAATCACAGAGGAGAAGTGAGTGAGATTGGGGTGGGCCCCAGAACAGGTGAGCTGAAGCCTAAGAAATTTAATTCCCACCCACCCAATATCAAAAGGAGCAAGAGGAGGTCAGTGCATGAGGTCAACTGCAGGGTGGCAAGAGTTCTGTTCTAGTGGACAGAATATCTTGCTCTTGCCCTGCATTTGGTATCCATTTTTAGGTAAACAATTCAATGAAGAAGGCATTCGATGAAGCAGCATTTAATGTTGCCAGTGTCCACATCCTGCCTCTTGATTGGAATGTTGCAAACCTTTGTACTGCGTAACTTCGCCATGAAACCACACAGCATAAAGCTTTGCAACGTAACACAACTTGGGCATTTTGCTATGTCACTCCACAACAATGCACTTCCCTGCGTATTCGTCTTATGCCTAAGCAGGCAATAGGACCAAGCATTGCCTAAAGACATATAAAAAGACAAAACAAATAGGTTTTATTTTCTTTTTTCCCCTCAAAATGAGGTTGATTTGCAAATTTTTGCCACTTTTAAAATGCTATTTTGTTTCTGTTGCTTATCCCTTAAGCTTTGGCCAGTTTCTTCAATTGCGGGAATCCTTTTCTTACAGGCTTGTTTGCCAACAAAGAAACAAGATGAAACAAAAAAAAACCAAAACGAAACCCTGCAAAGCTGTTCTGCAGAAGGCCTGAACTTTGCAAAGGGAACATGCTGTAGAGGCACCCATCCCATTCCTGTTGAGGTTGACTGCTTCTGCATATGACCTATAGACTCATAGAATTGTAGAGTTGGAAGGGACCCAGGGGGTCATCTACTCAAACCCTTTGGCTGCCCAATCCAAAGCTGAAAGAAAAACAGATGGGGACAGGCAAACTGTGTTTTCAGCACATTTCTGTCTCTTTTCTAAACCACAAGCAGTCTCCCCCCCCCCCAGATGATCTGTTGCTCTAGCAGGGTTTCCCAAACTTGGGTCTCCAGCTGTTGTTGGATCACAGTTCCCATCATCCCTGACCACTAGCCCTTCTAGCTAGGGATGGTGGGAGTTGTAGTCCAAGAACAGCTGGAGATCCAAGTTTGGGAAACCCTGGCAAAGAAGTGCTTTAAGTCGCTTTAATTGCACAAACCAAGATTTCCCAGAGCACCGTTGAATCCTTCCCAGAAGATATGAGAGTCTGGGGGTGCCTTGACACTACCTACCTGGGGGCAGGCACTGTTTCTACATATCTTTATGCACCAGGCAAAGGCATTCCTCTTCTCCCAGGCCTTTTCACTAATTAAACAATCTATAGGGCCTTTTGAAACGGCAGGGAGTGTGTTTGTCTAGGAGTTCTCTTTGGCTGCGTCTTAGCATTTTGCTGCTGACTGTCGGGTTGTTTTCCTAGGAGTCTGGTGGACACCGTCTATGCACTGAAGGACGAGGTCAAGGAACTTAGACAGGTAATCAAAAGCATCACCCTATTCCAGGAAGACATGTACATAAATGGGCATCCACCGGGGGGGGGGGGGAGAGAGTTGTCCCACCTTGAATGACCCCTAACTCCATCTTTCACATAAAATAACAGAGGAAGTTTCAAACATTAGTAGAACCTAAGATAAGAAGTAAAATGTACAGGTGTTGTTCTTTTCAAAGGTGGAGGGGTTGTGAGAAATTAGCCTGCTCCCCCCTTTCAGTGTTTTAGTTCCCCTCCCCCGGAAAAATTCTTATTCACACCCTCGCATACATGCACAATATTGCAAGATGTGTTTGCAAGGTCCAGTGTAGCATAGCGGTAAGAGCATTATGTCAGGATTAGGAAACTTCCATTCAGCCACAAAGCTCATTGGGTGACATTGGGACAGTCACCATCTCTCAGCTCAACCCACCTCGCAGGGTTGTTGTGAAGGTTGATGAGGGAAGAGGGAAGATAGACAACATGGCATAGCCTAGATGTTCATGGACTGAGAGGACTTTATTGAGGTTAGTGAAACCTTAGATGAAATATGGTTTTAGCGTCATATCATTAGACTGCCATTAGACTGTGATGTGCACCTTTTGAATTTGTATGCTGGGGGTTGTTGGGACCTGTAATTGTTGAGAATGACAGAGTGAAGAGCCTGCTGGGTTAGACGCATGGTTGGTTGATCCTGCATCTTAGCATCTTGTTCTCACAGTGGCCAGCCAGGTGCCTGTGGGAAACCTGAAAGCAGGACCACAGGTATTCAGTAGCATCATTGCATTCACAGAGGCAGAATGTAGGCTAGTAACCCATCAATACCTTTCTCCTCCACGAATTTGTCCAATCCTCTTTGCAAGCCCATCCAAGTTGGTAGCCCTTACTGCCTCCGGAGAAGGGAGCTCCATGACTTAGCCATGTGCTGTGTGAAGAAGGGCTTCCTTTTTATCTGCCCCAAATCTTCCAACGTTCAGCTTCATTGGATACTCATGATTTCCAGAGTTAGGAAAGGGGAAGCAAACCTTTCCCCCGCCCTTCTGTCTACTCTCTCGAAGCCATGCATTATTTTATGCACTTGTAACTTGTCGCCTTTTACTTACCTTTTCTCTGAACCAAAAAGTCCTAAATGTTGCAGTCTTTCATTTCTCGTTTCATCAAAGGCGCCCCACCCTTAGATTATTTTCGCTTCCCTTTTCTGAACCTTCTCCCGCTTTGCAATACCCTTTTTGAAGTGAGGCAACCAGAACCGTACAGTTTTCCAAATGCAGTGTGTGTGTGTGTGTGTGTGTGTGTGTGTGTGTGTGTGTGTGTTTGTGGGTGGGGGATTTGTGTGAGTACTGAGTGAGTGGAAATGTTCTGAGTGAATGGAACCCTACTTCATTGATGTTGATTTTTTTCATCTCTTTTATTTAATTGCCATATCTAATTGAATTTGATTTCCTCCTAGACTGCTCTGTGACCTTTTCTGATGGAAAAGCAATACAGAAATACTTCAAATGACACCATCCCTGCCCAATGAATCTGCTGGCCAGGGCTGATGGGGCTTGTTGCCCAGCTACATTTGGAAGGCACCATCTTGGCTGCCCCCCCAAAAAAAAAATCTGTGCCCCCTGAACATACACTAATGAATAAATGTATAAACCAGGGATCAAAATGTGGGCTGTAATTTCCACCAGTGTTGGAGAGAACTTAGCCTAGCAGGTGGCAAACAGGGTGGTATTCAGCAAGGTTTTACTCAGCATAGACCCATGGTAATGAATGAGCATGACTAGGTTAGGTCTATAAGTTTAAGTGGGTCCATTCTGAGTAAAAACTTAGTTGAATACCATCCTGGATCTGTCCAGTGGGCCAGGGTCTCCTCCATCCTCTCTTAGGCCAAATTTGACATGAAGGCTGGGCTTTTCACCAATCAATAGACTGTGGAACTCTCTCCCACAGGAGGCAAGGATGGCTAGGTAACTTTGATCAGTTTGATAGAGAATGACAAATCAGTGGAGGAACAGGCTTTCAATGGCTACTAGCCATGATGATAATGCTCTTCCTCCATGGTCAGAGGCTGTAATGCTTCTGAATACCAGCTCCTGGAAACCACAGGAGGAGTCTTGGGCCTCAATCCAGCCTGCAGGCTTCCCACAGGCATCTGGTCATCCACTGTGAGAACAGGATGCTGGACTAGGTGGACCATTGGCTTGACCCAATAGGGCTCTTATTATGTTCTCATGTTCTTATCTGACAATAGAATGACATCAGAGGACCTGTTTTGGCCCATTTGGACCTTTGAAGTCCTGACAGTCAGCTGGCTGTTGTGCCCACAAAGCACTGCGTACGGTTCTTTGCAGGCCATGGGCTTTGCAGGTTCTGCCAATCAGCTGATTGATGTTGCTGAAAACACCCCTTTTTTGGCTCAGATGTGCCTGACTTGGCACCCCCCGCCCCCCCGGTGACCTGTTTGGTGAGCCTACTTAGGCTTGGCAGTCAAGATTTCTCTGTCGCTGACTAAGACATCATTGCAGATGGGTTGGTTTGGGGGAGCGGAGAGAAAGTGAGAAGCTTCTTATGTGGAATATTAACACCCTTCTTCCTCTGTGCCTACAGGAGAACAAAAAGATGAAACAGTGTTTGGAGGAAGAGCTGAAGTCCAGGAAAGATCTAGAGAAGTTGGTTTGGAGGTTACTGAAGCAAACAGATGAGTGTGTCAGGGAAGACGCTGGGCGGAGGTCCTCCGTGCTCGCCTGATTTCTTAACCCTGCTCACACGGGGCGCTTAGCTCACAACATCAGGTATTCCCTGGAACTGAGGGGTTTGGTTCCCCTTACTCATCATATTGGACTTTGTGTTCTGCTTTTGTTTCGGGGTGGGGGTGGGGGTTTCACAGCATCATAGACTTTTAGCGTTGGAAGGGACCTCTCCCAAGGGTCATCCAGCCCAACTCTCTGCAATGCAGGAATCACAGCTAGAGAATCCCTGACAGAAGGCCACCGGACCTCTGCCCCAAAACCTCCAAGGAGGGAGAGTCCACCACTCTCCGAAGGAGTCCGTGCAACCGGCAGACAGCTCTAGTTTTGTTCTGTTACAAACAAGAAAGGAAAAGGCTCTGCTGATTTCTTTATTCCCCCAACCCCCGCCCAATTCAAAGAAGCCAGCAACAGCCAGTGAGCAATTCTTTCTTTAAAAAAAACAAGAATCACCCCAGGCCATGCTTCGGCCCCTGAGTCTCTGAGAACCATCTTTGTTTGTAACTCTAGGTACCTCATTGCACCTTTTTCTAGGAATGTGGACTTTGCAACTGACCAAATGCCATTCGGAGTGAAGATCCGCTGAGTGGAAGCTGTAGAGGAAACGCTTCCCCCGCCCGCCCGTCTTTCCCCACTTTATTTCTTTTTCTTTTTAAATGCCTGTTACTTAATTTATTGGTTTGGTGGGGGGGGGGAAGGGGGAAATGGTTCCTTGAATCACAATCAGGAAAGAAAGTTAAAGGTGATTTGCACTTCTTTAGATAATCAGGAAAACCGAATTAGGTTTCCCCTCACGTTAAATAACAACTGTTTGTTACCTGCGCCCTTGAGGCACAGAGCACAACAATACAGTTGTTTCTGAAATGGCCTTTCTATGGATATGAATATGCAATGGGCAATATAGTACGTTCGACTACATTTGTCTGGGTGCCTCTGATCCAAAGTTGCTGTCCTGAGCTCTCTGGGAGTTTGCAGAGATCCCTCAGTAGTTCTTCTTTTGAGCAGCGAGGGCTTAAGAGCACAGCAGCGAGCTTTGCTCACCACTGTGGAGTGTGTGAGCTTCACATGCATGTGTGTGAATGTGTGTGCCCTTTGGGTTTTAACTAGGGCTTCAACATATCAGCTACATGAATCAACTTTAAAACATCTCAGCCGAGTTAAAACAGTGGCCCCAATCAATCCTAGGGGCTGTACCCAGCATGAGTAATACCCAGAGTCGATGCACTGAAATTAGCAGACCTAAGTTAGTCCTGTCCTAACTTCAGTGGGTCTACTCTATGTAGTACTAGCATTAGATACAACCCTTTAAAAACGATGAGGGTGGCCTTGGATTGTATTCCACCAAGTTATACTTTGAATAGAGTTATTGATATTAATGGACCTAGGTTTGTTTAATTTTAGTGAGTCTATGCTGTGCAGGACTAGCACTGATTACCACCCTAACTTAAGCCAATGGATTTAAATTGGATCAGATTCACATTATACATTTAAAGCACCATACTTTCCCCCAGAGAATCCTGGGAACTGGAGTTTCACACACAGAGAGAGCTAATATTCCCAGCACCCTTAACAAGCTATAGTTCCCAGGATTCATGGAATCATGGACTTGTAGAGTTGGAAGGGACCCTCTAGCCCAACCCCCTGCAAGCAGGAATATGCAGCTTTCCCCTTTGGGGATCGAACCTGCCACCTATAGCGTGGATAAACCTCAACTCTGAGTAAAACTTATTTGGATATAGCTCACAACTTTTTAATTATTATTATTATTATTATTTTAAAAATAGTTTTTGTAAAAACCACTTGCACTGAAAACAATCAAGTGGCAAGGGGCACCTTGGAGGTGGCTTTCCCTTCCATGTCTGAGAGAGAGGGAGGCTGCATGAGTATCACGACTCAGCAGCACCAGAAAATGCCTCTGCTGGCTTAGAAGAGGCATTCATACCACACATGGAAAGCTCTCTGGTACCACTTTCCCCAAAGCGCCCTGGAAGCTGCCATTTACTAAGGGTGCTGAGAGCTATTCCCCTCCTAGAGTTGCAATCAAGCCTTCTTCCCAGGAGACTCAGGGAACTTGGAGGCTGACAACTCTGAGCACTATTAATACATTAGACTTCCCAGGGTTATTTGGGGGAAGCCTTGACTGTTTAAAGTGGCATGATATTGCTTCAAATGTATGGTGTGGCCTCAGTCTCTCTCTCTTTGGATATGCAGAGCTTCTCTTCTAACAGGTCAGACCATTCATATACTGTATAGCCCTGTGTTGGCTACTCCAGGGCTGTGGAGACTTAGAGGCTGCATGGCCAGAGGCAAATGTAGGCAAGGTGACAGACACAACTGTTTATACACACACATAGAAAACATGTACCGCTCACAGTTCAGAGCCACAATCTATCCAGGCAAAAGCAGCCAAGGAAGAAGTGAAGCAGGGCCAGCAAGGGACATAGCCTAGGGAGAGTCCTGATGGCCAGTTGAGGAGGGGGCACACAGGACCCCTAGACCTGAGGTTCCCCATTCCTAATCTAGACTCTCCAGCAAGGCCACTCCTTGGTCTCAGGCTGAGGAAAAATGCCCCTGTCCTCCTGCTCCTTGTGAAACTGGATTTAACTGGATCCTTTAAAAAAGAAAATATTCTAGTCCTCATTGACCTGTATAAAGGGATATGATAAATGGGGACAGAGGAAGCCACTGATGACTGAGTGTGGCCATTGGTCCCTCTAGCTCAGGATTATCTTCACTGAATGAGTGGCTCTTTAGAGTTGCACTTGGAGGTGCCAGGAATTGAACCTGAGACTTTCTACATGCAATGCAATGCTCTACTTTTGAATCTGCAGTCCCTTCCCTCTGCTGTAGGAAGGGGATGCCTCTTCTGAGAAAATACTTACTGGATGAAAGGTACTTCTGACAGCTAAAAACAAATAATACTTTTCCTCAGAAGAGTGCATTTAGTCGCAAGCTAATTTATGTAGGTGGAATCAAAGCAAAACCTGTCTGATTCAGTCGATTTTGTAGATCGGCTGATAGCCCTCATGATATGTTTCCTTTTCTCTTTTGACAGAGTATTTGCTGTTCCCCTTTAGTGTGAGCACTGATGCTGAGATTGTGTGCTGAGTACCCAGCAGAGACTTAAAAAAATAAAATTAAAAACAGGATAGTATATTCTGTAGTCATAAGTGGGAGGGGAGATAGTTCAGATATTCACAACCGTTTGAGGAATGTTTTATGGAAACTGGATGAATTTTCATCCAGCTCCATCTAGGACAAGAAGAGATTATAGATACTTAGGGAACACAGACTAAATCAAATGAAGAGTGAATCTCCTTTTTGTATGTGCTCTTAAAGGAAATATTTAACCATAACAATATGCAGGCCAGCCAGTTCTGCCTATAATATAACCTGCACATTTCATTTATTTCCAGGTTCCTCAAAGAGTATTCCTGCTCCCTTTCCCCTGGCTTTATTTTATTTTTGCTGGCATAATTCCATTTTACCAATAGCTCTACGAAACCAAACTTGGAATTTTAACAGTTGTTAACTGAGTCACCGCAGTGGCTGAACTCTGGCCTTCCTAATCCACCCACAGTCAGCTTTTAGCAAGGAGGGAAGATCCTTGCCACTAGGTGACCCTAAACTTTGTAAGGGAAAGCACTTTTGTTGAACCAGCTGGCACCATCTTGGTGCAGCAGAACGGAAAGGAGGACACAGAGTTTCATGCCTTTAAAGGACTCAAGACAGGCTGTGCAAAGATTTGGAATATAGGACTCTGCCTTGTGCTGAGTAAGAAAATTGGTCCAACTAGGTCCATACTGGTCCATCTAACTTCTCCCGCCCATGCTGCCAGCTTTTTCTTCTTCTTTGCATGAATGTGTATGTGTTTGTTTGCTCATTTGTCACCTTATAAAAAGAAACATTTTTAAAAGCACAAAACTGATCTAGGGGCTGGAGTGTCTTGGTGATGTTACAGATATTGGTCAATCAGCCTCGTGCATGGCCATCTTCTGCTCCCAACATGGCTGCACCATCTCCCCTAGCTCCAGAACGCAACCCTGGTAAGGAAGATGCACATAATGCAGTGACGGAACTGACACAGAGTCCGTGACGCTCCAAAAACATTTTTGTGTGTTTCCAGCTTTTGTTAACTTGAAAACGTAGCAGGTTCCTTCCCTACCAGTTGGGAGCAGAATTGTTAAGGAGCTGGATAAATTCTTGCTTAGAAAATCCCAGACTTTGTGCCAGGGCACACATCAGCAACGCACAGGTCCCATGAGCCCCTGCCAGCACAGGTGTCCGGCACAAGTCCAGCTTAAAGGTAATCCCATTTCATTACCTGTGGCAAACCAGGAATTTGCCCCCTTCTGCCCCCACCCCCGTGGCCCACTACCCACTTCCAGTGCTGCCAGACTGCTCCCCTCTTGCCAAATTCAGCAAGAGTGGCTGGAGCAGCCCAGCCAGATGGGTGGAGTATAAATAATATCTTCATTATTCTCCAAGGCATTTCCGTGCACCTTCTCTGCCCCAGGGGCAGCAAGACAAGCAGCAACGCAATACGCCACAACACTTCTCCTCTTGCCGAAATTCGGTAAGGGGTGTGTGTGTTCCACTGGTGGCAGAAGCAATAAGGCGGGAGGCGCCCTGCCTGTTTCATTTCCGCTATCTGAGGCGTGTGCTTCACCCTCACCTTTGGGCCGACTCTGGCCGTAAGAAGGGAAACCAGCTAGGGGAAGCCTTCAAACTTGCTTGTTTTCCATCATGAAATGTTGGAATTTGGATGGTATCTTTTAGGTTGAGGCACACACTAGGTGACTGTGTGCCCTACTTGTATAGGGTACACTTGTCTGTCTGCAGGCATTCTCTGCTTGAATGGCTGCCTGGTCCAAGACAGCAAACTGAGCAGGCACAATATTCCTCTGCTCATCATCTCCCCCATTGGGGCAGTATGTGTTGTACTTCTCTTAGGGTCATTCTTTCTAGATTTGCATCTATGCATATACTTTAGAATATGCAGGCATGTGTCTTCTTTCACCTTTGTTTGTGGCAATGCAAAAGCAGGCAACACCCTTCGTTTCAAGGACAGGGGTCCCCAAACTAAGGCCCGAGGGACTTGTTTATCCGGCCCGCGACGACCGCTGCCCGTTGCCACCGCCCACTCTTACTGGCGCTGCACTGCACGGCTGCCCACTTCTGGGTCAGAGGAGCACTGGAAATATCTTGTGCGCATGTGCAAGCATTATTTCCAGTGCACATCCAGGTCGGAGGCCCATGCACATGTGCACAAGCTATTTCCAGCACTCCTCTGACCCAAAAGTGCGACAGAAATAAGTGTGTGCACACGCATATGGGCATGCGTTCCCCCGCCCTCCGGCCCACTGTGCGATCGGCGCTGGAGACACCAGCCCAAGGCGCAGTAAGTTTGCTGACCCCTGTTCAAGGAGATTGCCTGCACTCTTGTTTTGAGAACTAATATGTGGTTTCTTTATTTTTTTTCTGAGTTACGGTATATAGAGTGCCTCCAGGTTTGAATGTAGGAAAGCTGCATTATATAACTGAATTCTGCTTAGCAGGTCCCGATACGGACCATGCCAGCCTTCCCCAATGGTAGAGCCCTCCAGATATCTTGGGCAACAACGATCATCAGCCCCAACAAGCTTGTCCAGAACATTTGGAGCAGGGGCAGGTATGGAAAGGTGCCAGCTGATAGTGGATTTCCAAGGCCCTAGTTGAGACTTTGCCAGCCCTGCTTACCTAGGCTCTGCTTAAGAAAGGAAACTTGGAGAGTGCCAGGGGATGAATCTAGGAATCCCTGCATGCTAAAGCTGGGGTGCAGCCTCTCCCATAGATCCAGTTAAAAAAAACACTGTGACCCACCCAACCACCACCCCAGGTGTCAAAAGTTTGGGAAACTCTGGTATTGCTATTCAAATTCAGCATTTGCTTGCACTGTGTGCACCAGATGTTAATAAGTTTTGTGTGTGTGTGTGTGTGTGTGTGTGTGTGTTGGTTTGTTTAAGGAAAATTAAGCCTGCAATCCTAAACACCCTTTCTCAAACAGAGGTCCCATTGAACTGAAAGGGACTTACTCTGAATAAAACACCCACCGGATTGTGCTGTAAAAACAAGGAAGAATATGCAGCTATCATAAAGGAGCAGAAGCCATGTGTGACTCTGACTTCAGTGTTCTCAAACATATAGATATATATTCTTTGTTTACAGCTCTTTGTAAATAGGTTCCTGTTGCATCCCACACATTAACCCTTTGCCTCTCGTGTTTCCTTCCTGTCATACATGTTCTTATTTTCTGTCACGATGACTGGTGCGTGTTCAACTTTTTCTAACCTGCTTTTATTTTGAGCAGTTTTTTAAATTGTGGTTTTCAACAAAAATAAAAAAGGGTTTTAAAGAAAAATAATTGTATGCATGTGTGCTCTTCCTTACGACTTATCTTCTAATCTCTTTTTAATTTGTTTGCTTTTTAAAAATTGTTTAAATAAAAAACCCTAGAATTAATTGCAAAATATCCACAATGATCCTGAGCTGAAAAGGAAAAAAGAACTGTTAAAAAAAAAAAGCAGTTGGTGGATAGAGGCTGCAATTCTATACCTGTTTGCAGAAGAGTAAGTCCCAATGAACTCACTGGTTCTTCCTTCTGAGCAGCTGCTCATTGGACTGCACTGCACACAAATGAGCCACAGCAGTAGAACAACATTTTTTATTTAGACAAACTTCAGGTTTTTTTTAACAAGGATGACAAGATCTCAGAAGAGAGTAGCACAGAATATCATTTTCCATAGGTCACCTCCAACACAAAATTACTGAATTACACATTTCTTTATCATCACTGCCTTTAAGGCAGATTACATAAGATAGCAAAATAAAGTCTGACTTGTTTAGAGTGGGATCGTATGGCATCTTGGAAGCTATCGGGTCTCTCTTAGTAAAGACAGGATTTGTCTGCACTGTATATTTAAAGCATTTTCTTATCACATTAACTCTTGGGATTTCCCCCAAAGAATCCTAGGGACTAGTTTCTTGAGGGTGCTGAGAATTGTTAAGAGACCTTGCGTGTCACCATCAGAGAATGACAGCTCCCAGAGTTCCCTGGGAAGAAGCAACTGCTCATTAAACCACTTTACATATGTCTTGTGGGTGTGCTGAGAGATAAAAAAGCTCCAAAATCAGAGGAGGAGATCCAATATGGAAAGGGTGGGGAACCTTACTTCAGCCTGGAGACTACATTCCCTATTGGGCAACCCTCTGGGAGCCACATCCCAGCAGTGGGTGACTCTGTGCCCAGCAACGTTTTTCTGCATGTATATCTCTTCATCCAGCCAAGCAGGAGGTGTTATTACAGTTCAAGGCAAGGTAAATGAAAACTCAAGGAAAGAGTGAAGCAGCATCAGTGAGCTGTGGGGCCTGGGGAGGAGGTGTTGCCTGTGTGAAGCCCCCCAAGGGCCAGGCAGAGAGCCCTGGAGGGCCACATCTGACCCCATGGCCTGTGGGTCTCCACTCCTGCAATACCGGACCTCCTGCTCCTTCTGCAGACACCCTGAAAGAACCAGTATCAGAAGCCTAATGATGGACCCAGTCCAACTGTGAAGCTGTGCTAGCCTCTCCCACCCCCAAAACAGGAGAGTGATTCAGGAGCTGGTCTAAATCCCCCCACCCTGGAGATGCAATGGGGGGAGGTGCTAAAGGGAATGAAGAGCACAGGAATGTGTCTCCATTGCCATTCCTGCCTTGCCAGAGAGAGTCTGGATTTCCAGCAGCAGCACCTGGACCTCACCCGTAAACCTCTTAAAAGATGGGTTGGCAAACTAAGGTCTGTGGGCCAGATCAGGCCCAATTGCCTTCTAGATCCAGCCTGCAGACGGCCCGGGAATCCAGGCAACCGGCATAGCACCCACGCGTGATGGTTTTTGTGACTCAGCCAGGCTTGGGGGTCAAAAGTGGGGCAGGCGCCTGCTGGAGACAAGCCCCTTTTCCGTCCATCATGCACGCGCAGCAATCTTTTCTTCCGAGGGGGGGGGGAGGGAAAAGGAGCCGCAGTTCGGATTTCCACCATGGAGCTGCCGGTGACTGACCTCAGGAAGGGCAGTTGTGGTGGCAGGGGCTCGGAGGCACCTCTGGAGCGTCACCCACCGGTGTCTGTAGTGGTGGTGCTCCCCGCCAGAGGAAGCGGGGAGCGCCTGGGAGACTCTGCACTCCGAAGCAGTTCTGCACTCTGCTGGGGAGGCCGCTCGTTAGCTACACTGTGTGAGCCATGGAAAGGTAAATAGCCGCCACCGCCTCGTCTTCCCTCACACAGGGAAAATAATGGATTTGCTTGAGCGGCGCTGGCCTGACTTAGCGTGGCCAAAGGCTTTTCCCTTCACCCACGCATGTGCACATGCTCTCCAGAGCTGACAGAAATGGCGCACTTACCTCAGCCCCTCACCCCCCACCCCAACTTACGAGAGAATAATAATAACTGTCAATGAGTAAAATGCAAAGGAAGCAGCGTGGGTGTATGAGGGAACACCCCCCCCAAAAAAAAATCACATTTGGGCATCATTGGGGTTGGTCTCAATAAGGGTTTTTGCCAAAAATGTGGGTCATAATCATGGCAACATATAGTCTGGCCCCCCACAAGGTCTGAGGGACAGTGGACTGGCCCCCTGCTGAAAAAGTTTGCTGACCCCTGTCTTAAAATATCCACTTCAATAAAAAAAAACCAATAAGCCAATAAGGCACAGCAAAGATACGTCAGTTTTAAACTTTATGGGGTTTCCCACCTCAAGAATTGAAGGCAATTTGAAAGAAGGATTGGCACTCATGGTCCGTAAACTCATTGTGCATATGCCCTAGGCTAAATAGGTTTTGTAGGGTTTTATGCTTTTGAAAACTTGCCAAACCTCTTTGACCAGAGGTGAGAATGGCGGCAAAAGAAGCATCCGAATGACTTGTGGGACTTTTTCAAAACACTTTTAGTTCTTTTAGAGACTGTTTTCTCTTTCCAACTTAACTTGCAAAGGAGGAACTGCACTAAATTAAGCAACGTTTCAAACAATGTTCACAAAAGTTTAGGAAGGTCATTATAAAAAGACTGATCCTTAAATACACTCATGCATTTGGGATGTAGGATTGCCGTGGAAGATCTGCCTGAGCTCTCCCCACAAGGGCTGCAAGCCAGCATGTACTGCACTTTCTGCATGCCAGTTGCAACTTGGGATAGTGGGGATAGCTGGAGTCGGGGGCATCCATAAAGTTCAGGAAGTGCTGCATGAACATTGTCATCTGCAGCTCCTTCTGCATGTGAAGTTCTCTCTTGTTCAGTCAGATCTCTTGCACATAACATGCTCTTTCCTGTATTGGAAAATAATGTTACACAACTCTGCATCATATGTACGTCAAGACTGTGATGCTAAAGGTGAGTTGGAAAATTGCTACCTTTGCAGTGGTAGCTTCTAAAATAAGAGCTCAAAAGCTACAGCTTGATCAGTATTGCCTATTCTGACTTGCCGTTGCTCTCTAGGCTTTCAAGTAGAGGTTTCCCCTCGCCCCATTCTGAGATGCCAGGAATGGAATTTAGGACCTTTTGCATGCAAAACATGCACTAATCAGCTATGGGCTTTCCCCCATGGTACATGTATCATGTCTGAAAAGTATGAGTTGCATTTTGATTTTTCTAACTATTTGGCTAGTAGCTCTGGAAGTGGAAGCAATGTGAAAAGTAATCCCAAGACTTGTGCCAGCACAAAAGTGCTTAGGATGGAGCATATCAACAAGCCCAGTGCAACTTCTGACACCTGTGTTGCATCTGTTGAAGGCTGGCTTTCCAGTATTACATTTTGGTTCTGAGGAGTCGTGCTCCAACTCTCATTAATAAATAAAATAAAATATACAGGGTGTAGGGAAAAATAAAACAAAATATGAAGTGGGTTATTATAAATAGGATTTGGGGGACCAGCTTTGTTCAACAAAGCTCCATCTTCTCAGCCTCTCCTAGGATAGTTCAAACATGCCAAAGTATGTATATCCATGGTCGTAATTCACTCTAGATGAGTTTGTCACATTGACAAAGATGACATGACCTTCCTGGAGCTCAACAGCTCTCCCTACATGAATTGACTGCAGGCTGCACAGATCGTATGATGTGGCGTGAGTCCCCACTCCTTTCAACAGCAGCTGATCTGCCTCTGATGGAAGGTTCAGATATACATAGAGGCTGAACGGTGCGTGTGTCTCTGGCTTGGTGCAAAAGGCAACCTGCGAATAAATATAGTACCGTCCTCTTTTGCCAACTTTGATTTTCCCATCTTGGTATGAAAATGTGTCATTATCCATTGGAGCATAGGGTGACCTTTTCCACTGCAAAACTGTGGGGAAGAAAAGATAGGCTATATTTATTCGAGGAGCATTTCTATCAGCACTGCTGGATGAGTTTGTGCTTAGCATTTCAGCTCAATAGCTCACTTCTCACCCAGCGCCATGCTAATCTTCTCTGTATTGTTTCATATGGGCTGCTAAAGTGAAGACAGCCCACTCAGTATCACAATAATGTCCACTATACCCAGACAGAGATATGCTGTCTCTAGGGATGGGCAAATCTTGTCATAAGGACATAGGAGGAGCCTGCTTGGATTAAGCCAATGGCCCATCTAGTCCAGAATCTTCTCCCCCACCATGGCCACCCAAGCGCCTCAGGGAAATGGGAAACCCAATGACCCAAGCACAAGAGCACTCTCCCATTCCGTGGTTTCCAGGAACTGGGATTCAGAAGCATCACTGCCACAGAGGCAGAGCCGAGCCATCCTGGTTAGTAGCCATTGATAACCCTCCTCCAAGAATTTGTCACTGCCTCCTGCATGAGTAAATTCCATAGTTTAACTGCGCACTGTGTGAAGGAGGACTTTTCTATTTTCTGTTCTGTATCTCCCAACATCCAGCTTCACTGGATGCCCACGAAAACTCGCTGAATTACTAAATGGGGCTAATTTCAAGAGTTCAGTGGGTAGAACCCGACCCAAATTCCTCACGAAATATTTTCCTCTGTATTCAATGCTGAATGCATTTTAAATTTCTCACATGCACAGAAAGAAAAGGAGAGGAAAGTGTTGATCACTTTGCTCTTTCCGTCCCTCAAAAACCACACACTCTCCCCCACATGGGTATGAGTGATAGACTATCACAAACTCTCAGTCCTCACCTCTCTTGCTGCTCTTGCAGCCAGCCAGGTGGATGCTCGCGGCTTGCCTTTTGTCACCTGGAAGAGAAACAGCCTCCATATGACTTTGCCCATGTTCATCCCACCTCAGGGCCATCATGCATGCAGGAAGAGCACTATCTATTATACTGACAGGCAGTTGCTCTCCCAAGATTTCAGACTGCTTCCCTCCAGCCCTACTTGGAGATGCCCTTGGACATTCTGCATGCAAAGCTCTAATGCTGAGCTATGACCCCTTCCTTGAATGATGGGATTGAAGGTACAACCTAGGGGTGGACAAACCGATCAGTCTGGTTTCTCACAGTTTCTGATGTTTCCAGTATTAAATTGAGTCCCTCACATTAGCTCAATAAAGCAAATGCTACAACATTCAGTTGGTTAGGGCATAGTGCCAAGGTTGCAGGTTTGATCCCCAAAGTGGACAGTTGCATTTTCCTGCATTGCAGGGGGTTGCACAAAATGATCCTCAGGGTCCCTTCCAACTCTGTGATTCTATGAACACCACCAGTATCCTGCAGAGGAGTGGAGTGTGTGCAACACTGGTGTCAGAGAAGTAGCCCATTTTGGAAAGCATAGGAAGCTCCCCCCCCCCCCGAACCAGACAATTAGTTCCTCTAGGTTAGTACTGGGATGCGGGTGGCCCTGTGGTCTAAACCACAGAGCCTAGGGCTTGCCGATCAGAAGGTTCAAATCCCCGTGATGGGGTGAGCTCCCGTTGCTTGGTCCCAGCTCCTGCCAACTTAGCAGTTCAAAAGCACATCAAAGTGTAAGTAGATAAATAGGTACCGCTCTGGTGGGAAGGTAAATGGCATTTCCGTGCGCTGCTCTGCTTCACCAGAAGCAGCATAGTCATGCTGGCCACATGGTCTGGAAGCTGTATGCCGCCTCCCTCAGCCACTAAAGTGAGATGAGCACTGCAACCCCAGAGTCGTCCGTGACTGGACCTAATGGTCAGGGGTCCATTTACCTTTACCTTTAGGTTAGTACTGTCAACATTGGATAGCAGTTGACTCTCTAGAGTTTTTTGGAGAGGGGAAGTTCCCTGCCACACCTGGAGATGCTGGGGATTGAACCTGGGAGCTTCTGCGTGTTAAGCAGCAGCTCTGCCACTGAGCTACAGCCCAGCAAGGCTTGCACAAACAAGACAAAGTGGCCAAGTTTTCAGAAGATCAGCTTAGATACGATGACCCAGTCTCCACCCAGATTGTACAGAATGGATCACATTCACACACCCTGCCTTTAAAGCACATTTATACTATTGTAACAGTCATAGCTTCCCCCAAAGCAGGAGCAAAACTAGATTTTATTTCCCTGTAGCTACAGCTCTGCCTGAAGAATCTTGGATACTGCCACATACTCCTGACAAAGCTACAACCCTGCAGTCTTAACAAAATACAGCTCTCAGGATTCTTTTTTTTGGGGGGGGGGGGAGCCATGTGGTTTAAATGTAGGGTCTGCAGATGTGACTAAGTGCATAGCCCACCCAAACCTGAACAACTTTTACCCAACCCTCCTTCTTCAACTTGCTGCTTTCTGGGGAGAGGGGGGGAGTATGATTTGCCCCCAAATTACATCACCTCTTTTTTGGCACTGGAGTTTTAAAAGTGTCATCTCCACCCCAGCTCTGGTGCTTCAGACCCCCCCCCCTTCTTTTCTTTTTTTTGCTCTTTGGCCTGATTCTCTCTATTTGAGTTTTCATTTCAAAGGTTCCTTACATACCTGTTCTCTTGGCTAGGAGGCTTTCTTGGGGAATCTAGAGCAATTTGAAGAGGCAGGAGATAATATTAAAAGCGTGGCAGCATCTGTGTGATACAATACATACATGCTTCTCCAGTTGTCAAAACCTAGGAGCAGCCAACCAGCATTGCATCTCTGTAGCAAGCCCATTGTTACGTTCCTCGCCCTCTCACCCTGAATACATTCCAAATAGGTGATTGTTTTTTCATCAGCAGAGATGCAAAAATGAGCTATCGTGTATCTAGAGCAGCCTTCACCAACCAGCCATGGCTGTTCTGCCTGGGGCTGATGGAAGCTGTAGTTGAAAACATTCAGAAAATATCAGGTGAGTGAAGGCTGTTCTAGATACTTTCATGTATCCCCTCCCTTCTTAAATACAGCCGCTTCCTCTCTGCCCCCTTGCTGAAAAGTTTGATTCACACATTGGGCATCATCTTTCACTTTGCCACAGCTTCCAACTTTTCCTCTGTGGTTGTCCATCATCTCACCTTGGACCCTTCATTTCTACGCAGCATCCCAAAGCTCTTACCACATGATACCCCTCCATAAATTCTTACATGGAAAGTTTCTTTTTTTCCTTTCTTGTCTTTGTTAACCCCTCCTTCAGGTGACATTCAGTTTGGCCACCTCCATTCCCAGCTGCCCTACAGATTCTGCTTTCCCTATTTCTCACTGGTTGCAAAAAATAAACCCTTGTGTGTAGCAGAGCTACTGCTTACAAATCAGATTTTCAAAAAGAAAGACAAAAGATTTTGCTTTTCTTGACTTTGCATGGTTAAAATGCTGGGAACAAGTACAAGAATGACTCATCAAGCTGAAGTAAAAAATGAGGGTGCGAAAACGCAATGGGCATATTCTAAGAAGAAGCTGAAACACTGCAGGTTTCCTTGCTCATTAAAACATATAAGAAGCTAATTTTAGAATTGTCAACTTTCTCTCTCTGACAGAGCTCCTGTGCATTTGCAGCTGCCTGACTGGTGTGCATTCTGCAAATGACACTTTTCTGCATTATTTATTTAAAAACATGTTTCAACAGCTTAATATTTTGAAATCTTAGCCGTGCAACCCCACCTCAATAAAACAGGATCATAAATACCAGAACAAGTAAACAAACAAACAAACCAGGAATGCATAAATAACAGGGTACAATATTGTTGGTCAGTGAAAGCTTGTGCAAAAAGACATCTGAAGCAACTCAGGACATAGGAAACACCTTTTACTTAGTCAGACTGCCTATCCATCTTGCTCAGTGTTATCTACACTGACTGGCAGCAGTTTTCCAGGGGCTACTTCCAGCCCTACCTGGAGATGTTGGGGGTTTGAAGTGGGGCCTTCTGCATGTAAGGCTGATGCCCTCGAATATGAGCTTTGGCCTTTCCTGGCATCAATGAACGTGATGCTTGCTATTGATTGTGCTTTCCCCATCACTCCATTGCCTCCATGGTGGGAAAAGGTTTCTGTCCATGTATATATGTGTGTAAGGAAGTCCCACTGAATTTAGCAGGGGCCTGATCCCAGGTAGATGTGCATAGGAACAGACCCTGCATTCCTGTGCATCAAACTGCTCAGGAACCATTAGGTGATTATCATTTGCTAGAGTATTGCTAGGCATGCGCTTTAAGTGTTTGGCATATATGCAGTCAGTGAGGACCGCTATGAAGGGGAAGGGCAGGGCTGGAGGGCAGGCAAAGGATGGAGCCTACCAGACCCAAAGCTTTGCATCGCTGCATTCAGCCTCGCTCAACCTTTTGGTCATATAGCAGAGAGCAAGATTGGGGAACCTTGGTCTCAGGAGCCACATGTGGCCCTCCAGGCTTTTCTGCCTGGCCCTCAGAATCCTCCCCAGGCCACACATTCCACTGGTCCTACTTCACAATCTGAGTGGTTTTGCCTAGCTGGTCTGTGTCCTTGAACTCTGATAATGCCTCTTGCTTGCCTGGACAGAGGACAGAGAATGTCTCTGTGTGAGTGTACATAGCAAGTAGCCTACAGCTCAGAAGCAAAATCTGCATTCATTGCTGAGCTTACATTTGCCCTTAGGCTTGCCCATCATTGGCATGTGGCCCTCAAAGGCTATCCAAAAGGGAATGCGGCCCTCGGGTTGAAAGAGGTTCCCTAGCCCTGGTGAAGAAGAGCACCCAAAGATGCTAAAATTGCCGAATGGGTAGCCAGGTTAGTTTCTTGCAGGAAAAAAAACAGGCTTGCAACACCTGACACATTTATTACAGCACATGCCTTCATGGATTGCAACTAAAAGGGGGGAGGTGGGTAAAGGGACACAAGTGGCACTGTGGTCAAAAGGACTGAGCCTCTTGGGCTTGCTGATCAGAAGGTCGGCGGTTCGAATCCCTGTGACGGGGTGAGCTCCTGTTGCTCTGTCCCAGCTCCTGCCCACCTAGCAGTTTGAAAGCATGCCAGTGCAAGTAGATAAATAGGTAGCAGCAGGAAGGTAAAAGGTGTTTCCGTGAACTCTGGCTTATGTCACGTTGTGCCAGAAGCAGTTTAATCATGCTGGCCACATGACCTGGAAAGCTGTCTGCGGACAAACGCCAGCTCCCATGGCCTGGAACCGAAGATGAGTGCTGCACCCCATAGTCACCTTTGACTGGACTTAACCAACTGGGGTTCTTTTACCTTTTTTTAAAAAATGAGGAGCCACTAGCTTTCACAAATAAGCAGGGAGGGTCGGTCTCATTCTGCAGAGCTTGCTGCCTATCAAAACCAACCAGACCAGTCCTGGACCGGCTTTTGCCCTGTGGAGGCTGATTCACAAGGGTGAACAAGGCACTGCCCCACCAACCTCATTCTTCCCCCCCTCCTGCCTGTCTTCTTGCATAAAAACCAGTTGGGGAGTGGCCTGCTCACCAGCTTCTTCCTCCACAGTCTCAGTGTTCCTACCTTGCAAGTGTCCTGGAAAAACTGGGGCGTCCCATTTTATATTGCAAGAGGACGGTGGCCATTTTGAACTGCAATTTCCTCCCCCAAAAACGCTTTTTTTCAGGGCAGTGATCTCACATGACATAAGGTTATCAGATTTTCAGTGAATCTGGGGACACTTTTCAACTTCCTACTAAATAGATGGATTTTGTCAGGGGACTGATTTGTAAATCTGGGGACTGTCCCTGGGAAATGGGGACGTCTGGCAACCTTAGCATAGCACCCTAAAACACACATTTTAAGTGGCTTTCTTCAAGGAGAAATTTCAGCATGAAATCACACGAGATCATGATGCCCAAAATGACCACTATCCTTTCGTGAGAAAAAATGAGAAGACGGCACACCAGTTTTCGCCATCAATGTCATGCAGGGTACGCAACATTCTCCTTGCAGAACTCAGACAGTAAGAGACTGAGCTCTGCCTGCACCTGGCCCTGGTCTCACTTCCTGTTGGCATTCCTGCCTTCTGCCCCACCAGTTCCAATAATCACCCCCCCCCAACCCACGCCTGCTTCTACCTTGCTCTTTTGGTCTTGTAGTAGGTCCTGGAAGCTGCTCAATATCTTTGCACAGTCCAGGAAGGTTGCATCACTGTATTGTGGCTTCCGACACTTCTGCAGTCTTCTGAGGAACACAAAATCTTCCCGCAGGCTGATCTCATCTCCGACCTGGCAGATGGAATGATCACGAGAAGTCAGCTTGCCACCAGATAGCAGAACAAAGGACTCATTAGTTAGATGAGTTAATTGAAAACCCATTTCACAGTGTGCAATCCTACACATTTTATTTTATTTTAATTGGGATTTCTTACCCACCCTTTATCACAAGATCCCAAGGCGGGTTACAATAATAAAATACAAAATAATAAAACAATTAAAATAGCTAGAGTGATAAAACAAGCTTGAAAACAGTTCCCTAAATACAATAATCAAAACAATTCCATATATGAAAATAATCAGAGGCTCCAGCTTGCAAGGGTTGATTGGGGGAGCCGACATCATGCATGATGTCAGGACATTGGGAGGAGCCAGGGGCTCCCGCTCCTCCTGCCACCCTCCACTGATGGTGGGCTGCTTCGACCCTCTTCCCCTCTGCAACAGCAGTCGCACCAGCAGGAGGAGAAGACCTCCTCTGCTCCCTGGTTTTGGGGGACATTGGGGGGGAGCTCAGGCACCTCCCAAAAATATTGGGGGCTGGCAAAAGGGCTCGGCCCTGACGAGTTGGCACCCCTATAGACAATACAATGCTTTTCTTCAACCTGTAAAACAGTTCCAGTAATAGAATTGCACCCAAATTAATTCAGTGTACTCCCAGCAAGTAAATCTGTATAGGATTGCTCTGCAAATTGACTAAAGAGGCATTCCCAGTCAGCTGAGCCATACAGTTTTCTAAGTGTTAATGTGTTGTTTACATATAAATTCTTATAGAAAAATCAGGTGGCAAACAGCATCTTGGAAGAGGCATCCTTTCCTCACTCTTACCCAAGAGAGAGTGTCTCTTCTAACAGTGCCATCTTATTATATCTGACTATTCAGAAGTGATTCCCACTGAGTCCAATGGGGCTTACTCCCAGGTATGATCAAGCATACAGAATAAGAGATGAAATACAAAAAAAGGCCTGCAACTTATTCTTGTACGCAACATCAGCAGCAAGAACAGTGTACGCTAGAAATTGGAAACAAATTGATTCCAGGAAAAGAACAAGGATTGTACAAACTGACAGAATACATAGAATTAGCAAGCATGACCACTAAAATAAGAAATCAAAATGAAAAACAGGTGATGAGTGAGTGGGGAACTTTGGGGAATATCTACAAAGATATGACGTTAAATTTAACTTTAACAGTGATAGGGAAAGGGATAAAACAGGGTGGATAAATTAATGGGTATGTAGTTAAATAAGATGTATCTGAACTGCCATGGAAAGAAAGTTGGGTGAGGAAGTCTTTGTGGATTATTGTAGAAGGGTGGAAATATGATCTGTAAAGAGAAAACTGAGAAAAATCCATAAACAATAAATAAATAAATAATCAAGCATACAGAATAAATACGGTACCCAATGAGGAAATGTTGTTTTGTGGCTTTTTATGTTTGGAGGAAAGGCAACTAAGGGGGAACTTGATGGAAGTTTATAAAAAAATAATAATAATAAGCACAGCATGGAGAAAGTGGATAGAAAAAAGCTTTTCTCTTCCTTTCACAACACTAGACCTTGTGGACATCCAATGAAGCTTAGTTTTGGAAGATTCTGGACAGACAAAAGGAAGTCCTTCTTCCTGTAGCACGTACATAAATTCAACACTTGCTCCCCAGGAGGCCAGGATGACCACGGATTTGGATGGCTTGAAGGCTGGTCTACTCACCAGTCAATAGTTACACAATGGACTCCTGGTTCCATAGGAGGCCGTAATGACCAACAAGTTGATGTATTTGAAAAAGGATTAGACAGATCAATGGAGGAGAAGGCTATCAATGGCCACCATGGCTAGGCTATGTTCTGCCTCCACAGACGGAAGCAGTATTGCTTTTGAATACCAGTTTCTGGAAACCACAGGAGGGGAAAGCACTTTTGAGCTTATATCCTGCTTGTGAGCTTCCTGCAGGCATCTGGTTGGTCACTGTGAGAAGAAGATGGTGGGTTAGATGATCCATTGGCCTGATCCAGAAGGCACTTTTTACGTTGGTAGGTATAGGATTGCAGCTGAAGATGGCACCAGATGCAACATGCACAGGCATCATCAATTTTTAGACTCTAAAGCACAGGTGGGTAACCACTGACCCTCATTGGGGTACAACGCCTATCATCCCTGATCAAATACCATGCTATTGGGAGCTGTTGGAAGTTGGATCTCAACAACATTTAAAAATAAAATTTGTTCTTTCATTGCAAATGTATACAAATTTATTTTGGTTATTAATCTGTTAGCCTGGGTGACCCAGGAAAGAACGTGTTCCAAGCACATAGGAATGCTGATCCATTTAGCTCAGGGGTGGGCCCACGCAGCTTGCCCATTCGACCAGTGAGGCCATTTGGGGCAAACCACACCCACATACTGTTATGTACTGAGTTGAATAGGATCCAAAATGCACCAGTCTGATTGGTCCTAGAACAATAGGATTGAGATTGCAGCAGTCTGACTGGTCCCAGAACAATAGGATTGAGATTGCAGCAGTCTGATTGTTCCGCAGGAGCCACCCAATCCAGCCCCAGGTGGAAGTGAATCCGCACTCCGATTGGCATACAGGAGTATCCCGGAATTAGCCAATCACATGGGGCCAATGTGTAAATAGTGTATATAAAGCAAACGTTTTGGGGGAACTGCATTCCTCCTCACTACTATGAGCTGAATAAAGAGCATGAAATTCACACTTGACTCTGAGTATATTTCACATACCCTACAAATGAGTTCAGGTACATGAGTTCAGGTGCATTTCCCTAATTCCCTGCCTTGCTCCAGATGGGAAATCATTTCCCATTGAAACTTTCTGTCCCAGATCTGTTCTTTGAACCTCTGACAGCCAAATGTTCAAAGAGCTGTGCAGGGCTGTCTGAAAGCCCTTTTGCAAACAGGCCCACGCAGCTCTTTGAGACTCCTTTTTTTAAGGTTCTAAGAGCAGCAGGGTATTTGTAAAATGGCTTTTAAACAGTCTCACACTTCGTATTGAAATCCTGACAACTGGAGCTTCAAAGTCCAACACTGCCTGGTGCTGTAGTGGCATCAGGTGGCTGACAGGTGGGATGCCCCATCCATCTGATAACATTGGCCTGCAAGGGGTGGGGAAATAAAAATCTGGTAAGATAAGAAGCCAGCAAAGATTCCCACCCCTGATCTAGCTGCAATCAATTTTCCACAGTTCCAGGCAGGGGACATTTCCAGCCTTATCTGGAGGTGCTGGGAATTGCTTTTCTTCTTACAGCTTAAACAACAACACATATACAACAAAATAAATAGTTCTTCCCCCTTAGTAACTATGATATGGCACAGAATAAAGCCATTATGTAGAACACAAAAAAGAGAGTCCAGATTACCCAATACAATACAATGAAATAAAAGTAGCACAATCTCACAAATCAAACCAGCCAAAGGATTTCACATGTTGTAGGAAGTCCTCTGTTGTCTGTCTTGTTCATGTTTAATAAAACAGTACCATTCTGCCAAGAATTTGTCTGTGGCTTTTTTAAGCTTCTACCACTCACGTGCCATTTTGAGCTTATTCTTAAGCTTTTCTTTTAAAGCAATCTTCCACACCTTTCAGTACCGTGACACAAGAGTTGCCCCTTCCAGCCCCTTCCAAAATCTGGTGATCAGGAACAAGGCTGCTACCCAGACCCTGAGACCTTTTGTGTGCAAAGCAGATGCTCAACTACTGAACCACAGTTGTCCCCCTAAAACATAATGTGAATTAATAGCACCAACCAAATTTGAACTGATTTCGCAATGGAAATGCCTCTAGGTAACACCTGTTAATGGAGGGGATGGTCATTTGGCAAAGGTGGGAAGTGCTTATAGTGGGCAAGATATCTGCGCAAATTACAGTGGCATCAAACCCTAATTCAGACATGAGACTGATCTACACTGGACTGTTATAAAATTAAAAGTGTGCTATAAAAATGTGACCTTTTTATTGCATATGCTGATGACCTGGTTATTACAGTGGAAGAACAAAATAATTCTCTCCCTAGAGTTTTTTGTTTTGTTTTGTTTTGTTTTTGGAGGGGGGATACAGGAGTTTGGGCAAGTTGCTGGTTTTAAAATAAACAAAAACAAGACTAAATTATTAGTTAAGTATCTAACAGAAAAAGATAAGAAAGAGTTAACTCAAATTACAGAGACAGAGATTCACAAAAGAGCTAAATATTTGGGAATTTGGCTCTCTACTAGGAATGTTAATATCTATAAGGACAATTATGAGAAATATTGGAATGAAATAAAAAGGAATCTAGAAATTAGGGGTAAAATGAATTTATCATTACTAGGAAGAATTGCGGCAATTAAGGTGAATGTATTGCCAAAAATGTTCTTGTTTCAGACAATTCCTGTGATAAGTAATGCTGCCTGCTTTAAACAATGGCAAAAAGATATTTCAAAATTTATCTGGAAAGGGAAGAGGCCAAGGATAAAATATAAAATACTTACAGATACCAAAGAAAGAGGAGGATTTTCCCTTCCAGATTTTAAACTTTACTATGAGGCAGCTTGCATTACTTGGATACAGGAATGGATTAAATTAGAAAACATAGAACTTTCATAGATTTGGAAGGACATGATAAAGTGAAAGCACACAAAGTGTTTCAGAATCATATCATTAGAAAGTCACTTTTAAAAGTGCGGGGGAAATATAAGGAACCACTAGAACAAAAGACACCATGGTGGTTGTCCCCAATAGAAATCATAACAGTCAAAAAAAGTCTGGCCTATATATGGAGAGTTGTTAGAGGAGAAAGAAGGAAAATGGAAACATAAAGACTTTGATGAAGTAAGAGAACATTTGCAAGATTGGTTGCAATATTGACAATTAAAAGAGATATTTAAAGAAGATAACAAGAAAGGTTTCAGTTATACAGTATCTAGATTCCAGAAAGAAATTGTAGATGACAATTTTAAACCATTAAAAAAGATGTATAATATCTTACTAGAATGGGAGACCAAAGATGAGGAAGTGAAATCTACAATGATCACAAGATATAGGACATAATATTCAATTAGAGGACTGGGAGGAATTATGAAGAGTAAATTTGAAATTTACTGATTGTATGTTATTAAAAGAGAATTATATGAAAATGATGTACTGTTGGAATATCACACCAATGAAAATGGCCAAAATGTATAGCGCAAGCTCCAATAAGTGTTGTAAGTGTAAAGAGAAGGAAGGTACTTTTTATCTTCTATGGTGGAATTGTAAAATAGTTAAAAATTATTGGGAAATGATAGATAATGAAAAATGCATAATAAGCACTTTATGTTCATTGTTAAGTTTTGCAATAATAAAAAAGAAATATAGCATAAGGATATGTGCAGAGAAGATATAGTTAAGCCTAGAAAACATCATACAACTTTTCAAAAATTACAACATTTTGAAAGGAAGTATATCAGAATTATAAATATTAAAACCAACTTCTTTCTGTATCTATTGGGTAGATACCTCAGTAGCCCAACATTCAAGATACTGATCAAATAACATACTATGCTTAAAACAATAAAATATGCTATCAGAATGTTAAAAAAGGAAATGATGTATAATGAAATGAAAAAAATGTTTAAGATAACTTTTGTTAAAACCCCCAGAAGTTAGGAATTTTAGGTCAAGATTTGCCAAAGGAAAAACACAGACTCTGGATGTTATTGGCACTAAGATGGAAAAGGGATAAAATACCAACTAGAGAATGGCAAGAAAAACTTACAGAATATGCCGATATGGCAAAACTAACTGTTAGACTATGAAACAAGGACAAAAAATTATTTAAAGAAGATTGGAAACCATTTTTGGCTTATCTACAGAAACAATGCAAAGATTTGAACTCATTAGCAGATTTTGAGTAAACATTTACAAGTAACAAAATATATATAAATTATAAGATTAAATATAAAAAAGGAAGTCTGGAGGGGGAGGGGAGGGACAATTTGGGAATGATGAATTATGATATTTGGTATAATGATATTCTGGGAAAATGGAAAAATGGAAAACTTAATAAAAATTATTTACCAAAAAAATTAAAAAATGTGACACCAGAGGGCGCTGTACAGCAGTGAACCTTCATCAGTGGGAAATTGCATTGAGAGCCTGTATTACAGGGGGTTTTATTAGTGTTTTTATAGATCTGTGTAGATCCAGCCGTGGTTTCTTGGGGAAATACTTTCTGTTTCTGGTATATATGGACTCTTAAGAGAGGATGCATAATAGGCCAGCTAAATTCAGTCTTATATAACCATGTCCATCTTCATGCCATACATTTCAAGCACTATGAGTCATGGTTTCCCCCAAAGAATTCTGGGAGGTGTGGTTTGTTAAGGGTGCTGAGAGCTGTTGGTGACCCCTGTTTCCCTCACAGAGCAATGGTTTCCATAGAATTCCCTTGGGAGAGTGATTGGTGTTTAAACCATTCTGGATTTAACTGGGTAACAGTAGGTTCAGCCCTTTTCAATAGCTACAAATCCAACTCAGAGTTATGTGTGCTTAACCCTTTTGATTTCAGTGGGAGTGCCAGAGGGGAACATGATTGATTCCTTTGAGTTATGGCCACAGCTTGTTCATGATGAATCTGCAATCATTTGAGTTTATACTGAAATCCTGAAAAGGAAGTGGGTTTCTCTCTCTCTCTTAAAAGTCAAAACCCTTATGAGGGTTGGATTAAGGGTGAGTGTGAGCACCTATGCTTCTGTATGGCAGGGAGCACAGCCGGCCCAAGACATTTTGGCACCTGAGGCTAATCACAAAATGGTGCCCCTTCTCCCTGTCAGGGAAGAAGGGGCAAGTGAAGATCTACATCAGGAACAAGCGGGGAATAAAGGTCTACACCAGGAGTGCTGCCCCTGTGGATCCTGCCACCTGAGGCGGTTTGCTTCCCTTTGCCTCATAGGTAGGGCAGCCTTAGGCAAGGGTTCCCAAGCAGCGGTCTGCAGACCAACCTTGGTCCATGAGCTGCATTCAGGTGGCCCTGAGGCATGTCTGTTAAGAGCACATAAAATCTGAATTCTCATATTGTAGTTCAATAAATATATTGCAAATTGTAATCTATTTTTAGATTACAGTACATCAATTAGAGATTGATAGATAAGTAGATGGTAGATGGATCTCAGTGTAAATATATATTTAAATATATAGACCTGGATGCCCGCCAGATGCTTTGGACAGCAATCATGAATCAGCCCTAGCCAGCATGACCAATGGTCAAGGGAGATTGGAGCTATCATTAAAAGGCAGCCCTGTTTAGGGAAGTTTCTGATGTTTTTGATGTTCTGTTGGGAGCAGCCCAGAGTAGCTGGGGAAACCCAGCCAGATGGGTGGGGTATAAATAATAAATTATAATAATATTACTTTTATATGCAATGAGTGTCCGGTGCCCACCCAGCGGGGAGTCAATCAAGGATATGTATTAGCCCCTTTATTGTTCAATTATTTTATCAATGATGTTATATCCAAACTATCAAAATCAGACTTCCACCCACTCCAACTGGCAGATAGGACAATATCCATACTTCTATATGCGGATGACACCCTGATCCTATCCAGGACTCCAGTTGGGTTACGACAGGCGCTTCAGGTGCTGGCTGAATACTGCCAAGAGAACCACCTTATTATCAACTACTGTGTTTCCCCTATTTTAAGACACCGTCTTATATTTCCCCCCCCCTCAAGAAAACACACTATGGCTTATTTTCAGGGGATGTCTTATTTTTATTATGTAAGCATGCACAGAACAATGGTGCTGGAAACTTACCAAGCAACGGCGCTGTAGTGAGGCTCCTGGGGAGCCAGTTAGTCTGCCTTGTCCCTAAAGGCTGGAGGGATTTTATTCGCCCCCCCCCCCTTGGGGAGCAACAGCCAACAGAGTGTTGTGGCTTTCCCCCTTCCAGCTCAGCCTGGCCACAGGTGGCTCATCGCCGCCACGCTGTGTGCTCCGGCTGCGCGCCACGTGCCCGCCTTGCCAGCCAGCCTGAGCAACAAGCGGGAGCCAGAGCGGATGGCAGGAGAGAGCGAGGCGGGCACTGGAGTCCCTGGTGAGCGCTCAGCCTCCAGCATATAAAGGCACGGCTTTCCCGGGAGGGAGGCGGGTGTGTGCTTTCTCGGCCAGCCGCCCGCTCGCTTTTTGTTCCCCAAACGCACCAAAGTCGCGCGTCTTCAGTGGCGCTTCTTCCTCCATGCGCCCTGCTCGATGCACGCAGCCCCGATCACAGCCAGTGGAGGGAGCTTTGGTTTGGGGGTGGGCAAAGATCGGGGGGGAGGTGCTGCTCAAAGAAAAACACCACACGCCGTATGCAGTCAGAATCGAAAGGTACTGAGTTGGTGTAGAGGTTGCCAACTTTAAAAAACAAAATCCCAGTTGTGCCACCTGTGCCTTTAACGGGAAATTGAGCGGAGGGTGGAGGCAGACTGCTTCATAAGCCCATGAGAAGCTGGATCAAGGCTGGAACTGTTGCCGGGAGGCGCTGCGTCCAGCCCCGCCTCTTCCTTGGCGCCCTCCAGAACTGCGCCTATCACTGTGTCTTATTTTCAGGGTACGGCTTATATTTCGCAAATGCGAAAATATCCTGCTATGGCTTATTTTAGGACTACGTCTTAAAATAGGGGAAACACGGTACCAAAAGACTGAAGTAATGTCTTTTGCTAAACGTCCCAAGATTCGAACGTGGAGTATAAATGGATGAAGAATTGAACAAGTACATTGTTTCAAATATTTAGGCATAGTTTTCCATGATAAAGGGCTAAGGAAAGCCCATATAACTCATGTAGCAGCCGAAGCCCATAAGTTCTCTACAGCAATTATAAGCTTCTTAAGATCCAAAGGTGCTCACTATATACCTACGGCATTAAAGCTCTATGAGGCACTGGTTCAACTGCTCTATGGGGCTCAACTCTGTGCCCCTCCACCAAATCTAACCCTACTTGAAAGGGTCCAGACCAAGTTCATCAGAGCAGCTCTCCAGATGCCTCCCTGCTTGTCAAATGCCACTCTGCGGTTAGAAACAGGAACGATCCGTGTGGAGGCCAGAGTCTGGATACAAGCTTTGGCTGAAATTATATCTTAACCCACAGGCAGGTTAAAATGGAGCTTCCTTCAGAAAACTGGAGCCTTGCAAATATTAAAAGAAACCAAAGTAGCCGTATTTAGCACATTAGAAGAATATTGGGGGGGGGATCCATAGTAGGGCAGGTCCTTGCTAAGGGCCAACAAAATAATGAGGATGCTTTCAAGTTCTCCAGAACTCACCATGAGTCAAAGCAAGGAATGAAGGCAGAGTTGGGTTGTAAAAAAAATGGTCCTTTAGCTAAAGGTAAAGGGACCCCTGACTGTTAACTCCAGTCGCGGACGACTCTGGGGTTGTGCGGTCATCTCGCTTTACTGGCCAAGGGAGCCGGCATACAGCTTCCGGGTCATGTGGCTAGCATGACTAAGCCGCTTCTGGCGAACCAGAGCAGCGCACGGAAATGCCGTTTACCTTCCCGCCGGAGCAGTACCTATTTATCTACTTGCACTTTGACGTGCTTTCGAACTGCTAGGTGGGCAGGAGCTGGGACCGAGCAATGGGAGCTCACCCTGTCACAGGGATTTGAACTGCCGACCTTCTGATCAGCAAGCCCTAGGCTCTGTGATTTAGACCACAGCGCCACCCGCATCCCTGGTCCTTTAGGTACCCTGGTCCTAGGCTATTGAGGGCTTTATGACTATAACACCATGACAGTTTCTTCCTCCCACCCACCACCCACCCCACCTACCAAAAATAAAAATAAGCAAAAATCCTGCTTTGCTCTACAGCTAGCCTGATAAAGAATTTTGGAGAACTCAAAAGCTTGGTCACACATTTTGGTGGGCCCCAAGAGGATAATTGCCTGCACGGCAGGAGGAGGAGGAGGAAGAAGAAGAAGAGGAGGAGGAGGAGGAGTTTGGGTTTGATATCCCGCTTTATCACTACCCGAAGGAGTCTCAAAGCGGCTAACATTCTCCTTTCCCTTCCTCCCCCACAACGAACGCTCTGTGAGGTGAGTGGGGCTGAGAGACTTCAGAGAAGTGTGACTAGCCCAAGGTCACCCAGCAGCTGCATGTGGAGGAGCAGAGATGCGAACCCGGTTCCCCAGATTACGAATCTACCGCTCTTAACCACTACACCACACTGGCTCTAACTAACTAACTAACTAACTAACTAACTAACTAACTAACTAAAGGATTTGAGGAGCATTCTTTTTTTTAATGACCACCACTACACCAAACATTTATTTAAATATGTGAAAAACAGGAAATCAGCCAGGGAGGCAGTTGGACCGTTACATGACAAAGGAGTGAAAGGCATGCTAAAGGAAGATAAGGAGGCTGCAGAGAAACTGAATGAATTCTTCGAGTTTTTCTTCACTATGGAAGATGCAGGGTAGATTTTCACACGGCCCACCACAATTGATTTTTTTTATTTTTTTATTTTTTTGGAGGGATGTCTAAAGAACTGAGGCAGACAAAGATGACAAAGGATGGAATTTAAGGGCTCAGAGACAGATTAAAAATAAAAAAATGTCACAGAGCCCAGATGGCACCCATTCAAGAGTTCTTTACCCAAATATAAACTGCTGATTTTCTAACCATGTGGTGTGGGAACCGTACTTACAGGGTTGGACTAGGACCTGGGAGACCAGGGTTCAAATCCCAACTCAGCCATGAAGCTCATTGGGTGACCTTGGGCCAGTCACTTAGCTTAGCCTACCTGGTTATGGAGATTAAATGGGGGGGGACCATGCCTGCCACCTAGAGCTCCTTGGGGGGGGAGGTGGGGTATAAATGCAGTAAATCAATCAATAAATAAATTGGTATCAATATTAGATGGTTGCACTTGGAAGGTAGCGAGCACAACACCGTTTTAAAATGAAAAAGAGAAACATTGCTGGCTGGTTAAGTAGCTTAACCCCTATTAAATGGTTGGGAAGTATTATTAAAAAATTAGTTTGACTTCACTGCAAAGACGCACTCCTGAGACAGACAGATGCCAACCATATTATTAAAGATAAAATTGTTAAGCATGTTGAAGAACAAGTCTTATTGCAGAAGAATTAGTATGGCTTCTGCAAAGAGAAGTCCTGCCTCATCAACAATCTGCAGGAATGATTTGTTAGATTTTATACTAGGTGATCTCTCATTAGATGTTCCTGAGCAAATTCAGTAAGAGGACAGAATGTCTTTTGAAAGGGGTAGAGAAGCTGATTCATTTAAAAGGTAAAGGGACCCCTGACCATCAGGTCCAGTCGTGTCCGACTCTGGGGTTGCGACGCTCATCTCGCTCTATAGGCCGAGGGAGCCGGCATTTGTCCGCAGACAGCTTCCGGGTCATGTGGCCAGCATGACAAAGCCGCTTCTGGCAAACCAGAGCAGCGCACGGAAACGCCGTTTACCTTCCCACTGGAGCGGTCCCTATTTATCTACTTGCACTTTGATGTGCTTTCGAACTGCTAGGTGGGCAGGAGCTGGAACCAAGCAACGGGAGCTCACCCCGTTGCAGGGATTTGAACTGCCGACCTTCTGATCAGCAAGCCCTAGGCTCTGTGGTTTAACCCACAGAGATTAGGGAGCTAAACACAGTGGAGTAGCATGGGGGGGGGCGAGGAATGTCATAGCTTGGAACTCCTGGTGGGTCTTTCTCCGGTCAGAGTCACACGAGAGAGCTGAAAGAGGTGGGTTAGAAACACAAGAATAGGGATCCCAGCTTCAATTTCTCATTTTTCCAATCTTAAGGTCTTCACATTTCCATATCAGTTCACATTTTTTAAAAATACTTTATGAAATTTCTTAAGCATTTTGGTGCAAATTACTCCAAACAGCCGCATTCTTGAACACAGTTTTGTCTAATGTACATGTTTTTGCAAAGCAGTTTCTCCTAAAATAATGCATATTTATATGCAATTATTTACTAATAAATGCACACTTTGCCTGAGCATATCTACACATTACTTGGCTGTAGAACTACATTGCAAAATTCAGAGAAGTGTGGGTTGAAAGAAAGCTGTGTTTCAGTGTGTATATTGTTTCAGAAAGTGCAAACAAGGTAGGTTTGCATTTAGCTGCAAACCAATTTAGTTTCTCACCTGTCCTTACTGAAGGTCTTCAGAAGTGCCCTGCCATAATTGCAAAAGACTAGAAAGATGAAAATGGAGGTTTCAATACAAAAATGGGCATCATTGCATCTGGCCAAACACTTTGGCAAAGAAACTGAACAAACAAATATGAGTTTCAAGACTTTGCAGCTTTGCAAAATAATGTTTTTATTCAATAGACTAATAAGCAAAGTGGCAAGGGCTTATTCCACCCCTGGATGGTTAATTCCAGTCACCCACACGTGGCACACTATAGACTGATATGCTATTATGACATTGCTGTATAGCTCAGTTGGTTAGAGCGTGGTGCTGATAACACCAAGGTTGCAGGTTCGATCCTGGCATGGAACAGCTGCATATTCCTGCATCGCGGGGGGTTGGACTAGATGATCCTCAGAGTCCCTTCCAACTCTATAATTCTATGATAAATAAGAGGCAATACTTCTCTACTCATGAAGCAAACTAAGATTATCACACCCTTTTCTAAAAAATAAATAAATAAATTCTTTGGTGTTTTTGTTTTTTAAGTGCCCTGTTGAATCAGACCAAGGGCCTGTCTATTTTGGCCTTCTTCCAGCAAGGACCTGCTAGATGTCTTTTAACAGCTCACAAGTAAGAGCAGGAAGTCAAACCCCTTCCTCTGCTGTGACTACCTAGGAACTGGCTTTCAGGGGCAGACTGCCTCTAATCATGGAGGGTTTCTTTTACCTCGTAATGGGAAGTGTGTGTGTGTGTGTGTGTGTGTGTGTGTGCGTGTGTGTAGGCAAAGTGGAGGAATTGTGTTTGGGGCTACAAAGTGTGAGGAGGGTTTAACCGTTTCCACCTCTGTCTTACCAGTCTGCATTTTTTCAAGAATTCATAAGCATTTTAGTGCAAATTTCTGCTAACAGGCACATTCTTGAATGCAGTTTTGACTAATGTACATGTTTTTGCAAACAATTTCCCCATAATACAATAGAGTTTTCTGCATTGTTTTCACAAGTATACTGCTTTTTGTGCAGACAGCTTGGTTAAGGAACTGCACCACAAAACTCAGGAAAGTGCCCAATATCGAAGGACTGCTGTGTTTCATTTCGCTCATGTGTTTAGGATGTGCAGATGAGGCAGGTTTGCATTAAAATGTGAAGAAGAGAAATGATCACTAGTCCCTAAATACAAATGTCATGCTCAGCACTGTGTGAAACCTGGCCCCAATATTTATCTATTTAAAAGCATTTATATAGAGCTTAATAGGGATGCGGGTGGCACTGTGGTCTAAACCACAGAGCCTAGGGCTTGCCGATCAGGTCAGTGGTTCGAATCCCCATGACGGGGTGAGCTCCCATTGCTTGGTCCCAGCTCCTGCCCACCTAGCAGCTCAAAAGCACGTCAAATGCAAGTAGATAAATAGGTACCACTCCGGCGGGAAGGTAAACGCTGTTTCCATGGTTTGTCACATGACCCGGAAGTCGTACGCCGGCTCCCTCGGCCAGTAAAGCGAGATGAGCGCTGCAACCCCAGAATCATCTGCAACTGGACCTAATGGTAAGGGGTCCCTTTACCTTTACCTTTATATACAGCTTAATATTTTAAAAATCTCTAAGTGATGGTTAGAGCCATTGATATGCTTCATTTCCTCCATTAATTTGTCCAATCCCCCCCCACACACACCCCTAAAGGTAAGGACATGAGCAGAACCAGATAGATCAGGCCAAAATCCCACCTACTCTATCATCCTGGTCAACTAAATGAAAATGAGACCTGCACTCAACACCACTCCCCACACTTGTGAGCATTATGGCACAATGGGTCCCTTCACCGAAGGACAGCTGTGGGCAGGATTCCTGCATTGTAAGGGTTTGGACTAGATGACTTCTAGGGTCCCTTGCAACTCTACAGTTCTGTGATTCTATGATTCCTAGCAACTGGCATTGTGGGGGGGGGAGGCATACACCCTCCAATGCAGGAGATGATACATAGCCATCATGCATGAAGTGTTGTATCCCCCCAAGCTTATGGAACTCCCCCCCCCCAGATTGGACAGCCACTTCAGGAACATGGTGAAGACTTTCTGATACCACCAGGCATTTAAAGGAAGTGTTCAGGTTTATATTATCTTTCCATTGTTTATTTATACTATTTATATACTGCTCTTTATCCAAAGATCCCAACATCATAATTTATGTAGCAAAATCATAAAAGCACAATACAGAGCATAATAATACACAGCATAATGATAAAATGATCCGTGGCTTGGAGTGCCTTCCATCCATCAGCCTCGGTTGGTGACCCAGCTACGCCCCTATCTGGGCAGGGATAGCCTAACTACTGTTGTCTATGCTCTGGTAACCTCAAGGGTAGATTACTGTAATGTGTTATATGTAGTGCTGCCTCTGAAGACAGTTCGGAAACTTCAGTTACTGCAGAATACAGCTGCCAGGTTGCTCACCAGAGCAAGACGGTTTGAGCATATTACTCCGATCCTGGTCCGACTGCACTGGCTACCAATTACTTTCTGGGCCCAATTCAAAGTGCTGGTTTTGAAAGCCTTAAACGACTCAGGACTGCAATACCTCAAGGACCTCCTCTTTCTATACAAACCTACCCAGGCCCCGAGATCATCTTCTTGAGGCCCTTCTTCATGTGCCTCCTCCTCGAGAGGTTTGGAGGGTAGCAACACGAGAACAGGGCCTTCTCTGCAGTGGCTCCCTGTCTGTGAAATGTTCTCCCCAGGGAAGTTCACCTGGCGCCTTAATTATTTTTATTTTTATTATATATTTTGTGGTTTTATATTTTGATTTTGTGAAACACCCTGAGACCTCTGGGTATAGTGTGATATATAAATTAATAAAATAAAATAAAAATCATAATAACAGCCCCCCCCCTCCACATAAGTATTTAACAGGCCATAGATTGCTTAACGGCCATAGGCCTGGGTAGAGAGAAATATTTTCACCTGGCGGCTAAAGATATGTAATGATGGTGCCAGGCGAGCTTCTCTGGGGAGAACATTCCACAAATGAGGAATTTGATTTTATGATTAATTTTTACTGTTGCCTTATGGTGTTAATTTATGTACTACAACTTACAAATGCTAATGAAAAACACTGGAAATCAACGAAGGTTCCTATGTGGGAACCGTACGAATGTATGGAGCGTTGCTTTTTTCTGAACATCTGGTCAGATCCAGACGTGTAATCTGGGGTGAAGCCAAATCAGACAGTTCTGAGGCAGACTGCTTCCCATTTTCTGATTATATAAATTGGGAGAGTCATATAAGCAACTCCTCCTGTGACTCACTCCTCGTTGCATCAGTGCTATATAGACTCATCTTACATATTCAGCCTTACATATGACTCTTGCTAAATGTAACTGCATGTCTGTAACTTGTGTTTTATACCAAAAATGCTCCACCTGTGCTTCTGCTACTGCTTACATGGTTATGTGTTAGTTTGCTTCTGCGGCAAAGAAATGAAAATTATTATTTTAAGAAGGAAGAAATGCCAATGATTAAAACACTTTAAATAAACTAACTAACTATGGCCAATAGCCATTGAAAACCTCGTGAATTTGCCTGATCCTCTTAAAAACTCCCAAGCTGGCAACATCACTACATTATTGAGGGAGTGAATTCAATAGTTTTGACTATGTGAAGGAGGACTTTGTCTCTCCTGAATCTTGCCAACATTCAGAATAATAATAATAATTTATTTATACCCTGCCCATCTGGCTGGGTTTCCCCAGCCACTATGGGTGGCTTTCAACAGAACCTTAAAAACAGACTAAAACTTCAAACATTAAAAATTTCCCTAAACAGAGCTGCCTTCAGATGTCTTCTAAAAGTCAGGTAGTTGTTTATTTCCTTGACATCTGATGGGAGGGCATTCCACAGGGCGGGTGCCACCACCGAGAAGGCCCTCTGCCTGGTTATCTGTAATCTCACTTCTCAGAGTGAGGGAACCGCCAGAAGGCCATCGGAGCCTCAGTGTCCGGCCTGAACAATGGGAGTGGAGACGTTCCTTCTGGTATACTGGGCCAAGGCCGCTTAGGGCTTTAAAGGTCAGCACAAACATTTTGAATTGAGCTCGGAAACGTACTGGGAGCCATTGTAGGTCTTTCACGACCAGTGTTATATGGTCTTGGTGGCCGCCCCCAGTCACCAGTCTAGCTGCCGCATTCTGGAGTAGTTGTAGTTTCCAGGTCACCTTCAAAGATAGCCCCACGTAGAGCACATTGCAGTAGTACAAGCAGGAGATAACCAGAGCATGCACCACTCTGGCGAGACAGTCTGCGGGCAGGTAGGGTCCCAGCCTGCATACCAGATGGAGCTGGTAGACAGCTGCCCTGGACACAGAATTGACCTGCGCCTCCATGGACAGCTGCGAGTCTAAAATGACTCCCAGGCTGCACACCTGGTCCTTCAGGGGCACAGTTACCCCATTCAGGAGCATGGAGTCCTCCACACCCGCTTGCTCCCGTCTAAATTCTAGCATGAGGGCTAGAGAAACGTTCTGCCTGTTCACTTTTTCTGCACCACACTTAATTCTTTATATCTCTATCACTTCTCCTCTTAGTCATATTTTTTTCTAAACTAAAAAGCTTCAAATATTGTAACCTTTTCTCAGAGGGGAATCATACCACCTCTTTGATTCTTTTGACTGCCCTTTTCTGAACATTTTACCAGCTCTACAACATCCTTTCTGAGGTGAGGTAATGACATCATAGCATTTTTTCAGCAGCAAATTGCCCCAAATTAGCAACTCATGAAGATATCCTATTATCTATCATGACTCTCACCCCAGTTGGCTTCTTTGGGTGACCTGCTCCTTGGCTGGATTCCAGCATTTTGAGAAAGAATGAGGGGGGGGGGGGGAATCTCTCTATTGACTTTCTCTACATAATGCAAAACTTTTTTATATATATCTATCATATCTGCCTGCTATTTGTTTCCCTCTGTTACATGTCTTACTCAGAGCAGACCCATTGAAATGAAACCTGACTAATTGTCTTAATGTCCAACAAATTCAACGGGTCTTCTCTGAAGAGAATTTAGTTGGATGTATTCTCTTCCCCACCCCCACCCCTCTGTGCATCTTCCTCCAGCTACTGGATCTCAATTTGCTGGTTTAAAAAAGACAGCAGATCCTACAACTTGGAAGTCTTGCCAACCATGGTCTGCAGCAGTAAACCCTGAAGTTGTTCTCACACTTGTGAAAACCCTTCCTTCTCAATTTGGCCCTTTGCCGTCCTTACAGAGTGACACCAGAGCAAACGAGGAACCAGCCTTACCTTGTCCACCTTCATGTGAAGATATAGGCCAAAAAGCACTGTCCCAATGAGCTGTGCGATAACGAACACTGCGATCAAGCTTGTGAAGGCTTTCATGGTGGTGGTGAAGCCAGCAGGTCTTGGGGTTGTGGATGGATAAGGCTCACCGGAGTCCATGTGTCTCTATCTCCTGAATTCTTGCGTCTCTGAGCCTCTTGAAATCTACCTCGCCACTTACTGTGCGCAAGAAAGCAACAAGTGAAGCTCTCTCTCTCTCTCTCTCTCTCTCTCTCTCTCTCTCTCTCTGTGTGTGTGTGTGTGTGTGCCTGCCCACCTCTTCCTGCGGAGGAAACTCATCTTCCATTTGTTCACACTCCTCTTCCACAACAACAGAGACAACAAAGTTATTTCCTGAATTCATCGTTTGCCATTCGCTTCCATGGGTTGTCACAAGTTCCTGGTGCGTTACTCTTCCAGCAACTTCATTCTTCTGCCCACCCCCCACCTTTCCCCCTATCATAGACAGACTTTTTTCCCCCTCTTCACACACACCCCAACCTCTTCCTGGCTTCAAAGAAAGAAAGCATCTGTGGCTAAGGACGGGCACATCTGTCAATTCTGGGTTCAGTTTCTCATTTTTCCCATCCAATACTAAATTCTCTACATTTCCACATCAGTTTGCAATTTTTGTTAAGTCCTTGTGAAAATTTGTTGGCATTTTAGTATGAATCGCTCCTAATATATTCATATTTGTGTGACATTTAATGTACACATTTTTGCAGAGCAATGTTTTGACTACGGCAGACCAGCACGGCTACCTACCTGTAACTGGAACAACAGGAGAGGATGAGCCTAGAAACTGCTAAAACTGCATTGGGTGGGGAAATGTGCATTTTCCTCTCATATTAGCAAAACTTACTGGATGATTTACAGCTCATTGAATCCCCCAACAAAAGCAGCAAAGACTTTGGGACTGTGGGGAAACCAAAAGCAACATGCTCGGGCAAAGCCTGCAAAGACGCTCTGGACGTGATGGTGGGGGAGCAAAAGCTGTAGCTTCACCCCCGCAGGAGCCTTTAAGGACTGGACATAGACGAGCAAGGAGAGCAGGACCTGGCCTGCCATGCAGCGAGCCGGGGAGGCAGGCAGCTGATTGCCCTTTTCTGATCCCTTTGCAAGTCTACCATGACCTGTTTGAGGGAAGGCAACCAGAACTGCACACAGTATTCCAAACGTGGTCACACCACAGATTTGTAAAAAGAATAGGGTGATCCCTCGCATGTCTTGATAACAGATCTAAAACAGGGGTGTGTGGAAATAAATGAAGTTTGTTCTTGGTATGAGCTTTCGTGTGTAAGCTCATACCAAGAACAAACTTAGTTGGTCTCTAAGGTGCTACTGGAAGGAATTTTTTATTTTGTTTTGTTTTGACTATGGCAGACCAATATGGCTACCTACCTATAACTGGAAATAAATGGTTACCCTATCAGCCTTTCTGGAGGGCATCAAGTACAGTAGCTGACAGGGGCGTACCCAGGATCAAAACTGGGGGGGGGGGCAAGCCATGGTCATTCAACTGCAATTGATGTACAGTGTTACCTCGGGTTACATACACTTCAGGTTACAAACTCCGCTAACCCAGAAATAACGCTTCAGGTTAAGAACTTTGCTTCAGGATAAGAACAAAAATCATGCTCTGGCGGCGCAGCGGCAGCGGGAGGTCCCATTAGCTAAAGTGGTGCTTCAGGTTAAGAACAGTTTCAGGTTAAGAACGGACCTCCAGAACGAATTAAGTACGTAACCAGAGGTACCACTGTAATAAAGATAGTTTGTTTCACGGTGAAATGAGCTATATTAGTTCTATTAAACCAATTGCTTTTGAATAGTTTGCAGTGCTTTGTGGCATTTTGATTGATCAGCTGTTTTGTTTTGTTGTTCAAGTTTGTTGTGTTTAAATTCATTTTAATATCTCTATGGTGCATTATGCCTTCTAGGCCTTATGAAGAAAATGTGGTCCAGAAATATTTTTACAGATAAAACACACACACTAAACAGCCAGCAAAGCTTGCAGTAAATAAATAACCCTCTGTAGTCTAAAAATGAAAGAGTTTTGCTTCACGTTTCAGAGGGTTTTGTATGCAAATTTGTACAAATATAATGGGTCAATTTATCTCCATTGTGTGGTATCCAACTAGGGTTGCCACCTTTGGTTGTGCAAAATAAGAGACAAATCTGGAGGGGGGAATTGGGAGGGGGGCTAAAAATTACTTTACCTGGTGCAGAATGAAACGACTTCAAAGCAATTCATTACAATGGGTTGTTTCCAATGCTGGTCATACTCATAGAGTAGTCCCAAGGAAATTTATGAATCCAAGTTAGCAATGCACATTAATTTCAATGACTCACATACTCCTCACCTGCTGAATTTCTGCCTGTCAGAAACAAACAAAGAAAGAGAACAACAAATTAAGTTTCTCTTCCTAACATAGCTTTGCTTCCAGCATCCCTTTCCATATAGTTGCTAATGCCAATACACACACACACACACACACACACACCTCATAGTCAGACAAGTTCATCCAGCACTACAGTTACATCTTTTCTTTGAGGCATTTTAAAAAGAATTCTATAGGCATTCATAGAATCATAGAATTGTAGAGTTGGAAGGGACCGTGATGGTCATTTAGTCCAGCCCCCTGCAATGCAGGCATTTCAATTAAAGCGTCATTTAAAGCACTCTTATACCACTTTAGCAATCCCCCAAAGAATCCTAGTTTGTTTGGAGACACCCCCCCCATTCCTCTCCCAGAGTTATAATCCCCAGAGTCCTGTGGGAAGAAGGACTGGTTGTGTTCTCTCTCTCTCTCTCTCTCTCTCTCTCTCTCTCTAAGAAATATTTATCAGAATTTTTTAATTTTGCAAACTTTTACAGTCACTAAATCACATATCATATACTTGACATCGACATCCCCTCCACCCCCCTCCATGGGTTGCTTTAGTTACCCATTTCCATTGTATATTCTAATAAATCCCTGGTCTTTTACTTCTCAGTTTCTCTAAGTTAACCCTATACTGCTGAATTTACTCTAAACGTGCTAACGCCTTAATTTGCTTACAATGGTTTTTTTTGTAGATAATCCACGTATATTTTTCCAATCTTCCTTAAAGAGTCTTTCTTCCCAATCTCTTATTCTATTAGTTAATCTGGCCATTTCTGCATATTCCATCAGTTTTGTCTGTCATTCCTCCTTTGTTGGTATTAGACCCTCCTTCCATTTCTAAGCATTTATGATTTGGGCTGCTGTTGTGGCATACGTGAATAAAATTTTCTGATCACTAGGTGAAGGATGATCAGAGTGAAGGGCAGGTTAGCAGCAGCAGCAACGTAGGCACCTTTATCTTCCATCCAGGGAAACAAGAAGTGTTATCAGAGTTCAAGGACACTTTCTAGCCGAGCAAAGAACACTCAATGGGTGTGCAAAATAGGAAGTGCAGTAGGGAAGGGTCTGTAGCCTGAGGAGAGTCCTGAAGGCTAGAGCAGTTGGCCCACCACAGACTTTTAGTGTTAAGGGTAGCTTCATGGAGAATGCATTGCAACAATCAAATCTGGAGACCATTCTTCTTTGCCATGGGGAACCAACCAATCCAGTGGCTATTTGCAAGCCTTTCCTGAATTGATGACCCTAACACAAAAAGGGGGGAAAGACTGTGCCTTGCCACCATGCCAGCTTAGTGCTGCTCTCTGCTGAGTCAAGGTTCAGTGAGTCTAAAAGGTGGGAAACCACAACAGTAGTTTGTTACGCACAGGAGCTGAGGTTTAACGCCTTGAGGATCTCCAGCCCATGATACCTCATGGTGCTGACTAACTAGACCTGTTCTAGTCTGTTCATGGGAGAATTTCTTGTAACACTTAGCTAATTATGGATAAAGTCTATGTAAAACAACAGCAGCGTAGCTCTTGAGTCATGCTGGAAAGACAATGCATATCGGCCAACGAAATCTGGAATTTCAGCAGCAACAAAAGAAAGAGACCAGGAGAAAAAGATAGAAAGAAAGTGACTGCAAGATTTTCCAAAGTGATAAATTCTGAATCAGGATCGCAGTCAAGTTTGATCTTACGAATGTTCAACCCCCAAAAGTGTTTATAGTACCAGGATATGTGATATCATCAGTTACTTCAATCTAGCTAACCTTTATCATGTTCAGAACTCTGTTTTTAGGTACCAAGGCACAATGTGCCTCTCACTGTGTGGGTGTACATTTTTACAAATGTTGACTGTTGGTAAGAGCTTTTCAAAAATGCTCCCAACAACTCATTCCCTCTAAGTTGGGGAAGGGGGGCCAGCAGGCCTCTGGGTATTTGTTGAACTACAACTGTCATCCATAGCCGTTGGCCATGCCAGTTGGGACTGATGGAATCTGGAGTCCAACAGCCATAGCTTCCCATCCCTGCCCTAACTGTATCACACCCACAAGTTTCTTAGGTTTCCTAAGAGAATTTAATAAGTGTAGCTTCTCAGAAGGACTTAACAGATCAGATGTGTGCAGATTCCTATGTACTGTACATGTACCATCCATCTATAGATGTGAGTAATCTCACAAAACATTTAGACAAAGGTGGGGGAAACTATTCAGCCCTAGGGCCACATTCCATTCTGGGCAACCTTCCAAGGGCCACATGCCATTGGTGGGCAGGGCCAGAGGCAAAAGTGGGTGGAACAGCAAGTATAAATGTTACCTCCACACCATGGGCTAGTTTCTACATACACTCACACAACCCTCACTATCTTCCAGCAAGCCAAGCAACCAATGTTGAAGGACACATTTCAGCCAGGCAAAGCACTCAGGTGTAAGCTAGGGAGATGTATGGCCTACAGAGAGCTTTGAGAGCCAGCTAGAGAGGCCCTCAAGCCCCTGGACCTAAGGTTTCCTCCTACTGTTTTAGACCCCATCACCCTGATCAAACAATCTATGGATAATAATAATAATAATAATAATAATAATAATAATAATAATAATGTATTATGGGACGCAGGTGGCACTGTGGGTTAAACCACAGAGACTAGGGCTTGCCGATCAGAAGGTCGGTGGTTCGAATCCCCATGACGGGGTGAGCTCCCGTTGCTCGGTCCCAGCTCCTGCCAACCTAGCAGTTCGAAAGCACGTCAAAGTGCAAGTAAATAGATACTGCTCCAGCGGGAAGGTAAACGGTGTTTCCGTGCGCTACTCTGGTTTACCAGAAGCGGCTTAGTCATGCTGGCCACATGACCCAGAAGCTATACGCTGGCTCCCTCGGCCAGTAAAGCGAGATGAGCACTGCAACCCCAGAGTCGTCCGCGACTGGACCTAACAGTCAGGGGTCCCTTTACCTTTACTAATAATTTATTATTTATACCCCACCCAACTGGCTGGGTTTCCCCAGCCACTCTGGGCGGCTTCCAACAGAATACTAAAATGCAATAATATATTAAATATTAAAAGCTTCCCTAAACAGGGCTGCCTTAAGATGTCTTCTAAAAGTCTGGTAGTTGTTTTTCTCTTTGACATCTGGTGGGAGGGTGTTCCACAGGGAAGACGCCACTACCAAGAAGGCCCTCTGCCTGGTTCCCTGTAACTTGGCTTCTTGTAGTGAGGGAACCGCCAGAAGGCCCTCAGCACTGGACCTCAGTGTCTGGGCAGAACGATGGGGGTGGAGACACTCCTTCAGGTATACTGGGTCGAGGCCATTTAGGGCTTTAAGGGTCAGCACCAACACTTTGAATTGTGCTCAGAAACGTACTCCATATACGTTCACAGAACAAGCTCCACCCAAGTTGAGGCTCCCTCATTCACTTCCATTGCTGAGGTCAGTACAACTCATGGACACAAATGGGAAATCGGCAACCTGGATGCTTGCTGACCTAGTTATGGGACTTTTTCTGCTGATGAGTAGATTGCAAAACAGATACGCTGGTGGCGCAGGGGCTTTTGCGTTCTACGGAAATACTTATCAGCTTCCCGGGTGTTTATGACAAATGCTCACAGGCTTTGCTGTTGCTTCACAAGGAGCAAAGGCTGAGGAAAGGATGTGGTTGTCGGGTAGGCAACTTTTCTTCACTTGGTGTTGCTTGGCTACTTCAAGCAAGAGCTGCTAGTCCCACTGGTGCTTTTCACACCCACGGAGAAGCAGCAGGGCCACGTGCCGCTACTGTGCATTTTACTAGGAGTTGCAGGTACAATTTTAACTCCCAAACTCCATGCCAGGAATGGCACAACGTAGCAAACAACTAACACAGTGTGAGAAAAAACAAGAAACAGTAGATGTGCACCCAAAGCGCCCATCCACAGATAATGCCTTTTGCATCTCTGCATGATTCTTCGTTTCGACTTTGCCTCTTTCCACTCAGTTTTCTCTGCATCAGAGGCACCATCTTGCACCCAAGACTGGGGGGGGCTGGCATGTGACATGTGTGTGTGACATCATGTGCCCAGCATGCAGTGCATGCATGTGAGGTAATGCGCGCAACACATGTGTGATGTCACATCGAGAGGAAGCCAAGCACAGCAATGGAGTGGCTTCTTCTCTCATACTGAGGAGCCAGCCACTGAACTGTACTGTGCTCAGCTTGGCGATCGGCCTCCTCTGCCCCCCTGAAGAGGCCCAGCCCTGTGCCAGGAGGTTTTAAGGGAACTGAAGACACCTCTGCCGCTAAGCGTTCTGGATTGAGTGTATTTGCACCAACCAGCTCATTTATTTGCTCCTGATGCAGAGACACAGCATAATTGCCCACCCTCAAAAGAGCTGGGCTCTTCCCAATCCAGTGTTGACTACTTGTATACAGGTGAAACTCGAAAAATTAGAATATTGTGGAAAAGTCCATTTACGTAAGCAATTGTTTTCAATAGCTACTGGAGTTTATTATATGAGACAGACTCATGACATGCAAAGCGAAATATGTCTAGCCTTTATTTGTTATAATTGTGATGATTATGGCACACAGCTGATGAGAACCCCCAAGTTGAAATTGTGAATTTGGGGTTCTCATCAGCTGGACGCCATAATCATCACAATTATAACAAATAAAGGCTAGACATATCTCGCTTTGCATGTCATGAGTCTATCTCATATATTAGTTTCACCTTTTAAGTTGAATTACTGAAAGAAATGAACCTTTCCACAATATTCTAATTTTTCGAGTTTCACCTGTATATCCATGCCCCCGTTAAATCTGCAGCCACACCTTTGTAGTATACATCACTCTGTCTTGTCCTTCTTCCGAGTGGGTTCTTCTGGACTGAGTTACTCCATGTCTCACTATGGGTGCCTCCAGACTGGCAGTGTTTTGCAGGAGGGATGAATTGGATTAAAGTGCTCTGTCCCCCAGCACAACAACTCCATTAAAAAAGAAAAGCACCAGGGGCCCTCCAGACATCCTTTTTTTTGTGGATTCGTGAAAATATGGTCTCATGATGCTACTGAAGTGGCCACATGCGATCCTGCTTTCAATACTTTGGTTGATCTACACAAAAAACTCTATAAATAAATCATAAATTAAAAATTATTATAACAAAGGGGGGGAAACGCTATGGAAAATTGCTTGGGGTTTTTCTCTCTCTCTCCAGCTGAGTCCACAGTTTATGCTTGCAAGGGTTTCAGGACAATCATACTGCTTCATTTCCAATTGGTGCACATTCTGGAACTTCCTGATGAAATTTTGTAACCTTTAATACCACAAATGTCCCAAGCTTTATTTTTTGCCCCACTTCTGCTACACTATACCACCTCCCCTGGGCAACAACAATATGATGGCATCAAGGAAATATCACAGAACAGCCAATAACACAGAATATATCCACCACTAATGTGCTATTATTGTGTGATGTACTATTACTTTGCCAAATACACTCACCATAGAACTCCAGTCAGGAGGGCCCCATGGACGTCTTGCAGTTAGAAAGTGACGGGGAAGTGCAATGAAAAGTGTGGGGTGAACAAATGATATGTGAGAAGACCCACAAACAAGCTACAAGCAAATCAGTATGAACGCTCATCATTGCATAACCTTCCTGCGAACAAATCAGAATAAAAACTCAAGGAGGGGTCCTAAGTTACTCGTTTTTTCAGAGATGCTCCATGATTATCCAGTTTTAAACTGAGAAGAAATTCTGGAGGTCCTGTAGTATATCCCTCCCCTCACCCACCCACCCACACTGCACAGTACAGGATTTTTCTCAATGCAGGCCCATAACGATCTCTCTTCACTTCCCAGATAATTGGGACAATTTGTTTCAGCACTCAGCAGCCTGTTTTAGACAATTTTATTGACACATCCAGCAAAACAAGTTGAATAGTAGAATGGACTACATTTCTTCGAACTGCAAGTGTGCAAGTGTTGGGGGTGGGGAATTGTACTTCTGAATGAAATTGCAATAAAGTGTACCATGATCACATGTGGAATAAGCTCAGATCAGCCACGTCTAGGTCTAGCAAAACAGAGCCAGAAACAAGTCAATCAGCGAGATCCTTTTTAAAAAAAATTTAAACAAGACAAAGAGGCAGATATCCATTTGTTTTAATTTTCACACATCAATCTATAATGACTAGCAAATTAAAATGGAGTTGGGAGGACTCTGAAACCAGGATACTGAGTCACAGGGCTCAAGCTGCAACTGAGAAAGATGCCTTATGTCCCATCAAAGCAATGTTCCATTTATTTATTTATTTATTTTATTTCAGGGGTTACGGGAAATGCATGACCTTCTTCGGGCCACAGAAGCAGGTAAGACAAGTGGTTACTAGGGAGAGGGTGTGCTCTATGGTGGTGTCCCCGTTGCGACGGTCTGACAGACACATGTAAAAGGCCATAGAATGTTAATCAGCCCAAGGCTGGTGCCTAAAGATAATGTAGTGAACGTGCTAGGCAAGCTTGCCTGGGGAGAGAGTTCCAGAAATGTGGAGCCACCATGGGGAATATCTATTCTCATGTTGCCATCCTCCAGACCTCTCATGGAGGAGGCACGTGAAAAAGGACCTAAAATAATGATTACAGGGTCTGGGACAATTCATATGGTAAGATTTATTATCCTACTACATTTCTATACTGCTCAGGGATTCAAGGTGGTGTACATGATTCTCCCCACCTCTGCAATTTTTATTTTTATTTTTTTATTAAAGATTTTCTTGATTTAAAAAAGGTATGTGCAATGTCTCTCTCGTATTTTTTCCATGTAACATTTTTACAAATCAGTTTTGTTTGTTGAGACATTAGGAAGAAAAGGGGGAAAGAGGTGGGTGACGATGTTTCTATTTTACTTGCAACAACCCTTTGAGAAAGATTGGGCTAAGATTGCCCTGAAGTTACCCAATGAGCTTCATGGCAGAGGCAAGATATGAACTCCGAATTTCCCTAGGCCTGGTCTGACACTCTATCCCAGAACATCTTCAATCTAGTGCTATCCAGGTGTTTTGGACTGCAAATCCTATCAGCTGTAGCAGCCCAAAATAGCTCAGTTTGTTAAAGCATGGTGCTGATAACAACAAGGCTGCAGACAGCTGCATGGAGTTTTGCTAGATGATTCTCAGGGCCCCTTCCAACTCCGTGATTCAAGATTCAAGATGGAGAAACATATTGGAAGCACCAACCTGACAAATGGTAGCCACATCCACTGGCAGAGGAAGAGCAGTGCGGGGGGGATCGCACCACGCCCCCAGGACGCACGCCAGCCCTGCCCCTGCCTGCTCTTTGCCTCCCCCCCCCAGTGCCAGAGCATGAGGCTCCGCCACTGGCCACATCACACCAACACAAGTAGGCGTCAGGTGGATTCCTTTGTTCTTCCAGCCTGTTTACATCTCTTTTGTTTCCCTCTTTCGTTGGGTTTGAGTGCTGTGTTTTTAGTGATCTCATGTCACAATAGTTTCAGGCTCATTTTCTGCTGACAGTGGGTTCTGCATTGATCTTTTCTTTTCTTTTTTAAGCCTCTCGCTGGTTGGATTTGCATTTCTTGACTTCTATTTCTGAACCAGGGTGAGTTGGGTGGCATTATGAGCCAGGAATCATTCCTGTCTCATGATCCCAAGTGAGACTTGGGACTCTAGTTCGGAGGGGGGAAATGGCACACAGAGTGCATCCCAGAAGCACATCTACAATATGAGTATGTGGCACCAGAGCTCTTCTGGCTCACAGATGAAGCATTGCCAATCTCTGATTTGGAGGACTCCATCATCACAGAGCCTCCTTGCAGTGAATATGAAGCTTGCAGCTGGAATACACCTACCACCATAGGGCTCCATCTGAGGGCTTGTCCATACTTAAACTTGTCCCATGCCTAGAAAGCATACGTCTGAGAGTTTCTGCTTGTCCCATGCTTCCTAGCCACAGGTTTGAGCAGTTTTTCTGTTTGCCCCACTGCTTTTCCTGGGACAACCAATTCTTCATTGCTGAATCAGAGCAAACGCTAATCTGCAGAAAACCCAATTGACGTTTACTCCAATTCAGTGGTAAAGAGGAGGAAAGCAGCGGGAAAAGCGTAGGTGTGGATGAGCCCTGGCTGTCGCTGAAGCAACACCTAAGCTCTGCTCGGTGCCTTGTGTAGCCATCGGCCTAAGCTCTGCACAAGGCCTGGCCTGAGGACATTGCTTGTATCATACCAGGAAGTATACAAACGCCAAGACAGATTGAGAGAGGTGGCATGGGTAGCAGGTAGTACCTGATCCTCCTCTCTCAATAGTTAGGCCTCTCTCTGCCTGAGATCCCGGACAGTTGTTCCCAGTTTGGGTTGACAGTAACTGAGCTGCATTAGCCTTTCCACAAACTGGTGGCTTCCAGATGCTAGGGACTAAAAGTCCCATCATCCTTGGCTAGGGCTGATGGGAACTGTAGTCAAAAGCATACTGAGGAAGCCTAGCTTACAAAGGCAACCAGTATAAGGTAGTTTATAATGCCCATGGCCATGGAGGAAGTCACTTGCAGAGCCCAGAAGGTGACAACAAAAACATTTGAATTTCTGGTCCATGATCTCCACTTGATTTGGAGGCACCAATAAATCTCCTTGCCAAGGGTGGAAGAGAGCCTAGTTATGCCTCTGATCTTGGGGGAAGCCACAACATTTAAACTGCAATAAAGCTGGCCTAAAGTTGTAGTAGTGTGGACAGGCATATGACTGGAACTGGCTGGCAGAGAGAGGCAGCAATGAGTCACCCTGCTCTCCTGTGCAAAACCTAAAAAGCTGACAGCATCTTCTGATTTCTTTTCCATACAGCAGAGGTCACACTTCGTCACTCTGGTGCTACACTCCAGCAATAAGCAGGGTAGCATTGGGCATTTCTAGAGAGAAGTTCCTCCACTCACCTCTAACTGCTCTCAAAGTTTTGAGCAAGCACGTGTGACTTTGGATCAGTCTGGAAGTCTAGGTGCAAGTCACCAAATGGGCATCAGGCTGAAGATGCCAAAACAAGCCTCTTCAAGCTAGGACTCATAGTGAAGCCACAAGAGTTTTCTGCTTCCTTGTAGTAGGGAGTCCAGCATCCCTTTGGTTTGGCATTTCATCTGTCTGCATGCAGGACAATTGGATTTCGAACGTTCCACCAGCTGCATTGTTGAAATCCTGGCTTGCTTTTGAATTCAAAGTGGTTTGCAGTTGCTTTGGTGGAGGCCCGCATTTTATGAGAATGATGAAACACTTGTAAAACTGGAGGCGGGGGAAGGAAACCAAACAAAATGTGAAATTCAGCATACAAGCAAAAACAAACAAGCTCACCGCAGTTAACTTGGGCAAATCTTTTTAGCCATCACATTCAACCCTCAATTTAGTTTCTTGCTTTGGATTCCCAAAGCAAGCAGCACTTTCTGAACACGGCCCAGGAGGAAGGAGCGGAACCACAGTATAACAGTGCCCCCAGCTCCCAGCCCCTCTATAGCCTGTCCAGAAGGATGTTATGGTCGATGGTATCAAAGGCCGCTGAGAGATCCAGAAGAACTAGGAAACAGCTCTCACCTTTGTTCCTAGCCCGCCGGAGATCATCGACCAGCGCGACCAAGGCAGTTTCAGTCCCATGATGAGGCCTGAATCCCGATTGGAAGGGATCCAAATGGTCCGTTTCTTCCAGGCATGCTTGGAGTTGTTCAGCAACCACCCGCTCAATCACCTTGCCCAGGAATGGTAGATTTGAGACTGGGCGATAGTTGGCCATACTGGCCGGGTCTAAAGATGTTTTTTTAAGAAGCAGTTTAATGACCGCCTCTTTCAGCAGGTCTGGAAAGATTCCGAAGAAGAAGAAGAAGAAGAAGAAGAAGAAGAAGAAGAAGAAGAAGAAGAAGAAGAAGAAGAAGAAGAAGAAGAAAGACCTCCAGGAGGAGGGGACCACAGTTGCTAGGGGAACAACTAGCCTCTCCCTGACACTGCCTCCCCCAGTCCAGATTGCACCTCTTTCCATTGGCCCAGGCAGCTTGCTGTTCACCCACTCAGTCTTTCCCTATCCCAGCAGCAGCAGCAGCTGGTGTGGGCTGCACATGCCTCACCTCCCTGCTCCTTGATTATGATTGACAGCTCAATGAAGTGTGTGTGGGGGGGTCTGCAGCTCTATTTGCTCAAACACCTCCTAGGATGCTGCAAACAACCAATCTGTGGCATTAGGCAAAGGCCCCATCTGCATTATATATAAAGCAGAATCACAGCACTTGCACCCCCAAAGAATCATGGGAACTGTAGTTTGTAAAGCAAGTTAGGAGACTCCTATTCTCTGCAAAGAGGGATGGATTGTTAAAGCACGCTGCGAATCATAGAATTCTGAATACCTACCAGCAATCGGCACCCTTTGCAAACTGCAGTTCCCAGGATTCTCTGGGGAAAGACATGGCTGTTTAAAGATGTATGGTACTGCTTTTGTTGTATAATACCGATCAGCTCCTTCACACAGGCTGTTTGTCCTCCTGTCTTTCATACATCAAGTGATAAACACATGTGGGAAAACTAGTCCCATTCCTCTTGAGGCAGCTTGAATAGCCAGCCCACCCCTTCATGTTAGGCTCTCAATGGCCCTCAGATCTACCGAAAGCACCACTGGTAGAGCATGAGGCTCTTAATCTTAGGGTAGTGGGTTTAAGCCCCACGTTGGGCAAAAGGTTCCTGCATTGAAGGGGATTGGACAAAATGACCCTTGTGTTCCCTTCCAACTCTACAGTTCTATGATTCTATGAAAACACTGACTGGGTCCCAGCAGCAATTGTCCTAGCTCATTATACTATAGCTAACAGCAGGCAGATTCCTGAGCCTTCTGAAGAAACCATAGCTGACATAGTTGCTTGCTGCCACCTTGTGGCCACCAATGGCAATGCTGACATTTATGCTTCATTTCTAATTTACCAGTAGGGGGAATTCCTTGGCTCCTCAGATGTTGCTAGACTGCATATCCTTCCATTCCCGATCATTGGCCTTGCTGCCTGGGGCCAGTGGGTGTTGGAGCCCAACAACACCCAATGTGCCACAGGGTTTCTGGAGATAAGTTTGTGGTGGAGCACATGCTTTGTATGGGGAAACTCCCAAATTCACTCCAGGCATCTCCAGTTTAAAAAGGATCAGATGGGAACAAACCCTTTAACAAGAGCCCAGGCTGAGAAGGGTTTGTTCCCATCTGATCCTTTTTAAACTGGAGATGCCTGGAGTGAATTTGGGAGTTTCCCCATACAAAGCATGTGCTCCACCACAAACTTATCTCCAGAAACCCAGTTCAGCTGTAAGCGCCACCTGTCCCCAAACCAAAGTCTGGGTTTTGCAAGCTGGTGGTATGTTCTAATATGCACCATTCTATCTTCCTCCCAATCACACACAAATTCTCCCTCCCTTTTATGGCATACAGCTTCTTGGTCATGTGGCCAGCATGACTAAGCCGTTTCTGGCGAACCAGAGCAGCGCACGGAAATGCCATTTACCTTCCTGCCAGAGCGGTACCTATTTATCTACTTGCACTTTGACGTGCTTTCGAACTGCCAAGTTGGCCGGAGCTGGGACAGAGCAACAGGAGCTCCCACCATCGCGGGGATTCGAACCGCCAACCTCCTGATCGGCAAGCTGTGGTTTAACCCACAGCGCCACCCATGTCCATTTGCAGGTCACAAAAATGCTCACAGTTAAAGCCTCTCAAACAGTCCTTTGATGCTTTTTCTGCACATGCTTTTTCAAGCCCTTTCCCAAATCATCCCAACTGTTGAAATATTTTGGTTCAAAACAGAGCAGAAGGGGGCTGGGAAGGTTTCACACTCTCCCATAACAATAGTGCTAAAATTGCACACTGTCCCCCCCCCCCCATACACACAGCCGCAAGCAGTGCTGCAGCAGCAACCTGCCAAGTCATCAGCAGCAGGTGAGAGTTGGTGATTTGAAGCTTAAACATACCTTGGAGAAAAGATGGTGGGGTGGAGAGGGGGGTGGAGCCAGGCAGCACAGGCTATTGTAATACTGTGTGTCAGTCAATGAGAAACTGTGTTTGTAGCAGCAAATGGATGCACAGCAGAAGTCAGAAAAGGGAGAGCAGAGGGAGAAGTTATGACCAGGACATTGGAAGCCAATGGTTGTACCCAATGCCTATGCCAAACCTCTTACATCTGTAGTCAATAAAGTTGCGGCCTGATTTGACCCAAAATTATGCTGTGCTGCCTGGTTATTCTCCATGAGTCAGGCAAAAGAGTGTGTTGCACCTGGGCACAAGAGGGATGCTGGACTAGATGGGCCACTGGTCTGCTCCACCAGGCTCTTCTGATGTTCTCATGATATGCTATCATGTTCTTACCTGCTTGTTCAAGAGGACATAAAGGATGGGATTCACAAACGTGCTAGTCTTGGCCAGAATGGACGGGATAATGCTCACTGAGGGGCTGATTATTCCGGGCTGGCCAAATGTCGCAATCAGGGAGACAATTCCATATGGCATCGAGCAGAGGAGGTAACAGGTGACCATTGACACCACCATGAACAGGATGTGATGTTCTCTTTTCTGAACAGATGTCAGGTGGAACCTACAGACCTGCTAAAATATGAGAGAGGGGACATTTTCATAGAGTTTCTTCTTCATTGCACTCTGCACCACCTTACCCAAACGCAGGCCATTCCCCAAATCATTTTTTATTTATTTTTTTGCACCAGCTCCTTTAACTCTTTAGAGCAACGTTCCGAAACCTGGGGCCCTCTGTGTGGTCCCAGTAGCAAAGGTATTTATTTACAAGCAGGAACTTCAGTTTCCTCTGACAGCTTCCTGGGGGTGCAAGAACATAAGTGCCACCAGTGGCCCATTGAGTTGGGCATCCTGAGGCCCATTATGGGAGGCCCACAAGCAGGATCTGAGCACAAGAGCCTTCTCTCCTCCTACGGTTTCTAGCAAATAGTATTCAAAAGCATTCCATCAGGGTTAGTAGCAGCCAGTGACAGTCTTATCCTCCAGGAATTTGTCCAATCCTCTTTTACATGATGATCATTGCCTCTTGTGGGAGCAAGTTCCATAGTTTGACTCTGTGCATCTGTCCTGAATCTTCTAGTGTTATGAGAAGGAGGGGGGGGGGGAATTGCTTCTATCCACTTTCTCCATACCATGCATAATGTTTTATTTTCTATCATGCAACCTACTGTATTTTGTTAAGGAAAAAAGGTCCAAATACTGTAACCTCATAGGGGATAACTCCATCCCCTTGATCATTTTAATTGGCCTTTTCTGAAACCTTTCTGGCATCTGCTTGTCCATTGTTGGAAATAGCACACGGGGTTGGTGGACCAGTAAGATGCTTCTCACCTTCTTATATGGACTTAGCAAAAAAGTGAGATTGCCATTCTATTTACCGGTACTTGCCTCTTTGTTTCCAACCCTTCTTTCCAGATGTGGGGAGCATTTGCCACTCCACATGTTGTTTGAATAAAACTCCCATCAGCCCCACCCAGCATAACCAGCGGTCAGGGATGATGAGAATGGTCCAACCCAACTAGAGAGCACCAGGTCTTGGAAGGCAGCCTTGTTATGACTGTTCATTATTACTCTGTGACAATACAGGGCCAGCTTAGTGGTTTTGGGGGTGGGAGATCATAAGAAAAGCTAGATCAGGTCAAATGGGAAGCATGCAAACAGGTCCAGTCTGCTTCAACATCACTCTCCCTACCTGCTATTTCCAGCAACTGATATTTGGGTTCAACATCTGGAGGGCCAGCTGCTCCCCAAACACTCTAGTCATGCAAAAGCCAGAGGTTTCCACACAAGCCCACATCCAAGAAAGACAGAGGATTTGCCATCATCTCAGGACACATTTATGCAAGGTGAAAGCACTCAAACATGGTGCTGTGCAGGGTTGTGGGGAGAAATATTGGCCTGGGGGGAGTTTCAAGGTCTGAATAGAAAAGCCTTGAGGGTCACATCTGGCATCCAAGTTTCCACACCCAAGGTTGGCACATCTGCACTGACAGGAAGCATTTCACAGCCCTACCTGGAACCTTCTCCATGCAGAATCCATGCTCTACAGCTAAGCTATGGCTCCACCCCTAAGACTAAATATTCTAGTCCTCATGACTCTGAATAAATGGGTTTCCATTGAATTGTGTCCCTTCTCCAAATCATCTGATTCAGTACAAAGCAGATGAATATGTTCAAAGCCTGGCACTGCTTTTGCTATTTATATAAGGAGAATATATCACACTGCTTCCCATGTTTCCCTTGCTGCTAATCTGCTTCTATTCACTGAAATCATTTCTGGAGGCTCTGCTCTTTCTTTAAAAAAAAAAAAAGTCAATGACAGTAATTGTCTTATCGTCCCTGTGATTTTTCTGAAGTCGCAGTACGCAACTTTCGGCTCTTACACAACTGCCAGCTGCTAGAATTCACAGCTACCTCTCAATCCCTGGGAACTTAAAAATGCTGCTGTGATTCAACCATTCATAAGCTTACACCAAAAGTAAATGTTCTTCTCCCTTGAAGTAGGATTCTATAAATAAGGGGAGGGAGACATTTTGTGCAAGTTGCACAATCCTCTGTGGGAGCCCTGGAAGAGCTCCTACACCAAGGGTCAGCAACCTTTTTCAGCCATGGGCCGGTCCACCGTCCCTCAGACCATGTGGTGGGCTGGACTATATTTTGGGGGGAAAAGAACGAATTCCTATGCCCCACAAATAACCCAGAGATGCATTTTAAATAAAAGGACACATTCTACTCATGTAAAAACATGCTGATTCCCGAATCGTCCAAGGGCTGCATTTAGAAGGCAATTGGGCTGCATCTGGCCCACGGGCCTTAGGTTGCCTACCCCTGATCTAGACACAGCTCCAAACAAGAGACACACCTGCCCCTCCTAACAAATCCAAGCTAACAACCTCAGGCCAGCAACGTGACATGTGTGCACACACAACTGCACCACCACATTCTGTCAAAGAGGTTAGGGGGCTTTGGTTTACCTTTCTAATCGTCTGCAGGATTTTCCCATAGCAGTAGATCATCGTCAGGAGGGGCAAGATGAGGCAGAAGATGAAGAGGCAGATGATGTAGGAGAAGTTGCTGGGAGTCTTGGCATGCCAAGAGACAGAGCAGGTCGTGCCAGGCCCTTCGGGGCCATAGCTGCTCCAGCCGAAAAGAGGCGGCAAGGTCCAGAACAAAGAGTAGATCCAGGAGGCAATGATGCAAAGCCAGGACTTGGTGTAACTGGACACAACCGGCTTGGCCTGCCTCCGCAGGACCGTGACATAGCGCTCATAGGAGAGGATGGAAAGAGACACAAGGGAAACGATGCCTGCAAGAGAGAGAGAGCAGCCAAGAGATAACGGATCAAAGAACTGCTTTTGGAATGCTGGATTGTAAACCTGTGACGTTGGGAGACAGGTGATATCCAGCTCAGGAACCCAATACCTTTCCCTGCTATGTACTAAACCATAACCTGCGATCGTCACCAGAGGTCCTTCTCCATCTGCCCCTTCCAAGGGGGGGTCTGGAGGGGGTGCAGCACAAGAAGAGGCCTTTTCAGTGGTGGTTCCTTGCTTGCGGGATGCTCTCCCCAAGGAGGTTTGCCAGGCACCATCATTACTTACCATTATGCACCAGGAGGGGGGAAAAATATTTCTCCGCTGTGCTAAACAGTTGGTCCCTTACCTCTCTTGCCCTGATCTTGCCACTGTGATCCATGCAACAGTCACCTCCAGGCTTGATTATTGTAACTCACTCTATGTGAGGCTGCCCCTGAAGCTGACTCAGAAACTCCAGCGAGTGCAGAATGCCGTGGCAAGACTCCTTACGGGGTCTTCGCGCGGGACTACATTCATCCAGTGCTTTACCAGCTGCACTGGCTCCCAGTGGAGTACAGGATCAAGTTTAAGGTGCTGGTTTTGACCTTTAAAGCCCTATATGGCCTAGGACCCTCATACCTACGGGACGGCCTCTCCTGGTACGCCCCACGGAGGACCTTACAGTCTGCAAATAATAACACATTGGAGATCCCGGGCCTCAGAGAGATTAGGCTGGCCTCAACCAGAGCCCAGGGCCTTTTTGGCCTTGGCCCCGGCTGGTGGAACGCTCTGCCACAAGAGATCAGGGCCCTGCAGGATTTGACATCTTTCCACAGGGCCTGCAAGACGGAGTTGTTTTGCCAGGCCTTTGGTCAGGGCTCAGCCTGACTCCCCTTTTCTTTTTCTTTTTTATAAGAACTAATATGAAAGAGGCCTCCCAGCATTCTCACAGGCCCATATAAGACCAGCGTAAACAGTTGGGCCGATGAGCACTTACTGTTCCCAACCCTAACCCTGTGGAAAGCCATCTAATTAGACTTTAATTTGATTTTGACCTTTTTTAAGGATGTAATTTAATTATTGTTTGATTTTATATTAATGTTATATATCTGATGTTAGCTACCCTGAGCCTGACTTCGGCCGGGGAGAGTGGGATATAAATAAAAGTTTATTATATTATTTATTATTCTTTTCCGCAAAGCCTTTGGCTTTTAACTTTTTGGGTGGGATGGGATGTTTTAGTCTTGCCTTTTAAAACTGTGGGTGAGTTTTAACTTTTTCTTTGGGTTTTTTTTAAAAAAATTTAAAAAACAAATATTTATTTACAACCTTATAATTATTACAATAGTTTTCATACATCAAAATTATACAGTAAATTACATCACATTGTAATTCTTCCTTACACAAATTTCTTTCTTTATCCCACCACCAAAATCCCCTCCCCACACCCCTCTGACTTCCCTCCATCACCAATTTGACTTCCACAAAAAGAACGTTGTAAACTTACTCTTGCATTCCAGATTTCCTTTTATATTAATTTGTATATTGATTCACCTAATTCATTTCTAAATTTTCTATTTTATTTACTTCATATCTCTTAATCAAGGCATGATAGTATATTATTTTTTGAGCAATATTTTACCATGTAATCCTCATAGCATTTCCATTCATCTTTTAGCTTTCATTTAGATTGATTTCTTATTGCGGCCGTTAATTTTGCCAATGATAAATACTCACTTAATTTGCAAATCTATTCCTCCTTTGCAAAAGGCGTCGGAGGCAGATTTTGGGGACGGGGTGCCTCTTGAGGTAGTGGTGGAGTCAGCAGAGACAGCTTTGGGGCAGACTGGCTCTGGAGGCGGTGGCGGAGATAGCTTTTGGGGCTGGCCTGGCTCTTGAGGCGGCGTGGGAGTCAGTGGAGGTGGGTTTTGGGGCTGGCCTGGCTCTCGAGGTGGCGGTGGAGTCGGCGAAGCCGGCTTTTCGGGCCGTTCTAGCTCTCGAGGTGGCAGTGGAGTCGATGGAGTTGGCTTTTACACCTGCCCTGGCTCTGGAGGAGGCGATGCAGGCTGGAGGCAGTGGGGGTGTTGACTACGGTGGTTTGTAGGAGGAGTAGGAGTAGGGGGAGGGTGGTGGTGACATAGGAGGAGGGGGGCCCCTAGGGGCGGGTGTGGTGTGGTGGTGAAATGAGATGATGTCTGCGGTTTTGACATCCACTGGAGGGCGGTAATTGCTGTTTGCTCAGATTGAGCACTAAAGAGTTGTTTTCCCGGGGGGGGGGGGAGCAATGGGACAACAGGAAGTGTGGATAAGACGCAGGTGGCGCTGTGGTCTAAACCACTGAGCCTCTTGGGCTTGCCGATCAGAAGGTCAGCGGTTTGAATCCCCATGACAGAGTGAGTACCCGTTGCTCTGTCCCAGCTCCTGCCAAGCTAGCAGTTTGAAAGCACGCCAGTGCAAGCAGATAAATAGGTACCACTGCGGCGGGAACATAAACGGCGTTTCCATGCACTCTGGCTTCTGTCACAGTGTTCCATTGTGCCAGATGCGGTTTAGTCCTGCTGGCCACATGACCTGGAAAGCTGTCTGCAGACAAACGCCATCTCCCTCAGCCTGAAAGCAAGATGAGCGTCACAACCCCACAGTCGCTTTTGCCCGGACTTAACAATCCAGGGGTCCTTTACCTATTTTTAATGTTTCAGTTAATCAAAGGATTCTTCTCACATTTCCAGTGTCAAAGCTCAAACTGATAAAAACCTGGCAACTACCGGTATATCAATTGAACATGCCCAAACATCCTCACTTGACCTGAAGGCAGATGAAGGTGACAAAATATGCAAAGGAAAAGTCACGCAAAGATTTTGATGTGCCTGAAATGGAAACTTTTAAGAGACTTAAATTTTGAGGTCACAGTTCACAAAATTATTCAAGATGATTTGCATGTTGAAACATTTTCTTTTGTATTTGAGATAATCAATCCATTATTATTGTATGACTTATTCTTGCAATTTAAAATAAATTTAGCAGTTTCAAGTTTTGTGCATTTCAGTTTTTCTACAAGACACCTGTTTCTGAAAATTGAAATTAGCAATTGAGGCTGGAGAATGCAAGTACAGTGGTACCTTGGGTTACGTGCTTAATTCGTTCCGAAGGCCCGTTCTTAACCTGAAACTGTTCTTAACCTGAAGCACCACTTTAACTAATGGGGCCTCCCGCTGCCACTGCGCCGCCAGAGCACAATTTCTGTTCTTATCCTGAAGCAAAGTTCTTAACCTGAAGCGTTATTTCTGGGTTAGCGGAGTATGTAACCTGAAGCGTATGTAACCTGAAGCATATGTAACCCGAGGTACCACTGTACAGTAGTTAGCCTAGCCTAGGATGCAAAATAGGCTGGCACCAACCCTGCATATATTTAGAGGCCAGAACCAGCTGCCGTCCTCTTCACCCATACTGGCTTATCCTGCTTGTTTGCAAATTGGCATTATAAAAACATAGAAAATAACCTTCTCACAAGGAAGAAAGCCAGACTCTGTGATCTTTGGGAATTTTGTTTCCTGTTTCCTGATTTCAGAGCTGGTAGATCTCATCTTGCATCTATCCCTCAGTAAAAGCCAGGTCTTGCCTTTATGGCTCTCTGCATCTTCATACACAAGGCACCAGGGGCGTCGCTATGGGGGGGGCGATGGGGGCGGGACGCCCCCAGTTCAACCCCTGGGGAGGGTGAAGCGGGCGGCCAGCCCCACCCTCGCCGCGATCCGTGAGCCCAATGTGCGACCGGTGGCTAGCTTTATATCGCCAGGCGGCCGCTGCTCTCTCAGCCTCTCAGCCGGCTCAGCTAGCTTTCCCCTGGGAGGGGGGTTGACACTCTCGGAGCTGGCCCCACCCCCGCGATCAGCAACGCAGCCAGAGCCAGCCCGCGCCTACAGTATTCTTTTGTATTTTTCTTTTTCTTCCGAGGCTGCTGGGCTTGGGGGGGGGTGGCCCTGAGAGGAGGCGAGGGGCGGGCTAGCGCGGCGCCACGCTAGTGGCTGGCTGGCCCGTGATGCCTCCTCGCTGGCCCCGCCCCTCGTCCCGCGCGCCTGCAGCTTTCTTTTGTATTTTTTCTTTTTCCGAGGCTGCCCACGCTGCGAGGAAGAAAATGAAACCGACCAGGAAAAGTAACTGGGAAGTTGCTGGGGTGCATATGTCCTCACCCCCCCCCCAACCTCTCTTTCTTTTTGCTCGGGGGTTTGGTTTTTTCTTTTGTAAAACTGCCGTCTGTTTTCTCAACAGAGAAACAGAGAATGGTGCGCCCTCGTGGAGAACCGGGTGGTTTGTGTGTATGTGTGTGTGTGTGTGTTTTCGTGTGCATGGAGAGTATCCGATCGGTGTTTGCAAAGAGTGTTCAACTTTGGGGGGGAGAGAAGAGGGACAAAAAAAGCATGAGAAATGCCTTCCAGGCACTCAGCTATGCAAAAGCGAGCGAGAGGTGAGGGAGTCAGGGAAGAGGATCTTTTGTTCGGTAACATTCTGTGCAGCATTGCGAGAGAGATCCAACTTCTTTCCTGCCTTTTCTCTCTGAATGGAGGTTCTTCTGTTGCCTCCCTCCCCCCCCCACCCCGTCCGGCTTTCTTTAAAGGAAACACACACAAACCTTTTTTTAAAAAAAAGATTTCGAAGGTTTCTCCTCCCAAAGCTGCTGTCTTTACTTTTACATGCTTCTGTTCCCTCTAGATCCCCAAATGGCAACTTTCCCACTTTTCTCTTTTGCAAACTCCTTCCCACAACTGCCTCTCAACCCCCCCCCCCACCCCACAAAGAAAAAAACCCCTGGCGATTTAAGAGGTTTCTCTTAAAAAAAAGAAAACAAAACCTGATTTCAGGTGCTTGTAAAACGACAACTTTTGGGGGGAGGGGATGGATTTGTTTGGAGCAAAGCCGGGGTAACGCGTGCTGGGGGGTGGGGGGGGAGAGATCCTTTCTTTCCTGAATTAGAGATCCTTTCTTTCCTGAATTAGAGGTCTCAAACCGGCTCTGCAGCAAGTCTCCTTCCACGATACTTTCTTTTTTCATCACGTTCAGCTTGCCTCCTCCTGCGGTTTGCCTTATTAATCTTATAGCTATCAATTAAACCAGGAGGAAAAGTGCTGCCTTAATCTCTCGCCCCCCTCCCAAAATTTAGGGTATGCATGAGTGACAGTTACTAGTTCCGGAAGATCAACTCCCCCCCCCCCAGTTGTGCAGCGTCTTTCTCTCTCCCCTCCCCACCCGTTTCAGCAGCCCCGGCAAAAGACACAAGCAACAACACGGATCATCAAGCAAAGGAGCCAGAAGGCTCAGGTTGTAGCAAACGCTGGCTGTGGAGCGGGGAGGGAGAGGGATTGACAAAACCTTCTGCAGGGCAATGCAGACAACCTATGGCTAAGTTTCAAGTTATAGTTTGCTTACAAAAGATTACAGTTTTTTGTTTTTTTTAAAGTAGAAAGGAAAATAGCTGAATAGGCTATTCTGAAGGGAAATGTGCTGCATTGCCTTTTCTAACAGCCAGAAATCCACACAGTAAGGTGTGTTTCCGACTTGCTGAAATGGATGTGAGCATTTCAGGTTGCCAACGTACTAGCCCAATCCAGTTCAGTAAATGGTCAAAAGCAAACTATGGTTTGATTCTGCACATTACGTTTAGCTACATATGGAGATGCGGGGGGGGGTGTCAAAAATTTTTTTGCCCCCGGGTACCAATTTACCTAGCTACGCCCCTGCAAGGCACCCCAAATTTCCTTTGTGAGACATGTGTGGAAAGGTAGCCAGTCCCTGCTAAGAGGAAAGAGTGCATGCAGGAGAAGTCATGATTCTGATTGAAGCAGATGGACTGTGACACATCCCAGCTAGAGAGATTAACTGTGTCACATACGGATAATATCATGAACAATGGATGAGCTACAGGGGTACAGAAGCCCAGGAGATTAGTGCAGAATCAGGCTGCACATTGATGCTTTATCCTACAACCCTGCTGGCAACAAAAATGATAGCCATATTTGAAAGAAGCTGGAATTTTAGGGGCAGTTAATACATTTGCAGAGGTGCCCGTAGCAGCTCAGAGATCAACCACTGAGCTCAACTCATGACAGGTCCAGATGTGTTTTCTATTTTCAGCTTGCACAATTAAACTACTAAGAATTAGCTGCCCTTTCATGACACCCAAATTCACCCCACCCCACTCAACCTAATGGTAGGGCTGGCCTGGGCTTTCAGATCCACCACCCTGCCAGACCCCCAGATTCTGACACTTTTCGACCTTAAAGATAGTGGCTGTTTATGGTAATTTCACACATTGCATCTTTAGATGTACACCCAAACAAATGTGACCTGTGAATGCAGCAAAATGCATGTTTGGAAAGACGGAAAGGGCAAGGTCCCAGCACACACATGGTGGGTGGGCACACTGATGCAGCAACCTTGAAGGTTTAGGTCTGGTCAGTACACAGAATGAAGAGACTGTCAAGGGTGGAATCTAGGCACATATAAAAATGCTATGAAAATGTAAAAAAAATAAGTTTAAAAAATAAATTGAATTTGTCATAAGCTGGCCATCAACTTCTAGTGTAACTTTTGTATTATGCACTTAAAACACACTTAAAATGTTATATTTGCAGCTGTATGGCTGAGTCCTAAGATTCCTGACTATGGAGATTGGCTTGAAAGTACATGAACAGTTTTGAAAGTCTGGAGGAGTTGCAGAGTCAAATTGCCAATGGTCTTGGACTTGGCACAGGGGACAGAGTCACCCAAAGGCTTAGAATAACTTTTTGCCTTTTTCCATGACCGGCAAAGCAACAGTAAAGTATGCAAATAATACTTTTTAAATGCAGCATAAATTGGCCAAAATAAGAGAAGCAATTATGAAAACTTGCATCACTCATACAATTTGCTAAATTTTGGGGGGCAGAAATGAAAAGTCAGATCTACACCATACATTTAAAGCACCCTTTAACAGTAATACGGTAGTTTCTCCCAAGGAACTGTAGTTAAAGGGTGCTGGCCTCACAGTGACAATTCCTATCATGCTTAACAAGTCCCCAGGATTCTCTATGACTGTTCCGGAGCACTTTACTGGTGTGAATGGGACCACCGGCAGCACACACATAGCTTCTTTGGTCAAGGCTGGGTCAACTCTATGGCTTTCTCTGGTGTGGTCTCCACATAGCCAGTGTGCTGTAACAGCTAGCATGTTGGACTATGACCTGGGAGACCAGGGTTCGAATCCCAGCTCAGCCATGAATCACACTTGCACTGGGTGATATTTGGCCAGTCTATCTGCCTACTTCATAGGGAAGGAGATCTTTAGAACTGTGGAGGAGTTAATTTATCTAATAAATTAATACATAAATGAACTGGAACTTCAGAAATTTCGATGTTTAAAACCACGCAGGAACTTTGGATACCCTAAAGGCAAACCCCTCTGCTTTCCCAAACATGCCGCGACTCGAGCCTCATCCGCCAAACCAGAGCCTTGCTCTAAAAACCTACCGAAGAGGGAGTTGGCGAAGCCGTACCACTTGCAGCCGGCCTTGCCTAGGAGCCAACGGCCGCGCACGCTGGAGGCGAAGCTGAAAGGGGTCCCGAAGACGCAAACCAGGAGGTCGCTGAGGCTGATGTTGAGCAGGATCAGGTTGATGGGCGTCCGGATGGCCTGGAACTTGACGAAGATCAGCACCACCAGGAGGTTGTTGAGGCTGCCCAGGAGCAAGATGATGCCCAGGCACACAGCCACCGTCAGGTGTCCCGTCCGCCCCAGGCTCCCAGCAGGAGAGGCCAGCAGCTGGCTGTCGAAACTCAAGTTACCAGCGCTTCCCGCCGCGCTCTGGTTGGAAAAGTTGAGGCTCCGGTCGCCAAGCGCCAAGCGCATGGCAGCAGCTGCTCCAAGCCTTTCGAGATTTGGCAGAAATTGTCAGGGCAGCTCGAGACTTAGTCTAACACTCATGCAGCACAGTTCCTAGAGAGGCGTGTGGGCAGCGGCTGGCTCTGCTGTAACCTTCCCGGAGCACCTTCTCCAACCAAGCCCTCAAGTACACATTCTTCTCCAGAGGGACCCACGCGCCAACCCCTGAAGCGGGCGAAATCTGTGCGCCTTTATCAGAGGAGCATGGACCCACCAAGAAGCCTCTTGGCCGCAACGGAGCGCAAATCAGGGAAGGAGGACGGAGCTGCGTATTCGCACAGCAGTGCACCCTGCCTTGAGCCGGAGACGCAGGGAAGAGTTGAAGGAGCGCACCTTTCAAGCGTTGCCCCTCCTGCCTCGCCACGATTTTCTAATGCGAAGGAATGCCGCGCAAAGTTGTGCCCTGTCCTAGTGGTGCCAGCGCACGCACGGGGATCCCTGTGCCTTTACACTTATGGAGACACGGAGGATACCAGGGGCCGGCCGTGAGCCCTCGTTTTGTTTATGGCACAAGGGCGCCCCCCGCCTCACGCAACCGCCTTAACAAAGCCTTGGAGGGCGAGAGGGAACCAAAGACAAACAACGACCCCACCCCCCACCCCTACCCGGCAAGGCAGTGCAGAAAGCAAGCCTTGCGGGGAGAGAGCTTTGCCTCCCGCGCCCCTCTCCTCGCGCCTTTCCAATGTAGCAGGAAGTCTAGACTATATTTCCCTGTAAGGGAGAGCGGGAGTCCTGCGCGTTTTCGGCACTGCTGTTCCGCAGCGGCTCCGCGCCAAGCTCCTAGGCGGATCACCAAACAAAGCGGCTTTGGTGCGGCGGGTTTTATACATTTCCTCTGGCTCAGTCAAAAGCAGCGGCGGGACAATGAAGGGATGGGAACTCCCTTCCAGAAGGGAGGGGCTGCTACTACGCCTCCTTTTTACTTTCGCTTCGCCACCTTTGCGAGGGGAAACAGGAAGGGTCTACACCGTGTGGAGCAAATAGAGGGAAGGGACCTCCCCCCCCCCAACACACACATTCCGCTTTTCATAATACTAGAGCTCGAGGCTGTCCAGTGACAGCAGGAAAAAGGAAAAGACCTCTAGCCGCACAACGAAGACTTGGATGTAAGGAGCATTATTTGCCAGGAAATACGGCGAAGGATTTTTGATAAATCAAGCTGTTTAATGGGTTTAGAATTACTTTGATAACTATTGTTGTGTTTGAAAACTGTTTTTGAAATGCAGATTTGACTGGAAGGAAGGAAGAGGGCTGGAGAAGATGGCAGAAAAGTATCAGCACGTGCTGCCTTGGTTGTATGAAATCAAATGCTTCTAGGTGCCTTACTAACTTTTTTGTTATTTCTCTATGAGACAAATATTTTACAGATCCCACAGCTGGGTCAGATACTCATTGCTAGTGGGTGATCTTGTGAGCTTGGGGTGTGGACTAGATCCCCCCATAATCGCTACATTATGTGAAATGTTAAGAGTTTGACCAAATTCATGAGGAACTGATCTATGAAGTGAAAGTACTGGGAGCCTTGGACTGCAGCACCTCACATTTATTGCAGCATCCTAATAATATCCACATCATCTCCTGATTCTTGATTTCATACAGTCCTTTGAATCCTTAAGTTCGTATATTTGGACAAATTCAGAAGGATAAGGTTATTGGTGACTAAAGCCATGAAGGCTATGTTGCATCAGGGGTCAGCAAACTTTCTGCGCCTCGGGCCAGTGTCTCCAGTGTCGATTACATGGCGGGCCAGAGGGCGGGGGAGCACATGCCCATACACATGCATACACGCTATTTCCTGCACACTTCCGGGTTGGAGGAACACCGGAAATAGCTTGCGCGCATGTGCACGGGCCTCCTCCAACCTGGGTGTGCACCGGAAATATTTCCGGTGCTCCTCCAACCCAGAAGTGGGCAGCCGCGCAGCGCAGCACTGGTAAGAGTGGGCGGTGGCAGCAGGTGGCGGGGGTTGCCATGGGCCAGATAAACAAGTCCCTCGGGCCTTGTCCAGCCTGTGAGCCTTAGTTTGGGGACCCCTGGCTATGTTCCTCCTCCACTGCTGGAGGCAGTATGCGTCTGAATGCCTGGTGCTAGGCATCAACGTTAACAGACCTTGCATCTTGGGTGAATTGGATTGAAAAGATCATTTACAGTTTCTGGAGTTCAAAGGCTTTATTCACGGAATGGACTATTTACAAGGTAAGCAGAGGTGAGAGAGAAATAGCAGACATCCTATCTCAACAAGCTGGAAGAGGACAACAAACAAATAATGGCTCCACTTTTAGGGGTGGAATTAACTTAGAGTCTTAGACAAAGTGAAGACTACAAGCAAGTGCTGGCTAGATTGCAAGACAAATAGTGCCCTCGTGTGGTTTAAAGTAGCACATGCATAGACTAATTCAGGAGAAGGAAATGTACCAGTATTTGCTTTTCTCCAGTAATCACAAGTGTGTGTGGCAGGAATGTGTCAGGTCCTGCTTAGAGTTCTCTCAGTGACAACTGGCATGATGCAGCCAAAATAAGACTTTATTTTAATTATGGTGTATGTGTGTGGGAGAGAGAGAGATTTAAGCAAATATTTAACTTTCCCATTATAGGGCTGCTGCACGTGTCTCTGGGAGCAAGCCTCATTGAGCACAGTGGTACTTGCCTCTGGGCAGTGTTCGAAACTCCCATTGTTCTAGGCGCATTTTGCAACAGGGAATTTCATTAGTGGGAGCAGTTTCTGAGCTCTGGGCACAGTACCGCGCCTAAGATTTCAAATTAAAACTGCAGAGTGGAAGGAAAGGAGGACCTTTTCTGCCTCCCCACTTCCAGCTATTCTGTGAAGACTGGAGAAGAGACCCTCTAAAGAATATTAAGGCGGTGGGCAGGGGAAGGACTAGAGATCACGTGAAAAATTAACGTAATGTTTTAGCTGCAGTTTATTCACTTTCAGCTTTGTATTCTTGTTATAAAAAAGCACACCTAGACATTCCATTGTTGCACCCATTACCTCGGTTTAAGGTGCCACTAGCGCCTTGTTTTCATATCTCAGTTTCTAACACTGCTTCTGGGTAAACATGTAAAGTGCTGAATTTGGGCAAGATGGTGTCCTGTCTAGGCACTTGCTTTTGAGCAGGCATAGGAAAACTCCAACCCTCCAGATGTTTTGGAACTACAATTCCCATCATCCCTAGCTAACAGGACCAGTAGTCAGGGTCTATGGGAATTATACTCTCAAAACATCTGGAGGGCTGGAGTTTGCCTATGCCTGCTTTTGAGGATCCAAAGCTAAACCAGCAAAGTTTGTCAATAAAATTATAAATTCAAAGATCATCTTATTAACCACCTATGGGTTCTATCCTGCTACTTTTTACTCAAAGCAGATGCACTGGAAAGTAAGGACAGAGTTTACATCCATTAATTTCAATTTATGTCCTGCCTATTTTTCTCAATTTCACAATGGGCAAAATTCTGTTTCACGTATTGTTTCAGAGACTGCAATTAGGTAGGCTCACCTTTAAATGCAAGCTGAATTTAATTTCTTCCTTTATCCTTAACTCTTGAGTAAAACTTAGTTGGATCAAATCCTACATCATAAGAACAATCAGCATCAAGTAAGTACCATGCTAGTTTTCTGAGTGATGAGTAGCTTTTGGGCAAGTTTTTGGAGCAGGTGCTATAAACCAGACATCATGCGACCACAACATTTTTAATGGGCATCTGTCTTTGTTCATGTCTGGTGACTTCTTTCATTGCCTTTAAGTTGCCTCTAGTGGCTACTTGAAAGAGGGTTACTAGACACACACACACCTTGTCCTTGTCTGATGTTCCTCTCTTCACAATCCTGCTTTCCCCCAGAGAGTCAATCTAAGCAAGACAAGCCATTTGAGCATAGCCATAAAGTTCAAAGCCACCTGCCAGCCCAGTCACTGAGCCTGCAGAGGCCTGTTCTATTCCATCAGAATGAAGAAAACTTCTGTGGCTGTGGAGAATAACAGTGGGAGCTCTTGCATCCTGTGTGTGGGCTTCAAGTTGGCTGGTGTGGTGAAAACATAGGTAAGCCAGGAGTCCGCAACTTTTGTGGGTTTCGGTGCACATTTGGACATGTAAGAAACTGTCATGGTTGCCACAGAACACCCATTTCACTGAATACTGAAACTCACCACAAAACAAATAGGCAAAACATTTACTAAGCACACCCCAAAATAAACACAATGAAGTAGGCAACATCTCCAAGCAAACAGGGCTCTGATGGGCTGCTGCTGCTGCTGCTGCTGCTGCTGCTGGAGGCAAGAAGCTTCTGAATACTATTTGCTGGAAGTCATGTGTGGAGAGTTGCTTTTGCACTCAGGTCCTTCCCATTAGGGCATCTGGTTAGCCACTGAGAAAACGGGATGATGGGTTACATAGGTCTAGGCTCTTCCATTACTAGCAACCTGCAGTCCTGACACTATTGCCTGCTGCTTGCACTTTGGGGGTGTGGGACAATATGCAGAGACCATTCTGCTTTCAGTTTACTCACCTGAAAATCATGGTGTCAACCCAACCATAGGCAAAAAAGCAGCAACAGCAAAGAGAGAGGGCGGCATATTTTCTCTGCCCTCCTTTATCCTCTAGGGAAGGTGTGAGAAAGCTTTGGCTCTGTGGATGTCACTGAACTACAGCTTTCATGCAGCTTAGCAAGCAAGGTCAATAGCCAGGGATGATGGGAGTTGTAGTTCAAAAACATCTGGAGGGCCAAAGGTTACTACTCCACACCTGCTCTAGTGGTAACTCAATAAATTAGTCAAAACAAAATAAAAAATTCTTTCCAGTAGCACTTTAGAGACCAACTGAGTTAGTTCTTGGTATGAGCTTTCGTGTGCATGCACACTTCTTCAGATACACTGAAACAGAAGTCACCAGATCCTTAAATATAGTGAGGGAGTGGGAAGGTGTATTACTCAGAAGGGTGGTGGGAATGGGTGATCGGCTGATAGGTGTGGAAAACCTGTTAACGGCTGCAATTAGTCTTGCAGGGAAAGGCAAGGGGTGAGATGGCTTCTTCTGAGTAATACCCCTCCCCACTCCCTCACTATATTTAAGGATCTGGTGACTTCTGTTTCAGTGTATCTGAAGAAGTGTGCATGCACACAAAAGCTCATACCAAGAACAAACTTAGTTGGTCTCTAAGGTGCTACTGGAAAGAATTTTTTATTTTGTTTTGACTATGGCAGACCAACACAGCTACCCACCTGTCAATAAATTAGGACTGTGTTGAAAACACCCACAGACTTTATTCAGCCTTGGCCTTGTAATAATAATAATAATAATAATAATTTATTATTTGTACCCCGCCCATCTGGCTGGGTCTCCCCAGCCACTCTGGGCGGCTTCCACCAAACATTAAAATACATTTAAAATATCACAGTTTAAAAACTTCCCTAAACAGGGCTGCATCTTTACCCCCATCAGTCAGCCCAGACACTGAAGTCCAGCTCTGAGCACCTTCTGGGAGTTCCCTCACTGCGAGAAGTGAGGTTACAGGGAACCAGGCAGAGGGCCTTCTAGGTAGTGGCACCTGCCCAGCAGGTGTCAAACAGATAAATAACTACACAACTTTCCGAAGACATCTTAAGGCACCCCTGTATCAGCAAGTGTTTAATGTTTGATATTTTACTGTATTTTTAATATTTTCTTGGGAATGGCCCCAGTGGCTGGGGCAACCTAGTCAGACGGGTGGCCCACAAACATAAGCTGCAAATTTGTTTCATCTTTTTGCAAGTGCTCTGAATTTGTGTTAAACTGTGAGGGATTTACTGCTGCATTTTGAAATATTTCAAACTATTGTTTGTTAATCCAATTTTGAAGAACTTTTTTTTGTTCAAAGGCATCCCTGTAAGTCAGAGCTGGAGAAGCAGGTAGCTGGGCTACAGATTCCATCATCCTTGGCCATGCTGGCTGGGGCTGATGGGAGCTGAAATCCAGCAACATCTGGAGGGCACCAGGTTGGAGAAAACTTCCCAAAGATTACCTAACTGCCCCGCTGATACCATGAAGAACAATCTCCCTTGTTGTGGACCATGTTTTACTTGGCCAAAAAAACCCTCTGCCTAATGCATGAAGCAAGTTGGTGAGTACAAATATATATTCATAAACAATGGTGCATTTTATTTAAGCAAGTGCATGCATAATAAGCACTGTACACAGATTTAAAGAAAACAAGTGCTTGTTTAGTCAATCTACAATGTAAGAGACTTGTCACAAAATGAGGGCAGGGAGAGAGGTACCAGATTTACAATAGTCCGGCACACTTCCTGCTCCATAGGACTGTGCATCAGATCCTAAACAAAGTCACCTGACTTTGGTTGAGACAGCCCTCAATTGCACAGGACCCACCCAGAGTGATCTGAGGCTATTGAAAGGCAAAGTGATGAGGCTGGGGGAATGTGGAAGAAGAGAAGAGGCCGGTAGCCTATGCTGGGTCTACTTCATCAGTGATTCCTTGCAGGGAACACACCACAGAAGCAACACCCACAACATTAAATGCAGTGTCTCCTTCTCCCATCCACTTCTGACCACAAATTTAATTAGGGGTTTAAAACCCCAATTAGGCATTAGGAATGCCCCCCCCCCAATCAAACCAGAGCCCAGATCCAGGGTTGGGTCAGGTCAGCCCAGTATTTTCCTTCTTTGGATAGGGGTTGATCTGAAGTGCTAAATCTGACTCATCCTTTAGGCTTGGCTCTTTGGCACACTTGCTGAAGAGGCTGGCAGTAGTAGACCTTGGCATCTCAAATCTCAGTGGTGCAATGCCACACACACACACCTGCCTCTTGCCTTCCATTGAACTTCATAGTTGTGGGCCTTCTGCTGCACCCCAGAAGCTCCATGCCCAGTGTAACCAAACCAGTCACACACCTCTAGCTCTGCCCTTGAGGTTGGCTACTGCTGATGCAGATGTAGGGCAGGACAACTTGCTTCAGACTAGAGAAGGATGCTCATACATCAATGCATGGATTCTCTTTCAATTTAGATGCTGCAGTTCATCCAGACTTTAAGCAACTCAGAACTTGGTGATTGCCAGTTTATCTCAGATGGGAGCTGACAGTACAACAAGTACCATATTTTAATTTTGGGGAGGAACAGAAGCCATATATATATATATATATATATATATATATATATATATATATATACACACACATATACACACACACACATACATACACGCGCAGCACCAGATGGTGGCAACTCAGTACAATCTAATGTTTTGCCAAGTCTTCTAGAGAAATATACAGAGCCCAGAGGAATGAAAGCACCAGCAAGTGTGACAACACCTCAGTGTCCCAGAGAACACACTATTGACTTTTTCCACCCTCAAGGGAGACCTGCAGAAATAGCATTTTCTGCTCATGCTGGTTTTTAAAGTGGAAAAAGAAAATGATTACTCTCTCTCCCCCCCCCTCCCTCCCTTCTAGTAAAGCAGAGATGGAAACAGGCAGTTGTGATTTCTGTTGCAAAAACAACTCTTGGTTCTGAAAGCGAGAAAACCCAGATTTTAATGTAAATTAGACAGTGTTGCATCAGTGTGCAAGTTCTGCCTTTCAATAAGGGCCTGCAGATGCATTGCTTTGCTAAATCTAAGCATTTAACAAGAAAACTGCTGTGTTTCCACCTCCTTTTACTTCTTCCAGTCACATAATATTTTTTTTATTAAATTTCCCTCCTTTAGAGAAGAGTGGGAGCTGAGGGATCTATAGCAGGGTGAACTGAGAATGTTCTTCAGGAAAACAAATAATTTTCACATCCATAACCACATATCAGATATTAGAGAATCTAGACTGGCACAATGATCCGTAAGATCTGGCTTTGTTATCACACCCGTAGAGTTTTTACGCCTGCAGCCAAGCACCTCCACCACAGCTGGTGCTTCTGTTCTCTTTTGATGGCCAGCAAACACTCTCAAAGTTGACGGCACGCTTCAGCTGGTGTGAAAAGTAGGATCTGGAGATCTTCCAGATGGAAAGAGTCCCCATGTGCCAAGCATGCAGAATTAGGGCTGTTGAAAAGGCAAGCAGAAGGGAAATTAAAAAACATGGTGTAAGTGGCAGCATGTCCAGGTGTTGTGGGGGAGGGAACCTTTGGCTCTCCAGGTATTGCTGAACTACAACTCCCATCAGCCCAGCAAGCCTGGACAAAGGCCACTGATGATAGGAGCTGTAGTCCAGCAACATCTGGAAAGCTGAAGATTTCAAAGGAGCACAGGAAGGTCTGGAAACGGAGGTTGGAGGTGGGGGTCACTGATGTCCTCCTCTTCATCACAGTGGCTGATTGTTGTTGTTTAAAAAATGTCCACAAAGGAGATTCCTCTGTGCCAGAAACAATAAACAAATGTGTCCATTTTCTAAAAGTAGAGATCTCTTCTTCTGTCATTTTCAGGGATACCTGGAAAATAGGGAGGATATTAGTGGAGAAATAGTTAATCTTAAAGAGGAGGATATCAGGGGCAGGAGACAAGGGAGGGCTGATGGAACCTCTGCATTTCATTTACTTTTGAGTAAAGATAATTATTTGTGTCCTCTGGTTGCTCCAATTTTTTCTCTCTCTGTAGCAACCTACAGTGTGAGAACTAAGTTCATGGTTGGGTTTTGTTATGTATGTCACTTTTGTTGTTAATGTGCTTCTTGTCTGATAAAGTTTCAGTGATTTTAAAAATTATTTAAGTAATAATAATTAGGCCCATGCTGTTCAATAAACTAATCGGTTCAATTATGTGTAGGAAAACTTTTGGCCCTCCAGATGCTGCTGAAGTACAACTCACACTAGCCAATGTTGCCATTCCACCAGGTTCCCCACACCTGGCCCAGAGCAAAAGAGAAAACATTTAATGCTATTCTAAGATGGTTTTTGACTGTTGTTACAAGCTCTTGGATTAAAAATAATAAATCCTTACACTTATTAACTGTGTGGAAGGCTAGACCATCAAAATATTTTAAATCTATTCATTTAACCCAGGCATGGGAAAACTTGGGCCTGCCAGATGAACTATAACTCCCATCACCCCTGACCATGCTGGGGCTCATGGGAGTTGTAGTTCAGGAACATCTGGATTCTATACCCCCCCCCCTCTCTCTCTCTCTCTCTCTCTCTCTCACACACACACACACACACACATCCCTATTTAATTCTCACAACAACTTTGTGAGGTAGGGTAGGCTGAGAGAAAGCATGACTGACCCAAAGCCAGCCAATAAGCTTCAGGGACCAGAGGATGGTGTGCCAGTTAACCATTGCATGAGCTCTCCATCACTGCCTGGGAGATGAGGATGAGCCAGAAGAGAGGCCACGGTGGAGGCAATTTTTTCAAGGCAACTGCTGTTTCAGTTACTATAAATAAGCCCTAATAAATGCCCTGCACAACAGGCGGGTTGTTCTGAAAAAAGACACCAGTTTCAAGCGATTGTTGGGCAAAGAACATCATCACTCTTCCTAGCAGATCCAAGGCAACACCAATAGCAAAACAGGTGCACGGAGCAACTTAGGACACCAGGAAGAGCCTCCCACTATCCATCATGGTTGTAAGAAGAGCCCCAAGACAGCTCAAGCGAGTTGTGACTAGTGCTATCACTCTGTAAATGCAACCAAAATACATTTTCGAGTTTTACACTATATAGTCTAATAAACTATATAGTCTAATAATCATAGAATTGCAGAGTTGGAAGGGACCCCAAGGGTCATCTAGTTCAACCTCCTGCCATGCAGGAATCTCAGTTAAAGCCTCCATGACAGATGGCCAGCCAACCTCTGCATAAAAACCTCCAGGGAAGGAGAATCCAAGACCACAGAAAGAGTCCCTTCCACTTTCAATAGCTCTTGCCACCAGAAAGTTCTTCCTAATGTTTAGTCAGAATCTCCTTTTTTGTAACTTGAAGCCATTGGTTTGAGTCCTACCCTCCAGAGCAGGAGAAAACAAGCTTGCTCCCCTCCTCGGCCCTCTAGATATTTGAAGGTGGTCGTCGTATCTCTTCTCAGTCTCCTCTTTTCCAGGCTAAACATACCCAGCTCATTCAACCGTTGCTCATCAGGTTTGGCTTCTAGAACCTTGATCGTCTTGGTCACCTCTTCTTGGTCACATATTCCAGCTTTTCAATCTCCTTCTTAAATTGTGGTGCCCAGAATTAGACCCACTATTCCAGATGTGGTCTGACCAAGGCAGAATAGAATGGAACTTTTACTTCCCTTGGTCTGACACTATACTTGTGTTGATGCAGTCTAGAATAGCATTAGCTGTTTTTGCTACTGCATCTGTTGACTCAGGTTAAGCTTGTGGTCCACCAAGACCATGGGTAGGCAAACTAAGGCCCGGGGGCTGGATCCGGCCCAATCGCCTTCTAAATCCAGCCCGTGGACGGTCCTAGAATCAGTGTGTTTTTACACAAATAGAATGTGCCCTTTCATTTAAAATGCATCTCTGGGTTATTTGTGGGGCATATGAATTATTCACCCCCCCCCAAAAAAAAATAGTCTGCCCCCCCACAAGGTCTGAGGGACAGTGGACCGGCCCCCTGCTGAAAAAGTTTGCTGACCCCTGACCAAGATCCCTAGATCCTTTTCACATGTAGTGCTAGTAAGCCAGGTGTCCCCCATCCTATATTTGTGAATCTGGTTCTTCCTGCCTAAGTGTAGAATCTGACATTTGTCCCTACAGAAATTCATTTTATTAGGTTGGGTCCAGTGCTCCAATCTGTTAAGGACATATTGAATCCTGATTTTGTATTCAAAGGCATTAGTTACGGTATTATTAATATTATTCAGTAAATTTGTATAACTCTCTTTATCCATAGATCTTGGGCCAGTTTACGACATAAAATTACTATATAAAAAACACAAAATACATAATAAAAATAAGAACAAAAACAAACCAATGATGCCTCCTCCCACATCACATTTAAAAGGGCATTGTATGTCAGTCTGCCAAAGGTGGCTAAAGATGTATAATGAAGGCACCAGCTGAATTTCCCTGGGGAAAGCATTCCACAAATGGGGAGCTACTGCAGAAAAGCCGTGTTGCCACCCTCTGGGCCTCTCATGGAGGGCTACCTCTCCCTATTTGATTACCATCCCATCCATAAAGATGGGTCCAATACAGAACCCTGCAGCCCCCCACTTGTCTCTTTTTTCCAGGGTGATGAGGAACCATTAGTGAGCAACCAGCTAAAAAGCCACCTAACTGTTACCTCACCCAGCCCACATTTTACCACCTTCTCAACAAGAATATATTGGAGGACTTTGGCAAAAGCCTTCCTGAAATCAAGATACACTACATCCACAGCATTTCCCTGATCCACCAAGCTTGTAGTTCTATTTTAAAAAATGAGATTTGTCTGGCATGACTTGCTTTTGAAAAACCGATGCTCGGTCTTAGTGATCACAGCATCCTTTTCTAAGTGCTCACCAACTGTTAATTGATCTGCTCTAGGACCTTTCCTAGTATTGATGTTAAGCTGACCAATTGGTAATTACCTGGATCTTCTCTTCCCCCTGTTTGAAGATGGGGACAACGTTTCCCCACCTCCAGTCTGTAGGGACCTCAGCTGTTCTCCAAGAATTCTCAAAGATTATAGACAAAGTCTTGGAGATTACATTCGCAAGCTCCTTGAGTACCCTTGGGTGCAGCTCATCAGGCCCTGGTTATTTGAATTCATTTATTGTAACTAGGTGTTCCCTTACCACCTCTTTTCCTATCTTGGGCTGCACTTCCCTTCTTGCATCATTTATTCTGTTAACACCAGGGTGGGCACTACTTTCATGCTGGGTGAAGACAGAGGCAATTCCCTGTAACTGTTGGCTACTCGTGTATACTCTTCCTTCATGATTTCCCCTTTCCTCCATTTCTTAGACATACCCTTCTTACATCTCAGCTCACCTGTAAGCTCCTTATGCAGCCACGCTGGCTTCTTTAGATGCCTCCCACTTTTCTTTTTTGTAGGAATTGTCTGCTTTTGTGCCTTCAATATTTCATCTTTAAGAAACTCCCATCCATTTTGGACACCCTTTTCTTTGAGTATTTCTGACCATTGTGAGAGCCAGTGTGGTGTAGTGGTTAAGAGTGGTGGATTTGTAATCTGGTGAACCGGGTTCGCTTTCCTGCTCCTCCACATGCAGCTGCTGGGTGACCTTGGGCTAGTCATACTTCTTTGAAGTATCTCAGCTCCACTCACCTCACAGAGTGTTGTGGGGGAGGAAGGGAAAGGACAATGTTAGCCGCTTTGAGACTCCTTCAGGTAGTGATAAAGCGGGATATCAAATCCAAACTCTTCCTCTTCTACTATGGAATCTCACCCAGTATTTCCTGAAGCTTTTCAAAATCAACCTTCTTAAAGTCCAGAGTGCATGCCCAAGTACACTCAGCTTTCCCTTGCCTCTGTGAAACCCAAGAGGACATGATCATTTCCTCCAAAGTTTCTGAGGACTTCCACCTTGTCCATCAGTTCCTTCCTGTTGGTGAAGACCAGGTCCAAGCTAGATGATCTGCTTGTTGCTTCTTCCACCTTTTAGGAAATGAAATGGTCAGTGAGACAATTGAGGAATTTGTTGGACCTTGCATTCTTGGCAGAGTTTGAGTTCCACAGATATTGGGGTAGTTGAAGTCTTCCTTGACTACTATATCTCTCCTTTTTGAATGCTTGGCAATCTGCTCTAGGGAGGCTCAAATTTGTCTTGCTTGTTTCCCATACTCTGTGCTTTGGTATAGGAACATCTGAAACCATGAGCCATTCCCTCTGGCTGCTTCCTTATTGTAGTTTCCTAGCCTTTACCAGGTTTCTGCAGCACCACGTCAGTTTCCTGTGCATCAGTGAGTGTATTATCCCTAGTACCAGGTGTTCCCCTGTTGTCTGTAATCTCCCCCTCAAAATTTAATTTAAAGCTCTTCTGATCAGGTTTGTGAGACTCTCAGCAAACACATTCTTGCCAACCACTGGGAGGTGCAACCCATCTCTTGCCAGAAGTCCTTCCTCAAGGAAGTAGAGACCATGGTCCAAAAAGCCAAACTCTTCCTGATGACACCACTTGTGTAGCCAATGGTTTACTTCCAGTATTTTCCTCTCTCTTCCTGGGCCATGACCTTCAACAGGAAGCAGTGATGGAAAAACCACCTGTGGCCCAAGGCCCTTCTGCTTCCCACCCAGAGTCTCGTAGCCCCTTGCTATACATGGAAGGCTGTGTCTGGTAGTATCATTTGTACCCACATGAATCAAAAGGAAGGGGTTGTGGTCAATGAGCTTTATAAGGCCTGGCAACTTATCTGTCACATCATGAACCTTCCAGGACATCGTGTTACCACCACACAGCCTCTGTTCCCCTCAGCAGGGAGTCCCCTACTGCCACCACACATCTCTTCTTCTTCTGAGGAGTTGTTTTGGATGAATTGGTACACTGCATCTTCCACAGCCACCTCTGTGTTTTCTGAAGTCTACAACTGCTGTCCTTGCTCCTCTGTCCCAGAATCGGTGTCTGAGATGAGGGCATGGAATCAGTTTTGCAACTCCAGTGACACAGCATGGCTACTGGCACTCTTGGTTCTGTGTGTTATATTCATCCAGGTGTTTGTCTCCTGCAGTGGGCAATCTTCCTCCTCCCTAGGAGCACCCTCTCTGTGTTGCTGTTCCAAGACGGTCCACTTTGCTCTATCAAGAATTTCCTCATCTCTACCAACAGCTCAAAGTGTGAATAAACGGGCCTCAATTTGATGCACCCTCTCTTCCAGCCAGGCAACCAGTTTTCACTTGGGGCAGGTATAGTTTCGCACATTCTCAGGCACAAAGTGAAACACGGCACAGGTGTTGCAGGTCACTGCAGCAGCTCCCTCACCATCCATGTCTCTTGGTCCTATGTACACTGTGAGACGGCACTCCGGGCCTCCCCCTCAAACTCCCCCAATAGATGCCCTCACAAATGCTCCTGTTTACATGTTTTATCATAATATCATACAATCATAATATCCAACCATATTATCATACAATCATATCATTAAATCAAACAATCATATACAATCATATACAACCACAACAACATACAATCATAATATCATACAATCATATCATTCAATGGTGATACATATGATCCTATTGCACAATCATTCAACCCGTATTTGTTTCTAATTCATTCAACAGCAGCAATGGGCTGTTGTAACATATCCTTCCAGCATTTTTCATTTAAGTGCTTCTTCTCTCCTGGTTCCTTTCTATTTATAAAAGCCATAACAATCAAAGCAAGCCAATATTTACTTACCAGCCCCAGAAGTTAAACTCTGGCTCATATTTTGTAACCTAGCAGAGCTGGTAGGACAAGCAGATCCAGAATTGAGAGGCTCCTGGACAGATGAAGGACACCTTTCCTGTTGCAAGAGACCCAGCAGGGACCCGTATTTCCCATCTGACACAGATCCCTGCGTCATATGCACATCGGGCATGGAGGGAGGGTACACTGAAGCTGCAGTCAAATTTGGGTTTCCCCCTGAAGGCAACTGCCATAGCTCTGTAGCTGGTGGTGTGATGCCCTGGAGAAGAGAAGGAGGATAGGGGCTTGTCGCTGCAGCAGCTGCATTATCGTTGGAGCTGGATAGGTTTAAAGGAGGCGGTGCATGGTACGGCTTAGCCCATTGCGGCGAGAAGTTCCACTGCTGGGGAGATGTGTGGCTTTCTGTTTATTAAAAGGGAGGAAGGATGTAATCAATGCATTTTTATTGCATTTTGAAATTGTTTTATAATAAATACAACCACCAAAAATGCAGAGAGAGCACACGTCACCCCAAACATAAGGATACTCATGACTAAAGGATGTGCTAGGAAAGCATCACTCAGTGGGCACAATCATGAAATCTTTTTCCTTCTTACCCTGTACAAAGGCTTCGAGGAAGCTCAGCTATTGAAAGACAGAATCATGCCCTCCAGCAATGTTTACCAAGAACCACAGGAGTCTGGTCAATTGAAAAACCTACTTCTTTTTCAGCACCTGCATTGCTTAAGTCCTCAAAGTATCTTTGCAAGAGTGGAAGGTAAGGAGAAAGCTAAAACAAATCTCTCCATCTCCAGTGACCCCACACACCCTGGGCCACCCAACCAAGTCCAGTTGTTACCAATCACTCCTGAGTTTGTATCTGTCATGGAATTGAATTGGTCTTCTGTATGTGCCATGGCTGTTTTAGGCTGTTTCATGTATTTGTATCTGGGTTGCCAATCACTTCATGGTGCTTCATGCAATTTGATTCATAAATGAAATGGAGGAGAAAGAGGACAGCTGTTCCCCCTCCCTCATCACAAAAAGGGGCAGGAAAACACACAGGAAAATGTAGGGTAGCACTTCTTTGATGCCACAGTGTATAACCTCTCTGCAAAGCAGTTAGAATGACTGCTCAGTAAGCAGGTTGTCTGGAAACTATCGTGGAGGCTGTGTGCACACTGCACATTCAAAGCACATTCTCTCCATCAAAGAATTCTGGGCATTGTAGTTTGTTAAAGTTTGATGGAAATTGTGTCTCTGCAATGGCTAAACTACAGTGCACAGAATTCTTTGAGGGAGTGAACCACAGTGCAGCTGTGGCTGTACAAGTTTCTTGTCCATAGTGAGTCAACATTATTACATAAGTCACTGTGCAGTAAGTTAAGTAACCAGCAGCCAGAAAATGTGGAGGAGAAGCTCACCATGTTTTACAATTGCATCCTCACCACTGTTTTTTCTGCTCAAATCCTGTGGAGTTTTGGATGCGCTCAATGCTCTAGAGAAGTGCTCATCCACCACACTGTTAATGTCTCCTTGGAAGTAGGTAAACACCACACACTGGGCTCCCCACTCTGTTTTCACTGGCTGCTTGCATTTGCTCAGTTTTGTGGAGTCCTTCCTCTCTTCCATTTCTAGGGACTTTTGTCTGTGCCTAAAAACGAAGAGAAACATAGTAATGGAAGAGTGGGTTCTGGCTCAAAAAATATGCTTCAAATCAAATCAAATCAAAGGGGTGGGTAATCAACAGGCTGAAAACGACTCAATAATTATACATACTGGTAATCTCAATAATTTATTTCTGCTTTATATTTTCTTTACAGGAGCTTTGAGGTGAAGAGTAGTCTAGAGTATATCAAGGGCAGGGAGCAGGCCGACCGTGATCAATAAAGGTTTTCCATATTTTCTCAGACTGGTCTCAATATTGTTTTCCTTAGTTTTTGTGTTACCCCTAAAAGAGCACATCACCAAACTTTACTATATCACTGGTCACTATTTATGTTCTGAGCTACCGCCACCTGTGCAGTCAAGAGCAGATTACTCAGCAGAGTGGGGCAGGGGGTTGTTTGCTTGAAATTGGCTATGATGATGAGGGAGAAAGAATTGCCTTTCTTGTTAAAGGAGATAGATACAATATAGGGTTGCTGGACCCCAGGGCAGGTGGAGGTAGGTAAGAGTGCTTTTAAATTTTTTTTATTATTAATAATATTTACTAATTATTACTGTACATGCAGTCAGGAGTGCCAGCTTGGCCCCACAACTGTGGGTGCCCAGGGCCGTGGGTGCAATGCAGTGTGCATGACCCTGGCACTGAAATTTGTGGGTGCCCAGCCCCTTCATGGGGAATTTTGTGGGTGCTCGGGAGTTGGCACCTACACATGTAGGCTTGAAATTGTAGTTAGCTTCAGCCCACCAGAACTTCGTTAAACTTTGTATTTATTTTTTTATTTGAATGACATGCTCTCAGTACGTGACTCGTATGTGCCAGTCAGTATGGAGGGTTGCAAACTGCAAAGGATATGATTTAAAGGATCATCATGTTAAATTTATCTAGTCCACCACCATTGCAAAGCAGATGCCTCCTGGCAGTCCATGAAAAGCACACAAACGACACCAGCTTTCCTCTGCTCAGACTCACCAGCAACAGGTATTCAAGGGGCATATTGCCCCTTCCAGTGTTCAAGCTGTGATAGGCTGATAGCCCAAATAAGAACATATGAAGAACCTGTTGGAATGGGCTAATGACCCATCTACAGCCTGCTTGTAATTCCTAGCTACTGGTATTCAGAAGCATAAAACAGTGAAGGTGGAACACAGCCTTCTCCTCCATGAAATAGTCTAATCCTCTCTTAAAGCCATCCAAGTTGGTGACCCTCCCTGCCTCCCGTGGGAGTGACTTCTGTAGTTTAACGACGCACTGCCTGAAGAAACACTTTCTTTTTGTCCTTCCTGAATCACCACACCACACCAGCTTTGTTGGATGTCCACGAGTTCTGGTGTCATGAAAGGGAGGAATGGCAGCACCAGTGCACAAGTAGGATGCTTCAGCAGGTCTCTGGGGGAACCCACGTTTGCAAAAAGGGTGTGTGGAAAACTCACCTCCTTACCCCCTCCTCCAAAATGTATGAGCAAGCACATCAACTGTGGACTACTGACTGTTAGAGATGGGGGAACAGAACTGCTGGAACCCTGAACAGATTAACATTGCAATGTTTTGTCATTGCAAGTCCCATTTGGCTATTGACAGGCCTCACGTCCTCCCATCATGTTACTTGAGCCCTTTAAATGCACTGGGATTGTCCCTATCCTCTCCAGTGTGGGATCCCTCTTACAAAACAAGACATATTTGGAGGCTAAGGGAAGGCATTTCTTCTCCAGCTACCCAGGTTTGCTTACCCCAACGTACTGCTTTCTTATCAGCCACCCTGCTGAGTTCCTGTCCCTCCATACAGCTCATGCTGCAGCGCTCCAGGTTTCCATCTCCACGCTGATGCTGGAGTTCGGCAGCAATCCCAGGGTGAAGCGAAGCCTGCGTCAGATCACACTACTTGTTCTCTGTTCTTCCAGCAATGACTGAACTAGGCGTATCCTTCAGGCTTGCTAGCAGGAATGTGCGAAATGCACCCTGACAAGTCAACCAGGTTTGGAGGTTTCAGGAATGAGGAAAATAAAAAGGGTTGTTTGGTGTGGGTTTCTATAAGGCAGCTTTTGGCAACGAGGCACACAGGCAACCTGAGGAATTGATGCATATATTAGAAGACTAGACTCTGGTATTGTCCAGTGTGCCTGGCCAGGGTAAAAAAAGCAGTTCTCTCCCACCCCTTACTGTGCAGATACTGAGTCGCAAAGGCAACCCCTTGTTTCACCCTCAGCTCCCTCCCACTCTCCCTGAACATAGACTGCCTCCCTGAAATTGTGCATGGTGCAACCTTTAAATCCATCCCTTCCCACTTCACCTCATTCCCAGCTGTAACTGAATTTCTGGCAATGGGTGGGGAACCTTTTCTAGCTCATGGGATACATTCCCTTCAAGGCAAGTGACTGGGGGGTGGGGGCGCTACACATCAGTGGTGGGCAGCGGCATAAGCAAAAGTGGGTTGTCCAACAAATGTTGAATTCTACCTTTGTGCAGAGGACTGGTTTCAATATCCTCTATCTATCCAGGCCAGCAAGCATTATCAGATCTCAACAACATGTTCCAGCCAGGCACAAATTCTCAAGGGAGTTTGCAAAGGAGGGCCAGTGTGAAGTATAGAGGCCAGATGAAAAGAGCTGGAGGCCCACATTTGTCTCCCACTTCGAGCCCTGAGGTTCTCCGCCTCTGCCTTAGGCAGTTGCCCATTCCCCTCCTTGACTCTCCCAACTGTCTAATTAGAGCCTATCAAAGTTGCCTGTGTCAGGGGAGGGTAGGCTTGTTTGGATCAACTTTATTTTTCACTACAAGAACATCCACCCAAAGCTAGGTTCAAGAGACATGAAGTTAGAATTAAAGGATAGGTTCTGGGCACATTCTGAAGCCTGCCCATTTGTTTTCAGCAACAGAAATGAGCTGAGCTCACACAAAAATGCATTCCTGATTATCATTTTTCATTTTTACAGCCTAATTAGGTAAATCACGTTGTTGCTAATTTTGTTAAGACAAGTGAGAGTCAGAAACCCTTGCCATCTACTGCAGGATCTCTGTTCTGAGAGCTTCCCATAGATCCTGCTCTACTTTCCAGGCACTTCTGGCCTATGTAACCCTTATGTAAGCCTTAAACTGCCACCACCGCCCAGTAGCTTAACAATGGGCAGGCTGCTTCAACCAGAGCTTTTGCCAAGGGCTTTAATCCATACTCATCAGCTGATGATGCCTTGGCTGTGCAATCCTGTTCCCTGTATTAATGCAGGATTAAACCCTAAAGTCATGCCATCTGATTTGCAAGTGGGTGTGATTTGAGAGAAATGACCTCATGGGCCAAATTAGACCATTGTTGGGGTAAGACTGGCCTGTAGGAAAAAAGTTTCCCCTCTCCTACTGTAAGGCATTATGTATACCTAGCGCATGATATCAGTAAACACCACCTTCTTGGGCGTGTAGAGATAGTCCCTTTCATGCTGCTCTAGGTGGAGTAAGCAGACTGGGTATCTGGGCAGGTTGGCTGATCCTGCCCAGAAGCCCCTCTGCTAGGGTTATACACCTGGTTCTGGGGCCGACCACCCTCAGAGAAGGCTAGTTATCCACAGGAGGTTTTGGGTTGGAAATACTGCATCAGAAATGCAACGATTTTATTCTGCCTATCAACCAACCCTGAAACAATGAACATTGTAAGGTAAATTTGTGCTATACCAAAAACACACAAACTTGACTCACAGAAAACTTGTATTCTCATTAACAGTAGCCATTTCAATTCCAGAAATATTTTATTTAAAATTAACTATCACACTAGTCAGTTAATAGTCTAGTACAGCTAAACTTACACGAAAAAGTATTTCAATCTGAATGACCTTTCCCTTAAAAAAAAAATTATTTTCAGTTTTTCATCATTAACATCATTCAAACTTAAATTTAACAATATTTATACAATTGCGGGATTCCCTGAACCCCCAGACTTCCCTCCTCCCCCTTCTGGTTTTCCACAGATACTTTTTTATTTTATTTTAACCGCATTTAATTACATATATCCAACTTTAATTAAATCCTTATTTAATCCTTTACTTATTAAAAATTACAAGTGCTAAATCAATCCTGCTAACGGCTTTAAATCTTTACATTGTTCCTTAATATACTCTATAATTTTATACCATTGTTTTTAAAATTTACAATCATCTGGGTGTCTGATCTTCCCAGTCATTTTCGCCATTTCTGCATATTCCATAATTTTCACTATCCACTTTTCCTTGGTTGGTCTTCGTTACATCTCTGGACAAAAAGCATTCTTTCCACTGTCATTGCATACGTAAACAGTCTTTTTAAGTCCTTTGGTATTTCTTCTCCTGTAATGCCTATTAAAAAAGCTTCTGGGTGTTTTTTTTTACAAAAGTTATCTTAAACATTTTTTTTCCAGTTCATTGTATATAATTTCCCAGAATGCTCTAGTCTTTTTGCACATCCACCACATGTGGTAGAACGTGTCTTCATTCTCTTTACACTTCCAACATGTTGGTAGTGTTTTTGTACATTTTCGCTAATATTGTGGGAGTCAAATACCATTGGTACATCATTTTTATATAATTTTCTTTCAATGTACAGCTACAGCATGCTGTGAACTTCAAATCCTCCCTCCATAATCTTTCCCAATCAGCAAGTTGTATATTATACCCAATGAATCATTACTGCTTTTACCTCTTCATCTTTAGTTTCCCATTCCAACAATAGTTTATACATTTTTGACAATAGTCTCTCATTATTTCCCAACAAATCCTTTTCAAACCTTGACAACTCTTTACTGAAACCCAATCCTTTGTCCAACCTAAACAGATCATTTAGTTGGTGGTATTGTAACTAATCTGTTAATAAATGTCTTATCTCCTCAGTTTTTTTCACCTTTAATTGGTTTCCTACTTCGGTTAACTGTTCTTTGTAAGTTGCCTATTCACCTTCCATGTTTTTTTAACTGATATTGCTTCCAATGGTGATAACCACCATGGAGTTTCATCTTCTAAAATATTTTTATATTCTTCCCATACAGCATAAATTTGCTTACATGGTTCAGGAATCCCTTATGTACTTTTGTTTTTCCATACCAAAGATATGCAGGCCATCCAAATCTGTTATTATAACCTTCCAGATCTAAAATTTCTGAATTCTTTAACGTTATCCATTAACAAAGCCAGTGGAGGCAGGATGCCTCATAATATAACTTTAAATCTGGCAAGAGAATCTGCCTCTTTCCTTGGCATCCATTAGTAACTTATATTTAATCCTTGGCTTCCCCCCCCCCTGCCAGATAAATTTAGAGATGTCATTTTGCCATTGTTTGAAGTGTCCTGCTCCACTATCTGTATAGATTGGAATAAAAATAACATTCTAGGCAATACATTCATTTTTATTACCAAGATGCTCCCAATTTCCTAAATGGCCCAATCCTTGGGTGTTCCAGTCATAATAATAATAGAGGACTCCATGGTCCTGAATGGGGTAGCTGTGCCCCTGAAGGACCAGGTGCGCGCAGCCTGGAAGTCATTTTTGGCTCCCAGCTGTCCATGGAGGCGCAGGTCAGTTAGTGTCCAGGGCAGCTGTCTACCAGCTCCATTTGGTATGCAGGCTGAGAGCCTACCTGCCCGCAGACTGTCTTCCCAGAGTGGTGCATGCTCTAGTTATCTCCCGCTTGGACTACTGCAATGTGCTCTATGTGGGGCTACCTTTGAAGGGGACCCAGAAACAACTAATCCAGAATGCAGCAGCTAGACTGGTGACTGGGAGCGGCCGCCAAGACCACATTAACACCAAACTTGAAAGATATACATTGGCTCCCAGTATGTTTCCGAGCACAATTCAAAGTGTTGGTGCTGACCTTTAAAGCCCTAAAAGGCCTTGGCCCAGGATACCTGAAGGAGCGTCTCCACCCCCATCACTCAGCCTGAACACTGAGGTCCAGCTCTGAGGGCCTTCTGGCGGTTCCCTCACTGCAAGAAGCGAAATTACAGGGAACCAGGCAGAGGGCCTTGTCGGTAGTGGCGCCTGCCCCGTGGAACACCCTCCCATCAGATGTCAAGGAAATAAACAACTACCTGACTTTAGAAGACATTTGAAGGCAGCTCTGTTTAGGGAAGTTTTTCATGTTTGATGTATTTATCATGTTTTTAATATTCTATTGGGAGTCGCCCAGAGTGGCTAGGGAAACCCAACCAGATTGTCGGTGTATAAATAAATGTTGTTGTTGTTGTTGTTGCTGTTATTTCTGGGTGCACAGATAGTATCTAAAAATAATCCCAACAACACTAGAATGAACACTCATTGTTCACTCAAATTCCTAGTTTTCATATGGAAATGCTTTTTCATCTGTTGGCAGCAAGTTCAAGCAAGCAAACAGTCCAAATGTGATGCAAATTTAATCTCTCTTTAATTTTTTAAAACATAATCCCATATTACCAAATACAAAACAGATACTAAACATTAAGAGGAAGACGCCCACTGCTGCTCATTCTCATCACAGAAGTTCATGGTTCCTCATTATATCTGAACTGAGCTTAAAAATAGTAACAGTTTGGTGGTTTTTAGTGCAGTTGATTTGACAGATCTTGTTAAAAATGATATTGGAAAATAATTTTATATACAACATTTGGAAAGTCAGGTACATTTAAAACCAAAACACAAATGTTTGCTAGTTCTGAATGGTTTGCATCTGTAAAGAAATATCTGTCTTTAAAAATCTGAGCAACAATTTTGAGAGGGAATCGCAAAACAATTTTGTTTGTAGTCTCCTGTAGTAAAACCAAGTATACAAAAAAAACAGGCTCTATATGCTCATCACCCTTGACAAATGCCTGAAACCAAACTACATCTGAACACAGTAATATGAAGAAAAGAATCACACTTCTACCATACAAGCTCTCGCTTTGTTTCCAATATGAATTTATCATCAAAAAATTTAGAGATCAGTTAGTCTTATTTACACATTTTTTCCTATTTGTCATCTAATCTCATCAGGATTTAAAATGAATGGGGAACTTCAGTCAGAGTACTTTCAGAACATTTATCTTTATTAATTGCGGGTGATAATTATTTTTTCCACTCCCCAGCTACATGTACAGGGTGCCAATACTGTAATGTATTCTCAGTGATCTGTTATTTTAAAAGTGCATAGTATCAGGAAAGCCAGCTCATCCAAAAAAGTACTGGATCACCCAAAGATTGGGGCATTTAGGAAACTGGGAGCAAAAAAATCAAAAGCATTCATACCTCTGTAATTCTAAAGGTCATTGTATAGTTAATAGGAACTGCAAGTTTGTACCTGCTTACAATGATGGACTTTGAACACTGACAAGCAAAGGTATAATGTAAGACAGCTGGTCAGTTCAGTAGGCTCTTGGCAACTTATGGACACATACACACAGCTTGGACAGCAGCAGAAGATGATCATTAAATGCTGCTTTTAATGAAACACCTCAAAAACACGCTGATGATATTTTAACAGGGTAATGCATATATATTCATTTGAATGCTGCCTGCAGTTGCTTTGAAGCACAGGATAACAGAGGTCTAAAGGTTACCCTACATACATGCTTTTACATATGAGTTAAAGATGTTAGGTCTCTGCTTCCTCGTCACTGCCTGCAACGCTGCTGTCTGTGGATGCTGTGACATCTTCGGTGGCACCCTCGCCATTATCTCCTCTCTCAGCTGCTTCACCCTTTGGGCCACCCTCAGATGCACTATTATCTTTAGATGGCTGAACTCCTTCTGGGAGCTGGACACCAGTTTCCGAAGAATCTGCGTCAGATGCTGTTTTTGGCATTTCTGTATTTGGATCACCTAAAAACTTCTGCCAACCCTTCAGTCTCTCTTCCCTTTCTCTTGAAGTCTCCTCGACCTGCGTTCACATATGGAAGTATATGTAAATGTTTTGTGCCAAAAGGGGGTGGGGGGGGTGGGGGAGCTTTTTGTTTGTGACTTAATAATCAAAGCTTCAGAAACCTAACCAAAACCTATGTTAAGTATTACATTTATATTGCAGGAATGCCCCTCAAACCTAAAGTAAATTAACTGCACTAAAACACACACACACACACACATAAAACTTTTATGAAAAAACAGTACAAGAAGACTTAAGGCTGCTGAAAGCCTAAGTGGATTTAAGTGTGAGGCAGACCTAGGTTTCAATGTCTTCTGTATACAAAGCTTTAAATATCAGATCTAAATTCAGGTGAGTATCACATAAAATGTATGACGTATAAGAAAGACCAGATTTTTAAAAACTTATTTATTACATTTATTTACCACACTTCATCTCAAGTTCACAGAATAAATATCTGTACCCATCCTTATCTCAGTTTAAGATGTCTAATAATCTTCTATATTATGGTATTAAAAAACGGTAAACTAAACAAGCAAAAACAAATTAATAAAAATTCAAAATGATGAATTGGGATCCAACTCAATTTAGATTGCAATCCTGGATACACTCGTCTAAGAGTAAGTCCTGTTGAGCTCAAAGGGACTTCCTTGTGAATAGATCTGTGCTGTGAATTACACTGGTACCACTCAAATCAACTTGAAAATTAATCATTCCTAATTTAATTCCATTGAAATAAATGGGATTTGTGGAACTAAAGAATGTTCCTATACATCTTTGCTAATAAGTAAGCTGCACCAAACCCAACGGGACTTGCAGTGATTGTGTACTCTTCCTCTGTTTACATCTATAACCATTTCCTCCTACGTCCCCTCTGTTGTCTCCCTTCTATTGTTTCCTGAATTATACACCACCATGAGAATCTTCTCATTCTTTGTAAAGCAACATATATATGGAAAGCTCTGCATTAACAGTAATAAGCTGGACCAGCCCAGGGGATGATGGGAGAATGTAACAGCATGTTATGCCACAAGCTAAATTTAAGGTGACTTGTCATTGTTGTTGCTGTTGTTATGAGTTAAAAGGGACATGCTTTGCTGCACCACTTCAAAAAGGGGCTCATTCCTAAGTAGCTTCAGTGCTCTTTTCCCGTGAGCAAAACTTAAAGTGAGAAAGCACTGTGAAAATATAAAGTACTCAAATTTCCAATTCTCCATTGTGATTATGAATGCCTGAGATCCAGAGCTTTCATCCTGAGCTAGCCAGCCTGAGGGGATGTGTTGGTTTCTAACCTACAGTAAGGTTCCTGAAAGCAGCCTCTATGTCATGTATCATATACACGTAGCTTCAAAAATCTCTCAAACAGCTGAAAGAGACACACCTGATAATCTGTTACACCATCCCATGTCTCCACAGAGAGCTGACGTCCACCAAACCATCGCCCATTGAGTGCCTGTTTGCAGACATCTCCTTCTTCTGCTTCTTTAAATGACACAGAAGCAACACCATCTGGGTGCCTCTATAAAAACAAAAGAGAGCCAGAGGCTATCAAATCCAATCTAGGCCTTTATACGCTTAAACAGAATGACAGATTTTAGAAGACTACTGGGACTTCAAGAACAAGAACACTATAAAAGTACCATGATACCAGAGAATCACTTCCAGAAAGGAATTCTGAAATCATTACAAGATGGCTATCATCACATCATATTCCTAAATATCTTAAATATTTGTCAGCCTATATACTTACAATGGCAGTATCAACATCAGAATTCTATAGCTGCTTAAACACATTCTTGCAAGGCACCATCTTCACTGACTATCTGACTGTCTAGTATGGTGTACTAGACGGAATACTAGACTTTTTTACCTGGGAGACCTAGAATCTGTTCCCTGTTCAGACACAATGGTCTCTAGGTGACCTTGGTCCACATCTCTCAATCTAACCTACCTTGCAGGATAGCTGTGAAGATCAAGAGGAGAGGAAGAAGACAAAGGAATACCACCCTGAGTTCCTCAGGAGGATGGGGGCCAATTATTAATAAAGTGAAGCATTTTAAATCCAAGAAACTTTAAACGTATCTGGCAGTTAATCTAAACTGCTTCTAAAACAGTTTCTCCAAAAAATAAATAAATACCGGTAATGCAAAATATTTAACACTGAATACAATTTAAGTATCTGCTACATACGGCTAACAACTACAATCATGTGAAATTACCTACATCAAATAGAATGACTTTCTTTACTTGTCCAAACTTTTCACATTCTGTCCGAAGATCTTCTCTTATCTCATTTAGCACTAAAGGATCTTCCTGCAAAAAGATCCAGTTACAAGATTATGTCTTTAAAGCATTTTCCAACATTGCTTCAGAAACAAGAATTTCCACATACTGGCTATACCACTAAGCCAGGGCCAAACTGTTTAATGTGTATTATTGAAATTGGGTTCCATATTCATCTGATGCTCAAAACATAACTCCAAAAGGAAAACCTCTTCCTTACAGGGAAGAATGCTCCTGGTCAACATTAATGGAATCTTAGCAGGGCTACTGTGTTGCCCATGTGAAAAAGAACAAACAGTATAAATGAACAATGTATACATGAAATAAAATATCCTTTTACAATACAGTATTTTCTTAGAATTAAAAGAACTACATCTTTAAATTCAGGTATGTAGCCACGTTGGTCTGACGCAGTCAAAATAAAAAATTGAAAAATAGTCCAGTAGCACCTTAAGAGACCAACTAAGTTTGTTCTAGGTATAAGCTTTCGTGTGCATGCACACTTCTTCAGAAGCCTTATGCCCAGAACAAACTTAGTTGGTCTTTAAGGTGCTACTGGACTATTTTTCAATTTTTTATTTCGACTACATCTTTAAAGCCATAGTCAAATTACAAGAGTCAGAGTGAAATGGCAGTCAGTTACATTGCAATACCACAGACATAAAATCAGGTTGTGAAATTTTGAACTCATGCATTTGTTTTTTAAGAAGCCCATTTAATGTAGACATAGTAAAGCTTTGGTGGGAATAGTAATTTCTCTTAAGACAGTTTTATAAAGGTTTGTATATAGCAACAGTTGTACAATCCCTTTATTACACCAACTAAATGGTTGCAAAGCAATAAACAAGCTCTCACCAGAACTCTTTTCCTTGGTCTAGTACAGTATTTTTTCCAAACTTGGGTCTGTAGCCATTTTTGAACTACAGTTCCCATCATCCCTGACCACTGGTCCTGCAGGCTACAGATGATGGGAGTTGTGGTCCACACATAGCTGGAGATCCAAATTTGGGAAACACTGGTCTAGAATGTTATCCAATCTCACCCATTAAAACAGAGGAGGAAAAATGAGGCAGTAACTCAAAGTATGCAATCTACTATAGTCTAAAGATGGAATCGAGAAGGGGCTGTGCAGGCTAGGCCATGCCCTATGCAAACAGGTTGCAGCACATCGGGCTGAGGTGAAGCAATAATAGCCATTCCCACTTAAAAAATATAGAAGCCAGCAGTTATTCATTACTTGTCCCTTCTTTTTCCTTCCTGATCAGTATCTAGGCTGGAGTTCTGGCAAACTGAAGATTGCTCACTGCTTTTTAGTTGGCCCTAAAAGTCATGCTTGGATATGGAATAAGTGATTGGTTCAAAATTGGGAAAGGAGTACGACAAGACTGTATACTGTCTCCCTGCTTATTTAACTTATATGCAGAATTCATCATGCGAAAGGCTGGACTGGATGAATCCCAAGCCAGAATTAAGATTGCCGGAAGAAATATCAACAACCGGAGGAGGAATTACAAGAACCTTTTAATGAGCCTGAAAGAGGAGAGTACAAAATATGGTCTGAAGCTCAACATCAAAAAAACTAAGACCATGGCCACTGGTCCCATCACCTCCTGGCAAATAGAAGGGGAAGAAATGGAGGCAGTGAGAGATTTCACTTTCTTGGGTTCCATGGTCACTGCAGATGGTGACAGCAGTCATGAAATTAAAAGACATCTGCTTCTTGGGAGAAAAGCAATGACAAACCTAGACAGCATCTTAGAAAGCAGAGACATCACCTTGCCGACAAAGGTCCGTATAGTTAAAGCTATGGTTTTCCCAGTAGTAATGTACGGAAGTGACAGCTGGACCATAAAGAAGACTGATTGCCGAAGAATTGATGCTTTTGAATTATGGTGCTGGAGGAGACTCTTGAGAGTCCTATGGACTGCAAAAAGATCAAACCTATCCATTCTTAAGGAAATCAGCCCTAAGGGCTCACTGGAAGGACAGATCCTGAAGCTGAGGCTCCAGTACTTTGGCCACTTCCTGAGAAGAGAAGACTCCCTGGAAAAGACCCTGATGTTGGGAAAGATGGAGGGCACAAGGAGAAGGGGACGACAGAGGATGAGATGGTTGGACAGTGTTCTCGAAGCTACCAACAGGAGTTTGACCAAACTGCGGGAGGCAGTGGAAGACAGGGGTGTCTGGTGTGCTCTGGTCCATGGGGTCATGAAGAGTCGGACACGACTAAACAACAACAAAAGGCATGCTGCAGTTTCAGTTTAGATTCTTTTCCTAGCATGACTACCTGCACTTGCCATTCCCAGCTTTTGTGCCTTACATTAAAACAGCAGGGGGGGGGGGAATGTGCTTCCCTACCTCAAAATCGCTTGGGTGGAACATGTTCCTGATAATGATAACACGCTCGTGCCGCATTCGAACACTGCCATCTTTCTTCTCTGGTCTCCAATCCAGCAGTCTAATGAAATGAAGCAATAGTAAGGGGTTGGGGCTGATCTCTTCAGTTTCTATAAGAGTTTGTTGGAAAAAAACCATTAAATTTGATATTTCTTAAATCAAGGTTTCAGCACCGGCAGTTATTTCATACCACATAATGAAGCTAGCAACCTGAATCTGAAAAACTATTGTAAACCACCTGATTTAAGTCTCTGGCAATTTAAGGAAGGCTGCAATCCCATACTCACTTACCTCGGGCTAAGCCCCACTGAACTCAGTAGTACTTACTTCTGGGTAGACATGCAAAGGATTGCACCAGCAGTATATATTTAGTTTGAAGCTAGTCCCTTGTGAAATTTGGAGCAGCTTTTGAGATAAAGGTATCATCAGGCAGCTGCTGTAAAGAAAGAACTGTGGTAAAAATGTCACACCACTAGAGTAAGCCCTCAACTTATGTGGAGGTTACATTCGAAAGATCGCGCCTAAAGACAATATCGTGTATAGTCAAAACACACTGGATGCAAGGCCAGGTGCAACTGTCAAAATATTTTTCCCCAGACACCCACCTCCCTTTTCATTTTTACAATTCTTCTTCTTTCTTTTTTTTGCCAAGCATGTATAGCTGCAGGCTTACTGTACTTAATACAAAAATAAACCTGGGCATAGCTTTAAACGACAGCACACTCAGTACAGTGGAACCCTGGGTTATGTATCTCCCGTGTTGCGGACGTTCAAGTTGCAAACGGCCGCAACCTGGAAGTGTTTCTGGAGCGTGCGCGACCCCTGGATGCGCAGAAGTATTCTGCGCACTTCACGCATGTGCATAAGCGCTCAAATCGCGTTTCTTCCGGGTTTTGTTTTTTTTCCATGCATTCATAATACGCACGCCCACGTTATGTACTGTGACCCGGAACAGATCGCTTACGTAACCCGGGGTATCACTGTATCAACAAAATATTCTGAAGTTTACAAATCATAAAAGGTATAACAGCCAACTGCAAGGTGTGCCAGACAGTTTAGAAACTTTGTTTCATTGGTTTAAATGAATGACATATTTTTGGATTTCAGGTTTTAGCCTGTATATTTCCTCCCAGTACTGTAAAAGTCAATGTTATTTAGAGAAATAACTACACACTTTTGTTGTTGAGACAGCTTCTTCTTGTAGTCTTTGCATTTCTTTTTCTTCTTGCTGGCATCATACTCTCCCTTCGGTTGAAACTGTGCAACTTCCACATGCAATTTGTAGCCTCTAATTTCATTTTCATCCAATAGTTTTAATGCTAGTTCAACAGATTCTCTCTATTATTAAAAATAAAAATAAAAAATAGAAGAAATAATTCAGACTTCAGGACTCTTACCTCCCACCTAAACAACAAAGTCTGGCTTGTAAAGAGGTAAAACTTACAAAAAAATTTTTTTACCATAATAAGCTACCTTGAAGTCCCAGTGACTGCTCAAAATAAAAATAAAATTCAAAGTAACAAAGAGACAAGTGAAAGATTGAAAGCATCATTGTGAAAGTACCATATTTTCGCTCCACAAGACACACTTTTTTCCTCCTAAAAAGTAAGGGGAAATATCTGTGCGTCTTATGGAGCGAATGGTGGTCCCTGGAGCTGAATTGTCCAGGGGCCAAAAGAGGATCATGCTTTTTATTTTACAAAGAGAAAAGGGGGTGTTGAAAGGACCCCGGTCAGCAGCTGATCAGCAAGAGATCGGGAGAGAGATAAGAGTCCCGGCTCCCTTTCAGCCCCGCCCTCTTGCCCAGGCCTCCATTGTTGAATGTACTGCAGAGGGAGGTTGTTTGTTTCCCCAGTGACATGTGACTGGCTGATAGATTATCTGTCTGGAAACTGTAGAAAAGGCTCCCTTTCCTTTAGAAGCTGCAGAAATGTGAGTTGCACCCCATAAAAACGGGGCTTTTACTCTTTGCTTTTCCCCCTTTGCAAAAAAAGCTGCAAAACCTTTAGCTGATCCTCAAAAAACAGGGTTTTTCCTTTTGCAAGAAAAGCTGCAAAACTTTTAGCTGATCCTCAAAAAACCAGGGCTTTTCCCTTTGCAAAACTTTTAGCTGATCTTCAAAAAAAAACCCAGGGCTTTTCCCTTTGCAAAAAAAGCTGCAAAACTTTAAGCTGATCTTCAAAAAAATACAGGGCTTTTCTCTTTGCAAAAAATCTGCAAAACTTTTAGTCGATTCTAAAAAAAACCAGGGCTTTTCCCTTTGCAAAAAATCTGCAAAACTTTTAGCTGATCCTCAAAAAACAGGGCTTTTAGAAGAGGAAAACCAGAAAAATATTTTTTTTCTTGTTTCCTCCTCTAAAAACGAGGTGCGCCCTATGGTCTGGTGCACCCTATGGAACGAAAAATATGGTGTAACTGAAGCATACAACTAACCTTTAAGTAGCAGCAGAGCCCATCTCCTTTAAGATTTCCTTCTTTGTCTTTGTAAAGTTTAATTTTAGGCTCCTCTGTTTGCGGATCACGCATAACAATACCACATTTTGACATAACCTGCACGAACTCATCTTTTGTAATGTCTGGTGGTAAACCTGTGGAAATAAATTTAAACAAATGCAAGAAATACACCTGCCAACTTCACAAAATCAATTTTTACAGAAGAATCGAATAGAGGATTCTAACTCATGACAAGGTTCCTAGTGTTCTTTAACATACCTTTAGTCTTCCCTACTCACATGCTTTCTGGCATTATCTCCTGGCTTTTGGACTTAAGTACACAGTGGAAGATCCCAAAGGATGTGCCATGCAGTGAATTGTTTTAATGAAAGCAGGTGTTTCTTGCGGTATTCAGGGAGGTCATGAAGCAGAGCTCACTCTCCCTCAGTCTGCCTTTTCCAGAGTTGAAATCTGATGATCCTGATCCAGAGGAGCCTTCCAGAATGAATCCATGGAAAGCATCTGGAACTTCAAACATCAACTCTGCTTTGGCACGTTCAGGAGCAGACAGGATGGGAGCAGAAGTTGCAGGAGGGGGCACTAGGAAGGAAAGGAGTCACAGTCCTCTTGTTTCAGGGCCACAAAAAAGGTTTTGTGGACAACTGACGTAAGCTGGAGAACTGCATCAGGGTTGCAGAGCTGAAGAGAGACGCACTCTGGCCTCTGCTACTGACCGAGAGATCTGTAGCAAGAGAGAGATCAATCTGGTCCCATGCAACAGCTGCTAAAGCACAGCTGTTCCACGCCTGCTTTCCTTTTATTTCCCCATTTCATTTACGTATATTCTTTTTTGTATTTCAACAGAAATATGTCAGATTGTAAGCCTGCAGGCAGCAACTGTCTTAACTTTTAATATCTGTACAGTGCTTAGAAAATTGTAAGCACTTTGCAAGTGTTGAACAACAGAAAGGATCCCAGATTCAACCCCTGGCATCCCCAGATAGGGCTGGGAAAGGTTTCTTCAGAAACCTAGAGGGCCACTGGCAGCGTAGGCATTTTTCTGTTGGATGGACCAATGGCCTGACTTGCTATAAGGCAGCTTTCTAACTTGGAGGGGATGAACTTGCCTAATGGGAATTTGTTAGCAGTTGCAGGTCCCACTTGCCTAAGAGTCAGTAGTATCCACATCACCACTAAATGGATGAAGTGTGGCTCTCAATTATAGTTAAGCAAAAAGGCAATGGAGAAGGCAAGGAGGCTGACAAAAAAAATTCACACATTTCAGCATAAATAACTTCTGTGTAATAATTTCTGTTATGTATATCTCAAATATACACACAGAACCCAGTTTTAAATAGGTTATTTTGTTGTTAGCGTTACCCACCTAAGATTTCCCTAGTGGTATCATTTTATTGCCTTTCTCTTTTTGCCTATATTCCAGCCAGCTAAACTGTATTAAAATCCTGAATAAAATTCCATCATTTTTCTCTTCTTCAACTTCCAGAAAGGTTTTGCTCCACTGCAAAGCTTTTATGCAATCCAAAGTAAAATAATATATTTTTAAAGTATATTCAGATACAACTGTCTTCCAAACCATAAGGTTTGACTTTCATATATGCTTCCCAATGCATCTTCAGCAATCTGCAAATGCCAAAAGTATTTTTCTTACCTGTCACATATACATTTGTGTTTCTCTGTTCTTCAACATGAAACCATCCTAAGGAGCAGATCATTATTAGATTAGTTATGTTGCAGTTCTAAACCAGCACATGAGACCACAGAAATTCACATGAGACCATAGAGAACTGCTGCCAATCAGAGCTGACACTATTGGGCTAGACAGACAAACAGTCTGACATGGCCTAAGGCAGCTTCCTATATTCATATTTATGCAGCTTTAACAAAAATAACAAATCATTAAAAGTTGCCTGTCATTTGATTCTTTAAAATTTAGAATTTCAGAAGAGATTCAGTAGTCTTTCTGAATGGTAATAAGATCTTTCAGTATGAAGATGCATGCAACTTTGCCACTGAAGCTGTTTAATGCTCAACTCCACAGAAATAGACATTTCTTCTTGAGCAGCAGACTACTTCTAGGTCATGCACAACAGGGCCCCTTGCCTGCATCAGGTTTTCTTTTCTCTCCTCTTTGTTTAAGATCTGTTGCCTGAGATGCTTTTGGATCTGTTGGTTGCTGGATCTTGGTATTCTTTGAATCTTTAGGAGTTTTAGATTCAGTCTTTGTAAGAGATGCAGATGAATTATCTGAACTTTCAGTGGGAAAGCCGTAGTTAGCATGATATGTTGCCAGGAAATCTTCAGTAACCTAAGAGAAAATTCAGAGTAGAGATAGATAAGGGATTCCATCTGAGCTACTAGGTAAAGGTAAAGTTAAAAGTAAAGGACCCCAGATGGTTAAGTCCTGTCGAATTTGACTATGGGGTGCGGCGCTCATCTCCGCTTTCAGGCTGAGGGAGCTGGTGATTGTCTGCAGACAGTTTTTCCAGGTCATGTGGCCAGCATGATTAAACTGCTTCTGGTGCAACGGGACACTGTGACGAGTGCCAGAGCACATGGAAATGCTATTTCCCTTCTCGCCACAGCGGTACCTATTTATCTACCTGCACTGGCGTGCTTTCGAACTGCTAGGTTGGTAGGAGCTGGGACAGAGCAACGGCAGCTCATCCTGTCATACAGATTCAAACTGTCGACCTTACAATTGGCAAGCCCAAGAGGCTCAGTGGTTTAGATCACAGCACCACCTGCTCCCCAGAGCTACTACATGTGATATATGTACCAATCTAAACACTGAAACAAATCATGATGATCATGTTCTATTTTTTAAATTATGGGGCAGAGGCCTGTCATAATGGAACTGCAAATGACAGTATAGGAGGACAAACATGCATCTTTTATAACAGCCTTCCCCAACATGGTACTCTCCAGCTGTTTCACACTACAGTTTCAATCAGTCCCAGCCAGCTGGTATACAAGGTATAAGGATGCTGCTATAGGTACATCAGTACAAGTCATTTTGTGAACCACAGCAGCTGTGCATATCTAAGAGATTAAGTCCCTAATGATTTATATTTATCCTGAATGAACAACTTTTGACAACCTATTAATAAGCATTCCCAAGGCAGCAAACAGAAAAATATAGAATGTGCTTTATACAGGTTGAGTCTTTGAAAAGAGGCCCCATGGAACATGTGTACTCTGTATCCACAGGGCCTCTTTTAAAGGACTCACCCTGTACAATAATATATTTAAAAAAAGCAAACAACTTCCTTGCACAGAGGCAGCATAAAATAATGTACAGCCAGGATTTCAAAAAACAGCTAGAAAGTCTGGATAAATAAAAAATCTCTTCACCTAGACTACTGCTTGGTGTTAAGAAGGGGAAAGAGCTCTTTACCTTTTCGTTACTATATGTTGTTTTTAACTTTCCAATGTAACAGTGAACTACCCTAAGAAGGGATCTACAGGCCTGTTCACTGTGGCAAGTGTACATACCCTATTGGGCAAGGATGATGAGCCCCCCACCCAAATTTTGGCTGAGCACAGAAGCACAAGTATAAAGTGAAGAACAGTTTCTCTCCCAAGAAACTGGAAATGGGGAAGGGGGGTGGAAGAGAAATTATGTCTGACCTGTGCAATTCTTTGCAGGTACTTCACCGTATCTGAAACACAATATGACACTGATGCAATGCCATCTTTTTATTCCTTCTAAATTGTTCTTTGTAGCATTTTTTCATTATAATTTTATTTATAAAACTTATAAGGACAACCCCTTACGAAATTCAAAAGGGTATGGTATTGTTTAATACAGAGGTGGCTAACTTGTTGCCTTCCAGATGCTGCTGGACTCCTGTTCTCCTCATCCCTGAGCACTGGCCAGGCTACTTGGGATTGATGGGAATTAAAATTCAGTTACCATCTGGAAGGCCACAGATTGGCCACCCCTAGCATAATGCAATAGTGTTTCCTTATAGGTTACTTTATCAAATGAACATTAAAAAGTATTTCCCCCTATTTATTTTCATTTGTTAATGTTGATCTTTTTAGGAGATGTTTTGGAGTTATTGTATTGTACTCATATTAATATGCATTGTAGGAGAGCCCCAAGAGCTTCACTCACCCACCTTCCTCTTGGAAGATTCAGGACAGATAAAGTCTTCACACAGCACTTCCTTAAAACTATGGAACTCACTCTCCTACAGGCTTTAAAAGAGGATTCATGGACAGTAATGCTATCATTATGGCCACTAGCCACAATGGATATACTCTGCCACCACAGCTGGGAGGCAGCGAGGCATCTCAATAACCAGTTGCTGGAAACCACAGTAGGAGGTGAGAGGGCTGCTGTGCTGGGGCCCTGCTTTGAGGGTTTCCCACTGGGGTATCCTGTTGGGCACTGTGGGAACAGGATGCTGGATTTATATGGGTCATTGGCCTGATGCAGCAGGCGCTTCTTATATTTCTATTATTATTATTATTATTATTATTATTATTATTATTACTTTCTTCTTTACAAATTTCACTGAAAATTCTAAAATCAATTATGAAACGCAAAGTGTTGTCTTCAAAGACAAATACATGTACAGTCAGATGGGTGGGATACAAATAATAAAATTATTATTACCTATATGGCATCAAAACAAACTTTGAAAATATTTTACATCACTGATTCAGCTCACATCCACAGGGCACATGTCAATTAAGATAATTCTCCACAGTGGCTGCATGGCAACTGAGCTGTGAGGGAAATTACTGTACTGCTGTCAATAGACTGCAAATCAAGACCTTTTTGAAATAGTGTTTTTCTTCTTCAAAGTAAGTTTTATAATCCACATACTAAAAAATGATACGGACAAAGGCCACTCCAAAGTAAATTTGCACATAAACATTAATTAACTCTGCCAATGTGGGGACCAGGCATAAACGGAATTTTCCCACATGAAATAAAAGTAAAAGACATAGATCTCCAATTTGTAATTCCTGGGAGGGAGGAACTGCTACACTGCAAAGCACACCAGAGCAAACTGATTTAAATCACTAGTCAGTAAGGCTCAGGGTGGATTTAAATAAATAAAAAATCGATTTAAATAAAAAAAAATCATTTTTTTATTTAAATTGGATTTTTTTGATTTAAATCCACCCTGACCCTTAATGACTAGTGATTTAAATCAAATCCACCCTGCACCAGAGCAAAAAGTACCAGTCCAATTCAGAGAATATTAAGAACAGCCTCAAAACAAAAAGTTTGGCTAACATTAACACCATTTATTTGTATTATGATTATGATTCCTTAACTGTACCCCAGCTCTAAGTGGACCTGGGACTGTGGGGGGTGGACTTTGGCTCTGCATATATTGCTGAGCTATTTATTTTATTTATTTATTGAATTTATATACCGCCCTATACCCAGAGGTCTCAGGGCAGCTCAAAGAACAATGACCCAATAACACCCCCCCAAAAAAGAGCCACATTTTAAAAGGGTACAGGATGTCGGATGTCAATCCACTCAACCAAAGGTTAAAAAGGAACATTTTTGCCTGGCGCATAAAGGGGTATAATGAAGGCACCAGGCGAACCTCCCTGGGGCAAGCATTCCACAGACGGGGAGCCACTGCAGAGAAGGCCCCGTTCTCGTGTTGCCATCCTCTGGACCGCTCAAGGAGGAGGCACATGAAGGAGGGCCCCAGAAGATGATCTCAGAGTCTGGGTAGGTTCATATGGAAAGAGAGGTGGTCCTTGAGGTATTGTGGTCCTGAACCGTTTAAGGCTTTATAGGTCAAAAATAGCACTTTGAATGGGGTCTGGAAACTAACTGGTAGCCAGTGCAGTCTGACCAGGATCGGTGTACCGTGGTACCTTGGGTTACATACGCTTCAGGTTACATACTCCGCTAACCCAGAAATAACACTTCAGGTTAAGAACTTTGCTTCAGGATAAGAACAGAAATTGTGCTCTGGCGGCGCAGCAGCAGTGGGAGGTCCCATTAGCTAAAGTGGTGCTTCAGGTTAAGAACAGTTTCAGGTTAAGAACGGACCTCCAGAACGAATTAAGTACGTAACCAGAGGTAACACTGTAATATGCTCAAATCATCTTGCTCTGGTGAGCAACGTGGCTGCTGAATTCTGCACTAGCTGAAGTTTCTGAGGCAGCCCTATGTATAACGCATTGCAGTACCGTAATCTAAACTTGAAGTTACCAGAGCACAGACAACAGCTGAAGCTGATGGAAGGCATTCTGGGCCACTGAGGCCACCTGAGACTCGAGTGACAGCAAAGGATGCTCCTTCAGAGGAAGTGTAACCCCATCAACAGCAGGCGACCTCCCAGTCATCTGGTCTGGGGAACCACCCACTAACAGTGCCTCAGTCTTATCTGGATTGGGCTTTAGTTTGTTGGCTCTCATCCAGTCCATTACCAAGGCAAGACACTAGTCCAGCACTTCCACTGCCTCACCTGCAGATGTAAAGGAGAAATAGAGCTGAGTGTCATCAGCATACTGCTGACAACATACTCCGAACCTCCGGATAACCCCACCCAGTGGTTTCATGTAGACGTTAAACAACATGGGGGATAGGATTGAGCCCTGTGGAACCCCACACTGACGGTTCCACAGGGTTGAAAAGCATTCCCCAAGTAGCACCCTCTGGGAACGACCATCCAAGTAGGACTGGAACCACCATAAAGTGGTGCCACCCACCTCTAGTTCGGAGAATCACTCCAGAAGGATACCATGGTAAATGGTATCGAAAACCAGGCCTAAACCCTGATTGAAATTGATCCAGAAAAATCAGTTTCTTCCAAAAGTGCCTGGATCTGGTCCATGACTACTCACTCCACAACCTTGCCCAGGAAAGGGAGATTAGCAACTGGCCAGTATTTGGTTAGGTTTTCTGAATCCAGGGAAGGTTTAAGGAGTGGTTTTACCACTGCTTCTTTCAAACAGGCAGGGACCACCCCCTCTCTTAAAGAGGTATTGATCACCTCCCTGGCCCAGCCAGCTGTTCCCTCCCTGCTGGTTTTTATCCGCCAAGAGGGGCAAGGGTCTAGACTCTGGAGCGCAAGTGATTGCCCTGACTGATCAGAGCACCTTGTCCACATCCTCAAGCCTTACCAACTGAAACTCATCCAACACAACAGGACTAGATTGTGCTCTGGAAGCCCCATGAGATTCATCTGCTGTAACAGCAGAGTCAAAGTCTTGGTGGATGCAAGCAATTTTATGCTCAAAATATTTTGCAAACAAGTCACAGTGAGCTACCATTGGTTCCATCACCTCCTTTGGGCCAGCCTGTAAAAGGCCCCATACAAACCCGGCCCACCAATATTATTATGATTATTATTATTATTATTATTATTTTCCATGATAACTGCAGATGGTGACAGCAGTCACGAAATTAGAAGACGCCTGCTTCTTTGGAGTAAAGCAATGACAAACCTAGACAGCATCTTAAAAAGCAAAGACATCACCTTGCCGACAAAGGTCCGTATAGTTAAAGCTATGGTTTTCCCAGTAGTAATGTACGGAAGTGAGAACTGGACCATCAAGAAGGCTGATCGCCGAAGAATTGATGCTTTTGAATTATGGTGCTGGAGGAGACTCTTGAGAATCCCATGGACTGCAAGAAGATCAAACCTATCCATTCTCAAAGAAATCGGCCCTGAGTGCTCACTAGAAGGACAGGTCCTGAAGTTGAGGCTCCAGTACTTTGGCCACCTCATGAGAAGAGAAGACTCCCTGGAAAAGACCCTGATGTTGGGAAAGATGGAGGGCACAAGGAGAAGGGGACGACAGAGGATGAGATGGTTGGACAGTGTTCTCGAAGCTACTAACATGAGTTTTCCCAAACTGCGAGAGGCAGTGAAGGATAGGCGTGCCTGGCGTGCTCTGGTCCATGGGGTCACCAAGAGTCGGACACGACTGAACAACAACAACATTATTATTATTATTATTACCATGATCATTATTAACCTGCACTCAGAACGTTTTTGCTACTGTATAAATAGCAGCAATAAACGAGAGCAAGGCTAAGCCATACTTTGCTCCTGTTCTTGCTTTTATATTATGTATTTCGTGTTTTTGTGCTGTGAACCGCCCTGAGATCTTTGGCTGAAAGGCGGCATACAAACATAACGAAATTAGAAGCAAAGAAGCAACTGCAACAGCAGTCTTTCCCTGTCCATACCATGATGTACACAGGCCCCTCCCCCTCCCCATCAGGACCCTTCCCTCCCCCTCACCTTCGGGAACCAGGCCCTCTTGTCGCGATCCCACTCGTACTGCGTCCCGTCCGCCGGGTCCGTGTATGTGAATGGGTCCTCGCCGCCTTCCTCGTCCTTCTTGCCGTATAGCTCCTGCAGCCGCAGTTGCTGGTAGAACTCCTCGTTCCGATCCGAGCCGCCAATACTCATGTTGTCGCCGGAGCCCAGGCTGACGAGGCAGAAAACGCGGGGCGACTCAGCAGCGCCTCACAAGCTAGGCCGCACCTCAGGTGCCGCTGCCGCCGCCTCCTACTCGGGAGCCGCCGGACTGCACGAAGCCGTTCCGGGCGCATGCGCGCGGGCCTTGAGCGGCTGTCTCGCGCCACGGCTGCCCTTGCGCAGGCGCGGCTCCGCCCTGCTCCACATGCGACGCTGGTGCTGTCACATTTCCACACACGCCCCGCCTCACAACCGCCGGTTAAGAAAGAAGCGAACGGTGCGTGCGCGGGAAATGCCCGCTAACACACCCCCCCCGGCCGTACACGCATAGAAATATTATCCATCCCACCCCTTTTATTTATTTGTTTATCGGATACGGTTGATGGTTTTATCTACAAAAGGCTGAGAGAAGGAATCCCTCGCGCACACACTGCGCAAAAGCGGAAGTCCGCGAGGAGAGGAGCAAAGGCGTAGTCACGTGATGTGTATTTTTAAAAGAACCCAATTGAAAAGCAAGATCTGGGTGCCAATGAAAGACACGCCTCGTTATCTGAAGGGGGGGTGAGGGAGAGATTAGGAGAAAGCAGGTGCGCATGCTCACACACACCCCCACACAAAGCGGACCTCTTGTCATGAGAGAGCAAGGCGCATGTACTCTGGTACCTGATGGTCCCTTCAAGGGATCAAGACTTTCAAGCTCTTTTTCCAAACCATTGGCTGATGGTTGGCTCCCAGCCCCTGATCATCTTGATTGCCCATCTCTGCTTATTTGGACCTGGAAGTAAGGCCCACCGAACTCACGGGTGGTCGTTTCCAAGGCAACGTCCACGGGTTCATGCCGCAAACCGATTTTTATTTCTCTTTGGACAAAGCAGCATTTTTGCTGTGCCTCCCAAAGTATCAAGACCCAAGACCCCACTTGATGAATTTCAGTGGGAGGTATGGTGGACTTGGGCTCCCCTCAGCCAGAAATCAAGGGTGGCCGGTCCACTGTCCCTCAGACCTTGGGGGGGGGGCGGACTATATTTTGAAAAAAAGAAAACGAATTCCTATGCCCCACAAATAATGCAGAGATGCATTTTAAATAAAAAAGGACACATTCTACTCATGTAAAAACACAATGATTCCCGGACCTTCCACGGGTTGGATTTGGAAGGTGATTGAGCCGGATCCGGCAGCACCCGGGCCTTAGTGTGAAACCACACACCAGACTTTACAGATACAGGATTATTCAGAGTGGTTAAGTGTTCCTCAGCTATGATCAAAACCTGTGAGTGATAACTTGCTTGGAAGCAAAAGGGTATTTAGAGCCATGCATACGTGACTCAGGGATGTGGAAGCAAGTCATCCATTTAAGCTCCTAAATTGGCAATGCTTTTCAAAAATGCCAGGGATGGAAAAATTAACACAAACTGTATCACAAATATACATACATCAATTGCATTTGCTGTCAAAATTGGACTTTTAGAAGGAGTGCTTGTATGAACAAAAAACAACTCTCATTCAGTTAAGGGTAATTTTTAATATACCTTTATATACATCCTAAACACAATATTGATTCATAAAAGAATGAATCAACAACGGGTGTCTCAGTTTAGCAGCAGCATTTCATTGGATAACAATGAAAAATCTATACACTGAGACCAGGATGCAATCTTAACATGATCCCCAGTAAAGTGTTTTATTCATCTGAATCCAGATCACTGTCTCCTGCAACAGAAGGGAGGTTGTCTCTTTCTTCCTAGTCCTCGTGGCTACTGTAAAAGAAAGAAATCTCATGTAGTTATTTATCATGTGTACTGAGCATGGGACAAACTTAGAAAGACGATAGACCGATGCTAGCTGTTGTTGATATACAAACTTTACAGCAACACAAGTGTGAGATGCAGCTGGGCAGGTCAACTTTCTAATCCAATTATAACAGCTAAGGGAGTCAAACAAGGTTGCATATATGCCCCCTTTTTGTTTAACATTTATTCCCTTATTAAACATCTTCAAGGGACATATACATGGCCCAAAAGGCAGATAAAATGTTGCCTATTCTGCTCTATGCAGATAATGCTGTCATCCTGTCTCAGACACAGATTGGCCTTAAAGGAGCTCTTAAGAAACTAGCCCAACACTGTAAGGAGGATCAATTAGTAGTAAACTATCAAAAAACAAAAGTCATGGTTTTCTCCAATAGAAGGAAAACCTACAGATAGTGCATAGATAATCAAGACATTGAACAAGTCATCTGTTTCAAATATCTAGGGGTTGTCTTTCAAGCTTCAAGAAAGAAAAATGCCCATATTAATCACACTTCCTCTATGGCCCAAAAAAGTCCTGCAGCAATCTTAAGATTCCATTGAACAAAGGGAGGAAAATTTCATCCCAGCTGCTATCAAACTATTTGCTGCAAAATCTATAGCACAATTATTATATGGTGCACAACTAGTCTCCCCTATGAAAAACTACAATCAGGATTCCCAAGGTCAATTCTCCAAATCCCTCAATGTGTCCCCAACGCAGCCTTGTGACTGGAGACGGGCCTAAATAGGATTGAAGCCAAAGTGTGGCTAGTTACTCTGTACACATGGCTATGACTTAATAAGATCTCAACTGGGTTGCTCTCTTTGACATTGATTGATAATTATCGAACAAAATAGTGGAAGGGCATCACAAGAAAACTGGCTTTATATGGCCTTTCTCCTTAATATATTTTAGGTCTGGAAATGGGAAGGGCTAGGAGTATAATTAAAGAACGAATTTGGGATAGAGAATTCCAAAATGATCTTAATCAATACTCCAAAATTTATAAATTTTTATACTTCAAAGATCCTATCCAGCAAATTATTTAAGTGCACTGGACAACTCTAAACACCGTTGGGCATTTTCCAGAGCCCGCTTTAATGTTCTCCCTTCAGCATTATTAGTGGGCAGATATCATGACATCCCAGTCCAACAGAGATTATGCCCATGTAATTCTGACAAGATTGAATCCATTGGGCCCACTGTATCATGATACCTGAAGAAAGCTAATTCAGTGGTGACTAAGGAAATTACCTGGCTCCTCAGAGGAAACCTATGTTAAATATCTTCTTGCTGACAAAATATCTGAATATCACCAGGCCTGTTGTGAAATTCTGTTTTATGGCAATGAGGAAAACACAGGCTGCAGTGACAGCGATAGTCGATGAATGAGTACTGATTTTAAACTCTAGAACATAGGTTTTAGCTGAAGGAGTGCTATTTTTAATGCAAATAAGCTTATAGGGAATTTTCAAGGGGCAGACACAGTGGACAAAATTATTCCTGTTGTTAATTCTGCTGTCTAGTCTTTGACCTCAATAAGGCAAATAAGTTCATGTGTACTGAGCACTGTACAGAAGAGAAACAATATAGTGAAGGAAAACACGAAAGTGTGATACATTGCAAATGCAGAGGAGCATTCACTTGGTGCTTCTCTGAACATTTTTATCACCGCAAGTGCATGATTTCTGATTCGTTAGGAATGTAAGAAGAGCCTGGCTGCTGGATCTAGTCCAGCATCCTGTTCCCACAGTGGCCAAACAGATGCCCATGGGAAGTCCGCAAGCAGAACATGAGCACAACAGCAATGCTCTCCCCAACTTCAATTCCCAGCAACTGACATTCGGAGGCATAATGCCTCTGACCCTTGTGCCAAGTATCTATGGATAGACTTTTTCTCCATGAATCTGTCTGATCTTTGAAAACCATCCAAGCCATCTCATTTGTGTAGTCATCCCTCAAGGTGTGTTATCTGGTGCAGCAATACCACCGCTACCCTACCACTCAAGACTGCACCCATCAGAGGCAATATTGCTGCGTGGAAGGTGGTTATGCAAGCATTGCAGGCAGAATCAGATGCAAATGGTGTTCAGAGACTGAACATTTTAGCATCAGAACAAACCTTTCATGAGCAGTGCTCTAAGGCAGTGTTTTTCAACCTTTTTTGGGCAAAGGCACACTTGTTTCATGAAAAAAATCACGAGGCACACCACCATTAGATAACAATAATAGTAGTAGTAGTAATAATAAAAATGATAATTCTTCTCATGTCTGAATTGAGCATGTGAAGATGGCGCACCTTGCCCCGGCCCCACCAGGCTAATAATAATAAATAACAACTATAGTACTAGTCAGGACTCTCCCCCCAGCCACAGGAACTCAGTTCTGGCACCTCTCAGGTGGGCGCCTTCGCCATTATAAGAGAACGAGGGAAGGCGTCCGTGATGAGTTCCAGGCTCCAGCACCTCTTTTTCTAGAAAAATAGCATTGGTAGCAGCAGATGCCCCAATGCTAGGTAGGCAGCAGAGGTAGGAGGCGGTGTCGTAGCGGCGGCCGCCTCGCCCCGCACGGCGCACGGGGGTCAGCCAGTTGCTCCACTCGCGCAGTGCCCAGATGTTGGGCACGCAGCTCAGGTGTCGGCACAGCTGCAAGAAGCTGCCGGGCTGCCGCTGCACCCGCAGCCGCCACTCAGCCAGTCCCGAGGACGGCGGGAGGTGCTCGGCTGGCAGCAGGCGGGCCGGGCCCGCGGTGGTAGCGGCGGCGGCGGCATCAGCCACCGGCCCGGGCAGTACCAAGAGGACTCCGGCTTCTTCGAAGGCCTCGCGGATGGCGCAGAGGCGGAAGGCCACGTCTCCCGGCAGCGGCGAGCCCAGCTCCGGGCGCTCAGCAGCGAAGAGCGGCGCCCTCGGGCACTCGCCCCGCACTGAGCCCAGTCCGCAGCGCGGCCCGCCTGCCAGCAGCTGCAGCCAGTCGGACGAGAAGTCGGCCGCGTCCGCCACGCCGCCCGCGAAGACGTGAGCACTGGGCAGGAAGGCGCTCCGCGGGCTCCGCCGCAGGAGGAGCAGCTCATAGTCAAAGGCGCCCGCCGCCGCCGTGGGCCGAGGGGGAGACGCGCCCAGCCCACCTGCCGCTAGCAGCAGCGTCGCCACCTCCCGCCAGTGCCGCAACCGCCTGCCCATGTTTTCCCACGGAACACCAGGCAACATCTCGCGGCACACTAGTGTGCCGCGGAACAGTGGTTGAAAAACACTGCTCTAAGGCAACCGAAACAGCAATGCATAGGTTTAATCCTGCATGGCAATATCATAGAATCATGGAATTGCAGAGTTGGAAGGGACCCCAAGGCTCATCTAGTCCAAACCCCTGCAATGCAGGAATGAGATTATTACTCCCCTCATGAGATGAATGTGTGCTGCCGCACTTTGTATTTTTATGTATGTTCAAGAACTAATCTACGTAAATGTTTAAAGAAAAGGAAAGACTAATCCTGCCCATGATTAGGCTTATAAATCACATCTGCAAAGAAGCCAGGATTGGCTCATGGGGGTTACCACTAAAGTTCTGATAGCATGTTTTTGTTTGGTGACTGATGGAATTGCAGCAATTGAGAAATGAATTGTTTAAATTGTTTTAGTTGCTGTGCTTTATGTTAATTTTAGACGTTTGTTGTTTTTGCTAGGCTTTTTCTTGCTGTGGGAGTTCCCTCCCCAAACCCCACTTTGGTTTTAGAGTTTAACAGTGTACTGCATTTCGTATTTTCTTGTACGAGCAGACTGCCCAGAGAACTTAGTTGGATGGGTGGTATGAAAGTGTAACCAGTAAACAGAAGAGCTGTAAAGGACAGGGATGCCCACAACTCAAAGGCAACTCATAAGAGTCATCTGAACTGGGCACAGCTAACCTGCTTTTGAGACAACCAAACATTCCTTAATGGCTCCAACAGCACACTTGTCTATGGTTACCTGGCACTGCTATACTCCATGGCATGTGAAATCTCCCCTGCTGCCTCATATGACATCGTGCTGTCTTTGTTGTCTGTGTCTATTTGCATATTCTCTTGAAGAACGTGAGGCTGTCTGGGTCTCACTGCACAGGATCCCGCACCTGAATCTCTGCTACTTTCACTTCGCTGGATTGCTGCACAACAGGACAGAAAAGGGGTAGCCACAATAGAGTTACCTGAGCCTGTTTTAACGCCCAGGTCACCTGCAGATGGCTCCAAGGATATTGCTCTCCTTTGAGTAGTTTTGTCATCCTTCAGAAAGTGGCTAAGCTGCAGTTCAAATAAGGACCTCAAAAGCATTTTGCATTTGAACAAAGTCAGCCACTGGAAAAGTTAGTGCCATATGATAAACTAGAGGAAGCTTTTTCAGTCTGCCCCCCCCCCCTTCTCACATGGAATCTTCCATTCATGTGTACTATCTTTCCGCCATCCTCAGCTTTCCTTTCTCAGCATTTAACAGCTAGGCATCTCCAATAATCATTTGCTCTACTGCAGAGGCAGTAAACTTTTAAGTCAAAGGTTTGATTCCCCTGCGAGAAACTGGTGTGGAAGAGTCTACTGACAATGGGGAGGACCCAAAGCTGAAATCGGAAGAGTCTCCATCTGCATGCTCTCCCCTGCTTCCATCCACCCGCACATCCCTATGGCCCCTTGCATACTCATTCTCCCCATCCACACATAGTCATTTCAGTCACCATTCATCTTATCTCTACCCTCCCCATCCCCACTGCATGACAATTGGTCTTAGAAAATAAATGTCACAAATGGGACCTTTTTTCTAAGCCAAGCTGTCATGTAGAGAGTACAAGTTTTAGGCTCTGCAGCATGTGGAGATGGGAGCATTACTCTACCCCTCCTTACATTCTAGCCTCCACCCCAAATAAGCCCCCCCCCCACATCAGCACAGGAATTGGGCTTGGGAAATAATGTGTTCTAGAGTAAAAAGGTAAAGGGACCCCTGACCATTAGGTCCAGTTGTGTCCGACTCTGGGGTTGCGGCGCTCATCTCGCATTACTGGCCGGGGGAGCCGGCGTACAGCTTCTGGGTCATGTGGCCAGCATGATAAAGCCGCTTCTGGTGAACCAGAGCAGCGCACAGAAATGCCGTTTACCTTCTCACTGGAGTGGTACCTATTTATCTACTTGCACTTTGACGTGCTTTCAAACTGCTAGGTGGGCAGGAGCTGGGACCGAGCAATGGGAGCTCACCCCGTCGCAGGGATTCGAACCGCCAACCTTCTGATCAGGAAGCCCTAGGCTCTGTGGTTTAACCCACAGTGCCACCCGCGTCCTGTGTTCTAGAGTGGTTTCCCCCTAATCCTGCATTAGGACAAGAGGGCTGCTGCCCCCTACCACCAAAGAAAAAAACCTCTACGCCATAAGCATAGCAATTAGGCTTATAGGGGGAAAGGTTAATAACACAAGGGTGCAGAAGAGGAGATGGGGAGGGGGAAGATCCAAAAGACTGTGGATTGGCTAGGAACATCTCACCCCTGGTTTAAGCAAGCTGGGAGGAGAAAAGAAGTGAGGAGTCTTGGCTTAAGATGCCTCCTCACTAACCACAAACTTCAGCCAAGGACAAACTCTGGCAACAGCTTGTGTTCAGTTTGCACAGTCCTGGTAAGCCACAGGAACTGAAAGGAATGTACATTTGCCTGAATTCACAAGCGTTTGTTTCTTGCTAATAGCCAAAGGACCACAACACAATGGAAGAGCATCTGCTTTGCACGCAGAAGGTCCCAGGTCCAACCGCTGGCTGATCTGAAGCCCTAGAAACCACTGCCAGCCATTGTAGGCAACAATGAGTTAGATGGAGCAATGGTTTAACTCAGTGCAAGGCTGTTTGCTATGTAAAGAGTGACAACTTACATGTGAAAGTGTCATCGCCTTCCTTGCCGCTGCTGTCACTCTCCTCGTTATCTGACAGCATCAAGTCTTCATAAAGCACGCTGGCCTGAGGCTGCTGCACTGAACCTTCTTCCTTTTCACCCAGGTCTCTGTTTTCATCTTCCGCTTCCTGTCATGATGGAACAACCAATGGTAGAAAGGAGGTTGCAAAGAATTTCCTGGCACATGCAGAAGGTATCTAGCTGCTCTCTAAAAATGGCCCTGGCAAACCAAAGTCGTTTCAGAAATAAACCCAAGTGCCTGCATCACCAGCCGCACTAATACTTACTTCTGCAGTATTTTGCAGCAAGCAGATGATTTGCAACCACCTTGCACACAAGGCTGCTTTACTCACCTATACTCACAACAACCTTGCAGAGTGGGTGAGGCAGAGTCAATGATTTGCCCAAAGTCAGATCCATACCTGAGTGGGAATCTGAGCCTCCAGCAGTGAATAAAATAATGAAACATCACATGAAGTTAAAAGCTGTGGAACAGAACACTTCTGTTATGCGCAAGACGGTTTGAGCACATAATGCCAATCCTGGCCTACTGCACCGGCCGCCAATTAGTTTCCAGACCCAATTCAAAGTGCTGGTTTTGACTGATAAGAGTCTTGAACGGCTCAGGTCTGCTATACCTCAAGGACCACTCCCCCCCCCGCCCCAAATGTGAACTGACCCAGACCCTGCAACCGTCATTGGAGGCCCTTTTTCATGTGCCCCCTTCATGGGAGGTCCGGAGAGTGGCAACATGAGACTGGACCTTTTCTGCAGTGGCAACCCATTTGTGGAATGCTCTCCCCAGAGAGGCTCACCTGGCACCTTCATTATACACCTTTAGGCACCAAGGGAAAACATTCCTCTCTAACCAGGCTTTTGGCCATTTAAACTGTTTGCTGAGGAGTCATTGCTTTTGTTTGCTACAATTGCATTTTTTTGCTTTTATATTGTAAACCACCCTGTGATCCTCTGGATAGCATAAAAATTGTAGTAATCGTAATAGAGAGCTACAACTAGCCTGTAATTTTTGTGTAATTCTGTTACTAATAGTTTTGTTTTTATTTTTTTAAGTGCCAAGTCACCTTTGAAGTCTTGAAAGTAAAGCAACTTAGAAATATTTTTGCTGATTCAGTAACAATAATTATTCCTGGAAGCCTGTTGAATAACTGAAGTGGCAGCCATGTAAAGTTCTTGTGCCTGCCATATGAAAGAAATGCTGGTGGCTAAGGCAAAGCTGCCTTACACCAGGTCAGACTAGCCCAAGTACTGTGTTCTCTCACAGGCAGTATTGGCTACTCTGACTCTGTGTGAAGATGGGGCTCTTCAAGCTGGTGGTCAGCAGTTCAGTCTCTAGCACACACAAACCCATTTAAAAAGGAACAGGTACCAGGTAATAGGAAAGCCTCCTCCTTGTCTAAGCCGCTGGAGAGAGTCAGAGTAGGCAATGCTACCTGCTAAAGTAGCCAGGGCGGCCCTAGCTGGCCAATGGGCTCTTTCCCTGTCAGATGGCCTCCCAGTGCTACTAGGCCCAGCATGGAGCTGTGGCTCAGAAATCTAATAAAGCAGAAGAACATAGACGGGGTAGAGTCAGAAAGAAGCACATACATTATCCCTGCTGCAGCCACCATCCCAAACTGCAGCCACAGGCCTTGATAGCAGAAGAGGGTCCCTAGAAAGAGAGCTTGGGCAAGCAGCCTCACCTGGGGCATGTAGGGCTGAGAGATGGTTGGGCCAAAGCTCTCCAGGTCTGCCTCCTCTAAGGCTGCTTCCTTAACAGCAGAGATATCCCTCTCAAGCTGGGTCAAGTGCTCATCATACTGAAGAAGCAGAAAGACACAGAAAGAAAGTGTTTGCTGAAGAATTAAAAACGGTCCTTGGCAGCATTGGCTTGCTGGGCCACCTACCTCTGCTAGTGTCTTGTAACAGATGTTCACCATCTCTTGAGCTGTTTTTGTGTTCTGGCTGTCAGGACCTGAATTGGAAATACAAACAAACCACATCTCCTTAATGATGCTCCTTAAGACCTGAGCACACAAGAAAGACGCAGGAATAAGCAACCCACTTCCAAGTGGTCCTCTTCAGGGCCAAGATCCATGCTTCCTTGTGATATGCATCCAGAGCTTTCCAAAGCTTTGCCAATGTTCATTGGTGGAAACCGAATGTGGTATTCTTCAAAGGCTCTCTTCCCTGCAGAACTCCTTAGGGTTTCCTTAAGCTCCTTAAGACTCCTGAACCTCCCCCCCCCCCAGCACACTTTAAGAGGCCCTGAGATTTAATCAAAACCAATACAGTCATACCTCGTGTTACGAAAGCTGTGTGTTGCGTTCGTCACGGGTTACGAACGCGGCGAACCTCTAAGTACCAGAACGGGTTACTTCCGAGTTCGGCAGTTCGCGCATGCACAGAAACGCAAAATAACGTCACACGCATGCGCAGAAGCACAGAATCGTGTCGTGCGCATGCGCAGACGCGGTGCTTCAGGTTAGGAACAGGGCTCCGGAACGGATCCCGTTCGTAACCAGAGGTACCACTGTACTCTAGTCCATGAGCAGGTAAACTTTCAAGGCCTGTTTGCCAATTCCAGCTCCCCAGGAGCCATATGCCTGCAGTGGATGTGAGCATTGCATACTCTCAACACGCACACCAGACATTCAGCCCCTCCGCAGCTAATCAACACAAATCAGCTGTCTTGAGCGACAGGAATCCCCCCTTTCCACTCAACTGAATGATCAATCTGATAATGTGGAAGAGGGTAAGTTGCATGTCCACCAGGGAGCTGGGCTCAGTGGAGAGAATTAAAAGCTCTCTGGCCTTCTCAGTGCTGTGACTACCCTCTTGCCACCATAATTGGTGGACTCTTGGGGGACAGATTAGAAGCCCCAGGCTGGGGATTAACAAGCCCTCCTCTATTCTGTTTATGCCTACTTACAAAGCAGTATCAGGCCCCAAGAGCTTAAGAAGCTTAACAGAAAAGTCTCCAGAAGAAGCAATTTTCATCAAGGGAACTAGCCACATTTGGGGAAAACATGCATTAATGTCTTAATGAGTAGATGTGGAGTCACATTCAGGTCTTGCCGACTGCTGGCATCTGTGTGTCTCAAGAGACAATGGAGTGTGCCTCCAGGGATAAAGACAAACAGCTTCATTTAGCAGCATCAAAATGACCTCCCTGGAGCGCAAGCCTGGGCGGTGTGTCTGGAGGTCCTGGGATGCCCAGCTGGCAAGACCTTTCTCTCAGCCTTGCTGATGTGGTCCAAAGGAAAGCAGAGCAAGATGTTTGGCACCAGCTTGGCTGCAGGAGTTGCCAGAAGGAGGCCTACAAGATGCCATCTAACTGCCATCCAGATTTGTGTAGGGTTTGCTCCTTAGCCTTTTCTTCTTGCAAAGGTGTCCCACAAAGCCCTGATAACTCTCTGTAAATGTGAGTCAAAGGGCTGCAGACATGGCACGGAGCCAAGAGGGTCTCTTACCATTGAATTTAATGCTGTTGGCAAGGATCAGGTTCACGTCATCCATAAAGACTTCTCGGTTCTGGTATTTATGTTTGGAGATATTCTAGAATGAATGAATAGGAGACAAGATGGGAATGTGGAGCCTTAAGGAGCAATATGAATTCTTGATTCTGCATACAAGAAGTCTGAAGTGGATCCTTTATGAGGAACCTTTCTTCCTTACACCTCACTGTAAAATTTTGGAGTGTCCTGGTGATTCCTTTCACATATAGAACTGCTTCTCCCCATCACAACCTCCCTGAATGCTCAACAGGACCCAAGCCAGAGTTACCAAATACAGTTATTTATATTCCCCATGACTTTTTGGCCCCCAAGTCAGCAGCTGGTGGCTGAGATTAGGCAAACAGAATTTCTTCACCCTCAGCCCACATTTCCATATTCCAGTTCTATTCCTGGTATTTTATCTGGGATTTAACATACTGCCTGGGCCTTAGCTGCCAAGGCTTCGTTCATTTTATTTAACTAAATTTGTACATTGCCTGGTTGTAAGAAAACCTTGAAGTAGTTTACAAAAGACAGTTCTGAGAAGCTGCAACATAAACCAACAGCAGCTGCACCCTTCAAAGTTCGCACCTTGCGGATAGTCCTCAGGTCCATCGGGCTGACAATGACTTTGTAATAATTTGGCACATGTCTCTTGTTGACGGGACGGTAAAAGAGCCTGGCCTGCAAGCAAAAGGAGGGCGAAAAAATAATGAGCAAGCAAGTCTTGCATGGTGAATTGCATGCTGGATCCAGTATCTGCATAAGACACTGAAAAGCTTTTGTACAACATCAAGCTGAATCTAGAGGGAACAGCCCATTAGTCTGCCAACAAATCCCAAGTCCTCTGGAGGTGCCTGGATTCTACTATAGCATTTTTGCCAAACCCAAAGTAAGGAACTCCAGAGCCAGATAATTTTGGAGCTGTGCAACATCAGTATTTGTTATAACAACAACAACAACAATTTATTTGTACCCCGCCCATCTGGCTGAGTTTCCCCAGCCACTCTGGGTGGCTCCCAAACGAATGTTAAAACAATACAGCATTAAATATTAAAAATTTCCCTAAACAGGGCTGCCTTCAGCTATCTCTTAAAAATAGGATAGCTGCTTATTTCCTTGACATCTGATGGAAGCGTGTTCCACAGGGTGGGCGCCACCACCGAGAAGGCCCTCTGTCTGGTTCCCTGTAACCTCGCCAGAAGGCCCTCAGCACTGGACCTCAGTGTCTGGGCTGAACAATGGGGTGGAGCCATTCCTTTGGGTATACAGGACCAAGGCCGTTTAGGGCTTTAAAGCTCAGCACCAACACTTTGAATTGTGCTCGGAAACGTACTGGGAGCCAATGCAGATCTCTCAGGACCGGTGTTATGTGTTCCCAGCAGCCACTCCCAGTCACCAGTCTAGCTGCCGCATTCTGGATTAATTGCAGTTTCCTGGTCACCTTCAAGGGTAGCCCCACGTAGCCCCAAAAGCAAGACATGAGTGTAACAGCAACTATCCCCACTTGTGATTCCCAGCAACTGGTATTCAGAAGTGGAGGTAGAACATAGTAATCATGGCTAGAAGTCACTGATAGCTTTATCCTCCAAGCACAAGGCTACTGTGACAGTCCCCCTTTCCACAAGCTCTTTTCCATCACCACCTAATGCTAAGGGCAGACATACATGAGGAACAGCCTGCATCTTCTGGGTGACAATCCTTTCCAGAATATTGGAGAAGGCCACTTGATGATCATCATCCAGTAGGCAATTAATTGTCTTTTCCAAACGAGCCAGTTTATCTTCCTTCTGAAAGGACACCAAGGTACAGAAATGCACTCAGCTCCAGAGCAACTCCTTTATAGCAACCCACTTTTTGTTGCACACTGGAAAGGACCATAGCTCAATGGCAGAGCACCTGCTTTGCATGCAGAAGGTCCTGGGTTCAATCCTTGGCATTTCCAGGTAGAGCTGTGAATTTTTCCTACCCGATACCCTGGAGAGCTAAATGAGTTAAGATGGAACTATGGCCTGACTCACTTATGGGGGGGTTTTCTATGTGCCTACTGTATTTTTATTGCCCATGTAATTTCAAATATATATTTCAACATCTTCTGTTCCTATCCAATTAGTTCAGGTTTTAAAACAGAAGGCACCCACACATATCCCATCTTTATTCATAAGGGAAGTCAGCTAGAACTCAAAATCTCCTGCAATTTGGGCTGATTTTCTCACGTGCAACATGACCCAGAAAAGAAGCTTATTGTTCACATTCTCTCAGTTACCTGGAACTGCCTTTTTTCATTTTCACTAATACCATTATTATTAAAAAGCACTACATTCCAGTTTTAATTTAGTTAATAACAGTTTCAGGTTAAGAACGGACCTCCGGAATGAATTAAGTTCATAACTATACAGGTACCACTGTATTAGATAGTAAGGTCACCATTCAAACTCTACCACTAAAAGCTATTAAATCAAGAGAGCAGATCCTATCCTCAGCTCCTAATGTAAGCACCCAACAAACTACTTTGGCTGCCTTTAGTCCTTTCAAGAGAGATCTCCTTTCAGTCCAGAATCACCAAACTGTTTATGCAAATAGCTCAGTCCTAAAAGTACCCTAAGTGGCTAAGCAACGCCCTTACCTCCAAGCCACAAGCAACCCCTCCCTCCACAATCTGACTTGCCTCTTTAAATTTTTGATCACAGAAGTCCAGCATTGACTGAGCAGTCTGAGTCAAGTTGTGTTCTGGCCCTGCAAACACACAGCAGAAATCTTTATTGTGGGATGGTGTTGTTGTGAGCTGTCTTGACAAAAGGCAAGTTACAAGTTTAAGATTACATGTGGTTAAGTTGGTCCTGTTCCCCAGTGGTATGGAGAGAAGAAGAAGAGTTTGGATTTGATATCCCACTTTATCACTACCCGAAGGAGTCTCAAAGCGGCTAACATTCTCCTTTCCCTTCCTCCCCCACAACGAACGCTCTGAGGTGAGTGGGGCTGAGAGACTTCAAAGAAGTGTGACTAGCCCAAGGTGACCCAGCAGCTGCATGTGGAGGAGCGTAGACGCGAACCCGGTTCCCCAGATTATGAGTCTACCGCTCTTAACCACTACACCACACTGGCTCTGAGCTAACTCGGAGACTCATCAGAAGTCTGAGAGCACACACTTGATTTTACAACCAACTGGTGCCCTCCAGATGTTTTAGACCAAAATTCCCATCAACCCAAGTCAACAAAGTCACACTGAAGTTGCAGTCCAAAACATCTGATGGGCATCAGATTAGCAAAGGCTGCTCCACAGTGTGATGGCAATTGAGAAGCAGCCACCAAAGCAACACTTTTATTTTGCTCCATTCCCACTGTCCCCAAGCTGCTGGGAGATCATGGCCCCAGAGGAAATATGCGGCAAAGGAGCAGGTATCACAACTCTTCCTTGGTAGTCCAGAAGGACTAGTTCAGTTCTAACTGAAAATCACTCAAGGCAAGATAGATGAGGTTTTTTCTTAGCAGGTCCAGTTGATAAATCAGACAAGGGAAAGAGAAACAGTCACACCAAGAGCAAAGGAAACCAGGAAATTGCAAAGGGGAGCATGCAGGCAACTTACAAATATATAAGGCCATCCGTCAGGGAAATAATTGGACACCTAGTGAAGACAGGACGATCACCAGAGGGTTTAAAGAACAAAGCAGGTCACAGTGTAAAGCAGGTGAGCATCAGAAGGAAATTCCCCAGCACAAGGTAGCCTTACAGAGATATGCAGAGATGGCGAAACTTACTGGAAGAATAAAAGATCAAGATGAGAGACCTTTTTAAAAACAGAATTGGGGAGGGGAGGATTGTTGAATATGTGAAGACAAATTGTAAACAATTAAAAACTTCAGCAGGATTGATGTAAACACAAGCAGTAAAAAATAACTTATAGAAAGTAAAAAGATAAAATTTATAAATAGGTTGGAATTGGTTATGCAGTAAGTCTGTGACATGAAATAAGGAACAGTAGAGAGGAGAGGAGGGAATTCGAAGAAAACATTGATTTTTGTTTATATTTAATTTTTGTTGTTAGAAACATTGTAAAATGAAAAATTGGGAAAATAAAATATTGGGGGTTTTGTTTTTTTAAAAAAGATGAATACTTAAAAGCTGCCCTTTGGCTAGCCTGTTCCTCCTCTTCCCTTAACATCCTCAAAAAGAGCACCAGGTCACTGCCCCAGTTGCCATAACTTGCTTTTTGAGGCTGGGACACTTCACACAAGGAGGGAAGAAAGAGCAGAAGATAAACAGTTCAGAAAGAAAGAAAGAAAGAAAGAAAGAAAGAAAGAAAGAATTAACTCTCACCATTGAACGTGGCACTGTTCCTCACAATCAGCTCCAGGTGCTCTCGGAATTCTTTACTTGATTTGTAAGAGAGCTTACGGACATTCTGGCGCAGGGTGTGCAGGTCCATTGGTTGGCTGATGATCTTGTGATAATTTTTGAAACGCCTCCTGTTAACAGGCTTGTGGAAGTAACATGTCTGGCAGAGGTAAACCGGGAAAGAATGTGAGCATCCCTTTTATTTCTTAATATACCGCCCTCCCTTAAATTACCAGGGACGGATACAACAACATGGAGGGGGGGATTAAGACAAACAAACCCTGCTAAAGCCATTGCTTTGTTCACCTGCCACAGAGAGAGGGCAGATAATGAAACCTGTCTCCCTCAAAAGGGCAACTGGAGCCATTCCGAGGAAGGAGAGTCCACAACCTTTCAAGGGAGTCTGTTCCACTGTCAAACAGCTCTTGACTGTCAGAAAGTCTTCCCGTATGTTTAGTTGGAATCTCCTTTCCTGAAACTTCAAACCATTGGTTCAAGTCTTGCCTTCCAGAGCAGGAGAAAACAAGCTTGCATCTTCCTCCATGTGACAGCCCATCAGAAACCTCCTCTCAGTCTCCTCTTTTCCAGGCTAAACATGCCCAGCTAATGCAGCTGATGCCGCAAAATGTGACTGGTGTGAATCATACACCTGTTTGAGAAGACTGGGAATGGAAGAAGCTTTATCTCTCTTCCGCTGTATGTGCTTTGTAATGTACTTTCACTTTGGTTGTTCTCTTGGAGCTGAAGAGAACGGTCGCCATTATGCTGTAGTCTGAACATAGTATGTAAATAAATAGTAGGTTAGGTCTATGATGTCTCACTCTTCTTGTTGTGTTATGCCAGAAGATTAGTGTGCATATATCATACACCCCACTAAACAGAATGTGAGCTGTCAAAGACTGAGGCCACAACTCGTGGAGTAGAGTTTGGCAGGAGGTGGGGAGGCAACATCCTCAAAATAATCATAGCAGAAAGATTGCCCTCAAATGCTCAATCCTGATATGAGGCAAGGATTTCTCAAGGAACTAGCTCTCCTGGTATATGGATAGGATAATGCCCCCTTGTCTTTGCGCATGACATAGAGCCAGAAGAGGCAAAATCAAACCTCACAGGCGAAAAAATGGTCTTACATTTGGAAGTTCTTGCATTTCATTGATAACGCCTTCCAGGATATAGGACAGTGTCGCCATGGGGCCTGTGTTCCCCTGGTGGCTGGACTTCTGAGGCTGCTGAAAGAGAGAGAAGTGGGACATTAAAGGCACTTCCAAGGTTTATGTATGATGGACTTGGGGAATCTTGACAAAGGGCACCTCAAAGCATCCAATCAGTCTCTACGTTTTAGGGGAGGAGTTGCCCTTTGGCTGCTCCTGGTCTACAGTGAACCAGCCATGGCTGAGGCTTAGAATAAGCACTTGCTGTTGCCACCATTTCCAAGATGGATAGTGGGCAAGGGCAAGGAGTGAGGTGGGGGCAATGAAAGCAACACAAGGACTCACGTTTAAGGAGCTACAAGTAGCCGTGGCTCCAAAGCCCTGTTCCTTCTTTTGCAGAAGCTGCCCTTTTGTGAACTTCAGGACTAAAGACTTCTTGCGAACTTCATTCACGCTGCAAGGAGAGAGAGAGCAAGGAGAAACATGCTGTAGTTTCCACCACCTCTCCCTCCAGTGGGCCCAGCTGCCCCTCTGGGAGGGACTGAGTCAACCATAAAGAACGCAATATGAAGCCCATTTACTCTTTTATTGGGTCTAGTTTGGGGTAACTGGAACTGTAAGTTGAAGAACTGTAACCCAATCAACCAACAAAGCAGCCTGCTGCTTCGTTTAGATTCAGTGGTACTACCTGTCCTACATTGTACACCAGACAGTTGCTGCTCCTCTGGATATTAGTAAATGGTATTTAGCAATTTGTTATGAACTGTTGTGTTCTTATTTTTTAAGGCTTGTGTGATTTTATGGGTGTTATGGAATCCTTTTATTTGATCTTCCTGTAAAATTCATTGTGGCTTGTGCAATGGCTGGTATATAAACCAATTATCCCAAGGACTTGAAACCATCTTGGTTGCAGGACCTCTTTTTGGGAACAGCTTCACCAAGCACATCAAAGAGGCATCTTTGCTGATTATCTGTAAGCACTTTAGGTAAAAATGTTTCTTTTCTGCAAGGTTACTGGCCGATGGGGCCTTGCAATTGTGTAGTTCTTTATCTCCTTGACATCTGGTGGGAGATGGCATTCCACAGGGTGGGCACCACTGCCAAGAATGCCTCCCTTCTTGTAGCGAGGGAACCAGCAGAAGACCCTCAGAGTTGGACCTCAGTGTCAGAGCTGATGATGGGGATAGAGACGCCCCTTCAGGTATACAGGGTCGAGGCCATTTAGGGTTTAAAGGTCAGCACCAACACTTTGAATTGTGCTCAGAAATTTACTGGGAGCCAGTATAGATTGTTTAGGACTGGTGTTACATGGTCCCGGCAGCCACTCCCAGTCACCAGTCTAGCTGCTGCATTCTGCATTAGTTGTAGTTTCTGAGTCACCTTCAAAGGTAGTCTTGCGCAGACCTATGCCAGTCTGTGAGAAAGACTGTAGTATTGGGCACTTACTACCATGGATGTACTTTTGCAGATATGCGTGGGAGTCATCCAGAAGACCATCAGTTAATACTGGTGCTGGAGTTTTCTCTCCATTTTGAAACATGTGGCCCTACCTGGCCCGGGCAATAACAAGGTGTTCACCCACTGCCACATGTGGATGACTCCCACATGTCCACAGGAAGGGATTTCAACTCTTCCACCTTGTTCTGGACTTCTTAATTTAGAGGAAAGGTGAGCAAGAAATCACATGATAGAAGTTTATAGCATTATGCATGGAATGGGGAAAGCGGATGGGGAAAGTCTCTCTCTCTCTCTCTCTCTCTCTCTCTCTCTCTCATATAACACTAGAACTTGTGGACATCCAATGACATTTGAATGTTTGGAGATCCAACACCTCTATTTGTGAGATGGTGCCAAATACGGCCCTTACCTCTCAACGAGCTGCTTCCCTAAGACAATCTTGGTTCCCTCCACTTTGATCAGCTCTCTGTCATTGGTGGGAATGGTGGTCTTCTCCAGCTCCTCCTGCTGCTCCACCGTCATGGCGACAGGCTTGGAGGGCAGTTTGGCTGGGCGGCGGAGGGGGCAGATTTTGTTGCTCTTCATGTGCCCACTGGCACCGCAAGCACTACACTTAAACTGCAAGCAAAAGCAAAGGAATGAATGGTCGCAGGCTACTCCAGAAGCAAAAAAGCAGAGTTATCGAGGGATAGGCAGTGCTCCTATCGACTGCAACACCAGCACTAGCTGAAGGCAGCAACAAAACCAAGGTGGGTCGGGGTGGGGTAGGGTGGCAGCTTGCGAAAAAGTGCTGGACCTGTTCCCAAGCGCTCCCCTGCTGTGAGTACCTTTAAGCAGAAAGGCTGTTTGCACATTTTGAAAATAAAGTCTCAACCCATGCACATACCCACTCAGTATGTGCCAATAAATCCAATTTCTTTCTTTTTTTAAATGGAATTACAAACTTGGTGGATCAGGGAAATGCTGTGGACATAGTGTATCTTGATTTCAGTAAGACTTTTGACAAAGCCCCCAAGATATTCTCACAAGGAAGCTGGTAAAATGTGGGCTGAATGAGGTATCTGAAATGTTAAAAGTTAAGGTTTCCTCTCCATGCCCAAAATTAGTCAGTGGTAATTGGAGCTGAAGCATGTGTCAAATTTTCTGCTTTGTACACCAGCTAACTTTCACTTCATGCATCTGGCAAAGGGGGCTTGAGTCCATGAAAGCTTATTCCTTAGTAAATTGTGTTAGCCTTTAAGGTGCCATGGGACTCTTAAGTATTTCCACTGCATGGCTACCCCTCTGGGTTTTGTTTTGCTTTTTCTATCTGGATTTTGCCACAATGCAATCTGGATTCATCAAAATCTGTTTCAACAGAAAGCTGCATTAGCTGGGCTGCATGACTCCTTCCACTAGACTTGGGGGAACAGCATGTAAGGCCCTCTGCTCTGGTTTCTGAGATGCTGCCCAGCACACTGGCATATGTCTCTTCACAGATACAAGACCATTACTTCTTTAATTATAATAACACTGCAAGACAAGGAGCCAGAAGCAGCTGAAGCTTTCAAGAAAGCCTGCTTACCTGCTCCAACCTGAGCTTCTTCTTCGGAGGAGCCTTCAGCTGCTCCTTCTCTGTCTTTCGTTTAAGCCGCAACAACTGCATCCGGATCCGGTGCTTTTCGTACCGCATTTTCTGACGCTGCTTTTCTGAGATGGCAAAGTTCCAGCTGGAAACACAAAGGTCTTCAGTTAAGGCAGTGGTGAGGAACCCAGACCATTGACTATGCTGTCCAGCACTGATGGGAGCTGTAGTCCAACAACACTCAGAGGACCATATATTTTTTCCTATCCCTGAGCTAATGGTAGGGCCAGCCAGTACATATTCAGGCACTGAGATAAACATAAACCACACTGGGGAACTCAGTGGCTCTCTAGATGTTCTAAACTACATCTCCTATCATCCCTGACCACTGACTACACTGACTGGAGCTGATGGGAGCTGGAGTCCAACAACATCTGGAGGGCCACAGGTCCCGCATCCCTGCACTACAGCATTGGCTGCTTCCTGATTTGATTTACTCTGCCTGACTAAATATGCTGGCTGTGTATTTTATTTCCTGCTGCATCCTGTCCATATGTTTGTTAGCCTCCTTGCTTTAAATTCCATATAGAAAGAGGCAGAAAGGCAGGGTATAATTTAAAAAACACACACACAATAAAAATATAAGCATACTGTGCATTTCCAGCCTTCTGCACCTCTCATTTCACAAAAAGATTCCCACTCTACCAAAATTATTATTTGTATAGCATCCTTCATCCATAGATCTCAGGGTGGTTCGCAGCAAAGAAATACAAGATAAAAAACAAAATACATAATAAAAACAAAAAAAGAAAACCAAACAAGCCAATAACACCCCCTAAAGGGAAAGCAGCCTCCCTGCGATGCCCTTACATTAGAGCTTTCAAAACTTTTCCTGCTGGTGACATACATTTTAGACATGCATCATGTCGTGACGCAGCAGTTCAGTTTTACTAGCAAACCAGAGGTTGAACTAACCCCTTTCTAGCCCCGGGAGGAGCATGGAGAGCGTTCACACGACACACCTATACGCTACAGCCGACACACTTAACGTGTTGTGACAGACAGTTTGGAAAGCTCTGCCTTACATGAACTCTTCATCCTTGGTTTCCTTTATCCTGGTGTAGGCATCAATGACCAACGGATTGCGAACTGTCTCGCATCTCTCGTACTCCTTCCCGTCCTCATCACGGAAAGTGCGGTAGATTTTCAAGCAGCGGGTGGTGGTGGTGGTGGCAGGATCAAGGCTGGTCGCAGAAGCCATGCCACTGCTATTGCTCGGCTCTCCTGGGTTGGCAGGGGTGGAGGCTGCAGGGGAAACATGACTGTGTTGCCAAAGGCAGTGAGCTCCCTGGGCAAGAAACAAAAAGCCTAGTCTCCAAGATCCTATGGCAAGCTGCAAAGGGAGGCGTTCAGGAGCCTTGGGAGAGGGTGCACACACAGGAACAGTCATCCACCATTGTACCCATGCAGAATTTTAAGCAGTGTGCACCCCAGGGAGCATCTTCACCAGCTTCTCATGCCCATTTCTGTTCTATTCTCCAGGTTCTCTTTCTCTGTAATTTCTAAGGCCTAAATGGTCAAGGACCATCACAAGGCTGGCCACCATCTGAATAAGCCCTGCTGACTATCCTATGCTTATCTTAAACTTGTTTCATTTCTCTGCAAAACAAGGCTCTTCTCCTAGTAGTGCTTGCAATTTGGAACATTGTTCCTCCTGAAATCACACAGGCACACCTACAACCCTGATATTTTGCTGCATGTGAATACCCCCCCCCCACACACACACACATTGAAATGATTTTTTAAAAGGAAAAATAAGTGTCATTGTTAAAGTGTTTGCTGCCCGGGACGGTCACTGAGTTTGCCGCCCCTCTTGCTGTTCCTCATGTGGGAGTCCTGTCGATTTGCCACGGTCCTCCCCTCCCCTCCCCTCCCCTCCCCTCCGACTGTCCTTCCCTTTCCAAGGGGTGAGAAGGAACTCAGTTCCTGGCACCTCAGGCTCCACCTCTGCTTTACTTAATGCCTCGTCATGTTCTTTGTTTCTCTTGCTTCAACCACAGACAGAGCTCAAGCACCTATTCCTGCCTGGCAAAAGCACCCAAGAATAGTGCAAAGCAGGAGCAATAAGGGAAGATGTAATCTCTCATACCTGCATGCTGCTTCTCGTGAACAGCCATAAGTAAAGTGCTCAAGCACAGTGGATTTAGGTGGTGTCATAGGTGCCCCCCCCCCCGTGCCTGCAACAAGCCCCAACTTGCAGCAAGTGACGCTGGAGCCCATTAGAAGGGATTTTCCTTTCTGTTCTTCTAAGTCCCACCAGTCCCTTTCAGCCTGAAAGGTTCTATGCTTAGGCAGGCACCAATATAAGATGGGGGACACTTGGTTTAACAGCAGTATATGTTAACAGGATCTACCGGTAGGTGTCTTAGTAGACCACAATATGAGTCAACAATGTGATGCTGCAGCAAAAGAAGCAAATGCTATTCTAGGCTGCATCAACAGAAGTCTATTCTCTACATCAAGTACCACTCTACTCTGCCTTGGTCAGACCACACCTGGAATACTGTGTCCAGTTCTGGGCACCACAAGAAGAACATTAACACGCTGGAATGTGCGCGGAGGAGGGCAACCAAGATCATGGGTCTGGAAAGCAAACCTTATGAGGAGCGTTTGAAGGAGCTGGGTATGTTTAGCCTGGAAAATAGGAGACTGTGAGAAGATATGACAGACATCTTCAAATATTTGAAGGGCTGTCACATGGAAGATGGAACAAGCTTGTTTTCTCCTGCTCTGGAGGATAGGAAACAAAACAATGGCTTCAAGTTAATGGCCAGGGTGGCACTTTGTTTGGGCTTATTTCACTTCATTTTTTGCGATATTTGGGTGAATATGCAAATTCACCCATGGCTGAAAAAGGTTGCTATCCCCTGACCTAGATGGCTCTGCCTTGGTCTGACACAGGAAGTCTTGCCTTATACCCTTCAGCATTAGGCCAGGTGTGGAAAGCACGTGACCCTTTCGATGTTTCTGGACTCTAGAGCTCCCAGCAGTCAGCATGACCCATGCTCAGGCATGATGGGAGTTGTAGTCCAATAGCATCTGGAAGGCCACAGGTTCCTCCCCCTAATGTAAATAGGAAAACACTCTTCCCCAACCCTGTGCCCTGTGGATGTTGCTGGGCTACTTTGTTTTACTTATTTAAGAAAATCTATATGCCATTTGATTGTGGATGGAACCTCTAAGCAGTTTACAGAAACAAGGAAATACGAAAATAAAATTTAAACCTGCATTTGTAAGAAATGATATAAGATTTTTTTTTTTAAAAAAAAGATGTTTAAAGTGATAATACAAAACAAAACAAAACACCTGAATCCTTTCTCTTAGGGATTATAGGAACAGAAGCACCAAAAAAGGATTCTTAAGCTCCTTGTGCACATAAAGACAACAGCTAGGATTCTGTATGCACAAAAATGGATGGAAGAAGTTTCCACCAAAGAAGAATGGATATGGAAAGTGATAGATTATGTGGAATTGGCAAAGTTAACAGCTAAAATAAGAGAAGCTAATGATTATTATTTTGCTGAAGAATGGAAACCTTTTTTTTTCTTTTTTTTGGATTATTTAAAGTAAAGACTGGATGCTCTGTCTGGGGACCTCCCTGCCCCTGCCAGGAACTCACACAGCTCTTTTTTGTCCCTCTGGTTCTTCACACTCCTTTCCTTGTAGTTGATGCTTTTCTTCTCCATCAGCATCCTCTGTAGCTCCTTCCGTTCCTCCTCCTCCTTTTCCCACAACAGCTGACGGCGGGTCTTGTTGTCCTGTACCATGCTCTCAATGTCCTTCCCCATCTCCTTAACATCACTGTCCTCAGCAGAGCTACTGTCAGTGTCTGTAGATAAGACGTCAGTGGACTCCAGAACTCTGCAGCAGAAAACCACCACAGGGGTCAATCTCTGAGGTCTGCACCATGGAAGCACAAATGCCACAGAGCCCTAGTGACTCTGCTACATCCAATTCCTACACACAAACACACACACACACACACAGAGAGAGAGAGAGAGAGAGAGAGAGAGAGAGAGAGAGAGAGCTGCCTTATGCAGAGTTGGACCACTCGGTCCATCTAGCTTAGTACGGACTACACCAACTACCCATAGCATTGGCAGAAGAACTCACTTGTTCTGCAAGTCAAAGATGCGTTGGCAGTTCTCCTTGTACCTCTTCTGCTGCTCTGCTACAGAGAAGCGAGAACCACGGGCAAATTTGTTTCTCGATTCTTTGTCAAGGCGAGCTTGCTTTGTGGATATCGCACGCACGACGTCAACAATCTCCCAGCGGGAAAGCTTGTTGATCTGCAGAACGAGAGATTGGGTGACTGCAGGAGGCTGCCGAGAGAGGCCCAGGGCACGAAGGTGTGCTCCTCCAACAGCCCCTACCCCGTGCTCACCTCCTCTTCAGGAATTCCAAACTGCTGCAGTATCTGCTTGCCACTTCTGACAGACAGGCGCCGGAGATCTGCATCCGACCCAGTCTTCTTCTCCATCTGGAGCGGCTTGCCATCCTGCTTTGGAGGAGGAAGAGCAGGTTTCTTCCTTCTGGCGTCCTGCCCATTTGTCTCCCTCCCCACACTTCCTAGGCCTGGACAAAGGGCTTGGGGAGAAACTCTTCAGCTGCAGTAGCCTCCCTAACCCTATGCAAGCCCTACAGAGGTAATGGGGGGGGGGAGTCTAGCAGGAAACTGCTGTTCTGCCCCTTTCCTTGCCAATGAGTAAGAATGAAGGAGCAGCAGCCAGCAGCAGGAGGAGGCAGCCCCCTAAGAGGCTGGCCTACAACAATAGCTGGTCTGGCCCATTTTCCTAACTTTCCTAACCTGGGCCATTTCACTTACTTTCTGCAGAGCTGGCTTGTGTGGGACCTTCACATAGGAGAATCCTTCTCCACAACCTGTAGGATCTGCCACTCCAGTCAAGTCCAAGAGACATTTCCCATTCATTGCTGCAATAAAGGCCCGCGTAGTGTTCCAAGGGGCACAGCGTACCTAAGGGGTGAATGGGAGAAAGCCGTCACACACTGGGCCTGGGTGGCAGGTGGTTATCCTGAAGTACCATCTCCACCCCCGTTGTTTAGCCCAGAAATTGAGGTCCAGCTCCAAAGGCCTTCTGGCCATTCCCCTACTGTGAGAAGCAAAGTTTTAGGGAACCAGGCAGAGGGCCTTCTCAGTAGTGGTGCCCACTGTGGAACTCCCTCCTGGCAGATGTCAAACAGATAAACAACTACACAACTTTCCAAAGACATCTTAAGGCAGCCATGTATCAGGAAGTTTTTGATGTTTTATGTTTTGCTGTGCTTTTATTATGCTGGAGGCCACCCAGAGTGGCTGGGGCAACCCACTCAGGGTACAAACAATAAATTCTTACAATTGTTATTATTATTATTATTATTATTACTACCCTATCTAAGGTTATGGTTGAGATTATTTGACACTTCCCTGGTGCCCCCCCCCCCAACCTGTGCAGGGCTGGTTCTACCTCATCATCTATCTTCATATTGTTTTCTTCTTCCTTTCCTTTTCCTTTTCCTTTTCCTTTTCCTTTTCCTTTTCCTTTTCCTTTTCCTTCTTCTTCTTCCTCCTCCTCTTCTTCTTCTTCTTGGGCAATGAAGGATTTCGTCCCATAGCCTGCATCCTGAGGAAAGAGTTGGGAAGCAATTTCTGAGTCACATAGGACACCCCCATGAATACAGGGGCATACAGAGGATCTGTAATAACAGAAAGCAGGCTTTGTATTCAAGCGACCACATACTCAAGAAAAGAATCTCCCCATCACAGGCTACTGCCTTCCCACCGTCCCTGTTCCCACTGGATGGCAAGTCTGCCCAAGGTTGTTAGTAGAGAACTCAGCAGCCAAAGAGTCCCAAAGACCTGCCTTCTCTTGAGTGGATGCCTCGGCTGGGGCAAGGGAGTCATCTTAGAGCAATAGGTAAGGTCTGACAAGAGTCACCTGAAATAGTGTGTTACACTCAGATCCTGATACAAAGGTTACCTTATTTTTGTGTAACCAAAAGCATCACTTTGAAGCAAAACTTTACAGAACAATCAATTTCTACTTTGCGCCAGCAGAGTGAAGCAACTTCTCATAAACCATGTTTTCCCCATCTTTAGAAGTATTAAAAATTATATTATATTGAGCACAGGCAACTCCCCGTTTGCACGTGATCTACATGGGTGCAGCCACACGCAAGCCGGTCTTCCCACTTCTGCCGGGAACCCGGAAGTGGGGTCCGCCCAGAAGTGTCTTGCAAGTGGGCAAGAAGCGGCTTGCGAGGAGACCCTCCCCAGAGTCTGAAGGGGAGATCCTCTTCTGCTCTGGGGAGAGTCTCCTTGTGAGTCAGAGGGGCAGTGGGGCCTTTTTGATACTGCTCAGATGATGCACAGGGAAGCAGCTGTGGCTTGGCTGCTGCACTGCCCTGCATGTCAGCTCTTAGGCATGGAGGCTGAGCAGCCTCAACAAAACCCCGCTGCCCCTCCAGCTCACAAGGAGACCCTCCTCAGAGCCTGAAGAGGACTTCCTCTTTGGGCTCTGGGGAGGGTCTCCTCGCAAGCCACTAGGACCCTCCAGGGTGCTTCCCATTTCACTGATGTGCGTGGAGGCATAAATGGGGAGTTGCCTGTATATTAAAGTTGTTCTCTATAAAGAAATGCACATAGGATGCATTATGCACCTTAAGTTTTGCTTCTTTTTCAAGCATGTCACTATCGTTGGGGTGCTAATTTTCTACTGTCACAGCCAGGCTTGCAGTCGTCTTAGTCTAAGCCAATGTTTCTAAAACTTGGGTCCCCAGCCGTTGTTGGACTACATCTCCCATCATTCCTGACCACTGGTCCCACTAGCTAGGGATAACGTGCATCATAGTCCAACAAGAGCTGGAGACCGAAGTTTGAGAAACACTGCTCTAAGCAGTGTCTAGAAATATCCAACAGGACCTTACAAGACTGCTTTTCAAAGTGCTATTCCACAGCTATGATGAAAGTCAAGTGCTAGCCATGTAAAAAATTGCCAGCCCCACAAGGAGGAGAGATGGATGAGGCTCCAGTCTCCTCAATCATAGTGAATGCATACTGCCTTTCTGCTTCCTTGAAGTGCACACACTCGATCTGGCTAGAATACAGCCAGCCTGGCCACTTCTGTCTTACATAGAAAGCTTCCAGTCATACACTAGTCCATCTAGCTCAGTGGTATCTACACTGCTTGGCAGTGGCTCTGCAGGAGATGCTGGAAATTGAACCTGGGATATTCTGTATGCAAAGCAGTTGCTTCTTCCACTGAACTAAGGCCTCTCCACAAAATTAATGTTAATTTTGAATGCCTAGGCCAGAACAACAGCTCTGCCTAACCAGAAAACTCACTGCCAGCATATTTTTAGCATTCTAAGCATTCCAATGAAAGCACCACATCCTTTGAGGAACTGTTTTTGAGGCTCCTGGTGCATTGGAGGAGTTTGGGGGAGGGGGGAGAGGGCAGACATTCCTATTCCATCACCAAAAAGGGCAATTTCACAAGGGAAGGGACCATTTCCACCTGATGTTTAAGAGAATCTTATAATGGTACTACTGAAAGGGCAAATGCAGCTAGAAACACTGCTGGATGCACGATGCAAGACACATCTATTTCTTTGATTGATAGCAAGAGATTTATTTATATTTACGATGTATTTATTTATTAAATTTATATACAGTGATACCTCTACTTACGAACACAATCTGTTTTGGGGTGCTGTTTGCACCCCCGAAAAGTCCATAAGTAGAGTGTCGCTTCTGTGCATGCGGCGAACCTGGAAGTAAACCCTTCCGGGTTTGCCGCATTCGTAACCTGAAAAGCCGTAACGTGAAGCAAACGTAACATGAGGTATGACTGTACATTTATTTGCATTTAAACTTATTGCATTCATATCACACTTTCTCCCCCCTCCCCAAAAAAGAGCTCAAGGTTCTCCCTTTTCTCATTTAATTCTCCCAAAAACCCTGTGAAGTAGATGGGCCGGCCAAAATATTACAACCGCAAGGTCACCCAGTGAGCTTCATCTCTGAGTAAGGATTTGAACCCTGGCCTCCCAGGTCCTGGTCTAACATTCTAACCACTATGCCACAGTGGCTGGCCATGTTTTGCAACCTACATTCTGCCTTTATAATTCTCCCGCTGGTAAAGATTGGCAGAAGCAAGATGTCCTTGTAGTTCTCAAGTATCTTGCAGAGTGTGAAGGCAACCAACAAGGACTGAGGACATTCACAAAAGACATAGGCTCACCTTCAAGTGCTGTTCGGCAGAGATCATGCTGTAATAGGCACAGCACTGCTCTGGAGACACCATTGCCCTTATCTCCTCTTCGGTGGGCAGTCTGAAATCTGGCTTTAGAACCCACGAGTTTGAGTACATCTCTGAAAGAAGCAGAGGTCCCCGCTGAGTCATACCAGGAATGATACCTGATCTGCATTTGTAATAACTTGGCTCTTTTAGTGTGGCATGTCCTATACTTTGGAACTCCCTGTTTCTTGATGCCAGGCAGATGCCAAGCAGGCGCCTTCACTGCACTGCTAAAACCCTTTTTGTTTAGTTAAGCCTACCCAGGTGCTTAGAAAGTTGATGTGAGTTTAATCTGTCTCTGACCTACTGTCCCTTCCCCTTATAGTCTAAGCAACAGGAGAAGCAGGTAGACAACATCCCAGAACCCACAGCCAAGGTGGAAAACCAAATATATACATATGGGGGACACATAAAATATCAATAAATGCAGATTCAGTATACCCCAAAGCGCATTTTACCCAGACTTTTGCAATCACAGGGTGGTGAAAGTTTTTTCTCCATCAAGGTTTGAGATTCTTCACTGCATTTTATATTTTATCTGATCTTAACGTTTTTTTCAAATCTGTCTCCTAATACTTAAAGGGGGGGGTATAATTTTCAACAGCTCCCTTGCTGATCAGCCATTTTTTAAAATGTTGCTTTGACCCTGGAAACAGATACACAGAGCACCCCCCCCCCTCATGCTTGTAAAGCCAGTAAGGGGATATCGGAGAAGAATGTGTGCAGGTGTGGGGAACCGCTATGCTATAGGCAATTAGGCATGGATACAAGGAGGCAAGCCTTGGGAATAAAAACAGAGAATGTTCCTGTGATGAAAAGGGCATTTCCAAGTCCTAAGGGTCCCAACCGGTCAGTCTGTGAGGCCAGAAGCCCACCTGGGGCTCTGAGGATCCTAGGAACCTGAAGGAGGAGATGCCAGACTGGTAGCGACTCCCCAAGGTCTCAGCCACAACAGAGACATTCCCGTTACTTGTTGCCTGATCCTTTTAACCAGAGATGGCAAAGGCAAAACGTGGGAGCTTCTGGAGGCGGAAGCAGTGGCCCTCCCCAGGAAAGCAAGGCTATGCTCAGTGACCATCTCAGCAAAGTGGGGCTCCCCAGGAAGGCTGGTGCATGGTATTGCAAGGGAGAACAAGCCTACGTGTGCGCTCAAAGACTGCACAGGACTTCAGCCGCTTCCGGACCCTGGTCTCCGAGACCAAAGGAAATGCGTTCCTGATATCCTCCATGCGGATCCTCTGGGGTTGGTCTCTCTTACTGAACAGGCGATATATGAAGACCTAACAAGAAAGCCAAAGGAACAGCTTGAGATGCCAGTGGGCTACGACTGTGTGGCAAGAAGGGAACCTGTGCATAGCCAAGCCCAATGACCTCTTAACAGGGTCCATTCAGTCCTCTAAGGAGGGATCTAAATGATTCAAGCCTCAAATATCTGAAAGACCACCTCCTTCCCACAGAAGGCCTCTTGGTTGTTCCACTGCCTTCAGAATCTGGGGGGTGGGGGCGTTTCCAGGATAGGGCCTTCTCTGTGTTAGCCCCTAAGTTGTCCACAGAGGGGCATCTGGCAGAGTTTGGTGAACGCTTGATTCACCTCTCTTTGACACTTGTATATTTTTAGGACTCACCTTATTTCTGAAATTTCGTTTCAAACTGTTTTTAACATAGGGTTTTAATTGCTGTAACCTGCCCTGGGACCCTGGGGTGAAGGGCAAGTAAGAAATTGTAATCATCAGCAAGCCTTGGGAGGGGCATGCAAAACTTTCCGGGAGACATTTGGGGTTTCAGGCAGCCCCCTGTGACAGCAACAAATTAATGGAGATATGGAGCCTGAAAAAGCACCAATGAGGCTCAAATGACAACTGGAGCCATTATGAGAGCCCATTTGCCTCATCCTCAAGCAACAGCGGAGGTGGCTCAATCTGCTTCTGCCACCCCCCTCGTTGCACATAGCTGAGTGTGTGCCTTCAGTATCATCACTGATCCACTTGGCACGAAATGGGGGCACTTCAGTATCATGAAGATTTGAAGCTCAAGCTGTGCAGTATCACCAAACCCAATGATGAGAAGCTGGTGGAGATAATTGGGCAGCAAGAGCCCCAGTGAACAAATGCCTAAGATCTGTGTGCCATATGCATATAAGGTTGCCTTGTCCAGAGTGCTTTTCCTGTCCTATTTTATTTGCCTGTGATTCTGGGAAGGGGAAATGAACAATAAGGCTGCATACTTGATAGGCAGCACTGCCCTAGCCCAAACCTAGGGAAGAACTGCTCAGTACACCAGATAACACATCTGCCTCATGTGAATCCGCATGCCAGATATTGCGTGCACTGCATCCAGTATATTGCACAAAGATTTTTCCTCTTGACAGCAGCCAGCATGGAGAGTGGCTGGGGAAGCCCAGCCAGATGGGCGGGGTACAAATAATAAATTATTATTATTATTATTATTATTATTATTATTATTATTATTATTATTATTTCCTGATGCTGGGAAACAAAGTCAGAGCTGTCATTGCAAACTTGGTATTACTGTGTTGCACACAGCACTGGTTGAAAAAGTGAAACATAGTAATAGATTCTTAAGGCAAGTAGCTAATCCTGATGCATTTGACTCTACTTGGTTTCCATTTGTATCTTTTGTAAACATGAGCATGCAGGGCTTTTGGCCTTCTATAGGGCAGGGGTTATTTTGGAAAGACACTCTTATGTTTCTGAGAGAATGAAAATTTGTCAGTGCATTCAGCTCAACTTCTTGAAGGAGGAAAACTACCTTGCAGTGTGAATTGAGGAGGGAAGGAGTGTCTTAGTTGTGCATGACCTTGTTTCATTTTGCAACGCTAAATTTTATCGTTTGCTATTTTGGAAAATACTAAATAACATTTTTTTAAAAATCAATAGTCTCAAGCAAGTGAGCCAAACTACAAAAGAGGGCAATTACTCTGAAGTCACTAGTGAATGTGAGCCGATCCATTTTTGAGCTCAAATATGAACACAAAACTTTTTAACAATCTGCTCTCTTGCACAGGCCCATGTGTCACAGCTGCAACACTGGTTGTGAGTGTGCCAAGCAACTTGCAAAAAATAATCAATTATTTCTCTCTCTCCGTCTTCCCTGAGCTTACTGCAGAGCTAATAACTTGTGTAACCCACAGAAGACCAACCTGGAGAAAGTCTCGGATGTGAGTCTTGGCACGCCTGGAGTTGGGTTGAGGAACTTCAAAGAGAGGACATTCCTGTCCAACCACAAAGATATCCCGCAACTCCCGGATGTAATAACCTTGCTGATCCCGGATAATTAAGAAGTCTGTTTCTGGCATCTTGTGAAGATAAATCGGAGCCCGGAAGAGATTGTTTTCAAATGCCTGTCAAAAGGAAAGGGGCCACCTTGGTCAACTGCAACAGGAGTCAGGGAAAGAAAAAGAATCCAACATGACCTTACAGACCAGCTTTAGTCCTTGAGACATACAGTCAAACCTCGTTTTGCAGATGGGATGCGTTCCGGAGGATCCAGTACTTCCAGGTTTGCCACAGACGTTTGCCAAAGCGGACAAAAGCAGAGGCAGAAGCAGAATGAGGTTTGACTGTACTGGGATTCTCTATCAAACCCAAGAGACAGTTGATACACAGCAGGATCAAAGGCGTACAAGCAGCGCAAGCCCACTACCCACACGCTAAGTCACCTTCCATTTTCCAAAGGTGACCGAAATGCAAAAAATTAGAAAGCAAAAGAACTAGCTGCTTGCCTTCACACAGTTCACTGTGGCACTCTCTGAAGTCATGGGCCAGAGGGAGTACTGGATGCTGTCCATGGGTGAGACTGCCATGAACAAGCTGTTTGCCCCCCACCTTCCCAGGTCTCTGGCCTCTGCTGATACCTTGGGGAGAAGCACTCACACCCAGAGTACAGACACCCAAGCCATGGCAGAATTCTCTACCGCAACTCTAATGACCATGTCCAAGTTTTTATTGTAAGTGTCTTGTGAGTTTTGGCAGGAAGCATTCCTGCCTTCTTTTTATTTTACTTACGCGACTGTGGCTTTGGACGGGTATGGGGAGCGAAATGAAAAAATGGAAAGTGGAGGAAACCTACTCTCCATTTATTTATTTCCCCCCTGCACAGCTGGGGTCGCAGGCTCATCTGGCTTTGGGAAGGCATCACAAGGACTCTGGCAGTGCCCAAGAGCCCTTATGCCTCCTTGTCACGAGCCAGGGGTCAGTTTCGCCTGCTGAACAGCAGCCTGGAGGAGGAGAAGGTGGAATGACTCCACAGAGAAGGCACTGGTGAGAATCAGCTGGCTTCAGCCTTTTTAAATAGACATCCCAGCAGCAGTCAGATGCTGGAAACAATGCCTGTGGCTTCTGGCCTTACCTTGTGGCTTCCTGCTCTCTACCTGGGCTCTGTAATCATCTGGTTTCCCTGATCTCTAGACTATCTGCCTTCATATGTGGATTCTTCTTTCAGGTAAGCGTTCCTCAGAGACTCCTAGTCCTTGCTTGCTCAGCAACAGGACTCATACAGGGCTATGACATGCCTCCGCAATGCCTGGCACCTTGCTTACCGGGCTTTGGGAAGGTGGTAGCTCTGGGACCCTGCCAGAGCCTTTGAGCCTCCTTCCCAAAACCAGGCAAACACTTCTGGGCTTTGGGAAGGAGGTCACACAATTCTGAAGAACACACACAAACTCAATCTTGCCACCTCACCCAGTGTGAAAGGCAGACATCTCACCTGGAGTTGCTGACCTGGGTAAAGAGAACCCAAGAACGGGGAGGTATGGCAGTAGGTGGTCTCCCCATATGGCTGCTTAAGGGGACCTGGATCTTTACCCAGCTTCTGCCAAAAGGAAATACAGCTTTAGTGAGAAGGGCAGCCTCAAGCTACAGAAGCTCAAACACCTGCAGCCAAACAACAGCACTCTCACCCGCTTGTAGTAGTTCTTGATCTTGGTTGCCATGCCAACCTGCATCATTAAGGGGGGGTTCTCCTCACTGTACTCCGCTAGGATAATGTCTCCATCCTTGCCTGAGAGGTCTTGTGGAGTGCGCATGAAGAACATCTCCCCACCACCGGAGGCTTGCAGTGCATCCCCTCTCATCTGGGTACAGAGCAAGTTGAAAGTTCTAAGAGACCAAATGCAGTTAGCAAAGATGTATAAGACAGCGCCAAACAAATGTCGGAAGTGCCAACACGTGGGACATCTTTCTATAGGTGCTGGACTTGTATTTAAAAAAAAAAAAGCAACAGGCTTTTGGGAAATGATACATAATGAAATAAAAAAGATGTTTAAAATCACTGTTCCCCAAAAGCCTGAAGCATTATTATTAGGAGTACTGTAATAGGATTAGAAATCCTGAAAAAGATGGCCAAGTTGCTTAAGTATGCGGCCGCAGCAGCCAGAGTTCTGTATGCACAGAAATGGGAAGGTGGCAAGGTTCCAATAAAAGAGGAGCGGATTTTGAAGTTAATGGACTATGTGAAGATAGCAAAAGTGATGGCGAAGAGACCAAAATGAAGAATAGTATATGGAAGAATGGAAATTTTTCAAAAAGTATTATAGCCAAATGAAATCGCAAGCAGGTCTTGAAGTGTAAGCAATGGAAGGGTAGCAAGAATGAAGTAAATAAAGAAATGTAAAGTAGAATAAGTATTGTATAAAAGGCACCAAGTAATTGCAGGCGGGGGGACATCATGGATGTGAGGATGGGAAGTGGAATCGTTAATAAAGTGTATAAATTGGGTTTTGTGCTAAGCTATAAAACCAAAGAAGATTTTAATATTTAAAAACTTATAAACAGACCAAATGCAGACAGAAACACACGCAGCATCAGACAGTTTCTCTCTGAGCCCCCAAGGTGAGAAAGAGTTGAAGCATCAGAGCTGTCAAAGCATCAGAGCAGAACCAGGAAATGGAGGCTTTACCTTGGCTTTCTTCTTGATGTGGTTTAATAGTGGCTGCACTGGATGGGGACCAGGCTGGGACAAGGCCCCAACAGTGTATTTCTTCAAGGGAGGCCGATGCATCTGGCGAAGCTCTGTGGGGTCCAGGTGGGTGGGGAAGAAGGGCTGTTGAAGCTGCAGCACAGGAATCGAGTGCTGCACCAAGGCAAAAAAAAAAAAAAAAAAAAACCAAACATGAACTTTCACTCGGGATGTAAAAAAGTCAGGATGTATGTTACCGCCAGCCAAAGGAACATGTCCCCATCCCAGAACAAGGGCAATCATGGGTCACGGAAGAGAAGCGGCTCAGGGATATGTCCACCCTAAGAACATGCCATGCAAAGCCACATCCTAAGCCTTGGGAAGAGGCTCTGCAAGCATCCAATGGAAAGCTGGCTCCCCAGTCATACCTGCACACGGAATCTTGTCCTATTGTGAAGATGCAAGGCTGAGCATTTTGCCACATTGTTCTCAGAAGGCTGGAATTCTGCACAAGACTGTACTTTTGCACATTTAAACATGCATGCACATACACAGAGAGATGATACCACTGGTTTTAACCTGGATGATGTTGCCTCCAAAGGTTCCATGAAGCCTATGCTTGTTTGGATAGTAAAATTCATCATTCGAGAGGTTCCAGGGGTCCTTCACCTCTGGCTCAGACATATTCTAGAGTTGCAACATAGGGAAGTGGAAGTCAGAATTTTTCTTCCCTCCCATTTATCAGCCTTATGTGAAACAAACTGAGCCGCTTCCACAAACCTGTTGAGGCTCCTCCTTAATAACTCCTGTCTTGCTCAGGAGAATCTGGCTATTCCTTCGAGAAGGATTTTTGTTATTTTCGGAAGGGGTGTTCAACATCCCCTCTTCCTCCTGCTCAGGAATTTCTAGGAAAGAACATACAATAAAAGTGTACTCTCAGTGTCTGCCTGCAGGTATCCCCACCACCAAAGCACTTACATAAAGGAAGACCCTTCACTGTCAACCTCTTTTAGAAACCTATTTGGACATGGACTGCTTCTATTAATCTATATTTTTAATTTAGGATTGATTGAATATTCTTATTGTTAATGCCAGGTGATGATATTTTTATCTCTTCTGTTAAATTTGCAAAGATACTTTTAAATGTAAAAAAAAGGGTCAACTAATTTTTAAAATACAATCTTAACTTAAAACAATAAGAGATTTAACTGACCTTCAAATCTGAGACCATGATCCAATTCCCTCCCCATGGGATTACATGACAGGTCACCTCACTCCTTGCTTTTGCAGGATAAGTCCCATTGCTACAGAGTGTGTGTGTGTGTGTGTGTGTGTGTGTGTGTGTTTTAACACAGTTAACTCATGGCTCCTCCAAAGGAATCAGAGTTCTGTTAGATCCTCAGGCCCCTTAAACAACTACAATTCCCAGAATTCCTTGGGAGTAGTCAGGACAGTTAGGAGCAATTTTCTGGGAGCTTAAAAAAAAAGCAAGCGCTTCACCTGTCTTAAACAGCAGATTGCTCAGGAAAACACTCGGCCCAGTATACCTCAAGGAGCGTCTCTACCCCCATCACCCAGCCCCCGAAGTCCTAATCAGAGGGTCTTCTGGTGGTTCTCTCACTGCAAAAAGCAAAGTTACAGGGAACCAGGCAGAGGGCCTGGCACCCTCCCTGTGGAACACCCTCCCGTCAGATGGCAAGGAGATAAAAGAACTACACAACTTTTAGAAAACATTTCAAGGCAGCCCTGTATTTGGAAGTTTTTAATGTTTGACGTTTTACTATGTTTTTATGTATGCTGCAAGCTGCCAAGAGTGGCCAGGGAAACCCAGCCAGATGAGCGGGGTAAAAATAATAAAATTATTATTATCATCATTATTATTTCCTCAGTCCACCTGAATTTTGCATCTATGTTACCCAACCCAACCCTGCAAAATCACTCATCTCCAGAAAGCCAGAAAGCTCTTGTTTCCAACCACTAGCAGGTCAAAGGGAAAGCATGGTGATTGTGTGAACAAACCCAGGACTATATTTTCATCGTCTGGGTCAAGTGTCAGAACCGGTGGAGTCAAGACAGTCTCCATTGCCTCATGGTCCCAGATGATGTTGTCCTCCCAATGGCCATGAATGAGCTCTTCATTCTCAATGGGGAAAATAGAGTACCATGGCTTGCCTTCGTTCTGATATGCTGCAACGACACAACAAAAACACTCCTGTAAAGATCTCCAGAGAACTAGGACCCTGTCAAATTCCTCTTCCCCCATCTACCCAAATGATGCTGACTACCCTCTCCAAAGCACAGACTTGACCCTCTAGAAGATGTAAGGGCAGAGTGTGTGAATTTTGAGAGACAAAGAGGAAACACACATTGTCAATGGAGGGTGCTTCCTTCCACAGAGGTTTATTGCAGAATCGATGCTGCTCATTTAACACAAGTGATTAGCATATGGGGAGAGGGTTTGTTTCTTTTTTGCCATGTGTGTGGTGATGACTCAGGTGATTGGTACTTATCATTACAGCCCTGCTTCCATTTGCTCCTCAACACCCTAGCCATTTTATTTCCAGAAACACAAAGGATACAAATGACTATATCTCCACTGACTGCCACATGCTTGAGGTAGGTTGGAATTTCAGCACCTCCATTCTAAGGAACTGCTCTCTCAAGACCTCATGATATATGAGAAGTCCTGCCAACAGCCCAATTAGTCTAGCATGCCGTACTCACAGTGGCCAACCAGATGCCCTAATGAGAAGCCCACAAGCAAGACCTGAGTGCAAAGGCACTCTCCCCTCCTACGGTTTCCAGAAACTGGTATTCAGCAGCATATTGTCTCCAGCAGTGGAGGGAGAACATAGCCATCAGGGTTAACAGGCCTACATGGATTTGTCTAATCCACTTTAAAGCTATCCCAATAGTGTCCTCTGCAGCTAAACCAGCCACTTTTGCAGTGTCTCTGAAGATCCTGCTTGGTTCATTGCATTCTGTGCTCCTGGGGGAGATTTGTTTTGGGGTGGGGTGGTGGGTCAAAGAGCCATCCAGGAACCCCAGGTGCTGGGATCTCTTGTCCTAGGGCAGGGACTCCCAGATTCAACTCCTCTTCAGTGGTGACTGGCTGCGTACAGATCTGCTGCTGTTCCTCTGAAGAGGCCTCAAGCTTGAAGTTTGGGCATGGCTGAAGCTGACATGTCAGACCTAGATCCTGCCAGGTAATTATTGCCAGTTCCCTTTTGTTGACCAGCATAGAACATCTCTCCACTGCATGGTACAAGCCTCCTCTCCCCTGCTGTTTGAGGGGCTGCTCCTCTTTGCTGGGCAAGACCCAACACTACGAACATGCTGGGCTTTGTGTGTCAGAGGGAGAGGCAAACTGAGCAGGCACCCACTGCAGTTCAGTCCTGGCAACAGATGCAAGAAGACGTTGAGGAACTCCAGCAGCAGACGGTCCAAAAAGGGGCCAGTGTGCTTCTTGTCTATTTGCTTGGCAAGATCTTTAAATACTGCAATCAACAACGAAACCCTCTAAGCCAGGGACATCCACCCGAAGAGGAAAATGAGCTCGTGATCGACTTATATCAGGGGTTCCCAAACTAAGGCCCGGGGGCCAGATGCAGCCCAATCGCCTTCTAAATGTGGCCTGCGGATGGTCCGGGAATCAGCATGTTTTTACATGAGTAGAATGTGTCCTTTTATTTAAAATGCATCTCTGGGTTATTTGTGGGACATAGGAATTTGTTCATTCCCCCCCCCCCCGCGCAAAAAAATATAGTCCGGCCCCCCACAAGGTCTGAGGGACAGTGGACCGGCCCCCTGCTGAAAAAGTTTGCTGACCCCTGACTTATATCAACTGGGGGTCGACCTGTCAATCGCTGTTGAGCAGTTGGACATCCCTGCTCTAAGCCATTCGCATATCACACACACACACACACACACACACAAATTCATTGAAAACATAAAATCAGACATTAAAAACAAACTGACAAATTGAGGAACTTTTGTTTCAATATGTTTGTGCAGTGAGGTGAAATGTCTCTATTACAGGTCTTTTGTTTCGTATTGCTTTTGAAACCTATTTGCCAGGGGTTGGGTGGGGTTTGTACTGCTTTTATTGTATTATTTTGAGTTATATATTACCCTTCATCATAAGATCTCAGGGTGCTTCACAGAGTAAAATTGTAATCTGTTTCTTTGGCCTGTCTGTAAATCATTTTGATACACATAAACTGTATATATAAAAGGGTTACTACTACAAATACTACCAATAATAATGTTTTGATAATGGTATTATTATTAATACAACCTGCAGCTTTAAAGATAAATAATTATAGGAAGCTGACTTATACCAAGATTGGTCTATCAATTTCAGTATTGCGTGCACTAACAGGCAGCAGCATTCCAGGATTTCAGGCCATATTTCCCAGCCGTACCTGAAGATGCCAGAACTGAACCAGGGACCTTCCGTGTGCGAAGCAGGTGTGCTCTGGCACTGAGATATGGCCCTTCCTCCAGCTGCCTGCTAACCTTACCCTGCTGGGTGCTGGTGGTAGCAGCACCTGTGGTCATCCTGGACGGCAACCAGCTCTCCTGCCTTGCTTGCTCTGCCTTGGGATCCTCCTTGATGTCATCCACATTCCAGATCACATCATCCTCCCACTGCTTCTGGGTCACCATGAGGAAGTTCTCATCTGCCAGCAGCTTGTCCTTCTCAGCCTTAGGGGTCTGTGAAGGGAGAACAGAAAATGGTCAAGGTACCGGCAGCAGGGCCCCTTCCCTCCTCCTGCTGCTGCTGCTTTGGGAGGGGAAAAACAGAGCCCTTCCTCCACGCCCACCTCCTCCTCTTTGTGCTCCTTCATCTTGAAACCATAGTCAAAGCCGCTGCCGTCTTCGGGGACGCCCAACATGTCATACCAGAGCTTGGCAGGTCCATGGCGCCATTCAGCCACCTTGGGCATGGGGGCTGCCACCTTCGTGTCTTTCATAGACTGGGAGGCCTTGGGCTTTACCGGTGCCATCATGGTTATCTGGAGGGGGAGGGGGAGTCAGAGGGTGAAGAGAGAGGAGCTGGATCCCATTGAGGCAATTACAATTAAGAGTTAATATGGACAGACAATGGGCGGCTTACAAGGAACTGCTGGATTTTACAGGGAGGGAACCCGACTGAAACCTATGGAAGACTTAAGGAGCCAAGTTACAGATTTGTTGCAATAACACCAGTTACACGACATGTTTAAATTAGACAGAAAGAATTGATTTCTGGACCAAAGCTCACAATTTGAAGAGGGGAAAAAACTCTTACAAAATAAGGATAGACCTTTGTCTAAAATGTATAATTTTCTACTAGAATAGGAAACAAAAAACGAGCTTGTTAAAGCTTCATTGACATACTGTGCAATAGACCTCAACCTCTGAGAGAAACTCTGGAAAAGTGACTTGAAATTTACTGAAAGTTATTGATGGAAAGAGAATTATTTGAAAATGATTCATAGATGGTACTTAACTCTGAGTAGGTTGGCTATGATTTATAAAACAGAATCAGATATGTGTTAGAAGTGTAAAGAAGTGGAGATAACTTTTTTTTTACATGTGGTGGACATGTAACAAGGTAAATGTGTATTGGGAAATTATTTATAATGAATTGGAAAAAATATTTAAAACTACTTTCCCCAAAAAAAAACCAGAGTCCTTTTTGTTAGGAATAACCCAGACTGAAGTTCTTAGGTGTCAGAAAAGGTTATGTATGCAACAGCTGCAGCCCATGTTTCGTTAGCCCAAAAATGGAAAGTGAGTGAGGTCCCAACTAAAGAGGATTGGCAACTTAAGCTGTCAGAAAATGCAGAACTTGCATATTTAACACATAAAGTAAAAGAACAAGAAGAACATATATTTAAAGAAGAGTAGAAATCATTTATTGAATATATGGAAAATAACTATAAAGCTGAAAATGCTGCAAGCACTAAGATAAATTCAACAGAGTAAATAATTTTTGATAGATGTAAAAGTGGAAAACTTATTTGAATGGTTATAGTAAAAATATGCAGGGATGTGTAAAATGAACCATGGAAAGAGTAGAAGGAAGTCATTGGATATTGGAGATGTAAAATTGAAACCTTAATAAAATTTATTTTCTAAAAAAGAGAGAGAGGTGCTAGGAGCCTCTCCAGAGGACTTGGACCATCCTCAGCACTGATTTGCACTTGGCATTCACCTTGCAGAGACTAATATTTCTCAGCCTGCCTTCTTGGTAGGAAGAGACTCAGCTGTTGTTGGCAGGGGAACCTATGTCCTACAGCAAAGCAGACAGGAAGCCACAACCTCTCCAGTGCTCTCTTGAAGTAGCAAAGAGGCTGTTTGGCATGAACAACATCCCACCCCCACTGCTGTATTCCAAAGATAAACTTTAAATGGTGCTTGGAACAGAGTCTGTCCTTGAAGCAAGTTGCTTAGCAATGAGAATCCTCCCCAGCAACAGGTGGGGCACATCTGAGGGAGGAGAGATTCAGTGTCAGCCTGTGTCTGTGAGAGTCTGTCTCTCTAACCAGATGGCTGCAGGGAGCAAAGAGGCTTGAAAGCTCTCTTCATTTCATAGAATCTTAAGAGTTGGAAGGGATCCCCAGGGTCATGTAGTCCAACCCCCTGCAATGCAAGAATCTCAGCTAAAGCATCAATGACAGATGGCCATCCAACCTCTGCTTAAAAACCTCCACAGGAGGAGAGTCCACCATCTCTCATGGGAGTTTGTTCCACTGCTGAACAGCTCTTACTGTCAGAAAGTTTTTCTGAATGTTTAGTCAGAATCTGCTTTCTTGCAACTTGCAGCCATTTCCACGACTCCTACCCTCCAGAGCAGGAGAAAACAAGCGTGCTCCCTCCTCCATGTGACAGCCCTTAAGATATCTGAAGTTGGCTACCACATCTCCTCTCAGTCTCCTCTTCTCATAAGGCTTAGTTTCCAGGCCTTTGATCATCTTACTTGCCCTGCTCTGCACATGTTCCAGCTTGTCAACATCCTTCTTAAATTATGGTGCCCAGAATTGGACACTGTATTCCAAGTGTGGTCTGACAAATGCAGAACAGAGTGGTACTATTGTTTTAATTTATGTAGCTCAGTAGTGATATAAAGTTATGCAGCTCATAATGTAAATAAATACTTTGGAGAAGAAAGGGGAATTCACTGATAGAGAGCTGGACTGCTGGAAGGCTTTCTAAGTAACTGCTGCGAGACAGTAAAAGAAGCGAACACACTAACAATCTCCTGCTCCATCCTCCTCTCTGCTCCCAGAGACCCACCTCATCGTCAGGAAGGCACTGCTCCGGAGGAGGAGTTGGGGCAAACTTGTACTCCCAGGACAATTTCCCTTCTGTGCCTTCCTCAGTAGCAGCTTCTCCTTTCTGGAACTGCACTTCCTGAGTTAATTTCTGCTGCTTCTTCTTGAGCTTCCCGCGGGCCGTGCTCCAGACGGATTGGGCATTTTTGCCAGGGCCAAAGAGGCGCAGAAATCGCAGTCTCTACAGGGAAGGACAAAGAAGGGAGGGAAGGTTGGGAGGCATAAGCAGCTGGTGTCTCTGATCACTCAGGGCATGTCAAGCACGGAAGAGTTAAGTTTGCCATCAGGCCACATCTCTCTGTCACTCTAGCTGGCTGTATAGGCAGCCCTCTCCAGGTGGGTTTGCAAGACCTAGAGAAGGGGTGGGGAAACTTCTGCAACCTGGTGGCCACTTTCCCACATGGCTAACCTTTGGTGGGTCACATGCCAATGGAGGAAGAGTCCAAAACATAAACAGACATAGCCCAAGAGAGCTGGGCCAGAGCTGGTGGAGGGTGGGGCCACCCCACACTTGCTCAAACATTACACACATATAGCACACAAATTCATTCACTCACTCACTCACTCACATTGCCTCCCTTACACTCATGGGCACCCATATCCATTCCATCAATGTAGCATCTGCCCCTGCAACAATCAGGCTTGCATAAAGGTTCCTCCTGGAGTGAACAGGAGACTTTTTTGAAGCCAAATTGCACTAGAGCTGCACTTTCAGTTTGGGAGGGGGAAGCACCACATTTAAGCTTCAAAGTCAACTGGAGGCCTTTCCCGACCCTAAATGTGGCTGGGTGGGGTGGGCTGCAGAGGTGTATGCTGCCGAGGAGGGAAGGGCTATCCTTTTCCTCCCCAGCTGTACCCCCACCTCCAGATGACAAGTTTTGAGACAGTCCAACACAATAAGCCATGTCCAGCTTTCTCTCATAGAGCACACTATATGGAGGTACCAGCAATCTTGTTGCTGTTGGGACTTATTCACATCCTGGGGGTAGGCGGGGGGCTATTAGTACTGAAAAGTGCTTTTCATCAGCCTCCAGCCTGAGCTCCCCACAGTCATTACACATACCTCAGGCATGGGAATTTACGCTAATCATTTGGGACCACAAGAGAACCCTCACCTGAAGAAAAGGGGATGCACCTCACTTTTTACACTCTTACTAGGAATTGGCAAAGTAACAGCATCCTGAGACAGGAAGCCTGGAAGAAGGATTGGGAGAGGAGCAGGAAACACAGAGCCATCTCAGGGCTCCGGGGGCCAAAATGGAAGATCACAGTACCTGAAATGTGCTCACCTGACAGCTTCAGTCTGCAGAACTGACACCATTGCAGGTGCTGCATAATACCTGCCCTGCCTTTTTAGGGAATTTACACTTTGGAACTCCCTGCTGAAGGCACTTTTGCTTAGACAAGCCTACCCAGATATGTAGAATGTTGCCATGTGCTAAAATCTGTCTTTAGCTTATTGTTGATTGCAATTATATTTTGTTTTAAATAGATATTTGTAACTATTGTTACTGATTATTTTATTGTTTTATCCTTCTGCAAACTACTTTGAGGGGGGTTGGGGGGGAGAGTTTACAATCAAGTGGTATATAAAGTTTGTGAAATAAATAAAAGTACAGGGAGAAATCTCCCATGCTTCTACCATAAAGTGCTTTCACTCCGACTCAACCCTCAAGCCCTACCTTGCCTGGCCGGAATTCAGGAAACAGGTCTGTGGCGCTGGGCAGCTGCTTGGTGGCATCTTGTGGAAATGTAGGCTTGTCTTCCCTGGACTCCTGCTCAGATTCAGAATGAGAGGAGTTGCTGAAATCACTCTTATTCAACGTGGGGTAGGAAGAGGCAATGGTGGGCAGCAGGATGACATTGTCGCTGTCTTCATTCCCTGGAATGGAGAGCACCTCTCAGAGAGAAAAGTAAGAATCTCTGCTCCGTATCCTCAACATGGCAGAAAGCTAAGCCAGGCATTGAAGTGGAAAGAAGAGCAGCATTTCAAACGGAATCCGGCATCTTGAGAATTGCAGCTTGCATTCAGGACAAAAGTGGTGTGGGGCAGGGCAGGGGAAGAGACACGGAGAATCTTCCTGGACATGCCCAAAGCCACACTGACCCTGCACTCAAGAAGTTTGAATAACCCAGATCAAGTTCTCCCACTACCAGTAGATTCTGTGGCTGTCGAGCTATTGCACAACCATAAATCCCTAATGTAATGAGATGAGAGTTAGGTGTTACAATGAAAAATAACAGGTGGAGTACAGTGTGCTTGTTTTGCTCCTGTATACCTTCTGCTCACCCCTGGCTCTAGAGGGCTCACAGTCACATCCCATGAGTGCAAACGCACCAAAATAAGTTGTGTCCTGTTCGTCCTCCTCCTTCACCAGCACTGGAGGTGGTGGCGAAGGAGTCATCAGCCTGGACCTGGACTCTTCAGAGCCAGAAACATAAACACCACCTAAGGAAGAAAGGAGGGAATTCAACGAAGGGCAGCCCTTCTGTCTCATCACATCTCTAGTTCGTTGTCCTTGTTAAAAGCCACCAGAATTAACATTCCAAGTAGACCCAGGCATCCTCCGTCATCTTCTATTCCCACATATTTCCCCATACTCAACTAGTTATTTCTGTAATTTTTGGGTTTCTTGTGGGGAAGGGCTGAGGACCATCTGCTTTGCATGAAGAACACCCGAGGTTCAATCCCCAGCAATGCTAGGTATGGCTGCGAAGGCCTTATTTGAAACCCTGGAGAGCCACTACTACCGTGTTTCTCATAAAATAAGACACCGTCTTATATTTATTTTACTCAAGAAAATAAGCCTATGGCTTATTTTCGGGGGTGTCTTATTTTTTTATTAAGTACTGTATGGTTCTGGGCGCCTGCCTTCTCCTGCCGTGGCCAGCATTGCTGCTGCCGGGTTCAGCTGGCTCAGGGCACGTGGCCCTGCTGGGCGCCGACCCGGCAGGCCACCGCCTCCTCCTCCTGCTGGCTCCCGGATGCTCGGGGCGCGGCGCAGCTGGGCGCTGACCTGGCAAGCCTCCTCCTCTTCCTGCCGTGGCTCGGCCCCCGGAACTGGCTGTTGCTGAAGTGCGGACAAAGTGCCCAGCAGCGCCGCGCGGATCGCCCTGAGCCGCGGCAGGAGGAGGAGGATTCAAATTGCTACCGTACAGAGCACTGCTGGATCCCATTGGCTCGGGGCTCCACGCTGCGCGCGCTGCAGCTTCTGCTATATCCCGCTGGCACGGGGCTTCACAGAGCGCGCGCTGCGGCTGGATCCCGTTGGCTCGGGACTCCACGCTGCGCGCGCTGCAGCTTCTGCTGTATCCCGCTAGCTCGGGGCTCCACACGGCGCGCGCTGCGGCTGGATCCCGCTGGCTCGGGACTCCACGCTGCGCGCGCTGCAGCTTCTGCTGTATCCCGCTAGCTCGGGGCTCCACACGGCGCGCGCTGCGGCTGGATCCCGCTGGCTCGGGACTCCACGCTGCGCGCGCTGCAGCTTCTGCTGTATCCCGCTGGCACGGGGCTTCACAGAGCGCGCGCTGCGGCTGGATCCTGCTAGCTCGGGGCTCCACACAGCGCGCGCTGCGGCTGGATCCCGCTGGCTTGGGACTCCACGCTGCGCGCGCTGCAGCTTCTGTTGGATCCCGCTGGCACGGGGCTTCACACAGCGCACGCTGCGGCTGCTGCTGCTGCTGGATCCCGCTGGCTTGGGGCTGAAGCAGCAGCAACATCCGGTTCTGGGCGCCAACACAACAGACCTCTTCCTATTCCTTGGCGCCCTCCAGAACTGCCCAGCACTACGGCTTATTTTCGGGGTATGTCTTATATTTTATGAACGCTTGAAAATCCTCCCATGGCTTATTTTATAGGCACGTCTTATTTTATGAGAAACACGGTAGTCCATGTAGACAATACTGAGAAAGATGGAGCTATGGCCTAAGGCAGCTTCCTATGACCCCAAAGGGCAGCAGGTTGGGCATGTGCATAAGCACAACCAACATCATAACTCAGCCTGAACCTCCAATTCAGGCTGGGATACAGTGCGAAGAAACCCACCAAATAAATAAATGGCACAACACAGATCAGTCAGAATTCATTTGGATTACAGCAGCCCAATGCAACCCTCAAGGGCCCCCAGACGAAGGGTAATAGATCAGTGGTAGATCATCTGCCTTGCATGCAGAAGCTCCCTGGTTCAGTTCCTGGCATCTCCAGGTGTATTTGGTAGAGACTCCCTGGCTGAAACCCTGGAGAGCAGCTGCCAGCCAGGGAAGATAATACTGAGCTAGGTGTAAAGCATTGTTAGAGATACAACATAACTGTTGTGGTAAGTAGCCATAACATAACTGTTGTGGTAAGTAGCCACTGATTGCCTTATCTTCCATGGTCTGGCAGGTTCATGTGAAAGAAGCTTGTCCTTTGGCTAGCCAAATCTGAGACATATTTGCAAGTGATGACTTTAGACAGAAAAATGTGAAAGAATCCAGGGGAACTAGCCACTTTCACTTTTTTTAAAAAACCTTTCCCCTATTCCCCATGGCAACGTTCACACAGCTGAGACAGCTGCCACAGGAATGGTAAGACTAAAACATCCGATTAATGCAATCTTCATTACCATCAGCTCCTGAAACAGGGGCCAAGGTGGGCAGAGCAATGGCAAAGCTTACTATGCAAGACTGACTCCTTTGATAAAATGTTTACCAAGAGCGGAAATCAGGGGTGCAATTATTAAAGGTATAGGATGCTAAACAAGAGCAGCAAGAGACAGCCATTACAGACACGAGGGCAGCAGGAACCAGCTTGATTAGAAAAGGATCAGTTATGCCAAAGGTGACAGAGGAAACCATCTGCTACCACTTACCTGCCCTCTCTACTAGCTGAAGGCTGCATACCGCCTGCCCACTGTGGACATCGTCTTCAGTCAGCTCGGTAATGTCAGAACAATCAACAGCATTGTCATTACTCTTAACCCAGCCTAGTGGTGGAGGGAGAAATAGAAAACACAGCAAAATTACAGATCTAGCAGGCAACACCTTTTTCCTATCACAGCTTCTGCACCCACATTCATGAACGACATGGAAAAAAAGGAGTATGGCTTTCGCAGGAGTATCCGAAGCCTCATTCACACCAGCAACTGGACATGATGATAAAAGCCTAAGTGAAATATGCCCTGTGTTGTTGTTCATCTGATGTTGTATTTGCCTAATTTTAAGACCTGATAAGGAACAGATGATTGTTATTATGTCTTCATAAAAAACCACAGAATTCAAAGAGGGCGCACTTTCTTTTTCCCATGACTGACTGTAAGGGAAAGACCGAGGCAAGGAATGGGTGGCAGGGAGGGAGGAATACAATATTTAATTCACAGAATACGAACAAACAAGGTGCAGATAACAAATCACATAGAAGCAGTTGGCATAGGGCTTGTGCCAAGTGTGTGCAGCTCCCCAAGCATGTAGGTTCGTGGCAGTGCAGTTTGTGCTGGAAGAAATTCAGTCAGACTCCAACTTTTCAGTCAGTTCAGTACTTACTGACAGGTCCAAAGCATTAAGACAGTTTCACTATATACATAAAGCACAGGCTTCCACTAGATCCCTGGTAGAAGGTGCAGGCTTCAAATGCAAACTAAGTACAACTCACAGCATACATACAACACAGAGTCCAGTATCAGTCTGGCAGAGCTTCCCCACAGCAAAGCAAACAGGCAATGTACAAACCCTCTCTTAATATACTCAAGAATGATCATACCCTTGGCTGGTTGCCAGGTCACAGTGACCTTCAAACACTAATCACAAGATCTGCAGGTGCAAGATAAGAGAAGCCATGCACCATATTTTTCTGAACAGCATTTAAATGAACCACAACACATAGGAACCACCACATATAAACCCCTTCAGTCCCATTGCAGAATATCAGCCCCCCTGCTTATCTTAAAAAAACTGATGGAATCCAGCTTAGCACTAACTTTTGTTCCACTGGCATAAGGATTTATGCTTACACATCTGATTTCTGCCTATTACATGTGGCAACTTACTACCAGGTAAGCATTTAAAAGATTATAGTCTGTAATCTTCAACTATCAGTGTTTTCCTGGATCTAGCACTACATCCAGGACTGTGAGAGGGAGTCCTGGCAAAACTTAAGCTCTGCCTAGGCATCTAACAAAACACCAAAATTAACAGAAGAGTAGCATCTTTATCTGTCCCTTGCATCATCACTCTATGGGAAGATCAAACCCAGAGGAGAGCATGATCTTAACAAAATTGATTGACAAACAAAAAGGTTTTGAGCTCTTCTAAAAGAAATCTGGAGGGGACCAAATACATTTCTGGGGAAGGGGAGTTGGAGCCACAAACAAAAAGAAAGTCCTCTCACATGTGGCTACTTACTCCCAGGTAAGAGTTTACAAGATTGCAACCTGAGGTATATAACTTCATCCATGTCTTCCTGCAGCATCTGTGCTAATTGTATAATAATGCTGTGCTATTGTATTGGGGGCTGGACTTTATAGCTGTCTAGCAGAAGCTGCCACTTTGCTACTAAGTCTAGCCATTACTTGCAGATGCTGACCAAGCATCACTAAAGCATCAACCAGCTGGACCTCTTTTTAATACACAAACAGGAGTCATCCCATATCCCTGAGACCAAAGCCCTTCTTCTACCCTAGACTTCCCCAACCTGGTGCCCTCTAGATTCTGTTGCACTAAAAGTACCATCTTCCTTGACCATTGGCTGTGCTGGCTAGAGCTGATGTGAGCTGGATTCCAACAACCTGTGGGAGACACCAGGTTGGAGAACGCTGTTCTACCCCAGACCCCCAAGGCAAAAAGGTTATCTCACCTTCCTCATCCAACTGGGCTCCATCTACCACAGAAGCATCATATTCACTAGCTGTGGCCTCGGTTATGTAGCTCCCTGGAACCAATGTTGCTAGATCAGCCAAACATTTTTTTGTTTTCTGGGAGAAAGAAAGAGAACAGAAGTTGGTCAGAAGTGGAAGGAAAGATAGTATTATGGAGTAGAGTTGGGAAGGCATAACTGCAAAGTTATTAGGAGGACAAAGCAGTACATTGCACTGCAGATAACATCTAGCCACACAGTACTATTAACAGAAATGCATACCTGGAAGCTATACAAGATGTGACAGTAGTTTTTGACGGCTGAGCACATTTTGTATGCAGGAAGCCCCAGATCCAGTCTTCAGTATCTCCAGTTAAAAAGATGCAATGCTGAAAAAAATCTCTGGATAACCACTGCCAGTCAAAGCAATACTGGGATAGATGAACCAGAGGTCTCATTTGGTATAAGACTGCTTCATATGGAAGGTGGGTGGGGGGAGCACTATGGGCTCAGTGACAAGACCTCAGTGACATTCAGTCTTTGGCATCTCAGGCTGAAGGACGAGTGGGGGGGGGGAATCCTTCTTTGCCCGGAATTTTGCAGAGGTGCTACCAGTTACAGCAGCAGATGCAGAACTGCATGAAGAATGTGTGTGTGTGTTTCAATAGCAGGGAAAGGGGCTTCTAATTGACTCTTTGTCCAATGCTGTAGCTTCAATCAGCTTCAATCAGCTATGCTTGTTATAAAAGGCTCCCACGCACTCAGGCAGGAACTTTCCCAGCCGCTTCTTGAAATGTCAAGGTTGAACCAGGAGGCTTCTGCACACAAAGCACATCCTCCACAACCAAACCATTGGTCCACCTAGCCCACCATTTGCTATTAATGTGATTGGCTCTCCAGGCTTTCAGGCGGGAACTCTCCAATCCTTGCATTGAGATGTCAGGGATTGATGGAGGAGGGGGAGAGGGTTTTTTGATAGGGGGGGGGGAGGGCTTCTGCACACAGAGCACATGCTCCCAAACCAGACCAGTGGTCCCTCCAGCCCAGAATTCTCCATGCTTGTTGGAAGTGGCTCTGCACTCCCTCAGACAGGAACACTCCCAGCCCCACCTTGAAATGTCAGGGGTTGAACTGGGGACGGGGGACGGGGGCTTCTGTACGCAGAACACATGCTGCAAAACCAGACCACTGCTTCACCTAGCCCAGGGTTGCCCTATTTTGAAGACCAAGAGAGAAAGAGAGAGAACGCTAGGATGACTCTCATTTTAAACATCCCTACTATATGTAGGCTACAGAAGCTGTGATCTATTGCTATGGGGGAGGGGGCGGAAAAGAGAAGAGAAGAGAAAAGGAAAGGAAAGCAAGTCTTCAGCCACCAGTGATGTCTATGTCTCATCCAGAAAGTATAGCCGGAGAAAATCTGGTAAATTTAGAATAGAAATTTCCCCCCTGAAAAAGAAGAATTCCCGCCCCCCTAGAAAAAGAGGGCACATGGCAACCACAGATATTTGGTACGCTTTTCGGCAGGAGCTCTCCCAGTCCTCCCTTCCCCATGCGTAGCAAGCCCCTAACCATGGAGCTCCGGTCCCGGGGCAGCTGCTTGGAGAGTAGCGAGCCCCAGCCCCCCGCCTCGGAGAGTAGCCCACCTCGTCGAAGAGCTCTTCCCCCTCGAGCTGGCCATGCTCGTCACTGTTGCCGGAGTGGAATGCGGCCAGGGAGAAGGGCTCGGCCACCGCCTCCGCCTCCGCCGCTTCCTCGCTGTCCGAGTCAGACATCTTCGCCAGGCGTTGTCTGCAGGTGCCGCGTCCAACAGCGCCATTTATTTCAACGCGGGTTTGTTTATGCCGGAAGCGGAAGTTCCGGCGTGTCTCGCCGCATCCACAGAGAGCAGCCATGAGGGTAGAGCGGCGCTAGACTAGCGAGTTTGCTATGGAACGGAGCGCGGGAGGCCTGTGAAGGACGAGGAGGCGTGGCTTCCCACTACGCCGGGCTGAGCGAAATGAATGAGCGATGGAATAGCTCAAGTCGGCAGAGCACGAGGATGTTAAAATCAGGGTTGTGGGCTCCAGCCCCCGGCCCACGCTGGGAGAATAGATTTCTTCCGGGACCCTTGTAGTCCCTTACAGCTCTTTTGGTTTTATAAATGAATCTTTTATTACATCACAGCATCTCCCACGAGGAGCTCTCAAGTGGCGAAGTTGCTGCTGAAGGTGCTCCTAGTCTACAACAACCCCACAAAGTAGGCTACGCCTGGACCCACGTGGGGAACCTGCATGTTAACCTGTGGAACTGACACAATGACGTGGCAACAAATTCTTACTCAAGACTGCTTGGGGGGGGGGGGGTTAACACTGCAAGCCTAAACTTCCGTACCTGGGAGTAAGCCCCATTTAATTCAATACCACTTACCTCCGAGTAGGCATGCTTAGGCTTGCACTGCTGAAACATGTTCCAGGCATAGCTGTCAACTTTTCCCTTTTTAAAGGGAAATTCCCTTATTCCGCATAGGATTCCTCACAAGAAAAGGGAAAAGTTGACAGCTATGGTTCCAGGAGGTGGCAGGAAGAAGGGGGTAGTAGCAGGCTTGGGACGAAATCAGAGCTTACCTAGCTTAACGCAATACCAGTGGTTTACCTGGAAAGATTAAATTAGGGAGCTGAAACAGTGAACATAAGTACTGCACACTACTGTAACTTACAGGGCCACAGATGCCTGCTGATATTTTTATATTCATTGTAAGCCACTATGCTAATTTGTCTTGAAGGGCAGGTGGTGTGTGAGGGGGTAATTTAAAAAATACAATGGGCTACTGCAAGATGCTAGACTGGACGGACATTTGGCCTGACCCAGCAGAGCTCTTGTGCTCTTAAGGGAAGAGAATAGATTTGCATCCACATATATTCACACAATTGCTTGTTTTAGGAAATGGTTAAGTTTTTATTGTGTTTTCTGCACAACCACCACCCAGCAGAAATCAGGCAAGGGTGAGGTGGCACTAGAAGTAACAGAAGTAGCATATGTCCAACTGTAGTTCTTGGTTTGGACATTATAAATTTGGTCTGCCTAGGCCAAATTAGTGAAGGTCTGATAGAACAATGGAGTAGGAGACACTTCTGAAATGAAACAAAGACATGATAAAGGCTACATTTAAACAGGCGCAGATGATGGTAGCTGCTGCACCACCCCTACTTCAACCTTTTAAGAGGCACTATTACTGTCATAACTCACATCCTCCTCTCCAGCTCAGAATGCAATTCTAGGCATGACTGGAGAGATATTTCCCTCAGAACTAAATGCATGATCAAAGCTAAAAAAACAGAGGAACATTCTTAAAGGGAGCAAGGGCATTTCATAAAAGATCAAAGTTGCTCTAAACAAACTTGGTTCCAAGGAACTTCAAATTCCTTATAACAAAAGCTCAGGGAGAAAGGGAACACTTTTTGAAACACCCCTTACAAAAAAAAGAGAGAGAGAATGAATAACCAGACAAAGGAAAAAAACAAGAAAATGCTTTATTACAATTTAATTCTGCATAATTTAAAAATAACTCCGTTAGTCGCCATACAAATTTATTTTTTAACTATAAAATCAGTTGCCAGTGTATGTTTCAGTACCACACAGTCTCAGATTCCCCTTGCACATTAAGGCACATGTGGCACACCCATCAACCATGTAAAACCTCAACCTAGAGAAATTCCTTCCAACAGGCAGATCAGAAAGCTTTGCAAGGTTTTAGGGCCTGCACATTCTACACAAACATCCAAGTAAAAAAAAACAACTATTGGCTTGCAGAGCCTAGTCCACAATATTTCTGGGCCTAAAGGCACCAGAGCCTAACACAGTTATGATTTTGTTTGATGTTCAAAAAAGCATTTGGATACACAGATTAGACCAAACCATATTTAACTGTGTTCCCTAGTCACCAAGAATGGGTATGTCTCCACGAAATCCTGAGAATGGTCAGATCACAGCCAAAGGACCCAGGCTATGTGGGGAGGAGGAAGAGAAAATCCAATTTCAATTGCAGTGATCTAGTCAGGTTAGCCTCCACTCTCAGGACATCTAGGTGCAGATTTTGTTCATCCATGATGTGAACTATACTGGCTTTGCACCTGGTCTCAGTTATCTGTCTAGCTCCATTACGCTTGTATTTTACTGGCATCAATACCGAGGACAGCTCACAAGTACTGCGATTCTAAAGTCAGGCAAAGTTTACTCTCCATTTACACACACCAGATTTGTAATCAGAACGATCGTCATATAAAAACATAAATAATTCATTTTGAAATGGTGCTGAGCTTTAAAAAGAAAAAGGAACAGAATTCTCCTCAGTATTGTTTTGTTCCTTGGCAGCAATGCAGCATACCTGCGGAGAAAACACTCATTTCACAAGAACTGCAATTAACAAACTTGTTGATCAAATAAATAAGCTATCCTTGGCCAGAGAGATGCTATGAAGCATCAGGCTCCCAATAAACTAAAGATCTTGAATATGGCCACAAATCATCATAAGTAAAAAAAGGTTCCTTAATGCCACTAGATTAAATCAGCTGTGGTGCTAGAAATGCATGTTTTCTTTTAAAAAAGCACTTGCACAAGTTTCTTTTCCAAGAAAGGGAAGTTAATATTTCAGTGAAAGTTAAAACCCTGCCTATATGCACCTATATTGGGTACCTATGTCCTAAAGAGGTCAACAAACCAGTGCAATATTTTAATATCATTTACACCTGAAAGTTTAGAAGGCAAGAAATTACTGACATTTTCACCTGCAGGAGAAAACATAGTACTAATGAAAAGGCACAGAAATACAGTACTGTTTTGTAGCATTGGCAATTATATTAAAAAGGCAGGTGGGATGTAGTGAGCAAATGAGACCTTCTGCTCTAGAGCAGGCAGATCTCTGCCATCTATACCAATTCATAAGATTTACGGTCAACCACAACATTTGGGGAAGGAGGCATATGCTGAGGAAATGATGGGCACTGCCACGGTGCCCATGGACATAAAGGACAGCCAGTCCAGAGTTTATTTAAGGGTACCTGTAGCGTAGCTGGGTTCAGTAAGCCTCCAACAGTATAAAACATACCTAAAATCAAGTGAGTGGGCACTCTCTCTTCATTGTGGGGTTTAGTTGGCCTGGCAGCAATGCCATCAAGGCATCCTCCTACAGCAGGCACAACAAGAGTATAGTCTTGGAGTGATGGACTCTTATGGCAGGCTGAGAAAGGAAATCTCATCCTGTGGAGTGCAAGCCCAGCTTTAAAAGGGTATGTGGCAAAGTCAGCTTTTGAAAGGATGCCTTGGCTTAATCACACAGCTGAGGGACACCCTCCAGAAACAATGAGCTGCATTTTAAAGCCCAGTTTTCTAACCCTGAAAGCAAAAAGGGACTAGCTCCCAATCCCAGAACAAGTTTGTGGAATCTGCATCCAATTCCATGAAGAGGAGCACAGAGTAGTTTGGAGCTTGTTGAAAGCCCTCTCAGTTTCTAAATCTCTGTTACCACATGTGGTGCTTGCATCCCACAGTGGAGACATTCTAAAATTCAGAACATGTTCTAAAACACTCTTGACAAATTGACACAGTTATTGGAAAGGCACAGCCCTATCTATACAAAAGACAGCTAACTGATGAAGAAATTGCTAGGAAAAGCAACAGTGGCACATGAATCAAAACAGATTACTGTCTCCTTCAGAAAGGACTGTATCTTAGGTTTGTATAGCAAAGAAAGCACTTGGCTTGGAAGTCTCTCTTGGCTGCAGCTCTCCTCCACTGAAGAGATGGAGAACTGCGTAAGCATAGACACTGAGAATATGGCAGATAGGCTGATCTTAAAACTTGGAATTGATGTCTTTTGTTCCAGTCTGCTGGAACTGGCACCTGAACTGCAGGAGTACTTGCGGAAAGAAATATATCTCTTTAGAGCCATTAGTGCAAGATGCAATTAGATTAAGGAGGCGACCTTCAAAACAACCCAAAGCCCTCAGTCCTTGCTCCACGTTCCTTGGCGACTACAACAGAAGGCACTTCTTGGAGTTCTTCTTTGTCACAGGGTATAAAACGGCACGCACAGCTTCAGCAAAGACTTCTCTCACCCCCTCCTGGTTCAGCGCTGAACATTCCAAGTATTTGACTGCTCCAATCTGCTTGGCCAGTGACGTCCCCTGCTGGGGGGTGGTGGGGCCCAGGCTCTGCTCCTTCAGCTTCTTCACTGTCTCCGTGTTACTTCTCAAGTCCTTCTTGGTGCCAACAAGAAGAATAGGCACATTTGGGCAGTGGTGAGACACCTCAGGGTGCCATTTGTGCCTCACGTTTGCGTACGAGGAGGGGCTCCCAATGGAGAAGCAGATAACGAAGACGTTGGTCTGAGGATAGGAGAGGGTGCGCAGGCGGTCATATTCCTCCTGGCCTGCCGTGTCCCAGAGATTCAGACTAACCATCCTGCCATCAACAGTCATCTGAGCGCTGTAGTTGTCGAACACCGTGGGAATGTATTCCTCAGGGAATGCATTGGTAGTGTAGCTGATGAGCAAGCAGGTCTTCCCCACAGCTCCGTCGCCAACAACCACGCACTTTATCGTCTGCATTCTTCTGCTCTGAAGGGAAGAGTCCTGCACAAAGAATAGAAGAAGTCAGAAGAAGCCAAACTCAGTTGGGAGAAAAATACTGGACCAAGCCTCCAGTATTGCTAGGAGAGTTATGCAATAACTTGTAAACCGAGTTATGGACATGCATTCCGCACCCACCCTTCTCCAGAGGCGACTCAATTCCCACTTGCCCAGGGGACAGCAAAGCCAAAGAGAGGCAGACTCAGGCCTCTACTATCAGCCAATGGCCACTGGGAGGCTTCGCCCTCTGCTGTCCAGGAGAAAATCATGGCAAGATTGAGATAAAACCTGGCCCCACCCCATCAGCCAAGGGAAGAGCAAATGAAAGGAGCTGGTTTCCCACCTTCCTGCCTCAAAACATAAGGTTTACGAGGATGGGCCATATTTCAGTGCTGGAGTATCAGGAAGAAAGTCCCAAGTCTGCAGCAACTCCAGGTAGGGCTGAGAGAGGCTCCCTGTCTGGAACCCTGGAGAGCCTCTGCTAGTCACCATAGACAGTACTGAGCTAGGTAGACCAATCATCTGATTTGGTGTCAGGAAGAATTCCCATGTTCTTTAGTCTCCAACTGCAAGTTGCCCTGAGACTGCAGAGCTGAAAGGAGGCACTTTCTAGCTACATCCCTCGGCAAGGAGACTGAAGGGCTGCTGGGCTGGTTAAGCTGCCTTGGAAGATCATTTGATAGTAAGGCAAAATATAAATATTCTAAATTACGAATGATGTGTAACAGTTCCTAAAGAAACCACAAACAGCTTGAGAGGATTCTGTTTTGTCTATTGTACCTTTTGTTTTAGTACAGTGCCTTTAACAGTAAACTGCATTAAGAGAAAAGTGCACTAGGAGAAAGCAGAATACGAACATATTAAATATGTAAGCATTTAAAAGAACCACAACCACAGTAAGGAGCTCATTTTTCAGAAGTTATGCAAGGAGAAAAGAGAAACCAGCCAGGAATGAGCCAGAAGCAATCAGAAAACAACCCACCACTACCATCAACACCCCCCAAAAAACCCAGGAAGCTGTCTTACACAGCACAGGAACTTTTTCTTGACCTAGTTTAACAAAGACTTTTAAAAACCATGTTCCGGGGAACTAGAATCTACTCCTAAGCAAACCATGCATCTGAACAAGACCAGGTCTGCCTGATGTATTTTGTAAAACTCCAGAGATTGTAAAACACCATGACTCGTTTTCTCAACATACATTCACCCTCAACTCACACTTTTTGTTTTGTCAGTAACAGAGCAATCCTAACCCTTGATCTATGTCATGGGTCAGTAAACTAAGGCCCGCGGGCTGGATCAGGCCCATTTGCCCACTGGATCCGGCCTGCGGACGGTCCTGGAATCACTGCTTGGATCAGCGTGTTCGTTTGGGCTGTGCCTTTTTTTGCAATTTTTTTCCAGGCGCCTTCCCTCCCCCTCCCTCACACACACCACGGCAGCGCCTCCTCCCTCCCTCCTCATGGCTTCTCCCTGCCCTGCGGAGGAAGGGAACTGGGCTTTGATTAGTGCCAGCCAATCCAAAGCCTTGCCGCCCGTGTGCCACCCGCCCACCAGCCTCTCCATCCATGGCTGAACTGTGGGCATCTTGACAGGTGCGTCGTGGGGCTTTGGCTGGAGCTTGGTGCACCTGCTGGCCCCGCGCCAGGTGCCCAGGAAAGATGGCCTGGAAAGGAGAGGTGCCACCACCATCACCGGCTCCCAACCGCAGGCAGAGTGGCGGAGGAGGTAGGAAAGCAGGGGGAGGGGAGGGGCTGGGGGATAGAGGGGGAGAGTGAGAAGCCCCCCTCCACCGTGTGCGTGCATGTGTGTGTCGCGCGCGGAGTCCGGCCCACCACAAGGTCTGAGGGGCAGTGAACCGGCCCCCTCCTAAAATAAGTTTGCTGACCCCTGATCTATGCTGTTGGAAGGGGATTAAGAGTGCAGTGATTTCCCTCTGCCAACAGGGGGAACCTCCCTTGTGCCTGCCAAAAGTGCAGACTATTGACAGGATACCACTTGTGGTATTTGGGCAGCCAGTGTAAAGCCTCGGAATGGGGCAGGATACAGGAAGAGCTGGTCTAGACAAAAATCAGCTGGATCCTAAACTGCTCCATCAACTGAAGAGGGGTCCAATTCGGAGCTGGCTCAGCAAATATTAAGACAAATATGGCCCTCTCTCCCCCCCACACACACACAAAAAAAGACTTCTGCCCTGGTCAGTACATGGCTGGTTTTCAGATATTGCAGTGGAATCACTTCTACTGCTCCCCAGCCAAGAGTTAGAAAATCCCCGGCCTGATTGTTAGAAAAGTTTTCCTGGTTGCTGAACCAAAGTTTTTGAATAAACAGCAAAGGAACAAACCAGACACTCTGTAATAAGCTTCTAGCAATTTTGAGCAGTCTTAACTTTGGTTCTCTACCAGCAGAAATTCTCTACATTGAAAATTACTGCAAGAGAAACATCTTCTGCTTTGTTAAATCTGAACTATCTGTCAGCTGCTCTGGTGCAATCTAGGGCCCAATTCAGCAGTCCAAGACCCACAAGAGCTTAGAACGCAGCAGCTGTGATGGGCGCTCAGAACGTTTCCTCTCTCAGCCAGCACCAGAGGCACGGAGGCCTTCTGTGAATACACAAAGAACTGTTGAGAAGGAAGCCAAGAGCAGATTATTCTTAACAATGACGGGTCCAGCAGGAATTAAGGGGCTTGAGCTGCAAACACGTTAATACCAAATATATGTGAAGAGTTCAGGATGAAAGCAATGTGCAAAGCTCAGAGCAGGCTTCGTTACTCTGGAAAGTTTCAGAATGACTTTTGGCATGAAAAATTCAAATTCACCAGAGACAATTTGGGGATGGGGCAGGAAGTCCATTTTCTGACAGGACACTTCCCAACACTTTCCCAATGAACTTGGTGGAGCCACATATCACTCCCAAATATAAACCGAAAGCCTGCACACTTTCAAGCTGGAACTGCCAAACTAGCCCAAACAAGAAACAACTTGTCAGCCTCTTTCTTTGGAAGGTGCTACTTAGCTCCCAGGATGCAGTTTCCTGCTGAGCAAGAAACCCTCTTAGAAGATAATGCAGCCCATTCCAAGACACTAACAGCTGAACATGTATTAGCAGGGCAGCTCTCCAGAGAGCAACTCAGTCAACCACTCTCTGAAACCTTTGGCTCAAGTCCCTTCACTTAGCAATTGCTCATCTGAAGAAGTGTGCATGCACACGAAAGCTCATACCAATAACAAACTTAGTTGGTCTCTAAGGTGCTACTGGAAGGATTTTTTTTATTTTGTTTTGACTATGGCAGACCAACACGGCTACCTACCTGTAACTAGAGCAATTGCTCTAGTTCTTCAACAAATCACCAATCTCCTTTTTAGGAGTGGGGGTGGGGGAGAGAACACTGACACCTGGAGTTCCCTATTCACACAGCAGCAATCATCCACACTGAAGCTCTATCCAATCTGAACTCCCAAAATGTCCTTCCACCATCATCTTGCTGGAATAGTTCATACTAGCCGCAAACAAGCAGCTGGAGCCTGGGACCCAAAATTTTGTAACTGCCAGTGCAAAGACTGTTGCGCTAGTGTAATGGCAAGAATCACAGTTGCGCAATATGAAATCCAGCACAACGGTTGCACTAGTGGAATTTTTTTGTGGAACAGTAAGTAATGGGACTTCTGTTGTGCAACCAGCCACAAGAGCCAAACCAATATCCTGCGCCTTCTCATGTGACATCTAACTTGGCACTATGCTGAATTCCTCCCCATATATTTTAAGTTTTATGGACTGCTGTTTCTGTAAAGTAGCTAACTTATCTAGAGTCTTCCCCAACCTGGAGCCTTGCAGATGTTCAAAACTACACCTCCCATCATTCCTGACCAATGGCTATGCTAGCTTGACTGGATGGGAGCTGGAGACCCACAATGCCTGGAGAGCACCAATTTGGGGAAGCCTGGATCCATGCAATTCCTTATGGGAGGAATGTTTGTCATTGAGGGAATGCAGTCACTTTCAAGGGGAAATTAGGAAGCTGTGAACAAATGAAAGGGGAGCACTGGTGTGGTATACCAGGCAGCCTACAAAATCTAGGAAACTGGACTCCTGCCCAGCCCTGTATCTTTCCAGATTCAATCCCACCACTCTAGCCAATAACTGATCTCAGGCTGGCAAAGATCTCTGCCTCAGACACTAAAGAGCTATCTCGTCAAGCCTGGACAAGATGGAGTCAACCAGCTCAGCTTCATATACAGAAGTGTGTAAAATGTCACATACTATCTCAACTATCATATACCACAGGCTCAGCAAGGACAGCTGCCAGTTACAAAAAAAGTGGCTAGAAATTTAACCATGATAAGGGAACCTTAGTCAGCCCAACGTCTAAACATCCGCATGTAAATTTATGCTAGTATAATAACAAGCAGAGCTGGCCAGAATATTCCCCCCCCCAAAAAAATGGCATTGTTTTGCTAGTTATCTTCATTAAGATTGAAATCCTATACCCACTGATTTTATTTATTTATCTATCTATCACCTTTAACACACATATCATGGTGGTGTACAAAATACAATGAAAACATCTGGGAAAGAAGCCCCAGTGAACTCAATGAAACTTATATGTAAGGAATTGTGTTGTTAAGAGTGTTGGTTTAGGGAATTTGTTGGCCACACTTTATCTAAGGCTAACAATTTATAACCGACATCTATTTTATTATTATAAATTATTTATTTCATTTACAAATCACATTCTACAAAGCATCTTTACCAACTCATTCACTTTCCTCAGCAAATGTCTTTCACTCATCACATCTCTAGAATGCATAGACTTCTCCCCCATACCCCACACGCCAGAAAACAGTATTCCATGTTGCACTGCCAGAACAATATAGCAGTGACATTATTTTATTTATATAGCTTTGAAGATTACATTTGAAAACATAACTGTAAAAATAGTGTCACAAGATCAGTTTTGTCTGCTTCCTGCTAGAAGGAAGAGTGCTGGATTATGGAACCAGTGTGTCCAGATAGGAGCAACACCCTGGTAGCAAAACTGCATTTGCAGCAGAACCCCAAGCTCCAACAGCCCTCACTTTCCCTAGCCCTCACTTTCCCTCACTAATGTCAACAGCTCAAACTGCAGCAATGACTGGGAGTTCAGGTCAGCCTGGTATCCCAAACACCCTCCCTGCAAGGCACATAATATGCTGTCAAAAGTTGCCACACCTCCAGGGAGAGATAAGGTGACAAACTGTAAAGAGTCAATTCAGATACATCATACAAAAAACCACTTCCTCACCCACTCTGCTTCAGTCCTCCCCAGTGGTTGCTGTACATGGCAAGCAGCTCTGCAGATGCTGCTACAAGGTGAGAGGAGCCCCACCACAGATTGTGCAATGTGCATACAAAGGATTTGCTGCTCATACATGTCCCCCTGTGTGCTAGCCATATTCAAGCAATATTGAAAAGGAGTTAGGAAGGAGGCTGTATGCACACACTGTGTCACTAAGATTCCTACATAAATTGTAGCTAAATTCAGATGAAAGCAGAAAATTTATCCAACTAAATGTAAAATCAATTTTTTGACAACTCTGCATCCTGTTTCTGTAAGCTGATATACAAGTTTTATTGTAATGTCTGTTTACTGGATCAATAAAATAAAAGACAATTTGATGCTACCAGGCTATATGGAAGTAGCCAGTGTAAGAGAGTGCCAGTTCTGAAATTTAACTGACAGAGCGTGGAGTTGGGGGTAGATCATAGAAGGGTTACCAAATCCCAAGCACCCTTTGTGGGTGGGAGAAAAGCACCACGTGATCACCAGTTCAATTTGACACACTTGAACAAAGTCTAGCTGGCAGGCCACCAGAAAGAAAGAAAGCAGCCTTATGCCCCAGGGAGGTACACAAGCTGGGTGGAGAAGCAGCAGCCATGCCTCACTGCTTGTGCTCTGGCCTCTCATCCAAAGGCAAAACCATCTCTGGATCATGCAGCTGTGTAACAAGGAATGCAAGAGCTGCCAAAGAGCAAGGGGAGGACCAATCCTAGCTTAGAAAAAAGAAGCCCTGAACAGATGCCAGTGTTCGAAACTCCCATTGTTCTAGGCGCATTTTGCGACAGGGAATTTCATTAGTGTAAGCAGTTTCTGAGCTCTGGACGCAGTACTGCACCTAAGATTTCAGATTAAAACTGCAGAATGGAAGGAAAGGAGGAGCTTTTTCTGCCTCCCCACTTCCAGCTACACGTACTCTTTGAAGACTGGAGAAGAGACCCTCCTAAGAATATTAGGGAGGTGGACAGAAGGACTAGTCCATGTGAAAAATGAACATAATATTTTAGCTGCAGTTTATTCATTTTCAGCTTTGTATTCTTGTTATTAAAAAAGTGTGCCTAGATATTTCATTGTTGTGCCCGTAACTTAGGTTTAAGGTGCCATTCTCAAGACTCTGTAGAGAAGCAGGGATTGAACAAGGGACCTTCTGCATGCAAAGCAGATGCCCTACCACTGAGCTACATCTCTTTTACCTGCTAATTAATATGAAATTTCATAGCAGCCTCCAAGCTCATGATTTATTCCCAAAGTTAAGCCTCAGTGGGGAACCAGTTCAGCTGCTTGGCTCTGATCTAGCCAACATGAATCACAGCAAGTTCAGTTTTGTCTGCACTGACAGGCAGTAGCTCTCTAGGATTTAAGGCAGGGTTCTCTCCTAGCCCCACTTGGAGATGTCAAGGATCAAAAGCAAACTCTTTCCCCCCTACTGATATTGCTAATGAACAGAAGAAACTGCCTTATATACAGAGTCAGACCAATTCTTACTCTGCCCACTCTGTTACAGGCCAAAGGCTGGCAGCAGCAAGAAGGTACTGGCTGGCGGCAGATCTACAGGATTCCAGGCCTGGTACATTCCCAGCCCTCCCTGGCAGCGTGGAGGATTGAAGCTGCATGCAAAGCAGATGCCAGAGCCCGTCTCCAAGCCCCTGCCCTTGCTCTTTGCTGGGTTTTTCACAGAACTGCAGAGTTGGAAGAGACCAACTAACCCATGTAGTGAGTGCAACCCCCTGCAATGCAGGAATCCTATGCCCAACGTGGGGCTCGAACCCACAGCTCTGAGATGAAGAGCCTTCCCCCCCCCACACACACACACACAGAGAAATTATTTTTATTAATTTCCCAAACGATTACAAACCAAACCAAATTAAATTAATGTAATACAATTTCTTAAAATCACGTTTCTCGCTCCTGCCCCGAACACACGATCGCCATCCTTTTCCTCGCGTTGCGGCATCACTTCTCATTTACAGTCCTGCGGACTGAGATTAAAGGTCTTAATGCTCTCCAGGCCGAGCTACCCCACCAGCCTCCCCATACAGACGACAGCAAGCCCCCTTTGCCCGCACGGACCGGCAGCAATCAATCAGATTCCCCTCCCTCCCCGCTTCCTCTTGGCGATTGCCAGCGGGGGCTGAAACAGCGGCCACAGATTACACCAAGCCGCCTCGCGCTCCCCCCCCCCCGCACTCTGACCACTGGGCCCTTCTCCTCCAGCATTGCCTTGCACTGACTGGCAGCAGCCCTGCCTCCAGAGAGATTCCCAGCCTTCTTCTGCTTGCAAGGAAGGTGCTGAACCACTGGACGGGGGGGGGGGGGGGGCCTTCCACATCATGCCCACCCACCGGAGCCCCCGGAGGCTTCTCTGAGCCCGTAAGAGATTCCCCCACCCACCCACCCACGGGTGATTGTGGCTCGACGGAGGGGGTCCTTTTAAAAATACGCCCCCCCCATCCTGTCAGGCCTGAGGGCGGCGGCCACACAGCGGGAAGCAAGCGCTCCCCTCCCACCCTCCGAACCCCCTGCTTCGTGAGGGGAGGCCGGCCTGGGGCTCCGGGTCTTACCTTGGGGTCCCCCCTGATCTCTCTCGCTCGCTCTCTCCCGTCAGCTGCAACCGCCGCCGGCCGAAGAGAAGCTGTATCCGGCTGAGGGAAACCGCCCCCACACCGCCGCCGCCGCCGCCCGCCCTTCTTTTCGGAACGATCCGCCGGGGGATTCTGGGAAATGTAGTTCCGTTAGGAGAACCACACGCACACTCACAAACCCGGGCCTACGGTGGCCGGAAACCAGCCGAGCTTCCTGCGGCGTCTGCTCAAGCCTGACTTCCGTCCTCTCCCTCTCCCCCCCCCCCTCGCTCTATGGTTTTTCTTGCGTATTACGGGAAGGGAGAGCGGAGGGGAGGCTTCCGTGACCAGCGGCTGGGGATGATGGGAGATGTAGTTCCCGCGGCTTCCCAGGCTGAAAGAGGGCATTAGCTAGCCTACCTCGCAAGGCAGTTGTGTAGATTTGGAAAAACAAAAAAACGGTTGCAGGAATTAAGATTGGTTTGGAAACGATGAGAGAGTTGTGCCTGGCCACTGAGGGGGGAAAGAAGTCTCTTCCCAAAGAGAGGAGGTCGCCTGGCATAGCTTGCTGCTCAGCAGCTCTTTCTGATATTTTGAATTCTTGTGATTTTACTGAATTGCTTTAATTGTTCTGATGAATTTATAATCGAGTTATTTATATGTTACTGTTTTCAATGTTAAAGTGTTTACAATGTGTGTGTGCAATGCTGTTGCGATTATTGTGAGCTGCCATTAATACCGTTATGTGGGGATCCCTTGCAGACGACGGCCACAGTGCCTGGAGACAGTCAGGTCATGTATCCAGAACAGTGACGAGGGGAGGAGAGCAGAGAGAAGAAACGCCTTGCTGCATCTGCAGCAACACAACCAGGCACCTTCATCTGCCCCACCTGCAACAACACATGTCTCTCCCGTGTCAGTCTCTGCAGCCATAGTAGGTGCTGTAACTCTCCAATGCTTTGACTTTACCCTCAAAGGCACATTCTTCCATTGTCTTGCAAGACAGACGGATGCCGACAATAACAGCTTTGAGCTCAACATTTGTTGTTGGAAAAGCAGAATACAAATATTAAATATAATCAAGATCAAATCATTAATTTGATTGATTCATCAGCTAAAAACACATATGATGAATCAATTAAGAAGGAATTTCTCCACTCAGATGACAGCCCTAGGAATAAGACAAGCCTGTGTGACCTTAGGCCAGTTTCAACTGAGGTGATGGCTGCAGTTTTTGAGATCATACATGAAATCAACAGCATGAACATCATGCATCCCTGCTCCATTGCATATTTACTCAGAAGGAATGACCACTGAGTTCTGAGAGGGTGACCACACAATCCAAATAATGTATACTCAGAAGTAAATCCTATTGAATTCAGTGAGATTCATTCCCAGGTAAATAGGGGTTAGGGTTGCAGTCTTACTCTCTAGGGGCATATGCCTGAACAGCCGCGTCCATTCACAACATCTGGGGTTCAATCACCTCATCTACCAATGTCATGTATGCCATCATCTGCCAGCTATGTTCTGTGGAAAAGAATAAATGGTCACAAATCTGACATCAGGTATGACAATATTTAAAAGCCCTTTGTGGGGAACATTTCAACCTTCCAGTTCATTCTGTAAGTGATCCTAGAGAGCTCATCCTAGAGCAATTTCAACGGGAGGCTGCAACATGAAACTGCTGAATTACAAGCTATCAAGAGCCAGTGTGGTGTAGTGGTTAAGAGCGGTAGACTCGTTATCTGGGAAACCGGGTTCGCGTCTCCACTCCTCCACATGCAGCTGCTGGGTGACCTTGGGCTAGTCACACTTCTTTGAAGTCCCTCAGCCCCACTCACCTCACAGAGTGTTTGTTGTGGGGGAGGAAGGGAAAGGAGAATGTTAGCCGCTTTGAGACTCCTTCGGGTAGTGAAAAGCGGGATATCAAATCCAAACTCTTCTTCTTCTTCTTCTTCCACACTATCACACCTGATTGAATCGAGATAAAGGATGTTTAGTTCATATTTGTTCATTTCCTTGTCAATGTCAGAATGTCTGTGTTATCAACAACTTGCTTATATTACATAATTATCACCACCTGTGGTTTTTCTGCATTTCATGCAGTTAAGGCAGACATTCATTTATCACCCTGATCTCTTAGTTCCAGTAGGCAACTCAAGCGCCAAAGCATGACGTCACTGGTATGGCAGAACAGAGGCAACGTGTATATTCCTGCATGAACCTGGGAACATAAACCATTTCCATTCACACTTCCTATACTTCTACATGCTGGCTCCCAGCAGCTGTGACCATCCAGTGATTCACTCATACCAGGCCACAGAACAAGGCAGTAGAAATCACATATTTTTGCATTCAAAATGTTCCTGGTTCAATCCCTCGCACCTTTTCAGCCAGAGCTGGTACCTCTCTGAGGTATTTTCCAGGTTACCTGTTTATTGCGTATTCATCCTGTTTTCTTTGCAGGGAGATTAGATGACATCAGATATTTCTTAAGCATTCATTCTGCTTTGTTTGTACGGAGATCACAAGATGTTGTGTCAAGCAGTTGCTGCCCCACATCAGCCCAGATACATGCTATTGGGCTAGTTGTGCATGCTTTCCATCAGGGAAAATGAAAAGTTAGCTAAAGTTGAGATGGTGACAGGGAAAAGAACACAAATTTGTGGCCAGCCTGCTGAAAATGACAGCTCTCTTATTATATACCACTTCCAGAACATAACACTTTCAAGGTAATACTTTTAAGGTAATACCTTGAAAGGTATTACCTTACCTGTCATATCTCCCATGTCCACGCAGGCAGGCAGGCAGGCTTTGTTCCTCAGCAACCTGCTTGCAGGAACTCCAGAATTCTCACACGTCACCATGTGCCTAAAGGACACTGTATTGAACCATAGCTGTCAACTTTTTCCTTTTTTTAAGGGAAATTCCCTTATTCTGAATAGGGTTGCTCACAAGAAAAGGGAAAAGTTGACAGCTATGGTATTGAACCAAAGGTGAAATGTTCCAGAAGCTCTGCGAACGCCATCTTGGTATTCAGGATAACCCTACAATTAATTGGTAGTCGTTGCAAGAATGAGCTCATATATGTTTATGTTTCCTTGCTTTGATGTATGCCAATGAGCTTGCTTTGATGTATGCTAATGAGCCTGCTTTGATGCTGCTCTTATCTGTGGACCTTGGGATGCTGGGCTCTAGGCCCAGAGAGGGGAGAAGCTTTGGACAGTTGCCACCTATGGCCTCACCAGCCAGGTGTGATGGGAGGTTCTGGAAAAATTGATGCATGCTGTCTTTTGTGTAAGTAATGGTATCTGAAGAAGTGTGCATGCACACGAAAGTTCATACCAAGAACAAACTTAGTTGGTCTCTAAGGTGCTACTGGTCTGGAAGGATTGGTTTTTTTGTAATGCTTAGCATATTAGCACTTTGCAGGCAGGTCATGATGACCTCTCTCTGTTGCTGTTTCCATCCCATGTCTATAAAGACTGTGAGGCTCTGCATGCTGTGTTGTGAATTTATACCTTTCTTTTAATAAAGCACTAGAACAGGCCATTCTGGAGTTGCCTCCATCCTTCTTTGGTATTCCTGCATCAAACCACTTTGGGCCTGCAGCTCAGAACAGACATAGCATATTATTCTCCTAGTTTCTGTATAGGTCAGGGTAGGGGACTCAGGTTCAGGAGCTGAATGCAGCTCTCCAGCCCCCTTGGGACTTTCTGCAGCCCCCCCCCCCACCACCACACACAGACACATCTTCTACCGGCCCTGCTTTGCACCTTCATAGAGTCTTTTTGCCTGGCCTGATTGCTACAATGAAGTTTGATAATGCTACTTGCATGACTGGATGGAGGAGAAAGAGTGTGCACAAGCAAGCCTACTGTACGAAGGTAAAATTTACATTAATTGGTCTGCCCAGTTTTGCCTCTGGCCGTGCATCATGGCTATTGACAGCCTCCTTTTCCATGGAGTTCTGATTTCCTTTGAAAGTCACCTAAGCTGGTGGCCACCATTGCATCTAATGAGAGCCAATCCCATAGTTCAACTGTGCACTATGTGAAGAATTACTTTTCCTTTGCCTGCTCTGAATTGTCTGAATGATGCTGTGCCTTGTCCAGAACAGGTACATGAAGGCAAACCCAACTCAGAAATGGAAACCCACACAAAGCCTAGAAGGACCATGACTCAGTGGTGGAGCATCTGCTTGCATGCAGAAGCTCCCAGGTCCAGTTCCTCATTTCTCCAGGTAGGGTTGGAAAGATCCCCTGCCTCAGACTCTGGATAGCTGTTGCCAGTCAGGCTGGACAATACTGGGCAAGGTGATCTAATGGTTTGATTCTGTATAAAGCCAGCTTCCTGTTTTCCTAACGCCCAGAGGCTGCAGTTTATATTGGTCTCTTAATGAATTAATGTTTCTTCCAAAACAGCAGGGTGCAGTCTTTCGATGCCATATTCAAGCAGCAAAGAGTCTTAACGGCACTTAACAAACTGGCAATTCTTATCACCGTCAGCATGGACAAAGACTGAGCTAGAAGTCAGCTTCCTATGTTCCCCTCACCCCCAACCCTGAGCCAAGCACCATCTCCCAAGAGTCAAAACACAACCACAAAAACACTGTCCAAGACGGTGGTACTTTCAGAGTATACTTTTCATCTTCCTTTTTATTGAAGAAAGTTTATCTTATTCCATGAATGAGATGCAGCAACAGAGACACAAACAAAAGAGTGGATGGGGAAATTCCAGACACTGGTTCCCACCACCCTGGATATGCCCCCCACACCTCCCTTCACCTGCATCCCAATCCTGGACAGAAGAGGAGGAGCATCAGGCATAGTCTGTCCGTGGCGAACAGTGGGCATTCTTTTTGTAGCACCCGGTTGGTGCCCCTGTTTTCAGCAACACAGATCAGAGCTGGGAACAGTCCAGCCCATTCCCGATTCCACAGGCTGCAGCACTCAGCTGCGACTTACTTCCCATCAGAGACATGGCTAGCAGGGAGGGCTTGGCTCTTCTCTCCTTCCACCCATTCCTCCTCCTCCTCTGACCAGCTCAAGCTGTCGTCGGACTCCTCTTCCAGATGAGCTCCTGTGGCTTCCTGGTTTTCCAAGCTATCTGTCTCCAGCTGCTGCTGCTGCTGCCCCCGCAGGGTTTGTGGTTTGCTCTGGGGGTGCTCCAGCCTAGCCCAGGTGACAGCGTTTTCCTTCTTCAGGGTAATTTCCACTTTGGAGGGCAACATGTTCAAAAAGCTCTTCTCCACATTGATGACCTGGAGAGGAGAAGAGTGCCATTTAATGAATACTGCTCTGACTCTCTATGCTGTCACAGAGCCAAGGCATGGTATGGTATAGAGCTGGCCCTAACATTAGGCAAAGTAAGGCAACTGCTTCAGGCAGCAGATTATCAGGGGGCAGTCATCATGGCTGGTAACCTCTTGTAGGAGCCAGCATCATGACTTGAACCTTTGGCTGCAGGCAGAGGAGAACTTTTGAGGGAAAGAAGGGAGGGATCCAATGACCGGACACACTAGGCAGCATGTTTATAGCTGTGCCATCCAGTTAGAAGATGAGATGAGTAGCCAAGGCAAGGTCTGCTATGTGAGTGGAGGGCATGTTCAGGCTTCCCCACTCTAGCCAAACTGTGTAACTGCAAGGTAACTATATTTTACCTGTGTGTTTAACAGCTGCTCATGGAGTAGGAATTCAATAGCTTTAGCTGTCATTGCACCCTCAATACAGGCCCTGCCCCACATATTTTTTTCATTTTTTTAAAAAAATTATAGTTTGTTGCCAAGTGAAGCAACCCAAAACTTACCCCCCAGAGATCCAACTCTGCCTGGAAAACCTGATCTCCTTCGAAAGTAATATGAATGTCCAGCTGCAGGAAGGGGGATAAAAAGAGGAGGCAACTTCAGTACAATTCTGGCCTGCTGTAGGACCCCCGCTGCCACTCCCAGAGCTTTTTTTCCCAGCTGGAACTCACCAGAACTCAGTTCCGGCACCTCTCAGGTGGGTGCCATTGCCATTAAAAGAGAAAAAAGGAAGGTGTTCATGGTGAGTTCCGGCACCTCTTTTTCTAGAAAAATAGCACTGACCACACTCATCTCATTTTGGAGAATACAATGATCGCACATTCACCATGCAGGCCAGCACTACACTCAGCAGTGCCAAGGTTGCTCCAAGGGGCAGATAGCCCTCCCCAGGGCACCATCTGCCCTTCCTTACCGTCGTGCGGTTGGCCTTCACAGAGCTGAGATTTGGCAGAGGGATCTTGGCATAGATGGTCACCACCACTTGGCTGCCGGTTTGGTGCCAGTCCTGCCGGCAAGAGACCAGCTTCTTGTCCTACTGCCGAAAAGAGCCAGTTAACATTCCCACCTGCCCACTTCCTAGTCATGAAGCAGCCATTTCCCTCCAGGCAAGTGGGCCTTGAAAGGCTGGTGCGGGGAGGGTATCTTAGCTGCAAAGCTAGGATGAGGACAGGCAAGGAGCCCCTTTTCATAGGAAGCCCAGTAAGCACAGGAGCACACTAAGGTGGTTGATGAGCAGAGGAGAGGGTAATTTTCTTTCTTTCTTTCTTTCTTTCTTTCTTTCTTTCTTTCTTTCTTTCTTTCTTTCGCACTTCTCAACCCAACTCCTGAACTGGAACACAAAGCAGTTCTCCAGCCAAGCAATGTGTGTAAGAGGGGCAAGTATGTGTCAAAATGTATGTATATACGTGAGAACAACGCATGGAATCCCATCGAAACACCTTGCAGAAATGTGTGCATTGCTCAAAACCGCATGCAAAAATAGATTTGTTAGGAGAAATTCACACCAGGCCGCTGATTAATTTTCATGGTGATTTCTTAAAATCCAGAAATTTCTGCGGACATGTGGGGAGCTGAATTTAATAAACTGAAGGAGGGGAGGGGAGAGAGACTGAGAAAACTGAAATGGAGCGATTTGCCCATCCCTAACAGGGGACCAGAGGAGCATGTGTTCCTCACCTGCTTCTTCACCCAGGTGTGCTTCCCTCGGCTGCAACCCTTTTGCTCCAGGAATGCTGTGAAGTCGGTGGTTTTCATTCCACAGCAGCTCCAGTATTTCATGCTGGGAGGGTGGGGGAATCAAATGAACCAATAGGAGAGAAAAGCACAGAAAATAATTAAGCCACCCCTGAATGCTTGCCTTGATCCTACTTTGGCTATTTGAATGTAGCAAATTGTTCCTAAGCTGTCTGGTTGCCAGCAGAAGATTGGAAGACTGGAAGAACAGATAAAAGAACGTCCTTCTGCACACAGCACTTAGTTAAACTAAGGAACTCATTCCCACAGGAGGCAGGGATGACCGTGGACTTGGGTGGCTTTAAAAGAAGATTGGGAAAATTCATGGAAGAGGATAAAGCTATCAAGGGCTTCAGGCCATGATGGAGGCTCTGCTCTGCCTCCACAGCTGGAGGCAGCAATGCTTCTGATTATCAGTTGCTGGAAACCTCAGGAAGTAAGAGTGTTTGCAGGTTTCCCAAAGGGGCATCTGGTTGGCCACTGTGAGAACAGAATGCCGGCTCTTCGTATGCTAGGGTTGCCATATGTCATACCCGGAATACTGCAGCCAAAAGCAGAATCTGGGCGGAAATCGGCTAAATGTTAGGGAAAATCTGCATGTATGGCAACTGATGTCAGCAGTGTCATTCTTGCCCATGTCCCGCAAAAAATAGCTCAAAAACATCCAATTATTTTGCGAGTAAAGCTCAACAACTTTGGGCAAAACCAAAAAATCTGGACACTTTTGTCCGGATTTTCACTTTTTGAAACATGGCGACCCAATCTTATGCCTTCCCAGACCCCAGCACTTTCTCTACTTTACTCCTGTCTCAGGTCACTGATGGGGAACAATGAGCTCTAATGGGCATTTAGGCTGCTTTTTGTCACAAGCCGCCTTGGAATGCATCTTCTACACTAGAATCTACAGGATGGGGGGAGGCAGAAGCTTGACTGACCAGAGTGAGCACAGGGAAAGCATGTACATGAGGCGAGCTCTATTAAGCAGAAGTATTTGGGAGAGGAGTCCTAGATTTTGCCAGATATGGACTGGGGTCCAGTGCTGTGTGCTTGATTCCGTACCCTGGAACGACCTGCTTGAGCTGTACGAGTATGATAAAAGAGCAAGGGCATTGCACCCTGTAGAGCACAATGCAGGAACAGAATAGCGCCAGCACACAACTGCTGACAAAGAGAAACCGTCCTCCAACTGGCCAGCATGGGTTGAGCATGGGAGACGAAGCACCCCATGATCCCACAGGCAGGGCTGGAGAAATTGCACCTTACCCTTCGTGGAAGACAGGCACCCCAGGGTGGAATGTGCAGGTCTCCCTATTGCTTTCTTCCCCCTGGTAAACCTGGAAGATAAGCCAGGGCAGAAAGGTCAGCCAAGCGGCCTTGCGGGAGGCAGAGGCCAAACCATCTCTCTGCTGGCCAGAGAAGCCCCAGGACCACCCTTTGCTTCCTGATGCACCATCCACAGTCGAGGGCTCCATTTCCCAGCCGGAATCTTGTTTGGAGAGGAGAAACCATGGATCAAGGCCAGTGGTGGCTGGTGTCCTTTGGGATTGGCAGATGGTATGGAGCCCAACAGTAGGTGGCGCCAGAGCCAATGACAGACAGAAGCAAGAAATTCCAGCTCTGTCCTCATCCTTCCCTGCTGCTGACCTTTGCATTGAGACTTAGGAAGAGGAAACTGAGCAGCCTCCACGGATTGGGCTCTAGGCTTGAGGCAACATTCCTCAATGTTGTACCCTCCAAACGCTGGACTGCAACTCCCATGAGAGACTGTGTGGTATAGCAGTTAGAGCACCGGACTATGTGAGGATCAGTGTTCAAAGGCCAATTTTGCCATGAAGCTCACCAAGTGGCTCTGGGCCACTCCTTGCCTCTCAGCCTAACCTACCTCACAGGGTTGTTGTGGGGATTAAATGGAGGGGGAACCACGTAAGCTGCCTTGAGCAACTTGGAGAAAGAGGTGGGGTGTGAATGCAGCAAATAAATAGATAAACTTGGTGCCCTCCAGATGTGGTCGGACTACAACTCCCATGAGCGCCAGCCACACCTTTCCCTGGTTCTGTGAAATGTGTGTGAACTGGCTCATCATCAGCTCTAAATTCCACACTGGAGAAATATCCCCTAAACCCCACCCTTTCACAATCAGGCAGGGTAAAGCAATCTCCCCCAACCTGGTGCCCTTCCAAATGTTGAACTACAGCTCCCAACATATGAGCTGACGGTGACGGCTGGGAACCATGGGGGGCAGGAGTCCAAAATGTGCGGCTGGGGTAGGTTGCCTTAAGGCTTGCTCAGAAGTTCACATCAGAGATGCAAAGTCTCAGAGCAGAGGGCGTAAATGAATGGGAGGGAGGGGCAGTATTGGAAATCTGAGCAAACTCTCATGGAAAGAGAGCACAGGCTTGAGGAGACATGCTGGGAGTTTAGAAGGGGAGGGGCAAAAACCCAAACACAGGACTCACCGCCTTGCAGCCAGAGTTCTTGCACGTGGTGCCAGCGCTCACCTCCAGGGAAGCTGTTATGGTGAGGCACAAATGCAAAATCAGGCAAACATCTCGAGGGCACTTTGTAAACCCCCAAATGACAGGCCACCCCACCCACTTCTAGGAGTTTAGCCCTGTTGACTCTGTAAAGTGCAATCCACTGTGGTTGATTAAAGTCCAGGGAGATCCTATGCTAACAGCCCTGAGCTCGTAGATTTGGGTGACTGGTTTGCTGTGCGCTGCTACTGATAAAAAGGGGGGTGGGCAGGTGAGCCTGTAGATGCTCAGCACAAAGGCAGCAACCCCAACCCCAACCCCCTGTAATAAAGCTCATGTTCTATTGCTCAGTGCCGTATTGGATACCAAGAGTTTACATTTTTATCCAGCAGAGCAACTGGTAGCCGCCACAGCCTCCTGCTTGTAGCAGAAAGGGACCCAACTCAGATTTTCTAAAATGAAAACGTGGTTGCTCAGACTGCTTGGACTTCTTGAACTTGGGCCTTAAACAAGATGGGGGAGCCCCCTGCCACTGCCGCATCTCCATCATATATTTAAAGCACATAGCTTTCCCCAAAGAATCCTGGGAACTGTAGTTTGTTAAGGGTGCTGGGAATTATAGCTTTGGAGGGAGGGTAACCTACCATTCCAAAGATTCTCTGGGGAGAGCCATGTGCTTTAAACATGTGTCAAATGTGCTTTAAACATTTGCTGCAGATGCAATCTTATTTGTTGGGGGGGTGAGTTTTGTCTTTGTTGTTGGTTTTTATTCTGTGAAAGGGGTATTTTGTGGTGCCCACAGCTTCTTAGATTTCCAAATATGCCTGCAGGCACCAATCCTTCCCAAGTACAATCCCTGTCCTCCACTCCTGTACCCCTTTGTAGTTATTTCCCACCTCACCCTCCCAAACCAGCAAGGCTCTTACGAGCGTCTGCTGAGCCATGAACTGGAGGCTGGTCCTTGGGGGTCAAATCCAGCTTGCTCAGGGCCTGCGCCAGAGATCCGGACACTTTCACTGGCAGCAGCTGTTTAGGCTCATCAGAACTGGAGAACATTATCAAAATAAAAAACAGAAGAGATTTGGTGATATATTAAGATTTGGAGTTACTGCCAAGCTTCATCTGAAACAGGGTTCCAAGAAGGTGGGAACCCTGCCATTTTTGCCATGTGCCACCCCCTTCACAAAATGTGCAGTTCACCTGTGGAATTCCCTGCCACAAGGCCCCAGGGCTTTCAACAGGAATTAGCCACAGCACCAAAATTGGGCCTTCATATCTGGAGGCAGTCTGCCTCTCAGTGGCAGACACTGGGGCATACAACAAGGAAGAGATGCTGCCTTTGCACTCGCAGGCTGGACTAGAAGGAATCTTAGTTTGATCCAGCAAGAGCCTGTAGCTCAGTAGCAGAGCGTCTGCTTTGCATGCAGAAGGTCCCAGGTTCAACCCCAAATGGCATCTCCAGGTAGGGCTGGGAATGTCTCTGCTCGATGCCCTGGACAGATGCTGTCTATCAGAATAGATGAAACTGAGCTGGATGGCCCAATGGTCTGGCTCAGTACAACAGACCCTCCAAGTGTCTCTATTTTCCAGGGATGGTCCCAGATTTACAGAAGCCGTCCTAGTTTCAGATTTGATCCTGGAATGTACTGCTTTTCCTTAAGACATCCCTATTTCCATCAGAGAAATGTTGGGAGGTTTTGGCTCAGTTATGCGACGCAGACCTGTATAAGGAAGTTTTTCTTAATGTTTAATGTTTTATTATGTTTTTATATGTGTTGGCTAACCGAATCAGATGGTGGGGTATCATTATCATTGAATAGGATATCTCTATTGTCATTGGAGAAATGTTGGAGGGTATGGTACAAGGCAATTTTTTAACCCATTGCCCCTGGTCCCAGGAGAACGGCCTGCCCTTTCTCCCCACCTCACCTGGGCCTCTCACGCTCCATCATCTCTGCTGACTTTGGCCCCTGGATGATGACCTCAGTGCTTGTCTTGACCTTTGGCTCCCTCGAGGCCTCCTCTGGCTCTGGAGGCTTCTCATTGCTGTGATACCCTTTGGTGCAGCCCTTTGGGGACAAAATGCATAGTGTCTGGCCCTAGTTTGAACCTCTCCACAAACAAATCAGGAGGAATGCTCAATAAACAATTCGCCTGGAAGTGTCCAAAGCTGTAGGAAGCAGTGGTCCACTAAGGGCCCCTTCACATGTCACAAAATAACTCTGCAGAAGGCACATGATGTGTCCATGTACTTGTAAGCACATTACCATAGCACATTAGTAGCACTCATTTATATTGTGAGGAAGATCCCTCCTGCCCTTGAAAGTGAGTGCTCTCCTATTCCATGCACCGACTGCTTACGTCTCCATGCACATTCATGTGAGTGTCTGCCATAAGAGATGGAGGCAGGGGCCAGAGCTCTGTGGTAGACCACCTGTTCTGCATGCAGAACATCCCAATTCAGTTCCCAACATCTCCCGCCTAAAAGGATCTCAGTAGCAAAACTACCAAGTGGAAAGAAAATATTGGGCTAGGTGGTCCAGTTGGCCTGATTTAGGAAAGCTCAGCTTTATATGTTCAAGACGTGACAGGTTGATCCAGTGCACGTCAATATAACATTTCACCATCTGCTACCTTTGCTGAAATAGCCATTTTAATTTAGCTGTTTTGCTAGTGCTTGTTTGGCTGCTTTCCAGTTGTTAATTACCTGCCTTTGAGATGGGATGGGGCATAGCTCAGTGGCAGAGCATCTGCTTTGCATGCAGAAAGTCCCAGATTCCATCCCTGGTGTCTCTAAGTAGGGCTGAAAGAGATCCCTAAACCCTGGCGAGCCACTGCCAGTCCATGTAGACAATATTGAGCTAGATGGACCAATGGTCTGGCTGAGTATAAGGCAGCTTCCTATGACTCTAAGGGTCAGCAGGTTGGATATTTACATAAAGGCAATGGTCATCAGAACATCTGCCTGAACCTCCAACATAGGGCTCATACAGTTCAAATAAATTCACCCAAAAGAGCGGCACACCAGAGATTGGTCAAAACTCATTTGGCTCACAGGAGTCAGCACTATGGGGTAAAGGGGAAGATCCAATGGGCACAGAACACACCTTTATGGAGAGGAATTCTGAGAAGTCCGTGGTTCGTTTCTTGCAGCAAGACCAGCCCTGAGAGGAATAACAGAGGGGTAAGTCCTCCATTTCACAAACACAGCAACCCACAAACAATGGTTGCCAGAGGCAACTAGAAATTTAATGCTGGTGTCTGGCGGGGGAAACCTGTGTGCTCTTTTACAGCCAGAGGAGTGGCATATTTTCTTTTTTAACCACCAGTAACACCGGGGGGGGGGGGGGGGCGGCAGCAACAAGTCCCAGAATGCAGCATTGGTGCTGGGAGGACAGGGGCTTTTCTTTCTTTCTTTCTTTTTTGCAAACTCATACCACCAGTTCCCCAGTCCTCACAGTAAACAGTGGGCACAGAACAGATGCTCTTAATTCACAGCCATGGAGCATGAAGTGAGAAAGCCAAGTTCACATCCTCAGCGTACATTTAACAGTTCCCTGCAGGAACTGCAGTTTGTTAAGGTTCCTGAGAACTGCAGCTCTGTGAGGGAGGGGGTCTCCTATCATTGGCAGACTTGGATGTCACCAAAATTTGCACACCCACCCAGCCCTCATGCTGCTTTCACAAAAGTGGGCGAGGAGGCAGTTCTGCTTTGGGAAGGAGGCATGAGGTTCTGGCAGGGCCCTGGAGCCCTCCCAAGCTCCCATATCATCCCAAAGTTGGGAATGCATTAACTAGGTTTTGGGAAGGAGAAGGGAGGCCTCTAGGACACTGTCAGAGTCTCAGGCTTCCTTTCCAAAGCCCAGTGCCTCTGCCTTCTCTCCTTCCCTTAAAGGTAAAGGTAAAGGGACCCCTGACCATTAGGTCCAGTCACGGACGACTTTGGGGTTGTGGCGTTCATCTTGCTTTACTGGCCAAGGGAGCCGGCATACAGCTTCCGGGTCATGTGGCCTATTTATCTACTTGCACTTTGACGTGCTTCTGAACTGCTAGGTGGGCAGGAGCAGGGACCGAGCAACGGGAGCCTCACCCCGTGGCAGGGATTCGAACCACCAACCTTCTGATCGGCAAGCCCTAGGCTCTGTGGTTTAACCCACAGCACCACCTGCGTCCCTCCTTCCCTTGCACAGCCCTAAATCCTCCCTTGCTCCTAACAACTCACAGTCATCACCCTTAACAAACTACAGTGCCCAGGGTTCTTTGGGGGAAGCCATGATAGTTTAAAGCGGTATGATAGGAATTTCAAGGGCTACTAAGCCCAGCCAAAATGTAAAGCAACAGGACGCGCCCCCCCCCCATACACACAAATACCTGATCAAGAACCTGCTATTCTCATGCCTTATGCCAGCCTCTCCAGACCCCACTGCCCAGTCAGACCCTGCACAATCCTATGCAAGGATGTGGCACTGCAGTGATGATCTTTATCCCATTGCCCTGCTCTGCCCAACCAACTCACCTTCAAGGCATCATGGAAGATGGGTAAACCCGGATGGTAGAGGCAGGAGTCTGAGAGTGGGAAACAAAAATGGTGGAAATCAACAGTTCAGCCAGAAGAATCACAGAGTTGGAAGGGACCCTGAGGATCATCTATTCCAACCCACTGCAATTGCAGGAATAAGCTGATGTCCCATATGGGGATCAAACCTACAACCTTGGCATTATCAGCACCACACTCCAACCAACTGAGCTATCCAGGCTCTCATCTTACTGAATCAGGCCAAAGGCTCATGTAGCCCTGCATCACATTATCACAGTGGGCAACTGGATCCTTTTGTGAAGTACCTGTATTACTTTTCTCACCCCTGAACCCTCAGATATCCTTCTCACTGGGCATTCAGGACAATTTGTCTTGGGGCAGTACTGGGGAGTGGTTGCACATGATCCCACTTTTCATACTGTTCGCACTTGCAAAGGTTCTAGGGTGAACATGTTTCTGCATTTCCAGTCTGTGCATGTTCCATAGCCGCCTGCTGAAACCTTGCAGCTTTTCAACAGTCTAGGTTTTGTTCGACTTTCGTTGTGCTATTTTATTTATTTATTTATTTATTTATTTATTTAAACAAATTACATATCCCTTGACTACAACAGTCTCTATTGTACAATACAAAAAAATCAGTTAAAACTAGAAAATCAAACATCCATTGAAGGAGTGTCTCCACCCTCATCGTTCAGTCCAGACACTGAAATCCAGCTCTAAGGGCCTTCTGGGGGTTTCCTCATGGCAAGAAATGAAGCTACAGAGAACCAGGCAGAGGGTCTTCCCAGTGGTGGCACCCGCCCTATGGAATGCCCTCCCATTAGAAGTCAAGAAAATGAGTAACTACAGTATATACTGTAATCTTTAGAAGACATCTGAAGGCAGCCCTGAATAGGGAAGGCTTTTAATGTGTAATGTTGTGCTATGTTTTTATTTATGTTGGAAGCTGCCACGAGTGGCTGGGGCCGGCCAGTCAGATGAGCAGGGTACAAATAATAGAATTATTATTATTATGCCTGCTGGAACAACAACAACAACAACAACAACAGAATATTCAGTAGGTGCCAGAGGTTCAACAGGGAGGGGGCCTCTCTGGCCTCAACAGGAAGGGAATTCCACAAAATTGTGCCCTCAATACTAAACACGCTGTTCCTCTGAGCCATGGGGGGCCACGAACAGTGAGTCCCCCAAAGACCTCTGTCCTTCAAATGTATGGTGAGTACACAGCCAGAGACAGATCTGCAAAGTCATGTTTTAAATGCATTTGCTTCTTTTGTGTTTTTAAGTGTTTTTAATCATCTTACCCATAAATTTAGGGACACGGGTGGCGCTGTGGGTTAAACCACAGAGCCTAGGGCTTGCTGATCAGAAGGTTGGCAGTTTGAATCCCCGCGACAGGGTGAGCTCCCGTTGCTCGGTCCCTGCTCCTGCCAACCTAGCAGTTCAAAAGCACGTCAAAGTGCAAGTAGATAAATAGGTACCGCTCCAGCGGGAAGGTAAACGGCGTTTCCGTGCGCTGCTCTGGTTCGCCACAAGCGGCTTAGTCATGCTGGCCACATGACCTGGACCGGCTCCGTCAGCCAGTAATGCGAGATGAGCGCCACACAACCCCAGAGTCAGACACGACTGGACCTAATGGTCAGGGGTCCCTTTACCCTTAAATTGCCTTGAGACTGTGGTTTAATTAATCAACGGTAAAGATTAGTAACAATAATGTAATAACAATATATTGTTGTCTTCGAGTTTTTCCCTTACAGAGATTCCTGTCCTGTGAACATCAGGCAGAAATTTAGCCTCTTATCTGGAGTGATCACATCACCTGTTGAACTCGCCGGAAAGGCACAGGAAAGAAAGAAAGCGATAATACTACACGCGCGCACGCGCACATGCGTACGTGTCAACTGTGAAAGAAACTCTCCTAACTTACACGTACACTTCCTTGCAAACAAGCTTCCTGCGGTTCTCCTGAGTGGCGTGGGAACTCGCACTGAGTCACGTGGACATCAGAGGCCGCCCATCGCTCCTCCCGGACGGTCCTCTGGCTTACCTTGCGTGTTCTTCTCCGGGTCAAACTTCTGCCCGCATCCCTTGTTGTAGCAGAGCAAAGCCATATCCTGGGTCGGTAATCCAGACCACGACAAAGGCAGGAAGGCAAGCAAGCAAGCAAGCAAGCCGGGCCGGCTCTGTCACTGTCCAGCACGCATCCCTGTCAGTCAGAGAGGCTCTCTCGACCGCAACTTTCGGGGCTGGGCGCAAAACGAGCCCTGGCTATCTTTAGCAGGCGGCAAGGGGGAGGGCCCTGCAACCGGATCCCGGCCCAAAGATGGGCATGCAACCCGCTCGGCCTACCATGAACAAGCAGGCGTGGGTTGCCCCGGCGGGGAGGAGGGCACAGCGCAATGGGGCGGCAGCAGCAGTAGCTGGAGCGCAGGACATAAAGGGCTGGTCCTCTCCATATTTAAGATGCTCAGATCAGCCGTTGTTTGGGCTGCGTTGCATTTAAGTACCCCCCTGCCCCCGCAAATAATTTTATTTGTTTTTATTTATTACATTTCTATACCAGCTTTATCTTCCAAGGATCTCAAGGTGTTGTACGTGGTTCTCCTCCTCCCCATTTCATCCTCACAACAACCCTGTGAGGTAGATCAGACCAAGAGATGGTGACTGGCTCAAGGTCACCCAGGGAGCTTTCATGGCTGAGCGGGAATTCAAACCCCTGGTCTCCCAGCCAGGTTCTAGTCCAACACTCGTAACCATTCCCAGGAACGGTGGTTTGTTAAGGGTGCTGGGAAGTGTAGCAAGGCCAGCCAAAGACATTTTGGCACCTGAGGCAGGGAATAAGGGGTCAGGAAAGATCTACAAGAGGAACAATAGCTGAGTCCATAGAGCATGGGTAGGCAAACTAAGGCTCGGGCCAATTGCCTTCTAAATCTGGCCCACGGACGGTCCAGGAATCAGTGTGTTTTTACATGAGTAGAATTTGTCCTTTTATTTAAAATGCATCTCTGGGTTATTTGTGGGGCATAGGAATTCGTTCATTTCCGCCCCCCCAAAAAAAAATATAGTCCAGCCCCCCACAAGGTCTGAGGGACAGTGGACCGGCCCCCTGCTGAAATAGTTTGCTGACCCCTGCCGTAGAGACTCAATCTCGGGCCCACATTGGGCATAAGATCCCTGCAAGGAAGAGGAGTGGACTAGATGACTCTTGGGGTCCCTTCCAACTCTACAATTCTATGATTCCAAGTGGGGTGGGAAAGAAAGATCAATGTTGGGATGTGCTGCCCCACTGGACCCTGACACCTGAGGTGGTTGCCTCACCTTGCCCTGTGGGTGGGCCAGCCTTCTGTGAGGGCTAAACTACAGTTCCCATAATTGTTATTTTTCAGGGAGAATCGATTTGCCTTAAATGTATTGTGTGCGTGCAGCTTTTGTTTCTCCTGCATCTTTGGCCTGGCTTCCCCACCCCACTCTGGTGCTCAAATCCCCAAACCCCACAATCTTGACATCTTAGGGTTTTTGTAGCAGATGGTGCATTTCGTACTTTGAACACAAACCCACACTGGTTGGGAGGATGCATGTCCTTACCAGAAGTGGGGGGGGGGACTATGGGCAGAGGCAGATTTAGGGGGTGTATGACCAGTTCGGTTGCACTGGGGGCAAAGTCTGGGGGGAACTGCGAGGGGGCGCACCAAATTTTGGAGTCACAAAAATCACTGCTGAAATTTGAAAATCCAAGGTGTGCCACTGCTGTGGGGTCCACTTCCTCAAGATGTAGTTGTGGTAGCTCTTTATTTAGGTGGCTTTGAAAAAATAGGCAAACTTTGCGGCTGACAACGACTTCCAACCATAATAGCTATGTTCCACCTCCACTGTTGGAGCTGCTAGAGAATCACGTTTTGTTGCTTTTTTGTGGGTTTTGTGGGGAGAGTGCTGTTGCACTCATGTCCTGCTTGAGAGCTTCCCATAGTACTTTTTAAAAAAAATCTATTATTTGCTTTTACATCACATTTCTTCTCCAAAGAGCTCAAGGTGGTGTACATACAATTTCTGCCCCTCATTTAATCCCTACAACAACCCTGTGAGGTCGCTTAGGCTGAGAGGCACAGGCCAGCCTCCAAGGCTGCACCCAGTGAGCTTTGTGACTGAGCAGGGATTCAAACCCTTGTCTCCCATGTCCTAGTCTGGCACCCTTACCATTACACTATGGTGCTGACCCCTTCTGTTATTACCACTTTGTCATTTTTCACACTGAAGTGTCTCAGAGCAACTTACGGGATAAAAATAGGAACCAAGAAAAAAAAATAAAACCAAACGTAAGAGCAGCAATAAAATAATAGGCTTCTGGCACTCAGAGAACAGGATGTGAGGTGACAAGATGGGCCTTTTTGCCTGATCTGGTGTTCTTGTGTGCATGCATTTGGATAGCTCAATCAGTAGACCATGAGACTCTTAATCTCAGGGTCATGGGTTTGAGCCTCACATTGGGCAATATTCCTGTATTGCAGGGGGTTGGACTAGATGACCCCTGTGACCCTCTTCCAACTCTACAATTCTATAATCTTCTTCTATTTCCTGCCCTACATCCACACTAATCAGCTCAGTGGGGATCACGTGAGAAAAGACCCAAAGGCTATTGTCCCTAAAAGATTGCTAACACAAGTCTGTTCCAGTCAGTTGGATGGAAAATGACACAACCAATCGGGCCCACCTACCTCCATCCCTGCTCCCTGTGAGCATCTGTTTCCAGATTCCTTGTACAGATGCAAGAATATTGTAATGGCTGCATATGGTGTTTTAACTGGAGGCACAACCATGCAATGCACATACCTTCTCCAGAAGGCATTGCAGAAGAAGATGTGATGCCCAGCACACGGATGAAGAACAGGGGTGTTCACATAGTCCATGTGGTATAGCAATTAAAGTGCAAGACATAGGAGACTCGGGTTCAAATCTCCACTAAGCCTCAAAGCGCACTGAGTGACCTTGGGCCAGCCACTGCCTCTCAGCCTACCCTACCTCACAAGGTTGTTTTGGAGTTTAAATTAAGAGGAGAGAGAGCTGCATAGGCCACTCTGAGCTCCTTGGAGAAGAAATGTGAGATACGAATGCTAAAGATACATGGGTAGGCAAACTAAGGCCCGGGGGCCAGATCTGGCCCAATCACCTTCCAAATCCAGCCCATGGACAGTCTGGGAACCAGTGTTTATTTCTCTATTTCCCGAGATCCCACACAAATCTCGATATTTGCCGGACAATATATGTACAAAAAACCCGAAACAAAGCCTGGAGTGGGCTAAAAGAGGAGAGAGCAAAATGCAATGGTTGGTCTTGCTTCCATGGGGCCTCATTCAGCCAGCTGCACACATGCCCTGCATCTGCAGGTGAACTGGAAACTGGAGAAATGCTGTAATTACCTGCATTCTTCCTCATCAGCGCCATCCATCATGCTATTATAGTCCAAAAGATCTTGAAAAAAGCAATCTTGGGCTGTCTCCCGATCCCAACCCACTGATAGATACCCTGAAATCCAGAAAGCACTACCCTACCCCCCCCATTTCCTGCCTTGAGCCAAGGGTGTCCCCTCCAAGATCCCCTTGAGAGAGGTTGACCATTGCAGTTCCGTTCAACCAAGAAAATCCCCGGCTCTCTCCGTCCATCAACAAAGTCCCTGTTTCTCTGAGACGGAGTCCAGACTTCAGGTTGTCCTCTCTGCTAGGCTGGTCAGCTTTTTCTGAGTCAGTTCATAGGCAAGGAAGAGGGCACCATTGGATGGCAGGGCACGGATCACCGTGGGCATCAGCCCGCAGTAAAGAGGCATAAACCCTACAAGAAAAAGGAACATATAAAACCATCTTATACCAGGCCACACTATTTGTCAATCTATCCCAATATTGTTTGCTTTGGAGGGCAGCTGATGTAATGGGGCTGAGACAGAGAGGGGTCTTTCTCAGCACTTATTATTATTAAATTGTTGTTGTTGTTGTTAGTTAGTTAGTTAGTTACTTCTTATACACCAAAATGGTTTCTAAGTAGTTTACAACTGTACAAATCAATACATAATTAAATACATATGAACAAATCCATTAGGGAATTAAAACATCCTCAATTAAAATATAAAACAATTAAGAAATGTGTGATAAAAACCATTAAAAGCAATAAAACCAGAAATTCAAGTTCAGGAGAATGCTTGCCTAAACAATTCTGTCTTCAGGAACTGGCAGAATGCCAATGTATTTCAGCACGGAGGACTGGGATTGAACCTGAGGCCTTTTGCATTTAAAGCACCTGCTCTGATCATCCATACCCATAGAAAGAGGCAATAACAAGGCAGTATTTTGATGCTACTAACATGAGTTTGGCCAAACTGCGAGAGGCAGTGAAGGATAGGTGTGCCTGGCGTGCTCTGGTCCATGGGGTCACGAAGAGTCGGACACGACTGAACGACTGAACAACAACAACAACAATTTTGATGCCTAGTGGGGAACTTCTGACCACAGTCCTAATTGGGCACCTCAGTTTATCCATTGAGGCCATTTTGGCCAACCACAGACACATATGGTCTCAGGTCAGGCACATAATGATTGGGCTTGGCTGAAAGGGGTTTTTCAGACACAGCCCCTGTGTACCCGACTCTGCAAGCACTGACAGTTAGCTAGTTGCTGGAGCTTGCAAAGCTCTGTGCCTTTGCCCACAGGGAAGATAAAGATCCCAGCTGGAGGATCCAAGTCCCTGCCACTGCTCTCACTTGAAGCAGCATTAGCCAACTTTGGCAAAGCCTGCAGGTATACTACAATACTTCACCAAGGGAGCTCCCATTTCATTAATATGTAAGGAGAACTTAAGAAAGAGCCTCATTGGATCAGGCAAAGGCTCTGTCTCCCACTGTGGGTAATGAGTGTCTCTGGGAAGCCCAGAAGGACATAGGTCACATGTTCCTACACACACAAACACACACACAGTTTGTCCCTCAGAACCACCTGGCATTCAGAGGCATTGAATGCCAGTGATGCCAGAGGCAGCATTTAGCCATCACGACTAATGCCCACTGACAGCACTAATGATTCCATCAGGCGGTGCGAGAAAAGAAGCAGGGCTATCCCATTGCCCCTGCTAAGAGACCAGCTGCATTTGTCCCTCCCTAAGAGCCCCTAAGAAGGACATGGCTGGCGCTGTGGTCTAAACCAGTGTTCCCCAACCTTGGGCCTCCAGCTGTTTTTGGACTACAGATCCCATCATCCCTAGCTAGCAAGGCCAGTGGTCAGGGATGATGGGAGTTGTAGGCCAAAAACAGCTGGAGGCCCAAGGTTGGGGAACACTGGTCTAAACCACTGAGCCTAGGGCTTGCCAATCGGAAGGTCGGCGGTTCGAATCCCCACGATGGGGTGAGCTCCTGTTGTTCGGTCCCAGCTCCTGCCCACCTAGCAGCTCAAAAGCACGTCAAAGTGCAAGTAGATAAATAGGTACCGCTCCGGCAGGAAGGTAAACTGTGTTTCTGTGCACTGCTCTGGTTCGCCACAAGCGGCTTAGTCATGCTGGCCACGTGACCCGGAAAACTCCCCTTTTTCCTTGTGCGTTGTGCCTTTTCCATTGTAGCCCTGAGGGCAGGGATTGTCTGACTACTCATCTTTGTAAGCCACTCTGGGAACCTTGCCAGCTTAAGGACAATTAAAAAAAAATGTTTTAAATAAACAAATGTCTAGGAAGTACTTGCCTTCTGTACGTAAGATGTGTAAGAAGGAGAGCAGGAAACCATCTTGCCGCCCAGCCATGGACAACACCTGGATCCGTGATTTCACTGAGTCAATGGGATAGACAGCCAGCCAGAAAGCAGCACCACCAATTCCGCCACTCACAGTCACAGGGAGAGCACCTGCAAAAAGTAGGTGTAGCTTAACGGTCACCGTTGTTGCTCAAGCAGATTATGTGCAAGTGCATCTAGGCAAGACCCACTTCTGGAACATTTCAAAAAGCTTAAGATGGGTTTACACAATAGCAGGCTCTCCAACAGAGCAGAGTGTTGGTAAATTCTGAAGTGCAGACACTCCTATTAGCATTGCCTTCTAAGAGTATATGCTAAAAATGATTTTTGGCTATTACACACCACTTTGCTTAGCATCCATCCTGATAAAGAGTTCCGATGAACTCATAAGCCTTCTCGTTACTTTATGACATTTTTGGTTAACTATAATATAGGGGCTTTGCAATGATGGGAGTTGGGAGTACAATATGGTTTCAGGGTACCAGTTTGGAAAAGGCTGCCCTAAGGGCCATGAATTGCTGAAGCAGAGATGGGGAACTTGTGAATCTAGCTGGACTCCAGCTCCCATCAACCTAACCTTTGGGCCATGCTGGCTGGGGCTGATGGGTGTTAGAGTCCAATCATTTCATGAGTGCTGCAGGTGCTCCCTAGCCCAGAGGATGATAACACTGGGCTAGATGGGCAATAATCTGAAGGCAGCTCTGCATCAAGAAGTTTTTAATGTTTGACATTTTATTATGTTTTTATATGTGCTGGAAGCTGCCTAATGATGATGATGATGATGATGATGATGATGATGTTTCATGGGTCAGGCAAACTTCATAGCCTCAGTAGTGGCCAAGTGATGACCAAGAACTTCCTGCCTACTTATTTGACAGGTACATCCACTATATTCTTTTAAACACCTGCTGAAAACTTTTCTGTATTCAGCAAATCTATCCAGACACGTGAATTATTTACAGTCATTTCAGATGTTTCATTGATTTCATCCTTCATAAACGGTTTTATGCATATCTGTTTTTAGTTGCTTTGCACATCCTAATCATGCTTTACCGGTATATATAAAGTCAGACTGCATGCTGCTTGGATACTTTCTTTGAGCAAGCCATTTATGGATTTTCTAAATAAGCAAACGAAAATGAATGGTGAGGAGGCTGGCATGGAAGCAGGCAGCTGCTTTCCTCTTTGGATCAGAGCCCTTCCACCACAATCACTGTGTCAGAGCTCCCCAGAAGGAAGGGGCTGGCATTCCCTAGAGGAATCATCGGTACATTCTAGGACATGCAAGATTCTGCTTGGCTCTGGCACCTGCTGGCAAAGTCTGCGCTCTTCCAGAATCCCCTTCCTGCATTCCTGGCAGGCGGGCAGGCAGGCAGAGCAGCTGGAACAGGTGTGAGAGCAAGAAAGCCAATTCTAATGGAATCACTCTTCAGGGCACCTCTGAAAGGCAAATTTAGGCATGCCACCACCACACAGAAGCATCCAAGAAGAAGATCATTCTAAGCAAATATATATTTTCTGTGCCAGAGTATTTACATTGGGGCTTCTCATTAAACACCCAACAGCAAGTTCTGCTGACTACCCAAATACAACTAAACTGAACCCTTGCTATTAACTGTTGGATCTCCCCCAAGAGGGGACCCCTCCTCCAGGTGTCCTTTGTATTGTCCATTCAGGAAGATTTGGGTTCATGGTGGTATTTAGGCAGTTATCTGCTGTCTTGCTTTCCATATACTGTACTGTTTGCAGCTGCAAAAGATGTTTGGATGGATATACTGTTTCATTTACAAATCAGTGCTTATCTTGTAACTTTCTACTGAAATCTTTTAAACTTTTTCTTGTCCTGCAGGGCAAAGGTGTATGCCCAGAAAACAATAATGCAGCATCATTGGGGTAGCACTGCAGAGCAACTAATAAAGCAGAATGATCTGCAGTTACCGGTAGTTCACCACTAATGCACTATCATTGCATCAACAGCACATTGTAGAATACCCCTACAAAAAAACAACAACCCTGGAAAGGCTGCTGCCTCTGACATCTTTCAGCTAATTTCTTTTTTCCCATTCTGTCTTACTCTGCTGGCTTACTGGGCAAAGCTGAGGACCCCTGTGGGGAAATCCCCCTGCTTCCAGGCTTTGCTTACCCAGCTCCTCCTTTGACTGTCCAGCCTGGAGGAAGAAGCTTCGGCTGACTTCATAACCCCCAAAGAAGAAGAAATAGCCAGGCACCTCCCGTAGCCATGTGCTGGTCAGACCCTGGAAGAAACCCAGGGGGCCCTCTGAATGGAAGATGGCTTTCATCACAGCCCAGGTAGAACTATAAGAGGGGAGAGAAGAAAGTCCCATGACACATGGAGGGCACAGAGAATCCATATTAGGGATAGATTGAGGGCCTCATTTCCCAATGGGCAGCCTTCCTGGGACTGCATGCCTGGGTAGCTGGGACAACAGATTTGACATTCATCTTTGTACAGGAGGCAACAGGCCAGTCTTGCAAAAGCCAGAGGCTTCCAGACACACTGTTTGTGGGAATTTGTGGGTGGAAGATACTGAACCCCTGGATTCAGCAAAAGTTAAACCAGAGCTTTCCAAACTTTTCCTGTTGGTGACACACTTTTTAGACATGCACCATTTCGCGACACAGTAATTCAGTTTTACTAGCAAACCGAAAGTTATCAACTAACCCCTTTCCAGCCCCAGGAGGAGCGCAGGGAGCATTCTCACAACACACCTACACACTGCAGCTGACACACTAATGTGTAATGACACACAGTTTGGCAAGCTCCGAGTTAAACTATAAGCCAGGCCAGCTTCTGTATGAGGTAATCGCCTGAGAGATGACCTGCTAAGAAAACAAAAGGAAGGTTATGAGCCATTAGGAAAGCCAAGGAGAGGGGGAGATGGAAGGAGCTCCTCCCTCAACTGTTAGTGAGAAAGTCAAAAGGCACTTGTTTTTGGTTGACTGTGATGTGAGCTAGAAGCTGGGGGAAAGCAGCAAGCAGAGGGTCAGAGACCCATGGCTGATTTCTGTTTGAATTCAAGGCTGCAGCCAGTGCTTTTTTCTGGGGGGATGCAGGGGTACGCATACCCCTAAACATTTTTTTAATAGAAAAAATGCACTGGCTGCAGCTATGGGAGACACGAGAACCTCTTGGAGTGTTAATGCTGTGAGCCCCTCCATCATAGGCTCAGGTTGCATATATCTTAAAGACACCCAGTCTTTGCTGTGCCTCAAAAGGAAATCCTGGGTGGGTGCTTGGAGCCCCTGGAATCTCACACCGCTGTGGAGACTGGGGTAGCATGCAACAGTGCATTTCTCCACTCAGGCAAGCAGGAGGCATTATTGGAGTTCAAGGACACATTGCAGCTAAGCGGAAAAAGCTGGGAGGGGTGTGGCCTAGGAAGGAGGTGTGGCCTATGATGAACTCAGAGGACCAGACACAGAAGCCAAGGAAGCCTCTCTCTCTTTCTCAATACATAATTAACATTGGGTATCCTTCCCCAATCTGGGACCTTCCAGATGTTCCAGCCAACAACTCCAATATGACAATTCCCATGAATTATTATTTTTTGGTGGGGCGAGGCATGATTGTTTAAAGTGGTACGATACTGCTTTGAATGTGTAGTGCAGAAGGGGCCTTAGATGCATAGCTGTCAACCCTCCATGCTGTTTCCCAGTGCTATAATAAGGGAATTTCCCACAAAAAAGGGAAAGGTTGACAGCTATGCTTAGATGGCTTCCCCTCTCAAAGGATTAAATTCACATGGGAGAGACGTCTCGGCACCCATTAGCCTGGATAACGAAATAGAGCCTCCATGTTGCGAGGCAGTCTACCTCCGAGTACCTGTGCCTCGACAGAGCTGTCTGCCCTGTGACCTTCATCTCATGGAGAGCTTGCATCCGGCACTTCACCAGCTCTGTGGGGCACAGAACCATGGAGGAGAAGACTGATGAGAAGGAGCCGGCAATCGCGCTGTGCAAATCACTGTAATAACCCGAGAAAAGAATCCTCAGAGGAAGGCGAAGACCAGAGGGCGGGTGGGGTGGGGGGAATCCCACAGCTAGGGAGCAGCCTTCAGTCCTCCCATACTCTATGTATTCGTTTGCCTTTCGCCAGCAGAAATGAGCTGATTAAGTCAATCAGCCCACTTGAACCTGGTGTCCTCCAGAAGTTTTGGGCTGCAACTCTGATTGGGAAGTCTGACCAGGCTGAGGAATTCTGAGCAAAAGGATCCTACCCAAAGTGATCCTACCCAGAGCAGCCTCCCACTCACCCACCCTTCCCTTTGTATTCTATTTGTTTATTTATTGCTTAAAACCCCCCTTTACACCTATGTTGCAAGCTACTGCAAGACCTATGCTATGTCAAAGATTTAAAAGACAAACTAAAGCTGCAGAATTTAAAACCTCAAGGATTTAAAACCTAAAAGAAAAAGCAAAACATCTGAGAGGCATTCAGGGCACGAGACCTCCTGAAATCAAACAGTTCTGACCAGGTGCCTGAAACTCAGAAGGGACTGTTCCTGTCTAACTTTCTCCGGAGGGGATTCCCATAGAGTTGGGCCCACAGTCCTGAAGCTATGACTCACCCTGGGCGTCCTGTGGTGGCTGGTGTCCATTGGGACTCATAGGGCAGACAATGTGGAGGCAAACAGTAGGGGGAGCCAGAGCTGAGGACAGGCAGATCCAACTAATTCCAGCTTTGCCCCCATCCACCTCCCTGCCTTCTAACAAGGCCAAAACTGAAACAGAGGAGGAGGAAGATGGCAGGTGAGCCCCCCACCCCACCCTGTGCTTGGCTGTAAGCAATAATGCACCACTGTTTATTATCAATGTCTCAGAGCCTCTGGCAGAAGAGGGGAAGAGAAAAAGACTATACCTGAGTTCCTGGACATTGCCCAACCCAAAGAGCTGCCTCACGAGCTGCTGGCAGAACCCGTAGCAGGCAAAAAGCACGGCGTTCTCCGCAACATTGGCCAGCAAGGCTGGAGTGGTGCCCTGGTAGAGCCCGTGCATGCCCTCCTGCTGGTAGGTCTTGACTGAGCAGTCAAAGAAGCCCTGGTACATTGTTGGGAAGGTCTGCATCTTCACCTTGATGGTGTCAAAAGGCTGCCCGGTCACCACGCATGCCACACCACCTGCAAAAAGCCACCCCACCCCAGGCAAGGTCACTCACTTACTCCTGAAATACAGGGCGGATCAAACCAACTGTACTGCAGTGTCCGCTTTGCAAAACGTACCCATGAAACATGTCAAGGGATGAGCATTAAAGGAGCAGCACTCATACACTCTTCCCGTTCTATAAGGCCTGCTTCTGTTCTAAGCTGCTATGATGTAAATGGGACATATTAGGGGGCCTCTCCCATATAAACGTGTCAGAGCATTCAGATCCACCATCTCAAGTCCCATGTCCCCATAGCCTTTGTTGGCATCTCTTCAGTGCCAGGATGACCTATATATTTTCCCTAACAAAGATTATGCTGCTTTGCTACTTCCTAACATGCTGCTAAACTTCCTGTGGCTACTTTAGGGTTTGTTTTGGTCTGTTTTTATGGTATAATGTATTTATATTTGTGTGCTGCATGTGTTGTAAGTTGCACGGAGACCTCCAAGTAACAAGCAACTGACAGTAAAAGAACAGCAATGAAGCTAAAGCTGCATCAATCTTGCCTCCATTCTTCCTCCTGCCTTTCCTTGTGTTTATTGGCTGGCCAGCCATGAGAAGTGGAGTCTTTTATGTGATGGCACCCATCACATGGCACCTTTGCCTTCTCCATTGCTGCTCGTTCTGCCCAGAGCACTAAATGCCCATTTATTTCATCTGGCTATTTCTCTGCTGACTTGGAATGTTATCTGTCAATGGCTTGGCGTTTCTAATTCGTCTCTGCTTGTCTTCACCAGTATTTATTTATAAAACCTACAAACAGCTTTTCACCACCAAAGTGGTCCCAAAGAAAGATTCAGAAAGCATGACAAGGAAAACAAAATTACAGTTTAAACGTTAAAATCAGCAGAAGTACATGCTGTACCATACGAAAGAGTTCAGAGCAGACCTGACCAAGACCTTTATTTTCTTTGATACATTTTGTGATGTTTTAGGGATATCTTGCACAGAGAAGTGGAAGAACAGAGATTATCCTGAGATCATGAGACCTGTCTCTCTACACCACCTGGGAGGGAGGTTCAGAGGGTGGTGATGATAACAGGCTTTGTATGCAGTAGATCCCAATTTATATATACTCTCTCCAGGGAAGCCTGCCTGGCACCAACCTTGTCCGCATTTTTGCCTCAGAAATACATTTTTTGTTTTCTTGGATGTTTGGGCAGCATGGATAATGGGATAGTGTATTGTTAAACCTGTTTTAATGTTTATGTGATTCTGAAACTGTATTTCTTAACCTAAACCTAGCTAGGAAGAAATAAATGAGCTGAGGAAAGTGGACGTGCAGAGATCTCTTCGCTCAGTCTTAGCCAGAAAACAGATTTGACAGAAAGACCCTGTAGGGTAGCAGCAGGTACCTGCCAGCAAGCCCAGTTGTCATAATCAAAACAAAATCGAAAATTCTTTCTAGTAGCACCTTAGAGACCAACTGAGTTTGTTCCTGGTATGAGCTTTCGTGTGCATGCACACTTCTTCAGATACACTAAAACAGAAGTCACCAGATCCTTAAATATAGTGAGGGCTTGTCATAAGTCGGCTTTCACCAGATGTTTTGGACTACAACTCCCATCGCAATCCAAAGCATTTGGAGAGCACCAGGTTGACAAAATCTACCTTACGCTGTTGCTATTTCTACACATTTCTTTCCCTTCAGAGCAGACAACTAGAAGCCAGACTGGGCACAGGGCCTGCCAGATGTAGACCTATATAGCACTACAATAAAAGACCAAGCAGATCTCCATATACTTGCATGCACACACCCCTCACATCCAAGATCCACCAAAGGTCTCCACTTCCCATGGCTCTTCTCTGAATCGTGCTTGCTTTCCTGAACAGGCATTGCCTCAAGTGCTTGCTCAGTTTTAAGGGAGGGGTGGGAAACACTTTCCAGGTAAGGACCGCCATTACCTTTTGGACAAGGCCACATTCAATTGGTGGGTGGGGCCAAAGGCAAAAGTGGGTAGACCAACCAAGGCAAGCTTCGCCTTTGCACAGTAGGCTTATTTCTGCACACACCCACACACCTATATCTTCCACCCAGGCAAGCAAAAAGCACAGTCAATGACACATTCCAACCAGACAGAAGCACTTAAGGCAGGGGCAAAGCAGGGCTGGTTAGAATGGTTGGGGGTGGGGATTGTGGTATGAGGAAAGTCCCATGGGTCAGTCAGAGAGGCTTGGAGCTGCTCCTCATAGGTTAAAAGTTCCATTCTTCCCTACACCTGCCATTGATCCTTGGTCTCCCATCTAAAGGGTGGCTTCTTGACCCATCCTCCCAGTAGCTCTCCATCCTTCAGGCTCACCTGCTGCCCCTGCAGTGAGGTCGATAAGCGTCTCCACCAGCGGGTGGACTCGGGCTTGTTCAGTAGGCATCTCAGCACACAAACGTTTAGGTGCAGGTGTCCCAAAGAAGACTGCAAGACTGGAGGGGGGGGGAGAACATCAATGGTGTAGTGGTTAAGTTTTGAAGCAACTCATCATGACGGCCCCTGTAGCCACGCAGTCAAGGAGAGTCCAGAAATTCAGGCAGCTGTGCTGATCCATTATTATTATATAGACAAGCGCAAAAGCATCATTACATAAGATAACACCCAGTTTATTAGGACCAGCGTGCCTGCAATCCTAAGAGTCTCCTGGGAGCACTATTGAACTTAGAGGTGCTTCCTACCCATTGAAAGGGTGGGCTTGCAAAACACACAGAGCTTTAACGAAAGATCTTCAGCTAGCTAAAAGGCAACCTTATGGGTTGTATCCAATGGAAGTCACATTCAAAGCAGACCCAATGAGATTAATGAACCTAGTTCCATTTGCTTCAGTTAGTTCTGCTCTAGGTATGACATTGAAAAACACGTAAACGTGAAAATAAATGTTACTATTCAAACTGTTAGCATGAAGTAATAACCTCACTGAACAAAAGAAGTACCCCAACTTTGCTTATTTTTCAGGCTTCTGACTACTTCTAAGCTAATCTGTTGCAAACACACTTGAAAGCTTATTGTACCATTTAATTGCTAGAAGAAGGAGGATCTGCTGTTCCAGATGACATCAGTCCCTGGCATTAATTACCCTGGCAGTCTAGATGACAGGAATACCTCAGCTTGGGGAAAAAGTTCCCAGATCTGCACTCCTACACCACTGAAGAGCGTCATCTAAATAGGCTCCATCCTGCCCCCACAACCAAAGGTTATGTAAATATCTGAGTAACAGACCTGTAAGGGGAATGGCGAAGCAGTATGAGGTGTCCCAGGCACCTGAGGTAGGTAGATGATGTGCAAAAAGTTAAAGGGAGTCAAACAAGGAATGTGAGTTGGGTGGGGGTGGCATTTCCATTCTGTCTCGTCCCTTCTTACCCAGCCCAGCCTTAGCCAGCTAGTCAGCCAGACAGCCAAATACTCTTCAGGGGGGAAAGGCTGCTAAATTTTCTCCCAGCAGGGCTCCTGGGCATTCATTAGCTCTATGCAGCAAGTGGATCATACCCCATCTATAAATACTAGAATGGAAGCATTCACTGTTGAATTTCTAGCTGTTGTACAGTTGTGTGAGGCAGATTCCTTGACACAAATACACACACACTACATTTCCAGAGGTTCTTTAAAGTTGGTAAAATTTGCTTTGTACAGTCTTCATCCAGTGCCAGTACTCACCATTAAGTTGTTACTGCAAGTGCCACACTTTTAACATAAAAAGGTACTGTGGGACACTAGGCCATTCTCCAAAACGTTACCAAAAGCACAAGCTTCTTGAGGCCATCCCAGGACACAGCTTTGGGGAGAATGGTTATCACCACATAGGTGGACTCTGCTGCCTGACAAGCTCATGTTTATTGGGTGAAATTCCAGGTGCTGATTACAACTGCTCAAGGCTGGGTGCCAAGTTACCTTACCTACCCTTTGCTTCCACTCTTTAACCTACTTCTATGCATTTGCAGAAAGTATGGAACATAGATGCACTGCAGCTGTCACCAGCCAGCCTCAGTACTGTAATATGATTGCCCATGAGCAGCTATCTCTAATAGGGACCTACAGATGTTTTAGATTCTAGCTCCCATCAGCTGCCACCAGGAAAGCCAGTGGTGAGAGATAATAGGGCTTGGAAACATCTGAAAAGCACCAGGTTTTGGGGAGGGGGGTTAGGGAGGTATACATTGCTGCTGTGCTGCTACACGTGCCATTATCATCATTCTTTCCCACCAACAGCAGCTTGGAAGGTGGGGCTATTCAAAATTTATCCCTTTTGCCACATGACCCTTAGCAGACAGCGGAATTTTTAAGCTACTTAAAAACTTGCCACGTGAAAGCTGGAAAGAAAAAATCACAGCCACACTTGTGCCCCTTCTACAGAGCCTACGGCACTTTCCAAACTGTGTTGGCTGCAGTGTGTAGGTGTGTCACACCAACACTCCCCATGCTCCTCCCGGGGCTGGAAAGGGGTTAGTTTAACCTCCCGTTTGCTAGTAAAACTTACTGTGTAGCGAAATGATGCCTGTCTAAAAAGGGTGTCACCAACATGAAAAATTTGGAAAGCCCTGGCCTAATGGATCCATTTTGCCAAGGGCTATCTACTCCAGCTAACAGCAGCTTGCCAAAGAAACCAGGAAGAGGTTTGGCTCAGTCCTCTTACAACAGATCCTTTTACGCTGGAGATGCCAGGATTATCTTTTGCATGCAGAGCCTATGATCTAGTATCCATCCCTCTTGACTGTTTAACCATTTGCTGTGTAATACAGCAACTCCCATGTTCCTGCATCTCCTCACAAAATGCTCCATAGCTTGCATACATAGGAAACTGCTTATATTTCCACCACCCAAAGCAGAATCACAGCCTCCCCCTCCTCCTGCTGTCCCACCAGTGCATGGGGCAGTTCAACTAGTAGAGAATCCTACATACCAGAAATGATTTCTGCTGCCAGCAGCTCTGCTGTAGTAGAATCTTGCAAACAGCACCACCCACCAGGATTGCAAGCTTCATGAACTTTGAGCAGAAACTAATGTCCCCTTCCCCTCCAGCACACCCTGTTTATATAGGGCCCAGGTTCTTACGGTAAGAGGTTAACCAGTCTGGCTCTTATCTTGAATCGTTAAGCGGCTTCGGACAACAGTTGCTACACATTGCATTTTTTCCATCTCCAAGCATAAGGCAAGAGCAGAGTTGTGGGTGTTGACTGCCTTATACAGTACTTGCTTCCAATAGCTGTTTGTGCACCCAAAATATTACAGAACCAGTGAGTCCACATTGTGCATATTACAGCAATAATCCCAAACTGAAGACTAGGATAACACAGCAGCTGTGTGAAATTAGTAAAACACTCTTGCTTCTGCCTGCAACCTATCCACTTTCCTTTCACTTTCCAAATCAAGTGAAGGTGCAACACTTTTCATTCTCTCACCTTCCCTTCGAAACAATTTTCCAACTCTGAAAGGAGCAACTTGAAAGTTCAGTGGGCCACTTTGCCCACAAACATCCTTCCCTGTAGCAACATGTGCATTAACAATCCAGAGTAAGAGATATGGGGCAGATACCAACAGGAAACTACCCTCCTCCCCTAGTAAATCTCGTGTGTGTGTGTGTGTGTGTGTGTGTGTGTGTGTGTGTGTGTTCGTGTTCTTGTTACCACCTTGTCAGGATTTGTTTTTCGATCACAAACTTCGGAACCAAGCTACTTTGTGGGCTATACACAAGACATATCAGCTTCACTGCTGGAGGAAGAGAACACTGGGGGAAGAGAGTGGTGGTATCTTCAAGCACAGAGTGTCTCAGGCCTTCTCAGAAAAAGTAGAGCAGTGTTTTTCAACCACTGTTCCGCGGCACACTAGTGTGCCGTGAGATGTTGCCTGGTGTGCCGTGGGAAAAATTTGTTTATTTGATTCCTATTCAAGAGAATTACTTTATATATAGTCAATATAGGCACAGAGTTAAATTTTTTAACATTTTCTAATGGTGGTGTGCCTCGTGATTTTTTTCATGAAACAAGTGTGCCTTTGCCCAAAAAAGGTTGAAAAACACTGAAGTAGAGATCTGGCTGCCACTTCCAAGAGATGCAGAAAGGAAGCAGCAGGTTCTCCCTCTAGTGACCAAAACCCAGAAATACACAAGCCCAAGAGACAGAGGAGATGCCACACAAGATGAAAAAGGCTTAAAATCCCTTTTAATAATGCATTCCTGTAACAATCTTCAGACAAACTCAACCTGTTAGTGGACGATTACAACTCAGGTTCACATAAAGTAAGTCTCATACTTCTACACAAGACAGGCAAAGTTAGGGTTATACGAACAATTGTTTCAACTTGAGTCTTCAACAGGAAACTTTAATTTGTCCAATAGATTGTACTTTTCTACCAGTAAAAAAAATGTTTTGTTTTTTAAAATGGTACAACACATTGAATAAGTCATCTCCATATCACCACCACCACTAACCTGGCCCTCCTGGCTGCACCAGTGAGCTACAATAAAGGAAAAAATGGTCCAGAGGAGAAAAGTGAAAAGCTACAAGTTTATTCTTTAAAAAAACTATTCCCCCGTCCCCCACATGATAAGCCGTTTGAAGCTACAGACATTTACAGACTCACAGGCCCTGCTCTACTACTCTGGAAAAATATATCCAGAGAGCTGCATGAAGGCAGAACAGGCCTCCAATGGCAGCTGAGTTAGCTGGGGGCTGAACCTGTGTTGTGGTGCTTGGGAATGGGAGAGACGTCAAGGTCCTAACCTGGCCTCTCACACTACACAGCTAGTGAAGCCTCCTGGGATCCATTTTCACATTGCAATTTTGAAGGAATGCACCTTGTGGCATCGACTAAACCCTTTACAAATCTGGCTGGGTGCCCTTTTGCCATGGCCAGACCCCAGATGCCCAAGGGAAGCCCCTAAGGGTTGTCCCGATGGAATGGGCAGGAGACTGGACACGCCTCCCTCCTCATTTAGTATCGGCGACGCTTGTTCGGGCCAAAGTCCCCCCCAGGAGCTCCTCTGTTGAATCCCGGTGTGTTTCCTCCCATAGTTCCAAGTCCTTCCATTGCAGCGCCCTGGCCAAAGCGATCAGCGGGTGGCGGTGGAGTCTTAAGGAAAGTGAGGAGGGAAAGAAGCTTGGGTTAGAAACATACCTCAAGACTGACTGTAACTGTACAGACCCCATGCAACCTCCACTTAGTATGCTCTTCCCTCCTCCACCAATAGCCATTATGGGAGAACCACCAGGGCCCAAGAGGGCTTAGGAAGTACACATTAAACTGTGCACCAAAGCAACAGCACCTGAGTTCTCTCTGACTTCCAATCCCTTTTTGTTTTCTGTCATGTATTTTTTGGCAAAGATTGGAATAAAAATGCTTTTCAGTCTCCAAAACAGAGCACAGAGCAGCACAAGGAGACGGGATAATGGGTACAACTAGAGGCATGCAAGGGTACCAATGCCACCAACATGGCACTGCCCGTTTGAGTCATCTGAAGGCACTGGCATGATGGCAATGTACAGGCAAGGCATGAAAAAAAGCAAGTGCCTGCACTGTGCTTCAGCCTCCACGGCTGCTCTAAACACAGGAAGCCACCCCACTCTGCACTCAATACAGCTTTATTTATTAAAAAAAAATAAGCTGCCATTCTGAGAAAAACTCGCTCAGTATGTTTTTCTCATTTAAAAACATACTACTTCAGCAGCAATACAACTTCTCCAGGACACCCACACTAGTAGCTGATGCAAACTACTGTGCTGGACCACTTAAGCGCACACCTGCTTGGGTCTTTTGCCTTGTTCTTAAACAAGCATGCCCAGAAGGCGGGTACCTCATCAACTACCCTGCCTGACACTGTCTCTGCAATGTGTTTGAGACATGAAGACTCGATTAGTTTCTCCAACCCACCACAGCCAAGACAAAAGGGATTGTACTGCTTAGTAGCCTTGTGGTGTTTAGGGAGCCACCCAAACAGGCCAGGTCTTGTGGCACAGGGAAACTAATGCTAGGAATCCACCCCAGTTAGGTTCATCCACGCAACAAATGCACAGCTGCAAAGTTAAGAAAAGGGGAAACACATGGCTTAGCTTCTTTGCTTCAGCCCCCTGCCAAGCCATTAGTTGAATTATGTAGCTAGCTGGCTAGCTGATTCAAATCAACTTACAAAGAGAGAAGATGCTCATGCAGATCCTTGCCTAGATCAAGGGTTTTGCAACCCAACCCTTCAAGCCAAATCCTGCCTAATTGCACTTGGTTGACCTTACCATTCCCATGGCTCCATCAGGAATCATTGGCCCAGGACCAGCTGCAGGTGGTGGCCCTGCTGGAACACTGGTGGCTCCCATCGTTCCTCGGTTGTTCATGCCTATCGCACCTGAGGAAAAGCAAAGATCCTCTTGGTCTGTATACCCCTGAGGGTTAAGTGGCCACTGAAAGCTCAGCTCCCTTACTGCACATATTCCTGCTGGTGAATAGCACCCGTGGCCCACCCAGAGCTCAACTACCTGCTAACTTAGGAACCTGCAGCCACCACACAGAACAGCTGATAAAGCACAACCCAACCCAAAACATTTACAGGAGAGGAAAAAACACTTGCAGCTTACCTCCCATACCCATCTGTCCCATTCGCATATCTGGAGGCTCCCTCTGAAACAGACAGACAAGCTTGCCTCAGACAACATCACAACACCTCCTTCTGGTAGGGCACATGAAAGAAGCTTCTTTGTGCTACTGCCCAGGCCAGAAGGGTTAGAAACTGTATGAACTGTAGAAACTGACCCTCACCACCCCACCAGGTGAAGCAAGACCCCTACCGCATCAGGGAAGGCCCCCTTAAATCCTTCTTGCCGCCTCATCATCTCTTCCTGCTGCCTCCTCATCTCTTCCTCACGGCGCCTGCGTTCCTCCTCTTGCCTGCAAGGAAGGCTCCCATATAGTCACACCAATTGGAGAGCTATCAAACAATTCAGACTTGCTTATGCACAAGCTACAGATGCTCTCAGACTCTTCCTGGCAACAGCCATGCCCCTACACAGACCTACCAATTACCAGAACAAGTCAAGTAAATTCACAGACAGGCGTGACTCATTCCCTGCTCACCTGAGTTCCAGTTGTTTACGCTTCTGCACCTCCTGGTTGTGCAGCTCCTCCATTCTCCTGAGTTCTTCCTGGCGCCTCATTAAGTCTGGAAAAAACATCCACAGGGGTGACAGGTCAGGGTACCTGCACTACCTGCTCCCAGCAAACTGCAAAGGCCATCACCATCCTGCTTCTCACCTTGCCTCATGAGCATGACCTGATGCTCATGACGAGCTGCCTCCATTTCCATCTCCAGCTTTTCCCGTGCTTCTTTGATGTTGCGGTCCACTTGCTCTTGCTGCTGCTTTTCCATCTCAATCAGGGCCTTCCAACGCATTGCATACTCATACTCAAAGGAACCAGGCTGTGCAAAACGGGGAGGTTGCTCACGCTCCCTGCAACAGCAAGGTGGAAAAAATCCAGTCATTTAGGAGAAGGCAACTTGAGTTAGTGAGTCACAGGACTGGGGTCAAGGCAGAAAGTAAAGTTTAGAGGCAAGCAGCTTGCATCATGAATGTTTCTGAGGACGTGAATCAAGCTTAGAGAGCTACTAAGTTGCTCAAGTTTGCTTTATGCATCCTACCACTATGCTTAGCAAAAGCCAAGAAAACAAGGTGAAAAAACACTTGCATGCTACTTTATGTTACATTTTTTGTTTCTGGAAGCCACTTTATAGAAATTGGCTTGAAAAGCAGTAATAAATCCATTTACATACCTCATGTTGGGAACGCTGTGGGTTTCTGGGTTGCGCTCTGTGCCGAACCCAGAAGTACTGGAATGGGTTACTTCCGGGTTTCGGAACATGCGCAGAAGCGCTGAATCGCAACCCACGTGTGCGCAGATGCGATGCTGCGGGTTGCAAACGTGCCTCCCGCACGGATCACATTCGCAACCCAAGCGTCCACTGTAATAACAATGGTATTTCCCATAAAAATGTAACTCTCTGCAGATGAACTGAGTGACTCTTCAAAAACCCTTGTTCCCCCTAAGAAAGCACCACTTCTCCTCCTTCCACGGGGTACTTACTTGTGATATTGTTGGTTTTTGATGACAAGTTTTTCTGGCAGTCCCTCTTCATCATCATACTGATCCATGGGCTCCACAGTCACAGGTCGAGGGAACCTGGCAATGAAAATTGTATCTAACTAAATAAATGCCAACCTCTTTAAAGGCCAAAATGCAAGAGCTAGCAGCAGCCTTTGCTTAGAGTACAGGCTTAGGCATGATAGGGCCTTCCTTAGCATAGTTACCAACACTCTTTCCCTGAAGCTGAATGCTGCTGCCTCCTGGGAGCAATAAGGACTCCCAGGTGAAAAACAATGTTCAGAGATAAGAAACACTAAAGCAGCACAAGAGAGACCTGAGATTCTGCTGTGGCCAGCAATCCATAATACCTTTGATCCAGCCTTGCAAATAATGTTTGACTGGGCAAACCACCATGTGTCCTGTGGTGCTCAAAAAGCATCTCTTATAAAGGTATGAGCACCAAATGTAGAGCCCACAATTTTCTGGTTGTAGTTCTTGTTCTACCAGCCCTGTTCAACATAAGCAATGACTGGTGATGAGTAAAACTGCAATACTGTATTTCTTCATTTAGCTCTGTAGACATAGATAGAGAACATCACTTAAGATTCACGCCCACTGAATAAATGCACTCTTTATTGCCCTCTACCGGTAAGACACACACACACACACACACCGCCCTAAGTCAAAGACCTGGTTTCTTTTATTGTACTTACAATAGTAAATTAGAATTAACTTACGTGGTTAACAAGAAGGAACCCTCACTACATCTGTCCAGGGCTTTTCTAGCAGCCGGCTTTCCAGAAAATTCTACAATGCCTTTTCCAGAAGGTCTGCCTCTGTCATCCACAATGACCACAGCCCTCTCCACTTGGCCAAACATTGAGAAGGCCTCCTCCAGAAGCTCATTGGACACAAACTGTGGCAGGTTTCTGACAGTCAGCGAGGCACTGTGGCATGCAAAGCGCACACGCAACTGCTTCCCACGCAGGGGCATGTTGTCCAGCTCCACCTTCGCAATCTCAGCCAGAGTCCGAGTTTCCTGGAGACAAAAAGCACACATGCACCACCCATTAAAGCTCACCACACTAGAATTATTTCAAGTGGGTAAATAATCCATCAGCTCACTGCTACTGGACCAAGCACCTCCCTGAAGAGGCAAAAGGGGTGGGCACTCCTTAACAAAGCACATATTATGGGAAAAACAATTTTATTCCCAAAGAGAGTGGAGTGGAGAGTGTAGGGAGCCCAGCAAAGAGAACACTTTGGCATTACAAATAGCCAGGACTTATGGACCAATGGGAAAGACTGTGGCAGGTGAACATAAAATTTACAGCCTGTTACAATCTAGAGAAAATGTCTTTAACGTGATGTACAGGTGGCACCAAACACCGGAAAAATTGGCCAAAATGTATAGAAATAGATCTCCTTTATGCTGGAGGTGTAATAAAGAAAATGGGTCTTATAAACATATGTGGTGGACATGTCCTAATATATGTGTTTATTAGAATGACATTTATGAAGAACTCAAAAAATTGATCAAGTGTACATTCAAAAAAAGACCAGAAATGTTCTTATTAAGTATTTTGCCAGAGGAAAACAAACAAACAAACAAACAAACAAACCAAAAAGAGTATTATGTATGTATGGGATAACAGCAGCCAGAATTTGGGTAGCTAGAAATTGGAAGAATAAAACTCTACAGAGTATAACAGACTGGCAAAATCTAATGTTAGAATATTTACAGTTAGCAAAGACAACCGGAAGAATAAGAGGACAAATGATTCAAATTGTGTGGAAAGAATGGAGGGTGTTTAAAGAATATTTAATGAGTAATGGTATAAACGGAATCCTAATGGCAGATTTAGACTGAACCTACATACAACCAAGATGAGAGAAGAATAAGTAATTAAGTAATAAACAGAAATACACAACTGTGCATTACTGTGAGAATAATTGGAAGTTGTTTTTAGCAAATTGATTTTTTGTTTTTTTCTATTATCTTGTTTTGCTTGTATCAATTTCTAATGCATGTTTGTAGATTGTATGTGATATATATGTTTCTATTATTTTTAAATAAATAATTTATTTTTTAAAAAAACAAATAGCCAGGACTTGAGAGAAGAGATGAAAATCAGGGAACCGATGAATGCATGACTTTCATGGGAGAGCAGATCCAAACAGTCTTGAGAAAAGAAGAGAGCCCAAGATTTTCCAACTGGACCTTTTCATGTGTGACATTTAGGGCACACACTTGTAAGCTGCTCTTAAAAATACAGCATTCCTAGCACCTCAACACTGGAGTAACAACAATTAGCAGAACAGAGTGGGAAAGTACTATGTGGCATAGGATCTGGGATGCAAAATAAATCCTTTATACATCAAACTTTGGGAGGGATCCAAAATCAAGGACAAGGAAAAGAAAAGAAAACCAGATACAAAATTCATTATATTCACAATCCATTATTTGTTGTTGTTGCTCTTTAAAAAATCTGCTTTGTTTACAAATAACTAGATATTGCCATTAAGGTCTTACATAATCTCACGTGTAGATGAAGTTACTACCGGTAAGAATTTCAAATGGCAGCATTTTTCACAGGAGATTAAATCCACAGGCCTTCTAATATACAGTACCTTATTTTCTGAGTTAATTTTTTAGCAATTACTATGGACCAGATTTGATCATAAATCTTTATCCAACTCCTCTAAATATTTTCTTTTCCTTACAATAACCATCCTGGCAGCCAGCAATATAGATATATATATATAAAACCAATTATTTATCCAAACAGTTTTCATTTGGCTCATCCCATATCACCATGAAAGATAATGAAGGGTTAGGTACCAATTCTTCACCACCTCTCCAAAAGCTGTCCCTGAATGATATTCCCACCATAAGCATAAATGCATGCCTTTATTTTTTGCAGCATAAGTACTTTGGGGAGAGATTGGGGCTTATATACGATAAGATCACTAGTGTACAATGCCACCGAAAAAATATATTCACAGTAGATTGTTGAATCCTTACTGAAATTGATTTTATAGGCGTCTTGTTCCATATTCTTTCCCATTTTATAGGCTCAACATCATAATCAGAATCCTTTTCCTAACATTTTATAAACTAAACCTGTTAGATCATGTCTATTTTTAAAAATATTTTATAAATGTGGATGATATGTCATTTGGTGTTAAATTTATGTGCCAAAATCTGGTGTTTAAATGTTATTAAACAGCAAGTTAAAAGAAAGAACTAATTCAGCTTACTGTAGAGAATTTACCTGTCCAAGTTCAAACCAAGGGTGAATATTTAATATTTATGCAGTTGTACTGTTCATTCTTTATTTTAATGCTTCTAAATTATAAGGTTTTGATTAAATAAAATTACTGTAACAAGTACTTAAGACTAGGCCTTCTTCCTTGACTGAATTAGCCATTTTATTACTTTTGTATTTTTTAAACAACTGATTTAAAAAATACAGAATATAAACCAGCTCATCATTGCCCTCCCACCTTGATATATTTCCTTTGACACATTATGTATGGTTGAAGATCAAGAGTTTGCAAATCTCCTCTTCCTCAGTTCTAGAAATACCAGTTTGGAAGCAAGTACAGACTGAGAAGATTAACAGTTCAGCTCTGCCAGCATTGCAAGTTCAAAAGCCTATGGACAGCAGCCACCAAGAAAGCTCTCAAGAGCTTCTTCATCTCTTTACATACACAGCTGGATGTTCCATGTGTGGAACTCAGCTAGAACTGGGCAGCTAGGGATTCTGGAGCTACCGGGGAATCAACTAGCATAATCCATTAAGCTTGCATGCCATAATGATCACTTCCTTAAGGAAGACGTTCTGCTTTCTGCCAGTGAAACACAGGTCCCCCTGTAAGCAACTGGTTTTCTCACAACCCCTATAAAATTCCAGGACCAGAGGCATTAAGGATTATTCTGTAAGTCTGACTCAGAAACATCACCCAGGAGTCTGCTTCCACAAAAGGAAGTGCCACATGCAGCATTCACAGTGCACACAATATGAAACCATGCACTGGCCATTCAAGCCCATGTGGCTAGCATTAAAAGCAGCACTACTTTCGCCAAGCGAGAGGAATCCTTAGCACACCTATAGCCACTCACCAGCCTGATAAAGCCAAAGCCTTTGTCCTTATGAATGAAGACTTCTCCAGCCTTCCCATATTTTTCAAACAGCTTCCTCATCTCTTCTTCTGTGATATCAGGGGGCAGGTTCCCCACAAACAGGCGACTTCTCTGTGTGAAGGTCTTTTCGCCAGGTTTTCGGAAATTCTTCATGTCAATTGTCAGGCCTTCATCTGAGGGGAATAAGGTACAGAATCGCTCTACAAAATTGGGGGAACAAACGCTGAGTGTTAACACATTGAAAAGCACAAAGGTCAGAACATTCACCAAGTCTCCCAACACACATCCAGTCTTAACTATTTTAGCAGCAACTGCAGGTCAACACAAGTCGGAGGCCCTGGGAGTTGAAGAGTCAGGCCCATAGCAACCTTTGCCCTGCGCAGATGAAGGATATGACCCACTGACTGATAATGCAAAGCCAACTGCAGGACAGCCAGAGCACTGCAAATGCTGGAAGGATAGGTCCAAAACAAAGATTTTTAGCAGCACTTACATGACAGTGCTGGTAGGAAGCTTTCCAGCACACAGCAGCAGATGGGAGAGTAGGGCTCCAGATACAGCCTGCAAATTTACAATCTGGAGGAAGCAACTCAAGATACGATCAAACAGCAATGCCAGTTAGAACACATTATCCATTCTCTTAATAGACTGATCAGAATCAAAGCCCAACACCAGTCTTTCTGGGTGTTTGAAGGAGGGCACATATTGCTGTGATGGAAAAAGGACTCAATCATTAAGAGGTGAGAAAGTGCTCAGTGGCAAGAGGAACTGCAGCAAATGAAGAAGCGAGCATCCAAGTCCAGTTGTAGAAAGGAAGCCATACTGTTCATTAAGTGCAGAAAGAAGCAAACCATCTTAGAAAGCAACAAAATCAGCCACAGAAGCCTAAGTAAGCTAAGCCATGTCTTCATTCACCATTTAGCTATACCTATAATTCCACATAGCCCTGAACTCCTAGCAATTTAAGAATAATCATGCATTCTTAGGCCACTAGCAACCAAATCATTAAGTTATGCCAGCTTAGTTTGCAAGTCACATTAAGGATTTGAAGTATAAGCAATCCTCTTGTGCTGAAGGGATTTGCTGTTAATGCTAATATTGGGAAAGGGGGATACACTCTATTAAGAGTCAAGACAAACAGTAACCTCTGGTGACCTGAGGCAGACATGTTAATCACCTATCTAAAGTTGCAAGAAATCACACCAGATCTGGTTGAAAAATTCCAACCTCATATATGCTTTCTGTGTCACTGAACTTGTTCTCACCAGCCTGAGAATTTCAAACCAAGTTGTGATTCAATCATGCAACTGACCAACAGTAACTTTGAAAAGACACCTGCAAGTACACACTGAACAGAATATTTCTAGAGCACACAGTGGTGACCAGGTCCAAAGGAAGACTAATACCCTGCACTACCTATAGGGGATCTAACCATATGACTATGACATCTCCAAAGATATGTTACCCAAGGAAGCTGCCACTCACTTTGGTTGTTGGCCTGCTGTCCATTAGCTGGGGGAGGTTGTTGTTGCTGCTGTTGCTGTTGGTGCTGATGCTGCTTCCTTGGAGTGTGGTTTTGCTTCTCCATAGCGAAGCCCTTGTTGCCCTGCATCTTCAAACCTGGGAGGGGGGGGGGAAGAATTAAATATAAGTACCATGAACCCACAACCACAGTGTCAGATCACACATTTTTCTTCTCACAAGATCAGGGGTTCAAATACTGGCAACTTCTGTTACCAATGATCTTGGCTGATGGAGTTAGAGGTTGGGGACTGTGTGCCTGGTACTTTGGAGAGCTGCTAACAGATCCTATCCAGTGGGTGGCAGCTTTGTTTGCTCACATATGGAAGCAGCCTCAAAGCTCAGGGGCATAGTATGTGCTTTGCTTGCAGAGGGGTCCACTTTTACTCCTTGGCTTCACCAGCTGAGAACTGCTCTCAAGTCATAGGGCTAGAAAGAGACTATGGGAAGTCACTAATAATAACAATAATGATAATAATAATAAATAATAAATTATTTATACCCCAGCCACTTTGGGCGACTCCCAACAGAATATTAAAAACAAGATAAAACATCAAACATGAAAAACTTCCCTAAACAGGACTGCCTCAGATGTCTTCTAAAAGTTGGATAGTTGTCTATTTCCTTGATATCTAATGGGAGGGCATTCCACAGGGCAGGTGCCAGGCCCGCTGCCTGGTTTTCTGTAATCTCACTTCTAGCAGTGAGGGAACCGCCAGAAGGCCATCGCAGCTGGACCTCAGTGTCCGGGCTGAACAATGGGGGTGAAGATGCTCCTTCTGGTATACTGGGCTGAGACCGTTTAGGACTTTAAAGGTCAACACCAACACTTTGAATCAGGTTGGATTTGATTTAAATCAAACTGATTTAAATCACTAGTCAGTAAGGCTCAGGGTAGATTTAAATCAAAAAAATCTGATTTAAATAAAAAAATCAGTTTTTTTTATTTAAATTGGATTTTTTAAATTTAAATTCATCCTGAGCCTTACTGACTAGTGATTTAAATCAAATCCACCCTGCTTTGAATTGTGCTCAGAAACATACTGGGAGCCAATGTAGGTCTTTTACGACGTGTTATATGGTCTCGGCAGCCACTCTCAGTCACCAGTCTAGTTGCCGCATTCTGGATTAGTTGTAGTTTCTGGGTCACCTTCAAAGGCAGCCCCACGTAGAGCACATTGCAGTAGTCCAAGCAGGAGATAACTAGAGCATGCACCACTCTGGCCAGTCTGCGGGCAGGTAAGGTCCCAGCCTGCATACCAGATGGAGCTGGTAGACAGCTGCCCTGGACACAGAATTGAACTGCGCCTCTATAGACAGCTGTGAGTCCAAAATGACTCCCAGGCTGTGCACTTGGTCCTTCAGAGGCACAGCTACCCCATTCAGGAGCAGGGAGTCTTCCATACCTGCCCACCCCAATCCCCCAAAACAGTACTTCTGTCTTGTCAGGATTCAACCTCAATCTGTTAGCTGCCATCCATCCTCCAACTGCCTCTAGACACTCACTGCCTTCACTGGTTCTGATTTAAAAGAGGTAGAACTGGGTATCATCCACATACTGATGAATACCCAGCCCAAACCCCGGTGATCCCTCCCAGTGGCTTCATATAGATGTTAAAAAGCATGGGGGAGAGGACGGAACCCTGAGGCACCCCACAAGTGAGAACCCAGGGGTCGGAACACTCATCCCCCAACACCACTTTCTGGACACAGCCCAGGAGGTAGAAGCAGAACCACTGTATAACAGTGCCCCCAGCTTCTCTAGACAGTTCAGAAGGATGTCATGGTCAATGGTATCAAAGGCCACTGAGAGATCCAGAAGAACTAGGAAACAACTCATCGAGCAGCATGACCAAGGCAGCTTCAGTCCCATGATGAGGCCTGAATCCCGATTGGAAGGGATCCAAATGGTCCGTATCCTCCAGGCGTGCCACAGGTCTGGGAACATTCCCTCAGAGGGAAGCATTCACCACCCCACAGAGCCCATCGCCCAAACCTTCCCGGCTCACTTTTATGAGCCAGGATGGGCAAGGTTCAAGGAGACAGGTGGTCAGTTCACTCATCCAAGCAGCCTGTCCACATCCTTGGAGGTAACAGATTGGAGTTGATCCCATGCAACTTGACTATATAGGAGTCTAGCACTCTCCGGCCCCAGCCCTGCTCCCACAGTGGAGACTACCTCTTTCTGAATCTGAGCGACTTTATCTGCAAAAAACTTTGCAAAATCACTGCAGGAGATCTTGGGGTCCTTACCAGGCCCCAATGGCAAAGGCAGTTCCATTAGACTGTGAACCACCTGAAAGAGTTTCCTGCTGCTGTTTCCTGCAGATGCAATAGAGGCGGTGAAGAAGGTCATCTTCACCAATGCTGTCTCTAACCCATGTTCGGTCTGATTCAGAATGAGTTTTCCCCTACCAGTGCTCTAGCCGCCTCAGCAATTGTTTCATCGCCCTCAGCTCTGGAGAAAACCATGGGGCTGTCTGGGCTCCATGCAATAGGAGAGGGAGTTTCAGGACCAGACAGTCAATAGCCCTGGTTAACTCTACATTTCAGCGGGCCACTAGGGAATCAGGTGAAAGGCCGTCAACATGGGATAAAATGTCCCCTATCACTCTCTGGAAACCATTTGGATCCATTAAGTGGTGGGGGTGGACCATCCAAATTGGTCCCATCCAGCACCGAGCTAAGCAGGCAAACAACTGCAGTCCAGACAGCAGAAAACAGCAGTTTGGGTTGATTGGCCATATCTCAAGCAGGTCCAAAGTCACCTGTGTGGCACACAAGAAAGCTCTGCTGGACTGGCATTCTATCTCTTTGCAGTGGAGAACGAGATACCTCTGGGAAGCTCACAGGGCGACAACCCTCTCCTACTATTGTTCCCCAGCAACTGGCATCCAATAGGCATACTGCCTCTGGTCCTGGAAATCATACACAGCTTATTATTGCTAATGACCAATGCCACATATCTCCTCCTTTGCGAGTTTTCCCATTCCTCATCTGAAGCAACCTACCTCAGCAACCGTCATAACATCTTAATGCCATGCCAAGTTCCGAGTTTCACTATACTGTACAGTACAGATATGTGAAGAAGTCCTTCCTTTTGCCTGTGCTGAATCTTTCATAATACCGTTTCACTGGGTGCTGCCAGGCCAGGCAACTTGCTAAAACGATTCCCCTGCAGGTGGTTTCGGGCTACTGACTCGCCTCCACGGGAGCAGCTGCCCGGAAACACCCAGGGGGGCTCCAGGCTGACAAAGGCAGCGCTAGCAACACGAAGGAGCCAACGAACAAAAAGCCCTGCTGGACCTGGCCCAGGTCCCCTACTCCCCACACCGCCGCCGCCGCGCGCAAACAGCAACCCTCCAGCAAACTTGCTCCTTCATAAGCACGCGGCCTCCTCCGATTCCGGGAGGCGATGCCACTACTCCGCGGAAACCTCAGGACGGGTCGCTGAACAAAGCCCCAAAATACATAATGAAAACAATAAGCAGGCAAACCAATAGCCCTTCCATCTCCAATACACACACACACACACCGCCCCACCTTACTACTACCACCGAAAGCTTTCCCGACGGCCCCATCCGCCCAGAGAACCCAGAAAAGGCAACGGACAGCCTGCCCCCCCACGGATCTCGCCCCCCCCCGGAAATGCTTCCGCGGTCCAAACCCGGAGGCTGCGTCCCTTCGCCGCGCACGAGACTTCGCCGACGGACCTCCGTTCCTCGGAACCGGGGGAGTCGGGGGTGGTGGGTCCGAGCCGTTCCCTCGGGTACTTGGCCCGGCAATCGGGACAGGGAGAAGGTAGCGCCGACTTCTTCCAAACCCCTGGAGAGAGAGAGGTGGACGGAGCGAGAAGATGGACAAGGGGTCTTTTGGGGTGGGAGTGGGGAATCTCAGACCAGGCGTGAGGGGGAGGTAGCCCGCGCATGCGCTCACTCACTCGCTCGCTGCTTCTTCCTTCACCTCAGGCGGCGGCGAAGAGGCCCAGCGGCGCTACAGAAGCCCCGGCCTAGATTTGTCCGCCTTTGCCGGCAGGTGCCTTTCTTCTCCTCTGCCCCCGCCTCGTCCCTCAGCCGAACTTCGGCTCACAAACGCCGCGCCTGCTCGCCCGCCGGCCGGCCAGCCAGGCAGCCTCGGCCTCCTCACCTCAGGAAAAGCCGCTGAGAGGAACGAGGGAGGAGGAAGAGGAGGGAGGGCCGCCAAAAAGAAGCGGGGGGAGGGGAAAAGGCGCGCGCGGCCGGAAACCGTTCGCCCGTGCTTGCTGTGCTCGCCCCGCCCTCTGCCGCCGAACTGATTGGCTGACGGGGCTCTGGCGGGCACTCGCTGAGTGGCCACTGCCGACGCCGGTCGGAGGCGTTCGCCTGGGCGGAGGCGGGCCCTCGCGCGTCCTATTGGCCGTCCTCCTCGCCCTCCCGCAGCCCGCGCAAACGGCAGCCAATGGCGGGCTGAGGGGCGTTTTAGGTTCCCCCTTCTCTGTGCCTCTCTCCCACAGCAAGGTTTGGGTGAGAGGGGAGAAAGGGACAAAGGGGGCAGGAAAAGGGGAGGCGGTGGGTGGCTGGAAATGTGGAGCGAGCGTCATGACGGCGCCGCGGGGCCTTGCGCAGGCGCGGTAGAGAAAGGCGCTGTTCCTTAAAGCGACAGCGCCGCGGATTTTGGTCGGTCTGCAGGGGGCGCTGGAGCGCGCTCTTGCGTTAAAGCCCCTGCCTTTTAAGCTATGCATGTTCAAATACGTACTGTGCATAAGCGTGGGCGGGTGGAACTCTTCTCCACATGATGCCCAGGAGCAGCTGCAAAAATGTGCTAGGTTTGGCAATAGGATTGTGCGCACCGATTCTGTGCATTATTTTTTTCCACTTAAGAGTGAGGTAAGTGCGGTTTAAAAACTCAAAAATGCATAAAATAGTAGCAAGAAAAACAGTACCTCTGTCCATTGTTGGTTTTCGGATGGTGGTTTACAGCCCAGTATTCATTGCATCTATATCCCACTTTTTCCTGCAAGGATATCATGGTGGCTCACACCACTCTCAATTAATCCCAACAGCAACCCTGTGAGATAGGTTAGGCTGAGTGGCCCAAGGTCATGCCCAATGAGCTTCATGTTCAAGTGGGGGGGGGGGGTTCAGACCCTGGTCTCCCAGGTTCTGGTCCGTCACTAACCACTACACCGCCCTGTCTCCCCTAGAACGTAACAATGTATGCCTATACTTGCCATCATACATAATGCAAAAATTGGAACAGTTGCGTAAATGCAGTTATTATAAAAAGGAATGCATAATTCAATATGGATGGATGGATGGATTCAGCTAACCCGGTGCGCCAGCAGAGAGCAGTGCAAGGACTCCTGCTAGAGCGACTCGTCTTCCCACCTTAAAGTAATAATGCGTAAAATGCAGCAAGTGTTTACTTGGAAGTAAGGCATGTGTTCAGCCTGGCCCATTTCCAAGTTATTGTGTGGGATTGCTATTTTACTCTAGGGCATGTTTCTTCACAAATCTCACAGTACGTTGTAATAGGAAAGTTACTACAGAGTACAGTATAAACAAAAACAAATACATAGTGGAAATAAAAGCAAGTTACTGTAATACAGTAGTTCTGTTGGGTAGAGCATGGTGCTGATGACGCCAAGGGTGCAGATTCAGTCCCCCTACGGAACAGCTGCATATTCCTGCATTTTTAGGGGGCAGGATTAGATGATCCTTAGGGTCCCTTCCAACTCTACTATTTTATGAGTCTATGATTCTGTGCTTTGATAGACAGCCAATATGTGAAGAGATGTTTTTAAAAAGCACGTGGCAGGATATTGTTAGGAGAGTCTGCTTACCCAGACATTATTGAGAAAATGTCAAGGATGTTTGTGCTGGGAAAACTCGGCCTTGAGACAGGGCACCTTGTACTTCTGCCTGATAATGCAGGCTGGTTTTTCCTCTGAGAATGTGAGTTACTTTCTACACATGTGTAAAGCTAAGGTGAGGGAACATCTGTGTAATTTTTAGGCCTGTGAATTCCACTTTTGTGGGTTCCCCAGCAGCCGTTGTTGTTGTTGTCGAGGTGAGAAATGCAGATAATAAGTTTTCAAGAGGGAGGAAGAGGAGACAAGCAGTGCTGGATTGTGAGTCAGCGGGTGTGAAGTGTGGGAAAAATTCATGAAGGCACAATTTTTAGTGGACTTTTATGTTGTTACTGTAGCACTATGCAATAATGCAAGCTTCCAGGTTAAGCTGAACTCTTCAGCAGGCCCAATGGGAAAATAACATTTTGCGTATGTAGACAACAATACTGCACTGCAATCCTGTGCATAGTTACTTGGAATTTAGCTTATTGATCTGACTTATTTCTAGGGATCTGTGCCTAGGGGCACGCTGCATAACTCACTAAGGACTTCAATATTTTAGTGGCTTCAGAATATGGGATACCTTCCAATCTTCTCCCCATTACACTAGAATATACACTGACTTGTTACAAGCTAAATACAGGAGTAAGAGCATCTGTAGCCATCATTTTTACAAGTACTTAAGATTGTGCTGTTGCCTCATTCTGCTTGATAAGCTTTAGTGTAATATTAAGCCTATGTATGCTTCCCCCCCCAAAAAAATGCCAATACAAGGTATGTATGCATTTATTTATTCATTCATTCATTCATTCATTCATTTCCCCATTGGTTGGTTGGTTGTAAGATGATTTCCGTTGCCTTGGATAAGATAAACTCACTACCACCACCACCACCACCAACTAATAATAATAATAATAATAATAATAATAATAATAATATTGTCTCCATTAAAGAAGAGGTTGCTGGGGCTCACTCTCTTCTCAACTTCGTGACAGCCAGCACTTTTGAAGGAGAAGGGACAGACATAATTTGAACCCAGGACCACCAATGCTAGGTGGAAGTAACTAGCCAGTTGGATTCCAGCAGGGCTTTGCAGGACGTGGCCTTACCTCTCCACCCCTTTTGCAAAGAATAGTCAGACCCCTCCAGGGAGCCATTCGTTATGTTAAATATGCCCATGGATAGCGTATTTGCCTCGATCATTGTACCTTTGCAACAGTCCCACCAGCACTGGCACCACCAGCACTCCTGAAGCCTGATGACCAACTGTGGTGCCCAGAGCAACTGCAACTGGCCCGCCTTGGAGGATGCAAAACCTGGGCTCCCAACACTTTTATTGCCAAAGGCTTGGATGCATTGGTCAGTGGGATACACGAGTAGCCAGGTGACAAGCATTCAGATGGACAGGTGCAGCACAGGCTAAGCACGTAGTGTGGTGTCGCCACTTGACATTTCCCAAAGGTCCTTTTCTGAAGATCACAGTTGTTTACATGGTGGTTGTTCTGAGCCACATGACTGGGAAAGCAAGCTGGCACCCCTTTCAGCAGATCTGTTTGCACCAGAGCAGCCTCTGTATCCTTGGTGATGGAGGCAGGCTCCACAAGGCCAGCTCACTGTCTGCTCTGTCCCCAGGCACCTTCATGGAGGGGGAGGGCTCTTAGCCAGACATTTGCTGCAACCCAGTGCTTGGGGTGTCCAGTAGCACTGAGGTGGGCTACTCCCATGACTGTCTACTTGGCCCCTCCCCTAGACATGGATCAGTGTCTTCCAGCCTGCTTGGCCCCCTCCCTGAGATCCAGTCTCTCGCAGTTCCATTCTCATCCCAGTCCTCCTCCCACACTGGCCAGTCCTATCAAGAGGTCTCCACAGGACTCATGACATCACCCCCTTGTCCAGGTGTTCCCTGCAAGTCTCCCTCTCTCTTCAGGGCACAAGCCTGGGTAGTGTGTCTGGAGGTCCTGGGCTGCCCAGATGACAAGACCCCCCTTTCAGCCTCGATTATGTGGTCCAAAGGAAATGAAAGCAAGATGTTTGACACCAGCTGGGCTGCAGGAGTTGCCAGAAGGAGGCCTACAAGGTGCCATTCAACCCACCTTAGGGACTCCAGATTTCTGTAGCTTTACTCCTTAGCCTTTTCTTCTCCCAAAGATCCCACAAGACAGTGGAGGTTTAGGGTCAGAGTTTTTCTTCTTCAAGATCTTCTACCTTCCCAGGTGGAGTTACAGGTGGGTAGCCATGTTGGTCTGCCATAGTCAAAACAAAACAAAACAAAAATTCTTTCCAGTAGCACCTTAGAGAACAACTAAGTTTGTTTTTGGTATGAGCTTTCATGTGCATGCATACTTCTTCAGAACTTCTTCGTATGCATGCACACGAAAGCTCATACCAAGAAGAAACTTAGTTGGTCTCTAAGGTGCTACTGGAAAGAATTTTTTTATTTTATTTTGTTTCTTCCCAGGTGGATGAGCCCCATCTGCCCCTCACTTCCCTCTACATGCAGAAACTGCCTTCTTGACCACTGGGCCCACTATTGGACTTGGACTCAGCTGGAGCCTGTCTTCGCTTGGAGGGTTAGTCCCTAACTCAACAAGGGCTTGAGACCCACTGGCTCCCCTCACCTGGTTTAGCCGGCAATCAAAGCTATTCTGAGGGTGTGGCCGCTGCCGCATGCGGACAACTTATCAGAGCCCTAGGCGAGAGCTCAGTGCAGGGTGGGGACCAAAGGTGGACAAACTACCCTGGAAGCAGTACAATGTGTCCCCCACCAGAGATACTGCCCCTGCCCTAACGCTCCATACACCCCACACAAGTCCTAAGACTTGAGCTTCTCTGGATAGCACCCATAAAATGAAGAGTTGTCTGCACATCGTCCGGCAGCTGCCATAACTTGTCTTTGGGCCCATAGCCTTTCCAATGAATTATTGTTATACCTGCTCATCACACCAACGCCCCAGGGCAGGTTACAATAGTTGAAACACAATGCTATGTTTAACACAACTTAAAATCATAAGAATAAATTGGCAGGTTGGTTGCCATCTGTCTGTCTCAGGAGACAATGTAAGAGTGCCCCATTGGGGTTGAAGTCCAACTGTTGAAGAGTTACAGCACTTGCTGTGGCTGCAGAGATCAATACAGGAGAGGCATGTTTTGCTGCAGATAAAGGTGTCTGGGTGTGCATGAAATAGGAAAAATATCAGGGAGAATTCTTGCCAATGCAATTTCCAGGTTACCAGGTATTACCAATTACCAGGTTGCCAGGTAATGCGACCAAGCTGAACAGGCATAGGAGCCAGTTCCGTAACCCCCAGCCACTCTGGGTGGTTTCCAATGCATATAAAAACATAATAATATGTCAAACATTAATAACAGCCTGATCCAATACAAAAAAAACTCACAATGTCTTTAAAATAAACAATTTATATCAAATTAATCAATATTCAATAATACATTAGAATCTAATAGTAAACAGTAAAATTAAATAGCAGCAAATAATACTTAAACAGTTTACATTTATCATTTGCAATACAGAATTACTGAACTATAATCAATAAAAATAACTGTACGTCATAAACCAGGAAACATACAAAATCATGTAAAAATATCAAATTGAGAAGCAAGGGCATGTGCTTTTCACATCATATTTCCTTGGGGTGGGGTGGGGGCCAGGATGTTCCACAGATGTTGGCAAACTGCCCCCCTGCAGAATATGGGCCTCCTGCCTGCCCCTGCACTGCTGCCAGCCCTGCCACCACATCTGACTCTCGCCCACAGGTACACCTACACTGCTGTCACAAAACCCCACACACTATGTCTCTCAAAACAAATTAAACTGATCTGTAGAAAACACAAAAGAGACAATGCATGTATTTTTGTAAATGACGAAATCTTAAATAAAAAGGTTTTTTTTTTTTACAAAAAACAAAACAAACAAACAGCAGGGGCAGATCTGCCGCCTAAGGTCACCCAGTGAGCTTCATGGCTGAGTTGGGATTTGAACCCTGATCTCCCAGGTCCCACACTTTCAGAATAAAAACTTACTTGTGCCACAACAAATTATTTATTGCTAAGAAATACATCGGAAGACATTGGAAGACCGTCCTCAGTATCACACGATGCTCTTGCTCTCATTTTGAAAAGATATCTATCCACATTCCACAAATAATAAAAAATATTTTGATACTATACTACACTGTTTAAATGTTTCTTTGATTGTGCTTAAATCTTCCTGCCATGCTTCCTATCCTTTCTAGTGCCCAGAAGACAGAAATGGGATGACCTTAGCAGATTGGATATCTGGTTCCAAACTAGAAAAATGAATTTCAAAAGGGACAAATGCAAGGTTCTACACTTAGGCAGGAAGAAGCAGCTGCACAAATATAAGATGGGGGGGGCACTTGACTTGCCAGTAGTACATGTGACAAGGATCTAGGGGGTCTTAGTGGACCACAAGCTGAATATGAGTCTACAGTGTGATGTAGCAGCAAAAAGACTAACACTATTCTTGACTGCATCAACAGAAGTATAGTGTCCAGATCAAGGGAAGTAATAGTACCACTCTATTCTGCCTTGGTGTCTTGAACTGGCAGAACAGTGGGAAAAGGATCCTGGTGAGGGGTGTAACCATGACTGGAACCCACTGGGGCAAGCTGGGGATGGGAATGGAGAAGTTGGGGTTGTGGGAAGTACACACAGGGTGACAGAAGAAGGCGAGGAGATGGGGGTCATTGTGCAGGGACCAGAAGATCAGGAGCCAGAGAGGTCCCCGCCTTCATGATCAAGGTGGGCTCTGAGACATAGGGAGCAGTGGGAGGTTACGCTCCGGGAGGCTGAGTCAGGCAAAAGCTCATAGCCCAGGTGGGCTTTCCTCAGCTACAGTAGGCTCAGAACAGGTGAGGGTCACCTACCTCATCAAGCCCAGATGCTGCAATCAACATGCAAAGTATAAAAGGGAAGCAGAGTTGAGGTTCTGGGTCTGCTCTGCTGCTGATGCTGATGGACATCGGCTTGGATGCTCCAGGACCTCTAGGGGCTGTGCTTTGGGTTTGACTCTGGACTGTGTTTCCTGACTGCTGGACTTGGGACTTTGCTTAAGTGGATTGACCCTCGGACTGTGTTTCCTGACTAGGGTTGCCAGGTGTCCACTATTTGAGTGGACAGTCCACTTTTTTCACATTATGGTCACTATTTCCCCCCACAAAATATTGGCATTTTTTAATTCAGAAGCTTTATGATGAAATGGTATTTTAATACGTGTTAAAATGTTTGTAAGAAAATATATAATTTATTTTAATTTAACACACACACCCCGCTTGTCCGCTGTTTTTTGGAAGCAGACCTGGCAACCCTATTCCTGACTGTTAAACTTTGGACTTTACACACTGTACACGCCAGTGGGACTTGCCTCCAGGTAGGCTGAGGGTACAGGACATTTGTTCAGACCACACCTGGAATACTGTGTCAAGCTCTGGGCACCACAATTTAAGAAGGATGTTGACAAGCTGAAATGTGTGCAGAGGAGGGCAACCAAGATGATTGAGGGTCTGGAAACCAATCCTTATGAGGAACGGTTGAGGGAGATGGGCATGTTTAGCCTGGAAGAGACAGCAGATAGGATAGCCATCTTCAAATATCTAAAAGGCTGTCACATGGAAGATGGAGCAAACTTATTTTCTCCTGTTTCATAGAGTATGACCCGAACCAATGGCTTCAAGTTACAAGAAAGATTCTGACTAAACACCAGGAAGAACTTTTTGACAATAAGAACTGTTTGACAGTGGAGCATACTTCCCTAGCAGGTGGAGGACTCTTATTCGTTGGAGGTTTTTAAGCAGAGGTTGGATGGCCATCTGTCATGGATGCTTTAGCTGAGATTCCTGCATTGCTGGGGGTTGGACTAGATGATGCTTGGATTCCCTTCCAACCCTAAAATTCTGTGCTTCTCCTCCCACACCAGTGTGGCGCCCCACAGCTCTAACCACTACACCACACTGGCTCTCAAATAGGATACAGATTAAAACTAAGTCAGTCTAATGAACTTTCCCAGCCTGCTCTGGAGATGTTGGGGATTGAACCTGTGACCTTCTGCATGCAAAGCACATGCTCTACTGCCCAGCCATGGCTTTACTCGCACCCACCTCCTGCTTCACAACCTTGTGATGCTGGGGAATCTTTTATTGTACCCGAAGGCTGCATTCTTTTCTGGGCAGCCTTCCAAGGGTCACATGCCAGTTGCTGGCAGGTAAAGCATCATTTACAAGAATGGGATCAGTTAAATAGGATAAAGGAGTGGAGCCATGAGTTATTGTTATTTTCTTCTGAACAGGATGGTTTTTATTCACCCAACTCTCTGGTCTTTCGTTATGAATATGATAAGCGAAAAGCATTATTAGCACCAAGGACACACTCCAGTCAGGCCAAAACGTTCAGGATGTGAAGCAGGAGCCATAGAGGAGTGTGGCCTGGGAAGAGGTTCACGGGGTCATAGGGCGAGGCCTGAATGGCCACATTTGGCCCCTGGACCTCCTCACTCCTGGCCTCCTTTATCCTATTTAACTTATCCCATTCTTGTAAATGATGCTCCTACTTTTCCAGCCTGCCCCATCTCACTCACCCACCCTCTAGGCATCACACAACAGTACACGTGGTCTGTCTGGGAACCTCCAGGAAGATATTGCTACTTGCAGGTGCAGCTTCCAAAATGCGGCACCATCAAGGGCCACACATAGTAAAAAGCCCCTCCATGGGTCTCTTCCATGCATTGGGCCTTCATTCCCATTGTTGTCAGGATTGTTATTACAGTACCATGACAAGCAATTGCTATTCTACTTTTTTCATTGGTTTCCCCCTCACTTTCCTTACTGCAAATAGCTAAGGAGTTTAAAAATGGTTCTTGAAGCAGGTTTGTTGCGCAGAAGTGCCCAATCCATTTCAACTGTGCGATGTGACTTTCCACGTATGCCACTGAACCCCAAGTGAAAAACAGAATCATTCTGGAAGTGACCTGGGGTGTGCATGGCCTCTATAGTGCCAGGACTCTGTTTATGCAGGTATGTTAAATTTTCTCCAGGCCTCTTGAGAGCCCCCCCCCTCCCCTGGCAACCGTTTTAGCAGAGCCGTGGGCTTGCCAGAGCTCTAACAAGGCCTCGCTGCAATTCAAAAGGCAGTTTGCATAGCTCTGGAATGTTGCCGCCAAGAATCCACAGTGCCATTTTTCCATGTTTGTTGCAGCATTTCCCCACATCTGTGCATCTGCGCATGCTGCAACCAGGAGCCTGCTCCCTTTCCAGTGTGCGTTGGAGGCTGGTGGTTGAAAACAAACCTCTCCGGAGAAAGCAGCAGCAGGAAATGCACGCCTGGAGGCCATCGCAACAGGAGGCAGGAGAGGCCCCAGCAAGGAGAAAACCTGGAAGCAGAGGGGAGGGGTGTTGAGGAATGCATGGGAGGCGGGGGTGGAGGTGGGGGGGGGTAGAGACAGCCATTGTGGAGCTTTCAGTGCTGCGTGCTTGTGGCATGTCTCCTCTCTCCTTCTCCCCGCTGCAGCCCCTCGAGGATAGGTAGCATGTCTCTCTTGTGTATCCTGCACCCAGAATTGTGAAAGCTGCAGCAGGGAGCAAGAGGCACACTTCTGGAGGGGTGTGTGTGAAGGTGAAGCTCCTGCTGATGAAAAAATGATGTGCACGTGCAAGTGATTTGTGTTGTGTGCACCCTTGGTCCGGCTGCTGCTGATGCCGCTGCTGCTGTCTAAACAGAGGCAGGATTCTGTTGCAAGCAAGAGTTGGCCCTTGGCCATGTGGTCCTTGCTGCAACAGGAAAAGGAGTCTTCCCAGCTATGCGGAGACACCTTGAACCCTCTGGCGTGCCACGTTTGAATCAATTCTGTCCTCTACAGCGTCATAACATCCTCTGGAGCGGCTGCCAAGTCCTTTCAGCAGCACGGCAAATCCCATCTGGCTTGTGTGCATGAGATAGCTTGGAAATGGGCATAGCCAACTTGGAGAGCAGGACTCCCACGCATTAGCTTAGACCGGTCCTGTTAAAGGGTGTGTGAATGCCAGTCAGTCTGCCCAAAGAGCCATACAGGGGTGTCCAGCAGGGCCCCTGCAGGGAGCTCTCTTAAGGTACCCGATTCTCATGAGAACGGGACAGAGCAGCAGGCATCCTTTATTCACCAAGAGCTGTAAAAAAATTGGGACAGATAGCAAGCTGCAGAGAGGTGGGTTTTGAACTCTGAACTTGCAATAAATCCTTTTGGTACTTACATCTGCTGAGCAACCGATGCACATTATTTATCAGCTGCACGTTGCAGTGATTGAAAGAAACCTGTCAAAAGCGAAAGCCAAACTCCTGAGCAGCCCAGGTCTATGGTACAAGTAAGATGGTTACATACCTAACCTCAGAAAGCCTTACAAACAACCCTGTATTACATATCAACTGCTTAGATAATAGTGGCATAGAATTACAGAATTGTAGAGTTGGAAGTGACCACGGGGGTCATCCAGTCCAACCCCCTCGAATGCAGGAATCTTTTGCCCAATGTGTTGTAAGAGTCTTCCCCAACATGGTACCCTCCAGATGTTTTGGATGATAACTCCTAGTCCCAGCCAGTTCTGGTCCAAAACTTCTGGAGGGCAGCAGGTTGGCAAAGTCTTCTATGTGTTTACCCAGAAGCAAGTCCAAGGGGGCTTAATCCTAGTGTGTATAGGATTGCAGACTTTTGCTGTGCTACAGATGCTTTCATCTAGTTCGTGGGTAGGCAAACTAAGGCCCGGGGGCTAGATCTGGTTCTATCGCCTTCTAAATCTGGCCTGTGGACAGTCCAGGAATCTGTGTTTTTACATGAGTAGAATGTGTCCTTTTATTTAAAATGCATCTCTGGGTATAGGAATTCGTTCTTTTTTCTTTTTCTTTTCAAGATATAGTCTGACCCCCCACAAGGTCTGCAGGACAGTGGACCGGCCCCCTGCTGAAAAAGTTTGCTGACCCCTGATCTAGTTGGTGTCAATGCAAATATGTAGCGGTGTGGTTCAGTGGTTAGAGTGTGGGACAAGGACCTGGGAGGCCATGGTTCAAATCGCCACTCAGCCATGAAACCCCCTGGATGACCTTGGGCCAGTCAGTATCTCTCAGCCTAACCTACCTCACAGGGTTGTTGTTAAGGTAAAATGGACTGGGGGAGAAGTGTATATGCCACCTTGAGAAAAAGTGAGATATATGTGTAATAATAAAATAAAGTAAAGGTTTAATAGCAGATTAAGTTTCCAGGATGGACTCACCCTTTCCCTTCTGCAAAGGTAGAAAGCATTGTGAGGACACCAGAAATGATCAGAGGTATAGCATGAGCCACAGCTCAATGGCAGAACATCTGCTTTGCATGCGGAAGGTCCCATATTTAATCCTTGGCATCTCTGAGTAATACGGGAAACGTCCCTGCCAGTCAGTGTACAATACTGAGCTAAATAGATCAATGGCTGTAGAAAGTTTAGCTGGGTCTTAAAGTAAGGGTCACTGGAAAAAAAACCATCTGTTGAGAAGATTAGGAAGGCAATGCAATTTTCTCAATCTTGGAAATATACATTACAGTGGTACCTCAGGTTACAAACACCTCGGGTTACAAACACTTTGGGTTATAGACTCTGCTAACCCGGAAGTAGTACCTCGGGTTAAGAACTTTACCTCAGAATAAGAACAGAAATCATGTGCCAGTGGAAGCAGGAGGCCCCATTAGCTGAAGTGGTACCTCAGGTTAAGAACGGTTAATTACAACAGGGGCCATATATTGTCATTGAACAGGCAGCAGCTTTAGAACAAAAAGAACAAAAAGAAAAAGAAAAAAAAGAGGGATATTAAAAATTTGCAATTATATACTGCCTTTTGTGCAAGAAGCTTAATGTGGCACCATACTTCCCCCCCCCTGCCCTTCCCACTTTTACTCTCACAACAATGCTGTGACTTATGTTAGGTTGAGATAAGGTGACTGACCCAAGGTCACTTGCCAAGCTTCTTTGCAGAATAAAGATTTCAAAATGAGTTTTCCAGGCCCTAGAACCAAAACTCTAACTACTACTACACCTCTCTCTTCCAGAGTACAGCTAGGTTGCAGAATTTTAGGTGGTGTGATCCTGCGGGACTTGACATCGTTCCGCAGGGCCTGCAAGATGGAGCTGTTCTGCCTGGCCTTCAGTCCGGGCCCAGTTTGACCCCCCCCCCCTCTATGGGACCCTGTAGGTTACCTCTTTGGCCCTTTTATCAGCTCATGTGGGACCAACATGGATAGCAGGCCCTGATGAATACTTGAGGTTCCCGACCCCTATGGTTGCAAATTGTGGGCAGTCATTTAATTTTATCTTGATTCCAATTTTTAAGTTATATTTTAATCAATTGATTGTGTTTTAATGTATTTGATATTTGATGTTAACCGCCCTGAGCTCAGTCTTGGCCGGGGAGTGCGGGGTATAAATAAAAATTTACTTACCTACTACTTACTATACTTGCTTACTTACTTGCTTACTTACTTAAATGAGAGGGGAAAAATACAAAACGAACAACCAGTGCTTATACACGTACCAGTTACCAATTGCTTTTTTGTGAAATTATTAATACGTAGGCAGTGGATATAACTGCAGGCTGGAAAACTAGCAGTAATACTTGTATGTATTAGACAAGCATGAAAATGGCTGCACGCTTCTTGTATATGACCACAGCCAAATAGAAACTGATGAGGAATGTCAGGGAGCATCCATCACTTTTACCGTTCTTCCCCAAGGAAAAGCACCTCAACCGAGTCTCCTTTTTAAAGAGAAAGAGAGAGAGAGATTCCTGTGTATAACTAGGGTCAACAGGCTGTGTGTGGCTTCCTTTCCTACCGTCCTGACGGGTTGTGCCTGCTGCTGTGGGAAAAGTGATGGGGCTGGGCTTGGGCTTGGGGGTTGGAATTCCTAGCCAGAAGTCCCATGGTATAATGTCAGTGACTGAGACAGCCTTAGATAGCTTCAGCTGCAGGCACACCATACATTTCAAGTGTACGGCTTCTCCCAAAGAATCTTGGGAACTGTAGATTATCAAGGGTGCTGGGCTTTGTAGCTCTTTGCATGGTTGCCTGCAGGTCCTAGGATTGCTTTTTTTGTGTGTGTGGGGGGGGGAGAGCAAAGGTGCTTTAAATGTGTGGTGTGTATGCAGCCTTCCTAATGGTTCACTTCACTCCTCTCCCGCTGGGTGGGTGCATGGCTGGTGGTAGTGTAGGAAGGTGCCTGCATCTACCTAGCAATTGCCCAGTGGTGTTGTTGTGGGTGGGAGAGCACGCTCTCCTAGCAGGCCAGTGCTCTAAAGCAGGCAACACCAGTCAGGGCTGGATATTCAGCTGACCTAACCAAGTGAGGTAGTTACCACGGTATTAAGGTCGCCCACCCCACCACAAGGGAGACCTACAGTGTAAAATGAAGAAGGCAGAGAAGCAGCCGTGTCCTTTTCCCACTTAACGGATGTGAATGATGCACAAGAGTGCCACTTGCAGCTATAGGGCTTTGTGGAGCAATGGAATTAAGAACATAAGGGGTGTTCACTGAAAACATGACTAGGGACATTTTCACAGACACTAAAATTGGCTCTTGCCCCCCCCCCCAGCTGCATTACCTGCACCCATAATTCAAATGCACCACCTTTGTTTGGTTTGGGCTGAAAATGCACAACCTATCTTAACAATCAGAGTCTGGGCGGTGTGGTGTAACGGTTGCAGCATTGTGACTAGGAGCGGGGAGACCCATGTTCCTCTCTCAGCCACCGGATGGCCTTGGGTCAGTCACGCCCTCTCAGGGTATCTACCTCACAAGTTTGTTGTGAGGACAAAATGGGGAAGCAGGAGAACTGCATATACTGCCTAGAGCTCCTTGGGGGGAAAGGTGGGGCACAATAAATGCATCAATAAATGAATTAATATGTCTCAATTTTCTGGAAAACATCGTTTCTCAAGGAGTGTGTGTGGAAAAACCATTCCGTGGGGGAGTCGTGGGTGGCAAGATACTATCGATATAAGAGACAAACCCCAGATGCAGGTGGTATGGGATTGAGATGAAACTTTTGGGGGGAGAGAGGCTTTTGTGGCCGAGAGTGAAATGGGGTGTGGAAGGGTGTGGGGTTTTTTGTTGGGCCGCATTTCTCAAGACCGTGAGGTGGGGGGAAGTGGGTGTCAAAAATATACGCATGTTTCGAAGGGGCACGGACCGAATGCGCGTGGGGCACCCGTGGGGAGGAGGTAAGGATAACGCGGAGTTGGGGCTACTGTCTTTTTGTTCCGGACACCTGGTCTTGCTAGGTGCGCCCCTCCCAACACATCTGGGGTTGTTAGAGGGGGCATTTATGTAGGGGAGAAATATTGTGAACTTGGGGATCCTGGATCGTGCCTTTGGGTGGGTGGGTGGGTGGTGGGGGTAGCCGTCTGGCTCCGTAGTGTTCCACCATGGGGTAGGGACCACCCTCAGGAGGGGAAATAAGAGGAACCTCCAGCGGAGGGCGCTCACAGATACGGTCCGGATGGGGGGCGTTGCAAGGGGGCGGGCCCTTCCCTAAGGCGGGCGGGAGGATAGAAGGTGGAGGGGTCCTCTGGCGCCGGCTCCCCAGCACCCGTCCCTCCCTCCGTCCGTCCCGGAGGCGGTGCCCGTGCCTGCCCCACCCTGGACGCGCGCTCGCTCTCTCCGTCACTCGCCTCCCCGGGAGACGCTGCGGCGGGGCTGCTGGTGGCGAGCGGGGAGCCGCGCAACCTGCGGGAGAAGAGGTGAGGGGGCGCCGGAGGACCCTGGAGGTGTTTTATGCGGCGGGTAGGAAGAAGGAAGAGGAGATTCAACAGGGGCAGCCCCACTTTCATATGCGTGTGTCTGGTGGGGTGGGGGTGGGGGTACTTGGGGAGGGGGCGATTTCTTTCCTCGCGACCCCTCCTTGGATTTCGGAGGTAACCGTTGTGCTTGTTGTCGTTGCTCGAGATGGGGGAGGCCGGAGGGACCCCTTCCCGTACCTTCCCCCCCCCCAACCCGCACCAACCCCCGGCGCCGTTCCGCTTTTTGCCGTTCCGCGTTTTCCACCTTGCCTCCCCGCTCCGGGCAGCCGTGCAACTCCGCGCCGGGTTTTGCGCGCCGCCGGGCCGGTCTCGCGAGCCTGGAGCCCCGCGCGGCCAATCGGGGCGCGGGGCCCGAGCGCCGGCGGCCAATCGGGGCGCCGCCCTGGCTCGCGCCGCGGCCAATCGCAGGCCTCTTCGGACTGCCCCCCCTCGCTCGGGCTGCGGCGCGCTGAGGGCTCCGAGCGGCGCCTCCATTTAAAGGGGCCGCAGCAGCCACCCGAACCTTGGGCGGGCTCCGAGTTAAAGGCAGGGCTGGCGGGCAGACAGGGAGAGGAGCTCGGTGAGGCCGGCGGCGGCGAAGCTCGGGTCGGGGAAGCTGCGGCAGGTGAGGGGGCGCCGGGCGGGGCGTGGGGGGGAGGGGGCGGCCATCGTGGGCTGGGGGGAGGGGCGGCGGCGCGAGACCTCGTGACAAGGGGCGGGGCCTATCTTGGTTAGGGGGGTCCGAACCCGCACTGGTGGGCGGGGCCTGTAGCGATTGGGCCGCGTCACGGGGTGGGATCCTGCAGGTACTTGCTGGTCAAGGGAAGGAGCCAGGCCAAGTCTCACCTGGAGCCCTTGGCGGGGAAGGGAAAGCGAGGGAAGAGGGCTCTAGAAGGAGGCGGGCCTGGGATTGGCCAGGCCTGCGGTGGAAAGGTCGGGATCCTGCAGGTACTTGCTGGGCAAAGGGGAGGAGGTTGTGGTCGAAGCTGGTGGCATTCCTGGCCAAGTGTCACCAGGGGTGGGTGGGAGGGTAGCCTAAGATCTGTGCAACAAGACAGGTCTGGGATGCACCAAAAGGGTGGGATTCTGCGGGCACTTGCTTGAGAAGAGGAGCTTACTTGTGGGTAAGGCCATCAGGTTGCAGCAGCAGGCCAAGATGTGCTTGGCATGCTGCTAGGGTGTGCAGGGAAATGCAACGGTGTTATGCTTGTTAGGCTGCCTCTGAAGATGGGTTGGAACTTCAGCTGGTGCAGAATTCAGCGGTGACATGAGAACAGGCCTTTTGTGTGGTGGCTCCCTGTTTATGGAATGCTCTCCCCAGGAAAACTCGCCTGGCACCTTTAGGCGCCAGGCAAAAGCGTTCCTATTCTCCCAGGCCTTTGGCTAATTAAACAATCTATGGCTTTTAAAATGTGTTTGTTGGAAGGGGTATTGGTTTGCTTTATTTTATTGTGCATTTTGTGTTGTCATTTTGTATTTTATGTTGTGAAAAGCTATCTGATCTTTGGATGAAGAGCAGTACACAAATTTAATAAATGACAATAATAATCATGAGGGATCCTACAGGTACTCATCTTGCAAGGAGAGTTCTACAGTTAGCAGAGAGGGACTATAAGCTGAGTTCAGAGAATTGTAGACTTCGTGGTAGTTTATAGGTCACAGGGTAGCCATTTTCCTGTCTATGCAAACAATGGGGAATCTGTGGCCCTCCAAATGTTGTTAACTACAATTTCCGTGAGCCACTGACAGCATATCCAATTGTCAGGGATGAAGAGACTTGTAGTCCAACAATATCTGAGGAGTCATGTTGGCAACCTGAATTGTAGGCCACATATCTTAGCCTCTTGCTCAAATTGGGGAAACCCTGGTCAGATCTCACCTGATACTCAAAGAGGACAGGATAGTGGTTTGCCCTGGGATGTATTTACACAATAGCCATTCATGTCTTTGCTGTGAAGGGGAGGAGCAAAACCCCTGAACTGGGACCAGTTCAAGCTATAGAAGCTGATTGGGTAACCAAGGCACCCGGAAAGCACCACAGATCGCAGGTTTGGGCATTGGACTGTACTAGGAGAATGGATCCTGTATGCACTTGTAGAAAACAGAGGCAGTAAATGGATTGAGCTGCACCAAGTCTGAAGGAGAGAGAATGGCTTAGGTTTTTTTTTGGGGGGGGGGGAGAACCTTGGAGGTCTGAGCTGGGACAAGGCAAGCATGACTAAGTTGTACTCGTGAAGGGAGGGGAGCTGGTCTGCGGAAAGGCAGATTAGGTTTGGACTTGGAGGACATCTCCAGGGAAAGGGGGAGTGATGGCTTGAACTAGACTAGTTTTTGTTTTGTCTAACAGCAAGCGCTGGATTGTGCTGAGGAGTGATCAAGGCTTGTGGGAGGTGTCTGCCCCACAGCCCTTGTCCTTGGGAAGAGCTTTCTTCAGTAGACAACATGTTTAGGTTTTGAGTAACCAAGGAAGGAATCCAACATGAAATTGTTGAAGATAAAAGAGCAAATGGCTTCAGCTCTGCTAGCTCAGTTTTTATCGTACCACTGAAATACTGCTGCTTTGAACTTCTCTGAGATGCCTGTCTGAGGGAGAGCAGTTATTTTGAGTTCTTATGAGCAGGATGCAATCTAAACATTAAAAAGATGAGTTGTTTCCCTAAAACCCAGGGGTCTTGTTCTGATGCATATTCTCTACAGCTTCCAACCCACTGAGTTTAATCCTGGCTCTGTGTGTAGGTTCACCAGCCAAATAGGAAGCCTGTAGAATGTGTGGCTTGGTTATTGCATTTGGTCTTTTGTCCTCCCCACTGCCCCTCCAACTAAATGATTGGCAGCACCTGGCTTGATGTCAGCATTCAGAATCCCAATGACTGGATATTAAATTGGAATATTGATTGAATTGGACCCAGGAACCTCTGCACCCTGCCTTCTGATGTGGGTTCAAAGATAACAAAAGGCAAGAACTGTACATTAACACCCATTCTCTGCTCCAATGTTGGGATGGGACTTTGGTAGTGTTAGCTGTTTTACTTGATTTGGAGAATTAAACTGGCATGGAAAGGTTCCAAAGGAGTTGCAGATAGAGGGAGAGGAGGTTTTGCCTGTGATGTATGCAGAAATAAGAAGCATGGAAAAGCCTTTGGATGTCCCCATGGGGAGAAGTAGTAGTGACTTGTGTTATAAGCCCATACAGTGGGCTAGAAGAATGTAGTGGGTCCCTCTCTGACAGGGGATAGAGCAAATAGTGAGGTGTGTGTGTGTGTGTGTGTGTGTGTGTGTGTAATGGTATGCATACCTCTTGTTCTTAGGAGGTTTAAAAAGACCTGAGACCACTGAATGCAGAGTTTCAGAAAATCTGACTAGGTGACCTTTGGGTCTCTTTTGTGTCTGTGTATCAGCCATTCTTGCAATGCACTTAGTGCTCCTTGTGTGAGAGGCCCCTAACTGGGAGAAAGAGAGAGAGGGAATTCTCTTGGTACAATCTCCCACCATTCCCAGCCTCTTTACTTTCCTTCTAAAAGGGACTTTTACTTTTTTCCTAGATCAACACATAGGGAGCATCCTTGTGTTTTACAGACTGTTCCTGGAAATAGATGCCCTGCAAACCTGTGTGTCTTCAGCATCACCTGGCACACATTGTTACCTTGTTGTCTCAGAAGTGGCTTTGCTCTCTCCTTGTGGCTGGGTTTCCAGGGTGGGCCTCCGTGAACAAGCCCAGAGAATTGCTAAGTGGGGCCACTTGAGTTGTATACTGACTGAGCAGGAGGCAGATCCACAGGAAGTTGTTTGTCCAGGAAATCAGAGCCTTCTCCGGGTTCAGGTAGTCCACCTGTTCCCAGACTAAGGAATAGATGGTGTTGTAATTGCTCAAAACAGAGATCATCACATAAGGTCTGCTGCAGATTCAGTACATGTAATATATTGATAACCCAGATGTAAGGAAAATGCACCCGTTTTACAGATAGGGGAACTGCCCATTGCAGGTTGGTCTTCAGTATATTCACTGCCAACATGTTGCTTTCAGTGTCCTTTATGAAGCCAGCAGTTGTCCCCTCAGGATAGAACTTGCATACCGGTTAGTTTGGGGGTAGCCATCATGTTTTTGGACAGCTGCCCCACCATCCCTGACCATTGGTCATGCTGGCTGGGGCTGAAGGGAGTTTGAAACCAACAACACCTGGAGGGCCCCACATTGCCTGCTCCTGTTCTAGCTCATAGCTGATGTATCCACAGTGCTGTTCAAAGGAAACTGGGGTTAACTGAAAGGAGATAGGAGAGGTAGCTTCTGATTTCATGCAGATGTTTGCTTGCTAAAGGGCTTTCGTTAATTGTTCAAAGAAGCATTTGGGCTTTTTTATTTTTTCCTGGGTCCCACTAACACAGGTGCTGACTGGTTCACCACCAGCTCTGAAGTCTTTCATGAGGCTGCGGCTACCTTGCCCTTTTCAGATTTACATATTCGGATTTGTAGCCTTGCCTCTCCTGTGCCTCAGAGGTAGCAACAGGATTTAGAAACAAGCAATGAAAATGCTTAATTGGATAGCTTCTTTTTTGACCCAGTCATTAGAAGTCCAGTGTTCCTGATCACCAAAAAGCAAATCCAGATTTCTGTGAAAAAAGGCTTTCTCAGGCGTGGGTTGCTGCAGAGCTTAAGAGGAATTTGGTCTGGGAGGAACAGCTTTTGCAAGTGCCCCCTCTGCCTGGCTTAAAGGTAAAGGGACCCCTCACCATTAGGTCCAGTCGTGTCCGACTCTGGGGTTGCGGCGCTCATCTCGCATTACTGGCCGAGGGAGCCGGCGTACAGCTTCTGGGTCATGTGGCCAGCATGACAAAGCCGCTTCTGGTGAACCAGAGCAGTGCACGGAAATGCCATTTACCTTCCCGCCGGAGCGGTACCTATTTATCTACCTGCACTTTTGACGTTGGGTGCTGCTAGGTGGGCAGGAGCTGGGACCGAGCAACGGGAGCTCACCCCATCGCAGGGATTTGAACCGCAGACCTTCTGATCAGCATGCCCTAGGCTCTGTGGTTTAACCCACAGCGCCACCCTGTGTAGAATTGTCTGATGGTAACACTAAGGGACTATTCTAGACTAACTGGATCCTAATGGTGTCAAACATCCTGAGAGCACCTTGCGTACTTTGAATGTGTATTATCTGTTGATCTTTTTAATAAACGTAGCAGGTGACAGGCGCTGGTGGAAAAACATGACACTTCACTGAGACTTCAGGGTTGGTGTGGGGTAAGGGCAGGGACACAGTTTCAAATTATTGCATCTCAGCACCTGATTCCTTCTTATTTTTTAAGATCTCCTCCTGCCAATAACTTCTGTGCGAACATAAATTTTCTGAACCCTGATTACTTCAGAATTGCTCCCCTGAGTGTGAAAAGGCCTAAGTTGGTGTGTGTGGAGTTTTAAGGATTATGTGTCTACTTCTCACAACGTTTAAAAGATCTTCTGTCTTCTGGACGACTTCCAATGGATTCCCAGTATTTGCCATTAATGAATCAGTTGAATTTGAAGTTAGAATTTTTTGGTTTGTGTTCAGTTCTGGTTCATGAGGGGAGGCACCCTTCTGAGCCAGTTTTGGGGTCTGATTCAGTTTGGCTCCTTGTCACCGGCAGCTGATCTCCAAGGCCTCGCACGGTTAACTGCTCAGAAGAGCTACATCCCTTATATTCCCATATGTGCTTAAACGTGCTAACGTTCTGTTCTCTCCCCTTTCTGCCTCCTTGTTTTAAGCCTTTTTCTGAATGGAGTCGAGTGAATTTCCTGGCTCCTTGGGGCCAATGTCCCTGCCAGATAAGCCACTGATTGGAGACCTTCCTGCAGACATGGAGTATGGAGAGGATCTGCTAGCATCCCAAACAGCCTCCATCCCACAGGCTTCAGCTCAGCAGCCCCAAGAGATGGAGTGGGAAGCACCTAAGCAAGCAACTTCAGATGCAGACCTGGACCCGGGCTTGGTGAAAACATCTGGCTTGTCTGATCTGAGCAAATCCAACAGTCTGACCCTCAGCAAGTCTGGTGCCCTGGATGTTATGGAGAAGTCCAGTCTTCTCAATAGCTTGAGCAACAATGACAACCTGGTGGACCTGGATAAGTCTGAGGACCTGGACAACTTGTACAAGACACGAGGTTCTGCAGATCCGGAGGATGGACCTAGGGATCCCCCTGTGACAGGAACCGAAGCCCTTGTGCCAGAAGCATGGAAAGAAGAAGAAGCGGCATCAGCATCGAAAGTAGACTTCAAAAGCACAAAGGATGATGGAGAGGAGAGTGCAGCCTCCCTTCCCGACAGCCATGTGGTGAAGTCGCCCGACGTGGTGGAGATAAGCAGCACTTCCTCGTCACAAGAAACAACAGAATATTCCGAGAACTCACCGAAAATTACACGGCCGGTTAAGAAAGCCCGATTGAAAGCCCCAAAGAAAAGTGCTCCAGTGCAGAAGGAGGAGGTGGCGACATCTACAGAGGAGGGGAAGGAGCCTGTTCTCAACAGTACTCTAGATCCAGCTCCTGAGCCTATGAAAGAGGGTCTGACTGAGGCTGAGAAAGACAGCAGTGTCAGCCAGAAGGACCCTACTGAGCCCAAAGCACAAGAGGCTGAACAGTTGCCCCAACTTCCAGGTGGGTAAGCAGGAAGGAGGGCTCTCCCTAGAGCATTGCCCCAGCCTGGCTTTTGCTTCTGCTCTGAGGCCAAGCATGGGGAGGGGTACCAGGAGCTGCTCCCACTCCTCTTCTCTTGGGTAAAAACCTGTTGCAACTCATTTCTGTATATAACTAGCCAAACCTAGAGAATATGATCCCTGGCCAGTCAGGAGATGCAGAAGAGTAAATAAAATCACCTATCTATAATGTTGATTATTTGGTTGGTGCTGTATATAAATCTTTGCATATCTAAGTTAATGAAATAAATTATAAAAAAATATTCCTTCCAGTAGCACCTTAGAGACCAACTAAGTTTGTTCTTGGTATGAGCTTTCGTGTGCATGCACACTTCTTCAGATACGTGGTTCCCAGTTTCTCACATTCTCACCAGGGCCTGGTACCTTTTGTTGTGCAGACAATCCAGATGACACTAAGGGTATCTGAAGAAGTGTGCATGGACACGAAAGCTCATACCAAGAACAAACTTAGTTGGACTCTAAGGTGCTACTGGAAGGAATATTTTTTAATTTTTTATTTTGTTTTGACTATGGCGGACCAACACGGCCACCTACCTGTAACTGAAATAAATTATGTTCATTTAGTACCTTTATTTATTCCTTTGCATCTTTTGTAAATAGCCCCTGCTCTGGCTTTGCTCGGCAAGCAACAAATTAGAGGTTAAGTTATGTTATGTTACGTTACGGTACATTACGTTACGTTATTATTTTATTCATCATTTTCAACAAATTAGATGTCTGGCCATTCTCCTGTTCCTTGCAAGATTATACTATTACAATTCACATTTATATCCAACCTTTTCTCCATTGTTCCCCTCCTCCATTTTATCCTCACAGCAACTTGCATAGCAGTTTAGGCTGAGAGACTGTGACTGACTCCAAGGTCACCCAGCGTGCTTCATTGCTGAGTGGGGGATTTGAACCCTGGTCTCTCAGGTCCTAGTTCAACACTCAGACCACTACATCACACTGGCTCCTTTCCTTTCTTCCTCAGCTTCTTCCCCAGACAGAGCTAGAGAGCTTGGTCAGCTGTCTGAATGTTGCGCCAGTTGTAAAGGTGTTTCTACTCTCTTCCTCTCACCAGCCACACACACCCATGGATGGTTCATTGATAGCTTTCAAGCAGCATCTTAACTCAGTGATGTTTTCGGCATTAGTTTGTTCCATCCCTGACCCTCGTTAGAGTGTAAGACCATAAGATCAGGTCAATGTCCCATCTAGTCCAGCATCCTGATCCCAGAGTGGCTGACCAGATGCTCTAATGGGAAGCCTGCAAGCTAGCCATGAGCACAAGAGCTCTACCCACCTGTGAGCCCCAGAAACTGGCATTCAGACGCATAATGCCTCTAACAGTAGACGTAGTACCTAGCCATAATGGCTAATACTAATTGATAATAGAATCATAGAATGGTAGAGTTGGAAGGCACCTCAAGGGTCGTCTAGTCCAACTTCTAGTCTCAACACGCAGTTCCCCCATCCAATTTGAAACCATACTGGACCCTGTTTAGCTTTGCAAATGTGTGAGCAGTTTTACGGCTGCACCACTGTTCTCCCTGAATTTGTCCAGTCCTCTTCTAAAGCCACCTAGACTGGCAGCCTCACAGACAGCTTTGAGGTCTCTCTTGTGTTTCTCTTGCAGGGGAAGACCCTGGTGCAAAAGGGAGCGAGAAGCCAGTTGTGAAGGTAAGGGAGGAGGCAGCTGAAGCAGCCGCCACCCGGTTGAGTGTTTGTCTTTCCACTAAGACCTTCCTAACACTTTCCTCAATCCCCTAGTTTTTTGTTTTTTCATTGGGGGGAAATTATTGACATGTTCTGTTCATTTCAGGCTTAAAGTTTCTTGCACTGCACGTTTCCTTCCTCCTCCTGCTTTGTGAGTGGGTGTGTATCACTAAACCAGTGTCCCCCAACCTGGTGCCCTCCAGTTGTTTTGGAATGTGATGTTCTGGGACTGGTCAACAACATCTGTATGGCAGCAGGTTGCAGGAAGTTGGTTTAGACTGGATCTGTGGGCAGGGGTTACTCTCAACCATACCTGCCATTCTTAGGTGTTCAGTAAACAGTTTCAGAGATGGGGGTTTCCCCTGGGCTGCTTGCCATTGTCTATTTAGATGGTTCCTTGGTTCGTTCCAGGAGCAGAAGAGAAGCGAGCGTGCCAGGAGGGCAGAAGTGTCTCGGCCTGAAACAGTGAACTCCTCTGAGAGCAGTAAGTTACATCCTTGACTGTAAGAGGACCGTGCTTTACATATTATAAGAAGCTGTGTTATGCCAGGTTAGAGCCTTTCTCCACCTAACCTGTTGTTATCTACCGTAATGGGCAGCAGCTCTCCAGGGTTCGGGCAGAAGAGGGTCTTTATCAACACTTGCTTGCCTGGAATATTTTAAAACTAGGCATACTGGAATCTTCTGCATTCAAAGTGAGCACTCTGCCACACAGGTGTGGCCCTTCTCCCAGAAGAGTAGGCCATTTTGGCGTGGTGGGTAGAGAAAGGTTTGGAGGGGAGATGTCTGGGTTCAAATCCTGCTCAGCCCTGCGGCTCAGTGGGCCATTGACTACCTCTTGGGATGGCCCACCTTGCAGGGTTGTCGTGTGGGTTAAAGAATGGGCTGGGGAAGAAGTATGTGCAATGCCTTGAGTTCTTCAGTGAAATGGGAGAGCGACACATAGCAAATGTAGTCAGATATGTGTAAGGAAAGGGTGGAATCTGCCTTCTGTAGGATTTGGAGGCAAGTCTTAGTAAAGGATAGGTTGCACAGTTAAAGAGGATCCTGCTGCAGGGTGGGAGCTGGCAATCCTTGATGTCTGTTTTGTGTATGTGGAAACTGTGCAGGCAAGATCTGCCCTTCTCCCGCTCTTTCCCCCCAGTTTCTTGACCCCTCCTGTCCAGCAGTGGCCAGCAACCCCTTGTTCTCTCTTGTGCCCCACAGTTCCTGTCTCAGATGAGGATTCAGATGCCATGGTGGATGACCCCAATGACGAGGACTTCGTTCCCCACCGCACCCGGCGCACCACACGCCTGTCCCTGCGCAACCAGGCAGCCCAGCGAGCTGCCCGTTCCACCGTCACCAAGATGACTTGCGCCAACTGCCGGACCCCACTACAGAAGGGCCAGACGGCCTACCAGCGCAAGGGGCTGCCCCAGCTCTTCTGCTCCAGCTCCTGCCTCACCACCTTCTCCAAGAGGCCTCTTAGCAAGAAGAGCTGCACCTTCTGCAAAAAGTGGGTGCCACAAAACCAACCAACCCGCCCTCTTGTTGTGGCCAGGTGCCCTTTTCCCAATCTGCCCCTTCTGCTTTGGCAGGCTGCAGCTCTGCAAGTACACTTTGCCCTCTTGCTACTTCCTTACCGCTTTCATTGCTCTTGGGTCCCCATGTCACCTCCTGCCCACACTTACTAAGATAGTCCAGGGCGTGGCCACCAGGCCCTAGTCTGACCAGTGTCTTCCTGCCTCTTAGGGAGATCTGGAATGCCAAGGACTCCGTGGTGGCTCAGGTTGGCTCAGGCAGCTCTTTCCACGAGTTCTGCTCTTCTGTGTGCCTCTCGCTGTACGAAGCCCAGCAGCAAAGACCGACACCACAGTCGGCAGAAGCCTCAGACACTGTCCGTTGCAGTGTGTGCTACAAGGCTGGAGAGGTGAGAGCGTCGGCTGTCTGAGGAGGAAGTATTGCAGGGTGGAGGGGAGATGGAAATCTGTGTGAGTAGTTGAAAGCTCCCAGGCAAGCAAGAGGCCAGTTGATGAGTACAAGGGACAGAACAAAAGGGGGCAGATCTTTGCTGAGCATATGTTTAAGCTATGGAATTAAATTTCACAAGTGGCAGTGATGGCCAGCAGCTTGGACTTGAAAAAGAATGCTAGACAAATTCATGTGCTACTAGCCACAATGGTTATGCTCTGCCCCTGCTGTCAGAGGCATTATACCTCTGAGGGCCAATAGCTGGAAGTCACAGATGGGGAGAGTGCTGCTATTGCCCTCATGTTCTGCTTGCAGGCTTCCCAGGAGAGGCTTCTGGTTGGGCCACTGTGAGAACAGGATGCTGGGCTGGAGGGGCCTTTGGTCTGGTCCAGCATCCTGGCTCTTCGGATGTTCTTCAGGGACAGGCCACAGAGGACTACTTGTTTTGCATGCAGAAAGTCCCAGATCCAATCCTGTTGGTATGATTACATTTCAGGTAGCAGGACTGGGAAAGGCTGCTGCCTTGAGAGTCCTGAGTCCCAGTAGGTGGTGTGCAGCTCTATAAGAACCTGCTCATATCTGTAACTTGTATATCAAGTAAGGTGGTGTTGGTGGATGTGTGGGAAATGACAAGTATACTGGGCAGATTCCAGAAAGGTAGCCATGGGGCAGACGGGCCCTTGGAGACTTTAGCAGATCCATAGAGTGATGGATTGCATGAGCATTTACAACCTCCTTCACTTTGTTCCCGAAGCACGATGTCAGGGGGGAAAGGGAGCATTTAAGGAAGGGAGAATGCAGTAGATTATATGGGGATGTTCTGAACCAGAAAAAAGTGATTTTTGGGAAGGAAGATCTGCTAAATAGAGGTTTCTCAAGTAGCAAAACAATCATATACTAGTATAGGGTGTGGATGTAGACTAGAGATTGGTCCCGACTGACAAACTCACTGAGAACAGAGAACTAAAATTCAGCAGCACGTCTTCCAAGATGCTGCAATTCCCGGTGCAAAGTGTGGAATGTAAATGCAGGATATTATAAGGTTGGCTGCTAGGTACAGCCTCCCCTGCCCACAAAACCTTCTGCTATTCCCTTGCCCCTGGGCCCAGCCACCTCTAGCCATTATCTAGGGGCTGCAGAGCACTGCTGCGCTCTGGGGATGGAAGATGATGCCAGCCCTGGTGACCCACAGTTCTGCTTTGCCTGCAGATCCAGCATGAGGTCAGCAATGGGAATGTGGTGCACCGCATCTGCAGCGACGCCTGCTTCACCAAGTTCCGTGCCACCAAGGGTCTGAAAACCAACTGCTGTGACAACTGTGGCCTCTACCTGTACAACAAGGGCCTGCCACTGGAGTACCTCTTCCACGAAGGGCAGCAGAAGCGCTTCTGTAACACCACCTGCCTCAACAGCTACAAAAAGGTGAGAATGGGTGGAGGGGATGTCCCAGAGCTTGGGTCCAGACCCTCAACTGAACCTCTCTTTGGGCCAGGCCATGTGATTGACCTTACCCTGTCTCCCCTCCCCAGCATGAGATTGTGTAAAAAAAACAGTTATTGTGGGAAAGGTGGTAAGGATAGCTTGGCTTGGATGACTGTGTGTGTGTGTGTGTGTGTGTGTGTGTGAGAGAGAGAGAGAGAGAGAGAGAGAGAAAGAGAGAAAGAGAGATGTTTGATGGGGAAGGAGATGCTTGTGAGGGAGAGAGGTTTGTGTCAGAGAGAAACACACACACACACACACACACACACACATACACACATGAGTACAATGCCCGTTAAAATTCAAGGGGGGAGTGGGACATAAAGGGTGCCCAGCAGTGAAAGCCTGCGTGGCAGCTGCCCCTGCACTGTGTTTCTGCAGAAGAACACCCGGGTTTATCCGTGCATGTGGTGCAAGACACTCTGCAAGAACTTCGACATGCTGTCCCACAAAGACCGGAATGGCAAGATGGGCCTTTTCTGCTCTGTCTGCTGTTCCACCTCCTACAAAGTCAAGCAGGCTGGCCTGACAGGTAAAAGCAGAACGGTGGGGGAAAGAAAGATCTCCTTGGATTCTGGGATGCTGGTCCATTAGGGCAAATGGGGCACTGCCCCACCAACCTCAGCTTGCCCTCACCTGTCCTGGCTTCTTAACAAGCAGCCTAGGAGGTGGCACCACCAATCGGCTTCCTTCTCTTCCTCCTTCTCCATCTCAGTGTTGCCATTTTATAACTCGACAAGGCAAGAGGATGAGGACAGATCTAGAATTAGTTGGCACTGCCTGCCATTGGCTCTGGCTTCACATATTGTTGGACTCCTTGACTTCTGTCCTAGCTCTCTGGTAGCACCAGGAGGTTTACTAGCACTTGGCCAGTCTCAGAAGGGTGGTGGTTGGCCACAAGGGTGGCGTTTGCTAACCTTTGCATGTGGGGAACGGGAGGCAGCTGGATCTGTGCTTTAAGACACACGAGTTTGCTCCACCTGACTTGCTGCAAAATCCCAGGCCAAGATGAGACCCCTGACTCCCATCGGGGTGGACTGTGCTACATGAGACTGGAGAGGGAGAGGGAGAGAGGTCAGGTCTCTCCATGCTAGATATCGATTGCCCTGCCTGGGGTAAGAGTAGTTTGGACGAGGCGGAGGAGAGCATTTCTTCTCATTTTCTCTGCTTAATGTTGCATCATAGAACTGTAGAGTTGGAAGCAACCCTGAGGATCTTTTTAGTACAACCCCCTGCAATATGTAGCTGTCCCATATGATGTTATCAGCACCATTCTCTAACCAACAAGGAAGCTTCTCTCACCATCCTCTGCCTCTCCTCTTTTCCCCAGGACCCCCTCGGCCTTGCAGCTTCTGCCGGAAGAGCCTGTCTGAGCCCTGCTACTACAACAAGAACGAGCAGGTGGTGTACCAGTTCTGCAGCCCCAGCTGCTGGACCAAATTCCAGGTACATAAGGAGGCTCTGCCGCCGTCACAGTGACGGGACCAAACCCAGGAACGTGGGTTTTCTGCATGGCTGAGATCTGGTGCATCCATCAGACTCCTGAAAGTCTCTCTCTCTTTCTCTCTGCTTTCATATTTATTTTTTAAAAAAGGAAAAAAAAAGCATCTAGCTCTCGTTGTTTGCCAAGAAGAGTGTTGGAAGGCAAAAGGCATGTCTGCCAAGGGCTCTAAAGCTAAAGAAGATATGGGGTGGGGGTGGGGGAGTGGGCTTCTGTTGGCCGGGAGGAGAGGAGAGGAGGGGTCACATTGCTCTTCACAGTTGTCTGCTCCCTGCCAGGATTCCGTGCATTTTTTTAACCCTACCCTAAATTGCAAAAGTAAAGACATCCACAGCCTGTGATGTAAAATTCATCTTCTCACCCTTTTGGCACCGCTTAGTAAAAAGGAGCCCATTCTGCATCCCTCGTTCTTGGGTCCTGTATATGTGTGTGAAGATTTGCCATCTTCCTTCCTGGACCTCCAGCCCACAACTGCCTTGCCTTTCAAGTTCAAACTCTCCTTAGCTGCCCAGTCTGCACACAGCTCCTCCTGTCTTAAGGCTTGTGTGAGAGATTCCAAACCACCCACCACCACCCTCCTCCTCCCAGATCAACCTCCCCTCTCAGCAGCTGCCCTGTATATCAGCACTGTATGGCCGCACCTCTCCCTTCAGAACTTAGAATTTCCACCAGCACAACGCTGTGACATCACAGAAGCCCAGCCAATGGCCAGAGGATGGGGCAGGGCACATTGGTGGAGGTGGTTGGGGCAGGGGAGGGAGGAGGGCGTGTAAAGCTTGCACACATCTATTTAGCTTATTGATATATCTCTATATATGATGTCAAATCTTATCGTGGGGGTCATTGTCTCAAATAAAACTGTTTCTACTTCTGCTGATGCAGAAGAGAGTTTGTGTCTGCTATCCAATAAATAGTCAAATTTATAACATTTGTGTGATTTGCATAATTTATTCTACTCGCAGAGTGTTGGTCTTGTACTGCCACTGTCCAATGGCCAATCCCTGTTCCCTCCCAGGAGCAGCTGCAGTAGCTGGACGTCCCCTGGGAAGAACCTGTATGGGGTGCCTACTGGTTACTGCCCCCCTCTTTGTGGAATGGGTTTCAGTCAGCCCTCTGTGTTGGGGGAAGCAGCGGGGACTTGTGTTTTACACTCAGTGGGTTGGGGTCATGGGCTGGTGATGCTGCTGGGGGTATGTGGTGAGAGGGTGGGTGTGAGCTGGGGGGCTGGGGGGGGCAACGCAGGGAGAGAGGAGTGTGGTGAATGCTGTGGGCGGTGCTGGTGGCGGCGGGGGAGTGGCAGGCAGGGATGCGGTTGTGAGTGTGGGGCTTGGCAGTGTGCAGGTGGTGGCTGGGTAGGTGCTTCTGCCAAGTAGTTGTGAGCCTGGGCATGGGCACGGGCAGCTGCAGGCCAGCCAGAGTGGGCAGAGGTTGATCCTGTGTCCTCCCACCCACCCCTTCTGAATCTTTCCCCTTCCCTCAAAATGCAGCGCACCAGCCCAGAAGGTGGAATCCACTTGACTTGCCATTCCTGCCACAGCCTCTTCACTGGGAAGCCTGAAATCCTGGATTGGCAGGTGAGGGGGCCTGCAAAACAATCAAACAGCAGAGGCAGAGGGATTGCCAGGGAGGGAGATGTAGAGATGAGCAGGACATGAGACCTTACAGCCACTCCTACAGAAAGACAGTCTGGGGTTGGCCTGGGAGTTGCTGCTGATTTTTGTTTTGTGTGCGTGTGCGTGCGTGCGCAGAGGGGGTGGGTGGGTGGGAACCTGGAGTCTGCCCTTCGAAAGCGGTGGGGGTCCAGTCCAGCTCTGCAAGATCCTGCCTCGCTGCTGGCGTTGCTGTGTTGCCCGATGGCCGAGCGTGGCCTCCTCCTCCTCCTCCTCCTCCTCCTTCTCTCTGGCAGGACAAGGTCTACCAGTTCTGCTGCCGAGACTGCTGCGAGGACTTCAAGCGCCTGCATGGGGTGGTGTCCCAGTGCGAGCACTGCAAGCAGGAGAAGCTGCTGCATGAGAAGATCCGCTTCTCTGGGGTGGAGAAGAACTTTTGCAGCGAAGGTACCTGGGCGGCTACGGGGGGAGCAGGGCCCTGTGCTGGAGAGGAGGAAGAAGGGGGCCTTGTGTGTGGCAGAGTCATCCAGGGGCTGAAGGCAGGGCAGGGGGAAGGCACCCCTTCTTGGAGGGGCCCTTCCTGCAGTGCTGGCGACCAGCTGGCCCTGCCACGCCTCCTGGGTCCTTGCATGCGGTGGGCGATCGTTTGGTCACTCGGAGCAAACTCTTCTTAGAACCAGAGAGGTGAGCGATTGGTGAGTCCCCACCACCCACCCCTGTTGTCAATTCCCGACCCCCGGGGGCCAGTGCAGGACACGTTTTGCTCTCAGGAATCTCTCTCTCTCTCTCTCTCTCTCTGTCTCTGCCTTCCTGTGCTTCGCTTGTACCTCCAAGCCTTCGCTCTAGGCTTCCTGCTGGCATTGGTGTGCCCACACGTTGCTCACTCTTTCTCTCCCTGCTCTGGGAAGGTTTCACCCGTCTCGTTTCTCCGCAGGGTGTGTGCTTCTTTATAAACAGGATTTCACCAAGAACCTGGGCCTGTGCTGCATCACCTGTACTTACTGCTCCCAGACGTGCCAGCGAGCCGTCACCGAGCAGCTGGAGGGCAGCACCTGGGACTTCTGCAGCGACGATTGCAAAAGCAAATACCTGCTCTGGTACTACAAGGTCAGTGCAGGGGCTCCGCTGGCCTCAGTGCCCACCTGCCGCTTGGCCCGCAAGGGGCTGGAGCGGAGCCCTGGCGCCCAGGTGGCCCCCTCCGCAGCCTTGTCGTGTTGTTTGTTTTTCAGGCGGCTCGGTGCCACGCCTGCAAGCGTCAGGGCAAGCTGCTGGAAACCATCCATTGGCGGGGGCAAATCAAACACTTCTGCAACCAGCAGTGTCTTCTGAGGTTTTATAACCAACAGAACCAGCCCAACCTGGACACCCAGAAAGGGCCTGAAAGCCTGCTGAACAGTGAGTCGCTGGGTGCTTCGGCTAGCTGAGAGCTTCAGGGGTCTGGCTTGAGCGCTAGGGAACGATTCTGCACTGGCCCCGGGGGGTGGGGGGTGGGCGTGGGATGGGACCTGGCGGGGAGCACCCCTTCCCCCTCCATCGCTAACCTCTCTGGTTCTATGACACACAGGGCCAGCCACGAGAAGCCGGCGCTGCCTGTAGCTCCCAGGCTGTTTCCGTGGGTGGCTCCCCTTCTCCAGCGGACAGTTCCGGGTATAGGGGCGGGGCCTGGCCTGGCGTGTGGCTTGCCCATGCCTCTCCCCAGAGTCCAAAAGCTAAGCCAGTGTTGGGCCAGGTCAGTTCTGGGATGGGAGACCCAGAAATATGAGCAGGAAGGGGAGATCCTCCCGTGGCAGGAGAAGTGTCCAAGGCAGGTGCTGGAGGCTGTGGTGTTGCCAGAAGGTCTGCTGCTGGGTACCCAGGTCTGATGCTGGGAACAGGCAAGGAAGCCCAAGGATTCCTCCTCCTCCTCTCCCATTCCAGTCTTCTCTCTCTCTCTCTCTCTCTCTCTCTCTCTCTCTTTTTCTCTTTCTCTCTCACGCTCTCAGCATCGCTTTCTGTCCTTTGGGTTTCTGCTCTCCCCTCCTTCCTCCTGGTGCACCCACCATCCTCTTACGGATCTCCTAGGCAGTGATCCTCTGCCGACATCGGGGCGGCAGATGCCCTGTTGAGAAGAACCAACCTTTCGTTTATTTTCATTTTTATTTTACAGCTGTTGAGAGCGGGATGCTGTGACTGTTGTGTCCAATAGATTACGCATGTTTATCTGAACTCATTAGCCATGAGGGCTAGGAACGTGTTTTGTTTCTGTTTTGAAGGAAAGGTGGGGTTCTTGGATGCTGCATCCACAGTGAATACCAACTTCTGTGTAGGGGGCTTTTGCACTCGCGCAGAATAGCAGAACTCTCATGTGGGTGCTGACTTGCAGAGAGTCCAGCGAGTAAAGGTGGGTCTCCCTTAGAGGCAGGCAAAGGCAGCAACTTGGCAGCGCACAGACAGCACTGTTTTCCTCCCGGTTTTATGTCCTGACTGCACTGCCCTGACTTGCACCCTTCCTCTGGAATATGCCACATCACTCCCCTGCTTGGCTTGTTAATGGATTTGCCTGAGCTTCAGTGGATGGCTCTTGCAGGGGAGGGGGAGGGGGCTCGTCTAGTTCCTTCCCACCCCACGCCGACACTTCTGTGATATTTCACAAATCTGCTAAGACCTGGGCGCCTTGCCACAAACGTACTACTTGAGCCCTGATAAACCCCTCCCTGCCTAGGTCTTTCTGTGGCTTCTCCACCGGCAGACGGGCCAGGCCTTACCTCTCCAGTGGCGAATACTTGCCAGACTCAACCTGGAGGAATGGGAGATAATGAGGAAAGCTCCCCTTTATCCCTTCGGCACCAAGCGAAAGGTGGCCCGCAGGACTGCCTGCCTGCCAGATCTGGGCAGGTGGCGGCAGGGGGAAAAGCAGCTCACTCCCCAAGCCCTTTTTTCTTTCCAGGTCAGACCCCTGAGCCAAAGCCACCCTCCTCTACCACCACCTCGCAGAAAGCAGAGACCAGCACGGTGAGTGGCCTGAGCGGGGATTTCCCACTGTTTGCTGGGGCCCACGCCAGTATGGCAGGTGGTTGGCAATGTGGGACTTGGAGGCTAAGATGGGGGAGGAGGGCAGCATTTGACCCCCGGGGAGCAGGTTGGTCTCTGTCCCTTCCCCATGCCCTGCATTGCTACCGGTAACATAGCCCGGCAGCTTGCAAGGAGTGGGGGCCCGTGAGTGGCCCTGCCAAGACACGAGATGTACAGCAGAATGCCTTGGAGGAGAGAGGGGTGGGTGGGGCACCATCTCCCTCTGGAGTGGCTTCTGATGCACGTATGGATCTGCCCAGGTACCTGCGAAGAACAGCTCTGCCCCGGCAGCCGCCGCCTCTGCTGCTGCATCCCAGCCGTCATCTCAGCCAATCACCCCACGGAAGAACAAAGCCGCCATGTGCAAGCCTCTCATGCAGAACCGAGGGGTCTCATGCAAGATAGAAATGAAGTCCAAAGGCTGTCAGACAGGTGAGGAGGCACAAGGGAGGCCTGGTCCAACACAGCAACCTGCTTGGGAGATGAGTGGTCAGGTGTTCTCTCAAGTGGCTTGGTCCTGGACTGTGTGCAGGGCCTGTAGATGTTAGCACTGCAACCTTAAACTTGGCCCTGTCGCAGATTGACAGCCGATTCGGTTTGCACCCCATGAGCAGCGTATTTGCTGCGCATCTTGGGATTGGAGGACCTTATCCAACACCTTTGGGAGCAAGTGGCATCCCTGTCCTGGAGGGCTGTGGAAGCCAGGCAAGGAGAGGCTCTCCTGATGGTGCATGCTTATCCTTCCCAACAGATGCCGACTGGAAGCCCCAAGTGGTTGTGCTGCCCATTCCTGTGCCCATTTTCGTGCCTGTGCCTATGAACATGTACTGCCAGAAAGTACCTGTGCCTTTCTCCATGCCTGTCCCGGTAAGTGCGGTTCCCTGCGTCTCCCCCACACTGGCCCATTCAAGCTTTTCTGCGCTCCCCCCACCACGTTCACCTCAACCCGCCTTCCCTGCTGCTCGTAGGTGCCTGTGCCAATGTTCCTGCCCACCACGCTGGAGAGCACGGAGAAGATTGTGGAGACCATAGAGGAGCTGAAGGTGAAGATCCCTTCCAACCCTCTGGAAGCCGATATCCTGGCCATGGCTGAGATGATCGCAGAAGCAGAGGAGCTGGACAAAGCCTCTTCGGACCTTTGTGGTAGGTTTCATGATTGCATTTCTCTGGGAGCAGCAGCACCTGCTGCTCCTAGAAGGGTCCCTAGCTCAATGACAGATCATCTACCTTGCATGTTGAAGGTCCCAGGTTCAGCCCCTGCTGGCATCTCCAGGGAGGGTTGGGAATGGCCCTTTCCTGAAACCTCGGAGAGCTGCTGCCAGTCAGAAAAGGCAGTCCTGAGCCAGATGGACCCAATGGCTTGGGCTCCTCCTCCTCCGTCTCTGCTCATTGCAGCAGCCGGTACTACGATGTTGTAGTTAACATGCCCAGGGCTGGGAGCGAGAGAAGCAATGGTTTGCCTAGGCCAACTTCAATGAGTTCAAGGCAGAGGTTTGAAGCAGGGACTTCTTTGTTCACATGCCTGATCCGTTTTCTGTATTCGCAGACCTAGTGAGTAACCAGAGTGCAGAAGGCCTCCTGGAGGACTGCGACCTCTTTGGGCCGGCAAGAGATGACGTGCTCGCCATGGCGGTCAAAATGGCAAATGTCCTGGATGAGCCGGGCCAGGACTTGGAGGCTGACTTTCCCAAAAGTAAGTGCGAAGGCAAACTCAAGATGTTAGGCATTTGCTGGTGCAGGTGGTGGTGGGGATGCAGGACTGGTCTCTCCTCTGTGCTCTGGCAGGCGCCAGAAGGATTGCTTGTGTCATGCTTGTCTCAGATCCTTCCTGGGCACCCCTAGGGCAGTCATGGGGAACCTTCAGGTGTCGCTGAACTGAGCATGACCAACACTGGCTATCTGGCATATGCAGTTATGTAATAGATTGCAAGGGCCCTCAGTTTCATCTCTGACTCCTCAGCTGGGAAGAGTGGCTGGGTAACAGGTGCAGGACCTTCTGAGTGGTGGTTCCACCCTCATTTCCCAATATCCCTTTCTGGGAGGCTCCACCCTGCCCCTTCTCCCTGTTTTCAAAGGGCACTGTGGTCATTGGCCACGCTTGCTGGGGATGATGAGCATTGTAGACTCATAGAATTGTAGAGCTGGAAGGGACCCCAAGCATCCATGACAGATGGCCTTAAAACTTCTTCTTAAAAACCTTAAACTTAAAAACCAGCAACAAGTGGAAGGCTGCAGGTTCCTCACATCTCTCCAGGGGCTCCTGAAAGAGCCCTAGGAAGCCCACTGGAAAGAAGCTAATGCGTGTCCTCACCTGGACTTGGTGAGGATGCAGCACCTCTCGGTTGATCATTGGCTCTCTCTCCCTCTGCTAGGAATGTGGGGTTTGTTCTCTATAGGCTAGGTCCTGGAAGGTTATTGTGTATCTGCTTGGGGGGCAGGGGAGCTCCATAACTGATCCACTCCCATACTGCTTCATTCCCTACCTAGACCCCTTGGACATTAACCCCAGTGTGGATTTTCTCTTTGACTGTGGCCTTGTGGGCCCAGATGACGTCTCTGCTGACCAAGACTTGCCTCGGGCCATGCGCAAGGTGAGTCTGCCCCTCCAGGCTACCCGCTCGCCTCGTTCCATCTAATGTTGGCTGATCAATTGGATTCAGGGTTGAGTGGCCCTGTGATAAGTCTGCCACTCTGGGCTCAGAGCAGCCAGCCCTTCCTTCAGCAGAATGGAACCATTAGTCTCTGAGTCTCTGAGCTCCCCCCACCCTGCCCCAAAGAGAGGTGCCTCTGTGAAGGCTCAACGGCACTTTTTCACCCTGGCTCCATTGGGCCGGCCCTCAATTAAATGTAGTGCAACCACCTCATGGTACACCAATTAAACGAATTTCTACAATTTACCCCAGATTATCTAGTGGGGGACGTGTGAGGGAAAACCTAATGGTTTAGAGCAGGGGTCAGCAAACCTCTTCAGCAGGGGGCCGGTTCACTGTCCCTCAGACCTTGTGGGGGGCCGGACTGTATTTTGAAAAAAATAAAATTGAACGAATTCCTATGTCCCACAAATAACCCAGAGATGCATTTTAAATAAAAGGACACATTCTACTCATGTAAAAACACACTGATTCTTGGACTGTCCGTGGGCCAGATTTAGAAGGTGATTGGGCCGGATCTGGCCCCCGGGCCTTAGTTTGCCTACCCATGATTTAGAGTCTCAGGGAGGAGTTCATCAAACATGAAAAGTTTTATTAAGTTTATGACACAAAGTCGGTCAGGAAATGAGTTCTTTCAGGTAGAATTCAACTTAGTTACTTCAACTATAAGATGTCTCAGGCTTAAACACAGTATTATAGGTACAACTCTTCTTAAATTTCAGTTACTAAACATCAGTTGGCACACTTCAGGTAGATAAATATTCAGGTTTCCAGAAGAGATGGTAAAATGTTCAAATCAAGTGTCTGTAACTTAGACAATACAATACTTTCAACACTACACCACTTCCTTCACAGCTTAATCCTTTGGTTCATGAGCGAATGGCATTTTCCCTCAGTTACCCCCTCTCTTAACGATCCCACACCTGAGATATTATAAATGGTATTACAGACCCAGGGGATCCCCTCTTCCCTTGTCACTGGGTTGGGAGTCTTCTAGGTACTGAACTCTCCCCTTCTGTCTAGACTGACACCCCGGGAATCTGAATTCCCACAGGATCCATCTCTCCTGGCTCAGACTCAGCCCTCCCAGCACACTCCTGTCTGGACACCTTCCCCCAGACCCTCAGCCTGGTCTCCCTATCCCAGCTGCAAGGCTCTGTCCTCTCCCTATGGATAGTCTCCCCAGTGTGTATTATTAATTATTATTATTATTATTTATTTATTTTATGGGCGGCTTCCATCAAATATTAAAATACATTTAAAATATCACAGTATCTCCTTCTTCCCTCAGAACCCCTTCACCCTCTTTCCCAACCTGAAACCTGTCTAACCTTTTCAAACCAATCATATCCCTCCCCCAGAACTCCGACCAATCAGACGCTGTGGCCAGTCAACTGTTTCCTGGCAGGAAAAAAAACCACTTGGTGACTCAAACTGCCAGCAAACAAACTTTTCTGTCATACCTCTTCACACTGCCCCCACAGGGGCCTGTGAAGCACCCCCTGGCTAGCCCCAGGGGCACCTTTCACCTGGAGAGCTCGTAGCCAGGGCTGCTGCTACAAAGAGCTATGAGATGTGAGAAGGCACCAGAGGAAGGGAGGGAAGGAAATAGGGACAGAGGCCAGTGTTGCCTGTGGCACCCCTGACCATCATTCAAGGCACCCCAGGGTGCCATGGCACACAGGTTGAAAACCACTGCACCTAAGGTAAAGGAATCCAAGGGTGTGAGATAGAAATGGTGAACTGTGTGGACTACCCTCCTTCCTCAAGCAAATGTCATGCAAAGCTGATTCTTGCTTCATCTCCCCCCCCCTCACCCCAATTTAATGTGGATGCCCTTCTCCCTTGCTGACAATTGTCTTACAAGTCAGGCCTTCCTTTTCTCCTCCCTTCTTCCCCACCTCCCCCAGGGCCCGAAGCGCCTAGTTCTCTCAGAGAGCTGTTCGCGGGACTCCATGAGCAGCCAGCCCAGCTGTACAGCCCTCAACTACTCCTATGGTGTGAACGCCTGGAAGAGCTGGGTGCAGGCCAAGTACGCTGGTGGCGAGACCAGCAAGGGAGACGAGCTGCGCTTTGGCCGTAAGTCTGCGCCGGGTGGAGGGGCAGTTGCAGTTCTAGGAGGTGGGGATGCTGGAGTCAAGGAGGGAGGGGGGAGGAGGAGGAGGAGGAGGAGGAAGAAGAAGGTGTGCCCCCCCCGGCACTCAGAGTGCGGTTTCTTGGTAGTTCCTCTACCCTCAGAGACTTGAGTTGGGAGGTTGTGGCCTCTAAGTTGTGGAACTCCCCACAGAGGTGCACTCCTGACACCTTTGTTGCACTGCTTATGGCGAATGCCGAAGACGTACCTCTTTGCCCTGGCTTTTGACGCCGGAGGTGCATATTTTTAGGGCTTCCCTTTATTTTTGTGGTTGTAAGTTTGTTTTAGGTTGCTTCTATTAGTTTCGTTTTAGTGCTGTAGCCCACCCTTGATGACGGTGATAATGATGATGATCTCTCTGCTCTGTTGCTGTCCTGCAGCCAAACCCATGCGGATCAAAGAGGACATTCTGGCCTGCACAGCGGCAGAACTAAATTACGGCCTGGCCCAGTTTGTGAAGGAGATCACTCGGCCTAATGGCGAGCGCTATGAGCCTGACAGCATCTATTACCTCTGCCTTGGCATACAGCAGGTAAGGAGACTCCCCCCCCCCACCCCCTCCCAAATCTTACCTTCTTTCCACATGCCCAGGAGCAATTGTGCCAGCATCCTGCTGCTGAAACACCTGTTGGCTGGCAAGATAGCTTTCTCTGGGACTGACGCATAGAACCGTTACTTGCTTTTAAAAGAGGATTGTGCATATTCATAGATAAGGCTATTGTGTAGGAGGCCATGATGCTTTTGAATACCTGTTGCTGGAAACCACAGGAGGGGAGAGTGCTTGAATGGGAGAAATTCATGGCGGAGAGAGCTAATGGTGGCTACCTTCATAGCTGGAGTAGAGATGTGAAGGCCCAGAAAAAAACCGGAAAAATTCGGGGGGGGGGGGGTTTCCTGAAGCCTTTTTAGTTTTTTTCCGAAAAATTGAAAAAATAAAAAATAGATTGTGGAATGTTTTATTTTAACATGATGGATAAAACATTTTAAGATAAGGGGTTCAAGGGGTTCAAATATTTTATAAATCATTTCTAAAAAAATATGTATGGTATCAGATTATTCTAATTTCTGTGAGGACAAGCAAGTCCTAGGTTACAAACTGAACTCTCCTATGCAAGAACAAGAGACATTTCTTCCTTTAGGAGGTGCTGTTGTCACCAGAAAAGAAAAATGTTTCAGTTTTGTTTTTGCATGTGTGTGGTGTGCATTGGTTCTGTTCCTCTTCGCTAGGCCTCAAAGCACTGAAAGAAAATATAGAGCAAAAAAAGGGCCTGAAAGTATATAATTAATTACAGCTCAGAAAATTATTCCGATTAAATTTCATGCCTGTTCTTTGAAACTTAGTCCCACTTCCTTCTTTTTTATGAGAATGTTTTTTTAAATACTGTGGAGAGGAAATATAATTGTTACTTCTGGATTTTTAGAAATTGTTTTGTGGACTTTTTTTTGTTCCACATAAACTAGTAAACAGTTCAGGAGATTGTTGCTCCATTTGTTACAAATACAAATATATGTTATTTTAAAAGTAAATTCTGTTTGTAATAATTGTTTGGATACACTATATTTTTAATATGCTAGTTGTGATAACTTTTTGCCCATTAAAATTGTCCATAGTTATATTTTATGTTTCTAAAGTAACAGAATGACTTTCAATCTGGAAAAGAAAAAAGAAGTGCTAATGTAGCATTTTAAAAAAAAATTTCCAAAATTTTCCGTTTTCCCTTCGGAAAAAATGGGGTTTTTCCCTGAGCTTCAAAATTTCTGGAAATTTTACATCTCTAAGCTGGAGACAGGAATGCTTCTGAATACCAGCTGCTGGAAACCACAGGGGAGAGGGCTCCTGTGCTCTAACCCTGCTTCATGGCTTCCCACAGGCATCTGGTTGGCCACTGTGAGAACAGGATGACATTGGCCTGATCCAGCAGGCTCTTACTAGGTTCACATGTTCTTGCCAGCCTAGCAAGTGTTCTGTATGGAGATGGGGGGAGGTAACGAGAGTGTGCATGGGAGAGAGCAGGTTTCGCAGTTTCCTACTTGACTTTGTGCTTCCCATCTCCCCCTTTCAGTACCTGCTGGAGAACAACCGCATGGTGAACATCTTCACGGACCTCTACTACCTGACGTTTGTGCAGGAGCTCAATAGGTTGCTCAGCGGCTGGCAGCCCACCATCCTGCCCAACAGTACGTGCCTTGAGGGGGCCAGAGGGAGGGAAAGAAGAGAGGTGTTTCCCTCTTTCCTCGGCATCCTGGGAGAAGTTTCCGGATTCTGGGAAAGGGATATATATCGGGCTGTCCAATTTTCAGCGGGTAGCACTAGAGCAGGGAATGGACTCTTGCCTTCCTTCTTCACTTAGGGGCTTTTCTTGGGACACCCTCCCAGGCACCTAATGGATCTTTTGAGGCTCTGATCTGGACTTAATGCTCGTAGTCACTGTCAAGCAAAAGGGTCAAGTTCAGAGGCTTCCAAGTCAGGCTTTGGGCATTTATTTCTTGGTGTCGTTCCCCCCAACAATCACAGTTTGTGGAAGCAGGTTTAATACTATTTGTTTATTACCCACCCTTCACCCCAAGGACCTGGGGTGGGTTACAACATTGAAGAACAACATTGAAAGCAACTTGTAACCATAAACGTTAGGTAGGTCCTAAAACCACGTGTCAGAAGCCCAGGGTAAAGAGGTGTCCCTTAAGCATTCTCCAAAAGCTGTATGATGAAGGCACCAGATGCACCTCTGTGGGGAGGGAGTTCCACAGGCCACCACCCCTTAAGCCTCTAAGGGTGGAGGACCTTCTCTGCCCAGCTTAGCACCCAAGAGGGTCTGTGGTGCTTTGTGCATAGTATATTGACAGCTCTTGGTCATTTCAGTGAACTACTCATCAGTCTGTTTTTTATAGCCATACCAGGAAGCAGGGCTGTTTTTCACCCTCTTGTCTTCATTCTTAATTTTGGCTCAAGAAGGCGATGGCGGAACTAGGGTTTGAACTCCAGCCCAATCTTTTTGGTATAGCTGCCGAGCCAGCCCTTGCCAACTTGTTGCTCTCCAGATATTTTGGACTAGCTGGTGAGAGTTCCCAAACACTTGGAGGTCAACAGCTTAGGGAAGGAAAGAGTTCAAAAATTATTAGACCAGGCGTTGGGAACCTTTAGCCCTCCAGATGCTGCTGAACTACAACTCCCATCACCACTAACCATTGGCGGATGGGAGTTGTAGTCCGGAGACCAAAGGTTCCCCATGCTTCCATGGGGCCAAGGAAGGAGAGCAAAGAAAGAATGCAGCAAACTTATGGAAAGATGAGGAATGGTTGAGGAAGTTGGTGGTCTTTAGCCTGGAGAAGAGAAGACCAAGGGGGAGATAAGATAGCCATCTTCAAATAACGGAAGGGCTGCCACACGGAAGTTGGAGCAAACTTGTTTTCTCCTGCTCTGGAGGGTAGGACCTGAACCAATGGGTTCACGTTACAAGAAAGGGGATTCCGACTAAACATCAGGAAGAAACTTTGGGCACTAAGAGCTGCTTGACAGTGGAATGGACAGCCTCAGAAGGTGATGATGGCATCTCCTTCATTGGAACAGAGTTGGTGTGGTCATCTGTCATGGATTATTTAGCTGTGATTCCTGCATTGGAGGGGGTTGGACTACATGGTGCCTTGGGAGCCCCTCAGTACTATGGTTCTATTCAAGTTAAACAAAGATGATATGGAAGCCATAAGCCAATTTCCTCCAAACTGGTGCCATGTCTTGTTGTTTTAGACTCCCCCCAGCCTGTGTTGGCTAGGGCTGATTAGAGTTGGAGTCTGAAACATCTAGGGGGTCCAGGTTGGGGAGGTTCATGCATGTAGTGCAGAAAAAGAGCTAGAAAATATGCTAAAATGAATATATGTATATAACAAACACTTCCCCTCTCCAAAGTAACAATAGTGTGCACAGCTGAAAATGAGCAACTGAGTTTATTATACCAAGGCCAGTTCTAATGCGTCAGACCTGAGAAAAGGAGGGGGTCCCATGGCAACAGGCTACTTAGGTTTCCTGGTATTGCACAAGTTGCAGCTTTCCTAGCCTCTTAGTGCAGCGCTCCTAAACCTGATGCTTTCTAGATATTTTAATTAAAATATATGTATATATAAATAAGCCACACCTTCATACTGAACACCACAAGGCAATATGCAGCTTAAAAGCGCAGCAGTGTGATAATTTTTTTTTTAAGAATGTCAGACATATCAATGAAAGCTCATGGTAAAGAATGTCAGGTTTGAAAGGCCCATCTGAGTAAAACAGTTTGCAAAAGCAATGGTTTCAGGGTACAAGGAAGGAATTTCTGACTAAACACCAGGAAGAACTGTCTGATAGCAAGAGGTGTTTGACATGGAATGGTCTCCCTCAGGAGGCTGTGAACCTTCCTTGGAGGCTTTTAAGCAGAGGTTGGATGGCCACCTGTCATGGATGCTTTAGCTGACATTCCTGCATTGCAGGGGGCTGGGCTGGATGACCTTCAGTGTCCCTTCTAGTTCTGCAATTCTATGATGCCTAAAAGTTGAGCTTGGATGACTCTTGCCAAACCTCTGTTTGCAAGGAGTTCCACAGGGCAGGTCTGAAGGTGAGAGCCAACAGAACCTCAGGAGCATGTTGGACCACCCAGAGTTTCCCATCAGAAGGCTTAAGTGATCCAGGTGGGGCATAAGAAATGAGGGGCCCCATAAAACCCAATCGACTTGATTCTACAGCTCCCATGAGCCCTAGGCAATGCAGCAAAGCACAGTTCCTGGCTCCAGAAGGGACGCTGCCACAGCCCTTGGAGGGCTCCTAGCCCCTCAAAGCCAACCTGCTTACCCTTGCCCTGCTAGCATGTTGTTTGGCTCTGTCTGTTGCCTTGTGGCTCACTATGACTGTGACAGTGGTGGCTTGTCCTTTTGCAGACGCCGTCTTCTCCCGCGTGGAAGAGGAGCACCTCTGGGAGTGCAAGCAGCTGGGCGTCTACTCCCCCTTCGTGCTCCTCAACACACTCATGTTCTTCAACACCAAGTTCTTTGGGCTCCAGACAGCTGAGGAGCACATGCAGCTCTCCTTCACCAACGTCGTGCGCCAGTCGCGCAAGTGCACCACAGCACGGGGCACCACCAAGGTTGTGAGCATCCGCTACTATGCTCCTGTGCGGCATCGGAAGGGGAGAGGTAGGGAATGCTTTCCACCCACGTCCATTTGCTTCCCATCCGTTTTGGGGATGCCCCTGTCCTGACTGCACCTCCACACTCTCCTTGCAGATGGCGGCCTGGGCAAGCGGAAGCGAGAGGAGGAAGCGCCCGTCTTGGAGCAGCGAGAGAACCGCATGAACCCTCTGCGCTGCCCGGTCAAGTTCTACGAGTTCTATCTCTCCAAATGGTGAGAGCCTTTTGCAGCAGCTGACGGCCAGAGGCTGCAAGGCTTCTGAGTGCCAGCTGCTGGGAAACCGCAGGAGGGGGGGTGAGGTGGCTCTTGTGCTGAGGCCTTGCTTGCAGGCTTTTTGTTAGGTCATCTGGTTGGCCACTGTGAGAACAGAGGGCCCTTGGCCCATTCCGGCAACAAGGCCCATTTGACATTCTGCTGGTTCCTGAACGTTAGTTGGCTGGGCTCATGGGTCCCCAGTATGATGGCAGTATGCCATGGACCCCTGCAGAGGCTTTCCCTGGTGCTTGGAGGGTCCTCCCTGACCCCAGTTTTCCCCTGTGGATATTAAGCTTGGGGAGGTTGACTGCTGCTCACTCCTCCAAAACTTGGCACCCTCCAGAAAGATTGCACCATCCTCCCCCGCCCAAAAAAGACACCCATTAGGCTTGAGAAAAAGAAGAAGCCCCCTTTGGAAGCCTAAACACATTGGTGGGAATGAAACTCCTAGTGGTGCAGCAGTAAAGCTGCTAGCGCATTTGCAAAGCTAAGCAGGGTCTGGTATGGTTTCAAATGGGATGGGGGACTGTGTTGAGAATTCTGCACTGTAGGGCATTGAGCTAGATGGTCCTCAGGGTCCCTTCCAACTCTACAATGCCACGTTTCTGTGGGCGCAGGGTCACAGAGCACACGATTGCAGCTTGTGCATGGTGGTGCTCATGACAGTTTCTTTGCATTGCCTCAGTACTTGCAGGACCCAGAAACCTTGGCAAACACCCCCCCCCCCCCGTTTTGCTGTTAGGTAGATGCTGATGGCAGGGGGAGACTAGTGCCGTTGCTGCCAGCTGTGGTGGTAGTCATACGCAGTGGTGTTTTACCCATTCGTTTTTTTAAACGGGCATCAAGGGCGGTGGCAGGATGCAGCAGGCATTGAGGCAGCCATCGTGAAAACGGAGCGGATGGTGTTGAAAGGTTTTGGCCAGAGCAGAAAGCCGCTGCTCTGCAGTCCTTGCTCCTCAGAGCCACTTGGGGTCCCGTCTCTTGGTTCAGGGGTTATGTGCTGAACCTGAAGAGTGGGCAGTGGGGGACTGGGGAAGGGTGGGGTTCCCGCCTTAGCCAGGAGCCCCTTCTCTGTCCTCATTGCTCATCTCCTCTTGCCTTCCTTCCGGCTGCAGCCCCGAAAGCCTGCGAAACCGCAATGACGTCTTCTACCTGCAGCCTGAGCGGTCGTGCATCGCCGAGTCGCCGCTGTGGTACTCCGTCATCCCCATGGACAAAAGCATGCTCGAGAGCATGCTCAACCGCGTCCTGGCTGTGCGCGAGATCTACGAGGAGCACAGCCGCGGAGGCGGAGGTGGCCTGGACGACGACATGGACTGAGCAGGTGGCGCCGGTCTTGCCAGAGGGAGATTGGGGGCCCCCAGCACTACTCCAGCCAGCTAGTGGGTGACTGTGGGGTGTGTGTGGCTTGCTGCCCCTTTCCTGCCTGGGTTGGCGGGCATGTAGGGCTGTAGACACTCCCCACTAGGTGATCACTTTCCCTCTGCCAAGGAGCCACCCCCCACCCTCCCCTCTCCTCCCGCGCTGCCTAGGAGTGCCTGCTTGCCTGCCCCTTTCTCCTTGCTATGTGTTGGCTTGGGGAGAGTGTCACAGGTAGGCTCTTCGTCTGGGGAGGGAAGGGTGCAGGGCCTGTCTTCACTATTGCAGGAGAGCTGGGCTCTGGGGGTGCAGACCCTGTGCCTGGTTGTGCTAATTGGGGTGGGGTGAATGGGTTGGCTCCTTGCCGTGCACGTTCTCTTGCATGGAGGGGGGGGGGTTACAGTTCTCCACTCGCCCAGTAGATGGCAGTCCTCCCTCCCTCCCCACACCCATCCCCAACGGTTGAACACACTGTTCTCTGTTCTCTCTCGTATTGTGGGAGACTAGGCCCTAACGTTGCACCCTGAGCCTCCTTCTCCCCTGCTTCCTCAATGCTAGCTTGGCCGCCCACCCCACCACGCCCACTGCCCCATGAGGCGGAGGCTGCTCAGCACCCCACCAACCGTTTCCTCGCCCATCTGTGTGTGTTGCGTTGAACTCTGAGCTATGGCTGGTGCTGGTGCTGGTGCTGTCTGTTGAGCCTGTATATATTGTTCTGGCCCAGCCCCTGTCTGTGTCCTTGTTGCCAGTGAGCCAGTCCGCGGGTCTTGTCGTCGTAGTGATGCCCAGGGCATTAGGACCCGCCCTCCCCGCGTCTCTCTGGAAACCATTCATTTCAAATAAAGGCACAAAAACTTGGCCGACTTGTCTCTCTTCATCTCTTATTCCAGGGTTGTGGTCCTTGTCTCTGTGCCCCCAAAATGTGGTGGTGCACCAGAATGGGGTTGGAGGCCCCACGTCCCAGTGAGGTAGTTTCCACTGGTGGGTGTGCATGTGGCAGCCAGCACGCCTTACCAACTTTTATACGCCCAGGGGAAGATCTCCACCCCCTTCCCTGACTTGGCTGCTGTGGGTCCCCATTGCATCAGCTCTCTGCTCCGACTGAGCCAGCCTCGAAGCAAGCTCTTTCCATTTCCTGGCCACTAAGGGGCAGCAGGCACCAAGAGAATTTTCCAAAGCGACTGGCCATTGTCCACATGCCCAGTGCTCTTGTCTGCTTGTGGCTTTGCAGCAGCTGCTACCAGAAGGAGAGGGGAAGTGGCTGAAGTCTCTGCTTCAAGCATTAGGGGCTGATGCCTAGGAGAAGAGGGTCTCGAGACTTAGGACCAGCCTGGGGCGCTCCCTCAAGAGTCCCCCTTCTTCATTGGAAAGGGAGCTGTGAAGTCTCTGCTGCTTCTCCTAGTGTGGGAGAGTTTCTCTCTGATGAAAGGGCAGGCTTGGGAGGCAAAGGAGAGAAGTCTGAGGCTTCTTAATTCCTAAGAAGGTACAGGCTACCTTTCCTCCAGCCCAGGAATTCCCTCTCTTTCTCTGGTCAGGCACTGGGGTAGGGATTTCAACTTGGTGGTGCATCTAATGCCCATGGGAATGCTTGGGTCTTGCTATCCAGTGCGAGGTTAGCAAAGTCCCATGGCTAAACAGCCAGGTCACTAGACCTCCACTTGTTGCTTGATTTGCTGGACTTGCTCCCTCGTTTCTGCCCTCCGCCCCAAGCGGGGCTCTCGCTCGCTCCTTCCATCTGTGGACTAGCTTTCTCTGCAGGCTGCAGAGAGGGACTGCTGGGAGGCGTAGCACTGGGGCAGTGAAGCAGGTGGTGGCGGCGGCTGTGGCTGGCAGGCTCTCCTTCCAGATGCCCTTCTGGGCTGAGTTTGGGCTCATGACCTTGCCTGCACTTAGTGGTGGCCACGTGGTACATCTCCACCATGTTGAGCAGGAGGGAGAGGCAGGCGACGGCCAGCATGAAGAGGATGAAGATGGTTTTCTCAGTGGGCCGGGAGATGTAGCAGTTGACCGTGTTGGGGCAGGGCCAGCGGCTGCAGGTGTAGAGGGGCTTCAACTCAAAGCCATACAGCACATACTGGCCCAGGATGAAGCCCACCTCAAAGAGAGCCTTGAAGACAACATTGCAGAAGTACGTTCGCAAGATGGCTCCTTGCAGGCGGATCTTTCCGCAGGCGTCCCGCACAGGGGCTGTGCCAGGCCTGGGCTGAGCTGCTGGGCTGCTGCTGACCTCCACCTGAACCCCTGGGGAGGCCCCCAGCTCTTTCTCCTCCATGCGCACCAAGTGCAGTATGTGGCCCAGGTAGATGAGGCTGGGCGTGGAGACGAAGATGATCTGCAGCACCCAGAAGCGGATGTGGGAGATGGGGAAGGTCTGGTCGTAGCAGACACTCTGGCAGCCGGGCTGCTTGGTGTCGCAGGAGAAGTTGGACTGCTCATCCCCCCACACCTTCTCCGCTGCTGCCCCTAGGACAAGGATGCGGAAGATGAAGAGGACAGTGAGCCAGACTTTGCCTACCACCGTGGAGTGTTCCTGTGCACTCTCCAGCAGCCTCCCAAGCAGGTGCCAGTCGCCCATGGGTGCAAGGCGGCCTTGCCCTGCAAGAAAGGGAGGTTCAGACCATTGGGGTGGGGTGCTGGCACTGCTGCCTCTCTTCCCCTCCCTGCCAACAGGGAGGGAGGAGGGGCAGGGCCTACCTGTGCCAAGCAGGCTGCCCTTTGATGTATAAGGAGACATTGTGCTTTTGTTCTCGGGGTAGGGCCCATTGTGTGCGTGTCCCTTCAAAAGCCAGGCATTTAACCGGATAAATAGCTTAGCGCCCAGGAGTGGAGCTGAGCACCTGTTGCCTGCAAGGACAAGCCTTTGCCCCAAAGCACAGTTCTTTCCCTCAGATCTGGGCACGGCTGGGAGATGGCCAAGATCCCCCTTCTCCCGCTCCAGCCCTATGGAAGGGCCATGGCTTCGGGGGCAGAGCACCTGCTTGGCATGCAGAAGGCATGCAGTTTCAATCCCCGACATCTCCAGGTATGCCCCCTGCCCCTAACCCTGGAGAGCTGCTGCAGTGTGGACAATACTGACCTAAATGGAGTGGTGGTCCGACTTGGTTTATATGCAAGCTTCCTATGCCACACACCACCCCCAGCACCACCTGTGAAAAATAAGTAAATAGTGGACCAAGATTACTATCGGCCCAAGCTGAGGTTGTGCCCAAAGCAGCAAGTTCATAGAGCCAAGGTGGCTGCTGGGGGTGGGGTGGTAAGCCCTCCCAAAGTCAGACTCCACCCAGGTGCAGCAACACTCACCCTGTCTGCGTTCGGAGGCCTTGGCATCAAAACACTTCACATCCTGGCCAGCATCCCAGGTGTTGTCAGCTCCCTTGGGTGTCAGCAGCTCCTCCTTCGAGCCACCTCTGAGCGCTTGTCCGGCTGTCTCTTCCGCCGGTGACCACAATGGAGCAACAATCTCTTCCTGGTGTCTCTCCTCCCTGGGCTGGGGCTTTGTTGCCATTGGGGCTTTGCTGCTCATTGGCTGTTTCCATGACTGACCTCTGCAGCATCCACTGGGGGGTCACTTCCAACACTCTTATTTTTGGACAGCACACTTGGTTAATTATAGCCCCTCCTGCAGGGCGAGTGTGAAGGGTGAGTGGGGTTATATTTAGGCAGGAGCTCTCTGGCGAGAGGGACCTTGGAATGACCTGCGGACGAGAGAGGCTGTGCTCTGGGATGGTCGTTCTGCTTCCTCTAGCCGGTCACCACCTCATCGCCCACGGAAGCCACAGCATTCCTCCCTCTTGTGTTTGTAGCAATGGTGGGGAGAAAGTCAACAAAGAGAAATGGGAACATTCCCCCCCCCCCCGGCACGTGTTACTAAAACTCAGGACCACACGGTGAAACTGAATGTTGGAAACCTTAACAGGCAAAAGAAAGGACTTATTTATGGTGTTCCCACCTGGTGATGGCTACCCACCTGGGTGGCTTTAGAAGATTAGACAAAATCATGGAGAACAAGGCTGTTGGTGGTCACTGACCCCGATTCCTGTGTTCTCCCTCCGCTTTGGAGGCAGTAAACGAAAACCAGTTGCTGGGAATCCCAAGCAGAGAGAATTGTGTTGTGCTCATTTCCCAAGTGTGGGTTTCCAAGAGACATCGCCTTGGCCACCCTTGAGAACAGGATGGTGGACTAGATGGCCCCCTTTGGCCTGATCCAGGAACCAGCATCTTCTTACATTCTGAATGTGACATTTTGGGGGATGCAGTACCTCTTGTGCAGCTTCTTGCAACAAGCCAGTATGCTCCCACCTCAAGAGAGCTGCTTCAACAGGTTACCAACCTCCTTGCCCACATCCCAGTCCAGTGGTCACTGGAGCAGGTGGTATGCAGTGGCTTATGTTGGGGAGGGGGAATAAAATTATTATTATTATTATTATTATTATTATTATTATTATTATTATTATTATTAATTTGTATCTTGTGTACTTGCACAGTGCATTTTTCTGTGCCGTGTACAAGCTAGTGTGTTGTGTGGTTTGAGTGCTGCACTAAGACATTGGGAGGCCAGGGTTTGAATCCCCTCTGAAGCTCCCTAGGCGACACTGAACCACTCACGGCCTCTCAACCCTAGTCCACCTCACAGGGTTGTTGTGGGGATTAATTGAGGAGGGGGGTAACCATGTCCTTGAGCTCCCTGAAGGAAAGGTGAGATGTAAATGCAATGCAATGCAACCAATCAATAAAACCACTCAGTGTATATCGGGGACCACTTGAGGTGAAGAGGAACAAAACATTTTCAAGGTTCACACAAGGTCCATCTGCCATGTGGACCTTAGCAATATGTCCTGCACACTTACATACCAGTAAGACAAGCAGGTGGTGTCAGAAGGCTAGGCTTCACTTTATGCATTTTAAAGTAAGAAAAAAATAAGTCAACTGCATCATATGGAGTCAGGTCTTTGGTCCATGTAGCTCAGTATTAACAACACTGGCTCTCCTGGCTTTGGGTTACTGAGTAGGGAGACAGTCCAAGTTCTGATCTGGAGGTGCCACTGGATTCGAACCTGGGACCTTCTGCATGCAAAGCAGATGCTCTGCATTAGACCTGTTGCCTGTCCCTTTTTTGTTTTCAGTTTTCTAAAACTAGATACCTGCATCTATTTATAAGCCAAGGTTAACTCATTTAAAAGTAGGAACATTTTAAAAACAATTGCAAAAGTGAGCTGGGGGTTTTGGGGAGAGCAGTGCATGGACGGGAACAACCTGTCCTCGGGCAGCTTTTCCTCAGCCAGGGTTAAAAACTTGAAGGAATTTCCCTCAGGTCTTGTTCTTTGGAAGAGAAAAGGGTACTTGTGGATGAAGCACAGCTTCCAAACCTTCCCAGCCGCCTTACTCTGCAAATGTTTGACCTTCTTTGAATCGCAGCCCTGTCCCTCTGGCCTGAGTAGAGCAGCCTTCCTGTCAGCAATGTCCTTCATGCAGCAAGTTTCTATCTTCACTGTTGGAGGTGGTACGCTCCAAAATCCCCACTGCCGGAAACTACAGGGAGGGAAAGGTTGCTGTTGGATCAGGTCCTGCTGGCAGGCTTCCCATCTGGTTGGCGACTGCTGGATTAGATGGGCCACCCTTGGGCTGTCCTTGGGTTCTTCAGCCTCGAGTCTCCAGAGGTGGCTGTTCTACATCATTCCCAGCCAGCTTAGCCAGTCTTGGACACCGGAGGTTGAAGAACACCAAAATAGACTATGCAAGAGCCCTCCATGAAAACTTGGAGCAGTGTGGCCGTTGAGGATTAGTGCCTTTCCTGAGCTCCTGATGAGAAGCGGTTACTCAGTGGTCAGTACATGGGGCTACTCTCAGTTTTGGGATGAAGCTGAGGCTTTCTCCTCGGGGCATGTTGCTCAGAGCCGTTCCCAAGCCACTGGAGATTTGCCCTGCTCTTCTTGCATGGAGCTCCAGACCTTTGGTTGAATGAAAGAGCTGTCCTACCTTGTTAGCAAAGAGGCACAGCTCAGTGGTAGGTCCACCTGCCTTGCATGCAGGAGGTTCCAATTTGCCAATGTCCAGTTAAAAAGGATCAAGTAGTAAGCAATAAGGAGGACCCTGCAGAACTACTGTCAGGAAGCGGAGAAAAATCCTAGCTGGACGAAGAAGTCTGCCTTAGGATGCCAACTTCTGAAATACTGACACGCACAACTGCTGGAAGGATTGCCCCAGTTGCCAGGAGGGGTTTAATCTGAGTGTGTGGTTCCTACAACCTACTACTTTTTGTAACACTGTGGGGGACACACACACACACAGACAAACCCCCAGGTGAAAAACAACTCTTGAGTCGAGAATTGCAAAACCAGCTTTAATACTGTGTGACTGCTTTGGCAAAATGTGGTGTAGCAGGTGATGAAAACAGCCTGGGAATTCCCCACCTCTCTGCCCCCAACTCAATCTTCTTTGAACCCTGGCTAAAGGAGAGCAGCAATGATGATGCAGTGCCATGTTACCTTTTCTATGGTAAAAGGCCCAGGAGCACTCCTAATGCAGAAAGGAGGGGGGGGCGGGAAAGAGGTGACACCACCCCACCAGCCTGGCCTGCATGGGTTGCTGCTGCAAACCTTTTCCTCCAAAGCACTAGCCAGGGCACTGGAAACCAGCATGAAGTGCTGGCTAGAAACAGCAGGGAGAATTCAAAAGACATGGACCAATGTGCATGAGCTCTTGTCCCGCCTGCCGATGAATCCTGGGCCACAAATTTCTCTGGACTACACGGTATGGATACAAAGTGCTTCCAGGATGTAGAAAGCACGTCAAATAATATAATATTTGGGTTTAGCATCTTTTATTTTTTCTTTTCTTTCTTTCTGGGGTAGGTTAGGGTGATAAAGAGCAGGAGGTGTTGGGAGGGCAAAAGGAAAAGGGGCCTGGACAAGGAAAGGGCACGAGGGGCCCCCAATTCTGCAATATTTTGACCCCCAGAACGGGGCCCAGCAGGGGAGTCTTAGTGCCTACCCAATCATCCCTAGGCTGCTGAGGCCTAGTTAATCACAACCAGAGGCATATTCAACAGAGGATCTGCAGTGGGCAAATTGTGTGATTCTCTTATCAGAGGCCATCCTGTCCACAGGGACTGTGCCTGGAGGACACTACGTGGGCTAGCAATAAGCAGAAAAAGGCCACGGCTGGTGGGGCATCTGGTGACTGAGGGAGCCCAGTATGAGGGCTTGACGGAGTGATGGTGATCTGACTTGGCAGGCCCACAGCCGCAGCCCCCCCTCCCCACCAGGCATGCTGTGCTGTAACCAAGTTGTGAACACCCCCGCCCTCTGGTCCTGAGTCCCTTAGCAGGCTGAGCATCGGTCACTCTTCTCTTGTATCCCTGAGTTCCGCCGGAGAATGTCTTTGAGGGAGCCGTCCTGCTCCGTCAGCAGCTGGTTGATTTCGTTCTGCTTGTACTCGGAGAGCTTGTGGCCCAGGAAGGAGCCCTTCTTCGATGAAGGGTTGTGGCTCTTGGTTGCGCGGCGGGCGCAAGCCCTCACCAGCAGGAACACCACCTCCGTCAGGTTGAGGATGATGCAGATGCCCGAGGTGGCCAGCATGAAGACGGTGAAGATTGTCTTCTCGGTAGGGCGTGAGATGAAGCAGTCGACCGTGTTGGGGCAGGGGTACACGTCGCACTTGACCAGGCGGATCATCTGGTAGCCTGGGTAGATCATGTAGAAGATGTACATGAAAGTGCCTTCAAAGACGATGCGGAAGATCACGCTGCAGATGTATGTCCACCACAGGGACCCCGAGATGCGCATCTTGTGCTTCTTCACCTCCTCCAGGTGCTTGGGGTCCCCGTGGCCCGTCATGACCAAGAGCTTCTTCTCCTGGTGCTGCTGGTATGCCACGTGCATGGCTACCAGCAAGGCTGGCGTGGTCACCAGGATGAGCTGTAGGGCCCACAGGCGGATGTGGGAGATGGGGAAGTAATAGTCGTAGCAGACGTTCTTGCAGCCGGGCTGCTGCGTGTTGCAGGTGAAGGATGACTGCTCATCCCCCCAGACGCTCTCCGCGGCCACGACCAGCACCATGATGCGGAAGATGAACACCACAGAGAGCCAGATGCGGCCAATGGCGGTGGAGTGGCGGTTCACACCGATCACCAGGGCATAGAAGCCTTCCCACTTCATTCTTCCACACTCCTGCAAGGGAACAGCAGAGCCGGGTCAGAGCAGGATGTAGGCGGGTGCAGGTTCCTCCTCCACAACCACCACCACCACCGTGCTGCTGGTAGGGATACAGGTTGATGCATCACATGAGTCATGCCATAGAGGTCTATCTAGTTCAGTATTGTCTACACAGGCTGGTAGCAGGGTTTTAGGAAGGGGACATTCCTAGTTCTACTTGGAGATGCAAGGGATTGAACCTGGGGCCTCCTGTGCACAAGGGAAATGCTCTCCCCCTGAGCTACAGCACTTGCCTGAAGGACCAAGAGTGTAGGCATTACAGATTCTTCAAAGTAATATTTTTCAGAGAAAGACCCATTAAGCAAGGCAGGTGTGCATTGACTGCTCCAAAGCTGTTGCCGGACTTCTGAAATCAAGAGTCAATGCTCCTGTGCCTAACTTTATTGTTTTATTTTGGGGCCTCCATTAGTTCAGCCTTTATCTGCAAACACTGTGGCCAAAAAAAAGCCACATTTTAACAATGGGCGGAGCTGCAGTGACTGACACCCAGTTTGCACAACCCCTGTTTTCAAAAGAAAGACATGTTGAGTTTAGCACCTGGACTTTGGTCTGATGGGAATTGCTCTGACCTGCACAGTCCATTGCCTTGAAAAAGGTAAGGGTGCTATTCAACAATTTTTACTCAGCATAGACCCGTTGGGAGGAATGAGCATGACTGAGGTCCATTACTTTAAGTAGGTCTACTCTGAGCAAAATGTAGCTGAATGCCACCCTAGGATCATCCAAGGAAATGCCAAGTTGCAATCCGGACACATCACAACATTTCCAACACTGTTTCAACACATCCAGTTCTACAAGGGAACAGGCAATGCCAATTCTGGCTGAGACTTCTTGTACAGGCACACGGAGGCTCAGGAAACAAGTCTTCAAACAGAGGGGCTTCTTTGAGCAACAGGCAGTCACAGAGGAGACCACTTTCAACTGCTCCCTTTCTGCTGCTGCAAGGCAGCCTTCACCAACTTGGATCTCTCCAGATGTCTTGGGCCATGCTGGGCAGGGCTGATGGGAACTGTAGGCCCAAACAGCTGGAGATCACCAGGGGCGAGAGATCTTTCCCCTGCCCGCTTTTGTTGGGGCTACATTCCCTGGGAAGGCAGCAAAATCTTCCAGGGGCTGCATGGTGGCCATGAATGGGGCCAAAGGCAAACTGTTCATAGGGGAACAGTTACGGCCAGAGGTGCCAACTTGCAAGGGCAATGGGGTGGGGGGTGGGGCGGTGTCGCATCTAAGCATCGTGCCTTCCTCCCTAAGCTTCCCAGGCTTTGGGAAGGAGGCGCCAGTGGAACATTGAGGGGACCAGCCTAGTCCACTGCCAGCATGGCACCGGGCAAAGCCCAAGCTAAAAGCAGGTGGGGCCTTTAATTTCTGCCAGTCCATTCCCCCCTGCTCACACCCTGTTTGAAAGCTGAGGGCTGCCCCAGTTCTAGATAGTAAATGGAAACATTTGCTCTGAAACCCAAAGGTGCGTCTTCATAGTCTCCTGCTTTTTAGCCATGGAGCTTTTCTCAAGGGAGCGGCACAGCCTAATGATGTCTGTCTGTCTATTCTCCCTCCCTCCCTCCCTGCTTCCCTGACCACCTCCCACTGTTCCTATGAGAGGCGCATGACATGCAGCAGAGCAGAGCGTTTGATGGGGAGGTCCTGAATTCCATTGGGGGCAAAGCTTTGCTGCTTGCTAGCTAGCTAGCTGGCTCTCGCTTACTTGCAAAGATGAGGTGCAAAACAAACAATGAAGGTTTTCCAGGCATACCGTGGGACCAGAGATGCATGGCATCTCCTTTCTGCACTTTCTGCTGTCACAGTGCAAGCCATCCCAGAATGGGCCTTTCCACATGATGGTTTGGAGAGTGACAGAAGGGGTGGTCAAACATTACATTCAATGAGGGTTTAATTCATGTAAATGTGAATGTTGCTTAGGGAGTCAGATCATTTGTCCATCTAGCTCAGTATCACCTGCACTGACTGACAGCAGCTCTCTGGGATTTCAGACCATGGTCTACCTAGAGATATCAAAGGTTGAACTTGGACCTTTTGCGTGCAAAGGGGATGCGCTCCCATTGAGCCACAGATTTCCTAAGAGCCGTAGCTTAGAGGAAGAGCCCCTGGTATGTATCTAGTAGGTTCCAACATCAGCTTTTAGTACCTCCAGGCAGGGCTTGGAAAGACTGCCCTGTCTGAAATGCTGGGCAGCCACTGACGGTCAGTTTCAACAATATTGAGCTGGTTAAACCAACGGTCTGACTCCACAGAGGGCAGCTTCCTTTTCTTCCTCTGCGCACGAACAGCTGAGCTGTAAAGCCATACAGTTACTCACATGGAGCATTAAAGTCTCTGAACACCAGCGGAGCTGCACAAAACAACACAGGTAAGCTCATCCACACACACATTTGTACACGTGGCAAAGGCAACTTGTACCTGTGTTTGGTGCAACTTCTGAACAAGCCTACAGCCAGAAAAAGAGGCAGCACTGCAACAAGCAAAAAAAAGGGGGTTCTCTTTCTGTCAGAGACAGGATGCGTTCCAGGAGGTGAAGAGGTGCAAGTATCACCCAGGAGGCACAATGATCACCCAGCCTGCACCAGAGGCAAGCTCCGTGTGAGCTAACAAGGTCTCAGCTCAGAAGTCACCACAGCCCCAAACTCACTAGATGGACAACTAGGCTCTCTGGACCTCAGGCGTTCAGCAGTGATCCAGAGATTGCTGTAGTGAGCAACCTTGCAAGGTTAAGGATTGTTAAGTAATAATATAGCTATAAACAAAGCATTTGGATTTTTTTTTTTTTAATTCCTGGGAAAGAGTTTTTCCCAGCTTCTGGGCGTCTCTTCACACCCATTTAGGTTTAAGTCTTATCAAAAAGCAGGTGCCATTACACACTTCAAAATAGGAAGGAGAGCTGCAGAAGAGTGGGTTGGGGCACTGGCTTTTTAGATTGAATCCGTGCCCTTTGCTTGCTTCTGGAAAAATAGACAGGTCCTTCCCATCCCACCACTGAGGACCACCGCCACCGCCCTAGTCTAGACTGCTACCCACCAAGTCATTCCTGCTTCTACAAAGATCTGGGTCAGGGGAGGTTTCACAGCCGGGACTTTACCTTGCCGCAGGTCCTTCCCAAGGCAGCCGCAGGCTCCCTCTGCAGGGTCAGGCCTCCCAGCAGACTGTGCCCAGCTCGGGGAAGTCATACGCTGCTTTATAAACTGCTTTGCATACAATGAGGCCTTTATCGGCCCCCAAACAACACACTTTAGAATTCAGACCAAGCGCCCGGACTTCCGCCCACCCTTGCCAAACAAAGTGTCTGTGTACGGCATTCCAGGCTGTCCTAACCAAGCACCAGCACCTGGTCCCAGGCTCTGCCAGGGGCCAGAGACCCCACACAGTGACCTCTCCCCTCTGGACATCAAAGGATAGAAGTTGGGGGTGCTAAACTTTGTGGAAGAAGGAGGCAGGAGTTTGACTGGAGGCGGCTGCTCTGCTCTCAGGCCAATGCTCACAGGCATGCCTTGGAAAGATCTGCAATGGCCCTGGAGGTGGGAGGGGGGGTGGGAGAAGGAAGAGTTAAGGCTGCTACTTGCTGCCCCCCCCCCAGGGGTCAGAAGGGAGGATGCTCAACACGCCAGCTGCCTCAGCCATGACGCCTTTTGGCGTCAGCTGTACCATGTCCCACGAAAAGGGATGGTGATTTGCGTCTCCTTCCGGGATGCAAAGTCAGTACCGGAATCTGGTGCCAAGCCTGGCAGAGCACAATGACGCCTTCAGTCCTTTGAGTTAGGAAACTGAACCCTGTTCCAGTGCATCCTTCCCTTCTCTCTCTCTCTCTCTCTCTCTCTCTCTCTCTCTCTCTCTCTCTCTCTCTCTCTCTCTCACACACACACACACACACACACACACACACACACTGCCCTTCGTGAGCTCAACAAACAGAGCTGCCTGCCTAGAGCACAGGAGGTAACTACTGGGCAGAAGAGCTTTGCTGTGGAATAAGCTCACACCATAAACTCAGTCCAAGAGAGACTCCTGCCACATGCATAAAAGGGTGAATGCAGGGAAAAACCACAGTGACAGAAACTGGGGTAACTGCTGGCAGGTGCTGGGCTGTGGGGTGGGGGTAGGCATGGAGGCACTGCTGGATTAAACCCTGTGGAGGCCCCTAAGCAGTCAAAATCCGGGGGGGGGGGCTTGCAAATTATCTCCTAATACATTTTTGCTCTTTCAAGATCAAATCAATATTGTTTTGCTCCGTTGTGGGGTGTGGGGCCCATAAACTGGCACCTACTCTGCCTATTGGTAATCTGGCACTGCATGAAGGATTTATCAAGCAACTCAAGGCATCAAATGGATTCTGAGCCTCTGGAGTATTTGTGGGCTAAGACCTTTCAAATGCAGACCCGTAGGAAGGATGGTGGCTGAGGACAGCTCCCGAAGTTCATGCGATGCTACAAGGGGGCTGGAGGGACTGAGCACTGTCCCAACTGGATGGCAACTTGATCCCAGATCCCAATCCAGTACTTGCAATGAAGGCGGGTGGGTGGAGGTACAATGAAGCAATAACACGGGGTTTTTTCTGCAGGACGGTAACCATTAAACCAGTTCAAACATAGCTGGACAAGGGGCCATGGGTCTGGAAGGAGCAAAGGTCCTATTCAGGACACCAGAAAGCTTTGGAGAGGAAGTGACTCTCGCTTGAGAACCAAAAGTGAGTCATGTTGGGGATGGTAGTGAACGTTAAAATGTAAAATAATAGGCATATGCTTTTCCACCAATGGAAACAGTCTCCTTAGAGCACAGTGCTGTTCGTGGAATCAGAATCTAGGAGTTGGAAGGAACCCAAGGGTCATCTAGTCCAACCCCCTGCAATGCAATAATCTCAGCTAAAGCATCAGTGACAGAGGGCCACCCAACCTCTGTCTGAAAACCTCCAAGGAAGGAGAGCCCACCACCTCTCGTGGGAGTCTGTTCCACTGCTGAACAGCTCTTTCTGTCAGAAAGTGTTTTTTTAAAAAATAATTTATTTACTTTATTACATCTATACAAAAGAAAAAAGAACATTGAATAAAAGAACAAACAAACAATACCAAAGAATAACAATGTTAAAAAATTACATGTTGAATTCTTCCTAAAAAACCACAAAATGCATTCAATTGATGTCTTCCTATACTCCCAAAAATTCAGTTGTAAATAATACAAAGCAAAACATAACATCCAATTCTATATTTCATATAAATCAATTCTATTAACCTTTAGTAATACTTCTTTCTTCCTTACTTCTGTCCATACTTGTCTATTTCTACTATCTGTTACTTCCCCTTCCCTTACGGCTTCCACTTGTCTTCATCCTAGGTTGTCAGTCTGTCTCCTCTAGTTTACTACTTTAGTACTCTTGTGTAATTCTTCTATTTTATTTTCTTGTATTTTCCTTGCTAACTTTAGCTCCCAATACAGAGTACTTAGAAATGGAGCCAGCATTTCACAGTGGGGCATTGCTTTTTCAGGTAGTCTCCAAATTTCCCCCAATCTTGTTGGAATTTTTGGTCACTACTTCCTCTAATTTTATCAGTTAATTTAGCCAGGTCTATGTAATTAAATAATTTTTCTTGCCAATCCTTAATTGCCGGTACTTCTTTCTTTTTCCAATATTGGGCGATCAACATTCTCGCCGCTGCCGTGGCGTAATGAAAAAGTTTCTCATCCTGTTTATTTATTTCTCCATCCAGAATTCCCAGCAAAAATAATTCCGGCTTTTTCTTTATGTTATATTTCATCATTTTTTAAATTTCTTCTAAAACCTGGCTCCAGAAATTTTGAATCACCCCGCAATGCCACCACATGTGTAAGAAGGTCCCCTCTTCCTTTTGACATTTCCAGCAAGAATTACTTTTTGTTTTGTACATCTTGTGTATTTTACTTGGAGTCATATACCACCTGTAGAACATCTTAATCATGTTTTCCTTAATCCCCTCCGCTGCTGTAAACTTCCATGCTTCTTTCCAGAGTCTTTCCCATTTTTCCAAATCAATTGTCTTGCCCAATTCTCTCGCCCACTTAATCATAGTTTCTTTCACCATCTCATCTTTAACCTCCCATTCCAGTAATATATTATACATATTTGATATTAATTTATTTCTGCTTTGTAACAGGTGTATTTCTAATAAAGAAGGTTCATTTAGAAACCCTTTTTGTGTCCTGTCTTGGTTAAATTTACTATTTATTTGATGGTACTGGATCCAACCCGTTAAGAAATGTTTGATATCATTATACTCCTTTATTTTTAATTTTCCATCTTTTTGTTCTATCAGATCTTTATATTTGCCCCAGTTTGCATTGGAGTTTATTTTTTTAACTGTAATTATTTCGATTGGAGAAACCCATTTAGGTGTTTTAGGTTCCAATAATCTTTGGTGTTTTCCCCAAATTTTCAATAGAGACTTTTTAATAATATGATTGTTAAACCCTTTATGTGCTTTTAATTTATTTTCCACCAGGTAGGCATGCCAGCCAAATTTGTTTTCAAACCCCTCAAGGTCCAGCAATTCATGATTTTCTAGTAATAACCATTCTTTTAGCCATAAAAAACCTGCCGCATCATGATAAAGTTTTAGATCGGGTAATGCCAAACCACCTCTGTCCTTAGTGTCAATCAGCAATTTATATTTAATTCTTGCAGGCTTATAATTCCACACAAATTTTATGACATCCTTCTTCCATTGCTTAAAGATGGTTGTAGATGTTCCCAGTATTGGTATCATTTGGAAGAGGAACAACATTTTTGGAAGAATATTCATCTTAATAGTTGCGATTCTACCTAAAAGGGATAAGTTTAATCTATTCCAGGTCTCCAACTCCTTCTTTATTTCTTTCCATACCTATGGAAGGTATGGGTAGGTCTGTCAGAAAGTTTTTACAAATGCTTAGTCGAAATGTTTGTTTGTTTTAAAACATTCACTTTGGGTGTTGGTATGCATCCCAATAAAACAATGCAATTAGACAATGGAGAAATAAATACTGGTCAGCACATAAAGCAGATCTGGGGAAATGACCAAACGGCAGCACTAGTTGGTAGTTGAAGGAAAGGATTCGCCCAACCCGAATGAGAAGGCACAGATGGGGAATTTGTAGCCCTCTAGGTGCAGCTGAATCACAGCTCTCTTCATCCCTGACTATGGAGCACAGTGGCTGGAGTCTGAGTCCCAGCAGCAAGAGGAGGCACAGCATGAACAGCCTTCGCCCATTTCTGCCACCACCTCCCTGTTGCCGCCTTGCTGAAACTCGGTGAGGATGTTCTGCAAGGCGTTCTGCCACTTGTCTTCTGCGCCTCAGATGCGAGGAAGACAGGCAGCAACACCACACACCAGAAGTGTCTGAGTGGGCACGGTGCTGCCTCTTGCGCTTCTGCCACCTGAGGCAGCTACTTCATCCTTCCTCATGGGTGGGCCGGGTCTGAGGCACAGAGATTCCCCATCCCTGTGCTGTCTTCAACAGCCAGGGAAAAGATTTAATGAAATAAGAGACCCGGCTAATTTCCTGTGAGAGTTCTGAATTTTGGGAGTTGCAAGCAAGAAGACTATGCCCTGCATGTAAAGGGACACAGTTCAGTGGTTCACATCTGCTTCACATGCAGAACAATCCAAGTTCAATCTGGGGGAGATCCCCTGTCTGAAATCTGCCAGTCAGTGTAGGCAGTACTGAGGCAGAAGACAGCATCTTATGTTTCTATAATAGTGCCAATAAATTGTTTGCTATGTTGGCATAGAAAGGAAGAGCCCCAGCTCAGTGGTAGAGCATCTGTTTGGAATGCAGAAGGTCCCATGTTCAAACCCCAGTATCACCAGGTAGCTGGAAAGCTGTTGCCAGTGAGTGTAGTCAGTTCTCAGCTAGATGGACCAATGGTCTGACTCAGCATAAGGTAGCTTATTATGTTCCGAAATGGCCACACCAGCAACAGCGGTGGCAAAACCAGAGCAGATGTCTTTGGGTGCGGCATGCAAACCAAGATAGCAGCCGTCTGTCTCACTGTGAGCTAGAACAATCACCATCCTTGGCAGAGTTTACCTAGTGGGAGCGGACCAGGGTGGGCTGCAGGGAGCTTGACGCCACAGGTCAGCATTGGCAGCAATGAGCCTTAGCTGAGCTCTTTTGGGGGGCGGGGGCTGGCAGAGGTGGCAGAAGAGGGACAAGGACAGCCAGGACTGGACAGGGGTTTGCAAGAGAGAACAGAGCACGAATCCAGCAGTGAGCCTGAGCCCAGCAAAGGGTGCTTTTGGAGGGGGGTGGGCTCTGCATCAAAGGAGCATTAACCCAGTGCTTGCAGGATAGGAAACGGCACCATCCTCATCAATTGTGAGTTTATTTGTATGCAGTTTTCCTTTGGTAAACGCATGCTCAAAGTGCCGCATAACACCATACAGAACAAAAGTAGAGCAACATTTCAAGGTAATGCATGGACAGTTAGAAAAAAAGAACACAATTTAAACAGTCGTGCTATTATTAATAAGGCAATCAAGCAAACACCTCCTGTTAATAAACATTGAAGCAATGCCTAGCAATATAACAAGAAACTTCCAAACAGCAGCAACAACAGTGCATTTTATCCAAAACTAAATGCTGCCTGAGCATCATCCCACTGGAGCTTGCTCCAACTTAAAGCAGCCTTGGGATGGCCCCAGAGGATGCACCTGTTTTTGTCACAGCTTCCAGGTAGGGCATTCACATTCCCCAAGCAGCACAGGCATTGCTGTTGCCAGCTGAGAACATGGCAGAGTTTACTGGCCACTTCAACATCATGGTAATATTTCAGCAGTTGCAATCAGGAGGTTACATGTGCATTTGTTGGGGTAGGAAAGACAGCTTCCTAAGGTCACGCATGCATTTCATGCACCCGTGAAGCGTACGGTATTTTCTCAAGGACAAGAGAGCAGAATCTTGAAGTTCACATTCACACTTAACTCTTTCTTATCATTTTCTCTCTACAGACCGCTAGGCAGAGAGGCCAGGAGTTGGCAAAGCATAGCGGTGGTGTTCTTCTTTTCCTTTTTTTAAACAATTTTTATTAAAACAAAAGAACAAAAAAGCAATATACAAAAGTTAACATCAAACAACAAGCATTTTTAAAAACATATAAACTAAAAAAAATAAAATATAGAAAAAGAAAGGAAAGGAAAGGAAAGGAAAAGAAAAGACATCCAATTCTCCGTCTATTAACTTTCTAGACTTATGCAAATCCCTAATTCCATAATAGCCTCTAACTCTTCTGCTTTCCATAAACAAATCTTTTTTACTCTTCAAACCCAGATATCACAAGCTCATTTTCCTTTTTGCACACAAATCCCCTAAGGGGTTTCCAATTATTCATAAATGCCAACAAATTTTCTCTGAATTTTTCTCTAATTAAGCAAATCAGCTTTGCCATCTCAGCCAAATCCACTAATTTCAATAACCATTGCTCCATAGAAGGTAATATATATGTCCTTGCATCTTCGTACAAATAACAATCTTGCCACTGCAAAGCAGAGTCGTGTTCAACTTCCACAGCCCAGTTCCCATCACTGCTCGGCCTCCAGAGTGCATAAGCCCCGATAAGGGCTAGAAACTTGCATTTGGCTTTTAAACACAGACACACACTAAAGGAGGTTTTCAGAGCTTCCTGTAAACTTTACACCCAATATTGATCTCTGCAGTGCTGCAGAAAGAACATTATGCAGGATTTCCTGCAGCAGCTCTGTTGCTTAATTTCTGGCACTAACTTCAAATGTGAGAAGTTCTGTTGAACGCCGAAAATTTCAGATACGAAATGGCATGAATCAGAAAACGTAGTGGAAAAACAAACAAAAGGTTAGGGTGGGGGAGAAAGGGAATTTGGGTTGCAGGTGTCTGGTTTTGACTACGCAACTTTGGGACTTGGACGTTTATAGTCTTCCATTCACTCTGCATCAAGCGAGCTCCCGCTGCTGTTTTGCGAAGCAATGTGCAGATGACATCAGCTGAAATCCATATCTATTCCAGCCATTGCTTATGAAATAACTGTATTTTTATGTGTTCCACCACCCCCCAGCTTATATCTGAACTGAGAAAAAGAATGACCTAGTTGCATTTCAATGCATACATAGTCTTCCTCATGAAGTTTAGATTCTGGATATTGAAGTCTGTAGGCACAAACTTCTAGGAACTCCACACACTGACAAACCCTGAGCATTGCCTAGCCCCACAGGATCTCTGCCAGCCTCGCCCCTTGCCAGCACACTTACCCGTAGCCAATCAGGGGACAGTCACCAGCATAAACTTTCTGCAAAAATCTTCAGCCCAGCTGCCCCAGCTGAGCTGTTTATACCTTGGGGCAGCCCCTCCCACTTCCCTCCCTCTTTCCATCTAGGGAAAACCAAAGGAAGGAGGGGAGACTCTTTTGCCCACCCTGACTTCGCCTCTTCTTTGCCGCCTCCCGCCCATATAAAGCACAAGAGGCACCTAGCATAAGGATGTGTGGTTGGCACTGCCAGTTCAGCCCACAGATTTCTGCAGGAACAGTGTCCACTCATCTGGGTCGGCTGCCTTGGGCAGATGCTCCCCACACCGACTCTGCCAGACGCAGTGGTGGCAGCAGCGGCAGGATTTCATGGGCCAAACGCCCCCTTTCCCCCGTGCAAGACCCAGAAGATGCCAGCTGTGAAAAGAGCACTATGTGCCCACACCTCTCTGAATTGGCAGTGCCTGCTTCAAAACAGGAAGGTGGACTCCTGGGTTAATTCCTCCAACCCACCCCGTGTCCATACAGTTTTTGCAATTAGCTGTGAATGCCACAAACCAAATGCTGTGCCCCCCAAGCCTTTCAAACTCTTGCAAAAGCCAATCTTGTATGTAAACATTAACTCATGTGCACTAAGACGCCCCACTCCAAGGTTCCGCTAACAGCTGTTGAAACAGCCCAAAGGTCACAAGACCCGGAGACGGCAAAGCAAGCAATACCTTTGCACTAGGCTCACTGTTTGGGCACAGCTGGATCAAGTGTGCTTCAACACAGACACCAGAGGTGATGTCAGAATCATTGCCCATTGCGATAGCTGGCCAGTAACCTTCCGCAGGGCTTGAAATTCACCCCAGAATTTAGCTATTGCCTTGAGTTTTAATAGGTTATAAGGTTTTATTTGTAACCATATTTGTTGTATTTTAATTGGTGTCTGTCCTTTAGATGCTATGGCCAGTCGGCTATGCAAATAAAGTTTGATAAATCTGCTCTGGATGTCAGGGATCAATTCCAGAGACATAACATTTTAATACTGTCTCCTGAGCATGTGCAGAGTGCAGAGTGCCTTTTCCCTTTGCCTTCATAGTGGGTGGAGAGGCTGAACTCCTGTCTCAGAGGAGCTGGTTTCCAATCAGGCTTAAGTGTCAACAGGTCTCATTCTAAGAAACCAGCTGGCTATGCTTGTGCATGGAGTATTTTGCATTGTCAAAGGCAGTCTGTGCCTTCATAAGCAATGTGGAAGTAGCCCCAGCCTCACAACCTAGCCCACAACCCATTTCATCCATGAGGTGGTTGGCTGGTTGAGGACAACAGAGAGAGGAACATCAATCGTAATTGCACAAAAGGCCCAAGCAAGTTTGTGGTGTGACTGCCACAGTGACTCTGAGCACCTATGGCAAAGGCAGCTGTTGACAGCTGAGTGTGAGGATCCCTCCCTCCCCTACAGAAGTGGAAAAAAAACTTGCCAGAAAAAGGTTCCCGGTTTCTTCTGCACTGTCCTCTAGCTTTGATGGGCATAGAACTGGTGCCTCCTCACGGGGTAGATCCTGTGTCTAACTATGCCTTTCTTGGGCAGTGCCCTCTCTCAACGCTTTGGTGTCATAGAAGGCAATGATTTTATTTGTCCCTCCCTGCCTCAGTTAAGGAAGGGCAGGGCAGGCGGGGTGCCAAAGTACTTATCGCCTTTAGTAACAAGTACAGCTCACCCTGTACTCACCCAAGAACTGGGAGAAAGTTAAAACAGCCACCCAAATGGGCTGGATGGCCCCTCATGCAATGGACAGGTGCCAGGTGGCTGCTGGGCAGGATAGCACCTACTGGGGGCTGCCAAGGGTGCTGGTAAACAAAGCCTCCTATGACACTTAGGAATATAGGAAGCTGCCTTTGCAGAGTCAAGCATATTGGGTCCTTCAGTATTGCCTGCACTGACTGGCAGCAGCTATCCAGGGTTTCAGGCAGAAGACATTCTCAGCCCTTTCTGGAGATTCCAGTGCGGGAAGTTGAACCTGGGACCTTCTGTATGCAAAGAAGGTACTTTAGCACTGAGTTATGGTCCTTTCCTTGAAACATCTATGTTGCTCATGTTCCAGTCTCAATGCACTGGCAGATTTTAGTAGAGAGTTGCATATATATATATTGTTAAAAATCAGTAATTTCACATCTGGATTCTTTCACAAAACTCTGGCCCAGGTTTATGCCATCTGGTCAAAGTAACCTTTTTTAAATAAATAAATAAATCCATGAGCCAGTTTGCCCTAAAATGTCACATTTTGTCACCTCTTTCATTTGCTTAAAAATGATAACACCTCCCTGAAAAAGTGGTTCAGGCACAGCTATCTGCAGTGAAGAATTCACCCAACTTCTTTGTCATCTCCTTAGCCATAGCTTAGAAGTAGAACAACATATGCTTTGCAGAAGTTCCTTGGTTCAATCCCCAACATCTTCAGGTAGGGCCAGAATATATTCATTGCCTGAAATCCCTTAAGAGTCACTGCTGGTGACACTGAACTCAATTGACAAAGGATCAGTGTGTGTGTAAAGACAGCCTCCTGTCGCACCTTTGTCGCCTCACAGTCTGGACCAGTTCCTTGGGTGCTTTCCTGCTCATGGTGTATTTAAATGACACATTTGGCACTTGTTTTTAATGTTTTTAACAGTCTGCTCAGGAATTCTTTTCTCCACATGCTTCATTATCAACCTAAGATTTGTTTTGACAAGATTTGTTTTCCTAGTCTGAGAAAGCCTTCTACTTCCCAAATAAAGCTCACTTGTCTTTTATAGCTTCCATGACTCTACTCATTAACCAGACTTTACATCCTCTTGCGCCTTCCTGAACTAAGGTGTTTATTCTACCTGAACTTTTATTGTAGTGGTTTAAAATTATGACCAAACCTCTGCAGCACAATGGCAGAATGCGCTACGTTTCCGAGCACAATTCAAAGTGTTGGTGCCGACCTTTAAAGCCCTAAACGGCCTCGGTCCAGTATACCTGAAGGAGCGTCTCCACCCCCATCATTCTGCCCGGACACTGAGGTCCAGCGCCGAGGGCCTTCTGGCGGTTCCCTCGCTGTGAGAAGCCAAGTTACAGGGAACCAGGCAGAGGGCCTTCTCGGTAGTGGCACCCGCCCTGTGGAACACCCTCCCACCAGATGTCAAAGAGAAAAACAACTACCAGACTTTTAGAAGATATCTTAAGGCAGCCCTGTTTAGGGAAGCTTTTAATGTTTAATAGACTATTGTATTTTATTATTTTGTTGGAAGCCGCCCAGAGTGGCTGGGGAAACCACCCACTCATCATCAATTCAAACTTTATTTGCGTAGCCAACTGGCCATAGCATCTAAAAGACAAACACCAACAAAAATACAACAAATATGGTTACCAATAAAACCTTATAACCTATTAAAACTCAAAGTAATAACTTCTTGGAACTTAGCATAAATAGTAAAATATTAATAATAATGACAATAATAAAATCCTATGCTGGGAATCCGGATGACAACACTGTTGTCGTTCAGATAGCAGCTCTCAATCTCATTGCTCTCTCGATAAATCTGGCAACCTTCTCTGTTATCGAGCTGTTCTGGTCGGCTAGAAGTGAAAACAATTTGGCTTCACAAGAGCGGCCCGGGATGGGCGGGGTATAAATAATAAAGTATTATTATTATTATTATTATTATTATTATTATTATTATTATTATTATTATCCTTTATTTTAATTTATGTTAGTAAAAAGATAAAAAGAGACAGCATAAATCTAACTTAAATTTAATTTTTGTAAACATACAGAAGACTATTTGTATATGGTTTTTGTTTATACGGTTCTGTTTATATTTTTGTTCATTCAAGAATGTGTACATTATTTATGTTATATACAAATTTCAATAAAGTATATTTTCAGGAAAATTAAAATGGCAGAATGCACACACCGGCACTGAAGTGGTTTGGGGCACATGCCCCCCTTCCATGGGTGGAAACATAGTAAAAGGTTTATTTCAAGCAAGAAAGGCATAGAAGATTAACACTAAAAGTCTGTTTGCCATCTAAGGCACGAGGCTTATATTTATATGGTTTCTCTACAGAGTTTTCACATGAATCACAACATGTATTGAGCATGCATTGGCTACTTGAGATGTGAGCAGCACATGTGTCCATTTTCATTGGTTAATAAATACATGCTCCTATCTGCACATGCAAAATGCCATGACAATGGGTAACTTTAAGCAAAGCTGCATTTTTAGCCTGGCCTGCTGTCCAGTCGTGTCCGACTCTGGGGTTGTGGCGCTCATCTTGCATTACTGGCCGAGGGAGCCGGCATACAGCTTCCGGGTCATGTGGCCAGCATGACAAAGCCGCTTCTGGTGAACCAGAGCAGCGCACGGAAACGCCGTTTACCTTCCTGCCGGAGCAGTACCTATTTATCTACTTGCACTTTTGACGTGGTTTCGAAGTGCTAGGTGGGCAGGAGCTGGGACTGAGCGACAGGAGCTCACCCCGTCGTGGGGATTTGAACCGTTGACCTTCTGATCAGCAAGCCCTAGGCTCTGTAGTTTAACCCACAGCGCCACCCGTGTCCCGTCCATATCAGGTAGGTGTCACCTATTCCTGATTTACTTTGACTTACTGTTGCTCTTTCCCTGAAGGCCTTCTCTTTCTTGCAGTTGCGTGCCAAGTGAGAATGAAGCAAGAGGCCCAGAGATGGGTGCTATGCTGGGAAAAGACAGAAAATGCCGTTTCTATTCAGGGTGCAGAGAGAAAAAGGGCAACTTGCAGTTTAAGCAAAAGGGGGAGAAGGCAGCTTATTCACCTTGCGCCCCACCCCATCACCGCCCTGCAGCCAATCTCCCTTCACTCCTTGATGCAGTTCTTCAAAGGGTGCCTTCAGAGACCCTGCTTATTGAGCCTTCATCCTGATTCGCACTCCCAGATATTAGATGTAGGTTACACTGTGTCCTGTCTGTTACTGAATGAAAGATACTCGGAGTCCAGTGTGACTTTCATGCTCTTTATTCAGCTCATGGTAGTGAGGAATGCAGTTCCCCCAAAACGTTTGCTTTATATACACTATTTACACAATGGGCCCCACATGATTGGCTAATTCCGGGATACTCCTGTATGCCAATCAGAGTGCGGATTCACTTCCACCTGGAGCTGGATTGGGTGGCTCCTGCAGACCAATCAGACTGCTGCAATCTCAATCCTATTGTTCTGGGACCAATCAGACTGCTGCAGTTTGGATCCTATTCAACTCAGTACATAACACTGAACATCTTTCCAATTTATCTGCAGGGAGTTTTTACGAAAATGGACCTTTGCCTTCACAAAGCTCACATGGAGGTTAAACTAGGACTCAGCTAAACTGGCAACACTTTATATGCGTTGTATATGCATTATAATACTGTGACACCAGATGATGCTGTGGAGTCCCGTTTTTGCCAACCCGATTTCTCATACAAATTTCACAACACATTTAACCGAAACACTTCTTTGATGCGTCTATATCTAGCCTATGTTGGGTCCATTATTGAGCATCTCTGTGTACAGTTCTTACCTTCAATTTAGATGCCTTTTTGGGAGGGGCGGTTCTTTTGACATTGAAACCTGGACCACTCCAGGCAGGGGCAGAGGAAGGGGGGTGCAGGCTGCCCCGGGTATCACCACGGGGGGGGGGTGACAAAATGCTAGGCGGCACTCACTGCAGGGCCTGCAGCGTACCTGAGCCATGCGTCTTTCCTGGGAGAGACGCGACAGCTTGGGCTGTCTCCAGGGTTGACACAGACAATAGATAAATCAAAAGTACATATATTACGTCAAGAGGGAATTAGCACATTTATAGACCTTCATAAAACAACCAACTCAGTTTTAAAGGGTTTTAAACCAATGTGATACTGATTCTTAAAAGCATGTTTGAGAAGAAAAACTAGAATGTGGTCAGGGAAAGAGGGGGTGTTGGTTGAAGGAGGGGACCTGGGGTGAAGGTGTTGCTTGAGTGGTGGTTGTGGGGAAAAATCTCAGAAGAAAGCTGGCAGGAGATTTTGCAGCAATGGCTGAGAGCAGCAATGGCCTGTTTTTGTTTTTTTAGGGAGGGGGTATGTGCTCTGGTCCATGGGGTCACGAAGAGTCAGACACAACTGAACGACTGAACAACAACATGGATACTAAGGAAAGAGGGATCTGAGATTTTGGGGCAAGACAACAAAGGATGAAGAAATGAGCAAAGCAAAAGGAAGAAAGAGAGCAAGTCTCCCCAAGAAAGAGGGACTTGACTGGGCTGAAATCAGAGGATGGGGAAGGAGGGTCTTGCTAGCTAGTGGACTTGCCAGGTAAGAGAAAGAAAGAAGTAAGGTTTAATAGCTGCCCTTATTCTGTCAGGCAGGGCTCTGCGTGTTGGAAGCAACAAAAGAGAGAGAGAGAAAGGAGGAGAAAGAAAGTTCCTGGGCAAACAGTTGAGGTTTCTTGAGTGTCAAAAGGTTCTTAGTTGGCAAGATGAAAAACATAATCCTTTACAGGTATACCTGCTGTGGGCTTAAAAATTAAACCAGAAACGAAACAACAACAACTCTTATATTCCTGGCTGTGATCAGAGGGTTAAGAAGTTTTACGTGGTGCCAATCAGGAAGAGTTTGTCTAAAATGTTTGCAAAATGACTTTTAAAAATGCTTCTTATCCTGCAGGGGAAGAGAGATTATTATATCTTCTGGGCTGGGCTAGCAACAGCCAGAAACTATGTGATTAGTAATTGGCAGGGAGGAAGGAGCGATATTCCGGTGACCATGTGCTGGCTTAACACTTCTAGGAGTCTGGTGCTTTACAATTTACAAATGATAAGGGAAGGGTGGCAGAGGTTTACAGTGAAAGCAGATAGCCGTCAATGGGCTCCCAGGAGGTGTTGCAACTCAACTTTTGGTCTGCGTGAGTCCTGTAATGACTCATGAGCAAAAGCTGGGGTTTTATTTTCTGTTGGGTGGGGACCAAAGGTGAACAAACTACCCCAGAAGGAACTCAGTGTGTCCCCACCAGAGGTAATACCCTTCCCCTAACACCCCATAAACCCCAGCTTTGGGAGTAAACCCTGAGGAACAATCCATACTCACTGCCTTGTGAGACATCTTCAGGAGAAATAAAGGCTAAGGGGTAAACCCTAAGGCAGTTGAATGGTGCCTTATATGGCTTCTTCCGGCAACTCCTGTAGCGAACCTGGTGCCAAATGTATTGCTCCACTTTCCTTTGGACCACATCAGTGAGGCCGAGAGGGAGGGGGGTCTTGCTGTCTGGGCAGCTCAGGACCTCCTTACACACTGCACAGGCTTGTGCCCCTGAGGGGTCACTTCAGTGCGGCTAATGAAGCAAAAACAACACAAGAGGCAGCGGTTATGAGCTATAAGCTCAACCTGATTGGAATAAGCTACAAACGATATAGGTTGCCTTCATTGGTAGGAGAGATCATTATGTCTCATAGAAAAATAGAATCTTAAGAGTTGGAAGGGACCCCAAGGGTCATCTAGTCTAACCCCTTGCAGCGCAGGAATCTCAGAAAAAGCATCCATGACAGATGACCACCCAACCTCCGCTTAAAAACCTCCAGGGAAGGAGAGTCCACAACCTCTCAAGGGAGTCCGTTCTACTGTCAAACAGCTCTTGCTGTCAGAAAGTTCTTCCTGGTGTTTAGTCAGAATCTCCTTTCTTGTAACTTGAAGCCATTGGTTTGAGTCCTACCCTCCAGAGCAGGAGAAAACAAGCTTGCTTCCTCTTCCATGTGACAGCCCTTGAGATATTTGACAATGGCTATCATATCTCCTCTCAGTCTCCTCTCTTCCAGGCCAAACATACCCAGCTCCCTCAACCGTTCCTCATAAGGGCTTGGCTTCCAGACCCTTGATCATCTTGGTTGCCCTCCTCTGGATACCTTCCATCTTATCAACATCCTTCCTAAATTGTGGTGCCCAGAATTGGACATAGTATTCAAGGTGTGACCTGACCAAGACAGAACAGAGTGGTACTATGACTTCCCTTGATCTGGACACTAGATTTTTGTTGATGCAGCCTAGGATAGGATTAGCTCTTTTTGCTGCTGTATCACACTGTTGACTCATCACACTGTTGTCTCACTAGTCAACTACTGCCCACCATGAGCCAGGCAGCTTCTGGTCAATAAACTGCTGACCTGCCACTGCCTGCCTGCTGCAATGGGTGCTTGGAGATCAGAGTATCACTCAGCAAGCGGACTGAACTTCTGCACTGGGCAAAAAAGAAAAGAGGCAAACCTTCTTGCAACTAACAAGCTGGAATGTCAGGACCATGTTTCCTGGCTTGTCCACCGACTTGCTGCAGGTCAACGGCTCATAGAAGATGACCACCATTGACCGTGAGCTGAAATCTGTCAACATTGACTTTGTCACTCTACAGGAGACTGCACTCAATTCAAATGGCTGCCTCTGAGAGAAAAACTACACCTTTTTCTGGCAAGGAGGCCATCCAGAAGAACCATGTATCCACAGCGTAGGCTTCACAGTGAGGAACTCTCTTCTGTCTGAGGTAGAACCACCGACCGAGGGCTCAGAATGCTTACTTTCCCTCCACCTCTCAACCACCTCTAGTCTAGTTAACATCTGGAGGATTTTCACTTCCACTACGAGCTCTAATGTGCAGTCCAAGCACCAGTTCTAGGAGGAACTAGACCAGACTGTCAGGATGATCCCAGACTGAGAACACCTATTCCTGCTGGGAGATTTCAAGGCCAGAGTTGGGAAGGACTATCATACATGAGACAAATGCATAGACCACTTTGGTATTGGTTGCATGAACGAGAGCCAGTCACAGACTTTGGGTTTTCACATTTCAGTGGCACCCTGTGAAGATTTTGGGCATCACATGGCATAACCGAGTCTCAAACAAAGGTGTTCTCTCCCAAATCCACAATCCCAGCATGTTCATACTCCTGTCTCAGCAACGTCTATGCTGGCTTAGTCATGTACATGGAATGGAGGATGGAAGGATCCCCAAGGACGAGCTCTATGGGGAGCTGTCTTCAGGCACCAGGCCTGTTGGCAGACCAGCTCTGCTTTACGAAGATGTCTGTAAATGTGACATGAAGGCTGCAGTGGTGGACCTACATTTTTTGGGCCCTGAAGCTTGAACTGTTATGGGGGCCCCTTTGCAACCAGCAACAAGGTCTGGGTAACCACTGTTATCTTCTTCAATGGGATTGTTCACAACAAGCTTCACAACATCTGTGCTACTGACTCTAAAACTTGGGGATTGTTGAAATATATACAACAGGAAATAAATCAGTTTGAGTCATGCGACTCAAATTGCATCTACTAGATCCAATGTTTTTAAGCAACGTGGACTAAAGTCACTTCTGGGACCCCTCTGGAATTAGCAGCCCTGAAGATTAAGCTTCATTAGTTTCATAGTAGACCTACCCCTAGAAAGCTAGCAAAATCAACCCCACCATGTGGAATCTCTTGGAGACAGTTGCAGCGTCTGGAGACAGACTGTCAGGTCATGCATGGTATGCGACCAGTGGAGGAATGCCTGCTGGGAGGAGCACAGAGAAAAGAAATACCATAATACACCCGCACCAGCACAACCAGACGCCTTCATCTGCCCCGGCTGCAACAAAACATGTCTCTCCTGTGTCGGTCTCTACAGCCACAGTAGGTGCTGCAACCCTCCAATGTTTTGACCAGAAGGTCTCCCAAAACAGACAGATGCCAAAACAGCAAGGTCTTTGACTTCAGGAACTTGAAGCACTTAGCACCTGACGTCATTTGGCACATGGAGGCTGATTCTGTTCTTGATAACAACAAATATTGACTGAGGAATGTTTACTGCAAAAAAGGAGGGGGCTTAAAAATAGTTGCACCTGTTTTCAATGGAGAACAGAGGTTCACAGGCATTGTTTCATTAATGAGCCTCCCACTCTCCTTACTGTCTGGATTTCATTCTTGTTGTTGGCATCTGTCTGACTCGGGAGACAATGAAGTGTGTCTCCAGAGGGGTGAAGTCAAACCTTGTTTTTGCTGCATTAGCAGCACTGAAGTGACCTCCCTGGGGCCCTTGCAGTGTTTATGGAGGAGGTTCCTGAGGTGCCCAGATGACAAGACCTCATCTTGGCCTCGCTGATGTGGTCCAAAGGAAAGCAGAGCAATCCCTTTGCCACCAGCTTGGCTGCACAAGTTGCTGGAAGGAGGAGGAATGCAGGGTGCCACTCAAACGACTTAGGGACTCTGCTCTGGATTTGTATGGGGTTTACTCCATAGCCTTTTCTTCTCCCAAATATGTTCCACAAGGCAGTAGAGGTTTAGGATCAGAGTTCTCTTAGATGGGCTACTGCCCCTCACTTCCCTCTATAGCATGTGGCGAAACTGCCTTCTTGATCAATGGACCCACTCTTGGTCTTGTCCACTCAATCCACATGCAGGGGAAGTCCATAACTCAATGAGGGTTTAAGACTCCTTGGCTACCTGGTTTAGCTGGCCAGTTGAAGCTGTTTGTGGGGTGTGGCCGCTGTCACATGCTGACAGCTTCTAGGAGCCACAGTTGAGAGCTGAGTGCAGGGTGGGGACCAAAGGTGGACAAAAGGCACAGCATGTCCCATGAGAGGTACTAAAGGTAAAGGTAAAGGTAAAGGGACCCCTGACTGTTAGGTCCAGTCCCAGACAACTGGGGTTGTGGCGCTCATCTTGTGTTACTGGCCGTGGGAGCCGGCGTACAGCTTCCGGGTCATGTGGCCAGCATGACTAAGCCGCTTCTGGCGAACCAGAGCAGTGCACGGAAACGCCATTTACCTTCCCGCCAGAGCAGTACCTATTTATCTACTTGCACTTTGACGTGCTTTCGAACTGCTAGGTGGGCAAGAGCAGGGACGGAGCGACAGGAACTCACCCTGTCACGGGGATTTGAACCACCGACCTTCTGATCGGCAAGCCCTAGGCTCTGTGGTTTAACCCTCCCCCAACTCCCAATACACCCCTCCCCCAACTCCCAATACACCCCCATTTTATTATAGTTCTTGGCAGTGCTTTTTTTTAAAAAAGAAAAAGGTGCTGGTACTCACAATCTAGTCGTTACAGTAAGTGCCACACTTTTAACATTTGGGGTGGGGTGGGGAAGGTGCCAGGTGGCACTGTTATCTAAAACATTGAGCCTCTTGGGCTTGCTGATTAGGTTGGCGGTTTGAATCCCTGCAACGGGGTGAGCTCCTGTTGCTCTGTCCCAGCTCCTGACAACCTAGCAGTTCGAAAGCATGTCAGTGCAAGGAGATAAATAGGTAAACAGTGTTTCTGTGCACTCTGGCTTCCATTATGGTGTCCCATTGCGCCAGAAGTGGTTTAGTCATGCTGTACACATGACCCAGAAAACACCGGCTCCCTCGGCCTGAAAGCGAGAAGTAGTAAAGAAAGTGAAATAATTGGGAATTTGGCTAACCCCAAAGAATATAAATTTATTTCAAGATAATTATACACAGATATGGAATCGAATTAAGAGAGCTTTGGAAGTGTGGGATCGATGCAACTTTCTCTATGGGGTAGGATGTCAGTCATTAAAATGAATGTTATTTTTGTTTCAATCAATTCTGATAATCAAAGGGGCAGCTATATTTAAGGAGTGGCAGAAAATAATTTCAAGATATATCTGGCAGGGGAAGAAACCAAGCATGAAATTTAAATTGTTAACTGATACTAGAGAAAGAGGGGGCTTCGCCTTGCCAGACTTGAAGTTATACTATGAAGCATCCTGCCTCTGTTGGTTGAAGGAATGGATGTTGTTAGAAATACAGATTTGTTGGACTTAGAAGGATTTGATAATAGGTTTGGTTGGCACGCATATTTATGGTTTGACAAAACAAAAGTGCATAAAGGATTTGAAAACCACATATTCTGAAGATCTCTATATGAAATATGGGAAAAGTATAAAAACCTATTAGAACATAAAACACCATGGTTGTTGTCACCTTTGGAAGCAATGAGTGTAAAAAAGATAAATATGAGTAAAAATTGGGCCACATATGAAAAGTTAGTAAGAGAATAAGGAAATAATTGGAAAATTAAACCTTATGAAGAGGTAAAAGAAAATGTAAATGATTGGTTGCACTATCGCCAAATTAATGAAATGTTTAAAGAAGATTTAAAGAAAAATGGATTTGGTTATCTAAGTCAAAATTTGAAATGGAAATCTTAAATAACAAATTTAAAACATTGTCAAAAATGTTTAAATTGCTGTTGGAATGGCATTTGAAAAATGAAGAGGTTAAGTCGGTTATGATACATTGGGCCAAAGACTTTGGTTATAATATACTGCATGCAATGCTTTGAAAGAAAATGTAATGAAAATGATGTATAGATGGTATATTACACCAGTGAAATTAGCTAAAATGTATAAAATAAGCAATAAATGTTGGAAATGTAAGGAAAAGGAAGGCAATTTTTATCATCTGTAGTGGGAATGCAAGGAAGTGAAAGGCTTCTGGGAAATGATTTATAATGAGATGAAAAAGATGTTGAAATATACAGTTATTTTTAAAAAAAACCACCAAAAGCATTTTTACTTGGTATTATAGGCACTGACATTAAAAGACAAGATAAAAAACTGTTTTTATATGCGACAACTGTAGCAAGAGTATTATTGGCACAGAAATGGAAGCAGGAAGAACTACCGACGAAAGAGGAATGGCAGATGAAATTGATGAACTACACAGAATTGGATAAGATGACAGGGAAAATTTGAAACCAGTGCGACCAGAAGTTCTTGAAAGATTGGAGTAAATATATGAGTTATCTGAAAGACAATTGTAACCAACTGAATACGCTTGTAGGACTACAAGAAGTTTTGTAAGGAGTAAGGTAAAGGTAAAGGGACCCCTGACTATTAGGTCCAGTCGTGTCGGACTCTGGGGTTGCAGTGCTCATCTCATGTTACTGGCCAAGGGAGCCAGCGTACAGCTTCCGGATCATGTGGCCAGCATAACTAAGCCGCTTCTGGCGAACCAGAGCAGCGCACGGAAACGCCGTTTACCTTCCCTCTGGAGTGGTACCTATTTATCTACTTGCACTTTGACGTGCTTTCAAACTGCTAGGTGGGCAGGAGCTGGGACCGAGCAACAGGAGCTCACCCTGTTGCAGGGATTTGAACCACCGACCTTCTGATTGGCAAGCCCTAGGCTCTGTGGTTTAACCCACAGCGCCACCCGCATGGGTTAGTAAGGAGTACTATATGAAATGTTGCAGAAAAGATTTATGAGAATGGATTTTAAGTTATGGGATATTAAAAGTAATAGTTAGGATAATAAATGTAAGATTAAGAGATGAGGTTTGAAAGACGTGGTTGATGGAAGTCTAAGGCTAAAATAGCCAAAATGTTGTATAAGATGAGATGTTCTGTTTGGAAAATATATGTAAAAACTAATAAAAATGAATATAAGAAAGAAAGAAAGAAAGAAAGAAAGAAAGAAAGAAAGAAAGAAAGAAAGAAAGAAAGCGAGATGAGCGCCGCAACCCATAGTTGCCTTTGACTATGGACTTAACCATCCAGGGGTCCTTTACCTTTACCTCTTACCCTTAAGAACCCACAGAAATAAGCACCTGTGCCTGCCTTTTTTATTATTGTTGTTGGCTTTTGTTTTCATTTATATAATGAAAATGTCTTAACTGCTTTCAGCACCATATTTCTATGGGAAAGAGAAATACATCGAAAACTAGTAAGTTTTGAATCAGCCTTGCCCAGACTTGAAAACGGCACCCTAACTATGCTCATGTTGCACTTGCCTGCATTCTTTTGTCTCCTGTAAGAATTCTGGGGTGTTCTGTGGCAAAAAAATTAAAAAACAAAAATTAAAAAATTAAAAAAAATTGAACATGGCCTGGTAGCAAATGGGAAGTCCATACAGGAGTTAACAACAATGCCATGTGTGGGCAGTAGTTTTGTCCCATCATCAGCCTAGCCGCAGCATTGTACCCAAGCTGAAGCTTCCATACCCAAGGGCAGCCACACAGAGACAGCTTTGCATGCAGAACTGCATGTTGATTGCAAGGGAATGACCACGGCTTGATGGCAGAGCACCTGCTTTGCATGCAGAAGGTACCAGGTTCAATCCCCAGCATCTCCAGGGAGAGACCACTGCCTGTAACCCTGGAGAGCTGCTGCCATGCCTATGTCATGGATGCTTTAACTGAGATTCCTGCATGGCAGGGGGTTGAACTAAATGACCCTCAAGGTCACTTCCAACTCTACAGTTCTATGAGTCTATAATTCTATGTTGGTAGGGTGTGTGTGAATGCTACAGCTCTAAGCATTTGGGTTAGGCGGACTCTCCTTCACTGGAGGTGTTTAAGTAGAGGTTGGATGGCCATCTGTCATGGATTCTTCAGCTGTGATTGCTGCATTGCAGGGGGCTGGACTAGATGACCCCTTGGAGTACCTTCCAACCCTACAATTCTAGGATTCTGTGAAGGGTGGGTTCCCTAGCCCTGCCTTTCCCCTTGTGGGTTTGCAACAAAAGAGGTGTCTTGTAAGTGTGTGGGCTCCTTTTTTTGCATGGTCTCCAGTCTTCAATCAGAGGTGCTGTTGCCACCTGCTGGTAAGCAGAATGGAAAGCAGGCGAGGGGGGTTGGCAGATTGGGAGGGAACCTGGGAAGGAGCCAAAAGCAAGTCAAAGATTACTTCCCTTATACTTGGGTGGGCAGGCTCCCTGCTTGCAAGATCTATTCTTAATGTTGTTTGCTAGAGTGCCAAGATCAACCAACCTGAGCCAGGCACAAAATAGCACCTCACGCCAAGCAGACGTACAACGAAGAATTAAAGGAACAAGGGTGCCCCTCTCTGGACGTGCGACGTAATTAGCACAAACAAACACAGAAGTCCTTTCCCACAAATATCCATTCCTGGTCCCTCTCCTGTCCCCACCCCCCAACTCTATTAAGCAATTTACTGTAATCTGGTGGTGGGGGTGAGGAAGTTTTAAAAGTTGCTGCTATTTTCCTGATGAATCGGAAATGTTTGCAGTGGTGTTCTAAATCCCCCAGAGTTCGACCCGTAGTTTCTGCTCTACATCAGTTTCTCCCAAGAACTCCAATCATCTCTCTGGACCAGCCTTTCTCAATCTCGGGTCCTCAAGTGTTCCCACCATCCCTGACCACTGGCCTTGCTGGTTAGGAATGATGGGAGTTGTAGTTGTGAAACACCTGGAGTCCCAGGGCTGATAAAAGCTGCTCTGGACCATGGGCTGTACGATTGGCTGGGGTTGATGGGAGCTGGAGTCCAACATCTGGAGGACAGCAGGCCAGAGAAATCTAGGTTGGAAGCTCTCTGGGGCATATGAGTGACTGAGGTGTTTTGGACTACAATTCCCATCAGCCCCTGCTAGCATAGCTGGGCTAGATAAGACGGATGAGCTTTGAGAAGGAGCAGCCACCATCTGCCTATGGATATTTTGAACATCAGTGGAGAAATGTTAGGCCTGTGAAATTATATGGCAGCCTGTTGCCCTTGAGTTATTGCTGGGGTGTAACTCCCGATATCCCTGCCCATTGGACATGCTGGCTGGGGCTGATGGGTTTTGAGATTCCAACAACCTCTGGAGACCCACAGACAGAAATCTGCTTTGAGACAATGGAATAGACCACCACAAAAGCCAGAGGTTGTCCAAAGATTTGCATGCAGCTCTGGGAAGAGTTGCATGTCTCTGGTAATGCAGCTGCAGCTGTTTTTTTGTGGGGGGGGGAACGTCCCTGCCCCAGAGTCACCCCACTGAGTGGGAGGAGCTTTCAACCCACTGTGATGGTCCAGCAGGAGAGAGATGCCACAAGCAGAAGGTCCTGGGTCTCCTAACTCCACAATGCATTTCATTTCCTCTACCACCATAACCACAGCAGTATCTCATTCAAGATGTTCAATTGAAGGCAGACAAGAGAGCAAGCAGCCCAGACCCACCAGCTTCATCTATTTGCCCCTTGGTACCTGAAACCTTTTGAAAGCATCGCCAACATCCAACCACCTAGTTTTTATAGGGTTAAGAACACAAGAAGAGCCCTGCTCAATGAGGCCAATGGCCCATCTAGTCTAGCATCCTGTTCTCACCATGGCCAGCCAGATGCCCCTTATGGGAAACCCACAAGCAGGACCTGAGCACAAGAGTCCTCTCCCCTCCTGCAGTTTCCAGCAACTGGGATTCAGAAGCACCACTGCCTCCAACCTCAGAGGCAGAGCAGAGCTTCCATCATGGCTAGTAGCCCTTGGCAGCCCTCTCCTCCTCCGTGGATTTACCCAATCTTCTTTTAAAGCCATCTAGGCAGGAGTGAGTTCCATAGTTTAACTATGCATTGCACGGTGGTTGTTGTTGTTGTTGTTGTTGTTGTTGTTGTTGTTGTTGTTGTTGTTGTTCAGTCGTTCAGTCGTGTCCGACTCTTTGTGACCCCATGGACCAGAGGACGCCAGGCACGCCTATCCTTCACTGCCTCTCGCAGTTTGGCCAAACTCATGTTAGTAGCTTCGAGAACACTGTCCAACCATCTCATCCTCTGTCGTCCCCTTCTCCTTGTGCCCTCCATCTTTCCCAACATCAGGGTCTTTTCCAGGGAGTCTTCTCTTCTCATGTGGTGGCCTTCTGTCCTTCTAGTGAGCACTCAGGGCTGATTTCTTTGAGAATGGATAGGTTTGATCTTCTTGCAGTCCATGGGACTCTCAAGAGTCTCCTCCAGCACCATAATTCAAAAGCATCAATTCTTCGGCGATCAGTCTTCTTTATGGTCCAGCTCTCACTTCCATACATTACTACTGGGAAAACCATAGCTTTAACTATATGGACCTTTGTCGGCAAGGTGATGTCTTTGCTTTTTAAGATGCTGTCTAGGTTTGTCATTGCTTTTCTCCCAAGAAGCAGGACCTCTTAAAAACCTGCCCCACATCTTCCAACACTCAGCTTTGTTGGATGTTCACAAGTTCTAGTCTTATGTGCTTTCCTGTGGATAATTTTATAAACTTCTTTCACGTTGCCTATTACTTGCCTTTTCTCTAAACTAAAGCACTGCAGCATTTCCACAGGGGTGTCGTCCATGCTGCACCTACACAAGCTAACAGCTCTCCTTCTCCTTTACATCTTCAGGTGAGGCAGTGGAAGTGCTGGACCATTGCCTTGTCTTGGTAATGGACTGGGTGAGAGCCAACAAGCTGAAACTCAATTCTGATAAGAATGAGGCACTGTTAGTGGGCGGTTCCCTAGACTGGATGGATGGGAGTCTGCCTGCTCTTGAGGAGTATAGATCCACTTTGAATGAGCACCTACATAGTTTGGGGGTTCTTCTGGATCCTTTCCTGTTGCTTGAGGCTCAAGTGACCCCAGTGGTGCTGAGTGCCTTCCATCAGCTTTGGTTGTGACCCAGCTGCATCACTAACTGGAGAGGGAAGCCTTACTTTATGCTCTGGTAACCTCTAGGTTAGATTACTGCAACATGTTATACATGGGGCTGCATCTCAGTATGCTTCAGAAACTTCAGTTGGTGCAGAATTTGGCGGCCAGGTTGCTCACTGGGGAAAGACGATTTGAGACTATTACACTCATCCTGGCCCACTGCACAGACTGCCAGTTCTATTCCAGGTCCATTTCAAAGTGCTGGTTTTGACCAATAAGGCCTTAAAGGGCTCAGGACCACAATATCTCAAGGACTGTCTCTCTTCATATGAACCAACCCTGACTCTGCGGTCATCATATGAGGTCTTTCTTTGTGTGCCCCTTCCATGAGAGGTCCGGAGGGTGGCTATACCAGAACAGGCCTTTTCTGTGGTGGCTCCCGTCTTTTGGGATGCTCTCCCCAGAAAGACTCGCCTGGTGCATTCATTACGTATCTTTAGGCACCAGGCAGAAACATTTCTTTACTTACACTGATTAACAGTTGATGGTCTTTTAAATGTGCTGTCGGGGGGGGGGGGGTGAGTTATTGGTTTTTTCTGTTCTATTATGTATTTTGCGTTCTTGTTTTGTATTTTTATGTTGTGAAGGCCAGTATGCAAATTTAATAAATAATCGCAGCAATAATAACAACCAGCAGGGGGAGTGCTTGCTCCTCCAAAGTTACTTCATGGCAGTGGCAAGGATTTTCCGCCATTCCAGGTTGTTTCTAAAAACACAACCCAAATCAAAGCGGTTTTTCACCTTAAGCAACACATCATGTCCGTCCCATACCTAGAGTGAGATTGCCAGCCCCACATATTAGATCTGGGTGGAGTGGCAGGTAATCTTTCTGCAAAGAAGCCTTATTCCACCTAGTGCAGTCCACCTGTTTGGGGACTGCAAACTCCCCCCATCAGCAGAAATGCAACATTACCAAGTTAGAATAGCTACTTTAAGCTGTATATTTCACCCATACATATCTTGGAAGGGTCTGGCAAATTGATGGGACATGACAGGATTCTCCCCGGGAAAATAATGCACTTTAAATAGGTGCTGTATGATTGTGCTCTCTGAGCTAGTGACTGGATCCCAAACTCCCAACCTTCCTCCCCCCCCCCAATCCAATGCTCTGGTGACCAAACAACAACAACAACAGCAACCACCCAAATAACCTCCTTACACATTAGAGTGTGTCTCTGTTCATGAACCCAGCTGATCAGTAATTACCTGCTTGAAGCGCTTGGCTCACAGTCCCATCTCCAAATAGCAGTACTTTTCCCCCCACTGGGGCCGCATGCAACAACCATGTATTTAAAATGCATGACTTCCCTCCAAATAACCCTTGGAATTGTTGTTCATTAAGGGTGTTAGGAACTGTAGCTTTCAGAGGAAAATGGAGTTAGTTCTGAGAGAGAGGCAGAGGGGGCTCAGCTGAGTTTTGAACGCTGTAAGCTAACAGGGGACGACAGAGGATGAGATGGTTGGACAGTGTTCTCAAAGTTACCAACATGAGCCTGACCAAACTGCGGGAGGCAGTGGAAGACAGGAATGCCTGGTGTGCTCTGGTCCATGGGGTCATGAAGAGTTGGACATGACTAAACAACTAAACAACAACAACAAGCTAACAGCACCTGAAGGTGCAAGGGTGGGTGTAGGTGGGTGGGTGGGTGCAGCTGCAGAGATGATGTGGGAATAGTCCACTTGCTTTGTTGGAGCAGGAAGAAACTGCTTCCGCTTATGCCGACTGTGTGCATTTGTACAATAGCTTCAGACATTAGAGAATTGGCTTAAGCCTCCAGTAGGCCGCATCTTCCGAACCCAGGTGTGCACTGTGACTGGATCTTCTACACCACTTGTTGTTGTTGTTGTTGTTTAGTCCTCTGCGTCCCCTTCTCCTTGTGCCCTCCATCTTTCCCAACATCAGGGTCTTTTCCAGGGAGTCTTCTCTTCTCATGATGTGGCCAAAGTATTGGAGCCTCAGCTTCAGGATCTGCCCTTCCAGTGAGCACTCAGGGCTGATTTCTTTAAGGATGGATAGGTTTGATCTTCTTGCAGTCCATGGGACTCTCAAGAGCCTCCTCCAGCACCATCATTGCATCAATTCTTCGGCAATCAACCTTCTTTATGGTCCAGCTCTCACTTCGATACATCGCTACTGGGAAAACCATAGCTTTAACTAAACGGACCTTTGTCAGCAAGGTGATGTCTCTGCTTTTTAAAATGCTGTCTAGGTTTATCATTGCTTTTCTCCCAAGAAGCAGGTGTATTTTAATTTCGTGACTGCTGTCACCATCTGCAGTGATCATGGAACCCCAAAAAGTAAAATCTCTCACTGCCTCCATTTCTTCCCCTTCTATTTGCCAAGTGATGGGACCAGTGGCCATGATCTTAGTTTTTTTGATGATGAGCTTCAGACCATATTTTGTGCTCGCCTCTTTCACCCTCATTAAAAGGTTATTTAATTCCTCCTCACTTTCTGCCATCCAGGTTGTGTCATCAGCATATCTGAGGTTGTTGATATTTCTTCTGGCAATCTTAATTCTGGCTTGGGATTCATCCAGTCCAGCCTTTCGCACGATGAATTCTGCATATAAGTTAAATAAGCAGGGAGACAATACTCCTTTCCCAATTTTGAACCAATCAGTTATTATTCCATATCCAGTTCTAACTGTAGCTTCTTGTCCCACATAGAGATTTCTCAGGAGACAGATGAGGTGATCAGGCACTCCCATTTCTTTAAGAACTTGCCATAGTTTGCTGTGGTCGACACAGTCAAATGCTTTTGTGTAGTCAATGAAGCAGAAGTACCGTAGATGATTTTCTGGAACTCTCTAGCTTTCTCCACCACTAGGGGGAATAAACACCACAATGCAATGCTAGATGCTAAAACGTCATGGTCACCAATGTAGATGGCTCTGGAAGGCAAAGGTAAAGGGACCCCTGACCATTAAGTCCAGTTGCGGACAACTCTGGGGTTGCGGCACTCATCTCGCTTTACTGGCCAAGGGAGCTGGCGTACAGCTTCTGGGTCATGTGGCCAACATGACTAAGCCGCTTCTGGTGAACCAGAGCAGCGCACGGAAACGCCGTTTACCTTCCCGCTGGAGTGGTACCTATTTATCTAATTGCACTTTGACGTGCTTTCAAACTGCAAGGTTGGCAGGAGCAGGGACCGGGCAACGGGAGCTCACCCCGTCGTGGGGATTTGAACTGCCAACCTTCTCATCAGCAAGCCCTAGGCTCTGTGGTTTAACCCACAGCGCCACCCGCGTCCCTGGCTCTGCAAGAGGATGAGACAAATTCATGGAGGAGAAGGTTATCAATGGCCACGATGACTATGCTCTGCCTCCTTAACCAGAGGCAGCAAATCCTTCTGAGTTGCTGGAAACCACAGGAAGGGAAATGGCTCTTGTGCTTGAATCCTGATTGTGGGCTTCCCACAGGCACCCAGTTGGTCACTGTGGACAGATGCTGACCTATGCTCCCTTGTGCCCTTGGCAAGGAGCTGCCTTGGGGCAGATCTACACTCATGGTTTTTTTTTAACATTAACAAATAGTTAAGGAATGGTTCTGATAACCATATAGCCACATGACGTTCTTTTTCAACGCTTATAATGCGTTGTTGAAGTGTGACACCAGAGGGTGCTGCAGAGCTATCCCGTACCAGAAACCGGGTAGACCATGTGGAAACAAAAAAGAAGGGGAAAGCAAAGAGGACTCTTCCTGTCTTGACGTTTTAGAATGATATTTCTAATATGGTTCTAATAACATTTAAAAGGTGAGTGTAGATCTAGCTTTGGTGCCTCTAAAGCCTGTAAAGACCATGAACTAGAAACTTTAAAAGTTTGCTTTTCAGCAGCTTTTGCACTCTGTCAGTGACTTTCTCCACTATCATTAGGGTCTGCTCTGCTCCTCCTCCTCTTGTCAGTCCATCTTCCTGCCTGCCTGCCTTCCTCATCGTTTCTGTTTCCTGCTTTCCCTTCTGCTTCCTCCCTCCCATTTTCCTCCTCCTGTAACTCTTGCCCCTCACAGAAGGAATGTGAGGATGGACAGGTTTCATAGCCATTGTGAACCAGAGTGGAGAGACAAGTTTTTTTTGCACACACATCCTGGGCCAAAGCCTAGGTAGACCCCTAACTGTGAAAACAGATTGCTAGACTAAATGGGCCATTGGCACGATCCAGTAGGCCTAGGCTCTTCTTTTGCATTCTTTCTCTCAGCCTGGTGAACTCCAGAGGTTTTGGACTGCAACACCCATGACCCCCCCCCCCCGTCCTATGGCCTTAACGATGGTGAGACTCATTGGATTTGTAGTATAAAAGACTGGATTAGAACCACTGCACAAAATGGTTGCATTTATTGGCTGGCTGAAAGGTCGGCAAGGAACTCAACCACAAGGCACCCCCCCCCCCCCCGTTTCAGAGCTGAGGCATGCCCCTCTCTCGTCTCCACTCATAAGCCTGCGATTTTAAGAGGTTGAAAAGACAGGCAGCGATTGCTGCCGCCCCAGGGGTTTCTAGAACCAGCAAGTGTTGGGGATGGGTGGCAATGTGTACACGGGAGGCTTTATGTGCCTGGATTGCTCCACAAAGGGCACGGAGTTCCCACAAAGTGAGCAGGACGTAGGTAGAAGAAGCACGACTTCCAGGACCCAAGCCAGCGACTGGTGGGAGCTGCAGCTGGGATAGCAGGAGCGGAATGGCTAATTAAAAACCAAACAACTTGATGTGATTTTCCTATTTGCTGAAGCATCTTGTGGTTATTACAACAGTGTTTTTTTGGCCCAGCAGGCAGCAGGAAACTTGGATGGAAGGGAGCAAGCCATCTGGGCTTCAGTGAACACACTCTCGCAAGGCTGTGCTGGAGAAAGTATGCGGGGTGGGGAGAGGCTTTTTTTCTCCCCCACAGAACTCGCAAAGGTGCTTCATTTAGCAGCAGAGGAAGAGCTGAGCCGCTTCGGAGGCACAACGCAAGAGATCAGCATAATAAGGAAGGATGGGGAGACAAGTTCAGTTCAGTCCACATTTTAAATGCAGAGCGACCTAATTCACGCTCTCTGAAACAATACACAACCCCAAGCACAGCTACCCTTTGACATTTGCACTTCCAAATATTGCACGGCAGCTGCCCAACTAAAAAAAAGTGCACATATTTTTTAAAAACACATATATTAGTGAAAATAACCAGCAAGCATGTGGCACACCAGGGGAATGTGCATAAGAAAGGAGACGGATGCTAAAATTCAGATGAATTTTCATGAGGACTTAAAAATGTGAAAATATAAAAACTCAAATTAAGACTAGGAAAAATAAAAGAAATTGAGATAAAATGAAACTGACAGATCTGTCCATTCCATGTCCATTCACCAAGGAGGAAGAGGTGGGGATTTTAAGCATGAGTTAGGAGTCCACATAAGGGGGGGGGGCAATATTACAATGATCCCAACTGTATACCAGCCTTTTTTGGAGGATGATGGAACAGGCACTCCAGGCTGCTACAGACGAAGCTACAAGCAGGCCTGTGAGTTTTGCAGCCACACGAGACGAAGCCGGAAGACAAAGGTCTCTTTGAAGCTCTGACCCTGAACAGGTACACTGAACTGGAATGGGGACCCCAGACCCAAAGGCTGAATGTGGCTCCTTCATTCCTTCCTACCTGGCCTCTGGGACTTTTCACAAGTCCGTGCCCCTCACAAACTCTTTGTCAAGTGCTTTCACCTATTTCAGCTGCAACATGTTCATGAGCTGTGATGATGATGATGATTTAAGGCTAAGCAGTGCTTTTCTTCTAGAAAAAAGGTGCCGGTACTCACCATGAAGTTTATACAGTAAAAGCCACACTTTAAACCAGTGCTTTTACTTCTGGGGGGGGGGGGAGTGCCATTACTGCGTACCCTTGAATACCCCCAGAAAAAAGCACTGAGGCTAAGGAGTAAACCCTATGCAAATCTGGGATTCCCTTAGACAGTTGCATGACTGTACGCCTCCTTCCAGTAACTCCTGCAGCCAAGCTGGTGACAAACATATACCGGTACCTTTGCTTTCCCTTGGACCACATCAGCAAGGCAGAGAGTGGAAGTCTTATCATGGGCAGCCCAGGATCTCCAGGCACACTGCCCCGGCTTGTGCCCCAGGGAGGTCACTTCAGTGCTGCTAATGCGGCGGTTTGACTTCACCGCCAGAGGTGCGCTCCATTGTCTCTCGAGAGTCGAGACAGACGGATGCCAACAACATCACTCAGAATTAAGCTCCCTTGTGTCCAATAGTCCCTGATCCCAGGTAAAGTGATCACAGGATCACAGCTGAACTTGCCAACGCAGCATGTAGTAATGAAGGGCTAGTTTCTGCTTCCACCCTCAATCCATTTACTCTTGAGTTCTGGGACAGTCCCCCCCCCCCCCCGGATACTGTTGTTTATTGCTTCCTAGCTTATTAAGGAGATTTTATACCCCACCAGGGCAGAGTATGGCATAAAATAAATTAGGGTTGCCTTATCTTTGGGCAAAGTTGTTGAGCTTTTTCCAGTTTTGCCCAAAGCTGTTGAGCTGCCATATGTCCGGAAATTCCCAGAAAATTTTGTCTGTTTCTGCCCAGACACTGCTTCCACCTGCAGCATTCCAGATATATCTGGGAAATTCCTGACGTATGGCAGTCCTAAATGGAACTGCCAACATATATAAACAGCAGGCAACAGTACAAGATCATCAGTTTTTTTTTTTTAAAAAAAAAGCCAGAGCATGCTAATGTAGCTACCAAGAACTCTTAAAGGGCCAACAGATACATTTCAATTTGGTGCAGGAATATTATTATTATTATTATAATTACACAAAGGTCTCCAAGCACCCTACAACACACTTAAGAACGTCAACACAAGTATATTATAATATTAATGCGTGCATACAAAAAGCACATGCAATTCAGAAATATAGATCACAAACCCACGCAAAATGATCCCTCCCCCCTCCACAACAGCTGCTGGAAACTGTTGCAACACACCAAAGAGTTAAGTTTTTACCTGGTGTTGAAATGATATCCGTGGAGGCAACAGGCAGGTCTCCCCTGAGAGCTTGTTCCACAGATGTCACAACTGGAAAGGCCTTCATCCTTGTTATCACGCAAAATTGCCTGGCCCCATGTGTGCCCATTCTAACTGTCCGATCTGTGGAACTGGCACTGTGCCACATAATACTCATTCTACATTTATAAGAAATTTATGTTTTATTATTGGTGGAGCACCTGCACTTTGGAACTCTCTGCCTGTTGACCTTCACTGTACTCTTTTTGGTGCCTGTTAAGATAAGGTTACCAGATGCCCCCATTTCCCAGGGACAGTCCCTGGATTTACAAATCAGTCCCCTGACAAAATCCATCTATTTAGTAGGAAATTGAAAAGTGTCCCCAGGTTCAATGAAAAATTCTGGTAACCTTATGTTAAGAAACATTTTTTATTTAGGCAAGTCTTGGCAGACATGTAGAATATTGACATGCTTTAATCTGGTTCTTAGCTTATTGTTGATTTTAATTACTTTTTGAAGGTTTGGGGCTGTTGCTTTATATGGGTAATTTCATTGTTCTATTCTTTTTGTGAACATGTTTAAAGGTTGGTTTATTGGTGTGTGTTTTTTGGAATAATAATAATCAAGCAGTATTTAAATGCTGTGGAATAAATAAAAATCATATGAGTGTCCTACTGTTAAAAGCACAGGGCTCCACCCCCTGAAGCCAAGTTGGCCTTCTGCACATGCCCAGAGACTGCCTGTTCTTCCCACTCTTGCCCAGGCCATATATTAGCGGCTGTTAGAAGGCCAATAGGAGCTGCTGCCTCTTCAGCGATGGTGGAGGCACCAGCAGAATGCCTTTTTATGAGCAGCTGCCTGGAGCAGGCTTAGCACGGCAGCATTCCAGCCAGAGCCCATTCCAGACCTCCAGCTGGAAGTTGTGCAACAGCACCTAAAGGTCTGCACTAGAGACAGTCTGCATTCAGCAGAAGCTCTCAATCTGTTGCAAAGTCATGGAGGGCAACCGAGGAAGCTGCAGCCCAGCTGTTGCAAGGCTTGTCAAAAGTGGGGAGCAGGAGCCAAGGCTTCTGTGGAAGCACCTCAGGGCAGGGATGCAGAGAAGTCAGAGAGAATTGGAAGCCCCACATTGACCCCAGGAAAGGGGATAATAAGCTGCAACATACAAATTCTTGTGAGGCATCTTCTTGTCTGTGGCATGGTGTTTCTCTTATTTACCTATTCCCTGGGCCGGAATAGGTAAATAAGACAAACTCTGGGCATGCACAGAATGTGTAGCTCCGCACCTGATGTCTAGGATTAGATGGCAAGTCTTTAAAGGGACCCTACTAGGTAGAGTTGCCATATTTCAAAAAGTGAAAATCCACACACAAGTTTCTGAGCTATTTTAAAGAAAATTCACCAAAACCTACACTTCCTACATGGGTTACCATATGTCCGGATTTCCCCAGACATTTCAGTGATTTTCACCCGACACTGTTTCTGATGACCAAATCCTGGCTACGTCCAGGAAATTCTGGACCTATGGCCAACCCTATGCCTAAGCCCTGACACATTAATATACAAAAAAAGAAATTAGTCACTGCTTAAATTGCTTTATTTTTTTTTTTAAATAGAAAGTGCAGAGCATAACTTCTCCTGGAATCCACAGCCTCGGACCTGGAAGGTGTCCCCACCCAATTCCTCAAGTGTGAAGAACCACTGAAGTGTTTCTGTAGTGAGAGAGAGGTTTCTCTTCGCATGCTCAGATGACCTCTTTTTTGATGACTTCTGCCCCTATTCCTGGACTGGAAGGCTCTGGGGAGAAAACATGTTCCTGCAGAGGCCAGAGCCTTGGCTGAGTTAGGTCAGCAGGTCAGATGCAGAAGGCAACCTGGGGGGTGGTATCTTGATTGGGTTCAGGCTCAGCCCCCCCCCCCTTGCGCTGGTTAATTAGTTGCCCTCTCTGTGCTGGGCTTAGCATGCTCTCAGTGCAACCAATTACTGCTGGGATAATTAAATTTAATGCAGCAATTTGTTATCTAAATGTCTCTAATTGCATCTAAGTGGCAAAGAAATGGGTTTTGGTGCAGCCGCTGCCTGGAGAACTGAGTCCGTAAACCCACCCCCCCAAAACACACACACTAACTTTTGGAGAAGTACCCCCACTGGACTCTTAGGTGGGAGGCTGGTTCAGGCCAGGGCCGCTGGGGGCAGGGAAAGGTTTGGATGTGGGTGCCACACAGCAGTATGTGTGTGTGTGTGGGGGGGGTAACTCATTATTATTAATTGATTTGCTTTATATTCCACAATGTTTCTCCAAGAAGCTTGAGGTCGTGTACATGGTCCACAACCTCATTTTATCCCCACAACAACCCTGTGAGGTTTGTTGTGCGTTTACCACTAAAGTACGGTCTCTTCCTAAATATGAATGTAGGAGGCCCAAACAACATGTGACATGAGTCACGTGCTTGAAACAAGTGTGCTTTAATTGGCTGCTTCCACTTTGGAGAAGTAATGGTGCTTCCCATCCAGAACATTCCCTATTTTGCCCCTGAAGGTGCTCTTTCCTATCAACAGCACCTCCAGGGACTAAAGGAACCTAGGAGCAGAAAAGTGGTTCGGAAGCCTGATATGGGTTGGGAGCATGTTCCAGATCAGGGCCTCATGGCTAATTTTTCTCCAGAACAAAAGGGAGCATGAAGAGAATGCTTCCCACTAACATGTGAGTAACAAACATAATATAAATTTTGGCCACAGATGACTAGCTGACTTACCCAGTATGGCCTGATCCTAACTTCATCAACCTGTTTTTCCTGGCAGACATTTCAGACTACATCTCCCATCATTCCCTGCCAGCTCTGTTGTGCTAGACCACGGTAGTCCAAACACTGGTGACTCCAAGGCTGGGTTACTGCCATGCAGTAAGTAGGATGCTGCAGCAAGAGTGAGACCCAGTCAATATACGTATAACTCCACTGTTCAGAGATCTGCACCAGCTGCCTATCTGTTACAGGGCCAAATTAAAGGTTTTACCGTTATCATATATAAAGGCCTCAACAGGTTGGGACCAGTTGACTTGAAGGATCGCTTTAATTCATATATGCCAACACGAGCACTTTGATCTCTGCAACCGGCACTTTTTACAAGGGCCACGTGATGTTTGATCCAAGAACTGAACCTTTCAGTGTAGCAGAACCAATGTATCCAAAACTTGCCATCAACAAACCAGTCAGGCTCCTTCACTGTATTGCTTTCAGCACCCTTCTAAAAAGCATTTTTATTTAGGCAAGCCTATCCAGACATGTAATCTTATGATGTATATTTGTTTTAAAACTGCTGGTTTTATTTATATTTGGATTAAATTCTTATGTCAATTTTCCAATGGTTGATTTTACTTTTATTTTTTAATGTGCACTGCTGAGAGGTTTTTGTTGATTAAGTGGCAATTATTGTAAAATAAATAAAATAATAAAATAAAATAAAATAAAATAAAAAGCAGTGGATTCAGTGCTAGACCACAAAAGGAGTTCAGGGTTTCCAGGCCCTGAATTCTGGTTGGATTCCTGTGTCTTTTTAACAGCCAAAGGACAAGCAGATATTCGACAGGTGAGAATTTCTCCAAGTCAGGTAGAGGTGTTCATCTACTGGGGGGAAAACACCCACCCACTTATTCACTTAGATTGAACCATAGAACTTTCAAATTGCTCATTAGCAGCACCAGGTGAAAACGTTCCTCTTTGGCCAGGCCTTTGGCTGACTAACATCCGATGCCCCTTTAAAATGTGTTGGGGTGGTGGTGGCATTGCGTTGCTCTTGCTTTGATTTTTAGTACAGTGGTACCTCGCAAGACGAATGCCTCGCGCAACGAAAAACCCGCTAGACGAAAGGGTTTCGCGATTTTTTAGGTGACTTGCAAGACGAATTTTTCTATGGACGTGACTCGCAACACGAAAATGTTTCAATGCATTCCTATGGGAAACTGCTTCGCAAGACAAAATTTTTGCAATACGAAACGACTCGCAGAACGAATTAATTTCGTCTTGCGAGGCACCATTTTATGTTTTTATATTGTGATTTTATCTTGTGAACTGCTGAGGCCTGCAGGTGCAGGGCAGTATACAAATTTAATAAATAATAATAATAAATGTGGGAGCAGGGATTATTGGTTTGTTTGAGTTCTTTTTTATTATGTATTTCACACACACACACATACACACACACACACCCTGTATATGGTGATTTTATGTTGTGAACCACCCTGAGATCTACAAATGAAGGGTGGCCTACAAATTCAAGAAATAATAATAATAATAATTTCTAAAGGGACTAAAGGGACAACTGTCCTGCCAGGGGCATGGGGAGTCAGATTCCATAGTATCTGTGTCAAAATGAGCTGCTGACAATTCCAGTGGAGTTAATGCTCCTTACTCTATCCTAGAGAAAACTCTTGTAGCGACAAGCGGACACTGAACCTGGTGTTTCATAAGAACACAAGAAGAACCTGCTGGATCAGGCCAAGGGCTCATCCAGCCCACCAACCAGATGCCCTAACGCGAAACCTGCAAGCAGAATCTGAGCTCATTTGTGATTCCCAGCAACTGACATTCAGAGGCACATTAACTCCGATAGTGGAGATAGAACAAAGCCATTGTGTATCTGGTGGCCATTGACAGCCTAATTCCACTTCCTCTGTGTCTCACCCTCTTTTAAAGCTGTCCACTTTGGTGGTCATCTTCCCTTTTGTGGGAGCAAATTCCACAGTTTAACGGTGCTCTGTGTGAAGAAGTGCTCTCTTTTGTCTGTCCTGCATCTCCATGGACTGCAGGGGAAGAAATAGCACAGTCATTGTGCCTTTGAGAGCAAGGTGACCTTGGGATTCTGCAGCCTTGTGTTTGTGTTTGTGTGTGTGTGTCCGGTATAGAAAGTGGGCCTGGAAGAATCTGCAGGATAGAAACACCTGTCCCAAGCCCTTGCCCTGCATGCTCATCGCTCCAAAAATAAGCATTTTAGGATCTTAGTCATGATTGCACATTAAAATTCCCTGTCTAGTCACAAAGACACCTTGAAGAGGCAGGAAAAAACCCAATGTGTTCACCACTCTTAAATTGCCATATTGACTGTGAGGCTGTTAAAAGGTTAAGACTAACTGTTAAGTGATCTTGTATATGCAGATTGTGCATGGGGTGTATGGGGTGTAAAGGGGAGGGGTAGTACCTCCCCTTCTGGGGGTAGATTGTGCTCCTTCTGGGGGTAGATTGTGCACCTTTGGTCAACACCCTACACCTGGGGCTCCTAGAAGCTGTCGGCATGAGACAGCGGCCACACCCCAGGAAGCAGCTTCAACTGGCCAGCTAAGCCAGGCAGAGGGGAGTCGATGGGTCTTAAACCATTGGTGAGTTAGGGGCTTCCCCTGCATGTGAAGGCAGGTTGGATGGAACAAACAAGACCAAGAGTGGGTCAAGAAGGCGGTTTCTGCATGTGTTGTAGAGGGAAGTGAGGGGCAGATGGGGCTCGTCCACCTGGGAAAGGAGCCCATCTAGGAGAAGGAAAACTGATCCTAAACCTCTGCTGCCTTGCGGGATATCTTTGGGAGAAGAAAATGCTCAGGAGTAAACCCTACACAAATCCAACGTCCCTAAGGCGGTTGGATGACACCTTGTATATCTCCTCCTGGCAACACTTGCACCCAGGCTGGCACCAAATGTATTGCTCCTCTTTCCTTCGGGCAACATCAGTGAGGCCAAGGGGTGTGTGTGTGTGTGTGTGTGGTCTTGTTGTCTGGGCAGCTCAGGACCTCCATTCACACTGCCCAGGCTTGCACCTTGAGGTGATCACTTTGGTGCTGCTAAAAGCAGTTTGAGTTTGACTTCACCCTATTGTCTCTCAGGACAGACGGGTGCCAACAGCATTTGCAGATTGACACACGCACTGGGTGGGGGGGGTTGCCCCCTCATCTCAATATCTGCAGAAATGGGGAAGGAGAGTGGCACCCCAGCAGAAGGTTGGCTGAACCAGTAGCTTCTGAGCATCACAGTTGCTATGGCAACTGCATCAGAAATGGACTGTCAATCTCGATCCAAGTTTGCCTCAGGGCTGGTGGACCACATTACTCACATAGGAGGTAGGGCTCTCCATGCTCAACTGAAAAGCTTAGCTACCGCCAACCCCCCTCACATGAGGAGTCCCTTGACATGTGTGGCAGAGGCTCCTGGGAACACCTGTCTGCTGGCGCGGAAATTCTCCATTTCATTGGAATGGCAAGAGGAGGATGTCAGGGGAAATGCATAGGCCACCTCTAAACAGTGGGAAACAGTCCACTCTCAGAATAAGGCACCCACTGGGCCCTTCTACCTCAGAGAAAATTGGAAGTCATGGAGAAGTTGCCATAACCAAACAAACAAACAAAGAAACAAAGGGACAGGATAGGGTTGCTGAAGCAGTCATGGCAGAACATTCGAAGAGCTCCCTTGTCATATGAAAGGCGCATCAAGTCAGAAGCTGAGCATTGTATTACTCCCCCCCCCCCACATTTCCCCCCACTTATATTTCTTCTGTCATGGAATGCAAGGCAGCATATGTGTGCTTGCAAGACGGTCTCCCATCCAGACACTGACCAAATTTACACCTGCTTAGCTTCAACACATTGGTTGCAGGCCTGTGGGGCACTGGTTCTCAAGCTTTTTTTTCTCTGGGCCACACTTTCAGAATAAAAAATTGCTCAGCCCTTAAGAAATTTATCCCTTGATGCTCTGGCTCTCAGTATCACTTGATGCTGTTGCTCTCATCTTGAAAATATTTCTACCCGTATTCTGCAAATAATAAAAAATATATTTTGATACTATACTGTACTATATTACATGGAAATGTTTAAATGATTCTTTGATTGTCCTTTAATCTTCCTGCTACACTTGCTGTCCTCTGCTGCCACACCCTTGGAGAACCACTGCTTTGGGGTCTGAATGGGGCTGGAGGAACTTGGGTCTTCCTGAGCCAGCAGCACCTCTGCGCATGCATGCATATTTGGCAGAATAATGCTTGCTTTTGCAAAAAAAAAAAAAGATTATGGTGTGCAGGAAGCTGCCTTATATAGACTCAGAACATGAGTCTATCTAGAGTGGTGTTACCTACAATGGTTGGCAGCAGCTTACTAGGGTTTCAGACAGGGGACATTGGAGATGCTGGGGGTTGAACCAGGAACCTTCTGCATGCAAAGCAGAGGTTCAACTGCAAAACTACAGCCTCTCTTCCCATTGGGAACAGAAGAGCATGAGCAAAGAACTTCTCTTAAGTTTCTCCATAGGTAGCATCCCCACAAGAGGAGTTCGGGAAATGTGCTTATATTTCCTCCACACACTTCTAAGCAACCTTTCAAGACTACGCAGGCTTCTCAAGGCAGCTTGCATTAAATAAGGACAACTTCACAATACGCAGAGAGCTCTGCAAGTGTTGTAAAAATCTAGCTCAGAAATGCTTTGCTCTTTCACAGTTTGTTAATATTAGACTGTTTAGCACATTTCTGGTTGAAGAAGCTGGGCTATTTTCATTGGCTGCCAGATGGGTGAAACCTGGAAGGGCTGTTATTATTAGGTACAAATTGAGTACACACCAGGGACTGGAACGCCTTGCGAGAAAAATAGAAGAACACCCACCCACCTCTGAGAGGAGTACAGTTAGAGGATGCAGAATATCAAGCTAGGGGAGGGGGAAGCATCTCAATATTGTTCACTCCTCCCGCCCTCCAAAGCGACTGAACAGTTCTCAGAGCTGGTGGTCGTAGGATCTAAAGATAAGTGCCAGAGCTCAATGCAGAAGGTCCCCAATAGCTTGAGTAGGAACTGGCAATGACCCAGATCCACCCAGTGCCTGGCTATTCTTCCCCTTCCCGCTCTTCTGCACTGGAGGACTTCGGCGAAAGCTTAGCCGGTCCTGGAGACAACACAGAGAGCTCTTTCAGAGCTCAGAAGGCCAGCAGCTTCCATTTGAGCTTGTTATGAATTCCTGCTGGAGGTCCATTGCTTGGTGGCACAGCGTCCTCTTTCCCTGGAGAAGGTCCAGGGTTCAATCCTTACCATCTCATGGTGGGTCTGGGAGAAACCCTTGCCTGAAAACTGAGAGCTGCTGCCAGGCAGTGCACTTCTTTCTGAGTCCGTGTGCTGCTCTTCCCTCCTCTGCTGAGGCCACTGCCTCGTGGCTGTGCTGAGAACATCAGCAATAAGCACCTGGATATAACCACAAGGGTCCTCGCTGAGCTGTTATTTGGGGGGACAGGTGGCTACTGAGAACAGGGCTTCCTTCAGTCAATAGCATTACCTCTCAATTGGATTTCAAAGAAAGCTCCCCCCACCCCGTCTGTCCATGCCTGGTGTGCCCTGCGCAATGTAGGCCTCCCTGTTAGGACGCTTTGATCTGTGCATGTTGGGTCACCTTGGCAGGTGTAGGGTCTGGCTCCGTGAAGCTGGGTCAGGCACAGCTGTTGTGGATGCAATGGGGCCATGAAGCTGGGAGCTTGCTTGTGAAACATGGACCACTTATCAATGCTATCTCCAACTCCTCGAAAGATTCCATCAACAGTGTCTCCGAAAATTTTTACACATCATTTGGGAAGACAGGTGAACTAATATCAGTGTACTGGAAGAAGCAAAGATCACCAGAGTTGAAGCATCAACTTCGTGGGACTGGTCATGTTGTGAGGATGCCTGATTATCACCTTCCAAAGCAATTACTCTATTCCAAACTTAAAAATGGAAAGCATAATGCTGGTGGTCAATAAAAGAGACTTAAAGGCTGTCTCAAGGCAAATCTTTAAAAATGTAGTAAAAACACTGACAACTGGGAAACACTGGCCTGTGAGGGCTCCAGTTGGAGAACAGCGTTTGCCAAAGGTGTCATGGACTTTGAAGACACTCAAAACTCAGGACGCAAAGGAGAAACATGCTAAGAGAAAGGCGCGCTTGGCAAATCCACACCTTGGTCAACTCCCATCCGGAAACCAATGTCCCCACTGTGGAAGGACATGTGAATCCAGAATAGGCCTCCACAGTCACTTATGGACTCATTGTTAAAAGCATGTTTATGGAAGACAATCTTACTCGGCTACAAGTGATTGCCAAAGAAGAAGGTGGTGGTTACTGGGAGCAGGGCTTCCTTCAATGCACATGCAGTTGATCTCTTCAAATTGGTGCAAGGGGATGTGTGGGGCAGGGGTGTCTACTTGAATAAAATATTAGGGTGGGGCAGGTTAGGCCCGCTCCACATAAGCAATCACAAGATGCAGCACATGTATACCATATGAATGACAGTGCCCATCAACCTGGGAGGGGGCAGTCCCCTCAAATATTTTATTGGGGGGACCAAAAGGACCTTGGCCCCTAGGACATGGCTCCTACAGTGCTGGTTAAGACCTGCAGCTCAGCAGCAGAGCTTTTGCTTTGCATGCAGAAGGTCCCAGGTTCAGTTCTTAATGGCATCTCCAGGCAGGACTGGAGAGACTCCCATTTCATTTTTTTAAAAAAAATCTTATTAATTTTCACAAAAATATCCATGGTTTCCATATTTACACTTAAATGCTGCATATTTTGCCTATGCTATTCAATATATCCAATTTAACCTATTTGAATTAGAGACTCCTGTCTCAAACCCTGAAGAGCTGCTGCCAGTCAGTGCAGGAAATACTGAGCTAGAGGGGCCAATGGGCTTGGAATGAAGGCAGCTTCCTACCCCATGAAGTGCCCTTGCAGCAGTGGCAGAGCCTGGGGCCTGGGCTGCCCCCAAAACTGCCTGCCTGCAATCCTTTCCCTATCCTGGCCTCCTTGCTCTTGAGAATCAGGGGCCACTCCTTCCGCCCTCTGGGGCTCCCCCTTCCCCAATGCACGTAGGCAAGTGTCAGTCCATGCATGTGCAGAGTGTGCGCCTGGCTCCCTGCCTCTTCCCCCACCCCACGCCACTCACCCGGTGCAACGGACCATGTGCTTGCTGGGAGAGGACTCAGCCCTCAATTCCTGGTTGCCATGGAAACGCCATTAGAAATTGCATTAAAAAGAAATGAAACCGGGAGCTCCTTGGCTGGGCACAAAAGGAGATCAGGGAAAGAGCATCTGTGCATGCATGTGCTGAGGGACCCGGGAGCCCCTTTCGCTTGGGCTGATGCAAGAACAGAGGGAGGGAGGGAGGGAGGGAGGGGCGCAATGCTTCTGCCCTCCTGCTCCTAGACAGGCCCAACTGCACATGCCCAGATACATGCAGAAACACCACGTTTGCTCTCAGGGATGTTCTGGTATAGATGGATCTCCTGCAAGAAAACACAACAGCAGTGGGGCAGCACTGCTTTACTAAAGTGCAGTAGCTGTAACAGCTGTGGGGTAGGCAGAAACTCAACAGGTGAAGTTTTGCCCTAGGCTTGAAGGGGTAAAAAATGGGTGTTGCCATTTATTTCAGAGTGGAAGGAGCGATAATGTGGGGTTGCCCCTAGAGTACGTGGAAGCGTTTGGGTCAGGGCCTTGAAAACTGAAATGTCTCTTTCTCCCATCCATGCAACAAAATGGAGCATCTGTCACTTCTCATCCTCTGTGTGCTTCTAGGCAAGGAGCAATCTCTGGTCATTTTTGTGCTTGATGGGATATCGGGGTGGTGGTGGATGATGGGGTGGTTTCTAGGCAACCACAGGGCACAAGGTATCCCCATGTTTCTTGCACATTTATATATTTAAAAAACTTTTTAAAAGGTGCTTCCTATTTCAGGGCTATGTTGTCACCCTCTTGCTGGGCAGCAGCGGTCCTCCTCAAATAGGCTGTTTTTAGAGCATATTGCTCGGTGGCACAGCATCTGTGTGCAGGAAGTCCCAGGGGTTCAATTCCCAAAGAAAGCTCCAAGTACAAATGCCCTCTAGGTGGGAACCCTGGACAGCCTCTGCAAGGCAGGGCAGGCGATGCTCGCTAGGTGGACCAATTCGTCCTCAGGTGGCTTTCTCTGTTCTCAGTTCAGTCAAAATGGTCTTCTGACCCCCTGACAAGGATGCGGGGAAATTCTGGGGAGCAGGAGTTGTTCTCTGGGGGCCCAGATGGACCCTGCTCCACTGCTCCCCCACCCTCTTACCACAACAAGGAGCATGGGGAGCCACAGTCCTCCCCCCCACCCACTGCTGTGCCACTCCCCACGCCCGCCCCAAGAAGCAGACAGGACAGCAGACGGCTAAAAATACCCCTTCCGCTTTATTTGGATTTCTTTTCCTCTGCGCAGGTGATTGACAGGGCACCGTAAATACATTCTCAGCCAGAACCGCTCGCCTGCACCCCACCTCCCGCTGCTGGTTCTGAAAGGTACCCTCTGAAGCAGGTCAGGGGGGGCAGGTCAGGTCTACAGCCCTCTTAAGTGCCCTCTGCACCCCACCCCCTGAAGTTGAGTTTGCAGCTTCCGGGGGGGGGGAGGGCAAACAAGCTGCACCAAACCACCCCGGCTCAGTCCCCACGTGGGTGACCCCTGCAGCCTCCCCAGCCTCGGTGTCCATCTGGCCCTTGGGCGGTGCTCCTGCCTCTCCCTTAATCCTGCGCAGCCCCCACCCTGCCCCACTGCCACAAGCCGGGCCCAGCTGCTGCCGCCCAACAGCAGGGCTGTGCCACCTCCACCACAGGACCCCCATTCCCCCTGACCTCCAAGACCCCACCCCACCCCACCGAATAACCAAGCCCTGGTCCAACCATATTTGGGCTGTCTGCACCCCAGTCCCTCGGATCGGCTGGCGGCTGAGTTTCTGCCAGCTCTGCCAGAAGCACCACCCACCCACCCACCCAACCCAGCCCTCTGTGCCTCCCCCCTGCCCTTGAGCACCTGGGTTTTGCAGTGGGCAAGGAAAGCCAATTGTGCGTGAACGCAGCACCCCTGCCATCTCCCTGGGCACACTGCATTTACACTGCGCTGCCCTGCAGCAGTATTCCCCCCCCCCCGCCCAACCCTTCCTGTTGCTCCTCTGTGCCCAGACTGCCTTTGGCCTCCTCCTTCTCATGCCCCACCTAATGCCACTGAGGTCCATTTGCCTGATCCAACCCAAGAAGGCAAGGCGCTGGGGAGGCCAGGATAGGTGTGTCCGGCTGGTATGGAGCAGGGAGTGCTTTGCCAAGCTCCAAAAGGGGTTTGAAAACTACGGGAGGTTTGGCACAGTGGGTAGGGAGGGGAACGGGGGGGGGGGGCAGCAGCATGGAGGAGAGGCAGGAGGCGGAAGGAACTAGGTCATCCCTTGGGTGCCTCCGGGCCACAGGTTGGTTGGTTGACACGTACAGGGATGAATGGCTGCGGAAGGGCATATCAAAAGTACAAAAGGACCTGGTGGCCTGCTGGGGGCCACTGCTGCCCCAAGGGAAGTCTTGCTGGTTTCTCGGTTTGGCACAGGTCAATGCTGGCAGGGCCACAGGGGTGGGCAGAGGGGGGCTGCAGCACAGATGGGTTTGGCGGGTGCATGTCTGTGTTTCTGAGTGTATGGGGAAGGGGTCTCTCTCTCTCTCTGTGTGTGTGTGTGTTGGTGTATTTGTGGTGTGTATGTGTGTGTGTGTCTAACTGGCTTTTTATATCAAGAACACTTAAGTTTAAAATCTTTACAAAGGACAAAACACGGCGTCTTCCGTTAGTGTTTTAAAGAACTAAAGATCTGCTTAAAAAAGGTCTCTTGGAAAGAAACAGACAGACAGGAAAAAAGTTTTCTCCACGACACGAAGGAGAGGCGTGAGGGTTGCTGGGGACGGGGCGGGGGGGAAAGGAGAGCCACCAGGACAGCATCTGTTTGGGCCCAGCACCAAGCGCAGACTACATATCCAGGACACAGCCACTGGGGCTTTGGGCACCAGACTGCACCTGCCCGGGGCTCCCTGGCACGTGGTCCCAAGCTGCTGTCTCGGCATGGCAAGTCAGCCCACAAGAGTTGTATTCCCATGGCATTGACCGGTAAATCTCTAGTGGTAAGGAGGGAATGGCAGGCAGGAGCCACCCTGAGGCCCACAGTTGGGGTTCCCCAGGCAGTGCCCTGTGGCTCTGGGAAGGTGCCGTGGGGAGAGGGGCCTCCAGCAGGCTCAGAGGGCTCCCCGATCCCCTCCTGCACAGTGTCTGGACTCGGGAGCAGGGAGCGAAGCGGCTCCGGTCGCAGTCTTTGGCCCCCTTCTGCTCGGTCAAGACCCCTGCCGGGCCTCCAGGAGAGTCAAAGCACTTGATACAAATGAAATCCCCAAAGGGCGAGTAGTCTGGGGACCCTCGCCACACCTTGCTGCCACTCCCCCCTCCTCCCAGCAGTGCCAGGTCCGGCGAGGGCGCATGGGGAGTGCAAGGGTGCTTGGGGCAGGCTATACCCGGGTGGTGGAGTGTGAGTGCGGGAGCCCAGTACTGCTGAAGCTGGCGGCGAAGGTGTTGTAGGGGTGCAGGGTCTGTAGCCCCACCAGGGAGTTGGGGATCATTGTGATGGTGTTGGGAGTCATGAGCGGGATGTCGTCTGGCGAGCGGCGAAGGGTGAGCGTGTAGTCGGGCAAGGCGGCAAGGCGCAGGGCGTCGTGGGGGGCCTCGCAGTCGCCGTGGTGCGCCTGGTTCGCCTGCAGCGATGGCATCTCCTCCTCTGGGGTGTGGCCGATGTCGTTGGCGGCGCTGGCGGCACGCTGCGGGCTGGGCTGGCGGTGCGTGTCCTGCCGGCGCTTGTCCTTGCGGTAGTAGAGGGCGGCGAAGGCCAGGACATTGAGGAATAGCAGCGAGGCACCCACGGCGATGGTGACGCTCAGCTCGGTGGAGTAGTCCCGGGGGTTCTCCACCAGCAGGGTCCCCGCCCCATCCTGCTCCGGGTTCCACTTCTCCTGCGAGCCCTCGCTAGTGTAGGCGGTGGAGATGGCTGGGCGCTTGGTACTCCAGGCCTTGCCATTGGGCCGGCGGGTGATGTGGGAGTTCTGGGTGGTGTCGGGCGGCGGCACCTTGGTGGTGGTGGAGGTGTAATGGAACATGTCATGTAGGTTGTACAGGTGCGGCACCAGGTGCTTCCAGAAGGCAACCTTGGTGGCACGGTAGTGGTCTCGCACGCGTGGCTTGAGGCCGATGTGCAGGTAGAGTTGGTCGCGGGGGTTGTACTTGGACCATGCCACCTCCTCAAAGCGGTTGGCCTTGGTGTGGATGAACTTGGTGTCCTGAGGAACTGGCTTGTTGGGGTCCCTGGGAGTGTGAGAGCAAGAGGGAACACAAAGTTGGCAACATGACTTTGGGCAATATTATTATTATTATCATTATTAGAAAATTATACACTGCCCTTCATAAATGGATCCCAGGGTGGTTCACAGAATAAAATACAAGCTAAAACACAAATAAATAATTAAACCGAAACAATAACACACACACACTCCTCCAACAGATACATTTAAAAAGACTGTAGGGTTTTTATTTTTTTTATCACATTTATATGCCACTTTTTTCTCCTAGGCACCTCAAGACGGCCCACAAGGTGCTCCTTTTCCTTTGCACCTCATCCTCACAACAACCCTGTGAGGTAGGTTAAGGTAAAAGATGCCCAAGGTTGTACTCAGTGAGCTTCACGGCTCAGTGGGGATTCGAACCCTGCCCTCCCAGATCCTAGTCCAACACTCTAACCACTATACCAGCCGGACCCTTGAGGGAGAAAGAACCACTATGCCAGCCTCAGAGGCCTTAGAAAGACAAGTGGCCTCTCTGGCATAGTTAACACCAAAGCAGAAGCAACGAGCTATTAAAACATAGGCAGTTGATTTAAATTGCAGGCCCTGAAATTCTGGTTCTGCAAATCAGAGCTCAGTCTAGAGCAGGGATGGGGAAACTTTTTCAGGCCATGTTCCTGTCTAGGCAATCTTCTGAGGAAAACATGCCACTCGTGGGTGGGGCCAGAGGTGAAGTGGGCGGAGCAACATGTGCAATTCTAACCTCTGTCCAGTAGGCTGTGCATTCACTTCCCCACCCTCAATCTAAACATGCTTGAGATGTTACCGGAGTTCAAGGACACGTTCCAGCCAATCAGAAGCACTAGGGATGAGAGGGAGGGCCATAGAAGGGTGTGGCCTGGAGAGAAAGTCCCAGGGGCCAGATGGAGAGCCTTGAAGAGCCACATCTGGGCCCAAGATTCCCCATCCCTGGTCTAGCAGATGGAGACAAGGCTTTACTTGAGGAACCACCTTTTGCTTAGCCTGTTGGTTGATCCTTCTTATTCTATACTGCCCACTCCAATGGGAAGTGACCCTCTTTGACTTGAAACCCTTTTAATTGAAGGAGCTGGGGAACAGACCTAGGACCCTCATGCCTACACGATCTAATGAGCTACGACCTTTGTCTCAACCTCCTGCCCCATCACTAAAATCAACCAACCTATTTAATGCACAACTTTGCACAGGGAGGCCGTGTGGCAGGAGGTGTCCACGGCTTGCAAGTAACACAGCCCCTGCAACCATTACATATCCCTGTCCTGCACCCCCCTCATCTCTTTTTTTGCTTGAGGTCTGTCCACTAGGGAGATGACTGGTACCCCCACCCACTTGGGCCCTGGGGTGGGGAGGGGTGGTGGTGGAAACCTACCCAGTCTTGGCGAAGTTTGTCCAGTAAGTCATGACCACGGCACTCAGCATGACATCATTCTTGGAGAAGTTGCAGGGGAAGAGGTCAGTGGGCCCGATCATGGGGATCCCGAAGACGTAAGGCACCTCGTCCCCGTGAGCGGCGTCAGACCAGGGCGGCTTCATGAGGCTCTGACAGTGGTGGTAGAAGGCATAAAAGTACGTGGGGGAGCCGTAGCGGGCGTGCAGGTCGGCGGTCACCACTGAGGGCTCCACCCACTGGTGGTCGGTGAAGAGGGCCACCAGCGTCTTGCGGCGCGTCTCGGGGTTGTCCCGGTCGGCCCAGTCCGTGTACATGAACTTGATGGTCTCGCGGAGCGTGTCCTTGCCCTCCGGGTAGCCGTACAGGTTGTCCACGAAGTTGGAGACAGAGTAGTCGAAGTCGCTGCCTGAGACGCCGTCCTCCGGGTCCACCACGCCCTCCACGAACTTGAGCCCCTCGCCTTGGTTGACGCCCAGCATGATGTCGTAGTTGAGGAACTCGCCCTGCTCCATCAGGATCTCTGGGTCATCGGGGATGACGTCCCCGTCGATGACGGGCCCGAAGGCCACGTGGTAGCGTGCCGGCTGGATGTCCTGCTCCACCAGCTCCTTGGCGCTCTTCTGCCGCAGGCAGTCTACCATGTCCACCGTGTCCAGCACATTGCAGCCAACCTTGTCAGCCAGCAGGCTGGTGTACTTCACCGGCTGGTAGTTGACAGCCCAACTGGAGAGGGCAGAGCCGCTCTGGATGATGGCCCTCTGGAAGAGGCCTGCAGGTGGGAGACACAGAGGTGAGCAGAAAAGACCTGAGCATCAACATGAACCTTCTCTCTCTCTCTCTCTCTCTCTCTCTCTCTCTCTCTCTCTCTCTCTCCTGTCTAGGCAGAGGAAACCCTTAGGATGCCACCCTGCCAAAGGTGCTGAAACGGCAGAATTGACTGCTGAATTAAGAGGACATCATGACAAAAGTGTTTACAGTGGAACAGAGACCCCTGACGGATCACCTACCAAAATATCAGCAATCTATGAAGTTGCGGGCAGGATTTGGCATACGAGCAGCGGATGAATGAAAGATCGAACAGTAGCGGGGTTTAGATAATGAAAATACGTGTGTTACAAAACAGCTTATAAAAAGGAGTATGAACCAAACACCAGGAAAGGAAGGGTGGTGGGAAGTCAAGAAGGAACTTTCCTTTTTTTTAAAAAAAAATGTATATGGTGATAAATGCTTTGAAATATTGCTTGAGACTTAATAAAAAATTATATATCTACACATACAAACACACAAACAATACGCCACCCTGTTTTCCTCCCACAACAATGTAGCAGCCATCAGCCTCTGCGAGAAGCTAGCTCTGAAGGGAGAGAACAGTTGATGCTGCCCTGCGGAACTTTGGCCTCTCCTGAACTATTTCTTGGAAACACAAGAAGCCACAAGACACACCCGACAGCCCCTCTTTCTGTTGCTGGGCTCCAGAAATGGGCAGAAACGGTGCCACTTTCTTCTTAGATCCTGGCCTGGCTGCAGAGTGTGGGGCACCCTGGGGCATTAGCTTAAGCCCCCCCCCCGGGTTCACTAACCCATCGCCAGCAGCCTCTGGTGGGATGCTCAGGCAGGGCAAAGTGTGGCTCCGTCCTTCCCTGCCCACCACAATAAGCAGTACAGGGAGGAGGAGGAGGAGGTGTTGGCAGCGGCCTTCCTCCTGCACCCTCCTGCCCCAAACCCTGCAGGCAGGGCTCTTGGAGGCTGCAGGCTGGTGGCTTGGGGGTTAAAGCCCACACTACTTAACCCTGTGCATCCCACCGGGAGCAGCCCTCGCTTCCTGCCCAGCTGGGCCCCGCTCCGTGCCAATGCCCAGTGGCACAAAGAAGCCTTTTTGCTGGAGGGAACACAAGCGGCAGGGGCGGTGGTGGAGGTGGGGGGGGGGGCAGGGACGGCGACGCAGAGCCTAGGAAGCAGGCCCACAAAGGGCCTGGGACTGGCAGAGGAATGCTGGGCTGGGTGCCAAGGCCCCTTCCATGCAGCTTGTCCTCTGAATACAAAAAGGCCCCAGGAAACAGCAGCCTCCGCAGCTGAGACAGGGGGAAGGGGCCAGAGGGCAGCGTTCTCTCTATGGCGGCAGAAGCGCTCAGTGCTTGGCCTGGGCTCCCCAAAAGAGCAATGCCACACAGGGAACTGAGGCCAGGCCCCATCTCTCTGGATGGAGGAGGGAGAAGCCCCCTGGCTCCCGACCTGGGGATGGGCGTAGATGTCTATTTATAATCACACTCTCTCTCTTCATGCAAAATATCCTCTCAACCAGCTGCATACCTCGTCAGCGTTAATTGCCTCTCGCCTACATTTTCTGTCGGTATTTTAACAACCATTGCAAGGGCGCTGCGTCGTCGCAAGGCTTATACCAAAGCTTTTCAGGACATCCGCCGAGTGGAGGAGGTCTTGAATCAACCACTCAAGCGCAGTTGGGCACGCTTGGAAGGCATCCTAGCTCCTGCAAGGCGGGGGCAGCTAAAGAGACCGAGCTACGAGAAGGGGGAAATCCCTGGTTTGAATCTTGCCCCAGCCATGAGAACGTAATGAGGGCCTGGCCACTAGATTGGGCCAAAGTCCAGCACCCTGACTTCACAGCGGCCAGCTGGGGGCCTCGATTGGAAGCCCATACACTGGGCCTGAGCACAACAGACAGCACTCTCCGCACCTGCAATTCCCAGGTATTCAGTGGCACAGTGTCTCTGACCAAGGGCAAAGAACACAGCCAGATCCTCAGGATTTGTCTAATCCTCTCTCAAAGCTGTCCAATTTAGTGGCCATCGCTGCATCGCAAGAGAGCAAAACTACATGCTGAACTATATCCTGTGAAAAGTTTTTCCTTTTGTCTGTTCTGAATATTGCAACATTCAGCTTCATGAGACGGCCTCAAGTTCTAGGGTCACTGAGAGGGAGCGAAAAAACTTCTCATCCTCTTTTTTTTCACACCAGGTGTAATTGCCATGTCCCCTCTCACTTGTTTTTTCTTCTTCTTCTAAACTTATGCACACACCCTCTGTCTTTTTTCTTCTGCAAGCCTCTAGCCACTGTGTTACACAGTGATAACAATGCTCCTCTACCTTACAGAGTTGTTGTAAGGCAGAGCTTTCCAAACTGTGTCGCAACACGTTAGCATGTTGGCTACAGTGTGTAGGTGTGTTGCGTGAACGCTCCCTGTGCTGCTGCCGGGGCTGAAAAGGGGTTCGTTTGCTAGTGAAACTGAATTACCGTGTCACGAAACGATGATGCATGTCTAAAAAGTGTGTCACCAGCATGAAAAGTTTAGAAAGCTGTTGTAAGGATTAGGAAGGGGCCCTTCTCTCAGTCCCACCAACCTTACAGGCATGCTTTGGGGGGGGGGGATGCGGGACAGGGCTTCCTTGGTGGTGGCTGCTCCCCGACGACCTTAGAACTTCCCTCCCAAGAGACGCTAGACTGGCTCCCTCATTGTGGTCCTTCCGCAAACACGTGAAGACTTCCTCGTTTCAAGAGGCTTTGGGGAACTGACTGCTTTTAAGAAAAGGGCTGGTGCCATGCTGTTTTTACAGTAATTGCTGTGACACACACACACACACACACACACACACACACACACACACACAATTTAAACTCTATCAATGTTTAATTGTTTTTAAATTATTGTTTTTTTCTGTGTTTTAGCAGTTCTTATTTTTATCGGTAATCTGCCAGGGAAAAAGGCAGGGAATCCACAGGGACCTCCCTGCAGCACCACAGCTGGGTCAGTGGGCATATAAAACCAGTCCAAAACTAGCTTCCTCCCACAGCCCTCATCTGCGGATGCTGCCATCTGGGCTGTGAGTCTTGGAAGGCCTGCTGTCTGCCTTGCAGGCCTTTTCTCACCTGGACTGGGAGGCCGGGGCCTGGACTGACTCCAGCTGCAAAAGCTGAGGCTCCTGAAAAGACACTTGGGCTGGGGAACTGTTTAGGGAGTGGTTTTCTTTTTTGGAAGGGAGGTGTTATTGCTATTATTTGTATCTTTATTTTAGATCTTGATGCACAATATATGTGGAAATTGTTCAGTTTGTTTATGCATTTTAAAACATTTTATTTATTGCTTATGACTGCTTTTGTTATGTCGTGGCTATGTATTTTCTTTCATGCTGCAAGCTGCCTTGAACATGGTTTGAACTGTGGAAAAACATACAAATAAAACTACATAGGCTATGCATGCATGTATGCCACGAGAGGAGGACTGTGGGTCCTTTCCTTTTGTTGATCATATCAGCAAAGTCATAGCTACTGTTTGAGGGCTTTGTTTTTTAAACAAAAGCAGTAAGTTGAAACTTCGGAAGCCCATTAACAACAGAAGGAAACACACAGACACTTTCCTATCAATGGGGGGCATCCTAGGTGGGCACGTATTCTGACCTATGATCAGATATTCCAGTGCCTTTTTGGGAGGAGGGTGGAATAGGGGGCAGCAGCACTGGGGGAGAGTAGTTGGTTTTAACAACCCTCCCCTCCCACTGCACAGGCCGAATATAAAAATCCACTCTTCCTCCCTACCAGGAGCTATTATGGAAAACACAATATAGGTATCTGCATTCCCCCCGCGAAGAGAACTGCAGGTTTGGCAAGGTGGGGGGGGGACGTTAAACCCAGTCAGCAGTGGCCGTGGAAGGAAGGGGAGGGACCCCCTTCTCACAGGGCTCTATCCTCAGTTGACACATCTCTCTTTCTCAGATACAAACACACAGGCTAGCTCTCTCCCCGTATATGTGCACACACGTGGGTTGTGTGTGTGTGTGTGTGTGTGTGTCTGTTTTTAACCAAATAAAAGTCACTGGGAGCTCTCATCGCGTCACTGTCTAGTTCTGGCCCCCTGGCACTTAACACGTCTCCCTTTCTCTGTGCTCCCAAACCAACGCCGTTTGTTCACTGTGACTCATCTTGGGCCTTCGCCTTGTTGGATGCAGTCCTGACAGCTTTGTGGTTTCCTTCTCCTTAGTCACACGTACTGCCTCCCGTTTCCTGTAAGTTCTGCCTTTATAAAATCTCCAGGCTGCTAGGAAATCTCCTTGTGCAGCCACATCGATCTGCTGGGGAATCGTTCCAGGTTGTCCTTTGGCACGCCACAAGGGTGTGCCTCTCCTGTATTGCCCTTCTGAAGAACTACCAGCCTCCAGCTCCCTCCTTTCCCCACTTCTGTGCCCAGGACCAAATTTCCCGGTGTGCTGAAGCCTGTGCTCTTCAACTTCACATCCTTCACTTGCCAAGCATTGCCCCCACCCCCAACACACACCCTGCCACCACTGCAGGAAAATACAGAACGATGTGATTTTTATTGACATGTGACATGTAGGCGATTACATTTCAACCTCTCCTGTATACACATTGGCTGGAACTGGAGGGAGCATTGTGCCTCCTGAATTCAGGTTTGGAAGGTGCTCAGAACCCATAGCCTGCAACCAAGTAGCCACTAATACTGAGCTCCCAGGGCATAGATGAGGGAACTGGGAGCCCTCCACATGTTCCTGGACAACATCATGTTTCCTGACCATGGGAACTGGTGTTGAGTGACATTTGGAGGGTCACAAGTTCCACACATCTACCCTTGAGACACATCGGAAGTTAATGTGCCATGATTTAAAAACAAACAAACAAACAACCTCCTTGCCAACTGGTGGGATGAGCAGGCGTGACCATGAAACCATATCTCAAATGCTTTCTTTGAATATTTACTGCATTTCTATCATTATCATTATTATTGCATGTATGCACCCCGCTTCATCCAAAGATAAACACAAAATACAGTACATAAATAATAATTTTAAAAACACACAGAGAAAAAAGTGTGTTTAAAAGGCCATAGACTGTCTAACAGCCAAAGGCCTGGTTGAAGAGAAATGATTCCACCATGTTCAGCTGCGGATCGTAGTTGTGACATCTGTGATGAAGCCAGTGAGCAATACGAACAGATGAAGCAAAAGCAAACAAACAAACAAACCCCACAAGCTTTTCCATATCCTCAGCATACAAGGATGCTAACAGAAACCAACAGTCAGCTGCCCCAATGGAAAGTTTGCACAAGTGGGACACTGACTGTCTCCACTGAAGGGGCTGCCTCCCGGCAGCTGACTTGTCCCCTTTCTCAGGAATGGCAAAGGTTAGAAGACATCTGAAGGCAGCCCTGTTTAGGGAAGCTTTTAATGTTTAATAGACTGTTGTATTTTAATATTTTGTTGGAAGCTGTCCAGAGTGGCTGGGGAAACCCAGCCAGATGGGCGGGGTATTAACAACAACAACAACAACAACAACAATTATTATTATTCTGCTGCAGAACAGAGGCATCGAAAGGTCCCTGAGAAAAGGGCCAAGTAGCTATTTCTTAAAGAGCGTGGTGGTGACAATAGTTTTGTGGGGCTCATTAAACTGCATTGACATCTTCTCCCCCCATTCTCTTGGTTGGCCCTGAAAGGATCACTTCAAGGATCCCAGGGCAAGGAAGTGTTCGCTATGCAGTAGTTTGGTCACCTCTTGTGCACTCACTAAATTAAAGGTGAGGAAGCTCAGGGCCCTGGGAGTTGGGCAGCCCTCCAGGTCCCTAGGACTCTCCCCAGGACATATTCCTCACTGGCACTGCTTTGCACCTTCCTCCTCGGGTGCTTTTGCCCAGCTGGAATGTGTCCCTGGACTCTTGCTTGCCTGCATGGAGGACAGAGAGGGATGCGCGTGCATGCGTGTGCAAGCTACCCAACTGCACAAAGGTAAGCCTGGCATTCATTGCTCTGTGCACTTTTGCCTCCCGCCCTGCTCGCCACTGGCATGTGGCCCCTGGAAAGCAGCACAGAAAAGAATGTGGTTCTCGGACTGAGCATTATTCCCCATCCCTGTAGCATGTGCAACAAGAGCAGCCATGTGCTAAAACTGTCCCTTGTATCTGCCTGCCTCGTGCTCACCACTAAGCTGCATTTCAGCCCCTTTTTTGCTTCCGATACACTTCTCCAGCATGGTTTCATTGGGTTCCAATGGCCACAGGGACATCCTTTGCCTTCCCAGCTTGACGGATAACAGATATTGCCTTTCAGTGAGGTAATATCCACAAGGAAACATTCTCCCTGGTGCATGCACTGGTAGGGGGCGAGGAAGCCCAGGATGATGAGAGGTGTATTGCTGGCTCCTGACAGAAACATCCACGGGCCAGAGAGAGATTGGAGGCAGCCTCTCTCCAACTTCTTTGGGGCTGCTTAAGGAAGATCTGTGGGGAGGCAAGACACCAGACTGTGCATGCCAATCCTGGGCACTGTAGTTTGCAAAGGATGCTGGAAACTGTAGTAAGCTATACTGGTAAGGATTCTTTGGGTGAAGTCATGCGCTTAAAATGTGTGATGCGGGTGTTGACCGAAAGGAGGGCCAAGTTCAGGAAGCATGTGCCATCCATTCCTGAAGAGCCTTTCAGCTGGCCTGAGGGGGACTCATATCGCTCTGTGCTTTATATCATGTATTTGTTTCCGTATTTTAAAGCTGAAAACATAAATGAATGAATGCTTTAGGCCTCCGCTCTGCAGGCTGGAATTTGACCAGCGTTTAATGCATTAGCTGAGGCTCCAATACTTTGGCCCCCTCATGAGAAGAGAAGACTCCCTGGAAAAGGCCCTGATGTTGGGGAAGATGGAGGGCACAAGGAGAAGGGGATGACAGAGGACGAGATGGTTGGACAGTGTTCTTGAAAGCTACCAACATGAGCCTGACCAAACTGCGGGAGGCAGTGGAAGACAGGAGTGCCTGGCGTGCTCTGGTCCATGGGGTCACAAAGAGGCGGACACCAGGAAATGACTAAACAACAACAACAACTAGTGCATTAGAGCAACAGAAGGAAAGAGAGAGAACACAGTCCTGGATGGGTTCAGCATGTGCAATGTAAGCAATGGGCTCCCAGCATTTATCAGCACAGTGCAGACATGCCCTCCCCTGTAATCAGCAACATTCTGGGTGACCTTTTAACAACAACAACAACAACAACAACAACAACAACCCTTTATCCAAAGATCCTAGGGTGGTGTACAACATTAAAAACATAATTTACACAGCATAATAATAATGACCAAAGGTCTGGGTAAAGAGGAAAGTTTTCACCTGGCACCTAAAGTCCTGCAATGATGGCACCAGGTGAGCCTCTCTAGAGACAGCATTCCGCAGATGGGGAGCCACTGCAGAAAAGGCCCGCTATTGTGTTGTCACCCTCTGAACCACTTAGGGAGGGGAGGACACAGAGAAGAGCCTCAGATGATGAGCACAGGGTCTGGGCTGATTCGCGAGGGGAAAGTTAATATGAACTACCTGCCCTTGCCCCACTCCTATCTTGCTAATTCAGTTTTCATTTACATATTCCATTAACACACACACACACACACACACACACACACACACACACACAGTATGAAGATCCATGCAGTGAAAGGCAAAGAATCATGGATCATGAAAGACTCATTAATGCTTCTCCTTATTTACATAGGTAAAGGTAAAGGGACCCCCTGACCATTAGGTCCAGTCGTGTCCGACTCTGGGGTTGCAGCGCTCATCTCGCTCTATAGGCCAAGGGAGCCGGCGTTTGTCCGCAGACAGCTTCCAGGTCATGTGGCCAGCATGACAAAGCCACTTCTGGCGAACCAGAGCAGCGCATGGAAACGCCGTTTACCTTCCCGCCGGAGCGGTCCCTATTTATCTACTTGCACTTTGACGTGCTTTCGAACTGCTAGGTTGGCAGGAGCAGGGACCGAGCAACGGGAGCTCACCCTGTCACAGGGATTCGAACCGCCGACCTTCTGATCGGCAAGCCCTAGACTCTGTGGTTTAACCCACAGCGCCACCTGGGTCCCCTTATTTACATACCTGCTGCTAAAACATAAATATGAAACATATGAAACTGCCTTATATCAAGGTCACCTGCACTGGCTCAGTCCTGTCATCTCTGACAATGGCTCTCAGAGGTCAACGTGGACAAAGGTGTTTCCTAGCCCTATTGCCCAAGAACATTTTAACTGGGGTAGACTGATTCTGAGATTTTAGGCACGCAAATGATATGCTTTCCACTAAGCTATGAGCCTTTTTCATAAGTCAGCCTCTTCCATAGTGCAAGCTCACAGACAGAAATGACTGACAGCCTCCATCCTGCTCTCTCTCTTTTAGCAGCAGCCTGTTTGGGTTTTTATTCTGGAAAATAGCACAAGGCACAAGCACAGTCCATTCCACACATGCATCCAGAGACTCATGCACACATGAGTCACATTCCAGAACAACAACAACCCTGCAAATTCAAATTCTTAGCAGAATTTCTGATTCTGCATTGCAGCTGTTTCCTAGACCCAAACCAGTCAATGGAAAGATGAAATTAACTACACTAGAGTCAAGCAGCTTCTGGTCTAGTTAATTGCAGCCCAGTTAAAAGAGCTCTTAAATTGTGAGACAGCGCTGAGAAGTAAAGTGGCATGGCATTACTTTCTTCAATCTGTAAAAACAGATCATATGATTGCTTGGTCCGTTAATACATGGACCCAACACTCTTTTAAGAAAGTTGGGCAAAGCACTGATGTATCTGCTATGTTACCCATCTTTGGTGATGTCACAGGCACTGCCCAATAGGGTCTGCTGACAACTGTTCACGCTCGAACAACAGCAGTTCCAATAGTGTCACCAGGGCTGTACTGGTGCCTGTGATGTTCTTGATATTGGCACCCATCTGTCTCAAGACAGAATGTTCTTGATGACCCAGCCTTGAATCAGCTCTGCCGGTTTGCACGGTCAGTTTACTAACCTCATTCTGCCCAACCTTTGCTTCAATTGTAAGATACTCTCACTGCAACCTGCCAGCCAGGATTTAGAGTAATTGAGAGTGTGAAGCCTTTGACCTAATTAAAACTCTTGAGTATAGCATTAGTCAGCCCTACAGGTTTTGTAAAATACAAATAAAAATAAAAGATTAAGCAGGTATTTTGTTCACAGCTTCCTTAGTTATGCATGGCAAGCTTCCAGACCTGTTTTACAAGGTCACCTGGAATGGATGGATGGGCTGCTCTGGTTCTTTGCCGACGCTAAGCAGACACATCTCACAACAGACCTGACCTGCTGCAGCTGTTCTTTTTGGACTTGAAAAATGCCTCTACAGCACTTTTAACCCCTATCGGCCTTGGCTATTTCATGGGCTATCAAGCTGTTTCCCATCACTGCAGCTGATTTCCCCTTTAGGCCCATTATACAGCCAACATTTCTTTTAGCGTGGCTCCCTCTGGGGCTCAGGACTTTCGCATGCCTCTGTTCAACTCCTCATGCCTGGTATGAATATGACGCTAGGAAGGTCCTCAGATCATCTTCATTCCACCCAGCTCCTTTCTTCTTCTTCTTCTTCTTCTTACATGAACAGTTCCCTCTGCCACATTTGAACTCTACCCCCAAACCATTCCACACCAGCAAGAACTGTGTGTTTTCATTTCTTTGCAAGTGTGCAAAGCACAGCACAGGGCACCAAACTCAGCACCCTGAGAATCATCCTCATTACAAAGGTTTTTTTAAAGAGAAATATCAAATGTAAAATGCAAACCCTCTTTCCAAACCATTCCAAACAGGAGTTTTTAACTTTGTTAAAATATATTACAAACGTGCAGAAGAACTTAAGAACAACCAGGTGCCTGTAGGAAACCTGCCAGCAGGACCCTGATGTTTCTAGCAACTGGTATTTGGAAGCATTTTACTGCATCTGACAGTGGAGGCAGAGCAGAGCCATAATGGCTAGTGGCCACTGATGGTCTTATCTTCCATGACTTTGTCTAATCATCTTTGAAAGCCATCCAAGTTGGTAGCTATCCCTGCTTCCTTTGGGAGCAAGTCCTGCAGTTTAACTGTGTCGCCTACTGCACGAAGAAATACTTTGTCTGCCTCTCACACATTTATGTGGATTTGCACTGTTGTACCTATGCAACCTTTCTGATAGACTGCTTGTTAATTTCATTTACCCATTTCCTGTAAAGCAGAGGAGCAGCTTAGGTAGGTACTTCCTGATCCCTCAGTGCCGACACTTTCAGAAGCCTTTGTTATCATGCACCACTCCTTCTTTCCTGAATCTACTTTGCATTTTACTTAGATCTCCAAGATCTGGACCAAGGTACAACAGCCACAACACTTAAGGGCATGGTGCCTCTCAGCACTTGCTGGGTTAAAAACAGGGTTTTGTTTTGAGCACCAGGACTGAGCAAAGGCCACTGTATTATTATTATTATTATTATTATTATTATTATTATTATTATTATTATTAATTTATTAGTTCTACCCCACCCATCTGGCTGGGTTTCCCCCACCACACTAGGCGGCTTTCAACAGAACATTAAAAATTTCCACACAAAAATTCTTTTCCTATTTACCCCAAGGTCTCTTTGACTGTCTCATTTTGAGTGGAGGGCACTAATTTTGTGGTTGATATTGTTAGAACAATTAGGAGTCAGAAATCCTTGCAAATTACCCAGATCTCTACAAGTATAGCCTGATCTGCCGACGCCTATGGTATATCTTTGCAGTCAAGATTATGTGAGCGTTAATTCAGAATTACTTTAACAACAAGAGCAAAGAGGCATACACATACTGGCTAAGCACCCTGGAACCTGCCATTCCCAGAGGAGGAAATGCACCAATGGGAGGTGCACAAAGAATCCTGGGAGTTGTAGCTTACCCCTCACAGAGTTACGGCTCCCAGCACCTTCGACAAACTACAATTCCCAGGATTCCTTGGGTCTGCCTGGAAGTCATGTGCCTTAAATGTATATGGCGTGTTTGTGCACAGCCACACACAAGGATAAGGAGGGGTGAATAGCACGGCTGGAGAGGCAGAGAAGCCCAGTAAATTCAGGATGGAGATGGGGAAATGTCCAGGCTCTTTCCAAACCCTTCTCCGACCCACTCCACCTACTTGGCAAACGCAGAACTGGGTACTGGAATGACGCCGGCCTCTTACCCTCGGAGTGGTGCGACAGTGTGAGCAGGCTGACGCAGGAGGCCCCAATGCCCGAACCAAAGACAGTGATGCGCAAGGGGTCGCCGCCAAAGAAGGCGATGTTTTCGCTGATCCAACGCAGAGCCTGGATCTGATCCAGCAACCCATAGTTGCCCTTGGCAGCCTGGTCCCCGGTGCTCAGGAATCCTGCAGGCAAGGAGATGATAGTAGTGAAATGGGCAGCACTGGCCCCAAGGCAATTCTCGTCTGCCCTCACCCCTCATGCTATGCACTACAAAGGGCAAAGGCCACTGCCATGGGTCCCAGTTTCTCAGCTGTGACTGACCCCTTCCCTCCACCCCCTCTCAATATTGCGGAGTTCCCTCATTTCCCATACTCTGCACACACCGTGCATTTGAAGTGCCTGCAAACCTCCTCACCCTGGCTCAAAGAATCTTGGGGATTTGACATTTATCCCCACAGAACTGCCATTCTCAGCATGCGTAACATGCTGAGATTCCTTTACTCAGTTACTGGGATTCCTTTGGGTGGTGGAGGAGTTCATGTGCTTTAAATGTACGGTGCATACAAAGCCAAGAAGACCTAATGGGCGCAGTCTGCTCTGCATGTGGCTGTGGCTCTTTTGGTATCTGCCTGTAGCGTACAGCCATTTTGGAGGGCTTGCCTCAAGAATGAGCCACCATATTTTGGGTGAAGTGATGGTTCGTGTTTGTGTGGGTGTTGGGTCAAAACAAGTCAGCCTCTGTGGGAGGGGGCAGCTAGCAGCAGGGAAAGGAGACCCTTGTCTGGGGTCAAGACTTGTCCTCTATTCCCTCACAGCTGACCCAGGCCCCCTCTGCCATCTTGGGCCTGCTGAGGGAATCGAAGGCCTCCAGGCCTTAACTAGGTCAGAGCCTTTCCGTACTTTGGCGCATCGAACAAACCAGTTAGCCTACTGGGGGAATTCTTATCTGGTTCCTTTTGAATGCTTTTTTGTTTTTGTTTTTTGAGCAATTGATATATTTTATAGACATACTTTCCTGCAAGCCACTTTTGGGCAACATTTAGAAAAGCAGCTTTTGGACACTAGTGAGTCAAGTGGGATGTTTTACTTTTTCGTTATATATATATACCCCGATGAATCACAATGAGCTAGGTGGGTTTAGTCCTTCTCCCCCGATTTTGTGGTGGATATTTCCTTTGGTTCCTGGCCCAGGCCTTCCCTCCCCATGTAGTTGCAAATGCTGTGTGATACTTGTTTTTATTTATTTATTTATTATATATGATATATATCTTAAGAGCAAATGTCTCTAACAAACATCAATTTGCTAGGTTGCCAAATGCAAAGTTGACCCTAGTGCTCCTGCTTAGTAGGGCTGCCAACTTAATAAAATCTTCTTTTAAAGTAGCAAATGTATCTTATTTCCAGACAGTGCCCCAGATTACCACACAGGCACCCACAAAATCAGAGATGCAGTTGCCATGAGCAGTGGCCACAGTCTTCTGGCGCAGAAGAAACAGGTCCTCGGGTAGGGACTTGTTAGGGAGGGTGGCTGGTTTGCTTTTTTGTAGGGCAGACTGAGCTCCAGAGTACAGTGAGCAAGACTCCCTTCGGGAAAAGGGAAGGCCCGTATTCAGAATGCAAAGGAACGCGGAAGCCCCCTCAGGTCCCCCAAAAGGTCTAGCAATGTTGCCCCTTTAGCGATCACCCATTGCCAGTCCATTTCCAGAGGAGGCTTGGCTGCACCCCAGCGCTGGGGACATAGAATACTCCCTCTGGTGCAGCTCATTAGTGGCGCTTGCCAGGGCCCGCAGGAGGGAGGAGGTGAGTAAACACGTTTATTCAATATTTAACCGCAGATCAATATTTGCTCTGTGCTGTGCCAGGATGTGTAAATGAGAAAGAATTCCCAAGCAAGGGACCTAGCGCCCTTCTGCACACCCGGCCAGCCACTGCCATAGCTTCTAGGTTGGAGAGAAATAGAGGGCCTGTGCTGGAGACAAGTTGCCCATGGATAAATGCCCCCACGCCAGCTAGACAGCAGGTATGGGGCAGGGGACCTCCCCCCCCCCCCCGTTCTAAACATGCCTTTGGCATATAGGTGATGCGGTTGGGCAGGGGTGGAAGAAAGCGAGAGGGCCCCCTCCCAAGGAAACAGCATTGGGGCAATGTCTGTGCCCCCCAAACATTTGGAATAAACACCTGGTCAGACATGCCCTTACCACCCTGCACAGATATGTACACTGCTAGCAGGTGATGGTGTATTTATTAGTATCGAGGTTGCAAAATTTGCTCTGGCTGCTAGAAAATGAAGGGCGAGGCATTAGAAACAAACCAACCTAGAAGGGCGGGTGGGATGTTCTTTAGCTCCATCATGCACTAATTTATATGATGTCCCTTTTGTTCTGGAGAGGAAGTCTTATTTTCATTCCGTCCCCCCTCCCCCCTTCTTTTGTTTATGCATATCATCTGATGAAATGTTCCTGGTGCAATGTGTTAAAATTGACCATATTTCTGTGGGTATCGGACTGCGGCAGCCTAAGGCTCTAAGCAATAAAAGGTTCAGTTCAATTCGCCAGGCCAGGTCCTGAGGTGGTGGGGGTCAGCATGAAGCGTAGCATTTGGGGGGAAGGGGTGGCTACTGAGAAGAAGGCGGGTTTGAACAGTCTTGCTTGTATCCAGGCACCAGCTCCATGCAGAGCAGAACAGGACACCCCCTTCCTCATCCTTGCAAAGTTTGCTCCCAACATGGAAAGGAGCCTACGATGATGTGATGGAGATAGGCAAGAGCAACTTGCTGAATGGCTGCGGTTGTGGCCAACCACCAATGTGGCTCTCACGGTGTTAAGAGAAGCCACAAGGAAACCAGCATGCCTTTGGCCCAGCAGGGAAGTTGGGTCACCCAGATTCTGACCCACTCTGGTCTTGAAGGCACAGGTTGAAGCATCTCTGCCCATCTAAATGCTCATGGCCTACTGCAGCACCTCTTTCCCCCCCCTGCCCCCCACAGCACCTCTGCCCCCCTGCGAAGCGGGCCCATTGGATCCATACCCAGCACTCCCACACGGTAGTTGAGGGTGATGACGATGACATTGCCGTAGCTGGCCAGCACGCTGCCGTCAATCATGTTGCCTGTGCCTTCCATGTATGAGCCGCCATGGATGTACACCATCACCGGCTTGGCCCCACTGTCTCGGATGTCTGCAAGGGGGAGAAGCTAGAGACAGGAGTCCGACAGAACCACCTCCTCACCTCCAGCCTCATTGAACCAAGGGGGGGGGAGCTCCTGGCACAGGGGTGTGGGGAAAGAGGCCCAGCCCGCCCACCTGCATCCAGAGAGACCCCGGGCTGATGCTCAGCCCAATGACTTTTCCAGCAAGGCAGCCAGCATGAGGAAACCCTGAGGACTTGGCAGGATGCACAGCTTGGTTGAGTCTCAAAATGCTGCACTTCCAAAGCCAGACCCAGGATGGAATAGGGCCAGGGGCGGCCGGCGCAGGACCAGCGTTCCACCTTGTGAATAAACCATTGTGGTTTGTGTTGCCTCCCCTGGGAGGGGGCATGGGGAGCCAGGAAGGGAAATGGGCAGCCCGCTCCCCACCCCCAGATTTAAGTGTGATAAGAGGGTGATTTGAAAGGTGGGATGATTGGGGCCAATAAGGTATCAGGGCCAGAGGGAGAGGACAGAAAGCAAACATCGCCTCTTCGCTCTGCCAGGGAACCAGCCCTTTCCACAGATGCTGCCAGAAAGGGCTTGCACCAGAGTGATCCCACCTTGCTCAGCCTCCATTTTCCTCTCTCTCTCTCTCTCTCTCTCTCTCTCTCTGGGTGTGGGTGTCGCTCCTTAAAGACAACACATCCATCACAAGCAAACTTTGTGTTGGGAAGAGGCTTGGGAACGCCTCCTCCCAAAGAGCCCACCCATTCTGCTCTCATGGCCCCATTGCATCCACAACAGCTGTGCCTGACCCAGCTTCACGGAGCCAGACCCTACACCTGCCAAGGTGACTCACGGGCACCAGACCCCCCACTCCAACATGCACAGATCAAAGCGTCCTAACAGGGAGGCCTACATTGCGCAGGGCATACCAGGCATGGACAGACGGGGTGGGGGGGGAGCTTTCTTTGAAATCCAATTGAGAGGCGATGCAATTGACTGAAGGAAGCCCTGTTCTCAGTAGCCACCTGTCCCCCCAAATAACAGCTCAGCGAGGACCCTTGTGGTTATATCCAGGTGCTTATTGCTGATGCTCTCAGCACAGCCACGAGGCAGTGGCCTCAGCAGAGGAGGGAAGAGCAGCACACGGACTCAGAAAGAAGTGCACTGCCTAATTTAGTCTTTGTGTGGTAGAGGTCCCTGCATACGACTTTGGCCCCAACAGACTTGGGGGGGGGGGCTTGCAGCCAAAGCAGGTCAAGGCCAGAAGCAGAAAGGTAGCAAACAAGACCAAAAAGACAAAGCGTCAGCAATGGCTCCTGAAGGGTGCAGACCTCCGGAAGCTTCCAACACTCCATCCAGAGACTTGTAGTCAAATCCTGCCACAAAAAACCAAACCGAGGACAGGAGGTTGAGGTTGAGGGCTGGCCCTGGAGCAGCATCCGACAATCCGCTAGGAAGATGGCGAGAATGCAGGAAACAGCCTTATCTTGAGCCAGGCCACTGGGTCCACCCTGATTGGTAGCAGCTCTCAGTTTTCAGGCAAGGGTTTCTCCCAGACCCACCATGAGATGGTAAGGATTGAACCCTGGACCTTCTCCAGGCAAAGAGGACGCTGTGCCAACAAGCAATGGATCTCCAGCAGGAATTCACAACAAGCTCAAATGGAAGCTGCTGGCCTTCGGAGCTCTGAAACAAGTTCAGGTTATGGAGTCCTCCATTGCAGAAGAGAGGGAAGGGGAAGAAAGAAGAGTGTTGGCTCTTGGAATGGCTCTCCAAGTCCAGTCCCTGTTTGCTTTCCACAGAAGCTGCCCACCATCATGGATGGCGAAGTTGCTCCATGGGGTTGGTGAAATGACTTATCACAGTGGTGTTTCATGAAGAACTCAGAATTTTGACCCCCTGCTGGGAAAAAAGTCAAGACTAATAATCAGCTTCCAACATGGGTACAGCTGGGTGGAGGTCAAGTTCATCAGTCTGAAGTGAAGCCACAGGTCCTTGTCAGCAGTGGGCATGATCTCAATGCCTGCCTGCCCACCCACCCACTTGCCTCCAATACTTCACTGCAACACCTCTGAAAACTTCCATGATGCAGAATGCTGTTCATGCCTGGTTTCCATTCTGCTGGTCTCTGGGGGTTGCAGACACAGTCCTATGGTGGCTTCGCAGCCTCCAGCTGATGCCTCAGTGCACTGATCGGGGTGGTGGAAACAGTTGGGAAGTTACACCTAGAAGGAAACACATAATGCTCCCCAAAGCATTATGAACCCAGAGAGGCGTCTGGAAAATGGCTGAACGTCTCTTGACATTTTCAGCGTACCCAAAGGGTGAACCAATACAATGGGGCTTACAGTGTGTCCCCAGCATGGTAGCTGTTTTGTAAAATTTGGTGCCCATCAAGGAAGACAAGCTTATCCCTTGATTATGATTCAGGAGTGGTGGGTGGCAGGCATGAGTTACCATGTGCTCTTTCAAAGGACTACACCACAAGGTATCCAATGGTATCCAGCCTGAGCCTTCCAGATGCTGTGGACTTAAATTCCCACCAGTCCCAACCAGCAGAGCCAATGACCAGGCATTTTGGGAGTTGTCGTCCATAACACCTGGAGGGCACCACCCTGGCTACAGTCTCCCAGACTGGCAGCCATTCTGCGGTTATTGCACGGCATATGGGGAAATGTCTGATGGCTACTTGCGACTGTTGGTTCCAAGTTTAGTAGCTTCAGCTGTTGAAAGGTGGCTGCACACACACACAATTAATTCATGAGTGAGTTCTTCATTGCAATGAATCTGCCAGTGCCCCAAAGAGGTGCACATCTTGCAATTCAGGAGGGGGGGCCTGGGATGGCCTGCAGTGCTGCAGTCTCTGGCTTCTCCATCACCCACTGCATCTACCTGCCCTAAATATAGCCACTGCCTAAGGACAGCTTCATCCCCCACGCCTGGGTGTTGGTGTGAGCATTCCATCTGCTGCAGAGTGATTTGACCTGGACCTTGGGCACACGAAGGTCTGTCCCCACCCCCCACCCCAGATTCTGCATCTCCTGATCGCTTTGTCTGCCCTCTTGGCAACGGGATGGCTGCGTCCTCAGGATGCCTGCCTGGGTGCAAAAAAGAACAGGTCTCTTTTCAGCATTTTTTTTTCAACAGTCAGGTGACAATGTCCTCCTGCCCCTGGCAGATGCGCAGCCCCTTCTGACTGTGAGAGGCTGTTGGCGCCAGAGGGGCTCAATCCTGTTCCCCACCCCTCCAGGTACAGTTGCTTTGGGAAAAGATGCTGGCAGGCACAGCTGAGTGGAATGCTACTCTCCCTCCTGGGGGGCGGGGCAGGTGTCAAGTGTGAGAGAGAGAAACAGAGAGAAAAAGCCATGAGAGACACGCATTGCTGGTTGCAGAGTGGACAGAGGTTCTTCAGACCTGAGCCTTCTCCTGCTACAACAATGCATGCTTCCTGCAACAAGCCAGCAGGCAGCAGGCCTTTGGGAGACCAGACCTGCTGTGCAGGAAATCCAAAGGGGAAACCTTTTTGTCCAAACAGGAGATCGGCGACAGCTGGTATGTAACATTTATCCCAGCTCACCATGCTACCCACATTGCCAAGTGAGACAACGTGGGTTTGGGGATGGGGGCAGTGAGCAGGCTCCCATAAGCAACCACACTCCCAGAGCTGGGTGCCCCTTCCATCTCCCTCCTTCACTGCCCCCTGCCTGCCCACCTCCCCGGAAGAGGAGGCCGAGGCTCAGAGAGCATCACCACCATGCCCCTCCCATGCAGCTGCTCAGCACAAGGAGACAGAAAGACACACACACAAAAAGAAAAAACCAGCAGGGACTTCCTGGGATGGCAGCAAATGAGGAGCGCGCATGAAAAGGAAAGCGTGAGAGAGAAAGAGAGCAGGTTCATGCAGCCACAGCCACCTGGCGCGCACACAAATACCTTCGTCTTCATCCCCGTCATTATCCGCTAAGTCCTCGCCCTGTTTCTTAGCGCTGGAGCCGCCTGGGGGGGACCAAACATGAAGGAGACAGAACAAAAAAAGGGGGGGACAAAGAGGAGGGTGGGGGGAAGGGAAGAAAAACAAAAAAGGAAGAAAAAGAGAAACAAAAGAAAAAAGAAACAAAAAGAGAATTCAAAAATAGCATGATTGCAGAGAAGGTGGCACGTTACCTGGGTAGTGCTTGGGCTCCACACTAAAAAGCATCTTTTTGCCCCCCACTCTCTCTGACCTCCAAAAGCAGCACTGGGGGGGGGGGGAGAGGCAGGGGCTGTCTGGAGCAGTTTCCTTTCCATTTCCGGGCGAGGCAAGAGGCTACTCACAGCAAGGGGAGAAGGGCAAACAGGGACACCTCCTTTGGGGTGCCCACCTGCCTGGCCTCTTCCAGGCAGGGGATTCTGGAAGTCAGGCCCGAGGAAGGCATGGGAAGAGAGGGGTTGATAGAACCCATGGGGACCCTCCACACTGTGGCTTTAGGTCAAGTACCCACCTGTTCCCTTCCTTATCCCACGGGGGGGGGGGGATGACTCCAGGACTGGTGCCCAAGTTTTGGGAGGTACCAGTTCCCTTGGAAAAGTCAACAACCCTCAAGAGACTGGAGGGGAGGTTGTGGGGGAAGGAGAGAGAACTGCCACAGCTGCCTTTGCCTGGGGAGGCAGCAGTGTTGGGTGGATTTACGGGCAGCAGCATACGTGATCAGACTCAAGAGTCACTGGTTGCTTGCACGTGGGTGCCAGTGAACAAGAAGGCCCTCACTTGCCCATTGCCAGCCACGCTGTACATGCACAATTCCAGTGTGTGTTCGTGGGAGGGAGGGATGGGAGGAGGGGAGGAAGAGGTGTGTGCGTGCACATTGGTGTGAGCATGCTCACATGCATGTGGCAGAGGCTGGTGGGGCAGTGGGAAGTCCTAGCAAGGGACAGATAGGAGCACCCCATCTTCCCCAGGTTCCTGGGGATAAGAGGCTGTGTCCATCTCATCTGGCCAACAACTTGGTTGCTTATGGCAGTAGAGCCTTCTATGAACATATGAAGCTTTCTTGGAATGTTGATGCACCAAGTCCAATATACCACCTACTCAGACTGGCAGCAGCTCTCCAGGGTATCAGGCATGGGGGAGGCCTTTCCTGACCACTTGCTTAATCTTTTCTACTGCAGTTGCCAAAGACTGGGACTTTCTGCATGCAATGCTTAGATACAATATTCGCCACAGGGAGGGCTCATTTAACTTTCCATCATTTTGTGGGGTGGTGTTGTGGAGGAGGCAGGCAGATTACTACTTTAGGAGAACTGCAGAAAGGTAGTTCAGCAAGTCACTTCTTCGCCTGGCAAATCATGGGATGGCTCCTAGCAAGTTCACACACATGGCACCACGGACGCCTTTTATTCTCTAATGCCTGAGCATTCTTCATGTGCTCCAGAAAGCAGAAATGAGCCACTTGCTGAATCAGACATGTATTCTAGTACGAGTAGCCCTTTCATTAAAAAAAAGAAGAACAAAAAATAAAAATAAAATTTCCCCTTACTGTATTTTTCACTTCCCTTGCGAATGCACCCTCCGGAAAGCCACCCAGCACAGACTACCTTTCCAGTTTCCCTTGTCTGAGGCCAGCTTGGTTTTCCAAATGTACACAGTCAAGGGCTCTTTGCCTTGCAGGCCCATCACTGGCATGGCTGTCAGGAGACAGCTGGGAACAGAAACTTGGCTGTGGTCATCTTAAAAGTTATTGCTTGTTGGAAAACGGGCAAGCCAAAGGATATGCAGAGAGGGAGCCATGGGCTCATGGAGCAGCCACAAGCAAAGACAGGCCAGCATATTTTTACCCAGAAGAACTAGGTTACCAGTTCAGCTTGCAGGACCCATTATGCTGCTCCTCACCACTGCCTCTGGAAGACAGCAAACCCTGACCTTAACCACCCACACAAGAGTGCAGGCCAACAACCCCAGTCACCTAGCCCCACGTCACAGAAGCAATGAGTGACTTTTGTCAATTTGTTTTTCCAAGTTTTCATTTTTGCAATGTTCAGTGCATTGGTATTTCCACATCAGTTTGCAAAAATCTTTGGGAAAGAAGTCCTCATTTATCCCAATGTAAATTTTTTGTGCTAGCAGTTTCCCCCAATGCAACACATCTCTGCATGTAATTTCCAGAAATAAAGAGATTTTAATGCAGACTTCCCCTTAGTTTCTGCTTCCTTGTGCACCTTTTGGCTGGAGAACTGCGTTTCAATATTTGGAAAAGCACAAACTTTGGAGGATAGCAGTGCTTTGGTTTGCAGTGTCTTGGGAAGTATGAAGTACACAGGTTTGCTTTACATTGCGAATCAAACTGAATTTATCCCCTCCATTTCTACTCTGCACAGGTGTCACTGTGACTGAGCCACACTTCCCTGGTCTGAGGGGATCACCTGCCTACACACTTTGCAACAAACCATTCTGATTTTCAAGGCTGCAGGCAAGTGGCAGAAAAAGGGGCTACAGTTAAAACTAGTGGCCCTGGGCACCACTATCTCTCTCTGGTCAGCTGCAACACAAATGGGCTCCCAATGCCCACCCCCATCCTGGCCAAAGCTGTTGGCAACCTGAAACACTTGCACCACCGCGCAAGGGAATCTGTGCAGAAAAGTGTGAGGCAGGGAGGTAAGAAAGACCCTGCAACGCTGGGGGGCAGGAGATAGGCTGGGGACAGAACAAAGCCTTGCCTGGACTGAACAAAGCTCCCCTGTCTGCAGCCACAGCTCAGATTCCAGGCCTGTTCTGTTGCCATGGAAACCAAGGCAGAAAGAGACTGCATTTCCCATCAAGGAGCACCAGAGTCCCTCCTGCCTTCCACTCACTCCTATAGGGACCTCCATCCTGCCGGGGCTGGGCACAACATCTATTCGTTTCCCCTCCTATTGTCACCCCCCTCTCCCCTCAAAAGGAGCGGAATTTTGGTGACAGAGGAATCCACGGGAGGTGGTAGCACCTTGTTCCCACCACCACTCCTCTCCCCGCATCTCTGCTTGCTGCATACAGGACATGGCAGCCTTTGGGGACCCCAGAAGGCCTAGACAATGCACTGCATCATTCCCAAGGCCCGCTGCTGGCAGCAGAAAGAGAAAGGCACACTCACACACCGGGGGACCAGTCTCTGCTGATGGGCTGGGGCTGCTGCTGCTGCCACCCTGGAGAGCCAGGCAGAGATGGGAGAGGAAGCTTCGGCTGTACCAGGCAGAGGAGACAGGCATGCAAGGGTGAAGGAGGGTAGACAAAAACCAGGGGCCTCGGCCAAAACTTCCCATGGCATCTTCAGCAACAAAGCGTGGCCCAGAGAAACTGCCCTTTTATTTGCAAATGCAGTCAAGAGTTGTAAAGGACATGCCTCCCTGTTGTGCTCCAGACTGGGGCCTCAGGAATGGCTCATTACCCCACTGCCCTGAGCTGCCTCTGTGTGCACAGGTGCATGTTTGCAGCAGAGGGCACTCACCCTCCTATGTGCTTGCCAGCCCAGTCCTGAAAGAGGGCGGGAGGGGGGAATGGTGCCACCCCAGAGCCGTGGGCACCTCGTTGCCTTCATTGGCTAGGTGAGTTCCTTTCTCTGAAGTGGAGAATGCAGCCTCCCTCCCCCACACCCAAGGTGGGTGAGGAACAAGTAAAAATGATCCCAGTCATTAGAACATAACAGATCTCTTCACTTACAATCAGAAGCATGAGTGTTTGTGTTTGAATGGAAGTGTGCAAGGCTATACTACTTGAAATGACCGTCTTGGTTCCTTTGTTTGTGAATGGTGCACAATGGCGAGGCCCTCAACTTGAAATCTCACCACACAGGAGCAAAAACTAAGCAATTAATCAAAATGGCACAGAATCAGGATTCATTCCAGTTTGCAGACTGATACGCAAGATTTGCATATCTCTTAAATGATTTGAAGGTTGTTGTTTCAAGTTAACTTTTGCAGAGTAGCCAGGATGTAAGGACTAACAGCAAGGGACGCATGCAGCCTGCTTTAACCAAAGGCTTGCAAACAAGAGGCAAGAGAAATGCAAGATCTCATCTTGAAGAACAGTAAAGGCTGCTGCCAGTGGAATGAAGGGTTTAACACTTTCTCCCTGCATTGCAGTCCTGATCAAAAACACCCCTCCCACAAGCTGCTGCCCAGGGCCACATTATTCCTGTAAAACAGAGAAGGACATAGACTCCAAAGTGGCAGTCAAGGGACATGGCCTCATGGATAACACCAACATTTCCAGCTGCTAGCTTCAGAGTCAAGTTTCTGCCCTTGTAGCACCAAAACCTCCAATGCAATTTCTACTTCAGCATTAGTCAACAGAAAAGTTAACATTTCTGCAGATGAGCAACCCCCATCTCTTTCTCTCATTGGACTTCCTCTCAACAGACCTATAATCACAGAACCAAAGAACTGTAGAGTTGGAAGGGGCCTCAAGGGTTATCTCATCCAGCCTCCTGCAATGGAGGAATCAACGAATCCTTGACAGATGGCCACCCCAACCGCTGTTTAAAAACCTCCAATGAAGGAGAGACCACTGGCTTCCAAGGGAGTTGGTGCAACTGTCAAACAGCTCTTACAAGCTCATTCCAGTGAGTTTTTGAGCAAATATGGTAATGCTTGCCCAGCTTGAGACAGAGGACACACCTGCACAGGGGCACACTGGAAGCTGTACCAAAGGGCTGGCACACCTTTCTTCAATGGGGTCTCAGTATTTGTGGCTATGCCTCCAATTTCACCAGGTGCAGGTGACTTGGGAACCTGGCTGGGCCCATCTGGGATCAACCCCCTTGGGGAAATCAGTGGAGTATTTCCACTGACACAGCTGTACTGGATATTTCAAGTAGACTCAAGGATCCCAAAGGAGCCAGGTCTTGTTCTTCTGCAAAGTTTGTTTCCTAAGCTTGGCAAACTTTGAGGATGGCAACCTGCTCCCTCCTCCATCTTTTCCTTCAAATCTTGCCTTAAAACCCACCTTTTCTGCAAAGTCTTCAAGCACTATCTCATTGTTCCCTTCCTAGGCTGAGTACACAGACTCTCACATCCACAGTGTACATTTAAAGCACAACTTTAACAGCCCTGGCTTCCCCCAAGAACCCCAGGAACTGTGGTTTGCTGAAGGTGCTGGGAACCGTAGCTCTGCAAGGGGTCTCTCAACAACTCTCAGCACCCTTAGGAAATTACAGTTCTCAGGATTCTTTGGGGAAAGCCATAACTATTGAAAGTGCTATCATAGTGCTTCAAATGTAACCCCGATATAACGTTATGTCCATCCTTTGCTGAACATTACAATCTCATCCTCCTTGGGGAAAGTGACCTATTCTCCTATCCTTTGTGATGCACCATGCAAGTTCATTGCGCTGCAACAAAAACGAAGTGCACTTACATGCAGTTTGGGGGACTTTGACAACCTCCCAAGTGGTTTCCCCCTCTTCCCCCACCCCAAGTGCTTTAGGTCTCTTGCCATGCATAGAAGGATATGAGCAGAGGACATTTCCAGGGGGACTTCATTAGCTGTGGGACTTCCACATTGACACCCCGGGGGCTCGGTTGAGGAATAATAGAAATATTTTTACTGTCGCATTATCCATCTGGAAGCTGCCGCTCCATTGCTAAAGCTGGGCCAAACGCTTGCCAAGGAAGAAGGGAACAGGGTGTGCAGGCCATTCTGGGGCTTTGTGGATCTATGCCGATTTGGCAAGTGCTTGGAAGACCAAAGATCACTCTGAGGGCCAGTGCTTGGAGCCTCTCCAGGCAGAGCTGGATCTCCCCTCCCTACCAGCCAGCCTTCCCTTGCCTGCTTCTGCACACCTGGAGCTAACAGGCCCAGCCAAGGAGCTTCAGGAGGTGGGCCAGAGCTTTGAAGTGGCCATGACAATGTGCAAGTGCTGGCCCCTTGAGAAGCAGCCCTGGTGCCCAGAGAGATGCTGTCTGAATAGCCGGGGCAGGCAGAAGCTGGCGAAGCAAAGTGAAGAGCCCGAAGAGGACCAGGGCAGGGTGAGGAATGAGAGCAAAGGCAGCTTGCCTCATAAAAGTACCAGCTGAGGAAGAGAAGGCCAAGCTCACCGTGGCTCAGGTCAGGACCCCAACCTCTCAGAGGAGATGCACACGCTGCCTTACCCATCTCTGCCACGACAGGAAGGAGGGGAGATAAGGAGGAAACCCACTCACCCCCAAAGTGAGGCGTGTTGAGAGGAGGGTCCCCTGGGGGAGCGCGTGAAAGAGAGGAAAGGCAGGGAGGGGGTTGCGGCTGGGTGCCCAGGTGTGTTTGGCAGCGCAGCCCACCAAAGAAACGGGGGGGGGGGGGCAGCAGCTCTACACAGGATGCAATGCCAGGACAGAGATGGCACACGCAACAAGGCGGTTCCTATGGCAACCAGAACCAGTCACGTCCCCCCAGCCGCACACCCAACATACAAAGCTTGGGGCCTGGGGGGAGGGGAGGGGGATGCTAGTGGAGAGGGACAGACTCCATTTTGTCTGGCCAAATTTCAGGCAGACCCCTGCCCCCTCTCCGCATTGCTGCTACGCTGCCCACCCACCCCCAGGCGTGACATCCCTGGTCTGCTGCTGGAGAAGAAACAGCACGGTTTTTCCAGAGACGGATCCTGTTGGGTGCTTCTCACAGCTCTGCCAGTGGGGAGGGCAAAGGGAACCCCCACATCTGAAGGCCCCTCCCCTCCCCGAATGACAGGCAGCCCACACCTACAGGGCAGCTTTGCATCACTAGGAAGACCAACCCTGATCAGAGTGGGAATGGCAAAGGGAGAGAGTGGGGTGTTCCAAGGGGGAGCCGCTCCCTCCCAATATAAGGTGGACGGACAGAAAAACAGACAGATCCCCTCCCCTGTGAGCTCCGGAGGAGGGCCCTCCCCCTCCCTCCCAGAGAATGAGGAGGGGGGGAACGCTGCTGTGGCATGGGGCAGGCCAGGCGCCCCCTCGCGCTCACTCCCTCTCTCTTGCCTCTCTCTGTGCCCCTCTGGCCAGCCCCGCCCCCCCGGCTCGCTACCTACCTCCTTTCCTACATATTTTCTTGTTGGGTTTTCGGGCGCATTCCTTGGAAATCCGTTTTACTGTAAAATGAATAAAAGACTACAAAATAACAGGAGGCTCCAGCGGACGGCGCAGGCATGCAATCCAGCCTCATTGTAACCCCACCGGTCCCCCACCACCCGCACCCTGTCCCCCCTCCACCCGCAGCCTTCCCTCCCCCACCCTTGATACTGACCGCAGGAGAAAGGAGAGGGGGAAATTCAGGTTGGGGGTTGCTGCTGCTCTGGGAGAAAAACTCTGGAGCCAAGAAAAAGTGAGCTGGGGGGGGGGAGAGGGGAGGGCACGCTAAGCAGGAAGCTGCCACCTCACCCCGGGGGGGGGGGGAAGGGGTCACCAGCCCTCCCCAGTGCTGCTCTGTACAGACAAAAGCCCTCCCGCCCTGCCTTTCCCAACATCTCTATGGCTGGGCTTCCCCTCCCCTTGTGGTGAGGCTGAAAAAAGGTCCTTTCCATGCTGTGCTACTTACGGTTCGAAGAAGGAGAACCCCCTGGAAAGGAACAGTTAAAGGAGAAGGGCACCCAGCCTCACCACAAAGGGCCAGGTCCCCTTGCACCCCCCCCCCCCATGCAAGTCCTTGTCACTAACAGTGGCACCAGAGAGAGAGGGAAGCCCTGCAACTCAGCCTTGGTTTCTGGGGAGTTTCAGAAGCAATGCTGTCCCAGCAAGAAAGAGAAAGAGAGAGAAAGAGAGAGAGAGAAAGTAGGAAAGGGAAGAGAGGGAGAAAAAGAGAGATAGTCCCTGATCCCTGCCCTCTGTAGAATAACAGCACATGAAACCTCAGAAAAGGTGGGGGGAGTGTGTGTCGGAGAGATAGAGAGAGAGAGAGAGAGAGTTCAGGAAGGAGGGAAGGACAACCCCAAACCAAACTCAGGGCCGAACCTGGCCGAACCTGGGTGCCCGGGAACCAGCCACTCGCCATGAAGATCTGCAGTCAGCCAGAGAGTTTTCTTTGTTTTTGTTTTGTTGTTGTTGTTGCAACACAAGAGAGGAGGCCGTGATGAGGATGAGGATGCCATGGCAGGAGAGGGGCATGATGGGCAGAGGCACAGCACGTATGACACAGAGAGAAAAGAGTGTACGCGGCAGAAAGAGAGAGGGGGGGGGGACTGGGAGAAAAAATGTCAGCCAGGAGGAGGGCACAATGCAAGCAGCGTGGGCAGAGAGAAGCATCTCCACAAACAGACAGACATGCGTTGGACGGCCGGGGAGGGAGGAGCAGGAAGGGAAGGGGGTCAACGCTGGCATGCTGCAACCGCATGAGACCAACCACCGAGAAACAGAGAGCCGCCGCATCTCCTGGAGGCAACCCCGCTGGGGACTCACCATCCTCGGTGGGGATGTAGATGTTGAGGTACAGGCAGTCCTCATTGGGGTCCTGGATGTAAGTGGCCACAATGTCCAGGTTCGAGGTGAACCAGATGGGCAGCATGATCTCGGGGACGGCCGTGTGGATGTTCTGTGGGCACACCGGGGAGAAGTGCGTGGCGTTGCGGATCCCCGACCAGGAGGGGGGTGGCTCGGGGGGCATGAACCGCTTCTCCCCAATGGGGGGCGCCGCGTAGGGGACCCCCAGGTACTGGTCCACGGGCCCCAGGATCTCGCTGGGCAGGGGCACCCGCACGCCCCGCAGCTTCCCATAGTGCGTGTTGACAGTGGGAGAGTACGCCTGGCTCTCCATCTGCACCACGGCCGAAGCGAAGCTGAGGATCCACAGTGCCAGGCGGGCCTCCCAGCCGGTGGCAACTTCGGTCACTTGCAGAAAGGGGGAAAGGAGCGGTGGGCCTCGGAGGAGTGACCACCACATGGTCTGGGGAGGGCAGCACTGGAAGCCAGGCCTCAAGCAGATACTTGGGGCTCACAGAACCCCCATGGCAGAGAGGGAAGGTCTTCTGAGAGGGGGTGGGGGGTGCGCCGTCCTGAAACGAGGCAGAGCAAGGCAGGTGGCAGCCAGCGGGTTCGTCTTCAGAGTCCTTGGTGTGCCCCCAATGACCTCTCCCTTTTGGCAGGTGCTGCAGCTCCTCTGGTGCCAATGGTTCTGCGAGGAAGAAGAAGAGGACACACAGGAGTTCAATAGCCACGGCCTCGTTGGGGGTGACATCAGTCACTAAACATGCGCTATATTCCAGCATATTTATAGAACTCGCTTTGACATCGTGTGGCAGTTCAAATACAATGCAGATATTAACTGTTAGGGGGAAATAAGTAAAACAGGGTAAGCTGCCATGTGAACACAGCCTAAGATGCACTCTTGCTGATTATATCCCCAATCATTATACATTGCAGCGATGCCAACCTAACAGGAGGTCCATGCGCTACAATGAAATTATTGGGACTTTAGCTTAGTAGCACCTAACCTTTGGGTCTCCCAGCTGCTTCATATCAGACAGGCACCAGGCCCCCTCTATTGTCTTTTTTGCACCCTACTGAAGACTTTCCTTTTTTCAACAAGCGTGGAGGCCCGTATCCTAGTGTGCAACCACATTGGACTTTAAATGGCTTGTGTTTTTATCGTTGATGTTTTTATTGATGCTTCTATAATTTTTCTAAATTGTTAATCGTAAGAGTTGTAAGGGACCCCTGAGGGTCATCTGCTCCAACCCCCTGCAATGCAGGGATCTCAGCTAGATCATACATGACAGGTGGCCATGCGATGTCTGCTTTGAGAAAAACGGAACGGAACGAGATAAATAAGCAATGGTAATTTATAGGTTCCAGGTTGGGTGGTGAGCAACCTTTCAGATTAACAAACACCACATCCCCCCCCCCCAAGGAGTATGCCCCCAGCTCCCTCCGCCTACTGAGTGGAAAGGGCAGGCCAATTCTACTCAGGATGGCAGAAGCGTAGTCCAAACAGGCTGGGCTGGTCAAGCAGAACAACCCCTGCAATGGCCGGAGACCACACTACTGCTTTGCCAGCCCAACCTGCCCAGGTGCCCCGAGAAGCCTACTGGGGGGCTGGCTGGACCTATATAACTGTTGCCCCAGGGTTGGATCCTTCATCTAAGCAACATAGCTGTGAGAGGAGGTGCTGAGCCACGGGTAGGGAGCCTTCCTTTGGGGCTTCAAAGGAACAATCAGGAGGTTAAAACGAGCTCCTGGTTGTTCCTTTGCTGGTCTATGGTGCACTCCCACCCACATATTGGCTGAAGGGCTATGGGAGGTCACAGAAGTGCAGGGGAAGCTGCTTCTCCCTCCCAGCATTGCTCCTTGAATTTCCAAGAAAACCAGAGGTTCAAAGAGGTTCAGGTGTTGCTGTGCTTTCAAGCACGATTGCCAGGACTACAAAGTGCAGTGTGAGGCTGTTTTGAAAGCATTTTGTAAATAGCCCACTAATAGATCATTCCACACAGTTTGGCCCTAGCTAGTGGGAGAGACGGATTAGAATAAAAGAAGAAGAGAGGCTTAGATGAAGCTCAGTGTTAAGGCTTCAGGGTTTTTTTGTTTGTTTTTTGTCAAAAAGATCGCATTTTTAAGGTGAAAACGCAAGCATATAACCAAAACAGTAAAGGTATAGCAACAAAGCGTCAAGGTAACAAGTGAGTTAAGCAGCTAATTATGTGCAGCAGCAAGGCAAAGATGTGAGGGCAGTTCTTCCTCAAAGTGTCCTAACAAATCGCAGGCTTGCAGGTAAATCAACCCAATAAGCTACAGAAACAGATATGCAGGTGGGAAATCAACAGGGGCGTGGGAGGTATTTTGCACAGAATGTCACATGTACAGTGACCTGTTAGACAGGCACAGAGATGCAGATCTCAATGCATGGATGAGGTGGTGGCATCTGGGGAGAGGTTAGGATTTGTTAAGTTACTGGGCAATGTGTTCAGATGAAATGGGCCTGTGCAAAAAAGATGGGCTCCACTTGAACCAGGACAGAGCCAGGCTGCTGTAATTAAAACCAATAGATTTTAAACTGATTGCGGAGGGAAATTTGAAACAAATTATCCTCACCCACCCCCAGAATGAATGTGAAGGGGTTGTGGTGGTTTTGATGCACCAGGGCCCACAAACAAGAGGTAGTGATGGCCACCAAATTGGATGGTTTTAGACAAGATCAGATAAGTCCATGGAGAATAAGGCTACCAGTGGCTGTTTGCCACAACAGCTATATGTTCTCCCTCTACCATCATAGGTGGTATGCCTCTGAATACCAGTTGCTAGGATCCCAAGTGAGGAGAGTGCCGCTGTGCTCTGGTCCTGCCTGAAACCACTATATCAGAATCTCGGCTAGAACAGAGTCAAGGAAGCTATTAGAGGTAAGAAGACTTCCTTCAGAGAATGGACATCTTGCCCAAGAGAGAACAAAAGGAATGTGGGATTTCGCAAAAGGAAATGGAGACAGACAATAAGGGGTGCAAAGAAAGATTTCAAGGAGCATATGGCTAAAAATAAAGACCCACAACATTATTTAGACACATTAGTAGCAGGAGACCAGCTAGAGAGGTGGTTGAACCTTCGGATGGCACGGGAGTGAAAAGAGTGCTGAAGGAGGAAAAGGAGATTTTAGAGAAGCTGAATGAACTCTTTGCACCTGTCTCCACAGTGTAAAATGCACCCTTATGGACAAATTTAAAATTGACAAATCACTGGGTCCAGATGGCATTCACGCAAGAGTTATTTAAGAATTCAGATGTAAATTTGCTGAGTGAGCTTCTAACAAAACTTTGTAACTTGTCTTTAAGATCAGCTTCCGCACCTGAGAGAAGTGGTCAATTTAGCATCTGCTCTGGGAAACTGGTGGTATGCATTATTAAAGATAGAATCACAAAGCACATAGAAGAACCACTGCGCTGAAGCAGACCACTCTCACTAACCTTTTAGAGTTCTTTGATAGTTTCAACAAGCGCATAGAGGTGATCCAGTCAACACTGTGTCCTCAGACTTTCAAAAAGCTTTTGATACACTACCTCACCTAAGACTCCTGAGTAAGCTTAGCAGTCATGGGATAAGAGGAGATGTCCTCTTATGGATCAGTAACTACTTAAGCAAAATGAAGCACAGAGCAGGAATAAATGGTCATTTCTCCTAATGGAGGGATGTAGAATGCCAAGTCCCCTAAGGATCAACATTGGGACCTGTGCTTTTTAACTTCTTCATAAATGATCCAGGGTTGGGGGTGAGCCAAATTGTTCAAAGAGGTGGGGTTTTGTTTTTGTTTGTTTGTTTCTTGTTTTAATAAAGGGATTGTGAGGAGCTCCAAAATGACCTCTCCAAACTGTGTTGGCAGAAATATGATAAATGCAGTTCAATGTAAGCAAGGGTAAAATGGTGCACAATGGGGCAACACCCCCCCCCAAGTTTGAACATACAGTCATACCTCTGCTTACATATCCCTCTGGATACATAAACTTCGGGATGCGAATGCAGCAGAGGCGCTCTACACACAGCACGCATGCACAGAAGCGCTAAACCACGATGTGCGCATGCGCAGAAGTGTTCCTCTGGTTGCGAATTCCTCGGGATGCAGCCAGACCTCCAGAACAGATCCTGTTCGCAACCGGAGGTACTCTAATCAGGTGCACCAACTCCTAGGGGTGGAGGGGTCTTTGACCCTTCAATATTTGCTGGCAGGGGGCCAGCCCCCCTCGATGTTGAGAGAGCGGAGGACGAGAAATGCAGTGTGGTTCAGTGGCTGACTCCTCCTGAGCACAAGAGAGGAAGCCCTGCCACACTGGGCTCTGCGCCGGGCCTCCTCCCGATGTCATGTGTGCCTGACATCATGCACATGCGACACAAGTCAGTCCCCCAATCTTGGGCGCAAGACACAAATGGTGTCTGAACTGGTGGTGAATAAGCAGGAACTGGGGTGACCTTAAAGTCACAGTGGACAACTTAGTAAATATGTTGACCCAGTGTGTGGAAGTTGCTTAAAAGAAATAGCATGTTTGGGATTATTACGAAAGAGATTGAAAATAAGTTGCCGCACTTCTTGTAACTGCTTTTCTGGTTCCCGTCCAAACCTATTTGCTTAAATGTACATTGAAACTCTCTGTGTTCCCTGCTCCCCATTGTTACCTGGCTGCATGTTAAAGCCTTTGAAGAGCTCTGTCATTAAACCAATGTCTATTTGTTTAACAAATATGCCACTTTTCGCAGAGCTCACTTCTGAGTAGAAAGGTTTGGAGCAACAGTAGTATTAACACCCCACTCAAATACCTTTCATTAAAAAAAAATCTCCACCTTTCCCTCTCCATCATTATCTGGCTGCATGCTTAAGGCTTTGAATGGTTGTTAGCTGTTAGCTGTTTGTTTAACAAATATGCCACTTTCTCAGGAGTAAGCTGCACAGAATTCAGTGGCACTTCATTTTGCATAGGCAGGAATGGGGCAGGGGAGCAGAGATCAATGAAGACATTTTCAAGCTTGGCAGATCAGAGCTCAACAATAGAACTGAGATTGCTAACAATGATTTTTGTGATGGGCTGAGTGGTACCTCTAATACAAACTGCATTTTGGAACTATCCCAGGCGGCATGACAAAAAAACCACAAGCCTTAGCTGAGCACAGACAAGCAACAAGCCCCATCCCTAGCTGGGAATCACAAGTGGGGAGAGGTGCTGTTGCACGCAGGTCCTGCTTTCACACTTCCCAGGATGAGGGACTACTAGACAAATCCTCTTTGGCTGTGATGCAACAGGGCCCTTGTTACGTTCTTATGGTAGTCGCTAAGGCTTAAAAACTTTCCCTGCTGACTTTCTTTAAGACAATTTCAGTAGTCTAGTTCAGCATCTCTCATGGCTCAGTGGTCTCAGCTCACGCATAACACTAAGTTATGGCTCAATAAAGCATGGTTTTGTGCTGTGTGTGGACACTACCCAGTGGCCTAACCATGGTTTGTTTAGTGCCAACAGACGTGACCTGAAGCTCTGGCTTATAGTTTGCTTATGAACCTTGCTCTGCTTTAACTATGACTTGGTGTTACAGGAGAACCCAGCACCCTTGGTTTGTTTGGTGCACCACCCCGGATGCTCACCAAGCTACAAAGTTCACAAGGCAAGAGTCGTGGGAAAACAAAATAAACTCTAGGGAAACAAGCCATGGTTTGTTTGACCACCTGGTTTCTTAAAGAAGCCAGGCTTTAGTTTTATGAGCAAACCAGGGGTAGTTCCCAAAGGTGCTCAGAACAGAACCATTTAAAACAAGTTTTTAGTGTTTGATGTTGTATTGTGTTTTTATCATTTTTTGTTGGGAGCCACCCAGGGTAGCTGGGGCCACCCAGTCAGATGGGCGGCATATAAATAATAAGCTGTTATTGCTATTGTAATGCACCTAAGTTAGTCGTGTCCATTAATTTAAACAAGTTTATTCTGAGTAGAACTTGCACTGGATACAACCCCAGGGCACTGCTTCTTATTCTGCCTGAGATTCTATTGCTTTTATTTAAAAATATGTATAGATCACTGTTATGATCAGAACACTTTCAAGGCAACCTGCACACAAATAAAAATGCAACTTTTAAACAGTGATAAAAGAAAATGCAATACAAAACTTTCAAAACAACCATAACATTGATATAACCAGGAACAGCACGTACATATCTAGCATGGGAACAAAAGACACTTTTAGCAAATCCGTCAAGCAAAAGGAGTACAGTAAAGTAAAGGGAATATCACACATGAGAACAAGCGGGTATTCAAGGCCATTCTGAAATCCTGAAATGTGGCAACTTTGTGGAGGTCAGCTAGAAGCGAATTCCAGAGCTGTGGGGTCAAATAGTTTCCTATTCCTCTCTGTAAAATGCTTTGAGAGAGACTTGACCTGAAAAGCAACAAGCAATTAACTGGAGTCAATCAATCAATGAATGACCCAGGGGCAAGAGAGATGTATTCTGTACATGCTCATATGCCTTCAGCATAACCTTGTAAGTTTCAGGGCTAATCCTGCCAGCCGAGTTTACGCCACTATCCAAAGTTTTGCACTAGGCAGAGTTTGCAATGTCAACCCACGCACGGTTCGCACCAACGAAACTGAATCCACAAGGACTCAAAAGGAAAGCACCGAGGGCTGGGGGGGGGGTCTGACACAACCACAGCTCAGAGCCCCCACAAAAGCAGCTCCTGGTGGGTTCCGTTTTGCACACGGAGGGGTCTCTCCCTAACCCACTGTTCTGATCAATATCCCCCTGAATCATTTTTACCGAACAAATAGCTAGTGTTCCACAAGGCTAATGCAATTTAAGCACTTGACTGGCTTCACTCAGGTGTCTGAAGCTACAATTAGCATCCTTAACTTCACCTTGGAACCAGCGCAGTACCTCCTTGCTCACCTCCCTCGTCACTCGTTAAATGAGGTTTTTGGCCTGTGGCCTTAGTAAGTCCAAATCTCAGATGCAAACATTATGTTCTTCCGCCTTATATTTTAGATAAAAGCTTCACCATGCCAGGATTTTTTAATTTTTTTTAAGATCTCTGAATCTGGCAGTGTGAGATGTGTTCCTGTGAGACTTTGTGCTTTACAGAGATGCCAGCCAGGACATGCAAAGCAGATCAAGTGATACATCTCAAAGCTTATTAAGTTATATATTTTGGAGCTTGGGCAGGAAACCATCCATCAGTCTCCATCAGACAGTGGCTCACCAGTCCAGAAAATGGAAACTTGGTGCTTAGTTTCTTTAGTTTGTAGGAAGAAACTGTTCAAAGGAGTCACTAAAAAGAAAAAGAAAAAGCTTCTGATAGGTATTTTCACTCTGTGCAAACTTTATCCAATTTACGTATTCTTGAGTTGGGATTTTATAGATGGGGAGGGACTGGGATTTTAAAACCTCTTAAAAATGAGCACTGGCCTACCCTGCAGCACTGCAGTTGTAAGGCAGGCCAAGATAATGCACATGATGTGCACTTGGGGAAAGCACCATATATTGATAGAAAAAGTGGCCTAGTGGTTGGTGCTGGGATAGAAACCTAAGAACCTAATAAGGGCCTGCTGGATCAGGCCAATGGCCCATTTAGTCCAGCGTCCTGTTTTCACAGTCAGTGACCAGATGCCTGTGGGAAACCCGCGAACAGGATTCGAGCACAAGAGCCACTCTCCCCTCCTGTGGTTTCCAGCAGCTGGTATTCATAAGCATCATTGCCTCCCGCTATGGAAGGCACAGCCTGGCCATCATGGCTAGCAGCCATTGAAAGCCCTCTACCTCCATGAACGTGTCTAATTCTCTGTTAAAGCCACCTAGGCTGGTGGCCATAACTACGCACCACACAAACAATCCTTTCTTTTATCCACCCTGAATATTTCAACATTCAGCTTCATTGGATGTCCCCAAGTCCTATCATTATTCTCTAAACGAAAAAGTCCCAAACACTGCAACCTTCATTTATAAGAGAGCTGCTCCATCCCCTTGATAATTACGCTTGCCGTTTACTGAACCTTGGGAAAGCAGAGAAATCCCTGCTCAACCGTGAAGTTCACTAGTTGGTCTTGGGCCAGCTGTTATATCTCAGCCTAACCTACTTCACAGGGTTGTTGTGAAGGTAAAATGGAAATGGGGTGGGTGGGAGAACCATTTATGCCACCTTAAACTCCCTGGCAGAAAGAGGGATAGAAATGCTGTAATAAAAGCAATCAATAAATAGACAAATAAACATGAATATTATTACTGATGACGATGTCAATGGACCGTGTTCTAGGCCCTGCCATAGGCCCTCATTATCTGCCAGTTCAACACCTCCTCTCTGGGAGGCACCTGGCTCCAAGATGGGCGCAACCATCCCTCTCAATACCAGGGAAGCAGTGGAACCAGGTCAGTGTGACAACTTCAAGAAAAATTACAACAGAAAGTAAACACACCTGCCTTTGGCAGCCCTGGTGATAAGGGGGAGGGGAAATTCATTGATCTGGGAAGGCATGGGGTGGTGCAGCGTTTGGATGGGTTGGGCAGGGAGATGCCAGCGAGACCACCAGTCTGCTTAGACCGGCAATGTCAATCCTCACCCACAATCACCCTGAAGCATCTCAGCATCATGCAATGAGCAGCAAGGCCTTCTGCAAGGAAGCAGGCAAAGGGAAGGAATATCCCAAATATCCCTTTAATATCCCAAAGAAGCAAGTGCAGGTTGCAGAGAAGGGAAGCAGAGAAGTCGGGAAGTTGGGAGAACCCTGATGAAAATGGAAACAGACGCAAAAATTGCTAAAGTTTGATTTCTTGTCCACCAGATCAGAAATTGATCCGGTGAACACTGACTGGTATTCGCTTTTGGGGGTGGGGGTGGGGGTTAAAGTCGACAAATTATAGTGGGGTGTGTGTGTTTTCTATTTAAATTGTGTGTCCTTTGCATTGAACTGAATGACCTTTGCATAGAAAGGAATGGTGTGGAATTAATTACGTCATTCATTACGTTAAATGCACAGCTTACATAAATAATTAGGTGAATTACATTAAATAGCAGGCAATGAGATGAATAACGTCGTATTTGGCAGGCACCAAACTGCAATGGAACAAAACAGTGATGGTTGTGAATGGAAATAGCTGCTGCCTTATATCCCTACAGAGAAATGCATGTGGAGAAGTCCACCATCTCTCCTCTGGTGAGGCCATAAGGGGACGAGGTGAAAGGGCCAAGCCAAACCTGCTTAAATTGCGTCCTATGTAGCAGGTGGGGACCACTGCGGACCAAACCACGCAAGGCTTCCCTACCACTGTTGCTAGAACAATAACACCATTGTACAAATCTGTGGTGGTGCAAGCCGCACCTGGGATACTGTTCACAGTTCTGGATGCCTCGTCTCAAAAGCGGTAAGGTAGAACTGGAAATGATTCAGAAAAGGACAGCCAAAATAATCAGCAGGATGGAGCAATTCCAGTATGAGAAAATATAATAACATTTGAGGCTTTTTTGTTTAGAGAAAAGCAGAGTGAAAGGAGACAGGACAGACGGGCATATAATTATGTATGTTGCAGAGAAAGTCGATTGGGATAAGATTTTTTTCCTTTTCTCTCTCTCCTAATATGAGGGACATCAAGTGAAGCAGGATGTTGGAAGGTTAAAGAAAGAGTCCTTTTTTCACCCAGCAAATAGTTCAAACAAAGGCATTCACTCAGAAAGGACGTAGTAATGCCCACCTACTTGGATGGCTTTAAAGCAGTAGACAATTTCATGCAGGACAAGGCTATCAGTGGCTACTAGCAATGGTGGCTTTGCTCTGCCACTGCAGTTGGAGACAGCAATTCTTCTGAATGCCGCAGGATGGAAGAATGTTCCTGCACTTTGGTGCTGTGCCCCATTGTGCCCAGAAGCCATTTGAGAGCCCTTCACGCATCATATAATTGAACTGTGGAACTCACTGCCACAGGAAGCAGTGAAAGTGATTTAGGGGATTTAGATAAATTAATGGAGAAGGCCATGAACTATGGTAGCTATGCTCTGCCTCCACTGTTGGAGGTGTTATGCCTCTGAATCCCTGCTGGTGGGAACTGCAGGTTGGGAGAGGGCTGTTGCGCTCGGGTTTCCCAAAAGAGGCCCCTGTGAGAACAGGGTATTGGGCTGGATGACCCACTGGCCTGACTCAGTAGGCTCTTCCTATGTTCTTGTGAGGGCTCTGAGACACGGGAGGACGATTGGAGGAGGAGGAGGAGGAAGACGTTAATTTCCTTGAATACGGCAGATGATTCTTTGGGGAGAGCTCAAGAGGGCTCCGCCAAGCCGCTTCTGAATTACTGGAGCATGAGAAAGTGGCCTGCCGGCTGCAGAGGCAGCTCTGGGCATGTGGCGCTTGCTCACATCTAGAGCGGCTCCATTGAAAGCAGCAATTGTGGGGTTGCGGAGTGGCCGGGATGGGGGTGGGGAAACAGATTCGAGGAGCTTGCGTTGCAATGAAGCCAGGACTGGGCCAGGACAAAACCCAGGGAAGCATCCTCTGTGCTGAGCACCACCATGCCATCAGTGCCAACAGGGTCAGCCAGAGAGGCGAGGAGTGCTTCCAGGCAAAGGGCTGCAGCTGGCCAGGTGGCAGCCCTGCTGACCCAGGTTCAGTATGGTCCAAACAAACCATCCAAATGCTCTATCTCCAATGTACACAAGCTGGCAGGAGAGATGTCTCCCATGTGCCTCCCTCGCCTCCTCTTGTTCAGTGCCTGCACATGCTCAGAGGCCACAGCCCACAAAGGAGGTGGGGGGCCATCTTCCAGCCCCAGAGGCCACATTCCATTGTGGGCAGCCTTCCAGGGGGGAACAATGGATTGGACCCTTCCCTATGCATGGGAGGCTACATTGCAGCCACGTGCAAAATCCAGAGGTTCCCACATCTAAATACCCCTCTCCCCATCTGTCCAGGCAGGGCCTTCAGAGACTCCCAGAGGCACTAGGCTGAAGTTCCCAGAGCCTGGCAGCATGGCTACAGAAGCACCAGTTGCCTAGGCCAGTGGTTCTCAAGCTGTTTCCTTTAGGACATGATTTCAGAATAAAAACTTACTCGCACCACATCGATTTTTTAATCGGTAAGAAATACATTGGAAAAACAAAAAAGGAGCAACTCCAAGCAAGGCTCGATTTATACAACACAGAACACAACCACTTTATTATATGATCACGGAGCATCCATAAAGTATAAAACAAAGCAGGTTACCTAAGAACATGAACTGCTCCCAAAGTATAACGATAAAAGAGCCTTTTACATATGTACCTTAAGTATGTAGACAAACTCAATGTTAGGTGTGAGCTTGCTTTTGCCGGGTGATCTCATGTATACGAGGTCTAATTTGAGACAGTCAAGCTCACGTCTCCCCATCAACACAAAGAAGCCTTTATTTTTTCTGATTGTTCATATGTGTTGGAGTTGAAAACCCCTGTTCACAACAAAATGTTGTGGAGAACTGTAGAATAAACAATACCATTCTTCAGCCCTCTGAACGGCGACTCCATATCACAACTAGGATTGTCCACAATATCCCTTGATGCTCTCATTTGGGGGGGGGGAATAAAATCTATTCATATTCTGAAAATAAAAATATTTTCATACTATACTACACTAAAATGTTTAAACGTTTATTTGATTGCCCTTGAATCTTCCTGCCACATTTGGCATCCTCTCCTGCTGCACCCTTTGAGAACCACTGGCCTAGGAAACTGCCCAGCAGAAAACCCCAGTAAGACAGGGCAAGAACTGGGAACAAAGGAAATCTGCCTAATACTAGGCTGAACTATTCATCCCACTAGCCCAGGACAGTCTACTCTGACTTGCAGCAGCTCCCCAGGACCTCAGGCAAAGAAGAAGGGTCTTCCCTGGAGGTTGGACCTGGGCCTTCTGCACCCAAAGCAGGTGATCTCAGTGGTGGATGGTGACCAAAGGGACTAGGAAGGCAGAAAGCAAGGAGGCCAGCTGTATGTAGGGGGAGCTGGAGCCAAGGGCAGCCAGAGCCAAATGATTCTCGTTTTATTGTTATCCCCATGCTCCTTCCTGCTGAGTTCTGCAAGGGCAACACTGAGACCAAGGAGGAGGAAGTGGGCAGGAACAAAGCAAGGGAGCTTGAAGGAACCAAGAGGTTGGTTGGTGAGGCAGTGCTCCATTTGTCCTAACGGAACGGCTTCCACTCTGGTAGCAAGTTTGGGACACTGAGCCCCAAAACTATTATTACCGTATTGGTATAAATATAAGCCACACCTGAATATAAGCTGCACCTTTAAAACTGGAGGGGAAGGAGAAAAAGAAAAGAAAAAAATACCCAAATATAAGCCGCTCACTTCCTTTCTGCTCCTGGCTGCATACTGGGTGGTGGTGGGGAGCTGCATTGTTGGCGGTCTTTCCCCTTCCTCGTTCTCCCCCTTCCTGGCTTTGGGGGAGAGGACAGGGGGCTACGTACGGGGCAGGCACCGCTTTGCCGCACTCCTGGCGTTGTTTGCCCCGTGCTCCTGGCTGCACACCATAAGATTGCGAATATAAGCCACACTTTAACTTTTCACGGTCGAAGTTTGGCAAAAAGTGAGGCTTATATTCAGGCCAATACGGTAGAAGGTGATATCTCCACAAGCCAACCTGTTCCAGAGGAGTCTGGTGCAGCAAAATGGCATGTCAGGTTTGCAACTCATTGCTCCTGCATGTCTGTCACTTGCTCTTCTGTGAGTGCTGTCTGCAGGAACACAGCCACCTTCTTCCAGTCACAATGGAAGAGGGGGAAATCTTGCCTGCATACACCCCATACATTCAGAACATGTACTCCCACTCCCAGGTATCCTGGGGACTGCAGCTTGCTAAGGGAGCTGGGAACTATAGCACTATGAGGGATAAGCTACAGTTCCCAGGAGTCTCTGGAGGGATATGGCTTAAACATATGGTTGGCATGCAGCCCTGGTCTCACCCTGCAAAGGGAGGGGAATGCTATTTCCCACCTTCCACCCCTGAAAATGGTAGCAAGTGCTGGAAAATTCACAGGTTCCAGCAGCAGCAGCAGCAGCTGTTCAAAATGGCGCGAGGGCAGGGGAATGGACTTGTGGCGTATCTGCCCACAATGACGCCATGAGTGCTGTCCGATAGGTGCCAAGGCAGCCAGTCCCCAGGGCAAAAGGTTATTTCCCGGCAACTACATTTAGCAGTCTTGAGTGCTTGGGAGAGGGGGGGGGGGAGGGAGATGGTTTCCTGACAATGGGACATCTAGGTGGATTAGGGCCAGCAGTGCAGTCTGCTTGGAAGGGAGAAACTACAGAGTCTGTGAAAACCCCAACAATGTGGCATTGTCTGGTATATCACTGTAACAGAAAAATAATCATTACTTTGGGAGTGGGGAGGCTGAAAACTGTTGCCCCCATTGTAAGAAGGAGCTGTTTAGTCCGGCCTTCTGATGGATGCCTTTTAACAGCAGCTACAAACCACTCCCCGCCCCACCCCCACCCCCACGAACACACAGAAGGATGTTTCTTTTTCAATGCTGCCGTTTCTTAGGTATTTCAGAAAGCCAAAGGCTTTTCCAAACTAATGAATAGCTTTGCACATCTTTCCATCAGGATAGCAGTCTATTTATTGATATCATGGCCGCATGTAGCCCAAGGTGTTACCACCTCAAGTCAAAACCCACTCCCTGTGTCCCTAATCTCAGCTGGAGGAGGAGCTCCTGGTGAAGAGGCACCAAGCTCTAGAGAAAGGCACAAATTATCAGTGTCAACACCTTAATTTCCTTCCTTAAGCAGGCTCCCTGCTCAACCTTAAGACACAAGCCCCAGCCTACCACTCCTCTGTTGCTGAGCAAAGCAGCCGTTTGGTGCCCTCAGTTAAGATGGCCAACATTTCTTCACAGCCATTGGAAAGCACCCTAGAAGCACTGGATCTGAGCCTTTGCGAAGGCAGTAGGCAAGGAATTGCCCTGAAGGGACATGGCTGAAACTGCAGTCCCACAGAAAGCATCATGTTTGGTCTTTGTTTTAACTTAAAGACTGCCCACCTACACAACAAATACACTGTTTTAACTGTGGCACACACAGCCTACCTTCAAGCACATAGCTTCCTCCAAAGAACCCTGAGGGCTGTAGTTTGTTGAGCATGCTGGAAATTGTAGTTCCATGGGGGGTGTTAAACTACAGTTCCCAAGATTATCTGGGGGGAAGCCACATGCGTTAAATGCATGAACTGCACACAGTGTCTAATGCCTGGGTCAGAAAACCAGCTATGGCCACAATGACAAACAAGCAGTTATGACACACAGACAAAAAAAAACCCCACACATCCCAAATCCCACAGCCCTCTGGGAACAGTTAGCTTACTGATGGCCAAGTAATATTGCCTGTGTCCAATGGGGTGGGGGCTGTTTATACAATCAAGAGTCAGACACTTTGATCTTCAAGGGTTATCCTAAGATGGTAGTATCTGGCAGTTGCAGAATTTTTTGTCCACATTTATCGCTTGTTTTTACATATTTATATTCTGCTTTTAGGGCGGGGGGAGTTTCACAACAAGGCAGCTTGCAAAACAGCTAAAAATGATCACAACGAAAAGAAAGCAACAACAAAACAAGTCAGCCTGCCACAATAAATATCCTAAAAGGCTTTCCTGACTAGAAGCTCTTGGGTTACCCCCAGCCCTCCTGTTCTGTTGCAGAGCTGTGAGCCTACCCATAGAAGAAACCAATCCTCCTTCTGCTTCTGCTTGCCTCAAGAGGAATTGCTCTCAAAAGGAATCTGGGTAATATGGAAGAGCGAGGCTCTGCCCCCCCCCCCAGAAAATGCCAGCAACCTTTTTGGCATCCTGAATTCTGGTGCCAGTTCTGGCGTTGGTGCCAGGCTCAAACGATCCAGAGGCTTCTTACAGACTGCTTATCCAGGAGGCTGACACGGGAGCCCCTTTCTCCCAGGATCCCTTCCTGGACCACTTCAGCCTTGGATCCCTCACCAGGCTAAGCCCTTGCCTCCATCCCCACTTCCAGGGCTGCACCTAGGGACGGATTAAAAACAAGCAAACACAAAACCCCATCCTGGCTTCAGCAGAGCGGCATCCCCTCTGGTCTTCCACAGTTCTCTGTAGCGGGATGGCAGAGAATCCTACCTTTGTCTCCAAAAGCCTTGGCGCCTGCTATATATGGAGCAGCTGCTCATGGGCCACAGTGCCAGGCCCTGCCAGGAAGAACCCTGGGCTGAGCAGCAGCAGCAGCAGCAGCAGCAGCAGGCTACCCCTTCTCTCTTGGGCTGCTGGCATCCCCAGCGACCAGGAATTTCCGACCCTCAGAAATTGCTATTTATTTCAACTGCTAGTCGTCTAGCAGCTCGGTCGGTAGAGTATGAGGCTCTTAATCTCAGGGTTGTGGGTTTGAGCCCCACCTTGCACATAGGATTCCTGCACTGTAGTGGGTTGGACTAGATGACCCCTTGTGGTCCCTTCCAACTCTACAATTCTAAGATTCTATGAAAAACACAGGGGTGTGTGTGCGTCTGCTTTGGTGTGTGTTCTACTTTGAGTAGGACTTTGCTGGGTACACCCCATGCTTTATTATTTTTTATAAGAAGGACAAGTGTCAAAATTTAAGCAAACGAATCAATGCATAAAACACTAGGTTCTGCTGGGTCAGCAAATTGGGGTGAGGAATGGGACATAGTAGCCACTAGAGTGGCAACAACATCAAGGTTTTCTCATTGAGCAGAGTTTTTAGCATACAGGAGTGGGTTTTTTTTTAAAGGTATTAACTTGCAGTCCAAAGTGTTACAGTCTGTTCTACTAAATGTGGAAAATTCTCTCTCTCTCTCTTTCTCTCTCACGCACACACACGCGTAATCAAAGTGAAAGGTAGGAAACAGTTTTATGTTTTCCCAGAGCTGACCACTCTCTTTGGGCCAAGATGACCCTCTGCTTCCCAACATTCAAAACCCCTGACTGCCTATCTAAATATTTACCTAAGAATACTCAAGTGAAGCAGAAGGTCTTTATCCCCGAAAGAACAAGGAAGCCGACAGCAGGGATTCTAAAAATATGCAGGACTCCCTGGGACTCAGATTTCCAAACCAAGAGTCCAGCCCTCAAGATACTACAGATTACTTAGATAAGTAAGGCCAAACACACGCTGCTGCAGAAAGACAGGGAAGAACCTCAGCAACCCTCTCTGTAATATTTTCAGGAATTACCCCAAAGGTAAAGGTCAGGGGTGGAGAAACTCTGGCTCCCTAGATGCTGGACTACAACTCCCATGTGCCATCATTTCTGATCACTGGCCATGCTGGCTGCAAGGACCTATGGGATTTGGAGTCCAAAAGCATATGGAGAAGCCCAATAGGTTCCCCACCCCAGGTCTCACCCTTTGGAGTAATCCCTGAAAATCTTACAGGGAGGGTCTCTTCCTATCTGTTGGGTATTTTATTACAATCAAAAAGATATAAATCTCATGAAATAAGCAAATGCTGCTTGGGTTAGACCTTCAGTGTAAAGCAACGCCCATCTTAGCATGTCAAACCATGAGGGAATGTTACTTGAATGGCCCACGACTATCAACCAACGCCTAAGGACATGTTGAACACTGGATCTGCTCCAAGGCACAACCAAACCTGGCCTTGAACCCTTCTCACAAACAAAGGTGAAGTGGCCCATGGTCATGGGGAGTAGTGGATCTGTTCCTATTTCTGCACCGTCTCCAACACCCTATCAGCATGAAAGGGGAGCCTTTATAGCTGCTGCAAAGAAGCATTCACACCGAGTGAGAGGAGTTGAGTCAGCCACTGAGGATTGGCTCCCGGGGTCATTCCAGAGGAGGCATGTGGCAAGAGCCCTGAGGAGGAGTCATTCTGTGTGCTCCAAAGCTGAGGAACACTTCAGTTTCAAGAGTGTGGTGTGCAAGTGCTATTGCTCATGATGGAACTTCAAGGAAAACACAAGTTAAGGCACTCTGAAAGAAGACACTTGAGCACTCCAAACCATTTGCCCATTGCTGTGCACTACCTCTAGCAGAAAGATAGTGCAGAGAAATCTGCCCTGATCACTGCAATGCACCCCTAATTATTATCATTGTATAGTTATAAGATTATTGCATAATCTTGGGAGGCTGTATACTCTTAGAAAGGGGCATGGCTGTGGCTACCATGAAGGGGGCCTTCACTTCTGAATTTGCCACAAGCAGCCTGTACCACTTTAGACCCACATGATGGATTGCTCCTCCATACAGAACAAGAAAAGCACCCCCATGTTGAATGGTTTATTTAAGGTTCATTAGTGTTCCACCGGTGTATACCTCTTTAAAAGTTAGAATGTAATCCTGCAATCTAGTTTAGCAGCTGTACAACAGGTGTTGCTATGTTTATGGTAATTGAGTAATGATATGTTGTATAAAAGGAGTGTTATGCATCTACCCTGCACCCCTGGCAGGTGGGCTTTGGCTGGGGTCATGTTTCTGTAAAGTTCTGAAGATGTAGTATACTTTCTGTTATTCCCCCCCCCCAGTAATTAAAACAAAGCAAATGGTTTATTTGCATTCCATTATTTATGTGCAGTTTTCCTCAGCGTGTTTTCCGCGGCACATTTGCCCCTCCTAATTACACAACAACCCACTGCAGAATTAGGTGTCAGGAAGGGACCCATATATAGCCTTTCCCCCAAGTGCTACTTCTGTTATCTGCATGGGCTTTCTTTGTTTAAGGAAGACATTAAGGTTATGGTGTGAGGCTCTGCTTGCAGTCTGAAGTGGCAAAGGCCAGAGACACATTCTGCAAGTCTGAGAACAGTGATAAGAAAGTTCACCCTCCTTCTTCACACAGCAATGGGCAGGAGGGGTCCCTTCAGTGCCACCCAGTCCTGTCTCAGCAGAAAACAGAAGACAGCAGAGAAAAGAAGCATGGGAGACCTACCTGGGTATCTGAAGAAGTGTGCATGCACACGAAAGCTCATACCAAGAACAAACTTAGTTGGTCTCTAAGGTGCTACTGGAAGGAATTTTTTATTTTATTTTGTTTTGACTATGGCAGACCAACACGGCTACCCACCTGTAACTGGATATTCGCTGTCGCCTATTCAGCCCATGGTCAAGTTAGGAAAGCAAAGCTACTGCTTTATTCCATTAGGAACACTTTGCAATGTAAGGTGAAGACTAACAAAATAAGAGGAGCTATACATTGCACATAGTAGACCCCAGGTATAATCCCCAGTGACATTTCCAGGTAGGAACAGAAAAGACTTGAAGCCCTGGGGAGCCACCGCCAACCAATGTAGACAATATTGGGTGAGGTGGAGCCATGGTCTGACTCAGTGTAAGGCAGCTACCAATGTCAAAGACATTTGCCTAGAGAAACGCTCATAGCTACGTGACAGAACATCTGCTTTGCATGCAGAATGTTCCAGGTTCAATCTCCAATGGCACCTGCAGGTTGGCCTGGGAGACTCCCCCGTCTGAAACCCTGGAGAGCAGCTGCCAGTCAGTGCAAACAGTGCCAAGCTTGATAGAGCAATGGGTCTGGTTCAGGATCAAGTTGCTTCCTTTGCTCCCAAGAGATCCCCAAAGATCTCACCAACAGATAAAGAACAATAAAAGCCAAACGGCCTGTGTGTGATTAGGCCAGGAGCCACGGAAAGTAAGAACGGCAATTTTCGAGCCCTGGTGGACAGAGGACCACTCCACCTTCTCAGTCGCGGGAGACTAACGTGGTCAGATGTGGGGGTGGTGAAAGGAAACCAAGAGCTTCATCCTCATGTTCAAATTAATCACTGCAGCAATTGGGGGAAGTGGCAGAAAACCCCCAGCCTCAGCAGGACACTCGTGGTGCAAAGAGGCATGAAGGGATCCTGACCATCTTAGCGGAAGGAAAGACCCACAGCAGCAGCAAGCTTCCCCTTCACCTCCCCCCAAAGGCTTCCCAGAGGTTCCTGCAGCAGCAGCAGCTGCTCCTCCAGCATGACGTAAGGCTCCCCGGGGGAGGCAGGCAGCAAGGCTGCATTTCGCATGCAGCCAGCAACCTGCCCAGACTCGGTGTAAAAGCCCAGGGAAAGAGGCCTGCTCTTCACTAGCCACAGGTTGCCTACAAATTGAATTTCACACTTGTGCACCCTTGAACAAAGCCCAGGTTGGCTGGAGGGAGGGCGGCGGCAGCAGCTGAATCAGGCTTTCCTGAGCAGTGCTGGCCTGCATACTCACTGGAGGCCAGGCCTTTCTGCCATCTGTGGTGCCCCTTCCTCTGAACCACAAGCACGCCTTGGCTGACCTGTCTGTGTTGCAGGTCTGTTTTAGGGGATGGCTGCAGAAAAACCCACCTCGCATACAGAAGGTCCCAGGTCAATCCCCAACGACATCTCCAGTTAGGATCAGGAATGTCCCCCTGGCCTGAAAGCCCCAAGAGCTGCTGTAAGTCAGCAGAGATCACTCACTAGTCTACAACTGGAGGGTAGTAGGCCACAGCTTGGTCCAAGGTGGGTCGCAGCAGCAGCATTATCACCATGCAACTATATGGTAAAGGATTGAGAAATGCCCCCCATGCATGTTTGGGTAAAAAGTGGGTCCTGGGTTCAAGAAGGTTGAAGGCTACTTGCATAGGCAACACAGAGCTAGATGGACCAATGGGTAGCTTCCCATGCTCCCAATTCAATCAGCTCTTCATTCAGAACCATGAGGACTAGAATCTTACTTTCTTTTTAGGTGAAGGACTGTAGCTCAGTGGCAGAGCACTTGCTCCACACCCAGAAGGTCCCAGGCTCAGCTCAATCTGTGATGGCATCTCCCAGTAGAGCTGGAAATGCCCCCTGCCCAAAACTCCAGAGAGCTGCTACTGGTCCATGCAGATACTGAGAGAGATGGGTCAAAAGGTCTGTCTCTGCATAAGGCATCTTTCCATCTTCCTAGGTTTGCTAATGGCACCTTCACATTTTTTAGGCATGCTCGCGTTCACCTGCAGCAGCCAGGGCAAGGGCTGAAGCCGCATCGTCTCACCTGCTCCGCAGGACTCGGGAACTTCCACTCATTCCCTTGGAGGGCAAGAAATGCTCCTGGCAATTCTCTGCCAGTTATGCAGGCCTCCTTATGCTTTAGAGCCATGTTTCCCAAACTTGGGGTCTCCAGCTGTTTTTGGACTACAATTCCCATCATCCCTGACCACTGGTCCTGGCAGCTGGGGATGATAGGAATTGTGGTCCATAAACAACTGGAGACCCCAGTTTGGGAAGCCCTGGTTTAGAGTAATGGTGGGGGCCTTCTCAGGTAATATGCTTCACTGTCCCCTGCTTCCTACCCTCGCCAAGTGTTTTTTGCAGGACTGGGATGTGCCCTTCAACTCCAAAAATGCTTCTTGCTTTGCTAGGATATAGGGGTGTGGGGGTGTAAACTAGGCTATAAACAAAGGCCAAAATTGCATTGGTTCCTTTGTACACTTTGCCTCTAGCCCTGACTGTCCCGGCATGTGGCTTCCTAAAAGGGAAGGTGGCCCTGAGACTGAACGATTTTCAACTTCCCGGATGCAGCGCAACTGACATGGGGAAGTGGATCAGACGAGGCAGCCAGCCAATGAGAAGGGACACAGGCAGCAGGAAAGCCAACCCTTCAAAGGAAGTGCAGCAACAGATAAAAGCATGGGTAAGCAAACTAAGGGCTCCGGAGAGGGGCCGGATCCAGAAGGCAATTGGGCCTGATCCGGCCCATGGACTGTCTGGGAATTGCCGCGTGGATCACCAGTGTGTGCATTCTTTCCCTCTCCCTCACATGGTGGCGGCGGCAGTGTCCCCTCCCTCCCTCCTCCTGGCTTCTCCCTGCCCTGCCTAGAGAAGTAAGGGGGCTGGGCTTTGTTGGTGCCAGCAGCAGCAGTGCTCGCCATTTTAAGCAGCCCCTCTCCGGAGCCCTTTCATCGTCCTGCCCCCACCGCCAGCCCCTGTCGCTCGCAAGACACAGGTAAGCAGCTACCAGGGCTCGTGGTGCTCTTGCATCATTTTTCCCCTTCAAAATATAGTCCAGCCCCCAACAAGGTCTGAGGAACAGTGGACTGACTCCCTGCTGAAAAGGTTTGCTGACCCCCTGGATAAAAGGGCCTTGGGCCAGGGCCAGGACACCTGCTTTGCATGCCGAAGGTCCTAAGCTCGATCTCCAGCATCTCCAGGTAGCGCTAGGAAAGACTTGAGAGCTGCCGCCAGCCAGTGTAAACAGTACAGAGATAGATGGGCCAAAGGGTTAAAACCATTCTCTGCCTCCAGAGTAGAACCAGAAACCACTGCTTAGGGAAGGTGCTCAGTGGCAGAGCATCTGCTTGGCATGTTTCAGGTCTGAGGTCCAATCCCTGGCATCTCCGGGTAGAGCTGGGAATGTTCCCTACCTAAAACCCTGGAGAGCCACTGCCAGTCAGTGTAGGCAGTGTTGAGCCAATGGTCTGACTCAGTAGAAGCCAGGCTCCTAAATTCCAGAGTCTTTCTGCGTAGAGTCTGAGACCAGACATGCCTTATTCCAAGTCCACATTGCACTTTAATAGGAAGCAGTTCACACTTTCAGCTGAGACTCATTAAGAGAAGCAGGGAGACGTGTCTGGACCAGCCTTGAGCCATCAGCCAGCGGATGATAAGCATCAGCTTAGCACATCAACATGTGGATGGGACTCAGTGTCCTTCTGATATGCCAAAGGAAGTCGGGCAACTGGCACAGAATCTGTATTCTTGGGGAAACTCAGCTTAAATCTCTCCCTCCAGCAAATAAAAAAAAGGGGGGGTGTTCTGGCTTTACATCTGCGAAGCTGCAGATAACGCTGCCCAGTGGCCAAATCTGCCTGGTGGCTTCCATTGCTCACTAGCCCCTTTCCTTCCAGCCTCTGTGCCACTCTTGGCCATGAAATCCCAACTCCTGCCAAGGCTCAAATCCTGGTGTCAGAGTCAAGCATGAGAGAAGGGAGAGCTAATGCAAAATGCATGAGTCAACGGATTAGTACGCGAACACGGTATTTCTTTTTACAGGGTGCCAAGCGAATCATCCACATGCAGAACACAAGCTGGTCACTGAGTACATCTAAGTCCCCTTCCGCCTCTCTCTCCCCAGCAAGCAGCCAGCCCACCTGGGGCAGCCACCTGTACAGATCAGGTGTGGGGAACCTATGGCCCACGGGGTATTGTTGAACTGCAACACCCACCACCCATCCCTGGCTACAGGCCATGCTTGCTGAGGCTGATGGGAGTTGTAGTTCAGCAACATCTGGAGGGCCAAAGGCTTTCCACACCTGGAGGCAAAGGCTGGTTTAGGTGGCAGCAGACATACTCTGCATTTCAGTGGCACTTTTCTGCATGTTTCACACACAATGAATCCTAGAGTTAGAAGGGACCACAAGGGTCATCAAGTCCAACCCCCTGCAATGCAGGAATCCTTTTGCCCAATTTGGGGCTCAAACCCACAACACTGAGATTATGCTCTACTGACTGAGCTATCCAACATTGGTTGCTCTCAGTAATCTGTAAAACAAGAGGAGAGTACTTTGCCTCCCCAAACCTGGAACCCTCCAGATGTTTTGGACAAATTGCTGGTACTGTTCAAGAGTGCTTATTCCAAAACACGTCTGGAGAACAGCAAGGTGGGGATAGATAAACTTTTTTTGCGGGGGGCCTAAAGTTAAGAGTTGAATCTAAAAATTGTTGGCTCATTTGTACACCTCCACAAATTCCTAATAGGATGTATCCTAATTGTAAACTGTTTAGAGAAGAAATATTGTGTAAAAAGTGGGGTATAAAATAAAGAGGAACAACCGTTTTTTTGAACTGTGAATAAGACTGTCCATCTGAGCAGGTCATTATAAGAACCATGTAACATCATACATGTGGTGCCTGAGTTTAGCTCACTTTCCTCTTCTCTCCTCATCCCGTTTTTCCTTTTGTGTCAAGTCTTTTTTATACTGCAAGCCTGATGGCATGCTCTGTGTCATTTTACTGCTTTGCAAGCCACTGTGTGAGCTTTTCCAGCTGAATGCTTTGAAAGAAAGAATGAACGAGGGAAGGAACGCTCTCAGTCACTGCAGTTACATCAATTCTCCTGTGGTGGCTGTTAGTCTGGGTTTATTACCCCGGACTCTGTAATCTGAGTGCATGAGTGAAACGACTGGCTCAGCTGGCTTGCTACTGGACACTCCAGCCAGCAGAAACCACACACCCCTGCCCTGCCCAGCAAGGTCTCAAGCAAAGAAGAGGCACTCCCAGGTCTGCTTTAACTGGAGACACATGTCCTCCACCACTGAGCAGTGGACCATCCCTGAGAAAACACATTTACAATAGCACGTCACCACAATAATCCCCACTTTTTGGACCATTTGCAGTGGTGCATAACAATCTCTGCATGTGGCAACTGTGACCATGAGGAGTACCTTAAAGCAACCTCTACATCACACCTGCAAAGCCCTGGCTTCTCTGAGGCAGAGAAATAAGCTATGATCTTTAGTTGAAGACTCTTTGGGTGCATCCTGGGCAGGGCCCTGAGCAGCCACCAGGATCAGTCAATATATGACAAGAGCTTGTGGCTCATAAGGGGGAGGGGCTCAGTGGCAGAGCACCTACTTTGCATGCAGAAGGTCCCTGGTTTGATCCGCAATGGCATCTCCAGGTAGAGCCGGGAGACAACCCTGCTTGGAACGTTGGAGAGCTGCTGGCAATCAGTGTAGACAATACAGAGCTGGGCAGACCAATTGTCTGACTCAATACAAGCCAGGTTCCTGTCTCTCCAAGCTCTACCTGCAGATTCCAGGAATAGAGCCCGGGACCTTCTGGAAATGCCTCCCCCTCCCCTCCCCGCCTGCCAGTAACCCTGCCTGTCAGCATAGACCATCCTGGACCAACAGTCTCACTCACCATAAGATGACATCCACAGAGAGTGTTGCTTGTTTATCTGACCAAAGTGGGCCTTTCCTTCTCTGACCAAGGAAGCCACAGGCTGCATATTCCAAAACATTTTGGTGGCAGCTTGGTTGGCCTAAGGCGTTGCCCTAACCCTGAACTTTGGAATCTTTCTTATGGGCCAAGGTTGTCCTCCTGCGGTTGATTTGTTTACCATCTAGCCTGAGGAACAGTTCCGAAGAACTTGGAAGTTGGCACACTATTTTGTGATGCTGCGGTTGTCCTAAAAGGGGGGCGGGTATTGCTCTGATAGCAAGAGCGGTGCAGAGAATAAGCTTTTCTGTTGGAATCGGTCTGGCACCATGTACATCCTCCTGCTGCAGCTGCCATCCACTCAGATAACGTGGCCCCGAATGCAGACTCCTTCCTACAGCTCTACTAAGGTTCTAAACCTGCTACTGCAACTGGGAGGAGAAACTCCAAATGGCACTGATATAACAAACACACTCAGGAGAAGGCGGCTCTTTGAAGTCATTTGGGGTATCACCTGCTGTGGACAGCAGAGAACAATGTATGGGAGGGAATCTCTGGCCCAGGGGCCAAAAGGTTCTTTATCAGGTCCTCCTCCCACTTGTCCACACACATCCCTCCCTGGGCCAGTTCTGTATGATTCTTGAGAGCTTTCCCCTGGCCAGAGATGTGCCCTTGAAGTCTGTTCATACCGCTTAGTTGCCTGGATGGAAGACAGGTGTGTGCAGTGCTAGGAACCAGCCAGGTGGCACATTTTTGCGACTGACGTGGGTCCAGTTGTGACCACGTGGAGCTCTCTGGATGCCAGGTTGGTGACTGGGGAAAGCAAAATGTCACTTAGAGAAGGATCTGAAATATTTTCCTTGAAGCTTGAATTTATTTTATTCTGAATTGTTTTATTTGATGATTTAATGTGTTGCAAACCACTTTGAGATCTGTTCTTTAAAATATAAAGTGCTATAGAAATGAAATTTATCATAATAATAAACACCGGGGGGGGGGGAAGGTGCCTAGACATTCCATTGTGTGGCCTAGATTTAAGGTGCCATTTGGCGATTGAATTATATACTGTACCAGAGTTTCTGAGACTCTCTCTCTCTCTCTCTCTCTGTGTGTGTGTGAGAGAGAGAGATAGGTGTAGAAACTAGCCTACTGCACACAATGCTCCACCAGCTTTTGCCTCTGGCCCTGCCCACCGCTGGCATGTGGCCCCTGGAAGGTTAAGGTGAAGGGAACGTGGCCCTCAGGCCAATAGGGAGAATGGTAGGGAAGAGGACATCAACTCCCTGACTGCCTCTGAACACATATAGACTGAGTCAGACTGAGGAACGACTAATAGGAGGAGTGCAGAGGACGCCTTGATCTTCCCCACCTGAAACAAAACACGTCTCTCCCCTATCGGTCTCTGCAGCTGCAGCAGGCGCTGTGACTCTCCAACAGTTTGACTTCACCCCCAAAGACACACTCATCCGTCACCATCTGAGATAGACAACTTAAGCCTTAGACTGAGCAGAGCCATGACTAAATCCCCAGGTGGACCCAGGTGACCTTGGGTCAGCTAGTCTCACTCAGCCTCACCTACCTTATTGCGTCGTTGTGAGGAGAAAAGTGGGCTGGATCATATAGGCTCCCCTGAGCTTTTATAAACATGTAATAAATAAGAGCAAAGAGTTTGGGACCACGGGACCCATGGAGTTGCTGCCGGTCAATGTTGACAATACTGGGGTAGATGGACTGATGGTCTGACTCAGGATAAGGCAGCTTCCTATATATAGCTCAGTCGGTACAGCATAGAATCCTGGAATTGTAGAGTCGGAAGGGACCCTGAGGCAGCGATGGAGGAAGCCACTCGGGTGCCTGGGGCGGCACGACCAGGGGCAGGGCGAGCCGCCCATAGGGGTGGGGGCAGGGCCGGATTGAGGTTTGATGAGGCCCTAAGCTACTGAAGGTAATGGGGCCCTTTATATGTCCAGCTGTCCTTTGTCAACAACAAATTATCACTGTTTTTTGTGTTGAACATATGCTATATGGTAATTTATGGACCTAATAGGTATCTAAAGCCATTTGCACATAAAATACAAAATATGTATTTTATCTAAGTAATTGTTGAACTGAAATACAATTAATAAGTATATTAATAGTGAAATGCTTTTTAATTTTTTGGGGGGCCCAGGAGAGTAGGGCCCTAAGCTATAGCTTGTTTAGCTTATATGTAAATCTGGCACTGGGCAGGGTGAGCCACCCATAGGGGCAGGGCGCACTGTGGGGCCTCTGGAGTCTGCCTTCCCCCTACTACTCAGCCGCCCTACAGCTGGGGGGAGGCAGCAGGCCGACCATTTGGGCAGCGCAGGGGAGATGCGTGGCTTGGGCATGCTGCAGGCCCTGCGGTGTGTGCCACCCGGCATTTTGTCACCCCCCAGTGTTGACACCTGGGGCAGCCCTCACCCAGCACACACCCCTTCCTTCGCCCCTGCCCTGAGGATCGTCTAGTTCAGGGGTCAGCAATTTTTTTTAGCCGCGGGCTGGTGCACTGTCCCTCAGACCTTGTGGCAGGCTGGAGAAGTGGCACGGGGGGGGGGGCTGGAAGAAGAGGCGAGGGGGGCAAGTAGTCCTCCTCCCCACCCCCACCCCCAGCCGCTGTGCTAACTTTCCCAGGGGCTGCCACCACTGCTGCTTCTCGTGGGTAAGCAGAGCGAGCTTGTCTGCCCCACAGGAGAACCAGGGCGGTGGCGGGACGATGAGCAGCACAAAAGGGCTGGCTCTGGAGAGGGGCTGCTTAAAATGGCGCTCACCCAGCTCAGCCCAGTCCCCTTCCTCCTCTAGGCAGGGTGTGGAGAAGCCAGGAGGAGGGAGGGAGGAGGCACCACCGCAGTGTGTGTGTGTGTGAGGGAGGAGGGGGAAAGACCCTGAAGGCAACTGGGCCTGATCCAGCCCGCGGGCCTTAGTTTGCTGACCCCTGGTCTAGTCCACCTCCTGCAGTGGGAGGAGGGTCAGGGTTGTGTGTTCACGGGTTGTACTAGAGCAGGGCTGTCCAATCTCGCAATCTACTGGTTGATCGGGGGGTAGATCACTGCCAAAAAATAATAATACTGTGAGTAGATTGCAGACTCTTGGAAGTTGGATGCCCCTGGACTAGAGGATCCTTGTAGTCCCTTCTAACTCCACAATTCTATGATTCTATGATTTATAGGCTTATCCTGAGAGCATGGCTTGAGTTCAGGCAGTCCCCAACCCAAGATTAACCACTGTTTGTCGGGGCCTGACTCAGGCCCTCTTGCACTGGGCAGTAACCTCTGAGCCTGGCCACTTACCTCCATGGAAAGATCCTTAGACGAGGGCTATGAAGCCCTAGGCTTAGCACATGCTGTTACTGCTCAAGGGTTTGGAGTACCAAGCCTTGAACCACATCCAGTTCTCAGCAGATCATCTGTGCTTCTGAACAACACCAGCACAATGCAAACATTGGGGCTGGCCTGATCCAGTACAGGACGCAGCTTATTATAGCAGGAACCATGGGGGAAGGGGTTTATGGGGGTAATTTTCTGGGGGTGACTACAATACCCACATCCATCAGCAAAGCCTTGTGGCAACAGGGTGTGCATGAGGACAACCGTGTCCCTTTCATCCATACATGTGAACTAGACATATGCTCACATTCACTTCCATGGAGCAGGGAGTCAGGCTGCAGCCGGAGAATCTCTTTTAATCTCCTTCCCAGAGCCTGCTATGCTGATGGTCAAGAGTGGAGACACTCACAATCTTCTTGATTGCAGCCCTTTCCTTTTGCTCAGGTTGCATTAGGAAAATGAAAAGGAATTTTGTTTGGAACAAGGAAAAGGAATTGCAAAATGGGAACACTTGCAAAAAAAAAAGGAGTAAATTTTGTACACACACACACACACACACACGTAAATAAAAGGACTTGGTGCTGGATTAGGCCAAAGGCCTCTCCAGTCCAACAGACAATCCTCAGGGTCCCATCCAACTCTACAATACTATGAGCCGTGAGGTATCCTGGACCTAAATTTTTGGATAACTCAGTTGGTTAGAGCATGGTGCTGATAACACCAAGGTTGCAGGTTCGATCCCCATATCAGACAACTGCATATTCCGGCATTGCAGGGGGTTAGACTGGGTGATCCACAGGGTCCCTTCTAGCTCTACAATTCTATGATTCTGTGCCATTCTCACAGCTTGCAACTAGATACGCCTGAGGGAAGACTGCATAAAGGACCTAAGAGCTAAGCATCATTCTCTCTGCTTGTGATTCCCAGCAAGCGGTATTAAGTGGTGTGCAGTGGGAGCAGAACAGGACCATTCTGGCTAGTAGTCTTCTGCTCCTCTGTGAATTTTGTCTAAGCATCTTTTAAGGCCATCCAAACTGGTAGCCATCACTCCCCCCCCCCCCCCCGTATCCTGGCAGAGAGGCAGCCGGGAGGCTTCAGCAAGTCCTAGTTCACTGGCTATGCCCACACAGCTCTAAGACAGAGTGGCAGGAGCCCCCTCGTCCAGCCAGCCTTCCTCCATCCTTGCTTCCAGAGAGTCTCAGCAAGAAGCTCTACCCAAGCGGAATGAGCCCTTTCCTGACAAACACGTGGAGAGTCAAATTGAAGTTACTAGTCCCTCGGGAGGAGAGAGACACCGACCTAATTCTGCAGCACTCTGGAGCATATCTTAACACACACCACAGTGTGCTGGCAAGCATGAAGCCAAGGGTAACTGCTACAGCTAGTCATATCTGGTCTTCCCTTCAGTTTCACTCCTGAGAAAGGGTCAACCTCCAGGTCTCCAGCCCTGACATCCGGAGGAGACTGGAACAGCCAGTCGGAGGGGCTGCAAAGTTTCCTGCCCTCTCCTCGAGGGAGGGAGTTGTGTAACCATGGGAACCAGGCTGGAAGGAGGGCCAATCAGGTGCCCTCCAGGTGTTTTGAACTACAGCTTGCAGCCGCCCCAGCCAGCATGGCCTGGGTGGCACAGGAGGGCACCAGGCTGCAAAAGGATGATCGGCAGAGTCGGGCTCACATGGCTCAGCTGCAAGGAGGAGATGTGTCCCTCTTTCTCTACAGAAGCCCAACACTGCAGGCTTCCCTTCTGCCACTCCTTCTCTCCTCACCCAGCAGGTGAGGGGAGGGTGTGCTCGTCTGCACCAACACACGCACAAACGGAGGCAGGGGTACCTCAACCAGGATGGGACCGGGAAGGCTCCCAAAGGCAGCGAAGAGGGAGCATACGAGAAAGGCACTCTCTGCACATGCTCACGGGCCCCTGGCTCTCTTACGCCCGCCCGCGCCACTGCAGGGGGAGGCTTCTGCGTGCCAAAGGAGTGCCTGGACCAACCTTGGTACGGATGCACAATCCAATGGCCACACTCCCGTAGGGACATCACCAATGCTACTCCTGCCTCCATAGGGAAAGGCAACTACATACTCCCCAGCCTTCCGGAGATTTAGGGGAGGGGGCAGAGCAGGCCGCCGCTCCCTGAGGGCCCTGTCTGCCAGCTTTGGGCCCCGAGTCCCCACCCCGACCCCTACTAGTCTGCCCGCTTGCCCCGAGGCCCTCCGTACCCCAGGATCGAGGCCAAAGGGCCGGAAAGCGGCGTCCCAGCAGGCCTCGCCTGTCGCGGCAGCAGAAGGGGTGACGAGGCCTGCTGTCGGGGCTCCCCAAGGAGAAGGGGGGAGGGGACGCGACGGGGACGCGCAGGGGAGGTTGTGCACCCTCGTGGGCAGGCCCTCCAGCCATAATCATGGCGGATTGGGGCCACCGCACGCGCCAAGCTCCCCCTCCCCCGCAAGCACAAATCTCGATGCTGGCCACCCACCCATACCCCTTCCTCGGCAACAGGGGGCGGGGAGTGAGGGAACGAGCGCCCAGTCACGCGCCCCCAAGGCACAGACACACCGACAACCATCGCCGGTTATAGAAATTTCGGGGCGGGGGGAGGGTGCGCGGAGGGGTGATGGAGACGCGCGCCTGGACCGACAGTTGGATGGAGGGGATAGCTCCTGTCCGGGGAAAACCGCCCCCACCCGTGTTTCTACCTCTTATGCCTTAAAAAAAGAAGAAGAAGAAGAATGAGGGGGAGGCTCTCCTCTATGCCATCCTCCTCCGCACCGTTTCCATGGCAACGCCACAGAGACCGGTCCCAGCAGCAGCTAAAGCCCCCCCTCCCGCTCCTCCGCCACCCCCGCACTTGCTCCCATCCTCCACCCAGACCGACGGACATCGCCCCTGAAATGGAGACGGGAAGCGGGGAGAGCGCTCGAAGCTGCCGCTGCATCCGGAGAGGGATTGCGAAGGGGGATTCCCGCTGTCTGCAACCCACCCGGCGGGTGGGGGGAAGCCTTCGCTCTGCCTGTAGGTCCTCCTGCCGCCCGTCCGCCCGTCCGTCCGTCGGTCTCCCTCCCTCCCTCCTTGCTCGGCCACTCACCCGACGCGCTCCTGCTGCGCTGGGCTGGGGCGAGGAGAAGGAGGCGGTAGCGCGGGGTACCCCGCGGCGGCAGCCATGCCGGGCTAGTCCAGTCCGAGCCGTGGCGAGCGGTGGTGGCTCGGCGGCGGTGCGGGAGGAGGGGCGGCTAGGCGGGCGCGGGAGGGCTCCTGCAACGGCCGCCGTCAGCACCGCCGAAGTCCCCGCCCCGCACGCGCGCGCCTGCCTCCCCTTGCCAGGCGCCTCGTCGTCGGCGTCTTTTGGTTCTCGCTTCTTCGCCCAGCCGGCCCCGAGAGCGCGCCCGGGCGGTGCACGCGGGAGCGAGGGGCGCGCGCTTGCACGGCGGAGAGGGGGGCGAGAAGGAGAGGGGGCTGCTGGGCCGGTAACCCCTTCATCGCCGCTGCCTGGTGATGCAATGAGGGACCACCTCCCTCTCCCCCAAAAAGGGACCCCCCTCTTTTTGCGACTCGCCTTTGCGCGGGGAGGGGCTTGTTTCTAACAGAGGAGGGTCATCTGGGCATCTGCCCCTCCCGAGATACCCCCAGAGCATCCTATTCCTTTTTGCAGCTCACTTGGAGCACATTTCCTGACAGTCTCGCCCACCGCCCAGCGACACCTCCCGCTTTTAGGCTCGACCTATGACTCTCCCCCATTCCCCCTGCGTCCCATGGTTGCACAAGCAATTCATACTGGTACCGAGGGGTGGGGTGGTTAGGGGGCAAGCAAGTTCCTGCTGTGGAACTCTGAGGCTGCTCCACCTTCTCCCAGAAGGCCCCCCCCCCCAGTCTTGGAGGTGAGTCGCCCATGCAGGACAGATGGGGGGGATGGGCTCTGTCTTTGACTCTGTGGCATCCCCAGCCCCCCAGAAGAGGAACAGACTCTGGTCCTGTGCAGGAAACATAGGGACTTGATGGGAGAGCACCTGCTTTGCCTGCAGAAGGTCCCATGTTCAATTCCCTGCAGCATCTCCAGGTAGGCCTGCACACCTGAAACCACAAAGAGTTGCTGCCAGTGAGCATAGCCAGTACTGAGCGAGATGGACCAATGGTCTGACTCAATATATGGAGGTTTCCTGCGCTCCAATTCTCTCCCTCCCTGGATTGAGCAAGCTGTAGGTTGTTGAGATGTCCAAACAGGCAAAGCAGAATCAGAGACCACTGCTTAGGAAAGTTGCTCACAGAGCACCTGCCTTGCATTCAGAAGGCCCACCCTTGGCATTTCCAGATAGGGCTGGACAAGACCACTCCATGCAGACAACAGGTGTACCAATGGTTTGACTCTGTGCAATGCATCTTCCTAAGTGCCACATGAGACTAACTTGGCCATGTGAGAGGGGAGATGTTGCACCCCACATGCAGTGCCACAAGCATGGGTGCTTGGCAACATGTGGTGGTTATCCCAATATCTGGGAGGTGTCTAGAATGTCAAGGATGGGCACAGGGAGAAGAGCAAGGGAGCTGCTGGTGCTGCCTGGCCCCCCCCCCACAGCATCTGCCACCTGAGGCATTTACCTTAATGGTAGGGCTGGCCCTGATCCTAGTTACAGAAAGGCAGAAGTTCCATGGGGAACCACTGCAAGAATGTGACTGGGACCTATTCCAGATCAATCATCCATAAATGTGATACCATCTGGTCAGCCACTTTAAAAGTTACTAGTTATTGGCTATTCCAGAAAGTTTACAAGACTCCACAGCCTCTTGACACCTGGTAGCTGTCTGTTTGAGTGCCTACCTTAGGGGAGTGCTGATAAGAGCTGGAATGGAAGGAGGGTCAAAGTTGGAGCACCTCTTGCCACTGGGTTAATGTAGTGCTGTCGCCCTCTGGTGGCTGACACACAGGTGGTGAGTTACTGGTGGCCCATCTTTCTTGTCCTTGGGTGAGCAAGGTTTAACCTATTGGGTCTCTTGACTTGAGCCCAAGACAAGGACCATGTTGTTGGTGTCCATCTGTAGTGGGAGAGAATGGGAGTTGCCTCCAGGGGTGAAGTCAAACTGCTAGAGAACCACAGTGCTTGCTGTGGCTGCAGAGGCCAGTAACTCATAACTCCTGCCTCCTGCCTTGCCTTTGCTGCGTTAGCAGCACCAATATGACCTATCCAGGGTGCAAGCCTGGTCAGTGTGTCTGGAGGTCCTGGGCAGCCCAGATGACAAGACCCCGTCTCGGCCTCGCTGATGTGGTTCAAAGGAAAGCAGAGCAAGATGTTTGGCATCGGCTTGGCTGCAGCAGGAGTGGCTGGAAGGAAGTGTACAAGGTGCCACTGAATCAGCTTAGGGACTTCACTCTGAAACTATCACAGATCCTGTCTAGAGTTTTAAGACAACCAGAGACATAAACCAGGAAGGGAGACTCCACAGAGCACCTCTATTTCGGTTAACAGCCAATTAACCTTCCCTTGTCCATTTTCTGCTGTGTGAATTGAGTTTATTCGGATCTTCCATGAAACCAAGCCTGCATGACCCTCAGCTGAAGAGTGCTGGTTTCTGCCAGCAGTTGCATCAGAAGCAATTGACTCTTTGGAGCAAAGGTTTTCCATGTTTGCCCTGATGGTGCTTCTTGAGCCACAAACAATACGGCTCAAGCTCCACCAAGGTCAGCCAAGACAGCCACTCCCCTGATGAGCAGATCTGCCCTTGCCCTCTCTTAGCCTTACCTTCAGTCTGAATGATGCCAAGCTGTCAAAAGGAAAGTGGGAAACACAAGTGTCCTAAGTTGTCTTTGAAACACATGCAAGGGGTGTTAGAAGGGGGGCGGGAATCTGTCAGAGACAATGCAGTCACAAGGGACAGCTTTGCTCCTGCGGGAGGGCTCACCTTCATCTTCCAAAACAGCAGCTTGACAGCTTTTACTTTGAGGAGATGGCTAACACAGTGGGGCATTTTAGAAAAAGTTCTGCTAAGCCAGCCCTGCAGTGTCAGAGGAAGTATGTCTCTGTATACCAGTTTCTAGGAATCGCACATGGGGAGAGCACCACTGCGCTCACGTCCTGCTTTGGGGCTTCTTATGAGGGCAGGTGCAGGAGACTTGTGGCCCTCCAGGTGCTGCTGAACTAGAACTCCCACTGGCCTTGCCAGCATGTGCAATGATCAGGGAAGGTGAGTGTTGTGGTTCAGCCACATCTGGAGGGCTACAGGTTATCCACACCTGCATTGGGGCATCTGGTCAGTCCCTGTGAGAACGGGATGCTGGATGGGATGAACCATTGATCTGACAGCACCTCCACTAGTAGCAGGAGAGGAGCAACAGCTGGGACAACTGCAAAGCAGGTAAAACCTTTGCCACCATCTCCCTGCTTTGCCACTGCTCCCCCTAAAAGGAGAAAAAAGTCGCCAGAAACCCTGGACCCACTCATCACTGATTTGAAGCAGATAGCCTGATGTGAGACTTCTAGGTATGGTGGGAAGGCTAAAGGGGGGGGGAGAGAAAGAGAGAAATTTTGGGTTGACGTGAATGGTGTTGGGGTAGGGGTTGAGGGTTTTTATCTGCTAGTTAGTGGGTGGGAGTATTGCTTTGTTTATTGTTTGAGTATTGCTAATGTTTTCGTTGCTGTTTAGGGGACTGGTGTGTTGTGTTTACCCATACGTTGTATGAAATGTCAATGTACCATACAATTTCTTTTTTCCTGTGGTATAATGTATTCACACATATTTTTCTTTAATCTAAGGCACTTGTAGACCTTCGGGCGACATAAAAAAAGAAGCAAAATGTTCCTCTTTAGAAGCCATGTATGCCCTGCCCTGCTGGGGAGCACAAAAGGGCCCCATCCATCTCCACAGGAATCTAGATGTGTGCCCAGCATCTGGAATTTTGCCTGCCAGTCACATTTGGGCCAAACATTCCCAGAAAGCTGCAAGGGATAATAATACCCACACTCTGCTCTGTTCTTCAGGCCCACACCAGTTTCCTTTGATTGAGAGTGCTCTGTTGAGACTTGATCCCTCGTCTCCCAGGTCCTAGTCCAACCTCTGCACCACCACTGCCTCAAATGCTCTAAGACCCCCCAAAAACAGAGGGGGGAGTGGAATGAGGGGTGGTGCTCTTTTGCAGATCTGGCATTTCTCTCATCCCTCTTCCCGTCAAGTTCTGTGGAGCCCTGCTTTTTGCCACAGAACAAATGATAAACAGAACAGAATGGTCACATCTGAGAAGCACAGAAGATGATACTGAGGCGATACCTTTTTGTCAAACAGACCCTGGACCTTTGAAACCCTTCTGCAAGCATTTTAGCCACATGTAGGTTTTGCTTTTCTATTGTCCACCACACACAGGTGATCAGAGCAAAAAGTAGGGGTGGGGTGGGGAGGCTTGAGGCTTTAACTGTTTCAGCTCCATTTAGAGATATGACAGAAGCGCCTCATATTATTCGTGGTGTAGAAGAAATGGAGAGTGCTAGAACTCAGCGGGGTCATCCAGTGAAGCTGAATGTTGGAATATTCCAAGTGGATAAAAGGAAGCATTTTTCACATGGCATGTAGTTAAAATACGGAATTTGCTTCCACAAGATGTAGCAATGGCCACCAGTTTGGACAGCTTTAAAAGAGGATTGGGCAAATCTGTGCAGGATAAGACTGTCAGTGGCCACTAGCCAAGGTGGGTCCACGGTCAGAGGCTGAATGCCTTTCAATACCAGTTGCTGGGAATCACAAGAGGGGAGAGTTGCTGCTGCTGCACGATGGTCATGTTTGTGGGCTTCCTACAGGCATCTGGTTAGCCACAGTGAGATCAGGATAGTGGACAAGATGGGCCTTGGTGGCCTGATTCTGCCATTCCTATTTACTGTGTTCTTTGCTCTGATTGCTTTTCCTTTTGGGTGCCTGTGAAGTATACAGCTTTCTTTCTTTCTTTCTCCTGACTTGAAAGCAGCCCAGTAACATGGCACCTCTCTTATTTCCTGTCCATTACAAGATTCTGGTCCATTCTCTAAATAAACAAGCCCTACGCATCAAAGAAAGCAAAACCCACTAGCTAGCCAACCAGCTAGTTCTGTCTGGTATTTATATGAAGGAACATGCCTAGAAGTTGGAATAGTGGAGTTTTATTTGGGAGTTGAAAGGTAGGAGGAGAAGGCAGCAAACACAACCAGTCAGAAGAAACTGAAGCACCCACTTCTGGGAGTCGCTGAGTATGGGAAGAGCAATTCAGAGGAGCTAAATTTACGGAAAGAAGCATCTCCGTTAAAGTCTGTCTGTATTATAAGGCCCAGGCATAACACCCTAACCCAGAAAAGAAAAGTAGATCGCTTTGATGTTGATGGAATTTAATTCCTAGTTTGGGTGAAGCCAATCAGCAGCTCTCCCCCTTCTGTCTGGTGCATATGATCTGGGACTCTGCTGTGAGAAGCGCCTTAAACGAAAATGAAGTGAGAGGAAAGTGTCAGGACCTTGGAGAGCACCATCGCACAAGTGGAAAATCTACTACCTTAAAAAGCATAACCAGAAAAGATGTTCTTGCCTTTAGAAGACATCCAATGAAGCTGAATGTTGGAAGATTCCAGACATATAAAATAAAACGCTTCTTATTTCTTATTTTTTATTAATTAAATTTTTATATCACTCTTCATCTGTAGATCTCAGGGCTGTTCACAACATAGAAATACAATATAAAAACACAAAATATATAATATAAACAACAACAACAAAACACAAACCTGTAAACCCATCTTATCCCACAAACACACATAAAAGGGGTATAAGATGTCAATCAGCCAAAAGCCTGACTGAAGAGGAATGTTTTCAAGTGGTGCCTCATGTATGGTGGTGCCCCTCTTTTCAGCTGAGCTTTCCCCAGCCCTGGTTTTTGTGAATGTGCAGGTGTGAAAACCTGGACACTCTGCCTCTTCCTAATAGGGTTTCCCCCCGCACCTCCCTTGTGCCAGTTTCCCATTCTTCTGAAACAGGGGCACCGAGCTTGTGTCCTTCCAGATATAGCTGAACTACAGTTCCCATCATTCCTCGCCACTGATTAGGTTGGCTGCAGCTGATGGGAGCTGGAATCCAGAGACATCCAGGTGCCCAAAGATTCTCTGCTGCTGATCTAAGCTAAACATAGTAGGTTCCTCTTTGATCCTTCCCTTCTCCTTTCTTATACCCCACCCACCTTCTCCAATTTATCAACATTTCTCCTGAAATGCACTTAACACTGTGTTTCAAAAGGCCTCTCAATGAGCCATGCTGAGTGGAGCAACCCATTTGGCTGCCTCCTGTATGTTAGGTACATTCCACCTGCTAATGCATCCTTAAAGCACATCACCTTCTAATCTTGTGTCAGTGGCTGAGGCCAGCATTGCTCTGCCCTGGCTACTGTTGTTGGTGCATGTGTGCAGGCATGTGCTTTTGTGAGACAGGTTTGTATGAACATCAGTTGCGGATCTGATGACATGCTTGAGCCCTGATAATAGCTCTCCATCCCCCAAAGGGTACTTGCTTTCCATTCAGGAGTGCCTGGTTTTGGAAGAGACAACCTGACAGGCAGTCAGCAAACCTTGCACAGAAGGTGCAATTCCTCTTCAAAGCCTGCAATTGATGTAGGTGGACGGTGCTGCGTCTGCTGCTGAGGCAGAATCTACTGCAGAGCACAAGGGCCAGAGACAATGATTTATCTGGGGCAGCCAGCTGGGGATAGCAAAACAGCAGAGGCAACTCCGTTGGTATTTTGCACCACCAGGAGCTCAGTAGATTGCACACATTACTGCAAACAATCAGGTCAGGAGTCAACAGCAAAATAACCACAATCACCCACAGCCAGCCATGCTGTGACAGAGGGAGAGGAAGGTACCTCCTCCCTGGCTTTCCCATGCATAGGGGAAGGAGGAGACTCCACCGTCACATGTGCTTGAGAACAGGATCTTGGCCAGGTGGCCAGAAGGGGGGTGGCATCAGAAGAGACACTTTGTGGCTGCCTCGGGGTCCTGAGCCCTGTAAGCAAAATGCAGTGCACCTGAGCTGCCTGTTACCAGGCTTTGCCAGATTCACGCTTTCCTCCTCTCCCATCCATCTAGGATGAAAGTCTCTGTGCTAGTTTAAAAGAGTACAGCCTCCAAATGGAGAGTGCCAAATAGCATTCTACATGGCATAACTCCACGTGGGTGGGTGCAGTGTACATTTGTGGCCTTGCACCAGCGTTGACGTTCCTTTCTCCAGTAAGGGGAGTTGAGCTGAGAGCTGTTGTCCAGGTTTATTATTTGATTCGATTTAAAAGTGAGGAGCAGCTTGGGCAGCCCCTCCTCCCCACTCAGCTTCCCCACACATCCATGGCTGGGCCTGCGGGATGGCCAACTTAGCCCTGCCTTGCCTGGTCCCCTCTGCCTGCATTGCTTTGGAAAACCCCAATCAGGTTGCTTTATGACCTGCCCTGTGGGGGAATCCGGAGCAGCTGCCAAGAGGGAGGCTGGTTTTCTCTCCGCATGTACGTGGGAGCCCCAAGAGATGGCCCTTGCTGAGCTCGAGCAATTCATCCTGATTAGCGGCTGCTATTTGAAGGGATAATTGTTACATAATTATTCCGTGTGCTCAAAACACTGCTGTACATCTGTGGCCTTCCCTTGTTCTTTTCCCTGAACTAAACCAATATTCCCCCCCCCCTGCCTAGAACAGGGGTCAGAGGAGCCATTCTCTGGGCAAGCATTGTTGGAGAGGGTAGGAACAGGCTGTAGCCCAGCAGTAGAGCATGCAGAAGGTCCCTGGTTCAACCTCCAATGGCAATATCCAGGCAGGGGTGGGAATGTTCCATGTCTGAAACCCACAGGAGCTGCTGCCAGTCAGTGAAGTCAATGAGTGGAAAGCGCTAAAGCAATTGTTCCATAAGCACATGTTTCCACAATGAAACGTCCCCCCCCCTCACCCACCCCTGCTCCCCTTAAATCTGTCTTAAATCCTCAACCCTCTGGAGCAGATTGCAGGGACAAGGAATGCATGAGGAAGAGGGACTCCCATTGCACAAGGAGAATCCCTTGCGCTTGTGGGACTTATTTGTAGAATACCACCCAATCTTAAGCTAGATGGACCATTGGTCTATGGCAGTGGTTCTCGAAGGGTGCACCACACCCTGGTGTGGCAGGAGAGGGTGGCAAGTGTGGCAGGAAGATTCAAGGACAATCAAAGAAACAGTTAAACAGTTCAGGGAGTGTAGCATAGTATAGTATCAAAATAATGTTTTTAATTGCAGAATATGGATAGATGCCTTTTCAAAATGAGAGCAAGAGCATCAAGTGATAGTGAGAAAAATCCCAGTTGTGATCCAAAGATGTTTGAACAGTGTGCAACTCTGAGGGCTTTCCCTAAGCAATCAGAGACAGTGCCTGTGTAACATCTGTTTTTGCTCTGCCCAGTTCATGCCTCTCCTGATTCTGAGAGACAAGCAAGGAGGGGAGCTGTTGCAACAAGGGTTGGAGACACCTGTGACTCTTCACCAGCTTCTTGCTGCCTTTTGGCCTCCCTCCTCCCACTTTCCTGCTTCAGCTTCTACCTCTGATTCTGAATTTCTCTCTGCCATAGGCTCTCTCTGCTCATTAAGCCCTGTTACTCCTTCAGCTTCCAACACCACCTACCAGTCCTCTCCCTCTGACTACTCATCATCATTCCACCACCACTCCCCGGGTTCTGAGCCTTCTTCTTTTGGGGGTTCCCTAGGTAGTTCCTCCCACCATTCCTCTGCATTCCAACTAGTCCGTGACACTCATGGAGGGTGCAAAGCAGAGCTAGTGAGGAGTGTGTCATGGGGAGGGTTCCCAGGGCCATTTGGCCCCCACAGGCCTGAGGCACCCTATCTTTGCTGTAGAGGTATAAGGATACCTGGTGCAAACACTTTGCTGGTGCCCATCTGGACTGGGAAGGCAGGGAGCCCAACTGCAGGTAGAGCCAGAGATAAGCAAAGCCAACTCATCCAGGTTCCATTCCCACCCTCCTGCACTCTGCTGAGTTCTGTCAGGGCACCACTGAGACTGAGGAGGAGGAGGCTGGCTGAGAGCAGTCTGAAGCTGGTAGTGCAGTGCCACCCTCTGCCCTAAATAGGCCAGCTTCCACTGGGTGAAGCTGAGCAGGTCTTGGTGCCTGGATAGGGGACCACCTGGGAGCATCCCCACCTAGCTCATTGTATGCTGCCTTGAGGTGTGTGGGAGAAATGTAGGATATAAATGTAACAGTTGTTTGATTTTTCCTTCCGAAAACATGACAAGTCTCTAATTTCATCTGACAATGCTGGAGGCTTTGCTACAGCAGCAGCAGCAGCAGCAGCAGCAGCAGAAAGAGGAAGATGCACCACACAATCCAGGAAGATGCCCCATGTTTGTCCTCTTTTCTGTAAATAAGTGTTGCAGAACAGGTTCTTTGTCTCATTCTGATGAAGCCCACACTTCTGGATGCTTTCTAGGCATGGATCCAAGTGGTTTTCCATTTGCCCCACTGTCTTCCCCAGGAAAACCCACTCTTTACTGCTGAATCAGAGTAAACATCAATCCACAGAAAACCCAGCTGACGTTTGCTCTGATTCAAAAATAAGGAGCAGTACCTGGACAAGAGGAAGCATAGGTGAGCCCAGAAACTGCTATAAGCTTTAAACTGGATCCTTTTACTTAACAACACCCACCATTATTAGTTACGGCAGCAGCAAGGAGGAACAATGTAAGAGAAGCTAAATTCACAGCTCAGGAAGGCCACACATTAACCATTTAGTCTCTATTTTCTCTCAGTACCAATTAATTAATTAATTAAAAACTGTTGCTTATTCAAGCAAGGTAGGAGCTTGCTCTCTCCATCACTTGGACAACTGGGCTAGTATTATTATTATTATTATTATTATTAGTGGCATGGGTGGTTGTGGAACACAGATTTGAGGCCAAGACCAACACCCTGGGTCTACTTAACCTTAAGCCCAGTTTCTGCAGTGCCAGATCACAGAAAACGATTGTTATCTCAAGGTATTTATTGGCCCTTACATTCTTGGCAGAGGTTAAGTTCCCACAGATATCAGGTTAGTTGAATTCTCCCATCTTGACCACCATATCTCTCACTTTGAAATGTTTGGTAATCTGTTCTAGGAAGGTATCATCTGTGACCTCAGTTTGACTTAGAGGTCTATAGTAGACTGCCACTGAAGTCACGGTTGTTTCCCTCTCCTAAATTTTTTACCTCAGTACTTTCAACATGCCTTCCAAGCTGGAACCCCTCACAGGTGTACATATCCTTTACATTTAATGCTATTCCTCCTCCCATCAAGTTTGGTCTTTTCTTTTTGAATAGGTTATACTCCTCAATTACTGCATTCCAGTCATCAGTTGCATCTCACCAGGTTTCACTAATGCCCATTATGTCTTATTTGCCAACCTGTGTTAAGAGCTCAAGTTCATCTTTATTTCCTATGGTCTGTGCATTAGTACAAAGAAAAGTGAAATGAGTCATTCCCCCTCATTACTTTATGGTCCCCCCCATCCTTTTGCAGGTTCTTGTACCACTGCCTCAGTCTCTTGTACATCAGTGAAGTGATTATCTCCAGTACTTGCCCCCCCCAAAAAAAATTATCACCCTGCACAACTGCCTCAGGGTTTAGTTTAAAGCTTTCCTTATCAAGTTTGCAAGTCTCCTAGAAAATACATTCTTACAAACCATTGAGAGGTACAAGAGATCCCACACCCGCACACAATTGGAATGTGGGGAGAAACATAGTCTTCAGATGCTCCTGAGTTGAACTGTCCACTACAAACAGCCTGGGTCATCTATGCCACTAGCTCATGGGCTCTGCCCTATAACCCAGATGGTTGTTTAGCTGGATCATGAGAGCAGCAATGCCCAGAGTCTGGGAGCATATGCCACTCTAGAGCCCCAGCCTGTCCATTACTGAAAGTAGCAACTGGGATGAACAGGCACCCAGAAGGGCAAGGAGACAGCTCTGACAGTGGCATGCAAGGAGACTGCTCATCCCCGCTGGCTCTGGCACAAGTAGTGTTTAGCAGCAACTTGAAGAAGATGGGAGTCAAGAGAAGAGAGGCTGGGATCTGTCAGTCCAGCTTAACATAAAGCTGGCTGGTGCTAACAGACAGGGTACCAGTCCACCCTGACAGCTAAGCTGCCAGAGGCCTGGCCTTGGTGTGTCTGTCAGGACAGAGGGGCATGGCCCCTGCACGGGTCAGGAAAGCCTTGGCCCAACATCAGGCCCCCAAGCTGGGACAAGGGGAAATATTTTTGTAGTTGGATTGCAAGCGAGTATTGCAGCTCTGCGATCTCAGAAAGGAAGGACTTTTGGCTACCACGTATGATGTTGCAGGCGTGATCTGCTATAAAGCAAGTATGCTTCCAGCAAGGCTGATGGTGCGTTGCCAGGGGGAAGTGGGTATCCACAGCAGGGGAGAGAGGAGGCTTGCTTGAGCAACTGGAAACAGCATAGCTTCCTTCTGCACTCAGTGTTTTGCTTTGTACTCAGATCTTGACTTGTCTTGGCACAGGTACTCATCCTTTACCCTACGTTTGTCACGTCATAACAAACTGGGATCTGGACGTGTAAAAAGCAATGTGCAGTGGGCTAGTTTAAGAATTCGGCACACATACTGAATATGTGCTCCCTAGTTGAGGACTGGGGCTGATGTCAGTCTTCAGCTGCCCCTCCCCACAGAGTTCCTGGTGCCCCTGTCTTTGGCCCACATCCTAAGAAGCCCTATGTTCAAACAAAGCCCTGCCTTTAACATAAGAACCTCCTGCTGGATCAGGTCACAGGCCCAACCAGCTTAGTCTGTTCTCACAGTGGCCAAGCAGAAGACTGTGGGAAGCTTGCAAGCAAGATCAGAGAGCAACAGTGCTCTAATCAACTCCAACACTAGAGGAGTGTAGCCATCAGCATGGTGCTGCTAACGCCAAGTTTGCAGGTTCAATCCCCTTATGGGACAGTTGCATATTCCTGCATTGCAGGGGGTTGGACTAGATGGTCCTCAGGGTCCCTTCCAACTCTACAATTCAGTAATTCATTGTGGCTAGTAGCCACTGATACTTTTATGCTCCATGGATTTCTCTAACCATCCTTTAAAGCTGCCCTTGTTGGTGGCCATCAGGAATATCTTGGTGAATTTGTAGTTTAACTACGTGCTGAGCAAATAAACATACTTCCTTTTGTCCATCCTTAATCTTCGGCTTCATTGGATGGATTCATACAGTTCTAGTATTGTGTGGCATAGTGGCTAGTGTGTCAGCCTGGGACCTGGGAGACTAGGGTTCGAATCCCCACTCAGCCATGAAGCTCACTGGGGGATCTTGGGCCAGTCACCGTCTCTCAGCTTAACCTACCTCATGAGGAAGGGAGAACCATACACCCCACCTTGGAGGAAAAGGCACTATATAAATGTAGTAAATAAACATAAACTTCCACACACTTTTCTCTACACTTTGCATAAGCTTATGTGCCATTTCAGCTTTACATAGGAGACAGGTTGTAATTGAGCATGCAATTACAGCAGCAAATAACATGTAGTCTGCAACTCAGATACCCTCTTTTATGTGGCTGGGCTCATTTGAATAAAGACATCCAAACTGTTTTCCCGAATTGTATATTGGTGGAGATCAGGAATGGGGAATCTGTGGTCCCCCATATGTTCCTGGACTATAACTCCCATCATACTTGCTCACTGGGTCATGCTGGCTGGGGCTTATGGGAGATGGAGTCCAACAACACCTGGAGGGCACAGGTTCTCCATTCCCGGTGAAGATGTGTCTTGAAGTAGGCAGACCTGAGCTCCACCAGAAGCTATTTCCATGGCCCAGCCCTGGCCCTCATGAATTGTAATGAAAGGGAGTGCACTTGAACATGTGCAGTGCTTCCCCTCACCCACTTCAGTAAATGGGAAAAATTCCATCACACATGGAAGTTAGTGACTTTCTAAAAATCACTGCAACACCCCCCCTCTCCCCTCCCCGCCCACATGACCCGGGTTGCTGTGCGCAAGAGAAACCTGGTGGACAAGCAGCAGCTAGGACAGGCCCATCTGCTTCATCCAACCAAGTCTCTGTTACACATGCCAGGTCAAGTCCTCCATCCACACTGTGGTCTTTTGATGAAGGGTACTATATCAATTTTAATAAATAATAATAATAATAATAATAATAGCATCAAGCAGCAGCAATACTGACACCAAATTAGGCCCTGGATTGGGAAACTCAGCCTGGCACTGCCCTCCAGCTGTTTTGGAAAGAGACTCCCATTTGTGCTGGCTGCAGCTGTTGGGATTTGTAGTCCAGAGCAGCTGGTGAAAGCTGGGAGAGGACACCCAGCTCCTGGAAACCTCAGCTCAGCAAAGCCCTTGTGAAGGATCTGCACAAACTCAAAAAAAGCCAGATGCCAGTGGCAGATTTTTTGGCAGCTGTCGCTGGACCAGCCAAAGAGCTGTTAGCTGGTCTAGATTAGCTGGCCTGGGATCATTAGCCTAGATTAGCTCTGGTGGGTTATAGCTGAATCCTGATTAGTTCATCTGTGCTGCTGAAATCCAGATTAGCGTCTCTGGCTTTGTTAGCCCCGATTAAAGCTTTAGGGGGGGGTTGTTTGATACACTCCAGTTACAGATGAAAACAGGGACCAAAGTGCAGCAAGGAAAGGCAGATTGACCATGGGCTCTCTCTGCGTGTGTCTGCCTCCAAACAGAAGTATGCTTGGATCAGTGTGAGTCACATGGAACTCAGCCTGCCATCCAACAGGTGAAGTGGCCATGCATGTGCGCCAAGACTCTGGTTGTTCTGATTGATCTGTTAAGAGTCTGATAATGATCGTAGAAGAACCACAGACATTGGTCTGGGTGGGGCTTGCATTGGCTCTTTCCATGCCCTTGCAAAGCCCACTCAACCTGAACGTTAGTACCTTTGCAAGACCTGTTGCCCAGCCTCGGGACCAGATCTGGAGCCTTTCCCTTTTGACTGAGCAGTTCCCCTTTCCAGGTACCTCCTGTATGTTTTGGCCCTTGGCTCTGAGGCTCTGCTTAAAATATCTTGTGTCACAAAACCAGGAGGTCACTAACCCCAGTGGAATAGGGCACCTGCCATCCACTGCTAGACTCCATGATCCCTGCCAGCTTCAGGACTGTTAAGCAACAAATATACCTTGTGCATGGGAGCTCCAAACACCAAGTTTTAGATGTGGCCGGATAGCCAAAGACAGGGTGGAGGTTTCTTTGGAAACAGGCCAGCCTGTTTGTGTGCTTGCTTCTGTGTCCTTTCAAAGTCTGCTCAAGCTGTACACTTACACATAAAAGCATTACAAAGGCACTGCTACAGTCTCCAGAAGCTTTCCTCCAAAGGAAGCTTCATGAAAGGGCCTCTGGATTTCAATTGTTCCAAGGTGAGCAGCACATAACACTGCTTTCTGCCAAAAAAAGAAGAAGTTGTATGGGCATACATGCCCTGTTTTCTTGAAATTGTAGTGATTATTTATAAATTTGCTTTTCTCTCCAAATATAAGTAGTAGCATATGCAGACCCATGTTCTCTCTTGGGGCCATGCACAAGTGGCCACACTCGGAACCATTACGAAAGTGTGCAGGGGGCTCATCTAGCCCAGAGAAGGCTCTGGGGGAAGAAGCTGGTGTGCTGCAGCCCAGCAGAGGTGGCTTGCTCCCAGACCTGGAAGCTGATTGAACAGGACAGGTTGGGAAGTGCACAGGAAGTAGCTCTGCCCAGAGCTGTCCCCCCTCATTAGCAGAGGAGTCTGTCTCTTTCAGCTCTGATCAGGTTTTGTGGGCCCAGCCAGCTCACACATGGTTTGCATGGAGGGCAGCTCTGCAACCCAAAGCTGCACCATACTTGGAGTTGGGGGGAGAGAGCATTGCAAGTAGGGGGCGACTGAACCCTCCTGGAAACATTTTGATCTGGAGTTAACACAGCCTCCACACCCCAATGCTGCATGTAGACTGATATACCCAGGCACCAGTGATTTCATAGCCATTAGATCAAGAAGCCCTGCAAACCTTCCTCTCACTCAAGCAATAGCTGTGGGCAGTGACAAGTGCCAGGGAGTGAACAAGCACCTTGTTTAAAGAATTTCTACCTTGATCTTCAGCCAAAAGGTTTCCATGTACAGCGGGGGTTCCCAGTGTTTCCCCGTGCCCTGGGAGCCTCTAAGTTCCCCCTTCCCTTGGGCAAGAGGTAGGTATCTTTTTCTCCCTTGGAAAGTACATAAACTGTAAGAGCAGCACTCTTTCCCACTTCCTCTTCCAGCTACTGTTCAGAGGGAACAGGGGAGAGAGAAGACGCCCAGCCCTCATTCAAAAACCCAAAAGCCTTGAGGTCTAAAAAGGATGGTGCCACCTGACCTGTGGGTAATATTACATGTGTGAAGCATCCATACTCCCTTCCCTGCAAATGCACTTACAAGTGTGCTGCCAGGAAGTGGGCTGGAAGCCTTACAGAAAGGAGAGATCTGAGTTTACCCTGTTCCCCTTGCTCAGTTAACTCATGTGCCCAAGCAGTCAGTGTGTGTAACAAGTCAGTTACTAGCAACAGAACATGGGCCCAGGAGCTGAAGCACAGGGCAGCCAATGCTCTGGCCCCGCCTTATAAATCAACAGTACTGTATAGCCACAGCTCACCCATTCCTGGATACTTTCCCCACTTCGGCAGATATGTATTTTGCTGAGGAAACAGCTAGGGAGGTCTCTAATATACAATAAGAGAGAGCCAGAGGTAGTGTAGTGGTTAGAGCGTCAAACTAGGGACCTGGGGGGGGGGCAGGGCTCAAATCCCCACTTGGCCATGAAGATTTCATTGAGTGACCTTGGGCCATTCTCTATCCCACCCTACCAGGTTGGGGTGGGGATTAAATAAGAGGGGGAAGAACCATGTATGCCACCTTGAGCTCCTTAGAAAAAAAGGTGGGATATACAAACAAACAAACAAACAAACTGCTTTAAACAAAAGATGACATTTGCTACCCACGTCCGACTGCCTCAAAAAGAATGTCAGAGGTTCCCTTTAAGTGCAAAGTTAAATTCTCAAACCTGCATCAAGTTATGCAAATGTGGAAGCATGCCTTTCGTTTGTGTAATTAAAAGTTGCAGGAGGCTGCCTCTGCATGTCTGGAGCAGATTGAGGACAGGGGAGGGCGTGTAATACCAAAATGATGCTTCAGCCCCCGCTGCAGTATGGTGGCGCTAGCCGCCTTTTTGGTTTGCTGGCGGATATCCAGGGGCTGAGGAAAGGCAGGAGTGAGATGCCTCAAAGCCTTGCCCACCCACTAGGGACACACGACACGCATCGCCTTCTGGAAAGTACGCTCTCTGTATTTGTTTCAGAACATCTGTGATACAGGGTTTCATCCGGTATAAATAAAGTAGAAAATCTTACAATTCATTTTCGTCATTATTTTAACAAAAATACCAAAAAACTTATTAAACCTGAAATTAAAAGTGGGGAGACTCTAGCAATCACACGGGATTCCAAATCACTGGTAGAAAGGGGAGATCAAAAACACTCGTTCGGCATTATTAACCTTCTCTCTGCCCCGGGTGGCAGGGTGCTGCCGCTGCTGCACAGCAGGTGCCCCAGAGGGCGGTGGGGTGTGGGGCAAGCTGTTGGTGGCCCCAAGCAGACAGAGCCCCCCTCAAGTCCACTGCGAGGCCTCTCTCTTTGCTGGGCCTCAGTACCGTACAAAGGGGTTGCTGTTCTGCTGGGTCTGCGTATCTGTTTGGACCAAAACACAAGAGTTAGAATCTACGGATGAGCTTGCAGGCAAGAGAGATGGGTGGGCAAGAACAGGAGAAACAGGAGGTTTGGCCCTGGTGCTGTGCTCCATATTGCTTGGCTTTTTTTTGGAGCAGACGTATGGCTGGACTTGAGGGAAGTGGGAGCCACCTAAGCATGTCTCAGCATCAGGGAACTCCTGAAAGAAGCATTCCAAACACCACTGCTGGGCTACAGCTGCTGGGCATCTCTGGCAAAACCAAACAGGTGAGGCTTTTAAGGAACCGCCAGTTCCTCTGAGGTATGAGCGATCGCTTTGTTCCACATCCTCCTCCCCCCAGGGGTGTGTGTGTGTGTGTGTGTGTGATGCACCCTCACCCACAGCTCTCAATGCTCCAGTCAAGCTGAAGCAGCAGCACTCACCTCCCTCCCTGCAATGCATGGCTCTTCCCTGGCACATGGGCATGCATGAAAGTGTGAAACCGTTCCACAGCCCACAATACGGAGCCCTCGAGAATGGAATCTTGGGCTGCCCTCCTCTCTGCCACCCCACCCCCCACCTTGCCCTGCGGGAACCTGTTTTTGCAAAAGCCGTATGTATTCAGTAGGTCAGATCACAGCTGCTTAGCACACTTCCCTTGCTCAACCCTCACAAGCTAGGGGAAGGTCTCTTTCACACAGGGAAACAAGGGCAGCTTCCTCCTGGGAGCCTGGGCTGAAACCAGCCTTGCAAAAAGCTGCAAGCTAGATGAGGGACAGGGAGGGGGCGAGGAGGGAGAAAAGCAACCCTCCACCAGGAGACTCTTTCCAAGCTGGGGCTTGACACTCTTATGTCTGGGGACTCTTAGCTCCCTGCTGCGCTCAAAGCCTATCTTGTTCTCATGCGCCAGGGGGCCATGCATGGCTGTTGCTGCTCACTTGGGGAAGAGAAGCAAGGCAGGGGTGGTTGACTAGGGACCGGGTCCTGCCTCCTATCACAGAGGGAGAAGAGGGGCCTTGCTGGAGGGTGTTTGTGTAAGAGATCACATTTCCTATGATCTTTGAAGAAGGGGCTTTCACTGTCTCCTGCACTTTCTTCTCTAAAGAGCATCTTGAGTGCCACTTAGTAACTCCTGCAGTTGGCTAGGAGGATCCTGCTGTACTCCCATGCCTCATTCGCCTTGCCCGCATTCTCCACTAGTGTGGAGGAGGGGGCTGTGCCCAGGGGACTGGGGGAGAAGGGACCCGGGCCTTACTGGAAAGCTGTTGCTGGAGCTGCCGAACCAAAGCTGCCGTCTGCTGCTGCTGCTGAGTCTGCTGGAGGCCTTGCCTCTGGAACTGCACAGAAAGGAGACAGGGAGGGAGAGAGGGAGAGAAAGAACAAATGTTAGAGGCTGAGTGGGAAAGAGGGAGAGGCAGCTGCCCTGGGGAGCTGAAGGGGCAGGGCATACTCACCAGAGGCTGCTGAGGAGGGATCCCCAGACCAGGAGGCTGCCCTTGGGCTTGGGCCTGGGGGACGGTGGGGACCTGGGGCTGCTGCTGGGACTGCTGAGGTGGGGGCTGCGGTTGCTGCTGCTGTGGCTGCTGCTGCTGCTGCTGCTGTTGCTGCAGGGGAGGAAGAAAGTGAAAGAAGTACAGCTGTGTTCCTTCTTCCACAGGGGCAGTGGCTGCCTCTGAATACCAGCTGCCGGAAGTGGAGAGGCTGGATGCTACACCCAGGTCCTGCTTTTGAGTCTTCCCATGGTAATCTGTTTCGTCCCTGTGAGAACAAGATGCTGGGCTAGGTGGGCCTCTGCCCTGATCCAGAAAAGCATTTTTTCGTGGTCCAATGTTTTGCACAGCAAGGCAGGAGATGGGTTTCGTTCTCATAATTGGGGGGAACCTGTTGCCTTCCAGCCCCCAGTAGCCCTAGATGAGGGGAACTTTTGTTCCCACACCATCTGTGAAGGCTACAGATTCTCCAGCCCTGTTCTAATGTGTGGACAAGAATGTTCTCAGCTAGGCTGGGAGCACTGAAGGAACCAGCACAGGTGTCTGCAACAAGGCTTAGGCAAAAGTCATCCATCCTTCCACTAGTGGCGATGTCCACTAGCATAGTTGTCTTTGAAGAAAAATTAAAAAAAAACCACATGGATGTTTGGCTCATCCATGGTTGCTTGCCACAGAAGCTTAATGGCGCCTCCAGATGCAAAAGCATTGTACCAGAGGTGCAGGACAAACAGCAGAGGTTGGCCCTTCCACTGCCATCTGGCTGGCTAGTTACGGATGATCTGCCAAGGCTGTTCTCAGGTTTTACTCAAGACCTGTTGCTTCCCCACCCACCACCCCATCCTCTCACCTCATCCTCTGCAGCACAACCTTTGGGGAGGTCCAAGGAAGATGTCTGGGAGGAAGGAAGGTAAGGCGAGTTGAGTTGCCCACGCATCATATATTTAATGCACATTTAAAGCACATGCACACCAAGAATCCTTGGAACTGTAGTTTGCCCTTCACAGAGATACAATGCCCAGCACTCTTAACAAACTACAGCTCCCATGATTCTTCTTTTTTGGGGGGGGTGTGCTTTAAATGTATAGTATGTACCCAACCATTGTGAGGGGTTAATGGGGCAACCACATCCAGACCGTATTGTGCAAAACACCAGCTTGTGTTGTGAAAAAAGCCACCTCAAGGTTTCCACTCAGCTTGAAGGTAAGACAAGAATGAGGACAGCGAGACACTTGTTTTTTTAAAAAAAAAATGCGAAGAAAGCAGTTCGGGTCACATGACACACTGAGGGATGATCCCCGCTTTGGCAGTTTCTTTGTGAGCACATTCCTAAACCAGCCTTTACTCCTCCTTCAGGAATACAAAAATAAAACAAGATGAAATATCAAACGCATGCAAAATAAAATGAAATCAAGATGTAATTTCTCAAGTAACAAGAGGGAGAAAAGCAAGGGAAAAGATTGTGGGTGGGTGTTTCTCTATACGGCAACAGAGCAGTCCAGTCAAGATTTAAATTCAGAATCTTTCTTATAGTGAACAGGAATCAAGTTTTCGACAGATGAACATTATTACGTATAATTTTGGTGGAAAATGCCATTTGTTTTCAATAAGGGACACAGCTCCCCAGGATTTCAGGGGGGGGGGGGTGTCTCTCCATCTGGAGATGTCACTGGGGAATGAACTTGGGACCCTCCACATGCAAAACACATTATTGTTTAAAATTCCCATTGTTCTAGGCGCATTTTGCAACAGGGAATTTCATCAGGGTGAACTGTTTCTGAGCTCTGGGCGCAGTATTGCACCCAGTGCTTTTTTTCTAAAAAATGTTTAGGGGTACTCTCATTCCATCTGAGGCTCAGGAAACACCGTGGCAGGAAATGAGGCTGCCATTGGGGGGTAGCAATGGAACTGACGATTCACCATGCTACAGAAGAAAACTAAAAAAATTAAAAACTTTAGTTTCTTCTCTCGTTACGATTCACACAATGTTTAGCGGTATGCATAGCCCTGGGTTCCCCCAGAAAAAAAGCACTGACTGCGCCTATGATTTCAGATTAAAACTGCAGAATGGAAGGAAAGGAGGACCATTTTCTACCTCCCCACTTCCAGCTACTCTCTGAAGACTGGAGAAGAGACCCTCTTAAGAATATTAGGAGTGGGTGGGCAGGGGAATGATTAGACCATGTGAAAAATGAACACATTATTTTAGCTGCAGTTCATTAATTTTCAGCTTTGTAGTTTTGTTATAAAAAGCGTGCCTAGATATTCCATTCAGACATCTGAAGGCAGCCCTGTTTAGGGAAATTTTCAATGTTTGATTTGCAGTTTTATTCTCTTTTTAATGTTCTGTTGAAAGCTGCCCAGAGTGGCTGGGGAAACCCAGCCAGATGGGCGGCATAGAAATGATAAATTGTTGTTGTTGTTACAGCACAGAATACAAAAGTCAACAATGCAATATCTATAGAGCATAATGCAAACACAATCATAGTAAGAAATACATGGTAAGAAATATATGTGTAACAGCAACAGTTTCCAAAACTTAGGTTTAAGGTGCCATTTAGCTCCTAGCTTTCGTATCTCAGTTTCTAACACTGAAACAGATGCTTCATCACTGAGCTACAAATTTACTAATTTATAGTAAATAAATCAAAATATTAAAATGGCACGCCCAATGGCTGGCGGGGCATCTGAAAGGAAGAATTGAGCAGAAAAAAAGAGAGTGAGCCAAGTTGGGCAAGAGGAACATGCAACGCAGGTCAGTGGCAGCTCTGTCCTAATGCTTACCCTCAGCATCTGCTGCTGCTGCTGCTGCCGCAGGTACTGCTGCTGCTGGTCTGGCAGGAGCTGGCTGGGTCGGATCCCTGACGGGACGCCCTGAGCACTCATGTGGTTTAATCCGCCTATCATGGCGGCTTGCTGCATTGACTGATGAGGAAACCTGCAACCAGAAAAAGTGAAGGAGAATGTGGCAGTGTGCCTTATAGCAACCAAAAGGAAAGGATGCCCCAGTTGGTTTGAAAATAACCCCCTGTGGCTCTTGGTGGTTAGTGGCACTAGAAGTTCTGCTTCAGGAAATCTCCATGTTGTTCCATGCCAACAGAAATCTCTCCCGGAAGGCAGGCCAGATCCTCATTTCCTCCTCCGCCTTCTCTTGCTAGGCCAACCCCTGGCTCTTGCTAGGCTAACCCCTGGCTCTCTGACATTGCTCATTGATTGCTCCCACCACCTCTGGCCACTTGGCCATGCTTGCTTTTGGGAGATGCAGCTGCAGAACATCTGGAGGGCCAAAGGTTTCCCACATCTGCCCTATCCCATTTGGCAGGCAGGTGGAGCCTGACATCATCACACATGCATAATTTTATTTTTACACCACCGTTTCATGGTTGAAACTAGGGCTGGGTGATATCTGGTTTTCAACATCATGATATATCACCAGCTAAGCATTGTGATATACTCATATATCACCAATGTCTGAAATAAGGATGGAGCTATGTAGAGGCATTGGAAGAGTAACAAAAATAGTCAGAAACCATAAATAAAAGGCATCAAAAATGTGCTGTGACACCAGGTGGCAGCATCAAAGGGGCTTGCTTTCAGCAAGGATCAGCTGATCTCAGCAGGGCTCACTGTCAGCAAGCCCTGCTTGGAAAGGAATAGCCAGGAGCTCATGTTAACCTCCCCACTGTTCAGCTGTTCTTCCCAAGTTTTCTTACCTACCATTGCCAAGCTGGGACCCCGTGCCAGCTCTAATTAAACCAAAAGTTGGGGGTTCCCCACCCATGCTTCATTGCCTTTGGTGAATGGTTCAAAATTCAGTCAAGCAGTCCCTCACCCACCACCCCTTCTTGCAGACCTGGTTCCTGGTTCCAAGGAAGTACCTTTGGGCTGTGTTCAGGGCGTGTCCATAGCCAGGAGCCTGCTGGTGGACATAGCCGCTGGGTCTCTGCATCGGCCTGACGGGGTCGACAAAGGCAGGGTTGGAGCCAGGGTGCGTGTTTTGATAGGTCTGGCTGGAGTAGGTGGGGGGGACCATGGCACTCGACTGAGAGGGGTGAGGCTGGAGGCCAACGTGGGAGACGTAGGGGGTGTAGCCCTGCAAGGAACAAAGTTGTGCACTTTGTTAAAATCAGAGGGGCTGGGCTCCTTCGTGAGGAAGGACAGGACCTAAACTGAACAAATAAACAAGCTGGCTGATGGAAACAGGAGACAAGAAAGAGTTGCTTGCCAGCCATTATGATATAAAGCCCTCAACCCCCTTTAGAATCAGTTTACTTGAAAGGTCGCCTCCCCTCGCAAATGCCCACTCAACTGTTTTGATCAGCAGTACTGTCAACTCTACAAGGGCCACATCATGTTCGTTCTGCACTTGTAAAGAAACTAGTCTTTTAGTGTGGGAGCTCTAACACTCTGGAACTCCCTGCCCATTGACATCACGCAGGTCTCTTTGCTGTGTTCCTTTCTGCGCCTGCTAGAAATTTATTGCTTATCCAGACCTGTAAAGTTGACCTGTATTTTAATCTGCAGCTTTAGCTTGCAATGTAAACTTATAACAGCAATTTTGTTTTTTGTTTTTAACAGACAATCTCAATGTACACTTTATACCCTTTGCAAACTGCTTGGACATTTTGTTTACAGTTTAAGTGGTACACAAATTTGAATAGCAATAGAGTGATATTATTATTATTATTATTATTATTATTATTATTATTATTATTATTATTATTATATCTAAAAAGGTGTGATGTTTTGTTTGAAATCTGCCGGATGAGGGGCTGTGGGATTTGCCCACTATGTCAGCAGAGCACTAGAGATGCTGACCTCCTGACAGATACGCTGGCAGAGCATACCATCAGAAGGACTGTTCTGCCATCAAAGCCATGAGGGCAAAATATGGGTGGGATGTGAGAGGCACAGAGGTGGGCATGGTGAACTTACTATTTCCATTTCCTATCCCCTTGCCTCCCCCAACCTGACCCTTCCTTTGTCTCCGTTGCCTTTCCATGGTTCTGAAGTAATCCCATTCCTACTCCCCCTTTGATACAGATGCTCAAAGTGCATCAAGCAAAAGGTTCCGGGAGAGAGTCCCAGGTGGGAACTGTGGTGCTGACCCCACACACAGGCCCTGCACCTGCCCAGCCCCATCTTACCTGTGACGGCTGCACAGCTCCATAGGCCGGGGCAGGAGCCATCTGGCGCACGGGCGGTTGCCCCAACATCCCTTGGCTCTGCTGGAAAAGCAGCAGAGAGGTGTGGCTAGCAAAGGTGGCCCCAGGGAACCTCCTGCGAGGCAGGGAAAGAAAAGCCCCAAGCCTGCTTTGGGTGGAGGCTGTGGGGTGTGGCAGGGTGCCAGAATTTGGGGGAAAGCGGGTCTAAGACTCTGTCGAAGGCCTCTGCCAGCTGCACTCAAACAACTAGGCTTGAATCAAGTTGTGTATTTGAGATAAAGACAGCCTGAAGATGGCCACAAATTCTGCCAGCTTAGGAAATAAGTTAAGAATAATTCATGGAGGTTAAGGCTACCGGTGGTTAACTACTAACCATTTCAGCTGTGTACTTCCACCAGCACCAGAGGCAGTATACCTGCAAATGGCACTCCTTCCTGGATGACAGGACCCACCCCACGCCCAACCGGGCACCGGGGCACCAACACTTAAGCCCTGATCCTTTGGTCTAAATGGCAGAGCTAGCTGAAAGGAAGGGGAGAGTGCAAGGAGTGGAACACGGTGTTCTTGATCCCTCTCCCCGTCACTCTAGTTCATGGGCGGCGGGGGGGGGGGTAGGGTGCCTGAGGGCAGGATCCTTACCAGCTTGGCCTGCAGCTGCTGCCGAAGGAGCTGCCCCTGAGGACCAGGCGGCTGCTGCTGCCTATAGATGGACGACTTGTAGGAAGGGTCGATTCCCATCATGCCCCCCATGCCTGTGGGCAAGACCCCAGTGTAGGGAGGGCGGCTTGGAACCCGCGTTCCCATTGGCATGCGCATTGGCCGGTAAGAGGTATCTAACCGTGGTCCACCTGCAGCGAGGGAGGAAGATGGATAACGTTACAGACATGACCACCCCCCTACTGGACCTGGGTTCTCACAGGGCATGGAGGAAGATGTGGATGAGGTTCAGGGTGCCACCTGCCAAGGGAGGACGCTTCCTTTTCGCCATTCGAGCCAGAGCATGCAGCCTTAGCCCCACCCCACCCCCAGATCTTGGGAGGACAAGCCACACAGCCTTCTCCTAAACTCTGCAGATGAAGAATGCAATGATGACCAAGATGATCAAGGGTATGGAAACCAAGCCTTATGAGGAACGGTTGAGGGAGTTGGGAAGTTTTAGCCTGGGAAAGAAGAGACTGAGAGGTCATCTGCAAATACCCAAATGACTGTCCCACGTGACAGAGGAAGCAAGCTTGTTTTCTTCTGCTCTGGGGGGTAAGACCTTAACCAATGGCCCTTAGATGTTTTTAAGCAGAGGGTAGATGGCTATCTAGCCAGGGATGCTTTAGTTGGGATTCCTGCACTGTAGGGGGTTGGACTAGATGACCCACGGGGTCCCTTCCAACTCTACAGTTGTAATGTGTACATCCCACAATTCCCAGAAGGTGGGGCTGACTGTGGAAGAAGACTCACCTGCCCTTATAAGCTGGCAGGTGTCTCCTACCTCTTGCTGTGGCAGCATCTCTCTGTGCTATTGAAGAAAGCCCAGACAGGCCAGACTCAGTGGGAGCTCTCCAAGGTGCTGATCTGGTTTACCTGAATCTGTAGGGCTCTCTGATTATTCTTGATGCAGCTGCACCTACTGAAACACTGTGGCAGGTGTAGCTTTCAGCCAAGGGCCGCATTCCCTTCAGGGCAACTTTCCAAGGACCACATGGCATTGGTGGGTATGGTCAGAGGCAAAAGTGGATGGAGCACAGTTAGGCCAGTTCCCCCTCTCTTTCCCTTTCTATCCTCCATCCTGGCAAGCAAGATCAAAGTTCAAGGTGGTTTGAGCCCTCCCAGGGACTGCAGTGGGCATGATTCCTGCATTGCAGGGGGTTGGACTAGATGACCCTTGGCGTTCCTTCCAACTCTACAGTTCTATTCTAAGATTCTGTGACTCAGCTCAGGCAGGCAAAAACACTTGTGGTGCAAAGGTGCACCAGTGATGAATGCTGCTTGGGGAGATTTCAGAGGAGCTGATAAAGAGATATTTAGGGCTGCATTCAACTCCTGAGCTGGAGGTTCCTGACCTCTGTTCTGCTGGATGTGTGAAGTACATGACGGCGACTATTCCAATGCATTGCTAACTGCTGGGTGTCCTGTGAAGAAAAAATCCTGGACCCTTGCAAAGGTTTATCTCTCTCACACACAGCTTAGCTAGATGCCAAAATACACAGTCTCAGAATCTAGAACAGATTTTAATCTCATTATTCCACAAAACTTTGCTGCTAACCCTCAAAGCATGTACTCGGAAGGCAGCAGGCAAACCACCTCCACCACTTCCCCAATTCTGCCCTGGCCTTGTGGTTTGGATTGTCTGTAAACTTTTTAAAGCTCTGCAGGATTTGGAAGAATGCCTGCTTGGGAGGAGGGGTTGGAGCTCTGGGTCTGTAGGCAAGGACTTGGGTCCAATCTGCTGCTCAGCCACCAAAAAACTTGCTGGTTGGCCCTTTGGGACAAGCCACTCTGTCTTGGCTTCATGTGGGTGCTAAAGTGACTGCCCCCCCCCGAAAAAGACCCAAAGCCAACAGCAATAGAAGTACTGAAAATGCTAGTGAAATAATAAGCAGCAATTAAAAGGGTTGTGAATAGCACAGCAGGGAGGAGTGAAAAAACCAGACCAGCACCCTGGGGACTGGAAGCCACAATATATACATTTATATGTGTGTGTCAGTGTATGTGTGCCTGTCTGCACTTTACATATTGTGGGTGGTATTCAACAATGTTCTACTTTGAAACAGACCCATTGAAATTAATGAACCAAAGTTAGACTTCAGTGTGTCTACCCTGGGTTGGAGTAACATTAAATGCCACCCTAAGTCAAGGAGCATGCACATTCCTGCAAGGCTACATCTCCCAAACTGAGTGTGAGCCTATCAAGTACTCCCAAAGGCACCAGTGTTTGGAACACAAAAGTCACAACTGCAGCATGTACAATATGGGTCCAGACTTAAAACCCAACAGTTCTACGTATCCTGGGCTCCCTATCGGGCTCTGTGCCACCAAAGAACAGGTGCAGAATACCTTGCCTTCCAAGATAGGATCTGGAATGGGCTGGAGCCCCCCACCCCACCCACAAGTCTTGGCTCACCTGCTGGCAGAGGCTGGTTCTGGGCATAGAGGCCCATTGGAGACTGCCCGTAGGCCAGCCGTGACATGGGGTTCCCCGTCTGATGGTGTAGGAGGTCGGTGGGCATGCCACTTCCATAGGAGACCCCTCGGCCTGTGCTCATCATGTAGTCCTGCAGGGGAAAAGGCTGTGAAAAAGCAACGCACACAGCAGGGCAAGCCAAGATTTGCAACAACAGAGAAAAAGAGCGAGAAAGAGCGTAGCACGCTGCTGGGGAACGTTTCTTTTACTCCATTGGGGGGGGGGGGGACTCTGAGAAACTGGGAGCTTGCTTTCCTAAGATACCACCCCATCCAATAACAGCAACGGCAGCAGCAGCACCAGCAACAACAACATTATTAGTAGCATTCATAATTAGTAAGAATACTAATATTAGCAATTAATAGTAGTAGCAATAGCAGTAGCAGGAGTGGTACTAATGACCCACCCTTCACCAGTAGGTAGCACTACCACTAGTTATCCGCCCTTCACCAGCAAGTCCCAGGACAACACACACAAATTTACTACTCAGCATTAAAACCTGTTTTTAAAAATCACAATTGCAGGAATAGGTTGGCTGCATATATCGGGTGCATATATACTGCATAAACTATATAATGACCTGGGTGGCCACTGTCAGAACAGGATGCTGTTGGGCCCCCTGTGGCCTGATCCAGCAGCCAGGCTCATATTCAGTTCTTAAGTGGCTGGGAACTGCTTGGCACCCCAGGAACAACGGCAATGCCCTCTTACCTCATTCTTGTTTGCGGGCGGGGGCCTCTTCTTCGTCTTGGTCTTCTTTTTGGGCTCAGTGGCAGAGTTGGTAGGATTTGCACTGGTTTTCTCCACCTTGGTTGGCTCAACAGCCTTCTTTTCTGGCTCCAGGGCAACTGGCGTGGGGGGCTCCTCCTCTTCGGGAGGCAGTGGCAGGGGCTCCAGGTAGTAGCTCCGGGGCTTCGGCTTTAAGTGTGTGTGGTACAGCAGCAGCCTCTGCTGCTCCTCAAAGCGGGACACCTTGCGGTCCACCCGCACCGTCCCAAACCAGCCCCAGGAGAGTGGGGCAGAGTGCTTCACACCTTCAAACAGGTCCCACGGGGAGATTTTCTGCTTGGTGGACACCTGCAGTCCCTGGGGAGGGAGGGAAAAGAAGAAAATGGAAAGCCAGCCAACAGCAGCAGGGCCTCATCCTCCTTGGTCCAGGGAGTCTGTTGTTCACAGGGCCAGAGGAGAGATGCTACCTTCTCCTTGTTCTCACAAAGCATTGGAAAGTGACTCCTTTACCTGTGCATACAATTATCAGCACAGATACCTGGGACACCCTCCTGCAGCTGCTGTTCATTTCATCTTTTTTTTTTTAAATTAAACTCATTCCTTATCAGTAACATGATCCCCAGGTGGGGTACAAAATAAAACACATTAGACCAAACACAGTACAACAGTACCAGAGAGGAATTGGGTGGTGGTGGGAAACAGCACAGAGGTTGCCCAAGAAAGAAATTATAATACTTGAATATGCAAGTTTGTATTGACTAGGCACCAAAAAGAAAACAGCATACTGTGCTTGCAAAGGGAGGGCACTCCAACAATGAAGCTGTGGGAGGGGCAAAACACACACACACACCCCTTTCCCACCCCACCCCACATGCTGAGAAGATGCAACTACACCAGGGCTGGTGGTCTGGGAAGCTACTTGCCTCCTTCTTGAAAATGGAGTCAAAGCCAGCGATCTTGTTGCCTTTGGTGTCAATGAGGGAGCCCTGAGGCTCGCAGGTGATCACATCCCGAGTCTGCTTGGGCAGGGGCAGTAGCTGCCGCACCTTCTCCAGGCTGTCAGACTGGCGGTCGCCCAGCTCCTTCTGCAGAGAAAGGAAGCCACAGAGAGGGCTGTTGAGAGGGCTGGCCTGCAGGAGCTCCTCCTGGGGCCCCTTTGCATTTCGGTCATCCCTGCTCAACGTCAAAATCATCACATCCCACTACACTATGGCTTGGGCCAAAATGCTACTTAGCTCAGTCTCTGTAAGACGGGACTGTCTGCCTGCCTTTCCGAGGAAAGTGGTGGGGTGGATGGCCCTGAAGCCAAAACTAAGCTGTGCAAAAATAAGCATGCAAGCTTACTCTGCATCATGTCACTTGGAAAATTCCCTTGCTTTACATCATACAAACAAAGGATGAGGTACTTTTTCTCCCCTCCTGGAGCACATGCTAGTGGTGGGCAGGGTCAGAGGTGGAACAATGAGGTAAACATAAAAGTAAAGGACCCCTGGACGGTTAAGTCCAATCAAAGGTGACTATGGGGTTGTGGCGCTCATCTCACTTTCAGGCCAAGGGAGCTGGCGTTTGTCTACAGGCAGCTTTCCGGGTCATGTGACCAGCAGGACTAAACTGCTTCTGGCGCCAAGGGACACCATGACGGAAATCAGAGTGCACAGAAATGCCGTTTGCCTTCCCACCACAGTGGTACTTATTTATCTACTTGCACTGGTGTGCTAGGTTGGCAGGAGCTGGGACAGAGCAACAGCTCACCTTTTCACCTTCTGATCAGCAAGCCAAAGAGGCTCAGTGGTTTAGACCACAGCACCACCCAATGAGTGCAGTTTCTACATTTGTACACTTGGCCAGGCCCTATGAATGAATATCCCTCTCTCTGCAAGAGGTGCTATCATAGTTCAAGGACATCTTCCCGCCAGGCAAAAACACCCAATGGATGTGTGAAGCAGGCCAGTAGGGGGTGTGGCAGGGTAGAGCCCCAAGAGCCAGAGGGAAGGGGCTCAGAATTCCAAGATGGGTTCCTGCTTACTCGGAGTTTCTTGACCAGGTTCATGTAGGCCCGCTTATTCTCCTCCATGCTGCCCTGTGAGATGCTGGACATATCTGCCGCTAGCGTACCGTTGATAAGCACACTCAGCATGTCCAGCACTGTGGTGAAGAGCTCGCTGCCGGGTTAGAGCAAGAGAAAGGGGAGAAGGTCACAAGAGGAAATGGAACTGCAGCCGTTGTTTTCCCAGTCCCAATCCGCATTTCTAAACAGCAGGGAATGCCGCTGTGGGCACCCATGCCAAAACAACAACCACCTTAGTGCCCTCCTGACATTAAGACCCAAGGGCAAGGATACCTCCAAGGTCCGGGAGCCTGCTTTCCTTAGGCGCAGGCCTTCTTCCCAGGCCCTGCTGAAATGACGGGATGATTTGGCACACACACCTCAGCTCCTCCGCTGTCATCCAACAAGGATCAGGCTGAGCCTGCTGCCTTTCATGACTTGGGTGTTTCTGTGCACAGTTGATGGAGGAAGTGTGTGTGTGTGTGTGTGTGTGTGCGCACGCGCACGCCAAAGCACTCACTTGTTAGACTGCATGTCAACAGTGCCACTGCTGATGATATCCAAGAGGAGCACAGCCCATTCTGTGGTCTGCTGGGTGCTGCGCTGCACCGTGTCAAACATGCCCCCCACCTGGGAACGAGAAGAAGCTGCTGCATTGGCCCGAAGGAAGCACACTTGGAGGATGACACAATGAGCACAACACCTATAGGGAACCCTGATGGAGAGGGAAGGAGAGGACAAGCACCAAGTGTCCCCACCACGCTGGCACAGTCAAGCCACATTAACTAGAACAGACCCTCCCTAGTTTGTGCAAGGCAGAGGAACAAAGGTGAGTCAGGAGAAAAGGGTTGGGTCCAATCCTCAGGCTTATGGTCCTGCCAGCTGGAGACATTCTTTGCTCTTTTTTCTGGTAGCACCTTGGAAGCCAGAGGAACTTGTGTCCCACCTCCCCTGGCACTTACCAGATTGAGCCTTAGCTTCAGCGCCTCATGCATCAGCTGCTTCGCTTTGCAGTCATCCTGGTACTGATCTTCTCGCCAGTTGGTCACAATCTAGGTGGGCAGAGAGGAGACTTGCATCTGGCTAAAGGCCAAGCATGGAGTGTCCAGCCCCACAGCTCCAGAAGCTCAGAGCAATGCCACCCTTAACATGCTCCTGTGACTCAATGCATGAAGAACAAAACAGGTGCTCAGGCCTTCATGAGGCAAGAAAATAGCTTCAGGGATGACAGAACTACCCTTCCTCTTTTTCTCCCCCCACCCCCAACCACAGCCATTGAACATGCACTTGGGATTTTGCAGGAAGGGCTTCTGGGGCAGTAAGTTCCAGGTTCAATCCCTGGCATCTCTAGGTAGAGCAGGCAATGTCCCCTGCTTGAAAACCTCAAGAGTCGCTACCAGTCAGTGTTGATTGACCAATGGTATGACTTGGTATAAGGCAGCTTCCTATGTTCCTGGAACCCTGGAGAAACTCTGCAATGCAAGTCAGTGCGGACAGCACTAAGTTAGACAGACCAATGGTGCATGTTCTCTGGAGCCCCTTAGCTTTAAAACTCAAGCCACCACCTGTGCTCTTCCCAAGAATCATAGTGGGAGTTGCGGAAAGGGTCACTTTGCACTTCTGATGTGGCCACAGCAAAGATCTTACCTGCTGAACCTGGCTGTACAAGGAAGTGAGGAGGCCCTCACGCTGCTCATCCTGGCCTTTCAGGCAGGTCAAGACCAGGGACAGAAAAGGCTGCTGGCTCAGCAGGGACATGCTGCAGGTGCACCATGGTGCAAAGAAAGAAAGAGAGAAGGGTTGAGTGATGGCTCCTAAGACAGCCTCCCCAAACCCAGCCTCCCAGGCACACTTCCTTCTCCTCTGGGCCCCCTCACCTCTTCTGTTTCTGGCGGTCCCGTTCCTTGCGGGATGAGGAGCCCAAATGCTGCCCTTTCTCCAGCTCGTCTCCTGCAGCCTTCAACACGTACCCTTGCACAGAGGTTGGGAGCTTTGCAATGAGAGGGGCCACCAGCCACACACCTGATCTCTCCAAGGAGCTGGGAAAGGCAGGCAAGAAGAGTTGTGTTAAGCCTCTCATTATTTCCTACAAGCTTCCTCATTTCCTGCAAATTTCTTTTTTCCCTACAAACTTCCTTGTTTTTTTTGCAGGAATCCCTTCCCGCCACTGCCCTGCTCCCCTGTGCCTTTTTGCAGACACTCACCTGAGGATGGGCTTGGCTTTGGTGCTTGCTGGCACAAAGCTTGTCGAGCTGCAAAGGCTGACGATGCCATTGCTGGCCGAGTTGGTCTCAGCCGACTGCTGGAACACTTCGATGGTGGCCTTGGCAATGTTCTCCAGGAGGGAGTTCATTTCCTGCTGCAGAGAGGTGAAGCGGAGCTTTTGAGCAGCCAACTTCCTTGTTTGCTCCAAAGAGGTACCCGTGCCAAAAAGTGTGGTGCCACTTGTTCACTCTCCAACTCCCTGCCCCAGGCACTTGTCCCTTCTGAGCACCCTTTGCAATCACATCTGATGCAGGGGAAGAGCCATAGCTCCCTGGGAGAGCATCTGCTTTGCATGCAGAAGGTCCCAAGTTTGATTCCAAGCATCTTCAGACAGGACGGGGGCTCCCTGCCTGAAACCCTGGAGAGTTGCTGCCAGTCAATATAGATAATTACAGTACTAGAAGGACCAAGGGTCTGGATTCAGTATAATGCAGCTTTCTGTGTTACTATGCTGCTGCACACAAACATGAGGAGAGTGGCCCTTGAATTCCCCCATCATTCCTATGCTATCCCCAAATGTGGCACTAGATGCTTACGTTGTTTGCCGTCTGCTTGATCATGAGCTGCAGCTCAAGCAACGACTGTCGCATTGTCCACTGGTCCAGGTTCTGGAACAAAAAGATACAAGCTGCCCATCACCCACCTGCTTGCTGTGGCAGTAAAACTAACTTGCATCTCTACCCCTCCTCTACTTTCCCAGTGCAAGACTGAATTTTTTGGCACCCTTTGATGCTCCAGAATGAATGAATGAATGAATGAATGAATGAATGAATAATTTATACCCCACCCATCTGGCTGGGTTTCCCCAGCCACTCTGGGCAGCTCCCAATCAAATATTAAAAACACAATACAGCATCAAACATTAAAAACATCCCTAAACAAGGCTGCCTTCAGATGTCTTTTAAAAGTAGGATAGTTGCTTATTTCCTTGACATCTGATGGGAGGGCGTTCCACAGGGCAGGTGCCACTACCGAGAAGGCTCTCTGCCTGGTTCCCTGTAACCTCACTTCTCGCAGTGAAGGAACCGCCAGAAGACCCTCGGCGCAGGATCTCAGTATCTGGGCTGAACGATGGGGGTGGAGACACTCCTTCAGGTATACAGGACCAAGGTTATTTAGGGCTTTAAAGGTCAGCACCTACACTTTGAATTGTGCTCGGAAACCTACTGAGAGTCAATGCAGGTCTCTCAGGACCGGTGTTATATGGTCCCAGCGGCCACTCCCAGTCACCAGTCTAACTGCCACATTCTGGATTAATTGCAGTTTCCGAGTCACCTTCAAAGGTAGCCCCACATTTATTTATTCTTCCAGCTGTCCCATAGCCTTCTTTTACACACCCCAAAATGCATCTTCCTTACAAACCTATGAACAGGGCCATGTTTAAAGGAAGAGGGGCTGAGAGAAATTAATTCTGTGCTGATGCAGGCTGGTTGCTTAAGTGACCAACCTCAATTATAGAAGCTAAGCAAAAGTGAATCTATCTAATTATTTTGCACCAGTTTTCCTCCTTGCTTGCACTAGATTTTTGGGAAGAAGAAAAAAAGAAGTCTCATCTTCCAACCACAGAATATCATCTTGTTAGCATTTCCCACGCATGCAATTAAACATTCTTGCATCCTAAGGGACCAGAAAGCTTTAACAAAAATTAAAGTGAGAGTCTGCTGAATTTAGCAGTGAATTGTTAAGAGCAAGGCTCTCACTGGAGCTCACACTGCCATGACCTTCAGTCACAATGCAGGCTTGCCCTGCAGCCCACTGTGAAGTCCATATTTAGCAATGCCCCAAGGAAACTGTAGCTGCTTGCACCTGTAAGATGCGCTTGATCCTCTGCCGCTGGGGATTCTCGCCCTCCTCATTGTCGAGCAGCCGGTGTGGGTAACAGATCAGTTGCATCAGCCTTTGGGCCTGGGTGCTGCTCAGGACAGGATCCTGCAGGTCATTGCTGTCTTCACACAAGGATTTCAAGCACCGCTCACCCACCCACTCCTGCAGGTGGAAGAGAGCATACAGGGGTGATAGTGCCCAACTCAGCCTGGGAGGCCTTGTCTCTGTGACCCACCACCTGGAAAGGCAGGCGCCTCTTCACCACACCACTTTTGCTGGTCTGCACTGGCTGCTGCTCCATGCACACAGCACTGGCATCTAGACACACAAGCTTCTTGGAGGAGCTTGTTTCAAGGATGTGATCATGCTTCGCCGGCTACACTTTACAGTTCTTGCACCAACCTGCCCTGCCAAGCATGTTACCAAAGCCACATGGCACAAGGCAATGAGCAGCCTATGGCCAGCTGAGTCACAGCTGGACTGCTGTAGTGTGAGTCAAGGCTCCCACACTGGGCCCTTTCTCTTGCACTGTAGAGGGAGACACTCCTGAGGAGAGGTCTGAAACTGCAGGGCAGGGAAGGAGAAAGGACAGTCTAGATCTGTGGGAGTTTGAAGTTCACAAAACAGTGGTACCTCTGGTTACAAACTTAATTTGTTCTGGAGGTCCATTCTTAAGCTGAAACTGTTCTTATTCCGAGGTGTGCTTTTGCTAATGGGGCTTCCTGCTGCATGCATGCCTCTGGCACATGACTTCCATTCACATCCTGGGGCAAAGTTCACTACCAAGAGCAGCTACTTCTGGGTTAGCGGAGGTCATAACCTGAAGCGTTCATAACCAGAAGCGTTCGTAATCAGAGGTACCACTGTAGTGTAATGAAAAGAACAGGACCTTGGACAGCTCCAAGGGCACCTGCTAAGGGAAGCTATTGTAGACATTGTCTCTGCAGGGGGCTGCAGGGGGCTGATGTCTAAGGGTCGGCTGGAGTGTCTTCCAAGAGCTGCTGACTGCTTGGTTAAAATCATCATCCTCATCATTAGAGGGCCTTCACCTTATTTTGCAGCCTCTGGCTTCTGTGGAAATCCTCTGAATTTGAGGACAGTGGTAGGGCTCTGTCCATGAGGGCCACAAAGGAAGTGCTGGGGCAATTCCTAACCCACTGGATGTAGACTGAACATTCCGTCATCTGATTTCTCTGCCAAGGTCTCCAGGTTGTGGGTCTCAACAAGAACAGTCCCCTGGTCCATTCATATTCTGGAACTCAACCATGTCCCCAGAGTTTTCTAAGGCAGGTTAACGAACCCATGGGGACCTCACACAACAAGCCGGAACTCTGGCTGAAACCTGTCCACCACCCCTGTCTCCGTGGAACGGGAGGCAGGAGCAACAAAAGGGCAAACAAAGCCCACTATGCTCACCTGCTGACAGATGCTCCTCAGGACATACTTGGCATAAACGTCCAAGCTGGCTGTCTCTATGGAAACCATCCGGCTTGCAGGCTTCTTGTCATCTTCCACAAGATCATCCACCCCGGCCGGATGGGAAAAGCCAGAGCCCTTCAGTTCAGCGTCCCCTGCAACCAGGAGCAAGGGTGACCCAGGGCAGAGACCCACATGTAACAGCCACATGTTGCTGTGCCTCTCAGATGAGGAGGACTGTGCCCATCTCCTCCCATTCCTGGAGACAGGAACCTACATTCCCCAGGCACATACCCAGTACGAAGACAGCTTTCAACACAGCAAACACGGCTCCGTCCACAATGCGGTTCTGGGAAGCAGCCAGCAGGTGTCGATCACAGGAAGAGCGGATGCCCACTGACGGCTTGCCTGTAGCAAGGTGAAAAGGCAAGGGAAAAGCTCTTGCTGTGAACCGATTATGAATACTCCAGACCAAGCTGGGAGACAAAAAGGCACCCAAAGGCAATGCAGTAGCTGGTGAACACAGAGCAGCCAGGATGGTGTCATTGTACAGAGCATTTAGCCATTGCTTATTGTTAAAGCCTTGGTGCTTGGGAAAGCTACGCTGATAAAAAAAATTCTGGTCAAGAATGGAGCCTTCAGGACATTGTGAGAAGTGTTTGCTGGCCTCCTCCCTGGGACATTGGGCAGACCTTGATTTCTTTGTGATCTTTTTGGAAACAGTAATGATAGCCCTGTAAATAAGCCTACAAAGTTACTCTCCTGCTTTTTTATTTTTTTGTAAACTTTTTTGGGCTTTTTCTTGACAATCAAGCAGTGAATAGAATGGAATGGTGGCCAGACCCAGCCACAGTGCTCAAGACACCTGCTGGCTCTCAACCTAAGAGGAGCCCTAAGAGGGGTTCCTATCATGCTTAGCCAGCATGACCAATGGCTACAGATTATGGGAGTTGGAGTCTGATAACTCTTGGGACTGTCACAGGGTAGGCATCCCAGCAATAAATGGAGACTTCCATTTAGCTATCCCAGCTAGTAGCTACTGTGTAGATATTTAGGGCTATCCAGTGCATTACTGTGGCCACAGGGAGTCACCATAAGGCACCAGAGGCCTGACTGGTCACCAGGGCAAAGGCTGGCTCAGTCAATCTGGGAAGGTGGTTTTGACCAGCCATGAGAAAGAAGGGCAGATGTCACCAGCTGGCCAAGTCAGGAGACACAGCAAGCAAGGAAGCAAGGAGGAGGTGGTAAAAGAGTGTCTGTTTCTCTGTGTGTTTAGGATCAGTTAATGGAGTTAAGGGAAGAACTTGCAGACACTACCCCATGGGGGATGCTCTGCCCCATAGGCTGGAGAGACAACTGTCGGCAGCAACAGGTTGACCATGACCTGCACAGCAGGAAAGAGGGTTCGGGGAGAACAGCATTCTCCATCAGGGCAAGAAGAGACATGGAAGAGGGCAAGCCCCAAAGGAGCAATCACTTACTGCTGTCCTGCTGGCAGGGGTTCAGTTGCGGGGTCTTGAAGAGGTGGAGCAAAATCCGGCAGGTTAGGCGGGCTCCGGGTTCCGAGTCCTGCTCGCTGCAAGCTGCAGAAAGGTAAAACCACCAGTGGCAATTGATCTGAGCTGACCCTCTACTTTTAAAGGAGGGTGGGCAGGCCTCCATTTGCAAGGCAGCCCTCAGAATCAGAGACTGGTCCCTTACTAGGCAGCAGGGCCCCAGCCATTGCAAGCAGGCACTCACCAGCATTGAGCAATGAGGGGATGGCAGCACAGCGGATCAGGTCCTCAAGGAGGAGGCACTGGCGAGCAATGAGGATGGCCACGAACGTGGCAAGGGAGTCATGGAAAGACAAGTCACTCACCTAAGGGGAGGAGAAGGCCACAGCTGAGGCTTTCTTTTTTAATTAAAAAAAAAGGTTGCTTCTGTGGAACTGGAATCACTCAAGAGCAATCCACACACAAGACCACGTCATGCCATAGCCTCAGGCTGGAGAGTATTTCTCTCTCTCTTTCTTTCTTTTAAATAAAGTCTTATTAAGACTTTTCATAATATAATTAAGAAACAAACTGATCTAAACAAAAAACAATAAAAAGAAGGAAAGAGATAAAAGAGAAAGGATTAAAAATTACAAAAAGCCCTCTCTCACCCAACTTTTGTCCCATAAGAAAAGGTAGCATTCTCCAAGTTCTCACCTGGAGCATCCCTTTCTCCCCCCAGCCTCTCACCCTGGGAGATCTCACCTTCCCTGCCTCTCACACAGGGTCCTTCACCAACTGTCTGTCACTTTCACCTGCATGCAGTTCTTACCAAAATATAGTACGAGATAATGTTAAAGGGAATAATAACAGAATACAGAGAGAGAAAAGGTAAAGAAATGAAAAAAGAAATGTCTTGTGACAGAGATTAAAATTCCTCAGGGTAAAGCCCTTCAAGCAAATGCAGCACTCCACAATATATATTTAGCTAGCAGCAGACATAGGAACACAGGAAGCTGCTTCGTACTGAGCCAGACCATTGCTCTATCTCACTCAGTATTGTTTACACTGGCCAGCAGCTGCTCTCCAGGGTTTGAGGCAGATTCCCTACCAGGAGATGCCAGGATTGAGCCTGTGACCTTTTGCGTGTAAAACAGGTGCCCTTCCTCTTTCTACCATCCTGTGTGTTCCCTTGAGTTGCTCCTCAAGGATTTCACACCCTGATGTTTCTCCAGGTACCCTCAGCAGCCTCCACGCACACTCTACCCAGCACAACCTCCAATGTCCCCACCCCCATCACAGCCCAGGCCCTGCCCTTACATCCACATTGCAGAGGAGGTCATTGAAGCCACAAGTCCCGTTGTTGGAGGAGCAGCACAAAGCCTTCAGCACACCGAGCCACTCAGCACTGAGTGACTTGCAGTAACCCGTCAGTTCAGCGCACAGGATTGCGATGTCGTTGACCCTGCGCAAGGAAAGGCATTGGTGTGGTGGTGATGGGCCCTGGCCTGAATGGCTTCAAAAGAGGCAATTAAGACATACTAAATGGAGAAGAAACCTAGCAGTGGTTATTTAATTGTGGCAGTTAAATGGAACCTCCACATGCAGAAGCAGTATACCTCTTAAGAGACCTGCACTTGTTTAGGCAGGTCTGTCCAGAAATGTAGAATGGCTGTTTTGATCTAGGTGTTTCGATCCTAGTTTTAGCTTATCAGTCACTTTTAATTATTTCTGAGGGTATTAAATAATTGTTCTCAACTGGTTTTTTATGGTGAATTTATTGGTTTATTCTTTTTGTAAACTGCTTCAAGGCTTTTCCACTTGCAATCATGCAGTATGAAAAACATCACATTATTTTTTTTTACAAAATGCTATATGCTTCTAGGAGGGAGGCAAAAATGTAGGCAAGGCCTATTGGCTTCATACTTTTCTTCTGAAGTGCCTGTTGGCTCCTGTAGGAGAAGGGCTGGTGGGCCAGACGGCTCTGCTGTAGTCTAGCCCACCCAGAGCTCTTACGTCCTTAAAAGGTATCACTAAGAGGAGAGGTAGCCCCAGCCCAGGGGCCCAACCAGCCTAGTCCAGCTCTCACCGATCGGGGTCGTGGTGCCCCACACAAACGTGCATGAGGGCGTTGCACACAAAGCTGTAGCGGTTGGCTGGGTTGTCGGTGAGGCTCTTGCCCAGGTTGGTGTAGGTGAAGTTGTGGGCCGACGGATTCTCGATGGTGTCGATCATGAACAAGGGCTCCCACAGCATGTTCGAGTCAGATGGCTCCACATTGCAGTAGATGGTGTTCTTCACCTTGGAGCAGAAGTCGCTGGTGGGGAGAAGGAAGGAAGGTGGGTGAGGACCACCTTTTAGGAGAAACAAAACGAACTTCCCTGCATCACCTCCCTAGACAGCCAGATGGCGCTCACCTGAACAGCTCTCCAAATTTACTTTTCAGGTGGCTGCAGGAAGTGTAGAGGTCATAGAGGTACGCTAGGATGCAACGTTCCGCAGAAGATCCATCAGAGCGGTTCATGCCGTGCTTTACCACCCCACACAACCTGAAGGGGCAGAAGAAAGCAGGGTGAAGGAGTGGCAAGAGGGTTGGATTAAGTTGGGGAGGGTTCCAATCCTCCACTTGGTCACCTTGGGGCAAGCCACGGTCTCTCAGCCTAGCCTTCTGTCATCAGCGCCCCCCCCCCTCCCCATCACCAGTCTGGTGTATAGGGAGCTATTCCCAGGTCTGTGCTCTATGGAGCACTTGCAGCAATAGAGGGCCACTCACCCTCCACCAGTTTATGTATCTCCCCCCGAAGGCCTGTGTGCACACAGCCAGAGACTATGCCTGCGTGGAAGCTCCCACTGTTCTTCCCTCTTCAATCCCCTCCTGGTTCTGGGAGACAATGGTACAAGAAAGGGCAGGGAAGCACCTAGCCCTTCACTTGCCCAACCTGCCTCTTCCTCCTCTTCTTCTGACCAATCCTGTGTCCTGCCTCCCATCTCTGAAGCTTTCCCTGCCTCTGACTCTTGCCTACTGACTAGTACAGGTCCCCACAAACCATTGCCCCCTTCTCACAACTCCAGCCCCTTCCTCTGAGGCGCACTCTTCAGCATCCTGCCAGTCCCTGACAGGATTGTTGTGAGGATTAAAAGTGGAAGGGAGGGGGAGAAACATGTGTGCCACCTTGAGCTCCTTGGGGGAAAATGGTGGGATATAAATGTAACAACAGGTTTACAAATAAAGTGAGAGAAACTGTGATGGAAGGCAGGGCAGTGAGGGGAAACTTGACATGCAGGGGGCAAGCAGGACTGTCCACGCCTCCCCCTCCCCCAGGGCATTTCCGGGTGTTAAGGATGGGGAGCCACACCAACAAGAAGCTCTGACATGATGCAAGGCCCCTGACACCCTTAGAGCAGCAGCTGAGATGCACTGGATTCCTACCCTTCGAATACTTGAGCCATCTGGTCCTGGTTCAGGATAAGACAGGAATGATAGTGCCGCAACACGGCCACAATGCACAGGCACAGGCTGGTGGTGTAGCTGCCCACCAGGTTAGAGGACTTCAGCAGCAGCTCTGCCTCCACCACACTCAGCTCATTCAGCAGCTGGATTCAACACAAGAAAATGTATTGGGGGGGGGGGGAATTAAAGGAGGCATATGTGAGTGACACAGCAGACTGGCTCACAGACCTCTGTCCCCAGCCCCTTAAAAAAGCTGTTTCTGTTGACAGAAAGAGGTCAGGAGTTGAAGTTTTCCAAAAGAATAGTGAGGGGCTTGGAGATGTAGGTCTGTGCCCCCCTCACCCATGAACTCTCTAAGTAGCCAGTGGCCAATTCCCCACGGGGTTTTGCGCTCACACAGTCCTTCCTCTCTCCCACATGCTTAAATGAATTACTTTCCCTTTGGGGCAAAGCCACAATTTGTTGCGACACCTGATCCAGGAAGCTGTGACTTGCACATAGCCTCCAAACAAGGACCACCAACCAGCTGCAAACAACAGCTTGGAATCTTGGGTCTGGAGAACACAATCAAACCAGTTTGCACGCCAGGCATCACAGTGATGGGCCTTTTAAAGTGAAAACGTATCCAAGTTTTGCTTTTTGTTTTGGTAAATGAAGCCGTGAGATTTATCTTGAGGCAGCTCAGCTTCAAGGTTTGCTGGACTACAACTAGCTAGCAGGGCCAGTGGTCAGGGATGATGGGAATTGAAATCCAAAAACAGCTGGAATCTCAGGTTTGAGAAACATTGCACTAAAGTATCTCCAGTATCAGAGACAGCATGCTTCAGAATAAGTTGCCGGGGAGCACAAGTGAAAAGAGCACTACTGCACTCCTGTCCTGCTTGCGGCATTCTCAAGTGAACCTGGTTCACCACTGTACAATAACATGGATCTGGGCCCTTGGCCTGACCCAGCAGGGCTCTTCTGGTGTTCCTATGGAACAGAGGAGGGAGAAGCAGACTGGAGAAAGGCAAGAAACAGATTTCTCTTTTATGAAGTACAAAAGGCAGAATGTGAGAGGAAAGAACAGAGAAGATGCTCTGATCCTGGGTGGTGGGTGGAGACAGGTCACTTGGATGCCTCTCTCCCTCTGGACTAACTGTAAGGCGCAAATGGTTTGTGTATTACTTGCACTTCCATTTGGTGTGTACAACTTTGTTCTGTCTGTTCATTCTCACTGCTATCGTATTTGGTAACGTAAGAAGACCATTGGAGATGATGGGAACTGTGAATCCAACCATGTTTGAAAGACCACCTAACTAAGCACAAGGTTTGTGGAAGGGGTGGGGTCAATGCATACAGCAGCAGGACCCAACCAAGTGCCATCCAGGTGTCTTGGAACACCATTCGCAACAGCCCAAGCCAGCTGTGCTGATGAGTGCAGGTGGAGTTGTAGTCTGAAACATCTACAGGGTATCAGGCTGGAAAGGCTGCTATAAGGAAGAGGGGAGGGAGAGAAATGAAGAGGGGACTGAGGCGGCTTCTGTCATCAGCCCCCATCTTTGAGATGCCCACCTGGATGGCGAAGTCGATGAGCCCGCTGATATTGAGCGAGTACTCCATCAAGTCGAAGATGAACTGGACATGCTGCACCAGGGGCAGGTGGTAGGACATCCCTAAGGCAAAGCTGGTGATCTGTTCCAAGACGTTGCGCGATACCTGGAGTTGGGGAGCAGGGGGTCAACAGCCGCCGTTTATGAAGCCGCTGCCTTGCATCAAGGCAACCTGTTGGTCCACATCGCCTGGGGGGTGGGGTGGGGTCAGCCCTGAGGGGGTCAGGTGCAGCCCTCCAGGCTTCTCTGTCTGTCCCGGGCCATGCCCCCTCCCCAAGCCACACCCCTCACTGTCCCTGTTCTGCCCCCTCCTCTAGGGACTTTACCTGGGTGGAATGTGTCCTTGCACTGTGATGGGATCTCTTGCTTGCCTGGATGAAGGATGGAGAGCGGGGTGTGTAGGTGTGTCTGGCCATGCCTACTTTGGCCACACCCACCACTGGCATACCCCCCCCCCCCAAAAAAAAACTTGTACACAACGGAATATGGCCCATGGCCTGAAGAAGGATACTGTCCAATACTGTCTTCACTAACCGGCAGCAGCTTTCTTTCTTTTTCTCAACATCTGCTGCGTGTAACTCTTTATAGACCGGAGATGCCAGGGATTGAACCTGGGACCTTCTATGTACATAGCACATGCTCTGTCCCTGAGACACATGTGCCTTTCAGTAGTCAGCTGAAAGGCACATGACCAAAGGAGATCCCTGTCCTCACACACAAGACACATACCTGAGAGGTGACAAGGTGCTGGTCAAAATGAGAAAGGTGTTGGAACTTAGCAAAGATGTCCTCGGCTGTTGGGAAGGCCTCTGGCTTGTTCCGTTTCCTTTTCTGCCCCTCCTCTCCCCCTATACCGAAAGAAGGAGGAAAAACAAAACAAAACCAGGTGGCCACTGCTTAGCTTTTGCTTAGAAATGTACGCCCCACATTTTCCATTTGCATAAATGAACCATAAGCGATACAATGTCAGTAGAAAATCAATGTGAAAATGGCAATGAGTTTTGTGATTGCTTGGTAAGTACAAAAAGCAGCAGTTTACAGAATGGTAGCTGGGAATTAGAAGCACTGTATATTGTCCCTCAAAGAACCTCAGCCAACAGAGTAGTTTTTAACCTGGTGCCCGAAAGGTATCTCAGAGAGGGCCCCTGAACATCCTGGAAGATAGCGTTCCATAGGTTAGGTGGCTCAAAATAAAAAGCCTCCTCTCCAGGTGTGGCTCACCTAACCTTTGCAGGAGGCCTTCAGAGGATGAACTTAGCAGGCTGGCAGATCATCAGTTCATTACCAGGACCAAATGAAGGTGGTCAAATTAGTGGTCAAAGCCCTAAATAATTATGCCCCAGATACTGGAAAGGCTGCTTCCTTCCCTGTAGACCCTCTCATATGTTAAGATCCTCTTGGTAGCTCCACCACCCTCAGAAGTTTAGGGCATGAAAGCAGCCCAGGAGAGAGTGTTCACTATCTGTGGCAGCACTTAAGCTATGGAATTCACTCCCACAGAGGCACATGTAGCATCTTCACAGGACAGTGTCCGTCCCATGCTGAACACGCACCTCTTTATTCTGGCATTCAACGCCTGAGGTGTGTGTTTCTAGGAGCCGCCCTATTCTTTTTATTGTAAATTGCTTTAACTGACTTTAATATCATGTTTTTACACTGCTGTAATGTGGCCCTGGGACCTTACGGTGAAGAAACATAATGCAGGTAAGAAATGTAATAATGGTAACAACAAGATAATGATAGCGATATTGGAGATGACCATTCAGGTAACCTGGTCACAGGCCACTTGGGTCAAAAGCAGCACTCTGATGATGGGAGTTGAAGTCCAACAACAACGGCTGGAGACCCAAGTTTGGGAAACCCTGCTCTTTGGACACATGGGTGCCCCACAGACCTGTCTCTGCTGTGCTCTTCCTGTTTAACACCTTCAGGATATCTTTGGTTATCTTCTTGATGGCATGTCGTGCCTCATCACGCTGCTTCCCAACACCAAAAAGGACCACCAGCCGCTGGTTGCATTCGTGGCTGCTTGACTCCTCCTGAGAAGTAAGGGATTGGAAGGGATGGGTGTCAGCTGCTACTGCCAGGCAGGAAGTTTTCCAGATACCAGTGTTAAGAGGCCCTTGCCTACCTCACAAACGCAATGAAGCAGGGCGTGGGGGACCTAAAAGCCATTTCCCCTAAACCAGGAGTCCCCAAACTAAGGCCCGGGGGCTGGATGCGGCCCAATCGCCTTCTAAATGCGGCCCATGGACGGTCCAGGAATCAGCATGTTTTTACATGAGTAGAATGTGTCCTTTTATTTAAAATGCATCTCTGGGTTATTTGTGGGGCATAGGAATTCATTCATAATTTTTTTCAAAATATAGTCCGCCCCCCCCCCAAGGTCTGAGGGACAGTAGACCGGCCCCCTGCTGAAAAAGTTTGCTGACCCCTGCCCTAAACCATGCTCACCTGCCCCACACCTGATGTCAGGTGCAGTGGGCAGGTACTGGCATGGCTGCAAAGGGACAACTAGGCAGGAGCAAGGTGCACCCACACCAGCATTGAAACTGCTGCTAAAATAGAGGGCGAAAACCTCAGCTTTAGTGGTCATTTCAATGCAAACAGTTTGGTGCTGCAGCAACAGCAAAGCCCCTTGCAAGGCAGTTCCCAAGCACCTGACCACCAACTGGCTTCCAGGCGCCTGCACAATGGACTTCAACAGGCAGGTTGCCCAGACAAAGGTCTGGCCTGCTGAACCAAAAACAGCACTCTTTAGTGCAGGGTTGGTGAACCAAGGCAGAGAACATAAAGTATTCTATAACATAGCAGGCAGCGGGAAATGCTTTTGATAAAAATGCAAGAGTTGCTCATAGGAAGGTGCCATGTTGTAAATCAGAACTTTTGTCCACCCAGCCCATGATGGGCCTACTTTGTCCCTCAGCAGTTTGCAAGTCTCAGAAAATGAGGTCTTTCCCATCACCTCCTATCTAAATCCTTTGGCCGAAAATGCCAGCAGTCAGATCTGGGAAGTTCTGCATGCAAAGCACACACTCTGCCACTGAGCTGTGCCCTGTCTCCTAAATCTACATGCGTAAAGTAGCTGGCAGAAAAAAAGTTTATATGGCACATTGGCCATCTTTGCCACACTGCACCATGCGTTAGATCAGGAATGGGAAAGTTGTGGCCCTGAAGATGATGCTGGACTTTGTATTCCCATCATCCCTTGCCAGTGACCAGGCTGGCTGCTGGGGCTGCAGTCCAGCAACATCTGGAGGGCCACAGCCCCCATCCCCACCCCACCCCACTCCAGATAACAGTCTAAGAAGCTGCCTCCAAGTTTCTGCTTTGTAAGCTGTTTCCAAGTCGCTCTGAGTTCATGTTTCTGAAAAAAGCAACTAATAAATATTAATCATAATAAGATGGGTGATAGGTTGCTTTGTTTTGTGTCAGTAGCCAAGCCCTGCTAGTTACCATATTACCTTTTTTAAAAGGGGGGACAACCACATTAATGTTTTTATAAATTGGTCCGGGGGGGGGGGAGAGGAAGCATGCACAAATTGATGTTCTAACTCAGGGCTTTCACATTTCCCACATTTCCTAGAGCCCTCCCACCTCCCTTCAAAAGGTGGGAAAGCACTAACTAGCACACTGTCAGAGCCCTCAAACCTCCTTCCCAAAGTGCCATGCTTACTCGGCTTTGGGAAGGCAGTGCAAGCATGGGGGGGGGTGTCAAATGTTGAGGGCTGACAAAAGAGGCCTTGAAGGCTGCATGTTGGACCACCCTGTTCTAACCCAGAAAGGCAGCAAAACCCAAATGATTCAGGTCAGGTACTGGGATTTGCACAGAAGTTTGACAAGCACACAGAAGCAACTTCCACAAATGATATCTCCCTCGTGCTCTTGAGGATGTAATGAGGGGAAAGTGACAGCATCTCAACTACATGGAAAGCAGTGGTGAGGAGGGAATTAAGTGGTGTCAGGTGGAATATGCAACTTGTCAAACCCCAGATGGATTTCTGCAGTGCTAAAAGTCGGAGAGGGACTGCTGCAGGCAGAAGCCACCTCAAACACCACACAAAGTGGCCTGTTCCCATCTAGCAATATAAATTTATACAAAATAGGTGTCCAACAGAAACACAAGACCCAAATTATACACAACCTATTGTTCCTGTTGACATATGAAAAACACACACCAAAAAATCTATTTAGAGAGCCTTAAGGGAAAAAGTGCCAAACAAGATTTCCTTCACTGTAAATACAATGCTGCACATGACATCAAAACACAGTAAGACCTACAAATTCTTTGCAGGATTATCTAATACAACCATTAAAGGACATTATGAATATGATTTTAAATATGGGTGAGCTGCCAAAATCATGGAAGAATGCTTATATAATTTTGATTCCTAAACAAAGCATTTGATAATGTTTCCTGGGATTTTGAGTTTAAAGTTTTAGACTATATGGGTTGTGGAGACACATATAAAAGGAGTTAAGGCAATATATACTGACCAGTCAGCTAAGTTGATGGTAAATAGCGTTCTGACTGAGAACTGTAAAATAACTAAAGGAACAAGACAAGGCTGTCCGTTGTCACTGTTGTTGTTTATACTGTAACAGTTTTAGAAGTTCTGGCGCAAAGAATAAGATGTAATCAAGATATTAAAGAGTAGGACAGAGAAAATATAAATTAAAAGCATGTGCAGATGACATGGTGATATCTGTAGAAGAACCAATAGAGTCAATCTTCAAAGTACTGTAAGAGATTTTTAAAAATTGGCGAGGTAGCAGATTAATAAAGGTAAATCCAAAGTCTTGCTTAAAAATATGAAGGAGAGTAAGAACAAATTACAAGATGTACCCAGTTTAAAGACTGAAAGAAAGGTTAAATATTTAGGTGTATGGGTAACAGCAAATAATATAAATTTATATAGAGACAATTATTTAAAAATCTGCTAAGATATTAAAAGAAATTTGCAAGTTTGGAACAGAATGAATCTTTCATTATTAGGTAGACTGTAGACCATAAAGATGAATGTGTTGCCCAAAATGTTATTTCTGTTTCACTTGATTCTGGTAATTGGCAGGACAGATTGTGGAATATGAATATAAAATTTACATCATGTTATGGTTTAAGAGAAAATTATATGAAAATGATATATCGTTGGTATCTAACACCGAGTAAACTGGCAAAAATGTATAAATCTAAATCAATGAAGTTTGGAAATGCAAAGAGAAAGGTTTTTTTATCATATGTGGTGGTCTTGTTAACGGTTAAAGCTTACTGGGAAATTATAATGAATTGAAAAGGATGTTTAAAATAATCATTGTAAAAAAAAACCCAGAAGCTTTTCTTTAGGGAATTATAGGGACAGAGCTACCTAAAGTGTATAGAAATTTATTTATGTATGCAACTACAGCAGCAAGAATGTCACTCACCCCAAAATGGAAAGAAGTCCCAGGAAAGGAAGAATGGATACAAATGGAATATGCAGAAACTTACCGGAAGAATAATAAATCAAGATAACAAACTTTTTATAAATGAATGGAAACAGTTTATTGAATATATACAGATAAACTGTAAACAGATAAAAAAATTGGCAGGATTATTGTAATAACCTGCAGTTTCATAAGAATATATATTTAGAGTAGATAATTAAATGAGCCAATTAAATGAGTTTGGATATGCAGAAGATATTAAAGAATAAATTTAAGAAACTGCAGAAAGAGGGGGAAGGAAGTCAAACTTTGAAATGTTAAAATAATTGTAAAATTAATGAAATGTATAAATTTGAAAAGTATAAATAATTAAAAAAAAGACCTACAAATTCTAATGGAGATTACATTTTTCAAAGTGACACGGGAGAAATTTGAATCCATACTACCTGCATGTTGCATTAGTCACTATATAGGTCAAAGATCTTGTTCATAGAATGTAAGCTGCTGTTATCATTAAGAGTATTAAACATTACCGGCTCTCTTTACTCAAGACAAGGGGAAGACAAATAGAGAGTTCTGTTTTATTTGTTTTATTTATTTATTGAACTTATATACTGCCCTATACTCAGAGGTCTCTGGGCGGTTCACAGAACAAAATCAAAATATAAAACCACAAAATATATAATCAAAATAAAAACAACCCAATAACCCACCCACCCACCCCAAAAAAACACATTTTGAAAGGGCATAGGATGTCAATCAAATCAACCAAAGGTCTGGTTAAAAAGGAAAATTTTAGCCTGGTGCTTAAAGGTATGTAATGAAGGCACCAGGTGAACTTCCCTGGGGAGAGCATTCCAGACAAGGAGCCACTGCAGAGAAGGCCTGTCCTCGTTTTGCCACCCTCTGGACCTCCTCAAGGAGGAGGCACACAAAGGAGGGCCTCAGAAGATGATCTCAGGGGGCGGGTAGGTTCATATGCAGAAAGGCGGTCCTTCAGGTATTGCAGTCCTGAGCCATTTAAGGCTTTATAGGTCAAAACCAGCACTTTGAATTGGGCCTGGAAACTAATTGGTAGCCTGTGCAGTCACACCAGGATCAGTGTAATATGCTCAAACCATTTTGCTACATGGAAATTTGTCTTGCGAGTCACCCTTTCGTTAGCGAATGCCTTTCGTCTAGTGAGTTTTTCGTCTAGCGAGGCATTTGTCTAGCGAGGTACCACTGTAGTTTTTTTTTACTCCATGGTTTTAATGTATCTAATGAGCTTTAACTGTCTGTCTGTCTGTCTGTCTGTCTGGTTAGTTGGTTGGAAGTTGCTCCGAGTTGTCCTGGGCAAGATAAAGCAACTAACAAATTTAATTAATTAATTTAATAGGCCTAGTTGTGTTGAATATTTGTTTGGAACTCATGGCAAGCTTCTTTTGATGTACGAAAGGTTTTGATTGCAAATTGACATGATGGTATGCAAAAACTAATATGCTTTGTAGGAAAATTTCATATGGATACAAAACAAGAGGCAAGCTTTCCAGCCTAGCTACAACTTAATTGGAGTTCAGCAGAAATAGCTAACTTCTAGTTCCTTGGGAGTGTGTGTAGTGGAAACTGACCTTCACTTGTATTCCATTGTTTAGTAAACATGGTATGCATTTATCTGCTATGTGTAATGTTATTCACTACAACTGATAGCATAATACAATTATTGTCCTTAGTGGAGATTAGGTCTTATGCATCTGGTTTCTACTACTATTCCCTCCATCCAGAGCAAGCCTTGAGCTGCTTCCTCTCCTACCTGTGGAATAGGGAAGTGCATGGAGTACTGGATATGCCGAGGCTGGTCATAGAGGGACGCCAGCATTCCGTCTGCAACTCTGTCCTTCAGGAGAGGCTTGATGTCCTTCTCAAGATCCAGTTTCTCCGGAGAAGGGCTGGCTTTAGACTCACAGTGCATGGGAGGGGAAAACATCTGGTGGGGGGAGAAGAGAAATGCACATGCAGAAGGCAAGGTGAGGTCGCTGAACTAGTTGGAATGGGGGGAGGAAAAAGGCTACCTTCAAAAAAAGCAGTCTCGGAAGGACACCAAAGCAAGGTTGCTATAGTCACGTGGCCAACACACCAAACAAGCCTGTCACTCACCGCATGCCTTTCATTGAGCACCAGGCAGCGCAGGGGGAGGTGGAAGCCTGGGGTAATCAGCTGGCTACCAAGGACTTGCTTCTGTCTCTCCCACTTAACCCACGTTTACGCTGTCAGGGCCACCTGACTCCCTGCACGCAACCCCACTTTGGCTGCCACGAAAAGGTGACTTTGGCTGTGTCAAGCTCTGCCCTCATCCCTGGCTGCCTCTTTGAATGGGCATTCAGGGAGCAGAATGCTTATGGGCTTTCCAGACAGAGGAAACCAAAGGCATGCGCTACCCACATCCCCAGCACTGGGGTGGGGGGCACACGCCAAAAAAAACCATAATTTTCTGAAGTCAGAAAGGGGCCTGGCCAGGGCCACCCTGGCAGGTCATACCGAGAAATCTGTCTTCTCCATATCATCAAAAATCACGCTGGAGTTGTGGTCAATGTCCATCTGGCACTCTGACAAGCCCGTGTCCTGGGAGAGACAGGAAACAAGGGGCAGCCGTTCAGATCCTAAAAGCCTCACAAGCAAGCCCCAAAGTCCCCCAACAGCAACTTCCCCTTTTTCTCCCGCACTATCTCCTTCTCTTCCCTGGCCCACACCTCCAGCTTCATGCTGCTGCTCCCTTCCACCTCTTTCCTGTCGTGCTCATCAGCTGTGTCGTCAAAGGGCGAGGGAGGGCGAGGCCCATGCTCGATGGCCAGGTCCCCGCGGGAGATCAGCGTGCACATGTACATGTTGTGGGAGAAGACGTCGTGCCTGATCAGCTCGCAGAACAGCAGGACCAGGTTGAAGAACTCCACCCTCTCGTTCTCGTTGCTGGGGTCGGCTGCCAGGGAAAGGGAGAAGAGCAGGTAAGGAAGCAGCGGTGTAGCCACAGTTCCCCAAAGGAAGGGTAAGCGAAGGAAGGCAATGCTTTCCCAAATGCCGCCTCGGGGCCTGCCAGGAGTTGAAGGTGAGAGCCCATACTTAGCACGGGAGCCTGGGTGTCCAGGAACTGCATGAGGACGTCCTGAAAGACGGGCGTGACAACTGGCGAGAGGGAACCTGAGGAGATGGAGCCTTTCTCGTCCACCACTTCTGAGTCTCCGCACCTCTGGGCAGAAAGGGATGTGGTTAGTCCCTAGCCCCTCAACAGTCAAAACAAAGACCATCCTGCTTCTGCAGTTTGCTGCCTTTGGATGAAGCAAAAGCCTGCCCCAGTAACAGAGGGCTTCACAGCATAGGAACCAGGGTACAACAGCTGTCTCCTGTATGGGCCTCTCAGCTCTCCAAGGATGTCAGCTGACCCTGTTCTACATTGCCCGGCCTTCAGAGGTTAGATAGGTGGGCAGGTGGCTGCTTTTTGCACTGCACTCTACACTCTCCCCACTTGTGATTTCCAACAACTGGTATTCAGACGTACAGTGCCTCCAGTTTTTTGCGATCATGTTCTCTTCCACCAAGTTATGTTATGTTAAGTTATGCTATGTTATGTTTTTGCTTGTTTTAATTATAATTCTATTAACATTTTTATTTTGGGGATTTTCTAAACAGCTTTTTTGTTTTTTTAACAGAAGAGTTGGTAATAATAATAATAATAATAATAATAATAATAATAATAATAATAAATTATTTATACCCCGCCCATCTGGCTGGGTTTCCCCAGCCACTCTGGGCAGCTTTCAACCGAACATTAAAAACAATACAGCAACAAGCATTAAAAACTTCCCTAAACAGGGCCGCCTTCAGTTGTCTTTTAAAAGTAAAATAACTGCTTATTGCCTTGAGATCTACTGGGAGGGCGTTCCTCAGCTCAGGCGCCACTACCGAGAAGGCCCTCTGCCTGGTTCCCTGTAACCTAACTTCTCACAGTGAGGGAACTGCCGGAAGTCCCTCAGCGCTGGACCTCAGTGTCCGGGCTGGACGATGGGAGTGGAGATGCTCTTTCAGGTATACAGGACCGAGGCCGCTGAGGGCTTTAACCAACACTTTGAATTGTGCTCGGAAACGTACTGGGAGCCAATGCAGGTCTCTCAGTATTGGTGTTATGTGGTCTCGGTGGCCACTCCCAGTCACCAGTCTAGCTGCCGCATTCTGGATTAATTGCAGTTTCCAAGTCACCTTCAAAGGTAGCCCCACATAGAGCGCATTGCAGTAGTCTAAGTGGGAGATAACTAGAGCATGCACCACTCTGGCAAGACAGTCTGCGGGCAGGTAGGGTCTCAGCCTGCATACCAGATGGAGCTGGTAGACAGCTGCCCTGGACACAGAATTAACCTGCGCCTCCATGGACAGCTGTGAGTCCAAAATGACTCCCAGGCTGCGCACCTGGTCCTTCAGGGGCACAGTTACCCCATTCAGGACCAGGGAGTCCTCCATACCAGCCCGCCCCCTGTCCCCCAAAAACAGTACTTCTGTCTTGTCAGGATTCAACCTTATAATTTTGAAGCAAACAAAGCTACTGCCATGGTCATCCACGCAAGAACGACACCAATGTCCTGGAGGTGATAACAGAAGCTGTTACTAGCATTTTGTCCAAGGACACCCAGTGAGCTTCAGAGTCACCCCCCGACTCAAACTCTGCATCAAACCTTAATAGCCAGGTCTAGGTGGAAGAGTGGGATTTTAAGAGTACTTACCCCAGCTTTTCCCAACCTAGTGCCTTCCAGGACTATAACTCCCATCAGTCCCAGGGGCTGACAGAGAGTTGTAGCCTAAACATCTGGAGGACACTAGGTTGTGGGAGGCTGCTTTCCCCAAATCACTAGATTCCTTGCAAGTTTTTCTTTTCTTCCACCCCTACAAGTTCTCCCTACAGCAAGGATGGTGAATCTGTGGCTGTCCTGATGCTGTTGGACCGCCATTAGTCCCAGCCAGAACAGCTAGTCAATTACGCATCATGGACATTGTAGTCCAACAACTGCTGCCCGGCTCTGCAATTGAGCTCCCGCACTCACCTCCGCTTCAATCTCAGAGTTCCGCTTCTCCAGCAGCTTGGCCACAACCATTGCCCTGTGGCGCCCAGATCGCTTGTGGCTAACAGCCCACTCACACAGAAGGGCCACCACTGCGTCGTCATCTGGGGAGATCTGCCAGGAAACAGGTTGAGTAGAGCAGCAGTTCTCAAGCTCTCCCCTGCCCCCAGACCAGTTGAAAAATGCTGATAGTCCTAGCGGATCACTTAATGATGTTTTTTCTGCCTGTTGTAGCAACTGTAATGCACTGTACTAGATGCTGTGTGATTTTTAACTGCATTTTTATCACTTCTTTTATTTCTTATGTAACAGATTCCACAAACTGTGAACAGTAATGCACGAAAAAACAATATCAGAAACAAAAGAAGCTTCTGTTTATTGCTTCTTCTTATTTTTATTGTGTTTGGTGCATTATAGTTAAACATCAATATGAATATTTGATGCAGACACACCCCAGACCACCTGAATGAAGCTTGTAGACCACTCACATTCTTTGAACCCCTGGTGCAGGGTATCTAAATGTGCATGGGGCTGGTGGTAGGCTCCATTTCTGCAGACTGACGGTGTTGCTCATGAGTAACGACAGAGTCCTCTTACACTAAAGATTACTTTATTGTGCATAACTATTTACAGTGCAGAGCTAGCTAAAAACATGACCGCTCAGTCACTTGCAGAATCTGGAAGTGCCCCTCTCCTGTTTCCTGCCCAGCACCAAAGCCTCGGCACCCTGAAACGACGTCTTCTGTGTCCCTGACCCCCCAATGCAGTGCTGGCGCCGGAAGCTGCAACTCCCCCTCTGATCGCCTCTGGCTGGCGTTGCTGGGTCTCTGCCCAGCATCCCTGACCCTCGGCTCCTCCTCCTCTTCCGCAGGAGAGAGCTCTGGCAATGGGCTTTGAGAGGAGTCAGATGACAGCAGTGGCTGGGGCTCCCTGTACCTGAGCAAGACCTCCTCTCGCGCAGGTTCCCTACCCTGATCCTCCCCACTAGCAGGATCACTTTCCCCGCTCTCCCCACAAGGAGTACTCCCGCCCGGGCTCTCCTCACGAGTAGGACCTCCCCCCGGGTTCTCCTCACGAGAAGGCAAATCCCTGACACATAGTTTCAAACAATCCCTACCCGCAGACCCTGCGCTCTCCTCCCATATTGCTCAGAGAGAAAATGCTCTATATAATAATAATAATAATTTATTATTTGTACCCCGCCCATCTGGCTGGGTCTCCCCAGCCACTCTAGTAGAGGCCCAGAGATCAGGCTAGGCCAGGATACAAATTCAGGTCTGCAACACCAGCTGTTGCTTTCCTTCAGTCACAGTGTTAAACAAAGCAAACATTAATGCCAGAAAAGGCCTGCTAGAGTGATCCAAGGTGAGAGGATTATGACTACTCCTTTTTTCCAGAAAAGCAAAACTGCAATTGGCTTATGTTAGAAACCACGTTAAACCACCTAAAGTTACACACACACACACACACACACACACATACAAACAGTTCAAACTAAGTGCCACTCCACTAAAGATAAGCAAAAAATTAAGGACCAAATGCCCAGGGAAAACAAGAATGTTTTTGTATGATGCCTCAAAACAGAGAGTGATGACTAGCTGCTCCTAACAGACTCCTGCATAAAAGCCTTCAGTCTCTTGGGAAAGCTTCTAGAACAGTTTCATTACTTCAGCTTCTAGACTGACGGTGGTGACTTGCTGAGAACCAACCTTCCCTTGGCCAATGACTGGACTTTCCCTCCGTTCTTGACCCTGGACTGTACTCTGGCTTTGCTCTCTGGAACATCCTGTAAATGGACTCTGAACCCCTGACACAACCCTATCTCCTGAAGCAGGTGGCACACAGTGCTTCTAAACCTAGAGGTTATTGACAGCAGCCACTGACCGACCCCCTCCTACTTCTCCGCCTCTGCAAATTTGCCTGATCCTCTTTTAAATCCATCTAAGCCAGCTTCTGTCACCACATCTTATGGCAGTCAGTTCCAGAGATGTAGAATGCATTGTCTGGAGAACTATTTCCTTTTTCTGTCCTGAATCTCCCACTATTCAGCATCACAGGGTGGTTCCAAGTTCTGGTATTATGGAAAAACGGAGGGTGGGGGAAGGAACAAACTTACTTCTACCCACATTCTCTGCACTGTGTATGGCTTTTGTCCTATGTGCTTTGACACTGTGAAGCTGAAACAGGAGGTGGTGAATGCTATGGACTGAGCTGGAATTGACGCAACAGACCACAGTCTCCACATGAAATCTGCTTCCAACATTCTCTGGCTGCATACACACTATAGAACTCAACACAAATCTGGAGTGGAGTCCTTAAAACAGTTAGAAGGCGCCTTGTACACCTCCTTCCGGCAACTCCAGAGCCCAGCTGGTACCAAAGTTTTGCTCTGCTTTCTTTTGGACCACATCAGTGAGGCTGGGGGGGGGGGGTGTCTTGTCACCTGGTCACCCAGGGCCTTCATTCACGCTGCCCTGGCTTGAGCCCTGGGGAGGTCACTTGGGTGCTGCTAACACTGCGGTTTGACTTCACCCCCAGCACACTCCACTGTCTCCCAAGACAGATGGATGCTATCAACAACTATATGCACCCCTCAAAAAAGGGGGGTAATCCTGCAAACTGTACTTTACCCCTTACAGAGCTACAATTTTCAGCACCCTTAAAACAACAGTTCCAGGGATTCTTTGAGAGGGGTGCATATGCAGCCTCAGCCACACAGACAAAGGGCCAGGGCTCAGTGGCACAGCACCTGCTATGCACACAGAACGTCCCAGGTTCAATCTCTGGCATCTCCAGGTAGGGCTAGGAATGTCCCCTTCCTGAAACCCTGGAGAGGCGCTGCCAATCAATGTGGATGCTATAGTGAGCTAGCTGGAACAATGGCATAAGGAATGCTCTTATTCATATCAGCCCTTTATCCAGAACCATGATGACTGGAACCTTTATTTTTAAGGGAAGGACCAAAGCTCAGTGCAGGACTCTGTCCTGGAGGCCACAGAGAACTGCTGGCAGCCAGCATGGATGATGCTGAAATAGAGGGGTAAAGAGGCTTTGACCCAGCAAAGGGCAGCTTCCTATGGTGAAAGAAGCTGCAGCTGCTTTGTGCAGTAGTCCTCACCTCATGGCTGTCTTTGCTCGGTCCTCCCCCAAATATCCTGTTGTACAAGGAATCCAAAGAGTTGCTGAAGTCTGATCTCTCGAAGCTGTGGCTATCTAGGACTTCCAAGGTGTGCAGCACGCGGCTTATTGTGAATCCTGGAATGGAAGAGGAAAGCAGAAGAGATTCAGAGGCCGTCCTGCAGCAGGTGGCACTCCTTCCTTGGGAGGCTTTCAAGCAGAGGTTGGATGTGGCCATCTGTCATGCTCTAGCTGAGATCCCCTGCACTGTCGGGGGTTTGATGACCCTCGGGGAGGGGGGTCCCTTTTATTTCTACAATTCTAAAACTCCCCAAGTAGAAGAAAAACAGCCAGGCTGCCTGGAGAGTGAGAGGAAAGGCTCATTAACAACCGGCAGAACAGATAAGAGCACACACGCAAACACATCAGGGGGTGGGGGAGAGCAAACCACTCTTCACATGGAAAAAGTGTGGCATGCGTTGCAGGATGGCCTACCTGCAGTGGCTTCTTGGCATTTGTCAAAGGACCAGCGCACCTCCACTGCCTGGCCCCGCTCCTTGATCTGCTGCTCGATCTCCCGGAGTCTCGCTCGGACCTGACAAGGAAGGAGCGTTGGAGAGGATGTGGTGCAACCACCAGAAGCACGAGAGGGGCTGCCACCATTTAGCCCCAAACACCAGAGAGGGGACCAAGCATGGTGAGCCAGGGATGACGGGGAAAGCCTGGTATGCCTCTCTCCTGCAGCTGGGCTACTGGCCCAGCAAGCCGTGGGAATCGAGACCGACCGAGATGAGGGGCTCCAGGCCCTGGTGCTCACCTGCTGCTCATTCCGGTCCCTGCTGCTCACCTGCTGCATGAAGCCAGCGCTGACCCCAGGCATGGGCAGGTTGGAGGGGGAGATGGGCAGGTGGTCAAGTGGGGAGCCAGTCTTTATTCGGCTGTCAGTTAGGGAGTAATGCCAGACGAGGGCACTGGGGCAACACAGGACAATGCTCTGAAGAAATACAGTAGAAAGAGGGACTGAGCTCCCTGGAAGGTCGGCAGACTCATCTTCCCTGTCCTCCCTCTATTCCATGCTTGCTATAAACATCCTGAAGACTTTGGACCATTCCCCTTTGCTCCCTTTTGCCCAGCATTAAAAACTCTCCACAAAGCATCTGGTCCCCACAAACCTGCTATAACTAGATCCAGGTACATGTTAACTAAAATCATTGCATGTTATTTCTGTTTGCCCTTGCCTCGACCTCTCTCCCCATCTCCCCTGCCGTCTCCTTGTCTTGAACTATAGGCCCCATCCAGCACCTCACATTTAAAGCAGTTTTATACCACTTTTAACAGTCACAGCTTCCTCCAAAGAATCCTAGGACCTTTAAGTTCTGCTCCCCTCACAGAGCTACCGTTCTCAAAGTGGTTCATACATCAATCCCTCTTCCCAGGGAACTGTAGGAATTGTAGCTCTGTGTGGGGAACGGGCTCCTAACAACTCTTAGCACCCTTAGCAAACTACATTTCCCAGGATTCTTTGTGTGGGGCGGAATCCATGACCTGTTTCAAGTTGTATGGCACTGATTTATAAATATATAGCACAGATGGAATTACATATTGTGAGCCTCCCAGAGTAAGGACTTGTCCTTGGTGAAGCTCCATGCACACAAATTGGATGAGAATAAATTTGTTTTAAATGTGCCCAGCTTGGTTGTCCCCATTTTAACTAGTACTGCATTCTATCCCACTTAGGGGGACACAACCTGGCACTCCTTATTCCTTATTTGCCATCCTGCTAAGGTCAGGAGCCTCAGACCCAGATGGTCAAATGCTGCCTTCCAAGCCTGCATATCTGGCCATGAGAATTCTCCTTAGATCATTCCACTGCTTCACACCCTCCTCCAGTGTCCTTGCCTGGCCAGAATGCATATTTGGACTCTGGTCATGCCTCCTGCTTGCCTGAATGTAGGATGGAAAGAGGTGTGCAAGTATGTGCAAAAACTAAACTACTGTACAAAGGTAAATTTTACATTTATTTCTCCACCCACTTATGCTCTGGCCCCGCTCCTCTGGAAGGTTGCTCAGAAAGGAAAGGGTCCCTTCGGCTGAAAAGGGTTCAATGGCAATGTGCAAAAATGATCACACCAGTAAAAGGGCAAATGTCTGTAGGATTTCCCAAAAGCCCCTTCTATGAACAATCATATTCCACCAGTTGCCTAAACCCTCCTGGACAGTAGATGTGCCCGCTTCCCCACCCCCACCCCATTAAACCACCCCATCACTCCATTGACCAGGCATCTGCCTCTACCCTGACTTGCCTGGAGGATGCAGCTGAGCCCATAAACCACAGGGCGGTGCTGTGGGCAATGCAGCAAGTCACCGAACGGACTGGGAGGGGGGTTCCCCGCAGCCGGCTGAGGGGTGGGCGTGGATGGGAGAGCAGGGGTGCTCTGCGCCGTGAGGTGGTGGGCAGGATGCCCACCAATGCTGTCCAGCAGTATGGCAAGGCGGCGAGTGCAGAAGTAGGCAAGACGCCTGGACAAGTAGGCCGACTGCACAAACTCACCGGAATACTGTTGCAGAGAAAGGAAAGAAAACTTGGTCATTGCCAGGATGGACGACTTGCCCCTCTCCATGCAAAGCAGCTCCGGACAAGAAGAACAACTTCAACCCTGCCCAGACTTTGAAGCCGAGGAGAACGACCAAGGGGGAGGAGCTTCCACCAGGTCTCCACACTGCCAGATACCCTGAAGAAGCAATGGCCCCAGGACCAGGCGTACCCACACCAGCTGCTTGCATACCTGGGCAGTTCTCTGACTCCCACCCGCTACTCATCATCTTTGCCAGGGACTACTGAAGTGATTGGGCAGGCAGGAGTTTCAGAGTCATTGCCCAAGGGCCTGGCTGGCTACTTAGGCGCAGGGGAATGTGCATGGAAGCCACATGCCCAGATCAGGGCCTGGATAGAGCCTCCAGCTCCTACATAAGCTCCAAGTTGTAGCTGCTTCACTGATGAAGAAACTACTATCCTCCAGGTTCCAGTCTTCCTGACCTGGTATCACTCGGTGCAAAAATCTTCCTTCACAACAAACATGCCATGGGCAGCCATACCAGCAGCCATTCTATCAAGGAAGAGGAAGAGATGGACTCATTCCCAAGGCACAACTGAGAGACCAGCTAGCATTTGAGGCCTCTCCCCCATCAGCTGTTTCCATTCAAGCTGGTTATTATAACAAATTTGTGATTTTAAGAACTGGGGCCCAATACTGTTTCCTTCCACTCTTCTCTCCCTGTCCCTTTTTCCTTTCATGCCATGTTTTTCAGACTCTTAAGCCAGCAGGCAGGGAGTGTCCTGCTTGTCATGGTTGTTGCAGAGGAAGGGGGTAAGCTGACCTGCAACAGAAGGGGAAGAAGCAGCTTCAGGAGTTCATCTTCGCCTGGTCGAATCTTCTCAAAACACTCAAGCACCCAGGTCAGGAACTCATGTCTATCCAGCATCCCATCCTGGAAGCAAACAATTAGATCTGAGCAAACCTTTCCCTAGATGGGAACCACAGCGTTTGCACCTCTGACAAGAGGAAAGGACAAGTATAGTCAAAAGGAGCAGCCACACCCTTTCTCTCACCTGGAACATGAACATAGCTAACTTCTCATTATAGTCCCACTGCTTCACAGAGTACTCCACTTCCTGGGGCATGAGGCTAGAGGGAGATGCACAGGCCTGTGCCAGCAGCTGCCGATGGAAATCCGAAATCTTCTGCAGCTGCTCCCACAGGAACTTGGTGATGATCTGCGTCCACTCTGGAAGGAAAGAAAAGCTGCTAGAGAGGTAGAAGGAGATGGGGCTGGGCCTCAAGGGCTGCAAAGAAAAGCGCACTGATGAGGGGAAAGTAAGAAGGGAGTCGCGGGAAGCCAGGGCAAGCTGTGGACTCAACAGGCCGAGCTGCAGCATCAGAAGCACAAGCTGGTCCTGCCCCAGCAACAGGAGAAATAAATGAGCAGACAAGTACCAAAGGTCAAGGACATGGGTAGGGAGCCTGTGGCATTCCAGATGTTGTTGGACTCTAACTACCATCAGCCCCAGCTAGAAAGGTCAGCCATCTGGATGAGGGGAGCTATGGTCCAACTACATGTGGAAGCCACAGGTCCCCCATCTCTGGCCTCAAAGCAAGGGTGGGGAGCCTTTCTCAGCCTGAGGACCACAACATTCCCAGAGTCACATGCCAGTGTTGGACGAGGCCAGAGTCATAGTGGACAGAGCAACTAATGTCAACTTTGCCAACATCCAGTAGGCTTGTTTCTACACACCCACTCCCATCTACCTATCTATCTCTCTTCTCCATTCAGGCAAGCAAGCAGTAACATACTCCATCCAGGCAAAGATGCTAGGTCTGCAAAGCAGGCTCAGTGAGGGCTGTGGCCTGGGGAAGGTTTCAGGGGCCAGATAAAGAGGCCTCGGTGCCAGGAGCAGGTCAGCAATAACTCACACGAGTTCAGTGAAGTTAACTCTTTATTCAAAGAAACAAGGTAGCTCAGGAGGCCACGCCTAGTGGGCACAACAACCCTTCCTGGAGGAATTTGAACCTATGAGGCAGTTGTGAGGACTGAAGGTTCCTGCATTTCTACAATTTCCTAAGTCTCCTCCTCCCCTGGTTCTTTATCAAGCAATTAGAGACTCTGTTGTCTTGCCTGTGCTTGCTCCACACTCTTCATAGCTCCTCTGGTTCTGGGAAACAAGGGGGGGGGGAGGATTGCTGGTTGCAGCAGAAGTGGGAGACACCTGTGACTCTTCACCAGCCTGACTCATCTCTGTCTCTTGGCTCCAATCCACTCCAGTTTCCTCTTCTGCCTCTGATTCTGGATTTATCTCTGCCACAGACTCTTCCTGCTCACTAAACCCTGTTATCTCTTCAGCTTCCAACACCTCTTCTCCCTCTAACCACTCATTGTTGTACCACCACCAATCTCCTGGCTCAGAGCCTTCTTGCCTGAGGGGTTCCCTTGGGGGTTCCCCAGCTGATGCCTCCCACCACTCCTCTGCATCCATCCCATCCATAATACCCAGGAACCACGTTTGGCCCATGCATGGTCTTGAAGAATAATGACAGGCAACAGCTGGAAGAAGAAGAAATCTCCAAGAAACCGAAACCTGTCTAGTTCCACATTGCTGTATGGGTCTAGATGGCATTTGCAATGGGGAGAAGCAGTCCTTACCACTGAATGGATCGATGACATGCCGTTTCTTCACTTTGGTTTCTGTGATGGCTGCATAATAGGCACAGGTCATTTTGATCAGCCAGGCTGCCCTCATCACTGGCACGGTGTACTTTGCAAGGTAACCAAAGACCTCCTCTTTCTTACTGAAGATGGGCACCTGACAGAGGGAGGGTGGAGGGTGAGAGCTGTAATTGGAGAGGGGCTGTCCAGCAACAACTGCTGGAGCTGAAGGCAGCTTGCAGGTGGGTGCAAAACAAACAGTGCTCCTGTTCTGCCCCAACTTTGAAAACAGTTAAAAGTGCTTAAAGTCATGGCTTCCCTCAAAGAATACTGGGAAATGTAGCTTGTTAAGGAGGCTGAGAGTTGTTAGGAGACTCCCATCCCCTTCACAGAACTGCAGCTCCAGATATGCCTGGGAAGAAATTGATTGTTGAACCACTGTGAGAACTGTAGCTCTAATGGTGGGGTCTCCTCATCTGCAGTACCCTTAACAAACTGCATTCCCCCATGATTCTTTGGGGGAAGCCATGACTGTGTAAAGTGATACTGCTTTCCATGTATTGCATAGATGAGGTCTTTGCTTAGAGGGAGAAGAGGGCCATATTTGGAAAGTCAACATATGACCTGGTGCCACAGCTTCTGCCACAGCCACGGAAATTCCTCCCCAAAAGTTCACTAGCCCCTTCTCTACCAAATTCCATGCCTATCAACTGCTTCTGAATCACTCTTGCATCTCCAAACTGTCCCAAATAGTTCCTCTTTAACCTCTTCCCATTCAGCCCCTGCACTCAAGTCTGCTCTTCTTTTCTTTTCTAGCCATTATTCTCAGAGACACCTCTCCTCCCGCTCCACAAAGGGTCTATCCTAGAGTCACAGCGAGGAGGAGCCCATTTAGCTTCTGGGTCACAGTTCAGCCATCCCTACACTACAACTCCCCCCTCCCCTTCTTCCTAGCAGCCTTAGCTAAAAGAAAAAAGGGGAGGGGGAAGTACCTTTTTAGCCAGGTGAGTGAGGGGCTTGGTCCCAGCCAGATCGTTGAACCAGTTGTTAATAGCACTCTGGGAGCGGGCTGTCACCAGCCAAAAGTTATCCTTCTGGTTCACCTGGGGTTTTCGGCGGCCTGTGTCAGGCAGAGTGTTGCAGCGTAGCTTCTCAGCAATGATGCTGCTAAAGTTTGAACTGATCTGGAAAACGGAAAAGAACGAGGTGGTGGAGCTCCCAGAGACCCCGCTGCCCCCACTCTGCAGACTCGCTAGCCACAGCACACTCAGCGTTAATCATCAGCCACAGACTGTCTTCGTCTCAGCTATGAAAGCTTCGTGCAGAGGATCCAAGACTGACACAAACAGACACACACACACAAAGATAGCAGAACCCAGCTCCCAGACCAAAGGCACTTTCCACCTGTATTGAGAAACTGGTAGGTTACAGGATGCAGGCCAAAGTGAGTTTGCAGGGTGTCAAAGCATGAACATCACACCTTGTGAACCAGCACACACTCACAACAGCTCTCCCGTTTCTGCTGCAAATGACCCACACCCTCTGCAATCAGAACACTGGCTCCAAAATCAGGAGAAGCAGGGGATAGCAAGTACACATTTCATCTGACAGGAACACCCAGTAAATAATAATAATTTAGTAATGTTAAACTGACTTCTGTTTTTCAATGTTTTCAATTATCTTTAGTGTAAATCACCTTGAGACAGTTCTTTAGAAGGCAAATTAACAAATCAGGGGTGGTGATAATATATCCCTAGAGCTCCAGGTAGCTGGTGGATAGCACTGAAGCAAAAGAGTACAATGATCATAGCTCCAAAAAGCCAGCAGAACATCGAAGCTGCAACACAGATGCTGCTCCACAGGACCCAGCCATAATCACTTAGAAGGCTGCAGCAGGTGCACCTTCAGAATGGTCAAGCCTCTCACCTTGGCAGGGTTGAAGTTGACATTTTTGGCAGTGCCGTGCTCATCCCCAGAGACAGCCGGCTGGTTGTTGAAACCCTGCTTCACATTGAGAGCTGTCAGCTCATCCTGCAGAAGAAAGAGGGGAGGGGAAGTATCTAAGACCAGGTGCTTTGGCAGAATCAATAAGGAACAGTTCTTGTAATCACATATGCAGTGGTGGCCAGTGCCCATTGGGACTGGCAGGGCAGAAGGCATGGAGACCAACAGCAGGCAGAGCCAGAGTCAAATGCAGGCAGTTTGTAAGTAACTTGACTGGTTGTAAGAGAGGCAGAAAGCTGGGGATTAGCTTGAGGTAAGCTGAGGGCCAGTCTCCACTGCTCTGCTTAAGAAATTATATTAGCAATTATTTTTGTCTAATCCAGCAATGCAGTCCTTGTGATTGCTTTTAAAAACATTAGGAACATTAGGAATCCAGCAGGATAGTCATGATGTCATTTATTTAGGAAGTGGTATTCTGTTTTTCAAAAGCAATGTCTTCCTAAGAAGTCTCACAAAAATAAGATCGTAAAACCAGTATCATTAATGTCAAATTTATAAAATCCAGAATTAATAAACTTTCTTTTTAAAAAATCAGAACCTAAAAGAGTAGATCCAAATCACTGCAGCAACCAGCATAATGTCACAAAATCCCAGAACACTAAATAAATTTGAAACAAGAGTTAAGAATAAATGAGCCCTTCGAATTCTCCTAGCCGAAGGTTGATCGAAGCAAAAATGTCTGTACAGCCTGCCTAGAAAGCAGACATGGAGAGGACCCAAACATATATCTCTAGGCAGGAAGGTCCATAGATTCTGTGTTATAAATCATACTCCCGACAACGTGGCATCTATCCAGTGAAACTTCACGATACTGAAAGTGTAATAGGTCTATCTGAGGCTATTAGCTGTGAACATAAAAGCCCTGCTGGCTCAGGCTAATTGCTTATCTAATCACTAGAATGTAGGGAGGTACTTTCTATACCACATCAAACCATGGGTCCATGCAGCTCAGGACTCTATCTACACCAGTGTTTCTCAAACTTTCTCCCAGCCTGGAACACTTGAAAATTGCTGATGGTCTTGGCTGCCCACCTAATGATTTTTCGATCTGCTGTAGCAAGCGTAATGAAATGTGCTAGTGGCTGCCCAGTTTTTAACTGTATTCTTTATCACTTCTTTTATTTCTTATATTGTATTACAGCCTGCATCCCACAAAATTCAAATTGCAAACTTAACAAAATGCAATAAAATAAAAGAAGAAATAAAGAATACAATTAAAAATCAATATGTTTAATGAGGACATGCCAAGGGGTACCTGAATGAAGCTTGTGGGACACAGTGACCCTGGGCTACACTGACTGGCAGCAGCTTTCCTGGGTTTCAGAAGCAGGAGTCTCTCCCAGCCCTTCCTGTAAATTGAACCTGGGGCAGTCTAAGCAAATGCTCTATCACAGCCCCCTGCCATCATCCTCTCAAAGCACCCACAACCAAATGCCCATGGAAAGCCTGAAAGCTTGACCCCAGCTGTAGCACTTCCCTAAACCCACTTGCGATCCCCAGCAACTGGTTCCCGGAGGCATGCCACCCTCCAACAGGTGCTACTTTCTAAGAATGGGGAGCTTCCACGTCCGAGCCTCTGGGGGGTGGAGAGCTGAAGAAAGAGAGACGGCACAAAACACCCTCCTTGTGAGCTGCCTGGGGAGGGGGGGGCGAGCAGCTGGGGTAAAGCAGCGCACCTGCCTGGCATGTAGTCACAGGTTGCCGCTGGGCCAGGAGCTGTGTCCCACCAACACCCCAGCCCTAAACACGCCAAGCACAGCACACTTCCCTTCTGTCTGCTTCTGAGCTCACTCGGCACACGGCATGAGACCCATACTCCCAGGGCCATGGTCTCGAGCCCCACATACGGCGGAAAAAAATATCCCTGCCTTGGAGCCGACTAGGCGAGATGGCCCTAGTCGGGACCCCTTCCAGCCCTACGATTATGTGATCGGGGCGGGGGGGGGGGAATGCCGGCTTCCTTATGCGTCTGGCATGGGGCGGGGGGCAGGCAATGCGAACTCAAGGGTCCCTTACTCAGCAGGGGACGGTTTGGAGCTCAGGTTAGGGGGGTGTCTAATTCCCCGCAGGTGGGTGTGGGGCGAGAGGGAGCCCCCTCCCCAACTGGCGGCACCTTGGGCAGGAGAGCTCGAGGCAGAGACCCACTCCCTATGCCCACAGGGGACGCCCTTCCTCCTCCGGCCCACAGGGGGTTGTCCTGTTGTCCCACCGCCGCCCCCCTCCCCGGCCCCCCCCGCCGCCGCTCCCCCTCCCCACCTCCTTCTGCTTGGGGTCCTGTGGATACACGTCGGGAGGCCCCAGACGCGGTCGCTTGAGGGGTCGGTGCTCGTAGCTGAGGATCCCGAAAGCCGCCATGGCGAGGGTCGCGGGGGGCAGCCGGAGCAGCGGGCGGTGGGGGGCAGCGAAGCCCAGCCGGGCCCGCCGAGGGGGGGGGGGAGAGACGCAGGCCCCCGCGACAACAAGGGGCCGGCGGAACTAGCCGAGCAGGTCCCGACAGCTGCCGGAAAAGGCCGAGCCCAGCAGGGCTGCCGAGGCGTGAGGATGGTGGGGCGGGTAGGACGAAGTCTTCCGAGGGAATGAGGCGGAAAGCGACGAGCGGGGCCGGAACGAGGGAAGCCCGGAACCAAAAGGCGGGGGCTGCAGTTGCCAGTGGGGGGGAGGGGAGAACACGCTGGCTGCGCAGGCGCAGCAGCCTTCCGAGCAAAAGAGGCCGAAAGCGACGGGGTGGGGCCGGAACGAAGGAGGGTGGGAACCATTGGACAGTGGCTGCAGTTGCCGCGGGATGGCAGCGGAGAGGGATGGGGGAAGAGAAGGGAAGGGGAACGCCGAGGCCACGCGAGGGGACGGTGACGTCAGCGGCCGGAATGAGTCTAGGGGGGACGAAAGGGGATTGAGCGCAACGTTCTTTCTTTCCCCTCTCGCCCTCTCTGAAGGCTACGGAAATCGCCGAGCGAGGACGGAGAATGCCGAGGGAGCGGAGGGATGCTAAGGAGGCGTTTGCCCCCTACTGGCTAGCTTTGGTCGTTGCAGCGAAACTTGATGGGTCGTGGAAGAGGCGGCTTGGAACCCGAGCTCAGGTCAAGAGCCATGCTCTCATTGCTGCAACCTGTTATCTGATTAGTCCTGGATCCAGGAGTGTCATTTGTCCCGAGCGGAAAATGCGAATTCAGTTTAATGTGCTGTTGTTGTTCAGTCATGTCCAACTCTTCGTGACCCCATGGACCAGAGCACGCCAGGCACGCCTATCCTTCACTGCCTCCCGCAGTTTGGCCAAACTCATGTTGGCAGCTTCAAGAACACTGTCCAACCATCTCATCCTCTGTCGTCCTCTTCTCCTTGTGCCCTCCATCTTTCCCAACATCAGGGTCTTTTCCAGGGAGTCTTCTCTTCTCATGAGGTGGCCAAAGTACTGGAGCCTCAACTTCAGGATCTGTCCTTCCAGTGAGCACTCAGGGCTGATTTCTTTAAGGATGGTTAAGTTTGATCTTTTTGCAGTCCGTGGGACTCTCAAGAGTCTCCTCCAGCAACATAATTCAAAAGCATCAATTCTTTGGCGATCAGTCTTCTTTATTGTCCAGCTTTAATGTGTACTATGCCAGAAATACAGAGAAATGCTTTTTTATATAATAAAAAACCAAATAATTATGTCATTAAAAAAGTTCATGAATGTAAATTCTGATCGATACAGCATTCTTTTAAACAAAATCACAGAAAATGTTAAATCAAATATAAAAAATAAATCATAGAATGCATATTCTTTTCATAGAATGCATGCCTTTTCAAGACAGGCATTATTATACCAAGTCTGCACATCTACTATGAGGGCAGTGGAAGCAAACTGTATTTTATTCCTGTGATCATGATGGCAATTAAGTCAGATAGTTTTTGTTTCTAACATACCAGGAACATGGAAGCACTTGTAAAGCAGGGAATGGCAATGAGTGGGAGCAGAAGATTGAAAAGGGGAGTGCTAATGTTATAAACCTTTAGGGTGCACTTACATAGCAGACACACACTTCACAGAAAACTAATCCTTCACCTTTCAAAATTTAGGAAATATTCCCTGAGAAAAGTTACATTTTATTTTAGCACAAAGAACAACCCCTCTCCCTTAAAAAAAAATACAAAACCCCAGCCTATTGGCTCTCATTATAACTCTAAATATTTCCACTGCAGGAGGAAATATACTGGAGAAACCTTTCACTATAGTTCTTTCACTTCTGAATCCTGTCTTACAGGCATATTTTTTTGTATGAATAGGGTAGGCCTGTGACCCGGATTCAAGAAATAAGATATTTACCATCTGAAAGGCATGGTCAGGTAATTCAATCAGCAAGCATTATCTGGACCATAGGTCGGTAAACTAAGGTCCGCAGGCCGGATCAGGCCCAATTGCCTTCTAGATCCGGCCCATGGATGGTCCAGGAATCGCCACGTGGATTGCCAGCCCGCATGTTCTTCCCCTCTCCCTCCCACAGCGGCGCTTTTCTCCTCAGGGATGGAGCAATCTTGTCCCACGCCAGGCACCGTCAACGGCGGAAGTCGGCCCACCTTCCCATCTCAGCAGGGTGGTGTTGTAAGAATTTCAAGGTCTTTCACATATATATAATAATAATTGTTATTAATTTACCAATCAAATAAGGCCACATGTCTGAAAACAGCACAGGAAGACAGGCCTCACTCCATTTTGATCCTAGCTGGTCAAGGGCCATTTCCCTCACAAAAGACAGCCTGAGAGGAAACCTTTTGTTTTGCAGAAATGTGTGTCTGGGAGGGTCAAGGAGAGATGGCACAGGTGTGGGAAATTCTCAAGTTACCTCCTCTGACCCTCCCCAATTTGTGATGTAGCTCTGATGTAGGGGGGTGGTGGTGGTCTTGGGTTACACCTCTTCTGTGATTGGATGCTGTTTCTGGGGGTGGGCTAGACTCCAGGAGGGATTTTGAAATGTCTTTATAAGAGCATGCCTGCTTTGTTCTGGGTTTTTCCACCTGAAAATCACCGCTGTTGCAACAGCTTCAATAAAGATCAATGCTTTGCTTCTCAATCTTCTCTGGCTGGCCTCTGATTTCCACTCCTACCAATGGAGAACCTGCAAAGGACTTTGCAAGGGCTCTTGTGTACCCCATAAGGGAATAAGGGCAGATTTGTTTCTTATTGCAGTGGGCTGTGAAGGGGGCGTGTGACGCCGGCTGCTACTGCTACTGCGTTTTCCTCCCACTCCTCCTCCCTCTCCCTCAGTCCGCCCTTCCTTCCTTCTTTCTCCGCGCCCCTTTCCCGCGCCCCTTCATCTCGTGCTTTCTTTGCCGCCACCTGCTTCCCTCCTTCCTTCATTCCTCCAATGGCATTCAGGTGGGTCATCGCGGTGGCCGGAAATCACAGGTGCACGCGCTCACATGCGCAATCCGGCTCACGGAGGGATCTCTGCTGGAGTGAACCAGCCCAGGCGAGGTAAACCTTGCCGCCCCCTCATCTCCTGATCTGGGTCGGGGGGGGGGACTCTGTTCCAACAACAAAAATAAAAATCTGCCTTGCTTTCACTGGATCCTGCCTCCATCCATTCTTCTCTGACCGATAATGGACTTAGGGGGACACTGAGTCCCTTGGTAGGGAGTTGGGCTGCAAAAGCCAACCCCAAACTTTTCTAGAACACTAATCAGATGATTTGCAAATGAGACAATACACATGGCTGTCTAAAGGGGAGGGGACTTTTACCACGAAAAATACCACTAATTTAAGACCAGTTCCTACAGAAAGTCATCAGCCTTCTCGACAGCAACCGAATCACAAATCTCCGGGAGTAGAATATGGTGTTTTGATGTTCTCTCAGGATTTTAATATGTGTTTGTGTACATACTTTGTTCTCAATAAACAGACACAGAAAAGGCTATTACAATTTGTAGAGGTTGCTTTGATCACAGAAATGGTAATTATGGTAAGTATACTGTACTACGAAAACACTATTAAACAATATGTACCTGTATTAATAAATAATTCCCCCCCCCACACACACACACACATTTATACCCAGCCCAATTGGCTGGGTTACCCCAGCCACTCTGGGTGGCTTCCAACACATATAAAAACATAATAAAACATCAAACATTAATAATAACAATCTGATCCAATATAAAAAGTCACAATAACTTTAAAGTAAACAACCTATATCAAATAAAGCAATAATCAATAATCAATCTGAATCTAATAGTAAACAGTAAAATTAAACATCAGCAAATAATAACTAAACAGCTTACAGTACACTTATTACAATAAAGAATTACAAATGTATAATCAATAAAAATAACGGCAAGTATTGATGCATAAAATACCACAAACATACAAAACCATTTAAAAGTATCAAACTGAGAAACAAGGACACACAACGTATAAAATTACTAAGCAAAAAACCCTGAACTCCTCTCTTCCCAGCTGCTTCTGCTATTTTCAAAGTCAAGGTGTTGGGAAGGCTCCCAGGGCTGCAGGGTGGGGCAAGGCAGGTGGAAAAATCATTGATGAACAACAGAAAGTCTCTCTCCCCTCACAGAAATACTTAATTTCTCAGAAATGGCCAGTGTATCAGACTTTCTCAGAACATCATTGTGACACTTTTGAGCATTGCAACACAGCAATCTGTTGTTCTGCTTTATTAGAAGTGAAAGCAAATAATATTGTAAATATAAAGTGAAAGCAAATAATGTAAATTATTTGTGAAAGCAAATAATGTGTGTGGGGTTAGCCTGTGGATGGGACGGCCGGTAATCCTGGAGTCCCTCTCCCACCGCGCCGTGAAAAAAGGGGTCCGCTGGCTGGAATCTGAAGGTTAAGCTTGTGAGTTCGTAGTGTTGATGCCTCGGACGTTTCTGCGAGCGTCTGTGAGTTCCAAAAGGTTCCGGAAAATAAGAAGAACTAAACAAAACGATGGCCAAAACTAAACGGCCAAATAAAAGGTTTTAAAGTAAAAATGAAAGTGGCATAAATACAACGGAGACTGCAGTCTGGTGAAGAAGCCTACCGCTACCCTGCGTGGTTGGTTTCAGTTTCTCTTTCTATCTGTGCTTGCCACGCAACCATGTTCTTAGTCGGCTTGCCTCGCGCTTTCTCCACACCACAAACAGGGAGCAGCCACCATTTATTAAAGGGTCAACCAACGTCATAACAAGCATAACAACCAATTACAGTCCTGTTACCGTGCTAAGTTTAGGCGGGAAGAAGACTAACGACCGTTACCTTATTTAAAGTTAGAGCCTTTTTTACCCGCGGAGGGATCCAGGCAGTGAACTGCCCGTTGGATCCCTTTTTTACCCTTCCTTCCAAGGAGGAAGGATATTACCAAGTAAACATAAGCAAGCATAAATAAACATAAATAACCAGGTGCAAGGGCACCTACAAAACATATTCCCACAAATGTGAAAGCAAATAATGTTGTAAATATAAAACTTCTGCCGACTGTGCAGACTCATCACATAACTGAATTGTCCTTAAGTTTTTTTGTTACCAAAACATTACAGATACCTGCGACCAAAGCCCAAGATTCAGTCACAAAAGCTGACTTTTGTGCATTTTGTGACTTTTGTGCAACCATAGTGCATTTACAATTATCTCTTTGAGTAGACATTAGTGTCCCAGTTCTGAAATTTCCGCAAAGTTATTGTGTGTGCTTTTTCTCAAAGCCTCAAATCTCTGCTTGGACCTCCATAACTTTCTGTTCCCATCGGTCATGCTGAACCAGGTTCCACTCTCTCCTCTTGCTTCCTAGGAGTGTGATGACATTCACTTGATCCCTGTTTTGACAGCAGGTGGAACTGGCAAATCTTTAGGGCTTTGTCTGACAGCATAGCTGGCATTTTACCACTGACACTTTCTACACACCACTGACATTGACATACACCAAGTTTTTCCTTAGAATTAGGTTTGTGTTCCACCTTTGTAAATCGAAATCTTCCCACAGACAGATAACTGTGACTTTCCCTTGCTGGGCTCTTTGCTTCTTTGGAGTTTTTTTAGGTGGGCTGAAAATACTCCACCTTTTCTGACTGCAGCGCCCGCAAGCTGCTTCCCCTGCGTTTCCACCAATCGCATGCAAGAGACAGCCTTGGCAGGTATATTTTGACTGAGGACCTTCGGATACTAAAGGACTTGTCAGGCTGCCTGGTGTAGTCGGACAAGAAGGGCTTCCTCATACTCTCCAAGTGCCCTGATTTTCCTGGGACAGTCCCAGAATTACGAAAGCCATCCCAGTTTCTGATTTGATCCCAAAATGTCCCTATTTCCTCCTCCAGCACTACTATCACCACCAAGCTCAGGGAGAAGATGATCCAGTGATTATCCTGAGTGATGGTGGTGGCGGCTGCAGCAGCTACAAAGGAGCACCCATTGTCTCTCCATGGCCACCACTGCCGGTCTCCTCCCTTGGGCAGTTTGTAGCAGCCGCTGGAGAATGGGTAAGGAGGAGGAAAGGATGCTGTACCGAGGCCCAGCCAGCTCTGACGGGCAGGCAGAGAGCAGGGCTGCCCTGGGCAGGAAGAAAGAGGGAGTGGTGCAGAAGGAATCTTGTTTTTTTGGGGTGGGGTGGGGAGCTTTTTGTGGCCACATCTAATCTTGCCTCTTTCTAAACTTTATTTTGTGTGTGTGTGTGTTTTTCTTTTTGTAAATCCACCAAAGGATAAAATCAGGATTAAGGGGTTTTCTCAGAATGGTGGAGGTCATCTGTGCTATGTCCTGTTGATGTAGTGATGGCAGCACTCACCCTTGCTCTGTGGGGAGGGCATCAAAAAATGGGGGGGGGCGCTCAAGGACGGCTTACCCTCCAACAGTTCTCTGATGAAAATAGGGACATCCCATTCCATAATGATAACTTTACTATTTAAGCCCCACACATCTTACTGGGTTGCCTCAGCCACTCTGGGCAGCTCCCAACATATATAAAAATATAATAAAACATTAAACATTTAAAAAACCTTCCCTATACAGGTTTGCCTTCAGACGGCTCAGGGGTCAGGTAACTCCATACCCTCAAACATATCTCTGATGGAAACAGGGACAACCTGGATCCTACACTGAGATCTGCTGCCATGGCCTTCAGCACATCAGAACAAGGTTTAATTTTCCTAATACAGTCAGAAATTTGTGCAGCGATACACCTTTTTCCTGTAGTATATGTCATATGAAGATTCCCATGTGTCCAAGGAAGAAAAAGACAGGAAACAGGAAATAAGCAGTCTATTCAAGGTGTTGCTCACTTCCTGGAGATCCACTTTCAGATTTATTTGCAATGCTTTCTGTGCTGCGGTTTGCCAAGATACAATGACCTCTAGGAACGAAGTGGCTGCCAGCCTGGACAGGTGTCACTTGGAGAAAAGTATCTGAGTGGACAGGCATTCTGGCTGCTCCTTGAGGAGCTATCCCTAGTCCAATATGCCCCTGCAGCATCCTGGGGCATGTGTGCAGCCACCTGAGTTTCAGCTCTTGTAATTTAGCCAGTGTTTGGATGGCTGCAAAGGGTAATAAGCATCTCTGGATCTAAAGACCACACACACCCCATTTCAGCAAACCTATATTTTCTAGAGTCCAATGATGTTTTGATTTGATGGGTGGCTGGTTGGGGGAGAGAAATACCCTGCTTGGGACATAAGAGTACTCTGCGGGTCTAGGACTATGAGGAGCAAGCAGTGTCTTCTGGAACCGGCACTGAAAATGCTCTGAAGGCAGCCACTGGATCATAACAGTTAGAATCATAGAACTGTAGAGTTGTAAGGGACCCCCCAAGGCCATCTAGTCCAATCCCCTGCAATGCAGGAATCTCAATGGACATGGCAGATGACCATCCAGCCTTTGTTTAAGAACCTCCAAGGAAGAAGAATCCACAACCTCTCCCTAGGGAGTCCATTGCACAGTTGCACAGCTCTTGCTGTCAGAAAGTTCTTCCTGATGTTTAGTTGGAATCTCCCTTTCTTGTAACTTGAATCAGGTCCTAGCCCTGGACCAGGAGAAAACAAGCATGCTCCCTCTTCCATGTGACAGCCCTTGAGATATTGGAAGATGGCTATCATATCTCCTCTCAGTCGCCTCTTTTCCAGGCTAAACAAACCCAACTTCTCATAAGACCGGGTTTCCATACCCTTTAGCTATTTTGGTCATGATTCACAAGGGGCCCTGAGGTTGAAATTAATCTAATCGAGCCCAGGCTCTGCCAGTTCAGCTTCTCAGAAGCCTTTTACAAACTTTCTGCAAAGTTCAGGGAGTTTCCACAGCAAGGCATCATAAGTATAAATTGAGAATCACACAGCCCACAGTTGCAGATCAGCTTTGAAATAACCACATCCTGTTGTGCTGAGCCCAGATCAACGCTCTTGTCTCCAGCAAAGCGGAGGCTGCTAGGAGGGTGATGGAGGCCTCGGGGGAACAAAGGATGTTCCTTGTGCTTGTCCTCCTGTTCTTGGGCCGAACCGAGCAAGCCACAGAGAGTTCTCCACAGCAAGGTAACCCACTCCCTATGGGCTGGAAGCTCCCTACCCCTGCTGGCAGGGATTCTTCAGCTGTGATTTCTGCATTGCAGGGGGTTGGATGAAATGACCCTTTGGGTCACTTGCGACTCTGAGATTCTATGATTCTGAGAGGATGAATGCAGCAACCTCTAACCCACATCCTACCTGTTCCTCAACACTTTCTGCAATGTTGGGGAACGTCCCCTGAGCTGCAAAAAGCTATACATTCAGGTCTTGTCAGTTCTTAAGGCTGTGAATCCATAGCTTTCTTTCTTTTGTGTCCATAAACAGCTGTTGCACTTATAATGGTAAAACCACAGGGAAATTTTTCCTAAAGATTGCCAGTAGGAGGGGCTGGGATGTCAGGCAAGAACGGGGAATGATTTCCACTTAACAGTCACTTCCATTTTGCCCTTGCTGAGTTGGACATAAAATCAATAGGGTATCGTTGCTGTCAGTGCTTTTTTTTGTAAAAAAAATAAATAAATGTTTAGGGGTACTCTCATTTTGACTCAAGAAAATCACCATTTTATAGTTCAAGTCGGGGGAAATAAATGCAGTAAATAGACAAAAGTAGAAATATTCATAAAATGTTTAGGGGTATGCGTACCCCTTGCAATCCCCAGAAAAAGCACTAGTTGTTGTTGTTGTTTTGAGACAATTGTACAGTACACGTCTGGGTTAGGGCTGCCTACAGATACATTTTTTTCCCCAAGCAGGCATCAAAAACAGTACAACAGCCTGCCTGATATAAATAAGCAGCAAGTTCCTGCTAGTAGTTGCTGCCATGCTTGAGATCATTTCCTTGCAAGTGAGGAATGAATATTATGTGGCACTTTTTGCAACATACATAAAAGGTTAATAAAGAAAAATACAATAAATAATGGCTGTCCATTGGAACAGTAATTAGCACTAGTATTGTTGAGAGTGGCCTTCAACTAAGTTTTACTCAGAATGGCCCCACTGAGATTAATGGACATAACTTAGTCACGTTCATTAATTTCAATGGGTTTACTCTCAGTGAAACTTAGTTGAAAGTCACCTATTACAGTATTTGTTTCATTTATGAATAATTTATGAATCACTGACTGTGATGCATCTTGAAGCTATTTAACAAATTTTAACAACTTAATAAAAAAATATGTGTAAGACAATTGCATGTTTAGAAATGGCAAAAACGATTGCCTGTACTATAAAAACAATTTCATATCCAATGCAGATACAGGCTTCTAATCTGTTCACCCACAGTCACCAGTTAACAAGTAAATATCTCCTTCCCTCTACCAACCAAAAATATCCTGGTGTACTTTTTGATAGGGCTAACTGATGAAATACAACCAGCTCAGATTGGGTAGCAAAAGTAAAGTGTTCACAAGAACTGTTGGGGTGATGATGTTGAATATTAGCCGTTCCTGAGCACTGGGCAATTTAACCATTTCCTTGAAGGATCACCCGGCCCCAGATGTGCCTTCTTGACTGGCTTGATTTACGGAACTGGCACTATCAAAAGTGTCACATAAAGTTTGTTCCGCACTTGCAAGAAATTGATTTTTTTGGTGTAGCAGCAGCTGCACTCTGGAATCCCTGCCTATTAATACAAGGCACATATCTTTGTTGGATTGTTTTTGATGCCTGCCAAAATCCTTTCTTGCATAGGGAAGCCTACCTGGACACGCAGTGTTACTGTGCACATTTGGTTTTTATAACTGCTGATTTCATCTGTGCTCTGTTGCAAAAGCACACTGTTTTGCTAGTGTGGCTTATTGCCTTCTTTAACCCAACATTTTCAAGTAAATCGCTTTAGGGCAGGGGTGAGATTAGGCTTCCCCCCCCCACCCCCACGCATTTGTGTGCACACCAACACACAGGCTGGAAGCCTCAATGGAGCCTCTCTGGAGGCTACACCCGGGGCGAAAATCCTGGCTAGCCACTCCCCACTCTAGCTACGGCACTGCTTAGGGATTATTATTATTTATTAATCTTAGCTATATATTTATTTTTTATAAATAAATGGGCAAACAAATGATCCAGCCCCACTTCAACTGAACTATGCAGCATGGTCTGTGCCTGATGTTGTATGTGTAAAGGTAACTTTGCTCTGGGCAGGGGTCTCGGGTGCTGTAGGACAGGTTTTGTTTCAGGAAGGTTTGGTGGGCAGTGAACACAGCATGGCTCTCTTCAGAGCAGGGCTAGGGTGGGGACTTAGGCCTGGGGTGGGGGGGGGGGCAAATGCAGCTCTCTGGGCCTCTTAATTGTTCTCATGGATATCCCCTCCCCCAAGTCCCAGCTTCCGTGAGGCCACATTGCTCACTGGCTTTGCTTCTCACCCTTCTTGAATGTTTTTGCTTGGCTAGAATGTTTCCTCAATCTCTGAAAATACCTCTTCCTTCCCTAGATGGGTGTGTGTGTGTGTAGAAACCAGCCTATGACAGTATATAAAAGTGAAATTTGTCATTCACTGCTCCACCTACTTTTGCCTGTGGCCAGCTAGGTGATCTTGTGCCACTGGCAGAACCGTCCAGATTGCGCCCCCCAGCCACGGACAAATTAGCTCTTCTTTCCACCTCTCCTCCAACCCTTCTACCCATTCAATTCACCTTCTATTTAAAACCATTTCTTATGAGGCAATAATTGATAATTATATTTATGGACATATTTTTAGCTGTTTTTGCCCTCCCCCCATCGCCTGTGCTCCTGGCGGGGGTCCACCTCACCACCCCCTGGCTACAGACCTGCCTGTGGCCCTACCCACCACTGGGCATGTGGCCCCCAGGAGGTTGCCCTGAATGGAATGTGGCTCTCAGGCTGAAACAAACTTCCCCACCCACATGAAGAATCACTCACTCATGGAAGGTTCTCTCTTGCAGACCTGGAGTGCATCGCCTTCGATGAGGAATACATGGTCTGTGACTGGGGCAGCAAGCAGAAGCCTGCAGGAAACTATTTCTTCTACTACTGGTATGTGCCTTCCGCAATTGCCCCTTGCTTCTCTGCTCTACAGGAACAGCTTTTGTCCAAGCTTCAGCCAATGCACTACCCAACCTCCCCTGGCCTTCCTCATCCTCTTTCTTGGGGAGCTTCTTCCAACCCTGAGCCAGACTACGCTGGGGACCAAATTAACAGAATAGCATAAGTAGAGCCCTGCCGGACCAGGTCAGGGCCCCATCTAGTCCAGCACCCTGTTCTCACAGTGGCCAAGCAAATTCCAGTGGGAAACCAAAAAGCAGGCTCTGACCTCAAGAGCAACACTCCCCTTCTGTGGCTTCCAGAAACTGGTATTCCGAAGCATTACTGCCTCCAACCACGATGCAGTAGAACATAGTCCTCATGGCTAGTAGCCAGCAATAACCGTCTCCTCGACTAATTTGTCTAGTCCTCTTGCAAAGCCATCCACGTTTTGCTCTTTTCTCTGAACCAAAAAGTCCCAAATGTTGCAGCCTTTCCTCAGAGGGGTTGGAAGCAAGGATTCCTTAGCTGGGGGAGAGAACAACGGCTGCTGGTCCATTAGGGTGAACTGGGCACTGCCCCTCAGTCTACCTATAGCCAGCCCCTATCTGCCTGCCTTATTACATACCATTATTATTATTATTATTATTATTATTATTATTATTATTATTATTATATTTATAGCCCGTCCATATGACTGGGTTTCCGCAGCCACTCTGGGTGGCTTTCAACACCTATAAAAACATAAGTAAATATAAACAACTTCCCTATCTAGGGCTGCCTTCACATGTCTTCTAAAGGTTGTATAGTTCCCCATCTCTTTGGCTTGGCAGTTGTGTAACTCCATACCCTCCAACATTTCTCCAGTGAAAATAGGGACCTCCTAAGGAAGAGTGGGCTATTCCAGGACCAAAGAAGAAATAGGGACAGCTTCTGCAAATCCGGTACTGTCTCTGGAAAATAGGGACACTTGGAGGGTCGGTTATTACACACAACCCCCCAAGGGGTGGCCCTGCCTGTCAGCTGCCTCCTCTTTAGTCTCAGTGTCAGCTTCTATGGAACCAGGGGCGTAGCAAGGGGGAGGGGGGTGGCCCGCCCCGGGTTCCAGGGGAGGGGGGGTGACACTTTGGCCAGCCCCACCATGCCGCCTTCCCCCCCCTCCCAGCAGCTATTTTTTGGCACGAGGGGCGGGCCAGCGAGGAGGGGGTGTCATTCCAGGGACAAGCATGACACCCCCTCCTTGCTGGCCCAACCCCCCGCCATAAAAAAGCAACGGAAAGGGGGGGAAAGGGAAGCAGAGCAGGTGCTTGAACGCGCCTGCTCTGCTTCCCTATTCCCCCCTTTCCGTAGCTGTTTTTCAGCCCGAGGGGCAGGCCAGCGAGGAGGGGGCGTCATGCCAGGGACAAGCGTGATGCCCCCTTCTTGCTGGTCCGCCCCTCGAGCCGAAAAAAAGCCGAGGAAAGGGGGAATTTCCCCCTTTCAGCGGCATCCACGTGCGTCGTGAAGTCACGCACGCATCATGCCCCTCCCCCAGGGGGGTGCCTCTGCAGCCGCCGCTTCTTCCCTGGGCAGCACAGAGGCTTGCTACGCCCCTGTATGGAACACAGCAGGAAGGAGGGTGGAGGCAGAACCAGAACAGCGGGCTCTGCCAGTCACTGCCTCTAGCTCCACCTCCTGTTGGCCTCCAAGCAGTGGCGGAGCTTCATGCTCCGGCACCGGGGGCGGGAACAGGCAGGGGCAGGGCTGGCATGCGTACGGGGGCGTGGTGGGCCGCCTGCAGGGGCATGGCACACAGCCTGAGGGGGCATGGCACCCAGCGTGGGCGGGGGAGCAGCTGCGATGGAACCCCACTGGGATCACGCTGCCCGGGGTGGTGCGCTCCCATCGCGCCCCCCCCTCAGCCTTCTCCCCTAGCATAGACACAAACACCCAGGGTAGTTTCTTAGGGTAAATGGGGCTCTGCCCCACCAACACCTGCCCCCATCCCTCTCTTGGCATTTGAGCATCCATTTTGTAACATTTCCTTGACATCTGATGGGAGGGCGTTCCATAGGACAGGTGCCACTACCAAGAAGGCCCTCTGCCTGGTTCCCTGTAACCTCACTTCTTGCAGTGAGGGAACCACCAGGAGGCCCTCAGAGGTGAACGATGGGGGTGGAGATGCTCCTTCTGGTATACTGGGCCGAGGCCATTTAGGGCTTTAAATGTCAGCACCTACACTTTGAATTGTGCAAAGAAACATACTGGGACCCAATGTATGTCTTTCAGGACTGGTGTTATATGGTCTCCGCGGCCTCTCCCAGTCACCAGTCTAGCTTCCACATTCTGAATTAGTTGTAGTTTCTGGGTCACCTTCAAGCAGCCTGTCCACATCCTCAGAAGTAATGTAGTAGTGGCCCCCATGATTCTGAGAAACCCCATATCTCACATATATTGTGCAACAGTAACAGATTGGAACTGATCCCATGCAATTTGACTAGCACTCTCCCACCCCGGCCCTGCTCCCACAGTGGAGTCTACCTTTTTTTAAAATCTGAGCTACTTTAGCTGCAGAAAACTATCTATGACTTTTAGAAGACATCTGAAGGCAGCCCTGTATCAGGAAATTTTAAATGTCTAATGTTTTGCAATTTTTTTATGTGGTGTAAGCCACCCAGAGTGGCTGGGTAAACCAGCCAGATGGGTGAGGTATAAAATAGTATTAGTATTAGTATTCAGAAGCATGCTCCACCTGGGCTACAAGACAAACAACACAGGGCTGTCCTCCAGGTATTCAGGTTCTGAACTGCAGTTCTCTGATGGTGTTGAAAAGGACTAACTCCAAGCCTCGTTTTGTTTAGGTATGAGTCTGACGAAGAAAAGGAGTGTGAGATTTACCTCCAGAGTGGTGGTATTAACACTGGATGCCGCTTCCGTGAGATTGAACTGTTTAAATACTTTCACATTTATGTCAACACAAGTGACGGTACAAAGGTTTTCCAAAAAAAAATGCAGTTGCAGAACCAAGGTATAGATTTCCTGCTGAGCCAAACCAACTTGTGGGTGTATTTATAAGTGGGAGCCCTATAGCCAGTATGTCAGAACGGACTAATTCAGTTCAGTGAAGTTCACCGAATTATCTAAAGATCCCTGAACTACTTAAAGGAGTCCTCCTTAATTGCTGGGTGAGTGGAATGTGACTAAATTCATTTGCAGGTAGAACTTTGAACAGTTTCTAAGTTTTTCCCCTTACATGTTTTGTTTTTTTAAAAAAAAACGATTTAAGCTCTTTGGGATTCTTTAGCTTGAAGAAATGTAATTGTTGGGCAAATAAATTTAAACATTTCACTGTAGGTGTTTGTTTTTATGTTAGTCTTGTGAGGTTCAGGTCCACACTTGTAAGTCTTCTTAAGTGTATTTCATACTTCAGCACAGCACGTTGTAATATTCTCTCTCTCTCTCTTTTGCCGGGAGTTATTTGGATGAACTCGAACTGTGAACTGGTTATTTTTGTAAAGAAACAAACATGAACAGGAATTAGTTCCTCTTTGGACACGATGCACATGAATTGGTTATTTTTTTAAAAAATGAACTTTGCATGCTCTGCCTGCAACACAGGAGAAATGAGGCCCAAATTCTTCATCCTGTTCTGCTAGGACTCAGAGCTCTTATCTGCATGATCTTATCTGCATTTTCGGAGCTCAGCCCTGATGAAGAGTCCTCATCCTCCACCCACACTTTCCTTTCTGACCTTAGTTCTAGAGATGTATTATGTTGTTTACTCCCACTTCAGATCAGACCTAAGTCACAAAGGGGGGGGGGGGCTGGAGACCAAATGCCACCAGGCTTTCGCTTCTCATTGCCAAAGATTCTGGTTTGTTACAAAACGGGTGCCCAAACCCCATGCCCATATGGGCCCAATAAAGTACAATTAAATTGCTGTTAAGGCTTTAAGGCAATTGTGCCTTTAATTAAAAGCTTCCCTTTTGCAGGTTCTTCCTTTTTATCAATTCCTGTTCAGCGCAGTCGAGGACTTAATGTTGACGTGCCCCTTAATTGCCTTTACCGTAATTTGCAAGCTGGTGCCTCCTGCATAGATAGAGGAGGGCAATTTCATATCAAAAGACAATGTCAACAATTTTGTACCTTTCATATATAAAACAATTTCAAATCCGATTCAGAAATAGACTGGGATCCTTTACCACATAAAATGTTCTTTGAGCTGAGAATCCAAAGAAAGGATAAGTCATCCTGGGATCTTCTGATCTTCCAGATCATGCTGTTTCTCATGAGCAGGTGGACTAGGCTCAGATTTAGATCAGAGGTTCCCAAACTTATTTGGCCTACCACTGCCTTTTCAGGGGGGGGGGGAGAAATCCTACCTTCTTTAAGTGAAGAAACAGAAAGATGTAGTTACAAAATTGGGTTCTTTTATGGATCTATATTTGTACCTACATCCTAAGGCATAGTAAAGAAAGATGTTATAAATAAGCTTGGAATTCTAAAATCATTTATTAAAATCAACCATAGTAACATTCACATTGCACACCAAAAATTAAGATAACAAAGATAATATTAAAAGGCATTGTCAATCAATCAAATTATTTATTGCATTAGCCATATGGCCATAGCACATAGTAAAAGACCAGGCAGTAGCCTAGCACGATTATACAAAGAATGCTACAGATACAGTTAAAACATTAGATGTAAAATCGTGCTGGATAATACAGATAAAATAGAGAACAATAGCAGGGCATGACGTCAGGGTCCATGTCAGGAAGATACATGGGACTAAGGCTAAGGCAAGTTAGCCGAAAAGGTGGTCCTGAGTTTCAGGGCCTGTAATGTATAGATGGCCACTCCACGTGAAATCAAGGGGTTGGCATCCGCCAGTAAGTATTTCATGTGGCCATAGTCCCTGGCGATAGTCGGCGGGATTAGAGGGAAAAGCCTGGGCCTTATTGAGACATATAGTGGGCAGTAGAGGAAAAAATGAATAAAGTCCTCTATCTTTCCTTTGTTGCATAGGCAGAGTCAAAGAGCCAGGGGAGTATTGGAAAATACACCCTGTAAGAATGCTGTGGAGATGGCATGAAATCGAGCTAGTGTAAAGGCCCTTCTTAGCATAGGATTTATCAGATCACTCAAATAGTGGGCCAGAGATCTAACTGTCTTCACGCGAGGGAACCACGTGGAGAGTCTGGCCGCATTAGATAGTTCTTGACCGAGGGCAGCATCCCTAGCAAGAATCCAGTCGCGAATTTTGTCTTTGTCCCATGAGGATAGGGTGGCGAAATCTGGAAGGGAGTAGCAATCACAGATGATCTCCATGCCCCTTGAACAGGTGCTGCTGCCAGTAAAGGCTAAGAAGGCTTGTTTAGCTAATAGAGAATTTGGAGTTTCAGCAAGCGATTTGTAGAAGGTAATTATCCTGATATGGGCTCTTGCTACGATGGATGGTAGACCCAGTTCCATTCTCAGTTGGGCTGCCATTGTCCCATTAGGGAGGCCCAAGATCTTTCTTGCCAAAAGGTTTTGCAAGGACTCCAGTCGTTGGAGGATATTCAGGTTCCATCCCCATATTTCCACCCCATAAAGCAACATTGGGGGTGTTTTACTAAGGTAGATCTTTCTGATTGGCACCACCAGCTGCCCACCTTTTGCGAAGAAAAATTTCACCAAGGCACCCACGGTTTGGCGAGCAGCCAGGATGGCCGTGTTTAAGTGGGCTGTCCAGGATGATCTGTGGTGGAAAGTAATGCCCAAGTATTTGAAGACCGAGCATTGGTCAATGGTGTGGCCCGCGAGATTCCACAATGGATTTGGTTTTATCGTGCCGAAGGGGATAATTTTGGTTTTAGAAAAATTAATTTTTACGATGTTTTCTTCGCAAAATTGCGTGAGCCCTCTCATCATGTTGTTGAGTCCCAACTTTGTTAGCGAGAGGACTGCCATGTCATCAGCGTATAATAAGATGGGTATTTTTGCTTGTTGCAAAGATGGGGCAGGTTGGTTAAAGGCTTTAATAGCTGTTATTATATCGTTTATATAAAAATTAAAAAGAAAAGGAGCCCAAAGGCAGCCTTGTTTGACGCCTCTAGCTAGTGGAAAGGGACGGGAGAGAGCACCAAGGGGTCCAGATTTCACTCTGGCAGTTATATCGGAGTGAATTTCCATTAGCAGCCATGAGAGCCATTGTCCCCATCTCACAATGGCGCCCAACCTAGCAGTAAGGGTCATTACGCAACAGATGAATCATGTATGAACAGTTTTTCAAAATGTTCTTCTCTTCTTTATGCTTCCACAGCCCCCTTATTTTTATTCAATTCCCCCTAATTGCACCCAAGGCTACTGCCTTGCCCCTGGATCGTTCCAGTGCCCCCTGGGGGGTGGTATCACCCACTGATTTAGATCCTGATATAAGCCAAGGGAGGTAGGATGGCTGTTGGCTCATATTTCTCCCTCTCGGATATACACAGATTTCCTTTCTCTCTCCTAGTGAAACCCAGTCCACCCATTGACTTCCAATTTGAGGAGAAGGGCAACAACCAGCTGCTACTGTCTTGGGGTGCAGCCAAGCTCAAGAACCACTGCTTGGAGCATTATGTCAAGTATAAAAGCAACAAGGACAAAAAATGGCAGGTAGGCTACTGGTGTTATCTCAGTTGGGAAGGCTAAGTGCAGATTTGCCTTGACCTTCAGATATGGAAGCCACTGTCTCTCTCTTCCCCCCCCCCCCACACAACATTATAAAATATTGTTATACAGGGAGTTGGGGTTGTGTGTGTGTGTGTGTGGCAAAGATCCCTTCAACTCCTGCATAATCATATAAACTTGTATCATGTCTTCTCTTGCCAACTATTTCTCTAAACGAAAAAGCCACAAATGTTGAAACCTTTCCTCACAGAGAGTTGCTCCATCCCCTTGATCATTTTACTCAGTTTGGGGGGGGGGGAGCTGCTGGGTTTCGCATGAGGCTGGCTGGGGGAGGCACTGGGGGGGGGGGTTGCTGCTGCTGCTGCTGCTTTCTGCTCCAGGTGCACATTTACCTCTCTAGCATTCCCTTTCAGGAGGTGAAAACCAATGATATGAAGTACAGTGTAGCCAGCGTGGATCCCAAAAAGCTCTACACATTCTACGTCAGGTCTAAAGTAAGGTCCGAATGTGCAACCACAAACCTTTGGAGCGACCCAGCCGGTCCTTTATTCTGGGGGAGAAACACCACCAGCGAAGGTACAGAGGATCTTTCTATTATTGTTGTGTAGTATGTGTTCTGGTATGATGCTGGAATCCACAGAGGATGCATCTGGTCTAGGAGACCATGGGGAGGGAGCTCTGACTGAGCAACCTGCTCCCACAAGAGTTGGGAGCAGAATGAAGCCTTTTAAGCCTCTGTATCCAGACTTCCTCCTTGAGGCTTCACCTCCTTGTAGAGAACGGAGAATCCTTGAAGGGCTCAGCCCTCTAGCCAGGGCTGGATTAACCATTGATCAAAATAAGCACTGCTTAGGCATCAAGGGAAGGGGGAGCACCAGATAAATTTTCCATTGCTGGATTTACCATGGGCTATGGGATTTACCATGGTGCAGCTGGAAAAAACAAAAGACTCCCACAATAATGAAAAAAATTACACACACTCACACTAATAAAAAAACAATGAAACAATAATAATAGAGTTAGTTACAGGTGGGTAGCCGTGTTGGTCTGCCATAGTCAAAACAAAATTGAAAATTCTTTCTAGTAGCACCTTAGAGACCAACTGAGTTTGTTCCTGGTATGAGCTTTCGTGTGCATGCACACTTCTTCAGATAGTGTGCATGCACACGAAAGCTCATACCAGGAACAAACTCAGTTGGTCTCTAAGGTGCTACTAGAAAGAATTTTCGATTTTGTTTTGAATAATAATAGAGGTTAATGATATAGATTGATCCTGGGAATGCAACAAAATTAGAATCTGCTAACTAAGGTAGTGAACTGCCACTCGGTCCACTGAGACTCAAATGATTGTTCAGAATAGCAGTAACAATGAATTGCACATTTATTCAAAACCCCACTTAAAACTATTTGCTGCAATTAATTCAGCAGAACAGATGAACTTGATCCAGTGATAACAGCTTTTCAAAGTCTGGCAGTCATTTCACAAGAAATCTTAAATGCCGCAGCCACATTGAGTTACTGCTTCATTGCTCAGTCCATTCATAATGCGATGGATTGATGAGGGCGTGCCAGTTTCCCAATGCCAGGTTGAAAGCCATAGTAGAATCATAGAATGGTAGAGTTGGAAGGGATAGCTCAGCTGGTAGAGCATGACACTCTTAATCTCAGGGTTGTGGGTTCGAGCCCCATGTTGGGGAAGATTCCTGCATTGCAGGAGGTTGGACTAAAATGACCCTCATGGTCTCTGTCTTGAGACTCTGCAATTCTATGATTCTATGCAGGAAAGTCACTTAGGAGGAATCTTAAACCACCACCTTCCCTGCTACCCCCTGAGTGAGCTGTGCTGGTTGCTTATTTGCTATAGGGTAAGGTTCAAGGCCATTTTCGTGATTCAAAAAGCCCTTAGCAACTTGGTCCCAAAGGACCTTAATGGCTCAGTGATTCCTTACACTCCACTGAGATCTTCCTGGTGGTTCCAGAAGCCCTGAGCTCTTGTTGGCCTTTGCCAGGGACCAAACCTTTGGTGTGGCAGGCCATGCCCTGTGGAACTCCCTGCCAATAGAGGTTCAGAAGAAACAATCCATGCCTTCTTTAAGATATCCCCTGAAAACTGTATTGTTTAGATAAGTCTTTGTAATAAGAATTTCTCTTTTTAGCCCAGCAGCATTTATTGATGTGTTTAGTGATACTTTAAGTGACGTATTTCTGAATTTATTATAACTTTGTACTGTATGTTGTATATCGTCTTGCTCTATATTTATGGAAGTACAGATTATAAATCATTTAGTTACGTGGAAACTGAGGTTTCTACAACTAAAATGGATTAAAGTGCCTAGCACAACAAATCCATCTTTTTTCCTTTTGAAAATAAAATACCGTATTTTTCTGTGTATAAGACTAGGGTTTTTTTAACCAAAAAATTAGGTTTAAAATTGGGGCTCATTTTATACGCCTGCTTCTTGGGAGAAAAGCAATGACAAACCTAGACAGCATCTTAAAAAGCAAAGACATCACCTTGCTGACAAAGGTCCGTATAGTTAAAGCTTTGGTTTTCCCAGTAGTGATGTACGGAAGTGAGAGCTGGACCATAAAGAAGGCTGATTGCAGAAGAATTGCTGCTTTTGAATTATGGTGCTGGAGGAGACTCTTGAGAGTCCCATGGACTGCAAGAAGATCAAACTTATCCATCCTTAAAGAAATCATCCCTGAGAGCTCACTGGAAGGACAGATCTTGAAGTTGAGGCTCCAGTACTTTGGCCACCTCATGAGAAGAGAAGACTCCCTGGAAAAGACCCTGATGTTGGGAAAGATGGAGGGCACAAGGAGAAAGGGACGACAGAGGATGAGATGGTTGGACAGTGTTCTTGAAGCTACCAACATGAGTTTGGCCAAACTGCGAGAGGCAGTGAAGGATAGGCGTGCCTGGCGTGCTCTGGTCCATGGGGTCACCAAGAGTCGGACACGACTGAACGACTGACCAACAACAACAGTGCTGAAGGGTGTTTTCTTAATATGGAGTCCCCCAAAATAGGGGGTGGCTTATACATGGGGGCATCTTATACACAGGAAAATACGGTACTTCTTGCAGGTTGGAAGGTGATGGAGAATTGCATCATAAAGTGAGAAAATTGTTAATGGGAAGATGTCTAAGAGATATAAAGGCAGTGCAAGCAAGTCAGGGTGAAAGCAAGCTGAGTGCTTGTTGCCATATGACTTCCCTGCAAATAAATAGGAACAAATGCTTAATAAAGCCCAGATGTAATCTAACCTCCAAGGAAGCTTTGTGAAAGTAAATCATGACAAATGCTGATTAAACAGGTTGTCTGGAGACAGTGGCAGAGCAAGACCAGATTGCACCCAGTGCGGAAAATTTTTTTTGCACCCCGTACGGACTGCGCATGTGCAGCTTCCATGTGTGCGCACTCTGTACGGAATGGCGCACATGCACAGTCTGTATGTGCTGCTGCTCGTACGCAGCAATGCCCACCCCTCGCCTCCGCCTGGGAAGAAGCAAAGCTTGCGCCGGCCGAGCAGGTGAGCGAGCAAGCCAGCTGCCGCTGACTCGAGCGAGGCTTTTTGCCAGGCAACGGGCTCGACTTGGGAGTTGCAGGGCGGCGCCAAGTGTCACCCCCTCCAGGGTGGCACCCGGGGTGGACCGCCCTAACGCACCCCCTTGCTCCACCCCTGTCTGGAGAAGCCCCTAATGTTGCAGGAAACTGTAGCAGCTGAACTAGCAGCTCACACACACACACACACACACACACACACACACACACATAAGAAAAGCCCTAAATAGGATTGTTTCATAAAAAGAAATATATATAATTGTTCAACCCCACTCATCTTATAAAATGCAGTTTGAAAAATAACGGGTGGGAGAATTAAAGAGATCTGATATTGCTTGCTTCTCCATGAGGGCGATGAGCTGAGAAAGGTGTGGGGAGGGGGAGGCCTTTTTTTGTAGGGGCATTTCACAAATATAAAAACAACCCGCTGTTTCAATTCTGATTCAAAACAGTGGATTCCAAAGGGCTTGTCAAAAGTAAGCAGTACTGCCCTCTACTTGATAGTTGAATGTACCTCAACTGATCCATCGGTTAAGATCTTGAAATTTGCTGATGACACAACAGTTATTGGGCTTATCCAGGAGGACAATGAATCTGTGTATAGGTGGGAAGTAGACCATCTTGTTTCGTGGTGCACCAAAAATAATTTGGTACTAAATGCCCCAAAGACAGTAGAAATGGTAATTGATTTCAGAAGGCACTCTTCCGTCCTGCCACCACTTTCCATTCTTGGTAACATGGTTGTAGTAGTAGAGTCCTTTAAGTTCCTGGGCTCTATAATTTCTTATAACTTAAATTGGTCAGGCAACATCAATAGTATTATTAAAAAGGTCCACCAGAGGCTGTATTTCCTGCGTCAACTTAGGAAATTTAAATTGTCCCAGGAAGTGTTGAACCAATTCTACAGTGGCATCATTGAAACTGTTCTATGTAATTCTATAACAGCTTGGTACGGTACAGCCTCCAAAAGAGACAAGAAAGGGCTCCAACGAGCTGTAAGAATTGCAGAAAGGGTAACTGGTGTTAGCTTGCCTTCAATAGAGACAATTTATGCTACCCGAGTTAGGAAGAAAGTAGAGAGAATTGTAGCAGATCCTTTACATCCCAGTCATCATCTGCTTGATTTACTTCCATCTGGACGTCGCTACAGGAGTTCATATACAAAATCGGCCAGGCACAAGAATAGTTTTTTCCCTTGTGCCATTAAATCGTTAAATTCGTAGTTGTATAGCTGAAGGGGAGGTAAATTATGGGTGGGGTTTCTTTGCTTCTTTGTATTGTGAGAGGAACAGTGTCTGTATGTTTACATTGCAATGTAGCCAAAACAAATTCCAAGTATGTTGGAAAATGTACTTGGCCAATAATAAATTATTCTTAATAATAATAATAATAATAAATTATTCCTAATAATAATTATTCCTACTGGGCACTGTGGGACATTCAACTTCTAAGATCCATGTTTGAGACTAAGAGTGCTTTCAGATGCACTTGTTTATAGAGCTTTTGGGTTTGGTTTGGTTTGGTTTGCAAGGAGGTAATAATAATAATACTTTTATTATTTGTACCCCACCCATCTGACTAGGGACTCGGCTATACAGCTGCAAATATAATGTTTTAAGTGAATTATACAAATGTGACACTAGATGGCAATGGTGAGCTTAGTGACAAATTCAATGTATTTTTAAAAAAAAAAAAATCACAGTTTTTATATATATATGTGTATGTCTAGATTCTACCTGGGTTGCCCCAGCCGCTCTGGAGGGCTTCCAGCTCCCTAAATAATAATATAAGTCAAGATATAAGTCAAGCCACTGCCATCTCAAAAAACGTCCAGTCTTTAGGGGAAGGCGAAAACGGTTTTGTTGAGCAAGAGACCCAAATCAGATTTAATAATTGTGCCACCTGAACTTTGCAGTAGGTGATGGAATCCCACCTTGAAACAGTCTGCAAGTGCTCCCAACAAATGACAGATCCCTAGTATGCCTGCCTTGCTGGCTGATTCCCACCTGCAAGCTGCAGCAGTGGGACGTGGCCTGCCTTTTTGGAGCAACTGCAGAGAGACACCCCTGTTTCCCCAGCGGCACTTGGCTTTAAGCCAGAAATTAGGCAGGAAAACTGTGGGGCTAGAGTTTTCAGAGGCCTGTATTGCTGCCTCCTGTGTTTGACTGGCTACCTAGCCCCTCCAGGAACAACACAGCCTCCAACATTCCTTGGAAGAGAATAAGGACATTCTATTCTACATCAGTATCACTGCTTAAGCATCTCCTTCTGGTCAGGTACAAAAGTTATTTGAGGATACACACAAAACTGCGGTATTTAGGGGAGCCTGAGGGAAGAAGGAAAACCCCAATCAACAAATACAACTAGCTAGCAGTGATACTGATGTAGAACAGAATCTCCCTCTTTTCATCTGAGGAATGTTGGGTGGCATGGAGCAATGTCTCTCGTCTAGGCAGCTCCAGTGACCTGGGGAAGGTGGGGGAGAGGCAATGTGAGGCTATGCCTCTTTCTCTGGGGCATGCTTTCTAACGCCCAGGCTTGTCTCACTCAGATGACCCTCCTGTCTCATTCTGGATACAGAGAATCATCATCCCTCTAGGCTCTGTCCTCATCCTGCTTCTCCTCCTCTTGATCCTAATGCGCATGGAGAGGTAAGCTGAGCAATCAGACTAGACCCATGGCTGACTTTGCTTTGTGTGACGGGGGGGGGGGGCAGCCTGGCTGGCAACTGGGAACAGTTCACCAGTAAAGATGGTTGGTTTCCCCATGCTTGCTCTCTCATCTCTGTTCTATCCAAAATGGCTCAGAAGGTGAATGATGTTCTGTGACAAGCAAGTATTGGCAACTGAGGGCCATGGATGGCTATCATCCAGATCCTCACGTTTCAGAGGCCATGAGTTGCTAGTGCTTCTGCTGGGAGCTCCGGGATTGGCTTGGACAACTGAGCAGCCTTTCCCAAACCTGATGCCCTCCATATATTTTGGACTACAACTCCCAACACCCGTAGCTAACACCAGGATGATGGGAGCTGAAGTCTGAAGTATCTAGAAGGCCCCAGTAGGGGAACTGACCATGTCATCTGTCATCAAGGACAATCAGCAGCAGCAACCGCAGCTGAGCAACAGATGGAGGGGGGTGTACTTCAGATTTCTTGGCATGGTTTCAAAAGCATTTTAAGAGCAAACAAAAACAAGCCTTACAAAATAATGTGCCACAAAAAATAAATTTCATTTTGAGTGTTTTTGCTGCAGACTGTAGGCTGGTTTAAAAAGAAAAACTGGTCCCTGCAGAGCACTGACTTCACTGCTAGCAGCAGAGAAAAAGTGCTTGTCAGTTTGCTCTGTTGCCGTTCAGCCAGAATGATTTTCAGTACATGATGAGGTCACTTTTTCCATGCGCATCTCATCACAGACTGAAAACCAATCCAGCTCTATGACGGAACACAGTTCACTGAGTGGCCAGGACTGATTTTTATGAATGAGCCCCGCAAATAAGGCTGATGTTCTTGGAAAGACCAACAGTGCCATCTTGCTGGGGATGGTCATTGGTTTGGCTCTCCAGGCAACATTCCTTTAGAGGGAGGACTCTTTGAAATTCTGGCCACTCTACCTAGTATCCCTCAAAACAATAAAGAGAAGACCCCCACCTCTAACCAATTTAACTTCCCCACAGAGTTTGGCTGGTACTGATGCCCAGGATTCCCAACCCCAGGAATAAATTTGAAGATCTTTTTACTGCGCACCAAGGCAATTTCTCGGTAAGAAACTGGGCTATGTAGCCCCTCTATCCTCTTGAGATAATCTCCCAGGTCAGAAGCCCTGCCCCACATGACTATAATATTGCTAGGAAAGGGGTAAGGGGCATGCCTCCGCCCCAGATATTTTTTTCAAGAGTGCTCCAAGTGTTTCTGAGTGGGTGAATGATTTTGGGAGCAATTTTATTGTGGGTGATCTTGGCTAGGATATTAATTTGGGGAAAACATTAATTTAAGGACACATTACCTATTTGTGATTTGGGGAGGTAATCAGGGGTAATTTAAAGGTAAATTGGATTTATATGGGCAGGTTCTGTTGGGAAATCAATGGGGGGGGTTAAAGAATTAAAATGCACTGTCCTGGGGAGGAGTGAAACTTAATTGAAGAACATGCCTGTGATCATTTAGATGGGAAATGTGTTAGCTTGCGTTCTGCAACATTTGAAGTCAGAATTTGCATCTCTACATAGAGAGATGGCAAAATGCCTGGAGAGGACTGACTTGGCCAAGCCTCAGATAACTGGAGGCTCTAAGGCTTGCAGAATCTCAGAGTCTAGTTTTGCAAGTGCACTGTCTGTGCACAACTAGATCTCTACATTGTGGGTGGGATAGAAAGGCAGAAGAAGGTCAGTGCTTTTGTCTTTTCTGGGCCATCACTTGAGCAAGTGAAGAAACTGGCCAGCCCAGAAGAAAATCCACGGAGGCAGACATAGCAGAGTGGATTGCCTCATTCCATTCTCAACATTTTCTTTCCCTGCAGGAATGGGCAGGTGTCTCCAAGGATGCAGTGGAGAGCTTCAAGCCCAACTATCATGAAAGCATCTGCTGTGTCAGTGAGCTGTTCCCTGGTGGGGGCTATTTACCCATCTGCAACAATGCCATGGGCAAGGCTGGAGGAGTGGCTGGCATTCCTGCAGACCCTACCCTCAAGGTCAACATCGAGTAGGGCCTGTGGAACAGCCATTTGTGGGTTGTCATGCTCCGTGGCTAGGAGCTCCTGAGGCTATTGCCCGTCTTTTTAGAGAACCTTTCCCCAAAAGTAATGACCCCTTAGAAATCCTTGATCCCTCCGCCAGCCCATCCATAGATATAGCCCTGCCAAGTGTTCCTTTAGGTCTGCAGGCTTAGGAACAGGGTTTAAGGTCCCTCTTTCCACCCCTTATCTTTCCTCTGCCTGGCCTCCAAGCTGCTTTTGTTTTCAGTTTAGCTTATTTGTTCTATCAGCTAACGGCACATTTGCACTGTATGTGCAAAACACACTCAACACACATTTCAAGCACATAACTTACTGGGACCTGTGGATTCCCCTGCACAGAGCAATACAAACTATAGCTTCCATGGTTCTTAAGGGGGAAGTAGTGTGCTTTTAATGTATGTTGTGGATCAACCCCTCTAGCCCTCAGGTACATTGTAGGGTTATCAAGTCTTCCACAGTATACATAATATTCACAATATGCATGCACACAAATTGTGCCTTATGAAATAAGAATATAACAAAACAGGTGAACACTCAGAAGCAGTTGGAAAATGCATACAGTTTTAACTCAGAACTCATCCTCCCTTTAATCACTTTGGCCTGGTTTTGATGGTTACAGAGAAGAAGGGTGCTGGGAATTCTAGCTTGGGGTGGGGGGTGTTAATTAAAGTTCTCAGATTTTTTTATTTTTTATTTTGCAGAAAGCCGTGTGCTTTGGATGTGCTTTCAGTTTATAGTGTCTGTGCAGCCTTAGGTTTGGAGTTGGCTGTTAAAAAAAGAAAGAGAATTCACCCGAGACTGTGTATGCACACGGTACCTTTAAAGCACATTCGAAGCTCATGCTTTCCCTCAAAGAATTCTGGGCATTGTAGTTTGTTTAGGGTTGCTGGGAGTTGTATCTCTGTGAGGGGTAAACTACAGTGCCAAGAATTCTTTGAGGGAAAGAAGACGCTTTGAATGTACTTTCAAGATATAATGTGTAGAGGAATTATTGAGAAGATGAATGGGGATCTTATAATCCTATAAAATATGGAGGGTAGGATAACATGTGGATAAGTCACTGACATAGCAGCTTTGGTGAGGGGAAAACTCTCAGGCGTCATCTCTTTCTATTCCAACCCTTGGAATTTCTGTTGTCCTCCTTCCAGCTATGCACTGCCTCTTCTGCTTCCTGTGATGACCATATGCAGACACATTCGCTATTATGCCTAATAAAAAGGATTTATTTGCCTCATTATTTCTCTCTGGCGCATCCTTACAGTTCTGCTACTCATATAACTGAGCAGCCCAGGGTGGCATTAAGGCTGTGTCCACATGTTTACTATCCATCCAGTGCACTCCCACCACTGGTCTGGGAAGCAATTGTAGGCTGCCATCTGTCTTGAGAGACAGTTGAGTGTGCCTCCAAGTGTGAAGCCACACAACTGCTTTAGTGACACGAGAGACCTCCCCGGAGCACAAGCCTGGGCAGTGGGTATGGAAGTGCTGGGCTTGGAGGAGGGTGGGGAAACGTGAATGTGGCCTGAAGTCCGCTGTTATGTACAGTACTAAGCAGGCGCGTAGGGAGCTGCTTTGCCGCGCTGCAGCCTTAAAACCTGCCGCGCCGCCGCCGCACAGTCCGAAGGGGTGCCGGCTGCTCACGTCCACCATCTTGGGTGTGCATGAGCGGCCAGCACCTCTCCTGACTACGCGGCGGCAGCGCGGCAAGTTTTAAGGCTGCAGCACGCTGTAGCCTTAAAACTTGCTGTGCCACCGCCGATCGCAGGGGCGGGGTGCTGCCCCGAGTGTCACCCCCCAGGGCAGTACACAGGGCGTCACGCCCCTCGCCCCCCTTGCTCTGCCCCTGGTACTAAGCTTGGATCCTAGAAAAACAGGCAGGTAGGATCCTAGAATGCAACAACTGATTGGCTTGCAGGAAAAGACCAATCAGGCTCCAGGAGGGAAGCAGAATCAGCCCCTCAGACAGGACTCATTGTGTAAATGATGTATATAAAAGCCTGAGGTTTGGGGGGCAATTCAATCACTGTTTTACAAGCTGCAATAAAGAGCATGAAATCACTGCAGGTGTTAAGTCGCGGGTGCAGTGTCTATACGATTTCAGCTCTCCATGTAATCAGTTCTGGGTAGTGATTCAGCATGCTAGCAAGGATATGCTAGGAGTCAAGTCTAACAAGAACAATCTCCTTTATTGCAGTAGGAACTTGACTGACTGGAGGGAAAGGGCTGGCTCCTTTTATACTCTCAGGAACAGGAGTTGGGGAAAGGATACATTTAGATTTTGGCGGGACCCAATCAGAGTAAGGATCCAAATTGTGCCAAGTTAACCAATAGCAACTGTCACCGCACCTGTTTGAATCACCCTGGAGCGGGAAAGGTAGTTGCAGAACTAGCAGTGAAACTCACGTATGCATATTAAACCAATACATAACAGCAGGACTCCGAGTACAGTGGTGCCCCGCTATACGAATTCCTCGCTAGACAAATGCCTCACTAGACGAAAGGCATTCGCTAGCGGAAGGCTGCCCCGCAAGATGAAAAAGTCAATGGGCTTGCCTCACAAGACGAAAAAAAAATCCCCCCCCCGTGAAAACCGCTATTTTGCATTGGTGCTTCGCACGACGAAAAAATCGCTATATGAAGACACTCGCAGAACGAATTATTTTCGTCTTGCGAGGCACCACTGTATATTTCATCCACCCTTTCACTCTCTCACCTGCAGGCCATATCTGGTCATGATGATTCTCCAAGTGATGATTCTTTGCTGGCATTGCCCACATTCTCCAGATCCACGGCCCCATCCCGCTTGCAAGCAGAGAGGAAGTTCAGCTCATAACACTCCTGGATATCTGAAAAACAGGCCAAGAGAGAACTGTAGATGCAAAAGTTTGAAACACAGTTGCTGGAGCAGCCATGGGAAAATCTTAACATGGCTGAGCAGGGTGACCAAGCAGGGAGTGTCAGCACAGCAAGCTCAGTGAGATTTGCCTAGAGTGGAGTTCAGCAGAAATGTGTTGCTAACTTCTCTTTTCCACTCTGCTCAGAGCCTGAGGAAGACAGCATCATTCCTGCCCTACAGGAAGGAGTTGCCAGCAGCAGAGGTCAACATTTGCTCTTTAAAGTTGTTGCTGGCATCTATCTATCTTGAGAGACAATGGAGTGCACCTCCAGGGGTGAAATCAAGTTTGGGCAGTGTCCCAGGCCGTCCAGACAACAAGATCCCCCTGTCAGTCTCACTGATGTGGTCCAAAGCAAAACAGAGCAATATGTTTGGGACCTGCTTGGCTGCAGGAGTTGCCAGAATAAGTTGCACAAGGCCCCATCCAACCATCTTAGGAACTCCACTCCGGATTTGTGCAGGGTTTACTCCCGAGCCTTTTCTTCTCCTGAAGGTATCCCACAAGCTAGTGGAGGTTTAGGATCTGAGTTTTCATTCTTCTACATGGGTTACCTTCCCAGGTGGATGAGCCCCACCTGCCCCCTTGTTTTCCTCTGCAGCATGTGCAAAAACTGCCTTCTTGACCATTGGACCCACGGTTGGTCTGATCCGCTCAATATGCTGGAGCCTGTCTTCGCATGCGGGGAAGTCCCTAACTCACCGATGGTTTGACCCACTGGCTTCCCTCACCTGGTTTAGCTGGCCAGTCAAAGCCATTCCCGGGATTGTGGCTGCTGTCTTATTCTGACAGCTTCTAGGAGCCGCAAGTGAGAGGGTGGGGACCAAAGGGTGGCACACCAGAAGGAGCACAACATGTCCTCTCCATTCTTTATCTATTCCTTTGTTTCTTACAAAATACTGCATCTTGATGTGCCTCCCCTCAAAAATAGCTTCAATTGAGAAAAAGAAACTACCTAGCTGTGTTTTAAGCCACCAATACGCAGGCAGCCTAAGACACATTTCCTTTTCTAGTGGGGATCTCTAGTTGTGATCTTTCCCTGCAACTAAGAACATTATAAGGCAACTTCCTATGTTCCATTCCTGAGTTTCTGCATCCGGACACATTTTTACCTTTTCAATTGGCTTGTCCTAGATAAATGTCACCACCAGTTTTCACTAATTGCAGAATTGAAGTCAACATTTATACTGCTGCCCAAAACAGAGGTTGTTGTTTTTTTTAAAAAAATGTTTGGATTCTTAACTGCATAGATAACAAACAGAAAATATGAAGTCAACATAGAACAACCCCCCCCCCCCACCCACCATAAGAAAACAGGAGATCAAGAGCACTAACTCCATATATAAGGAAGTCATACATCAATGGGAGGGGAGGATAAGTACAAATACAAGAATAGAAGCTGGACCTTGATAGAAGACCACAAGAAGATCAACCAAGCCAAATCGTTCTTGCGGTTTCTCACAGATGTTCTTATCTGTGATTTAGAGGTATATATTGTTACAAAAGTTGGGCGCCACCCCCACTCTGCCAAGCAGCAGCAGCAGCAAGATTTCAGAGGGTTCCAAGTATTAACCCAGGGTCTGTGCTGCTTTGGAGAATCATAGAATTGTAGATTTGGAAGGGATCATGAGGGTCATCTAGTCCAACCCCCTGCAATGCAGGAATCTTTTGCCTAACATGGGGCTCGAACCCACAACCCTAAACACACACACCCTGGAGTGTGTGTGTGTGTGTGAGAGAGAGAGAGAGAGAGTGTGTGTATACACATACACACACACACACACACCCCACCCTCCCTGACCAGAACCGGGCTCAGGGCAGCTAACACCAATAAAATTACAATAAAACGTAAAAGAAAAAAGAAACAGTTAATTAAAATACGGGTTAAAATACAATTTTAGTATTTTTAGCCTCATTTTAGTAGTAGCCCATGAATCAAAACCACAAGGGGAGGGAAACATAAGCTCACACCCAAGGCCAGGCGGAACAACTCCGTCTTGCAGGCCTTGTAGAAAGATGCCAAATGATGCAGGGCCCTGGTCTCTTGTGACAGAGCATTCCACCAAGTTGGGGCCAGTACTGAAAAGGCTCTGGCCCTAGTTGAGACCAATCTAACCACCTTGTGGCTCAGGACCTCCAAAGTGTTGTTATTTGTGGACCTTAAGGTCCTCTGCGGGGCATACCAGGAGAGGCTGTCACGTAGGTACGAGGGTCCTGTGCCGCACAGGGTTTTAAAGGTCAAAACCAGCACATTAAACCTGGCCTTGTACTCCACCAGGAGCCAGTGCAGCTGGTAAAGCACTGGATAAATGTGGTCCCGCAGCAAGGACCCCGTAAGGAGTCTCGCCGTGGCATTCTGCACCCGCTGGAGTTTCTGAGTCAGCTTCAAGGGCAACCCCGCATAGAGCGAGTTACAATAATCAAGCCTGGAGGTGACCATCAAATGGATCACTGTGGCCAGATCAGGGCGAGAAAGGTAAGGGACCAACTCGCTCTATACGGCAGAGATGGAAAAATACCAACTTTGCTGTAGCTGCAACCTGCGCCTCCATAAAGAGGGAGGCATCGAAGGTTACACCCAAACTCCTGACAGAAGGCGCTGGCACTAATTGAGCCTCCGCAAGAGATGGGAGTTGGCCCCCCAAACCCATGTTGTCCTGACCCAGCTAGAGGACCTCTGTCTTCGAAGGATTGAACTTCAACAGGCTCCCATGCAGCCATCCAGCCACAGCTTCCAAGCATCTGGTCAGTGTGTCCAGGGTTGAGTCAGGATGGCCGTCCATCAACAGATAAAGCTGGGTGTCATCTGCAGGGGTGGAGGAAGTTGCTTGGCCGGGGGGTGGGACGTTGCTCCGCAGTGTGCACGCATCCTGATGCATGCATCGTGACGTCACGGCGCGCGCGTCAGGACAAATGCGCCGCGGAGGCGAGGGGTGGGCCAGTGAGGGGCGTCAAGCATGATGCTGCCTCGCTGGCCTGCCCCTCGACTCTGCCCAGGGCCCAGCAGCAGGAAGGGAGAGCACGCGCCAGCCGAGAGGGAGCAAGCCGAGCCCCACCACCCGGCAAAAACCTCATGCAGCGGCGGCTGCCTTGTGCTTGCTCTCTTGCTCTGCCTGCTAATGCTTTCCTTTATTTATTTATTTATTTATTTATTTATTTATTTGGCGCTGGGGTGGGCTGTGGGTGGAGCCGTGCGCAGAGGCGAGGGACGGGCCAACGAAGAGGGGCATCATGCCAACCACAAGCGTGACGCCCCTCTTCACTGGCCTGCCCCTTGCCTCTGCGCACGGCTCCGCCCATGGCCCACCCCAGCGCCACCCCCCCAAATAACAATAAAGGAAAGTGTGAGCCAGTTGAGCGAAAGAGAGAGAGAGAGAGAGAGCAAGCACAAGCCAGCCACTGCCGCCACCGCCGCTCGCCAAGCAAGGTTTTGGAATTGGCTGGGAGTCGCGATCGCAAGGGCGGGGCCCCGAGTGTCACCCCCTCCAGGGCGGTACCCGGGGAGGACCGCCCCCTACGCCCCTCCCTTGCTCTGCCCCTGGTCATCTGCATATTGATGACAGCCCAGCCCAAAACTCCAGACAATCTGGGCAAGGGGGCGCATAAAGATATTGAAAAGCATCAGGTAAAGGATTGCGCCCTGCAGCACTCCACACACCAAAGAGTTCCGCAATGACAACTCCTTCCCTAGTGCCACCCTCTGTCCCCAACCTGGGATAAAGGAGTGCAGCCATTGTTGGATTGTGCCCTGAATCCCCACGTCGGCAAGGGGTGGTCCAAAAGTTTGTGATCAACCATATCGAAGGCTGCTAACAAATCTAAAAGAATCAGCAGTCCAGACCCACCTCGAGCATTCTGCTGGGATCACTCAGTCAGTAGAGCATGAGACTCTTAGGATTGTGGGTTCAAGCTCCATGATGGACAAAAGATTCCTACATTGCAGTGCGTTGGACTAGATGACCCCTCTGGTCCCTTCCAACAATTCTATAATTCTATGATCTTCATTCTTAGAATCCTAAAATTGTAGAGTTGGAGGGACCCCAAGAGTCATCTCATTCAACCCCCTGCAATGCAATCTCAGCTGAAGCATCCATGACAGATAGCCATGCAGCAGCAGCTGTTTATAAACCTCTAAGAAAGGAGAGTCCACAAGCTTCACTGAGCTAGATGGACTGATGATCAGATTCAGGATAGGGCACCCCTAATGCAGTGTGGTCTTGAGCAAAAGGGAAAGAAATAGTGTTTACAACTACAAAACCCATTATATGGTGTAATCATAGAATTGCAGAGTTGGAAGGGGCTCCGAGGGTCATCCAGTCAAGAAATCTCCACACACTGAGCAGCAACTTAGTGTTGCTTTTTGCAGCTGCATTAGTGCCAGCAGCCTCCCTCTCCTCCACATTCACCTTCCCGTCTTACTCTGTGCCATTTTTTGCACCCATTTTAGCCCTGTTGGGCTCCCTCTCTCTGTTGTCCCTTGGCATGGATGTAGCCAGGGGGGCACCTGCCCCCCTAGATCCACAGATACTATTGAAAAGCATTGAAAGCATGGGAATACCCAGGATTTTTGTTAGGGCAGGACAGGCCTCTTGTTAGGGGGTGCAGAACCTCAGTCGGCTCTGTATTTTTATGCATTTGAAAGTACTCACTTATTCAAGGTTCTACCACCCACAGCAGAAGCCTGCCTTTGCAATGACCTATTTACGGGGCATTTTCACTTGTGATTTCCCAAGAACAGCTCAACATCTTTGGCTACCCCCCACCCCCCAAAAAATCCTGGCTACCCCCGTGCCCCCTGGCTTTATTTGTATTGTTGTTTGCAGCTGCAAAAAGTGCCAGTGGCCTCCCTCTCTGTGTCCTTCACCCGTTAACTTGGAATTTCTTGTTTTATGCAGCCACTTTAGCTCCGGTGGCCTATTCCCTCCTTTCTTAATCTTTTGTCTCTTTTGCTGCTGTTGCTGCTGCACCAAGCAGCACCCTGCCTTGCTCTGCCTTGCTCTAACAAGTGAGGAGCTTGAGAGGTTATCCAGTTGGGTAGGAGACAGCAAGACCAGCCAGGAAGTTTGGACTACTGTCTGTGGCCACCAGTGACAAGCAGGGGTGTCCAAAGCGTGGGGCCTGGGACAGTCACCCCCATCCACACCCACCGTCTCAGGGCCAGTCCTGCATGCCCCTGCTAGAGCTGGTCATCTCAGCCTTCTGCCACCGCTCTCTCGGCTGCGACAGGGTAGAGACATAGGAACCTGCCTTATACTAAGCTGGACTCACAGGCAGCAGCTGTCCAGGGGTTCAGACAGAGGTGTCTCCCAGCCCAACCTGGAGATGCTGGGGACTGAACCTGGACCCTTCTGCATGCAAAGCAGATGCTCTACTCTTGAGATGCGGCCCTTTGCCTACAGCTCAGCTGCTTGTATAGCCAAGGACTATGCTGTGGCCTTGAGCAGGCACACTTAATCCTTCTTGCTATATGAAGACTATCCTTCTCACAGCAGAGGCAGACTTGGGGTAGCGTGATCAGTTCCACTGCACAGGGCGCCACAGAGCCCTGCAACTATGACATAGTGAATTGAGCAGAACAGAAGGTGAGAGGCAGGAGGGTGCTGGGGAATGTGTGTGTGTGTGTGTGTGTGTGTGTGTGTGAGAGAGAGAGAGAGAGAGAGAGAGAGAGAGAGAGAGAGAGAGAAGTATTTTTTATTGATTTTACAAATACAAAGTGTAACTAAACACAAACTAATAATATAAAGAGATTATCCAAATCTCGCAGCTTCCTCCCACGCCCTTCATGGAGTCTCCTTTTAAACATCTACAACTGCATATTCATTCGCACTCCAAATTTTACATTGAACCATATTGTCCAGAATAATTTTTACACTACAGGTTAATCAAAACCCTGCACTTGTTTCCATCTAGGAGTGTGCTGAATTTTAACCTCGCACAAGGTGCTGTTGAAATTTGAAAGACCAAAGTCTGTCTCCCTGCTCATGGATTTTGGATGGTGACTCTCTAAGCAAAACAGTCCAGCTGACTGTTTTTCTTTCCCGATTTGTTTCAGAGGTCAGCCATAGCTGGAGATGCCTGCAGAGATTTTAACACCACAGCCTCCCTCACATTGTGTTCCATCATCACCATCACCATCACCATCATTATTATTATTTACATTTATATAGTACTTTTATATTCCAAGGATCTCAAGGTGCTGCACACTTTTCTCTTCCTCCCCATTTCATCTTCACAGGTTAGGCTAAGAGATGGTGAATGGCTCAACGTCACCCAGGGAGCTTCATGTAGGGTTGCCATTTGTCCTCTTTTTCCAAGACACTTCCTCTTTTTCAGGGATAAAATTTCTGTCCAGGTGGATTTTTAAAATTTGCCAAAATGTCTCTGGCTAAACTTTCTGGATGAGACGTAGACATAACTGGTGGCTGAAGACTTGCTTTCCTCTTCTCTTCTCTTGCTCCCCAACCCCAGCAATAGATCACAGCTTCTGTAGCCTACATATAGAAAAGGTAAAGGGACCCCTGACAGTTAGGTCCAGTCGTGTCCAACTCTGGGGTTGCAGCGCTCATCTCACTTTACTGGCCGAGGGAGCCAGCGTACAGCTTCCGGACCATGTGGCCAGCATGACAAAGCCGCTTCTGGCAAACCAGAGCAGCGCACGGAAACGTTGTTGATCTTCCCGCTGGAGCAGTACCTATTTATCTACTTGCACTTTGACGTGCTTTCAAACTGCTAGGTATATAGTAGGGGTATTTAAAATGAGAGACGTCATAGCATCCTCTTTTTTTCTCTTCAAAATATGGCAACTCTAGCTTCATATCTGAGTGGGGATTCAAACCCTGTTCTCCCAGGTCCTAGTCCAAAACTCTAACCATTACGCCACACTGGCTCTCATTATGAGGTTATTCTGAGGTGTCACAATGGCTCCAGGGTGGTTCAGCTGGTCAAGAGCTGCCCAGCTGAACCAAGGAGATCTGGGGAATGTTTATCTGCGTTAAATATGGAGGTAAGGTGGAACCCAATAGACATGGGTCGTAGGAACAGAGGAAGCTGCCACATACTAAGCCAGGGCATTGGTCCATCTAACTCAGTATTGACCACACTAACTGGCAGCAGCTGTCCTGGATGCTGTCCTGGGGGTTGGGGGACACTTTCCCATGGAAAGCAGACCAGTGTCTCTTCTAGCCAGTGATTTTCTTCTGGGGGGGGGAGGGTGGGGGAACTCACCGCGATCTCTGTTTGTTTGTTTGTTGTGGGCCCAGTCACAGTGCCCCTGCCTAGGCAGACAATGATCTGGATTATAAATGGACACAACTTTATTGATTCGAGATATAGGTGGATTTTTGGCTCAGCCCTCTCCACCAGAAAAAGATATATTTAATTTTAAAAAGGTAAGGTAACTCAGTCCACACCTCACTTCCAAGCTCTTGCTATAAATATATATATCTATAAAACCCCTGCCTGCTGTGGTGTGTGGGCACAGCTGCTGCCCGTAGCAACCATCCTTGGCTCCTCTTCTTGCAGACCAACGACAACTCCTGGCGAACATTAACTGCTCAGTCTTACTCCTAATGCATTACCTGCGCGACAAGGTGGGACTGCACAGGACAGGTGAGATGAGTTCCCAAAGCACAAAGAAAGTGGAGCGGCAAACACTGCCCAGTTGATGGTCAGGAGGCAACAAATTGTTTTAATTGTTTTTAGATATGAAATCCACTGTATATTTCAGAAGGTTGTTTGTTCACTACGCAACTGGATGCCATCATAACCAAATTTTGAATGATGGTTCCTGAGTTCAAGCAGGTTTTCATCTATTTTCGGATAAAACTGGACACCATTTTTGAATGCAGGGCCTTTGAGGGGATGGCTCCCCATCTCTGACGTATTTTCTCCAGGGAGGCTTGCATAGTGCTGAGTTGAATGTCTTTTGATGTCAGCGTGTGGAGGCTGGTCCATTAGGGGCCCCACCTACCGTCTTCTTACTTACAAGTAGTCCAGGTGTCTGCCTGCCAGCTCTCTCCTCCTTAGTCATAGTCTGTCTACCTACCATGCTTTTAAACTGCACGGCTTCCCCCAAAGAATCCTGGGAACCTTAGTTTATCTCCTCACAGAGCTATAATTCCCAGAACCCTTAATAAAATGCAGTTCCCATGATTATTTTTTTGGAGAGGAAGACGTGGGGGAAATTTCCGAAAAACAGCACTTTGTCCTGGATCTTAGGCAAGACAATAAAAAAAGGCAACCCTACCATATGTTTAAAGTACATGTATTACTTTAGTGGTCAGGGCTCCCCCCTCAAAGAATTCTGGGAACTGTAGTTTGTTCAGGGTGTTGAGAATTGTTAGGAGACCCCAATACCCTCTCAAGGTTGTAATTCTCAAAAGTTCTCTGGGAATAAAGATTGATTGTTATAGTCTTTTTTAAAACAACAACAACAACAACAACAACATTATTCTATTAAAGATTTTTCATAATACAATAAGATAAAAGAAACTAATCGAAATAAAAACAAAAACAGAGAAACAAAGAAGGAAAATACAAAAAGGAAACCCAAATAGAAGAACAGAAAATAAAATAATAAAATAAAAATAAAAAGGATTTCCAATTTGCTGTCAGTAAGAAATTACTCAAAATATTCAATCTAGAATAGCACCCAACTGATGAAAGGCAAAATTTTCCCAATCTTCTGACCCAAATAGATTAATTCATTTTTCCTTTTTTTACACAAAAAGTCCAAAAGTGCTCCTCTAATTATTATTATTAATAATAATATATATCAGCAATAGTCTTTCTGTATCAAATATATTAATTGTTAAATTATGTGGGAACTGTAGCTCTGTGAGGGAAATAGAGACTTCCTAACAACTCTCAGAACCCTTAACAAACTGCAGTTCCCAGGATCCTTTAGGCCGGGGAAGCCATTACTGTTTTCTGTGGTTTTGAGCCCTACCAGTCCTAATGGACGCCAGTCACCACAAATCCAGATGCAACCCTCTTCTACTTGCCTGAACCTTTCAGGACTTGGGTGCACTTCTGCATTTCCACTAAAGACTTCTACTCTGTTTTGCATTGAGCCACATTCTGAATAAATTTGACTATTTGAAGTATGTTGCTTTCATTGTTATTGTCTTTTAATGTTCATAGATCAGGCCCTAGGGGAAAGCTGGCAATTAAATAACCACAATTACTTTTTCAAGAGCGTATAATGCAAGACTGAGAACAGGCCACTCCTGGCGTAGTTGTGTTCTGTGGGGGCTGACCCACAGCCCTTCACCAAAGGAAGAGAGTGTCATTCATGGACTTGTTGGACACAGAAGAATGGTGGGAAGAACCAGTTGGGGAACCCCCAAGGGAACAGGGCTCAGAGCCCGGGCAGTGGTGGTGGGGTGACAATGAGTAGTCACAGGGAGAAGAGGGGCGAGACTGGGAAGAGGAGTTGTCAGAAGCTGAAGAGGAAAGAGTATCTGAAGAAGTCTGCATGCACACTAAAGCTCATACCAAGAAAAAACTTAGTTGGTCTCTAAGGTGCTACTAGAAGGATTTTTTTATTTATTTTGTTTTGAGGAAAGAGGGTTTAGTGAACAGGGAGAGTCTGTGGCAGAGAGAAGACCAGAAGCAGAGGTTGGAGAAGAGGGAGGCCATGAGGCAGCGATAAATCAGGCTTATGAAGAGTCACAGATGTCCCCCCCTTCTGCTGCAACAAGCCCCCATCTTTTCCTGTCTCCTAGCCCCAGAAGAGGGCTGAAATGGGCAGAGCAGCAGCAGGCTCCACACAAGTATAGTCTCTAATTGTTTGGGGAAAGCCCTGGTGAGGAAGGGACTTAGATGGCTGTGGGGAGGTAGGGACTTTCAGTCTCAGCAACTGATTTTTATGGGGTAAGACCTACCAGGGATGAGCTGCTGTGCTCATTAGGCCTGACAGCCAAGTCTGTGATGGTCGTGTTTTTGCTAATAAATAGTTATCACCAACTTTGAATGCTGTGATTTACTGCCAGTTCACTCTTTTGACAAAGAGGCAAAGTCCCTGCTTACACAGAGGAAAGGAGGCGAACCCACCCACTCCACTGCCCCCATATCTCTCTGTTCCCTTTCCAGACCCCATTGACTTGTGTGAAGAGAATGGGACCCTGAAGCTGCTATTCCTAGTCAAGTTTCCGGAAGACAATGCCAGCAAGTTCCTCACTCCCCGTATGACCTACTACATATGTAAGGTGGAGCGGGGCAGCCCAGGTATGTCCAAGGACTAGGAAGCCTCCTTCCCCCACTTGCACAGCTAGTTCTACAGATGGTAGCCACAGCTTCCTGAAAGTCATCACTTCCTTAGCTCCAAATAGTCCCTTTCTCAAAGGTGTGGGGTCAGACATACTGTACGCAGCTGGCAGAGCTGCTTCAAAGCAAACACAGAGAGCTGCCTCTTAAATTGCTGTTGCTTTTCCTTGCCCCATGCAGTCATAAGGTCTAGAAACTTAAAAATGAAACCTGACATTTCCTCTGTGCATCTTGCTATGTTTTCTTGTGTTGTGCTAACTCATCCTTCTCCAACATAAGGAAGTGGCAAGGCACCTGCTTAGCCTGCTCTGCCAGGTTCATCTCTAGGTAGGGAATATATGCAGCCCCAAACCCTGGAGAATCTCTGCCAGTCAATTTAGATAATACTGAACTTTGTGGACCAATGGATCTGAGTATAAAGGCAGTTTCTTCAGATATCTTCAGATATTTCAGACTACAAATCCCATCAGTCTCAGCCAGCATGGGCTGTAATCCAAAACATCTCGGAGGACCCCAGGTTAGAGAGGTTTTATTAGCACCTTGACTGTGCCTGCTGACCTGCTGACAGTTCAGCTTCATTTTCTCGCTGGTTGTGTTTATTATTATTATTATTATTAATTGGGTCATTTGCCCCAGTATATTTTTTATTTTATGGGTTGTTTTGTGTAGCATGCAACGGGGAATTTTAAGGTGTGTGTGAGTGCCTTAGCTGGCATACGCAAAAGAGCAATGGCCATTTCTTGTGTTTCGTTCAAGGTGCCACTTACCCACCTCTGATCAGAAAGCTTCTTCTTGACTTATGCAATATATTATATTGAGCTATACTGTTAGTATTATCTGCTCTGACCAGCAGTGGCATTCCAGGGTCAACAGCAAAGCTTTCCCCATGACCATTTAACTAGCAGTACCAGGAACTGAACTCAGGTCCCCAGGGGACTCTGTCATTCTTTGCATGCAGAAGGTCCCAGGTTCAAACCCCAATAGCAACTCCAGGGCTGAGAGAGACTACCTGCCCGAAACGTTGGAGAGCTGCTGCCAGTCAGAGTAGACAATCCTGAGCTAGATGGACCAATGGGCTACTCTGGTATGATGCAACTTCCTTTGTCCTGCATGCTTGGCAGGTGCTCTTACACAGAGCTATGGGATCTCTCTGTCACACACACACCCCCATGGACCCGTGCCTGGTACTCCATACCTGTTGTACCAGATGCCTTCCAGAAACTTGTGGAATACAATTCTTAAGGGAAAGGGCAGTCCAAAGCATCTAAACTTGCCAGGCAGATTGGGGAAGGTTGCCTTGTATCCAGGTTTCTGTGAGCTTACCTCTTGGGAAAGAGAGCTAGTAGGAGCTGGAGGTTCAAACACCCACTTGGCCACACAGTCTCTACCTCACCTGCCTAACAGGGTTATTGTGAGGATTAAATGAGGAGGGGGAGAACTTTCCCAGTTAATGCAGCCTGATGGGAGATGGAGAGCCTCCCGGTCATCTGCATCTACCTGGGCTGCACCTGGAATGGGATTATCAAGGAATATAAGGCAGTGGCTTCCCCTTTCTTTATAACTGCAGATGCTTCATGGCAATGCTTTGTGGAACTGGTTTTTCTAATCTTTCGGAGACCGCAGAGAACTCTCCCTCCAGCTGGAGCCAGGGCTGCATCTGCCACAATTCTGGATGTGCAGAGCAAAAAAAGAGCACAGGACAGGGTCCTGAGTGCAGGATTTGGCTTTGTGTGACTCTTGGCTTCCATTAAGGAACAAATTCCTAGCCCCTGTAAAAGCAAAAGATACACTCAGAAATATTTGGATGGTGACGAAATCTCAGAAGCTAGAGGGGCGGCTGAACGAGAGTTCTGGATGCTAGTAGGTAGACTTTTGTTCTTCAGTGTCATGCTAGTCTTGAGGGTGAGCCAACTGAGAACTCATGGTGCAAAACAAATGTACCCGGTATGTGTTTAATTGGCACAATCTACAGGTTGTCCAGGGGGCAGGTTAGGGAATGCAGCTGCTCTTGGCACCAAAATTTGGCTTGGGTTGGGGTGGAATCTCCCTCTCTTTTCTTTCATTGCGCACCTGGTCCTCCTGTTTATCGTCTTCTCCTAATCTAATTGTAAACATTAAAGAATGCTCATAAGGGGGGGAGCAGGACCGTGCCTGCCTCCCACCCAACTCAAGGCTAGTTGGTCCACTGTGTGGGGGAGGTCAGGGTGTTTGTGCAGCCAAGAGCTTTCCCAGTCAACAGCTGCGGCTCTAACCATGTAGCTCTTCCTTACTAATGCCAGATGTGTCACTTCCACTGGCCTGCAGGTACAGTCCTCTTCACGGAACACATGAACTTCCCTCTCGGGTCTTTGTGGCTGTGGACTCCAGTGTCCTTCTGGCATAAAGGGTCTGTGGCTCTTTCCTTCTTCTTGCACTGCAGATGGGTGCATTGCTGACCAAGAGCTGATTTTGACCATTCTCCTTTGAACTCCTTCCTTGTGTGTTCAGGCGGTTCTCCCTTAGGGACAGAACCTTCATGACCCATGTCTGGGGAAGTTGTTTCCGGGAACTTTAGTTGTGATTCCTGCATTGAAGGAGGTTGGACTAGGTGGCCCTTGGGGGAGTCCCTTCCAACTTTACAGTTCTATGATTCTATGTTTGACCCTTTGAGCTCCTTGGAGAAGAAGGCTGAATATAAATGCAATAAATAAATATAAAATAAATACAGGTAAAAGGCAAATGGAAATTAGCTGCAGGCTGGTAGAAATCAGCTGTGAGCATTCTCCCAACTTGTATCTAGGAATGCAGAGCACTCAGCTCAGGTTCCATGTTGCAAATGCATTGCAAAGTGTCAAAGTGAGTAACACAGGGTTCTCCCTCTTTGCAGGGTCGAAACAAGAAAACAGCTACCGGGCCTTTCACCCTATGTTCAAGCACCCTCCAGCAGAATTATTGGGTAGGAACTCGCAGGACTTAAACTTCTATTCTCAGTGTATCAAAACGCAACTCTGAAACCTATGAAGTCAGGGCAAGTAAAAGTTTCCCCTTTTACATTTCCTTCCCCTGTCAGCAACACCATATAGGAGAAAGGGGCTAGAAAGAAGTTTTTCTCACCCTCTCTCACAGTGAAAAGAGAAGTGTTGGAAATCACCATGAACACCTCCCTCCTTGTTCTTTTAGAATGGCAATGGCGCCCACCTGGGATGTGCTGGAACCCAAACCAGAGCAGGGGAAGCCTTACTCTCTCATATTTAAACTCAGCGGGGTTATGCAATGAAGCCAAATGGTGGGAGATTCAGGACATACGAAAGGAAACAGAGCAGAATTGAACTATGGGGCTCTGTACTGTAAGATATACTGCTGGCTGCCAACATGGATGACGTTAAAAGGGTTTCAAACAAGTCTGTGGAGGTTAAAGCTGGCGGTGGCTTCTAGCCATGCATTTTCTACAGTGCTGGAGGCAGTGTGCCACTGAATTCCAGTTGCCAAGGATCGCAAGTAGCAGGGGCGCTGACTCCTAGGGGCTGGACCCCTTTGACCCCCCTCCATCTGTTCATGATATCACAATGTCATACATGACACCCAGAGGTGATGCTGTCATGCAAGTCAGCAACACTGCAGCTCCTCCTCCTCCTCCTCCTGTGGAGGGGAAGCACCCCCTGGGCCATGGCGGTGGCAGGAGGTGCAGGAAATGTCAGCCATGGAAGCTGAGTGATGCCTGGGTGGCATCACCTCTGGGCATCACGTCCGACATCCAAGTGTCACGCATGATGTTGTGGTGTTGCGTAACACCACTTCGCCCAGCGCTTTCCTGAGTCGGCACACCTGACAAATAGGAGGAACTTGCTGTCGAACTTGCCTCCTGCTTTCAGGCTTTGCTGTCAAGGCCTCTGTTTGGCCGCTGTGATAACAAAATGTAGGACTAGATAGGCCTTTGGTCTGACCCAGCAACCAGGCTCCTCTAATGTTTATTTGTTTTGTTTCATGAAATTTATATAAAGCACTCCTTGACTGCCAAACCCAAAACCAAAGGAAAGCTCAAAGAAGTTTGCAAGAAAGGAAAGTAAAACAATGAAATTATTTGGAAAAGAAAAAGTCAAAAACAAGAAGTATTTAAATATTTAGTAAGCTAAAAAACCAGGTTGAAACACATGTCAGCGTTGTACATGTCTGGGTAGGCTTGCTGAAATAAATTCTTTTTCAGCAGGTGCTGAAAAGGATACAGTGAGGGAAGCTGCCTGATGTCAATATAGTGGTACCTTGGTTTACAAACTTAATCGGTTCCGGAAGTCCATTATTAAACTAAAACCGTTCTTAAACTGAGGCGTGCTTTCCCTAATGAGGCCTCCCGCCACCGGTGCCCTTCCACTGTTTGGATTCTGTTCTTAGACCGAGGTAAAGTTCGCAAACCAGGACACTACTTCCAGTTTTGTGGAGTTTGTAAACCGAATCGTTCATAAGCAGAGCTGTTCTTAAACCGAGGTACCACTGTAGGCAGGTTATTCCAATGTGTAGCTGTTCTTTTGTCCCTGCAAATCACAGACCAGGGTAGAAAGAAGAGCTTTTATATCTCCAAGTGGTGGAGGAGAATGGTGGTATATTCTAGACAGACTTCGACACCTAGCATCTTTTTTAATTTTTAATAGAACTGAGGCACTGGGTGTCAGGACAGAGGCCAACCCTATCCCCTCACTTTCTTCAAATGCTGCCTCCCCACCCCGAGTTTAGGTCTGAACAGAAGACTGTTATCTTTACTAGAAATTTCTGGGTGAGCCAACAATTGCCCCAATACCCTCAGAAACCTTAGGCAGACAGTAGGCAGAATTGTCAACCTCTGGATTATTTGCTGGTCTATGACCGTAATAAAGTTTACTATTATTATAACCTCTGGATTAAGAACAAAGCAGGTCCCCCAGCAACCACACCAGCCTTAGAAATGATTTCAGTATATGGGCACAAGCAAGTTGCATAACAAAAGGGTAGTCCCATTTGAGGAATGCTTCACCAGGAGAGTGCAGGCAGAAAAAATTAAAATAAAATAAAACAAACCCAAATTACCTGTCTCTCATCTTTCCCTCTTGTTGAGTGCCAATCTCCTAGTGCTGAGAGACTCCAGAAGTTTCCTGGCAGTAAGGGACAGCAGAAACTGTGGTGTCTTTATGGCATATGGCTTATTCACACATCTATGCAACCTGGAGGGGCTCACAGCATTAACACCCCAATAAGGGCTGGCTTCTCCCAGTCACAGCCTTGGATTCCAGGAGAAATCAAGTATGGCTCTCCCTCTCTGGCTTGCGCCTGCTTCTAACTTCCAGCTCTCTGTCTCACACAACTCTCCACTCTGGCTTTTGTCTTTCTAACTTAACACCTAGTTGAGGGAGGGGCCCCCCACCCATTTGTTTTCTGGCACAGAGCCACTTTCTTTGTTACCTTAAAGACCTATACTTAGGCCATTACCAAGAAGCAGCCTGGCTATTCCAATAATTGAGTCCTTGCTGGTCCAAGAATAGAACTGACTCGGGCATACAGCCTAACCCCCCCCCCGCCCTGCCCCCCAAACTTACAACACTGCTTTGCTGTAGCCTTCCTTCAAGCCACAACAGAGATCCAAGACTCCTAGATTAGATAATAAACCAACATGCAGTCAGGAAATAGGCAGAGGCCTTGATCCTTTTTTCACTGGTGGTTTTATATCTCTAGCAGGTCAGGCCAACTTATATCTTCAACCCGGCCGATCCAAGGCACTTTAGAGGTATCATTTATTTTATAATGAACTCCAAAAGGGGGGTGGGGGTGGGGAGCCTCCGCAGCTGGACGGTGTTATGAGAATTAGCGGACTCTCATGTTTGCCTTGGACAGGCTAGCCCAAGAGATAAGCAAGCATCCTAAGGCTACTCATCATTTCTACTTTCCCATACTCTCTTTCCTTCCCAGAGCCAGGCCAGCCGTTACCAGTCCCAGCACAGAATCCCAGATTCTGACTCTGGAGAGTTGCTACTCTTAACACCGAGAAAGATCTAGCAGGGACCACCAGGGTCCTTCACCAGCTACCAGAGGGGCAGCAAATGCAGAAAGACTCTGGGTCAGAGATCCCCAGCACACTGTGGCCAGATGTGGCATGCACTGGAGTTTAGGGCAGATTCGGAGCTACCCAGCTCAGTAAAGAGAGGGAAATAGGCAGAAGCAATGCATGGTAGCTGTGGGCTGTATCAGGGAGATAAGGAGGATGTTGACAATGTGCATTCAGAGAAGGGTGACCAAAAGGGCTCTGGAATCTGTGGGGGCTCTGGAATTGGAGTCCTTTGAGGGTGTGGGTATGTTAGGCTAAGCGGAGACATGATAGCTGCCATCATGTATTTGAAAGGATGGAAGTTTATAAATCTATGCAAAGGCATGGAGAGAGCAGAAAGGGGAAAGTTTTTTTCTCCCTCTCTCAAAACACTAGCGCTCATGGACACTAAGTGAAGCTGATTGCTGGGAGATTTAGGGCAGATCATGGAATCATAGAATTGGAAGGGACTCCATGCACCATCTAGTCCAACCCCCTGCAATGCAGGCATCTCAGTTAAAGCATCCGTGACAGATGGCCTTCCAATCTCTGCTAAAAACCTCCAAGGAAGGAGAGTCCACCACCTCCCAAGGGAGACCATTCCACTGTTGAACAGCTCTTACTGTCAGAAAGTTCTTCCTAATGTTTAGTTGGAATCTCCTTTATTGTAATTTGACTCCTGCCCTCCAAAGCAGAAGAAAACAACCTTGTTCCAGCTTCCATGCAACAGCCCTTGAGATATCTGAGGATAGCTATCATATCTCCTCTCAGTCTCCTCTTTTCTAGGCTAATACCCAGCTCCCTCAACCATCCTGCATAAGGCTTGGTTTCCAGACCCTTGATAATGTTAGCCATCCTCCTCTGCACACATTCCAGCTTGTCAATGTCCTTCTTAAATTGTGGTGCCCAAAACTGGACACAGGACTCCAGGTGTGGTCTGAGACTATTACCAGTACTTCCCTTGATCGGAACACTATACTTCTGTTGAATATAGGCAGACTAGAATACCATCAGCTCCCCCCCCCCCTTTTTTTTTTTGCTCCTGCTTCACACTGTTGACTCATGTTAAGCTTGTGGTCCACTAAGACTCCTAGATCCTTTTCACATGTTCTACTGATAAATCAGGTTCCCCCCATCATATTTTTGTGCAGCTGCCTATTCCTGCCCAAGTGCGGAACCTTAGATTTGTTTCTATTAAAATTCATTTTTTAGTTTGGACCCAGTTCTCCAATCTGTTAAGGCCACGTTGAATCCTTTTTTTCTGCAGCATTAGTTATGCCTCCCAGTTTGGTGTCATCTGCAGATTTGTTGAGCATCCCCTCAATTTCATCATCCAAGTCATTTATAAATATGTTGAGCAACAACAGGCTCAGGAGTCAGACAAGTCCCGTGTGGCACCCCAATTGTCACTTTTTTCCAGGATGATAAGGAACCATTAATGAGCACTCTTTGGGTTCAGTCAGCCAACCAGTTACAGAACCACCTAACAGCTACAAATCCACCTCATCCAGCCCACATTTTATCAGCTTCTCTGCAAAATTATCGTGGGGGACTTTGTCAAAAGCCTTCCTGAAATCAATATACACTACGTCAGGGGTCTGCAACCTTTAAGACAAAAAGAGCCACTTGGACCCGTTTCTGAAGAGGAAAAAAAACTGGGAGCCGCAAAACCATTGCGGCCCACAAAAATATAAACACCCAGAAGCTCATCGCACAATTTAGACAGGTAACGAAGAGCAGGTAATGAAGGCAAAATGGCAAAATATCACGAAACGCTCCCCCCCCAGCCAAACAACAAGCACTGTGTTAAAGGAACCGTCCGAATGCCTGACGCTGCAGGGGCAAATCTAGAAGGGGAAATTCAACCCCCCAGAATACTTCCGCCCCATGAACAGCACAAATGCAACCCTAAAAGTTTAGCAAACTTATGCAAAAGCACACAGCATGCACACTGCCCCAATCTCTATTGGCCAGCAGAGGGGCTGGGGAAGGCAGCTGAGAGGGGCTGAAGCAGAGGGCTGATCACGTCCCCCCTGCAGGCGCGGGAAAACATTCCTTCAGAATGGATAAAACCCTTCTTTCAGTCCATGGGACTCCCGCTTCTAGGGGGGGCCGCTGCCCCCTCCTGCCCCCCATCGGTACGCCCATGCTCGGGCCCCTTTCGCCACGCTGCTTAAGGGAAGTCTCCTGTGCGCCCCCAAAACAGAGCCCGGGACCGGTCGCCCCCTGAGCTTTTTCCCGCGCCCATCTCATCCCGTTGGGCTGCCCTTAGCTGAACAGCCGGGTTTCCTTTTCCTTCCCAGACTGCCACGTGTCCTGGAGCCGGGCCCTTCCACTTTTTTAAAAGAGGGCTTACCCCTCGCCCGCTGCCCGTCGCCCCTGGCCCAGCCTGCAGCTGCCTCCTTACCTCGTCAAGTCGTCGCGCCTCGTCGAATCGCAGCAGCCAGCAGCTCCACCAGCAGCAGCCAAACACAAGCGCCGGGACAGGCGCCAAGGAGGGAAGCTGCTGCGGTCTGCTGCTGTGCCTGCACTGGCACGAAACGAGGCACGCATGAGCAGCACAGCCGCCGGCAAGGTAGAGAAGTGGGTGGGTGCAGGCGGGCCAGCAGCGCGGCGCAGCACCCCCTACATATCGGCGCTAAATGCACCGGCCCTGCCCGGAGCCGCGGCAAAGGTGCAAAAGAGCCGCATGCGGCTCCGGAGCCGCGGGTTGCAGACCCCCGCACTACGTCTTCAGCATTCCCCTGATCCACAAAGTTTGTAACTCCATCAAAAAGAAAGAAAGAAATGAAATTTGTCTGGCATAACTTGTTTTTGAGAAGTTAGTAATCACAGAATTCTTTTCTAAGTGCTCACAGAGTGACTGTTGAATTATCTGTTCTAGTACCTTCCCTGATATAACATAAAGTACTTATTCATTCAGCGCATAGTCAGACTTTGGAACTCACTTCCCCAGGAGGCAGTGATGGCCAGCAATTTGGATGGTTTTAAAGGGGGATTAGACAATTTAATGGTGGAAAGGGCTTTGAAAGGCTACTCTCCTTAATGGCTGTACATTGTCTTCACAGTTGGAGACAGCAATGTTTCTGAATAGCAGTTGCTGAAAATCACAGGAGGGGAGAGGAAGGGAGAATTGCTCTTTGCTCAGATCCTGCTCTGTGGTTTCCCACATGCATCTGGTTGGCCACTGTAAGAACAGGATGTTGGACTAGATGGCCATTGGCCTGATCCAACCATGGAGTAGGCTTGTTCTCGGTTGCACAGAATGGTCTGGATATATCTATATCTATCTATCTATCTATCTCTGTGGGGTGCAGAAATAATCTGTCGGGTAAGAGTGCTGGTTGAAACAATAATGAAACATAGGGTTTATTACTCCTAGTAAACAAAGCCATCCTGAGTACAAGCCCCGATGTGGCCGTCATGGAATCATGAGGTCAACTAAAAGGAAGGTCCAACACAAACACTAACTGAAGCAGTCTCAGAAAGGAAGTTAAGCCAGAGAGAGAGAAAACGACCAGCAGGTAGTCACACAAGAAGGAATCAGTGAGGGTCCAAGCCTCTATCCCACCTCTCTAACTTATTGCAACAAGGCTGAACAGCAAGAGAAACTTCAGAACGATCAGAGCTGTTCAACAACAGGACAGCATGCCTTGGAAGGTGGTGGCTCTCTTTCCCTGGAGGCTTCTGAGCATCTATCAGGTGACCATCTGTCAGGGATACTGTAGTTGTAATCTTCCAACACTGAACTGGGGTGGGGGTTGGACTTAATGTCCTCCAGGGTCCCTTCCAACTGAGAAGAATGCTATGATTCTTCAGTGAACACCAGGTCGGCCTTAAGCTGACCCTGAACTACTTCTCCACACTGTTCTGCCTCTCCAGTTGCTCACTCAGAGCAAGGGTTGCCTTTTAAGCTTGGTCAATCACTGTCTCTACCACAGCCTCAGCCCCCACTTCTGGAAAATGGCACTTATAGGGATGGTCACATCCACATCGTACCTTGAAAGCACACAACTTCCCCCCCAAAGAAACCTGGGAACTGTAGTTTGTTAAGGTAGCTGGGAATTATAGTTCTGAGTGGTAAACTACAGCTCCCAGGATTATTTGGTGGGCACTGCTAAAAATGTATGGAGCTTATCGAGGCTGCAGCAGGGTCTTCTTCCCACTAAGCATCTCTGCTTGCCCTTTAGACTCGTTGCGCAACCAGTGTGACATCCTTGAGAAAAACCGCCTCAAGATTCTCAAGAGTGCAGATGGCAAGAAGACGCTAACCATGGAATCACTCCTGACGTGCATGGCAATGGCAAATCAGTTGGCGGTGAGGCACTCATTTTCACCGGGGGGGGGGCAGATCCTGCTCATTTTGGCCCTGTATGGCTTGTCTGATGCGACTCCAGGACTTGCCATGCACATACCCCTCTCTTGTCTAGACTCCATCTAGGCAAGCAAAAGGCCATTGTCAGAGCTCAATGACTTGTTTGAGCCAGGTAAAAACACCCAGGGAGGGTGTGAAGCAGGGCTGGTGAGAGGTATGGCCTGGGGAGAAAGAGGGTGGCTGGGCAGAGGTGCAGCACTAGGGGAGAATTCGGCGGGCTTGACAGAGAGGCCTGGTGCCCTGAGTTTTCTCACCTCTGGTTTAGCACCCTATCTCTTTCCATGTTCAGCACCCTGTACCCTTTGTGATCTTGCCTTGAGGGAGCTAGTCTCCTCCTGCCTCGAGGAATTGCCTTTCTCCCCAGGAGTTGTTTTTTTTTTTAATAAATAAAAATTCTGAGCAGGGTGGGGTTGACTAAAACTTGTCTTTAGTAGTAGCACATGTGCATAGATATTAAGGTGCCAGGTATAGTTTGCCGCTTCACACTGCTCTGGTATTTTTTATTTATTTGTTACATATATATCCCACCTTTTCCTCCAGTGAGCTCAAGGTGGTGCATATGATTCTCCCCATTTCATTCTCACAAAAATCCTGTGAGGTAGACCATGCTGGAGAAAAGAAATGCATTTCCTTCTCGTGCGTTTGCAGTTAATGCATGTGTTACTGTAAACCACAAGACAACAAAGTTTGTTTAGCAAGGTGGCCAGCACTTATGTGTAGTCTTTGCTTTGTCTAAGTTAACCCCACCCCTAAACGATGAGCCGTGTTTTGTTTGTTGTTCTCTCCCAACTTGTTGAGACAATATGTCTGTTATTTTCTCTCTCTCATCTACACGCATTCAGTAAATAGTTGCAGCATGAATAAAGCCTTTGTACTCTAGAAACTGTGTGATCTTTTTCAACTCAATTCACCCAAGCTGTTAACAGGTTAGGCTAAGAGATGGGTACTAGCCCAAGGTCTCCCAGTGAGCTGTGTGGTTTTGGGATTTCCCAGATTTTAGCCTGACACTCTAACCATTATGCCACATTGGTTCTCAACTTTTGAACTTTGGACCCAAAGCTTTTCCCCTGGTTTCTCTTTAACCGAGTGAAGAATTGCCTTCTTGACTTTTAAATCAGTGGAGGAGGGCAGGGCTGTTGGAGAGTAGATGGATGCAACCAACAGTCAAGGGATGGGGAGCCTTCAGCCATGTGCCAAAGCAGAGAGAATGGTGGGGGAAAGAGATACTTGTTTGGAGCACTAGGGTGTTATGGGCACACCCCTGCTTTCGCCTGACAGCCAGTGGTGGCATAGTGGTTAGCGTGTTAGATTAGGACCTGGGAGACCAAGGTTCAAATTCCCACTTGGCCACATGAAGCTGACTGGGTGACCTTGGGTTGTTGCTGTGGAGATTAAATGAGGAAGGGGGAACCACGTAAACCACCTTGAGCTCCCTGGATATAAAGTTGAACTATGGATGGGTGGGTGGATGGATGGATGTTGGGTTCTTGCCACACCTGCCTCCTTCAAGGGCCACTGCTGCTACACCCTCAACTCTGTTGATCTGTGTTTGTCTCCTATGCCCAGGGGAAAGTCACTGGGAAGTCTGGGGCCAGTTCGTCTGCCGGCCAAGATGATGAGGGCCAGCCTCGTAAGACAGTCACAGCAGCCAAAGCCAGATGGGAGACAAGCAGGAAGGATAAGCATCGCTGAGTACCGAAGGTGATGCCCAGAGGGAGCTGCAGCTCACTATCACTGTGAATAAAGGCACCTTTGGACCTGAGTCACCCCTGGCTCCTTCTCTTCGGGGGTGCTGCTGGAGTGTTGGGCGGAATGGGGAGCTGCCCTTTGAAGTAAAACATGGATTGCAGCTGCATTGTCTGTTGAACCCGTTTTGCATTCAGAGACGGAGCCCTGTTATGTGTTTTTTTTAAAAAAGGCTGATGTCACCAGGGAGCTTTCTGATTGGAGGCTCCAAAGCGAAGCTGCAGCAGAAAGTGGATTTGCCAGAACACGAGGGGAAGAAACTCCCGGCAAAAGGCACCATTGCAGGCAGGAAGGAAGTTGTGAGGGGCTGGGCTGGCTCATCTGCTCCCTCCTGCCCTGGATGCATGCCTGTGGTCCAGCCTGGCAGCACCTGTATCCTTGGCAGACATTCAGTGGTGGTCTTCTCCTTGGTGGCCTAAGATACAGGGGTGGCTGGTCTCTGAGATCCAGGGTGGCACTGCCCTGCCAGATTCAGCCTGCCTTCAGCCAGGCCCCAACTGCCTGCTTTCTCACTTGTAACTGGTCCACCCAATGGGTGGCACTGCCCACCAGTTCCCTCCTACTTGGTCCCAGTGCTGCCCTTGCAGAACCTCAGATGTGAGCAGGTTGGGGGGGGGGAACTGGAGTAGTTGGCTCTGGCTGCATTTAATGCTTGGGCTCCCTGCCTTTTGCCACACCAGGTCATCAGGAAAGACATGTAGATAGATGTTGGAGGCTTATGGCATGAGTGTATTGCCAGGCCTATGAACATAAGGATATAAGAGCCCTGCTGAATGAGGCCAATGGCCCATCTAGTCCAGCATCCTGTTCTTACATTGGCCAACCAGATGCCTATGGGACATCTGCAAGCAGCACCCAAGCACTCTGCCTTCCTGAGGTTTACAGCAACTGGCATACAGAAGCATTGCTGCCTCCAACTGGGGTGACAGACTGAGCCGACCCACCCATGAGGCAAGCAGAGCGCCTACCTCAGACAACAGAAGCACAAGAGAGGTTTTTCCTCGGCTTCTCTTCCCAGCATTGGGGAAGACAAGTGGCAATGCCACCTGCTGGGATACCTCCCCTCTCAGGTGGAGAAGTCAAGCAGCAGAACTTTGCTGAACGCCCTGGTGCTCTGCAAATTCAGAGAGAGCCAGGGCATTCTAGCAGTGGAACTGGGGTGGGAGGGCATAGCAGGGGGCAGGTATTCCCATTTCACCTTAGGTGGTGAAATGGGTTGGGCTGCCCCTGCTAGTGGAGCAGAGCCATTGTGGCTAGGAGTCCTCAGTAGCCTTCTCCTCCATGAATTTGTCCATTCCTCTTTTAAAGCCATTTGAGTTGGGGGCCATCACTGCCACCACCTGTGGGAGGGAGTTCCGTAGGTTAGCTGTGTGCTGTTGGAGACAAGGTGGGAGACAAAGCTGCGTTAGGGTGTGAAACCCAACCAAAGCAGGAGTTCTGTTGGTTTTCTGTCCCTATTTTGGGAAAAACAAGGGTGTTTGTACTGGTTCATGATGCCCAAAGAGGGGAGCTCAGATCTGAGTCAGTGAAGAAGTTCAAAATGGAAATCAACCACCAAGCTTCTAGATCTGGTGTTGTTGTTTTTTAAGAGACTAGCCACGGCTACAAACAAGGTCCCAAAATTTTTTTTTGCAGTGTGAGAAGCAGAGGAGATTTAAAAAAGGATTTAAATAGCTCTTTTTAAACAGTTAAGAGCAGATTTTTGAGTTATTTGAATCTCTTCTGACAGCATGGATGTGTCTGTTCAGGAACCCTGGAAGAATAAAAATGGTTGGGTAAATGGAGTTCATAGTATTGTAGAATTGGACGGACCACGAGGGTCATCTAGTCCAACCCCCTGCAAAGCAGGAATCTTTTGCCCAACATGGGGCTTGAACCCATGACCATGAGATTTAAGAGTCGCATGCTCTATCAAGCTATCCCAGCTATTTGTCCATATGGATGCATGCTTTGGATTTCGTTGGCTGCTTCCTAGAGTGTCCATTTCCGTACTTTGCCCCCATCTTTTTTAAAAAGTTGAAATAATAATAAAAATAGGAAAAGGAAACTCTTGTGCAATCTCCACCCCACACTAATGCAGTGTAAGTAATCAGGACAATACCTGCTGTGAATATTGCACAGCGAGAGAAAAGAGCCAAGCCATCTGCAACCCGGATGTAAAATAGGCTCACCCTTTGAGCCAGAGGGAATAGACAAAGACATGGCATGGAGAGAAAAGGCACAAGGAAGAGTCTGAGCACAGTCTATATCACAAGGCAATTCATGATGGCTGCTGCATTAACAGGGTTTAAGGCCCCCTGAACACGTGTGGAGAGGCAGGGTGACGCAATGATTAGAGTGTTGGACTGACTTGGGAGACAAGGTTTTGAATCCCTACTCAACCATGAAGCTCACCGGGTGACCTTGCGCATAGCCCACTTCACTGGGTTGTTGTGAGGATAAAATGGGGAAAAGGGGAACCTTGTACCCCACCGTGAGCTTGTTGGAGGGAAATGTGGCATATAAACACATTAAATTAAAATCAATCAATTAATTGGTTAATGCATGTGTTTCTGTGTTGCAGGCAGCTGCTGTGTTGGGGCATTATGTCTCACTGCAATCTGAATTAGGATAGGCACCTACACCAGTTATCCTAGGGGCAGGCTATGAAGGTCAGGGGTGTGTTAGCATTAAGTCTTGCAATTGTGCAATGGGCTATAGTTCAGGGGCACCTGCCGAGGCCCACATCTCTGCAGTTGGGGGTGCTGTGTCAATTCCTGGAGCCATAGGAGCAAACTCCTAGAGACCGAGGGGTTTTCACACACACACATCCTAATAAAATCTTTGAGGGGCCCCCAAAGCTGATGGGCATTGCCATTTGAATAGTGTGTGTGCACCATGTCATGTGATCCATTATGCAGGGTGGGGCTTACTGCCCCCCATATTTTATTCAAGTTGGGCCCCCTACCTGAAACCTCCTACCCCCTTTCCCCCCTCTTCTTGCTATCACTACTTATCCACGAGCTATGTTTTACTTAGAGTAGACCCGCTGAAATTAATGAACCTCAGCTAATTGGAATGATGAATTTCAATGTGTCTGCTATGAGGATGAAAAGCATTAAAACCGAGAGAGAGAGAGAGAGAGAGAGAGAGAGAGAGAGAGAGAGAGAGAGATGGGTAACTGGATCAGGAGGTTAAGAACACGAGAGGGGAAGAAGAGCCTGCTGGATAAAGGCCAATGGCCCATCTTGTCCAGCATCCTGTTCTCACAGTGGCCAACCAGATAGATGCCTGTGGGAAACCAGCAAGCAGGATTCGAGCGCAAGAGCAACTCTCCCACTTCTGTGGTTTCCAGCAACTGATATTCAGAAGAATTGCTTCCTCTAACTCCATCCTGGCTTGTGGCCATCAATAGCCCTCTCCTCTGTGAATTTGTCTCTTCCTCTTTTAAAAGCATCCAAGTTTGTGGCCATCACCGCCTTCTGTGGGAGCAAGTTCCACGTTTTAACTCTTTACTGCACAGATAAGTTCTTCGTTTTATGTGTCCTTAATATTCCCACATTCAGTTTCATTGGATGTCAGTGAGTTCTAGAGTTATGAGAGAGGAAGATAAACTTCCCTCCACTTTTCCCATGCCATGCATAATTTTGCAATCTTACCATGTCACCTCTCACTCACCTTTTCTCTAAATTGTCCCAAACAATGCACAACCTTTCTTCATAGGGGAGTTGCTCCAACCCCTTGATCATTTAGTTTGCCCTTTTATGAACCTTTTCCAGCTCTACAATATTCTTTTTGAGGTGAGGTATCCAGAAACCACAGAGCCTAGGGCTTGCTGATCAGAAGGTCGGCGGTTTGAATCCCTGCAACAGGGTGAGCTCCTGTTGCTCGGTCCCAGCTCCTGCCCACCTAGCAGTTCAAAAGCATGTCAAAGTGCAAGTAGATAAATAGGTACCGCTCCTGCGGGAAGGTAAACGGCGTTTCCATGCACTGCTCTGGTTCACCAGAAGCGGCTTTGTCATGCTGGCCACATGATCCGGAAGCTGTATGCTGGCTCCTTCGGCCATTAATGCGAGATGAGTGCCGCAACCCCAGAGTTGGACATGACTGGACCTAATGGTCAGGGGTCCCTTTACCTTTTTATCCAGAAATGTACACCATACTCCAAACGCAGATGCATCAAAGATTTGTTTAATGACATTATTATGCTGGCAGTTTTATTATCAGTTCTTTTCCTAATAATCCCTAGCATGGAATTTGCCTTTTTCACAGCTGCCGCACTCTGGGTCAGCATCTTCACTGAGCTCGCTCAGGGTGAGCACCTACTTGTGGGTACCTGGCATTGACCTGTAATCTCATTTTTGCATTCAGATGAGGAAATGTTGTTACTTAGGGAACAAGGCTTATGATGTTTCATCACCAACCAATGGTCTCCATAATGAGCAGAAGGGATTATCTATAATAATATCCATATTCTCTCCTGGTAATCTTTCTAAAACCCAGGGATCCTCCTCTTCTCATGCAATGCCGAAGTGTATTTCTATGCTAGGTGTCAGAATAAAAAAAGGCACTCCCGTAATTTTGCTTCTTTTCAGCTGGGTGGGCAAGTCCTTGGGATTTCTGCACAGCAACTGGCCTGTGAACAAGGATTGCTGGGTTGTTCCTAAGGTGGCTTCCTGAGGGCTGGAGCAATATTTTCACGTACCCACTACTAAAACCAGTTTGGAATGTCAGACTCCTTTGTGCATGTGCAGAGTTCTGTCATTATACCACAGCCAGCACAGGGGCTCATTTCCCAAACTAGAAACTGTGATGCAAACTGGGTTCAACACAAAAAAGTTGTTGTTAGATAGCAGTAGTGCTATGTCCCCGCCCCCCAATATAATTTACATTTTTAGAATGCTACCAACAGTAAGGAAAGAAATTGCAGCCAGGTATTCATAACATGAATACACCAGTATCAACTGGTTACAAGCTATGAAAACCATGAATAAAATATTGAGCTCTGTACTGTTTTGTAGGACCCAGCAACCAGATGCACAAATATAGGATGTGGGACATCTGGATTGTCAGCAGTACATGTGAAAAGGATCATCATCTAGACCACAAGTTTAATATGAGTCAATAGTGTGATGCAGCAGCAAAAAAGCTAACCCAATTCTAGGCTGATTCAACAGAGGTATAGTGTCTTGATCAAGGGAAGTAATAGTACCGCTCAAAGGTCCATATAGTTAAAGCTATGGTTTTCTCAGTAGTGATGTATGGAAGTGAGAGTTGGACCATAAAGAAGGCTGATCGCCAAAGAATTGATGCTTTTGAATTATGGTGCTGGAGGAGACTCTTGAGACTGCAAGAAGATCAAATTACCCTGAGTGCTCACTGGAAGGACAGATCCTGAAGCTGAGGCTCCAATACTTTGGCTACCTCATGAGAAGAGAAGACCTCCTGGAAAAGACCCTGATATTGGGAAAGAATGAGGGCACTGGGAGAAGGGGACGACAGAGGATGAGATGGTTGGACAGTGTTCTCGAAGCTACTAACATGAGTCTGACCAAACTGCGGGAGGCAGTGGAAGACAGGAGTGCCTGGCGTGCTCTGGTCCATGGGGTCACAAAGAGTCGGACACAACTGAACAACAATAACAGTACTGCTCTACTCAGCCTTGGTCAGACCACACCTGGAATACTGTGTCCAATTCTGGGCACCACAATTTAAGAAGGATATTGCCAAACTTGAATAATGAACAGAGGAGGGTGACTAAGATGATCAACTGTCTGGAATCCAACTCTTATGCGAGGGATGCTTGAGAAAGTTGTGTATGTTTAGGCTGGTAAAAAGAAAACAGAGGAGATATGAGATGTGTCTTCAAATATCTGAAGGACTGTCACATGCAAGAGGGAGCAAGCTTGTTTCTCCTGCTCTGAAGGGTGGGACTCGAACCAGTGGATTCCAGTTACAGGAAAGGAGATTCATCAGGAAGAACTTCCTGACAGTAGGAGCTGTTTGACTGTGGAAGGGACTCCCAGAAGACGTGGTAGGCTCTCCTTCCTAGGAGGTTTTTAAGCAGAGATTGTGGGGGCATCTGTGTGGAATTATTTAGTTGTGATTTCTGCATTGCAGGGAGTTTGACTAGTTGACCCTTGGAGTCTCTTCCAACTCTACATTTCTATGTTTCTGTCATTCTACAGGGCTCAGGATTTTGGGGTTGTAGCGGGGATGGGGGGAGGAGGAGAAAGTGGCTGAGCTCCATATATACAGTATTTGTATCGAGAAATTGGGTCATTTTACGGTATGTATACGGGAAAATATTGCAGTAATATACATTGGAGCTATAAACAGAAAAACAAAGAGTGAACCAAATAACCAAAATTGCAGAATTGTATTGGTTTTTAAATTTTATTTTATTAATGCAATTTTTGCTATTCTTTGCAGGTTACAAGCTTCTGAAGACTTCAGTGGATTCTCCGAGTAAACCAACAGGTATAGGAGGAAGCTAGCCACATACACATACACGCGCGCGCGCGCACGCACACACACACACAGTAACATACACACATGCACAAAAACACACATGCAAAAATAAGGCGCGACTCCTTTAAGAGCTGTCAAGTAATACCACGCTGGAACCTTGGCCCCGCCCTTTTCACCTAAATAGGCGGGGACTAGGCGCTTGACGGGCAGGTAACTTTCCATTCGGACCCACGTGGTTACGCAAGCCTCCTGCCGCAAGGCTCCCCATGCCCCGCCCCGCCGCCCGGGATAGGCTAGGAGCCCTCATTCGGCTCCGCCCCTCTGCAGTGTTTGGACAGCGTTGGGAGGTGGGCCACGCCCCTTCTCCTCTTAACTCCAGCTAGGCTGTCCGGGCTTGTAAGCTTCGCCGGTTGGCCGCGGATCAGAGTCCGGTAGTGGCCGTATCCATGCAGTGAGGGAGAAAAACCCGGCAGGCCGGTGAAAATGATACTCTGCCCCGCTAGCACGGAACATCCCCGCGGAAAACAGTGCCATAGGCTGCAGGTAAGAGGGAGATCCTCTGAGATGCTGGCAGTGACTGTCTTTGCAGGGCTTAAGGAGACCCCCGAGGGAAAGGGGTGCAGGAGCCCCCTCATTTAAAATCACGCTCACTTCGGGCTCACTTCCCGCTTGCACAGCTTAAATGCTGCAGCAGCGGCACGACCAACAAACTCATTCCACAGACCCTCCGCGCTTGCAAATTCCACCACGTCCGTAGAACAACCTCCCCCGAGGTGGCCGGTTTGGGGCGCTGGCGCAGCGTCCGAAGTGGTTCGCTTAAAAGGGATTATTGGCGCAGCCGGATCAGAGGAGGGTGCAATTTCTAGAGCAAGAAAAGAGTTCCAAGCCCCGCCGGCGTTTGCTCGCGAGTCAGTCGCGCCGGTCGGATGGGGTGCACACGCCCCCTCCTTCAGTCCACTCCTGACAGACGGTTAATGCTACGGATCCCCGCTTCTCAAAAGCATGCGAGCCGTTGAAGTTGCAGCCGGAACGTGCGTGTTGTGTCCCCACCTTCCCCGCCCCCCCAAAAAAACCCTGCGGTGGACTTTTTTCTCTTTGATTGTGTGGGGAGGGTCCCTGAACCTCGCGATCCCAGAGTGCCCTTCCCCCACTTGCTTTGCTTTCTTGACGTATCTGAACCTCCTAAGGGCTGGCGAGCCGGGGGCGGGCGTGGGGCGTAGAAAGCTCTCCGCTGACTCTCAGGATTAGGACCCCTCAGGAAACGGGCGTACGGGGGGAGAGGCATGGTGCTTGCAGCCCTGCTTCTCCCTCCGCTTCTTCCCATCCATCCTGAGCGGCTGTTTGACCCGTGAGTCCCTGGAGCGCTGCCTGTGCGCGTTCGGCCTCCGCTGCTCTCTTTGTCCTAGTCCGGGCGGCAGAGGCAGGGATGCGGGATGCTGCTGCCGCCGCTTCTCCTTCTTCTTTCTCCTCCTCCGCCTCCCCGCGCTGCCAATCAAAGTTGTTTTTCTCTTTTTCCTCCTGCGTTTCGTCGGTGGTGCTGCTAGGGGGCGCTGCGGCCCGCTCGCTGCGGCGGGGGTGGGTGGGTGCATGGATGGATTGGGGGGCGCGCCGGCAGGGAGACAATGGGGCCGCTACCGGGACGGGAGAGTGGGCCGTCACCAGTCCAGCTGCTGCTAAGGCTTCAAGAGGGGGCGTGTTCTTCGGGGTTTCCCCTAGATGTTGCGTTTTGGAAAGCTTTTTTAAAAAAGGGAACTTAGGGTTTCTGCACCGGCCTGCAGAGACCACCGCACACTCCCCCATTTTGGTGCTGTTGCTGTCCGTGCTTCTCGTAGTGATTCACTTTGCTTGGAGACATAGACCTCTCAATTCCCCAGGGTGCACCCCCTTGTCTGTAATTCTCCCACTTGAAGATGGAGGTTGGCTGGCTTCTGCGTGTCCGGTCAGTGTTTGGGGAGATGGAGGGGGAAAGAAGCACCCTGGTAAACTAAACTAAACTGTGGATCCTGCTCCCCCAAAACACATATCAGCCTATCTTTGTGTTCTCTTCGTTGTTGTTGTTCCCTTGGTGGTTAATCTGCCACTTGTTCAAAACAATTCTGTAAAATGATGTTGGGGTGTTTTTTATCTCTCCCTTCACATTGGCTTGTAAGTTTTTCTCAGGGTAGGCACATCATAATGAATGAACCTACCGTAAGTTAGTCAGGGTCATTAATTTTAATGGACTCTTCTCTGAGTAGCACAAGCATTTGTAAGAACTGGTTGGCATTCATCTGCACCTTGGTCCAAATAATTTCGTCTGTTCCCAAAGCAGAGTGGTTGTGGTCCATCACACTTGCATGCATCTAGGCTGCATCCACACCATACATTTAAAACACATTCCTCCCTCCCCTCCAAAAGGAAAAGGAAGGCCGGGAACTGCAGTTTAAGGTGCTGGGAGCTGTAACTCTTTGAGGGGTGAGTGACAGTTCCCAGGTTTCTCTTTGGGAAGAGGGTGTGCTTTATATGTGTGCTGTATATACAGAAAGCGAGGGCATCTCCAGGACCAACAGCTTACTAGATTACTTATTCATCAGGGAGATGGAGAAAGTGTGTAGGTGGGGGGGAGCCTAGACCCCTGCTTTCAGGGCATGTTAAAAATAAAGCAGGAGCTCTATCTGAACTGGACTCTGGCACAAGACCCCTGTGAATAACTTGCACAGAACTCTGGTGTGGCCATTTTCCCCTTTTCTTTTGGCGCAGCAGGTATTGCTCCCTAGGATCTCCTGGTGTGGGCAGGAGACTGGAGAGTCCGGACCAGGTGGAGTCTCTGAAGTTCCTGAGACTCAAAGGCCAGGCTTTGGCACTTCCATTGACCCCCCTGCCGCATCACTTCCCGGTGTTGCTTTTTCTAATTTTATTCTAGAGTTCAGGAATGTTATTTTAAGGCCCTGTTAGACTCTGAAGGAGTGGGGTACCCTGCCTGGATATGTGAAACTGAGTGGTTTTCCAATGTCTCCTCCTCCTCTGCTCTGTCTACTTGCCATGAGTTCCAGCCTCGATGCATATGGGTGAGTGAGGGGGTAGTGGTAGAAAACCCCCGAAGCCCTGGGTCGGTGGGTAGGTTCGACTCCCCAGATGTTAAATGGACTACACAAGACTTGCCTTAATGTTACCCATAGCTCATTACAGACTGAGAGGGAGAGTTGTTTGAATTGCTGTGCAGGCAAGCAATGCTCTTAGGCAATTGATACAGTTTTTGCACTGTCTGTTGGGTCTGCTCAAAATCTGCTTATGGGGCTCTGGGTGAGATTTGAGCCCCTCCCCTGAGTGATTATTTAAGTTGGAGGCAGGAGCCCCTCTGGCTTGGAAAGACCAGCTGAAGATTTCAGGGGGTAGGCTGGAGGGTAAAATGCATGTGTATCTGGGCTTTGAGATACAGGGACTTGTGGGAAGGTGCCCTCCATGGCAGAATCACTGCTAACAAGTGTCTCCTCTGAGTACTGTAGTTTGTTCAAGGAAGGTATGCGAAGAACCTTGGCTTTCATTTAAAAAGGGGGGGGGAGAGAAATGAGCTTCTAGTCCTCAATAGGGTGTAAATTGACCTGTGCAGCGATTGGTGAAATTATGTGTAGGGTTTGGGGGTTGAATCTAGTGTCTTCTGATTGGGAGGAAAGAATTCAGTGTTACATTTTCCTCTCCCTTCACTCTTCCCTAGCAAAAATAGACATAACATAAATTAGTGCAATTAGACTTAATGGTGCACTGCTTCTACATGGTGGCAAAATAAAACTTTTTTGTGTCAGCACCCTTGTATCCTGCTTGTGGGTTTCCCAGTGGAATCTAGCTGGCTGTTGTGAGACACAAAGTGATGGACCCTTGCTCTGATCCAGCAGCCGGACTCTTATTATGGTAAAACATGGCATGCACTTATAGTCCAGAACACACAAAGTGCCTCTAACAACCAGTCAGCTTCCCAGAGAAGGGCATTTTCTCTTTGGGCACTTCAGATGATGGGGACACACTCTTTCCACTGAGACCCCATTGTCCCCTACCATATTAAGCAACAGATTAAGATGCAGTTGGTTTCTCGGGACAATGGGAATGACTGTTGTTTAGCCTTGCTGTTGGGCTGCTTGATCTTTTGATAATGTGATGCTCGGCTTTCTTTAATAGTTTGTTGTATCTGTTGTTGGTTGTATGCTTCTTATACTGATTTGTGCATTGCGATGGTTACACACCTGGGAATCTTCATGTGGTAGAGCATCTCTTTTGCCTGCAGAAGGTCCCAGGTCCAATTCTGGGTCTCTCCCAGGAGAAGTGCCAAAGGCTCTGGCCTGAAACTTGTTCCCAGAGAAGGGGTGGGAAACCTTAGGCCAGGGTCTGGATGTGACCCTCCACTCCTGGTTCTGACCCCTGGAACTCTCCCCACGCTGCACCCTTCACTGATCCTGCTTCAAATCCAAACTGTTTTGTTTGTTTTTTGCCTAGCTGGAATGTACCCTTGAACTCTCATAATGCTTCTTGGTTTTCTGGATGGAGGATATAGAGGATATTGAGGATTTGGTGAGTGTGTGTAGGATCTAGCCTACCATACAAACGTAAAATTTTCAGTCTTTGCTCCTCTTACTTTTGCTTCTGGCCCCACCCACCTCTGGCATGTGGCCCTTGGGAGGTTGCCCAGAAGGGAACGCGGCCCCTGGGCTGCAGAAGGTTCCCATTGCAGAAGATACTGAGTGACATGGACCACTGGTCTGACTCGGTATGAGGCAGCTTCCAACATCCCTGCAAGTTTAATCAGTAATAAAAACAACTCCTGCCCTTGAGACACGTTGAGTTTCATGAGCTTGCAATTTCACTTTCTCGCTGCACCTGTCAACTTCTTGTTATCACCCTCTTCTCCTGTTCCCAAAAAGAGCAGCTGGGGGACACAAAGCACCTTTCTCATTCCCTCCCTTCCCCTCCCTACCCTCCTGCTCCCTCCCCAGGTAGCAAAGATGAGTGCTGGTGACAAAGAGCGGACTTCCCACTTGCTCTTTGTGAAAGCCCTGGCTAGCCGCGGGTGCCTCGAAGCCATAAGCCAACAGATGGGATATCATCCGCAATACCTGGACAGTTTCCTCCGGATGCAACACTACCTACTGCACATGGATGGGCCGCTGCCATTCTACTGCCGCCACTACATCGCCATCATGGTGAGTGAGGGGGAGCCATCCCTCAACGTGGCACCTTTGGCTTAAAGGGCCAGGTGCACTCACACTCCAGGCTCCAGCAAGAGCTTGCTCGGCACCTGCCTGTTGGCACAAGCCAGCCTTTTCCAACCTGTTGGGACTGCATCAGCCCCAGACAGAACAGGTGTTGTAGTCCAAAACTTCTGGAGTAACCAAAGCTGGTTCCGCTACCATGCAAATTCTCTCTGTGGTGTGTGTGTGTGTGTTTCATTTGTTTGCTACAGCTGTTGGTCTCACTCAGTCCTTCCACCCCACACTTTCCCCATTTTACGCACAAGTTTGCTGTTATTGCTTTGGAGCTGCTCATAACCCTGTGTTGTCTCTTGTCTGTTGGGTCTGGTGAGGGTTTAAGGTAGGAGGCAAAAGCAACAGGGTCTATGAAAGGCAGAGCCAACTTAATTCTAGGCTTTCTACCTGTCTTCCTCCCTATGAGGATGAGGATGAGGAAGCTGGCAGCTGGTGCCACCCTCTGGACTAGTAAAAAAGGTGGACACATGGGGTCTGGTTGAAGGACAGCTGAGGTTAGGGAGGCAGTGCCCCACCTGCCCTCATGGACCATCCTCTGCTGCCCAGACCTTTATAGCACTTGTGGAGCACCTCAGGGGTGCTGCACAACTGGGCATACAAGCCAGTTGCCTTCTTCCCACATTGCCTCCAAAATAGCCCCTATATGAAAAGCACACTGCACTAAGTGCATTGTTCAAGATGCCTGTCCTCATGGGCCAAGCAGAACAGACTCCCTTGGGAGATTGTAGACTCTCCTTTGTTGGAGGTTTTTAAGCAGAGGTTGGGTGCTCATCGGTCATGGATGCTTGAGCTGATATTCCTGCATTGCAGGGGGTTGGATGAGATTACCCTCAGGGTCCCTTTCAGCACTACATTTCTATGATTCTGAGTGTGTTTAACGTGCCTGTTGCATCTCTTGCAGGCAGCTGCCCGGCACCGGTGTCGATACTTAGTGAATCTACATGCACTGCAGTTCCTGAGGGTGGGTGGTGACCCTCTGTGGCTGAGAGGCTTAGACTACATCCCCCCGAAACTGTACAGACTCAGTGAGATTAACAAGATCCTGGCACACCAGCCATGGCTCATTGGCAAGGAGCACTTCGAGGTAACACCGTGGGGCTGTGCAGAAGGAATCTAGCAGGGAATGGCGATTCGGTTGGGAGTCTCCATTAGTCCCCATTGTAAATGCAGCAGAGGCCTTTGTGCTCACACCTGCTTCTGCACATGCATTAATAATAATAATTCATTTGACTCAAACTTTTCCATTGCAATACTTTTATTATTTTAATAATATTAAATCTGTATGCTGCCTAAATTGGCTTTTAAGCAAGTTTACAACTTTAAAACCAACTGCACATAATAAACACACACAATACAAAATACACAATGAAGCAATTCTGTCAACACATTAAGATTAATGGCAGCCACAACTGAAAATACTGACAAGCGGGTGTGAAGCCTAACTTAAAACAGGCAGCTGGAATAAATTTAAGGGCATGGATTAAATGAAGCATTCTGACAGCTGCATGAGAGGTTTTCCGTGTCTGGAATGTGGGGTTCCTGGGAACTGAGGCCACTGGCTGCATTCAGACAGGTGATTTCCCCCTTCTTGTGCTTCCCTTTCAGAAGCTGCTGAAGATCAGGGAGCAGAGCTGGTCCCTGGCGGAACTGGTCCATGCTGTTGTGCTCCTTGCCCACTACCATGCACTGGCCAGTTTTGCCTTTGGATGTGGCTGTGAACAAGACTTCCCGCCAGATGGCTTGCTGAAGCTGACACTGCCGGGGAGCCTGTGCTTTTGTGAAGTCAACAATGGCTGCAGCCAGGATGTGTTTCATCTCAACCACAAGAAGGTGCACATGATGCTCCGGGGGTTGGGGAAGGGAGGTTGGTGGGCATGGTGAGCAGGCAGGAATATTCTGTACTTGAAACGTGGGATTTGTGGCTCATTGGTGGAGCATCTGCTTTGCATGCAGAAGGTTGCAGGTTCGATCCTCAGTGTCTTTAGGTAGACTAGAGAAATCCCCTGCCTGAAACCCTGAAGAGCTGCTGCCAGTCAGTGTAGACAACACTTGATGCACCACTGGTCTGACTGTGATCCTCATGACTGTGGTTGGGTGGGGAGGAGCCCTTCTTGGACTGGGAGCCAGCAAAACTCTTCGGTGTTTTCTCTCTCCGCCCCCCCCCCCCGGCCTGCAGTCTATGGATTCCTGTGCGGAGCTGGAGTCTCTACGAGAGCGCATTCACAAGCTGAAAGTGGAGAATGAGGCACGGGAGGAGATGAGAACGCCTGAGAGGGAAGAAGGTAATGCCTAAGAAGGGTGTTGGACACTGGTGGATGCCAGTGGTGGCAGCCACTCATTGGGACTGGTGGGGTGGGGTGGAAGGCAGGGAGGGAGGCCAACAGTAGATGGCGCCAGAGCCCGTGGCAGGGAGAGCCAGCTGCTTTTAGCTTCCTCCTCCCTGCTGTGTTTGACAAGGCCAATGCTGAGACCAAGGAGGAGGAAGCTGGCAGGCATTGCCATCATTTGGGCTAGGAAAGCTCAGTCTGTAGAACACGAGGCTCTTAAATGCAGGGGGTTGGACTAGATGACCCTCATGGTCCCTTCCAACTCCACAATTGTATGGTTCTATGACTGGTAGTAAGCATGATGGCAGGCAGGTTGGGGCAGCTGAAAACAGATTGAGTTTGGTGGGGCACTGCCTGTTTGCCCACATGGACCAACCTCCATTTAGGTACGGCAAATAACTGCAGTAGAACGTTCTGGGTGGAGACATTTCTGCATGCAGAGAGTAAATGCAGTTTTACCATGCATGCATACATTTCCTCCTGCTTTTTCTCCAGGGCCCCTCTCCTTTCCTTTCAATGCAGCTTTCTTTTTCTTTTTTCTTTTGCTTATATGTGCCTGGCTTCCAGCTTGCAATGGTGAAATCTCGGGCACTGCAGACATCTCTTGCTTCATTGAAGACCCCAGTTTTGGGTACCAGGACTTTGCTCAGCTTAATGAGAACCAACCACAGATATTCTGTGTGCAGGTACATGCTTATTACATTTTAATTTACACAACCATTTAATATTTCAACCTCTAAGCAGGTTGCACATGTCAACTGAAACCCGTGCAAAAAACTCAAAATTCTGCATTCCGTACTGCTTCTGCTGCTGCTAATGGTGATAATAATGACAATGAAAAATTCCACATTTTGAGTCACCTAATTCAGCAATAATGAATTTCATAGCGAAATAAACAAAAGTAGTAAAAACCACAAAATATGTGGAATATCAAGACACAGCATCAATCTACAATGCAATTGCAGAATATTTCTAGAAAATTTCCACAAAAGTTACAAAGGTGCTGCATTAAAGTGGCTGTGACTGAGTGGTGGTGAGCCACCTGAAAATGTCCTGCACAGTTGCGGGGGAGAGAAAAGGCACAGAAACCTCGCTGGTCCTCCCCAGCCTGCATTGGGGGCTGCTGGTGGCATCTACCTTTGCCTTTCCTAATCCGTCCTTTCTCTTGCCCCACCTTTTTTCTTCTTTTCTTTTTGGCAGGATTACTCCTGGGCAGACCACGGCTTCTCACTGGTGAACAGGTTGTACAGTGACATCGGGTTTCTACTAGATGACAAGTTCCAGAAGGTCCACAGGCTCCAGAGCTGTGCGCTGGCAAAGCGGCAGGGCTGTGACCCAGCCACGTTCAAGCGTGGCGTGTGGAACTACATCCACTCCATGTTTGGCATCAGGTAACCACTTCCTTCACCCGTCTCTCCTGTGCTCTGTGCGGGACCCAAGCTCCAAGCTGTTGTCTGAAAACACCCACTGCCCTTCCCTGACCAGTGTGGAACTGATGCACGGGGGGCTTTAGAAAGCAAGCCAGGCCACATACTTTGCAGAATGCAGGGCTGGATTAACCACTAAGCAAAATAAGCACCTGTTTAGGGCATCGGGGGAAGGGAGGCACCACATAAATTTTCCATTGCTGGATTTACCACCATGGACAATATGGTGCAGCTGAAAGAGGTTCCACAAAAAGCCTCTCACCATAAATGTAAAAATCACGCACATGCACACACACGGTAATAAAATAGCAATAATAGAGATTAATAATATTGTTATTGCTTATATTCTGAATTAGATATATATGGGAGCACTAAAATCTTATGCAGCTGTACCTTGCTTTTCAAACGAAATCCATTCCAGAAGTGCGTTCAACTTCCGAAAACATTTGAAAACCAAGGCACAGCTTCCGATTGGCTGCAGGAGCTTCCTGCAGCCAATCGGAGGCCACAATGGACATTCAGGTTCCAAAGAATGTTTGCAGACTGGCACACTCACTTCTGGGTTTGTGATGTTCGGGAGCCAAAACATCCGAGTTGCAAGGCGTTTGACAACCAAGGTACAGCTGTAAGTGCTTAGGGCCTCTAAAGGTCTTAATCTGGCCTTGGCAGAATGGCCTTCCCACTCACCTCCCAAAACAGTCATACGTAAGGCTAGCTCATCTGCAGATTCCTTCTCAGCTCTACAGCCTAGCATGAGCAATTATCCCATTTGCTCCCCACTCAGCCTAGTCTCTGCTGCACCCATTTAAAGCAGGACTTGGGGAGGGTTTTTTCAGCCCGACATAGTGGATGAGGCCAGAGGCAACAGCAGGCTGAGCAATGGATGTGTTACATACCTTCTATAAAGCAGGCTACATTCCAACCACCTGGGAATCTGCCTTGTACCGGAGTCACACCTGTTGGTCCGTGTAACTCAGTGCTGGCAACTCTGACTGGGTACAGCTCTCCAGAGTATCAGACAGGGAGTGCAATTTGCAGCCTTACTTGGAGATGCCAGGGAAGTGAGCTTGGGATGTTCTGCATTCAAGGCAGGTTCTCTACTGCTGAGCCACAGTCCTTCCTCAAAGCAAAACCCTGAGGTTTCTGCATCCTGCCACACACCCTTTCGAAATCTCCCCCACCCAGGAGAGGCAGTGTAGCTGATCAGGGAAACATGCCAGCCAGGGAAAAGCACTCGAGGAGGTTGCATGGTGCATTCTATGGATCTGGGCAAGAGCCTTGAGGGCTGCAGGTTCCTCATCCCTGCAGTAAAGGATTTGGAGCTTCTGTTTCATGCTTCTGCTGTATGTGTGTATGTTCAGGAACTGGAGAGCCAGCTGCCTTTCAGAAACAGGAGGGTTTGGACCAGAACATTCTCCTGGGCTCTGGCAAATGTTTCATTTTAGTTTCCTAAGCTTCAGCTGAGGAAGAAGCAGGCAGAATTCCTGGTCGCCCAGGGCATCTTGGAATCTGGCTTTGAAACTGACATGTGTTTAGGGTGAGAGAGAAAATTGTGGTTGCCAGCTCCTGTGTAACTGCCATTCCATTCCAGGTATGATGATTACGACTACTCAGAAGTGAACCAGCTCCTGGAACGGATACTCAAACTCTACATAAAAACTGTGACTTGCACCCCAGAGAAGTTGGATCAGGAGACGTTCACGCACTTTTGGAAGCAGTTCAAGCACAGTGAAAAGGTTAGAGATAGCAGGATTTGTGAGTGGATGGGGGACAGAGGTGAGGTGGTCCTGGACTGCAGGGGGTTGAATGCATCTCTAATTGCTTTTACTGTATAATTATAAGATCATTGTATAATTGTAGAAGCAGGCAGGGTGTGTGTGTGTGTGTGTGTGTGTGTGTGTGTGTGTGTGTGTGTGTTGGGTGTGAGGGAGAGGGAGAGGGAGAGAGAGAGACTATCCTGAAGGGATCCTGGCACTTCTGAATTTGCCACCTTATTACTGGTGGAGAATGTATGTGTCTTGGGCAAAGGGGCATTAGTCTGCTCCTTGGTGATGCCCAGGCTGTATCCATTTTACAGGCAGTAATAACAGCAACAAGAACCACATCTCCAATGGTGAATTGTTGAGGGGGGGTGGGTGAGATGCCCATTTCTCCTGCTGCCCTCTCTTTTTGGAGCATCATGGTAATGTGGTGCAGGCAGTTCTCGCTCAGCTGATGTTTGCATTTCTCTTCTGTGGCTGAACAGGACTTGCAGTGAATCCAGAATGCTCCCCCACCCAAAAAACAACAACAACAACACCCTGTTAGAATGGCAGCTGGGAAATTGTTCTGCCTAAAATATTTGTTTTCTCTCCTTACCCCACCACTCCAACATACTTGTCAGTTATTAAGACGAGGAAAGAAGATACTGCATTTGAAAATTTTTAAAGGGATGAGGAAAGTGTGGTGAAATTCTCATCAGTAGGGGGCAGGGGCTTTGTCTTCGGTACTTCACTTCTAAGGTGCCCAAGGGTGTGTGTGTGTGTGTGTGTGTTGGTGGTCTCTTCTTTCATTCTACAAACCATCACACTCCAGCAGCCTGAACTCTGCAGCACCCATGGATGCCCCCATGCCCATTAAAGCCCCCAGAGAGACACCACAAGAGCTCATCCTTTGGGGCTTTTCTCAGATGGGCAGCCAGAGAGGCTGCAGAATGATTTCCTGGAAAATAAAACATGCGCAATATACCCCTCTCACAATGAATAAGCAAGCTCATAACCCAACAGGCACTCTGCTAAAGACATCTTTATGAGGCAAAAGGACAGGAGCCTCTTCTGCAGGGCTAGAAAACTTTTGAGAAACTGGAGGCGAGATTCCAGCATAGTGCTGGCCTTGACAGAGATTTGGGCAAAGAGTGTTACATGCACTTTTGGTTCCCCACCAACATGCAGACCTTGCCATGCTTTTTAATTGAGTGAGCTTTGCTTATGTGCCCATAGTTCTGTGTGTTCTACTGCCGGCTGTGTTCTTTTTTCGCCCTGCAAAATCAGCCACCTGCTTTGCAACCTGAGGATCAAACCACCTTGCTTGGCAAAGACATTAATCTCTCTGCTGCTGCCTTTTCAAAGAAGTTGGCTGGCCCTGTGTATTTTTAACACCCTGGGGGAATTGGATGTCCATAAATCATTTTCTGTACCAAATTGGAGGGTTTTGTTGTTGTTATTTTAAAAAACCTTAATATCAAGGCTGCAAGATTGAGGGCATTGGAGAGAAGGAGGTTGGGTTTCTCTCCTCTCTTCCTTCCCCCACCCCACCCCTACCTAAGTGAGCAATTTAATGTGTCCAAATATGACCCAACACAGGAGGGAGGGATTACAAACAATGGTTTGATTATTTTAATAGGCTGTGCTGATCTTGATTTACCACACTTAATTAAAAGTTGATGCGCTCAAACACTGAGCTTATGGCAGGTCCAATAGCTTAGAGAGCTTAGTGGATAGAGAGTATTATTTACATGCAGAAGGTCCCAGGTTCAATCTACCTCTACTGCAGAAGGTTGAGCAGCAAGACTGGGGAAACTGCTCTGCTTCAGGTCTTGGGAGTCTGCTGCTGCCAATCAGAGCTGAGAATGCTAGACTAGATGGACCAGCACTTGAATAACTCTGCATTGGGCAGTTTCATATGTTTCTGTCCAATCACAATTAAATGGCACAGGACAGATGTTCTAGAGGTGGGCTGGGTGAACTTGAGAACCCACCTGGATCTGTCCCAAAGCCCCTCTAGTCTAGCACGGTGGCTGACCAGATGCCTTAATGGGAAGCCCACAAGCAGATGGTGAAATCATCTCTCTAGCAGCAGTTTTCAGCAACGGGTATTCAGAGGCATATGGCCTCCAACAGTAGAGGGAGAACATAGCCACCATTGGTAGTTTGGTGCTCCAGTGAGTTTCTTATAACACTATAACTTGTGAATGAACTCCAGTGGAGATGAATGTTGGAAGATTCAGGATGGATGAAAAATGGAGGAAGAGAACGGTTGAGCTAATGTTCTGTTTGTGTGATTCCCATGGGCATCTTATTGGCCACTGGCCTGCTCCAACAAATTCACATGTACTTAACCCCTGTCCTGTGGTCCAGTCAGGCTTCTTTCTCCTCTAACCGTCCCTTCTTCTGCTGCTCCTTTTTAGGTCCACATGAACCTTCTCATCCTGGAAGCCCGGCTGCAGGCAGAGTTGCTCTATGCCCTCCGAGCCATCACTCAGTACATGGTCTCCTAGAGGGCTGCAGGCAAGCACCCCCTGGACTCGGACTCATGCACCATGCCATTTCAGCGACTTCAGTTACTTGATAGCTTTCCCTTCCCCTCTTGAGATGTGAAGAGGAAGATGCGCCTTTCCTCCCAGCGGTCCTCTGTTGTCTTGTGCAGTTGCTGAGCTCTGAGGACCTGGGAGAAAGTATTGGGTCAGGTGGCTGGCTGCATGCAAAAGTGTTTTCTATCCAACAGCATTTGGAGCCATTTCTGTCCACACCCCTACTGCAGGCAGGTGTGTGCTGCAGAGGGTGTGGAAAGCCACGTGGTGGCTAGATGTTTTTAATGGGGGTGGGTGGGGTCGTCATTGCAATTCATTGTTGGTCCAGTTGTAGCAGCTCTTACTGAGTTTCTGGCGTCCTTTACAGTATTAGAGGACCCTTTCCTTACCTTGTGCCATTCCTGCTGCTCATAATTGTGCCAATGTCTTAGCCCACTTTGGGTCTTGGATGTTCTGTCAGTTGGGGTGGTCAGTGGCTTTAAGCCAAACTTGTGGAAAAGATAAGTTCCTGGACTATGAGGGAAGGACTTTCTTGCTTCCTACTGGTCCAGGGGGGAGGAGGTCTACAGCAGCCTTCTTTAACCTGGCATGCCCGCTGAATGTTTGCTGTACTACAACTCCCATCATTCCTGACTGCTGGCCATATTTGCAAGGGCTGATGGGAGTTGGAGTCTAACAATGGTGGGAAAGCACCAGGTAGGCCTGCAGTGCTTCTTCCAGTGAGAGAATTCCACTCCATTACTCTTTCTAGAGTTGCCCTCAATGGTCATTTCCTGGCCTCCACTTCTGCCGTCTTTTATATTCCCAAAGTTGTACCCCCTACCAGTTTTTCAGCCTGCCTCCCGGCCACTCCAGCTTGTCCCAATTGCTTCCCCTTCCTGATGTCTGATTTCATGGCTGCATAGAAAGAGGGCTGTGACCCCCCAGCACCTTCTGGCTTTGGTTGTAGCAAAGCTACACAGATTCCACAGAATTCCCACCTTGCACTGCTTAACACTTTCAATCACCGCCCAAGGTGGGTTTCCTCCAATATGTATCCCCTTGTTTTTTACCCCCTCCCAAGGAGCACAGTCTGATGCTGGGAGCTGGTTCTGGGTGGGTCTCCCTGTAATCTATAAATGCTCTTGCTAAGATTTCCCCACCACCGAGGTAGGAGGGCTGGAGTCCCGTTATAATGCTGGCAAATGCCACTCTGAAAACACAGCAAACCCACTCTCCTTACTGGCACAAGGCACTACAGTCACCCTTTATTTGGGCAGTTGTGCATGCTTGTTATATATGTGGAGCACTGTACACATCCTGCACCTTTTGGGAGACACTCACTTTGTGCAAGGCAGGATGGTGGGGAGTTTGTGGTGGAGAGATGCTGGTGGGGACCATTAAGAGCTGAAGACATCAGGGAGGTCAGGAGCTGGCTCAGTGCACACAGCGGCAGCTGACCTGTTTACTGTGTAAATGATTTTTTTGTGGGGGGGGGGACAGAACATCATGTGGGAAAGAGAGTAAAAGCCTATTTTTGCTATAAATATACTTGTTCGACACTGCACTGAGTCTTTCTTGTCTTTCTTTTGGGGGGGGTGATGGAGGGGTGTCTTAAACTACAGCATGTTGCATGCTGAAAGCCTGGCAAAGACAGCTTTGTTGCTTCTCCCTCTACAGTTGGGGTGTTCCTTTATTTGCAAAAAGTTTTGCCAAAACTTTGCCATGGAATCCATTTGCAGTGTTGGGACTCCATTCTGGAAATGCAAGATTTATTTTTAAAAGAGGAGAGAGGAGAGTATATGTGATGCTGCCACTCTTGAAAGTTGAGTGTGTCTCAGCCTCGTCAATACCTGGATGGGAAATTAGCTTCTTAACGGGCTGACAGCCAAGAAAGAACTTTGAGTAAAATGTTATTGTCGTTCCTCGTCATAAATGCTTTAATGTGTACTCAATGTAGAAGTGGGGGTACATAACTAGGAGAAGGTTTGATTGTTGATTCCTGAATGGTGGCAGTAGTTTTCTGCCAGGTAATGCAAGCCGCCTTTTCCTGAAGAGGGCTTCAGTGTTTTGGGATGTAATTCATGGGCATCTGCAAGGATTCTTGGTGGGAAGGTAAAATGTTGACATATTGGCTAGTTACTCTCCAAAAATTTCAAAAGAATGGCCCTTGTCCATTTCTTCCCCTCATGTCTCAAGTTGTACAGGTGTTAGGCAACATTTGGAAAATAATATTTATACCCCGCCCATCTAGCTGTGTTTCCCTAGCCACTCTGGGCAGCTTACAGCAAATAAACTGTTTCCTTCAGGGTTGTCTTCAGATGTCCTCTGAAAGTCAGGTAGTTATGGTAGTTATTTCCTTGATATCTGATGGGAGGGCGTTCCACAGGGCAGGCGCCACTGCCAAGAAGGCCCTCTGCCTGGCTCCTTGTAACCTCACTTCTTGCAGTGAGGGAACCACCAGGAGGCCCTCAAGAGGTGAACGATGGGGGTGGAGAGGCTCCTTCTGGTATACTGTGCTGAGGCCATTTAGGGCTTTAAAGGTCAGCACCAACACTTTGAATTGTGCAAAGAAACATACTGGGAGCCAATGTAGGTCTTTCACGACCAGTGTTATATGGTCTCGGTGGCCATGCCCAGGCACCAGTCTAGCTGCCACATTCTGGATTAGTTGTAGTTTCTGGGTCACCTTCAAGGGTAGCCCCATGTAGAGCGCATTGCAGTAGTCCAAGTGGGAGATAACCAGAGCATACATCACTCTGGCGAGACACACAGTGGGTAGGTAGGGTCTCAGCCTGCATACCAGAAGGAGCTGGTAGACAGCTGCCATAGACACAGAACTGACCTGCGCCTCCATGGATATCTGTGATTCCAGAATGACTCCCAGGCTGTGCACCTGGTCCTTCAGGGGCACAGGTGCCCCATTCAGCACCAAAACAAAACAAAAAACCCAAAATTTGAAACATCAGATTAAAAATGATTTAAAAACATTTAGAAGTATTTTTGACATTTGCCCCAACCCCAGAGTTTGTTCTGGTGAGTCTGAGCTCTTCAGCTCTTGTAGCAGGGCAATGTCCCTCTGGTCTCCCAGGAGCCTTTGAAGCAGAGCAGAGTGAGTCTGGTCCCAGCCCCCAGGCCAGGTGGAAAAAAGCCTTGCAGGGAGTGGTCTTCAGCACTCACAGCTGGGCAACATACAGTGAAAGCACTACATTTCCACTTTAAACAGCCATGGATCCCCCCCCCTCCCGCCAGTATTCTAGAAACTAGTTCATTAAGGGTGCTGAGTGTTGGTATGAGACCACCAAGACCCCTCGTTATTGCTGTTCAGTCGTTCAGTCATGTTTGACTCTTCATGACCCCATGGAACAGAGCACGCCTGTCTTTCACTGCCTCCCGCAGTTTGGTCAGACTCATGTTCCTAGCCTTGAGAACACCATCCACCTATCTTGTCTTCTGTCATCCCCTTCTTCTTGTGCCCTCAATCTTTCCCATCAGGGTCTTTTCCAGGGAGTCTTCTCATCTCATGAGGTGGCCAAAGTATTGGAGCCTCAGCTTCAGGATCTGTCCTTCCAGTGAGCACTCAGGGCTGATTTCCTTCAGAATGGATAGGTTTGATCTTTTTGCAGTCCATGGGACTCTCAAGAGTCTCCTCCAGCACCATAATTCAAAAGCATCAATTCTTTGGGGATCAGCCTTCTTTATGGTCCAGCTCTCACTTCCATACATCACTACTGGGAAAACCATAGCTTTAACTATGGCAAGGTGATGTCTCTGCTTTTTAAGATGCTGTCTAGGTTTGTCATTGCTTTCCATTTCTTCCCCTTCTATTTGCCAGGAGGTGATGGGACCAGTGGCCATGATCTTAGTTTTTTTGATGTTGAGCTTCAGACCATATTTTGTACTCTCCTCTTTCACCCTCATTAAAAAGTTATTTAATTCCTTCTCACTTTCTGCCATCAAGGTTGTGTCATCAGCATATCTGAGGTTGTTGATATTTTTTCTGGCAATCTTAATTCCGGTTTGGGATTCATCCAGTCCAGCCTTTCGCAGGATGAATTCTGCATATAAGTTAAATAAGCAGGGAGACAATATACAGCCTTGTCATACTCCTTTCCCAATTTTGAACCAATCAGTTATTCCATATCCAGTTCTAACTGTGGCTTCTTGTCCCACATAGAGATTTCTCAGGAGACGGATGAGGTGATCAGGCACTCCCATTTCTTTAAGAACTTGCCATACTTTGCTGTGGTCAACACAGTCAAATGCTTTTACGTAGTCAATGAAGCAGAAGTAGATGTTTTTCTGGAACTCTCTAGCTTTCTCCATAATCCAGCGCATGTTTGCAATTTGGTCTCTGGTTCCTCTGCCCCTTCGAAATCCAGCTTGCACTTCTGGGAGTTCTCGGTCCACATACTGCTTAAGCCTGCCTTGTAGAATTTTAAGCATAACCTTGCTAGCGTGTGAAATGAGCACAATTGTGCGGTAGTTGGAGCATTCTTTGGCACTGCCCTTCTTTGGGATTGGGATGTAGACTGATCTTCTCCAATCCTCTGGCCACTGCTGAGTTTTCCAAACTTGCTGGCATATTGAGTGTAGCACCTTAACAGCATCATCTTTTAAAATTTTAAATAGTTCAGCTGGAATATCATCACTGCCACTGGCCTTGTTATTAGCAGTGCTTTCTAAGGCCCATTTGATTTCACTCTCCAGGATGTCTGGGTCAAGGTCAGCTACCACACTACCTGGGGTGTACGAGACCTCCATATCTTTCTGGTATAATTCTTCTGTGTATTCTTGCCACCTCTTCTTGATGTCTTCTGCTTCTGTTAGGTCCTTCCCACTTTTGTCCTTTATTATGGTAATCTTTGCCCGAAATGTTCCTTTCATATCTCCAGTTTTCTTGAACAGATCTCTGGTTTTTCCCATTCTGTTGTTTTCCTCTATTTCTTTGCATTGCTCGTTTAAGAAGACCCTCTTGTCTCTCCTTGCTATTTTTTGGAAATCTGCATTCAGTTTCCTGTATCTTTCATGATCTCCCTCACATTTTGCTTGCCTTCTCTCCTCCACTATTGGTAAGGCCTCATTGGACAGTCACTTTGCTTTCTTGCATTTCCTTTTCATTGGGGATGGTTTTTGTTGCTGCTTCCTGTATAATGTTATGAGCCTCCATCCATAGTTCTTCAGGCACTCTATCCACCAAATCTAAATCCTTAAACCTGTTCCTCACTTCCACTGTGTATTCATAAGGGATTTGATTTATATTGTATCTTACTGGCCCAGTGGTTTTTCCTACTTTCTTCAGTTTAAGCTAGAATTTTGCTATAAGAAGCTGATGACCTGAGCCACTGTCAGCTCCAGGTCTTGTTTTTGCTGACTGTATGGAGCGTCTCCATCTTTGGCTGCCCCTCAGGGAGCAGCAATTCCCAGAGCGGTTTAACAAATCAATGCCTCTTCCCAGGGAACTCTGGGAACTGTACCTCTGTGTGGGGACTAGGCGGTTTCCAAACAACTATTGACACTGTTAACAAACTAGAGCTCCCAGGATTCTCTGGCAGATGCCATGGCTGTTTAAAGTGGTACCATCAAGTTTTCAATGTATGGTATGAATGTGCGCATTCTCTCCTCTTCTTCTGTCTTCCTCTCTAAATGAAGACAGGGAATCTGGAGATTATAATCCATGTTGGGGATGGGGAAGACCAGCCTCCCATGGCATTCCATCCCTGTGTCTGTTTCACGTGGTAGACCATTAGCTAGCTTATTACAAATAAAAATGAAGAATACTTTTTCCTATAACATTTTTATTCATTCTTTTAAAAGTATTTCTAGGCCCTCTTCATCAAAAGGATTCTAGGGTATTATATATACAGTGGTACCTCAGGTTACATACGCTTCAGGTTACATACTCCGCTAACCCAGAAATAACGCTTCAGGTTAAGAACTTTGCTTCAGGATAAGAACAGAAATCGTGCTCTGGCGGCGCAGTGGGAGGTCCCATTAGCTAAAGTGGTGCTTCAGGTTAAGAACAGTTTCAGGTTAAGAACGGACCTCCAGAACGAATAAAGTTCTTAACTCAAGGTACCTCTCTCTGTGTGTGTGTGTGTGTGTGTGTGTGTGTGTGAATGAAATTAACTTGTGCAGTGTAAGTGAGCATAGAAATGAAATACATCAAGGCAAAACAGAATGGAACTCAATTCCAAAAATCATCCACTATCTAAAATGCCTAAGAAAACAGAAAGATCTTCACCTGGGTCAGAGCTTCTAATGCCAATGTACCGGTATGTCTCTTTGTGAAGGTCATTCCAATGCTGGGATAGCATACCACTACCAAAAGGATGTTCTTGGGATAGGGTCTTTCCGGAAGGCTTTGGTAGATGGGTAAACTGGCATGGGAAGAAGCCCTTTTTCCAGGCATAAATCAGTTCTAAAATACACACATATATATGCCAAATTTGGGTTGACTTACTTAACCAAAACCATTTCTTTAAAAAGGTAAAGGACCCCTGACAGTTAAGTCCAGTTGTGAACAACTCTGGGGTTGCGGCGCTCATCTCGCTTTACAGGCCGATGGAGACGACGTTTGTCCACAGACAGTTTTTCTGGGTCATGTGGCCAGCATGGCTAAGCCGCTTATGGCGAAACCAGAGCAGTGCACGGAAACGCCGTTTACCTTCCCGCTGTGTTGATGACTAAAAGCTCTTAACAAAGAAGTCCTGCATGTTTCCCTATTTTCTAAGAGGCGGCTAATAACACTGTTGAGTATTAATGTGAGTTTGTTGCAAAGCTAGGCTGGAGATAAAGCCACTCAATGGGAAGGTTTCAGTAAATCTTTAACAAAAAGAGGGCCTGAAAGCAAAACGATTTCCTTAAAGCAGGAAGGAAGAGGTGTGTGGGTGGTGTATATTTTGCTCCGAAAATGTTGATTCAGCATCCAGCATCTCCGTGATTTCCACTGAATGCCAAATATTGATTCTGCTTCTGCTGTCAGAAATGGTTAAAAAAAAAAAACCACTTCTGCATCAGACCAATGATCATACTTGGCCTGCAGCCTCTTATTATAATTGCCATGAGATGTCCATGGAAAGACAAGAAGTATTGCATGAATGGGGGGCGGGGAGGGGGAGGTGTCCCAAAAAAACCAAAACTGTTGGTTGATTGGGAAAAACATAAGATAAAATAAAAAAGAATTATCTGGATACCTAAGTACTTTTTGGTCCAAGTACTCTTCAGATACAGAGAGCCCTAGTAGAGATTTAATATCACAAAACATGCAGCAAAGTAAAATGTGGAAGTATATATAGCCTGTTTTGTTGTTGTTCAGTCGTTCAGTCGTGTCCGACTCTTCGTGACCCCATGGACCAGAGCACGCCAGGCACGCCTATCCTTCACTGCCTCTCGCAGTTTGGCCAAACTCATGTTAGTAGCTTCGAGAACACTGTCCAACCATCTCGTCCTCTGTCGTCCCCTTCTCCTTGTGCCCTCCATCTTTCCCAACATCAGGGTCTTTTCTAAGGAGTCTTCTCTTCTCATGAGGTGGCCAAAGTACTGGAGCCTCAACTTCAGGATCTGTCCTTCTAGTGAGCACTCAGGGATGATTTCCTTGAGAATGGATAGGTTTGATCTTCTTGCAGTCCATGGGACTCTCAAGAGTCTCCTCCAGCACCATAATTCAAAAGCATCAATTCTTCGGCGATCAGCCTTCTTGATGGTCCAGCTCTCACTTCCGTACATTACTACTGGGAAAACCATAGCTTTAACTATACGGACCTTTGTTGGCAAGGTGATGTCTTTGCTTTTTAAGATGCTGTCTAGGTTTGTCATTGCTTTTCTCCCAAGAAGCAGGCGTCTTCTAATTTCGTGACTGCTGTCACCATCTGCAGTGATCATGGAACCCAAGAAAGTGGAATCTCTTACTGCCTCCATTTCTTCCCCTTCTATTTGCCAGGAGGTGATGGGACCAGTGGCCATGATCTTAGTTTTTTTGATGTTGAGCTTCAGACCATATTTTGCGCTCTCCTCTTTTACCCTCATTAAAAGGTTCTTCAATTCCTCCTCACTTTCTGCCATCAAGGTTGTATCATCAGCATATCTGAGGTTGTTGATATTTTTTCCGGCAATCTTAATTCCGGTTTGGGATTCATCCAGCCCAGCCTTTCGCATGATGAATTCTGCATATAAGTTAAATAAGCCGGGAGACAATATACAACCTTGTCGTACTCCTTTCCCAATTTTGAACCAATCAGTTATTCCATATCCAGTTCTAACTGTAGCTTCTTGTCCCACATACAGATTTCTCAGGAGACGGATGAGGTGATCAGGCACTCCCATTTCTTTAAGAACTTTCCATAGTTTGCTGTGGTCGACACAGTCAAATGCTTTTGCGTAGTCAATGAAGCAGAAGTAGATGTTTTTCTGGAACTCTCTAGCTTTCTCCATAATCCAGCGCATGTTTGCAATTTGGTCTCTGGTTCCTCTGCCCCTTCGAAATCCAGCTTGCACTTCTGGGAGTTCTCGGTCCACATACTGCTTAAGCCTGCCTTGTAGAATTTTAAGCATAACCTTGCTAGCGTGTGAAATGAGTGCAATTGTGCGGTAGTTAGAGCATTCTTTGGCACTGCCCTTCTTTGGGATTGGGATGTAAACTGATCTTCTCCAATCCTCTGGCCACTGCTGAGTTTTCCAAACTTGTTGGCATATTGAGTGTAGCACCTTAACAGCATCATCTTTTAGGATTTTAAATAGTTCAGCTGGAATATCATCACTTCCACTGGCCTTGTTGTTAGCGAGGCTTTCTAAGGCCCATTTGACTTCACTCTCCAGGATGTCTGGCTCAAGGTCAGCAACCACACTACCTGGGGTGTATGAGACATCTATATATTTCTGGTATAGTTCCTCTGTGTATTCTTGCCACCTCTTCTTGATGTCTTCTGCTTCTGTTAGGTCCTTTCCACTTTTGTCCTTAATTGTGGTAATCTTTGTACGAAATGTTCCTTTCATATCTCCAATTTTCTTGAACAGATCTCTGGTTTTTCCCATTCTGTTATTTTCCTCTATTTCTTTGCATTGCTCGTTTAAAAAGGCCCTCTTGTCTCTCCTTGCTATTCTTTGGAAATCTGCATTCAATTTCCTGTATCTTTCACTATCTCCCTCGCATTTTGCTTGCCTTCTCTCCCCCGCTATTTTTAAGGCCTCATTGGACAGCCACTTTGCTTTCTTGCATTTCTTTTTCATTGGGATGGTTTTCGTTGCTGCCTCCTGTATAATGTTACGAGCCTCCATCCACAGTTCTTCAGGCACTCTATCCACCAAATCTAAGTCCTTAAACCTGTTTTTCACTTCAACTGTGTATTCATAAGGAATTTGATTTAGATTGTATCTTACTGGCCCAGTGGTTTTTCCTACTTTCTTCAGTTTAAGCTGGAATTTTGCTATAAGAAGCTGATGATCAGAGCCACAGTCAGCTCCAGGTCTTGTTTTTGCTGAGTGTATAGAGCTTCTCCATCTTTGGCTGCAGAGAATATAATCAATCTGATTTCGATGTCGCCCATCTGGTGATGTCCATGTGTAGAGTCGTCTCTTGTGTTGTTGGAAAAGAGTGTTTGTGATGACCAGCTTGTTCTCCTGACAGAACTCTATTAGCCTTTGCCCTGCTTCATTTTGAACTCCAAGGCCAAACTTGCCAGTTGTTCCTTTTATCTCTTGACTCCCTACTTTAGCATTCCAATCCCCTATAATGAGAAGAACATCCTTCTTTGGTGTCATTTCTATAAGGTGTTGTAAGTCTTCATAGAATTGGTCAATTTCAGTTTCTTCAGCACTGGAAGTTGGTGCATAAACTTGGATTACTGTGATGTTAAAAGGACTGCCTTGGATTCGTATCGAGATCAATCTATCATTTTTGAAATTGCATCCCAGTACAGCTTTCGCCACTCTTTTGTTGACTATGAGGGCCACTCCATTTCTTTTACGGGATTCCTGCCCGCAGTAGTAGATATGATAGTCATCTGAACTGAATTCGCCCATTCCCGTCCATTTTAGTTCACTGATGCCTAGGATGTCAATGTTTATTCTTGCCATCTCATTTTTGACCACATCCAGCTTACCAAGGTTCATGGTTCTTACATTCCAGGTTCCTATGCAATACTTTTCTTTACAGCATTGGACTTTCCTTTCGCTTCCAGGCATATCCGCAACTGAGTGTCCTTTCGGCTTTGGCCCAGCCGCTTCATCAGCTTTGGATCTACTTGTACTTGTCCTCCGCTCTTCCCCAGTAGCATGTTGGACGCCTTCCGACCTGAGGGGCTCATCTTCCAGCGTCATATCTTTTATATGCCTGTTGTCTTTGTCCATGGAGTTTTCTTGGCAGGGATACTGGAGTGGGTTGCCTGTTAGACCTTTAAAATATCCCCTTCTAAGTCACTTCCAAATTTCCCCACCTTCCTTAGCATAGAAAGAGACCACACGTTTGGTAAGTTAAAAATGGCTTACTTACAAACTTTTCAATGGTCAGATTCATGTACTTTTCCATACAGCAGCAAGACAGGCAACATAACTTAGGTTCCAAAAATGGTAAATGTTTTTAAATCATTTGTATAATAACACAAAGATGGATTGCTTACACCATGCAGTCTAAGCTTGGAGAACCCAAGTACCTGGTAGACTGTGCTATTTTTTTAAATATAAAAAAGAGGTGCCAGAACTTACGAGAGCCAGTGTGGTGTAGTGGTTAAGAGCGGTAGACTCATAATCTGGTGAACCGGGTTCGCGTCCCTGCTCCTCCACATGCAGCTGCTGGGTCACACGTCTCCGAAGTCTCTCAGCCCCACTCAACACACAGATAAAGCGGGATATCAAATGCAAACTCTTCTTCTACCATGAACACCTCCCTTGTTCTCTTAAAATGGCAATGGCACCCACCTGAGAGGTGCCAGAACTGAGTTCTGGTGAGTTCCTGCTGAAAATAAGCCCTGCTGGCAGAGTCACATGATGGAATGTGGGGGAATGAAGAGTTTGGTTTCCCTTCCTCTCAAGGTGGGGAGAATGACTTACCGAAACCTGGTAGGACAGCTTACTCTTGGTCTTAACCCCTTTGTGCATTAATTAGACTTCAGCATGTTGGTTATACGTATGAGGCTGATTTATCCTACAAAACCTTCACAACAACCTTGTAAGAGAAGTTAGACTAATTCCCAAACCTTTTCAGCCTCAACCCCCTTTGGTTCCATAAACTCACCCCCAATGCCCCATACCGTACCTCATAAAAAGCATTATTCAGAATAGCATATTGCACAACCCAGTAAGGAAGTTAATAACACAATAAAATTCAGAACTGTAACAATTGTTTATTTATTAAAAATCTAATTAAAACTGTTTGGTTTAATTAAGTCAACAAAACTGATGAACTTAATCCAGTCATATCAGCTTTTCCTGCCGCCCCCTTGCCTCTTAGCACACACTCCTCCCTCAGCTAATCCCACCACCCACTTTAGGAACCCCTGAGTTAGGCTAAGAGAGAGTGACCTACCCAAGGTCACCCATACACCTTTGTGAGTGGGTGGGAATGAAACCTGTGTCTACCCAGTTTTAGTTTGCCATGGTCCCATTTTGAATTTAGGCTGTGTTCACAAGGCAATTAATTCCACTTCCCTGGTAGTTTCCTTGCTAATTCCCACATTATATTTGAGATATGCATATGATATGATGTAAAAGCCACTTCTGGAAAAAAAAATGGAATCTAGTGCTGCATGCCACCCCCAATTTCCAAGTGATGCAAGATTTCAGGGGTTCCAGAAGCTTACCCAGGGTTCCTGTTTTCTTTTGGAATCAGATGCAGTGGGGACTATGTTGTCTTTCTAATATATTGTTTGTTTACACAAATACAGGGTTATAGTGGGGGGCGGGGGGAAGCACGAACCAGGCGGCGCCCCTACACAGGCACCTCCAGTGCAGCATGGCCCAGTGCTCCTCTCCATGGGCACCACTGCATTGGATTGGGGGGGGTTGTTCACAAAGGGCTGCGCCAGCTGGCTGGGCTTCCCCCTGTGCAGGCAGGCATGCAGGCAGGCAGCTCAGCATACCCCTGCTTTGCTTTTATGGGGGTGGATTTGCTCCGGCAGCATTGGCAGCCAGGGTATGGGCTGGTGTGGCAGGCTCTTACACACACACACACACACACACACAGTACGTGCCCATGTGCCCAGGACCACCAGCAACCAACACTATGCTGCTGCACATCTTTGCAACCTAAGTCTGCAATGGAGAGCTTCACAGCATTGACACCCAAAAGGGTGGTCTTGCTTCTGCCTTGGTTTCAAACAGAAATCAAACATTGCTCTGTTTCTTTTGGTCCCCATCTTGCAGCTTTGCTTCTAGCTCACATCACTTCACTCTCAGCTCTCAACTTTGTCCTAATCTTCCCATGAGTTAACAGAAGGGATTCCGCTCCACCTTCTTGCACAGAACCTTTCCTTTTGTTCCTTTTAGTGGTCTATCACCTCACCAGAAGCCAGCTTGGCCGGTCCAGGAATTTGAAGAAGGCTCAGGCATTCAGCCTAATCCTCCCCCCCCCAAAAAAACTCATAACATAATGTATGCTTAGCACTCATTTCCATATTGCTAGATTTTGGGGGGTAAATCTGCTTGCAGCCCCCTTAACCCAGAAAATTTTGAGAATAAAGCAACAGTATACTAACATACAGTTGTTTCCTGCTCTTATCATAGGGATCTGATTTGATCCCGGATCCCCCGCTTTTCCTTAGGATGTCCCTATTTTCATCAGAGAAATGTTGGAGGGTATGGAGTTATCCGACCCCTGAGCTATCTGAAGGCAGCTGTGAATAGGCAATTTTAAAAATGTTTTATTTTATTTTTATATGTGTTGGAAGCCACCCAGAGTGGCTGGGGAAATCCAGTCAGATGGGAGGAGTATCAATAGTAAATTTATTATTATTATTATTATTATTATTATTATTACTATTATTATTATTGAATAGGATGTCCCTATATTCATATATATATATATATATATATATATATATATATATAGTTCATAAGTGTGCCAAGCAAACAAGGCCACATGTCTGAGGCAGACAGTCCTGACACCATTTTGACTCCTGACACCATTTTGACTCTCAAAACTGACCAAATGTTTACCAAATGTTTCTCTGCAAGGAGGAAGGGGGTAAGAGAACCTTCCCATTGTCTCAGAAATTAAGTAATCACCATCTCAAAGGAATGGCCAGGCCACTCAGGAAAGGCAATCAGATAAGACATTATTTTACTAGTCCTACTGATGGAGAACCTGCAAAGGATTTTACAAGGGCTCTTGTGTACCCCATAAGGGAATAAGAGCAGTTTTTTGCTTATTACACAGCCCTACATTAAATCTTATTTAAACACCCTAGGAGCCAACTCCTAGGGGCTAAGGTCCCTTTGTGCCCCTCAATAAAATATTTGAGGGGGCTGCTTGGTCCCCCAAAGTTGATGGGCACTGCCATTCAAATGGTGTGCATGTGCAGCATCATGTGATCTATTATGTGGGGGTGGGGCATACCTGGGTCACCCCAATATTTTATTCAATTTGTCACCCCTGGTAAGTGCTGCAAGCAACTCTCTTAAATGTTTGACTTTACCCCCGATGGTACACTCTTTCATTGTATCTGAAGGCAGGCAGATGCCAGCAATAAGAGTGGCAGCACCCACACTTTGGAACTCCCTGCCAAGTGAAACAGCCCCATTGCAGTAGTGACATCAGGCAGCCAGCCACCTTCGTTGCACTCTTTCCGGCTTGTGCTAAAAAAAATTTCCGTTAGGCAATCCTATCCAGATATGCTCAATGTTGACACGTTTTAATCTGGTTTTTAGCTCATTGACTTCAAAAAACAAAACACCTGTATGTTTTAAATAGGTAAAGGTAAAGGGACCCCTGACCATTAGGTCCAGTCGTGTCCGACTCTAGGGTTGCAGTGCTCATCTCGCGTTAATGGCCGAGGGAGCCAGCCTACAGCTTCCTTGCCATGTGGCCAGCATGATAAAGCCGCTTGTGGTGAACCAGAGCAGCGCACGGAAACGCCGTTTACCTTCCCGCCGGAGCGGTACCTATTTATCTACTTGCACTTTGACGTGCTTTCGAACTGCTAGGTGGGCAGGAGCTGGGACCGAGCAACGGGAGCTCACCCCGTCGTGGGGATTCAAACCGCTGACCTTCTGATCAGCAAGCCCTAGGCTCTGTGGTTTAACCCACAGCGCCACCCACGTCCCACAAGTTTTAAATAGTTGTTCTTAAATGTTTTTACTGATAATTTTGTTATTGTTGTATTCTTTTTTAAGGTTTTGTGACAATCAAGCCTTATATAAGATGTGAAAAATAAATATGATGCTAGTTTTTTCGCCCCAGGACACAGTCGCTCACCCTCCCGCTCCCATAAAAGGTAATGATGAAAAACGCGCGTCTTCTTCCTCTTCGCGCCGCCCACCCTGCCTTCACCTTGGGCTCGCGCGCATTGCCATTGGACCGTATCCATGCACGCGTGGCAAGGGCTGGGCGGCGCTTAGGCAAGCATCTGTTGATCTGATAGTGAGCGAAACACATGGCAGGTACTCGCTAAAGGCACTGAAGGGGGAAAGTTTTGGGTGGTCACTTTTAGTTATCAAAGGGTGTTGGCAGCATCTTGGAGGTGGGACGAAACTGGACACGGCATGGGGTGTGTGTGTCTGGGGGCAGAGCCACGTTTCCTAGCCTCAGAGGCTCCTCCGTCTCCCCGGGCAAAGCATTCGCAGCTCTCGCATCCTCTGCAGAGCCCTGGGATCGAGGTTCGAGGGGTGTTTCCCCGTCTCGTCCCCTAGGTTTGGTGTGCGTGGTATCTATCTAGCACCCGTGGGTGGCGGTCTCTTTGGGAAACAAATCGCAAAAGCGAACGTGGCTGCCCTTTGCGGTGCGTTTGGAAGAGTGACATTTCCAGCCCTCATGATTTTCTGGGAGAAAGGGTGGGCACTGCAGGGAACACCTCCACCGCTCTTTGGGCGCGTGAACCCCGCCGGACGGCCGACTGTCCCGCCCAGAAAGTTGGAGCCCGGCCCCTTCGCCCTCCTCCGCTTCTTCCCCGCCCTCCGTCCGGACAGGGCGGCCCCTCCAGGCAACGCCACCCACCCAGCCTCCTCCCCTCTTATCTCGGAGCGCGTAGTGGAGATAACGGCGGGGGCGTCCCCGCCCGGGCCATGACCAGCCGGAGAGGTAAGAGGGTGCCGGGGGGCGGCGAGCTGTCGTTCCCGGGCCACTGAGGCGGAAGGGGGCGGCTGTGGTGCGCACTGTTCTCTGTGCTCCCCCCCCCCATCAAGGCCTATGGACCCCTTCCCCGGCCAAAGAGGGAATGCCCATGAATTGGGCCGTGTCTTTCCCAAACTTATTGCAAGGCAGTAATTTTCTGCTGTCACCTGAGATGCCACCTTTTGATCTTCCTGGTAGGGCTGGTGTGAAGCTTTTCCGGGAGACAAAGTTGTGTGAAGCCCTTCTGGGGGCACCCGCCTTGCATCCTGTATGGGGTTGCCCCCAGAATTTCACTGGCAGGGTTTCTGTGCCTGTTAACAGCTGCACATAAGGGAGAAGCGTTTTCCAGCAGGGACAAAGTGCTGGAGCAAGCTTCCTCCTTGGAGTCAAAGGCCCAGGAGCCACTCTCTAACTTTGCTACCTACTACTGTACAGTAATGTGATTTGCACACCCAGGCCAGGATTACAGCCACTGAAGGCCTTGGCTAAGAGACCTTGGGAGGCTCAGACTTAATAGCATCTGATCATGAGAAGCAAAACCCAATTCTTCCTTATATCTATTCAGTGAAAGTAGAACATTGCTGAAATCCTGGCATTGTTAAAAAGACTGCTTATAAATTTATAACCTTTTAACAAGTTTACAAAAGTATGGAATTAATGGAGACATTCACAACATTCATAGAGGAATCATTGTAGCCTACTGAATGCAAAGTCAGAACAGTTTCTATCAAGCTGTTTTGGATGCAAACTTCTCATTTATACTATTAAAATCAGTAACTAAACTTACCAGTAAACTTGCGATATCTCGGTTTGAGGATTGAATAAATAACTGGTTTACACAAGTTGGAATTGTTGGGTGTAATTTTGAATAATGTTTTGAATAATTTCCTGTAGTTGTTTCTTTTGCAGTTTATTATTAAAACTCCCCCCCTTTTTTTGCAAGAGGCTGATGCCCCTCCAAAATATGAGGCCGTGGGCTCTAGCCTGCTCAATACATATGTAAATCAGGAACTGTGCACACGCATCCAGGTCTGGGATTGTCACTGCCAATGTGGTGCCGTTCAGATTTGTGCACTACAACTCCCATAATCCCTGACCATTGACTATGCTGGCTGGGGCCAATAGGCGTTGTAGTCCAAAATGTTTAGAGGGCAACACATTGGTTACCCCTGGACCAGAGTCCTGGATCGTAAGTGGTGAGATTCAAATCCCTGCTCAGTCCCAAAGGAATAAACCTTTGACCTGCCACTGCCTCTCAGCTGACCTGCCTTGCAAGGCTGCTGTGAGGATATACAAAGGTGGCTGCTTAAAGAGTGGGGTAAATAATATAATTAACAACTTCCTGCAATGCTTCTCTATCCCTGATCAAGGAGGAGCAATGATCTGATTCAGTCCATTCTCTGAGCAGCCTTGGTCTCTTGTCAAAAAGAATATGTAACTGGCAGCTTAAAGGTACAGCTTCCGGGTCATGTGGCCAGCATGACAAAGCCGCGAACCAGAGCAGTGCACGGAAACACCATTTACCTTCCCGCCATAGCGGTACCTATTTATCTACTTGCACTTCGACCTGCTTTCAAACTGCTAGGTGGGCAGGACCTGGGATCGAGCAACGGGAGCTCACCCCACCATCACGGGGATTCGAACCACCGACCTTCTGATCAGCAAGCCCTAGGCTCTGTGGTTTAACCCATAGCGCCACCTGCGTCCCCTAACTGGCAGCTTAGATGTCCTTTATTTATTTCACAAAACTTACATACCGCTCAGCTGTGATAAAACCTTAGAGTGGTTTACAAAAAGAATAAATTATCAGTAGGATTATCAGTAAAGAAAGAAAGAAGAACAGTTGAAAACAACTGTTTAAAACATTCAGAAAATAACTGACATCAACAGCAAGCTAAAGAGCAGCTTAAAACACATGTTAACATGTCTGGCTAAGCTTGCCTAAAGAAAAATGTTTTTTGTTTTTTTGCAGGTGCCAAAAAAAGTAGAGTGAAGGCACCTACTTGATGTCAATAGGCAGGGAGTTCCAACTTGAAGGTGCTGTTGCACAGAATGAGTATTATGTGTGTTTCTGCACATCCCCTTATATTGCTCTGATCTCATGAAGCCTTCCAACAGTGTGAACTAGTGTCTTTTTAATTCTGAGGGTGTGGTACGGGAAGAGGGTGAACCCTTCCGCAAGGGTTCTGGGCAGAGAGGTCGACGCCTACAGCAAACAGCAGACAGCTGCAGGTGAGTAATAAGTGCTTTCCTAGGATGCACTCCCCATTTATGGAAGGGAACACAATGTGGGTCCCAACCTAAGAATATCAGACGAGCCCTGCAGCTAGACCCAGCCAAAGGCACATCTAGTCAACCATCCTGTTCTCCCAGTAGCCAGAAGGATGCCCTGATAGGAAATCTGCAAGCAGGACCTGAGTGCAACAGCAGCGCTCTCCCTGCTTGTGATTCCTGGCAACTGGTATTTGCACTGTTCAGAATTAGCCAGTCACATTTTGCACCTGCCTTTCAACCACTTGTGACCAAGCAAAGATGCCTAGGCGCCAGGATGGCACCTGATATTTCCACCATCTGGGGATCATCGGATCTGGACTGCTTTCACACACTAATACCCCATCCTGTAGAATTCTGTCAGTTATATTTTATCTGCAGAATTGGGATGAATTACTGGAACCAAAATGCATTTTTCAGTGCAGCCTGAGCAGGAGCAGTCACCATTAAGAAAAAGAGATCGGAATAAACCAGTATATATGTGGACTGTCCCCAGATCAAGTGATTCCTCTTCTGTAAGTTCTCAAAGCTCAAACATCTGAACTAGCCAGAATCAATCACAGTCAGTCCATCATTTGAAAAATAAGACTTTAGAGCTATCTGCCCCCAAAATGGCAACTAGACATTCCATTTTGACAACTACAACATTGGTTTATGGAGCCATTCGGCACCTAGCTTATATATCTGAGTTCCTAACACAGTGAAGCATGCTGCCTCCAACTGTGAAGGCAGAGCTTAGCTGTGTTCATTGTCCTCCACTCCACACAAGTAAAGCACAATCCATAGCCCTCTGTGTCACACACTTGAGGTTCCATAGCAGACAAATCAATGCTTATGTCATGTGGCTGGCTTTGAAACAGAAAGGTTTGCAAACTCCTGGATTGGAAGAAGGAAATCTCCTAACATCTCCAGCTTTCTTCCTGAGGTGTGGTGGCATGTTTGTGAGAAGTGATTGTCTCAGGGTCTTGAGCCCTTGCAGACACAGCCCTCTTGTTCTGGGATCTGTACCTCCTGCTGGGAGCAAAAGAGCTACAAGGTCAGAGGATGGGCTCAGCTGCCCTCTTGTTTGCCTCCTCCCAGGAGCTGGTACAGACGCCCTTTGTTTTAGGGCTGTCCATCACAAAGGGAAGCCCCCCTCCATGTGCTGGTCTGGGGGACAGATGCTTCTTGAGGGCAGCAGAACCCACAGGAGGCTAGGGAGGCATCTGAACTTAGCCGCTTGGTTGATCAGGATCTCTGAGAGCCCTTTTCTAGAGTTTTAAGAAGCTCTTTTGGTTTTTTTAGAGGGACAAAATAAAAGTGAGTGTGTGTTTCAAATAAAAAATACCAAGTATATCAGAATGAGAGTAAATAGTGAGAGAACTCCAGCCTTCCTGTAGCCAGACAGCTTAGGCACTGGCTGGTGGTCCGAGGGGCTCAGAACGGCCCTTCACTAGCCTGACCCAGCTTCTTCTTCTTCTTTGGCGATCTCTCGTAGCCGAGTAAGATTGTCTTCCATAAACACGGTCTTAACAATGAGTCCGTAAGTGACTGTGTAGGCCAATTCTGGACCCACATGTCCATCCACACTGGGGACATTGGTTCCTGGGCGGGAGTTGATCACGGTGTGGATTTGCCAAGCGTGCCTTCCTCTTAGCGCGTTTCTCCCTTGCGTTCTGAGATCGAGTGTCTTCAAAGTCCATTACACCTTTGGCAAACACTGTTCTCCAACTGGAGCCCTCACAGGCCAGTGTTTCCCAGTTGTCAGTGTTTTTACTACATTTTTTAAGATTTGCCTTGAGACAGTCTTTAAACCTTTTTTTGTTGACCACCAGCATTGCGCTTTCCATTTTTAAGTTTGGAATAGAGTACTGTAGTTTCTTTGGAAGACGATAACCAGGCATCTGCACAACATGACCAGTCCAACAAAGTTGATGTTGAAGAATCATTGCTTCAGCACTGGTAATCTTTGCTTCATCCAGTACACTGACCCAGCTGCACTGCTGTTCACCACCCTCCCCATGCTTTTGAAAGGCAGTGTTGCTTTTGGATGGGAGTCAGTCTGAGCCCTCATCCACAGGGGGACTCCCTTCCACAATCTGGTTAGGGCTGTAAATCTGTGAGCCAAAGTAATGTGTTTTGAATGACTTCCAAAGGGGGAAGGGCCATAACTAAGTGGTAGAGCTTCTGCTTGGCATGCAGAAGGTCTGGGTTCGATTCCTGATGGCATCTACAGGGAGAGAACCCTGCCTGAAATCCAGGAAGTGCTGTCACAACCACACCATGCGTTTAAAGCACATTTAAAGGGCACTTAAAACGTGTGGCTTTCCCTCAAAGAATCATGGGAGGTGTAGCTTGTTAAAAGTGCTGGGAACTGTAGTTTGGTGAGTGTTTAAACTACAGGTTTCATGATTTTTTGGGGTGGAGTTGTGTTCTTTAAATGTGCATTGAATGTACAGTGTGGATGCAATGTGGATCCATAGTCTGACTCTGTATAAGGCAGATAAACCAAATAGACCAGCAGTATAAGACTTGGTCTAAGGAAATCCTGTTTGTTTGTTTGTTTGTTTGTTTTTAAACAAGCACACAGTGGAACCAAGTTGCATGGAGCTCCACAAACGTGGTTTGTTGTATGGTGGATATAAAACAGGGTTAGGTGAATTTGTGGAGAAGGGCAGCTGTTGGCTGTGACAGTGAGATGGAACCTTCCTTTCCAAAGGCAGTCTACCTCTGCCTACATAACAGGGGCAAGCAATGTCAGCAGTGGGGCGTGAGGGGGCGTGGCCTGCTGCTGGGTTAGGGCTGGCAGCACCTGGCTGTGTGCAGGCATTGTGCTTTATAGCTCTGATCCTGTCTTGGCAGACACCCAGCGGGCTGTGGAGATCCTTGCAAAGTACCAGGGGAGTCTGCAGTCCCCAGCGGAGCGGCCTCTGCAAGTCTCCATCGAGAAAGTGGTTCACGTCTTCCAGAGCGAGCTCTTCCAGGCGCTGCTAGGTAAGGGAGCCTTGCAGCTGTACAGAGCCAAAGCACCTGGGCATGCTTTGTGGGCAGATGGGCAGGGGGTGGAGGGCGGAGAGCAGTAGCTATTTCTGCGCCTCTTGCAGGTCTCCCTGTGCCAGAGCTGTTTGTTACACAGGTGCTTGGATGAGCGGCTTCAGCGATTTGTACACGTGATCACAGGGTTCTGCGACCTTCTGTCAAGCTGGCAGGAACCAGAGCGGGCTGTGCTGTCTGAGCAGAGCTTCCTATACAGCTGTTGATGATTTCCCTGGCCAGAGCCATGCCCCAAATCAAGTTTGACTGGCAGGGGAAACGTTGGTTCCTCCCCCTCCCAGCTGGACTATAGAGCAGCTTTTGCTGACCTGATGTCCTCCAGCTGTGCTGAACTGCAACTTATTTGTTTATTTATTGCATCCATATACACCTTCCATCTCTCTCCCTCCAAGGGGATATCCAGCCCTTCATTTAATCCCCACAACAATCCTGTGAGGGTGGGTTAGCTTGAGAGGCAGTGACTGGCCTAAGGTCACCCAGTGAAAGCTTCATGGCCAAGTGTGGGGATTTGCACCATGGTTTCCCAGCGATGGGTGTTGTAGTCCAACACATCTGGAGGGACCCTGGTTGACGCTTCCCACGGTTTTCAGGCCCCCCACTCCCTCTGTTCCATAAACTTGTCCCCAGTGCCCTCACCCATCCCTATAAGAATCATTATTCATAATAGCAGCTTGCACAACCCACTGCTGTTGGCACCCCTCTGTCCCGAGAGACAGTGGGGTGTGCCTCTGGGGGTGAAGTCAAACTGCTGCATTAGCAACACCAAAGGGACCTGGGGTGTTAGCCTGGACATCCTGTTAGTGTGTGGACATCCTGGGCTGCTCAGATGACAAGACCCCTCTCCGCCTCGCTTATCTGGTTCAAAGGAAAGCAGAGCAAGGCGTTTGGCACCCGCTTGGCTGCAGCAGGAGTTGCTGGAAGGAGGCATACAAGGCACCATCCAACCATCTTAGGGACTCCACTCCAGATTTGTGTAGGGTTTACTCCTTAAGGAAAATAATAGCACAATAATATTCATCCAAAATCCATCCATATCATAGCTTCTTTTGTTTGCTCATCTTTAGTAAACCACTCCAACAAAGAATTATACATTTTAGTTAACAATTTGCTTCTACCTTTCAGCAATTCAGTTTGAAATCTGGATTTTTTGTTTTCAAAGCCAACTTTCCTATCACTCATAAACAAATCATTTACTTGATGATATTGCAACCATCCTGTAAAAGCATCTTCAATCTGGTTATATGGTTTTAATTTCCAACCTCTATCTGAGTTCACCAATATATCTTTATAGGTGGCCCACCTCCCTTCCATGTTCACCTTCTTTACAGTAAGTACCTCTATAGGTGAGATCCACCATGGTGTTTTCCTCTCCAACATATTTTTATTCCTATCCCACACTTCATATATGGCTCTACTTATCACATGATTCAAAAATCCTCTATGTACCTTAACTTTATCATACCAAAGATAAGAGTGCCATCCAAATCTATTGTCGTAACCTTCCAAATCTAACAAGTCTGTGTTTTCCAATGTTATCCATTCCTTTAACCAACAGAGACAGGATGCCTCATAGTAAAGTTTCAAATCTGGCATGGAGAATCCACCTCTTTCCTTCTTATCTATTAACAATTTAAATTTTATTTTTGGTTTCTTCCCCTGCCAGATGAATCTCGATAATATTTTCTGCCATTCTTTGAATTGTCCTGTCCCCATCAAGCGTTACAATCTAATAGAGGATTCAATTGTTGAGTTAGTCAGGCAAGGGTCCTAGTTGTCATCTAAGTACCTTAAGTACAGTTGGTCATTAGTATAACAAAGAAAGTGGCTCTGTGCCAGAGAGCAAATGGGTGGGTAGGTGGCCCTCCCTCAACTAGGTGTGTTAGTTAGAAAGACAAAAGCCAGAGTGGAGAGTTGTGTGTGAGAGAGAGCTGGAAATTAGAAACAGGCACAAGCCAGAGAGGGAGAGCCATGCTTGATTTCTCCTGGAATCCAAGGCTGTGATTGGGAGAATGAAGACTTTCTTGGGGTGTTAATGCTGTGAACCCCTCCAGCGTAGGCTCAGGTTTTGTATATGTGTGAATAAGCTAGGTATATCCGCTGAGCCTCATTCCTAGGAAACTGAACCCTGGGTATGTGCCTGGAACCCATGCTTTATAGAGTTTCCTAAAAACAAGGATAGCAATAGGCTCTGTTTCAGTTGTTGACTTTAAAAATTGGGCAGATGGTTGGAGGAGATTTTGAAGAAGGTTTTTGGTGGACCTGGGCCACATTTACATCATATATTTAAAGTACTTTAAGAACTCATGGCTTCCCCCAAAGGATTATGGGAGCTGTAGTTTGTTAAGGGTGCTGGGAGTTGTCCAGAGACCCCCTATTCCCCTCAAAGCTACATTTCCACTATGAGCGGTTGGACCATCAATCCCTCTTCACGAGGAACTTGGGAACTGTAGCTCTGCAAGGGGAATATGGGACTGCCTAACACCAATCCGCACCCTTAACAAACTACAGCTCCCAGAGTATTTTAGGGGAAGCCATGGTTGTTTAAAGTGGTATTGCCGTGCTTCAAATGTATTGTGTGAATGTGGCCCTAGAGCAGGGGGATGGACCTGCACCACTCCCCCATCATTGGCCTGACATTCCGGGGATAAAAGGGGATGACCTTTCCCAAAAAGAGGCACACCCTACTCCCCTAGTTTGCAATGCTGCACTAGGAGCGCCAGTTGGCATAGCAACAAGAGCTGTCCAGAGCCTATGCCCCCGGGCAGGATATGTGAGGGGGAAGTTTGGGGGATTCTAAATGGGATACTGTATGTGGGTTCCTATCCAGTTAATTATCAGGCCAAGGCTTGCTCTGATGGCGTTTCCAGGTTGGAGCCACCTGAGGCTCAGCCCTGCCTGGCTCAGTGGGAGCAACCAGCACAAGAGAGCAGGGCATGTCTGGCTGTAGCAAAGCCACCAGCTGCTGCTGTTGCTGCTTCCACTCAGGAATGTGAGACCCCGGCCCTGTGCACAGAGGAAATGCCTGGGCCTCCACCTCCCCACTGCCTCCTCCTCCTCCTCTCAGCTTTTCCTGGCTGAGCTTGGGTAGCTGCCAAGCTGCTCCCATTCCCCTTCAATAGGCACAGTGGTGGTGGTGGCAGCGACACACCAGCCAACCATGATAAGTGAGGGCACATGTCAGGTTCTCTGGAAAGCCCCTGCTTGCTGCCTAGGTGGCATTCCCACTTGGACTCTGCTGCTCCAAGAAGATTATTGAAGGCAAATGTGGAAATGGAAGGGCCATATAACTACTTGGACTTGTGCCGGTGCTTCTGACTAGGTGTGGGGTGTATGGAGTATTAGGGAAGGGGTAGTACTGCTGGTGGGGGACACATCATGCTCCTTCTGGGGTGGTTTTTCCACTTTTGGTCCCCACCCTGCACTCAGCTCTCAGCTGGGGTTCCCAGAAGCTGTCAGCATGAGACACCGGCCACACCTCATGAAACTGCTTCAACTGGCTGGCTAAACCAAGTGAGGGAAGCTCTCAAACCCTTGCTGAATTAGGGGCTTGCCCTGCAGGCTCTGGTAGACTGAGCAAATGTGACCAATAGTGGGTCCAACAGTGCAGCAGTCAAGAAGGCGGTTTCTGCATGTGCTGTGGAGGGAAACTTGGGGCAGGTGGGGCTCATCCACTTGGGAAGGTAGAAAACCCAGAAGGAGGAATACTCTGGTCCTAAACCTCCACTGCCTTGTGGAATATCTTCAGGAAAAGAAAAAGCTAAGAAGCAAACTCTACATAAATCCAGAGTGGAGTCCCTAAGATGATTGGATGGGGCCTTGTTCGACTACTTCTGGCAACTCCTGCAGCCAAGCTGGTGCCAAACGTCTTGCGCTGCTTTCCTTTGAACCAGATCAGCAAGGCTGAGAGAAAGGTCTTGCCAGCTGGGCATCCCAGGACCTCCAGACATACCGCCCAGGCTTGTGCCCTGGAGAGGTCATTTTGGTGCTGCTAATGCAGCGGTTTGACTTCACCGCCGGAGGTACACTCCATTGTCTCTTGAGACAGATGGATGCCAACAACAACTTAAAGGGCAACTTAAAGTGACCTCTTTTGCTGGCAACTCCTTCCTGCAGGGCAGGAATGATTCTGCCTTCCTCTGGCTCTGAGCAGAGCCCCACGTCTTCCAGATGTACAAGAGCTGGGAGTGGAAAAGGGAAGTTAGCAATGCATAGCTGTAACCATGGAGTTGGTTGTGTTGCTGCTGAACTTCTTGCCTTGTGGGCAAATCTCACTGAGCTTGCTGTTGCTCACCTTGCTGGCTATGTTGACACTCCTGACTCAGTCACCCTGCCCAGGCCTTGAGTGTTAAGAATCTCCCAAGGCAGCTGGAGCAATTCTGTTTCCTTATGCATCTACATCTCTCTTGGCCTGTTTTTCAGATATCCAGGAGTGTTATGAGCTGAACTTGCTCTCTGCTTGCAAGCAGGATGGGGCCGTGGATCTGGAGAATGTGGGCAATGCCAGCAAAGAGGGCTACTTGGAGAATCATGACCACAACAGATACGGCCTGCAGGTGAGAGTGTGGGCTTCTGCTAAGGCCGCCTTCAAGTTCCCCCCACCCCACCCTCCAAGTCCAAGGGATGGGGGGCCCTTTGTGGAAAGACTGTGGCTTCATCATAGAGAATTTGCCTTGTATGCAGAAGTTCTCAGGTTCGGTTCCTGGTATCTCCAGGTAGCACTGGGAGAGACCCTAGATAGCCTCTGCCAATTAGTGTTGACAATACTGAGCTTGATGGTCTGACATAGCCTTCTCCTAGGTGTGCTGTTTATTTTTTATTTTTATAATAATATTTCTTAATTTTTTTTACTAAAAACATACAAAAAGAAAACACAACTACATTAATAACAGACATAACAAACATAACAAAAATAACAACTTATACAATTATTAAAGCTAATATTCCTTCCTCACATCATATTTGGACTTCCTCCTGTCTCCTCCTCCTGCGCCCCTTGTAAATACCTTTTCTGTAACTTCCAAAATTTCCTAAAATTCTATTCTATTCTCCAATAACAAAAATCATGAATATTTTATCTCTCTTAATCTAAATTATACCATTGCCTAAATAATTCCTCATATATCTTTTCTCAATCCTAATCATCCTCCATCTTAATCATTTATCTTCTATTCTACAATCTAACTTATACTCAAATTATATCTAACTTTCAATCATACAATGATTTTTTAAATACAGTTTAAAATTTTTCCATTCTTTTCCCACTGCGTCGTCCCTCTGGTCACGGAGTTTCCCGGTCATTTCTGCGAGCTCCATATAGTCCATCATTTTCATCTGCCATTCTTCTATCATTGGTAATTCTTTGGCTCTATCAATTCAGTCTCCAACTTAGATTTTTCTATCTGAAAACCAATTTTTCAATCTGACTTGAATGTCTCGTTTATCTGGTAATATTGTAACCAATCTGTAACATGCTCTTTCAAATGTTCATATGGTTTCAACTTAAGTTTCTCTCCTACTTGTATCAAAATGTCCTTGTATTTTAGCCATTGTCTGTTCATATTTGTTCTTTTATTGGCTTTAGCTTCTAACGGTGACAGCCATCTGGGGGTTTTTCTTTCTAGCAAATCCTTATATTTCAACCAAACTTTAAACAAAGATTTTCTAATTATATGCGTTTTGAAACCACTATGTGCTTTGATCTTCTCATACCACAAATATGCATGCCAACCAAAAACATTATCATGTCCTTCCAAGTCTAATACATCAGCATTATCTAGTGTAAACCATTCTTTTAACCAACAAAAGGCAGCTGCTTCATAATATATTCTTAAATCTAGCAAGGAGAATCCACCTCTATTTTTAGCATCAGTCAAAATCTTATATTTAATTCTTGGTTTCTTCCCCTGCCAGATAAATTTCGATAAATCTTTCTGGCACCTTTTGAAACAATCCATCTTATCAATGATTGGCAATGATTGGAACAAAAATAACATTTTCGGTAACACATTCATTTTTATCACAGATTCTACCTAAAAGTGAAAATTTCAATCTTGTCCAGATTTCTAAATCTCTTTTTATCTCACTCCATACTTTCTCATAATTGTCTTTATAAAGATTTAAGTTTTTTGCACTCATATTCACGCCCAGATATTTTACCTTCTTCACAAAGCTAAGCCCAGTAAGTGTCTGTAGTCTTATACTCTCCTCAGTTGTCACTAGGTATGCTGTTTAAAGAGCATTCATCCTGCTAAACTTGAATAAATGTTTGTGGGTCGGTTAGACAATGTCAGCTATTTATTAATTCTGATGTGTTTGCACGGAGGTTAGATTATATTGCATCAAGGGATTGTTATCCCACACTTTCCTGTCACTTTCCTTACTGCAAAAAAAAAGTCCCGTGGGGGGAGGAGAAGCAAGTTCACAGAGTACTAAATCAACTTTAATGGTGCAATCTGAACCCTTGAGTTCCTTCTTCAATTCCACCCAAAAACCAGCCTGGGACTGCCCAGCCTGGGATAAAGCAACTTCCTATGTCAACCTTCAGTCTCAGCTACTGCTTCATGGGGGCAGACCTACTGGGATGAGCTGCTGTGCTCATGCTCATTAGGCCCGACACTCCAATAAGTCTGTGCAGATCACATTTTTTTGCAAATGAAGTGTTCGCTCCAACTTGCATGGTATTATTTACTGCCTGCTTGCTCCTGACAACTAGATGGACCAGCCCTCTAACACTGCATTAGATGGCTTCATTTGTTTCTGTCCAATCACAGTTAAATGGTGCAGGAGAGGTGTTCTAGAGGGGGGCTGGGTGAATTTAAGTGCCCTCCTGGATCAGGCCAAAGGCCCCCGTAGACCAGCATGGTGGTCAACCAGATGCCTTAATGGGAAGCCCAAAAGCAGATGGTGATAGCACTCTCTTCAGCTGCAGTTCTCAGCAACTGGTATTCAGAGGCATATGGCCTCCAACTATAGAGGGAGACAGTAGCCACCATTGGAAGCTTGGTGTTCCACTGGGTTTCACACATCCCTTTCTCATAGCATTAGAAATTGTGGATATCCACAGAAGCTGAAGATTGGAAGGTTCAGGACAGGCAAAAGGAAGCACAACTTTGTGAAGTGCATGGTTGAACTTTGGTCCCACATGAGTCAGTGACAGCCACCAATGTGGGTGGCTTTGAAAGAGGATGAGACAAATTCATGGAGAATAAGACTTATCAAGGGCTTCTAGCCGCAATGGTTGTGCCACAGCTGGAGGCAGCAATGCTTCTGAATACCAGCTGCAGGAAACCACATTAGGGGAGAGAGCTCTTGTGTTTGGATCCTGCTTGCAGGTTTCCCACAGGCACCTGGTGGGTCACTGTGGGAACAGGATGCTTCACTATTTGGGCCACTGACCTGATCCAGCAGGGCCCATTTTACCTTCTTACAAGTATGAGGATCTGAGCCAGGCAAGGTTGCAATTCTCTCTCAGAAGTGAACTCTCTTTCCCTTCCTTCTGGCTGTTTTCCTTTCCTGTAAGCTGGGAACAGAAGGTGCTTGTTGCCAGCTGAGCCCTCTTCCTCTAAGAAAGTTTAAATATTTTGTTTTCAGGATGTCAGGTGGCCTATGGTGTAAAAGTTGGAGAATCCCCAGAGCCTTTATTGCAGGGGGTGGGAACCATTTTTAATCAAATGGCCACATTCTCTTCTGAGTAACCTTCCAGGGGTCGCATGCCGGAAGTGTTTGGGGCCAGAGGCAAAAGTGGGGGGGGGGGAAGGAATGTAAACCTTACCTTTGCACTGTAGCTGATTTCATAGAATTATAGAATCGTCGAGTTGGAAGGGACCCAGGAGTCATCTAGTCCAACCCCTTGCAATGCAGGAATCTCAACTCATGCATTCATGAAAGATGGCCACCCAACCTCTGCTTAAAAACCTCAAATGAGGAGAGCCCAAACCTCTCAAGAGAGTCTGATCCAGTGTCAAACAGCTCTTGCTGTCAGGAAGTTCTTCCTGATGTTTAGTTGGAATCTAGTTTAAATCCGTTGGTTCGGGTCCTACCCTCCACAGCAGGAAAAAACAACCTTGCTCCATCTTCCATGTGTCACCCTTCTCTGCACACATTCCAGCTTGTCAACATCCTTCTTAAATTGTGCTGCCCAAAACTGGACACTGTATTCCAGTGTGGTCTGACTAAGGCAGAATAGAGTGGGGCTATGTCTTGCCTTCACCTGGACACTGTATTTCTGTTGATGCAGCCTAGATTAGCATTAGCTTTCCTTTTTTTTGGTGCTGCTTCACACTGTCGACTCATGTGAAGCTTGTGATCTACTAAGGCCCCTAGATCCCTTTCACATGTACTACTGGCAAGGCAGGCATCCCCCATCCTACTCTCTGTCCTCCACCACATCCTCTGTTTCACCATGTTTTCCTCTCTGTCCTTCATCCAGATGTGCAAGAGGCATCATCAGAGCTCAAGCACACATTCCAGGCAAAAAGAGCCAAGGGGTGTGTGCACCTGGGGATACAGTGCAGCTTGGGGAAGACTCCCAAGGGCCAGATGGAAAGGCCTGGAGGGTCACATTTGTCCCACGGTTGAGACTCCTTGCTTTATTGTTTCTCTGTCTTCCCAAGAGCAAAGAAGTAGCCCTTTTGCTGCTACCCAGCCCCCAACTCCTGGGGAGACTTTTGCCTATAGACAGGCATGGTATCATCATCCTCATAGGTTTTGCAGATTTGTTGTATCTCAAAAGCCTGCAGAACACGTTTGATGGGGCTGGGCTGTGTGCACCATCCCACTTGAGAACTTTGCTATCCGTCTTTCCAACCTGAGAGCAATTAGCAAACCAGTCACAGGAGGGCGCTAAAGGAAACACTGTGTTTTGTCTCTCTCTGCCTTGATGATGCTCAAGCTCATGCCTCCTTTCTCTCCAGGGGCAAGAAAGGTCCAGACTGTGGACCACATTAGCCCCTGACTTCGTTTTGGGGCCTTGGTCATTAATGATAGCACAAGCCGACAACCTAGGATTTGCTTGTCTCTGTTCTCAAGATGCACCCTTTCCATCCTCCTTTGTCTCACTATAAGAATTGGGAGTTTGCTGCCACCCTTGACAGTGAATATATATATGCCCAAACAATCTTAGCTGCTCTCCTGTGCTAAGTGGGGCAACTCAGTCAGATAGGCAGCATATAAATAATTTATTACAACTATTACCATTACCATTACAGTGGTACCTCGGGTTACATACTTAATTCGTTTTGGAGGTCCGTTCTTAACCTGAAACTGTTCTTAACCTGAAGCACCACTTTAACTAATGGGATCTCCCGCTGCCGCTGCGCCGCCAGAGCACGATTTCTGTTCTTATCCTGAAGCAAAGTTCTTAACCTGAAGCGTTATTTCTGGGTTAGCGGAGTATGTAACCTGAAGCGTATGTAACCCGAGGCACCACTGTACTATTCTGAGTAGATACCACACAGGACTCTGCTGTAAATCAGTGGTTGGCAGACTTAAGGCTTGCACAATCTGCCACATTTTTTCTTAGAACCACATGATGGTGTCTTGTATGCCTCCTTCTAGCAACTCCTGCAGCCAAGCTGGTGCCAAACACCTTGCTCTGCTTTCCTTTGGACCACATCAGCGAGGCAGAGAGGGAGGTCTTCTTGTCCAGGCAGCCCAGGACATCCATACACACTGCCCAGGCTTGCGCCCCAGGGAGGTTACTTTGGTTCTGCTAACACAGTGATTTGACTTCTCCTCCCCATCAAGGTGCACTTTATTATCTCTCAAGACAAACAGATGCCAACAAGGTATAATCTCCCACCCAAAGCCATTAGAATTATAGAACAGGTTGTCTCTGAGCAAATTCTGTGCCTAGGAATTTGTTTTCAGTACCAGAACTGAACTAAGGTAAGATAAACAGCTTTTTTCTTGCTATGGCTACAGAATCCTTGCGTATCTAGTGGGATGCAGGTGGCGCTGTGGTCTAAACCACTGAGCCTCCTGGATTTGCCAACGGGGTGAGCTCCCGTTGCTGTGTCCCAGCTCCTGCCAACCTAGCAGTTGAAAAGCATACCAGGGCAAGTAGATAAATTGGTATCTACTTCTTACTGTGGTGGGAGGGTATATGATGTTTCTGTGTGCTCTTCCAGTCGTCATGGTATCCTGTGTGCCAGAAGCGATTTAGTCATGCTGGCCACATGACTCAGAAAAGCTGGGTGCAGACAAATGCCGGCTCAACTTGGCCTGAAAGTGGAGATGAGCGCTGCACCCCATAGTCGAATTCAGCAGGACTTAACCATCCAGGGTCCTTTACCTTTACCTTAGCTTGCATATCTACTATAAATTACCCATAGACTTTCCAGCAGATCCCCAACTACTTTCTGCCCTTCCCTGCTGAAATTATATATGCCAGGTGAAGTGTCCATAAGGTTGTAACCTTAGGTTGCAGAATCTAGCTTTTCTTCCAAAAAGGTTGAATTCCTCTTCCATTTCCTTCAGGACAACCAATCTTCAGTTAAGAAAAAAGGCAAGTAACAGGTGACTTTATAGAAATGTATAAGATTATGCATGACATGAAGAAAGCGGATAGAGAAAACTTTTTCTCCCTATCATGACACTTGACCTCATGGGCACCCCATGAAGCTGAATCTTGGAAGATTCAGGATGGATAAAAGAAAGGACTTCTTCCTGCAGCATGTAGCTAAACTATGGAACTCCCTCCCAAAGGAGGCAGTAATAGCCACCAGCTTGGATGGCTTTTAAAGAGGACTGGACAAATTGATGGAGGAGAATACTATCAATAGCTGCTAGCCACGATACCTATGCTCTGCCTTCATGGTCAGAGGCAGTAATATTTCTGAATGCCGGTCACTGAAACCACAGGAGGGGAGAGGGCTCTTGTGCTTGGGTCCTGCTTGTGGGTTTCCCATTGGGGTATCTGGTTGGCCACTGTGAGAACAGGATGATGCACTAGCTGGGCCATTGGCCTAATCCAGAAGGGCTCTCCCAGTGGTCTTATACAGGTATGGAAGGAATATGAAACTGGGGGTTATGCCTATTCCAACTTCATCAATGCAACGGGCGTAGGGGGTCTCCTGTTGCATTTAACAGCGTGAGTGAAGCTACTTGCCCGCAAGGAGCCCACAGCTCAGCCCCGCAACCATTCCCGTGGCTTGTGTCCTTGAAGAGCCTGGCTTCCCCCCAAATCTGTGACAGCTGCTGGTGTAACATGAGGGCAGCCAGCGCAAAGTCACTGGTGCGTCACGATAACATGTTTCTTTTTAATGCAGCGGAAGCTGCTTCCCTCACCATGGTTTCTGGGCTGCTGCCTGTGCCATCATTGTGTCTCTCTCTCTTTTCCTGTTTTACATTTCAGGGGAAGCTACAAGGACGAGAAGCCTGGGGCCAGGACTCAGGGCAGGTACTGCGGCTGGTGAAAGTGAAAGAGAGCAGGACCGAGTTGCTTGCGCAAGTCTGCAGCCTGGTGGTGGGTGTCTGCAGCACCTTGCCCAAGGTGAGGTTCCTTATCATGCTGGGGCAGGGCAGGGCCCAAAGTCTTGGGCCACATTTCATCCATATATTTAATGCTGTATCGTATCACTTTAAATCAGTCATGGCTTCCCCCAATGAATTCTGGTAGCTGTAGTCTGCTAAGGGTGCTGAAAGTTGTTAGGAGACACAGAGCTACCATTCCCAGGGCGGGCATGATAGAGTTCTGCATGGCAGGGAGAGAGTGAATAGAGAAGCAAGTTTGACTCCTGCTCTCATGACACTAGAACTTGTGAATATCCAGAGAAGCTGAATGTTGGAAGATACAGGACAGATAAATGAAAGTCCTCCTTTATGCAATGCGTAAAGTATTGCTCTACAGCTCGTGCAGAAACCACCTTCTTGACCATTGGACCCATTATCAGTCTCATCCACTGCGTTTTTTGCACGCAGATGAAGTCCCTAACTCACTGAGGGTTTTTTTTTTTTTAAAAAAAAAATGTTTGTTTGTTTTTTAAATCAGTTATAGAAAATAAAGTAATGAAAGAAGAAAAAGAAAAAAGAAAGGGGGAAAGTGCAAAAAATACATTAAGAAAGAAATAGTATAATACACTAAATATACTCAGTTACATTTCCATACGTTATTATGTAGATAAATAGATAATATGATTGTCCTAATACATATATGATTATTAATAACCTATTATATTCTGTATAAACTTGTTTCTGATGTCAGTATATTTGTCCAAACAAAGGCTGCGTCTGTAAGCAACCCGTTCATGTTATCATGTTATCAGTCCATTGGGCTCATGTCTTTATTCTCCCAGTTCATCGATTCCAGTCTCTTGGCCACTGTTAGGGTGTGTAGAATCCACTTTCGTTGTCCAATTGTCGGCTTCTATACAATGGGTATATAATAGAAAAGAGTATTTTCCTCCGAAAATTTCAAAATTGCCCCCACAGTCATATTTATATAATCCACAATTTTCTCCGCATACTTAGTGAGTACGGAGCACTGTAAAAACATGTGTTTCAAAGAGGCATTATCCTTACTAAATCTCCACCAAACAGCTACATTAGACAAGTCTTTTTTATACAAACATAATGGAGCCAATAAATTGATACCATTGCTACAGAGGCTAAAATATTTTCCCACTGATTAGGTGGTTTTGGACAATCCAGTTCTTTATTCCAATCATTTCTTAATTTCTGCATAACGAATTTATTGATAATAAATATCTGTAGAAAGTGATCAGTGTTTTTTTTAGTTTCAAAAGATTTATCCAATTGTTCCGATATCTCCAGTGTTTCAGAAGCTGAGAAAGCTGCTAGTCCAAACACGGCTGTTAGATGATGTTATAGTTGCAGATATTGCCATTGGGCTTCATCTGATAGATGATATTTATCTCTTTCAGCTCATGTTCACTTGCATGATTCCTGTTCCTGACCTTGGACAAATGTGCAGATTGATGCATTTCCCTTTCCTATTTCCAGATCTGACAGAATTCTCTGACATCCCTAGTCTAGATAGACAAATAGACTGACCTGATGTAAGGCAGTTTTCTGTGCCTTGGAGGGAAGTGTAAGATGGAAGCGCTTCATCTTGTGGGGGTGTCATGTAGGACAATACAGGCTCCTTGTGCCAGATATATCATGGAAGCACCAGCAGGCATGCTAAAGCTTGTGTCCTCACTTTTAGATCTCTCTGTGTTGGACCAATGAACCCCTGAGAGGAGAACAAATGTTTTGCACTGGTATCTTTGTGGGGATTCAGTTTCCTAGCAGAAAAATCCATGGAACATCCCTTATTTGCAACACAAATGGGAGAGAACTAGGGGGGCAGGGAATGTGGGCTGTCATATCCAAGGCTTGCGCAAGAGATGGCCTTGATAGCTTCTACTTACTGTGGCTTCTCTCAGTTTTCCCAGGCAGCTGTTGTTCCTGGGGCATAGTGTAGAGAGTGTCTGTGTGTGTTTGTGTGTGAAATCTACATTTCCTCACAGAGACAACTGTGCCCAAGCTTCCTCCTCTCAGACCAGATTTTGGGATAACCATTTCCTGCTTCTCTCATGGCAGAGCTCCATGGGCTGTTAGAAGGTGGAAGCGTGCTGATATAATAGTGCCTCTGTAACATACAGTGTGCGTTCTGGAGCTGGGGGTGCCTAGTGGAAAGAGCTTTGAGGTTCCTTTGTTTCTGGGGTCAATGGCAGGAGTTAGGGGTTACTCTCACTGTTGGACTGTTAGTGTCTGGAAATAGGCCTTTGCTGTGACAGTGCAAAGGACCCACCTTAAGAAGGACATACCTTGACCTCCCACTGGAACACCACGGAATAAAGTGCACCTATGTGTGTTGGACCAGTGGCATCATGTGCAGTGTCTCCATGTCACGGAGGAGAAGTGACTGCGGTAACAGAGCTGTTGTAACTGAGCAGGTGGTACCGTATCACAGACCTCTGCAAAGTTTCTGGTGTTTGCTTACAACAGGCGTAGTGAACCTTGGGGGGAATGTGGCTCTCCAGTCCTCTCTATGTGGCCTTTGGGACTCTCCCCAGGCCACATGCCCTTTCCTGCCACAAACACCCCCTCAGCCACACCCTCCTCCCCAGCCATGCCTCTCAATGGCCTTGCTTTGAGGATATTTGCCTGGCTGGAATGCATCGTTGAATTCTGATAATGCCTCTTGCTAATGTACAAAGGTAAATTTTATATGTGTTGCTGCACCCACTTTTGCATCTGGTTCTGCCCACCACTGGGAGGTAGGCCTGTCAGAAGGGAATGTGGCCCCTGAGCTAAAAGAAGAAGAAGTTCCCCGCTCCTTGCTTAGAGGAACAACAACATGCCAGTTTAGGTGGATGACAAGAGCAAGCCACCAGTAACTCACACTGAGCAAGCTGGATTTAACTATTTATTAGCAAAACAGGATCTGCACAGGAGTGTGAGGCCTAATGAGTAAAGCAACTAAGGTCTTGTCCCCATGAAGCAGTTGCCGAGACTAAAGATCCCCGCCCCCCTACAGCCGGCTATGTTTCCTCCTTTCCAGGGTTTCCTCCAAGAAATCGGAAACAGTGCCTGCATGCAGCCAACCTCTCCTCTGCCCTTTTCATGCATCTCCTGGTTCTGGGAGACAAGTGCGGAGGGGGAGCTTGTTGCAGCAGGAGGGGGAGACACTTGTGACTCTTCACCAGCCAGACTCATCTCTGACTCTTGGCTTCCCTCCTCCCACTCTCCTGCTTCAGCTTCTGCCTCTTGATTCTGGTCTTCTCTCTGCCACAGACTTTCCCTGTTCACGAAGACTTGCTACCTCTTCCGCTTCTGACACATCCTCTTCCCAGTCTTCTCCCTCTGACCACTTATCTTCATCCCACCACCAATCCCTGGGCTCTGAGCCTTCTTTCCTTGGGGGTTCCCTAGCTGGTTTCTCCCATCTTTCCTCTGTGTCTAACCAGTGCATAATAACTGAGGAGCCATCTAGATCAGCCCATGTTTTGTCCCAGCTGGGGAACAGTGGTCTAGTCAAGTGGGGCCTAGCCACAGAACACCAGGAACACCAAGAACCCCAGGTCACATATCACTAGCACAAGTTCCAGTTTTAAGAAGCAGAGTCAGCACAACCATAGGTTGGAGTGCAGCTAGGCAAGATCAAAAGCAACAGAGTGTAAGTCCAGATAAGCAAAGTCAGGCAAAGCCCCAAGGTGGAGCAGACTTGAATGTTGGTCCAAGAACCATCAAACTCAAGTCCCATCTACACAAAGTCATTTAAAGCACTGTAGTTTGTCAAGGGCACTGGGAATTGTAGCTCTGTGAAAAGCAAACTACAGTTCCTAGGATTTTGTGAAGGGGGGGGGGGTAAGCCATGCGCTTTAAATATGTTTGGTGGAGATTTGACTTATCAATGGCTATTAGCCATGATGGCTATGCTCTGCCTCCTCAGTAAGTGGCAGAATACCACTTCCTGGGAGAGTACTGTTTTGCTCAAGTCTTCCTTCTGACTTTCCCACTAGCATCTTGTTGGCCTGAGGATCCCCACCGACCCTCCCTCCAGGGAGTGAGTTTTCAGAGCTTAGGTGCCTTGTGCTCCCTAAACCCACTTTGGATAGTGGGATGAACAGCTTTTCCCATGCTATCGCCCAACAGCTAGGAATCCCAAGCATTCTGTAACTCACAACCCAGCAGAATATGCTGTTTGTTTGTTTTTTTGTTTCATGTGCCAATGCGTCAGATCATCCCAGTGCACTTCAAGCATGAAAAAGGTTTTCTCCAGAAGGTCAAATTCACTAGTTAGTGACCATGCAAAGCCATTGTTGGAGTCTTAAAGGCCATTTTGTGGATTTATCTGCTGTGGTTAATGGTCAGCAGTAGATCACTCCTCCCAGCATGAATTTACTTAATCCTTGAAGAAAAAAACGCCAACGCTTTTTTTACTGCCTTTCCTGGAGTTGCATTCATTAACCATGCATTTCACAAAGTAATGCTTTCTCTGCTAGCAGTTCTGTGGTTGAACTTGTCATGGAGGTAGGGTCGAGCAGGATGGATCCTGAGGGAGAAGCCCACCCTAAGTGAGGTTTTTCATCCAGGGATCAGAATTTTGGGGGTGCACAAGGCAAGAAGGCAAGAATCATTTCAAAAGGGAAGGGTCATGGCTCAAGTGTTAAGCCACCCGCTTAGAATGCAGAAAGCCCCGGGTTCAATCTCTGTCATCTCCAAGGTGGGCAGGCGGAGACCCCTGTCTGAAACCCTGGGAGAGCCACTTCCAATCAGAGTAGACCATACTGAGCTAGATGGGCCCAGTGACTTTAAGTCAGCCTAAGGCTGAGGGTCTGTGTTTCCAACTGGGTTGGAAATCCCTGTTTCTCTGCCAGGTTGGTTTGGCTTTAGGGCAGGGGCAGAAGGAGGGCAATGGCTCTTCTGGCTCAATCTCTGCCATCTCCAGTTAAGCAAAGTTTCAGATAGCAAATGAGGAAGACCCTTCCTTCCTGCCGGCCAGTTTAGGCAGTGCCAGCCTAGATGGGTTGATAAAACCCAGCTTCCTGTGTTCACCTGTGAAGAGGAAAAGGGCTGATCAGATCAGAGGGAGATGGGGCATGTAAATTGGCACAGGCGTCCTTGGGGGCGGGGGCAGAGGGGCTATACTAGGCCACAAGTGGATCCCCAAAGCGTTGCTGATTCACGTGGGCTTCTCTCCCCTCCTGACATGTTCCTGCTGCTGCCTAGCAACCCAGCTGCTGTCTGCATCAAGCCAGGAGACAGACTGCGGCTGGGCCCAATCTGTGTGCCTGGCCCGGATTTCTTTCTTTTGGGGAGGGGGTGGGGAGAGGAGAAAGGGTAGATTTGGAATCTGGGGCTGCTCTCTCTTAAAGCTTTGGAAGGAGACGAAAGCCCTCAGCTCACAGAGAATTTCCATGCTGTGGTAAGCTCATCAAGCTCCCATGATCACACGGTGCTATTAATTAGAATTATTACTCCTATTAGCCACAGGGTTTTTCTTATTATTATGGGTAAGACTGCAGGCACAGTCCTCATGGTCTTGCAGTACAGTGGTACCTCGGGTTACATACGCTTCAGGTTACAGACTCCACTAACCCAGAAATAAAGCTTCAGGTTAAGAACTTTGCTTCAGGATAAGAACAGAAATTGTGCTCTGGCGGCGCAGCAGCAGCGTGCTTCAGGTTAAGAACAGTTTCAGGTTAAGAACGGACCTCCAGAACGAATTAAGTGCGTAACCAGAGGTACCACTGTATTCTCACTTGAAGCAGAGGCATTTGAATATTGCTGTCGTCATTTATATATAAAAAAGAATTTTATATGTAAATCTTTATTTCTTTATTTTATATGTACCAAAAAGCTTCAGGGGTGGGGGACCACCAAGAGAACCCCCGAAACATCTCAGTGGAAGCCGTGCATGCTCAGAGGACTCTGAATGCTGACTGTTAGGGAAAACAGGAGGAGAGGTGTCATGGAATGGCATTACCAGAGTGAGATACTCTCTACTGCAACATTTTGTTGCAGCTTTCACTTCTATATGCTAATATTGGGTTCCTCCAGGCAACATGTATATTGAGCGTTTGTCCGGATTTGCTTGCACAAAGCTTGCATGGAGGTTAGATGTTACCAACTATTTACTGAGCATTCATTCTGATTTGTTTGTGGAGAAGAGATTCGATGACGATGCATCAAGCAACTATTCTATTGCATTTTCCTCTAGTGCATTTTCCTCATCACTTTCCTTCCTGCAAAAGGTCCAGTTTTCCAAGGGGAAACAGGTTTTGTTGCACAGGGCCATTGAATGAGCATTGATTGCTTCATCTAAATTTGCCTGGATGTGACTGAATCCCAAGATCACCACAATCTGGAAGTGACCAGACGTGAGAGCTCCCTCTGGAGGCATTTACGCAAGCATTCTGCCATGTGCAGAGTGATTTAAGAGTGGAGCAAAGTCTGAACTACATGCTCCTGATGAATATTATATATATATATAATATTATACACACACATATATATAATATCACATAATCTTAATATAAAATCATAATATCACACAATCATAATACACGATCACACTATCATAATATGATATCACACAATGATATCATACATAAAATCATCACACAGTCATATCATGTAATATGATCATTAGTGAAGGAAACTAACCCCTTCCTATATCCAGCTACTCCAACAAATGTTGCTGGTGACCAGCATAAAATGGAAGATATTTCCTTTGCCTCTGCCTAAAATTCATTTTGCATTGACCAGCCTGGGTGTGCAGGGTGCGTTGATGAAGGCTATGATATTCAGTGATGCTATTGTGATATGATTGTGTATGTGATATTGTGATGTTGTGATTGTGTGATTGTATGACATCATAGTGTAAATGACTGTGATATTATGATCGTATGATATGACTGCATTATTTAATTATGTGATTTGTGGTATTATCATATGAACTTGTAAACAGGGGCATTTGCAAGGGCATTTAGTGAGGGAGTTTGAGGTGGGGACCCAGAGTGCTGTCTAATGGTGTATGTAGGACACCAAGATACAGCAATGTTTAAATGCCTCCAGGGAAATATGCTCCCGTTTGGAACTCTTAGTAACTTCTCTACTTCAAGTGAGAATATTGTAAGACCTAGAGGACTGTACCTGCAGTCCTACAAATAATAATAATAAAAACCCTGGGTTTCTCAAAAACAAGTCATGCCAGACAAATCTCATTCCTTTCCATATATATATAGAGAGAGAGAGAACCTGAAGAGTTCCTCATCATCCTGGAAAAAAGTGACAAGTGGGAATCTGCAGGGTACTGTCCACCCAACACACACTGTGCCAGTGGCTAGTTGGCTATCTCTCTGCCTTCAGCTGAGTTGGTCTGGTATCCAAATGGTGAAGGGCACAAGATAGGAGGTGTTCTGTGCCAACAGACATGGCAGTGAGCATGTTTGTGAGGCTGGGAAAGGGCTCCTGCATCTCTGACTTGTGTGCATAGAGGAGGGAAGAAAATGCCTTTATCCCCAAATCTGTTGACCCTGCCATGAAAATGAGGCTTGAAGCCATGATTGTCTAACCCCTGCTGGGTTTTTCTGCTGTCTACTGCCCCTGTTTGAGCTTTCTAGCCAGTTCCACCCCAGTGGCATGGGGCAGAAGTATCAGATAGTGGCTTAGCAGAATGAGCCCCCCCCCCCAAAAAAAACCCCACAGCATTTCTGGCTTATTACATTTTCAAGCGTGTCAAGTAACGCACAATACATCATCAAGCTTTAGGTAGAAAGACATGGGCACCATCCCTGCTGGACCCCCCATGCCAGCAGTTACATCGGGAGGGGGGAGTGTTTGGGGGGTTTTCAAGCCAAAGTTGTTTTTTTGGCAGGGGGGGATTTGGGGGAGGGTGGCAGCTAGAGAAGGGGCAGTTATCTCTCTCCTCCTAAATCCCACCCCCACCCCAAAAGTCACTGTAGATAGGTTTGGGGAAAGCCTTCTGTTGGCTACAGAAGAAGGCCTCTGTTATTCTGGGCCATCATGCTGGAGCTTCAACTATATCACATCCAGCAGTTACGGTATGTTCTGTGCACTCAGCAGAGCAGCCATGATGGACCAAGATGGATAACACTGTGGCATGTCTGTGTCTCTCTTGTACAAGCTTGTTTGGTCCTTTGTGGCTGTAGCACTTGGGACTTTTTAGTGTAGATAAAAGGCAAGTAAGAGGCAACATGATAGAAGTTCATAAAACAAAGCATGGCATGGAGAAAGCGGACAGACAGAGAAGAGTTCTCATCCCTCTTTCATAACACTAGAACTCACAGACATCCAGTGAAGCTGAATGTTGGCAGATTCAGGGTGTATCAAAGAAAGTCCTTCTTCATGCAGTACAAAGTTAAGCCACAAACTCGTTCCCCCAAGAGACAGTGATGGCCACTAACCTGGATGGCTTCAAAAGAGAAATAGGCAGATCGTTAGAGGAGGAGAGGGATATCAATGGCTACTGGACATGATGGTTATGCCCTGCCTCCATAGTTGGAGGCAGGAATGTTTTCAAATACTAGCTCCTGGGTCTGCAGAAGGGCAGGGTGCTCTTGTGCTCAGTTCCTGCTTGCCAGCTTTCCTTTGAAGCACCTGGGTGGTCTCTGGGAGAAGAGGAATGTTCCTGGATGGGGTGGGTCATTGGGCTGATCCAAGATCTTACAGTTGTGCACATATTTCCTGCTTCCGATAAGGTTCCAGGAGACCTTGACGTTCCAATCCGAGTTGCAGAAAACAGTCCTGTAGCCTAAACAAAGATCTGTGGTTTGTTTGTTTGTTTGTTTGTTTGTTTTTTAATTGTGTGATTCTCACTCTCCATTCCACTGACTCTCCGATGAGTAAAAATTGAATCTCACTAGGATCCAGTGATCATTTAGGACATTGATCAGGATTTGGCATGGGATGCAATGGTGTTGATTGCCATACTGCTGCTATTCTATTCTGTTGCAAGTTGCTTGGAAATCTATGGGAACGAGTGACCACCAAGTCTAATACTAATGATATCAATTATATTAATATTTCTTGCAAGCCTAACTTCAACAAGATTGAAGAGCAGTGAGGACAGCATTCTATGGGTGCCATGGAAGGCTCATATGCCCACATTATCAACCCATGCAATGCATCACCTAGTGAATCCAGAGTAAAAAAAATGGCCCAGCTGCATCCATGTTATCCATGTGCTTTTCTGGGAATAACAGCACATAATAGTTGGGTGCTTCAATGGTGGAGCATCTCCTTTGCATGCAGAAAGGCTCAGATTCAATCCCTGGCAGCTCCAGGTGTGGCTGGGAGAAAACCCTTGTCTATAAGCCTGAAGTGCTGCTGCCAGTCAGGGCAGGCAGTACTGGGCTAGATGGATCAATGACTTGAATGGGTATATAGCAGCTGCTTATGTTCACAGCCAACACATATTTGCATTGTATTTTGGCAGGCAGTTATTGGGTTACAAATTAACTGCAGCTCTTGCTTTTTATCCTAATGCTACTAGTCATGGGGAGCAGAGCTCCAGAGACATGTGTGCAGCCTACAAAAGGAGGTTGTTTTGTGAGAATCTGAAATAGCCTTGCAACATTGGTTTTGCCCAGGACTAAATTTGCTGTGGTGCTAAGAAGTATGAAAAGTGATGCCACAACTAAAAATACACTTTGGGGCTTAATTGCTAGGAGGAAACCCCCGTGTAGTGCAGGACTTCCGTGCAGATGTTGTCCACTTCTTACTACCAGCTGCAAACTGCAGGTGGAAGCTGAACACATGTGAACATCTGCAAACCAACCAGAGATGCTCTTCCACATCACCAAGATGGAGCAGGCAAGCCCTGCTGGTGTCAACTTTGTATGCAGTTTGAGAGGAGTTGCTACAAAGGAATTTTAAAAATAGTGAGCAGTACGAAAACAGGTCAAACCCAAAATATGGTTATTTATCAGCTCTGCATGTGATAGTTGCCTACGTGTGGGGTGCTTCATGTGCCTCACAGCTTCTGCATCCAGGCTATCACACCTTGTTGAATTTGTCTGAGAAAGCTGAGAGAGCAATGCGGATCAGTGGTTAATGTGTTGCACCCAGGAGACTTAGGTGCAAACCTCCACTTAGCCATTGAGTTTCAGTGGGGTGTGGAACCCTCTTCACAATCCAATGTGGGAATGTCGGGAAACAAATTTAGGATTGGAGAAGTTAGAAGCTGAAATTGACAGTTTTGTGACCTGAGTCCTTTAATTTTTCCTCAATCACATTTCTCCCATCTTCCTCCCCACCCACTCACCCCACCACGTTCCTCAGGATGAGCAGGGAGCTTGCAGCTGCTGAGTTAAAATTAAACTTGCGTAGATTAGCATCTTGGCCCAGCGCCCTCACCTCCCTCTGCACACCCCTCCCTGCATCTCTCTGGCATCCTCATCCAGCCTCACCCTTCTCCTCACCATCACAGCCTTCGCATCCTCTGCGGTTGAGGATTCCCTCCCCACTCCCCAAAGCAACAACAACAACCCACGACTGATACCTATACCAGGACTCTCGAAATAAGGCAAAAGCAACCACAGGCTAGGCTAAAATGGATTTTCCTTTCGTGGATCACCATGAAGGAAATGGAAGGCCAGCATAATTAACTCCAAAGTAGAGAGAGAAACAGTAGGTAACCCCCCAGGGGTGGCACCCTCAGAAGTGGCATTGTAGGCATTAGCTGAGGGTGCTCCCCCATTCATTCACAGGAGCCCCCTGGGTTTGCTACAGTGAGGAGGTGGACTCGGTGAGGAGCACTTCCCCTACCCTGCACCTGAGTATCTATCTCAGGTGTGGAGGAATTTTTCAGCGCTCCAGCAGGTGCTGGGGTGATGGGAGTTGCAGCTTAGCCACATTTGGAGGGCTGGAATTTTCCCCATACCTAATCTATATGGTGCTTGGTGTCTGGCAAATGAGTGGCATTATTTGTGAGCCTAGGCCCCCTTCCTGGAGATTTCTGGATTCCTTTCCATCCCATGGGAAACCAAGAGACTGTTCTTTCTGGGGCCTCCTTGCAGCAGCAGAGCTTAGAATTTGAATTGTGCTCTGCTGCTCCCTTTGATATACATATCCGTGTCTGCTGGAGGGGTACCTTAGCCTATCACAGCAAAAACAGCAAATGGTCTTATGGCAGCTTCCACCATACACAGTTTTGCAGGATTGTAATCATGAAGAAGTAAATCTGTGTCATCTTTAAGGTGTGCTACAGTACTCTTTAGGGACGCGGGTGGCGCTGTGGTCATCCTCTTTGGTTGCAGTAGTCAAATTTTGCATGATGGCTCCTGAGATCAAGGTGGAGGTTTTGGACTTAGTTTGGATGCAATTGGATGCCAGCTTGAATCAAAATGGCTAGCTAGACCTCCGAAAGTTGCACTGACCTTAAGCACTGATTGCAAAACTGCACTGGGTTGTTTTTTGGGGTGGGGGTGGGGGTGGTTCTTACAACGCTGGGTATGAGGCTGGCACTAATACATAATAAACAGAAATGTTAAAGTAATTCTCATAAAATTGCATAATTAGCGACATCATAAAAATCCCCACTGCTGTTTTAAGCTGCTTCTTCCTCCATGTATCCACATGGCACATTCAGGAATGTGTGTTGGTCCCTGGGCTGGACTGCAAGGTGGCTGTCAAATGCACAGTTATTGCTTCTGGTGAGAAATGCACCCTTCATAACAGACTTATTAGAGGCTAGGCTGCACCCATGGCAGAGCTGGGGAAATATTCAGCCAAACCTCCTTTTCCAAGGTAACAGTGGCAGAATATTTCTTCTGCAAGCAACAGAAAACCTAAAAATGGTTTCTAGGGCCTGGGTGCCTTTAAGAACTGTTGGCTGCTGCAATTCCAGTTCTCCTGCTGATTGGCTAGCGGGTGAGTGGGCAGGGAAGAGGAGGGAGCAGCCATTCAGAAATCTGCTGCATTAAGTCCCTTATTTAAAGGAGAAAGAGCAGGGGGTGGCTGAAGGAACAGCCTAGCTCTCCATTGCTACTCTGCTCCCCTCCCATTCACTGTTGGCCTGGCTGCTTTCCCAAAGGTCTGTGTGACATTGCCACGCCAGTTTTATCATCCCAGAGTACAGACAACAGATTGCTGGGGAATGTTCTGGGGCTGTAGGGGTGCTCTGGGACTCCGCAGGGGAAAGGGCCAGTTTTCCCTAAAATTCTGAGTGGTGGATGAGCACATCCTCCAGAGACACCCACTGTTAGAGGCAGGCTGTCTCTCAACATCAGCAGCTGGAAACCACAGGGAGGGAGAGCCGCTGTTGCACTCAGATTCCTGCTTCTTAGCTTCCCACATGCATCTGGTTGACCACTGTGAGCACAGGATGTTAGACCAGGTGCCCACCCTCTTAGCCTGATCCAGAAGGGCTTTTCTTTTCTTTTCTTTTCTTTTCTTTTCTTTTCTTTTCTTTTCTTTTCTTTTCTTTTCTTTTCTTTTCTTTTCTTACTTTCTCTTCTTAAGACAGGTGGCACCTTAAAGCCTCAGCCCATCACACTGGAAGCTGCTGGCTGGCTAAGCCTGTGAGGTGTCAGTTGCATTATATGAACATTGAGGATTTGCAGTAGTATTTCGCTTTCCCTCTAAGTTGAAACCCAGGAAGTTTCACAGTATCTCTTTCTACTCAAAGCATCTCTCTTGCAGCCAAGAGGAGGGCACAGGAAGGTAACAGGCAGAGGCATACTTAGGCTCCCTTGCACCCTTGGCAAGGTGCTATATCAGCCTCCTCGTCCCTTGTGCCCTTGGCAAGGAGCTCTTACAAGGCACCCAAATGAGCTTGGGCATCTTGCCTGGCCACCCAGAGCACCCATGGAAGAATGGCCTGGGGAGCATGCAGGTGGCTGGGTGGGTGGGCCACAGTGGAGAGGTATGAATTTTGCACATCTGCCCTGGGCCTGCACCCTTGGTGGGGGCCAGCATAGGCTACCCTTAGGTACACCTCTGGTAACACCCTTCTTTGGGGGTAAGATTGTGAGCTGAGACAAACCCACCTCCTTTCTGTCCTCTTTTTCCAGGCTTCATTCTTTCCACCCTTTGTGACTTGGCCCCCTGTTTCCAGCCACCTTAGGAATGTGATGTATTGCCCAACAATCCAGCAGGGAAGGTCAAGCAACCCCCTCCCCCAACAATATGGAAGCTAGTGGCTCTTTCCCTCGAAGCATGATATGGAAGCAGTAGCTTATGCACAAGAGGAAACTGCTACAGAAGAGGGAAGAAGTTAGCTCTGTGGTAGAGCATCTGTTTTGCATGCAAAAGGTCCCAGGTTCAGTTCCCAGCATCTCCAGGCAGGGAACTGATTCTGCTGAGTGGGGCCCTGGGCTTGTGCCCCAGATTCCTGATCTGACACCACCAGTTTACCACACCCCACCTCCACCACCACCCTTTCCATATTCTAAAATTCTAGGTTGAGCTGGATCAGGCATAGGCAAACTCGGCCCTCCAGATGTTTTGGGACTACAACTCCCATCATTCCTGACCCCTGGTCCTGTTAGCTAGGGATGATAGTTATAGTCCCAAAACATCTGGAGGGCTGAGTTTGCCCATGCCTGAGCTGGATGGAAGAGGCAGTTAGAATAAAAGCCTTGGAGTTAGTCCTAGCTAATGTCTGAAAATGGTGCCTTTTCAAAGTCTACATGGCTTAAGAGCACAGCTATTCTATCCAAAACCCTAACAGGTTTATGGCCAAGCACAGCTAACCTAGTGAGATGCAGTGTCACCCAGTTTGCGAAGTAGAAACATCAATAAATCACACCTTAAATCAGGGGCTTGCAGAACTTTAGCCTAGATGTTTTGGGACTTTTTAGTTTAAACAAAAGGCAAGTGAGAGGCAACATGATAGTAATGTGTAAAATTGTGCATGGCGTCGAGAAGGTGGAATAGAGAAAAGCATCTCCATCCCCATCGTTTAGCCCAGACACTGAGGTCCACCTTTGAGGGTTTTCTGGCGGTTCCCTCACCAGGCCCTGTCAAATGTCAAGGTGATAAATAACTGTGTAACCTTTAGAAGACATTTGAAGGCAGCCCTGTATTGGAAAGTTTTAATGTTTGACATTGTGTGTGTGTGTGTGTGTGTGTGTGTGTGTGTGTGTGTGTGTTCTGTTGGAAGCTCCCCAGAGTGTCTGGGGCAACCCAATCAGGTGAACAGGGTATAAGGAATCTGTTGTTGTTGTTATCATTATTAGAACTTGGGGCTATCCATTGAAGTAGAATGTTGGAAGTTTGAAGACAGACAAAACAAATTCCTTCTTCACACAGTGCATAGTTCAACTATGGAACTCTCTTTCAAGGAGGCAGTGATGGCCACCAATTTGGGTGGTTTTTATAAAAGAATGAGAGAAATTGGTTCTACCTGCACTCTCAGAGGCAACAATGCTTCTGAATTCCAGTTGTTGCAGAGAATGTTGCACTCAGGTCCTGCTTGTGTGCGTCCCATAGGCCTCTGTGAGCACAAGAGGTTGGACTAGATGGGCCATTGGTCTGATCCAGCCATGGGCATAGCCAGGATTTATTTTAGGGGGGCAAGCTTTATGTTGTTGTTGTTCAGTCGTTCAGTCGTGTCCGACTCTTCGTGACCCCATGGACCAGAGCATGCCAGGCACACCTATCTTTCACTGTCTCCCGCAGTTTGGCCAAACTCATGCCAGTCGCTTTGAGAACACTGTCCAACCATCTCATCCTCTGTCGTCCCCTTATCCTTGTGCCCTCCATCTTTCCCAACATCAGGGTCTTTTCTAGGGAGTCTTCTCTTCTCATGAGGTGGCCAAAGTACTGGAGCCTCAACTTCAGGATCTGTCCTTCCAGTGAGCACTCAGGGCTGATTTCTTTAAGGATGGTTAAGTTTGATCTTTTTGCAGTCCATGGGACTCTCAAGAGTCTCCTCCAGCACCATAATTCAAAAGCATCAATTCTTCGGAGATCAGCCTTCTTTATGGTCCAGCTCTCACTTCCATACATTACTACTGGGAAAACCATAGCTTTAACTATACTGTACGGACCTTTGTCAGCAAGGTGATGTCTCTGCTTTTTAAGATGCTGTGTAGGCAAGCTTTATATGGAGGGGCAAAACCAAGTTATCTGCTATGCAATTGTTCAGTTAATTAAGTATTCATTTACTTGATTTAGGAGAGACAGCTGTCCCGCTGGCTACGCCCATGGATCCAGCTGGCTCTTCTTACATTCTTAAAAGCTAATCACGCAGATCTCAGCTTTTGTGGGGCCAGCTTCCGACATTACGGAATGGTGATTTGCTTCTTTCCCACTCACACCTAGTAAGGGAGAAGAGGATTGGAGAAGAAATGCAAGCAGGTGGGCTGGAAATGGGTGGTGTTTTTCTGGTAGGTGGGGGAAGAATATGCAGGGAGGTCTGTGCTGAGTGAAGAAATGCCACCTTTTTGACTACCAGCAGGCCTAGTTTTTTTGGGGGGGGGAGCTAAGCCCATAAGATGCAACCTCTGGAGGGAACTGTGTTGCTAACCCTGGGCAAAAGAGTAGTTAAGGCTTGCAAGTCGGAATGGAGGAATGAACACTGTATCCTGGCATAGGAGATGAGAATGGAACAGGGCAGGCTTAGGGATGGGGGAGCTTTAGACTGTTGATGGAGGCAGGGGCAGGTGGAGTGCCCTCTCTTAGTCCTAGGTCTAGTTCTCTGCACATATTTGTTTGTTCCGTTAAATATTCTATATGTGACCACTGGATAGATCAGATGTTAGAGCATGGTGCTGATAACATCAAGGGCACAGGTTTGATCCTTGTATGGGACAGCTGCATATTCCTGCATTTCAGGGGGTTGGAATAGATGATCCTCAGGTTCCCACCCAACTCTGTGATTCTATGTTTCCCACCTTTCCTGCAAGGAGTCCAAGGAAAAGTAATATAGTTCCCTCCCTCCAAAAGTAATATAGTCCCACTACAACCCTGGAAGGCAGGTCAAACTGAGAGATGGTGACTGGTCCAGGTTCACCCAGCGAGCTGTCCCTGGGCTTCTAGTCTGACTGATCCCTACCTCGCATTGCAGTCCCTTAAACCCACTTGGAACCCGAGGTCCTAATATGCTTAAGAACCCAGCGTGGTGCAGGGGGTTAGATTTCCCTCTGAAGACCTGAGAAGTCAAATTCCCTCCCCCGGGGCAGTGAGGGCAGAGCTGGCAGGGTGACCTTGAGCCAGTAGCCTTATCTCAGGCTGACGTACCTCACAGGGCTGTAGTGAAGATAAAACGCGTGCGGGGGGTTGGTTGGAGAAGCGAGAAATGTCAAGCTAAGGGAAACCTCGGTGGGCTGCCTCTGTGCCTTTAAGGACCCCCCTGATTAACATTCTCGGCGCTGCCGCGGCCTCGCGCGCTCATTGGCTGCGGCGCGCAGAACGGGGAGGCAGGCGAGCCAGGGATGCGCTCGCCTCCTTCCTTTCCCGTCTAGGGACCGAACGCAGCATCAGCACCAGCCTCAGCATCCTCGCCATCCTACGGCCCGGGTGAAGCTGCCTCGCAGCAGCGCCTGCTTTAGCGCCTGACCTCGCCTGGGGAGGAACGGGGCTTGTTTTGCGACCGATCCCCGCAGCAGCGGCAGACGACACGCGAAGGGAGGCTGCCGCTGCCGCTGCCGCTGCCGCTTCGGTAAAACCGCTCCTTCTTATTCCTCCGTACTTGGCAGGGGCTGAAGGGCTGGGCGATGCGGCGATGCCGCCGCGATGATGCGCTGACGACGCTGCGCCTTCGGAACTAACCGGGGTGTGCGCGCTCGCTGCTCGCCCTCCCCCCGCGCCGCGAGGAGGAAGAGGAGGCGGAGGGGAGACGGTGGTGGTGGTGGCTGTGGTGGTGGGGGGCTCTCCCCCCATCCTCCCCATTGTTTCTGGGTTGCTGCGCGTAGGCAGGCTCGGTTGGACAGGGACGACAAGATGCACAAGCACCACCACTGCTGCCGGTGCCCGGAATGCTACGAGGTGACGAGGATGGCGGCTCTCCGGCGCATGGAGCCCCCCAGCTACGGCGAGTGGCAGCAGCAGGAGCAGCAGTACGCGGGCGGGTATGGGGGCTACGGCTCGCAGACCCTACCCTCGCAAGCAGGGGGCGCCACTCCCACAGCGCGTGGCAAGGGCAAGCTCATCCCCACCTCCCGCTGCGACAACGCGCCCCCTGCGCCCCCCAAGCAGGGCCCGGCCAAGAGCTGCGGAGGAGGTGGAGGTGGGACCCCCAAGATGAACGGAGGCAGCCCTGGCTGGTGGCCCGAGTGTACCTGCTCGAACCGCGACTGGTATGAACAGGTGGGTGCCTCTTCGGAAGAGGAGAAAAAGGCAGGGCAAGGCGCTAGTCCGGAGAATGGCATCCGTGCCAGGCGGAAGGGAGCTTTTCTTTTGGGCACATGGCTTACCCACCGGCGCCAGGGTTTAGTGCTACCCTTACTAGCGTGCCCGGGAGGGAACCCGCACGCCCAATCAGCTGCGGGCACCTCTTTGCCCCAGTGCTCCATGTCTATCTCCTTATATAACCCAGCTGAGGCTCTTGCCCTCTTTCCCATCTCCCCCCTCCTTCTCCAAGGACCTGGAAGACACCCCCTCCCTTATTTGCCTCCTGCACCGGCAGCCACCCCCACCCCGCACACACCCCAGCCAGCTGAGAAAATGGATGGAGCCCGCATGCTTTGCGAGGCAATAAAATGGAGGCTGGGTTTGTCCACCACCTTTCCTGAGCCTGCCACGTTCTCTTGGCTGTCATCACCACCTCCCACTCGAGGTCGTCTGGCTTCTGCCAGCCTCCGAGCAGGGGTCAGAATGTGCTAGGGCGGGTGAGCAGGGGGGGCCAGGCAGATGCACTCCGATGACCCATCCACCCCCGCTGTATTCTTCATCCCAAACCCACGCATCCACCTTGGCAACGGAGACCCTTGCTTTGCCTAATCCCATTTCTCCATGTTTTCTCCTGGCGTTTATATCCTCAATGTGCCCCATTGCCATAGGTCTAAGTGCCTGGATGACCACACTGGGGGAATGTGGTGTGTGTGTGGGGGGGTGCCTTCTGCCTCCCCCTCTCCCGTTTGGCTGTCAGATAGATTTCAGGAAGTGCAAGCATCCCTCCCAAGATGGCAGTGATAAGATGCGCGCGGGTGGGGGGGTGGGGATAGAGAGAGAGAATGAGAACAGCTCTTCTGCTGATATTGCTGTCCAACCGAGCAGTGCTGGTCAGAGAAGGCTGCCAGGAAAGAGAAAGAAAGAAAGGAAAGAAAGAAGAGAGGGAGCCAGATATGACTGCCTAAAGAAACATGCCCCCCCCCTCCCAGCCATCCATCAGGCAGAGCGAGGGCTGGCCCTGGTCGTGCACGCTGCATGCACAGTACGCCACGCGAGGATGTGCGCCGCGCCTGAACATGTGCTGGACCGGAGCAGGCAGAATTGCTCACTGGGGTGTAGTGCGTGTAGGCAGTGCGCTTTGCTAAGCTGCCTCAGACGAGGAAGGAGCGAGCGCCAAGCATCTCTCTCCCTCTTTCTCCTCTGCCGCGCCAGGCTGGCTGTCAGTGGGGAGCAGAGCCCGGGGGCGGTTACTGGTTGGTATTACCTGTAATTGCTTGCCAAGCATCAGAGAGAGAGAGAGAGAGAGAGAGAGAGAGAGAGGGAGAATGTGTGCGCGTGTTTGGGGAAGGGGTGTCGCTCCCTCTTAGGCAAAAAGGGATGGTGGAGCTTTGCCCCTCACTGCCCCCTTTCTGCCACACGTGCTCAGGAGCGTGTGTGTGCGCGCGCGCAGGCGTGCATGAGCGGGCAGAGGGCTGTTTCCAGGCGGCGGTGGTGATATGTGCTTGCCCTCCGCCTGCTGGGAGCCTCTGACACAGAGCCGGAACCTCCTCAAGTTCATTTCTGCACCGCTCAAAAGTCAAGCGTATGCGATGCTCCCCAACACCGCAGCCTCCCCTGCAGCTAGGCAGCCTTTCCACCCGCTCTCAGAAGGGGGAGGGGGGGTGGACAGCACCCCTCTGAGCACCGCCTCCCCTCATCGACCCGGTTATCACCCAGGGTTCTCCCTTTCTGGCCTGTGGTTTGCAGCGGAGCAGCAGAGGCATGTGAGCGAAATCTCGCGCATATGATGAGCTCTGAAAGCGCAGCGTGGCTGTCCTGAGGCCTACCTCTTGGGCTCCTCCTGTGCCCCACTGGAGTTGATGTCAGCAAGCCTTATCCAACTACCAACCCTGTAATGTGGGGTCGGACAGCTAGGCAGGGAAGAAGAGGTCTTCCGTCTTCTCCAGTGTTACTTTTAAACATGCTATTCCTTCTCTATCCAAACGAAAATTCCCTCCCTCCCGTATCCCTAGGAAAATTCTGCAGTTGGGCATGCCAGGTTCTGCAAGCAGAATTAAGTTACATAAAAAGCTGCCTTATGCGGAGTTACACCATTAGTTCATCCAGTTCAGGATTGTCTACTCTGACTGGCAGTGACTCTCCAAGTTTTCAGGCAGGGGACATTCGTAGCATTACCTGGAGACTGAGGATTGGGGGGGGGGGGGTTGGCATTCTGCATGCAGAGCAGATGCTCTACCAATGAGCAGTGATTCCAATGAGAAGAGAGCATGGCATTATCACAGAGCTGTCACCACTGCACTTTCAGCCCCGTCCAGCTCTGGGGGAGGAGGGGGGCAGGTTGCTGCTGCTAGGGAGTGGACAGGCACTTTGCCACTGTTGGCAAGCCAACCTGAAGGGGGGCACAGGTGATGTGACAGAATGGGAAAGCAGACCCAAAAGAAAGTTGCTTGTGTGTGCACATCTATGTTTGTCCTGGTATGTATGTGAGTCCAAGGTATTTGTAATGGCTTAATTAGGTATCTGTGCCTGATATCAATTAGCTTTCCCCCCCTTCCGTTAATGTGTGTGCATAGGTTGGTGCATGGGTCCTAAATATGGGGCAACCAGAGAAGGTTGGCAATGAATGACAACTGTTAGGATCCCTGCCTGCTGCTCAGATTCCAGGAAGTGGGGTGTCAGAGCACCAGGTGGAGATAGAACTGCTTTTGCCTCCCACCTCCTCCAACGCAGGTCTCTTTCTGAAATGCTGCTTTGAGCCAGAAGATGTTGGTCCAGAAGTTCTGACATTTTTACCCACATAAGGAGACAACTCAAATATGTTCATGATGCTACAGTATATTGTACCTCCATCTTCAGAAGCAGTATACCTTATGAATACCATTTTCCTGGGGAGCAACAGCAGTAGAAAGCTATTGCCCTACTTGTGGGCTTCCCACCCTTAGGCACTTCTATAGGTTCAAGTCCCTTTAACACCTAAGGTGCATATTTTTAGGACCCATCTTATTCTTGTGATTGTTCTGAATGATTTTTAATGTTGCATTTTAAATCATTGTCACTCATCTCGGTTAGCTCAGTTGGTTAGATCGTGGTGCTGATAACGCCAAGGTCACAGGTTTGAGCCCTGTATGGGTGCATATTCCTGCATTGCAGTGGATTGGACTAGATGATCCATGGGGCCCCTTCCAACTCTATGATTCACACAATTTATTCTCGTGATTGCAATTTGTTTTGAATGGTTTTCAATGTTGCATTTTAAATTGTTGTGACCCATCCTGGGAATTTGGGGTGAAGGGTGGGTAAATAATGGTGGTGGTGATGATGATGGCAGCTTTGTCTACAATGACTGACACCAGTTCTACCTGGAAGTTGAACCTGGGACCTTCTGCATGCAAAGCTGGTGCTGTGTCACTGAGCTAGGACTCTTCCCCCAAAAAACAAAGCAAGATTCCACTCTGCGTGGTTCTGAAAAAAAGGGTTGATTTAAACAGGGGCATAGGAAGCTCCTACTGAGCCAGACCCATGATCCACCTACCTCCATATTGTCTACACGGACTGGCAGTGGCTCTCCAAGGTTTCAGGCAAGGGTTTCCTTCCAGCCCTACCTGGAAATGCCAGGGATTGAAACTGGGGCCTTCTGCATGAAAAGCAGGTGTTCTGCCATTATGTTGGTCTTGATTGGTCTAATCTAGTGAGGCTCTTCTTACAGTGGAAGTTAAACTATGCCTGCACTAATTTAACACACACTGGTTTTTTTTCTGCCATGGATGAAATAGTCTTATGTCCTTGTATCAAAACCAGGCAGCCAAAATGTAAAGGTAAAGGTAAAGGGACCCCTGACAATTAGGTCCAGTTGCGGACGACTCTGGGGTTGCGGTGCTCATCTCACTTTATTGGCCGGGGGAGCTGGCGTACAGCTTCCAAGCCACTTCTGGCGAACCAGAGCAGCGCACGGAAATGCCATTTACCTTCCCGCCAGAGTGGCACCTATTTATCTACTTGCACTTTCACGTGCTTTCAAACTGCTAGGTTGGCAGGAGCAGGGACCAAACAATGGGAGCTCACCCTATCGCGGGTGATCGGCAAGCCCTTTGGTTTAGACCACAGCGCCACCCATGTCCCAAAATGTAAAGAAGCTGAATTGGCTAGTAGCTGATCCTTAAGACTCTGGAGGGGGCAGACCTCGACCTCAACTTGTAGACATGGAGCATAGGACACTGCCTTAAACTGAATCAAGCCATACCTAGCCCAGTGTTGTCTACACTGACTGGCAGCATCTCTCCAGGGTTTTAGTCAGGCAAGATTTCCAGAAGGGACACCAGGAGCCTTGAAGATGCCCATCAACAGCTAGCATCTAGACAGGAGACCTGGTTGCTGTCCTTTGTGACAAGGCACATTTATTTATTTTTGGGTTTTTAATGAATTCACACCTATATATAGAGGAGGAACATAGGAAGCTGTCTTATACAGAGCCAGACTGTCGGCCCAGCCAGCTCAGCATTGTCTATGCTAGACTGGCAGCAGCAGCCCTCCAAAGTTTCAAGCAAGGGATATTCCCAGCTCTGACTGGAGAGGCTGGGGATTGAACCTGGGGCCTTCTGCGTACCAAGCAGGTGCTCTGCTGCTGAGCTATGGCCCATTGCATCTGAGAGGAACATAGGGAAGCTGCCTTGTGCTGTCAGACATTTAGTCCTCCTAGACCAGCTATTGTCTATGCTTGACTGGCAGTGGCTCTCCGGGGTTTGGGGGGGGGGCACATCCCAGCCCAACCTGGGGATGCCAGGGAATTAACCTGGGATTTTCTGCATGCAAAGCAAATGCTCTGCCACTGAGCTGCAGCTGTGTGTGTGTGTGTGTGTGTGTGTAGGCAATATCTAGGTTATAAAGTTTGATTTCCCAGGAGTGGGTGGGTGGGGTGGAGAAGAGCTGTTTCCCCCCCCCCCACATTCTTCTGGTTACAGTGGTTTGGCTGATGCTCCAGCTGCGAAGTTCTTCAGGGGCAAGAGATCAAAGAGGAGCCTTGGGATGGGGGTGTCTCAGGACACCTGAAAGCGACCGGCCTCTAAGGTTGCCTGAGGCAAAAGGAGTGGGTGGCGAAGTGAGGAATGTGACTTCAAAAAAGAAAAGAAATTTGGGGCGGGTGGAGGCGGCATTGGGGGATAGGAGAGGTGGCAAGGTGGTTCCTGGGGTGCTAGAGACGGGTGCGCCAGTGGGGGAGGCCTGCAATGGGCAGCCAAGGGCTGCAGGGCTCATTTCCATAGGAAGGTAACTGTGAGGAGGTGGGCGGGGTGGGAGAATGTGAAATTATGGGGACGGAGAAGCTCTGGAGGTGGGGAGGTTGGCAGGGGGAGGTTGCTATGGCTACTCCTGTTCTATTCGGGAGAGGAATTGAGTTTCATCCTGGCACTGGGAGGTGGAGGCGGAGGAGGGAAGGGAGTTCTCAGAGGAGGATGTGGAAAGGAGGGAGCGCGAGGCGGGAAGGCGGAATGGAGAAAGCAGCAGAGCCTGGAGGTGGCGAGAGGTGGTGGGAGGAAGCCCGAGTTTCCCGGCTGGCATGAGCGAAAGCCACGCGCTGGGCAGGGAGCGGTGCGGGACGCCAGGCTGCTTTGGCGGCGGCACGGCGCGGGGGCAGGGGGCGGAGGAAGAAGCCCCGCAGCAGCCTGGGCGGAGTGGGAGCGAGACCTTTCTCTGGGGCTGTCCAGCTTGCCTTGTGCCAGGCAGGGCGTCTGCCACGATGAGTTGGTTCTGGCAGTCACCGTGACGGAGGGTGGAAAAGCCCCCACAGCCTCTCCCGGCAAGCTATTTTTAGCGATGGTGGTTCGTTGAGCAGTGACAAAGGAATGTCGGCCCTGGGCCGCCCCTCCTCGCAGGCTTTGAAGCGCGCGCGTGTTGTGACATCTTCGAACTCCTGATCCTGCCCCGGCCACGGGCCCCTTGCTGTCTAGGTCGTCTGCTTTGCTCCCCATAAGAGGCAGCGGTGGTCACCAGCTTGGATGACTTTTGGAGAAGGGGAGAGGGAGGCTATTGATGGCTACCAACCTGGGCTTCTGTGTTCTCCTTTCAGGGTTGGAGGCAGAAAATGCCTCTGAATACCAGTTGCTGGAAACCTCAGAAGAGGAGAGTGCTCTTGCTCTAGGGCCCTGTTTGCAGGGTTCTTCTCTTGAGCCACTGTGAGAGTAGGGTGCTTGGCTGTGATGGCTTTCCACTTCCCCCGAAGCAGCTCCACTGCCAACAGTTCTTTGTGGCTGGACAGGTGTTTTGCCTTGGCTCTTTCCCTGGCATCAGAGGTGTATTGGCAAGCTATCGGCCACTTCCTACCTGTAGGGTGCCACTGCACAGTTACTTGTGCTAAGTCGGCAGATCATAGGAGGAGTATTTTTTTAGGGGGTGCAAGTGCTTCTGTGGCTCTCCAGGTGTTCCTGGAGATGAACTACCATAAGTTCCATAAGCAAGAATGGCCAAGGGTCAGGAAGGAAAGTGGAAATCCAGCAGTTTCTGGAGAGACACGGGTTTCCTAGCTGGGCTAAGAGCCTGTTCCCTAGTACACACAGAGTGAAGGGACAGTCCCCACCTGCCTAACAGCAGCAGGTGTGGCTTTGTAGCTCCACCTCTTCTCTCCATGGCACACCTGCTGTTCCATTTCTGTCATCACACAAAATATAACTTGCCCAGGTTCTTACAAGGAGGGATGCCACTACACCCCTCCCCTGAATCCTCACTTTAGCCCTTTCCAGCCTTAGCTGTGGGAATTGACCAAGGCCAGCCCAGTCATCACCACCATCCTCTTCATGAACATCAATAATAATGTCTGCCCTTGTTTTGTGGAATAGCATTCCTGCTGAGATACATTCAGAGTGTGCCTCTAAATACCAGTTGATCAGAGTTGCACTTGGACAGAGTGCTCTTGTGCTAGCTAGACTGAAACCTACTATTAAACCGATCCAGCAGGCTCTTATCTTTTAAACAGGAAACAACCAAATATGTATTTGTTTCAGTGGGATTTCCCATCTGGATGAATGGATCTCTGCCATGGGTGTCTGTTTTGTTTCCATCTTGTTTTGCTTTTGAAGGTATCTGTTGGTTTTGAACTTAAGACAACCATCTTAAGATGTACAGTAAATGTAGCAAAAAATGAGAGTTTAAAACACTAAAAAAGCAGATACTGTTCATATTGTTATTTCGTTCATGAATCACTTCCCATGGGGGATCTCAAAGTGATTTGCAGTATAATAACATAGATAAAACAGTCATCGATAAAAACAGTTAAAGCAATTACTTGCATAATAGCAATTTTAAAAAGAATTTAAAACAGTAACAGCACATACATACGTAAAATCAATTTGAACTCAAAGCAGTTACCGGCAACTAGGATAAAGATTTTTGAAGGCTTGTTGAAAGAGAGGCATATTTAGCCAAAGAAGACAAAAGAGATGGTGGCGCCTGTCTAACATGCAGCAGCAGGGAGTTCCAAAAGGTATGTGTCACCACACTGAGGACCTCATTCTGACACTGTGCAAAATTGATTTCCTAATGGGATGCTCTCTTCCGGCTGCCCTTTCCTGCCTCATGGAGCGGGGAGGTGGCACAAGGTGCTTGGGGACAGAGCTGTTTGTGCCATATGGCCTTCCCTAGACCCCCTCCCCAAAGCTTACACACGGCTTTCAGGTATGGTGCAGGGTGCTGCCTCATCATCACCATTGCTGAACAAAGGCTCAACTGCAACTGCAAGCATCCTGTATGTGTAACGAGAAAGGGTGCCGTAGTTATCTCTCCATCCCTCCCTCCCTCCCCCCCTCTCTCTCACACACAAAAAAATGATTTTAAGGTTAGCATTGATAGAATAATAAAAGAAAACCAAATACTAATTAACCAAACCTAATTAAAAAATAAATAAATGGTGAGGGGCAGGAGGGGATAGAACAGGTCAGAACATTACATTTTCTAGAGAATTAAACTGAGCTTAATTAATTATAAGCAGGGCCCTGGATTCCATAATGGAGGGGGTGACAAATTATCAAGGAAAAAAATTTTTTTTGGAAAAAAAATTCGAAAAAATGTCGATTTTTTTTTGGGGGGGGGGAATGCCTGCTCCGAAGGTCTTATCTTACCATACTAGGGATTATATAGCTATATATGAAATTTCATGCATATCGGTTAATATCTTGACCCTCCTCCACCAAAATAGCTGTTCACTTGGCAGTTTTCCTATGTCATGAAGGCTGAAATTTCAGTTCAGAGAACACTTACTGTTCCCAACCCTAACCCTGTGGAAAGTCATCTAGTTAGACTTTAATTTGATTTTGAGATGTTTTTAGGAGGTAATTTAATTATTGTTTGATTTTATACCAATGTTATGTACCGTATTTTTCGGACCACAAGACGCTCCGGACCATGAGACGCACCTCATTTTTAAAGGGGGAAAACCAGGAAAAATTATTTTTTCTGGTTTTCCTCCTCTAAAAGGCTGGGAGGGAGAGCGAAGGAGGCTCACCCCTTCTCCCTGGCTCCCTTTTAAAAAAAGCGGGGATACCCCTTCAGAATGGCTCATCCCTGCTTGTGTTGAAGGGAGCTGGGGACAAGGGCTGAACGCTCACCCCTTCTCCCTGGCTCCCTTTTAAAAAAAGCAGGGATAAGCTGCTCTGAAGAGGCCCACGCACCCCTTCAGAGGGCTCATCCCCACTTGCTTTGAAGGGAGCTGGGGACGAGGGGTGAGCGTCCACCCCTGTCCCCAGCTCCCTTCAAAGCAAGGGGGATGAGCACAGGGAGTGGGATGCTTTTGGGATCGGCGGCAGGGCGTGGGGTGGAGAAAGCGGGGATGCTGCTTTCTCCACTCTGCACCCTGCTGCCGATCCCAAAAGCAGCAGCATCCCCGCTGCTTTCACCACCCCGTGCCTGGCACCAATTGGTGGCGGGGAGGTGGTGGAGAAAATAGCGGGGATGCTGCTTTCTCCACCACTCCGTGCCCTGCCACCGATCGCAAAAGGCTGCTTTGGGGATTGGTGGGTGGCGCGGAGGATGCAGCAACATCTCCGCTGCCGCCCCCACCTCCCGCCAAACGTGGTGGGGGTGGGGGGAGGCAGAGGGGAGCGAAGCGGATGTTGCTGGATCCTCCCACAGCCTCCATTCGCAGAACGGAGGTGCGGGGAGGATCCAGCAACATCTCCACTGCCGCCCCCACCTCCCGCCAAATGCAGCAGGGGGGTGGGAGGCAGCGGGAGCTAAGCCTTCACTCCATAAGACACACTAACATTTCCCCTTCCTTTTCAGGAAGGAAAAGGTGCGTCTTATGGAGCGAAAAATACGGTATCTGATGTTAGCCACGCTGAGCCCGACTTCGGCCAGGGAGGGTGGGATATAAATAAAAGTTTATTATTATTATTATTATTATTATTATTATTATTATTATTATTATTACTTGTTGTTATTCCTTTGTAAGAAAATATGAAATAACGTAAAACCATTTTCTCGGGGGGGGGGAATCAATGGGGGGGTTGACAAGAAATTTTCTGCGCCGGGTACCACCTGACCTTCCCGTGCCTGGGGGGGGGATTTGACAATTTTTTTTGCCCCCGGGTACCAATTTACCTAGCTACGCCCCTGATTATAAGGAGACACTTATCATTGCCAGAATTGGGTAAAGAGGGTCCAGGACTTCTTTTTCAGCTGGAACTCACTGGAGCTCAGCTCCAGCACCTCTTGGGTAGGCGGCATTGCCATTCTAAGAGAACAAGGGAGAAGATCATGGGGAGCTCCAGCATCTATTCTTCTAGAAAATAGCACTGACAGGGTCTATTATTTCAGTAAAGCTATTGTACATAGTTTTGTTGTTTTTGTTGTTTTGTGTCTGCTTTATCCTACACTCGAAGGATTTTCGCTTTTCTAGAACGGGTTGAGATAAATATATATATACGAACTTTTGGACCACCGCCTTGCCGACGTGGGGATTCAGGGCACAGCCCAACAATGGCTGCACTCCTTTATCTCAGGCCGGGGACAGAGGGTGGCAGTAGGGAAGGAGTTGTAATTGCGACATTCCTTGGTGTGCCCAATTGGAGTGCCCAATGCTTTTTAATATCTTTATGCACCCCCTTGCCCAGATTGTCCGTAACTTTGGTCTAAGCTGTCCTCAATATGCAGATGACACCCAGCTTTATCTGTTGATGGACGGCCATCCTGACTCGGCCCCAGACACACCGACCAGATGCTTGGAAGCTGTGGCTGGATGGCTGCATGGGAGCTGGTTGAAGTTCAGTCCTTCGAAGACAGAGGTCCTCTGGCTGGATCGGGACGACATGGGGTTGGGGGGCCAACTCCCATCTCTTGCGTGCTCTCAATTAATGCCAGTGCCCTCTGTCAAGAGCTTGGGTGTAAACTTCGATGCCTCCCTCTATATGGAGGCGCAGGTTGCAGCTACAGCAAAGGCGGCATTTTCCCATCTCTGCCGTATTAAGCAGTTGGTCCCTTACCTTTTTCACCCTGATCTGGCCACAGTGATCCATGCGATGGTCACCTCCAGGCTTGATTACTGTAATTCGGTCTACGCGGAGCTGCCCTTGAAGCTGACTCAGAAACTCCAGCGGATGCAGAATGTCGCGGCGAGGCTCCTTACCGGGTCCTTGCCACGGGATCACATTCATCCAGTGCTTTACCAGCTGCACTGGCTCCCGGTGGAGTACAGAGTCAGATTTAAGGTGCTGGTTTTGACCGTTAAAGCCCTATGCAGCCTAGGACCCTCGTACCTATGGAACCGCCTCTCCTGGTATGCCCCGTGGAGGACCTTAAGGTCCATAAATAACAACACTTTGGAAGTCCCGAGCCCCAAGGAGGTTAGATTGGCCTCAACCAGGGCCAGGGCCTTTTCAGCTCTGGCCCCGGCCTGGTGGAACGCCCTAACGCAGGAGATCAGAGCCCTGCGGGATTTGGCATCTTTCCGCAGGGCCTGCAAGACGGAGCTGTTCCGCCTGGCCTTTGGGCTGGACTCAGTCTAACTCCCCCTTTATTTATTTGATGGAACCCCTTATATGGGATTTGTATATAAATTTTCCCTCTTTTTGCTGGCCCATGTAGGACCAGCATGGATGGTTGGCCCCGCTGAATATTTGAAGTTTTTTCTCCTTATGGCTTTGTTTTTTAGGCTACTACTAAAACGAGGCTGCATTTTAAGCTGCATTTTAAACTGTATTCTAACTTATATTTTAATCAACTGTTTTTGTTTTGTTTTGTTGCTTTTTTGTGGGTTTTAAAAATGTTTTTACTTCATTTATATTCAGTGTTAGCCGCCCTGAGCCTGGTCTTGGCAGCGGAGCCATATATATATGATGTCAATAAAGTCTCTGTCAGTTTAAGATCAGCTTTTTTATTACTTCAGGCCAGAGCATTCCAAGATTAATTGTTTCAGAATTCTTGGGCAGGACTGCATCTTGCCTTTTGCTTCAGATAGCAAAACGTCTTGGGCCATCTCTGATCCAATTCTCTATTAACAAACACACCTTGGAATGAGGCAAGTCCCTTCCATGGACTGTCAAAAACCCACTGGCAGTGTTGCTACGGCTCATATCACCCAGGTTCCTCTTCCTCTCTGTGGGCCACAGCTGCCCCATCCTTGGAGAGCATCTTGCAGGAGGTAGTGATGGTCAGCAGTTTGGGTAGCTTTAAAAGAGAATTAGACAAATTCATGATGGAGGAGGAGGAGGAGGAGGAGGAGGAGGAGGAGGAGGAGGAGGAGGAGGAGGCTATCACAGGTACTAAACACAATGGCTATTTCTGCCACCACTGTCAGAGGCTGTATGTCTGTGAACACCAGTTGCTAGGAATCACATCTGGGAAGAACTTTGCTGCACTCTGGTCCTGCTTGTGAGCTTCCCATTGGCACCTGCTGCACAGTGTTCATTTGGTCTGGCAGATCTCTTCTTATTGACAGTTCTTCAAAACCTCAAGAATCAGACTCCAGAATACCTGGACAGGGTTGGGGCTTTGAAAACATATGGGGTTTTTATTTTTAAAAAAATCACACTTGTACCCCCTTTTAAATCCATATCAATGAAAAGAAAAGAACTCGCCCTGAAACTAACCTACAGGTGGTACCCAACACCAAGAAAATTAGTGTTAATACGCCAGGAACCTCATCAAAATGCTGGAGAGGGTGCAACTCCACAGCACATACCTCCACATGTGGTGGGAGTGCCCCAAAATCCAACCATTCTGGACAACAACCATACGAGAAATATGCAAGATAACCAAGCAAGTGCTAGAAATCACCCCAGAACTGGTCTTACTAAACCTCTTCCAAGACAATAATGTCCACATACACCACAAAGAACTCATAACCCACCTACTCTCAGCAGCCAGAAACACCATAAGCAGACTCTGGAAAGACCTGTCAGGAATAAGCATGGACCAGTGGTACCAAGTACCGGTAGTATGGGAAACAGCCCTACTAGAAAAACTAACCAGTAACCTGAAACTGACACGGGGACAAACAAGAAGACACCTTCACCCCGGTATGGTTCCCCTTCATCACACACACAGCCCAACAAGACAATGACCGACAACATACAAATCAATATGGCTAACCTGATCCAAAACACCCACCAACCCCACTCACACAGGAAACCAAAGATCACCAAAGCCAACCATAAATGCACAATCACACCCTACACCAACCCTGACCTTTAGAGAGACATTGCAATACCTTTGTAAATCAATAAAATCTTTAATAAAAATATTGTTTTTTAAAAAATCACACTTGTGGTGTGTCCTAGAAAAGTTTACGTTGCAATTGTAATATTCACCAGATCCACAAGAGGCAGAACAATACAGTAGTAAATTGTTTGATTTTTAACAGCTGAGGGGGGACTTGAGCCTGTTATTTGAGTTGGTGTTATGGGCTGGTTGGATGCAGAGGAATAGTGGGAGGAACCAGCTGGGGAACAACGAAAGGAAGAAGGCTCAGAGCCCAGGGAGTGGTGGTGGGAAGGCAATGAGTGGTCAGAGGGAGAAGACAGGGAAGAGGAGGTGAAGACAGGGAAGCGGAGTTCTCTCTGGAACTCCCTGCCTGTTGATATTAGGCAGGCACCTTCACCATGTGTTTCTCAGAGCAAACTCATTAGCTAACTCAGCCTTTGCCAATGTGTTGCCCTCTGATCTTTTTGGCTGTAGTGCCTATAGCGCCCAACAAGTGCTGTCTTGATGAAGTCTGATAAATAATGTATTTGTGTAGGCTGTTCTGCTCTCTTTGCTACAATAACTGGTCAATGGTCCTGTTTTTCTGGGTAAAATGCTTTTTGCTGAGAGTGTCTGCCATTATAGCTGCTTCTTTATAATCAATGGTTGTTTTGATGTTGGAATTTTGAACTAGGTAAATGTTTCTGAACTCAAAATAGGCATTGGTCACAGGCAGAGTGTTCCTTGACCTTCCGTCCTGCATTTGCTTCTCAGAAACATGCCTTGGTCTCCAGGTGGCACAATTAGGCACTTTGGCGTGGGTGAGAGCAGTAAATGGAGCATTCTAGGAAACCCCGAGAGACCAGCTGGTTATTTGACATATCCCTTTGGAGTTGACCCCGACTTTCTCTTTTATTTTTCTGCTGAGGCTCTGTAGTTCTTTTTCCTCCATGCATGGTTTTTGAAAGCTGCCACAGAGCACAGCATAATACATTTTTATTCCTTTTAGTGCTTTTGGAGGTCATGTGTTCCCTGCACTATTTCCTTTCTCAGAATCTTCTTCAGTATCTCTATATCCTGGTAAAAACACGGTGCCCTCCACCCACAGCACCCTAACCAGCAATTAGTCTGCTGTGCATCTTCTTGAATCTTGCTTGCGCTAATGCCCCCCCCTTTTTTTTCATTTTCATGTTTATCCCACTCTTCTTCCAACAAACTCAGGACTGTATGTACTGGGGTGTGGGCCAACTCTCCCATCATTGCCCAGCCAGCATGGCCACTGGTCAAGAATGATGGGAGTTTTAGGCAGCAAACACACCATTCATTTAAAGCGTGTGCGTGCACGCACCCCCCCCCCCGGAAAACTGTAATTTGTTAAGGGTTATGGGAATTGTAGCTCTGTGAAGGGTAAACTACAGTTCCCAGGATTCTTTGTGAAAATGTGTGTTAAATGTATCATGTGTACACATCTGGAGTCCGGCAATATATGGAGGGCAACTGGCTCTCCACCTGTGGTATATATGGTTTCTCCTCTGCCCCCATTTTGTTCTTACAACAGTCCTGTTAGGTAGGCTAAGCTGAGAGTGTGTGACTGGCCCAAGGTCATGCAGTAGCTTTGTGGCTAAGTGGGAATTCAAACCTGAGTCTCTCTGATGATTAATTTTAGTTGTTTGGTTTGGCATTTGTACTCCACCCCTCTGTAAAATACCCAAGGCGGCATACAACCCTGAGCAAAACGACACACCACAATGGCTCCTTCCCATTCATGACTCACTTCATGACGTTTGCTTTTAAATGCTATCAGCAGGGCTGTATTTCTACTTATGAAATCATCACATGCTTCTCAGGCATGGTAAGAATCCTCCTTGGTTATTCGTATTCTCTGTGGGTATTCCCCCCCCACACACATATAAATCTCTACCCATAATGAATTTCACTGTATTACAGGAGTGGGGAACCTGTGGTCCTCCAGTCATTGGACTCCAACTCCCATCACCCCTGACAATTGACTGTGATGGCAGGGGGCTGATGGGAGTTGGAGTCCAGCAACTTCTGGAGCCCACCATGCTCTCTATCTTTGCTGTACCATTTTGTACATTTGGCAGCCTTCTCAGGGAGCTGTATGGTTCCTAGCTGGGATGGCTTAGTTGGTCGAGCATGAGGCTCTTAATCTCAGGGTTGTGGGTTTGAGCCCCACATTGGGCAAAAGATTCCTGCATTGCGATACCCTCCAATATTTTTCTGATGAAAATAGGGATGTCCTATTCCACAACAACAACAATAATATTTATTGTGGTGTAGTGGTTAAGAGCGATAGTCCCGTAATCTGGGGAACCGGATTCGCGTCTCCGCTCCTCCACATTGCAGCTGCTGGGTGACCTTGGACCAGTCACACTTCTCTGAAGTCTCTCAGCCCCACTCACCTCACAGAGTGTTTGTTGTGGGGGAGGAAGGGAAAGGAGAATGTTAGCCGCTTTGAGACTCCTTCGGGTAGTGATAAAGCGGGATATCAAATCCAAACTCCTCTTCTTCTTCTTCTTCTTCTTCTTCTTCTTCTTCTTCTTCTTCCCCACCCATCTCACTGGGTTGCCCCAGCCACTCTGGGCAGCTTCCAACATATATAAAAACATAATAAAACATTAAACATTAAAAAACTTCGTTATACAGGGCTGCCTTCAGGTGGCTCGGGCGTCCGATAACTCCATACCCTCCAACATCTCTCCCATGAAAATAGGGACGTCCTAAGGAAAAGCGGGACATTCCAGGATCAGATCAGAAACTGGGACAGCTTCTGTAAATCCAGGACTGTCCCTGGAAAATAGGGACACCTGGAGGGTCTGTATTGCAGGGGGTTGGACTAGATCAGGCATAGGGAACCTTCGGCTCTCCAGATGTTTTGGCCTACAACTCCCATGATCCCTAGCTAACAGGACCAGTGGTCAGGGATGATGGGAATTGTAGTCCGAAACATCTGGAGAGCCGAAGGTTCCCTATGCCTGCACTAGATGATCCTCGCGGTCCCTTCCAACTCTACAATTCTATGATTCTATTATATGTGCTACATCAGGGATGGAGGGACATTTTTCATCCCAAGGGCTGCATTTCCTCCTCGTCAATCTTTTTTTTAAAAAAATAAAAAAATAAATTATTGAACAAATTTAAACAAAAGCATATTATCAAACAATATAACCAATTACATCCCCCCCTTCCCTCCCTCCCTCACCCTCCAAAGACTTTCCTCAGCTCCCCTCTCTGGTTTGTTTATGCATATTATTCTCTGCATGTTTTGAAGTTGTACATATCATTACCTTATCTATCGTATGTTCTACTAATAAATTTGTGGATGTTTAATCAAAACCTGCCAAGGAGTCCAAATCCTTTTGTTGATTTTTTAAATAGTTTGTAAAAAGTTCCCATTCTTCCTTGAAATCACAGTTGTCCTTCTCATGTAGTTTATATGTTAACTTTGCCAATTCTGCATAGCTCATCAGTTTTTCCTGCCACTGTTCTTTTGTTGGAGTTTCCTCATTCTTCCATCTTTGTGCTAAGAAGACTCTTGCCGCTGTTGTAGCATACATGAATAAGTTCTTTATTGTCCTTGGCAGATCTTGTCCTAAGATCCCTAACAAAAATGCTTCTGGTTTTTTTTTACAAATGTCATTTTGAACATTTTTTCAATTCATTATATATCATCTCCTCCTCCTTGTCAATCTTCTGAGGGCCATTTGTCTGTGGTAGGGAGGGCCAGAATCAAAAGTGGGAGGAGCAATGAATGCTTATTTCACTTTTGCGCATTAGTCTTGCATCTCTCTCTCTCTTTTTTTAAATATAATTTTTATTATTTTTACATTAAAACTACAATTAATACCACATTCAAACAAAAACTTTCTTACATTCATCCTTGGCTAACAAGCCATGACTTCCCTCAACCCCTTCACATGGCTTTCTAGTTTATAACTTAACATTATACTTCTTAAATCAACCATTGCTTACAACTATCAAACAAATTTTTTTTTTCTTACTACTATCCTACTTACAATGATAACTCTACAAATTAACTACAAAGCTTCTTGAAGTCCTATTAACGTATTCAATTGTAAATTGTCTTTTAAGTAATTCGTAAACTTTGACCAGTCTTTGATGAACTTCTGGTCCCGCTGCTCCCGGATTCTTCCTGTCAATTTGTCCATTTCTGCGTATTCAGTCAATTTCACTGTCCATTCTTCTACCGTCGGTAATTCATCTTGTTTCCATTTTTGTGCTAGAAGAATTCTAGCTGCAGCCACAGCGAATTGGGAAAGTCTAATATCCTTCTTTTCAATGTCTGTACCTACCATACCTAGTAAAAATGCTTCAGGCTTCTTAACAAAACTATATTTCAACAAGTCTTGCATCTCAAAGCAATATCAGAGATGGAGGCCACATTCTAGCCAAGGGAAAATGATCTGGGTGCAAAGCAGGACCTGTGAAGGGTGTGGTCGGAGGAGAGTTCCAAGCATCAGATAAAGAGATATGAGGGGCTGCACTTTGCCACTGGGTCTTAGGTACCTGGGAAGCGGGTGGCGCTGTGGTCTAAACCACAGAGCCTATGTTCAGTGGTTCGAATCCCCATAATGGGGTGAGCTCCCATTGCTCAGTCCCAGCTCTTGCCAACCTAGCAGTTCGAAAGCACGTCAAAAGTGCAAGTAGATAAATAGGTACCGCTCCAGCGGGAAGGTAAACGGCATTTCTGTGCACTGCTCTGCTTCGCCATAAGCGGCTTAGTCATGCTGGCCACATGATCCAGAAGCTATCTGCAGACAAATGCCGGCTCCCTCGGCCAGTAAAGCGAGATGAGCACTGCAACCCCAGAGTCGTTCGCGACTGAACTTAATGGTCAGGAGTCCCTTTACCTTTTACCTTAGGTACCTGCCCCCTATGCTGCTTTCACTCATGGGCCCCAGGCTGCAAAGGGTCAGTCCAAAACCTTAATCCTATCCTTTCATTGCGAGTCCCATGGACTGCAAGAAGATCAAACCTATCCATTCTTAAAGAAATCAGCCCTGAGTGCTCACTAGAAGGACAGATGCTGAAGTTGAGGCTCCAGTACTTTGGCCACCTCATGAGAAGAGAAGACTCCCTAGAAAAGACCCTGATGTTGGGAAAGATGGAGGGCACAAGGAGAAGGGGACGACAGAGGATGAGATGGTTGGACAGTGTTCTCGAAGCTACTAACATGAGTTTGGCCAAACTGCGAGAGGCAGTGAAGGATAGGCGCGCCTGGCGTGCTCTGGTCCATGGGGTCACGAAGAGTTGGACATGACTGAACGACTGAACAACAACATCCTTTCATTTGTATAGTGTTTCCTACCCTGCCCCCATTTCCTGGGTTTAGTGTCATTTGCAGATCCATGTTTTCATGGCTCCATCCCCTTTTGTTAAAACTGGCCTAGATACAGACCCAGCCATCTTTTCCTATTACACTAAGGATATTCATGGCCACTTTCTAGCCTAATCCTGTCAACAGTAAACTTTACTAGATCCCGGAGAGATGTGCTTCCAAGTAAGCAAGCTTAGACTAGCAGAGCTGCTGCCTTTTTATTAGTACTTTTCTCCCTACACACACACACACAGAGAGAGAGAGAGAGAGAGAGAGAGAGAGGAAAACAGTGTGGAACCGTGCCAGGATCTTAAAGAGCAGACTTGCTGGATCAGGCCAGCGTCCATCTGTCCAGTGTCCTACAGCCAGATGCCTCTGGAAACTCCCCAGCAGGGTAAGGAGGTGATGGCCTTCTTTTCTTCCTTGCTGTCACCGTTTGGCAGTCAGGGCTACAATTGCTTCTCAACATGAAGCTTCAGCTTGTCCCACTATTGTGGCAAAAAGCTGTGGAGAGATGCATTCGCTGCTGTCCTGCCAGATTCACCTTTGATCATTCCTTGGCTCCCCCCCCCCTTTGCTCAACTCCCCCACTCTGCTGTTGGTGTGACATGACACAACTCTTCTTTGTGCAACTGGGGCTGGATCCGTGTTTCTGTTTCTGCCTCCTGGCTTAGGACATCAGGTGACAGCAGAGAACCCCCAGCCTTTGTTCTGTCACCTTTCTCCATATATATCTCCCCTCTCCCCACCTTCTGAAGGGAGCCAGTGTGATGCCGTGGTTAGATTGTTGGACTTGGACCAGGGTGGCTTGGGTTCCAGTCCCCTCCATGAACCATGAAGCTCACAGGTGACCTTGCACCGTTCATTGTTTGACAACCCAGATAATTGTCTCATACCTTTTATCACTGTGCTCTGCAGGAGATGGTGTCCTGCAGATACCAGCTTATCAGGAGGTCCATTCCTTGCAGTATATGAATTGGGCTTTTCATGTAACTTCATCCACATTTTGGAACTGCCTCCATTGCCTTTTCAAAGTCTGTTTAAGATGTCCCCCTTTCAAGAAGTCTTTCAAGTGGTGCTTGCTATTATGGCAGTTACCTCAATTAGTATCTGTCTTGAATTTGAAATTGTTTTTATATGGGTCACTTTTAACTCTGGGTGTGGGTGGGTGTATAATGGTTTTTATATGTGCTATTGAACTGATTTTATGTATGTATGCATTTGCTTCATAAAATTTATATGCAAACAAAACAACAACCACCTTGAAACATGCAAGGTTAAAATACCAAAACAGATTAAAATTCACACCCGCTTTTCTGGGTAGGCTTGACTAAACTTGGTTTTCCCCAGGAAGAAGGAAAGAATACAGTGAAGGCGCCTGCTTGATCTCAATAGGGAGGGAGTTCCAATGTGTAGGTGCTGCCACACCAAACAATTGAGTTCCTGCAAATGCAGAATGGGCTTTATGTAGCACTTGAAGTATTGCCAACTCTGTTGACTAAAACAATTGAGTGGGTATGTGTCAGTCAAGGCGATCTTGTTGGTAAACTGGTCCCAAGTTGTTAAGGACTTAAAATACTAACAACAACACCTTGAACTTGGCCCAGTAGCAAAACGGCAACCAGTGCAGATCTCTTAGCACAGGTGACAAGGCCTGACTTCTGTCAGCAATTGTGCTGCAGCATTCTGCACTAACTCCAGCTTCTGGATAAAACATGAGGGAAGCCCCACGTAGAATGCATAATCTAGTCTTGAGGTAACTATTGCATGAAGTACTGTGGCAAGGCTATTCTGCTGTAGGTATGTTCGTGGCTATCAAACCAGCTGTAGTTGGTAAAAGGCAGTACTAGCCATTGATGCTACCTGAGCGATAGAGTTGGATCCAGAAGCACTCCAAACTATGAGCCTGTTCTTTCAGGGACAGAGCAACCTCATCCAGAGTGGATAACTGACCAGTTTCTTGGACAGAGGAGCTACTCATCCCACAGTGCTTCTACCTTGCCAGGATCCAAGCTCAGCTTGTTTTTCTTCATCCATTTCCCCATTGTATCCAGGCTGCATGGCCCATCCTGATTCAGTTGTAATTGAGAAATAGAACTGAGTGCCATCTGCATTTTCCCCAGGCCCCTAATGATTGTTCACAACAGATATATAGATGTTAAATAGCACTGGAGTTAAGATAGCCCCCTGTGCAGGGGCGGAGCAAGGGCAGGGCGTTGGGGGCGGTCCGCCCTGTGTTCCACCCTGGAAGGGGTGACACTCGGGGCTGCGGCCCCGCCACCACGACTGGCGACTCCCAAGCCGAGCCCCGCCGCCGGCAGAAACCTCGCTCAGCGTGGCGGGGCTGGGCTTGCTCGCTCAGCCGGCATGCGCTCTCCCTTCCTGCTGCTGGATACAATGGGGAGGGGCAGAGGGGAGGGGCAGGATAGCAAGGGGTGTCACACCAGTCACAAGCATGATGCCACCTCGCTGGCCTGCCCCTCGCCTCCGTGGCACATGTGCTGTTTGTCCTGACGCGTGCGTCGTGACGTCACAACGCACATGTCAGGATGCAGGGACGCTGCGGAGCACCACCCCGCCCCCGGGGGTGCCTCCACGTTTGCTGCCTCGGGCAGCCAAGCGGCACCGTTCACCACTGCCCCAGTGACACCCCATAGCATAGCCACCAGGGGGCCAAAAGGCACTCTCCCAAAGCTGTAAGATTGGAATCGCTGTAGTATGGTGCCCCCAAGTTCTCATTCCCTGGAACTGGTCCAGGAGAATACCATGGTTTATGGTATCAAATGCCGACAAGAGATCAAGAAGCAGGAACTCTCTGCAAAGGTCATCCATCAAGGCTTGATCAAGGTGGACTTAGTTCTGAACCCAGATTGGAAAGGATCTAAATAATCTGTGTCCTCCAAGAATGTATGCAATTGATTTACATTTGGCTTTATTGTGTTTTGAAACTTGTTTTGAGTTGCTGCATCGGAAGCAATTCATACATGAAATAAAGCATGGTAATAGCAATAACATAACCAACATCTTAGGGATGTTGTAAGGATAAAGTGGAGTTGAGGGTAGGAGTGCAGCTGTACACACCACCCTTGAGCTGGTGACTAGACAGAGCCTTTTTGGTTGTGGCACCATATCTTTGGAAAGCTCTCCCAGGGAGACCTGCCTAGCATGTACTCTGATGCTTTTTAAGGCATCTGGACCTTTTAAAAATCTGTTCTTAACCTAACTCTGGTTTTAATGCTGGCTACCCACTTCTCTTCTTGTTATACCTGGTTCCATGTTTCTTTCTGTTCCTGTTTCCCCCCCCCCCATTTTTTACATTTGCCACCTGGGAAACATAGGAAGCTGCCTTATGGCAGGTCAGCTTATTTGTCCATCTGCAACTGATACTATTGCCGTCATCATCTTAAATCTGAAAATGGTGGGGATTGAACCTGGGACCTTCTGCATTCCAAGCAAGGGTTCCGCCACAAAGCAGTGGTCCCTGAAGTTTCTTTGGGAAAGAAAGGTGGTTATGCAATGTGTCAATTAAAGAAATAAACTAAGGTCCTCCCTCTGTGCCATCAGACCAGTGTCCCCCTATATGCTTAATGGTGTCTCAGTGGCCAGCTTCTAATTCACCAGCCCAGCACAGACCAACTGTTCAGAGATGCTGGGGACGGATGGCTTGGCCACATTGCTTATTGCTGCCCCTTCCTGATTCCTCTGCTTATCCTTCCCCTATTGTGTTTTTCTTGCCCCTTCTCTCATGGCCGTTGCCCCCTGAAGCATCCCTCCCCATTTTTTATGTGAGCTCAGAATCCCATAGAAGCTTTCCCTGGTCTGCAACTTCTTCACAGCCGCACCAGGGACAATCTGCCCATTCGGCTGGAAACCAGGCTGAGATGGGGAGCTCTTCAGGGTCCTGAGTGCCGCCCTGAGCATCTCAGGGAGATTGAATGAGCAACAAGAATGGGAGGCAGTGGCCTGGATGGAAGGGATGTGACAAGGCCTTTCAGCAGCACACGGCTCTGTCCTCAGGGACCAACCTGTTCCCCCTTGGGCAGGGAAAATCTCTTCCAATGGCTGGCAGAATCCAGGGCAGCATTCATCAGCCAGCCTCTTGCCATCTGAATGGCAGTGGCCATATTACTCACACACACACCCGGAATGCATGTGTACATCCTGGCTGTGTTCTCTGGAGGTGCCTTGGGCCTCTTCCACCCACGCCCCTTCTGTGCATGTTAAAACTCCATTGCCCTGGCTTTTGGCAATGTCGACCATGCCAAAATCAGGGGCAGCTTATTTTGTTCTCGGGAATGCTCTTGGTGCCCCACGAAGCTGCTTTATATGGAGTCAGAGCGTAGGCATGTGCAGCCCAATTCAAGGTGCAGACAATAGAGACCACATCTCCGTCCTTAATACCCTATTAGGTAATAATGCAAGTAGAAGGGTCCCTCTTAATTGTTCCTTTTCAAAATTACTTTTCCATTTTTGCATTTTACAACATTTCAACAACAAAAAATAAATCGAAACAAATGCAACCTGCATTTTCTTCCGACTTCTCCCCCCCTGTAATCCCTTACTTTATATCGTAATCTTACTGCATAACCAATTCAAACCTATTTACAAATTTACGTTATTTCTTACTGCTTGTGTTTATGTCAATCCTGCTAACGTTCTAAAATTGTTTACCATTTGTCTTCATATATTCAACAATTCCCCCCCCCATTCTGCTAAAAATAAGTCTCTCATCTTGATCTCTTATTCTTCTGGTAAGTTTTGCCATCTCTGCTTATTCCATCAGTTTTAATTGTCTTTCATTGGAACTGCTTCTGCTTTCCATTTTTATGCATATATCATTTGGGTAGCCCCCTCTTAGTTGTTCCACTTCTCTTAGAATTGGGGGGGGGGGCTGCCTAGGAGAGGGAATGTCCTGCAGCAACCCCTAAGATGTAGGTCTCCGTGCGCCTGGCACCTTCGCTAGGCATCTGGGGTGGGTACTGAAGGCTCACCTATTTTCCCTGGCTTTTGAGATGTGCATCTTTAGGACCTACTTTTCTCTGTGGTTGTAAGATGTTTCTACAATATTTTAATATTGTGAAGTGTATTTAATAATGTGTAACCTGTAATTCTTGTAACCCACCCACTTTAAGGTGAAAGACAGGTTAATAATAATAATAATAATAATAATAATAATAATAATGGCTTTGACAGGCAGTGGCTCTCACAGTTAGAGAAAGGTCTTCTTCATCACTTCCCAGCTGGTCCTGGAGGCTTGAACCCAGGATCTTCTGCTTGCAAAGTATGCTCTTAACCACTGTGCAAGCCTCCCTCCTCCTCACTTATCTTCAGCAGGTTCTTGTGCTGAACAGCTCCCAGCTGCTTAGTCAGAAGAGAGATGTAGCCCTGGGTTGGGGCGGGGACGGGTTTACAATCCAAAGGGGTTTTGGGGGGGCGGGGGGGCGGGGGGCGGGGAGGGAAGGTCAGACTTGCATTGTACTCAACTGTCTGTGGTTTTAAGAAGGCCATGAACATGTTTTAATTTTTGCCAGCTTTTTGATCCACCAGGTGTGGAGAGCTGGAAATTTTCTTTTCGTTTTTTAGAGTTACTATGAAAAACTGGCTCCTGTGCTATTTATTATATACGTTTAGTATTTCAATAATGCATGTTTAAATGTACTTTTAAATTGCTCTTTGAACAGATTTTTTTTTTAATTACAGTTGCTTGGAATGACTGGAAAGCAGGGCTAGAAATTCAGAAATAAATGGCAAATCATTTTTTTATTTTTGTTGTTGTTGTTGTTGTTGCAAAAACATTACCCTACAGTACAGGATTCAACTCTCTCTTTTCATTTGCTTTAGAAGGGAAGGAGGGTAAATTGGCTCAGCACATGCATTGTATGTGAATGGTGTTATATCCAGCTACCTGCACCAGCAGTTCTTGTTGCAGTTATCATTATTATGATTGATGCAATAATTGATTGTCTTTCACACCCCATGTCTCAAGACAATGTACAAAATGCAGTAAAAAGCAGTTAAAAAATCAACACAGAAAACAGCAGATGAAAAACAATACCAAGTAGCAGAGATCTTTTCATCCAGCCAAGACGGCTTGTTGGAACAAAAATATATTCAGTTGTTTCTGGGAAATGCTAGTGATGGACACATCGACTCAGGAATTCTGTTCCATAGAACAGGGGCATGTTTGCAGCCCTGCTCTGGGTTACAAGGACTTTTGGTAACAAGTCCGACGAGAATCACTGCCTGGGGCTGGAGAACTAGCAATCAGAGTATACTTGCCTTCCTCAACCTGGTGCCCTCCAGCTTTTTGGACTACAATTCCCATCATCCCCAGCCAGCATGACTGATGGGAGTGGTAGTCCAAAATGGCCAAGCTTGTTGGGGATGATGGGAGTTGTAGTCCGACAAATATCTGAAGGCCCTGGGTTAAAGAACCTGGGGTAAGGCGGTTCCTTGTAATCCATATCCGGAAAGCTTTCGGTTGGTTCCTAAGAGGCGGGGTAATTGCTGGACTGGGAGCGAAAGGTGGGTTGATTTCCTGCTGTTGCACAATAGTGAAGCTGGGGGAATTTGCTTCCTGGGGAGAACTGTAGGTGGGAATGTGGCTTTTCTGGTGGGGGCAGATTGAGTGGTTGCAGGAAGCCATTCTGGGAAGGGAGGGCCTGGCCGCCTGGGTCGATTTGGTTGAAGGGATGTAGCTTAGTGGTGGATCACCTGCCTTCAAAAGTTCTCATATTCAGTCCCTGGCAATTCCTGGTATGGCTGGGAGAGAACCCTCCCTGAAACTCTGGAGAGATGCTGCCTGCCAGTGCAGACAACTGTGGGCTAGATGGACCTGCAGTCGGGCTCAGTTCTTATCATGGGAATTTAAATGAACAACCGTGGCTTTTTCTTTTTGTCTCTCTTTCAGGCCAGCCCCTCACCCATTATTGTGAACACAGAAACCCTGGAGCCTGCCCTCTCTGTAAGTCTGCTTCTTTTCTTGTGCGGTTTGTGCCTTGTCCACAGGGTCCCACAAGGTCCTGTGAAGGGAAGGAAGTTTCTCTTCCTTGCCAACAGTGGTACGGGGCTCATTGCTGAAGGTGAAACTAAGCTTTATACCACCCAGGTCAAACACCCACTTCGGCACACACACCCAAGACGCATTTGCATACACACCCACCCACTCAGGCTGCACTTGGGGCACAAACCAGGCTAGTCCCCCCTTCCCCGTAGCTAGGGCACAGATCATTGCACAAATCCTGTCTCACAACTCCAAGGCATGGAGAATTTAGCATTCCTGGGTGTGTCTTCACATATCACTCCTAGATATGGAGTGACCATAATGTGTCAAGAATCTGTGTTATGCATGTGTTAAAAGAAATAAAAAATGGGACTGGGCATTCCTGACAAATTCCACCTGGAAATTCTAGAATATTCTGTTTGCTGGTCACAGAAAACTGTTGCCTTTGGGACATAGAATTCCCAGCTTTTTCTCTGGTTTTGGTGAGTGAGGTTAGGGACGGGCATGTTAGTTTCTCTCATTCTCATTTTTCCAATCTTGAGTTCATTTCTCCACATTCCACATCAGTTTAGAAACATTTTCTAAGGGAAATTTTATTAAACACATTTTAGTAAGCATTTCTCCCCAAAAATTGTATGTAGTTTTGCCTAATGTACACATTTTTTTGGTATAGCCGTTTCCCCTGACACAATGCATTTTTGTACATTATCTTCACTAATATATGCATTTTTATGCATGCTTTGCCCCCGTGTGTGCATTTTTTGGTGCACCTTACTTGGCTAGAGTACTGCACTGCAAAATTTGGGAAAGTGTGAAGTTAGAAGGATGCCTGTGTTTCAGGATGCATATTTTTTTCCAAAAAGTACAAATTTGTAAGCTTTGCCTTTAAATGTGAACTGAATCTAATTTCTCCCAGGTACACTCTGCATTTCAGTGCCCTTCAAAATTGCTGCTTTCCCCCACCTGCTTCCTCTGGTCCCCTGTCTCTGTCCTCCCCATCCCATCTGTCCCGGCCCTTCTCTGCTGATCTAGAAAGCAGAATAAGCAGTGCAAGTTGTGGTTATGTGAAGAATTTTTGTTTAGTTAATGCAGAAGCTGCATCATGCTCCTCTCCCTGGCAGGGGAGGTATATTTGTGCAGAGCCCGCAAAATTCAGAACATGGCCATTTAGTCACCACAATTAGTAGTCCTTCGAGGATGTAATGATGCAACAAAATGGGAACCCCAAAAGGAACTTGAAGTGGGAGTGAATTGGAATGGGGTTGTCAAAGGAGGAATTTAATAATCCAACTTGTTTCAACCCTAATGGCCCTTCTTTAGGGAAATTCAGGGAAAACAAAAGAAAACATTTAGATGTGATGTCTCTTCTGATGTGTTGGATTAATAAATTCCTCTTTTGTTTCCCCCCTTAGCTTCCAGTGCATTTGAATATGTCCCATCCACTTCTTAGCTTCTTGCTGAGGCTGTTAGGATATTCTTCAGATCTCTTCACCTCCCTGCTGCTGCTTAGCGTGCCTCTGATGTGATATATTAAGGGCTCACCCAGAGTTCCTTTCTAGGCACAGGTTTGCACTTTAAAACACAAGTGTGTCTGAGCACCGGGATTTGTTTTTTGTGTTTCTTTGCCCCGGTGCTTCCCCTATGAACACCTGCTCTTTACCACTGAATCAGAGCAAACGACAAATCTGTGGGAAATCTGAATTGTTGTTTATTCTGATTCAGTGTTAAATGGGATTTTTTTTCCTGGGGAAAGCGATGGGGGGGGGAGTGCTCAGATACAGAACTTCAAAGCATAGACCCATCTCTAGAAAGTGCTAGGCAAAAGGTAAGTGTGGATGAGCCCTTTTCAGTTAGGACATGCAATGGTACCTTGGTTTGAGAACAGCTTAGTTTATGAACAACTTGGATTACGAACGCTGCAAACCCGGAAGTAGGTGTTTTGGTTTGTGAACTTTGCCTTTGAAGCAGAACATGTTCCGCTTCCTGTTGAGTGTAAATTGAGTCCCCCGCTGCTATGTATGGGAAAGCACACTTTAGTTTAAGAACACTTTGGTTTAAGAACAGACTTCTGGAACGGATTGAGTTCATAAACCAAGGTACCACTGTATATTTGTGAAGGTAGGGAGCCTTGTGCCAGAAAATCCTGTGTCCCAGAAATTGTGTCTAATCACAATAATAATCCCAGATACTACTTAAATGCCAAGGTGGCTTCTATATGGTTTACAAGTATAAAATCAATGATAAGCTATCCACACATAATTAAAGATCACAATAAAACAATTCCATAAAAAGTATCAAAAACATCCATAATTAAAACTTGCAATAAAAAAAGGCTTTTAAAAAGCACAACAATTAAAAAGGCAATTTAAAAAATTAGGCCAGGAAGTTCACGTCTAGGGAGATGTTTCTGCAAACAGGTGTGACTGCAAGGGTGAGTGGAACACCAATACTGATGTGGGGCTTCTCTTATTTCAGTGTCTGTTTGTTAAACTTTTCCTGTTTGTTTCCCCAGGTGAATGGCAGTGACGGGATGTTCAAGTATGAAGAGATTGTCCTGGAAAGGGTGAGTGAGAGCCAGTGGACCCTTGCCATGGATGTGGTGCCAGGGCTAGCGTTACTTGTCCCTGGACTGCATTGGGCTTTGTTAGTCCCCCCCCCCCGCACCCATGCAGGCACATGCATCCTGGCTCTGTAGGTACAAGCATGGATTGCACAGAGAGAAAAGGGCAGCCTTTCCCCAACCTGGTGCTCTCCAGATGTTTTGGACTGCAATTCCCATCAGATTGGATGGCTGTCTGAGGTTGATTGAAGTTGTAGTTCAAAGCATTTGGCCATGCTGGGGATGGCTGGGCAAGGGGATCTAACACGTGTCTTCTCTCTTCCTTCCTTCCACTGTTATGGTCTTGGAAACCAGAGCTTATGGTATTGAGAAGTGACTCAGCTATATGTTGTAGGACTGTGTTTTTCAACAGAGGCTAGGAGATTTTTTTCATTTTCCACATCAGGATACCTGGCAGACTTCAAGGTTTGCATTCATGTCCATGGTTACTTTCTGTTGAATAAACCTTCAGTGCCCTTGAATTGCTGTATTGTTCTAATGATCATTAGCATATAAGCTCAGCCTGGGTAGCTCAGTTGGTTAAAGTGTGGTGCTGATAACACCAAAGTTTGATCCCTGCATTGCAAGCGTTTGGACTAGATGATTCTCAGGGTCCCTTCCAACTCTGTGATTCATCCCATTTATTTATTCCTTCTTTTTTTAAACACTTTTCAGGGAAATTCTGGCCTTGGGTTTAGCATTGCTGGAGGGATCGATAATCCACACATTCCTGATGACCCTGGCATTTTCATAACCAAGATCATCCCAGGTGGAGCAGCTGCCATGGATGGGCGTCTGGGGTGAGTGTCCTGCCATAGGGTGGATCCTGACCCGGGGGGGGGGGCGGCGGCGAGGGAAGCAGGTACAGATAAACAACCTAAAATGAGATGTTTGTTGATGAACTGTGTGTGCGTGCGTGCCATAAAAACCAAAACAAATTAAAAGGTGTGTTTTAGATACTCATAGCTATTCATTCAGCCATTCCTTGACTGTTAATGCACGGTCATACCACTCAGACTATTTTTAGATTGTGTTTTTTGCATATGCATGTTTTGTTTCAGTGTACGCTTAACACAAAGTTGCCAGCATGGCACCTGTGGGCTCAAGGGCACCCATGAGGTCTTCCTCTTGTGGCCATGAAGCCTCTGAGTCTCCTCACTCACCTCATCCTTGGTCAAGCGGTTGTGAGGATGGTTGCCTTTTTCTCCCTTGAGAAGCACATAGAGCTGAAGGAGGAATTTGGAAGGGTGACACCCTTCCCCACTTCCTCTTTCAGCTCTATGTGCTTTTCAAGGTTCAAGTTAATTCTACTGGATCTGACTTTTGCCCAGATCCCTTGGAAAAGGGAAGCGTTTCCATGCATGCCCTCTCTCTTTCTCAGAGATGGTCCTCATCTAGGGAAGCTGGAGAGAAGTGATCAGAAGTGGGGTGGCACCCACTGCAGCTGCTCAAAAGTCCAAATGTGCCCATGGGCCCTGTTTTAACATGTTGATTTAACCACTTTGAGATTCTCCTTCTTTCTTTCTTTCTTTCTTTCTTTCTTTCTTTCTTTCTTTTATTAGAATTTCACTTGTAAAAAAGTGATGAAAAGAAAAAAAGAAAGGAAAACATGAATGGAAATAAATAAAAGAAAAACACTCAATTACATTTCCATACATTAATATACAAATGTTTATAGTATTATTATTATTATTCAAATACAATTTTTTATTAATAACCTCATATATTCAGTGTAAAGTCGTTCCAGATATCATTATATTTATGCAAAAAAAGTCTGTCTATAAGCGGTCCATTCATATGTTTCTAATATTGCCATGTTGTCAAGTCATTGATTAAGGGGAATCATATTTCTATTCTTCCAGTTCATCAGTATTGGTTTCTTAGCAACCATTAGGGCACATAGAGCCCATTTTTGCTGTCCCATTATCACTTTCCATACAGTAGGTATATAGTTCAAAATAATATTCACTTCTGAAAGTCTTAAATTTTTCCATAGCAACTTATTTATACAGTCCAGCACTCTTTCCTAAAACTTAGTATGTGACATTGTAAAAACATTTGTTTTCAAGAAGCATTATCCATATTACATCTCCAGCAAAGGCATACAGTAGATAGCCCTTTCTTCTACAGGCGTAAGGGAGTCCAATAAATTCTGAATAATATTTTCTGCTATATAAGTCTTAATGTAATCGATACATCTGCTCCCGTAGCTAAAACAATTTCCCATTTTCTGGTTAATAGTAAACATTTGAATTCTTTATTCTAAGTCATTTTTAAAACTCTGCATATCAGAACTTATTTATTCATGAAAAATATCCATAAAAAGTAATCCTGGCTTTTTAGCTTCAAACGAATTATCTGATTGCTCCAATATTTCAGGATTCTCTTAAGCTGAGAAGGCTGCTGAACCAAACAAGAGTTATTAAAAGGAGTTGCAACTGCAGGTATTGCCATTGGGCCACAACTGGCAGATGATATTTTCTCTTAATGCACCATAAGTATAACATTCGATTTCCTCATCTATCAGTTGGCCCAAGGTCAATGCCCATGCTCCCATCCAGCTTTTCCATATTGCCATGTTTTCCACCCCCACCACCCCAATTTTAAAAACAGGATTTCCCCCAGAAAAATGATTGAATTTTACAAAGTAAAATGAGGACACAGCAGGAGGTAAGGGTGGAGGGTTTGGGGTGGTTGCTCACCTTGAGCCCTGCACCTGCCCATCTTAGGGCATTCTGCTGGGGAACCACTAAGGAGCGATTGAGGGCCGTTTTCTTTAATATATATATATACATACTTATGCTAGCCCTCCGGAGTTCTCCCCTCCCTCACCATCTCCTCTTTGGCTGTTCTGCCCCTGTGGCGCAGGGTGAACGACTGTGTCCTGAGAGTGAACGAGGTCGATGTTTCCGAGGTCGTGCACAGCAAGGCCGTGGAGGCCCTGAAGGAAGCGGGGCCTGTGGTGAGGCTCCTGGTGCGGAGAAGGCAGCCCCCACCAGAGACCATCATGGAGGTCAACCTGATGAAAGGACCCAAAGGTGACTGCCCTGGGTGTGGGCCCTGCCGGCAGTCATGTGCTAGCATGGATCTGGGGCTGTTGCTTCCCGGCTGGTGGATAAACCTGGAGGCCAGTGGTCTCTAGGCCCCTGTCGCGAAGTTGGGCTGCGGCCAGGAGCCAAGCAGGGGTCAGTGCTGGGTGGATCCAAACACCCAGGTGGGTTTGTCCCAGTTGTCCAGGGCAAAGTGGGGTGGTTGGAGCAAGAGCTACTGAGGTCGAAGGGAAAGGGCCGTGGCTCAGTGGTGAAGCATCAGCTTTGCATACACAAGGTCCTGGTCTCAAGCCCAAGTAGGGTTGGGAGACATTTCCTGGCTCAAACCCTGGTGAGATCCTGCCAGGTAGCATAGAGGCAATACTGGGCAAGAGGGACCCATGGTCCAACCCAGTGTAAGGCAGCTTCCTGTGGAAAGGCCCATGGCTCACTGCTGGAGCCCATGGTCTGTGCAGAAGGTCCCAGGTTCAATCCCCAACATCGCCAGGTAGGACTGGGGAGAGACTCCCAGCCTGCCTGCTGCTAGTTGATGTAGAGACAGTGCTGTACAAGAGGGCCTGACTCAGTATAAGGCAACCTCCTTATACTCAAAGAGTGAGGCTGGTCCAGGGAAAGGCTGGAGATTGCTCAAAGACATTGGCAGGGATCGTGCGGGAGCTGGTGTTCCTTCTGTGGTGAAGGAGCAGCAGTCCAGGGGCAGGTTCCATCTTACCTGTGCAATCAAGAGCCAGATTCTGCTGCTGAGAAGGAGGTCTCCAGCAGGCTGTCAACAGAGGCACAGACCATCTCTTGGGCCTCCAGAAGGTCATGGCCCTGACTCAGCTCCTTAGGGTTGGATATTGGCAAACTTCCTTTTGGTGTAGCAGGGTTCTGTGGCTTTTAGTAGGTGACAGAGCCCACCGGGGAGGAGGGGCAGGGACACAGGTCCCAATACCCCTGTCCCTCGCTCCTCCTCAGCAAACCCTCCAACCCAATGCCTGCAACCTGCTCCTCTAAGAGTCTAGAATTCAGTGACCCAGAAACTCACCTTTTTGCTCTCTCTCGCCCACCTATTGCTTACTAGTCTTTTTTTTCTTTTTTTAAGGATAGGATAGAAATGTGAAAAGCTAGGGAGGGATGATGGGCCTAGGGGCAGTAGCCTGGGAGGAAAAAAATAACACCCCAGAGATTTTATACCACATTACATACCAGACTTTAAAAATGGATTAAACAAATTAATGGAGCATCAAGCTATCAATGGCTACTAGCCAGGGTGACTGTGCTCTGCCTCCGCAGTTGGAGGTGTTAATGCTTCTGAATACCAGTTGCTGGAACCTGCAGGAGGAGAGATTGGTGCTGCACCCAGATCCTGCTTTCATGCTCCCCACGGGCATCTGGGTTCCCACTGTGAGAACAGGATGCTGGATTTGATGGGCCGCTGGCCTGAGCCAGCAGCCAGGCACTCCTGACGTTCTTACGTGGCCCATGGCAGGCAAATCTCTCCACATCCCAGTGCAGCCACCGCAGAGCTCCCTAACCCCACCTCCTTCTCCCCAGGGTTGGGCTTCAGCATCGCCGGGGGTCTCGGGAACCAGCACATCCCTGGAGACAACAGCATTTACATCACCAAGATCATAGAAGGTGGTGCGGCTCAGAAAGATGGGCGGCTGCAGATTGGCGACCGGCTGCTAGCAGTGAGCACCCAACTTGTTTTCTTCGAAGCATTGGGATGGGTGACAGCATGGATGGTGTCAGCTCTTGGTGCAAGGGAGCTGGATGCTGGGCAGTGCCTGCCGATTGTGTGGCCACCCCAAAACATTTTGCGGCTTGGCATGGCTTCTTAGAAGCATCCGTTTGTTTACTGTGGGAAGGCAGCTAGATGATCTGATCCTGGCAGGCCTCTGTTTAGGTTTTTCATTCACAATGGAACACTCATGCTCAGAGGCAGTCTATCTCTGCCTAGCTGGGAATGTAAAACTGGGGAGGCCAGTGGCCCTTCAGGCCCATCCAATTGCCGGCTGCGGGAAGCAGCATGGGCGTAGCCTGGGGGGGGCAGCTGCCCTACCTAGTCAAGTAAATAAATAAAAACACTTAACTAACTGACCAATCGCATCACAGATAACTCAGTTCTGCCCTCCCCCAACATAAAGCCTATCCCCCACAACATAAACCCTGGCTACGCCCATGGGAAGAAGGATACTGGAGTCATTTTGTTATGTTTGTCATTGGCTATGATAGGGATGGAGCACCTATGCTCAGAGGCAGTCTACCTCAGTATCATATACTGCTGCAGTTGGGCACTGTGGGCAGCAGGATACAGGAGTGGATGCATCTGATTTAGCAAGGTTCTTCTCATTGGCCCATCTCAGTTGGCTCAGTCTGTCAGATCTGCAACACTTCTGGCCTATAGACAAGCCTCTGGCTGTTTTCTCTGTCCTGCCCCTGCCATACCCACTCTCTCCAGGTGAACAACACCAACCTGCAAGATGTCCGACATGAGGAGGCCGTGGCTGCACTGAAGAACACTTCAGACATGGTATACCTGAAGGTGGCCAAGCCAGGCAGCTCACACCTCAACGACATGTATGCGCCACCTGACTACGCCAGCAGTACGTACCTGCCTTCCGCTGCCTCCTGCTCCTGGGGTGGGAGTCAGAGCTCAGTGGAAGAGAAGCTATTTTGCATGTAGGATGTCTAGAGCCCAGTGGAGGTGTTCTGGAGTGGGTGTTTGGATCAGAAAAAAGAGGGGGGGAGCTTGGAACTGGTGGTCCTGTGAATGGTCCCAGTGGGTTGGGACAGGTTCTGTCAGGGCATCAGGAATCCTCAGAGCTGGAAGAGGAGGAGGAGGAAGAGGAGGTTGTGGAACCAGAAAGTGTGGGATCAGTTCCCATGGAGGGTCCCAGTGAGATGTCAAAGTGTCAGGAGCAAGTCAGCAATAAATCACACAGAGTAAGTGAACCCTTTATTAGAAACAAGATCTGCTCAGGCCTAATGAGCACAGCAACTCTTCTTGGTAGGTCTTGCCCCTAAGAGGCAGTTGAGGAAGCTAAAGGTCCCCGCTTTTCCATAGCTGCCTACGTCTCCCCCTTCCCAATCAATCTGAGACTCCCAATGCCTTGTCTCTCTTTGCTCCACCCTCTTCATACCTTTGTGGGTTCTGGGAGACCAGGTGGGTGGGGAACTAGTCACAGCAGGAGGGGGAGACACCCTGGCTTCTTCACCAGCCTGACTCATCTCTGCCTCTTGGCCCTCCTCCTCTCCAGCCTCTACTTCTGCCTGCTTCTGCCACACTCTCCCAGCTCACTAAGCCCTGTTACCTCTTCAGCTTCTGACATCTCCTCTTCCCAGTCTTCTCCCTCTGACCACTCATCCTGGTCCTCCCTGAGCCTTCTTCCCTTGGAGGTTCCTCAAATTGTGCCTCCCACCATTCCTCTGTGACACAAGGGAAGATTTTGCTTCTGTGCTGTCAGACACTTCCAGTAAGACCGCTCCCGTACTGGGATTGTCTCTGGCCCCTCCTTCTATCAGCAAACCTCTGCCCTTAGAGGAGGTGCTGGACAGGGCCAGCCAACCCATGAGGCAAGTTGAAGCAGTCACCTCAAGCAACAGGAGCCACGGGGACAACAGATCCAGCCTCAGCTGTCAAAATGTATTGGGCCAGTTCTTGCACCAGAGAACATGTCAGGTGCTGAGTTACTGGTTCCCACCCCCACCCCCCACTCAGACCCAAAAGGAGAAGGCAAGGACTAAGGTGGGTGGGTGGGCAGATTTCATCCCTCTCTTGACCTCACAGGCACCAGAGGGAATTTATAGTCCTGGGGCACTGAGCAAGGGGGGAAAGATGGGGTGCTCTCTGGAGTATCCCTTAGCCGAGGTAGAGAACATCTAGACCTCTCTGTCTGTACTGTGGGATTCTAGCTAAGCCACACAACTGCTCTTCAGGCTGTACCTCTCACCAGATCTGCTCAGCAGCCAGCTTGAATGCCTTTGCCTGCCTGGAACTTACCCATGTACTGTGGAAATACATAATAATAGGATTGTGGAGTTGGAGGAATGTCTCTTCCTTGCCTGGATGGCAATAGAGATGTGAGTGCATGGATGCCTTTCACTTTTCTGGTGACTGCCATGTAACCTACTGCACCAAGGTCATTCTGCCCACTTTTTCCTTCTGGTCCACAGCTGCCATGTGGTTGTCAGAAGGCTCCGCACCTGGGGCCAGGGCCTTTGCTCTAAACAAGGGTCCCCACTCCCACCCCACACCTCAGCCCTACCACATCCCTGCCTCAGCCCCCTTGGTTCTACCTCACTGATGCCACCTCTTTGTGTCTCCTTAGCTTTCTCTGCCTTGGCCGACAATCACATAAGCCATAACCCTGGCCTGGGCTACCTTGGAGGAATGGAGAGCAAGCCAGCTTACCCTGCTCCACCCCAGGTCACGCCAGCCCGCTACTCACCTGTGCCACGCCATATGATTGGGGATGAGGACTTCACCAGGTGAGCAAGAACCCCCTTCCCCACCTCCTCTGCCTCTCCCTTGGAAGAACCTGGTAATTCATCTCTAAAGAACATGGGTATAACTTCCTCTCCGATAGACATTTGTAGGGCCAGTTCCATTCCAGCTGATTTGGCAGCAAACGAGGCATATGGAGTCCTGCCCCATTTGCTAACCTCCTTTTTCTTGTTGCTTCTCCCATGAGTGCAGGCAGCTGTGGGGCATGACTGGGGGTGTGGGGTGGCTGTACGGCTTCCAGAAATGTGGGTCTCCTAAATGGAGTGTGGGGCAAGGCTCAGTATCCTTTACCACTGAAAAAAGAAAAATCAGAATCCAGCACCAGAAAAAGGTGGATTCTGTGGACTGTGTGTATTATGCAAATTGAGTAAAGCTGCATGATCTTCTGCTGCGTAATTGTCTTGAGGGACGGACAAGGCATCAAAGGTCCATCCCCAAAGCGCTGGAAGCTGGAAGTCCTCTTCAACTTGCTTCATCATCATGTTTGTAAAATAGGGATGTGGATGAGGAAAACAACTATTTTTCATGCTCCTAGTAATTAATGCACATTGCTACAGCATCCCTCCCAGGAACCCTGCAAGTCAAGGCAGCACTGTAACCTGCTCCCCCCCCCCAAAGCATTGTTGGAAATCAAATTGTTGGGGCAAAGACCTGTACTTTGAAAGTGCTGGTGAATGGCTGGTTGCCGGGGTTTCCAAAGCACCGTGTGTGCAGGGCTTTTGCAGGTGCCTGCAAACCTCTGTTTGGCTCATTTATGTCATCAGGTCTAAGGCAGGTAGGTGTGACTTGGCCTGAATGGCCTTGCAGCACAGGTGGGGAGGATTTGTGGGTTGTATTAGGTTTCCCACAGTTGGGTTATACAGATTACTGAGGTGATGCATTTGAAAACACTTTACACAGTTGAGAAGGCACTTTTTAAACTGCTAAACAGAATGATAGTGGTGATACTAGCCGTGGTACCTAAGCCCTGCCTCCATGGCCAGGGCCATTATTGTTTCTGAATATCAGTTCCCACAGTAGGGAAGAGTGCTGCTTTGCTTGGGTCCTGCTCGAGGGTTTCCCACAGTCATCTGGGTGGCCACTGTGAGAACAGGATGCTGGGCCATTGATCTCTTCTTATCTGCTTATGATAAGGGCAAAACTGTTTGTTTGCTAAAGTATTTAAATGCTGCTTTTCCCCAAAGGTTCCAAGCAGTTTTACAGTAAGAAAGGTACACGAGCCAACATTTTATTGCACCCTGCTGTGTAGCAGACACTGCTTTGTACCCAGAAGGGACAGAGGCTCTTCTTCTGAGGTCTAACAGTCCTCTAGAGAGGATGGGCAAGACCATGAATGTATGTAAAGATAAGCAGGTGGGGATTCACTATGGGGAGTGGTTCAGTAAAGTGAGGACTTTCTCCTCAGTCTTAGCGCTCTCCTTGTACAACTCAGCAGGGTGGAAGATGGAAACAAAACTAAAATTTGTTGGCTCTGGGCTCTGCTTGTCATTGGTTCTGTCTCTGTCTGTTCTTGGTCTCCCTGTTTTCTGCCCTGTGATGGGCATCAGCCATCACTGCTTATTCCATGGCAGGGAAAAGCTCTGAGTGTTGGAGGGCATGACCTCTGTGACTCCAGATCCATTATTTTATTCCAAAGCCACATGACTGTACAGATTGCTATTGGCCACATGAGGGCACCGTGGAACTTCCTGGCTAGGAAGAAAAGGGATCTGTGCCTTGTAGAGACCCTCGGGAGCCTTGGTTTGGGTCAGGAATCCTGACCAGGAAGCAAGTGGGTTGTTTACAGTTTAGAGGTGGAAGAAACAAAAGATTCCCAAACCCAAGAATGTGGGAATGGAGGTGGGTCGGCCCCCAAAATGCACCCTTTTGCTTGGTGGACCAACAATTCTGCGTGCGTGCGCACACCCACCCACACCCACCCACCCTAGATCCTGAGCAGGCTTAATTTCTGACAAGATGACCTTGCATCCAACCACCCAGATTAGAAGGCAGTGTGGTTATCTGTCTAGCACTAGAGAATTGTATCCCTTCAGTATTATTGTGCATTAATGACATTGGCTTGAGCCATATCAGGCCATCCAGCTCAATATTATCTACAGCAGGTATGGGGAACTTTTGACCTTCCAGATGTTGCTGAACTACTGCCATCCCTGCCCATTGGCCATGCTTGCTGGGGCTGATGGGAGTTGCAATTCAGCAACATCTGCAGGACCAAAGGTTTGTGCCCCCCCCCCCATGTCTGGTGTACATGAAGCAGCAGTGAGTCTCCTGGATTTCAGATGCAATCTCGCCCAACCACACCTGGAGATGCGAGGGGAATGAACATGGGACCTTTTGCATGCAGAGTGTGTGCTCTGTCACTCAGCTGCAACCCTTCATGGCATTAGCAGTGGACTCAGTGAAATATACTCAAAGTCCTGCAGTGACTTCATGCTCTTTATTGCAGCTTGTAAAACAGTGATTGAATTGCCCCTCAAACCTCAGGCTTTTATATACATTATTTACACAAAACAAAATATAAAATCAAAAAATCTTTCCAGTAGCATCTTAGAGACCAACTAAGTTTGTTCTTGGTATGAACTTTCGTGTGCATGCACACTTCTTCAGGTACACAGTGAGTCCTGTCTGATTGGCTGATTCTGCTTCCCTCCTGGAGCCTGATTAGTCTTTTCCTGCAGGCCAATCAGTTGCTGCATTCTACAATCCTACCTGCCTATTGTTCCAAGATCCAAGCTTAGTATATAACACCCCTCCCCTCTATGTTCCCGTTGCGCCCGGAAGGTTAGCATTCGTAGTCATCAAGGTATGCCGGTTGCCTACGTATGCATTGTGGTCTGGGGTGTCCCTCAGTAGAGGTTCCTGGTTCTGGCTCTTGTTCTCGGGCTGCCGGCTGTGACGGGGCCATTGGGTTGGGCATCGCTGGTCCACTTGGTCGTGGCTCTGGTTCCTGTGGCTGCTCAGCCTCGGGGGCCACCTCTGGCCTTCCTAGCTCTGCCTCCCTTACCCACTCCTCCTGCTCTATGGGCCTCACCCCTCTGCTGTCCCCTTGGGATTCCTCTGTCCAGCCCTCCTCGTGGTTTCCCCCGGAATCGTCACCGTAGTTTATTGCAGTGGCAGTGCCAGTCTTGCCCCCCCCCGTTAGCACCTCATACAACATGGGGCCAGTCGCCCTGGTGACTGTGGCGGGTACCCATGCCGGGCCCGCCCCGAAGTTCTTTGCGTACACTGGGTCGCAGGGCTGGAAGGTCCAGGGGTTCCTACCTCCCCCCACTGCTGTCTTGTCATGGGCCCTGTCAGGGTGAAGGCGGTCCAGTCTTGTTGTGAGGCACCGGGAAACCTTGTGGGCTGACTGTTCGTGTTTGTGCATCGTATAGCCCACAAATTCTGGGCCAGGGTTGCTATTGTGCCATCCCCGCCACACCCAATCCAGGACCTGGGAGAAGACCCTTTCCTTCATGGAGTAGCATGCTACTTCCGGCGACTGAATGGGGCAGTTGGGAAGCTGTTCCTGTTCCAGGCTCATGACCTCATGTGCAGGTGCTGGGTCAGGGCTGGTCTCAGGTAGTGGCAGTCTGCTGAGGGCGTCCACGTGGCCCATCGCCTTCCCGGGCCAGTGGACCAGTGTATACTGATAGCCAGTGAGTAAAATCGGCCACCTGAGGATGCGGGGTGACTGTAGTTGAGGGGTCTGCTTCTCGGGGGCGAATAGGCCAAGCAGCGGCTTGTGGTCGGATGCCACGGTAAAGGGGCGCCCATACAAAAATCATGAAATTTCTTTACTCCCTTCACAATTGCCAGGCCCTCCTTGTCTATTTGTGAATAGTTCCTCTCGGCTGTGGAGAGGGTCTGGGAAAAGTAAGCCACGGTACCTCTCTTCCATCTGGAAGTTGGTGGCCTAGGATGGCGCTAGCGCCATAGGGTGAGGCATCGCATGCCAGCACCACCAGCAACCTCTCATCAAAGTGCGCCAGGACTGAGTTCAAGACGAGCAGGTCTTTGACTGCTTGGAATGTGGCCTCTTGGCACTGCCCCCACACCCACGGGGCCCACTTGTCTAACAGTCTGTGTAGGGGCTCCGCTACTGGTGCCTTGTGGGGTAAGAAGGCATGGTAAAACTTCAACAGTCCCAAGAACACCTGGAGTTCTTCCTTACCCTTAGGTGCCAGGGCATCGCAAATAGCCCGTACCTTGTCCCCGGTTGGGTGGACTCCATCTGCATTCACCGTAAATCCCAGAAAACCCACCTGTTGCACTCCTAGCAGACACTTTTCCCACTTCACCTTGAGGCCGGCCATCTGGAAACTGTGCAGGACAGTGCAGAGTCGGTCCCCAAACTCCCCCGGCATGACCCTGGCGATCAACACATCATCAAAGAAGGGGGTGACGCCAGGAATTCCTTTGAGGAGAGTCCATTAGATTTTGGAATATGCCTGGCGCCATGCTGACGCCAAATTCAGCCGCTTGACACAGAACGCGCCCCTGTGCGTTACAATTGTCTGTGCCTCAGCAGTGGCTCTATCCACCATCAACTGCTGATAGGCCTGGGCCAGGTCCAGCTTGCCAAGAATCTTAGACCCCGCCAGGGTGGCGAGGACATGGCTGACCACTGGTACTGTGTATGCATGAGCCGTAAGGGCCTTGTTTAGGGTACATTTGTAGTCTGCGCAGATGCAGACTGAGCCGTTGGGCTTGATGGGTGTGATGATTGGGGTTTCCCAGGGGGCATTAGGCACCAGCTCCAGCACTCCTTGCTCCATGAGCCGGTCTAATTTCTCGTCAATGCAGGGTTTAAGGGAGAACAGGACTCGGCTGGCCTTGAACCTGATGGGTCATATGACGAGGTCTAGTTGTAGGCCAACAGGGGGGCCAGTATATCATCGCAATGCCCCATCGAAAACCTTTGTAAACTCTTTGCAGATGGCGTCCATGTCCACGTGGGAGCTGGTGCGGTTCACCCTGGTGACGGCTAGCCAGTAAGCTAACGTAGGGCCCCTTGACCATGATCAAGTCTAATTGCCGCTTCCACCCTCGATATTGTACATTGAAGGTTCACACCCCCATCGTGGGGACCTTGCGTTTTTGGAAGTCCCAGAGGGTGAATGGGGCTGGCCTAAGCTTGGGGCTGCCGCTGGGACACAATTTCCTTATGGACAGGGTTGAGCCTGTGCAGTTCCCCATTTCCGGACGAGGCTGTTGTGGTGGGCATGCGGTATGTGTGTGCTGCTGCACTCGGTGCATGTCCTCCCGGTCGGATTCTGAGTTGTCAGTGAGGTCCTCGTGGTGGACCCTTGGTTAGGACAACACGTTTGACTGGAATCCTTGTGCTGACCTCTTGGCAGTTTCAGTTGCTAGAGCCTCCTCTAGGGTGACCTGGAACGTCAGGTCCTTCTTTGTGTAGAGGCGCCGTTGCAGCTTCTCGTCCCTCAGGCTGCCCACGAGGCAGTCACGGAGCATGTTCTCCAGCTCTGTGAAGTTGCAGAGCCAGGCAGCTTGGCAGAGGGAGGTGTAATACCCGGTTATGGTTTCTCCGGGGGGCTGCTGCTTTGTGTAGAAGGCATTGTGACACGCTAACACCGAGGGTTGTGGCAAGAAGTGCCCCTAATGCCATTCCATTATCGTGTCGTAGGGAACGGTCGCGATATTTGCAGGAGCGAGGAGGGCTCAGGCGATCTCGAATGTTTCTTCTCCACAGATGCTGAAGAAGGTCGCCCTCTTCTTGGCTGCATCGGTGACGTCCTTTGCCTCCAGGAGGAACTGGAAATGGATGGTGTATCCTTCCCAGTCTCCTGAGGCTGGGCTGAACGGCATGAAGCTGTTGTCTGTCGCCATTCTGGGTCCTTGGGTCCCGGAGCTGTAGCCTGGATGCACAGTGTGATGCTGTGTTGCCTGTGGCGGCTGTGCATGGTGCACGGCGGACAGCTCAGCAGGATCCCACCTTCGTCACCAGTGAAACATACTCGGAGTCCTGCAGTGATTTCATGCTCTTTATTGCAGCTTGTAGAACAGCGATTGAATTGCACCTCAAACCTCAGGATTTTATATACGTTATTTACACAATGAGTCCCGTCTGATTGGCTGATTCTGCTTCCCTCCTGGAGCCTGATTGGTCTTTTCCTGCAGGCCAATCAGTTGTTGCATTCTAGGATCATACCTGCCTATTGTTCTAGGATCGAAACTTAGTACATAACACTCAGAATGGGCAGGAGCTTGTGGGACAATCCCCTAAAAACTCCATTCCCCACCTTTTCCATTTGCGTGGCTCAAAGACTGCTAGGGAAGGAGGGGTTAAAGGTGCCTGGCATGCCTTCTCCCAACACCACGGGCTTGCTGGAGTCTGGTTCATCTCAACCTTTCCATGATGGCTCTTGTAGCCCCCCCCCCCACTGCAAGCAGGGCAGAGGAGGGAGGGCTGGGAGAAGCTCAGATAAAATGCAGGCTGCTGCTGCTGCACTCCCCAGTCTGCACACTCAGAGAAGCTGCCACTATGATCACCGTCAATGTCTCTTCCTCCATGTCTTATGGGAAACGCCCTTTCCAGCAGCAACCCATTGCCAGGAACAAAAGAAGGACCAGGTACCAAGGCTCTCTGTTCTGTACTTGTTCTTGGGGAGGAGGGTCTGTGAGGCCCCTTGCTGGGTGGGCAAGCAGGGACATGGCCCAAGACTTGGTCACAAGCCCTGGCGTCAGTTGGCTGCTCTTTGGGCACAGTGCTGCTTCCAGAAATCCTCCTGGGGTACACCTGCCTCTTCCAGCCCAGGACTTGGCACCTGCAGAGAGGGTCAAGGTAACAGGGCCCTAATATTGCACCTTCATTTGTCCAGAGAAAGGAAGAGGCAGAGCTACTGAGCAATGGGGTTGTATGGGGAGGCTTCCAGCTTTGAGGGCTGCAAAGTGAAAGGGGTAGGGCTGGAAGTCTGCATGCATCAGGGGGAGGAAGGAATGGGCTGTGTGCCAGCAAAGGGGGCACCAGAGTTGGTCTTTGTTGATTTATGTGCCAAAGGGGTAGATGGAATCTTGTTGCTTGCCTTCTGCCTTCTATATATTTCCTACAAGGGCATTGGAAGGTCTCAGAAAGGGGTGGGGTGTTTTTCCAGCTCCCTTTTAGGCTGTCACTGGAGGGACTGTGAAGAGAAGCCACACCTTCCCTCCTTTATCTCTGGCACCTAAAGGAATCCTGCCTCACAATAGCCACTCACTAGCTATTCCTCCTGTATAATGTTACGAGCCTCCATCCATAGTTCTTCAGGCACTCTGTCCACCAAATCTAAATCCTTAAACCTGTTCCTCACTTTCACTGTGTATTCATAAGGGATTTGATTTAGATTGTATCTTACTGGCCCAGTGGTTTTTCCTACTTTCTTCAGTTTAAGCTAGAATTTTGCTATAAGAAGCTGATGATCTGAACCAGTCAGCTCCAGGTCTTGTTTTTGTTGACTGTATAGAGCTTCTCCATCTTTGGCTGCAGAGAATATAATCAATCTGATTTCTATGCTGCCCATCTGGTGATGTCCATGTGTAGATCATGGCCACTGGTCCCATCACCTCCTGGCAAATAGAAGGGGAAGAAATGGAGGCAGTGAGAGATTTTACTTTCTTGGGTTCCATGATCACTGCAGATGGTGACAGCAGTGGACTGCAAGAAGACAAAACCTATCCATTCTTAAGGAAATCAGCCCTGAGTGCTCACTGGAAGGACAGATCCTGAAGCTGAGGCTCCAATACTTTGGCCACCTCATGAGAAGAGAAGACTCCCTGGAAAAGGCCCTGATGTTGGGGAAGATTGAGGGCACAAGGAGAAGGGGACGACAGAGGACGAGATGGCTGGACAGTGTTTTTTAAGCTACCAACATGAGTCTGACCAAACTGTGGGAGGCAGTGGAAGACAGGAGTGCCTGGCGTGCTGTGGTCCATGGGGTCACGAAGAGGCGGACATGACTAAGCGACTAAACAACAACAACAGCTATTCCTCCCCCAACCTCCCATTCCTGTACCTTCTCTTTAAGACACAGGTAGTGTCTTTACTTTGTTTCCTTCTGTGACGACCAGCAGCAGCAGCAGCAGCAGCAGCAGAATATATTCTGCAAAATATACGCCTTTGCATCATTACACCAGACACAGAATTCACCTTTTCTTGGTGCAGAAGTGGGGACTAATCTTTCTGACTTAGAGAGTGCACATAGCATAACTGCCCAGGGATACAGGCTCATGCATAAGACCAGCCAGTCAAGGCAGAGAAGTGGTATCTGCTTCCCATGAGATGGAAAGGTAGGAAGATTCCTGGTATTGCACTCTTTCCAGTTCATTCTCCATACTGGCAATTTGTTTCTGCTCTGAGAAGTAAAATGTAACTCCTTTGGCCTGTATACATACATACATACATACATACATACATACATACATACATACATACATACATTAGGACAATACTGTTATTGCCCTATTGAAGGTGTTGCCCTACATTTTTGAGATTTTAGGTCATGGTTGCAGCTCTACCGGTTGTTCAGAGAGGGTACCAGTTGTTGGGTGCCAACTGTGTGTTGCACATGGGATGTTGAATGATGTTCAGGTGGGCCTTGTCTCTGCCCCCGGCTATGTATCCTCTTCATGTTTGCCCTCTGTCCTTCACAGGGAGCCCCGGAAGATCACCTTACATAAAGGCTCCACAGGCTTGGGCTTCAACATTGTGGGAGGTGAAGATGGCGAGGGCATCTTCGTCTCCTTCATCCTAGCAGGGGGCCCAGCAGACCTGAGTGGGGAGCTGCGGCGTGGAGACCGCATCCTTTCGGTGAGTGGAACATGAGGCCCCTTTACTGGTGTTGCTCTCAGGTCTTATTTAATGCGAGGAGGTGGATTTGGAGAGTTGTCTGGGTTCTGGTACACAGTTGCTGCTGACCTCTGAACTGGGAAGCAAGCAGGTGGGAGCAGCTGCCTCCCCCACCCCCAACCTATCCTCCAGCCCTTCTCCAGGACTGGAGAGATTCTGCCCCAGGCACTAAGGTGTTAACCCACACAGAGCAGCTTTGCCCACACAGAGCAGCTCACCAGACCGGTCTGGCTTAGCCCAGCCCAGCGTTGTGGAAGCTTGCTTCCTCCTCACTCTGAGAAGAGGGAGGGAAAAAACCAACACGCAGCCGAACCTTCCAGCTTGAGCTTCAATGGAGCCTGCGTATGGGGCCCTGCAGCGTAATGCTTGCCCCTTAAATGCACCGAAAGTGTGCACAGGCCGGGGAGGCCACCTCCAGGAAGAAACAACCAAGCTTGGCCAGGTCTGGTTTTCGCTTCCTGAGAAGCTGTGGCGTTTGTCATGCAGCTGAGCACCTGAGACAAGTTGCTCCCAGCATTTTGGGTACAGGAGGGGCCTGGGATGTGCAGCTATGGGGGATTGAGAGGGTTGGCGTGGGGCTGTGGCAGGGCGGGGGGTGGTGGAATGTTGCATGGTGGGAAATAAGTGTGCAGTGCCATCATAGGAGGAGCAGGTGGCACCAGCTTCCCCTTTTCAAGGTGAGCTGACAGAGGCGGGGTCTGTTTGTCCAGGTGAATGGCGTCAATCTCCGGAACGCAACCCACGAACAAGCGGCGGCTGCCTTGAAGAGGGCCGGGCAGACGGTCACCATTGTAGCCCAGTACAGGCCTGAAGGTAGGAAACTCCCAGGAGGGACCCCGTCCAACCTGCCCCCTTGAACCTTTCATGAGAACCAGGATCTCCCTTTGAGTTGTGTGCCCTGGTGCCAAGTCATATTCAGCCAAAGTTCTGAGAGGACAGCCAGCCTTCTGGGCTGGCAAACTCTGGGTGAGAATGCCTCAAAGTCAGGAATCGCTGGTTTATTTCATTCCTCTCCCACCTTCCTTCCCAGGAGCTCAAGGTGGTTCACAGAACTCTATCCTTCCCAGCATTTCCTCACAAGAACTCTGTGAGGTAGGTTAGGCTGAGAGGCAGGGACTAGCCCAAGGTCACCCAGTGAGTTTCATGGCTGAGTGGGGATTTTAACCCTGGGCTCTTTAACCTGCAGTGCCGAAGATTTGTCAAAAGGAGGAACTGGCAAGATTGGCAGCGGGGATGTGGACTTTGGCCTTGGTAATTGCACTGCTTGTTCCTAGGCTGGAAAAATAAAGTTGGATCTCTGTAGCTCAGGATGGGGAACTATTGGCACAGGTCCCAATTAATCCCCCAAAACCATTTTCTCCATTTGTGATACTGAAAAGGAGCAGGTAGAGGCATTGCTGCCTTGGTTGCTTATCCAAGCCCCCCCCCCCCCCAGCAAGCTCAGCCAGGTTGCCAGTCCCCAAAGAAAGCAGGGTTGAAATCACTTCCCTACAACTTTACCTCGACTGCTTCCTGCACGGATTTCTCCACAGGGAAGTCGATGGCGCAGAGCTGAACCATCAGCCTTGAACTCCCTTGCCCATCAGTTGACGGGTGGGGACTTCTTCTACCCAGTTTCTGCAGGGATCACTAGCTGTAACCGCACCGCAAGGTTGGTGTTGCTGAACACCACTTCTGGCTTGCTTCTTTATTATTATTATTATTATTATTATTATTATTATTATTATTATTATTAAATATTTTCTTGGTTGACAAAAGTACATGTCTTTTTTCAGGTTGTACATTCTTTCTTACAAATCAGTTACATTTGTTGTGAGACCTTAGTGTTGAGTACAGTATAATGTTGGGGAAGAAGAGTGGGGAGAGGAGAGGAGGGGTGGGGTCATGAGGCTCGTATTCTTTTGTTTAGTGTGCATGTGGGGTTTTGTGTCAGCGTCAGCTGGGTAGGTTCTCTTTCTATTCATTTATTACATTTCCTTGGTAGTGTGAGAGGTTGGGGGCCCAGGGTGTGGTTGGCACTGGCGGAGGAAGAGGAGTGCAGGGGGAGTGCACCACCCCCGGCAGCGCAATCCCGGTGGGGTGCCATCGCAGCTGCTCCCCCCGCCCACACTGGGCACCATGCCCCTGCATTCAACGTGCCTTGCCCCCAGGACGCGCACCAGCCATGCCCCCGCCTGCTCCCCCCCCATGCCGGAACATGAAGCTCCGCCACTGGTGGTTGGTTGTCTGTGGTTTGCTGCAGTGGGGTTTGTTTGCATTTGTGAGGGGACGGGGCTTGTTGGGTCAGGTAAGCCAGATTGATTCGTATGATTCTTGTCATCTTGTTGTGCTGTGTATGTGATAAAGGGGAGCCATACTGGATTGAAGGTGCCCTCTTCTATTTGTCCCTGTGTCAGTTTCAGTTTATTGGTTAGTTTTTCTAGTATAGTGGTACCTTGGTTTTTGAACATCTCTGTTGACAAATGTTTCTGAACTCGGAACACCATAAATCCAGAAGTAAATGCTTCCGTTTTCGAACACACCTTGGAAGTCGAACTTCTGAGGCAGCTTCCTGTTTGAGTTTTCCATTTTGAGGCTTCCATATTGAGTTTTCGGTTTTCAAACAGATTATGTTCGAAAACCAAGGTACCACTGTAAGGCTGTTTCCCATACAATTTGATACCATTGGCTCATGTTTACTCCTGACAGATCTCTCCAGTGTCTGGCTATGAGGCTTCTGGCTGCTGAGAGTAGGTGGGTTATGAGCTCTTTATAATGTGAATGGGCCTTATTAACTTGGACAGTGTTGAGTAGCGCCAGTTCTGGGGTGAATTCTAATACAGTGATACCCCGGGTTACGTAAGCGATCCGTTCCAGGTCGCGGTACGTAACGCGGGTGGGCGTATCACGAACACACAAAAAATAACAACCCAAAAAACAGGAAGAAGCGCGATTTGAACGCTTCTGCGCATGCGCATCCGGGGGTCACACATGCTCCCGGAAACACTTCCAGGTTGCGAGCATTCGCAACTCGAATGTCCACAACATGGGGGGGGGTATGTAACCCGGGGTTCCACTGTACCTGTTTAGTTATTTTGCATATCTCTTGAAGTACTGCTATCCAGAAGGGTAGGATTTTAGGACATTCCCACCACATGTACAGGTGCAGCCTCTCCAACATCTTGGTGAGGTTCTTGAGCGTATCAATGCCAGTTTCCGTGGAGTTAAGTACCACCTGTAAGTGAGTTTCAGAGTGAGTTTCCTTCTTTTGGCTGACACGGACAAAGGGAGGTTTACACCACATTCTAGTCCATTAAGTGGGGTTAATTTCATAGCCTATGTCGTGCTCCCATTGTTGTTTGATTGTGTCAAGGGGTTTGTGGGATTTTGGAGCAGCATTTTATATATTGTGGAAACAATCCCTTTGCCATGTCCCCCTGCTGTCAGAACGTTTTCGAAGCTGATCAAGGGCCCAGTGGCTGGTGATTTTACTGCTGGATTGTTTAACATGGCATGTACCTGTAGTTGATGGTGTGCTAGCCAAGGTATTTACATGTCCCCTAGCTTGTCTTGTATTTCTTGTATTGGTATGGGTTTGTTGTTTTTGTAGAAGTCTTTTAGACAGTGTAGGGCAGGGGTCCCCAAACTAAGGCCCGGGAGCCAGATGCGGCCCAGTCGCCTTCTAAATGCGGCCTGCGGACGGTCCGGGAATCAGTGTGTTTTTACATGAGTAAAATGTGCCCTTTTATTTAAAATGCATCTCTGGGTTATTTGTAGGGCATAGGAATTTGTTCATATTTTTTTCCAAAATATAGTCTGCCCCCCCCAAAGGTCTGAGGGACAGTGGACCGGCCCCCTGCTGAAAAAGTTTGCTGACCCCTGGTGTAGGCCTTTGGCTTGCCATGTTTTAATCTGGAGGTTTTGTGCTGTGTGTTGGAATAGTGGGTGATAGGCCAGGGAGGTTAGTGGGGATGGGGATAGTTTGCCTATTTTCACCTTCCGTGCTTTAAATGTGGACTGTGTGAACCTGCTCTGGCTTGCTTTTTAATCTTTTCTTGCCACCTTCTTTGAGTCAGGAATTTGTGAGGGTTCCCTCTGTGACTCTAGTTCCCTGTCAGGCTTTCTGCAGTGGCTGCTTTGGGAAGCACATCTGCCCTTCCTCTTTAGCAGGAAGTGCCTGTGTGTTTAGGAGAGAGATCCCAAAAACAGAAGTCCTGATCCAAAAACAGAACTGAAAATTAAAAAGTGGTGTATGGCCCAGCCCACCACGGCATGAGCCCTGCAAGGTGTGGGGCTGCAGGGTAAAGAACTTAAGGAAAGCCTGGCTGCTGGTTGACGGCAAAGGCCTTTCCAGTTATGCACCCTAATTTCAAGCGGACAAACAGATCCCTGTTGGAGGACTGCAGGCAGGACCAGAGGGCTCTGATGACTTGTGATTCTGGTACTGAGGGGCATACTGCCTCCAACGATGGAGGGAAACACAAAGATCTCAGCTAATAGCGCCAGAGAGCCTTATCTTCCATGGAATTGTTCATTCCTGTCTCTGTGCTCCCTGTCTGGAGAATGTACTTGGTCCCTCAGGGTCTTTACAATTCAGCCATATACAGGCTGGCCCACCCATTAAGCAAGGCAAGGCAACCGCCTCAGGTGGCAGGATCCACAGGGGCAGCAGATCTTGGTCTTTATTCTCCCCTTGTTCCCAATGTAGACCTTCACTCGTTCCTTCTTCCTTGGAGGGGTGTGTGTGCTATTTTATGGTTCACGTCAGGTGCCAAAATGTCTTGCACCAGCCCTGAGCCAATGTGTTTTGCAGATGTTGTGCCTGATCCTTTGCTGTTGCTTAGAGTTGAGCGCGCGCGCGCGCACACGCACACACGCATTTACTTATGAGTTTGGAATTTGTGCTTTGGTATTAAGAAATGGGATAAAAATGCTTTTGGTAAACATGTGGGGTGGAAGGGGTGATGCTATGAATGAGAAGTGCTTCACATTGAAACTTTATTAACAGCAACAATAATTGGACTTTGGAGTCGCATTGCACAGGAGGCTGTTAGTCCTGTTTTAATGATTCAGTGGTGGGCAGGGGGGGTCGGAGTTGCCATCTTTCCCCTGCCCCACTTTGATGGGGCTTTCGGTGCCTCAAACAGCTGTATAGCAGGAAGAAGTTCTGCAGGTCAAGCTTTCCAGAGGCATGCAAATGAATCCTGGGGGAAACTGCATCTCTCGTTTTATTTGCCTGCTGCCTAACAGTTGCACAGGAGATGTGCCAAAAAATAAAATAAAAGGTGGCAACCATCTCCCATTAGCTTGTGTGTATGCCTAGGGCTTGCCAATCAGAAGGTCGGTGGTTCGAACCCCTGTGACGGGGTGAGCTCCCATTGCTCGGTCCCAGTTCCTGCCAACCTAGCAGTTTAAAAGCATGTCAAAGTGCAAGTAGATAAATAGGTACCGCTCTGGCGGGAAGATAAATGGTGTTTCCGTGCACTGCTCTGGTTTGCCAGAAGTGGCTTAGTCATGCTGGCCACATGACCCAGAAAAACTGTCTGCAGAGAGGACAAATGCTGGCTCCCTCGGCCTGTAAAGTGGGATGAGTGCCGCAACCCTAGTTGTTTGTGACTGGACTTAACGGTCAGGGGTCCTTTACCTTTTTTTTTTTTTGCATTAATACGCATCCAATGTAGGAGAAAACGGTCTGCGGACACAGGGTGCAACAGAGTTATTGGACGATAAGGTAAAGGTAAAGGGACCCCTGACTATTAGGTCCAGTCGCGGACGACTCTGGGGTTGTGGCGCTCATCTTGCTCTATAGGCCGAGGGAGCCAGCATACAGCTTCCAGGTCATGTGGCCAGCATGACTAAGCCGCTTCTGGCGAACCAGAGCAGAGCACGGAAACGCCGTTTACCTTCCCACCGGAGCAATACCTATTTATCTATTTGCACTTTGACATGCTTTCGAACTGCTAGGTGGGCAGGAGCAGGGACCGAGCAACGGGCGCTCACCCCATCGCGGGGATTCGAACCGTCGACCTTCTGGTCGCTAGCAATTACGGAGGCGCAGGCGGTCATTGGAGGGAAAATATTGATTGACGTGGCAGGGGCGGTGCCAATCCGTGGGTCAGTAGACGGAGGTTGAGGTGAGAAGCAGGACGGTGACTTTAGCGCTAAGCGGAGTATCGGAAGTGGGACTTGGAGGAGGAGGGCGGGGCGGTTTTGCGGCAGGGTTGGGATTGGTTCCTGGACGGACTCGGGACTGGACGAACTCGGGAGCGCGGGCTTGCGATTGGGTGGGGGGGCAGGCCTCAGAGGGAGCTCGCGCGGCGATTGGGCGAGGGCTCGGCACACGGGAGGGCGGCGCTTGCGTTGAGGGAGGACCTCCCGCGACTGGACAGAGCGGGGAGGGCCGGGCCTCCAGTTGGACGAAGCCGGCTGCGAAGGCGGGGCTTCGGCGTTCCCGCCCGTGTGGGTGGCTTCGCTTTGTGCGATAAGGGGCCCGGCCAGGGTAGGGTAGGGTAGGGTGGGCTGGGCGTCGGGTGGGAGGAGTTGCCGCTGATGCTGGAAGGCGCCGCGGCAGGTAAAGGAGGATCTCTTTTTGAAAAAAAGAAGCCCCGCTCCTGTTGTAAGTGAAGGAATAGGCGCGCGGGGGGGGGGGGGAGGTGCGCGTCCCACAGAGTAGCCTGGGAGGCGAGTGACCGGCTGGCCCCGATCCCTGTCGGCGGCGGGAGTGTGTGTGGAAATAGTGTTAGCCTTGAAACTGACCGCTCCTCCCGGAATGTGGCCAGATGGCCCCGGCGGTGGCCCGTTTATTCCCATAAGTCTCCTTGAGGCGATCCGCTGGCGAGCTCCCTCAGGCTCAAGGGTGTGTGTGGTGTGCGTGTAAAATAAATAATAATAATAATAATAATGCTATTACTGTTGTTAAGCCAGGCGTTTGCGGGTAGGGGGCGGGCGGCACATGCTAGCGAGGGATTCGAGCGCCCCTCCCCCTGCTCCGCCAAGGTGGATTTAATTACTTAACACTCAGTCATTCTGCGGCGGACCCTGCCTTTCTTACTCCACGGGAAGGTTGAAGCGGTGTATCTCTCCTTTTATCTCCGCCTCTCTCCCTCCCCCTCCCCGCGCTGCTATCCAAATTCTGCCCTAACAGCAGCCCTGCGAGGTAGGCTGGGCTGAAAGAAAGGGCTCTCTCACCCGTGGCTCGAGTAGCCCCAGCAAATAAGGTGAGCGATTTGGACCCCGAAGTCCTTGTTTTGGATGCTTAGCTGCTGCACTGCACTGATGGGTGTATGTAGTGTGTGTGTGTGTGTGTGTGTGTGTGTATATATATATATATATATATAACATGGCTGTTGATATGTTAAATTGCCCTCTGCCAGCTGGTGCTCCTAAAGGAGCATAGGAATCTACCTTGTGGCGAGTCAGACCATTGGTCTATCTGGTTCTGTTTTGCTTATCGTTATTAATTCAATTTGTATACTGCCCTTCATCCGAAAATCCTAGGGCAATTCGCAACACAGAAATACAAAATGAGAGCACCAGAAAACATAATAAGATAAAAACAAACCAATGCCCCCCTCCCACAAACACATTTAATCAGCCTAATGCCTGCTTGGCACTGACTGGCAGCTGCTGGTCACAGCTATGTTCCTTTCCTCCCAGGGAAGGGACAAATTGAGAGGGGGGAAACAAATTGGCTTGCTTGGGCCTGAGAGGCAGTCTCGCCCTTCTGAAAGTCCCCTTTCAGTCAGTGCTAAAAACCCCATGGCAGAATAGGTTGCCTGCAAGCATGGAGGGAGGGCAGGCTGCAAAGGATTGTAGGTGGCTAACTGAGGCTGGAGTTAAAAGAGCTTCTCTGTAAGAGAGGCCAGTGGCAGCCAGTAGGTATGACAGTTGGTTCTACAGGTTCGACTAGCGGAGATCAGCTTTTCCTGTGTTTGGAAGTAGCACCCAATGACAGTGAGCTGAAGGAGCTGCTTTGGGGGCCACTGTGCCCATGAATAGCCTTTGCATTGTAAGGAGCAGTGCCTCCTTTGTCTTGTGCCAGCTCAAGCTGTATAGGCAACAGGTGTCTCCTTTTCTTGGAGAGCTTAGTCCTTGCAATTGGGATTAGTGTGTGGCCTGCGTCCAAGTGTGTGGGTGGTGTAGCCGGTGGCCTGCCTTGGTGTATGTGCTTGGTGCAAATTTGTTGTGAATTGTGGGACTTGGTAGTGTTTGAATGGTGGTTGTGCTATTCCCAAAGAGAATTTGTTACACAGTCCGCAGTCTTTCCCTTCCAAAACCAGTGGCTATTCAATACCTGTGATAAATATTTGGTTTTGAAGCTCAAGAACTGACTAGGAGTAGGGACCCATTTACAGTATTTTGGGCAGAGCTGTGGTTGTTGGTTACTTGTCTTTAATCACATCCTTGCTAAAAGATTCAGGGATGCAAAGGCTGGTTGCAGTATCATTAATTATATAGTATTTCACTGACCAAAGCCAGCCACTTTCAGTTTGGAGTAAGTGGCTAGGGAGAAGGAGCTGCTGATCACAAAGAGAGATGGCCATATGAACACTGAACTTGTGCTTGAGAAGGATAAACCTCACACTGAATGCAACAACATTTTAAAGGTAGGAGGTTCTGTATTTAATCCCCTCACAAAGTAGTAGCGGGTGGGGTGAGAGCAATCAGAACTAGCTGTATTAGACTGAGTAGCAGCTGCTAAGGTGAGTAATCCAGAGATTCTCCAGAGAAAAACCTGAACAACTGGGATTTGCTGTTTCTGAGCTTTGCATGTTGCTGACCTCTAGCTGCACTTAGTTAAGGAACTTAAATAGTGCACAGCAAAAGGTGTTGCCTGACATGGCCTCACCTATTTTGTCACAGGTGTCTTCCTGTTTTATGCATTATTTTCTCTAGAAAGGTTGTCTGTACACTAACATGGTCATGGATATTTTCTGATCCTGTTCTATTCCACTACATTCCTCCTTAAAGAGGGTGTGGAAGAAATTCTACAAGTGCAGCAGGCATACCTGGTACAGTGAGGGGGGGGGGAGTATTTGATCCCTTGCTAAATTTGCCCATTTGCCATCTGATGAAGAAATGACCAGTCCATAATTTTAATGGTAGGTTTATTGTAGCTGTGAGAGAGAGAATAACAATAGGAAAAACTCCAGAAACACAGAAGACAAAAGTCAGAGATTGATGTGCATTATAATGAGTGAAATAAGTATTTGATCCCTTTGCAAAAGATGACTTAGTACTTGGTGGCAAAACCCTTGTTGGCAATTACAGAGGTCAGACGTTTCTTGGAGGTGGCCACAGGTTTGCACACATCTCAGGAGGTATTTTGTCCCACTCCTCTTTGCAGATCCTCTCCAAGTCAGTAAAATTTTGAAGCTGATGTGTAGCTACTCGAACCTTCAGCTCCCTCCCCAGATTTTGGATGGTATTAAGGTCTGGAGACTGGCTAGGCCACTCCAGGACCTTAATGTGCTTCTTCTTGAAAAAAACAACTCCTTTGTTGCCTTGGCCGTGTGTTTTGGGTCATTGTCATGCTGGAATACCCATCCTCGACCCATTTTCAATGCCCTGGCTGAGGGAAGGAGGTGCTCACCCAAGATTTCACGATACATGGTCCCTTTGATGTGGTGAAGGTTTCCTGTCCCCTTAGCAAAAAACACCCACAAAGCATAATATGTCCCCCTCCATGTTTGACGGTGGGGGTGGTGTTCTTGGAGTTGTAGGCAGCATTCCTCCTCCTCCAAACATGGCGAGTTGAGTTGAGTTAATGCCAAAGAGCTCGATTTTGGTCTCATCTGACCACAACACTTTCACCCAGTTCTCCTCTGGGTATTCAGATGTGTGTGCATTGGCAAACTGCAGATGGGCCTGTACATGTGCTGTCTTGAGCAAGGGGACCTTGCGGGCTCTGCAAGATCTCAGTCCTTCACAGCGTAGTGTGTTACCAACTGTTTTCATTGTGACTATGGTCCCAGCTGCCCTGAGGTCATTGACAAGTTCCCCCCGTGTAGTTCTGGGCTGCTTCATCACTGTTCTCATGATCATTGCAACTCCACAATATGAAATCTTGCATGGAGCCCCAGACTGAGGAAGGTTGACAGTTATTTTGTATTTCTTCCATTTGCGAATTATTGCACCAACTGCTGTCACCTTCTCACCAAGCTGCTTGGCAATAGTCTTGTAGCCCAGTCCAGCCTTGTGTAGGTCTACAATCTTGTCCCTGACATCCTTGGATAGCTCTTTGGTCTTGGGCATGGTGGCTACTTTGGAATCTGCTGGATTGATTGCTTCTGTCAATAGGTGTCTTTTGTACAGGTACTGTAATGAGCTGGGATTATAGGTAAGACCCCTCCCTTACAGCAGGTGCTTCTAATCTCAGCTCATTACATACAGTGTAGATACCAGGTACCCTGACATCTGGCTGGTTGATAGGGGATCAAATACTTATTTCACTCATTATAATGCACATCAATCTGACTTTTGACTTCCAGGTTTCTGGGGCTTTCCCTGTTGTTATTCTGTCTCTCACAGCTACAATAACCTACCATTAAAATTATGGCTTGGTCATTTCTTCGTCAGAGGGCAAAAGGGCAAATTTAGCAAGGGATCAAATACTTTCCCCCCTCACTGTAAGAGAGAGAGAAAAACTGAACAGGGAAGAGCTGTCAATTACAGCCATCACTTGCTTCTGTGTAGTGACTAGTTCATGATGTGTGTTGCCTGTCAGTGCAGAAAGGGAAGTTAGTTTGTACACTTGTATTTCAGGTTTCATTTGCAAAGTGAGATTTAGTAAAGTACCGGTAACCTGAGCCACAATGTGGGTTGGGTGCTCATATTCAGCAAAAATGGAGCTGGAGATTTACAGCAGCTGCTAGCTAAATGTTAGAAATGCTATTTGGCTTTGAAGTGTTTGGCCTTACTGAACTGTATAATATGTTTAAATGACAGCTCCATTAGTATCCAGACTCAGTGTGAAAAGGAGCTTTGTTATTTTTAATGTCATGCTGAAGAGTATAGCACCAGAGACCTGAGAAAAGCCAGTAGCATATGAAGGGCTTTTAGGTATGCAAACATTTTGCTGTTCAGGGCCTTCTTAAGCTATGTTGCTCCCAGCATTGAGTTTTTGGGCTAGTGGGAACCTGTCTAAAACCAAAAAGACACTGTGGTGGCCATGAATGTAAGAGACAGACTTCTGAGCTTGTTGAATTCTTCATTACTTTAGGGCAGATGGGCTTTGTGGCTGAGGGCCAACCAACTGGGTGGTTAAATCAAAAGTTCTAAGATGGCAACTAAAAAAAACCCAATTTTAGCATAGATCTGAATGTCTCCTGCAGTTACATGATACTGCATTTCTAAGGCAGTTTAACATGCACATGTGTTAGCACTCAACTTATAAATAAGAGGAACCCTCAAGCAGGGAATGGCATTACTGTGGGTAGAGCAGAAAATAATGGGATTGTAAGATAGCAGTGGAACTTCATGTACATTGGCAGTGTGTGAAGACTGGGCAATGGAATATTTGGAATGCAGTGGAACACATTGAAGTAGTGGAGATATGAACTGACCCATAAGCTGTGTTCAGCCTTTAAAATACCAATGCCCGTATTTGTTAGACTTTGAAGGATGTGATCATGCAATAAAAGAAAACGCAAAACCCCTTACTGTCAGAACCTGTAGTTTTTCTAGTTTTTCTAGTTCTGGTTTCTTTTCCCTGCTACAAGACTGCATGAAGCAGTGCCTTTCAGTCTCAATGATGGTATACTTACTGTGAAAAGCAAAACAAAAGTTCTCACTTGCTCCCTGAGCATATAACCAGAGCAATTAGTGTAGAAGGAACATCCTGATACCTCTGTAGGACTATCTGTTCTGCTAGATATGGCTAGCAAATCCCAAGTGAAAATAATTTTAAGTGGATAGTTTTTAGTCTAAACCTTCTCAAACAAAATGGGCAGGATACAAATATGTTTTCTAACATAAGAAGCAGGCATTACCTTGGGATTGCAATCCCTCCCTCGGTGTAGTGATCCTAATGGCACTGCACATAAGATATGGCATCAAGCTACTTTGAGGATTACTGATCAGGAATAGACACTGTAGATAATCAGCATGATCTCTGTCTTTCTGGATCTTGTACAGTATGGCTAAAACTGTCATAAGGATAGTATTTTCTTAATCTTTTAATTATTGAAACTTGCAGTTATTTTAGGGGAAAGAATCATTTATTCTTTGCTGCTGTCTTACAATACAGTGTGAGCCTGATAGGCTAACAGTTCTGTCTTTAGAAAAAGCAGTCTGTATAATTTTGTCACAGTGGGCAATTCATTTCAAGCATTGATGATGAAATGGTATGCTGGAGGTAGGAGGTTTTCAATCTGCTCGCTTCTCAGGCTTGCATTTGTGGCAATTCTGCTGTGTGCAACCTGCAGCTAAAATGCTGTCAGCTGCAGAAAGGAAGAGATTAACTTTCCCAGTCAAAATGCACCTCACTGTCAACTTGAGCTGAGTGAGTAAACTACTGTGGTTAGTGTGGGATGATGTATTCCTGGCTCTCACAAAAATCTTCATGCAGCTTGATGCTCAGCCTAATACTGAAGCTTTGCAGCCAGTTAGAGGTTAATATAGCAACTGCTTCTCTTACTAGCTGGGTTTACCATAGAAACAAATCCTGTAGGAGAGTGGGGGTTGGGTTTACAGCAAACACAAAACCATCGTGTCAAAAACTAAGGCTCATTGTGCAAGTGTGGGGGTTGATATGTGGACAGTAGCCCCATTGATTCCAAGTCCAATAGCACTGGGGAACCTGAGGCTTTGAAGACCTTGGAATAAACATGACACCCAGGTTCTTGAACTCATTTTAAACTTTCAGAAGCATTTAGCATGTTTTTGTCCATGGATAGAAGATACCAGCGCTGGGCTACTTTTTATTTCCCTGAAAGCATTTGATAAGATTTAAATTTGCCTTTTGTTGAAAAAGGGTGCAATGCAAGTTTTCTGCCCTCTCTTGCCCAAGGCTCACTGCTGTTTGGAAGGTTTATGATCTCTTTTGCTGAAGTTCCAGCACCTGCATTTTTTTCATTTGAGAGGCTTCTACCTTGTTCACAGCCCAAAGTTATTGAGGCAACTTACAAAATGTTTAAAATACAATACAGTAAAACAGACAAGAGTTGCTAGGGAGAATTAAAGGTGTATACCGCTACTAGTTTCTCCTTGCCTGTTTGAATCTCTGGATTTCAGTATCTCTCTGAAGAAATAATCCCAGTGCAGAAATTACTGCATACTCAGTCAGTTGTTAGCTCCTCACAGACCAAGTCTTTCACATCATGCTGCTGCTATTTCTCAGATGCAAGAGGCAGCAGGGGAGTAAATGTGTTTACAAGCTTCATTCCAATCCTCAAGGTGCCTCAGGATCTTAGCAGCTTGTACAGAATGTGAACTTGATTTTGTAGCTGTTGAGGCAATAGGAAAATGAAGGTGCACACTAATTCTGCTAAGGAACAAATTCTTGCTATTACCGGTATGTCCTGATATGTAAAACCACAGAATTCAAAGAGGGTGCACTTTCTTTCTCCCATGACTGTACATCACAATAAACAACTTTTTTCCGCTGTGCTGACTTCTTTGCTCTGAAGGCAGCCCGGTTTAGGAAAGTTTTTAATGTTTGACGGACTACTGTATTTTAATATTTTGTTGGAAGCCGCCCAGAGTGGCTGGGGTAACCCAGCCAGATGGGTGGGGTATAAATAATAACTTATTATTATATTGGGGTATTAATATTGGGAATGTTTGTATGAAATGTATAATATATCTTATAGCAGGGGTCGGCATGGCTTACCTGGCATGGGCCAGATCACTCACCACGTAGATCCTCCATGGGCCGGACCGACACAGCACGATGCTGGAAATTGCGTCTGCGCATGTCTGTGGCACCGGAAATCACTTCTGCGCATGCCCAGATGCCGAAAATTGCGTCTGTGCAGAAGCGATTTTTGGTGTCTGGGCATGCACAGAAGTGATTTCCAGAGCCGTGGAAGAGAGTTGCAACGCGCTGCGCCGGTTTAGCACAGTGTGCGGGAACTTGCTGAGCTGGAGGCTTGGTTTGGGGGCGGCTCATGGGCCAGTTAAGCGACCCTCATGGGCCGCTTCCAGCCCATGGGCCTTAGGTTGCTGACCTCTGCCTTATAGCTTTGCAGTGGTATAAGTCACAACTATCAAACTTTTAGAAGACATCTGAAGGCAACTCTGTTTAGGGGAGTTTTTAATGTTTGATGTTTTATTATGTTTTTAATATTCTGTTGGGAGCCACCCAGATTGCCTGGGGAAACCCTGCCAGATGGGCGGGGTATAAATAATAATAAATTATTATTATTACAAAAAGGGAATTGTGACTTTCACCGGGTATAAGGTAGGGGTGTGTTGGATGTGGGTCTACACTCACACTGCAAAATTCCTAATCCTTTAAACCCTTAACAATTACTAAATCAAAATGATTCTTGATGGTATTACCTGTTGACTAACATGCTACAGCCAAAGGTATAGATAAGTGCAGGCTACTCACCATATATCAAGCTTCATCCACCACCACCCCAATGGAAACAAGGCTCTCACTACAGTATTACCTGTGTAGCTGACAGCTCCTTCTAACTAGAGATTGATTCCTTTCTGGCTTTTGAGGCTGACCTGTCTTCTTTATTTATGTATCTGGTATTTCATTTCACTGTGTTCTCTAATCCTTGCTCTTGGATTCAGTAGGATTGAGTTGGTTTTGCCCCTTTTTCCTGCTTGCCCTGTTTCCTGCTACTAGATTCTGTGAAGCTTTGAGAACAGGCACTGTTCTGTGCCTCAGGGCCTGGAAGTAAAGCACCTGCCAAACTGCAGAGCCTGAAGACTGGTTATTTACCTCCAAATTTCTGTTTAACCATTCTGAATAGAAAAGGACCTTGGGGCCCTTGCTGAGTCTTTGTGGAAGCTGCTTTTAAGCTTCTGTGACTCTAAAAAGCTTACGGTAGTTGTCAGTTGCTAGCATGTATCAATGGGCCCAAGAGTTCCTCCTGGCTCATACACTCTTACTACTGTACCTGAAGGTTAATAGCCATGTCTGCCCAATTTTATGTGACACTTTTAAGGATATTGCTTGACCCCTAAATTGGACCTACTACTAGTAAGTGACGTGTTTGGTAGAAAGAATCTCTGGGAGCTGCTGTGTTACCAGTAAGAGGCTTATGCTAAACTTGCCTGTGGTTAATGTTAAACCTACTTCCTCCCCCACCCTTCTCTTGGCTATTTCTGCTGAGTACAGGTGGTATTTTCTGTAGCAGGAATTATTCATGTGCCAGTTCGGAAGGAGAGTGGTCAGTCTTAGCTTGGGTTTATGAATAGATAAACTAGGTAGCAATGGAATTGTCATTCAGGGACTGTTTTTCTGAACATGAACAAGGTAGCATATTTACACCCCTGCTGAACTCATTAGCCTGTTCTAGTCCCTGCTAGATATCAGGGTAGTTCCAAGTGGAAAATCTGTCCCATCTTAGCCCAGGTTAAAAGGATTTTCAAAACTTCATTTACTGTTCTGCTTGTTTCAGACCCAGCTGTATTCCACAGTTGCTAGGGCAGGAGTGGAACCTATGGCTGTCTAGATATTGGATTAAAACTCCTGTCATTCCTGACCATTGAGCATGCTCACTGGGCTCACTGGGCTGCTGGGAGTCCATCAGTATCTGGAGGCTCTGCATCTTGGCTAGGGTAACATTAGCCTGAAGTGGGTAATCAAGTTGGGATAACACACATGCCACTTCTCTAGTGTACAGCCATTATCATCATTTTCTCTTCACTTATTGAAAGGTCCACTAACCAGTTCTATTAGATTCTGTAGTGCAGAATCCTACATGGTCTGCTGAAAAGGCCTTTGATAACGTCTCCTGGCTGTTTATGATAAAACTGTTAGAAAGGATGGGGTTTGTAGAAATAATTATAAAAGGTATAAAATCAATCTATAATTAGCAGATGGCCAATATAATTAGAAACAATATCATATCAGAAAAAATGTATGATATATAAAGGGTTGAGGCAAGGTTGCCCAATGTCCCCACTGTTATTTATATTAATATTAGAAGTACTGGCTCAAAATATAAGGATTAATAATAAAATTCATGGAATAGCAGTGGGCCAGCATAATTACAAATTAATAGCATTCACAGATGACATTGTATGATGTATTAACCTTAGAACAACCAAGAGTGAGCATATTGGAGGTGATAAGTAGATTTTGAAAATCGGCTGGCTTTAAACTAAATGAAGGGTAAACCAAGATGCTGGTAAAATAATATGGATAATCAAAAAAAAAAAAAGACATCAAATCGGAATGTGGGTGGAAAATAGAGAAAATAATAAAATATCTGGGGATTTGGTTAACAACAAATAACTATAATATCTATCAAGACAACTACGTAAAAGCTTGGAAATAAATAAAGAGAAATTTGGAAATATGGGAGAGAATGAAGCTATCACTGCTAGGCAGAGTTTCTGTCATCAAAATGAATGTCCTTCCAAAAATGCTATTTCTATTTCAAAATGTCCCAATCATAAATAATATTCAACGCTTCAAAAAAGGGGCAGAAAAATTATTATGGTTCATATGGCAAGGAAAGAGGCCCAAAGTGAAATATAAAATTATGATTGATGCAAAAGAAAGAGGGTTTTGTTGAAAAATACAAAATTGTTAAACTTAGAAGGACATATACAGTTTGGGTGGGATGCCTGCCTATGGTATGGAAAAGTGAAAATATATAAAACTTTTACAAATCACGTAATTAAAAAAAAACCTATTTAGAGTACAGTCGTACCTTGGTTGCCAAATGTCTTGGAACTCGTATGTTTTGGAACTCGTATGTTTCGGCTCCCGAATGATCAAAAACTGGGAGTGTTCCGGTTTTCAAACAATTTTCAGAAGCCGAATGTCCGGTGCGGCTTCCAGTTGGCTTCATGACACTCCTGCAGCTGATCAGAAGCTGTGTCTTGGTTTTCAAACAGTACCAGAAGTCAAACGGACTCCCGGAATGCATTCTGTTCGAGAACGAAGGTACAGCTGTATGGGGAAAGTATAAAAACTTACTAGAAAAAAAACACACCACTGTGGATATCCCCAGTGGAAGCTATGACCAGGAAAAGAACAAATAGGGATAAGCAGTGGTTAATTTACAGTGAAATTTTATACTTTACAGGACAGTAACCAAAACTGAGAAATCTTAAGGAATTAAGAAATCTGATTACGGATTGGCTGCAGGTACACCAGATTACTGAATTGTTTAAGACTGATAGAAAAAATGGCTTTGCAGAACAGACGTCTCAGTTTACCAAAGACATATTAGATACAAATATAAAAGTATTATAAAAAATGTACAAACTGCTGTTGGAGTGGGAAACTAAAGAGGAATTTTTGAAATCAAGCATGATTAAGTAGGCACAAGATGTGGGTCACAATATTGATTATGAATTATGGGGAAAGTTGTGGAAAATAAATATTAATATTATGCCTTGTTATGCAATAAAAGAAAGTATGATGAAAATGACCGACTGATGGTATTTTAACACCCACCAGATTGGCGAAAATGTCAAAAAAAGCAAAAGGTATATGTTGAAAGTGTAAAAAAAGGGGGGGAAAGAAAGTGTAATGAAATTGAGGGATCTTTTATTCACACATAGTGGTCCTGTAAAATCATTAAGGTATATTGGGAAACTATATATAACTAGCTGACCCGGCCACGCGTTGTTGTGGCTTATTGTGTGAAAGTTGGAAACGCGTTTCTTGTGTTTGTAAGCGTACACCCTGACGTGTGGTTTCACGTTGACCTAGTGTTTCCTCGGTACACATTTGAGTCATTATTTGTCTTTGTTGTTCATTTCATGATGAACGTTGTTCCCGAGTTTGTTTTGTAATTACACGTTGTGTTGTTTTTGTTGCGCGAGTACGATGACCTATGTTTCGGGTATTAAAGGAGATTGATGAAGCTGAGAAAGGAGAAGGAAAGTTAAAAAAAAAAGACATGGAAAAATGGCAAAGAGGGCAATATATTTTTCTTGCATAATATCACAATTTTACCTGTAAAAGGTGTGGTATCTGTACAATGTAAGTAATTCAAGATGGCGCCCAGCACTCTCCCTCAGGCTTCCTTGCTGCTGGCATCTTATCTCTTTGCAGAGCATCTCCCTCCTACTCAGCCCCGGCCCCACCTGGCCCCTCAGCCCCGCGCCTTAGACCTACTCCCCACGTGCCTCGTGCCACCCCACCACCTCTTCCCTTCTTGGAAGGTGATCTGCGGCCGCCTAGGCCCCGGAGTAGGGCCTCATGGCCCACTCGTACAGGACGGAGGCCGGGGCCGCGGGCTACTTGCGGCCTTCTTGGGGGCTGTACATTGGCGGGCGTCGAAGCCTGGTCCCGCGCGGGGTAAGGGGCCAGCTGGGGTCTGTCCTGTGGTGCTTACCTGGCGGGGTGGCGGCCTCTGCGTGGCCTCTATGCACATAGCTGGACCGATCTCCGTGGTAGAGCCGTAGTCAGCGTGCGGCGAAGCCAGGTCCCGCGCTGGGTAAGGGACTTATTATGCTTTGGGGGTGTTTTCTGCTAAGGGGACAGGACACCTTCACTGCATCGAAGGGACGATGGACGGGACCATGTACTGTATCGTCAAATCTTGGGTGAGCACCACCTTCCCTCAGCCAAGACACTGAAAATGGGTCAAGGATGGGTATTCCAGCATGACAGTGACCCAAAACACATGGCCAAGGCAACAAAGGAGTTGTTTTTTTCAAGAAGAAGCACATTAAGGTCCTGGAGTGGCCTAGCCAGTCTCCAGACCTTAATCCCATCCAAAATCTGTGGAGGGAGCTGAAGGTTCGAGTAGCTACACATCAGCATCAAAATCTTGCTGATTTGGAGAGGATCTGCAAAGAGGAGTGGGACAAAACACCTCCTGAGATGTGTGCAAACCTGGTGGCCACCTACAAGAAACGTCTGACCTCTGTAATTGCCAACAAGGGTTTTGCCACCAAGTACTAAGTCATCTTTTGCAAAGGGATCACAAACTTATTTCACTCATTATAATGCACATCAATCTCTGACTTTTGTCTTCTGGGTTTCTGGGGGTTTTCCTCCTGTTGTTCTGTCTCTTATAGCTACAATAAACCTATTATTAAAATTATGGACTGGTCATTTCTTCATCAGAGGGCAAATGGGCAAATTTAGCAGGGAATCAAATACCTCCCCCCCTCACTGTATGTATATATATTTCAATTCAGATTTTAGAATCTCAGTGTTGCAGAATTCAAGCCAACAAATTTCCCATCCAAATCTCTCCAGATAAATGGATTAATTTATTTTGCTCCCTATCTCAGATCATCACACCTTAGTGCCTGTTCAATTCCTTTACCCCTAATTCATTTCCCAATAGATCCTTCTTGCCATCAGGATTGAGTCCCTTCCCTTCCAGGTAGTCATCTTGACATAATTTATTTCCTCCAAAATAATATCTTACCTGTGACACTTAAAAGATTTTGGGACCTGATCCCCTATGCAACCAGCAGTACCACTTGTTTTGTGAATCTATGGACCAGGAGCACCATTCAGACTAGAAAAAGTGTATGTCAACAAGTGCTATTTGTTACCTTACGCAGAGTGTGGCTCACTTGCTTTGCATTTGCTGTCCCTTCTTTCTTCCCCTTCCTTAGGGCTGCTTTACAGGCTAAATTTTAGTGGGTATATCCTGCAGACCCACACTGTGTTCTTGCTGAAGCTGTAATGGTTTGAACTGGATATTAGGGTTTTTCTTCCTGTCACCTGACCACCTGTTACTTTACTGCAGCCAAACATTCCAAGAATGCTACTGTGTCAGCTTATTATAGTTTCATTTTGTAGCAAGGACTGCTTGCCCCCTAGCCTTGCATCAGTAGGTGGCAAATCTGTCACCATATCAAAGTTTCTGTCTTTGGCCACCTTCTATAGCAGCAGGTATCTCCAAATGCTAATGCAGTAGTCGTCAGTTGCAAAGGCTGCTACCTAATAGTGTTGGACTAAGATCAGAGGGACCAGGTTCAAATCAGCCATGCAGCTGATTAGGCAGTGTTGGGGTCAGTATTGTACCTCACGGTGTGGTTCGCATTCTAAATGGAGAATTTATGCTGCCCTGAGCTGCTTGGGGGAAAGGCGATATAGAAATATTATAAAATAATTCATTGTTTTGAAACAACATGCCTTATTTTGAAACAACATGCATACCTATCAAACTTGTTTATGATTTAAAAATATTTGGCAATATTTGACTAGTCAGTTGAGCAAATCTATTATTTGACCACTCAGATGGCCACCCAGTGGTTATAGACATTTTTTTTTCTACACATAGCACCAGTGTTCAGCATTTTTCCAGGCACATTTTGCACTTGGCTATCAGTCACTTGCAACCAAGTGAAGCTGCCCAAGCACCAGGCTGGTGCCTGACATCTCTGCCATCTGGAGGTACATGCCTGGGGTTCCTTGGCCTCAGGATGGATAAAAATCGATGATTTTTTTATTTAAAACGGATTTTTTTAATTTAAATCAGATTTTTTTGATTTAAATCAGATTTTTTAAAAAATAAAATGCTTTTTGGGGAAAATATATTACCATCCAAAGGTTATTCAATCATGAAATAAAGATTAGTTTTTTAATTATGTAGAATAAGGCTGTATATGTTTAATTTTTGGGTAAATAAATTCCATTCACAATGTCATTTATGCTCTTCCAGAGGTTTTTGTAAGATTATTGGGCAGATTCTCTGCCTACAAGATATGATCACAGATGCTTGGTTTACTTTTGCAGTTCTCAAAACTGAATTTGACTCAGCAGAGATCACATGCCTCTTCTTCACAGTAAAAATGTTATAACATGAACAGGGTTGAGAAAAAGACCTTAATCCTATTGTTCTACAAACCTATGAATACAGACTCAGCCCCTTCAGTGTTAAGTTTCAAGAAGTTCAGTGAACAGAATAAGAACAATATTTTTCTGATTGTTTGGAGTGGAATGGATCTAATCTATCTACATTGTTATTATTAAGGTAATGATTATTTTTCTCCTTCCTAAGTACAACAGAAAAGTTGTCCAAATATGAATGATTAACCTATTAAACTGGGGATAAAAAAACTAATATGAAAAGTTGTTATTCTAAAAATCTTCATCTACTTGCATATTAAAGTTATCCAGCAAGAATTAGTCTTTATGTAGAAAACTGTGATTTAAATCAAGCCTTACTGACTAGTGATTTAAATCGTGATTTAAATCAGTTTGATTTAAATCAAATCCACCCTGTTGGATCTTGACTGTTTTTGCACTCTAGCAACACATCCTGTGGAATAGAATTTTATATACAATTAGAATGAATTTCAGGAACCAAAAAGTCTTGTTGAAAAATAGCACTTTTGAGCCAGCTGGCTCAAAAATGGCAATTAGGTATTCTGTTATGGCAACTGTAACCACATTTGGCCCCTAGCTTATATATGAGTTTTCAATACTGTACTGTATAGCACATACTGTAAGCATATGTGGAAGTTACAGTTGCAAGTTGTATTGTCTCCACAGAAATGTTTGTGGTGCACAAATATTCACAGTTGGTGGTGATTACTGTGAGTTCCATGGAATGTCCCACATTGTCCCAGCAAACAGCCAGAAGTTCCTATTTTGGTGCTTGCATAGCTGTAGATAATAATATTTTAGCCAAAAAACAACATAAGACAGAGAGATGGATTAGGAAACAGCTGATCTAGATTGGTCAGAGGTATGCAACCAAGTTTGCAGTTTGGGAAGTTCTACAATTTGTGCTATTCCTGGAGGATGCAAGTGGCATCACCACACTTAGGAGTGCCTTTTTCTTGTTTGGCCTCTACACACCATATGTTTTCTCAAAGCTACTTTGATGTTTTGAAAGCAGGAAGTGGAGGTTTCTTTGTGGATGCAGCTAGTTCTAGGTTGCTCGTAGACTGCTTGGGAAGATGCACTTCTGTAATCAGAATAATTTGGATTATTTTTTTTTTGGTGTGAAGCACAAATAAGATGATAGTTTGAATCTCTTTTGACCTTCATATTTAAGAAAATGTTAATGATACATTTCAAGCAATATTTAGAAGAGAACTTTTAAGTGATTTATGTTGATTTTTATCTGTATTTTATTGATGCTTTTATTTTTGTATTGTATAGAAAACTTGCAACTTACGTGTGTTTAACATATGCGCTTTCAATTATGCAGTTGAGGGTGGACGATTGAAATTGCACAATTAAATGCACGGAAGGCATAGAGCTTAAAAGCTCTTTTTCCACAAGATTTTCCTGGTGCAGAAAGAGTCTTGACTTACTGGGCTTTGGGAGGTTTTCACAGAGGCTCTAGGAGGCTCTCCTGAGAACTCAGACAGCCCGACAAGATGTTGTGAGAGCCTGCCAGAGCCCGGTAAACAAGGCGAACAATTCAAAACTCTCTGCCTTGCTTGGGGGATAAGACCCATTTGACATGCCAGTTCAAGAAAGTAAGATTGCTTGCTCAGGGGTGGTTCCAAGATGTATGTATGTTTGCTTTTTAACTATATGTGATTTTGACTTTATGCGCTATCCCTGGAACATGACCTAAGTGCAAGATGTGTGTCAACAGTATTACAGTTTGAATTCTGTGGAGTGCATATTGTAATATAATAAAATACAATTTAAAAACAAAAACAGCAGTAAAAAAATGCAGTAAAAAAATACAGCACACAGCACATTAGAATTGTTACAACAGGCAGAAAAATCATTACATTTTCTGCTAAGGCCACCAACAATTATCAGTTGGTCCATGGGGGGGGGGGAGTTGGGAAACCACTGGTTTAGATAATCCATAGAACCACTGCCAGAGTTAGAAAGCTTTTATTTTTTTTAAAAAAAAATAGTCAAAATTCTTAGGCTTTTGTCTGTGCCAGATTGCCAATTCTGTGAAATTCCATGCACAAGAATTGTGGAAGCTGAATGGTCTAGTTTATATGCTGTTGGAGAATGACTGTGCCTCCCAGGAGCAGTGGGAAGCTGTCTCCTACTTCAGGCAGGGTAAGCTGTATAAAATAGGAATATATACAGCTTTCAGGTTCTGCACATCTTCTAAAGGAGTATTTATTCTGCTAAATTAGCCCACTCTGAAGAAAACCCCTCACAATCTCTATTCAGCCCCATACCAAAGTTCCCTGTATGCTGAGTGTGCACCTGCTGCTGCTGCTACTACTACAGTGGTGCCCCGCTAGACGGAAATAATTCATTCTGCAAATATTTTCGTCTAGCGGTTTTTTCGTCTAGCGAAGCGGCAATGCAAACAGCGGTTTTCGCTAGACGAAAAAAAAATTGTCTTGCGAGGCAGCCCCATAGACAAATTCGTCTTGCAGGGCAGCCTTCCGCTAGACGAATGCCTTTGTCTAGTGAGGCATTCGTCTAGCGGGGCACCACTGTACTTAACTTTTATTTAGCAACTATATATCCTAGGTACTTACATAGAACATAATTATTTTTCCTAGAAAAAGAGAATGCAGCGTTGAATTCAGAGGGCAAAATCAAAGGCCCACCTCTTTTGAATACCTTGCTTAACTGTAATACATTGCTATAACCTGTTTTTTAGGGTGGACTAAATAAAAAAGGTGAGCAGGGTACATTAAATCTATATAATATTGATAGCATCACCTATGTACTATGTGCATATTGATGATTAAGAACATATGAAGAGCCTTCTGGAACAAGGTTTCATCCAGACTGTTTCCAACAGTCACCAGGTGTTTCTGAGAAAGCTCTTTACCAGAGCATGAGTGCAGCTGCCCTTCTCCTACTGGTGTTCAGACACTTGCTGCCTCTGAAAATGGAGGTGCTATGAACCAGCTAATCTTTGGCCATCAGTACTTTCTGTAGCTGTGAATTCCAGAAGTTAATTATGTATTGTATGAAAATACAATACATAATTACAGCCTGTACTGAACTTGCTGTCAGTCATTTTTTATTGGGTGACTGAGTTCTAGTATTGTGAGAGGAAGATAAAACTCAATGTTCTCTTCATACCATCCACAATGTTTTAAATTGTCATGTGCCACCTTAATTGTAAAGCTCCAAATCCATTATCCTTTCCTCATTTGGTGTTCCATCCCCTCAATCACTTTAGTTGCCCTTTTCAGCTGTGCAGTGTTGTTTTTGAGCACACAAATACAATTGTACCATGAATCTGTTACTCAGTTGCTCAGCATTCATTGAAGGTTGGTCACTGTAAGCTGTCTCTCTAGCACATCTATATGTATTTTGCACTATTGAGCAGGAATGCCATGATCCGACTTACACAATCTGCAGCTCTCTTGGCCTAGATCTCAGTTGGCCCTTGATAGCTAATGTGAACTGTCTTCACAATGTGCATTTTGGAGCTTCTTTCTGGTCCCTTGCATATGAAATATATATTGTGGTTAATTGAATGAGGACACAAGGTGAACAAAGGTGTTGTATGCCTGTTCCCTCCCTGGGTTCATCAGCATAATTTTTCTTGCAGAGTACAGCCGTTTTGAGTCTAAGATTCATGACCTCAGAGAACAGATGATGAACAGCAGCATGAGTTCAGGATCTGGCTCTCTTCGGACAAGTGAAAAGCGGTCTCTCTATGTCCGGTAAGTAAAGTTGCCACCCTTTCTCATAGATGAATACATATTGGTCCTCCTGGACGTTTCTTTGAGTGTGCTGTACTAGTAGAAGGTCTGTCTAATTTTTTTGGAAGTCACTTTTTCCCAGGAAAAGGAGGTATCTTGTGAAGTCACTTGCTGAGGATGCTTAGCTTTGTTCTTTTAGACATCAAATATGTTATGGCATGTGTTGTCTTTTCATTGGTAGCAGTACCTTTCGTGGCTCAAGCACACTCAGCAGTGGCTTGGCTGTGCTGGGAGAGTTTGCTACATGCCTTGAGTGTCATCCTTTAGGCCAAGACACTGTGCAGCTAAAGTGAATATAGCCTTTGTCACCTCTCTGTGACAGCATGCTATGTTAGTCTGTATTTCCCGTGTGTGTCCTCTGTGTGTTGCAGTGGTGGACCTTGGGCTTTAAAATTTCAATGGTGCCCTGTGTGACACCAAAATCTGGTGCCACCCCTTAGCTTCTCACCCTCTGTTGTTGTCATTGTTATGGTGCCATCTTGGCTCAGTGCCTAGTGCGAACGAACCACTCCCCTAAATCCACCTCTGTATCTTGCTATCTATAGAAAGAAAAGGAGTTGGATTGCTATTGCCTTCTGGAAGGGAAGCCATTTTTAGATGAGAAAATTATTACTATTAGGCAGGCAGCTTAAAAAAATAGGCAGGTAATTTTAACACATAATTTATTTTGTATGTTTGTTTTAAAACTGCTTGTTTTATTTATATTTAGGTCAGCTTGTTTTTAATGGTTTTTTATATTTATAATGAATATTCTATTTGAACAGGTTTTTTGTTGATTAAGTGATGTGTAAATCTTGTTAAATAAAATACTGTACAAAGTTGCTGAGGTCTGCAGGCTACCTATGATATACCCTATGTGTGCAGTCTTCTGTGACTTGTCCGCTGCCACTTCTCTGTTTGGCACAGGATAACTGCTTTGAGCAGCTAATTGGACAGAACAGCTAGGTAGGGACAAGATGAGCCTGTAGCAGCAGAGCTATTCCTTTGTTTCTTTTCTCTTTGCTTGCTGACACTATGCCTGTAAGAGGCTAACAACTCAGGAATACTTGTTGGGCACAAGGATTTCAGAGCCTTGGGTCTTCCCTAACTTTGGGGGAGATACCAAACTTAAGCAATCTGATCTAGTTATGTAAAGTACAAGCTAGTTTTGTAGCTGAGAGTTGTTGGCTCATCAAAGTACATGGATGGGCTCAACTGGTTTGTTGCTCATTGCTGCTGATGGATATGTCTTGTGGAGCTCCCCACCTTCATAGATACTTTCAGCTCACATAGTTTGCCTTTTCAAAGATAGATTGCCTGTGCTGTAAGGGCTTCTTATTAACTGTTAAGCTAGCTTGTGTAACATTCTTGATCGCTCCTGTGATTGAGACAGCATTCTGCAAGTCCTTTTGCACTTGGGCTAACGTGCCCAACCCTTCCGGGTGGGGTAGTTTCGAGCAGGTTTTAACTGAAACTGTTGGAATGGTCTGTCATGCTGCAGGTAGTGGTAATTACTATGCTTGTTGAAAAATTGTGTTGGGTTGCAAGACAGTCTCTGCCTAGGTGTCTTACCCTGGACAGCAAATAAATCCCTAAGTCCAACATGGGCACTCCTTTCGGGAGAATGCTAAAGGTACTCGAAGCAGACCACAGCAGGTAGGAACCTGCCTTTCAAAGAATACAGTATAACAGAAAGTGCCCCCTTTAGTGGGGGGAAAGTGGAATTCTGAAAATGGCAGCACCCTAAAGATTGTTAAAGTCCTAGGACAGGGTTGCAAAGAACTTTGGAGCATCCAGCTTGGCAGAATAAATAGTCAGTTCCACCACTTTTGGAGAACACAAATAGAAGTTGCGCACTTTGAAAGCCACAGATTTTCAGCTGTTAGAGAAACTCACAGATACTTGAAATCCAGTGCTTCAGAGCAGCATCTTGGTTATCCTCTTTGAATTAGAGCTGTATTGCCCGTGGCAGAGTCAACAAGCTGCTAATGCACAGATTGTTTCTCAGCAGTTTATAAAACATAAAAATCAATTGTACAACATTCTTAAGATACAGAATAATTAAATATATACATAATTCAGTGTCAGTAGCTGGAGCCTATTTGATGGACTTGCTAAACCATTTCAGCCATGTGCTTCTGTGGAAAGCCCTCTGACAGCGCTTTGCTTGAATGCTGTGTGTAGTGCTCAATGGAGGCACTTTGCAAACTGTTGCTTGGCTATGGCACTTCCTTCTTCCAAGTGGGCTAGCTAACACTCTGACTGCTGAATATTACGGTTTTTTCAAGATAATTAAAGTAAAAATCTTAATTTTAGCACTGAGAGCCAACATGAAGTACTACCAGGAACAGACACTGGGCCACAATTCCATTCCAGAAAGTTGGTCCATTCAGCTGTACTGCCCTTTTGAATTGGAGGAGTTAACACACTGCTGCCTGCTTGTTATCTCCTGCCAGATACTCAGCTGCTACACAAAAAAAACCTGAATTGTGGGGCATAAATAGTTTTACTTGGTATATGCATATGTCTCAAAGTGTCCAGTTAAAGGAATTTTGTGTGAATGAGAGCTTATCAGAAACAAAGACCTGAACGCAATGGAGATCTTACTGAAGGGAAGGCTCAGTGGTAGAGCCCACATTTTGTATGGAGATGGCTCCAAGTTTTCTTCCCAGCATCTCCAGGTTGGATTCAGAAAGACTCCTGCCTGAAACCCTGTAGCGTTGCAGCTTGGTTACCAGGGATTGGGAAACTTTTAAAGCCCCAGAGCCATGTTCCCTCATAAGGATGGGAGCCACATGCCAGTGGCGGGCAGTGCCAGAGAAAAGTAGCTCAGTGACTCCTAGTTTAATATAGTAGGCTACATTCCAGCCACACAAGATGCATTCCAGCCAGGCAACGGCACTCAAGCAGGTCATGAAGCATGACCAAGTAAGAATCCTGAGAACAAGATGGAGAGGGGCTACATTTGGCCCCCAGGTCTGAGGTTCCTTGCGTAGACAGTATTGAACTAGGTGAATCAGTGGTCTGACTTGCCAAAGGCATCATCCGATACTCCTAATGTTCTTCATTCCTGTACAGAGCCCTTTTTGACTATGACCGAACTCGGGACAGCTGCTTGCCCAGTCAAGGACTTAGTTTTTCTTACGGGGACATCTTGCATGTGATCAATGCCTCAGATGATGAGTGGTGGCAGGCGAGGCTCGTGACCCCTCATGGAGAGAGTGAGCAAATTGGGGTCATTCCCAGCAAAAAAAGGTGAGTGTTCATTCTGTAAAAAGAGCTAGTTTCCATCTATTGCCCACCCTTGGCCAGCCTGCTATCTTTCAGGTGTGCCTGAAATAGCCTGCTAAAAGTAGCTGGTCAGGGAGGGGTGGCCTTTTTTTTTGGCTCTTCACTGATTTATGACAAGCCAAGTGAACATGTCTTCATGTCCTGCTGGGCAGGGAAGGTGCTACCCATCACAGAGAATGGCTGTGGCTGTAAACTTTGCCCCATCTAATGTAGAACTGCAGACCTGGTATGAAGAATGGCTAACCACTCATTGTGGCATGTTTGAGAGAGAAATGGGTCCTGGGGAGGGAACAAGGATCAGTGATGTGGGTGGAGCCACACTTGAATGTTATAATATCTTTTTCTCTTGATGTAATCAGAGTGGAAAAGAAGGAAAGAGCACGGTTGAAAACTGTGAAGTTCCATGCCCGAACTGGAATGATAGAGTCCAATCGGGTAAGTGCTGGTCAAGGGGGGGGGGAGGAGGGTTGGCATACAGGAATGGTTAACAAGGTAACTTAATAAATGTAATCATGCACTGTCCAAGGTGGTACAACAGTTAATCTAGATCAGGGGATGGTGGAATTTATTTGAGCCTAAGTTTGGTAGCTGGAGCATCCTTAAGAAGAATTTATGGACAGGAACTCCTCAGACTTGATTTGTCCTTGGACATGAAAATAAAGCCTAAATCCCTGCCCCATTGGCCTTGCGGCATCCTGCTTCCAGCATTTTGTTCCCCATGGCACAGGTTACATTACTGGCTGCCAACCGCAGATGCACTATAACTGGCTCAAAGTTGTTGACGGAATACGGGGACTATGTGGTGGGGAAGCCACAGACAGGGAAGTGTTAGTGACCCTCCTGGTGATGCAAGGGTTGGGCCATAAGGGACACATCTTTGTTGCTGTGGAAATGCTGATTGGTTAGTCATCTTCCACCATCCCTAAACCCCATTTTTCTCTGCACGTAATTTTTCTCTTACTCCCGTTTACATGTAATTTCCATTATTTCATTTGATGGGGTAGCTTCCCTGACACTGATCATCATTGCATTTTCATTTTATTTTTTCTTGCATGCTTTAAACTCCATTGTTTGTTCTTTTTGTTCTTTTGTTTTTCTTTCTTTCTTTCCCCTCCTTCCATCTCCATCTTCTTCACAGTCGATCAAAACGAAACGTAAAAAGAGTTTCCGTCTCTCTCGAAAGTTCCCATTTTACAAGAGCAAAGAGAACATGGCTCAGGAGAGCAGCGGCCAGGAACGTAAGTAGCAGCTGCCCTGCTCAAATTCTGGCTTGGGAGGTTCCTGTGGCCAAGGAGCAGCACGCTGCTCACAAGAAATACTGTTCCAGCACCTGTGGTATTGAAGCCTTGCTGGATTTGGTACTGCAATGGGGACTGCACTATCCAGAAGGGCCTCAGCTTCCCCAAGGCCATGAACAGCCCCTTGGAGTGAGCATTGCCGTTCACTTGCCTGTGTTGAGAGATGATGCAAGTCCAAGGGGTGTTCTGTTCCCTGCTGTCGTCAGGTTGAAACAAGCACTGGTGTGGGCCTTGTGGTTCCAGGAGAGGTTGCCAGTTGCTCCTGGTATCCCCAGTCACTGTTGCTTGCTCTCCCTTACCTTATCTGCACTAGTTATGCTTCCAGACCACCCTTGAAACTTGTGTCCTTTGATAGGGGATCTGCCAGCCTCTTGAGTATGCCACCTTTTCCTAACTTTCTGGTGACTGACCAACATTCTCCCTTCTCTACTGTCATAGGCCAAAAAGCCTGTATAGGGATACAGGAATGCAGCTTGCTCCAACCAGTGTTTTTGGAGAGCCCAGTCCTGTAGGTATTACAGAAGTTGCTGGTTAAAATGCAGGGCTTTGGTTGCCAGCATACCTCCCTTCTCCGCCCTGTGATGCAAAATAGATTGAGCCAACAGGCAGAAAGATGTGCACCAGTGTAATACATAAAGGTTGCATAATTCGGGCTACTGAGGCACTCTCTAAAACAGCAATAGTTTTGTAAAGTACATGTGACTTAATGGAGAACACTCTCTTAATGCCATATACTGGGAACAGGTCACTGATGAAAGAACTGCCTTGTGTTTCCTGTCAGGCTAGTGTGTGGCACAGTATGGCCTGGCTACCCCTGTGTCATGGGCTCTAATAACCTACCTTAATGCCTTCATACAAGGCAGAATTATACCTGGACAGGTGATTTGTCATCTAGCCCAGTATTGTCTACTCTACTCTGACTGGCAGTGCTTTTCCAGTGACTTTCCTTTCACCTGCATCCTTATTCTTTAAATGAGCAATACAAGGAATTGAACTGGGACCTTCTGCATGTAAAGCATACATACTGCCACGGGCCAGTGTGCCTTCTCCTGTCATTGACACTGCAAGAAAAGCAACAATTAAAAAGCTTGGTTGCAAATGCTGGGCTCTAGCAAATGCTAGAGGAGTGTATTGAAATGCCTGGAAAAGCTTCCAGTTCTGCAAGAGGTCTTCACAGTCTGTGCTTTGTGGAACAGGGCTGGTATCTGGGGCTAGCTCCTTCCTCTTGTGCTGTTCATCTACAAACAGTTTCATGCTGATACCTGCAGTCAGCTGTAGAATTAAGAGTGGCAAGTGTGGATTGATGAGGGAAAGGAATGAAATGGATAAAGCCATCTGTTTGTCAGTGTTTTTCTTGGGCTTGCTGCTGGAGTCCGTGCCTCTTGGTACCAGTTGCCATCTGACAGTCCAGGAGAGTTTTGGAAGAACAAGGTACTCAGTTTGGTGACACTGACCTGGTTAGTCTGGTGGCTCAAAAACACAGGGTTTTATACTCTGCTTCTTCCACAGAGAGGTGGCTACTCTTTGCAGTTCTCTGTCAATAATTGCTGAAGCACCCCTTTGTCTGAGGCATTCACTAAATCAAGGGTAGGAAACCTGTGGCTCTCCAGGTGTTGTTGAACTCTGAACTCCCATCAGCTGTAACTGGCATAGCTAGTGGTCAGAGATGATGACAGTTGGGAGTTCAGCAGCACCTGAAACGTCACAAGTTGCCCATCCCTGGACTAGATCATCTGAGCAGTATTAAGCAGGGCTCAGAAATGCCCAGAGACACCTGGTGCTAAAATGTGTTGGGAAACTGAATAGTCTTGGCCTTCGGAAGGTGGCTGAGCTAGAGCTTTGGGCAGGAAACTGAATGCCCAGAGGGTTTGGGGCAGAGAGGATCTTTGAAAGTGTTGGTCAGGAGCTTTAACTTCACTTGCTATTGCAGCTCTCTTGCCATTCTGCACTCCTGTCACTAATGCTGTCCTGGCTCTGTCTCTCCTCTCCTCTCCTTTCCTCTCCTCTTCTCTTCTCTTCTCTCCTCTTCTCTTCTCTTCTCTCCCCTCTCCCACTTCTGTCTGGCTGTGAATCAGGACTTCCCTGGGTTAAGTGACGATTATTATGGCGCAAAGAACCTGAGTAAGTGAAATTTCACTGCACATGATCACTTTTCATTGCTAGCATGTGTGTGACTGGAAACAAGTTTCTGTGCTTGCAGCAGCCACACCATCCCTGAGCCCAGTCAGACCATGGCCACTTCTGAACATCATGTGGGCCGGTAGCCTGCTATGGAGCAAGAGAACTGAGCCCACTTCCAGCCTGTGGCCAGTGAATAGGCTTTGTGAACCTGTCCCTAAAAGACGGCTCACCACTAGCGTGCAGTGAGGAGTACAGTAAATGGGCCAAGACTTCCTGATTACTTGCAAGCAAGTGCTAGGGAAGGATGTTGGCAGGGCAGAAAGGAAGTCCTGATGTTAGAAAATCCTAATTGGATGAAGCCTTGGTTTCTGCCCTGTTGGCATTGTCTGAGAGCCCCTTTTCACCCATGCCATAGAATTGGGAATCCCTCAGCCTGCAGTATCTTAGGGCAGCCCTGTAGTTTTTTGTCTTGTCTTCACCTGCCTGCTAAACCAGCACCTACCTTTCCTCTTCCCAACCCTCTCTTGTAACTCTCAGTGATAAGATTGTGCCTCAACGACTAGGAAAAGGAAGCAGACTAGAAACAGGGTTGTATGTCTGAGCTTCTCCCTGCCTGCGCTTGGGGTCCCCTGTGTACACCTGCTGGGGATGAGCTACTGAGGGTGGCAGGATATATGTGGTGCTGCACTTTTGTCTTGGCAAGAGATCCATGAATCTTTTTGCTTCTAGAGAGTAGGGAAGACAAGATTTCCTCAAAGAATGCACCAAGTTACCATAAGGTGGGGATTTAGAGCATGTACCAACTATCTGTTCAGCTTGCCCTTGCACTGTTCTTCTCTCTCCCACCCCCCCACCCCTGTTCTTGTCATCAGCATTTGGTGTCTGCCTTCTTTTGTTGCATCTGTTTGTACTGAATCAGGGTCTCTTTCTTGGTTGCAGAGGGCGTGACATCAAACACCAGTGACAGCGAGAGTAGTTCCAGTAAGTGTCCCTCCCCTTTGTCCCATACTTTCTGCATGCAAACCCTCAAGATCATCTGCTTGCTTCACTCTCTGTTGGAGGACAAGACTTGTTTTCCCACCCCTTTAAGGGCTTTTTTAGAGCTAGGTCTCCAAACATGTGTTGGGGGTGGAACTTAGAATAAATCTTCAACCATGTATTTGTGTGTGTGGATGTAAGATGGATAGGTTCCATAAAGCCACAAACTTTGCATTTTCTTTTTAGTTCTAGGGCCTGAATGCTAAGTAGTTCCCATTCAGATACTGTTCCTGTGGAGTTATGACACCATCTTGCAAATATTGGTGGAATCTAATGTTGCTAAAAGTTCAGTCTGATAACTGGGTACCGTAATCCTGAACTGGATGCAAAGATGATGCCCATTTCCCTTGGTACAGAGGCTGCTGCCTGCATTTATTTTGCAGGCTTTGGAATGTGTGCCTCTAGGGCACTTGCCCTTCAGTGCTGGGGATAGCATCCCTGGGAAAATGGCTTCTCTCAGAGGTTCTTCCCTCTAAAGTTGGAACAGGGTGAGAAGCACATACGGTAGGGAAGGCCGTTCTTCTCACTAACTGTTGTAGAGAAATGCAGCTTTGTGCCTGACAATTGTGTGTGCTTTGCCACTCTGCTCTTGCCACTTTTGGGTGGGAGGGAGGGAGATTGTTGCTGCAAAGACATCTGCAGCACAGGCCGACTGTTTCCTTTCCATTTCTTTCAGAAGGGCAAGAGGACACAATTCTGTCATATGAACCTGTGACCCGGCAAGAAAGTAAGTTGGCAAAAGAAGAGCTTGCTGCACTACATTGAGTGGAAGCTCTAATGTTCCTCTGCTCTGCTTTTTCTGGGTAGTTTTTTCAGAGTTGACTTGAGGCTACACTTGTAAGGCTCCCTCATATCTTTGTGGCTATGTTTACAGTTCACTATGCGAGACCAGTGATCGTTCTGGGACCCACGAAAGACCGAGTCAATGATGATCTCATCTCAGAGTTCCCACACAAATTTGGCTCCTGTGTGCCACGTAAGTGCTGGTCCCCTGCAGGGAGAAAAGTGTTCTGGGATAGCCTAGCATGGGTTAATACAAAGTGAAATGGAGAAACTTGCACCTGAGCAGTGGCTGTAAGCCTTGCACCCTGTTTGAATACTTGAGTGAGAAGGAATGGAGAGGGTTCAACATGGCAGCCAGGATTCTGCTATTAGTTGGTCCTTCTTTTTTCAACATACTGCAGATGCTGGGTTGTACAGCCAATGTTAGCCATACCTGTCAATTTGCCTAAGCCCATAGTTGTGGACATGGCTCTCTGAGCAACAGAAAGGGCTGATGCATTCCAGATTTGCTATGTTCTATTCCAGACACTACCAGGCCTAGGCGTGAGAATGAGGTAGATGGGCAGGATTACCACTTTGTGGCATCCCGGGAGCAGATGGAGAAGGACATTCAAGACAGCAAGTTTATTGAGGCTGGGCAGTTCAATGACAATCTCTATGGGACCAGTATTCAGTCTGTGCGGGCAGTAGCAGAACGGGTAAGTAACTGTGTCCAGGACAACATGTGATAGCTGTGGCTGCAACCTGCTTAGGATTTCTGTCATAGCTTCCCAGGTACTGTTCATGAGTTATCTCTGCCCTGTGACTGAGCCGCTAGCACAAAGTGGAATACATTTGAGTCAAATTCTTGTGGGCTTGGGACACATTTAATTAGGAATAAAACACTGAGGCCCTTTTGGGACTGATGTTGCAGGTTCAGGAGGTTATTGCATGCAAGAGAGTGCCAGCCCTACAGTGACCCAGACATGATCTGATTCTTGATGTAACTATACTCACCCAGTTACCAGGGAGTGTGTTATGATGGGATTTTTGTTTGTGGGGGCTTGTTGAAACTGCTTAGCAAAGGCTTGGTAATAACTGGCACCCTCGGTACTGCAGGGGAAGCACTGTATCCTTGATGTGTCTGGCAATGCCATCAAGAGGTTGCAGCAAGCACAACTGTACCCAATCGCCATTTTCATCAAGCCAAAATCCATCGAAGCACTCATGTGAGTAGTGTGGCAGCTGTGAATATTTGTTATCCTGCCTGCTGTTGGAGGGTGTGTATGTGTACGCAGTGGGGAAAAGGCCTTGGGAATGCAGGGATGCCATGAAGAGAAAGTGGCTGCCTCTTCTGCACTTGGGTCAGCTTAGGTGGCACTGCATGCTCTGTCAACACAGCACTTGCCTGTTGGGATTCCAGAATCTCCTGTACCAGCCACTGATAGGCCCACCTTAGAAAGGAAAGCTTTCCACAGACAACTATAATTCCTGATCACTGGGTGTGCTGGCGAGGGCTAATGGGAATTGTAGACCAACACCACCTTCTGTTCAGGCTACCTATCCCTGAACTGAAGACTTCCAGCTTCAAGCAACTGTTTCAATTGCAGCATTGCCAGTGGAGCTGTACACAAGCCTATTTTTGGATTTTGCACTCTTACACAGTGGCCAGAAATGTGCCTGGGCTTGTGCCAGGTCTCATGTATTTGTACTGAGTCTCTTCCATTTGGGCTGGCAGGGAGATGAACCGGAGGCAGACATACGAACAAGCCAACAAGGTATTTGACAAAGCCATGAAACTGGAGCAGGAATTTGGAGAGTATTTTACAGGTGAGAATCTAGACTGTTCCTGAATGACTGGTGGTGACATTCACACTCACATTTTTTTGTGAAGAAGTGTGTACAGGCAGCAACCATTTTAGGTTTGTCCAATTGATGTGCAGGTCCTTCTGGACCTGAAAGAGGGCAGAATGGGGGCAGGGAAGGACCTGCGAGGGCTGGGAGCGGAACCCCATGTGAATTGGTCAACACCTGTACCTGTGCTCACCAAGGATTTTAAAAGGAGACCTTAAGGCACAGGCTAGGCTAGGCTGGAAAAGTGTCAGGGCTGGCAATCCTTTAGATGAAAAGGTTGCCACAATCTCCAGCCATCTCCATCAGGTTTCTTGCAGGGTACAGGGTACCCCTAGGAGGTCACAGGTGTTTCATGGTGTGATTTAGAAAAGGTAATGCAAGATGAAATTCACATGTGTTGGTGTTTGTTTCTTTTAAAGTAGGCTGGCTCGGAAAGCTGTTTGCAGTGCTGAACAAGTAGTGCAAGTTGGTTCTGCTGCAGTTAGTTGCACCTGAAACCTGTTCTCACGCACAATTCAGAAGCACAGGGATAGAGATATTTTTGGCTTCCAGCAATCTATTGCTTGATGCCACAACTGAAGTTGGATGTTAGATTTTGAACCTGAGGAGGCAGTACTGTATAATTACCTCTTCAAGTAGATAGAAAGGAGTTTGCCAAGTTTGATGTCTCTTCTACACTAGTAAATAACTGTTTTTGGTTTGTGTTTTACAGCCATTGTACAAGGAGACTCTCTGGAAGAGATTTACAGTAAAATCAAACAGATAATAGAAGACCAATCTGGGCATTATATTTGGGTCCCATCCCCTGAGAAACTGTGAAGTCTCCACTTTCCAATCAACTTGTGAGAAGATCAGAGACCCCTCCCCCAGCCCCCTGCCCTTGGGGGCGGGGAGCATGAAGACCATCCCTGTCCCTTTTTTAGATGGTTGACAATTGAGTTTTCTAGTCCTGTTTTCTTTTTCTTGGGATGGACCAATCTCCTTCATCAAGTGACTGTCCCCACCCGTTCCTGCATGGACCTTCCTGTTGCTCCTTTAGAAATGGAGGCAAACCCCATTTGAGAGTTTTGTGTGTTTTTTTAATTAAAAAATTTACTATCAAGAGTTAAAATAAAGAAGCAAGATGGGAGGTAGCAGATGAGGACTAGCTTAAAAGAGCCACCAAGGCAACAGTTAAGGACACACACTGTCTGCCCCTGTAAACATGCTGAGGACTGGCAACCTGGGGCAGCTTTTCCAATAGATATGAAACACATGAGGGGGGCTGCTTAAGTGGTACTTTGTTAGTGCAAGAATTATATTACTGTCATATCTCAGCCATGTGGCCTAGAAACCCTATTGTGGCTGAGGATGGATTTAAAGGTACCAAGTGTTTGGTTTCTTTGGGTGCTGCCGAGTGATTTTTTGGAAATCCAATTTTGTAGGGAAGGCTGTGTTTGGAAAGAACTGCAACTGGCACTGTGGTTGTGGAGTGTGCAGAGCACGGGACCACATGTGAAGCTTCAGCAGTTGATTTGAGCACCATAAAGCAAATTGAAAATGCTACCTATTGCACATTGTTTTATGTCACCTGATGTGTTTGCATGAGAGGTTTCTTCTGGGTTTTTTTTTTTTAAAGCTGGCGTTAAACCAAAATAATGTTTGTGTTGGTGTGTTGGCTTTTCATTATTCCCAGTTTTTTATTTTAATAATGAACTTAACGGGTATACAATCCAGTTTTTTAAGTTATTTTTTAAGCTTGTTCCATTGTAAATAGATTCTAGGACCCAACCTACAGACCCTGTGGAATGAGCACACCAGCTGTTCTTTGTTGTGATGGGGTCACTTCCCTGTAGGGAGACTGAACTCCATCCCACTGACTTTTTCTGGTGGAATAACATTTTGAGTTCCATACAGCGAAGCTGAAAGCAGCAGATGACAATGAGAAGAGAATCTGCGTCCTAGAGGGATACAATATCCCAACCGCATTCAGAACAGACTTCTCTGGAAATCCTTATTCTAGCAGAATTTTTTTTCAAATTCTGGTTGTAACACTTGGAAGCCCTTCCTGACAAGTGCTTCAACAGGGGCTTAGTGAAGAACACCATCCCTCTTATTTTGCGTTTCTTTATAATTTGTGTTCCAAGATGAGCCCCCATTACCCTACATGGCCAACCTCAGCTTGCAGTTCTTCAAGACAGGAAAGGGCAGGTGGAATTCAGAATGCACGCTGTTGTGAGGCACAGACTGTTAGTTTTACATGTACTGAGGCAGTTGCTTCCAGGAAGCCTTGATATATGCTCATCCTAATCATATCCGTCAATGTGTAAGCTGTGTGGGTAAAAAAAGTTTCGTTTGCCCGCTGAGCAAGAAAATAAGCTGGATCGATGTTGAGATAAGTTTTCAAGCACTCTTTAGTTTGGTACAAGCCCTTGCCTGTTATTCAAAAGGAGATTTGCTCGTTTTCCCAGTCTTGCCCCATCCAGCTCTTGAATCGGGCACTCATGCATTGGTTTTCCATGGAATGACAGCAATGGATGCTATGGGAGGAGACCCCCATGTTACTGGTCCTAAGGAGTGAGTAGGACTCAAACTCAGATTGCAGCAGGGTGATGCTGCCCACTCCATAGCTGGTAGGTAGCTCTGTCATTCATTGTGATATTTGTGCACGGGCCTCATTGTTAAATATGGGTGAAAACTCATCCTGTGGAGATTCATTCTGGTAAGCAAGAAGCTGTTTCCACATCGGCTGTGTTGCAAGAAACCAAGTGGAACTTTGGTAGTACTGGAGCTGCTGTTTGCTGGCAGGACTATGAAGAATAAAGATGAGGGAACTGCTATCATTTACAAGTTCCTGGTGGAGGGAGTTTGGACAAGGGGCTGCCACGTACGACTTCTACTCAGCCAGCACTGCAAGGCACATTCTGGAGAACTGGCCTGTACACAAAAGCAGCAGCTTCTGAGGTGGCCAGTCTTTTAACTCCTTTTCTTTTCTAATAGCCTGCCGCCTTGTCTTCTAGGCCAATGGAGAAAAGGCCTATGTACCCATGGCATAGCTGAAAGTATCAATCATGACACTAGTTGGTTTACCAGTGTTTCTTCCAAGGAGACATATATTTTTAATAAACAGAACGTTGCAATGAACTTGTCTGCTGAGGATTTATTCTGGGACTATGGCTTGTCACTGATGTATTGGCTGCCACTGGCTCTGGGCGCCTAGTCTAGGGTGGTATACTTCTCACCACAGATCCAAGAACACATACTTCGCTTTCTCATCCAAGACTATGCACTGCTCCCACTGTTGCAGGTTCAAAGTAAATAAAAGTTGCTGTGACTGTGCAATAGTCTACATGTTGACCCACAAGGAGGCAGTCTATCAGATGGCCTACACTGACAGCTAGAGGAACTGGAGGAGTCTCCCTCCCACGGGTGGCTTGATTTGCAGTCCTGCCTAGTGTGAATGGAACCACCCACCCACTTGTAGGGAAATGGTTGTTCAATACTTGTATAAATTTCTGTAGGCTGGTAGCAGAGGGGCACACCTTGAGCAACGGCAACAGTAGTTCCTACTATGTCCTATACAGCTCTTGCATTGTTCTTGTCCTAGCTAGCACAGGCCAGTGAAAAAATGAATAGCTACCAGCTTACTGAAGGGATGAGGCAAAAACACATTTGAGTGTTATTTTCCCCTACGTTTTGCACTGCTGTTACTGCTTTCTAGTTTGTGCCTTTTGAGTGTAGGAATAGGATGGCCAACATGACATACCTCTCACTCCCATTAACCCCAGCTATCATGGCAGCACTCAGAGGTGGTGGGGGCTGAAGGAAACCATGCTGAGTATCCTGGTGTAGAAACCCTTCTTGCTTCTACTAGATAGATGAAAAGTTAAACCAATAAATAGGAAAGCACGAATGTCATTGCAACTGCTGGACTATTTTATTCATTGTACAACCCCATTCCAGACACACATCTCTGACAAATCTCACCTAATGTAACACAAAATTATCTGGTTTCAGCAACAAAATTACTGGTAAGTTGAGAATAGCACCATGTGGACTTGATTGCTGTTGCTTATTTGGAGGGTCCCATTGCTCCTCGAAGTCGGTCCAACAATACATTGTAAAAGCCGTTCATCTGTGGGCAGAAGTCACCAAAAGAAAAGCCAAATCAGTGTCATGCATTGAATGTTTGGGGGGGGGGGTCTAATGCAGTTTGAGCCCCTTGTATTTAGGTCAAGAAGCTTTCTAGGGAAACTGGGGAAACTTGACCCAAGCTACTGTGTTTATCTGCCTATTCCCCCACCCACCAGTGGCAAATTCCTTACCCAAGGTCCCTTTATGATTAACATGGCTGATCTCAGCTAGTGATTCCAGGATGTAAAAGAGACTACCTACCATTTATAGCCTCCTCTGTATTGTTGCAGTAGCATATTGCATCCACTGCATGCTATGGTGTTTGCACCTGCTCAATATAGGCCATCTCCCTGCATATTCTAGAGCCACAGTTAAGCTGTTTCGTTCATCCTTCCATACCTTTCTCCTGTGGCTGCTACTTATATCTCTCAGGTGATTCAAGAAGAACATTGCTACGCGACACCATTGCTCAGCTTTATTATAGCTGTCAAAGGAGTTGTAGTATACTCCTATGTTCCAAGCTCTAACCATGAGCCAGAATATTTCTGAGTCTGGATAATTGGCCCGCAGCACCTGCCAGTAACCAGGAGAAAACAGCACTGATCAGGGTTTTTACGTTGAGGCTGTAATTCTAGTAGGAACTGAAAGAATATGAGAGTTTGATGCAGCACAATAGCTTTTGAGGAAATCTGGCAGGATTTCTTGAGCTTCCAAAGCACTTGCGTTGGCTACAGACAAAATTCGGTTCAGAAGGATCTGGGTCACAGCTCAGAATGGCTCAGCTCACAAGCCCTGACCCAACCACATGAAACGGTGCTTGTCAATCACCCCAAACCTTTTAGATACTGGGGCCATATATCATTACTTAGACCTGGCAAGGTCTATAGCGCACAGGTGACTCAGGAAGAAAAACCCTGGCAGCTATGAATTCCCAGTCCAAGTGTCATTACCAGGAAAGCAGCATGTGGAAATAATTTTGATGGCACATCCTCCTCCTCAACTCACCATGCAATCCAAAGTCTTCAGAGCTTCTTCAAAATAGGCCCGTGCCTCCTCCAGTGCATATGCATCTGCTCCAGCCACATCAGATGGCAGAGTAAGTTGAATCAAGTTATGTATACATTTGCTGAATATCAACAAAGAAAAGGGAAAGAGAATTAAATGCAAGCATGTGTAGAATGCCCTTCTGGTTCATCTGCAAAGCAGTTGTCAGTTTGACACTCCTCCCCACAGCTACACGTGGCAAAAGTTTTTCCAAGGGGACAGTAGATTCCTTTCCAAACTTCCAACCTCTTCAAAGGGTGAAGTGTAGCCACCCAGGCAGAGGCCTTCACTACCCAGTGGTATCAAGTGGGTCACTCAGATGGAGGAAGGAATGCAGGTGGGTTCCTTTACTGGGAAGAATGTAAGGAAAGGGGCCTCATCAAGGACATCACTTATAACAAGTAGCCCATCTCATTAAGAAAACAGCTGCGGTAAGTGGTAGCAGGTACCCATTGGGACTTAAAGGGCAGGAAGTCAGGAAGACTTAACAGTTGGTGCAGCCAGAACCAATGACAGGTAGAGGCAACTAACTCTAGTTTTGTGTGCATCATCTCCCCTGCCGAGTTCTATTTGAGCAACACAGGCTAAGAAGTAGAAAGCTGGCAGTCAGTTCCACTCCCTGGACTTGTAAACAAGGAAGCAAAGAAGATCACATTGAGATTCCACTGGCTATGATGCATAGCCCTTAATGTAGCTCATCCTTACCTGAAAGTGAGTCCATCAAAGGGTTCATCTTTGCTAACAATAGTCAAAACCTTTTTGAGGGCCTTCTTGGCAAGTGAAGGGTGGTAAGCTGGTGGCTCCATGGCCAGCGCTGGAGAAAGGAAGGCACAGACAAGAGAGTCACTTTTAGACGTGTGAAGCTCTGTTGCTATGCTATGTTACATCAGGCTGCCTGGTGAGCAAAAGGCTGACTGCACCAGTCAAAAACACAGGGGAAGCTGAATATGTTTCCTGCTACAAATGTTGCTGTTTACCTGAGCTGGTATCAAACAAATTCAACCACCTCTTTTGATCAGCTGGTGGCCACTGTAGCAATAATACTGCCATGGACAAAAGACTGCCAATCAGGTTGCGGGGAGCGGAATGCCAGATACAGTACTGAAAAGCAGAGTGGCAGAAGCCTGTCTTTCTTCCACTACCACTAACTCAGGTCCAAAACTTCTACAAGGCAGGCTGCAGCTGAACTACTAACAGGAAAGCAAAAGAAATGGTTGCGGCAATATGAGGCCCATGAATACAATAGTTTGCCCCATAGAGATCCAAAAGATTAGTAATTCACTGGGCTGTGGGGCACACTTGGTCCCACCAAGCAAAGAAAATGCAAACATAGCTCTTACAGGTAACTGTTTCCAGCGTCTTAATATCAATATTGGGCCTTTGCAATATTTTATCCAGAAGACTGGTTACTCTTGGGTCGTTGAGCTTCGCCCTTGCTTCAAACTCATAAAGCAGAAGTAATTTATCTGCTGGGTCTTCAGGAAGGTTGCCTTTTGAGTAGAAGGAGAGTCACATGTTAGCTGGTCGCTAAATCAGCTTGTGTACTGAGGTTGGCAGACCCCTAAATCTATAGACATTTAGCTGAAGGAGAATATAGATCCTTTGCCTTAGCTATAGAGTGGATGCTCGGATTGCAAACGTGATCCATGCAGGAGGCACATTCGCAACCCACAGCATCCGTAACCCACAGTGCTGTGTCTGTGCATGTGTGGGGTGCAATTCGGCTCATGTGCAAAGTGTGAATTAGTGTTTCTGCGCATGCATAAGCGCAGAAACCTGTTCCGGTACTTCTGGTTTCGGTGTGTCCATAACCTGAAAACGCGCAACCCACAGCGATTGCAACCCGAGGTATGACTGTACTAGTTTCTGTGGGTAAGAAGATACAAACCTGGGATACAAACTTGGCCCTGCTACATAGTGGCAAAAGGTGACTGCTTCAGGCAGATGATTTGTCATTAAACCCAACAGGTAGCCTGATATTTACACAAATATCTGAAATTTGGAAGCCAAGACTACACACCAAAATATTATTTTGAGTTTGACATATCTTCTGTAAAGGGTAGTGAAGACAAAGGCTAGGAGCTTGTTTCAATTCTAAGGCTAACAAGGTTCCTTAGCATCAAGGTGTTTGCTTGCAAGTTTCCATCACGAATAGTTTCATCTGCAGTCTGTCCTAGGAATTTTAAAGAGAGCACTGCATGTCCAAGGGTACAGGTAGTCCTCAAAGATGGTGACTCCCATCTGAAGCAGGCTTGAACCTCTGAAAAGATCTCAGGTTTTTGGTCTCCTCTCACTGTATGTCTCAGGGTCAAGCTTTTTTTAATTCCTTCCAGCTCTTCCACTAACCACCCCATATGGCTTAACATTTGTAAGCAGCATCTATAAGTAGTATACTTATGACACTATGCTTGCAATCAACACTGACTTGGGCATAAATTGTATTCAGTTCAGTGGAACTGACTTCTGAGCAAATATGCCTAGGTTCCAAGAAACTTGTGCAGCAATAATTCATACCTTCCCACCCAGCTCTCCAGCATTGTGCTTTTGTTCTTCATTCTCCTGGGCTACATGTATTTCCTGCATCCCTAGAGAAGTCACTGTACCAGCATCTAACAAAGCAAGATGACAGTCCCACCCACTTTGGGCAGATATATATTTTGTCAACAGCAGCACTTTGTTGCATAATCTCCAACTCACCAGTTTCCTTCAGACACATCCCGATATCCCAACAAGTCTCTATGTGTCGGAGGGCCTCCATCAGTAGTTCAGTCTGATTTGCAAACAAATATATGATTGGGGGGGGAAACTCCACTTTTGAACCAGAACAGTTGCACTATTCTCTGGATAAGGCAGATGGGGCGGGGCGGGGCGTTGCATTCTGTACATAGGATTTTAGTTCCTTGACTTGCTCAAATGCAGCTGCAAAACTCTCCAGATAAATTCCAGAGAGTAGAAAGTGTGCAGGTTTGTGAAGTGGGAAGGGCTAGGAAGATGGCCTGGATATCCCATGAGGAAGTCCAGTTAACCCAGAGTCCCCCAAATGTGATTCTAATGTTTCTAATTGATGTTTTAAATTGTGTAACTTATTGGGGGGGGGGAGCGCTGCTTATGCTGTTATATGAAAAGTGGTACAGTGGTGCCCCGCTAGACGAATGCCTCGCTAGACGAAAAACTCGCTAGACGAACGGCATTCGTCTAGCGGAAGCTGCCCCGCAAGACGAAAAAGTCTATGGGGCTGCTTCGCAAGACGAAAAATTTTCGTCTTTTTTTTTCGTTTAGCGGAGCGCGGCTGTCATTGCCGCTTCACTAGACGAAAAAACCGCTAGACGAAAATTTTCGCAGGACGAATTATTTTCGTCTGGCGGGGCACCACTGTATATAAATTCCCAGATACATAAAGATTTCCAAAGAGGAAGTGGGTGACTGTCCTCTCAGCATTGAATCAAACCACATCAAACAGAAGAAACTCAGCTGTACCTTTGAGCTTGCATAAGGGAGGGGTGTAGGATTCTTACTCCATCCAAACTCTACCTTGTCAGTAGAGCTGTTCCGTCCTATTTCAAGACCGATGGCAGCAGCCATAATCAGGCATGATCTCTGGTCAAGCAGAACAGTTTTCTCAGGAGGACAAAGCCGAGAGAACTGCAACAGGAAACATTTAATAGAAATGTGATTGTTGTCCCTTTTCTTTGGATGCCAGAGGGTTTTCTCTCTACACAACACACTCTCCAACTTCCCCTCACACTCTCCCTCCACATTGCAGAGCCCAAGTCTTCTACCTCTCTGCTCCCACCAAATCTGACCCTCCTAGGTTCCTATGAAAGGCCTGGACAGAAGCAATAGGAGCTCTGGAGTGCAAAGTGCTTGAGGGGCGTGCTCGAGCCCTTTCGGGTATTTACTGCAGCATTCATCTTCAAAGCTCACAACCAATCGTTGATGTTCTGAGCAAAACTGAAAATAGTTCAGCTAGTCCTTGTTTACATGGTGACAAAGAAAGCCTTCTTACAGTTCATGTTAAACATGGCAATCAAGGCTGGAAACTAAGCCTTATGAGGAGCGCTTGAAGGAGCTGGGTATGTTTAGCCTGGAAAAGAGGAGACTGAGAAGAGATAGGATAGCCATCTTCAAATCTCTTAAGGGCTGTCACAGGGAAGAGGGAGCAAGCTTGTTTTCTCCTGCTCTGGAGGGTAGGACTCGAATCAATGGCTTCAAGTTTCAAGAAAGGAGATTCTGACTAAACCAGGGGTCAGCAAACTTTTTCAGCCATGGGCCGGTCCACTGTCCCTCAGACCTTGTGGGGGGCCAGACTATAGTTTGAAAAATAATAATAAAAATAAACGAATTCCTATGCCCCACAAATAACCCAGAGATGCATTTTAAATAAAAGGACACATTCTACTCATGTAAAAACACCAGGCAAGCCCCACAAATAACCCAGAGAGGCATTTTAAATAAAAGGACACATTCTACTCATGTAAAAACACAGTGATTCCCGGACCATCTGTGGGCCGCATCTGGACCCCGGGCCTTAGTTTGGGGACCCCTGGACTAAACATTCAGAAAAACTTTCTGACAGTAAGATCTGTTCAGCAGTGGAACAGACTCCCATGAGAGGTGGTGGGCTCTCCGTCCTTGGAAGCTTTCAAACAGAAGCTGGATGGCCTTCTGTCATGGATGCTTTAGCTGAGATTCCTGCATTGCAAGGGGTTGGACTAGATGACCATTGGGTCCCTTCCAACTCTACAATTCTATGAAACATGTCCTCCTCCTGCCATTAAAAGATCTTCCACCTCTTAGCCATAGGCAGTATGCAGAGATCCACTGATGCACAGATAGGATGCTGAAGCAGCTTGGTAAAAAGGAAATTTGGTAACATTCCCACGTTCCCCACCTGTGGGGGAGCAGTCTCTGGGGTAATATCAAATTGTCAGTGAATGCCCTAGGGAGGCTGAAATAATGTGGAACAGTTTCTCAAAGGTTAAGCCAGCATGATCCACGTATTCTCTGGGAAACCCCCTTCTTCTGAGCTCACTTTCAAAACAGGGTCTCTGGCATGATGTTGCTGATCTGAACAAATTATCTCAAATTTGCAAGATTTACCACCATCTTGACAATGATTAATTGGGATGTTTGTGGTTTCCCCTAAACTTACCAGCCCATCCTAACATCTCAACTATAGCCTGTAATACTTTGAATGTTGCTGTGAAGACTATGCCTAGTAACCCACCTTTCTGAAATACATACTGTTACAAAGGTTGCAGCATGCCACCCCCAATCTGCCAAGTAGTAGCAAGGCTCCAGGGGGTTCTAGCTGCTCAGGCAGGGCAGTGTTTTCATTGAGAAACCTATGTGTCTTTAAGAAATATGGCTTATTGGACATGTATTTACACCTTGGTCTACACTGGAGAGTTCAGAGCATTAATCTCAAGAGGGGATCAATAATTAATAATAATAATAATAATAATAATAATAATAATAATAATAATAATTTATTAATTATACCCCAGCCACTCTGGGCGGCTCCCAACAGATTAAAAACAGAAAAAACATCAAACATTAAAAACTTCCCTAAACAAGATGGTTCTGCCAGACTTCTGGCCCCACCCTTCTCCTTCCCAAAAACACTTTCGAGAGAGAAACCGAAACCTGCCTGCTCCCTTTTCCTATGCCACGGATGCTGAAATCCTAAATCTTTCTCTGCCCACAGTAACCATGGGAACTCTCCCCTCTGTCCAATGCAGAAAAATATCTTGCCCTGGTGGTGGTTTCACAGACGAGCCACTATTTCTTAATAGCTACACTCAACCAGCCTTGCCAGCATGGGCTAAGTCCAGAGATACCCACGTTTGGCAGAGTTTACTTAAACCTTCATTAGTTCTAGCTTTCACTGATTCTACCAAAATCTGACGATACAAACAGTCCTCTACTTGGAAGCTGTTGGAACAAAACATATCTAATCCATTTAATTTATTTGGCAGCATTTATGTGCGGGTGGCACTGTGGGTTAAACCACAGAGCCTAGGGCTTGCCGATCTGAAGGTCGGCAGTTCGAATCCCCGCGACGGGGTGAGCTCCTATTGCTCGGTCCCTGCTCCTGCCAACCTAGCAGTTCAAAAGCACATCAAAGTGCTCCGGCGGGAAGGTAAACGGCATGGTCTGGAAGCTGTAGGCTGGCTCCCTCAGCCAGTAAAACGAGATGAGCGCTGCAACCCCAGAGTCATCCGCGACTGGTCCTAATGGTCAGGGGTGCCTTTACTTTTTTATGTGCATTTAACCTGTGCTATTTCAACCATATACCAAGCCAGCCAGAGCTTCAAAGTTCGCCCGAGTCTACTTGGGGATACCCAACACAGAAGTAACTTTCAAGCTCTCTGCTTTGCTTGGGGGGACGGGGACACAAGGCTCACTCAGTGCACTAGCTCTGGGATGCTCTTGCAAGATCTTGCGGGGCAACCCAAGTTCCTGCAAGATCTCATGCAAACATCCCAAGGCTGTCAGAGATGGCATGCTGAGGTGACCTTGTGCCTGGCAAGCAAGGTGGAGAACTTAAGAGCTCTTTCGGCGCTGGGTCCACCTGGGTTACTGTGTATGCATGGGGCCTTTGGAACCGAACCCCCACGTAAGATGTGAGAAAACTCTTCAGAACTGCATCTGACCAGAACTGAAAAAATTATTTTTGGATTTGGATTCCAAGTGGATTTGCCAGATGGCTGGGATACTCTTGTCTGCCTGCTGCCCACACGGTTACAGCTCAACACATTCCTTTACACTTCAACAGGACACAGCAACCTGACTTCTCCAAAAGCTTCTCTACCTCAAATAGATCTCTGCTGAGAGTAAATGACAAGGCTGCTTGTACATTTACTGAATCCCCAGCTAACCAATGTTTATTAGTGTTATTGTCATCATTATTGTTATTTATTGTTACAATTTATTACTCACCCTTCACCCTAAGGTCCCAGGGCAGGTTGCAACAATTGGAACAACATGAGCATTAAAACACAATATTAAGCCAATACTAAAAACAGTTTAAAACAAAATTGCAAAAAAAATAAGCCAGGTCCTAAAAATAAACGTCTAAGTGTCAAAACCCAGGGCGAAGAGGTTAAAGCAATCCTCATAATGGAATAGAAGTGATTTTGAATTCCACCCCAGGTCACTAAGTTGGGTCAACAAAATATTTTCATATTAACATTTCCAGGTTGACATACTGAGTATTAGTGAAAGTTGTGCAGTAAGACTTAAAGCTGGTAGGACCTCTTCTCCCTATGTGATAAGAGTTAATTATGGTTCAGTAAAATCAGTAAAAAAGATCTGTAGCAATGGCAAACTTGCCAAATCACAGTAATCAACTGTTAGCTTTCTGTGACCCGGTTCAGTAACATGGCACACAATACATGACTGACACACTCAAATCTGGGAAGTACCAAGTGACACATTCCGAAGAGCATTTATATTTTTTGTGGACTCTAGCTGAGCTGAAAATAAAACCATTCATTGCAGCACACAGAAAGAATGTTGGCAGAAGCACATACCTTGAATGAAATTAGAAATAAATCCTTTGTTAGTCTCAGGCAGCTACCAGACAGGGCAGCAAAGGTCCAAGCTTAGAGAGCAAGTAAGAAAGAACTGGATTTAAAACACACCACAAAAACCAGCAACTATGCTTTGTCTCTTCTGACAGGTTAAGTAGACTCAGTATTAACTTCAAATATGATGTGACATGCATTTAGGATCAACTGAAACAACTAGTAGTTTGGCATCAATATCTTATTTCAACAGGTGATCATTTTGTCAATTAAAATGCTTGTGCCACAAAACAAGATTCTGACTATAAGCAGAGAAATCCACAGAGACCCCTTCAACTATATTGTTGCTACACAACCTATGTTGCCTTTCCCCCCCTTTTGGTCTTTTTGAATCCTTCATTTCCACTGTGGAATTAATGTTTATGTGGCAAAAAGGTCATGCAAATCAGTTGCCATGAGTAACTGCTGAGCAAAATCACAAAGAAAACCCGCACCGCTCATCGTATGTATGTAAGCAACAGATCTACTGGATTCTGTCATGGCTGTTCCTTATTTTTTGGTGACTGAAAGAGAGATCTGTGACCCCTTTAAATGTATTTTATTTTCATTTTTAAGTATCTGTCCCCAGAAGGAATTGTGATGCCTTTTGGTTAATGATACACTGCTAAGACCACATCAGCAGCAAAATCTTTCCACCCTATTCTCCTTAGTTTATAACCTTGTTGCTCTAGTCTAGGATTTGGCCTCTATACTGTTAAGAGAAGTGAGGGGACTTTCAATTAATCCCAGGAGCTGCTTCCATGAAACCCTAAGACTACCACTTACCAATCTTCCTGAACCAGTGAACTTCACTGACTCTTGTTTCAAATGTCGTCATGTCCTTTCCGAATTCTTCATCATATCTATAGTACGCTGGGGCAGGAATATGCAAAATGATAAAGGAACTGGGACTTAAAAAAAAAAATCTAAGCAAGCCTCTGTCATGGAATTGAACTAAACAAGGTGTCTTTTTCCACCAGCCCCCCCCCCAAAATGATTTTGCACTTGCCAAGTGAGTGAGAAGTGCTATAACACAGCTAGCTACATACCTGCAGTCAAGTATTTTAGAAGGTTCTCCAAATCAGCAGTTCTAAAAATGAAGTAAGGGAGGAAGTTACCCAAACTTGCTCTAAACAGTGCAATGTAATAGTAAAGAGAGAAAATGTTATATTGGACCTAATGTGAAGGTTCATTTTCGACAAGGAATGTCGGATGGCTTCTCTCTCCCACTTGCTCCACTAAGCAGGTCCTTACGCAATTAAATATCTTGACCTCAACTGGGAGAACAAGCTCACTCTAGTTTCAGATAGGCAAATTGAAAATGCAAAAGCACATACCAGGAAACAGCGGCCTAACAAGGGGAACAAAAGCCAATAAAAGGCAAAATAGAGGAGAGGAAAAAACCTCTAAACATAAAAATTTGAACAATGCTCCCTCAGAATAGAAGAGCCAGGAAACAATTTAGCCCTGTGCCATCTTAACAGTGCAGACTAGAGTCCTTGAGATGCCAAATCTGCAGCCTAGAACAACAACAAACTCCCAGGGCAGGTAAGGTCCTGTCCATTCTTTGAAGTAAACAAACTTTCACAGTAGGTCCAATGTCACATCTTCCTGCAGAGGAGAGGATTCTTGAATGTGGTACTGAAAAGCTTACTGGACAGGCACCCATCTACTGAGACAGTGTAGGACTTGCCTGCTGAAGGAAGCCTCAGCAGATGCATGCACCCAGTTTTTAACAGGGCTTGACTGCCAAACCTTGGGAGCATCCAGCAATATTCCCAAAACCTCCCTCAGGGTCTGCAGTCAGGGAGACAACTCCCCCAGCCTCCCCATCAGAGGAATCTGCTAGAAAATGGAAGGCTACCAGGCCTCATAGAAGGCTGGACCATCTTTCTCAGTAGATACACTCTCAGAAAGTATCCAGAAAACTTTATTTCTCCTTAACCAACAAGAATGACATACATCTTCTTGCACCTGATCTGCATAGGGAGTTAGGCAGGATGAGGTCACCCTACAAATCAAGGAAAAGAGATCTAACAAATATAAGGACCTGGCCTCTTTCTCTTTCTCTGGTTCAACCAAAAACTATTTTCTTTCCTGGTCTCTCTAAGTTGCCTCTTTGTTCAAAATCCTCCTGTGGTTTGCGGGTTCTTCATCTAATCCTCTAAACAGCCCAGTCCTGGCCTAGTGGATCAAGTGGGAGGAGGGACAACCCATTTGAGGATCCCCTCCTCCCTTCAGGAAAATCTACTTTCTTGCAAAGTTCACCTCTCATTGTTAGGAAAGTAGTGAAGAACTTCCAACTGCAAATGCATTAACAGTTCGTATTACTGCATCTTCACAACAGCCTTGAGGAGCGTTGCTGTTACTGTAACTGCACAGGTAGAGAGCAAAGGCTGACACACAGTGCTTTTGCTAACTACCACTCCTCATCTGGAGTCCATGGCTGAGATGAAATTTTGAGACCAGGTCCAAAAGGCAATGCAACAGCAGAACAGAGTTAATTCTGTTTTACTGGATTATATCTTTACTTTGCCGATCAGTTCAAGCTGGTCACCTAACCTTCTTCACCCACGCATTGTACAAAGTGAATAACAACAGCTGGTAAGAAAGAATTCCAACTCACATATCCTCTCCAGCTTTTCTTGCGATTTCATGCATTATAAGTGGAACCAAACACCTGTAGGCAAAACAAATTACAGCAAATTATTTTTAGTAATCCTATGACTTGAAGCATCAGCCTGTCCTTTAGATAGGCCATGCCATTCCAATTCATCTCATTGTTATCATTTAATTTGCAATTCAGGGGTGCAATCCTATACAGAAGATCCACTTTCTGAGCTCTAGGATTTTGATGAGATTTGAAACTATATTGTGAGGCTTTGCTGGTTGCAGGATTTGATTTTGTTGAAAAATACAGATTTATTAGATCTGGAAGGACATGATAATAGGTTTGGGTGGCATGCATATTTATGGTATGATAAAACGAAAGTACACAAAGGATTCCTGAACCACATAAGGAAATCAATCCACAAGGTATGGGATAGATACAAAAAACTTATTAGAGCGAAGAACACCATGGTGGCTCTCCCCACTGGAAGCAATTTCAGTTAAAAAAGTAAACATGAAAGGGTATTGGGCCAACTATAAAGAATTGCTGATAGAGGCAGATGGCCAAGTAAAATTGAGTAAGAGGAATTTAACAGATTAAACAATGTTTTTAAAGTAGATTTAAAAAAAGAGAATTTGATACAGAAAGATGAAGATTTGAAAGTGCTCTGTTGGAAAATAAGGTTAAAATATTATCAAAAATGTACAAACTATTGTTGGAATGGCATATGAAAGATGAAGAAGTTAAGGCAGTGATGATACACTGGGCTAGAGATTTTGGGTATAATATTCAGCTTTTATCTTGGGAAAAGTTGTGGAAAGAGGAAATACAATTTACTGTGTGCTGTTTGTTGAAAGGAAATTAGATGAAAAAGATGTACCATTGGTACCTAACCAAGTAAGATTGCGAAAACGTATAAAGTAAATCAAATATATGTTGGAAATGTATGGAGAGAGAAGGTACGTTTTACAATATGTGGTGGTCATGTCATAAGGTAAAAGACTTATTGGAAATGATTTATAATGAATTAAAGAAAATGTTTAAAAATACATTTGTTAAGAAACCAGAAGCCATCCTTTTAGGTTTAATAGGTGAAGAAATACCAAGAGAAGACAAAAGACTTTTTTATGTATGCAACGACGGCGGCGAGAATGTTACTAGCCCAAAAATGGAAAGAAGAAGAATTACCAACAAAGGAAGAATGGCAGACGAAATTGATGGAATACGCAGAAATGGCGAAATTGACAGGGAAGATCAGAAACCAAGAGGATCAAGTATTTGTTAAAAACTGGAGTAAATTTGTAGTTTACTTAAAAAACCATTGTAAACAGTTAAAATCATTGATAGTGTTGTAATGACATTTGTAATGTGAAATTGATTATGATAACTAGGAATATACAATAGTTGGATAAAGTTTAAGATGCAGAAACTTAACCTTTTAATATATGAACCCATGGGAGGGAGGGAGGGAGGGAAGTCTGAAGGTTCAGAGAACCCTGAAATTTGATGTTTGAATTGGTGAGAGATAAAGCTTATAAAAATGTGAAAACCTAATAAAAATGTATAAATATTTAAAAAGATTTGATGGAAGAAGCCCTGCTAACATCGGCAGAATCTGAGATACGCTACTAGCATAACCGATCTGCTGGCAGAGCTTCCCCAATATACTGGCAGAATGTTCCAGTAGTGGAATGGCTGAAACATGTCAAGAAATGTGGGTGGGAGAAGGCAGCACACCCATGTCATAGCTTGCACCTTTTTCTATCCATGACCCCCATTCAACAGTGGAACTTTTTAACCCTTGTTGCAATAAATGCCCATATCATCAGCTAAATGAGGAGCGGTTTAAAAATAACCACGGCAGAGTTTAGCATATGGGGGAAGCTTACCTATGAAGATGACCCGGAAACTACAACTGATCCAGAATGCGGCAGCTATACTGGTGACTGGGGGTGGCTGCTGAGACCATGTAACACCGGTCCTGAAAGACCTACATTGGCTCCCAGTACTTTTCCGAGCACAATTCAAAGTGTTGGTGGCCAACCTTTGAAGCCCTAAATCACCTCTGCCCCAGTATACCTGAAGGAGCGTCTCCATCACCACTGTTAAGCCCAGATGCTGAGGTCCAGCACCGAGGGCCTTCTGGCAGTTCCCTTACTGCGAGAAGTGAAGCTACGGGGAACCAGGCAGAGGACCTTCTTGGTGGTGGCATCCTTTCTGTGGAACGCCCTCCCATCAGATGTCAAGGAGATAAGCAACTATATAACTTTTAGAAGACATCTGAAGGCAGCCCTGCATGGGGAAACCTTTTAATTATGTTTTTATATATATTGGAAGCAGCTCATAGTGGCTGGGTCAACCCTGTCAGATGGGTGGGGTACAAACCAACCAACCAACAAATAAAAATTATTATTATTTATTATTATTAGGAACAAAAGCCCACTCAATCACACAGCATGCTACTGCCAGTATATAAACCCCAGGCAGGGAGGACCAGAACTCAAGAGGTCCACTGAGATGACTCAGCTGAAAGGGCTTATATCACAGGGATGTATCTTTCTAGCCTCATGCTGTAAACACTTAAGTGCTCACACGGAACAACTCTGTAATAGGTAGGCATCGAGAAAGGGTACTTCACACACAAAGGGAGCACTTTGCGAGAAAACAACCTGGCCTCCCATCACACAGGAGGGGCATTTGAGCACTTTGCTAACCATTATGTGCCTAGGCTCCTAAGAGGTACTTCACCTTAGGGCTCCAGAACACAGAAACACAACACAAGGCTCTATTTCAGCAATGAGGAATGCCAGGGCACGCAAGGGAAGGCAGAATGCATTCTTAGGGCATAACTTCTGCAACTGCCCCCCCCCCCAACGCAGCCTATTCCGTATGTTTCTACCATACTTGTCTGTGGTTCAGACACTCCTCCCCCATCCCACCCCCCAACAGCAGGCAGCGGGACCCTCTAAACTGTTGCTTTTACGTGGTTATTTGCCTTTTCTGATAGTGTTTTCCCCTTTTTGCCCAGGCTGAGCGTGCATTGGATTTGGTGGCCTTTTGGACAACGTAGCATCACGGTTATCTCTGGTCCCAAAGAAATATAAGTATGAGGTTGCTTGGTTAGAAGAGGCTGAGCACCCCTTCCCTGTTCAACTCCAATGGGGTCCATTGGGACTCCTAGGGTGCAAGGCATGGAGCCCAGCAGTAGGCAGAGCCCAAGCCACCCCTTCCTTAGTTGTAAGAAGGCAGGTGGGGGCTGGGGTCAGGCTGAAGTGGATGGAACCGTGGCCCACTGGCCCTAGCAGACTAGCTCCACTGGTGGAAGTGTTCATCTAATGACAAACACCAGCAGTAAGCCTCCAGGAACCAACAGGAACACATTCAGAAGAACAAGAATCAGGGGTATCTTTTAAGAATTGAATTCCTGTCTGGGACACAAGAATGGAATTTTAGCCATGAATCAGGACTGAGGGTTTTTCCACTCGGGCAACAACACTGGATCTGTTGCATTTCAAATACTAAGAACATTTTAATGACAATTAAAGGAAGTGAGTGTAGTTCTGTATTTTGTTACTCACTTAAAATTTGCAGCTATTAGTCCACAGTTGTCCAAGTGCAGAGATAAACACTCCAAGGCCTTTATAGCTACACAATGCTGGTTATTCTGCAGGTGCAGAATGATGTTAGTTAAGCAGTGATATAAACATATATAACATATAAACATAAAGAACATGTATCATTTGTTTGGTGTTACGCATAGTTTAAATACAAAAATATATATTTTTTATTTCTGTTTTGGCAAGCCAAACAGCTCTGTCAGGTTACAAGAGCACCCAAATCATGCACATGGGGGACGTTTCAAGCAAAAGTATAAAACACAGAATGGAAGCCAGAATTCTTTTAATATAAGCTGCAATGTGAGAGACTGCAATGTATCACATCAGACGGCAGCAGGAGAGACTGAACTACCGGACTACTCAGTTCGCTCTTTTGGAGTTCAGCTCCATTCGAAGCCTCCCTCCATCCAAAGGCAGGCAGGCAGGCAGGCAGGCAGGCAGGCAGGCAGGCAGGCAGGCAGCCTTTCCACCAGAAAGCAGCAGAAAGGGAGATGGGAAGCAGGGAGTTCTCTGCCAGATCTGCTCCGGGACCCCGGACACAGCCACATAATTTAAAGCACATGGCATAAAATACAGTTGGTTATCACGCAGAGTGACCCACTCAAATGAATGAACAGAGGTAAGTTGAGTCCATAAATTTCAGTGGATCTTCTCTGAGCAAAACTTAACTGCATACTACCTATCACTTACTGCAATAAATCCCAGGGACTGCATTTCACCCTTCACACCGCTACAATTCCCAGGACCCTGACAAATGACTGTTCCCAGGATTCCTTGAGGGAGGCCATGTGGTGCAGACATGATCCAGCTGTATTTGCCCCCACCAAAGGGGTTCCTGGAATGGTTTCGTTCCAGCTGCTTATTATAACTTTAAGAACTGGTTTTTTATTTTGTTTATTAAATTTGCTCACTGCCCTCCATGTGCAGATCTCAGGGGAGTTCACAACAAGCACAAAATATATAATAAAAACAAGAACAAAAAAACCAACCAACCAACCTCCTCCTTTTGTTTTTTGTGTGTCATATCTTTCAGACTGTAAGCAGGAACTGTTTTTTCTTATTATTATTCATCTTATATAAGCCACTCTAGGTGCCTTTTCAGCTGAACATCAGGATAAAAATGCTTTTAAACAACATCTTCATCAAACATATTTTAATTGAACCATCTCTTAACTGGAAGAGGAGTAATGAGATAGAAAATAACAGTAGGTGGATGAATTAATTTTAAAAGGTTAAAAATATCTCCATATTCATAAAAAACACATTTATGTTCTGGGCAGCTGTAGGCTATGACAAAAGCCTTTAAGTAGCTGTAATGCAACAACTCTCATCTTTTGGTTACTGCAAGAGGTGGAGGAGACAGGATAGCTAGACAAAGGCTGCCACCTTAAATACACTTGCTGGAGGGTTAAGTCCCATGGAACGCAGGTGGGACTTGTTTCTCAATAAGCACCTAAGAATGCTACTGTTAAGACTGCATTAGACATGTCTCATGTCTTTTTTCACTTTTTTCCTGCAGTCTTTCTAAGCAATGGGATACAAAAGCAGCTTCGGTTGAAGGGAAAAAAACATACAAGCGAACATTTCCCCCCTCCCCATAAAGATGTATTTGGCAGCAAGGAACAGAGACCACATCTGCTGAACTGCACCACACAATTGCAGACTGGAAATGAAGCAATTGGCTTATGAACTAACAGGTTGAAAGTTTCCAGTTTCCAGGTTAGGTAGTGCACCTGTGGACTGTTGGGTGCTACCAGAGCTCCTTTCAGGGCATGAAAAGCAACAGATGGCTTGCCACCACTTTTAACTGAGGATGTGGAAGTACCACAGCTCAGTGGTGGAGCATCTGCTCTGAGCTCAGCTTCAGTTCTCAGCATCTGCAGGTAAGGGCTAGGAGGGACCCCCCTACCTGAAAACTCTGGAAAGCCATTGCCAGTCAGTGAGGATAGACAATACTGAATTAGACAGGCCAATGGTCTGAGTCTGTATAAATGCAACCACCTAAGTGAATGCAAGTACTGTACTTTCATAGAATCGTAGAGTTGGAAGAGACCACAAGGGCCATCCAGTCCAACCCCTGTATGTAAGACGAGGTTTTTTTACTCTAAAATAATGTTTAAAAATGGGGGTCATCTTATGCATGGATAGTGCATAGGGGGGACTGGTGATTGGTTGCAGCCACGAGCAAGAACTTGTCAGCGGCAATTTGGTGGGTGATTGGTGGCTGCTGCAAGGGCTGCTGTGGATTGGCTGCCGCTGTGTCAATTGAGCATGCAATTGCCGGCTGCTGTTGGCTTCAGCAATGTGAGCGATTGTCAGCATTTGTCAGTCGTGTTAGTGATTTTTGGCATTCCCCCCATTTTCTTAAATTTGAGTCCCCCAAAATAGGAGGCATCTTATACACAGGGGCATCTTATACACAGAAAAATATGGTACTTGCTGGGCATTTGCATACAATAAGAAAGGAATTTGCTGTCACTGGGCAAGATTGGAGTACCATGAATCCAAACATAGTGCCACCGTGCAGAAATGAAATGCCTTGGCACAGTCTCTGGTAAGCAAAGGCAATTAAAAGTTCATGAAGTGAGGTCCTCTTATAAGGGCCATGGCCCCTGGAAGTTCATTTAAACGATTGCTTGGGGCAGAGCTTTATAGGTGGTGGCACCCACACTTTGTAACTAGGATGGTGGCAACAACCTGCTTTTTCAGGAGCCTCCTTAAGACTTCTTAAAAGAAAAAGAATCAACAGGCTTTGTCTGGATAGCATTGCTGGAAATTGTCTATGCTGCTCTCACAGACACAAGTTAATGTATTTTTATTGCCTTAACTCTGTATTTTAGTTTTATCTTCTTATCGGTCTTTGTACACTACAGCAGAATTTTCATATGGTGGGTGGTGCATAAAACAAACAAAAAGATGCCTGAATTGCAGGGAGTTGGACTAGATGACCCTTTTGGTCCCTTCCAATGCTACAATTTTGCGATCCATACATACCTAGGTAGCGCTGGGAGAGACATGGGAATGTAGGACGCTGCCTTATGCTGAGTCAGGCTATTGGCCCATTGACCTCAGTCTTGCCTATGCAGATGGGCAGTGGCTCTCCAGGATTTCAGGCAGGGTGCCTCCAGCAGCCGAAACTTCAGATGCCATTGTAGATTGAACCAGGGACCTTCTGAATACAAAGCAGAACTATGGCCCTCCCCAGGATATGTTAATTTGCCTTGTGTACCTGATCTCAAGCAACCATGGAAGTATTTATTAAACCCATTTAATCTTGTAAGGGGGAGCTCTCCCACAGAAGGAAAAGGGGTCAAATGCCACACACTGGGTTATGTGCACATGCACACTAGCAAGGGCTACTAAGAACAAAGCCAGAGAAAGAAAACCAAATTTTCTAGACCGATGCATTTCTCTGCAAAGTAGAACTGCAAAAGTTTAGTAAAGAAAGACAAGCTGCAGGTGCTTCACTTATCCGAAAATCAGGACAGAAAATCAGGACAGAAGCCCTGGGCAGGTGCCCCAGGTTTCGAGCTTTCTTTTTAAAAAAAGAAAAAAGTCTCTAGCCCTCCTAGAAAGTAAGTTAGGCAGGGGATTGGACTAGATTAACCTCAGAGTTGCTTCCAACACAACAAGTATGATCCTACATTACGCAGCACTTTTTGTTTTTTGTGTGTGTTTTTTTACCTCTAAAGCAAACTGGGCAGCTAATTTCAGGAGGCTAGCCAAACTTTGTTCTGTCACCCAGGTCTTTGAGTCTGGATCTGTTACTGCCTTCTCCATTTCATCAATTGCAGTGGAAGCTTAAAAAAATGAAGAAGAAGGTGGAGGTGAGGAACAGGGAAGACATTAATGATAGGCTGTACTAGTTCATACAAGAGTGGTTGTGGTTTCTCAGATCAGCAGCTGATTGTTCAAGGAATACAGATGTCCTATCCCGAGGCAACAAAGTGCTCCTATAGTTGTGTAAGTGCATGGGCTCGTCTGTCCACTGTGCTCATTTCTATGGTTACTAAATCCCTAATCTGATCCCTTCAAAGGCTAGGCATTCAATTTTCTTTGCCAGATAATCCACAGATGGAGCGTGTTTAGCCCTATATGCATAGCCAAAAGCAAGGGCAAACCAGGGCAGATCTGCATATGCTGAGCTGTATGCATAGATGCAACCCATAGAAATAACAACTCTAGAGATATCATGCATCTCACTACAGCGCAGAGGACAGTGAGGTGAGCTCAGCAAAGTCCAGGGGCAAACAGGCAGATCCACACCACACATTTCAAGTACCTTCAACACACATTTGAAGCATATGACTTTGACCACACAGGGTATAATTCTCAGCACCTTTAACAAACCACAGTTCTCAGCAGGGCTTTTTTTTCAGCTGGAACTCACTGAAACTCAGTTCCATCACCTTCCAAGTGGGCACCGTTGCCCATTATAGGAAAACAAGGGAAGCACTCATGGTGAGTTCTGACATCTCCTTTTCTAGAAAAATAGCACTGGTTCTCAGGGTGATTATTATGGCCTTAGTTTTTGTAACGTGATTCTACTGTATGAGCCAGCATGTTAAGAGTTTGGATATTCCTCACTCCGAAAGATTGCTTTGAGTAGCTTGCTAGTCAAATCAGTTTGGAGACTGTAGCAAGTGTAAAAGTTCTCAAACAAGCAACTCTCATCCTTACACAAAGAAACAAACTTGGATTTAACCTGGTATATTTGAAATCCCAAAATATGCCACCCTGATTCCAAATACGTGACCAAATAACTGTGGTCAAAACCACCAATGGTATACACACATAGGGATGATAGTTACAGTTAGCATTCATATAAATACTCCCAAGATAAAATGGGAAGAGGAAGAATCATGTAGGCTACCTTGAGCTCCTTAGAGAATATAAAGGGGATATAAATGCAATAGGTAAGTAATAAAAACCCACAATCTTGAAACCTCCGTAGCTCCCTTATCATTCTGCTAGCTGATATGTTCTGACGTAACAGATTCCAAAGCCTCAGATCTCGTCACTATAATTGCCAGTGAATTCTGTAACATCAAGAATGCTAAGGCCAGTTGCTCAAACATACTATTAACCTGTGAGATAATGTTGGGCGATCCCACTCACTACTTCATTGCTAGGATGTGACATGGGCCTGTCTCTCTCCCCTTTAAGATGCTCTAGGTTTCAATTTCTATAGGCTCAAATCCACACTGTAAAAAGTGGGTGGTTGTGGCTTCACTACCCGTTTGGCAGTCCTACATAGCAGGGAGGCAGAAAGCAGAGCCTGTTGCGCTTTCCTCTGCATAACTTGCATACCCTTTTCAACAACAGAAATCTGCAGAAGGCGGCATCGTTACAAATATAGCTGTGGACAAGGATAGAGAAGACAACGAGAGAGCTTGCTGAAGTTAGAGGCTGTAATGTTTAGTGAGTTTAAGGACAGAAAACTACAGAACCCAAAGTTCCCTAATCCCTTTCACCTCTAAGTCCTCCTGGACAAGATAGGAGACCCCAAAGCAGAAAATATGACTAAATATTCCACCACCTTCTGTTTTTACCTGCTTCTATATCATTTTCTAGGATGGCAATTTTATAATAATAGAAACAAGTGAATATGCAGTTGGGATGGTGCATCTCTGCTTTCTCCAATGCCTCCTTGGCCTGCAGACAGAGGGATTAACAGGAATGCTGATTAAGTATTAGAGCAGGGACAGCTAACAACAGTTAAACACACAGGACACACGGAACACACTGGTATTATTTACATCTTTCTACAGAGAACTTAGGGTGAGAGCCACCAACTTGGGCAGTGGTGGCCCTGGGCAGGTGCCCCAGGTTTCGAGCTTTCTTTTTAAAAAAAGAAAAAAAGTCTCTAGCCCTCCTAGAAAGTAAGTTAGGCAGGGGATTGGACTAGATTAACCTCAGAGTTGCTTCCAACACAACAAGTATGATCCTACATTATGCAGCACCAGCATCGGGGAGGGTGAGTGGCCTCTACATAATGAGGACTAGCATGACATGGTTGACATAAACATAAGGTTGTCTAATTTTGTATCATATGACAAAAGCAGTCATTTTGTGTTATGCCACGCCTCCTTTGTGGTGGCCATTTTGTGATGGGCACCCCTGTATGCTCTCAAAATTCAAAATGTGCCCATATATTTGAAGCTGTTAGCAACCCTTGACTTGGGGGCTTAAAAACCAAAGGGAAAAATTATTATAATCATGATGTTAGATCAACAGCGCAAGACGAAAAACTTACTGTTCTGTTATTTCACTTAGAGTTACTTTTATCCAGTTTTTGTTGTTAATAATAATAATAATGATGATGATGATGATAATACTACAGTGGACGATCAGGTTGTGGATGTAACCAGTGACGGAGGCACGTCTGCAACCCGCGTTTGTATCACGCAGTGGTGTGTCTGCGCATGCACGTGATGTAATTAGGCGCTTCTGCGCATGTGCAAAGCGCGATTTAGTGCTTTTGCGCATGTGCCAAAACCTGGAAGTAACCCGTTCCGGTACTTCTGGGTTTAGCGTGTTCACATCCTGAAAACGCGCAACCTGAGGTATGACTGTATAACAAATAAATTAATTTTAACTGTGCAGAGTTTGAATGCATACATATGGAGACAGTCTGTTAAGTAGTATGAAATAATTTCGGAAGTTGGGCATTGTGTATTGCCAGTTCTATGCTAAAATATCTCTTGAGCAGCCAAGCCAGCTGCCTGAGTGATTGCTTTGTGTTGTTATTATGTTGCTATATACTGCCCTGGTGTTTGGCAAGAGGGTGGTGTGTAAATACTTTTGCAAATAAATAAAACAAGAGCGCAATCCAACGCTCTGCTGTGCACTGCAGGTTTCTAGCAAAAGGGGCTGACTCGGCTGCTGCAACTATGCTGGTGAAAAGAACACACAGGACATGGGAGCTTCCTATTGGAGGCTTTTGAGGTGGGGAGATGAATTGGAACCACGTGAGGAAGGGCCATGCACACAGCCTTGTTTCCTGAGTAGTCGAGTGCAAGCACAAGTTTGTGACCACAGGTGAGGGTCACAGGATGCCAACAGCTTCTAAGAGCAAGGCAGAACTGGCTGCAACAGTTGCCTGGGCTGCATAGGATGTTCCTTTAGGTGTTTGCAGTATAGCCCTCTGTGCCTTTGCAACAGACCACACGGGGGATAGAACCATAGCTTCAGCTATCAACTACCAAAGGAATATATGCAAAGAGAAACCTCATTTTTCTGATTAATGTTAAACTTTAATAACCTAAACACAAGGAGGAATTTGGACAAGTACCCTTCCCAATCTGAAGGCGAATGATTTCCATCACTAGGTGGTGATGACAACAAGGCCTGCAAAACCTGATTGCAGCCCTTGCTCCTAACAACCTTTTGTGGGGCTGGCATAACATACACCCCCAACATTAAAATAATAAAGAAAAAACATCCTACTTGTGGGGTTGGTTTTAATAGGTAGGAGAGGGTATATTAACTGCAATTTATCCCTCCGGGCACCCACACGTGTGGGATGAACAGAGTTTAAAAGTCCCACCCTTAGCAGCAAAATTAAAGGAATTGGCTGTCAGGCCATCTTTTAATTAAGTCCAGCTGTGAAGCAAGCCGACTTTCCATTTCGTTTACCCACCTTAAAAAAGAAATCAAACAACAGACTCTGGAAGCTGCCTTAAACTATGATATACATTACACTGGTCTTGCACTGGTTCTCTGCTACAGCAGCAGTAAAATACATATATTTACAGTACAAGCAGTCACAGGCATACTGCCTGATCTGGAGCAAGTGGACATCCATCCTCCTGCATAGCTGGTCAAAGAGCAGGGTGGGGGTGGGGAAATACACCCTTGACTCTTCCCACTCAAGAGGAAGGGAGATGACGTCACACAGAGCCCTCTCTACTAAATGCATTTCTATGGTCTGAGTGTCTGCCAATCAGCAACACAGCCCTGTGGCAGTCAGCCCCTAATCTTACTAACTAGCAAGAATAAGCAATGTTAGGTTTGGCTGCTACATCTCCCACATTTCGAAAGGAAGATTTGCCTCTACCCCCACTCCACAAAACATCCCAGGCCTGATAATATTAAACAGAAGCAAATTTCAACACTTTCCGTAAGCTCACGGAGAAGGTTAAATTGGAAATAACATCAGCACCTGAGGCTGGAAAAATACCTTGAGGGGCTCTTTCAAGCGAAGCAAGCATGCAGCCATATTCCTTTCCAAACTTGCAAAGTTGTTGTCTATTTGTTCACTTGAGTAGAGTCTGAATGAGTAAGTGTACCACTCCATGGCTTCAAAATAATTTTCTTCCTAGAAAATAAGCATTGTGTCTTAAACTGATTGTATTCTGTGAGTTCCAAGCTCATGGGTTGTGAACAAGTATGCAGTTGTTCTATTCTTCATCAATAGGAGGTAGGAGAGCGTGGTGACTTCTCAAAGCCAAGCAGGCCTGGATAAAACTGATTATTTAGACCTCAGGGCTGGGGAACCACCTGCAGTTTGAAAGGTATGTACTGCAATTCAGCACAACAATCCTTCCTGAAAACCACTAACATAGAGCCCTTGAAAAATACTGGCTTATCGAGTTGAAAAAAATTACAGAGGCTGCGTTTTATATCATTTCATAACCAGTCCATGTTGGCTAAACTTATTCCTGTACCTGTTTATCTTGAAAGCTCAGATAACCAAAATATTGGCAAAGCGTAGGGTGAGTGGGAAGGTGTTCCAAAGGAATGCTACATTCAGGGTTCATCCCACAGACTGCTTGCAATCACTATACATACAGAATTAACCACATGTGGTAGTCAAATTATTATTATTATTATTAATAATAATAATAATAATAATAATAATAATAATAATAATAATATTTATATCATGCCCTCCCTGGCCAGGGCAGCTAACATCAAAACTATATAATACATTAAGACATAAAATTCAGCAATCGACTGAAATACAGCTTAAAATCGGATTAAAATCAAAATAAGATCAGATGGCTACCCACAAATTATAACTATAGGGGTTGGGAACCTTAAGTACTCACCAGGCTCAGCTATTTGTATGAGCCGTTGAGAAGAGTTAGAGAGGCTACTTACATGCAGGCTTTTGTAAAAGGAGAGGGGTCAGACTGAGCCCTGACCAAAAGCCTGGTGGAACGGCTCCATCTTGCAGGCCCTGCAGAAAGATGTCAAGTCCCGCAGGGCCCTGGTCTCTTGCAATAGAGCGTTCCACCAGACTGGGGCCATGGCCGAAAAGGCCCTGGCTCTGGTCGAGGCCAGTCTAACCTCCTCGAGTCCCGGCACCTCCAAGATGTTATTGTTTGTGGACCGTAAGGTCCTCCACGGGGCATACCAGGAGAGGCAGTCCCGTAGGTATGAGGCTCCCAGATCGAATAGGGCTTTAAAGGTTAGAACCAGCTCCTTAAACCTGACCCTGTATTCCACCGGGAGCCAGTGCAAGAAGAAAACAAGAAGAAAAACTTTGCATGGCTCCAAACCTTATAGTACTTGGCAGCTCTATCCCACAAAACATAGTGCAAGTGGTCCAGTGTTTCAGGATGCAGACACTTTCCTTGATTGTGGTCTGAGGAGACAAAGTTCAGCACTTCACCAATTTTAGAGCATCAAACATATTTGCAAGGACAGGAGCAAAGTGCACACTATTAAAAATCCTCAAAGCCAAACAGCCAAGCTAAAATGTGACCTTATCTAAAGCTGGACTCTTGGCATCATACATAAAGCCTGGTTCTAAGACTGCTCAATCAAAGTTAAGTCCTACCTGTTACTTTCACCCAAACAAATATGCTTAAAATAATCTTAAGGGCGATATATCCTGAACCAGCGTGGCCCATTCCTGACAGGACAGCCACGGAAGAGGAGGAGGAGGACATTCGCAGCGGATTCAAAACCACCTTCCCCCGCCCCACTTTCTCCACAAACCCACCAGCTGGCATTTGACTAGAAGCCTAGGTCATTGTTAATAACTGGGCGGAGACAGAAACTAACAGGCCTTAAGTGTTATCATATGGAGCTGAAGTTGATTTGTGGGCTCCCAGTTCCCGAGGTTCATATATCTTGAACTGGCATGGCATAGTAGGGTGGCAACAAAGGAAGTTGCTGCTTGGGGGTTGCAACAAGGGCAAGGGGACCATTACTGAGCCTGAAGCCCCTTAAGGACCACCTGATCCCTTATGCTCCCCTTCAGTCACTGAAATCCTCTGATGGGGCACTTCTGGGGGGTTGGCCTTCATCAGGGACTGAGCGTTTAGTATGCAGGCCCTGCCCTGTAAACCTTTGGCAGAAACCACCCCTTGCCTTCTCTCAGATACCTCTTAAAAACTGCCCTTTTTAGACAGGCCTGACCAATATGATTTTTTTTTTCTTTTTACGGAGTTACCACCAAGGAGCATCACAAGAAAACTGTCACAGACCTGCAATAACACCTTCAATCATATTTTGGGCAAGCGACTCATTCGTTCTCTGTATCAGGAGTTCAATATGAAGAACAGTGACTTTGCCAACATCTGGTAATCCTTTAAACCTCTCAGCAACTGAGTCCAAAAAGCCTAGCGCAATGGTCTGCCTAGATATGCAAAGAATATGCAAACAGGTTGGGCATATGGACTGCCAGTCCCTGGCAACAACAAAGGCAGGTAGCATTCATGAATTGAGTTTCCAATACCAAAAGAACCTAGATTCCTATCCACCCACATTGCCCTCTAAAGGGAGAAAATTTCAGTCGCTCTTTGATGATCTCACACTAAAAGCTTCAGGAAACACTGCCATCCTGACAACAGACCGTTTAGAACTGCATACACCAATGTATGTACACCTGCAATAATACTAATTGCAGACCTCAATCTGCTCACCCAAACATCTCTCCAAAATGGTTTGAGCACCTAACTGTGCCCAGGTCAAAGAGCCATTGTCCCTTTATTTTCTCATCGTTCCCAATACTCTTGTAATTTTTATCTTAAGGAATTCTAACATGACAAGCCATGTCATAATTTGAGTTCCTTTGTCTTCCTTAGCGTCTATTCTGCTTGATGAAAAGCTACTACTGCCTCAGGATCACTTAGATATCTGTACCTCTCATGCTCCAGAAGCAGTTTTGCTACATCCACAAAAAAATCTAGAGGAAACTCATGACGCAGAAGTTCAGCAATAGCTGGAGAGGGAAGGAAGTAGCAAGGTTAGTGTGTCACTGAAAGCAAAGGGTGGAGAGGAAGATAAAATCAGACAAACAGAAACATCAATACTCTTCAGGTTTTGATTTCCAAGTGCTAATCACAGAATCCAGATAGACAGGATTGTAGCTGATTTGATTAACTTGGGTAGGGTCTCAGAAAATACTGAATGTGCGCAGTATAAAGACAAATATTCCCCCAAATCTACACTAATGGCACTAAAGAAGTAAAATATTCATTTGGGTGAATATGGACTGAGAGCGCAAGCACTTGTACTGTAAACAGCCATTTTGCTACTTTGCAGTTCATACTCTTTGTTAAGAACAGAAGAGGCCCATCAACTAAAACACTGTGCAGTATAAAATGAAGTTGTGTCAACCTTCCTTTACAGGCATGATGCCACATGTGACTTATTTTGAACCAAGGATGGTACCTGTGCCAAGTTCAGCATCTAGCACATCACCTTTCAGGAGAATTCTAATTTTCAAGAACAAACCAGCTGGATGCAACTCTTCCTGTAAATCAAGAAATCAAGACATTATTTTGACAGCCAAACTATTCTTTGCTATATTCAGGATATTTTTAACTGGCTGCTGTCAGAGCTTAGCTTATTCATAACTCTGAAAGAATGTCAAGGCCCTCTCATCAGCACTCCCCAAAATATATATTCTAAATAATCTCCTAGAATAATTTTAAACATCCTTAGCAACAAGTCAGCCAGCACTGCGATTATAATTTCTCATCCCAGAGTCTCAAAAATCTATCCTTTATTCCCCCCCCCCCCAGAATTCTCATATGGAGAGTGGGAGAAGAGAAACTGCATTTCCTGTCTCCAATATCCAGTCTTCTTCTGAGATAGCAGAGACCCCAGGTGTATCAGCTGCCCCTCACACCAAAGATCATTTAAAGGAGTGAAGGAGGATGCTGTTCTCTGCTCTCTGCATAAAACACCATTCATTAAAAGCACCTGACTTCCCCCAAAAAATCTTGGGAACTGAAGTTTACCCCTACAAAGCTACAGTTCCCAGCACCCTTTGGGGGAATTTATGTGCTTTAAATGTATGGTGTGCAGACACACCTGCTCTTTTGTAAACAAAACAAATAAACTCCATACTTTCCCACACCACTCCCCCACTGGCATCAGCCACAATCAGATAGATGAACTAAGAAGGAGCAAGGAAGGATGGAAGCCACTCCCTCACTCTGCCGCTACAAGGGGAAGAGGGGATAAAAGGAAAAGACTCCTTTGCCCCTGGACAGGGAAATAATAGCAGGTAAATTACTCTTCCAGCACATTCTCCAGCTTTGAGAGTGGGAATTGGTACTACACTGCTAATACAGCTGCTGCACAGAGCAACTCTGAATTCTCATGTCTCTATGTGAAGCAGCAAAGGGCCTCACACCTTGTAAGGCAACCCTGAATTCTCCATTCCGTGTAAGAATTCTTAAATGCCTGGCAACTGTGCACAACCCTCATGGAAAGCCAGATGCATTGTGTCAAAATCATTTCATAACACTATGTTCCTGCTAAAATCATACAGCCATAATGGTTCCATATAACCTAACTCTTAGGGTCAGTGACCAAATTATCATTATTAAGATCAAACAGTGTTAACAATGCAGTATACAAGCTTTCAAGTTACAGAGGAATCTTCCACAGACCAAAAGTTCAAGGTTACCTGGGAGGGGAGTTAATGGAAAAATTAATGTAAGTTTAATGGTGAACTCTTGTTTGCAGGTTGTTTGAGTCTTAAGATGAAGATAGAACAAAATTTTGTTTCAGACTGAAATGTAGAGTTTAGTGATAAAAGCAAATCCACCCAAAAAGGCTTGGGGAAAAGATACTGTTTCTGGAGTAGCTCCACTGACCGCAGCACTTATCCAACCCATATGGTTAGAGCACAAGCAACTCACTCAATCCCATGTCTTTCAAACAACTGTTTGCTCCCTCACCTCATTAGCCATGTTGACAGCCATGAGAGCTTTGTTTTCATGACCTCTGTTCCCCCAATCCAGATAGACAGTACTTAGTAACCGCAGTACTTTAGCCTACAATTAAAAATAAAGGAATATATAAGCTCAAAAAGGCTGGCATAAATGAATCAGTTCTAACCCCAGAGGAAAAAGGATTCCTCCATTGGGCTACATGTGGTTTACAAAGATTTCTCACCTGCATTTCTTGTCCATTGGAGTATTTCCTATCCATCTTTCCAATTTCGTAACTCTGGCTGTTGAAAAGAGGGAAACCGGCAACAGACTAGCTGATCATTCATAGGATAGAAAAGACACACTTGGCTATATTCACAGAAAATAGCATATTGTGTAAGAATAACTATATCCAGTCCACAGTACCAATTTTGCTCTTATTGTTTTACATGCAATGTTCCACAGTGAAGAAATTATACTGTAGATTATCCACAGCAAAGATAATGAAGGCAATGGGGTGTCATTTACTAATCACCTGAAGATTCCCCAATGCTCTGAATGGTAGGTGGTCCTCCTCTCCATGGAGGGCTCTTCAGTCATAGACTCATCTCCCCAATTTTGCTTTCTGCTCCATCTTAAAAGTCCGCCATGAAATTTTAGTTGAAAGAAAAATCCAGGGCCCATGTATGAATAATCAGCTCACATGAAAGTGTTCCAGTGTTATTTCAAACGGCAAATTTGAAGCTGGCTGTCTACTCATAAATGAATATTGTCAGGAATAAGTGTCCTAGCCTGTCCCTGCCATCTCATGGGACAAGTCAGAGTCCATGTCAGCAAATGTACCAGCAAATAAGCAACCTAATCAGCTGCTTAAAATCCAACATGAATTATATTTTGGGACAAGATGGGATTCAAGATTGTTCACCTTTTCCTCTACCAGAAATAAATTCATGTTGGAGCTTTTCTGTGAGCACTGATTACTTTAAAAGATATACAGTGGAACCTCATGTTACGGATGGGATCCATTCCAGAGGCCCGTCATAACACGGAACTGACGCAAGCCGAAATGCCATGTCTGCGCATGCACGCGGCACAATTTAGTACTTATGCGCATGTGGCGAAACCCGGAAGTAACCCGTTCTGGTACTTCTGGGTTGCCGCAGGACGCAACACGAAAACACGTAAACTGAAGCAGATGTATCATGAGGTATGACTGTACTGGTGTAATCCCCTGTTCATTGGCCATGACAGGTCACAGGTTCCTCAACTTTTGTCTAATGTCTGCTTCCTTTAAGAAAAAAGCAGCTTTGGGAGGGTTCAATTTGGAATGCAGCAGCAGAGGGAAAGAGTTGCTGTACCCTCTCTGGTCACTGCTTCTCTTCATCAAACCACCCAAGCTGCTGTCTCCACCTTCCAATTGCATGCTAATTTCCCTTGGAAAAACGCTCTAACAAGACTAGATTTTTTGCAATTGCAAACAACTTTTAAAGCCACCAGATGGTGCCAAACGACACAATTCAAACCAATGCTTGTTTGCCTTTTGTATATCTGAGGAGACAGGACATTCTATCTCTATTGCCTAGCAAAAACAAAATAAAATGCCTACTTGTCCCTTTTTTGGGAGGAAAGGGCAGGATATGCTATCAGCAGGTACCTTCTGTTGCAACATTTTAATGCTTGTGGAAACCATTTCTATTCAGTCAGGCTTATGCAGGTGGTTCAGAAGGCATCTTTCAATTAAAAATTATGATGTTAAGATTTAAATGGTTTTTATTGTATAGTTTTATGTATAAAACTATTATAAATCGCTCCAATTATTTAATGAATAGTGGTACATAAATATTTTTTATAAATAAATATAAATGGAATAAACAAAATACTACTCATGAAATTACCGGAGCCAAAAGGAGCTCTCTTCATATCTCTTCAGAGTGTATTCATCCACACCAAAGTTATAGCACAGGCGGGAGAGGTGGCAGGTCTGCAAATATATGAAACAAATGTTTATCATGTGCTGCTGTGTTAAAAGGCCAAGATGTGTGTGGAATAGTTGAAGCATTTCCCCTAATTTTCAGTGAAGCACCACTGCAACAGAATAGAGTACAAATGCATTAAAAACTACCTATTATAAAGGCAGTCTCATGGCTACTCACCTCTTGTGGCAGCCTCATCAGGAGGTTTTTGCACCGAAGAACACATATGACTGCTTTGTGATGATTCCCTTGAGCAACTGCCTGAGAAAGCAAAAGAACAGGCCAGTAAACTGCTAGGTTGTGTCACGTCAATTTTAAATTAATGTTTCAAAATTCTAGAAAACTATGTTTGTATTGGAAACACATTCACAGAAAGAGTGTGTCAAGTTCTATGAATTAAAAATGCTGGAAGCCAGTGAACGGTAGAAAGCACATCATATGAACAATACGAATGAAGATAACACTCATTACATTGCCATAGCACTACCACAGCGGCTTGGCATTTATTTTTTGCACCAACGTACCGATTCAGCTTGGAAAGAGATAATTCTGAACATGCCCTTCTCTATATCGGATTTGTGTTCACAAATATCAGTCTCCGTAGTACTCCTCTTATTCAGCAGAGCATAGAGTTTTTCTAGACTCTGCAAAATGAAGCAGATAATATGCTTAAAAACAACAAACAAGCCATGGTATTTGCTATAAAAAAACCACAACAACACAAAACATTATTGCAAAGGAAGGCACAAACTTACATCCAAAGCAATCTCAAAGAATTCATTGGCAAGATCAGATATTCCAACATCCACATAGCCTTTCCCAGTCTTTATAGCCATCTGTATTATAAAATAAATGTGTAAGTTTAAAACAAAACATTGACCTTGGCTGCTATGGAATCCTACAAAACTAGTACTGTATATATTTTCAATAGAATAACAGAATCGAAAGACCTTTACAACAGTATGGCTGGTTTAAATTAGAGATAGTGATCCTGGCCCATGGCTTTTTGAGCTGAGACTAAGAATCAAACCCACATGCTCACCCATCATGCATAGCCTCATGCCTCTGTGCACCTGCTTAAGTGCAACTGCCATATCCTTCCCAGACAGCACCACTGGGAGTAGGAAGGACTGCATTCTGAAATCATGGAGCATCGCTGCCATCCAGCGCTAGACAATGCTGAGCTAGATGAACCATTGGTCTGGCAGTGTAGGGCAGCTTATATAGTGTCTTGCCAGACTCTAACCTGACTCAGGATGATTCAACCTCTTAAAAAGACCCAGATTTCCCAGGAGGAAAAAGCAGTCCAACTCCAGAACTGGTCTGAAAGGCCTCAATATCCACGGGGACACCTCACCAGGCCTTCCTCCAAAGGTTGTCCTGGAAGGACCCACAGGAAGGTTCCCTGACTCATATGCTTCTGAGTCTGAGTCTGTATCACCTCCCAGCTCCAGACAGCATGCCAGGAAGGTCAGGTGGCCACTCAGTAAAGGACCCCCTACATGGCAACTCACGAGGAACATAGCAGCTCATGAGCAAGGGGGTCCTTGGCAGTAAAGGGCTGCTCAAGAACAGAATTAAACGCACTTGGTCCTGGATGGAGTTTGAGAGACCAGACTATGCAAGTTCTCAGTTGATGACTAGCAGCTGCTGAAACGACACACATCTTTCAGCTCCCAGACTCTTGTAACCTGACTTCTTTGCTCTACCTCTTGATGCACCTCCAAACCTATGTGTGATGACTCAAGTCTCCTGTAATGCACTTAGTTATGGACATTGGTTTATGACCTTTTCACAGTTCGCTTCACCTAGGCTTCCTGTTTTGGAGGCTCCTCTGGCTGTTGACAAGTGCTGTTGTTTTAAATCCCAGCCTGTGGCTAATCTTGTTGTACACAACTGCCCTACCCAGTGCTCAGGACCTGGGACTTCAATTTGGCTGGAGGAGGACTATTGCAATTTGTTTATACCAAACTAGGAAAGTGGTGCAGTTTTGGTCTACTAATCAGGACTTGAAACCACATCCTTGTTTCATATGCTAGAAAGTAAGCCAGGAATAAACCTGTTCCCCATTTTGGGTGTAATGGGGAGCTGTGGTTTAAACAAGCTGTAACCGAAGTGTCAAAAGCAGGTGCATGCAAGGAGGAGCAACAGGAGAACATGTGAGCACAACATCTATCATCAGGTTTATCACCTATAATTTATTAACTGTGGTAATAAAGTAGTTCATTAGCCATGTTAATAAAACTGATTGTTAAGTGTGAGGCCGACCCTACCTGACATTCTGCTTCATAAAAAACTGCAAACAGCAAATACTTTAGAATTATTATAAAATACAGTGGTACCCTGGTTTACAACCTTAATCCATTCCGAAAGTCCAGTCTTAAACCAAAGTGGACTTAAACCAAGGTGTGCTTTCCCATAGAAAGTAATGGAAAATGGATTAATCCGTTCCAGACGATGAAAAGCAACCCCTAAAACAGCAACTCAACATGAATTCTACCATCTTATGAGACAACTGATCCAGAAAATGAAAGCAATAAACCAATCTACTATCCAGTATCAAAAACTGGCAGTGATCTACCCACTGCCATTGGAGGGACAAGACGGGAGGGGGGAGTTTAAGGGGTGTGTGGAAACACTCAAACTGGAGGGGCGAGGAGTGCGCATGGGGTGCATGTGGGGAAGGAGGTGGCTAAATGGATGCACGAGAGGGGTTTAAGTGGGGAGAGAAGAAAAAAAACACTGAAGGGGTGAGGAGTACACGTGGGGTGTGGGGGGGGAAGGAGGTGGCTAACTCTCTGAGGGGACGCATCTCCCCAATGCCCCAGTCAGCGCAATCTTTTGAGATCTCCCTCTCATCAAAGCAGCTGAGCTGCAGGTCGCTGAGGGGACGCTTCCCTCCCAAGCCTCTGCGGGGATTGCTCTCCTCCTGCAGCTGCAAAGGAGAGTTGCGAGCCTGCCAACCATGCCGCTGAGGGAGGAGAGCAATCCCCACAGAGGCTTGGGAAGGAAGCTGCATGCCCGCCAGCCATATGGTTGGCAGGCTCACAACTCTCTCCCTCGTGGCTGCAGGAAACGCCATGACGACCCCCTTCTCCGCTGCCAGACAATGAAAGTACGGCACTCAAAACGGAAGTGCAGCTACGAACGGAGTACGTTCGCAATCCAAAAAAAGAAAAAATGCAACCTGAGCACTCCTGCAAGACGGAGCTGTTCCACCTGGCCTTTGGGTTGGTTTCTGTTTGATATTTATGCTTCATTCTTTTATTGGTGGGTTATTTGAAAATGAGACTGCAGTTTTAATATTGAATTTTTAAATTTGTATTTTAATCTGTTATTTTAAATTGATTGTGTTATGTTTTTGCTGGAATTTTAATTAGTGTTAGCCGCCCTGAGCCCGGTTTTTGGCTGGGAAGGGCGGGGTATAAATAAAAACTTATTATTATTATTATTATTATTATTATTATTATTATTTCCAGGTTGTAATCCAAAATGGTCATATACTAGGCTGTTTGTAAACTGAGATACCTCTGTACCTGCATTTAAGTAATTGAAACAAAACAACCAGGTATAAACAAGTGTGGATCCTGGCACTGGCAGAAAAAACTTACTGAACAATTAAGAACGAACAGAAACTATTTTGAAGATGACTTTTGCAGCACAGTGGTTTGGTTTGGTTTGGTTTGGATTAAATTACACATATTAGTAAGCAAAGAGGAAGGATCTCAATGTCAGGAACTAACGGCTCCTTAAGGAAGGATACCTTGGTATAAGGTGTTAAAGAAACAAAACTCCACTGGATTCCAGAGAGCTATTCAACCACACTGGAGATTCAAATACCAATTGTTCCATAGTTCCATAGTTATGGAACAATACAGACAGTAAAACAATGTACTGCACATTTATGGTTGGGGGAGGGGCAGAGATTTGTACTCCATGACTGTATACATTACAAAAGAACAGAAATGAAATACAAGACATCGAACCACACATTTTGGTACGTCATTTGAGTCATTAATTATTATTACTGTTAAATCATTGCAAAAGTTTTCTAAATGACGGATATATTTTCCCATGCCAGTTTAAAGAAACTTTGAAACCCATTTCTTTGAGTCTAGCACCCTCTTAAGGTCCATGTAGCACCAACTGAAATCTATCAGTATACGAAAAAAAAAGGCAACAATTGCAACTTTATAGGCTATCTAGTTTTTCAACATTTTGGGAAGCTGAATCAAACTTTAGAGAATAATAGTATGTGATTTTGTTGCAATTACCGAAATCTGCCTCCGCACTGTCTCCTCAGAAGGGTCATCTCCTTCACAGAACTTCATCAGTTTGCAGGCTACATGGTGCACTGTAAGACAATAATCACATTCTTAAACACCAGACATATGTTATGCATTGCTGTCAACACCACTAAGTACACTAAGCATGGAAGACGTCAGCATATTTCCTTGCAAGTAGGGGATGGAAAAGAAATTTGATTCTGTTTGTACTTAAACACAGCTACACTTCAAAATCCGCACTTCTCTGAACTTTCTAATGCAGGCATGCAACCAAGTAAAGTGTAACAAAAATGCATATACTGGGGTAAAATGCAGATAAACATGCATATACTGGGGTAAAAAGGTAGAAAAATGCATATATGGCGTAAATTGTCTCACAAAAATGTGAACTTTTGACAAAATTGCATACAAAAATGTTTATATTAGGAGAAACTCTAAGCCAGGGACATCCAACTCCCAATAAACAGAGATCTACTCATAGTATAAAAGAACTGGCAGTGGTCTAACCAAAGTTGTTGAGCTTTCTTTAGGAAGCCAAATTTGTGGAGCTTTTTCAGGAAAGGTAAAGTTGGGTTTTGGGGGGGCTTTTTTGTAAGGAGATCACTGAGGGGCCAGAGATCAACCAGGATCTACCAGGAACACCAGTAGATCTACCAGTAGATCACAATCTACCTGTTGGACATGCCAGCTCTAAGCCTAAGAATCTGATGATTTGAAGGCTTTAAAAAAAAGATATTCACGAAGTGATGTGGAAATATGCAGAGCTGAACTTGAAACTGGAAAAATAATAAACTGAGAGACCTGAGGTTTTAAGATTTGCACATCCTTACTAGCCAGTGAGGCATGCTTCTTTCACTACACCAGTCACCCTGTCCTAATTTAGGTCAGTCTCTAGGTGGGAATTAAAAAATAATAATCATAAAGTGTGCTTTCATTTAAAAATATAAAACCAGGCAGTGGAACCCACAGCAAGTCTCAAGTCCCTGTCATTTGCGGTACCCCTTCCCCCTTTTGAGACTTATACAAATTTCAAACAAAGTACAGTAACAGGAAATATTTTCAGTAAATGCTGAGTGTTTATGGCAGAGATGTCATACATACACTGAACTTTCTGCACATCAGCCACAACACAGTTTTTATTTCTTGCCATGGTCCAATTCCATAAACTGAGAGCAGTTTCTTCAACCTATGGGGGCGGAAATTGAAGCCCGTCAAAATCCATACAAGTCATTCAAAATGTTTTCTAGGAAAAGCATCCCAATTCTCAGAGCTGTACAATCCTCCTGGAAACTGGAAAAGGAGTTTGTCACACTGTTGTTAAGCACATTATGGTATCCTTTTCCATACAAAGATTTGAGATGATGATGTAAGTGAATAATAATAATAAAAAAACAGAAGACACCATATGGCCTCCCTTTGGATAATCGCTCTCGATTATCACTTCCGTCACACACATGAACATACAAAGCTGTGTCAGATCAAGATATTTTATCAGCCACAAACACATTCTACCCTAAAGAATACTGCACAACATTGACTCATGCATAAGGTTGGAACGAACTTTTCAAGGCCATTAAGATCCCCAAGAGCCCACAACCAGGTGACTGCCCTGTGATGATACCCCCTGTGCCTTATCTCATCTTCTTTATCTGATCATCATCATCATCATTTAAATTTGTATTTCACCCTATACCAGTAGTGTCCAAACTTTTTTCGAAAAGGGCCAGATTTGATGAAGTGAAGAGCCAACCAAAGTTGTTGAACTTTTTAGGGTTGAAGTTGAGGTTTTTTTTTAGGATTTTACCCCAGCAAATAAACTGCCACAGGGGCTGGATTAAACTGACTTTAGACATGTCTAGATCTCAGGGAAGTTCACAACGTTATTGTATGTTTAAAATATGCTTGATATTTATTTCTGCATACTGTTTTTGTTGTTCTCTCAAGCTTTAATAAAAATTCAAATGCAAAAAAAGATGCTTCCTGGTGCCCACTCCAAACCTGTGGTGTTTTGTGCGTGCGCCCGTTGAGGAGCAGCGTTAGAATGCATAAGAGCAAGCTTGCCAAATCGATTCCTCTGTCTAGGAAATGGTTTTTGACTGGCTAGTTAAGAGCTACGATTAGCATAACCAAAAAAGTCACTCTGTGCCCACAGAACAAATTGGTAAGCCTTCCTAGCTTTACAGATATCTAAAGAACAATAGCCAGAGATGTGTCTGAGCTGAGCTTGAAGCTGTAGACACAAAGACATACTTGCTCTGTGCTTGACCCAAAGCTGCAACTAATGGAGAAGATATTTTGCAGTGTTAGTACTGTGACCCCTCCCCCCATCCAATGTAGAGGTTGCGTATGTGAATAAAACCATATATGCTAAATAAAGACACCACAGTCTCTGCAGACCTTCATTCCAAGGATACTGAATGCTGGGGAAATGCCAGAACCCCTGGAATCTTTCTCTCTGGAGACTGGGGTAGCATGTAACAGTATTTTAGGACTGTTTTAATGTTGTTCGTGTTTTCTTCTGCTATCTGACTGTTTCTGGCCACAGCTGCATTTCCTAATACAGTGGTACCTCCAGTTACAAATGGGATCTGTTCCAGAGGCCCAGCCATATCCCGAAAATTTCGTAACTGGAGGGCCGCTTCTGTGCATACATGAGCGGCAAACCCACTTCCAGGTTTGCTGTGGCCGTAAGCTGAAGATTCCGCAACCTGGAAGTTACACAACACGAGGTACCATTGTATTGCTCATTGTTTCAGGCTGCAATCCTAAGTAACCCAATTACCTGAGAATAAGTCCCATTCAATTCAGTGGGACTTATTTTCGAGCAGGCCTTTAAAAGACTGTACTGTTCATTACTGAGTAGAAGCCGGGTATTAAAAATTTATCTAACAGTGAACATCAGTCTACATCCAAATACCAATCAGATTTCTGGGAAGACAATTTCCCCCAACTTCCAGTCCAACTTGTTTTTAACAAAACATGTCTACCTTGTCTACCTTGACCTTCGGAATATTGGTAATGGGTCCTTTAGTCACTTTCTCTGTCTGTCTGAGCAGAATGTCAACATCCACTAAAATCTCTTTTTTCATCAGTTGTTCAATTTGTTCTGAAAGAAAAATAACAAGTAAAATAAGATTACAAGGTAGATTGAAGGCAGCTAGCTTACTTTTTTTCCACATCACTCCAGCAACTACCCATAAAGCTGTAGGAGACAAATAGGGCTTTCCAAGGGGAGCTGAATAGACAGATATCCTATATGGATCTTCTATTCAGGGTCAGCATCATAGGCTGACATTGTCTGGCACCTGCCAAAGCCCACACACCAGAGTGGGAGCCCCCTGGTTCTCCCCATCCTTGCTGTTCCTGCATCCTCTGAGCATGAAAACAAGAAGGCATAGGCAGCCTCCATATGCCTTCCCCTTGTCATGATAAAAATGTGCCTTGCGTCTTTAAATATTATTTTAGTAAGCTGGCAACCCTAACAAACATAAGCACTAGGACCAGTCTGTTTATTTGGTAACCTAGTGAGTTGATGCTTGCTAAGGACATTTGTGCTTATGACATATTTACGTATGCTTTTAAAAACATGCACTACACCCTTTTGCCCTTTCAGGTATTAGGTTACGGTAACCATTATGCCGAACTATGACAAGAACAACGAGAAGGCACTTGCCTTACCCTCTCCTTCTGAGCAGTGGTGTGGATTAGACTAAAATACAGAGTGCAAGAGGGTGGCAGATGCAATCTGCTGAGGAAATCATCTGCAGATGGGCAGACTGCTTCACTGAAATGAACAGCAGGAACAAAAGAAAACAGCACGGAGGAAAGCGAAATAAGGCTATTGCCCAGAGTATTTAACATTTATGCAAATATTTTATATACCTTTTATTTCCATAACTGGATGAATCTTGTCCATTTCTTCCACGGAGAAAAGCGGCTTTTTTAAAAAGGGGGGGGGGAGAAAAGAGAGAAGCATTTTAGTTTATATTCCTCAGTTATTCCCATCTACAGACTCTTACTGCATTCTTTCCTCCAGTAATTCAGATTCACAACTATTACTAGATATGACTAGAAACCTGCAGTCCCCCCCCCAAAAAAATGGTGAGACTGTATCCATCTTCCTTTCCCCTGAAACCTTACTCTCTGCCTACACCTCTCAGGTTCCCAATTCTCAGTCCCTAGCCTATTTTGCATCCATTTAGCATTATTATTTACACACCACCTTTTTCTTCCAAAGAGCCCAAGGTGGTGTATGCGGTCCTCCTGCTCCCCATTTCATCACCATAACGCTGTCAGTCTATGAGATGGTGCCTGCCCCAAGGTCACCCAGTGACCTTCATGGCTAAGTAGGGATTCAAACCGTGGTCTCCCAGGTCATAGTCCAACACTCTTAACCATTACACCACATTGGCTCTCATCTTTTGTTAGCTATTTTGCCTTTGGGCTCTCTAACCACTTTTGCTTCTTGGAACCTCTTCCTGGTCCAGTCTGTACCAGACAACCAGGACCGCAGGATTCACATGAGGTTTCAATCCCAAGAGAAACAAGCAACTTGGTTCCCTCACCTAAACTGCTCTGAAAACATTCTGACAGCTTTGTTCCCTTGTGAAGCTGAGAAGTTTCTGTGTGCGACCCCCAACCCCCCCCCCATGACAGAGTTCACCGCCCTAAGTGTAATGCAAAGTAGAATCATTTGAATCTACTTTGCATTACACTTAGGGCGGTGAACTCTGTCATGGGGGGGGGGGGGTTGGGGACTGATGCTATATACAAGGAGTGGGGTCCACGTAGGATTTTGGCCCCTGCAGAATCAGGCTTGTGCTCAGTGAATAATCAGGCCAGCACGTAATACGGAAGGCATTCCGGGAAGATACTCTGTAACTAGGGAGTCCTTATTTCCTCCTTGTAATACACCATCCTCTCTCTCCAAGGACAGGGGTCCCCAAACTAAGGCCCGGGGGCCAGATGCGGCCCAATCGCCTTCTAAATGCGGCCCATGGACGGTCCGGGAATCAGCGTGTTTTTACATGAGTAGAATGTGTCCTTTTATTTACAATGCATCTCTGGGTTATTTGTGGGGCATAGGAATTCGTTCATTTTTTTTTCCAAAATATAGTCCGGCCCCCCACAAGGTCTGAGGGACAGTGGTCCGGCCCCCTGCTGAAAAAGTTTGCTGACCCCTGCCCAAGGAGCACATGACATACTGTGTGTTGTTCTCCCCCTCACTATTGCATTCCCACAACTCTGCGAAGCAGATGTGGCTGCAGTGTTGACTGGGCCAGGATAACCCACTATTAATGTGTATTTGCCATCAGTGCTCTACCCAGTGAGCATCATGGCTGAATGGAGATGTTTTTAACTGGTATCTCCTTACCTTCAGCCCAGCCCAGCAAACAGCACACCAAGCTGACTCTCTGGAGACAGGGTCTAACAAATGCCTCAGAGCATGTGCAGTGTACATTTCCCTTCTGGAAAATGTTTTTTAAAGTGTTGTTTTCATCTGCCATCGTGAGCTGCCAGGAATTCTCCACATGTAGAAGGGGGGAAATGCTAATGCATTTAATAAAGTGTGGGTTTTATAACAGGAAGGTAGGAAGTAGCTGTGTTTCTTTGCAAGGGCTTCACTAATCTCCTCCTTAGGAACGGCTGGGGAAAACAGCACTAAAATGATTTATTTACTTTTATTATTTTTTTATGCATTAAATTTCACAAGATGAAATTACTGAAACTATAGTTTGTTGACTGAAACTACTGTATCACTGAGTTTCTTGTTTTTATGTCTGAGGGGCCAGTTTGCAAGACCTTGCTTTGCAGTTTTTCTCCCACCCATGCATTTTATATTTTTTTATTACTATTTCTGAGGGGCCATTTTTCAAGGCCTTGCTTTGCAGTTTTTCTCCCACTCATGCATTTTTTACAATTTATTATTATCATTATTATTATTATTATTACTGCTACTTCATCTGAGGGGCCAGTTTGCAAGACCTTGCTTTGCATTTCTTCTTCCACCCATGCATTTATTATTTTTTAATTACTATTTCTGAGGGGCCATTTTTCAAGGCCTTGCTTTGCAGTTTTTCTCCCACTCATGCATTTTTTTAGTATCATTATTATTATTATTACTGCTACATCTGTTTGCAAGACCTTGCTTTGCATTTCTTCTCCCACCCATGCATTTTATATTTTTTTATTACTATTTCTGAGGGGCCATTTTTCAAGGCCTTGCTTTGCAGTTTTTCTCCCACTCATGCATTTTTTACAATTTATTATTATTATTATTACTGCTACATATGTTTGCAAGACCTTGCTTTGCGTTTCTTCTCCCACCCATGCATTTTATATTTTTTATTACTATGTCTGAGGTCTTGCCTTGCAGTTTTTCTCCCACCCATACTTTTAAATTTTTATTATTGTTTGAGGGGCCAGTTTGCAAGACCTTGCTTTGCATTTCTTCTCCCACCCATGCATTTTATATTTTTTTATTTCTATTTCTGAGGGGCCATTTTTCAAGGCCTTGCTTTGCAGTTTTTCTCCCACTCATGCATTTTTTACAATTAATTAGTATTATTATTATTATTACTGCTACATCTGTTCGCAAGACCTTGCTTTGCGTTTCTTCTCCCACCCATGCATTTTATATTTTTTATTACTATGTCTGAGGTCTTGCTTTGCAGTTTTTCTCCCACCCATACTTTTAAATTTTTATTATTGTTTGAGGGGCCAGTTTGCAAGACCTTGCTTTGCAATTCTTCTCCTACCCATGCATTTTATTTTATTTTTATTATGCCCGTGGAGCTAGTTTGCAAGCGTTTTCTTTGCAGTTCTTCTCCCACCCTCGCATTATTATTAATTATAAACATTCTTCCTCTTAATTACAGTATTCTTATTACGGCTGCGACGCCTGAGGGGCTTTTCGAGAGAGAGCGGAGGCGACAGAGAAGGGCACGCGAATGGAAGGGCGCGGCCCCGCGGGAGGGATACTGTACCTCCATGGCGAACCAACCCGTTTCACTCATCCGACCAACAACGTGCTGACCAAATCGAAAGCCACGCCTCCCCGCTTCCTTCTTTCCCGCGTTCATTTTATACTTTCTTTTTGCGCCACGTAGTTGCGTCAGAGGCGGGAACGGAGGACCGGAAAAGGAAAGAGAAGAAGAAGGGAATCCGACGAGGTGGGGGGGGGCGGGGAGTGTGTGAGAGAGAGAACTACAACACCCGGCACCCCTTGCGGCACCGCGGGCCCACCCATTCTGCCGAACGCCTCTCTGCGATTGGCCGGCTTCTCAGCTCCTGGGCGGCGACGCGAGCAAGAGGGCTCCTCGAAAAACAGCCAAGGAGTCTCTGGGCCCGACGAGCCGCCGCTGCGACGCCGGAGGAAGGGCGAGAGATGTCGGGGCTGCTGAGCGCGACGCTGAGCGGCCTCAACAGCGACTCGTACTGCGAATTCAGCACGTATCGGGACCAGCAGTTCAAGGTAACGCCCGGCGGGCTCGCTCTGCACGCGCTCAGAGGCGCCCGTGCTCCGCGGGGGGTTGGGGCGGCGGCGTGTGAGTGTGGTCTTATTGGATGGTGGCGTCGTGGATTGGGACGGTGCCCACCGGGGGACACCCCCGTCCAAGCCACCCACCCACGCCCCCTGCACGATGCATGAGCACCGGGTTCTAACCGACGGGGCTATTCCAGCAATTCTTGGGGCTTTTTCTCCCGCCCGAGGAACTGCGCCCATCCTTTCAGCACCATAGACAACAGCACCAATCTCCTCTTGGAATTTCTCTCATGGGTTGTTGTTGTTGTTGTTGTTGTTGTTTCTTCCCTTTCCCCCCCCTTCCTTTAAAAAAACAAAACAAAACCCACAACCCCGGGTGCTTTTTCCTTTGTCCTCTGAAATCCACCGAAAGGTCCACTGAGGGACGACGGTTCATACAGGGCCAGATTTAGATTTGATGAGGCCCTAAGCTACTGAAGGTAATGATGCCCTTTATATGTCCAGGTGTCCTTTGTCAACAACAAATTGTCGTTGTTTCTTTTGTACTGAATTTATGCTAATGGTAATTTATGGACCTAATAGGTATCTAAAGCCATTTGCACATATTGCCATGCAACCAGTCCATGCAGGATGTAGACACCCTATATATAGAGATGAGCAAACCAGTGATATTTTAGGGAGCAGGCTAGCAGGTGGAGCCCATTACTTACGGTACATCATAGGAGCCTACATATCACAAAACACTGTCACTGTATGTAGGTTTTATTTTTATTTTTATCTTATATTTTGGAAATGTACATCCAGGAGTTTTTTTTCCTTTAAATTTTTTTTGGGGGGGGGTCTCCAAGAGTGTGGGGCCCCTAAGCTATAGCTTATTTAGCTTATACATAAATCCAGCACTGGGTACATATGTATTTGGTCCACTTATGGTTCCCATAAAGCACCCTGAAGCAATCGGCAATAAAAGCACATTTCGGATCTGGTACAAAGGCTGATCTGCATCTCCGCTTGAAAGGCTCGTTGGAAAAGGAAGCTGTCCAACAGGTGCCTTAGAGACAGTAGTGAATGTGTACTTTTTAAAAATAACAATAGATGCTCTGTAAATAAAATCCCTTCTTCCAGCTTTATCTTGCCCATTTAATGTTAAACCATGTTTAAACCATTGCATATGCACTGTGCTGCATCTTGGTTTTGCACAGCTCTTAAAACCTGATGGTGCTAAGCAATGTAAAAGGGAATGTGTGGGTTTTTTAGGTGACATTATCTATGCTTCACCCTTTTTCTTTTTCTTTCCCTTTCCTAGGGAAGTCGTTACCTGCAAGAAAAAACCCTGAAAAACTCCTGCACACTTTATGTGGGCAATCTCTCTTTCTACACCACAGAGGAACAAATTCATGAGCTCTTCTCCAAGTGTGGGGATGTGAAACGCATTGTCATGGGGCTAGACAAAGTGAAGAAAACCCCCTGTGGCTTCTGCTTCGTGGAGTATCCTTGCCTTCTATTAATTGAAATAGACTGTGGGTGGTCTCACTAATGTTTTTTAAGCATCCTGGGGTGTGAATCAGGGTTGCTTTCTGGCTCCCACTTTTTAATTTCTATATTAATGACTTGGTGCCATATTTAGGAGCCAGTGCAGATGGGAGGTGCTGCATGTTTATCATCATCACCATCATTTATTTGTGTGCTGTCTTTCCATACTTAAAACCATGTTCTATACTTACAACACGAATTGATTTACCTAATTATGAACAGCAAAAATAGTTATAAACACTAAGAAAAACACATGGGAAAATAACATATTTGAGCAATTTCCACATAAATCATGATATTAGAATCATAGTATCATAGAGTTGGAAGGTACCAGAGGGTTATCTAGTCCAACCCCCTGCAATGCAGGAATTTCAGCTAAAGCATCCATAACAAATGGCCATCCAGCCTCTGCTTTGAGATATTGGAAGATGGCTATCATATCTCCTCAGTCTCCTCTTTTCCAGGCTAAACAGACCGTGCTCCTCATAAGGCTTTGTTTCCAGACCCTTGATAATCTTGGTTACCCTCCTCTGCACACGTTCCAGCTTGTCAACATCTTTCTTAAATTGTGGTGCCCAGAATTGGACATAGTATTCCAACTGTGGTCTGACTAAGGCAGAATAGCGTGGTACTATTACTTCCCTCAGTGAAAGATAGGCATGCCTGGCGTGCTCTGGTCCATGGGGTCACGAAGAGTCGGACAGGACTGAACGACTGAACAACAACAATTACTTCCCTTGACCTGGGCACTATACTTCTGTTGATGCAGCCTAGAATAGTATTAGCTTTATGCTGCTGCATCACCCTGTTGACTCATGTTAAGCTTGTGGTCCACCAAGACCCCTAGATCCTTTGTCCCTATTGAAATTTATTTTGTTAGCATGTACCCAGTTCTCCAATCTGTTAAGGTTATTTTGAATTCTGATATTAAAGATACAAATATTAATTGCAATAGCAGTAACAAAACCCTAAACAAGACCCCCCTCAGAGCCTGTTTGGCAGCCTCAGCTTTTGTAGCTGGAGTCATTCAGGGCCCTGTACTTCCAAGCTAAGTGGGGAAAGACAAGGAAGGCAAGAGAAGGTCTTACAGGACTCATAGCCAGGCTGTTGGCTGCCTGTCCCCATCAGCAGTCTAGCTGCTGCATTCTACTGCATCTGGAGTTCCTGGACCACACCCTCAGACAACTCCACATAGAGTGCGTGGCAGCAATCCAGTCTCATGGTTATTAAGTTTACCTGCTAACTGAACTTGTGGAGGTTATGAGCTGTTTGATTTTCAGCTTTCCTGTTCTCCCCTTCATCGGCCTGTGACCAGCTAGCATAAACCCTCCAGCAATATGAATTTTCTTTAAAGTAGCATTCCAGATACTACACGAGAGCAGAAGCAGAGCATTCTATGCGGTTCATCAATGGAACCCGTCTGGACGACCGCATCATCCGAACAGATTGGGATGCTGGGTTTAAGGAAGGGCGGCAGTATGGCCGTGGGAAATCAGGTGGCCAGGTAAGGGTTGCTCATCCAGTAGAGTGCTCTACCAATCTGGAATGAAGTGGCAGCTGCACATCAAAGCCCACCCCCACACAAGGGCTGCAGGAATACACAGTTATGGGTCTCATTTTATGGGAAGGCAAAGATTTTATCTGCTGTATTCCTGGAGCACAAAGGTGAAAAACACTCTTTCCCCCCACTGTAGTGCAGGACTTCCCTTCCCTTGCAACTCACCGAAGCTGCCATAGCATTCTCCAGAAGCATTCCAAGCTCATTTCTTCTTGCAACTCGCCAGCATTCCTTTAGCATCATAAAGACCAAATCATTTTTGGGAGCAGAAGCAGGCTTCATCAGAGCTCTGTTTGGCCAAGTATGCTCTAGCTTTACATATGTTCATTAGCATTGATGGTGCTGCTGGAATCTTGCTGTTCTCTATCAAAAAGTGGCCTATCAGAGTTTTGTTTGAGCTGGCCTATGACTGGTCTGACTCAAGCTTTAAAGGCTGCTCTGAGAATTTAGTATTTGACCTGATTTCATCTGGATATGTGCTCTGCCCAGGGTTCCCACCCTACATTCTCTGGCTAAGTGCTCTGCAAGAGCAAAGTCAAATTTCATTATAAAATCTTAAGAGTTGGGACCCAAGGATCATCTAGTCCAACCCCCTGCAATGCAAGAATCTCAGCCAAAGCATCAATGACAGATGGCTAACCAACCTCTGCTTAAAAACCTCCAAAGAAGGAGAGTCCACCACCTCTTGTGGGAGTCTGTTTCACAGCTAAACAGCTCTTTCTGTCAGAAGGTTTTTCCAAATGTTTAGTCAGAATCCCTTTTCTTGCAACTTGAAGCCATTGGTTCAAGTCCTACCCTCCAGAGCAGGATAAAACAAGCATACTCCTTCCTCCATGTGACAGCCCTTAATATATTTGAAGATGCTATCAGATCTCCTCTCAGTCTTCTCTTTTCCAGGCTAAACAGACCCAGCTCCTTCAAGCTGTCCTCATAAGGCTTAGTTTCCAGACCCTTGATCATCTCGTCCTTCCTCAGCACACGTTCCAGCTTGTCATCATCCTTCTTAAATTGTGGTGCCTAGAACTGGACACAGTATTCCAAGTATGGTCTGACTAAGGCAGGATAGAGTGGTACTATTACTTCCCTTGATATGGGGACTATACTTCTGTTTGATGCAGCCTAGCTTTTTTTGCTGCTACATCACTCTGTTGACTCATGTTAAGGTTGTTGTCCACCAAGACCCCTAGATCCATTCCACATGTCCTGCTAGTAAGCCAGGTGTCCCCCATCCTATATTTGTGCATCTGGTTCTTCCTGCCTAAGTGCAGAACCTTACATTTGTCCCTCTTGAAATTCATTTTGTTAGCTTGCACCCAGTTCTCTAATCTGTTAAGGTCATTTTGAATTCTGATTCTGTTCTCTGCGGCATTAGCTACCCCTCCCAGTTTGGTGTCATCTGCAAATTTGATGAGCATCCTCTCAATTTCTTTGTCCAAGTCATTTATAAAGATGTTGAGCAACAACAGGCTCAGGACAGTACCGTGTGGCACCCCAATTACACTCTTTTCCAGTATAACAAGGAACCATTAATGAGTACTCTTTGGGTTCAGTCAACCAGCTACAACTCCACCTAACAGCTAGCTCATTCAACCTACATTTTACCAGCTTTTTCATGAGAATATTATGTGGCACTTTTTCAAAAGTCTTACTGAAATCAAGATACACTATGTCCACAGCATTTCTCTTATCCACCAAGGTTGTAATTCCATCAAAAAAAGAAATCAGATCACAGTATCCTTTTCTAAATGCTCACAGACCAACTGTTTTCTAGGACCTTCCCTGGTATCGCTGTCAAGCTCAATGGTTGGTAGTTACCTGGATCTTCCTTTTTGAAGATGGGGGTGTTTGCATGCCTCCAGTCTGTAGGGAGCTCACCTGTTCTCTGAGAATTCTCAAAGATAGTAGACAAAAACTCTGAAATTAGATCCACAAGCTCCTTTAGTACCCTTGGATGCAGCTCATCAGGCCCTGGAGATTTAAATTCATTTGAAGTAGCTAGGTGTTCCCTTAGCACCTCTTTTCCTATCTTGGGCTGCTGCTCCCTCCTTACATCATTTATTCTGTTATCACCAGGTTGGGCATCACTTTCCTTTTGGGTGAAGACAGAGGCAAAGTAGGTGTTGAGTAGTTCCACCTTTTCTCTGTCACCCAATAGCATTTTTCCGTCTTCCCCACACAAGGGCCTACCACTTGCTTGTTCTTCCTCTTATTTTGGACATAGCCAAAGAAACCTTTTAAAAATTATTTTTAACCTCTCTTGCAAGCCTGAGCTTATTCTGAGCTTTAGCTGGCCTGACTTTCCCCCTGCAACTGTTGGCTGCTCGTGTCTACTCCTCCTTTGTGATTTCCCCTTTCTTCCATTTCTTATACATGCCCTTCTTAACTCTCAGCTCATCTATAAGCTCCTTATGCAGCCATGCTGGTTTCTTTAGATGCCTCCCACTTTTCTTTCTTGTTGGTATTGTCTGCATTTGGGCCTTCAATATTTCTGCTCTTAGACACTCCCATCCTTCTTGGACTCCCTTCTCAATGAGTATTTCTGACCACAGGATCACACCCCAGTAGCTCCTTCAGCTTTTCGAAATTGGCCTTCTTAAAGTCCAGAGTGCATGAGTTTTCCCGTGCCACCGTATCCTGAAACCCAGGAGAACATGATCACTTCCTCCCAAGTTTCTGAGCACTTCCACTTCATCAATCAGTTCCTCCATATTGGTGAGGACCATGTCCAAGATAGGTGATTCCCTTGTTGGTTCTTCCACCTTCTGGGAAATGAAATTGTCAGCCAGGCAATGGAGGAATTTATCAGACCTTATACTCTTGGCAGAGCTTGAGTCCCAACAGATATCAGGGGAGTTGAAGTCCTCCATGATTATTCTTTCTTTCCTTTTCGAATGTTTGGTAATCTGCTCTAGTAAGGCATGGTCCAAGTCTTCAGTCTGGCTTGACACCCAGTAAGGTCACTGTTGTTTCTCCCTCCTATAATTTTTACCCATATACTCTCAATCTGCTTTCCATGCTCCAGGTCATGGATTTCTTCATATGTGTACACATCTTTTATATATAATGCTGCTACTCCTCCCTTCCTGCTTGGTCTATTCCTTTTGAACAGATTATTCCCCTCAATTCGTACATTCCAGTCATGAGTCCCATCCCACCAGGTTTCAGTAAAGCCTACCAGGCCATTATTGTTAGAACGAGTCCTGTCAGAATTGATTTAAGACAAGACTTGGAGGCTGCAGACAAGGTGAGAAAAGCAAACTGAGTCTTCTAGGATAAACAGTTAACCCTGTGCTCTTTGGGAGAATCTCTGGGCGACCCAGCCGTGTTGGACTATGAAGCAAAACCCACTAGTATCCCAATGCTCTTTTCCACCTAGAATACTGGCCACCATCAATCTGGTGGGCCTTGCCTCTGCTCTGGTCGTAAGAGGACACTTAAAACACGCACAACCCCCATTTCTTCTTGACATCAACATGCCCAGAAGATTGGTCCTTGTATCTGTCTCTGTAAGACATTTGCCTCATTTTTCTCCTCTTCCAGGTACGAGATGAGTACCGGATAGACTACGATGTGGGCAGAGGTGGCTTTGGCAAGATTGTTCAGCAGCAGAAGATGAACCAGCAGACGGTGATCTACTAATGGCTTCTTGGATTGGGTAAAGATAATAATAATGAATTAAATAAAACTGATTTCTTAACATCTACAGTAGCCTGGAGTGATATGACTGGAGTTGGAGAGGGAAGAGCAATTTCAGAGGTCCTGTCTTAATTAGCTCTTAAGACACATCTCCTTATAATGCTCTGGATTGCCATTTCTGCATATACATGGCAGCTAAGAGGGACTGGGGAGGGTCTGGGTTTCTCTTTGGAGTAACTTTGGAGAATCATGGATCCAAGATTCATAGGTCCATGGGTCCATGATTCTCAGGTCTATAAAAGGCTCCTTCCGCATACCCAGTTCCTTGGTCTGGACTGGCCTCAGTTGCAGGTGATGTTGATGTACAAGATTTGTTGAGGCTCCTGAGTTCTACTGGGCAGCTGTCCTCATAAGATTCATTGAATTACTGGGAATAAAATAATTCCCTCCCAATTGTGCAAAAAAGTGGGGGGGGGAGACCAAAGTGTGGCACATTATGGCCCAGCTTCTTCTGTTGTGCCATAAATTTCAATGCATCTACCTTATTTTCATCCCTGGCAGCATCCTGCTTAGCTGCCATTTTGTTTCAGTGATGTAACTCAATTTTTAACCCTGTATTTTTTTTACCCTCACCCCGAATTCCATTCAATTTGCTTTCCCTATTTGGGGGGGGGGCAGACAACAAAAATCCCACACAATTTAAAAACAATTAAAGCAAATTAAAACAGTTAAAAATGCATATTTATTTTTAGGAACCAGGCAAAAACATTCCTCTCATCCCAGGCCTTTGGCTAATTAAGCAATCTATGGCCTTTTAAATGGGAGGTAGGGTATGGTGGGTGCAGGTGTTTTTATAAATATAATGATTGATATATATGTTTGTGTTTTTATATAGTAAGCTGCCCCGTGATGCTAGGATAATGGGCAGTATAGAAATTTGGTAAACAAATAAAATGATAAAATGAAATAAAAATCAAATAATAAAAAGTGTTTTCTTCATGCTGTGATGCATTTGGGTGGGGGCAGAAGACCAGGCTTGGCCCCACTGTGAGGCACTGCAAACTGGTTGTTGTGGCAAACTTCACTTAACTTTCGGACTCTGCTGCCAAAATGTCTTGCGTCTAGTCTACGGTAGGGCTGCCGCTAACCTAGCCCTTGTTCCCAGCTCACCAATGCTTTCCCCCAGCTGGTCTTTCAAGAGTGGCTCCCTTTAGGACAGCTGCAGTACCCCCCACCTTGATCGTTTCAGGGAGAAAAGGACTGGTTCTACAGGCTATCTTTTTCTGCCCCAGACTAGGAAAGTGTTATTGTTTGCTGTCTTAGTTGTCTTGAGATCTCTAAGAGCATGCCAGGATGCTGAATCCCTCTTAAGCCAACCTCCCCCACCGCTCCTGGACTCAGGAAGGCGAAAGGGTGGGTCTGCTGGCAGCAACGAGCCTGGCAGCTGATGACAGCAGCCAAGAGCTTGCATCATTGGTGGTGCTGCAATGCATCCTGGTTAACATAGTCTGGTGTTCACACTTTTCAGAGCAGCTGAGAGTTCCCTTGTGTTCTCCCAAATTGCAGCTCTGGATAAGCACACAAAGGTTAGAGCCCAGAGCTGTAGCATCCTGGCACAGAAGATGGGGGTGCTCTCTGCGTGGTGCTTTCCTCTGTGCTGAAGGCGGAGGGTTAGGCAGCAGCCCCTCCTGTTAATGCTCTCAGTGTGGTCAACATTTTGTTTGTTTTACTGATCTCATTACACCTGCACCTTTTGTTATTTTTTACAGTAACTAGGTGCGCTGAAATGACCCTGCTGAAGTTTTTACTGACATGCATGGGGCCATAGCTAGGGGAGGAGCTCAGGGCGTTTGAGTCCCAAGCCTTTTCTGCTGCTTCTCAGATCTCTTGCCTTTTAAAAACAATGGCAACTTTATTTTGCATAGGAGCTAGAGATCCTGCAAAGCAGGGTGCTTGTGGGAGCACAGGCAACCGCCATCTTGGTCCACTCAGGAGCCTGTGCTCTGAGGTGTCCTTTTGCAATCTAGCAATGCCCCTAAATGAGACCAAGTGATCAGAAATTAATTTCTGCATGACAGCACTGCTGTTAAAGGGCCAGGGAACAGTTGAAAATGTTGGCAACGCTGTTCCAGAAGTCCCGTAAGAGCCTAGCTGCTGGATCAGCCTATCTAGGGCAGCATCCTGCTCTCACACTGCCAACCAGATCCCCAATGGGAAGCCTTCCGCAAAGCCTGAGCACAACAGTGCTCTCTCCACTTGTGATTCTCAGCAACCTGTATTCGGAGACAGAAAACAACATTGGTGGCCTTTTCTCCCACAAGTTTGCCTAAACCTATTTTAAAGCTTCATTGACATGTAACCCCTAAATTTTGGGTTCCTTCCAAACTGATGCCAAAGTTTTGTGCTGTGAATCATGCTTTGTGACGTCACCACACACACCCCAAAACTGAGTAATTGGCACAGCAAACCGGGGTTACAAGTTAACATCCAAAAATTCAATGAAACAAGTGCAGAACTTTGGCCTCTGCTTGGAGCAGATCCAAAATTTTTAGGTTACACATTAATGAAGCTCTCTTTTAAAGCCATCCCAAGTTGGTGGCTATCACTACCTCTTGTGGGAACAGGTTTGTTTGTTTGTTTGTTTGTTTGTTTCATTTGTATTACCCCCCCATTTTAGCTGCAGATCTCAGGGCGGTTCACAGCATAAAAACACAAAATGGATTAATAAGAACAAGAACAAAAACCATTGACCCCCATCCCCTCCTACAAACATATTTAAAAGGATGTTAATCCGCCAAAGGCCTGGTGGAAGCAGAGCCGTCTCATCCATAGAAGCCGGTGGCGCGCCGCGCCAGGGCGCAGGACACCCCAGGGGCGCCCCCGCGAGCCAACCGGCATACCGGGCTCCCCCTCCCCAACCCACCCCCGCCCCCACGGGCAGGCGGGCACTCGCGCGCCGGCGGGCGGGCGGACTGTAAGCCGCCCGCCCTCGCCTCCCGGAGCCCCAGCTGGAGCGCTGAAGCGGCGCGGGGCTTTGCGCGACCTTCCAGCACTCCAGCTGGGGCTCTGGGAGGCGAGGGCGGCTGGCTTGCAGCCCGCCCGCCCTCCCGCCGGTGCGCGAGCGCCCGCCCGCCCCTCATCCTCCGCCCGCCGGAGCGCGGGCGCCCGCTCCAACGCCACACCTCTCATCCCCGCTTGCCCACCCCCCCCCCTCCCGAGGGGCGGCCAGCGCGGGAGGGAGGCGGGCGGAGAGGCGGCAGGCTGGGGCGCCGAGGGATCGCTGCGCCAGGGCAGCCGATCCCTCTAAGACGGGCCTGGGTGGAAGCCAGCCCTTTGTAAAATGGATGGCACTCGGGGAAATCTTAAGGAGGGTGACACACCCACTGATTAAGAAAATAGTTCCCAACAGAGGCATCTTCCAGAGTACATCCCTTAGGGCGCCGACGCCTATATCATGCTGCATCTTGTGAGGCTAGCTAGACGCCCTGCTATGCACTGCATATGAACTGAAGCTCTTCTGGCAGAGGTGCTGAGAGTCTGAAATTGGAGTGCCAGAAGTCCCCCATCCCTGCCTAGAGCAGAGGTGGGTAACTTTGTGGTCCTCCAGATGTTACACCCATCAACCCTTGCCATTGGCTACATTGGCTGGGGTTGATGGAGAGTTGCAGTCCCAACAACATCTAGATCAGGGATAGGAATCCTTTGGCATTCCAGACCTTGTTGGACTGTGCCACCCATCAGCCCCAGCTGGTTTGGTTCCCTGGATGTCCCTGGTGCTTAACTGCTAAGTGGCAGATGGACAACAGCTCTGAGGACAATAGTTGGTTTGGGCTACCTCAAGAAAGGATCTTGGGAGCAAGAAGGAAGAGTCTCCCACTCCTCTCAAGAGGAGAAAAACAACAACACTTCTCTCAGCAGAAGAGGAAGCAGAGCCTGCACAATTCACAAGGAATTCAGCACCCCCGTACTAACTGGAAGACACAATTGCCCTCACCACATCCTCCTGAAACAACAGGTCTTGGAGTGGTGGTGAGGTGTTTTAATGTTATTGAGCTAAGCCTATGAGGACAAGAGAGGGAAAGAAACACCTACCTCTCTCTTCTACGCATTTCCCCATCTGGAAGCAGCAAGATCCCAGCTCTGGTTTTCCCCCACAGCTTGGAAGTAAATGAATGAATGAATGAATGAATGAATGAATGAATGAATGAATCCCCTCTAAAGAAAGGAAGGCAGAGTGAATTGTGGGAAGAAAACAGGACTGCCTCATGCTGGGGAGAGGCTGATGCAAGCAAAGGAAAAAGAAGCAGCCTCATAGGTCAGAAGCATCCATCTAAAGAGGCTTATGTGCAGGGAGCAACACATTGCTTCTTCACATTTTACTGCTGAAGGCTAATCCTGCGCATGTTCACTCAGAGGTAAGACTCACTGTTCATTTCCAAGGTATTGGGAACTGCCCTGCAAACTAATGCTAAATGGTGATATATAAATCAGTCTGGAATGAAATGGCAGAGGTGTTGGGGGGCACACATGATTTCTATTATTGCATGCAGAAGGCCCCAGGTTCAACCCCTGGTATCTCCAGTTATAAAAGGATCTTGTAAGGCAAAGCTGAGATGGAGAGGGAGCCCTCTCTGCCTGCCTGAGAAGTGTTGGATCCATTGCCTGGTGGAGTAAATAAAGCAAGGACAGGTGAGTCCATTGGTGTGGCACCAGGCAGCTCCATAGGCTCATTAATCTCTGGAGAATGGTTGTAGCTCCATGGCAGAACATCTGTTTCCTATGCCAAAGGGTTCAGTCTTCAGCAGTTCCAGACAGGGTTAAGAGAGATGCCCTGCCTGAAATCCTAGACAGCTGACAGCTGTCAGTGTAGGCAAATGGTCAGACTCATAAGTGTCTGCTGGATCTGGACAGCAACCCATCTCATGTCCCATCCTGTTCTCACAGCCAATCAGATGCCTGCAGGAAACCCACAAGCAGGACCTGAGCAAAAGAGCATTTTCTAGTACTGTAACTGGAATTCAGAAGCATTGCTGCCTCTGACCAAGGAGGCTGGGCAAAGCCATCATGGGTCTTAACCTCCCATGGCAATAACTTCAGGCAATAAGCAACAGGGTCTTTTCAACTGCAGGCTAGTTTCCCCCTAGGAAAGATACGTGCTCAGTGGTGTCATAGCTGAAACCTCTCCAGTCTCCACTTTCAGACCTGTAGGGGATTATTTGCTCCCCAGTAAATATGATTACTAGAAAAATCATGCAAGCAAGGCGTTCTTATATAGATGTGTCTTCAGAGTGCTGGGAAAATACCCTGGGCAGCCTGGAACAGACCACAGAATCCAGAAACCAAATAGACGGACGTTTATTTAGGCATTGCAAGGCCAGTGAGACACAACCTCAGCCAGCAAGTAGTGAGGCATGGCACACCAAATGCAAAAACAGTACAGTACAGGCATTTATACACTTACAAGCAAAGGGGCAGGCATGTCCCTATATGGCAGTACTTAATAATAATAATAATAATAATAATAATAATAATAATAATAATAATAATAATTTATTTATACCCTGCCCATCTGGCTGGGTTTCCCGAGCCACTCTACTAGCTTATTGTGGTTTAATCACAAAGCATAGCAACTTTCTTATATTTCATTCTTTCCTTTGTCCTCAACAGTTACGGCAATAGATGCTTTGTACATGTCACTCCGTCCTCGTCTCATGGTTCTCTGGTGAACACAGCCTTCACGTTCCAACCCTGCTCAGCCCTTCTCAAACACATTTTGATTTTCCTCCTATAATTCCTGTAACTCCCAATAATTATCCAACAAGACCGTAGGCAGGACTGTCTCTCCTGAAGTTTCCAGCAACTGGTATTCAGAAGCATCACTGCCTCCGACTTGGAGGTAGAACATAGCCATCAGATTTAGTAGCCACTGAGAGCCTTTTCCCACAATAATTCAAAGACAAGTCGGTGGGCATCTCATTCCTGGGTTAAATAGATTAAACGCATGGGCGTAGCCAGGATTTATGTTGCAGGGGAGGAGAGGGGGACAGGATGTCATCATCTTCTGTTTGGCTCTGTCTAGCAGATCGGAATGAAATGTCTCAACAGTTTTAGTAGGCTACTATCTTTTGACCCCAAGTGCTCAGAAAAAAATCTGTCAAAATCTTCATTCATTTGAAAACTAGGAAATTAAATAAAAAATTAACATCAGGGAGTGCCTTTCATGCAGTTAACATTTTGCCAAATTACAAAGAACACATCTTTTTTCATCTTTTTTTAAAATCTAAACTAAAACAAGTTTTCTTGGATTTGCTGAAAAGCTTTTCCTGTGTACTTAAGCTTATTATGGCCAAAGGGTTAAAGCTCCAAACCTCTTTTTCCTGGCCTTTAGCAAACTTTCCTTTTACAATTTAACACCCCCCCCCCAATAATTATTAATTTAATGGGCACAGTCTAACAGCACAATATTATTTTACATCCAGCTTAGCTGAGAGTTTGGCCCATTGAACAGGGCATTATTCTGAGTAGGCCTGTGTAGGATTTGTGCTGCAAGTATGCTATCGAAATAAGAAACATTGAGAATGGCTTGTTTATGGAGGGATTTAGTGGAGAAAGAGAGGGGGGGGGGTCATAGAATCATAGAGATGGAAGGGACCATGAGGGTCATGTACTCCAACCCATTGAAATGCTATGTGTGGTTCGATTCGAACCAACGACCTTGAGATTAAGAGTTTCATTAGCAACTGAGCTATTTGTCAGATGGAGCGCTGCTTTGTTTCTGGAAGAAGAGGCAGGCAGTGAAGCTGTGGGCAGAACTTGGCTCAGTCAGCAGAAGAGCATGAGGCTCTCAAGGTCGTGGGTTCGTGCCCCACGTTGGGCAAAAGATTCCTGTATTGCAGTGGGTTGGTCTAGATGACCCTGGATCCCCTTCCAATTCTATGATTCAAACTGTTCAAGGAAGGAGCAGGCTGTCTCGGACACGTGTCAGTTTGCACTGTGGTGCTAGCGCTGCCCGCTCGTTCACAAGATGCTATTCGCTGGGCGCTGAAGCAGGTGCCCCAAGCGTGCTTCTCTCTCATCTAGCACATTTTGCCTAGGAGGCGGGCGCAGCTTTGCCCCCCCCCCTCGGCCCGCCCCCTCCGGTCCTTCGCCACTTGATATTGCTGGCCGCCCGCCCTAGATTCTCCTTTCTGGGATTTGCTGGCTGCTGAGCTGCGGGAGGCGCCGGATCTGCGCTGCTTTGGCTGGTGAGAGGCGGGGACAGGTCGGTGTGGGGCGCGCTGGGCTGCTGCAAACCGGGGAGGCCGCGGCCGCTGTTGCCGCCGCGGGAACGGGCTCATTCTTTTCCCCTTTCCTCACTCGCTCACTTCTCAGTTGGTGCCTCTTTTGCAAGCGGAGTGCTGGGTTGCGTCAGCGCTTCCCTAACTGGGGGCGTCCCAGGAGCGCGCCGACCAGCCAGGCAGGAGCTCAACAGGTGTAGCTTCGGCTTCCCGCGGAGATTCGGGCGCTATAACTTTTTTGGGCTTCCTCCCGCCTCTTCCTCTGCGCGGGGGAGGCGCGCTCTGTCCATGCTCAGAGACACACACACAAAAAAGCCGCGTGACCTTCTCCCTTCCCTGACAGAAGGTTCCGCATCTGGAACAAATAGCGCCCTGGTCCCCCGCAGGTGGGAGAGGGCGGTTTGGGTTAGCTGCGGCTGCCCCCGTAAATATCTGCCGGGCAGAGGGGAGTGGGACGGCATCGAGCTCGCTCCGGGAGGTTGCATCATCCATGTTTTCCCTATAGTTTAGGGAGCAAGATCCGATTGTGAGAAGGATCCGAGCACGATTCTCTCTCTCATTCCACACATTTTCCTGCCGACATCCTGGCTTGAGTATTCCCTGAGCTGTTGTAGATGTTGGTTCCTACCCCAAGCAGCAGACATCCTTATTGGCGACCATGGCTGTTTTCCTCACTCCAAATTTACCGCCCCTGCCCTGCCCAAAGCAACTCCTGCCCCTTGGAAAGGTGGGCAAGGCAGCTGTAGACAGACATCTGTCCCCATATGTCTTTTGTATGTTTGTGTCTTGCTTGCCCTGCAAGAGTGAAGTTCACTTTGGGATGAAAAATCAATTCAGATTCCTGGACATGGCAGAGGCAGCCACCGTAAGGAGACTTGCCAGGAATTCAGAGAACCGGAGAACAGTAGCCAAGACAGAGTTTGCATCATTCCTGTAGCATATTCATAACTACCGCCAACCCTAAAACCGTACCTGACAAGTTACTTTTTAGAATTAGGGTTAGTTCCTTTTATTGTGTTCACTCCAGCTTACTCTGCCTCACTTTGCCTTTTTGTGAGGGTCTGATTTAACTTTCTCCTAACCTGCCGAAATGCCCCGCCCCGCCCCACCCCCGGCCCAAAATAATAATAATGGAACGCTGATATACCAGTCATCCGACTTTCCTGTCCATCAGTCTGACGCTGCCGGTGCAATGTTATGTGTGCATTTTTCATTGCATTAACTTCATACATAGACATTTTCTTGTTGGCTATCTTATCTATATCTTGCTTCTACATTTAAAACAAATGTCTAAAGTGCCTCTAAAAACAAAATATTGGGAAGACTCTGCCCGTTGACCAGAGGATAGAATCATAGAGTTGGAAGGGACCCTAAGGGTCATCCAGTCCAACCCCCTGCAATGCAAGAATCTCCGCTAAAGCATCCATGACAGATGGCCACCCAACCTCTGCTTAATAAAATCTCCAAAGAAGGAGAGCCCACAACCTCTCGAGGGAGACTGTTCCACTGTTGAACAGCTCCTACTGGATGGGGGGCGGGGGGAGAGAGAGAATGCAAGCAAGCCCAGTGGGCGTTGGCTTGCCTCTATTGACCCTTCAGTCATTGATGCTGGCTGCACAGCCAGACAACACCTTTGTTTTTTAATATTTTTATTAAAGAATTTCTTGATTTACAAAGGTATTGCAATGTCTCTCTCGTATTTTTCCATATAACATTTTAACAAATCAGTTTTTGTTGTTGAGACATTAGGAAGAAAAGGGGGAGAGAGGTGGGTGGGATGGGGAGATAGGTGGGGTGGGGTGCCGATGTTTCTATTTTACTTAATATGAGTAGGGCTTGGTGTCAGAGTTGTTTGTGTGGGTTCTCTGTTGTTCGCTTGTGCTCCATTGGCAGTGAGAGAGGTCGGGGTTGGCGTAGGGTGTGATTGTGCATTTGTGGTTGGCTGTGGTGATCTTTGGTCTCCTGTCTGAGTGGGGTTGGTGGGTGTTTTGGATCAGGTTAGCCATATTGATTTGTATGCTGTCGGTAGATTTTTGTCATTGTCTTGTTGGGCTGTGTGTGTGATGAAGGGGAACCATACCGGGGTGAAGGTGTCCTCTTCTGTTTGGACAACACCTTTTTGAGGAACCAACCATGTTGTCATAAAAGAATGGCAGGCTGTCACATCCTCCAGAACTCTTCATTGCAAAGAATAGGAGGTGGTGGTAGTTGAGGAAAAACAAGAAAGCAAAAAACTACAGATTTGGGTGGGGTGTTGATGCAGACTGTCCAGGCCGTGGGAAATTATTTGTCCAATTTCTGGTTTTCAGCTGCTAAATTAAAAAGGAGTGTGGGTGCGGGAACTGAGCTCTGCCCGGAACAGCCCCTGGCACTATTCGGTGCTTCTGGCTGCAGCAGTTGCTTGGCTGAGTGGTACCTAAGTAGAGAAGGCAGTGCCTCCCTCTGCTGCCTCTGCATTGTTGGAGCTCAGTGGGTAAAGCGCAGTGCTGATAATGCCAAGGTTGCAAGTTCAGTTCCCAAATGAATCATAGAATCCTAGAGTTGGAAGAGAGCCCAAGGGCCATCCAGTCCAACCCCCTGCCAGGCAGGAAACACCATCAAAGCATTCCTGACAGATGGCTGTCAATCCTCCGCTTCAAGACCTCCAAAGAAGGAGACTCCACCACACTCCTTGGCAGCAAATTCCACTGTCAAGCAGCTCTTACTGTCAGGAAGTTCTTCCTAATGTTTATGTGGAATCTTCCTTCTTGTAGCAGGAATCCATTGCTCCGTTTCCGCTTCTCTGGAGCAGCAGAAAACAACCTTTCTCCCTCCTCTATATGACATCCTTTATATTTGAACATGGCTATCATATCACCCCTTAACCTTCTCTTCTCCAGGCTAAACATACCCAGCTCCCTAAGCCGTTCCTCATAAGGCATCGTTTCTGGCCTTTGACCATTTTGGTTGCCCTCTTCTGGACACGTTCCAGCTTGTCAGTATCCTCCTTGAACTGTGGTGCCCAGAACTGGACACAGTATTCGAGGTGAGGTCTGACCAGAGCGGAATACAGTGGTACTATTACTTCCCTTGATCTAGATGCTAAATGGGGCAGCTACATATTCCTGCATTGCAGGAGGTTGGAGTAGATCAGCAAACTTTTTCAGCAGGGGGCCGGTCCACTGTCCCTCAGACCTTTCAGGGGGGGCTGCACTGTATTTTGAAAAAAAATAATGAACGAATTCCTATGCCCCACAAATAACCCAGAGATGCATTTTAAATAAAAGGGCATATTCTATTCATGTAAAAACACGCTGATTCCCGGACCGTCCACGGGCCGGATTGAGAGGGCGATTGGGCTGGATCCGGCCCGGGGGCCTTAGTTTGCCTACCCATGAGCTAGATGGTCCTCAGGGTCCCTTCCAGCCAGTGCCAGATTTACGTATAAGCTAAACAAGCAATAGTTTAGGGCCCCACTCTCTTTGGGGGCCCCAAAAAATTAAAAGGAAAAAAACCCCTGGATGTACATTTCCAAAATTGTAAGTTAGAGCTTAATAATTATTTCACTATTAATATCCTTCTTAGTTATATTTCACTACAGTGGTACTTTGGTTAACAACCATAATCCATTCTGGAGGTCCGTTTGTAAACCAAAACAGGCTGTAACTCAAGGCGTGCTTTCACCAGTGGGGCCTCCAAAAATTTTTTGTTCATAATCCAAAACAAAATGGGTTGTAATCCAAAAAAAGGTTGCAAACTGAGACACGCACTTCCGGGTTTGATGTGTTTGTAATCCAAAATGTATGCAAACCAAGGTATCACTGTATTAATATACTTCTTCGTAATTGTATCTCAGTTCAATACCAACCAAAGGGCAGCACATTTTCCCGTCCCTGCATTGGGGGGGGGGGGGTAGCAGCTTCTGAAATCCCTTTCCAAAAAACAATTGCCCCCTTACTGGAGGCAATGCTAATATTTGTGTTCCTTAGATACGCTTGGCCTTGATACGCAGGCCGGATCCCGATCCTGAGGCTATATTGAGAACAGGATGCACGAACAGATCAGGGGGGCTTCCAGGATGAGGAGTGGCTCAGTGGGGCATTGGAGTAGGTTTAAAGGGCGCTTGTGGTGCTTGCCTCAGGATCCCAAATGTCTGTTTATCCTGCTATTGTTACCTCTGGAACTTAAAACTCCTGGGTCTTTTGAAATCAAGGAAGGGTGGGGAAAACCCTTTCATTGCTGTGTTTGAGCATGACTTCTGCTCAGGTTTTCACCCTGGGGGCTACTTCCTGCCTTGATGCCTGTGCCTGCCATAGCTTGGTGGCGAAGGATCTGTCTCGCATGCAGAAAGTCCAGCCAGTCTCCAGGCAAAGCTGAGAGAGCGCCTGCTCTGAAACCCTGGAGAGCTGTCACTGCAGACAGTTCCAAGCCGGATGGACTGCTGGTCTGACTCTGCATCAGGCAGCTTCCGATATTCCTCGGCAGTGTGGTGGTGGGGAGTAGAAGAGGGTCAGTTGGCAAGCAGGGGAAGAGGCACTGTAACTGTACCCAGCATTCCTCAGTCTATTTGTGCCCAGGAATCAGTACAGTACAGCAGACCTGCTCCCAGCTGCTTTCTGACTTGCCTTTCTGTTTCCCCTCTTCCTAGAATATATCTGTGGGGAAGAAGTGCTTGATATTAGCTGAGCAGTGAGCAGCTTTTGAAAGCAGCCAGGTGGGTACTTCCTTTTGCTCCTAATTCAGCTCTGTGAATGTTTCTCCTGTTTGTTCTTATTCCTATTGCATGACTTCCACCGATATGGGAATGAACTGAGCACTTCCTTGGTTGCAGGAGGGGAGTCTGTGCCTGTGTTCACACCCACCCACCCACACCCTACTCAGTCAAAGAGGAATTTTTCTAAGCCTCTGAATGACGCTAAGAACACTTCAGGAAATTGTGTGCAGTCCCATCCTAGCCGAGTGGAACCAGGTGTGTGTTTGTATCTTGGGTGCTTGGAGTGTTAAGTGCACCGTCTGCCAGATTTTTTTAATAACTCTTGAGATGAAAGAGGAAGTTGTACTCTTCTTCCTTCTAGCAAGGGGACAAAGGTGGTTTAGATCTTTTCTTTGGTCCTCTGCTTCAGATCTTTCTTGTGGAGCAGCTGACTTTAAAGCAGACCTCATTAGCACCGCATTATAGATTAGCTCCTGGAGGTTTCAGAGAGTTGGGTAAAGTGCTCTGAAATACCTCAGAGCTGCGGTTAAGTAAATAGAGCCCTAGTGGGAAGGAATCCCTTCTGGAAATTGCTCCAGTTTGAAGGCTAGTAGACTAATCTCTTCCTGGTTTGGGTTTTTTAACATCTCTATGGTCTCTGCCTTCCTCAACATGATGCCCTCTGGGTGGCTTGGATTCCAGCTCCCATCAGCCCCCTGCTAGCCTAGCAAAGAGTCGTGAATTATGGAAGTTATAGCCAACATCTGTGATCTACAGAGCAAATTGAGTTCTTTGCCCCAGGCACTTCTTGTTTAGTCAGTTAGTTGTATCCAACTCTTCATGAACCCATGGACCAGAGCACGCCAGGCACTCCTGTCTTCCACTGCCTCCCGCAGTTTGGTCAAACTGAGGAACTTAAATCTACATTTTAAAACACAGTGATGCATGCTTAAACTTGGTTTTAGTTAGGCGTGAAAGCAAAGGATTTTCTCTCATCCATTCCTTAGGGTCTATAACATACTGTGTGTCATTTATGGCCTTCCTGAGCTGGAGTGTGGATCAGTTAGGTTGCTAAGCCAAGTGGCAAGGAGAATGCACTTTTACGAACATTCTGAAATAAGCAAAATCTGCTCTTATTCCCTTATGGGGTATACAAGAGCCCTTGTAAAACCCTTTGCAGGTTCTCCATCGGTAGGAGTAAAAAAACAGAGGCCAACCAGAGAAGATTGAGAAGCAAAGCAGCTAGTAAACTTGATCTTTATTGTTCTGTTGCAACAAGGTTGACCTCCCCACACAGGAGAGCAGGGGAGGGACCCAGGGCCATGCTTGTAAGCACTTATAAAGACATTTCAGAAATCCCCCCTTCCAACAGATTTAAACAGAAATCTGAGAAGTTTGTTTTTCCCCTTACTTCCAGGCTACCTGTTAATACATTATCTGATTGCCTTTTGTTAGCAGCCTGGCCATTTCTTTGAACTGGTAATCATTTTAATTTCCTGAGACAATGGGAAGGTTCTCCCATCCCCTCCTTCTTTGCAGAGAAACAGTTTGTCAGTTTGTGAGTGAAAAATGGTTTCAGGGCTGTTTTCCTGTGTTGCTTCACAAATGTGGCCTTGTTTGCTTGGCACACTTATGTATATATATATCACAAAACACCTGAACATAGCTGTCAATTTTCCATTTTTTGTGGGAAATTCCCTTATTCCAGCACCGTTTCCCACTGCAAGAAAAGGGAAGGTTGACAGCTATGGACCTTAATATTCTTACAACAATGGGAAACTGCCCTATGTTATTGGTCCACCTAACTTGGTGTTGTCTGTACTGACTGGCAATGTCTTTGCAATGCTTCAGGCAGAGGATTTTCTCCTTGCCACACTTGGTGATGCTGGTGGCTGATCCCGGGACCTTTTGCATGCCAAACACATGGCTCTGCCTCTGAGTTACAGACCTTCCCCAAGGGGGGAAGTTCTGCAAGTGGGAAAAGAAAACCCAGCAACCTCTCAATCTCTCTGCAAGAGACATGACACCAGCTAGGACCAGCCAGTGGCATTGCATGACTTGGGACCCACCCAAAGCACATTTCATTCCGTGCCCTGAGTTGCCTCCAAATGTTGTGTAGCCTGTAGCTTAATAAGCCATGCAGAGGGCCGTGTGTGTTTGTGTGTGTGTGTGTGTGTGTGAGAGAGAGAGAGAGAGAGAGAGAGAGAGAGAGAGAGAGAGAGAATGAGAATCCTTCGCAGACTTGTTGAGGCAAAGTTAAATGAGTTGAGCAGCTGCAACAAGGAAGCAAGGAAGAGGGCTTGCTTTTCATCTTCAGTGACTGGCTGATGCAGTTGGCTGCCTCTTCCTGCAGCTCCTTGTAACTGTCCAGGACTTTTGCCCTCATCAGTTCACGCTCAGATGACTCTTCTTCTGTGACCATCCCTCACTGAGAAAGAGGTTGAGGTAAAAGTGTAACTGCTCAGTGAATCATTCCTGCCTGAAATGGGAACTGGCAAACTGGCAGGGTGATGCCCCAGTCTGTCACGGGGAGTGTGGCTGTGCTTATCCTACAGGCTCTTACTGGGTTGTTCCTTATCTGACGTTTCCGACAGAGCCTCCAGAGCAACAGGAAGGGTCTTGTCTGCAGGGTGGGGACTGCTGCTTTCCAGGGCCGAGAGCTTTGCCTGAGGTTCTATACTCTTCCCTCAGAGTTTTTGCAGGGTGGGAACCTGGGAGAGTGACTGGAATAAGCGACAATTGGCATATTGAGGGCCAGACCTGGCACCCGTGGCCAGCCACAGTGGTTACAAGCCAAGCACCTCACGGGTTCAGGAGAGCCCCATGCACTTCTCTCAGCCTTCCCACAGTGGCCCATAGACAATGGCAGCAAATCTCTGCTCTCCCCTGCAGTGGCTGCCCACCACTTTTACTGACCTGAAATGCAATGCCTTTGCCTATATAGCTAGGTTATTTTGGCATTGCATGGTGACCACCATGGAGAGGAGCTAAGCTTGGTTCTTATTCAAAAGTGCATTGCCACTAAAATTCTGCCCAGTGGAGAGCGGCTGGCTGGAGAGTCAGTGGGGTGGAGGTGGGGGAGTTAATTGCATAGATGTGGCCATGTTGGGGTGGCAGTCATAATGGCAGCACTGTGCCAAGGAGCCCCTGAGATCTGGCACCAGCTCTGCAGCAAGGGCACTTTCAAGGCCTCAGCTCCACTCGAACATGGCGATTTCCAGTGTTGCTCTTTGCACAGCCTGCTCTGCTTGTCCTTCTGAAGGTGTGTGTTGTTTCCTTGATAAGTTACGCCTCATGAACGGCTGCCATCATAAGGAGACCACCTCTCCGTGTCTGCGCCTCCCTGTTGGGACTCACAATGGGAGTAACAGGTGGTGGAGCTCTTCAGGGGGTCTGGCATTGCTTGGGCTCGGCAGTTACATTTCCCTCTGGAGCAAACAGATTTAATGAAAAGGAGCAAACGGGGCGGAAAAAGGGACTGAAAAACAAGCAAACACCCAAGACCTGTTTCTTGCATTTTGCAACTTTCATTAATGCACCTGTGTTATTTTTAATCAACACATCTTGTATTGTGCAGGACTCTGCTACAGTCTCGAAAGTCCTCCTGATCAGGAGAACAAACAAGGAGATCTAAGAGCTGAAAATGCTAATTCCACAATAAACCAACTTTTCAGTTAAGGTTTTAATTTTAACCCATCCTGTCTTCAGGAGATTGTAAGAAAATGTGTTTGGGGAAAAAGCTCTGAAACGAACCATTAATTCTTGGTACCTACAAGACACCCCTTAACAGATAACACATGAGTCGTGTTCGTTTGCCAAAGTCTAGATTATTGTCTTTGTCTCCATAGCTCATTAAAGTGCGGCTTCCACATTCAGGTGAAAATTGCCAACTATTTCTCCCTCTGTCTCTGTCTCTAAGGAATGATGGTTTGTATTTCTGACAGCATCATGCCACTCAGGAGGCTTGCCTACCTCTGACCTGCTTTTGCTCCCTGAACCTTAGATCCAACATGTAAATACTGGGAAACAACCAATATAAAGGGAAAATAAGAAATGGGAGGACATTTTTATATATTTCATTTATTTCAAAATATTTGGGCAAAATCTTCCCAATGCAGCTTATAGCAGAGCAAAGACATATAGATTGTAGTAAAACCACAATCCAAAACTAAAAATAATTGCTATTACATTATTAATAATTTGTCAGGTTTTACACGAAGGTGCCTGAAATAATATAATAATAATAATATTTATTATTTGTACCCTGCCCATCTGGCTGGATTTCCCCAGCCACTCTGGGCGGCTTCCAACAAAAATCAAATACATTAAAATATCACACATTAAAAGCTTCCGTAAACAGGGCTGCCTTCAGATGTCCTCTAAATGTCTGGTAGTTGTTTATCTCTCTGACCCCTGATGGGAGGGCGTTCCACAGGGCGGGCGCCACTACCGAGAAGGCCCTCTGCCTGGTTCCCTGTAGCTTTGCTTCTCGCAGTGAGGGAACCGACAGAAGGCCCTCGGCGCTGGATCTCAGTGTCCAGGCTGAATGATGGGGGTGGAGACGCTCCTTCGCGTATACAGGACCGAGGCCGTTTAGGGCTTTAAAGGTCAGCACCAACACTTTGAATTGTGCTCGGAAATGTACTGGGAGTCAATGCAGATCTCTCAGGACCGGTGTTATGTGTTCCTGGCAGCCACTCCCAGTCACCAGTCTAGCTGCCGCATTCTGGATTAATTGCAGTTTCCGGGTCACCTTCAAAGGTAGCCCCACGTAGAGTGCATTGCAGTAGTCCAAGCAGGAGATAACCAGAGCATGCACCACTCTGGTGAGACAGTCTGCGGGCAGGTAGGGTCTCAGCCTGCGTACCAGATGGAGCTGGTAGACAGCTGCCCTGGACGCAGAATTAACCTGCGCCTCCATGGACAGCTGTGAGTCCAAAATGACTCCCAGGCTGCACACCTGGTCCTTCAGGGGCACAGTTACCCCATTCAGGACCAGGGAGTCCTCCACACCTGCCCTCCTCCTGTCCCCCAAGAACAGTACTTCTGTCTTGTCAGGATTCAACCTCAATCTGTTAGCCACCATCTATCCTCCAACCGCCTCCAGGCACTCACACAGGACCTTCACAGCCTTCACTGGTTCTGATTTGAAAGAGAGGTAGAGCTGGGTACCATCCGCATACTGATGAACACCCAGCCCCAACCCCCTGACAATCCCTCCCAGCAGCTTCATATAGATATTAAAAAGCATGGGGGAGAGGACAGAACCCTGAGGCACCCCACAAGTGAGAGCCCAGGGGTCTGAACACTCATCCCCCACCACCACTTTCTGGACACAGCCCAGGAGGAAGGAGCGGAAGGAGGAAGGAGGAGTATAACAGTGCCCCCAGCTCCCAGCCCCTCTAGATGGTCCAGAAGGATGTAATGGTCAATGGTGTCAAAGGCCGCTGAGAGATCCAGCAGAACTAGGAAACAGCTCTCACCTTTGTCCCTAGCCCACCGGAGATCATCGACCAGCGCGACCAAGGCAGTTTCAGTCCCATGATGAGGCCTGAAAGTGACTTACAAGTAGAAACAAGAAGATTATGAAATATTAAAAATAATTATTAAGCATTGTATAAACATTGGGGCAGTAAAACAGTCATACTTAAAACAACACAGGAACATTGCATATTAAAAAGCAGCGTCAGCAGGGAGGAAGTGTTCAGACTCTTGTTTAAAAGCCACTACAGTCAAACCTCGGTTCCTGAACGCCTCCGTTATCGTATGTTTCGGCTCCCAAACACCGAAAACCTGGAAGTAAATGTTCCGGTTTTCGAACGTTTTTTGGAACCTGAATGTCCGACACGGTTCCGCTTGAGTGCAAGAAGCTCTTGCAGCCAATTGGATGCCACACCTCGGTTGTCGGACGTTTCGGAAGTCAAACGGTCTTCTGGAACGGATTACGTTCAACAACTGAGGTTTGACTGTAACGTAGAAGCCATGCATACTTTGCTAGTGAAGGAGAGCCATATGCACCTGTCTCTAGTGGCCACAAGTTTGATGGCAGGCCCCCATGCAGGGCCTTTGAGGTTAATCTTAAGGCCTGAACTGGTGTGAGTATCCAAATAACCTGGTCCCAACCATTCAAGCCTTTAAAGGTGAACACCAGCACTTTAAAATGGGCCAAGAATCAGGACATGAACAGCAAGCCAGTGTAACAGGTGTTATGTGCTTTGAATAGCTAGTCCAGTCTTCATCAGCCTGGTGCCCTCCAGATGTTTTGGACTTCAGGTGTGGCTGGGGCTAACATACCCTCCAACATTTCTCTGATGAAAATTAGGACATCTTATTCAACAACAACAGTTGTTGTTGTTGTTGTTTGTTGTTGTTATTATTATACCTTGCCCATCTGGCTGGGTTTCCCCAACCACTTTGGCAGACTTTGAACACACATATATAACAACATAAAACATTAAAAAGAAAACTTCCCTATACAGGCCTGCCTTCAGATGTCTTCTAAAAGTTGTATAGTTACTTATCTCCTTGGTTTGGGAGGTGCATAATTGAGCTATACCCTCCAACATTTCTCCGACTGAAATAGGGATGTCCTAAGGAAAAGCAAGACATTCAAATGAGAAACCAGGACAGCTTCTGTAAATCCAGGACTGTCCCTGAAAAATAGGGACACTTGGAGGGTCTGGGCCAAGGAGAGTTATAGTCCTAGTTGTAGTTCTGTTGTGGCCCAACAAGTGTCTGAGCAACTGTATTTTGCACAAGGTAGATTTAAAGAGCATCTGTCCAAGGCAGACTTGAATAGAATGTGTTGCGGTCATCTAGTGTGTGTGTAATGACGCAAGGACCACTTCCTCCAAATAGCTTTCTGTAATTCTAGAGAGAGCCACCAGCGAAGGCTTTGCTTAAGGAATGGGTCTGGTATCCAATCTGTATGTTTCATATAGCTTTGTGAAGAACCCAGAATTTGAATGGCATATTGTGTTTGTGTAGGTGGCAGCTTGGCTTTTTGGCTGCAGAACTGAATCAAGCTTGTTCTCTGGAGCAAGTGAAAAGCCCAGTGAAAAGATCCAAGTTGGTATGGAGATTTTGGCAACCCTGTTTCTAGGCCACCCTGTGCATGGGAATGGGCTTGCAGGGTGGAGTGATGTGCTGTCACCACCACCCAAATTAAAAATCAAAATCCCTGAACATAGAAAAGTAGGATGTAAGGGGATTTCTTCAAATATGGAAGGACCTGGCAGCAATCTAAAGTGATAACAGCACAGGAATAGATTTAGACCAACAGAGCAACCTAACATTATCCAGAGTAGACATCTGATGCCAACAGGGAAAGGGAGGTACAGCTTCTGGCTCCTGCCAGTCACAGCCTTTTCTTGCTTTCTTACCCCCAGGCTCCCTTTTCTTCGGCAGTAACCTAGGTTACGCTAGTTTTCAGCTGAGGCTGAGGCCAGGCAAGCTTGACCTTCTCTGGTGCTTCCTTCTGCTCAAGTAAAATTATTATCTATTAATAGGATCATATGAGCATTGAAAGGCACAATTAACTTCCTTGCTCTGGCGGTGAAATGTGAGTTCAGTTGCTCTTCCGAGGAGGAAGCGTTTAATTATGTGTTTTGCCAACCCAACTGCCATCCTTGTAGATAAGCAAGGGCAATTCTGGGCGTTGATTGCAGAGGGACAGCAATTTGCTAAGGCACCTTTCTTGTTCTGCTCTGTCAACTCCATCCCTTCAACCAGAACTTGTATGATCACAGAAGCTGCAGTGGTACCTTGATGTCAGCAAGGCCTCTCTGGGTAGGAGGCTGGTAGTTTACTGTTTTCAAAGTGGTGGGAAGTTATGAGGCAAAGCTGCTGGGGTTACTTCTCCTTTGGATGGGGGAGCACTGTGAGTTGTCTTGGATCCAACGTCCAGCATGCATCGAAGAAATTGTATATAGTCAAAACCCATTGAAAAAGCCTGAAAACACCCTGTTCCACCCCCGTTCTGCCTTTTTAGTGATTTTTCAGTGATGTTTTATGATGTCTCCAGGTCACTTTGGGGTACAGTGCGATGCACATATACACAGTCGCACACATACAGTATTGAATGCGTGTAAACTGGGGGCTGCCTGTATGCTATTTGTATAAAGGTTAAATGTTGTTAAAGATAGCTTATTAACTTTGCTCCACTAAACATGATTTGGTTGTTCCCACTGCATTGCAGTTTGCATTGAAATGCAGATTTGCAAAGGTGGTGATTAAAAAATAATAATTCACCAGTGAATGAAATGAAGATGGTGGTGCTGAAATATGGTCACAAAATATGACTTAAAGATGCTACACTTTGAAACCAAGTGTTGTGGGCAGAAATTTCTAAGCAGGTAGAGCATTCTGCAGATGGAATGGGATCTTTTGATAAAGGGTGGTATATAAATTGAATAAATAAAAATAATAGAATACTAGGATTGAATAGTTGCAAGGTACCTCCAAGGGTCATCCAGTCCAACCCCCTGCAATGCAAGAATATCCACTAAAGCACCCATGACAGAGGGCCATCCAGCTGCTTTAAAACCTCCAAGGAAGGACAGTCCACAACCTCCCGAGGGAGTCTGTTGTGCTGTTGAACAGATCTTGCAGTCAGAGGCAGTAGCTTGCTACTTCTCAGCAGTCTTCTGTGGCCTTCTGCTTTCCTTCCACACCCACCAAACTGCATGCCCAGCCAGTGAGTTTTGCATTATCAACTGCTTTTTCTCAATCAAACTAAAAGGCTTCCTTAAAAAAAAAATCTGCCCCCACATTTATTTAATATTAAAACAAATCCTTTAAAAAAATGTAGGAACACTAAAAGGCTTCCTAAGCAGCTTAGCTAGGCAGTTTTGTCTGGTAAATTGTCCAGCCGTCTCATGTCAGCTCCTGCTTGGATTCCCCACCCCCCACCCCCCCGTCAACCAGAGCTTCCCATCTTTCATGACGGCAGCAAGTAGTGGCCTCCGGTCCTGGCTGACCAGCACTGGACTGTTTCTAGGGTAGTAGGATTCCTAGACCAGAGCACAGCAGGCAAGTTTGCTTTTGTCTTTCTAGAAATGGCGCCATGATCACAGCAGCTTGGAACTGCTGAGTATGTGTGAAGTCAAACGGTTACGTAAGGAAAAACAAACCAAAGCTGCTGGCTTTTGTAAGCTGTGTGCACTTGACTTTCTCCTGTTGCACTGGAGTGTGTGATTCTGGAGGTTCACGCTAGGCTTGGTTGCAGGGGGACGGGAGGACGAAACTGTCCTGGTGTGTGTTTGTCCCGGGGTTCTCCCCCTCCCCATGCACAGTAATTTCTGGCCTTGGCTAAACAGGCTCTTTGGTTTGTGGGAAGAAGCAGCTGCTGGTAGCCAGGGGGCAAAATCTTAATACTTCCACTTGCTGAGATCATTTCTGGGCAGTGTTCCCACAACAGACCCAGGCTTGAAATGTGTTTCCTCACATAACTTTTTCCATTTTTATTCCGCTCTGCTGGAAATGGAAGTTTGCGTTCCTTTGGCTGATGGCGAACATCCATCAAGGTGACACTTCCCCTCCTGTTTGTCATGAGCCAAGAGGGTGGCGCAATGGCCCAAAGCAATGTTATTGGAACTCCCACGCTAACAAGATGCTTCCTTAACATTTCGGCTTCAAAGGGTAAACTCTGGGTTCCACCAAAAGAACCTTGCAGTCCCCAATGGGGGTGGCTGTGGCCATGATCCGGATGTTAAGGAACTCAACAGGGAACTGTTAACCCACCAAAGGCTCATAGCAGACAGTTACACATATATCCTCATGGCCAGCTCGTCTTCCTGCTGCTCATTTGCTGGATCAATGTTTGTTTGCTTGTTTGTTTAAAACAATCTTCACTGGTTTTTAAAATAAATACTAGAACCATTAAACACTTATCCACCAGCACATCTAATGGTGTTTGTTCTATCCATTGACTTTAGACATAAGCTTCCACATTCAATTATAGTCAAACGTATTACTTAACGTAACCTCCAGTGAGAAGATTGAGCAGTTGGTATAACAAGGTCTTGATTTGGGTTGGGTCTTGTTTGCAGCTAGATCCCCTCTGTTCTTCTGAGTAGACCATTCCTCATGAGGGGACCTCTGGCGACAGAGCCATCTGGCAGCTCCTATGGAGACTCCAGCATTCCAGAGGATAAAGGAGTTGTGGGCTTCCCATAGGCATCTGGTTGGCCTTTCTGAAAATGGGATGCTGGACTAGATGGCCCACTGGCCAGATCCAGCAGCCAGGCCCTTCAGCCAAGTCCACTGTAGCCTTTACTCCTGAGGCCGGGGGGGGGGTCACATTAAGGCACGGCTTGGGGTGTGGTCAGAGAGATTACTAGGAAGCCCAAGTGAAGCATCCATGTTGTGGGTTCCTTCACACTCCCAGCTGTACTAGGGCTTCCTGTGGGGCCCCAGTCCTCCTCTTCTGAAAAGATGGTTCTGGGATCTTAGCTGGCCAACTGCAGAGGGCGTCTCTCCATTGATCTTCTCTTTGTATCTTCGCATGCCAGTTTCCTTCCACTGATGTAAAAAGCTATCTCTGGGTTGGGAAACATTTTGCACATTTTCTGTGTCTCTAAAGGAGCAGGAAAGGGAAGGAAATAAACCAGATATAGATCCAGAAATTTTAGTACTGGCTTCACTGTTTCATTGCCAATATCTCTTTCATAGCTGGTTTTTGGCTGGTGTTGCGCCTGTGATTCCTTCTGCCAACCACACAACTATTAATGGCACAGGACTTTCCTTTTAGTTGCATGTTGCCAAATCCTGGTTTTTCTATGCTTTCACTTGTGGGTTCTCCAGGATGCTTATAAATATCACTTTTCCCTGTTAGCAAACAAAGCAGATGGTCTGATAGCAGATGGAGATGGTCATTAGTCTTCAGAGATCAATGCTACAGAAAGAGGAAACGAGAGGGCCTCTGCTTTGCTCTGTCTCCCGACAGTGCAATCAGTCAGCTTGATAGACAGGCTGGGTAGATGGCATCTTTATTGATTCCTTGAGGAAGCACAGATGATGGAAATTCTGCAGTTGGCTGGTTATATACAATAAGCAGGACCTGCAACAAAATGTTGCTGAGTTGCATCCCACTAAGCTGTAAGGTCAGAGCTGGTTAAATGTCAGCAAACTGGAGGCTCACATCCCAGCATGGGGTCCACTGGCAAGAGCACCCTGGACCTGCTGCAGTATGTAGGTAAACTCAATTGAGGGAGGGGTGTCAAGGGTGTCTTGCCTAAAGGGTCTCCAAAATCCAGAGCTGGCACTATGTTCAAGCAAGCCAGTTCCATTTCTCCCCTGCACACTCCTACATTTCCCATTCTTAATTTGCAACTGTTATGCAGTATTCTAACAGCTCCTGGAAGCCACACTGTACATGCTTCATTCTCATTGGGCTCTTTCAGGTGTTGTAGAGAGTTGGCTCTTTTGTTTCCAAGTGTTGTACCTCTACATACCTTGAGGCTTGCTGACCTCCCTCTTTCTTCTCCTTTTTTAATTCAAATCCTATTGATACTCAGCATATTGAGTTTTGTGGGGTGGGTTCTAATAGGTAGGAGAGGATGTATTAATTACAATTTGTCCCTCCAGGCACCCACATGTGAAATTTGAAAATCCCACCACATTTGAAATCCCACCATTGGCAGCAAAACTACTGTAAAAGCATAGCAATTAGGCTATAAAACCTTGCTTTGAGCAAGTCCATCTAACGAAGTAAGCTGGCTTCCCCCTTCTTATCCCACTTAACAAAGAATCAAAACAGTAAGTAAAGTAAGTTGAAGAGTTTTTTACTTACTTAAAGGTCTTGCCCTTGTTTTCAGCAAACAGCAGGCAAAAATAATTCTAGGTTAGAAAATGCATAGTTGAATTCTAAAATGGAGTCTACACTCAGGGAGACATCCATCTGTTATAAAAATAATGTAACTGGGTCCGTCTCAAAGACATGGTGAAGGAGATATCCATCTTTCCATCAAAGAGAGAGTTACTAACAGGAAGGAGAAGATTTCTTCCTGCCACTGGAAGCAGGGGAAATGACACCACACACAGCTCTCTCTCCATTTATTGCATTCCTGTGGTTTGAGTCTACCTATCTATAAATTTATAGCTCTGGTCATTAGCTCCTAGACTTACTAATTAACAAGAACAGGGGTGCCAACTTGAATAAAATATTGGGGGGGGGAAGGTAAGATGTGGTACATCAACTTAGGGGGGGCAGTCTCCTCAAATATTTTATTGGGGAGGGTACTGAAGGGACCCCAGACCCTAGAAGCTGGCTCCCATGAACAAGAATATGCATTGTTAGTTTTTTGTTTTGTTTTTACTGCAAATCTCCCACAAGCTTGCTGCTAAAAGGATCACAGTGAGGTGTTTTCCCTACTATAAAGGTAGTTATTTGGGATTGCAGCAGTTGGTGTATATTCATACTTTGATGTTCCTACAAATGTTAAGACTGTGCACCCCTTGCTTGGTGGCCTGTGATAGCTAAGAATTGCTGTTGGGCAAGCAGGCAGGGAAGCCTTTGAAGAGGAGCACAGTTTGGATCTTTACGGCAAATCAACTTCGGTGTGCTGCATTTACATGGTACAAACACTGGGAAATGGAATGGAAATGCTTTGTAGGAGTGGAGTGAGTTGAGAATTTGGGGTTTCATTTGTGCTGGTACTAAGACCAGGCAGTGTGGATGTCATTAGCCCAGCCTTGTAAAAATAACCACTCTTCTGTTTGCCTGCGATGAGACTGTTATGATTTGACTGAGCCTAGTGCAAACTTTTCACAAAGAGCACAGATGAAATCCTTTTTATCTTTTGAAAAACAGACAAGGAAAACCTAGTTTGTGTTGAGTAAACAGAGGATTGGCTGGTATCCTTCAATTTCTTCTGGGTCTCTTTGTTTTGGATTCCTAGGGGTGGCTGGTGGGAGTTGTAGTATGGAGAGTGCCCCAGAGCTTTAAATTGTATATATCAGGCATGTCCAACAGGTAGATCGTGATCTACCGGTAGATCACTGGACATCTGTGGTAGATCACCGGTAGATCAGTGGCTCCCCCCAAAGAAGCTAAAAAACTTTGGCTCCCCTAAAAAAGCTCAACATTTTTGCCCTGCACCCCTAAAATGACCTGAACCACCAAAAATAGGGCTTTCCTCCCTAAAAAAAGCTCAGTGTCGCTTTCCTCTTCCCTAAAGAAGCTCAACAACTTTTACGTGAACCCCCCCCCAAAACAGGGCTTTCCCTCCTAAAAAAAAGCTCAACAAAAGGGGGTAGTGTTGTTGTTTGTTTGTTGTGTTTTGCTTTTATTGTATGAATGTGATAATTTTCAATAAAGTTTATAAAATTTAAAAAAAATAAAAGGGGGGGTAGATCACTGCCAGTTTTTAACTCTGTGAGTAGATCGCAGTCTCTTGGAAGTTGGCCACCCCTGGTATATATAAATCACTGTCATTTCGTTGATATTGCTTACATTAATTTATTCAATTACATCAGGATCAATGAATGTTGTAAGAAAAAAATCTGCCCTTATTCCCTTATGGGGTACACAAGAGCCCTTGTAAAGTCCTTTGCAGGTCCTCCATCGGTAGGAGGGGGAAAAAAACAAACAGAGGCCAACCAGAGAATAATTAGAAGCAAAGCAGGTAGTAAGCTCAATCTTTATTGTTCTGTTGCAACAGGGTCGCTTCCTCACACACAGGTGAGCAGGGAAGAACCCCAAACAAAGGGCTGCCTGTCCTTAAAAAGATATTTAAAAAAAAAAATCCCCCCTTGGAGTCCACCTCACCCCCAGAAACCTCACACATACACCACAGAAGAGCTCCAGCCCCAAGCCCATCCCCCAGATACATCACACCTACATCACACAAAAAGGCGTTATCTGGTTGCCTTTTCTCAGTAGCCTGGCCATTCCTTTGAGATGGTAATCTTCTTTAATTCCTGGGACAATTAAATCCCTCAACCCCTCCTTCCTTGCAGAGATCCATTTGGTAAACATTTAGTCAGTTTTGAGAGTCAAAATGGTGTCAAACCTGTCTTCCTGTGCTGCTTCCAACATGTTTGCTTGGAACACTTATGAACATTTATTATATATATATGTTGTTGTTCAGTCGTTCAGTCGTGTCCGACTCTTCGTGACCCCGTGGACCAGAGCACGCCAGGCACCCCTATCCTCCACTGCCTCCCATCTTTCCCAACATCAGGGTCTTTTCCAGGGAGTCTTCTCTTCTCATGAGGTGGCCAAAGTACTGGAGCCTCAACTTCAGGATCTGTCCTTCTAGTGAGCACTCAGGGCGGATTTCCTTGAGAATGGATAGGTTTGATCTTCTTGCAGTCCATGGGACTCTCAAGAGTCTCCTCCAGCACCATAATTCAAAAGCATCAATTCTTCGGCGATCAGCCTTCTTTATGGTCCAGCTCTCACTTCCGTACATTACTACTGGGAAAACCATAGCTTTAACTATACGGACCTTTGTCGGTATATTATATATATATAAAAGACCGTAATTTCTTACAACAATGAATTTATTTTTGTCAGCGACAGCCAACACCTTTTCTTCTTTTTCACTCTTACTAAATTTGCCATAAACCAATCAATCAATAAGCATTATCTGCAACTTCATTCCTTGCCTCCATGGGATCACTGTTGTAACGAATCAGATCTAAGTTAAGGGATGTTCAGAAACCCACGGTGTTTTAGGAGTTAATGGGCACCCCAGTTTGAGTGGCAGGTATCCCATGGGAGGCGGGACATTCCGCTCTTTAAAAGGAGGGAGCAGCCGTTAGTGTTGGGGAGAGTGGTGACTGGAAGAAGGAGGGCGTGGGGCCAGGATAGGTTTGGGTAGGTTAGGATACGTTGAAGATGTGTATATGATGCTGAAAGAAAGAGTTTACACTGTTATGAAACTAAGCTTATAAACCATTACTCAAACAGTTATGTTCTGAAAGAAATAAAGACTTCTTATTGTTGAGCTAAGAAAATATCATCGTTCATTTCGTCCAGCGAGCTATGTATGCTCATAAGGAGGTGAACTCAGGGAAAGGACAAAACTGACCTGCAGGGTGATAGTTTGTGTCTTGGAGTTCCCGCAGGAGGGGCTAGCGGGCGGAAACCCTGGTATTGCCACAGAGTTGCTAAGAGGGCTTAGCTAACTGATATAGTGAGGGATCTAATGAAAGAGAGACCCTGAACTGTGGGCAAAGAAGAGTTTAACCCCTGAAGCCCAGAGCAGAGGATATAACCGGGCGCTGGACAGGAAAACTCCCATTACTAAGAGATTCCCAGATTATAAATAAAAGGGGATTGACATCACAGACGGACCTCAGAGGGACAGGTGGGGTGGATTGAAATTTGACCCAGAACACCTGATTAGAAATTCACTTAGTAACAAGGGGAGAGTGTGAAGTGGAGGTACTGTCAAATTTCAACTGTCTTAGCCCAAGCTTCATTGACATGGAGCTATTTCCCCCTCTGTGCTTGGTTAGGTGGGATTGAAACCACCTTGTGATTTCTGTACTTGTTAAGTTGCCTTCAATTATTTGTGAAATATTGAGAGCTCTATATATATAAAAAAGATGCTGTCTTTTGCATCTACACAGGACTTTTAACAGCAGATTCAGGAATGTGGGGTGCAAGTTTTGTCCTGTGCATCATGTGCCAGACTTAACACTGACCCCAAGGTCTCATTCCGCCTGGCCCATAGCTGGATGTTCTGGACAAAAGTTTGTTATGTTGTCTGTTAACCAAAGTTGGTTTAAACTTTGGTTAATAGCTGAAGATATCTTCCTGCCTTTTTATCTTGTGTAAACACTATTAATCCCAAGAGCTGCCTTTTGCTAACATTCATGGACACCTGCAGGGTATGTGGATTTAATGTGTAACCACCATCCCTCTGGCTTCTAAGCTAGCCTCTGGCATTTCCAACAGCAACATTTACCTTAAATACTCTGGGTTGAGACCCAATGGGGTTGCATCCAATGCTAGTCCTACTTGGAGTAGACCCATATAAATTAAAGGCACAACTAACGTTGGCCCGTTCATTCCAATGAGTCTGCTCATGAATAGAACTTGGTTGACCACAACCATTGCCTGTCTGTATACCCTCTTGAATATAGGTTCTATGAAATTGTCATGTGTGAGCTTAGGGTCCTCCCCCCCCCCATTGCCATAATGTCACTCAAAAAAACAGATGCCTGGATAGGAGGCAATTTGTATCCCCACCAGGGCACTGGCTTCTGCCCAATCCAGTGCTATGCCTAGTTTAATCCTTCCCCACTTTTAACGCCACTGCCAAAATCACTAGGGTCTTGGAGAGCTGGATCAGGCCCCTGAACTGAGAGTTAGCCACCCATGCCCTAGACTTGAAAGCTACAGTCTAACCTACTTGATTTGAAAAGGGCCAGTGAAAATTCCTCAGCTGTCCTTGGGTTACAGGTTACTTAGATTCTGGGGATCCTGGATGAAAATTGTGCTTTGGAACTGGCACGCCCTGATTGCTTGCTTCTGCCCCTCATAACAATTTTTATTTAATTCAGTAACAATACCTGCCTTACCTGCAGCTTACAAATAAATAAACACTGCCTTAAAACAAACAAAGGTTGGCTTAAAAAATGCTCAAGGTGGTGGCCCTGAATGGCTGAACTTGACCACTAAGGGAAGGAGGAGTGGAACACCATTATGGGGTTCTGCTGGGGAACAAGGAATTGCCTGATTCCGAGTGGTATAGGGCTCCAGCTTCCTCAGCCACATTTTTGCATTACCATTGGCATGGTTCTGTTACATCTTAAAATTCTAACCCACATTCTTGCCGGTGCACATCCCATATTGCTGGCTCTAACACTGCAACGTTCTCTTCTCTTAGATCCTTGGGAAGCATTGGACATTTTACACAACTGTCCAGAATGCTGGAGAAAACCATGGCAAGCTTCGGCAAGAAGCTGATCCGGCAGCGCAAAGTGGACCTCAGCTCTGATGAGACCCAGTTAGCTCGTTGCCTCTCCACCCTGGACCTGATAGCTCTTGGCGTGGGCAGCACCCTTGGGGCTGGTGTCTACGTCTTGTCCGGGGAGGTGGCCGTGGACGACGCAGGCCCTTCCATCGTGCTCTGCTTCTTCATAGCGGCTGTCTCATCAGTGTTAGCTGGTCTGTGCTACGCAGAGTTTGGAGCCCGAGTGCCCAAGGCTGGCTCTGCCTACCTCTACAGCTATGTCACAGTTGGGGAGATCTGGGCCTTCACCACAGGATGGAACCTCATTCTCTCCTATATGATAGGTATGTGCCGTTCGGCTCAGAGTAAAGGAGGTGACTTTGAATGAGTAGACAAGAATGATTTCACCTTGAGATCAGGTGCAAAGAAACTGGTTTGCCTGGAGCAATGCATCCAAGAAGCACCCTTCTCAGCCCCCATACCCCTCAGGAGTAGGGGGCCACCTAGACTTACATTACTCATTATTTACAGACTCAAACAGCGTAACAGTTCAGTCACAGTTGAGAAATTTTATGCATAGTTTATTTAAAATATTTTGGGGGCCGTTCCCCCCCCCCGACAGAGCTATATCCAAAAGAATTTCACTAAAAATTACTAAAATATAGAGAGGAGGTATATGGTTCAGAAAGAATTAGCATTAAAACAGCAGCACAGAACTAAAACCACTAAACAGCCAGGAGGTTTAATTTGCCTTGTTAATAATGTTGTGGCTCATTTAATACTCAAAGAAGGATGATTCTCAAATGGGGCTTCAGTGAAGAAGAAGAAGAAAAAGCCTCTGTCCAGTCACTATCTGTCAGGTCTGCGTTAGGGTTGCTCACGAGTAAATCAGGCATGAGTCTCAATTGTATTTTAACAGTTTATTGGTGCAGACTATTTACAGTGCAGAGAACATGGAAACATGACCGTCCTAGTCACTCGCAGAATCCGGGAGTGCCGGTTCCCGGCTGTGACCCCAACATAAGAATTTTGGCACTCCCCTGTCTCCTTTTGACCCCTCTGCACAACTGGGGCGACAGAAGTGGCGTGCTCCCCTCAGAGCGAAACTCACGAAGCGTGTTGGGGCTCTCAGCAGCATCTCCAAGCCCTTCCCTCAGCTGGCTGCTTCCAGCCTGCCGCTCCCCACTGGAGGAGGTGCTGGTCTTTCCGCTTGAGGAGGTCTCACTACTAAGGAGGTGTCTGGGCTCCCGCCCTGCCGAGGGCAGTTCCCTGACACTACCCATCTAACCTTACCTAAATAGACACACCTGGTAGAGAACCTTCTCAGTAGGCATTGCATCCTGGCCAACAGTTACTATCAGCAGCCTCCTGAACCGACTTAACTTTCCAAGTAGTCTTCAAAGGCAGCCCTGCAATACAATGTCTGGTAGTAGTCTAATCTGAAGTTTAACAAAAGCAAGAATAACAGTGGCCAGGCTATCTCTATCCAGAGAGGACAAGTAGCATTTTGCTTTCTTCTGGAGCAAGTGGCTCATATTGATGATGTGAATTGTTCTCCCATATTCATCCTCAGGCATCTCTCTGTGGTGTGCTGAGGCCCACTCACTCTGTATGTGGCTGGAGGTGGCTGAGGTTGTGTTTGTTAATGAAGGGCTCTCCCTTTGGTTTCCAGGGACAGCAAGTGTCGCTCGTGCCTGGAGCTCAACCTTTGACAACATAATTGGCGGCCACATCTCTAATTTCTTCCAAAATCATACTGCCCTGCATGTGGAGAATGTGCTGGCTAAATATCCTGACTTCTTTGCTCTCTTTCTGGTTTTGCTGCTTACAGGTGAGGCAATCTCTGCAGTGGTAAGGCCCTTCTTCCCTGGCAATAATCATAGAATTGTAGAGTGGTGGGGGGCATGAGGACCATCTAGCTCAACCCTTTGCAATGCGGGAATTTCAACTACATCACACATGACAGATGGCCATCCAACCTCTACTTAAAAACATCTATGGAAGGAGAGTCCACAACCTTCCCAAGGGGGTCTGTTACACTGTTGAACAACTCTCACTGTCAGGAAGTTCTTCCTGATGTTTAGTCGGAATCTCTTTTCTTGTAACGTGAAGCCATTGGTTCAAGTGCTATCCACCAAAGCAGGAGGAAACAAACTTGCTCCATCTTCCAGGTGACAGCCCCCCCCCACCCGCCTCAAGTAACTTACTTGTCTAACCTCCCAAGAAGAATGAAAGAGGAAAAGAGCCTCAACAGATATTAAATCGACGCAGAGGTGGAATCAGGGTTCTCCTGAAATATGCCAATGACAAACTGTTTATGGAGTGCTGTAGTTCGGAGCCCCATGAATAGGTTCTTCTGCCCTAGAACATGTTGTGAAGGTGATCATAATCGTTAACCCAGCAAGCCTGGAGGCCTGCTTCCAAGAGACTTGGCATAAATCTGTGCCCCCATCTCTCACTCTCTTTCAGGTTTGCTGTCGTTTGGTGTGAGCGAATCTGCCCTGGTGAACAAAATCTTCACAGCTATCAACTTACTGGTCCTGAGCTTTGTCATCATTGCTGGCTTTGTGAAGGGAGATGTCAAAAACTGGACCTTATCCAAGGAGGATTATCAGAACCACACATGGAAACTCGAGGCTGGAAGCAGGTAAGGGCCCTTCTCCCCTTGCGTAACATCTGCCTGACCATCTTCCCAAGCTTCTGTTAAGTTTAGGATGGGAGGCAGCAGCCTGTCCTGCTCTGTGGAGAATAGCATCTGGGTGCTGATGGCCATCCACTCACTGCTCCCAGTTTTTATTATGGTGCCGTGCAGCACATGGTTTTAGGGCAATGTGACTGGTTTCCCCTCTCTGGGTACTGAGCAGGCACCAAGTGGAGAGGGCACCCAGTAAGCACTTGTCCCACTATAGGAAGGAGGCCTGAGGACTCTGGCAGGTTCCTAGAGTCCTCCTGCCTCCTTCCCTTAGCCTAGTTAGTGCCTTTTCCAGCTTTGGGAAGGAGGTGGGAAGGCTTTAGGACCCTGTCAGAGCCCTTGCACCTTCTTCCTAAAACCCGACAGTGCAACAGTGGGGGCACCAAATTTTGGCCTAGCTCAGGGCACCATAGCCTACCCCTGGCTAAAGTGGGGGTGAAGAGGAAAGGAAGCAGCAGCAGAGGGGAGCCAGTTTGGAGAGGTCCTGAAATGGTTCATGGATCAGCTGTTCTAGAGGGAGATTTAGTTCATCAAGTATACGTATTCCTGAGTGGAAGTGCTGCCCCATCAGGAGGTTGTTCTCCTGCGTTTTGGCTTCCTTGAATGCTGCTGAAGTACATCTTTCTTTCTCTTGCAGCATTGGGCGCTTTGGCAGTGGTGGCTTCTTCCCCTTTGGCTTTGAGGGGGTCCTCTCTGGGGCTGCCACGTGCTTCTATGCCTTTGTTGGATTTGACTGCATTGCAACCACAGGTAGAGTATCTGCATTTGAGGGGTGTGGTGAAGAGGTGAGAAATTCCCTTCTGTATTTCCACATACCCTGGAGCACAGGCAGGTGTGCAGTCAAGAGAGAGGGAAATGCCATGCTCAGCAACTGGGGGTGAGCTGCGTGCATCAACAGGGCCCTCTGACGTCTCTGCTCTTCTCCCAGGGCAAGGCTGAGCTGCTGTTCCATACTGTGCTTTCACACAGTACAGAAATAAGTCATTAGCAGTGCAACTCCGTGCAACAGTGCACTGCCTTAGCTGGAAGTTCCCAAGACCCACTTCACATTAAATAGTTCTCCTGCCTAGAGATGTTCTTTGCCTGAGTGGTAGATTTGCAGAGCAAGTAAACCACCCATGCACTGTGCAGATTCACATATTTGAAGTAATGTGTGGTGTGAATTGTGTGTGCAGGGTGGGGGTCCAAGGCTCTGCCTGTCTTGGGTATAGTAAATGAGAGAGGAATTTGCTGGAATCTCATCTGAGTTGTTCTGTTCAGTCTGCATTTTAATGTGAGCCTAGCTCATTCAAACAAGTTACATAAATCAAAACACAGCTGCCTTTTCTGAATTTGGTGGCAAAATTCTCCAGCAAAAAAGGGGGGGGGTAATTGCAGAGATGCAGCCACCAGGGCAAAACTGTGCACAGAAAAACATATATATGGGGACAAACACGCATGAGAAATGTCATGGTGACTTTAAGAAACAAGCACAAAATAATGTGGAAATGGGACAAACTGCATTTAAGATTAAGAGGTGAGAGGATAATTGACTGAGAGAAACTGAAGTTGATAGTTTTCTGCTGTCTCGACCCCTTTCTCCAGGTGAGGAAGCTCGGAACCCTCAGCGCGCCATGCCCATTGGCATCATTGCCTCACTCCTGATCTGCTTTGTGGCTTACTTTGGGGTTTCTGCTTCCTTGACCTTGATGGTGCCTTACTACTTGGTGAACAAGGAGAGCCCCCTGCCTGATGCCTTTAAGGCTGTGGGGTGGGAGCCAGCCCGCTACGTAGTAGCCATCGGCTCACTCTGTGCCCTCTCCACCAGGTAAGGGATAAGGAAAAGCAGCATGTGCTGAATTTTCTACTGCTATTACATAGGAAATGTGAAGAGCTGTGTTAGCTCCAGTGTCTGATCCTCGTAGTATTGCATATGTGGACCCAGTATTATTATTATTATTATTATTATTATTATTATTATTATTATTATTAATGAATTAATTAAATTTGTATACTGCCCTTCATTCATAGATCTCAGGGCAGTTCATGACATAAAAATACATAATAAAAATAAGAACAAACAAACAAACAATCCCCCCTCCCACAACACTTAAAGGTGTATAATGAAGGCGCCAGCGGAACCTCCCTGGGGAGAGCATTCCACAAACGGGCCACTGCAGAAAAGGCCTGTTCTTGAGTTGCCACCCTTTGGACCTCTTGTGGAAGAGGCACACGAGGAAAGGCATCAAATGATCTTCTCAGGGTCTGGGTTGGCTTGTAACAAGAGAGGCGGTCCTTGAGGTATTGGAGGTCTGAGTCGTTTAAGACTTTCTAGGTCAAAACTAGAATTGGGCCCAGAAGCTAATTGGCAGCCAGTGCAGTTGGGTCAGGATCAGCATAATATACTCAAATCATCTTGCCCTGGTGAGCAATCCTGGCTACCAAATTCTGCACCAGCTGAATTTCCAAACCATCTTCAGATGCAGCTCTGCATACAGTGTGTTTCAGTAATATAACTTAGAGGTATCCAGAGCATAGACAACAGAGGTTAGGCTATCCTTGTCCAGATAGGGGTGTAGCTGGGCCACTAGCCGAAGCTGATGGAAGGCACTCAGCACCACCAAGGCCACCTGAGCCTCAAATGACAGCAATGGGTCCAGAAGCACCCCACAAGCTGTGTAACTACTCCTTAAAAAGAAGTGTAACCCCATCAAGAGCAGGCACCAACAGTATCTCGGTCATATCTGGATTGAACTTCAGCTTATTGGCTCTCATCCAGCCCATTACCAAGGCAAGACAATGGTCCAGCACTTCTATTGCCTGACCTGCAAATAATAGCCTTTGCCAGCCCTACCTGAAGAGCCCAAGGACTGAACCCAGAACCTTCTTCATGCAAATTGTGTGCTCTGTGGCATCCCCATTCCCTTCATCAGTCACGGTTTTCCTCTTAGTTTAGTTGGTTCCAGCATTTAAATCCTACTATCCTACTGTTGGAAGGGTAGCTAACAAACAGAAGCTTGCCCAGTGGATAAAATGCCAAAGAGCTGTAATCTATAAAACAAATAAAAGAGCAGATAAGATAAATCAAATCCTCAGTGATACTTTAAAAGACCAGCTCTGGTTTTAAAGCAGGCAACACAAGGAGTCAAAAGGCTATTAAATGCCATTAAAGACTCAAGTGAAGTGGGCGCACTTTGCCTAGTACCCTCAAGATTCGTATCAAAGTGTGAGGCAAACATGTCTCAGGATAGAGTTCCCTTGCTGTCAAGCAATCAAAGCAAAACACAGTGTCAGTGAAGTTAACTCTATTCAAGAAACCAAAACAGTGCAGACCTAGTGATCCTGGTAGGTCTTGGTATGTCTTGCTCCAGCAAGGCAGTTGCAAGGACTGAAGGTCCCTGCCATCTCCCACCACTTCCTAAGGCTCCTCCTCTCCAGGTTCTTTCCAAAGCAATCACAAACTGCACCTGTGCACACACCTCCTCTGCTTTGCCCTCTTCATTTCATTGCATGTTCCAGGAGACCAGAGGGTAGAGGAGCTGGTCGCAGCAGGACTGCCCCCTATAGCCTCCACTTCCACCTCAGAGTCTGAAATGCCCCCTGCCTGCTCACTAAACTCTGTTACCCCTTCAGCTTCTGACACCTCCTTCTCCCAGTCTGCTCCCTTTTCCCCCTCTGGCCAGCACCATCATCCCACCACCAGTTTCTGGGCTCGCCGTTGGGTGTACTTCAGCTGGTGCCTCCCACCACTCTGCATCCAGCCAATCCATGACATTACCTAAGCTTGGGACATAGCTTCCTCCATACTGAAAGATGGTAAGGTGGATGTGGGAGTAGGCAGTGTTTTGGACACCCTGGGCTTCAGGCTGCTTAAATCAGGCCATCAACTTGATTTGAACCCAGAAGCAGACCATCAGGATGACTTGTGCTAAGGTGGCCACAGGCTCCATTCATGAGCTGTTGGCCATCTGCATTCTCTTCGTATGGAAGTTCTCAGATATGCCCAGGTCTTGATTTTATGTCTCTTCCTGCCCAATGCAGCTTGCTTGGTTCCATATTCCCAATGCCACGGGTGATTTACGCCATGGCCGAAGATGGACTACTCTTCAGGTTTCTGTACCGGGTCCACAGCCGAACCAAGACTCCCTTGGTGGCTACTGTTGTGTCAGGCATCATTGCTGGTATGGATATCATAGTGGGTCTTTATCCTTTTGCCCTCTACACTTCCATCACCATTACCACTCCTAGTGGTGCAACAATAAAATTGCTAGCAAATTTGAAAAGCTAAGCAGAGTCCGGTATGGTTTCAAGTTGGATGGGGGACTACGTGTTGATATACTTACACTGCAGGGGATTGGACTAGATGACCCTTGGGGTCCCTTACAACTCTATGATTCTATCCAGTGTGGCATAATGGTTAGAATGTTGGACTATGACCTGGAAGAGCAGGGTTAGACTCGCCATCCAGCCATGAGGCTCCCTGGGTGACCTTGAGCCAGTCACCATCTCTTAGCCTAACCTACCTCAAAGGGTTGTTGTGAGGATAAAATGGGGAGGAAGCATGAACCATGTACACCACCTTGAGATCCTTGGAATATAAAGGTGGTATATAAATGTAGTAAATAAATAAATAAGCCAGCCCATGAGTCATGTGGGGCTATTACCTTGCAGGTCTAATGGCATTTCTCTTTGAGCTGAAGGACCTGGTTAACCTCATGTCCATTGGCACTCTGCTGGCGTACTCCTTGGTTGCTGTTTGTGTTCTCATCCTCAGGTGGGTACTTCTTGGAGTGAGCAGCACTCCACACAGTCCATGTCTAGGCCTGGTGGATGCCCCCTTGCAGAAGGACTGACAGGGAATTGCAGTTTCATTTTACTTAACTCTTCTGCTTTTGCTGATAGATACCAGCCTGACCTGTTCGCTCCTTCCAAAGACTTGGAAATGCTTGAGATGAATGGAAGCGAAGAAGAAAAGGTGGTGATTAATCTCTCTCTCCGTGATGGCCAAGTGACCCTGAAAGACAAGTTCACCTGGAGGCGCCTTTTCTGCCCTTCCGGAGATGCTCCAACTGACGTCTCAGGGCGCATTGTCTACATCAGCAGCACAGTTGTCTGTAAGTGCTGGCGTGGGCGGGGCCTAAACTGAGCATGTTTGCTCACCTGGATGGGCAAAGCTGGAGTGCACCTCAGGGGTGATGTTGAGACCCTGCTGCTTCTCAAGGCAGAGCTCCAGTTTGGCTGTGCAGATAGATGTGGGTGGGTGGGTTAGCTCAAAGCAGTAGAGCATAAGTGCTGCATGTTCTGGCTGATATTTCCAGTTAAAACAAGAATGAGGAACCAGTGGCCCACCTATTGTTGATGGTTAGCGCTGTGATTCTCAAAGGGTGTGGTATGCCACACTGATGTGGCAGGAGAGGATAGCAAGTGTGGTGGGAAGATTCAAGGACAACCAACATTATATTTTGGGAATGATATGTCTTATGTAGCTGGATTGTTTTATACTTTCTGGATGTCCCATATTATAAAGCAGTTGTGTTCTATGTTATAAATCAAGTACTGCTGGAAGTTGTTTTTGTTTTCCCATTTATCAATCAAAAAATCATTGTGGTGCAAGCAAATTTTTATTCTGAAATTGTGGCCCAGAGGAAAAGGTTTGTGAACCAGTAGGTTAGAGTTTAGGCAAGGACATGGGAGAGCAGGGGCCAGATCCCCAGTAACCTGGGACCAGTCACTGCCTCTCAGCCCAACCTACTTAACAGGGTTGTGGCGAGAGTAAAATGGAGGGGGCACAACTATGTGTGCCACCTTGAGCTCCTTGGAGGAAAGGTGGGCTACAAATTGAATGAATGAATGAATGAATGAGCCTTCTGTCTTCTCTGGCCCCCAACCATGCGAGTTGTGGCTGATGTGAGTTGATGTCCAGCTTCTAGAGGTCTCCGCCCTGAGGTAAAAGATTCTCAGGTGGAATGACGGGGCAGTTTTCAGCTCTATAAATCTGGCTTTTGGTGGTCTTGTCTTGCAGCTCTGATGATCACCACTCTCTGTGGCATCTTGGCACAACAGTCGGCAGCTCTCCTGCAACGCAGCATTGGCTGGGTTGTTGCCTGTGTGGTTCTCCTGGTCGTTTCACTTGTTGGCACCATCATCATCTGGAGGCAGCCAGAGAGCAAGACACGCCTCACTTTCAAAGTAAGAGTTCTGGCCAAAGGGCTGCCTTTGCTTGTGGGATTTTGGGACACTTGCATGTGGCAGAGCTGGATTACCTCAAGCTGGCACATCAGCGCTTGCCAAACAATCTTCTGCCATTGCTGGATCTTTTTGGGGAGAGATAAGTCATCACATCTATAAGGTCCGCTGGGTGGTTGCTCATGAGTAAACAGCCAAAACTCCATCCTGTCTTTTAGCAATTTTATTGTGCATACTATTTACAGTGCAGAGCTACAAGTTCATGTCTGTATCAGTCACTTGCAGAATCCAGGAGTGGCCCCTTCCGGCTGTGACCCCAACATAAGAGTTTCGGTATACGAAATCTCTGCCTCCCCTCCTTACATTTCACCCCTCTGCACACTTGGGGCGACGGAAATGGCTTCTCTCCCCCCTTGCCCGCAGGGCGAGGGGAGTGCAAGGTCTCTCCAACATCCCCAGAGCCTCTGCTCTCCAGCTTCTGAGCTGCCTGCCCCTCCCCACTGGAGACATCGCTGCTTCCTCTGCTGAAGGAGGAGGTGCTGCTGGTCAGGTGGGGTCGGGGCTCTCTGTAACATCCCGAAAGCCCTTCCACCACCCTGCGCTGGGCTGGGGACAGTTCCCTGACACATCTTTCTCACATTTCAGAAGTAATGTGTGTGTGTTTATTTCAGTTACAGGTAGGTAGTCGTGTTGGTCTGCCGTAGTCGAAACAAAATAAAAATTAAAAATTCCTTCCAGTAGCACCTTAGAGATCAACTAAGTTTGTTCTTGGTATGAGCTTTCGTGTGCATGCACACTTCTTCAGATACACTGAAACAGAAGTCACCAGACCCTTATATATAGTGAGAGGGTGGGGAGGGGTATTACTCAGAAGGGTGGTGGGAATGGCCAACCACTCTCTAAAGTTTGGGAGTATTGTGCCCTCTACACTGCACTTAAGACTTTAGTTCAGCTTAATTTACAGGACCCCTCTTGTTCTTGCTGGCCTTTGGCTAGGGTTGGGGGGAAGGTGATAGGGCTCAAGATGTCCCTTCCTTCAGGAAGTGTTATGTTCCAGCCTGCAGGAATAGACTAGGGCTTTCTGTTCCTTGTCGAATTACTGGAGATGGCAGGGCAGTCCCAGAGATCCATTGGATGATCCTTTGTTTGCTTCCTTCAAGTCTTGAACTCTGATGAGGGAAGTAGAGGGGGGTTCCCAAGTACAATAGGTTCGCATCTTACTGCATGCAATCAACTTGTGTGATTTCAACCTTGTGTGGTTGAAGCCCACAAATTAATTTCACACAAGTTGGAAAGTTTAAAAGCTCCTTTTGCATTGGGCTTTCCTGATGCAAAAAGAGCTTTTAAGTTCCCAGACTTGCTCACCAGGCTCTGGGAGGCTTTAAAGAACTTGTGGGAACTTGGACGGTCCAGTGAGTTCTTGCGAGAGCAGCCCAGAGCTTTAAAAACTCTCTGCCTTGTTTAGAAGATAAGGATGGTCATGCAGGAGCAGTTCCAAGGGAGCAGTTCAGGTGTATGCATTTCTGCAGATATGTGCCATCCCCAGAATGTAAACCCCATGCAAGGCACAATTGTACTATAGTATAGGGGGAAATGAAGAATTTGCAATCTGCTCTAGGGGAACTGAGTGACATCCCTTCTGCAATAGCATCTGTTATGAGAATCCTCTTCTTCCAATTGTGTAAAAAGCAATGATTTCCCCAACCTACCCCAGCAACTGAAACTATCCCTAGGGATAACTGCTGCATGTTGTAGGTACCTCTTGACCTGTATCTATGATATCACTCATGACTTAGCATCACAACCTGCCCCCTCTATGCCTTTGAAATTTTGCAAGCAATATTCTTATACTTCCCCACAGCTCCCACCAATGCAATCTACTTGGATGCAGTCTTCCAGTTGAGTGCTCAGCCACTGTTAATTTAAAAGCAGCAGCAGCCTCCTGCTTCATTCTGTAAAAGAGAAAGACAACAGTCTCCTTCTGCACAGCCTCACTATTTCAGGAACATGATGGAACTGATGGGAGGAAAGGATTTTCAGGAGAGGGTCTTTGGAAAATATTGAGAAGGCCATTCTTTCCCCATGCTGCTTCTCCCCTCCCCTTAAATACCATTACTTGGAGACTGGAAATTTGTACTGGAGGCACAATATAGGGCTTGGTCTAAGACTGTGCTTCACCAGCTCCTGCTTTTAGGCCCCACCCCCACCCCACTGCCTGGAAAGGCCCGATTGAAGACCAGGCTAAGCTTTAATCCTAATGGAAACTGTGGGTGGTAGCTAGTTTTTCCCAAAAGGCAAGGTGTTTTGCATCCTCTTGCATTGGGCCTCCTTGTCTTTTACAGGTCCCTGGCCTGCCACTGCTTCCCCTCTTCAGTATCTTGGTGAATATCTATCTCATGATGAAACTGGATGCAGGTACCTGGGCCCGTTTTGCTGTCTGGATGGCAATAGGTAAGGAGCCACTCTGTGAAAGCTACCATAACAGTAATCAGTCCCAATCTCACTTGGTGGTCCATTGCTTGGTTGCTAGGGGAGGCTGGCTGTGGATGCTTTGTGACCATTGGGCTCCATTTCTCTTCTAGGCTTTGCCATCTATTTTGGATATGGGATCCGCCACAGTGTACAAGGACAAGTCACTCCACAGTCTCAGATAGTGGCAAGCAAACCTCTCCAGCGGGCACCATCCGACCTGAGCCAAGATAGAGATATCTGAGAAGAGGATGTGGTTCTTTCCTTGTCCCTGCCTCCTACCCACCACAGGTCCCCTTGAGCTCTACCTGCCTCCTACGCCACCCTAGGACAAGCAGATGACAAGCTCTTGGGCAAATGGTCTCTCCAGCATGCTGCAGTATATCCAAGTCAACCGTGTCATCCTGTAGAGCAGGAGGGGAGAGGAAACACCAGCAGGAAGTGGGGCAGACTCAAGGGAAAGCTGATTCTTCTGCTCTTAGGGGAAAGACAACCCTCAAGCAAAGAAGCTGCCCCTCCCTTCATGTCTGTATTTATTCTCTTTGGGCCGTGTTGGCAAGAGATTGCCTTTCTCACATGTAGATGTATGTGAAAGTGTCAGTTTGTCTGCAGTCCAAAAACATGTCTCTAGACCCTGAAGCTATAAGTATTTGTTGCTCTCCTGTTCATTGTTTGTATAACGTCAAAACATTGATGTTTTGTACAATTAAAACTCCAAAGGACCATTTTGTAAACAATAAAAATGTTTTTTTTTTTGTTATGTTGGTCATACTTTGTGTCAATTTACTTTCTTATTAAGCTCTCTTTCAACACACCTAAAAGCTAAAATACATGCCTCCATAAAACACACAATTATTCCGGGGCTTCTGGCAATCTTGTCTTAGGCCATTCAGTAGTCCAATGTGATGGTGTGGCAGAAGCGCTTGAATAGATTTTGTTCCACTGCAGTGGAATATCTTTCCTTTTGCCAGAGGTTTGGTTGGGGGTTGTTTGAGATCTATGCCAGGGTCCCGCAAACTTGATGTTGCTTTACAAGCAAAGTAAACCACCCTCCCTTCCACTAGCACAAGTCAACCATTCTACAGCACGAGGCAAGGGCCTGTTTCTTGATACTATAGAACTTTTAAACAATGGTGCATTGCATGGGATTGCAAATAATAAGGCATAATTGAAATATTTTTCTGCAGTGGCCCTGCTGCTCTTCACTCAGCACTTTCACATTTTTGCAACCCATATGCATTTACTATTTTATGGGGGAGGGGGCCATAGCTGTCAACCTTTCCCTTTTTTGCAGGAAATTCCCTTATAGCATTGGGAAACAGCAGGGAGGGTTGACAGCTATGGAGAGGGCATAATTCTACTTGTCATAGGGATGGGAAACATTTCTGCACTGAAGTTCACCCTATGAAGCCTGATTCGTAATCTCTCTGACTTTGCACTGTCAAACACTTTCAAGCTTGTTTTGTGGGGTGGCAGCTCCCCCTGCCTGCCCCCTCTAGCTATTCCAGTGATTCAAAGAAGGCTGAATCAGATTGAGTGCAAAGGTTGGGATACAAGTGCTCTGATTCAGGATGAGCCTGAATGGAATTGCAGGTCTGTGGTGTAGCTCGGCCTGCATCCATGTACCTTCGTCTCCATCAGCTGGACCAAGGTAGTCTCTTGTTTTGTGGGCAAGTATATTGTTTTTCACAGAACTTCCTTCAGCTTCAGCTAGGCCTAGCAGTTCTCTCATTCACCATTTTCGTGCCTGTATAGCTGTAAACTGGAGTTCTCTAAGGCAGCACAGCATCTGGAACATCTTAATAGGTTGAGCCAGGCTGGCTCATGTAATCTTATTAATCTGCACAACAGATGCCTGTATCTGCACCTGGAGCTTAAGTAGGGTCAGAGAGCCAGAGCTCTTGCTTCTATTACAAGAGCCTTTATTCCCCTTGTGGGGTTTTTGATGGGGTGTGAGCTTGCAAGGCTAAAAGGGAGCTGTTGTGGACTTATCCCTGCTAACTGCCCCCAATTAAATATAGTGGACCCACCGCACAGTACACCATTTAAATGAATTTATGCAATTTACCATAGGCTATCTTGGGGGGGGGGGTCAAGCAATAAAAGTTTTATTTACAAAAAAGAGGTTGGTGAAACAAAGTTGGGTCAGGAGGTGTGTTCTTTCAGGAAGAAGTTAACATTGTTGTTCAGTCGTTCAGTCGTGTCCGACTCTTTGTGACCCCATGGACCAGAGCACGCCAGGCACACCTATCCTTCACTGCCTCCCGCAGTTTGGCCAAACTCATGCCAGTCGCTTCAAGAACACTGTCCAACCATCTCATCCTCTGTCGTCCCCTTCTCATTGTGCCCTCTTATCTTTCCCAACATCAGGGTCTTTTCTAGGGAGTCTTCTCTTCTCATGAGGTGGCCAAAGTACTGGAGCCTCAACTTCAGGATCTGTCCTTCGAGTGAGAACTCAGGGCTGATTTCTTTAAGAATGGATAAGTTTGATCTTCTTGCAGTCCATGGGACTCTCAAGAGTCTCCTCCAGCACCAAAATTCAAAAGCATCAATTCTTCGGCGATCAGTCTTCTTTATGGTCCAGCTCTCACTTCCATACATTACTACTGGGAAAACCATAGCTTTAACTATACGGACCTTTGTCGGCAAGGTGATGTCTGCTTTTTAAGATGCTGTCTAGGTTTGTCATTGCTTTCCTCCCAAGAAGCAGGCGTCTTTTAATTTTGTGACTGCTGTCACCATCTGCAGTGATCATGGAACCCAAGAAAGTAAAATCTCTCACTGCCTCCATTTCTTCCCCTTCTATTTGTCAGGAGGTGATGGGACCAGTGGCTATGATCTTAGTTTTTTTGATGTTGAGCTTCAGACCATATTTTGCGCTCTCCTCTTTCACCCTCATTAAAAGGTTCTTTAATTCCTCCTCACTTTCTGCCCTCAAGGTTGTGTCATCAGCATATCTGAGGTTGTTGATGTTTCTTCCGGCAATCTTAATTCTGGTTTGGGATTCATCCAGTCCAGCCTTTTACATGATGAATTCTGCATATAAGTTAAATAAGCAGGGAGACAATATACAGCCTTGTCGTACTTCTTTCCCAATTTTGAACCAATCAGTTGTTCCATATCCAGTTCTAACAGTAGCTTCTTGTCCCACATAGAGATTCCTCAGGAGACAAATGAGGTGATCCGGCACTCCCATTTCTTTAAGAACTTTCCATAGTTTGCTGTGGTCAACACAGTCAAATGGGTACCTATTTATCTGCTTGCACTTTAATGTGCTTTTGAACTGTAGATGGGCAGGAGCTGGGACCGAGCAACGGGAGCTCACCCCATCGTGGGGATTCGAACCGCTGACCTTCTGATCAGCAAGCCCTAGGCTCTGTGGTTTAACCCACAGCGCCACCCACATTCCATAACATAGCAGGTTATTATTTGTGGAACAATTTTTAAAGAAAACATTATAGCCCCAGAGGGGGGATTGTTATGCGAATTATAAGGTCTAATATATAAAATAAATGTTCATAAATGTACCAAGCAAACAGATACATAAGTTTATAAAACATGTGTCTGAAATAGAACTAAAGAACAATCTTGCAGTCAATTTTACTCTCCCAAATTGACCTCAAATATTTCTCTGCAAGGGGGAAGGAAATGGGAAAACCTCCTGTTGTCTTTTTGATCACAAATCCTGTCTTAAGGGTGTATGTGTGTCTGAATAGGATGAGCCTGGATTCAGGAACTTCTGTATTTACCCTCACAAAAGACCAGACTGCCCATGTAAATGCAACCAGTGACCATTATGTATCTGGCAGACAGGATTTCTGCTGTATACTGTCCCTTCAGTGATGTATGTATGCTGTATAGGGGGGTGGCTTGCACACCAATGTTCGGGGTTCCTCTTCCCTCCTGCATGGGGGTGTGAGCACCCTGTTGCAACAGTTTAATAAAGATCAGGCTTACTAGCTGCTTTGCTTCTCAATATTATCTGGTTGGCCTCTGTTATTTTTTCCAACCAATAGTGAACCTACATAAGGACTCTATATAGACTCTTGGGTACCCCAAACAGGAAAAGGAGCAGATTTTTCTTATAACAGTAGATGTTCAGGTTTCTAGAATAGCTGGTAAAATGCTTAACTCAGTTCATGGGCCTAGCCAGGGGAGGCAGGGGGCAGCTGCCCCCCCCAGTCAAGTAAAACAGTAGAAATACTTAACTAACTGACAATCACTTCAGTTCTGCCCCCCCCCAACAAAAGTCCTGCCCCCCCAAAAAATCCTGGATACACCCATGACTCAGTTTCAGTTATTTCCCTCTCATTTCTTCATTTTGTTAAGATAGTTTAATACTTTTGGCAGAGCACAGCTTCCTTCACCACTTAATTCTTTGTTTCATGAGGGAAGGTTACCCACTCTCTTAGCATTCTCACTCCTGAGGTATTCCAGTTACTATAACAGACCCAGGGGATCCCCTCACCCCTTTTTGCTGGCGTGGGAGTCTTCTTTTCCTAGAAGAACCCTCCCTTCTTGACTGGAATGAGCCCCAGGGAGTTCCTGTTCCCACAGCTCCTGCCTCCCCTGGCTCAGACTCAGCCCTCCAGGTAATTCCTGTCTGAATACTCTCCCAAGACGCTATGAAGCGCCTTCCTCTAGCGATAGATATTCTCCTCAGAGGTAGGGTTGCCACCTTTGTTGTGGCGATAAAGGATGGTGCAGTGCAGATGGTAGAAGATTATTGTTTTCATCTGTTTCTGAAGTGACCTCAAAGCAATTCATTACAATCTACTGCAGCCTCGCAGGATGCCCCCTATGGAAGTTGTGACACACACAGACACACACACACACACACACTATGTGCACATGAATTTGTAAATCTGTCTGTGCTTGGCTTAAATGCATGACCTTTTGCACACCCTTTCAAACATGCATTTGGAGAGGACTTGACAGAGAGAGAGAGGACTTGAAATTATGGGACAAAACTGTATCAATACGAGATACAGCATTTTACATTGAAATACGAACAAATCCTGTGCCATACAGGACAGGTGGCAACCCTGCAAGTCAGAGCAGGTGATAAACTCAAATTTGAACCAACTCTCTCAGACAAACCCTATCCTAATCCCTATCACCCACTTCAAATCAAGCCTTATCTCTCAAACTAAACCCTATCTCTCTCCAGCTCTTTCCCTTCTCTAGCCCAGTCCAAAAAATTCTCCTCAGAAACGGCTCCTTTTATTTTCCCTCCAAAAGTGCTTCTCTCCCCCCTCCCCCCTCTGGCTTGTTGTAGCCAATCAGAGAGAGGCTCCTGCCCTCTGGTGGAATTCTGAGGCACTGCATTGCCAGACTCTAGCGCGGCTTTGCTGCTTGTCACAGGGGCCCACGGAGATGGACTCTGGCCTATTTCAGGGATAATTAGTTTAAATGTGATTATTGGACGAGCAGAGTGTGACGCCTTGTGGAGTAATTCTGCCTCTGCTGCCACCAGCAAAACGGAAAGCTAATAGAAATTCTCGGCAAGGTGAAAGCAAACAGAGCTCAAGCCCCCAAGAATGGTTGTACGTACAGAGATATCGCTCTTCATCAAGGCCATCCTTGACAGGGAAAAGGAGCATTATGTGACACAGACTTGCAAAGCGATGCAGTTTCCCTTCCCTGCCTTATTTGTTGATCCCTTTAGGAGGAGGAAGATCTTCACCAAACCTGCTGCTGCTTTCTCCACCTCTTCTTCCCTGCAAAGGGGCATCCAGTTCCCTACCAAGAACCTAACAAGCCTTGAGAGAGTGTGCCATCATTTGCTGGAGCTCTCTAGTTGTCTGGGGATGCTGAAGTTTCTCACCAATCACCAAGTGCAGCAAAGACAGATATTAAGACGGGACCTGGATTTGGCTAGTGAACAGCCCCAGAAATAAATTGGGGGCTCACAATCCTGCTCTTGACCAATGTTAGGATGGAGAAGGAAGGCTCAGGCAGACAAGAATAATACTAGTACCTCACCCATCTGGCTGGGTTTCCGCAGCCACTCTGGGCGGCTTACAGCATATATCGAAACATAATAAAACATCAAACATTAAAAACTTCCAGATACAGGGCTGCCTTTAGATGTCTTCTTAAAGTTATATAGTTCTTTCTGTCCTTGACATCTGAAGGGAGGGCAGGGCATTCCACAGGGAGGGCACCACTACCAAGAAGGACAAGAAGCAGAACCCACTTCTCTTTCAAAAGCTGCGGCTGTGAAACCGACACTTGTCAACTCAGGACGCCCGGTGAACTTCAGCTTTCACTGTATTGCTTTCCAGAGTAGGGAGCCTTATCCTGCTGGGAAGAAAGCAAGAGGGTAACTCCAGAGAGAGCTCCCAGCTAAGAGTGTCCCTTGAGCATATATGATGTGGTTGGCTGTGGAGCCAGAGGAGGGAACAACAGGCTCGTGCCAGCAGCTGGCAAAAGGCCAGAGCGTTGGTGAGATGGATGCCAGATCTTTATCTGCTGTCAACCCACTCTGCAAAATAAGCTAATCAAGAGCCTCTGGCTCCAAGCTGGGGGTGCATTTTTTTTTAATGGAAGGCACATGCTCACCCTCTTCCCCTACCCCCAGGTTATAAATAAGGTGCAATAAGCTCAGGTTTCATTTTAGTCCCTATTGGCAGTGCTCTCCTGTTTGTGCTCCATTCCTCTTTCTTGCTCTTGCAAATAAAAATACTAGGGACATATTTCTATAATGACTGGCAGCTGATATGAAAGCTCTAACATGGGACACCATGGACTGAAACTGGAACCTTCTTATGGGAGGCAGATGCTCTCCAACTTCATTTTGGCCCTTCTGCAGAATTATCTGAAGACCAAACTATGGATGATTTGTTACTGAAAACAAAATATAGATTATATTATTAGACAGGCACACCAACACTGACAACAATGGAAGCAGCTCCCTGATCTTCTGGGACAGCCTGGTTTCTCCTGCCTGAGCATAAGACTCTTGATCATAGAGTCGTGGGTTCAAGCCCCACGTTGGGCAAAAAAAGTCCTGCATTGCAGGGGGCTGGACTAGATGACCCATGTGGCCTCTTCCAACTTCACAATTATATTATTCTATGATTTAAAGCACAAGCCAGGTGCTTTCTGGTATGAAGCAGGTTACTCCTCTTTGGACTGCAAAAATAATCCTTGGAATTCCAGCAAAAGCTCAACAATTACACTTTTCTTTTGTGTATACACAAACACAGCATGTGCCTGTAGAAGGGGATATATAAAGACTGTATTGCCAGATTCCATAAACCTGTTAATAGCTCTAGTCCTGACTAGGGCTGGGCGATATATCATTATATAATCCAACACCAGTTTGAAGTCTATATTGTGATATTGGTTTCATAATTTTTGACCTGGCAATATATTGTGAATCATGATGTGTATGTGTTTGCAATCAACAATTTTTATTGAGGTCAAAGACCAGACAGCAAAGTTAACAAAAACAACATATGCCACAACCACATAAAGAAGTAGATATAATTAAAAATTCCATATAAATTTATTTACATTAAAAATAACACTCCTTCAGCTAAAATCTGTATTCCGGAGATTAAAATAAGTACTCATTCACCAGCAATCCTTGTCACAACAGCCTGTCTTGTCCTCGTTGCTATAAAACAGAATTTCGCAACAGGCCTGATGATATCCAGATCTTTAGGTATTTAACATGTTTCCTCTGAGCGGCCAGGTAATTTTCTTAATAACAGTAAAATTAGCTCTCTTCAGGTATCATGATACAGTGGGCAATATAGAAGAATGTGCCCAATGGATTCAATCTCATTAGAGTTGCCTTGTTCAACTGGGATGTCATGATATCTGTCCTCTAGTAGTGCTGAAGGGAGAGCATTAAAACAGACTCTGGAAAATGGCCAGTGATGCTTAGGGTTATCCAGTGCACATAAGTAATTTGCTGGATGGGATCTTTGGGGTTCATGTAGAGATTTATAGATTTTAGAAGATTGGGTAAAATCAGTTTGGAATTCTATGTCCCATATTCGTTCTTTGATTATATTTCTGGCCCTTCCCATTTCCAGATATTCAAGAGAAAGGCCGTAAAAGAACAGTTTTCTTGTACTGCTCTTCCACCATTTTGTTTGATAGCTATCAACCAGCATCAAGGGGAGCAGCCCAGTTGGGTTCTTATTAAGTCTTAGCCATGTGTACAGAGTAAATAGCCACACTTTGGCTTCAATCCTATACTGTATAGGCCCATCTCCAGTCACAGGGCTGCATTATAGGGATTTGGAGAATTGACCTTAGGAATCCTGATTGTATTTTTCCATAAGGGTCCAAATTAGAGAGCGGGACTAGTTGTGCACCATGTAATAATTGTGCCATAGGTTTTGCAGCAAATAGTTTGATAGCAGCTACCATAAAATTTCCTCTCTTTACTCAGTGGAATCTTAAAATTGCTACAGTACTTTTCTGGGCCATATGTGTGTTTGCAAAAATCATGATGTGGGGAAAACCATGAAGTCAGCCAATGCCTCTGCATAACTCCATCCTTATTTCAGATTTCATGATATATCATTACATCATGATGTTTAGCTCGTGATATATTGTGAAGTTGAAAACCAGATATCGCCCAGCCCTGGTGCTGATCTTGTGCTTAATTTACCCAAATCTTTCCAATATCAGAGCTGTAGAGAATTCGCAGGTAGGAGACCCAGCATAGAGAAGCAGGTCCGTACCTATGGGAACACTTGACAATTTTGTAGAATTATACAGAATTTCACAGTTAAATACTATTTTACCTTGGGAAGATGTGCCTCCACCATGTGCGAGGTGGTGGAGAGAAACTTATACAAAATACAAAGAATATTGCTCTGGATGCCAAGGATTACAATAAAAAGGTGAAGTATGATGGGAAAAAGCAAACAATGGTTTCTTAGAAGAAAGTTAAAGCCAAGCCCTGCTGATGTTCCTTCTGCTATGTCTCATTCAAATGATTAAGGAGACCTATTCACAGAATGTGCTCATTCACAGAATGTGATCTCTATTCAATACAAATACGCAGAATGTTGCCAATCTTTTAAAATGACCTAATAAAATACATAGAAATATATCTGTAACAAACATTGTGACATGTCCATTACAGCAGGAAAAGTCAGCTTGACCGATAGCCTCTTGCGAAAGAGTGGATTGTGCCTGCCTGTACGAGCCATAGGGCTGGACTCAGTCCAGGCAAGGGCTGTAAAATATGTTGCCTAGAGCAGAGTCCTTCAGTTTTCACTTAGATAGTTCTGCAAATTCCATTTATTGAAATCTTCCCCCCAAAAAAACCACTCTTGAAAATGTAATTTAACATAATACAATGTCTAAACTAATTGCTAGGACTGGAGAGAAAGGAAACACACAAGCTTCCAACATTGGCCAGAGGCCATTCCCCCTGCCTCTCAGAGCGAGCTTCAAGGCAAAGGAGAGGTTGCCCTGACCCCATCCACCAACGACTATTCATTAATCCATTTAATGAAATATGTATGTATCGCAGGGTTAGTCATCCTGACTTAGACTGTCAACACGGCATTCAGTTTCATGTTATGGAGACAAATCCCCACTTTGCTCGGTTAATGTAACCAGCCTTGATTCTGAGAACTGCTGGACATGTCGCTTTCAAGTAAACAGTCTTACCTAACACTCAAGCAAATATAGAAGCACAAAATGGAAATCTGGGTTTCACAATTGCTTCTAAAGTATATAAATTGCACTACCTAAAGTTTTGGATTATGCGAAATAAAAAGTCACTGTTTTAAATTGGTTCTTTTTTGGCAATTTAAATGGTTAAAGTGGACTTGATTAAATCAATCCTCCACACACCCAGCTGGCCTTAACCAAGAGGAAGTTGCAACAGATCCCAAATCACTGGGGATCTCTTCAGCCACCATCAAGCTCCCAAGTGTGGATGTCTTGGCCTGACATGAATACAAAACAAGTTATTTTACATCTCCATTCCAACATAAAACTAAAGCCTAGAGCTTTATTCTCCCCCTCATCTGGAATCTGGTCACTTCCAGCCCCCTCCCAGCCAAAGCAGTTTCCCCCTCTATCATGCAGTGCTAGGATACCGCATGTTTTTCAGCTGTAGAGGACTGCTTGTATGACAGAGTTTTTATCTGTGGAGTGCTGCCTCCCTCTGCTGGTGCAAGCTGTTTCTCCAGCAGAAAAAAGGTGCCCTGGTAGATTGGAAGTGGCCATCCCCGAATTCTCAAGGCAAGCATGCATGCCACACCTCAGCCAAAAGAGCTGCTATTACTCAGGAAATGAGCAGCTGTGCTGTGGCCCTGGGTGGCCAGCACTCTGCTTGGGAAAGCCCTACCTCTCAATGAATTCAACTATCCCACACAAGGCCAAGCAGATAAAGAGCTGCCTCGCCAGGCAGTTATGGTTTCCCTTGGCTGGTCAACATAGTTCCTCTTCCAAACACACAACAGCTTCAGTGCCGCACCTATTTTCTATCTCTCTAGGAGAAATATTAAGATCCACTATCATTGCTGAGACTGCTTTCCTTGCACACTTTTGTCTAACTGAGATGACCTCTGGTGGGATCCTTCACCTAATGCTTTCTTCTTATTCCCAGCTGCAAAAACCACAAACACCAATTTAGGAAAGGCATCAAGTTGAGTCCTAAGGCTGCAATGCATCTCCATTCAGACCACAGCCTGATGAAAGTGTCGTGGTCAACACCCCCCACATGGAACCACAATGGAAAGGTACTGGTTTTCACCTTCATACTAGCATGCAGTGTAACAGCTATTGAGGAAAATGCCAAAAGCTCTCACAGCCTGCTACACAAACCGTAAGAGTCTACCCAGCCCTCTTCCTCCCCTACCCCAACATATACCAGTAACTAGCTCTTGAGTTTATAAAATGAGTTCCCTCTTTCCCCAATCCATTCCATATGCATCATGACCCCAACTATCAGGATTTGCCATCTGGAAAGTTTAGGTACCTAAGTCTACAGTACTGCTGATACACCAGATAGGCAATAGCCTTCCACTCACTAACCTAACTGCAGTCTTGCAGGAAAAGACCAGTCAGATATTTTGTGGTCCAGAGGATGCACACCCCAACCTAATTAGCACAAGCACCCATTAGAAATTAGCATAAGCAGACCAGTCCCATGCAGTACTCACCCTTGCATCCATAAGCCAAGCCAGTTCACCGCCCAAAGGTGGGAGTCGTTTTCCTGAAAGTTCTTTGCCAAATTTCATGAGGGGTTGGTTAGGAGACTCTTTGCTCCTGGGGAAATCCTTTGCTTTGCCAGGAAATCACATGGCCCAAATATCAGAGGAGACTGAAAAGGAAGAGAAGCTGCCCCCACCCACTGCTCTCTTCTCCCAGGCATCTTAAGATACAAAGGACTCACCTCTACCTGTGTGCCACAAGCCTGAATTGCAAGACAGTTCCCACTTTGCTGTAACAGGGAACAAACATGCTGATGACAAGTTCTGAGGCTCCCCCAACAAAGCCATTTTCCTGGGCCCACGTGTCACCCTGCTGCAGGCTGCCCACCCACAGGGAAACTGCACTATTTTCCCCACAAACCGGACATAACAATAGGATGGGGACTATAACACAGGACTTCCTAACTTGTGAGTTCTGTTGAGCCACTGCTGCTTCCTCAGTTTAAAGCATGACGGCTCATGTGAGCCTTAAGCTAGAAGCTGCCTTCTGGAAATGTGGCATGCAGGTGAAGGAGAACAGACCCCGGGATTGGCTGTCTGCCTTCCTTTTGCCTTCCACCTCACAACATCCTTCCCCAGCCTGGTACCCTCCAGGTGTTCCTGGGCTCCATCTCTCATCAGACCCAGGCAGCACAGTCAGGGGTCAGGGATGGGGGCAGTTGTCCAAACCAGCTGGAGAGACTCAAGGTGGGCATTACTGCCTCAAAACCCTTTCCCTTCTTCTCTTTCTGCATTTACCTTGGCCAGTACCTGGCCTTTAGCCTGAGCAGCTCTGCCCACAGACTGGTTCCTTCTGACAAGGAGACCCTGCTTGGGAAGCCCAGTAGGAGCAGCAACAGAAAGCTCCCTCCACAGGGAAGAAGTCCCCTGAAAGGATTTCAGGGAGCACCCTTGGCGCTGGAAAGACTTTTCTCACTTTCAGCCTCAGACTGTGGGGTAAAGTTGACTAAGGGTGTCAGCACATCCCCAGGAAGCTCTTCCTCAAAAATCAGGTGAGTAAGGAAAGAAGAAAATTCACCAGGAGTGGAGGCAGCCTGGAGTTGTGACTCTGAATCTTCTGCACCACAGAGAGAAGTGGCACTGCTGAGGTCAGTAATAAAGGCATCATGCTATTCAGTCTGCATGCACAGAGCTCTCTGCTGTAAAAATGCAGACAATTTAAGAAGAATCCAAGAAAAAACAATTTCTGAACTTTCTGTCAGACATTTGAATGTGCAACTGCAACGTGATGGTGTCAGATTTGAATATGAAATATTTGAAAGAAAGACAAACCTGCAGTATGACTATGGCATTCTCAAGGAAATATTAAAATTTGAGACTGACCAGCTAACACAGCAGCTCACCAATAGGAAGCAAGAATCTGAAGCACCAAAAACTGAGCTTTGGAATGTATTGAGACTATTGGAAAGTGAAAAAGAACATAATCAGAAATTGCAAGAAGATAAAGAGCATAATTCCAAGGAACATCTGAAAATGAAACAGATCCAGGTATTAATGGAAAACAACAGAACCAACTTGAAGAAGTAAAGACAGGAAGAAATATCAGTGCCACAAAGTATCCAGATATTAAAGACCAAAGAGAAAGAGAAGGAAATTGCTGAATGAAAACTTGGTGGGAGAAAAGCAAATAAATTTCATTCTCTTGAGTTTGTGTGGCAATGTTTGTAGCTCTCTGTCTAGGTGAACTCCACCCCTAAAAGCTGAACCATTCTGTTTGTTCTTCTCTCCAGACAAGATGCTGGCTACTTTCTCTCTCTCATCTCTACTCATCCTGTTAAAAGTTCCTGCTTGAATAAAGCCTTCAAACGCCAGAAACTGTAAGTGATTACTTCAATCCAATTCATCCACGCTGCAATGGGTACAGCATAAGAAGACATACTAAAAGTTAAATCAGAGTTAGAAAAAGTCCTGATTGACCATAGAAGAAAAGAGATTGCCTTTCAGAAAATGCTTTAAGAGGTTTAATGAACAAGAGCTTTGAAGGCATTTCATGAGCAAGAAGACACAAGAGCAAAACTGGAGGAAACAGATGAAGAGAGAGCAAAAATTGAAATGGAGATGCACTCACTAAGTTGAATAAATGCTGCTGATAAGGAAGTTGTGTCAGACCTGATGAACCACATCCAGGGGATGAGGATGTCAACTAGCCAAAAGACAGAGTGCATAGAAGGGCTCACAAGTGAGCTGCAGGACATATAATGTAAGTATAATTTGCTTTGGCTGCAAAAGAGGAAAGCAAAACAATTATAGGAGGCCAGGAGAGGCAAATTGAATAGTTGAGAGAGGCCTTGGAGAGAGTACAAGATGCTGAGAAAATTGAGAAAGAGCTTATTTGTGAAGAACTACAATATATTTCTGAGCAGCTAAGCAGTTTAACAGAAGCTTCTAAGAAACATGCAGTACTTCAGCCTGCACAAAGCAGCCTAATTAGGAAAGAATCATGAACCCAAGAACTTCAAGAACAGATAGGGACAAAAGGATAGAACTGGAAAATAGTGAATATGAAGCTAAAGTGCACCAAATAGACCTGTTTATGGAATCTGTATTGGCAACACTTCCACAGAGCCTCCAAACTCTACCCAATAGTCTGGTGAAAGACAATCAAACAGGAGATAGCAGATACTTTCTGAAGGCCTGTTTTCTTAAGGCTCCCTCCCTGGGACTTTCTGAGGAGTGCCCAGAAAGTTTTAGCCTCCCACCCTTGATATGGAGAGATGGCTGCAGAGATGCAATGGCTGCACGCTCCCCAGTGAAGCTGCTGTGGTACAGGATGCGGATGTGGAGGAGGGTGGTGGCGTGTCCAGGGCATCACAGTGCCAGGTGCTAAGGTGGCACTGCAGGGCAGGAATCAGGCTGTGGTCTATGGCAAACTAACCCTCTCCATCCTACAAGACTGGTTGATGGTTTGCCTCTGTCATGGTCTCTGCATAGATCTTGGGAGAACTCTTCCACTCCTTCCTATGAAGGAGGCAATTTCTAGGGGCAGTTCCTCTGCAGCAGCCTCGGTTTTGGACCCTACATGCCCTTCCAGATTGGTCCATGCTCCCACCAGTAGGCGTCTCCCTGTCTCAGGTAGTAGGCTGCTTTCCCCAATCAGCTGAGCTGTAATGAAAGGATGATCACCTACCAGAGGCCCACCAAAGAGAGGTTAAAGTGTGACATTGGATCTCCTGTGAAGGTCCATTTTCTGCGCAGGATGGAGGGGATCCCTTCGATGGGTTGTCGTTCCCACTTGCTCCATAGACAGGAATATGCAAATTAAGCAGATCTTACTGTCCAGTACCTCAGGGTCTTCCCTTGCATGCAAAGACAGGCTCCAGTGGATTGAGCAGACAAGGCCAATTGTGGGTTTGACGGTCAAGAAGGTGGTAACTGCATGTGCTGCAGAGGGAAATGAGGGGCAGATGAGGCTCATCAACCTGGGAAGACAGCCCATCTAGGAGAAAGCTCAGATCCTAAACCTTCACTGTCTTGTGGCTATACTCATTTGTTAGAAAAGCTTCAGGAGTAAACCCTACACAAATCCAGAGTGGAGACACTAAGATGGTTGGGTGGCACCTTGTACACCTCCTTCCAGCAACCTCTGCAGCCAAGCCAGTGCCAGATGTATTGCTCTGCTTTCCTTTGGACCACATCAGTGAAGCCAAGAGGGAGGTCTTGTCGCTTGGCAGCCCAGGACCTCCATGCACACTGCTTAAGAGTTGTGCCCCTGGGAGGTCACTTCAGTGCTGCAAATGCTGCAGTCTGACTTCATCCCTGGAGGCACACTCCCTTGACTTGAGACAGGCAGTTGCCAACAGCCAACAACCTCACAATGGGAGGGCAATGCACCCCCAGTTGACAACGTAATCCAGCTCAGAATAAAATATAATAATGCTAATCTCAGGGGAAAACATTGCATCCCTCAGCGCCAGCTGAGAAAAATGCAAGAACTTAACATGTTGAACCAAAGGTGAAGATATTCTCCAGAAGGTCTGCAGGTGCCATCTTGGCAGTCAAGATAACCCCAAAACTAATTGGTAGTTGTGTGACTAAGCTCATATATATTTCTTTGGTTTGATGTATGCTAACAAGCTTGCTTTGATGCTGCGCTTATTTTGGGATGCTGGGCTCTAGGCCCAGAGAGGGGGAAAGCTTTGGACAGTTGCCACCTATGGTCTCACCAGCCAGGTGTGATGGGAGGTTTAGGGTATATTGATGTATGCTGCTTTGTGAATAAAATATTTATGTGTGGGTACAGACAAGCCATCTCCTTGCTGCATTGTATGCCCTGCATCTGGAAAGGATGGGAAACCTGGCAGGCTGATTTGCTGTAAATCTACACTTTTTTTTTTTAAATAAAGCACTAGAACTGTTCACTCTGGCATTTGGGGCATCCTTCTTTGGCATACCTTCACCCAGCCACTCCCATAAGCCCTCCTTTGGGCCAGTAGATCAGGGCACTTCAACCCTTGAGGAATGTTCAGTAAAAAATAAAAATAAAAATAAAAATTTGTACTGAAATTAGAAGTATTTCAACACAGAACAAGAATATGTGCAACTAAAGAGAATACCAAAAATAAATTTTAAAAAATCATATGAACCATATTTGCCCATCCCGTAGCCAATAGCCAAAACTAGCCTAGGGAAGATGGATCCCCTCCATCCCCAGAAGAAAAGGGACCTTCATGGTAGGTCCAATGTAACATTTTCCTGTAGGGAAGAGGGGATCATCAGATGGGATTTGTCAGTTATTCAGATGTGTGGGAATAGCTTCAGACCTTACCCCATTGGTAAGCCACTTGCTGTAGTGGAAGAGAATATGTGACCAACCTAGAAGAGCCCAAGGCAACCCTTGATAACCACTCTTCCCTGGGCCAAAAGGAAGCTATGAAAATGATCTCTGCCCTCTAGTGCCTTACTTTCTGGAGTGTGTGCTGAATCACTACCATTAAGGGGAAAGCATACAAGAGGCCCTTGTCACAAGTGCTCATGAGGGAGCCTATGCCTTTTGCTGTTGGACACTGGAACTTGAAAAGAAGCTGCTCACTTTGTTTTGCTCAGTTGCACACAGGGCTGACCAAAGCATGCCACTATCTGTTCAAACACCAAGGGCAGAATACTCCATTCTGCTTGGAACATGTTCTAGCAACTCAGCCAATCCACCTTCATATTGGACACACCCAATACGTGTTCTGTAGTGATAGATGTGAGGTAGTTCCCCAACCAGTTGAGCAGACATGTTGCCTCCTGCAGCAGTGTCAGGGATCTGGATCTGCCCTGATGGAAAATATAAGCTTTTGCATGAACATTGCCTGTGCGTATCAGGACATCCATCCCTTCCAGGTGATGGTGGAAGGCCAAGAGAACTAGTCAGATTGCCCTCAGTTCCAGCAGAATCACACTCTGCATCCTTTCATCCTCTGCCCAGAACCCCAGGCATGAAGCTCCCCTTGTGGGTTCCCATGCCCTGTAGGCTGGCACCCAATTATCAGGACCCTGGAAGGATCCCACATCTGTCATCCCCATAGGAGTGCTGAAGAGAGCCACAATTGGAGGGATTACCTGGTAATGGGATAACACCTCATTCTTCAATGCAACCAATATGTAATCTCTTCCTGGAACAGAAGAACCTGCCACTGCAGGAGTGATGACGAGACCATGGTACGATGTCCATACATGAGACTATGCTCCCCATCAGCTGGGTCAGATGTTGAATACCTGGACAAGGTGACCTCAGGACTGCTTGATCCTCTTTGTTTATTTTTTGTAATAGCTCCTGTGACAGGGAGACTAGGCCTAATCTCATGTCTAGCATGGCCCCCAGATACAGCAGCCTCTAAGAAGGCATCGTGTGAGAGTCTTCCATGTTCACAAGGAAGCAATGGTTGGGTAGACATTCTACAACTTCCTTGAGCCCTGCTGAAGAGAAACAGTGGCTGTGTGCCCTCCAAAACCTTAGCTCTCCAGGTGGGGTGATTGGAAGGCAAGGGCAAGGGCAAGGCCGGCACAGGTCTCAGCTGCCATTTTGCAAACTTAGCTGACTGCTCCTCCACAACCTCTGCCAGCTCCTGGGATGCTGCTCTCCAGTACCTTACCAACAGCTTAGCCTGCCTCACAGGGTTGTTGTGAGGATACAACCAGGGGGAACCAAGTTCATCTCCTTAAGCTCCTTGGGAAAATGGCAGAATGCAATAAAGTAGAGGCCATGTACACAGTATACCTTTAAGGCACATTTAAAACACATTCCCTCCCTCAAATAATTTTGGGTACTGTAATTCACCACTGCCGGAATTATAATTCCCAGCAACCCTTAACAAGCTTCAGTGCCTGGAATTCTTTGAGGGTGGAAATGTACTGTATTTTGAATGTATTTTAAAGGTACAGTGTGCATGTAGCCAAAGTGTGTTGCAATGCCTGCTGAAGGAGCCGAGAGAAAAGTGCTAGGAAGCTGTGCAAAGCTTGGAAGAAATGTGGGAGAAATGGCTGCAATGTCCATGGATCTAGGCTTGGCATCAGCAGAGACTAGCCCAGCTGGGCAAATGGGTAACTGCCCCACCAACTTCAGACAGTGCCCCCTCCACCACCCACCCTGCCTTTTTACTTGTCACTAGCCCATGGGGTGCTGCTGTCAGCTCCCTTCATCTTACTCTCAGGTTATGTACACACTATATCTTTAAAGAAAACTCTTTCCCCCAAAGAATTCCAGGCACTGTAGTTTAGAGTTACAATTCCTAGCAACACCTAGCCAACTGCAGTGCCCAGAATACTATGTTGTGATTTCTGCACTGCAAGGGGTTGGACTAGATGACCCTCAAGATCCCTTCCAACTCTACAATTCTATAAGAATGCCATTTAGAGCCAGTGTGGTGTAGAGGCAAGAACTCAGGAGACCACAGCTTAATGTTGCCCTTGTAGAACTCAGCATGGAGGACAGGGGACAAACTAGTATCAGTTGCTTATGCTGTTGCTCCTGCTGGTCTCCCTGTCCTGTGCTGGCTGTGAGTCCCAAGGGGCACCAGAGGCTACTGCCTGAGAAGACCCAAGTGCAAATAAAAAATAAATCCTCAGACTCAATCATCGCACAAATGACATGTTTGACATGTAAGAGAGTAGTGACTCCTTTCCAAAGATTTACCCAAAAGTATTTAGAAAAGCCTGTGACTGATAGAGGATACAGACATATTGGCTTCACAGTGGTTTAATATGAACAAGTCTTGGACATTACATAAAACAGTAAACTGAAGACATAGTTTGCTGAATTATAAACCCCACATCAGTATGGATATGTGTGTGTGTGTGTATATATAGACACACACACACACAAAAACACACATACAGCAGCAAGAGCCTCTGATCTCCAGACTTGTGCACCAAATGAAGGAATTTTAAGAACTCATAGCTAATGCAGATCCACGAGGCAGCAGCAGGCCGCTTCCAGTAGGAATGTTAGCACCTCTCCAGCAGCAGGTGAGAGTGGTCCGTGCAGAGACAGTTTCTGCATAGCCATTGCTTTGGGAGCCCAGGGCAGAGAGTTTTCTGCTATCCAGTTACCCCATAGGTGGGTAGTGTATATTCACAATCTCTTGCCTGAAACATGAATTGTATATACCAGTTCTTTCTCCCCTCCAAGACACACTTGTACTGCTCACTCCAAATAGTGCAAACTTCAGAACAGGGAACTTTGTGATTACAGTCACTTTATTACTTAGATTGATATGACTCCCTTCCTGCCCCCTGCCCCCACCTCTTACAGGCCAGAGTTTTGGAGGGATCACAAAGTTTCTTGTTCAGGTCAAACAAAGAGGCTGTACAGATACCATGGTCATCTGCAAGACCTCCCGACAGATTAAATATTAAACAAACGGTAGGGAACTTTGCACCATAACCCCAAATGGACACAGAGAAGAGGTCAGTTGAAGGTATCCATTGAACACAGAAGCGGCATGCGAAACATCCCTTAGTTTAGGTTCCACTTGCTCCACCTGTTAACTTGCCAAGGTGCAATCCTCAGAGAAAACAGTGCTCTACAGGTTTCACCATCAAGAGCCAGCCACCAAACCTTTCCTGCCCAGTCCTCAACATGAACCCTGCTTCTGAGATGCCACTGTTTGCTTTGCCCATGCATTTACAAGGAGCCATTCTGCTACCAGAAGTTGTGGCCCCCAAAGCGTGCCTTGCTCTTTGGGAATCAAGTCTGCCTCTAACTCTACAAAGCCCAAAGGTTATTGGGGTAGGATTAGCAGGTAAAACCTCAAGGCATACTGGAGGGGTCACTTGAAGTTCCTCAGAAGGCATTACTGCTCAATAAAGGGAGCTTCCAAACTGCTTTTGGTCTACAGTACCCTCCTAGCAAGTTATGGGAAAAACATTTTTTGCTTCCCACTTTTAATCAATCTGGGATGATGGGCACAAATGCTAACAAAAAACCGCTGAAACATCTCTGCAATAGCCAAGAAAAGGAGCCTCAGTACCATGATTTCCCTAGGAAACCTGTGGCAAGGAGCACACTTACACATGCTGGATAATCCTCCATATTCTTACACCAAGGAAGAAAAGCAGCTCTGATGTACGCTGCAATACCTTACACTAGTCTCCAGCTTTTCAGCAAGCTTTACCTATCCACCAATAGGTACAAGCTCTTCCCAGGTTCTCACCTTTTTATGCAGAGACCAAAGACCAACAGAACTCAACGCTGCTTCCTAACAAGGGGTGGGGTGGGGTGGGATGGCGTGGTGGGCACACTAGACAAGTGAGGAGGTTTAAAGAGAAAAAAGCTGGTTCGGAAGAGGGGAAGTGTAAAAATAAATGTCATTTTTGCACGGGGAGAGAAAATGGAGAATGCCAGACTCCCCTACTGACGGACTTTCCCTGGGATGTAATTTCTATCGATGGTCTCCTCCTGCAGGAACATGTGTAAGCAGCGCTCGTTCTGTGCCAGTGGGTGTCCAGCAATTCTGCCAAGAACAAGAAGAAGTGTTAGACTAGCAATCAGCTACCCAATTCTGTACAAGGCAAGGCAAGTTCATATTGTGCAACAGCAGCACACACAAGCACCCAGGACACTTGCAGCATTGTCCATCTATTTTGGCTGGCCTCTGTTATTTTCATTAGCCACCAATCCCATCTCTCCAGTCTTTGGAGGCACTCAGCACCCCCAGCATGCATCCTCCCCAAGAAACAGGCCCAGGAGGGCTTTTCATCTCTGTATTTGTACAGGGATGTAGAAGGTTGTGCTTCTAAAGTTCAGCATCCAGGGACAACTGCCAGGTTCTGTGTATGAAGTGTAGTTTACTTGACAACAGGATTGTAGACCCTTCAGTTTTGTCTGCGCTACAAACATTTCGGTTTTGTATCAGCATAGCCATCATGTCTTTCTTTCCCCACAAGCAGATTTTCAGAACTGTAGTCTGATAAGTTTGTGTGATAGGGCTCATCCTAGTAATTTACCAGGGAGAAATGGCCCGGCTGCTGAATCACGGCTGTATGTGGTTTAGGAAGTGGGCATGGCCCCCTATTTCCTCCCTGAAAGAAGCAGCTGGAGAGTAGTGGAGCCTTATTACAAGGGGTTGGGATAAAGTCAGATAATGGGAAGATATAAGCTGAAAGTCTCTGGCTAGTAACTGTTTCTTTCATGACTATAAATTAAAAAAACAACAACAATAAACCAGCTTTCTCATTTTAGCATTTCTAGCAGACTTGAGGCAGCATAACTGCAGGCTCTTCACCACATAAGGCAGCTTTTGCCAACCCAGTGCCCTCCAGATGTTCTGGACTAAAACTCGCACCAGCCCTGGCCATCACAGCCACACTCCCAGCAGGCCCAGCATCCTACAGCCCTGCTGGCTGGGACAGATGGTAATTGTAGTATAAAACATCTGAAGAGCACTAGTTTGCTGCAGAGTATCATAAAAGCAGCGAGCACTGTATTAGGAATGCAGCACTCTTCAGAGAACTACAATTCTTAGGATTCCACATGAAGAGAAGACCAGTGGTAAGCTTAAGATGATGCCTAGAGTTACTGGCAACCATGATATGCAATCTAGTCACTACACTGTGCAATGACACATCCCAGAGTCTTTCACTTCCCCAAATATTGAAGACCCAGGTGTCACTCTTACTTGTTTATGAACTGTTCTAAGCCCTGTCTTCTTTCTTCTATGAAGGACTCCTCAAAGATGCCCTCATCTCCTCGGAAAGGAAGCTGGCGCTTCAAGGCTTTGCCAGGCAGTGGAGGCACTACAATCTAGAAACATTGAGAGCATGACTTAAAAGGGGAGCAGAACCACTCTTCTTTCTGCTGCTTAATCCGTTAGGGTCGCCACTAGATCCAACAGGGAAGAGTAGGAGAGCTCTCTGCCACAGGAATGAAGAAAAAAGTTATCTATTGATCTATTTATTATGCATACAGAGTGGATGTTCATTTCCTGTACCCACCTTACTGTCACGCTCCAGCTCATTTTTCAGCCATTCAAAGTCACTATACCGTCGCCTCACACAGGACTCTTTCAGTTTGAAGATTGGCAGATTTGTCTGAAAGGAGGCAAGAGGAAGATCTAATTGACAACTGCTTTATTATTATTGATTTATGAATCATTCCCCATAAGGCATACCAAAGCCATTTGCAATATAACAAAAACTTATGCAAAACACAAAACAATGTGCAATTGTTTTAACTAACAGTTTAATGTAACAACTGCAGATACATAAAATCAATTCAAATGAAATACGGATATCAACTGAGATAGAAATAATAATAATAATAATAATAATAATAATAATAATAATAATAATAATAATTTACAATAATTTATTATTTATACCCCGCCCATCTGACTGGGTTTCCCCAGACACTCTGGGCGGCTCCCAATCGAATATTAAAAACACAATACAGCATTGCCGATGTGTGGATTCAGGGCACAGTCCGACTATGGCTGCGCTCCTTTATCTCAGGTCGGGGACAGAGAGTGGCGCTAGGGAGGGAGTTGTCGCCGCGACACTCCTTGGTGTGTGGAGTTCCGCAGGGTGCAATCCTTTCCCCGATGCTTTTTAATATCTTTATGCTCCCTCTCGCCCAGATTGTCTGGAGTTTCGGGCTGGGTTGCCATCAATATGCTGATGACACCCAGCTTTATCTATTGATAGAAGGCCACCCTGACTCTGTCCCGGACACACTGACCAGGTGCTTGGAGGCTGTGGCTGTATGGATGCGTGGGAGCCGGTTGAAGTTAAATCCTCCGAAGACAGAGTTCCTCTGGCTGGGTCGAGACGACATGGGGTCTGGGGGCCAACTCCCATCTCTTGCGGAGGCGCAATTAGAGCCAGCGCTTCTGTCAGGAGTTTGGGTGTAACCTTTGATGCCTCACTTTCCATGGAGGCGCAGGTTACAGCCACAGCAAAGGTGGTATTTTTCCATCTCCGCTGTATTAGACAGTTGGCCCCCTACCTCTCTCATCCTGATCTGGCCACAGTGATCCATGAGACGGTCACCTCCAGACTTGATTATTGTAACTCGCTCTACACGGGGCTGCCCCTGAAGCTGACCCAGAAACTCCAGTGGGTGCAGAATGCCGTGGCAGGGCTCCTCACGGGGTCTTTGCCGCGGGACCACATTCATCCAGTGCTCTACCAGCTGCACTGGCTCCCGGTGGAGTACAGGGTCAGGTTTAAGGTGCTGGTTTTGACCTTTAAAGCCCTATGCGGTTTAGGACCCTCATACCTAAGGGACTGCCTCTCCTGGTATGTCCCGGGTAGGACCTTAAGGTCCTCAAATAATAACTTTTTGGAGGTCCCAAGCCACAAGGATGCTAGGTTGGCTTCAACTAGGCCAGGGCCTTCCCAGTACTGGCCCCGACTTGGTGGAACGGTCTGTCACAAGAGACCAGGGCCCTGCGGGATTTGGCATCTTTCCGCAGGGCCTGCAAGACGGAGCTGTTCCACCTAGCCTTTGGGTTGGTTTCAGTTTAACCCTGATGTTTCATTCTTTTGGTGTGATTAGTGGGCTACTTAAAAATGAGGCTGCAGTCTAAATTAAATTTTAAATTGTATTTTAATCTGTATTTTAATGAATTGTTTTATGTTTTTGTTGTGATTTTATTGGTATTAGCCGCCCTGAGCCCGGTCTGGCGGGGAAGGGCAGGGTATAAATAAAAATTTATTATTATTATTATTATTATTATTATTATTATTATTATTAACAGATGTCTTTTAAAAGTAGGATAGTTGCTTATTTCCTTGACATCTGACAGGAGGGCATTCCACAGGGCAGGAGCCACTACCGAGAAGGCCCTCTGCCTAACTGGTTCCCTGTAACCTCACTTCTTTCAGTGAGAGAACCACCAGAAGGCCCTCAGCACTGGATCTCAGTGTCCGGGCTAAATAATCAGGGTGGAGACGCTCCTTCAGGTATACAGGACCAAGGCCGTTTAGGGCTTTAAAGGTCAGCACCAACACTTTGAATTGTGCTCGGAAACGTACTGGGAACCAATGCAGGTCTCTCAGTACGGGTGTTATATGGTCCCAGCGGCCACTCCCAGTCACCAGTCTAGCTGCCACATTCTGGATTAATTGCAGTTTCCCAGTCACCTTCAAAGGTAGCCCCACATAGAGCACATTGCAGTAGTCCAAGCGGGAGATAATTAGAGCATGCACCACTCTGGTGAGACAGTCTGTGGGCAGGTAGTCTCAGCCTGCGTACCAGATGGAGCTGGTAGACCTGGACACAGAATTGACCTGCGCCTCCATGGACAGCTGTGAGTCCAAATTGACTCCCAGGCTGCGCACCTGGTCCTTCAGGGGCACAGTTACCCCATTCAGTACCAGGGAGTCCCCCACCCCGCCCACCCCGTCCCCCCAAAACAGTACTTATGTCTTGACAGGATTCAACCTCAATCTGTTAGCCACCATCCATCCTCCAACTGCCTCCAGGCACTCACACAGGACCTTCACTGCCTTCACTGGTTCTGATTTAAAAGAGAGGTAGAGCTGGGTATCATCTGCATACTGATGAACACCCAGCCCAAACCCCTTGAACAGTCTATCACAAGAGACCAGGGCCCTGCGGGATTTGGCATCTTTCCACAGGGCCTGCAAGACGGAGCTGTTCCACCTGGCCTTTGGGTTGATTTCTGTTTAATATTTATGCTTCATCTTTTATTGGTGGGTTATTTTGAAATTGAGACCTGCAGTTTTAATTGAATTTTTAAATTTGTATTTTAATCTGTTATTTTAAATTGATCGTGTTTATGGTTTTTTTTTGCTGTGATTTTAATTGATGTTAGCCGCCCTGAGCCCGTTTTTTTTGGCTGGGAAGGGCGGGGTATAAATAAAAATTATATTATTATATTATTATTATTATAATCCCTCCCAGTGGCTTCATCCAGATATTAAAAATCATGGGGGAGAGGACGGAACCCTGAGGCACCCCACAAGTGAGAGCCTAGCGGTCTGAACACTCATCCCCCAACACCACTTTCTGGACATGGCCCAGGAGGAAGGAGCGGAACCACTGTATAACAGTGCCCCCAGCTCCCAGCCCCTCTAGATGGTCCAGAAGGATGTCATGGTCGATGGTATCAAAGGCCGCTGAGAGATCCAGAAGAACTAGGAAACAGCTCTCACCTTTGTTCCTAGCCCGCCGGAGATCATCAACCAGCGCTACCAAGGCAGTTTCAGTCCCATGGTGAGGCCTGAATCCCGAATGGAAGGGATCCAAATGGTCCGCATCCTCCAGGCGTGCTTGGAGTTGTTCAGCAACCACCCACTCAATCACCTTGCCCAAGAATGGAAGCGGTTTCAGGGGGCCGGGGAAGGCTCCCTCGCAGAAGGAAGAATTCACCACCCTGCAGAGCCCATCGCCCAGCCCTTCCCGGCTCGCTTTTATTAGCCAGGATGGGCAAAGATCAAGGAGACAGGTGGTTGGTTTCACTTGTCCAAGCAGCCTGTCCACATCCTCAGAGGTAACAGATTGTAATTGATCCCATATAACATGACGAGACAGGACTCCAGCACTCTCCCACCCTGGCCCTGCTCCCATGGTGAAGTCTACCTCCTTCCAAATTTGAGCGACTTTATCTGCAAAAACTTTGCAAAAGCATTGCAGGAGATCTTGGGGTCCCTACCAGGTCCCAGTGATGAAGGTGGTTCTAATAGATTGAGAACCACCTGAAAGAGTCTCCTGTTGCTGTTTTCTGCAGATGCAATAGAGGCGGTGAAGAAGGTCCTCTTTGCCGTCGCCATACCACTTTGTAGGCTCGACGCTGAGCTCTACTTAGAAGGCTTGCTGCAAGAAGAACACTTCTAGCAGGTGAAAAAGCAACAGAGAAGACACCAGTCTGACATGCAACTAGAGGGAGTTTTAAAAGGGTAGGTGCTACCACAGCTTAGACCCAATTCCAACATTGTTGGAATAGAACTGTATCTGCAGGATGCTCTCTCACACGGGAGAGTGATTGGTTGGGTATGTAGGGATAATACAATCTTTTAGTAATCTTGATCCCAAACTGTAGAACTTTCTACACCATAACTAACATCATGAACCTAGCCCAACTGCCAGTTATTATTTCAGCAACAGCATAATAAAACAGTAATATTCCGGCCCAATGAGCATCAAGCCACTGCATTCTGCACAAGCTACAGCTTTCAGTTCAGCCTAAAGGGCAGCCCCACGTACAGCACCTTGCAGTAATCTACTCTTCAGAAGCAACTGCTTCAGCTAGATAGCAGGCACAATTATAGTGCAGTGGCACAATTGCTTTAATGGCAAGGCCCAGGACAACCACTTTAGATACTCACCCCTTCTAGCTATTCTACAATACAGCAAAATCCTGCCCCTTGCAGACTCAAAAATCCTTTCCACTAGTCAAGAAGATGTTTAATAAAGCTCCTTTCTAGGGAATGAACTTAAAATGCAACTAAATGTTTGAGAATGACATGTAGGTCACAAATACCCATTCTGCAGAATTGTCATCTGTTCCATACTAGTAACTAAAATTACTTTTGTTATGCTGAGTTGGCTGGTCCCCCCTATTCTAATCCAACTAGTATTTTAGATTGTAAGATCCTAAGGGCAGCATCCAATGCTTTGCTAATCTCACTGTAAAGGGGTGAAGAACCTGTGGCCCTCCCAGATATTTATTGGACCCCATTATCCCTGACCATGGCAATGCTGGCTGGGATTGATAGAAGTTGGAGTGCAGCAACATATGGGGGTCCATAGGTTCCACACCATGATGTAGGCTACTGTATTGTTGTTGGCCTCTGTCTCGAGAGACAATAGAAGAGTGCATTATCGGGGGTAAATCAAACCATGGGGAGAGTTACAGCACCTGCTGTGGATGCAGAGACTGATACGGGAGAGACATGTTTTTTGTTGCAGCTGGGGCAGATGAAGGCATGCGGTTTCACTGTTACAGATGCACCCTTGTGTTTCTTTTCTCTGCGTATGTAATGTTATAGTTGCAATCCGTTACATCAGTGGTTCCCAACTGGTGGTCTGTGTGATCCACCCAGGGGTTATGTAGCACCATTCACATATTAAAAACTACCATAGAGGTATCAAAATTTACAAAGGCAGGAGGTCAATGGCTTGGCTTTTGAAATACAGAGGGTCCACAGTCCTAGGGAGCCTCTGCTTTACATGATTACCAGGGAGCAAGTTTCCCTGAACTCAAGTGTGGCTTTTCAGCACATATCTAGGAATGCACATAAAATAAAGGCATAGGGAGGGGAAAACATTAACCCCACACACCCCTCAGTCTCTGCTTAAGTTGATACTTCTCCAAGGCTGCCCCACGTAGCCACAATTGGGATCCAGTGACATAAGGCAGGTGTGCAAAGGATGCACCAGATCCTACCCCAAATCAAAAAAGAAACCAAGCCTGCGCTAAAGGCTCAGCTCAGAGGTCGGCAACCTTATTGAAGGGTGGACCAGTCAACGCTCCATCTGTCAGAGGATGGGCCGGAGTACGCGTGCATGCGCACAGGTACTTCTCCGTCACGCATGCATGCGCACACACTATTTTCGGCGCACATCCCCGCACCGGTAAGAGCGGGGGGCGGCAGGGGTCGCCATGGGCCAGTTAGACAAGCCTCGTGTAGCGGAGTGGGCAGCCTCTCCCAACCCAGGGCCACCTCCTCCACAGAACGATCTAACCACTATGCCACATCACCCCTTTATACTGCACCTACCCCATGGCCTCCATGTAACCACAACATTCCTGCCTATCCTGCTTACAGGAACAGGGTAATAATAAATAAATATAAATGAATTTTTTTATTAATTAAAATGAGGGTCGGAATCCCCCCCTCAAATAAGGCAGGTATTGGGCGTGGCACGAGAGCGACCTACTCCGTTCCCTCCCATTGACACCGAGAAAGAGACAGGAGAAAGCCCCGCCCACTGGCAGACCCCCCCGCGGCCCCGCCCCTTTCTCCCTCGCCCCGCCCCGCCCCCTTGCCCCCCTCCCTTACGCACCCTCATGCGGAGCTCGTAGCTTGTGTATCTGGCCCGCCCGACGCCCACGGTCTGCGGGTTGAAGATGTCGATCTCCAGGAAGTTGCTGGGCGGCCCGTAGGCGTCCGTCAGGTCCTGCGGCTTCGAGTTGAGGCGCCGCGTGTCGGCCACGGCCGCCTCGGACATAGCGGAGAGGGAAGAAGGGGAGATCCTGGTGGTCAGAGCCGCCTCAGCGGAACGCGCCCTGCCGCCGCTGCCGCCAGCTTCTCCTCACAGCCGCTGCGCCGCAATACCATGGCGCCGCCCCGGAACCTGCGTGGGGAGGCGCCGCGCCGCGCCCACCCTGCATAACTCCGGGGGAGATTCATGTTCCGGGGCCCGCCTCCTCCCTCTGACAAGCCGCGCCAGCCCCGCAACGCGCATAAGTGATAACGAGCACATTAGTTAAGCGGCGGCGTTTATGAGTTATCTTCGGCGCGTGGCTGCGCGCCACCGAGCCCCGGAACTTGTATGGCGCAGCAGTGGTCAGTTTAATGGTGCGGGGCCGCCGCTAAGTGTCCTACTCCGAGCTCTGCGCCGTAAAGTGCCTTGCATAACTGGCAGAATCATCCATGGCGCGGGGAGACTCCTGGGCGCTGCATCCCTGCGCATGCGGCGCTGGCGCTGCTGGTGGAACCGGTGGGGAGCGTTTGTTGTCGGTCCCCGATTCGATCACTGTTATTATGCGTTTTATCTTGCATTAACGCCACCAAACCCGCTAAGAATGACCCCAAAGTTCCTCGCAGCCCGAAATCAATAACACAAACAAACGTTACAAAACGCTGCGCGACTGCAAATGTACCAGCAGCACATATATGAGTAAAACAAAACAGGTTCCAATGGCAGCAGATATTATGTTTTTATTGCTGCTCACCGCTCTTCATTTGATTTACAGTATTATTGCAGATGGTTACAGCAGTCACGAAATTAAAAGACGCCTGCTTCTTGGGAGAAATTCAATGACGAACCTAGACAGCATCTTAAAAAGCAGAGACATCACCTTGCCGACAAAAGTCCGTATAGTTAAAGCTATGGTTTTCCCAGTAGTAATGTACGGAAGTGAGAGCTGGACCATAAAAGAAGGCTGATCGCCGTAGAATTGATGCTTTTGAATTATGGTGCTGGAGGAGACTCTTGAGAATCCCATGGACTGCAAGAAGATCAAACCTATCCATCCTCAAAGAAATCGGCCCTGAGTGCTCACTAGAAGGACAGATCCTGAAGTTGAGGCTCCAGTACTTTGGCCACCTCATGAGAAGAGAAGACTCCCTAGAAAAGACCCTGATGTTGGGAAAGATGGAGGGCACAGAGGATGAGATGGTTGGACAGTGTTCTCGAAGCGACTAGCATGAGTTTGGCCAAACTGCAGGAGGCAGTGAAAGATAGGCATGCCTAGCATGCTCTGGTCCATGGGGTCACGAAGAGTTGGACATGACTAAACGACTAAACAACAACAACAAAAAATTATTTGTTATACATCATTATCCAAAGTAAGTAAGTACTTTATTACGGTCGACGACCAGCACACACACACACAAAAAAGACACATACAGAATCAATAATAAATGCAATTTAAAATTGATCTGAGATTTGATCTACAAGGGGTTGGTCATATTAAAATTAAAGTACATTAAAATTAATAATTATTGCTTTAAAAGAATAAATTTAGAAATTAATTAAAAAATCAACAATTCAGATTATTATAATACTTAAATCATTATCCAAATATTTTTCAATGACAACATATCACAGTACAAGAAGCATTCAGTACCTGTAGCTTGGTAGAGCATGTGCTTTGCATGCAGAAGGTCCCAGGTTCAGTCCTCTGCAATCTTCAGGGAAGGTAGCTCATGTCCCCTGACTGGAACACTGGAAAGTTTGCACTAGTCAGTATATAGACAATGCTGAGTCAGATGGGCCTGTGGGCTGACTCTGTATGCGGCAGCTTCTTATGTTATTAGCTCAGTAGTAAAGTGATTGCTTTGCATGCAGAAGGCCCCAGAGTCAATGTCCAAAATCTCCAAGTAGGGTTGGGAATGTCCCTAGCCTGATACCCTGTGTAGACAGTACCCAGTAAACAAGGTTGGGCTGTTTTCATAAGGGATGCATAATGGGCTTTTCCTGCATTTGTATGAGAATATATTTTGTGTTGTTGTTTTTTAAATTTTTATTGATTTTCTTTTTTCTCATTACAAATATACTTATATCCATAATATACAATTCACATAGCATCACCCTCTCCCTCCGGACTTCCCTCAACTCCCATTTCTGATTTGTTATCTTCATTACAGTTATACCTCTGGTTGCGAACAGGATCCGTTCCCGAGCCCCGTTCACAACATGAGTAGCGTGCAACCTGAAGCGCATCTACACATGTGCGTGACGCAATTCGGCACTTCTGCGCATGCGCAAACTACCAAACCCAGAAGTAACCTGTTCCAGTACTTCCGGGTTCAGCGTGTTCATAACCCGTGACAAACGCAACACGCAGCATTCGTATCCAGAGGCATGACTGTCGTGTATTCTGCTTCTTTTTTTAACAATGTATCATATCTTCCCTTTGTTACATTATTTGTTCCCTATTAATAAAATTGTGAATGTTTATTTAAATCCTGCCATTGAGTTGATATTCTTTCTTTGTTTCTGCAAATATAATATAAAAGGTTCCCACTCTTTTTCAAAGTCACTATTGTCTTTTTCCTGAAGTCTGTCCATCAGCTTTGCCAGCTCCGCATAGTTCATCAGTTTTTCTTGCCATTGCTCTGGAATTTCTCCAGTCTTTCAATTTTGTGCTATCAGTATTCTTGCCGCCGTGATAGCATGCATAAATAATGTCATTTTCTCTTTCGGCAGGTCTCAACCTAAAATGCCCAACAGGAAGGCTTCTGGCTGCTTAACAAATGCTATTTAAAACATTTTTAAAAAACATTTTTAAACATTTCATTTCATTTCCCAATAAGTTTTAACAACTTTACAATCCCACCACATATGGTAAAAAGTACCTTCAACGTCTTTGCACCTCCAATATTTCCTCTGTTCATTTTTATATATTTTTGCCAATCTGTAAATTTCAACTTTGCTGGGAATCACAAGCAGAGATTTTGAGTAATTTCTGGGGCAGCTCCCCACATGAACCCACCTGGACCCTACTTTCATCATCAGAGGCCTTTCTCCTTGTACCCCGAGGGAAAGGTGGTGTGTGCCAACACAAGAAAGGTATTTTCAGCAGGTGAATCAGCAGTCTTTAGGACATTCTGAATCCTAGAACAATCTAGGAATTGCAGCTCAGTGAGGGGGAAAGGGGCCTCCTAACAACTTTAATCACTCTTAAGGAAACTACCCTTCCCAGGATCTTTTGGGGAAGGCATGATTGTTTAAAGTCCAGACACTGAGGTCCAGCTCTGAGAGCCTTCTGGCAGGTGCCTCACTGCGAGAAGTGAAGTTACAGGGAACCAGCAGAGGGCATTCTTGGTAGTGGTGCCAGCCCTGCAGAATGCCCTCCTCCCATTAGTTGTCAAGGAGATAACTATATGTCTTCTTGAAGACATATGAAGGCAGCCCTGCATACAGAAGTTTTTGATGTTTTATTGCGTTTCTATATTTTGCTGGAAGCCACCCACAGTGGCTCAGGCAACCTAGTCAGATGGGTGGCATATAAATAATAACATTATTATTATTAAACTGGTATGATGCTGGTTTAAAGTGTACACTTCAGGTGCCCCTTCCCCTCTTCAGCAAGTTTCATGGCTGAATGAAGACCTGACCTTTGCTCATCTTACACCACTGGCAGGCTGCAGCATCTGTCCTGGGTACCTCCAACCGAGGAAACTCATCCTCTCCAGCCACAAGCTGAAACTTGCAGCATCTTCTCAACTTGAGCGAAGCTTGCTCCCCCCCGCCCTCGCCCCCCCTACAGAAGCAGTTTTATTCACATGTGAAAAACTGCAAATTTATTTTTCAATTTCTAAATGTCTTTCTCATATGGAGAGAGAGAGAAACCACACGCAGAGACTTTGTGTAGATAGTAATAAGTGCACACAAACACAAAAGCGAGAGAATTTGTGTAGATTTAATCGATTAATAAATCAGTTGGCTAGCCGTCGTCTAATCAATCATTGAAGACGCCTTTAATCTGGCTGCACCATCCACACGCGGGAGGGGGACGAATAAACAGAACAGCCCCGGCAGAGCTTCGCCGTGGCGAGCAAAGGGGGGCGTAGCAGCCGCTGGACACACCAGCCAAAAGAGTGGGAGCGCAGCGCCGCCTAGCACGGCGCACTTGTTTTGGATGAAGCGGATTGGTTGGTTGCTTATGTAACGCCGGCACGGTGGGGCGGGGAGGAGGAGGGAGACAGAGGGTAAGCGAGAAGTTGGAGCTCTGGGATTTGTAGTCCGCCTGGTCTCCCTCCTTCCTCGAAAGACAGTCTCGCGCTTGGCCTGACGGGAAACCATGTCCAGCTTCGAGACGCTTTCCCCCGCCCGCTGTCGCCTCGCTTAGGGGACTACGGCTCCCAAGGTGCACCGGGTGCGCACGCGCGGGCCCATTCCCAACTCCCCCCGCCCCTCTCCCCTTCTGTGATAAACAGAGTGCCGCCGAGGCGCCTGCTCTCGTGGCGAAGGGCTCAGTTCTGAGTGAGAATCGGCAGAGAGCGGGCGGGAGGCCGGACGGGCTGGAGGTAGGGCCCTTAGGGCGGGCGGTACCACTGAGAGAGAGAGAGGGGGGGGGAGAGATCGAGGTGCGGGCAAAGCCGCCGCTTCGCGTGAGGGCGCTCGGGCCGCGCCACCTTTCGGGCGAGGACCGGGGGAGATCGCCGCGCGGGTCCTGAGGAGACGATCGTTCGGTCGGTGATGTGGCGGCGCTGAGGGCGGCCGGAGCCCCGGAGCGTCGCCATCATGGCGGAGCCGGCGGGGAGCCCCTCAGCGGCGGAGTCTCCCTCGGTGGCAGCGGCTTTGGACCCGGAGTTCCCCCCTCAGAGCCGGCCGCGCTCTTGCACTTGGCCGCTTCCCCGGCCGGAGCTGGTGGCGGCCGAAACGGAGCCCGGGGCAGCGGCCGGCAGCGGACTGGGGAGCCCTGAGGAGCCGGCCGGAGTGGCTGTGGCCGGGGCGGCGGCGGCCGCGGCGCCAGGAGGCGGCGGCAGCGGCGGGTCCGGCGGAGCGCGGAAGAGCAGCGGCGGGTCCGGCGGCGGGGCGCGTCGCAACGCCTGGGGCAGCCAGTCTTACGCGGACCTCATCAGCCAAGCCATCGAGAGCGCCCCGGACAAGCGCCTGACGCTGGCGCAGATCTACGAGTGGATGGTCCGCTCCGTGCCTTACTTCCGCGACAAGGGCGACAGCAACAGCTCCGCCGGATGGAAGGTGAGTCCCCGGGGGGTGGCGAGTGGGCAAGAAGCGGCTTCGTGGGGAAAGGGAGACAGCAGAAAAGCAGCCGACAACAACAAAGCAAGAGAACACGCCGCGGGGTTGATTCGGTTTGTTATCCACCTATGCCGCTTTACATTGGTAAAGCAGCTTACAAACCGAAAACAGCAACAGCACAATGTGCCTGGCTAAGTTACTGCACTCGGAGTAGACCCATCGGAATCAGCTGGCCCAAATTGAGCAGTACTCAGTTATTTCGGTGGGGCTGATCGGGAGAAGGGGTGGCATATTAGATGCAAGCCCATATCCACGCAGCATTCCATTCGCATGAATTGCAAAGCGGCTAGCAAAGAGAAAACAACAGCAGCATGTGTCCCACTAAGTTACTGCACTTGATATAGACCCATTAGAATCAGTGTGCCGAAACTGAGTCGTGCCCAGTTATTTCGGTGGGTCTGATCTGAAGTGGGGCTGGCATATTGGATGCGATCCTGTAATTCGGGCAGTTATTCTGTTTAGTAAGGCCACAAGAGAGTGTGCAGGCTCTTAAGTTTTCTCTGGAACCCATCCAGCGAGGTGGTGAACAAAGCATCTGTCGGCTCTCTCGACCCTGCCACCTTCCTTCTCCTGTTTGCTTTGTTCACCATCTAGCCTGCTGAACAGTTCTGAGGAGGTCCAGAGCCTGTGTGATGTTTTTGTCATTCCAAATAATAGCAATGGTTCAAATTTGGATTCTTTTCTTATGGGCCGTTGTTGCTACATTTTATGCACATGGATGATAGTGTTCCTGTGGTGTGCTTAAGAGTGCTGCCTCCTGTGCTCTTGTTTCAGGAGCCATTGCAACATTCCTGTAAGGTAGGCTAGTATTATCTTTCCTGTCTTGCAGAGATGGGAGATTGAGTGAGTGTTGTTGACCACTGAGTATGGTGAAAGGGAGATTGAAGCTGACTGCTTCCTGATTGTTTGTTGGTACCGTAAGCTACATGGAGCTATGACACTTCTACCTTTTCTTCCTTATCTCTTTCCACATCCCCCAACATCCCTGTGTTTATTATTCTTATTTACTACATTTCCATGCCATTTTTTGCCTGGGCACCCAAAGGCATATAGTGGCATGTGGTCTAAAAGACAAATACAGAATGCAAATACAAGAGGAGAAAAGAATACCTTTTCTTGGCAGGGTTTCTGTATCCTGAATCAACATTTTAATGCTTGGCAGATTATGCTTCCACCTTGCTTTACCAGCAACATCTTGACTTTGTGAATTTTCATAATAAAAGTTTTAGGATACTGCCGCTTTGGTTTTAGAATTTTTTTGAGAAAAAAGACTTCAACAGGTTACACTTTTTCTTGACACAGAGCTGCTGTGCCAATGTTAAAGGCACTTGAAAGAATTAAAAGGTGTAGTCATCAGGGGATTGGGCACTGTCAGGTTTTTACATGGAACTGTGTATAGCAGAGGTTTTCAATCTGTTTGAATCCACGGCTCCCATGACCCCAACTACATTCTTTCTGCGGCTCCCCTCTGGGGAAACATGCTCTGGGTCTCAGAAGCCCAGTTATGTCAGACCCTCCCTTGTAGAGTGTTCCCTCAGCCTGCTCTCCTCTCCCCTCTCCCTCCGGGCAGCTGCTGCCTCCACCCCTGGTCTCTGAGCTCCCCCCCAAAAAAACAGAGGTGCTTGCTCCCTGGCCTGCCCCAGAAGCCCCATTCGCCTCTGGAGCTTGTAGCCAGGGCTGCTGCAACAAACAGCCACACAAGCCTTTGGAAGGTTGAGACGCAAGAGGGCATCAGAGGAGGGAGAGAAGAAAAGAGGGACAGAGGCCAGTGTTGCCTGCGGCACCCTGACTATCATTCAAGGCACCCCAGGGGGCCACCGTACACTGGTTGAGAACCACAGGTGTATAGTATTGTGCTGGCACTGGGATTATTAGCCTGCAAGCCAATTTCCAGTGCCAGCTAGGGAGGCATGGGGAAAGCATTCATCTCTTGCACAGAACATGAATTGTGGAGTGTTGGAGAGAGAGGATAGCCTTGTCTGTACAAAGGAGTCTGCTTCCTCTTGAGACAGATTGTGGTAGGGACATTGAAGCTCCTAGATTTTAACTCTTCTAAAGTTTTTGATCCACGTGGAGAGGCTGCTGGATTTGACTGGGTGTATTTCTACATGTGCTACCGGTAGTAATGTTGACTTCTGCAGGGTGGCTCTCTAAACAAAGGGGTGGATTTGTTCAGCCTCCTTTTTCCTGTGTCACAACACTGGCCTGATTAATGTGTGATGTCCCAGATACCCATGGTTTAGCTAAATTCCAAGGGCAAACAGTTCACAGAGGATAGCCCTTTCTGAAACTGTCATCTGTGCTGGATTAGGGAAATCTTGTTGCCAGAAATTGGGAGGATGACAGTAAAAATGCTGTCTTTAGGGACCGAAAATATTCTGGAAATGTTCTCTCATCCTCCCCCCACCCCGACCCCATCTCCTTCCTGCACATACCATATTTACTGAAATCTAATGCTCACCTTTTTTGGCCAAATTACCTTGCAAAAATTATGGTGTGCATTAGATTCGATGGCACATTTACATTCTCCAGCAAATCCTTTTTTTGTTTCAAGGTTCTGAAAATTTAGATTCAATGCTGCATTAGACTCAAGTAAATATGGTAGCTGATGTCTTCTTAAAACATAGTTTTAGACAGGAATTTGGGGAGATGGGGAGAAGGAATTCCAGCTTTGTTCTGTTTCATACAATTTTCTCTAATATGAATTTCCTTAAATAATCTGTTAGTCCAGACGTGCCTTCTTCAGCCTGGTGCCCTCCAGATGTTTTGGGTTATGTTTCCCATCAGCCTGACTATGCTTCCTGAGGCAGATGAAAGTTGTACCCAGAGGGCAGCAAAGGTGGTCTAGAATGACTATTTTTACTTAGGCAAGCCTTGCCTTGGGTCAGCCTGAATATTTATCTGGGCCAGCAGTGCCTCTGATAGTATCTAATAAAGGGTAGTGAGCAAGTATTAGGACATTGGGGGGTTACACAGCTGACTACTTCCCCACCCCATGTGTGTCTTTTCCTTCTTCCCTCCAGTGTGACCCTTAAGTTCACTTTGTTTCAGCACTTCCAAGAAAGGCCACTCCCTGGCCCCTTTGTAAATGTTCTCAGAGATTTCTTGGAAAGGCACGAGCTCGATCTGGGACTCTAGGCCAAGCTGCTGTGGAAGACCAAGTGTCACTTGAATAGTTTTCAATACTGGGCTTCAGTTCTTTGTCACCCAGCTGCGTTGATACTCAGTATAAATAACTCCTTCATAGCATGCATTCCTGGCTCACACAACCCTTCCTTCAGAACAAGAACTCTGGGCAGAGAGGGAACATGCATGCTCTGTGCTGAGGAAATTCAGTAAGGCTGAAAAGGCACTTACCGGTAGAATGTTCACTTTTGCTTTCAGATATGAGCCTTATTTTTCCTAAAAATGGGAAATGCCTGTATTAAAGAGAGTTGGCTCCTTTAGCGGCTTCATATGAGGTAGCTGTCCCGTGTCCTGCTCTCGCAGACCTATTCAGAATCCCAGAATAGCACCACATGCCAGAACGATCTACTCCTTGCAAGCTTGCATTTAAAGTAGTAACAAAAAGTACTCTCTTGCTTTTGAAGCACATGAACTTGCTTTGATTTGAGAGTTAATTTTCCCTCTTTTGCAAATACAGGCAACTACCCGGTAGTTTATTCTGTAGTGCAGAAGCTTGCCTGAGGATGTCCCATAGGCTTCAAGGCTCAGCAGAACTTGAACTTGGTTACCTGTGTTCATATCTATCATACTGGCTGCCTTTTGTTTCTTTAATCAATTCTCATTGTCCTCCATCCCCCCTCCCACCCCAGCCGCCAAGTAAATGAAGATGTTCTGTTAGTGAAGGATGAATTAACAATAGTCCTACAAGCAGACACTGAACAGTTTCTTCCTGTCCTTTATTCTGCAGGATTCCCTTGTATGGATAGACAGTTAATGAAAGGTTTTGTTCTAAAGCAGCTGAAACACATGTTTTTGCAGTGAGAACTGTTTTGAGCTGTCACTTACGCCAGGCATCTCCCATACAGGTTTCAGGGATATGGTTAAAAAGTCCCTTTCCCAGTGCTTGTGCTTTTAGCACGGAAAGCACAAGGATTTGCCAACCATATTGTGCCTTAATATTTATTTATTTTCTATCTTCAGAGAAGCATTCTGTATCATGCCAGTGAATCTGAGCACTGTAGCTAGGCCTGGACCAAGGGACCAAAGTCCAATGCCCCATAGCCCTGGATAGAACTGACCACCCAGAGAACTGCAGCAATGGGAAACAGGCCAGGTTTCATCATCTGGGCATGCCAGGGCCCTCTGCAGCATCCTTTATTCTTATTTTAAATAACATACCATTGTGGTGCTTATTTTTAAGTAAATGCATTTTAGCATCAGAAGCAAAACCTGTTTTGTTCCTGTAGTCATGCCAGTGCTGTGGTTTAAGTGACTTTAAAATGCAAAATTGCACTGTCTGTGCATTCTCAGCATTGCCTTTGGGGGGGGGGTTGGCAAGCTCCCCCCCCCAAGATAGAGATGGGCAATCTGTGACGCAGCTGACATTGCTGAACTACAGCTCCCATCACCTTTGGCCATTAAAGAAGTTTGTAGTTTAACTGGAAAAGATAGAAGAAACTGGTTGAAAAGGGAAGGATGTCAGCAGCACAAAACTTCCAGATAAAAGTCTGTCAAGCCAAAGGCATATACCACTTAGCAGACTTCTATAAAAATAACAAACTCTCATCGACACAAGAAATACAGGACAGACTAGGGGACACCCAAATACCCTGGCTAACACACCACCAATTACACGCCGCCTTAAACAATCCAGTAGTAAAATCAGCAGCAACAAGGCCCTTCACAACCTTTGAAATCCTCCTCCTAATAGCAAAGGGACATGGCAAGGGGATGGTATGCATAGTATACGAAATACTGCTCAAAATCCCACAAACCCCCTTGATGTAATCAAAAAACAATGGGAGAACAACATAGACTATGAAATTAATCCCACCCAATGGACTAGAATGTGGTCTAAACCCCCCTTTAAATCCATCTCAGCTAAAGAAAATAACTCGCCCTGAAACTCACTAACAGATGGTACCTAACACCAGGGAAACTAGGGCTGATATGCCCAGGATACTCACCAAAATGCTGGAGAGGCTGCACCTCCATAGGCACACACTTCCACATGTGGTGGGAATGTACCAAAATCCAACTCTTCTGGACATCAGTCATACAAGAAATATGCAAAATAAATAAGCAAGTATTAGAATTCACCCCAGAACTGGCCTTACTCAACATCGTGCAAGTTAATAATGCCCACTCACATTATAAAGAGCTCATAACCCACCTACTCTCAGCAGCCAGAAGCCTCGTGGCCAGACACTGGAAAGACCTTTCAGGAGTAAACATGGACAAATGGTATCAAACAGTATGGGAAACGGCCTTACTAGAAAAGCTAACCAATAAACTGAAACTGAAATGGGGATAAATAGAAGAAGATGCTCTCACTCCAGTATGGTTCCCCTTCATCACATACAGAGCCCAACAAGAATCTACCAACAGCATACAAATCATTCTGGCTAACCTGACCAAAAAAATCCACCCTCTCACACACATAAACAAATCTCACTACAGCCAACCAAAGACAACCAGCCAAACCCTAGGCTATCCCCAACCTCTCTCACCACCAAGGAAACATAAGAAGTGAACAGAAAGAGAACCCATACAAGTGATGCTGAAACAAAACCCCACACATACACCAAGTAGAAGAAAATAAGCGTTACCACCTGACCCCACCCCCTCACCATTCCTTCCCTCCCTCTTTCCCCTTCTTTTCTTACCAACCTTATACAGTACTGCATGCAACACTAATGTCTCACAACAAATGTAAATGATCTGTAGAAAACACAACTTGAGAAAAGAGACAATGCACATATTTTTCTTAAACTAAAATCTTTAATTTTTTTTAAAGGGAAGGATGTTATAGCATTTTTGTATGTCTGTAGACTCTTGTGCAATTTTCTTGATGAATCGTGAAGCATTTTACAAAATTTCGCCTTTGAATGCTGCTTGGGTAAAGCTATACTTTGTATCTGTTAAATGGAAGCAAAACATTTCTATAGGTTTCATAGTAGGACTGTTAAAAGATTGGCATAAGATACCAAATTCTGTCCCAATCTTATAGAAACTTTCATATGTTGGCTTATTGCACCAGCTACTGTCTCTTTCAGGAAACTACCTTAAGGATCCCTACACTTGACTGACTGTGCTCAGGCAAGATGAGATTGGCAAGTCCAAATTAATAGGGGCAAGGGGGCAATTACCAGCTAGTTAGGCTGGATAAATTTCAGGGTAATGATTTGTTGGTTATCCCCACTCACTGTGGCTGTCTTCAGTCTTGTAGAGTCACCTGCCTCTATAAGAGTGCAAGCTTATAAGCTTACAGGGGAAAGTGACTTTCTTTCAGAAAGGAAACCCACAGATGTAGCAAAGAGAACAGTACTGAAAAAATGGCATGTGAGAATCACAGTACACCAGAAATCAACAAAATTGATTTCCTCTACTTAGCTTGGACATCCTCATTGTAAACCCGGTGTGTTTCTTCATTTGCAAGGCACATCTTGGGGAATGCCAAGAAAGGCACTTCTAATTTTTCATTGATCAGAGGCTGTCCTTGCTCAATGCCGGTGTGGATAGCTGTTTGCTTGGCTTCTTTCTGTGTATGAAATTTTATGACTTGTATCATTCCCAAAACAAGATGATTTAAGTAGAGGATTTGGACATAATTCTCTTGGGCAGGTAAGCACCAAAGAGGTAAACTATACTTTGAGCACTGCTTCATATTAAATGCTGATGTTCAGGAGTAGGTGTGGTACATTGGAAAGGGTTCTCCAGCAACACCTGGGCTTGTCTGACTCAAACAGTTCTGTTAAAGCTTTGCAAAAGTTCTGTTTTTAATATAAAGTTACATGCATATTGGTGGGCCCAGCCTACAAGCATCTCATTCAGAGCGCATGCCAGCTGGCAGATGAGATGGGTGAGGTTCATAGTAGAAAAGTGCGGAGAGCATATATCTCGCAACAATTACAAATGTCTGTGCTTCTGGGAGGCAGGGAAAATTGAGGAAAAGCCAAAAAGTGCCTCCTGCATGATGTGTGGCAGAAGAGGATGGAGATGAATGGAAACACAATGTATTAGAAAGAGATGAGGTGGCAATCACAGTACCACAATCCTATCCCAGTAATATCTTTGGGCATCTTTGCTAGGCAACCCTCAGAGAGTATCTGCTCTGAGGTGTTGTCAGCCATGCCTATTCCTGAGTGAACTCTAGATTAAAAGCAGGGTGTGCTTAACTGAACAAGGACGGAACAGGACAAACATGCCCCACCCCAGAGCCATTTGGGTGCAGAGTCCCAGAGGGCACTTTCCCACTCCCTCCTCACACAGTACATTGCTTGCTCTTTGTAACTCAAGCTGAATTGTCTTGGAAAACCTTGGTGCTGTTTCTGCCAGTTTCTGAAAGAAGCTGTTTTCCCTGAAGAGAGCATGTGTAGAGCCCCAGTACTGAGCCCCAGAATAACTGCTTCCAGGTGCTTATACTGTGCCACCAGTTATCCATATGAAGTGCATCTCCACCCACTATCTTTGGCTTTTGTGCCTCTTGTCCATAAGACTTGATTTTGGGTTAAACATTCTACAGAACATGTTGTGCACAGTCCCAACCTTTTCCTCCCTTCCTGGCTGTGAAAGGAGAACTTAACTGGCACTAGGATCTTTGTGTGAAAAGATAGCAGATTTGCCTATGAGCTGTGTGTGGTGTGTTCTAGGTTTAGTTAAACTAACTGATTTGCAACTTGGGAAACTTTAGTGCTTTGCATTGTTTAGGGTTAGTGTTGGAGGAAGGGCAGTGTTCTTGTGCGTTTAACAGTGGTGGCAGGCAGAATGTCAGCAGGTTAACTTGTTCTAGTACGGAAATACTAGGAACTTACGGTAGTTAGCATAACTTTTGATGACCTCCTTCTTTGCAGACCTCAGTAGTATGGAGGTCAGAATCCCACTGTAAGATAGAATAATCACTCGAGGGAGGGAGGCTTGTGCGATGTTGTGGGTTGGAGAAATTTCAGTTGCCTAAGGCCAATGTAGTCCGGTATCCTGTCATTGTAGTGACCAACCAGATTCCTTTGGGGAGCCCACAAGCAACACCTGAGTGCAACAGCCACTCTCCCCGTATACTCCCTAGCAAGTGGTATTCAGAGGCATACTGACCATGACAGTTTTGAGGGAAATAACTTACTGCCTTGCAGATCTTTTGGACTACATCTTTATCACCTTAGCTAGCAGAGCTGTTCTGACTGGTACTAATGGGTGTTGTCATCCAAAAACAACTGTAGGGCACCAGTTGGGGAAAATGAGTGTAAAGTAACATCTGTGTCTGTCTCCAGAACACCTCTGTGGTATTAACTTTTTGTCAAGTTCTTCCTCAAGCTTCACTTTTTTATGTGAAGCCCTTCTTCCCCAAGTCTTTTCTAACAACTGCAAAGGTAGCTAACCGCACTTACCCATTGTCATCTGCTGCCCTTGCCTTCTTCCACTGCTTCCTTCTATGTGTTAGACTTTAGAATAGATTGTAAGGATCTCATTTGCTATCATACTTCACCTACATTCAGTGGTGGAGCTTCATGCTCTGGCACCGGGGGGTGGAGAGCAGGCGGAGCGGGACTGGCATGTGTCCCGGGGGGGGGGGGTGTGCCACCCGCAGGCATGTGGCATGCATCCTGGGGGCATGGCACACGGCCTGCGGGGGCGTGGTGCCCAGCATGGGCGGGGGGGGGGAGCCGCGATAGCACCCTACCGGGATCGCGCTGCTGGGGGTGGTGCGCTCCCCCCGCACTCCTCTTCGTCCGCCAGTGCCTACATTAGCACTCTGTTAGAAAGTAGGTAGCCATGAGGGAAGGGATGCTTTCTATGGCTGAAATTTTTCCAACTGCATAGGAGAGAGTGAAAGCGGCTTCTTTGGCATGGAAGTAGGGCTTGCCATTTGATATGGGAGGTGCCTTTCATTCCTCCCAGGAAAGTCTGAGTATTTGGCACATCAAACTTCATTTAAAAACATCATTTTCTGTCTGTCCTGGTGAGGACAGTTTGCCCCCAGCTTGCTGCCAAATTCCAAACATTTGAGGAGTTCCAAACAGGTACTAGCAACCTGGCATTTAAGAAGCACACCAGAGGTTCCTGATAAACAGTCAATATGTGCTGTCAAAATAGTATTTGCTTTAAGATGGCTGATGTGTGAGGCCTTTATTGGTTTTTCCTCTGCCCCTCATCACAGAACTTAGAATCATAGAATTGTAGAGCTGGAAGAGACCCTGAGGCTCATCTAGTCCAATCTCTGCAATGCAGGAATATGCAGCTGTCCCATATGGGGATTAAACCTGCAACCTTGGCATTATCAGCACCACACTCTAACCAACTGAGCTATCCAGGTTGAGGTCATAAAATATATTTATAATTCAAAAAGTTTGAATTAGGGTTGGGTGAGGGCAGTGGCGTAGGCCTACCAGGGGGGGGGGGCGATGGGGACGGAGTGCCCTGGGTGCCAGCCTGGGGGGAGGGTGACACTCGGCGCCACCCCCCACTCCCAAGCCACCGCCCGCCACCCCTTCCGTGTGGCGGCGGCAACTTTAAGACTGCAGCGTGCGAGCAGCAGCCTTAAAAGTTGCCACCGCACGGAAGAGGTGACGGCTGCTCGCGCCCGGCATCTTGGGTGGAGTGTGCATGTCTGCACATGCGCACTCCATATTGGATGCTGCGCGTGCATCATGACAGGGCGTGCGCTAGGGAGCAGCCCCCCGCCCCCAGGGGGGTGCCTCCGCGTTTTCCGCTCCAGACGGCAAAGCAGCTCCCTACGCCACTGGGTGAGGGAAGAGTTGAGGGTTGGCAGAGACTGAGCATTAATAGTAAGAGCCTGTTCAAGACTGTTACCCCATTAAAACTGTACTATCTACTAACTACACTTCAATACAAATTAGAACAAAGGGTGGGGAAAGTATTTTCAAATTTGGTGCTTGATCAAGTAACTGAGATGCTGTTGCCTCCCCACTTCCCACACTCAAGCAACCACTTACCACAGGGCTCAGCAAACTTTTTCATTGGGGCTGATCCACTGTCCCTCAGACCTTGTGGGGGGGCCGGAGTATATTTTGAAAAATATAAATACCCTGCAAGCCGGTCCCACAGCTGCTTCTGGACCTGGAGGAGGAACGCACTCTGCATGCGCTCAGAAGCGTGTCTTGGCGCTGCCCGCCCACCAGCGTTGTTGACGAGCAGCAGCCGCTCCATCAGCCCGTTCCTGCGGAGCTCCCAGGTGGCGTGCACCACACGCTGTGGCCCGTTGTCCAAGGCCAGGTTGGTGGGCAGGCCATGCCACACGGAGCACCGGGCAGGCGGCGTACAGCTCACCCTCCAGCTGCTCCAGCGTGGCCACTGAGCGTGCCACCAGCAGCAACGCCGAGCCAGGTGTGGGGCCAGCAGGTGCACCAAGCTCTGGCTGAAGCCCTGCGACGCGCCTGTCACAATGCCCTTGGCGTGGCCCAGACCTGCCGCCTGCCCGCCGGCCTCTCTGTCCATGGCTGTGCCAGGTTTACCTCAGTGCGTGGGCGGCGAGGCTTCGGATTGGCCGCAGGAGCTTTCTGCAGCCAATCCGAAGCCGTGCCAGCATCGTGGAAGTCAGTCCCCATGCGGTGAGGCATCCGTAGCTTCTTTGCCAGGAAATGCTGCACTGTGCTGGTTTAGCTCAGCGCAGGAACTGACTGAGCGGGTGGCAGGGTCCGTGGGCCAGATTTACGAGCTTGGTGGGCTGCATCTGGCCCCTGGGCCGTAGTTTGCTGACCCCTGACTTACCACAAATGATCAAGAAGGCTTTGTGGTTGGTATGGTATCTGATTTCGTAATCAATCAGTTATATTGCTATATTTGTTTTTGAACAAACAACACACACTCACATATATGGGGTATGTAGATTTTGGGCAACTCTGCCCAGATTTTCTTGTTTGACCTCTCAGGACTCCTCTTGTGTTTTAATTGCTGGCTTTTGTTTTCTTCTACTTTGGGTCCTGATGTCTCTTACTGACTAGATTTAACACAAAATAAAAAAATTAAAAAATCCTTCCAGTAGCACCTTAGAGACCAACTAAGTTTGTTCTTGGTATGAGCTTTCGTGTGCATGCACACTTCTTCAGAACTAGATTTAGCTATTATTGTACATAGAAGCCAAGTATGATAAGTCTGTTGCACCAGAAGAGCACTGTGCTGAAACTGTTTTTTTAAAAACTCTATAAAGCCGTAAGTAGCTCCAGCTCTCTATAATTTTACAGACAGTCTCCTTCCATGTATTCCATGACAACCAGCAATTAGAATGAAATTGGATTGCCGTATTAGTAGCTTCATGAAACACACATGTACTATGTCCAAATCGCGAGGGTATAGCAAGAGGCATTCAAGGTGGCTGTTCGTCCCTCTGAACTCTCGCTGAAACATGGGCTTTTTTGTTTTGCAAAGAGGATCTATGAGTAGCCAGAGATTAAAACAGTAGGAAGGTATTTAAATTGATTGTGTCACTCTGATGTATTTTATCTCTTTCAAAAACAAGTGGATTATCTGCTCCGCCACACAGAGCCTTGGAGGTGTAGTGGAGTGCTTGGACTATAAATCTAGAAACATGTAATAGAAAGCACTTCTCACTAGTATTCTCAGCAAAATGTAGAAAAACCAAGCCTACCTAATAACGCCCTGTGGTGGCTTGTTTTTGTGAATGTTCAGACAGCCTTTGTGTGTGGTTGAAAAAGTGCTGTTGGGTCAGTTTGTCACAGAGCAATACAGTAGGGGGAAAGTGAGTGTTGGAAACATGTTCACTAACTGGGAGGCTGCAAACCCTCAATTTGCGTTAAATACCATTTAGTTAGAAATATAGTTGAGTAGTCATATGGTAGTTCCAAGCTTTCTGCTAGTTTTATCTTTTCGCCAAGTTTGCTTTGGGTGCTCCAAAGATTGCTTCCTCCATAACAACAACAACAACAACAACAACAACAACAACGATAATAATAATAACAATCCTTTATTTCATCTGTAGTTTCAGGACTAGTAATTCTAAACTGGGCAACCCTTGAACTCTGGATTTTTAGAGAACTTTGTGTTGGGGTTCTACCTTAACAGCCTCCTGGATATTCTTACTGGGGTGACTGTGGCTAAGTTACTGGGTTGCCTGAGCCACAGTCTAGTGCTGAGGGGACATTGCTTGGTGGTAGAACATTGCTTTGCATGCAGAAACCCCCAGGATCAGTCTCCAGATAGAACTGGAAATGACTGTTGTCTGAAACCCCAGAAGGTTGTTGCCAATCAGTATAGACAGTACAGTAATGAGCTAGATGAACCCAGGGGTCTGTCTTGGTCCAGCTGTCTGTGCTGTCTGTGCTGTCTTGGTCCAGCTGTCTGTGCTGTCATGCCTTGGTTTCTGAACTTATTAAAATCAACACACTAAAACATACTGTACAGTATTATCTTCATCAGAGAAGCTAAGGCTTGATGGTTTCATCCTGTAGTTCCAGAACAGTTCTGCTGTTGGGCCGAGGACATCTCTTGATGCAAGGCTTAGCACACTGTGGTTCTGTCTGAGGAGGCCCATTAAAGGTAAAGGTAAAGGGACCCCTGACCATTAGGTCCAGTCGTGTCTGACTCTGGGATTGCGGCGCTCATCTCGCGTTACTGGCCGAGGGAGCTGGTGTACATCTTCTGGGTCATGTGGCCAGCACGACTAAGCCGCTTCTGGTGAACCAGAGCAGCACATGGAAACGCTGTTTACCTTCCCGCTTCTTGCTAGGTGGGCAGGAGCAGGGACCGAGCAACGGGAGCTCACCCCGTCGCGGGGATTCGAACCGCTGACCTTCTGATCAGCAAGCCCTAGGCTCAGTGGTTTAACCCACAGTGCCACCCACGTCCCTGAGGAGGCTCGTTACTCAGAAACAAAACCTTACTACTATTCCTAGGAAGTTACATGCTGTTCTATTTATTATTTTTTTATATAAATCTTTATTAATATTACACACAAACATAAATAACATAAATAACAAATCATACAAGACGAAAAACATTACGGTAAAAGAAACACATACAGTAAACAAACAAACAAATGTTACAATTAACTAACAACTTAAAATCAATAACTTCCAATCATACTCACTATAGCATTTATGCTATCCTTATTTTCTTACACAGATTTATAAGTTATATATATATCTTAATCAGAGAAACTAAGGCTTGATGGTTTCATCCTGTAGTTCCAGAACAGTTCTGCTGTTGGGCCGAGAACATCTCTTGACGCAAGGCTTAGCACACTATGGTTCTGTCTGAGGAGGCCCGTTACCCAGAAACAAAACCTTACTACTATTCCTAGGAAGTTACATACTGTTCTAAACCTCTTGGTTTCAAGTCACTCTGAAGCATGTGGAGCCGAAGTCTTGTGGTTATGCAATTAAACTGCAGTCATTCTTTTTGGGGAGGGAGGGTTGCTCCTGTTGGTCAGCTGGTTGACTCACTCCCTGTGGGGCGGGACTGTGTGGCAACTTGCAGCTTGTAAACCACTGGGAGGGAAAATAATTATTCCATTCTAAATCAAGGGCAGCTATGGCACGACTATGGTGGTGGGTTTTTTCTTATTTCTTATTTGCAAAAGCTGCAGAAGAGATCTTTGGAAGCCACAGACCTCCAGGCTGGTATAACTGTTGCAAAGGCTTTGAAAACAGCATTGTGTATTGGAATACACAAACTTCTGGTTGTGTAGGCACAGTTGGGGTTAATGGCCAGTTCATGGAATTGCTTATGCTGTCACTAAGTCGGTGATCCAGCATGCTTCCCAGTTTGGAACAGAAATCAGCATTTTCAGGGTTCCCCCATGTGCTAAAAGAGGCCTAGGGAAGTTGAAGTTGAGGACTTGTGTTCTAAAGGCCTCAGCTGGGCTACCTTCTATTTCTCTTGGGTTTGATGGGAGAAGTAAGCTATGGGGATAGTTCTCTGAATATTCCACACAACTGGAGTTGGAATCTTCCATTGTTAATGCCATCTTGGAAATTGATCTGATGTTGGCCATTGTGTTACTCATCAGCCGAGATGGCCACCCAGAAGAGACGTGAATGTGGCACAACAGTGATTGGGTTGGCAGTCAAAAGCTGATGATTGCAAATCAGTTTAGAGTAGGAAACAATGTTAGAAACTCAGATAAATAAACTAGGTGCCAAATGGCTCCTTAAACCAAGGTTGCAGTCGCCAAAATGGAATGTCTAGTTGCCATATTGGGGCCAGATGGCTCTAAAGTCTAATTTTTCAAATGATGGACTGAATGTGATTGATTCTCAGTTAAACATCTGGCTGGTTCAGATGTTTGAACTTTGATAACTTAAAGAAGAAAAGTCACTTGATTCGGGCACAGTCCACATATATATTGGCCTATTCCAATCTCTCTCTTTTTTTAAATGGTAACTGCTCCTGCTCAGGCTGCACAGAAAAAGCAATTTGGTTCCAGAAATTTATTCTGATAGTGCAGATAAAATATAACTGACAGAATTCTACAGGATGGGGTATTAATGTGTGAAAGCAGTCCAGATCCAATGATCCCCAGGTGGTGGAGGTGCCATCCTGGTGCCCAGGCATCTTTACTTGGTCACAAGTGATCGGAAGCCAGATGCAAAATGCACCTGGCGCCTGGCTAATTTTGAACACTGGTAGGGAGGCAAAGGACACACATGCGGAGGATTGAAAGAACAACTTTTTACGTAAATGTCTTACTGCAATTTTTATAATAAAGGAAAACATGCAAATTGTTTGCAGAAAATAGGATAAAATATAAAAGAAGGAAATAAAAAGGGAAGGGGCAAAAACAATAAGGAGCATACAAACATAAAATGCATATTCATGTTCTCAAATATTCTTTGCACTCAAGTAAATGATTACAGTTTCATTTCAATGAATTTGTAAAGACATTAGAAATTATCCCAAAGTATCCCTCAGTAATGATGCTCAGGTCAGTGGTGGTCTTCAATCATGTTACATTTGCGGCACATAAGAAAGAAAGGAAAAGCAACTTTCCTGGAAAGTGCCTTTTTTGTTGGTTGGATTACATCTCTGTCTCATTTGTTTAGATAGTTTTTCCATGAGGGCAGCTGTGAAAGGACAACTCACTGCATGACTGTTGGCTCACTGCTGTACCCTGCTTCCTGGATACTCCTTCATTTTTGTTGGTTTGAACTTCCCAAGCAGAAGTTCCCAAACATCTTTGCTTACAGTGGGAAAGGCAAATTGCCTTTTCTGTCACCTTGGTCTCTGATGCCAGTCTTAAAATGCTGGGTGCAGTTTCTTTTTTTCCTAGATTGGTGTAGAAAAAAGGCATGTTCATGACTTTTATGCCAAGCAGTACCCCTTCCTTTTTGTTTTTGGCTAAAGTCTATGTTGAGCAAGGACACAGAAACTGTGACAACTTCCCCCTCCCCCAGATCTTGTTGGTCTTGAATGCCCATCACTTATAAACCAATATGACCAGTGGCCAAGGTTGATGGGAGTTACAGACCTGAAATTCAGTGTGGGGCTTCATGAGAGAGGGCATTCTCAGTCCAGGCTCCTCTATTATGGAATCTGCCCCCCCCCTCAACAAGGCTGGCACACACTACTATGCATTTTGTGATTTTACCTAGGCCTTTGGATTAATTATTGCTGCTGATTTGCTCTGAATGTTAACTCTTTTCATTAATAATAATAATAATAATAATAATAATAATAATGTGTTATGGTGCTTAATGTAACTCTCTGGGATGCACATTTTTTAAAAGTGGACTTTCCATAGTTTAAGTAAATAAATTAAATATGGGGAGAGAGTAAAAGATTGTCCATATCTGCTTGAGAGAGAAGAATGGTCTAATGCAGGGTTTCCCAAACTTGGATCTCCAGTTGTTTTTAGACTATAGCTCCCATTATCCCTAGCCAGCAGGACCAGTGGTCAGGGCATAGCTGTCAACCTTTCCCCTTTTTGCGGTAAATTCCCTTATTATAGCATTGGGAAACAGCAGGGAGGGTTGACAGCTATGTATATAGCAGTGGGGAACAGCAGGTAGGTTGATAGCTATGGGTCAGGGATGATGGGAGTTGGAGTCCTAATGCAGCTGGAGACACACACGTTTGGGAAACCCTGGTCTAATGGGTTGTATGGGAATGATGCTAACACACTGCCCTTTCCCACTTCCTCCCAGAACTCCATCCGACACAACCTCTCCCTGCATAGCAAGTTCATTAAAGTGCACAACGAGGCTACAGGGAAGAGCTCTTGGTGGATGCTCAATCCAGAAGGTGGCAAGAGTGGAAAGGCCCCGCGGAGGAGAGCGGCCTCCATGGACAACAGCAGCAAGCTGGTCAAGCCCAGAGGAAAAGCCCCTAGGAAGAAGGCAGCCATGCCAGTGGCCCCAGAATCTACTGCCGACAGCCCAAGCTCCCAGTACTCCAAGTGGCCTGGCAGCCCTTCTTCCAGAAGCAATGAGGACTCTGATGTGTGGACCAGCATCCGGCCTCGGACCAGCTCCAATGCAAGCACCATCAGTGCAAGGCTTTCCCCCATCCTAACTGAGCCAGATGACCTTGGAGACGAGGAGCTCCTTCCATCCCTTGTCTTCTCCAGCACATCTAGCAGTGTCCCACCCACAGTGACAGAGGAGCTGGAACTCATTGACGGCCTGAATCTGATGTCATCAAGCTCATCCTTGCTGTCGACTCAGCAGCCTTCTCCAAGCGGTCTGGCACAGAGGAATCCCAGTTTCTCCTTGCGAAGCCAGAGCTCAGCTGCTCAGGCGTCGTCATTTGGCAGCTCCCTCTTCAACCCTGTTGATATTTCTCTGCACAGCTCTGCCAGCCACTTCTCTGGCCCACAGACCCTGGAAGCCCTCCTGACATCCAACTCGCCACCACCCAGTGATGTGATGATGACACAGGTGGATCCGATCCTCCCGCAGAGTGGAGGCAGGTTGAACAGCCAGACTTTTCTGCTTCTGGGTGAGCAGTCCTCCAAAAACAAGATGAGGCCAGTTAACCCATTAAGAAAGCCTCCGGAGCAGCAGCTGGAGTCAGTTGGCACTGCTTCCTTGCCGACTGCATTTTCAATGGCATCTCCTCAGAATACAGTCAGCCTGTCAGCTTTGAAGGCATCGGGCTCCACACAGCCTGCCCAGGTGGTCCAGCTGGGCACCCAGCCATTTCTGTCTGCAGCTACATTTGCCCCTTGTGGAGGCAGTCAGGACAGATTGCCCAATGATTTGGACGTTGATATGTACATGGAAAATCTTGAATGTGATGTGGATTACATAATCAACACTGACCTCATGGATGGAGAAGGACTGGACTTCAATTTTGAACCCATTCCATCTGCTCCCAGTTATCCCAACACGTCACAGGCCTCCAACCATACCTGGGTACCCAGTTAACTTCAGGATTGACAAAGGTAGGTGGATGTATGCAACCCACACTTCTCCAGCCTGGTGCCCTCCAGATGTTTTGGACTACAACTCCAATCAGACCCATGGCCATTTTGGATTACATTCTGGCCTAGTTGTAGTCCAATACATCTGTAGAGCATTTGGGAATGCTGCTATACCCTTAAAAAAGATGCTTTGTTAAAGGCAGTTGAAGCCCCACCCCAATCAATATATTGTTTGTCCCAACTTCATAGTAAAGGAACAGAACCCTACTCTTTCCTATTTCAGATTGTCGCAGGTTCAGAAAAGTCACAGTGGTGAGAGTTACCCCTACTATCATGAGTGAGCTAGTAGTAAATCACATAAAATAAGTGAAGTTAACTCATTATTAGAAAAACAACAACAGGATCTGCACAGGAGTGTCAGGCCTAATGAGCATTAGCAACTTTTCTCTGGTAGGTCTTGCCCCTATGAATCAGCTGCAGAAACTGAAGATCCCTCCTTCCCACAGCTGCCTAATTCCCCTCCTCGCCAGGGTTTCCCCAAGCAATCTGAGACTGTGCCTACATGGCACTAATTTACGGCCTCAGCCCATTATACCTGAAGGAGCATCTCCACCACCATTGTTCAGCCTGGACACTGAGGTCCTCCTCCAAGCGTCTTCTGCTGGTTCCCTCACTGTGAGAAGTGAAGTTACAGGGAATCAGGCAGATGTCAAGGAGATAAAGAACTACATAACTTTTAGAAGACCTCTGAAGGCAGCCCTGTATAGGGAAGTTTTTCATTTGATATTTTACTATGTTTTATATATGTTGTAGGGACATGGGTGGCACTGTGGTCTAAACCACAGAGCCTAGGGCTTGCTGATTGGAAGCTCGGCAGTTCGAATCCCCATGACGGGGTGCACTCCCGTTGTTCAGTCCCTGCTCCTGCCAACCTAGCAGTTCGAAAGCACATCAAAGTGCAAGTAGATAAATAGGTACCGCTCTAGCAGGAAGGTAAATGGTGTTTCCGTGCGCTGCTCTGGTTCTCCAGAAGCGGCTTAGTCATGCTGGCCACATGACCCGGAAGCTGTCTGCGGACAAACGCTGGCTCCCTCAGCCAGTAAAGCGAGATGAGCATGCAACCCCAGAGTCGTCCGCGACTGGACCTAATGGTCAGGGGTACCTTTACCTTTTAGCACAGGGATAGTCAACCTTTTTATACCTACCGCCCACTAATGCATCTTTCTTGATGGTAAAATTTCCTTACCGCCCACCAGTGCTTGATGGAAGGAGGATTCAGCTTGTGCCATAGAATCCCCTACCGCCCACCTAGAACCCTGAAACACCCACTAGTGGGTGGTAGGAACCAGGTTGACAATCCCTGGTCTAGAGGGTGGGGGACTAGGATGGATCCAACGAGAGTTTTCCTGCAAAATCAAATGGCAGCAGAGGGGAGTTCTTAGGTTCATAGCAGTGGGGAGGCTTAAAACTCCACCAGTGCAGGGGGACCCACACAGCAACTATTCACATTTTTCAAAATAAATGTAATAAATGAATGCTAAACACACTACTGTAATTCATTTAAAACCATGTGTTTGACCCCCTTCTCCCAAAGTATTTGCCCTAGATTTTGTGAAGTGAAAGCCTGTCCACAACCTCATTGTGGAAGCAAGTTTGTAAACGTGTGACTTGGATTCTGGGAGGGTTGAGAGTGGGCAAATTATTATTTTATTGGATTTCTTAGCCACCCTTCACCATGGGGTGCCAGGGTGAGTCACAACAATTAAAAAATACGACATTAAAACCACTTCAGACAGATTACAATCATGGGAATAAGGTGGGCCCTAAAATATATATCTTAGGTGTCAAAGGCCAGGGTAATGGGGAGTGTATTTAGGATCTGACAAAAAGTACGTAATGAATGTGCCAGACACACTTCTGTGATGAGGGTATTTCACAACTTAGGGGTTGCCACAGTGGATGCCCTTTCCTGTGTTGCCCTCCACCAACTTCTGAGGCCACCTTCCATTACCACCACCTCATGCAAATGTCTTTAGATAGGATTGTGACTTGTTAGATGGTGGTTTATTGTGCCTAGCTCTAAACCTGCTTTAATGTCACTGGGTTTACAGCATAAATAGCAGCAACTGACATCCAGATGGTTGTGTCAAAGGTGCCTTGGGGCTCTCTGTTCTAGCAAAGCATTTGGCCTCCCAGGTTTCTTGTGTTCAGAGCATTGTCCTCCATCCTGAGTCACAATGAGGTTGTAGAGCAGGTGTGGGGAACCTGTAGCCCTCCAGGTGGTGATGCTTCCACTGCCCATCAATACCATCCAACATGGCCCATGGGTTAGATATGATGGGAGTTGTAGCCCAATGACATCTGGAGGGCCACATGTTCCACACTCCTGATGTAGAGTAGAAATGTGCCTCCAAACTCTCCTTTCCTTCTCTGTTATAGACAGGAGTCTTTCCTTAAGAATGAGTTCCTAATCAGGTTGGCAAAACAGAGCTGAATTGTGTATGGTGGGTGTTGGGAGCAGGATTTCCTAAAATGCTTATGCCCTCTGTACAGCACAAGAAATCCTGCTTCTTCCTCAAAAGGAGGGCGATATATGGGTATTATGGAGTTCTTCCCTGCTGGCTATTTTCCTTATGTCTTGTAAGTTATTGATGGCCACATTCTTCCAGCCAGGCATTTTTGTGTGTGACAGTACTTACCAGTATATACCGTAGTGCTGGCACCTCTTGTTTTGCTGCCCATGGCAGCCACTTTGTATGGGCACCCCACAGCACTTGTTTTTTTTGGACTTCTGTTTAGAAAATGAGCAAACCAATAAAGTTATCAGTAAAAGCTGTTAGCAACAAATATTTAAAACATTCAAACACCATTGACATAATAAAAAGAAAACAGAATAAAGCATTATGCATGCCTGGATAGGCTTGCCTTACCTAACAAAAATGCTTTAAGCAGGTGCTGAAAAAAGCACAGTGTCTGTAGGCAGGGAGTTTCAATGCCACCCACCTATCATATGGCATCAGACAATTCAAAGTTACAGGAGCAGGCACTGGCTTATTGCCAATCTTAGTACTGTAGTCCCACAGTGCCATGATTGGGAGATGGGTTTCTGCTAGCTTTTCAGTGACAAAAAGCTGCCCTAAGACTGGAGATAACCTTATTGGATCTCAGCACTGTGATGCTAACGCTAAGACTCGAGATAAGAGCTCCCTTATCTCCACTCTTGGCACTTAGGATGTAGATCAGATAATAAATCTCCACTATGCATGTAAAGTGACTGACAGCTGGGCATCATTTGCCCAAAAGGGCCTTGTGGGCCAAATTCAATGGTCTGGCAGTCCTAATTATTCATGCAGGCTGGACATTGCCAACTGCTGCTGTGGCAAAGATGGAAATTGACCAATTATGAAATGCTTTTATTTAAGGATCAGCCAATTGTGGACAAGCACATAAAAATTATGTTGCCTTCAAAAATGTGCCATGTGTGGCCTAAAAGAAAAAAGGAGTCAACCTTTGTAAAGAACTTGTGAAGCTGTCTTATTCAGATTCATTGGAGAAAATCCACTATTGTCTACTCAGAATGGCTGCAGTTTTCCAGGATCAGACAGAACTCTTTCCCAGCTGTGCTGCCTGCGAATTCTTTACCTGGAGGTGCTGTGGAATGAGCCAGAGCCTATTGCATTCCATGCATTCAGTGTGCTATCATTTTGCAAGGGCCCCTTTCCATACTTCTCTGCCTGATCACCTGGATGCAGTTACTACCACAGGCAGTAAGGTGATTGACAGTCTGTTTGTAGATTCAGAACAGTAACTTCTCTGTAGCATTGTTTTCATAGATTTAGTGCCTGCTTAGGTCTTCAAGACAGTATTGCTAGCAAGCCACTTCACATGTTTGATTCTGTTTCATACTTATTTTTGAGGATGACCAGGACATGGCAGAGAAGATGAGTTAATCCTCTCCCCCTCCCTCCTGGCCCAAAACTAGGGTAACCAGAAGTGTACGATACTTGTGGCCATATGACAGATGTGATGGGCAGCTGTGAGTTGTTGCTCTGTCTCACACCATCCCTCATGCCTTCCTTGAGTTCTGCTGAACTCTGATTTCTATTGCCATGTGCAGATAAAAGGGTGCTTCGGATGGAAGGTGCTAATGGGCAGAGGGTGCATATATGGAAGAAGGAGACTTCAAGGAAGTTTGAGCAGAAATGATACTGAAGGCAGAATGAGCCTACATGACAGGATGCATTTGAGGCCTTAAACCAAGAGGTGAAAAGAGTCTGGGCTTCCAAGAGGTTGTAGTAATTACACAGTGCACAATCCCTGGGGCTTTGGGGCTAGAAGCAATCTGACAGTTGTGGATTAATATGGAGCCTCTGTTGGGGGCAGATTAACCTACATTTGCCTGGTGTGGGAGTCTTGAAGCTCGCAAACCTCTGTGGATTCAGGCTTTGGCTCTAAACGGGGAATCAGACCTTCAGAAATGGAGGTGCTCAAGGAACAGTGATACTAAATATCTGTAAACCGGAGTTCCCTCAAGGCTGGATGTGTCTTACTCTGTTGTGTATATTTTCTGTTGTGCATCCATGCACAGTAGTGCACTAAGCATCTTATCTCTCCCCCCCCCCCCCACAGTGCCCTTCTGGTCCTGGAGTTATTGCACTCCCAGAGGAGTCTGGAATGCAAGGAGCACCTGGTGTCCGTCTTACTGTTCTGCAAACCAGCTGGAAGCAAGGGCGAAGCAAACGGCAACTGGAAGAGAGAGAGATCCTGTTAAGTGCCACGTCTTTTCCTGAGCCTACTGTTAAGCCCTGCAAGCCCAATCCAGGAGCCTGAGAAGAGGCCCAGGAAGTGCTCCACCCATGGCCAAAGACACTTCCTGCCCTTCATAAGCATTCTCCAGATTGATGGGGTTTTGGCCTGGCCGTGATAGGTCAGAGAGCTGTCTGAAGGGGGAGGGCTTTGAGCTGGCATCACCCCTCCAGCTGATCTTAGTCTCAACTCCCCTTTGACTTGACACCCTGTGGATGGGGTGAGAAGATGGTCTGTGAATCATGTGGCTGTCTGAGTCGAGAAGTCCCTCCCCTCTTGAGCACTTCCCTTGTTCCTTTTCTGATGGGAGCAGGTGGTGAGGAGGAGGAGGCTGAGGGAAGTAAAGTTGCCCTGTTTGGGGTGGTGGGGAGAAGCTGTATAGCTCATTATTGACTGCACCTGACCTACAGGTGCCTTCTGGAAGTTAAGGCCCAGTCTGACCTTGTGAAGCCCTCACCTATGTGTTCTTGTGCAGCACTTCCCTGAAACAGTGACTCCCCCAAAGCAGGCAAGCAGGTGCTAAAAGCTGTTGCTAAGAAACCAAAATGACTTCTCTTTGGGTTTGTTTCTGGGCTGTTTTGTGTTGCAGCTGAGAAATGGAAAACCCGTATCTGGCCTTAACCAGAGCCCTGATCTGCATTTTCCCTTCTTTTTTTTAGTCCAGAAGGGCATTTTTCTACAGATGAACTATTTTGGAGGTTGCTTTTTCTTCTCCTCCTCCCCTGATATGGGCAGAAGGCAGGACTTTCTGTGGCAGCCTTCAAATCATATTATTTGTGTCTCTGTATTATGAGTGCCTTTCCTTCCCTCAGAGATGGCGCTACTGGCAGTAGCTGTTGCTTTTCAAAACTGCATCAAGAAGAATGTGGCAACTCCTTGGGTGCATTTGCTGGGGGTGGGGGTGGGAATGGGAATGGGGAGAGAAGGGCATGGAAGCAGCTTTGTTCTTCGGAACTGGGGCAGGTGGTGGAGTTGCACGTTATAGATAATTACCTGCAAAGCTAGCAGCAGATTAAATAGAAGCTTTTGTAAACCTTGGCGCGGGGTTGGGAAGAACTGTCTATATTTTAATGCAGAATCCTATGACATTATTGGCTAAAAGTGCAGCCTGTTTTCTTGCAGCTTTACACCTTTTGATACCAGACGAAACACTAAAGCACACAAGGCCCAGGGATGGGTCTGAAGATGGGATTATAGGACAGCTACCCTGCTGGGGGGACGATGAGGAGGGGTCCTCCTTGCAACCTTGTGCTTTTCAGTAGCTAATTATGAATTGCCAGCAGGACATGTTGGGGTCTTCTAAGCCTTAGAATAGCTGGGTCACAGCTGCCACTGTGGATGCCTTTTGAGCCCTTGCCCGCTTTGTGCAGAGCCCTGGCAGAGTGGCAGCTGGCTCAGGCCTACCTCTGCTCAGCTACTGTGATGGCCTTGGGTGGCTTGCCTGCTGTGAGCTTTTGCTGTTAAGCCTGGGAGGCAGAACAAATAAAATAACATCTAGGATTCTGAGGGTTGGGGGACCACTTTATTGCCATGAGAAAAGTACCTTGAGGAACCAGGGAAACGCTAGAGGAGATCTGGTAGCTCCTTGGATAGATGGGAGAATTCAGGGTGTCAGAAATGGGGACTGTGGGTGGATTCCTGTCTGGTATGGGCCCGCTCAGGAAAGGGGCGATATTTGCAGGCTGTCATTTCTGCCCTGGGCATGTTATGTTTGGAGTCTCACTTGAGCTACTGTAGGCGGGTGGGAGCAGGTGAGGCTTCAGCCCCTTGCAGCACTCTCAGGAAGGGCAAACAGCACGAGCCTTCTCTTCAGCCCCTTACTTTCTAAAAAACTTTCCTCAGAGTCTTCCTTAGGTTAACAAAGGTCCTTTGTGGTTAGCACAGGGCAAAGGGTGTGTTCTGAGGCACATGTGCAGAATGTGTCATCTAGGGAGGCATGACTTGAGGAAGCACCCAGGCTCCCCCCTGCTTGCAGCAGCAGCCCTGGTCCTTGGTAGCACGCTCTTGCTGTTTCCTGGTGTGGCCTCCAAGCGAGTCACACTAGGTGTTTGCATGTTCAGCCCAGGCCCTGTCACCTCCCCTAGCTTGGATGGACCTCCTGCCCTCTCCCAGTACACATGCAGAGCAGTTCCCTGACAGCCATTGCAGTAGTAGTAAGCCTGACTTGAAAAATGAGGGAAGCCAGCAGAGTTGAGCGGCAAGTGCTATGCAGTGGCAGGAACTAACCTGCTTCTGAATCAGGTTTGCTCAGGGAAGTCCCCTGCCTCACTTTGCATGGCAGGCCTCAGGCCAGGTTGGGCTCGGGGAAGAAGCATATGTAACATGAAGGACTACATCCTCTAACTTAGAGTTGGTTAATTGTGTAAGAACTGCCACTGCTCTGCTTCACTGCTATGCCTAAGGTGGGCAACATCAAAGCCCATGGGCCATTCACAATAAAAAAGGGCCAGTCGGTGATCTAAAGTACATGAAGGATGAACTGATCTGCATTAAGCAATTGTGAGCAGCCTCCCAGAACCCCTTGCTTATTGTTGCCTTTTCCTCCCCAGCTGCTTCAGAGGACTGGCTTTGGTGCCTCAGAATAATTAAAAATGAAGGCAACAGGGCTGCGGTGCAGTGGTAGAATGCACTCCTCTTTGATGATCTTGGGCTCCTGCTAAGTTAGCTTGTCAAACAGTTGACAGGGGAAGCTTTGGGGATTTGGGAGCAGCAGGGTGGAAGCTACTTGTTGGATATTTGTGCGTCTCTCAGGGTGGGCTGCTGAGGCCTCTTCTCCCCAGAAGGAATATCTAGACACAGCAGGTGACCTTTGGCTGGCCCCTTTCCAGGACGGACCTGTCACCTGTGGACTCCATGGGCAAAGAGGTCCATGCTGTGTGCCTATTCTCCTTGGACTGCTGCCCTGCTCTGGTACAGTTGATGGCTTGGGGAGAAGCTGGTTCAAAACAGGCTTTTCCCTGTTTCTCCTGAGGAAGTGATCCCTCATGCTAATGCTCTATTTTGCTTTTGTCCCTTTTTTAACCCGCTTTGAGGTTTTTTCTACAATCAAGCGGTATATAAATTTTTATGAAATAAATAATAAATAAATTGTAGCAATACAGTCTCTACCAGCAGAACCTCCCCCCAAACAAACAAACAAACAAACTGTGTGGAATGTGCTGGAGGTCAAAACGTGACAAATAAATATCTATAATCTCTATTATCTGCCAGTGTCATAGCAGTTCTTGCTTCCTATCCCTGTCACTAGTCAGGAAATGGGAATTCTGGTGAATCAGAAGTGTCTGTCAATTGAGTATGGGAGAAGCTTTGACCCCATGGCAAAGGTTGCTGTGCTGGGTGCGATCATCTTGCCTGCTGGTCTGGGCCTAGTATTGGAGATAAAGGTCCATGGCCCAATGCATGCAGGTTGCAAGGCTTCAGCCTGGAGCAAGTTTTGGCACAGCAACTGTGTCTGAGCACAGTGTGGACTGCATTCACCACACCAGTCAGTACATCCAGTGAGTCTCCCCCTTACCATAGGTGTTAAGTTGGAGGTGGGAGTAAGGAACATAAGTTGACTTGCAGAGGGACACATTTACTTAGTTCAGGACTTGCCTCCCCAAAGTAGCCACCACCCAAGTACTCTCATTGTACAGGGAGAACCAGCTCTGTCTTTTCTGATGGTAGAAGTTCTGTTCTTTGCTAGTCTAATAGCTGTTACTAAACCTATTTCTCAAGGGAATAGTTTGTGCGTGTTGGATCTGACACACTCCACTTGCACCTGGGAAAGGAGGTGGGAATTCCCTAGACCAGCTCCAGCTCCAGCTTCACCCAGCAGCAGCTGAGAGTGAGCTGCTTCTGAGATGGGCTTGTTGCTTGGCTTGAGAAGGAGCTGAAAGCCAAGTGCACCAAGGAAATACAACAGATTAGCCACTTCTGGGGGCAGTGAAGTGTACAGGTGATGTATTTTTGGAAGAGAGAAAACCCCACTTATTAAAGGTGGATGGCGGAATTATCAACATATTGAGTGACTTTGCCAGTGGCCAAGCTCCCAAAAGTGTTGGCAGCAGTGATTCCGTTGCTTGGATATATAGTGAAATACCATTTTGCAAGCTCCCAAAAGCTACCCAGAAAGCCTTTTCATTTTTTTAAAAGCAGTGAAATAACTGCCTTGTGCCATCGGCATGATTTAGGCATGTGACAGCAGAGTTGGTTTGCTCTGCTGCCTGTAATTTCTGTTGGCAAATTGGGAAAGGGGAGGGTGCAAGCAGGAACAAGGAAGAGGAGCCTCCCCTCCTGCTTTGTGGAGTAAACGAGTGAGCAGCTGTGGTTCAGCCAGCAGCCGATGACTCCTTGGGCCAGGCTGCATTCCAGCACAGAGAGCTTCTCTTTGTAGGCCAGCACATTCCATTTTATTCCTCCCACCAGCAGGACTGGGAGCAGCCTCTGCCTGCTGCCTGTCAAGACAGCCGCCTGCTCCCTGCTCCCGCCAAGGTAGGTAGCTGCATTTGCCTGTTCCACCCTCAGGAAGCAGAGCCAGCTGTGACCTACTGTCTGGTGCTGTACATGGCCAGATGGAGCCTATGCAGGTCTGTGGAAAACATCAGCTCTATAGACTGGTTCGATCACTCCAGTCAGCCAATCAATGTCTTATCTGCAAAGTTGCATGCTGTATCCTGAGGTGCTTTTAAACCTTAGCATTTTGCATAAAGAAAAAGAATCCTAAATCATGCTAATACAGAAACTTGGCTGAGTTTAGCGTCAGTGTAGCCAAGGGAAGAGGCCAATAGCTACGTATGTTACTGGGAAAAAGAGAGTTAAAAGTGGGTGTTTGTAATGGAACACTCCTGCAGGCCCCAAGGCCTCCTCCGGCAACTGGAACAGCCACACAGCATTCCTGGGAAGGGGTCCTGGTGTTCTGGGACTCACAGCTGCTCTCTTGTGAGCACCTGGTAGCAGAGTAAAGCAGCGCAGATGGAAGTGAGGAGGTATCTGGGCATACCTACTTTATTTCTACCAATTACAGATTAAAGAACATAACAAACACGTATGAGAGTAGCAGCCCTCATACAGGCATCCTGTCTCGTCACAAGACAGAGCAGAAAGAAAAAGTAAAATATTACCAGAAACAGAAGTCACACAGACAGGCTTCCTTTCTCACGGAACAGAAAGTAAACAATAGGATCAGATGATCCTTGCAATGGGAGGAGTGAAATACTAACAGTATGCGTGTATTCTTCTCTTATTTTACTTATATTCTGCAGTTTAGGTCAAGGATGGGGAACCAGATGTTGACCTCCAACTTCCACCAGCCCCTGTAAGCACTGCCAGTGGTCAGGGATAGTGGGAGGGAGGAACTCAGAAACCTCTGGTGGAACACAGGTTCTTCATCTGAGCCTTAGACACAGGAAAGAAGACAGATGGGTTTGTGGGGAATAGCTTGATGGAAGGGATGGGGAATGTGACTTTTTGGTTGCTGTTTGACTCCCAGCTCCCATCTGCCCCAGCTAGCCTGTCCGCTGCCCAGAAATGATGGGAGTTAGAGGAAGATAGAATCGGGATTCAAGATGACCTGCACAGATTGGGGAACTGGACAAAACAAAAAACATGAATTTCAATGGGACAAAGTCAAGGTTCTGCACTTAGGCAGGAATAATCAGATACACAAATATAGGATGAGGACATCTGGTTTGACAGCAGCACATGTGAAAAGGATCTAGGGGTTAAACTTGGTAGGAAAAAAAGGAAAGGGGAAAAAAGCCAATGCAATTCTAGGTTGCATCAAGAGAAGTCTAGTGTCCCGATCAAGGAAAGTAATAGTTCCAATCTCATCTGCCTTGGTCAAACCACACCTGGAATACTGTGTCCAGTTCTGGGCACTACATTTTAAAGACATTGACGAGCTGGAACATGAGCAGAGGAAGGTGACCAAGATGATAAAGGGTCTGGAAATCGAAATTTATGAATGGTTGAGGATGTTTGGTGTGTTTAGCCTGGAGAAGAGGAAGTCTGAGAAGTGATATGATAGCTGTCTTCAAATATCAATTAAGGGCTGTCACATGGAAGACCGAGCAAGCTTGTTTTCTGCTGCTCCAGAGCATGTGACCCAAACCAATGGATTCAAATTACAAGAAAGGAGATTCTGACTAAATGTTAGGAAGAACTTGCTGATGGTAAGAACTGTTCCACATTGGAATGGACTACCTCAGAAGATGGTGGGTTCTCCTCCACTGGAGGCTTTTAAACAGGTTGGATGGCTATCTGTCAGGGATGTGATTCCTGCATTGCAGGGGGCTGGACCAGATGACCCTTGGGATCACTTCCAATCCTACAGTTCTGATTCTATCCCTGATTAAATACAGAGGAAAGGCCATATAGCACATGAGTACAAAAGGCCCCAAGACGGCAACCCTGTCATTTCTAGTTGAAAGGATTAGGTACTAAGCTAGATGGATAAATAGTCTGTCATGGTATAAAGTAGCATGCTATGTTCTCTGTGCTTGGATGAGAATAAGGTTTTTCTCTCATCAAACGTTCCATGATTGGTGGTAGCAAGCAGCAGTAGCAGCCCAGATCTTCACTGCTTCCAACAAATTAGCAATTGTTGGAGAAGCGGTGCCACCTGGTGGTTAAGAAATCCAGGGCAGGAGAGATTTCAACTCCCACCAAAACAATAAGCAGGACATTCTCCATCTGGCTGGCCAGGGACATGTTTTCACTTATGTGAGCACTGGTACAGTCTGTTATAGTTAGTGCTTTGGCTGCTTAAGCAGTAGCCCATCTCTGTCTGAGGTTAAGTGGTAGCACATTTTGGCAGAGCTGTAGCACTGCCATTTGTGCTCAGATGGATCCCACACACTAAGCAAGATACGTACAGCTTTTGACTTGAAGCCTTGCTTGCCTCTGGAGCTGCATTTCTGCTTCATTCCCATTGTGCCATTGGAATCAGTTGTGTGACACCTTGCCCTTAGCAGCTATGCTGAAAGTTCAAACAGGTCTTAAGGGCAGCCAGATAATTGTGTGTCCTTTCCTTGAGAAGTCTGCTGCTGCTGTCGCTGCTGTCTCAACCTAAATACCTCCTAGAAGCACTGTGGAAAGTTTCCTGTTAAGCGGGTTCAGATTCCATGCTAAGCATTTAGTATATAGTTTCCTCCTTTAAGCTGTGCTGTCCTCTCCTCCACCCCAAGATCTTTGCCCATACCAAAGCAACATTTGCAACCTATGTTTTTAATAAAACTTGGACTGCAACCTCATTACAATTTATTTAAATCAACTCACTTCCAAAGCAGGTTAATTAATCAGCAAAATAAATCTGCACACCAGTAAAAGTGTTTTGAAAACAAGAAGTATGCTTTCCCTCTAGAAGAGAAATTGCCTCTTAAGATGGTGCCTTGTTACAGGAAGCACTTTCATAAAAATAAGCCTACTGCCCAGTTATGCAGGTGTGTAAGTCCTATTAGCTGAGACTTAGGGCTGCAACATTTTTTTTCCAACTTCTGATCTTTATCAAAACAGCAGCAGCTCCTTCAGCTTATTAAAAGAACCATGGTGAAGTTTCAATAAAAGATCCTTTCTTGTGCTTGATGCAGCATCCCTCAAGGCTACCTGAAAATCTACAGCCAAGAAAGGAACCTCTTTCAAGCCCTTGGTCTCAAGAACAAGTAGAAACTATCTATAGCACTCTATACCCACAAAGAAACAATCTTTTCACATGCTCTGCGGCCAAACCTTGGTGTTGTAAACTGGTTCCAGGCCCAGGTAAGCTGATGGGCAGCAACTTTAGCCCTGCCTTTTTGTGGGGATTGGTGGTCTGCAGTTTTTCACACCCTGCATATTTTGGCTTGGTTCTACCTTAGCATAACACACAGGGAAGAGCCTTGTGGTTATGTGGTACCCATGGTTTACTGAAACGAGTGAAGATCACAAGCTGGCTTCTTTCAGTACATCACAGTTAATGCCACAGTTTGTCCACCTTCAGGTATAAAATGAAAAATTGCAGTTTAAAATGGAAGCAGGTGCTTAGCACAGCTACAAGGTGATTGGAGAGGATGGGGAAGCGTGTACAAGCCTGAGACTTGTAAAGGCTTTTTTTTTTTTTTTTAAACAAAGTGGTGTTTATTCAACATGTGGTTGTTAATTCTGGTTAGCGAATAAAACACTACTGTGTCGCTACCACCAGAGCTATACACAGAACCTCTTTTTATTCAACATGTCAAAAGACTAAGAAGTTTGCTCTTCCCACTAAGAGACACACTAAAAGACAGTTTTCTGTGAAGAATTCTGCAAGGGGTTGTTGAGCAGGGGAAACAAAGTATCTTTAAAAGTATCCCTGTTTGGCTAGAAACACAGGTAGAACAGATTCACGGGGAGGGAGGGGGTGCCTCCCTTCCCTAAAATGCACTGTTGCACAATGAGATACAACAGGTTGGCACTTTTGACACAGACAAAGCAGGTTGGGATTTGGAAGGGATGGTGTCACTCTTGTGGAGAGGCTGGCGCTGGGCTGATCAACTCTTGTATATGTAATGTTAAGCAGTGGTTTAGTGTAGCTCTATGCTAGATCACATCCTATAGTAGCCTTCACTGAAGTGGTGCCTTCCAGCTGTTTTGGATTACAACTCCCATCTGGCTGGGGCTGATAGGAAGTGCAGTCCCAAATTACTGGAGGGCATCAGGCTGGCAAAGGCTGAATGTTTGAGATGCAAAGCGCCTAGCTGCAAGATAGCATGTACTTTCTCTTCGTCCTTGTCCTCCACACCCCTGGAACAAGAACTGCAGCCTGACTCAGCTTTCTCAAATCATGCAGGATGTTTTATTGATAACAGTTTCAGAAGCATGTAAGAAAAAAGAAAACTTCTATCACCTCCCAGACCAGGGACAACACTTAAACCTTCAGATGGAATCTCCAGTTCTTTGCCACAACTGGTACAGTCCTTTCCCGGCAGTTTCAGGATCTAGGCCATGCTGAGAGAGATGATTGCAGGATGATTGCAGAAGTCCTGCTGTTCTCCCCAGAGGCCATGTGGCAGCTGTGCCTCTTGGCTCCAGGGGGCAGAGGCCACCACAAACAGGTCCCAGCAACAGCCAGAAGCCATCCCCAGAAAAGACATTTTGAAAGGTGAAAACTGCCCTGCCCATTCACCAATGGGAAGGACAGGGCCTATGCTCTGTTTGTGCTGATATGTCACTCAGACAATAGGCTGTGGATCTTTGTCAGGAGCACATCTGAGTCATAACCTGGAAATACAGAAAGGAAAAAGAAGAATGTCAACACAGGAGATCCTGGGTAGGGGACTACTAACTTTATGGTCTATTCATTGTGGGCCAAGGTGTTTGTATGTGTTTTAAACAGTCAGGCCCCACCTGCAGGGTCATTGTGGGTGAGAACCATGTACCCTTAAGCTTCTTTGAAGAAAGATGCAATAGAAATAACTGCAGCCTCTGCCCACTGATAGAGTTGTTGAAGCAGGTCTGAATAGAGTTCAAATCACTCCGTCAGTTTGCAGGTACCCCAAATGATGGTGGAAAGTGGATCGCTTTTCTTTGTACAGCACAACACACACAAAATATAGCAGAAATATCACACCGATCCGAAGGCCCGACACCTCCCTTTACCTTGTGGCTCTTTTCTTCGGGACCATTTTCTGTAAGGGGAAGGGGGCGGAAATAAGTTAGCTCAGAGACAGGTGTGCCCTCCCACCCTCAGCTTCATCGCTAGTGTCTGTGGTTCTGCCAGAGACAAGGGAAGTATTTTGATCTTGGTGGAATAGGGGAAGCTAGGATATATCACACCAGCCATTAGCCATGTTGCAAATACAGGGGGATTATTTTACCCGCAACTCATTACCAACAATTCCAAGAAAAAGAGGAGAGCAACAATTGAATGGAGCTCAGGAACCTGAAAAAATATTTTAGGTAGATCAACAATGTGACTCGGTGTTGAGGCCATGTTTGGATCAGGGAAGAGCAGGGCAGAAGTTAGGGCAGGGCTGCAAGGACACACCAGCAAAATTGGCAGATTGGTCCATGACATCAGGTGACTGACAGGTGGGTGGCCACCCAAGTGAATATGCTTGTGCATTGGCTTTCCTAAATGCCCCCTTGGTAGGCAGAGCCCAGCCCATGCTGTGAAGACATGGCTATATAGCAGGGATGGCAATCACCAGTGGCCCTCACAACTCCCATCAGCCCCAGGCAGCATGGCTAATGGTCAATGAATCACAGGAGTGCCACAGGTTTCCCCAGCCCTGCTATGTTAGGGGTTGGCAGCTGCAGGATGCTCTGCCCATGCAGAATGGAGCTTGGAGTGCTCCTCACACTGTACTCACTTCAGCAAGAAGAAGGCCCAGACAATCAGCAGAAAGGAGACGCAGTCTGTCACAACCCAGATCATTTGGTATGTGGCACGAGGCTGTGGAGCATGGGGAACATGGGGAATGGAGGTCATTGAGGTGGGAGAAAGAGCAAACAGGCAGTTGTCAGTTTCCCCAGGGAGCTGCCTACACAGGAGGATGGTGGTGATACAAGTCCAGTCCTTCCCTGCCCCAACCAGTCTTACCAGTAGCCAGAGGGGGCGCTCCATCCCCTGCAGCACCTGACAAGCGTTAGTGGTGACAGAGTTGGTTCCTGCGCACCACAGGATCGAGAAGAGCCACGGGGCGTTCACCACGTACAGGTTCACAGAGATGTTGTCACGGCGATACTCCCTGGGGAAGAAGGTGGGATTCATGGCACCAAAGCAGAACAGCAGGGAAACTCCCATGAAGTATCTTGGGAGGAGAAACCCCAGTGCCTAAGGTAAGCTGAAGGGAAAAGATGGGCTCCCAGAGGCAAAGGCAGAGAGGGAGACTGAGCATAAGCCCCACAGTTTCCACCCACAGAGTTTGCTGCCGTGTTCTGGGACGATGTTCAGGGCTTATCATCTGGGATTAGATATATCCGTTGCTCAGCCCAAAAGGTTGTCAGTTCGCCTTCATGCCCTGTGTGAGAGCATCCAGCAGACAGTGGTGGACTTTGGGGTCTCAAGTTTCAGTGGCACCCTGTGTGACACCAACATTTGGCACGCACACACCCTGGCCTGCATTCTAAATAATGACTGCAGTGCCACCGAGGCTCCGCGTCCAGTGTAACCGAACTGGTTGTGCTCCCCTAAATCCACCTCTGCTGCAGATACCATTCTATCAAGAGGTCCATTCTGCACCATATTGAAATCAGGCCTTTAGTGTGGAAGTACCTCCCCTCTGGAACTCCCTCCCACTGCATATCAGAGGGGCACTTACTCTATTGCCTTTTCGGAACCTGCTAAAGACATTCCTCTTTCAACAAGCTTTCTAAATGGAGATCTTTATCCCTGCGGATATCTGGCTTGGATCTGCTTTGATTTTGTGCATGTGCTGTTCTAAATTGTTCTCCTTTATGTAGGATTGTTTTCAAAGTTAGTTCTACTCAGAGTGATCCAACTGAAATTAGTGGACGTGATTAACTTGGGTCCATTGATTTCAATGAGCCTACTCTATATTTCCAAACTTATCCATAGGGTAACAAAAGAAAAAAATGTTGTCTCAGGATGCTCAAACTGTCTTTGCTAGCCAATTCTCTTTCCTTGACCTACGCCTGGGACAGACACTAACCTGCCCCACTGTCACTGCCCTCCCTCCTGTGCACCCCCCCCCCCACTAACCGGATTTCAGTGCTGCTCAGATTTTGGTAGGGCAGGTTAATACGCAGAAGTTCTTCTGTTTCATTGCTCAGCTTCTTCCGGCCATAGACCTGCTGGAACCTGGGTGCCCGCTGCTTCACCCAGTCTCGAAACTGATCAGGCAGCCACAGGATCTAGGAAGGAGGGAAATGGTAAGCAAGAGATCCCTCCTCACTCCCACGGCTTCATGGGGGGCAAGACCTACAAGAGAGGCCTTGCTGTGCTCATTAGGCCAGACACTCCTGTGTAGATCCTGTTTTTGTTAATAAACAGCTACTTGCTCTACTTGCTCAGTGTGATTTACTGCTGGCTTGCTCTTGCCTTCCTTGCTGTTTGTATTCAGGCAGAATTTCTCAAGGCAAGCATGCCTGCCTCATCCCTGTCCACCCACTTTCCCCATCAACTCCAAGGGGAAGCCCACTGTGTCCTGTCAAGCAATGAGGACAACTCACCAGCTCCGGGGAGATGTCTGAATGGAGGATAGTCTCCACAGTGACATTGACGAGGTCCTCGTAGTGGGGATCCTCCTCGGGACGCAAGTCAAACATGACGGACACGTTGTGCCTCTTGGCCTCAACCAGCAGCTGCTTCAGAGGCAGAACCCGCTGCTCCTGTGCCAAAGCTCGTTCTGCCTTTGAGAGGCTTCGTGCTGTGGGGAAGGGCGGCTTCTGGTAGGGTGGAAGGAGGGAGCCAGTGAGAGAGGACATCATAGAGCCCTGCAGCTCCAGGCTTCTCCAACCCAGGTTTAGTTCCCCATTGAGGCTGAAAAGGCAATCACCGCCCATCCGTTTTTGCTGCATACAAGGGCTTCCCCAGTCAGACCTAAGGATCTTGCTCCCTACAAGAGAGCATAATGAACACTGCACCATTCACTCCTATGGGACAAGAGAAAGTAAGAGGGCAATTGCACTTGAGAGAATGCTGTTTCCATGGTCTGGGACTGGTAATCACAATAATATTCATTCAACAAAATATTTACCTGTATTCAGCATTGCTCATCAAACCAAAATGTAAACAATAGAAACAGTTTATTGATGATAACCATTTTGACAAGCAGTTGCAAAACAAGGGTATGTGATACAAAACAAGAACCAAACCAAAGGCCTCTTGAAAAAGAACAATCTTTTGAAAGTGTTTGAATAAGACTCCCTTGGGAGAGAGTTCTGAAGTATCAGGGCTGCTCAAAAAAAGCCCTGGTCTTTTGTGAAGGATACTTACCTCCACAGTAAGACAGAATTTGGAGCAGGACCACATCAGGACATCAAAGGATTTACCCAATTAGCATGCAGCCCATGGAGCTCTGCTACCTCAAAGCAGTCATCTGCACAGCCTATTGAGCACACAGGCTCAGTAGGGATCATATCATCAGGAGCAAATACCACAGCCCACATGCCCCTATTGGATTCATTACATCTGGTCCTATTGAGGGACTAAGCCAGGGGTCAATCACCTTTCTGGGCCCACAGGAACATTTGGAATTTTGAGAAAGTACCATGGGCACCAGTCACAAAATGTTGGTGTGTGTGAGTTGCAGGGGCGCATGGTGTAATGCAGATTGGCTGCCACACCTAGAAGAGCAGAGAAAGCTGAAGGCAAGCCCCTGCCAGCATCATTGGGAAGTGGGGGGGGAGGGGGCATATTCACCAGCTGCCATTGTGTTTCTTGACAGAGAGAAGCCCTTTGCACCTCTCCTCTGTTCAGAATGGAAAAGAGGGTGGGTGTCCAATTCTGGAGGGTATGTCCAATGTAGGAGAGGCTGAAATGGTGAAAACGAGCTGAGCAGGAAGAGCTAAACGGCTCCCATGTATTGTGGATTTTTGAGCAGATATATACTGAGATCTTTGTGGGTGCCATAAAGGTACAGATGGGCACACTGGAGAAGCCCACACGGGCAAACCCAGGTCTGTGTATTCTGGTAGTAAGAATTATAGCCAGATATACAGTATCTTCTTGTCTGTTCTTCATCCCACACAACAGGAAATAATTTCCCACCATATTGTATCCCTTCAGATAGCAAATGCACAGGGAGCAACCAATGCCATACCACTCATGCAAGTCAGCCCAGCAGCACCCATTTCACCCCACCAAGCTAGCACAGGGCTTGACTTGGCACCACCACACTGCTCTCACCTGCAGAAACCAGCTGCCAGCATCAAGTTGCTGTAGCTGCGTCCAGTTGAAGGAGCTGGCATTGGACTGGGCTTGAGCAGGGAAAACCTCTTGCACATTTGTGGTCCGGATGAGCTTCTCGTCATGCATGATGAAAGGGACTCCATCGGCACTGCCAGGTAAGAAAGAGAAAAAGAGCTTGGTCTGGGGAATGGATTCATTTCTACTGCCGGAGGGAGAAGTGAAGAACTCAGGAAGTTGCCTTGGTGGACCAGGAAGTCTCCTCATCTCCCACAGACAGCTGATCTGCCTCCACTCCCCTTACCTCACCAGGACATCTGTCTCCAAGACGCTCACACCATAGTCAACTGCCTTCCGGAAGGACATCAGAGTATTCTCAGGTGCAAGCTGGGTGGAGATTAAAAATTGACATAAAATGACAGGTGCATTTGAAGGACAAAGGTTGGTGCTGGATGGCAGGTAACACTTAGTGGGGACATGGGAGAGGGCCTTCTTGGTGGCTGCTCCCAAACTCTGGAAGTCCCTCCCTAGAGAAGCTGAACTGCTGTCTTTCTGCTGGCTGGTGAAGACTTTCTTGTTCCAGCAGGCCTTTGGGAACTGACTGCTTTTAATGAAAGGGCTGGTGCCATGCTGCTTTCATTGTAATTATCTGCATAGATTTTTGTATAGTTTTAATTTTACCAATGCTAAATCGTATTTTAATGATGGATTTTTCTATGTCTTTTCTTGTTTTTATCTGTAGGCTACTTTGAGTCCTGTTGGGGGGAAAGGTAGGGTATAAATAGAAGAAGAAGAAGAAGAAGAAGAAGAAGAAGAAGAAGAAGAAGAAGAAGAAGAAGAAGAAGAAGAAGGAGGAGGAGGAGGAGGAGGAGGGATAAGGTACCTCTGGATAGATTAGTTGCAATTCAGCAACTTCTGAATTTGCAATTACCAAACTTAAAACCATGGAGAGACCTGGTCTGAACAAAGACATTGGATTCTTATCTCATTATACATGACAAAGCTATCTTTAGCCATCTCACCCCTTGCCTTTCCCTGCAAGACTAATTGCAACCGAGTCGTCAACAGGTTTTCCACCCCTATCAGCCAGTCCCCCATTCCCACCACCCTTCTGAGTAATACCCCTCCCCACTCTCTCACTATATATAAGGGTCTGGTGACTTTTGTTTCAGTGTATCTGAAGAAGTGTGCATGCACACGAAAGCTCCTACCAAGAACAAACTTAGTTGGTCTCTAAGGTGCTACTGGAAGGAATTTTTTATTTTTTGTTTTGTCTGGATCTCTTTAGTCAGTCTCCCTGTCCCCAGTTGGATATGCCACCTATTATCCTGCTTCTTGCTGTGCAAAGGAGGTGCTGGCTACTCACCATGGGAGCTCCCCGGTGCCCGAACAGAGCTGGCTTGGGGGGCAGCTGGCTGTACTCCAAAAGACAGGGGGAATCAATACCCAGTGGGGCTAAGTACAGAGCAAGCACTGCACCCAGATACAACAGCAACAGAAGAGTTCTGAGGACTGTGGAGACACAGACAGATGGAAAATGCAGGTAAAATGCAACGGCAGTCTTGGAAGAAGATAATAGCAAGCTAGACCTTCATTACTAGCATTGAGAAGACATTCCAGGTAAGATATCATAATTGGGCCCCCAGCACTTTGGGATCATTCTAGTCTCTTCCCACCAGTGAGGTTACTTGTTTCTTCAGAGTGGAACTCTAATAATGCAATGGTGCCACCTGCTAGTGCCCTAAAGAAATAGCCGAGCAATCACTGCAGCAAGCTATACTGCCAATAAACAAGAAGTAGGGCCCCTCCATACTGGCATTTTATTTAGAGTGCAACATGCTCTTGGCACAATAATAGTGCATTAGTGGTTAATTTACTCTGCTTTGTTAGTTGTTCTGTGATGCTTCCTCACTGCTACTATGTCATTGTTTTTGTCTGGAGGGGCTATAAAATGACAAAAGTGGGAAAACTTTCCCCTCACTCTCCCAGTTTTGGTACAAATAAATGGGATTTCAACAGGATATGCACTGACTGGAAATGAAGCAGTGTGACTACCCCAAACCTTTGCAGGTGCAAACAGTATTTGAAGTGAGATCGTGTATAATTGTCCGACTAGCATCATCACAAGCACAAATAATCATGAATGAGTGGGAAAAATTTCCCAATGCAAGTTCTCATTGGCAACATTTCACTGCTCTACAGTGCCATTCGGTGTCACATTTTAATAATACATTTCTAACGTTTTAAATGACGAGGGTAGATTAGTCCTAGAAGGGAACCCCATGTGGCCTTGGAACATTGTTCAACACCTGAGGAAGACTCCAAAATGCCTGCTGAAGGGGTCTGTACTAGGGAAGAACAAGAATAGCTTTGGCCTCCCTGGTACCTGAGCAGGATGTACGGTAAAAGCAGTCAGCCACTGGCCAGGCAAGCAGTGTCATGCCCACCACAGCTCCGATGTGCAGGAAGGGGCCTGTTGCCTGGCAGGGCAGAAACAAGAGTTAGCCATTTGTTTGGAGTTTCCAAGGGAGTAATCTCAGGCTGCAGCAACATGGAGCAAACAGAGCAGGTAGAATGAAGGGGCAATGCCAGGGAATAGGCTGGCCCTGAAGCTAAGCTTTTAACCCAGAGTTCCCTGCAGGATGATGGCAGAGGGCATCAAGGGCTGGAGTCCCCACCCAGAAGGAAAAGCCACAGTTAGTGTTAGTTGCTGCAAGATGCTTTCACAAGGAATGATTCAAAAATTAAATAGGTGATCTGCAAATTAAACTTTACTAAGATTATAAACTTTTGGCAAGAGGCGTTGAGGATTATAAATGAACTTCTTTCTGGCGATATAATCTTAACCACCAAATATGTTTTATTGGAGTGTCTGAAATGCATAGCGAATATGGAAGGTTTGGAACTTGCAACACTGCAGCCAGAGCAGCCACAGCAAGGAACTGGAAATCAGATAAACCAGCTGACATCTTGCAATGGTAATAAAACATATGGGAAATATAGCACTGTTGACAAAACTTGCATGTTATAAAAGAGCTGCTGAAGGATGTGCACAAAACCAATTTTATTGAAAAATGTAGTACGTTTGTTCATTATTGGAATGCAAAGTTCCAAAACAATGCTCAACCTTATCTAGTATTCTCAGTCTTATAATTTGACATTTTGCTTAAAATATAATAGTGAGCAAGGATGCCTGATTATATAATGCTCTTTAAACCATAACTGACATTTTGTATATACATGATATTATGACATGATATATCTATTGTTTATTTTTGTAACCCCTTTATTTTGTGATATAAAACTTTATAAAAAATGTGCAAGGGTGTTTTGTGCTCTGATCAACTTTGCCTCCTGTCTGGTCTTCATCAGCCATAAGAACCACCCCACCACTGGCAGATTGCCTGACTTGCTTCGTACTACCTGCGCTGGGTAGGATGCTAGAGGACTGGGGGTATCTGACTTTTCCTGGCCAACAAGGTAAAGGTCAGCTGCGCAAGCAACTGTTGCTGAATGTACCCACTGGGTTGGTTCACATCTTAACTGCTGTGTAGAAGCTGCTATGAATCATTCCACGTTTCAGTTGCTGCTGCAAGCGATGCCATGCGCAGCAGCTCAGCAAGAAGGGAAAGCAAGGGAAAAACCACAGCCTGTGGCAAAATCACATGGCAAACACTTGTTATACCCCAAAAGCTCAACATTCCATTCATTTTTGGGCAGCGTTCATGTGGCGGCTGTGACATGGCTCTTATTCTCTGAGATCATGCCATCAGCTGTGGATTCTTACCTGCAGGGAGATCCGGGCACTTTCCCACTGCTCTTCCCACTGAACCTCCACCCCCACAAAAGCAGAAGCCACCACAAGTGCTGTCAGGATCAGGAGGACCTGGAAGGAAGAGAAGACAGCATCAAGTGCCTGGGGGCAGGGGGACAATTGTACGCAAGCCACTTTAAGAGCTTTATTTTGAAAAGGAGGCAGTATGTATAGACCAGGGGTCGGCAAACTTTTTCAGCAGGGGGCCAGTCTACTGTCAGACCTTGTGGGGGGCCGACTATATTTTGAAGGGGGAAAAAAGAACGAATTCCTATGTACACTATGCACACCAGGCAGCCCCCACAAATAACCCACAGATGCATTTTAAAAGGACACATTCCATGCAAGAGCACCATGCAGGCCAGACAGTATTGTAGATGATAAAAATTAAAATTAATTTTTTTCCTTACCTGCACTGATGATAGTCATTGTTTGGATGGCGGGGGGGGGGGGGTCCTTTCCTGGGTTTTGTGCTGCATTGCGGCCTGCTGGGCCACCTGCTGCCGGACCTCTTCCAGCGGGGAGAGCTCCTGCCTGTTCTCCCCACCCTCTCTCTTTTCTCTCCCCCCTTAAATCTCTTGCCCCCTCCCCCTCCCTGGATGGTGCCTCTTTTCCTGCCAGCAGCACCTCCTCCCCCTGCTTTTCCTCCTCCTGACGGAGACTTTGTGCGAGAACACCCGGTGGCTTCCCTCTTTTTTTGTCTTTTCCCCCAGGGAGCTCAGACAGTGGCCGGGCTGGGTTAATGACCCTTGCGGGCCTGATCCAGCCCGTGGACTGTAGTTTGCCGACCCCTGGTATAGACTGTCAAGATCTTTCTGCCAGAGGCATAGGAAGGTCAGGTGGTACCCGGTGCAGAAAATTTCTCGTCACCCCTCCCCCATTGATTCCCCCCCTGCAAAAATGGTTTTACGTTATTTCATATATATTTTTACAAAGGAATAATAACAAGTAATAATAATAAAAAACTTTTATTTATATCCCGCCCTCCCCTGCCAAAGTCGGACTCAGGGTGGCTAACATCAGATACATAACACTGGTATAAAATCAAACAATAATTAAATTACCTCATAAAAACATCTAAAGTCTAAATAGATGGCTTTCCACAGGGTTAGGGTTGGGAACAGTAAGTGCTCCACTGAACTGAAATTTCAGCCTTCACGACACAGGAAAACAGCCAAGTAAACAGCTATTTTGGTAGAGGAGGGTCAAGATATTAACCGATATGCATGAAATTTCATATATGAAATGGTATTGTTACATTAGCTCGTTACTGCCTGTATCGGAAAAATATTTGTTAGTTTATAGCACTGGCTTTATTGGAAATGTCTGGAAATCTGTGGTATTTTTGCTTACAGTGCCTTATCGTTTTAATTGTTTGGCTTTTATTCTGTAAATTACCTTGTTATCTTATAATAGAAGACAGTCTCTAAACATTTTAATAAGGAAAATAAACTTACATAGTGCCATCAATGTGCAAGGTGTTGTGCAAAGTGAAACCCTGTCCCAAGGAGCTTACAGACTAAAATGTAACAGGAGAAACAGAGGAAGGAGAAAGAAGTGGAGGACACGCCCACCTGTCATTCACCTAACATCAAATGACATCAGGTGAAGAGATCTGTTGTACTTTATCTCAGCACTAAGTGTAAAAATAAATACATGCATGCACATTTGATACTGGGAACCCACCTAGCTAATGGTGGTGATCTGGTGTGCGCCAGCATTATGCAGCAGCAGCAGCACAGACCTTTGTGTAGGAAACCGGTAGGAAGTTGGAATTGTGCTTGGGGCAGGGGCTTACCTTGTGTATCCAATGGAGCTTCAGGGGTTGGTGCCAGAGCTGCAGGCAGAGTGCCAGAACCTATAATAAAAATGGGAGAGTGATGTGACTTAGGACCAAAGAACCCACTTTGGATTCTGGGACAAGGACTGCAGGAGGACCACATTCTCATACAGACATGATGGTGTTGACACTACTCAAAAATGAAGAAAAGCAATAATCCTTTGGACTTGTATTATGAAAGTTGGCGGATACTTTCCTATTTGCATTACAAATTCCACTGTCACAGAAGTCTCAGCCACTAACCACTAGACACCCTTCTCAGAACTTTCCTTCTGGCTTCTGAGATGTTCACTTATATACGTTTTAGCCTAATCTTATCCAGCTGATGGAGAAGGGGTTGTGGCTCAGAGGTAGAGCATCTGCTTTGCATGCAAAAGGCCCTGTGTTCAATTCCCAATATCTCCAGGCAGGGCTGGGAGAGGCACCCTCTCTGAAACCCTAGAGAACTGCTGCTAATCAGTGCAGAGAATACTGAGCTAAATGGACCAGCAGTCTCACTCAGTCTGAAGGTATCTCCTAATGTTCCTAATTTGTGTGTGTGTGTTTTAAAGTACACTGGTATTCTCAATATGCTGATTTAACTTTCTCCCAAGGAGCTCTATTAAGTTTTATGAAATGTTGGGCTTAGATATTGCTGGCCCTCTAAAAAAAAACTGGAGTTCCCAGGCTTAATCACATACTAGCAAATTCAGATTGATAGGGATGTCTTGTGTGACAAACCCGCTTCTCCCAAAGACCTGACTTTTTCTGATAAGGAAAGTAATGGGGAAATGTGCTGGAAAGTGTGGGATAACCCTTGTTTCGATGCAACATCATGTAACCTCTCCACTAACAAATCAGGATAAATGCTCCATAAATAGGTTATATGAAACTTTCTCTTAGTAGACAGACCAGCATGTTCCCAAATGGGTTTTAAGAGGTTGATTTTCCCCCACCCCCCAACTACCCCAAAGTGAGACCAGGGAATTCTGGAGGTGCGGTGCAAGCATCCTGGAAAAAGAGCCAAGTAAAAAGGGTGTACCAGGAGCAGTGAGGAGAAGGTGACCAGAGTTGTTGTTCCACACAGCATCACCATCGACCAGTCAAGCCACCACCCTGTCTTGCGGAAAATGAATCTGTTGGGCAGGGGGGGAGAAACAAGGTGAAGAAGGGTTATGACAAAGGTAGCTGGGGAGAATCTTAGGTGGGGGGGGGCACCCCGGGCCGTCTACTCACTCATTGAGATTGTGGAAATCATTGAGGGTGACAAAGGCAAGGTAGAACCAGGCCAGGGCGAAAAGACACACGCAGAAGACGAAGAAGAACCAGGCGCAGTCACACTGTGAAGAGGAGGAACAGGTTAGAAAATGAACCACCGGCAGATGCACTTCAATAGGTGGCTCTTGACTCTTGGATGACACACCCTCTGGCCTGGAAGCCCCACTTGCAGCTGCAGATGTGCAAGGCTGGCTGTGGCTACACAGTGGAGGGCATGCCCTAGGCACATGCTTTAGGTGGTCATATGTGAGATCAGACAGGAAAGTACCCATGACAGGGTCCTTTTCAGTGACATTGCTGTGCAATTTCCTCCTACTGTCAGCCCCCTTCTCCTTTAGTATCTGGATCAACCTGGTGACTTCCAGATGTTTTGGACTACAGTTTGCATCAGCCGCAGCCACTAAGGGATAATGAGAGTGGTTCCCTCCAAAACAACTGGAGGGAACCAAGTTGTTGAGGGCTGATTTAGACACTTGCTGAAAATTGTTTCAGCAAACTTTTGGTTTTATTTCTTACCATCTGCTGTGCCTGTGGTACTGAATTTGTTTTTTATCTGGTGCCATTAAGCTGTGGCTGTGCACACACTCCCATTTGCTCTAGATGCAGTGCACACCTGGTTTGGGAAGTGATGTACATATGATGCTAGTCCTTCTCCTTATTATCATCATAATCACCAATTAATCACCTTCTAAACTGTCGTCTCAAGGCAGTTATTATTTTAAAATAATTTAAAACAGTTTTTAAAATTAAAAAACAACAGCTCCAAATACATTTAAAACAGGACTATCCTGTCGTTCCTTATAAAATCTGAACTTTGGTATGTCTTCCCACCCCAACTAGCTTTGATCCAAAGCGAGAGAGAAAAGACTCAAATAGTTATATTTTAAACCTGAAAATTTGTACACAATGTTTTAATATTGTAAGCCAGTTTGTGTCTCCACACAGAAAAGTGGGTTAAAAATAATGAATGAAATTATGATTTTGCCTTGCTTGCTCTAAGGCTGAGCTGCGGCACTGGCAGCAGATTCTGATTTATACCCCACCTTAAATCAAGCTCTGAGGACAGCTTAACCTTTGATTGAAGATTAGATAATAATTTTGAAAGTGATTTGAGGAGCTTCACATCCCTTGGGGAACATACATATTTCATTAGTTCTGAAATCATTTTGCTGATGTGCCTTGAAATGAAAGGTTGGACCTAAGATCTTGTATTTTCTTCCATGCTTTTGGCCTCTTCTTAGTATGGGTAGATAGACTATTTTGCTGTTAATTTGGATTTTGTCTTTAGTAGTTTTATTCCCAAGCTTTAGGATTAATTGTTGGCCCAGTTGTATAATACTGAGCTGATTGTTAGGTGTGCTTCGATGGGCCTTTTGAAATGTTGATTCTATGTTTATATTTTGGCAATATGTTTTCAATTGTTGATGATTACCTTGGAAAGTAGATGCTAAATATTTTACTAGGTGTTGTTATATTACATTGTTATTGCATGGTATACTGATGCTTTAGGAGCTGGTTTACCACAGAAAGGCAACATGCAGATAAACTGAAACCAGCCAAGGTGCACATAAAGCCCTACAAAACCTGTTTCACGGAGGCATACCTGAGCAGAATATATACATTGTGAGCAGCAATCCCTCTTTCAAATGGCCTTCAACTCTCTGGAGGGGGAAAATGCCATCTGTCTCCAGCCTTGCGCTGCTTATAGGGCCTAAACTGCAGGAGGGGTGGGAAGCAGAAATAACACTTCTCCCCGGCCAACCACCCTGGCTTCCTCCCACCCACATCCTCAGGAACTCACTTTCCCTCACGTGATCAGATAATGCCTCCCCTCGCTTTTGCTGAACATGCCACCCCAGTGGCGGAGCAAGCCAATCGGGTGCCTGGGGTGGTGCGTGTGCCCTGTGCCCAGGGGTGGGGCCAGCTGCCAGCGGGGCGGGACAAGCCGGGGCAGGAAGCTCCACTGGGCCTCTGAGGAGTCTGCTGCTGAGGGGGAGGCAGTGGGCGGACCTTTGGGGGCAGTGCGGAGCCTGAGGGCGCCCAAGCCACTGCGTCACTCCCAGAAGAGATGCGTGGCTCGGGCACGCTGCAAGCCTCGTGGTGAGTGCCACCTGGCATTTTGTCACCCCCTCAGTGGTTACACCCGAGGGGGGGCCTCCCCCCACCTCACCCCCTTCCTCCGCCCCTGTGTCACCCAGTATACGAAGGGGTGGAGTTGGAGCTGTACCTCTGCCACAGACTCTGTGGCTGCCTATGGCTGCTACCTCCTCTGAGCTCCTGTCGCCTGCCCACCTCTGCCCATCCCTGCTGTATTGCCATGGTTTGTTTTTTAATTATGGTTTTAATGCAGTTGTTGCAAACCATTCAGGGATGCTAATTAATAGAGGGTGGTTTAGAAATTCATAATGATAATTATCATGTGGGGTTGCCCGTGGGCCTGGTCTGGAAACTCCATCTAGTGCAAAACACTGTGGTTAGGCTGTTGATGGATTATCACCAGCACATAACTCCAGTTTTCAAAAGCTTGCACTGCCTGCCTGTATGCTCATGGGTCAAGTTCAAAGTTCCTGCATTAATTCACAAGGCCCTTAAATACTTGGATCCCCGATCCCTGCCTGATCCCTGATGTCTTTGGGGGAATCGCTATTAGGGGTTCCGCATGGCACTGTCTGCATCTGCCAGGAGCCAAGTGGTTCCCGTATTGTGGATCTCTCTCCTGAGTGAGACCAGACAGCAGGGCTGGGTGATGCATTGATACATCGTCTGAAGTTGGTTCGAAGCCCACATTATGAAAACGGTTCTATAATATTTGACATGGCGATATATCACGAATCACAATTCGTGTGGGTGCTATGTAAAAAACTGTGAAATGGGAAAAACCGTGAAGCTGGTCATCGCTTCTCTTATGTTTCCTGCTGCCCCTGTTGCTCTCTGTACTATAAAATAACAGTTGTAATGATATGCTAAAGGTAAGTAAAAATGTACCCTTTTTAGACCCCTAAGTTGTAGCAGTTGCCAGGACATTGCCCTATTTGCCTCCACATAGTTACATCCTTATTTCAGATATTGTGATATATCAGCATATCACGATGTTTAGCTGCTGGTATATCACAATGTTGAAAACCAGAAACCGCCAGCCCTACCAGGGGGTCCCCTCCCTCCCTCAATGAAGACTTAAAAAAAAATTTTTTTTTAGCATGCACTTTAAGTAAGCTTTTATTATTAATTTTAACTGATTTCCTCCTCTGTATTATATATATATTTGTAACCACATTGTACACTGCTTAGAAACAAGGGTTTTAAGCAGTATAAAAAATTGTTGAACTAAATAATGATGAAGATGAAATGATAATAATGATACAATGAGGACCAGGTTACTTTACAGGCATGGCTACATTCCCCCACTCCGCTGGGAAACCAGTTTGTCTTTTGCTGTCAAGAAAGAGAAGGGGGCTATGATTAGTCAGTACGAGGGAATTCCTAACACGTCAGGGCAGGCAAGCCATCTTTCTCTGTGAAAGCACGAGGTCTCCTGGAACTGTTGAGAGCACAGCACAGAGAGAGAGAGCTGGAGGATCCTGCCATATTGGAGGACACTAGGGAAAACAGGTCAAAACACAGCTGCCCAAGGACAAAGACTTCTGTTGAATTTTTGCTGGAGCTTCTGTTTCTTTCCTACCTCCTATTCCTTTTTCCTTGTGTGTCATGCTTTTTTAGATTATGAGCCTGAGGGCAGGGACTGTTTTGATTTTTGGAAGTCTCTCTGAGAGCCCTTTTGGCAATGGGGTAGGGAATAAATGCTGTGAAATACGAACTAAAAAAAGCCCAGTGGTTTTTCCTTGACAGAAAAGGGATCTATGCCTGGCACCCACTGCTCCTCTTCTCCAGGACATGGCAGCGTTCTCTGCATGCCTCATGACGCAACAGAGCCAGGCCAGCCAGTACTCTCTAAACACATCCCTACAGATGTTGGAGAAGAGCTGCCCACTCACCTTGCTGGTCACCAGACCCTTCTTGTTACGAGTCCAACGGCAGCTGTAAAGGCACAGCAGGCAGGTGGCACACTGGCTGCCGCAGCTGTCGTCCTTCGCCATGGTGCGTCAAGTAGTGGTGGACACCAGGCCCTGCTGGGGGGTGGGGGGGTGGGGGTGGAACACATGTAGCCCATTGGTATTGCATAGTAGGACACTTGGAGTTTGCAGGGAGGAGGCAGATAATACAGGAATAGGTGTGGCAAGGGGATAAGGAAGGAAAGAAACCACACTGGCTTGAATCGGTCTTCAGCTTTCCGCCTCTCCTGCTCTTTTGCACTCACCAGGAACAGTTGCGGTTTGCAAAAGGGAGTGCAGATGTGTGTGAAGTTCAACGAGATCCCAAGCTCCATTCCCCCACTGTCATCACCTGGCGCAAATGTTGCGGGTGCAAAACCAGAAGAGGCTAATCTAGATCAGGCACCAGGCCAATGGAAACCTGTGCACAGTGGTGGCGGGGGGGGGGGGAGAGAACTCAACCTGCCTGGTGAGTCGCACCCCGGGCACCCCACCCCAAATTTGCAAGCTGGGGCAGGCCCACGTTGCAAGGAGTCAGGTTAGTATGGAGCTTAATCGTACCTCTCTCCTCCAGAAAGTGAAAGATAAAGAGGCAGACACAACACACGAGAGAGCAACGGGACAGGAGGGTGCCGGGAAACCCACAAACACAGCCCCTCCTCCCCCTGCTTCTGGTGTTGTTAGGGTTTATACTCGGAAGTCACATTTTGGAGAGGAGAGTCTGCTTCCTGTGTACTCACTTAACCCCACTTACTAGCCTCATTCATTCATTTCTTTTATGCACAAGCAAAGGCTAGTCCTGCATTCCAGGTCCCTCAAACCGCCTGCTGTTAAGCAGCTCTGAGTGGAGTGCTTGGAACAGAACAGGTGAAGCACATGAAGGGCAGAAGCCTGTTACTTGCAGCTCCTCCTCCTCCAGCTGCTGTGAGAACAGGGTGCTGAACTAGATGGGTCCCTGGCTCTTCTTAAGTCCTCAGCTGAATTAAAACACAGATTCCTGCACACTCAAGCTACCTAACATCAGCCATGCAAAGAGTGCAAGGAAGACATGCAGACCTGATTCTTTCCCCATTAAACACTGTCTCCATGTCCCTCTCCCCATTCTGTACCCCCCCATTGTATGGCCATTGGGGCAGGGACCTGCATTCTTGCTCTTGGGAAAGAACGATGTACACAATTGGTGCTGTAACAATAATCACAAATAAAAACCATAATGGCAGTATATTTCATAATGTTGATGACAGTGATACCTATGAGCCCCCAAAATGCTCTTACAAATCAGAAGCCTGCTTTATTTGGGTTAGGTTTCTCCCCACGTCAAGATAATTGCCTTGAGAAAAGACGTGTTTACCACAGTCACCCACAACCAATGTCGGAAGAAGCAACAACAAAAACACACATGATCTTCCTCTTCACACATGGCGGTGCAGCTCTCGCTCTCTACACGGGGATGGTCTCACGTATTGTGTGAAGCAGTTGAGAGATTCAAAGGCGCTGCAGTTGTGAGAGGGAAGGGGCACCCTGCCAAGGCCCCTCAGGCATGGGGAAGGTGTTGCTATGGATACCAGAGAGACTTCAGGCCTTGGTGCACAGGGGCATGTGGGGCAGTGGTGGGGGCGCAGGAGGAGAAAACACAACCATTTGGCTACTCTGCTCAAAAAACACCAGCCTTCTCAGGCCGCCTTATCTGAGAGTGCCAGGGTAAAGGCAGGTGGGCAGAGGCGATGCGGAGACCACCCCTGGTTTGGTTGCACTAGGCATGGAGCCTGGGGGAACGCCACAATTTTTATTTAGAATGGAGCGTGAGAGGCAGTGGGGCACTGAGTTTTGGTGTTGCACTGGGCGCCGCTTAAATCTGAGACTGCAAGTTCTGCCACTGCAGGTGGGGACAGCATGGCACCCACTGAGGGGGGCAGAAGGAGCTGCCAGGGGTGGGGTGACTCTGCAAGTCTTGCAAAACCTGGCAGGCACGGCCCCAGCTGATTTCTGGGGGGGAGGGAGGCATTGCAACATTTTGAGGAGTCGTGTTTAGAAAAAAAAACTCATTTTCCTTCTGAATAAAAGTTTGGCTGTACAAAATTATTTTAAGTATGAATGATCAAGATTACATTAGTCAGAGGAAGGAAAGAGCAAGTTGGGAAATAAACTACAGTACTGTAGTCTTAAATGTTTCCTCTCCCTCTCCCTCACCCCACCCTCTTCAGCCCAACTTCACGCACAATCCCTATGTGGCACAGACAGTGGAGAAATGCACATGGAATAACTGCATATAATTATTAAGGAAAACCCCATACAGTGGTGCCCATTTCCATGACGGGGGGGGGGGGAAGGGGAGATCATGGTTTTGCTCTTTTAAAAGAAAGGAAAACTTGGAGAGAAACCTCTTGACCCACCTTCAGAATCCCACGCCAAATATTTACCCCACCTAAAGCTAGAAACTGAAACTAAAAGGCTTATTTTCAGAAGACAAGATAACTCCTTTCTCCAGCCCCTTCCTGCCGTCCCCACCAAAACAACCCAATTACTACTTTAGTACCATCCACTGTTTTTGCTGGGTGGGCTGGAGAAAGGAGGGACCCTTCTTTTCTATGTCCCAGAAAAAGCCTATTTTGCTTCAAGGCAGTTTGCCTACTGCCCAGTTTGCAGCACCTCTGGTGCTCCTCCCAACCCCTTCACTCACCTTGACCAAGGCCCTAGTCCCCTTGGAGGACAGGCTGAGAAAGAGTTGGCTGATCAGATCTCCCTTCTTTTGCAGGCAGTCCGATGAGGCACTTTTATCTGACAGCTGCTTTTATTCTTCCAAGCTGAACTTTTGCTGCTGATGCTCCTCCTCCTCCTCCTCCTCCTCTGTGCTCTGCTCTCACCGGCTGTCTCCTCTCACCTGCACAGTAGCTGGCATGAAACCCGTGTGTGTGCCACCTATGGGCAGGGCCAGGCAGGCTAGGTGCACTAGGGAGAGGCAAGAGCTCTTGAACCGGCTGCAGGGCTGCAGCTGGAGGCTAAGGAAGGTGCTGCTTTTGTGCCACACTCTTCAGCCCCGCCACTCAGTTCACAGGCCAGGGGAGCTTGTTCTGTGGCTGGCTGGAGAGGCCCAAGGTGGGGGGCGGAGGGTGGGGGGAGTCACTCACTCAGAGCCCAGACCTGAAGTTTGCAGGCAGCCCACGCTCCGAGTGGAGGAGACGGAGGAGGGAGCCAGACAAAGGAGAGGGCTGCCCCAAAAGGAGAGAAAGGGAGCTCTGCACCACCCAGGCGGCTCATTCCACTCCATCTTCCTCTGGCAAGCAAGAGGAGCTCTAACGAGCATATGCAAGTCATTTCAGGACCAAGGGCAAGAAGAAACCCAAACAATATCCTCTCTTGTAGTAAAACATTCATAAAACTTAATTGTCTGACCATTTGTAGGCCTTTAATGATACTCCTTCACATCTTCAACCTCTGCCTGCCTAATAGGTATAAAAGCTTCCCTGGGGGTGTATGGACAGTTTCTGAGAAACTTACGTTTTTATTTATGCATTAAAATGATGTTTATACATCACCGCTCAGGGCAATTGTCCACACAAAGCAGCATCATAGAGAATAACCGCACAACACACAAAGCAATATACTAAGATTAAAACTGGCAGCATAACGCTTTAAAATTAGCAGTAAAACTTCATCAAGAAAAGTAACTTAATTAAAAGATTGGAATAATAACATATTAAATGTATGTTCTCTTATAACTCAGCTTGTGCCATGGGGGAGAGCATTTAGAACTAAGGGGCAACCACTGAGAATGCCATGACCCTGGTACCAGTCAGCCTAACACAGAAGCCTTATGAGGAACAGTTGAGGGAGCTGGGTATGTTTAGCCTGGAAAAGAGGAGACTGAGAGGAGATATGATAGCCATTGTCAAGCATCTCAAGGACTGTCACATGAAAGGTGGCGCAAGCTTGTTTTCTCCTGCTCCAAAGGGTAGGACTCCAACCAATGGCTTCAAGTTACAAGAAAGGAGATTCTGACTAAACACCAGGAATAACTTTTTGGCAGTAAGAGCTGTTCCACAGTGGAACTGACTGCCTCAGATAGTTTTGGATTCTTGTTCCTTGGAGGTTTTTAAGCAGGGGTTGGATGGTCATCTGTTATGTATGATCTAGTTGTGATTCCTGCACTGCAGAGGGTTGGTATAGATGACTCTCAGGATCCCTTCCAACTCTACAATTTCATGATTCTATTGTTATGAGATTGGGTTTTTTGGGGGGAGGGAATCGAGGTCTTTCAAACCCCTGGACCCAGCAAGTGTTAAAATATAAGATAGGCTAGCTTCCTGTGTTGAGGTGCTTGTCTGGGTGATGGGTCATTAAGAGAACAAAGGAAAGTGGGGTCTATGCTAGGCAGAAAATGGGTGGGGCCCCTCCCTCAATTTGCAAATAGTTATGTGACCTAGAAGCTGGATGAAAAAGCTGCAGGCTGGAAAGCTGGCCAAGGCATTGCTCGCCCCAGCGAAGCTGAGTGAGACATCTCTCAAGGGTATTCTTGCCTGTCTAACGAGCCATTTGGCGCCTACTAAGACCAAGATGGCCAGGCGGATGGAGTTCCATAAGAAGCAGCAGTGTACTGGGGAATCTGTAACCGCATTTCTGGCCGAACTCCAGAAGCTCGCTCAGCACTGTGGCTTCCAAAATCTGGAAGAGACTCTCCTGGATCGGTTTGTAGGGGGCCTGAGCTACAGAAAAGCCCAAAGACGCATCGTGGCTAAAGAAGAGGTTACCCTTGCTTCTGCCTTGAAGGAGGCCACCGCCATGGAGAATTATGAAAGAAAGGAGCTTGATGCCAGTCGCAAGGCTACAAAACCGCAAATAGAAGCTACGCATGCCATGGATGAGCTAGAGGCTAGTCCGAGCCTGAGCCCAGTCCATGGGATCGAGTCAGTGCATCACGCTGGCACAGCGCACAAAGATCGCCAAAGCGCTTCCCCAGGTTGTGGCGGGAACCATGAGCGGAAGAGTTGTTGTTTCCGGGATGCTATGTGCTGGACGTGCGAAAAGACGGGACACATCGTCAGGGTCTGTAGATCGGCGACGTCGGAAGCGACAGCATCGCCTAGATCGTCTTGTCGCAGACCACCCACCACAACTCATCTTTTAGAGGACTGCAACTACGTCACGGAGATCAATGGGAGGACCATGCAGTTCCCAGCGTAAGGCAAGGCACATGTGAAAGTGAAGATTGAGGGTCAGCCGTGCGTCATGGAGGTGGACTCCGGATCTGGATTCACCATCGTGTCGGAACAGACCGCAAGGGCATTCTTCCCTGGGGGTAAGTTTCCTTCTCTGGAGCCTTTCCCGGCAACCTTGCAATCATATACAGCGGGCTGCATCCACATTTTGGGAATGTGTGCCGTGAAAGTACAGTTCTGGGACAAACAGACCGTGCTCAAACTGGTGATTGTGAAGGGAACTGACTGGTTCCCCGCCCTGGGACTGAGTATAGCCGGGCTTAATTCTTTCCAAACCTTCCCTGAGATGAGTGAGGCATTATGCAAGGAATTTGCTGGACTCTTTAATGGGAAACTGGGTTGTTATAAAGGGCCCTCAACTGACTTCGAGCTGGACACCTGGGTGGCCCCAATCCGGCTCAAACTGAGGAGAGTGCCGTTTGCACTGCAACCCAAGATTGAGGTGGAACTGGATAAATTGGTCAAGCAGGGAGTTCTCTCACCCGTGGACTCTGCTAAGTGGAAGACTACAATCGTCACACCCCTTAAAGCAAATGGGAAGTCAGGAGTGGCAGGAAATGAAATCACAGAAATAGGTGGAGTCGCAACTAAAACTGCAAGGTTAAAATTCAGCGTGCCCTGCCTCTCACCTTCTGCTCAATTCTGTCATTGTCACAGGGTTCTGTGGTGCCCTGTGCAGTGGAACTGATCACGCTACCCCAAGTCTGCCTCTGCTGCAAGAAGGATTAAGTGTGCCTGCTCAAGGCCACAGCATAGTCCTTGGCTATACAAGCAGCTGAGCTGTAGGCAAAGGGCCGCATCTCAAGAGTAGAGCATCTGCTTTGCATGCAGAAGGGTCCAGGTTCAGTCCCCAGCATCTCCAGGTTGGGCTGGGAGACACCTCTGTCTGAACCCCTGTGTTGTGTATTAAGCAATAACACAGCCAAGATGTTTAATATAGAGTATTGTGTTGTATTACAGACCTTATTTGAATGTACAAGTTACAGCGGGAACGGCAATCATTTGCTGATTCAGGGAGCAGGATTTGGATCCTCTGCTGGATTGGTTTCCACGGGAGGGAATCCGTTGCATTGGTTCCCGCCAAAATCTATCTTCTCCCTACTAAATGACTGTTATTATATAAACCCCCGTTTTCTCCATTCCTCGCTGGCTCTTCCCTGTTTCCGAAATAAACAGATGTTGTACCTGATTCTTGCCTCCAGTTATTAACGACACAACACCCTGGACAGCTGCTGCCTGTGAGTGCAGTCAGCTCTGGGCTGGAGAGGGACCAATAGTCCAGCTTAGTATAAGGCAGGTTCCTATGTCTCTACCCAGTCGCAGCCGAGAGAGCGGTGGCAGAAGGCTGAGATGACCAGCTCTAGCAGGGGCATGCAGGACTGGCCCTGGGAAGGTGGGTGTGGATAGGGGTGACTGTCCCAGGCCCCACGCTTTGGACACCCCTGCTTGTCACTGGTGGCCACAGACAGTAGCCCAAACTTCCTGGCTGGTCTTGCTGTCTCCTGCCCAACTGGGTAACCTCTCAAGCTCCTCACTTGTCAGAGCAAGGCAGGGTGCTGCTTGGTGCAGCAGCAGCAGCAGCAGCAGCAGCAGCAGCAGCAGCAGCAGCAGCAAAAGAGACAAGAGATTAAGAAAGGAGGGAATAGGCCACCGGAGCTAAAGTGGCTGCATAAAACAAGAAATTCCAAGTTAACGGGTGAAGGACACAGAGAGGGAGGCCACTGGCACTTTTTGCAGCTGCAAACAACAACGCAAATACAGTGGTACCTCAGGTTACAGACACTTCAGGTTACATACGCTTCAGGTTACATACTCCACTAACGCAGAAATAACGCTTCAGGTTAAGAACTTTGCTTCAGGATAAGAACAGAAATTGTGCTCTGGCGGCGCAGCGGCAGCGGGAGGCCCCATTGGCTAAAGTGGTGCTTCAGGTTAAGAACAGTTTCAGGTTAAGAACGGACCTCTGGAACGAATTAAGTACGTAACCAGAGGTACCACTGTAAAGCCAAGGAGAGAACCGGGAGAGGGAGCCCAGCAGTGTTAAACCGGGTGCAAAAAATGGCACAAAGTAAGACAGGGGAAGGAAAATGGGGAGATATTGGCCACCAGTGCTAAAGCAGAGGCAAAAAGCCAAAAACTAAATTGGGGGAGGAGGGACTATCAGCATGGAGAGGAGGCAGGATGGCAGAGACGGAGGGAGATGAAAGCAATGGTGGTCTCCCCACACAGGGGCAGAGCAAGGGGGCGTTGGGGGCGGGCTGACCCGGGTGACACCCTGGAGGGGGGGGGAGACACTCAGCACCCCCCCCCCCCGATGCCCAAGCTGAGCCCTGCTGCCTGGTAAAAAGTGTGTGCCTACGGCTTGCTCCAAACCTGCCAGTGCGTTTTCCTTTTTCCGGCTGGAGCGGAGGCGAGGGGCAGGCCAAATGCCCCTCTCTGGCCCACCCCTCGCCTCTGACCACCCCGTAGCGCGCATGTGCAGCGTCGTTCGGCGCCGAGCAGGTTTGTGAGCAAGCTGCAGAGCGAGGCTGCCTTGCTCTTCAGCTTGCTCACGGGGTTTGCCACGCCACCGCTTCGTAGTGCGCATGCACAGCACCGCAGTGCACATGCGCCGTGATGCATGTCATGGTCATGCATGCGCCGAGCGTCACAATGCACAACGCATGTGTGCTACGGAGCGACACCCCACCCCTGGGTTTGCCGCTCCGGGTGGCCGAGCGGCTGTTTGCCAGTGCCCACACACTGTGTGATTAGCCTTGCACCCTCTTAGGGATAGCTCTGGAGACATGATATGTGAAGCAAGCCGTGTTCAGAGCCTTGAGGTTTGATGCCAAAGCTGGATGCAGGAGCTGAGGATGGAAGGTTCCAGGGTAACCCACAAAGTCAAAGGCCAGCCTGGAATTAGTGCTGGAAGGCCTTTCCTAGGGAAGGAAAGAACAAGAGCAGAAGGTCTCTGGCGGTGGCAGCCAAGATCATAATGTTATGGGGCCACCATCTTAGTGGTGCAGCAATAAAACTACTAGCACATTTGCAAAGCTAAGCAGGGTCCATATGGTTTCAAATAGGGTGGGGAACTGTGTGTTGAGAATCCTGCATTGCAGTGGGTTGTACTAGATGACCCTTGGGTTCTTCTCCAGCTCTACAATTCTATGATTCTTACCTTGCTCATTGCTTACAGCATGGGCCACTTCTTGTACATTGGGTTTTCTCCCTCCAGGTGGTCTTCTCCCTTCTCCAAAATACACCCTTCCTTCAAAGTAGACCCCTAGTGATAGAGCCATCTGGTAGCCACTGACTCTGGGTGTAGTAACGTGGGGATAATGATTTCAGCAAGTGATTTCAGCTCTCTGACATAGCAGGCAGGAGACAGCTTCTTCATGTAACACTCTTTATTCAGGCAAACAAGACTGGGGAAATGAGGAGAGGGAAGCTACATTTATAGGGACAGAAGACTGGCTAGAAAGGATACATTTTGGAGGGAACAATTTCAAGCAATCACAAAGCTGCCTTTTGGTGGGAACCAATAAGACTGAGGATCCCAATGCAGCAACTTGAATGAACCAATATTAGCTGTTCTTTCTGGAACAGGAAGGCAGTTACTTTCCCCTAATGTGAATACAGACAATGATACAGATATGATATCCCTTGAATCAATACACAACACTGGGCTTCCTCTCTGGTCCGCCACTGTCATCATTGGCCCATGATGGGGACTTTTCTTTTTTCAAATTTTATTTATTTATTTATATAATTAATTTTACAACATACAAAAGTTAAAAAAACCAACTTGAAAAGCAAAAGGTTTGTCATATATCTCTTATTTTGACTCTCCTCCCCCTTTCTGCAGTTCCTTGTTTTTATATTTTACTGCATTTCCAAATTAAACCAAATTATTATTTTCCCCTATGTTCCATAGACTCCCCACCAGCTGCTGCACGTTTTTATATTAAGCCTGCTAATGCCTTAATTTATTTATAATAATTTTGTCTGTATTCTATAAATGATTTCCATTCTTTCTTAAAAACTTGATCATTTTGATTTCTTATTCTTTTGATAACTTTTGCAATTTCTGCATAGTTGTTTCTGTAACCATTCCTCTTTTGTTGGGACGTTTTCTGCTTTCCATCTTTGGGCAAAGATCATCCAGACGGCTGTGGCTGCATACATAAATACATTTCTATATTGTTCAGGTAACTCTGGTCTCATAATTCTCAAAAGAAAAGCCTCCGGTTTTTTTGTTTTTTGTTTTGCAAAAGTTACTTTAAACACATGATGGGGACTGTTCATTGGTAGCTCCCCATTTGTGGAATGGCTTCCCTATTGAGGTGCATGCACCTGTGTCCATCAATATTAACTTCCAGGAGGAATAAAAAAAAAAAAATCATTCCTGCACTATTCCTGGCAACCCCAAAGATCACTGAATGCAAGAATGTTTTTGAACACAAACTGCTTTTAGCAGTAAGTAATCTTCTTCAGACTGCTTTAATTGTTTTAGGGTGCTTTTGTTTTTATCCTGTTTTTATCCTTGCGCAACTCACTGACAGTGATTGGCCCAAGGTCAACTTTTGGGTTTGATAAGTTCCCTCAAGCAGCAAGGACTACAGTTCCCAGCTTCTAGCACGCCCATTGGGCCTCCAGCTTCCCTTTTGTACCGCTGCGCATGCTGGGTAACGCAGTCCGCTTAAAAGCAGCTCTTTGAAGTCAGCACAGGGTTGCCGGAAGTAGCCCCTTCCCGCGGCACGCTGGGTATTGTAGTCCGTCCGAGCCGTTAATCGCCATGGGAACTGCAAGCCGCGCTGCCCTTCTGCCGTCTTGTGCTTTGGCTGTCGCTGCCGCCAAGGGAGCAGATGGCTGGGCCTCTTAGAAGGCCTGGCCGGGGTCTTAAAAAGGGAGCAGGGGCGGAGAGAAAAGGCCTTCAAAGAAGCGCAAAGAGCAACATCCTGCCTTATGCCTCAGGAACTCCGCGCAAGGCGTGCTGGGAATTGTAGTCTTTTCTATACCTGCGGGAATGGAACAAAGTGGCGCTGTGGGTTAAACCACAGAGCCTAGGCCCTAGGCTTGCTGATCACAAGGTCGGCGGTTCGAATCCCCGCGATGGGGTGAGCTCCCGTTGCTCAGTCCCAGCTCCTGCCCACCTAGCGGTTCAAAAGCATGTCAAAAGTGCAAGTAGATAAATAGGTACCGCTCCAGCAGGAAGGTAAAAGGCATTTCCGTGTGCTGCTCTGGTTCGCCAAAAGCGGCTTTGTCATGCTGGCCACATGACCTGGAAGCTCGGCCAGTAATGCGAGATGAGCGCCGCAACTCCAGAGTCAGACACGACTGGACCTAATGGTCAGGGGTCCTTACCTTTTTACCATACCTGCCATACTCTATAGTACTGGAGTATTAATTGGGAGTAAATTTCATGGAGCTCCCTGGTTCCCAGAACACGTGCGCAGCCAGTTGTTTATCTTTAAGGCTGACACAGGACTCTTTGCCCTATTACTTACTGCTACAGGATTCTTTCTCCTAACTTTAAGATTCGTTCATTCATTCCCCACCTTTTCCCCTAATAGTGACACCAGACTTCTTACAGCTAAAAATTAGAGCAGCTTAAAACATAGGGGGGAAAGGTCTCATTAAAAACAATGTAACACACACACTAACACACACTTTTTTAGAAAGAGAGGTGTCGGACACCTCTGCTATGGCGCCCACTTGAGAGGTGCTGGAACTGAGTTCTGACAAGTTCTGGATGAAAAAACCTCAACTTTGTATATGCAATATCAAAATATAAAAAACCACAAATTGATAGAATTATATGTAGGGGTGCATGAAGTGCTAGGGGAGGGATAGTTTCTCTGGTGGGGGACACATCATGCTCCTTCTGGGGTGGTTTGTCCACTTTTGGTTCCCACCCTGCACTCAGCTCTCAGCTGGGGCTCCCAGAAGCTGTCCACATGAGACTGCGGCCACACCTCATGAAACTGCTTCAATTGGCCGGCTAAACCAAGTGAGGGAAACTCTCAAACCCTTGGTGAGTTAGGGACTTCCCCTGCATGTGAAGACAGCTTCTGGTAGACTGAGTGGATGAAACCAGTAGTGGGTCCAATGGTCAAGAGATTGGTTCCTTGCATGTGCTGCAGAGGGAAGTGAGGGGCAATTTGAGTTCATCAACCTGAGAAGGTAGCTCATCTAGGAGAAGAAAAGCTCTGATCCTAAACCTCTGCTGCCTTGCAGGATATCTTCAGGAGAAGAAGTAATCCTTACATAAATCTGGAGTCCATAAGGTGGTCGGATGTCTTCTTTTACGCCTCTTTTGAGATTTCCGCATTGCAGAGGACTAGACTAAGGGTCCCTCGGGGTCCCTTCCAACTCTACAATTCCATGATTCTGCTTCCAGACCCTTGATAATCTTGGTTGCCCTCCTCAGCACACGTTCCAGCTTCCTTCTTAAACTGTGGTGCCCAGAATTGGAGACAGTATTCCAGGTGTGGTCTGACCAAGGCAGAAAAGAGTGGTACTATTACCAGTACTTTCCTTGATTCTGTTGATGCAACCTAGAATAGCATTAGCTTTTTTGCTGCTGCATCACACTGTTGACTCATGTTAATCTGGTGTTCACCAAGACCCCTAGATCCTTTTCACATGTACTGCTAGGTGTCCCCTGTCCTATATTTGTGCATCTGATTATTCCTGCCTGAGTGCAGAACCTTATATTTGGGCCTATTGAGATTCATTTTGTTAGCTAGCACCTAGTTCTCCAATCTGTTCAGGTCATTCTGAATTCTGATTCTGTCTTCTGCGACATTAGCTACCCCTCCCAGTTTGGTGTCACCTGCAAATTTGACAAGCATCTTGCCAGAAGACAGTACAACCACTTTGGAAACCACGGCTAGTCTGCTAAAGAATTCTGGTTTTGTTCAACTGTGAATCTTGTTTTAAGAAAATATATCTATTTAATTTATTGAATACATTTATACCCTACCTTTCCTGAAAAGAGCTCAAGGTCACATACATAGTTCTTCCTCACTTCTTTTGTATCCTTGCAATAAGTGAGCTTCATGGCCAAGTGGGACTAGAACCCTGGTCTCCCAGGTCCAAGTCTGACACTTGAACCACTACACCCCACTGGTTCTCAGACAAAATGTCTAGTGGCATGCCTGCATCAATAATTCAATTTTATTTATTTATTTTATCTATTAGATTTATATACTGCCCTTCATCAAATGATCTCAGGGTGGTTCACAATATAATATCAAACAAGAACTGTAAATATATTCACTAATCAAATAAATATATACCGGTAATCTTTTATAGGCATATGTTTATATCCAAAACATGCTGCATATTGGACTTGGAAATGGACAGGGAATTTCTTTTTACTACGTATTTCAAGCAATATGTGTGAAGAAAATGAACAATTTTTTTTTTGCAAAATAAATGCTTTATTCAGTTAAAAGCACTGCTGTGCTATCTGTAAGATGAAAAACAAGGCTTACAAATCTGAAAGGAGAACATGAAGAGTAAAAATATGAAGCTGAAGTAACAGTGGCATTCTTCTTCCTTGGCTTTTGGAGATTTCCACTGGTCTATGGAAACTGTTGCAGTGAGATTTCAACACCATCTCCTGTTGGATGGGTGCAATGATCCCTCCTTTTCCAGATAGGAGAACCACCAGGGACTTATCCTCTGTGGATTCAGACCAATTCAATTAAGTGTCCCATCTACAGTTTCATTAATTGCAGTATGTACCTGGAGCCTGTACTTGAATTCTTTTAAGAGAAGCTTTCTGGCTATTGTTACTTTTGGCAATGACAAGTTCTTACTTTGTTCAGTGAAGACAATGGTGAGGTAAGAGCAATTTAGAAGATGGAACAATTTCACATCATAAATGCAAATAGGGCACATTCCTTAACCTTCCTGCCACTCAAACTGCTTGCCAATTCCTTCCCAGAATTAGAAGAGGGGACAATTAGACACATATTCATATGGTAATAGCCACCTCTTCATTGAAAGTGGGCTTTCTCCATTAAAGAAGAAAAAGAAGGCTTGAGCCTGAGAATTGATTAAAGTGGCAAATTGCATTTATAAGCCACACACACAGTGCTACGATTCACACAAACACAGCTAAATGTGCAAGATTAAGAGCTATTGTTCCTTTCAAAATTTTTGGAAAAGCAGACATTTCCCATCCAGTCTGTAAGAGAGAATTGCATTAGGGCTGCTGGCTCTTGTTTCATGAGAGAAAACAACACACAAAGGCTAGAAATACTATATTTCTTGGCTACACAGTGAACCCAAAGCCTTCCCTCCTCTTCCCTTTTCTAGGAAAATTAAAAAAGCCACATTGAAGGGCACTGCCAGGCCATTTCTATTTTCACATGGGATACAGTAATGTGCTGGCTAATCCAGGTTGCGCAATTACAGTTGATTTGGAGGTCTTATGCAACAAACCCGCTTTGCCCCCCAAATCAGACTTTTGGTGATAAGGAAAGTGAGGGGGAAATGTCCTGGAAATGTGGGACAAACACTTGCTTTGACACAATGTCATCTTCTGAAGACAGCTACTAAGTAGAGCAGCAGTATGTGCTGGCAAAACAATTCATAGCATTTGGGCCGAATGGAAAAGCTTAGCCTCCACTCCTCTTTTCCATGGCATGCTGGGAAATGCAACAAAAACCTGGAAGAAGACTTTGGTCAGGAGGCAGTGACTATTCTCAGGATGTTAGAAGTCTCAAGCCACTGAGAGATCTGTTGGTGCACAAGTTCCTAACAAACTGAGATTATAAAATTATCCCATCCCAGAAACTCTGGGCAGCTTGAAAGTGGCAGCCAGAACACATTCTTATGAAGGCTGTGCACCACCCCCAATCTCTGCTGAACCTCTAAATGTCTACTCAGCCCACTGTGTTCAATTAGGCTTATTGCTTGCTTGGGTTTTCTTCAATCAGCCACATCAATTGTGATGTTTGAGACTGCTTTATTTGGTCTCAACAACAACAGCCGCTGGGGAACCCACAAAAGTGGAATTCACAGGCCTAAAAATTACACAGATGTTCCCTCACCTTAGCTTTACACATGTGTAGAAAGTTACTCACATTCTAGGAGGAAAAGCCAGCCTGCATTATCAGGCAGAAGTACAAGGTGCCCTGTCTCAAGGCCGAGTTTTCCCAGCACAAACATCCTTGACATTTTCTCAATAATGTCTGGGTAAGCAGACTCTCCTAACAATATCCTGCCACATGCTTTTTAAAAACATCTCTTCACATATAGGCTGTCTATCAAAGCACAGAATCATAGACTCATAAAATAGTAGAGTTGGAAGGGACCCTAAGGATCATCTTATCCTGCCCCCTAAAAATGCAGGAATATGCAGCTGTTCCGTAGGGGGACTGAATCTGCACCCTTGGCGTCATCAGCACCATGCTCTACCCAATGGAGCTATTACTTTCACTTTTGTTTATGTTTATACTATATCATCATCCCTGCCTTACGAGATGGAGTTGCAGCAACAGAGGTCACTATTTGCATACCTTCCAAGTGCCCTGGAAAAAAGGGACATCCCATTTGTTTTCGTATCTTGTGACCATTTTGGCTGCCACAATTCTGCATGCTCTTGCCTCACAAAAAGCACTTTTTCGGGGTGAGAGTGAGGCATGGGTCATGTGACTTGCCCAGAATACATGTGTTCTGGGTTTGCATTGGAAAAAAGTTGGAAGGTGTGCATTTGCTCTTAGAGTTGTTGGCATCCATCTATCTTGAGAAGTAACCTTCCTGGGCAACAAGCTTAGGCACTGAGTATGGAGGTCCAGGTTGGATGGCATTTTCTATGTCTCCTCCTGGCAACTCCTGCAGCCAAGCTGGTGCCAAACATCTTGCTCTCCTTTCCTTGGACCACATCAATGAGGCCAAGGGGGTGGGTCTTTCGTCTGGGCAGCCCAGTAAGTGTGGGAAACCTCAGTCTCAGGGGCCAAATATGATTCAGTGAGGCCTGACCTGCAAAGCTTTCCGACATCCTAATTCTTTTGGGCCTCAAGTATAGCAGTTATTGGCTATTTGCTCTCTGAAACTTGAGAAACTGTGGCCCAGATAACAGGTCAACCTTTTGCTCAGAATGCTGAACACAGGGTTAGTTCCTCTAAACACTGGGGGCTCCTTTGAGAACAAATAAGATATTTTCATTTATGGACAATGAGAAATCACCGTCAGCAGCCATGACTGGGCTTGACTGAACCAGTCACTGAGCTTTTGGCTGCAGATCCTACATAACACAACCACTTGCCATGGGCAGGGGCTTGTGAAGTCTGAATTGCAACTGCAATCTCACCCGTATTTTGATTCAGGTCACAAAACCATAAATGTGCTGACATTTTAATTCCCAGCCCCTTATTTTTCATGGAGGATCTTGTTTAAACTCTACAAGGTGCTGGGGAAGTGATGAAGTGCCCTGTATGGAAAATGCCTGATTTTTATCCCGAGGTGCTTTAGAAATGGTGCATTGCAAGGTGTGCTTAATGTTCTTCCTGATCCATCTTTTTTGTGTGTGGAAGACGAGTGACGCTTTGGCAACAGCTGATCTACAAAATCCAGCAGGTGGCGCTGAAGACTGCCTAATTCCTGCAGAACAACACACTGTGTGGCAGCCTGGTGCGGAATTCAAATGGTTCTCAAAGCATGAAGCTGTTCCTCTCAGCAGCCTCCCCTAGACTGGTGACTTCCAGATGTTTTGGACTACAACTCCTAGCAGGGGCTGATGGGAGTTGTCCAAAACATCTGGAAGTCACTGAGTTGCAGGAGGTCATTTCTAAGCAAAAGCACCCCAGTGGCTCGAGATTGTTGTGGAAATTATGAATGTCTCTTGCAGCAGAAAATATCAAACACATTCAGATGGTCAAATTGGCAAACCCATGAAAGTGGCATCTCACATGCCTTGACATCCCTTGTTTCTCCTTGTATCTTGCCTGAGCGATGCTTCTTTGAACAGGGTTATGGGGAATGTGCAGCTTCTGCAAAACATCCAGTGCGCATGCTCAGGCCCCTTGAGCATCGTAATGTGCTTTCAGTTTCTTGGCATCTGGTGTTGCCTGAGGGCCAACTCTGTTCCTGCTTTTCATGTCAAGCAAGCCCTGGCCTTCTTGGCTCCTACAAATCTCTGGCTGTCATCTTGAAAACTTTCTCAGGGGCATCTTGGTTTCATGCCAGAATATTTGCTGCTGCTGCTGCTGCTGTACTGCTGAAAGCTGTGTTTCTACAAGGCTCCCTGCTGGAAGGATTAATTTGGGGGATGGCTGCTGCTGGGGTAGAGCAGCTGTTGTGCATGCAGATGACCTCAGATTCAACCCCCAGCATCTCCAGGTAGAAACAGGACTACCCATTATATCAAACCCTTTTATATTGTAAACTGCCCTGTGATCTTCAGATGAAGGGCAGTATAGAAATAATAATAATAATAATAATAATAATAATAATAATAATAGCAGCTACTAGATGGACCAAGGTTTCTCCTCGGTATCAGGCAGCTTTCTGTGTTCCAAGGGGTTTCAGATATTTTTGCAGTTGGAGAGATGCTTGCTGTGTTCATAATTTCCCAAAGAAGTCAGAAAAATTGATAGGATTACTATTCATTGTTTATGTAGCAACCTCAACACCTGTGGAATCTGTGGTACGATGCATGCGTTGGATGCATGCTGTGCGCTGGGAGCAGCATGCTGCTGGTGGGCAAGCCCCGAACGGACTTGCTCGGGGCCTGCCGGCGGAGCGCAACACTCTGTAGCGGCACGCTGCCGGCAGGAGAGCCCTGAGCAAGCCCACCTGGGCGGAGGCGAGCCAGGAGGGGCGCCCAGAGTGTCACCCTCTCCAGGGCTGTACCTGGGGCTCCCCGCCCCCTTCGCCCCCCTCCCTACACCACTGACTGTAATAGAGCCAATACCTGAGATGATGGGGCGTCCAGGATTTCCTGGTTTGTGTATTTTAGGTAGAAGATAGAAAGTTCCTGGTCAAGATTCCGCTGGTGTGTTAGTGAGGATCTATACCAACTTGAAAAACAAGGCACCACTGCCCTGTGACTCTCAGAAGTTGTGACCCTAAAGGGAATGATGTGGCCCTTGGGACCCAAAGAGGTTTCCTCACCCCCTTACTAAGAGTAGTCCCAGTGAAACCACAAACCTGTTCTGGTCAAATCCCACTTTTGACATGTTTTAACTTTAAATAGATGCCTAAAGCTGCCTGGAAGCATCTATCAGAATCAGTCCAGGGAAAGCAGAACTGTGGGATTATGAATGTGTTAGTTGGCACAGTAAATCCTACTGGCTGAGCATTTCGCCTTCATATATTATCCTTGGAGGCTGCAATGGAGATCCCGTTCCCCAGTCAGTCTGCAGTTTATTCTTGCCTTCAGAAGGAAAACACACAAAGCAGGCATGTTGCTACTGGGTAAGGACCAAAGAATCTGCTAGTTTTGGTTCTCTTACGTTTCTCATTTTCAATTCAGTTCCCCAGATTTCTGCAGCAATTTGATTTTGTTTCTTAAAAATCAACCTTGCAAAAATTCACCAGCATTTTAGTGCAATTTTCTCCTAATAAACAAATTTTTGTAAGTATTTTTGACTAATACATTATTTTTTTTTTGCAAATCATTGTTATTGTTGTTTTATTTGTACCCCGCCCATCTGACAGGGTTTGCCCCAGCCACTTGGGGTGGTTTCCAACATGCAATTCCTCCATATATAATGCATCTTTGTGAATTATTTCCATTGAAATATTTCTGTTTATATGCACACACTCCCCACAATGTTTGCATTTTCCATTAAATAACTACATCTCAGAATCCAGATAGGTGCAAATTTTGAAGGCTAGCCAGCCATGTTTTATTTCATGCATTGCCTTAAGTCAGAGGTTTTCAACCCTTTTGACCAACTACATTCTTTCTGCGGCTCCTCTGTGGGGCTCAGGAGCCCAGTTATGTCACCCCTTGCCTGCAGAGCTGGCAGCCTCTCGCACTTTATCAAACACCCTCCCTTGGGGAGTGTTCCCACAGCCTCCTCTCCTCTCCCCTCTCTTCAGGAGTCTTCCAGGCAGCCACTGCTGCCACCCCTGGTCTTTGAGCTGCCCCTTCCCTGCCCCAAAGAGAGGTGCCTCCTCACACTGCCCCACAGGGCCCTGGGACTTGTCTGTCCATTCCCAACTGCAAGGGCTGGCAGACTGGCTGGCTGGGCTCCCTCGCCCGCTTGCTTGCTTACTCCAAGGCCACCTCAGCTCTTGGCAACCAGCATCCCCTGGCCAGCCCCAGAGGCACCATTCACCTGCAGAGCTTATAGCCAGGGCTGCTGCAACAAACAGTTGTGCAAGCCTTCGGGAGGCTTGAGAGAGGGCATCAGAGGAGGGAGGGAAGGAAAGAGGGACAGCGCCCAGCGTTGCCCACGGCACCCCTGACTAACCTTCAAGGTACCCCAGGGTGCTGTGCCACACTGGTTGAAAACCACTGGATTAAGTAGTTCCTTTTCAAAATGCTACAAAATCAAATTTCTTCACTAGTGTCTCCTATTCCTGGGTTCTGGCACCATATTCCCTCTGGCAAGGAAGGGATTCTGACAGGAGTTGATAACACTGACATCAAAGAGCAGGGACTGGATGAATCTCCATATTCAAACAGCATCATTTGATTTGGCATGAAATGATTTCTATTGCTGCTGCATAGGACTTGGCCCCAGGGAGAATACAGACCTAGAGCATGGAGTTGAGTGAGAACAGTTGCGTCTTGCAAGGTAGATACTGTTACATTTAGCAAATGAAGGCTTCGTGGTCAGAGGCTTAATAAACGCCAACTGGCCTTCCTCCCAATGGGCAGCATATGCATGGAGACGAAAGCTGTTACTGTAAGGGGGTGATTTGATGGTCGTGCCCAACTCTCTTATTAAATTAAATTGAATTTATTAAGGAAACTTATAAGCTGTCTTTCAGATGGCGCTCTCAGGGCAACAGACTTTTCAGAGGAGAAAAGGAAGGAAGGAAGGAAGGAAGGAAGGAAGGAAGGAAGGAAGGAAGGAAGGAAAAAAGCTATAAAACAATAACAACAAATCATTAATGGTAAAGCAACATGAAACCCTGGTACAGCAGCAACCAACAACTACAGTCATACCTCGGGTTGCAATCGCTGCGGGTTGTGTGTTTTCAGGCTACGGACACACTGAAACCGGAAGTACCGGAACGGGTTACTTCTGGGTTTCGCCGCTCGCACATGCGCAGAAACACTAAATTGAGCTTTGTACATGCACAGAAGTCCCGAATCACAACCCATGCATGCGCAGACATGGCGCTGCGGGTTGTGAACGCTGCGGGTTGCGAATGTGCCTCCTGCATGGATCACGTTCACAACCCGAGCGTCCACTGTATTCAAAATGCTGAAATGTCTGGACAAACAGAAAGTCTTTGTTCAGCACGGTATTGGTTACTGCAGGGATGGGGAACCAATGGCCTTCCCGATGTAGTTTGACTCCAGTTCCCATCAGCCGCAGCTAGTATGGGCAAAGATCAAGCATGATAGGAACAGTAGTCCAGAAAAATTTGGAGGGCATCATATTTCCCTTCCCTTGGTTTGTATGCTCTGCTAGGACCTGGGAGACCAAGGTTCAAAAGTCTCCAATCAGCCAAGCAAAGAGGATTTCAAGTTCACTGTTGAGCATGAGCCCACAGTGTGATGTTGCAGCAAAAAAGGCTAATGTGTTTTAAGCTGCATTAACATAATCAGTCATGAAAAGCAATTTGTTCCATTTTATTCTACAGTGGTCAGGTCTTGTCTGGAGAAGTGTGAATGTTTCCAGGTGTTGCACTTTTAAGAAGGATCTATGGTGGACAAATTGGAACAGGACCAGAGGATGTGGAAAACAAGTCCTGTGAGGAGAGACTGAACAAAATGGGTATTGCTTAGGAGTGATGGCTGTGGTGTGGGGGTAATTGCATTCTTCCAGTATCTGAGGCCTATCTCATAGGGCAAAGATTTGTTCTCTGCTTCCTCAGGTGTCTGGTAGGAATAGTGGGCTTAAGGATGCAAACACACCATGCATTCAAATCACACTACTTTCCCCTAAATAGTCCTGTTAACTGTAGTTTGTGCTGGGAATAGTAGCTCTGTTAAGGGGTGAATTTCAGTGCCCAGGATTATTTGGGGTCAAGCCACGAATTCTATTCCATTAGTTTGACTATGCACTGCATGGTGAAGCCCTTTCTTTTCCCTGCCCCAAATCTTCCAGCATTCAGCTTCAGTGGATGCCCACGAGTTCTAGTGTTATGCAAGAGGAAGAAAGAACCATTTTCTCTCCCCAATTTCCCCATGCCATTTCATTTTGCTTGACTCATCTGTTGGGCTACCCGTGATCCCTCATTTATTTGGGGATTGTAATTACCGCCGCTTCTTCTCTGATAATGACAGGGATTAATTAGCATTAGCACAAACATCCCTGGCAGTCTTGCAGAGTGTTGTCAAGGAAGAGTAGTTTTCCTGCTCAGAGCAGAGCTGGTGACTGCCACCGAGAACATTTCTGAAATGCTTTAGGTAGGAGGGTGTTTTTCAGATAGAAACACTTTGCCAAATAGACTTGTCAGCTGAGAAACCCATACACCTTTGCTGAAGAACTAGAGCAGGGGTCCCCAAACTAAGGCCTGGGGGACAGATGTGGCCCAATCTCCTTCTAAATGCGGCCCGCGGACGGTCCGGGAATCAGCGTGTTTCTCCATGAGTAGAATGTGTCCTTTTATTTAAAATGCATACAGTGGTACCTTGCAAGACGAATGCCTCGCTAGACGAAAAACTCGCTAGACGAAAGGCATTCGCTAACGAAAGGGTGACTTGCAAGACGAATTTCCCTATGGACGCGACTCGCAAGACGAAAAATTTTCGCTTTTTTCCCATCAAACCGCGCTTCCCCCGTCTGTGCTTCGCAAGACGAAATTTTCGCTAGACGACAGCACTCGCAGAACAAATTAATTTCGTCTTGCGAGGCACCACTGTATCTGGGTTATTTGTGGGGCCTGCCTGGTGTTTTTACACGAGCAGAAAGTGTGCTTTTATTTAAAATGCATCTCTGGGTTATCTGTGGGGCTTAGGAATTCGTTCGTTTTTTGTTTTTTGTTTTCAAAATATAGTCCGGCCCCCCACAAGGTCTGAGGGACAGTGGACCGGCCCCCTGCTGAAAAAGTTTGCTGACCCCTGAACTAGAGCATATTTCAGAGAATTATGGAGGATGTTTTGGGGGTGCACTTAAAAAGCACAGGGGCCATCAGCATGGTAAGCAGATGCTCTGCTGCTGAACTGTTGCCCTTCCCCAAAAGATTGGTGACCCCTGGGCTATACTGGCTGCTTGTCATGGATGCTTTAGTTGAGATTCCTGCACTGCAGGGGTTTGGAGTGGATGACCCTTGGGAACCCTTCCAATTCTACAATTCTATAACAGGCCATCACTGTCCAGGATTTCAGGCAGGGTACATTACCAGCTGTACCTGGAGATGCCAGGGATTGAACTCGAGACCTTCTGCATATTATGATTATGATCCCAGATCCAACATTTTCTGACCACTGGTACAAGAGCTGTTGCGCCAGCATTAGAATAATGGTTGCATAGTATGAAATCCAGTGCAGCGCTTGCACTAATGGAGATTTGTGGTGCAACAGGTTGTGTAACAGTGTATCCAATCTGTTGTGCAACCAGCCATGATGAGTGATGGAAATGGACTGAGGATTAAATCTTTAGATTAAAATTTAAATCTCTTGTCCCACATATGTAAAAGAAATATGAGAGTAATTAGGCTGTGAAGTCATTTTTTAGCAGAGTAAAAGCATGTAGGTGCTTTTGCAGGTTCCTGGAAGCTGGGAATTAGGCAACTGCATCTTTTAATCCATGTTTATTTGTTGTCTGCAGTTTGTCCCTGTTACTAAGAACAAAACCCACATATTTATAAAATAAAAAAAGATTTATAAAAATAAAGATTTATAAAAATAAAAAGGTTTGCTTACTTCAATGGCTGGAAGCCATTATTTCTAAATAAGAATGCTTCTTACTTATAAAATACAAAATTAGTTTCCAAAATGGAGTCCGGGCTCTGACAAGAGGCAGGTATGTCTGCTCACACTGTTGGCTTGAAAGAAAGAGAGAGAGAGAGATTAGGCAAGAAGAAAATACATAAGGTTATCTTCTTTGTTAGAAATTCCTGCCAAAGCTTTAAGGAAGTGACCTCATATGTTGTTGTTGTTGTTGTTCAGTCGTTTAGTCATGTCCAACTCTTCGTGACCCCATGGACCAGAGCATGCCAGGCACTCCTGTCTTCCACTGCCTCCCGCCGTTTGGTCAGACTCATGTTAGTAGCTTCGAGAACACTGTCCAACCATCTCATCCTCTGTCGCCCCCTTCTCCTTGTGCCCTCCATCTTTCCCAACATCAGGGTCTTTTCCAGGGAGTCTTCTCTTCTCATGAGGTGGCCAAAGTATTGGAGCCTCAGCTTCAGGATCTGTCCTTCGAGTGAGCACTCAGGGCTGATTTCCTTCAGAATGGATAGGTTTGATCTTCCTGCAGTCCATGGGACTCTCAAGAGTCTCCTCCAGCACTTCTATATTGATTCCAGAACTTTGTGAGTGTCTGCCCCTCATGTGCCTGTCTGACAATCATGGATTTGTGATTTTGACTGGAAATCCCACATTGAGAACCAAGCTGACACCCTTCACCTTCTTTTGTGCAAGCAATTCCACTAGCATGAGAAGTACACCATTAAGGGACCAAAACTTGGCACTGCATTGAATTGCTCCTGCTCTTCTTCCTATTGTTGTTTTTATATCCCACTTTTCCTCCAAGGAGCTCAAAGTGGTGCGTAATGCTCTCCCTTTCTCCCTTTCATCCTCACAGCAACCCTGTGAGGAAGGTTGGACTGAGAGACAAGGACGAGCCCAATAAGCTTCATGACCATGTTGGGATTTAAACCCTGGCTTCCCAGGCCCTAGTCTGACACGCTAACAACTGCGTCACACTGGTTAAGGTAACAGGCATTTGCCTGTCTTTAAGGAGCCACAAGACTTTTGTTTCTGAAGTGAGAGAAACCATGACTTCTGAATGATATACAGTCATACCTCATGTTGCATTTGCTTTATGTTATGTCTTTTCGGATTACGAATGTGGCAAACCTGGAAGTCTTTACTTCTGGTCTCGCTGCGCACGCATGCGGAGAAGTGATCTGTGCACTTTGCCGTACACGGACTTTTTGGGGTGTGAACAGCACCCCGGAACAGATCGAGTCCGCAACTAGAGGTACCACTGTGTATATGTGTGTGTGTGTGTGTGTGTGTGTGTGTGTGTATAAAGGTAAAGGTAAAGGGACCCCTGACCATTAGGTCCAGTCGCGGACAACTCTGGGGTTGCGGCGCTCATCTCGCTTTGTTGGCCAAGGGAGTCGGCGTACAGAGCAGCGCATGGAAATGCCGTTTACCTTCCTGCTGGAGTGGTACCTATTTATCTACTTATAATTTGATGTGCTTTCAAATTGCTAGGTTGGCAGGAGCAGGAACCAAGCAACAGGAGCTCAATCCGTCATGGGGATTCGAACCGCCGACCTTCTGATCAGCAAGCCCTAGGCTTTGTAGTTTAGACCACAGCGCCACCCGTGTGTGTGTGTGTGTGTGTGTGTGTGTGTATAATAGCTATGGTTGCCCCAGGTGATTTTCAAGGGAAGTGTGGAAGTGTTTTAAGACTGCCAGATAAACAGCACCAGACAAGCTCATATAAACATAAGCAGGGAAGGAGTAATGTTGCCCTTAATATAGAGAGAGAGTCAACAAAAAGAAGAAATATTCATTAAGCAGTAACAAGACTTTTGGGCGATTCCAAATCCCAAGTTAATCTATCATCTGCTCAAGAGGGAGGCAGAAGATCTCGCAGCTTGATAGAAACCCCTGTCTGAGAGTGTTTAGCTTTTCCATTTATCATGAATCAACCATAATAATTCAAGGCCTTGTTCAAAAGGAGCATGACTTATTCCTGCCCCATGGATAGAAGCCTGAGAAAGAGGAGAGACTACAGAGGAATGTAAATTGCTTTGTAATGTTGGCAGTCCCTTAAACTACAGAGATCAAAGGAAGGAATGCCCACACAATGAGATGCACCCTCTCCTGACACTGGTGCCTGGCACCATCCGATCTCCAATCATTCCCATAGACTATAGACAGAGAGGCCCTGAGATTACATCTGAAAGCTCCTTTAGTACGCTTGGGTGCAGCTCATTAGGCTCTGGAGATCTGAATTCATTTAAAGTAGACAGGTGTTCCCTTACCACCTATTTTCCTATATCGGGTTGCAGATTCCTCCTTTCATTGTTTAGTCTGTTATCACCAGGTTGGGCAATGCTTTTCTTTTGGGTGAAGACAGAGGCAAAGTAGGCATTTAGCAGTTCCGCCTTCTCTCTGTCCCTCAGTAGCATTTCTCCATCTTCTCCACACAAGGGACCTACTACTTGTTTGTTCTTGCTTTGAACATAGCTGAAGAAACCTTCTCTATTATTTCCAGTCTCTCTTGCAAGCCTGAGTTTATTCTGACCTTTAGCCCACCTGACCTTCTCCCTGCAACTGTTGGTTACTTGTGTATACAGTACTCTTCCTTTGTGATGTCTCCTTCCTTCCACTTCTTATACATGCACTTCTTACATTTTAGCTCACCTGTAAGCTCCTTATGTAGTCACACTTGTTTCTTTAGGTGCTTCGTGTTGGAATTGTCTGCCTCTCTGCCTTCAATATGCCACCATTAAGAAATTCCCATCCATCTTGTGCTCTTTGAGCATTTCTGACCATGGGATTTCACACAGTAGTTCCTGAAGTTTTTAAGAAATCAGCCTTCTTAAAGTCCCAAGTGCATGTCTGACTACACTCAACTTCTCCATGCCCATGTTTAATGATACACTAGATCAGGGGTCAAAACCTTTTTCAGCTGTGGGCCAGTTCACCATCCCTCAGACCATGTGGGGGCCCGGATTATATTTTGAAAAAAATAAATGAATGAATGAATTCCTATGTCCCACAAATAACCCAGAGAGGCATTTTATATAAAAGGATACATTCTACTCATGTAAAAACACGCTGATTCCCGGACTGTCCGTGGGCCGGATTGAGAAGGCGATTGGGCCACATCCGGCCCATGGGCCTTAGGTTGCCTACTCTTGCACTAGATGATATGGTCACTTCCTACCAAGGTTCCCAGTTCTTCTACTTCATTAATCAGTTTCTTCCTGTTAGCAAGGACCAGGTTCAAGAGAGATGACCGCCTTGTTGCTTCTTCCACCTTCTGGGAAAAGAAATGGTCAGCGAGGCAATGAAGGAATGCATTGAATCTTACATTCTTGGGAAATTTTGAGCTCCAACAGATATCAGCGTAGTTGAAGTCTTTCCTTTTTGAATGTTTTGGAATCTGCTCTAGGAAGGCATCATTCAAGTCCTCAGTCCAGTTTCGAGGTCTACAGCAGACCCCCACAGTAAGGTTGTTTTTCTCTCCTACAATTTTTACCAATATGCTCTCTATCTGCATTTCATGCTCCAAGTCATGGATCTCTTCACAAAGATACACATCCTTTATTTATAATGGTACTCATCCCTTCCTGTTTGAGCTATTCTGAGCAGATTGTAACCCTCAGTTTATACATTCCAGTCATGAGTCACATCTCACTAGGTTTCAGTAATGCCTGTTAGGTGATATTTGTCATCCTGTATTAAGAGCTCAATTCATCTTGCTTGTTTCCCATATTCTGTGCATTTGTGTAGAGACAACTGAAACCATAAGTCATTTCTCTTCCCACTGCTTGTCCTTCTCCATGCAGAGTCACTTGCCATCACCACACAACTCTTCCTTCTCTGGGGAGCAGCAGGAATAGTAATGTACACTGTACCTTCCATAGCCACCTTGGTGTGTTCTCAGGTCTGCAACCATTGTACGTGTTCCTCTGGCTGAGAATCAGTGTCCATGGTGAGGCCAAGGAATCAATTAGCTTCAGAGACACATCATAGCTCCCGACATGCTGCTTTTTTGTGTGTGTTATGTTCCTCCAGAGGCTTGTCTCCTGCACTGGGCAATCTTCTCTCTCTCTCTCTCTCTCTCTCTCTCTCTCTCTCTCTCTCTCAAATATTTTTTATTGATTTTCTTTTCTCATAACAAATATCCAATATCATTATAAAACATTCATTTTCCATCCCCCCCCCCCCTGTTGACTTCCCTCAGCTTCCATTTCTGGTAATACATTCTGCTGTTTGTATATAATAATATGTTATCATATTCTTATTCTTCTTGTTCTCTATAAATTAAATTGTAAGTGTTTATTTAAATCCTGCCAACGAGTCCATGTGTTTTTTGTTTTGTTTCTGCAAATATATTGTAAAGGGTCCCTATTCTTTTTCAAAATCACTGTTGTCCTTTTCACGCAGTTTGTCCGTTAACTTTGCATAGTTCATCAACTTTTCTTGCCATTGTTCTTTTGATGGTATTTCTCTGGTCTTCCAGTTTTGTGCTATTAAAATTCATGCCACTGTTGTAGCATACATAAATAATGTGTGTTTTTCTTTTGGCAACTCTTGCCCTAAAATACCTAACAAAAAAGTTTCTGGTTTCTTTAAACAAATGTTATCTTAAACATTCCCCCCCCCCAATTCATTGTATATCATTTCCCATTTTAAAAAAATAATCTTGCAATCCCACCACATGTGGTAAAATGTACCTTCTTTACATCTCCAACAGTTCTTTTGTTCTGTTTTATACATTTTTGCCAGTTTTACTGGTGTGATGTACCACCTATACATCATTTTCATGTAATTCTCTTTCAACAATATGCAATCCGTAAATTTCAAATTCACTTTCCAAAGCCTTATCCAATCCTCAATTTGTATATTATGATGTAAATCCTGTGCCCATTTAATCATTACTGATTTGACTTCTTCATCTTTAGCTTCCTATAATATTCCAATAATATATTATACACCTTCTTTGGAATAATTTGGAATTATTGTCTATAATATCCTTTTGGAATTTGGAAACTGTGTAAGTGAATTCTCTCTTATTATCTTCTTTAAAGATTTAATTTAATTGCCTGTGGTGCAACCAACTCTGAAGATATTCCTTTATCTCATCACAGTCTTTCAGTTTTAACCTTCCTTCTTGTTCTGTTAGTAAATTTCTATATGTTGGCCATGTTCCTTTCATTGTTGACATTTTAAATGATAATGCTTCAATGGGTGATAGCCACTACGGAGTTTTTGATTCCAGTAATTCCTTGTATTTTTCCTACACCTTTATTAATGGCTTTCATATTATATGATTATGGAATCCTTTATGTACTTTTGCTTTCCCATACCACAAATATGCATGCCAAACAAATCTATTATCACATCCTTCCAACTCTATTGCCTCTTCTTTTTCCAATTTGATCCAATCCCAAATCCAAGTAAGACATGCTGCTTCATAATAAATTTTTAAATCTGGAAGGGAAAAGCCTCCTCTTTCTTTTAGCTCTGTATTTTGTGCTTTATCCTTGGCCTTTCCCCACTCCAAATAAATTTTGAAATGTATTTTTGCCATTTTTTTGAAGCAGGCATTATTATTTATAATCGGTGTTGTCTGAAAGAGGAACATTTTTGGCAGTACATTCATTTTAATTGCTGCAATTCTTCCTAAGAGGGAAAGATTCATCCTGTTCCATATTTCTAGATTCCTTTTTATTTCATTCCATTTTTTCATAATTATCTTTGTAGATATTAGGATTCTTTGTTGTTAACTATATTCCTAAGTATTTTACCTTTTTATGGATTTCTATGTCTATAGATTCAGATAACTCCTTCTTTTCTATTTCTTTAAGGTTTTTAACTAACAATTTAGTTTTGTTTTTGTTAAGTTTAAAATCTGCCACCTGTCCAAACTTTTGAATTTTTTCTATTACTCTAGGGGGAGAATTTTGGGGGGTCTTCTACAGTGATTACCAAATCATCTGCAAGAGCTTTCAATTTATGCTCATTTTTCTTTATTCTTATTCCTGCCACATTTTTATCAGCTCTAATATTTCTTGCTAAAACCTCCAGGACCAGAATGAACAAGAGCAGTGATAATGGACATCCTTGTCTGGTGCCTTTTTGTATTTTACATTGATTTGTTATCACCTGATGAATGATTAATTTTGCATTCTGTTCTGAATATATGGCTTGGATTCCCCTATTAAAATTTTCTCCGAATTCCATTTCTCCAATAACTTTTTTCATAAAGTTCCAATAAACATTATCAAATGCTTTTTCTGCATCTATAAACATCAATGCAGCTTGCTTTTCATTTCAAACTTCCAGGTATTCTATTATGTTTAAAATATTCCTAATACTGTCTTTCATTTGTCTACCTGGAAGAAATCCTGCTTGATCTTGATGTATATATTCTTCCAAAAAAATTTCATTCTGTTGGCTAGAATATAAGCAAACAATTTATAATCATTATTTAGTAATGAAATGGGCCTATAATTTTTTACTAAAGTTATATCTGAATCTTGTTTTGGGATTAATGTTATGTACACCTCTTTCCATGTTTCTGGGACTTCCCTTGTTTTTAAAATATCATTCATCATATCCTTTAAGGGAATCACAAGCTGTTCATTTAATTTTTTTTATAATATTTTGCTGAGATTCCATCTGGTCCTGGAGATTTACCTGTCTTTTTGCATTTAATAATATCAGCTTTTCTTCTTTTATTTTTGGAAGGATACTTCTTTTTATAAATTCTGCCACCAGCATCTTCTTTTCAGATTTTTTTTTGTATAAATCAGTAAAATATTTAATAAAGGCTTCCCTTATTCCCTTATTTATCTGTGACTTTGCCGTTAGATTTTATCTTATTTATATGATTTTTTTGGCTTACTTTTCCTTATTTGCCATGCCAGCAGTCTCCCTGGCTTGTTGGCATGTTCAAAATACCTTTGTTTCATCCTTTAATTTGCCACCCTATTTCCTCATTAATCAACATTGAATATTGTGTTTGTAATAATTTAATTGCCTGCTTAACTGTCTCCTTATTTGTTTTTTTATTAATTCTTTTTCTTTCTCTAATATTTCACCCAGAATTTCCTTTTTTCTCTTTTCACTTAATTTCTTCTTGATTGAGTTTTGTTGAATAAACAGTCCTCTCATAACTGCCTCACTGGCATCCCATACTGTTTGCAGCTTGGTTCCATTATTAAGATTTAATTCAAAATAAACTCCCAATGCCTTTTTTTTTTGCAATTTCTAGAAAAAATATTCAAAACAAAATAAAAATAAAAATTCCTTCCAGTAGCACCTTAGAGATCAACTACGTTTGTTCTTAGTATGAGCTTTCGTGTGCATGCACTTCCCCTACGGGTCCGTAATAGCCCGAAACGGTCGTCTATTGACGAGACAACCCATTTTGTGCCACCATTCCACTCCGCAGACAGACCGGAAGTCCAATCTTCCTTCTCCTTAGGGACAACTTACTTTAATGACCAGGGACAAAGACTGCTGTCAGCTTGGAGGTAGGCTCAGAATGCCAGACCCATTTATTCCCAAACCTTCAGCATTGTTGCTGTGGGTTTTTTTTTTCCTTCAAGTTGCTGGCTGCTGCTCTAATACTAATTATACCCACCACAGTCCTTCATATTGGTGGAGAATCAGCAATGAATAAAGTTGAAAGATTTCTTTTGTTGGGGATGAAGTGGGGAGGGGGGGAAGGGACGAGAAGAGAATAACTGCTGCCCATAAGCCCTCCTGTAATTTCTCCAGCAGGGGTCTGTGGGAAGGAGAAAGGGGGGCAGGAATCATCCCAAAAGCAGGAACAGTGTGTGAGTCTATATATTAAAAGTCTCTGATAGGTGTCCTGGTGCTCTTTCTACTTCAGGGAAAGAGGAGACTGAGAGATGGTAGCCATCCTCAGATATCTCAAGGGCTGTCACATGTAAGATGGAGCAAGGTTGTTTTCTGCTGCTCCAGAGGATAGGACCGAAACCAATTGATTCAAGTTTCAAGAAAGGAGAATCTGATTAAACATCAGGAAGAACTGGAAGGTGGTGGATTCTCCTTTCTTGGAGGTTTTAAAGCAGAGGTTGGATGGCCACCTCTCACAAATACTTTAGTTGAGATTCCTGCATTGCAGGGGGTTGGACTAGATGGCCATTGGTATCCCTTCCAACTCTATAATTCTGTGATTCTGTGATCTGAAGGAAGATTAATTTGACTCCTTCCTCCCCCTGCTTGAATGCAAGAAAACATTTTTGCTTAATGATGAACTGAGAATTTCTTAGTGCATTTAACAAGGCATTCAGTGCATTTAACAAGGCACTTTCTATTATCACTTGATTGCACTCCCCAAGAAATTAAAAACACCAAACGTCATTTTAGAGTTTTCTATGCTGACGACGAGACCTGCAGAATTGATAATGAAGACAGTTATTTAATTGGGGGAGGGAGAAGGTTATGCTTTGAATCAACCTCAGAAGGGCTTCAAATGCATTTTTTTTGAAGGGTGGGGAGAAGTCTCCTAGGACTAACATGGAGAATAGTTAACAATTTGTACCTCTTGGAATTTATATCAGAAAAATTACTCCAGGGGGATAAATTATATGATTGTAATGTTAATAATGTTTATGTGATTTTGTTCTTGAATTGTTAATTTGATTGTAAACCACTTTGGGGCTTCCTTAGCAGGAAGAGATAGACAAATTTAATAAACCTAAAACTAAAGCAATAAGTATGCTGTTATGTACATTATAACATGTCTAGGACTTCTGTTCCTTGAGGGGGAACTTTCAAGCTGCAGATTCTCTCAAGATGAAAATGCCATTGATAGGATTTGTTTGCTAAGCGTCACTTCAGCTGGCCCAGCGGCCCCCTGCTCGGGCAGGCAGGCTGGGTGGCACAGCCCTGCTTGGCTCAAGGGCAGGGGGACTTGGACTCTGGAAGTGTTGGTGGCTTGCTCATCCCGGTCACCAGCAACCTTTGCTACATTGCTGCTACAATATACTTTTTGAGGTCAGGCGACCAGAACTCTACACAGTATTCCAGATGTGGTCACAGCATAGATATGCACTATTGACAAATAAGTGAACTGTTCCAACCTTGCTGCAGCTAGTAGAAAATTTGTCAGTGTTTTAGTGCACATTCCCCATAATGTATATCCCTTTGCAAGCAATTTCCCTTAACAGAATGCAATTTTGTATGTTATGTTCACTCACACATTTATTTTTTAATGCATGCTTTACCTTAATACATGCATTTCTGTCTATATGGAGAACTACATCATAAAATTCAGAACTGCATATTTCAAAGGATGGCTGCCTTTTGGTTTGTCCATTGTTTTGGCAAGTGCAAATTAGGTAGTTTTGCATTAAAATGCAACCCAAACGAAACCTCTCCCCCACCCCTACTTTTGTGTAGGGCTCAGTATGCTAAAGATGGGAGGGGAGACACCCACAAGAGGGCTGCACCCCATATTGAGCTCTGGAGCAAAATACGAACAAAAAAAACCCATGCTTGATGAAGCTAAGGCTGTATTCAACCCGACATACACACATTCTGAGCTATACTCTTCTACATGGAAACTTGAAAATGGGTGAAACAGGCATTTCAACCCAAACCTTCTGACTTTTCACTTTGCTGGTCAAACAGACACAACCTTGCCTCTCTGACCCATCCACACTAGGCACAGAGCCGATGTGCTGGCCAAGCAGGTAAGCATTGAGCATTCTGCAGTGATGCAGAGAGTCCAGTTAACCTATGAGCTGCTCCACTGAGTGAGGCCATCAAGCACCTGCTGCCTTTCTTGTAAGGCTGCGGGAAATTATGTCCCACCTGCTAGCAAAGGGAGGCCATAACCTCTTTCCTGATTACCGTATTTATCCTGTGGCTGGAGATCAGCCAGGTGTTGGGCATCTGCTCAGCACTGCCTCTCTGGAAAAGTTGCAGAGCTAGGCTCTTCCAAAGGCTTTTTGCGCTCTCCAGAACGTAGGCTTTTCTGCAGGCTAACTTGCAGGAGGTTGGGGTGCAGGAGCTGGTGATTGCAGGGGTGGGAGGAGGGCAGGCAGCGCTAGCAGCCCTATGTTGGATTTTCTTCACCAACCAAGTTTGCGCAGCGACTGGGGCGATGGAATAAAAACTTGCCCACAATATCTTTGCTTATCTTTTATTTTTTAAATAATAATCAAACAGCTGCAACTCACCACTCTACACCTGCCAGTACCATACAATGCATTTAGTCAACTTAAATACAGTTTTCAAAATAATCAATTACCCTATCACATCGCTACATTCAGTGCAGCAGGTAAACTTCCCCCTGCTAAAAATATCTTAAATTGTTAAGATACTACAGGTGTGTTGAATTGTCAAGAGCTCACAGATGTGCTGCCATGCAGGTTATAATTACAAACACACACCTCTGAGTAGCACCATTGACCACATCAACATTAAGAAAACCCAACCCCTTAATGGTGTAAGAGAGTGGAGGCTGGTTCCTTAGGATGAATGGGGCACTGCCCATTCTAGTCTGCCTTCAGTGTTATCACCCCTTAGCTGCCTGGCTGCTTGCAACCATCCCAGATGGCACCTGCTGCTAGCTTCCTTCTCCTCAGTATACCTGTTACCCTTGTACTGTAGAACTCTTCAGGGAGGAAGGAGGGGACAAAACGAGATTTAGTTGGCTCTTCCTGTCACTGGTTCCTGCTACACCTGTTGAAAGAACCTATGACGATTCTGCTGTCTAGTCCAGCATCCTGTTCTAATGAGGCCAAGTAGATGCCTGTGGGGATCCTGCAAGCTGGACCTGAGCAGCCCCCAAAAATGTGACGCACAACTTCTCTTTCCTGCTCACAGTTGTCAGTCTTCTGTTGATGCCATCAGCAAACATGGACACCCTACTGTTCAACATCCCCACATCCTTAGAACTTCTGTTGCTCAGGGACTCTGGGACCAAGAGCATGACACCCCCCCCCCCCACTTCCTCTACCATTACTTACAGTGTACCAGGCTAAAGGGAAGGTACATTTTGCCTTGACTCTGCTTTTGTCACAGCGGCCTTTCTATGTGATCATAGCACACCCCCTAAGACAGTGGTGTCCAAACTTTTTTCAAAGAGGGCCAGATTTGATGAAGTGAAGGGTCATGAGGGCCGACCAAAGGGCCGAAAAACTTTTTTTAGGATTGAAGTTGTTGAGGTTTTTTGGGGATTTTACCCCAGGAAATAAACTGCCATGGAGCCTGAATTAAACTGACTGGCGGGCCAGATTAGGCCCCCCAAATAGACTTGGACATGCCTGCCCTAAGTAGACAAGAGTGTGGCCAAATCAATTGAAATGAATCCGGAGCAGGCAACCGCCCTTCCAGGTGTGGAGGTCATTAACTGGTTGACAATCTGTCTCAATTATGTTCTCTCTGGTTCCATAAAAAATGTGTAGTGTTAAAAAACATGCATTTTTAAAAAATGTGTATGATTTCATAATATCACATATTCTTATGCAAAAAGCCAATTATGGCTTCAGAAGTGTTGTATACACTTCTTAGGTGCACTTAGTAACCATTATATTTTCAGCTGTGCATCGGATTACAGGAAGGAAAATAATAATATATAAGCTTGGATACTGAACTGGGATTTTACATTCCAATGATTAACAAAGAGATTCTGGTTTTCGGCAATGTTTTCTTGGGCACGTCCTTCAGGCTTGCTTTTAAGAGTGTTGGCAGTGATTCCCATATCCCATCCGTTTTTAAATTGTCACGAAACATCAGCTGCTTTTCTGATTTTTAAAACTTTTTAAAATTTCACATTATTTTTATCTTCTGTCCTAAGCTGCTTTCGGTGGGCATTTACTTAAAGTATTTTAAATAACAGCGTTGCCTATTTTCAATATTGTCTTGTTTAATCTATTTTTTAAAAAATGTTTTCCGATAACTGTGGGTCTGCTGCTTCCAAGACTCTTCCTGCTGCAATTAAGCTCCATTTCTCGGGCGATGGAGGCCTTTTCTCCTTCATGGTTCCGGGATTTAAAACGAAATGAAGCTTGCCCTTGCAAGGGCCATTTTAATTTGTTTTACTTAGAGCAGCTCCTTGACTAATGTGCCTCCATAATTGCAGTTCCACAAAGGTTGCCTTCTCTGCCTTTGGAAGCTCAGGCTCTGGGAGGAAGGCCTTGCTTGGTCTACCTTTGCCAACCCAATACTCTCCATACCTTTGGGACTACAATTCCCATCAGCCCCACCAGGAGCCTGGTCCAGTTCCATACCTTCCAAGTGTCCCAATTTTGTGGAACTACATCCTGGTTTCTGATTTGATCCTGGAATGCCCCTACTTCCCCCACCAGAGCTGCTGCCACTGAGCTCAGGAAGGAGGAGGAGGAACTGGTGCTTGTCCTGACACGGCAACGGCAGCGGCACAAGGGAGCATCCTCCTTCCAGCTTCCTCCCTAGGGCAGCTCATGGTGGCTGCTGGAGAACAGGTGAAGAAGAGGAGAGGCTGGAGGAAGCATGCTGGCTCTGAGGGGCAGGCAGAGGGAAGGGCCACCCTGGGCCGGAAGGAAGGGGGAGCGAAGTGGTGCTCAAGGAGTCTTGATTTTTTGTTTTTGTTTCTTTTAAAATGCTTTGTGTGTCCACATCTAATCTTGCCCCTTTTGCAATGTATTTATTGGTGCATGTTTTTCTTTTAGCAAATCTACCAAAGAATAAAACAAAACAAAACTGGGATTAAGGGGTTTTCTCAGGATGTCCGCTGTGTCCTGTTGGTGTCATGGTGGTAGCGCTCGCCCTTCTTCTGATAGGAAATGCTCTGTGGGGGGTGGGGAGGGGGTGGGAACACACAAAAATGTGGGGGTCAAGGAGGGTCAGTTGGGGGCGAGTGAGAAATGTTCCTATTTTCATCTGAGGAATGTTGGAGGCAGGGCTTTTTTTCAGCTGCATTTTGTGGGAACCCAGTTCCGGCACCTCGCAGGTGGGCATCTTTTTCATTCTAAGAGAACAAAGGAGGTGGTCATGGTGAGTTCCTGCACCTCTTTTTCTAGAAAAACAACACTGGTTGGAGAGTATGCAATTCGCAAGCTGGTAGCAACAGGCCTAGGCTTTGCTCCTCCACCAGCTCTGGGAAAGGTGTCTGCTCTGAATCACGCTGGGCAGATGCAGAGCTTGGGAACTGCAGGGCCATATCTGCCACCCTTGTGGATCTTGCTGCCTGAGGTGGCCACCTCACATTGCCTCATGGGTGGCCGGCCCTTACTGACTGGCAGTGGCTCTCTGGTGTTTCATGCCTGGGGTGTCTCCCAGCCATACCTGGTGATGCTGGGGATTGAACCCTGGGCCTTCTGCATGCAAGGCAGACGCTCTACCACTGAGCTATGGCCACTGTGGGAAGCAGGCTGCTGGGCTAGAGGGACCTTTTGAGGTGAGGCACCATTTTGTGGTTCACCTCAGGTGCCAATATGTCTTGGGCCAGCCCTGGGAATCTTGAAAGGGGAATTGAGGACAGGCAGTGTTGTGTGTGTGAAGGGTGTCTCTATGGTGGCAGGAGGACTCCACTTCTGGGGCACATGGCTTGGCTGAGCTTCCCCTTTGCAAAAAATACGGGGGCACTCTGAGGTGAGAATCAATTATCTGCTGAGCGTTGGAGCTATTCCAGTTCCCTGGCAAATGTTTCAGGCAATTAGAACCTATTTTGGTTCCTAGAAAAGCAATTTCTTACATACCAGCCTGCTCTATTAGAAGCACTTCAGTGCTAATTGAAAATATCTTTTGTAATAAATACTCGTGGAAACTTGTATGTGCTGCAGCAGCGCAGGACATTTTCTGCAGCTTCCCACCCACCCTCCTTATCATCTTAGCATCCTCCGTTGAAAAATCAAAATGAAAACGTGAGCAGGATTCGAAATATGAGTACCAGCTTAGAAATATTAAAATGAATAAATATAGAGATTAAGAACCAAAGACATGCAGCATTTAAGGGAAAACAACATAGGACATCATGGAAGAGTTGATGGGAGGTCACAAGAGGAGTTCTGTAGACAAAAGGGTAAAATTTGAAAATTCAATAAATAAAAGTTGGAGGAGATGGAGAACAAGTCTAGTACCCACTAAGGAAGAATGGCAGCGTAAAATGTTTGGGTATGCTGATGTGGCTGGTCTGACGAACGGGATAAGAGAAAAGGAAGATGAAGAATGGACAATGTTTATTGACTATTTCACGAACCAGTATAGACATATACATAGCTTAGCAGGTCTCGAGTAAATCCAGCAGAGTTGAAATAGATAATTTAATAGATAACAAACTGGATGATTAAAAAGACGTGGGTTACGCAGAGTAGTGGAAAAGCAAAGGAACTAGGAAAAGGGTGGAAGGGAAGTCATATGGTATATGTATGCATGCTGTATTTGGTATGAAGTTGTAAGTGGGGCAGGGGGAGGGGAGGGGAGGGGGGTTAAATATTCTTGTTTTTGAAAATGCATTTAAAAAAAAAAGAAAAATCAAAATGTGTATTCCTTACTTTGCAAGGTCATTTATCCATCTGATTTGCTGGATGTGGGGCATGTTCAGACAAATAATGAGCTCTTCTCATTAGCTCCCAGCTCTTTTATTTAGAAAATTATATAATCTTATTGTGCCATTGAACACAAAGGGAGTAGATGTGAAATATACTCAGAGTCCTGCAGTGATCTCATGCTCTTTATTGCAGCTTGTAAAACAGTGATTGAATTTCCCCCAAACCTCAGGCGGTTGTATTCTATGATCCTACCAGCATAATAGGCTGATTAGCTTTCTCCTGGGGTCTGATTGGGCTGCTGCCGCAAGCCAATCAGTTGTTGCATTCTAGGATCCTACTTGCCTATTCTAGGATGCAAGCTTAGTACATAACAAGAAGTGATTCATGAGTATGGAGCCTCCCTGTTCAAAGCCAATGGATCTCTGAATAACAGCTGCTAGGTTGAAACAGCTGGAGAGAACTCTTTACCTTCTTGCCCTGGCCATCGACTTCTTAGAGGCATCTGGTTGGCCAATGTAGAAAGCAGGAGGCTAGACCGGAGGGGCCTGTTGATCTGCCTGCAAGGATCCATACATAACTCAAGTTAGAACATTCACTTTGTTTGCAAAAGCTCCCAGCTTTAATTCCCAGTATCTCCAGCTAGGATGGGGGAAAGATTCTGGTTTGACAGTGGAACGGACTACCTTAGAAGGTGATGGGACTCTCCTTCACTGGAGGTATTTAAACAGAGATTGGCTGGCCACCTGCCAGGGATCCTTTAGCTGTGATTCCTGCATTGCAGAGGGTTGGGCTGGATGACCTTTGGGGTCCCTTCCAACTTTACAGCTGTGTGGTTCATTGCCTGGCATATTGTAACTGGCCTCCTTTAGCCAAATCCTACTGAATTGTAGCTTTCCAGTTCATTGTTTTAGGAACATGGGAGCATCTAGCTCAGTATTGTTGACTCTGACTGGCAGTAGCAGCTACCTGGAAATCTGTCTCAGTCCTACCTGGTGATGCCACTGGGGACTGAACCTAGGACAAAGCAGTTGCTTTGCCATTGAGCTGTGTCCCTTCGCATGGCATTTAGCCTCAAGGGTGCAGTCTTTGGTGCAGAGCACCAAAATCAAAGCGCCTTTTGCCTTCAAGGTCCTTGACAACACCTGGAATCGTAACACTCAGGCATGGATGCTTCTGTGGGTAGGATGACACTGCCCTTCACCCCTCAGGACCATAGCTCAGTGATAGAGCAACTGCTTTGCATGCAGTTCAAGGTCCAATGTCAATCCCTAGCGTATCCAGATATAGCAGGGAAGGTCTCAACTCTCAGTGTATGGGCAGCTGCTGCCAGTCAGTGCAGACAATACTGAGCTAGATGGACCAATGACCCAGCTCTGTATAAGGCAGCTTCCTACATTCCAGAGTGATCCAAGCATTCACCTTGAAACTTGCTCTGATACTTGCTCTACAGAACACAAGGCCTCCTAGCAGACAGAACACCACAGACTCCAAAAAAGTTTGAACGTGACTGCCTGAAACCCTTTCACAGAGGCCTTGGAGAAGCTTGCAAATGGTGGAAAGAAAGAAAGATTTTTTATTTTTATTTTTACTTTGCACTGGTAGATTTGTCATCTATGTTATCCTGATAGAAACGAGGGTATGCATGAAGGCAATCAACTATGAGATGCACAGATCGTTTCCATCCCTGACAGCCCTCTATTCATAACTGAAAATAGAAGGAAATAATTAGTAATCAGAGGGGGGAGCTTAATCTTTTAATTTTCCAGCTGTTGTGTTGATGGGCCCTGAGCTTGAATTGGAGGCGCAGATCCATCAATGCAAAGGAAATAAAAATAATGCAGCATTGCACACAAAGGGAGGTGGAAACGGATGTGCTCTCTGCTTCACTGCCATTTATCTAAATGCAACGCAGGCTCTAAAAACCTGTCAGATTGGCAGGGTTTATTGCAGGCATGGAGAGCTTGACAGGAGAAGGCACAGCCTCAGTAGTAATGGATGCTCAGAGGCTAGAGAGATGCCACAAACGGGGAGGAATTGGCTCCATCTGCTTTCCTCAGTGCCTGTTTTGATGGTTCCAAATGTGTTTGCAGATCAGAACATAAGTCCTGATTGGATGATGTACTTCTCTGCAATGCAGTTTCAGTGTGCAGAAGTAGAAATGTTGTGCTTAAAAGTGCATAGTTTACGGGAAAAAGCATCAAAAATATTTCCCCCAGCTCTGTACAGGGTCTTGAATGATCAAAGTACTCTCTGGTAACAACACCAGCATTGACAAATGCAAAAGTGATGTCCAAGGCCCATCCAGGTCAATGCCGAGGTAATAAGGAAAGGGGTAAAGTCAAGGTCAAGGTCAGGAACAGGGGTGCAGTTAAGAGATGAGGTCAATGCAGTGGAGTCAAAGGACATGTCCAATAGGTGCAATTTAGTCAAGGTTTGAAGCCAGCACATAGATGGTGTTCCAGCAGCTCTTCTAGCCTAGCACTGGAGTTTTTTAGTTGGAGCTTCTAGAATCACACCATGACCTTGTCTGACTTGTCAGCAGCACTCCTCCAGAGGAGGATCTTACTCCTGAGGAGACCTTGACTCCTTGCCTGCCAGCCAGGTTTTTTTTTTAAACTTGATTTTGAACATGGTTCTTTTTTATACAGACTCCCCCCCCCTCTCTCACACACACACACTTCTTTTTGTTAGGATCTTCAAACTGCTTAGAGATTTATGTTGAAATATGACTAAGTAAATGAAACGTATAATGAACCAGCCCCTGATGGAGCATTCTGTACTGGTTGGGATGGATAGGAGCTGTGTTCCAAAACATCTTGAGGGCACAAAGTTGAGAAAGGCAGTTTTAATAATAATAATAACAATTTATTTGACCGTCAGTCAGAACACAATCATTATCCATACAAATTTTAAAACCTGAGACAACTCAGAGGGGTTTACACTAAAACATACACTAAAAGTTATTAATAATAATAATAACAAAACATATACACTTTCCTCAACTCGATTGCAAATATTCTTGGGGTGGCTGACAATAGCACTAAAACCATCTATACAAAAGGTTCTGTTTGCAGTTCAGCAAGCTCACCCCAGTAGCAACCATCCAACTCCCACTAACAGCTAAAGAAACATAAACGGAGGAGTACAAAGATTTATGGAGGATGAGACTATTAACGGCTACTCACCATGATGGCTGCATTCTACCTCCATTGCTGGAGGTAGGAAGGCCAGCCCTTTTGTGAGGTGAGGTGAAGCAATTTGCCTTGTGCAGCAGACCCGACCCAATCCCCTACCCACTCCGCCCCTGCTGCGCCCCTGCCAGCCCTGCCACAGTGTTGCCTGTGGCCCCACTGCTGCACCCACAACACCCTTGCTCTCACCACTAACATTGCGCCCTCACTGCTGCATTGTGGTGGCAATGTAAGTGCAGCTGTAAGTGAGAGTCCAGCTGCGGTGATAGAGTGGGCAGCAAACGTCCTGGGATGGAGGGTGATCCAGTCTCCATGGGTCTTTTGTCTCATCCCCAACTCTAGGTGTGACTTATTGTTTAGGTCAGTGGTTTTCAACCTGTGTGCCGTGGCACCTTGAATGATGGTCAGGGGTGCTGGGGCCAACCCTGGCCTCTGTCCCTCTTTCCTTTTCTCCCTCCTCTGATGCCCTCTCAAGTCTCTGCTTCCCAAAGGCTTGCACAGGTGTTTGTTGTAGCAGCCCTGGCTACAAGCTCCCCAGGCGAATGGTGCCTCTGGGGCTGGCCAGGGGGTGCTGGTTGCCAGGAGCTGAAGTGGCCTCGGAGTAAGCAAGGAAGTGGGCGAGGGAGCCCAGCCAGCCAGTCCGCCAGGCCTTGCTGTTGAGAATGGACAGACAAGTCCCAGGGCCCTGTGGGGCAGTGTGAGGAGGCACCTCTCTTTGGAGGGGGGGGGATGGCAGCAGTGGCTGCCCAGAGGACTCCCAAGGAGAGGGGAGAGGAGAGGAGGCTGAGGGAACACTCCACCAGATAGGGTGTTCGAAAGAGGGTGAGGAGCTGCCAGCTCTGCAGGGAAGGGGTGACATAACTGGGCTCCTGGGAGCCACAGAAATAATGTAGTTGGTCAAAGAAGCTGTGGGACTCAAAAAGATTGAAAATCTCTGGTTTAGGTAGTTCTGAATGCCGATGTTTCTCTGCGTTCTAAGGTAGTTAAATAACAAACAAAACAAAACCCACCTCTCCTGCTTGATTAAGTAAAGGTGGCTCTTTAAGGGATTGCAAGCTTTTTGATTCAAGTGCTGCAGAACACTTTCTAGGACTCCGCTGCCAGACATGAAGCAACAGCAGCTTTGCACACATCCCCATTCAAATGCCTGTTTTTTGTTTGTTTTTTATTAAAGATTTTCTTGATTTACGAAAGTGTGTGCAATGTCTCTCTCGTATTTTTTTCATGTAACATTTTTACAAATCAGTTTGGGTTGTTGAGACATTAGGGAGAAAAGGGGGAAAGGAGGTGGGTGTGATGGGGGAATGGGTGAGGTGGGGTGACGATGTTTCTATTTTCCTTAATATGAGTAGGGTTTGGTGTCAGCGTTGTTTGTGTAGGTTCTCTGTTGTTTGCTTGTGCTCCTTTGGCGGTGAGAAAGGTCGGGGTTGGCGTAGAGTGTGATTGTGCATTTGTGGTTGGCTGTGGTGATCTTTGGTTTCCTGTGTGAGTGGGGTAGGTGGGTGTTTTTGGTCAGGTTAGCCATATTGATTTGTATGTTGTCGGTAGATTTTTGTCATTGTCTTGTTGGGTTGTGTGTGTGATGAAGGGGAACCATACCGGGGTGAAGGTGTCTTCTTCTGTTTGTCCCATTGTCAGTTTCAGGTTACTGGTTAGTTTTTCTAGTAGGGCTGTTTCCCATACTACTTGGTACCATTGGTCCATGTTTGCTCCTGTCAGGTCTTTCCAGTGTCTGGTTATGATGTTTCTGGCTGCTGAGAGTAGATGAATTATGAGTTCTTTGTGGTGTGAGTGGGCATTATTGTCTTGGAAGATGTTTAGTAAGACCAATTCTGGGGTGGTTTCTAGCACTTGCTTGGTTATTTTACATATTTCATAAAAAAAACAAAGCGAAGCTACAGGATGCATGATTGTACAGTATTCCTTTCTAGTAATGCAGCAAGGGCAGCTCTCACTCGCGTTTGCCACTAGGGGGCAGCCATCGGCTAATCTCTAAATAAAAGGACCCCTGGATGGTTAAATCCACTCAAAGGCGACTACAGGGTTGCGGCGCTCATCTCGCTTTCAGGCTCAGGGAGCCAGCATATGTCCACAGACAGCTTTCTGGGTCACGTGGCCAGCAGGACTAGACTGCCTCTGGCGCAACGGAACACTGGAACACCATGGCAGAAACGAGAGCGCACAGAAACACTGTTTACCTTCCCCGCCAGAGTGGAACCTATTTATCTGCTTGCACTGGCATGCTTTTGAACTGCTAGGTAGGCAGGAGCAGGGACCGAGCAACGGGAGCTCACCCTGTTGTGGGGATTTGAACCACCGACCTTCTGATTGGCAAGCCCAAGAGGCTCAGTCCTTTAGACCACAGCACCACCCACATCCCTAATCCACATACCTTTACCTTTAATCTCTAAATATACCTGGTAGGAACCACCCGTGCTCTTTGGAAAAGGGCAGAAATTTCTCAAAAGACAGTTCCCCTCCTGGGAAAATTAACTGGATTCCACCTACCCCTACTCAAGACGCTTCCTAACAGTTGCTTTATCCTCATACACGCATGCTTTTTGCAGCATCCACATAACATCAAAATGAAAGGCCACAAACTCCCCCTTCCCAGTTTAATCCAGATTTTCCCTTTCTGAGCAAAATCCATTAAACTGAAAAAAAACATTAAATGCTGCCATATCTGGCTTGCTAAAGGAAAGTTCCCATATTTCTAGCGGTTAATGGATCAGGCCATAACTCAGTGGATAGAGTACTTGCTTTGGATGCAGAAGGTCCTGGGTTCAATTTGTGTCAGGGGACTGCGCTCAGCAGGGTGGGAGGTGTCATTGATGTATCGACAGCCCCGACACCTCCTCAGTAGCGACACCTCGTCAAGCGGGAACAACGGGAAGAGCAGTACCTCCTCCAGTGGGGAGGAGCAAACTGCAGGCAGCTCGATGAGGCAGGGGCTCGAGGATGTTACTGAGAGCCCCAGCACGCCTCGTGAGTTTCGCTCTGAGGGGAGCGCGCCCCTTCCGTCGCCCCAGTTGCGCAGAGGGGTCAAAAGGAGACAGGGGAGGAGGCGCCTCAGTATGCCTAAATTCCTATGTTGGGGTCACAGCCGGAAACCGGCACTGAGACGGTCATGTTTTCTTGTTCTCTGCACTGTAAATAGTCTGCACCAATAAACTGTTTAAAAGACAGTTGGGACTCATGCTTGGTCACTCGTGAGCAACCGCCAGCAGATCTGACAATTTGCTTATCAGATTTATATATTACCCTTCATCAAAAGATCTCAGAGCAGTTCACAAGATAAAAATGCAAAATAAAAACAAAAATAAATAGTTTAAACAGAAACAAAACAAAAATGCCCACTCGCACAAACACATTTTAAAGTCTGTAGAATATTAATCGGCCAAAGACCTGGTTGAAGAGGTGCCTAAAAATATAGGAGAAATATGGGGAGAATATTCCACAAATGGGGAGCCACTGCAGAAAAGGCCTGCTCTTGTGTTGTCACCTTCTGAACCTCTCGTGGAGGAAAAAACATGAAAAAGGGCCTCAGATGATGATTGCAGGATCTGGGGCAGTTTATAAGGGGTAAGGCTTTATAGGTCAAAACCAGTGGTTTGAATTGGGCCCATAAGAAAATTGGCAGCCAGTGCAGTCAGAACAGGACTAGTGTAATATGCTCAAAGTCTCTTGCCCTGGTGAGCAACCTGGCCATGTTATTCTGCACCAGCTGAAGTTTCCGAACCGTCTTCAGAGGCAGACCTATGTATAATGTGCTGCAGTAATCCATTCTAGAGGTTACCAGAGCATAGGCAACAGAAATCAGGCTCAGGAGAAACCGCTATGTTCAAGGGTAGGCCACATGCTCTGCATTCAGAATGTTCCAGGTTCATTCCCTCGAGGGATATCAGATAGTAGGGCTGAGAAGGACCTTGGGGAGAGCCCAGTTGGAGAAGACGGTACTGAGCTCATGCTCTGACTTGAGCACAGCAGTCTCATGTATAACAAGAGCAGGGAATGACTTCTGTCATCCCTCATGCATTTCCCTCTTGTGCCTCCTTGCATGGATATACTGCTCAATGAATAATTGTTGTTTAAGTTAGGCACAAGTTAATAAATAACTGCTTGTGGCAAATTGAGATGCATATCCCAAGGACCCTAGGAATCTATGCAAAAGCTGTGGGTGTTGATTATTATTTCCATAATATGCAGCTCTTGCAAGCTATGGCTTTGTTTGGGGCCACAGGGACCCAGTTCTTGTTGCCTTCCTAATGACTGCACAAGGTTAAAGAGATGCACCGACTGTCCTAACATACAGTCTGTAATGAAGCCTAAGTATGCATAACTGAGATAATTGCACTTTCCCCCCTTAGCCTCCACCCCCTTCCTCTCTTGTTTCCCATCTGCAGAAGGGACCCCCCCCCCTACACTTTGTAAAGCACCATGACCAATGATGGAGGGTGCCCATTGAAACTAACAGGGCAGGAGACAGGGAGCCTAACAGAAAGTGGCACCAGAGCCAGTGGTGACTGAGCCAGAGCCAACAATCCCTGTGGGGGTCTCCATATTTGATGTAAGTCTCAGGAATCCCCCACGGCTGGGTTGATCTTTGGTGGGCTTGAAATAAATGGTTGCACAATGCCTATGCCAAACCTGTTGCATCTATTGACAACAGTTGTGGTCTGATTTGATCCCTTTCCAGTAGTGTTGTGTCCTTCTTCACTATCCAGTTGAAGAGATGGGGGAGTGCAGAGCTTGGACATGCAAGCGGACTTTGCCTCCAGATTTACTATATCCTTACTATAGGTTGCCACTTTGGATTACATCTGCCTCTCCTCCTCCACATCCCATTTTCCCTTTTGCTTGATAATCTTGAGGGTCTGAGCTTCCAAAGGCTTTCAATTAAAAATGGCTAAGCTAAATTTTTGGGGGGGTTGTAGTAATTTGTGTGACACAGAGAAACTTGATGTAAAAATTGTTTTTGCAGGAGATTATGTTGTCCCACACTTGTTGTTTCAGGATGTGTGGCTGCTTACAGCAAAAAAGAAGGACATTCATGGGCTTCTGTGTTATTTTGGATTCCTGCACACAGAGTGAACTTCCTTTTGCAGCATAAAAGGCATTATTAAGGGTAGTGGTTTCCATGACACACTAAGGAAGATTGTAATACAATAAAATTAAAAACAGTAAAAAATTAATTGCACATTTATTCAAAATCCAATTAAAACTATTTAGTTTAATTAATTGAACCCAATCAATTCACTTTATCCAGGGATACTAATTTTTCTAAGCCTGATAGTAATTTATACCTCCAGCTCCCTCTGCTGCCTCTTTGCCTCTTAGCAGCCCACTTTTCATACCCAGTGGTTCGTAAGAGCACTTTGACACAGAACCTGTGGGCTGCACACTGCCTTGCTGCACAGTGGGGGAGTGGGTAGGGGGAGAAGCAAGGCCAAACTTGATGCCTTCTAGGGGAGCACAGTGACATCCCTTTCCATCTTTTAGCATTTGCCAATCTTGTCAGTACTGGAGGAGGTGAAAATTGTTCCTGAGCCCAGATGCTTCTTGCTGCTTTAGATGTTAAAGTTTAATGACACTAGGTAATCGCTGCAATGACTGGCAAAGCTTTGCTCTAAAGTTTAAATCACTGGAGCTCTTACTTAGTGTCATGATAATTATACCTCTTTATTGTTGACTTACAGCCGGTCTTCCTGCTGGAATAGAAGAGCTGGGCTTCCCCAACGCCAACACTCCTTTCTCCTGAGCAAGATCCACCTGACCCTTTTGGACTATATCTCTCACTGTGCAGGAAGTTGCAGACATCACTTGCATGGTGCACAGTTGCTTGCTGAAAAAAGGGAGGTGGGCAGCAGAGGGGAAAGGAGAGTGCTATTTTTCTAGAAAAAGAGGTGGCAGAGCTCACCATGAATGCCTCTCTCGTTCTCTTATAATGGCAATGGTGCACACCTGAGAGGTGCCAGAACTGAGTTCCTGTGACTTCCCACATGAAAAAAGCCCTGGGAAAGGGCATTCAAGGATCTCAAGCATCGTGGATGAGTGGGTGGGTTGTCCAGTCACGCTTACCCTGTGGCAGGGTGGGCTTTGTTTCTGTGCCAAAAGACAAGCAATAAAGTAATCAAATAAAATTCTCCCCAAACTGGACTGCTTCCTACCAGCTGTTACATCAGGACTAGACCTGAAACAGCTGGCACCAGTCACATCCACCCCTTATATTTATTTTAAAGCACCGTGATGCTACTTTAAACAGCCTTGGCTTCTCCAAAAGAATTCTGGGAGCTGTAGTTCATCAAGGGCACAAAGCGTTTTTAGGAGGCCCCTAACAACACCCCTGACCATTAGTCCTGATAGCTAGGGGTGATGGGAGTTGTAGTCCAAAAACAGCTGGAGATCTATGTTTTAGAAACGCTGCTCTAAACCATATATTTTGTAATCTAGAAAGATATTTTGCCCGACTTATTTTGCTGCTATTTTCTGCCTGAGTCTGCAACTTTATGTAAGCAAACAATATTTTTATACTCTTACATTGCAGACTTCTGTGTCCTTATTTTGTTTGGAGGGATAAATAAAGGGGAAGATCCTGTCTGCCAAAGGCATCTTGCATAATTATAGAAAGCTGCACAGCTTTGTCCCAAGTTTCCGTGTTAATGCTGCAGAAGATGGCATATTTTTAACTCTGCTAAACTAGACACTAATGTTTCTGAAGTGAGCAAGAGGAAGGATAATTAATAAATAATATATCCTTTCCTACCTTCCAAATCCATCCCAACACTTACAGTCAGTGGCAGATTTATGTATAAGCTAAACAACCTATAGCTTAGGGCCTCACTCTCTTGGGGGCCCCCAAAAAATTTAAAGGAAAAAAAAACCCTGGATGTACATTCCCAAAATATAAGATAATAAAATAAAATAAAACCTACATACAGCAACAGTGTTTTGTGTTGTGTAGGCTCCCATGGTGTAAGTAATCGGCCTGCCTGCTAGCCTGCTCCCTAAAATATCACTGATTTGCTCATTTCTATATATAGGGTGCCTATTACGTCCATAAATTACCATATAGCATATATTCAACACAAAACAGTGACAATTTGTTGTTGACAAAGGACAGCTGGACATATAAAGGGCCTCATTACCTTCAGTAGCTTAGGGCCTCATCAAACCTAAATCCAGCCCTGCTTACAGTGACCCACCAGATGCCTGTGGGAAATCCTCAAGCTGGACCTGAGCACAAGAGCAGCATCTCTCCCCTCCTTTGGTTTCCAGCAACTAGTATTCAGAAGCATTGCTGCCTACAACTGTGGAGGCACAGCAGAGCCACTCCCTAACCTGCTGAACTGTTTTTTTGTTGCCTTTAGTACTCCTGCTCTTTAGTGCTCAATCAGAGCAAATGGCAATTCAAGTTTTCCTTGGATTGCCATTTGTTCTGATCTAAAGAGCGGATTTTCCCTAGAAAAGGAGCAGGACAAGGGGGAAACTGCTTGGACCCATGCTTTCTAGGCATGGCAGAAGTAGAAGTGCGGCCGAGCCCTCCAACATAGGCATAAAGAATTTGACAGAAACAGAACTCCAATTTTGAGTTCTTCTTCTGGCAGCGAGGAGGGCACACTGGTTCTGAGTCTTCTCTTCCCTACTCTCTGGTGTTGGATGCCCATTGGCAATATGCTGTGCCTAATTTCATTTTGCTTTCAACTTTACCCTGCCAACTGGCTGAAACTTTGTCCTGGGGCTGGCCTTGCCACAGAAGCAAATCTGGCAGCTGCTCAGGGTGTCAAAGTTCCAGGGGTGCCTGCCTTGCTCATGCAAATGTTTTGGAGAGTAAGGGAGAGGCGCTGTCTTCAGTTTTTTGGATAAAGTGCACAGAAACAGCTCCATGCAGCTTGCTGGCAGGATGATCTCCTTCCTGTTCCAGGGAATCCTATCTTTCTGATTCTCCACCAGTTGCCCAAGCCACAAACACAGATGTAGAGAGGAGGGAGTAATCAAGCAACAGACGCTAACAGGGAAAGAATGAAAAAAGAAAAGGGGGAAAAAAGCAAACAGTACCCCAGCCAACTCTGGCTAATTTGATGTGCTAATGCCATGCTGCTCAGCACACAAGAAGACTCAGTGGTGCATGGGGTTGGGTGCTGAATTTTAATTTAACTCAAATCTTGGCTGGCCCTCCCAATGTGGGCTCAGTTCATGAGGCTAGGGCAGGAGGAGGACTAGCTAAGGGAGGACTTTGGGGCTGACTGAGTAAGGCTTTTGTGGACTGTTCAATGGACTTTTAATGCACAAGACAGAGGGAAATAGGAAGCTGCTTCACAGAGTCAGTCCAGTGGCCGATTCAGTTCTGTATTGTCTGCTCTGACTGGCAGCTGCTCTCCTGGGTTTTCAGGCTGGGGATACTATCAGCTTTAATTTGTTGCTGTGGATTGAGGACTGGAGCCTTTTTTCAGGCAAAGCAAGTACTTTACAACTCCTGGGCTACCGCTCTCCCCACCTAACCTTTTTCTAATTTGGATTTTGCACCCCCAGTGCTCTCTCTTTTTGCATGCGGAAGGTCTCTTTGTAAAACAGGCATTATAAGGTGGCCTACAGCTCTGAGACTCTGTTTGCTAAGCTGCAGGGGGGGTGTATTATTACAGGTTGCAGTGCTACATAATGTGTGCAACTGTTTTAGATGAAAGGAGGGTTTGGGTTTTCTTTCTTTTTTTTGGTTAAGAGCTTGCGCTGCCTAATTATGTTCCATCATAGCCTACACTGTGTCCATACATCTCTTTCTTATCCCAAACAGAAGCCGCTGCCAAGACAAATTAAAGCCTTCCAACTGAAGTAAACACACACACACGGCGTGGTCCATATGCTCTGAAATTAAGCCCAGCTTTGTATGTAACAATGCACGGCTTTTTCCACACTTACAATGGGGTGGGGGTGGGGCTTCAAAGCAGCTCATTTGCATTTTGGCAGGGTGGGGGTGGGGGCAGCAGCGAATCTCTGGGGATAGGCGTGTTGTGAAGATACCTTTTACCCCAATGTATTTTTTTCTGGTCCCAGCCTTTGAAATCCAAAGGGCAGAGATGTTGTGCCACAAATCCCTGAATAAGAAGCGGAAAAGGAAGATTAAAGGGGCATTGCCACACACGGTTATTACTTCTAGCAATGATGGGTTATTCAATGATGGCATTGCAGGAAAAATGTAAGCATTTCATAGGCAGGGCTGGCCAGGACATTTTGTTGCCTGAGGAGAACCACAAAAGGCGCATTCCTCCCCAGCAGGGAAGAAGGGGTGAGCAAAGATCTACACAAGGAACAAGGGGGGTGGTGGTAGAGGGTGCAAATCTACATCGAAAGCTGCTGCCCTGTGGATCCTGCTGCCTCAGCTTGCCTCGTGAATGGTCCAGCCCTGTTCGTAGGCAAGAGCAGCAAGGCCCCTGCCCCCAGTATCTTACAACCTGCATTGCAAATGAGAGTTCTGTATTTGTTGGAACTCAATCAGCAGTACATACCGTAAGTGAAGCTATGCATGGCCTCCTCCTGCCCAGTCTAGCATTTCGAAATAGCCCCAGTTGGACCTGGAATGATCTGGGGCTGATCTAACCAGGCTCTGGATCCTGAACCACATTGGGGCCCTTGGACAATTCTTATGTTTGGGTTTAAAAACCCGATTAAACATGCAGTCGAGTGCGGCAAGGGGAGTGAAGGAGAAAGAAGGCTGCTTCCCCCTCTCTTTGCCAGCTGAACCTTCCATTTTTGACAGCTGCAGATCACTCTGAGTGGACCCAGTCTGATTCAGGGTGATCTGGGGACACCTCAACCTGCTCCGGACAAATAATAATAATAATAATAATAATAATAATATATTATTTATACCCCACCCATCTGGCTGGGTTTCCCCAGCCACTCTGGGTGGCTTCCAACAAAATATTAAAATACAATAGTCTCTTAAACATTAAAAGCTTCCCCTTGGCCCAGTTTGGTTCTGTTGTGTATGGGAACAGGTTCAGGACCCAGGACTGGGCTGCAGCCCACAGTTCAAGTAAGTACATAAGAAAAGTGCTGCTGGATGAGGCTGAAGTCCCATCTAGTCCACTATCCTGTTCTCGCAGTGGCTAACTAGATGCTCTGGTGGGAATTCTGCAAGCATGGCTGAGATTCAACAGCCACTCTCCCCACCTGTGCTCCCCAAGAACTTGTCTTCAGAGGCACGTTGCCTCCAACAGTAAAAGTAGGTTACCTGGGCATTAAGCACCCCTAAGCAACCACAATATGCTTCCCTCCCTGCAAGAATTAGCAAAAGGCCGATAGGGAGTTGCTTTGTGGAGGGTGGGAGAAAGGTGCCAATTGCTTGTCCGGTGGTCCAGGTGCCCAGATGTGGAACTTGCTGTAAACCTGCATCCTGCTAAGCCACAGGGCATCATCCTCTGAGCTATGAAGTTGATGTGCAGTGCCTTGGGGTCCCGTAACTAGGGCGAGAATGGGTGTGCTGGCAATCATGCCAGAAGTCTAATGAATATAGCAATGCTTCTTTCATCTCTTAAGAGGGAGAGCTGTTAGTGCAGCCTATTAGGGAACAATTATAACAATAAACAGACAAAACAAAACACCCCACAATGACCCAGCTCAAACCAGTGTTGGTTACTTGGCAACAGCGGATTTGTTGAATTAACAAATAAACAATGTCACTTAGTTGTTGCTAGCTGAGTGGCACATTGTCTGTCGCAGTCCGCTCTCCCTTCTGCTCCCTCATCAATCCACTTCCTTCCTTCCCTTCCCTGATCTTCTTCCTCAAGCCTCTTTCCAGCTCCTTCTCAACTTTGATCCTTTCCCTTCCAGCATTCTTCTTCCAGCCCCACTCCAGCAGCAGCCCCTCTTTAACTGACACATGGCTCCCTCTTCCGGGTGAATCTACACACAGGGAAACCCCCACTATAAGTAAGTCAGAAATTAATTTTTTAGAAAAACAAAACAAAACAAAAATGCTGTGGAAAATCACGTAGATTTTTTTTTTCTTTACTCCCCAGTGCTATCTGGTGTTGCATGTTTATAACACATTCAAAACACAGGTGTTTTTAAAACTAATGTAGCTGAGTCCTTCATCTCCCCATTGCGTGGCCTTTTGTACAGATTGCATTCAGAGGACTGCATTCCTCCCTGGACAACTTTTCAGAGTCCGCCTGCCAGAGGGAAAAAAACAGGTGGAATAAAGGACAGGACTCTTCTCTTTGTATAGGAGATCACATTCCCACCATGTGAATACCATGAGGTTTCTGCAAACAAACGTCTCAATCCTGACAAGAAGGCAGGACTGGTTTGGTGAGGCTTGGTGAGGCAGTTGCCTTAAGTGGCAGGCTGAGGACAGTTGGGAGGGGTGGCAGATCTGGGACCCCAGCAGTGCACCACTTGTTGCCTCCTATGCTTGTTGCCCACTCAGAGGCGTACCTGGGGGTTGGCAAAACCACAGGCCTCATGTGTGTGTGCATGCACGAAAAAAATCACCCCATAAATTTGTCTCCTGTTATCTGTGTAAGGCTGTGAGTTTAGATAAGAGCTGGGAGCTGAGCAGTAGGAGAAATGGCAAGGCAGTAGAAGTTAGATCACAGGAGACTATGGAGCATATGAAGTCTATGCCTGTGGTGACATGCAGCTGCTGCCATAGCAAGATCAAATGCAGGAGAAGTGATTTTTTTCAAAAAAAAAATTAGGTGGGCATTGATATAGTTTCTTGCCAAGGGCACAAGGGATCTTAGCAGGAGAAGTAATTTTTTTCTGGGGGGTTGCTATTACTGTGGGAAAAATCTGCATCCAAAATGACAATTTATGTTTACTGTGCAGGTGTATGCAGGTACTAAGACTTATAGAGAGCTGGATTCCCAGAGAGGGCACCTCTGTGATGTCCTATCCCTTGAACTTCTGTGGCAGGAAGCTTGGGCAAAGGACTTTAATCCTTACTGTTTCCTCCTTGCCTCACATCGTTCTTTTTCATTTTCCGTTTATCTGCTGATGGGGATGGACATGTCGTTTGCTCTCTCCTGGGAGCAAACACCATCTAAGTACTTTTAGTATGCAGAAAGCAACTTATTACTGCCTGCCTCGTATTCTTCACTGCTCTCTACTGAATCTTGGCAAGATTTAAATGTGAATAAACATTGTATTTTCTTATCCATCACCCGATTATTTTTGTAGGTGGGAAAGAGGGTGAACCCAGACTGCTGGGGCTGGCTGGATAAGCATAGTTAAGGCTAAGCAGCATACTCTCAAGTTTCCCTTCTTACTCTGCAAAAGGATGGCAAAATTTTAACAAAAACTAAGGGTCTAAAGCACTCATGTGATACTGGACTGTGGAAATAAATTAAGCTTAATATATCCGCTCCTACTTACCAAAATCTATCCAATAAATAATCTCCTTGCCAAGGGTGCAAGGGACCCTAGATATGCCTCTGCACCCCACTGCTTCCCCCCACCCCACTGCTGCATGCTCCTCTCCTGCCTCCTTTTTTCTCCGCCTTCAATTTGCTGACACTTCCCTGGGCCACCTCCAGTGGCAGCGATGAAGGAAGAGGTGGGGGTGGTGGAGAGCCCCCCACCAGCATTTTCTGTTTCTCCTCAAGTGGCAAAATATCCTGGCCCGTTCCTGCGAGAGGAGACAGGAGAGATCTCTTGTGCTTGGGTCCTGCTTGAGTGTTTCCCATTAGGGCCTCTGAGTGACCGCTATGAGTACAGAATGTTGGGCTAGATGGGCAGCTGGCCTGACCCAGCAGCCTGTTCTTATGCTCCCTCCCTTCAGCTATGGTGGCCAAAAGATACCCTCCTTCCCAACACCCTCCCTCCCTCCCTTCCTCAAGCCGCCAGTCTCTTCAGGTGCATCTGAAAGGATGCTATAAACTTTGCCGCTGTGTCTGCAGAGACAGCCAGGCAATTTGGGAGAGTGCTGTGGCAGCATTTAATGTACATCTATTTATGTCACCGAGAGAAGCATAAAGAATAAATGAAGGGCCTGTTTGAAAGTTGAGGGGAATTAATGCTCAGGAAGTGGTGCTGGGGAATTTTAAACAATCAATGTTTCTGTTAAAAAAAATACCAGGGATCTAAATAAGGAACAGGAGAGTTTAAAGGGATGACTCACCTTTCATCTTCTGTAGCAGGTGAGGTTTGTGGTTTTTTTCCCTTTTCCCTTTTCCCTTTTGAAAAAAGCTTTTTGTTGGAAACAAAACAAAACAAGGTCTCCTTTGCCAGTATTTATGCCTTTTTCTGGTGCTTTTTCTTTAAAGCTAGAACATTTGGGAAACAATAGCTTCCGCCAGTGGCTTCCCAAGGAGCTCATTGAGGCCTGTTGATGTCCTTTACAGGCTGCTGTGGCTTAATTGTCTGGCATCAAGCTGGTTGTGGCACGGAGGGATGCATATAAATTATGACAAGGGGGAACGAAGTGGAGCTGCAGCAGCCAAAGAGGAAGCTGGCCAGTTGGCCGGCTGATCTGCCTGCAGTGCTTTGTTGACTGAATGTTTATGCCATCAGGGTGAAGTGTGGCCTGCTCATTTCCCTTTCCTGTCTTTCCCAATTGAGTCTAACTGGAAGCAGATGTGGCTGAGTTCCTTAAGGTTGGGGGGGGGGGCACTTCGGAACTGTCCATGCAGTTGTCATGGACCAGTTGGACACAGAAGACTGGTGGGAGGAACCAGTTGGGGAACCCCCAAGAGATCCAGGCTCAGAGCCTGGGGAGTGGTGGTGGGAGAAGACTGGGAGGAAGCGGTAACAGAAGTTGAAGAGATAACAGGGTTTAGTGAGCAGAGAGAGTCTGTGGCAGACAGCAGGTCCAGAATCAGAGACAGAAGCAGGAAAAGGAGAGTAGGGAGGTCAAGAGGCATGAGTCTGGCTGGAGAAGAGTCACAGGTGTCTCCTACTCCTGCTGTGATAAGTTCCCCTCCTCCAGTGATTCCCAGAACCAGGAGAAGTATGAAACTGGAGGAGCAAGGGCATATAGGTGCAATTTCCAATTGCTTGCAAGAAACCCTAGAGAGGAGTAGACATAGATGGGTTGTGGGCGGGGTGGGGACTTTTAGTCATGGCAACTGATTTTATTAACATGGGCATGACCTACAGGGCTGCTGTGGTCATTACGCCTGAAACTCTGCTAAGTCTGTGAAGATCATGCTTTGCTAATAAAGAGTTAACTCCAGCTTTGAGCTGTGTGATTTACTGATGGCTTGCTAAACTTGCGGCATTTTGGCTGGTCCTGGTAAGCCGTGGGGAAGCCTGAACATTTCAGTGGTCAAATTCTGGGTGGTGATGGTTATGGTGGTCAGGGACTATGTCAGCAATGGATTGCACCCAACTAGGTTTTACTCAAAGTACACCCACTGAAATTAATGGACCTAACTTAGTAATGGTCATTAGTTTGCCTGTGAGAATATTCTGGCAGGATTGGTTGGAAAAGGAGAAGTGGGATGAGATCACATAATCTGATGCCAAACATCTTGTTCTCACAGTAGCCTACCAGATGTCTGTGGGAAACCCTGAATCATGATTTGAACGCAAGAGCACTTTGCCCTCCTGTGGTTCCCAGCAATTGCTATTCAGAAGCATTGCTGCCTCCAGCTATGGAGGCAGAGCATAGCCATCACGGCTAGTAATCATTGAGAGCCTTTTCCTCCATGGATTTGTCTAATTCTCTTTCAAAGCCATGCAGGCTGGTGACCATCCCCGCCTCCTGCGGAAGAGAGTTCCATAGTTTAACTATCCACTGTATCAAGAAGTGCTTTCTTTTATCTGTCCTGGATTTTTCAGCATTCAGCTTCATCAAATGTCCATGAATTCTCATGTTATGGGAGAGGGAGAAAAACTTTTCTCTATCTACTTTTTCCATGCCAGGCATGACCTTAACAGATTAGAGAACTGGGCCAAAGCAAACAAGATGAATTTTAACAGGGAGAAATGTAAAGTACTACACTTGGGCAAAAAAATTGAAAGGCACAAATACAGGATGGGTGACACCTGGCTTGAGAGCAGTACATGTGAAAAGGATCTAGGAGTCTTGGTAGACCACAAACTTGACATGAGTCAACAGTGTGATGCAGCAGCTAAAAAAGCCAATGCAATTCTGGGCTGCATCAATAGGAGTATAGCATCTAGATCAAGGGAAGTAATAGTACCACTGCATTCCGCTCTGGTCAGACCTCACCTGGAATACTGTGTCCAGTTCTGGGCACCACAGTTCAAGAAGGATACTGACAAGCTGGAACGTGTCCAGAGGAGGGTAACCAAAATGGTCAAAGGCCTGGAAACAATGCCTTATGAAGAACGGCTTAGGGAGCTGGGTATGTTTAGCCTGGAGAAGAGAAGGTTAAGGGGTCATATGATAGCCATGTTCAAATATATAAAAGGCCCCTGACTATTAGGTCCAGTCGTGTCCGACACTGGGGTTGTGGTGCTCATCTCGTATTACTGCCCGAGGGAGCCGGCAGACAGCTTCCAGATCATGTGGCCAGCATGACTAAGCCGCTTCTGGCGAACCAGAGCAGCGCATAAAAACGCCATTTACCTTTCCGCTGGAGCGGTACCTATTTATCTACTTGCACTTTGACATGCTTTCAAAAGGCTAGGTTGGCAGGAGCAGGGACCGAGCAACAGGAGCTCACCCCATCACAGGGATTTGAACCGCCGACCTTCTGATCGGCAAGCCCTAGGCTCTGTGGTTTAACCCACAGCGCCACCCGCATCCTCTTTGTTGTTTTAGAGTTTGTTAAATTGATTTCATCATTTTTAGAGCTTGTGTTACTGTGATTTAGTCTGCTTGTACAATTTAATGCCACTCCAATGGCTTTCTGTTGTGAAGCAGCCATCGAATCACAGAATTGAAGAGTTGGAAGGGACCCCAAGGGCCATCTAGTCCAACCCCCTGACAGTGCTGGAGCCAGAGCTAAATCATCCCTGACAGATGGTCACCCAACCTTTTTAAAAGCCTCCAATGAGGGAGAGCCCACCACTTTTTGAGGTAGTCCCTTCCACTGTCAAACAGCTCTTACAATCAGAACATTCTTCCTAATGTTTAATCAGAAATCCCTTTCTTGTAATTTGAAACCATTGGTTTGGGTCCTAGCTTCCAGAGCAGTTTTTTTTTTTTTTTGCTGCTGCATCACACTGTTGACTCATGTTAAGCTTGTGGTCTAGTGAGACCCTTAGATCCTTTCCACATGTGGTGCTGTCAAGCCAGCTGCCAGGTGCACCCCCATCTTATTCATGCATCTGATTATTCCAGCCTAAATGTAGCTCCTTACATTTGTCCCCATTGACATTCATTTTGTTGGTTTTGTCCCAGTTCTTCAATCTGTTAATGGTTATCTTGAATCCAGATTCTATCTTGTGAGGTATTAAGTACCCCTCCCAGTTTGCTGTCATCTGCGAATTTGATTAACAGCATCCCATTTCCTTAAACCAAGCCATTTATATTATATCCATCCAAGTCAGTTATTAATTTGTTTAATGAACAAAAACTGTTTTTCACAGTTTTTCATCTTTACTCAAGCATTTGGTGGCTGAAGAATACTGTGCCTGGCAACCTTGAGATCGTTAGATGAAAGAATGTTTTTAACTGAAACAGCTTTTCAATGTCTTTAATTATAATTGTTTTTGAATGTTTTTATCTGTTTTTGAATGTTTTCACTTTTTTTTATTTGAAAATTTTGTATCTGTTTATCATCCTGGGTTCCTTGGGAAGGGTGGGTGGGTGGGACAGAAAGTCAATAAACGAAATAAAACAACATTAAGTGCACATCCACCTCTTTCTGCCAGCTTTGTGGGAAATGCAGGGAACACCAGTAGCATAAAAGAAACTCACATGTCTGGGTTGTGAGGTTAGATAGTTCTGGAAGAGCACGTGTATTATATTCAGTTGGAATAATGCGCAAATGCCCTTTCAACAATGCACAGGGGTGCAATGACCAAAGTAGCATCAAATATCGAAAGGGCAATGTCTTCAGGGAAGGAAGGCAATGGCTATACAGGTGAAACTTGAAAAATTAGAATATCGTGGAAAAGTCCATTTATGTAAGCAATTGTTTTCATTAGCTACTGGAGTTTAATATATGAGATAGACTCCTGACATGCAAAGCGAGATATGTCAAGGCTTTATTTGTTATAATTGTGATGATTATGGTGTACAGCTGATGAAAACCCAAAAGTTGAAATTGTGAATTTGGGGTTCTCATCACAATTATAACAAATAAAGCCTTGACATATCTCGCTTTGCATGTCACGAGTCTATCTCATATACAGTGGTACCTCGCTAGACGAATGCCTTGCTAGACGAATGCCTTGCTAGACGAAAGGCATTTGCTGGTGAAAGGGTGCCTCGCGAAAGGGTGCCTCGAAAACGTTTTGCGGTTCCCCCCCCCCCGTAAAGCCGCGCTTCCTCCGACTGTGCTTCACTGGACGAAATTTCCGCTATACGATAGCACTCGCAGAATGAATTAATTTCGTCTTGCGAGGCACCACTGTATTAGTTTCACCTTTTAAGTTGAATTACCAAAAGAAATGAACCTTTCCACGATATTCTAATTTTTTGAGTTTCACCTATATGTGGTGAATGAGAACTTTGCTCAGTCATTTTTAATGGAGACATGAATAATTACGGCAGGTGCAGTCCCTGGGGCTCGCTAGTGTCAAAGCACATCTATAGTGGTCTAAAGTGCTTCTCTGTCCGTCCTCAAAGTTGTCCATGACATCCCTAAGAACATAAGAAGAACCTGCTGGATCAGGCCAGTGACTTGTCTAGTCCAGCATCCTGCTCTCACAGTAGCCAACCAGATGCCTGTGGGAAACCAGCAAGAACAACAATCTCCCCTCCTGGGGTTTCCAGTAATCGGCATTCAGAAGCATTGCTGCCTCTAACAGTGGAGGGAGAGCATAACCAACGTGCCTAACAGCCATTCATCTCCTTCATGGATTTGTCTAACCCACTTTTAAAGCCAACTGGGTTGGTGGTCACCACTGCCTCCTGTGGGAGCGAGTTCCATAGCTGAACCAAGCTCTGAATGAAGAAATACGGTACTTTTATTTCATCTGTCCTGAAAGTTCCCACTTTCAGCTCTATTGGGTGTCTAGCATTATGAGAGAGTGGAAGAAAAAAAGCTTTCTTCGTCCACTCTCTCTATGCTATGCAGTCTGCAGGCTCTTTTAAGGCTGTTTGTTAAATACAGCCTGGACATTTATGGGATTAAGCAGTAATCTAAAAGTAAATATCTGATAAGAAGTGAGCAAAGATACATTGTGTGGGTGTGCAAATGAGGGCACAAGGCTTATTCTGGAGGCTGGAGGTGCTCATGTAGCGCATGGTGGCATCCAAACCATTATTTCTGTACTTTTTTGTAGGGGGACTCATTGACCTCATGCTGCTCCCTTGCATGTTTATGGTGCTGACAGGGATTACTGTGCTGGGAGCTGAAACAGGTCTTATGAGATATGTCCTGCCTATTCCCAGAGGCACTGCTTCAGCTTTATGCATGCATTATGATCAGGAGTGCCATCTGGGTGTGTGAGAGGCCTTGCCCCTCCTTGAAATATCCTGCATCGATGTGGGCACGCTGTGCCCACATCATGTGTGATGTGCTCATGTGGGGTTGCCGCCCATGGGATGGTCCTGTTTTGGGGGCACAGATTCCTGAGCCCCGTTTGGCCCCCAATTTGTCCAATTTTTGAAGTCAAAAGAAAAGGCATTTGTGTGCTCCCCCTAACTTGCTTGTCTCATGGAACAAAACATGCTACAGGTAGGTGCTTGGGAAGTTTAGCCTGCCCTCCCCTACAAAGCTGGCTGATTCACACTCCAGGTTAGTCAAGTGGACCAGCAGCTGTATATATATATGAATATGATTTTCTTGGTTTACAAAAGTACATGCCTTGTTTTCAGGTTGTACAGTCTTTCTTACAAAGCCTTTTCAAAGGGGAGAGAAAGGTTGCGGTCGGTCGTTGGAAGCAGGGAGGCAGCATACCGCTGAACTTGAGTAAGGAGTCTGTTTTGTTTTGTTTTGTTTGCAAGATGAAGCACATGGCCAGGCATTTGGGGGAAGGGGGGCTTTCTTTCTTTTGATCCACTACCTTTTTATATTAGTGTTTTGTCAGCAGCACCAGATGACCCTGCTCGGCTAAACACTAGGGTGGATTTCACCCTGTGCCTTGCAGAGCTGGGCCAGCGCTGCCAATGGACTCTGCACCCCTCAGCAACACCTGAAATCTCTGATCCACTAGCTGCTGGGGTGGATTGCACCCTGCTGCACCTTGCACAGTGAGGCCCAGGCTGCCACTGGGCCCAGCACTGGTGGCAGCAACAAGCAGCTCCAGCTCATCCAGACCTACCCATTGCTACCCCACCACCGCACTTAACCTGACCTGGGGGTTCTGGATTGTGGGCTCTACTGGTGAAAACAGGAGCCTCAGCAATTGCCCTCTCCTGCTGGAAACAAACCAGGACTGCTTGAAGAAAACTCATGTGGCAAAAAGGAGCATTAGGCCCTGGTGGACTGCCTCTTTTCCTGCTTATAATTGGCCAAGAGGATAGCCAGCCAATCAGGATTTTTTTTAAAATGATTTTTTAAAAATGATTTCCCCCCCTTCACTTCTCACTTCCCTCTGTGGCCCTCTAGCCTTGTGCTGTAGCCCCCCATTTACGTGATTTTTACCTGTGGCCCCCTTTGAATATATTGGGGACCCCAAGGGGTCATATGGCCCCTGGTTGGGAAACACTGGTTTAGATTATTTTAAGAGGGGATTGGAAGAATCCATGGAAGAGAGGACCAATGACTGGTGCTAAGCACGGCAGCTAGATGGAACCTGAAAGTTCAGGCAGTCTGCCTCTGAATACCAGGTGCAGGGAGGCAGCAGCACAAGAGTTTGGATTTGATATCCCGCTTTTCACTACCCGAAGGAGTCTCCAAGCGGCTAACATTCTCCTTTCCCTTCCCCCCCCCACAACAAACACTCTGTGAGGTGAGTGGGGCTGAGCGACTTCAAAGAAGTGTGACTGGCCCAAGGTCACCCAGCAGCTGCATGTGGAGGAGCGGAGACGCGAACCCCGTTCACCAGATTACAAGTCTACCACTCTTAACCCCTACACTACACTGGCTCTTGTCCACTACAGAGGGCTATTGTCTTTGTGTTCTGCTTGTGGCCTTCCAGTAGCATCTTGGTTAGCCACTGTGAGAAAAAGGAGGGTGGACAAGATGGCCTTTGGGTCTGATGCAGCTGCAAGGCTCTTCCTGGAAACACAGGAAACAACCTTATACTGAATCAGACCAATGGCCCATCTAGCTTAGTATTGTTGACACTAACTGGCAGCAACTTTCTGGAGTTTCAGACAAGACTCTTTCCTAGCCCAACTTGGAGTTGCCAGAGATTGAACCTGGGACCTTCTGCATGCAAAGCAGATGCTCTACCACTAAGCTATGATCCACTCCTTTCATATACCTTTATGCTTTTATGCCTAGCCATGAGGAAATGGATATTTTAAAGAGTGCTGTAGCTTCCTACTGTGATTTTTAAAATTCTTCAAGGTCCTACAGGATCCTAACTTGAAATATGTGTTTTGTGATAGTACAGATGGGGAGGTTTGCTCTGAACATCTGTTTTTCTTTCCTTACTCGTCTAATAAAGAAAGAATCTGTTTGAAGTAGTTTCGCATGCCTTTGATAACCTAATCTTTCAAGGTTGGGGGTGGGTGGGACAGGAATGTTTTCTTCTGCAAAGGATCCTCCGGTTTGCAGAACAAACAGGAACAACTATCTCCTCCTCTCACCCCCCCCTCCAGTTAGGTGGTCCTATGGTGTGAGGAAAATTGATGTACCAAGCAACAGGTCTGACTCATCTGGAAATCTTTGATGCTGTAGCTTATCTTGTTTGACTAAACACTTTTAAGATTAAGTTCCATGCTTGGGAAGCTTTATAGCTGGAAATCTGAAAGTGAAGATTGCCTCCTTTATCTCAGCAGGGCCACCTCTGAAAGTAACTGTGTGCCAACATTCTCTACTTGAACTAAGCATTTTTTAGGCACACTTTTTACAGTTTTAAGAAGCTACACATTCCAGCCCTGGATGTTTTCACAGCTTGGTAACTATGAAATAGTTCTTAAGGTGAAGCAGCCTCTTTGTTTCACCCATCTCTGTGAACTTGGCAGTGGTTTTCTGATGCTAAGGATGGTCCTTTTCCAACTATGATGGCATCTGAAAGGAGCTGACCATGGTCCTGATATAAAAAACTGTTTCAATAAAGACATACCAATGCCAACAGAAAATGGCAGAGGCCAAGTGCAGGTTAAAAGCTAAAAGTGGCATTGTCTGAGTCAATAGTCTTGAGTCAGGACCACGAGGAAGGAATTCACACCACCCTTGGGACTTTGGCAAGCTCCCAGGGTCTAGCTGAGGCATCTATTTATTTCATAAAAATTTATATACTGCATGATTGCAGAAAACCTCAAAGCAGTTTACCAAAAGAATAAAACAATAAGATTACTAGTTAAAACAAAACATTCAAACAAATTTAAATGAGTAATAAACCAAAAACACAACATTCTAAGTATCTGAGGAGGCTTGTTCAAAGTAATGTTTTTAGCAGGTACCAAGAAGACTACAGCCAATGTGCCTGTCTGATGATGGGGAGTTCCAAAGTGTAGGTATTGCCACACTACAAGATTGATTCCTTAGAAATTTGGATCTATGCAAACTGCCAATTCCATAAGCAAGTAGATACAACTGAAACCTTATATATGTTGAATGGACCTTTACTGTAGAAAGCCTTGCAACCCCAGAGGAGCTGACAGGCTCTCCCCATCTTGTGCAGCCTTTGACTCCTGTGCAGCTTCTGAAACATTATTGAAGTCAGATCAACAATTCATGTTTTGCCAGATAGGCACTTGAAGGGGTTGAGGTTTACAGAGCTTTCTTGTAAAATTTGCTAGAGAGGACTCTGTAAATTCTTCGTCTGCCTTGACTTGACAGGAACCTGTAACACTACATACTTCCTTCCTTCCTCCCTGTGTGTGTTCATTATGCCTTCAAGTTGACCACATATGTATGTCTGAGCTCTGCAGCTTAGACACTTAGATTTTATACTTTTGTATCTTAGATAGTAGTTATAAACCTGCCTTCATTTTGCTGCTGTAACTGGTGCTTCAAGACATAGATTATATGAGTAAATACTACTTTCACTTCTTCACAAAACAATATGTGTGATTGTTATTTTGAACAGGAGTCTTTTCCCAGTTCTACCTTGAAATTCTGGAGGATTCAACTTGGAGCCAACTGGGTGCAAAGCAGAGGCTGTAAACTGTGAGCTACAGCCCTTCTCAGATGGACAGTGCTATTTGAATGGTGATGCTAAAGAAAGCATGCCTCTTTTGCTTTGGAGGGCACTTTCATTTAGAAGAACTGAATCTTGCACAGATGTCAAGAGGAGATTCTCCCAAGGCCAAGTCTTGCTTGAGACCATAGACACCAATGCCTCCTTCTTGCCTCCTTTGACTCACAGAGGGACACCTCCCACATATGCACACACACCTGGTCAGTGGTCAGCAAAGCAAACAATTATACAAGGAGTGTATAATTCCTAGGGCACTGTAACCCTGGTGTGTGAGTGCTCCACTGCAGCTAATAGCAACATTTGAGTGTGTGTGTGTGTGTGTAAGAGAGAGAGAGAGAGAGAGAGAGAGAGAGAGAGAGAGAGATTGTACAGAAATGGGAATTGAAAAGTTGGGTAGAGTATGCCACTGCTGAACGAGGCTCAGTCATCTGCTTTGCTAATTCTCAGAGCATGACATAAGCATACCCCTTGGCCATTTAATGTAGCTCATGTATATCTATTTTCCTCAGCGGGGTGTTAGAGGTCAAGAGACAAGGAGCACATGCCATTATGATGCTCAGCTGGGATTTTTGCAGTGGAGAGAAAATGCAAAGGACTAGAGCAGGAATCCCCAAACTCAGCCCTCCAGCTGTTTTGGGACCACAACTCCCATCATCCCTAGCTGACTAGACCAGTGGTCAGGGATGATGGGAACTGTAGTCCCAAAACAGCAGGAGGGCCGAGTTTGGGGATGCCTGGACTAGAGACTTGTCTGTGACTTCTATAGTAACTCCTTTCTCCTTTTGCTTGCTCTGAAAATGGGCAATCAAGAGCAAAAGTACACCTATTATTTCATATTATTTTTCAGTGGTTTGCAGCATCTGTGAGGGTAATTCATCTAGCCTGACTTTTACGCACACCCAACAAATTTGGTGCAAAGGACATCCTGCAAACAGGGAAGCTTTGATAGTCTGCATGTCTCAGATCACTGCTGTGGGTTGTGGACTGTGCTGAGGCATTGGCACGAGTGGTTCAGCAGAAATAAATCAAAATTCCACTGCCCAAGACATTGAATTATCCCTGGTGTTGTGCACTGACCCAAAAGGAAAAAACACAAACCCATCTCATTTATTTTGAAACAGTACAGCTGTCGAAATTAGACAGCTACTTTTGGAAAGATAATGCATTTTCTTCTTTTGTGTGTCTGCATCAACATTTTTTACTGATGTAAAAAGAAAGTGTCCCTTTGTAGTCATTTCAGGCTTTTAAAAATTATTATTAAGTAAGGATTTCTAAGACTCAATTTAGACTGGTCCATTGCCACTTTCAGGGTGTCATCTGCAACACTACAGTGTTTTTTGTGGAGTTTATTTCGATTTACAGCTGAGATCAGAATGAGATCCCTCTTTGACTGGTTAAATCTTCAACTGGGCTACTGAAACAGCTTAATGCTATAGCTGCCAGAGGTGCCAGCTGTGACAATATACTTCTGGCTGGGAGAAAATGAGTTTTTATTGTTTACCAATATTCTCTGGACTATCTTTGGAAAGGAGAAGCTGAAAGCAATCCAGTGATGTTACTCAGCACCTCATACTTTACAAACAAAATCCTTACCAGGGCAAAGACAAGATTAATCTGCAGCCGCATTTGGTTGTGTCTGTAATCAAATCCCAGAATAATTTGCAGCACTCTTATGCATGTATCTGGTTACTAGGAATTTCGCCTCTGGAATATTAACAAGGATGGTTTGATCTGTAGTGCATAACTGGTTGTTTATTCAGGTCTGGGAAACCTCTGGCCACAAATGCATTTGAGTTGTACCCAGCAACTTCATTGAACCCTGAAAAGAGGGAGAAATCTGTTGCCCAGTATGAGCACAATACGGATTATAGGTTCTTTGCAGAGCATAAGAACATAAGGAGAATTCTATATTGCATTGAGATTATGGTGGGGCGGTGGGGCAAGCATCTCCTAATCATTGCAGAAAAGCAAATAAGAAGCCTGCTAGATCAATCCAAAGGTTTGTCTAAGGGTCAAATGTGGAGAATCTCAGACCTGCTGGATCAAATGTGTCTTTGAACTCTGATAAGCCTCTTCCTTGCCTCAACTGAGGATAGGCAAATGTTTGAGAAAACATGGCTACTGTATAAGGGTAAAATGTGAAATTTATTTTGCTTCTCCCATTTGTCCCTTTGTCCCTTTTCCCCACTGGCACATGGTCCCCAAAAGGCTGCTTGGGACAGAATGCGGCCCTTCTGGCATTTTTCTTGCTAGTGTTAAGATTCCTTTGCATGAAAACAAAGCCTTTCCTTGCTGTTTGGCCTTAGGATGGGGAAAGTATGTCCTTAGGCACAGAGAAAGTGCATAGAGAAAAGTTTTTCTACCTCTCTTTTTGCTCTTGTGCTCAGGTCCTGCTTGCCAATTTCCCACAGAAATATGGTTGGCCACTGTGAAAACAGGATGCTGGGCTAGATGGGCCACTGACTGGTTCCAGCAGGGTTCTTCTTGTTGTTATCTAATATTCAGAGATTTACTGCCTCTGACAGTGGAGGCTTTATTTAGCTAACAGCCACTGATAAAGAAATCTGATCCCCCTTTGAAGTTGGTGAGAACCACAGCCACCCCCCAACATTATTGGGCAACAAACTCCACAAGTTACTTTTGCACAGTGCGAAGGAGTACTTGCTTTCACCAGCCCATTTGGCCATGGTGCAAGAAGAATGTCACACCGCATTAGAGCAAGACATGCTTATGACCTGTTCATGCATATTAAACCGTCTTCACTGCAGCTGCCTCTCTGTGTTCTGCCACTTTGTGTTTTTTTGAGCTCCTAACAGCCTTTGACTGGGGAAGAAAAATTGAGTTTGGCGTTCAGCATGAAATTAATGAATTGCCTTCTCTCCACCCCCCTCCTTCCTTTGCATGTTCAACAGAGGGAGGATGTGGGTTCTCTTGCTTAATTCAGTGTGGAGTGGCACTGTGGTGGCAAGGACTGGTTCTTGGAGCTTGTAAATCAGAACAGAATTGACACCTTGAAGAGTGGAAGAGACAGCAGAAGGACTTTGAAGCAAGCGACTCTGATTAGAAGTATGGCAAACAGTGTGTGTGTGAAAGAAGGTCCTCTGAGCTGGGCCTAGATGAAGGGGAAGGGATGTAGCTCGGTGGTAGCACATCTGCTTTGAATGCAGAAAGTCTCAGGTTCATAGAATCAACTGTGGAGTTGGAATGGACCCTGGGGATCATCTAGTACAACCCCCTGCATTACAGGAATACGCCGCAGTCCTGTATAGGGATCAAACCTGCAACCTTGGCATTATCAGCACCACACTCTGACCAACTGAGCTATCCAGCACCTCCAGATAGGGCTGAGGGAGACTTTCTGAAACTCTCAAGCAGAAGAGGGGCGCCTTAGACTTGGGACTGAATGCAACCCCCTGAGCCTATCTATCTGGCCCTTAGACTTTCTGTGTGTGATGCCTCTCCCTAGCCACACTCCATGGACCCCTTCTCTGATGTTTTTGTCAGGCTGGGCTATGTCTTTGGAGTGCCTCTTGCTTGTCTGGATGGAGGGCAGAGAATGGTTTGTGTGTGTGTGTGTGTAGAAAACAGCCAAAGGTTAGATTTACATTCATTGCTCCGCCTGCATTTGCATCTGGTCCTGCCCATCATGGGCATGTAGCCCTCAAAATGGAGTGTGGCCCTTGGACTGAAGGTGGTCCCTTAACTTTGCTCCAGAGAGATGCAGCCAGCCAGTGCAGATGCTATTGAGCTAGGCGGGCCAATGGTCTGGCTTGGTACAAGGCAGCTTCCTATACAGACTACTTTAAGCATTACAACAGGTATTGGCAAACTCGGCCCTCCAGCTGTTTTGGGACTACAACTCCCACCATCCCTAGCTAACAGGACCAGCGGTCAGGGATGATGGAAATTATAGTCCCAAAACATCTGGAGGGCCAAATTTGGCTTTGCCTGGCCTAGAGGTACAGAGGAGTATGGGAAGCTGCTTTATAGGAGTCAAACCATTGGTCCAGCTAGCTCAATATTGTCTATGCTTCTTAGAGGATGATGAACATATTTATTCATGTGGGTTGTCTTTGCTTGTCATTGGTTGCTGTTTTTGGCTTGGAGCCTTCCCAGATTGCCACTTGGAGGGTGTGTGTGTGTGAGAGAGAGAGACTGTAGCTCAATGGTTGAGCAATTGCTTTGCATGCATCTCCAGCTAGCCTAGGGCTGAGAAGTTACCGGTATTCTCTCTAGAACCTTGGAGAGCTGCTGCCGGTCAGCAGAGGTAGTACTGAGTTAGCTGCACTAATGGTGTGACTCAGTATATGTTCCTATGTTGCTATGGGTCAGTTTTACCAGCACTTAGTTTGTAATCTGTTTACAGGTGACCATAAGAATTTACATACTAATCCTTTTCATGTTTGCAGCTAGGAATCTATTAATATAGTATTGGAAAACAGCTACCAACTTTACTCCAGAGGCATGGTGGGATAAACTGAAACATGGCTCTTATTCAGAAACCAGCGAAGTGTCGTAGAGCACTAAGGAACATGAAGATCAAATATGATTTTGAAATACATGTTTATTCAATACACTGGAAAGGACAATGTCGTCTCCTTACCACCAGCTACCCATGGATCACTCTGGGACAATTTGTTAAAACAGAGCCTAGAAGGAACTTAACTGCTGTAATCAACTCTCATATATTACACAAACCTGATTAATGTTTGATGTATTATTTACATTGGATATGCATGGATTTTTTGGGGTGGTGGTATATGAGGATTGTTCATTGTAAGTATTTTCAGAAACATAAAAATAAAGGGTGTTTTCTTGAAATATAAAAAAAGAAAAAAGAGATCTAAATTAATTATTCAAGCAGTTAGCAAATCTCTCTCTCTCTCTTTTGCAGTGGGGGTGCCAGTTGAGCAAGGTGGGCTGTGGTCAGCTGCTAGTTAGACAGTGCTTCTGACATCACTGTAAGATGCATCTCAAGTCTCTCCCTTGTCTACCCACATCAGTCATAATGCATGTTTATTATAGAAGCACAATGGCTTTCTCCATTAACACCCGTATAGGATCGCACCTTTTCTGGAGCTGGAACAATTAAGAAACAATGCATTTATCACCTTTAGTCTCCTTAATGCTGCTACCAGTGGGGGGAAATGTATCAGCTGCCTTGATTCAAATGGCCCCAGACAATCAAGACATGAAGTTAAGATAAGCCAAAATGCTCTTGCTGCCAATTGTACTTAGCTTATCCTCCCATACAGAGAATGAGCTTGGCAAGCAGCCTTGGCATTGCTGTTGGGAACACTTGTTCCTTACCTGATCAAAAATGATCACTTGAAAGCACGGATGTCTTCACTAATGGTGTGAGATCAAGAGATGCCTGTTCCCTCGGGCCAATGGTTGACCTCTGAAGAAGCTTTGATGGTTGCGGTTGTCAACATGGCAGTGTCCAAATGAATCATCCAGTGAGTATGTAGGGAAGAGTCATAATACTTTGCATAATACATCTGCTTTGCAACCAGAAGGTCTCTGCTTCAATCTCCAATGGCATCTCCAGGTATGACTGAGAATTTCCCATACCTTAAATCTTGGGGAGCCACTGGAGAATCAGTGTAGACAATGCTCATCTAGTTGGACCAATGGTCTGACTCAGTCTAATGCAGCTTCCAACTTTCCTACAGTTGCATTTACACATACCCTGTTTAAAAACAAGGTAACTGTTAGGTGGATTTATAGCTGGTTGACTTGGGTGCAACGGAACCCCACCTGAAACTAGTCTGGACCCCCTCCTCTGGATGCTTCCATTATTGGAGTAGAAGGGTGCTACCAGCAATGGAGGCTTTCCCATATGTGTTTTCCAGCTGCTCATACTTCTCTTCTTTAGTTGTCAGGTCAAAATTGTTTTATTATTTGATGCCTCCCTCTAATTGACCTGCACTTTCACTGTTTATTGCTATTTGTATTTTTGTGTTTGCATTTCTAGTGTTAACTGTCTTGAACAACTAATTGGAAAGACAGGATAAAAAATGTATGAAATAAGTACTTTTTAAAAAATCAGCAACAAGGCTGGCTGAGATAGGACCCCCTTCCCCAGGCAGTCACTAGAAATTATAAATTAATATCCAGTTTTAAAACCAGCTGGGAAATGACATACAAATACCCTGAAGTGTTCCTCCTAGGATATTAGTAATCAAAAATTAACCATGCTTGCTCTGCTCTTGCTAATGAAAAATTAGTTCTTGGTAATTAAACATTTCTTGCAGGATTCAATGCCTTTGGCATAATTTACAGGGTTTTATATCATAGGCCATGAAATAGTCTAATATAAGGTTACCAGATTTTTTTCAATGAATCCAGGGACACTTTTCAACTTCAATGGAATTTGTATGGGGACTGATTTGTAAGTCCAGGGACAGTCCCCTGGAAATGGGGACGTCCGGTAACCTTAGTCTAATAGTTACTTTTTATATTATGTAAGCTACATGTTCATTGGTGGAGCATATTCTAGAATGTTCATAAACATTTCAACTGGTGATGAATCAATAACTTCTTCTCTGTCTAAAAGTGCTAACAGACCAACCAAGTGTATTGGTGTACAAGTTAACAGTTGGGCTTTGAAGATGCCTGTATTTTGTACGTCTTGTTCCTTTTATTATTAGTGCAAATATACCCATCTGCTGGAACTCTTGGGAGGTGGTAAAATTGCATGCAAATTTATTTCTGCAGCTATCTGAATTATATTTTCCAAGGATAATTAAAGGATGGAAAGAATCCAGTGTAAGGGTTTTGGATCCATTTGTTCCTAAGAGATTGTGGGGATGGACGGTTCATATCTCCTTTGTGCTTAGGCTGTTTTGGTTGAATGCTCTCAGAAGTGGATTATCAGCACTCAACATTAAATGTTTCTGGTTTGTTTGGTTTACCTCCCCTGCCCCCATGGAATCCTAACCTAGCCCCCAAAGCTTCTTAGATCCACCCCCTTTCTCAACTATGAGCAATATGGAGAATTGCATTGGTCCCCCCCATAAATATATAGTTCAGGAACAAGCCACATTCCCTGAAGTTAACCCATATGCCATGTCTACTCTGACAGCACTCTTACAGGACCTAATAATGTCACCTACAGCCATCTAGGCTTGTTCACCTTCCAATATGATATTGCTACATGCCACCCCAATCCCTGCTGAGTGGTAGCAAGATTCTAGTGGTTCCTGGCCTTCACCCAGGGTTGTGTTTCCTTTGAGAGTCCAGACATGGCAGAGGTTGTAGCATTTTAAGATACCGGTACATGGTTTATTTTGAGCCTATATACACCTAAGAGTCTTCCATTGAGAGAGAGAGAGTTCACAGCATTACTTCACAAGCTGGGATTGTTTCTCTTAACAGTGCAGCACTACAGCCCAAGGCATAGAATCATAGAATCCTAGGGTTGAAAGAGACCACAAGGGCCATCCAGTCCAACCCCCTGCCAAGCAGGAAACACCATCAAAGCATTCCTGACAGATGGCTGTCAAGCCTCCGCTTAAAGGCCTCCAAAGAGGTCTGCATGGCATTCCTATGCCTCTCTCCCAGTCTCCTAAGATGGTTCTACCCTTCAGCTCCTCCCAAACGGAGTTCTATCCATTTCCTTTCTTGAAATATAGTTGGAGTTTCGTAGTGATTTCATGCTCTTTATTGCAGCTTGTAAAACAATGAATGAATTTCCCCCCAAACCTCAGGCTTTTATATACATTATTTACACAATAGGTCCTGTCTGATTGGCTGATTCTGCTTCACTCCTGGAGCCTGATTGGGCTGCTACTGCAGGCCAATCAGTCGTTGCATTCTAGGATCCTACCTGCCTATTGTTCTAGGATCCAAGCTTAGCACATAACATTTCTTCTTCCCAGAAAACCCTTCACCAGAAACCCAAGCTTCCTTTCTATCGCCTCACACTTCTCCTCATCAGCTTGGTAACCTCTGTTATGCATACACCTGGGAGATTCCTCTTGAGGTGATAGCAACTGTCTATTGTTTCATGATAACTTATATTAAACTAGAACCGTCAGGGTAGTTTGCATAGGTTACATCCAGGAGAAATGCTGCAGACTGTACTTTCTCCTTCATCACCCCATATATTAGCTAGAGTCTGACAGTCTTTGATTTCTTGGGTTTATGTGGGGTTTTCTCCCCCTTAAAACTTATAACCACTTGCTAACAATTGCATTCTGCATGCATGTATGCAACATATTCTGGATTCGATCCCTGGCAATTTCCAGTTAAAAGCAGCTTTGGTTAACAAGGCTGGATGACACCCCCCCCCACCTGAGACCCTAGAGAGATCCTGTCAGAGCACACAATCCCAACTGGATACATTAGATTCTGCTTTTAATTGCCTTCAGTGCCCCCACCCTTGCTAACTCTCCCACTTTGCATTATGGAGTCTTTTAAAGACTTGCTTGCTGTAAGCCCCATTCAACCATAGCAATGATGTCACTTTTGCAACCGAGGCTCACATCACTTCTCTAGATCTGCCTTAATTGATAGCTGTGAATCCACTTCTAGGCATATTTTTATCCATTGGCTCATTTGATGGGGAGTAAATTGTTTTGTTCTATGAACCCATTCAGGAAAGGTGGTATGTGTCTTGTACATCTGGGATCAACAACATGATAGCTGTGGGCTCAATGGGGCCCTTGAGCTACAGTATCTTGCTGCTGCCTACCAAGCCTACGAGTCCTGCTTCATTCATGGCACCACATGGTCATGAGAAGGTGAGAGTGGTTACCTTTTTCTCCCTTGAAAAGTGTTCAAATCCTGGGAGCCAAGACCAAAGTTTCAGGCAAGTTCTCTTTGGTGAGAGAACCCCAGCAGCAGATTTAAAGTCACAAAATGTACAGCCAAGAAAAGTGTGGAGAAAGGCTGTAAAACTTTTAAAATGTGCCTTTTTGGTGAGTCCCCAAAACACCTCCTTTTAAAAGTTCTTTCCAAACTATCACATTTCCCCAGCAGAGAGACAGACCACACACTTAGTAAGTCATAAAATGGTTAACTTACAAAACCTTGCAAAGGTTTGATTCATGTGGTTTTCCATAAAGCAGTCAGAAAAGGTGCACAGGCAGTCAAAATGTTGCTTAGTTACAAAGTGTAAAAGTTTCTAAACTATTAGAAGAGAAAAATGCTAGTTTCAGATTCCATTCTGGTCTGAAACAAAAGAGGCAAGTTAAAGTCATGAGGCTGGCTGGAGCAACCTCCTCACATGTTGAAGTCCACATGTAGAGAGAAAATAACAAAAAACTTGGTTACCCATTTCCTTCCAAGGCGAGGGAAAGAGACATAAGCTAAGTATGTCAGGGCAACACACTTTATGGTTTTAAACCCTTCATGCACTGATTGGACTGAAGCATGCTTGTTATATGAGGCTGGTTACCCTACAAATAGCACATAATGCTGTGGCTCTCTTTCTCACTTCCTCTTTCAGCTCCATGTGCTTTCCAAGGCTCACATTAATTCTACTGGCTCTGACTTTGTCAGAGACCAGGAGTCAGATTTTTCTTCATTGGGTGATAGAGGCGGGGACTACATGCATTATGTGCATGTAGGTGCACCCCCAGATGTGCTGTGTTGTCAGATAAAACTTCTGAGCCAGTGCTCCCTTCTCATCCTCAGGATGTGGCACAGGATGTGACTCAGAGGTCTCCACTGAAGAAGACCTAGATAAACCTGAGTCAAATACTACTAGAGAAATCTGGGCCTTTCAAATCAAGCAGCAGCTTGCACACAGGTGGTGCTAACAAACAGGCTGCTACTACCATATAAAGCAGGTGTGGGGAACATTTGGCCTACCAGATGTTGTTGGACTAAAACGTCCATCACCCTTGACCATTGGCAATGCTTGCTGTGGCTGATGGGAGTTATAATTCAGCAACATCTGGAAGGCCAGAGGCTCCCCACCCGTGATATAAGGTCTCAGTTTCAGCTTATTCCCTTCTAGAGCAATTCAAGAGGTCACATAGAATCACAGAATCCTAAAATCTTAGAGCTGGGACTCCGAGGGTTATCTAGTCCAATCACCTGCAATGCGGGAATCTCAACTACATCACACATGACAGATGGCCATCCAACCTCTGTTTAGAAACCTCCAAGGAAGGAGAGTCCACAACCTTCCCAAGGGGGTCTGTTACACTGTTGAACAGCTCTCACTGTCAGGAAGTTCTTCCTGATGTTTAGTCGGAATCTCATTTCTTTAACTTGAAGCCATTGGTTCATATGCTCTGAAGCTGCAGAAAACAAGCTTGCTTCATCTTCCAATATTTGAACCGAGCACCAGTGCCGCCACTGGCCACCACCCCCTCCCCCCTTTCAGGGCAGTAGAGATGGGCGGCACCCGCAAATAAGCTTTCAATGTTAAAGGTGCAGCTTATTTGCAGGTGCGTCTTATATTTAAACCAATATGGTACCTCTCCTGTAACACCACATACACCCCTTGTGTATTACGATGGCATGGTATCACGTTTTCATGATATGATGATATGATGATTTCGTGATACAATATCATGGGGGGTCTCTATGAATCATGAAAGCATGATATCACACAACAACGAAATCATGACAGTTCGATCACATGCTACGATTTCACAAATTCATGCTGCCACACAATCATGAAATCATGATATCTTGTTTTCGCGCTATGATTGTGAGAGATCATGATTTCATGAAATCATAGCACGATGGCGTGATTCCATGATATCAAGATATCGCGTTTCCATGACTGTGTGCACGCCGTGCTTTGTAAAATCATGGCTCTGTGGCACCGTGGTGAGAGATCATGGTATCATGATTTCATGATTGTGTGATATCATGATTGTGTGACACAATTTCATGAAATCATATCACGCAATCATGATATCACACAATCATGAAATCGTGACCGCTCGCCGCGGCACCACAGAGTTGTGATTTCGCAAAGTGAAATCATGATATCTTGATTTCCTGCAATCATGATATCTTGATTTCATGCAATCAAGATATCTTGATTTCATGCAATCAAGATATCTTGATTTCATGAAATCATGATATCTTGATTTCATGAAATCATGATATCTTGATTTCATGCAACCAAGATATCATGAATGCATGAAATCAAGATATCCTGAGATCATGGCATCATGGCTTCAAGATTGTGCATATCATGATTTTGTGACACAATTTCATGAAGTCACATCACACAATCATGATATCATGAAATCATGAAATCGTGAGATCGTGACCGCTCACCGCGGCACCACAGTTGCGATTTCACAAAGCGCGGCACCGCACAATCATGAAATCGTGATATCTTGATTTCATGAAATCATGACATCTTGACTCCACAAATCATGATTCCATGACAGCATGAAATATGATATCTTGATGTCATGAAATCATGATAGCTTGATTTCACAAAATCATGATAGCTTGATTTCACGAAATCATGATAGCTTGATTTCATGAAATTACACCTCGGTTCACGAAATCATGATATCTTGATAAGCATGCGATGCTCTCGTGAGATCGCACTATCACACAATCACAGTGCAAAGAAATCAAAGTAATAACGATTTCATGATTGTGTGACATCATGATTTCGTGAAATCATACCATGAGATCAAGCTATCATGGTTTCATTGTTGTGTGATATCGTGCTTTCATGATTCATACAATAAGAGACGCACAGAATTGTAGAGTTGGAAGAGACCCCAAGGGTCATCTAGTCCAAACTCCTGCAGAAATCTCAGCTAAAACATCCATGACAAGTGGCCATCCAACTTCTGTTTAAAAACTTCCAGTGAAGGAGAGTCCACAACTTCCTGAGGGAGACCATTCCACTGTTGAACAGCTCTTACTGTCAGAAAGTTCTTCCTGGTGTTTAGTTGGAATCTTCTTTCTTGTAACTTGAAGCCATTGACTCATATGCTCTGAAGCTGCAGAAAACAAGCTTGCTCCTTCTTCCAATATTGGAAGATGGCTATCTTATCTCCTCTCAGTCTACTCTTTTCCAGGCTAAGCATACCCAACTCCCTCAACCTTTCCTCATAAAGTTTGGTTTCCAGACCCTTGCTCATACTGGTTGCTCTCTGCATACGTTCCAGCTTGTCAATAGCCTTCTTAAATTGTGGCACCCAGAACTGGACACAGGGCTCCAGGTGTGATCTGGCCAAGGCAGAATAAAGCAGGAATATTACTTCCCTTGACTTGGACACTATACTTCTGTTGATGCAGCCTAGAATAGCATTAGCTGTTTTTGCTGCTGCATCATATTGTTGACTCATGTTAAATTTGTGGACTACTAAGACCCCCTAGATCATTTTCCTGTGTACTCATGACAATTCAGGTACTCCCCATTTTATATTTGTGATGCTGGTACTTCCTTTGTTAGTGCAGAACCTTACATTTGTCCCTATTGAAATTAATTTTGTTAGTTTCAGTCCAGTTTCTCAGTGCCCTGTGTCCGGTCCGAACACTGTCCCAGTCTTACACCCCAGTCAGACTTTATCTTGCTTCACTGCAGTGTGGAGCAAGACAGACTTTTATCCAGATTCCTTAAATCAGGGGTAGGCAACCTAAGGCCCGTGGGCCAGATGGTCCGGGAATCGGCATGTTTTTACATGAGTAGAATGTGTCTTTTTATTTAAAATGCATCTCTGGGTTATTTGTGAGGCATAGGAATTTGTTCATAATTTTTTCCAAAATATACTCCGGCCCACCATATGGTCTGAGAGACGGTGGACTGGCCCATGGCTGAAAAGGTTTGCTGAACCCTGCCTTAAATATATTATGTGTGTGCATGCACAGATCCAGGGGAGAGAAGTGAACAGACTGGGTGGCTCCCACAGCACTTGCTCAGAAATTCCAAACTTGCCTTAGGCCTAAAAAGGTGACCCTTGCTGTAGACTCTCCTTTGCTTAAAATTGCAGTGGGTATAACAGCACAGAGAGGTTAGTTGTGTTTTACTGCAGTTCATTTCTATAGCTTCAGGCAGGGGTGACTTGCAACTGGCATCCATGCAGGGGCGGAGGAAGCCTCCTCGGTACTCGGGGTGGCAACCGGAGGCACCCCTGGTGGCGGGGCATCGGACGTCACGACGCAACGTCACTGCTGCTCCGCCCCGGCAGCGGGAAAAAAGCCCTTTTAAAAAGAGCAAAGTGAAGGCAAGCAGCCTGCTTGCCTTGGCTTTTCTTTTTTTTAAAGGGCTTTTCTCCCCGCTGCCGGGGTGGAGTCGCCCATAGGTGTGAGGGGTGGGGCGGGCCAGCAAGGATGGGGTGTCACCCATGTGACAAGCGTGACACCCCTCCTCCTCACTGGCCACCCCGGCAGTGGGGAGAAAAGCCCTTTAATAATAATAAAAAAATTAAAGCAGGCGCCGGCGGCTGGCTAAGCCAGCCAGCAAGCCAGCCACCGCATGCCGAATGATGCTTTGGCCGCCGCCGATCGTGGGGGGTGGTGCCCCCACCCCAAGTGTCACCCCCACCCCAGGGCGGCCCGCCCCCCGCCCCCTTGCTACGCCCTTGCGTCCATGAGCTGCTGTGAAATATTTGCTTTCCTGAGCTAATCGAAAGTGTATTTTGCACAAAAGCAGGATCCATTTTAGTAAAGTTGCTGAGCCAGTCGTTCTTTCATGTATGAGCCATCAGGGTATTCAAGGGACATTTCCCAAACTGACAATTACTGGCTGGCTCAGGTTAATGAGTTTGCTTCCAGTGTCTCAATGACTAGGCTTATTGTGCATAATCCCACTTGATTCTTAAAGCCATTTGGCAGTGTATGTTCCATGCCACATAATATGAGAAAGAGCACCAATGAGAAGGAAGTCCAGGTGGGAAATGGACATCTGTCCACAGCAGGACTGTTGAAACTGGAGGTGGGTTGCAAGAGAATGAAACTCTGAACAGATACCAAGTCTAGCAGGTTTGTGCAACATGTTGCCATCTCAAAGTTAACAGTCTGGCTTTCCATTTCTCTTAGATGGAGAGTGATTTCAGAGTTTCCTGCTTGGATCTTGGAGATTCACAGCACCAGACTGGCAGCTCCTCCAGACAGGTAAACACCGATCGCTCTGTGGTGGAGCATGTTCTGTGTTATGCAGAAGGTTACAGCAATAATGTAAGCATCTTCAGTTAAAATAATCACCAGGAGCAGGACTGGGAAAAGGTCTCAGCCTGAAACCATGATGAGGATCTGTCACTCAGTGCTGGGTTGTTGCATTCAGCATCTAAGACAGATGTAATATGAAAGGCTGCACACACTCTCTCATTATTGCACAGCTTCTGAACAGGCTACAGCTCAGCAGCAGAGAGCAAGCTCGGCATGCAGAATGTGTCCAGGCCAATCCTGAGCATTGGCTGAGACTGGTGAAGACTTTCACCAGAGACCCTGGAAAGCAGCTGCCAGTCCAGGTAGGCAATGCTAGGGTAGATGGACTGATGGTCTGTGTTGGAAGAAGACAGCTTCCTTTGAAAGTGCTTTTGAGTGGGACATCAGGAAGAATTTGGATCACGTCTGAGTGAAGATTTTGTGTGGTTGTTGGAGGGGGCATACAAAATTGGGTTTTTGTGTCAATTTTGGCTCATGGGCCCCTAGGTGCTTTTCATTTGGCTTAATTGGGCTGCCATTATAGGACCACAGGAAGCTACCTTCCACCAAGTCATACCTTCACTATATCTAGCTCAGGATTGTCTACACTGACTGGCAGCAACTCTCCTGGGTTTCAGACACAGCACATCAGAGTTGGGGACTGGACCTGGGGCATTCTGCATGCAAATCAGGTGCTCTACCACTGAGCTACATCCCTTGTCTTTTACTTTCAAGTGGTGAGATTTTTTTTATTTTTGCTTGCTTGCTTGCTTACTGAACTTTCATGTATAAAAACCACAAGGCTGAATTGAAACTAAAAACACAATATTATAGTTAAAGCAATTGAAAATTTCAAACTCATCGGGAAAAGCTGGTTGGCAAAGAATCTCAAGTTTATAAGGCCTGTCTGAATAAAACTGTTTTCAGAAGATATGTAAAAATGAGTAGGGATGGCTCCTGAGAAACTTCCATTGGCAAAGAGTTCCACAGGGCAAAGCTTGCCCTGCTAAAGGTAAAACCCTGCCAAATGTCAGGGGCATGTTGGACCACCAAAAGTGCCCCATCCAAGGACCTCTGTGGTAATAGGTAGCACATAAAGGCAAGTGTGTGTGTGTGTGTGTCCATGAGTTCATGCAGCCTTTGGAAAGAAGCCACCTTCATTTCAAAATTCCTGGAATCAGAATTCCTAACACGTGGTCCTTGGCCACCCCTCTGTAGCACATTTCAGTTCTGGCATCTAATCTGCAAAAGACACATTGCAAGGTGGCTGTGGCATTTCAACAGACTCTGCTTTTGTTTCTTTGACATGCCCATGAATTATGAAACAGCTTTGCTTGTTACTCCCTTGGAGAAAACAAAGCTGGCAGGAACTCCTTTCAAGCTGGGAATTAAATTGTAGGTTGCAAAAAGCCAAAAACACCAAAGCAAGTACTTTTGCTAAACCTAATAAAAGCAGGTGCTCAGTCTCACTCACTCACTGGCTGGGGACATGGAATTAAATTGATTAAGGCACTTCTGCAACAAAACCTGACTACTAAGGAAGTGTAATGGGGGATGCAGAACCTTGGATCAAATGCAGCCTTCCTGGCCCTTTTAACTAGAATAGTTTGCCTGGATAGAGAAAAGTGCATGTAGCAATGCTAGACTACATTCTGGGCCTCACTGCTGGTTGAAGAACTCAAACTAAGGTTTCTGTTTCTGCCAGATTCTTTAATGCATAAATCTAAGTGGTACATAGGCAAAGGTTGAAGGTGTAGCAGGTGAATTTCATGGCTAAGCATGGCCCAACAAACTCCATGGCCCCTACCACTTCCTGTTCAAGAATGGGGTAAGCACAAGTCTTAGTGTGGCAGATGAGGGGCATCTCTGGGCAAGCAAATGGGCACTTCTATGAGTGGGCTGGGCCTGTGTGGTTTGTTCACACCAAAAATGGCACCTCCATGTCCTTTTTGATGGACATTCTGGCTCAGTATCTGACTCCTTACTTGCAGGAGGGACAGGAAGCAGTGCCTGACTACAGGCAACTGACATAGGGGTGGGATCCCTCTCTGACAATCTGCTTGAACTTTCCTCAGGTTGCAGCTCCTGACTCCCTTGGTCACTGGCCCTCTCCTTCCTCCAGCTCAAATGTTTCGCAAGGCCCCAGTTTCACCTCCTTCATCCTGCACATGCCATCCCTCTCCACCAGGACATCTAGCTCCAATTCACTGGTCTCTTCTCCCCTCTCTTTGGGATTTCCTCATCCCGTCTGTGACATCTCCATGGGGCAGCCTACTGTAGAAAGGCAAGACTTGTTGTCCATGGCCACCAGTGACATGGAGCCCCAGGAAATCAGCTCAGGAGTGACCCCAGGGCTAAAATAAGGCTCCCCAATTCTTATATGGGAGGCTGTGACAGTTTCAAGTCTCTCTTTATAATTTGTTGCTGTTGTTTAAAAAATGTTCTGCTTTTGAACTTCTAGCTGAATATTCTGTGGGCTATGTGACTTATTATTATTCCAGCCTATTATTCCTGTCCCTTCAGTTTGTGGTCATTTGTCTCTTGAAAAATAGGACTGTTTGAGAGTGAGATTTCAAATAAGCTTCATGGGAAAAGTCAAAGCTGCAACAAGCACCCCCAGAAATGTTACAGAGCATCCAGAATCCCAGACAGGAGTCATAATGTATCACTATTGATCCATGGCAGTGCTGAGCTTTGGAGTCTTTGTCATATTGGCTCTACCAGAAAAGCCATTCCGAAACCTTCCAAATAAATCTCTCCTGGAGATATATTTTTAAAAGGTAAAGAAAGAGCTATGATGAAATCTGGAGTGCCTTTCCTTCAGAGAAAATGTGTGGTGCACTATTGGTCTCCAAAGTTCTCAACACAGCAGGTTGGTGGCTAAATGAGGAGGGAGGGGTCTGGCATGGCGCATGGTGGTGGAGTGAATCCAGTGCTCCTCTACCTCCATGGGCTAAAGTTCATCAAGCTCCCCATGTGTCACCCTTCCTCTCTTCTTCTTAGTAAGTGACAGTGATCTACTGTGTTGAGAAGCCAGAAGAGCAACAGTACCCTTGTGCCACATGCTGAGGATTCCTCCAGTGATTCTCAGTGATTGAACTGGGATTTAAGTGCTCAGGTGGCCCTTAAGTATCCTGGACCTAGGTTATCAAGGGCTTTGCAAATTGACACAAGGACCTCAAACCTAGCTCAGCAGAAGATGGACAATCAGTGCAGACGCTTTAATTATCATGTTACATGTTGTTGGCTATCAGACCTCTCTGGCATTTTGGCTGCCACATGCTGCAGTGGCTGCAGCTTTTTGACCTGGCTCAAGGGCAGCCTCACATAGAGAGCATTGCAGTAAGCTAAGAGATGAAGCATTGAAGACTGAGGGAAAGCAAATTTACAGAGGCAGCTTTTTCATGCAAGAGTGAAACCATCTCCTTTCCCTAATTGTTTGATCACCAGAGCTAGAGAAAGGGCACTTGTCAGTTTCTGGCCTTAGATTACAGAGGCATTGTCTCCATCAAGGGTACAAAAAAAGGCTTGAATATCCCTGGCTAGAAGACAGCTTTCCTACCCACCCAGCAGGAGGACAACATGTTCCAAGCTGGGTCATTTCCTGCTGCTACTGCTGCTAATTGGCCAGGCAGGGTCACAGGTACCCATACGGGGCTGTTCCATAAATCAAGAGGGAATTGACAACGGCCCTTCTGCTGTTATGCGTTTGACTGGTGAAGTGGAAAAAAAATTCATTATCTTCTCCTCCCTTAAATGTATGGCGTTCTGTTGTGCCAGTCCATTTGTCACATTGGAGCCTTATAATGAACAGGGAGGCAGAACGATCCAAAGGGTTGTACATCCATCTTGGGCTTGCTCCCCTCCCCTTTCAAATTTAATAGACAATCACAGTGTCAACAAGCACATTTATAACTACTAAAGCAATACCTTCTCCTATTGTGAGAGGAAGTTGGGAGAGCAGGTTGTGGGGTGGGGTGGAGGGACTTTAGACATGTGGTTGTTGTTTAGTTGTTTAGTCGTGTACGACTCTTTGTGACCCCATGGACCAGAGCACCCCAGGCACTCCTGTCTTCCACTGCCTCCCACAGTTTGGTCAGACTCATGTTGGTAGCTTCGAGAACACCGTCCAACCATCTCGTCCTCTGTCACCCCCTTCTCCTTGTGCCCTCAGTCTTTCCCAACATCAGGGTCTTTTCCAGGGAGTCTTCTCTTCTCATGAGGTGGCCAAAGTATTGGAGCCTCAGCTTCAGGATCTGTCCTTCCAGTGAGCACTCAGGGCTGATTTCCTTCAGAATGGATAGGTTTGATCTTTTTGCAGTCCACGGGACTCTCAAGAGTCTCCTCCAGCACCATAATTCAAAAGCATCAATTCTACAGTGATCAGCCTTCTTTATGGTCCAGCTCTCACTTCCATACATCACTACCGTACTGGGAAAACCATAGCTTTAACTATATGGACCTTTGTCGGCAAGGTGATGTCTCTGCTTTTTAAGATGCTATCTAGGTTTGTCATTGCTTCTCTCCCAAGAAGCAGGCATCTTTTAATTTCATGACTGCTGTCACCATCTGCAGAGATCATGGAGCCCAAGAAAGTAACTTTCTCACTGCCTCCATTTCTTCCCCTTCTATTTGCCAGGAGGTGATGGGACCAGTGGCCATGATCTTAGTTTTTTTGATGTTGAGCTTCAGACCATATTTTGTGCTCTCCTCTTTCACACTCTTTAAAAGGTTCTTTAATTCCTCCTCACTTTCTGCCACCAAGGTTGTGTCATCAGCGTATCTGAGATTGTTGATATTTCTTCTGGCAATCTTATTTCTGGCTTGGGATTCATCCAGTCCAGCCTTTTGCATGATGAATTCTGCATATAAGTTAAATAAGCAGGGAGACAATATACAGCCTTGTCTTACTCCTTTCCCAATTTTGAACCAATCAGTTATTATTCCATATCCAGTTCTAACTGTAGCTTCTTGTCCCACATAGAGATTTCTCAGGAGACAGATGAGGTGATCAGGCACTCCCATTTCTTTAAGAACTTGCCATAGTTTGCTGTGGTCGACAAAGTCAAAGGCTTTTGCGTTGTCAATGAAGTAGAAGTAGAACTGGAACTCTCTAGCTTTTTCCATAATCCAGTGCATGTTTGCAATTTGGTCTCTGGTTCCTCTGCCCCTTAAAAATCCAGCTTGCACTTCTGGGAATTCTCAGTCCACATACTGCTTAAGCCTGCCTTGTAGAATTTTAAGCATAACCTTGCTAGCGTGTGAAATGAGTGCAATTGTGCCGTAGCTGGAGCATTCTTTGGCACTGCCCTTCTTTGGGATTGGGGTGTACAGTGATCTTCTCCAATCCCCTGGCCTTGTAGTTCCCCTTAATTGTGAGCTATTGACTCAAATGCCTTTTTGGTTTAAGGCCACCATTGGACAACTGTTTCAGGCTGGAGCCCGTGAGGATGTACTTAGCCAAGCACAGAATGAGTCAAGGCAAGGTTTTAGTAATCAGGACCATGGTCAGCTCATTGCTGCAGCCGGTTATAATATAAGGTCAAGCAGAATGGAAGGCAAACTGACAAAGAAATGTGCTGAAACATTTCTCCAGAAATAGTTTGGACCCAGCTAGGAGTGTAGAAAGCAAAGTGTGTATACCAAACTGACCCCACAGAGGACTTTTTAAAATTAGGACAATAATTTAACCCTATTTAACCCAATTACTGCAGGACCACTTTCCATCACAAGATTTACAAAGTAGACTCACACCAAAGTCTGTCTAGGATAACCTTTCTCAACATTTGGTCTCCAGATGTTCTTGAACTCCCATCATCCCGGATCACTGGCCATGCTGGGAGTTGTAGTCCAACAACATCCAGGAACCCAGGTTTGAGAAAGGATGGAATAGGATATTGTCACCTGCACAGTAGTAGACAGTGTTCCTAGATTTCAGTCATTTACCATTTCAAGTTTTCAGTCTGTAAATGAAAACTGCCTGGGGCAAACATATCTCACAAAATCTGTTGGTGTTTTCTTGTTTTCTTGTTTTTTGTTTTTGCTGTTGTTGTGTCTTTTTCTCCCAGCTGATGTTAACATATTGGAATGAAAATGCCCCCCTGTGTTTTCTGAGCAGAAACTGACTCAGGGAAACAGATTAAAGCACTATTCTCCTTATTCATCACACGTGGCTTTGCTTGGGATTTTCTGCTACCCTGAGACACACTGGGATTTGGCTTGGGGGTAGAAAAGTACCCCATAACATTGCCTATGTCTGTTGTTATTATTCATTATTCATATTTTCCACACAAAAGTGACTCAAAGTGAGAAAGAATAAAAATAACAACTAGAGTAAAAAACAACAACAACCTGTATGGTCACCAATATCTCATAGAACAGGGCTGATCTAACTCAACCCACCCCACAAAAAAGATGAGCAGAAGGAGAGACCATTAAGAGTTTCTGCCTGTGAAGGTTAAATGAGCCCAGGCTTCATTTTGCGGAGGCTGTTGTGTTGGAGGGGGGGGGCTCCCTCTTGCTGTCCCTGGGTATGGCATGGCAATGGAAACGTGCCCTCTTGACCTGGAAATGATGCTGAGGCAGGGTTAGCCCACCCATGAGACAAGGTGAGATGACTGCCTCAGGTGGCAGGACCGACAAGGGCAGCAGATCTAGCCTTCAAGGAATGTGTCACCTGCTTCTGCAGCCACAGTGGCATCAAGAGCTGTGGCATGCTCTTTGAAGGGTGGATCTGCCACCTCCTTGGCAACCTCCCCATGTCACCTCTACAGTAGCCTCTTGGTGAATAGGAGGCACTGTTGGTCTCATCCCACCCTTGTTCCCAGTGTAGATCTTTATTCTCCCATATTTCCCAATGCTGGTCCCCATTCATCCATTCTTCCCCGGTAGAGTTTGCTTTTTTGCCATTTTAAGGTTCACCTCAGGTGCCAAAATGTCTTGGGCTAATTCTGTGCTAGGGATAAGTCCTCTGAGTAGTGGGGCAGAGGGACATAACTAAAAGAAAAGCCAAAATGTCTGTTCAGAATTTTGAGGAAGTCCCATGGGTGCCAGTCACAAAATGGCTGCTGTGTGTGTGTGTGTGTGTGTGTGTGTGTGTGGCATAGCACAAAATGGCTGCCATAGCTACAGGAATGGGAAAAGACGGAGGGATACAAAATGCCGTGAGCAGCCTCCCCATCATCCTTTGTATTGTGGATATTTGATGGGATATTTACAGAGAATCTTCATGATTTCTATAGGAGATACTGGTAAGCTCCAGGCTGGTTGCTAATCCCTCATAAAGAGCGTTCTGTTGTGAATATATGCCAAAAAGCATAGCCAGTGCTTTTCTTCCTTGATTTTTTTTTGGGTGTGTGTGGATATGAAATGTTTTACAATTAGCTCTTTTCTTTCTGTGTGCATTGACAGATATTTCTTGGTCACAGCAATTAATTCCTAATTGTTTTTATTCAAATGAACACTTGTTGAACATCATAGTGGTTCCTTTCTATTTCATTTGGTGCCAGAGTTAATTCCCCCCTCCCTTTGGGTATTGTCTCTAGGAAATACAATTAAGGAAAGGGAAGGGGGGAACAACAACTCAAAACCCTGAAATTGAGCATACAGACACCATTGTGTGTGAAAGTTTTCTTTCCCAGACTTCTGCATACCCTTAGTCCCATTTCCTAGAGCATTGTTTCATAGGTCTTAGACGTGAGGTGCTTTCAGATAGGAAGATATTTGCTTTAGGACTTTAATGTCATCATCTGGCATGAGAGAAAATCTCTCTGTGAGCATGGTGGCCTGGGAGAGGGCATTCTCTACTGCAGCTCCTAAGTTGCGGAACTCCTTCCCCGTAGTGGTACACCAGACACCTTCATTGCACAGGTTCAAGTGAATGCTAAAGCTGCACTTCTTTACTCTGGCTTTTGATACGTGAGGTGTATGTTTTTAGAACCCACCTTATTTCTGTGATTGTACATTGTTTTAAATTGTTTTTATAATTATTATTATTATTATTATTATTATTATTATTATTGCAATAATTTTATTATTTACACCCCGCCTATCTGGCTGGGTTGCTCCAACCACTCTGGCTGGCATACAGAATATATAAAACATAATAAAGCATCAAACATTAAAAACTTCCCAATACTGGGTTGCCTTCAGGTGTCTTCTAAAAGTTTTATAGTTCTTTAGGGAAGTTTTTAATGTTTGATGTCTTATCGTGTTTTTTATATTCTGCTGGGAGCTGCCCAGAGATGGGCGGGGTATTTATTATTATTATTATTATTATTATTATTATTATTATTATTATTATTATTATTATTATTTTAACATCATTGACATCTGAAGGGAGGGTGTTCCACAGATAGGGTGCCACTACCAAGAAGGCCCTCTTGCCTGGTTGTGTTTTAATTGTGCTTTAATGTTGGAAGCCATCCTGGGATCTTGGGGTGAAGGGAAGGTTAATCATTGTCGTCGTCATCATCATCATCATCATCATCATCATCATCATTGAATGCAGAATGCCCCAGACTCCATCTCTGGCATCTCTAGGTAGGGCTGGGAAATATCTTTGCCATGCCCTCCAGATGTTGTTAGACTCCAACTCCCATCAGCCCCACCCAGTATGGTCAATGGTGAGGTCCAATCAGCTACTCTTGGTGCAGAGCATTCTGAGCTGGATGGCATAACAGCTTCCTATGCTGAAGAAGGCAATGCCTAATCAGATTTCCAAGCCAAGAACAAACATTTTAGTGGCAGTGCGCTTAAGCTGAATACAGACTTGGATTCAAACCGTGCTACAGCTGTGAATTCTGGGATCCTTCAAAGATTATGGGGTGAATGCACAGGATGTACAGCCTTAAGTCTGATGCAGCCAAACACCCCTTTCTCACTGCATGCTCATATGTTGTTTATGCCACAGTCAAACATACATACTCCCTGCTCTGAGTCCACACTTGGTTGAACAGACCTTTGTCATTCACAGTTTGGGCATACCTTACTGTATTTAAAGAGTTTAAAGTGTGTTAGGATCATCTGCCTTCTATGTTGTTTCCCAGATGGTGATCTCAGTCATATATGCTTTTAGCCAAAGTGAGGGGAGATCTAGGCAAGCCAACTACAGTAAGGCAAGGCAACCTACAAGTACCTTGGATAGCTCCAGGTTCTGCTGAGCTGGAGATAAACATAGTCGTTCAGTCATGTCCAACTCTTCGTGACCCCATGGACCAGGGCATGCCAGGCACCCCTATCCTCCACTGCCTCCCACAGTTTGGCCAACATAGAACCATAGAAATGTAAAATTGGAAGGGGCCAAAAGGGTTATCTAGTCCAACTCACTGCAGTGCAGGAATATTTTGCCCAACATGGGTCTTGAACCCACAACCCTGAGATTAAGAGTTGTGTGGTCTACAAACCAAGCAATAGCAGTAGACAAGCCCAGACTGAGTGGCTAGCTCTGCCTCTTCTGGAGGAAGCATTTTCTAGTTATAGAAGATCTGGCTGCTTCAGTAGCAATTTGCTCCTTCAATATGGATGGGGCTGTGGTCCCACTGTGGCTTCCAGATAAGAACCCTAGCATTTAAAGGACTGTAGCACAAGCTCCTCAGCCTCTAGAGGTGGTAGCAAGATGGCTATGGAACTTGATTCCACCAGAGACAGTGATGGCCACCAACTTGGATAGCTTTAAAAGAGGATTGAAAAAAATTCAAGGAGACAACAGTCAGTGGCTGCTAGCCATGATTGTTATGCTCTGCCTTCATGGTCAAATGAAGCAATGCTTCTCAACAGCTGTAGCTGGGGACCACAAAAGGGGAGAATGCTCTTCTGCTTGGGTCCTGCATACAGCAAGCTCCTCTTATGTCCTTATGATGCAGAAGGGCTTCTGGGGAAACAGGATATATGCAATTATATGTCTCCAATTCATATAATATGCCATGGCAGAGTACAGCAGTATATACAACAACATGTAGAACACCATAAAAACAATGCAAAATGATTAAACAAACAAAATTTATATCCTGCTTGATTCTAGTAAAACTAAGACACCATGTTGGAGGACACCTAAGAAAAGGATAGGTATCTCCCATGTGTTGCTGTTGCAGCTTATTGCCAAATGATGCCACATCCCTTTAAATATATTTGACTTTTATAGGGAGAATGTCACAATGATCTGCAGTGTAAATCGATTCCTACTGAAGATGCTGGCAATGCTTGATGCTTGTCAATGAATTGATGGCTACTAATGCAATCAAGTCCTTCATCTCAGCTGCTCATCCTCAATACAATCCACTTTTCCCACCGCATTTTACAAATGCTGACCTTCTTGCTGGATTAACACTTTTACAAAAAAGATGGAAAGGTATTGATTTTGGAAAGCTTGTTGATTAACAGCAAGGTTTGCCTCTCTTCTGAGGCATATAAACTTCTCCCTCTAGTGTTCTCATAAGATACCAGGGTGATGTACAACAGAATAAAAAATACGTCTGGCTGCTCTTTTTTTTTTTTTTTTTTAAAACTACTGCATAGGTCTAACATCTATCATCTATCTATCTATCTATCTATCTATCTATCTATCTATCTATCTCTATCTAATCTATCTATCTATCTATCTATCTATCTATCTGTCATCACCTATCTATCTTCTTCAAGAGATACTTCAGAGTCAAAAGTGAGAGTGCCTGCTGCATCTCTGCTGGAAGTGTGTTCCACAACACCCAATTTCTGGTTGGGGTGAGTTGGAGCTCTGTAACATGGGGAACAATTGATAGAGCCCCTCCATATAATTTCAGTGGTTGGGCTGTGCCATGAATCCTGTAGATATGTCCTGGAGGGGGTGGTCAGATCAGGATGATGGTTGGGAGGAGCTTGAAGAGCACCCCAGTGGATTGGGATGGGTCTCATCCAGTCCCTAGGAATGTCTAGTTGACTGAGGGGGGAGGGCGGGCATATGCACAGTTGGATGCTGGGAAAGGGGCCCATCCTTATGCCCCCAGATGCCTCCAATAACCCCTTTCCTGTGCAGGTACCACCTCTGGCACCCCTCTTCTGTCAGTGAACTTGCACCCTCAAAGGAGGTGTTGAATAACAAGCCCAGCTCTGAATCACAGGAGAGGACAGTGCTCTTGTACTCAGGTCCTGCTCATCTATGCAACCTGGGCTTCCCTTGGGGCACCTGAATGGCTACTATGAAAATAGTATGCTGGACCAGATGAACCTTTGGCTTGATCCAGCAGGCTCTTATATTTGTATGATGCAGAAGGGCTTCTGGGAAAGCAGGGTTGTCTGGGGCTTACATATTTATAAAAGCAATTATATGCCTCCAATTCATATAATATACCATGGCGGTGTGCAACAGTATCTACAACAACATGTAAAACACCGTAACAACAGTGCAAAATTATTTCTTAAAGTTATTTTATTTAATTTTTAAAAAAATACTGTTTGACTGCAGTAAAACTTCTAAGCAGTTATAAGCAACATTTAACTAACCAATAACAAGAGTTTTATGCTCTTTATACAGTAGACATGCAGCTGAACGTTTATGTGCTTATTCGCTGGATAACCAACTGGCATTAGCAGCAGCATGGAGGCTGTGAGCTGTTCATCTGGCCCTCCTCCACAACTGCTGCAATTCCTCCTCCTCTTGAGGAAACTAGCATTTTTCCACCTTTGGCAGGAAGTGGGAAGCCTTCCCCACCCCACCCAATGTCTAATGACTGGTTGAGAGCCCACCTGGGCTCAATCGACCAAGGCAGTGAGGGATACAACAAGATCTGGGCTGACAGGTGTACCCCTTTGGAGCAGTTTCAAGGGCAGGCAAGGGCAAGGGCCACCTCAATAACGCCATCTCTGGGGATGGTCTTCCCTAATTGTTTAAAAGGTTTTTAATTGTTTTAAGAGAGAGATATGCTGTTGCTAACCATCTGGATGCTTATACTGAGCCAGACCATGGGTCCAACTAGCTGAGTATTGTCTATGTAACCTGGGACCTTCTGTTTGCAAAGCTGGTGCTCTACCACTGAGTTATGGCCCATCCCCTTAATAATGTCCTTCAGGGCGCATTGATGGCAGAGTTATCTTCATGTATTCATTGGAGTTGTGGAACAGTGAAGACACTTGGCCAAGTGCTACCTGAACTGAACTTGACATAGTTAGTTTCTGCTACCACCGCTGTTGTTCACAGCTTAGCTAAAAAACCCAGGGACTCTGGAAAGAGTCAACACAAAAAGCCCTGTCACCTTTGTGTTTCCCTTTGTGGTGGGTGATGGCAGGGAGGCCTTAAAGGAAAATACAAAGCTGCTATAGATAGTGGAGGCAGAGCTCTGTGACAAACCTCTTGTCCCAGGGGAACAGCAAGTGAAGCAATGCTTTGAAGGCTGGCACTGTCACATAATAAGCTCTCCTGGGGGGTGCCTGGGAGCAGGACTCTCTCAAGAGGAGGACAAGAGCTCACAGCTTCCAAGGATGGCCTGGGGCTTTGCTTCAGTGTTGTTTGAAGTCAGTCAAGAGATGCATTCAGTGTGGTGGGTATTAGCTAGAGGGTACAACCTTCTGAGCAGATGCAGTGAGGCCAGGAGAGCAACTTATCTTCTTTCCATCTTCTCTCTCCTCATCTTCCAAAACTTGAAAGCCTGACACACATCAAGCCACTTTGCTGCTGTGGATGAGTTATTGTGAGTCGAGGCCCCGCTCCCCACTTTGTGATGAAATAAGACACATGGACACAAGCATTTTAGGTTAATGGGCTTAAAAAAGGCCACAACTTTATTGGTTACAGAATGTGAGTGGTACTGGCTTAGGCACTGGATCTGAACAGGCTATATTTGATTCCTGCCCACTCTGCAGGGAATCACATGAGGGTTAACAACATGTAGGGGGAGCTTGTTGATGCAAATCAACTGGAAGCTTTCCCCTAGAGCCACCAGAGGGTTGTGCCATGGCCCAAGCCACCACCTGGGCTTCAAACAGGAACCACGACCGCTGGATTCCTTTAATGGAATACCCTTCAAGGGGAGGGGTAGGTGATGGCCACAACCTCTCCTCCAACACAAAACACATTTCCAATGCCTAACTGCCAAACCTTACAAAGTTGTGACGATTTGCTAAGAGGTAGGCAAAAAACCAAGTGACTGGAGCCAATCTGCCAAATGGGAAAAAATCCTACCAGGCCCCTTGGGCAACCAAGGCAACCAACCGAGTTCCATATCAAGGTCAGGTGCTGAGGCAAAGCCTAAAGGGAGGGTGGGAGGGTGATCTGAGGAAGCTGGGAACAAGAAGGAGGAGCTTGTAGGGCCCGTGGCCATTTTAAATGGCTAAACCACGCCCACCAGCCCAGGACTCCAATGGCTGGAGTGTGTGTGACAGGCCCAGGACTCCAATGATGCTGGGGGGCTGGGGCACGGGAAGCGATTCCCACTCACAACACCTCCCCTCCAGGAAGAGGAGAAGTTTTAGCGAACAAGCCCCTTCGCTGCAAAATCTCAGGTGCCAATTCAAGATGATTTTATTCCAAGAGGCCTTTGCACCATGAATACTGCTTTGATGCTCTTCTTTTCTGGTGTTTTAAATTTTGTGCATGGGCTATTTTATTTTTTCCTCTTTGTAAGCTGCTTTGAGGCATGTGCGGAAAGTGGTGCATACACCATTGAAATAGAGAAACAAACATGTGGGTGATGCTAAAAACCCACAATCTGAAACAGAATGGAGAACACTATACACACTGTGAATTGATAAATGACATCAATCCATAGAGGGCTTTAAGAAAAAGCCAGTGAGATTTGTGGCAGAAGCTAGGGAAATTGAGGCAGGAGCTGTAGGCTGTTGGCAGAGGCAGGCAGCAGGCAGCAGTATGGAGCAAGGAACAGGGCAGGAACCCAGGGCCTGGGAAGGCTTGGCTTCATACCAGAAGACTGCCTTTTAAGATCACTGCTCTCCAGGAAGGAGGAAGGGCAGAAGTGGTTCACAAGGTGGAGTGGAGCCGCTAGGCTAGCTTCCCAGCAGGTGGATCACTGCAGTACTGGGAAAGAGAGGGGTGAAGTGGTGAGGAATTCAGCATGCTGCAAATGCACTGGCAGCACTGCTGGGTTGATTCCACCAGTGCTTTTGCCCCATGCTGACCTCCCTGCCACCCCCCCCCCCTGCTGGGAAGTAGCGGTGACCCACCTGCCAGGAAGGGATACACTAGTAGCACTGCCCCACCTGGCAAGGCACTTCTGTGCAGAAGGACTTTTTATAGAAGATTTGGGGTTGTTAAAGCCATAGTAACAGATGGCACAAATAACTCTGCTTAGGATTTGGAAAGAACCCTGTGCTCTTCAGAGTGATTTGCTCAAAGTTGGAAATACTGCTCTTTGTGAAGTTTGTGAGATGGAGGAAACAGCTGATCATGTAGCAATGGATTATTTGAAGTAAAAGGGAACCTCCCCTTCACCAACATAATGACTTAGGCATTATAAATTTGTATTTGGGGGTCTGACTTCTGGGACAAAAATCTTTGCAGGGAGGTATCCAGTCCTGGTGACTTTATTGAAGTTCATGAGAAAAAAAGCCTTCATGAATTATTATAATTAAGGAGTAGCAATGTTATAGCCAATGGGTGGCATTAATGGGGCCTCACCTATGACCTTCCAACATCATTAAAAGTATAGGAGTAAAAACTCTGGAAAAGTGACTTGAAGTTTACAGCATGTTATTCTTTGAAGGAAAACTACCTGAAAATGATTCACAGATGGTATTTAACCCTGAGTAGGCTTGCTAAGATGTATAAGACTGAATCAGATAAGTGTGGGAGATGCAAAGAGGTGGTCTTGTAAAAGGGTAAAAGACTATTGGGAAATGATGCATAATGAATTTTAAAAATGTTTAAAACTACCCCCCACCCCAAAAAACCCCTAGAGTGTTTTCTGTTGGGGATAATTCAGACTGAAATTCCCAGGTGTAAAAAAAAGTTATTTATGTATGCTACTACTGCAGCCTGTGTCTTGTTAGCCTAAAAATGGAAATCGAGCGAGGTCCCAACTAAAGAAGAATGGCAACTTAAGTTGACAGAATATGCACAACTCACAGACTTAACATACAGAGTAAGAGAACAAGAAGAACATACTTTTAAAGAAGATTGGAAAATGTTTATTGAATATATGGGAAATAATTGTGTACAGCTGAAAACGCTGGCAGCATTAAGATAAATTCAACAGTGTAAACAAGTTTTGATGGATGCAATAATGGAATACTGAATGGTATAGCTTTTGTAAAATATGCAGGGATTTATGATATGTAAAATGAACCATGGAAAGAGAAGAAGGGAAGTCATTCATATCTTCAGGATGTAAAATTAGTATTTTAAATTGTAAAACAGAAAACTTAATAAAATTATATACATTTTTAAAAAGTGTAGGAGTAGGAGGCACAGCCTTTAGATGACATCTGTGAAACCATCTTGCCAGTTCTTCTCTCTGAGGGTTCTGAGGTATCCTTCACTGGCTACAAAGTGCTCCTAAGTTCTGGGGAAGGAAGAATTTAGTATGACAGCTTTATGTGGGTTGGATACTGCAAATGTCAAGGTCAAATTGTGGTGCCAGTCTTAACACTTGCTAGCTGGTCCACGAGCTAGCAACAGTAAACCTGCCTTGAGCTGGCTTTAAGGTATCTTATCAGCCTTTTGTATCCATTTCAAGCATATGTAAATTTCATGTAGAGAATGTTCTGCTCTGAGTTTCAGTTTCAGCTGTGTCTGCACACAGAAATTCTGTAGGCATTTGCTGCATTCCCTCCCTTACTTCCTCATTTCTGTGGAGATATATATATATCAGATTTCTTAGTTTACAAAAATACGTGCATTGTCTCTTTTCTCAAGTTGTGTTTTCCACAGATTAGTTTCATTTGTTGTGAGACATTAGTGTTGCATGCAGTACTGTATAAGGTTGGTAAGAAAAGAAGGGGAAAGAGGGAGGGAAGGAATGGTGAGGGGGTGGGGTCAGGTGGTAATGCTTATTTTCTTCTACTTAGTGTATGTGTGGGGTTTTGTGTCATCATCACTTGTATGGGTTCTCTTACTATTCACTTGTTGCATTTCCTTGGTGGTGAGAGAGGTTGGGGGCTAGCCTAGGGTTTGGTTGGTTGTCTGAGTCTGGTACTCCTGAGCAGACCTTTTTTCTTCTAACAGTTGACTTCACTTATTCCGTGTGATTTATTGCTGATCTGCTCCTGACACACAGTCAGGTCAGGGATTAGACAAATGCACGGAGGACAAAGCTATCAGTGGCTGCTTGCCCTGATGGCCCTGATGGCTCTGGTCCACAGTCAGTAATGCTTCTGCATGCCAGTTGCTGGAAGAAGGGGGTGTTCTCTTGTGCTCGGGTCCTGCTTGTGGGCTTCCCAGAGCCATCTGTTTGGCCACTGTGGGAACAGTGGACAGGATGGGCCACTGGCCTGATCCAGCAGGATCTTCTTATGTTCTTATGCAATTTGTGTTTAAAAAAACCCAACAAGAACCATGTACGATGCAAATAAAGATTCCATGTGTGAGTTTGGCCCTCAGTTGACTGATGCCAGCTGAGGGGCATGGAAGGTGTGTGTGTGTGTGTGTGTGTGTGTGTGTGTAATGAAACTGCCCACTAGGTGGTGAATGTTGCGGAATTTGAGACTGGCAGTTTTTTGAGCTGCCTTGTGGAAATTATTATTTTCAACATAGTGCCATCCCGTTTTAAGAAAGAGACTCGGCTTCTGATGCTGTCCTCCAATTAAAATAATTGCTTATGAAATCTGTAAGGTTTGGTAGAAACACTTTGTGCAGAGAGGAGAGCGAGCTTCTGTTTAAGGCTATCTCATGGTGTAATCCTAACTTATAATTAGTGGGGGAAACAAGTTCAGGAGGAGGAGAGTGTGAGGGTGTATACAAAGACTGACAACAGAATGAAGCCACTGTGCTGTGCTGTCCTGGTGCCAGACAGCTTCTCTGATGGGAATCACGCCTTCAGACATCTGTCAGATTTGTGCTTGAGAAACTCAAATCGGCTTGCTTGGCCGTCACAGAGTGAAATGCTGAGCCTGTGGCAGCAACAGAATCTATGGAAAAGCACACACCTGTGCTCAGCAGACATTGAGTTTATGTTTGCTGGGATGAGGGTAGGTGGAAGATGCCCTTCAAGTGCCCCCTAGGTGGAAAATGTAGGTGTAGCTCAACTCTTGAATGAGAGAGGAGGTCAAGGTTGCTGGAAGTTGCATTTTTTCATTTTGTTTATTCCTGTAGTATTTATAGCCCACTTTACTTGCATCAGAAACACCAAGGCAGCATACATGTCATTCCCAGGCAGCTACCTGGACCTATGTGGCTTTAGCAAGGTGGTGGTCTCATGTGCCTTCAGACGTTTAATGGTAAGGTCTGGTCCCAGGGCATCTTGCCATAAGAGCATATTGCTACTACATTAACGCCTACAGAGAGATTCTGTTCTGGTGCAGGTTTGGGGGGAACCTTTGGCCCTCCGATGCTGTTTAACTATAACTCCCATTATCCTGGGCCGTAGGCCATGCTTGTTGTGGCTGATGGGAGTTGTAGTGCAGCAACATCTGGAGGGCCAAAGTTTCCCCACACACCTGCTCTGGTGGGAGATGCCAGAAAAGCACATGCTCTGCATACAGAACATTGTAAGGCTTGACCCCTGGGAGCTCTAGCTACTAAATGAGCCTTATCTGCCAGAGACCCTTAAAACACCATGGCCAATCAGGGTGACAATATTGGGCTGGCTGGTTAAATGGCCTGACCTGATACAAGGCAGTTTCTTATGTGGCTAGATCTTCAAAAGAAGCAGAGCAGGTACCTTGATTGGGTCCTCCAGCCTATGACATTTAATGTTGTGTACCCTTTGGATTGCAAAAGGCTGCTGACACTTTTCAGTGCCTAATGGGAAAGGGCCTTGAAGGCTTGCAGCAGTCTTTCTGCCTAGGTGGTGAATAGAGCAGTTAACTTCAGCTGAAAGTGGGAGCAACATCTAGACCATTTAGCACAACAGCCTTTGTTTGCAGCACAACATATACAGTACCGGTATTTTGTCTGCAGCAACAGAACAATGTGTATTTTTATTTACTAATTTTGAGGAGCCCTATCCTGAATTCTTTCAAAAATATATTTTGCCTATAGCTTGTGCTAGGCTTGCTGATTAAGAAAAAAACAAACTCGCCTGAGCATCACTTCCAGATTTGCTCCAGGTTTTTGATGCAACACCAGAAGGACCTTGATCTTTGCCTGCTGCAACAGCTAGACAATTAGCGTATAAATGCTGCCTCTTAATGTTTATAAATCTGTAGTACCTGGAGCATGGAGAGGAAGAATCACAGTATTTAAATAGCACTGCAGGAATATTATATAAAAATGTGTGTGTGAGAGAGAGAGGGAGGGAGGGAGGGAGGGAGGGAGAGAGCAAAAAGCAATGAGCAGGAGGTGGATGAGAAGATTTGCCCATAGGCAGAAAGGTAGAAAAGGCAGCTTTCAAAAGGAGAAGCTGCTTGGCGCAATGTGAGGCTCTAACCCGGCCCAAAGAAACCCACAATTAAATCTTAGTAAAAAATATACGAATGAATAAATAATTAAATATTGGAATTAAATTCCTCTCCATGGGGCCTGAGTTCATGCATGGACTGCAACTGGCAGGGCTAAAATAAGCTCTCTTGATTATGAGCTACCATTGACTAAAAAGACTGCATGGCTTCTCTGACAAGGTTTCCTGCTTCTTTTGTGTCATGGTTGAAATCATTATGATTCAGCTGCAGTGGTTTGATAATTACGGCCTCTTTGGAATGCAGTGGTTCCACCAATGAAGTGGCTTGAGAGTTACTGTGATTGTGACTGTGGCTGATAATGAATTCTTCTGAAAACATGCTTCTAGTGGAAACACCTGCTGTGGAGTTGTTTATCCAGTTGTCTTCTAGGCATCACCCTTTTAGTCACATGCTTCTCTGTACAGATGGGCCATAACTCAGTGCTAATGTATCTGCTTTCCATGCAGAAGGTCTCAGGTTTAATAGGAACCCAGGAAGCTCATAGAATCATAAAATCATAGAACTGTAGAGTTCGAAGGCTTTTATGTGGCTAGTTCCATTTGTTTCACTGCTTTGAGTGGTCAAGCCAGAACTTTAGTGTGAACTATCTCCAGCAAACTCATCTTAAAGAGCCTGCTGGATCAGGCCAACAATCCATCTAGTCAGGCATGCTGTTCTTACAGTGGCCAGCCAGATGTCTGTGAGAAACCCACAAGCAGGAGAACACTCTCACCCCCTGCAAGTCCCAGCAGCTGGCACTCAGAAGCATTACTGCCTTTGACTGTGGAGGCAGAGCAAAGCCATCATGACTGTTGCCCATGGATTTGCCTGATTCCCTGAACTTAAAGCCATTCAAGATAAGGATGCAAGAATGCAATAAGAGCCTTCTAGATCAGGCCAATAACTCATCTAATTGAACACCTTGTTCTCAGAGGCCAATCAGATGCCTGTGGGAAACCAGCAAGCAGGGTTCAAGCACACTCTTGTGCTCAAGAGTTGGGGGCCACCAGTGCCTCTTGTGGGAGGGAGTTCTACATGAAGAAGTACTTTCATTTATCTGCCCTGAACCTTCCAACATTCAATCTCATTGGATGCCCATGGGTTCCAGTGTTACGAGGGAGGAAAACATTTCTCTTTCCACTTTCTCCATCAAATGCATAATTTTACAAACTTCTGTCATGCAATCTCTTGCTTGTCTTTTCTCCAAACTAAAAAGTCCCCAAGGGCAACCTTTTAGTTTAAGTGTGTTCTTTCCCCACTTATTAAGATCTGATAATTTATTCCTTGTTTCATCTGCCAGAGACTTCTTTTTTGCCCCAGCATCTTTCTTCAAAAAGAACCCCCCCACACACAACAGACTCCAAATTATATAGACATCATAATTAATTGACTGCAAGGGTACACAGCGTAATTGCATGGCTCCCCTTCTTCCTATGCAACAGCTGTTGTGTGCTCCATGCTAAAAAAACCTGAGGACTTAATCATTGGTACATCAGAACTACTGCAATGGATGGAGAATTGCTTTCTACAGGTTAATTAAATGTAATTGGAGCTGCTCCAAAATAGAGAGTAATTGACTCAACAGAGTGGGAAGGAAAGGCAGTTCTTCTCTGTTTATTAGCCCGGCATATAAACTCACAAAGTTTGCATAAGGAGAGCTCAATCAGATCAGATCAAAGGCCCATCTGTTCCAGCATCTTCCTTACACCAGTGGTGAAATGTCTCCTAGAAGGTGAGAAGCTAAAAAGGAACACCGTGATGGACACCCAAGGTAGTCCAGCATCTTGTTCTCACCTCGGCCAACCATAGCTGAAACTATGCGCTGTATGAAGAAGTCCTTTTCAAAATCTGTCCTGAATCTTCAAGCATTTAGCTTCACTGGAAGCCCACAAGTTCTAGTGTTATGAGAGAGGGAGATTTTTCTTTCTTTCTCCACTCCCTCCACATGCCATGCATGATTTTAAACACTTTTTATCATGCCACCTCTTATTTGCCTTTTCTTTAAACTAAAAAGTCCTAAACACTGCAACCTTTCCTCATAGGGGAAAAAGTCTCCCTTGTAGGGTAGAGTCTCTGCACCCACTTGATCATTTTGCTTGTGTTTATTTGAACTTTTCCCAACTCTACAGTATCCTTTTTGAGAGGAGGAGACCAGAACTGTACACCGTTTTCCCAATGCAGCCACACCATAGGTTTATATAACAACACTAAGATATCAAAGGTATTCAAAGGTATACTGCCTTTGAACATGGAGGCTTAGCATAGCTATCACAGGGGGTAGGGACAGGGGCTCCCATCAGGAGTATTTTGAGTCCTGAACCTTGGGCTGCTCCCCACATCTCCTGCCGCTTCCACTAAAAGAAAAAAACACATTTAAAAACTTTGCTTACAGAGTGGTTGAGCACGATGCAAAGTGCAGCACCAGTGTGACCAACCATCTCAGTTTGTCTAGAGGCACCCTATATATTTGTGCAATTGTTTGCCTTTAGGCCTGTGTCCTGAAATCCTATTAGTACCTAGAAGTGCTCCTTATTAAACTCTAATAAAGCACCACCAATACTACTACTCTCCCCACCTCCAAGTCATTTTTTTTGTTTTCCTTTTAAAAAAATGGCTGTGTGCTCCTCATCTCCAGAGCTAGAGCATACATAATCTAAGGTAAAGGCAACGGGACCCCTGACCATTAGGTCCAGTTGTGTCTGACTCTGGGGTTGCGGCGCTCATCTCGCGTTACTGGCCGAGGGGGCCGGTGTACAGCTTCCAGGTCATGTGGCCAGCATGACTAAGCCGCTTCTGGTGAACCAGAGCAGCGCACGGAAACGTAATCTAGACACATATAAAAAACGCTGTGAAAATGCTTCTAAAAAAATGTTCTGAAAAATATATTGAATTTGCCATAAGCTCACCATCACCATCTAGTGTCACATTTGTATAATGGATTTAAAACACACTTAAAATGTTATATTACAGCTGTATAGTTGAGTCCTTGGAGGCCAATGACATCTGGAGAGTCACAGACTCTAGCTGCTGAACTACTCATGGCTCAAATTCAGCAGCAGTTTTTGTTTACATGTGTACATCAATATGTGCATGCTCAAATACACAGTGTTGTTTTCTTCTCTCTTATTTTAGAAACCCTCCCTCCCCTCTAAAAGTTAGTTTTCCCAAGGAAGACTGGCTATCTGTGGACTATCAGGAAGAGTAGAAGGATCATAGGCAGCAGCATTCAAGCCTACTAATTAAATCTGTCACAGGATGAGAACATAAAGCTGTCCCCAGGCCACCCTAGTAATTAGGAGATCTATCCTGTGTACCTCGCCTAAAACTGCCACAATGCATCCATGCAATTATATTTAAGTATTGCAACTTTGGTGCTGCTAAACATAAAACCCAGTCTGGAGATCCCAGCAATATATTTAATCAGAGTGATAAGCTAGTGACAAGTTGCCAGCCACAGATATGAATTTACTTCCTCTTGTCAGTTTTTAAAAATATAGCCCTGGTTTGCTCTTGCTTTTGTTTTAAAGGGAAACTTCTCCTTCTGAGTGAATTACCTTTGGGGCTGGGAAAAGCTTGCACCAGCTTCCTAGTTTGTTCTGCATCAATGTCAACCTTCTAATCCAGGCATAGGCAAACTTGGCCCTCCAGATGCTTTGGGACTACAACTCCCATCATCCCTGACCACTGGTCCTGTTAGCTAGGGATGATGGGAGTTGTAGTCCCAAAACATCTGGAGGGCCAAGTTTGCCGATGCCTGTTCTAATGCTTAACGTAGTCTGTATCTTTCTAGGAGCATTGAAAGCTGTCTTATTCAGAGCCAAGTCCTTGGTCAATCTAACTCAATATTGTCCACACTGACTGGCAGTGGTTTCCCAGGGTTTCAGGGCAGGGGTCTTTCCCAGCCCTACATGGAGATGCCCAGGATTGAATCTGGGAACTTTTGCATGCAAGGAGGATGCTCCACCACAGAGCGATGGCCCTACATTCATTTCCATGGTCTTCACCCTGGTTCTTACCGGTATTCCTCCTGCTCTGCTCTACATCCATCAGGTTATCTTTTGCCTGAAGGAACAGCCTATAAGAAGAGCTCAACTGGATGATGGGAGGATAAGGCTGTCAGTGGCAACTAACCCTGACTGCTACATTCTCCCATAACTGTTGTAGGCATTAAGCTTTTGAACACCAGTTGCTGGAAACCACATGAGGGGAGAGTGCTCTTGCACTCAGGGTTTGTTTGCAGACAACGCTGCTTTGTGGAAGTGAGTCATGGGCAATTTACACCTGCCAGGATTGGCACCTCAATGCCTTCCATATGTACTGCTCCATATCCGCTGCCTTGTTGGACATCTTCAGGAAAAGAAAATGCAAGGAGTAAAGCCTACACAAATCTGGAGTGGAGTCCCTAAGATGGTTGGATGGTGTCTTACCCACCACCATTGACAATTTAATTATCAAAATTAAACTCCTATCCCCTTACACAACATAAAAATAAAAGACGTCCTTTATCCTGTAAATGGCCTCCTTATTCTTATGTACTGTTTCTTTTATATGTGATTATTACAATTTTTCCCAATTATGACTTAAAAAACCGCAGTCTCCTGTAGAAATTAATCGAAGTCCAGGTGTATATTTGGGGGGCACTGTTTGGTATTCTCTGCATTTCCCCCATTCTTTTTGAAATTCTTGTCTGGGTTGTCCCTTAATTGTCTCTGTTAATCTGGCCAATTCAGTATAATCTAATAATTTATCCTACCATTCCTTTTTGGTTGGCACAAATTCTTTTTTCCAATTTCTGGCAATTAAAGTCCTCACCGCTCCTGTGGCATAAAGGAACATTTTCCTGTTTTGCTATACCTGTGTCTGTTATTCCTAATAGGAAAGCTTCTGTATTTGCGCGGTCAGGCAGAGTCCCCCAAACCCCAGGCAGCCCCTGAGTGGAATAACGACACAAGACAACGTGCTATGGGATTAAAATTAGGCCACAACTTTATTAAGATTCAGATGTAGGGAGACCTTGGCTCAGGCATTGGGCATTTATCCTTCCCAGCTCCCCAGCCGGGGACCTGGGTAACTTCAGGGTTATCCAGCATGTGAGGGGATTGGGCTAGCTCTGGAGAACATATATTCAAGCAGATAGCCCGCCCGCCTGTTTGCCGCCACTGGAGGGGGAGGGCAATGACAACATCTGGGCGTATGGCCAATTCCTCCCCCCAAGACCCCTTTAACGGGAACCCTGGTATCGACACTGCAATGAGGGCATGGGGTCACCACCCCACGCGCCCCACCCCTTTATGAAGATGACTAAAGGATTCCGCTCGAGGCCTGCAACCGCCAAAGTTGTGACGTATTGCTACGGGAAAGGCGAAACCTGCCAATGCAGGGAAATTCCTTTCCGGGCCTTCAACAGCGGTCTTGACATAGTAGCGCCTGTGTACCTGTGGAGAAGAGGTTAACCTGCAAAATGAAAAGGTCAAGAGTGGAGGGTGGGAGAAGCTCTGGAGCCTGAGTGGTGCTTCCCAGGTATGTAACACCTTCTATTGTGTGGGTCTGTGTTCCCTCCCCTTACCTGGCCAATCCCCCTGGCAACACCTCCCCCAGGCAGGATTGGGCAGCTGACTGGGTAGGCGGAGACCCCAGGTATCCAGCCTGGGAAGGTGAAGCCAACCCGAACTACCAGGAGCTGCTCTGGGATCCAGGCGGCTGCACGCGACCACACAAAATGCGCACCCCATTTGATGCGGGGAACTGTCATTTTCACAAAGTTATATTTAAACATTTTTAAAAAACAAAATAAAAAAAATAAAAAATTCCTTCCAGTAGCACCTTAGAAACCAACTAAGTTTGTTCTTGGTATGAGCTTTCGTGTGCATGCACACTGCTTCCTTCCAGTAGATTTTTTAATTGTTTATTTTGTTTTGACTATGGCAGACCAACACGGCTACATACCTGTAACATTTTTTAAAGTTTATCATATACTATATCCCAGAAGCTTTCACAGGTCCACCAGATATGTATAAGTGTCCCTTCTGCTTTACTGCACCTCCAACACAGGTTTGCTTTTGCTTTATACATTTTAGCTATTTTGGCAGGTGTTAAGTACTATCTATAAAACATCTTGATTAAATTTTCCCTTAGAGCTTCGCAGGCTGTAGATTTCCAATTCTTTTTCCATAATTCTTCCCATGCTGATAAATTGATGGTTTTCCCTATATCTAAAGCCCACCTGGTCATTACCTCCTTGACCTGTTCATCTTTAACCTCCCACTCCAATAGTGTATTGTAAGTTTTAGATATTACTTTGATGTTATTCTGTAACAATGCTTTATCTAATAATTAAGGTTCTTTTTTCTTATCTGTTGGTGATACTGGATCCAGCCTGTTAGGGGTTGTTTGATTTCCTTGTAGTCTTTTAATATCAATTTATTATCTTTTTCATTTATCAAATCCTTATATGTGGCCCAACCTAATTCCATATTTTTCTTTTTTTATTGTAATTGCTTCTAAGGGAGAAGGTTCAGTTCCAGAAGATTCTTATATTTTACCCATGTTTTGTATAGTGATTTTCTTATAACATGATTCATAAATCCCCTATGCACTTTCCCTTTTTCATACACCAAGTAAGCATGCCATCCGTAGCAATTATTAAATCCTTCTAAGTCCAGCAAATCTCAATCTTTTAGCACTATCCATTATTTTAGCCAGGTTAGGCAGACCGCATCGTAGTATAAATTTAAGTCAGGTAATGCCAGTCCACATCTATCTTTTTTTTTAATCAATTAGGAGTTTGTGTTTGATTCTTGGTTTTTTATACTGCCAAATGAATTTTGATAAATCCTTTTGCCATGATCTAAGACTACCCATTCCTCCAATTATCAAAATCATTTGAAAGAAATACATCATTTTAGGCAACACATTCATTTTAACCACCAATATTCTTCCACTGATAATCTTAATCTATCCCAGATTTCTAAATTTCTTTTGATTTCTTTCCAGGTTTTTATATAATTATCTTTAAATAGATTACTATTGTTATTAGTCAGCCAAATTCCTAAACACTTGGTCTTGTTAACTATTGATAACCCTGATATCTTCTGTAGTTCTTCCTTATAATTCAAAGGAAAGAAAGGGGGGAAATATTGTAAAAACTTCTAAAAGAAATAAGAGAAAATGAAAAAGAATGGGGGGGGGGAATCCCAAAAACGAAGTATCAAAATATAATACCAAAACACTGCAGATACAACTCTCTAAGATTTTGAACTATGAAGTAGAACAAAAAAATTAAGAATTTAAGGCAAAAGTCTTTTGAATTTGCAAATAAGCCACATCGACTTTTGGTGTGGTAGTTGAAGAAGAGACAAAAGGAAAAATAATAATAGAAAAAATAATAGAAGACAGGAAAACAACAGAAGATGTGAAAGAAATTAAAACAAAATTCATGAATTCTTATAGTAAATTATATGAAGCAATAAAAGGGAATCATGAGGAAATTGAGGAATATTTAATACAGAATAAACTTCTAAAAATAGGAGAAAATGAAACAACTAAATCAGCCAATCACAACTTTGGAGGTACACCAAGCAATCACGAAAGCAAAAGCAGGGAAAGCACCTGGGACAGATGGCTTGATGGAAACATATTATAAAAAATTAGAGGAAATTCTAATAACACCAATGAAATCAGTAATGAATAGAATCCTAAAACAGGGAGTAATACCAGGATCATGGGAAGAAGCCTTTGTTGTATTGATACCCAAACAAGGACAAGATCCACTGTTAAATAGTGACTATAAAATCTTTGCCGATATACTAGCCAATTGATTAAAAAAGATATTAAATGAAATCATACACAAAGACCAAGCTGGTTTCCTACCAGGCAGATACATACATAATAATATGAGGAATGTAATAGATTTAATAGAATACTTGGAAGAAAGATTAGATAAAAATGTTGCCCTGATAAAGATAGATGCAGAAAAGGCATTTGACCAGGTGTCTTGGGACTTCATGAAAAAGGTCATAAGAGAAATGAAACTGGGAGAAGATTATATTAAAGTGATTGAAGCAATATACAGAAACAAAAAGCTAAAATCATCCTTAACAAGAAGATAACAAGAATTTAGCATAGAAAAGGGAACAAGGTAAGGCTGCCCCTTATCGACATTATTATTTATTATGGTATTGGAATTATTAAAGAATGCCTTGAGAAACGATAAGAAAATAAAAGGTATCTCAATAGGGGGAAAAGAACATAAGATCAAAGCATTTGTGGACGACCTAACTTTGACTATTGAAAATCCTGAAGAAAGTGTGCCACAGATAATTGGAAGAATACTGGAAGAATTGGAAGAATACTTTGCCAAAGTAGTCGGATTCAAGTTAAATAAAAATAAGACTAATATGTTAGTAAAAAAACATGACTAAGCAGGTTGGATGGTGTCTTGTACACCTCCTTCCAGCAACTCCTGCAGCCAAGCTTGTATTGCTCTGCTTTTCTTTGGACCACATCAGTGAGGCTGAGAGGGGGGTCGTTGTCTGGGCAGCCAAGAATCTCCATATACACTGCCCAGGCTTGTTCCCTGAAGCAGTCACTTCAGTGCTGCTAACTTAGCAAAAACAGCATGGGAGGCAGCAGTTATGAGTTACTAGTCTCTGCAGCCACAGCAAGTGCTGTGATTCTCCAGTGGTTTGACTTTGCTCCTGAAGGCACACTCCATTATCTCTCAAGGCAGTTGGATGCCAACAACAGGAAGATTTTGGGCATCACATGACAAGGCAGAGTCTCAACCAAAGACAAGTCCATATTCCCAGCATGTTTGCATGTCTATCTCAGTGATATCTATGCTGGCTTAGTTGGGTTCACAAAATGGAAGATGGCAGGATCCCCAAGGACGTGCTCAATAGGGAGCTGGCTACAGGCCCGAGGCCTGTTGGCAGACCAGCTCGGCATTAGAAAGATGTCTGCAAATGAGACATGAAGCTGGTAACAAAAACTGTGTCATGTGGGAATCCTTTGCAGATGATGACAATGCTTGGAAACAGATAGGTTGTACATCCACAGCACTGACCAGAGGAGGAATTACCACTGCAAGGAGTTCAGAGAGAAGAAATGACATGCGGCACCTGCAGCAGCAAACTGGATGCCTTCATCTGCCCCAGCTGCAACAAAACATGTCTCTCCTGTATCAGTCTCTATAGCCATAGCAGGAGCTATAACTCTCCCACGGTTTGACTTTACCCCCAAAGGCAAACTCTTCCATTGACAGATGGATACCAACTTCTTCCCCAACACTTGACATTCCCTTCCTGCTCTCCTTTCCTTTTCAAGAGCAGGGCTGGTCCAGTCTTCAGTTACACCATTCTTGTCCAAGTAGGAAGACTATGCTTCCAAGCAAGTGCTCCTACAGAAGGGGACTGCTGGGTTTTTTTTTGTGCCAACACAGATGGCAGCACACATGGTGACAGGAACCAAATCCAACCCTCAGACTCTCCCTCCACCTCCACCTCAATCAGCTTTGTCAATTGGCCAGCTGCCTCTTTGGTTACCCCGGGAAGCTTAGGAGGTGGAGTAGGAACTGCCCCTCTCTTATAGAAGCACCTGGCAACAGTGACATGGGACCTTCTTCTCCATCACTACCAGAATTCCCAGCCTCAGATTCCTCCTCCTCCACCTCTGACAGGTCATGCCATTCACACCCCATGGTGGGTGGCAACTTAATGATCCTTTATTCCCAAGTCAGAGTGGCAATTACAACAGTGTTCACATTCAAATCATCTAATTAAGCTGGCAAATGAGTAATTATGTTAATTTGTGTATGCAGATAATATCAACACCACCTCAGTCTTCTAAAGCAAACTGGGCTCATAAGATATCATCTGAGCTCTCCCTTTTGCTGATAGTTCACGTGAAGAAGACAGTGATAAATGAATCAGGGGCGCGGAGAGGAATGGGAGAGCTGAGATTTCTTTCAAGATAGCCATGGGGTGTCCTTCATCAGTGCAGTTACACCTTTACAGTTCCCACCTCCCAATTCTGGCTATTTATGCTTTGTGTTTTCATATTCGCTGCTGCAGCTTTGGTGTACGGGCTTGTGGCAGTTATCATCCTTCGGGGATGTCATCAAGGAGCCAGTGATCAGCTGCGATTGCTGTTTATGAGTGCTGAAGCGGAGCTGTGTATAAATGAGGTGCCATCATCACTACAAGGTAACACCATAAATAAGGATGTTAAGAACCTTGGCATTTTTCAAAACAAACAGCTCACGAAATGAGCACTGTGCATCCAGGAATCCTCTTGTTGAAGGTGTAATGAAGGGGACTCCTCTTTGTCTTTCCTCCCTCCCTCTTAGGAGACAAGGCAGGTTGATTGCCGCTCCCTCCTCCAATCTATTTCTTTTCCTATATAAAAGAGAAAGTGGTGAACTAGTATGTCTAAAGCATCAACAACTACATGCTAAGCTATTTGAAATGAAATAAAAACATAGCAACCGGTGCAACATCAGAAAGCTGCTAACGGCCCCTTCACTGTGTGGTAATTTTGCTCTCTACAGATGACAAATCTAAGCGTGATTTCTATGTAGCAGAAACAAAATCTGACAGTTAAGGGTTGTTGGGTTTTTTGGCCATAGTTTCCACTGGAACAACTGCCATGATGGGATGTGTGTAAACTCCACTTCATATGAGCACACAGGACATTTAATTTTCAAGGATGTTGGAAGGATGAGTCTTCAGGCACACAGCAAACATACTTACTAAACAAAATGTAATCAAGCACCACAGAAAACAAGATTAACGAGGTTAATAGCATAAAAATGTTATAAAATGCTACCTGTAGCATTACAAACCTAAATTATTGACTATTGATGCAGAGCTGAGGAACCCTAATTAAAACACAATTACCTGGTTCAGAAAGGCCAAAACTGGGCAGCAAACAAAAGGTGATATAAAATGAGAGGGTTGTGAGATGATTAAAGGAAGGAATATTTATACATTTTTTTTCATTTGAAGGATATTCTCTCCCTAACCCTTTTCAGTGATTGACAGAAGATGGCATTCCACAAAATACCCAACTTCATGATTTGATCATTCGTATGCTAAAAGTACATATGTTGCAACTTCTGCAATAATTTTGATTAAGCATACTTTACTATCATCAAAACAAAATAAATTTAGCAACAGCTTCAGATACAAACAACTGCTGCTGTTGTTGTTTTTTTAAAGTGTATCTGGGTTGGTTACATAGACCTAAATTATGCAAAAAGTGTATTTGGCTCACATTCAAGCATACTAAGAGTATCAATGTTAAAAACAGCATTCACTGGGAATGCAACCTGTTTATGTAATCTGTGAAGGCAAGTTGATTAAGTGAGGCCAATTCAAGGCTTTCTTGTTACACCACGAGACATAAGCATATTGTTACAAGATGAGAAAGAGCGATATGCTAGTCAGGTATGCAGATCTGGCTCTTCTCTGAAGGATGGTAGTAAAACAGAGAGATGCCTTTTATTCCCAACTTTAACAAGTTTAATTGTTTTCCATTGTGGTAAGGAAGATCAGCTGTAGGCCCTGTTCTAATGTTTCTGGAACTATCCAAAGTGGATGCAGAAATGAGTGCAGAAGTGAAAATATTTGCCACAACTGCCCCTTATTTAGTCACTTCCATTTTACTTAAGTCATGAAACAAGGACTTCTTAACTCAAGGAGTAATTTGTCACATATGCTGCGCTAAGCAGGAAGCAACATGAGGTATGAAAGGAGGAAGTTTCAAATGAAGGGCACAAGAGTAGGGTTGCCATATTTCAAAAATTAGTAACACCCTGAAAGTTGTTGAACTTTGAGAATGCAATGAACTGCCAAGGGCATGCTAACTATAAGGATTTAATTTACTAAAACTGGAAATGCTTAAATGTGTTACTGTGTGTTTAATTCTGGAATGTTCCCCAGTAACTCTCGTGTGATTGGTTAACTCTGGTCACATGGGAGGCATCTTATTGTATTCTCCATTGCATTGCTTTGTGTGAGTGACTTGACTGTAATGGCTGCACCTTCGTGAACATTGAAGAAGAGACCGTGTTAGATCTCTCTCTCTCTCTCTCTCTCTCTCTCTCTCTCTCTCTCTCTCTCTCTCTCTCTCTCTCTCTCTCTCTCTCTCTCTCTCTCTCTCTCTCTCTCTCTCTCTCTCTCTCTCTCTCTCTGCAACAGAGGAGAGGAGTGCTAGTGTTTCTGTGGGAATGTATGTGACAGAAAGAAGTGCAGAAATTGATGTTCTTCCAAAGAAGCAGGAAGGAGAAATCTGCTGGATGGAGAAAGTGGAAACATCTCAGAAAGATCTGTGTGGCCTGGCTGGGTCAGGGACAGAAGGCGGAGTGCAAAGACTGGAAAGAGAGAAAGACACATTTATTTGAATGTTTAAGGAAGAAACTGTTACAGGTAGGTAGCCGTGTTGGTCTGCCATAGTCAAAACAAAAAAAAATTAAAAAAATTCCTTCCAGTAGCACCTTAGAGACCAGCTAAGTTTGTTCTTGAGCTTACGTGTGCTTTCGTGAGCTTTGGTGAAGAAGTGTGCATGCACACGAAAGCTCATACCAAGAACAAACAGTTGGTCTCTAAGGTGCTACTGGAAGGAATTTTTGATTTTACTTTGTTTTGACTAAGGAAGAAGCTGTAATCCTCAACTAAGGAAAAACTAAGCCCATGCTTGGATTAACATGTGAATGTAAATACTTTGCATATATCCTTCTTTAGCTATATGCTTTGCATGTAAAAGGTTTTGAATATTTTAACATTTTAATTTCAAGAAAAGAGTCAGAATTGCACATGATTTGGCTTCCCAGCTGCAATTCAGCTCCTCTGCCAACAGGGCATTCTCAAGATACTCCAGCAAAAGTGAGTGAGCAAAGCATGGCAGTTGCAGAATAAAGAGCCAATGCGGAAGCAGCTTGGGTTCCCCAACCCTAACTCCCCTTCATGTTTTCAGCTTACAGAACAGGCCTTTCCTTAGTGCAGAATTTGGCTTGTATTATGGCAGCTTTTAATGAAGAGCAGAAAGTCCCACATGTTTCTGCTCTCTTTAAATTTCACTTAAAGGGGGTGAGTTGGGAGGAAGTTAAGACAGTAGTGCAGCCCACTTTTCACCAGGAGGCAGTAAACATTGCCTGTGGGAACTATTTTTAAGATCTGTGTGGGTGAGCCGAGAGGCTGCGATGCAAAGATGGACAAGAGCAGAGAATTAAATTTGCTTTTGGTAAAAACCAGACTGCCGGAACAGATGCGAGGAGACAAACGATTCTGTCAGCATCTTGTTTTCTGGGGATCACCTTGAGAGAGGGTTTCTTTTTTGTTTATGCTGTAGCAGTAAATATTGGCTTGTTGCACTTCCTTCCTGGCTGCTTTTTATGTTTATCTTTGGGATGTTTTTCTAAACTGTAATTCTTGGAATTAGAAGCAACTGTTCTCGAAAGATGGAAGCACCTTAACAAAATGTGAAGTCTCCTCTCTGAGGCTGTGCAAGAACATAAGAAGAGCCTAGTGGATCAGGCCAGTGGCCCATTTGGTCCAGCATGCTGTTCTCGCAGTGGCCAACTAGATGCCTCTGGGAAACACATACGCAGGATAACCCATCTCCTGAGGTTTCCAGCCACTGCTATTCATATTCTGCTTTTGACTGGAAGCAGAGCATAGCCATCATGGCTAGTGGCTGTTGGGAACCCTCTTCTCAACGAATTTGTCTATTCCTCTCTTAAAGACATTGGTGGTTGGCATTGCCTCATGTGGGAGTGAGTTCCATAGTTCAACTTTGAGCAGTGTGAATAAATTATTATTACAAAAATCTGTCTTGAATCTTCCAACATTCGGCTTCACTGGATGGCCATGAGTTCTAGTGTTATGAGACAGGGATAATGGTGCCTTCTTACATTTTTGCTTCCAATGTCCCCTTGGGCCCAGTCATATATAGTGTCAGGTGTAGGGCATCACTCAGCCAAAATAACTGCACGGGTCAAATGGGCTGGCATGTTGGGCTTAATTACACCCACTGGCTGGAGAGTCCCTGCTCCTATTATGGGGCCACTTGTGTATATGGTATTTTGCTGGCCAGTATAAGCAGAAATGGCCAGTTTCTTCCCCATAGTGGTTGCCAAAATTAAAGTTCAACCATGGTGGGAGACAACAAGAAGAAACCAAGCCTTAAGTGTCATTGGTCCAGTTCTGGAGATTCAGCTGGCGCCTTCTGTACCAATTTTCAAATGCCTGCTGAAAACTTTGTTTTGGCTGCATTGGGATGCATATGCAGGCAGTTGAGAGTCCACCTCCTGCAATGGTTTGTTGATGCATGTCTTTAACTTTTTTTGGCTTTTAACTAATTTTAATTTTTAATGCCTTTTGTCTTTTTATTGTTGCAAACCACTGTGATATGTTTTGTGATTTAGTGGTATATAAATACTTTTATAACAAACAGAAAAGGGCTGGGAACTAAACTGACCAGGTAAAAGGTAAAGGTAAAGGAACCCCTGACAGTTAAGTCCAGTCGCAGACGAGTCTGGGGTTGTGGCGCTCATCTCGCGTTAATGGCCAAGGGAGCCGGCATACAGCTTCCGGGTCATGTGGCCAGCATGACTAAGCCGCTTCTGGAAAAACCAGAGCAGCACACAGAAACGCCGTTTACCTTCCCGCCGGAGCGGTACCTATTTACCTACTTGCACTTTGATGTGCTTTCAAATTGCTAAGTTGGCAGGAGCAGGGACTAAGCAACGGGAACTCACCCCGTTGTGGGGATTTGAACCGCTGACCTTCCAATTGGCAAGCCCTAGGCTCAGTGGTTTAGACCACAGCGCCATCCACGTCCCTATAACCAACCAGGTACATGTCTCCAACTCTTCAGCCAATCCTGTGCATGTTTACTCAGGAGTAAAAAAATACCTTCTTCAGATAAAGTAAATGTGCACTGTGAGACTGCAGTTCCTTTTGAGTAGACAAAAGTACATGTCTGCTCAAAAGTAAGACCAACTTGAGTTCAATACGACTTACCTCTAGGTATGTGGATATAAAATTGTAGTCTCAGTCTCTTCCCCTTCCCCCCTTTCTCAAACAAGTACTCTCAAATTTTCCTTGTGGCAGTGAAATCTGAGAACTCCCTCAGGCCGGGGCTATGTAGGCAGACATGACACCCACTTAAAAATGCAAAGGGGCAAAATCCTGACCTGCCTTCAATGACGTCAGTGACGGCTTGTCATCCTCTTCAACTGGAACATTCCAAATTTACCCAAAGCATCTCCCATCTGCTCCTCTTTGGAGTCTTTCATTTTCTCTCGAACTCTTTGCTAACAGGTCATTGTTTCTTATGCATATTTTTAGCAAGAGCAGTTTTCTGAATCGTGTGTGTGTGTGTGTGTGTGTGTGTGTGTGTGAAATTACACAGAGAGAAGGAATCTCAGCGTTTAAGGCACATGTCTGAGTGCTGTGAAATAAATAATTACTGAACAAGTATAGCTAAAATGCAATCTACTGAGTGACAAAGATGCGCCTGGTACAGCTAGATAACAGGCAATATGATATGAACGTGTCAGTTCAGGTTTTTCTCTGCTGGATCCCTGGAGTAATGACTCTGTGTGTCAGTGAGAGTGAGAGGCATCACATTCCTCATCCGGTACAAGAACAACCTAACAGGATCTCAGTCAACGAGGGATGGAAGAGGACTGGTGGCTGCTGGGCTCCCAACTCCCTCATCCCTGACTGTTGGCCTTGCTGGCTGTGGCTGATGAGAGATGGAGTCCAAGAATATTTGGAAGGCCATAGATGTTACCTTTCACTGGACTAAACCAAGGACCAAAGTGCACATTTACATCCTGTGCAGCATATGTGTATATTTGAATGGTGGTTGGTTTACCAGATGCTTTGCAGTACAACGAGGACCTGCCTGACCATGAGGTGGACTGAAGCAGCTGCTTCAGGCAGCAGACTTCTACAGGGTGGCACCCCATGGGAGCCCTCCTCATCCCTAGTGCCGCTGGAGGAGAAGCGGCATGGGTGGGTTCTGGCAAGATCTCATGAGATTTTGCGAAAAGCTGCTGCTGCTGTGCAACGTCAGTAAGTGAGGCTTGGCGGGGGGGGGCAGTTGGGCACGAGGCGGGGGGGGGGAACAGGAGGGATGGCATCTTCCTGTTTCACCTCAGGCAGCGAAACAAGCAGGGCTGCTTTATCTACAGTTCCCACCTGTGCCAGAGAGCATGACCATTTTGAACTGTTTTAGAGTTTCAGTCATCTGGAAAATGTGACTGAAGCAAGGATTGCCCACGAGATGGTATCAGACTGCAACACGTATCAGCCTCAACCATTGGTTTGAAGAACCAGGAACTGTCACCCACTCCTTTATGAGAACCAGACCTTTCAGTAGCCCGCATGTGTCCTTGTGAGCCTCAGAAGCAAAATGCCTGTTAGGCTGTGAGGGAAAGCACATATCTACCAGTATATCTAAATGATGAAGCACATATCTATATCTAAATGACTAGATGACCGTTGGGGTCCCTTCCATGTCTACAGTTCTGTGATCTCCTCCTCGCTTAGTTGCAAGCAGTGTCTTGATAGCATCTGGAGATAATAAAGATGCATTCTTGAAATAGAACTTTATCACATGTTGAATAAAACCTTCCCATTTTGTTTGCAGAAAGAACAACTTGGATCACAAATCCCTTTTAATTGTCAAGAAATGTATAAAACCTAAGACACCCTGTGCATTAACCCAGCCTTGCCCAACTTGCTGCCCTCCTGATGTTTTGGACTGCAAAACAAGAATCATAGACTTCTGGAGTTGGAAGGAGTTGAACAGCAATCTCAGCTCAAGCATCCATGAGAGATGGCCACCCAACCTCTGCTTAAAAACCTCCAAGAAAGGAGAGTCCACAACCTCCCAAGGGAGACCGTTCCATTGTCTGGAGGGCACAGAATTTGGAAATGCTACTTTAAGCCCATGAAAATGGCAATAAGGAGAAGGGCCACAACTTTGTGGTACTTACATAATCAATCATAGAATATGTTATTGTAATTATTGTGTATTTCAATGAAATAATTTTGGATGTTTATATTTTAATATTGTGATGGAATTGCTTTAGTGTATATTTTAATTATGGATTTTTTATATTTTAATGCTCGTGTGATAGGTTTGCAAACTACTTAGAAGCCTATTTTGGCATTATTTGGCATATAAATAAACAAATACAATAATGATAAATAGCTGACATACCTTGGGTTACGTCCGCTTTGGGTTACGTATTTTCGGGTTACCTACTCCAGTAACCCGGAAGTGTTTTTTGGCGTGTGTGTGATCCGCACATGTGGAGAAACGTTTTGTGCGGTCTGTGCATGCACAGAAGCGTTTGTGCATGCGCAAAAGCGATTTTCAGGTTACGAATGGCAACCTGGAACCAATGAAGTACGTAACCCGAGGTGCCACTGTATAAGAAGAGACTTCTGGGTCAGGCCAGTGGTCCATCTAGTTCACCATCCTGTTCTTACAGTGACCAGCTGGATTCCCATTGTGGGAAGCCCACAAGTAGTACCTGAGAGCAACAGCACTCTCCTTTCCTGCAGGATGGCACTACTCTGGATATAACCATATGCACTTTGGACTTCAGAAAGTAATCCGTTTTAAAGCTATGGTTTTATTTAATGCTGATTTATTTCTTTTATTGCATTTCCAAAGGTCACACTAAGTTGAAATGAATGCAATTTAAACTTCAGATTGCTTTATGGTGTTTCCATAAATAGAAGCTCCAGACTTCATTGGGTTTCTATTGATCTCATCATTCCCATGAAGATTGCATTACGCATTTGCTTTAAAATAAACCCTTCCCCTTCCCCTCCCCCACCCTCCCTTCAAAAATACAGTTCCTATTAAACTCCCCAACCCCCTAATTAGCAGTTTTTCTGGAGTGTGACCAGTGCGGTGTAGTGGTTAAGAGCGGTAGACTTGTAATCTAGTGAACCAGGTTCATGTCTCCCCTCCTCCACATGCAGCTGCTGGGTGACCTTGGGCTAGTCACACTTCTCTGAAGTCTCTCAGCCCCACTCACCTCACAGAATGTTTTTTGACGGGGAGGAAGGGAAAGGAGAACGTGAGCCGCTTTGAGACTCCTTCGGGTAGTGAAAAGCGGGATATCAAATCCAAACTCCTCCTCCTCCTCCTCTTCAAAGCAAACAGCTTATTTTTGACACATTCTATAATTGCAGCTGTATTTTTCACCTAGAGGGTGGCCTTTTCATGAAGACAATACTGGAAAAGAGAATGAGAGTTAAAGGTATGTGACTTTTCATATAAAAAAAAACTTGAATAATGTTAACAATTTCTTTGTCTTATCCTTGTACAGGATTCAGAATTGTGGCAGCAACAATTTGAGTTGCTTCTGAACCACCAGAACATCAGGTTTTTAATGAAACTGAAAAACGAGTACATTTGGAGTGCCTCTTGCATCCCTCATGCTCCATTAAACACCACATGTATTTCTTCCTCATTAGACCACCTTTGTCAATGATCCATCCAAGAGAGACAGAACCCTACTTTGTAACCACAGCATCTAGAGAATTCTCCGTGTCCCTCAATTTCAAAATTTGCTGAACAGCTTTTTAAACTGTTGCTACAGCTTCTTCCCCCATCAAAACCAGACAATTCTGTGAAGATGCTCAGAATTTGCTGCTTTGGAAGATACTTGAGTGCCACTTTGCCAGAAGAGATGGATCTATTCTGGTGTAATAGCACTTAATACTGGCATATCAGCAGGGCACCTGTGACCTGCTGTAAGGACAGGACTGCTCTGCCTCAGATCTTGACCACTTATCCAAAGACCCACCACCAAATCATACAACAGCATGATAGATAAAATGGGACAGAACCTGCAATGTAACTAAAACTAATAGCACAATCCATTACCTTTTCCAGCATCTTTTAATAGTTACATGTCTCTCTGAGAACCTGCATGCTTGTGAACTGTGCACATGTCCCTTAAACATGCTTGTGAGAGGGCAAATCTTTTATGTCGGTTCAGCTTTGCACCTTCCTGGGCATGTGTCTATGTGGGGTTAAGGATCCAGGAATTGACACCAATAACTAGCTGAATTGAATGCTGAAGCACCAGATTTATTGAAGTGGGAAGGGGAAATCCAATTACACACTGTACTATCTGGTACAATATTGAAAGACACATACCCACTTGTGTCTTTCAGTCAATACCCTACTGCACTTACTAGAGAAGAGAGAAAGGCTACGTTCACACCATTCTTTTAAAGCAGCATGATGCCCCTCTGAACAGTCACAGCTTTCAGGGAGCTGTAGTTCATTAAGGGTGGTTAGAGTTGTTAGGAAATCCTCTATTCCCCTCACAGAGCTACAATTAAGTGTGTGTTGATGCTAGTAGCCCTAGGGATCTGGGCCAAGAATTCTTCATCTTCAAGGGCACCACTGGGGATCCGCCCAAGAACATAGTATCTTGGCACAGAGATACCACTGTAATCCTAGTACTTCTGGAATGGGAAGGATTTCGATGTTGCACTTGTGGGTCCAGGCATTGTGCTCCTCAGTCCCCAAACCCGCAGACAACTAAAGGACCACAAAGACTGGTTTGGATTGAAACAGGCCACAACTTTATTGAATACAGATGAAAAAGGTTTGGCTTGGGCATGGGGCAATCAAAAAAACTTCCAGCCCACCCACCGGAAATGATGCGTAGGTCAAACTAGGCAGGGGGTTCCTAAGAATTGCATCAAATAGAGTGACTCCTGCAGGGACTGCCATCTGGGGGAGTACCCTCAGCCCTGGCCCTGTCTGGGCATGTGGACATGACCACTCCCCCTGGATCCCTTTAACGGGATACACCAGCATTTGGAGGGGCAGGTGGAGACCACAACCTCCCCTTCATCCAAGACAACAGATTGCCCCAATGCCCAACCCAGTTATGACAATTGCTATGGGATAGGCAAAACCACCGGGTCAGAGGCCAGGGGCGTAGCAAGGGGGGCGGGTGGGCCGCCCCGGTTTCCATAATGGAGGGGGCGACAAATTATCAAGGAACAATTTTTTTTGGGAAAAAATTTTTTTTTGAAATTTTTTTTTAATGCCTGCTCCGAAGGTCTTATCTTACTATACTAGGGATTATATATATCTATATATGAAATTTCATGCATATCGGTTAATATCTTGACCCTCCTCCACCAAAATAGCTGTTCACTTGGCTGTTTTCTTATGTCATGAAGGCTGAAATTTCAGTTCAGAGAACACTTACTGTTCCCAACCCTAACCCTGTGGAAAGCCATCTAATTAGAATTTAATTTGATTTTGAGATGTTTTCAGGAGGTAATTTAATTATTGTTTGATTTTATACCAATGTTATGTATCTGATGTTAGCCACCCTGAACCCGACTTCGGCCGGGTAGGGTGGGATATAAATAAAAGTTTTTTAATTATTACTACTTGTTATTATTCCTTTGTAAGAAAATATGAAATAACTTAAAACATTTTTGCGGGGGGGGGATCAATGGGGGGGTTGACAAGAAATTTTTCGCACCGGGTACCACCTGACATTCCTATGCCTTGGGGGGGGGGGTTGTCAATTTTTTTTTTGCCCCTGGGTACCAATTTACCTTGCTATGCCCCTGTCAGAGGCAGTTGGCCCGGTGGACAAATTCCTACCTGGCCCCACAAAACGGCGACACTGCAGCTACAGTGAAGTCCTTAACCATCAACTTGAACCAAGGGAGGATGGGTGGGGAACCCAACGAGGTAGGCCCCCTGGTGCGGGCTGTCTAAATAGCCAGGGAGTGGGCCCGAGGGAAGCCTTCCTGCTCGGTTGGGTCTCCCCCCCCCCCGGCCCAGCCTGTGTCCTAGCCTGCATCCCCATTTGCCAATCTGGGATGCAGGCAAGGATCTGACTTCTGATAGGCGGTGTGGGCTTACGCTCCCGCCCCCTATCTGGAAGGGACACCAATGCTGTGATTCCCTTGTCAGGGCCTTGGAGGAGCGTTTGCCATCCCGCAACGCTGCTGCACTGAAAGGGTGAGTGGATTTCCTGCAACATAACTTTTCATTATACATTTTTATCACAGCTCCACCCCTTCCCCTCCCCTAAATTCCAACATAACCAAGAGCCAAGACTGTCTGAGTGGGGTGCAAATTATCCTCATACATGTGCAATGTCTTTATAGTCCTCCACCTGATTCAGGAGAACTGCTGTGATGCTAGCTGTTGCCTGGATTCTTGTCTTGAAAGTACTAGTGATGCAGTGCTTTGAGAGCACATGCACACTTGTATGGGTTGAATGTGAGCATTTCTAAGAGCAGCTGGACTCCCAATGGTTCTGTTACTGGGCACAAACTTGCGTGGCAAGTTCCTGACCCCCCCCCCATGAGGTTGAATAAAGACACTTGATAACAGTATTTTAGGTTAATGGACTGAAAAAGGCCACAACTTTATTGGTTACAGATTGTGAGCAGTATTGGCTTAGGCATTGGACCTAACAGACTATATCTGACTCCCGCCTGTCTGCACAGAGTCCGGGAAGGGTTAACCACCAGTAGGGGGAGTCCTGCTGATGCACATCAACTAGGAGCTCCCCTGGGGCCACCGATAGGCATTGTGCCTTAGGCCCTAGCCTCCCCAGGCTTCAGACAGGGCCACGCCCCCGGAATCCTTTAACGGAATATCCTTCAATGTGCAGGGGAGGTGATGGCACTACCTCCCTGCCTCTCTTCTCCAGCAATATTCCAATGCCTAACTGCCACCCGAGCCAAAAGGCTCACCGCCAATACGCTCACACCTGCAACCAATTCCTAATGCCATCTATTATATCAGCCAGCCAGGAGATGCATCACCCTTTGGAATAGGCAGCTACAATGACCCCCATGAAGACCTGGAACCCATCTAACCAGTTCTCAAAAGTCTTGTCCACCCGAGGAGCCCTGTACCTGCACCTACCTTGACCCCGCTTCTTCTCACCTTTCCCTGAAATCTTGACTGGCGGGACTGTTGATTAGTTCAGTTATCAAGGTTCATTATTATTCCACAAAATGTATACTTCTTTAAAAGTTACTGTAAATCTCATGACCTAGTTTTGCAGATGTGAGGGAGTACAGCAGGTGTTGTTAATTGAGCTGTAAATGTAGTATATAAGGAGCGTTGTGTACTCTTCTCTGTACCCTGGTGGGTGGGTCACTGGATGGGTCATGGTTTGTGGGATTTTGTAATCTTAGTGTAACTTCTTTTTTCTATAATTAAAAACCATTTTTAATATGTGTAGTTTCCTCAGCATATCTTCTGCGCAGCAGTTGCTCCGCTGAATTTTCATAACAGGGACCAGGGAGAAGATGTCAACGTAATCCCCATTCAATATCTCCGCTCTTTTCCTTGGGGAAAGATGATTCCCAATATGACATCCGTGGAGACATATGTGGAAGATTTTACATCCTCCACCAATGCTCCTCCCTTCCACTCAAGTGACCCATTAAATGTTTTGCGATGAGAGTTTTCCCTCCTCTCATGAGCCCAAAGGGGCAATCCAGATAATTCCTCCCCAATACCCCTCCAGGGGGCGCCACTATCATACTCAGAGGAAGAAGTACCTGAATCCTCTTCCGTATCAGAAGGCTTCTTTCTTTTGCTTTTCCTGGATGAACGCTTCTTCGATTTTCTCTTCTTTTCCTGACCTTCTGCGCTCCCAGGATGTTGTTCAGGATCCACCAGTTGCTCCTGCACCTCGTCTTCCGATGTCGATTCTGAGCCTGCTTCCATGAATAGGGCCTGAGGAGGCAGCTGTGAATCCTGGAGAATACTAGGAAACTCTGGGGAAGATGGAGAAGCCAAAGGGTTAGACTTGGAAGAGAGAGCCCTACTACCTGTGGGTCGAGGGTTCGTTGTGCGAGGATGTGACACAACCACGTGCGGGGGCGCAGAGAGGAATTGTTGCCCAACTGAGAATCACTAAACAAGGAGGCAGGGGAGCACGGAAGCTCCTCACTGCTAGATGCAGTATCTGGAATGCAATCAGGAATATCCTCGGGGGGGGGGCGCCTCTGGCTTAAACTGCTGAAACAAATTTTTGAAAGCCGAGAAAAATTGAGACAAGGCTTTAGGGTTGCACAAAGCACCAGGCCTATTTGACCTTTCTCGAACCCAAGACCTGCTAGAACTAGGACGTTTTTAGGGAGGGGCAGAGGATGGTGCCTGTTGCTTCCCCTAGGAAGCCATGTTAACTGTGCTCAACAATACCACTTAGTTCACTCATGGAACTAAAGACCACAGAGTACAGTGGTGCCTCGCAAGACGAAATTAATTCGTTCTGTGAGTCGTTTCGTTTTGTGATAATTTCGTCTTGCGAAGCATGGTTTCCCATAGGAATGCATTGAAATTTAATTAATGTGTTCCTATGGGCATAAAAAGTCGGGGCTGCTGCCTGTTGCCGGCAGCAGCAGCAGCAGTGACTCCCAGCTTCGCCCTGCTTTTCCCCTTAGGCAGCGGGGCGGGAAAGAGGCCGCCGCGTCCTGACCAGGAAGGGGGAGCCGGAGGGAGGGAGGGAAGGGTGGCGGAGCTGTGCCCTGCTTCTCCCGCCTCAGCTGCTGCCGCTCTCCTCGCAGCGCTGCCACAAAAGACTCCCTCCGAGAGCCGCGGTGAAGACGAGGAGGAGGAGCCGCTCTGTTTCAGGTTCCCGCCGCCACGCTTCTTCTTACATTGGTACCGCGCAAGATGAATGCAAGACGAATGTTTTCATTTTGCGAGTCACGGCCATAGAAAAATTCGTCTTGCGAGTCACCTAAAAAATTGAAAAACCCTTTCGTATAGTCAGTTTTGTGTTGTGTGAGGCATTCGTTTTGTGAGGTACCACTGTAATATATTCCAATGAATTAGTCAGTCTTCTGTTCATTAACCTGCCCTTCATTGATTACCACAATCACACGTGGTTTATTTAGAAGATTAACATACATCAATAATTCAAATGCAATCAAAATAAAACTTACTGGTACACTCATAACACATTAATTCATAAAAATTCAATATACAGTGGTACCTCGGGTTACAGATGATTCAGGTTACAGACTCTGCTAACCCAGAAATAGTACCTTGGGTTAAGAACTTTACCTCAGGATGAGAAAAGAAATTGTGCGCCAGCGGCATGGCAGCAGCAGGAATCCCCATTAGCTAACGTGGTACCTCAGGTTAAGAATGGACCCCCGGAATGAATTAAGTTCTTAACCCGAAGTACCACTGTACATAGGGAAGAACTACATCCAATGCATTCAATAGAAGTGGAATGAATTAATCCTTCAACGGAGCCAAGAAAGGGTCTTTCAAACTAATTAGGCATTTGAAGTGCTTCTTAGAGACATCCTCTCAGGTCCTACACTTTACCTCTCAACCATCTATCACATTCCAAGGAACTCGTTCATTGACCCCTTTTGAAAATATAATATACACTGCTGACCCATTGGGCAAAGGGCATAATCTCTTTAATTTACAGTTCATTAGCCAACTTTTCTTGCAAACCTTTACAGCAGACACTGGTGGGAGACAGATCTGAACAACACTATCAATGAGGCTTCCTGGAATAAAGTTTGAGGAACGTTCCCTTTCGGGCTCTCATCAGTTAGGAGCCAGAGAGAATATGCCGAAAATACTTTATAGATGGTGTATGCACCCTGTGCTACTTAATAAAAAGAATCATTAGAATTGAAGAATTGGAAGGCACCCAAGGGTCATCTAGTCCAACCCCCTGCAGTGCAGGAATCTCAACTAAAGCATCCATGACAGATGGCCATCCAACCTCTGCTTTTAAAAACCCCAATGAAGACTCTCTCAACAACTTACTGGAGAAACTGTAAAAAATGCACCTTCATTCTTCCATATGTGGTGGACCTGCCCACGGTAGGTTTGTTTTGGGGGGAACGTCTTTAGTGAAATAAGCACTATAACCAAACAACCAATGAATCTCAATCCCAAAATTGCTTTGCTGTCAATATTTGAGGGGGAAACTAAGGATTTATCCTTGAAAAAACTCATTCTACAATTAATAAGAACTGCCCACTTTACTACTGCCAGGAAATGGAAATTTTTAAATGCAGACCTGTATGACATGTGGCTAAAACAAACGTGGGACTTGGCATTAATGGACAAATTGACTGGAAAACTATGAGAATGAATAATAACTAAACAAAGAGACAATTTTCAGAAAATGTGGTTTGACTTTATTCCATATGCGTACACAAAGGAACATGGCTACTGGTTGCCAGCAACACAAGGCAGACTGTGAACAGATACCTTTGTTTAGCTCCTTTTTAAAAAGAGTGATCTCATAACTGTAATTTCTTAACGTCTCATGTGTGAATCTGTTCTGTATAATATCTGCAAAATATGCTTGAAGAGTTTAAAAAGAAGTTCATTAGAGTCCCCAGATCACTGAAAATGGGTTAGATACCTTATGCCTTTAAAGCTCTGATTGAAGTTTGCCGCACCAGTCCATACAGAAGAGATCAAATTATTTGTTAAAGGTGATTGCAAGAAGGACTCTTAAATAATAAGAAAATGAATGCAGGGAGACCCAGAGTGTTTTAGTCAATAGTTCAAGTTCAATGATAATAATCAGTTAATAATTGAATTCAAAGGCTGACCTGGACCTTCCCAACCAACTTTAATCAAAGCCCCGCACCAGAGGCTGTGTTCATCTAATTGACTGCAATTGAGTTAACATACTCAATTACATGGCTTGCTTTTCTGTCCTGCTGCAAGGACAGATACTAAAAGTGCCCTTAGTGGTTGTCCTTCACAGCTTTCCAGACTGTTCACCATAGTCTTGTAAGGAAAGAAGCAGAAGCTTCAAGGAAGGGGAAAAGCTCCATGGTAGAGCATCTGCCTTGCATACTGAAGGTCTTAGATTCAATCCCTGGTCTCTCAAGGTAGGGCTGGGAGCATTCCTTGTCTGAAACCTTGGAGAGGTTGCTGCTGTCAGAATCGGGGGGCCAAAAGGCCAGCTGGCTCAGCCCCAGCTGGAGCGTCTCCCTTCAGCCTTGCTGCTGCGGAGATCCCTCAACTTCTGCTCTGGCATGATCAGTGACTCAAGCTTGCAGACTTGAGCAGTGTAAACTGCGCAACAGAAGAGGCTTGAGGCTGTAGACACATACTAAACTATGCATTTATTATACATAAATCAGGACAAAGAAAACATGGCATCCCTCCTTGCCGTCTTCTCGGAGAGAGACTAAAAACAAAAGCGGAAGTTCCGCTCACACCAGCAATCTGTGCTGGAATGTAAACAGACATGTGACATGCAACAATCCCATGTCTGCAGCAAAGGGTGGAATGGAATTCCCAACAGCTGCTCCCAATCAGTGCAGACAAGACTGAGCTTGGATGTGCCAAAGCTCTGACTCAGTATAAAGGCTCATCCACACTTATCTTCTGCCCTGCACTTTTAAGGCACAGGGCTGCACTTTATTTGCTCCAATTTAGTCATAAAGAGTGGGTTTTCATGGGGAAAGTGTCAAGTCTATTAAAAAAAAAGTGTTTGGACATGGCACTTTAAAGCTCTGACATGTGCCTAGAAATGCAGCACAAAAGGAAGTATGGATGAGCCCCAAGGCAGCTTCCTTTGTCACTGAGCTTCCTCCTAAGTAGCGTGTGTGGAAACTGGGTCCCCTTTTCTTCTAAAGCCTGAAGGGTTGGTTGGAATCTGTTCACTGAGATGGAATCTGCTCCAGTTGTCAAATGACACACCATCCCTTGTGATGCTTCATGCTTTGGCCACTGACTGTGACCTTGTAAGGGAGGAGTGGAAGGTTCATCATGGGTGGTGTGACAGGAGAGGTGGCCTCCTCCCCTTCCAATCCCTGAAAGACATTAATCCACAATTGTGTGGTTCAGTGAGATTGAACTGTAGGGAAGGATTTTGCTGCCACACACCCTGCTCTTTTCCAAGCATTTCTGATCTTGATGCTGCTTGTTCCTGAATTCTAATCATATACTTTCGTTTGCTTACTAATATGTAAAACAAGCACCAGACTCCACAGCCTGTGGGCTCTCCAGCACAACTGATGGAGCAGCTTTTATCGCCTTGCAAAAATTGAGGTGGATATTTTGAGACTTGATTTCCGTGCTGAAGACACAATAAAAAGCAACGATGCTCTGGAGCCCAACAGCTGGTTATGACTCCCTACAACCCCCCATTCATGATCTTCATACCATTGTCTTTCTCACGGCAAGGCAATAAAAAGTTTCTGATCAATCTACTTTATACGCTGAAGAGGAAATGTTTTACCAATCAGGCTGTTTTCAGACATAAGCAAAGCAATCTGTTCTATTTTAGAGTCTGGCAGTGCTTAATTCCTTCTGGCTTTGGCAACTGGAATCCTGTGTTTTTTTCTGGAGAGGTAAATGAACACATGCCAATCTCAACAGAAGATCTCAAGGTGTTTGCTCTCTTCTTGATTTCCCCTGGCCAACCCACCTGCCAACTCTCTCTTAGGCCAATGCAGATTCCAGTTCTCTGAACAGACACCAAATCACACATTATATTGTTTTGCTATCTAAAGTGTCTCCTCAGAGTTGCAGGAATCATATCTAGTGTGTGTTTAATGAGGTTCCTTGCAATTAATAGTGCAGGCGCAGCCCCCTCGTTAGCTTCCATTTACTACCAATTAAAAAGTTAATAGATCTAGTATTTCTTTTCAGCACTCCCAGTAAATGGGCAACCTGTTTCTATTTTAGTACGAAGCATTAAATCCACCATGTATCCAGGCATGCATTTGGGTCTTGTTGCTATTTCGGCTTGTCATAGCCACCGTAAAGTTCAGAACTAGTCCTGTGGGGCCCAGCCTCTGGTCTCTTACAGTATAATACTGTTCAAGTGGGCTTAGTCTGCATGTTGCCTGAATCCCTTCTAATTCCAGGGTTCCTGGATCCATCAAGCATTAAAATCTAATGGAGGATTTCATTGTTGACCTCTTCAGGCAAGGGTAAGATAAGCTGCCTTAAGTACATAGTGTAACAAAGGAGGTTGTTCTGTGCCAGAGGATAAATAGGGGTGGGCCCCCTTCTCCCCTGGCTGGAGCTATGTGTGAGAGTTGGGTTAGAAGTAGGCAGAAGCCAGAGAGTGAGAGCCATGTCTAATTTCTTCTTGATTCCAAGGCTGTTGCAATGGGAGACACAAGATGTTCTGGGGCGTTTATGCTGTGAGCCCCTCACCGTAGGCTCAAGTTGTATAGATGTGTAAATAAACCATATATCATAAAGACACCACTGTCTCTACTGTCCCAAATTCCAAGAAAACTGAACCCTGAGTAAGCACCTTGAACCCATGGAATCTTGCAGTGCTGGGAAATTGGGATGTTTTTTATTTTTAGTAATCTGTTGGGTGTGTGGAGCCCAGAGGCAGTGGTGGGACTGAAACAAATGGTTGGCAGAGTTAAAGCCAAACGTGGACAGGGCCATCCTTCTCCCTTACTCTCTGCTTCTCTCCCTCTCCCCTTTATCTTTCTGTCACCCCATTTCTTCCTGATTTCCCCTGCTTGCAACCCACATGAAGCTAACCTACTCCTGGTCTAGTCTATACATGCAGGAAAATCAGGCAGTAGAAAGCAGAAGTGATATAATGGACCACACCTGGATTTTTGAGTGAGTGTTGTGGGCACCCCCACTTTTCTCCCCCCCGACACCTGTCTTGGGGCTGTTCTGCCCATCCACAATCAACCATGCTGCCTCCCAGGGTCACTCTTTAATCTGTGATGCTTTTCTTTAAAATCTAGTTGGAGAATCCTACTCTAGTTTTACCTTACCTGTGAATCCTGGAAAGTTCCTGAAAAGCTCAGCACCAAGGCAGAGATGTGTGTAACCCAACTAAGCTTGAAGTATTGAGCTAATTAAAGAGAAATGTTTTCGACCTCCCAAAAAAGGAGTTTTGATAAGAACAGCAGGTTGCGTGTCGAGACCCCGCAACCACCCCCTCAAAGATGAATAAAGACACCAGGACACAGAATATATGGTTAATGTTATAAGAACAGCAGGTTACTTAATCCTGTGAGGAGAAGTGTGAATCACTTGCTTGCTTTGCGGGAAGAGGATTATTACTTTAAATGGTAGATAAATGTGAGCTGTGCTATTATGGCTCTGGATCATTTTCCCTCTTGGGTGGTCAAGCAGAGGGGAAAGGAGAAAGAACATGATGGTTCTGTATCATGACTATGGATGATGGATGACATATGCCTATTGGATCACTTAAAGCTGTGGAACCCACAGTTTTACAAGGGCCCAGGCATTTCCTTGGGTGTTGCAGTACATGTGCCCTGAGACTCCTAGACTTTTGTCATATAGCCCTGTAGAAAGGGTTTCTTCCGAAGAGGACCATGAAGAATACTGCAAAGGAACAAGTGGCACTGGGGAGTGGGGGGCAGGAGGGAGACAGTGAAGCCCAGCCTGTCTTCCAGCATTGGTGATCCCCCTCCACTTCCTACAAAGGCCAAAACTAAGAGATGGAGGCTGAACCATCTCAAGAATCCCAGAGAGTGTCTGCTTACCAAGTTGCACCACAGTGCAGTGGCTAAATGCCGCTGCCCTCAGAAAGAAAGGACTGTTTGTGAGGAGGGCTGCTCTTCATGAATAGACCAAAACCTTCAGTTGTGCAGAGGATGGGGCTCAGGAGGATCCTGGATGAAAGCCCTCAGTTTCAGCTGGAGAACTGTTGGAGCCACATGTGACTTGACCTATCCTGTATTGTGCTGCTCTGGACCCTGTTTGTTTGACCAACCCGGTATCTTTTTTCTGTAGATCAAGGGTGGGGAACATGTGGCCCTCCAGATGTTGCTGAACTACAACTCCCATCAGACCTAGCAAGCATGGCCAATTGCCAGGGGTGATGGGAGTTGTAGTTCTGCAACAGTTGGAGGGACAAAGGTTCCCCACCCCTGTGCTAGCCTCTGACCTTAGATTCTGACCAGACTTTGCTCTTTGGATTTTCCTGCAAACAGAACATGGACCAGTGTCATTGGTTTTCCTGGAACCAGGACACCTATTGACAACAAGGAGGTACATTCACTATAGTGTATGAGATTTCTGCTAAAAACTTTTCAGTTTTAGTAAGCCTCTCCAGGTGCACAATTCAGTTACATTTGCTTCAAACGTTTCATCGATTTTACCTTTATTTTTAATGAGAGTTCTATGTATGTCTGTTTTAAATCAGTTTGCCTATTTTAGTCATGTATTACATGTAATTGGACTTGTACACTAATTAAATACTTTACATTTTTTAGCAAGTGGCTTATAGGCTTATAAATTTCCTAAATAAATTATTTCCTTTGTCACAGTGCAGAAAGGACCCCTTTTTCTCCTGTGAGCAACTTCCCAAATCCACCACTGCTTGTGTCCATTTATGCCAAGCTGCCTAACTTGCAAAACACTTTGCAATCTCTTTTTTCACTCATTTGCACAGGAGCCGTGTCAAGCCAAGCTTGCTTTTTATTCCAACCAACTAAGTTTGTTCTTGGTATGAGCTTTCGTGTGCAGGCACACTTCTTCAGATACACTGAAACAGAAGTCACCAGACCCTTAAATATAGTGAGAGAGTGGGGAGGGGTATGACTCAGAAGGGTGGTGGGAATGAGTGATCAGCTGATAGGTGTGGAAAACCTGTTGACGACTGATAATGACTGCAATTGGTCTTGCAGGGAAAGGCAAGGGGTGAGATGGCTAAATATAGCTTTGTCATGTATAATGAGATAAGAATCCAATATCTTTGTTCAGACCAGGTTTCTCCATGGTTTTAAGTTTGGTAATTAGTTGCAATTCAGCCACTTCTCTTTCCAGTCTATATCTGAAATTCCTTTGTATTTTGTATTGCCATCAAGCAACTCAGAACAAGACAAGACAAAACAAAACAAATAACAGAAAAGAAGAAAAATCTACATAATATACATAACTTACAATCGGTTCCGCATCTTCACAAAAAATAAAAAATGACTTCCAATTAATCTCGCTGTATATAACTCTTTTTTCTACATTATCGCACATTTATTCAATTTTATTTTATTCTTTTTTATTCTCTTAATTTACTCTATCTTGATTTTCCATCGGGTTCAGTCTAGATCTGCCATAAGGAAACTACCTACGCCATTATTTACCAAATACTCCTTAAATAATTTCCATTCTTTATGGACTTTTTGTCTTGTCTGTTCTCTTATTCTTCCGGTACTCTTCGCTAGTTGTAAATATCTGCCAATCCAAATTTTTTGGTAACTCTTTGTTTTTCTAATTTCTGGCTATTAATATCCTGGCAGCTGTTATGCCATATAAAATTAATATCCTATTTGGTTCTTTGAGTTCTATTAGCACCGTACTTAATAGAAATAATTCTGGTTTTTTCCTAAATGTACATTTTAATAGTTTCTTCAATTCTTCGTATACGTTGTTCCAAAAAACACAAACCTCCGGACAATACCACCACATGTGCATATATGATCCATTTTCTTTCTCACATCTCCAGCACAATGGAGATCTATTCCTGTACATTTTAGCTAGTTTCTCTGGTGTATGGTGCTACCTGTACATCTTCTTTAATATATTCTCTCTAAGGCTGTAACAGGCTGTAAACTTTATATCTACCTGCCAAAGACTTTCCCATTGATCCATCATGATGTTATGGCCCAAATCTTGGGCCCATTTCACCATTACAGATTTCACCTCTTCCTCCTTAAGATCCCATTCCAACAAAAGATCGTATATGCGTGAAATGTATCTCACTTTACTTTGTATCAATTCCTTTTCAAATTTGGATTTTTCTTTAGCCAGACCCATTTTTTAATCTATGACAAATCTTTGGTGGATTTGAAAGTATTGCAACCAGTCAGCCAGGTGTTCTTTTATCACTTCGTATTTTTTCAAAGATCAGTCCTCTTGTTTTTTCTCTAATAGCATTTCCTAAGTGGCCCATCTTCCCTCCATATTTGTTTTTTTAACCGTAATTATTTCCAAGGGGAATTTCTGAAATGTCTTTATAAGTGCTTGCACGCATGGCTCTGGGTCCCTCCCATGCTCCTCTGTGTGTGGGGAGGTCAACTCTGTTGCAACAGAACAATAAAGATCAATCTTACTAGCTGCTTTGCTTCTAAATATTCTCTGGTTGGCCTGTTTTTTTTTACTCCTACTGATGGAGAACCTGCAAAGGATTTTACAAGGGCTCTTGTGTATCCCATAAGGGAATAAGAGCAGATTTTTGCTTATTTCACCCCTTTTCTCCTCTCACAAAGCTACAATTTCCAGAGTGGTTAACAGTCATGAGAAACTCTGGGAATGTGTAGTGTGAATGTGGCCCATGTCTGCTCTCAACCTTTGTTGGGGAAAGTTGCTTGCTTGGAGCTGATAATGCAACTCCTTGCTATCTTGCATAGCAGCCAACTCCTAGGGGCCCAGATCCCTTCAGCCCCCCAACGAAATATTTGAGGGGGCTTCCCCTTCAAGCTGATGGGCATTGCCATTCAAATGTTGTGCATGCACCATCTTGTGATTGATTATGCGGGAAGGGACTGGCCTGTCCTCCCCAATATTTTATTCAAGTTGGCACCCCTATCACCTTGCCCTGTGAGGTCCAACACCAGACCAGAACATGCCAGCTATTAGTAGCATGAGAGGGCAGTGGCCTTGGCTGGATTTGAAAGGAGGGAGGGAGAAAGCAAAGGACATAACACAGGGAGAAGATGGCTGTCCCCTGGCCCCGGTATTAGCAGACTGATGAGGTAGTGACTGGATCAGGAATGCCAGGAAAGGATGGAGGTGAAAACGCCCACTCTACCCCCAGAACTCCTGATGTGGAAAAATTGCTATTTGCATTGTGATAGGAAAACTGATCTTGGCTGAACCAGGAGAACTTAGTGCAGGGACAGGCGCCTTCCTGAAATGCACCAGTGGCTAATTCTGAATTCAGTGTGGTGTAAGTGAATTTGGGGTGTTTGATGCTCACCATGCCTCATTTTGCACTTATCAACACTGAATTTGATCTGCCACTTCATTACCCACTCATGCTGTGTAATGAGGTATTTCTGTAATGCCCCACAATCTGGCTTAGTTCTGAATACATGGAGGAGCTGTGGAAAGCTTTCTAAAGTGAAACAGCCATGGCTTCATTTATGCAGTTTCTGCTGTGACAATCACAGTGCCTAGAGACAGGCAGACGGGTCATGTATCTGCAGCAGTGACCAGAGGAGGACTGACTCCACCGTTGTCTCCCAAGACAGAAGGATGTCAGCAATAAAGCTATGATGAACTTTTTCAGCTTTTTTTGCTGACAGGAAAGATGCTCCTTTTCTTCTAATAAAAGTTGCTGAAGTTGGGCAGCAGAAATTTCAAATCCATAAACATGGAAAAATAAAAGCATGAAGGAGCTGGAAATAGGAACACAAGAAGAGCCATGCTGGATCAGACCAATGGCCCATTTAGTCCAGCATCCTGTTGTCACAATGGTTGACCAGATGTCCTGTTGGGAAGCTTCAAAGCAGGACCTGAACCCAACAGCATTTTCACCGCTTATCATTCCCAATAGAACACTGAGAGACTTGGCCTCCATGAATTTGCTTAATTCTCTTTGAAAGCCATCTAGGTTGGTGGCCATCTAGTGATAACGAATTCCATAGTTTAATTATGAACTGTATAAAGAAGGACTTTTCTATGTCTGTCCTTAAATCACCCACTGTTCATCTTCCAATACTCAGCTAGGGATGGATGGATCTGCCAATTTTGATTTCTCTCAATTTCTCACACCTCCCCCCCCCAATTTTAATCTTACCTCTGGGTCTGCCACATTTCCACATTAGTTCACATATATATTCTTTCTAAAAAGCAGGTCATTAAAAAAAATGTGCCAGCATTTTATTTATTAATTTAATTTGCTAGATGCCCTAATACTGACAGCCCCTAGACACCTTGCAACAAATTGAAAATGTACAAAACAAGTGTGCTTTTCTCCTAATGTTTGTATACCATTTTGCCCAGTGTACAATTTTTTTTGCAAACAATTTCCCCTAATTTAATGCATTTTTGCATGCTACTTTCATTTTTACGCACAATTTCTCCAGTCTTCAGCACTTAGTTCTTGTATGGAGGGATGTCAATTTATGTTTTTTCTCAGTTTCTAATTGTTCCAGTTCTTCACATTTCTGTTTGTATGTTTTTCTTTCATAACGAAAGAATGTAAGAGCCGCCTGCTGGATCAGCTCAATGGGGGCCCATCTAGTCCAGCATCTCTTTCTCATAGTGGCCAAACAGATGACCCAAGCAGGACCTGAGCACAAGAGCTCCCCTCCTGTAGCTACCGGCAACTGGGATTCAGAAGCATCACTGCCTCCAACTGTAGAGGCAGAACATGACTAGTTGCCATCAATAGTGCTTTCTTCCATTCATCAGCATTTTAGTGCATGACTCTCTCTCTCTCTCTCTCTCTCTCTCTCTCTCTCTCTCTCTCTCTGTGTGTGTGTGTGTGTGTGTGTAGTCATACTCAGAGTGTTAGTCATACTCAGAGTAAACCCAATGAAACTGATGGATATGGCTGACTTGGGTCCAATAATTCCAGTGGGTTTATTCTGAACAGGACTTAGTTGTACAGAACCTAATCTATGCAATTTTGGGTGACACGCACATTTTTTTTTATTTTTTAAAAAGCATTGTCTTCCAACACAACAAAATTTTGTACATTATTTTCACCCATACACGAAAGTTTATGCACACTTATCATAATATATGTGGGTGGCACTGTGGGTTAAACCACAGAGCCTAGGGCTTAGTGATCAGAAGGTCAGCAATTCGAATCCCCGCTACGGTCCCTGCTCCTTTCAACCTAGCAGTTCGAAAGCATGTCAAAGTGCAAGATAAATAGGTAAATAGGTACCGCTCCAGCGGGAAGGTAAACAGCATTTTCGTGTGCTGCTCTGATTCGCCAGAAGTGGCTTTGTCATGCTGGCCACATGGTCCGGAAGCTGTATGCCATCTCCCTCTGCCAGTAATGCGAGATGAGCGCCGCAACCCCAGAGTTGGACATGACTGGACCTAATGGTCAGGGGTCCCTTTACCTTTTACTATGTTAAAATGCAAGCTGAACTTCTTCACTCAACATGATATCAGAGCGGCAGAAGGAGGAAATTATCTGGTTTAGGGCACTGGACAGTTTAATCCCCTGATAAATCTTGTGGAGTGGTTATCTCCAAGTTCTCTCTTCCTGTGGAAGAGGAAGAGGGGGAAATTGAAGCATCACTTATAACAGATGAGTTCAATCAGTTGCCTTTCTATTGCTTAGCAGTTCCACAGAAAAGGGGGTCAGTATAAGATGGATGGGGTTGTTTGGCCATCCTCAGTGTGTGCTTCTGTGGCTTTGATATATTTCTCTTGTCTGTGGGACTTTTCTAGGGAGCATCTGCAACACTTGTAAACAACAACAACAACAACAGAGAATCTCAGGGCATCTTAAAGATGATCAAATTCTGACTAACCACGAGGAAGAACTTAATGATGGTTAGAGCTGTTCAGTATATGAAGGGTGAATCCTTTTAGGTAAAGCTGCAAGAAAAAAAAAGTTAGCTTTGCACCTGAAAAATGAAAACAACACCATCTCTCAAGAAAAAGGACAGACATTTGAGATTCCTAGAAGTAATTGATTTTCTTTTCTAATGAAAACAGTGCTTATTACTGCTGTGAAACCTCTGAATGAATAATTACAATATTGTTTGCAATGGGCTGTTGTTGTTTGTAGCTGTGTTTCTTGTGTGGGTGAAAATTGCTGTGTTGGGGTCCCTTCCAACCCTACAATTCCATGATGTGTGAATGAGACAGAAGAGGTAGCAGTGAGACTGGGGAGATCCAGGTCCAATCTGTATAAACTTTACTATAAACTATAAACTAAACCAATTTATATTTTATAACCTAAGAAGGTAGTGTCCCATATGCCCAAATAGACCATGCTAGACTGCCTGGAATGTGTCCTTGAACTCTGATCATACCTCTGGCTTTATTGGATGGTGACAGGGAGGTGTGTGTATGAGAGTGGAAACTATTGTACAAAGGTAATATCTAAGTTCATAGCTCTATGCACCATAACACTGCCCCCCCCGACATTTGTCTGGAAGGGATTGAGGTCCCTGGGATGAAAAAATCCCCCCGCCTCTGTCTTACTGGCTCAATCGATGAACAGAGAAACTCTTCACCTGCCTTCTCCAACCTGGTGCTCTGCTAATGTCATTGGACTACAACTCCCTACATCCCTAATTACTGCTCTGACTGAGGCTGATGGAAGTTGCAGTCCAGCAACATCTAGGCTGTCCTGCAATGTTGGGAGAAATGCTGGTGAATTTTCACATGGACTTTTAAAAGGGTGTGTGTGGGGGGAGAGCACCATGATGTGGAAATGTGGAGAACTGAATCTAAGATTCAGAAACAGAGGGAAACTATCATTGACAGACTCACCCATTCCAACCAAGGGGCAACCTTACATTTTCCAAGGCTGGTTTTATGTGCCTGGTTCTCTGTGGCACATTGGGTCACATTCTGATGAATGACAAGGAGATACAGATCTGGGGTGATGTTTCTTATCAATGAATGGATTGTGGGAGCTGCAGCTTCCCTAAAAGAGCACATCCTATATGCCCATTTATTTCCAGCCACAGGCTTTGGAGCTGGCACGTGGTGTTGACCTCATTGGGCAAAGGGATAATAAAAGATAGGACATGATTGCATTCAGATGGTGTGCTACCTTTTTTTGTTGTTGTTGCAGAAAATGTTTGTGACACAAACCACTGATGGCTAGTATGCACCAAAGCAGAGGAGGCTGGAAAATGCAATTGGCAAGAGCTGTGTGGAAGGCGCAATTGTTATTCGCAGCACATCAGCTTCTGGAAGGCAGGAGGAGCACTATGCTGGAATTGTCTTCCCTAGGACAGGTTCAATTGTATCCAGGAATCAGTCTCAGCCTGCACATGGGGTTGATTCAAGGAAGAGGGAGAAAATGTTCGGGAAAGATTTGTAGAGAGCAGGAAGTGATGGCAGTTCTGAGGCTACCAGCTGCTGGTAATAAAATGAATGACAAAATGTTTGGGGAGAGGCTGTAGCTCAGTGGATAATAACACACTTTGCCTAAAAATTTAAGAAGAGCCCTGCTGAAATGATAGCAATGGATTGAGAATTAAATCTTTAAATCAAAATTAAAGCCTCCTGTCCCATGTGTGTGGGAGAAATATAAGAGTAAATAGATTGTGAAGTCCCCTTTAGCAGAGTAAAAACACACGTGCTTTTTCAGCCTACTGGAAGGTAGGAAATTATTATTATTATTTTCAGTTTTATACATTTCAATAATTTTACAATCATCTTAGCATTTCAAAACTCGACTTCCTTTTCCCCTTTCCTGCAGTACCTTAAATTTATTTTTAACATTTTCTGGATATCAAAATTAACTTAAATTATTCATTTATTCATCTACTTTAAATATATACTCTTATAAAATTGCAGGTTATTACAACAATCCTGCCAATGTTCTTATCTGTTTGAAATGTATCTGTAAATATTCAATAAACCATCATTTCCATTCTTATACAAAAAGTTTGTTACCTTGATTTCTTATTTTTCCATAAGTTTTGCCATTTCTGCATATTCCATAAGTTTTTTTATCCATTCTTCTTTTGCTGGGACTTCTTCTTCTTTCCATTTTTGGGCAAGTAAAATTCTTGCTGCTGTAGTCACATACGTGAATAAATTTCTATACAGCTTGGGTAGTTCTGTCTCTATAATTCCCAAGAGGAAGGCTTCTGGCTTGTTTTTTTTTTTTTTACAAATCGGGTCCTCCATTAAAGCGGGCACATGCTGCGGTGCGACCTGGCCACCTGATCCAGGGTTGTGGGTGGGTAATCCTGGAACAGCCACAACCCCTGATAGGTGAGTCCCGCATTGTTTGGGTGCAATCTGACCAATGGGGTGCCTCAGAAAAGGAGCAACGTGGGACCTATATAACCCACGCGAGGCTCATGAGCTTCCTCTTTGGGGCTATCGCATCGGAACACAGAACATCGGATCGTGGACCGCTGTTGCTCAGAGAGACTTCGATCGACCTTTGGTGATCGCTTCCCCCCTTAATCTTCCCTTTAGTTTCCCCTGTTCATTATCCTGTTTCCCTTATCTTTTCCCTTACCCTGTTTTTGAAGGCTTTGCCTTGGGGGCTTGGCCCCCCGGGGCCTGCAGGCCTTCATGAATACCTTCTCCCCCCTTCTTCCTCCTAGGTTGCAGAGAGTCTGTCAGGGGGGAATTTGGGTCCCTTTGGGAACCGTTCTCCACGGTCGTTGTCTTCCCACCTTCGCCTCGGTTCACCCAGCATCTGCGCCTTCGGCCTCACCGGTCTCAGCTTCCCTTGAGGCTGGTGGAGCGGGTGGGTGCCGGTGCTCCAGGGGGAAGGTCGGGAGAGCCTTCATCGGTGAGCCTGGGGTTTTTCTTGTCCTTGCGTGCATAGGCTCCGAATGGCCTGAGCTGCATGCTTGGGCAGGAACTGCCATTTTGGGTTCATAGACGCCTTCTTTTTTGGCCGCCATCTTGAGCACCATCTTATTTTGGCACCAGTGGGTGCCATTTTGTTTTAGTCCAAGTGCTATTTTCATTGCGTGGTAATTTTAGCCTAGCTAAACTTTAAGGCCTTTTTATCCTGCCAGCTAAGCGCATTCCAAACCCAGACCTGCAGGGGGGGAGGGTTACTAGGGGCGCTTCTCAGGCCTTGCACTCCCCTTCACAGCCAGTTATTCCTCAAAATACTCTGGATCGTATGTGCACATTAATGTCCAGAGTAGACACGGATCCAGCAGCTGTGAGCAGAATCAACGCTGAGCTGGATTCCCTAGCGTGGCAGTTTCCGGAGCAGCCCAATTCTCAGCTGGGTCCTTCAGCTGCTACTCTGTCTTACGAGGTGCAAGCCCCCTCGGACGCCAGCAAAGCTAGCGAAATGCTGGATCAATCAGGGGTGCTATTTTTTCAGATGCAGCAGCAGCAGCAGCCTGGTGCAGCGGTTGTTGCTAGCCCCAGAATTAGGGGGAGCAGTGCAGGAAGTTCCAGGCAGGCTTCTCAACAGGAGCCGTCGGGGTCCCTGTCAGCCCTTCCAGCACCAATAAGTCCCACAGCTCCTAATACTCAATCGGGGAATAGGCCCTCTACCTCTCAGCAAGGTTCCTCGCTTTCGTCTGTTTCTCCTCCTGTGCAGGTTTGTTCACCCCCAGCCATGGAGGCAGTCAGTATTCAATCATCTTACGAGGATCTCTCAACGCCCACATTTCCATCGTGCGGTGGCAAGAAGAGCAAGAGTGGCCGCTCCAGATGCAGGGCCAAGAGGCACAGGGATGCTGAATCATCCTCTTCCACCAGTACGTCCTCCGACACTAGTGTGTGCCCAGCGAAGTCAAGAGAGACCGGCACAATTGGCTAGAGTTCCTTGAAGGATATAATGGAACATCCTTGTGGCAGGACACTTTAAAATTAAAAATGGATTTCCAGGTCCATTCAGACGCTCCCGGCTCATTAGGGTTTGGGCTTTATCTTAGGGGTCACTGGTGTGCTCAGAGGTGGCCCGAGCACTGGCAGGGTACTGCCTTTCTTCGTGATTTAACCTTTCTTGAGTTTCCCCCCATTGTAGTAGCGGTGCACATCTTTACCTGTGAGTTCCAGGATAAGAGTGTCTGCTTCTGGTCTGACAACCAGGTGGTGGTGAGCGTGTTGGCCAGGCAGTCTTCTCGCTCCGAAAGAGTCTCCTCCCTGTTGCACACATTTGTGTTGTGATGCCTCAAGTTTAACATTGTGTTTTCTTCCCGTTTTATTCCTGGCGCCAGTAACGAAATTGCTGATGCTTTGTCACATTTTCAGATAGTGCGCTTCAGAACTTTAGCTCCAGCAGTCCGGAATATTTCCCTCTACACCTCTGGAGCCTTGGCAGCAAATTGTAATGCAGGGAGTAATTGCATCCATATCCTCATTCACCCTCTGGTCTTACAAATTGGCCTGGATGGACTTTTTGGCCTTTAGGGCCCAGTGCCCTGGACTACAGGAGACCCTTTGCCCAAATACACAGGAGGTGTTTTAGCACACCTATGCTTCTTGGACCAGGCAATGAACTCTATTCAAATCCAATTGTCAGCCATTTCCTTCTTTTGTAAGTCCCTTTATTCAAGGAACCCCTGCTCTAAATTTGTAGTGCAAAAGGCATTGGAAGGCTGGGCTAGGCTGCAACCACCGAAAGCCCCAGCCAGAAAACCAATTACTTTTTATATGCTTTGCACTATGCGCAGTAAATTGAAGCTAATTTGTTGGTCTACTTTTGAGGCGAGACTCTTTTTGGCAGCATTTTCTATAACTTTCTTTGGTGCACTGCGGGTGGGTGAGGTGGTGCTTGAGGCACCACAGGGTGGAGTTTCCAGGGGTTTACTCCTGCAGGACATCCAATTGGCTAATTCTGAGCTGTTGCTCACCATACGCAATTCGAAAATGGATCAGTTGGGCAGAGGCTGCCAGCTACTGGTGAACCTGGCCTTTGTCCAGTTAAGGATGTCTGGAAATATTTGTCCCTTTGCCCTCCTGTGAATTCTCCAATCCTTCATGTCAGGAATGTCATCCATTCCTTCAACCAACAAAAACAAGATGCTTCATAGTATAATCTCATATCTGGCAGGGAGAAACCCCCTCTCTCTTTTGCATCTATCAATATTTTATATTTCATTCTAGGTTTCCCCCCTTGCCAAATATATTTAGAAATATATTTTTGTCATGCGTTGAAACAATCTGTTTTGCCAACCACCGGAATTGATAGAAACAAAAATTACATTCTAGGTAATACATTACTTTTTATAGTTGACACTCTGCCTAATAGTGAAAGATTCATTCTGTTCCAAATTTGCAAATTTCTTTTAATATCTTCCCAGGTTTTAAAATAATTATCTTTATACAGATTTATATTATTTGCTTTTACTCATACACCTAAATACTTAACCTTCCTTTCAATCTTTATTCTGGACACATCTTGTAATATTTTTTTTACTCTCATCATTCATATTTTTAACCAAGAATTTGGTTTTATCTTTATTAATCTTAAGATCTGTTACCTCACCAATTTTTTTTTAATCTCTTGTAATACTTTGGGGATTGACTCTATTAGTTCTTCTACAGATATCACCGTGTCTTCTGCAAATGTTTTTAATATATATTGTCTCTGGAAGCTAGGAATTAGGTGATTCCACCTTTTAACTCCTATTTATTTGTGGTTGCTGACCTTTCCCATATCTGTCAGTTGCTAAGAATAAACCACACATTTTAGTTTAGTTCTTGAACTCTCCGGTTGTGTCTTTGGTGACCTGTACCTGACCTGCACCATTGCAAGCCTTGAATAAAGCTTTCTTTCTTTCTTTCTTTCTTTCTTTCTTTCTTTCTTTCTTTCTTTCTTTCTTTCTTTCTTTCTTTCACACACACACAAGGCTCTGTCATTGTATTTGGCTTGGGAGCCAGGATACTCCTTGCCTCTGCTAAACTGATAAAAACAACTCTTGCAGGGGTAGCCAGCCTGATGTCCTCCAAATACTGCTGCACTTCAATGCCCATCATCCTTGATCATTGGTCGTGATGGCCAGGGGGCTGATGGGAGTTGGAATCTAACAACATACGGAAGGCAACAGGTTGGCTACCCCTACCTTGTAGGATTCAGGGCAGGGGGTGAAGATTCATAAAGAGATCAAAGCAGGCTTGTTCCCCTGAGAACCTTTGTCAGAACAGTGAAGTCCATGGTGCTAGCTTAGTGACATCCAGCAGCTTCTGCGAATACATATTGGTGCTACTGTTGGAGGAAACCAGGGAGTGAATGGCTGCAACCACACACTCCTCTTTACATTTCTGGCTGGCCCAATTTATAAGTTTGAAGTTATAATGGTGGGCAGGATGGGTGGGGGCCCCCAGGAGACTATCAAGGAAGTTGCAAGAGGCTCAGATGCTTTCAGAATGAAATGGGGCTCTGTTTCATGGAAGAGGATAGCTGGGCTCTTAGGAAATTCTAAAGCTCTATTGGTCTACTTAAGGTTTCAGAAATAGGCTGTTTTAATTGCCCCTGACTTTATGAATCATTTTGTCTCAGCTGCAGGTGTATTTTGCAGACCTAGAATAGCTTTGGCAATCCAGAGTCACTTTGTGGCCTCTGAGTGTCTGTGGAAATGAACCTCCCCTTATCCAACAGCTCTCTGCAGCTCCCTGATTCATTATCAAGATTATAATATCTGTGCACTGACGAAAACATTGGCTTTTCCTTTTTTCCCCTTTTTTGATCATTCATTGGCAGAATCCCAGCAGCAGAGGTAAGCGTCATACAGCAGGGAAGTCAAACCATTGCAGTTTTAAAGATGCTATTTATTTCTTGGAAAGCAGCCTAGATTTAGATAATGGCTCCCTGACCGCAATAGCGGTGTGACATAAATTGGCTTCCTGATCGCCATATTTAATACCAGTGGATCACAGAATCATAGAATTGTAGAGTTGAAAGGGAAACCAAGGGCCATCTAGCCCAACCCCCTGCAACAGAGGAATCACAGCTGAAGAGTCCCTGACACCTGACCATCCAACCTCTCTTTAAAAACCGCCAGTGAAGGCAAGCTCAACATTTTCCAAGGTAGTCCATTCCACTGTCTAACAGCTCTTCCCATCAGAAAGTTCTTCCTAAAGTTTAGTTGGAATCTCCTTTCATGTGATTTGAATCCATTGGTTTATGTCCCACCCTCTGGGGCAGCAGAAAACAAACTTGACCCAGCTTCCATGTCACAGTTCTTAAGATATTTGAAGATTTCTATTATATCACCTCTCAGCCTTCTCTTCTCCAGGCTAAACATACCCAGCTCCCTCAGCCGTTTTACCCAGGCATTTGCTATGTGAAGAATACTGTGTATGGGAACCTTAAGAACCTTGCAAGAAAGTGTGTTATACATTGTAATTGCTTTTAGAATGTTTCAAACAGTTTTAGAATGTTTTTGCTCTGTTTTTAGATTGTACATCTGTTTGCCACCCTAGGCTGTTCCTGGGAGGAAAGGCGGGATATAAATTTCATAAACAATGGATAATAATATTTATGTTTTATATATGTGTTGGAAAAGGCAGCAATAATTTTCAAGGGGTCGAGCTGCTCCCTTATGAAGAAAGGTTACAACATTATTATTTGTTATTATTTTTTACATTTGTTAGTCACTTTATTTTTTATTTTGTTTTAAAGGCTCAAAGAAACTAAAAACAGTCTGAAACACTGGGGGCTTTTTAGCTTAGGAAAAAAGGCCAGTAGACATGTCAAGTCAGTGGGGTGGCAAAGGAATCCTTTTGTCAGACCCAGACCCTGTGCAGCCGAGAGCTGAGAAGTTATGCACCAGGAGTTGGCCCTGAAAGCTTTTCTAGGAGTTGGATGGTGTCACCTGAATTATCACTGCAGGTTTGCTTTCCAATAATTGGAAACACGCAGCTTATAGTGGATCAAAATGATTTGTGCTGGAGGGGAAAAAACCCCAAGCAATCAGATCTCCGGAATCTTTAAAACGGCATCCGCTTCACAGCAAAGGCATTTTTCATGCTCAATGGAGCTGTTCTGCACTAGCAACACAGAACAATCCCATCCTCTCAGTGGCAGAGGAATAGGAGAGGTCTTTGAAATCCCCCACACTCCTGTAGTGGTTTGCCTAATATAACAGGTGTAAAGCCTGCTTTTTGCATGGAGCATTGGGTTTTCAAATCCACTCAGTGGCGCAAGGCTTTCTCAAGCAAGGAACATGGGGGGCGGGGCTGCCAAGATTGGAGCCCTCCCTCGTTACTTCCACAGCTTCGACAATGTAGGCCTGAGAAACTGCTTCTGGCTGTAAGGGCAGCAGAAGGCCAAGCAGCTCAAATTCTGCTCCCTTGCCTGAGCCACATCCATTGTGCATGGGTGGTGGGTACAAGGTGGAACACCAGCAGGGTGCGGCTGAATGGGAAGCATGTGCTGTGGGGTGGGGTTGGGGGTGACATCGAGAGCCTGGGTGACTCATTGCCAAAGCTGCAGAGCCCTTGATTTGCAAAGACAAATAGGTTCCTGCAGAAGTTTCAGACTGAATAGTGTCCCAGCTGTCAATGTGGGCACCGACTGATGGCAAATTCCTGCTTTAATTAATAGAAGGGGGAAGCAGGCAGAGCTAACCCGCAATCCTCTCCTTCCTTTCCTTGCCATGCAGCATATGCAGAGACTCCTCCATTCCCGAGGCTTGGAATTCACATGGATAACTGCAAGATGTGTTTGGTTTGGCCAGGGATGGGGCATCTCTGCCCCCCAGGGCCAAATGTGGACACCACGGCTGCTCAGTCTGGCCCCCAGGTTTCTTCCCACACTACCAACTTCCTCGGCTGCATCCCTTTGGCTGAAAAAGTTTCACCACAATAAACTGGCCACCGGGAAGTTAATCCAGCCCAAGGTATGTCTTTAAGGAGTTGAAAACCTATTGCTGGATTGTTGCCGATGTGTTGTTGTTGCTTTTTAAGTGAGCTGCCATGACTTGAGGCAGCAAAGCTTCTGCATACCAGTTGCTAGTAACCACAGGAGGAGAAAATTCTCTTGTGCTCAGGTCCAGCTTGCAGGCTTCCCATTAGTGCATCCATTTGCTGGATTAGATGGGCTACTGGCCTCATTTAGCTGCAGGGCTCTTCCAATGTTTCTGGCTGCCCTGAGTGGAAGACTGGGGGTCTGTGGCTTCTCCCTTGCTTCTCTTTTCCAGGCAGGCCCTTTCAGCTCAAGGAGGCCTTGAACTAGCACCCTTGCAGTCCCAGAATAGGTCCTTGGGACCAAAGAAAACATTACACACAAAAAAAATACCAGCAGTCAGGGATGTGGCCCTAGGAGGAGGTGCATTAACTTGCAAGTTTGCTTACCCTGTGAATTTTTAAAAATAATTCCTACTCTTCAGCCAAAAAGGCTCCCAAATTGGTTTACATACAGCCAGTTAAAACAAGACAGTCCCTCCTCACTGGCTTACAATCTAAAGAAAATGCAGCACACAAAGAAAAGGGGACAGGGAGGGAAGAGGACAAAAGTAAACTCATGTGCCAATTCTTAAATAGTAGTTCTTATAATGACCGGCTGGCATAGAGACAGTTCAGGGGTAGGAGGTGGCCTTTTGTCAAAGCAGGTGGAATGAGCCCTGCTTCTTGTCCCTGTCCCAGAGGCAGTCTGGCAGAATGGCTACTACCAGGGGACAGTTGAAGGTGAGGAGATCCAACAGAGCAGGTCAGTCAGCAGAACTGATCAAATGAACCTTTGTTCACCTGAAATTAACAGAAGCAGCTAAGAGGGGCAGATGGGGCTTGTCAGCCTGGGAAAGTAACCCATCTAGAAGAAGGAAAACTCATCTAGCCCATCCCATCTAGAAGAAGGAAAAAATAGAAATAAAACATTATTAGAATGCAAAACTCCGTGGTGGATTTCACCATTGGAAGCCTTTGCAGTGAAAAGGAAAAATATGGCGAGTGATTGGGCTACGTATAAAGATTTATTGATGGAAGTTGACAACAAATTAAAACTTAAATCATTTGAAGAGTTAAGAGGAAAATTAACAGATTGGTTGCAGTATCGTCAATTGCAGGATGTATTTAAGGAAGATAATAAGAATAATGGTTTTGGCAATATTAAATCAAAATTAAGAGACAGAGTTGTTAGATAGTAAAAGGAAAACATTGTCTAAAACGTATAAGCTGTTATAAGAATGGCAAAAAAATGAAGAAGTAAAGACAGTTATGATCAAATGGGCTCAAGATCTGGGCCACAATATTGATTTTAATATGTGGGAAAAACTACGGACAAAAACAGTTAAATGCTTCTATGGCACTTAAGGAAAACTTAATGAAGATGATGTATAGGTGGTACTTGACGCCGACCAAACTTGCGAAAATGTATAGAACCCAAGATAAGATATGTTGGAAATGTAAGGAAAAGAATGGGAAGTCTTCACAATGGAGGTTATGATGAAACCTGACCTTCCTTTTAATTTATTTATAACTGCATGAGACATAAATACCTTTCTCTCAGGCATCCAGGAAATCTTGCTAATAAACCTTTAATTGTTGCTACAGTTAATTAATACTTTGGGGTGGGGGTGGTGTCTCTGAATTAATATTGGCATCTACCATGCCTTTCTGTTTGATGACAGCAGAGTCCCACCTGCACAATTAAAGAGGGTCTATTTGTTTGAATATTTGTCCCATATGTTCCAAAGTAATTTTGTTCCAATTTTCAAGGATGGCAGGTGACACTTCACTGTAGTGGAAGGAAAACATATGCCTACCTTATGGTGCCTTACCAACACCCCCTCCTCGTATTTCCTGGTGGAATTTCTTACCTGTACCCTGGCCTTTTACCTATATATGCACACACACATTTTTTTTTCACTCCCCAGCCCCATTTTAATAAGCAAGTTGTGGACATTGCTTCAACAACTAACATGAAAAGCCTCTTTGGAGAGAAAAGAAGAGGCATGAGTTGGCGGCATGCAAACCTGACCTGTCTGGATGCCTTACATCAAAACAGATGGGCATCCCTCAATGTCCACTCATGGGATGTCCAGGATAATGCAATCTGACAGTTTCTTGTAGCTCATCATCAAATGCATGAAGACAGAACAGAATATCAAGCTTCCAGCAGGAGAGGGAATATGTTCAGATCTGGGGGCACTGGGGTGGTGTGCATGTAAGAAAAGAACATGAGATGATGATGGTATTTGCGGGAGGATCATGAAGGGCTGATTCAAATAATAGTCCAATTCAAAGTAGATCCATTGAAAATAACGGGCATGGCTTACTTAGGTCCATTAATTTTAGTTGGTCCACTCTGATAATAACTTAGCTAGAACACATAATTTTTTTTGGAGTTACTTTGGACCACAATGTTTGTTGAGTTATGGTGTTCTGACCAGGATGCAACGTCAGGACGGAGTGCACATGCATGAAATCCTCTGCATGCGCGCTCTGCTGCTGGGCCGCCGTCGCTCCCACGGTGACTTTGCGAGCCACTGAATGAGCGGCAGCTCGTGGGGCTGCTGAGCGCGAGCAGTGGGCGTAAGGCCGTGCTGCTTTTCACACGTGGCAGCCCCACGAGCCGCCGATTGCTCCGCGGCTTGCAAGGTTGCCATGGGAGCAGCGGCGGCAGCCCCATAGCAGTGCTGGCAGGCAGGCCGTGGGGCGGAGTGGCCTCGCTCCGCAGCTTGCTCGCAGGCCGCCATGCAGGTTTGTGAGCAGGCTGCAAGGCGAGGCTGCCTTGCTCCGCGGCTTGCTCAGGGCCTGCCAGTGGGGCGGGGCGGGGCCGGCCCAAGTGTCACCCCTCCCCTGGAACACGGGGCGCCCTGCCCCCTACACCCCGTCCTCATTACGCCACTGGTTCTGACAAGCAAAATCAAAAGGAAGCAATTTAGTTTTTGAGACGTAATATTAATTTATAGATGGATGGATGAATAGATAGATAGCAGAATTTAAATGCAACTGCTCTAAATGTAACTGAACTCAATGGGACTGATTCTTCAGTAGTTGTGCATAGGATGGCAGCTTTGGGTTGTTTCTGTACTGCTTAACATTTTTGACAAAATCTCTAAGTGGTTTACAAAATACTGACAGCTCTCAACATGCACTGGAGTTTCATTCTAAAGACAAATTCATGTTTTCTCAAAACATTGGGTTCTAAGGTGGGTGGTATTTGCAAGGGTTTTATCCCCTGGACACCCATCCTCTTTATGCACCCTTTAATTTTTTAATTCCCCCAAGCACATAAAGCTGAATGCACATAAGTTGCAAGTTACTTGTATCACAAAGCATCACAAATCAAAACTGAAATATATGACTGAAAATACTGCCTGCTACTTGCAAGTCTGAATTCTGCATTCTGCATCTCAGTTATGCTTACTTTACCAAGGACAGTGTTAAATCTGAAAGGCTGTCTGTAGTTTGTTAAGGGTTCTGGGAACTGTAGCTCAGTGACAACTCCCAGGTTTCTCCGGGGACAGCCATGTGCTTTAAATGTATGGCATATATGAATCCTATGACTCAAGAGGCTGTCAGTTTCAGCAGGTCTCCTCTGAGTATAACTTAATAGCATAAGAAGAGGGTGCTGGATCATGCCCATGGCCCATCTAGTACAGTCTCCTGTTCTCACAATGGCCACCCAGATACTATTCTCTGTGGTTTCTGACCATGGAGGCAGAACATAGCCATCATGGCTAGCAGCCACTGATAACCTTATCCTCTATGAATTTGTCTAATCTTCTTTTAAAGCTATCAAGGCTGGTTGCCATCACTGTCTCCAGTAGGAGGGAGTTCCATAGTTTATTTATGTACTGCATGAAAAAGTACTTTCTTTTTTCTGTCCTGAATCTTCCAGCATTCAACTTCGTTGAGAGTCCACGAGTTCTACTGTACAGAGAGAGAGAGAATTCTTTTTCTCTATCCACTTTCTGCACACATGCATAATATTATTAACTGCTGTCATGTCATCTCTCAGCAGCCTTTTTCTACGATGAAACATTGTTCCAGTCCCTTGATCATTTGGTTGCCCTTTCCTGAACTATTTCCAACTCTACAATATTCTTTCTTAGGTGAGGTGAGGTGACCAGAACTGTCGTTTCCCGCATACCTTGCATAATTTTATATAGTGGTACCTTGGGTTACAAACACCTTGGCTTACAAACACTTCAGGTTACAGACTCCGCTAACCCGGAAGTAGTACCTCGGGTTAAGAATTTTGCCCCAGGATGAGAACAGAAATTGCGCACTTGCGGCGCGGCGGCAGCAGGAGGCCCTATTAGCTAAAGTGGTACCTCAGGTTAAGTGTCTTCAGGTTAAGAACAGACCTCTGGAACAAATTAAGTTCGTAACCCGAGGTACCTCTGCTATGCCACTTTTTACTCTCCTTTTCTCTAACCCACTGTTTTCAGCAAATTCAATCTCTGGAGGGAGGTGAGAGGATAACTATTATGTTTGTCTAAAAAATGATGCTTGTGTGAGTATTAGCAAATGAATCAGTCTCCTTGTTATTAATAAAGGAGCCACTGCTAGCACAGCTGGTTCATTGACTCCAGCAGCGATCCAAGCCTTGCTCAGTATGAGAAAAATGGCACCTTGTAATATTGTGACTACTGAAAAGGGAGGTCAGAGAACAGAAGGAACTGGAGGCTGTGTGTGTGCAGGTGTGTGTAGGCACAAAATCACAGCAAAGGGAGTCACAATGTCTTGGACTTGCCCTCTTAGATTAAAATGAGGACCATGCATAGATCCAAACTTTGTACTTAATTTACCCTGGGGATATAATCTGACTTGAAAATGTTTGTCCTTTTCCATGTTATGTACATTGCCACCCACAATATCACAGGTCTGCAGAAGTCATTCAACAGAATGACATTCTTAGGGTCACTTTCAAAAGTGGTGCTCAGTTTCATTCAGTCATTCGGGGTTGTTGTTTTTTAACCTACATGGCTGGCACATCAAGGCACCCTTAAGCTCCTTTTTCACATTTATAGCTTTTCTTTCCTCCTGTGAGCTCAAGGTGGCACACATGGCTTTCTTCCTCTCCATTTTATCCCGACACCAACCCTGTGAGGTAGGTTAGGCTGAGAGGCAGGGAGCGGCTCAAAGTCACCCAGTGAGCTTCATGGCTGAGTAAGGATTTGAACCCTAGTCTCCCAGGTCAGAGCCGAACACTCTAACCACCACACCCCTTCTTCCCCTTACAGCTTCCTGCTCAAACCAATCCTGTGTGTGTTCCTGATCCAAGATTTTATATTATTTATTTAAAATATTTTTGCCCTGTGTTTCAGCTGACAAAAAGGCTCCAGGAATGGCTTATGAACATCAACCAAAAGACAGACCCAGTGCTCAGGCTCCAACCCAAAAGGAATCATAGAACCATAGAATTGTAGCACTGGAAGGGACCCCAAGGGTCATCTAGTCCAACCCCCTGCAATGCAGGAATCTCAACTAAAGCATCCATGACAGACGACCATCTGCTTAAAAACATCCAAGGAAGGAGAGTTGGTGGGGGAGGGAGGTAACACTAGTTCTTTAGTTACAGAGTTCTTGTAATGACCCTCTGGAATAGAAAGAGCCTAAGGAGAGGAGGAGCCAAGAACTGCTGGCCTATCTCAGCTGAGTTGATGGGAAGGCCCTACTATCTTGCCTCTCCCTGTTTTAACTAGTGTATGAAATCATCAGCTGTAGCTTCATTCAAGCTGACAGACACCCCTGCGGTCAGAGCCATCCCCTCCAATCAAGCTCCAGGGCGCATCAATTAACTTGCACAGGTATCGCCTAGTCCTGAGGCTCAGCTGTAATCATGGAAATAGGAGAAGGGGATATAGCAGTGATGCATTACATATTCCGGTCATGGTATCTGAGGATTTATTTGGCTCCAAGTATATTTAAAGATCAGTAGAAAGCCTTGGGCGTATGTCAGTCAAATGAACTTAGGAAATTGCCACTGCCTTCCTGCTCTTGGTTTTGTGGAAAAGGCCAGGTAGGGTTGCTTTGCAGCTGACCCTCTAAAACAGCTGCATCGATTCATGAAATATGTGGGATGTAAGACAGAGCGGAGTAAGCTTAACATTTCACAGAGGTGCCCACCAAGGCACAGCAGTTGTTTTACTTTCCAGCATTACATTTGAATGTTGCTCTTCCTTCCACCAAGGAGCTTTGGGAAGTGGCTCAATGATAGAGCATCTGCTTTGCCTGCAGAAAGACCCAGGTTCAATCCCTGACATCTCCAGGTTTGGCTGAGAAAGATCTTTCTCTGAAACCCTGGAGAGCTGCTGCCAGTCAGTGTGGAGAACACTGATCAAGATGGGCCAAAGCTCTGACTCGGAATAAGGCAGCCTGCTATGCTCCTAGGTTATGCTTAGAGCTTGGCGGTCCTTTTTTTTTTTGAGGCTCGGGGCCTGCATGGGGAGAGGGGGGCTGAACTGGGTTGATGCAAGCAGAAAGGCAGATCTAGGGAAATAGGTCAGATTACAACACAGCAGGTCTATCCAAATAGAACAGGTCAAAGTCAGTCAGTCAGAGATCTGTCCAGGTATAACAAGTCAAGTTAAATCAGTTTGCTGCTGACTTAGTCACAGCAGATTCCAGTAAGCAGCGATCAGAACCATGGATAGCTCCACTGTACTCTTGCCAACTGAGCAGTAGAAACAAAATAAAAAATTCTTTCCAGTAGCACCTTAGAGACCAACTAAGTTTGTTCTTGGTATGAGCTTTCGTGTGCATGCACACTTCTTCAGATACACTGAAACAGAAGTAGAAAGCATACAGGTAGTTCTGCACCAGACTGGGGAAAAGACTAACTGGGAAAGAAACTGGTCACCCTAACAGTCCAAGTCCACTGCATACACACTGCTCATGGTGCAAAACTCAGAGGAGACTGATGAACCACGGGGAGAACAAATATGCTTATTTACTTCAATGTCCCTCCCCCAACTCTCTGAGATTAGAGTGGATTTACTTATTTATTTATGGTCTACCTCTCCATCAATGCTGTGCTGGACAAGCATATTGTCAAGGCAGCTATGGCAATAGCTCACCTCACCAAAAGTGTGTGGGATAATGTGATGCTAATACCAAGATGAAGCTCTACCTGGCTTGCGTGTTGAACATGCTGCTTTATGGAAGTGAGTTGTGGACAACGTACAACTGCGAGGAGCAATACCTTAATGCCATCCATATGCATTGCATCAGGAAGATTTTGGGCATCACATGGCAGGATGGAGTCTCAAACAAGATGTGCCCTCCCAAGCCCACATTTGCAGCATGTTCTCATAATGCCACTTGCTTGCAGGCTGAAGGATGGAGAGATGTCTGTGTATAAATCTAAGACTTTTGTGTGGCTGAAATGCTTCCTACCGTACAAAGGTAAGAGTCACACCTGCTGCTCCACCCACTTTTGCCTCTGGCCCTGCCCACTTCTGGCAAGTGGCCCCCAGAAAGCTTACCATGGGAAAATGTGGCCCTAGGACTGGCAAATGTTTCCTACACCTGAGGTACAGAGGTGCACTATCAGACAATCAGCTGATGAAATAATTACATGCTGTAGGGGTGTGTGTGTCGTAAAATACCAAATTCTGCAATTAATACAGCTACAGAAGTTGAGTGTCTCTGCATTCCTGTGACACCAGGAGTGGTCAGTGATCAGATGTGCTGGAGGGCTTGAAGCTGAGACACAGACCTGCCATTCCAATGCGTGTCTCTTTAAAACAACAGCCTCCCCAGCCTGTGACAAGGCTCTGCATTGGCATGTGTATGACTTTAATTTCATGGAGGCAGGGTTCACAGTATGAGGCTGTGTGGTCTTGCCAATAGCTAGCTTGAGCAGAGAACTGAGCCCAAAAGTAATTACACCAGGCTGTGGGAAACAGGGGGAGGAGCAGGGTCTCTCTAGATCTATCTGCTTATATTGCTGTGAAGGGCAGATTCCATTGAATCCTGGATTTTTGAAATGGCCCTTCCAGAAAAACAGCTTTCCCCAACTCAGTGCCCACCAGATGTTTGCAGGACAACCTCTCTTCTGCCCCAGATGGAGAGAGGCAGATTGAGAAAGGCTGTCATGGATCTTCAATGGCACTGGGCTCCATGAGTCTTCTTTAGGGAATAGAGAGGGTGCTATGCTGCATCTACAGAGCAAAAAAAAACTTTTTGGTACCAGCTAAAAACATTTCTGTTTCCAGACGTGCAAAGTTGGTTTGTTTTTTAATCTGTAGTTTTGAATGTATATTTTTAACTGTTGGTTTTATTTGTTTTGCCCCCCCCCCAGGACATTTTAAATGTATGTTTACATTTTTGTGAACTGCTTATAGGCTTTATTTGCAGCTAAGTGGTATATAAATTTTGCTAAATGAAATAAATAAATGCTACGCACCAGACATGTAATGAATGTGAAGTGCTTGCAACACTCAACAGTGTTATATACAAATGCAAATACTTCTAAATAGTATTTATAATCCCTCAGAGATGTTCAGCTGGCATAGCTGGGAAGCAATTCTCATTTGCCTGAAACCCCAGAGTCAATGCCTATTAGACAACAGTAGGCTAGAATAGAGGGGGCAATCTCTGGCCTCCCATTGGCCATGGGGGCTGGGCTGATGGGACTTGGAGTCCCTGGACACCATAGCTAATATAAGACCATTCATGCTAAGTTATGTTGGCGAAGCTTTTTCCATCGCTTTATCTCCAAGATGGAAAACATTTCAGTTGTTACCATCATGCCTTTGAACAAATCTATGGTGTGAGCCATGGAGTACTGTGTATACTTCTGGTTGCTGCATCTAAATATGGCCAGATAAATTATCAAGGGAATGGAGCATCTCCCCTATGAGGAAAGGTTGCAGCAAGTAAAAAAGTAGGCAAGAGATGACATGAGAGAAATTTGTAAAAATATGCATGGCATGGCGAAAGTGGATGGAGAATTTTTCTCCCTCTCTCATAACACTGAAAGTCGTGGATATCCAATAACACTGAATGTTGGAAGGTTCAGGACAGATGAAGGAAAGCTCTTTTTTACTCAGTGCAAAGTTATACTGTGGAACTTATTTCCACAAGAGACAGTAATGGTCACCAACCTGGATGGCTTTAAAAAAGGATTGGACAAATTCATGGTGGAGAAGGCTATCAGTGGCTGCTACCCACAATGGCTATGCACCGCCTCAACATTCGGGGTGGTAGTGATTCTGAATACCATTTGCTGGAATACCACACGGTGGGAGAGTGCACTTGTGCTTCAGTCTTACTTGTGGCTTTCCCACAGGCATCTGGATGGCCACTATTTTGCAATGCTCCCACAGATATGAACTGCACATTGGCACTCTCCTCCTTGGCTCTCTTCCAAGAATGACCAGCTTTCCTGCATTCCTGCAGAAGCATCTGGACCTCCTTGAGCTCTTTTCAGACATGATGCTTGGAAAGCACGACCCTGCAAATACCAGCCAGGTGCTAAACTTTGCATTGTTCCAGGGACCAACCACCCCATCTGTGTCAAGCTTGGCTCAGCCTCCTTGCCTTCCACACTCCTCAGCTGGCATGGTGCTGCCTGCACATATGGGCACACACAGGAGGCAGTGCCAAGCCTGTGCAGCAGAGATGACATTGTTCTGCTAAACAAGGGGTGGGACACCATTCATGAATGTCAGTGCAAGCTCCTCAGCCAAGGCACTACACTCTCCAAGTTGGACTGTGTTATCAGGGAATTGCCATTTTGGATTGGCTGGTTTCTTCTTCTGGCTAGACACCTTGGTTTTAACTAGCTTTATCAGAGCTCACTGTGCAGGCATTATCTGGTGACAATATTTATCTCTATGCCCTGAAATGCCTCAGCAGCTGTTGGCTGCACATTAGGCTGCAGGGTGTGCCCGGATGGGATTTGTTTCCACCCCACCTTCCTGTTTGGCACTTACCAAATGTGTGGTATTTTTCTATGATAGGGGCAGAGGGGAACTTTGGAAAGAAGGGCATATTTTAAAAGCCTATCAGCCACTATTTCCTTACTATACTTCACTACATAAATCTCTGCTGGGGTTCGCTCACCAAATGGTACTTGCCCCAAACTTGGATCTTGGCACCCAGGGAATCCTCCTTTTAAAATAATCTATATTTCCTTGTGACCAAGTGGGAGGGCATCTACAAAAGGCTCTGCTTCACTTTCTTCCTGACTTTTCAAATTATCAATTAAAACAAAGTGTAGCCCTGAGTTTACACATGACAAAACTTCAAAGCAGCCAATCTGTCACTTGGGCAGTTTGCACAAGCCATTTTGCTTCATTTCTTTTATTCATAAAATGTATAAACTACCGTTCAACCTGCACCAATTCCAGGGTAGGTACAACTCTTTTTTTTGTAATCCAGTAAGAGAAAACAAAAAACACTCCAGTTCTTAAAACACCTGCAAATGGTTTTCACTCTTGTGAGTTTCCTGGTCTCATTGGATCATTACTTGTGCCAGAGGCAGCTTGTGTGACATTTTCCCCAAAGCCTGCAGACTCAGACTGTATCTGAGATCAATTATGCCCATCAAAACTAATGACAGGTCTTACCTCTAGGCACAAAAATTACCTGTTGCCTGATCCTATACATGTTTGCTCAGATCTCAGACTCACTGTATATATGTGGACAAGTATATGCAAGGCTGAAATTTTGCTTGTTTATATTTGCAATGGCCCATGTAGAGAAGTGGATTTTGCCTTTGGGCCTAGTCAATCTGTATGCATATTAGAGACAGGAATGTTTTTTGTTTTTTTTTGACGCTACAGCCATGCCTAGATTGTTTCAGGTCCCTAGCTCTGGCTGAACACATCTCCCTCCCCCAGTATAATATGTTGGGAAAAGCTTTATTTATGAAATGCCTGCAGGTCAGGGTTCTCTTAAGGAGCCCAGGAAAGCAATGAAAACGAGAGTCTTGCAACTCTTACTCCGTGAATCTGCAAATTTATCATTTCCTCCCCCTTAAGATTCCACATCAGTTTGTGTTTTTGTTTTTTTAAAAAACAAGTCCTTGTGAAAGTTCACTGGCATTTTAAAGTGAAATTATGCAATTTTGCCTAAAATACCCATTTTTACAAATAAAATTTCCCTTCTGTAAGGGCAAATTATGCCACAGAATGCCAAGTTTTGTATGCCAAGAACTCTGAAAAGACAATTGAAGTCCAAGATTTGAAACCAGTATTGTTCTCTCAATTTTCTGCTAATAAATATTATGAATAGCTTTTCCTTTAGATAAACGCAACTCAAGTTCTCTACAGGTCTGATAGTTTTCTACATGGTCAGTATTCCTCTCATATGAAGAGATAATTGCTCCAATGTTCTTCCAGTCTTTTGAATCTGTTTCTTGTAGAGTTGATGCACCATTTTCTTTTGCTGAACAACTTGTAGCAAAACAACAACAAAACGAAAAACAACCCCACATATTTTGAGGCTGAATATATTGACACTTCTTCACCATTTGCTGATCTGCCCATGTAGTGCAGAAGATGCCAAACAATGCAAAGCAGATACCCATGGCAGAGACCCATTCACTGACCGGGGAAAGGTCATTGGAACAAAAATGAAATGTATTTAATTATGACCCTAGTGGCCCCTTCCAACTCTACAATTCCATGATTTCCAGAAAGTGCAAATAGTGGGACTTGTCACTTCTCAACAGGAATGCTGTTCCACAAAACAGAAGCAGCCACACTGAAAGCCCTGCTCTGAGTTACTGTGGGTGGACCTTTTATGAGCAAAGCATATCCTCTGCCACTGAGCTACAGAAACATAAAGAGATCACCAAGGATAGCACACGATATCAATCTCACACCAGTTACATTGGTTATCAGTAGGGGTGTGTGCATCAGTTTCAGACAAATTGTGAGCCAAAGGGGGAAAGATCTGGGGCTTAATCAGGGTGGTCTAACACATGGCCCTCATGGCCTTTTTGGTGGCCCTTGGCAACATATGATGCCCCCCATCCCTCCTACTGCCTTCTGAAAGCCAGATAAGGAAGCGCTGGGCTTTGGGAAGGAGGTGTGAGGGCTCTGATAGGGTCCTAGAGTCCTCCCACCTTCTTCCCAAAGCATTGTTGTTGTTCGGTCATTCAGTCGTGTCCGACTCTTCGTGACCCCATGAATCAGAGCATGCCAGGCACACCCATCTTTCACTGCCTCCTGCAGTTTGGCCAAACTCATGCTAGTCGCTTCAAGAACACTGTCCAACCATCTCATCCTGTCATCCCCTTCTCCTTGTGCACCTCCATCTTTCCCAACATCAGGGTCTTTTCTAGGGAGTTTTCTCTTCTCATGAGGTGGCCAAAGTACTGGAGCCTCAGCTTCAGGATCTGTCCTTCCAGTGAGCACTTCTTTAAGGATGGATACATTTGATCTTTTTGCAGTCCATGGGACTCTCAAGAGTCTCCTCCAGCACCATCATTCAAAAGCATCAATTCTTTGGCGATCAGCCTTCTTTATGGTCCAGCTCTCACTTCTGTACATTACTACTGGGAAAACCATAGCTTTAACTATACAGACCTTTATCCAGCACTTTTCCAGCTTTGGGAAGGAGGCGGGAAGGCTGGGGAGGGATCAAATGTTGGCCTCACTCCCCCACCCAATGCTCAACAAGGCAGTGTGCAGCCCATAGGTTTTGGGTTACTCTTGTGGTCTACTAGGTATGAAAAGTTGAACTGCTCTGCTCCAGATGTTGTTCGACTCCACACCCATCATTGCTGACCATTGACTATGCTGGCTGGGGCTGATGGGAGCTGGCATCCCACAACCTGTATAGGGTGTCACATTGACTTCTCATCCTCCTAATCACTGAGTGCCATTGCTTCAAGTTTCCTGTATCTGCCTTCCCAAGGAAAAGAGCTTCACAGTAGTATTCCAGGAAGCACTGGCAGAGGAATAGGGGGGTGGGGGAGCGCACCACCCCCTGCAGTGCGATCCCAGTGGGGTGCCATTGCGGCTGCCCCCCCCCCGCCTGCACTGGGAGCCACGCCTCCCAGGTGGTGCACTATGCCCCCAGGACGTGCGTCACGCCCCCAGGATGTGCACCACGCCCCTGTGGGCGGTGCGCCATGCCCCTGGGACACACACCAGCCATGCCCCCACCTGCTCTCTCACCCCCCCCCCCCGGTGCCGGAGCATGAAGCTCCACCACTGCCAGGAAGTATTAGCTTTTCACAAGAAAGACGGAGATAATTTATTAGACCATAAAGGCAGCAAGCAAGCTCTTCTCAACTGTAAATTATTTACCAATAAAGATATTAAGTTATTACAGGCCCTTAAATAATTTAATCAAGTGTCAGTAAAAAAAAAAAAACTGAGAGTGGAGGCTGCCACAAGGAAGGAGCAGTTTGAGAAACCACAGAGACTGGGGCCCATTCCTAAGGACATAAGATGTGCCTGGTTTCTGGGTCAGGCCAAGGCCCTTCTAGTCCAGCATTCAGTTTTCACAATGGCCAGCCAGATGCCCCCTTGGGAAGCCGGCAAGCAGGAGCTGAGCACACCAGCAACTCTTCTCACTTGCAGTCCCCAACAACTTGGAATGGGATACTGTTAAAAGAACAGGCAGGCAGAGGTGCCAACTTGGGCCCCAGACTATGGGTGCCCAATGGCGCACGTGACATGACATGGTGACATCACATTGCGACATGACATAATGGCATCATGTCGTGTGTGCATGCTGCTTGATGCCCGCCCACCACCACTGCTCTCCAGTGCCACTGCAGTGACTGGGCCGGGGCTTCCACCTCTGCTGTAGGGCCTCTGCTATAGGAGAGTTGTAGGTAAGGCAGTGGGTGGTGGCAGTGGAGGCTGGGCACCCACAGTGAAAAATTTGTGGACATCAAAGCACCCAGGGCCTCCTGGAGTTGCGGCCTGTGCGGGCAGGGGACCCCTAGTTCCTCTGATCATACACAGTTGTTTGTCTGTTGGCTGCAGCTTGGTGGTAGAGCATCTGTTTTGCACACAGAAGGCCCATGGTTCAACCCCTCAAGTCTCCTGGTACGGGTTGGAGTGGGAAGATCCCTGCCTGAAAACTTGGGGAGCAGCTGCCAGTCAGTGTAAACAATACAGAGCTAGATGATGGTGCAGTGGTCTGACTTGGTAGAAGTCAGCTGGGCTTGTACAGTGTGTGTGATTTTAACCATTGCCTGACAGACAGAAGTGCAGCGAAATGCTGTGATGATGGGGAAGCTGCACATTGTGATATTCTGCCAGCCTTGAAAACTTACCAATGAAAAGCATAGCTCTAGAAAGGAAAGAGTAACCTTTTATCTTCTTGCCCACAGTGTTGTCAGATTTAAAAAGCGGGCCCTGCAGCTGTGCTTTTAATGGCCAAGTGGCATACAGCTTCAGCTGCGGACCTCTATCCACCCAGCTGCTCTTAAAGGGAAAGGAACAGCGTGGAATGTGACTTCTGGTCAGTTGGCAAACGCACCTACAGAGGGCAGGCGCGCCCCTAGGAGAAGGTGCCCTCTGCACATCAACAGGTGGCCCCTTTCCCTCCTGTAACTTCACCTGTTGCACCTTTATGCGGTACAATAGCGGGACCACAACGGTACAATGACTTCCTTCCTTAAGGAGGGGGGTTCTCTGGGGCCCTGAAGGCCGCTTTCTCGCTCTGTCTTTGGAGAGAGGCGGCACCGTTCGCCGGCTTCTTGGGGCAGGAGCTTTGGTGGCCCAGGCTCCTTTAAGAGGAGCAGCAGCAGCAGCTGCAGCAGCAGCAGCAGCACTAAGACGTCGGGGTCTTTCGTTTTTCTCTCCCCTCCCTCCCCGTCACCCACAGAGGCGTGCAACGGCAGCGGATCCGATTAGCGGGGAGGCCAGGCGGCGGCAGCGGCGGCGGCAGCGGGATGGCGGACGGTAGGCGGTGCTGGCGGCTGGCGGAGTTGCGGTGGCTGCTTCTGCTACACCGGCTCCTTCTCTTGGGAAGCGGCGCTGGGGTGCAACAGTAGCCTTGACCAACAGCCTAGCCTTGTAGCGGCCGGCGGAGGCGCTGCTCCTGCCGCCGCGAAGCCGCACCGCGCCTCTGGAGATGCCCCTGCAGTGGAGGCGCCCTCGACGCCGCCAGGGTTGATTGAGCTAGCGAGCGAGCGCTGGGACCGGCGGCGGCGGCGGCCACTAACTGGAAGGAGGCTGGCAGCCTGAGCCCCGGCGTCGCCGCACAGCAATGGCATGCAGCCCCGCGCGAAGGGGAGCGGGGAACCGGACGAGGAGGAATAGCAGCAGCAGCAGCAGCAGCACCGGGCGGCGCTCGCTCGCGGCCGGACACCGCGCCTGCCAGGTAGGCTGCCCGAGAAAAGCGCGCGCCTTTCAGAGTCGGCGTCTCCTAAAGGCTTGCCCCTTGCTATCCTTGCTGCTTTTAGTCTGCCTCTCCGGACGCGGGGAAGGGGGAGCGAGAGGGCAAATCTCTCTCGGGACAGCTCAGCCAGGACGTGGCTTATGTTTTATATCTCGTGGGCCCTTTTCACCCGAGAGGCAGTCACGCTTTTGGGGAGGCAGGGACCCACTGCGAAGAGATTTTTTTTTTTGGCCACGATCCTGTGCATGCTTTTTACTTGGCGAGGAAGCGTGAGTGGGATTTGCGCGCTGGATGAAAGGCGGCGATTCCCCTCCGTTCCCGGGCTGGGGATGCGCTAGGATAGAGGAGCCGACGGGACATCAGACTATAAATCCCGCGTAGGATAGCGCTGCAAACCAGGTTGGGTTTTCGGTGGTAATGTTGTGCCTTTGTAAGGCTCTCCTTGCCTTGTGAAGTTACGCTTCACTGCCCCCGGAGGGTATCGCTCAGAGGCTGGCGTCCTTCCTGCCCCCTTTACAAGCGAGGCTGTAGCGCTGTAGCTCTGCACATTATCCTGGGGGGCATTCTTCCCTATGGGAAGATTGAACAAGGTCACGTCACCTGTGGGTGCTGTGGTGGGCCATGGGGTGCGCGGTGCGAGGGGCGGCCACAGGAGCTGTTCCTTGCAGCGCATCGCCTGCTGACCCTGTGGGGTACGATCCTCCCGGAGAAGCCCACCCGGAGAAGTTAGACCCGTCGCAGTGAACGGGAGCTGATGCGCAAGAGTGCGGGGGCGTGCGGAGGAGAGCGGTGGGGCTTCCGCAGGAGGGTTAAGCGCCCACCGTCTCTGCAGACCTGTGGCTCTTCTCTTGTTGTTGACATCCAAAGGAATCCCACCGCCCAGACCTACCAAAGAGTTACCGCGTCAGCTGATTCCTCGGAAAGTAAATCCTTTCCTCTCCAAGAAGCCTTGCCTAGGTTTTTCAGGCATCCAGGCACCCCATTAAAAGAGAGGGAGCAAGGAAAGTGCCTGACAACCTCCTGGTGCCGCACCGTAGGACTAATGTAACTTAACTCACAGGGCTGTTGCTGCGATTAAATGGGGAGCGAGGAGAACAGCATATACAGAAGTGGGGCAGTGAACCCCGGAGTTAACATAGCTGGATTGTCAATGAAATCTGGTATCTTTGCCTCGGCCGCCTGGCGGAGCTAAGATCGCTTTGTGGTTTTGAGTATTTGCAACTTTTTAAACGCTTAAGGCCCTACCTTTCTCCAGCAAGCGTGTACCTGAATGCTGCCTGTGTTCGTGTGTATGTGTTCAAGGCAAAAGCACTGCAGGCCAAAACTGCTATTTAATTAAAGGGTTTTACTTTTAAACCCACTTTTTTACCTCCCTCGGGACCTGCAAACGTGCCTTGAGCGCACCAACAACAGTAAAAGCAACACCTTTGACGCCTAGCCAGCCTCGAGTGGCGTTTCACAGACACGGATGGCCTATCGCCGGTGTTGGTGGTGCTGAGACAGAGTGCCATGTTCGGAAAGGCTTCCGTGGGGCAGGTGGCCCCAGCAGTATGCACACAGACACAAAAGAAGCTGCTTTATGGAGTCAGGCTGATCGGTTTGTTAACCCAGGACAGGCAACAGCTCTGCAAGGTTTTAGGCAGAGGGGGGCGGGGTTTTTCCCCAGCTGCCCAATATCCTCCCCCGGGCAATGCTGCTGGCGAGTGGCAGGGGGAGAGTTGCATCGAGGACTTTATGCATCCAGAGAAGTTGCTCTGCTACAGAGCAACATTCTCTTCCCACCCCTGTTCTCTTCCCTCCACCACAAAACCTGCCTTTTCTCTTGGAAGCGCCTTCCTCGTGCTGTGAGCACCTAAGAACAACAGCCTGGGAATCAGCCAGTGCACATTCTGCCCTGCTGCCACGCACCTCTGGAGCGCAGCACCATTCCTGGTGCTTCCTCGGAGGTGCCAACTGCGGACCTTAACCCAGAGGGCCGTGCGCAGTTTGGCACTAGTGAAGAACACCAAGAGCGCCTAGAAGTAGATTAGGACTAGCCTAGTTGTTCTCCCCTGGTTGACTCGCAAGGATAGAGCAGCAGCAGCAGCAGCAGCAGGGGACCACGGAACAACATCTTCTCTGATTTTCCAACAGAACGTTGACCCTGTGTTGATCTCGGTTACTAAGCGATGCAAGCGACTGATTTTCTTTAATTGGGTTGAGAGTTAGAACTGGTGTCGGAATGTGCGATCCTCTGCTGGCACGTTACTACTTGAATCGGTACTGGAACGGATCCAGTCTCTCTGTGGCTGGTGCTTTTTCTCGGAGGGGAGCTGAACGTTTAGATCCAGTTTAGTTGTTGCTGAGTGACCACAGGCGCAGGGTGATTTTTCTAACTGCCGGGAGGCACGCCACAATGGAACTCTTCCTCCCAGGCAGAAATGGAGAGAGCTTTTTTTGTCATTTGCCATCCTTCATCTCTCTCTCTCTCTCTCTCTCTCTCTGTATATCTCTTCAAGGGATAAGTGCCAGCTGCAGAATTGTTTTCAGTGAAGGGCATATGTTGAGGGGTGGAATATAAGCATGTTTTCTCAAATTGTACTGAAACAGGGTGGGTGCTTCATGCAGTCAGTAGCTGACACACTGACGATGTGGAAGAAATAATTACAACAGAGATGTGTAAAGGGTGTGAGTATACATGTGCTTGGCTTCAGATGGCTGTGCACACTCCATGCATTTAAAGCAACCCCCCCCCCCCAATCCTGAGAATTGTAGTTTAGCTCTCACAGTGCTGCAACTCCCAGCACCTTTAACAAACTACACTTCTCAGGATTCTTTGTGAGGTGGAGAAATGTGCTTTAAATGTTTGGTGTGTACACAGACCAAGACACACAATTTCTCATCTTTCAGTGGCAACTGGGAGAGAGCACAAGAATCTGCCTTAGCATGCAGCTCCCAGACGACCCATTTGTTGAACATTCATCCCAGTACATTTGCGGGGAGATTAGACTATTTAATGAGCTTTCCTTCTGATTTGTTTGTGGGATACATCAGATGACATTGTGTCAAAGCAAATGTAAACCCACACTTTCTAGTGCAGTTCCCCATCACTTTCCTTACTGCAAAAAGTCAAGTCTTCTGGGGAAGCGGGTTTGCTGTGCAAGACCTTCTAAGCATTGCACAACAACATGAAACTTGCAGTATGTGATTGAATCCATCAGAAAACTGAGACGGTTTGCTTGTGTCCTGAGTCAGACTACCGGTACTTGTCCATCTTCAGGCACTCATGTGGGGGCCCTTCCAAGCATCATAGTTCCCTACGATGAGCTTTGAGTTCAAATTGCACTCTAGCCAAGAGCTCATTGGGTGCCCTTCAGCAAGCCCTTAAGCATTTCTTCCAGCCTCAGTCTGTAGTATAGGGAAGATTATTCTCTTCTGTGTGACAGCAATGGAGGCTGGTCTATTAGGGCAAAGGGGGACTGCCCTCGGCCAATCTCCACCTGCTTGCCTTCTTTCTTAGAACTAGTCCAGTGGGTGTCTCTGGCTGCCATTTGTTCCAGCACCACCTTCTGTTGGACTCCCTACCCTGCTGCCCTACCAGTTCAACTGATGCTTCTGTTTCATAAAGTGTGTTAGAGGGATTGTTCAGATAATGTTGACAAAGGGCTCTGAATGCTGGAGGAAAAGCACTGGGAATATCCCTTATATCAGGGATAGGAAACCTGTGGTCCTCTAGATGTTGGTCTCCAACCTGCCTTAGCCTTAGCTAGTGAAAGGGCGATGGGAATTGTAGTGCAACAATGGGAGGATTGCGGGGTCCCCAAACCCTGCTTTATATAATCATTGCCTATCAGGAACTTCATCAAGAAGCAGAAAGGACCCACCACTTTTGCAACCCCTCTCCTTTCTTCCAAGAAGAGTTTCTTCCAGCTCTCTTGTTTTGGACGTAGCTCTGGGATATGGTAAATGAAAGTATACTGTCTCTGAATGTATCTGAAGAAGTGTGCATGCACACGAAAGCTCATACCAAGAACAAACTTACTGGAAGGATTTTTTTTATTTTGTATTTTGTTTTGTCTCTGAATGTGAAAGCTCTGTTTAGTTATCATAGCTAATTGATATGCCTATCTAAAGAAATCAGCCTAAGCTTCTACCCATCACTATACCTTGTTTCAGTGGGTTCCACAAGTTAATGACATGCATTGAGAATTTCCTCACTCACTGTTCTGAACCTACTGCCAATCAGCTTGATGTCCTGCTTTCCCCAATTGATGTGTCTCAGGGAAGAAATTTGATTCAGTCTGCATTTGAAGCTGAATCTTATGAAATTATCACTTAACCAATACATAGCCATCCTTTGAAACCCACAGTTATCTAAATGCTGGAAACAGTTCTCTGACTAAACGTTTACAAAAATGCATAGATTAGGGAACGTGTGCATAAAATGCTGATATTGGTGAAAACGACATACTTGAATTCATTATATTGGGGGAGATGGCTTGCAAAAATGTCTATTTTAGTCAAGCCGCATACAAAAATGGGTTTTATTAGGAAAGAATCACACTACAATTCATTTGTTGTTGTTGTTTAGTCATTTAGTCATGTCCAACTCTTTGTGACCCCATGGACCAGGCACTCCTGTCTTCCACTGCCTCCTGCAGTTTGGTCAGACTCATGTTGGTAGCTTCGAGAACACTGTCCAACCATCTCATCCTCTGTCATCCCCTTCTCCTTGTGCCCTCAATCTTTTCCAACATCAGGGTCTTTTCCAGGGAGTCTTCTCTTCTCATGAGGTGGCCAAAGTACTGGAGCCTCAGCTTCAGGATCTGTCCTTCCAGTGAGCACTCAAATGCAGATTGCTGCAGAAATGTGTGGAACTGAATTTAAGATTGGAAAAAATGAGAAACTGAGAGAACTAAAACCAACAGATTTTTCTGTCCCAAGACAGAACTGTGAGAAGCTGTGTTGTGAGAAGCTGGAGCTGTAATATCCATCTCTCGTGTAACCCTGGGGCAGAAGATGTGTGTTGTTGTCCACAATGCCTGGAGGGCACCAGGTTAAGGAAGCCTGGCTTGTTCTAAGATGGAAAGGAAAACGGAAAGGAAGAAAATGAGGATGGAGAGAAGGAGGCGCAAGGTCCCTTGCAAATGATGAGGCAAAGGGAATGTTGGTCTAATGAACCTCAACACCTGAGATGTGTGTTTTCATGGCCCACACTATTCCTGTGAATATAATTATTTGCAACTGTTTTTCATACTGAGTTTTAAATTGCTGCAGCTCAACCAGGAACCTGCTGGTGGAGGGTGTTGGGTTGTAGAAGGCTGACCTGGGTTTTGTATACACTCCTGCAGCCACTGCATTCCCACCACTGGTTTGCACACACACCACTAGCCACAACCCATATTAATCCTGCAGCTTCTTGAGAAATACTGTGTTTTGATGTGGTTTCCTCCCAAATCATGTTTGATCTGAATTGAAAATGTAAGCCATGTAGAATCAGAGAGTTGGAAGGGAACACAAGGGTCATCTAGTCCAAGCCCCTGCAATGAAGGACTCTTTTGCCCAACGTGGGGCACAACCCATGACCCTGAGACTAAGCATCTCATGCTCTCTACAGACTTAAGCTATTTCCAAAGGCATCCATGCCCTCTCTCAGCCTACCGATGTGGACCGACAGAGGGTGACTTGGAGACACAATGTGTGTGTTGGGTGGGGAGGGGGAGGGAGGGAGGAAGAGTAATGACCGCACTGCATTTTAAGATGGCAAGGTGTTCACAGCTTCAGCCCTTCATTCACATGGGGTTTCTCTAGCATTGGGAAAGTGTGGGTCTTTAGATGAATGCAGGCAGCAATCAAAGTTTCGTATGTAGGAGAGGCAAGAGGGGTCCTGGGTTCTTGAAGCACGATCTGGGGAATAAAGAGCCCTGACGAAACAGCAGATTGTAACCTCATATTCTCCTGTTGAATGCCTCATGGGTGATCTGCAGCTGGTAAGATGATACAGATATATTGTTTATGGGTATCTTTATTTCTTCTTATAAAAAAAAGCCCATCCTTGTGAGCAATGGGAATCTGCTCACATTTGTCCCCCGGAGTTCGTGCACACAACATAGGAAATGAAATCGCTTACCAATTAACTTCCAGCAGAATTTTGCATGTGGGTCTGTCTTGGGGATGAGGCAAGTATCGGAGGAAGGCAGCTAAATGCTTTCTATGAATCTGGAGCCTGTAGCCATCTTTTGGGATGTGTGTCTGCATTGGTATTAAAAGGGGCAGCTGGAATAGGCTTAGCAGAGGCTGTAAATAAATGAATAAACAAAACACACATGCCCTGCAGCACAGGTGACAACAGCAGGCCCTTTTCTGGATAAATACATGACTTTGTTTACACTGGAGCAGGAGCCCTTTCCTTGTTTTGCTTACCAGTGGAAGGTAATTGAGGGAATGTTCTCTTGTTACTCACAAGAATGGAGTCTGACTTGAAAGGTGAATTTAAAGGACATCACTGTTGAAACACATGTAGTTGCAAATGGGAAGAAAACAGTCATTGAGATTGCTTTCCTACAGAGCCAGAGCCTGATAATGATTCATCATTAAGGCAATCGGAGTCAAAATGGAGTGGCCAGGATTTAATCAGCTGGAAAATATATATATGTAGAGAGAGAAAAGCCTATTCAGAGCAGATTGAGGCTGTGCATGTGTGAGCTTGGACTGATGCAGTGAAGGGGCAAAATTGGCAGTGTAAGGTGTTCAGTTAACCTCCCTGATATAACGGCAGATGCTACTGTCTGTTTTCCTAAGATGGCAAGTGGCTTATTTGGCTGTTAATGAAAGGCTCAGAAATCCCAGTCCCAGTATTTTGGCCATTGGCACCAGTTGGGTGTGCCTTGAAGGCTGTGGCTTGTACACTGCAGAGTTTGGATGGCACATGCACACAAATGCCCAGCAGTGCTTTTTGTGGTGTTGTCATTTTGATGGAATGAGCTACACCACCAATGGTTGCTTTGGCTCAATGTGGCATGGCTTGGAAAGGTGCATTCCATCTGGGAGCCTGTGCTGTGACTCTTCTTTATGCAAGCATGAGAGGACAGCTGACTTCCCCAAGAGTCTTCCTACTGGACTGAATTACCTGTTGGAGCTCTTTGGTATGCAGAGTAAGCAGCGTCTGGCTTGTGAATTTTGATTACATTAGAGAATAGACTTGTTGAAATCACAGAAAAACAGATGCTTGTAGAGTAAGAAAATAATAAAGTAGTTTATTGCAGAAAATATATATCTTAGATATAAAAGGTTTTTGTTTCTAAGCTAACTAATCTAGAGAAGACATAGGCAGCCATGCCTGCTTCTATGTACTCAGAGGATAGATTTAAGATGATCTCATTTTGAAGTCCAGGAGAGAAATGTGAGGAGGAGGAAGTTGTAGACAGGATGAAACCCAAGACATATCTGTCTAAACATCAAAGAGATAGGGAGGCAAGCTAAGGGGTCAAAGCTACAGGGATAGTTTGGGAATCTGGAGGGTGCTTACCCTTTCCTGCATTAATCCCTCATCTGCAAGCTGAGTTGTACAAAAACTTCAAATACAATCTAGAAAATGGATAAAGAAGACAACAGAAGAAGGGAAAGAAATTGGAGCACCAGGGGTAAACCAGGGGCAAGAATTCAAGGTGGAGTAATTTTTCAATTCAAGGAAATGCAAGAAATGTGGGCCCTGTCATTTCCATGACAGCCAAGAAGTTGGAGCCTGATTCTAAGCATGCTTACTTGGGAGTAAGTCCCAAGTGGGTGTGCAGAGGATTGCAATTAGCACCGAACAGGAGTCCAGCCTTAGCAAAAAAATCACACTCCTTTTCTTTGTGTGGGATATGTGAGCTGTTGACCAAATCAGTTACACTGTGTGCCTTTTTCATTGCCCCTTATCAGCTTCATCTGGGATCGATGACTGGCCAAGAAGCCTATAATTACCTGGGTCTAACTGCTTTGGCCTTTTTGAAATACTGGCAGTGCATCTTCTTCCCTGCCCTGCTTGCAAAGTCTAACTGGGGATTTGCATTGAGATTCTGGAGTTCCAGGGGGGAAAGGCAATGCAGGGACCCCTTTGCCGAGGTGCAGTAGGCAGGTGTTGTGTGTCACATGTTTCACACTGTTGCCAGCCTGCCACTAGCTGAATGCACAAGGCATCCTATGCCACCTATGAAATTGCATGTGTATATACAAAATGCCCTAATGGGAAGCCCCCAAGCCTGACCTGAGCACAGCACTCTCCCCTCCTGAGGTTTCCAGCAACTGTAATTCAAAAATATGGAACGTTCTGTAAGCAGGGGAAATGGACAGGCTTCCTCTCTTGCTTTCAGCCTGCCTGTGTACTTCATATTCACTTATAAGGGCATCTATTCATGGGTGGGCAGACCCATCCAGTTAGTTCATACTTCCTCTCTGGGAAGGGACCCATGGGGAGCTGCTTAGCCTGTAAGACACAGAAGGTTAGCCTGGCTGCTGGATCAGGACGCAGGGGGCCCATCTAGTCTAGCATCCAGTTTTCATGGTCACCAAATGGATGCCCTAATGGGAAGCTTGCAAGAAAGTAAAGACACTGAAAAATGCCCAAAAGTGTCAAAATTTCCTGTCTGCTGGCTGGTCACTCCTTTCTGTTAGAGAGACTGATAGCCCACAGGGATCAGATGATAGCAGGAAATCTCTCTGGCCAGGTTTGCATGTCACACTATACCATGTTTAACTTTAACCATAGTAAATGTTAACTATAATTGAAGCTGACATGCCTGGCAGCTGATCACTTACTTAAACCTTGGTTTATCACAACATGGAATAGTTAAAGCACCAGCAGGAGCAGGTGAGCCTTGATTGTGGTTTCAATATTTTGCTGCTCTTCAATTTGGGCTCTGTAGATTTTGGATGGTGGGTTCCATCCAGTGGAGACTGTTAACTGGATGCTGCAGCAGCACTAAGAATGGATCCCTCTCTGGCTGTATCTTTCTTTGGCCTGACTTTGGAAGGAGGAAGAGCTGGCTTGCTTCACTTTGCAGTGTCTTGGCAGTTTGCGCATGCGATCTTTCTTTCTTGCACTTTTGCTTCCTCCCTCCCAATGCTGCTGCAGGGCTAGCAAAGCACAGCCTGCCTGCAGGTAGAACATGGCTGAGGTGCAGTGGCCAGGGAGGCAGAATCATCCTGCAGTGCTCATGAAGGCAGGTTGTGCAATGTTGGATGGCTTGGTATGGTTCTGCTTTTGCTTTTGCTTCTCGAGGGGATGCAAGGGCCCAGATTCCACCCTCACCCCCAGCTGTGTGTGTGTGTGGCAACTTTCCCAAGGGACTGGACCAAGAGGGCTGTTTACTTTTCTGTCTCATCACCTGTTAAACAGTTCCTCCAGGAGGAATCTTCCCTCTGCCCTTCCACACCCTGACAGCAGTGGTGGAGCTTCATGCTCCTGCACCGGGGGATGGGCGGAGAGCAGGCAGGGGTGGAGCTGGTATGCGTCCTGAGGGCGTGGCGTGCCGCCTGCAGGGGTGGGGCATGCATCCTAGGGACATGGCGCCCAGCGTGGGTGGGGGAGGCAGCCACGATGGCACCCCACTGGGATTGCACTGCTGGGGGTGGTGCGCTCCCCCCGCACTCCTCTTCCTCCGCCAGTGCCTGACAGAGCACCCTGCGGAGAACACTGCCTTCAGGAAGAGCACCATTGCAGATCTGCTGGAAGAAAGAACATAGGAAACTGCTTCATTACTGAGTCAGACTCTCAGTCCATTAGTTCAGTATTGTCCACACTGACTGGCAGCTGCCTTCCAGGGTTTCGAACAGCAGTCTTCCCTAGCCCTACCTGTGGGTGCCAGGATTGAACCTGGGGATCTCCTACTTGCAAAGCAGGTGCTCTCCCACCGAGCTGTAGTCCATTTCCATTAAAGAAAAGCAGGATTCTAGTCCTCTTGATTTGAAAGGACAATTTGGTTTAAAATAGGAACATTGGAAGCTGCCTTATGCAGTAGCAATATTACTATAGGACAGGCATAGGCAAACTCGGCCCTCCAGCTGTTTTGGGACTACCACTCCCGTGATCCATAGCTAACAGGACCAGTGGTCAGGGATGATGGGAGTTGAAATCCCAAAACATCTGGAGGGCCAAGTTTGCCTGTGCCTGCTATAGGAGAAGAATCAGTTCAGTGGGAGGAGGATGTGACTGAGCTTTTATAAAGCTATACATGGAGTGGAGAGAGAGGTTTCCCTTCCTCTATAGCAATACTAAAACTCTGGGTTGCCCAATGGAATCAATCAGTAATAGATCAGGACAGACAAAAAGAAAGTAATTATACCTTGCGTAGAGAATGCATCGGGGAAGGGTCATAACTCAGCAGCAGGGCACGTGCTTTGCATGCAAAAGAGTCAATGCCTGGCATCTGCAGGTAGGATTGAAAAAGACTCTGGCGTGGCACACTGGAGGGCTGAGGCTACAGTGTTAACAGATGGACCGATGCTTGTTCTGCAGTGCTTCCCCAATGTTACCACATATGGCTATCCTGCCAGCACTTCAGAGAGTCTGTGTGCATAGCAGATCCTCTTAATCCCCACTCACAGACTCCTGCAACTAGAGTTGTCCCAATACATTTTCCTGTAGGAGGTCCCACCCTCCTTGGAGATGCAGAGAACCGAACCTGGGTCCTTCTATATGCAACACATTGCATGTTATGCCACCGAACTATCACCCTTCTCCAAGGTTTGGCCAAAAGACCAAGCCCCTAGTGTTGTTGCACCCTGATCTTCAGGGTAGCACATTTTGCCTCTGCAGCTTGCTGGTAGTCACAGGAACCCTGACAGAGGTGGCTGCCTGTGAGCTCTGCCTCATCAGAGTGCCCCTGGGCATGGAATGAGTAGACATATAGCATCACACTATTTTTTGTATCTTAACCAGCATGTTCTGGGGTTTTGGAAATATACTTCTTGCTCTGATCGCCTACCTGGCATGAGGCTGGAACTTGTGTGAAGGGCATTCTCTCTATGCAGTGGATGAAACTGGCACTGCATGGTTGCTGGTGCATTCACAAGAACCAGTGAAAGACTGGATATCTGTCGAGGCTTTGTGTAGATTTGAGTGACAGTGTTCATGTTTATTTTAGTTGGCTGGTTGCGATCATCTGCCTTCTGACTTGGACTTGCTTAAATTAACAAATAGTGGGTAAGGAATGTTCTAAGCAAAATAAAAATAGAAATGTCACACACCCTATTCCATGTGCAGAAGTTGGCTGGAGAGGCAGTTGAATGCCAGTGATAGGAATGCATCCTCCACTGACCATTCTATTATTAGAGGGAGGCAGGCTGGACTGTGTGGTGTGCCTAATCCTCTGGTCCTCTAAGTACCTTGTTGCTCCTCAATTGCTTATTTGCTCAGCACTTGCACAATGCCTGGACAAATAAATAATGACAATGCTCTTTGTGTAAGCAGAGCAAAGCCAATGCATGCACATCAGTTCCTGGTTGCCGGGGATTTTCCCAAGGGTGCTGTCCGTGATGTGGGGAGATGGCATCTAGGTGAGAGAGCCAGTCTAGGCCAACAACATCCAAGAACATGGGGAAGGTCAGTAGTTCAGTGGTAGAGGATGTACTTTGCATGCAAAAGATCCCAGGGCTGATTCCCATCTTGGAGACCCACTGCCAGACAGTGTGAACAGTGTTAAGTTAGTAAGATTTGACTTGGTGTAAAACAGTGTTCTGTATTAGGGTAGTGAGTTGGAAGGGAGAGCCAGTAAGACTGCGTAAGACCAACACGGCTATCTACCTGTTTAGAAAGCAGTGGGACAAGAGGTGTGGCTAAGCCCTGAGAGGTGGTATGATAGCCAGCTCCAAATGCTTGAAGGGCTATCCCATGGAAGTTGGAAGCTGGAGCAAGCTTGTTTTCTGCTGCTCCAGAGGGTAGGACCTGATTCTGACTAAACATCAGGAAGTACTTTTTGAAGAAGAAGAAGAAGAAGAAGAAGAAGAAGAAGAAGAAGAAGAGGAGTTTGGATTTGATATCACGCTTTATCACTACCCGAAGGAGTCTCAAAGTGGCTCACATTCTCCTTTCCCTTCCTCCCCCACAACAAACACTCCGTGAGGTGAGTGGGGCTGAGAGACTTCAGAGAAGTGTGACTAGCCCAAGGTCACCCAGCAGCTGCATGTGGAGGAGCAGAGTCGCAAACCCGGGCCCCCAGATTACAAGTCTACCACTCTTAACCACTACACCACACTGGCTCTGACAGCGGAACAGACTAACTCATAAGTTGGTGGACTTCACTGGAGGTTTTCAAACAGAGGTTGGATGGCCATCTATCAAGGAGCTCCCTTAGGGTCCCTTATAACTCTGCAATTCCTTCATTCTATGCAGTTTTTAAAGATTGAATGAAGAAGACATCAGCCTAGATCTCTGCTTGATGCCCCAAATGAGTGGTACAGTTGTTTATTTATTTATTTTGCCATTGATAGCATCTCTGACAATAGCATCAGAATATATTTAGCTGTCCTTACAGTCCTGAAGTCCAGTGGACTTCTTTTAAGCAAGTTAGCTTTGATGTTTGAGGCAGGGCCCCCCCCTTATGAGTTTGTTGCATAAGGGCTCCTTTTTAAAATAGCTTAAGGATATTAGCATCCCATACGCATCTCTGAAGGAGATGGGTATGACTCACAGCGCCATAAATTCTGTTGTGGTCTTCAGCACGCATCCTGAGGAAATTATACAAAATTACAGATTTATTTTCAGGATTCTATTATTTTCATGGACAGATTTCAAAGCCAGCTGATGCATTCTGGATGGCTAGATGGCTTCTTGTTGGCCAGCTGGACAGCTTCAAATTAGGTCCCTGAAATCTAATTATAGCCCCCACATCACTGGAAATGCAGAGTTTGGTACTTGCTGTCTGTTGGTTTCTGTGGCTTTTATGAGCAATTCCATAATAATTAGAGTTGATATGTAGACTCTGAAATTGTTGTATCCCAATCACTGCATCATTTCAGAGCTGTAGGTTGCAGATCATATAATGATAACACCATTTCTTCACTTAAGCTCTTTAGTAACCCTTAAGACTCTAACATCATGTTATGCTTACCTTGTTTGTCCTGCTGGGGAATTTCATGTGGTGCAGCACTTACCCAGGCTTGATTTACTTTGGAAGATCACTGGAGCCTTAAAAACGTAAGATCCTGCTGGATCAGGCCATGCAATGGGAACCCTGCAAACAGGACATGAGCACAACAGCTATCTCCCCTCTTGTGGTTTCCATCAACTGGAATTCAGAAGCATTACTGCCTCTGCCTTTGGAGGCAGAGCATAGCCTTCATGGCTAGCAGACACTGATAGCCTTGTCCTTCATGAATATTACAAATGCTTTTTGTAATATTAGAGTTTAGTAATTGGACTTTCTCCAGTAAGAAAAAAGGTGCAGAAATGCAGAGGAATGTGTGGGATTACTATTACTTGATGTGATGGTGTGTAAGCTTCCCCACAAACAAATCAGAATGCTCTACAAACAGTGGACAGTTTATAACCTCCCCGCAACCTTTTTGCAAACAAACCAGAATGAATGTTCAGTTATCAGGCCACTTGGTTGTGGTGATGTCTGAATGTAGGATTATGGGTGCACATAGTTTATCTAAGGCACCTGCAGTCTACCATTTGTTTCTGTAGTTGTTCTGGTCACATTAATTCTCTCCTGTCAAACTCCCAAGCTTATAACAATAATCTTACAAGTGTGTGGGCAATGCTTAATGAATCATAGAATGATAAGAGTTGGAAGAAAACTTGTCTAAACCAACCCCTACTTGATGCAGGAAATCCAGACAGTAAGACCATCCCCAGAACACTGCTGTCAAACATAGCCTCTGCTTGAAGGCCAGGGAGAGTCTATCACCCCTCTGGGCTGTTGGTTCCATCAGTTCCACTCTAATTCATTGGTTCTATGGGGAATGGCTGCAGCTCAGTGGTAGAGCACCTGCTTTGCATGCAGAATGTTCCAGGTTTGATCCCCAGCTGGGGGGTCCCCATCCAGGAGACCAACTGCCACTTTTTCCTAGTGTTCAACTGAAGTATGCCCTTTATACTATGAGTCTGCTTCACCTCATCCTGCTCTCTGAAGCAATGGAAAAGAAGTCTTTGCCAATTTGTATGCAGCAACCTTTCAGGTATTTGAAGAAATGTGTGTGTGTGTGTGTGTGTGTGTGTGTGTGTGTATAAAGGGGGTGGAGACTGAGCAAAGCTTCCTGCAATTGACCTTTCAGTGGACCTTAGGAAACAAGAAGTTGCCTCCCACTGGGTCAAGCTACTGGTTTCAGCTAACTCAGTCTTGACTACATTAAGTAGGAGCAGATCACTAGGATTTCAGACTGGGGAACATTCCCAGCCCCAACTACCGGTAGCTTCCGTATGCAAAGCAAGCAACATTATCCCATCTCTTGAGGACTACTAACATAGGCAGAAACAATTGGGCAATAAAAGGAAGCATATGCAAATCTGCATAATCATGCTGCATAATTTACAGGCTGCTTCCTGGGGAGCAGAATTTCAGTTGCCTGGGTGCGCATAGTTAAGTGCAGGATAGACACAATCGAATTTATTAACTTTTCCTTGTAATAAATGCAAGAAGAGTTCTGCTGGATCAGGCTAAAGCAGACCCATCTAGACCTTGTGATTCTCTGATGGACTCAAACTCCCATCAGCCCCAGCCAGCATGGTCAGTTGTCGGGAATTATGGGAATTGTATTCCAGCAGTATCTGGAGGACTGCAGGTTCTCCACCCCTGATTTTGACCATCTTCCTGCTTCTCAACCAGATGCTTCCAGGAAGCTCATGAGCTGACAATGGCAGACAAACTGACTCTTTAGTGTGAATGCTGCTCATTTTCAAGATATTGCTGGAACAGGGTAGGGAATCTTTGGCCTTCCTGCTTTGTTGGGCTGCAGTTCTCATTACATGCCCAGCTTTGGGGGCTTCCCTGAAGCATCTGGTTGGACACTGAATACAGAATTCCTTACTCAATAACGATTATAAAATTTATGCGGACATACTAGCAAATAGGATAAAAACAGTACTAAATGAGGTCATAATGACGAATCAAACAGGCTTTCTAACGGGAAGGAAAATGAGTAATAACTTAAGATTAGTGGTGAACATGATAGAATATCTTGAGTAGAAACCAGGGAAGAGAGCAGCATTTGTCTTGGTAGATGCCGAAAAGGCGTTTGACAGAGTGTCTTGGAGGTTTATGGGGAAAGTATTGGGAAAAAAGTATTGGTGAAATAGAGGGCCCCCGCCCTCTATTTCACACATGGTGAGAGAGAGACAGTGAGAGAAATAGAGAGAGAAACATCCACCAACTTCCTCCTTTAAAACACTTTTCTTTTCCCTGGTTCTTTTGCCTCAGTCTCTTTCACAAATAGAAGCAAAACTTATGCACATGAAACTGCATTTGCTCACATGCTACTTTCCTTCCCTCTCCCCTCCCTGCTTTTTTAAATATATACTGTATGTTCCTTAGGGCATGACCTTTGCTACACTTTAAAGCACTGGATTAATTGATTTATTCAATTTCTAACTCCTCTTTTTCTCCAAGTGACATACATGCTTTTCTTCCTCTCCATTTTAACCTCACAACAACTCTGGTAGCTAATTTAGGGTGGGAGACTGTGGCTGGCCCAGAGTCACCCAATGAACTTCATGGCTGAGTGGGGATTTGAACTCTGATCTCCTAGTTCCTAGTCCAGGACTCTAACCTCTGCACCACACTGGCTCTGTAGAACTGAAAGAGATTGAAAGCAGTGTGATTTAGGACCTCTTCTTCTAACACTCCTTGCTGTGAAAAGTGCAGTCTTGTGGCGATGCCTTACTCAGCCTTACCTCAAAGCCCACTAAGGAAGGAGATACTCCCCTCAACACTTCTAGGGATCTTGTCCGTGGCTTACAAATCAAAACCAAATTCCTCACCCTTATTCCCCCTTTTTGGAAACCTCCAGAATTCTGCCTACCTGCACCCAGCTTCATGGTTTACAACACAATAAGCTTATTTTCCCTCTTGGCTGTTCAGCCAATGTCAGACATCCCCAGCAGGTCCATCACTCAGTTACAAAGATGCCACAGTCCCCGCTGAAGCAGCTTCTGACTTTGATTCAGAAAGGAGAAGCCAAATGCCTGTGTCACCCTTGATATCTTTGTCTTCAGATTAAGGACTTCCGCTACAGCATCCTGCAGTTTAATAAGATGCAAGGCAGAGCCAGGGATTGGGGTAAGGTGAGGACACAAGCTTGCAAGGATGTTCCAGGTCAGCTTCCTCCAACCTGCTCTCCCCATCTGCAGCTCTCATCATCCCTGACCAATGGCTTATGTGGTTGTGGTTGATGGGAGTTGGAATGCAGCAGCACCTGAAATAGTAGTAGTAGTAGTAGTAGTAAAGGTAAAGGTAAAGGGACCCCTGACCATTAGGTCCAGTCACGAACGTCTCTGGGGTTTCAGGGCTCATCTCGCATTACTGGCTGAGGGAGCCGGTGTACAGCTTCTGGGTCATGTGGCTAGCATGACTAAGCCGCTTCTGGTGAACCAGAGCAGCGCACAGAAACGCCGTTTACCTTCCCGCCAGAGCGGTACCTATTTATCTACTTGCACTTTCATGTGCTTTCGAACTGCTAAGGTCTCCCTACATCTGAATTTTAATAAAGTTGTGGCCAATTTTAATCCCATAGAACATTGTCACATGTCGTTATTTCCCCCAGGGGCTGCCCGGGGTTTTGGGGGGGGGGGACTCCGCCTGACCATGCAAACTAAAGGTCCCAAACTCTGTTACATTTCCTCATAGGGGAATCATTCTACCCCCTTGATAATTCTGGTTGCCCTTTTCCAAACCTTTTCAGCACAGCTGGTGATTACTCTGGCACAGCAGGTTCCCAGACTTCTCTGCAGACTTCTCGGTTTGAAGTCCCCTTACATCCCTCACAACCTTACACAAAGGGGAGGAAAGAGGGTTCCACAAACTACAGCAACACCCTGCTATATAAGCCCTGCAGAAAGCACCCTTCACTCCAATTAACCCAAGGGTGTGTCTCATTTTGGCTTTTTTGGGGGGGGGGATTTTACAAGTCAGCGGGGCCCTTGCTATTTTGTTCCTGCTCAGATAATGCTAGCCAGCAAAGCAAATCTGCTCTGTACTGGGTTTTATTTTATACCCACCAGAAAAGAGAGAGATGGAGATAGAGATATGAAGGATTTATTATCCTATTGCATAGCTGTCTGGGATCATTAGCTTTTATCCCATCACATAAATAGGGATTGACATTGTCAGTGTGTCCTTTTCTTCCAGCTTGTAGATTTTTTTTTTTTTGGGGGGGGGAGCAGGCTAAAAAGCTTAGTGCATAAATTAAAATGCTTCAGAATTGCCTCCCCGTGTCTCCTATTATTCCTCCCACCCACAAAAATAAACGTGGGAAGCCTAAGTAATTTTACAGGATTTGATAAAGGAGCTAGACAGATGGATATTTTATGTGACCCACTATCCTGTCTCTGAAAGCATTCATAGCCCTGGATGATCACAGTTTCTGGTGGCAGAGAGTTCCACAGAACAATTTTGCAGTCAGAAAGAAATGTCTATTTTTCTATTGTAATTGTGTGGTTTTCTAACTACTGTGAGTAGCCTTGCATTGTTTGGAAGGATATTGTAGTGCTGATTCCACTCCTAGCCACCCCACCAGTTCATTCAGTATTGCTTTGTGGAACACGGTGGCGAGGGCTGTGAGATTCACGATTCAAACCTCCTCTTAGATATGAACTCACTTAGGAAACATCCAGACTGTCGCTATTTTCGGGTGGGATTTAATCACATATTGGCAGATTCAAGTTGATTGCACAATAACCCCACCTCCTCAAAAGGTAAGACTTTTTGCAAGAAGGAATGTGATGGGAAAATGCACTGGAGATTGTGGGATAACACTTGATGCAATGTCTTATAATGAAGGCAATTTTTAAAATGCAGTATACAACAATTAAAGACCAGCAACGAGGAATAAATCATGACCAGTATCCGGTAAGGCCTAGGCTTCACCCGCTTGTCATATACTTTGTATATGGTAGCCCTTACTCACTGTCCAGTTACTTCCATGGGTGCAATAACATTGGGCCACAGAACTGAATAAATAAATGCCAACTGTCCCCGTCTACATGCAAATGCAAGCCGGTTGCAGAGTAAGGGTACTTCCAGCCTTGGGGGGGGGGGGGAATGCAAGCTAGTTGCTGGCAACTTATAGGATTTTCTCCAAAAAGGCAAATGCAGGGGGGGAAATCATGGGTTGGCTTTTGATGATGTGGATGCTGCAAAAAAAAAAAACAACCCTCCATGTATGAGCAGCAGTGACCCCACAATAAATTAAACACCTGTCTGGGAGCCACCCTAAATTTCCATTCATAGCTGTGCACTTAAAACTGGTTGCTTGAGTTTACTTGGGTCTGACTGTTCTTCCTTCCAACAACAATCAGGTTCTTAAAAAAAATAACCAACCCCTAAAATATGGAAATGAAATGAGTGAATGAGGCACAAATGTTCCTTTCTGACACTTCCTTGCTGTTCATTAGTTGCTCTTCTGTTGTGGGAACTCTTAGTAATGAGTATCGTATAACCTTGCTGGGGATGAATATTAACTGTTCCGGGAGCCTGTTTGTTGCTTATGAATCAGTCCCATCAGATGTTTGTACCATAAGTTTGGAATAATGTGCTTCACACTTAAATTTTGCTTCCTGGGTCTGCTGCCTGCCTGTCTCAAAAAGAGTAGGTTGGTAAAAGTTGCTGTTCTCTGTGTGAGTCCGGGAGGAGACAGACGACATGTATGAAGATGCTGGGGCTGGTCTGGAATTCTCTCCTGCATTCAGTCCAATGAACACTTTAAACCATCACCATCCTAACATAAACAGGCAGCAGCAGTTGGTGCTATTGGGACTGACAGACTAGAAGGCATGGTGGCCACAGACAGGCATTGCCAGAGCCAATGGCAGAGAGAGCCAACTAATTGCCAGACCCTTATATATAGTGAGAGGGTGGGGAGGGGTATGACTCAGAAGGGTGGTGGGGATGGGTGATAGGCTGGTAGATGTGGTAAACCTGTTGACGACTGCAATTGGTCTCACAGGAAAAAGCAAGGGGTGAGAAGGTTAAAAATAGCTTTGTAATGTATAATGAGATAAGAATTGCAACTCATTACCAAACTTAAAACCATGAAGAGACCAGGTCTGAATAAAGACATTGGATTCTTATCTCATTATACACGACAAAGGTTAAAAATAGCTTTGTCATGTATAATGAGATAAGAATTGCAACTCATTACCAAACTTAAAACCATGAAGAGACCAGGTCTGAACAAAGATATTGGATTCTTATCTCATTATACACGACAAAGCTATATTTAGCCATCTCACCCCTTGCCTTTTCCTGTAAGACCAATTGCAGTTGTTAACAGTCGTCAATAGGTTTTCCACCCCTATCAGCCGATCACCCATTCCCACCACCCTTCTGAGTAATACCCCTCCCCACCCTCTCACTATATATAAGGGTCTGGTGACTTCTGTTTCAGTGTATCTGAAGAAGTGTGCATGCACACGAAAGCTCATACCAAGAACATACTTAGTTGGTCTCTAAGGTGCTACTGGAAGGAATTTTTTATTTTTTATTTTGTTTTGACTACAGCAGACCAACATGGCTACCTACCTGTGTGGGAAGTAAACAGTGAGGTACTTGTACTAGATTTTTAAGCCCTTCAAGTTGCCACAACAGCTACCCTTCTGGAAATGGTTGTAAAAAGTGACAGCCTAAGAAGTCAAACTGGGTGGACAAACATAGCCAGCCAGATTAGTTTTATTAGTTTTTATTATTTATTAAATTTGTATATTGCCCATTATCTGTAGATCTCATGGCAGTTCATGTCATAAATATACACAATAGAAACATAAAATACATAATAAAAACAAGAACAACCCACCTCCATCTAGATACATTATTCATTTTTGTTGGGAGGAGATGCCTTTGCATAACTAGAGAGATGATGAAGTACAAGTGATTTGCTGCTCTAGGAGCTAATAGTCAAAGATTCTTCTAGGAGGGAGGACATCTATCTTTCTCCCTTTCCCTGGTGAGAGGTGATGTCACCAAAGGCTCTCTGTGTATGTGTGAGAATAATAGATGGTCAGTTCTGGGGCTAATAGAGACACAGAAGCCTATGAGAATTCAATGCTGTAGCCTTGGGAATTCCTCTAGAAATGCAATGAGTAGGTGGGTGATCCATTGGAATGCTAAGTCTGTAGAGCCTCCACTTACAGAAACATAGGAAGCTGCCTTGTATTTGAATTAGACTCTTCATTCCTCTAGCTTAGTACTTCCTATACTGACCGGCAGTGGCTCTTCAGGGGTTCAAGAAGCCTTACCAGGGAATGAACCTGGGACCTTCTCCATGGAAAGCAGACGCCATTGAGCTGTGGCCCTTTCCCAATGCTCAGATTGTGAATATATGTCAAAACAAACCATCTATCACAAAAATGCTGTGAGCCTTTTAGTGAGCTCTTTCCAAAGGAAATGAGCACCTGGGCATGCACAGCATTCCTGGAATTCTTGGTGCTTGGGGTGAGCAAACAGTATGCTCTTCTAGCAGGTTAGCACAAACAAGAGAGTCCAAACTTTTCATCACCAGCTTTCTTCAGAAATGTCTCTATTAAGTTCTGTTTCCAAGTGATGCCCACTGCAGTCTTGAATGGCTGCTGCTGCAGCAAGGTCCTGTACTTAGACAGGCTTTGTATTTGTGGTCAACCTCAGGTGGGAGACATCTGTAAGCCTGTGCCTCATATAGAGATCCAAGATATCGCTTTCTGAAATCTTTGTTCACACAAGCAAGCAGGTACACCCTGGTAAAAATAGTCTGGTTTCTTTTGAGTGGCAGTAATAGCTTTGGAATACATAGAGTGGCACTCTGTGTACTGGCTGGGGGAAAAAATCAGGAAAAAGAAGTTAGATAAAACCGATATAAATTGTTGTGGTGATTTGGAGGTTTAACCTGGAATCAAGCTGGATTTGTGTTTGTTGATGTCTCTGCTAACCTCTCTTTAACACCATGGGTGGTGGCTCATATTATGGACGTATGATTTGCATTGCTTTATTGGCACTGTTGCTGTGGGTTTGTCATGGCCTTTGGCTGGAACAATAAACTTGCATTGAATCAAACTTTTCAGCACACAACTCTAGAGGAACAGGATCAAGCAAGGGACACATCGAGTAAGAATCGAACAGATGGTGTGTTTGAATGCAGCAAGCACTGTGGGAGAAAAATAACTTCCAAAGTTTATTGTCTAAATTGATTGAGAACAGCCAGGTGTTATCACACAGTGGATAAGCAATCGATGATACTCCATGCAGCAGCAACATGAACTGCAGGGGCTCCACTCATTGTTGGGGGAAGGATGTTGAGTGGCGTGTGTATCTCTGGACTCACTTGCTGGTTTTGTGATGGTGCTGCAGAAACTTGTATAAAGAGTTTGTACTAAAGGGATGCTGTGTAATTCTGTAGATGATGAGACTCCGGAATGTAGTGGCTCTGCTGTAGGCTGTGGAATTTTGGCCAGATTGTAAATAGGAAATTAAGATGGCTGAAGAGTGTGCTGTGCTCCACCAACATCCCCCCACTGCCCACCCCCATGCCCATTGAAAGCTGTGGGTTTCAACTTGTTGCAGCTTACTTCTAATGCGTTTTATGCATGCATACCAATTGGGGTTGGACTAGGAGCCATGGGTTCAAATCCCCCCATTTGTTGTCACTGATGCATTCTCTTTTCCCCTGGGTCATCTTACTGCTGCATCACAGCAAAATTTGGGTCTGAGTTCCCTTTCCACCTTCTTATGGCTATTAAAGCATCCTATCCCCAGGAGCTGAACATAGGGGTCCTTTTCTGGGGGTGGAGGTTAGTTATGCAGAGAGGGAAATTTATCTCTGAATCTCTGCCCCTGCAGATGGGCTCATACTGTTTGGTTTATAACTGCCTTTCCCCCTTCTAACTGTGTGTAATGTTTTGTAAACCTTTTTGATGGGGTTGTCTGGGAACCCAAAGGGAGCAATTGATAAATGAGGCTTGCAAGCCCAGTGTTTTCACCAGTTTATCAGCAAGTTTATTTTCATGGCATTCTGTATGTTTAGGCAAATGCACCCTTTTCTCCTGCCTTCTGGATATTTTTGATTACTGCATACGCTTGGCACTCTGGAACAAACGCCAACCTTTTGCCCTGATGAATTGCCTTTCCTTACATTACTGGGCTGGAAAATGAAAACTGCTCACTTTGAAAGCCTAGGATCTTTTGTGAAGAATTGCACTAGCCCTGCAACTCAGAGGAGGTTCCAGTTCTTTTCTGCAGAATGCTGTGTCCAGAGGTTGCTCTTTGGCAGTAAATATATTGATCAAATCAGGCACCTGCAAATTGCATCAGAAGTGCTTTGCTTCATCAGACCAAAAGGTCCATATTTTCAGCATTCTGTTACCTACAGTGGTTGGTCAGTTGCCTCTAAGAAGCCCACAAGCAGAACATGAGGGCAATTCCCCAGTCCCTGTGGCTTGTTCACAGGTTCTGGCACCCAGGTGCAGACTGCACTGAAACATGGAGGCTCTGTATACAGGCACTATGACTAGTAACTATAGCTAGACTCTTCTATGAATTTGTCTAACCCCTCCTGTTTAAGTCAATAAAACTGGTGGTCAGCACCGTGTCCTGTGTCAGCAAATTCCATTAATTTGGTGGCGGGGATGAGTTTGGGGCATTTCCAAAGGTCTACACAACACTGCTGCTGTGTTAGTACAAATTGGAACATGGAGCTATCAATAACTTTATAGATGCTTCCATTGTGTGAGGGGGTGGTCACTTAAAAGGAGATGGATTTTAGAAAACCTTTCTTTCAGCCTGTGTTGGTCCACTCCTAAGAGGTTCTGATGCAAGGACTACAGAGTGATGCAAAACTCCACACTGTTCCCGGTGGCATTGTGTGATGGCATTGCAAATATTCTGTGCCAACCATTTCTCCTGCTCTCTCCCCCCCTTAACCTTTCTCTATCAATTTGTGAGAACAGAAATGTCTTTGAAATGAGAGAGAAAAATTTGGCAAAATTCTTACAGGTTGCGGGGGCAGGGTTTTTGTGTGTGTCAACTTTTGTATTCAAGGTGGCAAGGAAAGCTGGACAGATAATCAAAAGTTTGCAGTTGTTAGTACCCCACCTCTCTCTCTCTGGCACTGTGGCTCCAAAACAGAGGATGTCAAAGACACATTCATGTTGAACTTCTGAATAGCTCCGAGCCCCTCTGCAAAGCACATTGCATAGTGGGAATGATAAAGTCACCATATTCCCAGTTATGAGGCTGGAAGGGAGCCTGAAACTCATCATGTGTGCTGAGCAGGAAGATGTTTGCCATGGGAAGCATGATGAGTGGAACTGTGGATCCCTGAGAGAACATGCTTATTCTGTACTTTGGCCAGGCATCTTGCAGTCACCCCAGGTGTACTTTAAAGTAAAAAAGGTAAAGGGACCCCTGACCATTAGGTCCACTTGTGGACGACTCTGGGGTTGTGGCGCTCATCTCACTTTACTGGCCGAGGGAGCCGGCGTACAGTTTCCGGGTCATGTGGCAGCATGACTAAGCCGCTTTTGGCGAACCAGAGCAGTGCACGGAAATGCCATTTACCTTCCCACTGGAGTGGTACCTATTTATCTACTTGCACTTTGACATGCTTTCGAACTGCTAGGTTGGTAGGAGCTGGGACCGAGCAACGGGAGCTCACCCCGTCGCAGGGATTCGAACCGTCGACCTTCTGATCGGCAAGCCCTAGGCTCTGTGGTTTAACCCACAGTGCCACCCACGTCCTGTACTTTAACGGGGTCTCAAATTTACCTGCTCTGGTGGACCAGTTGAAAACTGCTGATGGCCTTGGTGGACCACTTGATGATTTTCCCTGCCTTTTGTAGCAACTGTGGTGAGCTATGCTAGATGCTGCAAGGTTGTTAATTGCATTGTTATGGCTTCTCTTATTTATTATATTGTATTTTTTTGTATTTCAGTTTGCATTCCATCAGATTCACTCTGCAATGTAATGGAATACAATATAAAAGTTTAAAGAAGCAATAAAATTAAATTAAAAATCAATATGAATATTTAATACAGGCCTGCCATGGACAAAAGAACATAAGATGAGCCTGCTGGATTAGACCAATGGCCCATATTCCACCACCCTGTGGTCACTATGAGGCTACCCACAGGCTCTCATGGGAAACACTCAAGCTGAGACCCAACGACAAGAGCATTCTCTGCTCCTTAGATTTCTAGCAACTTGCATCCAGAGGCCTCTGCAGAGCATAGTGCTAGTGGCTAGTAGCCATTGATAGCATTCTCCTCCATGAATTTATCTAAATCCCCATTTAAACCGTTCAGGTTGGTGGCCAGCTGCGCCAGCTTGCCCCCGCAACCACAGGTGCACAGGGCCATGCGCCATCACTGGGGTGCATGTGAATGCCATGGGGCACATACGCAACGTCATCGCACCCCCAGCATGTGTGCACTATGTCATGTGTGGCCACAGCTGCACTTTGTGGGGACCTGGCCCCTCCATTTCAAATGTTGTGGGAGCCAGGGCACTCATGGCCCCAGGGAGTTGGCACATATGCTGGTGGCCATCACAGCCTTCCGTGGGAGGGAGTTCTGTAGTTTAACTATGCCCTGTCTGAAGAACTAGGGCCATATTTCAAAATGTAAATTTCTGACACCCACCAAGTTGTTAAGCTTTTTTTGGGGGGGGGACAAACCCCAAACAAACCAGGACATGTCAGGAATTTTCCTGACATATGGCAAGCCTATGAAGAACTCCTTTCTTTCATCTGTCCTGAATCTTCCAACATTCAGCTTCAATATATGTCCACCAGTGATAGGGTTACAAGAGGGAGAGGAAAACTTTTGAGGATGAAGATGAAGGACCACTGCTGGCCCACAGCTCGTAGTTTGCTCTAGAGCTAAACCAGCAGTACCTCCCAGCTAATTTTGTATGGGAAAATTTTCTCAATGTAAACCACCCCACTCCTACACACAACTTTTTCTGGAGCATAATATGAGAGTCACTGATGGGTCATGGTCTTGGATTTTGGGATAATGGTCTTGGATTTTGGGTGGAGACATGTGTGCTACAAAGCTCTCTTCCTCTGCTTGCTCAGCTTCTCATCCTTTACCCACCCCAGCCTACTGGCATCCATTCTCCCCAGGGAAGCTGCATCAACATCCTTTTCTGCTGACTCTGCAATCCAGTTTCCTCTCTCTGCCACCATCACCCCCCGCTCTGGTGCAGTTGCTCAGGTGTGCTTCCATCTGCTGGTTTTCCTTTCAGCCATCGCTGGGGAGGTGAGATGTGTTGTGAGTTGACTTGGTTTCAGATTATTTCCAGTTGCTAGCAGTGTTGCCCTCAGAGAGAAATATATCTCTTCTCCTCTGTTAAGCCCCATGTGGAAGGCAGGTTTTTTTTGTTTTTTACAAAAAGTGGGTATTTTACAAAAAATAAAAATAAAAATTTCCTGGCTTCCAGCAACTCATGAAGGCAGAGGTGATTGACACCTTCAGTATTCCCAGAGATTAGTCTGTTCTTCTGATGGTGTTCCATGAACAAGAAAGAGGTGCAGAATGTCACCTATGAGCAGGTTGACATGTTTCGTCATAAACAGCATATAATTTGAGGAGAAAGGAACAGGGATGTAGGTCAGGCCATGTACATAGCAGCGCGACAGTGAACAAAACACAGAGAAGAGAAACTCCCTTAGAATTACACAACCAATCAGGGCACCTCAGAAAACATCACGCCACTCTGCCTGGTTGCTAAGCAACACCTCCGCCCATCTCCCTCTTGGCTAGTTGACTTTAATATGAACAGGATCAACCCTTAAATTACAAACTATGATCCCTGCTATTGCACCCCCAACACTTGATCCACCTTAGAAGTACTTGGCTTCCTTCTCTGTGTTTAATGCAAAAGTGTTCTCTTGTTACTGTTGCTATTGTGACTGCAATAAGTCGCAGGGCACTGTAACCCACTGGTTAGGTTCATGTACATTCAGGAACCTTAACGTGTGGCTCCACTACCCTGACCCACATTGTGCAAATCCCTTAATGTCATGCTAATATTATGCAGGTTAAACATTCTGAAAAACCCTGGCCTATTTCCAATGATTGTTACTGCATCACAGCCAGAACTAATTCCACCACCTCTCAGGGCACAATCAGGAGAACTAAGAAACTGCACAAATTAAATCTGAGAAGAAGTGATTTGGGGGCTGCTCCCAGTGTTTAGAAAACATTCCACTGACTTTTAGGAAAGCCACAATTGCTTCTCACACCTATTTGTGCAAGATTTAAATAACCCTGATGGCTTCCAGGGCTGCTTTTTTATTTATTTATATTAAAGCAAGGCACTGCTCCAAATGAATTTTTATAGCCAAGTAAACGACTCCTTGAGGGGGAAAAAGATTTAGAAAATAAAATACCACTTAAATAAAATGGACAGTAAAATGAATAGTAGGGAATGAGAGCTGGCCAAAGGGATGTAGAGTGGGGTGCACATTTGGAGAGAGACATGAAGTATAGGCGTGTTTAATGCTATTGCTAGAAGCCTCCGAAGCAAGACTGGGAAACTGGAGTTTCAAAGGAAAAAATATATATAATTGACATAGTAGAAAGCTGGTGGAATGGAGAGAACCAGTTGGATATAAGAAACATAGGAAGCAAGGGGACTTTGGCCCCTCCAATAAAATATTTGAGAGGGCTCCCCCCACCCCAAGTTGATGGGCATTGCCATTCAAATGGTGTGTGGGTGTGGATGGGTGTGCAGTGCATCATGTGATCGATCATGCAGGGTGGGGCTTACCTGGCCCCTTCCCACAATATTTTATTCAAGTTGGCACCCCTGAGAAGGAGCTTCAGGACAGACAAAAGGAAGTATGTCTTCATGCAGTTCATAGAACTCTGAACTTGCTCCCACATGAGGCAGGCAGGGATGGCCAACTCCTCGAATGACTTTAAGAGAGGATTGGACAAATTAATGTGTGTGTGTTTCTTTCTTTTTCTTAAGAGCTTTCTTAGCACCCATAAAATCCATTTCATTGACCTGCTATTAATCTTCATACTGCAGGGATATAATATGAAAGTACACAAAGAATCCAAATATCAAGTTCATCAATAAAAGATTAGTACAGATAGCAACCTCAGACCATGAAGGAGATATTACTGAACAGGTCCACATCATGTACCTCAATGAGGCATTTCTAGAACTACATCTCCAACATTTTTTTTACTAGGGCCTCAATGTATTAGTTCCTCTAACACTATGCAACCTCTGCTTTCTTTAAATGAAAGCTTGTATGTGTATATAATTGTGGGGATACTAAATATTTAATTAATGGGCTTTATTCCTGCACGGGGGATCTGATTTTGGTGGGAGGTGGGTGGGTGGAGCAGGGGAGGGGTGTGCCATGTTGAAGCAAACCTGAGACTGTTGCATGTTGAAGCAACATTAAGTTGTCACCCAGGCAGGTAACCCCAAGGTATCATCCATTACAGAATGAAAATAAGAGTACAGTGTGAGGCGGATGCTCACTGGAATACAGAAAACACAACTGTCTTGGTGATCAATCAGGGCTGTCTGCTCTGGTGAAAGCTCTTTTATGAACCTGGCAGAGCAACAGAAAAGGAGCCTTTCAAAAGGGTCTCTCTTACAAGGCTTATTATTGACTGGCTGCCTCTTCCTTAAAGCCAGCTATCAATATCTGTGAGAATCAGCCATCGGTATTCATTGTTATGTACTTTAAAAAAACAATGATGGGCCACAACTGGTGGGAAGGAATTATGGAAGGACTGCAGCTGTTGAGAAATTCTGGTTTGGGTTTATTTTCCCAGTGACCATTTATCACCTCTTCATTTCCCCATAACAAATTGTTTGCTGCCTTTGCTTCCGTTCTCTCTTCCCCCACTTCCTGAACCAACAGTTTCACAATAACCACGTTGGATAACAAAATTTAATCCCTGAAGCGATCAGTTTAATCTTTAAATCTGCTCTGCAGGGCAGTCTAGTGCAGACAAATTCATCCATGTTGCTAGGAGAAATTTGTTTCTGAAGTACCATAGCTGAACCTGATGCCAGTTTCTACATAAGGAATGACTACTTCATGCAGACTCAACCCCAAATTTATGCCTCATCTGTATACATCATACATTTAAAGCAGTATCATACCATTTGAAGCAGTCATGGCTTCCTCCAAGGAATGCTGGTAGCTGTGATTTGTTAAAGTTGCAGGGAAATGTTAGCAGACACCTATTTGCTTCATAAAGTGACAATTCCCAGAGTTCGCTGGGAAGACAGTCTCACTGTAGAACTGTAGCTCTGGAAGGGGAGTAGGGGATCTCCTAATAACTCTCAGCATCTTTAGCAGAGCACAGTCCCCAGAGTTCTTTGGGGGAAGGCACGACTGTTTCAAGCGCTATGATACTGCTTTAAATGTATAGTGCAGATGGGCCCTTCAATGCTACAGTGAGTGGATAATTGTACATCTTGCCTCTAACATACATACAGGAAGCTGCCAAAAACCAGACTACTTGTCCATCCACTCCAGTCTCACCCAAACGAGTGCCCTCTAGATGTTTTAGAGACTACAACTCCCCGTGGCCAATAGTCAAGGATGTTGGGAGGTGGAGTCCAGCAACATTTAAAGGGCAGCAAATAGGAAAGCTGGCCTCCTCTAGGAGACAATGACACTCCAATATTTCCTATCACCTGTTACTTGATTATTTTTTAAAAACTGGTGATGACTGTGATCAAACCTGTCACTCAGAGCTTGCACTCCAGCATTGAGCTGTGGTCCTTCGCTTAGCTCAGGTGTGGAAACTTTTGGCCCTCCAGAAGTTGCTGAGCTACAACTCCCATCATAGGAGGGATGGCCCAATGGCTAGGGATGGTGGGGGTTGTAGTTCATCAACATCTGGAATGCCACAGGTTCCCCAGCCCTGTCTTAGAGAAAGGCTTTGTCTGCCTGGATAGGGCAAATGGAATAATCTCAGATGTCTACAGGCTAAATGCAGTTTCACTTCAGAAGTGCATGAACTAGTCCAGAAGCTCTGAACAATCAAAGATTTTTCTTTTTTGGTAACTGGAATAATTTCCATTTATTATTATTGTTGTTGTAGTAGTAGTTGTTGTTGTTAAATAAGACTCCGACCTCCACTGCCTCTGATCCAAACTACCCTTTGATTTTGAATATTACTTCACATTAAACAAAGTTTTATGATGTAACATGCAGTTACCAATCTCTCAATTTGTGCCTGAGCTGCATAATGGCACAGACAGAGGCAGTTAGGTTAGCATGGCATTGAGAAGATGGCTAACTGCTTCTTGGCAAGGCATAGACTACTTGAGACTACTGTTGGGCAGTATATATATTTCATTCAGATACAGATTTTTTTGTTAGATCTCAGTCATTTTCAGAGCAGGTTTCTTGCTAATGTAAGAACCCTGCTGGATCAGGTCAAAGGCCCATGTACTCTGGAATCATATTTTCATAGGGGCCAACTAGATACCTATGGGAAGCTCACAAGCAGGACTCAACTGCATCAGCATTCTCCCCACTTGTGATGTACTTGAAGAATGTGGGTGAGTCTGAAATTACTGATTGATATAATTTATCCCCCATGCCTTAACCCAGGGAAGAACCACTGGTCTGTGGTCTCATGTCCATGGTGCCTTATCATCCAGTCTCTAGCCTTGTAGATATTTCCTGGAAAACTGGATCACCCAAAAAGGGGAAAATATGAAAAGTATTCCCCTGGCACTGCAAATATATTGAAGTATGTGCTAAATGAGGAGGACATTTCACCACTGAGGGTCCATAGCTTTAAAAGCCCTTTCCCCTAGAACCACCCACTATACCTCATTAGGCAGTGACACATGGAAAAAAGGCCTCAGTATATGATTATTTATCCATTTATATACTGCTTGTATCCCAAAATGGCTTCTAAGCAAGAGCAAAAACAAATCCACTGGGGAATTAAAACATTCTTAATTAAAATGCTACCACTCTGGTGGGAAGGTTGAGCGCCACAACCCCAGAGTTGTCCGCAACTGGACCTAATGGTCAGGGGTCCCTTTACCTTTACCTTTAATTAAAATGCAGAATAAAGCAAACAATTAAAAAGCCTCACAATTAATATAGCAGAACAATAAATCTGGAAGTTCAGTTTCGAGGAATGCTTACCTAAACAGTTGCATCTTCAAGAGCTGGCTGAAAGCCAATACTGATGGAGCATCTCATATTTTAGCCAGGAGGGCATTTCTAGGCTATAAGGTTAATCTTAGCTAGAAAGCACAAGAAGAAACAATCCTTCAGATGACAAGGTCTCAAACAACTAGTGGATTTAAAAATCAAAACCTGTACTTTGGATTGTGAAGACAAGTGAAAACGAAATAAAAAATATCAGCTCTGGTTCTTTCTTTCTTAAATAAATAAATAAAAATGAAATCATATATCCCACTTGATACCAAAATATGCTTCTAAGCAGTTCACAAAGTATAAAAACCAGTTACACAAACCTAGAAATATAAAGTTCCACATAAAAAAACATGCAATAAAAAAATCTCATTGAACAACACAGTAATTCGAATGGGATACTCAGGCTGAGTGGGCAAAGGAGTCCCTGTGCAAACAGGGGCACCTTGGAAAGGCAATGCCATGCCAATATAGATGGGACCTCTTGTATTTCAGCAGGAAGTGCATTTTACAACACTGGTGCTACCCATGAAAAAGCCTGCATATACATTACCAACTGAAGATCATCCAGCCATGGCTCCTTTTGCACACATTATATCTGACAGCAAAGCAGGTTTACTACTAGTTTTCTGTAGCTGAGGAGACATCTCACAGGGGTCTAGGGATGAACAAGCCCTCCTTATCTAGCCCTGGCACTGGCATTGTTTTAGTGGGATTTATAGAAGCTTGTTATTGTGCATTTTATGTGACACCCTCATTGGAAGAGTGATGCCAACAAAGGTTAATAGATAATCCTTTTAGAAGGAAGAAGCAAAACATTACCAAAGCAATTGAATTAGATCCGAAGGAGGTTGATGCGTAAATTAAAAGCTCGGTTGTTAATGGCTGCCAGATGTCCCCGAGAACAGACAATTCTCATAATGACCTGGATTCTGATACCAAATGAGTGGTGAGAAGGAAATAAAAATCTTGTGATTGCAAGAATTGTACCAGGCAACTGTTTTTCAATTTTACATATTGTTTTAGGCTGCAAGAGAGGGTTTTTAGGTTCCTCTTACCTTTAGAGAGGTAAGAAAGGTTAACATTGGTTGATAAGGCTTTTGTGGGTGGACCCAGGTATTTGCATATTTGCCTGAGATACATTATTGGACTGGAAGGCCTCATTCCATCCTTTTCTGGCTATTGATTTGAATACAGACAAGATGCTTCCATTTTGTGTTGCTCTTCCAAGTTCTTGACAGCTAGGACTGAATCACTGATATGGGATGTCTCCTATAAAAACTGGGCTGATGAAAATAAACGTCAGTGTGGTTGTCATGGGCAAGATTGGAGCAGCCTCCTATCTGCAGCCACAGAGGATGAAATGTGTGTGTGTGTGTGTGTGTGTGTGTGTGTGTGTGTGTGTTAAGTTGTAATGAGACAGAAGGGAGAGATGAATGCAGTGCTTAACATCAAGCCAGAGGTCTTGTCAAAAGCAAGTCAGTCAGTGTACTGCTTTGGTTGAGTTGCTCAGCCTTTTTAAAGGAGAGAATGGGTGCTATCCTGATCTACGGGAATGACCACCACCATGGATTGGTGATGGATGAAAGAAGGGGGATGCCAGGAGTCTCGGGGCTCCAAGCAGACACAAAGAAAAGGCAGAGTGAGCATATTAGAGAGGGACTAAGGCATGCATTTCAGCACCATGGTTAGCGTTCCTGTAGCTGAGGCTGATCACACCAATTGTTTTGATAGCGTCCTGGAGCAACATTTGAAGCCTGAGCTTGGCATTCATTCATTCATTCATTCAATGACCAGAGGTCACACCCCATGAATGCTGCCTCTTGCCAATTAAAAAGCTGGTGCCTTCCTCTGCAGTAACTGACTTATTCAGGGCCCTGGGGTTTCAAGCTGTGGAGATATCTCTCAGGGCTCTCCTGATCACAAGGAGTTCTGTGGGGCAATCATCAGTCTGGGGGCAGAGAGTTTAAGAGACAAGACTGATCTGAACTCACCAACTGCAAGAAGGGCACAAAGCTGAACCCCGTCAGGTAAGAATGAATGGGGGAAAGGCAGGCGGGTGGGTTTGCTTCAGAGTAAGCATGCACAGGAGGGGGCTGCATCCCCTTTGCCCACACCTTGTAAGTAAGACCCACAATGAATGTAGTTGGGCTTACTTTGGAGTAAATGTGTACAGGATTTGACCTGCCGTCCTCTGCACACTTAATTTCAAGCAGGAGTACTTGAACTCTGGGCTCCCCTGTTTCTGGGTAAAAATGGTGAAGGATCCAGCTGATTGAAAAGCAACACTAGGCTGCAACTCCTTGCTTATCTGGAAATGAACCCCATGCAGAACCATTTCTTCTTGAGTGAAATAGGGTGAGGATTTGGTGTTCAGTGCTGTACTCTTAAAGGGCATTAAGACCCAGTTGTCCTGCTGGCTATAAGGCCAACCACTACAACCTGAAAACTGACAACCTCTCCTACTGTGGATAACTGCCCCCCCCCTTTCTGGAGAACACAATTTCCCTCCAAATGGCTCTGGCCATGGTGGCTGGTGCCCATAGGACCACTGGGGCAGAAGGCAAGGGAAGCTAACAGTAGGTGGATCCAGAGCCAGTGACAGGTGGAACCAATTTGCCTCAGTTTGCTCCATTCCTTAAGAACTGTGTGCGTGTTGTTTTAAAAGGCAAATCAGAAGATAACATGTTAGAAACATCAAGTACTTACAAGGTAAATACAGTTGAGTGAAATGCCATTAAAAAGAAATTACATGGCTTGCTACAAATACGTCAGCAGAGAATCTGCGCACACAGTATCTGGAATTTAGACAATGTTCTGTCATTCCCATGCCAGGGTTTCACCACAACCTTCCCATCTTTTCAATAAAGGGGGTGGAACCATTTCCTGGTTTGCCTCAGACAGTAAAAAGTATTGGGGTGACCCTGGCAAAGCCTCTGAAATCTCCTTGGATTCTAGAGTGCATTTTAATGGACAAAGGGCAGAGGAGAGAGATGTTATAGAGCAGACATCCCCAAACTCGGCCCTCGAGATGTTTTTGGACTACAACTCACATCATGCCTAGCTAACAGGACCAGTGGTCAGGGATGATGGAAATTGTAGTCCCAAAAGAGCTGGAGGGCCAAGTTTGGGGATGCCTGCCATAGAGGGTGAATGCAAAAACTTTCACAAATTTCATAAGGTTTGGGCAAATAGCTGTCATTTTACTAAGAATATTCAGCTTTGAACATGGTGGAGTGTTGCTTGACCTATCTGCCTTGACTATATTTTGGCAGTACCACACCTTTTTATAATTGGGAGCTTTGGCTTGAGGCTCCCAGATAAATGTTTACAAGCTCCTGATTTAAAAAAAAAAATTGTAGAAGGACCCAATGATGGAGTATTTTTGGGATAAGAGATTGACTGGAGCATTGTACAGTTTTCTTTGTGAAATGTGTGATTGGAATGTTTTGTTCTGAGTGGTTCTTTAATGTGTTGGTGCAAGCTCACAGAAGGCAGGAGTATCTAAGCTGCATTTGTTGTTGTTGTTTTTTTTATAAAAAAGAATTCCTAGCATCAGCTGTAGCTTTCTGCCAATTTAGTTCCACAGTGAAAATGGGGGATTGAGATAATTGGCCAGTGTTTTGAAAATGCACTTTGAATGCCTCGTTCATCTGTGGCAGTGTAGTGTGGCACTGGGTGGATTTGTAACCTGTGAGACACAGACAAGTGAGCGCAGCCAATGCAATCAGATTGAAGCTTTCTAGATATTACTTAAAATAGACCTGGCTGCTCTCAGCAGAGCTATGCAGGGGGCACCCGGTGACATCTGGAGCTCAAATCAGTTCATTCCCATTTTGGTTGCAAATCAGTTTGGGATTTATTTTTGCTTTGTTTTGGTTGGAAGCAAGAAGAGCAGACCTGAGCCTCTAATCAGCAGCCGGGGTGTAATATTAGTGAGTTGAAAAGCTACTTAGGCAGAAGCAGCTTGATAACCTCTGTCCAATTTCCTGCCACACAAATGAAGAGTGTGGATGCAAAACTGTAGATGCTCTCAGGATGGGGTGGAGGAGATATTTGATTAAGGTATCATCTGAAACTGAATCTATCCAATGCAGAAACAAATTTCAGAAACAACATGTGAACTGAAACACAGTTATCCTTCAGAATTTGCATTTATCCAAATTATGCAATAATAAATGAATGAATGAATGAATGAATGAAGTGGGATGTAAAACTGCAGTCAAGTACAACATTCCTACAGTGGACATGTTAGGGGATGTTTTGTCCCACTCAGGAGAAGACATCCTGTTTCGTCCTGAGCTGGGACAGACTTGAAGAGGGTGTGGTCTGTTGTACTAGCATGAAGGAGCACATGGCCTCCATGTTCAGATCAGTGTGTCTTCTCCATTCTGGATGTTGCTGTGTGTTTGGAGAAGTGGCTGCTTAGTCACAGTCACTTGGGACTAACTTCTTTATGGAATAATTCTAGTTGTTAAATAACCTAAGCCTGCCTTCAGGGATATGTCTGTGAACCTGAATGAGTCTGTGAGTAAACTACTTTTATATTAACGTTAATAAGATTCTTGTGTTTATTCTTTTTAAGAGGGATTAGAAGGGATTTTACCAGGAAGGAATCTTTAATAGTAAGACTCAGATGAGTCAGCAACAGGCTGATTGCTGCATAATTTAAAAAGGGGAATGTTTGGAACTCTGCTAGAATATGGAACTTGCTAGCGCAAGTTAGAAAGGATATCATTAAATAATATATCCACTCCTGCCCCCTAATCATCCCCATGAAACATCATCATCATCATCATCATTATCATCATCTACCACACCCATGTAGCTGCTCCCACTCTGGGCAGCTTACAGTACATATAAAACATATTAAAACATCAAACATTAAAAACCTCTCAATACAGGGCTGTCTTCAGATGTCTTCTAAAAGCCAGACAAAACAATGCTTACAAAAAAATGCATATATTGTGGGAACATGTGCATAAAAAATAAACCGCCCTGGGACCTCTGGGTATAAGGTGGTATATAAATCCAATAAATCACCACCATCATTATCATCATCTAGTCCAGCATCCTGTTCCTACAGTGGCCACCTAGATGCCTGTGGGAAACCCACAAATAAGATCAGAGCACAAGAGGCCTCTCTTCCCCCCTGTGGTTTCTAACAATTGTTATTCATAATCATTTCTGCCTGCACACAGCCTCCTCTTCCTCCTCCTCCATGAATTCGCCTAATCCTCTTTTAAAGTCAACTCAGTTGGTGGCTATCATTGCCTCCTGTGGGAGAGATTGCCATTGTTTAACTACACAGTGTTTCAGTTACAGGTAGGTAGCCGTGTTGGTCTGCCATAGTCAAAACAAAACAAAAAATAAAAAAAAATCCTTCCAGTAGCACCTTAGAGACCAACTAAGTTTGTTCTTGGTATGAGCTTTCGTGTGCAGGCACACTTCTTCAGATACCCTTCCATTTCATGTGGCTGAATGTGGTGCCTTCCATAGTTCCAGTTACAGGTAGAAGTGTGCATGCACACAAAAGCTCATTCCAAGAACAAACTTAGTTGGTCTCTAAGGTGCTACTGGAAGGATTTTTTATATTTTTTATTTTGTTTACACAGTGTTTGAAGGAGTTATATTATCTGTCTGTAATCTTTCAACATTGAACTTCATTCATAGAATCATAGAGTTGGAAGGGACCCTGGGGACCATCTAGTCCAACCCTCTGCAATGCAGGGATATGCAGCTGTCCCATACAGGGATCAAACCTGCAATCTTGGAACTATCAGCACCATGTTTTAACCAACTGAGCTATTCATGCTGACTCACTGAATGGCCATGGGTTCCAGTGTTATGAGAGAGAGAGAGAGAGAGAGAGAGAGAGAGAGAGAGAGAGAGAGAATTTCTCTCTCTTCACTTTCTCCAGGTTGAGCTCAGAGCAAACCCTTGACTGAAATCCCAGCAAGTTAGTGTAGAGAATACTGATCTAGATGGACCAATGGTCTTATTCAGTATAAGGCAGCTTTCTGTGTAACTGAGACAGATTAACTGTGAACAGGTATTGTGCTTCTTGGGTGCATAAAAGAAAGCCAAGTGGGTTTGGAATAAGTTCCAACCCGTCAGGTGCCTTGTGAAGCGAGTCCTGCTTCTCTGACCACAGAAGGTGATGTTTTAGATTGAGGTGGATTATAAGGTACCAGGTGTTGAGAGAGTTCCTATTGCCTGGCATTGTTGTTGTTGTTGTTCAGTCGTTCAGTCGTGTCCGACTCTTCGTGACCCCATGGACCAGAGCACGCCAGGCACGCCTATCCTTCACTGCCTCCCGCAGTTTGGCCAAACTCATGTTAGTAGCTTCAAGAACACTGTCCAACCATCTCATCCTCTGTCGTCCCCTTCTCCTTGTGCCCTCCATCTTTCCCAACATCAGGGTCTTTTCCAGGGAGTCTTCTCTTCTCATGAGGTGGCCAAAGTACTGGAGCCTCAACTTCAGGATCTGTCCTTCTAGTGAGCACTCAGGGCTGATTTCTTTGAGAATGGATAGGTTTGATCTTCTTGCAGTCCATGGGACTCTCAAGAGTCTCCTCCAGCACCATAATTCAAAAGCATCAATTCTTCGGCGATCAGCCTTCTTGATGGTCCAGCTCTCACTTCCGTACATTACTACTGGGAAAACCATAGCTTTAACTATACGGACCTTTGCCTGGCATTAAGGTGGCATATTAAGCCAGCTTTCAGTTAGGGCCCGGAGTTCAGAGTCTGCACTCTGCCCTGGCTTTGAAAGCTGCCTCTGATGATGAGATGCTTGCTCCCCAACATGCATTTTTCTGCAGATCATTTGAATATGATGAATGTGATGAGAGGCAGCCAGGAATTCAGAAAGCTTGCATGGGGACCTCTAGTTTTGGAGCAGGTATGATGACATACAATGGGAACCAGTGTGGTGTAGTGGTTAAGAGCGGTAGACTCGTTATTTGGTGAACCAGGTTGGCATCTCCGCTCCTCCACATGCAGTTGCTGGGTGACCTTGGGCTAGTCACACTTCTTTGAAGTCTATCAGCCCCACTCACCTCACAGAGTGTTTGTTGTGGGGGAGGAAGGGAAAGGAGAATGTTAGACGCTTTGAGACTTCTTCGGGTAGTGATAAAGCAGGATATCAAATCCAAACTCTTCTTCTCTGGAGAGACAATGGGAGTGTAAATATCAGTTGCCTCCCCACTTCTCCAAAACCTCAGGTTCCTATTCTGCACAGGACTGAACCCTAGTGAGTTTCAGCTGTCCATCACATTCCCCATCTCAGTTTGCTTCCTGGTGTTGGGGGCCCTAGCGAAGAGACATGGGTTCCCTGACCTCCATGATGACACAGACATTTTCCACTTCCTGTTCCAGTTGTCAGTGTTCCCACTAGCTTTGGGGTGAGGAAATATGCCATTTTCCAAGGAGCAATGCATTGTGTGCTGGGTGTCTGGAAGACACAGTGCCCATCAAAAGAAAAGTGATTCCTTTTAGGGAAACATCTGGGTCATGAGCAATGGATGTACATAAACTGGTTGAATTGATTTTTGTTAATGTAGTTAAATTCCAGCTTGAAGCATAAAATGCTTTCAAGGCAGCTTAGAAAGAAAGCTACACAATACTATGAATGATATAAAATGAACATGCAGCAGATAAATGTATAAAACCTAACAAAAATTGAGACCAACTAGTCTGGCATCCTGTTCTCACAATGGCCAGCCAGGGGCCCATGGTAAGCCTGCAGGCAGGGCCTGAACACATGAGCCCTCACCCATGCTGTGGTTTCCAGCAATTGTTTTCAGAAATATTACTGCCATGTAGGCAGGGCATGGTCACCATGGCTAGTAGCCACTGATAGCCTCATCTTTCATGAATTTGTCTAATCCTCTTTCAAAAATATTTCCTAGCAGAAAGAGGAACAGAACAGGTGGATGTCATCCTGGAGTGAATAATTTGGCTCCCAGGGTAGGAGGCTGGGAGAAGAAAAGAAAACTCACAGTTGAGAAGAAGGTCCACCCTCTTATGTGTGAGACAAGGATTAAGATGTACCTTTGAGAGAGGACTTTGTATTTTCTTTGTCCTTCCTTCCCTTTTTCTTTAGATGAGTTTGTTTTTATTGCAATGTATGATGAAAAATGTTCACACAACACACACACACACACACACACACACACAAACCACGAACACACACACACCATTTATTTAATCTGTGTCTCTTGATGACCGCTGAAAACTCTTCCTGTTCTGTAATTCACTGCTGCATCTCCCTCTCCCTCTGTCCCTGTGGTCAACTGTACACTGATCCCTTAATAGCACTTCACTAGGCACACTTTGGTAAATACCCATTTAATTGTTTCTCAAGCATGTTCTGCTGATGGTACAGACTACAACAACAACAAAAATCAATACAATTGTGACATCCAAGCAAAGGGTTCTGTGATCCGAAGCAACCTGGCAAATTGGTTTCTTTACAGAGAGTTAGTATATAGATTGCTCTGAACATCGTCTTGCAAAGCATTTTCCACAGAGTGTGATTTCATAACTTCAGACAACCTGTCGTGAGTTAGTCTGGGTGGAAGTAGTTGAAGCTTCCCATTTACAGACTTCAATAAATGCTTAATTTCTGAGGCTAGTGGGGTGGGGTAAGAATCAAAGGATTTGGCTGATTGTAATTTAGCTTGTGGGAATGTGCCAAATGCATCCACCTCCGTTTAATATAAATCTTGCATCACAACATTTGCTGCTTCTTAAAAACAAAACAAAACTAGGAATTGCTCATCCTTGTCTGTAAGTGAAAATAAGATCAGCTGAAACTAAAGGTGATTGGAAATAGTAATGGTGGGGGACAGCCAGCTTAAGGACAAATAATGCTTTTATTTTAAAAGGGTTTCTTTTTTCTTTTTTCAAGAGGAGCACTGTGAAACTTACCAGGAAAGTGTAGAAGGTTTTAGACCCTTAAAATATGCCCTTGTGAGTTCCAAAGTTTACCTTTTCCCCTAGCATTGAAGAAGACCACACATTTAGTAAATAAAAATGGTTTACTTACAAACTTTCCAAAGGTCACATTCATGTGAATCCCTATAGGATTCAGAAAAGTTGCACAGGCAGTAAAATCTGTCTTAGTTACAAAATGATGAAAGTTCCCAAATTATTGGTATAGGAACTCAAGAGTGACTGGTGAGAGCCATACAGCTAAGCTGGAGCAACCAGAATGTGGAGCAACCAGCTTAGCTTCTTCACACACTAAGTTTCTCAGGTAGATTAAAGGGTGAACAAATGTTTTGATACCCATTTCCTCCCAAGGTGGACTTAGCTAAGGCTGGCAGGACAGCTTACTCAATCGTATTAACTCCTTCATGTGTTAGAGAGACTCATTCGTGTTGGTTATATGAGGATGGTTGTCCCACAACTTTTGCAAATGCTGCTGACATCAGTGGGGGTGCAAAAGTCAAATAGATTGGCTTTTTTCCAATAATACACAAAAAGTGGATATGGTTTGGGTTACCAAATGACTCATTTTAAAAAATCTGTTCTCCTTTGAAAAACATCCATGTGAACAACCAGCACTGTATCTTGTGGCAGGGAATTCCACTGTTTAACTATGTTTTTAGTCCTTCCTTTTGTCTTTCTTGAATCTTATAAGAACATAAGAAGATCCCTGCTGAATCAAACCAGTAGCCAATCTAGTCCAGATCCCACCACCTACTCTTCTCCAAGATCCCCCTCCCCCCCCGAAAAGGGTGCCTCATTTGCTGGCTGCAGAGGGTGGAGCTGAACTGCTTCTCTCTTGGAGGCAATACTGCTGCCGCCTGCCAGCTTTCCCCATTGACTTTGTGGGTGCCTGGCCCCCACAATTATATTATTGTGCACACCCAAGTACCCATAGCCCTCTGGAATTGGCTCCTATGGCCTCTAGCATGATGAGAGAGGCATGAGAAACTTCTTTCTAGCCACCTTCATTGTTGTTGTTGTTTAGTCATGTCCGACTCTTCGTGACCCCGTGGACCAGGCACTCCTGTCTTCCACTGCCTCCTGCAGTTTGGTCAGACTCATGTTGGTAACTTCGAGAACACTGTCCAACCATCTCGTCCTCTGTCATCCCCTTCTCCTTGTGCCCTCCATCTTTCCCAACATCAGGGTCTTTTACAGGGAGTCTTCTCTTCTCATTACAACAAACTTAGTTTTCTTCTGCTTCAAACACCATTTTGTCTAAATGAAAAAACCTCAGACATGAAATTTTCCTCACAGAGGAGTTGCTCCAGCCCCTTGATTCATTTGGTTGTCTATTTCTCCACCTTTCCCAGCTCTAGAGTGTCCCTTTTGAGGTGTGGTGACCAGCTGAAGACCTGTCACCCAGTTATCTCTAGCAGAATCTCATTAATTTAAGCAGGCATGATGGCTGTGAGAATGAAGTTCAACTGACAGTTAGTAGGAATAGTGGAGTTGGACCATATTCAAACCATACATTTAAACAACTATGATACCACTTTAAACAGTCAAACATTCCCCCAAAGGATCCTGGGAACTGTAGTTTGTTAAGGGTGCTGAGAGTTGTTAGGAGACACATATCTCAGGAGAACTATGATTCCCAGAGTTCCCTGGGAAGAGAGACTGATGGTTACACCACTCTGAAAATTGCAGCTTGGAGGGAGGAATAGGGGTTTCTTAACATCTCTCAGCACCTGTAACAAACAGAATTATCTGGGGGAATCCATGACTGTTAAATACAAATAATAATAATAATAATAATAATAATATAATACCATAGTGCTTTAAATGTATGGTGTGGAAGTGCTATTGGTTGCATTTAATCAGCTAATTTTCAAAACACACACAATGAAGTAGCCGTTTGATTTGCAATTGTGGTGTTTTGTTGCAACATACGCTCTACATGTAAATTTCCAAAGCTTAACTTCCATCAGACATGAGTAGAAAACTTGGTGCCAAATTTCAAGCATCTGTTTACAGAATCTGCTCAGTAGTTTCTGTTGCCATCAAAATAGTAAGAATGCTCTGTCTTCTGCCAGCCAGAGAGAATTCAGTAAAACCCAGGGGAAAGTTTTAAGGATAGGAATGTAGGAAGCTGCTGATCTGTCTAGTTCAGTATTGTCTACACTGGCTGGCAGCAGCTGCCAAGGGTTTCAGTAAGCAGTCTCTCCCAGCCATACTTGGAGATTCAATAAATTAAGCCTGGGACTTTTTGCATGGAAAACAAGTGCTGTACCACTGAACTACAGCCCTTCCTCAACCAATGACTGACTGTTGCCAGATACTAAGAAAATGCTGCAGTCTCCTTTTCCAATTCAGTATATCTTCTTATTGGTGCAAGATGATGCAATGCACTTTTCAGCCATCTCATAAACTATTCTTAAATCTGCAAGGCTTTTTTTTTATCCCCACCAATTTTTGAATGCATCATTGAAATTTGACCCACACTTAAGAGGAAATAACTGCTATACAATCCTTTCTGTATCCGATGAACAAGCTAACCGTCGTTGTTATCTTGGCATCTGATACAGAAATTATTTAGATAGGTTGCGAACAGAATTTAATGATGCAAAAATCAAATCTGACTTAGAATGTATTGGGGGTGTGTGTGTAAGACTCTTGAAAAGTTGAATTTTTCCAAGGAGCTTTGGAGGAGAGAGGTGCTGAAGATGGACTAGTATGATAGCCAACAGCTTTTGAACAAAAGTAACAAAAATAATTGGCTTTTCTTTCATATAATGGAAACATCTTAAGATAATGATCTTTCATAGGGAAGGGATGCCATGCAAATTCACCAGGAGGAAATTGTCAAGGACGAATTCCTCTTCCCCCGTGGCCTGCTACTATTCTTTTTCAGGTTTCCAGTAGTTGTCTTTTAGCATGGTTACTGACCTTGCAATTGCCAAGGCCCTGAAAGTTTTCCTACATGCATACTTCACTCATGGTCGTACTGCATTATGGATTTTATAGTGTTCGCATGAACACTATACAAATACAAAGGACCATATATAACCCATGATGTAATGAAACTGTGTGAAATTTGCAAGTACAGAAAAATGAACTGAGGTTTAAGGAAATATATCAATACCTGTTTGCCAAATGGGTTGACAGTGGAAAAGCAGATTTCCATACAATTCTCAGACACACAACACTTACCTGCATAGAACATTAAATTTCATCTTGGTTACTGGTTTAAGTAGAAATAATATAATATAATATAATATTTTATTATTTGTACCCCGCCCATCTGGCTGGATTTCCCCAGCCACTCTGGGCGGCTTCCAACAAAAATCAGATACAAAAATATCACACATTAAAAACTTCCCTGAAAAGGGCTGACTTCAGGTATTTTCTGAATGTCAGGTAGTTGTTTATCTCCTTGACCTGTGATGGGAGGGCGTTCCACAGGGCGGGCGCCACTACCGAGAAGGCCCTCTGCCTGGTTCCCTGTAGCTTTGCTTCTCGCAGTGAGGGAACCAATTTATGCAGCTCACTCTTTTTTTGGGGGGGGGGGTTCTCCTTCTAGTCCATCTTGAGGAAATGTTGGGTAATGCCCCATAAGTAATTATCTAACAGCTGAATCAATCACCCGCCCAAACCCACAAAACAGCATTTTTTCATGTTTGTGGCAAGTAGTTCTTCGGACTCAATCACCGCAAACATGGGCTGCATTTTGTTTGCTTTCCCCCATAAAATATTTTTTACATGGCACACTAAATTGGTCCAAGCTCTCAACAGATTCCACCACCTGCGAGATGCAGCACGCAGTGCCATCAGCACTGTTGGTTAACAGGTGCTTGACACTGGCAGATATGGCAATGTTAGCAAACTGCTCTGCTGGAAATCCTGGCTGTCAGAAATTGAAGTGGCAGGATTGCAATAAGGCTTCATCATGATCAGGCACCGTCTAACAGCCATCACATGGCTCACAGCTTGTAAATGTAAAGTGTAATCTTCTCCAACTGACTGCAGCAGACAGTGTTGGCTGGAAGTCAGTGGAGCAAACCATCCTTTTTTTTTTTTTGAAAAAGTGGGAAGCCATCTGGCCTTTTTCATCAGGTGGCTTTTGTGCTAGTCTAGGAAAACAAGGGGAATGTGTACCAGCCTTGGCATCCACAAGACGCTCCTGCACCTCTTGTTGTAGCAAAACAACAGGTGTGGGGATGAGAGCAGCCCACAACAACACAGTGGCAATGGTTGTCTGGCTGCTGTCTAACTGCCTATCTACATGTCACAGCCTGTCAGGCAAGGAATGACCGCAGTGAGGAATCAACTCTTTGTTGTCAAAAGTACACTTGCAGCCTAGGGAAAGGCATGTCCATCAGCCCCACATCTCTCAGCTACTCCTAGGTGAGCACCCAATGAAGCAGTTGCAGCAAAAGAGGGGGCCCACCCACCAACCTCAGTTTATTTTTCTCCTCCACCTGAGCTGCACACAAGCAGGCGAAGGCTCTGTCTGTCTGTAACCTGCTCCTCCTGCTTCAATTTTCTCCTGATCCTGGAAGATAGGGGAACAGGAGAGGTGGAGCAGGTGTGGAAGCCCCTGACTCTGCCGCAGCCTGACCTCTCTCCCACCTTCCTCCTGCACCTTTTCTTTTCTTTCCAATCCCACAGTTTGTCCTGCCTCTGACTCTCATCTCCGGGCTGTTTCAGTCTCCCCCAGATCACTAATTCCTTCTTTCAATTTAGTTCGCAACCCCACTTCTCCTGGTGTCCACTCATCAGTATCCAACTACCACTCCTCAGTGTCCAGCCAGTTGCTGACACCACAGCTCGGGGATAGAAGAGGAAAGAAAACTGCCTCCTCTGCATTCTAGGGATAGGAAAATCTGCCAATTCTGATTTCTCCCAGCTTCCCATTTTTCCAATCATAACCTTGCCTCTCCACATTTCCACATCAGTTTGCAAATCTCCCCTTTTAAAATTTCCTCACACACCCATATTTCTCCTAATATACACATTTCTGCAAAGCAATTTTCTCTGATATAATGCATTGTTTGTCCATTATTTTCACACTTTACACACTTTGTTTTTGTATTACATGTCTTTAAAACATGTAATACATGGCTTTAAGGATTGCAAAGTTTGGAGAAATCAAAGGATGGCTATGTTTTGGTTCATGCACTATTTCCAAACATGCAAATTAGGGGCTTAACCACACTTATTTTTTCTCTGCTCTTTCCAGGCATGATCTGTGCTTTAAAGCACTGTATCCGAGCGCCCTTCTTTTTCTCCTGTGAAAACCTGCTCTTTAAAGCTCAATCAGAGCAAACTGCAATCCATAGAAAACCCAAATTGATGTTTGCTCCAACTGAGTGTTAAGAAGCAGATTTTCATGGAGAAAGCTACAGGCAAAGGGAAAAAATCTTCAGACACAGAGCTTTTAAGTGCACACCTGTGCCTGGAAAGGGGGGGGGGGCAAAAGGTAAGTATGGATAACCCCTAGGTAGTTTTTGCCTTTAAATGTGAACTGAAACAAAAAATTTTCTCCCCAACCATCCATATTGCGTTCATTGTCTAGGCAAGTTTTTGACATGCTTTGTGGAAGTGCTCTGCCAGTGTGCGGCTTTTAAGTGCAACATGTCATGATTGATGCAGTTGCTTCTGTTAAAATTGTCCACAGGTAGGAGTAGTTTGCTCTACAGTGAAAGTGCTGCAGTTGCTGGCAATGACAAGCCATTGTCATGACTCACTGCCTGCATCAAACTACTTCTGAGAAGAGGAAAAACATTTTAGCAAGGAAGACAGAGGTCTTCCTGCCTTGAGAAACTGCTGTTGGTCTGTCTTGCTGGCATGCCAGGTGAGACCAACTCATGCCCACAGCCCTGGAGTCTGAGAGAGAAGGAAGGAAGGATCAGTCTTCCACCTCTCCTTAGTCTTGGGCATGTTCCTGGAGGTTTCCACCTGCCTAATTTTCCAAGGGATTCGGGAGGGGAAAGATGCTGCTGTTGCCTATTGAATCAATGGAGGCAATAGCTCAGAGGTAGAGCATTGCTTTGCATGCAGATTGTCCCAGGTTCAGTTTGGAAAGTTTGCTGGGAAATGCATGTCTCTGCATGAGAGTGAACGGTACTAGACTAGGTGGAGATATTTTCTGACCTGGTATAGTCTGCTTCTTATATTCCTGGAAGTAGCAATTCAGCAGGAAGGTTCTGCTTTAGGATACCCCCCTGGTAAAATATTAGACAAGGTAAGATGATCTATTTTTGATGGGGTTGCTGGTGCTGATTCTCATGTAATAGTGCAGACAGTTTTTTGCCTGGATGTGTTATTTTTGGGTGGGTGGGGAAGTGGGTGTTTAATCTTCCATGCTTTAATCCCCCCCCCCAGATGTCCTTGTTTTGGGGTGGAAATCAAGATGCAGAGCTCTCCAGGTTTGTAGCTGATTAATAATCTCTTTGATAAACCAAGAGAGTAGCTTGGCTATGCTCCATCATTCTGCCAAGACTATTTGGGGCCTGCTTTGTGATCCCAGAGCTCCATTCACTTCATACAGGAGTTCTGAGCGTTGTAGATGGGAGCTGATGCTACAAATTAGCATCATCAATAACAGTAGAGTGCAGAGGCAGGGCTGTGGGTGCAGCCCTTCAAGGCTCATTAATGTTGCACAACTCGAAGGAGAAGGAAGGAACTAAGACGAGGCTGCACAGCTGCCTCTTCCCTTTCCTGTGTCACTCTTAACCCAGGATAATTTCACACTGGCTATGGTGACGAGCAGATGACTTAGCAATGACTCCATCACATTCTGAGTGATATTTGTTGGAGGAAATATTCCATTGCGTGGTTTGGGTCCCCCCCCCCCGTACTCTGCTTGTTTCTATAATTGAACAATCACCTTAAATCATTTGTGGGGTGTTTTTTTGTTTTTTTTGGTCCCACATAGATATTATGTGCTCTCAAGATGGCACCCAGAACAATACAGGAGCAGGATTTAAAAAATATTGCAATTCAGGGCAAGCAAATCTGTTAGTTTTTGGTTTCTCTTTTTTTCCAGTCAGATCCATGATTTGGGCAAAGGGGGCTTTGTCCCACCAAGTTCATTCTGCAGTCAGCCAGCATCCCCCCTCCCCTGCCTACTGCTTTGCAACAGGTCTAGGAGATGGCACTGGCTGTTGGCTTCCTTGTCCTCTTCAGTTCAAGGTTTCCTTTGTAAAGCTCAGAGAGAAGGAGGATGCAAGAAAAAACTAGGGCCAGAGACACACCAAACATTTAAAGTGCTATGTTACAAATTTAAACAGTCCTGGCTTCTCCCCAAGTATTCTGGGATTGTAGTTTGTTAACAGTGCTGGTGGTTGTTAGGGGAGATAGCCTATTTCCCTCTCAGAAATACAATTCCCAGAGTTCCCTGGGAAGAGGTACTGGTTGTTAAGCTGCTCTGAAAATGGTAGCCTTGGGAGGGCTCCCCAATTAAATGGATTGTAGGTGGATTATAGCAGGGGCATACTGTGGTACTATGGTGCTCTGAACTACACCAAAATTTCACACCTGCACCCAGCCCTCATGTCATGCTGGGCTTTGGGAAGGAAGGACAATGGCACTGGCAGGGTCCTAGAGCCCTCCCACCTCCTCCCCATAGCTGGGCAAGCACTAACTAGACTTTGGGAAGGAGGGTGGAGGACTCTAGGACCCTGTCTAAGTGCTTATGCCTCTTTCCCATAGCCAGGCAAGTGCTTACCAGGTTCATTTTCTGCCCAGTGCCGTGCAGGGGAACTGGCCACGCTACCCTAAAACCAACTCTGATTGTAGAGTGACAATAATTACCATATTTCCATAATTGCATCCCTCACTCTGAGGCTGGGAGTGTGTTTGGGAGGAATTGCCAAGGGTGGCAGCTTTGCTGGGCCCTCGTTCCCCTTTCTTTACCTGCCACTGACCAGCTACTCTTCTGCCAGCTATAAATGATAAAAGTGCAACACTCCATGTGCAGTTGGCATTGCACTTGGCATCACACAAGAGACCACAAGAATACATAATACTATTAGTCCGCAAGGAAACAGAACAGCTGAAAGACAACTCAGCAGAAATCTCCTTAAGCACTTTAAACCTTCTTTGGTTAATGGCATGTGTGTTAAGCCAACCCTTCCTTCATATAATTAGCATTTGCAAATAATGTTATTTTATTTTAGGCCCCTTTGCCCAGTTCGTTAGTCACAAACACTCCCAGAGCAACTTACCAAAAAATGGCAGTCTAAAATCTGAAAAGGCACGAAATGTTGGGGGGCAACATTGGGTTACATTTTCCAGTTTGTGGTTTAGCTTTTTTCATACAAGTGTTCCCCCCCCCCTTCAAGCAACTGCAGGAATCCAAGTATGGGGAGCGAGAGGTGCGTATAGTACATGCATTGCCTCCTAGTGGCAGGAAAATTGGAGACCAGTCTTTCACACTTGTCAGTTTAACATGTTGCCAGTGCTCTGAGTTTCCTTTCTTTTAGAAATCCGTTTTCCCCCTCCTCAGGTGAGGTCAGCAGGGAAGAGCTCCTGAGCCCAGAACAGAATTAGCACCTTGTTTTGCGTGCTGTTCTGCTTCTGTATCCATTGCCTTTCTTTGCTTCCAAAGAGCTGGGCCAGGTAAGAATGGCGTCATTCCAACCCTCCCTTTCCCAAGTGTTGTTTGCAAGGAAATATTAACAGGCTGGAGGTGTGAATTAAACCAAAACAGTGAGACATTACAAATCCCACACTTATGGGATAGGTGCCCAACACCTGTCATTCTGTGTTTGTTTGAGGAAAGATTATTTTGCACTTGTCTGTTTTCACATCTGTTGTACACTTAAAAAGATCCACCTTCAAAGCATATCCTTTCTCAGTGGTTCTGAATTGCAGATGTGGAGGTGAAGACCTCTTCCTGAAGGGAGCAATCCAGATGTGGTTTAGCTGGTTGGTGTGTAGTGCCTTGGATGACTTAGCCTGGGTTCACACCTCTGCTTGGGATGCATAGGTCAAATTGCTCTTTAATAGCCTTACCTATCCTGCAGAGTTGCAAGCAATTCCCCCCTCATATAATTCATTTCTGTACATTCTTTTCATAGATGCACACATCTTAATGCACACTTTCCACCAATATTTGCATTTTTGTACACATTGGCTGGAAAGCTGCATTGCAAAATTCAGAGAAGTGCATATTTCAAAGAATAGCTGTGTTCTGGTTTGCATATTGGTTTGAGAAGTGGAAATTAGGTAGTTTCAGATTAAACTTGTAATTTGTATCTTACCCTTAACTGTAACCCCCAAACCCCAACAAACGGGAACCCAGTACCCCTCCTCACACTGCTGTTGTCTGCTGCTGTTGCTCTGTAAATCAACGTTGGGTCCCCAGATATTGTTTGACTACAGTTCTGTTGGGGATAATGTGAGTTGTAGTTCAGGAGCAGCCCTATAGCAATTCTACAGCTTTGGACTCCATTGCTCCTTGGACTTTTCAAGATCACAACACTGCAGGCCTTTTGAAAAGAACTTACCGAGGATCTCTTTCTACAGATGGATGAGCTTGTCAGTTTCTCTGTTTCTTGGTTCTCCCGATAAGCTGTTCCTCATATTTCTGCATTAGTTAGTTAGTTAGTTGTTGTTGTTGTTGTTTAAGTCCTCATGAAAATTTGTCTGCATTTTAGTATGAATTCCTCCTGTCATACACATTTGGGTATGCTGTTTCTCCTAATGTACTCAGTTTTGCAAGCAACTCCCACTAATACAATGCAATTCTGTATATAATTTTAACTAACATATGTTTCTTTATTAACACTTTCCCTGAATATGCATGTTTTTGTGCATGCTATTTGGTTGGAGAGCTGCAGCACAAAATTCAAGGAAGTGCAAATTTTGAAGAATGGTTGTGTTTTGCATATTCACATATTCTTTTGGAATGTATGAATTGAAGAGGTTCCTACTAAAGTGCAAATGAAGCAGAAGTTCTCTGTTCACCCATCACTATGTCTTTCCACTGTCCTTCCCTTGGAATGGGCTTTATTGTTGGTCTCCAATCAGAGTTGGGTTTGGTCCTATTTTGGTGATGGGGGGGAGTGGAGTGATGTTTTTGTTTATTGCTGATGTTTAAATATTTTCACCATTAGTATTTTTGTTGTGTTTCTGTGTCTTCATTGTAAGACATAATGAAAGAGTTTGTTCTTAAGGGCACTGGTGAAACACTTTAATAAAAAAAAAATCAATAAATGCCTCAGACATGACTCTTTGCAAACCCAAGCTGAATTCCTAGCCAGGCATCTTGATTAAAATGGAAGTTAGCCTCTCCTGCATGCTCTTAGAAGCAGGAGGGAACCTGTTACACACTCTTCTCTCTCTTCTGTGGAAACGAAATAGGCATGGAAAGGGATGTGAATTTAGCTTCGTGCCTCAGTCCCCAACCCAGCTTGGTTTGCAGCTGTAAAAACTGGAGAATTTCTGCAGCCTGTGCTTTGCCTCCAGAGATGTCAAAACAAACGAACAAATGGAAAACAGGTTTGGATTACACAAAAAGGAGTAATAATGTTCCTTCCAGGGGTAGGGCCCATAGCTCAGCAATAGAGCTTTCTGCTTTGCATGCAGAAGGTCGCAGGCTCAATCCACATTGGCATCTCCTGGTAGGGCTGGGAGAAATGCCCTGCCTGAAATCTTGGAGAGATGTTGCTAGTCAGTGCAAACAATACTGAACTAGATGGACCAATGGTCGGACTCTGCATAAGGAGTTTCCTATGTTCCTGTATTCAACCAAGTTGAATTCAGTTGATTCAGGGGTTGAATTTGGGACAATCTGCATCACAAACAGATGTTCTCAGCCCCTTAGATTATAGACTTAGGGCCATAGTTCAATGATTTGCATGCAGAAGGTCCTGGGTTCAATTTTCAGCATCTCCAGGTAGGCCTAGTAGTACCTCCTGCCAAAAACCGTGGAGAGCTGCCAGCCATCCTTGTAGAGACCATACCGAAACAGGTGGACCAATGGTCTGACTTTGTGTAAGTGGCTTCCTGTTTGGTTGTGTGATGTTTTAATGTATAAGTGTCAACTAAATTTATTTTTATGGTGACAATATGTTTATGTTTAAGGGAAACTGTCAGTGAGGCTTTTGGCATCTTACTGCCACCAGGACTCTTCATGCTTTGTAATGCAAGTGCCCTCCTTTGTCATTTCTTCTCAATAAAGCACAATTAAACTTGGATATGAAGTGTTCAAGTCTTGGTTGTGGAGGTGAAGGATCTTGATTGGCAGCCAACCTTGGCCACCAATGCCCTGTGCCCTTGCTTAGGACAACTGACTGTGCTGACAAAATGTGATCTATGAGTGGCAGTCAGTGCTAGTCCTACTCAGAGTAGACCCACTGAAGCTAAGGGACATGGATAACTTAGTTTCATTACTTTCAGTGCTAGTTCTATACTGAGTAGAGCTTAGTTGAATACACCACTGTTTTCCAGAGGGGAACTGACTCTGAGAATTTGCTTGGCTTGAAGATCAGCAGGGATAACTCAGCTGGTAGAGCTTGAGTCCCACATTGCCCAAACGATTCATGCATTGCAGGAGCTTGGGCCAGATTTAAGGGTGCTGAGAGTTGTTAAGAGACCCCTGCTTCCCTCCCAGAGCTGCAGTTCCCAAATTTCCCTGTGAAAAGGAATTGATGGTTAAACTATTCTGGAAATGGCAGCTCTGAGAGGTGACTATGCGGGGTGTGGGTGGGTGTTCCTAGCAATCTCCCAGGAGTCTTTGGGGGAAGTCATGGCTATATAATGTGGTATCATAGTGCTTTAAATCTATGGTGTGAAGATTGCCTTAGTAGGCCACCAGCTTCACGGTACCTGTTGAAGGCAATTATGGGGCAATCAAATGCCTGTTGCTTTGCTGCCACCACATGGAGTGGCAATAAAATAAAATAAGATGAAAATAACTAAGGGAACAGGAAATGGAATAAAGAAAATGTGTATGTCAAAATACATTTACCTTCAGGCAAATGACTGGTGAAACAAATGTGACTTTTACAAATCAAACATGAAATGAACGAGGTCTTTAACAATGAAAATGAGTTGCATAATAAAATGAAGACAATTTCCTTGCATCTCTCTAATTTACCATGAAGAAGCAGGTGCTTCGAGGAGCAAATACTGAGGTTGGGCCACCCTTTCTCTGCCTCTGGTCTCCACCTCTGTTCCTAACCTCATCCTGCCCCACTGCTCCTATCCCAGTGGGCTTCTACCTAGCGCATGATTTAAGGAGCCACCCTAAAAAGTGGCCTTTTAAACCATTCTGTCTTCTTCCTTCAGCTGGAAGATGCCTAGGGCTGAATCCGATGGTTCATGGGAGGGCATTCCATGGGGTATTAGTTTCTTTGGGTCTGAGGGTGGAGAGGTTAAAATAAAAAGTTTAAAATGGGAATAATTAAAATCTACATTAAATTGAGCATGTGGGTGGAACAATGAAGGTAAATTTCACCTTTGTTAATTAAGCAAGTTTTCTGCATGCGTGCGTACACACACACACACACACACACACAGACACAAGTTGTATACCGCTTGATTGTAAAACAAAACAAAAACAAAAACAAAACCCACTCAAAGTGCTTTACAGAAAGAACAACCAATGAAGTGATCACGAGAACATTTAAAAACAACTATTTTAAACATTTGTTTGAAATCAACAATAAACTTAGAACGAGGTTAAAACAGCTATCAGCCTTCTTACATTTCTACATAACAGGCATCAAAAAGAGTACAGCAAACATGCCTGCCTAATCTCAATAGGCAGGGAGTGCCAAAGTGTTACACAACTCGCATGCTGTACCTATGTGGTTTATTGTTTATTTAAGGCATTTGTGTATTGCTTCAACATTAGCATGTTTCTTAGGGACGATCACTTGAAAAAAAAAGTTAACACAGATTTGAAACTGCCCAGTTTGACTGGCAGTGTGCCATGTTTGTAATCTTCTTCATTTATGTTATGCAACCAATATGTGTTTAGAAAGAGAGAAAACCTCCAATGGAAAGACAGAGCTTCACAATATTTTCTTAGCCCACATCACTGGTTTGTGCTCAGGATGCCAAAATGGATGAGCAGAGGAGTCCGACAGAGCTGGTGGGAGGGAGAACAAGCTGTCTTTTCCAGTGCTTCATTGGGCTCTTACCAACAGGGTGAAAAGGGTGAGCAGCAGTTCCCCTTTTTTCTTTTCTTGTGCAATTTTCTTTTAAAGTTCCCCTCCTCCTTTGACTCTAATGGAAGGAAAGCAAGCGACATCAGCTCCAGGCTGGGCATAGATACACAGACACGCAAATCTACATTATGCATTCTTCTGGTATTCTAAAATTAGTTTAACAGTTTTCAGTTCTTTCTATTTCCCCATTTAACATTTAAACAATGCAGCAAGATGTGTGCTGTCAAGTTGTCATGCTTTTAAATATTTACAAGTATTTCCATGCAAATTATTTTGAAGAAAAGTTTTTTTTATAAAAAAAAACCACAACACCCATCATTTAGACCACATTTTTGTTTAGAATGTGGGTGAATGTGGGAAAGCAATCTAATATCCCAATCTAATATTTCACTTCAAATACTTGGGGCCAATGGAAGAAATATTTGAGACACAGCGTGTAAAATTAATGTGGCATCATTTCTGTTTTGTTTTTTTTTATACAAAAAACACAAACAACTTTCACTAAATATAAGTCAAACATAAGGTAAAGGTAAAGGTAAAGGGACCCCTGACCATCAGGTCCAGTCGTGTCCGACTCTGGGGTTGCGGCGCTCATCTCGCTCTATAGGCCGAGGGAGCCGGCGTTTGTCCATAGACAGCTTCCGGGTCATGTGGCCAGCATGACAAAGCTGCTTCTGGCGAACCAGGGCAGCGCACGGAAACGCCGTTTACCTTCCCGCTGGAGCGGTCCCTATTTATCTACTTGCACTTTGACGTGCTTTCGAACTGCTAGGTGGGCAGGAGCTGGGACCAAGCAACGGGAGCTCACCCCGTGGCAGGGATTCGAACTGCCGACCTTCTGATCGGCAAGCCCTAGGCTCAGTGGTTTAACCCACAGCGCCACCTGGGTCCCTTAAGTCAAACATACCAATTCATAAATTCATATTACAGTCTACTTGAGGCATTTCACAGTTTTTTTGGGGGGGGCAGTGTGTGTGTGTGTGTGTGTGTGTGTGTGTGTGTGTGTGTGTGTGTGTATGCATAATTTTCTGGGGGGGAAACCCTTCTGACTTTGCTGGTGGGATCCAAACATGCCAGATGCAACTGAGATTCAGAAACAGTCAAGTAGCTACTTCTCTTCACCCACCAATCAGTGTTCTTGTGTTTCTGTCATTGAATAGTAGTGTAGGTGAGCCATCAATTTCTTCTATTTAGTCACAGCCACACACATTCTTGGATTATACAATAATATTATTATACAATAGGAATATTAGGGACGCATTGCAACAATCAATGCAGAGCTCCATATGTTGCCTTTTAGCTAGTTCTACTATTTTCTGCGCCTTTCTGTGCACAACAATGGGCAAATGATTTGGAGTGCGCCAATATTTTCCTTCAGAGTGACTCAAGTTTAGTTTTCTGTGAAGTTCCATTGTACATAACAGAACTTGCACACCATTTTCTTGAAACCAAAGTGCCTTGTGTTTCCAGTGTTCCTAAATGCTTAGCTTTGGAGTTCCAAAATGTCCCCTTAAAAAGTTTCTTTCCCAAGTTTCCCTCTCCCCCCAGCAAAAGAAAATGACCACACATTTTGTGAGCTAAGAAAATGGCTTACTTACAAACTCTCCAAAGGTCAAATTTATGTGCTTTAGAAAAAGTTTAACAGGCAGTAAAACTTAGTAACAAAGTGGTGACAAAGTGGTGAAAGTTCCCAAATTATTGGTATAGGAACTCAAAAGTGGTCTGCGAGAGCTGTGAAGTTGGGCTGGAGCAACCAGTTCAAACCTCTTCACGTGCTGAGCTTCACAGATAGATGGGGTAAAGGGGCCTGATAACCTATTTCCTCTCAAGGAAAAGGAAGTACATTGTTAAGCCTGGCAGGACAGTTTACTCTATGGTGTTAACTCCTCCATGCATAAATTAGACTTATGTGTGTTGCCTATATGGGGCTGGTTATCCCACACAATGTAAGATAGCTAGATAATGTTGAAGGCCCACAAAAAATTGCTTTTAAACAGAACAGACCCTGAAAACTGACTTGCCCCAAGTAACTTGCACATTCAGGATGGCTGAGGAAAAGGGTGTCTTGGAGCACAAGCAGAGTGCTAGCTCTTTGGCCATCCAGATATCCAGTGTCTGCCTCTGTTCCTTTTGCAATGAGGGATGTAGGCTGTTCCTGGAGAGGAGAGAGAGAGTGCCTTCCAGCTCCTGTTGAGTCTTGTCTCTTGTGGGATTCCCAATCAAGTTCTGACAACAGGAAAATCTCAAAAGGCTTTCTATCCATCCAAATGTGAAGGTCATTTTAACAGTCACAAGAGTTGTATGTATGTATGTATGTATGTATTTTTAAAAGGCAGGTCATCTCCTTAGTCTGTGACTTTAGGAAAGGGCTACTTTATTAGAGTTAAAAAGAAGTAGAAGCTTTGTTAAAAAGAGTTAAAAAGAAGTAGAAGCTCTGAGTTTGGAACAGAGTAATTCCTTCCTTTGTGTTGGATGCTTGTAGCTCATTAAAATGGCAAGGAGGTGAACATGGGGTTAAGCAGCAAGTTCGTTGTACTTATTCGACACTCTGATGTCTTGAAATGATCAGAGTCACCCTCTGTTTCCTTGCAGACTGGAGACAGGAATGCTCTGCCAGCCTTTCAGTCTGTACCTGTGATGCCAATTCAGCTATAACTGTACCTGTTCCCAGTGATTCCCCCCCCCATCACTATGAAGTTGTTACCTTAAGTGTCACAATTTTTAAGAACAACAAAAAGAGGTGCCGGTACTGCATACCCTTGAGTACCTGCTGAAAAGGGAAAAAAGCATTGCCCGTCCCTATATGCTGGGACTGGAAGCAGGGTAGCATTGTACATTTTTAATAAAAAAAACCCCAAACACCCCCCCCCCATCCTGCCCCCATCTATCCTTTCCTGTGCATTATTTGCTGAATTTAGCACTTTGGACTATGCAGCCAAAATCCCACCTCCTTCCTACCTGGTACTTTTTGCACACATGCTTATCATTAAATATCATTAACCTCTTAAACACGAGTAGCATCCATGCTAACTGCTTTTGCATGCATTCTGCCATTTAGAGTGGCTGCAAAAAAAATCCAGGCTAATCTGTCCATGAATCATAAATTCCTTCTTGGAATTAGGGATGGGGAAGCAATTTGATTCTGTTTACATTTAAATGCAAAACTACCTTGTCCACACATTATGCAACAATATGTGAACTCCAGCATAGCTGTACATCAAAGTTCACCTTTGTCCCAATTTTGTAATGCAGTTCCATGGTCTGTCAGCTCATACCTTGGGAAGATCTTCCTAATGTTTCATCTAAATCATTTTTCTTGTTATTTGAACCCACTGATTCGGGTTTTAACCACCACTGTCCCAAGCAGGGGCGTTCCTAGCCCCTCGGCTGCCCGGGGCGGGAAGCCAAGGGGCACCCCTGGGGGGCGGGGCATCGTGGCGCGTGCGTGCGTCATGACGTCATGACGCACGCGCGCGCAGCGACGCCCCCGCCCCTGGGGTATGCCGGGCGGGGGCTTGGGAGCATCGGCGGGCTACAAAGAGCCCCGAAGCCGCAGCCATAGCGCAAAGGGCTGCGAGGCTGCGGCTTCGGGGCTCTTTGCAGCCCACCGAGGCTCCGGAAAGCGGCGGCCCGGCATCCCTGGGGGCGGGGCATCGCTGCATGTGCGTCATGACGCACGCGCGCGCAGCGACGCCCCCGCCCCTGGGGTATGCCGGGCCGCCACTTCGGGAGCCTCGTCCGTGCAGCGCTGCTGCTCCCGGGGTGACGGAGGGAGCGGCGGCGCATGGGAGTGGTGGGACGCGCCGCCGCTCCCTCCGTCACCCCGGGAGCAGCAGCACTGCACACACCCGCCTAGGGGCGGCACCAGGGGCGGCCCGCCCCCACCGCCCCCACCCTACGACGCCCCTGGTCCCAAGAAAACATGTTCCATATTCTACATATGACAGTTGTTCAAATATTGGAACATTGCCTCTTAACTAGCTCTTTTCCAGGATAAACATACTTAACTCATCTCACAAAAACAAGTATGTAGATGGATGGTTTGATCCTGTAAGGGAACTTCATATATTAAATGAAAAGGCTAATATGTCATCTGGGACTGGATTACTGTTGATTTTGAATTATCTCAATTTCTTTTTCTTTTTAAGTCCTCATGAAAATTCATCAGCAAATTTCTCCTAACATGCACGTTTGGTGTGTGTGAAATCTTGGCTTATATACACATTTTTTGCAAGCATTTTCCTCTAACACAATGCATTATGTGTCATTATCACCAACATATAAACATTTTTACACATTCAATTTTGTGCAAACTATTTGGCTGAAGAGCTGTCTCATAAAATTCAGAAAGGATTGAATTTTGAAGGATAGCTGTGTTTCAGTTCACCGATTGTTTCAGAAAGTGCTAAATATCTCCCCCATCCTTGATTGGCTTATATTTGCTTGCTTGCTAATCTAGACTAAACCCAGCTACCTTTATTGAATTTCATATCACCCAGTGCTGTCATAATAATTTAGATTTCTGGGCGATCATCTCCTGCCCTTCTGCAGAGGCAGATTTAGGGCAGTGTGACCGGATCTGCCACACAGGGTGCTGCACCTAGGAGGTGCCACAGGGCATCATAACTATGGTGCAGTGAACTGAGCAGAATGGAAGGTGGGGACACCAAATTTTGGCCTTGCCTGGGGTTCTGTTGAAATTTGAATGATCAAGTCTGCCTCTGCTTTCTGGGTACTCTGCTAGTCATATTTATTACAGCGCAATACCTCTGGAGTGTTGCCTCCCCAGCAAGGGGCTCTTAGATGACTTTCTCTCTTCTGCCTTCATTTGCAACCTCAACAGATCAACTCCCAGGCAACTCACTGAGTGCATAAGCATTTCCAGCCCTGACACAATGCCTTTTCTGATAATGGGTCTTCTCCAGATTGCGTTTAAAATAAGCTGTTTATATGCAAAAAAAAAAAAACCCAAAAAAAACCTTGAAGACAGATCAGAAGGAGAAAACCTGCAGTAAGGAAGCTGATTTGGATGGGATTTCTGGCCTCTGCAGCTCCGTTCAAGGCTAAAATTCACTTGTAGGGAGAGAATTAGGACTGGCATTTTGCAGATTCTTCTCTGTAAATTATTATGGGTAGATTTTTGGATTGTTTATAGAAATGTGAAATAATTGCTATGTGCATGGATGCTGGATGCTGTAGGAAGTTGTGGCTTCATATTTATTAAGCATTATTCAAAGTGCTGGTGCTGACCTTTAAAGCCCTAAACAGCCTCAGGCAGGTATACCTGAAGGAGTGTCTCCACCCCCACCATTCAGCCCGGACACTGAGGTTCACCTCTGAGGGCCTTCTGGCGGTTCCTTCACTGCGAGAAGTGAGGTTACAGGGAACCAGGCAGAGGGCCTTTTCAGTAGTGGCACCTTCCCTGTGGAACACCCTCCCTTCAGATGCCAAGGAGATAAAGAACTATACAACTTTTAGAAGACATCTGAAGGCAGCCCTGTTTAGTGATTTTTTTTTTAAATGTTTGTTGTTTTACTAAGCTTTTAAAAGTGCTCTAAGCTACCCAGAGTGACTGGGGAAACCCAGTCAGGTGGGTGGGGTACATATAGAATTGTTCCAGTTACAGGTAGGTAGCTGTGTTGGTCTGCCATAGTAAAATAATAATAATAATAATAATAATAATAAATCCTTCCAGTAGCACCTTAGAGACCAACTAAGTTTGTTCTTGGTATGAGCTTTCGTGTGCGTGCACACTTCTTCAGATACACCAGTGTGTATCTGAAGAAGTGTATATCTGAAGTGTGTATCTGAAGAAGTGTGCATTTTTTATTTTGTTTTGAATATAGAATTGTTGTTGTTGTTGTTGTTGTTGTTGTTGTTGTTGTTACACTGTGCTTCAGTCCAGAGAGCTCCAGAACAGCTGATTTGAATTGCACATAGGAAGCTGCCTTTGGTCTAAGTCATAGGTCATGCCCAGACCTAGCTGGAGATACCCTTGTTAGAGCATGGGTAAGCAAACTAAGACCCAGGGGAGAGATCTGGCCCAATCACCTTCTTTTTTTAATATAAAATCTTTATTTTATTTCCAAATAGTTTACAAAATTTTACAAATTTTACAAATACACATTGCATACAATAAAAGAAACAACTTACATTGCAAACAATAAAAGAAAATCCGGTCCGCAGATGGTCCAGGAGTCATCGTGTTTTTACATGAGTAGAATGTGCCCTTTTATTTAAAATGCATCTCTGGGTTATTTGTGGGGCATAGGAATTCATTCTCCCCCCACCCCCCAAAAATATAGTCCTGCCCCCCACAAGGTCTGAGGGACAGTGGACCGGCCCCCTGCTGAAAAAGTTTGCTGGCCCCTGAGTTAGAGGATCTCTAGCAGCAGTAGCTGTGAAGGACCTTGGAGAGCTACTTGTGGTTAGGATCGGCAGTGCTGAGCTGGGTAGACCAGTGCTCTGACTTGGGCCTTAGGGAACCCTTTGCATCTTTATTATTTTATTGCCCCTCCCCTCCCCAATATATTATTATTTCAATAGATGACCACAGTGGCGAGACTTTAATATGCACAAAGGTGGAAAGATTCATCATTCCCTACCACAGAGGAATGGCTGTTAAAATTATTGGACTTAGCTGAGATGGCAAAGTTGATGTGTTTAATCAGAGAAAAATAATGGTCGATATTTGCTAAAGATTGGAAACTCCTTATGGACTTTTTGCGTGAAAAATAAATGAACTTATGATATCTGGTTTGAAGACTTAATAAAATATTGGTTTCTAGAAAGTGTTTCTTGGGGTGGATGTTTTGAACAATTCTCTGTATATAGCTAACAGATGAAGAATCAGAAGTTCTTCCTCTCTTTTTCTTCTTTCCTTCTTTCCTGTCTTTTTCTTTTTTCATCCTTTTGCTTTGTGTTTTTATTCAGATTAGGTTTTTATCTTCGATAAAAAGATATTTGGTGTTTGATAGTAACCTTTGTATTTTTCTTCACACTTTAATAAAATCTATTCAACAAACAAAAAATGGTTCCTTTTGCATCGCTCCTTCCTGAATACTCCTGTGGGTATTCTGGTGACATTTGCCAGGTCACAGCTAGACCCATTTTATACCATATATTAAGTCAATTATTTTATATTGGGGGTGAAGAAACTTTTCAGTGTATTTCTGCCTCCCACTTCTTGAAAAAAGATTTGCAAGGTTATTTCTTACCCTCCTTATTCTTAGCTACAATTAAGATTTTGGACAGGGATGGAGAACCATAACCTGAGGGCCACATTCCTTTCTGGGCAACTTTTCAAGGGCCACATGCCAGTGGTGAGTGGGGCCAGAGGCAAGAAGTGGGCAGAGAAACAAATGTAAATGCTACCTTTGTGCAGTTGGCTAGTTGGCACATCCACAAACCTCTTTTCTGTATAATAATAATAATAATAATAATAATAATAATAATAATAATAATTTATTTATACCCCGCCCATCTGGCCGGGTGTCCCCAGCCACTCTGGGCAAGCAAGTGGCATTATGAGAATCCAAGGAACACATTCTACCCAGGCAGAAATACTTGGGGTGTAAAGCAGGACCAGGGAGGGTTGGGGCCGGATAGAGAGGCTGAGAGTGTTCCTACTCAGATCTTCTTCTGTTTATGCACAGGAAGGTCTTCCTGTCCACCCAAACTTTAAGATCTGCAGAGCAAGCACGTCTTGCAGTGCCTTCTGTGTGGTAGCACTGCAGATGTGGAATTTCCTTCCCCTGGAATCAGTTATCTTCACTGAAGACTTTTCATCGTCAAATTAAGTTGCACTTATTCACTCAGCCTTTGTTTTGTTTTGTTTTATCACATCCCCCCCCCGCAAATAGCTGAAGATTGTGTACACACTTCTCCTTGTCTCCATTTTATCTTCACAACAACCCAGTGAGGTAGGTCAGGCTGAGAGATAGTGACTGGAACAAAGATATCTCGTGGGTTTATGGCTGAGTGTAGATTTGAACCCTGATCTCCCAGGTCCTAGTCCTGCGATCTAACCACTCCTTCACACTGTCTCACACACTCTTACACACTGGCCTTGGGTACTTGCTTGATGTAAGGCTGGAGTGGGATAGCCATTTTGTACTCATCTGCCATTGTCCTGTTGTGTTATTAGGAACTGACATTTTTAAATCTCAACTTGTTTTCATGTTTTAGCGATGGTATTGATATTAATTGTATTTTCTTGTTTTCATAATGATTTATGAACTGCCTAACTATCTTCACTGATGAAGGGTGGCTGATGAATTGAAGAAATAATGAAAGAAAACAGAAATCATTCCAGGATAAATTCTAGATCAATTGTCACTTTTTTTACTTCTTTTTAAGTCTGTGCTCCACAACTTGATTGGGGTCTCAAACTGACCCCCACATGAGGCTTTGTAATAGAGGGCATAATCCCTTCCCTTCCAACAAGATTCCTCCCGTGTCACATTGTGCTGGGTGCTGAACCACCTCCTTCTGCTCTAGCAAAGCAGAACTGCATCACAATATCATTTTTCTTGCCTCCATTATATGCAAGAAAAAAACATCCCTACGTACCCTCCCTCAAACCTTCCCATTGCAATCTGGAGTCTCTCTCTCCTGCCAACTAACTGGTGCGTACAGAACATATTGCAAGTCATTAGCGAACTATGAGCATGCCATGACCCTTGTTCTGTGATGCCAGCACCAAGATGTCACGTTTTTCTTGAGGAATGATTCTGGATGCTTTCCCAGACACTACAGATGCTTCTTTTCTCTGCAGCTCCAATGGAGAAGAGGGAGAAAGAAAGATGGACAATGATGGAGCTTCTGCTCTCAGTTTCTATAGCTGGAAGAGGCTAGTTCTCTCCCTCCCAAGAATGGGGTTTCAGCCCCTGGTGGGAGCTGCCTCGCTCTCTGAACCAAAGTTGCTTATGGCATGCTCTTTTAGGAGGGGGTCGAATCCCTGGAGCCCCCACTTTTAAAAGGATCAATGGGAAAGACTTGAGACCTTGCAAGAACCACTGCTTCTTGAAAGTAGGGAATACTGGCTTAGGGGAACCCAATGGGCTGATTCAATAGAAGACAGCTTTTGTGTGATAATTGTATTGTTTTTCTACAGAAGGCAGCAAAACAGTGCTTATCACTCGCAGGTAAAGGTGTTTAGCACCAGGGCAACAGAACCAAGCTGCATTTTATCCCTGGCATCTTGGTGGCACTAGGTTCTCTAAGAGAGTTTTAACTGTGAAACTGCACATTGAAGCATGAAGTGGGAGGGTAAGGGCTTGGGGTGAGCTGTGAGAGAAAGGGTTTGGGCAAGCTGTGAGGGGATAACTGAGGGTATGGGGGATGAGACATAAAAGGAAGGGATTTGGTCAGGTAGGTAGGGTTGGCAAACTGAGAAAGCAGGAGTGGCAGCCCCTGGCACTTAAATGATTATTAAATGTGCTTTGCAGTAAAGTCCCTCCTGCAAATATTAGGCACAGGGGAAGGAGGAGGTTGGTGATAACTGGGATTACTGCAGAAATGGAAAAGTAATTGGGTGAGGGGGGCACAGTGCAGGTTGCTTGGCACACATGGTTCTGCACTCCCAACACCTTGCTGCCACTCCCAGCATCTGCCACCTCACTCTGCCCGGTGGGAGGACTGGGCCTGTTTCCTTCCAATGCAAGCATCTGTAGTGTCTGGGAGGGCTTCTGCAGCAGTTTTGATAATTAATCATGCCTCCCACCAACAGCTGCTATTTGCATTGAAAAACAACAACTAGCATCTCTGCACTTTTTGTGTGCATTTAGTGTCTCATTTGGCCCTTGGTGTCCCTCCCCTGGTCTCCTAAATCTGTTGCTGGGTCCAGGGACTCCTCACTGCCCCCACAGTCCACATTGCTTTTTTTAACAGAAGCATTTGGTTTGCTGGGTGATTTTCAACTAGCGGTGATGGGATGGTGTTTTTCAATCTTTTTGCACACATTCTAGTTTTGGATTTTCTTTGCTTGGAGGTTCCGGGGGACAGCCTGGCTTAAGCAAACTGTCTGGATAACTGGCTTTGTAGCATTCAGTCTCTGAATGAAAGGCTGGATTATCCAAAGCTTTTTATAGATCTCCATGGCTTCAGAATGCTGTATCCCATTTCACATGCTTCAGCAGGTGGAAGCAGGAAGCAACGCGTGAAACTCAGCTATTTGCTCTTTTCTTTTTCTTTTCTTTTTTTTTTTTTGAATGGGGGAGCGTGCATGTGATCTGCAGGACCATCTTCATTATCTCATTGTAAGGACTGGATTGTTAATTGTGCCAAGTACACTATAGCGCAGTGTGAGCTTCCTATTTCTTGAAGAAAAAACAAAATGAAATAAAAAATTCCTTCCAGTAGCACCTTAGAGACCAACTAAGTTAGTTCTTGGTATGAGCTTTCATGTGCATGCAGAAGTGTGCATGCACACGAAAGCTCATACCAAGAACTAACTTAGTTGGTCTCTAAGGTGCTACTGGAAGGAATTTTTTATTTCATTTTGTTTTGACTATGGCAGACCAACACGGCTACCTACCTGTAACTATTTCTTGAAGTTATGGTGGGGGTGTAGGACGTCCTGTGCACAAAAGCACCCAAAGGAGAAGATGTGGAGCCCCAAAGGTAGGCAAAGCATTCTCTAGCTGCTACTGAACATCAACAACTGAAAAAAGGCAAGTGAGAGGCAATATAATAGTAGCTCATGCATTTATGCATGGAATGGAGATAGTGGACTGAGAAAAGCTTTTCTCCCTCTCTAACACAAAAGCTCACAGAGATCTAATGAGGTTATATAGTGGAAGATTCAGGACCGGGGGGGGGGGTACTTCTTCATGCAGCCACATAATTAAACTGTGGAATTTGCTTCCCCAAGAGACAGTGATGGACACCAACTTGGATGGCTTTGCTGGAAGCCACAGGAGGAGAGAGCACTGCTGTACTCAGATCCTGCTTTTGAGCTTCCCATAATCTTCTGGGTAGCCACTGTGGCATCAGGATTCTGGACTGAATGGGCTACTGGCCTCATCCAGCAGGTTCTTGTTATATTCTTACCTGGGAGATGGAGAGGAGAAGCACGTGGCCTCCGTACTACCTTCTCCACTCTGACCTCCTTCTTCCTGAAGCTGATTTTCTTTATTAAGCTAACTTTACGCAGGATTGCACATCATGTCTCATTAACTTTTCCCGCCAACGCACCCAACTTCAGAATACTTCAGAAAATATCTTTTATGAAATAGGTCTAACGTGGATTTCAGGATGATGTCATTCTCCATGTTTGATGGGGGGGGAGGTCAAATGTTACAAATGAGGACTTCCTGAAATTCTTACTATCAGCAGCACACTTGACAATTGCTGGAAGGTGGAAAGATTTGGGAGGCTGACATGCTATCTGAGTGGCACCAGCAAAACTGGCCAGCTGCATTGATGGGGAAAGCGATGGAAAAGGCGAGAGACAGGAACACCTTAATAATAAAATTAAAAAGTGTTTCAAGTGGCACGGTATCTCTTTATCAAATATGTGCCATGAAATTAACATTTATGGCAACCACTGGCCGCACACAGCCTTCAGTAGATTAATTGTATAAGATGACACAGTGAACAATGAAAAAGGAAAATTCTGGTCATAAGTAAAGAAGTGCAACATAGATTCAACCAATGTTCTTAGCTATACACTACTTATATGTTTAGGATGCTATATATTGTTTTGTCTTTTGATCACAGGAGCTAATTTTTAAAAATAAATAAATTGAAAAATAAGTCAACATGGGTTGAGTTTTTATAAAACATCCAGCCAGAGCACCAGGTTGCAGAAGGGTGATCAACTGGAAACCTTCAAGTGCTCTTTCAGTGGATCACAATCTCCTTTCTGCCTACTCATGGAGTAGATGGTGAAATATATTATGATAACCCTCTTTGTGTCTGTTCCACAATTTACAATATAATTGGAGAGACTTTGCAAAACTAAGCCTGCTCTTTTCTTTTTCCTCTACCGCTTTATGAATTTGACACATCTTCATTCCCCATGCCCATCTCTGTGTGTGTGCATAAGAGGGAGAGAGAGGGAGGGAGAAATAAAAACCTCCCTATATTTTTTTAAGTGACTGGGAACTCCAGAGTTCCAAGCACCAAAACAAAATATTAATTTAATAGCATGGAGCTGTCAGTGGGGCTGCACTGGGAAATACTGGTATAATCTCCTTCAAAGAACCTGGCTTGACAGGGCGATGTTAAAGTGGTGCTCTGCACCTTGACGAGGGTGTTTCATCCAGCAGTACAGCAAAGCTCGCCAGCATGACAGAACTGCCAAAATACTGAAACAGGCCATTAATCCAGATGGCACTGATATGAAGATGTGAGTTTGCAAACACATCTCTTGGAAAGCTCACATGCTCGTCTGCATCTCTGGGTGTTCTTATTGCAGAATCAATCCAGTCTAATGTGCCAGCATTTTTCTTTATTTAAAGCATTAAAAAAAATCCTACTAAATCCCAGCTAAAAAAGAAAGGAAAAAGAAAGGAAAAGGTTCACAGAATTGCTTGCAAATGTCCTTGGGCTTGCACTCTTTAAGCAACCAAATTAAAAAGGCACAAAAGAAAAATAGATTGGAAGGGAAGGTGGGGGGGGTCATCTCAGAGACTTGCAATGGAATAGAAAGATTTCAAAGAGAGGAGGAGCCAAAAGCCGAGCCTATGGAGAGGACCTGTAACCCCATCTCCCTCTTTTTTCCTATAGATGACAGTTGAAGGGGGAGCCAGATGGAGCTAGAACATGGCATCAAGGGATTTTGAGGAGTTGCTGCGTGATTTGTGTCTGGAAATGATGGATTCAAGAGGGGCCTCTTTTTGCCAATTAGGTCTTTCAAGAGCTCTTTCAGGGAGTCTCTTTCACATTGATTAATCTGCCACCTCCACCCCCTGTACACTGTAAAGGTTTCTGGGACCTCTCAGCTCACAGTGCATAGGCCTTGCCTCTTGAACCATGCAAGGCAATGATGCAAGCAGGAGAGCCAGATATTTTGGCTGATTTGGTACCTCAGAATCTGCTGTGTCTTGCAGGGTGTTCTTGGGTGCCCTCTTATGGGGAAGTGAGAGCCAGAAGTGCTGTAGTGGTTGGCGTGTCAGACTAGGAATTGGGAGAGGCCAGGGTTCAAATCCCCACTTGGTTATGAAGCTCACTGGGCGACCTTGGGCTAGTCCCTGCTTCTTAACCCAACTTACCTTACAGGGTTCTTGAAGTGAGGGGAAACCGTGCGAACCAACTTGAGCTCCTTGGAGAAAAGGGCAGAGTATGAATAAATAACAGTAATAATTCCCTGCCTGCCAGAACCGGTGGTGATGGACCAGGAATGAGACCTTGGAGTCATAGTAGACAGCTTCATAAAGATGCAGACCCAGTGTGTAGCAGCTGTGAAAAAGGCAGATTCCATGCTAGGAATTGTTAGGAGAGAAACTGGGGGGTGGGGACTGCCAATATCATAATGCCGCTATACAAATCTTTGCTATGAGCCCATTTTGAATACTATGTACACCTCTGGTCACCTCACCAGAACTTGAAGCTGAACACTGAAAGATTTAGGTCAGATAAAAGAAGTTATTCTTCATGCGGGGTATAGTTAAGATATGGAACTTGTTCCCACAGGAGGCAGCAATGGCCACCAACTTGGATGACTTTAAAAGAGGGTTAAGACAGATTCATGGAGGAGAAGGCTATCAACTACGATGAGTAAATGAGATTTTGGTGGAAGCTGAACTGCAGAGGAATGGAAACAGTGCTGAATATGATGGGTACAGTTTGGAATGAAAAACACTGCCTTCTCAGATCCCCACTCCCAATGCTTTTTATAATAACTGCATTGGGTTAGTTTCTGCAGCACAGGGAGCCCTGGTTCAGCTTGGTTGAAAGCCCACACAGCTAATAAGGACTAATGCCTTGGAATGGAGCTGATTTCTGTTGCCAATGCAATAAATCACCTGGCTGGTGCTGCACCATTGTGGATTCACTTCAACTTGGTATTCAAGCTGTGCTGCAAGATCAACAGAAAAATATATGCTTTGGTGCCACTAGCTGAGCCTCAGCAATGTACCTTACAGAGAAATATCTGTATTTTAGTGGCAACCCAGTATCTTCGTCCGCATCAACAGCTTGGGTTCCCCTTGGCAATTTCCCCCACCATAAATCAGAGGCAATGCTCACTCTCTCCTCCTATTTTTATAGAGTGGAGCAGATCGAATTTGCCCAAGCTGCGTTACACCCAGATGAATCTGTGGAGGGTTGGAGTTGCTTGTGAAGGGAGACTTTGAGAATCCAAGCAAATCTGAGATGCCTCCCTCCCGCAAAACAAAAAATGGAACAGAAAACATTATTCAACTAGAATTTTAGTAAAAATGTGCTTACTACGAGAAATAAGCACTGCAGTGCTAATGAACTTTTGTGGGCATTTTCTTTTTTCTTAAAAAGGAAGCGATACAGAAATGTGGAGAACTGAATTTTAGTACGAAGAATCAGAACTTGAGAGAAACTGAAACTGATAGATTTCCCCATCCCTAAGAGACAGTGGGTGCTCATTCCTCAGGAATATGATCAAGCTGAGATGTGGAATTTCAGACCCTTTGATTGGCAGGCAAGCAGTATAAATCTTGGGACTCTGTCAATCTACCCTTGCCTTGTCAACAGAAAAGGACTGCCTGTCTGCTGAAGCTTCCGTTCTTGTAATGCTCAACAGGACCCTAGGTCAGAAAGCCTCCACAACTAGATGCAGCTGTCCAAGATCCTGTTCCATTCCAAAGCCTGGCAATAGCAACTGGAGGGTTCTGATCTATGTGGGAGGTTCATATCAAGAGTTCAGGTTGTGGCAAAGCAGAGTCAAGTGAAGCAGATCAAAGTCCAGGTTTAAGCAAGACAGATGGCTTACCCATACTTAGCCTTTGTCCTGCTCTTTCCAAGCACAGGTCTGCACTTACAAGCTCTGTGTCCAAGTGTTCTTCCTCTTCTCCTTCTTCACCTTGAGCTTTCCCTGTGAAAACCCACTCTTTAGCATGTAGTTGGATCAAATTTCAATTTGGGTTTCCCATGGATTGCTGTTTTCTCTTGGGTTTTCATGGGGAAAGATCTGGAGGGGAGGAAAGGGGCACTTGGGCATGGAGCTTTAAAGTGAAAACCATGCCTGGAAAAAGCAGAGGGATAAGCTTAGGGCCAAGCAAAGCTGTTGTTATTGGAATCCATCTGTCTTGAGAGACAATGTAGTGTGCTTCTGGGGGTAAAGTCAAACCACTGTGTTGGCATCATCAAAGTGACCTCCCTGGGGTGCAAGCCTGGGCAGTGTGTATGGTCTTGTCATCAGCCTGCCCTGATGACATGACCCCACTCTGGACCTTGCTGATGTGGTCCAAAGGAAATCAGAGCAATTCCTTTGGCACCAGCTTGGCTGCACGAGTTGCCGGAAGGAGGTGTACAAGGCACCATCCACCCGTCTTAGGGACTGCACTCCAGATTTGTGTCTGGTTTACTAGCCTTTTCTTCTCCTGCAGCTATTCCACAAGGCAGCGGAGGTTTAGGATCAGAGTTTTTCTTCTCCTAGAGGGGCTCCCTCTCCAGGTTGACAAGCCCTACCTGCCCCTCATCTCCCTCTGCAACACCTTCTTGACCATAGGACCCACTATTGGTCTCATTCACTCAATCTGCCTGAGTCTGTCTTCACATGCAGGGAAGTACCTGAATCATTGAAGATTTGAGACTTACCAGTAAGATTTCCAACCTGTCCACACCTAAACCTCAGTTGCCACTCCTTTAGGTATTGAAGTTGCCTGGAGATAAGTTAACTTTACAATGAAGAAGGAGGGTGATGGCTCAGTGGAAGTGTACATTACCCCAGTGACTGAAGGAGGAAAGAGGCTGGACTTACAGACTTTTTAAGGCTCTTCTTACATTCGTATAGTCTAACAGGAATGGAAGGAGCCATAGCTCTCAGTGTTGGTTGGAGCATCTTGCATGCCTTGAATGCAGAAAGTGCCTTCCTCAATCCCCAGCATCTCCAGGTTGGGCTGGGAAAGACACCTGTCTGAAACTCCAGAGAGCTGCTGCCAGTCAGTGCAGACAGTGCTGAGCTGGATGGACCAATGGTCTCACTCGGTATGACAGCAGCATCTTATGTTCCAAATCTGGGTGTGAATGGGGAAGTGGTTCGATGATGATGATGATGATGTTGTTGATGATGATTTTATTATTTATTATTTATACCCCACCCACTCCGGGTGGCTTATAACGTATCTAAAAACATAATAAAAATATCTAGCATTAAAAACTTCCTAATGCACGGCTGCCTTCAGATGTCTTCTGAAAGTTACATAGTGCTTTATCTCCTTGACATCTGCTGGGAGGGCATTCCACAGGGTGGGTGCCATTACCTAGAAGGCCTTCTGCCTGGTTCTCTGTAACTTCACTTATCGCAGTGAGGGAACCAGCAGAAGACCCTCGGAGGAGAACCTCAGGGTCCAGGCTAGGCAATTGGGGTGGAGATACTCCTTCAGGTACACTGAAGGATATACCACTGCTTGCAAAGCAGTAGTAGAACAATTGCTTTGCAAGCTGAAGTTCCCCAGGTTCAATACCTGGCTTCTCCAAGTAGGATTGGAAGTCATTCCCTTCCTGAAACCCTGGAGAGCCACTTCCAGTCAGTGTACAGGGGTCAGCAAACTTCTTCAGCAGGGGGCCGATCCACTGTCCCTCAGACCTTGTGGGGGGCCGGACTATATTTTGAAGTGGGGGGGAAATGAACGAACTCCTATGCCCCACAAATCACCCAGAGATGCATTTTAAATATAAGGACACATTCTACTCATGTAAAAACACGCTGATTCCAGGACCGCCCATGGGCTGGATTGAGAAGGCCTTAGTTTGCCTACCCATGGTGAGAAGGCCTTAGTTTGCCTACCCATGGTGCAGACAGTACTGAGCTACATGGACCAATAGTCTGACTACGTTAAAGGCAGATTCCTATGTTCCTATATTACTACCAGTCAGTGTAGACTGACAACACTGAGCTAGTCAGATCAATGGTCAGTGCCTGTGTTCCTTGCATGTACCTTCTTTGAAGAGAGGGGATCTAGAGAGAAAGCTCACATCTGCCCGTGGTGCCAGGGTAAAGTTTCTCATGTATGGTGTGTGATTTGTTGGCCTCAGACACAGTGACATTCCAGACACACCCAAGAGAGGATCTTGCCTTCTGTTTGCAAAAGAATGTGAAGCATCAGCCATCAAAAGTTATTCCCAATCTCATGTGTAAATACAGGCATTTTGCATACTCATGAGAGCCTGTGTAGATATGATGATGGGGTTCATTTCAATTATGTTGGACATGATGCCACAACTGCATTAAAATGCAATTTTGCCGTGGGCAAATACCATCCAAATGATGCGTAATAGGCACTAGCTGAGATGAAGCACATGGGGAAGCTTTTGAAGCGGCAATTTTTCAAAAGAATGCTTTGGCTCTTGGGATCAGTACGTGGCACAGAAGGCCATCCCCTGAGTGAGCCGAAGGAACTGAGGACCTTTGGGGATGAAAAGCTGACTCATGGCAGCATCCAAGTTTGTGTGCTTTCTACCTTTCTTTCCCTTGGAAGTTTTGATTTCCATTTCTGCCTTGTGCCTCCCTAGAGCTCAGTCTGGGGAGTGACCTATTTGAAAACCATCCGAAGTGTAAAAAGTACAAAAAGGAGGGAAGGTGTGAATTAAAATGACTTTTATGACAGTTTGTGACTTTTGGTGATGGCCACCAGCTTGGTTGGCTTGAAAAGAGGAATTGACAAGTGCATGGTGAGAGGGTTGGCTCTCCTGGCCCTTGCTGCCAGATGAAGAACTGCCAGAAGAAGATTCTGTTTCCACCAGAATCCTGGCAAGGCAAGGGTTAAAGCTGTTGTGGGTGAATTGCATGGCTAAGCATGAGCTCAGATGTTGATCCAACAAGCTCCAAGCCTCCTGCCTCTCCCTTTTGAAGAGCAGGGTGGGCAAACAACATGCATTTCTGCCCTAGCTAAGCAAATAGGAACTTCCATGAGTGTTTGTGTTGGTGCTGGCTTCTCCAGGTCCTTAATTGCAGAGATGCCAGCTCAATATCCAACCTACCTTCCCATGAGGAGACTCTTGACTGGCAGAGTGACAAGAGGAGTCCAGAAGTAGCAGGTCTCTAAGATGTACCTGACTGGAAGTGTTTGACAACCTGCTTAAACCTTCCCCAGGATCCAGCTCCTGGTCCTCTTGATCACTGCCCCCTTCCTCATGCTCATGCATTTATTGTGGCGTTGATTTTGCCTCCCTTGTCTTGCTTGAGCCCTCCCCTGGAGTGTCTAGCTCCTCGATCTCTTCCCCCACCTCTTCAGGATCTGCCTCCCCCGCCCCCCTGGTCATCTCATGGAGCTCGTGACAGTGAGTAGCCAGGATGGCTTTGTTCTACCTCCATTGCCTCTGAATACCAGTTGCTGGGATCTGCAAGCAGGGAGAGTGCTGTTGAACTCAGACTCCTGCCTGTGGGTTTCCCACTGGCACCTGATCACCTACTGTGAGAAAAGGATACTGGACTAGATGGGCCATTGTCCTGATCCATCTGGCTCTTCTTAGGTTCTCTGTTACACAACAGATAAAACATGTCTGTTTTTCAAAATAAATTTCTCTTTTCTTATTTCTTTATGCTGCCACTGCCTCCTTATTTTTATTCAACACTCCCCAATTGCACCCGGAGCTACTACTGCCCTCCCTTGGGTTGTTCTAGCAGCCCCCAGGGGGCAGTATAACCCACTTTGGGAAACGCTGGAGGGAAATTAGCAAATACGGAGGAACAGCACAGCTTGTAGCCATGAAGCCACACACATAGGTTGCCACAACTCTTTCCTTATCCTGACTCTCATTAGCATTCCAAGCCTTTGCTCTCAAATGGCAGCATTTGTATTTGCTAAGATGTACTTGGTGTGTAGCCATCTGTTTAATAGCCGAAATAGTTTGGGTTCAAAAGGGACGTTTTGATAGATAGGAAGAGCCCCTCAGCAAATGATTCCAGAGAGTGGCTGTAAATTATTAATTTGCACTCCCTCCTTCATCAACTTGCCTTGTGTTCATCTGTCACTCTTGGCCCCGTTGCTGCTGCTGCTGTCAAGATTTCATTTAACTACTGCGTTCTGGTGATTAATTGCTGATATATTCAAAGTTATTTTGTGAATCATTCAGAAGGCTTTTATTATTTTATTATTTCCAAGGGTCTCCTCAAGCAAGGCAGTGGCCAGCAAGGTGGTGCAGGCGGGGTGGTGAGTGTAGCTGCTGATAGCGCACGAATCTCACTGCACTGCAGGCACCGCAGCACCAACCTGTTGCCGCTGCTGCCGCACTTGCACTGCGCTGATTCCCCTGCACCCTGCCCCTCCCCTAGTTGGGCCAGCCCAAGGCACTTTGCCACCCGAGGCAAATAATAATAATAATAATAATAATAATAATAATAATAATGCCCCCCATTGTAGTCCGTTAAGGGTGCTTCAATGATGCAGCAGGGGCAGCAGCAGGCAGGCCCCATCCTGGCTCTGGGTGGGGATGATGTTGGCTGAGGGCAGCAGGAGGAGGGGCAAAAACCCTGATGCCACTGCCACCTCCTCTGACATTACCCTAAGGAGGCCTCCATGGAGAAGCCATGGCCTGAGGCAACTGGAGGTGGCTTGGGGAGCTGCTGGCCCAGGAGCCCTCCTCAGGCAGGCAGTGGCAAGATCAATGCAGTTCTGCATCTGCAGCCAAAGGAACAGCAGCAAAAGTATGCAAGGACACGCCCCTCTTTCATTTCCAGATCTGCTGCCCCACCCAGGACTCCACAGCCTGTTGCTTGAGGCCACTGCCTCAGTAAAGCTAATGGGTGGGCTGGCCCTGCCCTGCCACCTGCTGCAGCTCAAGAATCACCCTCTGTGAGATGTGAAGGTGAATGTTTTTGTTTTGTTTTTGTTTTTTAGATACCTGTGGTCTGAGATTTCGTATGCATGCACACGAAAGCTCATACCAAGAACAAACTTAGTTAGTCTCTAAGGTGCTTCTGGAAGGATTTTTTTATTTTTTATTTTGAATTTCCAGTTGTGGCTTGCATTGGTCAATGGATTGGTCAGTCACATTTAATATGTGTGTTAATTGCAAAATCTAATTGAAGCTGCTGTTTTGAGGTGTGTGTGTGTGTGTGTGTGTGTGTGTGTGTGTATTGGCCACGTCAAGCCTGAAGTCACAACAGGTTGGGAAAGGTTGTTCACTTAACTTTGCATTTTCATATAAAGCTGCCAAATTTGCAGTTTCCAAAATTATACACAAACTAAAGCACAACTGCCCTTTGAAATTCACAGTTCTATGAATTTTGCCTCCAAGTGACATTAAAGTATCCGAAAACATATGTGCTGAGGGAAAGTACTCTTAATGATGCACAGGTTAGTGAAAATAACATTTGTAATATATAAAAGGAAATTGCTTTGCAAAAAAAAAAAAATTGGAGAAAGTCACAAACTGATATGGAACTGTGGAGAACTGAATTTAAGACTGGAAAAAATGAGAGACTGAGAAAAACTGAGACTGATGGATTTGGCCATCCTTATGGATGCTAATGTATGTTTAAATGTTTGGCTTGCACTGCTTGTGAATTTATAGGAATTAAAAGAAATAATACATTAGTGTGTTTCCTGTTGTATATAATTTTAAATGCCCCCTGCTAAAGAGAGAATGAGTGAAGACAAACTAACAATTTGTCAAGTGGTAATTTACCCCGAGGAGTGTATAGGCACTTATTTTGCATTATCCTGGAGAGTAGTAGGGATAAATTCACTGGCATTAGATGAAGTAATGGCCACTGATTGTTTCTTTTCTTTCTTTTTTATACAAGTTTGTTAGATTTTTCGTATAATTCAGTATCCCCCCTCCCTCCTTTCAGCCTTCCCCAGCTGCCGATCCCTTAATCCATTTTGCAGTAATATTTTAACTTTTTTTGTTCAGCCATTTGTCCATACATCTAGTGCTTGAGTGTGTGCTGAGAAAGTTTTGAAACATTATCCTGGTTTTGGGTGAAAGAAAGCTGATCTGGAAAAGTTGCTCTGCCACACTTTGTCTCCCGCATTCTTAATAGTTTCCTTTTACATGTGTGTCAATGTGATAAAAAAACACTGCTACAAATAGTTTTATAACAGTAGAAGAAGATACCAGAGATAGGTTTAAAAACAATATAAAATGAGCACCTTTCTCATGGCTTTGGAGTTTATGCAATGAGGAGCTCCAAGAAGTTCTAATTCTCTTGGAAGTTTGTTTAATAATGCAGTTTACCAAAGAGGATTTTCTTGTGAGCCAGAAGTCCACTGTCAGAAGCAGTATGTTTCTGAATAGCAGTTGCCACAGGAGGGGCAAGTGCTGTTGCTTATGGGCTTCCCATTGGGTCATCTGGTTGGTCACTGTAAGAACAGAATGCTGGATTAGATGGATCACTGGCCTGATCCACCAGCCAGGCTCTCACGAAGTTCTTAAATGTAAAGAGTCCTCATCCAATCTGGTGTGACTCAGGATTTCCAGTGCTACAATATTAGTTGTGTGTCTTCCTGGTAGAACCATCTTTTCTGCCCTTCTGATAACCTATTTGGCAGATACTGTACACAAATAATTATTGCATTGTCATTGTCCATCTCCAGAACAAGTTCATTCTACTTTGCATTTCCTTCCAGAAGGGATTTAAGAACAGAAATGTCAAGCCACCTGTGGACTTTCTACCTCTGGAGGTTGCCTGTGGGCAAAGTGCCCTGATGTTTAATGTGTGTGGGTGTCCAATAGGCTCAGTGTGCGTTCATGTACACTCAATGTATGTACACTTTGATCCGTTGCCTCTTGGTTAGTAGTTGTGTGGACTCATGAAATGTGTGGAGTATTGTGCCGAAACTAGACCAGTTAGTGGTTTCGTTTTATTCCTGCATTGTGACGGTGGTTACAGTTCCTGAACTTGCATATTGTTCTACTTAATTGGCACTAATTAGTAGCTGTTAGCATCCACAGCGCTCACGGCTGCAGAATTCTGTTTCTTAATTTGGTGCTGATTAGACACCATCAGCATCTGACAATATTGATCCTACCCTTCATGCCGATTAATACGGACCTCAGAATCCTTGGCTTTAAAAAAGGGGGTGGGGTGACTTTCCACATTTTCTGATATTGTGGGTTAAAACCCCTGATGCCATGTGGACATTTCCATTCAAAATTTAACCTGAGGCTCACCCAAAAGCATCCAGCCCAAGTGTTGCAGTCTGGAGATGCCTTGCAAGGTGGTGACGGAGCTTCTTGGTAGGGGCACCCCATTTACGGAATTCCCTTGTGAGTGAAATCTGCCTGCCCTTCACACTAGCTGTACTCAGCTAGAAACAGAGACTTTATTTTGTCAATTTTCTCAAGCTTTTGGAATGTATTGAGCATTATCACTGACTTTGCAGATGATCGGAGTTCAAATTGTGGGTGCCATTTTTTAAAAATAAAAAAAATGCTCCTTTGGGAGAAAGAGTGGGATATAAAGCTGATGAAATAAATAAAATAAAACCATTAACAAGAATTGGTGGACTGTTTCTATACATAGAGGCTGCAATCTTATACACACTTACCTGGGAAATGGGATGGGTGAATCTGTCAATGTTGCTTTCTCTTGTTTTCTCCTTTTCCCAACCTTAAGTTCAGTTATCAATAATTTCCACACCAGTATGCAATAATAATAATTCATGAAAATTCACCAGCATTGTAGTGGAGATTTCTCGTAGTATAGGCAAAATTATATTTAAAAATGTTAATGTAGGCATTTTGGAAAAACAAGTGTTCCCCAATATTGTGCACTTTATGTTATTTTCATGAATATATGCTAGCACACATGTTGCCTTAGTATATGCATTTTTGTACACCTTCCTTGACTGGGGAACTACACCATAAGTTCAGAGAAGTATAATTTTTGAAGGATGGCTGTGTTTCAGTTCTCACCTTGTTTCAGAAAGCATGGATTACACACACACACACACACACACACACACACTCAATTCAGTGTTGCAAAAACTGGAAGCAGCTTAAATTTGTGAAATGTTTTGAGGGAGTTATAAATATTCTCAATACGCTTTCTGGCATTTTAGTGCTGACATTCTTAATCGCTGGTTGTTCATTCAAGTGTACCAGTAGATACTGAATGGGGCTTATTATCATATTAATGTAGAATCTGTTTGTGGGTAATTAATGTATTTCCTTCAGGGATAGGTATGTTTTCCAGCTCCAAAGGTTAGGAGAAATCTGCATTCCTATGGAAGAGTCATTTTAAGGGCTGAAATGATGGGGATATTTTTGTTTTTTTTTATTTTTTTTTGCTTGTTGCTTTTGGGCAGCGGGGAAGTTTGGACTGCATTTATCTAGCTGCTTCGCTCCCAGTAAGGCAGGAGTGGGTGAGTATAAGGTAGATTTGGACTGGGAACGTCAAAGAATTCCAGCAAAACTAAAAATGGGAGCAGAAATTGGCAATGTTAGTTTATTCAACCCCTTGCCCAGAACAGACTTCAACCCAAAAAATGCAATTGGCATTTTCTTTTGTTGCTTTCAGCTGGCTAATGATATGTGGTTGATTTTCATTACATTTCCTTTGCACTGAAATGATTGGGGTACAATAACGTAATGAGACGATATAATCTATGCAGTTTGCACAATTTGTTACATAACTTGTGTAATTTTACCACAGAGGACAGTGAGATGAATAACGTAGTTTTTTGGTAGAAGGCAAACAGCAGCAGAATGGAGACAGTGTGTGCAACATATAGTAGAGGTAGACAGGAGTGGATTTTTGTGTGGTAGGCAATGTGGGTTTAGTTCTAGTAAAAGGTAAAGGTAAAGGGACCCCTGACCATTAGGTCCAGTCGTGGATGACTCTGGGGTTGTGGTGCTCATCTCGCTCTTTAGGCCGAGGGAGCCGGCGTACAGCTTCCGGGTCATGTGGCCAGCATGACAAAGCCGCTTCTGGCGAACCAGAGCAGCGCACAGAAACACCGTTTACCTTCCTGCCGGAGCAGTACCTATTTATCTACTTGCACTTTGATGTGCTTTTTGAACTGCTAGGTGGCAGGAGCTGGGACCGAGCAACGGGAGCTCACCCCGTCCCGGGAATTCAAACCACCGACCTTCTGATCGGCAAGCCCTAGGCTCTGTGGTTTAACCCACAGCACCACCTGCATCTTCCTTCATGTTTAGCTATGTCTGCCCACTGTTTTGCAACTTGCTCCAACTGGTGGAACATGGGGTTCTCCCAAGAAAACAAAGGACATCCCACAAGCCTCAGGTCTGCACCTTTCCTCTCCTCTAAATAAGTGTGTGACAGAAAGAACATCAGGTTGCTGCTGGTTCTAATTGGAGCAACTGAAACCAACTTTCACAGGGTTGTTGTGAGGATAAAATGCAGGGAGGGGAGGTGTGTGTACTGCATATTGAGCTCCTAAGAGAAAAGGTGGGATATACATATAACAAGCAAGCAAGCAAACAAACAAACAAACAAATACTAAAAACTGACATACTGGATGTCACACCCAAATATATCTTCAGATGGTAGCAGTGGTCTAGGAATAATTTTGTTGGGCTGCCCCCCTCCAACACTGGTCAGAAAGAGTAATAGAATAAAATACATACCAACTAACATGTGATAGTAAGATAGTAGGCAGCTATGTATTTCACCTTTTTTTCTGTTCTTTTATCCTGATGAGCATTGGGTCAAAATGTTTGACCACACCAATTTTGCAGTACCATTTATGAAATGATAAGCTATTTTCTGTATTTTTTGTGGGTGCAATGCAAGAAGGGAGCTACGCTTACATTGTTTTACCGTACGTATAAGGTGGTTGAGCAGTCTTTATTTTTGTTTCAACTTTACAGAAGAAAAAGCCACGTCACCCAACTTGCTGCTAGTGGTATTGGTTTATAATTGTTTATCATTTTCTCATTTATTGATATAATTACTATCATTACATGTCTTGAATCTTCTCCCCTTTCCCAAATTATCTAAAAGATCATAAACAAATGCTTTGAGGTGGTATCCACAAGCTCCTTTAGTACCCTTGGATGCGGCTCATCAGGCCCTGGAGATTTAAATTCATTTGAAGTAGCTAGGTGTTCCCTTACCACCTCTTTTCCAATCTTGGGCTGCTGCTCCCTCCTTACATCATTTATTCTGTTATCAGGCAGGGCATCTCTTTCCTTTTGGATGAAGACAGAGGCAAAGTAGGTGTATTTCCGCCTTTTCGCTGTCACCCAATAGCATTTCTCTGTCTTCTCCATGCAGATGTGTTTTGCAGCTTGCTTGTTCTCCCTCTTGCTTTAAAGATAGCTGAAGAAATCTTTTGTATTATTTTTAGCCTTCTTGCAAAGCAGCCTTTGATTATTATTTTTAAAGTGTTGATTAAATGATAAGAAATCAAATTTGTATTGACCACGCATCTCTGCTTAAAATGGCCATTTGCAGATTCTGTACTGGATTTCTGGAATATTGGATTAAGCATTGTTTGCTATGTCGCTGTCTGTTTTTATGTTTTACATCAGCCTTTGACAACCTGTTGCGCTCCAGATGTTTCTGGACTACAACACCCATCAGACCCAGGGCTGCTGAGAGATGTATTCCAAGAGATCTTGAGTGCAACTGGTTTGTGAAAATGACTTTACAAAAGAAAGAAAGAAAAAAAGAAAGAAAAGCTGAATTCATGTATCTGCAGTGCAACACAGTGTTCTGTAATCTTTGCTTTCAGTTCCAAAGACAGAAGAAGCCCTCTGTGGCAGGTTCACCAACAGTCTGCATGGCTTCATCCTGCCCTCATTGTACATGCTGTGTGTATCTGTTTTGTGTACACAGCGCATGCAATGTGGACAGGATGGAGGTCACGATCCACCAGAGACAAGATGTGGGAGTCAGGAATGGCTTGGAGGGGAACCACTATGTTGCTCCCTTGTTTAAAACTAAGCGGGTCTTGCTTGGGCCATTGTGGCATTTCTCCAAGGAAGATGGAGTAAGAAGGGCAGTAAATAAAAGAGAATGGCTTCCTTGGAATATGTGAACCCTGTGATCAACATTCTTAAAAACCATTTCCTTCGCTTTGAATCAGCCAGACTGATTGCATATGTGTGAAGTGGATGGAGCAGGTGGAGGGGAGGTTCCACAGTATTTCCTGTGCTGTTTTTCAGATCAAAATTGCCCCCAGGTCCCCTTCACCTAGGCAGAGTTTCCCAAACTTGGGTCTGTAACTGTTTTTGGACTACAATTCCCATAATCCTTGACCACTGGTCCTACTAGCTAGGGATGATGGGAGTTAGAAACAGCTGAAGACCCAAGGTTGGGAAACCCTGACCTGGTTGCTGCTTTTAGGCAAAGAAAATCATCTCAGGAGTTCCATTCACTTTCTTCCATATCTAGCCAGTCCTTCCTTAAGCTATGCAATGACAGGGATGGTTTTAAGCAGGTCTCAAAAAGTGACTTTGGTTCTGATGGGTAGTTTTGAGAGGTGGGTTCTGATTGGTGTTCTATGGAAAGAGATTTGCTGCTTGCACTTTTCTGGTGTGGTTACAGATGGTGCAACTGAAAAGCTACAAGCTCTGCAACCGAGTGGCACATCTTATCTTGCTCTCTGCTGCCTATTTGTAACATGTTAGGTCTCTGCATGTTAATGTTGGGGAGATAAGTGAGGAATAAGATGACACAACTCAGTAGCCCAAGGCAGATGTGAGAGGAGAGGGCGGCACTTTTACCAGTCAGCTGATTCTGCCCATCCCCACTCAAATATTATTTGTGGGATGGGGAGGTCTGAAGTTGGGGTGGACAAATCTGTTAACTTTGGCTTTTCTCAGTTTCTAATTTTTTCAAGTTCAGTTGCCCACATTTCCACATCAACTTGCATTTGAAAGAAAAAGGAAAACAGAGCCTGATGAAAATCCATCAGCACTTCACTGTGAAATTCCCCTAATATATGAAAGTTGGAACTCAGTTTTGCCTATTATACACATTTTGACAAAGCAATTTCCTGCAACTGAATGAACATAACTTGGACGGGAGAACTACAGTGCAAAATTCAGGGGAGCATGAAATCTGAAGGGTAGCTGTGTTTCAGTTCCTGCAGTGTTTTGGAAAGTGAAAAGTAGGCAGGTTCACTTTTAAATGGGAGCTGAAACTAATTACCCCCTCCCATGAAGATTGTTTGACTTGTGGCAGTGCAGGAAACCTAGATGAGAGATGCTGGAGAATTCCAGTGGAAAGAGAAGTAGAAACTTCCAATGCTTGCTGGTTTGTCTCATGCCTGGAACAGAAATCATTCCAACAAATACAATCAGTATTTGCTGTTCCTTTTTGTCCACAAAAGATACGTAACTGATCCTCGCCCACATTTGTGCTGCATTTTCTTTGTACTGAAATATACAGGGTGTAATAATGTGATGACAATGCATTCTGCATAATTAATTTTGTACTTTATGTAATTTTGCTGCAGTGTCTGCTGGACAAATAATGTAGTTTTGAGGGGAAGATGAACTGTAGCAGAGTGGAAACAGATCTGCATGGAATGAAGGCAGGGCAGAATAGGAAACAATAATTTCTTACATCTCTAACCTAGATACACAGGAGAGGCTCCCTGCTTCTTCCCTTCCCCATAACATGTGGATTGCTGTGAGCCTGGGACAGCAAGGGGACATTAGCAAGGGGACATTAGCATGGGGGTGGGGCTTGTGGGGCAGCCTCTCTGCCCCTCTATCCAATGTTCGTTGCATGATCTAAGAAAACCGGCATAGGGTTACAGGCTATGCTGAGTCCCTATAAAATAAAATAAATTCCTTCCGGTAGCACCTTAGAGACCAACTAAGTTTGTTATTGTTATGAGCTTTCGTGTGCATGCACACTTCTTCAGTTACCTATCAAATGTAGATGTACTTTGGAGGAGGGGGCTGTGCATGGGCGGGTGGAAAGGAGCAACTGAATACTCCCCCAGACTGCATTTTCACCCTGGACCTGTTGATTTTGAATTGCTATTACCCCTCCCCACATTCCTGAAGAGTCTTTCTCCAGTTCTGGGATCCTGGAGAAAAAATGCTTAGGAAATAGTTGTTTCAGATGCAAAGGATGCTCAAGTGTGGCTCTCAGCCCCATCTCACGGGGGCCCACAGTGTCTGCTTCTATTCCATGAAATGGTAACACTGTTGCCCACCTCTTCGGATTTACTGCGTGAATGGCAACCAAGGGGAAATCTCTTGTTTCCACATTGTTTCTTCAGCCATACTCACACCAGTGTTACAAATGAGCTGGAGGACACAGACCCCCAAAATTGGATCAGATGTACAGTACAGCATGCTCTGTACCTTTCAGCTTATAGCCCCCTTTATAGGTAAGAAGGGAGATCTGGTGCTTTCCTCAATAAGTGCCAAAAGACAGTCCACGAAGGAACACTGGAAGATTTGCCTCCATGCAGACAATTTTTCTCCTCTCTGAGTCTTTTAATGCCAAAATGATGAGGAATGGATATTAGAAAGAGAGAAAAAGATGAGCCTTGTTTCTCTCTAGTTGACGGAACTAGGTCCCACCTGCACTGAAATCTGCCTCAAGGATGTTGCATTTCATGGCAGTCTCACTGACCTGTTACAGCTTTCCCCCACCCCAATCTTCTAAAAGGCATTGAAGTTCTTCATGCCTGGTAACTGCAGGTGCACTGAAATGAGCAGTGAATTCTTTGCTCCCCACTGTGTGAGCAGAGCCTGGAAAGTACAGTGGGGGGCAGGGTGGGGCAGAATTGACTGCAGAAAGAAACTCCTGCTGTTTCAATGGGTAGGTGTAAATACATTCATACATGCCAGGAATTAGTTCTCTGGCTGAGTGCCATGTTAATGGAGCCCCTTTACTGGAAACATCAGTGCTGGGGATGAAATAAATAAATATATAATCTGGTTGTATTAAAGAACGGTTTCCCCCCTCTTGGTGGGGGAGAAATCCCCTCACATGTTAATGGAAATGTGCCCAATCCACTCTTTGAAATGATATGTAAATTGAAACATGGCTATCCTCTGGAATTCTGACATCTTTGAATTTTGCAATGCAGCTTCACAACAACAACAACAACAACAACAACAACAACAACAACAACAACAACAAATGTACTCTATATATATATATATATATATATATATATATATATATATATATTAGAGAAAATTGCATGCAAAATAATGTGTGTGTTTATATTATATTTTGTTTCAACCATTTATATACCGCTTAATCATCTCCATAATCGTTACGTTAGAAGAAATGCACAAGCACTTAGCAAGATACAAAGCATATGGTGGTGGCAGGGGGAGGCCAATTCATTTACAAAACATATACATATACAAATAGGATACAATAAGCAGCAAGTATGTGGCTCCCTGAAAGGCAAACTGCAGTTCCCAGGATTCTTTGAGGAAGCCATGTATTGTAAATGTACTTTAAATGTATTTGTGTGTGTGTACACAGCCTCAGTCTCTTAGCTGCTGGTCTACAGCAGTTCTGCACAGCAGCCTCATTCTCATGTCTGTGAACCAAACAATAGCTTAGTAAGACCAGCTGGATACGCACGTTCATGGGCAGTTGCTCACAGCCACTTTGACTTCACTCCAGTGCCCAATTGAGCTACATCAAGACTTGGCTTAGTGTGCCATCCAATTCATTACTCACAGTTAAGCTCTCTCCTCATCGATCACAAACTGCAGCCAGAACAAACCTTACAGTAAGTTTAGCCTGCCATATCATGCAAACAAGCCCAGCAGTGTTTTTGCTTCCTCTGCTGAACCTGCAAACATTGTGTGGTTTGCACACAGTCAACTGTAGCTAACCAATGAGCTGAAAGGTATGCTCAGGGTGCCAGCCAGATTGGGCACCTAGGTAACAATCCTCCAATGTGGAGTGCTGTTTTGGAGGGGTGGGTGGCCGATCCCCATTCTGTGCTGATTGTTCTAATGCAAATGGGGAAAACAAATGCTGTTCCTGCTTCTCTAGAACATGCTATCAGAAGCTTTTCCATTCCAGGGTTCAATCTGAAGACAGAAGAGATTGTGGAATACCCCACACTCTCCAGCTGAATATTTCTCCTGCTCAAATGATAGCACAGCTGCTCAGGATTTGAACCAATATGTCAGGAAAGCTTTATCCGAAGGCATGGGGAAAGGGGGGTTCATTTCTGAGGCACTGCTCTGTTCAGAAACATTTTCCTTCCAACGATTTTGGTGGAGTTCAAGAGTGGAGTGCAGGTCTCCTCTTTCAGTAGGTTAAAACAGTGCTGCTAACCCCCTAATTTGATGGACAGGGTAGCTAGGCAGAGGGCCTTTCCTCAATTCATAGCAAAAAACAAATAAGATGACTGAAAATCTTGGAGCAAGCCTGAGGCACCAAATTATTTTTCTCTTGAATTTACAGAGAGGAAGAAGGGAGGTGGGACAATGCCTTTTAAAATAAAATCCTTGAATGACTGAACGGATGAAATTCCCAGCCGGTCTGGTTTTAATTTGAACGATGTTCTGTTGCCTGATTTGGGAGGAATATCAATTAGAGCTGTGTGCAGGTGGGGATCCCAGAGCATGAATTAAAATCAAGAGCTTTCATGCAAACCATTGTAGCAAGCTCATTGTGACATCGTAGTGCAGCTCTAGACAGCTGCTAGGAGGGAGCAGCCCTGTCAGCTGCCCTTGCAGTTCCTGATTCAGGCTGTGCACTGTGCCAACACCTGTTTTCTTTGGGAAAATGGCAATTAAATTGTAATAATAATAAGCAGCAATCAGTATAAATACATGCCCTATATCAGGGGTCACCAACACAATGCCTGCGAGACCAGTACCTCAGCTGGTGCCTGTGAAAAGTTTCAGTAAATATACACAATGCATGAGAGACAGCTTGCTATCTGCACTGCTGTGGCCTCTCCTGCATGGCTCCATGGCAGCCATTTTGTGACTGGTGCCCACGGCACTTGATCAAAAATTCCAGAAACACCCATTGGTTGAAAAATGCTGATGACACCCAGAAAACTGCTTTAGAGTATTGTAGTGTGTAGAATGATTTGAGAAAAAATGATGAATCTCTGTTCTAAATAAATAAATAAATCCTTAGAAAATCTGCAACTTTCCCTGTGCAGGTGAAAAATATGGACAGCAGTGTTAATGGAAAAGCTCAATAAGCCTATGAAAGTTGTGAATGGCAGGGCAAAAAACCAAGGGTAAAGTACAAACATCTAATGGAAATAAAGGACAGAGGAGGGTTGGCACTACCAGACCTCAAATTATATTACGAGGCAGCATGCCTAGTATGGATTAAGGAATGGGTAGTTTATAAAAATGCAAATATATTAGACATCGAAGGCTGGGACAACAGGTTTGGCTGGTGCAGTTATCTGGGACATAATAAAGTTAAAGTCCATAGAGAATCCCTCATTCACATAATTAGGAAATTTTTTATTCACAGTACAGTCATACCCCATGTTGCGTTAGGTTAATGTTGCGTCTTTTCGGCTTGCAAACACAGCAAACCCGGAGGTGTATATGTCCGGGTTTCGCCACGTGCGTAGAAGCGTTCTGCACACTTTGCACATGCGCAGAAGTGCTCTATCATGCTCCGTGCTTGCACAGAAACACCGCTCTAGTTGCAGAATTTTTGGGGTGCAAATGGCACCCCGGAATGGATTGAGTCCACAACTAAAGGTACCACTGTATGCGAAAGAAATATAAAATTACTGGAACCCAAAACCCCTTGGTAGTTGTCACTGGTAGAGGCAATAGCAGTGGGGGGGGGGGAAACATGGACATTAATTGGCCAACTTATAAGGAAATATTAGAAGAAGAAAATAATCAATCATAAAAAATATGAGGAACTCGAGCAGGTAGGTGTGAACTGGCTACATCACCAGTTAAATGAAATTTTCAAGTCAGACAAAAAAAATGGATTTGACACAAAGATATCAGATTTAGAAAAAGAACTTTTATTAACTAATAAAAAGATATTATCAAAAACATATAGATTATTATTGGATTGGAACCTTGATGACGAGGAGGTGAAGGAAGTGATGTTGAAATGGGCACACGATTTTGGTTATCCAATTGAGATGGAAAAATGGGAAAAACTGTGGAAAACAGATTTAAAATTCCCTGTGTGCTATCTGATAAAAGAAAACTTTATGAAAATGATCTACTACAGATGGTACCTGATCTCAAGCAAATTAGCCAAAATAAATAAAAATAACAGTAATAAGTGTTGGAGATGTAAACAAAATGAAGGAACCTTATTTCACATGTAGTGGTCATGTCCCCAAATAAAAAAAAAATTGGGACATGATTTATGAAGAACTAAAGAAAATGCAAAAACATAATTTTTGAAAGAAACCTGTGAGTACTTTGAACTAGCCAAAATGGCAGAACTAATAAGAAACCACTCAGATGACAAGGTAAGAAAGGAATGGGTTTACTTCAAAAACTATATGACTAAATATGGTTCAAAAAAACAATTCTTGGTTGTGCTTAGATTAATTTCACAGATATAATGGAAATAATTGATTTAAATAAAGGAATACACATTATTGGTAACTAATGAGAAGTGTTGAAGCCACAAAGAGATAGAGGGAAGTCAATTAACATATCAAGGATTCAAACAAGTTTAGTGGAACAGAAAGAAAGTGATTTTAAGGAAAGAAAGAAAAGAATATTAATATAATTTCTTTCTGGGAGCCTTTTGTATAGAATATTCAAATTATGGTTTGTATCCTTTGAACAATTGTGTGTATCTTTTTAATTCTTTTTTCTCTTTTTTGTATTTTTTTCTTTTATTTTTTATTTTTTTCTTTTCTTTTTGTGAATTTGGGTGTAATTTTTAATTTATTTTTTCTCTCTGTAATTTTCAAAAATGCAATAAAAAATGAAAGCTGTGAATGGCACTCAGGACTAGGATGACATTATAGAAATATAACTTTTATAACTTTTTCAGTCAGTAATTCTGAAACTTGAAAACCCCTTTGCACACACGAACAATTGTGGTGTAGTCTATTTCACCAACAAGGGTGTTTAATCCCACTTGGGTAGGGAGTTTATTGCTGCTGTTTTCTTTTACAGGCAAGTACATCTGCTCACATCACTGGCTTGAAAGAAAAAGAGAGACTGAGGCAAGGAGGAAGGAAAATAGATTAAGATCCTTTGTCTTGTTTCCTGCCACAGAAAGTAGGGGATATGACACCACACAGTCCTGTCTTCTCTAGGAATACAGGAACTCTGTGAGCCTTAACCCCTTCATATGCTTTTTTAAAATAGCAAACATAATTGTCATTTTTGACTGCATGTTTTCCCACAATTGGGACCACTTGAGGATTGTTGAGCAGCCTGTTTAGCTTGGCTGCTGTTGTAGAGTGAGTATTGAATGCAATTTAATCGTAGCTGTTTTGTGATTCTTCTTCTTCTTCTTCTTCTTCTTCTTCTTCTTCTTCTTCTTCTTCTTCTTCTTCTAATTCTTTTTCTTCACTTAATGTCATAATAGGCTTTTACATGGTTTACAAAATATAAAACCAGTTATCTATAAATTAAAATGTAAATATTCATAGTTAAAATGCACAATAAAGCAATCCCATTAAAACACCAAACATTCATAATTAAAATGCACGATAAAGCAATACAGCAATTAAAACAGGAGGTTCACATCACATTGATTTTGTGTTTTGATGTATCTGTTTACATGGTTTTGGAATTGTTGCATTTAATGGTTTGCATTGTATGAATTGTTCTGCGATTTTTTTTCTGATGGAAGTGCAATATATAAATGAAAGATATACTCATGAAACTCTACCATGTCACTGTGGGGTGGCAATTATTACAATATATACCTACTTCACAGGATTGTTGTGAGGGATAAATAAGGTAAGGAGAAAAGCCAGGTATACCACATTTTAATCCCTTGGAGGAAAGGCAGGATAGGAATGTCATCAATCAACAATTGGCTTTCTTTAGAGCCTTTCAGAGACCCATCTGCTCAGACCAGGACTTGAGGAGGAAATGCAAACTCATTTACCCGCCAGCTGTCTTTGGCAGTAGCTCTGCTGACCTGACATCCTTTTGCATAGCCTTGCGTGTGGCACAGTGGAAGGGGCCAAATGCATCACAAAAAGGAAGAGGCGGACTCTTGCTTATCTGTGACAACCAGCTCAGCTAACCCAAGTGTGCTGTTTATGGATTTTATTCTGCAACAGATTGGGTTCCCAGCAATGATCTTCCCAGTTTGCTGAAGGTGGTATCAAACACTTCTTTTAAAAAATGGTGATCTGTCATTTCTCTTCAGATCTGGAGGTAGGAGAAAGTCCAATTTGGAGTCATCTTTTTTGCATCCAGAAGTTAATCTTTGCTAGTTTATGTAAGAGAGTTAAAACTGAATACAGGCACACTCTCTACCATGGGAGAAAGTGATGGGCATCAACTATGATGTCTTTGAAAGGGGGATCAGACAAATTCATGGAGTAGAGAGCTATTGAAGGCTATGCTCTGCCTTCACATGTGGAGGCAAGTAATGCTTCTGAATATCGGTTGCTGGAAGCCACTGGAGGGGAAGGCATCTGGCTGACCATTGCAAGAACAGGATGCTTGGTTAGATGGGCCATGGTCTAATCCAGCAGGCTCTTCTTATGTCCTGAAAGAATGCAAAGTGACTATTAGATGGGGCTGATGAGAGTTGTAATCCAAAACATCTGGAGGGTATTATGTTGGGTAAGGCTGGCATAAGCCTTGTACAGTGGGAGATACTTCAATGCAGTTGGGTGGAGTTTTGCATTTCAATTGGGGAAATGTTCAGTTTTGGATTCCTGCTTTCCACAGCACCCATTAAGTAACAGGGGGCACAGGACAATCCCCTTGCTTTAGCTAGGTCACAAAGTTTCTTTACAATTAAAAGGTGCTCTGGGAATGATAGCAACAATGGAAAGTTAACAAATAATGGGCTATATACAAATTGCTCCCTTGCCAAGTTGAATATCGTAGTCACTCAATGTGCTAATTGGAAGGTATTTATCACCCTCTTTTTTGGTTATAACAGCTTCCCTTCCTCCATCTGCCTCACCTGCATTATTTATGATACCTCATAGGTTCCTGGGAAATGTCGTCTGTTATGAAGTGGTTGTTGTTGTTGTTGTTGTTCAGTCGTTCATTCGTGTCCGACTCTTCGTGACCCCATAGATCAGAGCACGCCAGGCACGCCTATCCTTCACTGCCTCTCGCAGTTTGGCCAAACTCATGTTAGTAGCTTCGAGAACACTGTCCAACCATCTCATCCTCTGTCGTCCCCTTCTCCTTGTGCCCTCCATCTTTCCCAACATCAGGGTCTTTTCTAGGGAGTCTTCTCTTCTCATGAGGTGGCCAAAGTACTGGAGCCTCAACTTCAGGATCTGTCCTTCTAGTGAGCACTCAGGGCTGATTTCTTTGAGAATGGATAGATTTGATCTTCTTGCAGTCCATGGGACTCTCAAGAGTCTCCTCCAGCACCATAATTCAAAAGCATCAATTCTTCGGCGATCAGCCTTCTTGATCGTCCAGCTCTCACTTCCGTACATTACTACTGGGAAAACCATAGCTTTAACTATACGGACCTTTGTCGGCAAGGTGATGTCTTTGCTTTTTAAGATGCTATCTAGGTTTGTCATTGCTTTTCTCCCAAGAAGCAGGCGTCTTCTAATTTCGTGACTGCTGTCACCATCTGCAGTGATCCAGCACCACGCCCCTCACCCCCCACTCGCCCACCCCCCCTTCCGAGGGGCAGCAAGCGCGGGAGGGAGGCGGCGGAGAGGTGGCACGCCGGGGCGCCGGAGGGATCGCCGCACCACGGCGGCCAATCTCCCTAAGACGGCCCTGACAAATTTGCTTCTGGCGAACCAGAGCAGCACACGGAAACGCCGTTTACCTTCCTGCCGGAGCAGTACCTATTTATCTACTTGCACTTTGAGATGCTTTCGAACTGCTAGGTGGGCAGGAGCTGGGACCGTGCAACTGGAGCTCACCCTGTCGCAGGGGTTCGAACCACCGACCTTCTGATCAGCAAGCCCTTGGCTCTGTGGTTTAACCCACAGCACCACCCGCATCCTGTAGGCAATAGGGGTCTCCTAACCATATACTGCTTTAAATGCGTAGTGCAGATGGGGCCTTAGCCAAAGGGTTTTAATTTCTGGTGTTCAGTCTGGCTTGTTATACAGTGCTTAGGTTGAAATGCTTGGATAAGGGTTAGGGTAAATGAATGCTGGAGCTGTGTTGGGGTCTCAGATGAGCAACTGTTAAGTTGAGGCTTACATCACTGCAATTGTGCCTCTCAGATATTCTGTTGCTTGACAAGGGGTGGTTGTCAAGAATTTAGTCCCAAGGGGGGGGGGGGGGGAGAGAGAGAGAGAGAGAGAGAGAGAGAGAGAGCACTCTGTGGAAGGAATGCAATAAGAACAGGCTGACCTGGCAACATTCTCCATATCTGATGCATCAATTCCCTCTCCAAAGTTTGCTTGTGAATTCTTCTTCTTCTTCTTCTTCTTCTTCTTCTTCTTCTTCTTCTTCTTCTTCTTCTTCTTCTTCTTCTTCTTCTTCTGATTTTTGCTGTGAATGGTTGCTCTAGAAAGAGGTTGCAATGCTGCCTCAGCTCAGTGATATAGCTTGGTGTGCGGATGCAAAAGACCCCATATTCAGTTTCTCACCTTTTCCGATAGAACAACGCTGATAGCCTCTAATTTGACCCTGGCATCTTTTTGGTGCTCGTGGCACCTTTGCTGATGTGTGGTATACACACCCTTGAGCTTCTGTGCTCTGCACAGCTGGAGGCTGCATGCTTCTGAATACCCTTTGCTAGATGCCACAGGAAGGGAGAGTGCTCCTGTGCTTGGGTCCTGCTTATGAGGTTTCCACCAGCATCTGGTCTCTATAAGAACAGGATGCTGGACCATCTGAAGGCAGCCCTGTTCAGGGAAGTTTTAAATGTGTGATGTTGTGGTTTTGCTTTTGTTGTTGTTGGGAGCTGCCCAGAGTGGCTGGTGCAATCCACTCAGATGAGTGGCATATAAATTACTATTTTGTTATTATTACAGATGGGCCACTGGCCTGATCCAGCTGCAGGGCCCTTCTGATGTTCTTATGATCTTGTGGATCTGGGACTCCAATTTGAGAGTGGTGGAGAACACCAATTTGGCCCAATTCTTAAAGTTCTATTTAGTCTTTAACCTCGCCCCCAAGTTGCTGAGGAAGGGGTGGGATAAAAATGTAGCAGCGGTAACAGTAATAATATCCATTCACCCAGGGTAGGTCTTCTGTGCTTTTAACAGCTGCCCAGCAGGCAAATGTTCACCAAGTGCAGCTTTTCATTCTTGTGGAGATGCATCAATGAGTAAAGCTCTTCTTACATATCTGCCTGTCTGAAAGGCAGAGGGGTTTTACAAGTGGCAGGCTAATGGTGTGAATATTGGAGAGCAGGAAACCACTGGGCTTCCTGTGCAGCTGCCTGGCTTGGATCCAGAGTTGTGTGTGTGTGTCATTGTTGGAAGGCCTAAGAACCTTATCAGTCCTCCCCAGTGGCCACTTGCCATCTCCCTGTCAACTAGCCAGGAGGTGACCCTCGGGAAATGCTTTCAACATTTGAGCCAGGAATTGAAAATTGGGTGTGCCTTCCATGTAATTGCTAGGGTGCCTTTTTGTTTTTGTAGAAACTTCAAATTCTGTGCCAGGAAACTTCAAATGTGGCTTCTGAGGCAGGTCTAGAGAAGCCTGGTGGGCTGGTGGGAGCTGTAGTCCCAAACATCTGAAGGGCACTGGTTGCGAAAGGGCTGCAATACAGTGGTACCTCGGTATAAGAACAGCCCTGACACACAAAGTAGTGTCCTGGTTTGTGAACTTTACCTTGGTCTAGGAACGGAAGCTGAATGGTGGAAGGGCACCAGTGGTGGGAGGCCTCATTAAGGAAAGCGCGCCTTGGTTTAAGAACAGTTTCAGTTTCAGAACGGATTTCCAGAATGGATTAAGTTCGTAAACTGAGGTACCACTGTACTGAATTCAAGAGGTACAGGAAAGCCTTGAGGGGAAGATACAATTGCCCCACACTCCCTAGTCTCTTGGAACAAGAGCAGCTGTGCTGGGGAAGAAGTGTGCCAAATACTTGTGGGTTCTCCCCAATTGCTGTGCTCCTTTCCCTTTGATACACCAAATGTTTGGGTTTTTGTTTTTTTTGCACAAGTCTTCTTTTAAAGATAAAGAACCATATAAGCAGGGACAGCCTTAAAGTTGCCCATCGAAACTTAGCACCTGAGCAAGAAACCAGAGCAGGCACATAGGCAGCCTGGTCTCTCTCTCTCTCTCTCTCTCTCTCTCTCTCTCTCTCTCACACACACACACACACACACACACACACACACCGCTGCCCCCGCTGTGATGAGATGGATGGGATTTCTAGTTAAATTAGAGAAATTCACATCTGGAAGGCTCAGATTAATTTATGCATTTAATTTTAAGATTTGCGTACTGATGTTCACTGAAGCTACAATTTGAACTGCTGAAGAAGAAGCTCCTTATCCTGCTCTTTGACACCTGGGATGTGTGTTTCTAGAGCCAATGTCCGACAAACAGAATCCAACGCTTCCACTGGGGGTAGCCGAATTTTTGGCAGCAGTCCCCCAAGGAGTAGCTTAACAGGAAGAAATTCCAGATTACATATAATCAGCATGTGTATTTGACTCTTGCCTTTTTATATACATTTTAAGGTTTTTGTACATGATGCTCTTTTTTCGCGGTTTTATCTGTAAAAATGCCTAATAAAGGTTTAAAGAAGAAGTTTCTAGAGCCCATCCTATTCCTGTGGGTGTAATCTGTTTTAACTTTATTTGATTCTGATTTATAAATCATTGTAATCTGCCCTGAGACCCTCCTGGTGAAGGGCAGGTAATCATCGTCATCATGTGTCTTCTGATAGTATTATTTGAACACTGTTATTCTCCCACCTATCCCATACTTTGCCTCTTCTTTAATTTAATTTTCCCTCTTTTTTCCTTTCCTTATTAAATCTGCAAATATATAGATACAGATGTATATACAGAAATATCGATCTAAATAGAGTATTTTCTCTCTTTCTAAAAATGCATCTATCCATATAAATGAGTACAGGTGCATGTGATGAAAACTGTGCCTGCTTTTTGTGGGGAAGGCGTTTCCTATTTCTGGCCAATGGAGAAGCAGCCAAGCTAAGTTCTTGGTTATTTGTTTCTAAGAAAGTTATTTCTAGGGAAGAAGCTGCTTTGTGGAGGGGTGTGTGTGTGTGTGTGTGTGTGTGAGAGAGAGAGAGAGAGAGAGAGAGAGAGAGAGAGAGACTTCTCTGACACACAGCAGGCTGTTCTGCTTTCATTGTGTACCAGTCCTAGAGGGAGAAAACCACCCTCTTTATTTCTTTATCTACTTTATATTTATTAAACATATGTGCAAGAGAGTTGGGGAGGAACATGAGTGAAAGGATGGCACCCCCCCCTTTCCCTGTGCCTAGGGGAACTTCACTGTATGCACAAATTGTTCCTGACAGCGGGAGCCTGTACTCAAAAGTGCTGGAACGCAAACAACTTAAATATTCCTCCCCTGGCTGAATGTCTTTGCCGCATTTCCCCAAGCAGGTTGGAAAAATGTGAACAGATGGTGCAGACTGGGTTGTGGTGCACAGGGGTTGCCTTGTACCAAGCCTGGGGTGTTGCTGTGCCAATTCTCCACCCCCCACCCCCCAAACACACACTGCAACATCCTCTGCCACTCCAAACTGCCTCCCATGCTGAGGTGAAGCTGGGTGGGTTACGGCCAGGGATGGAAGGTGCTGTCGATTTTGGTTCTCTCTGTTTCACATATTTACAATCTTAAATTCAAGTTTCTTCAGCAACTTGTGGTTTCTTTCTTTCTGTTTTAATCCTCAATTCTTCATTCTTTTCCTTGAGAATTTTTGCCTGCTGTTTCAACTAAGATACATACATTTTCCAAGCAATTTATTCCTAATGCAATGCATTTTTGTATGTTGTTTTCACCAATGCATTCATTTTTATGCATATTCCACCCCATGCTCTTGAAAGCGTGCTTTGGTTGGAAAATTGCACCACAAAATTCACTCTTTTATTATTTACACTTTTCAAGTTTATACATTTCACTAATTTTACAATCATTTTGACATTTCATTGCTTGACTTCCTTCCCCCTCTTTCTGTGGTTCCTTAAATTTATTTTTAATATCTTCTTCATATCCAAATTATCTTAATTATCTTAAATTATCTTAATTTACTCATTTATTCATCTTCTTTAAATACAGACTCTTATGAAGAAGAAGCAGCAACAACCTACAGCACAAATTTCACTCTTGTGCTTGTGTCCTGCTTGTGGGTTTCCATGGGCATCTGGCTGGCCAGTGTGAGAAACAAGGTACTGGCCTAAATGATCCAGCAAGGCTCTTCTCAGGTTCTTATGGGACGAGCCAGAATGAGTTGACTCTGTGTATCATTGGCTATGCCTCTCATTGGCTGCAATTCCATCTGCTGTTGGTTCCATCTTCTGCTTTACCATGACCTTCACGTTCCTTGGAGTGGTGGAGTTGAATGCCCAGAACAAACCTTGGGATATGTCTTTCACCCTGTGGGGCCACACAGCAGCCACACAGTGCTAGAGAGACCATGCAGGGATCTTTCTCATCTCAAGAAGGCAAAAGATTCTCTGTTGATGTGGTCTCCTTTCTTGCAATTGGCAGCTGTGAGTTGGCTATAATCTAAAGTTGATATGGGCATTTCTTGGCTGCATGTATTTCTGAACTTCTTGCTGCCTTCACCTCTGGTCTATGGGCACGACTTGTTGACTTTGTGAAGAAGTTGAGTGTGGGGGTTTTTGGGGTGAGGGGAGGAGCTCAGAATACTGTAAATCTCCTACACAGTGTGGGCTGCTTGAGCAGCTTCTGAGCAGATGGCACATCAATATAAGCACACAAGGGCATATCCTTTGAATCTGTAAGAAATGCAAGGCAAGCTGAAATCTTCTTGATAGAAGAGCAAATTTGGAGGGGTTTGATGGAAGAGCTATTTCTGGAGGGGTTTGCTCAGAAGGAAGGGCTTAGGAAAACACCGCCCCCCCCCCAAACTACTGGATCAGATCAAGGATCATGCTTGCTAGCACTGAAACTTAAGACGATCCTGCTGGATCAGGTCAATGGGCCCATCTAGTCCAGCATCATGTTCTCACAGTGGCCAACCATATGTTTCTGGGAAACCCATAAGCAGGACCCAAGCACAAGAGCACTCTCTCCTTCTATCTTTTCCAGCAACTGGCATTCCAAAGTATTACTGCCAGCTTGTCATTGTGCTTCTGAAGAGGCATCATTGGAAAGCCCATAAGCAGAGTAATGAATGCAACAACACCTTCCCCACTGCTAGTTCCCATCACCTGATCTTCAGAAGCAAACTGAATAAGGCTTAATTTAATTTCTTGTGACTAATAGCTGCTCACATCTCTCCTCCTCCTCCTCCTCCTCCTCCTCCTCCTCCTCCTCCTCCTCGGCTGAAGTTCTACCCTTCTTTTAAAAAATTAGTTTTTATTAAAGGTTTTCTTGTGTTATAAAACAAACAAATAAACAGGGGAAAGTACATTTGTATAACATCTCCCTTTTTTATTCATAGTCTTTTTCACAGTTTGTGTACATTTTGTATGAGACACCATCATACTAGATGTCATGCAGTTGGGGGGAAACAGGGAGGGAGAAAAATGGAACCAGCTCATCGCATGGTGGTGAGTTCCACAGTTCTAAGCATGCATTTTGTGAAGAAGTCTTTTCTTCTGACAGTCAGTCTTGAATCTTCTTCTAGTAGTTCATTTCTGTTGCGGAAAGGTTACCCCATACCCTCCAACATTTCTCCGGTGAAAATAGGGCTATCCTATTCAATGATGATGATGATGGTGAATATTATTATTATTATTATTTACACCTTTCCAACTCTACAGTTCTATGATTCTATGATCTAGAGATCTGCCTGTAGACTGCTTTACTTCCCCTGGTGGTGTCAGACAGTTCCAGTATACAGGTAAACCACCCGTACTGTCCCCATAATTCCAATGGGCAGAGTTCTGGGCTCTGCTTGTTGAAGGGAAGTTTCTCAGTTTGTTTTGACTTCCATGGCAGAGAGGATGTTTCTAGAACTTGGATGGAAAGAGGCAAAAGTTCTTGAGAACAAGGTGGGCAGCATCCTCTCTTTAGGGCATCAGTTTTCCACTAAAAACAAAACAAAAAACAAAGCTTTGGGTGATGGGTTGGCACCATGAATCAGTTTGCTTGGGAGCAGAATTGATGCCAGACTGGCAAAGATCCTTCCTGTCTCTCTGTTTGCCCCCCCCTCCTTTTCTGAGTGCTGAATCTCAGACACCCTGCCTACACAGGGGAGGTCTTGTCCCACTTGGAGAGTGATACCTGCTCTTGTCCCTGATAGCAACTGCTCTTGGTAGCTCTGTGAAGATTTACTTTGCTGGATTATGAGATGATATTTATAAAGGAGAGTTTTGAATCTTTCATGCATTCTGAGTCAAGCTGGGGGAGGGGCAGGCGGGGGTGGTGGTGGAAAGCCTTGGCTGGGGAGATAAAAATGCTTCCATTGACAAGTGATGAAATGAAAGGGATTGACAGAAGCCAATACTGTGTGTGTGATTCACTCCAGTTTGCTGGAATTTTGCAGCAAGTCTTCACGGGTAACTTGCAACTTGCATGGGGGTTACATTCTGAGGATTGTGTGTAAAGGCAAAGTCAACCTGGAGAACAACCCTAGAACTGCCCCACTGAAACTATCCCTATCTTTCTGAAGCTTGCAGTTGGCATGCCAAGCAGGTCTTGCCCCCAGCCCACCCCCATGCAAGGCAGAGAGCTTTTAATGAGGTTTCAATAAAATTTGGGGACTCTTGTCACAAGAGCTTCACAAAGTCTTTTAAGCAGGTCTGAGAACCTAAAAGCTCTTTCATGCCAGGAAAATAATGCACAAAAGAGTTTTTAAACTCTCTGCCTTCCATGCAATTAGTCTGTGTGATTTCAGCAGGCTGGTTGCCAAGTGCATAAAGCTGAAATCACCCGAGTTGAATGCATGTCATTTGAGAATTATTTGTATTTTTCTTCCGATAAAGTGCCACCACTCTGTGCCTCAGAACTAGACATGCTGTTTTGGCACATCTTCAGATTTTGCTCTATTGGCTCTGGATCTCAGGGGTCAAATGACATGTAACACCTGTCATGTTTCAAACAAGCCAGCTGAACCTGACTGCTTTCATTGGAGAGAAAGCAGCCATTGACACACCCACTGACCTGGAATGTGGACTGGGGTCCTTTGTGGGTTTTCTGCTAAATATTGCCCTTTCCCCCCACCATCCTACTTAGCTGCTATTTGGTCCTGAGGGTGGTGTTTGCCATAAGTAGTCCTTGGGGCACTGGAGCTCTAAAACCACTGGGTTATTGCTGAGTCCTAATTTGGACTGGAGCTGGAGTTCTCAAGTGTTACACGCACAGCACCTAGTTAAACTATAGAATTCACTCTCATGAGAAGCCATGGAGATTGATGGAGAAAAAGGCTGTACATAGCTACCAGTCATAAGAACTGTGAGAACAGGGTGGTGGTCTAAATCGGCCATTGGCCTGGTCCAGCAGGCTCTTCTGAGGTACCTAAAGCACTGGCTTTGTAATACAATGGCAGTAAGAGAAGGAATGCATTGACAGCTTTGTTCTTCCTCCACTGTTGGGGGCTATATGCCTCTGAAATCCAGTAGCTGTGAATTGCAAGCTGGGGGAATTGCTGTTGCACTCAGGTCCTGCTTGTAGGTTTCCCACAGGCATCTGATTGGTCACTGTGAGAACAGGATGTTGGGCTATCTGGACCATTGGCCTGACCTACCAGGGATTGTCTTATGGGCTGCAATACCCCCATGCAGAAGGCTGGTTTAAGACATAGGGAACTACATTAACCTGTCAGACCATCCATTCATCTAGCTAAGGATTGCCTCTGAATACCAGATGCTTAGAGTTACAGGTGGGGAGAGTGCTGGCCCTGCTTTTGGGCTTCCCAGAAGAGGCATCTGGTTCGACACTGTGAGGACAGGATGCTGGGCTGGACAGGGCTTTGGCCTGATCCAACAGGATCCTATAATGTTCTTAAGTGCTATGCATTTCGTCTGGACTCAACATGGCAGACGTGAAGGCAGAGTCATTCCTTGAACCAGAGCCAAGCCTTAGTGCTGAGCATGGCCTGGTAAATTTGTTTAGTGGAGAAAGTGGAGCTCGGCAGTACAGTGGGACTCCTTCCCATCCACATCCTGCTTCCAGGGCTGGGTCGCTTCCACCATGTGGAGAGAATCTGGCTCAGTCAGTGATATGCTGAGTATAATTAAAGAGGCCCACTGCTTGGAGCAGAAGAACTTGGAAGCATTAATGCAAGAAATGCAGTTCATTATCAGAAAGTCTGCTTAAGTGTTTGTCATTAATTACCTGGTCTGTTGCCACGTTCTGACTAGCCCAAGCTCATGTCCTGATGCTGCCATTGCCTGCAGGTGAAGTCAGCCCATGTGTGTTTTGGTTTTGCTCCAAGGCCGTTAACGCAACTATCTGCATGAGGCAAATTGGATAAAAATGGTTGCTGTCCTTGCTGGAACAAGAAAAATGCAGAAAGGGTGGCTTCAATGAAGGGGCTATGAGTTTACAGAGTCTTTATAGAGGGGAGAGCTGTAGCTCAATGGATATTCTGCTGACCATGTTCTCCTCACAAAAGATCACTGGTAGAGCACCTGCTTTGCAAGCCAAGAGTCTCAGGTTCAATCTCTGGAATCTCCAGGCCGAGTTTGAAAAGAGCCACTTCAAGTCAGTGTAGACAATACTGAGCTAGATAGTCCAATGGTTGAACTCAGTATAATGCAGCTTCCTGTGTTCCTACCTAAGGCAGACTATTTTTTGTTTGTTTGTAAGCAGTGGGCTGGTGTCTAGTGTTAACAGTGATGTATTGGAGCCAGAGCAGTACAGTGGTACCTCGGGTTAAGAACTTAATTCGTTCTGGAGGTCCGTTCTTAACCTGAAACTGTTCTTAACCTGAAGCACCACTTTAGCCAATGGGGCCTCCCGCTGCTGCTGCGCCGCCAGAGCACAATTTCTGTTCTTATCCTGAAGCAAAGTTCTTAACCTGAAGCGTTATTTCTGGGTTAGCGGAGTCTGTAACCTGAAGCGTATGTAACCTGAAACGTATGTAACTTGAGGTACCACTGTATAGTGGTTACAATATTGGACTACGGCTGGGGAGATCTGGGTTCAAATGCATACTTGACCATGAAGTGAACTGGATGACCTTAGGCTGGTCACTAGCTCTCAGATTAACCTACCTCGCAGGGTTGATGTGAGGATAAAATGGAGAGGGTGGGGGAAATTATACAACAATAACAATGAACAGTATGCTACCTTTAGCTCTTTGGGCAAAAGGCAGGATAAAAATGAATAAAGATATTTGAGCTCTTTGGGGGGGGGGAGGTGGGATATAAATGTAAATAATATTTATTATCATCATTGTTATTATCAATAATAAAAACTTTCAATGGGTGTTAGTCAAGATGGCTGTATTTTGGGGGTGGGAAACCTGTAGCCATCCAGACTAGAGATGGGGGGGAAAGTTTGATTGTGTTTGATGGGGAGCCTACCTACTAAATTGCCCTTTCCAAAACAGTTTGTGAATTCTTTTTTGAAGATGTTCATTCTTCACCACACATATTTGCAACCAATTTTCCATAAAATAATGCACACCTGTATGTTATTTTCACTAATATATGCATCTTTATGCACACTTTACCTGGCATGAGATTTTTTTCCCTGCCCATTGCTTGGCTGGAGATCCGCATTGCAAAATTCAGAGAAGTTTGACTTCAGAAGGCTGACCAAGTTTTGGTCTGCATATTACTTCAGAGTTTTGAGAATTTGCCTCCAAATGTGAACTTCAGCAGATTTTTCTCCTATGCCTAACTATGACTTTTGCCACCATGGCCAGCCTACTCATGAGGCAAGGTGAGATGACTGCCTCAGGTAGCAGGATACACAGGGGCAGCAGATCTGGCTTCCAAGAAAGGCAGTTTGGCGAACAGAAGGTGCTGCAGATCTCTTCTCACCCTTGTTCCCGATGTGGATATTTATTCCCAACTTGTTCCTGGTGTAGATCTTCATTCACCCCTTCTTGCTTGGTTGGGGAGGGCAACCCTTTGTGGTTTGCCCAATGTTTTGGGCTGGCCATTATTCATGCTTGTTTTGGCCAGTGCTGTTTTTCTAGAAACCCCCTCCTTCTCAGCATCAGAGTTGGATTGTGCAAAATGACCAAATGTGTGCAAATTAGCTGATGTTCTAAATGTATTCAAGTTGCAGATTTCAGCATTTCTTGTTGGAGAATGTGAGTAACCCCAGCATGGAAGTTTTTTTGTTTTTTGTTTAAAGACCAGAGCCTGCATCACAGGCAGTTTGCCCATCTATAAATTGAGCTGGAAACCAAATCTTTAATTCTCCCAGCCCCCTAGTGTCTTCAAAATACTCTTCTTTGCAGGAGCAACTTAGATTCAGTCATGCTAACATCCAAATCTCTCCATCCTTATTTTTGTGCTGAGGTAACCAAGGAGACGAAGCACTCCAATTATTTTATAGTAAGCAATAAAAAGAGCTTTTAATTGTTTCTCACACTTTTAAGAGTTCCCAGGCCTGCATTGGGTGAAATAGTGTATTAGTCTCTCTCTCTCTCTTTTGTAGGTTTAGAGGAGGGTAAAATATGAATTGCTCATGAAAAGATTCTCTTGGTTTCAAAGGCAGCTGTCACCTTGCAGGTTTTTAAGATTGTCTCTGTTAACTGACATGCGTAGAACAGTAGTTTTGAAAGTTAACAGTTTGGGTTCCCCAGACATGAGAGGAGTTCCACAAGTTGTTCTCATGTGTGCATGTTCCCAGTTGTGTCAGTGTGTTATACACACAGTTGAATCCCCACACCATCAGGAGAAGTGTGTGACCGTAAGGACAAACAAATCTGTCAATTTCAACTTCCCATGGCTTTTCATTTTTCCACTTTCCTGTTTTCCACATTTCCACATCAGTTTCCTTAAAAAAAATAAGCTTCCCCATGACTATTCTTCAGCATCTCAGTGTGAATTTCTCCCAATTTAACATGTTTGTATACAAAAAGCCTGTCTAGTCCAGCATCTTGCTGACCCAGGTTAACCCCTTCTAGCATAGCCAGGCATCTCCTGTAGTGGACATGCAGGATAATACTAAGCAAGGCAGCTTGTCAGGAAGCTGGCTGACTGCAAAACTGAGCAATGCTAGAATTGCATCTGTGACACTAGGGTTCAATCCTCTACTTCACCCTGGACTCATTAGTCTCCGTCCTCTTTGCCTATCTGTAAAATGAGGACAACAGCACTGGAATGCTGTTTGCAGAGGTGAACATAATCACTGAAAGGCGCTTCACAATTTTTAAAGAAACCAAAACATTTCCTTAATTGGCTTTTATAAGGAATGCTGTTTTTAGCAATCTTAGAAATTATGCGAATCCCCAAATATTCCAAATCTGCATGGGATTTTTAAAGAACCTTCTGACAATCATATTTGACTGGAGCTTTTCTATCTGAGGCTGAAATTCAGCAGGGAGTGAGAGACAGCTTTATTGGCTCTAGTCAAAAGATACCACGCTGGTAGTTTCATTTCACAGTTGAATTTCTTTAATTATCTTCAAAGGTAGATTTTTCTTTGGCTGTTCAGTTTTGGCCATCAAGCGGCCAAAATCTGCCATGCAGCAAGTGAAAAGAAACTTGAAACTGGCATGCGTTTGAAATTCTTCTTTAAAAAAAAAAAAAAAAGTTCCTCTTTTTTCCCTGTGAGAAGCCTGTAACTATGAAAAAGGCAAAGGTAACAGAAGACCATAAATCCATGGAGAAATCCTAGCATATTTTATCACTGCTTAAAAGGGCAGCTAGACTTACACCAGCAAATGTGTTATTATGAAACCCAGCTCTGGAATGTGAAGAGACGGTAATAATATGTAGTTCCAACATATTCACTTACACAACACAGATGAGTTATCCGTTGGCCTCCCAAAGTTGATGGACTACAGCTCCCTTCACCACTGATTAGGGATGCATGAAGTCAGAAATTTCCATTCCAACATGTATTACTCACAATCAATGCAGTTTCTGTTCCTCTGCAGTTCAGCTTCTACCAAATGCTACAATAGTTATCCAACTGTCTTCTACTTAATGTAAGTTATGTAAGCTATGCAACTATTTATGGAACCTAACATTCATTTCAGAGAAAAGAAAAGTAATTACATGTAGCTATGTAATGTTTGCAAACTTGAAAAACAACAACAACAACATCATCGTGATGTGAAAGAATGTATCACTTGACTGATTTCCATTCCTGATCACAGACAAAAACAAGAACTATAACAATTTCTGCTTCCTTTTTGATTTTTTGCAGAATTCTCTGGCATCCCTAATCCTGACCTTTGGCCTGGCTGGGGTTCAGCAATGTCTGGAGGGCCTGAGGTTCTACATCCCTACTATACAGACTTACTTGGGAGTAAGTCCAATTTAGCTCAGTACTGCTTACTTCTATGTAGGCATTTTTTTAAAAAAATAAAAAAAATTGAATTGCTTCCCAAGGCAACATGTCAAAGTGATTAATGATCTTTAAAAAATCAGCTATAATAATCCAGTTCGAATCCAGTGTAGATACCAGCTAGGATAAAAACCCCAAATATCTTCTTTAAAGACTTTTTGAAAAAAGAAGGTATTTAATAGACAATAGAGATGGCACTTGTCTGATATGTATGGGTGTATATACAGGGTTTCACTGTTAGTATTACAGATTTGTTTTTTAAGAGTTTTCACGAGAATGATTTTCTAGCATGTTCCAGTTTAGCATTTTGCCTCTCAGTTGCAAATCAAAAAGATGGAAACAATTAAAACACACACACCCTGAATGGGTTAAAAATACTTCAAAACTTAATTTAAATTAATGGCTTTCCTGGGTTGTTCCCAGTTATTGATGGGTCAGGAATGAGACAGTGAGTGTTGAGAGACTGACTTTGAATTGAGGAGGTGGTTGGCACATGCCCAGTTTTCAAAACCGGAACATACTTAATAGTTGTGCCAACTGGAGAGTCCCTAGTAAGTAGTGTAGTTATCTTCAAATAACAGCCTGCAGACTTGGGAGCCTGGGTTGGAAGGGAAGCAGAGAGTTAAGAACAAGTAGCAGGCTTTCCCACCAGGCATCTCCTGCTTTGTTCTTATTTTAGCTTCTTCTCTCTGCAATGTCTATCTTTTGTGAGGAGAGCATGGCCAGCAGAATGTCCTGGAAAATGTGTGGGATGTTATCGGTGCTGGTGTATGCAAGGATTAGGCCAAGAGTCCTTCTAGTATGTGGTTACCAGACATGTCTGTTTCCCAGGGACAGTCACTGGATTTACAAATCTGTCCCCGGACAAAATCCATTCCCAGAATGTCCCCAGATTTATATTTTAAGTGTTGTATATTTATTAGTAGGGAATGATTGTTGCGTGATTGGTTGGCACAAGACACATCATATGGGAACTTCCGGAGAGGCAAAACGGCGGGTGCCACAGCAGCGAGCAGCTCCTGAAGCCAGCCAGAGCCAACTGTGCTATCAGGCTGGTTCTGGGCTGCTTAGACTACCGCTATCGCCACCACTGCTGAGGGGAACGGGGTGCCTGGTGCATCAACTGGGGGAACTGCTGACACACCCACACCCACACCCACACCCACACACCCCGTGACCCAAATCATGGTGCCTCCAACAGTGTAGGCAGAAAAAAAGTCAGCATGGCTAGTTGTGTTTATGTAGCTGTAGCTGCACTCAACAGGGCCTTTGTTATACAGTGGTTTGCAGGGGCTGGGGTTGGACATTGGAGAATTCTCATTCAGATCTCCAGCTGGCTATGAATGCTCAATGACTGACCATGGAAAGAGTTGCTAATGTACCTGTGTTGTAGTCCTGTTCTGCCAGCCATGGCAGAGCTTAGTGGAGGGAGAAACCAGCCAAGTCTCAGGGGGGTACTTGCCTGGAGGCAGAGTCCATATACAAGGTTCAGTCCAGTCCTAAAGCCAGGAGAATCTCAGTTCACATAGATGATCTGGGGCTCAAGAAAGGCAAGGGTCCAAGGTCACGAAAAGCAAGAAATAGCAAGGTCCGGCCAGGAACAACTAATGTTGTTTCCAGCAACTGGCTGAGGCTGGAAACCCTGCTTAAGAACACTGGTTCTCATCAGTAGCAAGAAGGCAGATCAGCAGCAGGTGGTCCCTTCACCTTCTGCTCCTTCAGGCTGCTGCTCAGCAAGTGAAGCCGACTCCTGGCCCATGACAACCTGGAAGGTTTGCAGTGGGATGATAAAATGTCACTCTGAGCTGCTTGAAGGAAAGCTGGGGTACAACTATGAGTCTTGAAGATCTCTTGAATGTCTGGTAAGAAGCCCAGAATAATCTTTAGATGAGGTTCTGATTATAGATGATTACTGAGTGCTGCAATTTACCTGGTACATGTTGGTTTTAGAGACTTCTTAATGTGGTGTTGGTTTAACAGCTGATGTTTTTATAGAGTTCTAGTTGATGTACTTTCCTTTTCATTGGTGTTGGCTGCTTCTGGCGGTAGAACTGCCAACCAGGACATAAATAGCCAACTAAATACTTTTAAAATAGCTTTATAGTGAGAATGCACAGGGAAGGTTGGAAACCAGGTCCCCTTCTCATTGTACACATGGGGCAAATGGAGTGCTGTCACTCCTAGCTGGCAGAAGGATCCACTGTTTTATAAAATGTGGGCCTGTTGATTAGATATAAGGGTAGCCAGATATTTTCACCTTTGAGTCCCATCATCCCTGACCATTGGCTATGCTGGTAGGGGAGTTGTAGTTCGCAACATTTGGAAGGTGCCTTTAGACTGGGGGAGGCTCTGCTTCTGATGCATAGTGCTCACCACTTTCTCCTGATCCCAGTTTTATAACAATTAATGTCACCCTCTCTCTTTTTCTAATAGTAAGTGTTTCAATGAATAGAATGTACATGCCAATAGTGATGCTGGTCATTAAAAAGGCAAGAGCTGAAGTGTGGTTCTGAGGTAAAATGAAACAGTAACCTGTTTATCCATCATGCTAGTATTTACATCTGTTGTGGATATTGCACAGCAGGAGTCAGGTTGAGGATGATAAACCCAGTGTGATTTCCCTTTAAATGCCATGTTGGTAGTTCCATGGACCTTATCGGTGGCAGCCCCTAAGCTGTAGATTTCCTGTGGATTTTCTCCCCCACAGAGGTGCATCTGGCACATGTCAAACAATCATGGCTTCCCCGAAATAATTCTGGAAGTAGTAGTTCGTTAAAGGTCCTGAAAGTTGTTTGGAAACCCCTATTCCCATCTCAAAGCCATGATGCCCAGAGTTCCCTGTGAAGAGGGGTTGGTTGTTAAACGATACTGGGAATCATGGTCCTGGTTGTGGACTTCCCATAAGCATCTGGTTGGCCACTGTGAGAGAAGGATGGTAGACTAGATGGGCCACTGGCATGATCAACCATGGCTCTTATGTCCTTACTGTACTGTGTGTTTCCTCATGAGACATTGATGTGAGGCAGGGAGACTGACAGCCATGGTGACCACTTCATATAATGCCCTGGTTAGAGAGTATCCTGTTCTCACAGTGGCCAGCCAGATGCTCCAACAGGAAGCCCACAAGCCATTCTGCTCCCAGGTATAGGAAGAAGATAGAGGAACAAGAAATACCCTTGTCCAGACTCGAGGGATAATCAGACCTTGGCAAAGGTCAGGTTTCAGGGTGTTGGGTTCCATGACCCAGAAAAGCTAGCTGTTGACATTTCAGGCAACAAATGTGGATCAAGGGGCCAAAGGCAGGTGCATAGTCAATACCAGGCAGAGGTCAAGATTTCTCATATCAAAAATAAGTTGGAGGAGCAAGCTCAGAGCCTGGGAGACAGTGATTGGCCCTGGGTGTGTACGTCAGCTGATGGAATGTTCTGACAGACAGGTACTTCAGCCTAGGTGGTGCCCTGGAGGTACAGAACATTGGTGGCTCAGGAGCTAAGGCACCTAGACTTTGATGTCTGGGAGACTACTTTAAGACCCAGCCCATTCTAGAACTATTACTCATGCCCATTACTGCATTCTCATATGTTTGTTTTTTTCATCACCCAATTTGAATCCACATTTCACCTCCCTTAGCTACATTTTGCACTCTCCCATTTTGTTGAGCAATTTGCCTTGGCAGCCTTCTCCTTCCTTTGCTTTTTCATCTATACTTTATTTGTGGAATATGAATGCCGGAACTTCTTCAAATTCTGCTGAATAGAAATGTTCTACCGCCACCCCTCACTTTTTATTCAGAACTTTCAGAAGTTCATAGGTGATCTGTAAGTATTCAAAATCTTGCTTATCCTAGTGTATTGTGCATGGTTTCCAGTATGACAAGTTCCATCCAGCTCATTTGTCAACTTTAAGGATTTCCATTTTGAAGAAGCTCTGGGCTTTGGAAATGATATTGGAGCTGGGGAGAAACTTCCACTGGCATGTATTAAAGATGTATTTCTGCTCAAGATAGTTTTGCAAGTTTTTTTTCTCTGCTTGTAATATTACAATAGCCTTCAGGTGGGCTGCTGGAGGCCTAGCTGTCTTGACTCAAGACAAAGCAATATAAATAAACTCACTGCCTAATGCTTTCATTTCACACTTCCCAGGCACTGGGGAAGCTAAATCCACTGTGGCATGATGAGTTAAGACTGGGCACCAGAGCCATTAGGCTTTCTTTTTGTAATAATCTGCTTAACACGAAGAAGCAAAGACTCTCTCAGAATGGCAGGCAGTAAATGGTGTTATCAAGCTCTCCCCACCTCCTCTCCTGCTTCCACATGCTCCTCTGGTCTTCAACGGATCTCGTAATGGTTGAAATCCATCAAACTGGAGCAAAGGAATTAGTCTTGTTAGAAAGGCAATTCACAAAATGATTGCATTCGATTGGTTGCTCCTGTGGAACTCCCCCCACCCCACCATCTTTCAGCTAGCCCACTAAGTCATTCAATGCAGCACAGCTCCAGGGTTATTTATTTATTTTCAAAATGTATATCCAACCTCTCTATTAAACATCTGGAATAGATTTCCCTCAAGATTAAAACCTACAGTCAATTCCTTGCCCTCTAAAGCATAAACTAAAGGAGCCTAAAGTCTCAAAGTTAGCAAGAATGTAATGCACTTTAAGAATTAGTGGCTGATTTTGCTGTTTCAGTTTCAAAGATCTGAGCAGGCAGGATTGCTACAGTTGTCTTTAAAGCTAGTTGCTTTCTGTATGATCACTCAGAGGTCAAAAAGGCCTTTTGTGTGTTCTTTTACTGTAGTTTTTTGTTTGTTTAAGAAAATTCAAGGGCTTAAAAGAACACATATCTTATGAGACAGTTTTCCGCTTAATCTTTAAAGACTCTTCACTGAGCATCTTCCCAAAGGGGACCAATCAATTTCTTTAGTGAGCAGGTGGCAAACTATCTGAATGAATGCTAGTTCTTACTTTGGTTTTTAGCAGCTGTGGTTTTGTATTTCATATTCACATTTAGTCTTGTCAGACAGTTAACCTTAACAAACACCCTGGTATGTGGGATATTAAAGGTTGTATACAGTGTAGACCTGTTGAAATTAATGGGTCTAAGTTATTCTTGCTCATTAATTTCATCATCTAACTTTAGACCCCACCCTCACCCCTTGCAAGTAGGAATTAGGCAGCCTGCAATGACTTGGGATAGCTGACCTAGCCTTGATGTGCTGAGGTGGCTGCTTTGGTGGGGAAAGGGCAGCTACTAATTCAGTTATTGGTTCCTGGTGCAGATTGGCTTGTGAATGATGCTCAAAATATATGTTTCCTCACAGTCTGCAGCTGCGGCCGTGTAATGACTTCATACCTCATGGGACCTGTAAGGCAACACATAGGATACTGTTATGCAAAACCATGGTGAGGCCAGATTTGGAGTCCTATGTATACTTCTGATTGCTTGTTCTTAAAAAGGGTGGATTTTTAAAAGAATAATAATAGCAGATTAATGCAAAAAGGCTTTTGAGTAAACACATGTGAAACTGACACACAATGGAAACGGACTGCTCGGACTCTTCCTATATTTGCAGGCTCTGGAGCCAAGGAATGGCGAAAGCTATTACCTTCGCATCTTTTGAACATAAGAAGAGCCTCCATTGGTCCATCTAGCCCAGAATCCTGTTCTCCTAGTGGCCGCTCAGATTTCTCAGTGGAAATCTCCTGCGGTTTCCAGCAAATGGTATTCAGAAGCCTTTCTGCCTCTGACCATGGAGACTAGAGCATAGCCATCATGGCTAGTTTACTAGCGTTAGATGGACCTCTGTTCTGGGCCACCAGGACTGTTATTATGCTCATACACTATTTAGGGCTGTCCCTCTTGCTTTAATTCATTTGCAAGTGTTCTTGGTCTCATCATGCAACTTTTCAAGAAGACATGGCAAGAATTTGGTAGTGAAACAAAACATAAAAACAGAAGCTAGAAATACTGCAAAGCAATTGCAGTGGAACACACACACACACACACACACACACACACACTGGAAACAGCAGAATGAACACAGCAGCACCAGAGGAAAATAGCCTACTAGTATAATTATATCTGGGTGGAGTTGCATTCCCATGTGGGAATGCCTCTGGTGGACAGACCCAGAAGCCGAGTTCTGGTTGCCAAATAGAGAGGACTAGAGGGTCACATTTGGCATTCAGGCCTGAGGTTCTCCCACCACTGGTATAAAAGAAAGCTCAGAAGAGAGAGAAAACTGACCAGTGACCCATTAAAATACAGGACATGTTGCTAATGTGGTCCTGAAAATGTCAAGGCTCATCTGCAGATTACCTTGATTCTCCTGTCATGGGGAGTTACAACATCAGCACTGTAGCATCTTGCATGAAGAAGATCCATGTAGCAAGCTTCTTTTAAGTGCTGCTTTGAGGGCAGGCAAACCATTCGAATGCAAGCAGGGCAGACAAGGAACATTTTCTGATTGGCAAGGTATAAAAGGTTGTGTGTAGCACCAACCACTTTGAACTAGCAAACGGATTTCAAATCTCTCTGGGACAGACTTTTTAGCACACTGGCATTCCGGACTCCCTCTCATTGCAATAGTTAGAGAAAGCCTTGAGCCAGTTCTTGCTTTCCCTATTTGTGGCTGTGACTGGACACCGTGAACCCATAGGCTTCAAGGGGCAACCCGAAAGCAAAAGGACAGGCTAAAAAACCATCCTGGAAGGGGCATGACTTCAAACATATTCTGCCATTCAGTTGAATTGGATGAAGGCCCCTGCATCCTCCAAGTTCTAAGAACATGATAAGAGCCTGGCTTCTGGATCAGGCCAAAGGCACATCCAGCCCAGCACTCTGTTTGCAAATGCCCTAATGCTCCCTGCTTGTGATCCCTAGGAACTGGTAATCACAGGCATGCTGTCTTTGACAGTTGAGGTAGAACATTCTTGCAGGCATGGCTTCAAGAGCTTGGGTTTCAGTCCCAGGATGGCAACAGACAACTTCATTTCACCTGGCGTCAGATTATTTGCATGTGACTTCTTGCCATACATCTTCCCCTGAGCTTCAGTACCTGAAAGTGCCTGCTACTTTGTTCGGTTGGTTGGAATATGCCACTTGGGGAAGAGTCATGACTCAGTGGCAGACCATCTTCTTTGCACGCAGAACATCTCCAGCACCTGCAGGTAGGGCTGAATTCTGGAGAGCCACTGACAGTCAGATTAGTTAATACTGATAAAGGTAAAGGTAACGGGACCCCTGACAATTAAGTCCCATCGTGTCCGACTCTGGGGTTGCGGCACTCATCTCGTGTTACTGGCTGAGGGAGCCGGTGTACAGCTTCCAGGTCATGTGGCCAGCTTGACAAAGCCACTTCTGGCGAACCAGAGCAGTGCACGGAAATGCCGTTTACCTTCCTGCCGGAGTGGTACCTATTTATCTACTTGCACTTTTGATGTGCTTTTGAACTGCTAGGTGGGCAGGAGCTGGGACCGAGCAATGGGAGCTCACCCCATTGCGGGGATTCAAACCACTGACCTTCTGATCAGCATGCCCTGGGCTCTGTGGTTTAACCCACGGTGCCACCCGCACCCCCTAGTTAATACTGATACCGGCCTATACTTTCAAACCCTTCCACTGGTGTTATACCCCTCTTGGAATCAAGGAACTTATTGGGAGAGATGAACGCAGTTAGGGCTTTAGATGTGTTATCACCTGAGGAAGACATTCAAAACAGGACCTTATCTGGAAGCCTGCCTATTGTCAGCTGCTTCTAGTATCCTTCAATACAATAAAAACTATTTTTATGCTTTATGGTTCTTTGTAAGCCTTGCTGAAATGTACACTTTGCAGTTGTAATGATATTTGTCTGCACTTTGCGTAACATAGCTTCCTGTGTTTTTACAGGGCTTAGGTTCTGCTTGTGAGCTTCCCACCTGGTTGGCCATTATACTTAGTGCTTAGCCTGATGTTTTCATGAACAACCTCTTCAGGCACTAATAACTGTTTACTTTCCTTTTTTTATTTTTTTTTAAAGAATTTATTAAATTTTCCAATAAGACAAATACAAACCACAATCAAACAAACAATAACAAACAAAAAACAGATATCAAAACTACAAAACTACAAAAATACAAAAATACAAAACTATAATATTACAAAAATCTCATTATCTTTCCCAGGTTTTTAACATTCTATTGGGACCTCCTCACGTCCTCTCCTCTGCGTTCATTTCCAATCCTCTTTTAGTAACTTTGTAACATTGTAATATCTACTTTTTACCCTCTAATCTTAATCATACAATCATATTCATTATATCTTAAATCTTAAACCTTATTCTTATCAACACATTTTAACTCCAAAATCTTATTCTATAAAACAAACATCAAATTACACATCACTACCTCTTATAGCCTTTCTTAACTTAACTTTGTTATGCTATAGCCTATATTTCTTCTGATTCCAATTCTCAGTCTATTAAAAAACCCAAATTAACCTATACCTAAATATTTCTTCCAATCTCATATTCCATTTTCCCTCTGGTGTCGGATACCGTGGTCAATCCTTCCTTTCTAATAATTCACCCATTACCCCACCCCCTCCTGCCCATTTGTTTCCTATCCTTCAACTTTCCCACACACCCCCAGTCTTCCCCCCCAACATTCCACCAGTCCAGATTCTCCTTCTCCTATTATCTCATTCAAAGTTGATTTAACTTCTTTCACTTCCACTTCCACGCTTCCCTTCAGATATAGCTTCTTCTCCAGAGTGTAGCATTCTTCTTGATAACTTGTTTCAATAAAGTCATAACATGATTTCATTTCCCCACTCTCAAGTTCCTGTTGGATTCCCTGTTGTTCTTGAACTTCTTGAACCTCTGGGCTGCCACCCCAAAAGTCAGCTATAATGTTCAAATTGGGGGCTCCCCGCCTCTCACACAGAGGAAGCCCCTCTTGTTTAGAAGCCTGTGCCAATTCATCCTCCAAAGATTCCACAGGATCCACTTTCACTCCCTCCTCTCCTTCGAGTGGGCATAAAACAAAGTTTTCCAAAGTTGCTGAAATCTGGATAAACTTTCCTACAAGATTTTGCTGAAGTGATTGAAGTAGTCTTAGTTCCAACAATATTCTCTCCTGGATTGGTGTCATTGTTGGGTATACTGAGACCGTGGGATTTAGTTGGGCGGAAGTGATAAGGTTTCAGTACTTTTCCAGCTGCGCCAGCCGGTCAGCAGCCGCCATTACCGGACCGACCAAGGGATCCTTAGCCAGAGGGTTAGTAATATCAACCTAATACTTTGTAATCCACAGGAAGAAATCAATCAAAGTCTCACTCTTACCACAAAAACAGGGGACTCTAAGGTATACAAAATCAGAGTTAAACTTCAAAGCAAGTTTTAAACGGCTCCAGTTCCATTAACGTTACTATCCTCTTGCTGCTATCGGAGAGAAACGGACTTCCTCATTTTAATCTCTCTCCATAAGCCAAATTACTCTTTTAGGTCCGAAATTAGGTTCCGTACTTACAGAGTACTTCTTTAAAGTCCAGATTGAGGAAGGGCAGAGCGCTCAAAATCCGGCAGTTGCCGCCGCTGTGTTTCCTCGGTTGGAGACGGCTTCTTCAGCCCCGTGCCAGAGCCCGCTCGCTCAAGCGCCCCTTTTATAAGGGTTGCCTGAGAACGGGTTGGCACATCTGGGGCCCGCTAGAAACCCTGTACCATGGGACGCTCTTCCTGTGGTTTACCGGAGCCCGCAGCGCGGTTGCGGGTGCTCCTACCCCCCGAGGAAACCGGAGCTGTCTCGGGGCTGAGACAGTTCCCAACTGCTCGGAATGGCACCCACACCGGAAGTCCATACCTGTTTACTTTCCAAGGTCTAAGGCTGGAACTTTAAGTTATGGAACTTGTGGTCCTCCAGATGTTGTTGGACTCCAACTCCCATCAATCCTAGCCATCGCAGCCAGTGGCCAGGGAAATTGGGAATTTTAGTCCAGCAACAACTGGAGAACAAATGGTTAGCCAGCCCTGTCTTTGATAAAGAATGATCTTTCCACCAGCCTAGATGGAAGGGACAGAAGATTAGCACAGCTGCATGCAAAGCATCTGCTCTGCCACTGAGCTCTGGGTCCTTCTTGGATATTTATGTGTAGCATAAGCTGCCTTCCAATGAGTTGCACCCTTGCTCCATCTTGCTCAACATTCTGGCTGCCAGCAACTCTTCATGGTCTCAGGCCAAGCTTTTTCCTAGCCTTGTAATTAGAGGTTCTTTATGGGGACATTCTGAGAATATAGAAAGCAGGCTTACACCAAGTCAGACCATTGGTCCATCTTCATCTACACTGACTGTCATTGGCTCTCCAAGTTTTCACTCAGGGGTCTCTCCCAGGCTGACCTGGAGATGGTGGGGAACGAATCTGCATGCAAGGCAGGTACTCTGCCACTGAGCTACAGCCCTCTTCCTTGAATCAGATGTGCTTTGTCCTTGGGACACATGACTGGAGCTACTTTTAGGGGTGTGGAAAGTTGGCTGTGGGCACATAGGTGAAAGCAGAGATACGTTCAGTGTCTTTGAGAATCCCAGAAAGTGTCCATTGGTGATGGAGTTGTAAAGAGTGAAGCTGGCCAATCCAGCTTGGTTTTCCTGAAGTCCAATTTCCATGGTTACCATACCCTGGGATTCCACCACGCGGTTGAGCAAATGGCAGCTACTGACAGGAATTAGTAAGGGAATGGAAGATGACTTGACATAGCCATAGTTACCTGAAAGCTCGTGTGTGTGTGTTTGTGTGTGTGTGTGTGTGTGTGACTAGAATTTCCTCTTAGTAAAAACAGCTCAGAACATTTTTGATGCGATTACGGGAATTTGTTATCAGTATGTCAACCTTGGAAGATTTAGAGAGTCTGTTACTAAGCCAGACACAGTGAGTGCCTGTGAATCTGTGAAGAGTGAAGCTGAGAATCTTGCTTGCCAAACACCTGGGGGCTGAAATCTGCTCAGCTTTTGTGGGGGCCTCCCTGCCAGCCTCCAAGACTGAGAGAACCCATTATGTAAACCTTGTTATCATCTCTCTGGTTAATTAATAGACGCTCGGTGCCAAATCCCAGCTGAATGGTGAAGATTTCAATACTTTAGCGAGAGTATTCGATCTGATAGGAAGCGCGGTGTCTGTAGGAAATGGAAATATACCGTCCATTCTCTTTTTATCATTTTAAATTTATACAATGAATTGGTAGCAATGAATGCCTTTACTGTATTAATTTAAAAAAATAAAAATAAAATAAGGCTGTTTTGGAAGGGTAAGGTAAACTCTTTGCTCCTGGTGGGCACAGAGGCAATTGCTAAACACCCACTAACAGGCGTCATTAATTACTTCACAGATGTCTTGGAATGGTTCTTTATGCTTCCATGATCTCACTCTGGTCCTCTCTTGGGAGCACCTTTTAAAATGTATTGTGGTGATTGTTTCTCACCACTGCCCACCCCCACAGCTTCCCTGAAATGCCTTTTAAACTGTAGAAACCAGGGATTGAACTTCAGGCTCTCCTACATGCCAAACAGGCACTGTTCCTGAGCTACACTTCTTCCCCAAATGCAAGAATATAACTCTACCATATGTCTCCAAGGTCCTGAACACAGAGGCAGAGGTAGAATGTCCTCTTCCAGACCTGATCCCTAAGATCTGCTCCCCATCCCTGGAGATGCCATGGATTGAAACATGTATCTTTCTGCACATGAAGCATGTGCTCTATCTTTCTGAGACCTGTGGTCAGCAAAGTGTAACACAACAGTGGGGGGGGGGGAACTATTTCTGCTTGGCAGTGGTGCTTGGGGCCAGAAGGAAATGTGGGTGGAACAACTACCGTAATGCAGTTTTAATCATTGTGCCATAGGCTAGTTTCCACACACCCCACACCACTCTTTATCCCTCATCCTGAGACGAGGCATTATCAGAATTAAGGACAAATTCCAACCAACACTTTGGGGTGAAGCAGCACCAGTGAGGGGTGTGGCCTGGTTAGCATTCTGAGGGCCAGATGGATAGACCTGGAGGGCCACAGTTGACCCCTGAGCTTGAGGTTTTGCAGCCCCTGTGTAATATGTGCTACATGCCCAGACATCAATGACGCCAATGGGCCTTTCAGTCACAAATAAGGGCTGGAGAATTCATTTAACAAAACCTTTGAGGATTTAAAGTTGGAGCCTGATGACATGTTGGGGACCGAGGATCTTGCCACAACAGGAGCAATTCAGCATTTGCTGATTGTTAAATTGTGCCATGGTCAGGTCAAAATATCCATCCCTAATCTGGTGCACCCATGTTTACAGTTCATTAGGTGTCACCAAAATACTTTGAGTCTGATTACCTTGCATGTCAAGGTTGTTGTTGATGTTTTCCTTGGAGCTCTGGCTTCTCCAGAGCAGGAAACCAGAAAGAGTGAAAATGGGTGTAATAACTCAACATTATTCCCTTCACTCCTGTGAATTCCATTAGCCATCTCTGTACTTACTGCCCCAGTTTATCACCTTGACTGCATTCTTAATTTTAATAGTACACCCTGTGATTTTCTTTAGTGTTATTTTTGAAATTCGTAATTCTCTAGAGGTGCCTTAAGAGATCCTATCTGTTTTATGGTTCTGAAAGCTGTCCTTGTTCTTAGGAAAATATTGCCATGTTCACTGCAGGCTTTTGGCACCTTTGGGCAATTTTGTGTGCTTTCTGTTTTGCTAGGAGTATCTTTTCAACAAAATTACTGTCGGGTGACCATGTTTTCTCCACAGTATTTCCACACACACCCAACACAGCTTCCTTTCCCCCACTCCTGAAAGGCAAGTTAACATAGTCCTAAATGACTCAGGGACTCCACTCTGGATTTGTATAGGGTTTGCTCCTTGGCCTCTTCTTTGGACAAGGAGCTAAAACTGCAACAAGACCTCAAAGGGAGCTTACAACCAGAACTTTGTAATTATCAGGATGTCTGCTGTCTGTGGGGTACGTGACTGTCATGCAGAAGTCCTCTTCTTGTCCTAGTAGTTACTGGATGCCCATTCCAGAGGCAGAATTTGATACTAAGGGCAGAAGGCAGGATTGTTCATATCCGTTCATCTCCCAGAATTGATTTATGAGCACAAACAGTTATTATTTGTTATGAAATCCAAACGAGTCTAATCTGCTGATTTGTGGTTCTTTGGGTAATAGATAAAAATTTAGCCAAGGATGCCCCACAGCTTCAGAGTATTGTTGAATGTCCCTCAGCTATCAGAAATGTCTTGGGCCGACACTAAAGATCTAGAATTTATTGTTTTGCTTGGCAAGCAAGGACCAATTCTCACTTTACATTATGTACTTTTATTTGCTGTGAACAAATGCATAGGAGGATCTCCTTAAGAACAAAACCCACTGTTCGAGGAAATATGTACATTAATAAATCCTAATAAATCTAAACAATCCTTTCCATGGTTGTAAAAATGTAATAATAGGCTAAATAACTGTCAGCTTGTTGCATTTTTATAGTCTCCCACAATTTGCTATCAAGGCCTGTTTTAAAATTGAGCTAAGGCTAAAGTTCTTTCAGAACTTTTCCAGTCCCAAATGTTGGCGGCTTTCTCTCTCCATGTGCAAAATTTCTCAAACAATCCCAAGGGACCATATTTTTCACTGTTCATTGTCTTAGCAGTCATTGGCAACCCTTTAGTACAATTTCCCTACACCCTAGTAGGATCTTCCTGAGTAAGAATCATGCCCTTTCTTCTTCTGGTTAGGAATACCCCCTCAGTTGCAGGCTTAATTGCTTTATATAAATATGGATGCTGTTGAACTCAGTAACCATCCTCTTCACTTTCCCCAAAAGGGTACATGAAGAAAGGCCTAAGTGATGAATGTTGGGTCTGAGTAGATGTGTGTGGGGAGCACAAGGTATTGAGGCATAAGGCATCAACTGAGCTCCATCAAATCTAACAAGCTCCACCAGATGTGGAGGTTAAACATCTCCATTTTTGCTCAGCTAAAATCCATGCTCCTAGCACTTGACACAACTGTAGTAGTAGTAGTAGTAGTAGTAGTAATAGCAGCCTGCCCATCTGGCTGGGTTGCCCCAGCCATTCTAGGTGGCTTCCAGCATAATATAAAGACACACCAAACATTAAAAAAAAACTTCCCAATACAGGACTGCTTTCAGATGTCTTCAGAAAGTCATATGGTTGTTATCTCCTTGACAACTGATGGGAGATCATTCCATAGGGTGGGCACCACTAATGAGAAGGCCCTCTGGCTGGTTCCCTATTACCTCGCAATGGGGAACTGCCAGAAGGCCCTCAGAGCTGGACCTCAGTGTCCAGGCTGAACAATGAAAATGAATATGCTCCTTCAAGTATACAGGGTCATGGTCATTTAGGGCTTTAAAGGTCAGCACTAACTATGCTTTTCCTAGTTTGTGAAGTGAGAGTGGAAACCTAACTTTATTTAAAGACTGACATTTGTGTGAACTGAGGCCGGCTTGAGTAGGACTTTTCGGCTGATTGACAACCATCCTCCAGACTCATTGGCATTTCCTCCATCCATGCTGTCAGTTCTTTCCCACCACCACCACCCATATCCCTCTGCCTTGTCAGTTAAGTTTTCCCTGTCTCTAATACATCTGGCATATTTTCTATTCTTTCTTTGCCTGTGGCTGGCTGTCCGTGGCTTGCATTTTGATTACTGCCAAATATAACGCCTGCGAGGTGCAAATCCTTCTCTCGAAAAATGGGCTTGGTGTGAAGGGCAGGTGGCTGTGCATAATGTTCTTGGTGTTTTAAATAAAAAACAAGAAACTGTAGGCTTGCACACCAACCCTAAATATCCAAATTATTTGACTCTTTTGGTGAGAGGAAGCAGGCTACCCACCACTTTTGCAGTTGCGAAGTCTGGCATGGACTGCAGTATCTTAAGATTTTTCCCTCCCTCTTTTGCTGCTGTCTCTTGAAATGTGCTGCAGTCTGTTGTGAGATGAACGTATCTGGGGTGGAAGTGGGGAGAAGGCTAAATTAGCATCATCTCTATTGGACCTTTCTCCATTGCAAAGGTCCTCTGCTGAGGCAGTTAACCCCACTCCCTGCTGAAGTTGTGCTTATTTCCAGTTTCTGAGTTGGGTTGAGGTGGGGCAACATGATTAAAATTATCTGGTATATGTGTTTGTAGGAGTCTGTAGTGGAGAACTAATGGGTTGGAGGGAGATATGGACACAGGATAGATTTGATTCAGGTTGCATTTACCTAATTCACACACCCCCAAACAAGATGTGAACTGAAATACAGCCAAATTTTCACTTGCTTCTGAATTTTGCAATGCAGCCCTCCAGCCTAGTGAAGTCTGTAGGAAATATATATATTAAGGGAAAGTGTGCATATAAATGCAGAACTGTACAATATAATGGGAAATGGTTTCACAAAAGTGTGTTTATTGGGCCAAATTTGCACTAAACTGAAATTTGCTCACCGCTAGTGGGAGAGGGGTTAAGCAATTCCATCCTGCTGTGTCTTTCTTATAACAATCCTCCTGCCCTGTCTGGGTAAATAAGGTTTTTGGTGAGAGGGAAACATATTTTCCTACCCACCCACCATCAACATTACTGCTGTCTGCACTGCGCTACATTCACAGCCTGATCAGTAACTGGTACTGCTTCTTCATTGGAAGTGATTCTGGAGCAATACTAACATAATGTTACAGATTAAATTCATATTTGGTCATGAAAAGGATACCAGTTCAGAGTGACAGCAACTTATCTCTCCTCACTCTGAATGGGTGAATGCTTTTATACCCTCCCTAAAAGTTAATTCCAGCTGTTTAAAGTCTTCGGGTTGGGGGATTCCTCCCTTTCAGATCAGCCCCAATGCTGCTGACAAGATTTGAAGTTCATAGCTTTGTTTTGTTGGCACTGTGCTCTGAAAGATACTAGCAGGCAACATCAACCTAAATCATAGGCTCTTGGAGAGAAAGAAAAGCTACAATCAAATCTACCCACTTAACTACAGGGCATGTCTGTTTTGCTTAGCAGGGCTACTTTGGAGCCAAAGGACTGTGTTCATATTAGAAGAAAGAATGAAATATTACTCAGTTTTAGGTATTAAAATATCCTGCTAAATCACCTAGAGGACCTGATAAACCTATCTGTTACTCTTTCCATGTAAAAGCTCTCCTGAGGTAATATTTCTCCCATCCATCATGGGAATTCATCTGTATTCATCTAAAAGTTTACTTATTCTCTTGTAAACACATTGCATTTTCCTCCACATATTAATTCACAAGAAAGGCTCACGTACAGAGCCGAGCCTGTTAAATGTTATTGGGAAGATCTACTCCAGATACTTGCTAAACAAGCTATCAAACTGGTTGGAGAGTAATAATATCATTGCTGATGAATAGGCAGGCTTTCGCCCCGGAAGATCTACAATGGACGAAATATTAATATTGAACCACCTGGCTGAAAAGTACGCAGATAAAAGTCCTAAAACCCTGCACATGGCCTTTATTGATTTCAAACAGGCCTTTGATTGGATTTCTAGAAAAAAAGCTATGGACAAAACTGGCTGCCACAACAATTAATCATTGTCTTCTCCATCTGATCATTAACCTGCATTCGAACACCTTCCTGAGAGTCAGGATAGACAATAAGGGTCTAGTGTCTAACCCTGTTACCACCTCTAGGGGATTAAGACAGGGCTGTCTCTTGGCCCCTACTCTGTTCAACTTTTATCTTAATTTGCTGGTGGCCCACATGGCCTATAATGCTTACCATCCCCCTAAATTAGCTGGTTGTCTACTAAATGTTCTCCTGTATGCGGATGATTCCGCACACTTAGCTAGATCTCCCATTGGGCTGAGGAGAATGCTACAAGCACTCCATAAATACTGTGTACAACATGAGCTGCAACTCAACTATGCTAAGACTAAGATTATGGTTTTCTCCCCCCGACCAAAATTTCACTCTTGGTGGATGAATGGTATTACATTGGAGCAGGTTAATAGCTTTAAATATCTGGGCCAAGTAATTCGATCAAATAGGTCCTTTTTGGCTCATAGAGAGTATATAATTGCAAACGCTTCTAAAGCAGCCATGATTATCAGATCTCTATATGCTAAGAAGCAGGTCCAATCAGTGAAAGTTGCCTTGAGACTCTTTCAAATGAAAGTCCTTCCTCTCATGTTGGTGGGTATATCCCTGGGTGCACATAGGGATCTTCTTAGATTAGAAGCTGTTCAATTTCTTAGAGCCATTCTCAGGATCCCCCCGTCTGTAGCGGGTGCGGTCATGAGACTGGAGATGGGTTGGCAAGCTTTTCAATATGTGGCCTTGAAGACAAAACTCTGGCTATGGCTTAAACTATGTTTTAACCCGGTGGCAGGGCCGGCGCGTCCATTTAGGCGAACTAGGCAATTGCCTAGGGTGCCAAAATAGAGGGGGCGCTGGCCAGGCTTTGGCGGGACGGGCTAGCAGCAGCTTCTCCGCTGTAGCGGAGAAACTGCTGCTTGCCCACTACCGCAAAGCAGCACATGGGGCTACGTTTGGACTTGCTACGTTTCAATCTGTCTGATTTGCGTGACTACGCTTTGGCACCACTACAACACCAAATTAAGTGAGGGAGGCGTGTCTACACTTTGGCACCTCCACAACACCAAACAAAGTGAGGGAAGCATGATGGAAGCTCGTTTGTCTGCTTTCTGGGCACAGCGACCGCAAAGCAGCACATGGGGCTACATTTGGACTTGCTACGTTTCAATCTGCCTGATTTGCGTGACTACGCTTTGGCACCACCACAACACCAAATTAAGTGAGGGAGGCGTGTCTACACTTTGGCACCTCCACAACACCAAGCTGTAGCGGAGAGGCGCTGCTTGCCCCCTACACCACCACCCGGCTCCCGCTAAAGCAGGCTTTGGTGGGGGGCGGGCGGCGGGACGGGCGAGCAGCAGCTTCTTGCTACAGCGGAGAAACTGCTGCTTGCCTCTCCACCACCCCCACCTCCCGCTAAAACAGGCTTTGGCGGGGGGCAGGGGGTGTCAGAAGGTGGTTCGCCTAGGGTGCAAGAAGCCCTAGCACCGGTCCTGCCCAGTGGGCATGGCCCCCTTGATACTGAGGGATGACTTCCAATCATCGTGTGAAAAAGAGACTTTAAACGAAGTGCAGACCTGCGGACTTTCACATCTCTTCCTGGAGTCTATGACATTCAGTCAAGCTAAAGTTGTGATCTCTCAAAGACTGAGGGACATTGCTAGACAAGAGGACATTGCTAGACAAGAGGCCCTTGTGAAACCTGGGGTGTTTTTGGCGGATCAGATACCCCAGATTTCACCACCCCCTTATCTGGTGGAAATCCACTATGAGGGATACCACAGACTCCTCACAGCCGCTAGGTTAAATGTTCTGGAATTGGCGGTTTTGTGGGGAAGATACAGGGGAGTTCCATATGCCCAGAGATCCTGTCCCTGTGCCCAGGGAGCGGTTGAGTCAACTGAACATATCCTTTTGACCTGCCCATTTTATGCAGATCTTAGACAAAAACTTATAGCTCCACTCCTAGGCCAATTCAGCCTAGTAGACAGAGAAAGACAGGTTTTGTTTTTGTTGAATAATTTCACTGGTACCACAACTTTCTTGGTGGCCAAATTTCTTTTTTTGGCCCTTAAACGGCGTAAGGTTAAAATTGACAGTATTGACATGGGTCTAAATGTATAATCTACTTCTCATTGTATGTTTTAGTGTTAAGCTCCTTCAGATGTTTAGATGTTTTAATCTTTGTATGGATAATGATTGCGTACTGACTGACGGTCAAATAAATTTTATTGATTGATTGATTGATTGATTGAATGATTTTCCTCCGTATTGTGTCACCCATCATACTTTTGCTTTGTCTTGATTTTTTTTAAGGGGGGGGGAATGAAACATAAAACCTTCAATTTTGTATTGCCCTGACCTGAATATTAGCACTTTATGGAGCTATTCATTTGCTTACCCCAGGCATAGATGTTGTATTTAAAGATTTGTGTGCATCCCCAGCCTTTCTACAAATTACCTCAAGGTAGTAGTTGTGGAATGTAGGGCTGGTGGTCACCTTTTTTACACGATAACTTTGTCTGGTAGGTTTGGCTGTGGGAGAGTGACTTTCAACTCCAAGCACCATTTCTGAGACCAGCAAGGGTTTTGAAACAAAAAGAAATTGGTGTGATATAGGGATGGGAGGGACTCTGAACCCTAATCAGCTCTGGTGTTCAAAGATACTATAGCAGACTGTAATATGGGATATTGCTCACTGCCTCTCTTCATATCATTGTTATAGGTTTGAGGGTCAGTGTGGATGATATCCATGTGTTCCTTCTAAGCTTGTGATCCTGTATCTAAAAAAGTTTAGAATCCAGTAGAAGAAACTACTGAACCAGTCTTGGCTATCCAATTAAGTGCTACTATTTACATGTCCAAAGAAATTGCCATAGAGACAAACGGGCATCGCCTTTTTCCACCTCACTTGGCTGGATGCCACATCATCCTAGGATGGAAAACAATAGGTCAAGGGAATTTTGTGTGTGAGCATGAGTTTTTGGCTGGTGTTGGAAGCTGAATGCAGAGGCGTGTCTTGCTTGGTGCTGGACCCAAAGCTGAGCTTGGAACTTCCTTGGAAATCTAATAGGGAGGCAAGATTTGTTGGGGTGCTAATGCTGTGAGCCCTTGCATCCTATGCTCAAATAAAACCATATATTCTAAAGGCACCACAGTCTCCATTTGCCTTCAGTTCAAGGAAACCAATTCCTGAGTAAAGTGTTGGCACCCCTGAAGCCTCTCGCTGCTCAGAGATTGGGGGCATGCACAACATTATTTACTGGGGACCAAGCAGGTAGAGATGAATTATTGGATTGGTGGAGAACTCCATTTGCAGTAGTTTCTACTGTGGAGTCCAAAGACCTGTAACAATGTCCTCCTAGATGCCAGATTAGGAATCCTTCCCACTCCTCTGAAGCTCTGTATTCCCTTTGGGGGAAAGTAGTCAGGAGCAAGATACCCCAAGGTATGTGAGGTTACTCACCCACCCACCATCTTCACAATTCTTTTGTAACTTGATTTGAGGTTGTTGTTTTTCCTGCAACGAAGCAGAATATAAATGTAATGAAATAAATAAATAAATGACTTACCCAATATCTATCCTACGCACATTCATTTCTCTCTCTCTCTCTCTCTGAGAGAGCGCTTCCTATTCTGTGCTGCTCAAATGATTCCTGATCTGCTGGTGGAGGGGGAGAAGATCACCCAGGGGAATGTTATAATATCATAATGCTGTTATACAAGTCTGTGGTGTGACAGCACTTGAAAGTACTGTATAAGTTCTAGTCACCTCAGCTGAAAAAAAGGATATTGTACAGCTGCAAAGCTCCCCTCAGAGGAAAAGTTAAAAGATTTGGGGCTTTTTTTTGGTTTAGAGAAAAGACAAGTAAGAGGGGAAATGATAGAGGTGTAAAAAAAAGGCACTGTGTGGAGAAAGTGGATAGAGAAAAGTTTCCCTCTCTCCCTCATAACACTAGAACTTGGGGACATCCAATGAAGCAGGAGGTTAGAATATTCAGGAGGACACAGAAAAGAAAGTACTTCTTTGCATATCACATGTGGAACTCGCTCCCACAACAGGTAATGGTGGTTGTCGGCTTGGTTGTTTTTAAAAGACAAATTCCTGGAGGATAAGGTTATCCCCGACTGCATTGTGCCTTCTGAATGCTGGGAATCACACGTGGGGAGAAGGCTCTTGTGCTCAGGTACTGCTTGCAGGTTTCCCATTGGCGTCTTGTTGGCCCCTGTAAGAACAGGATGCTGGCTCCTGCAGGACTAAAATTGTCCTCCCTCTCATCTTCCCCTCCCCATTTCAGCTGAACAGGAATCACCTGAGCAGCAGCAGCAAAGAGGGCAGCTGCTGCTTTAGAGGGGCCAGGGGCCTCAGGGAGGTCCTTGAGGGTCAGCTGGTGGAATAGCCTAGGTGTTGCCCTCCAAACACTGAGCTCTGTCTGCTAGACTTTTGGGGAAAACTGATGGGAAGACATTGAAACATGGCTGCTGTGCCAGGAGCTTGGTTCAAGACGCCTACACTGCCACTCTGTAGGTGAAGTTCGGAATCCAAGTTAAAAATATGTCTGGGGCTGATTTTATGTCACGTTGCAAGTCATAGAACCACAGAATTGTAGAGTTGGGAGGGGTCACAAGGGTCATCTAGTCCACCCCCTTCTGGTCATGAAATACATCCTCTTTGCTATCCTGTCGTAGCTGGCTAATGGTGCTAATCTCAAATGCCTGGCTTCTTGAAATGCCAGCCTTATTATGACTTGTCTAGAAAATGGATGGGGGGGGGTGCATGGTTGGAGTAAAGCAACCATCCAGGCTGTCACTGATTTTTTCTTTTTAAAAAATGCATATGTAAGGTGCTTCCATACCCCATGAAATGGCTCTGCTTCCCATGAAAGTGCCCGCAACGGAGTTATCATTCAGTGGGCTCATTTCCAAGATACTGCTTTTAAAGATAGAGAGAGAAGTTTTATGCAAATTCTCTTCTGTATACTTTCTCCCACAATATTGCTCCCACTCTTATAATTGCCTCTTCTTAAATATCTCTGCCAGCTTTTCTCGTTAATTAATTAAACCTTTGCTTTTACCAGTTCAGAGATTCACTCCCTGCAAGCAAATATCAATCTGTACCCTCGGGTGAAGGGCGAAGGCTTTCCTCCTTTATGTTTCTGTCTTCCTGAACATAAAAAACACACACATGAATGCTATCAAGTTGAAAGAGCAAACACGGATGAAATGTACGGCATGGAAAGTCCTTTCCCTGTTGCTGCTTCTGTGGGTTTTAAAGGAGCATGCAGAATTTTACACATCTGTGTGGCTATTTTGTAAATTGGATGCAAAACAAAAAAGGGGAGGTTTCACCTTCAGGTGTGGTACAGTGGTGTACTGGCAAATTCAGAAGTGCAGGATCTCTTCATGATACTCCACCCACTCCCCCTCACAGCCATGTCCCTGTCATGAACTAGTTGGATGCAGAAGAATGGTAGGAAGAACCAATTGGGGAACCCTCAAGGGGAGAAGGCTCAGAGCCCAGGGAGTGGTGGCGGCACAATGCTGAGTGGTCAGAGGGAGATGAGAGGGAGATGAGAGGGAAGACTGGGAAGAGGAGGTGTCAAAAGATGAAGTGGTAACAGGGTTTAGTGAACAGGGAGAGTCTGTGGCAGAGAGAAGTCCAGAATCAGAGGCAGAAGCTGAAGCAGGAGAGATGAGTCCGGCTGGTGATGAGTCACAAGTTTCTCCCCCTCCTGCTGTGATGAGCTCCCCTGCCCCCTTGTCTCCCAGAACCAGAAGAGGCATGAAAAGGGCAGAAGAGAGGTTAGTTGCTTGCAGGTGGAGTCTTCAGTTGCTTGCGGAAAGCCCTGGTAAGGAGGCGGGGACTTTCAGTGTTGGCAACTGATTTACACTGATTTACATGGAGGATGACTACTGGGAATGAGCTGCTCTGCTCATTAGGCCTGACACTTAACCAAGTCTGTGGAGTTCATGTTTTTTGCTAGTAAAAAGTTAACTCCATCTTTGACCTGTGTGATTATTGGCAGGCATGCTCCTGTGACAGTCCCCTTCTAAGATTATACAACCGTCTAATGATCAGAGCAGATCTCTATGCGTTGCCTTTCATCTAGATCTATTTTCTGTGCATGTACATGAGGAATTGATTTTGAGTGCTCCAATATCTTCTTTCCAAGCGGTAAGCCAAGTTGTGTTTTCCTTGAAGCTCCTTTGTACATAACATAACTTGCACACCATTCTCTTGAAAATGAAAGAACCTTATGTTTTCATTGTTCCTAAATGCTCAGCTTTTGGAGCACTCCTCAGCGGTCTTCCTGTGTACCTTCTCTAGAGTGACCCTGACTCACCTCCTTCCACCTTGATTGGCTCCCGTCAGCATACAGGGTGAGAAGACCACTTCTCAGTTGCTAAAAAAGCTCCCTTTTCATGCTGATTGAGTGGTTCTAGGACACTGGAGAGAGGGCACATTCTGGCAGGCCTCATCCCTTGCTCCCTGTCCTTCCCTCCCTGCCTGCTGCTGAGGGTCTCTGGGCCCTGGAGCAGGTGGCACAGCATGGCCCTGCTTGGCTTCAGTGGGGTGGGGGGCGCTTTGGCAGCAGCATTGGCAACCCACTCTACACTGGTGTGTGTGTGTGTGTGTGTGTGTGTGTGTGTGTGTGTGTGTGTGTAGACACAGCTCCCTCCCTTGTGTGGTATCAGAAATCCTGAAGAGGCTCTTATGTTATCTGAACACACAGGATCTCCCAGCTCTGGCGGCTGCATCCAGCATGGGGGTATGCTGGAAGAGCCTTACATTGTAAGATTCCAGGCACAAGTTAAAGGTTTTCTTTGCAAACAAGTGTTCTACATCTTCCTTTCTTTCTGGAATGCATACTTTAAACTCAGTATTTACACACTTGCCTTTGGGTGGATAGATCTTTGTGCTGTAGCATTCTGTCATGTTAATTCATACATTGTTAATGAGGTTGGATGATTTATTCATACTTTATTTTCTTATTAGACACCACCTTGAACAAACTATTGGAAAAGGCAGCCTTAAAAGTACCTTCCTGAAATAAGTAAAATGTGCAAACTGGTCTCTTAAGGCAGCATGATAACAAGAGTACAATGAATGGGCAGGCTCAAAGGCCAGAATTTTTGTTTTAGAAACTAATGGATTATTACTGTTATTATTTGGGGTTTAAGAAGTGTTAGGGGAAGAGTAGTTCCTCTGGTGGAGGACACATGGTGCTCCTTCTGGGGTGGTTTGCCCTCTTTTGGTCCCCAGCCTGCACTCAGCTCTCCCCTGGGACTCCTAGAAGTTGTCAGCATGTGACAGTGGTCACAACCTCAGAATGGCTTCCACCAGCCAGCTAAACCAGGTGAGGGGAGCCAATGGGTCTCAACCCCTGGGCTGAGTTATGGACTTCCCCTGCATGCAAAGACAGGCTCTGACAGATTGAGCTTTCAAGACTAATAGTGGGTCCAACGGTCAAGAAAGCAGTTTCTGCATGTGCTGCAGAGGGAAGTGAGCTAAAGCCCCTCTTCTTTTGTGCACAATACCATCTTTGAAAATGAGCATTTCATTTACCTGGCTTGGTTAATAAGCAAAATAAATAAGTGGTGACTGCAACTGGCGATGGGCTAAGCCTTTATTTTGTGGCTTTCACATGGCTTTTTGCCAGCTAACGGGGAGAGAATTTATGGTGGTTCTGAAATGTGTGGGGCATCCATGAGAATCCAGTCAAAAAATGAACAGGAGGGAGCATGGATGGCAAATCTCTCCCTTTCTCTCCTCAAACTTTGTGCCCTACAAAGAGTTTTCCGAACTTACTGAGGGGTCTTCCTCTTTCCTTCCTGCAGGTGGAACTTTCATCTCATCCTGGAGCCAGGATCTAGTGCCTAGGTTTGCCTTTTTGGCAGGCACCTCTGTATTCAAGGGACTGGGGTGTGAGTGATCTTCGTGGGACCTAGATCAAGGCAAGGTAAGCCTCAAGTCCAGATGTTTGAAGCAGGCCCAGTTGGGATCTAGATGAGCCAAGGGTCTTGGCATGCTTACCAGGGTGAAAGCCATGGGATTGCATACTATTTTAAGTAGGATATCCGGATTTACAGGAGCCATATTGGCTTCTGATTAGCTCCTGGGATGTCTTGTTTGGCTTCCAAGGATGCCCATTTTAGGGGGTCATGCTCTCGCATGAGTCACTTGGCTCCCATAAGAGCATGTCCCCCATAGATACATATGTGACTCATGCAGGACCATGGCCGCAGAAGACACATGTCCTGATTTCACTTGGTGGTGTGTTAGAGGGTATGGGAGTGGGTGTCTGTCCCACCCAATAGCCCTCCTAGATCCTTCTGTTTGGAAATCCCTCCAAGACCAACTCTAAGGGCCAGATATTTCCTCTCCTTCACATCCTTCCTCAAATCCCACATCCTTCCATGGATTTTAGCTTCATCCCTTAGTTGAGCCCTCGCCAACCAGGTGCCTTCTGGGTGTTTGGACTACAGCTCCCATCTGCCATAGCCAGCACTGAGATCCTGTGTGATGCGGTGGTTATAGTGTTGAACTAGGACCTGGGAAACCAGGGTTCAAATCCCCACTTAGCCACAAAGCTCACTGTCTTCACCCCAGCCTGCCTCACAGGGCTGTTGTGCAAATAAAACAGGTGGGGTACCATGTACACCATCTTGAGCTCCTTGGAGGAAAAGTGGGATAGAAATGGACAAATAAAATTAAAAAGTATACAATGTCTAGGAGGCACCAGGTTGGCGAAGGCTCCCTAAGTCCTAATCTACAACTGGAAAAGAAAAATGATTTGTGTTCTTTTAAATACATGAAACTGCATTGACTTTCATTAATTCACCTCTTCTTACCCTTGGTTCTCCCTTCTCTCCCTTTTTGATTGTAGATGCACACAAACATGTTTTAAATGTAGGTTGTACATTCATCGGGGCAGCAACCTGCTTCTTTCTTATGCTACTCTGTGATATAAATACCAATATATATGATAATCATAGAAATAATAACATCAGAAGGCCTTTTTTTCCTGCGTAGCTTTTCCTTCTACTAGGCTTGCGTCTCTGCACTCGGCTGGCTTCTATTGTGGCTGGATGTTCCGCCGCAGAGAATCAAAGGTATTTGCAAAAGACTGTAAAATAGTTTCTGTGTAGCCAAACTGTCAGGGGCTGTTATTATATTAAGAGCAGCCTTCCCCAACCTGGTGCTCACCAGGTGTTTTGGACTGCAGTTCCCATCAGCTCTAGTCAGCACAACCACTGGTGAGGGTGGTGGAAGCTGTAATCCAAAAACATTTATTTAATATAACTTATTGCATTTATATTGCACCTTTCCCGCAAGGAGCTCAAGGTCACATGCAAACTTCTTCTCGTCTACATTTTATCCCCCAAGGTCACCCAGTGAGCTTTGTGGGCTGAGTGAGGACTTGAACCCGGGTCTTCCAGGTTCTAGTCCAGCACTCTAACAATGACACCACACTTGCAGGCTCCAGGTTGGTGAAGGCTGGAGTAGCCCATCTTGGCAAGATGGACCCAGTAGCCTGACTCCGTTGAAGGCAGCTTTGTATGAGCTCACATTTTCCTAATATTAACAGCGGAGGTTTGGAGGGGTTGTTTGTGCTAAAGTAGGCATGTTTCATCAAGTGGGGCAGTGATCTGGCAGAGTTGCCTGTTGACAGTCTTACAACTTTGTCATAAAGGAGGCACTCAACCTCTCTTGCACCTTTGATCTTCAGCTCCAAATGATCCTTCCAGAACGGTGCCCTCTTGACAGCTTTATTGCAATGGAGACTTCAGCAAATGAGGCTGTGCCCATTCGTGTTTCTTCTTCCAAAGTCAAATGAGATTCATGTTCGAGTGATTTTCTTAAACTATACTAAAATGCAAATTTTGGGCACCAAGGGGCAAAGGAGGGAATGCCACAAAGGGCAGTCAAATTAGTTATCATCTGCAAGCCATACTTAACATTTCCAATAAATGACCCAGCTGCAGAAATGAAAAATTGTTGGGGGTTTTTCTGACATTTTTCTTATGTTGCTTACATTTTAACTTTGCAGAGTCTCCTTATTTGCACAGCCCCAGCTTTGGAATTTGTTAATGGGATTGCTTTATTCATGCCTCTGTGGCTGCTTTTAATTAAATGGGGGGGGGGGTTTGCATGGGAGTGCTCTCTGCAATGCACTTGTGATGAATATGATCCACAGGACTGGAGTTCTGATAGAACTGGTTGTTCTGTACGTAAGGAACTAAGGGAATCATGTGACTCAACTCCTATTGGGTTGAATCACTGGGGAAGGAAATGGGTTTGCTTGTCTGTGGGCTTAGCCACACATAGCGCTTTCCAGGCAAAGGTCTGCTTGCTTTAAAGCTCTGTGTCAGAGGGCTCTTTTTTCCCCAACCAAGAGCTTTCCCTGAGGAAACCTGGTCTTTAAAGCTAAAGTTCAACCAATTGCACAGGTTTTCCATGGACTGCTGTTTGCTCCAATTTAGCAGTAAAGAGTGTGTTTTCATGGAGGAAGCCCTGGAGCAAAAAAGGGATGCTTGGACATGAAGCTTTAAAGCACAGAACATGCCTAGAAAATGTAGATGAAAGATAAGTGTGGATAACCCTGAATGCTCCTCAATGTAAAATGCTCCCTGTATATAGAAAACATGGCATGTTAAGAAGAAGGATTCTAGGTTGGTGGTCATGCTTATGTCTTACTTTATTGTGAGCAGCAGGGTGGTCCAACACGTGGCCCAAGGGTCACCTTTTTTGGCAGCCCTCAGCAACAATGCATGATAGGTAAAAGCCAGCTGTAGCTCCTGTCTGCCGTCTCTTCTCGCCCTGCTAAAGAGAAGACACACTTTCCTAGCGGCTGCCAGTGCCCAGGCAGGGAAAGGGGAAAGAGGCAGCACTTGCACATGTCTTATGGCAACTGCCACCTTTAGCTCTGACATGTCCCTCTGCTGACTGCTGGGAGGAGTTTGCTGGCAAGTTCAGACCCATGCCTCACTCAGCATGGTGACCAAGGAGCGTGGCAGTGGCTTTGAGGGGATGCAGTGGCTGCTGCGGTTACCCACACAGCACCCAAGCCAGCCACTGAGGAGACCAAAGCCGAGCAGGTGGCAGATAACAGGATGGGGTGAGGAGGAAATGGGGGGGAGGTGTCATGGGGGGGGGGCTGGAAGGGCAGAGTGACTTTATGGGGAGAGGATTGCCTGAGTTAAATAGAGTCCCCTCAAGGAATTTGAGGAAGGGTTAAAAAAAAAAAGACCAAAAAAGGATTTCCATCCTGGACTTAGTGTCTGAATTTTGATTGTCTGTCTGGATAAGATTTCCTGGTAATTTACTATAGTAAAGGAATTGGTTCTTTTAAAAAGCAAATTCTTTAAAATAACATTTAGAACAATACTCTTCAATGTTCTATGGTGTGTTTTTCCCCCCTTCAAATTAGAAGATGGTGTAGTGGTTAAGAGCGGCACACTTGTAATCTGGGGAACCAGGTTCGTGTCTCCACTCCTCCACATGCAGCTGCTGGGTGACCTTGGGCTAGTCACCCTTCTCTGAAGTCTCTCAGCCCCACTCATCTCACAGAGTGTTTGTTGTGGGGGAGGAAGGGAAAGGAGAATGTTAGCCGCTTGGAGACTCCTTTGGGTAGTGATAAAGCGGGATAGCAAATCCAAACTCTTCTTCTTCTTCTTAAATAGGGCTGTCCCTTTTTGAGGTGGGTGTCCTGTGATGCCAGAATTATTAGGATCTTCCTGACTTTTTTCTGGGAGGCAGTTGGCTGAGAAGAACTCCCTTTACAGTCAGACTCAAAGAGTATGTGTGTGTTTGGAAGTCAGGTGGGGTGGGAAACTCTTAGCTGAAGTGGTGAGAGTGCTTAAGAGTGGAGCTTGTTTTGTGTATTTACTCAGAAGTAAGCACCAGAGACTTAAATGAGGTTCCTGCTTAAGTAGGGGTGCATATGTTGTGCTGCCCCCCTCCTCACCCCACTTATAAATATACGGCGCCCTCTTGTTCTGAGTTTTTTCCTAGCTTCATACACTGCTAATGGTTTCGCTCCTGTATTGGTGGCTGATGTTGGAGCCCTGGCCCCTCTTTGCCCACAAATCTTGGGCAATCTTGGAACGAATTATTGAGAGGATATGTCTCAATTTGCTCTGCATTAATGCCACATTGGGGAATGGACTCAGGGTTGCAGCCAAAACAGATACTCAGCACATGGAATCAATGAACTGAGACATGCTCCAAGTCCTGAACACACTATCTGGAATTCCAGTCTGATTTTACAATTTGTAATTCTGACCCCAGATTCAACATTGGGGAAGAACAAGGGGAGGGAGGGAGGGAGGGAGGAAGGGGGGAGGTGGTGTGAGTTGCCTTTTCTGCATTTAATATTAATTTAATATATTAATAAAGGGATCCCTGACTGTTAGGTCCAGTCGCAAACGACTCTGGAGTTGCGGCACTCATCTCACTTTATTGGCTGAGGGAGCCGGCGCACAGCTTCCGGGTCATGTGGCCAGCATGGCTAAGTTGCTTCTGGCGAACCAGAGCAGCGCACGGAATAGTGTATATTAAATAATATTAACTATCTTGATTTATGATTTATGATATGGAAAATTAATTCAGTGTTCAGCCCATTTGGTCTGAGAGGTTGGACCGCCCTGGTGTGCAGGGAGGTTATATGTGTTTGCATGTATTTATAGATGTACCATATGTACTAGGGACTGCCAACCCTGCCTAACTGCCCTTCCCTCACACCCAAGCAGAATCCTCTCTCTACATCTCAAACACTTATTTGCTTACCCTAAGCTGGATGGGGAGAACCTGGCTTGACAACAATACATGTGAAAAGAATCTTGGGTTCTTAGTTGACCACAAAATTAACATGAGGTAACAATGTGATGCAGCAGCAAACACGCCCCCCCCTCCCCAATGTTATTCTGCCTGCATCCACAGAAATATAGTGTTCTGGCCAAGGGAAGTAATAGTACTGTACTGCTCTATTCTGCCTTGGCCAGATCACACCTGGAGTCCTGTGTCCAGTTCTGGGCACCACATTTTAAGGAGGATGTTGACAAGCAGGAGTGTGTGCAAAAGATGATCTGGGAACCAAGCCTTATGAAGAATGGTTGCAGGAGTTGGGTATGTTTAGCCTAGAAAAGAGGAGACAGAGAGGAGATATGGTTGTTGTTGTTGTTCAGTCGTTCAGTCGTGTCCGACTCTTCGTGACCCCATGGACCAGAGCACACCAGGCACGCCTATCCTTCACTGCCTCCCGCAGGAGATATGGTAGCCATCTCCAAATAACTGAAGGATTGTCACATAGAAGATGGAGCAAGCTTGTTTTCTGCTGCTGTGGAGGGTAGGACTTGAACCAATGGCTTTAAGTTACAAGAAAGGAGATTCTGACTAAACATCAGAAAGAACTTTCTGGCAGTAAGAGCTGTTCAACAGTGGAGCAGTTCACAACCTTGGGAGAGTGTGGACTCACCTTCATTGGAGGTTTGTAAGCAGAGGTTGGGTGGTCACCTGTCATGGATGCTTTAGTTGAGATTCCTGCCTTGCAGGGAGTTGAACTAGATGACTCTTGGGATCCCTTCCAACTCTACAATTTCATGAATCTATTGTTATGAGGGGTTTTTTTTGGTGGGGGGCAGAGTTGAGACTCTTCAAAACTCTGGACCCAGCAAGTGATAAGAACAACTTCTTAGCTACATGTTCATACAGCATTTACAGGAGGACTGCTGTCTCCTTATCTGAGATCCAACAGTTGCTAGCTTCTCTGGGCATTAGCAATTTAACCAAAAGGACCAGCAGGAGTATTTCTACCTCACCTACTGCCAAGCCAAACCAAAGAGGACAGGAGCTTGCAGCTGTCCCATGGGAAGGAGGATTGAGCCTGTCCAGTGGGGGATCACAGCAAGGAACAAGCTGAAGTTGAGACCAGCTGCAGCAGCAGCTGCTGCAACCTAATTGCTAGGCCCACCATGCTTGCAAGACTGCTCTGCTTAAAGGAGCTCAGCCTTCTCCGGTAATCTCATACTGAGATGGAGAAGGGAGGCACTTAAGTCTTCTGTAGTGCAGACCTTTGTATTAGAGGATGGCAGTGCAATATCCTCAGGCCAGAAGGAGTGCACACTGGCCTCTCCAGTTCATCTGAGAGTGCTTCTAGGGCCGACCTTGCATGCCCTTCCCTTTCTGCTTAGGAGTCTTCACCCTACTCCAGGGTCATGACAGATTGGGTGAACAAACTCTTTCCATTAGTCTTGCCATGGTGGAGGCTGAGCTCCCCGATTGCATGCTGTGACATCCTTCTCCACCAAGAAGGCTAAAGAGAGAGAGTGCACTTTGGTGACTGTTGTTTTCCAGAAGCTTGTGCTGCAGTCAGTGTGGGAGGCTGCTCGATTTGAGGCCAAAAGACCAGTAAAAATAGGCTTTGCCATCAACACAAGAATGATCTACCGGTCCCAGGTCTGTGGCCTTTTTGGTTCTGCCCAGAGGGTTAATGGGAAAGTTGAAAAGCCTCAGTCATGATGGTCCTTTTGTCAGCAAGCCTCAGCGACTCGGGGAATATTTCTCATGCCTGAAGTGGGTATTAAACAGGCAAATGGAGTGGAAGGAGCAAGTGGAATGGCAAACCATGATCAATTAGTGCTGAAAACAGGTCGGTTGATTCATTGGTTGCCCATCAAGCTGTAACTGCAGAAACCAAAGGAACTGGTGATATGTGAAAGAAGCAAAAAAAGAGAAAAGACTGCAATATTGATGCAACTTGGCATCAAAATAATATGCTTATTTGGAGAGCAGAGAATAATTAATTTTCCAAGCCTACCTGTTTGTCAGCTGCACCCATTATTATTTGCTGCTGCTGCATCATCAGATAAATTGACCTTTGCAGCGCAGGATGAATACAATTTCATTAGAAGGATATCAGAGAAATGTGCCTGTTTTTAGCCATATGCACCATGTTTCATAGGGAAATGAGACAGCTGCCCAAAGGAGATCCCTGTCTATGTGTTCGATTAAAGAAAATAAATCTTGGCTCACAAAGACTACCACCCCCAACTGCAGCCCTGTAGAGCAACCGTTCCAGGCCTCCCCTGCGAAATCCTTGGATGTATTTCTATGTAGAATGTCCATAGGCACGTCACTGTCTCTGGGACTCAGTTTGCAATATGTAAAATGGGAATAGTGAGCTCCAGGGTTGGCCTAGGGTCTAACCCAAGTACTGCATTAAAACTGGGGCTTAAAGGGGCTTAATCATCAGGTTGCGTAGGCATCCACTGGGAGAACAGGCAAAGGGGGAAGTTGCCCCCTCCATCTGGATGAGCCATAATAATAATAATAATAATAATAATAATAATAATAATAATAATAAATGTATACCCCACCCATCTGGCTGGGTTTCCCCAGCCACTCTGGGGGGCTTCCAACAGAATGGTAAAATACAATAATAACAGTAATTCCTTGGTTCCCAGCTTTAATTTGTTTTAAGAGGAAGTATGCCCCTGAATCCCAGTTGTTGGGAATTCCAAGTGGGGAGAGAGCTGTTGCACTCAGGTCCTGCTTGTTGTGGGCTTCCCACTTTCAGAATGGGATGCTGGACTAGATGGGCCTTTGGCCTCATCCAGCTGCAGGGCTCTTCTTATGCTGTCATGCTTATGAACTTCCAGAGAGTCATCTATCTGCTCTGTGTTTGGAACAGAATGCTATTGTCCTTGGTCTCATCCAGCGAGGATATTCTTATTTCCTTCCATTGGATGAAGGAGAGGTATAGTCCATGAAAGTTTGTGCCCTAGTAAATTTTATTCAATCTGTAAGTGCCACAAGATGATTTCTGGTTTTTATTTTCTTCTGTCATTCGTGTGACACTTGGTATTGGGCAGTCCAGAAATTGCTCCCACAGGCGGCAGTGGTGGCCACTAGCCTAGATAGCTTTGAAAAAAAGATTTGACCAATTCATGAAGGAGAGGGCTATCAGTGACTACCAGCCACAATGGCTCTGCTCTGCTTCCATGGTCGGAGGCAACAATGCTTCTGAATACAGTTGCTAGAAACCGCAGGAATGGAGAGGGCTATTGCACTTGAGTCCTGCTTGCAGGTTTCCTAGAGGAGCACCTGGTTGGCCACTGTGAGAACAGGATGCTGGACTAGATGGGCCACTGGCCTGGTTCCAGCAGCCTCCTCTAATGTTATTGTGTTAGCTATTCCCTGAGCTTCAAGCACTGCTAACCAAATTCCATTATAGTTTTAACAGTTGAGTCAATAGACCAAGACAGCCTCAGCTCATTTCTGTCCCCTTGGTGGGATTCCTGCACAGCAGCTCTGATACCAGGAGTCTCTTTTTCCTTCACTGTGTTCTGGCATCATGGATGGAGCATTCATATGCAGCCTCTGCCTTCTAGCAAACTGTCATCTCTGGCTTGTTTGTCAACCTCATGACAGTGCTGACACATCCCATAGCCATCTGGGTATTGACACTGCTTTGCATTCTCCTGCTTCGTCCCTCTTTTTCTGTTGAGAGAGGGAGAGAGAAAGCACATGTGCGATAGGGAAAGAAGTTTCTGCGTCCTGTTGTAGAAATGGCAGAAGATACCATGATGCTGTTGATGAATCGCAGGCAAGAAATTAATCTGCCAGCTTTGTGGCACATGGTCTGCCCCGCCAGCTTGTCTCTTTGATCTGAATAATTCATTGTGGTTTTCACCTGTGCTGGAGTCTGGAGGGGGTTGAGAACCCATGCAGCAGGAAGCAGAGAAGGAAGGTTGGCCCAGTCTGCTTCTATACCCACTTCACATCCCCAACCAAGCAGACCTGTATGTTGCCCTTTGGCTGGCCCTTGGCCTGTCTTTATCTCATTCATTACATTTCTATCCTATCTTTCTTCCAAGAAGCTCAAAAGTGGCATGAATGATTCACCTGCTCCTCCATTTCATCTTAACAACAATCCTGTGAAGTAGGTAAGGCTGAAGGAGACACCCATAAGAGCATAAGAGTCCTGATAGATCAGGCCATGGACATCTAGTCCAGCATCTTGTAACTGCAGTTGCTACCCAGACACCTCTGGGATGCCAGCAATCCGAATCCGAATGCAAGAACTCTCCTGTCCTGTGGTTTCCTGCAGCTGGTATTCAGAAGACTGTGGAGGCAAGGCCACTGTGAATTTGTTCAGTCCTCCATTAAAGCCGTCCAAGTTGGCGGCTGCTATTGCCCCCCTGGGGATCAAGTTCCATAGTTTAACTTCATGGCTGAGTGGCAATTTGAACCCTGTTCTGAGTGGGGAGGAACTGGGTCAAACTTGGGCTGGATCCTTATCTTCCTCATAGTCCCTTCCAACTCTATGATTCTATGATTCTGTTATTCCCTGTTGAGACAGGTATGACAACTGGTCATCAGGCATTCTTCAGCATTCTGTGCACAGCACTAGGCAAGCCCTGATGACCAGGACCTGCACTACAACCACTACACGACCCTGCCTCTTTCCAGTTGAATTTGGCAACCTCCAGTTCATGTTTCCTCCCCTTTTTGCTTAAGATGTGTGTGTAACACATGTGGTCAACTTGACAGATTTTGTTCCATCTTGAGTATTCCTGCTAAGGTCTGTCTCATGCAAAAGTTAGCATTATCTGCTGGGTATATTTAAAATGCACCCCACACTCCCGGAGGCTGGATCAAAGTCCGCAGTACACTACAACTGCAAGTGAAAACTTGACACTTTTCTACCCGGAGTTGTTGACACATTCAAGACGAAGATATTGATCCGGATAATATTTTGCCTTTTGCTTTCAGACGTCTGTTCTCTAATTTGCAGCAGCCAAACAGATAAAAAGCAAATGAAACAGGACCCTATGTTTTCTTTTGTTGTGTTTTTGTATATTCTGTAGGAAGCCCCCTGAGTGGCTGGGGCGACCCAGTTAGATGGGTGGGGTACAAAAAATAAATTATTCTTATTAAAAGACATGGCCCTCAAGCTGAAAAAGCACACCCCCACCCCTTTAGAGAGATATTCTGGCAGCTTAAAAGGATATCTATCATCTATCTATCACAATTTATAGATATATAAAAAACCATTTTTATTAAGAGTTTTCAACATGAAATACAATAAAAGCCAAACCAATCTAAGGAAAATAAATAGAAGGAAGAAGAAGAAGAAGAAGAAGAAGAAGAAGAAGAAGAAGAAGAAGAAGAGCATAAGATCTTCTGTTGTAATTGTATCTTAAGCCTTATTTCACACACAGGAGAGTGAACTGTCCCAGGGGCTTCTCACCTGGGAACTTCCCCCTCTTCCCCCAGCCTCCCATCCTGGCAGATCCTCTCTCATCTGCTCCTGAAGCAGGGCCCTTCATCCTCTGTCCATCACGTTCCTGGATGTATCTTCAGTAATCCAAGATTGGGAACTTCAAAAGGCAAAGCATAAATATGGATAGAATTAATAGAAAGAAAACAAGAATTAAAGATCACAGGAAAGCAAAATAAGAAGAGAAATAAAAGAAAAAGACAGTCTTAATAGAAATGGTTATATCAAGTGGTGTATTGCTTCCAATGAAGAACATATAGTTTGAAATGTTACAGCTTACGATGTACAAAGTTAAAATCACTGTGTAAGGAATGGTGATGCTCTCTGCATCCGCCACCTGCTCTTCACTGAAGGAACAGCCATCTGAAAGTGGCCTTATAGGAGCATAGGGACATATGAAGCCGCCTTAGGCTGAGCCAGACCTTGGGTCCACCTCACTTAATATTGTACACTGATTAAGTGGCAGTGGCCCTCTAGGGTTTCTGGCAGGGGTCCCTCACAGCCCCATCTGGAAATGCAATTGGGGATCGAAGCTGGGACCTTCTGCATGCAACACAAGTGTTCTACCACTGAGCTACATCCCCTTGCATGTGCACCAGACTCTAAGGGTATCACACTATGGAACGTCTTGTCATGTCAGCTCTCAACATCAGGCTTTCCTCCTCAGTCTCCACAGAGCTTCTTTTTCTGCGCCTAGTAGAGCTGCCAATTCCATTTCTGCTGCTTAGAATTGTAGAGTTGGAAGGGGCCTCAAGGCATGTCTGGTGCAACCCCATGTAATGCAGGAATCACAGCTAAATCACAGCTTTCAGGGTAGCTGAGCTATGTGTGGACCCCAGAGACTTCTGCTAGATTTTCCAGCTGGAAGTTGCTCAGTCTGCTACTTTACTTCTGAGTCCAGTTGAATGTGGCTCAAATGTCTTATTGACTCCTTGGAACTGGAAAGGGAAGCACAACTTTCCATGTTAGGTTTTGGGGAATAGCCTTTGAAGGCCAAGTGGAATCATGACCCTCTGACCACTGAAGCTATTTTCAAGGTCATTGTCCAGGTACTCAGGGATCAAGAGAGCAGCTTCTACTCAGTGTCAACCAGGGATGGGGAACCTCAGGCCTGCAGAACAGACATATCCCTCCAGACCTCTCTGTCTGACCCTCAAAACTCACCCCAGGCTGCAGCCCTCACTATCCTGCTTCACACCAGGATGTGTCACTGAACTCTGATAATGCCCTTTGCTTGTCCAGATGAAGGAGAGAGGTGTGCAGGTGTAGAAACTACTCTACTGTAGAAAGATATATTTCATGTTACTTGCTTCTCCCATTTTTCTTCCTCTGGGCCCTCTGTGGCTTCTCCAAGGTTGCCCAGAAGGGGATGTGGCCCCCAAACTGGAAAAGGGTCCCCTATCTTTGGTATGAGCCACACTAAAGCTAGATGGGTCACTGGCAGCCTCCTGTGTATTCATTAGGTGCTCAGCCCCAGGGGCACCTTGACATGGTTTGCTGAATTCTTTCAAACACTTTTATCAACAGAGCTAACAGGTAGTTCACACACCTTGCGCCAAGGTGTTCCTCTTGATTTCACTTGGCAGTCGAGTGGCAGCCTCGTGGAAGAGCTCTAGGCTGGGAAGTGGCAGGGCCACATGGAGCTGTGGGGTAAGCTAGGAATGCTTTGAGCACACACTTTGCATGCAGGATGCCGTAGGGCCAGTTCCTGGCAGGTTCTCCAGCAGCAGAGCTGAGTAGGAGGTGCTGCTTTAGACGTTGAAGTAGCCAGTGCCTTCTAAGGTAGGCAATGCTGGGTTCAATGTGTGCTGAAGACACACCTGTTTACCTTGGCCTTTGATACCGGAGGTGGATGTTTTCAGGACCTGCCCTCTTCTTGTGACTGCAATTTGTTTTAAACTACTTTTAACATTTTAAAAGTCAGGTGCCTCTGGGAAGCAAACAAGCAAGCTGAAAGAACAACAGACCTTTCCCGAGCAGTATTCAAAGGCATTCTGCCTCCAACATATAATAATTATAAAAATTTATTATTTGTACCCCACCCATCTGGCTGGGTCACCCCAGCCACTCTGGGCGGCTTCCAACAAATATTAAAATACATTAAAATATAATGTAAAAGATAATGGCTAGTAGCCATGTCAGCCTTAGCTCAGTTGGTTAGAGCGTGATGCTGATACCGCCAAGCTTGCTGGTTCAATCCCCATATGGGACAGCTGCATATTCCTGCACTGCAAGGGGGTTGGAATAGATCAGAGCTTTCCAAACAGAGTGTTGCAACATGTTAGTGTGTAGGTGTGTCGTGCAAACATTCCCTGTGCTCCTCTCGAGGCTGGAAAGGGGTTAGTTTAACCTCTGGTTTGCTGGTAAAACTGAATTACTGTGTCACAAAAGGATGCATGTCTAAAAAGGGTGTCATCAACTTAAAAAGTTTGGAAAGCTCTGGACTAGATTATCCTCAGGGTCCCTTCCAGCTCTACAATTCTAGGATTCTATACAGCAGTCTGGCTGTATAGAAAGCAGCTTCATGTGCCGAGTCAGCATGATTCCCCCCCCCTCCACCCCACCCTGCTTATTCCTTCATGATTCCAGTACTTGAGGATCTTTTTAATTCATGATTAATGATTAGAAGCAGAAGATGTCTAGTCCCCTCCCCCACAAATCCCCCCTCCCTTTCTACACCCACATAGAAACACACTTGAGGCCAGAGAAGTTAATTTTTAGCAGCAGGATGCCATCTTGGTTGCAATTTATTAAGAAAGTGAGCAGACGGAGAGAGCCAGGCTGGCAGTCTCACTGAAGGGAGCCGTAAATTCTTCAGAGGCTGGGTTTGCAAATTCAGGGACCATAAGAAGGGCCTACTGGATCAGGGCAATAGTCCATCTAGTTCAGCATCCTGTTCCAACTGTGGTCAACCAGATGCCCCAATGGGAAGCCTGCAAGCAGAACCAAAGCATAGGAGCACCTCCCCCGCTGTGGTTTTCAGCAACTCGTGTAGTTTTAGATACTGCTATCATGTCACCACTTACTGACCTTTATCTAAACTAAAGTGCCCCACATGCTGCAACCTTTCCTCTTAGGGGAGTTGCTTCATCTCCTTGGTAATTTTGGTTGCCCTTTTCTCAACATTTTCCAACTTACAAAATCATATGAAGAGAGGAAGACATAGAATATCCTTTGGGGAAGCAGAGCTGCTCCTTTTCCTTTCCCCCCTGTTATAAGAAATAGAGGTACCAGCCTAAAATTCAGACCACCGTAGAGAGACAGAGAGAATGGAATACTTAGAAATATATTGTTCTCCATTCAGCCTGCAGATTTGTTTTTAAGGTTGCTTCCAGTGACCTGCACATCAACTGTTCATTCTGATTTGTTTACACAAAGTACGTGGGGAGGTTAGACAAGGTCAGCTATTTATTCTGATTTGTTTGTGGGGAGCTGAGGTGATGTTGCATCAAGCTATTGCAATCCCATATTTCCCAGTACATATTTCTGTCACTTTCTTGTCGCTTTTGCTGATGGTGAGGGGAAGTGGGTAGAGATGAATGAATATATCAATTTCAGTTTCTCTTTTTTTGCAATCTTACATTTGGTTCCCACCATTTCCATATCAGTTTTTTTCTTTAAGTCCCCGTGAAAATTCATCCTAATAGGCACATGCAACTTTCCCTGGTGCCTTTTTTGGTGTTATTTTCACTAATAGGTGCATTTTTACAGACCCTTCACCTTGATATATACATTTCTGTATGTTTTGCAGAATATATGTGTTCTGTATATGCATTCTTGATACACGCATTACTTGGCTGCAGAATGGCAGTGTAAAATTTGGAGATGTGTGAATTTCTAAGGATGGTTGTGTTTTGTTTCAAGTAATGTTTTAGGAAGTGCAGATTGGGTTGTTGTTGTTTAGTCGTGTCTGACTCTTCATGACCCCATGGACCAGAGCATGGCAGATTAGGTAGATTCGTCTTAAAATTCAGCCTGAACTGAATTTTCCCCATGTCCCTAGCTCAGACCCTCCAGGTGTCCCCATTTTCCAGGGACAGTCCTGGATTTACAGAAGCTGTCCTGGTTTCTTATTTGATCCCAGAATGTCCCGCTTTTCCTTAGGGCATCCCTTTTTTATCAGAGAAATGTAGGAGAGCATGGCTCAGTTATGTGACCTCCCTGAGCCAAGGAGATGGGGAACTATACAACCTTTAGAAGACATCTGAAGACAGCCCTGTATAGCAAAGTATTGTTGCATTGTTAATGTTAAATGTTTTATTATGTTTTTATGTGTAATGGAAGGTACCCAGAGACAGGGTATAAATATTACTACTACTACTACTACTACTACTGCTACTACTGAATAGGACATCCCTATTTTCATTAGAGAAACATTGGAGGGTTTGCTAGCTGAGAGATCACATTGGACCACTTGCACAGGAGAATCTGGTGACAAAAACCAACACTGGCGAAGGCCTATTTCAAAGAACCCTGCTGCTGAGCACCAGCAGCAAAGGCTGATTGTGACCATGTGATATTGGAGGGAGAGAGATTTCTGGCTTGGGGAAGGAGGGAGGTGAGGCAGTTCTGCTGCGCATATATATTTAGTAACGGTTGCTAAATTTTTCTGTTTGTGATTCACTTTCACACTGCAAAGGTTGACTGAGTTATTCTAGTGCCGTTTCCAAAATTAAATGAGGTGGGCTTGAATCAAACTGAGCAGGAGAGATCTGCCAAAGGAACAGTTTATTTGAGGAAGTTGCAATGAATTTCTAAGCGGCAGATCGAGTCCCTTCTAATAGCCATAGCCAATATTGCCAGGGTCGGTGGTGTTAAACTTTCAGCCCAGCCTTTTTCTCCCACCCCACCCCCCTCAGATGTATGTGAGCTGGAACTGGTCTGTGACTGAAATTAATAAATTCATTCATTCACTTCCAGGAAAGACTGATTTCAAAGTAATTGCCAAATGCCCTTTGGTGTGCAAATTGTTTGCTTGAGATGCCAGTCCAATGCAAAATAACCATCCCTGGCCCCAAACACTTACCCTTCCCTTATCTTAATCACCATTTGAAGTAATAAACTCTGGAAGTCTAGACTCTAATCTTGGGAGGAAACACAGCAGGAGAATCTTTTTAGCCTGGCTTCAGAGGAATAATGACTCAAAATGTTGGCTTGCACTGAGGGAAACAAAATTAGCATGGTATCTTGGTTCTGCTGCCCCAAACTGGCTGGACGGGGGCAGCCCAAGACAGGCTGCTATGGCACCCCTCCCCCACACACATTTCACATACAGAAGGCAGCTGGCCAGGTAGCTGGATCTTGCTCCAGCACTGGTGTCAGGAGCACCTCTTCCACCCTCCTGGAGCTGCACTGCACAGTCAGCTCTGTCCCCACAACACATTCTTGCTGCATCTGCCACCTGAGGCAGCCACCTTACTCTGCCTAATGGGAGGGCTGGCCCTGCCTTTGAGAAGAAAAGGCTCCTTTCTCAGGCAAACGCCTGCACATCAAAGTAGGAATAGAAATGTGAAGAAAGTGTCCTCCAGCTTAACCACCCCTTAGAATTAGCTCAGCAGCACCTGCGTACACAAGCCAGAAACGCAAAGGGGTATTATTTCTTTGAGTGGTTGGATGGATTTGATGGTTCCTTACCTAGCTCTGTGTTTCATCTGTAGAAAGGAAGAAAAATACTGGTACCTAAGTGCTTTTATACGGCAGTGAATCTTTAGACTGCAAACCCCAATAGTGTCTCCAGGTGTTCCACAAGCCTGTAGATCTGCAAAGGGTGAGATAATAATAATAATAATAATAATAATAATAATAATAATAATAATAATAATAATAATAATAATTTATTTGTACCCCGCCCATCTGGCTGAGTTTCCCCAGCCACTCTGGGCAGCTCCCAGTCGAGTGTTAAAAAACAACACAGCATAAAATATTTAAAAAACCTCCCTAAACAGGGCTGCCTTCAGATGTCTTTTAAAAATAGGATAGCTGCTTATTTCCTTGACATCTGATGGGAGGGCATTCAACAAGGAGGGTGCCACTACCGAGAAGGCTCTCTGTCTGGTTCCCTGTAACCTCACTTCTCGCAATGAGGGAACCGCCAGAAGGCCCTCAGCGCTGGATCTCAGTGTCCAGGCTGAATTATTGGGTGGAGATGTTCCTTCAGGTATACTTCAGGTATACACACAGGTTAGGGCCTATGGCCCTCCATGTGTGGTTGGAGTCAACTCCAAGGAGTCCCAGCCAGTGTGGGCAATGGTCAGTTGTAGTCCAGCAGCATGTTGAGAATTTTAGTACAGCAGCATGATGGAAGTTGTAGTCCAGGAACACCTGGGGAGGGGCACAGGCTCCCCAGTTCCAGTCCAGTACAAGGATTGGAAGACTTCTGCTGAGAGAGGTTTGGGGCAGCCACTTTGCCCAGAGATTTACTCTGCACAAAATAAAATTTCCAGCTTTGGAGGCTGGCAGGAGCTGTATTTTTGTCATTTCCCCAAGCAGTGAAAAAATTCGCATGAGCAGTACTATCCAGGTCTGGCTTTCTTTAGCTGAATAGAGTTGCTCCCCCCCCCCCCCCCCGCCGCCATCAGATTGGGTGTGCTTACAAATAATGAGTAGAGCACAGGGAGGGAATTTGTAGGCACTCCTGCAATTCATCAGCTCCATTACCCCTCATCAGACACCCAGAGAAAGGCACTCAACTCCAAAGGTACCGCCATCCCCTCTCCCCCACTCAAGGAAACTGCCTTCCCTTGTGCCTTGGCTATTTGGTTATTAGGCCACAGTGGCTATGTTTTTTCCTGTGCTGTTGAAGACAGCACACCTCTAAGTATCAGTTGCTGGGGATCACATTTGAAGACAGGGTTGTTGAACTCCTGCTTGTGAGCTTCCCATAATGGGCATCTGGTTGGTCCCTGTGAGATCAGTATGCTGAACTCCATTGGTCTGATCCAGCAAAGCTTTTCTTGCGTTCTTATATATTAGGACTCTGCCAAGGGAGGATTCTAGCCATGATGACTGCATTCTACCTCTGTCATTGAACCCAGTATGCTCTCTGAATACCAGCTACTGGGAATCATACTGTAAATGGGGATTGCTGCTGCCACTGTTGTACTCAGGCCCTGATTGTGAGGTTCCCGTAGTTGGCATCTGGTGGCTGCTGTGATAACAGGATGCTGGACTAGGTTGGCCACTGCCTGATCCACTTGTAAGGCTCTTGTGTTGTTGAGTTTCTACCTTGCTCAGTGCTGCTGCCCCAGGCCAAACCCTGCCTCCCAACATCTGCATTTAAATACACATTTCCGTATGATTATTTTTTTTAATACAAACACCAGACTAATGCAGAATCAGGACAGAATGGGCTTATAGGCTGTGAAAAAGTGTGGAGGATCAGAAACAGATTGACTTGCTCATCTTGCCCTACAGCTATCCACATCCCTGGTGTCGTTTAAGACTTAAGTACCTGGTTTTTCAAATAATGATGCATCAAGAAGTATCTTTTTTCTCTCTCACAAAGGCACACCATGGTGGGATTAGCAATTAAAGCAGTCCTTCCCCGCCCCCCAGCCCCTGACTTTGCAGTGAGGACATCTAGAACAACGAGGCAAGGCAGCACCAGGCGAACGGCAGTGAATTTCACAAGACGGAACTCAAATGAGACCTTTGTGAATTAAGGAGATCAAGCCTTACATTTTCCAGCAGCCGTTGCATTCCCCCCAAGGGGGTTCAGACCTCGCTGCCTTGGAAGAATTAGCATGCAGACCACAACCCTGAGTGCGCATGGCAGGGGACATAAATGGAGATTAATTATCAAAAGGGAGGGTTGCAAAAGCAATATTGCACTGAAAACTTGAGGGAGTGTTATATACTGTGCAGAGAGCCTATATTGGCAATTCTTTAAGAGCTGTCAAAGGGAAGTGTGTGTGATCAATCAGGCTGCCGTCATGAAAATAAATTGTAGAAATATATTGGGAACTCTATGCAAGCCCCATTTGAAATGAGTGAATGAACTCTGCGCAGTGATGATTCTGAGTGGGTTGAACTCCTTCTTCCCTCCACTTCAGTTACTTCCAGAATGTTCCTAGCAGTGTACTAAACTCCTTTGCCACCCTGCAGCTCCTGCTGCTTGCCATTAGCGCATGCCTAGCTTTCCACTTTGAGTTAATTTGGAGGTTACAAATATTGCTAGGCAAATGTACCATTCTTGCAATGTGAATTAACTGCGGAAGCTTCCGGACTGTAGGTAATTTTGGGTGGGATTCAAACTCAGATTGTGAAATTAAAGATGATCTGCCGTTCTTGCTCAGCAAACCAGTCCCCCCACCCCCATTTTCAGGATGGGGATAAGATGGAGATAGTAGTCAGGTTTCTGCCACACTCTTTGAGGATTCATGAATGTTACATAACATTATTTTAATTGTTAGATGCAGATTTTTCTGAGTGATTTTATTGTACCGAACCTTCCTGGAATCCTGTCTAAATTCAAATACTGGAAAGGTTTTAGAAAATGAGAAAAACACCCCCCCCCAAAAAAAAAATACTCCAAAAAAGATTGGACCTTTTGCAATGAGGATAGTGATGGGGAATGCTAGGGTTAATGCTTGAGGCAATATCCTACAGCCTGAATCTAACATATTAGTATGAATTTTCAATAGATAGCTGAAATTGACCAGCTTCCCTGCAAATAGTACACAAACAAATTAGCATGAATGCTCAACATAGGAACATAGAGTGCTGCCTTATTCTGAGTAAGAACTTTGGTCTATCCAACTCAGTATTGCCTATACCATGACTAAAGCCTGGGGGCCGGATCTGGCCCAATTGCCTTCTAAATCCGGCCCACGGATGGTCTGGGAATTGGCGTGGATCTGATCATTCGGGCTGCACCAGTGCATGCATTCTTTCCCTCTCCCTCACACGGTGGCGGCGGTGGCGGCGGCGCCTCCTCCCTCCCTCCCTCCCTCCTTCCCTCCCTCCCTCCCTCCTGACTTCTCCCCGCCCTGCAGAGGAAAGGGGCTGGGCTTTGATTGGTGCCAGCAAATACAATATGTGCAGTGTGCATAGGAATTAATTCCTTCTTCTTTTTTCAAAATATAGTCCAGCCCCCCCACAAGGTCTGAAGAACACTGAACCAGCCCCCTGCTGAAAAAGTCTGAGGACCCCTGGCCTACCCTGACGGGCAGCAGCTCTCCAGGATTTGTGCACAGTTCCTTATACACAGTTTAATTTATGTGCATGGGGACAGGAAGGGGAGCAGGATCACAGCATGCGGCTGTGCTCCCAACCTGTGGTGCTCTCCAGACATTGTTCTACAGGTGTTCTAATAAATATATGGCAGCTGGGAGCACATCCTGCTTCTTCAATACCCCAAATGGACACGTGCTAAAATGTGTGAAGTTGGATTCTGAGAAACAGAGCTCACCTTCCATGAGCAGAGTTTTCAAGCCCCTAGCAAGGAAGCAAAGCAAGGTTTTCATAGGGCCTTGGCCCTTAACAGCTTGGGACCAGTTTACTTGTAGGATCACCTTACCTGCCCACACTCCTTGGCAGCAAATTCCACTGTCAAACAGCTCTCACTGTCAGGAAGTTCTTCCTAATGTTTAGGTGGAATCTTCTTTCTTGTAGTTTGAATCCATTGCCCCGTGTCCGCTTCTCTGGAGCAGCAGAAAACAACCTTTCTCCCTCCTCTATATGACATCCTTTTATATATTTGAACATGGCTATCATATCACCCCTTAACCTTCTCTTCTCCAGGCTAAACATACCCAGCTCCCTAAGCCGTTCCTCATAAGGCATCGTTTCCAGGCCTTTGACCATTTTGGTTGCCCTCCTCTGGACACGTTCCAGCTGGTCAGTATCCTTCTTGAACTGTGGTGCCCAGCAGGGGCGTCGCAGGGGGGGCGGGGGGGGCGGGGGGGCCCCGGGCAGCACCCCTGCTGGGGATGACACATGGGGGGGCTGCCTCGCCCACTGGGCTTTTTTCCTACAATTTTTTTTTTAATTCTTTTTAGGCTATTTTCGGCACTGCCGTGGTGGAGCCGCAGCGGCCGCCAGCGAGTCGGGGTGTGACCCCCCCTCGCTGGCCGCTCCTGCGGCTCTGCCCCGGCAGCACCCAAAATAGCCCCCGCCCTCCAGCGGCTTTTCGCGGGCTGCAGAGGCTCCAAAAGCCTGCGCCCGGCACCCCCTGGGGGCGGGGCGCCGCCGTGTGTGCGTGTGTCATGACGCACACGCCGCAATGCCCCGCCCCCGGGGATGCCGGGCGGGAGCTTGGGGAGCCTTTTTGGGCTGCAAAGAGTCCTGAAGCCGCTGCTGTAGCACCCCCTTTGTGCTACAGCAGCGGCTTCAGGACTCTTTGCAGCCCAAAAAAGCTCCCAAAGCCCCCGCCCGGCACCCCGCGGGGGCGGGGCGTCGCCGTGCGCGCGCGTCATGACGTCATGGCGCGCGTGCGCGACGACGCCCCGCCCCCAGGGGTGCCTCTTGGCTTCCCGCCCCGGGCAGCCAAGGGGCTAGGAACGCCCCTGGTGCCCAGAACTGGACACAGTATTCCAGGTGAGGTCTGACCAGAGCGGAATACAGTGGTACTATTACTTCCCTTGATCTAGATGCTATACTCCTATTGATGCAGCCCAGAATTGCATTGGCTTTTTTTAGCTGCTCCATCACACTGTTGACTCATGTCAAGTTTATGGTCTACCAAGACTCCTAGATCCTTGGATCTGTGGAACGGGCATAGGTACAGCTGCCACATAATACTTGTTCTGCACTTGTGAGAAAATAATCTTTTAGTGTGGCAGCTCCTAGACTTTGTAACTCCCTGGAATCAGGCAGGTGCCTTTGCTGTGTTCTTTTGGGCACCAGCTTAAAACACTTTTGTTTGGGCAAGCCTGTCCAGATATGTAGAATCATAGTATCATAGAATCAAAGAAACATAGAGTTGGAAGGGATCCCTAAGGGTCATCTAGTCCAATATCCCTGCAATGCAGTTTCCTCCTTTATCTACAGGATTTTGGGGTAGATATCTTCAGTGGTTATTTTGTATTATTATTATTATTATTATTATTATTATTATTATTATTATTATTATTATTTCTCCCAATGGCAATCAACAGAAAAATAACTGTCCTTTTATTTAGAAGAGAGAGGGTCAGTGTTCATCCAAATATACCTTCCCAATTCTAAATTGCATGTGCTTATACAAGTGGCATGCATGCTGTGTTTTTGTTTATTTTAGCTGAGTTAAAGCCTTCCAAGTAAACCCTCTTAAATGTTATTTAAAGGGGGAGGGTGGAATGTTTTCCTCTCTGGGATGTTGAAGGGATTATCATTACTATTATTGTTTTATTCCTACCCCCGCATTTCTATCTTAAAACAATGGAGCTGGTTATGGCAAATGGGAGACAATCAAACAGCATACAAATCAGAGACAATAACCCCCCCCCAAAAAAAAAACCACTACACAACCCAATACTAAAGAACCCCAGGAGAATTGATAATGCAGCACATTGTTCTATTAAAAAGTAATTTTTGTGTTGCTATGTTCAGGCTACTTACTCATCATGCCAACAGACGCCTGGGCATTTCTCCAACGTGAGGCAGGACTACAGATATGGCACCCATCAATGTCCAAATCAATTAATAGATGGTTTAAGTTAAAGGCATAAGTGCTGACATGATAAATCAGCTTGAATTCAGGACTGACCTGTGGGAAATGAGAGGTGTTAACAACCCTGGGGATTAAAACAACCATCACCTTCTGCCATAGTAATCACCATCACCTTATTTTGTTTGACTTAGAAGCATTTCTAAACATAGCTGTCAACTTTCGGATTTCAAAATAAGGGATCAGCAGCCTCACCTATGATAGTCACATGGCAGTGGTGGGCGGAGCCAGAAGCAAAAGTGGGCGGAGCAGCTAGAACGCGGCAAAATATTATATATTTTAATGCCGATGGGAAAAGATGCTGAGACTCCACTCTGGGCGCAGCAGACCACGGCCACCAGGACCGGAGCGGAGAAGACGCCGAAGATCCTGCCTCGTCCCAAGCCCCACATCCCTCCGCTCCTGGCTCCCTTGCTGCCGCAGCAGCAGCAGCTGCCGCCGCGGCTGCATGCGGTTCCGGCTGCTCGAGAGCCGCTGAGGAAGAGGCGGAGGCGACAGTCCCCTCGCCTGCCTCTCTCTCTCTCCTCCGACGCTTCCCCCGCCCACCCCTCTCGCCCAGCGCAGGAGGCTGAGGCGAAGCTCCTGAGGAGAGCGAGCGTGAGGAGAACTGCTCCCCCAGCACCCCCACCCCATGCCGCCCGGTCCTCTCCCCCCCTCCCCACACGCCTCGCCCAGGGAGGGAGCGCCGCGGCTCGGACTTGGCGCTCAGGGCACTGGCGACCTGCGGGCGCCGAGCTTGGACGGGCTCCGCCGCCGCCTTCTCCCGCGAGGAGACTCTGCTCGGCTCCTCTGGGCACCGTCCATGCCACGCAGGCACCCCCAGAGAGCCCTTGTGGCCGGGTGCCTCGGGCCAAGCTGAGGCCACCTCGGTAGGAACCACCACCAGCAGCAGCTGCTGCCTTCCCGCCCTCCTCCACTTAGTGCTGCCTGCACTGATGCGGCGGCGGCTGGCGACAGTGCCAATGCCAATGCCGGGCGCGCATTCAGGCGCGAGCCAGGTGGAGCCTCGCGCGCCAAAGCAGGCATGGGACAGGCAGCGGCAGCCACAGGTACAGCTTCTGAGAGGTGCGAATGGCAGTGAGGGGCCAGCTAGAGGGGCGGGCAGTGCGTTGCTCGGCAGGCCAGCAAGGCGCACGGCCGGAGGGGAGCGAAACAAGCACATTTCTTGGGGCGCTGCCCCAAAGCACCCCATCCACTTTCATTCTCACAAAACCCGGGAATATATGGGTTTTTTAGTCTTCCGGGACTGCAGCGGGAAACGCAATTAAAAACGGGGGAATTCCGGCCAATACGGGATACTTGACAGCTATGTTTCTAAACTACCCTACTTAATATTTTTAAATCTCTAGGCATTGTACACTATCTGCAATATGAAAACAACATCCATTAAAAATATAGTCAGAAATCATCAAAACTGTATGAAAGCATCTAAAAAAAATTAAGCAGATTCTGAAGATTCAACACATAAAACAGGGCACAATCTTAAGGGTCAGGGAGAGTGGGCAAAATGATACGTCACTGCAAGACAGTGGAAGTAACTGATGGTGTCTGCTTTGAGTTTGGCAAAGGGAAGGGCATTCCTTGAAACAGGGACATCAGCAGAAAAATGCTCATTTTGAGGTCACTGCCCTATGTTATATGTTGAATTTTGCTTTAAATGCATAATATAGATGAGGCTATGCTTGATGATGATGATGATGATGATGGTAGCTGCCCATCTGGCTTGGTTTCCCCAGCCACTCTTGGCACCTTTCAGCATATATAGAAACATAATAAAACATCAAACATTAAAAACTTCCCAATATAGGGCTGCCTTCATATGTCTTCTAAAAGTTGTGTAGTTCTTTATATCCTTGACACCTGCTGGGAGGGCATTCCACAGGGAGGGCCTCACTACCAACAATGCCCTCTGCCCAGTTCCCTGTTACTTTGCTTCTTGCCATGACGGAACCAGCAGAAGACCCTCGGAGGAGGACCTCAGTGTCCAGGCTGAGAGATGGGGGCAGAGACTCACCATCAGGAGCCACACCCTCTCACAGCCAATGCAACAGAATATTCTCAGGTCAATGAGCTAATGTCATGAGCAAGCTCCCTGGCCTGGCTTTCCTCATTTCTGCCTTCTTCTTTTTTATTTTTTATTTATTAAAGATTTTCTTGGTTTACAGAAGTGTGTGTAATGTCTCTCGTGATTTTCCATATAACATTTTTACAGATCAGTTTTGGTTGTTGAGACATTAGGGAGAGAAGGGGGAAGGAGGTGGGTGGGATGGGGGAGGGTGGGGTGGGGAGATGATGTTTCCATTTTCCTTAATATATGTAGGATTTGGTGCTGGAAGTACCCCTGCCCCCAGAACATGGCCGAGGAGCTGCCCCAACATTTACCTCAGGCAATAAAAGGTTTGTGGTGGATTTTGCTCTCTGCCTGGGTTCCTTCATATAGCTGAGTGGGTACCTAAGTCTGCCAGCTTTTATTTACACTTCTCTGGATTTTGCCATGCAATTCTCCAGCCGAGTAACATGCACCAAAATTGCACATGCTAAGAAGATAAAATGTGTACACTAATGCAAATATTAGTGAATATAACACACACACAATGAATTGTGTTAGGGGATATATAAACGTTAGGAACAATATGCTTTGCAAAAAAAGAAGACATGTCAAATTAGGAGAAAATCGCATTTAAATGCTGATGAATTTCCACAAGGATGTTTTTTTATTTATTCGTAAACTGATGTGGAAACTGATAATGCTTCCTGCTTGACTGGATTAATGATAGAGAGGGGGTGTCTGGGTGCACATAGAAACCTGTGTGCAAAAAAGTTAAATCATTCATTGCTCTGCCCACTGTTCTTCTGTCAGTGGTTGGCAGCTCCTGGCAGGATGTCCCAAAGTAAATTCAACCCACAGACTGAAAAAAGGGTTCCCTGCTCCTGCTTGAGGGGTGCTCCCTGTTGTGCAGCTATTGGAAGACAAGAGGTCAGTACTCTCTTAGAACAGGTGACAGCCCTCCCAGTAGCAGATGGTGATTATCCAACATTGACTGTTTCCCCACTGAGGCGGGAAAATTCCCATCTCTGGTGGGGAAATTCATGCAAAGCGGCTTCCCTGGTCAAAGATGGGAGGGTGTCATTCCCTTTCAGTGATTTGCTGTGTGCAGGTTGGGAAGGGTTTGTTTCAGTCTGTATACCCCCTGAGGTCAGTGCTGTCTGTGTGTGCATATTTCAGCAAGCATTTTCACACTACTGAACATCTGAGTTATTCTGAACAAAAATAATGCCATCTTTAAGCCCATTTGAGGCTTGATCTCTCTCTCTCTCTCTCTCTCTCTCTCTCTCTCTCTCTCTCTCACACACACACACACACACACGCATGCACCCTACACCAAGAACATTTCTCAGCTCAGCTTTGATCTGTGCAAATAATCCAGCAGGCAAAGAATGGGGAGTTATTGTGGGACATCACAGTTTGTTATGTTTCAGGATTTAATTGTCTGTTGGGAGGCAAATTTTGTCTTTCCAAGAATAATTCTCAATTCAGAGGGGGGGAGAGAGAGCACAGAAGGCTGGGGACATTATGAAGACAAGAAATATGCCTAGAAGTTGGTGTGCATGTATGTGTGCTTTTCAATTTCCATATTATAAACATTAACTAATTGACAGCATTGAAGAAAGGCTCTGCATCAAACTTGATGGTAGTTCCCTACTTCTAACTGTTCAGTTCCTTTGTATTTGACAATTGCACATTGTCATTTTCCCTGTGATAGGGATGAAAAAGGGGGCATTTCTAGGGACTTAAAAGACCTGGAACAGAAGCTTGTCATAGCACATATTTGCAGAATACTGTAGTTGCATATGCTAACTTTCAGTTTTGGCCAACTTTCAAAGTGGGAGGGAAGACTTGGGTCCTAGGTACTTGGCACAAATGTGCATAATATTTGCAAATACGTACTAATTTATATGTACACATGCAAATTTAAGCCACCTTTCTAAGAGAAATAAAAATAAACCAGTTCTCTCTTTTGGGTCTTACTCTGAGCTATGGAGTACCATTACAATTTGGGAAAGTGCCAGGACACAGTAAGTGGATTGGCCTCTCTACAAATCAAGATGTTTGGGTGTGTGGCTGGGCAATAATGGCTCTGGACTCCCCTGCCTCCTCTGCATCAACTATCTTACTGTGAGGCTGTCTATGTAGATGCTGGTCTGGAAACTTATGTTGATACAAAACTGAGCCACCAATATACCTGTGGGGGGCAAGGCAGCTCGATCCCATTAGACCAAATTTACATTGTTTTGTTATTTAATTGTTAGGTGCCTAGGATTAACTCAGTTGGGCTGACATATGGGGGGACTTAAAAGAGTGATCCTATAAGCAGTAAAGTTTCTCAGAAGATTTTTGAACCTCTCCCACCATCCCATATGGATTTCTCATTTTGTTTATAATGAGATGGAGATCTGCATAGTCAGCTGGGAATTCTGGCTGGGCCCATTCCTTTAGAATGAAGGGGAGTCAGTATAATAATAATGCTGTTGTACAGCTTTTATTCACCTTGCTGGGCCTTGCATAGGGTAGGCACTCCTGGTGGTTCTTCTACCAAGAGCTCTCTAGGCTGGTAGGACTAACTCCTGAGAAGACGCTGTTACAACCCTGCTACATATTTCCCCTTCTGGAGGTTTGGGAAATGATAAAGGTATAGAAGATCATACATCCTTTGAAGCAAGTGGGTCATCATATGTTTTTCTCCCTCTCTCACAATACAAGAACCCAAAGAGGGTCATCCAATGGAGCAGAACACTGGAAGATTCAGAACGGAAAAGGAAGAAAGAACTTATTCACATAGTGCATAGTTAAACTCTAGGATTCACATCCGCAGGATGGGGTGATGGCCACCAACACAAATGGTTTCTAAAAAGGATGTGATGAATTCATGGAAAAGAGGGCTATCAATGGCTTCTGGTAATGGTGCCCATGCTGTGCCTTCATGGTTAGCCCACACATGATGTGGGCTCTGAATACCAGTTGCTGGGAATCTCAAATGGGGAGAATGATGTTGCCCTCAGGTCCTGTTTGCAAGCTTCCCATTGGGGCACCTGGTTGGCCACTGTGAAAGCAGGATGCTGGGCTGGGTGGGCCATTGGTCTGATCCATCCAGGCTCTTCTTATCGTCATATGCTCTTATGTCCTGGAAGCACCTTCATGCAAGGATTTTTACCATCTAATTTGGATTATGGAACATTGGATTATGAGGATCTAGCCTTGCTGTGGGGTGGCTGTTCCTGACGATACCCTTCAGTGCCCTTCTGGCCCCGCTGGTGTTTACCCCCACATTTCACAAACCCATGCCTTGCATCATGTTTGGGCATTGCAGAGTTAAAGCAACAGAATCCTTCGTTAACCTTCCCTCTCATTAGAGCGAGAGGTGGATGGCAGTGCTAAAAATTACTGGGGGTGATGCATGAAGTAATGGACCAGAATGCTAATTAAAGCAAAGCCAGTGTCAGAGGGAGATGCCTCCCCTGAGGTACAGGGTTTGCTCTGCAGAGGACAGGTCTAAATGTCCCAGAAGGCAGGGGGGAGGAGGCAGAGCACTGATTTGGGGAGGCAAGTAACAACTTCAGGGTCAGCTGGGAAGGCTGGGCTATGTGGGAGAAAACACACAAAATTAGCTCCCACTCAGGAAGTGTTGCTGCTTTAGACAGAATATGAATATCAAGCTTAGCGTGGAAATATGCTATAATGTTGTATGCACCCCACTCTCTGAGCAGTGAGAGGCTCCAGGCATGCCTGCACTTATCCAAGGTTCATTTTCCTTAGAATGAAGTTCAGAGGAGACTGTGGTGTCTTTTGGATACATGGTTTTATTTACACCTATATACAACCTGAGCATAGGATGGAAGGGACACAGAGCATTAAGACTCCAGCACTCCCCTGGGTCCAGCACAGAGCAAGACATGCCTCTGTGTCTCCAGCTTCTAGCATCAGCCAAAAACTCAAATAGCAATAGAAATTCTCTTGGCTTACTGTTTCTGCTCCTAGGATGAGGTGGCATCCAGCCAGGTGAGGTGGGGAAAAGGCCCATCCATTTGTCTCTATGGCAAGAGGGCAACCTCTTTGGACATGTAAATGGCAATACTTAACTGGGCAGCTAATACCATTACCTTAACAAAGGAACTGTTTTGACAAATTCACCATATTTCCTCTTGTAACTTGTAACCTTACATACACAGGATCAGAGGTTTTCAAGGGACACATGCGTATCATAAAGACTGAACACACCCCTCCTCCAGACTCCCCCCCCCAAGCCAATTACAATATTGTAATATGGTGCACTCACTGGTCAGCCTCTGCAATTAACACATGCAAAACTAGTTAAGTAGGCACAACACCACAAGGGACAGGGTGGTGCTGTGGTCTAAACCACTGAGCCTCTTGGGCTTGCCAATCAGAAGGTCAGCAGTTTGAATATGTGTGATGGTGGTAAGCTCCCGTTGCTCTGTCCCAGCTTCTGCCAACCTAGCAGTTCGAAAGCATACCAGGGCAAGTAGATAAAAAGGTGGGAAGGTGTTGTGGGAAGGTAAACAGCGTTTCCATGTGCTCTGGTTTCCATCACAGTGTTCCGTTGCGCCAGAAGCGGTTTAGTCTGAAGCAATAAGCTGATGTTGCAAAAGCTGTCTGTGGACAAATGCCAGCTCCCTCGACCTGAAACAGGAAATGCCGCAACCCCATAGTCACTTTTGAACTTAACCACCCAGGGGTCCTTTACCTTTACCTTTTTACCTAGTAGGGACACTTCCTGGGTTGCGGACTGAATATTGTAATCCTAGCCAGGTCAGCATGGGCTCAAGCTTTAATGAAGTCAAGGAGGCTTCCTTGTGAGGTGTCCAACTGGGAGAAATAGACCATTTGAAGCGTAAAGCAGCAAAATGGATAAGTGTTAATAGGTGTGAAAAGCTAATCCCCTTTTGAGGTAAAGAGCCATTTAGCACATCAAAGGAGGGACCTTCCCCTTGGGCTACAAAAAGGAGATCAGAACTTGGGCTGGAGGAGAAGCTATGGAGTTAGGGGTAAAGGTAAAGGGGCCCCTGACCATTAGGTCCAGTCATGGATGACTCTGGGGTTGCGGCGCTTATTTTGCTTTATTGGCCAAGGGAGCCGGCGTACAGCTTCCAGGTCATGTGGCCAGCATGACTAAACCGCTTCTGGTGAACCAGAGCAGCGCACGGAAACGCCGTTTGCCTTCACGCTGGAGTGGTACCTATTTATCTACTTGCACTTTGACATGCTTTCGAACTACTAGGTTGGCAGGAGCAGGGACTGTGGTTTAACCCACAGCGCCACCCACGTCCCATGGAGTTAGGGGTGGAGGGATGCAATCAGGGAGGCCAGGAGAAGTACAACTAGACATGTATGTACACCAGCAAAAAGGATGTTGGTGATGCTGCAATAAAATAAGCTGGTGCATTCTGAGGTGCTGCTGGTGAGCCCCTCCATAAGTGTACAATAAAGCATATTTGATTTTTCCCAGTGGAAGCATATGCCTGAAACCCCTGGAATTTTCTTACCTCTCGTTAGAAGTTGGGGGTGGTGCAGAGATATCTTAGCCATTGAGGTTACTGGCACAAGGTGCCATGGCACCACGGCCTGAGGAGGGCGCCTGCGCCCTCCAGCCCTGCCGGCAGCAGCGCTCTCGCCCACCTCTTCTTGGGCTGCAGATGCAGGGAGGCCATCGGCGAGCCTCCCGTTGGCGCTGCAGCCAGGGCTCTCTGGATGGCAGTGCCACACCACTGCTTCGGCTGAGCAGGCGGAGGCGGAGGTGGAGCACATCTGGCAGCATCCCCCTCCGTGCCCTCCGGCTGCCCACCACGCCTGGTCCTGCCCAGCAGAGCGCGAGTTCGGCATCCCCACCCGCCGCACCCTCCAGCTGTCCATTGTGCCTGGCCCCGCCTGGCGGAGCGTGAGGGGCACCAGAGGGATCTTCGCACCAGGGTGCCAGATTTACTTAAGACGGTCCTGGGGTGGTGCACAACCTCTGTAACAATATTCTACTGTTTTAGTTTTGCTCCATGAAACAGAAAGCCTGGGGACCAGTGCCACCAAATTAGAGATGTGTGTGTGTGTTAATTGCATTTTAATGAGGATCTACCTCATTCTCACTCCTTGAACCTTCAGAATTCACACTTCCACATTCACTCTTCCAGCACAACAGTGGAAATCGCTAAGAAAACTGACTGTGTTCTCATGGTACAAAAATATCTGGAATGTAGTCTCTAAGGGACAGGAAGATCTTGATAATTTCTATTTAGTATGGTGTGATTTTATTTCATACAGCTTAGTGCCCGATTTTCTGGAATTTCTCCCCATGGAGAAATATGGTTATCATGACTTCAGACTGGGTGTTATTACTGTATATGTTTAGATTTTGTATGCCTTGCCTTTAGTTTGATATATTATTGAAATTTTGTTATTTTTTACTTCTGTCTGTGGTTCCACAATTATTTGAAAACTAATTAAAAAAGTAAAAACAAGCAAGCAAACCATAAAACACAATCTTGTGATGCAGTCCTCCAACCAAATTGGGGTGGAGGGAGTGTACAAGAATGCATATATTATAGGGAAGTGTACATAAAAAATGAATGCATTGCTGAAAACAACCTGCAAGGATGCATTGGATTAGAAGCTTGCACCTGGCAATGCACGTGATGCCATGTGAGAAAACAGGGTTTTGATGTCAAACAAAATCTATCCTTTCCAATGAAAGGCATAAGGGCATGGGACAATGATCAGGGAGGAGATGATGGGGGAAAGACCCTTCTCTGCCTAAGATTCTGGACAGCTGCTGCCAATCAGAATGGACAGTACTGAGCTATAGAAAGCATGATATGAGACAACTTCCTCTCTTCTCCCTGGTAGCCAGAGGAAGATGGTACAGAGTCTACCCAGCTCAGTAATAACCTAGCACTCCTTGGGATTGAACCTGGGACTTCTCAAATGCAAAGCCAGTTTTCTGCCTGGAATAATAGCATCCTGCGAGATCTTCTTTGAGCAGATTAGAGTAACACCCCCCCCCCTTCATTTCCTGGGACCAATGTAGCAAGTGATGCCTTTTTAATTCATGTGGAACAAGATGTGATTATTTGCAGCACTGCTTTATTTCCAGGGCCATCACTGAACCATTTCTCCCCTAGTTTAGCCTTTTTGTGAGATCTTTATCTATTCTATATTATCCTTCCTAATATACAGCCATTAATAACATTAGCCTATTAAGCCTTGCATCAAAGAGCTACAATCTGCCCTAACAGAAGTTACACTAATTAAGGCATGTATATTGTTCAAGTTCTCTCTCTCTTGGGCTGGAGGGTATCCAATTTGTCATTATCTAATGTTTTCCTGCTTGCAGCACCGTTAAACTTAAATCTATTCCATAGAATCTCTTTCATGGTGATTTTAGGGGGCAAAATCTGTAGTGCAATCTTCCCCCCTCTGGTGTCTTCCAGATGATTCAGACTACAACACCCAGCAGCCCCAAGTCAACATAGCCATTGACTGATGGGAATTCTAGTCCAAAATATTTGGAGGCACCAGGTTGGGGAAATCTGCTGGAGTGTTTCCAAAAGAGGCATAAACTACGGGCTCTGTGTTTGTGTCTCCATAGCATACCTGGCCTGAAGTCAATCAGTGAGCTTCAGGGCTGAGTAAAATTTGAACTGAGGTCTCCCCACACCACACCAGACTCTCTTGCATCTATACCTCACTAGCTGACCACCAGTGGGTATGCAGTGATTAGGTTCCCAACCGCAGGTTCTCCCCCACCCCCACCCCCACCCAAAAACAGTGTCTGGCACTTTTTGCAAATCTCTCAAGCAAAATGGCAAATTCATTAATGCAATATTTTTTGGGGGTGGGGTGGGGTGGGAATCTAAACAAAATAGGTAAGAGGCTGCAACAGTAAACCTTTGGAGAAGGGGTGGATGTTTGTCTCAATTTCAGTTTCTCATTTTTCCAAGCTCAAGTTCCGTCCCTGATATTTCCACATCAACTTGCAAATTCCTTTTTTTAAGTCCTCAGTTGAAATTATTCAGCATTATGGTGCAATTTCCTCCCAATATGCACATGATTGTAGGCTCTTTAGCCTAATATACACATCTTTGCAAACAATTCCCCCTTATATAATGCATATTTGTATGTTATTGTCACTAATATGTGCATATGTGTTATGTACATGTTACCTACCTGGCATGGGAATTTTTGTACACATTACTTGGCTGGATATCTGCATCGCAGAATTTTGAAGGATGGCTGAGTTTTGGTTTATGTATTGTTTCAGAAAGTGACGAAGTAGAGTCATCTGTAAATATGCACTGAATTGGATTTCTCTCCCAGTTCCAAAGCCCAAACCAAGTTTTCTGTTTTCACAGCTCTTTCTTCACCCACTAAGCTCCGCATCTTGATTATATATCTATGCATGGAAGTTCTCTTGAGACTCGAAGATCAAACAGAAGGCTTAACTCTGCCCAATACAGTAGATAAAAATCCTTATTGCAATCAGTGGCTCCTCATCTTAAGACACTGCAGCATTGCCCTTGATATCAAGTGTACTTGGAACGTCCACACATTTTTTTCCTTTAGAATGTCATCTTAATTCTTAATTAAGATCACAGCACAGATGCAGCTTATATTTAATTTAAATATTTATGGTGTTTGCTTAAGCTTTTCAAAAATGGATTAGAGTTTGAGGAGGCCAATATTGCCAGCCTTATCACTTTTCCTGTTGTGTCCAATTAAGAGACCAATCAGGAATTAGTGTGAGAGTTATGCCCCTGGAGGAAGAAAGCTTTGGGTTGTGTGCAGTGTTGGCAACTTCAGGTGGGTGGGATTTGTCTCCCTGCAGGGGAAGGGATGATCTGTTCCATGATCAAGCCCTTATACATCTGCCAAGCACCCCAAGCACACAAGCGCACTCCCCTCCCTGTGGTTTCCAGCAACTGGTATTCAGAAGTGTTACTGCCTCTGCTTCTTAGAGCCATCATAGTCATTGATAGATGACTTCTCTGTGAATCTGTCAAGTCCTCTTTCAAAGCCATCCAGGCTGGTGGCCATCACTGTCCCCTGTGGGAGCAAAGTTTTACTATATGCTGCATGAAGAAGTGCTTCATTTTGTCTGTCCTGAATCTTCCAACACTCAGCTTCCTTGGATGGGAAACCTTTCTTGGACTCCATTGCCCTTGACCACTGGTCATGCTGGCTGGGGCTGACAAGACTTAGGAGATAGAGGACACCAGGTTTCCCATTCCAAGCTTAGGTAAGCTGTATCTCAAGTTCCCTCCCTACTAATCTTCAATATGTAAATAATAATAATACTGGGCTATTTTACATGGTAGTTGCTAAGGATTACTGGGATAATGTATATGAAACACATCATCATCATCATCATCATCATCATCATCATCATCATTCAACCACTTGATTTGTTCTAGTTCCTAAACTGTTACTAGAGTCATGCAAGATCAATCTGTCAATTTGTTCATGCACTATCTTTCCACAATAATATAGTGCTCGAGGTAGTTTACTGCAGGCTAAACGGCAGCAACTATCAGGCAGCCACCTATAATGGATACAGCACTTGTATTTCAAACAAATTCAACAATCCTTCATTTCATAACTACTGTTCAATACAATAATCATTCATTCAACAAACACATTTCAACAAAAGCAAAATCAGCCACAACAGAGCAATACATAAAACCAGACTAACAGCATCCCAACAGTTCATAATATAATTCAGTTCAATAACCATTCAGAACCAATAAGTAACAAAACATAGATATATCCATAGGAGAACTGTAATATGCAAGGCAGGTGCATGGAAGAGTCTCTTGCAACTGGACTTCCAAGAAGCATTGCAAGCCTGCTGGGATAATGTCTTGTGGGTCTTTACTTCCTAGTGAAAAAAGGTGTAACCTGGTAGTCAAAGCTCCCCAAGCAACTTGGGCATGAGCACCATTGCTTACAGTATGTCACCAAACAGAACCACTCGCACCTCAGAGAAAGGTTTCATTAGGCTTAGGAGAGTTTGCAGAAGCAGAAAATCTCTATTGAAGATTGGGGAAAATCTCTATTGAAGGGGAAATTCCCAAAAGCAGACCAGTGAGGACCAGGCATGCTCAGTGGCCACAGAATGCTAATTGCCCATTGGGGGAAAGGGAAAAATATGGAACCAGGTGGGAGAGGGATGGAATAGAGTAGTCTGGATGTGGGAATTGAACTAGAGCATTCCAGTTTTGGGAAATGCAGTTTACCAGAACCCTTGTGTGCTCAGTAGGGATGTCAATTGCCCTGGGATCTCCATGTTCCAGGGGTCATTGCACTTGCAGCAGTGGTGATGTTGCTCAAGACAGCACTCCAAGTGCAAGAGGTCCTGGGGGTCTGAAGTTCCCATTGCACCTACCCACCCCTGCCCCTACTTGAGTACTCAGGTGTTCAGGAAAACTGTATTTCTCAGGGCTCAGTGCTGACATCTGCATAAACAGAAGCTCAACTAACTCCCTGATCTAGATAACACTGGGGAATGGTGTTGAATTCAAGCACCATGAAGTGGAGAAATTCGTAATCTGGACCAGATAAATATGCACTTTCTCCTAGAACAAAAATGGATCTACTTACTGCAGTGAGCCTCTCTTGGCCTGTGTTAGGAAGGATGAGTCCTCCACATTTTCCCATATCTTTTCCAGCCAATTTCCTCAAATAGGATTTCTGCTAAGTAGCGTTTGCCGCAATCTTAACCCAATTAAATACTTTGTTGGCCTTTATTGCTTTTGACTCCTTGCAACTTTTAATTAACCTCCTTGTCTTTCCTGACTCTAATGATTTATAGTTGGCTTGTGTTGTGTCCCTGTGAATTTTTGGTATTATTGTTATTATTATCACCATAGCTCTGCTAAAAATACTTAGTCTTCTCTTGTGGGCTTTCTGCTTCACTCTGCAACCGCAGTGTTTGCTTCACAATGCTTGTTTGGAGATAATAATAAAAGAGGTCAAAAGTGAATGTAATATTTTGCAAAGTTGCAGTCAAGTGAGACAAGTACACACACAGAGAGAGAGAGAGAGAGAGAGAGAGAGAGAGAGAGAGTTGTGCAGTCAGAGAAATGGGCATCTTGGGAGCAAAGATGGAAGGCTTACAGAAATCTAATTTTATGGTACATTTTCTTCAAATTTAATTTCAGTTTATTTGGGGAGGAAGTGAATGCCTAGAAATGAGATTTGGGTGGAAGCCACCTTGGAGCTAGTTCCACTGGCATGTTTATCAGAAGATATCCACTGCAAGACTTGTTTACATTCAGTGCGTGGCTCATGCAAAATTTCTGCTCTCTACAACCCAGCTCCATGGGTTACTTGGATTGCTCAGTCATCACATCCTTTTACAATGCTGAGCAGTGGCTTTCACAACTGTGTTGCAGGAACTACTTGGATTCCTCAGTAACCAAAATAAAGATGAAGAGAAGCCACAGCAAGCCTGGGGTCAGATGCTGCTCCCTCTCCTCCCCTCCACCAGCATGCCTATAAGGAATAGATCAGAAGCTTCTGCTTCCGTTGTAGATTAACCACAGTTTAGTGTGTCTACCAACCCCTAAACTGTGGTTGATTTCAACTATGGTTTGTGAAAACAGGCCATGTTTTCTGTCTGCCTTCAGCTGCTATCTGTCAGGGACTGGGCAAAGAAGGAATGGTGGAGACTGCCTCCCCAGCCTGACCCTTCCAGAGAAGAAGAAGACAGTTCAGAATTACAACAGGGGTTTGAGGGAGATTACAGCTCAGAGGAAGATGAGGGGAGAAGTTGGGAAATAATGGGAGAGAAGAAGGAGGCAGAGGAGGAGCAGCTGGTTGATACATTATCACTAGAAAGCATTCCAGACCCAACATCTCCCAGAACCTGGTGAACCTTAAAAGTAGGAGAGCAAAGACCTTGAAGACAGATGGCCCTAAGCAGCAGCCATAGAGGGGGTGGTGCTACTGACGATGAGGAAGTGGGAGAGAAGAGGGGTGGAGATTTACTCGGGACAAGGCCATTATTCCAAGAGGCTGCATTCCCAAGCCCTTCTCTGTAAATATTGAATAAAAAGCAGTTGGTAAGGACTTTTCCTTGTCTTATCCATTCCTGGCAACCTGCCGTGGGTGTTGGTTCCTCTGCCAGCTGACACTATCTGAATGTCGGTCCACATTAAAGGTTGAAGTTTGAAGTTAATCATAGTTAAGACTTGTCCATCTGGTCCAGAATTGGATGTCACAACAAATTGTGGTTAGTTTAAAAAGGTTGGAGCTTCCAAACTCCTCCTCGTGGCTATTCCAGAAGAGGATAGGAGGACTGCATGCAGGGGCGGAGCAAGGGGGTGCATTAGGGGCGGTCTGCCCCGGGTGCCACCCCGGAGGGGGTGATACTCAGTGCCCCCCCCCGTGACACCCAAGCTGAGCCTCACCGCCAGGTAGAAAGCCTCGCTCGGTGGCTGGCTTGCTCACTCACTTGCTCAGCCGGCGTGCACTTTGCTTCTTCCTGCTTGGGCGGAGGCGAGGGGCAGGCCAGGGAGGGGCGTCAGTGGCCACTGCTTTGCTTCTTCCTGCTTGGGCGGAGGCGAGGGGCCCGCCCCTTGCCTCCGCCCAAGCAGGAAGAAGCAAAGCACGAACCAAGCACGTGAGCGAGCAAGCAGCGGAGTGAGGCTTTTTACCGGGCGGCAGGGCGGCAGCGCCTCCAGTGCTGCTGGCAACCCGCTACGTAGCGTGCATGCACAGCGTCACTACATAGCAACACATGTGTTGTATGTAGTGATGCTGCACATGCACGCTACGTAGCGACACCCCATCCTTGGGTGCCCCCAGGTTTGCTGCTTCGGGTGCCCAAGCGGCTTCCTACACCACTGACTGCATGTAAGTCCAAGGTTTGCTGTTGCCCATCTGTGCACTACATGTAAACACAGGCAATGTCCACTAGAGAGCCTTCACCAACCTGGTGTTTTGAAGAACAACTCCCATCAGCCCCAGCCAGCATGGCAGTGCTGATGGGAGTTGTAGCAGTTGCAGCCATTGTGATGGGGCTGAGCCAACCTCCTGTCACCAGTGTCACAGTAGTTCAAATGGATGGGGCAGGCCAGTGGCAGGGTTGAAACTGAGCAGTTGCACTAACAAGAGCACTGGGTTGGCTCTGCTGGTCTGTTCATGCAGGGAATATATATGTTTTGGAAGTCAACTTTTCCAAAAGAATTAGACCTGTGATGAAACCTCAAGGATATAGTAAACAGTATGATATCTCCTGCACTATAAAGACGTTGTATATTTAGTTCACATCCACAACATACATTTAAGGCACTCTCCTACCACCTTATAAGCCTTGGTTTCCTGCCAATGAATCCTGGGAGTTGTAGTTTGCTAAAGCTGCTGACCCCACAGGACTACTTTCCCCAGCATTCTCAACAAACTACAGTTCCAAGGATTCCCTTTGACTGTTAATGGGGTATAAGAGTGCTTTAAATAGCGTGTTTCCCCTATTTTAAGACGTAGTCATAAAATAAGCCATAGCAGGATTTTTTCACATTTGCGAAATATAAGCCGTACCCCAAAAATAAGCCATAGTGATAGGCGCAGTTCTGGAGGGTGCCAAAGCCCCCACAAAGTCCTTGGAGACCCCCCTCACCACACCAAGCAGCACCTGCCCTCTGGAGCTGGTGGGGATGGTGGAGGGACGGGGGCTTTCTCTCGCTCTCTCTCCACACTCGCCAAGCTCCTCCGGAGAATGCCCTCCTCCTCTCCTGCTGAGGGGAGAGCCGGAGGCCAGTCGGCTGTGGGGCGCAGAACAGGCAACTCACCCGTTGTCGCCTCAGCGGCCCTGCCGCCGGCCCCGAGGAGGGAGAGCGAGAGAGAGCAGCCCTTCGGAGGAACTCCCTCCCTCCCTCCCTCCCTCGCCAACCGCCCCTCCCTCCCCTCGGAACATCCCAGGGCTAGGGAGAGAGGGCTGGAAGTCAACGCCGGCGACACACACACCTCCCTTCCCTCAGACTCTCTCTCACGGTGCTTGGTGGTGGCTGTTGGCCACCCTTTTCTTTCAGTCAAGAGTCCTGCCCCTCAGGGAGCCAGCCAGCCAACGAGAGGCCCGAGTCCTGCCCCGCCTGCTCCTCATGCTCAGGCAGCCAGTGAGCTAGAGGCGCACTGCTCCTGACATAAGAAAAAAAAAAGACATCCCCTGAAAATAAGACATACTGTGTGTTTTTTTTGGGGGGGGGAATATAAGACGGTGTCTTAAAATAGGGGAAACACGGTATATGGTGTGGATGTGACCTTAGTTCAATTTGTTTGCCAGATGTTGGAGTGAGAAGCAATACTACTGTCCACTACAGAAAGCTGAAGTGCATTGAACCATGGAAGCATTAACCAATGAGGTGCTCTCATTATGTTGTTTGACTATATCCCTGGGCAGCATAGTTAATGGTCAGGGGTGGTGGGGACTGATTTCCAGCGCCACTTGCAGGGCATCCCAGTGAGTTACCCGCAAACTAGGCATTTATTGTTCCCTCTATTTTATGTCATCCAGACCAACTGTATTTCTTCTCAGACTTGTCTGTCATCTGGCTAACTACAGCCTCCTGGGTGCACATGGGCCTCTATATATTAGAGGCTGCCCTGCCAGCATTTTGTCAGATAATTCTGCCTCCAAGTCCATGCACAGCAACTGGTTCAGCAGAGCTTAAATCTCCATTCTGCTTATCTCTGCTTTTCCAGGAATCCTTTTTTTAGATGTATTGAGGGATTTTGAGCCAGCTCAAATGACAAGTGCTTTATTCACCACCTGATCTTCTCTGCAAAGCATCACTTTCTCAAGCCAGATCAGCCAAAGCCCTGTAGAATCACGGAATCATTGAACTGTAGAGTTGGAAGGGACCCAAAGGACCATCTAGTCCAACCTGCTGCTGCAATGCAGGAATCACAGCTATTGGGTGCAGGAGTTGGTTTTTAAGCCAAGATGTTGGCCCGCTTCCTTACCTGTGGGTATAGATAAAGCTGTTGTGGCAATTGTGTGATGGAGTTCAGCTTCTGGTCTCTGGCAAAGAGGGGTGACATGTTGTGTTAGACTTGGACATTTGCAGGAACAACTAACGCTTGGAAGAGAGCAATGCTAATGATGTTAAGAATGTCATGCCATTGTCGAGGGAATTTTGCCGGAACAATTCCATGTGGCCTGCTTTGCAGCCCTCTGTTTGAAGGTGGGCAGCTCATGTCTGCTTTGAAGATAAATGGATCTTGTAAGGATATTGTAGAGTTGGAAAAGGTTCAGAAAAGGGCAAGCAAAATGATCAAGAAGATGAAGAGACTTCCCTATGAGAAAAGGTTGCAACGTTTGGGACTTTTTAGTTTAGAGAGAAGGCCAGTAAGAGGTGACATGATGGAAGTTTAGAGAAAGATGCATGGCACAGAGAAAGTAGATAGATATAAAGGTTTTTCTCCCTCTCTCATTGCACTAGAACTCATGGCTAGCCAATGGAGGTGAACGCTGCAAAAATCACAAGTATAAATGAAGTATTTATCCATGGAATGGATAGTTAAGCTATGGGTCTCACTCCCACAAGGAGGCAATGATAGCCACCAACATAGATGCCTTTCAAAGAGCATTAGAGAGATTCATGGAGGGTGAGAGGGCTATCAATAGCTATGCTCTGCCTCCATGGCGGGAGGCACTAAATGCTTTTGAGTAACAGTTCCTGGAAACCACAGGGAGGGAGAAGGCTTTTGTGCTTGGGTTCTGCTTGTGGGTTTCACCTAGGAATCATGGAATTGTAGAGTTGGAAGGAAACCCAAGAGTCATCTAGTCCATGACAGATGGCCATCCAACCTCTCTTTAAAAACCTCCAAGGAAGGAGAGTCCACCATCTCTCCTGTGAGTCTTTTCCACTGTCTAACAGCTATTACTGTCAGAAGGTTTTTCCAAATGTTTAGTCGGAATCTCCTTTCTTGTAACTTGAAGCCATTGGTTCAAGTCCTACCCTCCAGAGCAGGAGAAAACAAGCATGTTCCTACTTCCATGCTGCAACCCTTGAGATATGGACATCATTTCTCCTCTCAGTCTCCTCTCTTTCAGGCTAAACATACCCAGCTCCTCCAACCAGCTTAGTTTCCAGACCCTTGATCATCTCGGTCACCCTCCTCTGCACATGTTCCACCTTGTCATCCTCCTCCTTAAGTTGTGGCACCCAGAATTCAAGGTGTGGCCTGACCAAGACAAAATAAAGTGGTACTATTATTTCCCTTGATCCAGACACTAGATTTCTGTTGATGCAGCCTAGAATAGCATTAGCCTTTTTTGCTGCTGCATCACACTGTTGACTCATGTTAAGCTTGTGGTCCACCAAGACCCCTAGATGTTGTAAGTAAAAAGGCAGGCAGGTGGGGGCTGGCTGAGACTGCCCCAATCACCCTAACAGTCCAGCCACCAATTCCACCCTGACTGGTAGCTACTCTCTAGAGCTCCTGGCAGGAAATGGCCCTTTCCAGCACCTGTCACCCAGAAATTTAACTGGGTTTATTTATTTATTTACTTATTTCATTTCTAACTCACTTTCCTCCAGAGAGCTTAAAGTGGCTCCCCCTCCCCAATTTTATTCTCACCACAGACCTGTGAGGTGAGTTAGGCTGAGAGGCTCTACGACTGGTCCAACATCACACAGTGAGCTTCATGGCTGGGAGGAGAATTTGAACCCTTGTCTCCCAGGTCTGAAAACAACACTCTAACCTCTACACCACACTTGGCTCATTCTGGAGAGGTGCCCATGATCGAACCTGTGACTTTGAAGCAGATGCCCCTTTCCTTCCCGTATGGCCCGATATGATGGGTGGATGTCAGAAACCCATTTAGAGAGAAACCTTTTTGTCCCCTGCACCTATTTCAAGCTGTTCGATTTATCTTGGAGAGCCTAATGGGGTAAGAGAGTAGGCAGGGATTTTATGACAGAGCGTTGAACTCCAGCCATCCCATGGTGCCATTATGCATGTTTAAATCTCATTGATTTCAGTGATGCTTAAACATGCATAGCTGTGCATTGGATCACCGCCAGCCCCGCTACTTTTCTCTGAGGCAGCATATATTATCTCCAAGATTGGCTTATCTTGCCAATTTGGAACCAGCATCTGCGTTGTTGGTCATCTACAAAAAATATTAAATGGCACAAATGTGCCACCATAGTCAGGAGGAGGTTTGAGTGTTTTAATTTAATTTCCCCTGTCAGGGTGCCCCCCCTTCCCAATCACACAATCTGCTATTTTTAAAATAAAATAATAATAATAATAATAATAATAATAATAATAATAATAATAATAATAATTTATTTAAATTAAAAGGGTTACATCTACATAAATGCATCTTCTTGCCAGCTTCTGTTTCCCTTGCTAATAATATGTCATTTCTTGAGCATATTAGAATTTCGGGGAATTAGTCACCAACTTAACTCGCCTAATGATTTAATGAAGAGGGGGATTTGTTTTTGTAATTGGGCATATTGTTCTAAACAAACCTGATTTGCTTGTTTCCATCAGTGGTTGGTCGGTGTGCTGGTTGTGGTGGGGAAAGTGAGGGGGAGGCAGAATGAGTCCCGTTGAACAGATTCCTGCTTGCTGAATAGAGAGAGTAGGAGCAGAACAAGGCTGATCCCAGGGATCAGACTTGCTGCAGGGCAACTGTTTGGAGCGGCAAATGAGAGCTAATTCAGAGGGCAGGCAGGATGCAATCATGGAAGAAATAGGTGCTCAGGGTGCCCTGCTTATGGGCAGAGGGGAATGAGCCGCACCAGGATTTACCCACAGGCTACAAAAGGATCTGTGCAACAGGCAACACATCAGTTTGGACACAGCCCACTGACTCTGGTGGCTGCCACCCATCTCTAACATACACATAGATGTGGAACATGAGAGGGAAGTTCACAGAAGGGCCAGCCTACTCACTAACCTCACTGAGGCAGCTCCCTCCAACAACAGGCTGGAGACAGCAGGTCAGGATGGAGAGGAGCATTCTCAGGCACTCCCTTTGACTGTGGATGGAGTGCCATGAGGACCTTGCCACTGCCAACCCATCACCTCAAGCTGCAGCTTCTCCCCAGACACTGCCATGGGGCAGAGGAAAAGGAGGTGGGAGCAGAAATGGGGTGCATGGCCTGCCACCCTCAGGCACTGGCTTGGCCAAGCCAGTTCCCAGCCTTGTCCCCACCGAGAGCTGCAGGCTGCCACTAATGCTGCTTCTGCCACTGCTCACTGAAGCACCCTTAACCAACTACGATTCCCAGGGGGAGCAGCACCATTTTCTTATTTGCCTCAGGTAGGCAAAATGTCTTGAGCCAGCCCTGGTTCACAGCATTGGCTCCACCAGACATTGTCCCCCATCAGATTTCTGCAGCAATGGATTTTATTACTTGGAAGGCCAATGCTGTCCACCTGTTTTGTGCTGAAATTTCTTAGCTGTGCTGCCTATTCCATTCTCAAGGTCATCTTGAAGAAGGTCAGGCCATGATAAGAAGGACAGATATTTACAGTATATCGAGGATTTCCTAAGCAACTGTGTAGTGCCATACCTGTCCTATTTGCTTCTGCTGAAACATTCAAAACTTGTAAGTTTCAGTTGTGCTACAGTGAGACATAATGGGTCTATTCAGAATGTTCCCAGTCATTCCAAGCTTGGAAATGATTTTTCAGAAGCACCCCATACATTCTAAACAAGGGAGAGACAATAGGTGGATGGGACAGATTTTTCATAAAATTAAACCAAGTGGCCAGCTTTCAGACTGGCACACTGAACAATGTGGCAGCTGCAAAAAGACGTGGTTGACCTTTGCAGAATTGCATAACAAATCTACGAAACAAGCATGGCCATGGATTCAGGTGCCCTCAAGATTGCCTCCAAGCTATTGCACCAAAAGCACCAGGACTGGATTCAGCCCATTTTAATACTGAGGCACTCAGTTGTTCATTGTCACTCTGTGGCAAGAGTAGGGTACCTCATATCCAGAGGCTGGATACACACACACACACACACACACACACAACCTCTATGTTTGGCCCTTGAGATGCTGTCTAGGCAACAGCCTTCCCAGTGGAGTACAGGGTCAGGTTTAAGGTGCTGGTTTTGACCTTTAAAGCCCTATGCAAACTAGGACCCTCGTACCTACGGGACCGCCTATCCTGGTATGCCCCGCAGAGGACCTTAAGGTCCACAAATAAAAATGCTTTGGAGGTCCCAAGCCACAAGTTGGTTAGATTGGTCTCAACTAGGACCAGGGTCTTTTCAGTACTGGCCCTGACTTGGTGGAATGCTCTGTCACAAGAGACCAGGGGCCCTGCAGGATTTGACATCTTTCCGCAGGGCCTGCAAGACAGAGCTGTTCCGCCTGGCCTTTGGTTTTGACTCAGTCTGACCCTTCTGTTTCCCTCCCCTTATGGTTTTGATTTATCAGCTACTACTAAAATGAGGCTGCATTTTAAATTGTATTTTAACCCGTATTTTAACCCATATTTTAATTAACTGTTTTTTTTTCTTTTTCTTTTATGTTTTATTGCAATTTTATTGGTGTTAGCCACCCTGAGCCTGGTTCTGGCCGGGGAGGGCAGGGTATAAATAAATAATTTTTTTTTATTATTATTATTATTATTATTATTATTATTATTATTATTTATATCAAATCCTGCTGGAGTAATATTGCCTTGCTGGAATGTGACCTCAAACTCCAATAATGCCTCTAGCTTCCCTGGGTGGAGGGTGGAGAGGGGTGGGGGATTGTGTGTAGAAACTAGCCTACTGCACAAAGGAACATTTTTACATTCATTGCTCCACCCACTTTAGCCTCTGGCACTACCCACCACTGGCATGTGGTCCTCAGAAGGTTGCTAGAAGGGAATGAGGTCATCAAGCTAAGAAAGGTTCCCACCCCTTGTTACCCACCACAAAACATCAACCATATTAGGCCCCTGGCTTTCATCTGAAAAGATGTTCATTATTTCTGGACTTCAAGATGTTAGGCTGTGAGTCATTGTTGTTGTTGTTGTTGTTGTTGTTGTTGTTGTTGTTGTTGTTGTTGTTTTGGACCTTCTCTATGACAAGTAGAGTTGATTGAATCTGGTTGTTCTCCTTGGTTGAGTACATGAATGGAACCAGATCATGATAGTCATGTCCAGGGGCGGTAACACCGATAGCCCTCTGGGTGTTGTTAGACTCCAGTTCCCATCATCCTCAGCCAGCATGGCCAGTGGTCAGAGTTACTGGAAACTGTAGTCTTACAATATCTGGGAGGGTTTCCCACCCCTTCTCTAACTAATGGATAGAGTGAGCTGAGAGCAGGCATAGTTATAGAGAGTTAATTGGATAGGGTTTGTTTCTGGGACAAGTTGATGAATGAGTGATGCTTAATTTGTTACAGCCTATTTAGATGGTCTGTGGCATATCTGTGAAGAATAGCAGAAGCATCTGCTGTGAACAGCGGGTACAGCAGCTGCTCTATTATTTTTAGAACCTGGTGGTCCAACCAGAAGGTGAGCAGAGTGGACCAGAAGTGATGGGCAAGGAGAGGAGCCACCTGAAAGGAGTGGAGAGAGTTACGATCAAAGTTACTGGTAGGCTAGAATTAAGGTTTTATCTTGATTTATTTAAAAACCTTACAGCATCTAGCACAGTGCATCATGATGGCTAGAACAAGCTAGGAAAAAACATTAAGTGGTCCTCCAAAATCCCCAGCAATTTTCAAGTGGTCCACAGGGGTGGGGGCAGGGGAGATTTTGAACCACTGCCTTGTTTGATATGGTTGTGCAAATTCAAATTCAAATTTATTGCGGCTATAAGCCCATAAAAACATAAAATATATGACATAAAATTACAGCAAACCATAGACCCTGGAGTCATAAGGATACAAACCACAGCACAAATACAAGTTTGGTTGTGCATGTTTCATCCCTTGGCCTCATGTGCAGCAAGGAGGGTGGAAGGTCATGCAAACAGACTCTCCAGTTATGCTTCCTGCCCTCCACACTCTATGTGGATCCAACCAGTGACTTTAGCAACATCCCAAACACTACTGAAGGTATCAGAAAGTTTTTGTTGGAAGGAAGTTCATTGCATCTGGGCGCGTGTCTGGCACACATTAGGAGTCCTTGTCGGATTATCATTAAAACCCTCATCAAAACTTGTATGGCTTCAAAGTCAGTCACCCAAGGGGGTCTCCTTGAAGATCAGCCATCCTGGCACTTTTTTATTTTCCCTAATCTAGCAAGGACATCTCCTGAAACATGCCAAGATACCAGCTGTGAAACTTGCAAATGAGTTTTAGCTTGTCAGTGAGAAGCCCTTCTTATGGGCTGATCTGATGCCAGAACCGTCTCTCAGGAACAAATCTTTGGTAGGAGGAGAGGTGTGGACATGTGGAAAGAAGAGTGATGTGGTCATGTTTCCTGTGGTGATGGAAAGTCAAGGAACAAAGTCAGGAGTTCCAGCTCACTGAATGGGCCCACAGTGATTTCTGGCCTGCTTCTCAGTGACAATGCCCTTGACAATGGCCCCCTTTCCACAGGAGGGACAGGATTGCTGGCCAGGGAATGGGAGGGCAGGGGAGGCAGCTGGCCCCATCTGCACATGACCAAAAAGAAGAAATGATTCACTACCCCCCCCCCCAAAAAAGGCTGTAGATTTACATAAAATTTCAATATGCAGATTTATAGGAACATAGAATGCTGCCTTGTACCAACTCACTCCATTGGTTCATCTTGTTTGTTTAGCAAAATGTATACACCCCGTGATTGTAGAAAATTCTCCAAGCAGTTTACAGGAAATATTAAAATTATCAATTTTTAAAACTGTTCAAAACATTTTTAAATAATTTAAATTGCCAGTAAAAAGAGATTAAAATGTTTATTTATTTTTATTGATTTATTAAAACTGCCAGCAACTTATGTCAACAGGCAGGGAGTTCCAAAGTGTGGGTGCTGCCACAGTGAAAACAATTTCTTTCAAGTGCTAATTGTGGCACTTGTAACTGCATCATTTCCACAGTTCAAAATGGTTGAGTGGACACACGGGGTGTGCCTCTTCCACAAGTACGTAGAGTCCTAAGCTATCCCATCTAGCTCAGCCTTGTCTACATTGAAAGGCAGCAGGGATCTGAAGGCTTGGAGACAGGGGACAATTCCCAATTCCCTGGAGATGCTGGGCATTGAACCTGGGACCTTCTGAATGCAGAACAGATGCTCCACTGCTGAACTACAGCTCTTGTGTGTGTGTGTAGGCAAATTTAGAAATGATTAATGCAATTGAGACGGAAATGCAATGTATTTCTCCATAATGGGGAAGGCAGTCAGCACTCAGCTTTGAGGCACCTTCCTTGGGGGGGTCTTTAATTTTTAAAATGGGCTTGGACTGAACAGCCCTACAGGTGGAGGGTGCCTGGGAACCGTAGCAAAGCATCTCCATCTTGTGTGTGGGGGGGATCATAATTACAAGTGAATAATAACTATGTTCGTTTAGCTGCACCATCCCCCAAAGGAATGCCAATCACATATGTAATGAAAAGCACAGGATTGAGAAGATGTCATTCACATCTGCTGAAGACAGAGAACTATGCAAGAATTGCTGTGCAGAGAACTCAGCAAACACAAATGATTGTGACAAGCTAATCTGATGGGCATTTTAGAAGTTTCAGCAATAAGTTTGTTTTCTCACTGGGGGTAAAAAACCTCCCAACAACTGTTGACTATCAGAATACTTTTCCTCCCCATTGCCAGAAGGATGGATCTATCCAGCAACTCAGTGTAGCCCCATCCTCGTTGGCATTTCACTACCCTGCAAAAATGAAGGACTTTCCATCTAATTTATTACAACAGGTCTCGTACCCAGCACTGCTCGTGAAGTCTCAGAAACCAGAAAAGAAGTTTAGAAAGGTTCAGCCAGCCATCTTGGTTCAACACGAAAACCTATTCCTTGAGCTCAGGAACCATCATGAACAGTGTTGTTATGATATCTTAAGAGGTCTCCCAACAGACAGTTTCCCAAAATATATAATAATAATAATAATAATAATAATAATAATAATAATAATAATAATAATAATAATAATAATTTATTACTTATACCCCACCCATCTGGCCAGGCCTCCCCAACCACTCTGGGTGGTTAGTATATTGTTTATTAAGTTATTTCCGCCCCGCCCGCCCCCACACACCTTTTGAACCCAAGCCCTCCCAAGGCACCTCATAAAACAGAAAATTTAGGTTAAGACATGAATATAAATTTAGCTTAAGGCAACTTTTTGTTTACTGAACATTCATCCTGATACGCTTGCAAGGAGTTGACATAGATGTTAGATTGTGTCCCATCTTTCTTGGGCCTTCATTCTTGTTTGTTTTCAGAGTGTTTATACATGCGTCTTCCCATTAATCATCCATTCATTTCACACTTTTAAATGGATTTTCCTGTCAATAGCTGAACTGCAAAAAGCCAGTTTCCTTTTTTAAAGTGGATTTGATGTGCTCAGGCAATAGAGCATTTTAATCTATTTTAATTGCACAAATCTAAATGCCTATTGTATCCGCTTGAATCCCTCCCACAAAATTCCGAAGGTTCCTTTAATAAATATCAAAATAAATCTATAAAATTTCAGTCGGCATTTTGTGAAGAGAATCTGTCAGTTTTCTTTTCTTTTATTGCTGCATTTTGACCTTTAAACTTGCTGTTGATTTCAGATTTTATTTACTACAGCTTTGTTCAGTTAAGATTTGCTTTGTTATTTCTTGGCTGTTTTTTGTATTGTGGACTGCCATTAGCTTTTTTGATAAAGATACAATTTTTAAAAAAATAAGAAAATTAAATTATCATTGAATCACAGAAGTATAGAATTGGAAGAGATGTGGAGGCCATATAGTCTAACCCCCTGCAGTGCAGGAATTGCAGCTAAAGACTGTTGGATAGGACCTGGGAGGGTGTATGCGGTGTTAGGGAGAGGGGTTGTACCTCTGGTGTGGGGCACATGGTGCTCCTTCTGGGGTGATTTCTCCACCTTTGGTCCTCACCCTGCGCTCAGCTCTCACCTTGAGGCATTTCTACAACAACCTGGGGCCAGGGGCGTAGCAAGGTAAATTGGTACCAGGGGGCAAAAACAAATTGTCACCCACCCCCCAGAGGCGTGGGAAGCTCAGGTGGTACCCGGTGCGGAAAATTTGTCAACCCCCCCATTGACCCCCCCCCCCCGCGCGCAAAAAATGGTTTTACGTTATTTCATATTTTCTTACAAAGGAATAATAACAAGTAATAATAATAAAAAAACTTCTATTTATATCCCACCCTCCCCGGCCGAAGTCGGGCTCAGGGTGGCTAACATCAAATACATAGCATTGGTATAAAATCAAACAATAATTAAATTACCTCCTAAAAACATCTCAAAATCAAATTAAAGTCTAATTAGATGGCTTTCCACAGGGTTAGGGTTGGGAACAGTAAGTGCTCCACTGAACTGAAATTTCAGCCTTCACGACATAGGAAAACAGCCAAGTGAACAGCTATTTTGGTGGAGGAGGGTCAAGATATTAACTGATATGCATGAAATTTCATATATAGCTATATAATCCCTAGTATAGTAAGATAAGACCTTCGGAGCAGGCATTTAAAAAAATTCAAAAAAAAATATCGATTTTTTTTCCAAAAAAAATTGTTCCTTGGTAATTTGTCACCCCCTCCATTATGTAACCTGGGGCAGCCCCCCTGCCCCCCCTTGCTACGCCCCTGCCTGGGGCTCCTAGAAAGTATCAACAGGCGGCTGCGGTCACACCCCAGGAAACAGCTTTGACTGGCCGGCTAAACCAGGTGGGGGGAGCCGATGGGTCTTAAAACCTCAGTGAGTTAAGGACTTCCCCAGCATGCAATGACAGGCTCCAGCAGATGGAGTGGACTAGACCAATAGTGGGTCCAACAGTCAAGAAGGCGGTTTCTGCATGTGTTGTAGAGGGAAGTGAAGGACAGATGGGGCTCGTCCACCTGGGAAGGGAGCCCATCTAGGAGAGGGAAAACTCTGATCTTAAACCTCTGCTGCCTTGCAGGATATATTCAGGAGAAGAAAGGGCCATAGAGCAAATCCTACACAAAAACCTGAGACGGTTGGATGGTGACTTGTACTCCTCCTTCCAGCAACCTCTGCAGCCAAGCTTGTGCCAAATGTATGCTCTGCTTTCCTTTGGACCTCATCAGCAAACCTGAGAGGGAGGGGGTCTTGTTGTCTGGGCAGACCAGGACCTTCATGCACACTGCCCAGGCTTGCGCTGCATCTAACACAGAGGTTTGACTTCACCCCTGGAGGTGCACTCCATTGTTTCTCGTGACAGACAGATGTCAACAACAAAGGGCCTTGGGAGACCTGGATTCAAAACAAAACTTCACTCAGCCATGAAGCTCACTATATGCCAGTGGGGAAATTGCTATGGTTTTACTTTGGTGAATGATGTATGTGGCCTGCAGTTCTCTGTCCACTTACATAAGAGTAAGCTGCATTGAGCTCCCCCTTAAATGGACAGGGGGGAAAGCCACAGAGTGGTTGACTAAGTATTGCAACAAGATTAAATCAGAAGGGAGGATTGGGACCTGGGCACTGCTCACGTGGCCTCCTAGGCATCACACCAAATCTAGGTTCCACCAGACTGCACTTATATATATAGGGATACTTTGATTGAAGGGGCCCAATGTGGTGAAGTTAGAGTGCTGAACTAGGAGATACCAGGTTCAAATCCCCCACTTGGCCAGGAAGCTCACAGGGTGGCCTTGAGCCAGTCACCAATTCTCAGTCTAACTGACCCCACAAGGTTGTTGTGAGGATAAAACCTTTTGCACTGTGTTTAGTTCTTTGGAGGAAAGATGGGATATAAATAAATAAAAAGACTTTTGAAACAAAGGAACCTGACTCCAAGATAACTTGCTTTGAGAGAGAAAATTTGATTCCTATGTATTTTTCATCCCAGACTTTACAGTAGGAGGAACAGTAACTGCTGTAGCCTTTGCCAATCTTGTGCCCTCCACATCCTTTTGATGACAACTCCCATCAGCCTCAGCAAAGATGGAATTATTGGGGGTTGTAGTCTGAAACATCTGGAGGGCATCAGGTTGGCAAAGGGTTTGGCAGTTAGCACAGTTGGCTAGAGCGTGGTGCTGATGACGCCAAGGTCGTGAGTTCGATCCTCTAGGATCTGAGGATGCTTCAGAAATGAAGAGTTGGCACTTGGCTTCTTTGGTTCAGGCTGAATTTCTGGCCTCCCTCCTCATTACATTATGGCAGTAATAAAGGTTTTCTTCATTCCTGGATGAATCTAACAAAATGTGAACAATCCAGGTATGCAGAATTAGCACCCTGCAGGGCTTCAACAACATTGCCAGGTCAAAGTGGATACATTTACTGTAAATATATTTAAAGCAGCAGCATATACAGGGGAGGACGTGAGGCAACAAATGACTTTGGCGAGTGAATAAAACTGTTGAAGTGAAGCGAAGTTCAAGGGTTTCATAGCCCGAAGTCTCTTGGTATTTGCATAGGCCTCCATTTGGATTCTATAAAGGCATATTTGCATGAATTGCTTTGGGGGTGGGGTGTCTTGTACTGCCAATTCAACACACCTAATTTCCTCTCCAGCCGATTACATTATACAGCATCATCCTGAGAGCTTGGAGAATTACTACCATTCAGAGGACAAGGCTGTCAATAACTACTAGCCCAAATGGCTGTGTTGTTGTTGTTGTTGTTGTTGCTGCTGCTGCTGCTGCTGTTTGCCCTGCCCTGACATCCCAGGGCAAGTCACAACAATTTAAAATACCACATTTAAAACTTGATGAATATTGTATAGTGAAAGTGCCAAGCACACCTCTCTAGGGGAGGAGCTCCCCAATTCTGGGGGCAGCAGAACTACCAATAGAACTACCTTTGTATGATCTTCACATCCAAGGAGGTCTTTAGGGAAGGAGGTGGTCTTTGGGGCCAAAGCCATGTAAGGCTTTAAGCACAAATGTGAGCACCTTCAGATTGGGCCTTGAAGCAAACTGGCAAGCAATGCAGCTGTTTTAAAATGGAGAACTAAGCGCAAGCCAGACCAGTAACCAGGCTTCTGCATTTGGAACCTGTTGAAGTTTATGTTGGATTCAGGGGGTCAGTTGCTGGGAATCACAGGTGGAGAGAGTGCTGTTGTGTTCAGATCCTGCTTGGGGGGGGGGCTCCTATAATGGGCATCTGGCTGGTCACAGGGAGAAAAGGATGCTGGACTAGTTAGGCTATGGGCAGGGGTGTATCTTTCCTCAGTTGTTAAAGGCAGTATGCACTCTCTTTGCAGGGAATTTCAAGTGGGGAGAACTGTTGTTGCACTCAGGTCTTGCATTCCGGCTTCCCATAATGAGCATCTGGTTGGCCCCTGGGAGAAAACCTAATCCAGCATCCTGTTCTCTCAGGGCCCAACCAGATGCCTATTAAGGAAAGCCCGAATGCAGGATCCAATTCCTGGGGGTCAAGAGGTCTTTGGGCCCCCCATAAAATATTTGATGTGGGCACCCCCCTAGACTTGATGGGCATTGCCATTCAAATGGTGTCCGTGCACCACATCATGTGATTGATTATGAAGGGCAGGGCTTACTTGGAAACCTCCCCCCAAATATTTTATTCAAGATGGCAAGCCTGGTGACTAGTATCCATTCACAGCCCTGTTATGTCTCCAGAGCACTCCTCAGACCTTCAACAGAGTGCTATTGTTGCACAAAAAGAGCCCTGCTAGATCAGGCCCATTCTAGGGTTGCCATATTTCAAATTCCTGACACCTGCAAAGTTGTTGCACTTTTTTTTTAGGAAGACCCCAAAATTGTTGAGTTTTTTTGGGGGGACCTCCCTCAAAAATAGTGATTTTAAGCTTCTGGAGCTGTTTCCAATGCTTTTTCCATCACGTTGCCATACATCTGGGTTTTCCCTGACATTTTGCTTATTCAGCCAAATTCCCCCCTGACACCATTTTTACACATGTCAGGAATTTTACTGACATATGGCAAGCCTACCTACCCATAGCCCGCCTAGTCCAGGAGCCCCTTTGGCCTGATCTGCTTGCAAGGCTCTTCTGGACTTCTGCACTTCTGGCAACTATCTAGGATGGGCTATGGATTGGACAAAGGGAGGCCCACATCCTGCCCCCAGGGTCCTTTCACAGAGCAGCAGGCAAAAGGTTTTTCTGTACAAGAGCCCTGAGGGAAATATGAATGTAATTCAGCTGTCATTCCTCTGGAGAGGCCATGTGGGAGAAGGGGCATTGTTCAAGCACAGAATGCATGGGGGGGGGGGGAAGCACCCCTATGGAGCCTGCAACTTCATTGAGGATTCACAAGGCATCACAAGCTGGTTGAGGTTTTCTGATCGCGGCTGTTTCTTCTTCCCATCGTTAGCTTCGTTGCTGGGGACTGGGTAAAGGGCTGTACTTTTGGCATTAAGGAGAGGCGTTTTGGGGGGAATCACTGTGATTTCATCGGCAGCACCCTGTTGAGACGGAGCCTGCTGAAACCACGGGGGGGGGGGTGAGGGGGAATGAAATAAAATAAACCTCCCACTCCTGAGTCATTGTTAACTTGGAGGGCTGATTCATCCTGTAACTGGGACAACCACCTCTTTTGCTTGGGAAAGTAGAAAAGAAGAGAAAAAGAGATGACTTGGGGCAGCCAATAGTCTCATGCTGGGCACCCACAGCTTCCATTGATGGCACGGAAGGAGAGACAAGCAGTCTCCAAATCTAGGAGGCATCCAACACTTTCTCAAACTGCACCTGACAGGAGCTTCATTGGGAAGCGGGCTTAATTTGGTGGGAGAAGAGGGAGCATTAGTGTGAGGCTGGGGATACTAGATAATGCAGGTGTTCTGGCAGAAATGAAATCAGGAGCAGAACTCACTGATTTGCACTTGCTGTTCTTCTTTTCATTATAAAAGCAACTACACATTTGTATGTGTGTTTCCTTTGCACTGGAGTTAATGGACAGTGACTAAGGTCACATCCACTTTGTGCATTGAAACCAATGTAATACCACTTCAAAAAGCTGTGGCTCCCCCCAAAATAACTAAGGAACTATAATTTGCTTAGAGTTGTTAGGTGGCTATTCTACCTTGTCCCCTTCCCAAGATACATTCCCACAGTGCCCTGGGGAAAGGGATTGATTGTTAAACTTATCTGGAAACTGTAGCTCTGGGAGGGGAATAGGGTCTCCTAATAACTCACCACACCCTTAGCAAACTACAGCTCCCAGAATTCTTTGGCTGTTTAAAGTGGTATCATAGTGCTTTAAATTAATGGTATGAAGCTGGCTTTGGAGTAGGACAGTGTCTTATCTTCTAGCAAAGCCTGTTTATTTATTTATTTATTTATTTATTTCAGTGACATAGAAGAAGTTCCTGGTGGAAGGGACGAACAACTGGGTTGCAGCCAGGCTCTGTACTTAGGAACCAGCCTGGCAAATGAGTCCTTGGTGGAGGGGGTGGTTAGCTGTCTGGTGCAGAAACTGGGAATTCTTGGCTGAGATCAGGAAACCAAGGGTAGCTTGCAAACAAGTTGTGCTGAAAGAGCCTTGAAGCATTCCCCTAAATGGCAATGTCTTCTAAAGCAGCTTAGAATTTCAGGTAAAATAAGGGAGATACAAATCTCCGAAGGTACTTATTTTTAATTTCAGCTGATTAATTGCACTCCAAAGAGCTGGCAAGAGCCAAAACACAGACCAGCCTAGGGAAAAGCTTAAAAAGACCTTGCTATTCTACAGATAAATGCCTCATTTCTTTGCCCTGCCGAAAGCAAAATAATAATAAAATACATTTTTCTATCTTACTTTGATGCACAGTTCAATTTATGAACATAGCTTGTAAAAGAAAGGAGCAAAATCTGGAGCTAAGACATTTTCTGACTTCAATGCACCCCCTGCATGGATTCTGATAATTTTTCAGAGGGTTGCTGCGAGTGGTTCAGCTTTGCTTATAGTGTTCTTTCCAATGTTAGTCCTGCTTAGAGGAGACCTACTATAGTTAACACAGGTGGCTAACTTGGGTTCATTCATTCCAACAGGTCTACTTCAAGTAGCACTAGCATTGCATACCATAGTGTACTTGCACCCAGAAGATGTATTCTAAGGAGTGGGTGTGGCCCTCAACACTTCTCCCCTTGGCTGTAGGAACTGTCTCAAGGCCGCAACCCTCCCTGCCCCTATTTGTCTTTGTTTTTATCATGGCTGGAATGTACCCTTGAACTCTGATCTTGCTTGCCTGTATGTAAGAATAGAGAAGGGCATGTGAGTGTGTGTATAAAGCAGCCCAGTACATAATTGTAAAAATTACACACATTGCTGTGCCCATGTCTGTCTATGGCCTTGCCCGCCACTGTCATGGGACTCTCAGAAAGTTGCCCAGAAGGGAATGTTGCCCTTGGGCAGAGTGGGGTAAATAGTATTGTTGCATGCCACCCCAATCTCCAAGCAGTGCAGGATTCCAGGGGTTCTGGGTGCTCACGCAGGTTTGTGTTTCCTTCGTGAATGAGGCTCAGTAGAGACTGTAGTGCCTTTAGGATATATTGCTTATATACCCCTATAAAGCCAGAAGGTCTTGCTTTTCCCATAGGCACAAGCAGGAATCAAGCATGGCTCTCCCTCTCTGGCTTCTGCCTGCTTCTAACTTTCTGCTCTCTCGCACACTCAGCTCTGGCTATTGTCTTTTTCAGGACCATCCAGGTGAGGGGAGGGGAGGGAGCCCACCCAGCCCACCCACCTACACCCAAGTGTCTTCTGGCACAGAGCAGCTTCCTTTGTCAGATTAATGACCATGCTTAAGTGGTAACAATGACCCTTGCCTGGCTAATTCAACAACTAAATCCTCCATTAGATTTTTAACCTTTGCTGGATTCAGGAACACAAGAATTACAAGGGACTCAGGCATCATGCAAGCTAACCTTCCATACTCACAGCAATATTCTAACTGGGGACTGACTTCCTGATATGAGGGTTGTGGGTGCATCAAGAGGAGGAGGATGCAATATAGCACCACCAGGCAACTGAACATACCATGCAGCATAGGAATCTTTTTATAGCCTCCTAGATCAGGTGTTTATGGGCCCTGGAACTGGGCAGTAGAAGGAGGAGACCAATGTCTATCAGAGGCATTCTACCTTAGAATGCCAACTGCTGAGCAGCAATGCTGGGAGAGGCCTGCTGCTTCAACATGCTCTGGATGTGGGCTTTCTGGGTGTGTCTGGTTGTCCCACTACAAAAAACAGGACACTGAAATAATGGGACCCTTGATGGGATCTATAAGAGCTCTTTTCATGACAGGAAGCAAGGGCAGGTGAGACAGACCTGAGAGCAGCGTTTTCAGATATCTTTGGACAAGATGGAAACTCCTTCGGAATTATCTTTGTGCCTTTCAAACATCTCCCAAGAATCACCCCTGGGGAATCAGGCTCTTAGGCTAACATTGTTTTTTAAACACTTTTTAAAAGACTTTTGAGTAATGTATGGTGGGAAAACTTCACAGGAAGATCAGAGAATTATGGCACAAAAATGGTAGGTAAGAGGGGAATTATTTTGCTGCAATTCTACATGCACGTACAAAATCCTTTCATGTAGGACTGTTTCTAGACTTCTTGCTTAACAGAAGAAGCTGGCATTGTCTTGATAAGCTTATGGACTTCACAATGTCAATTTTGTATCTACCATACCATTGAGCATACTAGGCATTTCACTCATTAGGCTAACTCTTCCCCATTCCTTTCTCTGCCTGGGGTGTGTGTGTGTGTGTGTGTGTGGTTCACCATTGAGTCATACATGGGATGCATCTCTGGCTTCTGCTGAAATATTTCCCCCTCTCCTGCTGCAGAAACAATTCTCATTTGCTTCACAAACAACAACCCCACACTGTGTTTCTTCACCATCAAAATGACAGTGCACTGTCTGCTAACTTTCATTTTTAAAAACAATAACAATATTTTAATTGATTTTCCATTTTTAACAATTTTATAACATCATAACACTTTTTATAAAATATTTTGCTCTGCCGAGCTCTCGACTTCCCTCCAAACGTTTTCTGGTTTTCTTATAATACATTATTATCTCCACACATTTATAACATCTCAATTCTATATATATCTTAACTTATTAACCAGCCTTAAACGCAAATAGAATCTTTCTTCTTTTAAACGTTATGAGTTTTATCTCAGTCCTGCTAGTGTCTCTATATGTGTACAATGATTCTCAATGTATTGTAAAAATTTACTCCACTCTCTCTGGAATGCTTGGTCGCTCTGGTTTTGAATTTTCCCGGTCAGCTTTGCCAGTTCCGCATAGTCCATCATCTTCATCTGCCATTCTTCAACTGTTGGTAACTCCTGCTGTTTCCATTTTTGGCCTATTAAGGTTCTAGCTGCCGTTGTGGCATACATAAACAGTTGTTGGTCTACTTTTGATATTTCCACTCCTATCATTCCCAGCAAGAACTTTAACTTTATCACAGGTCCACATATGATAAAAAATCTCCTTCTTTAACATTACATTTCCAACAATTCTTATTTCTCATTCTATACATTTTCGCTAATTTAGTTGGTGTCAAGTACCATCTATACATCATTTTCATTATATTTTCTTTCAGTGCCATACATGCTGTGAATTTCATTCCGACATTCCATAATTTTGACCAGTTTTCAAATTGAATATTGTGCCAATATCTTTTGCCCATTTTATCATTACTTCCCTAACATCTTCCTCTTTTGTATACCATTCTAAAAGTAAATCATACATTTTTGATAAGATTTTTGTTTTACCTCCCAACAGGTCAGTTTCTAGCTCGATCTAAAGTCTCAAAGCCATTCTTCCTCTTATTTTTTTTTAAATATATCATTTATTTGATGATATTGCAACCAACCTGTTAACTTATCAGTCATTTCATCATATGGCTTCATTTTTAACTCATTATCCATTTCTGTTAGCAACTCCCTATATGTAGGCCAGCCAGTTACCTTTCATGTTTAATCTTTTAACTGATATTGCTTGTACTGGTGATATCCACCATGGTGTTTTCCACTCTAATAGATCTTTGTATCTTGTCCATACCTCATAAAGTGGTTTTCTTATAGTGTAGTACAAAAAACCTCTATGAACTTTAAATTTGTCATACCATAGATATACATGCCACTCAAATCTGTTACCACAACCTTCTAAATCCAATACATCCTGTATTTTCTAATTTCTAATTTCATCCAATCCCTTAGCCAGGTCAGGCAGGACGCTTCATAGTATATCTTTAAGTCTTTTTTTATCCTGTCTGCTAACTTTCAACTGTCCATGTTACTACCACCTCCCTGACAAAATGTGAGGCAATTTAGGCAAAAATTGGTAGGGGGACAGGCATACTCAACTTGGACAGTCCAGAAATCTCCTTGCTTGATCATTATTTTTTGGTTCATGGAGTGTCACTTTGGTGCCTGTTGACCTGCAGTGTCTTTGTGCCTTGTTGCAGTCAGTGTGATCAACGTCCTCAGAACAATTGCCTTGCCATGTAACAATGGGGCAACAAAACAGCCATTTCCTGCTGCTTGCAAGAGGTCCTCTCATTTCCTAAATAGTTTATCACCTTTGCCTTGTGTGGATAAGAGTTCCCCACCACCACCACCACACACACACACCCCAAACTAAAGATTCTCAAACTGCCCATATGGGAACATAGGTGCCAGCTCCTAGTAGCTGTGGTCACTCTGCCCCCCCATACAATATTTGAGAGGCCAGGGGCCCCAAAGCTAATAGGCATTGCCATTCAAATGGGATGTATACACCGCACCATGTGATTGATTAGCAGGGCTTACCTGCCCCCCCTTCAATATTTTATTCAAGTTGGCACCCCTGTATGGGAGTGTTTGGACTGTTTATTCAAAACAGTCCTTCAGGATTCAGTTTTCTTCCAAAGCAAGGCAGCCTGTAGGGGCTCGAGTGCTTGATTTGATTTGGGAGGAGGTCTGAAGGTGGCAATTTTAGTAGACTGGTATTTGCTGCAATCCTGAGACATATGGGGAATTTAACACTCAGCACAGGGACTTTCTGCCACTGTGGATTCCATAATCTTGTATTTAGAGGTATACTCTGTCTGAACATGGAGGATCCTTTTAGCTATCATGGCATATAGGAGGAGTTTGTGTGGGTGGAATAAAAGGAAGATATTATGGGCATGGGATGGCAGGGTGGGTGCAAGGGGCGTATTTGTAGACCCCCCACTTTCTCAGGGCATAGGAGAGCTGACTTATACCACTGGTGCATCTGCTTCAGTATTGGCAACACTTTAAATCACTCCTCGCTAGCCAAATCCAGCACTTGGGACTCATCCACACTTCTGCTTATACCATGTTTTCTAGGCATGAGTCCACTGTTTACCTCGGAATCATAACAAACATCAACTGAGTTTACTGTTCTGATTCAGCTGTAAACAGTGGGTTTTCCTGGAAAAAGTGGGGGGTGGGGTGGCAAATGAAAAGCCCATTGGACCCCTGCATAGAAAGTACGGAACAAGTGGAATAAAACAGGGACCAAACAGAAGGGTGGATGAAATATACTCAGAGTCAAGTGTGAATTTCATGCTCTTTATTCAGCTCATAGTAGTGAGGAGGAATGCAGTTCCCCCAAAACGTTTGCTTTATATACACTATTTACACAATGGGCCCCACGTGATTGGCTAATTCCGGGATACTCCTGTATGCCAATCGGAGTGTGGATTCACTTCCACCTGGAGCTGGATTGGGTGGCTCCTGCAGACCAGTCAGACTGCTGCAATCTCAATCCTATTGTTCTGGGACCAATCAGACTGCTGCATTTTGTATCCTATTCAACTTAGTACATAACAGTGGAAGAGTCAGTTACAAGCAAAAGCCTGGTGCTCCACTGACCTGCCTGCAGCCTGGCTGCACTTTTAAATGTTCAAAAATCAAGAATACTAAAATAATGTTTTGCAAAGAAGGGAAGACCCAAATTAGAGCAGCGACTCCCGTCTCTGATGCTAACTTTTGTGATTCACTCTCAGCCGCAACCTCAGGTAAACCTACACACCAGGGATACATCACAACATTTTGTTGCAGGGTCCCTGCTTGCTCTGAACTAATTGCCAGAGTTCTGCCACATATTAAACCCAAAATGAATTGAAAAGTCATTAGGCTGGATATTAGTGAAAGGAAGGGGAGGCTTGCGGTCTAGGGAGGATGAAACAGAAGCTAAGAATTCACAGCTAGCAGAGGCGATGTATGCATAATTCATGCTTTTATTACAAGAGATGTTAATATTTGTTCCTTTAATTTACTGAGTTCAGCCTGTTCTACTGAGTTAAGTACAGGGCATTGTACTGAAGGTCAAGTGAGATGCTGGCATTTGATACCCTGGCATTAAAACTTCCCTTCCACTATTGTAACAAGGGTGCTTTTTGGAGCATATTGGCCTGTGATAAGTACCAATTAAAGTATGGGAAGTTAGCTTCCCCACGGCCACACCCTGATATCTGGGGGCTTCAAGGCTGACATAATAGCAAAGATTGAAAGTGCTGAGTTTAGGGAGCGGGTTGGGAAGTCTGATCCAGGCAGTGCTCAGCCTATCTTGCTGTATGCATAAAAATGTAAGGTGTCATCATGCTCTGCAGTTTGTGTGGCCCCCAATAGACAGCCATGCCAACTGTAGCATGAGCAATAGCCAAATGGCCCAAGCAAGTTGTTTAATGAAGGGGGGCAGCAAAGTTTAATGCAAGGTGGAGGCCCTTCCCACAGCTGTTTATCAAACTGCTCTGAGAAGTGCTTCACCCTCTTTCAAAATGGGGTAGTTGGAGTGATAGACAAGGGGGTTGAGAAAGGAGGGGAGGGGTTTTGCGAGACAGATAAGTGAGTGAGTGACTGGGTGCAATGGACTGGTTTGATGCAGAGGAATTGTGGGAGGCACCAGTTGAGGAACCCCCAAGGGAAGAAGGCTCAGAATCAAGGGGTCAACAGGAGAAGAGGGAGAAGACTGGGAGGAGGAGGTGTTAGAAGCTGAATAGGTAACAGGGCTTAGTGAGCAGAGAGAGTCTGTGGCAAAGTGAAGTCCAGAATCAGAGGCAGAAGCTGAAGCAGGAGAGCAGGAGGTCCAGAGACAGGGATAAGTCATGCTGGTACAGAGTCATGGGTGTCTCCCCCTCCTGCTGCAAAAAGATCCCCTCCCCACTTGTCTCCCAAAACCAGAAGAGGCATGAAAAGGGTGGAGGAGAGGTTGGTGGTATGCAGGCTTAATCTCCGATTGCTTGAAAAAGGCCCTGAAGAGGAGGGGACTTAGACAGCTGTGAGTTGGAAGGGACCTTTAGCAACTGCTTCATGGGGGCAAGACCTCTTGGTGATGATTGATGTGCTCATTAGATGTGACACTCCTGTGTTGACTGTGGTTTTGCTAATAAAGAGTTAACTCCAACTTACATGTTGTGATGTACTGCTGGCTTGCTCTTGTGAGTGGGTGGGGTGTGAGGGATAAAGGAAGGGTGTTTGGTTAGGTGTGGGAGAAGGGTAAAGGGATAGACATGGTTGATGAGTAGAGCAAGCAGGGGTGGTGGTCCCTAGTACAAAAAAATATTGTTATGAGTTGTGAGTTGCAAGCAGAATTGTGTTTAGCATTGCAGTTGTGGGATGATGTAAGGTAGAGAAAATAGTTGCAGTCTGTAAAACGCGGCAAGCTGAAGGGAGGCTGAGCCATGGCAAGTGTGTTTTTGTATCCATGGCTGATGTGTCTATGTGAGAAGCAAGACCCTCTTGGGGTGTGAATGCTGTGAACTCTGCCATCATAGGCTCTGGATGTATATACATGTACCAATAAATCATATATAATAAAGGCACAGTCTCCACTGTGCCTCATTTCCAAAGGAAACATGAACCCCTTATGCATGGACCCTTGGAATCTCACATTACTCAGAGATTGGTGTGGCAGATAGCAATGTATAATCTTGTTCAGAGTCAGTGTGGTATAGCAGTGAGAGTGTCCAACTAAGACCTGGGAAACCAGGGTTCGAATCCCCACACAGTCATGAAGCTCACTAGGTGACCTCTCTGCCTAACCTACCTCACAGGGTTGTTGTGGGGATTAAATGAGAAGCAGGAGAACCACATGCACTACCTTGAGCTCCTTGGAGGGGAAAAATGCTGGGATATAAACACAATGAATGAATAAATAATAAATAATATACCACAAGGTGAAGAATTGCTGTTCAGAGAGAAGGTGAATTTCATAAGGTCCGAATGTAGATTGTGCACTACGCATGTGAACTTAGTCGACACGTGCAGAATATATGCGTTTTCTACACTTCTTAAAATGCACTCTGTGAATTTTCTTAGTGCAGAATAGGTGATGGGAAGTGCTTTGTTGTTTTTACAAAGAAAAAAACCCTCAGCAATCACCACCTTGAGTCTTAATTCTCGTTCCATCTTTCACATGGACTGCAAGCAATACAGAAGCCGACAGGAACAAACTGTGTGGGAGATCACGAACACACGAACATTCAGCATCCTGGTACCTGGTATGTGAAGAGAGCGAGCTGTGTCACCCACATAAAATGCTCTGAAAGCTATTTAGCGTGTTGGATTTTGAACAGGGGAAACACTGCTGTGTGGGTTTCTCTCCCCCCCCCCCCGTTAATGGGAAATATTTCCATTCCTGTTTTGTCTTCAAAAAGCTCTTTCATTTATCTGCTCCCCCTCCCATCTTTTTACTCTCTTTCTCCAGTAAACGTGGCTGTTTCACTTTCACAGCCCTCACAAGAATATATCTGGCAGGTCTGAACAGCAGCTTTGTAATTGAGCCTTAATAAACCCTCATCAATGTATTTCAGTTCCCTTGGAGTTTTTACTACTTCAATAGATCCCCTTCTGCTCTGACGGCAGCATTGTCCTGCAACTTTCAGCTGGAGCTAATAATGACCTCTCTACCTGGCTTCCTTCTTCTTAGTAAGTGTCTGGCTGTGCCAGGTTTGGGAAGAATTATTATTCTTTCCTTCCGCTGCATACCTGGAAATAGGGGGTTGGGGTTAATTGTTTATTGTTGCTGCTCAGATGCTGCCATTGATTAGGGCTCTGGCTTTCTGCAGCCAGGCCACCCCTCTGGCTGTAATTATGTGTCTGCTTCTGACATAGAGAGGGTGATGGATTAGGAGAGAACTGAATGGGCATCTTTTGTGTAGCATTGTGGGCTACCTGGGCCAGTTAAACATACACAGGTTGCAGCAAGTGCCTTGAAAGCAACTTCCTTGCTGTAGTCAGTTGCCCATCTCTGGAAGGGCTGAGCTCTTTTTCAAACACAGCACTGCAGCTGAACTCTTCCTTTTGAACACAGCAATGACCAAAAGCAGGATGAATTAAACCATGACTAAAATTGTGTCACCTGTGTCTGCAATTGAAGTCTCTCTGGCTACAATGTCCACAGCTGGAGGCAGTAATGCTTCCAAATACCAGTTGCTGGAAACCACAAGAAAGGAGAATGCTCTAGTGTTCTGGTCTTGTCTGGGGACTTTCCTGAGGCATCTGGTTGGCCACTCTGAGAACATGCTGCTGGGCTAGATGACAGAAGGAGATTCCCTTCCCCCCCCCTATACCCTCTTTCACCATACCATGTATAATTTATATAGCATATAATCCCATCATGTGTCCCTCTGACCCATTTTTAGAGGGGGGGAACCTTTTAGTTTAGGGGGGGGGGTAAAGGTTGTTGTGTCTCTTAAGGAAATAACATGCAATACACCCAAAGTCTAGTTTTTCTTTCTTTTCTCGGTTTGCTTATTTTGCATGACAGCCAACACAGCCCTCTCAAATTAGACTTACAGTTGAAGTATATTGGCCAAAATTCAGTCCCCAGGACAGCATGTGTCTGGACCCCTTGCTTTTATTTATAGTTCTCCTGCTTCATGCCAAGATGTGTTTAATGGACCTGAACACTTCCATTTAGGGCAGTGGCCTATTTTTGGCCTTCCTTTTCAAAATTGGCTTGGGAGATCTGCCTGCCATAGGTAGAATTCCAGAGGGGTGGCAGGCATGTTCAGTCTGCTGCTGTAGAAACAGCAGAAGGTCTTGGAAGACCAGCGGAAGGTTTCCTGGACCAGATAGAGCTCTTGACATGAGTAAAACCAGAGAGGTCCTCTTCAAATTATGCATGGCTCCTCGGCTAATCTGCAGAAGTTGTGTGCTGAACATAGCTCCTCAGCCAGGGATGGAGACCCATCAGAAGCATGATAGACCTTTTGATCACTGCCTTCCTGGGACTGCAAAAAGGAGGAGGTGGGATCGTTGAGTGTCAGCTGGGAGATGTGGCTTGTGGGCTGCATCCGGCTTGGTAGGATGGAATGCTCATGTGTGATCCAGCCCTGGCTCTGCTCTGATTGCTGCAAAAATGAGGGTGCCTCTGTCTTTCCTTTGCAGAATGCTGACCTTGAGTATGAGTTGGATGTTCTTGCAAAGATCCCGTTGCCTCTTGCCCATTGGTCCTCTCAAGCCACGGGGTCCTGCCTTCACGGTATCCCGGAAGAACTCCGCTGTGGCTTCTACAAGCTTTCATCCACTATGGAAGGCCAAGTACCTTGGAGGCCCTGGTGCCATGAGATCCAGTTATTGCCTTGGACCTTATTCCCAATGAAAAAGGGATTAACAATGAGGGGCTCTTAAGGAGAGGGGGCAATTACTGGCATGAATAATGAGTGCCACTAATGGGGCTGGGGTTCTTGTTGGCCTTACAACAGTGTCAGTCCCACTGGACTTTAGCCCACATAGTGGCCTGATGTCTGGGCCACTGAGCCACAATTTGACTCTGAATCAGACTTCACCAACGTCCGATCCTCTGAATGTCTCTGAGGGGGCAGCAGCCCCTCGGAAGTCCATCGGGGACAAGAACTGGCCTGCCCTCCTCATCCTGATCATTATCCTACTGACCATTGGAGGGAACATTCTGGTCATCATGGCAGTCTCCTTGGAGAAGAAGCTCCAAAATGCCACCAACTACTTCCTGATGTCCTTGGCAGTGGCGGACATGTTGGTGGGCATCCTTGTCATGCCAGTTTCCCTCATCACCATTCTTTACGGTAAGTCATTGCCTTTGTTCAAGTTGAAGCCAGATGGAGTGGGAGGACATAGCCCTTAACTGGACAGCAGGTGGGTTTTTAAAGCCTTTTCTGACTCCTCTGATTTCTGCAGGTAAAGACTTGCTCTGTGCAGGCAGCAATGGTTATTCCTGCTTCACAGAAGCCCTGATGAAGTTCTTAACTGAAGCACATTGAGCCTAATAAATTAGAGCAGGAGTAGCCAATTTGGGTGTGTGAGGTGTTAGGGGAGGGGTAGTGCCTTTTGTGGGGGACACATTGAGTGGATGAGACCACTAATGGGTCCAACAATCAAGAAGGCGCTTTCTGCACTTACTGTAGAGGGAAGTGAGGGGCAGATGGGACTCATCAACCTGGAAAGGTACCTCATCTAGGAGAAGGAAAGCTGTAATCCTAAACCTCCACAGGCTTGTGGCATACCTTCAGGAGAAGAAAAGGCTCAGGAGTAAACCCTACACAAATCCAGAGTGGAGTCCCTAAGACAGTTGGATGGCACCTTCTGGCAACTCCTGCAGCCAAGCTGGTGCCAAATGTATTGCTCTGCTTTTCTTTGGACAACCTCAGTGAGAGTGAGAGGGGGGTCTTGTCATCTCGGCAGCCCAGGATCACCATACAGATTGCCCAGGCTTGCACCCTCGGGAGGTCACTTTGGTGCCACTGACACAGCAGTTTGACTTCACCCCTGGAGTTGCACTCCATTGTTTCTTGAGACATATGGATCCTAACAAGTCAATGTGGTTCCCTTAAAGTGATGTTGGAGTACATCCTTGACCATTGGCCTTCTTGCTGGGGTTAATGGGAGTTGCAATAAAGCAGCATCTCAAGAGCTAAGGGGGAGTCACTCCTTCATTTCTTCTCTAGGTGGGCTGCAGGAGGTGCTAATATGTGCGATGCTGGGCAGCAGGTAAAAGTTGCTTCTCAGTGTGGAAGCTCCCTGTAGCTAGGAAGCCGGCCCATCAAAGAGAAAGGCTTTAACTAGTTATTTTACTTGCAATGAAAGATAGTTTGGGCTGGTTTTCTTAACCTAGGTGAACATTGCTGAATGTGATCACTACTGGATCAGGCCAATGCCCCATCTATTCCAGCATCCTTTTCTCACAGTGGCCAACCAGAAGCCCATGAGCATGACTTGAGGGCAACAGCACTCTCCCCTCTTGTGATTCAAAGTATAACGCCTCTGGCAGCAGGGGCAAAACAGCCACCAGGGCTAGAGTCTGAAGTGCACTCTGCCACCTCAGAACTCTCCCACCCCTTTCCTCTGCATGCATCAACTCAGCCCACACCTCTTGGGTAGCATCCTGGCCTGATACCTCTGAGGCTGGCTGACTATTGGCTAGAGACTATTGGGGCTAGGAAGCAGGAAGACAATGAGACCAACTGCAAGTGAAGCCGGAGCAAAACGACAGGCAAGAGCCACCCACTGACCCGCTGTAAGTAAGGAGGCAGGTGGGGCAGGCTAAGATGGGTGGGGCAGTACCCCCTTTGCCTTAATGGACCAGCCTCCAATAGGATGACCTTGACATCTTGCTATGAACCAAATGGAAAGTGCACAATGAAGCAGGGTGGGGAGGAGAGTGGTTTGAATGTCTCTAAAGACACAGAATGTCTTGAGAGGTGGAATTTTTTTTTTTTTTAAACTGAGTTATGTCAGGATTTGTGGGGTGGGGGAGTATTTCTGCTATAAATCACACTGTGCCTTCTTTAGCGTTTCTGCTGATCGGTGCTGCCCTCTAGCATTCCTCAGAATTACAGCAGACTGTTGATTTCACTGCTGTGGTCTTAGAATCCTGGAAGGTGTGCTGTCCCTCAGGGGAGCAGGCAATAGCTTCCTGGCAGAATATGCTGCTTTATGTGTGTCTGGTCCCTGATTCAATTCCCCCCCCCCCAGCACTCCCAGCTTAAAGGCTCTTCAACAGCAGAGCCATAGAAAGTTCCCCACCTTTTCTGGGCACAGCTCTCCGGGTTCTCGGGTAGAGTGGACATTGCTGGAGGAGATGGGCCAAGGGTTTGGTTAAATATAAGGAAGCTTCGTATCTGCGTGTTGATGCCTCCGGGTAGTTCAGTTGGCCCTGGTCACAGGGTTGACATCAAGATAGGCATGGAAATGGAAATACAACAGGAAATGGAATGTGAATATGCAGAACTGGACATGAACTAAAGGATATACAATAAAAAAACACAATTATGGAATATTATCCCAGTATGTGATCACAGTGGAGAGATTTTAAAATGGACATGGAGGGAAGAATTTACTATCACTCAGTGTGGAGTTACAGTGGTGGGAATTAATGAAGGTAAAGTTAATATTAAAGGGGAAATATGGTTGACATTTACCAATAATAACAACAATTTGGGAACCCCTCTTGGACTTTTCATGGGAAAAAGAAATGAATGATTCTAAAACACATTGACTTGAAAGAAATATTGTTTAATAGAAATTGGAGAAGATGGGTGTTAGCATGGACTGAATGTCTTAAATAATCCTCTTTTTTTGTTCGTTTGTTTAATGTAACTAGCAGATGGAAAATTGGAAGGACTTTTTGGTAGCTTTCCCTAATGTTTCTTTTTCTTTTTGTCGTTTTATTTTCTTTCTTTCTTTCTTTCTTTCTTTCTTTCTCTCCTTCTCTCTTTCTCTTTCTTTTCTCTTTTTTCTTCTTATTGTTCCTTTCATTCTTTTCTCTTTTTTGTTTCTTTTCTTTCTCTGAAGTCCATGTCTGTGGGCTTTATTAAGGTCCAGAGTATATATTCACGAGGATAGTAAATAGTTGATGAAGGACCCTGGGTGAGAGACATGGAAATGTCAGCCTCCAAGTGAGAGCTGGGAGGAGTTACTATCTTCTGTAGGTGGGGAGGGCTAAGAATTACTTTTAAGAGAGGACTCTGTATTCTACTTGCATTTTTGTAGCAGCAATTTTATTGTATTATGAAAACTTCAATTAAAAAATCTCATTCACAAAGGATGATGAGGGTTCTATTCAAGATAGGCATCCCTGACCACTTGCCAAAGCCCACAGTGTCCTCCAAGGAGACCACCATCAACCCCCAGAGCCTCCTTGCTGTGCCATCACTGCCTGTTCACATGCCCTCTTCTAAGCATGCAAGCAGGAACATGGGTGAGGAGAGAGCAGCAGCCTTCACTTATTTTGCACTCTCCTCAGGAAACAGGCCATAGGGTGCCAGCAGGGCTCACTGAGGAGGGCCTCCTACTGAGGGCATTGTGTTTAGGAGCTCTCTTCAACCTAGGATCAAGTGTGCTGTTGTGTGGGTGCTAGAGGTTCCTAGGGCAGTGTTTTTCAACCACTGTTCCGCGGCACACTAGTGTGCCGCGAGATGTTGCCTGGTGTGCCGTGGGAAAAATTCCAGCCAGAATATCAGCTTTGTGTTAAGCCAAACAGGCCCTGGTTGCACACTGAATAAAGTATTTTATAATTTTTCATATTTCTGTTTACTTACTATTTCATAATAAAGTAATTATAAAATACTTTCTTTGTGTTTATTTGATTCCTATTAAAAAGAATTACTTTATATATAGTCAATATAGGCACAGAGTTAATTTTTTTAAACATTTTCTAATGGTGGTGTGCCTCGTGATTTTTTTCATGAAACAAGTGTGCCTTTGCCCAAAAAAGGTTGAAAAACACTGTCCTAGGGAAGGCAGGCAATATTGAGTCAGAGAGAGCATGCAGCTTGGACAGCTCCCAGAGAAAGTGCACAGGACCCTGGACAGCTCCAAGGCGTCCTGCTCAGGCTATTGTAGCCAACCAAAGCCTTGGGTAGGCTGGATGGAAGAGTTGGCTGGCCCTGGCCTTGATTCATTGCTTTTGCCTTCTTTACTAAGATTGACACATCTTCTGAGCCAGAGCATGGTGGTAGGGCTGTGTTCTCCAGCCAGGAGGGGTTTGAGTACAATTATGGCGGTCATCTCTCTGAGGAAATAGCTGGACCTCATATGAATCTCCCTGCTGTGCAGTGCAAAGTCCCTGGACCGTGGTTCACAACACCAGCACAGTCCAGTTAATGAGCCTGTTCTGCTCTGGCCATGAACTCTTGCACTCCAGGACTCATCATGAAATTCTTTCCCTCCTCCCCTTAGCTAACCTCCTTTGGCAGGGTGCCACATGGAGCGATCTCACTCTGATCTGCACACTGCCAAGCTCTCAATGGAATGCAGCCTCCCAACCCCTTTTGGCCAGCATCCAAAGCACCACACAAACTTGGTTCCCACTCGCCCTGCAGAACACTGAGCATGCCTTTCTATAAGCACCCCACCCCACCCCACCCCACCCCCACACACCAATGCACCCTGGTGCTGTGCTTTGAAATTTGGGGAGGTGGTGATGTTTAAAAAGTCAGCTTTTGACATGGTCTGGACATTTAATGTTCCAATGAAATAAGTCCTCCACCCCACCCCACCCCAAAAACTCCAGGCTACTGCTTTGCAAGGGGTGGGCGATGTACTTACTTACTGTGGTGCTTAGGATCCCAGCTGCTGCTGGAACAACCCACACTTCTCCCTAGGGAGAGCCCAGCAGGCTTAAGGAGTTTGGATACTGCTTTATGATCCCTATTGTTCCCAAGAATGCCACCCCAAGAAGGAACACCAACGCTCCTGCCCACATGGGGACTATAAAACCCACAGCTCCAAAGCATGAACCACATACAGAAAATTACACAGATGTGCCCCCCACCAACCTTTATCCAAACTACAATTCACCCTTAAGAGAAAAAACAACTTTAGGAACCTTTGGAGTGTTCTGCAGGTATAGGTGTTGGATGCAATGAAAGAATATGGGCCTGTGCCATTGCTGATGCTGCTCACAAACCCAACTGCTGTTCCCCCAATATTAACTTTCCCCTTGCCACCCCATGCACCTACTAAGCTCACTTTCCTCATTCCCAGTGCCATTTCCTCATGCAAATACAGAATTGTGACGTGGCACCACAGATCCTCCAAGGGGGACTGCATGGTGACAGCCTTACATTTTTATGTATACAGTGGTACCTCTGGATGCAAACAGGATCTGTTCCGGAGCCCCATTCACATCCTGAGCAGAACGCAACCCACAGCCCCGCTTCTGCGCAGGCACGAGTCATGATTCGGCACTTCTGCACATGCACGTGACGTCATTTGATGCGTCTGTGCATGCGCAAATTGCTGAACCTGGAAGTAACCTGTTACGGTACTTCCGGGTTCGTTGCATTCGTAACCCGCGCTGTTCACAACCCGCAGCGATCATATCTAGAGGTATGACTGTATAGGAAGAGAAGGGTGGGGTCTCACTGGAGGTCACAGGCTTTGTCTTAGGTGCAGGGGTGGGGCGCCTCCACCATGCAGGCTTAACAGGCCTCCTCCTTTGGCCCGCAAGGCCATTTCCCTAAGGCTGTACTCACCTGCCCGCCACCTGACATCATATGTCACACAGCCAATCCCTGCAGAAAGCAGGGCTGAAATCTTCATCTGTCAGTTGTTGTGTGGAGAGTTCAGTCCTGCTTTCAGTGCAAGCCCCCTCCTAAACATATGTTTAGATCCTATCTGGACATCCACTGCAGCAAGGAAAAACACTTTGCACGTGCTCAAGAGTGTCACTGTCATTTGCATGTGTGTGCCCATGTTCAAAATGAGACACGCTATTGTTTATTTATTTCATAGAATTTATATATCACTTGCTTGTTAAAAACAAAAAACAAAAACCAACAACCTCAAAATGGTTTACAAAACCAACAAAAATCATTAGTAAAAGCAATTAAAAGCAATTACAATGTTCAAAATTAAAACTAGGAATAAACTAAAGACACATTGGTATTCTAGATATCTACGCAGGCTCGTCTAAACAAAAATGTGCCAAAAAGAGTACAGTGAAGGTTTCTTCCTGATGTCAATAGGCAGGGAGTTCCAAAGTGTAGGTGCTGTCACACTAAGAGATCAATTTCTTACAGATGTGGAATGGATATTATGTGACACCTGTAGCGGTGCCAATTCCACTAAGTGAAGCAGCCAATTGGGCACATGTGGGGGTAAGGAGATCTCGTAGGTGAACTGGTCCCAAGTTGTTAACGGCTTCATATGCTAATAGAAGCATCTGGAATGGGGCCCAGTAGCAAAGCAGCAACCAGTGTAGATATCTGAGCACAGGTGTTAACAGGGCCTTCCTCCTGTCAGCTGTCATGCTGCAGCATTCTGCACAAACTGCAGGTATGAGGGAAGCCCCATATAGAGGGTACTGCAGTAATCCAGTCTCAAAGGAACCAGCACAGGAACTACGGTGGATAAACTTTCCCAGTTCAGTATGGTGGCCTGGGACAAACCCATTAGAAGCAGAGACCTGTAAAACAACAGCAGCAGTAATAAATCCTAAGCAAGCCCTTTGATACCTGTAAATCATATTTTCTCTGAAGCAAAATGCATTTGGTCCAACATCTGCTCTAAAGGAAATTGCCACCCAACCTCCCACTTTGAATAACAGCCTCTTAATTCCGATGGAGGCATTAAGAGGCCCCTTAATGCCCATTGTGCCTTGAAGTATTCATGCACCTGGGCTTATGTGGCTGGCTGCTGGCGCATCTCCGTTTGTGTGGAAGACTGAACATTGGAAATTGCGTCTCTGAGTTGCTTCTAAAAGGGTCTCAGGTCACAGGTGATTAAAAAGGCTTTTCTCTGCCTTGAGGCCCTGGAGAACAATTATGAACCTGGATAAATACTGGGGTGGAAAAGACTCATGAGTGTGGCTCTTTCAAGTCTCTCTATCTGGCCCCCAGATCTCTCTGCAGGCTGCATACCCTCTGTCCAGCCTTGCACCTCCCTTGAGTGGTTTTGCCTGACTGGGATGTGTCTTTGAGCTTCGATCATGCCTCTTGCTCTCCCGAACAGAGGGTAGAAAGATGTGTGTGCAGAAGCTAGCCTATTGTAGAAGTGTAAAAATTGCATTCATTCATCCAGCCACTTTGGCCTCTGGCCCTGCTCACCATTGGCATGCAGCCTCTGATGGTTGCTAAGAAGGGAACATGGCCATCAGGCTGAAAAAGTTCCCCCAGGTTCCAGAGGTTGAACTTGGGACCTTCTGCTTTCAAAATGGATGCTCTGCCACAGAGCTTTAGCAGTCAGGGTGAACCCATGTCCAACAGTTGCACATGACAAGGATTTTGGCCCCTGAAACTTTTCCTGGGAAGCAGCTTGTCTTTCAGAGCTGAATCTCACCTTTCGAAAGCTGCTTTTCATTTTATCGAATTCCCCCCTGCACACATATTTTCTTCACCATTTCCCCACATCTCCTCCTCACCATTCCCACCCCCGCCTCTGGCACTTTTCTCTCTCTATCAAATCAGTATAGAAAAACCAGAAGACATCATTTCACATAGAAACCCCTCACACCCTGTGAGCAGGCTTTTGAAGGTGAAGGCCATGGTATTTCTGTTGGGAACAGCTGGAGGAAATGTTCAGAGCTGAAACAAAATGAAAGGCTCCTGCTGGAATCTTTGGGTCATGCTGCTAGGCTTTGAAACAGGAGGGTGCTGAAGGGAATGGGGTGGGGATTGCAGTGGCCTCGTTTCTCCAAACCTCTCCCTTCTCCTCCTCCTCCAGCACAAGCCCTCAAGCCGCAATGCTGCTGGTGCTGAAGGAGAATGACCATAGCATTTCAGCTCTCTGAGTTGCGACATTTTAAATGCTGCCATGTTGTGTATGGGGTGTTAGGAGAGGGGTAGTTCCTCTTGTGGGGGACACATCATGCCCCTTCTGGGGGAGTTTGTCACCTTTGGTTTCCCCCCCCCCCTGCACTCAGCTCTCAGCTGGGGCTCTCAGAAGCTGTCATCATGAGACAGCAGCCACACCCTGGAAAATGGCTTTGAGTGACTGGGTAAACCAGGTGAGGGGAGCTGATGGGTCTCAAACCCTGGTGAGCTAGGAACTTCCCCTGCATGCAAGACAGGCTCCGGCGGATGGGGCAGATGGGACCAATAATGGGGCCAACGGTTAAGGAGGTGGTTCCTGCATCTGCTGGAAAGGGAAGTGAGGGGCAGGTGGGGCTCGTCTTAGGAGAAGGAAAGCTCTGGTCCTAAACCTCCACTGCCTTGTGGGATATCTTTGGGAGAAGAAAAGCCTAAGAGACTCCAGCCTGAAACCCAGGGGCCCACTACCAGTCAGTGTAGATGACACTGTGCTGGAGCCTGGATGAACTGACAGCTGTGTATGCACTATTCACAGTTGCCCATGACGCTTGTCCTCTGAAGTTAGAATCCCAAAGAGGCATCCTGCTGAACCAGTCAAACCAGTTCCTTTGGTCCTAGCTGCTCAGCTAAGGACCCACCATCAACATCTTAAAGAGGTTGTTCTTCTGCCATAGGGGCAAATGAGTGGGCCTTTTCACACCTCACCTGGCTGGATGCCACATTGTCCTAAGATTGAGAACCATGTGTGCATGTAGGTTTTGGCTATTGGGATCTGGATACATAGAGGCTTGCCATACTCTGTGCGGGACCCAAAAAGCTATAACCTGGGGATATCCCTGGGAACCTAATGAGGAAGAAAAGATCTGTTCTGTGTCAGTTCTATGAGACACTCCATCCTAAGCTTAGGTTGTAAATAGGTATAAATAAAATAATATACCCTAAAGACACCACAGTCTCCATTAACCTTCATTCCTGGGAAATCACCAAATCCTTGGTAAGTGCCTGGTATCTCTGAAATCTCTCACCACTTGGGAGATTGGTGTGTGTGTGTGTGTGTGTGTGTGTGTGTGTGTGTCACTCTCAAAGTGCCTTCTATACAATATCTAAGTGCAAATAAATCTACAAAACTCACACCAAATAAAAGTAAATATCATTAGTATTCTAGATATCTATGCAGGCTCGTCTAAACAAAAATGTGCCAAAAAGAGTACAGTGAAGGTTTCTTCCTGATGTCAATAGGCAGGGAGTTCCAAAGTATAGGTGTTGTCACACTAAGAGATCAATTTCTTACAGATGTGGAATGGATATTATGTGACACCTGTAGTGGTGCCAATTCCACTAAGTGAAGCAGCCAAATGGGCTAGCACTGGTTGGCACAACATCCTCCCTCCCTTCCTTTAAAAAGAAGATTGTAGCCAAAGGCTGGGTACATACATGGTTGCAGATGCTGGTTTTGTTATTCTTACTTTAAGAACTTTTTAGCTTTTTCTACAACGGGATGGGGCTTATTCCCCAATAAATGTGATTAGCATCTGAAGCAAACCTGATTTTCTTCCTTTAGTCATGATGGTGCTATGATTTGTATGAGATTAAAATGCAAAAGTGCACATACCTTTCTTTTAAAAAACAAAAATCTGGATTGGCAAGCTGTTTTTATTTTATTTGTTCTTGATCCTTTTGCTGTGACATACCTGGAATGTCAAAGTGGGGACAGGCTGGATGAAAGGAGAGGCATGCCAATTGTGGGCTTCAGAAATGAAGTAATGCATATCCCACACCCTCTGTGGGGCCATTAAAGTCCAGGGTCTAAAATTACTTTCCTACAAAACTATTAATAAGCAAGAATGCTTAACAGAGAGAGAGTTTTCCCCCTCCCTGACATAAAAGTGTGCCTCTCTGAACATCTTCCTTTATGTAAGGGGGTGGGGAGCTTGCTTCCCCACTTGAAAACCATTATCCTGGAGAATGTATTTTGCTCCTAGTGGTGCTCCACTTTGCACAAGTTGAGTCTAATGAAGTCAATTAAGCATTTTTCGCATCAAGCATTTGCTCGGACACCCTGTTCTTCTCAAAAGCCTCTCCCTCCCCTTTTCTAATATGTTAACATAAATTGTGTCAGTCCGTGCCATGAGCCTATTACATCAGCAGCCCAAGTCAATTAAGTCACTGCCCTCCGCAACGTTTATCAGTTAACCTTCTCTTCTTCTTCTTCTTCTTCTTCTTCTTCTTCTTCTTCTTCTTCTTTGGTAATGTCTTGCACTAATGGACAACTTGCATCTGACATCCTTTAATGTTTTCTGTAGCGTGCAATTCCTGAAGGACTAATTAAATAAGGATGTTAATTAATAGATGGCGAGGTACAGAGAGCAGCAGATAAAAAATAACTGATGGCTTACACAGTTGGAGTCACGTTTGACAATTGTATTAGGAAATGAACCATTGGCAAGAACTGAACAGGGAATCTCTTGACCAGGTTGTGGATTCAGCACTCTTGTTAGGAAGGGGTATCTTGGGCATGCTTGCCAAATTCAGCCTTTCACAATTTTCACATGTTACAGAGGGCAAACCCAGGTTGCCCATCATCAGTCAATCCTCATTCCCCTGAGGAGCATTCAGGTGCTTGGCACATTCAGCTGCTACAATTTTAAGCAGCTTAAGGCGGGCCATGATAAATGTTAGGTGCCAAGAGGCATTGAAGCAGGAGTGAGAGGACATGTGTTTTCTACACACATGTTCTTGGACTCCAACTCCAAACACCCCCACCCAGCATGGCCAGTAGTCAGGGATGATGGGATTTGCATGCTGGTAGCTGGTTTCCCTCCTTCATGGATCACTGCCTTGTCATGGCAAAGGGGCTTGAATAACTCAGGGAAACTATGAGCTATGCCATGCTGGGCCACCCAAGATGGACAGGTCATAATGAAGAGTTGAGACTAAATGTGATCCACCTGGAGGAGGAACCGGCAAGCCACTCCAGTATCCCTGCCAAGAAAACTCCATGGACAAAGACAACAGGCATATAAAAGTTATGACGCTGGAAGATGAGCCCCTCAGGTCAGAAGGCGTACAATATGCTACTGAGGAAGAGTGGAGGACAAGTACAAGTAGATTCAGAGCTGATGAAGCGGCTGGGCCAAAGCCGAAAGGTCTCTCAGTTGCGGATATGCCTGGAAGCGAAAGGAAAGTCCAATGTTGTAAAGAAAAATATTGCATAGGAACCTGGAATGTAAGAACCATGAACCTTGATAAACTGGATGTGGTCAAAAATGAGATGGCAAGAATAAACATTGACATCCTTGGCATCAGTGAACTAAAATGGACAGGAATGGGTGAATTCAGTTTGGATGACTATCATATCTACTACTGTGGGAAGGAATCCCATAAAAGAAATGGAGTGGCCCTCATAATCAACAAAAGAGTGGCGAAAGCTGTACTGGGATGCAATTTCAAAAATGATAGAATGATCTCGATACGAATCCAAGGCAGACCTTTTAATATCACAGTAATCCAAGTTTATGCACCAACTACCGGTGCTGAAGAAACTGAAATTGACCAATTCTATGAAGACTTACAAAACCTTATAGAAATGACACCAAAGAAGGATGTTCTTCTCATTATAGGGGACTGGAATGTGAAAGTAGGAAGTCAAGAGATAAAAGGAACAACTGGCAAGTTTGGCCTTGGAGTTCAAAACGAAGCAGGGCAAAGGCTAATAGAGTTCTGTCAAGAGAACAAGCTGGTCATCACAAACACTCTTTTCCAACAACACAAGAGACTACTCTACACATGGACATCACCAGATGGGCAGCATCAAAATCAGATTGATTATATTCTCTGCAGCCAAAGATGGAGAAGCTCTATACAGTCAGCAAAAACAAGACCTGGAGCTGACTGTGGCTCAGACCATCAGCTTCGTATAGCAAAATTCCAGCTTAAACTGAAGAAAGTAGGAAAAACCATGAGGCCAGTAAGATACAAATCTAAATCAAATCCCTTATGAATACACAGTGGAAATGAGGAACAGGTTTTAATATTTAGATTTGGTAGATAGAGTGCCTGAAGAACTATGGATGGAGGCTCGTAACATTATACAGGAGGCAGCAACAAAAACCATCCCAATGAAAAGGAAATGCAAGAAAGCAAAGTGGCTGTCCCATGAGGCCTTACAAATAGCGGAGGAGAGAAGGCAAGCAAAATGTGAGGGAGATCGTGAAAGATACAGGAAACTGAATGCTGATTTCCAAAAAATAGCAAGTAGAGACAAGAGGGCCTTCTTAAACGAGCAATGCAAAGAAATAGAGGAAAACAACAGAATGGGAAAAACCAGAGATCTGTTCAAGAAAATTGGAGATGTGAAAGGAACATTTCGTCCAAAATTACCATAATAAAGGACAAAAGTGGGATGGAACTAACAGAAGCAAAAGACATCAAGAAGAGGTGGCAAGAATACACAGAGGAATTATACCAGAAAGATATGGAGGTCTTGTACACCCCTGGTACTGTGGTTGCTGACCTTGAGCCAGACATCCTGGAGAGTGCAGTCAAATGGGCCTTAGAAAGCACTGCTAATAACAAGGCCAGTGGAAGTGATGATATTCCAGCTGAATTATTTAAAATTTTAAAGGATGATGCTGTTAAGGTGCTACACTCAATATGCCAGCAAGTTTGGAAAACTCAGCAGTGGCCAGAGGAGTGGAGAAGATCAGTCTACATCCCAATCCCAAAGAAGGGCATTGCCAAAGATTGCTCCAACTACCGCACAATTGTTCTCATTTCACACGCTAGCAAGGTTATTCTTAAAATTCTACAAGGCAGGCTTAAGCAGTATGTGGACTCAGAACTCCCAGAAGTGCAAGCTGGATTTCGAAGGGGCAGAGAAACCAGAGACCAAATTGCAAACATGCGCTGGATTATGGAGAAAGCTAGAGAGTTCCAGAAAACATCTACCGTACTTCTGCTTCATTGACTACGCAAAAGCATTTGACTGTGTCAACCACAGCAAACTATGACAAGTTCTTAAAGAAATGGGAGAGCCGGATCACCTCATTTGTCTCCTGAGAAATCTCTATATGGGACAAAAAACCACAGTTAGAACTGGATTTGGAACAACTGATTGGTTCAAAATTGGGAAAGGAGTACGACAAGGCTGTATATTGTCTCCCTGCTTATTTAACTTATATGCAGAATTCATCATGTGAAAGGCTGGACTGGATGAATCCCAAGCCGGAATTAGATTGCCGGAAGAAATATCAACAACCTCAGATATGCTGATGACACAACCTAGATGGCAGAAAGTGAGGAGGAATTAAAGAACCTTTTAATGAGGGTGAAAGAGTAGAGCGCAAAATATGGTCTGAAGCTCAACATCAAAAAAACTAAGATCATGGCCACTGGTCCCATCACCTCCTGGCAAATAGAAGGGGAAGAAATGGAGGCAGTGAGAGATTTTACTTTCTTGGCTTCCATGATCACTGCAGATGGTGACAGCAGTCACGAAATTAAAAGATGCCTGCTTCTTGGGAGAAAAGCAATGACAAACCTAGACAGCATCTTAGAAAGCAGAGACATCACCTTGCCGACAAAGGTCCGTATAGTTAAAGCTATGGTTTTCCCAGTCGTAATGTATGGAAGTGAGACCTGGACCATAAGGAAGGCTGATCGCCGAAGAATTGATGCCTTTGAATTATGGTGCTGAAGGAGACTCTTGAGAGTCCCATGGACTGCAAAAAGATCAGACTTATCCATCCTTAAAGAAATCAGCCCTGAGTGCTCACTGGAAGGACAGATTCTGAAGCTAAGGCTCAAGTACTTTGGCCACCTCATGAGAAGAGAAAACTCCCTAGAAAAGACCCTGATGTTGGGAAAGATGGAGGGCACAAGGAGAAGGGGATGACAAAGGATGAGATGGTTGGACAGTGTTCTCGAAGCGACTAGCATGAGTTTGGCAAACTGCGGGTGGCAGTTAAAGATAGGCATGCCTGGCGCGCTCTGGTCCATGGGGTCACGAAGAGTCGGACACGACTGAATGACTTAACAACAATAACAAGCTGGTTCCCCCATTTTCAACACATGGGGAATGTGCAGACATCCAGTTTTGTTTGTTTTTTATTTGAAAGAAGTGGGTGCAGCCAAATGGGTTTTACAGCTCTGCTTCAACCTTCATTCACTTCTTGGTGTGACATATATTTCCTACCTGGAATGGGATAGTGTTGGTCTTCAGTTCCACCAATATCCACCCAGAGCTGTGTCCAGAGTTAGTTGTACAGTTAGGCAGAGTGGGCTGATTGGTAAGGAAGGGAGCACAGGTGGATTCAACCCCTTCCCAACATTCCTCTTGAGACTTTTGGTTGTTCCCCTCTGTTGGAGGACAGAGCTCTGTGTCCTGTACCCTCCAAGCAAGCCTTCCATGACCAGTGTCAAATTACAATTCAGCTGCCAGTTCAGTTGGTTTCAGTAAACTGAATGGGGAAGCACCATCATTTCCATTGCCTTAGGCAGCAAAAATTATTTTATTCATTACTCGTTTATTGCATTTCTATTCCACCTTTTCCTCAAGGAGCTCAAGGTGGTGCACATGGTTCTACTCTTCTTCAGTTAATCCCTACAACAGCCATGTGAGGTAGGTTAGGCTGAGGAGCAGTGATTGGCCCAGGGTCACCCAGTGAGCTTCATGGCCGAGTGGGGATTTGAACCCTAGTCTCCCAGTCTTTAGTTTGACACTCTAACCACTACACCACACTGGCTCTCTATGAAATTTCTCAGGTTTGGGTGCATCCAGTAATTTGAGGAATGAGAAACACCTGTGTCCACCTCCGATCTTGTTGGACTGCAACTCCCATCAGCTCTAGCCAAGATGGCCTACCGTTAGGGATGATGAGAATTGTAATCCTACACCATATTGTGCCTCTTTGGGTGCTGCTTTTGCTTAATTAGGAAAAAAAGTTAAAAGGGGGGATTGTTTCGCCTTAAATTGATTTTTTAAAGGGGGGAAATGCAACTATATTAACTGTCGCTTAAGGTTGAGTTTTATGATATTACAACGCAGCACAAATGCGTTAATAATGTTTACCCTCAGGCCTCTTGAAATTGAAATCCATGACTCAGTGAGTGTCAAACACAATTGAGTTAGCTTGGTGTGTGTGTGTGTGTGTGTGAGAGAGAGAGAGAGAGAGAGAGAGCGCAAATAAATCAAGAGAGAAAACAGTCTGGTTCACAAAGTACACTGAGCCACGGCTTATTAATCTGTGATTTGTTTGATCATCCAAACCTTCCACAGCAGCTTAACTATGGCTTATTTGTGCCAACAAACCACAATGTGAAACCTAGCTTGTTCATGGCTAACAAACCTTGGGTGGCTTTAACTATGGGGTGGTATTACTTGTGAGCACAGTGCCCTTCCTTAGCCATTAGGCCATCCCATCCCAGTGGCTGACTAAGCTGCAAAGAAATGGTGGGGGTTGAGACAACTCATGGTTTGTTAAACAAACTATAGAATGAACAAACCATGGCTTACCATTCAGTGACTTGAAGTCAAACATCAGTGTGGTACAATTGGCCATGTATTTAAAACCCAGCCTTCCCCAGCCTGATACCCACCAGATACTTTAGACACCAGCACTCATCAGTCCTTACCTTGGTCATTCTGGCTGGGTGTGAAGCCCTGGCTGGTAGGAAAGCAAGCGTTTTATCTTAGAGCATCCTTTTCCAAACTGGGGGACTCTGAACTAACATCATCCCTGCTAAAACTGGCTTGGGCTGACAGGAGTAAGAGTCAAACAAACATCTAGAGGCCAGCAGGTTGAGGAGGGCTGCTGTCACAGGAGTGTGCTAATCAGTAATCACACAGTTCAAAGTTGGAGTTAACTTATTATTAGCAAAACATGATCTTCACAGACTTGGTTGAGTGGCAGGCCCAGTGAACAGAGCAGCTCATCCCCTAGCCTTACTCCTTGAAAATCAGTTGCTGAGACTGAAAGTCCCTACCTCCTCACAGCCATCTAAGTCCACTCCTCTCCAGGGCTTTTCCCAAGCAATCGGAGATTGTATGCAGCCAACCTCTCTTCTGCCCTTTTCATGCCTCTTCTGGTTCTGGGAAACCAGGGGGGAGGGGAGCTTGTTGCAGCAGGAGGGTGAGACACCATTGTCTCTTCCTCAGCCTGACTCATCTCTGCCTCTCGACCTTCTTCCTACCCTACTTCCTCTGCCACAGACTCTCCCAGCTTACTAAATCCTATTGCCTCTTCAGCTTCCAACACCTCCTCCTCCCAGGCTTCTCAATGTTGTCCCACCACCACTCCCCAGGCTCTGAGCCTTTCTTCCCTTGGTGGTTCCCCAACTGGTGCCTCCCACCATTTCTCTGGTCCAACCAGTCCACAACATCTGCTTTGGATAAAAAAAAAAGGAACGCATACCCTTTGGTGGCCTGGGGTGGTTTGTGGTGTAGTCATTACAGCAGAAAGACTCAAAGATGAGTCTCATAAGCACAGAGGAAGCTGCCTCATACTAACTCAGACCATTGGCCCATCTGGCTCAGTATTGCCTAGCAGTGTTTCTCAAACTTGAGTCTCCAGTTGTTGTTGGACTACAACTCCCACCATCCATAGCTAGTGGGACAAGTGGCCATGGGTGATGGGGACAACAGCTGGGGACCCAAGTTTGAGAAACAATACACCAAGTGGCAGTGGCTCTCCAGGGTTTCAGGCAGGCAGTATTTCCCGGTCGAACCTGGGGATGCCATCAAGGATTAAATCGGGTACCTTCCGCATGCAAAGTAGATGTTCTGCCACGGAACGCCTCCCCTAAGCAGTGGTTTCTGATTTTGCTTCAGAGGCAAGGTATGGTAGCTCTTCAGAGTGTCAGGCAGGTGACACTCCCATCGCTACCTGGAGATGCCAGGGATTGAACCTGGGATCTTCTGCATGCAAAGCAGATGCTCTACCACTGAACTACAGCCTCTACCCCGAGGACTTAGAAGTGTTGGTGAAGAGCTATGGTCTATTTTCACACTTATTTGCCATTTGCCTGTGTTTGCCCCTGTTGCACTTCATTTCCATCAAGGCACTTCCAACCCCTCATTTTCTCTTCAATGGCAGATGCAAGGCTTCAAAGCTCCAGATTTCCACTTCCAAGTGTTTTGCTGGCAATCGGCATGACACACAGCTTGTGTTGTTTCCTTGTTGCTTGCTTTTTGTGGCTTCCTCAGCTGTGGTACCCATTTGCCTCTTTGGATTTTGACTTTCCAATAGATACCGTAGTTCATGCTTTCTGCTGGATTTATTGCAGGCAAGGAAGGAGTGAGTGAGGGGCATGAGTGAAATGCAGCTGTGATTTGTAGCAGTTGGGTTTTAAAATACTGGAAAGCAACATAGTGTGTTAATTTGAGTATGCCTAACTCATGTTTCCCCAAAGTATGAAACACAGCTGTCCTTCGAAACCTGCACCTCTCCAAATTTTGCAGTGCAGCTCTCTAGCAAAAAATAAATAAAGTGTACAGAAATGCATATATTGGGGGGGGGTATTCTGCATTAAAAATGCATATATTGCTGAAAATAATGTACAAAACTACTTTGTATCAGAAAAAAAAAATCTTGCAAAAATGTTCATACAGTGGTACCTCAGTTTTTGAGCATCTCGGAAGCCGAACGTTTCGGTTTTCAAACACCAAAAACCTGGAAGTGAATGCTTCCATTTTCAAACACGCCTTGGAAGTTGAACGGCTTCCACTGCATTCCCCCCCCCCCAATTTTCTCCATTGACTTTACTGACTGCCCTTTGCACCTCGGTTGTCGAACGTTTCGGAAGTCGAACAGTCTTCTGGAATGGATTACGTTCAACAACTGTGGCACCATTGTATTAGGCAAAATTGCATGTGCAAACTGTACCTATCAGGAGTAATGCATCCTAAAAGGCTACATATTTTTGTGAGACCTTTTTCTAACAGCAACAACTAAATATCACAACTGATTCAGAAATTTTATGGCCACATGACCCTGATTTCGTCTGATCTCAGAAACTAAGCAGGGTCAAGCCTGATGGGTACTAGGATGGGAAGCCACTTGGAACTACAGGTTCAGTGGTACCTCAGTTTTCGAATGTAATCCATTCTGGAAGACCATTTGAGTTCTGAAACGTTCAAAAGCCGAAACCTCAATAGCCAACAGTTAGCATTCAGGATCTTGCACTCAGCTGAAGCCGCATGGCATGTTCGACTTCCGAAAAGTTTTCGAAAACTGAAGCATTTACATCTGTGTTTATGGCGTTCAAAAACCAAAACATTTGACTTCCGAGATGTTCAAAAACACCTCGTGCAATGGAGATGGGTGTTGCTGGTGGGGTGCAGGCAAGCCTGTGGGGGCTGGAGTTTGAGGGGTGGGGGCAAGGATGTTGTGGTGGTTGAGGGTGGGTGCTGGAATTAGCTAGGCTCTGGATTGCAAAATGAAAAACTTTAACAAAAATCTGAACGTGCAAAAAAAAAAATGCCCCTCAACCCCCCCCCCAGCAGTGATAGTGATGTGGAATAGAATGTACCTGTTTTCAACAGATGAATTTGGGAGGGTATGGTACAGGGTGATGTAGCCTTTAGAAGACAATGTGGTGTGTATTGGCTAGAGTGTTGGGCTAAGTCCTGTGAGACTAGGGTTCAAATCCCCACTCAGCCATGAAACTCACTTAGGTGATCTTGGGCCATTCGCTGCCTCTCAGTCTAACCTTCCTCACAGGGTTGTTGTGACAAGAAAATGGAGAGGAAGAGGAACTATGAAAGCCAATTTGAGCTCCATGGAAGGAAAAAGGAGGGAATGAATGAATGAATGAAATGTTCAGAGCCGAGCTTAAGAATGAGAAAGAAGAAAAACTGAAACTGACAAATCTGCCCCATCCCTAATGCCCAGGCAGGCTGCCAACTGCTGACCCTGCCTGATAGATCACAACTCTGCCATGTCTGTCTGATGAGTTGATTCCTCCTTCTAAGCCCATGGAGCTGCCCTTCTGCCTATCAGCCTCCCTGTGTAGTGACTTGCTTCTTAAGCACAACACACTCTTGTGGTTTTGGCTTGAAAAGCAAGTTCTGTTTGGATTTGGGTTTTTAAACAGCAGCATTGCTCATGTTCTGAATAACACAAAACGAAAATAATTATCTCCTAAGTATTTAGCCAGTATGTTAAAAAGAATGAATTGTGTGTGTTGTGTTAACTGCCATATGTTTGTCAAAATGCTAATTAAAATGTGTGTGCTTCCTGGGCTATTTTTACCCCTTGCTCTGCATTCTGCCATAATGAGGGATTAACAGGCAGTTGAAAATTTCAAGCTTCTGTTTTTGAACAGAGCTTTAAAAAATATTTCATTTATTTATTGCATTTCTATCCCCTGCCCCTCCTCCCCAAGGAGCTCAGGGTAGCAAGCAAACACACAATTTAAGAACAAGAAGAAAACAAATTCATTCTAAAACAAATTACAGTGGTACCTCGGGTTGCAGACACAATCAGTTCCGAGGTGCCATTCGCACTCCGAAAAGTCCACAACCCGAGCAGCGATATCGCACTTGCGCATGTGCAACCTGCACAGGACACTTCTGCACATGCACAGACAGCGCAGAGCACTTCTCGCACGCGGCAAAACCCAGAAGTAAACACTTCCAGGTTTGCCACGTTTGTAACACAAAAAAATGCAACCCGCAGCTATCATAACCCGAAGTATGACTGTAAAGCATTCTAAAAATAATCAGAATTAAAATGTCTAAAAGGAGTTTCCATTTAAAATATTCTAAAAGCTATCACAGTTAAAAACATACTTGCATCCAATGACCTCTAGATTTCCAGGAGCAGTGTCCTTCATCCACCAAATGCCTGATTAGAATCATAGAATCTTAGAGTTGGAAGAGACCACAAGGGCCATCCAGTCCAACCCCCTGCCAAGCAGGAAACACCATCAAAGCATTCCTGACAGATGGCTGTCAAGCCTCCGCTTAAAGACCTCCAAAGAAGGAGATTCCACCACACTCCTGGGCAGCAAATTCCACTGCCGAACAGCTCTCACTGTCAGGAAGTTCTTCCTAATGTTTAGGTGGAATCTTCTTTCTTGTAGTTTGAATCCATTGCCCCGTGTCCGCTTCTCTGGAGCAGCCGAAAACAACCTTTCTCCCTCCTCTATATGACATCCTTTTATATATTTGAACATGGCTATCATATCACCCCTTAACCTTCTCTTCTCCAGGCAAAACATACCCAGCTCCCTAAGCCGTTCCTCAGAAGGCATCGTTTTTAGGCCTTTGACCATTTTGGTTGCCCTCCTCTGGACACGTTCCAGCTTGTCAGTATCCTTCTTGAACTGTGGTGCCCACAGTTCAAGAAGATACAGTTCAAGATTATACAGGAATGTTTTCAAATTCCTCCTGAAAGTTACTAATGGCAGGGATCTTACTAGGGAGGGCATTCCACAATGGGGGAGCCACCACTGAAAAGGCCCTGCCATGTGTCAGTGCCAGTCAGGCAGCCCTGGTGGCAGCAGCAACAAGGCCTCATTTACTGATTATAGGGTCCAAAATGGTTGATATTGGAGAAGGCCCTATGGGTGGGAGTGATGACTGGGCAGAGGATTCCCTCCCCCCCCCCGCGCGCCCTCTGACACACATACTTGATATCTGCATCCAGCCACAAAGGGGGCCTTCATCCTGTGCTGGCCTCCCCAAATAATACCTCATACTCAGAGCAACTAGGATCAGGTAGGCTCAAGCCTTCTAGCCCACATGGTCACTTTCATGTGGAGCTGCCCTTGGCTTCAGTTACAACGCAGGTGGAATGCTTCACTACAATGACACACTTTCCTGCACCTAGAAAATTAGCACATGAGGGATTGATGGGGAATCATGATCTCATAGTGTTGGAGAGGACCTCCAAGATCATTTAGGGTTGTTGCTCAGTGGTAGAGCACACAGAACACCAAGGTTCAACCCCCTCAAATTTGGAGAGTTGCTGCCAATCAGTACAGTGGTACCCCGGGTTACGTACTTAATCCATTCCAGGTTACAGTACATAACCCGAAAAGGACGTAACCCGAACAATTCGTTCTGCACATGCGCAGACCGGAAAACCCCAAAAAAACAAAAAAAAACATGGAAACCCCCCGAAAAACGCTCTGCGCATGCGCAAATTGCGTGCGTGTCGGGTTGCGCTTCCGGGTTAGCGGAGTTCGTAACCCAAAAAGTATGCAACCCGGAGCGTACGTAACCCGAGGTACAACTGTATACAATGCTGAGTAAAATAGACCAGTGGTCTGATTTGATATAAAGCAGCATATTCCTATGAGAAGGTGAGAGTGATATTTATTTTTTTCCCTTTATTTTTTATCTTGCCCCCTTCTCCATGGGGCTCTGGGTGTCATAAATTAACCCAGTGAGCTTCATGGGATATTTGCACATGGGATATTGTAGAGCTGGTGAAATATACTCGGAGTCAAGTTTGAATTTCATGCTCTTTATTCAGCTCATAGTAGTGAGGAATGAAGTTCCCCCAAAACGTTTGCTTTATATACACTATTTACACAATGGGCCCCACGTGATTGGCTAATTCCGGGATACTCCTGTATGCCAATCGGAATGCGGATTCACTTCCACCTGGAGCTGGATTGGGTGGCTCCTGCGGACCAATCAGGCTGCTGCAATCTCAATCCTATTGTTCTGGGACCAGTCAGACTGCTGCAGTTTGGATCCTATTCAACTCAGTACATAACAGCTGGCAAAGTGTCCAGAAAATTCCCTTAGGAGGAAAGGTTAAAATATTTGGAGGTTTGTGATTTAGTGGGAGGGAGGGGGAAGTCAGTAAGAGGGTACCTGGTAGAGGTGTACAAGATTATCCATGATGTCAAAAAAGGTGAATATGGAGTTTTTCTCTCTGTCTCATAACCTTGGAACCTGAGGACATCCAATGAAACTGACCGTTAGAAGATCCAGGGCAGGTAAAAGAAAGCGCATATTTAGGAAGCACAGAGTATGAAATTTCCTACCACAAAATAGCCACCAATTTGCAAGCTTTTAAAAGGGAACTAGATGTCGCGGTCACTCTCTCAGACCTGAGCAGCACCCCCGGACGTTTAATGGTCTATTGGTAACTGCCCCAACGACATATGGTATAACCGCTGCCACCAGCCAGTATTCACTCTGGCAATGAATAACTCACTTCAGATTCAGATGTTGGTAAAATAAAACATAAGTTCCTTTATTGTTTGTACAAAGCGTAATGGTTTCAAATGACTTGGTAAAACGTTTACTATAACTGTATGGTTATTCAGATAAGTATATTTCAACTCTCTACCTAGTATTCCAATAACTATCCCTAATGCCTCCTGTTTATTATTCACTCTGCTCTAGCTCTGCTCATTGACTCTATCTCCCTCTCTCCATCCTTCCCTAACTCAACTCAACTGTCTCACTTCCAACCTCTAACTGCCTTTTCTATCCTCTTTAACTGCCATCCTTCCACACTCTAATTGCCTGGAGAGCTCCCATTGGTCATGCTCCTCCCTGCCAAGTTAACCCTTGGAGAACCTTTAGGGGTGAACGCCACACTAGACAAATTGCATTTTATGTGTTTATTCATAACAATATTTGTATACCACTATATCACTTAAAGCCAGACGCAGGTGGCGCTGTGGGTTAAACCACAGAGCCTAGAGCTTGCTGATCAGAAGGTCGGCGGTTCGAATCCCCGCGACGGGGTGAGCTCCCGTTGCTCGGTCCCAGCTCCTGTCCACCTAGCAGTTCAAAAGCACGTCAAAGTGCAAGTAGATAAATGGGTACTGCTCTGGCGGGAAGGTAAGCAGCATTTCCATGCGCTGCTCTGGTTCGCCAGAAGCGGCTTAGTCATGCTGGCCACATGACCTGGAAGCTGTACGCCCGCTCCCTCGGCCAGTAATGCGAGATGAGCGCCGCAACCCCAGAGTCGGATACGACTGGATCTAATGGTCAGGGGTCCCTTTACCTTTATATCACTTAAAATTATTAAAGCAGTTTACAGCAATTATAAAAGCATAAAAAGCATAAAAGCATGCAGTAAAAGCTTTAAAAGTTCAAAACAATAAAACCTCATAACTTCCTGCATAGGCCTGGTGGAATAGAACAGTTTTCAGCAGGCGTTTAAAAGTTGGGACAGAAGACTAAATTCATGCAGGACAAGGCCATCAGTGATGGATAGTCGTGGTGGCTTATAACCTCCGATATCAGAGACTTGAAGCTTTTCCGACCACAAAGATACCTCAATGGCAGGGAAAATATGACCAGTTAATTCCTTTGCCAGTTGTGAGTTTATTAAAGTCTCAGGAGCCCAGGCAGAAACCAAAGATGGCAACTCTTTTTGTGGAACTTCATAAGACACTTAAATATTTTATTTCCTCATTGCATTTTCATTTCCCTTAAAGGGGATGTTTGGGCCGCGGAGTTCATACCAGAGTAGAACACACGCTCCTCCACCCATCTGATTATCCTCACAAAAACCCTGTGTGGTTGGTCAGGCTGAGAGATAATGGCTGAGCTGATGCCGCCCTACGAGTTTCATGGTTGAGTGGGGATTTGAACCCCGTTTCCCTTGGTTTCAGTCCCACACTCTTGACTGTTATGCTGTGCTGGCCAAACTTGTCTTTGTTCACACCCTCTGTCTCTGCCTGGCAAACAGATCTTGAAAACTCATGTGCCACTCACAGCCAGTGAGATTGATTCAACCAATAACCTCCTCTTTGCTTCTGCTCTCTGCCTTGCCAAGGCAGAAGGGAAAGTGCCAGCTGTCAAAATAGGAAGACAAGGCCTCCCAATGAGCTATTTGTGATGTCTTTTTAAGGTTGCAAAGAAAGCCAACATCAATAGCGAATAAGATCACTGCTAGCTGCATGGTTCGCAGAAATGCAGTATTTTCTTTTATGAAAAGAAAAACAGGTGATCACATGACCACATGACCCAGAAAGCTGTTTGTGGACAAATGCTAGCTCCCTCGGCCTGAAAAGCAAGATGAGCGCCACAACCCCATAGTCACCTTTGACTGGACTTAACCATCCAGGGGTCCTTTAGCTTTTTTTCCTTTTTTCTTTTACACTACCAGTATATAACTTGTGATCAGCTTAAGTGCAAGATCACCTTCAGCCAGATATGCCCCCATGACCACTTTGTTCTGCAGAACTACCCATTCAGCACTTGTAAGCAATCAATCTTTTAGTGTGGCAGCACTTGCCCTTTGGAACTCCCTGCCTAGTGACATCAGGCAGGTGACTTCACTGTACTCTTTCTGGTGCCTGCTAGAAAAAATTTTGTTTCAGCAAGCCTACCCAAATATGGGGAATGTTGTGTTTGTTTGTTTGTTTGTTTGTTTAAAAAACGAATTTGAGTTTATTGCTGACTTTTATTTTTCCCCCAAACATTTTAAATAGTTGTTTTTAACAGCTTTTATTGATAATTTTATTGTTTTATTCATTTTGTAAACCACTTGGATTTTTTTTTTAAAAAAAAACACAACAACAATCAAGCAGGATATAAATTCTATGAAATAAATGAATAAAACCTCTCCACAGTTAGCAATCATTGGGATAGCAATGTGCACAGCTCATTTCAATGGAGTTTGCGCAGGAGCAGTAGAAGCTGGCTCATTTGGATGAATGGGGCAGTACCTCACTAACCTCAGCCTGCTCTCAGTCAGCCCCGACCTGTCTGCATCCACCTGCGTCCAGCCTAAAGGAGGGCACTGCCTGTCAGCCTCCTCCTCCTTGGTCTCAGTGTTGCCTCATGTAGTATTCAGCAGGGAGGAGGGAGGAGGCAAAGCTAGACTCAGCTGGCTCTGCCTGTCATTGGCTCTAGTGCCGCCAGGTGCTGGGCTCCATGCTTAATAACCACAGTGCTGGATCATGCCTGTGATAATCTGAATCAGTCTGCCTTGCAAAAGAGCTTGCTGTTGAGATCTTGCCACTTCCAAAGATATCTGTTTAAAACCCTCGTTAAAGCACATTAATTGATAACAAAACCCTTTTTGGAAATAACACCCCTCTCTTAAGGGGTGCTTTTTAATAAGAAGTGACTCTTGTCCAAGGAGGCAGTAGCAGTGTTTTCAATGGTCAGGGAGCTGAGTTCAAAGGAATTTCCCCACGATAAGAGAAATGTGGTTGGTAATGACCTTCCTTGGTAATTAAATGCCAGGGTGGTATAACGGAAGTGGTGTCTGCTTTCCTGTTTCTTGGGATGAAGAACACTGATGAGGTGGGTCAGGGGGGTACTGTTGGCCAGAGTGATGGAGAAACTCGTGTCTGTCTTCAGTGTGGTGCAGGGAGCAGAGTATTGGGGTGGAGAAGACAGTTTTAAGACATTGTTCAGCCACAACAAAGACTAAGTGGTTGTGAGCTACATCAGGCATGGGGGCAAAATGTGGTACTCCAGTCCTTGGTATCTGGCCAGGACCCCTCTCCCCAATCATACTTCTCACTGTCTCTGCTTTCCACCCCAAGTACATTTGCCTGACAGCAATCTGTCCTTGAACTCTGTTTATGCTTACCTAGTGACCTCAGTGGTGCAGAGTGCCTTCCATCAGCTTTGGATAGACCTGTGTCTCTATCTGGACAGGGACAGCCTAACTACTATTGTCTATGCTCTGGTAACCTCTAGGTTAGATTCCTGCAACACATTCTATATTGGGCTGCCTCTGAAGATGATTCAGAAACTTCAGCTAGTGCAGAATTCGGTGGCCAGGTTGCTGTCCTCTGTCTGCTGCCAGAGGCCCATGGAGGTGGTAGGTGAGGTTCAGCATGGAGATTATTGTTAATAGCAGGCATGAAGGAGGCAAGTAGGATTTTCAGAACCTGGGAGAGCTCCAAGAGAGCTGATGCATTGCTCCAACAAGAGTTAGAATGTAGACCTAATGTGCCTAAAGTAGGCCTATAACTACTCAGATTCTACCTCTCCTTATCTAAGCTGGAAGCGTCTTGGAGGCAAAGCTGTGTGGCTTAAAGTCTTAAGCTTCAATGCCTCTGAGCAACTTGTCATCTCTACCTGACTCATCTTGGTGGTCCTGTTGCATGTAGAAATTCAAATGAGGGGTGAAGATCATTTCCTTGAGCTGGCAGGAAGCGGAGCCATGGTTCATTTTGAACAGGACATGGCTTGCTCTCTTCGGAGCGTGACTCTCTGCTGCTGTCAGGGGACCCATCAGTCCATCTCCCTGACCTTTTTCTAAAGGCAGCCTGTTGGCTTTTTAACCCCAGCAGGCAAGTGAAATGCCATTAACTTTACAAAGGCGGAAAATTAATCCATCATCTGTAAGAGCCTCTGAAGGGTTCAGTGGAGGGCACTTTGAATGTCGGAAAGCTTGGAGGAAATTTGCTGTGCCAGTCTTCAGCAGGGGAAGGGCTTAAGGAGATACTTAATTTTCTATTGACTTAAACATTTTCATTGCTTGGGTGCTTTGACTGATGGTTTTGAGCTGTCAGCGGTCAATGATTATGTCTCTTTTGTCTTTGCCATTGTCCAGGTGGGCATCCATAGCTCAGGGAATTAAAATTGTGAAAGGGGCTTGAGTACAGTGGCTCATGAAAGGTGGCTGATAATTCTGTATATGGCTGCTGGATCAGGTCAAAGACCTATCTAACCCAACATCCTGTTCTCACACCTACCAACCAAATGCTTATTATAATAAAATTCTGGAAGGGGAAAGACATCCCGTCATTTCACACTCATCCTTTGTTGCTTTCTCCTGGGGAATAGAGATTGTGTGTGTGTGTGTGTGTGCGCGTGCGCCATGTGTGTGTGTGCCATGTGTGGAAGATCCATGTCGTAAACCCCTAGTTTAGCACTCACCTCTAGCCATTGGCAGAAGCTTTCCTTTGGCTGATGAATTCTCAGCCTTGCCCACATGATGCCTTCTTTCTCATGAGCCAAGTAAACAGGTTGAGGTTACCGGGGCTGCATTCTGAATCTTATCAAGAAAACTAGTTCCATTAAGATATACAAACGGGAAAGGCTCCCATTTAAGATCTGCCAGCAATGAAGCAGATTGTAAACTGTGGAAATAAAATAGATACATTTGCTGTGATTATTATTTTTTAAATTAATTAAGTGGGGGCAGGAGTGGAAACTTCTTAATTAAAAGCGGGAACTGTTGTGTGGAACCCAACTGATGAAGTTCCCACGTCCCCAGATCATTTGACAATTTTTAGTGTCATTCTTGTGACTTATGAAAAGGGGGTTTGGGCTCAGTTTTTTTGGGGGGGGGGGGTTGTTCCATCTTTTCTGTTCCTTTCCAGTTTTCCTTACACAATTTCTCCAGTCTGCCCCCTTTGTCTCAACATCTCTAAATCAGGCTGTGTGGCCTCACGTGGCCTCGGTAAATGAACTCAGCAGCGTTTGAGGTCTTGAAGAATCATTTAAAGAAATAGGCAACATAGCTTTGAGGGCAAAACTGTGGATTGTTTACAATGTGCCTCTTTTTTGCAGCATCCACATCATCACATCAATGGCATCAAAATGACAGTCTGTAGTCCCCACCCATTTAATCCAATTTATTTATTTAAAATATAGCATTATTTCTCAAAAACAACCCAAAGAGGTTTACAACAGCCATACACACATGAAATAATATTTTTTTAAAACCATGTAAAAATAAATAAAAATAAGAGACCACCCACTAACTGGCTACCCAGTTAGATGGGCTACCCAGTTGTCTGGGGTAAAATAATAAAGTTGTTGTTGTTGTTGTTGTTGTTGTTGTTATCCCTATATTCATAGGAGAAATGTTGGAGGGCATGCATGCTCAGAAATATCCAAGTGGTTTTCCGCTTGCCCTGTGCATTCTAGACATGGGTCTGAGCAGTTTTCCCTTTGCCCTGTCACTTTTCCTCAGAAAACAAATGGGAATCTGCTGAAAACTCGATTGCTGTTTGCTCCGATTCAGTTCTAAACCATGAGTTTTCCCCAGGGGGAAGCGGTGAAGCAAACAGAAGTGTAGGTAAGCCCTAAGTGCCAAGGTTTTTAAAAGTTATTTTTTTCTGGTCTGGAGTTTGAGTCAACCATGTAGCCCCCACCTGGAGTCTGAAGCTGTCCAAACAGACAGGTTTACCACCTCTGTTGGAACAAGGTCAAGAGACATTTCTTGAAAGCACATTAGAGTGATTGCCACCCGGAGCACATTGATGTCAGCACATGAAAGCTAAAGAGGAGTCCTGTTTTCAGAGACCTAAATAATGCCTTGAGAGCAACAGTCAAGAATGCCCTTGATTCTTCCACCTGCACCCACCAGGAAGGATTTGCTTGTTTTCAAAGATCACCAGTGACAAAGTTGCCTGATTAGACTAATTGTCCCATCTCTCTCGGCTCAGGGAAAGGAAGGTGGCATGATGAGGGCCATTAGCACTGCGCCTCATCAAGATGGGGTAATTTTGCGAGTCACTTGTCTGGGAATGGAGCAGAGACAAGAGAGCGTCGCTTCTCCTTCTGTTGCCATACGCTGCTTTTCAGTGTGAGAAAGTCTTCACTTCTAATGTGGGGGTTGGGTGGGCAGGGGATGTACGAGTAATGAAGTGCAGGGAAAGTTTAAACTCCATGTAATTGCTCACTGTTTCTGTAAAATCTGTGGCTGTTGAAGTGTGTGTGTGTGTGTGTGTGTGTGTGTGTGTGTGTGTGTGGATGGATATGGGAAGCGGATGAAGGGAAATTGAATTAGTATGAAAAATGCTTCCATCACATCACCATGGTCTGTGCATTCTGATGTGAACTGGCCACAAGTTCCATTTGCAGCCCCTAAACACCTAAGAGAAATGGCCACTCTAGGAAATTGTAAGGGGATTTAGCAAACAGGATCACGGTGGACAGTTTGCTCAATGAAACAGAGGGTGTGTGGAGTCTTGCATGCTCGGATCTGCAGGTCAGAGATAGGGAGCTAATGTTGTGGACTCCATCCAGCTCACCAAGACCAATAGTCCAATATTATCAAAACTGGAATACAGCAGCATCCGAAGTACTGCAGGCTCTAAACAGTTGTTACCACAATAATAGGCTCTTGAACAGCCACAAACAAAAGGACCTCACCTTGACAACAGGCAGCCCACATCATCAGCAGAGCACATACGGTAATCTGTATGTGGGAAAGCCTTGGGTTCAATCCCCAGCAGCCCTAAATTAGACCTTGTTCTTAATTGATTAGAATAATAATAATAATAATAATAATAATAATAATAATAATAATATTCAAAATAAAAAACCTAAGTGGGAGGTAGGGATGTCAAAGAATTCTGACAGAAACAGAAGCAGAAGATGTGGGTGTTCACTTATTTTTCCCAAGCCTGGAACGGAAATCAGTTTAAGGAATGCAATCAGTGTTCACTGTTTTTGTTGCTTTTGGTTTGCAAATGATACCTTATTATTTATATCATTGCCCCCACCCCACCCCACCCTGCTATCACATTTGCACTGTGTTTCCTTTGCATTGAAATGAGCTGGGTGGAAGGAGATGGCAATGTAATTGATTATGTCAATAGTGTACCGGTAAGTTAAGTAATTTTGCTGCAATGGGCAAATGAGATAAATGCCGTAGTAGTATTTGGGGGTGGGAAGTTCACCCAAGTAGAAGAGTTGCAAAAGACCCACCCCACCCCTCTCTGCCTGAAACCCTGGAAAGCCAGTGCAAGTCAGAATATTCCAAGCTTCCCCAACCTGGTGCCCTCTAGATGTTTTGGAGTTCAATTCCCATTCATCCCAGATAGCACAGCCAAGATCATACAGCCATGCTGGGTGGGGTTGATGGGAACTGGAGGACCCAGGTTGGGGAAGCTGGAACAGATAGTCCAATTCCGCACCCAGCATTTTCATCTGCCCATGTAAAAAGTAGCAACCACTTCTTGCCTCCCAATCAGGGCCACAACGGGGGGGGGGGAGCCCCTCCCATGCCCATCTCTTAGCCACTCTGGTTGTGAGCCCAGCAGGGCAATTTAAGGGTGCAAAGGGGGTAACTGATCACCATGAGACAAATATTCTTATGCACCCTAAGAACCACCCTCAGACAAGTATGCAAGTAAAACTTCGTCTCATGACGTACTAGGGTCATCCCTGATTTTTTTCTTTTTAGCTGAATGAATACAAATTATCTGGGAAGCAAAACAGCTGCATAACATTCTGGAAAGAAATGTAATGTTTGCTTGTGCCTCATTCAGAAGGTCATCACCTCTCAAATGGCGGATTAAGTCACAGGTTGAATTGAGCTCACTTTCATTACGCCGCATGTGTCTTGTTTATTTAAAGGTGGCTCTGAGGATATCTCGTTTCTCATCTTGGATGAGTGCCTGGCCTTCCTTACAACTAATTAGCAACCTCTCTCTGCTTATCTAAAAGGGAGAGACCCCATGATCTGCTGGCCTGATTTTCCTTGGGGAAAGGGCCATAGCTCGGGGGTGGGGGGGAGGTTGCTTTGCAAACAGAAGCCTCCAGGTTCAGTCCTGGGCATCTCTAGACAGAGCTGGAAAAGAGTCCTGCCTGAAGCCCCAAAGAGCCCACTACCAGTCAGTGTGGACATAGGGCTGGGCATATCTGGTTTTAAACATTGCGATGCATCACCAGATAAACATTGTGATATGCCAATATATCACAATGTCTGAAATAAGGATTGAGCTGTGAGGAGGCAGGGGCCGGCTTCACGGTTTTTCCCACATTGTGATTTTTATGTAGCACACGCACTCAGAGAAAATGATTCATGATATATTGCCAGGTCAAAAATTATGAAACCAATATCACAGTATGGACTTCAAACTAGATTTGGACAAAATATTGATATATCACCCAGCCCTGGTGGACAGTATTGAGCTAGATGGAGCAATGGTCTAACTCAGGTTAAGGCAGTTTCCTGTACTCCCAATTGAGTAGAAGGTCATAGCTCAGTCTTAGAGCAAGGGCTTTGCGTGCTCCAGGACCAATAAAATGATCCAAACGCATTCAATAATGAGGTGCAGCAGCCTGGCCTGACCTGTCCCCTTGGAAAGGCAGGCAGTAGGAAGGGCAGCCAGCACAGTCAATATTTAAAACACTCCTCTGTGGCTGGGCATCTAGGAGTGTTCATAGCATAGTTGCATGCATGGTTACATGGAAGTGGGTCGCACTGGGTTCTGTGCTGGCTGATCCTTGGGAACCACGATTGGATGCCACCAGGCTATATTCCTTGCCCACCTAGACCAGACTAGGTCTCTGTGTGGCTGCCCAGGGTCTCAGATCCCTCTCCTTCCCTCCTACCTGATACTTTAAAATTGTTCGAGCTGGGAATTGAACCAGGGACTTACTGCATGCAGAGCCTGTGCCCTCCTGCTCAGCCATGGGGACTCCCCCATTGCAGCTTTGATTTCTTTATTTCCTTTCTCTTGGAACTTCAGCAGATTTCTCATAGCACCCAGTTTGGGAACTACAGACCTAGGGGCTCCCTGGGGGTGAGTGAATCCACCAGTTTAAGTTGCTCCCAGTTTCCCATTTTATTCCAATCTTAATTTTCCACAGTAATTTGCAGTTTCTTTTAAAAATCCCTGTGAAAATTCATCAGCAATTTTAGCGCGAATTTCTTTTCATATACATATTTTGTATGCAATTTTGACTAACACGCCATTTTTATTTTGCACAGCCCTCTCCCCGATTTCTGTTTGCTGGTGTATTCTTACGCACATTTTTGTATCCATAGTTTGGCTAGAGAGCTGCAGCACCAAAATTCAGAGAAGTGTGGATTTCAGATAATTGTGTTTTCGTTCCCATATTGGTTCAAGAAATGTGAATTAGGCCATTTTTCATCCAGATGCAAAGGGATGAATTTCTCCTGCAGTTCTCATGTGCCACCCAGTGCAATTCTGAGCCTCAACTAGGTTGTTAAGTATTAGTGTGAAACCCTCCCCCAACTAATTTGTCTTCTCTTCCCTTGCTTCTCTTTCTCTCTCTTTTCCTCTCTCTCTTTCTGTGTTTCAGATTATGCTTGGCCCTTACCTAAACAATTGTGTCCAATCTGGATTTCCTTAGATGTCCTCTTTTCTACTGCCTCTATCATGCACCTCTGTGCCATCTCTCTTGACCGCTATGTTGCGATCCGTAACCCCATCGAGCACAGCCGGTTTAATTCTCGCACCAAGGCAATAATGAAAATTGCTGCTGTTTGGACCATCTCTATAGGTAAGTCACCCTCCCTTGTTGCCAGCTATAACCTTGTAAATACTGGCATGGTTTTCTTTTTCCAGCCTCTATTTATTTTGAAAAAAGCTTCCATAAATTTCAATTAATATGGGTTGCAATGACTGATGATAATGGACTGTTGCTGCGAACAATAAAGCTTTCTTTTTAATTGGCTGGCAGAGTTTATTAAGCATTATACTTAACCTTCCAAAATCAATTATGATACCCATATGGACAAGCCAATCAATATCTGAAGCTAGCCAAAACCCCAGTCTATTGGACAATGGTTGTGTGAACAGCATAGACACATCTGCAGCAAAGAGTTGTTGGGCGTGTGCAGGTGTGTAATCTTCTGCACAAACATTTAAACATGTTAGCTTTAAGGTGCCACATGACTCTTGGGTTGAGTTTGCTGTAACAAATCAAAACAGCAACCCCTCTGGATTTTATTTCTAAGTGATCAGTTCCTCTGAAGCCTGAAGTAGTGCCATCCACTGAACCTCCTCAGCATTCTGCCAGCTGAAATGTTGCTTGTCCTTCATGCCTTTCACATCCTGCATCTCCCACCAAACAACTGTACATTTTGTAAGTAAGAGAGTAGCATGGAAAGTGGTAAATGTTGAGAAGGTCTTGGCCCACTTGGTGGGTGGGTTCCCAGGGATGTTAAGAAAGCAGAAATATCCATTCCAACCTGCATTCGTCACCATCAGTGCTGCTTCCATTCCACTGCACTTTGGTTCCCACCGAGTACTCAGTTGTTCACCCTGCAGCCCACTATTTAATGCAAGTGATGTGAGTTACTTAACTTGCATAACTCTTTATGAAGCTTACATTCAATGTAAAGGAAATGACAAAACAATGTGTGTGGGGGGGGGGGACATATTAACTGCTAATTGTTTGCAGACTTAAAAACAATGTGAACAAATAGTGATCATATTCACTTGACCAAAGACAAACACATGAATTGCTGTGATTTTTGCTTCCTTTCCTGTTTTTGTTGGAATTCTCTGACATCCCTAGCTCTAACCCAGGGCAGGTTTCTAGGACAGGCCCAGGACATTTTACTAGCTGAGACAGAGCAGCAAATGGTGTGCCCCCCTCCCAAGTCAAAGGGTTGTCTTTAATGTTAGTCCTACTCAGTGTAGAACCACTGGAACCAAAGGACATGACAAACTCAGTAAATTCAATTAGTCTACTTTGAGTAAAACTGACATTGGGTAGAACCCAAGACTGGTAAGTGATTTTGTCACCTGAGATGCAGTGGTATCTGACCTTTGCAGAGCATTAGGCAAGAGTTGGTTCCTGGAAAGTCACACTGTCCAACTTCTGCAGATCAAAAACTGGGACGTCCATCTTCCTGGATGTGCTCCCAGGTGAGTCATGTGACCTATGCTGTGCTCTTGCCACCCCCACCCCCATGCTTTTTTTTAGGGCAGAATCTTAGTATATGCCATACCAGCCTCACTCTTTAAAAGCCAGGCAAGTGTCACTGATGTTTTAGTCAGTGTAGATGTAACACAGACACCCAAAGGTTAGCCCTGCCAAGTTAGCATCCTTCTCCACCCCCACCCGCAATTTGATGCCATATACTCTGCTCACAAAGGAGCCAGGAATTAAGCTGGATGATGCAATAGCTTCAGCCACAGCTTAATGCAGTCTTTGGATTGTGGGAAAGCTTTTCAGGGGAGGGGTGCCTGGAGCAAGTTTTTAAAGGTTGTGAACAAGATATGTGATCCTTTCCTCTGTTTCTTTTGTAGCTGATAAAAATAACAATTTAAGTTGGTGGGTATGGAATGTTTTGGGTGGACAGACAGTTCAAGATGGCTGGCCACCCTCTCCCTGTACTTGTGGAGCCATCTGGTGGGCATGTGGGCTAACCTTGTTTATCCCAGAGTTCTGTCTGTTTACCCATTGCTTGCAAGAATGTGTATAAATAAGGGAAATAACATAGAAACATTAGTATATTGGGAGAAACGTCCACTAAAATGCTGGCAACTTTTAAAATGCAAACTGATGTGGAAATGTGGAGAACTGAATCTAATATCCGCTAGGAATGAAAGAAACTGACACAGGGAGAGTTGCCCATCTCTATTGCTAAATGAAATTATCATTATCCATTGCAAGCATATAGATGGGGTTATAAAATGGGTTATAAATCTAAATTGAAATAACGTATTTTGCTGCTCCTGCTGTTGTTTTTGGCCTTCCCTTTCCGAATGGATCTCTTCAGGGATCTCGCTACCCATCCCAGTCATCGGCCTGCAAGACGATTCCCGGGTGTTTGTGAATGGGAGTTGTGTCCTCAATGACGAGAACTTTGTTCTCATTGGTTCCTTTGTGGCGTTCTTCATCCCGCTCATCATCATGGTGTTTGCCTACTGCCTGACCATCCAAGTGCTGCAGAAACAAGCATCCGTGTTCCTGTATGGGGAGGCACCCAAGCAGAGGAGGAGCAGCATGAGCTGCCTGAAGAAGGAGAACAACACAGAGAACCTCTCCATGCTCCAGAACCATGAGGCCGCATCCCACTTGAACTCTCCTGTTAACAAGGAAGGGGTGCTCTTCCGGAAAGGTACCATGCAGTCCATCAACAATGAGCGGAGGGCATCCAAGGTCCTGGGGATTGTCTTCTTCCTGTTCCTCATCATGTGGTGCCCCTTTTTCATCACCAACATCATGTCTGTCCTCTGCAAGGAGGCCTGTGATGAGGCTCTGTTGGGGGAGCTCCTGGACGTCTTCGTTTGGGTGGGCTACATCTGCTCTGGGGTCAACCCCCTGGTATACACACTCTTCAACAAAATCTACCGTAGGGCTTTCTCTAACTACATTCGCTGCCACTACAACAATGGCAAAAAGTCAGCGCAGCGGCACAACCAGTGTCCAAACGTCTCGTCAACAGCTTTCTACGGGAAAGACCTCAATTTGAACAGTTACCGCAATGGGAACGAACTCAACAGCATGGAGATGGATGAGATGGAGGATGCTTTGGAAATGCACGTAGGAACCTCAGAGCTCTCAATAAACAACTGCAGTGGCAAGAAAACAAGTAGTGTGTAAGACTGTTCAAGGACCACACCCACGCTCCAGATTTCGCTGTGGCTCAGCTACAGACAATGTATGTGTTAATCAAATAATGATGTAAATAATGCATTCTGAACAAAGCAGTCTCTCCTTTTTTTAAATTTGAACTTTCACATTTGTAATTCATTGCTTTCCATCATTCCTAAAACAGAATCTGTACTTACTGTTGGAAGCAGAGGAGGCAGAGCCTCTATAGGAACGGTGGGTACCAGACCCAAAGTGGCATTTGTTATTTTGCTTCTGAAATGTTGATTTTCCTTCCCTTGCTGCATGAACAAAAGTGCTGACTATTAATCTCAGGTGGTATTTTTTTGAGTCCTCAATGGTCCATTATGAGTAGTCACAAATCAAATAAAGGGATATGGGCTTGGATAGTTCAACGTTTCTTGTTCTGGCATTGATAGCAAACCCTGGATAAATGCATGTTGTGCTTGGTTGGGGTGGATGAGTTGATGAAAATGATGACCTGGATGAATGACAGCTGTGGGAAAAGATGAATCCCAGGCTATGAGGGATCATTAGAAAAGGGATCAAAACAAACCTGTCAATATTTATGTCAATATGCCTTTAAAGAAATCATGTTTCCACGTCTTCCTTTTATCTTTTAAAGGATCTTTGTAGAACTTTGTAGAAAAAAGTAACCATAGGGATCAAAGGCCTGGGATGACTCCCCTGTGAATAAAAGCTACATTATATTTGTGACTTTTTAGTTTGAAAAAGAAGTTGAGTAAAGGTGGCATGTTAGTGGTGTATATGATATTGCATGGCGTTGAGAAAGTAGACAGAGGGTTTCTCCCACATCCCCCCTCTCAAAATACTAGAACCTAATGGGGCCGTGCGACTGAAGATTCAGGAGAGATAAAAGATAGAATTGTACCACACGGTGCATAATCAGACTATGGGATTTGCTTCCATAAAGTGTGACAATGGCCACCAATTTAGATTGGATTAGTCAAATTCTGCAATGGCTACTTGTTAGGGTGGCTGGATTTTATCTCCAGGATCAGAGATATCGGGTTTCTGAATCCCACTTCCCTAGGAACCACAAGAGAGGCTTGTCTCTTCCTTGTGGGCTTCCCATAGACATCTGGTAAGCCATCGTGAGCAACATCGTGAGTCCAACAACTAGGTAGCAGGGCTCTTCCTATGTTCCTTTGTTATGAGGAGCAGAATAAAATGCTCTAAACAGGCAAGATTTTTTAAAGCCTGCCAGTGAAAACCTATCAACAGGGCTGGAAGTTTGTGTTTCAATTTTGGTGCATGACATTTCCTAAAGAAATGTGCCTCCTCTTAAGTAGGAAGGGGAGTGACCAAAGTGCTCCCTCCTATTTTGTTTGAACATGCTCTCTAGCCCTTTCCCAACATCCTAGAAGGCAATGCTTTTAAAAGTCTCATCAGGTGTGAGGAAGGGGAAGGAGAGAGAATGCACAATTAGCTTGCTCTTCCTGTTCCCCATTGTTCTCCAAAATAGATCTTGCACCAGGAAGCAAAGATTCAGGCTGGCACCATACCTGGGATGGTGGACTTGCAGGTTGGCTGTAATTCATGCATCCCCCAGAAATGTGGTGAAACAGAGAGAGGGAGACAGACAAGATGGCAGAGAGTGAGAGAACTACAAACTCCACTCACTTTGGTCCATGGCTCTGCCTAGTTGACTTTCTATGACTCAACAGCCCTTCATAGGAAAGGTTATCCATTTCTACCTTACACCTTGTCCATAGGGAGATGCACAAGATCAAATATGGAGAAAAGTGTTAAAAAGGGAACTTGAGTTGCTGGAATGGAAGACATTGTACTTTCACCCAACCGGTGAACTATAGTCTACCTATGGAGTGCAAATGGAAAAAGGAATTCCACCCCTAGGTGCCTTCTGTAACAAATCTGGTGCAGGAAGGAAACTGTATCCTCACCCTCTGTGACCCAAGGATTGTTCCTTGTTGTCAGTCCAATGAAATTTTGGGATTCCATTGAAACTTTTGCTTACACCAATGGCTTGGTGCTCCTCTGTACATTAATTTTTTCCCCCCATGTAGCTAACTTGCTTAGAATCATTTCTTCCAAAATACTGTGGGTAACCTCTGGAGATTTCTGATGAAAGTTACTGCTTTGAATGAGTTTTCCCAACCCATTTTCTTGGGCAAGGCTGTTGTGCTTGAAAGCATTTTGGGGCAGGGGAAAGGTTTGCAGGAACATGGAGTTCAGGTCTCTTGAAAAGATGTAGTTAGTTGATCAAAACATTATGGTGCTTGAAGCAATCCCCCATTTTGCCCCAGTGTACTAAGAGAAACTACCTAAAGGAAAGAAGTTGCGTGTAAGTGGACTGCTGTGTATAACAGACAAGGTAATATCATTCAGCAAAGCACCACAGCTTATTACTCAAAGGAGACAAAGGGATAGTTTTCTTTTATTCACAAAAAGCTTTTACCAGCACAAGTACAACAGAATGGTAGCTTCTTATTATATTGGGGTGGCGTAGATTCTGAGTGTGCACATTAAAAACCTCCAGATTTTTTAAAAATAGCTAGTTGCTAAGTGTCATGTGCCTGCAAAGACTTGTAGGTATGTTGATGATTTAGGGTCAGTGCAAGATTCTGAGAAGTTCAGTACTCTGTGCCTTGGTATCTGGTGCTGTTTCTCAATAAGCAACAACCAAATAAACATAGCAAAACATCTCTATAGAAACATGTTTCTTTGTATAATATAGGTGTAGGGAACATCTGTGGCACACCAGATGTTGCTGGACCACTCCTAGGAATGTAAGAAGACATCATTATCCATTGATTATCATTATCCATTCCGTCCTGTATTCATCACATGAAGTTTGTCTTCCACTGAAAACTCCATTGTCTGCTGTGGCAAAGTGGTATAACTTACGCAATTTATGTAGTTGTCATTACATTATGTATTACATTGGGAGGCTTTAAAAGAGGATTAGAGAAATCGGTGGAGTTACAGCTATGCACTACCTCCACAGTCACAGAAAGTAATGCTTACAAATACTGGGTTGGCTGGAAGCCACAGAAGGGGAGAGTGCTGTTGTGCTCATGTTGTGCACCCTGGTTTCCCACAGGCATCTGGTGGGCCACCTTGAGAGCAGGTTACTAGGCTTGATGGGCCATTGACCTGATCCAGCAGGCTGTTCATATTCCACCCCATCAATTTCAATACAAAGGAGATGCATTGCAAATGAAGAGGAGTCACATAATCAATTACATATTGCTTGAGGCTGTTGAATACAGCAGCCACAGCAAATAGTGATCATATATGCTGCATTGATTTCTGTTCTGGACATGGGGCAAAGAAAGCAATTTCCACTCCCATTTCTGTTTTTGTTGGAATTCTCCGACATTCCTAGGTACAACTCCAATCAACCCTAGAAAGCATGGCCAATGGCCATGGGCGATGGGAGGTATAGTTCAGCACCATCAGAAGGGCTGGAGGTTCCCCACACCTGTTATAGAAGATTCACAAAATTACCATATTTTTCCATATATAAGACTAGGTTTTTTTCCTTTTAAAAAATGTCAAAAATTTGGGGCATATAAATGGATAGTAAAATACACACTTTTTTCTTACATTGGAGTCCCTAAAAATAGGGGGCATCTTATACATGGGGGTGTCTTATAGACAGAAAAATACAGTAATAATTCCTTGGCACAAAATTTAGATTACCTTGATGGCAGTCTTTAGTTAATTGCTTTATTTATACTTGGCCTCTCTCATGTAGATAATGTCAGTTCAGTCTAGTTCTTAGGACCTGGTTGAAGCCACAAAAAAAATTATAAACTGAGCATTCCCTGATGGGTAGATTTATCTAATAATCATATATGTTGACAGTGACAACAACAACAGTTATTGGTATTAACCTCCAATGCAGTTCTGCCTAAAGCACCAAGTTCATTGCTAAGTGTTTGCCACCTTCTTTCAAGCTCTTCAGACTCCTCCTTGCATCTTTCTAGCAGAAGTTACCAAAGAGGCAGCATTGCTTCCTCTTGGCTGTGTTAAGAAGATTATCATTCCAGCATCACTGAAAGCAAGGTTTTTGCAAGTGAGTAGTTCTTAGTGAACACAACAGAGAACACTAGAGAAAGCGGTACAGCCATAGGCCACATGTGATTTTTTTGTTATAGACCAAACTTCAGTGCTACCTGTTGACTACATCTTCCATGATCCCAATTTTGACATCTTTGGATACTGGAGGTCGCAGGGTCAACCCCAAATGGCTTCTCTGGGGAGGACTGAAACCCTGGATAGCTCTGCCAGCAAGTGTGAACAGCATTGAGCTAGATGGACCAAGCATCTGACTTGGTGGTTTCCTGTGTTGCTCTGTAGCTGGACCAAAGATTGCCAACAGCAGCAAACACCACAAGTTGCTCTGCCCCTTTCCCCCTGTTTTTGGCAATAGATGGTAATGAACAAAGCACTTGTCAATTGCTGGTATCTTGTTATTATTTGGAAGCTGGCTCGTTTTTCTAGTGCTGCAGACATTAATCTAGGAGAAACTGCCTATCTCATTCTGGAAGCTACATCTAGGAAAATAGTTGGTCCTTAATTTGGTTGAGGGCGTGGGGACTGGAGGTTAGTAATACTTGGTTCCAGTACTCTGGGAAGTTATATGGTCTTGTTAATGTGTCAAATGGTTTGGTCAGAATAGGAGCCTACCAATGAACATTAAATTCAAACACTGCAGAGAGGAGGTCAATTTCCTAGAGGGAAATTGCCTTTTTACGGTCACCTTTATATCAATCTCCTATTCAGTTACAGACCCCTTAAAAGGGAAATTATAAGAACATAATGATGCATCTGCTGAAACAGGCTAGTACAATCTGTGTTGCGGTTCTTTAATGTGCCAATTTAAACTTGCATAGGAATCACTCTTCTGTATTTTATTGAAACCTGAGTTTTGGGGATGGCTGCAGAAGTAAAGTAACAGACAAAATTTATTATTATTATTATTATTATTATTATTATTATTATTATTATTATTATTATTATTATTAGACATTATATACCGCCCTATATCCAGAGGTCTCAGGCCGGTTTACAGAATAATATCTACTCTCTATCCACTTTCCCAACACTCTAATCATGTTCCCACTCTTGTAAGAATCTTTATTCTAAACTTTTATAACTAGTGACAAATGGAATCTGTGATATAGACACAGTTCTCTCGACAGGCTACCCAATGAAGTGAATTTCCTAGGATGGGTTTGATCACAAAGCAATGCTACAGAGGGGTATATTAAGCCCTTCTCAAGTATCACACAATAATTAGGCAGACATCTAATTCAAAATGCAAACATTCAATGTGCATTTATGAAGTTGCACCCTGCCTCTTTGGCACTCTGAAAATGTATTTATTTCCTCTGAAGGAATCCCATCATCAGGACCTCTTACCCAGTTAGAATCTGTTCACATTCCCTTTTTCCGCAATATGTAGTACTGATAGAACAGGTGCCTCAAGATGTCTCTTGGATGTTACATCTTTACAAAATATGCAAATAGCACTTGTCAGAGGCAGCAGTTGGATTTTGATCAGAAGACTGCAACTGTCTCTGACATGTGCCAGAGGATGTTGCTTCTGGGAACTGAATTACAGTGGTACCTCTGGTTACGTACTTAATTCGTTCCGGAGGTCCATTCTTAACCTGAAGCACCACTTTAGCTAATGGGACCTCCTGCTGCCGCTGCTCCACCAGAGCACAATTTCTGTTCTTAACCTGAAGCGTTATTTCTGGGTTAGCGGAGTCTGTAACCTGAAGCGTATGTAACCCGAGGTACCACTGTACTGGAATTTTTGCAATATTGATCCTGGCCCCTTTCACCTTGCTCTGGCAAACTGCTATGAGGTTGGTAGACTGTCAGAGTGAGGATCCTTCTGCTTTGTTTTTTGTAGGAGAGAACACAATCTGAATTTCTCAAAAAGTGTTTCTCCAAATACTCTCCATACTGAAGCCTGGAGCATGGTAGGAGTGCTGCCACTCAAATCCCCTCTGCCTTTGTGTGATGAGTTTTCTTGTTGGTTATTTTCCATCACCCCTTGCTTCTCTTCCTTCCCTCTCTACACCACGTCCCCTTGTCTGCCTGAACCTCCCACACCACACAGCCTCTTATGTTCAGCCATATTTACTATCCCCTTGCTTAATAGTAGTTGTAGATATTCCACTGTCAGTTTCGCCCTCAGCATGTAGAATGTTTATGAACATTCCATCACATTGCAACATCACAGAGAAGAGCTGGAGGGGACAGCTCTTCCCATCTCAAAAATTAGCTCCAGGCTAATTTTTGTATAGACCAACTTCCCCCAGTGTGAGGTTCTCCTATCAGCATGGTTGTTCTGACTGTGGTTGATGAAAGTTGGACTCCAAAACACTGGGGGAACAGCATTTGGGGAGGCTGCTATAGGAATTTGCCTGTCCTTATCTCTTGTTTTCATCCCTCATCCCCAAATCTCTCAAGAATGAACTCTTAATGGTCCTCATTGCCACATCCTCCCTCCCAGGACAGTCCAAAAATGCAGATGAGCAAAAGTGCAGGCTAACCAATTCACTAGGATACACTGAGAATCTTTAGAATAGTTGTGTATAGAATAAGTTCAACTTAAAATATAATAAATGTGCTCTATAAAAAAAAATCTTCATTTAGCAGAAATGCAACCTTTAGCTATTAAAGGCCGAAGAAAGACCAAAAATCTTGCAAAGAAGCATGAAGTAGAAACCCCAACAAAAAAAGGATATACAAATCTAACCTCTGCTTGATTCTTCTCCTCATTCTCCAACCTCCCCTATGCTAATCTGTCACAAGCAATGGTGAGACCTGAAAGTCTCATTCTCACCTTATTCCTTTGCAAGGTGGGTTGATCTGTTACCCTGGTGCCCCGGTGGATGGTGCTATCACACTCCTGCTCTGGAAAGAGTCCCAGGGCTGTGCTCTCCTATATTTTCCCCCTTTCTTAAATCAAAGCCATGCATTATCCAGGTGAAGTCAGGGAAGAAACAGGACAGTTAACTGGTAAGGGGCTGCTTAGGTTCAATGGGGGAGCCACAATTGACATCCGAGTGAACTAAACTGTTGATGCTGAGAATCTTGTATGATGTGGATACATTTTCAAAAAGAACTGAAAGCGTCCCTATTTTTTCAGCACTCTCAAAGGAAATGATTTAACTAATTGGGGTGGAGGCTGTGGTTTTCCTGTTAGTATTGGGCTCCAATTTCCATCAGCACCTGTGAGCATCACTAATCATCAGGGATTATGGGAGTAGTACTATAATAACATCTGAATGGCCACAGGTTCCCCACCCTTGCAGAAAGTGTCACTCATGTGTGAAGGCACATGCTGTGTTGTTGCAAAGAGACTGCACATCCTACCTTCTCCTTGGAAGGACAGATCTAGGTTGGGTTCACTGTGGCACAGGTGTAGAACAGGACTCTTTTCTAGTTACAGGTAGGTAGCCGTGTTGGTCTGCCATAGTCAAAACAAACAAACAAAAAAATCCTTCCAGTAGCTGCTGGAAAGACTCTTTTCTGTTCAGCTGAAAAAGGGCTTCCCTGGTTAGCTTTCTTGCAGAAATGTTTTTGGCACTGGCCCCCGTGTTAACATGCAATCTTGCTCATTGCACAGATTATTTGAACAACAATTTCAGTGTCAAGTCTCAAGTAACTGCTGCCCCTGAAAGCAGGAGCATTGGAGATGAGAAAATGAATATTGATCTTGGCACAAAGCTCTCAGAGGCTGCAGCTCCGGAAAGCTGTGCTGTGTAATGTCTCTTGGAGAGGACCTGTGTCATGAGGTGCACATTCAGAGAACTCTTTCAGGGTTCGCACCAATGCTTAAGTCCAAGCCTGTGTATACACACGTGTGTCTGTGTGCACACCTGCCTATCTGAGCAGCACAACAACCCTGAGATCCTCTTAAAAGCACTTGGATCTGAAACACACCCATGTACAAATGTTGCTCTCCTGCTGGTTCTCTGATGTGATCTACAATGACAAGACTCTTCAGCTGCATGTGCGAAGTTTGTGAAACCTTTTGCAGCCTGAGGGTCTTGTTCCCCTTCCAGGAAACATATGCCAGTGGTGGGTGGGACCAGAGGCAAAAGTGGGTGGAGCAAGAAATGTAAATCTTACTTTTGTACAGGAGGTTAGTGGTGCATGGAGTGCTAGGAGAAGGTTAGTACCTCTGGTAGGGGACTCAAGGTGCTCTTTATGGGTTAGTTCATCCACTGTTGGTCCCCATCCTGCACTCAGCTCTCACCTGGGGCTCCTAGAAGCTGTCAGGATGTAGCAGTGGCCACACCTTGGGAAACGGCTTGCATTGGCCAACTAGACAAGGTGAGGGTAGCCAATGCTTCTCAAACCCCCAGCCAAGAACATGGAGGCCATGTTTTCAAGGTTTGTGGTCATATTCTCAATAACTTCGAGCTGCTGTCATGGAAACTGACCTGACTGCTAGAGCAACAGAGCATCCCTGACTCACAGCCACACCGATGAGCAGTAGAACTGACGCTCTTCCTGTTGCAACCCCCTCCACGCCACAGCTTAAAATACTCAGCCATTGATGAACTCAGTGAAACAGCACAAGAATAAAAGTGTGGCTGTTTTTAGCTCTTCCCTTTCTCCTCCAACAAAAGAATAGGCCAAAGACCTCTATGGGAACCAGCTGGGATTTCCCCTCTATGGATATGCAGCTTTGTAACATTAAACATTAAACACTGGAAAGAACCTTTCAGTACTCTTGAAAGCTGAACCACTCCTTGCTGTGCTGAAGCCTGTCCCACCAGACTATTCCAGAATGTTGTCACTAATGGAAAAAGCAGCTGGGGGTGGGATGCAAGCCCTTTAGAAAAAGTGGGGGGGGGGCAAATGGAATCACTTGTTCCTTTTCCCAAAAGCTAGAAGAATTGGATTGGACTTTTTTGGGGGGGGATAAGTTGCTCTATCTTGGACTATTTGCCCCATCAAGCACAAGATTTTCGATGTCAGCCTTCCAGAATTTGGTGCCCTCTAGCTCCCATTAGCCTTGGCCATATCAAATCAAATCAAAGTTTATTGCGTTAGCGATTTGGCCATAGCACATAGAAAAGAATCCAGGCAGTAACCTGCCACAATTATACAGAGAATATATTAGATACATTTGCAAAGCAACAGATACAAAAACATGGTAGATAAAACAAGGTAGGATAAAAGCAGTAACAAATCGTGTAAGTTATTGGTATTTCAGAATGTTTACAAAAATCCAGGGCTAAGAGAAGTTAACCTATCGAGGTGGCCCTGATTTTCAGGGCCTGCAAAATATAGATGGCTACACCGTGAGTAACCATGGGGTTGGCGTCCACCAGTAAGTATTTCATGCATTTCTTCCAAGATGATGGACGGGGGAATTAATAGGAAGAGCCTCGGTCTTATTGAGTCATATAGAGGGCAATGAAAGAAAAAGTGGATAAAGTCCTCTATCTTTCCCCTGTTGCACGGGCAAAGGCGGAGATCAAGAGGAGTGTTGGAAAATATGCCCTGTAGGAATGCTGTGGGAATGGAGTGGAAGCAGGCTAGTGTGAAGGCTCTTCTTTGCGTAGGATTTGTCAGGTCACTCAGATAGTGAGCCAGAGATCTTACTGCCTTCACGCAAGGAAACCACGTAGATAGGCTGGCCGAGTTGGATAGAGCCAAATCCAGCGCTTCATCCCTGTCAACAATCCATTTGTGGATTTTGTCTTTATCCCAGGAGATCAAAGCGGCAAAGTTTGGGAGGGAATAGCATTCGCAGATGGTCTCCATGCCTTTTGACCAAGTACGGCTGCCGGTAATGGCTAGGAAGGCTTGTTTAGCAAGTGACGAGTTTGGGGCTTCTGCAAGTTATTTATAGTAGGTGATTATCCTAATATGGGCTCTTGCAACTATAGACGGGAGTCCCAATTCCATTCTTAGTTGGGCAGGTATGGTCCCATTGGGGAGGCCCCAAATCTTTCTTGCTAGGAGGTTTTGTAGAGTCACTTAAGTGTTTTCAAATTCCACCACCATATTTCCACCCTGTATAGCAACACTGGGGGCATTTTGCTGATATAGGCCTTTCTGATTGGCGCCACCAGTTAGCCTCCTTTTGCGTAGGAGAATTTTACCAGGGCCCCCATGGTTCGGCAGCCGGCCAAGGTGATCGTATTTAGATGGGCTGACCAAGATAGTCTATGGTGGAAGGTATTGCCCAAGTATTTAAATACCGAGCATTGTTCGATGGAGTTGCCCTCGAGGTACCACGATGGCCAAGGGTCAGGGAAGATGGGAGTTTCAGTCCAGTAATATCTACAGGGCATTTCATTGGCTGCCCCAGTCTAGATTATTCTTCTGCCTTTTAAAACAGGAGGTACTAAAAGAACCCCTTTTTTTTAATGGCAGGTGTCTGACCAAGGCAGAATAGAATGGTACTATTACTTCTCTTGAGTTGGACAGTATAGTTCTGTTGATGCAGCCAAGAATTGCATTAGCTTTTTTTGCTGCTGCATCACACTGTTGACTCATGTTAAGCTTGTCGTCTACTAAGACCTTCAGACTCTTTTATTGTATACTGCTGTCAAGCCAGGTGTCCCCCACCCTATATTTGTGTATCTGTCTGGTTATTCCTTACATTTTTTCCTATGGAAATTCATTTTGTTATTTTTGGCACAGTTCTCCAGTCTATTAAGATCATCTGGAACCCTGATTCAATCTTCTGGTGTTTTAGTTACTCCTACCAGTTTGGTGTCATCTGTAAATTTGATGAGTATCCCCTCTATTCCTTCATCCAAATCAGTGTGGTGTAGTGGTTAAGAGTGGTAGACTTGTAATCTGGGGGACCGGGTTCGCGTCTCTACTCCTCCATATGCAGCTGCTGGGTGACCTTGGGCTAGTCACACTTCTTTGAAGTCTCTCAGCTCCACTCACCTCACAGAGTGTTTGTTGTGGGGGAGGAAGGGAAGGGAGAATGTTAGCTGCTTTGAGACTCCATGGGGTAGTGATAAAGTGGGATATCAAATCCAAACTCTTCTTCTTCTTCTTCTTCTTGGCTGGGTAGTGGCTCTCTCTCAAAGGGTGAGCCACCATCTCAGCTGCTCACTGCCTACCAAGTTGTGGACTACCACCATCACCTAACTCCTGAACACGAAGCAGGACACAGGAAGGTTTCAGCAGGGACAGTGTAGAAGAGACATTTATTGCCCTAATCTATAAGCCAAGGGTTCACAAACTGTGGTTTGTGGGCCACCAGTCCATGCATTTCATTCAAGGTAGTCTACGGTATGGCTTGGGCTGTGTGGTTGAAGATAAGAGGACGCATCCATCACATTAAATATCCATATTGATTTTAACTGTATTTTATTTGTATTTCTTCTGCTGTTTTATCTTACTTCAATTTAAATTCTATGGGGATACAATAAACTACCATCTAAAAGAAATAAAAGAAGAAAAATACGGTTGAAAATGATACATCATACACAGCACATTGCAGATGCTGCAACAGGAATCAGGTATTTAGTGTCATGGAGCATAGTCTTTGGAATTCCTTCCTGTTAAATATTGAGTGCACACCATCTCTGTTGTGTTCTTGCTTTTAAGCAGAGATTTTTCCCAGGCTGCATCTGTCCTGGATGCTTTTAAAATATGCCTTTATTGTTTTATCACTTGCTTGCTACCCTGGGCTTTACTTCCTTCCTGCTGCTGCTGCTTCAGTTAGTGTTAGTGTTGGACCTTCCTTTTGTTGAACTCAGAAGTCCATGATGGCTGCATGGGAGCTTGTACTCAGAATGGGTTTGTTTGCCGGGAGTAATAAACCTTAAGTTTTGTTATTATTTCAAGCAGAAGTCATAGTGGACTATTGATTTGTGCACTCTGCTGCAATATATGTACAAAACTAAAACAGCAGCCAGCAGCAACAATGCCTCAGAAAAAAGTGCTTCTGTTTAGCTGTTTTTACTATTATCCACTGAAAGATCTCCCTGCCTCTGTATCTGGTTTAATCATGCATCTAAGCCAGTGCACACCACCATTTAAGCAGAGCAGCATTTGCCATTTTATACCAGGATGAAGAACTTTTGACATGGGGCCAAATGCAGGACTCCAGACCTGTCTAACCCTAGACCTCAGAAATCTTCCCAGGCTACACCTCTCACTGGCCCTGCTTCACATGCTCAAGTGTTGCTATGGATAGTTTGGACGCAGAGGAATGGTGGGAGGCACCAACTGGGGAACCCTCAAGGGAGGGCTCAGAGCCTGGGGAGTGGTGGTGGGATGATGCGTGGTCAGAGGGAGAAGACTGGGAGGTGGTGTTTGAAGCTGAAGGAGTAACAGGGCTTAGCAGATCATCTGTGGCAGAGAGCAGTCAAGAAGCAGAAGAGGGGGGGGGGTCAAGAAGCAGAAATGAGTCAGGCTGGTGCAGAGTCTCGGGTGTCTCCCCTTCCTGCTGCAACAAGCTCCTCTCCCTGCTGGTCTCCCAGGACAAGCAGAGGCATGAAGTGGCAGGAGCAAAAGCAGGCATGCTAGTGTTGTCTCGGAGAGGGGACCTAGTTAGTTGTGGGAAGGTAGGAACCTTTAGTCTCTGCAACTGCCTCATAGGGGCAAGACTTACCAAAGTGTTGCTGTGGTCATTAAGCCTGGCACTCCAGAGCAGATTCTGTTTCTTCTAATAAAGCATTAACTTCATGTACTCTGGGTGATATATTGTGGGTTTGCTCCTGTCAAGTGTTTTTGGAATGTCTCTTTTGCCTCTGATAATGCTTGCCCAGGTGGATGGATGTCAATGTATGTTGGATCCAGCACATTGTACTAAGTTAAGATTTACCATAGCTGCTCCACTCACTTTGGCCTCTGGCATGTTGCCATCAAGAGGTTGCCCAGAAGGAAATGCAGCCCTCAAGTTGATTAAGGCAGCCCACAGCCTGCTAATTTCATGTAGGGATTTTTTTTGGGGGGGGGGGGGCAAATGGGCAGCAGGAACAGTGAGAGGAAATGTGTTGACTCCAGTTCTGCTCATTGCTGGTATATACCCCTCCATAGACTACACCCATGGGGATGTAAGCCCTCAATTGGAAAAATATTGCTAACACTCATTCTAATGCCCTTTCCCCGACAGCCTGGATGCCATCTAGATGGCCTTCATTTACATTTCATGAATAACTCTAGGAGGAGCTGGGCATTATGGTCACCTGAAAATCCACTCCTCGGTGTGTCAGCACCCACACTTTGGAACTGCCTGCCTTCGCTGCACAATTTTTGGTGACTGCTAAAACATTTTTTGTCCAGAGAAGTAGAATGTTGACATGTATTTCAGTCCTGCCTGTCGGCTTTGCCCAATTATCAGAAGCCTTCCCATCACCCTCAGGTCACTTGGTTGGGACATAAGGCAGGGCCTTCTCTACTCTTGCACTAAAGTTGCAGAACTTTCTCTTAGAACAGCCTTCACCAACTTGGTGCCCTCCAGATGTTTTGCATTATAGCAACTGGTGGGCCTGGTGGAATTGTAATCCAAAGTATCTAGGGGGCCTCAGGCTGGCGAGCTTCACCTTTTCGGTTTTGCTTGACATTTTATTTTTATTTATTTCATAAAAATTATGTAGCACTTGATTGCAAACACAGACAAAACTCCCTGCAAACTATTTACAAATTTCACTCACATTTAAGCTGTGGCTATTTTTTTACTGCATTTCTGAATTTCAACAGGCTTGACTACAATGTTTGGGGAGGGGGGGATTTTGGGGCCAAAAGGCAGCATACAACTAAATATTTAAAAAAAGAAAAAATATATCCATCATGGTTGTGGTTGCACAACACATGTACCAAGACATTTTTGTGCCTGAGGCAATAAATACAGAGAGATTGGGAACCTTTGGTCCTCTTGTTGTTGGGACTCCAGCACAGCTCCAGCACAGTCAATGGTCAGGGATGAGGGAAGCTGGAATTCAGCAACAGCTGGGCAGCAACAGGCCATTCCCTCACCCTTCAGCCAATACTTCCAATCCCTCTTCAACACTCACCTTTGCCACAAAGTCTTTGGGCACATGCTCCTGATCAATCTACCATACTGTCACCCAGCATCAGTAAGTGAAATTGCACTTTTATCCTGAATAACGTTTGAGCAGAATGGTGAAATATGTAAGTAAATTACGGTATATGGGCAGGAGCGAGTTTAACTGCCTGGCGTTCATCTCCCCAACTGTACTGCTTGTGAGTGAAGATACTTTGTGCTGTTTGGGAAAAGATGTCTCTGATCATCCACCCTAATGCACAGAGACTGAACACTGCAAGGTTCAACATCTGCTCACAAGTAGTTCTTCTTCTGGTCTCGGGGGCTTGAAAGCAAGAGCTGCTTATATGAAACAGTGGAAAAATTCAGTGCAGCTCAGACTGGGAAGCAGATGTAGCTATGACTGCCTCCCTGCCCCTTCCAGCAAATGAAAAGGCTTTCCAATGTGAAAGTCTCTCCTGAAAATGAGTCATTTAAGGATTCTCTTTTGATGCCCCCCTTCCTTTAGCCTTGCCAACTGACAAAAGGATGTGGGGATGCCAGTATGGGTTCAATGACAGATGGGGCTGCCTCTCCCCCCCCCCCAGATGCTGGCCCCCTTTCCACCCTCATTTATTTGTTTGTTTGCCAAGCGTGTGAAGTTGAATGTGCACAAGTTACATGTGTGTAAGCTATGGGCTTACTGTACTCCTTTGCAGACTTAGGTAATGCCCAAAGTCGTGAATCCTCTCCTTTATTTGGGGAGTTTTACTTCCAAAATGATAAGTACTCAAGCCACCCAAACACGTACCTTATCCACTTTGGTTTAAAAAAATAATAATCACACAAGAGCACACAGCCATAATGAAAATGCAACCAGTCAAAAGTCAGGCTCCTTACTAGGCAGCTGCTGACCACTAATGATAGAAGAACAAAACACACATTTGACTACACAAGGATTATGAAAGAGTTTGCATTTTATACACAGAATATGTACATCAGTTTTGGACACGTGGGTCTTATTCATGCTGATTCCAATAGAAAACTATTTACAGAAGAAAACTAAAACAGGACTATTTTCAATGAACATACACTTGTTGGAAGCTCCAGCAATAAAGTAGTCCTGGGAAAAAAGCAAGTGTTGGAAGAGTCATATACAAGAAGATGAATGGGGCAGTGAAGCATCTTACAGAACATGAACACAAAGTAAATTAAAATGCAACGCCAAATGGATATGGAAATATATAGATACACACATAGAGAGAGGAAAAAAGTATAGTCCCTGACTGCTTCTCACTACTTTGCTGAAGTTGTACTCCGTTTTGCACACATTTACACTTAAGCAGCTATGTTGATTTGGCTAAAGTTGAAGGGAAGATACAAAATAAATGAATACTGACCAAGTAGTAGATTCAATATTTAAAAATAAGCAACCCCGCCCACGCAACCACCACATCCCATTATTTTGTCTTAGTTCTACAGAGTACGCAAGAGTTTGCACTTCTTCCCATTAATCCCATCACAGCCCAGCACCCCAGTCTCTTTTGCAGAATGCATAACACTCACATCTCACACTGTGGTAGTAGCACAGTGCAGTAGGTTTGCCATTATTCCTACAACACTGCATGGGTTTCAATAACACAAATGAACTCAATGGTTTGTAGTTTAAAAGTGCCACCACACTGAGAATTTGGTTTGAACAGGAACACATTCATATGGAATATGTAATGTATGAAATGGATCTCAGCAAATCTAGTTGCTGCTTCACCTCGCCAATTTTTGTAGGTTCGTGACAGTTCATTTTTTACACCCACCCACCCCAAGAAATTAGCAGAGCCTGAATCCCTGGAGATCGCAGAACACTACTAGGAAGGTATTCTATGCACACATGAGTTATTGGGAAGCATCAAATGAAGACTAATCTGCAAAAGGCAGCCCTAGGAGAATGATTAAATCTGTGTTCCAGGAGCAGAAAAAACAGGTTCGTGTAAGAATTGCTGTGCTTGGTGAATTATAAAGTAGTACAAGAAAATAATACACCTCTCTCCTAAATTAAAACTACAATTTTGTCATTTTGGTGGCGGCGGGTGTTCTGCATATCTATAGATTTTGCACATATTTTTAGTCCTTGGTGGAAGACAGAACATCTTTATGTTAGAGTGAAATTTCATCACTTAAAAAAATGAATAAAAGATCTCAACACCTACAAAAAGAACTTTCCAAATGAAGGAACAATAAATAGGTATAGACATACCAAATATATATTTTAATATACTTCTAACAAAACCTGATAATTGCATCTTAATGCAAAACAAATGAGATGGGGAACTTACAGAGCATGTAATGCTCCTACCCCCATGTAGAATACCAAGTATATTTTACAGAAGGTTTTCTGTATACTTTGTGTTAAGTGCTGGTGGGTGCATCAGAAAACAGACATTGATAAATAATTTATTGTTCACCAATTAGGAGAGGCTTCACAGATACTCTGAATCTAGTTTATTGGCATAATCTAGTTATGTCAGCCAGGCCCGAGATTGACAAGTGGGGAGGGAGTGATATTTTAGCAATTCCCAATACTAACGTTCTTACCTTGAGGAAACATCAAACTACTTTGACACTGGTTTAAGTCTGCAGTAGAACAGTTTCTCAACCCCCAGGTGTTGTTGGACTATAACTCCCATCATTACTAACCACTGGTCCTGCAAGCCAGGGATGATGGGAATTATAGTCCAACAACAACTGGGGACCCAAGTTTGAGAAACACTGTAGTAGAAAATGCTCCGTCTCTTAACACTGTTTTCGCATATTCCAATGGCTTACTCTGTAGACCATGTAAGGGAAAACTTTGGGCCTCTTGATAGTGCTGGGCAGGGATGATGGGAGTTGTTGTTCAGCAGCATCCAAAAGACCAAAGGTTCCCAACTTGCAAACACCTTTTTCAAGGCAGGATGCTAATACTATTATTGAGGTGATTTAACTCTGAGAAACAGCATTCAAGTTTTATTCAGTCATGTGAAAGATGAATTCAACACTGTGCTTGTTCAAAGATTCTGTCAGTGGAAGTTCTTGTGTTCAGAAGTGCACACTTGTGCATGTTGGAAGCAAGGAGGTTTGTTCTCATTGGGGAAATGGTAAAAATGTCCTTCTTAAAATAATAATGGCCACACCTACCATTATCTTATTATCTAGACCACAGTGCACTCTGAACCTTTAACGTGCAGAATTCTGCAGCATGCCAATTTTTGGCAAATGAGCAAAATGAGAATCCTGGAGAAGTTAGAGCTCCACAAAAGTGATGGTCTTAGATGTATTGCTTGGTTTGCTTATGAAGAGGGGCTTAATATTCTAGGATAGGACCCAAAACTCCACATTATTACAGTGACTGAGACTCTCACCCCCCCCCCCCACTTCAAGCCAAACCATTTTCAAAACCAAGAGGAATGTCACTAGTTGTTTGACTTACAGCCGGGGTATACAAATCACCATCTAAAGGACAAGGGCCTGGATTTTATTTATTTGTAACGAAGAAAAGAGAATAAACACTTTCAAGAATAAGAGAAAGGATAGGAGAGGAGGAGGAGTGAGCAGTGACATCTCAAAACAGAATCCACTTTTGTGCATTGTGGTGTTTGAGTGCTGCATGATGGAATGCCTAAAAATCTTGAGGTCTGGGCTCATTCTGCATCCAACTGCACCCAACATCACACCAGCTTTTCTATTAAACTGTGATTTTATATTTCACAAAATCTGCAAAAAATGATATTTATATTTTCTTTCTTGTAACAGATTGAAATTAAACCTTAAAACCTTAAAGGAGAATGTTAGCCGCTTTGAGACTCCTTCGGGTAGTGATAAAGCGGGATATCAAATCCAAACTCTTCTAAAACGTTTTCAAAGCTAACACTAACTAAAAATACAATTATGGGGAAAACTGTGAAAGGAAAGGTCTAATCTACAACAAATCATGCTCTATTTAAAAGCTTCATGATACAGTTTAGTGTGCTTTTCATTTGGCTCAAGTATGCCATCTACAAGGCCTGCCTTAGGCTCACATCACACACTTGAAGGGAGGAAGAAAAAACAGCCAGTCACAAAGTTCGCTTTGCACATATGTTGTGAAAGCATTCAAGACCCCCTGTACCCCTTTTGCCCCACACTACAAATTTAACCCAGTAACTATTATGTGGTACTGCAGCCAACAGCAATCTAGCAGGGAGTTCCTTGGGTAGTAGAGAGTTAAGAACAAAGAAATATGTTTTATCATTTGGACAAAGAAGAAGAATTTAGTTTATTTGAAAACTGCAGACACACAGCTCAAAAATGGGAACAGAGTCTGGCTTTTTCCATTTAATTAAATAAATGTATACAGTCATACCTCATGTTGCATTTGCTTCAGGTTACGCCTTTTCAAGTTGTGTCCCGCAGAAACCTGGAAGTACCAGAACAGTTACTTCTGGGTTTCGCCACTTGTGCATGCACAGAAGCGCTAAATCGTGCTGTGTGCATGTGCAAACACAGCGCTTCTGGATGCGAACGCTTTGAGTTGCGGACGTGCCTCCAGGACAGATTATGTCCGCAGCTCAACGCAAAAATGCATACATGACAAAGAACCAGCAACGGGTTGGGACTCTTCCACTGTACACTGAAGTAATTAAATGAAAGGTTAATTTCAAAGACATGGTAATTTGTCTCATTTCTACCATTCTCATCACACTGTGGAGCAAAGGAGGGAAAGTTACGGGAACACCCATTGTGGCAACTGATGGATTTGTCTCCAAGGCCTGTAAATAGTCAGGGCACAGAATAGCTTCTAAAATGATGGGGGAAAGAGATACAGATGGACTGATTATAAGAGGTGCAATCTCTCACTAGCTGGGGGGCGGGGCGGGGGGAGTGGTGTCATAAATGGACCTGCTGCATGAACTGTGGCTCTAGTACAAAGGGGTAGTGGGGGGGTGTACAGGAAAAGAGGAGCTACCATCTTGCCTTATGATGCATGACCATGCATTGCTGCTGTCAGGATGTGGCAATCCCCCTTCCTCCTTTTCACCCTGCTGTTCTTTCCCCCAACCCAACACTTTTGTTACAACAGAAATACAGGGAAAGGGAGAACAGCAAATAACATGGGGGAACAGGAATCTCCCCTTGCCCCTCACAAACAAACAAACAAACAAACAAACCTGATTTGCAGCTTTAGGATTACTGACCACACAGTGCAGAGGGAACAGCTCAATGCCCTGAACCAGCCAGCTGCCCAACGCTTTTGTAAATATTGCAAAATAGAGCTTCCTTAGGGCTCAGTTTCATTACTCCATAGTAACAGAAGTCAGGAGCAAGATGTAAAGTCCTGACAAGTCACAATATAAACCTGAGATTTATTTATTTGGCAGTTTTACCTCAACATCCTTAACTCATAAGCTTCTGTACGACTCCCATTTAAATCACGCCATATGTCACTGTTAAGTGTCAAACAAAGAAAATAATTTAAAGAAAGTGGCGTCCATTGCCCAACAATACATTGAAAAAATGATTAAGTATCAAATTAAATAGGATAAATAAAAGCATATTTACATTTTTTTCTTTAGAAAACCAAACCTAATAAATTCAAACTGTGCAAACTGAAGAACATCCAACACTCAGATGTTAGTCCTTTAAACTTTACGTTACCAATCTTACAAAAACCTAATATTCAAAAATACACATTGCATCTATTGAGACACAAAGAAATTGCAAAAAAGTTTAAGACTAGTAAAAGAGTTATCACAGGCACTTCACATGTAAACAATCTACAGTACAACTGAAAAAAATATTTTGGCACCAACCTAGAATACTGAAAAACCCACATAAAACTTGTCCTTTATACTGTATCTTATTCTGCCATCAGCATCATCAATATCAACATCATCATCATCATCATCATCATCATCCGCCCAACTAAAATACGGGAGATGGTACAACAGTAAGAAGTGCAAGAAATTAGGGACACAATCTTCTGGAAACTGAAAAAAATGCATCACATGATTTATCATCCAGATTTCTCACACCATGCTGCAGTGATTCTTTTGCTGTTGTTGAAAAAAAAAGTACATAAAATAACTTTAGACTTCTTTCTAATGGAAATGTGCTTAAGAGCTGCTATGCATATTATATTTTTTAGCGTGACCCCATAATGCACGCACTAAAACCATAATATATGCAAGACAGCATTGCACATTTTTCAAAATGCATACATGACAAAGAACCAGCAACGGGTTGGGGACTCTTTGCCATATAAAAATCTCCAAAGCTCTATGTTTCTTGCTCATTATAAAACGTGCGCAGCAAACCTAGGAGACAGCCTAACACAGTGTAGCATTAAATAGGAAAAAGAAATAATGAAATATTAATGAGAGAACTCAGAATGTGTACTACCTTGAAAAAGAGAATTTGATAATCTCAAAATCCCTTATGGCTCTGGATTAAGCAAGCAAGCAGAACAATTCTTTACCATACTGGAAAACTGTCAGTTTAACATAACACATATGCTTAAAGTAAGGCTGTCCACAATATCTGGCCTGCAATCACTTCTGATGGCTTAGGGTGTTCCTCTGAAAGAAGCTGAACTGGAATCAATCCACATCAACACACATCATGGTAACAAGTTGGTTCTCTGAGTGTCCTGTTACAGGCAGGAAAGCTGTGATGCTTTAGATGAAGGTATTTCAAGAAGAGCCTGAACAGTAACTCCAACTTTCACAAGGCCCCTTTCTTCCAAAATGTGATGGGGCAGGCAAAGTCTTTCCTGGGAAAGAAAATGACTTTTCAGTATGGTTTATTGCTGTTAATGCTCACACAGACACCCTAACTTTCCAGAGTAGCAATTTACTCAAACGTCCTAATTCCTCGGGGATTGGGAACCTCTGGTCCACACCCAGATACAGCCCAAGGAGGCCTCCCTTCCAGCCCTTCCTCCTACTGGAACATGTTAAAGACATTCCTCCTCTCCCTCCCACAATTGTTCATACTTTAAAGAAAGGCCTGTCCCCAGCCTTCTGAAGAAAGGCTGGGTCCCCAGCCGTTGTTGAACTACAACTCCCATCATTCCTAGCTTGCAGGACCAGTGGTCAGGGATGATGGGAATTGTAGTCCAACAACAGCCAAGACCCATGTTTAAGCAACATTGGACTAATGTATCTTGCATGAGCCTGTGCTATCAATAAGTTTTCCCAGCTTATACTAATCAACAGCAAATTCTTCATCATTTGAACAGGTCCCCACCACCACCCCGAAACCTATAAAGCCACACTATTGTTGAGGTTTGCACAAGTGAGATGGGGAAACCTGTGGCCCTCCAAATGATATTGGACTCCCAATTCCCATCAGTCCCAGGCAAAATGTCCAATGGCCCAGGTTTACTCCCTGGAATTTCCAGATAGGGTTGGAAGACTTCAGTGTGAAATCCTGGCGAGCCATTGCCAATCAGTAAAGTAAGTACTGAGCTATATGGACCACTGGTCAGAGTCCTGGGAAGGTAGATCTAGTAAAAGTTAAGCAGATCTGGTTGGTCAAACAGAAAATCATTTCAGCATTTTTACCTGTGGGACACCTAGTTTTTTGCAAGCATCAAGGAAGTTTTCAACATTTCTTCGGCACTTTGCCATACTGAGTTTAGGCTGTTAAGAGAGAGATACAGTTGTCATTATTCATATTTTCGCAAAGAACTTGAAGCTTTACATTACAAATATACAATAGCAGAAGCTCTGATCACTTAAAACAGTGGTCTTCAGCCAGTGTGCCGTGGCACCCTGGAGTACCTTGAATGATGGTCAGGGGTGCCGCGGGCAACACTGGTCTCTGTCCCTTTTCCCTTCCCTCCCTTCTTTGATGCCCTCTCGCGTCTCTGCCTCCCTAAGGCTTGCACAGCTTTTTACTGCAGCAGCCCTGGCTATAAGCTCTGCAGGCGAATAGTGCCTCTGGGAGGCACCTCTCTTTGGGGCGGGCCACCGGCTCACAGACCAGGGACAGCAGCAGCGGCTGCCCGGAGGGCTTCCAAGGAGAGAGGAGAGGAGGCCGAGGGAACACTCCACAAAGGAGGGTGTTTGATAAAGGGGAAGAGGCTGCCAGCTCTGCATGCAAGAGCCCCACAGGGGAGCCGCAGAAAGAATGTAGTTGGTCAAGGGAGCAATGGATTCAAAAAGGTTGAAAACATCTGTCTTAAATTATCACTTAAACCAACTAATCTTAACTCACAAGGTTACAAGGAGGCTTACATAAATGCACTGTGAAGGGATGTAAAAAAACAGAAACGGCCATGTTAGTTTTGAGAACAGTTGGTTTACTCACCACAGCTGGTGATGGGACATGAATACTGGCAACAGATCGAGGTCTTATATGATTGGCTAAATGGCACAGAACCACCCCATCCATTAATGCTGCTCCAATGTCATCTGGCAAACTGACCTTCAATCGCGACTCTAGATTCTAGGAAAATAAAGAGAGTACAAAAGGGATAATGCTCATTTCAAGGCCACTTTAAAAGAAGCCAGGTTTCATATTTTCTCTTTGTATTATTTAACTAAAGACAATCAAATGACATGAATGTTAACTCTGCAAACCAAGGAATTCATTTCAGACAGAATAAAATTACATTGCGCAGCTGCTTTATTTGTTCTCTCTCTTCCCTTAAGTGCTCCATTTTCCTCCTCATTGTGAATCCGGGGTCTACGGCACTGTAGTCCTGGCGAGAGCGGCCAAAAGCTGCAAATGGAATGAGGAAAATTTGAGGTTTTGTTTCCTTAACTGCACTGCTCACAAGAGTCACTCCCAGCAAGACAAAAAGCCGCTGATATTAAAACTAAGCTCAGTAAAATGTAAGAACGCTCCTGTACCACTTGATGACTTGAATCAGAAAATAGCTTTCTGTAGGATACCTGGAAGAAGAACACTCTGGATTTATGCAAATCAACAGAAATCAAGCATATTGCTGACTGTGTGGTGAAGCATACAATTCCAGTTGTGTAAATGGATTCTGACTTGGGCGTTAGGGGAAAGGGTCAAACAAGCATATAAACTACTTTGTCTCAAGAGAGATCATTACTCCATCTGGCCCAGGACTAGCTACTTCAAAAATAGCTCTCCAAGATCTCACAGTGGGGCTTGGAAATATGTCTGCCTGGGAGCCATTTTATTAGTGGAGGAGATTGCAAAGCAAGGGCTCTGCAACACTAAGGCCCAACTCACATCTAGCTCCCCACCCCCCAACCCCCACCCACTAATCCAGAGATCCCTCTAGAATTTTTTTGGGGGGCTGCTTTGGTCCAGGGTGGTGTCCAACTAAGTCAGGCTTAAAAGCAGACTCAGGGACATCAAGCCACAGCAACTCATTTTAATTGGTCAACTGATCTGGATCCAAACAAATAACCTTTGCTAGTTTTGTACAACCTGCATATGACTATTCACATCCTTCCCAACCACCTCTGTATGATTCTCTGCTGAAGATCACCTTCTATTGTGACTATTTGGTTCTCTTACAGCAGTTTGTGAAGGACTTCTCATGCAATTTCAGCATATGTGAAAATATATGGATTACTAGCTGGCCCAGCCACGCGTGGCTGTGGGGTTTTTTGCTTTTTAAAATTCTGACCCCGAAAGTATTCTGGAAGCTCCTGTTTTCGTTCTTCCCTGTCCCTCTAGAGCAGGGGTCAGCAACCTTTTTCAGCTGTGGGCCGGTCCACTGTCCCTCAGATCATGTGAATTAATTCCTACGCCCCACAAATAACCCAGAGATGCATTTTACATAAAAGAACACATTGGTCGGTGGTATTGATCACTTGGGACTGCGTGTGTTGAACATGAGAAGCTGCGGCAGCCATTTTAGGTGAGGGCACTTGGGAAATTTTAAAATGCCTTTGAGTGTGCAGCGGCCATTTTAAGTGAGGGCACCTTATGGAGGCCTACTGCGGGCTCTGATGACGTCAGCAGGCAATCCGCCTTTCTATTGGATGCTGTTGGAGTCTTCATTCCTTTTGCTGGTGAGGTATAATAGGGGCACCACTTTTTTCTCCTTTATCCTTTATTTTAGGTATGACAGGTGTGGTTTTTTTAAAAAAAATTATTATGCCAGATCCTTCCTGGATGGTCAAGTTACGCTTTGTCCTAATTTGATGCTGTTTGGTGCAGCAGTTACGGAGAACATAGGTTTCCGGCGTACACGCAATGGGAACATTTATATACATATATATATATTTAGATAGATAGATACATCCCAGCTTCTAAGAAACCCACAGCAAAACTGAAAAGAGCAGTTCTATCCTTTTGCCACCTCCAAAATAACCTATTTTCCAGGTTCAGCATGTGTGGAATGGTGCATACCTGATCTGGGCTTCAGTCCAAAAGGACCATGAGAATTGCCATCGGCCCTTTCATAATCCTAGGGGAGAAGGGAGATGTCAGAAGGCCCCCAAACATAACTAAAGTTAAATGAAGATTGTTTTCATGTGGCAAGTACATAGTCTTCCTTGACTGAAAGGGGGAAATGTTTTAATTTTTTTAAAAAAAAATTAGCTCAATTATAAGCTGTATTTGGCGAGATGCTACACCAAGATTGCTCACTCCTTTCTCTCTTCTCTGCATGCGTAACAAACATGTAGCCAGGGGAAGCCCCAAGGAAATGAACTGGGCTTACACAAGAGAATCTTTTATTTGGAACACAAGCAACACTTAAAATATTAATTCATCAAAAATTAATTCAATTTTTTTTATTTTTATCATGAAAATGGAATATACCTTAAGCAGTTAGAAGCTTACTTTTCTGTGTTTTTCTGACATACATTGTAGCTAATGTATAATATACTCCAGGTAATTCTTCAAAAGAACTGCCATTGTACAGTATTCTCTAATTTAGCAAAGAATGGCATATTTCATGTGAGTTCCATGCAGCGGTGTTAACAGGTAGTGAAAAACACACTGACACAAACACACTTGTACCTCGGATGACACAGGAGACTGTGGGGACACATTAGTATTATCACTGTCTTGCTAAAAAGAAACCAAAAAGATGGAATTATAAAATGAAAGATATGTTTTAAAATAAAAAATTGCATGATTATGAATATGCATGATATACAAGTATTCTTATACATAGATGTATGATTAAACATGTGTATGCACACCAAAATAACAGCAACAACTAAGACATGGCTGCTCAACAGTTTCACAATGAAGGATTTGGAAAGTTTCTGAACCTTGGTCCTTCTGCAAGTGGAACAGTGTGCCATTTTTAATACTGCATTTATGGCGCTGAACTCAGGAAACTGTCTGCTGGAGAGTTCAAACTGGATGCCATGGCCAGCTGGAGAAAGCAAAGAACTGAGCACAAAGCTAACTATTCACTGGGCAGTGTGGTCAACATCTACATTAAAGCTATTAACTGTCATTAAATGGTCAGATATAGAAGTGTAGGCCTTTTTGTATGAGCTTTTTTTTATTAAAAAAAAAAAGATATCTGGTTTCTTCTTAATCTTTCTAAATTCCCATTGGAGTTTGCCCCTGATTTATCCAGCAACCCCCTTAAGTTGAAGAACACAGCGTATCTGGTGAAAAAACTTCTTAAGTGATTAAAAACTAGGTGTTATTTGGGAAGCTTCAACAATATAAAGACAGAGGCGAGTGGGGGAATTCTGCCAGTGAACTTCTAAGTAGAAACTATGACTTGGACACTTCTGCATTCAGGCAATGACTGGGTTCATCACATTTTCCCATTTCGTCACATTTTGCCCAGTTTGAGGTAACATTTCAGTCAAAGGCCTGAAGCAAAACAATTTCTGTAGCGCATGTGTTTGGGTACCTTGCTTTCCTCTCCTTTTTTCCCCTTTTAAAACCACTTTGTCAAAGCTGATTCAAATCAAAACTGCTAGAAATGAAAAGTGTGCACCTTACCCCAGTGTTTTTCAACCTTTTTTGGGCAAAGGCACACTTGTTTCATGAAAAAAATCACGAGGCACACCACCATTAGAAAATGTTTAAAAAAATTAACTCTGTGCCTATATTGACTATATATAAAGTAATTCTTTTTAATAGGAATCAAATAAACACAAAGAAAGTATTTTATAATTACTTTATTATGAAATAGTAAGTAAACAGAAATATGAAAAATTATAAAATACTTTATTCAGTGTGCAACCAGGGCCTGTTTGGCTTAACACAAAGCTGATATTCTGGCTGGAATTTTTCCCACGGCACACCAGGCAACATCTCGCGGCACACTAGTGTGCCGCGGAACAGTGGTTGAAAAACACTGCCTTACCCCATTTGCCACCTAATACAGAGACAGCACCTAAAAAAATTAACATTACCAGCATGCACTGCCACTGTTAAATCACTTAGTGGAGATGGCAGTGACAATGAGAGAAGCAATAGGTGAAAAAAGTGGGGGAGACCCTAAATTCCAGGCGAAGTTCGAGGAACTGAGCCTCAACACTTTAGAAGCTCATGTTGACAGACACCGTGGAAACAAAGCATCAAGGTGCCCTACACTGGACAGGATGAATTCCATCTTTACAAGCAGCATCAGCTTCCCATAGGTTCAGAAGTTTTGTGCATGAGCCTAAAGTAAGATTTCTGCTGATATTACAGCCAATTGGATCAGCACAAGTTCAAATTCCTTATGTAGTAGCTTCTTATCACAGTGCTAACTCACCTCATCATTTTCATTGCCACTTGAACTCTTCCGGGAAGACTTGTACTGAAAGGCAAACAGTTTGTTTTAAACAGCTGTTTATAGCATATCATTTATGTGATGTTGCTGGAGTCCACTCCTTAATTGTGCTGTTGCCTTCTGGACCTGTGGCCACAGCTCATGCCTTTTCATGCTGTCCACAATGTCAAAAGTCTCATGGGCATTTTAGGGTGGCAACTGACAATTCCTGTGGTTGAGTGGGCTGAATCCTGCCCACGGGTTAACGATCCCCAGCTTAAATCCTCAAGTACAACAAAACATAAGCAAAAAGAAACTGAAGGACATATAATTTACTTCCTTCCATATTGCAAATGTCTTTCACAAAGCCACAGCATGGAATGTGTTTCTTCTCCACGATGTACTCAAAACTGGATTTTGAGGAAGCTAGTTTAGCAACTGCCCTTCTATAAAATTACTATTTCCAGAACAAAATTGTTTTAGGGTGTGGTGGGGAACTTGTGGTCTTCCAGGTGTTGCTGGACTACAACTCTCACTATCCCTAATATTTTCAATATCGTGATATATCAACAGCTAAACATCATGATATATTGATGGAAACTGCTACTACTTAAAGGTCTAAAACTGATAAATGATTATAAGAGTTTTGGATTTGATATCCCGCTTTTCACTACCCAAAGGAGTCTCAAAGCGGCTAACATTCTCCTTTCCCTTTCTCCCCCACAACAAACACTCTGTGGGGTGAGTGGGGCTGAGAGACTTCAGAGAAGTGTGACTAGCCCAAGGTCACCCAGCAGCTGCATGTGGATGTTATATTATATTATATATTATATTATATTATCAATCACCTCATGGTCACTTTTAGCAGCAGGCAAGCCAAAATGCATCCCAACAGGACTTTTGGTTTTGGGCTTGGTTACCAAATGGTGGTATTCAGGACAATCCAAAGTATGGCAATGAGTCATAGTTAATACAAATCATCTGAGACTGTTAAACTGCCAGCAGACAGAAGCAGCAGCAGCCTGAGGGTGGCAGAATCAACAATGGGGGGGGGCAGAAGCAGTGGCACCCTGCAAGGCCTTGTGGTGGGTGGTGGTGGCAGTAGTGGTGGCAGCCTGCAAGGCCTTGTCATGGTGGTCACAACCGTGGCGGTCTGTGAGGCCTTGTGGTGGCAGCAGGAGATGCTGGCAGAAGTAGAGGTGGTCTACAAGGCCTTGCTGCGGCAGGCTGCCACAGCTTTGTCAGCCTCCAACTACTGCTAAGAGGACTTGCAGGCCGCTGCCACTTCTTTCCACCATGGAAAGGCCACACAAGCCCTACTGCTTGTGCCACTGCAAGGCCTCCTCATCTCCTGTCACTGCTGCAAGTCCCTGCAGGCCACTGCTGCTTCTGCTTCTAAATCCTACCAGCACTGTGAGGCCTCACAGGCCAATGCCGTTACACCTGCCACTTCCCCCCGCTGCGAGGCCTCACAGTACGCTGCTGTCACTCCCTGTCACTGCTGGAAGAGTTCCTTCCCCCAGCGGCACTGCTAGCAGAGGTACTCAGGAGCAGTGGCAGTCTCACCAGCGATATATTGCTGAGCGAAACCATCATCGCACTCTGCCCTCATATGATGCAGAAGGAGAAACAAACTGTATCAGAGAGGCGCCAATACAGCTTGTTCCTCCCTCTGCATCTTTAACTGCTCGACTGAAGAGTGTTCAGCTGCCCTTACCTCAGCCAAGCAGTTAAAGGAGCCCCCACCCCATTCTGAGAGCCAGCAGTGGTGTGGGGGCTCCATGAAACTGCTCAGCTGAGGGGAGCGCGGTTGGCAATCCCTGAAGTGAGCAGTTAAAGGAGCCCTGATGTTCTGCACACTCGCCCATGAGTGGGGGGAGCACTGGGGCTGTCTCTGCTGGAGAGCAGGAACCTTCCCAATCCCCAGCTAAGCTGTGCAAAACAGCCCTGGCGATCCTGCCCCACATGTGCGAACGGATAAATTCCGGGTCTGTCTCAACTGGGGAGGGGCAACCTTCCCAATCCCCAGCTAAGCAGTCCATGAGCACCTGGGAGAAACTGCCTTAGTTCCTGTGGTGAGAGCTGAGGCAGTTTCACCAGGTGCCTCACGGGCAGAGGCCAATGCCGCTTGTTTTTCAACATTGCGGTATATTGCCAAACCACGATTTTTGGCTGGAGATACACCATGATGTTGAAAAGCTGTTATTACCCAGCCCTAGTGATAACACTGCAATGTTTAGCAGGTGATATTATGAGGTTTAGCTGCTGATTACATTGCAGTGTTTAGCTGGTGAGTTATCGTGAAGTTTAGCTGGTGAGTTATCATAATATTGAAAACCAGATATCACCTAGCCCTTATACACGTTGTGATTTGAGATATATTGCCAGCTCAAATATTATGAAACAATTATCACGATGTGAACTTCAAAGCAGTTTTGGACAATATATCAATATATCACCCAGCCCTATCCCTGATCACCAGCCATTTTGGCAAGGGGTGTTGGGAGGCTAAGATCTAGAGGACCACAGGTTCCCCATCTCTAGGCTAAAGGTGAGGCTTAATTTGTTCTCAGCATTCAGCCCTCTGAAAGTTTGGAGTTACAGGATTCCACTCTGCCTGCACTGCAATACAAGTGAAGCAATACTAAATGTCTGTAACTTGTCTTTTAATCCAGACATATCCAAAACTAACCCCACCTGCACGCATGGTTTTGAACAGTATCTGCCACCACTACTTCCTAAAATCACAGTATCTACAAATTTGAGCAAGGACCCCATTCACATGTCATCTCAGTAAAATACTCCCAAAAGAATTCTCTGCCTCATCACCCATACTGTCACACCAACTCTCACTGATTATTCAGTTGAGGCAAAGAAATTCTTTACTCAGGCAGCTTATGATTACTCCTCCTGCCCCAGCTCAACAGATGCAGCCCCCTTTTTGGAATCCAACTTCAAAGCTGCATGGATTGGGGAGGGGGAGGATTCTGAAGCGGCTACGTGACCATTTTAACTGCAAATATCAATCAAATACAGATTTAAAATATAGTTTGCTTTGAAGCGTGACATTGTATTGCGCTTGTTTTACAGTACATTCCTGAATTTTTAAGTGTCACGAGTGAAACATCTGACAAAGTCAGCTTCGTAATGGAAGACATTCTATATTTCAATCCAACTTGAAGCTTCGCACAGAAACCTCAGTTATGCTCACTGGGTTCCAAGGGAAAGTCTTCTATCCTCAGAAAGCAGGCAGTGCCCTCTGGTGGTAAACTCTTACTTTCAAATTTAAGCTGTGTTTCTGGTTCTAGAGTTCAACACGAAGTCAAAGAGAAATGCCAGAAAGTTGAAAGATTTGGGAAATCTTAAGAGCAGAAGTAATCACTGAGCACAAAAGGAGATACCATCACAACAAGAACATTTTCCCCATCCTGCCATCAGTATAAATGTTATTTATTTTGGATAGCCTGGGAGAAAGTCAGGTGCTTGGAGTCTCGTACCAATATGGGAATACAGCTGAAGGGTATGGTTAAGCAGACATTCTAAAATATCTAGTCCGGTATAAAAGGCAAGACATTGCTCCAACAGCTAATGTCATTGCTATGTCTCATTTTGTAACGGAAATAATTTAACACATAGCCATGGATGTGATTGCAGGTTAGTACAAACAGCAAATACTGGATACTTCCTAAAAAGGATTAGACACATTTATAGAGAAGATCTGCTGATAATTATAACAGCCTTGCAAATATGTCCAGAGAAGTTACTAGACTGCTGGGAGAGGAAGGATGTGAGGAGGCAGGCAAAGCAAGTGCTCTGCTGAGCTATAGCCTTTCCAATGCTATAGCAAGAGCATTTTCTTGTAGTGTAATAATGAAATCACTCGACCCTAGAGCATAATCCTGCTCAAACTCTTTTTTCACACTTTCAGCCTCTTCTCTTCTTCTTCTCTTCCATAATTTGCATCAACTTTTAAAAAAGAGAGTTTGATATCAACCACTGTCTGAGGTTCAAATAAGTCAAATTAGGCTTTTGTTACATGCTTTGAATGGACTTAGGTGGAAGTTGACACTGAAGTAACACTGAACTTCAGCTGTTTTTCAAAGGAGTAGTTTTTGTATTTAGATTGTGTGCATGTGAGAAATTGGCTATTTAGGAACACTTTGTGTGAAGAGTTGCAATCTCTTTAAATTATACCAAATTTCAAGTGAGAGGATGGAGTCTGGGGGAAGAATTTTTGTTCACTGAATGGATTTTCTTCCAGCATGCGCAATTTGTACAAAGCAATGTCAATCACACAGCACTTAGCTACATAAAGTGCTTTTCAGCACTTCCTGTGACAACCATGCAAAATTGCTCTTTATTTTCATTTTATTCAGTAAGGAAATCAAGGGCATCAGTGGATCTAGGCTTTGAACCTGAATCTGTAAGTACAGCTAGACACAACGAATATTTTCCTTGTATATCCTGCAAATGCTTATTGCCTTAAAACAGAAAAGCTAGAAAAACACTAGTTCACGGTAAAGCAACCCTCACAAGCTAAACATGCAACATGAATTAATGCACAAAACCAACTAGTATTTGACAACTTGAGCTGTCATTCAACAACAACATGCTGTTGGGGGGGGGGGATTCTATTTCAGTTGTCCCTTGCCAAAAGGTACTGCCAGGGTGATACCTTAACCTAAGCTTTCATTTTTTTTGTAATAAAATCTTAATTTTTGTAGAGATACTCAGGCCGCTAATCAGATTAAGCAACGAATTTGCCACCATAAAGGAACAACATACCTTGAAATATTCTTTTCTGATTTGCTTGCTCCGCCTCCTCTCCTCATTTTGCCAGATAACTGGCTGCATGTCCGGCCAGTGTTGCTCATCTGGGTGGTCCTTCTGATTCTCCAGTGACTGATGGGAGAAATAAGTTGCTTCGTAAGACCAGAAACTCCACTCTGACATTCCAGCAAGCGGTTCAGATTAAATTACTTATATCCTGGTCCTCAGAGTGGTCTGGTGGAACCACCCCCAATGAAAAAATAAGTAGGGGCTCCCCAAATCAGGGGTGTGGAACCTTTTTCACAGTCAAAGATCGCATTATTTCATGGGCCACCTTCTAGTGGCTGAGTGCCAGTAGGGTTTGGGGCAACAGATGCATAATAGGCTACTTGGTCAGTCATGCAAAAGTCAGAGGTTCCTACACAGGCCTGGAGGGTCACATATGGTCCCTGATCTTGAGGATCCCCACTCCTGTCCTAAACAAAGAGCTCTGAAAATCAGAGAAGAGTTGTGTTCCGCCTGTCTACTGGCTGCACAGCTAGATTCACCCCTCATTACTTCTTACTTAGAGCATTGTAAATTTGCTGATCAGAACAATGAAGATGTTCCTACTTCCAGTCAAGAAACTGAATTACATTTGGTACCAGCTTTTTTGTTTAAGATAACAGTACCATGTGTAAAAAGTTACTGAGAGGAAAAGTAGAAGGGTAGAGTAATAAAATGACTATTAAAATATTACAGTGGCTACTAATTTTCCCATTTAGTTTAAATTATTGTCATTATGTTCCCATTTAAGTAGCCTTGCAGTTGGGTACAGGACATACAAGAGAATGTAGTGAAAAATATCTGAAGACACAACGACCTCATTCAGGCACAGCACTAAGCTATGTTTTATACTACAATTTTGTATTACATGAATGAACCTGAGTGACCCTGAGGTTCACATATTACATTACCTATCAACTGGAAGCCGCCCAGAGTGGTTGGGGCAACCCAGTCACATGGACAGGGTACAAATAAATTATTATTATTATTATTATTATTATTATTATTATTATTATTATTATTATCATTTTATTTATTTATTTATTTATTTATTTATTTATACATACCACCTCCTGCCCTGGGACCTTAGGGTGAAGTGTGGGTTGATAATGGTGATGGTAATAATAATAATAATAATAATAATAATAATAATAATAATAATAATAATAGCAGCAGCAGCAGCAGCAATTCCTCATGTGTCTGTTTCACTGCACCATGGAAGAGAAAGTTCTCCATTAATGGGGAGAAATGGCCTGATAAATTTGTCAAGGCAGTTTACTCAAAAGGCTTGCACCTGGAGAAAGCAGGTTAAAAGTGCAATAATTTAAAGATCAGCACTTCTGGGAGAAAACAATCTTTTTGTTTTCTGTTTTTGTTACATTTGTGCCAATGGCTAGAACTGTCAACTTCCCTCCAGAGCTTGTATAGTACATTTGGCTAGTTTACCACCAGACCTGACCGTTGCCATGAAATCAAGCCAGTCAAGAAAGTAGGAGCAAAACTATCACAGCTGTTCAGACAGTATTTTGGATGCTTGTGTATCTCTGCATTACCTGCCAACTGTATGGGGATGATGGAGAATTTGCTTCATCTGCTGAAAGGCTAGATGAAAACACACACATACTGAGCCAAGTCAAGCAACTTACAATTATATACATATCAGCAAAAAAAAAAAGTTTTGTTTCTAAATGACCTAGACATATATTTTAAAAAAGGGAGGGAGGGAGGGATATCATCCTTATGGGCTGAGCAGGTGTGGGTAATAACACTCAGAAAGCTTGTTTACTAAGGAATAAAACAATCTAGAAAATCACCATGTTCTGGCTGTTCACAGCAGAGAAATCTTTTAATAACTAAACTCAATGAGAGTTTCCATTAAGGAACTCAGGTAACATACTTTGGAAGAAAGAATTTAAGCAGGGTTGTTTCATATCATGACTTGTCTTTTGGACATCTATCTCATGGAAGTGTATTCTTGTCACAATACTGAAGTGTTAATTTCAATGATTAATCAGCTGTGCTAAATATCTTTGAAAACTTAACACCAGAACAAATTGTTTTCTCAAGTACTCAGAAGTTTAAAAAAGGCTTTCTGGACAGTTGTTTAAATACATTAAGAGAGCAGGAATTTACAACTATTAACGCTGACTACAGAAAACAGTGCTATGCAATAAATCAACATGGTATCTAGGGAAAGCTGTCTGCATGCATTTCAAAGATCAATTTTTTAAAGCACACTTGTGCCTTTATCTCTGCCCTTAAAACACTCTTGAAATCTATGTAAAGCTTTATAGGCTGTTTAATTCTGAAACAACACCTCGAAACCAACAGTTATGAAGAGCACCCTTGCACAGTCATATATTCTAGAATCAATTTCTGCTATCTGAAGGTAATGTGGAACTTTTGAGAAAGAATTAGACACTTCTCAAGCAGCCTTTATTCAACCACCACCACCACCACAGGGTTCACTCAAAGTATTTTACTACTAAGAAAAGCACAACTGATACCTTTTTTCTGATTCCATGGTCTGTTTTGGTCTGTTTCTTGTACTTGCTGACGTGGAGTGATTCAGAAGTCTAAAATCAAACACACAAATGTGCACTTGAAACCACAAAAAAATTCATGCTGAAATTGTGTGGTTTAAAATGCATTTGAATATTTACAGTCCAGCTCTTACTGAGAATTTGAGCAAAAGTCTAGAGTCTAATAGAGGAAAAATATGTTACTTTAACACCATTTTTATTGTCCTTAACTAATTTGAAGCCTATTGTTCTTGGGTTACATGATCAAAGAAGGTGACTATGAGAATCACCGAGAAACATTCATTCTGACTGGTGACTTAGTGAGGAAGATAGTACAGAATAGACAATATTTGACTAGATGCAACAGTGACAATGGGGAAGAAAGATTCAGAAAAAGGAAACACGATAGAAAAATGCTGAGAAGAGATAAGTAGTATTTCATCACCGAGGAGTTATTTGAAGATAGGTACAATAGCCATGCTCTTGATCTAGTGAGACCCAGAGCACCCCCATCTATTTCTGAGTCAGATGTACAGAGCATGCCTGAATATTGGACACAGGCAGAAGCATTTCCACAGTCAGACTTCTAACCACTGGGAAGACTTGCAGGCGCACTACCCATAACCAAAAATATAATTTGCCCCGTGAAGAAAAGAACAATACCTTTAAAAATCGCTCCCCTGTGAAAAGTCTCATCACTTCCATCCTCAAAAAGTATTTGTATTATTAAAATTCCATTATGCTTTGAATTTTGTTTTTAAGTGAGTCATAATGGAATAATACAATTCTTGCCTCTATTTTTAAACTGTTGCAGATGAACTGCTCTGAAATTGATTCTGACAAAGGGCAGCACAGTTTTTTTTTAAAAAAAAAGCACAAGCAAATAAAGATAATCAAGCAATTCTATTGACAGAGCTGGTACTTTTAGAGCCCACCCCGGCTCTGATCTGTATCCTGCCCTATGCTATAGCTCCCCAGTTTTGGATAAGGTTTCTAACTCCTTTAAGTCTTCGCATCTTTAGCAGCACACCAAAAAAATGTTTTCATAGAATCAAAGAAGAAGAAGAAGAGGAGGAGGAGTTTGGATTTGATATCCCGCTTTATCACTACCCGAAGGAGTCTCAAAGCGGCTAACATTCTCCTTTCCCTTCCTCCCCCACAACAAACACTCTGTGAGGTGAGTGAGGCTGAGAGAATTGGAAGGGACCCCAGGGGTCATCTAGTCCAAGCCCCTGCAATGCAGGAATAGCCTGTTTGTGCCTTGTGTTGTCAGCTGAAATTCATGTGCCATAAAAACAAAATACCTTGATGCGCGTCCTGCGACCCTTGTCCTCTGGAAGAGCTTTTCACTGAATGAAGTTCTATAGCTTAATGGTCTCCGTCTGAATTCGTATTTCATGTACATCAAAACCCAAAGATGAAAGAAGGAAGGAGTAAAAGTTGACAGGAGAGGACAGGGATGTCATTAGTATAGTGAGCAGAAAGTAGTAAGGAGGTAGAGCTTTAACAGGGTTTAAAAGACAAAATGCTTAATGGTTGAGCTTTGTGTCACTCTTTTTTCTTTTTGACAAGGTAAGAATCAAAGAATTTTGAGTAATCTTAATTTACCCTCAGTCAGATTGCTAAACTCAGTTCATTTCAATCATTCCCAGTTTTGCACTTACCAGTTTTAAAGTGGACAAATTGCACTCAAATGTTAGCTGCAGAGAAGCAATAAAGTTTGTCCATGTTTATCAACACTAAATCTCAAATATGTGAATATTAGAAGAGTCTGGCTGCTGGATTAGGCCAAATGCCCTTTGAGTCCATCCTGTTTTCAGTGGGCAACCAGATGTGTCTAGGAAGCAGGACCAGAGTTTGATTGATTTCTTGGTTAAGCTTCTGTGTCATTTGCCAAATTATAAAACCCCACAAGCCTTTAAAACAAAATGCAGCCTGGGAATTGCATATAGAGTTCACCTACTGTTGTGATCCAAAGGCTAAATACCTGTTCTTCTGTTCTTGTTGCAGCAGCTGGGCAGCTATTTTCCTTAGGTCAGTCACTTCTTTCAGTTCATCATCTTCCTCTGCCAATACCTGATCCTTCTGAACCCTAAAATACCCCACAAACATTTCTGTTTTAAATCAGAATGCCAGAGAAACAGCAGGAAAAGAACTAAGACTCCCTCCTCCAACAGCTACTCATATTTCCCATTCTAGATATTTTTTAGTACCCACCTGATTTGTATAATTTTAATTTGTTTTAATCTTGTTTTAATATTGTGCGGTATTGTGTTTTAATAATGAAGTTGGGTTTTAATTGTTGTAATCTGCTCTGGGACCTTAAGATGAAGGGCAGGCAATAAATCCTCATAATCATCAATACTAGTTAGAATGCCTAGTTAGTACTGCTAGGGAACACACCTCTTCTCATCTTCCCAGTTTTCATTTTCTTCTGTTTTCTGAGACTTTTCAGTCTGCTTTGCTCGTTCCTAACATGCACACAGGGGTGGGAGAGGGAGGAGAGAAAAGAAAGTGTGCAGGGGTCACATTACTGAATTTCACAATATGTAAAGTGGGTTGCTAATATCCAAGTTATTCTTTAAGATGCTACCTTAATATATGAGATCGATGGCCCAGTTTGTACATCTCCTTGATCACAGGAAGCCACATCCTCTGAGCTGGGGTCAAGGTAATCACACACTTCTGGGTCTGGTCATCAGGGATGATGACAAAGCAAGTAGGAGGGGGGGAAAGGGAGATTTATTTTATACAGATAGATGTATGGCCCAAATAACAAAACAGAACTCCCTGAGACAAACATATAAAAACTAAACCAAACCAAACCAAACCAAGGCTGGCATGGCATATTACATTCACAGGAAAATATGATAAAGCTGGTTATCTATGTATTTATTATAAAAGAGAGACAAATAAGTGGAAAGTACCATTATAAGGAAGAGAGGAAGTGTGGTGCACATGACTTACAAAATACAGAAACCATCAAAGGCACAAGGAGTACAAAAAATAAAAGGCCCTAAATTACATGAAGGAATTTTTTCAACCAATTAGATGTTACTTATCCCAGATTTCTTGAGGGACTTGTAGAAGAGACAGGTGTAAATTTTCTTTTTTTATATATTCAATAAAATCACACCAAACTGAGAGAAAAGTGGTTATCTTTTCTTTAAAAAAAAAAAATGGGTGTGCCGGTATTCATGTAATGCAATTCTCCATATATTAATTCACCATAATGAGGTGTTAATTTTGGACAATGTTTTCCATCTCTGGGTGATTGGTAGATGTGCAGCAATAAGAAGGCAATTTAACAAAGCTTTTGATTTTCTATTTTTATTCTCTCCTTCAAAAAAAGACAGTACCAACATAGGTGAGAATTATTTTTCTTTTTTGTGGGAGTGGGGTGATCTTATTTATTTCATCAAAAATGCATAAGGCTTCAGGAAGGAAATATTCCATTCTTTCACGTGTCCTCCCACTTGTGGTTCTCATAACAATGGACTAATCCTCAAGGACAAACTCTTGCAAGGTCAAAGAGAGCCACTGCAAGGAGATAAAAAAATAAGTACCTGCTTATTTTTAAACAGTTTCACAAGGGAAACTGTTAGTGTAAAACACTGTTGGGGAACTTCAGGCCCTCAACACTGCTCTACAACATCCTCAAATGCTTCCTTTCTGGCTTCAATAGGTCCTTGAACTATGAGGATGCCCCTTGCTTGACTGGATGGAAGATGGAGGGATGTAGAAACCTCTAACTTTAAAATTTGGCTAGAAAGTACCCTACAATACATATTTATTGTCCAACACATTTTGCCTCTGGCCATTCCCACCACTGGCAAGTGCCACCACTGCCACCTGAAGATTGCACATGAGGAAAAGTGGCTATCAGATGGGAGGATAAATCACCCACCCTTGGCTTAAACAACAATTGAAACAAACAGAGTTAAACCATAGCTGATTATCCAGGATTCTTTCAAACCACCATAATTTAAACTGACAAGGATTTCCAGTTAGTGTAAATTGGTATGCTATCAATTGTCTCCTCACTGCTGAAGTAGAGGAAGAGAAGGGGAAGTACATGTGCCCAATGTTCTTTGAGGCTTGTACTCAGTGATGCAGTGTTACGTCCAAAGCAGAAGAACTGAGTACAAAGAAGACATTCCCGAGAACCAGAAATTGGAACTTACCTTTATGCAGCTCAGGTTTATTTCCTAGTAACTGATTGTCGTTTCTGAGTGTCTGCTCCCTTGTTGATTCTGATACCTGAGAGTGAAGGCTGATTGTGTCATCATCGGATGGCTGAAAAGAGCAGTTAAGAGCATAACCTGCATATTCCACTTGTTGTTCTGATAAACTTTGCATCAGAAAATCAGCTTCCCACCACAACCAGCAGAGGCCACTGTGGCACACTGCTGGAGGGCAGGCCTATATGTAGAGCATTTCCTACTCATTGAGACAGGAGAAGACATATTTTTCCATTTAATGAGCTATCCAACAGATGTGAAGTTTTCAATGAGCTACTTAAAATGACCTAGAATCATAGAATTGTAGAGTTGGAAGGGACCATGAGGGTCATATAGTCCAAACCCCTGCAAAGCATCTTTGGACCATGACCCTGAGATTAAGAATCTCATGGTCTACCAACAGAGCTATCCCAGCTCAATGAATGTCAAAAGTACACAAGTTCAAGTTCTGTTTGCTCAAGACAAAAAAAAAAGAGGAATCCTTCAGGGTTGTTTCATTTTACCACCATCAAGCTGGTAAGATACGGATTTAATGTTGAGGGATTGTTTACTGGATGGTAAGGTAAAGGAACCCTGGACAGTTAAGTCCAGTCAAAGGTGACTATGGGGTGCGGTGCTGGCACAGGCAATGCTTCAGAACACTGCTATGAAGGAGAAAGTATATAACAAAGCAGGCAAGCTATCTTATTGTACTTTACAGTCATTTTTAAACTGCAGTTTATTGAAATCAAATGGAATGGAGATTTAGCCAAACTAAGAATTCTGAGACAATGGAAAGCAGTCAGAAGAGATATTAGAGAAACCCACTGCCCCTGCTACCTCTTTCCTTTGAGTAGTTTAGAAAGGACAGGCTTACTTCTGTTGTGGATAACCTTTTATCCCCATTATCGCTGCCAATGCCAGAGTCTGGGCCGTGGTTTTTATTTGGATAAAAATCTTCCATACTGTAATAAAAGAACAAGTACCTTAATTGTGACAAATACTAAGACGCAGGTTCTGGTTCTCTGAGTGACGAACAGCCACTTCTTGTAGAGCAATATGCTCTTTTGAAGATGGAGAGGTTCTTGGTATTAAAAAGGTGTGTCCCACTGAGATGCAATTGGACAATCACAGATCATAAAAAGTCAAAAGGGACTGACTATATTGTCTGATAATCCTGCAAAATGTCTCAAGACAACACTAGAGCTGTGTCAGGCAGGGTGGATGGCCACTTCTCCCTGTTATTTGTGGTTACAAGTCCTGTGCTTTTAACCCAGAGTTTCCCTACCAAATCACAACACTGACCCCAGAAAATACTCATTGCCCCACCTACTCCTTATCTTACTGTAAACAAATACATGCATCACTTATTCCCTACATTCCCACCCCTTTCTTTGCTGTTTCCTTGTGTTTATTTCATATTAGAATCCCTTTGGAAGAAGAATCTTCTATATCTCTTCTTCATAAACCTCCATATAGATAGACGGTACTATATAAATAGTTCATGTTAGGAAGAGAGGTTAGTACACATGTGCAGAAGTCATCTTCCTAAGATTATTGAAATTTTTATTAATTATAAAAGATGGACAGGGGGTTGAGCTTAGCAGGAAAAGGTACCCTAATGTGTTTCTGCAATCACATAAAGGTTCTTTTTTGTACTGCGATCTGAACTAGTACACATATGCAGTTAAGGAAAAGACTAAACACTGGGACAAACGGCTACTGTGACAATTCCAAGTTTAATTTCACAAAGTCAACATACAAAAACCAAAGAAAAATAAACCAGAATATATGTTGAATGGAATGCAACACAACAGAGGAAAACTGCTCATCCTGCAACAGCTCATCCTGTCTATGGAGAATGGTTATGTAGTATGTATACATTTGTTAGTTATTGTATATTTTCAAAACATTCACAACTGGTCTCTGCTTGTGAGGTGTGAACTGCCTTTGAAACACTGGCCTACAGGCTTTTCTCCCTGCTGGCAAGAACAGCCTTTGCCAACCCGGTGCACCCCAGATGTTTTGATACTCCCATGCTGACTGGGCCTGATGGGAGTTGTCCAAAATATCTGGAGGGCATCAGGTTAGAAAAGGCTGGGCTAACACATGTAATGCTCACTAGGACCTCTATTTAATAATGCTAATGCTGCCCCAGTAAACCAGATGCAAGTCTGGAGAAAGTTCTAGTTGTCTAGAGGCAATTTTAGGTGCAAATTGTAATTACGCAAATGTGCTTATTAGTTTGTAGGAGAAATGTTTCACAATTGTGCCAATATTTAATCAATGCACTGACTCACTGGTAGGAAAAAAATGGTTCAGAAAATAACAAGAAAAATATCCTGTTATGTGTCAGTAGTGCTCTGGAAACAGGACCAGATCATTTGGAATCCGCAAATACAGGAGAGAAAAAATGAATAGAAGCAAAAAAATAAACATTATTAATTTATAGCCAATGATAAGTAAACTTATGGAAATATGTCCTGAAAGTTATGTGAGTTTAGACTTGAAAAACTATGTTGTACTTCTGACATTAACTGAGAAGGATTTTCCACTCCTTGAAAATAATGTAATTGTTTGACAGTAGGTGGCAGACTTCCCTTTCAGTAAAACTGCTCAATTTCTAGCACAAGTAGAAGAAAGCAACTTTCACATTACATATAGACCTGTGTAGCCACAGGAAATGCAACACTTTGCATAAGTAATTCCTTGCTCTCTGCCCCTCCTTTGGTACAGCTTTGAGGAGCACATTGGAACTTTTGTTTTTGATCATGAGGGATGAGTTGAAAATACCTATAAATATATGGCATTCTTTATGGAAGATTCTGCACAAGTGGGAACAATTTAATTCAACAGTTAATTGCTATAATGCTTAGATTACTCAGAGAACAAACTCACTGTGAGAACACACCCTACTGAGATGGGAAAGAATCTGCAAAAAAATAGTAATGGGAAAGATAGCATCCTAAAGGCTACAACAACCTTTACTTCAGAAGTACTGAAATTATTGCAATAAAGCAAACTCAGAGCTCCTTCAAGTTTGATAAATGCTCATTATGAAAAAGGGAATGCAAGTTTACCTGTCTGTGAGCGGCTGGGAAGGAATTCTTTTACCCAAGGATGGAAGATCCAAGGAATCCGGCTTTTTATCTATTCTGAGGCATGCCTGAATGCTGAGGAATTTAAATATGTGTACTTTGCCCTTTAAACATATCTGTTGAGAAGCAGATGGGGAAAGCACTCATTTAGTCAGATGGGAGCCTTTACAGAAACCTTAGCACCATTTTTATTGATTACCTCCAATCCTCCCCCCATACAGTATGCATAACACATCACAGCATATTCCCATCTGTACCCTTGTAGTACAGATAACTGGGCAGATTAAACAGGACTAAACACATCCATCAACTTCAGTGGCAGGTATAGCTGCTCACCTTTTCCCAACTTAATAAGATTTTGTTGGCTAAAGCGCATGGTGAAAACATTAAAGTGCAACAACAGTGGACTGGTTTTCAATGTTATTTTCCCTGCATCTTATTTGAGAAGAGTGAAACTCATCTCAGAATATGACCAGCTGATTAATACAATGGCATGCCCCACTTCCAGCCACTTTCCTCCAGGCATATTAAAACCAACACTGAAAAGTGATCAAGAAGAAAAAGTGCTTCCACAAATGGATTTTGGTCAAAAAGCACCTTACTCCATGGGCAGCTAGGTGAATAAGTATCTCACATAAAGAATTGTTTCTACTTTAAAAATGAGAAAAGAATGTTTTAATTGAACCTGTGCTGGTGGTATCTGCATTGGATTATTGTCCAAAATTATGACTTGCAAACGATGTAGCTTCCTGAAACACACAGGTATTTCTGTGATTTTATTACATGAGAAGTCCAGCTTGACCAAGGGAAGGTCTCCTAATTCTATTGGTGGGAAAGGGAAAAAATATCAGAAGCTCATACATCAAAAAGATTGATATTGTTTAAATGAATTAACAAAGAGGCTGGAAGGGAACAGAAGCTTACCATCAGGTAGTATATGAATATTATTTCTTCTTAAATTTAATTCTCGTAGTGACTGCAGCTTTCCAATTTGCTGGGGAAGGACTTGGATCTCATTACAGCTAATATCCTACATTAAGAAACAATGAGTCAGAATGTCAAATAGTGACTGAAATTTCAAAAGCATACATTGAAGAAGGTGGCTAATGCAAATAAGTATGTTTTATGGGAATGCATGTGCTTGCATTTTGGTTACAGCATTATTGAATTTTGCAATAGAATGGAAAAAAGGAGATGTCCTAAGACAGAGGAATTTTGCTTTTACGCAAGGCATATTTTTAAATCTTGAATACTCAAATAGATTTTTTTTAAAATTAAGATTCTTAGCCACCCTTCAGCATAAAGTACCAGGGTAGGTTTAAAAAAAAAAGTAGAGGACCCCTGACAGTTAAGTCCAGTCGTGAACAACTCTGGGGTTGTGGCGCTCATCTCGCTTTACTGGCTGAGGGAGCTGGCATTTCTCCCTGACTAACTGCAGCTACAAAAATCTGAAAGAAACTCTTGCAGATGTGACACTGTCTGTGCTGGACCATTGTCTTGCCTTGGTAATGGACTGGATGAGAGCCAACACACTCAAGCTCAATCTTATAAGACTGAGGCACTGTTAGCAGGTGTTTTGCTAGATTGGATGAATGGGAGGTTGCTCCTGGATCCTTTGCTGTCTCTTGGGGCTCAGGTGTCCTTGGTGGCATGGATTCCCTTCATCAGCTTTGGCTGGTGCCCCAGCTGTGCCCCTATCTGTACAGGGATAGCCCAAGTTCTGTTGTCTATGCTTTGGTAACCTCTAGGTTATATCACTGCAAATAAAGTAGGGCTGCCCCTAAGCACAGTTTGGAAACTTCAGCTGGCACAGAATTTGGCAGCCAGGTTGCCCACTGGGGCAAGATGGTTAGAGCCTATTGCACCAATCCTGGCTTGACTGCACTGATTGCTAATTATGTTCTGGGCCCAATTCAAAGTGTAGATTTTTACCTAAAACCCTTAAGCAACTCAAGACTGCAATACCTCAAGGGCTAAAGGGACCCCGGACAGTTAAGTCCAGTTGCAAACGACTCTAGGGTTGCAGCTCTCATCTCACTTTACAGGCCAAGGGAGCTGGCATTTATCCACTCCGCAGTTTTTCCGGGTCAAGTGGCCAGCATGACTAAGCCACTTCTGGCGAAACCAGAGCAGCGCATGGAAACACCATTTACCTTCCTGCCGGAGCAATACCTATTTATCTACTTGCACTTTGACGTGCTTTCAAACTGCTAGGTTGGCAGGAGCTGGGACTGAGCAACGGGAGCTCAATCCATCGTGGGGATTCGAATCGCCAACCTTCCGATCGGCAAGCCCTAGGCTCAGTGGTTTAGACTACAGTGCCACCCGCATCCCCTACCAGGGTATGTTAGAGTACAGTGGTACCTCGGGTTAAGAACTTAATTCGTTCTGGAGGTCTGTTCTTAACCTGAAGCACAATTTTAAATAATGGGACCTCCCGCTGCTGCTGCGCCGCCAGAGCACAATTTCTGTTCTTATCCTGAAGCAAAGTTCTTAACCTGAAGCGTTATTTCTGGGTTAGTGGAGTATGTAACCTGAAGCGTATGTAACCTGAAGTACCACTGTAATATAATTTACAATTATAAACACAGATAAATTGCTAAAATTACAAAAACTGGTAGAACTATACCATGTAATTCTGCTTATATGGCATTACACTGGCATTATGGGAAAGTGTGAAGATAAAATGACTGGGAACAGTCATATAGATTGGGGCTGGGGAAAAATCTTTATCTACAATATTCCTTTTGAATCTTGATGACAAGGAGATTGCAGATTATTGACAAGTAGCAAGGGCTTCAGAGTTCGGATGATTTCCATCTTTTGAGAAATATCAAATGAGTGGGATATCAAATAAAAAAGTTCTATAACTTAAATAAGGTAAGTCTTTTTATGGTAAATAAAATGAAATCTACTAATGCATCTTTAAAAGGAGGACTAGAGCAGTTGCATAAAAATTAATCCGTTTTTATTCCATCCTAGAAGTACCATATTGGCCTGAATATAAGCCTCACTTTTTTCCAAATTCCGACCACGAAAAGTTAAACTGCGGCTTAAATTTGTGACCTTCCAAAAATTGGCTTTTACGATATCGCTGCTGAAACAGACATGCAGTAAAACGGAACAGGTGTGAGTGCCTGTGGAATTTTAAGGGAGTGGCTTATATTCGGGTATTGTCTTTTTTTTTTCTTTTTTCCCCCTTGAATTTTAAAGGTGTAGCTTATATTTGGATGTGGCTTATATTCGGGCCAGTACGATAAATTGCAGGATCCAGCTAGCATTTCAGTCACAAAACATATAATTCATATTTTTGTCTCAAGCTAGATATAGCAACATTTGTTTAAAATAAAAGTTGAAGGAAAACTCATTGCACTGCTATTCAAAAAAAGGATTGCTCTGGGATATTTAAGTATGAATGGATTAATTTAAATTTGCCACTCACTGTAGTAGGGATTACTACTAATTGAGGATTGGGACAAACAAAGAATTAACTATAAAGATTCAACAGACAGACAAACTATACCATGACACTCACCAATTCCATTATATCTCTCAATTTTCCAATTTCTTCGGGAATGGACACAAGTTTATTATTGCTGACAACCAAAACTTTAAGTGGCAGATCAAACAAGTATTTTGGCAATGTTGATAAAAGATTTCGACTAAAGAGATTAGAGAAAATATATGGTTATATCTGGCAGCTATCACCATTCAGATACCACAAGCCACTTAAAACCAGCATGAATACTTGCTCAAAATTGTTACTTTAGTGAAAATCTTGTTACTTTAGTGTTTTTTGTTTTTTTATTCACTTTTTCCAATCAGTACAAACACCAAACTAAAAGGACACGTACAACAAAAAACCATAATAATAACACAAATTGACAACACAAATTTAGATACAGTAATATCCCTATGCCTACTCCTTGTTTATCACCACTCTCTCCCCCCTCTACTTCCCACTGTTATCCGCCTTGTCACTTAGATATTCGTTCCAAATTTCTTTGTATTTATCCATTCTTATTTTGTGTCGAAAAGCAGTTATTTCATATGTAGCTAATCTGTCCATATTATCAATCCATATGTTCAGTGGAATCTTTTTGCGACTCTTCCAATTCATCAAAACAAGTTTTTCTGCTTCTAATATAGCGCGATACAACTACCTTTTTTGGCCCTTTGAGATCTTGCAAGTTTCCAGAATATAATTTAGAATTAAATTCAGTTCCCTTAAATAACAATTTCTTTTTATTATTTTTGCTATAAATATCCTCACCTCGCTCCAGAATGGTCTGATCGTCGAGCAGTTAATCAACATATGTATTAAGTCCACATTTTTACTCCCACATCTCCAGCACTTATCTGCACTTGTTATTTTCTTCTGATATAATCTTGCTGAAGTCCACTGGACTCTAAATACTATTTTCTGTTGAATAAGTCTAAGTCTTAAATCCATAGAGGCTTTTCCTATTGATTTTATACTTGTCTCCCATATATCATTTGTTATCTGTACTCCTAGCTCTTTACCCCATTTTTGTCTTTCATATTCTAAATCGTATTTCTTCCTGTTAAGTAAAGTTTTATATAGTGCAAGTGTAGGATTTTTAGTTTTTGTTGCAGAGATTAAATCTTGTAACAGCATGGGTGTTTCCGATGCAGCTATAGCGTCAGGGCCAAACTGCTTTTCCAACATATGTTTCCATTGGATATACAGTGGTGGCCCGCTAGACGAAAAACTCGCTAGATCAGGCATGTCCAACAGGTAGATCGTGATCTACCAGTAGATCACTGAACGTCTGTGGTAGATCACCGGTAGATCACCAGCTCCCCCCAAAGAAGCTCAACAACTGTGGCTCCCCTAAAAATGCTCAGCATTTTTGCCCTGAAACCCAAAAAGCGGGGTTTTCCTTCTTCCTAAAAGAAGCTCAACAACACTGACCTGAACCCCCCAAAAGGGGGTAGATCACTGCCAGTTTTTAACTCTGTGAGTAGATCACAGTCTCTTGGGAGTTGGCCACCCCTGCGCTAGATGAACGGCATTCGCTAGCGGAAGGCTGCCCCGCAAGACGAAAAAGTCAATGGGGCTGCCTCGCAAGACAAAAAAAAAATTTTTTGGGTGCAACAACCTCCGTGCTGCATTGCCGCTTCGCTAGACGAAAAATTCGCTCTACAAAGACACTCGTAGAACAAATTATTTTCGTCTAGCGGGGCACCACTGTACTGTATATTCTGGTGTATAAGACTACTTTTTAATCCAGGAAAATCCTCTCAAAAGTCGGGGGTCATCTTATATGCCGGGTGAAGAATCTGCGGTCGAGTATATCTTAAACTCTATATTTTAACTGGAAAAGTTGGGGGTCGTCTTACATGCCCAGTTGTCTTATACGCCAAAAAATACGGTATTGCCAATGTGTCTCGCTAGTTAGTCCATACTTTACTTGCAAAGTCTTATATTCCACAAATTTGTAGTTCTCATCAATTATTTGATTCAGTGTGTAAATACCTTTTTTTCATCAAGTTTTGCCAAATTATTACTTGATTTCCAATTTTTAGTTTTGGGTTGGCCCATATTGTTAATTTCTCATACTGATAAGGGTCATCCTTATTATTTTTATTTATGTTCATCCAAATTTTTATAGGTGCTTTAATAGTCTCCAGATTAATGGGATATTTCTTACAGTTGGAGCAGAGTTTGGTCCAACCCACAAGAGGTTCAATGAAACTATATTCAAGAGTAGCCCAATTGGGATTCCTGCTTGCTCTCCAACAATTAGTCTTGCTCAGCAGGTAGGCCTGGTGATATAATTTCAGATTTGGGAGTCCAAAACCGCCTTCCTTAGTTGGAAGTTGAATTTTATGTTATGATATTTTTGGTGGCTTTGTACCCCACAGGCACAATCTAAATATTTGATTTATTTTAAAATATATATAAGTTGGGAATATATGTTGATAATCCTCTAAGAATGTATAAAAGCTTTGGAACAATATTCATTTTGAGGACATTAACCTTTCCCCAAAGGGAAAAGTTTAGAGGTGTGTCCCCCACCTTTCAATATCAAAAGAAATTTCTTTTATAATTTGATTCAAATTTATTTTTTTATATTTGATATTTGGTTAATATCTGATGAAATTTATGGAATAGCCCGATATTGTGCCAAAGGTTTTTATTTTCTCCATAATTTTTGGAATTGTATCTTCTGGTTTTGTAATAAACAGAAGGATGTCATCCGCAAATAATACAATTTTGTAATTTTCTTTGTTGTGTTTTATCCCCTTGATATGCTCATCTTGAATTATTACTCTTGTTAATGGTTCCAGGCATAGATTAAATAGTAACGGAGACAGAGGGCATCCTTGTCTCGTTCCTCGTTTTAAATTAATCACATTAGATATTCTCCCATTTGTAACAATTCGAGATGTTGGATTTTTGTAAATCATTTTAATCCAGTTACAATATTCTGTAGGGAAGCCAAATTTATGTAACACGATCCCTATGAATTCTTTATAGATTCTATCGAAAGCCTTTTCTGCATCTAGTGACATTACAGTATCATCAATTCCTCTTCCTCTTTGTTTAAGTTTATCAAATCTATTGTTAATCTGATATTATCTGTGGCTTGTCTTGTTGTTTTTTTATAAAAACCTGTTTGATTATTGGGTACCAAGTCTTGGATGACTTTTTCTAATTTTTCAGCCAGTATTGCATTCAGAATCTTTGCATCAACATTTATTAATGATATTGGTCTGTAATTTGCACATTCAGTGGAGTCTTTGTTAGGTTTTGGTATAGTTATTATTAAAGTTTCATTAAATGTTGCAGCAGATATACCTTTATGAACTATTTCCTCATAAACATCTTGAAGTCTGGGGACTAATAATTTTTTGAATATTTTATACCATTCTATAGTGGAGTTTGGATTTGATATCCCACTTCATCACTACCCGAAGGTCCAGGTGGTTTCCCTTTTCCCATTGTTTCTATTTCATTCTCAATATCTGATATCTGATATCAGGGGGGCAGACAGCATATCTTTTTTATATTCTTCAATGGTTGGTACAGTGGTGCCTCGCAAGACGAAATTAATTCATTCCGCAAGACTTTTCGTTCAGAGATTGGCCTGCTAATTTGAGGGGATGGAAAGCATTATTGGCCATATGGGTCACCAATGAATTGATGTAACAAGTTGAACAATGCTGGGGCCAGCAAACAGCCCTGTCTTATCCCCCTAGTGGTGGCAACACTAGGCCATTATTATCTAGCCTGATTTTCAAAAAGGTGTTAGCATGCAAGTTAATAATCAGGTGAAGGAGGCGGCGATCAATAGTTGTAGCGGCCAATTTTGTCCATAACTGCTTTCTAGAGCAGTGTTTTTCAACCACTGTTCCGCGGCACACTAGTGTGCCGCGAGATGTTGCCTGGTGTGCCGTGGGAAAAATTGAAAAATTACTTTATATATAGTCAATATAGGCACAGAGTTAAATTTTTTAACATTTTCTAATGGTGGTGTGCCTCGTGATTTTTTTCATGAAACAAGTGTGCCTTTGCCCAAAAAAGGTTGAAAAACACTGTTCTAGAAATTCAATCAAATGCCTGTTTAAGATCAATAAAGGCCACATGAAGAACCTTCGGGGCTTTGTCAGCATACTTTTCTGCCAGATAATTCAAGGTTAGTATTTGATCTGTCGTAGATCTTCCAGGGCGAAAACCTGCCTGTTCATTGGCAATGATATTGTCATTCTCCATCCAGTTTGATAGTTTGTTTGAAAGTACCCGGAGTAGATTTTCCCAATGACATTTAGCAAGCTGATCGGCCTAAAATTACTTGGCTCGGTACGCGGGCCTTTCTTGTATATTAGTACAATCAATGCAGAGCTCCAGCTAGAGGGAAATTTTGCTGTTTTGTTTATATACGTACAAAGTGTTGCTAACAGTGGAATCCACCAATCTTTATTGGCTTTGATGGCATCAATGGATATAATGTCGTCACCGGGGGGCTTGCCCACTTTAAATCGATCTATAAGAGTTTCAATTTCCGAACAGGTTACTGGGTCACCAATCAGGTAGTGGTTCCAACTCCACCATATCTCTGCCGACATCATGAGCTGCATACAGGTCGGCGAAGTATCCTTCCCAAGTGTCAAGTGGAATATGAGGTTCTACCCTTGCAAGCGGCCTTCCCAGGTACCAGGAAGCTGAGTTTCTATTCTCTGCAGCTATCAATAGGTTATTGCAATTATTTCTTTCTGCCTTGAGCTTCTTTTCCTTTAGTAGGGCTTTGTAGCATCTCCTGAGGTTGATAAGGCGGTTGTTAGGCATAGGCTCGTTTGATGCTCTATACACCAACCATTCATTATGGAGGTGATTCTTAAGGTTTCTGCATTCCTCATCAAACCATTTTTTGTGGACTGCTTACCATTCTGCATAGGGGCCCGTGCCAGTGCAGGTTTTAGGAGTTCTACCAAGTCATCATAAATAGGTAGAGGCTCATCTGCCTGCATAAGGGAAGCCCTTTTCACTTGGAGCTGATCAGACCAAAGGTGTTCGTTCAGCTGCCGTGCCGAGTTGGAGGTCCATTTAAGAGCTGTAGGTCTTATCTGCAAATGGTCATTTGTTAACACCTAATGTAATATTAAGACAAGAGGCAGGACTTCCCAGAGTTGAATTAAAAGTCTGGGAACAAGCAATATCCCTCTGGTTGAAAATTCATTATAACCCAAAGGGAATGTTATCTCATTTCCTGGCCGCAGCCCCTTATCCACCTTGGCTTATGCAAATTGTTAACAAGATTAAACAAATTGGCCTAAACCCTGAAGACCTATGGAACTCTGAATAAGGCAAAAACAATTATTACCCAGAGACTTTTTGACATCAAATTGCAAAAGGAAAATGCCTCTCTCCTTGAGAATTACAGGTACCTAAAATCTTGGCCTAATTTTGCAGCTGCCCCTTATTTATCCAATATCACTTATGAATCATACAGATGGGCTTTCTCTAGAGCCCGATTTGAGGTGATGCCTACAGCCGTATTGCAAGGCAAATTCTTGCGGGTACCAATTCTTGAGCGTCTTTGTCCATGCATGTCCAATAAGGTGGAATCTGTTACTCACATTCTTCTATTTTGTGAACTTTATAGTGAAGAGCAATCTCATCTTATACTACCCCTTTTATCAAAATTTATACCCTTGCAATATTATTTGGAATTTTCTCCCGAAATTTTACGTAAATTCCTTTTAGAAGACTCTTTGAGCTCAGTATCCAGTGCTATGGTCAAATTTTGCACCCTAGCTATTAGAAAATGTAAATCTCTTTATTGAATAATATACTATAAATTCTTTTAGTGCTATTTTCTCTCTGGCCTTTTGGATTTTGTCCTCCTGTGATGATGTTGCTCGTCTTTTGATTGGAGTTGTGTTGTTTTGTATTGCTGGCAATTGCTGTAATAAAACTGAACTGATGGGTTATTTGCCATATCGCCCCATAATGTTTTTAAAGAGGTTTTTAGGTTATTTTATTTTAATCTTTGCATCTTGACCTTGCTGGCAGAGAAAGATATTATCTTCCCTCTGATATAAGCTTTGTAGCCTTCCCATTCCATCAGTCTTGACGTTAATGATTTGGAGTTATCTTTAATATATATTTGCGTTTCTTGCGTTATATATTGAATGAAGCTTTTATCATTTAGTAATGATATATTAAAATACCATCTCCTCATACCTTCCTGGGTATTGGATAGATTATATTCCAATATTACTGCTGAGTGATCAGCTATAATGGGAATATCAATGTCACATCAGCTAGTAAAGGAGTGTAGTGATGCTGATGTTAAAAAAAATCAATTCTGTGCTGGGTATTGTGAATTCCTGCAAAATACGTATAGGATTTTTCTTTAGGATGGTGCAGTCTCCATGAATCCACTAAATTCCAATATATCATATAATTATTAATTGTCTCTCTAACCTTCGTCATTTTTTTATTTATGGTGTGAACTGCTGTTCACATATATATTAATGGAGGAAAAACCCCTTTGCAAAATCAAGCTGCAGTTGGTAGTTGCATTTCCCACATCTATCCTGATGGGGGGGGGACATCCCTCTCATGTGATGACTTCACACACCTAAGCTAGCAACTTCATTCAGAACCTCATTCAGGTTCTTTTCTGCCTTGTCAAATGCATTCAAAACAGGAAATTACATATGCTGCCTAAGTAATATGGTCCATTTCTAGCCTGATCTGAGCAGTTAGAAAGCCATTCCTATTAGCAATCTCGAAATTAAAAGCTTTTTGCCATTTAGTCCCCTTTAATGTTTTGCTCTCTCCTCCAAAAATAAGATGAACACACGTTTCTCCTCCTCCTCCACAATCTCTTTTTTATGAATCTGAGGTCTGTTGTGGCTTCCTATAATCTCCTCTCATACCCAGGGGCCTCTTAGCTTTCCCTCTTCTTATGCCAATTAAGCATTTTGTAGGTCTCCTCTGCAGCCACTTCTATTTTTAAAGCTAGGACTAGGACCTAACAGTTGTAGAACAAGGTACCAGGTAACAAGAGGACAGTTCTCCTACTACTATGACATCTGAGCTCTCAAAATCTGACTAATTCAAATAAGTTGTCACAAAGCTAACATGCAGAATTAGCAGGAAAGCCTCTGTCTCTCAAAGTTAAAAACTAAAAGCACAGTTGACAGTCAGTTTTACTAAAGAGTTTACAAAAGCAAGTTATGACAATATGTTATTTTTTAAAAGTTGGAGTAGCTGTCAGACTCACAATGCCAAAAGGCTACTTCAAATACATTTTTCTTACAGGGCTAGTCTTTGCAACAGGGGAGGAAATTACCCACCATGTATGTATCTTTTGCCATGTATATGGGCATGCATGCGGTAAGAGAGAAAGTTGTACATTCTTCTTGTGTCTTGTGTCTAACACTCAATACTCCAACTCAAAAATAATCAAACACAACACACACAAAGAGAACACTAATCTTTCAGAAAACATTGTCCTGTATCCAACTAAGTTTTACTCAGAGTAGACCTGCTGAAATTAATAGACCTAAGTGAGGCATGTTCCTACTCCAAGTATGACTAACATTGGATACAACCCATCATTAATTTCTCCTGTGTTATAGTTGGTCCAGCCAGTTTTTCACAGGCATGCAGAATGAGCAAACCTCTTTTAGCACTCCTAGAAGCTCAAACTGAAATTTAAAACTTTTACCTTTGCCTCTCAAACATCACAATCTGAAAAAAGGAATACCAGGAACAAAGTTAGACTTCCTTATGTTCTACCTTTTGACTTATTGACTGGAAAGTGGTTCTTCAGTCAACTGTCACCCACAGGAGGAAGCTGATACAGTCATGAGCTAAACAGGCTACCTTGGATGCCAAGCAATTACGTTTAGGAAGCAGGAAAATATTGCCTACCTGATATTGAGATATGTTAACATTTGCAGATTTTTAATTGCTTCAGGGATTGATTTGATGCAGTTGTGATAGAGGTTCAATGTCTCGAGTGGTGAAAACTGCCATACATCAGGAGGAATTTCAGTAAATCTGTTCTTGGAGAGATCTAAAAAAAGGGAGGAGGAGAAAAGACATTTCTAGGGCTCAGTCTTCTAGTTTACACTTGAGAGATGTGCAAGAAATGTGCTGCTCTTGAACAACGGCAAAAGTTTTAAAATTGTTAGGCAATTTTATTTTGGAAATTAAAGCACAGATGGATGAAAAACCAAGCATCCACAGTCTGCATAGAATGGAATCCTCTTCTGCTCATTTCAAATTCCAAGGATAGAAGAGAACTCCCTTCCACCAGTATTTAGAAAAATAAAGTAGGTAAGAGAGGCTTTTGTGAAATGTAATATGGCACACTTCTCCTTAATTCTAAAAATATTCTCCCGCCAAACCACTATTTTGCACCTTCAGTGCTCTAGTAAAGAACAAAGGAAATCCCGCAAGTCTGAAGTTTGCCTGTCCGATGCTCTTGGAGAGGAAAGAAAGGAGCCGCTGTTCCCTCTCAGCAACCCACCAAGCAAAGCACCTCCAGCAAACTCTTGTTCCATCAACAAATGATTTGTCCTAAGAAAAGGCATCCACCTCTGCAAAACTAATTTTTTCCATGAAGCATTTGGATTTGGATTAGCCACTTAATCTTTCTCCCAAACTTAAGAGAAGCCTAAGAACACATAAGTATAAGGCAACTTGTTGTGTTCATATTTGTTACCAGTGCTGCTCTACCACCATCTTGACCAATTCCCCTTATCCTCCCTCCTCCACAACTGTTGCTTGAGGCTAAGGCAAGCACGTAAATCTGATTTGAACATGATATTCTGTAAAGAACGGTGTACACTGATGTATACAGATACAGTGGTGCCTCGCAAGATGAAATTATACAGATACAGTGGTGCCTCGCAAGACGAAATTAATTCGTTCTGCAAGTCCTTTCGTCTTGCGGAAATTTCGTCTTGCGAAGCACGGTTTCCCATAGGAATGCATTTAAATTTAATTAATGCGTTCCTATGGGGGGGAAAGTCGGGCTTGTTGCCGGCAGCAGCAGCAGCAGCAGCAGCAGCTCCGCTTCAGGTTCCCGCCGCCGCCGCTCTCCTCACCTCCTCCAGCCTCGTGGCGGGGCAGGGAGCTTCCGGCTTCTGATTCCCCTCTCCACACCTCCTCCAGCCTCGCAGTGGAGCAGGGAGCCTCTGGCGAGCCTGCAGCCACGAGCGGGTCCTTCTGCCGGCTGCCCTGTGCAGCCAAGGCAGGGACTGAGGCGCAAGGCAGAGGCGTGCGGGGACGCGAGCGCTCCGCTACGGGAGGCAACGCGTGTGGCTCCAAAACCAAGCAGCAGCAGCAGCAGCGGCAACCATCCCAGGTAGCCCTGGCTCTTGACTGAGGGGGAAGCAGACTCCCTCCGAGAGCCAGCGAAGACAAGGAGGAGCCGTTCCGCTTCAGGTTCCCCCCGCCGCTGCTCTCCTCACCTCCTCCAGCCTCGTGGTGGGACAGGGAGCTTCTGGCTTCAGGTTCCCCTCTCTGCACCTCCTCCAACCTCGCGGCGGGGCAGGGAGCTTCCGGCTTCAGGTTCCCCTCTCCGCACCTCCTCCAGCCTCGCGGCGGGGCAGGGAGCCTCCAGCGAGCCCGCAGCCACGAGCGGGTCCTTCTGCCGGCTGCCCTGCGCAGGGACCGAGGCGCAAGGCAGAGGCACGTGGGGACGCGAGCGCTCCGCTACGGGAGGCGGCGCGTGTGGCTCAAAAACCAAGCGGCGGCAGCAGCCATCCCAGGTAGCCCTGGCTCTTGACTGCAGCCCAAGCTGCAATCCCAGCTCTGTCTGCGGACCTGGAATTGAGGGCGAGCCGGGGAAAGCGCAGCGGAGGAGAAAGCAATCCCGGGCTGCAAAGGAAGGAGGCTGCTTGTTCCATGCACAAAGCTTCTGGGCGATGTTCCCCCTCCCGATACTCGGCGCGGCTGCTGAGCCAGGCTGGCGGCGGAGCGGAGGGCGGTGAGAGCGTTGCTTCGGTCGCCGGGTCAAAGGAGGCGGTGGGGCGCCTGGGGTGCGCTCACCCGGTGGCGTCAGCGACTACCGCGCCTACAACGTCCTGCAGGACCCCGGGCTATGCCAAGGTAGGCGGCCCGATGACTCTGCAGAAGAACTGGGCGGAGGGGCCTCCGCGCCCGCGACAGCCCCACGAGGGGAAGGCTGGCTGAGGCAGGCTTGGCTTGGGGGGCGCCAGGGAAACTTCGTTGGCTTCTTTCTCCCTGCATTTGCTAAGGCCTGAGAAGTTCCCGCTTCGGCTTACAGTGGTACCGCGCAAGAGGAATGCCTCGTTTTGCGAGTCATGGCCATAGAAAAATTCGTTTTGCGAGTCACCTAAAAAAATCGCAAAACCCTTTCGTCTAGCGAGTTTTTCGTTGTGCGAGGCATTCGTCTTGCGAGGTACCACTGTACATAATACTCAGCATTAAGAAGATATTCTACAAAAACTGTTGGAATAAAATGTATGAGATGCATGTGCCAACAAAACTAGGCTATGAAATGCCCACATTATCTATGGAAAATCTCAGCTGTGCATATCTTTAAAATATATGTTCCTCTGTGTCTCTTCTGCTTTAATAGTTCTTTAGAAAGGGTGGGAGAAAGCATGAGCAAGAACTATGGGATCAAGTACAGCTGCATACTAACTTTTACATGTGAAATAAATAAGAAATACAACTTCTTTGACTTCATCCCTTTGTGTTCTCCAGTGTCACATAACCCCAAAAGCTTGATTAAATTATTAAAGCCACAATGTTTCCTTCCTTGTCTGTAGACTACAGACATCATTCTATTCTGCCAGAAACACGGAAGTGAGAACAGATGATAAGTACTTTCCTGTTTCACACAGAAAAATCACAGCCTTGTACAGAATCAGAAAAGTCATTTGCCTGAGGCTATATAGGGAGACACCTTGGAGAGTAAATTCAAAGAAAAATATTTTTGCAGTAAGTCTAGTATTTTACCATCAAATATGATAAACCTTTTCACTAACAATCTCAAAGATTTATAGGGTAACTTTCCCCAGGATAGCTAGGTATGGTGTTGTTGTTTTTAACAACACTGTATTTTAAATAGTCATAACTAGCCGTGCAAATAAGCCCAACTAGCTTTCAACAATGTCACATTGCCTGCAGGAGGGTGGCTGGGGAGGGATGGAAAGTCCTGTTCCACCTGCCTATTTCATTTTTATTCTATCAGCCCACTTGGCCTCCATGCTGGGTGGGAAAAGGATTGACGGAGCATTCTACCTTCCACCCCCACCCCAGTGCCCTCTAGCCTGCACACAATTTTTTTTATGCCAGCCCACTCAGTTGCCTGCATGCAATTATTTATTTTATTTGCAGATTTATAAACTGCTTCATATCAGTTACCAAGTGCTGTACAATAAAATAAAATATACAAAGTTTCTAGTGCATACTAAGTACACCTCTTAGGCAAGCAATACCCTGGCATCGCTTCATCTGAGCTCAGTTGCCATGCATGGACAGATGGGACAAGGTGGTGCCTTTGATCCTTTGTCACTAATGGCTGCCAAGCCAGTGCTTAAATACAAAGCTAGTCATAGTCAAGAAAACAAAACAGCTGCAGTGCAAAGTATAAAATCATAGCAGCAGGATAAAGAGAGGTTAAAACTTCCTGGAGAATAGCTGATGTCAAAAATACCTTCTCTGGAAAGGGAGCCATAACTAGAAAGGCCCTTTTCTTTTATTTGCCACCCACTCTGAAAGTGAGAGCACTCTGTAGAAGAGCCTCCAATCATCCTCTAAGAACTTCAGCAGGTGGCAGACACTCCTCCATGTACTAAGGATGGAAACTTTTACAATGCTGGAGGTCACAGGAGTGGGTAGCCACATTCAATTATTTTCTTCTTTCCTCCCTGTTCTTCCCCAACCTTTATTTGTACCATGTGTATTTGAAACCATGTGTATCGTAAACCATGATGGTAAATTGTCAACTACCTGCAAAACAAAAATTACTAAATGCATTGTGTGTGGAGGGTGTGTGTGTTTCCTACCATTCACACATTAGCAACAGCAACGTACGTAAACACACTTCACAATGTATCATTAAGAACTTTAGTCTGAAAATTCTATATACACTGACAGCTAAAGCCACTCCACTGGCGGATCAACTTGGGGCCTGGTCAGCACATTTCTTTAAATATCTGTCAGACCACAAGACGTTTGTGCATATATGTGTTCCTACAGTGGAATAGGGAAACTGCAGAACTGCAGTTTAGTGTGTGCGCCCACCACTCTTCGCTGTGGAAGATGTTAACCAGATACCCATGAATACAGGTTTTCTTCCAAAGAGGGCATCTAAACAACTACGTCAGTCAAATATAGCTAACAGAAATTCTCAGGCACTTTTAATTTAATTTGTCAATATTAGCTGAATGGGCAACAAAACTGCAAATGGGTGTCAAATAACTGGATAGGTGTGGAGGGAAATGATCCAAACTTCATATATGGAAGCTGATGGGATCTGAACAGGCAAGTGACTTATTAGGCAAGATCTTGCGGGTGTGGTGGATCAAAATAATAAATTCCATATGAGAGGATGGTGCAAAGGCAAATTCCTTAGGGATTATTACAAAGTTGCAGTCAGAACTGCCCACATCTGTATGCCTTTGTGTCAGTCTATTGGTCATTTTGGAGTACTGTGTACCACTTTTGTCACTGCATTTCTAAAGAAAAGAGAAACCAAAATTATCGAAGGGTTAGGAGAAAATGGGGTCTTTACTAAGGTGGCTGGGGAAACATACCTTAATGGGGGGACTTATAAAAGTATGTATGAACGTAATAAATATCCACCCCTCCATCTCTTATAACCCTACATTCCTGGTTACTCAATAAAATTGGATAGGGGGTATTTTCAGACCATACAACAGACGCAGAACAGACAAAAGAAAGTACTTCAGAGGGCAGAATGCCGTATATACTAAAGTATAAGCACATCGCCTCTCCCAACTGCAATGGCGGGACCAGCGGCCCAAAAGGGCTCCTTTCTCCACTCGTCCCTCCACTGCCGCCCACCTCACCCAAGTATGCTTTTTCAGCACAATAAATGTGCTGGAAAAGTCGGTTTATACTCAAGTATATACGGTATATGGAATTTTCACCGTCATGCACATTGTGGCGATCACCACTGGCTCAGATCACTTTAAACAGGGATTAGACAACTGAATTGGTCTTATAATGAGCCAGGATGGCAAAATGGATCTTGGATGTCCAGGCACAGCATGACACCAAATTCCAGCTGCTGCATAAAAGCCAATGGAGGAGGTCTGGTGTCTTCCACCCCTTGTTTGGAAGCTCCAAAAAGCATCTGTGAAGTCTGTTGGGGACAGAATGCTGAGCTAAATCAGCCTATGGTCTAATCCAGCAGGTCTCTTCTTATGCTCTCACAGTTACAAATCCCATGTTTGTAATAAAAACAATGCACGTGGGGGGAGGGGGTTGCAACACAGAATCAACTAACCCATACTGTGCCAGACACAGGATTATAACTAAGATGGTGTAAAGGTCATTTAGACACAATGAAAGGCCTAAAAGATGAGATCATAGTAATCAATCTGCATTGCAGGAAGCCACACACTAATTACTTTCTGCCCTGAATGCCCTCTTGATAAAACAGTAGAGTTAACGCACTGACACCATACAAATTTTGCATAAATTATCCCGAACATTTCCAAATACCTCCTACTGTAATGACACACACTGGCTATTAACCTATCTACAAATATTCGTGTCTTTGTTCTTCAGGTGAACTGTGCAACTACCTCCATCATACAAAGAATGATACCATAGTTTGCATACAGCATGTGCATGTTGCAAAGGAGGTCAGAACAGCAAACGGGTAGTAGGGGTGTGGAAATCTACAAAGTAGTTATCCAGTTAATCTAGCACTCTTCAGGAGTTCCTCAGGAATGCAAACATCTATTCTCATGCTACACAGCCCACGTGTGTCATGAAAGCATTACATGTGTGTAAGTAGGTACCGGTAATTGTTTTGTTTAATGAGACAGATAAACCACAGAGCCTAGGGCTTGCCGATCAGAGGATCACCGGTTCGAATCCCTGCAACGGGGTGAGCTCCCATTGCTCGGTCCCTGCTCCTGCCAACCTAGCAGTTCAAAAGCACGTCAAAGTGCAAGTAGAAAAATAGGTTCCGCTCCAGCAGGGAAGGTAAAGAAGCGTTTCCGTGCGCTGCTCTGGTTCGCCAGAAGCAGCTTAGTCATGCTGGCCACATGACCCAAAAACTGTACACTGGCTCCCTCGGCCAGTAAAGCGAGATGAGAGCTGCAACCCCAGAGTCGAAAGCGAGTGGACCCTTTACCTTTACCTTTACAGCTGCCTTAGGAAAACACCACCCCAAATCCTAGCTTCTATTCACTTGTCTCAAACCCTTCAATGGTGCTTCTTAATCTGATCTTCCCCCTTAAATCCAGTCTCAGCAAAACAAGCAGCCTCTTCAAAGCCATGATCCTTTCCACTCTCAGGCATCCCCATTAGCAATAATCAAGTTACTTCAAAGCAGGGTGGATTTGATTTAAATCACTAGTCAGTAAGACTTGATTTAAATCACTAGTCAGTAAGACTTGATTTAAATCTTTCTTTCTTTTTACAGAAAGACTCATTCTTGCTGGTATAATCTTAACATTTACAACCAGAGGAAGGTTTCATCTTTGGAATAATAAATTTTCACAGTAGTTTTTACAGTTATATCAAAAATTACTGATTTGGTCATACAGTACTATTAGAAATACATAGACAGATAATTATGAAATGATTGTGAAATTTCATAAGTTAACTTTTTATATTTGGACAACTTTTCTGCTGTACTTTACTGGAAGGAGAAAAATAATCATTTCCTTAATAACAATTTAAACAATTTATTTAACTAAAGCAATAACATTATAGCATATGTATCCATATTTGTTAACTGATGTGGTTAAACTTGTTTTTTTAGTTTTAGTACACATGAAAAACTTAAAACAAATCCTTATTTCCTGATGAATAGCCTTTGGAGTATGATGTAACTTAAATAAAAAGCTATCTTTAGAAAGATTTTTCCTCCAAGAGCATTTTATTTTAAAAATCTGCTTTAAATCAAAAAAATCTGATTTAAATTTGAAAAAAATCGGTGTTTTTTTTTAAAACCCAATGATTTTTATCTACCCTGCTTCAAAGCCTTGGAGGTCCACTATCTCAGTGCTGTCTGAAGGCCAGTGTTCAAGCATATAAATTTTGCATCCCTCATTATAGCAGCAACCTCCCAACTGTATGCTTGAACAACCCTCAAAGTCACCTCATGTGCGTAGGAACACTAGCACCAATTTAGGACTGCATTCATTAACACAACCACGAAGCAGTACTACCAAATGTGTGCAAGTCTTCCTGTTTCCTCAATAAAACACATCCATGGAACACAAAAATGGCAAGGGTTCATGTTCCACACAACACAATCTCTAGATTTACAATTAAAAAGCCCTATCACTCAAATGGCAGCAAAACTGTTGCACATTAGTAAGGTTAACTTTCTGGCTGCTAAGGGGTTTGGAGTTTCCGAGCATGAACACACACACACACACACACACACACACACACATGAATTATGTCAAAATATGCTGCTTGTTTATCACTCAAACTGAAAAGTTCCACTGTATTTCTTTCCAAGTTGTCAAAGCTACAGATCAGGATTGGGCCGCTAAGAAATCCAACTGAAGGAAGAAAAGATATTGCTGCATTTAAGGTGGTCATCATAGATCTTCATTAAGGAGTATCCTGCTTTGCATATTGACTTGCAGACCATATTATTTTAGATACTAATCCTATCTTTCAGTTATTTAAAAACTTGCAATATACTGAACATAGTGTAAATTCCAAGGAAGTCATCAAAGAGGGGTTTCTGTTCTTAAGTAGGTAGTTATGCCTTGCTGACTTCCATTTCTTGTAAAGCTTGGCTATTTGTCAAGTGAGGATTAGCTTAGCCTAGAAATATGATCTGGCAATCTTTATCAGAGTTTATATACTACTCTAGCAAAGACTTGTTTATGATGTAAAACAAGTTTGCTATTCAGTTGCAGGGGAAAGGCAGAGGGGTGAGTTGAGGTGAAGTTTTACCCTTCCAGAAGAATCAATATGGTGCTTTCTTATTCTTTTTAGATAGTCTGTTGAGGCTGCTACAGAAAAACAGTGCCACACACAGTTTGCTTACCTTGAATATATTTCTTCGCTCTTTAATAAAGGTTAAAAAGAACGCTCAAGAAAGAATCTTAAGTCACTAGTGGGTCTGGCAACACACAAACCCTATTTAAGACTGCACAGAAGATTGGTTATCCACAATAAGGGATGAGAGTCATGTACCTGTCATTCCCTGAATCTGTTATTTTAATGGTAAACAAATATAACTTGGTTCCAAACAAAGGGTAACAAGTCCTATTGCAAAACTTCTATAGTATGAAGGGGTTGAAGTTTTTTCTGTTGTGAACCACCCCGGGATCTTCCAATGAAGAATGTTATGTTATACTATTACTACTACTACTAATAAATAATAATAATAATAATAAAGTTGCTATACATTATAGTATGCCTGGAATTCATGGCTTCCTCATACTACTGGAAGAAACAGTGTTGGGCACAATTGTATAGTCTTTAGGAGAGCATCCTAGCAGTGTTCAGAATTCCTCAAGCGCCAGGTGTGTTTTGCAACTGGTGCAGGTCCAATTGCGATGTGGAGATCTCTGGATGCCAGGTTGGCAACTGACATCCCATCTGGCAGGCCCCTCCAGCTCTCTTAAGCAGGTATTCGCCTTGAAGCCTGAATTTATTTTATTCTGGATTTTTAAATTTGATGTCTTTATGTGTTGTAAACTGCCTTGAGCTTTTTTTCTTTAAAATATAAAACAGTATAGGAATGAAATGAATTATAATAAGAAATTTCACTGGCGACCGTAACCCAGGTTTAAGGTGCTGTTTGGCAATATATATATGAATGATTTTCTAACACTCCACCCTAGGAGCCATGGGATACTACAGATCTCACTCTCTTCAGGTAGAGAAGAGGATGCCCTTGGAAACTCATTTTCTGCCAACATGGAATGAACCATTGCTGGTGCTCCCCGGCATTCAGAGCTCCAATGGTGGAAAGGGCAAAAATGGGCCAGAGTCTAGGATTGGGGTTCCAAATCGCTCTCATTCTCTCAAAATATTCCTAGAATGGTGGGGCCTGAGTTCAACATACAGATTTTCCTCCTCATTAGCCCCAATAGGAATAAAATCTATTTAAAACAAAAAAAGAAACAGGGGAAGAATAAAAATTCCCTCCCCACAACTTCCACCTTGGTGACAAGAGCCCAACAAGGCTTTGGATTTGGTGGTTCATCCACCTCCCACCCTCACCCCTGCTCTGGCTGGCTGGCTGTTTTTTCCTGCCTGTGCTGCAGTAGATTCTCATGGCATTTGGTTAACTCTATGTTTGGGTCAAGAGGGCACTTTCAAACACAGACATTCTTGCAGCGGGAAGTACACATCTAAATCTGAGACTTCTTGTCATCCAGCACTGTTCATTCCTAAAGAATTAGAAGAACTCACATTTGAAAAATCTGTCTATTTCTTTGCTGGCTTATCTACACTGGACCAGAACAGAAGGACCTTGAATAATGATCTATTCTATGTGCCTATGCTCAGACTGAAGCCGTAGTAGTTCATTTGTTGACATCTGTCATTTTCACAATACTCAGTTGCAATGTCAGAGAAAGATATTAATTCATTTTCAAAGAAGGGAAATTATATTTTCTTGTTGCTAAGGGATAGGGCTTATGTTTCTATGTAATTGGGAGTGGGGGGAGATACTAGGATGTAAGCACCATGCCAGTGATTCAACTAATCTCAAGAAAAAGAAGCCCATAATGTCAGGTTCTTTTGTTGCTGTTACTGAAGGCATCTCCCTTGCACCAGTGCCATAACCAGCATAAATTATATTTTACTGTATTGATTTTCGGTTACAAAATTGTCCAAACATAAATAATAAAACATGACTTAACTGACAAAAAGTGAATTATAGGGGGGACATAAATACAAAATATATCATTTTAAAATACATAATGAAGTGACTACAGTAAACAGTGATTCTTCAGTCAATCAACCTGGAAAACACAGATAATAGAAGTGAACTAAAGGGTATTGCAATATACCATATTGCAATATATGTTGTGGGCATTTCTCTTTCATTTGTTGTTTCATTTGTATATTTAATAAAACTATACCATACAATATAAAGATTATCTTGGTTTTCTCTCTCCCCTCTATGAAAAAAGCAAGACTTAAGGGAATCTTACATACTTTTTGTTTGCTAGGTTATACTCAAAATATATCAAGAACCTTTGTAGCTGGCTATCACAATAACTTATTTGGCTTTTCCAAGTCCATGGTGTTGCTATGCCTAATCTTACAGAAAGAACATTACCACACCCAACGTTTTTATAGAAAGGCAACATGCCTCGGAAAGACCTTAGCAAAACTTATTAGTGCTTCTAATAGGCACAATTCTGGCATGGACACAAGTCTGTCTGGACATTATACCTAATGAGGGCCATTATATCTAAGGAGGCTGATAATGGAACAATTTATTTGCCTGTAATTTGCCAGAGCACAGGGGTTAGAGAAACGAACTAAAAGACCCAGCAGAACATAATTAATGTGAACACGATCCCCAAGAAGGCTCCTTAAAAGAAAAGGGTACTAGAAAATGAAATGCTATTCAATGGCCACCAGCAGTCAGAATTTCATTAATATTTCAAATAAGGAGAAAGAATCTAAACAGAAAAGTATGCTTTGGGCCAGACGTGAGGATCTAGCCTTCTGGGGCACTAATTGTACTAGTTCTCAGCAGATGACAGTAAATCACGACTAAAGCCTTTTCCTTAATTATTCACAAAGAGGAAGGAGGGTTTAAGGTCAACAACAAAGACATAAATGTATATTATTATTATTATTATTATTATTATTATTATTTTATTAATGCAGGGAGAAACATGTTATATAACCTCAAAGTGAAAAATAACACACACAAAAATAACACAAAACAACAACAGGATGGCAGGACAGCAACCAAAGAGTTGTTAGTAATTCACTGGGGCTTCTTGGTAGCTTTTGATACGACTATCTGAGGTGGGATTGGGAGCACTGCATGGTGCTGGTGGTGTGTGTATGTCCTCTACTCTGGATCACTGAAGGGACTGTATACACATGAAGGTAATAGATGGCCAATGAAAGACCTTGTGTGAGTCAGGGAAGGGAGGATCTCCCAGGTGGGATGCTGGGAGAAGAAAGGGAAGCTCTGAGGAGAGCTGGGGGGGGTCCACCCTCTTCTGTGTGAGACAAGGAAGAAGAGCTACCTCTGAGAGAGACTTCTGTGCTGCTGCTTCTTTTTATTTCTGTTTCTGTTTCTATCTAGATTTGTTTCTTGTATCTTATTGTACTATGAAAAAGCTTTAATAGAATTTTACGGGGAAAGAGAAAAAGAAAAAGCGGGTAGCTGTGTAGATTAATGGCCTTTAACTAGTGGGTTGGGACCCACTACTGCAGGGGTAGGCAACCTAATGCCCATGGGTCGGAAGCAGCCCATGGAGGCTGTTTAACCAGCCCACAAGCCACCCTCGACCCAAGTCGCCTGCTCAGCGAGTCCCTGTGCGCTGCACTAAACCAGCACCGCATGGTGCGGGGACTCTCTTCCACGGCTCCAGAAATCGCTTCTGCGCATGCCCAGACACTGAAAGTCACTTCTGCGCAGGTGCAATTTTCAGTGTCTGGGCATGTGTAGAAGCAATTTCCAGCACCATGGAAGAAGAAGAAGAGTTTGGATTTGATATCCTGCTTTATCACTAACCTAAGGAGTCTCAAAGCGGCTAGCAATCTCCTTTCCCTTCCTCCCCCACAACAAACACTCTGTGAGGTGAGTGGGGCTGAGAGACTTCAAAGAAGTGTGACTAGCCCAAGGTCACCCAGCAACTGCATGTGGAGGAGCGGGGAATCGAACCCAGTTCACCAGATTACGAGTCCACTGCTCTTAACCACTACACCACACTGGCACTACACCACATGGACATGCACAGAGTGATTTCCGGTGTCATGTTGCGCCGGTCCGGGCCACGGAGGAGCTCCGCGGGAATGATCCTGCCCATGCCCGGTAAGCCTTGCCAACCCCTGCACTACAGCATCACAACAGCACTACCACCATGCAAATAAATGGCAGAGGGTCTCCAAATACCAGTACATGTTTGGGTAGAAGAAGAGTCCTAAGTTTGAAAAAATTAAAGACTACAGATATAGTTTATGTCTGAAGCTGCTGTTGAATACAGTGTAAGCATGGAATTTAGTCTGTTTTTCTGTGTGATTTTCGTAATGGCAGGAGTCCAGATTTTTCTTCTCATATGGTTGCAGCTTACCCCCATTCTTTTGCATGTCCCAGAGTGAAAAGAAAATACTTAGGATTATTTATTTAACAATTATATAGTTTGCTATGGATACCTGACAAGACTGAGGATAATTACTGGTAGTGAAGTGCCTGCAGCATTGAAGAGGACTCCCAAGCCTCAAAATCCCATGACTGCCATACAAGGCTCTGAAGAGGGTTGTTTGAACTTATTTCTTCTGGCACATCACACAAGCAGGGCAATGTTCCAAACAAAAAGCAAATGAAATAACTTCCAAGTTTTGCATCCAAAACATGCAAGATGCATCGTTAAATTATATTTCACCACTTCATTTCAAGAGCCCTCAAACCATGGACAGCCCAAGCTACATTTTGCTCCTTGCGCCCTAAGCCAACATCGCCCACACATCACATTTTTTCTCTTTGCGGTTATGAATGTTCTAAGCCTAGTTTTAAAAAGAAGGAGTACTCAGGAAGCCACATTCTATTCCTGTTAAATAAGAAACAGGGAGAACATGAACTCAGTGTATCTGCCTCCATAATAAGCTGAAGTTTTCACATTCTGCTGGACTCTACCTTAAGGATTTATGCCCTATTTTAATAAAAATGTATTCATGAAATATGGAATATCCTGGGAAAACTCAGGGAAAAGATGCACACCTTTCTCACAAGAGAACACAGTGCCATTTGTTCTCCACAACTTCTCCTGCTTAAGAGAGCAGTCCTGGGTTACTGCAGAACCAGGGAGTGACCCGGTTATGAAATACATATATTGACCCAATATGAGTCTTGTGTCCACATATTCTGTTCTTTTGCCACCTCAACCCTCCTCAGCATACTGTGATTAATCCAGGAAGTCTTTAATCAAAAATCAGCATCCCGTTATGTCCAAGTCAGGAAACTATGCTTGCCAAGATAGGAACAAGCCAAGATCTTTAACCAGCTTCAATCCTAACACTTCTACCTTTTAAAAAATTATAAACCTTTATTTGTTGCTGTTACTTTGCTGAGCCTGATGTGTCAGGATAAAAGTCAAAGATAATAATATTCTGCAATTATTTCATATTTTAAAAAGTATTTGGGATGTGCTATTGGTCCAGAAAACAAAACCAGTGTACTGACCATGCACCAATGGGAACATGTTATACCTATGTTGCAACACCTGCACTAGTTGCCCATTTTCTTCTGGGCACCCTTAAAAGCAGGGTGGATTTGATTTAAATCAAATTGATTTAAATCACTAGTCAGTAAGACTTGATTTAAATCTTTCTTTCTTTTTACAGAAAGACTCATTCTTGCTGGTATAATCTTAACATTTACAACCAGAGGAAGGTTTCATTTTTGGAATAATAAATTTTCAGAGTAGTTTTTACAGTTATATCAAAAATTACTGATTTGGTCATACTATTAGAAATCTCTGTGTCCCTCTTACTTGGCCTTGTGAAACAAGGACAACCCTTTCCTTGGCTGTCTTTTGCCAAGTTTTTGCCAGCTAAGTATCTGCTAATTTATTTAAGGGCTTTGTTTCATATATGCTCTCAACCCTTTCTATATTTTTAGTGTATCCTATAGTTAACTTATGTAAAACAAAATTCGTAATTATCTAATGTGATTATTAAAGTACATTTTCTACTACTGTAATAAAGTTTCTGGGGTTGTTTAAAAAAATCAATTTGACCAATCAATCAAATCTTTTTGGTGAAGAAAATGCCCAACCCTGCCACTCCACAACAAAGTTGAACTAGTACAAATCAAAGGGTGTGATCCTAACCTAGGTTGCTGAGGGTGAGGGGGAGGCTTAAATGAACATCGGAACCACAGCTATACCTACAACCTTGTCACATACACGGGGGTTGCAAATTGCTGGGCTAGCTTGGAGCTGGCGCAGCAATGGTACCTGAATCAGCCCAATGTGACAACAGCAGGACAACCTCAGGATCCAGCAGAAAACCTGCCAATGGCACTTCTGCCCATGCAGCACAAGAAGGCGTTTCATGCTGTCTGAGTTACACTGGCACCAACCTGCAGGAAGAGGCTAGAAGGGCAGGGCATGATCCTTCTGCCCAATCTGAAGTACAAATGCCACCCCCACCCTCAAAGAGGGTTTAGATTGCTGCACCCTACATTATAAAATGCTAAGTGAAACACTTAAAACTTTCGTAACTCTAGAGTATTGAAGCTTGAAAGGTAAACCAGCAGCTCCTTTAAGGTAAAGCAGCCTACACAAAATAAAACCAAGAAACCAGGGCGGACATTTTATTGCTGCTTTCAAATTTGCTCTCTCCCCCCCCCCAATTGTTTTCTCTGACAAAGAGCTTTAAACAAAATTTTGAGAGATTTTGACTGAGAGGGTCCAATTAATATAAATTTATTGAAGTTTTCTTACTTTAACACTGCTAAAGAAAGGTAAAATCAATCAATCATTTTATTTGTATGCCATCTTTTGAAATTTAAGACTATACTCAACATATTCAAAATTACGTAACTACCAACAATACAAAAGTAGTCATAAACATATAATCAAAAAGTACACAACCAAACTGGAACAATTCCACATAAATCATAAAATCCAAAATAAAGATCCAAAAAATTAACAGCAACAACAGCAATAGCCCCCTCCCAACAAAATCCTAAACAATTCTCTAGCCCAAGATTCTGTTCAGCAGTCTCAGCTTGCATAGCTGGAGTCATTCAGGGCCCCACTCTCCCAGGCCAGGTAAGAAAAGGCTTGCAAGACAGGGAGAAAGTCTTCAAGGACTCACTGTCAAGATGGTCTTTGATTTCAAAAAAGCAGATTATCACTTCCTGACATGTTAACTGTACATGATTAAGAAGTCATTGTCTACATGTATTGTTGTATAAATAAAAATTAGTAATGAGGCACCTTAAAACCTAACAAATTTATTGAGGAATAACAGCTTTCAGGGACCACGGCAGGAGTAGGGATCTTTCCGCAGCTAGTAGGCTGGATCTTCACCTCTCCTATCCTCAGAGGCCATTTTGACAGTTGGGCAGCCCCAGCTACCTGCCAATCCCCTGAATGTCACTATTATGTCAGATGAAGTTTTTTCTTTGATGGTAGGGCAAAGACACAAAGCTTTGTAAGTGCCATGAACCAGCTGATCAGCAGTGTCTGCCAACTTCACTTTCAGTAGGGAGCAGGGTCCTTACCTGCCCCACACCTGGCATCATATATGACATCAGGTGTGGAGTAGGAGAGCATGAATTGGGGGGGGGTCTTGCAGATCAAATAACGACCCTGACTATATCTAATTAGGCCTGGTCTAGAGTCCACACAAAGCTGGGAGGATTGAAAATACTGTAGCAAGGAAAGGAAATGCAGAAAGTACTAACAGTGATAATGTTATTAACAGCAGTTATTCACAAACCACCTATTATTAATACTAAACATCATGGCATATTAACTATGTATGTGCCAAGTTAATGAACTTCTTTAGGGGACCTAAGCCTTGCTATATGACAGACATTTTATACAGCAGATCTTTATACTGATGAATACTGATAGCACTATATATAGTAATGATCTTAGTGTGTTCAATATATCTTAAGTAGAATCTTTTTATAGGCAGGAGACATTAATTTTATCTCATGCTTTAATTGTACCGTTTCTAAGGCAACTAAAATTTATATGCAATGGGTAAACAAACTCGACAGTTATTACTCCAAAACACTGTCCTATTTCACATCTGCCCTTCCAGATTTTCTCCTTCCAATAAATAGAGAATTTAACAGAGATCCAAAATGCAGCCCTCAACAGAGATTAATGGAGAATGAGGACTCAACATTGACCATGGGATCACAGAATAGTCACAGGTGCTGTAGTCCTGCATCCAGAATGATAAATCAATTATCTAATTCTGCACTCTAAGCCACCATCTCAATCTCCAAGCTATCATTAATGTTGTTTTGAGAAATGGAAGAATACCAAGCAAGATTTCATAAATGTTTACAGCTCTGATGGATAGTCCTACAAGACTGCTCCTGAAGCTTATGAATCCCATTAAATTTACATTGGTCACAAGAGTGCCTCAAATAAGAACTCTGCATTATCATTTATTAAGTATATATAGCCAATATGCTGCTTTGCTTGTATTTATAAACAAAACTACATGTGTACTTCTTAATGTTCTAGAAGCATTGTGGCGTTGTACCACTCTGGATTACCGTGGCATATTTAAGCATCAAGTCAGTGCCCCAGTCAGACAAATCATTTATATAAGAAGCAACCCATTAACAGCAGTCACTTGTATCTGACATTCCACACTCAAGACACTAATCTGTCATGATTCTCCTATCCTCCAGCTTCTTTTTTCTCTTGCAAGTCTAACCAACTCACCTAATCCCTATTATGCTAATTCCCCAACCCGTTCTCTTAACCTATCCTTGTGCCTCAAAGCTTCACTGTGCAACTGCAGTGCACCCAATGCCTATCCCATTTACACACACACACACACACACAGAGAGAGAGAGAGAGAGAGAGAGAGAGAGAGAGAGACAGACAGACAGACAGACAGACAAGAGAGAGAAACTCTGGCAAAGTCTGACTTGCAATCTATCCCACAGTAGCAAACCTGTAGCACTGTGGATTAACCCTAGCCTTAATCCACAAAGTACCAGGGTTTTTTCTCCCATGCAAACCTATCCCCCACCCACTCACCTTGTGCATCCACTACAAAAGAATATCAACCCACTCCCCAGCCTCTCCATTCTGCGCTGCTACAATGAACTTCTTCCCAAATGCTCTGCGACATTTCAGGCCAGCCCTCCACCTGGCAGCAAGCTGCGCTCCTCTTTTTTCCTCTCCACCCCCAAATCCATTATGGCATTCCCCACACATACCTCTCAATGCAGCCCCATCCCCCTGCCCTGTGCTTCAAAAGTGCAGCTCTAAACCCAACAACATACCACAAACTGTACAATATCTTGCACCACCCTCAATCCAACCTTGTCCTCACATCCCCACAATGTCACCCTGCCACACACACCCTGTCTCCCTGCAACAATGCCAGCCCCGCAGGTATGCTCCTGCCTCCCAATGCAGCTCTATCAGAGGGCAGGCCTAACAGCCCAACAGCCCATGCACCCTACATGGTATCTTTGTGATGGATTTTAAATTGCTCCAAACCATCTTGGGTGGGCACCAAACTCTCCTGAAAAGTAAACAAATAAACTAGGCCCCTAGCCCTGTAATCCAGCCACATGATAATCCTGTCACCCTTCCATCATATTCACTCAGTCACAGAAAGGCAGCTTTGACCTTGCTCCCCAAAACACCACTTTTCTCAAGCCAGCATCCATTACTCAACCCCCTCTCTCTTTAACTTCTTCTCCTGAAGAGAAAAATGGATCCCTCTTTCAGTAATGCTTTACAAGCTTCCTCCCCACCCTTGGCAGCACAGCCCTCCCGTTTCTTCTCCTGCAGAAGCAAACAATAAAGCCAATTCAGCCTCCTCCCCTTCATACGCTGCTGCTTCCCCAAGCATCCCCAACACCTTCCTTGCACATGGCACCCTCCTCCTCATGGGGCCAGGATCTCCCCAGCCCCGCTACTTGCAACTACTCCCCCCTTGTCACCTTCCAACTACCTCAGCAGCAGCCAGCCGCCTCTCCCTTAATGCACACAAGCCTCCTCCCACTTCCCCTTTTCCACCTCCAGCAACATTTTCTGCAATCAGCTCTAGCTCCCCCCCCCCAAATTGCTAACCTAGCTAGATCACAAATACCATTTCGGGAGCCTGTACCCTTTTGTACAAACCCTGCCTCCACATTCACACACACACAAACACAAAACATTTCCATTCCTTTCCTTCCTTCCTTTTTTGCAATCCCCTCTCCTTGCATGTAGGCACCTCTCCAACCGCAAGCCCCCAACTCTTGTCCCTTCAACTCTTCTTTTTTTCCCTCCTGTCTGATGCATCCTCTTCATTGACTGATTGCATTTATAGCCCACCTTTCCCCCAGCAAGCTCAAAGTGGCACACATTCATTCATTCATTCATTCATTATTTGGAGTGCTTGCACCCCCAATTCTTCTGCCAAAAAAGGCTACCAGAGCAGTTTACATACATGAAATCAAAACAAGACGCTCCCTACCAGCAGGCTTACATTCTAACAAATAAGCGAACAAAAATACAGAGTACAAGGGGGGAAAGGAGGGAAGAGGGAAATGAAACACAAGAAAACTCCAATGTGGCACTGAGGAAGCCTGGTGAAATGACTGCCCTCAGATGACAGCTGAGTGCAGCGCTCTCCTCCTCCCCATTTTACAACCTCGCAACCCTGCGAGGCAGGTGAGGCTGAGTGACTGGCCCAAAATCAGAAAAAAACCCCAACCCCACGGCGACCCCCCCCCCACTCCATGCAACGACCGACAGCCCCCACCTCTCTCACATCTGTCACCTTCTTCTTCTCCTTCTCCCCCCCTCCCCGCTGGCTCTTCTTCTTCTTGTCACCCGTCCATTCCACCCATTCATTCATCCGAAAACTCCCCCTCCCCTCGCACCCCTCACTCCCGCGCCCACCCCTCTTCCCGCGCCCTTCTCCTGCGCGCCCCTTCTGCCAACGGACACTCCCTACTGAAGAGAGACACCGATCCCCTCTCTCCCATACAGAGACCTCCCCCCGCAGCCCAGCCTCCCCACCCCACCCCACCTGTCTCTCCTCACCGGCCTGGGTGGTGTCGCTGAGGTCGTAGGCGGCGGCCCCGGGCGCTGCTCCGGAGGCTTGCGGGAACTCCCGGAGCTTCCTGCCGCTGAGGCAAAGGATGCCGGAGCTGCCGGCTTCCTCCAGGGCCTTTTCCAGGCTGCGGCCCGAGGGAGGCGCCGGGGAGGACGACGACGAAGACGACGCGGACGACGAGGCGCCGCCGCCGCCGCCGCCGCCGCCGGACGAAGCGCCTCCGCCGCCCGCCGCCCAGGCCGGCCCGGTGCCCGGGTACGAGAGCGTGAGGTGCGCCGGCAGCCCGAAGAACCCCGAGCCCGGCAGGCCCAACTCCGAGCAGGGCGGCGGCGGAGGCGGCGGGAGAGGCAGCGGAGGGGGTGGCGGAGGAAGGGGCGGCAGGGACAGCGGGGACGAAGGCGGAGGGCCGGCGGGGCCCGAGCTGGGCCCGGAGCCCCCCGCTCCTCCGCCTCCGCCCGTGGTGCCTCCGCCTTGCCCGGCCGCCATCGATGCCGCTGAGGAGAGCCGACGCCGCACGACCCACAATAATAACAAACGGCGGCAGGAGGGAGCAGCGTCGGGTACTGCGCAGGCGCCGGGGAGGGGCAGGGCCGCGCGCGCGCGCAGGCAGGCGAGGAGGGAGGGGGGCGGGCGCGTCTCCGCCTGCCTGAGGCGGGAACGGGCGGGGCGCGAGGCAAGGCCGTTTTCTCCTCAGGGGCGGCCTTCCGATTCTGCCGTCAGAGCATCTGAGGAGCCGAGGAACCTTAGCGGGGGGCGTTAAATATATGGGGAGGAGGGCAAGTTGACGGGCGTTGCCATTCAGAGGGTGTGTGCACGCGCCACGTCATGTGATCAGGGAGGGGCTTACCTGGCCCCCTCCCAAAATTTCATTCAAGTTGGCAAACCGACCAACCAAATCCCCCGCTCTGCAATGTGGGTTTTTGAAGAGAAAATGCATATCTCCCCCCCCCAAAAAAAAAATTCCCATTCACACATACTTTTTATTTCCAGACATGGGTTTTGTAGCGTTTCCATATCTTTATTTGCATCAAGCCACTAGCCATAGCAAAAAATAATAATGTTCTGAACATAGAGGTAAAAACATAGAGGTAAATACAAAATACATTCTGGCAGTTTGTATCAATCAAATGATAGATCTAATTCTAATTGCCCCTACTATTTTTTATTTTTATTTTTTGCAATTTTTGCTGTCACCTGACTGAAACCGCTTCAGTGTTTTCTTATAAAGGGAAAGTGCTGCATTATATTTTTATATTAATTTTTTATATAACAAAGCAAAAAAATGTTATCACTCTTTTTTCCCTTGCTGGCTTATATGAAAATTCATCAGCATCCATCTCTACTGGTAGTCAGCGCTTGGAGATTTAAGAAGGAAAACTGTCATCTTCACCACCATCTTCTTTACATTCTGCATAGATGGAGAAATACAAGGCTTATTGTCCTTTCTGCTCAGACAGAGCTTGTGGATTTATGTAGAAATATAGAAAAGGCCAAGATAGCTGTGCTAATCCAGAAGAAGAGGAGGAGGAGGAGGAGGAGGAGAAGAAGAAGAAGAAGAAACCCTCCAAAAAACCTAGCTGGAAACCAGACATAATGATGGAATCTACACACATACAGTATAATAAAAACCATTGCAAAAATATTTTTAAGCGTTTTTTTAATACATTGAATTTTTCATAAGGCTCGCCATCTAGTGTCACACTGTATATTGCACTTAAAACACAAAATGTTTTATTTGCAGCTGTATGGCTGCAATGTCTCAAAAATAGCAAGATTCCAAGTCCAGGGCTCTCCATCAAGCAAAGCAAGGGGGTCATCTCCTAGAGGCCAAGCCCTTTTGGGTCACCCCAATATTTTTTGGGAGGGGCTACCCCCATGTTCAAAAGTGGAGGAGAAGACCAAGCGCTGCACAGCTTCAGTGGCCAGCTCCTTCGGTGGTGGCAGGAGAAGGAGCCACAGCTTTTTTAGCTGCTGCATCACACTGTTGACTCATGTCAAGTTTATGGTCTACCAAGACTCCGAGATCCTTTTCACATGTACTGCTCTCAAGCCAGGTGTCACCCATCCTGTATTTGTGCCTTTCATTTTTTTTTGCCCAAGTGTAGTACTTTACATTTCTCCCTGTTAAAATTCATCTTGTTTGCTTTGGCCCAGTTCTCTAATCTGTTAAGGTCATGTTGAAGTGTGATCCTGTCCTCTGGGGTATTAGCCACCCCTCCCTATTTGGTGTTGATGCCTACAACTTTCAAAGAATCATAGAACTGTAGAGCTGGAAGGGATATTGAGGGTCATCTAGCCCAAAACACCCTACAATGCAGGAATATACCGGTAGATGGCTGCCCAACTTCTGCTTAAAAACACCCAATGAAGGCGAGTCCACAACCTCCCGAGGGAGACTGTTCCACTGTCAAACAACTCTTACTGTCAGAAAGATTTTCCATATGTTTATTCAGAATCTCCTTTCTTGTAACTTTAAGCCATTGGTTTGGGTCCTACCCTCCAGAGCCAGAGAAAACAAGGTAGCTCCCTCTTCCATGTGACAGCCCTTGTGGTTTCTGAAGATAGCTATCATATCTCCTCTCAGTCTCCTCTTTTCCAGGCTAAACATATTCAACTCCTTCAACTGCTCCTTATAAGGCTTGGTTTCCAGACCCTTGATCATCTTAGTCATGCTCCTCTCTCATTTTATACACCATCAAAAATTAATCTCAGGATCTGCCAATATAACAAGTGCCTGTTTCTACTAGTGTGTTCTGTGCGTTCCACTGAAGTCATATGATGAATATGGGTGACAGCTGGGCTTTCATTCCAAGCAATGGACAGGGACCTTCGCTTCTTTATTCCAGCATCCCGGTTTGTAACCTGGTGGGCTGGATGGGGGCAAACAAACTGACTTGGAAAGGCAGGTGGGTGGTTCTTGAGTCTGGTGGGCACGGTTTGGGGAAAATTGCTGCCAAGGACAACTGGGACACTCTGACCAATCAAGACTGGCCCATTTGCTGGAGGCTCCCCACAACTGTGCAAAGGTAGAAGAGCTTCTGGAAGAGTTGTGCAGAGACCAACAAATGAACTATGGGTGGAGGGGGTGTCATATTTGCCATCCTTTGTACCTCTGAGAAAACTCATCACACCCAACCTGCTGTAGCCTGAAACTGGGTGTGTGTGGTGCAGCAGAAGAGGACACTGCTGTAAGCCACCTGCCTGAAAATGTTTTATCAGTCCTGGGCGCCTGCCCATCATCCCTAGAGTGAGAGACTAGGGAGATGCCAGCAGATTGCAAGAACCCTCTTTCTTGTGAGATATTTATTTATTTATTTATTTATTTATTTATTTATTTAATTTTGAGGGTGGTGATCTTTGAGTTTGCTTGTGTGAGAGCCAGGATGGGTAGGTGAAGTCCTGGGAGAGAGTCAGGAGACTGAGAGGTGGTTTGTGGGAATGGGTTTCCAAATTTATTACTGTATTGATTAGTAATTCACATGAATTCACATGGGTTCTTTTTGAAGCATATGTCATTGCTGTTGTTTTACACACTGCTTAGAGATATCTTTTCATATAGTAAGTTGCATAGTAATTGCCTTAATAACAATAATCATAAAAGTCAATATTGTCTCACTAAATTTTGAGAGTTATTTGGGGGTATTGACAGGCATGTGGGTAACATGTGGGACAGTATTCATTCATTCATTCATTCAACTTTTAAAACCACCCTTCATCCAAAGTAGATCCCCAAGTGATCTGTTTTATTTATTTTTATATATTTATACTGCTCTTCATCCAAGGATCAGAGGGTGGTTTACAATATAAAAACACAAAAATACACAACATAGTAACAAACAAAACAACAACAACACCCCAGTTTAAAAGGCCATAGATTATTAGGCAAAGGCCTGGGAGAAGAGGAATGTTTTCATCTGGAGCCTAAAGATATGTAATGATGAAGCCAACAAGGCTGGCTTGCTAGTGGGAGCATCCCACAAACAGGGTCTGGGTCGGTTTATATGGTGAAACATGGTTTTGTATTCCTGAGCCACTTAAGGCTTTACTGGTCAAAATCAGCACTTTGAATTGGGCCCAGAAACTAATTGCAGGATTGGTGCTGTATGCTGAAATGTCTTCCTTCAGTGTGGAACCTGACTACTGAATTCTGCACCAGCTGAAGATTCTGAACCATCTTCAGAGTCAGCCCCACATATCACAGTAATCTAGCCTAGAAGTTACCAGAGCATTGAAGACAGAAGTTAGGCTATCCCTGTCATGATAGGGGCATGGCTGGGCCACCAACCAAAGCTGATGGCGCATTTGCAGCAGAACAACTGACTCCTTCACCTGTCCAGCTGCAACAAAATATGTTTCTCCCTCATCGGTCTCCGCTGTAACCTTCCAACAGTTTGACTTCACCCCCAAAGGTGTGCTTCTACACTGATTCCCGAAACAGATGGATGCCGGCAATAATCAGATGAATAGTGCTTTGGTTGGCTTTCTCTGCTTTAATGGTTTGTGATATTTCCCCCAGATTAGCTACTACATTATTGCTATCTGGAAAAGAAATAGCACAACAAACGCAAGATGAAAATAAACCAGAACAATTGTGGTACAAAGCACTTGTTGTATAAAACCTTACAGGAGTTCATTCAGGAAGTTACAGGATATACACACATGAAATGAAGCAGGGTCCCCCTCCCCTTATTTTTCATTTATTTATTGCATTTCCATCCCACCTTCTTCTTCAAGGAGCTTAAGGCTATGTACATGGTAATCCCCACTACTACCCTGTGAGGTAGGTCAGGCTGAGAGGCAGTGACTGGATCACCCAGTGAGTTTCATGGATGCATGGGGATTTGAACCCTGGTCTTTCAGGTCCTAGTCTGACACTGTAACCACTAGCCACCCCAAAACCTCTGCAGGCACAAAAAGCAGAATTGTGGGTGACTGCCCTCATAGCATCAAAATCATGCTTAATCATGAGCATGCAGTTAAAAATAAATCATTAGAGTTCATAACACCTGGAAACTGCTGCACTGGCTACACCAGATCTTCGCTGACTGGCAGGAGCCTGAGTCAGAAGCCTTTCTAACCCCTACCTTGAGATGGCAGATACTCAAACCTAGGATCCTATACAGTGGTACCATGGTTTAAGAACAGTCCAGTTTAAGAACGATTTGCTTTACAAACTCCGCAAAACCAGAAATAGTGTCTTGGTTTGAGAACTTTATCTCGGTTTAATAACAGAATCCGAACAGTGGAAGGGCACCAGCAGCAGGAGGTCTCATTAGGGAAAGCGCACCTCGGTTTAAGAACAGTTTCAGTTTAAGAACAGACTTCCGGAACGGATTAAGTTCAAAAACCAAGGTACTACTGTATATATGGCAGAACAGGAGCTCTGCTGCTTAGCTATAACCATTCACAAACACTGGCTGTTCCCTTCCCTGTTGGGACGTCCTTCCTCTTTTGAAATATTCTGAAAACACAGTACTGTCCAATACATAGAATCATGGGATTGTAGCATTGGAAGGGGTCATCTGGTCCAGCCCTGGCAATACAGAGAGCTCAGCTAAAGCATCCATGACAGATGGCCATCCAACCTCTGCTGAAAAACCTTCTGCTTGTGGAAGCAGAGTCCACAACCTACTAAGGGAGTGGTGATTACTTCTTTGCCCAATATAGGGCTACTTAACATGTTCAATGTGTGATGTAAAATGCAGGAGCAGTCAAACACAACATTGCTAGAGTGGACATAGAAGGGGAACTCTAGGCCAGCCAGTCAGAACTTGCTGTTTCTCCTGGGCTGGGATGGACTTCCTCTGTGTAACTGGAGATGGGTGTGGTCTCACCTGGGCAGGTTAACACAAAACCACAGGGACCAGTCTCCATCTTCCTCTCTTTTGGACCACATTCTCAAAGAAGTGAGACCGCTAGGATGCTCTCTTGGCTTCCAGCTTCCAGCCAAGAGAATACAAAGGAGCTGTTTTCCCTTATGGAACAGTCTCCTGAGTAAATGTAACTTTTACTAAGTTTAAGTCTGCCGTCTGGGATCCAATTGTGAACAGATGATTTCTTGCGAGTAAACGTTTTTATGCTTGTATAGAAGACTGTGTAATGTCTTATTTTGAGAGGGATTAATGGGGAAAATACCAGGACATTTATTACAGAGGTTTTAACAAACCTGAGCAAGCTTTCCACTGTGTGTGTGTGTTTAAAGGGAGAATGAGAACTCTGCTAATTTCTGGGACTTGTAAACACAAGTTGGAATAGGATATCTTAACCATTATATCCTCTCCTGCATCCCAAAACATTCCACATTCAAAACAACATTTTCTCAAACTGTTGAGTTCATGGACCCTTTGACGAGCTTATAAAGTTGCCAATGACCCCCCCCAACCCAAATTCTTAGGAATGCAAATGAAATGAAATTGGAGGGAATCTATATACGGTCAATATGTATTAATCATCATAAAATGTGAAAAATCAGGAAAACTGTTGTATGGTGAAATGCAATTGATAAAGATTAATACAGTATGGCATTAATGTGAATACATCATACAACTCTCTTCATCCCAACCATTGATCATGCTAGCTTGGCCTGATGCCAACTGTAATTCCAGCAGCCATTTTAAGGTATCATTTATTTTATTTTATTTATTAAATTTGTATACTAAATCTCAGGGCAGTTTGCAGCATAATGTGCTTGCTGTTATGAGGACTTTTTAATTGCTTTATACTCTTTATGGTTTATTTTTTTATGTATACCACTTACAAACACTAATGATTAAGCGACATATAAATGCTTTAGCTAAACGAACAATATCTGGAGGAGACCATGTAAACTTTTCCCAATCACTAGTATCCAAACCAGCATAGAGAGCGACACATTCCCAACTTGTATTCCTGTGTAGCAGCATCAATAGAAATATCAAGGTGAGTGCTGCAAACGATGGGTGTGTCACACCTGGAGCGGGGAGGGGATGTTATCTTCCTTGCAGTAAAATAGCACTGGATCCTGGTAGAACTTACACATTCCAGCTTGTCAACATCGTTCTTAGATTGTGGCACTCAGAGCTGAACACAGTATTCCAGATGTGGTCTGACCAAGGCAGAATAGAGCAGCATTATGTCTTCCCTTGACCTGGACACTATATTTCTGTTGATGCAGCCTAGAATAGTATCAGCTTTTTTTTGCTGCTGCATCACACTGTTGACTCATGTGAAGGTTGTGCTCCCCCAAGACCCCAAGATGCTTTTCACATGTACTTCTGGCTGAGTAGCTTTGCAAAATGCCATGTTCTCCAGCAGTGGAAGTGGTGGTGCAGGGAGAGCAAGAGGTGACAATTCCAATTTTGCCTCAGGTGGCAAAATGGGAAGGGCTGCCTCTGGTTATTGGCCACTGGTCAGAAGCAGTAATGTTTGTGAATACTGGTTGAGCCTGCTTGAAAGTTTTTTGCAGGCAGGGGTGCCAACTTGAATAAAATATGGGGGGGCAGGTAAGCCCTGTCCTGAATCGTCGATAATGTGATGTGGTGTACACACACACCATTTGAATAGCAATGCCCACCAAATATTTTATGGGGGTAGGGGTGGCGAAGGGTCCTCGGACTCTTGGAATTGACTCCTATGCTTGCAGGCATCTGGTACAGGATGCGAGACAAGATGGGTCACTGGCCTGCCTGATACAGAAAGCTCTTCCTATTCTCTTGAAACATTCGCTTTGGGGTGCAGAAAGATAAGGGATGCTATGCTCTACCTCAGGGGTCCCCAAACTAAGGCCCAGGGGCCAGATGCGGCCCAATAACCTTCTAAATCTGGCCCGCAGACAGTCCTGGAATCAGCGTGTTTTTACATGAGTAGAATGTGTCCTTTTATTTAAAATGCATCTCTGGGTTATTTGTGGGGCTTAGGAATTCGTTCATTTTTTTTTTCCTTCAAAATATAGTCCGGCCCCCCACAAGGTCTGGCCCCCTGCTGAAAAAGTTTGCTGACCCCTGCTCTACCTTCACTGTCTGAGGCAGTAAACCTTCCTGAATGCCAGTTGCTGGAACCCTCAGCTGAAGAGAGCGCTGCTCCGGGGCTCGGGTCCTCCTCCCTGCGAACTCCCCATCGGAGCACCTGCTCGGCCACAACATGCTGGACCACACACGGCGCTGCCTTCTGCCTGATCCAGGAGCCAGGCTGTTCTGGGATTTGAGAGCAGTGCAGAGGCCAATGAGAAGACTGATTCTGCAGGTGGACTCCGTCCGCCTCCCAAGCCGCGCCACAGGCCGGGGCCGGCCTCCGCCCCGGGCGGAGGCGACTCTGGTGGCGGCGCCAGGGAATGGGAATGGGACAGCTGGCCGGGGGGCGGGCGCAGGGAGGGCTCTCCTCCGGCCGGCCGCCGCCACCCCTCTCTTTCCCCAGAGGCCATGGCAGCGCCGGGGGCCGGGCAGCTGCTCGAAGCCGCCGGTGCTGGGGCAGGAACGGAGCCGGCGGTGGCTGCCGAGGAGATAGAACTGTCTCTGGGTAGGTGCTGCTCTCCACACTCGTCGGGTGTTGGTTGGGTGTGTCCTAGCATCTTGGGGACCCACCCCACCCCACGGACTTGCTCCAGAGCCGCATTGGCTTTATCCCCGCGGAACCAGACCCACTCTGGGTGCCCTTCTCAAAGAACCGCCCCTCCTCCCAAAGGCTGGCAATGAACCTCTCTGAGGCGCAGAAAATGTCCTCCGGCTAGGGAAGGTTTGGCAAACTCCTTGCAGCCTTCTTAGGTGCCCGAAGTTGGGTCCTCACGGGGTCTAAAACTATGCCATTCCTGATTCCACAGGCCACTTGGCCTAGTCCAACTCAAGTGGCGCCTTCTCCCCTCCCCCACCTGCAACTTCATCTCCTTTTTCCATTTCTCAGTAAATCCCTCTCCTTTCACCATGGACAGCCTATTTTCAACCCAAACACTTCCCCCTCCTCCATCCAGAGGGAAGGGAACCATCAGGGAAAAGCAGATGGCTCAGTGTGTGCTGGTTGTCTGTAGCTAAGTCTTGCTCAGAGTAGACCAGTTGAAATTAATGGCCCTTACTTAGCCATTCTCATTAATTTCAATGTGTTTACTCTGGGTATATCTAATATAGATGCAGGCTGTTAGGTTCAAATCACAGCTACATTTTGGCTCACCTCACCATACCCCACAGCAGTTTTTCCAAGCTCAAAACCCCACAGTCCAGCATGGACATGATAAACTGGCCCTCTCCAAAAATAGAAGCTTGATGTGATGCCTGGTCTATTTATGTCATTGACGGGCAATGCAAATCATCATTTCCTTGGCACAAGATCTGTTTGTGCACACAAACATCACACTCATTTATTCAGTCAGTGATCTGGAAATATGCCCCTGCCCCATCCAATGGAATTACAATGAAAGAAAGAGGAAAATCTCTCCACTCTCTATGGGCTTGCCTGGCTAATTTGCCTCCCTAAATCCCCCTCTGAAAATAGGAATGCTGGGAATGTGCTCTCTGATATTCAGGGCTGGCATTTGGGCATACATTGTTATTTGATCTGACTTAACTTAATAACCAGCACCCAGTATTTAATGATTCCCTCTCTGACTTTGAGTATTGGGAGTTTATGTTTGATATTAATATTGAAAACCGATGCCAGGCTTCCTCTCATCCCTACATCCCAAGCTAAAGGATATACAACCTCCTTTATTTATTTTTTTCCTTAAAGGACTTGCTTCTTCTTCTTTTTTTGTCTTTTCTGAATACTTTCAAACTTTCTTGAATGGTGGTAATTATTCACTTCAAGGATCACGCTTGGATCAGTGGCAGAGTATCTGCTTGCATGCAGAGAATCCCAGGTATCAATCTCTGATGGCATCTCCAGGCAGGGCTAGGAAATTCTGCCTTTACCCTGGAGTGAGTGTTCCCGTCAGTGTTGACAATACAGTAGGCCTACTAAGCTAAATGAATCAGTGGTCTGGCTCAGTACAAGGCAGCTTCTTCCTATGCTTCTATGATTACTCGAATCAACTCAGTTCTCCAGGTAAGGAGCCCTTGCGTTCAGAGTACTGATCGCTTTTATATTGGTTAGATGGTGCTATTAATACAGCTCAGAAATTGCCACACCTGTTCAGTTTGTTTCTCACTCTGCTATCCTTGCCTCATTTAATGCAATACATTTTCCCTGGTTGAATTAAAATAAAATCAACCCTAAATTAAATCCAGATTAAAACACACACCAACACTTTACATATTTGGATTAGGTTGTCTAAACAAAAATGTTTTTAGCGGGTGCCAAAGAGTATAGTGAAGGTGCCTGCTTGATATCAGCAGGCAGGGAGTTCCAAACTGTAGATGCTGCTACACAAAAATATGTATTTCTTACAAATGCAGAATTGGTATTATGTGGCACCTGTAATGATGTCAGTTCTGTAGGTCAAAGGGGTTAACTGGGCACATATTGCAGATAAACTGCTCCCAAGATATTAAGGGCAACTGGAAGCCACCCTCTGTTTTGGAAAGGTTACTGGGATTCCTTAGAGCAGTATTCTATGCCACACTCTCCTTGCCCCACATAGAGAGGGTTAGCTTTTAATCTTATTTTGTTAAAATGCTGGGAGGCCAACATAAGCAAAAGAGAAGATTTCCTTGACATATTCTGTGTGTGTTGGTTTCCCTAATTTAGATGACATCATAAAGCGCAACAAGAAAGGACAGACAAACACAAAGGAAAACAGATGGAAGCAGCCGCTCAAGAACTGGAATCCAGCCTATGGCAACAGAAGACACCGATTCCGGGGCTGGGTACCAAGGAACGTGCAAGGTATGTGCAAGAAGCAATAGCAGGAAGAGAAGGTTTGGGAGTTGGCAAAATTCAGGAAATATGTTGTTAGGGCTTTTTGTAACGGTTGACATCCTGAGATATCAACCCCTCCTTCAGCTTAATGCAGGTACCTTTAGCTAGGGGTAACCAGAGGAGGGTACATAAATTGAACATTAAAATGAATATTAAATCATGAATGAATGAATATTAAAATGAAAAGCCCAAGAGTAATGAATGTAAAAGCAGAGTTTAAGTGTAAAAGCACAGTTTAAGTGATTTGTAGCATGAATGGGCTCCCAGTATGACTTGAGCACAGCTCTTTCAAACTGGATCACAGAACTAGGAATACAGCACAACAAAGGATCTCCTCCTTTCATGGTTAATGGGCCATCGATGAAGTGGGAAAACAATCCATCAAGGTAGAGATCAGTAGTGTTGTGGAAGAACAAGGATCTGCAGAGGAGGGATGCTCCTGAATTGAGAAACGCTTTTCATGTTGACGAGCCCATCTAGGAAAAGGAGAACTCTGATACTAAACATCATCATCATCATCATTATTAAAGTTTGTATACCACCCTATACCCACAGATCTCAGGGAGGTTCACAAAAACAAAGACCACCCAATAATCCCCCTCCCTTCCATAACATATTTTAAAAGGAAATAAATAAATAAATAAATAAATAAAATTCTTTCCAGTAGCACCTTAGAGACCAACTAAGTTTGTTCTTGGTATGAGCTTTCGTGTGCATGCACGCTTCATCAGATGTCAATCAGCCAAAGGTCTGGTCGAAGAGGAACATTTCTGTCTGGTACCTAAAGGTGCATAATAAAGGTGCCAGCTGGACCTCCCTGGGGAGAGCATTCCACTGCAGAAAAAGCTCATTCTCAAGTTGCCACCCTCCAGACCTCTCATGGAGGAGGCACACAAAGAAGGGTCTCAGATGATGATTGCAGGGTCTGGATAGGTTCATATGGAGAGAGGCGGTCCTTGAGTTATTGCAGTCCTGAGCTATTTAAGGTTTTATAGATTAAAACCAGCATTTGAATTGGGATCAGAAACTACCAGTAGGTGGTAGCCAGTGCAGTTGGACCAGGATCCAACTTCAACCAGGCCTCTAGCTGATTAATATTCTACAGCCTTTTAAATGTGTTTGTGGGGGAGGTGCTATTGTTTTGTTGTTTTTATTTTAACTATTTATTTGTGCCTTTTACCTTGTGAACAGCCCTGAGATCTTTTGATGAAGGGTGATATATTATTATTAATAATAATACAATAGCAAAAATGTAGGTAATCTCACATACTCATCTCTGGGGCTCTTTGGAGGAAGGGTCAGGGGAGAGTCAAATGTGGCAAAAAGCAGAGAAACATTATTTTTAATGATGAATTGTCAACACCTGAGCATTAACGAGGAATCACATTCTGTATGGTGTTTCTCTTTAGGACCCAGCAGGTTCAGAGGAGAGTTTCAAAAGCAGCAGAATTACAGGAAGCCTTTCTGGAATGGGGTGACCAATCCCAGGAGGAGAGCAGCCCTTGGGCCAAAAGGCACGAGCCCGCTAAATCGGCCAAGCTCAGCTCAACAGGTAGGACTATGGCAATCTTTGCCCACTGATACCCTCCAAGAGTTTTGGATGGCAGCTCCTATAAGCCCAGACAGCACAGGATGGATTGGAGTTGTAGTCAACGACATTTGGTGGACTCCAGGGTGAGGAAGCCTGGGCTTCGGCAGCTGCTCCCCTGCCCATGATGCTTTATGTTTAAGAAGCCAATCCTGAGGCAAGCTGTGCTAAATTTGTAGGTGCAGCAGGAAGATGGGAGCAGGGATGGCACAACACCCAGTACCCAGCAGAGGGCTCCCACAACGGTCAATCGCTTTCGAAGGGCAGGAGCTGCTCCACCAAGCACCCAAAGGTATGGAAGCTTGGTTTTGGAAGGAGTAGACTTCTGTGCAGGGGGGCAAACTTGAATAAAATATTGGAGTGGGGAGGTAAGCCCTACCCTGCCCCATTGATCACAAGACGCAGCACATGCACACCAATTGAATGGCAATGCCCATCAACTTTTTTGGGGCGGGGGAGGCGATCCCGTCAAATATTTTATTGGAGGAGCCAAAGGGACCTCAACCCCTAGGAGTTGGCTCCTATATTTCCCTGTTCCCACAAAAGTGTGTGTGTGTGTGACTGCAGTCCACTTTGCAGTCCACAGCATCATTTTTCGCCTCCCAATCCTGGGGAATCTGAACATTTGCAAAATCAAGTGGCAAATGGCTGAACAATTTTTCACCTGAGATTCCACATCCAGGAAATATATATTTTATATGTTTGGGGAGGGGGTCAGATCATCCTGCCACCTACTTGGACATGACGTCATCACCTTGTAACATAGAAGAACGGGAGCCAGAGTTTTGTGTGGGAATTTAGCTGATGCTAGAAGATGAACTGTAAGGCTGTGATTTGCCTGGAACCCCAGTGGGGAAGAAAGACCTGCTGGGATGTGAATGCTATGAGCCCCTCTGTCCTATGCTCAGGGTGTACATCTTTGTAGATGTAGCCATACTTACTAAAGACACCAAAGCCTATTCTGACCTTCATTCCCTGGAAACAGAGCCCTGCGTAAGCACAGTCACTCCCAGAGTATCGCCACTTGGCGACTGGCATATCTACCACACAGGGCCGTCTTAAAGGGATCGGCCGCCCTGGCACGACGATCCCTCGGCGCCCCTGGTGGGCCGCCTCTCCGCCCACATCCCTCCTGCGCTGGCCGCCCCTCGGGAGGGGGGGGGTGGGCGAGCGGGAGATGAGGGGCGTGGCGCTGCAAGCCGGCTGCCCTCCGGAGCCCCAGCTGGAGCACTGGGAAGGGCGTGCAAAGCCCCGCGCCGCTCCAGCGCCACGCCCCTCATCCCCCGAGGGGTGGCCAGCACGGGAGGGAGGTGGGCGAGCGGGGGATGAGGGGCGTGGCGCTGGAGTGGCGCAGGGCTTTGCGCGCCCTTCCCAGTGCTTCAGCTGGGGCTCCGGAGGGCAGCCGGCTTGCAGCTTGCCCGCCGACGCGCAAGCGGGTACGGGTTGGGGAGGGGGCACCTGGTATGCCGGCGGGCTCGCAGGGGTGCCCCTGGGGGGCCTGGCGCCCTGGTGCACCGCGCCACCCAGCCCCTATGACGAGACAGCCCTGCTACCACAGTATCTATGGCTTGTGCACAAAAAAATTGTGTTAATATATGGCCCTTTTATTTCACCCTCCCTCCAGTAACCAGCCTTTCCGGCTAAACCGAAGACCAGCTTTCTTCCATAGGCAATCCAGATTCAACTTCAACCGAGGGGTGAGTTCTTCATTGTCTTTTATATCATGGCTACTATTTATTTATTTATTCATTTGTACCCCAACCATTTCTCCAAGGAGCTTAAAATAGTTTACATGGTCCCTATTGGGAAGACCCAGTTCTGTAAGAGCATGTTCTGGAAGTTGAGCAATAGGGGCAGTACAGGATTCCTTTTGGTGTACCAACCTCCCTGCTGCACCAGGGATTCACTGCCCAAGCTGCTTCAGGTCATGGCAGATGTTCTCCTGGAGACACCTACAGTAGTTTGGTTATCCTAGGGATTTTAACATCCATGCTGACACGACCTTACAAGAGGCCACTCGGGACTTTGTGGAAAGCATGGCCTCCATGGGGCTGTCCCTGAATAATTCTGGACCAACGCATAGCTGCAGACATGCCTTGGACTACGGATGTTGGTGATCTGACACTAAGTAAAAGCAAAACTAAAGAAGTGCCATGGTCAGATCACTTCCTGGTGCAACTGGAATTCTCCGCGACCCTTCTCCTCTGCAGGAAGGTGGGACCGATTCAGATGGTCCACCCCCGCCATTTAATGGATCCAAATGGTTTCCAGAGAGTGGTAGGGGATGCTTTATCCCATGTTGATGGCCTTTCAGCCGATTCCCTGGTGGCCTGCTGGAATGTGGAGTTAACCTGGGCTATTGATTATTTGGCTCCAAAGCGCCCTCTCCAGTTGCATGGAGCCCAGACAGCCCCGTAGTTTTCCATGGATCTGAGGGCAATGAAACAATCGCTGAGACGGCTAGAGCATTGGTGGTGGATAACTCATTCTGAAGCTGACCAGACACAGATTAGAGCTCAGTGTCGAGCCTACCAAGTGGCAGTAGCGACAGCAAAGAAGACTTTCTTCACCGCCTCTATTGCATCTGCAGAAAAAAGCAGCAGGAGACTTTTTCAGATGGTTCACAGTTTAGCAGAACCACCTGCTTCATCAGGGCCCAGTATGGGCCACATGATCTCCTGCAATGATTTTGCAAAGTTTTTTGCAGATAAAGTCACTCAGATTCAGGAAGAGGTAGACTCCACCATGGGAGCAGGGCCGGGGCAGGAGAGTGCTAGAGTCCTGTCTAGTCCAGTTGCGTGGGATCAATTCCAATCTGTTACCTCCGAGGATGTGGACAGGCTGCTTGGACAAGTGAAACCAACCACCTGTCTCCTTGATCCTTGCCCATCCTGGCTCATAAAAGTGAGCTGGCAAGGGCTGGGCGATGGGCTTCACAGGGTGGTGAATGGTTCTCTCTGTTAGGGAGCCTTCCCAGACCCGCTAAAAGAGGCGTTTATCAAACTGCTTCTTAAAAAACCATCTTTAGATGTGACCAATATGGCCAACTATTGCCCAGTCTCAAATCTTCCATTCTTGGGCAAGGTGATTGAGCAAGTGGTTGCTGAACAATTCCAGGCATGCCTGGAAGAAGCGGGCCATTTGGACCCTTTCCAGTTGGGATTCAGGCCTCATCATGGGACTGAAACTGCCTTGGTCGCGCTGGTTGATAATCTCCTGCGGGCTAGGGACAAAGATGACACGATCAACCGTAACATCCTTCTGGACCATCTTGGGGGGTTGGGAGCTGGGGGCCGTGTTATAAAGTGGTTCTGCTCCTTCCTTCTGGACTGTGTCCAGAAAGTGGGGGTAGGGGGTGAGTGTTCAGACCCCTGGGCTCTCACTTGTGTGGTGCCTCAGGGTTCTGTCCTCTCCTCCATGCTTTTTAATTCCTACATGCAGCCACTGGGAGAGATCATCAGGGGGTTTGGGCTGGGTGTTCATCAGTATGCGGATGATACCCAGCTCTACCTCTCTTTCAAATCAGAACCAGTGAAGGTGGTGAAGGTCCTGTGAGAGTGCCTGGAGGCGGTTGGAGGATGGATGGGAGATAACAGATTGAGGTTGAATCCTGACAAGACAGAAGTACTGTTTTGGGGGGACAGGAAGCGGGCAGGTGTGGAGGACTCCCTGGTCCTGAATGGGGTAACTGTGCCCCTGAAGGACCAGGTGCGCAGCCTGGGAGTCATTTTGGACTCACAGCTGTCCATGGAGGCACAGGTCAATTCTGTGTCCAGGTCTACCAGCTCCATCTGGTACGCAGGCTGAGACTCTACTTGCCTGCGGACTGTCTCGCCAGAGTGATGCATGCTCTAGTTATCTCTCACTTGGACTACAGCAATGCACTCTATGTGGGGCTACCTTTGAAGGTGACCCGGAAACAACAACTAATCCAGAATGTGGCAGCTAGACTGGTGACTGGGAGCAGCCACCAAGACCACATAACACCGGTCTTGAAAGACCTACATAGGCTCCCAGTACGTTTCCAGGCACAATTCAAAGTCTTGGTGCTGGCCTTTGAAGCCCTAAACAGCCTCGGTTCACCCCTATCATTCAGCCCGGATGCTGAGGTCCAGTGCTGAGGGCCTTCTGATGGTTCCCTCGCTGCCAGCAGCCAAGTTATAGGGAACCAGGCAGAGGGCCTTCTTGGTAGTGGCACCTGCGCTGTGGAACGCCCTCCCACCAGATGTCAAAGAGAATAGCTACTACCAGACTTTTAGAAGACATCTGAAGGCAGCCCTGTTTAGGGAAACTTTTAATGTTTAATATTTTGTAGGAAGCCACCCAGAGTGGCTGGGGAAACCCAGCCAGATGGGCGGAATATAAATTATTATTATTATTATTATTATTATTATCCCTTCCGCTCCTCATTTAATCTTGACAACGACCCTGTGAGGTAGGTCAGGCTGAGAGGTAGTGACTAGCCCAGCTTCATGTCTGATGGGGATTTGAATGCTGGTCTCCTGGGTCCCAGCCCGGCACTCTCACCTCTACACCACATTGGCTCTTATTGATCCAGTGAGGGATGTGTTGCCATTGCCCTCTGGCTTCAGTTGGCCCTGCAACCCATTCCTAAAGGGGCAACTGTAAGACTGGCCAGATTTAAAATTGCATTGTGTTTTCCCTAAGCAGTCACAGTATTCCACACACATTTTCTCTGTAATCCTTACAACAATCATGTGAGACAGAGGAGAGGATCTTAAATAGTTGTTAACAAATGCGGTTTCTTACTGATAATTTTATTGCTTTATTCTTTTTTGCAATCTGTTTGGAGGTTCAGTGATTTAGCAAAATAAACAATGAATCCTTCTTAAACACCACTTTAACCTACAGTCTGTGGAGAGCCTCAATCCACACTGTGGAACCAAGTCTCCTTGCTTTGGGAGTTTTGGTTTCTGGGACAGTTTCTGCCATGCTTGTTGTTCTCTTCCTTCTTGCAGCAAACAAAGTCCAATGTGGTGGGGAAGCCTTTAAAGAGGAGGAGGTAAGTTGGGGAAAGAACCCCCCCCCCTTTTCTGAAGGAAGAAAAAGCAGTGGTGGAGGAGAGAAAGTAAGGGTTGGCAATAAGAGTATTGGCAATATGCCTTCGTGGCATAGCCAGAGCACCTGCTCTGTTTCCCCCCAGGTGGGAGATTCTAGGGTTGCACTGACCTTACTTTGTAGGAGAATTGTAGAGGGCACCTCGGTTGGATCTTGATGAGTATCTGACCTTTGGAGCCTTCTCAACCTCCTCCAACATGGGCATGTCTTCATCAATCTGTGCTCCATTCACTCCAGTCCTGCTGCTGCCACTGCTGCTGCTGCTAGGAGTCTGGTTCTTTGCTTCCTCTCCCTGTCTCCCTTTCTCCAGGTGGCAGCCAGAACCCAATCCTGGAGGTGTGCTGACCGTTTCTGTGTCTAACCCCCAAGCAAGTCAAGCAAGCATGTACGTTATGTTGCCTTGTGTGAAAACAATGCACATTCTCTATTTTGCATCTTACCTTCCGGCTCTCTCACCCTTTCTTTCTTTCTTTCTTTCTTTCTTTCTTTCTTTCTTTCTTTCTTTCACACATTTATCTCTCTCCTTTGCCCCAAGCTGTTCAAGGTGGCATGCAGCGTCCACCTCCCCACACACAATTTTATGGTCACACAACAACCCTGTGAGGTTGGTTGGGCTGAAAGTTTGCCCAGCAAGCTGCCTGGCTAATTGGGGGCTTGCACCCTGCTCTCCCAGTTCCTAGCCCTGTACTCCAACAACTGTGCCACACTGGCCCTCTCTTTGGATTTCTGGCCCACCAGGCCTGTGGTGCTTGCAGCCAGATCCCCTTTCAGAGCCAGAGGCACAGGCAAGGGAGACACAAAATTAGCTAAAAATATGTCCATAAATATGTCTATAAATAAATAAAAATATCGATTATTGCCTCATAAGGAAAGGTTTTTAATAGAGGGTGAATTGAATGGGTGGAGGTTGGAGGAGAGGCAGTAAGAAGAACTAACGTGTCCGTGGCTAGGGGGTGCAATCTGGATGGTTCTGCCCAGGGCACATTATTTCCTAGCTACGGCTATGCACCTCTGGACCAATGCTGTGGTGGATGATGCTCATTGGGACTGGTAGAGTGAAGGAGGCCAACAGTAGGCGGCGCCAGAGCCAATGTGTTATGTGCCTGAGATGGAGTGGGAAGGGGCTGGCAGCCATCGCCTCCATCTCCTGTCTGCCCTCATGGACCGACCAGAATCCACTGGGCAAATGCTCATCTTTCCAGAGTCTGGGTCTTCTTCTGCCCTCAAAGTACAGAACTTCTGCTGTTGCTCTTTCAGAAACCGTGCCCGGGTGGGATGTTCCATTTTTCTTAGCTGCTTCCTCCCTGAGGAAGTTGTGGGTGATGCAACTCCAGCATCTCTTATGTGGGAAGGTTTGGGGGATTCAACAAATTCCACCCTTCTTCCTTGGCTCCGTGGAAAGAAGGCATCTTTATATTTTGTGTGCATTTCACAGGCCAGGAGCCAAGCACCCCTTCCTGAGGGGGAGAAGAGGCCCAGAAAAGATGAGCCGTTCCCAGCCCAAAGGCGTCCCCCTGAGATTCAACTTCCGGGCTATGGCTAACCAGGTTAGGAGCAGAAATATTGGGAGCGGGAAAGAACTGATGTCATCTGCCAGAGTATCTGGCTAATTGAAGGGAATGAGGTGATAACAAGGCTTTCAAATCTTAACTCTTGTTTGTGGTTGATTAGGATAGAGGGAGGTGGAGAATGAGGGCAATATGAAGCATACTCTGGGTAGTTTGTTCCTTTTTTTTGTTCGGTTTCCTACGTCACACCAGCAGTTTAAATGGCAATACTCCTTTGCAAGATTGTCCACTTTTTCAATTGTTTGTTATGGAAAATCAATAAAATGATAAGTTGCCCCTGCCAAAGGGTTGCATGCCATCTGGCTGAAGACTTTTTGTTAAAGTTCAATTGTGCTAAAAGTTAAACCTATGCTGGGGGTGGGGTGGGGGTGTTCATGTGGCCACCTCTAGCCACCTGCTGAAATTAGGAGTGGGGAGGAAAGCCCTATTCTTACCTTCTGAGCTTTCTCATGCTTCAGAGGACCCATGTAATGGTGCCCTGGAGGGCGGTATTCAAGAGTTCAGTTTAACCTGGAAATCAGCCTAGCTTTTCCCCAATTCTGGGGACATTAGCTTGTCTCCCTTCCATTCCAACCCCCAGCTTGAGCTGGGGTTGGGTGGACTCCTCATCTCTTAACTCTTGAGCTTCAAAACATAGAAGGTGGGTTTTGTACCCTATGACACATGACCTCATGGAAACCATTCCTGCACATCATAATCTCTAGGGTTTCTGTTGTAACCTTGCCATGGGCAGCTTTGTGCAGGAATGTTTGAGTGTGATGGATTTTTCTCATTCCAGAGCAGGGTGTGTTTAAGCTGAAGGTCACCAGGAACTCACATGAAGATTGTGGGAATGTTTAGGGATGCAGGAGAGGATATATTGTTTATTATATCCTATTCCAACTTGTGTTAACAAGTCCCAGAACTTAGCAGAGTTTTCATTCCCCTTTTAAACACACACACAGCGGATAGCTTGCTCAGGTTCGCTAGAACCTCTATAATAATACTGTCCTGGTGTTTTCCCCTTCTAATTCCCTCCTAAAATAAGACACAACACAGACTTCTATAAAAGTATAAAGAGTTTACTTACATATGTTGTCTCCAAAACTAAATCCATCTGTGTTCAGCAGAGCTGTGTATAAACCATTCCACCTCCTCCAAAGAATAACGAGAACCTTAGTTTTCCTTTCACAGTGCTATGATTCCCAGCACCCTTAACAAACCATTGTTCTCAGGACTTTTTGGGTATGGGTGGGACGAGATGTGCTTTAAATGTGCGGTGTGCAGGCATCTCTCAGCACATGTGTGTGGGGATTCAAGACTAACTCTTATGTTTTTTTTCCTTAGACGAGCTTGACATTGAATGAGAGGTTCTCTGGGTTGAGGAACACACGCCATTTCACAGCGAAGCAGAACACAGGCCGAATGGTCACTCTGCCATTGCATTCGGTGAAGTCAGACTGGCTTTGCAAAGGAGCTTGCCCCTAAACCCAGTTGGTTGGTTGCCTGCCTCTGTCTGGGTGGTGGCTTGGCATCACCAAAACACAGAGACCTCACACCCAAAGATTTCTGCCCATGCTTCAGACATGCAGCCCTAAGAGTGGCTCTGACTCCCACTTTAGGCCCCTCTACCCCAGACTTCCTCCTGATGTAGCCTACAGTCTGATCCAGCTTTGAGGTATGATTCTGTATGGCCACTAGTACTGTTGTGTTTTTGCCGGAGAGCCATGTGGTAAGGAAGATCTCTAAGCACGCTTCCTAGGGGTCCTCTTTAATCCTCAGATATGCCCACAAAGGCATGATCCAGCACCCTCATGCCACAGCTGCCTCTGGAGTGACCCTCCCTCCGGTAAGAGGCATGCCTCACAGCTGAGTGCCTGGTTGTTTGTGTAGTGTGGGGGCAGGGAATTTTGTGGGCTCCCAGATATTGCCAGATCCAATGGCCTTCTGCCCTAGCCAGCATGGCTGACCGTCAGGGGTGATGGTATCCAACAACATCTAGAGGGCCACAGAATTCCCCATCCTTGGTCTAGTGAATTTGAGGTTCTTTGTTTGTCTCCCTCTGCCCCCTTTTGCCTGGAAAAGCACTTTGGCAGATTCCTTTTGAGGGTTTGGTTGTGACAAGTTGTAGCAGCGCACTGAATAAAACAACTTTTAGAAGCTGAAATACCGGGCTGTTTTCTTTTCTAATAAAAATATTCACTGTGGAGTTCACAGGCACAAAACACAATGTTGATATTGTCCAGGAAATGGGTTTCAGTTGGAGGGCATGGGTTGTGTGAGAGCATGTTGTGTGGGATAACCAGTCTCATATAACCAACATCTCATATAACAACATGCTTCAGTCTAATTAATGCAGGAAGGGGTTAATATCATAGAGTAAGCTGTCCTGCCATCTTAGCCATGTCACTTCCCCTTACCTTGGGAGGAAATATGTAATCAAGACCCCTGGTCTATTTAAAAAACTCAGCGTGTGGAGAGAGTTGAGCTAGTTGCTCCAGCTCAGCCACATGGCTCTCACCAGCCACTCTGGAGTACCTATACCAATAATCTTTTGGATGGATTTAGAGAAGTAGGAGAAGATACTTTATTTAGCCATTATCCTTCATCTTTCTCATTTGTGTGAGAATGCAAATGATCTGTTTCAGCAGAGTTAAATATCACCATCCATGTGCAGTTTAGAAGCTATTAAGACAAGCTTGCATAATCTTCTAGAACAAGGTGGTCCAACTCTTCATACCAAGCGGGTCTCAAGAGTACTTCAACATAGAACTAGTGGGCTTCTGGGAATTGGACTCCAGACTGGGGGGAGAGGTCTGGCTGTGTGGTGTAGTGGGTAGAGTGTTGGGCTGGGACCTAGAAGGCCAGGGTTCAAATCCCCACACAACCATGAAGCTGTCTGGGTGAGCTTGGGCCAGTTCCTGCCTCCCAGCCTAACCTACCTCACAGGGTTGTTGTGAGCATAAAATGAGAAGGGGGAAGACCCTTGAGCTCCATGATGGAACGGTGGGAGAATAATGCTTGACCTCCACCAGGTTTGCTAACATGAATAAAATGGGGGGGTTAAGCCCCTCCCTGCATAATCAATCACACACACCAATTGAAGGCCAATGCCCATCCACCTTGGGCTGGGAGCCACCTTCAGAGTGAAGTCTAGCCATTGGAGATAATGCAATAAACACATCAATATCCTGTTCCACACGCCGGCTGACTAGATGCCTCTGGGAAGCCCATAAGCCGGGCAGGAAAGCAACCTCCCCACATGCTGCTTCTCCCCAACAGCTCATCTCCAGGGGCATTCTGTGTCTTGGAGCAACAATTTATACACGGAGGTCCTAACAGCATGAAACTGGGCCAGGCCCAAAAGAGGTTGGAGGGGAGATGGGGGCAGTTCCAGGGCTGATGGGAAGCTGGCGTCTGCTTCCTGGGTCTGGAAGGAGTTGCACTGGAGCTCAGTGCTATAAAGTGAAGCAGCTCAGAATTTAGGGGTACTGTTACTTCCCCTGATCTGAACGCTAGATTTCTATGGATAAAATCTAGAATTGCATTGGCTCTTCTGTTGCTCAGCGATGAGGAGTCAGGTTAAGCTTGGGGCCCAAGAAAACTAGATCTTTTTCATATGTGCTGCTGTCAAACCAGGTGTCCCCATCCTATATTTATGCATCTATCTTATTATTCCTGCCTAAGCGTAGAAGCTTTGGAAATTCATTTTGTTACTTTGTACCCAGTTCTCCCTTCTGTTAAGGCCACATTGAATGCTTTCTTCTGCAGCATTAGCTACCCTTCCCAGGTTGGTGTCATGGCGAAATGTGACTTTGAGGGATGGAGGGGGTGTGCAGGCTTTGTTGATACTTGGTCATTTGTGATATATCAGGGGTCAGCAAACTTTTTCAGCAGGGGGCCAGTCAATTGTCCCTCAGACCTTGGGGGGGGGGGGCTGGATTATATTTTTGGGTGGGAAATGAACGAATTCCTATGCCCCACAAATAACCCAAAGATGCATTTTAAATAAAAGGACACATTCTACTCATGTAAAAATATGCTTATTTCCAGACCATCCACAGGCCGGATTTAGAAGGCGATTGGTCTGGATCCGGCCCCTGGGCCTTAGTTTGCCTACCCATGTGATATACAGATAGCACAGGTGAGGGGGCTTTAGAGACACCTGTGGAGGAGGTGGCACTGCAGGTATTTCAAGCCCCTTGCATAGTGAATTGAATTGAATTTATTACGGTCCCAGACCAGACTCACATACTGTACTAAACAAATCAGAAACACAATAAACTTAAGTTTCAATTAACAATCAATATAACTATAAACAATACAATTATGGCCGCAGTTAAAATATGGTTTAAGTCCTAGTCTCTACAATATTATCTAAAATATGCTTCTAAGGCCTTAGTCTTCATAATAGCAGAGCTTGTTCCCTACAAAATTTGGCCACCTTTAACATGATCTCTGGATCCTTGTCCTCTATCAGAGGTTTTAAACATTGAGGTTTGGGCCCACTTGGAATTTTCTGTATAAAAGGGGTAATAAAAACCGAGTGTATATCCCTGTAAATATGTTGCTGGGGTAAACCCTCTCCCATTATCTTTGATTGCTGGATGCTTATTCACCTCACTCACGTGACGCTGAATTTCTACATCCCAGATTCGTTGGCGAATTATTACTCTGGCTTTCTCATAGTTGAAGGCTATCAGTGCCTGTGGCGAGAACCCAAAGCCTTTTAACTTTTCATACAGTGTTGATTACCATTTGGATTGATAGGAATCCAATAGGGTTAAGGGTGCTAACCCAACAGGAAAGAAAATGATTTTTAACCAATAATGGATCTTCAATATCCATATCCAAGCGCTAACAGGGATTTGACCAACCTCTAAGTGGACAGCTATATTAGACACGCAAGAAGGGATACCTAATAGGGAACTTGGTCTGGAAGGTTTCTAAGGGATTGAGGTTTTGAAAGCTGCAGATCTGGGAGCCATATGTCAATTGTGTTAGTACTTTTGCAGCAAAGACCTGAGAGGCTGCCAGGATGTATTGGCTATACTGTATTAGATAGTGGGTGGACACAGCAGACGACACAGTGATTTTCAAGCGGCTCTCTTTATTCTCAGGCTGGAACAGAACCAGGGGCGGAGCAAGGGGTCGGGGGGGTGTCGCTCCGAGTAGCGCCCTGGGGGGTTGACACTCGGGGCGGGGCACCACCCCCCGCCATCCGCGCCTCCAGCCCTTTCAGCGGCTTTTTTCACCACTGGGCTCCCTGAGCAGAGCCGGGGAATGGAGAGGGGTGGGCCAGCGAGGAAGGGCGTCACGCCAGCCACAAGCATGACGCCCCTCCTCGCTGGCCCGTGCGGCGTCATTCCATGCGCATGCATCATGATGTCATGCGCATGGAGCGACGCCCCGCCCCCGGGGGTGCTGCTTGGCTTGCAGCTGCCCCCGGCAGCCAAGCGGCTTACTACGCCCCTGAACAGAACTCAACTGAAGGGCTGAGCCAGCCTGCTTATATAGTATTCAGTAACATGCAACAGTAGCAACTCTCTCTCTAGCTTGGGTAATCTGTGTGCGGCAATCTCAAGCCTTCATTTGCATGTGCAGACCTGAGTGAGAACTGCAGCCATGATAGGCAGAGTGAAACTCTATACATAACACCCCTAGTGGCCTAGGGTGAGAACTTCAATACATAACAGGCTGCTTTTTCCATTAAAAAAAATCTTATAATAGATTTGGAAGATCTTTGGGCGTTTGCAATAGTATTTTTAACCTGACACTGTCATGAGCCCTTTTCCTGAAAAATTATGCCCAAATATTTAAATGATGGTACCTGTTCAATGAGTCGATTGTCAATTTTCCATTTGTGCCTTGTTCTTTTTCTGGAAAACACCATGACTTTAGATTTGGTATAGTTAATTGTTAATTGTTCAGCTTTACAATAGGCTGTTTCCTTAGGCCCACACAGGAGAATGAAATTAGGACTGCGTCATCCGCATACAGGAGTATCAGGATGGGCATACCAACCAATTTTTAGGGAGTGAGCATATACTTCCTCCATTTTTCCTACTAATGAATTAATATAAAAATTGAATAGAATGGGAGTAAGGACACAGCCTTGTTTAACACCATGATGGGTTTGGATTTCCTTAGATAAATGGCCCTGTCGATCACACCTAACCCGGACCCTAGTGTTTTCATATAAATTGCGGATGAGAAGCAGTAGTCATCTATCTATGTTTGAGGCACTTAGTTTTTCCCAAAGCCTGTCTCGTGATATTGAATCAAAAGCAGATTTAAAGTCTAGAAAAGCTGCATAAAGGGATCCTCCTTTTCTTGAGGTTTATTTTTCCACAAGATGTTGGAGTACTAGGCCTTGGTCTATAGTTGACTGGAATGCCCTGAAATCAGCTTGTGCTTCTGTAAGAACATGTTCTTTTTTCATCCAACCCACAAGTTTATTATGTAAATGGGCAGCATAGAGTTTACTAATAGTGCTTAGGAGGCTAATTAGCCAATAATTAGCAGGGTCAGATTTGCTCCCTTTCCCCAAGTCCTCCGGGATGGTTGCCAATTGATCCATGCTGGTAAACAGGGCTGCAAGCACTGGGGCCCACCAATCAAAATTGGCCTTAAGAAGCTCGGGGAAAATATTGTCCACTCCAGGAGCTTTGCCAGATTTGAGAGATTGAATAAGCCTACGAGCTTCTTCAGTAGACATTGGAGGCCACTCAGCACCCACATCACTCAGAGGCAGCGACTGTGTCTGTGGATGTTGGTTAATTGTATATAAGGATTGGAAGTATGACTCCCAAACCCCAACAGGGATGGTATACTCCACTTCAGGGGGGGTATCTTGCCGTCTGTTTGTGACTATTTTCCAAAAGGTGGCTGAGTCCCTCCTTCTGGAAGCCTCTATTAAGCATTGCCACTCTCCCCTTTGGGCTTGAAGCTTTTTATTTTTAATCAAAGCTTTATAATTTCGTTTGGCTTCAAATCACTCTACTGGGAGTGAAGGTAGATTGGCAGACCTGTAGTTCCTATATTTTACCAGCAAGGTAAGCTTCATGGTGAGATACTCCTGATCGAACCAAGGTTTAGATTTGTTGGAATGTAATGGCCAAATTGCCTTTTTGTGAATCAAGCAGGTTTGAAGAAATAACATCAAATCCTGAAACAAGTCTATTCTTGTTTCGGGACATGAGGAATTTAAGAGGTTATCTCTCTTAATAAGAAATTTCTCTAAGAGTAGCCTCCTAGAAATTTCCTTATCCAGTTTATCCGACCATCTAATACGCGAAAATCTCAGCTCCATGTTGGTAGGCCTGGGAGGTTCAAGTTTGTCATTACAGAATAGGTCCCTTTTTACATCAAGGTGGAGGCAAAGCGGTAAATGATCACTGTCTACCCGTTCCTCAACCTTGCATTCAAGGGATCTATTCAGAAGGTTATATATAATATTATAATATAAACAATTGTAGAAGTGCCTACGTTTGATATGAACGTGAATTCTCCAGCCTTCTCCCCTTTGGCGCAGTCATTCAGTATGACCAAGTCCAGTTTGTAAGACAAGCATAGTAGGCACAGGCCTGCATAATTGCAGCCCTTATATTTTGAGTGTCTAATTGGAGAAGAAAGGTATTGGAATTTTCAGAATTGGCAAAATTAACTGGGAAAATAAGAGAACAAAAGGATCGAAGGTTTCAAACGGAGTGGGGTAAATTTTTGGAATATATAAAAGATTATAAAGAGATGTAAGCACTTACAGGGTATAAAGAAATCTTGTAACAGGATAAAATTAGTAATGAAAGTATTGAGATAATAAAATATGCGAAAGAAGAAAAAGAATAGAAGAGAAAGCGTGGGAATGATGTAAAAATTAGAAAGCCAGAGACGAGAGGGAAGGAAGTCAAAAAAAACTCGGCGGAGTTTGGTGATATTGTAAAACTTTATTTGATGTATACATTTGTGTTCTGTATGAAATTGGAAAATAAAAATACTTGATTGAAAAAAAAAAAGGTATTGAATGGGTGATGGGTAGGCAAACTAAGGCCCGGGGGCCAGATCTGGCCCAATTGCCTTCTCAGTCCGGCCCACGGGCGGTCCGGGAATCAGCATGTTTTTACATGAGTAGAATGTGTCCTTTTATTTAAAATGCATCTCTGGGTTATTTGTGGGGCATAGGAATTTGTTCATATTTTTTTCCAAAATATAGTCCGGCCTCCCACAAGGTCTGAGGGACAGTGGACCGGCCCCCTGCTGAAAAAGTATGCTGACTCCTGATATAGAGCATCATCAGATTTACCGGTTCTAGCATTTAGATCGTCTGCCACTATCACTGAGGCACTGGGAAACTGATTAGTCAATTTATTAATGTACGATTCCAACCTGGACAAGTTATTTTTTATCAACTGTTTTCCTCTCTCAGGAGGGATATATGTTAATCAGTAGCAGGCTATAAAATCTGGCCATGGCTATGGCCAGGTGATTCAGAGGCTCCAATTTTACAAGGGTACCCAGGCCGCCTTAAATTCGCCCCCCTTTGAAGCGTGGTGATCCTGGGAGGCAAAACAAGGAGAAGCCGTTAACATCTATTTCATTTACACTCCAAGTCTCCTGTAGAAATACAATGTCATATCCTTGGGTGAATTGGACAAAAGATGTGTCGGATGCCTTTTTAGACCATCCTGCTATATTGCATGTTATAAAGTTAAGGTTGAGTTTGGCTTTGCTAAAATTTAGTCTTTGTCAATTATCTTCTGAAAAGATTTGGAATTTGCCTTTTTATGTGGCAGCTGGATGTTATTTATTTTAACAGTATATTTGCACAGGGAACAGCCCAGGAGTTTGATGAATTCAGACAATGGATATAAAGTACTCACATGGGAAATCGTAGAGCCTTTGTTTAGCAGGGCATCCTCCGGAGGATGTTCTATCTGCCTGGAGCCTAGTTCCTCCTCATCTAAGTATCTCATTTTAGTCCAGAAACCCAGTGAGGTCACCATGGGGGTGGTTTCCCTTTTATGGGGCAATCTACTACCCTCTCCTATACTGTACATTGTGCTTTCGTAGTTGAAGGCAGATTTATTTATCTCTGCCGTTACCTGAAATTTGTGAGGGCAATAAGACTGCCAAGTTGTGTGCCTGAGAAGGAAACTCTTCCACCATGGGAACCTTTTTGGAGGGAGTCTTGTCCTCTGCTAGATCCTCCTCTCTGGCATCCTTACATTCATCCTTTCCAGTTAATCTGTTTCTAAGTGTTTCTAGTCTTTCTAAAATTTTGGTTTGTGTTAAGGAAGGTACTGATAATGTCCAAAAATGACTTATTAGAACATTTTCTTCTCGAGAGAAATTATCCTTCCACTCATTCGCAGGACGATGCAAACCATGTAAGGGTGCACCTTTCCTTTTTTATTTTGGAGTCTCTTGTTTATGATGGTCAAAAAGGGCTTTTTGGGACCAGTGCCCCTTCCTAAATTTTTCCTGTTCCTCATTTGTCATTGATTTGTTACGCTTGGCAGCAGAGAATAGGGTAATTGGTAACCTATTTTTGTAAAGTCTTGATATTATTATTCTTTTCTTCAGGAATAGATGTCTTAATCTTTGGATAAGTTTAGCCAGGTTCTGATCTTGAAAGGTAATCATTGTTCGTACTGAATAACCATCATAGTATAAGTACTCTATAGAAGCAATTTCATTTGGCTTTACTACACCTGGCAGCATATCATTTAGGATGTTCAGAAGACGCATTATGCGGTCTATCCGTGATAGAAAGGCCTTCGGTTTTGGGTAGCTGACAAATACAAGTTTTTGAGGTATCAACATCAAATTCCATCCTTTTCCCTGGGCCGAAGTTTGCCAGGTAACAGAGTTTCCCTGTAATATGTCACAATCAATGTTATGGGTCATATCTTCTCTGATATCTGTACTTCCAGATGGTTTCTTCAGGACTGTTGCTTCTATTGCTTCATTTGTTTCGATACCCTGCTTCGGGATTTCTTCCTCAGATATTGACTGGATTATATAGTGTATAGTGGCTTGGCATCTTCTACACTTGAGGGATCGCCTTATACTCTGTGTGCCTACTCAGCCAATTCAACCTGCACAACTGGGACTGTTACAGCTGCCACGTAAGACTCATTCCACACTTGCAAGAAATCTATATTTTAGTGCAACAGCACTAACACTTTGGAACTCCCTGCCTAGGGACCCAGGTGTAATGAATCAGGTCATAGTTAGGGGCTGTTCAGAGACCCATGGTGTTTTAAGGGTTAATGGGCCCCCCAGTTTGAGTGGCAGACACCCCTTGGGAGGCGGGACATTCCACTATTTAAAAGGAGGGAGCAGCCATTAGAGAGGGGTTGGTTGATTGAGTGAGAGGGTTGGAGAGTGGTGACTGAAGAAGGAGGGTGTGGGGCGAGGTTAGGTTTAGGTTAGGTTAGGATTGTTGAAGATGTGTTTGTGTTTCTGAAAGGAAGAATCTACACTGTTAAGAAACTAAGCTTATGAACCAATACTGAAACCATTATGCTCTGTAATAAATAAAGATATCTTGTTGTTGAGCCAAGAAAATATCGTCGTGCTTTTGGTCCAGCGAGTTATATAGGCTCTTGAGGAGGAGAACTCAGGAAAAGGGCAAAACTAACCTGAAAGGCGATAGTTTGTGTCTTGGAGTTCCCTCAGGAGGGGCTAGCGGGGCGGAAAACCTGGGATTGCCACAGAGTTGCTAAGAGGGCTTAGCCAACTGAATATAGTCAGGGGATCTAATAAAGAGAGGCCCCGAACTGTAGGCAAAGGAGAGATTAACCCCTGAAGCCCAGAGCAGTGGATAGATATAACCGGCCACGGCCGCTGGACAGGAAAACTCCCGTTACTAAGAAATTCCCAGATTATTAATCAAAGGGAAGGGTAATAACAGATGGATCTCAGAGGGACAGGTGGGGTGCATGGTAATTTGACCCAGAACACCTGATTTAAAAAATTCACTTAGTAACAAGGGGAGAGTCTGAAGTGGAGGTTCGTCGCACCAGGCAGCTGCCTTCACTGTACTCTTCCCCACACCTCCGTAAAGCATTCTGGTTTAGGGACCTCTGGAAGACATGTGGAAGGCTGCATGGTGTGGAAAGCCTTTTGCTTCCTGCTGATTTTAATTGTCATTGCAATGGTTTTAAATGTGTGCCTGTATTTCACTGCTTCATTAAACATTTCCATGAGGTGTTTTTGTTAACTTGCTTTAAGTTTTTTTGTCAATCAAGTGGGGTATAAATGATATAGGATGAATTAAGTTATATTAAATTAAAATGAACTCTGTTGAAAGTGAATCTGAAGTGGTGAAAGTCTAACTATCTGCTTGCTATTCCTGAAAAACATCTTTTTTTGTGCTTCTGCCTGATTTTGTTGTGTCTGGAAACTGAGTGAGATAAAAACTTCTCATGCTACAGCAGCCACCCATCTGCAGATGTTCAGGACCTCAAGGATGGTAACCCTTTCGTGTCCAACCCTTTCTCCAAGTTCTTTTTTTTAAAATCATTTTTTTATTAAAAGATTTCAATGTAATATACAATAAACATCTGTGCTGTGCCTCATTCTGAAGAAAACAGGAATCTTGGGAAGGTGCCTGGAAGCCCTGGAACCTTGTGTTGCTCAGAGATTGGGGTAGCCTGCAGCATGTGTGCATATGTGCTTGTGTATATGAAATAGAAATTTGGGTCTACTTCTGGGTGTTAAGGAGGAAGAAAATGCAGAGAGCTCATTTCCCACGGTCTCTCCAAGTAGAGCTGGCCATTAGAATAAAACATTGCACACTCTGCCACAGCCACAGGTGTATCAGCAACATATTGCTGACAATGTACTCCAAAACTCTGGATGACCCCATTCAAACAATGACTGGGTTGCCTAGACTCACGTGTGTGTAACATAGAAGTTCGGGGGGGGGGGGACAAAGTGCATGCAGTATGCTACTTGTGAGGTGCTCAGAAGGAAGAATATGCAGAAAGATCCTTCCAGGTGACCTGTTTATTGAGCATTCATCCTGATTGGTTTGTGGGGTGGTGATACTACATGCAGTCAAGTTTTCCAGGGCATTTACCTATCACTTTTCTTATTGCAAAAAGCCCAGTTTTGGGGACCTGGAAGTGTGCAGGGAAGAGCAATTTTGTAGTGGGTTTGTTGCACATGAGCACCAAGTTGACTTACTGGCTGATTCAGATTGAATCCCATTCAAAAATAGTGCAATGGTGTGTGTTTCAACCAGCCATCCAGCTACTGCAACTATTCACTGGGTCAAAACAAAATAATAATAAAATTCTTTCCAGTAGCACCTTAGACTAGTGTGCCGCGGAACAGTGGTTGAAAAACACTTCCTTAGAGACCAACTAAGTTTGTTCTTGGTATGAGCTTTCGTGTGCTTGCCCAAAACTTAACACAGTGGTTAGACTCTATACTAAGGTAATTGTTAGAATGCTTTAATCCATTCTCATCAGCAAATCTGAAGTTCTGGTATGAACCTGAATCCCTCCCACAAAATACTGACATTCTGGAAACACCCTGGGTTCAAACATGTTTTACTGGGGAAAGGATCTTTGCCTCTTCATCCTTCTTAACCTGCAGTAGTCACAAGGTGCAGGCTCCCTTCATGGGACTCACAGCCACACCGCTTCTCAGATCACACAACCTTCTCAGATTATACAAATTTAATATATAAATAACAAATAAAAATAATAATGCTATGATTATACAATATTGATCATAAAGAATGCATTGCAACAGTCATTGCAAATCTCCATGAGCTGCCTTTCAGTCAGAAGCTCTGCAGCACAGGTGGTTCTGATGATTCCCCTGTAACGAGGGGGGAAGTGGGGACATAATAGAAGTATGCATGATGCTTTCTCCCTCATAATATCAGAACCTGGATCTCTTTAAGAAAGCTGAATGTTGGAAGATTCAGACCAGACACAGAGTGCCTAGTGACACTGAAATTACCTCCTTCCAGAGGCACTAACAGGGATGGCTTTAAGAGAAGGTTAGTCAAATTCATGGAGGGTTAGAGCATGTTGCACCTCCAGCCGCAGAGGCAGTCTACCTCTGCATACCAGTTGTGGGAGTCCCAAGTGGGGAGACTGCATTTGGAGTCTGCTTGGGGCTTCCCTTAGACATCTGCTGGGCTGCTGAGAGCTGGACTAGATGGGCCTTGGTCCGATCCTGCAGGGCTGTGACAATAAGATGGAGTATGGATGCTTTGGGAGCTATTCAGTGAACAATAGTGCAGAATTTCATCTCCCTGGGAAGGGGCATGTGCTCAACAAAGTTGTCTCTTGCTTCTGGTCCTCAGAGTTGGGGTAGGGACGAGGAGGTAAGGGGTGCAGGCTTCTGTAGAGGCCAGAGTCTCTCTCCTGCCTCTCTCTGCCACCTCTGATGTGCCCTAAAAGGAAGTGAACTAATAGTCAGGTCCATCTGTACTGGCTCAGTTTGACCTATTCTGACAGATTCTTTCATATTCATGCCCAAAAGCCTTTCAGCTGGATAGATCTGGGGCTGAACACAGGATCTGCAAGCCAAGCTGTAGTAAGAAATAGCGCCTGCCTGTAGAATGGAACCCGGGGGTTCGAGGGACATCGTGCTGCTCCTAGCAACCCCCACCCAACCCGACGTCCTCCTCTGCCTGAATCCCGCTTTCCCTGGGACGCACTTCCCATCCTGGAGCGACGGGGGGGGGCGGGTTATTGCTCCCCCCCCCTTTCCAGACCCCGTTCTCCTCGTTGTTCTTCTTCATGCCCGCTCTTCGTTCCTTCCAGCCTGGTCTCCCTCCCTATGTCAGTGGCCTCGGGTTTTTTCCTGAGTTAATCTTCAGAACAACCCTCTGTGAGGGAGGCTAAGCTGACCCAAGGACTGGCCCAAGGTAGCTCAGTCAAGTTGCGAAGGTGAGCAACACACACTTTCCCCCTCATATGAGAAAGCTGGGATGAGTCATGCTAGCAGCCTGTGGCCTTGATGGGCTTTGAGGCAGCCCAGCACACCTGGTATTCCACCTCTCAACCAAGGAAGCGCAACTGGAGAGAAAGAGCCAAGCGCCATCAATGCAATTAGCAGCTACCTTAATGACAAGCAGCCAGGACCCTTTCAAGCAAAACCCAGCCCGTTAGCAAGAGCCAGGCGGCAAAGCGCACGGGCAGAGGCGGGTACCCTAAGGCCAGGCGGTATCTCTGCCCCCGCCCCTCTGCCTCTGGCCCCTTGTCTGCAAGCAGCCTACTTCCTGGGAGAATCAGCACTTTTCTCACGGGACAGAAGCGCACGACTCCCCCCTCGCAGTTGCCGCCCGCTCCAGTCTTTCTCCGACGGCTCAGTTCGGTGCGCAAAGCGGCTCATCCCAGGTGGGAATTCGGGTGGCGCTGCTTGGAGAAGGAGAAAGGGGTTGGTGCTGGCGGAAACTCCAATTCTTCTTCTTCGGTAGGATTTCCGTGATCCAGGAGAACGTTTTACCAAAAAGTATAGGTTGACTACTGATTTACCATTTAAAAGGCAAAAAGACCTAAGTTTGTAGGACAGGTAAAAAAACCCCCACGAATTACATTTAAAGTTCTGCGAGATGCAAAGGAAAGCTTGCGTTTTAAACTTGTATTTTACAGCTTGTTGCTTGGTGCGGTTAACGGAATGGGTGATATTGAGAAATAAGAGACTTTGGGAATTAGAAGGTTAGGATTTAAGGGTTAAATGGCTTGGATATTTGTGGTCGATAAAGTTAAAGTAATTGCGCACTTTAAGAACCACTCTGTTAGACGTGCGTGGATTATTAAGAATCTGGAAATAGATATAAAGTTTGTTTGTGCAAAAATACTCCATTTTGGGTTTCACCAGAAGCAGCTTTTTATAGAAAAGGGGTGACGGATAAAGAGAAATGGTTAGCCTATCGAGAGTTCTTAAAGTCGAAACGAGGAGATTGTAAAATTAAAACATGGGAACAATTAATAGTGGAAGGTTACAATTTCCAGTGGCTTTCTCTTTTACAATTAATAAAAGAGGGCTGGGATGTTGTTTATGGGTTCTTTTTCGGGGGGGGGCGCGGGGATTTTTGCTGTTGCTGATGTTAATCTTTTATATCTTTATTTTCGTTCATATAATGTATGTGGAATCTTATGATTTAGGTGGATTTTTTTTCAATTTGGTTGTGTACCTTTTGACATTTTGTTCATTGACTAGTTTTGTTATGTTTGCAGTTATGTAATATTTTAATTTTTGTAAGCTGCCTTGCACATGGTTTGAACTTTGGAAAGGCAACATACAAATAAATGACTGATTGAGAGATTCTAGTTGGAAATGAAGACTTGGGTTATGGAAGAGTGTAAGACGGGTTTTGAGATACAATTGTGCATATCACGTGATATCAAAAATGTACAAACTTTTGTTGAAATCCTAAATGGAAGAGAAACAGATTTTTAAAATGCATGATTAAAGAGGCAATATTTTTGTTTGTTTGTTTTAATGTACAGTTGGAATAGTGGTAACATGTGGACTAAAGGGTTAAAATATACATTGAGTTATGACTTAAAATAGACTTTTAATTTTTTTTAAAGTATTGTTGGCATCTAACTCCTGAGAAGCTATTTAGAAAAATAAAATATACCAAATGTTTGTTGGAAATGTCAAGAAGATGAAGGGACCTTTTCTCGTGCTTAGTGGACATGTGAAATAGCTGAAAACATATAGGATACAAATGTATCATACATTGATACAGAGGATTTTGAAGGTTAATATTCAACTGTTGGGAAGTACCGATATGCAAAAAGCCTTTCCTGACTATAAATACCCTGCTTTGGTGCTCATCTCCTCCCTCCCTCCTCCCTCCTTTCTTTACTTTTCTTCCTAATGATCTGATTTTAAAAGAGAATTGGAATTTAGTTCAAAAATGTTGAAGACCACACTTTAAAGCTTTTGCAATGGAGTCATTGCTACTTTTCCCCATTGCAGAAAGTATCTTACCAGGCTGAGGCATTTTCCTGCTGGAGAGGTGGCTTGCTCCAGCAGAGGGATGTGGCAGTCCACAGAAAAAACACTCTGTCATACAAGCAGTCCTCTACAAGGACATCCTTGGGCTGGGAGGGGGCTGGAAGTGACCAGTTTGCAGATGAGGGGAAGCATGTAGCCAGGCTCTGGGCTTTGGTTTCATGTTGGAATGGAGATGTAAAATCACTTCTTTTATATTCAGGTCAGAACAACAGATCCACACCTGGGAGCTTGATGGCGGGTGAAGGGATCCACGGTGACCCAGGACAAGCTGCACTTGCTGCTCAGGTAAGGCCAGAAGGGTAGTTGGCGGGTGAAGTTAATCAAGTCAACTTTAATCATTCAAACTGCCAGAAAAAAGGGCCAGTTTAAAACAGTGGCTGTCTAGTTCACCTAGTTCATGAAAAGCACGCATGAAAAACTGGTTCTGTAATGAAAATTGCCGGCATTGCACCTAAGGAGAGCTTGATCAGGATTGAAGAAATGCAGTGTGATACAGGATCTGTCACCAGGGGCGTTGTAGGGGGGGCGGAGGGGCGGGGGGCCCCGGCAGCGCCCCTGCTGGGGGTGACACACTGGGGGCGCCCCCGCCCACTGGGCTTTAAAAAAAACTTTTAAAACTTTTTTAAAAAATTCTTTTTAGGCTATTTTCAGCACTGCCGGGGTGGAGCCGCAGGGGCGGCTAGCGAGGAGGGGTGTGAAACCCCCCCTTGCTGGCCGCCCCTGCGGCTCTGCCCCAGCAGCGCTGAAAATAGCCCCCCCTTCCAGCGGCGCAGCTCGGCATGGAGGCAAGGGGTGGGCCAGCGAGGTGGGGTGCTACCCCCTCCTGGCTGGCTTGCCCCTTGCCTCTTTGCTGAGCTCCGCTGCTGGCTGGCTTGCAGAGCCGGGGCATGGAGAGGGGCCATCCCTCTCCCTGCCCTGACTTGCGCTCCGCCAAGGGAGCCCAGGCGGCGGATTCGGGAGTCTTTGCAGCCTGCAAAGACTCCCGAATCCGCCTCCCAGCACCCCTTCGTGCAGCGGCTGCTCACGCAGGCACGAGCAGCCGCGGCACGAAGGGGTGCCGCTGCCGGGCGGAGGCTTCGGGAGTCTCCCGAATCCGCCGCCCAGCACCCCTTCGTGCAGCGAAGTCATGACGCACGCACCGCAATGCCCCGCCCCCAGGGGTGCCTCTTGGCTTCCCGCCCCCGGCAGCCAAGGGGCTAAGAACGCCCCTGTCTGTCACAACTTCTCAACATGTAAGGTCAAAAGGGTGGGTGAAGTCAACTTTAATAATTTAAATCACTGGGGAAAGGGCCAATTTAAAACAACAGTTGTCTAGTTCACACAGAACCTGAACAAGCATGAAAAACAATCTTGCATTCCAGCGGTGTATACGTGAATAAAATATTGTGGGGGCCCATGTAAGCCCCGCCCCACTTAATTGAGTTAGGTTGAATTTTTTTAATTGTCAGAAAAAAGGGCCAATTAAAAACAGAAGCTGTCTAGTTCACATAGTTCCTGAACAAGCATGCATGGGAAAATGGTTTCTATAATAACTGAAATGTGCTTCATTTGCAACTAAGTAGAGCCTCTCTGCTAATGCAGAGCACAATCCAAAGGTTAAGGTAATGCCATTTATATACCCATAATCCAGAGCATCCTTTTCCCAGACTCCTCGGAAGTACCACCGCTGTAACACCAGCACTTGGCCTTCTGGCACCTGCAGGCAAAGGAAAGAGCTCTCTGGGCGCTGCCTGTGATGCTTTTAGCACCCTGGGGTGGAGCTCCTTCTCAGCAATAGCACTGCCTACTCATTCCCAACTTCTTCAACCAGTGCCTCTGTAAATGTCTGGAGTAAATGTCTACCAGGAAGTGTCTGTCCTCTCCAGGACGTTGAAATACTGAAGGAGGCGCTTGATGGCCTTAAGAAGGGGGCGAAAGAAGTATTTAAGCATGCTGAAGTATTTCTGATGAAGGTCCAGGAGCTTGAAGAAAAACTCCAGCAGTTGCCAGCAGTACCCCAGGAGCCGCAAGCAAGAGGTATTTTTTGAGAATCCTGTCTTCACAAATTCCGGGGACATTGCCCTTCCAATGATGTTGGGTTTCAAGTCCCATCATCCATGATGAGCACTGGCCATGTTGGCTGGGGCTTAGGGGAGTCCCGCCGCGCCACACACACACACACAGTCTGGACCACAGTTCAGTGTGCCTTTGTGGGGAGATGCTAGTCTTGCCAGGGTCGCCTTCATGGGCAGAAGTCTTGGCAGGGGTGGCATTTCTCCCCTGTGCAGGAGACCAGAGGCTAGTAGTAGACTGTGCATGTGTCCTCTCAAGGGCATGGAGGCATCACTGCTCTGGTCAGCACAAAGTTTTGTTGTCTCTCTGTGGCCCAGATTTCCTGTCTTCCTTGCCAAAAAGAATGAAAATATGTCATAATGAAAATACAACATATGGTTGCACATACCAGGCACCAATTATAACCAGCACCAAAGTTTATTTGACAATCCAGGTCATTTCAAGCAAAAAGGAAATAAAAATGTTCTGTGCATATTGTGCAGAATATGGATAAATACACTGTTAAAACACAGTGATAACCAATCCATGCATATAGACATTAATGTGCAGGCCTACGCAAATGAGTTTCTATATTACATTACCATCAGACCACCATTTTGTCTCTGATGACTGTTCATCTCAGTTTTGGGGCTGCAACCATGAATCTTGGAATGTGGTGTGTCACAAACCTATTGGAACCAGACAGCAAATATGTCATCTTCACTCAATCATCCACATCAGGCATCCCTCACAATAGTTCACAAATATACTTACCTCTTGGTTCAGAATACATAAAGCAGTATATTACATAATGGTAGGGGCTTTCTATTCCTTTTGTGCCACATATTCAAGACTGCTTTTCTGCTGCAGTTTTGCTGTAGCGTCCCACCATATACTCTGAGGGCTTGGTCTGAAAACACAGAGCCACAAATGCTTTCCTAAGTGATTGGATTGGTAAATCATATAGATAGGGCTCAAAACAATGTTTTACTTTAATTAAATATAACTGTGGGGAGAACAATGATTTCTGGTTTGCCTGCATATCCTGTTGGGCATTAAAAACGTTCATATTTTCCTTTATATGCTTTCGGATCTGCTCTAAGGAACAGTTCTTAAGAGCCTGGGGATTATATCAAAAGCTATCATTTGCTGTTTGCAGTTTGTCTCCCAAGAAATCTGCCCTTGTAATTTTTGTTGTTCCATAAAACATGTTGTTACGGAATTCTGCAGTCTTCCATATTACAAAGTTTAACATAATACATACCCATGCTAAATGGGAATGCTAAAGTAGGGAGTCAAGAGATAAAAGGAACAACTGGCAAGTTTGGCCTTGGAGTTCAAAATGAAGCAGGGCAAAGGCTAATAGAGTTCTGCCAAGAGAACAAGCTGGTCATCACAAACACTCTTTTCCAACAACACAAGAGACGACTCTACACATGGACATCACCAGATGGGCAGCATCGAAATCAGATTGATTATATTCTCTGCAGCCAAAGATGGAGAAGCTCTATACACTCAGCAAAAACAAGACCTGAAGCTGACTGTGGCTCAGATCATCAGCTTCTTATAGCAAAATTCCAGCTTAAACTGAAGAAAGTAGTAACAACTACTGGGCCAGTAAGATACAATCTAAATCAAATTCCCTAAGAATACACAGTGGAAGTGAGGAACAGGATTAAGGATTCAGATTTGGTGGATAGAGTGCCTGAAGAACTGTGGATGGAGGCTCGTAACATTATACAAGAGGCAGCAACAAAAACCATCCCAATGAAAAGGAAATGCAAGAAAGCAAAGTGGCTGTCCAATGAGGCCTTACAAATAGCGGAGGAGAGAAGGCAAGCAAAATGCGAGGGAGATAGTGAAAGATACAGGAAACTGAATGCAGATTTCCAAAAAATAGCAAGGAGAGACAAGAGAGCCTTCTTAAACGAGCAATGCAAAGAAATAGAGTGGTGCCTCGCTAGACGAATGCCTCGCTAGATGAAAAACTCGCTAGACGAAAAACTTGCTAGACGAAGGCATTCGTCTAGCGGGAGGCTGCCCCACAAGATGAAAAAGTCTATGGGGCTGCCTCGGAAGATGAAATTTTTTTGTCTTTTTTTTCCGTCTAGCGAAAACCGCGGCTACATTGCCACTTCGCTAGATGAAAAAACTGCTAGACGAAAAAATTTGTAGAATGAATTATTTTCGTCTAGCAGGGCACCACTGTAGAGGAAAACAACAGAATGGGAAAAACCAGAGATCTGTTCAAGAAAATTGGAGTTATGAAGGGAACATTTCGTCCAAAGATTACCACAATAAAGGACAAAAGCACTGCTAATAACAAGGCCAGTGGAAGTGATGATATTCCAGCTGAATTATATAAATTTTTTAAGGATGATGCTGTTAAGGTGCTACACTCAATATGCCAGCAAGTTTGGAAAACTCAGCAGTGGCCACAGGACTGGAGAAGATCAGTCTACATCCCAATTCCAAAGAAGGGCAGTGCCATAAATGCTCCAACTACCGCACAATTGCGCTCATTTCACACGCTAGCAAGGTTATGCTTAAAATTCTACAAAGCAGGCATAAGCAGTATGTGGACCAAGAACTCCCAGAAGTGCAAGCTGGATTTCGAAGGGGCAGAGGAACCAGAGACCAAATTGCAAACATGCGCTGGATTATGGAGAAAGCTAGAGAGTTCCAGAAAAACATCTACTTCTGCTTCATTGACTACGCAAAAGCATTTGACTGTGTCAGCCACAACAAACTATGGCAAGTTCTTAAAGAAATGGGAGTGGCGGATCACCTCATTTATCTCCTGAGAAATCTCTATGTGGGACAAGAAGCTACAGTTAGAACTGGATATGAAACAACTGATTGGTTCAAAATTGGGAAAAGAGTACGACAAGGATGTATATTGTCTCCCTGCTTATTTAACTTATATGCAGAATTCATCCTGCGAAAGGCTGGACTGGATGAATCCGAAACCAGAATTAAGATTGCCAGAAAAAATATCAACAACCTCAGATATGCTGATGACACAACCTTGATGGCAGAAAGTGAGGAGGAATTAAAGAATCTTTTAATGAGGGTGAAAGAGGAGAGCGCAAAATATGGTCTGAAACTCAACATCAAAAAAAACTAAGATCATGGCCACTGGTCCCATCACATCCTGACAAATAGAAGGGGAAGAAATGGAGGCAGTGAGAGATTTTACTTTCTTGGCCTCTGTGATTACTGCAGATGGTGACAGCAGTCACGAAATTAAAAGACGCCTGCTTCTTGGGAGGAAAGCAATGATCTTAAAAAGCAGTGACATCACCTTGCCGACAAAGGTCCATATAGGTAAAGCTATGGTTTTCCCAGTAGTAATGTATGGAAGTGAGAGCTGGACCATAAAGAAGACTGATTGCCGAAGAATTGATGGTTTTGAATTATGGTGCTGGAGGAGACTCTTGAGAGTCCCATGGACTGCAAAAAGATCATCCTTAAAGAAATCAGCCCTGAGTGCTCACTGGAAGGACAGATCCTGAAGTTGAGGCTCCAGTACTTTGGCCACCTCATGAGAAGAGAAGACTCCCTAGAAAAGACCCTGATGTTGGGAAAGATGGAGGGCACAAGGAGAAGGGGACGACAGAGGATGAGGTGGTTGGACAGTGTTCTCGAAGCGGCTAGCATGAGTTTCGCCAAACTGCAGGAGGCAGTGAAGGATAGGCGTGCCTGGCGTGCTCTGGTCCATGGGGTCACGAAGAGTCGGACACGACTGAACGACTGAACCACAGCAACAACATACCCATATTTTTCCGTGTATAAGACGTCCCCATGTATAAGACATATTTTGGGGGACTCCAAATTAAGAAAACATCCCTCAGAACGACCTGTGTATAAGACGAGCCCCAATTTTAAACCTATTTTTTAGTAAAAAAAAACAACAACAACCCCTAGTCTTATTCATGGAAAAATACAGTAAATAAGACTATAAACATTTCACAGTGTGCTGGCATTGTTCCTGTTTCTGCTCTAATACGAGCTGCTGGAGGGTATGGAAGCAGACTGATTAATCTTCTTAGAAATTTATTTTGAGTAATTTTCAATTGACTTCTCTTAGTCAACCCTCAAATTTCTCCCCCATAGTTTTTATTTTTTATTATTATTAAAGATTTTCCTCGTTTACAAAAGCACATGTCTTGTCTCTTTCTTCAGGCTGTATTTTCTACAGATCAGTTGCATTTGTTGTGAGACATTGCTGTTACATGCAGTATAAGGTAGGGAAGAAAAGAGGGGGTGGTAAAGTTTATGCTCTTTTACTTAGGAAATGCGTGGCGGTTTTGTGTCAGTGCAGTGGTGTAGGGAGCCGCTTTGCTGCCCGGGGCAGCAAACACAGGGGCACCCCCTGTGGGTGGGGCACCGCTCCCTAGCGCGTGCACGCCCTGATGTCACGGCGCACGCACAGCATCCCAGGTGGACTGTGCATGTGCGGACATGCAGAGTCCACCCAAGATAGCGGGCGCGAGCAGCCAGCACCCCTTCTGACCGTGTGGCGGCGCGGCAAGTTTTAAGGCTGCAGCGCGCGAACAGCAGCACAGACCGTCACCGAGTGTCACTCCTCCAGGGTGGTACCCAGGGTGGCCTGCCCCCTATGCCCCCTCACTCCGCCCCTGTGTCAGCGTCACTTGGGTAGTTTCGCTTTTTATTTGCTTTTTATGTTTCTAGGTGGTGAGAGAGGTTGGGGTGGCCTAAGGTTTGGTTGGTTGCCTTTGGTTGGCTGCAGTGGGATTTGTTTGTGTGTGGGTGAGGGGGGTTGTCGGGTTAAGTTACCCATATTGAATTGTATGCTGTCAGTGGGTTTGTGTTGTTGTCGTCTTGTTGGGTTGTGTATGTGATAAAGGGGAGCCATACTAGAGTGAAGTCGTCCTCTTCTATTTCTCCCTGTGTCAGTTTCCGTCTGCTTCGTACAGCTGTGGTAGTTATTGCAGGGTTGTCAATCTATGGTGTATGGGTTGAGCTGAGGTTGGTTCATAATCTTGTGTCGTATATTCAATGGGACTGTTCTGTGAGCAGTGCTTAGCTGCATTGGGTTGCGCTGTCCTTTCGTATCTGCTGACTCTTTCTCCTCTTGACTGTCATGCATTCATTCACTGTTGTTTCATCGTGGTTGTTGTCTGGTGTTTCTGGTGATTGCCATTCCGGTGGCGGGTCGAGTCCGAGGTTCTCCAGTAGTTGCAGGGCTTCAGGTATGTTGGTGGCCATGTGTTGTGCTGTGTCCTTGGTTACAATGAGGCGGAAGGGGAAGTCCCATCAGTATTTGATTCCTGCTAGTTGAAGACGTTGGATACATGAGTGTAGGTTCTTCAGTTTAGGGTATGTTGTGATAAATCCTGAAAGGCCAGAATGGAGTTTTCTCCATAGCGAAGATTGGTTGAGTTTCTGAGGTTATTCCATATTTCATCTTTCTTTTTATAGTGGGTGAAGCACACAATAATGTCTCATGGAGGAGCATTGGGTTTTGCCATGGATCGTATTAGTGCTCTGTGTGCCTTTTCTAGGTTGCCCCAGCCAACAAAATGGCTGGGGCAGGTTCCACCGGGGAGGGGGGTGCACTGGGACAACTGATCTCAGTGATCACGGGTAGGAGGAGAAGTTCCTCTAAGACCAGACCCTGTCATTACCGAGGAGGCAGGTTTAGTTGTTGTTTGAGGACTATCCCTACCTCCAGGTCTGGTCTTGACCGGACGGATACTGGAATCAGCAAGGGATACCCACACGACATGAAGGTGCTGTTGTGCAATGCCAGGTCAATGATTCAAAAGACCTCTGCCATCCATGACTTGATCGTGGATGGAGGACATGACCTGGCATGTGTAACAGAGACTTGGTTGGATGAAGCAGATGAGCCTGTCTTGCCACTGCTTGTCCACCAGGTATCTCTTAAGCACAGCAACCCAGGCCTTGTGGGAATTGCAGTGATTTTTAGGAAGTCATTAGTTTGCACCAGGCATCCTATCGGGAAGACCCAGTTTTCTGAGTGCATGTTCTGGAAGTTGGGCAATAGGGGCAGTAGAGGATTCTGTTTGGTGTACCGACCTCCTTGCTGCACCAAGGATTCCCTGCCTGAGCTGCTTCAGGTCGTGGCAGATGTTCTCCTGGAGACACCTAGTTTGGTTGTCTTAGGGGATTTTAACATCCATGCTGACACGACCTTACAAGGGGCCGCTCGGGACTTTGTGGCAAGCATGGCCTCTATGGGGCTGTCCCTGAATAAGTCTGGACCAACTCATAGTCGCGGACATGCCTTGGACCTGGTGTTCACCTCTATGGATGTTGGTGATCTGACACTAAGTAAAAGTGAAACTAAAGAAGTGCCATGGTCAGATCACTTCCTGGTGTAACTGGACTTCTCCGTGTTCCTTCTCCTCTGCAGGAGATTCAGATGGTCCACCCCTGCAACTTAATGGATCCAAATGGTTTCCAGAGAGTGGTAGGGGATGCTTTATCCCATGTTGATGGCCTTTCAGCCGATTCCCTGGTGGCCTGCTGGAATGTGGAGTTAACCTGGGCTATTGATTATTTGGCTCCGAAGTGCCCTCTCCAGTTGCATGGAGCCCAGACAGCCCCGTAGTTTTCCATGGATCTGAGGGCAATGAAACAATCGCTGAGACAGCTAGAGCATTGGTGGTGGATAACTCATTCTGAAGCTGACCAGACACAGATTAGAGCTCAGTGTCGAGCCTACCAAGTGGCAGTAGGGACAGCAAAGAAGACTTTCTTCACCGCCTCTATTGCATCTGCAGAAAAAAGCAGCAGGAGACCTTTTCAGGTGGTTCACAGTTTAGCAGAACCACCTGCTTCATCAGGGCCCAGTACAGGCCACATGATCTCCTGCAATGATTTTGCAAAGTTTTTTGCAGATAAAGTCACTCAGATTCGAGAAGAGGTAGACTCCACTGTGGGAGCAGGGCCGGGGCGGGAGAGTGCTAGAGTCCTGTCTAGTCCAGTTGTGTGTGATCAATTCCAATCTGTTACCTCCGAGGATGTGGACAGGCTGCTTGGACGAGTGAAACCAACCACCTGTCTCCTTGATCCTTGCCCATCCTGGCTCATAAAAGTGAGCTGGCAAGGGCTACGCGGGGTGGTGAATGCTTCTCTCTGTTAGGGAGCCTTCCCAGACCTGCTAAAAGAGGCGTTTATCAAACTGCTTCTTAAAAAACCATCTTTAGATGTGACCAATATGGCCAACTATCGCCCAGTCTCAAATCTTCCATTCTTAGGCAAGGTGATTGAGCAAGGGGTTGCTGAACAACTACAGGCACTCCTGGAAGAAGCGGACCATTTGGATATCTTCCAGTTGGGATTCAGGCCTCACCATGGGACTGAAACTGCCTTGGTCGCGCTGGTTGATGATCTCTGGCGGGCTAGGAACAAAGGTGAGAGCTGTTTCTCGTTCTGCTGGATCTCTCAGCAGCTCTTGACACGATCGACCATAACATCTTTCTGAACCGTCTGGAGGGGTTGGGAGCTGGGGGCACTGTTATACAGTGGTGCCGCTCCTTCCTCCTGGGCCATGTTCAGAAAGTGGTGGTGGGGAATGAGTGTTCAGACCCCTGGGCTCTCACTTGTGGGGTGCCTCAGGGTTCTGTCCTCTCCCCCATGCTTTTTAATATCTATATGAAGCCGCTGGGAGAGATCATCAGGGGGTTTGGGCTGGGTGTCCATCAGTATGCGGAGGATACCCAGCTCTACCTCTCTTTCAAATCAGAACCAGTGAAGGCAGTGAAGGTCCTGTGTGTGTCTGGAGGCGGTTGGAAGATGGATGGTGGCTAGTAGATTGAGGTTGAATCCTGACAAGACAGAAGTATACTGTTCTTGGGGGACAGGGGGCGGGCAGGTCCTGAATGGGGTAACTGTGCCCCTGAAGGACCAGGTGCGCAGCCTGGGAGTCATTTTGGACTCACAGCTGTCCATGGAGGCGCAGGTTAATTCCAGGGCAGCTGTTTATCAGCTCCATCTGGTACACAGGCTGAGACCCTATTTGCCCATGGACTGTCTCACCAGAGTGGTGCATGCTCTAGTTATCTCTTGCTTGGATTACTGCAATGCGCTCTATGTGGGGCTACCTTTGAAGGTGACCCGGAAACTGCAACTAATCCAGAATATGGCAGCTAGACTGGTGACTCGGGGTGGCCACCAAGACCACATAACTTCAGTCTTGAAAGACCTATGTACATGTGCTCCCAGTACATTTCCGAGCACAATTCAAAGTATTGGTGCTGACCTTTAAAGACCTAAACACCCTTGGTCCAGTATACCTGAAGAAGCGTCTCCACCCCCATCGTTCTGCCGAGACTCTGAGGTCCAGTGCTGAGGGCCTTCTGGTGGTTTCCTTGCTGCAAGAAGCCAAGTTACAGGGAACCAGGCAGAGGGCATTCTTGGTATTGGCACCTGCCCTGTGGAACGCCCTCCCACCAGATGTCAAAGAGAAAAACAACTACCAGACCTTTAGAAAACATCTGAAGGCAGCCCTGTTTAGGGAAGCTTTTAATGTTTAATATATTATTGCATTTTAATATTCTGTTGGAAGCCACCCACAGTGGCTGGGGAAACCCAGCCAGATGTGCGGGGTATAAATAAATAAATAAATAAATTGTTGTTGTTGTTGTTGTTGTTGTTATTTACTTTGAGTTTTAAGTTTGGGATCATGGTTTTTAGCAGTATACAATGAGTTTTGTTGATTCCCCCCTCTATTTTCTAAGGGAAGTTGTGGAAACGTATGTTGCACCATCTACTGCGGTCTTCAAGGTCTGCTAGTTGGATTTTCATTTCCATGCTTTCCCTTTCTTGACAGCTTTCCATGTCAGCTAATTTATTTTTCATATATGTGTTTTTCTCTTGGAGTTCTATTTCTCTTACTTGCATCTGGTTTTCCTTTGCTAGAGTGAAGATGGTGCCAGTGAGGGTCTCCACTTCAGAGGCCAGGTCGCTGATTATTGTCATCAGGGGAATAACTGTGTTCTTCAGTAGTTCTGCTATTTTCAATTCCATTTCCCTCAGGTCCCGTTTTGTTGTTGGACTGTTGTCATCCATAATGGGTGTGTGTGTGTGTGTGTGTGTGTGTGTGTGTGTGTGTGTGGCATTCTCTTTGTCATTCATTGTCTCCCTGGTTGGTGCCATCTCAATTGTCTTGGTGGTCTTGGTTTGGGATGTGTGCTGTGTTCTTTTAGAGTGGCCGTGTTGTGGTTTGGTATTTAGGTGGTGGTGGTTTGTGGGTGTTGTGGAATTTTAGGGTTATACAAGCGATATTGATTGGTGGCTTTTTTCAGAGCATCAGGGTAATTCAGCCATTCTTGTCTTGTCTGGGCTCTGATTTAGTGACTTCTCTTGGGTCACCATGTTTGTCTCAGTGGTGTTGGCGAAGCGAGGGGCTGACAGACAGACAGACAGATAGAAAAATGTACAGGTGACACAAAGGACTAACAGGCAGACATGTAAGTGATAGGTGGGGATGGGCCAAGGGGAGGGGTGATTGGGGGGTTGTATGTCTAAATTTACTTGCACACACACACCTGCACACACATTCATACACACAGATGAGGGGTGCGATCATGTTAAGGTGGGGTTGGGAGTTTGCAGATAAAAGTTAAAAGTTAAAAATGTAAAGGCTAATGGAATTATATTTAAAAATCAAAAGTCACTGTGGTGATTCAAGTTATAGTGTGAGATAAAAGACAAGATGGAAAAGAAAAGGGAAAGAGAAAAGCGAGAGAAGAAGAAAGAAAAAGAAAAAAGAAAAATATCCGATTGAAAATGTTTTGTTTGTTTGTTCAGAAATGAGAAGGAAAAGAAAAAAACCATACTAGTAAGTAAATAGAAAAAGGGGTGGAAGGAAGAGGTGGAAAAGTAGATACTAAAAAAGAATTATAGTTAAAATAAAAATTGAGGTGAGTTGAGCTGGCGAAGTCTAAAAGATAAAAGGTGATGAAAAGAAAAAAGTAAGAAGTAAAGTAAAGTAAATTTTAGTTATAATGGTGATGAACAGGCAGGAGGGGTGTGTGTGTGTGTGTGTGTTGTGTGTGTGTGTTGTGTGTGTGTCTATCTATATACAGGGGTCAGCATACTTTTTCAGCAGGGGGCCGGTCCACTGTCCCTCAGACCTTGTGGGGGGCCGGACTATAACCCAGAGATGCATTTTAAATAAAAGGACACATTCTACTCATGTAAAAACACGCTGATTCCCGGACCATCCACGGGCCGCATTGAAAAGGCCTTAGTTTGCCTATATATAGAGATTAATGTGATTTAAAAAAAAAAAAAAAACTTTTTTTTAAAAAAAACAGACTAAATGGGTAATAATAATAATAATGAAAATGTTTAAATGAAAAAGAAGTGAATAAAAATAGATGAATAAGGAGTAATAATTGTATTAATAAAAAAAGGGAGGGTTGTCTAAAAAAGAAGAGGGAGGGAGGGAGGGAGGGAGAGAGAGAGAAAAAGAAAGAAAGAAAGAAAGAAAGAAAGAAAGAAAGAAAGAAAGAAAGAAAGAAGGGAACAAGAAAAGGGGGCAGTTTTAATTCTCCTGTGGGACCTCCAGGGCTTGGTGTTGGGTCCCTAGATCAGGGCTGAGGTGGCGGTTCCAGGAAATGGGCTCCAATGGTTCAGGCCGCCTACATGGGTCCTTCAAAGGGTTTTAAAATATTGATAAGAAATGGACTGAAAACAAAACAAAACAAAACAAAACATGTTTTTTTGCTGTGCCCCCACCCTGCACTAGCAGAGGAGGGCCCACGCCACGTTTTTCTTTCCCCTGGCTGGTTCCCTGTGCGCGGTTCCTCTGCTCTTTTGCTCCAGCTGCTGGTGATATTGGCTTGGGGTCGGACCTGGGCTAGGTGGTGCGTTCCTTCACGGCTTCCCTGTCTCTCGCCTCCTATCGTTCTCCTTCTTCTCCACACATTAACTGCGGGTGTGCCTTACCAATACAGCCGTACCTTGCATCCCAGAAGTGACTGTTCCAGTTTGCAAACTATTTTTGGAAGCCAAACATCCGACGAAGCTTCCACAGCCAATCAGAAGTCACGCCTTGGTTTCTGAATGTTTTGGAAGTCGAACAGACTTTTGGAATGGATTCCATTTCACTTCTGAGTTACCACTGTATATGTTCTCAGAGCAGGGGCAATCCCAATAGGATCCCCGCCTTTAGTTCTGGCAAAGCTAAGAATTGCTTGTGCAGATCTTGATGCCTTCAAGACCGAGGCTGTCATCTGATGTGACCAATTACTCCTATCAGAGAACCCAATCCTCAAATGATTTTAATGCCTCACTTGTTCAATTGATTGTCCATTTAGAAGCCATTTATGCTTCATGGGCTGTGCCCCCAATAAACGGCTTTTGTTTTGGAACAATTTGTATTCAAACCTTTGTTATGACACAGTTCTTTAGTAATCGCCTCATACCCACTTGCATTTGTGCTAACAACAGCGTATCATTGGCATGTAGCAAAATGGATACATCATGGGATGAAACTGAAACAGGAGAAAAATCTGACCATTTTGGTTCCTTTATTACATCATTTACATAAATGTTAAAAAGCAAAATTTTTAAAAGAATTTAAAAATATTTAAAATGATTTAGGAATTAAAAGCTTAACTTTAAAAATGTATTTTAAAAGTCTTAAAAGCCTGTATGTGTAACTGATGATGATGTTGGGGGGTGGCGGCAGGTGTGGTTGTAAGACTCCCTTAAAACTGATTTACAATGCTGGCTCTTGGGGATTGAAAGGCCTTTTGTTGTTCAGTCGTTCAGACATATCCAACTCTTCGTGACCCCATGGACCAGAGCACGCCAGGCACCCCTGTCCTCCACTGCCTCCCGCAGTTTGGCCAAACTCATGCCAGTCGCTTCGAGAACACTGTCCAACCATCTCGTCCTCTGTCGTCCCCTTCTCCTTGTGCCCTCCATCTTTCCCAACATCAGGGTCTTTTCCAGGGAGTCTTCTCTTCTCATGAGGTGACCAAAGTATTGGAGCCTCAACTTCTGGATCAGTACCAAAGTATTGGAGCCTCAACTTCCAGTGAGCACTCGGGGCTGATTTCTTTAAGGATGGATAAGTTTGATCTTTTTGCAGTCCATGGGACTCTCAAGAGTCTCCTTCAGCACCATAATTCAAAAGCATCAATTCTTCGGCGATCAGCCTTCTTTATGGTCCAGCCCTCACTTCCATACATTACTACTGGGAAAACCATAGCTTTAACTATACGGACCTTTGTCGGCAAGGTGATGTCACTGCTTTTTAAGATGCTGTCTAGGTTTGTCATTGCTTTCCTCCCAAGAAGCAGGTGTCTTTTAATTTCGTGACTGCTGCCAGCATCTGCAGTGATCATGGAGCCCAAGAAAGTAAAATCTCTCACTGCCTCCATTTCTTCCCCTTCTATTTTCCAGTTCTGAACCAATCAGTTGTTCCATATCCAGTTCTAACTGTAGCTTCTTGTCCCACATAGAGATTTCTCAGGAGATGGATGAGGTGATCCGGCACTCCCATTTCTTTAAGAACTTTCCATAGTTTGCTGTGGTCGACACAGTCAAATGCTTTTGCATAGTCAATGAAGCAGAAGTAGATGTTTTTCTGGAACTCTCTAGCTTTCTCCATAATCCAGCACATGTTTGCAATTTGGTCTCTGGTTCCTCTGCCCCTTCGAAATCCAGCTTGCACTTCTGGGAGTTCTCGGTCCACGTACTGCTTAAGCCTGCCTTGTAGAATTTTAAGCATAACCTTACTAGCGTGTGAAATGAGCGCAATTGTGCGGTAGTTAGAGCATTCTTTGGCACTGCCCTTCTCTTGGGATTGGGATGTAGACTGATCTTCTCCAGTCCTGTGGCCACTGCTGAATTTTCCAAACTTGCTGGCATATTGAGTGTAGCACCTTAACAGCATCATCCTTTAAAAATTTATATAATTCAGCTGGAATATCATCACTTCCACTGGCCTTGTTATTAGCAGTGCTTTCTAAGGCCCATTTGACTTCACTCTCCAGGATGTCTGGCTCAAGGTCAGCAACCACACTACCTAGGGTGTACGAGACCTCCATATTTTTCTGGTATAATTCCTCTGTGTATTCTTGCCACCTCTTCTTGATGTCTTCTGCTTCTGTTAGGTCCTTCCCACTTTTGTCCTTTATTATGGTAATCTTTGCCCGAAAGGCCTTACCCCAAATTAAAGAAAAAACAACAAACAACCCCAGTCAAACAATTAAAAGACAGCCTGTGGAGCTCAGATGAACAAGTCCCGCTTTGGTGCCAACTTGACCGGAATGACATGCACAGATGCTCCCTTCTTTTCCTGAGTAATAGCAGCTCTTTTGGCTGAGGTGTGGCATGCATGCTTGCCTTGAGAATTCGGGGGTGGCCACTTCCAATCTACCAGGGCGCCTTTTTCTGCTGGAGAAACAGCTTGCACCAGCAGAGGGAGGCAGCACTCCACAGATAAAAACTCTGTCATACAAGCAGTCCTCTACAGCTGAAAAACATGCGGTATCCTAGCACTGCATGATAGAGGGGGAAACTGCTTTGGCTGGGAGGGGGCTGGAAGTGACCAGATTCCAGATGAGGGGGAGAATAAAGCTCTAGGCTTTAGCTTTATGCTGGAATGGAGATGTAAAATAACTTCTTTTGTATTAAGTTGAGGCCGTGAGATCCATAGTCAGAAACATGACAATCAATGGGGATCACCCAAGCTTTGCTGTAATATCTGCTGTGGTAAGCCCAGAAGAGTCGTTGAACTTTTGGGGGGAATCGCAAAAAGAATGGACCTCTTTGAGCTTTTTTATAGTAAAATCGCCAAAACCAGCACTGCTGACATGGTTTGACATACGTCTGGATTTTTCTGAACGTTTTGCCAATTTTGCCAGTGTGGTATAGTGGTTATGAGTGGTAGACTTGTAATCTGGAGAACCGGGTTCGCATCCCCGCTCCTCCACATGCAGCTGCTGGGTGACCTTGGGTCAGTCACACTTCTTTGAAGTCTCAGCCCCACTCACCTCACAGAGTGTTTGTTGTGGGGGAGGAAGGGAAAGGAGAATGTGAGCCAGCACTTGGCCTTCTGGCACCTGCAGGCAAAGGAAAGAGCTCTCTGGGCGCTGCCTGTGATGCTTTTAGCACCCTGGGGTGGAGCTCCTTCTCAGCAATAGCACTGCCTACTCATTCCCAACTTCTTCAACCAGTGCCTCTGTAAATGTCTGGAGTAAATGTCTACCAGGAAGTGTCTGTCCTCTCCAGGACATTGAAATACTGAAGGAGGCGCTTGATGGCCTTAAGACAGGGGCGAAAGCAGTATTTAAGCATGCTCAAGTATTTCTGATGAAGGTCCAGGAGTTTGAAGAAAAACTCCAGCAGTTGCCAGCAGTACCCCAGGAGCCGCAAGCAAGAGGTATTTTTGAGAATCCTGTCTTCACAAATTCCGGGGACATTGCCCTCCCAATGATGTTGGGTTTCAAGTCCCATCATCCGTGATGACCACTGGCCATGTTGGCTGGGGCTTAGGGGAGTCCCGCCACGCCACACACACACACACACAGTCTGGACCACAGTTCAGTGTGCCTTTGTGGGGAGCTGGTAGCCATGCCAGGGTCACCATCGCTGAGTGGAAGGGGTGGCATCCTCCCCCCCAGGAGGTTAGAGACCAGTAACAGACTGTGCATATGCCTCTGAAGGGCACAAAGGTTTGCTGCCTCCTTGTGGCCCAGATTTCCTGTCTTCCTTGTGTGTCCATTTTTTTGCCATAAAAAATGAAAGTACAGCATAATGGAAACATACCCTCCAACATTTCTCCAATGAAAATAGGGACATCCTAAGGAAAAGTGGGACATTCTGGAATCTAACTGGAAACTGGGACGGCTTTTCTAAATCAGGGACACCCCTGGGAAATAGGACACTTGGAGCGTCTGTGAAAATACAGTTTATGGTTGTACATGCCATATACCAATTATAACCGGTGGTTCTTTGGCTTTTCCCTCAGCTATTCTTTCACTTGAGGAACAGGAGGAAGAAGAGGAGGAGGAGGAGGAAGAGGAGGAGGAGGAAGAGGAGGAAGAAGAGGAGGAAGAGGAGGAGGAGGAGGAGGAGGAGGAGGAGGAGGAGGAGGAGGAAGAAGAAGAAGAAGAAGAAGAAGAAGAAGAAGAAGAAGAAGAAGAAGAAGAAGAAGAGGAGGAGGAGGAGGAGGAGGAGGAGCCCCCGAAGAAGAAAAATAAAGAAAACTAAAGGATAAATATTCTCATAAAAATTTCTCTTATGTGTATTTTAAACACCCATGCAGGCACACCTCCCACAATGGTATATGGGTGTGTCTTTAACTTACACATTTTGTCATTCAGTGATATACTCCTTTATTAATAAATAAAATTGTTAATTAAATATGTTGAGAGTGCTTCTGTTGTGACCCCCCTGACCCCAGCTGAAAGCAACACTATCAAGCAGGTGTGGGAAACCTCTGGCCCTCCAAATGTTGTGGATTTGTAGCTCCCCCCACCTCTGGTCATCAGCTGTGTTCCTGGGGCTGTTGGGAGTTGCAGTTCAGCACCATCTGGGTTTGTGCCTTGGGTTTCTGACGCTGTGATAGAAACCCACAATGGAGATGACGCAGACAAGGAGGATGCACAGACCGCTTTGCATTACGGTCAGGGGCATAGCAAGGGGGGCAGGGGGCCCCGGGCGGCGCCCTGCTAGGGGTGACACTTTGGGTGGTGGCACGCCCCCTGGGCTTTAAAAATTTTTTTAAAAAAAATTAGGCTATTTTCAGCACTGCCGGGGTGGAGTCGCAGGGGCGGCCAGCGAGGAGGGGTGTCACCCCCTCGCTGGCTGCCCCTGCAGCTCCGCCCCGGCAGCGCCGAAAATAGTCCCCCCTTCCAGTGGCAGAGCTCGGCATGGAGGCAAGGGGCGGGCCAGCGAGGAGGGGTGCCACCCCCTTCTCGCTGCCCACCCCTTGCCTCTATGCCGAGCTCCGCTGCTGGCTGGCTTGCAGAACTGGGGCATGGAGAGGGGCGGGCAGCGAGGAGGCACACCCCTCCATGCTGGCCCATCCCTCTCCCTGCCCCGACTTGTGCTCTGCCAAGGGAGCCCGGGTGGCGGCTTAGAGTGTCTCTGCAGGCTGCAGAGACTCCTGAATCCGCCGCCCGGCACCCCTTCGTGAGGCGGCTGCTCATGCAGGCATGAGCACCTGCGGCATGAAGGGGTGCCGCCGCCCAGCACACCAGGGACGGGGCGTTGCGTCGCGTGCATCATGATGTCATGACGCACGCATGTGCCGCGATGCCCTGCCCCCAGGGGTGCCTCTTGGCTTCCAGCCCCGGGCGACCAAGAGGCTAGAAACGCCCCTGATTACGGTGCAGAACATGTCTGGGTTCACTGGGATTAGAGATGGCAACAGTGGCCAACCCATTTTTCCCCAGCCAAAGGGCTCCCCTTCCTCCCATCTGGGGCTAGTGTGTCAGTGATGGCTGTGGCCACTGCCAACTCCCACAAACACCTCACATGCACACATCAGAGCACCACAGTGACCAGCCAGCAACCCGCCTCCTGTCAATTCCTCAGCAAAGGACAAGGGTCTGGGGGGACACTTTCCTCCCCATCACAGTGCTGGGATGGGCAGAGTGCTTGAAACCTCTTTGCTCAGCCCAGTGCTGAGATGGGGAGGAAACCCGCAACCATTCTGCTCTTCAGATGAGAGGCAACAGGACTTGCTGTTACTTATGAGATACTCAAGGCCACTGTCGTCCACCTCCTTCTTCCAAAATTCCTGGATCTGGGCAGTGCAAGGATTCTTCCATGAATCATTCTTTTAATTTCCCCAGGCAGTTTCAGTTTTTGATTGACTCACAGTCCTGGGAATGTTGAACCTTCCCCTTGTTCCTGTGCTGTTACATAAACTGCCGTTCAGTAGTTGATGGGGGAAGTTTCTCTAGGGTGTCTCAGTCCAACCATCTGCCAGTTTCCAACACATTCCCATCTAATTGGGGGGTTGGGAATGTGCCAAAAAATACTTCCTAAAGCCTTTGGCCGCAGAATGGGGCTTCCTAAACATTTCTTGAGCCGTATATATGCTGCTGAGGTCTTCCAGGTTTCACTGAAGGTGAGGAGCCGGCCTGCCTTCTCCTGGTGAGCGGCTCAGAATCTTTGCTTTCAAAGAACCAATAAATGTCATCATTCACGAGGAAATACTCAAAATAAATGCTAGTCCTTTTCAAAGGAGTTAGAATCGCTGCACATATGCTCTCTTTGACCTGCTCATAAATTCTGGTAAAATATTGCGGTGGCACATCAGCACAATCTGTTTTTTTTTCCACTGCACTTGAGAGTAGTCAGCTAATGTAGGGGTACAGGACAGGCCACAGGGCACCCACAGCTCAACCCCCCACCACAGCATCTGCTGCCTGAGGCAGCTGCCTCACTCTGGCTCATCACAGGGCCAGCCATGCTTGGGAATATAAGTGGGAGAGGGCCAATGCACATAGGTCCTGCTTATGGGCTTGCTGTGAGCCTCTGCTGGGCAACTATGGGGAACAAGGTGCTGAACTAGATAATCCATTGGTCTAATCCAGAAGGACTGTTATTACATCCTGGGCGGAAATGGACTGGAGTCAACTCCAACTTGCAAAAATCCCTGGAACACCAAGACTTGCAGACTCCCACACTAGCAGAAGCTGGCTGAGCAAATGAGCTATTGCTTCACTTCTTTAAAAAACCAAAAACAAACCCCTTTTGCCAAGATTGGCGACCACTTCTAGTAGCAAACAGAACAAATTAAAGTTGCATTTTTGTGTGAGTAGGAAGGGTGTCATTTAGCTTTTGCTGATTTATGTCCTCGGCTTTTAGTCTCCACAATTGGCACAAACAGGGATGGAAATCTGCTTCAGTTCAAAGGGAGGTATGGTTTGCAGGCAAGGTGACACAGCCAGTTATGTGTCTGCAAAAAAGGAAGGGAGGGAGGGAGGGAGGAGGAGGTCAAGAGGGAGGAAAGAGCTCTCCACCTCAGCTCAGAATTATTTTGGAAGAGAGGATGAGAAAAGAGGAAATCTTTCTTCCCTTTCTTTTCTCCCCCCCCCCATTTCTCTTTTTTAAGAATATGCCAACTCACCCACAGAGGCAGTATAGGAAGCCAACCCTCCAGGATTTGCTTCTCTGCTGTAAACATAGTTAAAATTGAGCTGTAGCTAGTAAGACCAAGCACTGGGTACCTCTCACAGAAAGCAAACGCTAAAATAGGGTCCAGTGCTTCTCTCCAGAATTCTTTACAGGGTTGTAGCTTCACATGTTTCCTTCTAATAGCAAATTCATCTGGGAAGACCTTATAGATGGTAGCCAAACACATAGAAAACATATTTGGGGGTGGGAAATAAGAGTCCGCTGCTCCACAAACCTTAAAAAGCACCCTGTGGTCCCATCCGTCAGGGCTGAGGGTGATGAAACAATTACTGAGACAACTAAAGTGCTGGTGGTGCAAAACCCATTCCAAATGAGACCAAACACAGGTTAGAGCTCAACATAGAGCCTACCAAGTGGCAACAGTGACGGAGGAGGAGCGAGGAGGACCATTGTTGCTGGATCTGTTGGTGAAAACAGTACCAGGAGACTCCTTCAGGTGCTTCATAGTCTAACAGAACCACCTTTGCCATCAGGGTCTGATAAAGACTCCAAGATCTCCTGTAATGACTCCTGTAAAAAGTCCCCCCCCCATGTTAAATTGCTCAGGTTTAGAAAGAGGTAGACTCCACCATGGTAGCAGGGCCAGGGTGGGTGGGTGCCAGAGCTCTGCCTAGTCAGTGACATAGTATGGCATGCCAGTTCCCGGGGCCACGTGGAAGAGGGGGTAGGAGGGAGGGAACCAGATGGAGTACGCATGTGCATTCAACTGCCTAATGGCATCCACATCACCCAGGGGATCACAGCCACAGAGATAAGAAAAGAAGAGTCATCCCATTGTCTGGAGAGGTCACTTACTTGTTCGAATGGACAAGCCATTGTCATCGCACCCCAGTGATGGAAGAGTGCGGCTGTATTGAGGCAGCACCAGGTGCTGAAATTTTGCACCTCTAACAATTTTGTGCCTGGGGCAACTGCCCCTGTTGCCTCTGAGGATGTGGACAAACTTGAACAAGTAAAACCTACCACCTGTCTCCTTGATCCTTGCCCATCCTAGCTCATAAAAGGGAACCAGGCATGGCTGAGCAATAGGCTCTGTGGGCTGGTGAATGCTTCCCTCTGTGAGGGAGTCTTCTCAGACCCCCTTTAAGAAGTGATTATTAAACTGCTTATTTAAAAGACATATTTGGACATGCCCATTATGTCCAATTATTGTCCTGTCTCAAACTTTCCATTCCTGGGCAAGGTGATTGAGCGGGTGGTCACTGAACAACTCCAGGCATGTCTGGAGGATAAAATATAGGTGTTTGGGGCAAAATCTCAGGATATACCATAAATAGGTCCAAATCGGAGTTGATGTTATTAGGAAATTTGTTTTTGTTCAACTGTTTAAACAATACCAATTTCATACTTGTACAGAAAATGTTAATTATCTAGGCACATTAATACCATGAGATTTATCAGCAAAATATTCCCCTCAGCTCTTCCTCCTGAGCTACCTGATTAGGCTGCTTCTGTGGGAGAAGAGAGCTGTCATGTGCCTTGCCCTCCACCTTTTTAACAACCCGGCTGACCTCAGTGCATTTTGTCCTTTCCCTCAGGCAGCAAAATGTCTTAGTGGCCTTGGGCTGGTAGGAACACTGAGCATAAGTACTCGCCACATTGCAACTTTTTGTTTCAGAACCCACTTGTATAAATTAAAAAAGGAAAATAAGTGAATGCTTTTTTTAAAAAAATGATGTGCCGAGAACTTCTTTCTCTGATCAGTGAGTAAGTCCAAACAGCTGCCACACATCTGGGCTTAGGACTTCCAGAGTGGACGTGTGATCCCAAGCTATTGTTTGGCATGCCATATTTTTCATTTCAGAATTGGAGCACTCTTGCTGAGACTGTCCCTTTGTTCAGACACTCCTGAATTCAGGTTCAGGCCCTCCAGGTGTTTCTGGACTCCAGATTCTAAAATCCCAGATCATTGGTCATGATGGTGATGGTGATGGGCATTGGAGGACAGCAAAGTCTGGTGGGAGACAGATTCCCCCACCTCAGCTGTAGAAAAATAAGCTTTACTATCTTAAGACAGGCTTTGAAATGTGGATCCAGCAACTCCAGAATTAAGGGGCAAACCAGCAATAGCTAACTCTATTTCAGGCTGAGGGCCACACTGATTCATGGTCAACATTCGGGGGGGGGGGGTCACATGTCAAAGTAAGTGCCACTGAAGTGTGCAAGTGGGTGCAGGCTTTTTTTTTAAGGACCACATTGTTTGGGGCTTGGTGGAGTCACGAAAAGCTTTGGACCTCACAGAATAACAGCAAGGGATCCTCAGGAGAGGTCAGTTATAAGAGTATTTCCCCCCTCATATATGGGGTGGAGTGGGGGGGGGCAGGGCTTATAAAGTGAAATTGATTCTCCACTGTGGGCACTGGAGGAGGAAGAGTGCAGGGGAGCGCACCACCTCCGGCAGTGTGATCCCGGCAGGATGCCATCGTAGCTGCCCCCCGCCCGCAATGGGTGCCCAGCCCCGGCAGGCGGTGTACCTCTCCCCAGGTGGCACACCAGGCCCGCCCCCACCTTCTCCCCCCCCCCCATGCAGGAGCATGAAGCTCCGCCACTGACTGTGGGTTACTTTTGTTCAAAGCAAGATTCCTCTGGAGGGAGAGGATGTTGCAAAGTAAGCCAGAGGCAAAGCATCCAAAGGCCAGGTTCTATATCTGCACACATGATTTGCAGTGAGCCAAGGGCGGAATTGCTGCTGTTGTTTCATAGCCCGGAATAGCAGGTGTAGGCGAAAGGTCTAAAGTTAGACAACCAGGTCTTTGTCAAGGCATCCGCTGACCAGCAGGTCATGGAGAAGAGGAACGTCAGCATTTCAACTCTGAGCCAAAAGTTTGGCTTTTGCTATTTTTTGACACCCTTGGTCATGAGCCAAGTGTGATTCTTGAACTCTGAATGCTGACTTTGCCAAATCCATACAGCCCTTTTCATCTCTCATGCTCAGGAAGTAGCAGCCACAGCACAGGAGAGGATTTTTAATTTGATCCTTTTCCATGGGGTGGGGAAAACCCAACACTTTTAATCTTGTCTTATTTTTATGCAAATTGGGGGATCCTAAACAAGGAGGGTTATATCTGCACCCTCTCTTTAGCACAGATGGCCTGCAGGAGAATTTCCTGTCCTTAAAAGTAAAACTGAACTTTTTTGGCAGTGCAACTGCTGGGAAGGCATTGTCTGCCACATTTGCAGTTGAAGGCAGAGCTGGGTTTTTGGGGGGGGGGCAGGAAGGTTCAGCAGAGGGCAACCAAAATTATCAAGGGGCTGGAGCAACTTCCAGAAGAGGAGAAGCTGAAACATTTGGGGCTTTCTAGTTTAGGGGAGAAATGAGTAACAGAGGACACAGTCAGGGGTACATGCATAGTATAGACTGAGAAAGTGGAATGCGAGAAGTTTTTCATCCCTCCGTAATTCTAGAACCCAATGGGGCCATCCAATTGTGGGTTACTGGGTTGTTGTTGTTTTTATTTTGATTACAGTTGCACCTTGGAAGTAGAACAGAATCTGTTCCGGGAGTCTGTTCGACTTCAAAATGTCCGAAAACCAAAACACAGCTTCTGATTAGCTGCAGGAAACTCCTGCAGCCGATTGGAAGCCACGGAAGCCCCATAAGGCGTTTGGCTTCCAAGTGTTTCCTGCTTGGCAGAGGGTTGGACTGGATGGCCCTTGTGGTCTCTTCCAACTCTATGATTCTATGATTCTATACTTACTTCCGGGTTTGTGACGTTCTGGAGCCAAAACGTTCTGGAACTAAGCTGTTTGAAAACCAAGGTATGGCTGTATTTATTTTATGGTTTTATATTCTCATTTTACTCTGTGAACCTATACCCTGAGACCTGCGGGTATGGGGTGGTATATAAATTCAATAAATATTTAATAATTAAATAATATATTGAAGAGCAAGAAAAGAGGACAGCCTGAGGCACTGCCAGCCCAAGCTGGGAAAAGAGGTGTGCAGGGTCACCATTGCCATGCCCCTTTCCCCAGCTCGGGCTGGCAGGGGTGATGGCGGGCAGAGCAGCCCAATCCCAATCCTGAGCCACCTGAGCCCGAGCCCCCCAACAACTCCCCCCCCCAACCTGGACATTTCCTTTAAAATGTAAAAAATTGCCCAGATAGGCATGTTTGTCCCCATAAAGAGGACATGTCTGGGTTTCCCCAGACATATGGCAACCCTGAATTGTGGTGAAAGATGATCCTGAAAATACTGGCAAAGCCTTGTATGGTACAGCATGGAAAAGAGAACTAGAATAAAGGACTGAAGGGGCTGCATTAGTGAGGTTGTTAGAGCTGTTTAAATAAGCACTCTTAGACATTAAGAGTTAGGGGTCCTCCAAGATGGGTGTTTTATTGTGTGGGTATCCTACATGTTCCTTCTGCAATTTCAGCAGCAGTGGATTTACCCGGTATTCTGCTTTATTTGGTGCTGTGATGCTGCCCCAGTGCTACCCTAATGTTGCGTGCCAACACAGCCTCTGAGCAGTGCAAGATACCAGGGGTCCCAGGCACTTACCCAGGACTCAGTTTCCTTGGAGGCTCAGTGGAGACTATGGTGTCTTTATGATATATGGTTTATATCAACCTGAGCCTAAGATGGAGAGGCTCACAGCATTAACGCCCCAGAAGGCCTTCCTTCTTCCAGTTACAGCCTTTGAATCAAGAAGAAATCAGACATGGCTCTCTCTCTGTGACTTCTGCCAACTTCCAGCCCAGCTCTCTCACACAACTCTGACCTTTTCCTTTCTCATTACCAGCCAGGCGAGGGAGGAGGCCCACCCTCATTTGCCCTCTGGCACAGAGCAACCACAAGGTACATAGGTGGCAACTATGACCCTTGCTTGGTTAATTCAACAATGGAATCCTCCATTAGGTTTTAACCCTTGCAGACTAACTCCCAAACTCACAAGGCTGAGGGACTAGGCAAGATATCCTTACCTGCCAGAGCACTGCCTAACCTGTGAGCAGCACCTCTGTCTAACTAGGACATAGTTGTTTGTATTCAGGATAGATGAGAATTCAAAGAAGAGGAAATGTGCTTAAATATGATCCTGGAGATCATATTATATATTATAGCTTTGAAAGTGAAAGTAGAACCAGGACTGAAGATAGTTTGCTAGGGCTGCTGTACAGCCACTTTAAGACAATTTGTTGAGTGCAGCCTAATCTCTGGGTGGTCTGTGCTCCCCCTAGGTTCAGTTTCCTTGGAGTGAAGTTCAGTGGAGACTGTGAGGTCTTTCAGATAGATGGTTTTATTTACACGTTTATATACAACCTGAGCATAGGCTGGAGGGGCATGCAGTATTAATACTTCAATAGATCTTTTTAGGTTCCCATGCTATGAGTTATGTCCAGCATAGAGCAAGACAAGTACCTGTGTCTCCACTCCCCAGCATCAGCCAACCCACCCCCACCCACCCTCCTCCGTCTGTTGTTCTTCATCCTAGAATGATGTGGCATCCAACCAGGTTAAGTGGGGAAAGGTCCCTTTGTCTCTATAGCAACCTCTTCGGACATGTAAATGGGAGTACTTAACTGTAAGTGGCCAGCTAAGACCATTATCTTACAAAGAAGCTTGTCTGGTTCAATATTCTACTAGATTCTAAACATCACTGAATACAGAACCACAGGCCTGGAAGGGACCCATGGATACAATCCAGACTGAACCCCCAAACTTATAACAATATGATTTCCACTATCCAAGAACAGGAAGTAGAGCATCGCTGTAGCAGGTGGAAAAGTGAAGATGAGTGATGGATGGGGAAATAGAGACACAGCAGCTGTTCGGCATTCAGTCTCAGGCTGGTCCTTGGTAACAACATCCCGTTCATCCAGCACTCCCCCCACCCCAGAACAGGATGCTAATGCAACATGGCTGACTTTGTAACAACATGACCTCATGGAAAGGGAAGAAATGAGAAATGTTGTGGTTAAGGACAGGAAAGGATTTCTCCACCAAGGCTATTTCAAAACCAATTTTTAGGCGCATTTAACTTTGTGTTCTATAGCTTTTAGCCCAATATTGATCAATGGGGAATGGAGGCTTATTTTGGGATGATTTGTGGTGCACAGCCCTGTCTTGTCTTGTGCTCTTGTGCGTGTGCATTTTTCAAGGGCTTTTTGCTTGTTCACTGGGATCCTTCAGAAGGAAGAGACAAAAGAGTAGTGGCATTTTAAGACAACATAACAAAAACTTATGCGGGCATAGCCTATTCCATCAGAAGCATAAAGGAGACTGAGGATGTTGATTGATAGTTCATGACTGATAGTTCAAGGTATTGGTTGAGGCCAAGGCACCTGAAAAATCATATCACCCCTTATATACCCAATTGATCACTCTGCTCTGCAGATGATGGCTTCCTTGCGGGTACCATCTTATGGGGGGTCTCTTCTCTGCTGTCTTTTCAATGCCTACTTCCTCTTCCTCTTTCAATAAGCCTTCTAAGTAGAGATTTTTGGTTGTTTAACTGTTGTGTGTTTGCTGCCCTGGACTCCTTTGGGAGGAAGGGTGGGATATAATGATACTGAGTTGTGCCTCCTGCCCATAACTGAAGGTTTTGTGGAGGCGCCATAACCTCAGTGTGTGAGCATTGCATGCAGAAGGTCCCAGGTGCAGTCCCTTGCACCTGCAGTTAGAAGCTCAATGTAGGTAGGAGCTGATGTGAAAGGCTCTTCTCTGCCCAAGACCTTGGAGAGCTTCTGTCATTCAGGGTGGAAGTGGGCAATACTGGGCTAAATGGATCAATAAGGTTTAGGATCAGGGACTTAAATGAGCTACCTTCCCACTGCTCTTCACTTCCCTCTATAGCACAGGCAGAAACTGCCTTCTTGACTGTTGGACCACCTAGTGGTCTCATCTGCTCAATCATTTGGAGCCTGGATGTCTGGGCTGATTCAGCTGCAATTCAACACCAAAACTCAGAGATGAACAGTAAGGTGGACTCTTTATTCAGAGAGACAAACCCCAACAGAGAAACTCCACAGTAAGGACTAGCCCCAGTTGCCAGAACTGAAGATCTTAGCCTCCTCCTAAGGTAGGGCTATCATACATCAACAGCTTCTGGGTCTTCCTAAAAATAGCTCAACAGCTTTCAGGGTGTCTTGGTTTCTACTTTTAGAAATGTGGCATCCCTATCCTAAGGCTCCTCCCCAGTTGGCTGACTTCCCAACAGTGGTGGAGGGGCTCTCTGTGCCTTTTGTTCTGCTACATGTAATGCCCTCCTTGTTCCTGGGGACAGAGGAGGAGGGGAGAAGGGAGCAGTGGAATGGCAGGTGCTTGGGGATCTGTTGCAGCCTCAGCCTCAGTCTCACTTAAACCTGTTGCTTGTTTAGCCTCCATCTCATCTGCTCCCCCTGCTTCTTCTTTTTCTGACTTGTCTCCTGCATCCCACCAGCAGTCTCCTGGCTTGGAGCCTTCCCATTTTGATGCTTCCCTGGGGGGTTCCCTGGCTGTAGCCTCCCACCATTCCTCCTCCTCTAGCCGGTACCTGACACTGTCTTCGCGTGCAGGGGAAGTCCCTAACTCACTGAGGGTTTGAGACCCATCAACTCCCCTCACCTGGTTTAGCCCGCCAGCTGAAGCCGTTCCTGGGGTGTGGCTGCTACTGCTGCTGCTGCAGGCTGACAGTTTCTAAGAGCTGTAGTGACTGAAGGCAGACAAACTACTCCAGAAGGTGCACAACGTGCTCCCCACCAGAGGTACTACCCCTCCCCTCACACCCTTGAGTCATCCATGAAGGACAGAGAGTGGAGAGATGAACATGTATAGAAACCAGCCTCCCTTAGGAAAGCAAAGTTTACATTAATCACTCCACCCACTTTTACTTGTGGCCCCTCCCACCATGGGCACATGGCCCCTGGAAGGCTTCCCAGAGGAGAATCTGGCCCTTAAGACTGAAAAAGATTTCCCAACTCCAAACTAGTGACTGCCATTGATGGCTCCAGCTGGATGCTGAAATCTCCCTCCAAGCTCCTTCTCAGATCCATGTTCCCTTTCAACAACTGGCTTCCTCCTACAGGCCAAACAGTCCCCTCAGTACAAGGACCCATTGTTTCTCCAGGTGCATTTTCAGCAGCCTCCCATGTGACTGCAAGTGATATCATTTTCCCATCCTCAAATTTTGCCCCACCCCCGGCAGCCTAAAATTCTCATCAGATTATATCTTCAAAGGAAATAAGACATCTTCAGTTGAGCAAGACCTGGTATTTCCCCCTCTTCTGATAGCTCTGAATATTCAGCTGAAGAGAAAAATGCCCACGGTCCTTTAAAAATTTCCAGTGTATTCATAGGAACATCACCTGTCTTGGAAAAAAGGAAGGAACAAATGTCTCAAATGCAAGCCCTTTTATCTAGAATTGCTAACTCCATTTAATATCATTCATTACCCAGTGTTGTTGCACTGTATTCTGTGTTTCTCCATGCTTGATTTGTGGCGTTTATTTTTCATTTTGGCAACAAAAGCCAACTGCCATGTCATCCTGCCCAGTGTGGACTGGTAAAGTGTGGTTGGGGTGTTCTGGGGCTTCTGTACCTTGAACTATTAATTTCTTGTTTGCATGTTGAAATATACTCGGAGTCAGGTGTGAATTTCATGCTCTTTATTCAGCTCATAGTAGTGAGGAATGCAGTTTCCCCAAAACGTCTGCTTTATATACACTATTTACACAATGGGCCCCACGTGATTGGCTAATTCCAGGATACTCCTGTATGCCAATCAGGTTGCGGATTCACATCCACCTAAAGCTGGATTGGGTGGCTCCTGCGGACCAATCAGACAGCTGCATTCTGGATCCTATTGTTCTAGGACCAATCAGACTGCTGCATTCTGAATCCTATTGTTCTAGGACAAATCAGACTGCTGCATTTTGGATCCTATTCAACTCAGTACATAACACATGTTCTACCCCTGCTGCTGCTCCCTGTTCAGTTCAGCTGGGGGATTAATTATGCATTGTCATTTGATTTGTCAGGGTCTGTTCCATACATGCAGGGTGGAGAAAGAAGTGTCAATTACTGTTTTCTTTTGTGAGCTGTTGGGTGTGTGTGTGTGGAGATAATGAAAAGAAACACATTAAAGCAGCTCTGTGTGCATGGAGAACAGAAACCAAGTAGTTAAGGGGCAGTTCATCAAATAATCTTCCTAGTTGTGCAGAATGAGAAGAACTGGGGAGCTGCAAGGATAAAACTACTAATTAATGTTACGCCTAACTGGTTTGAGTGAAGGGCTTCTCAGAAGCTAGGGCATGTCATAAAATACAGCAATGTACAAAAGCGGGTGGACAGTGGACATTAACATCAGTAAAAATAATTAAAATGTCCGGGTGCTCAAGAAATGTTTAAATGATAGCAGAGACCTGTTGGTATAAAAAGGTACTCAAGAGATGCCTGAATATCAGTATTTCATTATAGATCAGCCTTCTCACTGATCTAGATTCTAGATTATTGCTATCACCTCAGACTGCTTGGATCACTATCCCCTAGGCTAGGCCATCTGTGGAGGGGAGGCGCGGACAGCAGCAAGAGCTGCCCCAGGAATGCAACCCCATTGCTGAAACTGAGCCAGGAGGAGCAAGACTTGGTGGGTTGGGTAGGCATTCTGGTCTCTGAAGGGAGGTGTGTGTCTCTCTTTGTGTGTGTGTCTGTGTAACCTTCTACTTCACATGGGTACTGGAACTGAAGAAGCATGCTCCCCTCTCCCCACAAGACCTCTATGAGCAGAGCATCACTGCACAATCTCCTCCTGAGCATGCATCCAGACAACCTGTTTAATGAGCATTCATCTTGATTTGTTTGCAGACAGATCAGAAGATGGCTGCACGCCACACACCATACATTTAAAGCTCACTCACCCCTCCCCCACCCAAAAAAGAACCAGGGGAACTGTAGCTTGTTAAGGGTTCTGGGATTTGTAGGGTTCTTTTGAGGGCAGATGCTTTAAATATATGGTGTGCAAGCAGCTAACATTGGCTATTTAACAAGCATTCATCCTTACTACTTTGCAAAGAGATTCAGCAATAGCTGCACACCCACCATACATTTAAAGCCATTACCCCCCCCCCAAAAAAAAATCCTGAATCCTGGGAACTGTAGTTTGTTAAGGGTGCTGGGATTTGTAGCTCTGTGGGGGGGGCAAATTACAGTTCCCACGATTCTTTCATTTTTTAGGGGTTGCTTCAAGTGTGATGGTGTGTACCCAGCTAACATCGGCTATTTGATGAGCATTCATCTTGATTTGTTTGCATTACTGCCCTGGACTGAAATCAAGTCTGTCCCCTCCCCCCCACCACAACAAACAAATTAGGAACAGCTTAAGCGCTCCAACTGGAGCAAAGCTGGTCTGAGAAACAACACATCAAACAGTAGTGTTTTATAACAAAGTTCAGGAGACACATTGTGCATCATGTGAACATGGATTTACAAAACCCAGCACTGGAAATGAAGTGAGCGCATAACAAGGAGTGCGAACCCCACCTGAATAGGATGAGCATTAAATGCTACTCCATATCTGAATGGACTACTTGCAATATTAAGCCCCTGTCTGGGACCCAAACATATATTTTCATCCATCCCTTTATTTAATGCAGCTGCCAGAGAGTGGCAAACAATAGCAGAGGTGTGCTGAAAACTGTAAAAGGGTTTTTAATTAAAAAATGACATGGCAGACAGTATTTCCTCCTCCTTAATTTGCTTCTCTGAGCAGTCTCTCTCTCTCTCTTTCTCTCTCTCTCTCTGTCACACACACACACACACACACCAAAACAAGTTCAAACGAATGTGATATTTGACTGCAGGATTTCAGCTGGATTTGATGTAGGAACTTTAGAATATTAGAGTCTTAAAGCGGCTTATGCCAATGAAAAACCAAAGAAATATGAAGGCGGGGAAATTGAATTAAAGTTAAAAATGTCCAAGCCATCATAGATTACTGTTCAAATACCTTCCCTTCAAGTTTTGCAAATAAAAATAAAAGAATGTGGGAGGCAACTAAAAGAAGGTGGGAGGCAGCATTCACAAGTTTCTCCAGTGGTTTGACTTCACCCGTGAAGGTGCCCTACATTGTCTCTCAAGACAGACAGATGACAACAACAATAAATTTCATCCAAAATAGATGGAATTTATTTTGTAAATTTATCAGTCAATAGGGCATGAGACTCTTAATCTGAGTGTTGTGGGTTTGAGCCCCACGTTGGGCAAAAGATTCCTGCATTGCAGGAGGTTGGACTGGATGATCCTTGTGGTCCTTTCCAACTCTATGATTCCAAGTTCAGGTCAGGCTTTTAACTTTGTATATAGCTGATTATGTTTTTGTTCTCTAGCTAGCCATGCCTGGATATGTCAGTAGCAGAATTCTGGGTTTTAAATTCTGAATTGGTAGGTGAATTCACATACATTTTGCTGCAATTCCTATGCAGCCTTCCTTCCATGCATTGCTGTTTTGTTTCCTTGGCTGGGTGGTAAATGTGGGATGTAAACACAGAGCAGTCAAAACATACCATTGCTAGAGTGGACATGAAGGGTATCTCAGTCCTCCAGCCAAAGCTTCCTGTTTACCTGGACTGAGATAACTTCCTGTGTAACTAGAGGTGGGTGTGGTCTCACCTGTATACAAAACTCTTGAGACCAGATGCCATCTCTCTTCTTTTGGATTCGTCTCTTCAAGGAAGAACACCTTGGCTTCCAGCCAAGAGAGGCCTGGTGAAGCCTGCTCCCTTATGGAGATAGCGTCACTCATGTGAAGCTACATTTATCTAAGCTAGCCTGCCTTCTGAGACTGTACTGTAACTCAGGATGAAAACTGTGAGTAAACTCTTTTTATACTTTTAAAGAGCACTGTGTTGTGTCTTTACTTTTAAGAGGGAAGAAGGGGAATATAAAAGGAATATATATGTTATTCTGAGGCTTTAGCAAGCCTGTGCAACCGTTTCTGCTGTGCTTTAGAAAGGGAATGCAACTCTGCTACGTTTGGAGCTTGTTAACACAAGCTGGGATAGGATATCTTAATCAATATATCCTCATCCTAAACATTCCCACAGTAAAGGTGTTGTATTTTTGTGTTTCCATAAATGTGAATGACTATTTGGTTTTTGCCTTGGTATCCTGCAGCATTAAGACTACAAAATTCCTAGAGCAGAGCAACTGCGAAGAAATACAACATCCGCCATCGCTGGTAGGCAACGATAGCCCTCTCCTTCATGATTTTGTCTAATCTTCTAAAGCCATCCAAGTTGGTAGCTGTCATGGCCTCCTGTTGGAGCGAGTTCCATAGTTCATCAATGCACTGTGTGAAGAAGTCCTTTATTTTAGCAGTGAGAACTTTATATACACAGGAGAGGAAAGAGAAAGGATTATCAACTCAGGAGGAATGACTTGTGAAACTGATGGACTATGCTGAAATGGCTAAATTAACTGCCAGATTAAGGGGACATAATGACAAAGTGTTTAAGGAAGGATGGAGACCACTGATGGATTATCTATCAAATGAAGTCGGGGGCAGGATTTGAAATATAAGCAGTGGGTTACTAAATATTTAATGGTAGTAGGGTTTAGATAATAAAAATAAGTGTGTTATAAAACAGCTAATAAAAAGGAGTAAAAAGCAAACATCAGGAAAGAAGGGGTGGGAAGAAACTTTGTATGCTTTAAAAAAATGTATATGATGATAAATGCTTTGAAATATTTTTGATCACACCCACACACACACACACACATACACCCACCCACTCACTTTCCTTTATCTCTCCTGAATCTTCCAACATTCACCTCCATATGCTTTTCAGTGTGGTCAGATGTCAGGAGCAGGTCAGGAACAGGACAGCAATAAATCACACATCATATTCAAGAAAACACGGTTGACTCAGGAGGCCAGGCCTATTGAGCACAGCAGGGGAGACACCTTGATCATGAAGTAGGTTTTCCTAGAGTGGGATAATAGGAGAGGCGCTCCTACAGGAAACCCAAATTTCCAGTATGCATGGGCTTGGCCAAGGGGGGGCAGCTGCCCCCCAATCAATACAAATCAAGGTTATGTCCCCCCAACAAAAACCTGCCCCCCCCCCCGCAACAAAAATCCTGGCTACGCTCATGCCAATATGTGCTTTAATCCCTCTTGCAAAATACTGACAGTCAAGAGACACAGATTGCAACCGGGGATTCTGGGTATGTTTTTCCAAGGATCCTTGGTCTCATTACAATACTTGCGAGAGAACATAAGAACAGCTTTGTTGGGTTAAACCAGGGATCCAACTAGTTCAACTTTCTGTTTCTCAGTGAACACAGTGTTCCCTCTCTCTCCATCTCTTCTTTTTAGCCCTACAGCTGCAGAGATATGTAAGAGAATATTAAATCAAGAAATTATCAAGGATAAGAAATAAGGAAGCAGGTCTGAAATATGGAACTACAACATGGAACTAAGATACTGAGTTACAATTTTGGTTTTCCACCTCATAGCCAGTTCCTGTCTTGGCCCCCAGCCAAGTCTAAAAATAAGTCTTTCTAGCCTGGCAAAGGCCGCAGACTTCAATGCACAGGGCAGAATGGAGTTCTGCTTGTGCAGCAGGCAGGGCTTCACTTTCCTCTCCCACCCACTCCACCCTGCATGCACAGCCTCAAAATCTGCTGGTGTAGGGTGGGCAGCAGGAGAGGAAAGTGAAATTCCATTGCATAAGCAGAAGCCCAGTTGGGCAGCCCTGGATTCTGCCCACTGACCGGGGGACTAAATCAAAACCACCAAATAAACATGCATAGGATCTCCCAAGCGAAGGCACTGCTAGGGCTGAATGCTGCAACACAGCTGCTGACAGGAGGGAGACACTGTCAGCATATACCGGTATAACACCTGTGGTCAGAGATCTGGCTGCCAATTTGTTACTGTTAGTACAGTGGTGCCCCGCTAGACAAAAATAATTCATTCTACGAGTGTCTTCGTAGAGCGATTTTTTCGTCTAGCAAAGCGGCAATGCAGCGCGGAGGTTTTCACGCCGAAAAAAAAATCGTCTTGCGAGGCAGCCCCATTGACTTTTTCGTCTTGCGGGGCAGCCTTCCGCTAGCGAATGCCGTTCGTCTAGCGAGTTTTTCGTCTAGCGAGGCATTCGTCTAGCGGGGCACCACTGTATATAGAACCATTAATGACTTGGAACCCATCATCTTTCCCCATATACTATATCCACTCAACCACTTCAATCTGCAGAACTGGCACCATCACAGGTGCCACATAATACTCGTCCTGCAGAAATTTATCTTTTAATGTGGTGGCACTTACACTTTGGAACTCCTTGCCTTTTGATATCAGCCAGGCATCTTTGCTGTACTGAGATCACTCTGGGTGGCCTGGTCTGCAGCAATCTGGGGCTGTTTTTACCCAGCTTGGGCAAAGCCCAGATTTTCCCCAAATCAGCTTGATTCAGTTTGCATACCCTCCAAGTGTCCCTATTTTCCAGGGACAGAATTACAGAAGCCGTCCAAGTTTCTGATTTGATCCCAGAATGTCTCAGTTTCCCCTTTTTCCTTCCCTCCACTTCAAGGAGAACAGTTAAGTGTGCATGCACGTGAAAGCTCATACCAAGAACAAACTTAGTTAGTCTCTAAGGTGCTACTGGAAGGATTTTTTTAATTTTTTATTTTGTTTTGACTATGGCAGACCAACATGGCTACCTACCTGTAATTAAAAGTTGTGTGAAACAGAGTCCTGTTTATACTGAAAATAAAATTCCTGCACCAAATTAAGGAGCTGGTGTGAAGGAAATGGTGAAGCCAGCATACGAAGCCCTTCCTATAATTTTGAAGGAAAATGCCACCAATCCACTTTTAATTCTTTAATTCTTTTTTAATTCTTGCAATGCTTCAGAAGCATTTTTAGGGAAATATGTGAAATGCTTTATTGCAAATGGAGCTTTACACTGTGTGATGAGAAGTAAGTCCCACTTACTCCCAAGTACCAGGGCAAGGACTGTGCAGCCTTATGCTGCATTCCTAAGCATTTTTACTCAGAACTGAGTCCCACTGAGTTCAACAGGATTTACTCTCTGGTATGTTCCTGATCAACATCACAGTTTCCATTACTACTACTACTATTTTCCACCTGGGACTCAAGGCAGCTTACAGTTAAAATTTTATTTAATTCCATTTTATCTGTTGAGGGTGTTGCACACAATCCCTTCCCTTGCACACTTTTTCTTTACAACAATCCTGTGAGGTGTGATAGGCCAGGCTGAGAGGTTGTAGTTGGCTCAAGGTGACAGATGTATATATGACGTCTATGTGTTGGAGGATATGGTTCTGGACCCAATGCACAGCCCTAGTTTTTATATTTTAAAAGGGGGAAGCAGGCATGTTTCTCAGTTGCTGAAACCCAGCCTTCACAAACCTGGTGCCCTCCAGATATTTTGGAGTACAATTCCCATTAGCTAGTACTGGCTGGAGCTAATTGAACTTGCAGTCCAATATGGTATCAAGCGTGGGGACTGGTGGAAGTGATGCTACAAAATGGCTGTGTTTTCTGGGGTTGATGGGAGTTGTAGTTCAAAACATCTGGAGGACACAAGGTTGTTTGAGAGCAGAGGTTTCCAAACTGCGTGTCACGACACGTTAGCATGTCAGCTGCAGTGTGTAGGTATGTTGTGCAAATGCTCCCCACCCTTCTCCCGAAGCTGGAAAGAGTTTAGTTTAACCTCCGGTTTGCTAGTAAAACTGAATTACCGTGTCACGAAATGATGCATGTCCAAAAAGTGTGTCACAAACATGAAATATTTGGAAAGCTCTGAGCTCTGATTTTAGAGCTTCCATTTCCCTGTGACTTCCTTTAATCCATGGAGTTACCTGCCAACATCATGCATTAAAGCAAACATTTCCAAGTTTGTTCACAATTGGGCACATCAGCATTCATGGGATTTATTAAATGTCTCTTGAGAGAATCAATAAAATGGAGAAGCTTACGGTCTACCCCCAACCCCAGCTGCTTGAGGGACTTCCCTGTGAGCTGATGTGACTCAACCAACTTCCTTATCAGGCCAGGGAAGCTGTGGGTGAGGAAGGGGGACTGTCCAGAAGAATCCTCATTGGCAGCTGTTTGGTTATGAATCCAGGGCAGAAAACAGTGCGGTCCCAGTGTAGACATCATAGACAAGAGGCAAAGGAACCATAACATTTTCTGGTTTTGCCTTGGCAAGTTTTGCAAAAAGTCAAGGCAAACCTGAAGATTAATAGCAAGAAGGATGGCTGGAACCCAGCCAGATGGGTGGGGTACAAATAATAAAATTATTATTATTATTATTAAGACACAATGAGTAGCTAATTATGTACAACCTCTCTCTTTTGTGTGGTGTGTGTGATTTTCTAAAATTACTTCATTTAGATTAAGTAAAATAAACGCAATGTGGGGTGAAGCATAAAGAAATACTCATAATGTTATAGCAGGTTGAAAGCAGCATAAGGTTGAATGCAGACCCTCCAAGTGTTCCTATTTTCCAGGGACAGTACTGGATTTACAGAAGTTGTCCCCATTTCTGATTTGATCCTAGAATGTCCCGCTTTTCCTTAGGACATCCCTATTTTCATTGGAGAAATGTTAGAGGGTATGGAGTTATCTGACCCCCAAGCCATCTGAAGGCAGCCCTGTATAGGAAAAAAAATATTTAATGTTTTATTATCTTTTTATATATGTTGGAAGATACCCAGAGTGACTGGGGGAACCCAGTAAAATGGTCAGGGTATAAATAATAATAATGTTATTATTATTATTAATTATTATTATTATTATTATTATTATTATTATTATTTAGGATGCCCCTATTTTCATTGGAGAAATGTTGGAGGGTATATTGAACGTTATCATTAAACCTATTGCACCAAAATATCACTAACCCCCTACCCTGCCCCAAATTTTACATTAATCTGTTATGCTGGTTGATATGTATTCTTTTGTAATAAGTTAAGTTAATCATCGTTACTATAGACCAGGTTTCCTTAATCCATTTGTCTACAGTAAGAAATATGCACCACCCCCTCCAAAAAGAATTTAAAATGTAAAATCTCTCTCTTTTTATTGCTCAGTTATATAGGCTGTGTACACATCAGGGCTGGCCCACCCAAGAGGCAAAGTGAGACAACATGCTCAGGTGGCAAGACCCACAGGGGCGGCAGATCCCAATGTACATCTTTATTCCCTACCCTGTTCTCTTTTTTTGGAATATATTTTATTGGAATTTATAAAGAGAGATACAGAAATTATTATCTTTTTCGTCCAGACCGAAAAATTAATCTTGATAAAATAAATTTTAAAGATCCAGAGGAAAAGAAAGAAAAAGGGAGGGGAGAGAGAGAGAGAGAGAGAGAGAGAGAGAGAGAGAGAGAGAGAGAGAGAGAGAGAATTAAGAGAGAGAAAGAGAGAAGGAGAATTAAAAGAGAGAGAGAAATAGAGTTAAAAATGAAGGAAGTTAGAAAAACTAACTAGTAACCTGAAACTGACACGGGGACAAACGGAAGAAGACACCTTCATCCCGGTACACACACAGCCCAACAAGACAATGACAAAAATCTACCAACAACATACAAATCAATATGGCTAACCTGACCAAAAACACCCACCTACCCCACTCACACAGGAAACCAAAGATCACCACAGCCAACCACAAATGCACAATCACGCCCCACGCCAACCCCGACCTCTCTCACCGCCAAAGGAGCACAAGCAAACAACAGAGAACCTACACAGACAACGCTGACACCAAACCCTACTCATATTAAGTAAGACAGAAACATCCCCACCCCACCCATCTCCCCATCCCACCCACCTCTCTCCCCCTTCTATCCCTAATGTCTCAACAACAACAACCAATTTGTAAAAATGTTATATGGAAAAATACGAGAGACATTGCATTACCTTTGTAAATCAAGAAAATCTTTAATAAAAATATATAAAAAACAAACAAACAAACCCACAGGCAGTTAAATGCAATAAAATAAAATGAAGGAACTTCCGATTCTTCATCTGTCAACAATATATAAAACTCTTCAGCTCATCCACTCTAATATAACACCCAGTACAACTACTTTCTGTAAACCAACATTGTCTTCAGCCTTAGAGGGAGGAGAGTATCAGTTAAAAGAATTTAAGGAATTATCATGAAAATTAACAACAAGGATACAATATCATTATTTGAACGAAGTATTTAAGAAAGAGAATACGAGGGTTTGGGGAACAAATATCACAACTGGAGAGAGCATTGTTGGAATGTAATGTAAAAGTGCTGTCTAAAATGTGTAAGATATTATTGGAATGGGAGACAAAGGATGAGCAAGTGAAATCCGCAATGATACATTGGGCAATAGCTATTGGTCATAATATAGACATGGAAGCATGGGAACAATTGTGAAATAAGGATATAAAATTTGCAGCATGCTATGGTTTAAGAGAAAATTATATGAAAATGATATATTGTTGGTATCTAACACCGAGTAAACTGGCAAAAATGTATAAATCTAAATCAATGAAGTGTTGGAAATGCAAAGAAAAAGGTTTTTTTATCGTATGTGGTGGTCTTGTTAAAGGTTATAGCTTACTGGGAAATTATAATGAATTGAAAAGGATGTTTAAAATAATCTTTGTAAAAAACAAACAAACCCAGAAGCTTTTCTTTATGGAATTATAGGGACAGAACTACCTAAAGTGTATAGAAATTTATTTATGTATTCAACTACAGCAGCAAGAATGTCACTCGCACCAAAATGGAAAGAAGTTCCTGGAAAGGAAGAATGGATACAAATGGAATATGCAGAAATGGCGAAAGAATAATAATAAATCAAGATAACAAACTTTTTATAAAAGAATAGAAATGGTTTATTGAGTATTTACAAACAAACTGTAAACAGATAGGAACTTTGGCACGATTATTGTAATAACCTGCAGTTTCACTCCTCACAGAGTGGAAAATAGGGGCACTTGGAGGGTCTTCAGTCTCCTGATATTGAGGTCAAGCTGACCAACTGGAAATTGCCTGGATCCTATTTTTTTTCTCCATTTTGAAGATGGGGACTAAACTTGGCTAATTACCGTTAGCCAGTGAAAATTGTAAGAGGCAAGGTCCAGCTCATTCCCAGAACAAGTTTCTGCTGCTTCTTTTTATCTAGCAAGACCCTTGTGGCTGGGAATGTGTGTGTGTGTGTGTCTGCTGAAAAGTGCCGTTAATCTTTGTCTTTCTTCGCAACTCCTTTTCAAGCATCTAAAGCTCAGCTTAAGCAATGCTGTCTGAGAGCAGTGCAACCTCAGCTGCAAAAGCCACATCCTGCAGTTTCCGTTCCTCATCTCTCTTTAATCACCTTTTAAGTACATTTCTTGAGGCCCTGCAGGAAGGAGGGAGGGAGGGGCAACCCGGTGTATCAGAGTGTGGTCTGACAGTCACCACAGACTTATCAGCATCTCTTAATCACAAGTCACTCTTATCCAGTGGGAGGGATCAAATGGGTTCAAGGATCGCCCATCCATCCTCATTTCCAGATACAGGTGCAACAATCCTACTAACCTCTGCAAAGGAAGCATGGCTTTCCCAGGAACAAAAGATGGGGAAAGTGCTCAGCTGAGGACAACCATTAACTGCGATTTCTGAACAATGCAGCCCATGCTGTCTTTTCTTTTCTTTGTAAAGTTCAAAACCTGGATGACATGTTTCCTGAGCAGCCAGGATTTGTTCATTCCCCAAACAAAACATGCTGAAAAACATTATTACCTGTGCAGTGCTTTCAAGTACTGAAATCACTAATGCAGAAGCTGGGAACCCTTTTCAACTTGAGAGCCACATTCCGTTCCTGGCAACACTCAAGTTTCTACACACATTCTTTCACCTGCTCTCTATCTTCCCTCCAGGTGAAGCAAGAGGCATCCTCTGAGTTCAAGGACCCAATCCAGCCAGGCCAAAACACTCAAGGAGGGTTCAAAGCAGGGCCAATGAGTAGTGAGGCCTGAGAAGAGTCCTAGAACCAGATAATAAATAAAAATGAATGTGTTCAGCCTCTGGATCTGAAGTTCCACAACCTGCACAAAAGGCACATGCACCATCATTATTACTTATTAAATTTGCATACAACCCTTCATCCATTGATCCCAGGGCGCTTCACAACACAATAATGCAAGATTATCCCCCCGACACAGAATACATAATAGAAACATAAACAAACCAAGAACCCCCACCTCCCACAACACATTTAAAAGGATATCGGATGTTAATCAGCCAAAGGCCTGGTTGAAGAGGAACGCTTTGGCCTGACACCTAAAGGTGTATAATAAAGGTGCCAGGTGAGAATCCCTGGGGAGAGCATTCCACAAATGGGGAGCCACTACAGAGAAGGCCCCGTTCTCCTGTTGCCACCCTTTGGGCCTCTCATGGAGGAAGCACACAAAGAAAGGCCTCAGATGACTATCGCAGTGTCCACGTTGGTTCAAAATGAGAGAGGTAGTCCTTGAGGTATTGTGGTCCATGAGCCATTTAAAGCTTTAAATGTCAAAACCAGCACAGAAAATCTGGCCCGGAAACTAACTGGCAGCCAGTGCAGTCGGGCCAGGATCAATGTAATATTCTCGAACCCACTTGCTCCAGTGAGCAACCTGCACCAGCCAAAGTTTCCAAACCATCTTCATAGGAAGCCTAAGATCACTGACTGAGTTTATGGCAGAGGCAACACTTGAACTAGGGACTTCCTGCAGCTCACTCGGCTGTTTCACTCCACCAACAATCAGAGTGCAGTTATTAACAGATTGTGGGGGTGACCTTACATACACATATTACAGGTATGTCCAACAGGTAGATCGCAATCTACCGGTAGATCACTGGACACCTGTGGTAGATCACTGGTAGATCATTGGCTCCCCCCAAAGAAGCTGAACAACTGTGGCTCCCCTAAAAAAAAGCTCAACATTTTACCTCCTCCCTGAAAAAACTCAACCACTGTGACCCAACCCCCCCCCCCCAATGGGCCTTCCTCCTTCCTAAAAAAGCTCAACAACTTTGACCTGAACCCCAAAAAAGTGGGTAGATCACTGCCAGTTTTTAACTCTGTGAGTAGATCAGAGTCTCTTGAGCGTTGGCCACCCCTGAATAGATCAATGGTAGCTTCCTGGTGGGTTGTAGGAGAGCATCACCTGACAGAGGAATTATCTGCATGAACCATTTATTTGTTCTTAGCAAGTAGGAGATCTTTCTTTAATGGCATACCTGGGCACATCACAAATGTGCCTTCTCACATTGCAGGGAGATGAGTCAGCAAAACCAACAGCTGAAGAGCACTACAGAGGAGAGAGAGGCAGGCCTGAAGTTCCTGTCAATATTTTGGAGGAAAGCCCCATGCATCAGCCCTTCTGGGCAGCTGCCTAATAAGGTGATCACTGTCTCATGAAACATACACAGAACTGGAGGAGGAAGTTGGAGATGACACTCTTTCCCTTTTTCTCTTTAGCCACGTGCCTCAGTCAAGGCTCAGATTAATTCTACTATTAATCCTTTTATCCAGATTCCTTTTTCTTTCTCTGTCTCTTTTTCTGGAAAGGGAAGTTATCAGAAATTGTATCCATGGCACTCATTCAAAAATTCAAAAAATTTGGTTACGTTCAATGTCAGACAAAATGGTATCCATTTTTTTCCCTTCATTTTTCCAACTTGGCATATGTGTAACATTTTTATGTCAGCATCATTTGGGTAGGTTCTCTTTCTATACATTTGTTGGTTTACGTGGGCAATGAGAGAAGGTTGAGGGGCCCCTGGGGCATTGTTGTTTGCCTTTGATGGACTGCATTGAGATTCGTTTGCGTGTGTGGAAGAGAATCCAATGCACAATTAAAATGCCTAACTGCCTCAAAAGAAGCCTGGGAACAACCACATGCTATAGGTGTTGGGAATTGTATTTCTGTGGGGATTCTTTGGGGGGAGCCATGTGCTTTAGATGTGTGTTAAATGCTCTTTAAATGTACGGTGTGGATCCCAGTTTAAGCAATCGCCATGCAAATACAGTGGTACCTCTACTTATGATCTGTTTCACGGTGCTGTTAGCACCCCCAAAAGTCTGTAAGTAGAGTGTTGCTACTGTGCATGCGCGAAGCACACAGATTGCTTTTGCATGTGCGCGCGCAGCTAACCCAGAAGTAAACACTTCCGGGTTTGCCACGTTTGTAACCTGAAAAGCAACATGAGGCAAATGTAACACGAGGAGGTATGACTGTACCAACTCTTCCCACTGTTGGGCTCATTTCTCCATGCCTCTCAGTGAAGCGCAACAACGAGACACTTCTGCACATTCCCACCTCCCCTCTAGTGCTCCTCTCAGAATCACTTCCTTCCTGCGTTTATATTTCGCAGCAAATGTTGCTGGCTTGTTTGTGATGGGAAAATATGCACCAACACTATGCATTAAAGGTTTATTGATTTGATAATATGAGCCAGGAACACCACACCCACGAGTGAGCATGACTGAGGTCTTGCCCACTGGAATATTGTGACAAAGTGACTCATCTCCATCTACCTGCTCCCCCCGCAGCAAGAAAGAGGAGGCAAGCTAGCCTTGAGTGCAAAAACAAAAGAAGCATGTTGGGACTAAGACATTTTGAGGGAAGCCTCTGAAAAATGCCTTTGGATTGCTGCCTTTGGAGTAGGGGCAGGGAACCTCAGGGTTGGGGGGAGGACGTGTGTGTCATCGTGTCCCCCCCCCGGTCTGGCACTCAGAACTCTCTGCAGGCCACACCATTCACTGGCTTTGCTCCCCCCCACCCCAGTATATTTTGCCTGTCTGGAATGTGTTCTTGAACTCTGTTAATTCCTCTTTCCACTTGCTCTCTGTATCACTGAATACAAGCTCCATGAGGTCAAAGCCAAATTTCCTCAGATTTGTTTACACCTAGTTAACCAGGCCTACTTAGTTCAGCTTCCTGTTTCCCATAGTAGATAACCAGATACCTCTGGATCTGCATGACCCCCCCCCCCAATCTCTGCAAACAGGTCTAAGGGTAGCTGAACTAATGCAGACCCTCCAGGTGTCCCTATTTCCCAAGGATAATCCTACAAGGAGAGGGGGGAAAGGTGGTTGGGCCACTACTTTTATTTCTCATTCATATTTATATTCTGCATGCAAGGCTACTTAAAATTAATGATAAAACTAGTACTAAAACTAACCACCAGCAACTGTCTTTGGTATACAGCTCCCCACACCCCCAGGACTTTAAAACACACAGAGAGAAAGATCAAGGCCATATTTGATCTCTAGTTTTCTTTTCCAAGTGCCAGCCCTAGACTGGTGTCTCTGAGGCATTGCCAGATATTTCCTTGACAGCTAGATGCTGTTGCTGGAGCGTGAGGAATTTAAAAGAGGTTTAGACAAATTCAAGGAGAACTAGGTGATCGATGGTTACTGGCCACGATGGCCAGGTTTTCCCTCCACAGGGCTCAGGTCCTGCTTGCTGGCATAGTTGGCCACCATGAGAGTCTAGATGGGCAGTTTGGCTTGACCCAACAGGGCTTTCCCTGTGTTCCTATGACAGCTGCTGCTCTGCACCTAGGCGGGGAGGCACTTGTGTGTGTGGGGGGGGGGGAATCAGCTGTGGCCACTTGTTCCTCTTAATTGCATCCTTCCCCTTCTGCCATTTCTGTGCTAAGGTTTTATGTTCTCAAAGCAGCTGCTGACAAGGCAGCTCATTCCTCTCAGCATCTGGGAGGGTCTGTGTGAAATCATCAGCTGCTAATATCTGGGGCACAAGTGAAACTTTGCACAAAGCTGTTTGTTCCCAGAACACTCAGGAAGGACTTTAGCACATGGCTGAATGTTTCTCTACCTCAGATCTGAACAGGTGCCTTGCCACACCGCAGAACGCCAGACGCACTCCAAACACCCAACAGCAACAGCCACTCCATTGGAGCAACTGCAGAGGGGTGCCTGGACAGAGCCAACTGCACAGGGGAGGTGGGGGGGGGGACAATGCTACAAAGCATAACTGCTGCAACTGCCTCTCCCACCTCCACAAACTTTTGTCACATATGAGTTGCGTATCTTGTTTCAGTTAGATTGCTCTAATACTTTGCTCCCCCAACAGCTGGGAGCAACGTTTCTCGCAAAGCATCAACACTTGCCCCAGCCAGCAGCACACACTGCTAAGCTCTTTCTTGAATCTTGACAAAAGTAATTGGCTGCTGCAACTTGTGTCCAAACACTCATGCGAGCACATTGGCTCTGCAGGACCATGGACTGGATGCATAGAGAAGGAAATGCTACCTCAGAAAATTGTGATTGGCTGCAACTATACACCACATAAGCTGAAGCTGGGGAAGGGCTGCAACTCAGTGGCAGAGGGTCCCAGGTTCCATCTCCAATGGCATCTCCAGGTAGGGCTGGAAGAGAACCCTGCCTGAAGGCTTGTAGAAATGCTGCCAGTCAGGGCAGACCAGTGTTTTCCAAACTTATTGTTTCTGGGCTACAGTTCACATCATCCCTGACCACTGGTCCTGCTGGCCAGGGATGATGGGAGTTGTAGTCCAAAAACAGCTGGAGACCCAAGTCTGGAAAACACTGGTTGGTATAGACCAGGTCAAGGTGACATGATAGAAGTTTATGGAACTATGCATGACATGGAGAAAGTGAAAGGTTTGTCTCCTTCTCTCATAACATTAGACCTAGTGAACACCCAATGAATGTTGGAAGATTCAGGACAGATGTGTGTGGGGGGGGAGTGCTTATTCACACAGAACTGAACTAGGTGGGCCATTGGCCTGATCCAACAAGCTATTCTTATGTTCTTATGAGGTAGTTGGGCCAAAGGTATGACTCTGTGTAAGGCAACTTCCCATGTTCATTCATGGGTAGGCAAACTAAGGCCTGGGGTCCAGATGCGACCCAGTCGCCTTCTAAATCCAGCCTGCGGACGGTCCGGGAATTAGCATGTTTTTACATGAGTAGAATGTGTCCTTTTATTTAACATGCATCTCTGGGTTATTTGTGGGGCATAGGAATTTGTTAATTCCCCCCCCAAGGGAAAAGGCCCCCCCACAAGGTCTGAGGGACAGTGGACAGGCCCCCTGCTGAAAACGTTTGCTGACCCTGATATAAATAGATGATAGATAGAAAATACCTAATTACAAGTGCACAGAGTAAGAAAACACAAAGAAGAAGAAGAAGAAGAAGAAGAAGAAGAAGAAGAAGAAGAAGAAGAAGAAGAAATAATAGTACCAATGTGGGTGGGTGGGGGGAACCAGAACAACAAAAAATTGTAGACATTTTTTTAAAATTGAATTTATATACCGCTGTATAACCAGAGGTCTCAGGGCACTTCACAGAAAAGATCACAATATATAAAATAGAAACGATAATTCAATAACAACCCCCCCCCCAAGAGCCGCATTTTAAAAGGGTACAGGATGTTAATCAGGTCAACCAAAGGCCTGGTTAAAAAGGAACGTTTTTGCCTGGCGCCTAAAGGTATATAATGAAGGTGCCAGGTGAACTTCCCTGGGAAGAGCATTCTACAGACGGGGAGCCACTGCAGAGAAGGCCCCGTTCTTGTGTTGCCACCCTCTGGACCTCTTGAGGAGGAGGCACACATTACCAAAAAAAAATGTGTTATTGTAGTTAACCAGATCTTATCCTAATATAGTACCTTATTTATAAAAATGAATTCCAGCTATCATTGAATTTGTCCATAGCAAGTCTACATTTCTATGCAACTTTTTCACATGTAGCGAGCATGTACATATCTTCAATCTAATTGTTGAAGGGAGGTGCATTTTTATTTTTCCAGATCATCAATTCTTACAGGTACATTTTTGTTGAAATAAGGGTGCATAGAAAGGGGAAAGGCTGTGCTATGGGGTGGGAGAAAGCAAGTAGGGAGGGAGTTGGATGCTAGCGGATTCAGGGCCACCAATCCTTTTATTTTATTTTATGATGTAACATAAATCTGGCTGCTGTTATATAGAGATCTTTATTTGGATAATTTTTATAAAAGATTTTCCCCACTCGTGATACATTTGTTACAATTATTTTATGTCACTTCAGAGAAAAATTGTGCCTGACTGTCAAAACTCTTAAAAATCATGTTGCAGCCATTGACTGTTAGGCAGGAAGGAAACAAGTCACACTTGAGCTGGAATGAACATTTGCATCTGAGGTTTTGTATCTATGAAAGGGTTGATATGAATCACCCAGCCCCAACCTGCCTGTGACAGCCTCTAGCCTCTGTTTGCTTTGCAAATCAAGCTTGTTTTGCCATAAATTCCTCTGAATATCTTATTTTAGAAAAAGGAGCTAAAAGCACAGTCTTGTCTACAACTCAGCTCAGCTGGGTGGGATGGGATTTGATTGGTCCTCAATTCCTGTAAAGCAGAAAAGCACACAACTGCAGCTTGTGGAGGGTGGGGTGGGGGTATCTTATCACGGCATTGCAACATTTGTACACACACAGGACTGCCATTGTTGGCATCCGTCTGTCTTGCAAAACAATGGAGTGCACCTCTGGGGGCAAAGTCAAACTGCTGGATAATCACAGTGCCTGCTGTGCCTGCAGAGACCAGTAGGCTAACGCCTAACTTCTGCCTCCTCCATTGTCTTTGCTGTGTTAGCAGCACCAAAGTAACCTTCCTGGGGAACAAGCTAGGGAAGTGTGTCTGGAGGTCCTGGACTGCCCAGAGGACAACCCCCCCCTTCAGCCTCTCTAGTGTGGTCCAAAGGAAAGCAGAGCAAGACATTTGGCAGCAGGAGTTTTGGGAAGGAGGTGTACAAGGTGCCACCCAACTGTCTTAGGGTCTCCACTCTTGTGTAGAGTTCACTCCTTAGTCTTCTCGTCTTCTCTTCTCCTGAAGATGTCCTACACAGAGAGCAATAGCAAATTGATAAATGGGGCTGTGTTTGCATTTAGAGCACATGGATTCCTCAAAAGAATACTGGGAACTCTAGTTTGTTGAGTGTGCTGGGAATTTTAGCTCTGTGAGAGGTAAACTGGTCTGGGAGTGCTTCAGGATTTTATCTTTGTTTCCAGAGGCCCAGGTGGCCACAGTGGCTGGCACTAACTTCTACCAGCTTCAGCTACAGCTGTTTCTCGATCAGGATAGCCTGGCCACTGTTGTGCATGCACTGGTAACCACTGGCTGGATTACTATAATGCGCTTTACAGGGGGCTGCACTTGAGGTTGGTCTGGGAGCTGCAGCTGGTGCAAAATTTGGCAGCTCAACTGCTCACAAGTGCAGGATATTACCAGCATACATAGGTGCCATCTCCCTGGGGCCCTGGGTGCCCAGTCACCCACAGGTTTTCCCATTAAGGGGCTAAGCACCCACAGAATGTGGCAGAGGGTGCTTGGGCACTTTGCAGGGCATGTGCATGCCATGTCAGGCCGCTTCCGTGCCTTCCACCCTACCAGACCAGTAACACCAGTAACAATTGCTTTGAGAGGATATATCGTATGTGTTTGGTTAAGAAACAGGAAGTGAAAGGAACAATTTGCAAAACAACAATGAAATATTTTAAAAATGGAGGAAGTTGTAAGATGTTGAAAACTTGGCATGAGCCCAGAGCAGGGTCTTGAATTTCCTTGCATTGAAGCATCAGAGTTTTTGAAGCTGAGAAAATAATGTTCTCAGTCCTCAGCTAGTGAGTCATGGGTACCTTTGACGTGCACCTGCCATTCCAAAGTTTTGATGCAGGTAAAAATGGTCACAATCTAGGCGACACTGTGAAGTCACACTGGTTTGAACAGGAAAGAGTTAAGCATGCACTTAGCTCCCCACTGAAACTAAGGATTTGTGAAACTGCTTGCCTGGGGTTGGAATGAACCTGATATGTAAACACATAAAATAAAATGAAGCCAATTAATTAAAGTAAAATAGCTGGAACCCTTATACAATATTAAAACTGAGCCCTCAGAAAACTCCGAAACTGGCTTTCTGAAATAAGCATTGCAAAATAAGATCTGTTGCCGGTGCTTTTTTCTAAAATAAATAAATAAATAAATTAGGGGTACTCTGATTTTCCTACTCATATTGAAATACTGCCCCTCAACGAGGCCGAACTTAGATTCACAAAATGTTTAGGGGTATGCATTCCCCCCCCCCTGAAAAAAGCACTGTGTGTTGGTATGTCTGCAATGGAAAAGAGTCCTGCAGTTGATGAGCAGCCACCACAAATGGTTCCATGATGAACTAATTGATTAAACTTGTTAACTACTTGCTCCATAAAAGGTATCCCAGTGAATTGCAATTTATTTAAATCATAAGCATAAGTAAAAAATACATTCTAATATAAACACACTCCCACAAAAACATTTGCAGTTCATTTTTTTTAACCCATAGCAACCCATAGCCTAAGAGCAGCAGAAACAGCAAACAACATCACCACAGTCTATTAAACTTTATTCTGCATTCATTGTGATTTGCTTGCACAAAGTTGATGTGATGGTAAGACTATGTCATTTATTGTGATTCGATTACAATGCAGTTTTATGACAGTGAGTATTCATCCTGTGCTCATCCTGATTTTCTTGTGTGGTGTTTAAACATCTTCCCATTATTCATTCATCCCACAGTTCCCAGTGCATTTCTCCAACACTTTCCAAACTGCAAAAAGCACCCTCCCCAGTCAACTTGTTGTGCCAGGGGTGAGAGTATGCTTTAATCTATTATATATTTTGGAAAATGGATTGTCTGTCTGCCTGTCCCTCTGTTCCTTATGGGTTTGGACGCCTCTTGAGATATTGTTACCAAACTTGGCATAAGGGTCCCTGAGGTGGTGGTAGCGGTCTTTAGTTTGCCATTTGGGTGCCAGGCACCATTTTGAATCAAGATGGTGTACCAAAACATCACTTTGGTGTGACTTTGCTTGTTTTGTGGCATAGGTATGGCTGCCTCCCAAGGTATAATCACAAAACTTGTTACGAGGGTTCCCAAAGTGGGGGTGGTAGTCTCCATTGACATTAGGGTGCCAGGTGCCATTTGATTCAAAACGGTGAACCAAAATGAGACCTTGGCATGACTTCAACCAGCTTTCAGCCTGATGGGTCCAAACTCACAAATTGCACTGGCCATTTGAAAATCACAATATTTTTTGCTTTCTACAAATTCCCCAGGCAACACCAGGCACTCCCCATTCATCTACTCTAATTGCAAAAACCTAAAGCTTGAACCCAACCAAAAAACTACTGATAGTTCTGCAAGGCAGGGGAGACCAACAAGCAATGTCGTTCCACTTTGTGGTGTGGCAGGCAGGGCACCTGTGGCTGCTTCACTTTGCCTCATGGGTAGGCCAGCTCTGCTGGTCCAATGTCATACCAAAGCATTTTTTTGCCTCCAGTTTAGTTTCTGAACCCTATGTGTATGGGCAGGTCTATGCCATATGAAACCTGCCTGCTGTAATAGAATTGGCTCAGTTCAAGATGACATGCTTCTACCTTGCTTTGGTACCAACGTTTTGTTTTGTCTGGTGTTATGTTGTAACAGGGGTCAGCAACCTTATCCAGCCGTGGGCCGGTCCACCATCCCTCAGACCATGTGGTGGGCCAGACTATTTTTTTTGGGGGGGGGAAATGAACAAATTCCTATGCCCCACAAACAACCCAGAGATGCATTTTAAATACAGTAAAAGCACACATTCACATTCTACTCATGTAAAAACACCAGGCAAAACCCACAAATAACCCAGAGATGCATTTTAAATAAAAGGACGCATTCTACACATGTAAAAACATGCCGATTCCCAGACCGTCTGCGGGCCAGATTGAGAAGGCGATTGGGTTGCCTACCCGTGTGTTATAATATTGAAATGGCAGCATGGGAGAGGTTATGGAATGTAGTTTCCAGAGTACAAGTGGTCGCCCTGACTGATCCGAGCACCTTGTCCACATCCTTGAGCCTTAATAACTGAAACTCATCCAACATAACTAGTCCTGTGCTCTGGAAACCCCTTGAGATTCATCTGCTTTAACAGCAGTGTCAAGTTCCCAGGGGATGCAAATGACTTTGTCCTCAAAATGCTTTGCAAACAAGTCACAGTGAGCTGCCGTTGGTTCTGTTCTTTCAGGCCAGACTGTAAAAGGCCCTGTACTACCCAGAAAACACCCACAGTGCTCACATCCCATGTGCAGTGGTCATTTTAAAAATAAAAAATCAAGTTGAGCAGTCATGTGCATATCATGCATATCACACGCCACACATTCCCCTATAAACAGCTGCAAACGGCAAAAATGCACATTCACATCATCCCCATACGCATGAGAACATAGATACAGGAGACCTATAGGAAAAACTTCCTTGTGGCAGAAATACTTAAGGTGTGCTTAATTTTAAAATCATGCCGCATTTTAACATGCAATTGCATTTAGCATACAGTATATTGTTTGCAGCGCCTGATGATTCCCAAGGGGTCAGTCCGTGAAACTAACTCATCCCGGCTCAGCTCTCTCAGCTTCGGAGTCACCTCTAAGAGTTGAGCAACCACTGATTCTACCTGGGCGGGCAGCCCTCCCTCCAATCCCCGCCTCTGGAGAGTAACAGACATTCCTTGCCACCGAATCGCCTCCCGGATCGGCCTTGATGTGCGGGCGCTCGGCCCAATCCTTCCTCGGCTGAGGGGCGGACCTCGGCGCTTGAAGAGCGGGTGGGGGAGCGGGAGGGCCGAGCGATGCTCCTGGGCTGGGGTGGTGTCTAGGGAGCTGGGAAGCGCGCGCGGTGCCAGTCGGAGAGCAGAGCGCGAGCGAAAGAGGCATCCGGAGAGCGTAACGCACAACTGTGAGTGTCCCCGCGAGCGAGCGAGGCCGGGGGGGGGGGGGTCGCGGTCGGGGGCTCCTTTGGCGCTGCAACTTTCCCGCCGGCCGCTTCTGGCTGAACTTGGGGAGCTTTTCCGCCCTACCTCCTGCAAGCGAAACGCACGTGCCTTTATCAGTGGCGCCTGCCTCAGCTTGTGGGGGCTGCGCCCACCCTGCTTCCTTCGGGCCACTGGCCAAGAGGCCGGGCTGGGCAGCAAAAGCGAGGCCAGCTGGGAGGATGGCCTGCTGTAGGCGGGGGTGGGGTGCTCTCCGGACTCTTCCAGGGGGCTGCTGCAGGGCAGGGGGCTTGGGGCGCCAAGCGCTCTTGCTCCAAAGAGAAATTCTCCAAGGAAATGCCGCCAAAGCACTCTTGATCCTTGGGTTGGTTGGGGCAGCGGTCATGCTTTCCCCAGAAGGGAAAAATGCTCCTCAGTGAGAGGGAGAGACAGACTAGGACTGCTGCAAGATGCAACGGGGGCCCCTAAGCTCGATGGTTTTGAAAGGGCGCGTGGGTGTAAGAGAAATTAGGGCCGGAAGCGGGTGATAGGTCAGTCGCTGGCAATTATTTGTGGTGGCTGCGTGGGGCTTCCATGTTCAGGGGCAGTCTACCTCTGGATACTTTGACCAGATGGGCCCGTAGACCAAGTCAGCGCTTCCTGTGTCCTAACGCTTTTCCTCTGCAAGACTGCCGTTCGCAAGGGCTCTGGGAACATGCCGGGAGTGTCTGCACGTCCCTTTGCAAAAGGGCCTTTCAGACGTTACCAAACTTGTCGCACGTGCTTGAGGAAAAAAAGGGGGGCGTTGTTTCTTAGTTCCCATCTGTGCAATGGAAAACTAGTGTGGGTGCTTGTTGCTCCTGACCACTTCCATGTGGGTTGCATGTTCAATACTAAGTGCATGTGAAGCAGCATGAAGGGAGAGGTGCTCACTCGTCCCCCCCCCATTTCCCCCCAGGTTATCTGCTGTTCTTTCTGGGCACCCACGGCACACATTTCCACTAGCCGTGACAGGCCACCAGGCAGAGCTCTGAGCATTGCAGGCTCTTTGGGGGAGAACTGGTGCAGATGTGAGCACGCCTGCTCTTCTTGCCCTCCCCCTTTCTTCTGCAGCTGGCTCCTTGGCCCCACCCTTTGCAAGACCTGCATGGGTGGCTACTCATCTCACTCTTACAGCAGCAGGGTGGAGGCTACACTAAACTGAGAGTGGGAGAGAGCCTCTTGCAGCATCACATAGCTTAGCACACTGGACTCTTGCTTCTGATTCACTTGCTGCTGATTCTCAGGTGAGTGGAAAGTTACGAACTGCCCTGCTTCCAGCCATAGGCAGGTGGTGCCTCTGTCTTTCCAACCTGCTTGGTTCCACCACTGAGAAATGTAGGGCACAGGGCAAATACCGGCTGTAAGGTTAATTTCGGGGCCCTCTGTTCAACGGACATAAAAGCAGCTGACAACAGTTTGCATGTGGGCACGCAAAACTGCATGGCTGGCTGGCTGCATGTGACCTTCCGCCTGCTGCCATTCAAGGGGGGGTGGGGGTGAGCCACAGACCTTTTTGAGTGAATTGCAGACCTTTTGCATGTCCCAGTGACTGATTGGGCTGAGCTGCGTGACTCATTGACTTTTCCTGCGTTCACCAATCTTTGTGTATGAGACACATTCCAAAACTCGCCTTTCTTCTGCTTCTTCCCCCATCTCAACTTGCAAGTGGCTCCGTATTCCCTGGGGGAAGTGCTGAATGGGGAAGAGTATATTGCAATGCGCTCCGCAGCTTTTCCATTTCCAGGCTGTGCAGGGAGAGGCAGAGTGTCTGGCACAGACAAGAGCCTCCTCACCTTCCTCTTGCCTTCTTCAGCTTCAGCCAGAGCCTGGTTTGATTCTTGGGATCTCCCCTTCGCTCCCCTTCATGTGCCACACTTGATCAAAGGCTCTCACTCCCAAATAGACAGGTATGTCCCCCAGAGAAATGGATGTACTTCCTCTTGACTTGACTTACCTATCATTTCTAACGGGAAAGCCCCACTCTTTTGTGTGCCTTGGCATCAAAACACGTGTTGCTGTAATCCTCAAGCGGACAGCAGGTCTTTTCAACACACCTTGTTCCATGCTTTGGCCATGTACACACCATAGACTTAAAGCATATTTGAAGCACATCCCCCCTCCCCCGATCCCGGGAACCACAATTTAACCATTACGGAGCTGCGTTTTGCAGCTGCCTTTAAAAGAAAAAACACCTACACTTCACAGAATTCTGTCGGGGAAATAATGTGTCTCAAATGTGTGGTGTGAAAACAGCTGTAGCCTTACTATGCTGAAGTTTCTAATTTGTTGGTGTCACCCCAAGTTCGTTGCTGTTGTTATCTGAGATTAGCACACATTTATGACTGTTGTGAACTGGGTTGGTGGGGGGGGTGGATTTCAAAAGGGGCAGGGCCATGGAGGTACACAGAAGCTTGCTTTGGGGCTCAGGGACATATAAGACTTCACTTTAGAAACAAGCAATCAAGTTTTCTAATTGTATTGTGTTTTGAATTTCTGTGGTATTAAGGAACTAATTTCAGCATCAGGCCTGAGTTCTTTGTGATAATGGTCTCATCCACAGCATATCTTTAAAAAACTCATATTCCACTTTAGGTAAAAGGTAAAGGACCCCTGGATGGTTAAGTCCAGTCAATGGCAACTATGGGGTTGCGGCACTTTTCAGGCTGAGGGAGCCAGCGTTTGTCCACAGACAGCTTTCTGGGTCATGTGGCCAGCATGACTAAACCGCTTCTGGCGCAACGGGACACCGGGACAAGTGCCAGAGCGCACGGAAATGCCATTTATTCCACTAACAGTCATGGCTGCTCCCGAAAGAATCCCGAGAGCTGTAGTATGTTGAGGGGCACCAAGAGTTGTTAGGAGACCCCTCATGGAGCTACCTACACTTAGCACCATTAACACACTACAGTTCTCCTCTTCCTGTAGGGATGCATCAAACTTTTTGTGTTAATACTTGCGACTGTAACAATTTTTTTTTTAATAAGGTCAAATCTTAAATCTCTTGCTTTTTTGTATATAGCAAATCCATTAGAACATAAATGTCTTGCTGGATCCATCCAAACTAGTCCAGCGTCCTGTTCTCCAGCCAGATCCCTATGGGAAGCAAACATGGAGGACCTCAGAGCAACAGTAGTTCAAACAACAGTGGAGGGAGAACAAAGCCACTAAAGCGAGTGGCCATTGATAGCCTTCTCCTCCATGGATTTATTTAAATCCCCTTTTATAGCCATCCAGGTTGGTGGCCCTCACCGCTTCCTGTGGGAGGGAGTTCCACAGTTCTGGAGAAGGACTTCCTTTCATCTGTCCTGAATCTTCCAACATTCAGCTTCATGGGATGTCCACAAGTTCTAATGCTATGAGTGGGGGAGGAAAACTTCTTCTTTTGCACAAACCTCAACTTGATTTTCTTTGTTGCTCTTTCCCCCTCCTTTCCCCCCATCTACTCCTTCACAGGGTCCTATTTTACTATTACATCTTTGCCCCATACCCACATTCCTTGCTGGAAGGCACCACACACCTCATCAACCTTTTTTGGGGGTTGCTGGGGGACAGTTTGTGGCATAACCGAAGGATGCCCCCCCTCCTCCACAAAGCCAACCATGCCTTTGCCACCAGTAATTGGAGGAGGGGGTGTATATTCACTCCCGACAAATAACCTCCCACTAAACTGACACAGGAGGAGGAGAGGAAAGGAAGATTTAGCCTCCAGGCTGAAGCCTGGCTGCAGTGAAGATGCACACCCTGGGAATCCTCCTTGCACCCCTTTCCTCTCAAAGCACATGTGGCTCTTATTAAACTAAAGCACTCCTTTTTTTAAAAAAAAATATATAACTGAGAAGCCCTCACCCCAGCATGCTTTGTCTCAACTTCTTCCTCAAACTGGGGTTTTATGCTCCTGCCACGGGGCCCCTCATTTGGAGATAACTGCACTTCTGCCAGATAAAGTCTTCTCTGAATGGGCTGATTCATTAAGATGAATTGGCTTGCAATGGGTCTGGCTGCTCAAGGCTCCCTGGGGCAGTGACTCCAATAGATACTTGCTTTGTTGAGCTTTTACTGCTGCAAAGGGAAGCACTCCTGGGCATCAATGTGGTGACCCTTCTGATTTTCACTTAGCAGCTCAGAAGCATCATTGATTCATTATTATTTTTTGAGAACGGTAGTAGTGCCTTTTTATTGGAGAGAATGCGCAGTCACACCCTAGCTCCAAAATGACTATTCTATTAGCAAAGACAGATCTGTACGCTAGACAATTTCTCAGACTGGCGTCTCTGTCTCTCCACCCCGTCCCCCAGTTTTAAGAAGGCATTGAAAGCATTTCTGGCTTTCCTGTCAAATGCCAAAACTGGCACAGTTTCAAAGACATTATATGCTTAAGGTTAGATGCTGAGCTTGTGGTGAAGATGAAAACTAGTTCATTTCTGGCACTGAGCTAATGGTTGTATATCAAAACATTGAAATATAAAATTAAGCATTCTTTACATCAGGTTGAAAATTCCTCTGGGAAATTAGCTACCTGTGTTTTAGAACTTTCATTCTTTACTCTCCTCCACCCCATAGTATTATTTATAGATCCCCAAGCAAACACCACTGAATTACAAGGGCAAGCTGCTGTTATATCTTGCATAATCCCAGTGGAATGTGTGCAACCCAAAGTCAGCTTCCTGTTTTTTTGTGGACTTTTCTTCCTCTTTTCTGCAGATAAAGACTATAAAGTGCAACAGATGTCTCAGGTTTTTAACATTTTGGAGGCAAGAATCGGATCTATTTTCTAACATTTGAAATAACACACCGAGAGAATTGTCAGTATAAAAGCAGAGGCCACCATAGATATTAGGGCTGCAGAGAATTCAGTGCAGAGAAACTGTTAAAAGTTTCAGTACAGAGACTTTGCCTCAAGGAAAACATCATCAGAGAAACTCAAGCCTATAATCGTGGGCAAGGATGTGGAACCTGTGGCTCTTCAGATGTTGGGATTAAAAGGTAAAGGGACCCCTGACCATTAGGTCCAGTCATGGACAACTCTGGGGTTGCAGCGCTCATCTTGCTTTATTGGCTGTAGGAGCCGGCGTGCAGCTTCCGGACCATGTGGCCAGCATGACCAAGCTGCTTCTGGCGAACCAGAGCAGCACACGGAAACACCGTTTACCTTCCCACTGGAGCGGTACCTATTTATCTACTTGCACTTTGACGTATTTTGAACTGCTACGTTGGCAGGAGCAGGGACCGAGCAACGGGAGCTCACCCCGTTGCGGGGATTTGAACCACCGACCTTCTGATCAGCAAGCCCTAGGCTCTGTGGTTTAGACCGCAGCGCTACCCACGTCCCTCCATATTCACTCAGATTATTGGAACTGTAATGTTGGGATTACAATTTCAATAATCCTTGAGTCCTTTGTCTGAGGCAGTTGGGTGTTGGAGTCCAGTGACTTCTGGAGGGCCAAAGATTCCCCTATCCCTGATTTTGGGACTTCTATAGCTCTCTGTATGTCAAGACATAACTGGTTTCCTCTCTGTGCTCAGGGCATTAATCCATTCACTTGGTGGAGAGGCTTAGTCGGTACAGCATGGGACTTTTGGATCTTAGATGGATCTTTTAGAAGGAAGCCAGGGATGCCTGCTACTTGTAACAAAGCTTTTAGATTAAGTTTGGAGGCTGAAATCTTGTGCTCCATTCTCATGTATAAATTAAACTTGCAAATGGACACTGACAGGATTCTGCCCAATACTGCTTTGCTATTAACAGATGGAGGAGCCATTACTGCATTGAAGCATTGGTTTAGGAATGATTGCGCATAGCGAATGATGTACATAATTCCAAGGATGCTTGTAAGATTCCTACAGCAGTTCTATAGCCCCCTCTGCACTATACTTTTAAAGCAGGATCATGGCTTCCCACAAAGAATTCTGGGAGCTGTAGTTCATTGAGGGTGCTGAGAGTTATTAGGAGGCCCCTATTCCTCTTGCAGAGCTACAGTTTCCAGATAATTTTAATGATCAATCCTTTTTCCTAGGGAACTCAAGGAATTGTAGCTTTGTGAGGGGAGTAGGAGTCTCCTAACAACTCTCAGCACACTTAATAAACTACAACTCCCAGGATTCTTTGGGTGGGGGAAAGCCGTGGCTGCTTAAAGTGGGATGCTGCTGCTTTAAAGTTCAGCTAACCAGTGATTCGTAACTGAGGTATGGGTTGCAGGGCAGGCAGGCTGCATGGGAGCCCCATGTATGAAGACTGGGAGCTGAACATAGCATTTGAAATATGCCATCTCAGGTAGTTCTTATTTATTTATTAGATTTATATACCACCCTTTGTCGTAAGATCTCATGATGGTTGACAGAATAAAGCAGAGAATAAAAGCAAGTAAGTAATTAAAAGCAAAACAGCAAAACAATAGCCCCCTGCTTTCCTGCAGACACATTTGAAAGGCTGTAGAATACTAATAAGCCCAAGGCATGGTTGAAGAGGAATGTTTTTTCCTGGCACCTAAATATATATATAATAAAGGTGCCAGGTGAACTTCTCTGGGGAGAGCATTCCACAAATGGGGAGCCACCACAGAGAAGTCCTGTTCTCATGTTGCCACCCTCTGAAGCTCACGAGGAGGCACATGAAGAAGGCCCTCAGATGATGAACAGAGTCTGGGGTGGTTAATATTAGGAGAGATGGTCCTTCTGGACATAGTATAATGACTCTGAGAAATGCCTGGGCTTGGGGGCATCTTCTCTATGAGGAAATGTTGAAGTGTTCGGGACTTCTAGTTTAAAACGGAAGTGCTGGTAGGGATGTGACGCAGCAGGGATAGCCAACACAGTGGCCTCTAGGTGTTGCTGGACTACAACTTCCATCACCCCTCACCATTGTCCATCAGACCATTGAAGTCCCAACAGCAACTGGAGGGTACCATTTTGGTCAAACCTGTATAGGGGTTTTAAAAAATGATGCACAGTATGAAGAAATTCTGGGCAGGTGAAGCTTGTCTCTCATTCTGGAAATGGCAGAACTGGGAGAGAGGTGGATAGGGGATGTCTTCCAATTATATTAGTTGCCGGTTGATTTCAGAACGAGCAAAAGAAGGCATATGATGCATTCTTGCATTACACCGAAACCAGAGATGTGGCACTTTTGCACCAGCAGGGTGACTGCTATACCTAATGCATGCTCAGCCCAGGAGGGGGGGGGGAAATCCACACATTGTGCAAAATGGCGGAAGAATGACAAGCACACCCTTAGCATCCCTGGAAGCACCAGAAGAGCACTCCCTCCCACACACATCTGGGTCAGTGATCATACCCAAGGATGGTAGAAGGAAAGACAGAATGAATTTGCCACGGTGGGGAGCCACTTGCTACTGCATATTGCTATATACGGTGGTTGTCTTTTCTGTTTTTACTTCCAAAAGACAGAGAGCAAATGATAGGAAATGATCCTTTCCCAGAATTACTCGTGACTACTTGGTTAGGACTTCCTGTGCTTAGTTGAGTAAGTGTCATTGCAAAAAATATTTGTGCTATGCAGTTCCTCATGAGAGGATACTGTAATATGCAGCTAAGGCTGAAATCATTTTCCTGTCTTCTTAAGGAGTTTTTTTTTAAGAGAGCCTATGGAAAACTTGCAATTATAAAGAAGAGTCAACTTGTCCCATTAGTCAGTTATATGTCAGTGAGCGCCACTGACTTCTCTTTGCAGGGCACAACCACCTGACTTCAACATGAAATACCCCCTTGCAAAAATTTTGTGTTCTCTGCTCAGACCCACGCCATACATTTTGGAGCATATGGCTGGGAACGAGTTTACCCCCACAGGGCCACAGTTTCCAACAAATTACAGGTCCCAGGATTCTTTGGGGAAAGCCATGTGTTTTAAATGTTTGGTGTGGATGTGACCTCATTTGCTCCTGGGGTAAGTTGGGTGCTAGAGTTGCAGAACTGTAGAACCACCCAGCCCCCCCCCTCTCTCTCCCTCTTCTTCTTCTTCTTCTTCTTCTTCTTCTTCTTCTTCTTCTTCTTCTTCTTCTTCTTCTTCTCTCTCTCTCTCTCTCTCTGGAATTGTGAACGGAGCTGTCAGCCAAGGTGCAGGAAGTGCATATGTGCAGAGTTTTCATTTTGCTGCATTCTGGCTGTTGATTCAACTGAGCATTTAATTTCCTTTACAGGAGCCGAGGTGCTCATATGAAAGGGGATTATGCTACATTTCTTTCAACCTCCCTTCCTGTCGCCTCTGAAAGGCTCTGTCTGCTACTGTGGCAGCTTCCAGAAGCTCTGTGTCTGCGTTTGCACATGTGTGTTTGTGTGAATGTTCACATTGCAAACAGCTGTATAAAGAATCTGGAACTTCAGGCCACACTAGAATGACTGTGGTGTTAACAGTAATGTTGGTTCAAATCCTACCACCACCACTGCTGCCCCAAACTTTAAAGCTCACGTGCTTTGGGGAAAGGCAGTAACTTGGCCTGACCAGCTTCAAAGGGTTGTTGTGAGGCTATAATGTCACCGCAAGGTTGTAGTGCAAATTCAACCAATTAATTGGCACCAAAGCCTCTTATTTATCTATTTATTTGGAGCATTTTTTAACCCTGCTCATCTGCCAAAACTGTTCATACAGCAGCTTTAATGCAGCAAATTAAAATAAGACAGCCCCTTTTCGTATAACAGTCCCGTTGGGCAGATGGACACATTTACAAAGCTGTAGTGAGCACTTGACACAACTCATAGCCAGTTTTGTTGAGTATGATATAATGCTTCTTCCAAGCCTAATTTCACAGAGGGGAGGTGGCCCTTCGAATGTCAGGGAGGTGCTTGTTATTGACTCCTGCCAAAAGACATGGCACAAAAGGGAAAAGGGATGGGGAGAGAAAGGGGGGGCGAGGAACCCCAGGCACCAGTTTTTAAAGGAAAATAAGCAATTCTCACAACGTTACAGCTTACAGTTTTCTGCTTCCTTTCCAATGTATGTTTATTTCAGTGGGATCTGCAGGGCATTGTTAGAAAATAGCCGTTTTGCAACTGGCGCGGTCCAATTGCAGCCACATGGAGCTCTCTGGATGCCAGGTTGGCGACTGGGGAAAGCCAAATGCCACTTGGAGAAGGATGTGAAATATTTTCCTTGGAGCTTGAGTTTGTTTTATACTGGATTGTTTTATTTGATGTTTAAATGTTTTGCAAACCACTTTGAGATTTGTTCTTCAGAATATAAAGTGGCATAGAAGTGAAATGAGCAATAATAATAATAATAATACCCCACTGCAAAAAGCACCTGCGCATTCCATTGTTGCAACCGTACTATTTGGCGATTAGATGATATACCAGAGTATCTAACACTGATGCAGGGTAAACAGATGTAATAAATGAATCTTCTAAGAACTGCTTTGCTCAGTGAGTCTTGAAGGGCGAGGGGCACCTGTTCAAGTGTAACTTTTGCCCAACTCTGAAGTCCTTAGCACACATTGCGGGATGATGCTCAACATGCGCAGCAGTTGTCTGCCCATATGTTTCATAAATCCTCAGCTCCATAGGGTGAGTTAGCTCCCTGGCTTAACACGACATGAGGAGTTCTCTTCCCACCCGTCCCTTTTGAGCAAATGGCCCCAGAAGTTCTCCTCTTTCCCCTCCCCTCAGCAAATGTTGCAGACAGCTGCCTTGTGATATACATGTGTCAAGAACCCACAACATGTGCTACCCAGCAGCATATGCTAACTTGCATTCTTTCTACACCATCTCTGCAATAGTGTTCGCAAATGATTAATCTGGAAGACGTGAGGCTCTGAATTAGTAACTCGGAATGCTGCAGAACTCCAGGAACATTGGAGATGGCAAACTTAAAAAGATGTAAAGGCCCTTATCCACCGAGCCTGCGAATGAGTATTTTATGCAGGTAGAGAGTCTTGTTTCACTTTACCTTTAGCCTTCACATCCTTGAGAGGTAAAAGCTAAATCAGTGGCTACTGGCCACGATGGCTATGCTCTGTCTCCGTGGTTCGAGGTAGCATGATTCCCAATACCAGTTTCCCGACACCACAGGAGGGGAGAGGGCTCTTGTGCTCTGGTCCTGCTTGCAGGCTTCCCATAAAGGACACCTGCTTGGCCACTGTGAGAACAGGGTGCTGCAGTAGAGGGGCCTTTGGTCTGAATTCAGCAGGGCTGCTCTTATGTTCGAACTAGGGATGGGCGATAAAGGTTCTCAACATTGTGGTGTATCACCAGCTAAGCATCATGATGCTGCTGAAAAGGAAGAAGCACTGGTCCTGGCCCTGCGAGGCCCCATGGTGAAACTGCTACCACCCCTGCTGCTGCCAGCATGCGGAGGGAGGAGGAAGGGGCACTGGCCCCATGAGGCATCAGGCAAAGCCACTGCTGCTCCCGCCAGAGCAGGGAGGAAGGAGGCAGCAATGCCCGCTTGGCTGGAGAAGGAAGTCAAGGCGCCAGATGACTGGCAAGCGATATACCTACAATATACCTCTGGGTCAAAACGCCATCACGATCTGGCCCTCAATACATCGCCCAGGCCTAGTGCTTACTTGCCTCTGTGGAGTCAGGCTTCATTTGAATGTGCTTCACAGGAGTAATTCAGCTGTCAGAACAGGAATCATTCCACCTAACGTGCTTAAGACAAAAAATGTTCAGGAATGGAGAACTCTGAAACAACTCGCTGTGGGTTCCTGTCTTGTTGAAGGTTTGGTTTGCACACTGTTCAGGTGCTGCTGAATACTTTTAAAAAATGAGTTAGTCTGGGATGTAGCCGGTGAGAATTCTGGTGGGCCAGTTGCTTTTATGGGCTTTTTGAAAAGCTTACTCATAGCTGCTGGGCACAGTCCGCCAGGCACTTCCCCTGTGCAAGGCACATTTGCATGACCAGGAATTGCTTTAAATGGATTAAATCCCATGTGTCACTTGCTGTGTCTGAGTCATGAGCATTGCTGTCTGGTGACCTGGCTTCCTGATAGCATTCCTCGCTTTGTTATGTGTGGATAGTGAGGTCATTGGAGCAGAGGAAGCTGCTGTGTACCATGTTCAGGCCATTGGCTTGTCTAGCTGGCAGTGGCTTTCCAGGGTTTCAGGCATGGGCTCCTCCCATTCTCTGCCCTTCCTGGGTTGAATCCACGACCTTCACCACTTGAAGGTTGCTGATGGTCATGGTGGACCACTTTTCTCCCTGTTCTGCCAATTGCAGTGTGTTTTGCTAGATGCCAAATGATTCCACAGAATTCAGATGGTAATTCAATAAAACACAATGGAAGAAATAAAAGATTTTTTGGGGGGGGGTGAGGTTGGGAGAGAAATGTCTTGTTCTGGGGGCTTCGGTGCCCTGCATGGTAAAACCTTTGCTGCCCTTTGCCCCCAGCCTTCCTTTCCTCCTGCCCTCTTCCAGCAGCACTACTGCTATGTGGGCAAGTTTGGCATGTTCCACGGACATACTTGACCAGTGAGGTCCTGCTGCTTGTGAATTGGGTGGGGCTGATCGATTCCTGCTGGGCAGGGGGTTGGTCTGGATGGCCCTTGTGGTCTCTTCCAACTCTATGGTTCTATGATTCTATGATCCCACCAACAGGTAGGGGGCAGGGCAGCACCTTGGCTTACAAGCTAAGCATTCACCACTGGATTACAACTCCTGCATTCATTACCTGCAATTCCTGCATTGCAGGGGGTTAGAGTAGATGGCTATTTGGGTTGCTTCCAACCCTACTGTTCTATGATTCAAAATACAATTAAAAATCAGTATGAATTTTTAATGCAGACATGTGGTGGACTGTCTGAGTGAAACTCACAGACCATAGTTTGGGAGCCCCTGGTATATCACTTAACATTAGTGTACTCGTTATAAAGAAGTCTGTAAGAACAGAACTGCAGGTCATAATTTTAGAAACGGCAGTAAATAAAAATGCAAAATAAAACCACAGAGTTAACAATCCAGTATTGAAGAAACTCAGGAGGAGTGGGGGGATAGGTTTTCAAAATTAATTCATATATTGTGCACATGAATTGTGCTAAGCCTTTTGGGATCAAGCAAGAAATACAATTTAAAATAACAATAAAAAGGGGTGGTGATTTCTCACGGCTATGTAGGAGTGACAGTTTAAGCTTTCCACATGTCAGGATTGCTTTTCTTTGGCGGATGTAGTTTCCCCTTCTCCTGTCCATTTAGCATCAGCTGTTGGGTATCCCTGTGTTTCATTTCTCCAGGACGGAGAAACATCAGACTCTTGAGTAAACAAGGATAATTCCATTTGCATTTATGACTGCTACCTCATGTACAGATGTCTCCTGTCAATACATGGAAAATGTGACTCTGCAGGTGCACCTGTCAGATTTGGTTAATTTGCAACATGCAGCTTCGATATGTTGCACGGTGGGCAGAATACTGAACTCCTAAGCCATGTATTCAGTGAAGCACAAACCCTAAATTGAACCTGCTTGTTTGTCTGACTTGTTTGCATGCAAGTTCCTTCCTTAATTATGCCAGGTGGTTAATGCACCCAGGTATTGTATGCACAGAACTATGTACTATTGGTTTTAGAGGATTATGGATGAAAGTGAGTTTGCTTTCAATTCTGTTTCTGTTTGGAGCTCGGTAGAGGAAATAGCATCATCCCAGAGATGCAGTATATAAAATCTGTGGCAGGGCTTTAGACAAGTGTGAGGAAGCTGTGCTTTTTTCTGCTGCCTGTATATCAGTAGCTTATAAGGGAGGGCAAAAAGAGTGAGAAAAGAATCAAACAATTTACAGAAGCCGTTTTCTTTAGGCTCACTCTGGTGTCCACAGGAGACCAGATGAGTTACTATTTGCAGGCCTCCTGTATAAATGCATGGGAACATTATGTTTGCCCTGGTTTTAAATAAAATTAAATGCAGATTTTTCTTTTTGTTTCTCTTCTGTTTTGTAAAGTGCAGGCTTAAAACTGGAGGAGTGGTATGTGTCTGTATGTGTGGGTGGGTTTGAAAAGCAAGTACAGGATCCCCAAAAAACACAACAACCCACCATAGCTCATTCTGAAGTGCCTGCACTGCCCACCTTCCTTTAGCCAACAAATACAGAGGGCGAATGGATTTTCCTCCCAGTTGATTATCCTGCAGATGTTATTGTATTTTTAAAAACCTCAAAGAAGTGAGGTCACTTTCCCTAAATAACAGAAGATGTAGATCTATAAATAAAGGTCGCCAGACATTGGTCTTCTGAGAACATAATAGTTATTTTGGCCTCTGCTAGAGTCTGAGGCACACCCAGATTGCGTTATTGCAAAAAACCAAAAAACCCTTTCCCCATAAAGTAAGTAGCCATTTACACTGTTCTCCCATATCTGCAGAGGATTCTGAGCAGCATGGATTTTAACTTTTTTTTTAACTCCTGAAGAACATTTGGAGCTTCTAGACTGAGGTAACTCAAGAGCCACATTAAACATTAGCTGTTTCCAAGCCATTCTGCAAGCTTCCAGGTAATTTTGGCTAGCTAGTTATCAGCAGGTGTTCTCTGCTCTGATGTATTTTTCCTTTTTTATATTTTTGGAAGAGGGTATGCATAAATGGGAAGTTTAACACCCAACAAAGTGATCCCTGAATTGATAAGGTGGGTCATAAGGACTTTGCATTAGATTCCCCAGGAAGCTGGATGCCCAAAACACCCCAGAAGAGCCATCCTGGATAGACCTGCATGCTTTCCCCAGCTGTGGTCAACCAGAGATGACTTTGGAAAGCTTGGCAAGCAAGGCATATCCTCAGCATCTGGCAATCAGAGGCACCCTGATTTTGTTCCTGAGTTGCCAGAGGATGGGGGGATTAAAAATTGGAACTTGCAGCCAGATCCCAAGCAGAGACAAAATGATGAGTAGAGAGTGAAATCTTCTGTTCTTTTTCTTGGGAAAAAAATCTGGTATAAAATCCAGCAGTGCAGCAGCAATCCTCACTATTCAGACTGATAATTTATGTTTTTAGTGCTGTCTTCTGGGGGCTGTGTCTCTTAACCATGCTGAGACACTTACTGGAATTCACTGCTTTCCTTCTGAGAGATACCCAGGAGAAGAAAACCAGGTTCAAAACAAACAGTAGCTTTAAAAGGGGCTAGTGGATCATTTTATAAACGATTTCAGGAAAAGGAACTGGAAATGTTTCAGACCGTTTCCTCTTAGAATAGGCTACTCTGAATATTGGTGGTGGTGGGGAATCCAATGAGGAAGTTCCATGCCTGCATGTAGAGTCATAGAATTGTGGAGCTGGAAGGGACCCCGAGGGTCATCTAGTCCAACCCCCTGGAACTCAGGAATCCTGCCCATCATATATTCAGAAACTGATACATACATGCTCTGTTATCCTCTGCTTCCAAAGAAGTCAGCTTCTCATTATTAAAGTTGATGCTGCAATAATGGTTAAGGAAATAAGAACTTGTTTATACCATTTGTCCATTGAGTCCAGTGTTGTCTGCTCTGACTGGCAGCTTCTCTCCAGAGTTTTGGGCAGAGGGAACTTTTATAACCTGGAGATGCCAAGGGTTGAACCTGTGCTCAAGCCCTGAGCTACTGTCTCTACCCATGTGCCACAGGTTAGGATGTGTCTCAGTGGAAGCCTGGCTGCAGGGATAAAAAAGCCTGTTCATTTTTATCACCTACTTCTCAGAGACCTACCTAGCAATGAGGTGGTGACCTTCTTTGTACCATACCAGTTTAGACTGTGGGTGAAGGCTGGCTCCCTTATTTTGGGAGAGAGGAATTTCTAGATGTCAAAAAGTAGGAGAAGGATAGATTTAGCACCCTAATAGCTCTCATGCAGTACAGTGGATGCACGGGTTGCGATTGTGATCTGTGCGGGAGGCACATTTGCACCCCGCAGTGTTTGCAACCTGCAGCACCGCGTCTGCACATGCGCGGTTGCGATTCGGTGCTTCTGTGCATGCGCAAAGCACGATTTAGTGCTTCTGCACATGTGCGAGTGCCAAAACCTGGAAGTAACCCGTTCGGTGCGTCTGTAACCCGAAAATGTGCAACCCGCAGCAAGCACAACCCAATGTATGACTGTATATATATTTGCTCCAGACTGAAGCAATCTAGACCAGACAGAGGTTTTCCACCTCATATTATGTTTATGAGAACTGGGCTTTTGTTTTACTGTTTCTGATTTCCTAGTCCCAGCTGCTTTCCTTCTCCCTGATCATTCACTTGATTGATGGAACTGTCTAAACTTGTCAATTTCACTCTTAAGGTTTTAAAAAATAAAATTACTGGATGTGTTGAAAAGCAGGAAGTGCCCCCTTTCAAACATGTTATGTGGGAACTGCATTTGGTCAACTTTTGCAATATAAACTTCTTCCTGCATGAGATGCAGACATCTTTTGTCCTACAATCTTTTGCTGATATGGTTTCACTGTTGTGACTGGATATAAGAACGGAAGGAAATGGCCGGCAAATCTATACTATAATGCTCCAAAGGTCATTCCTATGCCAGTTCACTCTGGAAGAGTCGACTGTTTATTTTTCTACCTTGTTTTCCTTTGCTTGGGAGATCTTACTTTGAAGAGAGAGAGAGGTACCCATACACTTCTGCAAGCAAGTGGTGGGTACCTGCTCAGGCAGGTAGCCTCTTGTCTGCCTTTAGAAAGGTAAACACTCAGAACAAGAGCACAAAATCTGTCTTCTGCATAGCCTGTTAGAGAACGAGTCTGTTAATGCATTTACCAACTCCCTCCTTTGTTGCATAATTGCCCTCCTGTGGCAACTGTCCTGACTCATCCAGAGGCATAGCTGCTGCTGCTGCTGCTGCTGCCCATGGTTCTCTTGCTCAAGATGATTATAGTCATTTGCTTTCTGCTTAGCAATTTAATGAGGCTTTTCTGCCATCAGGTCATTTTCCTTCTTCAAACCCTTATTGAGATGTGTTGACTGTGTGTGACTCTTCACTTAGATGTTTTCCAATTTGGTTCTTTGGTGGGGAGAACCAACAAGATTGGGGGCTTTAATTCCACCTGTGATTACAGCTAGAATGTCCCCTCTTTCAATTATGGTTGGAATATATTATTTCTGGGTCCTGTTTTGGTGCCGTGGTTGGCACTGCTGCTGCCCTGGCTCTTGCAATGTAATCTTAAGATGTCTGTGCCAAAGACCAGTGGAAAGGAGGGGTGCTACTCAATGTCTTCCCACTGCAGGGATGCTTTGCAAAGGCCTTTGCCCACTCTGTGGCCTCCGGACATTTTGGACTACAACCTCCTGCGTTGGCTGGGGCGGATGAGAGTTGGAATCCAAAATGTGAAGTCTGCCAGGTTGGTGAAGTCTTCTGCACAGTATTCCACTCCTTTGTTTATATATTTCCTGCCTTTTTTCCTCCAAGGAGCTCAAGGTGGTGAGCAAGGTTCTCCCCTTCCCCACGAAAACCCTGTGAGGTAGGTTAATGAAGACATAAGATACAAAGAGTGCATGCAGAGCCGTCTCATCCATAGAAGCCGGTGGCGCGGTGCGCCAGGGCGCTGGGCGCCCCAGGGGCGCCCCCGCGAGCCCGCCGGCATACCGGGCTCCTCCTCCCCAACCCGCCCCCGCCCCCACGGGCAGGCGGGCACTCGCGCGCCGGCGGGCGGGCTGTAAGCCGCCCGCCCTCGCCTCCCAGAGCCCCAGCTGGAGCGGCGCGGGGCTTTGCGCGACCTTCCAGCACTCCAGCTGGGGCTCTGGGAGGCGAGGGCGGCTGGCTCGCGCTCCCGCGCGCAGCCGGCCGCCCGCCCGCCCGATGCAGCGCGAACTGCCCAGCAGCGCCACGCCGTCCAGCTGCGCGCGGAGCGCGAGCTGCGCGGGAGCGCGAGCCGGCCGCCCTCGCCTCCCATCCCGGAAGCACTGGAAGGGCGCGCAGAGCCCCGCGCCGCTCCAGCGCCACGCCCCTCACCCCCCGCTCGCCCACCCCCCTCCCAAGGGGCGGCAAGCGCGGGAGGGAGGCGGCGGAGAGGCGGCATGGCGGGGGCGCCGGAGGGATAGCCGCGCCAGGGCGGCAGATCCCCTTAAGACGGCTCTGAGTGCATGGGAAGAGCATGCCTAGCCCTGTGTGATAAAATATTGGCTCTGACCAGTCTGGGTTGAAATCACGACTCGGGTATTCCATGGGAAGCTGTCTTGTAATGGGTCATCTATTTGCTCATCTAATCCAGCATTGTGTACTCTGACTGGCAGTGGCTTCCCACTAACTGGCTTTTCTTTGTTTCAAAGTGTGGATGTGAAAGACTGTGAGGCTGCCTTCAGACCATGCATGCACTCCACCACTGAGCTAAACCCTTCCTTTGTATATCTGGATCCCCACTATTTCCCTGATCAACATCTGTGGGAAGGGCCAAAGCTCAGCAGTAGAGCATTGGTTTTGCATGTGGAAGGTCCCTGGTTCAATCCCCAGCATCTCCAGGGTGGAGGGGAGACCTCCTGTCTGAAACCCTGGAGAGCCTCTGCCAGTCAGTATAGACCAGTGGTGGTGAACCTATGGCATGTGTGCCAGAGGGGGCACTCAGAGCCCTCTCTCTGGGCATGCATGCCGTCGCCCCAGCACAGAGCCTTCAGAAGGTGAGGGCAGCACATTGAGTCCTCAGCTCAACTTGTGTCCAAGTAGAAGTGCTTTGGGTGGGGTGTCAGGGGTGGGTGTGTGCAAAATGGAGCCACAACCTCCAGGGTGCGTGTTTTCCCTTGAGGAGCCTTCGCTGTAGTTGGGGAGGGCGCAGCGCTATGCACATGCTCAGAAGCGCGCTGCCAAGAGTTCTGAGCCACCGTCTTCCTCCTCCTGCTGCTGCGACCAGGGGTCAGCAAACTTTTTCAGCAGGGGGCCGGTCCACTGTACCTCAGACCTTGTGGGGGGCCGGACTATAGGTCTCTGTTGTCACCCTGCTGCTGTGGGTGTCTTCTGTAGCAGTCTCTGAAGCAAAAGATAGGAGCTACTGGCACCACTTGAAAACAAGAAGTGTGTGCATTCTTCCTGCTTTTACTGCCACGGAGAGATGCAGAATTGTAGGCTAAAAGCATAATCTGAGCACAATGCAGACAAATGTCTCTCTTGGAGCCTCTAATAAGCTTCTACCCATTCATTTCCTGATGCTGACAAGCTGAACAAAGAAGGAGGCATGTTTTAAATTTAGCTCTGAGTCACTGACTTTCCTGCATCTCAGAACTCTGGGTAAGTGTATAGGCAGATTCCCTGTAATGAAAGCCAAATATACATCTGTTGCAGGTTTGCTGGACAGTCTTTCCTCACAAGCATTTTGCTTCTGTGTTACTGTTGGGCAGTTGGGGGAGAAAGGATCTGTCAGGATGAAGGTGGGCATTGGCTTCAGTGGGATTTGCGCTGCCTAAATTGCATGCCAGGTTGGGAGGCATAATTACTTCTGTGGCCTACTCTGAGCAGCCTGTCTGGTGCAGACACCCTCTTTGCATGATCATCGGTTGCTGGGTCACCGCGAGGGAAAGCCTGCTCCATGCAGCTCCCCGACCCCTGAGAAAGTGGCTGTGGGAATAAGCATCCTTCTTGTGATGTTCTTTGGCATCTTTGTCCCACTTTTGAGAAATGATTAAAAATTTCCTTTTTCTTCTTCGTGTTCTGTTTGGTTTCTTTGATCTTTTCCCTACTCGGAGGTTAATTATTGCACTTCTAATGCGCTTCGTTGCTTTCTTTTAGCTTTATCCTCCTTTGAGCCTGCAGTCAGAGATCTGTTCATTCTGTTTTTGTAAAGCTCATAGCATATGCTGGATACTTTACGAAGGCACCAATTGCTGCGCACAGGATTCAGTTTTCTGCACACTGGTTAGAGCTGGAGTGGCATGGGTCTCTTATCTCCCTTAGCAATAGCTAGGGATGTTAAGAAGGCAGTGGGGTTTTTTAAATTTTATTTCACGCTATTGGTTGCTTGCAACACTGTTTCTTTTCTGCTGCTTTTCATCTTCCATCAAATATTACGTTATTGGTCTTGCTGTCTGCTGCGGCAAAGTTACATAACTCACTTAAGTCATTACATGCATTTTGATGTTATGAATGTAATCATTTGCAGGCTGAAACCATGAATACCGCTTGTATTAACTTAATTGATTTCTGTTCCGGACATGGGATGAATAACTGAACACTGGCCGTTTCCATTCGTGTTTTTGCTTTCATTTAAATTCTCTGATATCCCTAGCAATATTGTGCAAGATTTTTCAGGAAGGCAAGGAGGCAAGCAAGATTGGTTCCCTGCTATGTTTGCCCAGCTAAGTTTGTCCTGTTGTGCTCCAGAACATGAAATGTCTGTGAAAATCTTCTTCCAGTTCTCTCTGCTCAGGGTGTGGCTGGGGAAATGACGAGGGAAATGGAAGCTGGCACCTTCCTAGGAACCCTGATTTCGTTTCCTGTGCTTCAGGGCCTCTTCTGTTGCCTGTGGAGGCGCTTCTAAAGGTTTTCTGTGCCGTTTCAACATACTGATGTGCATCCAAAGTTTATTTTTCTTCCACTGCATGATGGCAATGGGCTTGACCACACAGCTTGGAGAGAGGGCCACGTTCTTAATTTTGGAATCACAAATCTTCTTAAAAGCAGGTGTTCCTCAACATGGGAATATTATGAAGGGTGTTAATGAAGCCTTGCTCACCAGGTAATAAAACACTCCAGTCCTCTAAGCCCCCCCTAGTCTATGCTTGATTCCCAACAATTCTGAATAATTATTTTTATTCTGGAAAAGCCAAACAAGCATTGGGGAGTAATGTGCATTGCTAAAGGGGGTTCTTGCAATCTAAGAGGCTCCCACATTTCTCTTATGCTTATATTTCATTTTAAAAAGTTTCCTAGTTTAAAGCTGGAATATTCCTAGTTTAAAGTTGGAATTTTCAAGCCTAATATTCACAATCCTGGATTATCTGAGAACTGGTGTGTTGTTGTTTTTTGCAAAGGACACCCACCCACACCCAGCTCCTCTCTCAGGGCCAAACAGTGCATAATGCAAAAGAGCCATGGTTTTTATTTCCTTACATGCTTCGATCTTTATCAAAACAAAAAACAAGAATTATGTCTGGATCCTTATGCTTTAATTCAGCCTCAGAGAAGAGCAGCACTGGTTCATGAACCTTGGTTTGCTTTGAGCGTAGTTAGGCACCCTTCCTTGACCATGGTTTGTTTGGCCATCCTGTCCTGAAGCTCCCTAAGCTATAAAAGCATAAAGCAAGAGCTTCTGAAAAGCAAACCAAGTTTTGCAGAAACAAACCATGGCTTGTTAGATCATCTGTGGTTAATTTGAGGTTTGGCCTGACCAAAAGTATGACTAAAAGTTATGTGTGAACAAGGCCTTTTGTGTCTATTAGGTGGCCATAAAATGACAAATGCACGCGCATGTTTCACTGTGAGGAGACTGATATGGGCTTTGAAAGCTCTCTCTTAGCTTACCTGGTACGCATGTTGCTTGTCTCTTGCACGGTTGTAAGGGTAGAATTAGTCCCTCAAGGCTATTTAACCAGCCTATCATATGTTGTGCTTTTTCACTGAAGGGAGTAGGCCTGATGCAAAGTGGCAAGAAAAATGCAGAAGCCAGCAGTCCAGAACTCCTATCATGGAAGAGCCTGTTTGGTGTTGAGATGACATCGCAATGTTTTAAATGTACAGTTCCTTGCCACCTCTGCCTTTCTGATGGGGCTGGAGCCAAGTACAGGTGGAGCCAAGTGCAGCCAAATTAATAGTGTCCAGGCATATAAAATAGAGAAGCTCAACTGATTTGATCCCCTGTATTGCAGAGGTTTGGCTCCCTTCCAAGCCTGCAATTCTATGAGTCTATGATGTGACCAGCGATTTCCTTTTCCTTTGCAGCCAAAGGCCTGATAACAGAATTCCTTCTTGATACTTAGTCCCATGGGGTTCCTTCCACAAAGAAGGACTGGGATGGCATTAGCCTTCTCCAGTTTCTCCTTCTCCAGCTGTAGCCCCCTACCATATCACCTGCTGTTCTCAGGATCCCCCATCCCAATAATGGCATTTGGGGGTGGTGATTTGTAGTAGGAAAGGAGACAGGAACTCCCCATTACAATCTTTGTAATGCAATCTCTGCAAAAATCTTGGATCCAGACACACTTAGAACCTTGGCAAGTGTTTACCTCTCTGGAGAATTAGCTACTAGTAGCTAAATTTCTAGGTCATGGCTGAGGAAGGCCAGTCAGGAGGGTGACTCACTTTCCTGGCTCAAGGAGGACTCTTTCTTCCCTCCTGAGAAAAAAAGCAGCAGGGAAACATTTTGGCTAAATCTCTCCTTGGTCAGGACTACTCTTTTAACAATGTGAAATCTTTTCTTAGTAAAGCTGCATGTCATTAGCACTGGCAGAACAAAGGAACTCCCTTCCTTTTCTGGGATGGAGAAAAACCCCACAATTTTAATCTATGAAACAGAAGTTCTAACTCATTGCTTAGAAGTAGTTTATGCCTGAAAATGTACCTTTTTATTGTACTGAAGTTTTGGAACAATGTGCAGGGAAGCTGTGAATGATTCTTGGTTTGCTCTCTGCTTGCAGCTGAAAGCTTCTGTTTGATTCACAAATCAAATTTCAGAGAAGCCGCTGCCCCACCCTGCTGGGCCGGATCTGTGATCTGTCTGCCCTGGAGCTTAGAGGCAGGTGAGGAGAGCTACTTGCTGGGAGTTTTGCTGTGTAATGCAAAGTTTCTAGACAGTGGGGAGGGGGCTTTTAAACGGCTCAGGCTTCTGTCAGCATGCTCTCATTTGCTGGCAGGAAGTGTTGTGACTTGCTGCTTAGAATTACAATTCTAAGAGGAATGCTGGGCTTCCAGATTTAACTTTCTGGGCGTGGAAGAATGTTCCATATTTTGCTGTGGGGCTAAGTGAAGAAACAGATCTGCTATCCTCTGAAATCTGGACAGGGACGAGGTAAGGAGACTGAAACAATTTTGGGGATCCAAAGCGGGAAGTCTTGGCTAAGTTTTGCTGCAGTGTGGCAAAATGAATTCTTGAGGTTAAGCTGACTTGCAAGATTCCCCTCTCTTTTTACATTTAACTTCCTCTTTACCGCTGGTGTGTTAATCAGTCCTTTTGATAGAAACGTACAGGAGATGGAATCCAGTGGAGACAAACCTTAAGATTAGAGTTTTTCTTGTGAAAAAATAAGAGCAGGTTCGAGCAGTGCCTACGTTTTTGGACAGGCCACGATGGCGGACTAATAGTTCTGTAGTTCTGGTTTGCTTCTCCAAGAAAGCAATGAGTATAATGAGAGCAATGCTGGCCTGTCATTCTCCACCCAAAGTCATTTTTTCTAGATACAGTGGTACCTCGGGTTACAGACACTTCAGGTTACATACGCTTCAGGTTACAGACTCCGCTAACCCAGAAATAACGCTTCAGGTTAAGAACTTTGCTTCAGGATAAGAACAGAAATCGTGCTCTGGCGGCGCAACGGCAGCAGGAGGCCCCATTAGCTAAAGTGGCGCTTCAGGTTAAGAACGGACCCCCGGAACAAATTAAGTACGTAACCAGAGGTACCACTGGATAAGCCCAGGAAAAGCAAAGGAACTGTGTCCTTAAAAATGATTCCAAAACTCATAATACATTATTACAACAGAGCCAGTCAAAATAGTGAGGGTTTTTTTTTACTTCTCTCAGTGATTCTTCTGCACACACTTCTGCTTTTAGATCTGATAGTTAATTTTTGTGAAGTAGGAGAAGTGGGTTTTTTGGGGGGGCTTTTAGTGGGGTGGGACACTTCTTTGCAGAGAATGCTAAGTAAATATGTTTTGCTGACTTGATATGTGAAGCTACAATTTGGGTAATGAGAGGTATTTGCTGGGTTGCTCTAGACAGGAGTATATTGATGTTTTAAGTCGAGAATTAAGTTATCTAGTAATGAGATAAAGAAGACTGAACGCTGAAGAATTGATGCTTTTGAATGATGGTGCTGGAGGAGACTCTTGAGAGTCCCATGGACTACAAAAAGATCAAACTTATACATCCTTAAAGAAATCAGACCCGAGTGCTCACTGGAAGGACAGATCCTGAAGCTGAGGCTCCAGTACCTTGGCCACCTCATGAGAAGAGAAGACTCTCTAGAAAAGACCCTGATGTTGGGAAAGATGGAGGGCACAAGGAGAAGGGGACGACAGAGGATGAGATGGTTGGACAGTGTTCTCGAAGCGACTGGCACACATTTTCTCCAAATTGATTGTGAGCACCCCCCCCCCTTGTAGTTCAGCACCTCTTGCAGAATTTGAAAATCTCCTTCTCAAGGGATTTGGCAAGGGACACGGACACCTGCTCAGCCTTCAAAACATGCATATTGCATTGACCTGCAGCATGCAGACCATCCTTAGTGACCTCCCACATGTTCTAGACTGCGATTCCCATCATCCCTGGTCAGCAGGGCCATAGGATTTCATTGGTGCCTCTAGGCATGTGCCACAGACTCTGAGCTTTCTTTATTTTAAAGAGAAAGCAAGTCTAGCTCTCATAGAACATTATGAGACAAAATACGCAGGTACTTCCTGAGTGATTTCTGTGAAATGAGGGTGTGGTGTAGTCACGTTGTATATTTTTAATGGTACTGAGGAATGCGCCCTGTTGCTATCAGACAGAAGTAGCACCTCTCTCTCTCTCTCTGTGAAATCAATACCTTGTGATCTCCACAATTGGGACCAGTAGGACATAATGGAACAGTCTCCCTTGGGATGTTGTGGACTCTCCTTCCTTGCAGGTTTCTGAGCAGAGGTTGGGCACCCATCTGTCATGGATGCTTGAGCAGAGATTCCTGCATTGCAGGGGGTTGGACTGGATGACTCTTGGGGTCCCTTCCAACTCTACAATTCTATTGATTCTATGACTTCTCATGGTAAGGTTTGTGGAGGTGACTGTCTCTAATTTTGTGTTTTGCTGCACTCTCCACGGTGGCCACTTTGCCCTATGCAACAGTCATTTTGGGACTGGTGCCCCCTGTGTTCTCTCAAAATTCAAAATGTGCCCACTGGTACAAAAAGTTGGACAACTCCTTACTTATATTGTGTGATAACCCGAAAAAAGATTCTCTCTCCAAGCCAGCTTGATGGGCGGGGGGGGGGGGGTGTTAGGTGTGGTTCAGATGGCTATTTAGCCAAAATGGGTTTAGTATTTCACTGCCTCCCACTTAATCTGTCTTGCAAAGCAGGATATGTGAAATTGCAGGGTAAAATGAGAAGGACACCCCCTAGCCCAGTGTTTTTCAACCACTGTTCCGCGGCACACTAGTGTGCCGCGAGATGTTGCCTGGTGTGCCGTGGGAAAAAATTGTTTATTTGATTCCTATTCAAGAGAATTACTTTATATATAGTCAATATAGGCACAGAGTTAAATTTTTTAACATTTTCTAATGGTGGTGTGCCTCGTGATTTTTTTCATGAAACAAGTGTGCCTTTGCCCAAAAAAGGTTGAAAAACACTGCCCTAGCCTACTCTAAACCTTCAAGTTTTGTAAGTAATTTCTTTGTCATATTATTAACAAGGTTCACTAAAACAATATTAGAAAACATTTTAACAAAAGAGCTTAACTGTTAGCTGTGTTGTTGTTTTCTTCAAACAACAACACACAAACATCTTCGCAGTGACACGAGCTTAATAATAATAATAACAATAATGTAGAATTTTCACAAGTTTGCCGATAATGAAATCTCAATTCCATTTCACTCCCTCCCTCTGAAGACAAAAGAAGATTTCAGAATAGCCTGTGAGGCCTGAATTGCAGCTCAGTTCAGATAACGTTAGGCTTGGCCAGGGAGGGGCTGGCTCATGGCTCTAGTTCCAAACCATTTCAGAACATAAGCAGCAAAGAAAACAGCTGATAGCCTCTGTCTCCCATCCCACATTGAGGACTGGCAGTTTTAATCTGTTGCCAAGTTAATAAATAGTATATATATATAAATTATGCTGATTAGTTTTAGGAGTTCTCCTCCTACCAAATGGTCCAGAAAGCCCCAACCCCACTGTTTGTGTGCCTGCCTGCCTGCTTGCCTGCCTCTCTCTCTCTTTGAAGACTACTTGCGTTCGAGCATTAATTCCATCGTTCCCCAACCTGGTGCTGTTTTTTTGGGACTACAACTTCTATCAGCTAGCATAGCTCATGGGAGTTGTAGTCCGAAACAGCTGATCTATGGGCAGGGGTGGGGAACCTGAGGCCTAGGAGCCAAATGTAGTCATTTTGGGCTGGCCTCCTCAAGCCACTCCCCTCTCACGTGCTGCTCTGGGGCTTCCTCAAGATGCTGGGTTTTTTGCCTGGCTGGGGTGCATAATTGATCAGTGATAACCACTTTTGCTTGCCTGAGTGGAGAGAGGTGTGTGGAGCACATGTGTCTGTGTGGAGGGGGTCTTTTGCATGCCTGGAATCCGTAACTTGGCTCACTTTTGCCCCAGATGAGATGAGGCCCCCAGTCTAAAGAAGCTTCCTCCCCCTTGCTCTAGTCCGGTGTTTCCTAAACTTGGGTCCCCACAACTGTTTTTTGGACTACCAACATCCCTATCTAGCAGGACCAGTGGTCAGGGATGATGTGAACTGTAGTCACAAAACAGCTGGAGACCCAAGCTTGGGAAACACTGCCTGGGGCATTAGAAGATCCTTGATTGCAGAAACACTAATGGCTTGGTGTAGGTGTGCTGCTTTTTTCTTGCTAGGAATGCCTTTGCTGGCAGTTTGAATTTATTTTATTTCATTCCTGTTAGAATGTATTGTTTATGATCTGCATTGTTTGTGCCATCTCGTTCCTAACCTTTGTGGCCTAATGGCAGCCTCTGCCTGACTGCTTGAGAGCTGTGGTGACCTTGCTGAGTTTTATTTGTTTCTTTTCCTTGGGAGGTGGTGGACCCAGTGAAAGAACTGTTGAAAGATGCATGAAAGCTGCTGGCTTTCAGGTAGAGGAATGTGGGAAGGTTTCACTCCTCATACCTCTAAGGAGATTGAGTAAGTACTCTGCTCTGCCAGCTCCAAGAGGCCTTTATTCTATTTTTATTTTTTTTGGTAATCTCTGCTTGTTGCTGCTGCTAAACAGTTAGACGATATGAGAGCTTAACCTTTTTGAACCCGGATTCTTCCGAGTATAGGTCACTTGGAACAGAAAGTGACTGGGTTTCTTTTCTTCAAATTTTTGTTTGTATAACTTCCACAGTATGTGTGGAAAGGGCTTCGGGACAGAAAAATAAAACTCCACCCTGAAAAAGGCCCATGCAAACACAGAGGAAACAAAACCATCCTAAAGCAAAGCTACTATAAGGGAACAACAGCAACTAATAGTACTACGAGTAGTAATAAACCTTGATGGCATAAAGTGAGGAGGAATTAAAGAACCTTTTAATGAGGGTGAAAGAGGAGAGTGCAAAATATGGTCTGAAGCTCAACATCAAAAATAACTAAGATCATGGCCACTGGTCCCATCACCTCCTGGAAAATAGAAGGGGAAGAAATGGAGGCAGTGAGAGATTTTACTTTCTTGGGCTCCATGATCACTGCAGATGGTGACAGCAGTCACAAAATTAAAAGACGCCTGCTTCTTGGAAGAAAAGCAATGACAAACCTAGATAGCATCTTAAAAAGCAAAGACATCACCTTGCCGACAAAGGTCCTTATAGTTAAAGCTATGGTTTTCCCAGTAGTAATGTATGGAAGTGAGAACTGGACCATAAAGAAGGCTGATCGCCGAAGAATTGATGCTTTTGAATGATGGTGCTGGAGGAGACTCTTGAGAGTCCCATGGACTGCAAAAAGATCAAACTTATCCATCCCTAAAGAAATCAGCCCTGAGTGCTCACTGGAAGGACAGATCCTGAAGCTGAGGCTCCAATACTTTGGCCACCTCATGAGAAGAGAAGACTCCCTGGAAAAGACCCTGGTGTTGGGAAAGATGGAGGTGCACAAGGAGAAGGGGAGACAGAAGACGAGATGGCTGGACATTGTTCTGGAAGCGACTAGCATGAGTTTGGCCAAACTGCGGGAGGCAGTGGAGGATAGGGGTGCCTGGCGTGCTCTGGTCCATGGGGTCACGAAGAGTCGGACACGACTAAACAACAACAACAGTATTAATACAGCAACATCTGGAGGGCCAGAGTTCTCTTAAAAGATACATTGGGTAGATGTGAAAGGTATTAGCCTTCACATTTTTAGAAGTGTATATTTTAGTGTGGCAGAACTCACTCTTTGGGACTCGTTCCCTGTTGGCATCAGGCAAACACCTTCACTGTGTTCTTTTTAGTGAAAATATGTTTGTCTTACCAAGCCTATCCAGACATGTAGGAATTTGACATGCGTTTTAATCTGGTTTTTACCTTAGCATTGATTTTAATCATTTTTGAATGTTTTAAATTGTTTTTACCAACAAGGATCAATGGCTCATCTAGTCTAGCACTGTGTTCTGACAGTGGTCAAGAGCATGCCCTAATTGGAAGCACCCAAGCAGGACCTGAGTGCAACTCGATTCCCAGCCAGTGTTAGAAATTCAGGTATATGCCAGGCGCCACATGGCTCCTTAAACCAGGATGGCTTCTTAAGCCCAAACAGAATGCCTAGTTGCCATTTTGGGGTCAGACAGCTCAAAAGTCCTATTTTCCAATAGGACTTTTCAGTTTCTGAAATTCATTCCGAATGTGCAGATAAAATATAACAGATAGAATTCTACAGAATGTCTTGCTAGTGTGTGAAAAAAGTCAAGATCCTAGGATCCCCAGGCATGTCCCTCCTAATGGTAGAGACGTCAGGTGCCAATCCTGGCATCCAGGCATCTTCACTTGGTTGCAAGTGGCTACTAGCCAGGTGCAAAATTCACTTGTTGAATTTCAAATGCTGTATCCCAGCAACGGTTATTCAGAGACATATCGGTACCACCCTTGACGGTGGCAGGTTGCTGGCCATCACTACCTCCTGCAGGAAGCAGTTTCATTGTTTTAACTATGGAGTGGCATTCATCCTTCCTGCACTTGCACTGGGCTTTGAAGGACCTCCAGAGGGAAGTGCAACTGGGGGGGGGGATACTCCTAGATTCCATCTACACCTCCAAACTTGGGGTTGTGGGGAAGGGGGGGCACAGGATTGTCCCTGTGCTCACTGGGAGACATAACCTGTGCTCACTGGGAGACACCCCATTCCTGTGCATATCTAGTCATAAGCTGGTCCTGCAAAGCTCAATGGGGCTTGCCCCCCATGTTCTTAGGATGGCAGCAAGCATGATTTCATGGGGCCAAAACCCATTGGGACTTACTTCCAAGTGGACATACATGGGGCTGTGTTTAAGGGTGAGGGCAGGATATTGGTTACCAACCAAAATTTGTAGAACTCTGATATTTGTATAGGGCCTTATCTGTTCAAAGTGCTTCTCAATAGTCTTCATGAGAAAGATGTTGACCATTAATATCCCCATATTACAGATGTGTGTATCGGAGGTGGAGAGATAAGATCTCAGACAGAACACCCATAGCTGCCTAGTGAGCATCCAGACTGAAGTGTAGGAGGAGGTCACAGCACATACTTGGCATGCAGAAGGAAATGAAAACTTCCTGAGATCTTTGCTGTCAATGAAGACTTGCATCCAGTTCAGTGCTAATTAAGCATCCCGTCAGCATAATGATTTCTTCATGTGCAGTGGGACTTGCCCCCATGGCATGGATAGCACAGTTGGTTAGAGTATGGTACTAATGATGCCAAGGTTGCAGGTTTCATCCTCCTTTGGGGCAGCTGCATATTCCTGCATTTGCAGGGGGTTGGACTAAATAATCCTCAGGGTCCCTTCCAACTCTACGATTCCTCCTGCTTGCCTGTCTTCCCTCCTCCCCCTCCCAAACTGTTCTGGGGCTTCCCCCAACCTTCTAGATCATATTTGGGGAGAGTACAGGGTGCATGTTTGAGCATGGAGGGGGGATAGGGGGGAAATCTCATTGTGCATGTGAGAATCCTTGCACTGACAATGGTATGCTTACTTAGCACTGTTGGATACAAGCCCAGGGATGTTTCAGTTTAATGACCCCCTAGATGAACTAATTTCTAGAACCAGTATACCTGAAGGAGCGTCTCCACCCCCATTGTTCCGCCCGGACACTGAGGTCCAGCGCTGAGGGCCTTCTGGCGGTTCTCTCGCTGCGAGAAGCCAAGTTACAGGGAACCAGGCAGAGGGCCTTCTTGGTAGTGGCGCCCACCCTGTGGAACGCCCTCCCACCAGATGTCAAAGACTTTTAGAAGACATCTGAAGGCAGCCCTGTTTAGGGAAGCTTTTAATGTTTAACAGATTATTGTATTTTAATATTTCGTTGGAAGCCGCCCAGAGTGGCCCAGCCAGATGGGTGGGGTATACATAATAAATTATTATTATTATTATTATTATTATTATTATTATTATTATTAATTATTATTATTATTATTATTATTATTATTATTATTATTATTATTATTATTATTATTATTATTATTATTATAGATAAGAACATAAAACCAGGCCAATGGCCCACCTGGTCCAGCATCCATCCTGTTCTCACAGTGGCCAACCAGATGCAAATGGTAATAGAAATCCCCCAAGTGGGACTCCAGCACTGGGGTACCTCTCTTCCCTTCTGCAGCTTCCAGCAACTGGTACTCAAGAGGCATTGCTGCCTCCAGCTGTGAAGGTGGAGCATAGCCATTGTGGATAGTTGCCATCAATAGTTGTCTCCTCCATCAAAGTTGGTGGTTATTACTGCCTCCTGTGGGACTTGAGTTCCATAGTTTCATCCCCAAATGTTTTGGACTACAACTCCCATCCCAGACTGAAACTTCTGGGTGCTGTAGTCCAGAACCAAGCAAACTGCTGAGGTGCATTTGCAATGTGAAAGAAGGGAAGCTCCTTTTGCACTAGCTGTTGTGATCAACACAGGAGAAATTTCCATTACGCTTTGCTTCTGGTTAGAGGAAAGGACACCCTCAGCATAATTAATAGCATATTTCTCCATTAATGATTCATGTCTATTGTCTGTATGAAACCAGCCGGTAAGGCACAGGTGGGAAAATTAATTCAGATTCCTTGGTGTCACACCTGGCCCTTTTTGTGAGCCAGGCTCAAATGTTTAAGAACTAGCTAGAACTTCGTAAAATACTCATAATTCTGTATGCTAGTGTCAAATGGCCTAAAGAGAGAGGCTCGCCCTGTGCAGACAGACTCTTCCTCCCTGCTTGCTGTTTCGTGTAGCTCTGGCACAGCTTGAAATATCCACGGGTCATGGGCTGGCTTGTTTACAAGCAGTCATCTAATATACAATCCAATGGTGGCTACCCAAAGGGAAAATAAATAAACATGAGTTTAAACCAGATGTTGCAAGGCTCCTCCCCCAAGCACTGAGCATAGGATGGGCAACACCCAACACCCCTCTCTTGAGCACAGAAATTTAAGAAACACTATTAGCTTAAGCCCCGGTGTTAACTCTTTTCAATCAAAGAGATTACGGTACCCTGAATCATGCTGCAGGAAAGCCAAAATCCTTGCCTCTAGAGGTGGAACCATGATCTTAAGAACGTAGGAACACAACACCAAGACCCACCCAGCCCAGCACCCTTTTCCCACAGTGACCAAACCAGATGCCCCAATGGGAAGCCTGCAAGCAGGACCTGACTTTGTTTTGGGTTGGTGTGTGGTGTGTGCTGATGTTGGGGTGGCAGTGGCACTTTCTCTCACGTCCAACCTGGTGGCGTGAGCTCTCTCCCTCCTTCCCTGCCCTCCCTTTAGTTGCCTTTCGTAAGATCTATGCCTGCCTCTTGACCGACCAGGGTCTTGATGGCCACCTCTCCATCTCACTTCCTGTCACCTCTCCCCTTCCTGTAATACAAGAATACAGGACTTTGGGCCCTCAAATGTGATCCTCCAGAACTTACTGTCTAGCCCTGCTTTGCCCCACACTCGCTGCTTGAGGGCTTCTGCCCTGCAGGAAATGTGCTGTTGACTTCTGATAATGCCTCTTGCTTGACTGAGGGGGGGGGGGGAGAGAAGGAAGAAACTAGCCTACTAATGGCTAGAGCAGGGGTCAGCAACCTAAGGCCCATGGGCCAGAAGCCTGCGGAGGTTGTTTGACTGGCCCACGAGCCGCCACTGAGCTGCCAGCCCATGCACTGCACTAATCCGGTGCAGCACGACGCGGGAACTCGCTTCTGCAGCGCCGATAATCGTGTCTGTGTACGTGCAGACACCGAAAATCACGAGCGTGCACGCTCATGCGCGTGTGCAATCCAACCCACAGAGGGATCTTCGTGGGACCGATCCGGCCCAGGCAAGATAAACCTTGCTGACCCCTGGGCTAGAGTGTCTGGAACCTGGAAGACCAGGGTTCAAATCCTCACTCGGTCTTGAAGCTCACTGGGTAATCTCCAGCCAGTCACTGCCTCTCAGCCTAACCTGCCTCATAGGGTTGTTGTGGAGATTGAACAAGGAGGAGGAGATAGGCCACCATGATCTCCTTGGGTAGGTGGGGGAAGCAGGATAGAAATGCAATAATTAAATACAGGCAGTCTTACAGTTGTTGCTCCACCTGCTTCTGCCTCTGGCCCACTGGATGAAAAAGTCTCCAGATAGCTGCCGCAGGATGTGAGCAGAGGTGGCTTTAAGAGGGTCGGCCACAGCATATGAAGGAGCAAAGTGAAACGTGGGCATGCACATAGGGCACCGCCCATTGGGAGCATGCCTGTGAACATTAGTAGCTACTTCATGTGGAAATGAAAGTATGCCAGGGCTCTTTAACTATGACCTGCAAATGGCACACACACACACACACACACACACACACACAAGCATTTGACAGTAGCTGAAACATGGTGGCAGCCCATTCATCAGGTGAAACAGATCATGCTCTAGACCAGGCAGCTGTTGCCTTTTCCCTGCTCCCTTGTCTCCTAGGCAGGGCTGTGAGTCTGGCCTTAGTCAGCATGATCTAATTGTGCCGGCTTCTCCCACAGGATTGCCCTGCCAGCTGGGCGTTCCCTGGCCTCTCCCTGGCCTCATGGTTTACTCCCTTGTCATGGCATCTGATTGCATTCAGAAAGCAAAAGCCAACGCTTAACTAATTTGTGATTAATGCCTCCCTTGAGTGAACAAATAGCAACATTGTCATCGAGACACTGCGGCCACATTGGCCTGTCAGCAGTCTTTTGGGTGGGTTCCCTGTAAGCACGCTTGGAAGCAAGTTCCAAGTCTGTATAATTGTGTGGCTTTTTAAAAACTAGATAGTTGCAGGTTATGCCACAGCTGCTAGGATGCTGATTTCATAGTTTCTCAGACTGCACCAGATTTAATGGATGTTGGAAAGGTGTTAGCAGCAGCTAAACTTCTAGGCAACTCAGAGTAAAGTAGCCCACGATGGAGGTTCTTATGCTAAGGCAGCAGGACATGGTATGTTTTCTAGTCTGTTCTAATATAAGTATTGGGGAGGAATTGCAGCTGGAGCACTTACTCTGCATGCAGAAAGTTCAAAGGCTCCATTGTTGGGTGGTGGGCAAGAGCCTTCTCCAGGGTCTCTGGCAGAACATAAGAAGTGTGCTGCAGAATCAGGCCACAAGCCCATCTAGTCCAGCATCATGTTATCATAGTGACCAGCCAGAGAACAGCTGCCAGTCAAAGGAATCATAGAACTGTAGAGTTGGAAGGGACCATGAGGGTCATCTAGTCCCAACTCCCTGCAATGGAGGAATCTTTTTGCCCAACATAGGGCTCAAACCCATGACCCTGAGATTAAGAGTTTTATGCTTTACCCACTGAGCTATCCCAGGGGATCTCTGGCTCTGAGAGCCACTCCTGAGTTTTTGTGCACCATTTTGAGCACAGACCTATTTGTAGAAAATGCAGTAGATTGATTAATTAATTAACTATGGCTCTGGCTGCTGCTGAGTCTGCATGCCGTTCATTTGCCCTAATCTAACAAGTGTTAGAAAGCAAGGAGAATGTGTAAGCGCCTATTCATTTAAGGGAGTTTGGCTAGAGCAGAGAATGGAAGTGTTGAACAGGGGAAAGGAAGTGCAAAGATGATGGAATAAAACATGGAGGGTGTGGATGAAAAAATTGCAGAAGGAGAGATGCCCTTGAGCTCAGTTGCAGAGCACATTTCTTGCATGCAGAAGGTCCCAGGGTCAATGCTCAGCATCCCTGGGTGAGGCTGGGGGGAGACCCCTCTCTGAATCCTTGGAGAACTGCAGTCTGTCAGTGCAGACACTACTGAGCTACATGGACCATTGGCAGCTTCCAGAGTGCCTGTCCATCACCATCCAAAATGATGGGAATCACAGAATTGCAAGTTGGAAGGGACCCAGAGGATCATCCTGTAGTCCAGTTCCCTGCAATGCAGGAATCATTCCCACAGCTATCCCTGGGAGGGCTTGGACCACAAACCTTCTGGTTAACACTGACCCATTGTACCACCTGGGGGTAATAGTGCTGCAGCACTTGGGAAATGTTTTGAACTGAAGGGAGAAGCAGAATCCAAACCTGCATATGTGTCTCTTGCAGGACCAGGTGTGTACAAAGAGCCCCCTAAAATAGCAACTCAACCTGTTAACACAGTGGTTCCCAAACCTTTCCCCATACACTTGGTTACATAAACTCATTCCCAGTGCCCTCTACCCTACCCAGTAAAAAGCATTATTCAGAATAGCAATTTGCATAACCCGCTAAGTGTGATAAGAAAACAGTAAAAGCCAAAACAGTAACAATTAATTGCACATTGATTCGGAATCCAATTAAAACTATTTCATTTAATTAATTCAGCAGATATAATCCAGTGATACCAGCTTTTCAAAGTCTGATAGTCATTGACACCTCCAGCCCCCCTCTGTTGCCCACTTGCCTCTTAGCACTCCCCTAGATAATCCCCCCTGCTCCTGCCCCCACCCCAGGGGCATTGCTTTGGGAACCACTAAGTTAGAAGGCTGAAGTACCCTTTCACCTGCTCCCCACCCCTGCAATCTTGTCCTGCAAGATCTCTTCTCTCTTTAAATAAGTTTTAAGGAACACTAGCCACTTCACTTCAGAATTATCTTTCAGCAACAAACAGAGCCTTTGGCACGGAAGGAATTTGATAAACAAGGAAGTAAATTAATCCTTCAGGCTTTGGATGGACGATGGCAAAAAAAGAGGAGGAGATATTTAATCTGAAAACACCCTCCTCTCCTCTTACTGAGCTTCTTGGGATTGGTGGTAGGAGCCAGCTCCATGAATAGAGGATCTTTCCCACGACTCCTTCACACATTAACTTCTGCTTCCCGAGAGAAAATATTGATCTGCATTTCCACCAAACATTTAAAGCAACACCCTGTCACTCTAGTTCAAATGATTATGGCTCCCCCCAGAGAATCCTTCTGTGCATGCACACGAAAGCTCATACCAAGAACAAACTTAGTTGGTCTCTAAGGTGCTACTGGAAGGAATTTTTTTTATTTTGTTTGGACTACAGCAGACCAACACGGCTACCCACCTGTAACTGGGAAGTCCAGTTTGTGAAGGGTACTGAGAATTGTCAGGAGACTTCTATTCTATTCTATGGTATTCTATTCTATTCTATGGTATTCGCCCGGTCAAATTGGCGAAAATTTATAAATCAAAATCTAATTTGTGCTGGATTTGCAAAACAGAGATAGGAACAATGTATCATATGTGGTGGGAGTGTGTGTATATTAAACAGTTTTGGATTGACATCCAAGAGGAACTTTAAAAAATGCTTAAAATATCATGTAACAAAAAACCAGAGGCATTCCTTTGGGGAATTATATCGACTGACATTCCTGCTGCTAGGAAAAAAGTTTTCTTATATGCAACTTCTGCAGCCAGAATGATTATAGCAAAAAAATGGAAGGGAGAAAAAACACCCTCAATAAGAGAATGGCAAATAAGATTTTGTGAATACATATAACCAGCAAGACTTACAGCAGTAGTGAGAGGCTAGTCAGATAAAAAACTGATAGAGTGCACTTGTGTGAAGGAATACATGAAAAAGCATTGTTCTGGTATAAATATATCAATATGCAACGTATGAAATATATAGAGTAAAAAATTAAGAAGAAATGGGTATAAGATGAGGTAATATTGATAACACAGCGGAAAGAGGAAGAGAAAGAAAGGAAGCCACACATGGGTGGAGGGAAGTCAAGATGTATGTTTTTATGTTTAGTTTTTATATAATTTAAGTTGATATTCCTTTGGGTTAATGTATGTTTAATTGTTTTCTTTCAGGAGAATTAAGGAATTGTATGTATATATGTATAATACGTTAGTTTTGTGTTTTGATTTGTGTTTGTGAGTGTTGTATTTATCAATAAAAGTTAATTTAAAAAAAGGAGACTTCCATTCCCCTTCCAGAGCTATGGTTTCCAAAGTTTCCTGTGAAGAAGGGTTGGTTGTTAAACCACTCTGAGAATTGTTTAGGCGAGAACATCAAGGCATGTTGAAATCTGACATTTGTTTTCAGCTGGATTTTAGCTTTTTTAAAATTATTTTTGAACATTGTAAAATGTTTTAAAATGCTTCCTTAACGGATATATATATAGAGAGAGAGTTTGTTTTACTTTTCACAAAACGTTTTGAAGTTTGGTTACAACTGAGCAGTATATGTAAATTTTGAGAAATAAGCCAATAAAGTAGCGGAAAGGGAAGTTGAAATGATTCCATCACACCCAGAAAAGTTTGGGGGCTTTCCTGCGCTCATATGCAAATAAAGAGCCCCTTCATCAACTGGGAGCTCCCCTGTCTCGCAAGATTTGTGGGACTTGCAACTGAGAGGTGCCAATGCTTTGCTGCACCAATGATACTCTCTGTGGTCTGCATGTGGTGGATGAATGCAGGATGCTAGGGGCTCTCCCCTTTCAACTTCACTGCTGCTTCCTGCATAGTAATCCTCTACCATGTGGAAGTTGAGTTTCTCTCTGAAACAGGCTTCAGAAAAGGGCTCTGTGGCTCATAAAACTATTCTGCTCTGCCTAGAGCTGAAAACTGACCCTTGAACCTGCATCCCAATTGCTGCATCCTCTAAGCAGGCCTCTGTGACGCCTCTGGATGGGGTGGGGGGGGCGACTCCTCCAGAGCCTCTTTTCTTCCATATTAAAACAGCAGAAGTGGTTTTATTAGTGCTCTCTGCTTTCAGAAACAGGAGCTGACCTCACTCTCTCCGTGTTTAATAGAGTCAACGAGGCATTACTAACCATTGCATGTATCTTTCTCTCCACCCTGCCCCTCTTTCTGTCCCCCAAGAGGACCTGAAAAGCCAACAGCAGTGATTTTCACTTGGTGTCTGCCGTGATTTTACTGTGTTCCTGGTTCAGAGGGTGACTGCCCCCCCCCCACAATATATAGGTAAGACAAACCATGCGGTGCTTTAACTTATTTGTATATTTATCACAGTGGTTCTCCAAGGAGGAGGAAGAGGCCATGGCAATGCCTGCTTTTCTTCCTCCTGCCTCACATTCTGCATCCTCATAACAAACCCTGCTTAGAGAAACTCAGAAACTATATGGCTGGGTTCAAATTCATGGAAAATGGGGCTGTGGATTAGGCACGAGGACTGATGCTCTGCCTTCACTGTTGGAGGCAGCCATGCTTCTGAACACCAGTTGCCAGAAAACACAGGTGAGGAGAGGGCTCTTGTGTGCCAATCCTGCTTGTGGGCTTTTCCCCATTGGGGCATCTGGTTGGTCCCTGTGAGAACAGGATGCTGGACTAGATGGGCCATTGACCTAAATCCAGCAGGGCCCTTTTTTTGTTCTTATTCTTGACATTCTAACTGTACCACGTGCTGGGGCTTGCCTTTCCAGTTTCCCCCCTCTTGCTTTTCCCTGATAAAGGTTGCTTTCATTTCCCAATATGGGTGTAAAAGAGGGTGCACCAGAAGTAATTCTAGCTCACACTAGTAGCATTGTGTGGTTGGCCTGTTGAGACATGAGAGCTGCATCAGCCAGTGAGGCTTGCTCACAACAATCTCTTTACACCAGCAAATGTGAACACCAGTTCCAGTTGTGGCTGAAATCTTCCTGTGCTCTGCTCACCTGCACTTTCTCCCCACCTTCTCCGGTCCCTCCCCCTGGGTGCTGCTGCTTAACCTCTGTTTAAACTATGGGTGTGTTCCTCAGGTTTTTAGCAGCTGGCGAAATAAAACCTCAGCCATTGACTCATTCACTTCCATTAGTCTGTTTAAATGGTGTGTGGACTTAAAACAGCCAGTCCCTGAGGTGAATGGATGCATCCAGAGCAACAGACACTTGGTCAGGACTATTATGCATCCAAATTAGAGCCAGCCAAGGTTGGCTGATGTTCAGGTAGTCTTCTTTCTTCTTTCTTTCTTCTTCTCGCATGGCTATTCTGTTGCATGTAGGCAGGTCCTCTCAGCATTTGCACCATGCTGGGGAGTGAGGAGTGGCAGAATATGGAAAACTTTCTCCTTCCCTTTTTATTTTCCCCTTGCAACTATTGTGTAGTGATTTGCCTTCACTACAGCACTGTGTGTGTATGTGTGTATTATATATATGTATATTTTGCTGCCAGGAAATCCCCAAAGATCCTGTATGCATGGGGAAAATCCCTTTCTGACTGGGTTTTGGCTTGAGCTGGAAGAACTGAGAAAACTTTTTTGTGTGTGATTGCACAGAAGCAGCTGTCTTTTCCAGTCATCATTGGAGGAGAGAGGAACTGAAGAAGAACCTGCTGGATTAGGCCAATGGCCCGCCTTGTCCAGCACTCTGTTCTCACAGTGGGCAACCAGTTGCCTTTGGAAACTCACAAAAAGGACATGAGCGCAACAGTGCTCTCCTCACTTGCGATTCTCAGCAACTGATATTCAGAGGCATGGAACCTATATATCAGGGTTATTAGCCATTGAGAGCTTTATCCTCTATAAATTGGTCTAATCCTCTTTTAGAGCTATCCAAGGTGGTGGCCATAGCAGCCTCTTGTGGGTGTGAGTTCCACAGTCTAACTTTGAACAGCATGGAAAAGTACTTTTTCACATCTGTCCTGAATCTTCAAACATGCAGCTTCCTTGGATGTCAACAAGTCCTAGTGTATGGGAGAGGGAGAACAACGTTTCTCTATCCGCTATCTCCGTTCCATGCATAATTTTTATGCGTTGCTATCACGTCCTCTCTTAAATTTGCCTTTTCTCTTAAATAAAAAGCCCCAAATGCCTTTCCTTGTAAACCGCATAAGCTGAAGCTGGGGAAGGGCTGCAGCTCAGTGGCAGAGGGTCTGCCTTGCATGCAGAAGTTCCCACATGGCATCTCCAGGTAGGGCTGGAAGAGAACCCTGCCTGAAACCTTGCAGATCTGCTGCCAGTCTGTGGAGACCAGTGTTTTCCAAACTTGCTGTTTTTGGACTACAGTTCACATCATCTCTGACCACTAATCCTGCTGGCTAGGGGTGATGTGAGTTGTAGTCCAACAAAGACTCAAGTTTGGGAAACCCTGCCCAAGATCATTCTGGAAGGCCATTGCCCGCTTGGTGGGAGGTGAAAACTTAAGAAGAATCCACCCAGTCTGGCACCCTTTTCTGACAGTGGCCACCCAGGTGCCTGTGGGAAGCAGGACCCCAGTGCACCAGCCCCCTCCCCAACTTCTGTTTCTGAGCAGCTGGAACTCAGAGGCATACTGCCTTCAGCAGCAGGAGTGGAACACAGCCATTGTGGCTAGTAGTCACTGGTAGCCTTATGCTCCCTCCCCTTTGCTTTTATGGAATTACGGTGATGGATGGGCAAGCAGGCTGGCCTTGCTCTGTTCAGCTGACCTCCGTGTGTTCCCTGTGCAGTGTGTCCTGATTGCAAAAGGTGAAAACTGCAAAGCTTAGCAGAATAAAACCTTTTGTTAAGCAAACGGGTAAGAGGGAGTGTTTTGTTCCACTCCTTCTTGAATGAGGATTGCTAGTATGGTGCCCAGAGGTGCACCTGCACCAACAGAGACCTTGCCTGGCACCCACAGGGGCCCCTCCTGCACTGAAATTAAGCCTAAAAGGTGTAGGTTGGGTCCTGTGTTTTTTGTGCCCTTCAGAGATTTTTTGATTTGCAGATGTGCCACCTGGCCATAAAAGATGGGCAAGCCCCGGGTCAGAAGGTTAATAAATTCAAGGCTGCTTCCACCACCTCAGCATCAAGGCAGGTGTCCCCATCACCGGTTCATCCATGCCATGTGTTTGGCACAAACTGAGAGCAGGAGAGATCACAGACTGCATTCAGGCCACGGTGCCTCACAGTGATGGATCCCTGAAGCACATGAGCCAAGCTTCATGCCATGCCCACCATGTTGTACCTACCCTTGTCACCTGCTGCAGTGATCTGGGGCTGGATGGAGCAGAGAAGTGCTTCCTGGCGCTCAGTGGCAGCAGCCAGACACTGGGCAGGAAGTAAAGAAAGGTTGCCCCAAATATCAGAGGTGGGGAAGCTGCATCTGACTAGTGGACCAGGACATTTCCACCCCCCACCACTTGTGGGCCAAGTCTGGCAGGTGGTTGGAGCCACCCACCTGCCAGTAACCCAGTTACCCAGTGTCACAATGATGACATGCTGCTGGGTGTTCTGCAGAGCGCTGCTCAAGATGCTGCTTCTCCAGATCCCACAATTAGCCAGTATTTTGGGTCTTCGGAAGTTGCTTTCAAGCTCGCAGAGTGTTTTTATTGGGGTTTTGAAGGCATCGCTGATTAGCAGGTTGGCGGTGGCAGGCAGCCTCCTTGGGGCTCAGACAGGGTTTTACCTCCGCTGCACCTGGTGCCATTTATGACACAGGACATGGCATATATAATTATTGGGCTGGAAAGGGGCACTGAGTGTGCCATGTTTATTTAACCTTTTCTTGTTTTCTGCCTTCTCCTCCACAACCCTTGTGAAAACGGATTCTTAAGCACAGAGAATAAAAACAACAACAAGCACCAAACCTCAGCAAATGTTTGCAACCCCAGACAAACAGGGCCTCCAGACATCTCCACCGCCTGGGAGCACATGCTGAAGTCTCTAGCTTGGAACAGCAAGTGGGGCCTATTGAGTCGCTCTGCAAACAGAGGCAGGGGGAATGTTCATTGGTGCCAGTTCAAACAAAGAATCCTGGCAGGTGGCCACCTTCATTTCACAGCACGCTCTTTCCTTTCCTGAGTGGTACCCGGCAGCCCATATTCACCTGAAAACACACAACCCCTTTTATTTATTACATTCAGGAGTGGGGAGCCTCAGAGCCAGGGCACAAATGTGACCCTCTCTTTGGCCCTTGGGATTCTTCCCCAGGCCACAGCCCTTTATTGCCCTTTGCTATGTACTCTCCTTGAGTGCTTTTGCCTGGTTGTAAATATGGCCTTGAACTCTGATCATGTCTCTTGCTCACCTGGATGTGTAGAAAGTACCCTCCTGTGCACAGGTAAAATCTGCCAATTTTTTCCTCTAGCCCCTCCCACCATTGTCCTGTGACCTTTGGGAAGTTGCCCCAAAGGAAATTCAGCCCTTCGGCTGAAGAGGGTTCCCCACCCCAATTTACTTATTTATTTGTTACATTTCCAAGAATATGCACACTGTGTATAACTTGTTCTGCACCTTAAGCAAATAATTATAACCCCAGCATTTAACTTGCCTTCTATAAGGTTTATATTCATGCAAGAGAATATAAAATAGTCCATGCATGGCACTTCTCTTACAAAGCTGACCATGCACCACAAATCTCCCCAAAAGGCCTTGCTTGTTCCTGAGGGCAAATACTGGATGTTGCTTCATTGCCATTGGCTGGTCATGACATTTTAATTATGCCGCACCCTGGAGTGAATTCCAGTTTAACTATGTGCTGTGTGAAGAAGGACTTTCTTTTGTAGGTCCTGAATCTTCCAACATTCAGCTGCACTGAGTGTCCCAGAATTCCACAGTGGAAAGCAAAGGGACATACACAGGTGTGCACAATGGAGCAGTGGTAACCAATATTGTGTTTTGGAGCACTGCGCAGTTAATTGCCACCACTTGGAATTTTACTGTGTTATTATCATGGCCTTAGTGGGTTGTGGAAATAATGCTTTTTATAAGATAGGGCAGTGAGCACTTGGTGAAGAGTTTAAGGAACCAAGGATGTGGTGGCGGGAAAAAGTTTGGGAACCATTGATTTGCAAGTTTTGTTTTAAACATTTCCGTCCCTGAGTGACCAGAAGCCATGACACCTAAACCAGTTAAGAGTAGAGAAGAAGCTACCCAGCATGCAGTCAGTTATAATAAGCCAAAACTTTGGTTCTGTGTGAGCCTTGAGGAAACACTCTCCCCAGAACCAGACAGTGAATAAATCACACATGGAAGCAGCCTGGCTGGCAGTATTAATGCAATACATTGAGGGTTGGAGGTACCTAAAGAACTTCCTTCAGGGTACAGCGTCGTTCCTTTGCAAAATCAGTGAGCTGGTGAGATCTTCTCCAAGCCAAATAGGAGATTTCAGCTCTGCTTGTTGATTGACTTGGATAATAAGAATCTGGGATATATACATCAGCCTTCCCCAACCTGTTACCAGGACTGGTGCTAGGGCTTCTGGCACCCTAGGCGAGACCAATCTTCTGGCGCCCGCCCCCTGCCAAAGCCTGCTTTAGCGGGAGGTGGAGAGGCAAGCAGCGGTTTCTCCACTGTAGCGGAGAATCCGCTGCTCGCCCATCCTGCCCCCCCGACTCCCGCCAAAGCCTGCTTTAGTGGGAGCCGGGAAGCGGAGAGGCAAGCAGCTGCACCCCCCTCCATTTTGGCGCCCTAGGCAATTGCCTAGTTCGCCTAAATGGATGCGCCGGCCCTGCCTGTTCCCCTCCAGATGTTTCAGGATGGTGGGACTTGTAGTCCAAAATGTATGGAGAATGCCAAGTTGTGGGGAGGGGTTGTAGACCATAGCTGTCAACTTTTCCCTTTTCTTGTGAGGAATCCTATTCAGAATAAGGGAATTTCCCTTTAAAAAAGGGAAAAGTTGACAGCTATGCTTGGAGATAGAAAACATGGCAGGGTTTAATTAAGGCAGATAACAGGACTGCATGTTCATTGAGAATCCCTTTTATTTTGTAATAAGAACAAGAGACCATAAATCTAAACACTTTGTTGAGTAAAATTTTATTATTGGGAACAGAAGCAATATCTTGTGTCCTTTATCAGAATAGCTTTAATAATCTTTTCTTTTTATTTTTCCACCCCTCCGTGTTCTCTATAATATCCACTTTCCTCTTTATAATTGTGTTTGATTTACACTTTCTCTCTTACTAACCTTGTTGAGATACTCATAGAATTATAGAATCACAGGACTGTAGAGTTCTAGCCCAACCCCCTGCAAGGCAGATGAATCTCAGCTAAAGCATCCAAACTCTGCTTAAAAACCTCCAAGGAAGGAGAGTCCACCAGCTTCTGAGGGAGTCTCTTCCATGGTCTAACAGCTCTTACTGTCAGAAAGTTATTCCTGATGTTTGGCCATAGTCTCCTTTCTTGTAACTTGAAGCCATTGGTTCGAGTCCTGCCTTCCAGAGCAGGAGAATTTGCGAGTCAATGACCCATCACCCGCGTGGAGTAAATAAAACACACAGACACATGATTTTAGGTTAATGGGTAAAATAAGGCCACAACTTTATTGGTTACGGCGTGTGAGTGGTATTGGCTTAGGCATTGGTGAAGAGCGCAACACCAGACTCCAACCCGCACGCGCGGGGGGGGGGCACTTTAGCGTTAACAACCAGTGGGAGGAGCTTGTTGATGCAAATTCAACTGGAAGCTTCCCCTGACGTCACCAGGGGTTGTGCCATAGCCCTAGCCACTAGCAGGGCATCGGACAGGATCCACAACCGCCGGATCCCTTTAAAGGGATGCCCCTAGGAGGTAGGTGATGGCCGCAACCTGACCTCCAACACACCACACATATTACATCACCTATTGAATATTCCAATGCCTAACCGCCACCTGAGCCCAAGGAGGCTCGCTGCCACTACCCTCACAGCCGCAACCAATTCCTAATGCTTTTTGTGATGTCTGCCAACCACACGTCATTTCCTTGATCGGAAAGATGAACACCATCGTTGGTGAAACAGAGCCACCACACTGAATGCAGCCAGACACCGCCCCCCAGCCAGCCCTATTGGCTGGCTATGGGGCATGATGCAGCAGGAAGGAGGGGCTAAGGCAGGGGGGGGTCGAACACGCCCCCCCACAGGCGGGAAATGGCTCCCTCTCGCAACCCCTCCCCTCCGGAAAGAGGAGAGGCTTTGTCTACAAGTCCTTTAGAGCCATCCAAGTTGATGGCCTTCAGCGCTTCTTCTGACAGGAAAAAATTCTTTGATTTAATGGGCAGCCACAGTGTGCCCTGTTCTCAAAAGAAGACAGGGTGGTGGTTAGATATTGACACCATTAGTGGCTTAGCTAGCACACTGCTCTCTCATGACTGGAGAAATTCCACTGTAGGAGTAGCAGACACAGCAGCCCACTTTCTGTTGCAATCTGTTGGGAAAGGAGGGATTTCAAAACTGGACTGGTGCGCCTGATTCATTCAGTGTTCCTGCTTCTCTTCCACCTCCCCTCTCCCTTTCCCCTGCAGGTGCTTGTTTTAATGCATGAAAATGGCCAGCGTTACACAGATATCCAAAGATGAGCTAGAGGAACTCAGGGAGGCCTTTGCCAAAGTCGGTGAGTGTCTGTTATGGCTTACAGCACCATGAATTATGCACCCGGGTGTCAGGGGTGGGCGTCTCTGCTCTAGGAGCAGCAAACTGGATCCCAAACTCTCTCCAGCATGGTGTCTCTGTGTGCCAGGTTTGTTAGTGCTGCCCCCTAGTGGGTGATCTTAGCCATGCAGCCAGATAATATGCAGAACAGAGCCAAAAGTCTGAACTGAAAGGAACCAGTGCTATTTAAATAATCATAAAAAGATGGATATATTTATTGAAAATAAATAAATAAATAAATAAATTTTTTTTAAAAAAAATGTTATTTATACCCCGCCGATCAGGCTGGGTTTTCCCAGCCACTCTGGGCGGCCCCCACCAGAATTACAAGCACATGAGGTTGTGACCCAGCATTGTCCTGTATTTTCCCTGCAACATTAACCCAACATAGCAGAAGCAGTGTTTCCTTCCAAGCAGACCTGAGTTGGCCTTGAGATCTGCAATGGAAGCCTGGCTACTGCTTTAATGCCGCCCTCGTGAGATTCATGGGGGTGGGGGCATGAGAGGAGCTTCTCTGCGGCACTCCCCAAGCTGCAAATTCCCTTCCTTTTCTAAGGAGCCTGCTGTGGCCTCCGCATGGGATGTGCTTTGGAAGTCAGGGCAAGAAGCACCTTTCGGGAGATGGAAGATAAGATCAGTCTGTCCCTCCCATTGCAGTGTTGCTTTGGTTTCTGTTTGCTGTTTATTTGGTTTCATAGTGTTTATGTATTACTTGGTTTCCTTGCTGCATTGAGCTGTATGTAGCCTCACCCTGGGACCACATGGTGAAGTGCAAGCTACAAATGCATGCTTGTATATGAGTTTGTACACCTGCTTTCCCCATTTTATGGGATGCACTCCTTAGTGGGGTGCACCTGTCTCCGTCATTATGAACTCCCAGGAGTCATTTGAAAACTTTCCTGTTTACCCAGGCGTTTGATGGCTAAGAAATACAGTTCCTGGCAACCCCAAGATCACTGGATGAAATAATGTTTGTAACTGTTTTAGAATGTTTTAACTGTTTAAGATTCTTTTAAAAATAAATAAATAAATAAATAAATAAATAAATAAATAAATGTGGGTGTTGTGGGCTTGTTTGAGAGCAAGGGCAGAATACAAATTCAGTAAGTAAGCAAGCAAGCAAATGAATGAATAAATCTATATTTTGTGACTTAGAAGCAGCTTGGAACAACCTAATACCAAACAATAAAACTCCACTTCACAAAATGCATTCAACATTTTTCTCACACGACTCGTATTTTTTTCTTTTGCATTAAAGATCTCAACAGCAATGGATTCATCTGTGATTATGAGTTGCACGAACTCTTCAAAGAAGCCAACCTTCCCCTTCCTGGATACAAAGTGAGGGAGATCATCCAGAAACTGATGATAGACGGGGACAAGAACAAAGATGGGAAGATCAGCTTTGAAGAGTTTGTTTACGTAAGCATTTAAAAAACTCCCTGCTGCTAGTCCTCTGTGTCTCTTCCAGTCGTTGAACCTTGGTGCCTGTTTCTGTTGCAAGGAAGCCAGTCTTTTATCTGTGATGGTAAGGGGGCATTGTGCCACACACAGCAGAGCTGAATGGACTGATCTGAAATTTGGCAAGGTTTAAGGATTTTATTCCACTTCTTAAAGGCCTTAAACCTCTGGGCTTCTCTTTCCCAAACAACAATGCCTTCCACCCCCAGTACCACTTGGGAAAACTTGAGGACGTCTCAAAAGCAGTTTGTGGTGTGGTATTTTGGCAGTCAGGGGCTCTGCTATCCAAAGACAAAAATCTCCCCTGACTTCCTCTAGCCCTTTGACTCCTTTAGGTGTTCTTGTTCATTCTGATCTAATAGCACGCGAGATGCTTACCTGCTGTGCTTTGGAGTCTGCGCCAACAAGTGCAGAAGGCTATTCTGTGCTCGTATCATCATATATTTCAGGAGAGATGAATTTACAGCCCACCACATGTTCCCACCCCTCATCCCTGATGTTTTTCTGTGCTGGCTCAGGCTGATGGGAGCTAGAATCTAACAACATCTGGAGGGCTGCTGGTTCTCCAGTCCTGATCTCAGTTCTCCAAGTGCCAAAACAGCACCACCCAGGCATAAGAGAGTACGATCAGCAAGTTGTATAGAATCATAGAATTGTTGTTGGAAGGGGCAGTGTGGGTCATCTAGTCTATCCCCCTGCAATGTAGGAATATTTTGCCTGTTGTGGGACTTGACCCCAGATTAAGAGTCTCATGCTCTACCAACTGCGCTAGTTTGTGGAAGCTCCAAAGTTTGTAGAAGTAACATGAAATGTTTAGGGGTGGGACCTTTGTGGGTGGGGGGGGGGAGACTCAAAAAAAACAGCCCAATGCAGACTTATGTTCAGTGGTCATGAAATTGTTACTGTTTGTAACTTGTTTGTTACTGTTACTGGCCAAGTGCACCAGAATGGAGTAGCTGGAATCCTGAACAGAAAAGACACTGCAATGTTTTGTCTTGTGAGCTGATTCTCACTGATGTGGCAAACACGGGTTGAGGCTGCAGAATTTAAGGCATCTATTAAGGGTTTTCCAGGATTGGGTGCTCCTTCAGGCTGAGCATTCTGCTCCACCTGGACCCCCATTTTCTACCTGCTGAAACTCCTTGTTATTGAGGTTGGGTTTGGCAGAGCGTGCAACCACAATCAGCCCCCAGGCTTCAAGTCTGACATGGTGCACCTCAGGTATAGGCCTAATATGTCGCTAAGAGTCAGGCCTATCATTGGCTGCATGTGTTTTTATTTGTGCAGATCTTCCAAGAGGTGAAAAGCAGTGACATCGCCAAGACTTTCAGAAAAGCCATCAATAGAAAAGAAGGCATTTGCGCTATCGGTGGGACATCTGAGCTCTCCAGCGAAGGCACCCAGCACTCCTACTCAGGTAGCCCCTGAAATAATCTTTGGACTAAGCTGAAATACAATTAAGCGTTACTGTTTTGAATTTATTACCACAGCCTTAGTGGGTCATGGAAGCTGCTATTGTGAATAATTCTCTATCAAAGACAGGGTGCACTGGGGAGGAGGTTTATCTGAAAAGTTCAGATGGTCTCTGTAGATTAAAAGTTGTGCAGATTTGTGGGAGGCCTATAGTTAATCGCTTGAGCCCCAGGTAGTGTTTGGTGTTTCATTGTGGAACACACAAACTCCAAGGCCTTGAACCTCCCATGGGTCAGCCCCCACTTCTGCAGTATCTAAAGTGATTAGATGTGGGGGTGGGGGGGGAGCCTTTTCTGGTGCCTGATGTGAGTCCTCTTGTTTTGCTTGCCACCTGTGTGAGCACTAAACATACAATGAACTTAACAGTCTCCTTCTTCTTCAGAGGAAGAAAAATATGCCTTTGTGAACTGGATAAACAAGGCTTTGGAAAACGATCCAGACTGTAAGCATGTCATTCCAATGAACCCAAATACAGACGATCTCTTCAAAGCTGTTGCAGATGGGATAGTGCTGTGGTGAGTTTTTTCTTTAGAGGGCTTTTGTTCTCTGGAGTTATGGATGCAATTAGAAAGGTGCAGAAAGGGGAAAATTGTAATCTCCAGTTAAGTGACATTCCTATATTAGCTTTCCTGTCAATGTTTTAGATTGTCACACTTCACATGGGTTCATTTGATTTCACACTTCCCTCCAATAATTTTATTTTATTTTTACTCTATAGTCTTTATTCCATTATGTTTTCAGAGAGCTCAGGGTGATGTACATATTATTAACCATTCGTTTAAAGGATTTTTATCCCACTCTTCCATCAAAAAACTCCCCAGAGCAGCTTATCAATTGCAACTTTAAATACCAAAATGAACAAAAAAATCAGTCTGTATAATTTAATGGCACAAAAGAAAGTAAATTTGGAGGGAGATGGAAATAAAGAAACTCAGGTACAAGTTCTTAGTTACCAGCTGGGGTGGAAAAGCTCAAGGAGAGGTCAGTTGTTTCAATGGAAGTGTGGACTCTCACATACTAAAGCAAACATGATTTTATTCTTTAAAAAAAGGAGGTTAGGCTGAGAAAGACTGATTGACCCAGTGAGATACATAGCTAATTGGGGATTTGAACCTGAGTCTCCCTCATCTACATCTGCAGCACTGACTGCTCCACATTGACTTAGCATATAGCACGAGTGACAATGTTGAAACCAACTCTTGTAACTCTTTATGTTAGCTCTTCCCTCCTGTCTAAAGGTCACAGTGTATGATTTAGGGTGTCCTGTTGGGTATTGTGTATGTGCCATAGAAGTTCAGCCAAGTTGCTAAGCTCACCACAGGAAGAAAAAAACTGTGTAGCAGAGATTGCTTTTACTTGGCATACACAAACACATGCACAAAATATGCGCACACTATTTAAAGTTGCTACAGTAAATTTTCTCTCTCTGAGCCCAGAGGGGTTCTTCGCTTGCCAATTCCTTGCAGAGTCCACAAGGCAAATGCAAAATCTAGTTGCTAACAAAGTCCTGCAACTTCCAGAGATCTCAGAGTCCAGAGGTTCTGAGTCTAGAGGTCTTGCAAGTTGTCCGACTTCTGTCAGATGAAACCTTTAGAACGTCTTCCACATTTTCACAGGATTGTTCCAACAATCTCCACATTTCCCACAGATTATTCTGCACTCCCCAGCACTGCAGCTTGAGCCCTTATCTACCCTGTGCCTAGTGGTAGTTGGCCCAGCAACAGAGACATGACAGTCACAAGATGCCTGGAGCTGCACATGGGCAAAATAACATTTCTACCAACTCATGGAGAGCAAACCCCATGGTTGTTTTTTTCCAGTTTCTTTAACACTTTCCTTATTCCCTGGCTAAAAGTGCATGATTTAAGCCTTAAGTATATGACTTGGGTCCAGTCTACCCAAAAGATCCTTTCTTCATATACAAACCCACGAGGGTGCCAAGATCCTTTGTTGATTGCCCTCTCTTTGTCCCATCATTTGTACCTTACCTTTCCTCCAAAGACTCCAAGGTGGCGTACCTAGTTCTCCCTGCTCTTCTTTTCATCTGCACAACAGCCCTGTGAGGTAGGTTAGGCTGAGAGGCAGGGATTGGCCTAAGGTCACCCGGGGAGCTTCATGTCTGAATAGGGTCTGCCACGTCTTGGTCCAGCTGGTGGTGACGCAAGAGAGCCATTTCTGTGGTCTCTGCCATATTGTGGAATTCCCTCCCAAGAGAGGCTAGACTGGCTCCCTCCTTGGTATTCTTCCTCCGGCAGCCTATATGACCTTCCTATTCAAACAGACCTTTCGAAATGGAAGTGCAGACTTCTGATCTCTGGGATGCTGTCAGGGCAAACTGCATTTTAATCACTGGTTCTGAATTCATCCTGTTGAGTTTGTTTGTTTTTAATGTTTTTAACTGGTTTGCTTTGTAACTTAGTGTTTATAAAGTTGTTTAACAATTGTTGGAAGCTGCCTTGAATCCCAACTTAGGAGAAAGGTGGGATATAAATACTAATTCTAATACTACTAATAATACTGTATTCCCCTCTGTCCAGCCTCTACCTGCAGCCATCAATGGGAAGCACAAGAAAGAAGCCAGCATTTTAAATTCCAGGCTTCTCTCTCACGCATTTCACAGGCCTCATACAAGTGATTTTGACAAGCCACCTGTCAATCATGTGGCGTCATAAGGATGTCTGGTTGCTGGTTGAGTGGCCCCATCCACCTGCCCAGTTTGGTTTGCAAGGCCAGTCCTGGTAAGAATCCAGGACATGGAGCAAAAAAGTCTCTGCACCCCTGCTTTTAAGGGTAACTTTGCTAAAAATAGTTTAGATCACAGGAGGGGAAAACTTTTATTAAGAAAATAAATCCTCCGCACTGATCTGCTTTGGACAGAAAAACAGCTGCTTATAAGTTCACATATATTAATGAAGAATTCATTGTTGTTTTTAATTCCTTGCTTCTTTGAGCAACATTGCAGTAATATAGCACTAATATTATTTATAGGAGGGGAGTTACTCTGCAAACATCGTTTAATCATGCCCTGCACCTTTTCACTGAATTCCCCCCTTCCTCTCACTTGAGTGCATAGACTCTGACTAATCTCAGTTTGAATCTTGTTCTCCCCTGCTTCTTTCCACCAGTAAAATGATCAACCTTTCCGTTCCTGACACGATTGACGAACGAGCGATCAACAAGAAAAAGCTAACACCATTCATAATTCAGGTAGGGAATCCTCTTCCAACTGGCTTTCTCTCCCTGCCTCACTTCCCCAGTGTGTTAAAATAATGCTGGAATAATGCAACAACAGCGGTCTAGCATTTTCATTTGAACCACTGCACAAATAGCCCCTTCGTGGGGAAAGGCAGTGGGTGAAGGAACAGCCAGGCAATTTTGGGCTTCAGTAATTTAGCTACAGTGCACCTGGCCACCCATAGAGGGGACAGCTCTTAGGCAAGAGATAACGGTATGAAAGGGATGGATCCCTTCTGACTTGAGCCCCTTCTGTCTTCAGGAAAACCTGAACTTGGCCTTGAACTCAGCCTCTGCCATTGGGTGTCATGTGGTCAACATTGGAGCAGAAGATTTGAGGGAAGGGAAGCCACATCTGGTCCTAGGGCTTCTGTGGCAGATCATCAAGATTGGCTTGTTTGCAGACATAGAACTCAGCAGAAATGAAGGTAAGCCAAAGGCCACACTCTCTTCCCATCTGGATGACGGACTAAGAACTACCCAGCAAAAGTCACTGCTGGACCTATCAACCCTCTTTCCTTTCCTTTGAGCAGGCCAAGTTTTGCATTTCGTTGTCATCACTGCTGCTGCTGTTTTGGAAAGAGGCTGGCCCCTGCTTGTGGGAGCGAGCAAGCTAGTAGGATGCCATGGTTAGAACGCTGGATTTTTGCCACAGTTAGGGTATCCCTAAGATGTTTTAAGATATCCAGGTGCAGTCCCCAGAACTTCCCAGGTGGGACTGAGAAATCCTCCTGCTTGAAACCCTGGAGGTCCTCTGTCAGTCAGTGTAGACTAGGTGTGGAGACCCCTTCACCCTCTAGATGTTGCTGAAGGAAAGCTCTCATCATCCTGGGCCATTGGCTGTGCTTGTTGAGGCTGATGGAAGTTGTAGTTCACAGAATCATAGCATTGCAGGTACTCCAAGGGTCCTCTAGTCCAACTCCCTGCAACACAAGGATCATCACTAAAGCATCCATGGTTGATGGCCATTCAACCTCTGCTTAAAAATCTCCAAGAAGGAAAGTCCACAACCTCTTGAGGGGAGACTGAGCTAATATAGACCAACAGTCTGATTCTATATAAGGCAGTTCCCTACAATAAGTGGAGGGTCAACGTTGTGTTTCCTGCAGAAAGTCCTGGATTCAGTCCATCACATATCCAGGTGGAGAATTCTGGATTCTGTAGTTGGGGACAGAAAGCATAGCTCAGCAGTGCCAGGGAAGGGCCATAGCTCAGTGGCAGAGCACCTGATTTGCATGCAGCAGATCCCAGATTCCATCTCCATCTCCAGGTAGGGCTGGCAACGACTCCCTGATTGAAACTCTGGAGAGCCTCTGCCAGTCAGTGTAGGCAGTACTGAGCTAGATGGACCAAGGGCCTCATTCAGTATTAAGACAACTTACTTCCTCCCTTGGCCAAATGTGATCGTGCCCCTTTTAAATTAAGATAGCTTCATTTGGGAGGAACAAAATGCAAACCTAGCCTCTCCCAGTTGTGCTGTCCAACATCCCTGATCCCATTCTTCTGTTTCAGCCTTGGCTGCCTTGCTCCGAGATGGGGAGACTTTGGAAGACCTGATGAAGTTGTCTCCAGAGGAGCTGCTCTTGAGGTGGGCCAACTTCCACCTGGAAAATGCTGGGTGGCACAAGATCAACAACTTCAGCTCGGAGATCAAGGTATCTGTGGGGCTGGAGACAGTGAGGTGCCTTGTCTAAGCAATAAAGAAAAGGGCTACTCCAACTGATGTTCTGACTGCCTTGCAGTGATCCCACCTTAAACATCTGGCTACAGGCATAGTTCTCGCTTTGTACAGAGAACGCGAACAGCGGGGGAGAATTTCATGCCCATCTCTTCTGGGCTGAGGGGTTTTGCTGAGGCTGCCTGGTCTGAGAGCCCTTGAAATCACTTTGCTGGGTTTATCTTTTCAACTAGGAAGGAGCAAACCTGTGACACTTTAGCTTTTGTGGGGCTCTCGCCTTCCCCATCCAACATGGCATGGCCAATGGCCAAACAGCCTTCTGTGTGCTGTTCATGAGGCAGAAACATTGGCAAGATTTAAACATTGCCTAAAGACCCATCTATAGAAGCAGGCATTCCCAGACTCAATAGATGCATTTATTTATATTTAACATAATATTTAATCATTAGCTTCTCTGCTTTTACCAATGTATTTCTTTGTATTTTTGGTTTTAAATGTTGTTCATACGGTTTTTTTGTTTTTTGTTTTTTAAACTACCTTACTGTGCTTTATGTAAACTGCTTGAGGATTTTGCACATTAAGTGGTATATAAATATTACTGAGGGTGAAGATAATTAGTTATTCCTACAGATCTTGTCATAGCTTTGGGAGTGGGAGACACCCCCCCCCAAAAAAAACCCCTGGATTATCTACTGGGGAATGTTCCCTGGTTTTTGGAATTGAAACTACTTTCCACTGGTTCCCATCTAACCACCTCACTTCTCTTCTCTCTTCCTCTCATGCTTCCTGGATTTCTGCTTTCCTTCCTCCGCTCTCTTGCCTTCCTTTCCCCCCCCCTCCCCTTGCTTTTATTTTTGCAAGCTCACTGACTTCAATAACTCTGTTAAGGTATCAAAGCAATCTATACCTCCTCAGTGTTTTAACTAATTTAATGGCGCCTGGTCTTGTATGTGTGTTCTGCCTTGCAGTAGGCAAACCACTGACTGTTCTCTTCTTCCTCGTTTTTGGTCTGCCCCAGGATTCCAGAGCATACTACCATCTCCTCAACCAAATTGCACCCAAGGGACAGAAGGAAGGGGAGCCGCAAATCGACATCAACATGTCTGGCTTCAGTGTAAGTCATCCACATTCTTGGGCTGCTACAAATCTCTTGAGCATTGGGGCATTATAGTTGCCTGGCTTTCGGTTAATTTAAAACACCAGATGCTGTTGAAAAGAAAGAAAGAAGTGGCACCCTCCCACTGAATTTTGCATGGGACAGCCCCACGTTGAGCCTGGGTCTTCTGCATGCATAGCAGTTGCTTTATAGCCCTTCCCCTACCATATGAAGCTGCCTTATCCTGATTCACACTGTTGGTCCATCTAGCTCACTATTGCCTACACTGACTTGCAGTCTCCAGAGTTTTAGGCTTTGCAGCGCTACTTGGAGATGCTGGGGAATGAACCTTCTGCATGCAAGGCAGGTGTCCTAGCACTGAGCTGTCGACCTCCCCCACCCCAGCTTGTTTTGTTGGTGGTGGGTGGTGAGGAGGACGAGCCCTGAACGTGTGGGATTGGGCAATCAGTCTGCTAATCAACACTGCCCTGTGATGTGGTTGAAGGAGGTCCTCTTGATAGTTCATGGTACTATCCCTGCTTTTCCAGGAGAAAGACGATTTGAAGAGGGCTGAGTGCATGCTTCAGCAGGCAGACAGACTGGGCTGCCGGCAGTTTGTCACCCCAGCAGACGTTGTGAGTGGCAACCCCAAACTGAACTTGGCTTTCGTGGCCAACTTGTTCAACAAGTACCCGGCACTCACCAAGCCTGAAAACCAGGACATTGACTGGACACTGCTGGAAGGTAAGGAAGGGCTGCATTTCCTCTCCAGGGTTCTTGGTGGAGGGAAGAGGGTAGAATGCGTGTGTGTGTGTGTGTGTGTGTGTTGCACAGGTGGACAGCTGCAGATGCTTTTCTCTCTCATGCACTCAAAAGAATTAGCCATACACATTTCCTTAAGTTCAGAAGTTATGCAGGGGGCCACTGGGAAGAAGGCATTTCCTGGAGACTCATCTGGTGTGTTCACAACTCTCTCTCAGAAACCATGCCGCCCCGTTCTGCCCAAGCTTTGCAGATTTTTAAGGATTAAATGGATTTTTTCTTGTATACTTGGATAACTTTAACTCTCACTGTGGTTGCATTAAAAGTTTTCTGATATTTAACTTTGTAAGCTGTCTTCAGTGTTGTTGTTTTGTAAATTTCCTGTCTGTCTCTCCCCCCCCCCTTAACTTAGGTGAAACCCGAGAAGAAAGAACATTTCGCAACTGGATGAACTCTCTTGGCGTGAACCCCCACGTGAACCATCTCTACAGGTAAGTAGCAGGCTCACTCTCCCTGTCTTGTTTGGAGCAATCGGGTTCTGATACATAGATGGAGAGCTCCCATTGTCCCTGACCTTGCTGGCTGGTGGTGATGAAGTCCAGGTGCATCTGGGGAGCCACAGAAGTTTCTCATCCCTGCTGGAACTCTACACTTATATGTGGGGGTTATGTTCTGGGGCCCTGTGCATGAAATTGTGTAAATTGGGGACCTTCTAAATGCCCTTTCAACGCCCTCTCTGCCGCTTCCTCTTCGATCCTTACCAAAAATAGGTAAAGGTAAAGGGACCCCTGACCATTAGGTCCCCAGTCGCGGATGACTCTGGGGTTGCGGCACTCATCTCACTTTACTCGGCGTACAGCTTCCGGGTCATGTGGCCAGCATGACTAAGCTGCTTCTGGCGAACCACAGCAGCACACGGAAACGCCACTTACCTTCCCGCCAGAGCAGTACCTATTTATCTACTTGCACTGCGTGCTTTCGAACTGCTACGTTGGCAGGAGCTGGGACTGAACAACGGGAGCTCACCCCATGGCAGGGATTTGAACCACCGACCTTCTGATCAGTGCCACCCGCATCCTGTATCCCAAAATATCCACAACTAGAATTGAAGCTCTGGGGAGAAAGCTGCTGCTGCTGCTGCTGCTGCTGCTGCTGCTGCTGCTGCTGCTGCTGCTGCTGCTGTGCTACCCCACACATCAGCTGTTGGGCGGGGAGGTTTTGAGCAGTATAATCAAAGCCTCAGTGCTTCCAGTCTCTTTGGGGCTTCCTCCATCCTGACATGTCTGTTTTGGGCTCTGGGAAGGGTCTCTTCATGAGCCACGAAGACTCCAGCTCTCTCCCACCTTTTCTGGGTTTGAATTGAACTATTTAATTATTTCCTGGCACTACGTGTATGTCCAGTTGTGTGTGAGTCAAATGCATGTAACTGCGGGGGGTGGGGGGTGGGTTGTATTTTAAAAATCGAGCTGGTTTTGCTTTAAAAAGAAAATGTCCCATGTGGCAAAAACACATCAACTATTAATTGATGCTCTCTGTTACCAGTGATCTGCAGGACGCATTGGTCATCTTGCAGCTCTATGAAAAGATAAAAGTTCCTGTTGACTGGAGTAAGGTCAACAAGCCCCCGTACCCAAAACTTGGAGCAAACATGAAAAAGGTAATGATGCCTGCTGGAGGCACTGCTGCCTTAGAAACTGTTTTCTACAAATTCAGGGTTCAGATTCAGTTCACATCACAGACGGACAGAGCCTGCCACCTCCCCAGCTTGCACAAGCCAGTTGTGTTCTACAGCACATACAACACCTGGCAGCTGTGCAGGAAGGTTTGCCCATGATTGCTGTTTTCATGGAGGAAGGAAAGGGAAGGGCTGTAACTCAGTCGCAGAGCACTTGCTTTTTCAGTGGTGGTTCCCCAGTTTGTGGGATGCCCTCCCTAGTGAGGTGCACCTGTCTCCATTATTATTAACATTCAGGAGGAATTCAAAAACTTTCCTTCTTACACAGGCATTTGGGAGCTGGGGAATATCATTCCAGGTAACCCCAAGATTTTTTTTATTTATTCATTGAATCTGTATCCCTCCTTTTTCTCCAAGGAGCTCAAAGTGTCATACGTTGTTATCCTCCTCCTTGTTTTAACCCCCACAGTAACCCTGTGTGGTAGATTAGGCTGAGAGGCAGTGGCTGGCCCCCAAAATCACCATGTAAGAGCTTCATGGCTGAGTGGGCATTAGAGCCCTGGTCTCCCAGGTCCTGGCCTGACACATTTGACTGCAATACAACTCCATGTCTGCCCAGGTGGGACTGCACCATAGTAGGCTAGCTGGATTGCATCAGTATAAGGCACATCACACAATCTAACCCCCGCTCTCTCTCTCTCTCTCTCTCTCCCCACAATTGCCCCCTTTCCCCACGAGCAGCTGGAAAATTGCAATTATGCTGTCGACCTAGGGAAGCATCCGGCAAAGTTCTCCCTGGTTGGCATTGGCGGGCAAGACCTCAATGACGGCAACCCAACTCTCACGCTGGGTTTAGTGTGGCAGGTGATGAGAAGGTATCGTTGAGCTTTAGTTTTTGACATGTGCAAATGCTTACTTGCAGAACTAAGGCCTTGGCGTTGGGTAGCCACTGGGCAAACGTTTCAGAAAGGGCTCGGGGCCTTTCATGTCTGGAGTTGTTGCTTTTGCTGTTGTTAACTCAGTGTCTGTTCTCACATGGAAAAACAACAGAAGCTTCACTGGTGCAGCTTCTTTCTTTTCCTTTTTTTTAAAAAAGGGAAATAAAAAATTGTTTGCTTATTCATATGGAAAATTAGGGTCTGGAAAGAATTTCAAGCTCCAGCTATATGGGAACGACTATGGAAATGTCTTGAATTAGCAGAAATTGACAAATCAAGAGTTGTCAACCCCACAGCGTATTGAGGGTGCCCCTCCTGATTTAGCCCAAGGCCTGCAACTCTTGTCCCTGGTTATCCTTGGAAGACTTTTGAGAGGTTTTTTCTTGCTCATTAGCCACCTTTTCACTGCTAAGCCCCAAGCAGGTTATTTTATTCGAAAGCTCTCCTCTGTGTTTCTGTGATGAACAGTATCTCCCTTTTCCTGCCCCTAGATATACTCTGAATGTCCTAGAGAATCTTGGAGATGGTCAGAAGGCGAATGATGACATTATCGTAAGTTGGGTAAACAGGACCTTGGCAGAAGCTGGAAAATCGAGCTCCATCCAGAGCTTTAAGGTGCAAAGCATTTCTCTCTCTTTCTTTTAAAATGGGTGTTGGATTTCTTGCCTTTAGGTAAAGGTAAAGGGACCCCTGACCATTAGGTCCAGTCGCGGATGACTCTGGGGTTGCGGCGCTCATCTTGCTTTACTGGCTGAGGGAGCCAGCGTACAGCTTCCAGGTCATGTGGCCAGCATGACAAAGCAGCTTCTGGCGAACCAGAGCAGCACATGAAAACTCCGTTTACCTTCCCTATTTATCTACTTGCACTTTGACGTGCTTTCGAACTGCTAGGTTGGTAGGAGCTGGGACCGAGCAACGGGAGCTCGGCCCGTCGCGGGGATTCGATCCGCCAACCTTCTGATCAGCAAGCCCTAGGCTCTGTGGTTTAACCCACAGTGCTTTATGCTTGCATAAATATTCCTGGAATGGTGCAGCCTGGTATTTTTAGGTGGGTATGTCTGTAGCCACATTCTGCGGCTTGAGACCCTGCATAATAGCCATCCTGACAGGGAAAAACAGGAGACTTCTCCTGTGGAATAATTTCCCCCGTGCAGACACCTCTCTGACAGTGAGCAGTTTGCTAGCTTCTTCTAAATCTGCCATCATCCACAAATAACTTAGGCCTTGTTCTAACTGAAGTCTGTGAGACTTCAGGCTGTCAGCAGTATCTGGGTGTGAGCTGCTGCCATGAGTTCTACACTCAAACTATCCTCTGTGACATGCTACTGCTCTTTATTTATTTATGGAGGTGCAGTCCACTATTTGAGTGGCCACCATCTGCAGTCTGGTTTGACCAAGACATAATTCCACACGGTTCTCAATGCTACAGGGCTGCTCTAGCGCTGGTCCTGATTCAGGGTAAACTGATTGAAATTAATGGGCATGGCTAACCAAGATGCTTTAATTTCACTGGAACTGCACTTGAGTGAGTAGCTGGACTTAGCCGGATACAGCCTGTAGATACTGAATATCAGCAGGGCTTCCTTTCAGCCAGAACTCACCAGATCTCAGCTCCGGTTCCTTTCTGGTGGGTGCCATTGCCATTCTAAGAGAACAAGGGAAATATTCATGGGGAGTTCCGGCACCTCTTTTTCTAGAAAAACAGCACTGAATATCAGGTTCTATGGCAGATTCCTAGAAATGATTAAACACCCACATGAGATTTTTGTAGACCTCAAGAAAGAAATATTGTAAGTGTAAGAGCTGCTGTTTGTTCCATTGCATTGGTTTTCCCCTTGCGTGGAGGACTCCCTGGTCCTGAATGGGGTAACTGTGCCCCTGAAGGAGCAGGTGCGCAGCCTGGGAGTCATTTAGGACTCGCAGCTGTCCATGGAGGCGCAGGTTAATTCTGTTTCCAGGGCAGCTGTTTACCAGCTCCATCTGGTACGCAGGCTGAGACCCTACCTGCCCGTGGACTGTCTCGCCAGAGTTGTGCATGCTCCGGTTATTTTCTGCTTGGAGTACTGCAATACGCTCTATGTGGGGCTACCTTTGAAAGTGACCCAGAAACTATAACTAATCCAGAATGCGGCAGCTAGACTGGTGACTGGGAATGGCTGCCGAGACCATATAACACCGGTACTGAAATACCTACATTGGCTCCCAATACGTTTCTGAGCACAATTCAAAGTGTTGGTGCTGACCTTTAAAGCCCTAAACGGCCTCGGTCCTGTATACCTGAAGGAGCGTCTCCACCCCCATCATTCTGCCCGGACACTGAGGTCCAGTGCCGAGGGCCTTCTGGCGGTTCCCTCGCTGCGAGAAGCCAAGTTACAGGGAACCAGGCAGAGGGCCTTCTCGGTAGTGGCACCCGCTCTGTGGAACACCCTCCCACCAGATGCCACAGAGAAAAACAACTACCAGACTTTTACAAGCCCTGTTTAGGGAAGCTTTTAATGTTTAACAGATTATTGTATTTTAATATTTTGTTGGAAGCCGCCCAGAGTGGCTGGGGAAACCCAGCCAGATGGGCGGGGTATAAATAATAATAATAATAATAATAATAATAATAATAATAATAATAATAATAAAAAAATATATTGTACAGTTCAACTGTGTGTGTTCTGTGTATGAATTGTCTGTCACGCCCTTCCTCAAATTTTAGATTATGTTGACATACTGCCCCCCTTCTCTCATCTAGGACAAGAGTATTAGTAGCAGCTTAGCCGTTGTGGACTTAATTGATGCCATTCAACCAGGCTGTATAAATTATGATCTTGTGAAGACAGGAGATCTGTCAGAGGAAGATAAACACAGTAATGCCAAGTAAGCCTCTTTCCTTCTTCTTCAGTGTCCTTTTTTTTTTTTTAGCATTCTACCAAATGTATGCTCATTTGAAACTCTGGCTCCAGGTCTAGTGTGCAGACTTCATAGTCCAAAAACATACGCTGATCCCAGAATTTTTGCTTTCAGGATTCCACATTTAAAGCACATGACTCCCTGCAATGAATCCTAGTTGAACTGCGGAACTCACTCGCACAGGAGGCAGTGAGGGTCGCCAACTAGGTGGCTTTAAAGGGGGGACTGGGCAAATTCACAGATAAATTTGAAGCTATCCGTGGCTACTAGCCGTGGTGCTCAGCCTCCCCACTTGGGGGCAGCAATGCTTCTGAATGCCAGTTGCTGGAAGCAGCAGGAGGGAAAAGGGTTCTTGCGACCGGGTCTTGTTTGTGGGGTACCTGGTTAGCCACTGAAAGAACAGGACGCACGACTAGATGGGCCTTTGGCCTGATCCAGAAGGGCTCTTCTTGTGTAATTTGTTGTGGTTACTGGGAATTGTAGCTCTGTGAAGGGGAAAGTACAATTCCAAGGATTCCTAGGAGGGTGAAATCATGTGCTTTAAATGTGTGCTGGATGTGCTTTCATGTATGTTGTGGATCTGTCCATAGTAAACTGGGGGAAACTATTCTTTGAGAGTCCCGGGCTGGATTTAGGTTTGATGAGGCCCTAAGCTACTGGAGGTAATGGGGCCCTTTATATGTCCAGCTGTCCTTTGTCAACAACTAATTGTTGCTGTTTTTTGTGTTGAATATATGCTATATGGTAATTTATGGACTTAATAGGTATCTAAAGCCATTTGCACATAACAAATAGGAGCCTACACAACACAAAACACTGTTGCTGAATGTAGGTTTTATTTTATTTGTTTTTTATCTTATATTTTGGAAATGTACATCCAGGGGGTTTTTTCTTTAATTTTTGGTGGGGGCCCCAAGAGAGTGGGGCCCTAACCTATAGCTTGTTTAGCTTATACGTAAATCTGGCACTGCAGACCCCACATGTTTGTGTGTAGATCTCTTCCTCCTCCTCCTCCATTGTTGTCAAGTGGCAAAAGGGTTCAAGATACCTGACATCCCCTCATTTGCTCCTAGGTATGCCGTGTCGATGGCTAGGAGAATCGGGGCCCGTGTGTATGCTCTCCCCGAGGACCTGGTGGAGGTGAAACCCAAGATGGTAATGACAGTGTTTGCCTGCTTGATGGGCCGAGGAATGAAGAGGGTTTAAGAGGCCAAGCACCAAAACCAAAGCACCCAGACCAACCCACCCCCCACCCCCAGTTTGTGTCTTGCGAGAGCAGCTGATTCCAGAGGGAAAGGCTGCCAGCTTCTACAGCAGCAGCAACAGCAACAAAATAACTTGGTGTGGTTTTTGTTTTGTTTTGTTTTGTTTTTAAAGGTGAACTCTCCATTTTGTCCTGCAAAGGGCAGAAATGCGATGAGAATTCTCAGCGAAAGAGATTGGGGGGGGGGAGCGTTAATCAGCCACAAGAGCTCTCTTCCCCCAGATTTTTTTTTTTTTTTAAGAAAGTTTTGTTTTCTCAAGTGCCTGCAAGAAAGCATTTGGATATCTTTGTGGAGCAGACTGCTGGGCTGGCAGCTGAGGCTTCCTTCCTTAGATGCTCAGTTCTTTAGTGGGCTGTCGGAGGTGGCTGGCATCAGTCTTAATAGTGATGCATCTCACTCTTCTGTCTTAACAAAAGGGGGGGGAGTCTAGTTTTTATTTTCTTTCAGGTGGTCTTAGAATGTGTCACAGCATTGAGTTTCCATTGATTTTTTGCTGCAGTTTCATTGAGGCAAAGGCAGTAACCAGAACTGTGTGTTACCCCAGGCACAAAGAAAGAAAGAAAGGATTCTACATCTTGGCTAATAAAAGGTTGCATTTTGCAGCTAGTTATAAATTATAGAACTGGGTGAGGTTGTACACGTTCTGTAATTCTGCATCATTTTCTCAGCAACTATAAGCTGGTAGGTTTAATTTGTCCTGCATGATTTGGGCTGCAACCCTAACCCCACTTATGAGGGGTAAGCCCCATTGAAGTAAATAATATTTTTGGGTGGGCATGGGTTAGGACTGCAGTGACAGTCACGGGGAAAGGCTATGCCAGGTGCTTATTCCCTATCACTTTCACACTGGAAATATTAATGTGAAATGCCAGTGGTTTCTAAAATTTCAGCTAGCATGGCCTACACTTCCTCAAACATGCTCTCTGTGAAGCTAGAAACTTGCTTTTTGATAACAAAAGCCCAATTAACCTCACCGAGTTCTTTTCCCAGTGGTCCTGTGGGATGGAAACCTGCACACAGCTTGTCTCAAGGGCGCAGACAGGAAGGGACAGGGTGGAAATGGTACTTCCAAAGAAGAGTCTTCCAGCAGTATTCTCAAAACATGGTGCTGCTCTTATCTTTATTTTTCTTCTGTACAGCCTAACGATGCTTTTTATTCCTTCGCAGGCACAAGCATAGCAGGGGTCCCCGCCCCCTTTTTGGCTAAGTTTTCTCTTTATATATAAAACAATTCTTTTGTTTTGAGAAGCACCACCTTCAAAGGCTACTGCATTGCCAACTGCTTCAGTAAACCAAAAGAACCAAATAGATGCATTTTTTTGGTAATATTTTCTTGGTTCAGTTTGTATTTTGCTAGAGATCTTCGTTGTTTAACCCCAGAATATGCATGTGAAACATTTTAAGTTTTTAAACACACACACACACACACACACACACACACCCCTATCTACTGGGCTTTCCCCCCTCCCAGCCGGAATTCACTGGAATTCAGTTCTGGCCCCTCTCAGGTGGGCACCATTGCCATTATAAGAGAGCAAGGGAGGTGTTCATGGTGAGTTCCAGCACCTCTTTTTAAAAAAAAAAAAAAAAAAAAAAAGCAGTGTGTGTGTGTGTGTGTGTGTGTGTGTGTGTGTGTGTGTGTAGAAAAGCATGGCTGGTGGGACCAGGCTAATTCCACAAACAGCAGGGACCAGTAATTGTGGAATGTGCTGAGATTTCAGAAACTATTTTTTTATATAAATAAAAAAGGGAAATGTCAGCAATGAGAAGGCATTCTATCCATAGGAGCAAGTGTACTCTGGCTTTGGCGAGCTGTTAGCTACCCTTCAGGTCATATTGTTAACCTGAGCTATTCAAAACGATGTAATATGGAGACAAAGCAAAAGTTGTTTAAAGTTGAAATAAAGTTGTTTAAAATACATATCAAATCTGATTTCTGTCAGCGTGCCAGTTTCTCGCACCTCCTAGTTCAAGCCCAGTATAAGGATGCCAGAAGAGCCTGCTGCTGGATTTAGGCCAGTGGCCCAGCCAGTCCAGCATCCTGTTCTCACAGTGGTCAACCAGAGATCTGTGGGAAGCCCACAATCAGGATCCAAGCACAAGAGCAGCTCTCCCCCTGCTACCTTTCCCAGCAGCTGGTATTCAGAAGCATGACTGCCTCTGACCATGGAGGAAGAGAATAGCCATCATGACCGGTAGCTGTTTGCAGCCTTCTCCATGAATTTGTCCAGTCCCATTTTACAGCCCTCTCTGCCTACGTTGATGGCCATCATTGCTTCCTAGGGGAGTAAATTCCATAATTTAGCTCTGTAAAACTGTGTGAAGGAGTTACTGCCTTTTGTCTGCCCTAAATTCAGATTCATGGAATGCCCAGTGAAATTCAGCTCGACGCATGTAATAGCCCTTTCCTGCATCAGCAAACCCGTGGCTCATAAGAGGAGTGTTGGCACAGGGAAGGGGGCATGCAGCAAGCAGGTGCAACCCTGCTTCTCAGTTCAAAGCCTGGACACTCCTTTTCACTCACATGATGGTGGGCTCCTTTATTGGAGGTGTTCACCATTCCTGTAGGAACAGCTTGCTGAACCAACTCACCCAGGAATGCACAGAGCAACATTCTGTGTAAGAGATTCTGGGGACGAAAAACTTGCAATGCATGTTCGCTCTTCCCAGCCCAAACAAACAGTTTGGGATTTTGATTGTGAAATAGCACAGAGGAAGGGGTTTTTAAAAACGACCCCAGTGTTCCTGTTGCAAACAAACTGGCAGCTCTCCTCATGGCTGTATTTTGGGTGCAGAATTCAGAAGCTCAACGTATCACTTGGTGTAATGTTTAGTTTGGCCCTGTGTCACTGGTTGCAATGAAGCCCAAATGGTGCTGCTTTGTACATTTCTTCTACATCCCTCTGGCATGCCTATCGCAGATTGTTCTGTACCAGTTGCATTTCTTTACTACTAGCTGGAGAAGCATGCATCTTTCAAAACAGACCCTGTAAATAATACGTATCCATATCTTGCAAACTTGCTGGAAATCTTAGGAAGGCTCCTAGTATCCTAAAAAGTGAAGTTATTCTCTGCAATGAAAGAGGACATTTTGCACCTTGGAGGGTTATCCAAGATTCTAGTCCTTATTAGATGAAACAAAATGAAAACCTTTTGGGGGCATCTATTGACAAACTCTGAACCTAGAAGAGGCCACTGTTAGATTTGCCCTGCCTGTTTTTAGGTTTTCCTTCCACTATCCCCAAGGATGGGAGACTGGTGGCTCTATATATGTCACCAGACTACAACTCCCTTTGCCCTAGCCAGCCTTGCTAATGTTCAGGGGATGGTGGGAATTGCAGTCCCAGCAACATCTTCAGGACCGCTGGTTCTCCATCCATGACCAAACCCACCTGCTTCCAAGATGTTGCAAGTTAGGGAATGGTCCTCAGAGAGTTTGTGGAGCGTGTGAAGGCATCAGGACCAGAACATTCTGCAAGAAGAAAGGGTGGGCTGAATAATATCTGAAAGGACCTGGTGAGATGGCTTCTTGTACTGTAACTTGGGGGCAAAGAACATACTCTAGTGGCCAGAATTGTGGAAACCTTTAAGGAAAGTTGCATTTCTAAGGTTTGGTGGCTCATAACTTAAATCTTGCCTTGTGTGGCAAGAAGTAGATTTCCTTAGTTCAAAACTGACCAGACGCAAATGGAGTGTAAAGAGTTGACTAGTCACCTAGAAAGTGGTGTCATAGCCCCGACCTAAATTCAATAGAAAATCTGTGGAGCCAGTGAAAGAAACTTTTTTGGTCAGAGGCAACCAAAGAATAAAGCACAATTGATAGAAGCAATCTTGGTTTCACATTATAACACCTGATGACCTAAACTCCTTGGTTCACTCCATGAGACGCCGATGTAGGGCTGTGATTGTGGCAAAAGTACAAAGTATTAAAACAGAAATGGTGAGAAGTTATGAAATACCCTTTATCATGTTTTTTGTGTTTAACTTGTTTTATTTGGCTATACAGTAGTTTTTTTATAGAATGAAGATAATTCAACCCAGATTGTTGCATTATAATCTTATTCCAGAAGAGACGGGCGTTATCAGCCACCAACCCTCAGAAATACAACTTTTCCTAAACGTTCCCATAATTTTGGCCACTAGTGTAGCTCAGCAGCACTGCACTTTCTGGGGAACGGTCATAAGCTCAGTGGCAAAGCTGATGGTCCCAGATTCAACCCTTGGCATCACCAGGTAGGACAGGGAGGCCTGGAGAGCTGCTGCCAGTCAATGTAGACACTGCTGGGCTAGATTTGACTCAGCATAAGGCAGCGTTCTCTGTTTGTTTGTTTGTTTGTTTGTTTGTTTGTTTTGTCATCTTCATTATTTTAATAACTTAAATATCCACTCAATATAACAACATCTTTAAACAGTTTGACAGATTGCAATCATGATACCACAAGCAAAAATAAATAAAAATGGTACTGAGTATCAAAATACAATAAGAACCCAGTAGAACTTTACCAAAACAGAAACACTGAAATTATGCCTGCAGGCTGTTACAATGTTTCAAAGAAAAAGACCGTGACCCATGTTCAGACCCTAAACTGGTTAATCCTGACTACTGCCTGTTGAAACAAGCCAACTTTACAACCCATGATTCCCATGCTGTGCACACAAAGACTCAACTTTCATCCCTGACATCATCTGACAGAAAGCTCAGGTTGGAGGTCCTGGGAAGGACCCTTCTCTGCATAAGGCCTGTATGGGGAAGCTGAGCTGCAGCCCACAGATCCCACACCAAAGCATCCTTTTGCAGTTGTCTTGGAACGGGCAGCAGCATTCCAGATTAAAAGCCCAGAGCCCTGGCGGCTAACTTGACCTACTGAACTTTTGGCTCTCTTAAGTATCCATATGCCCTTGCCCAGCCAAACCACCATGAAATTAGCATCTCATGAGCATGTCTGCAGCCAGTGGCGTAGGTTGCCAGTGCCCAGGGCCACAAGGAGCAGTGGGGAGGGAAACAGACAAAGTACACATGCGTATTCCACTAACCAACAGCACCTGCATCACCCAGGAGATTGCAGCCACAGAGATCTGAAAAAAAGAGTTGTTTGTTCTCTGGAGAGGTCACTTCCTGGTTTGCATGGAGAAACCCAGCGACAGAGACACAGCTGTATTGAGGCAGCACCAGCTGTTGAAATTTTGCGCCCCTAACAATTTTGTGCCCTGGGCAGCTGTCACTGTGCCCCTCCCCCACACTATGCCACTGCCCGCAGCATTAATCACACTTTTGCTAGTTGATCACTTGGCGGGGGCTAACCCAGTATGTAAGCACAGTTTATTAATGGACAGGGAGCAACCCCCCACCCCCCAAAAAAAAGATTAGAAAAAATTGTCCCTTTATAGCAGGCAGCTTGAAGAAATTGAGGTGGATTACAAAGCCTTGACAAGGAGATTGTGGTTACCTAGTTGCTTAGGTAAGGAGAACACAGCTGAGTATGAGGCCCAACAGGCAAGGAGGAGGCAAAATGATTTCTCAGCGGCAGCGGCAGCAACAACCAGGTGAGAAGCCCCACTTGGGTAGGGCCCATCGCAGCCTTCTTCCTTCGTGACCTCAGACTGCGGCAGGCAGCTGGGTAAGGCCCCCTGCGCAGGCTGGCCAAGCAGAGATGTGTTGTGAATGGCAGGAAAGGCACAGTGCAAGCCCTCGACGACCCCTTGGTAGGTGAGGATCCAAGTGGCGAACCACAACATTCCGCAGTCACACTGCCAAGGGTTGTGTGACAGGAAGACATATTTCAGCTTGGGGAGCTCTACCAGGAGGTGGCTGGAGAGGTAGCTCAGGTTGTTCCTATTCAAGTGGAGAAAGTCCAGTTCCTTCAAGTGGGCAAAAGCAGGGCCTGCAGTCAGGTAGGGGAGAGAAACTGGGTTTCATTTGCATTTCGATGAAAAGCAGACAAATTCATGCTTCTCAAACCAATAGGCAGACTGAAGTGCAGCTGGTCCTTTGACACCTGCCCTTCTCAGAACTTTGTGATGTGGTTCTACAGGCAACCAAAGCACAGATTTGGCAGAAATGTGCATAAATATGCATATATACCCAGAACAATCACAATTTACATGCATTTAACTGGCGTGATTCCAACTGTGTGCAGTTGAAGGTTGGCTGGTTGAAACTCTGCAAGCAAGATGGAGAACTTGGAAGAATTTTTTACACTGCATTTTCCAGGTGTGGAAAGAGCTTTTAAGCTCTGCCTCACATAGGGGCAAGGCCCACTTAGCATGCTGGCTCCAGAAGGCCAGGGATGCTTGTGCAGCGGCAGTTCCAAGGGGACAGTTTGAGCATACACATTTTCAAGTATACACAGAAGCCTTGGAACTGAACCCACACATAAGTTGTGATCATACTGTATACAGTGGAACCTTGTGTTATGTACTGTCCTCCTTGCGAACGCTAGGAGGTTATAAGCTCCGCTAACCCACAAGGGGACAATGACAATAAAGATTATCTATCTATCTAAGTAGATGCACCTTGTTGTGAACTTTGCCCTGGGATGCGAGCGGAAGTTGCACACTGGCGGCACAGCAGTAGCAGGAGGCACCATTAGCGAAAGCACACCTCAGGTTATGAACAGTTTCAGCTTAAGAACAGACCTCCGTAATGAATTAAGTTCGTAACCGGAGGTACCACTGTATATACACAAGGTTCAAGGTCTTTGCATGAATTTACAAAGCCCTGAACAACTTAGGCTAGGCCAGCTCAGGGACTACCTAAACCCTTATCTTCTTGCTTGATCAGTGAGATCAACAGTAGGAGTGTTATTGATCATTCTTTGAGTTGGTGAGGCTCACTTGATAACAGCAAGAAATAGAGATTTTAGTGTTATCAGCACAGTCCTGCAGAATGCTCTGTCAATAGAGATTCAGCAGATCAAATAATAAATTAATTAATATTGATGAAAATTTCTTGTGCAAAATTGACATTAATAAAAGTTGCTTGTGCTGACAGTACATTAGCCATATGTATAGTCCATTATTTCTTAGCATAATGTATACAAAAATGTGTTTATTAGGTACAATTACCATGGAAATGCTGAAGTTTCACAAGGCTGTTGTTTGCTTTTAAAGCCACAAATTCCTGCAGAAATGTGGGAGATTTTAGAATTTAAGATGGGGGGGGGAGGAGGCATGATAAACTAAGAGGAACTGAAATGGACAAGACTTGTCCATTCTTACCTGCAATGGTCAAAATGCGGTTGTTGTTGAGGTAGAGCCTCCTCAAGTTCTGGAGACTGTTGAAAGGGCAGCTGATCCTGGTGAGCCGATTGGCCTCTAGGTGGATGCTCTTGAGCTGTGTCAATCCGCTGAAGAGCTGATTAGGCAAATCGGAGAGGCGGTTGTGCCCTAAATTTAACGTGCCAAGCCTATCCAGTTGGAGGAAGGCATCCTTCTGGATGGTCCAGATGCGATTCTTCCGGAGGTTCAGCTCTCTCAGGGCTCCCATGTCCTTCAGGGAGTCTCTACCGATGGCTTCGATGTGGTTCCTCTCCATCGACAGCTGTGTGAGGCTCGTCAGGCTCCGGAAAGCTTGTGGGATGTAACGCATGTTGTTGGAGGTTAGGTCAAGGGCTTCCAAAGAGGGGAGGTGGGAGAAGACAAAAGGGTGGATTTCAAAGAGGTTGCAGTGGGATAAATCCAAACTGATGAGGTTATGAAGGCCTTGGAAGGTGTTGGCATGGAGGTAGGTCAGCCTGGGGTTCCTGCTGAGATATAAGACCCGCAGGTTGCAGAGTGACTTAAAAGCTCCCGGGTACAGGAAAGTGAGGTTGTTGCGATCCAGCCAGAGGCTGTTCAGGTAGGTGAGGTTGCTGAAGGCGTCGGTGGTCAGCAAGCGCAGAAAGTTATTGGACAGGTTCAGCGAGATCGTGGAAGCAGCTATTTCCCTAGGGAGGCTGTGGAGTCCAGCGCTGTTGCAGTAAATGGTAGCACCAGGGGAGCAGTTGCACGAGGAGGGGCAGGTTGAGGGGCCCAAGCCAGGCCTCAACAAACTGGTGAAGATCAAAAGAAGAAGCAGGAGGTGCATTTCCCAGCATAGGATAAAGAACGCAGACTGCCTTTGCAGAGAGAAATGGCAGAGGGGACTGAGATGAGAGAGGTGGCTTTTGACAAGTGAAATGAAGCCAAGGGAGATTAAGCTTCCTATGAACAAGGAGGGATAAAGTTCTTAGTCAAATGAGAGCTTACCAGAAGGACTGGCCAAAGAGCGAACGAATCTGTCTTAAGTTCAGTTCTCTGCATTTCCACATCAGCTTACAGCTCCATTTTCAAAACCAACCCTTATGAAATTTAATCTGCATTTTAGTGAGAATTCCTCCAGACCCATAATTTTTGTATGTGGTTTTGCTCAATGCAGACAGTTTTGCAAAGATGTCTCCCCGATATAGATGCTGTTTTCTTTTTATGCACACTTTAGCCTAGCATTTGCAGTTTTAGAAACACTTACCAGGATGGAGAACCACACTGCAATCATTAGGAAAAGTGAAAATTCCAATATATGTGTTTAGGTTTGCATGGAAAGAGCAAATTAGGCAAGTTTGCCTTTCTGTATTTATTTATAAAAATATTTGAATACTATGATTTTATAACAAAAATCAAAGTGGTTTGCAACAATTATACACTAAAATAAAAACCACTCATAAATTAAAACAGTTTAGGAACTATTCCCAAAAAGCAAGTGTGAACTGAATCCAATTTCTGCTCCAGACTGGAACAGCACATCATTAACCACAACAAGGATGCCTGCAGTCTACTTGTTTTGACTGATGAAGAAAGCATTTAATAGTTTGCTTGTCTGCAGGCCCCCAACATCCGTAGATGCTCTTCACCTATGACCTGCCTTTTTGAGAATTTTGTTGTGGCTGTTGCTTCCTTTAACTTTCTAGTTTAGTATGTGAATCTGTTCTGTTGCCTTCTGTGACTTGAGGATTTTGCCTCAACCAGGGCATCCCTTGTCTTTCTCTCTACACACACAAAACAGCTGTGGGTCTGTGTGGTTAAGCCCAGATCTACTGCAATCCCATAGAAAGTGGGGTTGGGGCTCCCACACAACACTTTCCGCCCCAACTAGACTCCATTACCTGAAGAGAGCCTGGCTAAACAAGGAGAGCATGGTGAGGTGATGCCTTTGTTAGGCCCAGCAAATAAGTTGCTGAAAATGTGACAGTCTTCTTCTTCTTCTTCTTCTTCTTCTTCTTCTTCTTCTTCTTCTTCTTCTCCTTCTCCTTCTCCTTCTCCTTCTCCTTCTCCTTCTCCTTCTCCTTCTCCCCCCCTCCTCCTCCTCCTTAAATAATGGATGTGAATTTATTTTTATTCTTTAGATTTCTTGCTTGCCATTTATCATAAGGAATGTGGCAGGCTTCTGAGTTATGCAGCACTCTTCATCGGGCATGAAAGGTAAGATGCCCAACCACCAACCGCTCTGTGCAACATATTGTGTGATGAATACTTCTAATAAACATACTGTGTTTGTTATTTGATTTATTCAACTTTTATCATGTATTTCCATCCACAGGGGCCCAGGGCAGCAAACAGCAAAACTATCAAAGCAATGCAAAGATTTTGAAAGTGTTTTAAAACACTCAAACATCCTCAAAATTTCAAAGTTGCCAGAAACAGTCTATTTCTACAAAACAAACAAACAAAACCATTGTGCTGAAATGTTAATAGCATACACAGTTCACCACAGAGGGTATTCCAGAACTGAGGAGCCACCAGTGAGAAGACCCTGTCATGGCAACATCCACCAGCAGTACCAAGGACCCAGCTAAGGACTTCAGGGTGTTGTTCTTTTCTTACAGAGTCTAGGCAAATATGATACCCTTGTTTTTTTGTGTTTTTTTTAAATGGCTGGGGTGGGGACTGGAGGGATGAAAACCATGGGCGTGGAGAGGGCCCCTTTTGCTCATTAAATGTCATGCACACACGATTCCAACAGGAGCAGATGGGTGAGGGGTAGCTCAGTCAGTAGAGCAGGAGACTCTTAATCTCAGGGTAGTGGGTTTGAGCTCCGATCGGAGCAAAATGTTCCTGCACTGCAGGCAGTTGGACTACATGATTCCCCTTGTGGTCCCTTACAAATCTACAATTCTATGTTTTGAACACAATGCATACCCAGCTTTGGTTGAAATCTTCTCCACAAAGCAGCTTCCATGATCTCTCTAAAAGTGTGTTACAAGCGCGAGTGGGGAGGGGTGTGTGTTGTTTGTTCGTTTTAAATCGAAGTAAAATTCATACTGTAAGATGTGTATATCAGAGATGTATACTTTTAGGACTCACACAATTGTTTCTGAAAGTTGTTTTAAGCTGTTTTCAACATTGTGTTTTTAGTTGTTGTAGCCCGCCCTGGGACCTTAGGGACAGGGATGCATAAATAATAAATAAATAAGTTGGATGGAACAGCCTTGGTAACCAAGAATCCACCACAGCGTAATATCCCAAGTCTGCATTACTCCCTAGAACGCATTGTAAAGACTCAAAGCGTCACACGCACACAGGCCCCCAAACGGACAGGATTCCCCAACTACAGTGGTACCTCAGGTTACATATGCTTCAGGTTATATACTCCGCTAACCCAGAAATAATGCTTCAGGATAAGAACAGAAATCGAGCTCTGGAGGCGCAGCGGCAGTGGGAGGCCCCATTAGCTAAAGTGGTGCTTCAGGTTAAGAACGGACCTCTGGAACGAATTAAGTACGTAGCCAGAGGTACCATGGGCGTACCCATGGGGGGCAGAGGGGGGCAGATGCCCCCCTAGAAGCAAGCTACCCGCCCCCCCAGAAGCAAAAATGATCGGCGTCCGTTTGGAGTAGACCGGGACTCCAGGGAAGAGCCGACAGCTGAGCAGAGCTAGAAAATAGCCCTGCAGTTCCTGAAGCTGCCACTGGGGGCGCAGGGAGTCCTCAGCCCCACCAGAGTCGGTGGAGAGCGGCAGAGCTGCTGCTGCTGGAGGTCTCACCCGCTCGCCGCAGCCTTGGGGGAAGAAGGCCCCCCCCCCCGCGCTGGCTTCCTGGCCATGCCGGCTGCCGCCTCTTTCCCTCCCTCAGCCTTGGTTTCTAAGAGAGTTTGAGATCTCTCACACGGCAACCGGGGGGGGGGGGATCCTTCCCCCGGCCCCTTTTTGTCCTCGACACCCCCCAAGTCCTTGCCATGGGGCTCCCCGTTTTGCAGACACAGGCACAGGCTTCCCCACCCCAGTTGAACTGCGTCCCCTCCCTCCCTATTTTTAAAAATATTTTTAAAGAGTCCTCTTCGGTGTCAAAATCAGTGCCCTCCTCTCCCGCCTTTATTTTTCAAATCGCTTCCTTAACACTGCCAGGCCGGCAAGGAATCTCTCCCCCCAACACTGCAAGCTGCCACCTTTCCATTTAGGAGATTCTCTCGTATAATTGATCCTGGCACACTTTTTTTTTTCTTATTTCATGCTGTCCTGAGAGCAGCTGGCTGCTCACATCACAGCCATGTCGTCATACCTTCCAGTTTTTAAATTTGCTATTTGAGAGAGGAGAGATCTCCACTTTGCATGTAAAGAATTTCTCTGAAGGAGACAACTCCTGTTTCTAAAGTAAGTTGAAAGGAGAAGGGTAGCAGATAGGCTTTAAAGTGCAGAGACTGAAGGAATGTAATCATAGAGTTGAAAGGGACCCCCAAGGGTCATCTAGTCCAACCCGCCACAATGCTATCCTTAATGTTGTTTACATCTCTTCCCCCCCCCCTTCACATGGCTTAAAGTCACTTGTAATCAGATTTTGGGGTTGATCCACTGGGGTTGGATCAGTATAAATAGAAGAATGCAATTCTATATAAAGGAGAAATATTCCATGTAAATTGGCACACTTGAATTTAAGCATGCTTTACAGTCAAGGCTGTAGGAATAAACCAATTTAAATGCTATACTGTGTAAAGTTGGGATTTTACCCTCAGGACTGGATTGAAATGAAAGTTTTGAACAAGTTTTCTTCAAACCCAAGAAAAATGATATTAGCATAAGACATGTAACTAGAATAAAAATTTATTTATTTTTTCAAGCAAATCATTGTAATAACTTTTGTAATTATTGAACATTGTTCAACAGAGGAATGGACTCCCCTGTCAGGTGATGGACTCTCCTTCCTTGCAGGTTTTAAAGCAGGGATTAGATTTCTTTCTTTCTTTCTTTCTTTCTTTCTTTCTTTCTTTCTTTCTTTCTTTCTTCCTTCCTTCCTTCCTTCCTTCCTTCCTTCCTTCCTTCCTTCCTTGTTATGCCCAATCTCAGTCCATATTTCATGGCTGGTTAAATCATCTGTCCCCCTCCTGATTCTCAGCGCCTCTTCTTCTGCCAGTCTTCAGCCAATGGGGTCGTCCAAATGCAGCAGCAATTCCTTCAGGGAGAAGAATCATATGTCTTCAATGATTATGTCATCTGGATGGAAGAAAATGAAAGAGAGAGAGAAACTCTGTTCAGTCCTGTCTGCTTTTTGTAGCTGGAGTCAGTCTGGGCGCTGCCCTCCAAGGCCAGGTGGGAAAGGCCTGCCAGGCAGGGAGCAGGACCTGCAGGATTCCCAGCAAGAAGACATGGGAGGTGTGTCTTGGGCAAACAAGGGACAAGGAGGTTCACTGTCCCCAAGGTGTGGGGCTTACCTTCTTTTAGATTCTTTCGCAAACATGCTAGCTCCGGCCGAATTATTGTATGCTGCAGAGGAAAGAAAAATCTGAGTCAGATGACACCACGAACCTCACTCCACACCAGGAAGGACAGGTCTCCCTATGGTTTGGGCCCAATCCCTTGCCCCAGAGGACCTCCCTGGGCCCTGCAGCCTCCTGGGCAGATGGGGAAGGGCAGCACCAGGAAAGGGGGCAGAAAAAGCCTCTGGCCTCATCCTGGCACCCAGGAATACACACTGCATCTTCTGCATTAAAAGTTGCTTGGGGTGTACTCTTGGGGGGATGGAAGCAACCAAAGAAATGAATACAGGAAGGCAAGATACTTACTCGGAGTTTGGGAAATCTTCGTGAAACGGCCAGCAGCAGGGATATGCTGCTGCCCGCTAACTTCCTTTCGTCCTCGCTTCCCCAAAAGGCGTAATATCTGAGGTCCTGCAGGAGGAAAGAAACGGGACAGTCAGTTGGGTAAGGGATGGGGAGCAACCCTAAAACCACTCCTGATGCCATCAGGACACTTACAGTAAGAAGCTGGAGGAGGGTGCCAGGATTAGGGGCTTCTAGGAGCAGACCCCCCAGCAGACTCTCGAATGGCCTCTTCAGTTCCTGTGGGAAAAGAGAGAAGAGAGGTTGAGTGCTGGGTTAAATCTTGTAAGGGTGTGAGAAGAAGAAAGAGATGAGCAAAGGGAAGTCAGTGCAGAGGACATACCTCTTTGTCCTCCTCCTGTCCCCCCAGTACAGCTTCAATTGTCTTGTGCAGGATAGCACTGATCGTAGCCTGGCTGAAATGGGGTCTCATAAAACTGGAGAGAGAAAGGGAAGGGGTTAGACGCTGCCTCCTCCCTTGCCCCCTTCTCCCTCCTGCTTGCTCTTGCCCACCCAGAGCTCCCCCTGGAGTTCTGCCCCCCACCCCCTGCAATCCTGCCCACCCCAAAGACCCCACTCACCTTAGCTGGAGGAGCGCCTCGAAGGCCAGGGCCAGGCTCAGGGGGCGATCCCTGAAGCACTCCAAGTGGCCAAGGATCTTCTGGAAGAGAGCAGATGAGGAAAGTCAGCTCCTTCCGGGAGTCTCCAGAGGACAGCTCCAACCCCAAACGCCAGCCCCTCTCTGCCCCTCCCTCCCCATGGGGGTCCCTCACACCACCCATCACTCACCAGAATGGCTTTGGCTGTCTCCTCCTTGGAGTACTTCAGGGTTCGGAGCCCCCTGAGCCGAGCTGCCTGGCAATCCTGGATGATCTCCAGCAGATAGATCTGGTCTTCGTCCAGCAGCTGAAATTTAAAAGCCAGGCTGTCAGTTCCTTGTGGGGGGAGGGCTCCTCTGCAGCTGAGAGTGCAGAGGGGGGGGGCAAAGAGCCCGGGCAGTGGGGGGGGCAGGTCTGAGGGATCCACTCCCTGCTCTCGTTTTATCCAATACTCACCTCTAGGGAAGGGATGGAGAATCCCAGCACATCTGCAAAGAGAAGGACATGGGGACAGGTGAGTTTATCCCTGAGCTCCTGGCAAGGCTTTTCCAAGAGTTTTCTCCTGGATTCCAAGTCCTACCACAGGGGAGGGACACCAATCCTGACCTGCTGCCCCCAGAACATGGCTCCCTAGGGAAGGTGCCCCTCCCGCTGACAACTGCCCCCTGCCTTGCCCCGCAGCCCAGCCCCCTTCTGGGGTGGTTGCTGGGTGGGGGGTTGGGTTTCCAGACGTTGGCCCTAATGGACCTTGGGTTGGATCCAGCCATCTGGCTCTGTGCATCTTTTTACTAGCAGCCCCCCTAGCCCATTCCTGCCCTCCTTTGTCCCCAAAAGGAGGGCCACTTGCTCACCTGATGGCACAGGCTGCTCTGGGCCTTGCAGGGGGGCCACCCTGTTGCTGCGGCCCATCAGGCGTCTTAAGCACCTGAGCCTAGAAGAGACGAGCAGAGAGAGCGTCTCAGAAGCCATCAGCCCCAATTCTGGGGGGGGGGGGGTTGTGTGTGAGGAGGGGCAACTGGACCAATTCCTGCCATATCTCTGCAGTTGTGTGACCTGAAAGGGCATCGCCAGAGATGGAAAGAGGCGGCCCAGAGCACGAAGGGATGGCAGAGAGAGAAAGGAGGTCCCAAGTGCTATGGGTTCAAGAGCTGTAGCCTAAGGAAAGACAAGCATTGCCTGCTGTTAAAGGGCTGCTATGCCTCATCTTCTTAGGACAGCCCTGCCCTTCCTGGAGAGGGAAGTGTCCTCCAAGCATCAAGGTGTCCCAGAAGAGGAGCAGAACATGAGGAAGGTGGTGGAGTCTTCCTTGGAGCCAGAGAGACCCCCAGGAAGGGGCAGAAGGCCGATGTTGTAGGGCAGCTGGAGAGATGCACAATCGAGCCAGGCAGAGGTGTAGTGGTTGGAGGGCTGGACTAGGAGGACATGGGAGAGCAGGGTTCGAATCCCCACTCAGCCATGAAGGTCCCTGGTGGACTAGAGAGCTAAAGCTGTGCATGGGACCCCAGGACTCGCTCCCCCCCCCCCGCCCCCAGGAGACCAAGAGAAAGCAAAGGAATGCTACTTACAGCCTGCACATCTTCTTTACGGAAAATTCCCACCCTCCTATAAACTATCTAACTATCTAAAATCCCCACCCAAGCCTAATTCTGACCCAACCACCACCCCCAAACCCAGCCCTAAGCGTAAGCCTAACCCCCACCCTAACCCTACACTTACCCCTACCTAAACCTCTATAAACAAAATATATACAAAATGTGCACAAATGCGCACAGAATAAAAAATAAAAAATATGAAAATAAAGAACAAAAAGTAAAATAAAAAAGTAAAATGAAAAAGTTAAATGAAAAAATGAAAATAAAGAACAAAAAATAAAATAAAATGTAAAATAAAGAACAAAAAATAAAAGAAAAAGAAAAAAATAAATAAAAATAAATAAATTAAATAAAATGAATCAAATAAAAGTAATCAATAAAAATAAAAATAAAAGTACCAAGCAAATCAACACCTCTCCTCGTCTACAACCACCACCACCACCACCTCTCTCCTCTCTCCTCTCGCCTCTCCTCACTAACCCACAATGGCTGCCTGCAGGTCAGTGGCTTTTAAGGGAAAAGCAAGAGATGTCACAAAGGAAGGCAGGTTCTTGTCACCGTGGCAAACCCCCCCCCCACCACCACCTGGACCTGGCCCCTCCTGAGAGATGATGCCTCTCTGTCAGAACTTGGAGGCACTTTCTGTTCCACCTGCAACTGGACTGCATCTTCTCTCGGCAGATTCACGTCGGCATTTCATATCCTTCTTCCTGCAGCCCCATTTCCAAAGGGAGACCATCCCCACATCCTTCAAGGCAGCCTAGGGGTCTCCATAGCACAGGATTGGACCATCTGCTTTGCATGCAGGTCTTCTGTCCTGGGCGGCATCTCGGGGGGGGGGCTGGGAATGTGTGTGTCCCCCCCAACTGAAACCTGGGAGAGCTGCTGCCAGTCAGTGCAGGCTAGTTGAAGGATATTGAGCAGCTGGAAGGTGAGCAGAGGAGGGTGACCAGGATGATGAACGGTCTGGAAACCAAGCCTCATGAGGAAAGGTTGAGGCAGCTTTTCCGTGCTGAAATGTCACAACCTGAGCGACCATGGCTTGCCCCCCCCCCTAATTTTGATCCTGGGTACGCCCCTGAGAGGTACCACTGTATACATTTCGAACACCCAGCAGCAACTGGCATGAGCTTCCAAAGGGCAATTCCAGCCGCAGCTTTAAGACCTCCAGAGCAGCATCTCGCTTAACGAGGCGCCTAATCTGCTTCCATTCCACTCAAGAGAAAACAGCTTTTCTGGTGCTCTAATCTGATGCTAATTCTGTAAGGCTCAGCTCAGATTTGCATATTTACACATCATTAGCGTCTGTGCGTGGGCAGGGGGGGGGCCATAGCTGTCAACCCTCCCTTTTTTTGTGGGAAACTCCCTTATTCCAATGCCGTTTCCCACTGCTATTCCGGATTGTTGATATCCCTTAAATTTCCCAGATTTCAAAGGAAGCAGCTCCTCTCCCTCCCCCTGCCAGCCAGGGAGGCTCCTCAGCTGCGTTGCTCACCAATAAGGAGTCTGAGACCGACTCGGGGCGGAGGCTCTGTTTTCTGCCCGGCTCACGGTCGATAAAGGGTTAAAGGCCACGGCGAAGAAATCCCGCCTCCTGCATTTGAGGATTGGATGCTGCTAGCCAGGGGAGCAGAACAACAACAACAAAAAACACCCAGCTGAGCCTTCATTGGCTGCCACGGCTGCCACTCGCTGGTCCCTCCCGGAGCTCCTTTGCGAAGAGGCCACCCCACCGGAGCTTTGAACTGCTGCGCGCGGAGGCAGCGGCAGCTGGGAGTGTAGCTGGGAGCTCAGCGCAGAGCAGGAGCGAGTGAAAAAAAGCCCCGAGCTCGAGCGTGCGTGCAAAATATACGTCTGAATAGAGAGCGGGGCCTGAAACTGTGCATGTTTACTTGCTTGCAAAAGGGCTGGCATGGAAGGACCCTCTTTTTGGGGGGGGGGACGGCACAAAAGCGGGCAGCCAAGAGGCTAGAAACACCACTGTAAACGGCGTTTCCGTGCGCTGCTCTGGTTCGCCAGAAGCGGCTTTGTCATGCTGGCCACATGACCTGGAAGCTGTACATCGGCTCCCTCAGCCAGTAAAGCAAGATGAGCGCTGCAACCCCAGAGTCATCCACAACTGGACTTAACAGTCAGGGGTCCCTTTACCTTTTACTACTTCCCTTGATCTGGACACTATACTTCTCTTGATGCAACCTAGAATAGCGGTGCTTTTTTTGCTGCTGCATCACACTGTTGACCAAGGGTCAACAACCTTTTTCAGCCATGGGACGGTCCACTGTCCCTCAGACCATGTGGTGGGCCGGACTCTATTTTGAAAAAATAATAATGAGCTAATTCCTATGCCCCACAAATAACCCAGAGATGCAGTTTAAATAAAAGGACACATTCTACTCATGTAAAAACATGCTGATTCCCAGACTGCCCACGGGCCTGATTTAGAAGGCGATTGGGCCGCATCCGGCCCACGGGCCTTAGGTTGCCTCCTCCTGCTGTTGACTCATGTTAAGCTGGTGTTCACCAAGACCCCTAGATCCTTTTCACAGGTACTGCTAGGTGTCCCCTGTCCTATATTTGTGCATCTGATTATTCTTGCCTGAGTGCAGAACCTGACATTTGGGCCTATTGAGATTCATTTTGTTAGCTTGCGCCCAGTTCTCCAATCTGTTCAGGTCATTTTGAATTCTGATTCTGTCTTCTGTGGCATTGGCTACCCCTTCCAGTTTGGTGTCAACTGCAAATTTGATGAGCATCCCCACAATTCCTTCATCTAATGGGCCCAGGACAGAACCCTGCAACAATTTCCTCCCAGATGAGATCAGACAGGCACCCTCCTTGCTAAATTTCAGGCACATGGCTAAGACTTTCTTATTCTGGAAGCTGCTTAAGGTAGTGTTCATTTTTATGACACTTTTAGAAATTTGTTTTATTGTTGTGTTTTTCTGCTGATTGCTTTTATGCACACCACTTAGAAATGCAAATAATTAAGTGGTGTAGGAATGACGGAAAAATAAATAAATAAATAAATAAATAAATAAATAAATAAATAAATAAATAAATACAGTGTACTAGTTAATAATAGCAAGGGGATGGAAAGTGATCACATCTGGAGTTCAAATGTATCAACGGAAGCTGAATACATTGTTGGTGTATTTGTTGGAGAATACTTTACCCTGGATATGACTTTAGGCAAATTAAGAAAGCTGTTTATTTTACACGAAAGACATACTTGAAAGGCGCTTGCATCTCATAATAACTGCAAGGAGGCTTTCTAAAACTGGACTCTCTCTGAATGCTGGAGTTCATTTGGATGCTTCTAAATCAGCAAAAAATGCTTGAAAATGGAAGATAGAGCCAAGCTTCTGCAGTAATCTCTTTCATGGAATATTCCAAACATGCAGTTTCAAAATGTTCTAGAGAGACTGTCAAATCATGCTCTGTAGCTCAGAAACTCCTTGATATGCCAAGTCCTCAATGTGGAATCTAAACATAAGATGCATTTACAAGCTTATTCTTCATGTTTTAAAGGAAATTGGGAGGGGACATCATTTAAAACTCTCCATGTTACTGCACATAATGTAGGTCACTGGAACACTTCATGTCCATGCAGTTTGTACATCCTGAAGGCATAGCTAGGCTTGGATATGTGCCAGAAATTGTGAAGGCACGTCCCTTCAGTCTTGGCTGGGTTAAATCTAGGCCACTCATTTACTCTGGGAATGAAATTGCTTTACAGTATTCCATACTTTATCATCTTCAGCCTCTTGATTTTCTCATTCTGACTTTATGTTATGACACATGTATTAAAATGGCTCTTGGAGAGCAGAGCTTGTTTATAACAATAGCGTCTTGTGACACTCATTAAAAAACTAACAAGCTGGGGATACTTCCAGATGAACTGGTTATTGAGCATCTAGCCTGACTTTGCAGGAGGTGCTACAATGCCTGCTATTTACTGAACATTCCTTTTGATTTGTTTGTGGGCAGGTTACGTAGGAGAACTGGCAGAACCATGTATGCATTGAGCTCATTGGAGGAATGATGGGATACAAATACAATGTAATATACTCTCAATTTTGGAAAGTTATTTGTTCATTATACATCTGCACACCTCTTAAGATACCATACCAAAATTTTCTGTGTGCATTCCCAAAACTGAGAAATGGATTTTCATCTATGGTTGGATACAATTGGACCCTGTTTTGAATCAAGATGGTGGACTGAGTCTTTTAAAACTGCACTGATTTTCCCCCAGATTTCACATGATGGGTCCTGGGATCAAAGAGCAGGTGTTCATCTATGTTTAGATACTGCATTTTGATGTATTCCCCCCACCAAGCTATTATCTGAACTGAAAACATAAGCCACTGGGGTGGACAAACAGACCGAAGGTGACTTGGAAACACATCTAGCTATTTTGCTGTGTATGACACCATGCAAACGTGATTTGAAACATAATGAGGAAAACCAACCTCACTGGATTTTAAGCAAGCAAAGCCTCACATGGATGTAGGTAAAAGAGAAGGGAGTGGATGTGGCCTAGTGGCAGAGTACCTGAACTGCATGCAGAACTTCTCAGGTTCAATCCCTAGCATTTCCAGGAGGGCTAGGAAAGATTCCTGGAGAACTGCTGCCTTTCAGTGTCAACAGAACTGAGCTAGCTGGACCAATGGTCTGACTCAGCATAAGGCAGCTTCAGAACTGTAAACTGTTGCGCCTGCAAAATGTTGAATAGTAAGGGTAACAGGAGGTCTGCAACATTCCAAAACACAAAACACCACAAAATATAAAAATTAGATAAATTTTAAAAATAGGCATAATTACTAGCATTCTTTCTTTTTGTGATATTCTTATGACTATTCTTTTGACTATGAAAGAGAGCTTAGGAATACAATAAGGTTGTGATCCCAGATAACAAAATGCCACCATTCAGAAAAGAAAATTCCGTAGTGTTAATTGCATTCCACAATTTTCTGGATTGTAGTGAGCCTGGGGAGGAGCAGCGTCTGACTAATGGGTTGAAAAACATTGCAGGTTGGCACCCATGGGCAGAAAGCAAAGCTAATGTGTGAGGAAGCTCTGTTGACACTGGAAGTTAAGCAGCCAGGACTTGGAATCCTGGAGAATAAGCGTTCTGTGCTTCTCCTTCAGCTTGCACTTGGATCAATTTTCAGTGCAAATCGAGCTTACCAGGCCTCACTCAATATGTTTTTCTACCTGAGGCCAAGGGAAAGATGCTGCTGCTCCCTACCCCTGCACAATTCCAGTCACAGAATGCAGCCAACCCTGTGCATGCAAACAGGTGAACAGTCTCGTTGTGCACATGGACCATTTGACCTCTAACATATTGCTAATCGGACCTCTGAGTTTGATGTGAACCAGCCCTTTCAACAGCCTTTCCAAATTCCATGTAGCCCAAATTCCATGCATTTATCATTCTTGCTGGGCGGAGAAAGGAAGAAAGTTAGGAACCAAAGCCAACTGCTTTGGCACAGAGCTGGTTGCATTTACCTGCTGAGTTCTTGCTTGTTTATCAGAAAGCACATTACTCAGAGATTCTTGGCTCATTCAAACTTCATTTTGTGCTGTGTTTCTAGACACAGGTCTGCACTTTTAAGCTCCGTGTCCAAGTGCTTCCCCACATACACTTTCCCCAGGAAAACTCGCTCTTTACTTCTGATTTGGAGCAAACAGCAAACTTCATAAAACCTGAATTGCCTTTTGTTGAGATTCATTGTGGAGCTGCACATAGAATGCACAGGGCAAACGGTAAGTGTAGATGAAACTTCTGCTCTGAAACTTTTTTTCTCTGTCAGCATTATCTGTACAATTCCATGCACACTTTCCTTGAAGCTATACCTTACTGAACATGCTAGTTTATTTTGCTTATTTTCCATCCCTCTTTCGCACACATTCTTCTCAGATTGCAGGAAGAAATAGCTGCACACTTTCTAGCCAAACTTTATGAAGGGTAAGCTGGAAGGGGGAGCACTCTCTCTCCAAACAACTGCACTGGGAATGGATTGCTTAAACACCCTCCCTCCTTCAGTCTTTTGCCTCTTATTGGTTGTAGAGACTGAGAGACGCTTGTATGCTCTCTACCAGCCCAATGCTCCTCTCATACAAAGCAGGAAGCTATGCAAAGACTTTCTCAATGGTGTTCGTGTTTCAGTCTTGGAGAGATGTAAAACCAGCTCTCACAAAACAGCCAGAGAAAGAAGGAAAGGTTTTGTCTGGAAGGTTTTGCTTCTGCCTGAGGGTGGACACAACTTGGTGTGTAACCAGCCTGAGTTCAAGCACTCCCAGAGTAAGTAACCACCTGTCTTCTTTGTGTTTCCCATAAGGCTTTATGTTATCTAGCAATGTCTGAAGAAACTGCTTTGCACGGAGGGGAGGTTTGCTGTATAGAAATGTCTGAATAATAACAATGAAGATTTAAAGATTTAAAGATTTAACACACACAAATGGAACACGGGTGGCACTGTGGTCTAAACCACAGAGCCTAGGGCTTGCTGATCAGAAGGTCAGCAGTTCAAATCCCTGTGACGGGGTGAGCTCCCGTTGCTCGGTCCCAGCTCCTGCCCACCTAGCAGTTCGAAAGCACATCAAAGTGCAAGTAAATAAATAGGTACCGCTCCGGCGGGAAGGTAAACGGCGTTTCCGTGCGCTGCTTTGGTTCGCCAGAAGTGGCTTAGTCATGCTGGCCACATGACCTAGAAGCTGTACGCCAGCTCCCTCGGCCAGTAATGTGAGATGAGCACCGCAACCCCAGAGTCGGACATGACTGGACCTAATGGTCAGGGATCCCTTTACCTTTACCTTAAGACTTAAACCATATTTTAACTGCTGCCATAATTGTATTGTTTATACTTATATTGATTGTTAATTCAAACTTAAGTTTCTTGTCAAAACAAAATAAAAAATCCTTCTGGTAGCACTTTAGAGACCAACTAAGTCAGGGGTCCCTTTACCTTTAACACACACACAAACATTTGCATCCACGCTCAGCATGGTTCCTTCGTTACTTCTCTTTTAAAATAAACATCCTTCTGCAGCCTTTCAACTGAAGGGCTGTGGCTCAGTGCCTGCTTGCATATAGAACGATCCAGGTTTCAACCATGACATCCTCACATACAGCTGGGAAAGTGACCATGGTCTGGACCTCTGGACAGCTGATGCCTGTCAGTATTGACAGCAGAGAGCTAAAAGGAAGGCTCTAGGCTGATGGTGCCTGTGTAGGGCGAGACTTGCATAGTTTATGGCGGGCTTTGGCAGCCCAGATGTTTTTGACCACAACTCCCACCAGAGCTGGCTGGTGTGTGCTGGCTAGGGCTGATGGAAGTTGTGATCCAAAGCATCTGGAAGGCACAAGGTTCCCAAAGTCTGCCAGATAGGTCTATCAAAGGAAGAATTAAGCTTTTGCCTTCACAGCTGTGACCCTAGAGTCCTGGAACAAAAATTGAAGGCAGTCATTTCCTCCAGACCCTCTAATCTTGGAAGCACAAAGCTGGTTGCTGCAGGGTCAGGATGCTGGACTCGACTGACTTTTGATTTCTTCCAGCAGATCAGATCTTAAGCAATAGTAGACCTGGAATGCACTAGCATCCTGGGGGAGTGCTGTAGCTTAGTGGTAGAGCATTTGCTCTGCACACAGAAGGTCCCAGGTTCAATCCCTGGCATCTCCAGAATGTCCCCTACCTGAAACCCTGGAAAGCCGCTGCCTGTCAATTAAGACAACACAGAGGGAACGATGCTCTGACTCCATAGAATGTCATTTCCTGGTTTCATCTCTGTCATGAGTAAACTGGAAATGCCCAGGATGTAGTTTGCACGTATGCAGCTTGTGATTCTGTTGTGTTTTCTCTTTCTTTTTTCTTTTTTTAAAAAAGGCTAGCTATTGGGTGATGTGACACACAAGATTCCAGTTCCCAAGAAGAGTTCACTGCACCCCAAATCTCCAGCCTGGGCACCAGCATGCATTCCAGGGACAACAACTCCACCCCAAGCCCCACTGAGCAGCCTTTGCAAGATATTTACTCCTCCCCAGCCAACGTCTCCTCCCACTGCCCTATCTTTGTCTCCAGTTACCAGTTTGTCCTCATCCCAGTCCTCTACTGCATCATCTTCATCCTCGGACTGGTGGGGAACAGCATGGTGGTAGCAGTGCTGTGTCGGCAGCGGAGCCCCAGGAAAGTCTCCAGCATTTACATCGTCAACCTGGCTGTCGCAGACTTGCTGGCCCTGACCACACTTCCTTTTTGGGCTGCATACTATACATATGGGTACAATTGGCTCTTTGGCCCAGTGATGTGCAAAATCACTGGCTCAGTCCTTTGCCTGACCATGTTTGCCAGCATCTTCTTCATCACCTGCCTAAGCCTGAACCGCTACCAGGCAGTTGCTCACCCATTCCAGTCCCAGCAAGGGACACTGCAGCAAGCATCCAAGACTGCACTCCTGGTCTGGGGATTGGCAGCCCTAACTTCCCTGCCAACTTTCTACTTCCGCAACACCAAATACATCGTGGAGCTAGGTGTGACAGCCTGCATCATGGCCTACCCATCGGAGAAATACTCCAGCTGGTCAGCTGGAACAGCCTTGATGAAGAACATATTTGGGTTCCTGGTCCCCCTCATCATCATTATCACATGCTACCTTTGGATCAGGGTGCACTTGATGAGAGCTCAGGGGTTTGGGAAGAACCAGCAGATGAGGGATAGAGTCCTGAAGCTGGTGGCTGCCGTGGTGGTGGCTTTCTTGGTCTGCTGGCTCCCTTTTCACATCCTCACCTTCCTGGATGCCCTTTCCTGGATGGATGTGATCAGCAATTGCTGGGTCACCTCTGTCATCGATGCAGCCCTGCCATTTGGGCTCTCCATGGGGTTCGCTAACAGCTGCATCAATCCTTTGTTGTACTATGTCATCAGCAGCCAGTTTCAGGAGAAACTCCAACATTTGTTCAAGCTGAGGCTCTATCAGTTCAAGGGGAAAACCTTTGCCCCAGCAAAACTTGCTCCCCCAAAACCATGGAGTCCCTGATGGGGGCAGACTGAAGCAGAGTCTCTGTGAAGCCACAGACACACCCACTGTGGGTGCCCTGAGTGAGTGAGCAGCATCTGGAAACTCTTAGGAGGAGGGGGGGCTGCGTTCTTGCTCGGTTTCCTCGCCTGCTTTTTACACATCTCCTGGAACAAACTGTCCAGCAAAGACTGTGCTTTCAATTTCTTGAACTAATTTTGACTTCTTCATGAATTTAATTGTTCTGTGTTTTGTTTTTATACATTGGGGGGGGGGACATGACAGGATTTGTCTTACCATCAATAAACATTTGGGTGACATTACAAACCCAGTAGCTGTTTGTGACGAAGGGGTAGTCCTTCTGGCTTCTAGATGCCATCAGGGGGAAAAGATGGCTTACCGGAAATGCCTTGGGGGGGGGGGCAGGGAGAGAGAGAGAGAGAGAAGTATGTAGTCATTTCTGCCTTTGAAATCCTGGTAATGTCCAGAAAAATCTGGATGTGTGGCAGCTCTAGTGTGCAGAGCAAGTGCACAGCCCTCTTGCTTTGGATGTGCTAAAACAATAAAGAGTCTTGTGGCATCTTAAAGACTACTAGGTCTACTATGGCCTCAGCTTACATGGACCAGTCAGGGCTGGTCCAATACATTTTGCTGCCTGACTGAGGCAAGGGATAAAATGGCTCTCCATCTCACCCCATTCCATTTACAGAAGCCAGCTAGACTGGTTGCTGAATCTTAGTACCCACATTGACAATGAAGCAGTGTTTGTTGGGGGTGTGAGGAAGGCAGGCCTCACCCCTGCACTCCCTGCTCCCATCTGCCAACTGAAGCAGCTGCCTCACTCTGCCTCATGGTAGAGCTGGGCCTGAATATAGTCCACTTCATCAGATGCTTGAGGTGTTATCCTGAGTTATAGATATACATACCTTTCAGGAATGGGAGGAGAAATTAAGTTCTCATTTAAAAGCAAACTTCCCTAATTCACACTTTCTGGGGGAGGGGAATGCAAGAACTGAAACACAGCCATCCTTTGGAATTAATGCTGTATATTTTGTGATTAAATCTCTGCTGGGATTCTCTCACCAAAGAGGACTTGCCCTAAACCTAGATTTTGGCATCCTGAGATTCTCCTTTATACCTATTTTATTTTACCTTGCAACCAACACAGACCACAGCAGAGGAAGAAAGTGCTAAAGTTTAACTCTTCACCCCATCTGCTGCAATCCCAATTATCATCAGCCCCCTCCCTGCCCCTACTGCTAGCAGCCTGCTATTCATGGGCGTAGCCAAGGGGGACCAGGGAGGGGAAGCTGCCCCCCCCATCAACAAATATCGATACATAGCAAACTAAGGTTCTCCCCACCCACCCCCAACAAAACGTCTGGCTCCCTCAACAAAAATCCTGGCTATGCCCATGTTGCCATTTGTGTATTACTACTACTACTACTACTACTACTACTACTATTACTACTACTACTATTTTAAAGGCATGCACATTAAGCGCAAATATGTGTTTAATCATGTGTCTTCTTTGGACCCTGAGAATTAATTTTGACACTCAGAATCAAGAAGTTGCTCTGAGGAGCATATTGAGCAGCTGTTACGATGTCAGCCTCTGTATTTATCTGTGTCACCTTGTAATGAGAAGAAAGTCTAACGACCTGCATTCAGAGGAGGAAGGTTGTTTTTTTAAAAAAACAGTCAGCGAAGTTGTTTATCTACTGTGTGCACAACTAGTAAACACCACTGAGGACAGCACGTTCTCCCCTCCTCATTGAACATATTGCAGCAGCAGCAGCAGCAAATTATTGGCTCCATCCAGGCTACTCGTCCATGCAGACGTGATTTATTACTGCATCTGTAGAGGAATGCACAGCTTTGTTGCCACATGTCTCCAGCCAGTTTGACACATCTCTCTTTTGGCTCCTTCTTCTCTGCTTACACACACACACAGAGAGAGAGAGAGAGGGAGAGAGAGGGAGAGGGAGAGCCTTCTGATCATTATGAAAGGCCTTTCTGCAACATTAGGACTAGCACCAGCAACACATAGTATCATCATCTTTGGACATGATCCAGCATGCACTTAAGCTCACTTTGAAGACTTGGGTTACTGTCCTAAACACACTTACAACACAGTCTTAAACATGGTTACTTAGAAGTAAGTCCTATTAAGAAGACACCTGGATCAGGCCAAGTCCTATTTAGCCCAGCATCCAATTCTCAAAGTGGTGAACCCTAATGGGATGCCTACAAACAGGGCCTCTCCCTGCTTGCATCCAAGAAATTGCTATTCCAAGACAAACTGTCCCTGAAAGTGGAGTGAGAACATGGAATGGGGCTTACTTCTGAGTAGATGTATATGCTAGGATTGCACTGTAATTGTGGTCAGAGCTTTTGTGGACAAGAAACTTCTGGTGGTGTGGGCTCTGGTCCATGGAAGCTTATGCATCACACCCATTGGGTGCTAGAAAAGAACTATGTTGCTTTTGCTGAAACAGATTAAGAAAGTTACCTCTCTGCGAAGCTGTGTTGGAGGACTATAGCTCTCTCCATGCAGAAGGTCCCTGGTTCAATCCCTGGCTTCTCCAGTTAAAAGGATCTGGTAACTGGCATTGCAATATCTTCATTAAAGTTAATGAAATGTATTGGGATTAAATGGGTCAATTGCCTATTGAAACCCTTTCATATGCAGAATGAGCAGCATTTAGTATATGAATGTTAGTTAGAGTAGATTCTTGCAAGTACTGTATATTGTGGTGTATAAGACTACTTTTTAATCCAGGAAAATCTTCTCAAAAGTCAGGGGTCGTTTTATATGCCGGGTGGAGAATCTGCAGTCAAGTATATCTCAAACTCTATATCTTAACTGGAAAAGTTGGGGGTCGTCTTATACGCCCAGTCATCTTATACATCGGAAAATACGGTAGACTTCTTCTCCACAGAGGGCTATAGTCCTCTTGTGAAAGGAAACAAGGAACCACTGCCTCTCTTTGCCTCTTCACTGATCACTCTCCACTCCTTGAAATGTCTAGTAACACATCCCATATGTACAGAGAGAACTGCTAACACAATCAGAGGTGTAGGAAGGTCAGGTGGTACCTGGTGCAAAAAACACTGGTTTGTTTGTTTTTTGCCTGCAAAAATGGTTTTATGTTATTTCATATTTTCTTACACAGGGATGTAGATTCTGGGCCTCTGATAACAAGTAGGCGACTATGGACAGATACTTAAATCTACAGGATGGATTGTGTCTTGGCTTGTGTTGTTTTATTTATATTTATTGTTTATTTATTTAATAAAATATATTTTTAAAAACCTACAAAGTGGTTTACCAAAACAAAGAAACACTACAGCAGTAAAATCAAGAAAAATTGGCTGCGTGCAGGGGGCAGGGCGAAGGCAAGGCAAGGCCTAATCTACTCGGCCTAGTCTCATTTTCTTCACATAGGCCGACTTTCCAGGACCCAAGAAGCCCAGCGGAGGGTAGGGCAGTAGGGCGGTTCATAAAAAACTTTTTTTATATAAAAAAATGCCTGCTCCAAAGGTCTTACCTTACTAAACTAGGGATTATATAGCTATATCTGAAATTTAATGCATATCAATTAATATCTTGACCCTGCTCCACTGAATTGAAATTTCAGCCTTCTCATAGAAAACAACATAGGAAAACGGCCAAGTAAACAGCTGTTTTCGTGGAGGCGGGTCAAGATATTAACTGATATGCATGAAATGTCATATATAGCTATACAATCCCTAGTGTAGTAAGATAAGACCTTCGGAGCAGGCATTTTTTTAAAAAAGTTTTTTATGAACCGCCCTAGTAGGGCAGTAATTGTTCCTTGATAATTTGTCACCCCCTCCATTATGGAACCTGGGGAGGACCGCCCCACGTCCCCCTTTCCTATGCCCCTGAACACAATCAGCATGCTAGCTAACGCTGCTATGTAAAACCCACACAGCCTCTTCCCCTGACTCTTACAGATCTATAGTCAGATCCTGACAGCAAACAGGACAGCTCCAGGACAGAAGAAAAGCCGTGCCCAAGAGACTATTCTACCTGTATCTACATTTCTGAACCAATGGGAGGGTGGATGACCCAGCAAGTCACACACTCGCCCTCTGTTCTGTTACTATGATAAACCAATGCACCTGCTCTCTTATTGTAGACGATGGGGATGTGCTAACTCAAGACATGGACCAAGGCAGCACTGTGTCATTTAACCCATTGTTCACATTACACCAATGCCTTTTTCCTCATTTCCCTAAGCTGAAAATAGTCACAGGTGCCCTTCCTCCATCAGACACATTTTGAGATGCTGAGGCATCTAGGAAGGTTACAGAGGCTTCAGGCTTCTGTGTGCCACAAGTGATCAAAATGTGAAACCTGCCCTGCAACCCCAGCTCTAGCGAACCATTATTAGTGATTGCTAAAGGTCTTGTAGTGGGTTTTGGCTTCCCTTGTTCCTTTTTTTATCATGGCAAAAGTAGAGCCCTTCTCAGGAATTTTGCCCGTCCAGCTGTCCAAACCAGGGTTGATGGGGTGTGAGTGAAGGAAGCAATCATTTATAGTCTTGTCTTCAGTGTGGGATGAATCATGTTTGGACTCAGGTCCCGAAAGAGCATCCCTTGAGAATCACTCATTTTTGTCTTCATCCAATTGGGCTGATAATGATGCATTGCTCATGCCCACCAGTTGTCTTCCCCAGGATGGATTGGAAACAGCGGGCCTAAAACAGCTGGTCCTGGGCAGGGCCCCTTCTTAGGACTCCACATCCAGGTCTCATACCAGGGAAGGCAGTTGCTCTTTGAAGGAAGGAGTTGCAGTGTTGCAGTTGTCCTGATGGTGCCTAGGCAGACGCTGCATTGAGGATTTCCCCCTTCAGTCTTGCTACTCAAAATAGTGAATCTGAACTCTGAGGGTGCTTAAGAACCAAGGAAGTTACTGCTGAATCAGGTCAGCAGCCCATCTAGCATCCTGTTATCACAGTGGCCAAACAGATGCCCCAGAGGGAAGCCTACAAGCAGGACCTGAGTTCAAGAGAAGCATTCTCCTCCCCACCTGTGATTCCCAGCAAATGTTATTCAGAGGCCGCAAGAGAAGACTGTCATTGACATCCTCATCATGAATTTGCCTAATCCTCTTTTACAGCAGTTTAACTATACTCTGTGGGAGTAAGTGCTTTCCTTTATCTGTCCTGAAACTTCCAACATTCAGCTTCACTGAAGTCCACCCGAGTTCTGGTATTATGAGGCAGGCAGGGAGAGGGAGAGGGAGAGGGAGAGAGAGAGAAGTGCTTCCACATCTGCTCCAGCCCACCCATTAACCTTTTTTAAAAACTCAAAAGCCCTTTCCTCATAGGTATGATGCTCCAGTCCCTTGATTGTTTTTGGCTGCACTTTCCTTCCAGACCGTCTCTATTCTTGGTGGGATCCAATCACACATTGGCAAATTCATGTTGCACAATTAAACCTGATTCAAAACTTTTGCACAAGAAACCTGCTTCCCCAGAATTGTACTTTTCGGGGTAAGTAAAGCGATGGGGAGATGCATTGGAAAGCGGGATAACATTTGCTTGACAGGTCGTTGCCTGGTGTTGAAGCCATGGCCCCAGTCTCAAGATGAATGTCAGGAGAGTTAGCGGACATTACCACAAGGTCCTTTTAGGGGCCAAGCAGGACTCAGGTTGCACCAACATGCTGGGAACCAGGTGCATGACAGTGGTGGATCTCCTGTCTCTGGAAGCAAAAAACTTGTCTCTTACCCAGGTCTCTTTGCATTCTTAGGCAAAGCAGACAGGTTCCTGGTACTGTAGGTGGAAAATGATGCAGGGAATATTGTGCTAGTTTTCCTGATTCTAATGCGAGTACTTCTTTCCCATTTTCTAATGTTCCTTTCACACTGCAGTACCTCTTGCATTTTGGAATTGTGCCTTTTTGATCAACATACCAGCATTAGACCTCCAGGTATAGGACGGCATATAAATTCTAATAATAATAATAATAATAATAATAATAATAATGCTGCAATGAATCTCATTCAAGCCAGTGGGTGTGGCGTGGCACATCAAATAATGTTACTGGACAGTGAAAACAGTAGGAAATTGCTGTATGCTGGTATACTGCCCCATTAAAAAAAAAAAAAAAACTTTACTCACATGCTTTTCTGGGATAATGGGGCTGCAAACAGGGATTTTGGGAATCAAAAAACATGGAGATGTGTGCTTAATATGCACTATATTCCATTAGTTCCAAAGGTTGCATCTACTTTTTCACATGTCCATGGGCTTAATCAATTAGGGCAGGGGTCGGCAAAGTTTTTGTGGCTTGGGCCGGTTCACGGTCCCGCAGACGCTGCGGTGGGCTGGAGTGTGTGTGCACACATGCATGCGCAAACGCTATTTCCAGCACTCCTTCCGGTGCAGAGGAGGCGTGTGCAGCTTCCCATTGGCTGCAGGAGCTTCCTGCAGTCAATGGGATGTTGGCCAGTGTCATGGAAGGCTGTCCCCACTCTGCTCCATGCTGGTTTTGCGCAGTGCACGGGAGCCGACTCAGCAGGTGCCTGGGGTCCCTGAGTGGGCGCCGGGGGTCCACTGGCCGGTTAAATGACCCCCATGGGCCGCTTGTGGCCCTTGGGCCTTAGGTTGCCGACCCCTGAATTAGGGAATCGTTATTTCCCTAATAAGGATTTTGGATTTTGTGTATGAGGAAACCTTTCAATGATAGGTGGAATAAGAGGATAGTTGTTATTTTTTATATTAAAAAGGATTGCAAAAAGACATTTGCAAACAATCAATGTAACCGCGCTACCGGGAAATAGTCTCTGGATTCCCACCCCACCCACCCCCTACTTTGAAGGAGTATGGTGTGTGGTTTCTCCAACAAACCTTATCTGGGAGTTTTGGAATTTATTCAGAGACATTCTGAAGTGCTTTGCTCATCCCTGTGTATAAAAAGGAAGATAAGACAGGGTTTTATACATTGCCAGTATCTTTGAAAACCCAAAACAAAGCAACGCCTTGGACAAAGGGGATGTTAGCTATTTATACATAGTATGGGAACTCTCAGAATCCTAGAAGTGCAGAGTTGGAAGGGATCCTGAGAGCCATCTAGTCCAGCCCCCTGCAATGCCTGCTCTGAGTGCTCACAGCAAATGAAGGGAAGCCAGCACCCACCAGGGAAAGGGCCTTTTCCCTAGGGACAATCCAGCTGTGCAATATCCTGCTAGGGAAGCTCCCAGCACCATCCTTGAGGTTCTTTCCGGCCAGCTGGACCATTCTGTTTCCCAAGGCCTTATTGAGTCATAGAAAACATTTACGTACTACTATATCATAAAAAATATCCAAGCCGTTTACGATAATTGCATGCTGCTTACTAGAACACAAATGGCTTACAATAAGTCCAGTTTTTTGTGTTTGTGTGTGTTAACTTTGGGGTGGTAAGTCTCACCTGCTGGAAGGAGAAAGTGGAAACCTCTCAGAAAGATCTGCGTGGCCTGGCTGGGTCAGGGATAGAAGGCGGAGTGCAAGGACTGGAAAGAGAGAAAGACACATTTGTTTGAATGTTTAAGGAAGAAGCTGTGATCTTCACCTAAGAGAAACGAGGCCCATGCTTGGATTAACATGTGAATGTAAATACTTTGCATATATCCTTCTTTAGCTATATGCTCTGCATGTAAAAGGTTTTGAATATTTTATCACTTTAATTTCAAGAAAAGAGTCAGAATTGCACATGATTTGGCTTCCTAGCTGCAATTTAGCTACTCTGCCAGCACAGTATGCTGATACAATAAATATGAAGAAAGAGAGGGAGAGAGAGAAAGAGAAAGTTTGAAACACACTTCAAAGACTGGTTGCTTCAACTCTTATGCAGGAGAAGTGACTTGTTCCAGGTGGGGGTGCAAGAAAGAGAGAGAGAAAGAGAGAGAAAGTGTGAGAGCTGGCTAAGCGAAGCACTTCATATGGTGAGGTAAGTTGCAAACTTGCTTATTAAACTTAACTTTCCATTTTGCTCAGGTCTTGATGAGTTTGCTATCAAGAACTTTGCTGAGGAGTTTGAAGGAGGCACAATGAGTGGGAGTCTGAGAAATTAATCAGCGAAACTCTGAAACTTTTTGCTCTTTCGTGTGAAAAAAGAAGAAGACAAAGAAGAAAAGAAGTGGTTTTATACATTCCTGGTATCTTTGAAAACCCAAAACAATGCAATGCCTGGGACAAAGGGAATGTGAGCTATTTCTGCACTGTGTGGGAACTCTCAGAATCATAGAACGGTAGAGTTGGAAGGGACCTCGAGGCTCATCTAGTCCAACCCCCTGCAATGCAGGAAGAAATGGGTTCCCTGTTAATACTGGAATCCTTGCCACCTTCCAGTCACCTATTGGGGATGCCACAGCTCTTGATTCCCTGCATGAAACAGGGCCATTTATTTAATGCTTGCCTCATTTATATGCCACCCTCTTGGCTGCAATTGGCCCAAAAGAGCAGGAGAAGAACCTGCCAGTGGCCCATCTAGTGCAGCATCCTGCTCTCACGGTGGCCACCCAGATGCCTGCTGTGGGAAGCCAGCAAGCAGCGCCCATGTGCAAGAGCACTCTCCTTTCCTCAGGTTTCCATCATCTGCTGTTTGGAAGCATTGCTGCCTCCGGTCATGGAAGCAGAGCATAACCATCCTCGTAGTAGCCATGGGTAGTCTCTTAGCCTCCATGAGTTTATGCAGTCCTTTTAAAAAGCCATATTCATAAAATGCAATAATGTTGCTGATGATAATGATCCAATTGAAACCACACTATGCCCTCTCAAAACTGAATGTTAGCAGTTAAAACATTAGCAGTCACTTGTAAAAGCAATCACCATTAAAAAAAATGTTTTCTGAAAGTTCCATAGAACTTTAAAATATATTCTGATGTCTGCTTATGTGAGCTTTCTTTTCTTTTGTAAAAGCAAACAAATATAAAGGAATCTTCTTACACCAAATCTGGGTCAAAAAACAAAGGTAAAATAGACACAGCAATATTAAGCCACTGAAAAAAAGAACTTCCGATTTGTAGGTATACTTTTATCATAAAGATGAGCCTTTGCCAACCTGGTGTGCTCCAGAGGTTTTGAACTGAAATGCCATACTCAGTTATCTCAGGCTGATAGGAATTGTAGTCCAAAACCAGACTGTGATAACCATGTTGCTACTGAAAAACAACCAGTGGGGCAATATCAGAAGGTTTGCAGAGGATGCTTTTTAAAAATTATTACTGAGAAAAATTACTGAAAGGGAGCATCTCACCCCCCAAATAGCCCAGTGAGCACTGCCAGTCTGGAATGCTCCACACCTGGCAACCTGAGTAAGCAGTCAATGCTGATGTCCTGGTTTTGGTTGTGTGAGATCAGCTGAGACCAGGAAACATAAAGGAGCATCTCACCCCTTCTATACCCAATTGACCACTGTACTCTGCAGGTGAGGGCCACCTGCAGGTACCACCTATAAGGAGATTCCTTGAGGAGGTCACCAGTAGAGGACCCCCATAGAGGAATCATGACATCTCCTCTTTGGAATTCCTCCCCCTTGAGGGTTAGGGATCATTCACACTTATCTTTGCTCTGCATTTCTGGGCACAGGTCTTGGCTCCCCAGGTCTGTATCTGAGCATTCCCACCCACCCCAATGCTTTCCCCAGGAAAACCCCATCTATACCACTGAATTGGAGCCAATGGGTTTTCTGTGGATTGCTGTTTGCTCTGGTTTTGTGGTGAATAGTGGGTTTCTGTGGCGGCTCTAGGGGTAAAGAATTAATATAATAAACATCTAGGATGGAGGGGGGGTCTGATGGGAGTTGTAGTCCAAAACATCTCAAGGGCAGCAGATAGCAGAAGGGGCACAGGGCACTTGCTTCACATGCAGGAGGTTACAGTCCATGGGAATGTGTGGGAGGGTTTTGTCTGTGGCATCACCTCACCTGGGGAGCTTACTGCCCAAGGAAGTTAGCTCATCTTCCTCTTTATCTGTGTTCTGAGATTTGAAGGTTTTTGTTTTTTAAAGCAAGACTTTGATTCTCTTGCTGCTTCGTTTTCTCATTTGCTAGTCTCAATGAGTTGTATGTGGGCGCTGCTGTTTGTTTTTCTTAAATGCACTTTTGGTGTCTTGAACTGTGCTTGATTTATTTCATTGTTTCGATAATGGGGTGTTGTTAATTTTAGTCAGCGGTATTTATTTTATTCTTTAGGCCCCTCCAGACTGGTATTTTATTGTGGGTGTATTCTGCAAGGTGCACTTGACAGAATCATAGTACATGGTGGTGAATTTATTCTGCATTATTAGTTGTTCTGGGATGCTACTGCATGGGGAGCATTCATGTTGTGGTGTATTCGATTTCCCCAGTGTTTCAGAGGTGAAAAATAAGTGTGTTTCCAGGAAAGAGTGTAGTGGATGAACCAAACAGAGTAAATGATACCATAAGAGTCATGCATACGACTATGCTTATGGCCAAGACAAGGAAACAACGGCTTGTGATAACCACTCAGACTAATAATAGTTCAGATGTACATTTTTAAAATGTTTGCATTAAAGTTATCAAGCTATGGATTATACCTGTTGTAATCAGTCTCCCAGAGTTAAAATGATAAGGACTTGGTTGCCCTCTATAGGCAAAAGAGAATTTTAAACTAAAAATGCAGCACATGCAGTTTCAGTGAGTAGAAAAGGCTCTTACACCCTGTTGAAGAAAACACACCCTCCCCCCTATAAAATATTTGAGGGGGGGGTCCTCATTCAAACAGTGTGCATGCATTGCACCTTGTGATCAATTATTTGGGGTGGAGCTTACCAGTCCCCCCAATATTTTATTCAAGTTGGTACCCCGACTTGTCTCCATACCTATGGAGGTTGTTCCCTGTTCTCACTTCCATTGTATCAAGAGCACAGCTTCTGCCTGTTTGTATTTCATACAATACAATACATACATACATACATACATACATACATACATATATTGCAATAACATATCCAACATACATCATAAAAACAAGATTCCAAAGAATCTCCTGAACTTCCGTCCTCCTCTTTGTGGGGCCTATTGTTAGTCATTTCCTCCTGCATCTTTTATAAGAATCCAAATCTTTTGCATCTCAATTATATCCAAAATTAAACAACAAGTGTTATTCCAATCCTACTAACGATTTTAACTGTTTCCAATGCTTTTTAAAGAAAAATTATAAAATTTCCTCATTCCTTATCAAAAATTTGGTCTTCCTGGTTTCTGATTGTCTGTTTGTATTTCAGATCTAGAGTCACGCTGCACATTTTAAAAACCCTACCATGGACCCTTCATAAGCAGACCATAAAACCGCTGCCACTCCCTGGCAGAAATAAGAACAGCTGTGCTCTGCTGCTGTTCTCTCTCTGTTTTTTCATGTACGCCTACTTTCGGCAGCATCGTTATATCGCCATTGCACTCCTCCGACTAAACTTTGTATCCACACCCGGCTAGCAACGCGTTTCCGTGATCAGCATCAATGTCTCGCTTTGCTATCCGCTCTGTCAGCCCCGCTGCCCGTTCTTTGCTCTGAGCACCCTGCAGCTTTGCAGGAGGAAGAGGGGCTGCTCCGGAGTTGCCCGTGGGGCTGCTCCGGAGTTGCAGAAGCAGGGGTCGGCGGGTCTGCTGTCTGTGCCTTCCAGTTGGGAAAGCTTTTGCTCATAGAAGGGGAAATAGCACATGGGGGGGGCAGGGTCCGTCATTCCCGCACAAAGCCCCCTCCTCTTGGCGAAGGAAGGAAAATCCAGCGTGCCGTCCTCACTGACTAGCACAGCTAACGACTCAGGCTCAGGCACTCCTACCCAGAAGTAAGCCCCACTGACTGCAAAGGGACTTCCTCCCAGGTAAATGTGTTCCTCCCTGCCCCTCACTCATCCCTGCCTTCCGCCGAATTAACCCTCTGAATTAACCCCGTTCAGCCTAAGAGCAGAAAAGGGGTTGGCAAGTTGGGGCGCGGGAGCGATCTGGCCCGTTAGTTTAGAAAGGCAAAACTGTAAAAAGGTGGGTAAGCATGCATTTTAAAATGTGCACTGTCCGCAGTCCTAGATCCATTTTCTGACTGTTAAGTCCCACTGCACACAGCGGCGATTACTTCTGGATAGCCTTGCACCGCAACAAGGCTTGGATGGCTCATTCCGTAGAACATGAGATTCAGGGTAGCGGGTTCGGGTCCCATGTTGGTTGAAAGATTCCTGCATTGCAGGGGGTTGGACTAGATGACCCTCGAGGTCCCTGATCCCTTCTAACTCTAGGATTCTTTAATGCTAACACAGACACACAACCAAGAATTTGGCAATGACGTGCTGCAGTGTGCAAGTAAAGTAAATGACATATTGGGGTTTTTTTAAAAAAAGGGGGGGGGGAGGGAAGGGAACGATAGCACGGGGATGGAAACTTTTCCTTGCTAACTTTTCCCTCCCCTCTTATCACCCCTAAGCAGTCAGTCCACCAATTTGTATGGGAATAATAAACACCTACCAACCTATGTACCACTGCTATCAGGATTTCTAAGCTAGTGTATGTTAAAGCTCTGTGAATGTACGTTATTTTATTTTTTCCTGCCTCGTGCCTGCTGCTGGTGATGGCACAAGTAGTTTTCTTTAATTTGAAGAGGAGAAATCATGGGGGAGTTACTGTGGCATAGACATTTTTATTCCATTAAAAATGTTTCTGGTTCCTTGGGGCTAATTTTTAATTTTTCCTTTCTGCGGTTGCTCTGCTCCATTGCGTCAGCCAGTCTTTGGGATTCACAGCAGGTCCCTATCCATGCTTACTCAGAACTCAGTCGCACTATTTTCAGTTGGGCTTCCTCACGAGTAAGGGTGCATAGCGTTGTAGACTCAGCTGCCTTCCAGGCCCAATTCGAAGTGTTGGTTTGGACCTAGGAAGCTATAAATGGCTTAGGACCGCAGTTCCTCAAATACCGTCTCTCTCCGTGTGAACCAATCTGGACCCTGCGTCCATCAGGCCCTTCTTCGCTTGCCTCCTTCTTGAGAGGTGCGGAGGGCGGCGACAGGGGAACGGGCCTTTTGTGCAGTGGCTCCCTGCCTGTGGAATGCTCTCCCAGGGAGGTTTGGGCGCCAGACAAAAATGTTCCCTTTTAACCAGGTCTTTGGCTAATTGATATCCCCTGCCGTTTTAAAATGTGTTGTAGGAAGGGGGATCATTGGGTTGTCTTTGTAGGTTTTTAATTATTATTACGTATTTTGTGCTTTTTAAATGGTAATTTTATGTTGTGAACTGCCCTGAGACCTGCAGGACAGGGCGGTATACAAATTTAATAAATAATAATAACAATGATAAAGATTCAAAGTAACATGTAAACATGTAACATGTAACATGTAACATGTAAACATGTCAGTGCAGCATGGCATGGCATGGCATCCCCCCCATACATAACCAAAAACAGTATCCACACCTTTCTTCAAAAGCATAGGCTATTCTACTGTTCTCCATTACATATTGTTGTCAACAGGGATTGTATTGTTGGGGAGTTGAGAGCTTGTCTCAAATTTTGTCTTATAAATTATATTACCTGACAAAAGCAACCTCACACCTCCCATTCAGTTTGTATATATACTTAAGGTACATATGAAAGAGGCTTGTTTTTAATTATATTTTGGGAATAATTCATGTTGTTATGTAGCTTCATTGTTTCATACTTTCTGGATGTCCCATGATCATATTATATAGCAGCTGTATTCTGTGTTATAAATTAAGCACAGCTAAGAATTGTTTCTTTTTGTTTTCCAGTGTATTTTTTAATCAATAAAAAATTGGTATGGCATGAGCAAATTTTTATTCTGAAAGTGTGGCCCAGAGAAAACAGTTTGAGAACCACTGGTTTAGCTAGTTGGGAGAGGGGAGGCTTCTCACGCCCTTAGAATCCTAGAACTGTAGAGCTGGAAAGGGTTCCGAGGATCATCTAGCCCAACCCCCTGCAATGCAGGAATCTAAACTAAAGCATCCGTGACAGATGACCATCTAACCTCTGCGTAAAAACCTTCAAAGAAGGAGAATCCACTTCCTGGGAAGAGGTTGGGTGGTCATCTGTCATGGATTCTTGTTGGACTTGATGACCCTTGGGGTACCGCCCAACTCTATGATTCTAAGAACGTTGCAGTAAGAAAACCCCTCTCCTGGGAAGATGTATCCTTAATTGCGGGCAGAAGCTAGTGGGATGCAAAAATGTTTCCCGCAAGTTTTTCTTTAAGGTGAACGCCGAAGGTGTCCGCTGAATGTCTATTGGTGGAGCCTTTCACAGGATTGGACCAATGGCAAGACAGGGTTTGTTTCAGGTGGTTTGAGGAGCCTCGCCCAGGACAGTTCAGCCGCTGAACTGACTCAGTGGCGAGCGAGAGGGCAACTGAAGCAGCTTCTGAGGACGGAGATTCGGAATCTGAGGAGAAAAAAAGGTAAGACTGAGAGCTCCAGGTTCACCCGGGCTGACTCGCGTTCAGAATCCTCCACAGTCAGGGACTTCCAGAAGTGCATTTGGAGGGGGATCCCACCTTGCAGGAAAGGGCCCCCGCTGCTCCCGCTGTCCCTTGGCTCCAAACGGAAGCCTCCGGGGCCATTTGTCATCGAAGCAGAGCAAACGGTCCCGGGGGGATGGAAACACATAGGTTCTTCTCGGAACATGCATTTCAACTGAAGCCCAAAGATGGGCATCCAAAGATGTGTATGCTCCGGGATGCTGTTCAGAAGGGGTGTGTGTGTGCGCGCGCGCGCGCGGGGAGCACTGTGGTGGGAATCGGCACCTGCTCGAATTTACGCAATTGCAGAAGTTTATGCGCGTAAGAACTTGAAAGGATACGCATGCATGGAGTCGGACTTCCTTGTGCCCTAATATTCGAGTTACCCGTGTGTCGCCTGCACTGCCCCCCCCCAGTAGCACCCGCTCCCTGCGCTTGCATGGCGACTCGGAAGAGGACTTCGGTTTGCAACAAGGAAGGGGTGATTTCGGGGTGGTGGTGGTTTGATGTTGGAAGATTTAACTCTCCGCTCCTCAGCTGTCCCCAATTAGGTTTAGAAGAAACCTTCTGTTGAGTCTTCCCCTCTCTCCTTGCAAGAAGACTTGAACACGGATCATTTCCCCACCCCACAACAAAGCAAATTAAACTCGGAAAAAGCGCTACAAAATATTTATTTTCGTGGGGAGGGGTGAGTGTGCACACATGCAAGTTTGGGGCGTCCTTCGCAGTTTCTTAGCTTCTGGAATGTGCTGCAAATGAGCTGACAGCAGCCGCTGCCCTTCATAGAGTATTTTTGTTTTGGGGACCAGCCTTTCGCTTATGCGTGGTTTGCCCCGTTGCCGTTTGCCTGTAGTTGAGCCTCCTTATTCCCGTACACATTTGTTCTCCAAATGTTTTGGGTGGGGGCTGGTGAAAGCTGTTCTGCAAAGCCTCTGGAGCGGGCAGCAAGTTGGCAAAAAGTTTCGTTTGTGTGGACCAGTGCAGTTTGGCGACGAGAACAGAGGTAGAGTTTTGCTTATTGTAATCTTAGGCTGGTCCAGGCAGGAGAAAAGCGAATGCTTGTATTTATCATTGAATCTCAGAGCTGGAGGGAACCCCAAGGTCACTTAGCTCGGGCTCCTATTGATGGAACCTGTCTGTTGAAATTGTGCAAACCATTCGGGAACCAGATGCCAGGAATGGCGGTATAGAAATATTTCCAATGAATGCATTAAATACCATTAAAAGAAACCACCACCACCCCCGTATTATTTTATTTTATTTTCCTTAAAGTTTAAGCACTGCTTGATTGTACAAAAATACCATTTCAAAGCGATTTACAGAAAAAAATAAAACAATGACATTAGATGAGAAAACCGTTAAAAACAAATATTTAAATATTCAAAGAATTATCATTAAAATCAATGATAAGCCAAAAACATTTCAATATTCTACATATCTGCATAGGATTGCCTAAACTGACATGGTTTAATTTTATCTTTTCTTTTTCTTTTTATTGACTCTTCAACATAAAACAGAAAGGAGAAGAAGAAAAGAATCACAGAACAATTATTAACATTACCTAAACATGATGGATGAAAACAGGTTTGTTATGATACACACGGTTTTTTTTTTTTTTTGAATAGCTGTTATTTATTTATTTCAAAAAACATGTTATTTTACTTTCTTTGTTACAGAGTTTGGATGGTGTGTATGCCAGCCTGAAAATAAGTATTTAATTATGAAAGCCCAACTATACTATAAACTGAGATAACTCCTTTGTTATGTACCCCATTACCTGAACCTCATTAACTTGCTGTATGTTTTACACTATGGTTATAAAATGTTTAATGATAGTTTATGGGTTTGTGGTTTTTTTTGTTGTTGTTTTGTAAACTGCTTTGAGTCCCCCCACCCTCTAGTAGTATATACATTTTATGAAGCAAAATAAATAAATAAGCAAAAAGAATTAAAGTTTTGTGAAGGACAGTGGCCTGAGGGTCAAGCATCAACCATGGCTGACATGAGAGGACATTCCTTTGTCAAAGCCAATGAAGACTTGTAGGGTCTTTTTGACCATAGCTTCTGCCAACTTTCCTCCTCTATTTGCCAGTTTGATTCCCACCATCCACAGGGGTTTGCTTAAAAGAAGTGAATAAAATATTGATTAATGTCATTTTAGTAGATTTTCTTCTCCTGTAATTAGTTTTTCAGCACTTCTCAATTGTCAGCTAGGCCCCCCCTTTTTTAGTTTGAGCAATTAAAATGAAATACTTTAACTGGCACCCACGATATTCTATATATGTATATAGTTCTAATTTTCCTCAATGTTTAATTGATTTTTAATTACCCCCTCCCCTTGCTTATAGCAGTTCCTTTCTTTCTTTTATAGGGCCTTCTACTTTACATACATATCCTAATTATCATTATTGCTATTACTTTTATTTCACAGTAAAGAAGAGGAAGGAAGAGGAGAGACTGGCCCACAACCTTCAGATGGGGGACCAGTTGACACCAGTGCTGACTCTCCTGTTGAGGGGGTGCAAGGGAGCTTATCTTTGGAAGAAGAAGCCCTGGCAATGTTTGACATGCTTGAAGAAATGGAAGAATTGTATGAAGATGAAGATGATCAGTTTGTAGACCTGTCCCTGGCAAGGGAGGATGATATGGATGCTCTGTTCCCAATGTTGGCATCAGCTCTAGGAAGTGAGCAAGAGGACCAGTTGCACTCAGAGATAACCGAATTTGACACAGATGAATATGTTGAAGCTTTATCTTCATTTATGGGCTTAACTCAACTGGAAGATGAAGAACATGATAGCGAAGAGGGTGAGGCTGATGGTGGGCATTCAACTAGCAATGCTTGGAATAAACTTGGCCAGGAAGCAATCAAGTACTTCAAAAGAGCTCCAGTTTTCCACTGCATGTTGGGAACGTTTGCCGCTGATAGTCCTGTTGAGATGCAACAAGAAGAGGAAGGAAGAGGAAGAGGGGAGGCTGGTCCACAGCTTTCAGATGAGGGAGCAGCTGGCCCAAGTGTTGAGCCTCCTGTTGAGGGGGCGCAAGATAAGGAAGAGAGTTCATCTCTGGAAGAAAAAGCCCAGGCAATGTTTGCAGAGCCTGAAGAAATGGAAGAATCTCATGAAGATGCAGATGAGCAGCTTGCAGGCATGTCCCAAGCAATGGAGGCTGACATGGAAACTCCACCTCCAACACTGGCATCAAGTCCAGGAAAGGAGAAAGTGAGCCAGTTGCCCTCAGAGTGCACCGAACTCGATGTAGATGAATTTGCCGACGCTTTATCATCATTTGCGGACTTAAATCAACCAGAAGGAGAAGAACATGATCGTGAAGAAAATGCTGGTGGCGGAGCTTTACCTAGCAGTCCTTGGAATAAACTTCGTCAAGAAGCAGTCAAGTACTTCAAAAGAGCTCCAGTTTTCCACTACATGCTGGGAACTTTTGCCACTGATGCTCCTGCTGAGAGGCCACAAATGAAGAGACGACAAGAAGAGGAAGGGAGAGGAAGAGAGGAGACTGGCCTCGAACCTTCGGATGGGGGATCAGCTGGCACCAGTGCTGGTCCTCCTGTTGCGAAGCCAAAAATAAAGAGACGACAAACACCATCAAAGCATTCCTGACAGATGGCTGTCAAGCCTCCGCTTAAAGACCTCCAAAGAAGGAGACTCCACCACACTCCTTGGCAGCAAATTCCACAGAGTTCATAATGATGGCAATACCTGCAGAGTATTTTGGTAGAATCTTATGGAGAAACTTAAAAAAAAAGTAGAGAGGATATTTGCAACTCTTAAATGCATATTATAGAATTCCAATATGCTTCTTCCTTTTTTAAAAAAGCTTTTTTTATTATTATTAAACCTTAAAATGAGCAAAGAAAAAGCAATATACAACAGTTAACGTGCTCTGGTCCATGGGGTCACGAAGAGTCGGACACGACTAAACGTCTAAAAAACAACAACATCAAATACCAAACCTTTTTAAACATGAAAACCAAAAGAAAGAAGAAAAGAAATGCTTCTGCTTCTCTATCAGCTTAATGAATTTATGCAAAACCCTTGCTCTGTAGTAATATCCTACTTTCTATAAACCAACCTTCAAACCCAGATATCACAAGCTTATTTTTCTTTTTGTGCAAATAGTCCATAAGTAGCTTTAAATCCTTAATAAATGTGAGCAATAATTTTTCTCTAATTAAACATGCAAATCTATTAATTTCAATAACCATGAATGATAAGTTTTTCTGTCTTTGTGCATATAACAATCTTGCTGCTGTAATCATATATTGAAATAATCTTCTATACTCTTTTTCTAATTGTATATCCATTAGTCCCAGCAAGAAGTTCTGCTTTCAGTTGGATATTAACATTCAAAAACCTCTGTATCAATGTATTTATTTCTATCCATTATTTTTTACCTTAAAAAAATAATTTTCAATAAAGATTTCCTTAGTTTACAAAAGTACATGCATTGTATCTTCTTTCAGGTCCCAGAGTCTTTTCTACAGATCAGTTACATTCAATGTGAGACATTAGTGTTGTATACAGCATAAGGTTGAGGAGGGAGAGGGGGTGGGGTGCACTTGCGGTGTACTTGAGTGCATATGAGTACATGGAGTATACATGAGTGCACATGCATGTACATGTGTGTATATTGGTATACATAGGTTATGTGGGAGTACCTAGGGGTGTACATTGGTGTACATGCATGCATATGAGTGCACAGGGTGTACACGGGTGTGTGTATATGGGTATACATGAGTGCACGTGAGTGTACATGTTTGTATGGGCATATGTACATGGGTTATGTGGGGGTATACATGGGTGTACATGGGAGCATATGGGCGCAGAGGGGAGTGCTGTGGGGCTTCATGTGGCTAAACAGAAAGCACCAGGAGATCAGAGCTTGAGTAAATATGGGCAGAAATGCTTAGCAACATGGCCTAAGGGGAGCCAGGAGGACTCAAATGTCATTATTTATTTTATTTATTGAATTTCTATCCCATGATTTTTCCCATGGAGCTTTATTGGCTTCTGCGCTGAAAGAGCCAAGCCCATAATGGCAGTATCGAGAATAAAACATGGAGAAAAGAGACATTTGAACCCAGTTCCCTGGATGTTAGACACAATGCTGCATACCTTCTCCAACATTTCTCCAATGAAAATAGGGGTGTCCTATTCAATAATAATAATAATAATAATAATAATAATAATAATAATAATAATTAATAATAATAATTAATAATAATATAATAAATAATAATAATTAGATTCCAACATGTATAAAAACACAATAAAAAATTACACATTTAAAAACTTCCCTATACAAGACTGCCTTCAGATGTCTTCTAAAGACTACTTATCTCTTTGGATTGGGGGGGTCACATAACTCCATGCCCTCCAACATTTCTCTGATGAAAATAGGCACTGTGGTCTAAACCACAGAGCCTAGGGCTTGCTGATCAGAAAGTCGGTGGTTCGAATCCCCGCGACAGGGTGAGCTCCCATTGCTCGGTCCCTGCTCCTGCCAACCTAGCAGTTCGAAAGCACGTCAAAGTGCAAGTAGATAAATAGGTACCGCTCCGACGGGAAGGTAAATGGTGTTTCCATGCGCTGCTCTGGTTTGCCAGAAGTGGCTTAGTCATGCTGGCCACATGACTCAGAAGCTGTATGCGGACAAACGCCGGCTCCCTCGCCCTGTAAAGTGAGATGAGCGCCACAACCCCAGAGTCGGACACGACTGGACCTAACGGTCAGGGGTCCCTTTACCTTTAAGGAATAGTGGGACTTTCTGGAATCAAATCAGAAACTGTAATGGCGTCTGTAAATTTGGGACTCTCCATGGAAAATAGGGGAACTTGGAGGGTCTGGTGCTGTTGGGTCTGATTTATGTGGAAGTGGGGATGGGGTCAGATCACCTCCGCAGGGACTGGAGTCCTCATCTACTGGCAGATTTAATAACTGGTGAGGTCTTGCCTGCTAGCAAGTAGGATGGTACATCTACTGTGGATTGATTGATACAGATATCAAATCAAGAAGAGTCCAGCTTTCTTCTGGGCAGGAGTGAGGTGGCTCAGAGGGGCAGACTTTGGCTTGCATGAAAGACCAGGCAAAGCCACTGTCTCCCTCCCTGCCTGTCCCACCTTCTGGCTTCCCCAAGCTCTCGGCCATGGCTATACTAAGTGCCTGCCTGGCGTGGTCCCCCCTGGCTGTGGCCTTCTTGATTGGAAGTGGGGGGCTACCGGCATCCAGAGCCCCTGTGGACCACTACTACAGCAAGCCATGAGCTGGCCCTGACCATCCTCCTGGGCAGCAGCTGCAGCCTGGCCTGGTGCATCCGCATCGTTACCTACAACATGGGCCCACAGGGGAGGTTAGGAGTTCCCACAGATCCTCGCTGCGGATGAACCAATGCATGCAGTCATGGTGAGCCTCTGGGAGGGGGCAGCAGGACAGGAAGGAGGCGCATTGCCAGTCGGAGAAGGAAGCATAAGGGAGCCACCTCTGTTGCAGGAGGCCAGGTGGTTACATCTTTCAGGCACTTCTGCAGACCTCAGAAATTGCTGGATGCAAGAACAGCCTGTAGCTAGCTTTGGCGAAGGGAGGGGCCTGTCTAGCCCAGTATCCAGTTCTTGCAGTGCCCAAATAATCCTAAGAACCTATTGCCATTTCTGGTGTTGAATTTGGGTCAGGCAGAGGGATTGGTTAGGTAGGCAGAATCTTGTGTCTCTGGATGACATCCATTTCCAACAGAACATTCTCTGCAGACATAGTCAACTGCTCTTCTTAAATATTATGAAAGCCAGGCCACAGTTTGAAAACTCAGGGACAAGGCAGGGTGTTGAGACTTACTTCCATGACCTGACATTTAATGGGGGAGCACCCATTTGTTTTCATGCTGAAGTACCGGTACCCAGATCCATACTTTTTGTTCCCAACCCTCCTCCAGAGGGCAATGGACTTTGTCAAGACTTTGGGGCTTGCATTGACACTTTGGGGAGGGCGTTGTCTGACTTCCCCATCATTTTTGCCTAATTCTAACCCGCCCCCTTTAAACAAGTGGAATTGAGGGAAACCAAAATCAGTAGCCAAAAATCACAAATGCAGATTGCTAGAGAGTCACAAACAGGGGATTGTATCATGGGCATATCCAAGGGGGGCAGCAGGGGGCAGCTGCCCCCCCAGAAGCCAGCTGCCCCCCCCGAAGCAAAAATGATTGGCGTCATGCTGAGGAAGAAGCGGGGCGGGAGGATAGCAGCGGAGAAGAAGGGGGGGCAGTGGAGGAGGAGGAGGCTGCTGTCCCCGCTGCCCGAGTTCCTCCCTTTGCCCCCCCCCCTTGCCCAAGGCAGCTCCTGTCCTGGAGGCGAAGGAGGAGCGCCTGTCGCACGCTCACAGCGGTGGGCTGCGGTGGGGGCTGTGCCATTTTCCTCACTCAACTTTTCTTTTCTCCCCTCCCCTCATTCCTTCCTCGCTTTCTTGCCTTTTATTGTCTTCAGCCTGTCGTCTGCTGCCCCTTCATTCCCTTTTCCCTTCCCCTTGGCCCCCAGGCAGAGACCCAGAGAGGGGACCCCGTCAATGACACTTCCCTTGGCTACTGCTTTCTGAAAGCAGTAAGGAAGCTTTCTTTGGCGAAAACTGGGGTGGTGTTGACAATCAATGGGGCTTGTGCATTTCATGGAATTGTAGAGTTGGTCCAAGTACCCCCCCTGCAACGAAGAAATCTTTTATCCAGCATGGGGCTCAAACCCACAAGCCTGAGATTGAAAGTCTCCTACTCTACCAGCTGAGCTGTTCCCCTGAGGGCTAGTGCAGGACATTTTGCTGCCTGAGGCCAAGGATGAGAGTTCACCCTTCACATCCTATGCATTTAGTAATTTGTTAGGTTTCTATCTCATCTTTCCCTCCCCATACCTTTCTCTTTCCCACATTATCTGTGCAACAGGCCTATAGAAGAGGTTAGGCCATGGGTAGGCAAACTAAGGCCCAGGGTCTGGATCTGGCCCAATCGCCTTCTAAATCTGGTGGTGGTGGTGGTGGTGCGAGTGTAAACCTCGCGGGCAGGGCCTCAGAATGACGAGAAGATGTCCACTCTACCGACCGAGCAGAAACGCGGCCCATGTTTTTATCCGGGGGGGGGGGGGGTCAGCATCTCTCCTGCACATGTCAAGGTTCACGGGGTAGCTAAAGGCAGTTTGGATATGTATGAAGCCTCTTTGGAAAGGGGCAGTTTCAGGTACTGCTGGGGACAGAGGGAAAGCGGGGCTCTGTTGGAAACGGGGGATGGGGTGCCGTCAGGGCAGGACTTTGGGGGCAGAAGTCCATGACCCCATTCATAGGAACAAGCAGGACCCACACTATACACAGCAGGGCTATCAAAGCACCCCCCCTACATTCCCCCCCCCCAGAAAAATTTTTTTGCTGGCTCAGCACCATTATACTCCCTCCTCCCTCCCTCCTCCCAGTGCAGCCATTGGCTAATATCGCTGAGGCACAGGCCAATGAGTGAGCAGCTCTGCATGGCTGAGAGCAGGAAGAGGGCTGGGCTGAGCTGGCTCAGTGCCATTTGCAGCAGCCAACCATGCCCAAGCCTGCTGTCAGCTGTTTCAGATAATCTGTGTGTTTTTCCTTTATTTTTTTAATAATGGATATGGATGGGGCCTGGATTGAAACTAAAGTTTTGAGCAAGTTTTCTTCAAACCCAAGAAAAATGATATTAGTATAAGACATGTAACTAGAATAAAAATTAATTTTTTTCAAGCAAATCATTGTAATAACTACCGTACTAAAGCACTGCTATAATTATATATAATTTTCTTAAAATTTTGGTTTCATTCACCTTTTCCGTGCTGAAATGTCACAACCTGAACAACCATGGCTTGCCCCCCCCCCCCTAGTTTTGATCCTGGGTACGCCCCTGGATTGTATGATGTCACATCCTCTAAAATTTGTGGTGGGAACCTTATTCTTCCCATCACTGCACCTATTCTTCTTACCTACAATGGGCAGGTTGTCAGAAAGCTCTCTGCAGAGAGCGCACAGCATTTTGATCTGGACAATGGACTTTTGCAACTTTTAAGGATTATTGTGTGCCTGATTTTCATCACTGTACCTGTTTGAATCCTGGCACATCTTTCGATGTGAGCAAACCTTGTATTTTATTGCTTACTTAAGCAGCCTGAGAGTGAAACATAGATGGGATGGGATCCAACATCTGCCTGAGCATCCTTGGATGACATAATTCTTTTTAGAACATTACACACCCTTGTCTTCAAAGCTTCTAAAGATAAGCTGCTCATGGGTGGAGATTTTTCACTCTGCTGAAATAAGTATTTGCATTCTTACACAAATAAGAAGAGGAAGGATAATCAATCAATAAATATCCTCTCCTACTCATCAAAACCCACCCAACAGCCTCAAAGCAGCTCTTGCAAATGTGACATTCAGTTCCTTTTGGGCTTGTAGATTTTGCTTAACTTCTGGTAGTTTGGCCTCCGTTAAACGTGGCCAAATGTGGAAGGAGACCTGAGAGCAGCTCTTGTTTTTTTTCCAGGACTCTTCAGCACACTAATATGGAGTATTCCCCATAAGAAAAAACTAAAAACAGAGGGGGGGTGGGATTGGGCAGTGGGAAGTGGATGGATCCAAGGTGGGTGACCAGTCAGAGTTGAGATACTTAGCTCCATCCTCAAATGCTCCAGCTGCCAAGTCTTTGGCCTTCCGTGTTACAGCTCTTAAACAGCTCTTAAACAATACCACCAGCCACAAATAATAACATTTTTTAAAAGGACAACACCAGTTCCCCTCTTCATATTTTTTGGTGTGCCTATGCACACATTTCTTATTATGCCAGTTTGTCAAATGCTAGCTGCACAGTTTAATCACAAAGCTGTGCATGTGGCACTCTACTGGATGAAAAACAGGGCAAATGTTGCATCTGTTGGGGGGGGGAATAGAGAGCCAGTTTTATCAGCTGCCTATTCCACATCCCCCTGAGAGCCTTACAAGAGAAGCTCAAGGTTATATGAAGACAAAACAAGCAACTGCCCAAGCCTTCTCTTTGAAGTAAAGATGCTTCCTTTTCATTATTTGGGGAGATAACTTTTCTTAGGCGCTCAAAAATACAGTAAGTAAATACGTGAGCAGAGGAAGACATCTGTGGAATAAATCTCTTGTTACAATTGCATCACAGTGTTATATTTCACTCACACTACAGTTAAAAACTCGCTGAAGTAATATAACAAATAAACTAGCTAACAAGCTAGAAGAAAACCAAATCTCCCCTGTCTCCTCCACAACCAACAGACCCTTGGGAACTCCCTCCCGTCAGAGGTCAAGGGAATAAACAACTACCTGACATTCAGAAAATATCTGAAGGCAGCCCTGTCTAGGGAAGCTTTTAATGTGTGATATTTTAATGTATTTGATTTTTGTTGGAAGCCACCCAGAGTGGCTGGGGAAATGCAGCTAGATGGGCGGGGTACAAATAATAAATATTATTAAAATATTATTATCATTACAATTATATCCTTCCTACCTTTTACTTCAGGAAGCTCAAGGAGGTGTAAGTGGTTCTCCCTATTTTGCACTCACCATAACCCTGTGAGGTAAATCAGGTTGACAGACAGACTGACTGACCCAAGATCACCATGTGTTTTTCATGGCTGAGTGAGGATTTGAACCCTGGTCCCATAGGTCCTAATCCAATACTCTAACCACTACACCACACTGGAGTAGAAAGACAAGTTATGGTACTTTCAAAAGCAAATGCTTAATTACAAAATACTAAAACAGACAGACACCAACCATTAGAATGAGGTTTTATTAGTCCTGCCACACTTCATTTTACACACCAAATATAATGCAATTTAAAACACCTCAATGTGGCTTGACAATGGTCTCCACTTCCAATACTTCATCAATAAGATTTATGATGCAAATAAGATACAACCATGATGGCACAGGAACTTTATTGAAAAAAACAAAGGGCATATACATTAAGGGAGCACCATCCCACTTGCACAGCCACCACCCAATCTATGTCATCCAGAGGGAGTGGGTGGCATTGTGGTCTAAACCACTGATCCTCTTGGGCTTGCTGATTGTAAGGTTCTGTGGTTCGAATCCACACAATGGGGTGAGCTCCTGTTGCTCTGTCCCTGCTCCTGCCAACCTAGTAGTTTGAAAGCATGCAAGTGCAAGTAGATAAATAGGTATCACTGCAGTGGGAAGGTAAACGACATTTCCGTGTGCTCTGGTTTCTGTCACAGTGTTCAGTTGCGCAAGAAGTGGTTTAGTCTTGCTGGCCACATGACCTGGAAAGCTGCCTGTGGAAAAACACTGGCTCCCTCAGCCTGAAAGCAAGATGAGTGCTGCAACCCCATAGTTGCCTTTGACTGGACTTAACCGTCTAGGGGTCCTTTACCTATGTCATCCCTTGAAGTGTTTGGCCTGCCAGCTGCTTTCTTTCAGATCTGTGATGCTATAATTTTGCCTGGATCATTCAAACATAAGGCAGATATACGGGTTCAAGTAGTTCAGTATCATTAGCTCAGATTGGCAGCAGCCCCTCAAGGCCAGAGGTTACTGGCTCTGGTTGGAGAAGATCTGTAGCTAGAGGGAAGATCCTCTTAGCTTAGAGAGGGAGGCCGTGTGGAGCATCTTGGGAGAGGATTCAGACAGGAGTTAAACTAGAGGGCTGAGTCTGAGCCAGGAGAGGCTGGAGAAGAAAGGAATATCAAGGGTATAACCCTGGGAAAAAATACTTACAAACTACGGGCGTTTGCGGACGACCTCATAATAACATCTGAAAACATCTGATAGCTCCTTCTAGTCAAAAGAGCAGCTTGCCTAAGCTCATGTTGCTCTGTTGAAAGATGATTGGAAAGAGAGAGAAAATGGTGGCTAGCCTGTGGTTTTGAAGCCACACCCATCTCCAGTTACACAGATGAAGCCCATCTCAGCCCAGAATGAACAGGAAGTTCTGGCTGGAGGACTGAGACTCCCTTCATGTCCGCTCTAGCAATGTTGTTGTTTGACTCCTGTGTTTTACATCCCACATTAATCACTTATCTAGATGGCACCGGGTCATTGTCATAGCAACTGGCTTGGCTGACCGTGTACCTGTTGACTTATCTCAAGCATGAGGTGATTTGTGCCCATAAAATAAATTAACCCCTTCCTTCATGTCCAGTTCCTCCAACATTCTTCATGCAAAGCAGATGCTCTGCCACTCACCTATGGACCTTCTCCAGATGTGCACACACAGCACCTTTTAAACATGATTTAAGTGTATCTGTCTATCCCACCAGTTTGTTTCATAGTGAGTAAATGAGAAATAATCCATTGAAAAGGGTCCACATAACAGGTGCTGAACTTTCATTCAGGATGCAGTACAGTATCATACCAGAACTTGTTCCAGGCACTCTTGGAGGAAACTGATTTTCTAGATCCATTTCAATTGAGGTTTAGACCCGGTTTTGGCACAGAAATGGCTTTGGTCACCTTATATGGCGACCTCTGTTGGGAGAGAGGCGGGGAAATGTGTCTCTGTTCATGCCCCTTGACCTCTCTATGGCTTCTGATACAGGCAACTCCACACTCACATGTCGTTTTCAGTGCCACAAGGAAGGGGCAGGGGCAGAACAGAATGGGGGCAGAACAGGGCAGAAGGGACTTGCAAGCATCCCACTGATGTGCGCAGCAACCCAGAACTGTACCCTTTATAATTGGGGAGTTGCTTGTACCATTGACCATGGTATCCTTTGGAGCAGCTGTTTGAGTTGAGGTGGGCAGCATTGTTCCTACTTGGATGTTCATTTCTAGAAGATGATGCTTGGGGAGTATCATTTGGCCCCATGAAGCTTCGGTGTGGGATTCCTCAGTGTTTGATTCTTATTCCCCCATGCTGTTTACCGGTAACCAGGCCTTTGGTTGATTTTATTGACATCCTATGGCTATGCCCCTTTTAAAATGTGGAGTTTTTAATGGAGGGTAATTGGGTTGTTGTTGCTTTTATTGTGATTATGTATTTATATTTTGATTTTATTCTGTGAACCGCCCTAAGACGTTTGGGTATAGGGCAGTATATAAATTCAACAAATAAATAAATAAATAAATCTGAAATTTTGGAGCATGTTGCCAGCAATATGTCAATGGCACACAGCATTACTTCTTCACACCTGCAGGAGTAGCAGTGGATGTACTGGACCTTTCCTCATTAGTCAAGTGGATGAGAGCCAACTCACCGAAGCTCAATCCATTGCCAGTGGGCAGTTCCCTAGGAGGATGGTTGGGAGATGGCCTGCTTTTGATTGGGGTACACTCCCCCTGAAAGAGTGGGTATGTAGCTTGGGGCTACTTATGGATCCTTTGTTGTCTTGAGGCTCAGGAAATCTTGGTGGTGCAGAATGCCTTCCATCAGCTTCAGCTGGTTTCCCAGCTGTGCCTCTTTCTGGACAGGGACAGCCTAGCTTCTGTTGTCTATGCTCTGGTAACCTCTGTTAGATTACTGCAATGCATCATAAGTGGGGCTGTCTCTGAAGAAGGTTTGGAAACTTCAGCTGGTACAGCATTCAGCAGCCAGGTTGCTCACCAGTGCAACAAGATGTGGGCACACATTGATCCTGGTTTGACTGCACTACCTGCCAATTATTTTCTGAACCCCATTCAAAGCTGTACTTTTGACCTAGGTAAAGGTAAAGGGACCCCTGACCATTAGGTCCAGTCGTGTGCGACTCTGGGGTTGCGGCGCTCATCTCGCTTTACTGGCCAAAGGAACCGGCGTACATCTTCTGGGTCATGTGGCCAGCATGACAAAGCCGCTTCTAGCGAACCAGAGCAGCGCACAGAAACACCGTTTACCTTCCCGCTGGAGTGGTACCTATTTATCTGCTTGCACTTTAACGTGCTTTCGAACTGCTAGGTGGGCAGGAAGGAGCAGGGACCGAGCAATGGGAGCTCACCCTGTCGCAGGGATTCGAACCGCCGACCTTCTGATCAGCAAGCCCTAGGCTCTGGGTTTTAACCCACAGCGCCACCTACGTCCCAACTTTTGACCTATAAAGCCTTAAACAACTCACTTCCTCTGACACTGGCCTCGTTATTTCAGAAACATGATTGAACTGATGGGAGGAAATGATTTTCAGGAGAGGATCTTAGCAAAATGTTAAAATATTGAGAAGGACATTCTTTCCGCATTCTGCTTCTCCCCTCCCCTTAAATTTCAGTACTTGGAGATTGGGAATTTGTACTGGAGCCACAGTAAAGAGCTTGGGCTAATATTGTGCTTCACCAGCCCCAGCTTTTAGTATAATTATTTTAGTACAATTATTTACTTCTTTTTATCCTGTATTTTATTCTGTGAACCACCATGAGATCTGATAGTGAAGGGTGGTATACAAACATCATCACCATCATCAATATGCAAAAGAGGCTCCAAGCTGGGGGTGCATTTTTGTGTGGAAGACACATACCAGGGGCACATTTTGGAAATACAGTGGTACCTTGGTTTTCAAACGTAATCCCTTCCGGAAGACTGTTCGACTTCTGAAATGTTCGAAAACAGAAGCAGTTACTTCTAAGTTTTTGGGGTTTGGAAACCGAAACATTTGACTGTTGAGACGTTCAGAAACCGAGGTACCACTGTATGGCACTCTAAGCGAGGACAAAATTTGGTGCCATACCCACCCAGGTCTTATTTTCACAATAATTCCTTTCGATGCAGTTGCTTCTTAATGGATCTTCTCCATAATAAATGTTGTTGTTGTTGTTGTTCTTTGTTGTGCACCCTGCTTGGCACCCTGTGCGGTGGAACTCCCCACACCACTCTAAATCTGGAGCTGAACATGCTCACCCTCTTTCTCCAGCCCCAGGTCATAAACAAGGTGCTATAAACTCAGGTTTTATTTTAGTCTCTGTGGGCCGTGCTCTGCTGCTTGTGCCCCTTGCTCCTTTCTTTGAGTTCAGCTCTCCCAAATAAAAAGACTGGAGACACATTTCTGCATTGACTGGCAGCTGTTCTGTGGGATTTTCCCCAGCTCTGACTGGAGACATCATGGTGTGAAATGGGGATCTTCTCATGGGAGGAAGCAGCTCTCCCACTACATTATGGCCCTTCTGCAGCATGCCCTGAAGACCAAACTGGATGCGATTGCTATGGAAAATAAATGTTGTCATCTAATAACCTGGAGCTGTCAGATCAAGGTCCCAGGCACCCTTTGCCCCAGAGGGTGATACCTCAAAGAAGGTTTGGGGAACCTGGTGCTGAACTGCAACTCCCAACAGCCCCAGGAACACAGCTGAAGACCAGAGGTGGGGGGAGCTACAGATCCACAACATGTGGAGGGCCAGAGGTTCCCCACACCTGCTTGACAGTGTTGCTTTCAGCTGGGGGCAGGGGGGTCACAACAGAAGCACTCTCAACATATTTAATTAACAATTTTATTTATTTATTAATAAAGGAATATATGCCATTAAATATATCAAAGCAGGTTACAAAATCAGAAAGATAAAAGCCATAGCATATAATCATAAACACTAAAAACAACCCAAAAGTAAAAAAGTTAAAGACACACCCATATCCCATTGTGGGAGGTGTGCCCACATAGGCCTGGTGGAATGAAACTGCAGGCATTTAAAAGTTGGCACAGAAAGCGCCCTCCCACTTTCTTGGGTTCCATGATCACTGCAGATGGTGACAGCAGTCACGAAATTAGAAGACGCCTGCTTCTTGGGAGAAAAGCAATGACAAACCTAGACAGCATCTTAAAAAGCAAAGACATCACCTTGCCGACAAAGGTCCGTATAGTTAAAGCTATGGTTTTCCCAGTAGTAATGTACGGAAGTGAGAGCTGGACCATAAAGAAGGCTGATCGCCGTAGAATTGATGCTTTTGAATTATGGTGCTGGAGGAGACTCTTGAGAGTCCCATGGACTGCAAGAAGATCAAACCTATCCATCCTCAAAGAAATCAGCCCTGAGTGCTCACTAGAAGGACAGATCCTGAAGTTGAGGCTCCAGTACTTTGGCCACCTCATGAGAAGAGAAGACTCCCTAGAAAAGACCCTGATGTTGGGAAAGATGGAGGGCACAAGGAGAAGGGGACGACAGAGGATGAGATGGTTGGACAGTGTTCTCGAAGCGACTGGCATGAGTTTGGCCAAACTGCGGGAGGCAGTGAAGGATAGGCGTGCCTGGTGTGCTCTGGTCCGTGGGGTCACGAAGAGTCGGACACGACTGAACGACTGAACAACAACAACAATCTCTATTGGCAAGGAGTTCTACAGGTCTGGGCTGATGACTCTAAAGGCTCAGTTTCTTGTTGCCGTCAATGGAGCCTCCACAATTCAGGGAATATAAATATAAAAGTGGGTCCTGCGTCACAAAAGGCTAAACTACAACTTTAAGGGACAGGGGCTACCAGATTCCAAAGAACCAGTTCTGTCCGGTGGGAAGGGAGAAACCTCAACAGGATCCCGAGAATACTTCTCTGGACAGCTATGGCAAGGACTACAATAAAACAGTGAGATATGAAAGGCAAGTGAAAAGCAAGAGTAATTTCTTAGCAGCAAGCTAAAGCCAAGTGCTGCTGATCTTCAGAAAACCTTTTCACAGAGTGCGCTCAGAAGACTAATCTCTATTCAGTACAAATACACATCATCTTGCTAAACTTTAAAAATAATTATAGGAATATAACTGATAAGAGAAATATATATGAAAATATATATCCTTCAGTTTTCTTTATTTTTCTTCTTCGGGGGCTCCTCCTCCTCCTCCTGTTCCTGTTCCTCAAGTGAAAGAATAGCTGAAGGAAAAGCCAAAGAACCACCGGTTAAAATTGCTATATGGCATGTACAACCATAAACTGTATTTTCACAGACGCTCCAAGTGTCCTGCTTCCCAGGGGTGTCCCTGATTTAGAAAAGCCGTTCCAGTTTCCAGTTAGAGTCCAGAATGTCCCACTTTTCCTTAGGATGTCCCTATTTTCAGTGGAGAAATGTTGGAGGGTATGTTTCCATTATGCTGTACTTTCATTTTTTATGGCAAAAAATGGACACACAGGGAAGACAGGAAATCTGGGCCACAAGGAGGCAGCAAACCTTTGTGCCCTTCAGAGGCATATGCACAGTCTGTTACTGGTCTCTAACCTCCTGGGGGGGAGGATGCCACCCCTTCCACTCAGCGAAGGTGACCCTGGCATGGCTACCAGCTCCCCACAAAGGCACACTGAACTGTGGTCCAGACTGGGTGTGTGTGTGTGGCGTGGCGGGACTCCCCTAAGCCCCAGCCAACATGGCCAGTGGTCATCACAGATGATGGGATGTAGTCCAACATCATTCGGAGGGCCGTATCACTGCCCTCAAAAAAGGCAGCAGCCCCTGAATTAGCAAGTTCAGGATTCTCAAAAAATACCTCTTGCTTGCAACTCCTGGCTTCTTCTGCGTATCATTGCAACTTCTCTATACATTGACTGCACCTCCCTCTTAAGTCTCCTGACTTCCATCCTCAGTGCTTCAATTTCCTGGAGAGGACAGAGATTGGTACATATTTACTTCAGGCATTTACAGAAGATGCAGAAGAATTAAAGAATTCAGGAATAACAGCAACAAACTTAAAACCAACAGTGCTATTGCTGAGAAGGAATTCCACCCCAGGATGCTAGGCATTGTAGGCAGTGGCCAGAGAGCTCTTTCCCTAGCCTGCAGATGCCAGAAGGCCAAGAGCTGGTGTTATAGTGGTGGTACTTCAGAGGAGTATGGGGAAAGGCTGCTCTGGATTATTAGTATATAAATGGCGTTGCCTGATGTTTTAAACAGGCCCCCTTTCTGGCAATTTAAATGGTTAAAGTTGACTTGATTAACTCCACCCTCCACCTGCCCTTATGGCTTTACCTGAACAGAAGTTCCAGCACGTCTTTGATCAACTGGGTTCTCTTCAGCTGCCATCAAGTTCTCCTTAGTTACAAATGAGGCACATTTCAATTATTATAGAAACCAGTTAACATTTAATATCCCACATTTCTGGCTGAAACCAGGCACACAATAATCAAGAATGAGTATGCAAGATTGTATTTCATGCTTGTTCAGGATGTTTGTGAACTAGACAACTGCAGTTTTAAATTGGCCCCTTTCCCAGTGATTTAAATAATTAAAGTTGACTTAATCATCTCCACCCTCCACCCACCCATCTGACCTTACCTGAGCAGAAGTTACGACAGATCCTGTATCACACTGCATTTCTTCAATCCTGATCAAGCTCTCCTTAGGTGCAATGCCGGCAATTTCCATTACAGAACCAGTTTTTCATGCGTGCTTTTCATGAACTAGGTGAACTAGACAGCCACTGTTTTAAACTGGCCCTTTTTTCTGGCAGTTTGAATGATTAAAGTTGACTTGATTAACTTCACCCGCCAACTACCCTTCTGGCCTTACCTGAGCAGCAAGTGCAGCTTGTCCTGGGTCACCGTGGATCCCTTCACCCGCCATCAAGCTCCCAGGTGTGGATCTGTTGCTCTGACCTGAATATAAAAGAAGTGATTTTACATCTCCATTCCAACATGAAACCAAAGCCCAGAGCCTGGCTACATGCTTCCCCTCATCTGCAAACTGGTCACTTCCAGCCCCCTCCCAGCCCAAGGATCTCCTTGTAGAGGACTGCTTGTATGACAGAGTTTTTTTCTGTGGACTGCCACATCCCTCTGCTGGAGCAAACCACCTCTCCAGCAGGAAAAAGCGCCCTGGTAGATTGGAAGTGGCTATCCCCGAATTCTCAAGGCAAGCATGCATGCCACACCTCAGCCAAAAGAGCTGCTATTACTCAGGAAAAGAGCAGCTGTGCTGTGGCCCTGGGTGGCCAGCACTCTGCTTGGGAAAGCCCTACCTCTCAATGAATTCAACTATCCCACACAAGGCCAAGCAGACAAAGAGCTGCCTCGCCAGGCAGTTATGGTTTCCCTTGGCTGGTCAACATAGTTCCTCTTCCAAACACACAACAGCTTCAGTGCCGCACCTATTTTCTATCTCTCTAGGAGAAATATTAAGATCCACTATCATTGCTGAGACTGCTTTCCTTGCACACTTTTGTCTAACTGAGATGACCTCTGGTGGGATCCTTCACCTAATGCTTTCTTCTTATTCCCAGCTGCAAAAACCACAAACACCAATTTAGGAAAGGCATCAAGTTGAGTCCTAAGGCTGCAATGCATCTCCATTCAGACCACAGCCTGATGAAAGTGTTGTGGTCAACACCCCCCACATGGAACCACAATGGAAAGGTACTGGTTTTCACCTTCATACTAGCATGCAGTGTAACAGCTATTGAGGAAAATGCCAAAAGCTCTCACAGCCTGCTACACAAACCGTAAGAGTCTACCCAGCCCTCTTCCTCCCCTACCCCAACATATAACTAGCTCTTGAGTTTATAAATGAGTTCCCTCTTTTCCCCAATCCATGCCATATACATCATGACCCCAACTGTCAGGATTTGCCATCTGGAAAGTTTAGGCACCTAAGTCTACAGTACTGCTGATACACCAGATAGGCAATAGCCTTCCACTCACTAACCTAGCTGCCGCCTTGCAGGCAAAGAATATAAGACCAGTCAGATATTTTGTGGTCCAGAGAATGCACACCCCAACCTAATTAGCACAAGCACCCATTAGAAATTAGCATAAGCAGACCAGTCCCCTAAAGTGCACACCCTCCCCAACCAAAACTAAGTCAGCTCACCGCCAGAAACTGGTATCCTTGTTCCTGTAGCTCCTTTGCCAAATTTCATGGCAGGTTTTCGTCCACGAGGTTTTTTCTATGAGACAAATGACCCAAATATCAGAGGAGACATTTTTTAGGTGCCTGTCATTCATACACTTTAAAGTGGAAGGATTTCAGGGGCAGATGCTCTTTTTCTGCAGGGTGGGGCTTCCCAAAGGAGCACTATTCAGACCTGCATTAATAGCCTATGAGAAATGGGCTCGTAGCCATGTGGCAACTGCACATCATGCTGTCGTGTTTAAGGGCTGATGTTGTACTTCCAGGTAGAAGAGCTCGTTGGCATTATTTTAGGCTCTGGGTCAATTGACTTTGTGACATGATGGGGGGGAGTTATTATTTTTAGAGTATTTACATGTGACCTATTGTGAGGGAATCTCAAGGCACTTTACAACAATGTTAGAAAATATGCAAATGTTGAAATACAGCAAAATAAACAAGCCTACAGTAAAAATATCCTTAATAGCCCATACTGGCTAGCAGCAAATCCATGATGGATAAACACGCTTCCCACTTGGACCAGAATTGCACTCATGTTGGCAAAGGCCTCCTTTGTAGAAGGAGTAGCAGAGGCTGCCCCCACCCACTACTCTCTTCTCCCAGGTATCTGAAGACACGAATGGCTCACTTCCTCTACCTGTGTGCCACAAGCCTGAATTGCAAGACAGTTCCCACTTTGCTGTAACGGGGAACGAACATGCCAATGACAAGTTCTGAGGCTCCCCCAGCAAAGCCATTTTCCTGGGCCCACATGTCACCCTGCTGCAGGCTGCCCACCCACAGGGAAACTGCACTATTCTCCCCACAAACCGGACATAACAATAGGATGGGGACTATAACACAGGACTTCCTAACTTGTGAGTTCTGTTGAGCCACTGCTGCTTCCTCAGTTTAAAGCATGACGGCTCATGTGAGCCTTAAGCTAGAAGCTGCCTTCTGGAAATGTGGCATGCAGGTGAAGGAGAACGGACCCCGGGATTGGCTGTCTGCCTTCCTTTTGCCTTCCACCTCATGACATCCTTCCCCAGCCTGGTACCCTCCAGGTGTTCCTGGGCTCCATCTCTCATCAGACCCAGGCAGCACAGTCAGGGGTCAGGGATGGGGGCAGTTGTCCAAACCAGCTGGAGAGACTGCCTCAAAGCTCTTTCCCTACCTCTCAATCTGGACTTACCTGGCCATGACCCTTGCTGCCTTTTGGCAAATCAGCTGTGCTCGGAGCTGGGACAGACCCCTCTGGAGACTTAAAGGCAGAGGAAACAGCCTTGGTCCCCTGGAGAGCACTCTCAAAGGAGATGCCCTCAAAGCTGAACACACTTTTCCTACTCCCAGACTGCAGGCTAGAGAACGTCGCTGCATGCTTGCAACCCATTCCCTGGGAAGAAGAAACCTCATTCAGAGATGGATTTTCTTGCCCTGGGAGGGAAGCACTTTGGCCATTGCCACGGCATGTGGAGCCCTCCCTTGGATCCGGACTTTCATCAATCATGAAGGAAACACTTCGGCTAATGCCACGGCGGCGTGATGAGCCCTGCCTAAGAGCTGGCTTTTCTTGGCCCGGGAGGGAAACACTTCTGGTGAAGCACATGGAAGGTCGTGTGGAGCGCCCTCGGACCCGTGGGTATACATGGGTCATAGGTTGGCAGAAAAGTAAAGGCTTGATCACATCCGCAGTGCTCAGCTCAGGGGCCGGCAATGGAGCTCTGCCAGAGGAGGAGGAGGCACCCCATCCAAACAATTGTGGATAAGGGTGCTGGGACCTCAACTCTTCCTGGCCCAAGGCAGCACTGCTTTCAACAGCAGTGCTGGGAACTGAAGCTGGGCACACAATAGGCTCCGGATCAGGCTGGGGAAGAGAAGGCTCATCCAGTGATTCAGAAGGGGTCTCGGCAGGGGACTTAGGAGGGGTCTTGGGTGAACCTTTCTTCTCCATTCTGTGGACGTCTTCTGTGGTCTTCTGATTTCAAAGGCTATTTTTTATTAAAGCTTGAAAGACAAGGAAAAATCAATATACAGAAATCAACTTCAGATATCAAGCATTTTTTAAACATAAAATCTATAAGAAAGAAAAGAAGAAGACTTCCGATTCTTCATCTATCAACTTTAAAAACTTATGCAAAACTCTTACTTCATATTGAAATCCAATTCTTCTACTTTCTATAAACCAACCTCCCCCCACCCAGTCGTCGAACCCAGGTTATCACAAGTTCATGGTCCTTTTTGTGTGAAAAGGGGTTTCCCTTTTAATTCCCTCAATAATAAATGTCAACAGTGATTTTTCTCTAATTTAGCATGTCAACTTTGCTTTCTCAGCCAGATCCATTGATTTCAATAACCATTCTTCCATTGCAGGTAGTAAGAAGTCTTTCCATCTTTGTGCATGGAACAATCTGGCCGCTGTGATCACATACTGCTGGTGCCTTCCTTATTCTTTTTCTAATAGAATTGTAGAATTGGAAGGGACCCTGAGGGTCAATGCAGGAATCCCAACACATGGTCTCCCATCCAATATGAAACCACACTGGACCCTGCTTATTGCCTGCAATTGTGCTGGCAGTTTTATTTCTGCACCACTTGGAGAACTTACAGAACTTTGTCAAACTGTGTTTAGAGAGCAAGTCAGACCCAATGTGAGAAACAGCTCTAATTCTTTGGTGGGTGGCAGGAGAGATTGCCCTAAGACCATTTGGAGCAAGTAATGAAGAACCTACTCAACCTTTCTTTTTTTGTCAGGTGGGTTGCTAGTTCCAATAAGTCCTTCAAGTGTGACTACAGCTTTAGTTTGTCTGTTATTACCCGTAATTCAATTCATCCTGCCCAGCCTGGCACACAGCAATATTAAGGCAATAACAGCAGGAACCAAAAACATTCTAAGAAACAGTTTAAAACATTTTGCCAGTGTCTTTCAGCCATCAATGTCCAGGCAAGGAGGACCGTTTTTGTTATAAAAAAAATCTCTCCTGAACATCCTTAATGGGGGAATGTCTCCACTGCAAAAGCTTTTAAGTATGGTCTTCAACATGTTTGAACTAAATTCCAATTCTCTTTTAAAATCAGATCATTAGGAAGAAAAGGAAAGAAAGGAGGAGGAGGAGGGAGGAGATCAACACCAAAGCAGGGTATTAGGCCAAGTGCATTTTGAGAGGAAAGAGCATTATTTAAAATAATGAAATGCTATTTATCTATTATTAAAATAATGAAATGCTATTTATCTATTTGAACAACTCCTGTAAAACACTTTTTAAAATAACTGAAATCTACCACACTATATACATATGATTAAAGAATCTTAAAATCCACCTAACAGAGCAACTTTATGTAAAACTTAAATCTATTATTCAGAAAGGCCACCAGCCACAATCAACAGCACAGTTTTATAAGCTGACCATTCAGTCAACACCCCCGAGACATCGAGGGGGGGAAATCACCCCAAAGGCAGCTGAATCGTCAAAACAAGTCTTACTTATACTCCTTGCCATCTATCTCATACAAATTGCAATGGCAGAAACACACGCAGCCTCCTGGTGTTAAATATCAACAATATGTATGGAATAGGAAAAAGCTTCCTTCTATGTTAGCTTTGTTCTTTGTTGCAAAGTAAGTTCCAAGAATGACCAGCAATTTCATCCCAAATGCAGCAGAGGGGAGAAGTACAGGAGCTGCTATGAAACAGACGATCCTCAAATCACAACTGTTTAATTCAGGAATGGAATCAATCTTTTTGCTTCAGTAAAAACCTCAAGGGTCGTAGGTTGTGGTTAAATGAACTGGATGGTGTTACGAAGGATCTAAAAAATGAAACACCGTTTTTCAATTTGAAAACTGTTTAATGATCTTTACCTATCCTGGGGACAGTACACCGCAGTGGTGGGCAGTTCCACAAACCCTCCTGCTCTGCTCAAAATGCATACGGACCCTTCAGCCTTCCCTTTCTCCATTTATCACAGCCGTACTTTTCTCTGTGCTCACCAGGATGTTACTATAAGTAAAATCAACTCCTGTCTCCGAACGATACACTAGAACACCTGAAATATTATTGTGTTCTTCTGTGCCTGAAGGCAGAATCGGGCAACGAAGGCAAAACAGTCCCATTTACTCGGCTTTCTAGTCTCTCTTTCCATCTAACGTTTGCCTCCCTTAACATAATTAATTAGTAAGTGAAGTTTTCCTCTTCCATTCAAACAGTACAGGAAGTAAGAACGTGTAAAAAGGAATACTACTTCTAGAATTCCCAACTCCTGACATAAAACGGGATAAAGTTTGCCTTTTCTTGACCATCAATCATCTGTGCTAAGTCCGCACGCCACCCCCTATTGTGCTTAAATACTACGCGTTAGAAACAGAATTTAAAGGGGCAGTGCCAAATAAAGCTACTGACCTAAGTCCTAAAATCTACAGTTTCTCTGAATACCTGAAAAACCCAGTGGTGCAGGACCTCCTAGCATGGCATCTGCTGGGGGACATTTCCGAGCACTTGGCTGGGAGCTGCTGCACCACTAAAGTCAGGAAAGGTTTTCTGTATATCGGTACTTCCCAACAGTTGAATATTAACCTTCAAAATCCTCTGTATCAATGTATGATACATTTGTATCCTATATGTTTTTAGCTATTTCACATGTCCACTAAGCACGAGAAAATGTCCCTTCATCTTCTTGACATTTCCAACAAACATTTGGTATATTTTATTTTTCTAAATAGCTTCTCAGGAGTTAGATGCCAACAATACTTTAAAAAAATTGAAAGTCTATTTTAAGTCATAACTCAATGTATATTTTAACCCTTTAGTCCACATGTTACCACTATTCCAACTGTACATTAAAACAAACAAACAAAAATATTGCCTCTTTAATCATGCATTTTAAAAATCTGTTTCTCTTCCATTTAGGATTTCAACAAAAGTTTGTACATTTTTGATATCACGTGATATGCACAATTGTATCTCAAAACCCGTCTTACACTCTTCCATAACCCAAGTCTTCATTTCCAACTAGAATCTCTCAATCAGTCATTTATTTGTATGTTGCCTTTCCAAAGTTCAAACCATGTGCAAGGCAGCTTACAAAAAATAAAATATTACATAACTGCAAACATAACAAAACTAGTCATAAACAATGAACAAAATGTCAAAAGGTACACAACCAAGTTGAAAAAAGTCCACCTAAATCATAAGATTCCACATAAATCATATGATCGAAAATAAAGATATAAAAGATTAACATCAGCAACAGCAAAAATCCCCGCGCACCCCCTCCCCGAAAAAGAACCCACAAACAACATCCCAGCCCTCTTTTATTAATTGTAAAAGAGAAAGCCACTGGAAATTGTAACCTTCCACTATTAATTGTTCCCATGTTTTAATTTTACAATTTCCTCGTTTCGACTTTAAGAACTCTCGATAGGTTAACCATTTCTCTTTATCCGTCACCCCTTTTCTATAAAAAGCTGCTTCTGGTGAAACCCAAAATGGAGTATTTGTGCACAAACGAACTTTGTATCTATTTCCAGATTCTTAATAATCCACGCACGTCTAACAGAGTGGTTCTTAAAGTGCGCAATTACTTTAACTTTATCGACCACAAATATCCAAGCCATATAACCCTTAAATCCTAAACTTCTAATTCCCAAAGTCTCTTATTTCTCAATATCACCCATTCCGTTAACCGCACCAAGCAACAAGCTGTAAAATACAAGTTTAAAACGCAAGCTTTCCTTTGCATCTCGCAGAACTTTAAATGTAATTCGTGGGTTTTTTTACCTGTCCTACAAACTTAGGACTTTTTGCCTTTTAAATGGTAAATCAGTAGTCAACCTATACTTTTTGGTAAAACGTTCTCCTGGATCACGGAAATCCTACCGAAGAAGAAGAATTGGAGTTTCCGCCAGCACCAACCCCTTTCTCCTTCTCCAAGCAGCGCCACCCGAATTCCCACCTGGGATGAGCCGCTTTGCGCACCGAACTGAGCCGTCGGAGAAAGACTGGAGCGGGCGGCAACTGCGAGGGGGGAGTCGTGCGCTTCTGTCCCGTGAGAAAAGTGCTGATTCTCCCAGGAAGTAGGCTGCTTGCAGACAAGGGGCCAGAGGCAGAGGGGCGGGGGCAGAGATACCGCCTGGCCTTAGGGTGCCCGCCTCTGCCCGTGCGCTTTGCCGCCTGGCTCTTGCTAACGGGCTGGGCTTTGCTTGAAAGGGTCCTGGATGCTCGTCATTAAGGTAGCTGCTAATTGCGTTGATGGCGCTTGGCTCTTTCTCTCCAGTTGCGCTTCCTTGGTTGAGAGGTGGAATACCAGGTGTGCTGGGCTGCCTCAAAGCCCATCAAGGCCACAGGCTGCTAGCATGACTCATCCCAGCTTTCTCATCTGAGGGGGAAAGTGTGTGTCTGTTTAATCTTAACCGCCATCCTGCTGGCTTTGGCATCTTCACTGGGCTATATTGGGCCAGTCCCTTACCAACCACTTAGCCTACCTCACAGGGTTGTGGTGAAGATACAATTGGGGGAACACCTGAGCCTTTGTTTCTGGATGTGTAGAACCCTGGCATTCTGCAGGCAGTGGAATGCCCATTGATGGGCAAGGAGAGAGAGTAACTGGGGGGGGGGGGCATAATGCAATAGTAGAGACTGAAGGGAGGACAATGAAAGTGAAGCAACATGGACACACACAGAAAGAGAGAGAGAGTTGACCAAAATCCAGAGAGAGTTTTAGGATGGCAGAGAGAGGAAGAGAGGCAAGGAAGGAACAGGGAGAGAGCATCGCAGGAGCCAGCTCTCACAGGCATAGGTCCCTTTGGGCCCCACAATAAAATATTTGAGGGGTCAGGCTAAGGTTACCAGATTTTTTTCAATGGATCCTGGGACACTTTAAATAAATAAATACTACATGTTCAGGACATTGATGCTGCAGTGGCGGCGGTGGCAGATGGGCCACCCCTTGACCTCAACCGCCACATTTCCCCTTCCTCCAAGGCTTCTATCTCCTTTTTCCATGGGCCCAGGCAGCCCCTAAGTTGGTTCTTCGGTGGTGGTGGTGGGGAAGTGTAGCGCAGTGGGTCAGGAATGGAAGGCAGAGAAGGAGGGTCAAGAGCAGTGGCAGCAGCGAGACTCAGGCAGCACAATGCCTCCCTTCCCCAATCCCATTCCTACTTGTGTGCAAGCAGGAGGGGGCAGGGATCCCTCAGCTGGGAAGGGAGGCTTCCCTTTGCCTGAGAGATCCCTGCTCCCTCCTGCCTGCATGCATGCAAGCTCTGATAGGCAGCGTGAAGCCTCCCTTCGCAGCTTAGTTGCTGGGGTCAGGGAAGGTGGAGACAGCCCGGAAGCTGCATCTTAGAGCCCCTGCACCACCATCATATGGGGACTTTCTAGCAGTTCCTGAAGCCAGCCAGAGCCAACTGCTCCGGGCTGCTGAGACTGCTGCTGCTGCATTTCCTAGGGACATTAGATGAAATCCAGGGACATTCTGGGGACTGACTCTGGGAAATGGGGACATCTGGTAACCCTAGGTCAGGCCACCCAAGTTGATGTGCACTGCCATTCAAATGGTGTACATGCACCATGCCATGTGATTGATTATGTGGGGTGGGGATATTTTATTCAAGTTGGTACTCTGGAGGGCACAAAAAAGAATGAGGAGAAGCAAACAGCATTTGGAAAGGGGGGGGGGAAGTGACACCCCAACCTGCTCCAGGATGGGAATTGCATCCCAGGGGAAGGGGGGTTCAGGCGGAGGAGGAGGTTATGAGGGGTAGGAGTTGGTGTAGGGTGGGGTTGGTAGTAGCAGCATAATGTCCTGTGCTGGCCCTGGTGATCCTAATTGAGAATCCCTGGGTTCAACTCTCCAGACTGTGGGATGTGAAACACAGAGCAGTCAAATACAACATTCCTAGAGAGGGATGTTTGTCCAGCCAGTAGATAAACTTCCTGTTTCCTCCTGGGCTGGGTTGGCCGCCATCTCTCTCTTCTTTTGACTACACCTTGATGAGGAAGCATCACCTGCTTAGCCAAAGATGTTCTCTTGGCTTCCAGCCAAGAGAGGACAAAGGAGCTATCTCCTTATGGAATAGTCTCCAAGTGTATGCCTTCTGGGATCCTATTGTGAACAGATGTGTAAGTAAACTCTTTTTATACTTTTATAGAAGACTGTGTTGTGTCTTATCTTTTAGGAGGGAATAAAGGGGGAAATAGCAGGACAGTATTTAGAGGCTTTAGTGAGCCTGAACAACGCATCCGCTGTGTAAGTTTAAAAGGGGATTGTAACTCTGCTAAATTGTGGAACTTGTTAACACAAGTTGGAATAGGATATAATAAAATAATATATCCTCTCCTGCATCCCTGAACATTCTCACAATTACCATGAAACTTATTTTCTTAAGCAAGCCTGATAAACCTATCCGCTGTGTAAGTTTAAAAGGGGAATGTCACTCTGTTAAATTATAGAACTTGCTAATGCAAGTTGGAAAGGATATAATTAAACAATATATCCTCTCCTGCCTCCCTGAACATTCCCACACAGACAGGGCCCAAACATGGCCACCTGCCACAGCCTTGGCGTGCAGGTCCTGGGTTCAGCTCCAGATCATTCGAGCTGAAAGGCTCTTGGGCAAAGACAGCATCTGTCAGAATAGGTCATACTGAGCCAGTACAGATGGACCTGACTATTGGTTCACTTCCCATGCTATCTACTTTTTAGGTCATATCAGGGGCGAGGGAGAGAGAGAGAGAGAAGAGAGAGGCTCCAGCTTCTACAGAAGTCTGCACCTCTTATCTCCATGCCCCCACCTCAATCCCTAGGGCCAGAAGGAAAAGTCCTGCTGTGCAACATAGGCTCACAAGCAGAGCATATACAGGAGCTTTGCTGAGGGAAATGAAACTCTAGAGGACTGTTCACTGAATGGCTTGCAAAGCAACCATACTCCATGCTCTTATTGTTGTCATTCATAGGGCAAGCCATAGAGGAATGGATTCCTTTGGGAGGTTGTGGATAAGAGACCACCTGTTAGGGATGCTTGAGTTGAGATTCATGCATTGCAGGGGGGCTGGACTAGATGACCCTCCAATGCTACAATTCTGTGAATCTCTGATTCTAACCTGCTACAGCAGGGAGGGGAAGCAATGATGCCTCAGTTGTTGGTACATCTACATCTGGTGGGGGGCACAGGTAAGCCATATCTGCTCTACAGAGTCTGCTGCCTTGTCCTTGCCTGAAATAGATCTGACCTAAGTACCACTTGCTCTGGGACTCAAAGCAGAGAATGTTCTTAACCGTGCATTGAGATCCAGCCTCAATCATCACACAACTGACATGTTGGACAGGAGAGTAAAGGCTCTGGCATCTCTCACTAACCAATCCATACACCAGTCAGATCTACTAAATTATGTTTATTAGCATTGCAATTTGGCTGATGACCCCTCTCCCCTTGTCACAGGGAAATTGGCACATGGAACAGAGGGATACAGTAACTTTTACACTTCAAACTTGATGTATTGACTGTTCAGCTTAGTCACATTTACACACAGCATAGCAATACGGCCTTCAGTTCAAGGCAGATTTGGGGTTTTCAAATTTCATTAGCATGCTTCTAGAGTAGTTTGTCCACCTTTGGTCCCTTACCCTGCACTCAGCTCTCACCTGGGGCTCCAAGAAGCTGTCAACATGTAGCAGCGGCCACACCCCCAAAAATGGCTTCGACTGGCTGGCTAAACCAGGTGAGAGTAGCCAATGGATCTCAAAACCCCAGTGAGTTGGGGACTTCGGCTGCGTGCAAAGATAGGCTCCTGCGGATTGAGTGGATGAGACCAATATCGGGTCCAACAGCCAAGAAGATGATTTCTGCACACGCTGTAAAGGAAAGTGAGGGGCAAATGGGCCTGGTCAACCTGGGAAGGGAGCCCATCTGGGAAAAGGAAAACTCTGACCCTAAACCTCTGCTGCCTTGCATAATATATTCAAGAGAAGAGAAGACTAAAGAGTGAACCCTACACAAGTCCAGAATGGAATCTACAAGTGTGGTTGGATGGCGCCTTGTCCACCTCCTTCTGGCAACTCCTGCAGCCAAGCTGGTGCCAAACGTATTATTGCTCTTTCCATTTGGACCAGATCAGTGAGCTCAAGGGGGGAGGGTCTTATCATCTGGGCAGCCCAGGACCTCTATACACCCAGTGCCAACTTGTGCAATGGGGAGGTCATTTCACTGCTAATTCAACAGTCTAACTTCACCCCTGTAGGCACACTCCATTATCTCTCAAGTCAGACGGATGCCAACAAAAGCCTGCCCAGAAATGTAATTTTGTCCACCCTCAAGCATCTGACTGCATTACCCTTTTCAACATACATGCACTTTGGCTTTCTTTAGGTTCTTCAAACCTTGTTTTCCACAGCAGCCTCCCCCTTAGACTTCAAAGTCTAAGCTGGGCAAGCCTACGAAGCCATTGAGCCAGACATTAGCCTGCAAACAGGATGCTTACTACAGACGTGAATCCCACTATCAGCTTTTTAAATCAGAAGGTGCTGCTAGGCAACCAGCTTGTTAACCATGAGAAATGTCAGCCCCTCATTGAGCACATGGATTGCTTCCTTAATTCTTTGCACTTCAGCTTCTACCTGCCACGAAGAAGTTACATAATGACAACAACTCAAATAAATAATAATACTGTACACTCTTCCCCTCTTTGCTTCTGGGTGAGATTTAGGGCTCATCCACACTTTTGCTTGTGACGTGGCTAGAAAGCACCACCTGACCAGTTTTTCCTTTCCAAGGGAAAACCTGCTCTGTAGTGATAGATAAGGACAAATGACGGTGAGGAAAGCACCAGTTGGCTGTTTGCTCTGATTGAATGCTAAAGAGCAGTTTTCTGGAAGTGTGGGTGAGCCCCTAGTGCCATAATATTTTGAATGGCTATTTGAACAAGAGAATCTATTTCCTCCTGCAAATCACCATTAGTTCCCCTAGTACTGCTAAAAGTGATAGCAGGCTTTGCAGATATATTAGATATGGCATGTTCCAATTCTACAAGGCCTAAATTAGGAATCAGTTAGGACATGGCTTTTTGAAACACAGTGTGTCTGTCTGTTAAGAGGTTTGTGGTTGCTTCTCCTGATTCTCTTCTATGTGCAAAGCTGCCTTAGTTCAAAGGTTCCTCACCTGTGATGCTACGTGTGATGGTGATGTTGGAAAAATGATCCTCTGTGAACACCTTCCCAGCCACCCCCCCCCCACTGGCAACCTCTTATAGGCCATGCTGCCACAATGAAAACACAACCCTGGCAACTCAGGTATGATAGCTACATTGCCAAACACCCCCCCCCACACACACACAAGGATTGAGCTCAGGCTGCCAGAAGACTATCCAAGAGCCCCCAACCAGTTCATGACCTCCCATGTTCTGTCAGCCAAAGAGTGGAATCAAACTGCAGGCTGTTGTAAAATTGATCTGAAATATGTTATGTACCCTATTCCACTCCCAGGGTGCACCAGTGGGCTCACAATAAGATGAATTCCACTGAATGCTTTAAACATTCTTCAGAAGCTTTTGTCATAGAACACAAGTGCAGACCTTTTGAGGAAAAGTTTCCATAAAAGGAGGAGAGCTTTCTAAAACATATGGGGCATGTAACTTCTGAATGGTCAAAAAATAGAGGAAAGGTTAGATAGGAAAGAGTTAGAGTCCTTGAGGTCAGTCCTGGTTATTTTCAGGAGGATAGCTGCTGTAGGTCGAGATGCTTTTATCTCACTCGCTTTCAAGACACAACAAAATCATGCAGAAGCACAGGAATGATGCAGTACAGGAATAATAGACACCACAAGCAGATAGTTAGACCTTCACCACTTCACAATTAACTTCAGTTGAGTTCATTCTAATTTAATTTATCCAATAACATTGATATACCATTGGATTGTCAAAAGAAACCCCTTTAAGCAGCCCCCCCCAAAAAAGCCTCACAAAAATGTCCGAGGAAGCAGTGAACAACAGGTACATATTTTGAAATGTTCACTTTATAGCACTGAGCTCCAGTGCAACTCCTTCCAGACCCAGGAAGCAGACGCCAGCTTCCCATCAGCCCTGGAACTGCCCCCATCTCCCCTCCAACCTCTTTTGGGCCTGGCCCAGTTTCATGCTGTTAGGACCTCCATGTATAAATTGTTGCTCCAAGACACAGAATGCCCCTGGAGATGAGCTGTTGGGGAGAAGCAGCATGTGGGGAGGTTGCTTTCCTGCCCGGCTTGTGGGCTTCCCAGAGGCATCTAGTCAGCCGGCGTGTGGAACAGGATATTGATGTGTTTATTGCATTATCTCCAATGGCTAGACTTCCCTCTGAAGGTGGCTCCCAGCCCAAGGTGGATGGGCATTGGCCTTCAATTGGTGTGTGTGATTGATTATGCAGGGAGGGGCTTAAACCCCCCCCCCCATTTTATTCATGTTAGCAAACCTGGTGGAGGCCAAGCATTATTCTCCCACCGTTCCTCCATGGAGCTCAAGGGTCTTCCCCCTTCTCATGTTATGCTCATAACAACCCTGTGAGGTAGGTTAGGCTGAGAGGCAGGAACCGGCCCAAGCTCACCCAGACAGCTTCATGGTTGTGTGGGGATTTGAACCCCGGCCTTCTAGGTCCCAGCCCAACACTCTACCCACTACACCACACAGCCAGACCTCTCCCCCCAGTCTGGAGTCCAATTCCCAGAAGCCTCAGCCAGTGCTGCCCTGTGATGCTATAGTTGTGGAAATGCATTGCCACTCATTTGGGCTCTTTTTCTGCTTTAGCAAGACAGTCCCCTAGGTTCTCCTTGAGGGGTTTTAAGGCCAGAGAATGCACATCTTGAATAAATGAAAGTCAAATGGACAAATAACAGCAGGAACCAAGGCAAATTGCTGGAGGAGAGGATTGCTGATGGTAGGGTGGCACTGTGGTCTAAACCACTGAGCCCCTTGGGCTTGCTGATCAGAAGGTTGGCAGTTTGAATCTGCACAATGGGGTGAGTTCCTGTTGCTCTGTCCCAGCTCCTGCCTACCTAGCTGTTCAAAAGCACACCAGTGCAAGTAGATAAATAGGTACCGCTGAGGCGGGAAGGTAGACGGTGTTTCTGTGCGCTCTGGTTTCCATCACAGTGTTCTGTTGCACCAGAAGCGGTTTGGTCAAGCTGTCTGTGGACAAACGCCGGCTCCCTCAGCCTGAAAGTGAGATGAGTGCCGCAAGACCATAGTCGCCTTTGACTGGACTTAACCGTCCAGGGGTCCTTTACCTTTCACCTTTACCTAGATATAATGACTAGGCTTTGCCTCCATTGTTGGAGGCAGTGGTGCCTCTGCATCCCAGTTGTTGGAAACCACAGGAGACAGTGGTCTTGTGTGCAAATCCTGCTTGTGGGTTGGCCTCTGTGAGAACAGGGTGCTGGACTGAATGGGCCACTGGCCTGATCCAGAAGACTCTTTGGATGTTCACTGCTGAGGATCTCATGAGAGATCTTCCACAGGAACTAGGATGAAGGAGGTTGCAGGACATTGGCCTGGGCAAATGTTTAGACATAGACTGGTGCAGACAGTACTGGCCTGGATGGGCACCTCATCTTAAACTGAAACTCATCTGAAACTCATTTGAAACTGAAATGCTTGCTGAGATACTGCAATCTCCCTCCCTAACGAGCATTTCCATAGAAAAAGTCAGTGCCTGCTTTTGCTACACTTATGCATGTGGCTTATAATTTACTACTTTATTGAAATGTGTGAGCCACTCTCTGCAGAACATCCAAATTTAGGATCCTACAGTAGTGGGTCCATAGCTGTCAACTTTCGGATTTCAAAATAAGGGATCAGCAGCCTCACCTATGACAGTCACATGGTAATGGTGGGCGGAGCCAGCAGCAAAAGTGGGCGGAGCAGCTAGAACGCGGCAAAATATTATATATTTTAATGCCGATGGGAAAAGATGCCGAGGCTCCACTCCTGATTAACCGTGGCCTGGGCTTACCTGCGCCATCTCCTCGCTGGGGATCCTGGCTCCTGCGCCCGGTTGCTGCTGCTTGATCTCCTCGGGTCCCTGCCCCAGGAACTGCGGGGGTATTCGGGGAAGTCAATCAATATTGAAATTAAGGAAAGGATGAATGATTGGCCTAGGGAATTAGGTCAGACCTAAGCAATGATTCTCGTATGTTAAACATGTTAAATTTTATATGCTTAAAGTTTTTTTTCCTGTGAGAGAGGGCAGTAAAAATTTGCTCCCCCCAGTGAGAGGGGGGGGAGGAAAAAAATTAACAACTATGTAAAGTGCTTAAAATTGTCAAAATTAATTAAAAAATTGAAAAAAAAGAAAAATGCAGAGAGCAAAACCAACCCCTGTATATGGCGTTTATTGATATGACAGGCCTTCAACACTGTAAATTGTAATGCCCTGTGGACTGTCTTTCTGAAAATTGGCTGCCCAGATAAATTTGTGAATATCATTCAGCTCCTCCATCATAATAAGACAGCAACAATTGCAGATAACAATGGCTCTCAAAGTGAATCATTCACAGTTGGATCAGGTGTTAAACAGGGTTGCATTATCACCCCAACTCTATTCATTATTTTCATTACCATGATCCTACACTTTGTCAAAAGGAAGCTCCCCTCTGGAGTAGAAATCATATATCCAACAGATGGAAATCTCTTTAATCTGAGTAGGTTGAAAGCAAAGAGCAAGGTTACTGCAACTTCCGCCATAAAGCTTAAATATGCTGATGACAATGTAATGTGTGCGCACTCAGAGGATGACCTCCAAACCATCCTCAATATCTCCGTAGAAGCTTATGAAAAGCTTGGCTTATCACTCAACATACAAAAAACCAAAGTGCTGCACCAACAAGCACAAAACAACCCCTCTGCAGTGCCTCAAATGCGACTCAATGGTGTAATGTTGAAAAATGTTGATCACTTCTCCTACCTGGGCAGTTATCTTTCCAGAAGGGCCAACATTGATGCTGAAATCCAGCATTACCTGAGCTCTGAGAGCAGTTTTCTCCCAACTGAAGTGCAGAGTGTTTGAGGACCAGGACATATACACGGAAACAAAAATGCTTGTTTACAAAGTTATTGTACTACCAACCTTTACTGTATGCTTGTGAAACATGGACCACTTATAAACGCTATCTCCAACTCCTTGAAAGCTTCCATCAACGGTGTCTCCGAAAAAAAATTACACATCACTTGGGAAGACAGGTGAACTAATGCCACTGTACTGGAAAAAGCAAAGATCTGTGGGATGTGAAACACAGAGCAGTCAAGTGCAACATCCCAAGAGTGGACATAAAAGGGGGATGTCTGGACCAGCCAGTCAAACTTCCTGTATCCTCCTAGGCCGGGTCAGACTTCCTCTACATGTGAACAAAGGTGGGCGTGGCCTCACCTGTGCAGGTAACAAAAGCATAGGACTGGCTGCCATCTCTCTCTCTCTGACTACATTCGTCAAAGAAGCAACATCTGCTTAGCCTAAGATGCTCTCTTGGCTTCTCAGTTCCCAGGAGATCTTGGTGTGGGATGTAAACACAGAGCAGTCAAAACACAACATTGCTAGAGTGGACATGAAGGTAACTCAGTCCTCCAGGCATAACCTCCTGCTACCTGGACTGAGTTAACTTCCTCTGTGACCAGAAGTAGGTGTGGTCTCACCTGGGAACAAGATCCCAACACGAGTCACCATTTTTCTCCTTGTCTATCCAAGGAGCAAGAAGCATGTTCTCCTGGCTCTCAGCCAAGAGAACAAAGGGAGCTACTTTTCCCTATGGAAGTAAAAACCACATGTAAATACTTTTTTACTGAGCAAGCCTGCCTTCTGAGAAACGCTGTGTAACTCAGGAATTATGTGAGTAAACTCTTTTTAGTCATTTAAGATACATTGTGTCGTGTGCAGTCTTTTAAGAGGGATATAGGGGAATTATACCAGGTGTGTGTGTGTGTATGTGTGTGTGTGTGTGTGTGTGTGTGTGTGTATATATATATATATATATATATATATATATATATATATATATATATATATAAATTTTTAGGCTTTAGTAAGCCTGTGCAAGCGCATCTGTTGTGTGTGTGTTTTAAAAAGGGAATGAAACTCTGCTAAGTTTGGAGCTTGCTAACACAAGCTGGGATAGGATATATCTGACAATATATCCTCATCCACGTTCCTAATCATTCCCACACTTGGGAATTGTGCTTTATACATTGGTCATTTTCTCAGCTAGTGTCAGTGTTTTGTTACAACTCTTGAGCCAAGGAGATAAGTATCTATACAACTAGAAGTCATTAGAAAGCAGCCTTGTATAGTGAAGTTTTTAAATGTTTAATGTTTGATTATATTTTTATATGTGTTGGAAGCCACCCAGAGTGTCTGGGGCAACCCAGTAAGATGTGTGGAGTACAAATAATAAAATGATTAATATTATTTTTATGGACTAGGACGTCCCTATATTTACTGGAGAAATGTTAGAGGGCATGAATTGTTCATTGCATGGCATTACTGTACAAGTAACTCTTTCTGCAATGGTCCTGCTGTTTTTCACTCTACTGTCAGGGTTGAGCCAGATGAGGAGGAGTGGTGGCAAGCCCCCCCTGGCGAGGCTGCACCCATGGAAGAACCTGGGGAAATGGAGGAGTTCATACCTGGAGAAGACTGGTGGCGGCACTCCTCGGAAGAGGAAGAGTCAGATGGAGAGGGGGAAAGACCAGAAGGAGGAGGAAGTCGAGCCAGAATCAGGCCCTTGTGAGGAGAGAAACAGGCAGGGCCCCTCCCCTCCTCCCTTCTCAGCTGTAGAGCATGGAGCTGAGAGACGCAGGGAACAATTAGAGGCAGCTGCAACTCGTAAGAGACGTGGTTACAGGCCAGCTACTTAAGAAAGGCTGGCTGCTCCCTTCGCTAGCACCTGCAACTGCTATGCTGAGTGCGTGGTTGCTCTTGCTCATTCTGTTCCTGACTCCTGGCTTGTTCCTGACCCTCGGCTTGTTCCTGGCTAGTGGCTTGTTCCTGACCCTCGGCTTGTTCCTGACTGACTTGGCTGGTTCCTGACTTGGACTGTTTCCGACTTCGGCTTCTCCTGACCCCGTACTGATACCTGACTTCAGCTGGCTTCTGACCCGGACTGTTCGACCTTGGCTTATCTGACTGACAGCTGCACTTCAGCACGCCAACTTGTTAACGCCCTAACATCTACTAAGCACTTTCACTTTTCTGCAACCTGTATGAATCTACTGTTTAATTTGCATTGTGAGGTGGGGATGGGGAGCATAATTCTACTTGTCATAAGGGTGGGAAATATTTTTGCCCTCAAGTCCACGTATGCAGCCTGCATGTCTCCATCAAACCAATCCTTGACAGGGAAAAGGAGCATTATGTGACACAGACTTGCAAAGCGATGCAGTTTCCCTTCCCTGCCTTATTTGTTGATCCCTTTAGGAGGAGGAAGATCTTCACCAAACCTGCTGCTGCTTTCTCCACCTCTTCTTCCCTGCAAAGGGGCATCCAGTTCCCTACCAAGAACCTAACAAGCCTTGAGAGAGTGTGCCATCATTTGCTGGAGCTCTCTAGTTGTCTGGGGATGCTGAGGTTTCTCACCAATCACCAAGTGCAGCAAAGACAGATATTAAGACGGGACCTGGATTTGGCTAGTGAACTGCCCCAGAAATAAATTGGGGGCTCACAATCCTGCTCTTGACCAATGTTAGGATGGAGAAGGAAGGCTCAGGCAGACAAGAATAATACTAGTACCTCACCCATCTGGCTGGGTTTCCCCAGCCACTCTGGGCGGCTTACAGCATATATCGAAACATAATAAAACATCAAACATTAAAAACTTCCAGATACAGGGCTGCCTTTAGATGTCTTCTTAAAGTTATATAGTTCTTTCTGTCCTTGACATCTGAAGGGAGGGCAGGGCATTCCACAGGGAGGGCACCACTACCAAGAAGGACAAGAAGCAGAACCCACTTCTCTTTCAAAAGCTGCGGCTGTGAAACCGACACTTGTCAACTCAGGACGCCCGGTGAACTTCAGCTTTCACTGTATTGCTTTCCAGAGTAGGGAGCCTTATCCTGCTGGGAAGAAAGCAAGAGGGTAACTCCAGAGAGAGCTCCCAGCTAAGAGTGTCCCTTGAGCATATATGATGTGGTTGGCTGTGGAGCCAGAGGAGGGAACAACAGGCTCGTGCCAGCAGCTGGCAAAAGGCCAGAGCGTTGGTGAAATGGATGCCAGATCTTTATCTGCTGTCAACCCACTCTGCAAAATAAGCTAATCAAGAGCCTCTGGCTCCAAGCTGGGGGTGCATTTTTGTGTGGAAGACACATACCAGGGGCACATTTTGGAAATACAGTGGTACCTTGGTTTTCAAACGTAATCCCTTCCGGAAGACTGTTCGACTTCCGAAATGTTCGAAAACAGAAGCAGTTACTTCTAAGTTTTTGGGGTTTGGAAACGGAAACATTTGACTGTTGAGATGTTCAGAAACCGAGGTACCACTGTATGGCACTCTAAGCGAGGACAAAATTTGGTGCCATACCCACCCAGGTCTTATTTTCACAATAATTCCTTTCGATGCAGTTGCTTCTTAATGGATCTTCTCCATAATAAATGTTGTTGTTGTGCACCCTGCTTGGCACCCTGTGCGGTGGAACTCCCCACACCACTCTAAATCTGGAGCTGAACATGCTCACCCTCTTTCTCCAGCCCCAGGTCATAAACAAGGTGCTATAAACTCAGGTTTTATTTTAGTCTCTGTGGGCCGTGCTCTGCTGCTTGTGCCCCTTGCTCCTTTCTTTGAGTTCAGCTCTCCCAAATAAAAAGACTGGAGACACATTTCTGCATTGACTGGCAGCTGTTCTGTGGGATTTTCCCCAGCTCTGACTGGAGACATCATGGTGTGAAATGGGGATCTTCTCATGGGAGGAAGCAGCTCTCCCACTACATTATGGCCCTTCTGCAGCATGCCCTGAAGACCAAACTGGAGGCGATTGCTATGGAAAATAAATGTTGTCATGTAATAACCTGGAGCTGTCAGATCAAGGTCCCAGGCACCCTTTGCCCCAGAGGGTGATACCTCAAAGAAGGTTTGGGGAACCTGGTGCTGAACTGCAACTCCCAACAGCCCCAGGAACACAGCTGAAGACCAGAGGTGGGGGGAGCTACAGATCCACAACATTTGGAGGGCCAGAGGTTCCCCACACCTGCTTGACAGTGTTGCTTTCAGCTGGGGTCAGGGGGGTCACAACAGAAGCACTCTCAACATATTTAATTAACAACTTTATTTATTTATTAATAAAGGAATATATGCCATTAAATATATCAAAGCAGGTTACAAAATCAGAAAGATAAAAGCCATAGGATATAATCATAAACACTAAAAACAACCCAAAAGTAAAAAAGTTAAAGACGCACCCATATCCCATTGTGGGAGGTGTGCCCACATAGGCCTGGTGGAATGAAACTGCAGGCGTTTAAAAGTTGGCACAGAAAGCGCCCTCCTAATCTCTATTGGCAAGGAGTTCTACAGGTCTGGGCTGATGACTCTAAAGGCTCAGTTTCTTGTTGCCGTCAATGGAGCCTCCACAATTCAGGGAATATAAATATAAAAGTGGGTCCTGCGTCACAAAAGGCTAAACTACAACATTAAGGGACAGGGGCTCCTAGATTCCAAAGAACCAGTTCTGTCCGGTGGGAAGGGAGAAACCTCAACAGGATCCCGAGAATACTTCTCTGGACAGCTATGGCAAGGACTACAATAAAACAGTGGGATATGAAAGGCAAGTGAAAAGCAAGAGTAATTTCTTAGCAGCAAGCTAAAGCCAAGTGCAGCTGATCTTCTTCAGAAAACCTTTTCACAGTGTGTACTCAGAAGACTAATCTCTATTCAAGTACAAATACACATCATGTATTTTTCAAATGATTATAAGGATATAACTGATAATAGAAATATATATGAAAAAATATATCCTCCAGTTTTCTTTATTTTTCCTTCTCCTCCTGCTCCTCCTGTTCCTCTTGCTCCTCCTCCTGTTCCTCACCTGAGAGAAAAACCAAAGAACCACTGGTTAAAATTGGTGCCTGGCATGTGCAACCATATGCTGTATTTTCATTCTTTTTGGCAAGAAAATGGGCACACAAGGAAGACAGCAGACCTTTGTTCCCTTCAGAGGCACATGTGCAGTCTGCTACTGGCCTCCTGGGGGCAGGAAGCCACCGCTTCCACTCAGTGAAGGAGACCCTGGCAAGACTAGCATCTCCCCACAAAGGCGCACTGAACTGTGCTCCAGACTGGGGGCAGGGCATGGTGTGACGCCCCTAAGCCCCAGCCAACATGGCCAGCGCTCATCATGGATGATGGACTTGAAACCCAACATCATGGGGAAGGCCATGTCCCCAGAATTTGTGAAGACAGGGTTCTCAAAAATACCTCTTGCTTGCAGCTCCTGGAATCTTGCGTCACGCTCCAAGATGTCTGCTTCAAACACCCGAAGGGCTCTGCAAAGTGCCTGATTATCTCTATATGTATTTTGCACATCCCTCCTAAGTCTCTCGAACACCATCTTCTGAGCCAGATTTTCCTGGAGAGGACAGAGATGGGTAGACATTTACTGCAGGTGTTTACAGAAGACTCAGAGACACTGGTTAAAGAATTTGTGAATGACAGAAACAAACTTTGCAGGAGGGGTTTTGTATTTATGAAATCTACTAATGAAATTGAGATTTATGTGGGATGTAGTAGTTTTGTTTCTTATGTGGCAAAGTTTTAAAATACACTCTTGGAGTATGCCTCTGCCCCTTTTCTTTCTTGGACTGAACGTGGTTCTGTGAGGCTGCATGGGGAAGATGATTGCAGCAAACCAAATAGTCCAGGGTGGCAACGTTCTGTGGTGTGGTTCTTGTAACTCGGATCTGTGTTTGTATTTATGAACTCTGTGAAAATGAGATTTATGCAGGGTGTAATAGTTTGTTTTCTTACATGGAAAAGTTTTTAAATACACTGATGATGTTGACTGGCACTTGGACCTTTGGCTAAGTTTGATAATTAATTTGCTTGAAAACACAATGAATTTAAAGGAGGAATAAAGTGACTGGCCTGGTAGTGGAGAGCGACAGTTGAGGTGGCTCTTGCAGCGATGGCAGCCGCATAGGAGCAGCAGCAGCAGGAGCAGCCAATGAACCAAGTCCTGGCTGGATATGGTGCAGGACGTAGCACAGCTGGGCGCAAGATGACAGGCTGCACAGGAGTACCTGGGGTGGGAGAGGAGGCGGCATTGTATAAGGGTTGTGATTTTCTGACGAAAAGGAGAAACAGAACGAGTATTCCCATTGCTTTCTCAGTATAGTTTTTAATCTATTCAGGATGTCTACAACATGCACCCCAGAAGCAGAAGAGGCAATCAGTATATAGCTCAGAGTGGGTGGCAGAATATCCACAGGTGACAAACACAAACCCAACTGCACATTTGACATCAAGCTTTTTTGTGTGTGTTTGTCTCAGCCTGCGTACCAGGCGGGCATAGTAAACAACCACCCTGGACACAGAATTGACCTGCACCTCCATGGACAGCTGTGAGTCCAAAATGACTCCCAGGCTGCACACCTGATCCTTCAGGGGCACAGTTACCCCATTCAGGACCAGGGAGACCTCCACACCCACCCACCCCGTCCTCCAAAAACAGGACAGTCGTACCTTGGGTTACGTATGCTCTGGGTTGCGTACTTTTTGTGTTATGAATTCCACTAACCCGGAAGCACAACCCGACGCATGCACAATTTGTGCATGCGAGAGTATTTTTCATGGATTTTTTTCGGTTTTTGGGGTTTTTTGGTCTGCACATGCGCAGAACGAATTGTTCGGGTTACATCCTTTTCGAGTTACATACTGTAACCCGGAACAGATTAAGTACGTGACCCAGGGTACCACTGTACTTCTGTTTTGTCAGGATTTAACTTCAATCTGTTAGCCACCATACATCCTCAAATGGCCTCCAAGCACTCACACAGGACCTTCACCACCTTCACTGGTTCTGATTTAAAAGAGAGGTAGAGCTGGGTATCATCCGCATACTGATGAACCCCCAGCCCAAACCCCCTGATAATCCCCCCCAGTGGCTTCATATAGATATTAAAAAGCATGGTGGAGAGGACGGAAGCCGGAGGCACCCCACAAGTGAGAGCCCAGGGGTCTGAACACTCATCCCCCACCACCACTTTCTGAACATGGCCCAGGAGGAAGGATAAGACCCCCAGCTCACAATCCCCCTAAATAGTCCAGAAAGTACTATGGTCAATGATAACAAAAGCTGCTGGGAGATCCAGCAGATCCAGGAAACAGCTTTCACTTCTGTCCCTAGCTCACCAGAGACCAGCACAACAAGGGCAGTTTCTGTCCCATGATGGGACCTGAATCCTGATTGGAAGGGATCTGAGTGGTCCTCCAGGCATGCCTGGTGTTGTTTTGGGAATGCTTGTAGTTATTGCTGTGAAATCCTAAGCAGGTTGCCTCTAAGCAAATAGTATTACAAAAGCTAGCTCAGCTATACATGTAGTATGCAGTGTGATTAACTTGCCCTGCTGTGCCAAATCCTAACCCCTTTATGCCTGCCCTGTCTTGTGGCAAAATCCCAAGCCCATTCCCTGTTATATTTGAAGGCAGACCACTGCTGAATGCAGGAAGGAGTGACAGAATGTAGTAATGCAAGGTGAAGGAGGGGGGTGGAGTGACTATTGGCTCAATACAGAGGGACTTACAGACTGGCCCTTTCCACAGAAACAAAGGTGTTAATTTGCTTAATTCTTGTTTGAAGTTACAGAGCATTTGCAATTGATTTGGGTGAACACCATGCAACTGATATTTCATGCCGATTTGTGTCAAACCAATTAGCAATACAAAGCCTGGCAAAGCATGTAATATGTAATATTTTTCTTACACTTCTAAACCATAGTGCTTTTCTTGTTGTCTTTTCATTGAATAAAGCACTGCGTACCACATGTGTCTTTGTAATGGATTGCTCTGAAGTCATTTCAGCACCAGGTAAAAAAAAAATCCCCCCCTCCAATCTTCTCTGCCCTCCTGCCCCACCTGTCTTGTATTTTACCCAACCAAGGTGGCAATCCCAGCCAACACCAAACTCCCAACTGTGGATGTCTTGTTCTGAGTTGAATACAAAACCAGATGCTTTCTTCTTAGTCCCAGCTGCAAAAACCACAAACACCAATTTAGGACAGGCATCAAGTTGAGTCCTAAGGCTGCAATGCATCTCCATTAATGAAAGTGTCATGGTCAACACCCCCCACATGGAACCACAATGGAAAGGTACTGGTTTTCACCTTCATACTAGCATGCAGTGTAACAGCTATTGAGGAAAATGCCAAAAGCTCTCACAGCCTGCTACACAAACCGTAAGAGTCTACCCAGCCCTCTTCCTCCCCTACCCCAACATATACCAGTAACTAGCTCTTGAGTTTATAAAATGAGTTCCCTCTTTCCCCAACCCATACCATATGCATCCCGACCCCAACTATCAGGATTTGCCATCTGGCCAACCTAACTGCAGCCTTGCAGGAAAAGAATGCAATGCTAGTCAGATATTTGTAGTTCAGAGGATGCACATCTAAACAGCATAAGCACCAGTTAGATATGAGCGTAAGCAGGCCAGTCACACACAGTGCACATTCTCCCACCCAAAACCAAATCAGCTCACCACCAGAAACTGGAGTCCATGTTCCTGTAGCTCCTCCGGTAAATCTCATTGCAGGTTGGAAAGTATTCTGCCTGTTTCCCTGGGGAGCCTGTTGTCGGCCAGGAGGCACTTTCTATGAGACACATGACCCAAAGTAATAAAAAAAATTTATTCACACACTTTAAAGTGAAAGGATTTCAGGGGGAGATGCTCTTTTTCTGCATGTGGGATGAGGGTTACTTGTGGCTTGCAGACCAAAGGATCACTATTCAGACCTGCATTAATCATAGAACCATAAAATTGTAGAGTTGGAAGGGACCACCAGGGTCATATAGTTGAACCCCCTGCAATGCAGGAATCCTTTTGCCCAACGTGGGCATCAAACCCACAACTCTGAGGGTCTCATGCTCTACTGACTGAGCTATCCAATTACTCCTTCAAGTAAGGGTGAGAAATGGGCTGTCGTGTTTATGGGCTAATGTTGCACGTCCAGGTAGAAGAGCTGGTTGGTATTATTTTAGGCTCTGTGTCAATTGACTTTGTGACATGATGGGGGGGGAAGCAATTTAATTTTTTTTAGAGTATTTACCTGCCACTTTAAAACCATGTCAGAAAATATGCAATCATTGAAATACAGTACAGCAAAATAAACAGGCCTAAAGGGAAAAGATGCTTAATATCTTATATAATATTATATAAATAGCCCATACTGGCTGGCAGCAGCATCCCCCCAAATCCATGATGGGAAAACACGTTTCCCACTCAGAATTGCACTCACGTTTCTGGAAGGAGTAGCAGAGGCTGCCCCCACCCACTACTCTCGTCGCCCAGGCATCTTAAGACACCAACATCTCACTTTCTCTACCTGTAACTTTCTCTACCTGTGTGGCACAAGCTTGAATTGCAAGACAGTTCCCACTTGGGTGCAACGGGGAATAAACATGCAGATGACGAGTTCTGAGGCTCCCCCAACAAAGCTATTTCCCTGGGCCCACATGCCACCCTGCTGCTGGCTGCCCACCCACAGGAAAAGGCACCAATTTCCCCAGAAACCGAACATAGCAATAGCACAGTCGCGTGTGGCTTCTGCCAACTTTCCCCCACCTTTTCAACTAGACGTCGCTGGGCAGGAGCCTGCCCTGGAGCCCTGGTCGACGGGTAGTGGGGCCGGCGCCATTCAAACACAGGCTGTGGACGGCGCCAGGGCACCAAACTTTCCTGGCCCAAGAGAACAGAGGTGAGAATAGGAGATTGGATCCTGCAGTTCTCCCTAGCAGGCCGGGCAGGAGAAGGTTCTTCAGGCTTCTCGGGCGGACTTTTCTTTTCCATTCCGAGGATGTGCCGGCAAGTCCTCTCTCCGCTGTAGCAGCCTCCGCTTCGGGACACGCGCGCTCTCTTGGATTAGTCCCAGCTCCAGGCACAACTGCCGCCAGCAGAGATTCCCACCTGGGATGTGCAGCTTTCCCCAATGAACTGAGTTGTCGGGGAAAGGCTGGAGCTCGCGTGCTGCGGTCGGCCAATAAGAGGAGGAAGTGGGCAGTTCTGCCCCCTCCCCTCAAGGCGTTGGATGTGCTTGGGTCAGTTGCCCTCCTCCAATGCCAAGTATGAAAACTAAGTGCGATGGGATGCCTGAGAGCAAGTCAAGGCCACTAGCATGAATCAGTCCCCCTTTCTCATCCAAAATAGAAGTCTCTCTCTCTCTCTCTCTCTCTCTCTCTCTCTCTCTCTCTCTCTCTCTCTCTCTGTGTGTGTGTGTGTGTTGTGTTGGGTGATGGCATCCAGCGACATCAACCAGCCTTGTCAGAATTCCTCTAAAGTTACCTTTTGACTACAAGCTCCTAAGACCCAGTGACAAAACTTAGTGTATCGTTTATGATACACCGGTATTTCCAAACTTCACTCATTCAGTCTTATTATTTCAGGCAATAAAACATTTCTTTCTTCACTGTCAGATCTGAAATGGTTGACAAAGGTAAAGGGCGAAAGTCCTGCAGCTCCGTTGTGTTCGTTACATCTTTAATGCCGTCCCGCTCGCATTCTCAGCTTCACTGGGCTACCTTGGGCCAGACCTTTATCAAGCTGAGCCTCCCTCACAGAGGGTGGTTGTGAAGATACACTCATGAAAATACCCGAACGTTTGTTTCGGGATTTGGAGAACCCTGGCATGCTGCAGGCAGTAGTATGCCCACTGACACGGGGAGGGAGACCAGGCTGGAAGAAACGAAGAGGGGGCATGAAGAAGAACGAGGAGAACGGGGTCTACAAAGGGGGGGGGAGCGATACCCCCCAGCCGGTCCAGGATGCGAAGTGCGTCCCAGGGGAAGCGGGATTCAGGCGGAGGACGACGTCGGGTTGGGTAGGGGTTGCCAGGAGCATCACGATGTACCTCGAACCCCCGGGTTCCATTCTCCAGGCAAGCGCCCAACGTGGCCAGCTGGCAAGGGCTCTTTCTTACTATAGCCTTGGCGTGCAGATCCCGGGTTCAGCCACAGATCTCTGGAGCTGAAAGGCTCTTGGGCGTGAATATGAAAGACAGCATCTGTCAGATAGGTCATACTGAGCCAGTACAGATGGACCTGACTATTGGTTCGCTTCCTATGCTATCTGCCTTTTAGGGCACATCAGAGGTGGCAGAGAGAGGCAGGAGAGAGTCTCTGGTCCTCTACAGTGTGGGGTGTGAAATACAGAGCAGTCAAATACAACATTCCTAGAGTGGCATATTTAGACATGAAGAGGGATGTTTGTCCAGCCTGTTTCCTCCTGTGCTGCCTGGGACAAACTTCCTCAACAAGTGACCAGAGGTGGATGTGACTTTACCTGTGCAGGTAACAAAAGCAGAGGACTGGTCACCACATCTCTCTCTTCTCCATTTTGCTTTCGTTGAAGAAGCATCAAAGGAACTATCTCCTGATGGGATAGATTCCAGGTGTATATATTTTGTAACTTAAGTCTGCCTTCAGGAATCCTGAAATTGTGAGTAAACTATTTTATACTTTTATACAAGATTTAGGAGCAGAAGCAAGAGACAACTTTGCTGAGCACATGCCCCTTCCCAGGGAGATGAAATTCTGCACTATTGTTCACTGAATAGCTCCCAAAGCATCCATACTCCATCTTATTGTCACAGCCCTGCAGGATCGGACCAAGGCCCATCTAGTCCAGCTCTCAGCAGCCCAGCAGATGTCTAAGGGAAGCCCCAAGCAGACTCCAAATGCAGTCTCCCCACTTGGGACTCCCACAACTGGTATGCAGACTGCCTCTGTGGCTGGAGGTGCAACATGACTAACCTTCTCTTAAAGCCATCCCTGTTAGTGCCTCTGGAAGGAGGTAATTTCAGTGTCACTAGGCACTCTGTGTTTGGTCTGAATCTTCCAACATTCAGCTTTCTTAAAGAGATCCACGTTCTGATATTATGAGGCAGAAAGCATCGCTACACACCTTTCCACATCATGCATAGCCCCAAAGCCTCATACGTTGTAACCCTTCCTTACAGGGGAATCATCAGAACCACCCATGCCATGGAGTAGATGACCCTCAAGGTCCCTTCCAGCTCTACAAACTATTATTCTAAGCTGCTACAGCAGGGAGGGGAAGCCATGACTCCTCAGATGGTTGCTACATCTACATCTGGAGGGGGTCACAGGTTAGCCATCTCTGCTCTGCAGAGTTTGCTGCATTGTCCCTGCCTGGCTATTAGCTGTGCATTGAGATCCAGTCTCAATCATCACACAAAAGACACATTGGACAGGTAGGAGAATAAAGGCTCTTTCCAAAGCCACAACTTCCCCATCCTTTTTTTAAAAACCTGGTTGCTTTTCTTGTGCAGGCAAATTTGTCTGTGATATTCTAACAGTGTTCCTTATAATTTAGCAAAGCAAAGATCTAGGCATTTTGTTTTGGCCAATATAGCCAGCATCTGCAATGTTGGCACCGGACATTCTGCTTCCTGAAGCATAAACTGACACACACACCCCAGCCAGCACTAAACTCCCCCCTCCATTGTTACAGCAACAATAAGGGTCACACACTTCACCACCCATGCATTCATATATCCCAGGAGTGGAAAACTTTCCATCCTCCAGATGCTGCTGAACTACAACTCTTATCAACCCCAGAAAGCATGGCCAATGGCCAGGGGTGAAGGGAGTTGTAGTTCAATCTAGCCCCAACAGCCCCTCACCAGTTCACTCACCCCTACAGCACCCCAAAGGCCAGCAGCTCCCTCCACAGAGGCAGCACCAGCTTCCCTTTGCAGAGATATGGAGGGGGGGGGGGCTGGGATTGGTCGGAAGTGGGCATTTTACTAAAGACTGTGTGGAGGGTGCCCTTGCAACCAACCATTGCCCAAATCTGCTCCGCACGTGAATGTTGGGGGATTTTGTTATATTTATTATTACTACTTTCTTTCTTTCAAAATTTTATGTGCCTCAGAATTTTGTGCCCAGGAAAATTGCCCCGTGACCCTGCCCACATGACGCCACTGTATTTTCCCTAAACCACCACTAGGACAGATTTCTGTCTGTTAAGGGGCTTACGGTTGCTTCTCCTGATTCTCTTCTATGTGCAAAGCTGCCTTAGTTCAAAGGTTCCTCACCTGTGATGCTACGTGTGATGGTGATGTTGGAAAAATGATCCTCTGTGAACACCTTCCCCCCCCCCACTGGCAGTCTCTTATAGGCCATGCTGCCACAATGAAAACACAACCCTGGCAACTCAGGTATGATAGCTACATTGCCAAACACCCCCACCCACACACACACAAGGATTGAGCTCAGGCTGCCAGAAGACTATCCAAGAGCCCCCAACCAGTTCATGACCTCCCATGTTTTGTCAGCCAAAGAGTGGAATCAAACTGCAGGCTGTTGTAAAATTGATCTGAAATATGTTATGTACCCTATTCCACTCCCAGGGTGCACCAGTGGGCTCACAATAAGATGAATTCCACTGAATGCTTTAAACATTCTTCAGAAGCTTTTGTCATAGAACACAAGTGCAGACCTTTTGAGGAAAAGTTTCCATAAAAGGAGGAGAGCTTTCTAAAACATATGGGGCATGTAACTTCTGAATGGTCAAAAAATAGAGGAAAGGTTAGATAGGAAAGAGTTGCAGTCCTTGAGGTCAGTCCTGAATATTTTCAGGAGGATAGCTGCTGTAGGTCGAGATGCTTTCATCTCACTCGCTCTCAAGACACAACAAAATCATGCACAAGCACAGGAATGATGCAGTACAGGAATAACATAAGTCACAAGCAGATAGTTAGACCTTCACCACTTCAGATTCACTTTCAACAGAGTTCATTTTAATTTAATATAACTTAATTCATCCTATATCATTTATACCCCACTTGATTGACAAAAAAACTTAAAGCAAGTTTCCAAAAAACACCTCATGGAAATGTTTAATGAAGCAGTGAAATACAGGCACACATTTAAAACCATTGCAATGACCATTAAAATCAGCAGGAAGCAAAAGGCTGTCCACACCATGCAGCCTTCCACATGTCTTCCAGAGGTCCCTAAACCAGAATGCTTTACGGAGGTGTGGGGAAGAGTACAGTGAAGGCAGCTGCCTGGGTCCCTAGGCAGGGAGTTCCAAAGTGTTAGTGCTGTTGCACTAAAATATAGATTTCTTTCAAGTGTGGAATGAGTCTTACGTGGCAGCTGTAACAGTCCCAGTTGTGCAGGTTGAACTGGTTGAGTAGGCACACAGAGTGTAAGGTGATCCCTCAAGTGTAGAAGATGCCAAGCCTCTATACAAGGGGCTTGAAATGCCTGCAACGCCGCATCCACATCAGCTCCACAGGTGTCTTTAAAGTAAGGTTACCAGATTTTTTTTTTTCTATGAATCCGGGGGGCACTTTTCAACTTCCTACTAAATAGATGGATTTTGTCAGGGGACTGTCCCTGGGAAATGGGGACGTCTGGTAACCTTACTCTAAAGTCCCCCTTTATGCTATCTGTATATCACAAATGACCAAGCATCAACAAAGCCTGCACACACTCTCCATCCCTAGAAGTCATATTTCACCATCTTTCTAAAGAAATGGGTCTAAATCTAAGTCTTCCTCTACTCTGGTCAAGGGTCTGAACATTTTGGACCACATCTTTACAATGACTTGTGTGAAGGAATGGAGGGGGTGCTCAACAAATTTGCAGTGACACCAACCTGCAGCTATGGCTGCAGAAGAAAGTATTCAATGTGGCCTTAACAGATTGGAAAACTAACAAAATGAATTTTGAAAGCTTCTACACTTAGGCAGTCCAAAAGAGAGAAAGATGGTGGTCGGCCTGGTGCTTTTGTTTACCTGCCCAGGTGAGGCCACACCCATCTCCAGTTACACAGAGGAAGCCCATCCCAGCCCAGAATAAACAGGAAGCTCCGGCTGGTGGACTAAGACCCTCTTCATGTCCACTCTAGCAATGTTGTGTTTGACTTCTCCTGTGCTTTACATCCCACAGTAATAAAGGATCTTCTGATGCTCCTTAGGGTGGAGATGGTCAAGAGATGGTTGCCACCTACAGATTCCCCACTTCTGGGAGTGCTTGTGTTTATGTTGAGCACCAAAGAGCTACAAGCTGCAGCTCAAAAATGACCAGAGTGTGACCTGTTGCTGGAAGCCACAGGAGTGGAGGTGCTCTTTTGCCCCAGACTTGGTTGTGTGCTTCTTTAGGATAGGCTTAGGAGTGCATGCAGGAACTGAGCAGGCAGAACAAAAAGTATTTTATTTATTGTGAAAGCAGTCAGAGGAAGGTGTGTGGTCCTTGCCTTCCAGCCTTTCAAGAGTCAGAGGAGTCTGCACCACTATTTTTCATCCAGGCACACTTCAAGGACACATTCCATCTAGGGAAAAACACACAAGAAAGTTATGTAGTCTCCAGAGAATAAGGAGGGTCTGAGAGAGGTTTTTTTTGGGGGGGGGGTTGCATTTGGGTTTCTCCACACTTGGGCATGCAGAGAAGCAGAGAGTATTGTAGGGGACTGCTCTGTTCATCATCATAAGGTGTTTGTCTACAGTTGTGCATGGCTGTTGTTGCCTGAACAAGTCCCTGATTGGTGGGCTGTGGCAATATTACCAAGACTGCTGCATCTCTAAGATGGAGAAGGCAGGCTGAAGAATGTTCTACAGAAATAGTAATACCAGTACTAATTTCATACCTGCCATTCCTCCCAAAGGAGCCAAGGGCAGCAAACACACAGGCAACAAAAGAATAAAAACACAGAAGAAAAAACTTGTGGCCCTCCAGATGTTACTGGACTCCAACTCCCATCAGCCCCTGCCAGCAGGCCCGGAATTAGGTTTGATGAGGCCCTAAGCTACTGAAGGTAATGAGGCCCTTTATATGTCCAGCTGTCCTTAGTCAACAACAAATTGCTGCTGTTTTTCCTGTTGAATATATGCTATATGGTAATTTATAGACCTCTTAGGTATATAAAGCCTTTTGCACATAGCAAAATATTCAGGTAGGTAGCCGTGTTGGTCTGATGCAATCAAAGTCTAGACCAACACCTGAATACTTTGTTATGTGCAAATGGCTTTAGATACCTATTACCGGTAGGTCCATAAATTACCATATAGCATATATTTATTTCGATAACAAAATATGTGTTTCATCAAAGTAATTGTTGAACTGGATAGCAGGCGGGGCCCATTACTTACATCATAGGAGCCTACACAACACAAAACACTGTTGCTGTATGTAGGTTTTATTTTATTTGTTTTTTATCTTATATTTTGGAAATGTACACCCAGGGTTTTTTTCTTTAATTTTTTTTTGGGGGGCCCCAAGAGAGTGGGATCCTAAGCTCTAGCTTGTTTAGCTTATATGTAAATCTGGCACTGCCTGCCAGCATAGCCAATGGTCAGAATAATGGGAGTTGTAGTTCAGCAACATCTGGAGGAGGCACAGGTTCCCCCCCCTACCCCTGGATTTAAACACATATAATCAGTTCCAACATATGCAGACTAGAAAAGATATCTACTTCAAGGGCTTACTGGAAGAAGAAAGTCTTTAGCAGGTGTTGAAAAGACAACAGACGAAGTGCCTGGCTATTATTTTAAGACAGGGAATTCCAACGGACCAAGTTCTTATATTTTGCGGAAGGGAGCCCCTGATCAGATGGTTTTAGTGGAATCATTATCAACAGCATCACTATTGCATTTTATGAATATGGCTTTTTAAAAGGACTGCATAAACTCATGGAGGCTAAGAGACTACCCATGGCTACTACGAGGATGGTTATGCTCTGCTTCCATGACCGGAGGCAGCAATGCTTCCAAACAGCAGATGATGGAAACCTGAGGAAAGGAGAGTGCTCTTGCACATGGGCGCTGCTTGCTGGCTTCCCACAGCAGGCATCTGGGTGGCCACCGTGAGAGCAGGATGCTGCACTAGATGGGCCACTGGCAGGTTCTTCTCATGCTCTTTTGGGCCAATTGCAGCCAAGAGGGTGGCATATAAATGAGGCAAGCAATAAATAAATTAATGGTCCTGTTTCATGCAGGGAATCAAGAGCTGTGGCATCCCCAATAGGTGACTGGAAGGTGGCAAGGATTCCAGTATTAACAGGGAACCCATTTCTTCCTGCATTGCAGGGGGTTGGACTAGATGAGCCTCGAGGTCCCTTCCAACTCTACCGTTCTATGATTTTCTGAGAGTTCCCACACAGTGCAGAAATAGTTTACATTCCCTTTGTCCCAGGCATTGCATTGTTTTGGGTTTTCAAAGATACCAGGAATGTATAAAACCACTTCTTATCTTCTTCGTCTTCTTTTTCTTTTACACAGGAAAGAGCAAAACACTGGCACTGAATAATTTCCCAGACGCCCAGCTGCCATGCCTCCTTCAAATTCCTGATAGCAAACTGATCAAGACCTGAACAAGTCAAAAGGTCGATTTGAATTGCTTTTAAGTTGCATGATTTGGAAAGCTAAGTTTAGTAAACAAGGCAAGTTTTGTACTCCATTTAGCCATCTCTCTCTCTCTCTCTCTCTCTCTCTCTCTCTCTCTCTCTCTCTCTCTCTCTCTCTCTGTGTGTGTGTGTGTGTGTCTTTCTCTCGCCCCCACCTGGAACAGGTCACTTCTCCTGCAAAAGAGTTGAAGCAACCACTCTCTGAAGTGCATTTTCAACTTTTTCTCCCTCTCTGAGTATTTAATGCATCAGCATACTGTGCTGGCAGTCAGAGGAATGTTTTGGTCCCTCTCTCCCAACACTAGAGCTGGAAAGCTGAATGTGAATCCAGCCCTTCTTCACGCAGCAGCACAAACTCTGGGACCCCTCCCCCAGGAGACAGTGAAGACCACCAACTTGGATGGCTTCCAAAGTGGATTCAGTAGATTCGTGGAGAGGGATCTCGATGGCTCCTGGCCGCAATGGCTATGCTCTGTCTCCCCAGTTGGAGGTCTTTTGAATACCAATTGCTGGAAACCACAGGGGAGGAGGGGTCCCTTGTGCTGGGATACTGACTGGGGGCTTCCTCCCTCTGGGTACCTGGTCAGCCACTGAGAGGACAAGAGGCTGAACTACATGGGCTGTTGGCATGACCCAACTGCATGGCTCTTCCTGTGTTCTTTCTTTTAAAATATATTTGTAATTTCCCATTATATAGGTTCACATTCAAATTAATATTACCATACAATGATCATCAACTTCCCTCCCCCCTTCCATGGTTCATTTTAGTTTTCCATTATGACTGCATATGCTAATTAAAAAATAATAATTTTCCCCATTATATCTTCACTTAATTTAAACTGCTGAATTTATTCTAACCCTGCAAACGTTTTCATCAGTTTCCAGTGATTCTACAAACATTTCCCAATCTTCCTTAATGGCTTTTCCCATGTTCTGATGCACAGGGCTGCCCTGCCACAGCAGGAAGTTGATGCCACTGTCGCCTACAACCCTTTACTTGTCTTGCTGGCAAATCAGGCTGAGTAAGACAGAGGTTGCCTTCTGTGGGCATGTTAGGTGCAGCCACCATCTGCCCCACCACAGGACTCCTGAGCCATCTGAGTCTCAACTGAGCATCTCCAAACCTTCTCCCAATGCAGGTTCCAACCCTAGCCCTGGTTTCTCACAGGCACTTAGTTGGCCGTAGTGAGAACAGGATGCTGGATTCAATGGGCCACCAACCACCAACCTCCATTTCTTCTTCTATTTACATAAAAATTCCACCTTTCAAATTTGCTATACGTGCATTTCTCTTTAAACTTTGACTTCCCGCCTTTCCCTCCCTGCTGCTCTTAATCCCGTCCCAATTACATACTGCGTTCTAATAAATGTTTCAGCTAAGACATATTCTATTTCATATGTTATCATTTTAAATCCTGCACACAGTTTCAACTGATTATATCATTGCCAAATAGAACATTGCCAGAAACAAAAACCTTTGATAATTTCAAGCAGCCTGATTGGAACAAATGTGAGCTATATTCGCTGCATGTTCTTTTAACAGAGATGTAGTTTGTCTCAATCTTTTTCTACTGGCCTAATGTTTATCACTTAAAATTATGGTTGCCTTTTTATGTAGAAAAGCAATTACTAGTAAATCATCAGTGAATGTCTCGAGCACAACTACTCTGATCTTGGTGGATTTAAAGTGACTTTCTCACACTATCATCGGTTGCATTTTTGTTCTAAAAATATGTGAAAGTGGTGAAATAATGTGGTCAGTTCTGTCTTAAATAAATAAATAATATAAGACCTTGATTTGTTTATTTCACCCTTAAGCCTTGGAATAGATCAACTGGGTCACAAAGAGGAGGTACCGTAGAAATTTCCAGACCTTGTTTGTTAAATCAAAGGAAATCAAGAGAATTCACACAGCAAATGCTTGGAATGTAGAAAGAGGTGTACTCCCTTTTTTCCACATCAAAGAACCCACAGAGGGGAGAATATCCCAATACCTGTAGCTCGTGAGATGGGGTTCTGCCTTATGTTTCTGAGTACAGTACTTTCAAAGTACACCCCCCCCCCCCAGTTCTGGGCACTGTGGTTTGTTAAAGGCTGCTGGGAATCCTAGTGAACTACAATTCCCAGAATTCTTGGGGGCGAGGAATGTGCTTTGCAGTTATAGTGTGAACAAAGCCTTGTGGAACAATTTTAACAAAGTACAGTTTTTCATTTAAATGTCAAATAAATGACTATGTTCTCACTCACCACAGTTAGCGACCATTCTTGGTTTATATGTCAGTGTATTCCTATTGCAGAAAAGGTGCCGAAAGCTGCAGATTCCAACAGCAGCTTTTGTGACACAGAGCGTTGGACAGCATAGAAGTGAGGCATCATGGTAGAGGGAAGTAGAATCATTTCATTAATTAACTTATTAGACGCCTGTCACCCAAATCTCTGCAAGTGACTTACAGCAAATGTAGAAAAACAATGTGGGTGTGTTCGAAATGCTTCTGTGTCTACTGTCATCCATTTCAATGTAAATTGGTCCTAGAGGCTGTCAGGACGTGACAGAGGCCACACCCCAGGAACAGCTTCGACTGGCAGGCTAACCAGGGGAGGGTAGCCAATGGGTCTCAAACTCTTGGTGAGTTAGGGACTTCCCCTGCATGCAAAGACAGGCTACAGCAGATGGGACTAATAATGGGTCCAACGGTTAAGGAGGCGGTTCCTGCATGTGCTGGAAAGGGAAGTGAGAGGCAGGTGGGGCTCGTCCACCTGGGAAGGGAGCCCATCTAGGAGAAGGAAAGCTCTGATCCTAAACCTCCTTTCTTGCAGGATATCTTCAGGAGAAGGAAAGGCCAAGGAGTAAACCCTGCACAATCCGAAATGGAGCCCACAAGGCAGTTGGCTGTCGCCTTGTGTGCCTCCTTCTGACAACTCCTGCAGCCACGCTGGTGCCTAACGTATTGCGCTGCTTTCCTCTGGACAGCCCAAGACCTCCAGACACTACCCAGGCTTGTGCCCTGAGGAGGTCACTTTAGTGCTGCTAGCCCAGCGGTTTGGCTTCACCCCTCAAGGCACACGCCATGGTCTCTTCAGACAGAGGGATGCCCACAACAGCTGTTTCTCCTTTTTAAATTCACATTTTAGCTGGTTGGCTTAAAGCATCACAATTATTTTTCACTTTTTTGACTGGCCTTTTGGTACATCACAAACCATGCATTTCCAAAATTAATTTCCTAATGAGTTGCATGTGCACAGAGAAACAAATCCCCACAATGAACCAAGGTTTCCTGGCTTAGATCCTGTGGTCTTCCGCAGCAAACCCGGCCTTAAGGATTTGTATGCCTACTTCCCCTCTTGCCCATGTGCCTGGTGGAAAAATGAGCAATCTTTGGCACAAGAAGTGGCAGAGCACCAAACAGGCATATTGGGACCTGGACAAGCTCTCCGCCAGTGGCGAGGAATGGCTTATGCATCGCCATGGAAAGTCCAAGCCTTACAGAGATTGATACTTCTACGGGGGTTGCTGAGGTTGGGGGACACCACTGGGCAGCTTCTAACAAGGCAGCAAAGATAGTGGCATGAGCATGAACAACAGCAGATCCCTTGGCTGCATGGGAGGAAACACACACAAGTTCAGCAAGGATTGATGTCATGGGAGTAAGAGGACCATTTGCCTCCTGAACTCTGCTCTTATCGGAGCTATGAAAGGTCCAATCTACAATTTAATCAGCACAGTTCATGTCCGTATCGTTGCCTTTCACTAGAGCAGATTTTCCCACACTTGGGTCTCCAGCTCATTCTGGACTACAACTCCCAGCAGTAAGCGATGATGGGAATTGTAGTCCAAAAACAGCTAGAAACCCAAGTTTGGGAAAGCTTGCAATTGTTTTCCTAACACAGGCATTTTTAACATTTCTGGCTGCTTTTCTGTGCAAATATATCTTAAAAACTGCATTTTAAAAATAATTTAATTTTTAGCATTGCCTGCTGGATGAGATCGGATTTTCTTTTGGAGTCTGGTGTACAGCAGCTCTCCACCCAGGAAGGGCTTGTGCCTTGTCATGGGAAGTGCAAGCATTTTAGTGAATGATAGACATATGGGGGGACCAGAGGATAGTTTCTAACAAGGCAGCGATGAAAGGGGCATGAGCAACAGGCATCCATTGGAGAAGATGTGCTAAGTTTGCTGGACCTGCACTATCAGTTATTTCATCAACAGAGTTCAGGTCCGCAATATCACCTTTCACTAGTGTATGCAACAGGGGAATTGTCTCGCTAACACACATGAATTTTTAAATGTTTGCTCTTCTGTGCAAATCTGATTTATCTAAAAATTGTATTTAAATCATAATTTGGTTTTATAATGTTGTGTGCTGTATGAGGTTGCATCATCTTCAGATAAACAAATACCTGCACATAGCTGCATAGTGGATTTCACATTTCCAGAATGCATGGGGGGGGGGAATGGGAAATACTAGTGGAGGGGAGAGCTGGGGGAGAACACACAGCACAAATACTTCCCATCAGGAACCGGCCACTGCCTGGATATTTTGGAGACATAAAATTGAAAGCCCTCATGGGCAGTTGAAGGTGAAGAAACACACATCCTGAAACAGTGATCTATTAACACTCTAGACACAGGCTGGAAAATCAATGCATCTTCTATACCGTTCTAATTTCTCTGTTGACTGTGTATTGAGGTTTATTATACATGTTTTCCAACAGCATTTATTCATTAGAGGTGTGATCTGAGGGGCTATACTCTCTCCTTTATGCATTTCTTGATGCGAGAAATGGGAGTCAATGCAGCTGAAGATGTCACGTTCCCAGCATTGAGAAGATTTGCTGCCTCAATGAGTTTGTCAATGTCTAGTAAGCTCACTGCTGAGACTGAAGCTCTTTCCACACTCCAAACACGTATGTGGTTTCTCCCCTGTAAGCTCTTTCCACACTCAAAACACGTATGTGGTTTCTCCCCTTTTTGCATTTCTTGATGCGAGAAATGGGAGTCGATGCAGCTGAAGATGTTGTCACATTCACAGCATTGAGAAGGTTTGCTGCCTCCATGAGTTTGTTGATGTCTAGTAAGCGCACTGCTGAGACTGAAGCTCTTTCCACACTCCAAACACGTATGTGGTTTCTCCCCTGTAAGAGTTCTCTGATGCGAGGTAAGGTTGCTACTCTGGCTGAAGCTCTTTCCACAGTCCAAACATTCATAAGGTGTATGCACTCTCTGATGTGAGGTCAGAGATGAGCAATGACTGAATCTCTTTCCACACACTGTACAAGTTTTTTCTCCATTCTATGAATTTGATTTTCACCACCCTGAGAAGTACCAGAGGCAGCCTCCAGCTTCTTCTTTCGTCTCCCCTCTCGCCTGCTGCCTCTATCTTGTGCCCCCAGCTTCCTTAGCTGCTCCTCCTCGTTGGCTCTTTGTGGTGACACTTCTGATTGCTCCCCCTCAGCCAGCATCCCTTCAACATCTCCTGATGGAATAAAAATGCAAATTCATAAAATGCTAAAGGAGCGTCTTCTCCCCAATCATTCATTCAGTCAGGAGACCGAGTTCCAGGTCCCAGGGCGTTCTGGTGGTTCCCTCATTGTGATAAGGGAGGTTACAGGAACCAGACAGAGGACCTTCTCGGTAGTGGTGCCCACCCTGTGGATTTCAAGGAAATAAATAACCATATAGTCATACCTCGTGTTACGAATGCTGTGTGTTGCATTCATCATGGGTTATGAACGCGCCAAACCCAGAAGTACCAGAATGAGTTACTTCCGGGTTCGTGCATGTGCAGATGCGCAAAATGACATCATGCGCATAAGCACCGAATCGCGTTGCGATCCCGTTTGTAACCAGAGGTACCACTGTACAACTTTTAGAAGACATCTGAAGGCAGTCTTGTATAGGGAAGTTTTTAATGTTTGATGTTTACAACGCTTTTATATTTGTTGGAAGCCAGCTAGAGTGGCTGGGACAGCCCTGTCAGATGGGTGGGGTACAAATAATAAAGGCAGTAGTTGTAGCAGTAGCAGCCTGTCTGAATACACCTGTCAGCCACACTTGGACTTTTAAAGTGGACTGAAGTTGCTGTACTTAATTAAAACACAAATGTTTTAGTTACAGGTGGGTAGCCGTGTTGGTCTGCCATAGTCAAAACAAAATCGAAAATTCTTTCTAGTAGCACCTTAGAGACCAACTGAGTTAGTTGCTGGTATGAGCTTTCGTGTGCATGCACACGAAAGCTCATACCAGCAACTAACTCAGTTGGTCTCTAAGGTGCTACTAGAAAGAATTTTCGATTTTGTTTTGACAAATGTTTTAAAATGTGTGTGGGGGTGTGTGTGTATTATTTTAGTGGGATTATATACAGAAATGCATAAATTATGGGAAATACCCTTTGCAAAAGCGTGTGCATTAGGAGAAATCTGCACCAAATTGCTGACCAATTTTCAAGAGGTCTTTAAAAATAAGATGTGAAAATCTGGGTAAATTGATGACTAGAAAAAGGAGACACAGAAAAAAACTTAAATTGAAACGATTTGCCCATGCCTAAAAGGGATTTTTTAAATCCCTCACCATACTCCCTCCAGCAGCACCCCTCCCCCCCACTATAATAATATACAGTATAATAATATGACCCACCTCCGCAAGAAAGGGCCACGCCCAGAGGAAGCGAGACAGGAAGCGGAAGCTCCTCCACGCCCGCCAGCCTTCCCTTCCGCTCTAGGAACCTCAGCTCTGTCGCCGCTGCTCTTAACCGTTTCGGAGGCGAGCGGCGGGAGCCTCTTGGCTGCTCCGGAGTCCGGGCAGAGAGCGAGGAGAGCCGCTCGCCTCGCCTCCGCAGAGCCCCAAAAAGTTTTCTAAACAGAAAGAACCCTAAACGTCACAAGTTCATGTAGGGTAGAACTTGAACCCAGGGGTTCAAGTGACAATGAAGAAGACCCAACTTCAGGAAGAACATAAGCTCCGCCACTGCTGGTAGAGTAGCTAAATTGCAGCTAGGAAGCCAAATCATGTGAGGCACTGATTTTTCTTGAACTTAAAACAATGTCCAAACATGTGATAACATAAAAAAAAACCTTTTAAAAAAACCTTTTACATGCAGAACATATAGCTAAAGAAGAATGTATACAAAGTATTCAAAGTATTCACATGCCTATCCAAGCATGGGCTTCCTTAAACATTCAAACAAACCGTCTTTTTCTCTCTTCCAGTCCTTGCACTCCACCTTCTGTCCGTTACCCAGTCAGAACACGCAGATCCTTCTGAGAGGTTCCCACTTTCACCTTCCAGCAGGTGAGACTTTACTGTATCAACAGGACCAGGGAAGAATTATTAGAGGGGTCTGATCAAAGCAAGGAGGGAGCTTAAACTCCCCACCACCACTGCTGTCACCTTGAGCCTGCAGGCAGCCAAGGAGGGAAGAACTACATTGTTTGCTTATTGAGAAGGGGCTGCATGCATGTGGTCAGCAGCCTGGGGAGAATGACAGAGCAGGTGATCCCTGCACCTGTAGCTGACTCAGATAGGAAGCCACCCTAAAAACAGTGCCCCATTTAAGGGGAGAAGAAGCCTGTCTTATATTTTAACATGCTGAATTCAACACCTGGCACCTCAGAATTAGAAGGAAGGTTCATAATCAGAAGGGGAGCCCAGGCATTCCACAAACTTACAGCAGTGTATACTATACTATACTATACTATACTATACTATACTATACTATACTATACTATACTATACTATACTACAGAGCTTTCTGAACTTGTCGTGTTGGTGACATACTTTTTAAACCAGCATGATGTCATGACACAGTGGTTCAGTTTTACGAGCAAACTGGAGGTTAAAGTAACCCCTTATAAGAGATACGGAAACATACATAAATTGTATTAACGAAATGTGTGTGGACACACCTACACACTGCAGTCAACACAGTAATGTGTCACAACACATTACTGTTGAGAGCTTAGAAAACTCTCCTATTCTATATTTTAGTATGGCCAGGTTCCCCAATCCCTGGATTGGCTAAATCCTTCAAAACCTCCTCCTATTGATCCACGATGGCCTGCTACCAGTGTAGAGGGGTCACGTGACCCCATAAAGCCAACTGGATGCCTTATTTTGACTCAAGTCCAGTTTCCTCCATCCCTGATGGCTAGAGGATTCAAAACCTTCTGCAGAGCACGGAATTCCAGGCAAGGTGGCTGGGAGAGAGCCTGTGCTGATGTTGCTGCCACAGGAGCTCAAAAGGTGGTTTAAACTTGGTACAAGTTTTCAGGTGACTTTTAAGTAACTTTTTACTCAGCTTTAGCAGCATTTCTGACCACCATGGCAAACTGCCATCCTTGACAAACACAAGGGCTGTACAATATGCTTATAATGTCCACTCATTTTAGTATATTGTTATAGCTTGTATTTTACTTCTAATGACAATTAGAGGATAGATGGCAGCTAACAGATTGAGGCTGGATCTTGACAAGACAGAAGTACTGTTTTTGCGGGACAGGTAGCAGGCAGGTGTGGGGGACTCCCTGGTCCTGAACAGGGTAAACATGCTCCTTAACTGCAGGTTAATTCTGTGTCCAGGGTGGCTGTCCACCAGCTCCATCTGGTACGCTTTCTGAGACCCAACCTGCCCGCAGACTGTCTCGCCAGAGTGGTGCATGCTCTGGTTATCTCCCACTTGGACTACTGCCATGTGCTCTATGTGGGGCTACATTTGAAGGTGACCCAGAAACTACCACTGGTCCAGAATGCGTCAGCTAGACTGATGACTAGCAGCAACCCCCAGGAACATATAACATTGGTCCCAGAAGAACTGCATTGGCTCCCAGTACATTTTCAAGAACAATTCAAAGTGTTAGTGCTATATAGGGAAGTTTCTAATGTTTGATGTCTCACTGTGCTTTTATAATTTGTTGGAAGCTGCCCAGAGTGGCTGGGGCAACCCAGTCAGGTGGGTTGAGTACAAATAATAATAATATTTGGGTGAACTTGAAAGCTTTCTTCCTATTTTGTGCAATTTTTGTTGGCCTATGGCAGGTAAAGTAGGAGCCTCTTAAATTATGCCATGTGAGTATTGCACCCCTGATCGTGCCTTGCGTTCCCAGGCATCCCCCTGTCTGATGGAACATCTTAAACTGTAAATAATAAGAACTGACAAGTTCCATTTTTGGTCAAATCACTGGTGCCACCTGCAGGGGGCCCTGGGGGCCTGGGCACCCACACAATTTTCACTGTGGGTGCCCGGCCTCTTCCCACTGCTACCTGCTGCCTTACCTCCAGCTCTCTGGCCCTGCAGTGGCAACTGGGCTGGGCCTCTGCCTCCACCATGGGGCCTTTGTTGGGGCCTGCTGCAGCTGCAGATGTGCACCCCCACTTCATTGCCCCACCCCTGCCATAACTCTGGAATCATCTGGGGCCTAAGTCTGGGTCAAATCAGGCTACAACTTTATTGACTACACTTCTTCCAGCCGAAGAGAGGGAGTTATTGACCTACATCAAGGAGTAGCTGCCCCTCTGGATCGCACTTAGGAAATGCTGTGAACCTTGCCCATGCCTGGGCGTCCAGACAGAAGCATCATTGCTGGATCCTTTTAATGGGATACCTCATTTTCTGGAGGGGCAAGCAAAGGCTGCAACTTCCCCTTGGTCCAAGGCTACACCTGCCCAATGCCTAAACTGCCAAAGTAGTGACGATGCCTACAAGGATAGAGAAAACCAGATGGCAGCAGCCAATTAGCCAAATGGGAAAATTCCAACCTGGTGCCAAATATGGCAATAGCCAATATCCTTGGCAAAGCCATTCAGTGCAATACACAACAGAAAAATAGGGAAGGAGGGTGATCCAGCAAAGGAGTGGCTGCCAAGGCCAGCCAGAGGCCCCCTATAAATCCCCTAGGAGCGGACTCGAGAAAAGCCAACAGGCCTGGTTGGGTCCACCCCCCCCCCAGGAGTGGACCACCCCAAGCCTGCTCGCGATTTGCCAATTGTGTGAGCAGGGTGAATCCAGTTCCTGGGTGGCAAGCTCAGTCCAGGGACGTCCTTTGCTGCCTGGGAAGTGGCCCAGGAAGTGGGGTCTCTGCTGCCAGAATCGTGATGGCCCGCAACAGCCCCCACCTAAGAACGTGAGTGGACTTGGAGGAATATCTCTCAAGATGTTCCCCTGCCTGGGCACCTCACACCAGAGGTGGGGTTGGGGGAGCCAGTCAGTTTGGTTGCACTGTGCACAGAGCTGCAGGGTCACCACAACTATTATTTAGAATTGAGCACAGGAATCAGGGGATGCGAAGCACAGGCTGTCACTGAAATTTGAGACCCCATGGCCTGCCACTGCTCACACACACACATACATACTGAGTGTAGAAGTCTCCTGAGGTTCTGTCACTTAAGAGCACACTGATGGGGAACTTCATCCGTTTGAAGGCTTCCCTGTGTCAAAATCTCCTGTGTTCAAAAAAATATAAATAGCATCTCAGGCAAGGAGGAAGCTGTGCTAGATAAATCTGTCTATGAATATTGAGCTTCCTCCATGTGGTATCCTTTGATCAGCCAAGGTGCAGCTTACTCATCACCAGCCCTGGCAGTGCCCCAACCTTTAATCCAACCCGCATTCTTTAGGGTTTCTGGGCTTACAACATGGTTTACAAAATCTTTCCAATAATGCAAATCTTTATGCAGAACATTGCACAAGTTGTTTGAGAACGGGAGTTTCACTGCCTGGAATTCCACCCGCTTCCTAGAATGCCCCCATAAGAAACATGAGGCTTATTCCCTATTCCAACATTGTTCTCACCTCTGTGTATAGATTCTAACTTCATGACTGACCACCTGAGCATTATCGTATTGTTCTTCTGTGGGATGATATTGCCCCTTTTAACTCTTTTTAGCCACGCTGGGTGGTACCTAAACTCAAGAAATAAATAAATCTTTGTATGAATAATAGACCATACAATTATAGGATTCTATAGCAAGCTGTTCCCACAGCGGTCAACCAGATGCCTCTGAGAAGTCCACAAGCAGGACTTCCCCTGTTTTTAGTACTGTACTGGCATTCAGAAGCAACTGGCATTCAGAAGCAGACCTCCCTGAACATGGAGGCTTTATGCAGCCACCTTGGCTAATAGCCATGGACAGACCTGTCTTCCTCCACAATTGTGTCCAGTCCCCTTCTAAAGACATCTAAACCAGTGGCCACCACTGACTCCTGGGGCAGCAAATTCCAAGCACTAATTATGTGTCATGTGCACAAGTACTTCACTGTGCCTGCCTTGAATCTACTCTCAGTCAGTTTCATTGTGTGACCTTGAGGTCTACTGCCATGAGAGAGGGAGAAGTTTTACAACTGTCACAGAAAACACAGGCAACTGCTGAAAATACCAGCATGCATCAACCAACCAGCTGTATGACGTAGTGAATATGAAAAGCTCCTTCTTTTAACCTCTTAATCTGGTTTCTCTCTTGATTATTTTTTTCAATTGAACTTCCATCAGGACATGACACTTCAAAGCTAAACTAACTACTCTCTCTGTTTTAATTCTGGCCATTTATAGGTTCCAGTGTTTTAACACTGAGAGGTGTATGCCCATGGTTCAGAGCTTTTGGCCTGAAAGACAAACAGCTCATCTACCTCTCACTGTTCATCTGCTTAGTAACCATTGTGGAACAAAAAGTCTTCCATGTGCCAGGCAAACAGTGATGCTTTGCTGGAGGCCAGAATTCTTCTCAGCCTGCAGATGACAGCTAAGAGGATCACAGAATCCATTGATTTGCAAACATGGCATCACAGGAGTGCTTGCAAGCTTTTTGTGCATGTTTTAGTACTCTGATCCTTTTCCTATATACTTTCTTTTTTCAAATATAAAATAAAATAAAACAAAACAACCCAGAGGTCTTCGATTCAAAGTTCCCACCCAGTTTTGTGGTGCTTCACTGCACCTCATGCCCTCTGGCTACCGTAAGCCAACTCAAAGCAGCAAGACCCTAAAAACACAACATCTGCCTTACGTATTTTGAAAGTGATTAGAAGCCTGGTCTAATGTTAACTCAGAAGCAGCAGCGTGGTGGCAAATTCAGATGTGCAGGGTTGCTTCATAATAGTCACAGCCAAGGCAATTTCTAAGATTACAAACCTGCTAAGATTCTAAAATAATCTCATGATTATAGCATAATTAGAATAGAATAGAATAGAATAGAATAGAATAGAATAATAATTTATTGGCCAAGTACATTTTTCAATATACTTGGAATTTGCTTTGGCTACATTACAATGTAAAATACATTATACAAACAATAGTAATTTACAGAGCAAGAGCCAAGGCTGCCCTTCTCAGCGCCTCTTAAGCTGTGCTGGTGAGTGTAGGCCCGCCTCCTAGGCCCGATGGAGTTGGCCGGAGGAGGGAGCGGTCTTCCCAGACATATAAATATAATTGTATATAATTATAACTATGGTTGCATCGCAAACATCAGTGCAGCTCTCCCTGTGTTGCCTTTCAGCAATGACCATTTCCTGGGCACATGAGTACAAGGGCAAATGATGGGGGGGGGGCTCCACTGTCTCCTCCTGGAGTGACTTCACTTGTGCCTCCCTTGAAGTTCCCTTGTATGTAACATGCACTGGAGCACCTTGTGTTTTCCGTGGTCCTGAATGCTTAGCTTTGGTGCATTCAGAAATACTCCTGCGGATGAGCTCTCATAGGCACCACAATATGCAAAGGTCTTGCTCCTTTAAGACCACATAGAAACTTAATTCTCAATAATGATGGAATTCAAGGTGGAGAATACTTTTACTTTTATGCATCTTTATTATTTGCAAAGGAAGCCTTTGTATGAGTTAACACTTTATTATTCCTCTGGATCCCTGTACCTTTATCCTTCCAGGTTGTGATGCTTATGGTTTACATTTTAGACTCTATACAAATCTATACATTTTCTTTTATAATGACCATATGATTTAAATTACATGGTTTCCCTGCCAAGAAGCCTGGGAAGCATAGTTTACCTCCACAGAGCTACAATTTCCAGGATCCTTTACAAACTACAGCTCCCAGGATTCTTTGGGAGAAAATAATGTGCTAAATGAGCTTTAAACATAGGTGTTCTGCACAGTCAGTGCCAGGTTATAGAAAGCCCTTGAGCAAGTCATCCTCCCCCTGGACTTATTGCAGTGAGGAGGGGGCTGTTGTCAGAGTCAGAATCCTAGTGGCAGTACCTGGGGAAATGCTGGTTTCTTGAGGCTGTGCTTGAGCCCAAAGAGGATTAAGGTTGATTCATAGTTGGTGGCTACCAGCAGAAAGAATGATCTCACCTTTACAGTAATTTGGGGTTTCTCATTTACATGTTTGCCCAAAGTGAGCCTCCATAGGGCACAGAAGATAAGCATCGGTGGTTTAGTACAGGCCTCAGTGATTCATTTGTTTTCAAGCTGTCACTTGAAGTACACAAAATACATTTTCCGAAAGCAAAACAATAATAAGAACTTAGAGAATTCTGGAGGTGACCCAGCTCCATTTGTGAGATGGAACCATTTCATTAGATTAGGCTTCTCTGGGAAGCACAAAAGCACAAAACATTTTAGGAAAGCATACTGATCTACTCTTAAAGGTTTCGCGAAAGAACATATGGATCCATCTTCAGCTGAGTCAGACTATTGGTCCATAATGGAGCAACAGTAGTTCCCTGGTAGAAGACCTGGCAAATGATCTGAGGCTCAATCCCCAGTATCTCCAGGTAGGGCTGAGAGAGACCCCTGCCTGGAATCCTGGAGAGCCACTGCTACTGGTCAGTGTAGACAATACGGATCTAGATGCACCAATCATCTGACTTGGTATAGGGCAGCTTCCCATGTTCCTGGGTGCAGTTGGCTCAGGATTTCTGTCTAGCAGAGGCTTTCCACAGTTCCAGACAGGGGACATTCCCAGCCTTGCCTGGAGATGCTAAGGGTTGTACTTCTTCACATTGTGCACAGCGTGGAATTGGATGCCCCAAGGGGCAATGATGGCCACCAGCTTCAGTGGCTTTCACAGAGGACCAGGCTATCTCAATAGCTGCTAGCCAGTATGGCCATGTTCTCCCTCCAGGTTCAGAAGCCACCTGCCTTTGAATGCCAGTTGCTGGGACTCACAAGTGGGGAGAGTTGCTGTTGCCCTCAGGTCCTCTGGGTGCCCTTCCCATTAGGGCATCTGGTTGGCCATTGGAAGAACAAGATGCTGGACTAGATGGGCCCCCCCTTTGGCTGAGGGCCTCAGGAGGCATGTTACCCACCTGGGACATAAACGATAGAGAGTCCTCAAGAACACTTTCAGCAATCCTGTGTGTGTAAGATGTTTCTAGCTCCACTATTCACTCGTAAGGTACAATCACTCGGCTCAAGCCCATTGATCCAATGGGGCTTAATTCTGTGGCAGGATTTAGGTTTGCCTTCTTTAGGTGGGTTAAAGTGCTGTTACCCTGGTGCAACAATGTACTTTGGAAAAGAAGCCAGCTGCTGCACTTGGGCAAGTTACGGGGAATTGAATGGGCAAATGTTTGACCAATGAAACACCCCACCAGCAAATGCTCAATTAAACATCATCTAGGGGAGTCCAGGATAAACTGGGGATCCTTTTTTATCTACTGCATTTATATCCCGTTTTTCTCTCCAATGAACTCGAGGTGGTTCTACTGCTCCTCCTTTAATCCCCACAACGTCCCTGTGTAGTAGGTTAGGCTCGTAAGCTTCATGGCTCAGTGGAGATTTCAACCCTGGTTTTCCAGGTCCCAGTCCAACACTCTAACCACTACACTATATCCCTTTTAATGTACATCAGTGGCTCCAAACCCTCCCCACCCCCAGGAACCACTTAAAAATTGCTGCTGGTCTTAGCAGACCACCTAGTAATTTTTCTGTCTGTTTTATCATTTGGAATGTGCTGTGTTAGGCACTGTATTATTGTTAACTGAGTTTTTATTTCTTATTTTATTTCTTATATTGTATTTTACTGTATCACAATCCGAATTCCATGGTATTCTTTTTGCTGCCTCAAAGTTTTGACGTGTGAGGCCTGAAATGTTTGTTCTGGTTCAGCTGTGTTTGGACTGCTTGTGCCCATCAAGGGAAACAAGGAAGTCAGGTGTGGTAATCTTGGAACTTGGCACTGCTGTGCTGTACATTTCCTGCAAGTAAGATTACGTGGAGTTGGTGTGTGTGTGTGTGTGTGTGTGTGTTTGTGCAGAGGAATTAAGATGATTAATTTGTCTTCATGACTAAGTCTACGTTACACTGCAGAAGGTAAATTCACTTTGTCACCCAAACAAGTGCCAAAGAATGTTAGTCCTGTATATTTTGCCTCTACAGTTGGTGGCAGATATGAAAGGGTGGAGTGAGTTCTGAATTGCTTCGCTTGATGCATTCCTGAACTAAGTGGTCTTTGTGCAATGCAGGGCATGAAGAATTTGGGGCATCCCCATTTTGAGTGGGGCTTGTGCAATAGAGAGTAGGAATAGCATACCAGGAAAGAGAGTGAAGTGGACTTGTGTTCAACTAGTGATTATGACGAGCACTATAACTTTCTACAGGGAAACACCTTTTCCCCAAGCACACCCAGAACCTTTGGAAAGCCATGAATCTGATCGCAAAATTTCAAAACACTGTTATGCTGCTGAATAAAATGGAAAGTTTTGAGGAAACATGGAAAGCTCAGAAACCCAGCGGCCAAAATAAGTTTGCTGAGAAAAGTCTGTACTGAGAATAATGTTGATCTTAGCAAGTCAAGCACTAGAGGAAGAAGGAACAGCAATTCCCTCAGTGTCATTAAGTAACAATCTTACTTCCTCATGAAAGGGGCATAAGGCTGACAGGTTAGGAAGTGACACCCAATCATCACTCAGAGGTATCCCTCTGACTAATTTCATTGTTTGTTCATTTTGAAGTAGCTAATGAGGTAAACTTGGTGTCATAAAGGTAGATGCAGCTGAAGCTCTCCAAAGAAGCCAGCCAGTGGGAGCCATGAGTGCCATTTAGCCAGAACCTGAGTCAGGTGGCAGGGAGAGGATCCTAGGGGTGTGGGCATTTCCTCTTCCATTTCCTTGGGAGATGGGACATCTTCTTGGGTTTTTCCACATGAAGTCCCACCTGTCAAAGACAACCCTTGAACATGATCCAAGGTCATAGAAGCCCATGCTCAGAACTGGCCAGCAATCCTTTTGTCAAGCCACTTACTGGGTGGGGATTTAGAATGTTGAACGGCACCCGCCGTGCATCAGCTGGGTGCTTAAGCGGGCAGTGCTCTCAACTCTCAGCACCCAGGGGTCACCCAGTGCATGGGGGGGCCTCCCTCTCTCCCTCTTAGCCTCTGGCAGTCCAGAACTTGGCAACACGAAGGCTCTGCCCCCCAAGATGTGGGACCAGGGCTTGCTGTGGTTGTGGACCCTCAGCCAGAAAGGACAGAAAAATGCTTCAGGAACCGGGGCAGGCGATCCAGGTCCAGAGGCTCAGGGCTGGAAAAAAGTAGGTGCCTGATTTACATCCCTATATATGGTTACTGGGTTGGCACGCTTCAGGCAGGAGCAAAAAGCTGGTGTGTAATTCAGAGGGTAGGGCTGAGGTGAGAGGGAAGTTTTTTCACCTGGGGCACACATGATGTTCCACCTGGCACCACTGTCTGCTTTAGGCTCGAGCCAATGAGTGAACAGGGACCTTAGATGTTCTTGTCCAGATAAAGGTAAAGGGACCCCTGACCATTAGGTCCAGTCGTGTCTGACTCTGGGGTTGCGGCGCTCATCTCGCGTTACTGGCTGAGGGAGCCGGCGTACAGGTCATGTGGCCAGCATGACTAAGCCGCTTCTGGTGAACCAGAGCAGCACACAGAAACGCCGTTTACCTTCCCGCTGGAGCGGTACCTATTTATCTACTTGCACTTTGACGTGCTTTCGAACTGCTAGGTTGACAGGAGCAGGGACCGAGCAATGGGAGCTCACCCCGTTGCGGGGATTCGAACTGCCAACCTTCTGATCAGCAAGCCCTAGGCTTTGTGGTTTAACCCACAGCGCCACCTGGGTCCCCCTTGCCCAGATACTAAACCACAAAATGAAGAGCCCATCATCATGTTCTTGAATGACTCTCCTCTGCCTTTTTCCTGCAGAGCATCAAAGTCAACACAGAGTAATTCTTTTTCTGGCTAGCACCTTTAGAATTTGGTGAGTACTGCTGTGTGGTTTGTCCCACACCAGTTCCTAGACTTCCACTTGGAACAGCACAGCTCCCGAGGGTGATAAGGACCTTAGGGGCAGGCTCCTTTTTTGGAAGACAAGATATGACTTCTTTCTTTCTTTACTACATTTCTGTCCCATCTTTCCTCCCCAAGGAGCTGATGGCAGCAAACTACAAAGTAAGAAAACAAGGCAATTAAAAACAAAACAAAACAAAACAAATTAAAAAACATCAAGGGCACCACAGGACATTTTTAAGCATTACAGTATCTAAGAAGAATGACAAACAGTCACATACCCTCACAGTTAATAATTTCAAGTTTCTTCCAGCCATCAAATGATTGGGTGGAGAGAAATGTTCTTAAATTCCTTCTGAATGTTAACAGAAGGGAAGAGAAATGTCCCTTACCAGGGTGGGCATTCCGCCAATGGGAGGCCACCACTGAGAAGGACCTGCTGTGGTCAACAGACTGCAGGCAGCACTGAACCCACCACCACTGGGGTCTTCCCTTCTGATCCTAGGACCCAAGATGGCAGGTATTAGGAGGGGCACTCCTTTAGGCACTTGGGTACCTAAAAATCATATTATCAGAGAGAGAGCTAGACTTGAATCCTTCTCTCTAGGCATCATTGCAAGATACTCAGTAGGTATATGGAGCTTGATTCCAATATAAGAGATGCCCCTCTCTACCCTTGCCTTTGACAGAAAAGGTGTTTTGTTTTGTGAGACCCTCCTCTTTTGTCTATAACTGTTCTGTTCCACTTGGAATGGTCTTTACTTGTATCATTATAATAGTTCTCCCTGTTTTCCTAGCTGTGTAATATGTTGGTATAATCCACACTGGAACATTATGATGAAGGGTGGGCAAGAAATTATGTATATCTGTAAAAAAAAAAAAATACATTTTGGACATTGTAGATTTGTCCTGGTCTGGCACACATGTAATGTGTATATTTATTTCTTGGGGAGGAGGAGTAGACAGAGCTTTATATTTTATATAAGTTTATTTAAGTGTTTTATATAAGACTCCCCTGCAATCTTCAGACTGTATAGAATTTTTATAGTGATTTTATTTATTATTATATTATTATTTATTACTTTTATCAGTTGCTTTTTGCAATCAAGTGTCTCAAAGTAACTTGACGGAAATCAAACACAGCACAGCTGAAAACAATTTAAAGCCATGCTAAGTTTAAGACATGGATGGTAGGCAAAATGTTCATCTAGCAATACAGACCACATCCTGCCCACCTGCTGAAACACAAGCAACACCACAGGAGGCAACTCTTGCTTAACTGGAAGCCTTGGCCAGCAGAAACATGTAAAAGCTGTACAGAGATGGCATTCGGCATTTCTCCCTGGGAAGAGCACTCCACAAGAGGCCTGGTTTTGTATGGGGGCACTTCCACAGAGACATGGTTGGATAAATTTAAAAAGTGGTTCCTAGACTGGAGGTACCCCTCCTAGAAACCCAAAAGAAAAGAGTGCAAGCTCCAAGTGAGAAGGTAGGCCTTTATTGAAATACAAATGCGAACCGGGACAGCCCAAAAGTAAGGAGGAGGCTGCAAAGAACCACATCCAAAGCCATGGGTTTTCTTATTTTTACACTTCCAGATTGCACACATCATTTCTATTCACCACTCAAAGGATCACAGCAATCTTAGCTGTTGCAACCCAGTGTCACCATCCTGAACCAATCAAAGTCATTTGGCTCTTCAGATCAGCCCTCACCATAATATCATGTGATCTAACCATTTTCAGCATCTTTCTCTGTTAAGACTTTAACTAATTTTCCTGTTCGTTAAAGGTCTTCCAATGTCACCTTTCATCTGTCTGCAAAATAATACAAGATTCATCACAATTGCTGTGTCCAGCTGATTCTCTTTTTGTGCACCATAGATTCTAACAGTTTTTTCTTTTCTATGTTCTGTAATGGACACTAGCTACTTACAGTACCTAAAAGCAGCCATAGACTCAAAAGAAAACAGAATAATCAAAATACAGTTTTATGTGGGGGGGGGGATTCAACAACATCCCAAACTCACTCTTGGTGGGGAAGGGTCTGTTAATATCTCATCATCTTTGTCATCAGACTGTGCATCTTTTTGTACGCTCTTACCCTTATTACCGTTTCCTTATCATCTGGGGCAGCAAATCTGTACACCCTCTTGCACACCTACACTAATCTCCATTTCCTCGTCGTTCCTTTCCCTTATCAATGATTCAAAGATCAGATTCTGTAGTTTAATAGCATCTATCTACATATCCATGGAGTCTGCAGGACACAGGGTTGCAAACCACACTTTGCCAACCTACCACCCTCCAGGGGTTGATGTGTGTGGTGGTCCATAACATCTGGAGGGCACCAAGTTGCTGGATGCTGCCATACACGGTGCACTCTAGTCCAGGCTTCACCAACCAGATGTTTTTGACAACTCACACCAGCCCCAAGCAAAATATCTGGGGGTGCCATGCCAGATAGTTGAAAGCTATGCAGATCTGCCCATCCTCATCTCTTTTAAGGAAATGCCATCCTATTCACTCTGGCTTTTATAGTATTTAGAATCCCTTGAATAGTATAGCTGCAGGCCACCATAATCTCTTGAGTGGTGCAAGATTCCAGGGGTTCCAGGTGCTTACCCAGGTTCATATTTCCTTCAAGAATGAGGCTCAGTGGCAACTGTGGTGTCTTCAGGGCTGGACTTAGGTTTGATGAGGCCCCAAGCTACTAGAGGTAATGGGGCCCTTTATATGTCCAGCTGTCCTTTGTCAACAACAAATTGTCACTGTTTTTTGTGTTGAATATATGCTATATGGTAATTTATGGATCTAATAGGTATATAAAGCCATTTGCACATAACAAAATATGTAGGTTTTTTTTTAATTTTATTTTTATCTTACATTTTGGAAATGTACATCCAGATTTTTTTCCTTTATTTTTTGGGGAGGCCCCCAAGAGAGTGGGGCCCTAAACTATAGCTTGCTTAGCTTATACTATGCATGCCCAGGAGGGTGCCTCTGCTCCGCCACCCCGGGTGGATGGGTACAGTGTCCTCCAGGGATGGCTCCTTGCTCCTGACACAATGAGTGTCTGCAGTGCCACACATAATCCTAGGGTGGGACTGTGGCTTGCTGGAAAGCGAAATGGCAGCATAGCTCTTTGTCTCCAATCACCCTGGGACAGAATCTAGGCAGACTGGATCCCAGCAGTGTTGCATCCTTTTTGACACCTGGGACGCATGTGTGTGTGCTGGGCAGGGCCACAGAAGCCACTACGCCAGGCCAGCCATCACCACCAACACTGCTGAGTGAGCACACATCCACCAAGTGCAGAGGGTTCATGGAGCCCATGCGCCAGCTCAGCCCTGGCCACCTGAGCCAAGTGGGGCTGTGCCCTTGCCCACACATGCAGAGTGGAGCCCGGTCGACCATTGCAGCTCTTGGTGGGCAAATCCCCCCTGATGCTGGCCAGGCAGCCATTCAGTGAGGAAACTGGAGTCGCAGCAGCAGGCAGGGTGGGATGGGACTCCCTGTGCAGGGGCGCCTGGCTCACACCCCCATTCTACACCCGTGGTGGATCCTATTGACATCTAATCAAAAAGTTTTACACAGCCTCAGCAAGGTCAGATCTTCAGGAAGAAGTAGAGGGAGCTCTGCCTGAGTCTTCAGAGGAGGCCTCAGATGCTGACATGGCCAAAGGCAATATGAAGGACCAAAAAGGAGGGGAAGTATCTGCCACAATGGAGGAGGACATAGACTCAGATGAGAACAGTAATAAAAAAGGCAGGCACTGGCCTTGGACGGAAGAGCAGCCACAGCTCTGCTTGAGCAGAAATTTGATATGCTATCTCACTAAATGTCAGATAATACTAAAGCAGCAAATAATGTGCACAATCTTGATCTAACCAATCTGTTGGTAAACAGCCTTGAAACTGTTGTTTAGCTTGTTTCCTGCTCTGCTCCTGTAACCCTGGGAGTGATGGGGGGGGGCAGCCTGAAACACAGGCGGAAGCCTAGGCAACATTGCTTCTCCAGGGTGCCGCTGGTGAAATCTGCCTGGGGAAGGGTCCCACTTCCCCTGTTCCTCCTTCCAAGGAGATTTCAGGTTCAGGGTTTGAAACCTGAGTTAGTCCATCCTTGATAAAAGTCATGAATGAAAGACAGCTCACCTAGGGACCCTATCTGAATCATTTGGAGCTCATTCTGGAGGAAGCACAATGTATGCATTTCACACATCAAAAGAAATGTACATGTAGCCTTGTGACATCCTTCCTGACTCAAAAAACCAAAAACCAGACAGCTTCCTAAATGAATCATATCCCCTTTCTGGACTCAGAAGAAGTGAATCTATGAGCTGACTCCAAACTGAAAATTCCATGCAAAATTTGATGAAATCTGTGCAACAGTGATAAGATGCCTCCTCTTGTTGTGCATGAAGATCCACTATGCTCTTGTGCAGCTACCTTGCACTCATTGTCAACTGATCTGACAGGTTTCATTGGCCATGGCAGGCACCATTCATCTTCTAGGTTGGTCTATTTTGGAAATGCACCATTCATTTATTTTTATTTTCCCCCTGAAGCAACATTGATCTGTGTGCTTGGTCTGCTTCCATGCTCCCTTGACTCTTGAAACCCAGTGCCAAATTCTCCATACTAATGTGATACTGCTTGGGAGACCAGCCAGTGCCTAGCTGAAGACTTTTCAGCATTTCAGTTCCTGACTCCTCTTTCTGCATGCCATCCCTTTTTATGCTAAGGGCAGCATAGGAGCCAACTCCTAGGTGCTGAGGGATCTTTGCCCCTCCTAAAATATTTGAGGGGGCCCCAAGTTGATGGGCATTGCCATTCAGATGGTGTGCATGCATTGCGTCATGTGATTGATTATGTGGGGTGGGGCTTACCTCCCCCCCCAATATTTTATTGAAGCTGGCACTCCTGAAGGGCAGAGCAAATTGAAACCTGAACCCCTTACAGCTGGGAACTCTTCTTCAACATGTATTGCATAAAAACAATAAGGAAGGTGGCCAAAGGAGCACAAAATGAAGCAGTCGCCTTGGCAAATAATCTGGCAGGATAAAGCATCTATTGAGTTATAGCCTCGGTTTCTACCACATGCAGGTTGCTGTTGCTGAACAGGTTTGCATGCTGTGTATTGCAATACTAGCTAGGCAAGTTTAGATTGATACTTTTTAAAAATAAAAATGGTTGCATCACCAGAAAAACAACTCTGTTAACCACACAAGTCAGAGGATGCACTGAGGACCATAAGAAGGAAATTGGAAGCATTTCAGGAAAAAGTGCACTTCTCCAGTTAAGCCACCATCTAAGGATGGAAAAGGGGGCTTCTGGCTGCCTGTGATGCTGGAGAGCTGCTGCCAATCAGTGTTGGTGATACTGGCCTGGATGTGCCAAGGATCTGACTCAAAAGGGTAAGATGACCTCATTTGCTCATGTTGAACATCCTGAGCAGGAGTCAACAAAGGTCCCTCAGACCTTGTGGGGGGGGGCCAGACTATATTTTGGAAAAAAAATATATGAATGAATTCTTATGCCCCACAAATAACCCAGAGATACCTTTTAAATAAAAGCACACATACTACTCATGTAAAAACACGCTGATTCCTGGACTGTCCGCGAGCCGCATTTAGAAGGCGATTGGGCTGCATCCGGCCCCCAGGCCTTAGTTTGGGGACGCCTGGTCTTGAGATTTAACACATCCACCCACACAGGTAAATGGAGCAAATTCCAGCTGGATATGGAAGTATTTTATGTTCTACAGAGAAGCTTTTTTAGTGGCAGCCCCATACCTGGTGAGCCACTAGCTTCTGTCTTCCCACAATAACATTCACATATCAGCGCCTTTCCCAGCTTGCTGCCCCGCAGGTGTTTTGGACTACAACTCAGGATAGCCAAGGCCGAGCTACTTTATGGAACATCTTGCCCCAAGAAATATACCTTGCTCTGGGATCGATACCCAAACACCATTGGATTCTGACAGACTTTTGTTGCATGCGCAGATGATACGTTTTAGCCTTTTTTCAAAACCAACCTTGTCACCTTGCGCAGTTATTTTATATTGCTTCAAATGGCATTGCCATGTTAAAAGCCACAAGCCACCCGGTGTGCTGGTTTTTTGCACCCAAAGAGCAGGAAACAAAGGTTTCAAAAAAGAAACAGATTGTGCTGATGTGCCACCGCAATATTTTACCAGAATTTATGAGCAGGTCAAAGAGAGCGTATGTGCAGCGATTCTAACTCCTTTGAAAAGGACTTGCATTTATTTTGAGTATTTCCTCGTGAATGATGACATTTATTGGTTCTTTGAAAGCAAAGATTCCGAGCCGCTCACCAGGAGAAGGCAGGCTGGCTCCTCACCTTCAGTGAAACCTGGAAGACCTCAGCAGCATATATACGGCTCAAGAAATGTTTAGGAAGCCCCATTCTGCGGCCAAAGGCTTTAGGAAGTATTTTTTGGCACATTCCCAACCCCCCAATTAGATGGCAATGTGTTGGAAACTGGCAGATGGTTGGACTGAGACACCCTAGAGAAACTTCCCCCATCAACTACTGAACAGCAGTTTATGTAACAGCACAGGAACAAGGGGAAGGTTCAACATTCCCAGGACTGTGAGTCAATCAAAAACTGAAACTGCCTGGGGAAATTAGAAGAATGATTCATGGAAGAATCCTTGCACTGCCCAGACCCAGGAATTTTGGAAGAAGGAGGTGGACGACAGTGGCCTTGAGTATCTCATAAGTAACAGCAAGTCCTGTTGCCTCTCATCTGAAGAGCAGAATGGTTGTGGTTTTCCTCCCCATCTCAGCACTGGGCTGAGCAAAGAGGTTTCAAGCACTCTGCCCATCCCAGCACTGTGATGGGGAGGAAAGTGTCCCCCCAGACCCTTGTCCTTTACTGAGGAATTGACAGGAGGCGGGTTGCCGGCTGGTCACTGTGGTGTTCTGATGTGTGCATGTGAGGTGTTTGTGGGAGTTGGCAGTGGCCACAGCCATCACTGACACACTAGCCCCAGATGGGAGGAAGGGGAGCCCTTTGGCTGGGGAAAAATGGGTTGGCCACTGTTGCCATCTCTAATCCCAGTGAACCCAGACATGTTCTGCACCGTAATGCAAAGCGGTCTGTGCATCCTCCTTGGCTGCGTCATCTCCATTGCAGGTTTCTATCACAGCGTCAGAAACCCAAGACAGCAAGCAGGGGCTGCCTGTTCCTCTGTATCATTGCCAAGTCCAATGATGCTCAACTGGACTGATGTCAAGGATTATAAGGATAGAGATGGGGAGAAATCCGGCTCACTTGCATTCCAAGGTGAATCTGCCTGATTTGCACATGAACCAAAACACAGCTTTCCTTCCAGATTCTCCAAATTATGCAGTGCACTTCTCCAGCCAAGTAATGTGTACAAAAACACATCCACTGGGGTAAAGTGTGCTTAAAATGTATTATTGGTTAAAATAATGTGGAAAGATGCTAAAGACACATCTGTGGGCCCCTTCGATATATATTTCAGGACTCGCCTTATTTCTGTGGCTGTAAGTTGTTTTAAACTGACCTTAGCCATTGTGTTGTAATGGTTGTAACTGCCACAAGAACATAAGAATAGTCTGCTGGATCAAGCAAGTGGCCCAACATCCTGTTCCATAGCCTCCAACACTTCTCCAATGAAAATAGGGATGTCCCATTCCACAATCAAATCAGAAACTGGGACGGCTTCTCTAAATCAGGGACATCCTGGAATATAGGGACACTTGGAGAGTCTGCTGTTCTCACAGTGGCCAACCAGATGCCCCAGTGGAAAACCCAGAGGCAGGATTCGAGTACAAGAGCACTTTCCCCTCCCTAGTAGGGCACCAAGAAGCACTTCTGCCTCTGACAGATGTGGTGGTAGAGCATAGCCCTCCTGGCGAGTAACCATGGATAGCCTTCTCCTCCTTGAGTTTGCCCAAACGTCTTTTAAAGCCACCCTAGTTGATTGCCTTCTGGTGGAGCAAGTTCCACAGTTGGACTATGTGCTGCTTGAAAAAAATACTGTCTTTTTATCTTTCCTAAATCTTCCAGGATCCAGCTTCATTCGATGTCCATGGGTTCCAGTGTTATGAGAGAGGGAGAAAAACTTTTCTTTATCCATTTTCTCCATGCCAAGCATAATTTCACAAACTCCTGTCATGCTGCGCCTTACTCACTTTTTCTCTAAACTAAGAAGTCTCAAATGCTACAACATTTCTTCAAAGGGGAGTCACCCCCACCCCCTTGATTATTTTTCATTGGCCCCTATCTGAACCTTTTCCAACTCCACAATAGCCTTTTTGAGGCAGGTTGGCCAGAACTGTCCACATGACTCCAAATGTGGTTGCACCATAGATTTCTATAATGGCATTCGTGATATCTGCCGTTTCATTTTCAATTCTCTTCCTAATGATCCCTAGCATGGAATTTGCCTTTCCCCTAGCCACTGCATACTGGCTCAACATCTTCATCAAGCTATCTCATATTAACCCAAGCTATCTCATATGACAAAACTGATGGTTATACAGAACTGGGGTTATCTTTGGTCAGAGTCCGAATACACATGTGCATTTGTTCTGCTCAAGGTAACTCCTGAAACTATGTCTAGAGGAGAATTGGAATGCCAGGCACACCCGTTTGGCCTGGAAGCAACTTGGAACTCTCTGTGTTTGTGCTGAACTAACCTTGCCTTGACAGTCGCTCAGCTCTGCAATTCCAAGACCTGGCCAGCACCTCTTGACACATACTGTTTGACCTGGGTGTTCTCTTTCTGCCAACCTGCTTGTGTAAGGGCTGCCTCTCCCATACGTCAGACAGGGTGCCCAGCCTGGTCTTCTAATCTCCACCGCAATGGTATCTAAGGCCCTGGCATGCACTCATTGCTCCTGCCAGCACTTTTCGGGGAAGATTTCCTGTTAAGGGACACCTCGCTTCCATGAGTGGCATGTGGGCAGACTTGCCCAACAAGCTGATTTACTCTGTGGATCTTGCATTGTCCACTTGCAAGTCAAGGGATGAGAACCTGTCTGAAAGTGTTTGGGTGAAAACAGAAACAAGTTGGCTGGCATACCTGTTTCTTGTCCTAGGAAAGAGGGCAGAAGGTTCTGGTGCATTGAAGAAAAGGAAGTGCTGTTTTGAAACCCTTGATACAAAGGTCTCTTAAGCATAAGAACACAGATGGCCTGCTGGATTAGGCCAACGGGGGCCAATCTACTCCACCTTCCGGTTCTCACAGTGGCCAACCAGGGGCCTGTGGGAAGCCTGGAAACAGAAACAGAGAACCAGACCACTCTCCCCATTTGTGGTTTCCAGAAACTGGTAGCCAGAGGCTGACTGTGGAAGTGGAGCACGGCCATCACTGCTAGAAGCTACTGGCAGCCCCCAATAGCCTCCTCCTCCATGAATTTGTCCAACCCCCTTTTAAAACCATCCAAGTTGGTGGCCATAATTAACTCTTCCTGTGGGTGTGAGTTCCACAGTTTAACAGTTTATATTGGGGAAAGTGTTACAAAGCGAGGAAAGATAACTTACAGATCTATAAACAACAGCTGCCACTTATTCTTAGAAGAATCAATTATGAATTTTCCTTTTCTCATTCATGTTTGGTTATTAGAAGGGTGGGGGCTCCCCCCTCCTAAATGTCACAACTCCATGGCACAAAAACAACAAGCTTTTCCCTTCGCTTTCAGCACCACTTGCAGCTGGGAACTGGCCTCCCCCAGTTAATTGACTAAATGTTTTGTTACTTAATCGGCTGGTTAATCTGCCAATCACATGGATTTAAGGCTGTAATCCCAACACAACCATTCCTGGGGATAACATCCGCTGAGCACCCTGGGGCTTGCTTCTGAATGAACACTTATTTATTTGTTATCTTTTTGCTTACATTTATATCCCACCTTTTTCTCCAAGGAGCTCGAGTGACTGGCCCAAGGTCACACCCAGTGAGCTTCATGTTTGAGTGGGGATTTGAACCCTGGTCTCCCAGGTCTCAAACCAGTACTCTAACCGCCACAGTTTCCAAAAACAACTGTTGTTGTTGTTGTTGTTGTTGTTGTTGTTGTTGTTGTTGTTGTTGTTGTTGTTCTAACAGTCTTTCCCAGCTGGATAAATGGGTCTTCACTGTAAGTTGTATACTTTGTATGGTTTTGTTTTTGTTTTAAATCTGCTGTTTTTTATATTTCTAACTAGGTTGTTTTTGCAGGTTCTAGTGTACATTGCCTTGAGACAACTGTGTAGAAAGTGAATAATAATGGCAGCTTGATTCCTCCTCACCCCCATAACTCCAAATCCTGCTTGAACTGGCTTTCAGACTCCTTCTTGTAAGAGGAAGCCCACCCGTCTCCACCGAGAGAAAATGCCAGAAGTCTATTTCACAGCAGTCACCATAGCCTTGCAGTTGCCAGCCTAGTTACACACACTGGTTATATTTTTAAAAGAAGGAAATACAGTAATGTAAATTTTCCCTAGGCACCCAGGTTCCTCCCACCCCCTAAGCAGCATAAATTCTGTTTATCTTGCAGTGTTGACACTTTGCTTTCTGGGCACCTTGTGCACCTTTTAAAAAAAACGGAACGAAACACCACAGTAGCATGACATCATTAAAATTGCAAAATATACTTTCATCCTGCTAAGCAGGGATGAGCGTGACTGCACAGTCTGTGGTTGGCATCAGGGTGTGTTGCCAAGTAAATACAGATTATCTCAGAGGAGCCTTCCAAGCCATTAAGGCAAGATGCCAATAGAGCGTGTCTGTTGTTGTTTTTAAAAATAAAAATAACAAAAACCTTCCACCAAGCCTGGGTTGTTGTAAGCCTAAGGGCTGTTTGTTATCCACCTGAGGAGTAGTGATTCAATATCATTGTTCTGTGGCAGCTCCTTAGCAGTAGAAATTCCTCTCCATGCCTCTGTGGAGGAAGTCAAACTGCTGCGTTAGCAGCACCGAAGTGACCTCCTCAAGGCACAAGCCTGGGCAATGTGTATGGAGATCCTGGACTGCCCAGACAATGTCCTCCCTCTCAGCCTTGCTGATGAGGTCCAAAGGAAAGCCGAGCAAGACATTTGGCACCAGCTTGGCTGCAGGAATTGCCGGAAGGTGACATACAAAGCGCCATCCAACCCTTTTTAGAGACTTCAGATTTCTGTAGGTTTACTCCTTAGCCTTTTCTTCTGAAGATATCTTGCAAGGCAGTGGAGGATCAGGGTTTTCTAGATGGGCTCCCTTCCCAGGTGGATGAGCCCCATCTGCCCCATGTGTGTGTGTGTGGGGGGGGTGAACCAAGACATCTGGGACCTGAGGCAAAGTACAGAATGGTGGGCCCCCCTCCAGGAAAGAAGGGGGGTGAGTGAAGGTCTACATGGGAATAAGGGCAGTGGAATAAAATCAGGCTTACCTGACAGCTGAATTGAGAATCAAAGGGTGGCAGCCTGCTTGTGGGGTGGCAGCCTGCTTTAAATCACACCTAGTAGGTGCAGACCCCAGGAGACCCCAGAGGGAAGCTCCCACCATTTCCTTCCTAGGGGTGGGAGGAAACCAGTAGTGTCTCTTATGTGTTGAGAGGCTACTGTAGAGAAGGTGGTGGTGGGGACACAGCCAAACAGGATGTTGAGTCACCACAGCCATCACTGTCATTATGGAAGAGGCAACAGCAGTGGGTGATGCATTTCTTGGAAGCCAGATTTGCTGCCCCTGTGGATCCTGCCACTCAAGGCAATTGCCTCATCTTAACTCATAGGTGGGCCAGCCCTATTATCTTGTTTGAAAATAGTTTTAACTGGTTCACCCAGAGACCCTACAGTGAGGGGCCAATAATAAAATGAAATAATAATGATAGCTTGCATCAAATTGGTTTCTGTTTAGGGCCAGTCATTTGTTATTATTGGCAAATGATAACCTAGGGCATGAATCTCAAACACCTGTGGGAAATCGAGTGGGTGACTCAAGAAGCAGGTCTTTTATTGTACTGTGATTACAACCCTATCTCCCAAGTGATGCCTGCCTTGACTACTTTGCTGTGTAGCTTTTGATGACTAGTTAAAACCCATCCTTAATTGCATCCTCCCCCCGGACATTTGCTGCTTTCTGTTCTGGTTATGATGTTGTTGTTGCTGTTTGTTTGATAGATGGGTAGATGGATAGATGGATGAGCAGCTAGGAGTTATGATGGAACCTCTGTTTTCAGAAGCAGTCTACGTCTGCTTACCAAATGGTGTGCACATATGACAACGAGGGCTCGTTGTCCCCCTAAGTCCGTCTTGTGGGCATCCCATTGGAACAAAGGAAATTGCATGTGCTGAGTCAACCAATGGTCCATCGCACTCAGTACTTGTCTACATTGACTGGCAGCAGCTTTCCAGGGTTTCAGGCAGGGGACATTACCAGCCCGACCTAGATGCCAGGGGTCACACCTGGGGCAAGACAGATGCTCTGCCACTGAGCTATGGTCTCTTCCATATGCATCAGCTTGCAAGAAACTGGATTCTGACCTAGTTTGGGCTTTGGTCTGGCCCACCAGGGTTCCCTTATGTAAATGTGAATATATTTTGTTATACAGTTGTATACCAATTTAATCTGTCTCTTAAAATTTATTCTGGCAGATTTATGCTGCAAAGGTTATTAATTAGCTCTTGATGGTCATGAGGTTTGCTACTTTAATTTCCACTATATCTCATTTTACAAAAAATGGACTCATAACTGTATTATAGCAGCCTTTGCAAGCCTAGTGCCCTTCATATGTTTTGAACTACAGCTCACATGAGCCCCAGCCAAGGCTGCATCATTCCAAAAATGTGGTGGAGATCACCTAAAAAGGAGGGGATATATATATGTCCCTCCTTTTTAGGTGATCTCCACCATATATATATGGCTAATACAGCATCTAGATTAGCCCCAAACCAGGTGTGGCATGGTGCCTTGAGTGCCCCCCAAAGCATTCAAAGCCCAAAATTGTCATGAATCAAGGTGCTTTCTGTAGAAGGTTTTCCCTTTCTTGTGCTTTTGAAAGGAGGCAATTTAGTAAGTAAATTTGAAGAGTCCTGCTGGATCAGACCTAAGGTTGTAACAACCACAACAACAAAATAAGGATCCCCTCCTTCAAGCTCTCTTTAAACCACTTTTGTGTAGCTGCCAATTCCACTAGCCAATTATGCCCCCTTTCGCTTTGCTCTCTGCCTCTTGCAGGCTGGTTTCATTGGGTGGCCCCTGAGTTCTAGTGGCATAAGAGGCAGGTGGTGAAAAATGATCTCTGCCTGCTTTCTCTGCACCATGCATGGTGTTTATAACCCACCCACCCTTCTCCAAAGCTCCAAATGCCTTTGCTTTTCCCTTGGGGAGATATTCAAGCCAATAACAGGGAGTAGCAAATGGAATACATTGGTTCCTTCTGAATAGCCAAAGGAATGCCAGGCCCCAACTGCTACATGCTTCCCACCATCAGGGTGGTGATTGGCCCAGTGTCCTTGGTGATTCTTAGGGACCGTCTTCAAATGGCCAGAACAAAAAGAATCTCAACCCTTTCTAATGTATTTCCATGGTCCTTCCAAAGGGTTGAGATTCTGGATCGCCAGATGAACATAGATAAATATTCCTGAATGGTGAATGGAATGCATTGAATGAGGGTGTGTTAAGTGGCCACTAGCAGCCATTCAGGGGAGACATGATTGCAATAATTAATATCATTAGCATTTATTCATTAATCTATGCAATTGTCTCAATGCAATGTACAATAAAAACTATTAAAAACACATCAAATCCCCAACCGAATACATGTAGAACAAAACTAAAACCATACAAAATACTAAAAGCCATTTATCCATCTGAGAAAGCCCATTGGAACAAGCAAACAAACAAACAAAAGTATTCCAATTGTACCTGGGAAGTGCAGGTAGCGAGCACCTGTTGAATCTCAACAGGAATGCTGTTCCACACTCAACATCCTGCTCCGAGTTTGTTTTGAAGGAAGGGCCCTTTCTTCTGGTCAGAGCAAGCATTTTGCAGACATTTATTCTATGTTCTGCAGTGCACTGCGCAGAAAGCCATCCTATCCCAGGGCACTCCCATCACACCCTTTGGAAACAGGCATGCCCATCTGGCTTTGTGGCATATAGAAACCTTGTAGGACATGGGCGCAGAATCCCAAACCATGCCAATGCATTCAAAACTGGCCGTTTGGAGGGGGGAAACTGCTTGGCCGTTTGGGGATATTCCCTAGAGAAGACTAATAAGCAACCCTTCACCCTGGTTAATGCATTCATAAATGCAAGAGATTCCAAAGGCCATTGAGAAGGAAACAACCTTCTCAATGGCCTTGGTGTTTTTTGCTATCCTCTGCCCCCTTTCCCAGCCCCACATTATCATTTTTCGATGTATACCCGCCAGAGTTAGGCACAAATGTATTTGAACCAGAAAGCATAAAAACACAAGAAGGGCCTGACAGCTGGATCTGGCCAGTAACCCATCAAGTCTAGCATCCCCTTCTCATAGTGGCCAACCAGATACTCCAATGGGAAGCCTGGAAGCAAGATACGAACACATCAGCACCCGTACACCTGCAATTCCCAGCTAGTGAGAGAAGGTTCCGTCAGCTTTTGTTTTCTCATTTTTCTAATCTTAAATTCAGTTTTCCATGTTGCTGCAGCAATTTGTGACCCCCCCCAAAAAAACCCTCATGAAAATTCTTCAGCATTTTAGTGCAAATTTCTCCTAAGGAACACATCTTTGTATGCAGTTTTGACTCATTCACACATGCATGCAGGCAATTTCTCTTTAATATATTACATATTAATATATTTGTGTGCTGTTTTCACTAATATATTTGTTTTTATGCACAACTTCCCCAAATATTTGGATTCTTGTAGTAATTTGGTAGGTTGGAAAACCACGGTGCAAAATTTGGAGAACTGCAAATTCTTAACGATGTCTTAAAATCTGAACTGAATTGAATTTATCCTCACCCCACATCCTTGCCCTCAGCTACTGATATTTGGAGGCATGTTTCCTTCTACAGTGGAAGAACATAGGTATCAGGGGCGCCACCTATAGGGAGCCCTGGGGGCCCGAGCACCCACAAAAATTAGCTGTGGGTGTTCAGCACCCACACCACAGAGCCCCTGATGTAACCTACAGTGCCTCAAGACCTTGGAGATGCTACCAGATTGCAAGACCTTGGAGATGCTACCAGAGGCCTTGCGAGACCTCGGAACCTGACTTCTGTTGGCACTGGAAGTCAGGTTCTGAGGTCATGGGGTGTGTGACATCATGACATCACATCACGATGTCACATCATGATGTCGCGTTGCATACGCTGGGCAGACCTATAAGCCGGGACGCAAGTTGCCGCCCCAATAGCTATCAAGGCAATCATAAGATTTCTTCTTGACTTCTAATTGGGGACATTTGTGTACTGTGTGTTGAAACTGTCGGTAATGCAATGTCGATAGAAATCTATGGTGCTGCTACATTTGGAATAGAGTACATATTTCTGGTCACCACACTCTGAAAAGGATACTGTAAGTGCAGGGGAAAAGTATTTTGGTCTGATCTGTATATGGAACCTCTTAATGTATGATGTTTTAATATCTGTTGGGAGCCTCCCAGAGTGGCTGGGGCAACCAAGTCAGATGAGTGGGATATAAATAATAAAATGATGACTGTGGTGATGATGATGATGATGATGATGTTGATGAAGATGAACACCAACTTGCTTAATGTTTGCTGATCTAGCAATACTTTTATTAAGGTCTTAAATCTGGAGACATAGGCCATTTCCAGATCTCAACAATACTAATAATATCCGGACCCCCCCCCCCCCTTTGTGACATTTTGGTGGCCTAATAAAGAGAGTGCCCCAAAATGGATTCTAGATTCTAACTTTTTATATGACTTTAGAATTTATTTATTTATTAAAAAATTAAGCAATTCAGATGCAACATTCTAAACTGGAAAAAGAGGATTTTATACCATTTGAGGGGGGCGACCGGCGGTCCCCAAACAAGCTTATATACAAAACAAGGCAGTCCCTTCTCCACAGGCTAATGATCTAAGCAAACACAACACAACACAAGGGAAAGTGGACCAGGAGGTAAGAGGAATAAAGCAATCTCAGGCACCTAAAATTAACTTGTACCTGCTTGACATAACTCCTGCCTTGTTCCTCTTCACTCCTGTTTCCCACCTGTTCCAAGGCACCTGTGTTGTTCCTAAGGGTGGCAATGGACCAAGGTAATTTTTCTTCTTTTGAATTCCCACAGATGGGGAGTCGGTCACTGTATGTTAGGAACACAGGAAGATGTCCCATATAGTCTAGGGGTCAGCAACCCCTAGGGGTCCAGTCTACTCATTCTACTCATGTAAAAACACCAGGCAGGCCCCACAAATAACCCAGAGATGCATTTTAAATAATAGGATACATTCTACTCATGTGAAAGCATGCTGATTCCCAAACCGTCCATGGGCCAGATTTAGAAGGTGATTGGTCCAGATCCAGCCCCCAGGCCTTAGGTTGCCTACCCCTGATCTAGTCAGTACAGTGGTACCTCTGGTTACGTACTTAATTCGTTCTGGAGGTCCGTTCTTAACCTGAAACTGTTCTTAACCTGAAGCACCACTTTAGCCAATGGGGCCTCCCGCTGCTAATTTCTGTTCTTATCCTGAAGCAAAGTTCTTAACCTGAAGCATTATTTCTGGGTTAGTGGAGTCTGTAACCTGAAGCATATGTAACCCGAGGTACCACTGTATTGTCTACACTGACTGGCAGCAGCTCTCCAGGGTTTCAGGCAGGAATCTCTCTGAGCCCTACTGGGAGATGCCATTGGAGACTGAACCTTTCATATTCTTCTGCATGCAAAGCAGGTGCTATGCAGCTGACCTACGACTCCTCCCTTTTTTCTTCTTATTTCTCAGCAGCCCTTTGTGCACACTGAAACCTCATCACACACAAGTGCACCTTATTCTAATGTCTGCTATCTCCTCCCACATTCCATCTTAAATCTCTTCCCTGTTGCAAACTCACAGCTTCATCTCCGCCCCTCATTCCCACCCACAAAAGATCCCGGTTGCTTTGTTTACCCACTTTTCCTGATAACTCAAAAGCTTGCACACTTTTGTATCATTCCGGTTGCCCTAATGGTCTTCAGTTTTTGGTTTTTAGCTCCTTATGAGTCAACCTACCTACCTTGGCTTTATTGCTCCAGCTGCTGTCATGATGGTGACTTTGGTTTTTCCAGATACATTGCAAGACACCTTGGAGAGTTGTTAGTTCAGGGTGAATGAAGTTCTGCATTGCACAGCAACTGTGTGGGTGCAGGAAAAGTGATGGGGCAACTCTGGATTTTCCTCTTTGAAGTCACCCTTTCTCTCAGCTGACTGTGATGCAAACTTCTGGATCTGCGAAGAATGAAAGAAGAAGGGTGAAGAGGAGTTGAACTGGCAGCTATCCTTCACTTGCCTTACCCTTTCTACTTAAACCTCCTCCCCCCCCCCCCGATTTATGGGTTCTTCAAACCATGACAAAACCTCACATTCCCAATATTTATTTTATTTATCCCGTTTCTGTATTGCCTTTCCTCCAATGAGCTCAAGGTGGAATGCATGGTTCTCTCTCTCCGCATTTTATTCTCACAACAACCCTGTGAGGAAGGCTAGGATGAGAGGCACCTTTGAACCCTGGTCTCCCAGGTCCTACTCTGACAACCTTCATTTCATATGCATTTCATTTCACTTATAATTTGTATACCGCTTTTCTGTATTGCTACACAACAAGGCAGTTTAGAAACAGAAGAAAAAAGGAAATATACAACAAATATCACACATTTTACAACCATCTAATCCAATGCAAGTAACACCAAAAATATGACTTAAACAACATATCAAATAATGTAGGATTCAATAATCCATTAGAATGTAGTGGCTGGGACAACCCAGTCAGATGGGCGGGTTACAAATAATTATGATTATTACTATTATTATAATAATACACAACAAAATCAACACTCAAAGTATCAACAAATAACAATGAAATAGAAATTTTCTCTCAACAATTACAATAAACCATTACTTAAATTATAATCAATAAAAATAGCATCAGAATCGCAATACATAAAATACCAAAATACATAAAAAGCCATCCAAAAAGAAGCAATAAAATTAAAAGAATCTCTGCCACCAAACTCCTCCCCTTCCAGCTGTTTCTGGTGTTCTTAAAGCCCTTCCCTAGGAGAGGCTCTGCTCAGCTGGATTTGGCTGTGCGCAGGGGAGCTAAAACTCTTTTGCCCTCCTATGCACTCCTTTTGCTCCCTAGGCTGCAAACATGTTATCCAAGCAATGCAATCTCATTTTTTTTTCTAGCTTAGCTTTGCTTATCCCTCAGATGCAAATGCTGTCATGCTTTGCACTATTTAAGAGTGCAAAGATATACTGTGGGGGTCGACTCGAAAAGCAAGGAAACACAGACCTTGTGTGCTTCCCTTGTGCCAACTTGAATAAAATATTGTGGGGGCCCAGGTAAGCTCCGCCCCACATAATCGATCACATGATACAGTGCACACAAGACCATTTGAATGGCAGTGCCCATCAACTTTGCAGGGGCCTGCCCTCTCAAATATTTTATCATGGGGGGGGCGAAGCCCCCACGGCCCCTAGGAGTTGGCTCCTACGGTTCCATTTTTTAAAAAAATGATGGAGCTAAAAAGTGTACTTTGCAAAATGTATGAATGTTATTGCTTAAAAAAATATATGAAATGTGTGGATAGAGGTTGAGAGGGGAGAAAGTGATAGAGACTGTGACTCTGAAAAGTTAGCAGAGACATTTCTCTCCCTCCCCCCCCCCATTCTCATACCCACAGAGAGCAGTCCGTGATTAAGAGCCAGGCAAAAATGAATGGAATGGTGGATAATTGGACTGAAAGGGACGAATAGATGCCAAAACAGTCCTAAAGAGGCAGTTGACGATGGATTGAAAAGATAGCTCAGCAGACAGATGGCTCTTTAGCATTCTGCTGCCTACTTTTCCTTCCTGGAATCAGGTACAGATTTTATCTTTCTGATCTTTTAAATGGAGAAGCTCTATGCACTCTGCTATTGCCTTAGGCAGGGCTCTGACTCAGTGGCAGAGCACCCACTTTCCAGGTGGAGCCCAGGTTCCATCTGATGGCACCTGCAGGTTGGGATGAGAATGTCCCCTGCCTGAAACCATGGAGAGCCACTGCCAGTCAGTGCAGGCAATACTGAGCTGGTTGTTCCCAAAACGATCCGATTCGGTACCAGGCAGTTTTCTATGTTCTTATCAAATCCACCCTGAATACAAAACTATGAGGACTAGTACCTTGTTTTGTTCTTAGAAGAAGAGCTGTAGCTCCGTGGCAGAGCATCTGCCTTGAATGCAGAAGATCTCAGGTTCAACCCCAAAGGCATCTTCAGGTAGAGAGAGAGAGAGAGAGAGAGAGAGAGAGAGAGAGAGAGAGAGAGAGAAAGCCTCTGCTAGTAAGGATACTGGGCTTGATGGACCAACCATCTGATCCAGATGAGTGCACAATCTGTGTACACAAACCGACTGAGCTGCACACTCTTATGGTTCTTAATATGTGGTATTCAGCAAGGGTACAATCTATGTACACGAGCGCACACACTTATCTTGTACAGGAGTAGATAATTAGTTGATTTTTTATGTTACAAGGCAGCACACTGGGGAGGGGGCATCATTTTGGCAGCCTTCACCCCCACCCCCATGCAACAGGGCAGTGTGCAACCACAGGTTCTGTGTCAAAATACTTTTACGGCCTAACTTGGTATGAAAAGTTGGGCTGTCCTGGGTTAGAGTCTCTTGGACTAGGTCATGGGAAAGACCAGGTTTGAAGCCCTGCTCAGCAGTGAAGCTCCTGCTGGGTGACCCCGGGGGCCAGTCCCTGTCTCTCAGTCTAACCTACCTCACTGGGTTGTTGCTGGGCTTAAATGAGGAGGGGGAGAACCATGCAGGCCACCTTGAACTCCTTGGGGACCAATATGTGGGACATAAATGCAAAAAGTAAATAAATAACCGAGGCAGCTTGGACTCCTGTTCAGCGTCCCGTGTGGACCAGGCTAATTAATGTAAGGAAGCTCCCCCCCGCCTTTGTGAAAAGTCCATTTTATAATTTTGAAGCGGGTAAGGGAAGCCTTGCTAGAGAGGGGGCAAACGGGAAGGGCGGCTGGTCCGCAGATGAGGGAAGGGAGGGAGGAAAGAAGGAAGTATGGGACGCCTGAGCGGCGGAGAGGAGGGGAAGCGAACTTAGACGTGAATCCATTGAAGAAAAGGGAAGCGACAGAGGAACGTTTGAACGGCTACCTGTTCTCTTGAGATCGGGGTAGGCTCCGATTTGGGGCGGGGGAAGAAATTGCCTGAATGGAGAAGTGGAGGCGGGTGACGGGTACGCTGCTCCATGGCCTCCTCCCCACGTGCTGTGCCCAAACGGGACGGGACATGACCGGGTGGGGGAGGGGAGGGGCCTGTCCTCCTCCCCCTTCTCCCGGTTCCACCTGTAAGGTCCCTCCAGGAGAGGTGGAGGAGGAGAGCAGCTAGGGCGGGCCCGGCCCGCCTCGCCCCATAAAAGCTACCTGGACGGCAGGGCAGGAGGTAGCAGCCTGCGAAAGACACCGAGCTTAGAGCACAGACAGCAATGGGGTGGCTCAGCTTGCCGTCTTTCCTGCGGTGCGGTAACAAGGAGGTGAGTCCGCACAGTGATGGGCAAGATGTAGCCGAACAGGTGTTACCGGCGTCCGGCCTGCCGCGCAAGAAGGGACGGGAGGAGGCTGTCCGGAATTACCAGGATGCCCCGTAAACAAACTGCGGTGCCTCGACTGAAAAGTCCGCCTCCCCACTAAATAACATGGGGCAGCAAGTCGGGGTGGGTGGGTGCCTTCGCCTTGGAAGCTCCTGGGGGCTCCTCCATCATATGCGGTAGAGGTTTAGATTGTAAGCTCCCTGCGGCAGGTAACTTCTTCCTATTATTCTCCTCCTCCTCTTTGCCTGTAGCTATTTTCAGAGCGCAAGAGGGAAGTTTTGTGTGCCCCATTGCCCATGCATCTGTGGGGTGCAAAGGACGCAACGCCTCTGTCAAAGCCCCCTCAGTTCAATGGGTCGCTCATTCAAGTTGCAAGGAGGGGTCCGCTTCCTCTAGTATTGAGGATTCTACATTTAGAGCGTATTAGTGATGGTTAATTTCATTGGAGCCCAACTCCTAGGAGCCAAGGCACCTTTGATTCCGCCCCCCCCCCAAAAAAAAAATATTTGAGAGGGCCGCCGGCCCCCCCCCAAGTTGATGGGCATTGCCATTCAAATGGTGTGTGTGCCCCGTGTAATGTGATCGATTATGCAGGACGGGGCTCCCCCCCCCCCATATTTTATTCAAGTTGGCACCCCTGGTTAGTTTAACTATGGTAGCTTTTTTATCTGCTCCTGATTTGCTTTTGGATATATAGACACAGATATATGACGAACAAGAGCTTTCAAATCAGAAATGCTCAATTCTTACAGCAAAGGGTTTTGGCTTCTGCCTTCATCAGTTGCTCTGCTTTTTGCTACAATAATTTAAAAGTCCTGCTTGGTAAGCCACTGGCAGAAATAAATGGTTTTAGTCAGTGCCTTACCTGGGGGAGGGGGGGCTAGCCAGGGTTTTTTTGCCTGGTGACTCCTCCAGAAGGGCACCATTGAAGCTCCCTGCCTGCCTGCCTGTGTGTGTGTGTGTTTTGGGGGGGGGGGGATGCACGTGGGCTTGGGGTGCCAGACTGGGTCTTTGACCCGGGTGAAATAAAGCTTGGTTTCGCCCCTTGTTTTAGTGATTAACTGCGTCTTACCAAGATCCAGAAAAAGGGAACAAGTGCTGCATTTCGATCGATGCTCTCATTACAGTCTTATCGCTAAGTACTGTATATCGATATTGGTACATGCGAACGAACGAATGAATAACAATTCTACCCCAGGGTGAGACCAGGTGCAGGGGAAACGGAGGCAGAAGCGAAAGGGGGAGCAAAGGCTTTACATTACTGAGGATCAGTAATTACAGCAGGGTTTTGGCAGCCCAAAGGTTTCGACAAGGTTGAACAGAGGAGCTCACCTTTGTTGCTCCTCCCTTGGGAATCTCTGATGGAGCAGGAGCAGAAATGATCAAGAGTTAAAAGGGATGACATGGGCATAGCTAGGGATTTTGTTTGGGGGGGGGGTCAGGACCAACGTGACTGCTCAGTTAGGTAAATATTTATGCTGTTTTACTTGATCTGGGGGACAACTACCCCCCTGCCCCCCTCATTGGCCATGCCCATGAGGATTGATCCTGGGTGTGTGCTTAAAAAAAAAAAAGTATCAGAACTAAAGTGGCAGGTGCATGTGAGGGAAGCATTTGTATTTTTATGCTGCAAACTGCCCTGAAATCTAAATTATTTATTTATTTATTTTCACTTTGCCATATAATTAAAGCATACTTGAAACACACAACTCCCTCCCCCCTCCCCCCAAAAAGGATTCTGGGAACTGTAGTTAAGGGTGCTGCTGGGGATTGTCGCTCTGTTGCGGGCAGACTGCAGCTCCCAAGATGCCTTGGAGCATAGGGCCCTGGGGCCCTGGGTGCCTGAGCACCCCCTACAAAATTCCCCATGAATGGGCTGGGCACCCACAAATTTCAGCGCCAGGGCCAGGCAAGCTGCATGGTACCCACCACAGCCCCGGGCACCCACAGTCACAGGGCCAAGCTGGCACTCCTGCCTTGGCGGAATCCATGTGCTCTGCATGTAAAACTAAAGATTCTCTGTCTTTTTCTCAGCTGATTTTAAAGCAACAGCAGTCATTTCAGTTGCAGCCCAGGACATGCTCTGACCTGGATATCCACAGAAAAACTGAGTTATGTGAAATGCTTTTCTGCTTCACTATTGCTGCTGTTGATTCTTCCCTGATGGTGGAGAAATACAGGAAGGACCTGGCTGCTAGATCAGGTCTAAGGCCCACCGGCCCAGCATCCCCTTCCCCCCTCTGGGAAGCAAAAGCAGCACATGAGTGCAAGAGCAACTCCCCCCCCCCCACTTGCAGCCCCCAGCAGCTGGCATTCAGGCTCATCTCTTCCATCTCTGGCCTTTGATTGGTAAACTTTGAGAACTTCAGCAAGGGGTGCGTTATTAAACTTGTCCTTGGCTCAGGTGCCTTTCCCGAGTCTCCTGCTTTTAATTGCTGTATTGTTATAAGTGGCTTTCTTTTATTGTGTATTTCAATCATGGGTGTTTATTTGTTTAATGTTGGTGTAACTTGGCTTTTTTATTTTGTAAACTGCCAAGAACATAGGCACATAAGGAGAGCCTGCTGGATCAGGCCAATGGCCCATCTAGTCCAGCATCCTGTTCTCATAGTGGCCAACCAGGTACCCCCAAGGGGAGCTCCCAAGAAGGATATGAGCACAAGAGCAAACCCTCCAATGAAAATAGGGGTGTCCTATCTAATAATAATAATAATAATAATAATAATAATAATAATAATAGTTTTGCTATTTATACCCCGCCCATCTGACTGGGTTGCCCCAGCCACTCTGGGCAGCTTAAAAAGATAATCAAATATTAAAAAACTTTCCTATACCTTCAGAGGTCTTCTAAAGGTTGTATACTTACTTATCTCCTTGGCTCAGGGGGTCACATAACTCCATACTTTCCAGCATTTCTCTGGCAAAAACAGGGGCGTCTTAAGGAAAAGCAGGACATTTGGGGATCACATCAGAAATTGGGGTGGCTTCTGTAAATCTGGGACCATCCCTGGAAAATAGGGGCACTTGGAGGGTCTGCAAGAGCACTTTCTCCCCTGAGATTCCTTGAAACTGGTGTTCAGAAGAAGCATTATGCCTCTTGTAATGGAGGCAGAACATAGTCGCCATGGCTGGTGAGCATTATAACTGTCATTATATAACAAAACGGGTCTACTTGGGCCTTAAGTCATGAATGTAAATAAATGTAAACTAATTAATATAAATTAATAAATATTAATTATTGGGCTGCATCCAACTAAGTTTTACTGAGAGTAGACCTATTGAAATGGATGGACCTAAGATGGGCATGTTCATAAATTTCAGTAGGTCTACTCTGAGTATATAATAATATAATAAATTATTATAATAATTGGCATGCATTCTTTTGTATCATCTCTCTCTCTCTCTCTCTCTCTCTCTCTCTCTCTCTCTCTCTCTCTCTCTCTCCCCCCCCCCTCCAATGTTCTTTCATGGACAGAATGGTGGGGTGCAAAGGTTTTGATATAAATGCATGAATGACTTTCTCTCTTCCTTCTTGAAGGATTTCACTTTGTCTACTGAGAAAATCACCGAGAAAGATGAGGAGAGTGAACGAGGAAACTGGTCACGCAAATCAGACTATCTCCTCTCTATGGTCGGCTATGCCGTTGGCTTGGGGAATGTCTGGCGCTTTCCATACCTCACCTATAGGGATGGAGGAGGTAGGTTTTCTGTTTGTGCTTCCTGTGTCAGTGGCAAGGTCATTCTAGGAGAAGTGGAGAAGCACCTTAGTGGAGTGTTTGTTGAAGCTGCCTGTCTTATAATGCAGGCTGGCAAAGAGCTGCTTACCTGCTCACCTGGAGTGCGTTGAAAGTGCCTTTAGGCGACCAGCTGAGGAAATTTCCATGAAAGGCATTTCTTCCCACTCCTCACCCAGCCCTTGGGACACAAACAGCATGAATGCTGCAGGCTAGAAATAACTTACAGTGGTACCCCGCTAGACGAATGCCTCGCAAGACGAAAAACTCGCTAGACGAAGGCATTCGTCTAGCGGGAGGCTGCCCCGCAAGACGAAAAAGTCTATGGGGCTGCCTCGCAAGACGAAAAATTTTCGTCTTTTTTTTTTTTCCGTTTTGCGGAGTGCGGCTGTCATTGCCGCTCCGCAAGACGAAAAACCCGCTAGACGAAAATTTTCGCAGAACGAATTATTTTCGTCTAGCGGGGCACCACTGTACATTGTGCCAAGTGTGGTTGGCATACAAAGGTGCAGTGCTTCAAGGAATTCCCCCCAGTCCCAGTCAGCAAGGCTGTTGGGAGTGGGAGCCCCAAACACCAGATTTCTAGAAGCCTGGTTTAGATTTATGCAGAAGTTGGGGTAATACTTTGACAACAGAATTCATCCAAATGCCAAATGCCTGTTTAAGGGTGCTTTTTCTGGGGTGGGGGTAGAGCAATTATGATTCTCTGTGCCCACACCATCAACAGGCTGCTAATCTGCCTGTTCCCCAGTGTGTTTGTGGTGTGCATAACATTTTGTTGCCTTTGTACACACACACACACACACACACACATCTTGGAAGGTTGGCTGGCCAAATGCTCACATTCTTTCCTTTTGTTGTCTTCTTGGCAGGGGCCTTCTTGATACCTTATACCATCATGCTGGCTCTGGCTGGGCTGCCTTTGTTCTTCCTGGAATGCTCACTTGGGCAGTTTGCCAGCTTGGGACCCATTTCTGTTTGGAGGATTCTACCCCTTTTACAAGGTTGGCATTGTTACCTTTTCCACATTGGTTTCCACTGGGCTGCCATGAGACATCCACACACTCACACACACACATACACAACACTTCCTGGGAAGGTTTCTGTTTGTAGCTCTCTAATGCAAAATTGAGGGTGCTTTATGCACATTATTTTATTTAGGAATGTATTTTTATCTACCACCCTCTCATAATATATCAGGGTGGTGCTGAGCAATATACAAACTTTTTTAAGCAGCACAGAACAGACAATTTGTGTGAGTTTTAAGCAACTGCATAGGCCTGCCAGCATGATAACACCTCCAAGAGATGCCTGAGAAGTGAGGGTGCTTGCTGGATCACTGCTGCAAGAGTGCCCCACAGAATGGGGCTGGTGACACTAAACACCTGACTTACGGATGAAGCCATTTGGGCCACTGCAACGTGAGGGGCAACAAACAGCACTCCTCTGGGCGATCTCAGTGATTGGGCCACAGGCAATCCTTAAGGTGCCCTAGACCTAAGTTGTTCAGGTTGTGTATATCAGCACAACAGCCTTAAACATATGAATAGAAGAAGAGCCATGCTGGATCAGGCCAAAGGCCCATCTAACCCAACAAACATCCTGTTCTCATAGTGGCCAGCCAGATGCCCTAATGGGGAGCAGTATGTGGGTGCTCCCCAGTTGTGATTCTCAGCAACTGGTATTCAGAGGCACGCAGCCTCCAACAGTGGAGGGAGGCCCATAGACATTGTATGTTTAAAATGCACAGCTACTGTGCTTTTTTTCTTTCTTTCTTTTAAAGACTCCTCCCTTTATGAGCTGATATTTGTTCTTGTCTTTCTGCTGCCAACTCTGGGTGTAGAGAACCCAGGAACCTTAGGAAGAAGGAAATGCAATGTAATATTTGTGGGAATGTTCAGGGTGGCAGGAGAGGATATATTGTTTATTAATATCCTTCCTAACTTGCGCTCGGCCTGCAAAGTGAGATGAGTGCCGCAACCCCAGAGTCATTCGCGACTGGACTTAACTGTCAGGGGTCCCTTTACCTTTTTAACTTGTGCTAGCAAGTTTCTTTATTTAGCAGAGTTTACATTCCCCTTTTACATGCACAGCAGATAACTGGTTGCAGGCTTGTGTGTGCCTCTCACTATTATACAATTCAGTTTGTCTCAAATTGAATTGTACATTCCTGGTAAGTTCCCTTGAATCCCTCTTAAAAGAATAAAGATGCCACAATCTTATTCAAAGTCAATTAAAGAAGTTTACTTACATCAGTTTACAGTTAGATCCCTGAAGGCAGACTTAGTTACAAATATGTACATGTGGATCTACCCCTTATGGGGGAATAATCCCAGTGAAGAGCTAGCAGAGCAGTCCTAGCTAGAAGCTGGTCAAATGCAGAAGGAAGTCAAATAGAGAGAAGGCTGCTGCGTGACTCGTCCTTTTGATAACCTGGGCAGGTTACATCACGCCCACCTTCTATCACATGAAAAAGGAAGGATGCTCCAGCCAGGAGGAATGGGAAGTTTTGACTGGCTGGACCAAACATTCCCTCACATGTCTTTTCAAAAGAATTTGATCTAGAACTTGAGTCAATCAGTTTCCATCCACTCCATCTTTTGCATCTTCCTTGTCTTCCTTGTGGCTTATTGGGAAGTGTTGAGAGGTAGGAGGCATGATCCCTGGGGACCATTCATAAACTCAACAACACATCTGATTTGTATCCTCCTTGACTGCTTTTGCCTGGTTGGAAATGTGCCCTTAAACTCTTATCATGCCTCTTGCATAGGTGTAGAAGCCAGGGTACTGTTCAGAGGTAAAATTAACATTTGTTGCTCTGTCCACTTTTGCATCCAGTACGTGGCCCCTAGAAGGGGATGCTTCCCTCAGGCTCAGTGTTGCCCATCTCTGCTCTAGAAAGTGCTTTGACCCATGTGGAATGCCGTTTTCAACTAGAAAATTTGGAGAAGGACAGTTTGGGCAAGTACTGGAGGGATGAGATAGGGATAGCTCCCCACAAGTCTTATTCTCCAATCCAGTGAGTCTGTTAAATCATTTTGGGGGAATGAACATCATGGCCATTAGAAACGCTCTTCCTGCTCTTATCACGATGTCTCCTCTCTACCCCTTTAGGAGTCGGAGTCACAATGGTGATCATTTCAACATTTGTGACCATCTATTACAATGTCATCATTGGCTACAGCCTCTACTACTTGTTTGCCTCCTTCCAAAGCATCCTCCCTTGGGCAGATTGCAATCCTGAGTGGGCCAATGCGAATTGCAGCAAGACAAGGCTAGGTAAGACTTCCATGGCAGCAGACTGTTCTTTCAAGCTTCCTGGAACAGATGACCAAGCATTCAAAAGGAAGTGAGATAGTAGTAATGGGGGATTTCAACTATCCTGATATTTGTTGGATGTCAAACTCAGCCAAGAGCACAAGGTCGAAAAGATTCCTCACTGGTCTTGCAGATAATTTCATAGTCCAGAAAGTGGGAGAAGCAACAAGAGGACCAGTCATTTTAGATCTGGTCCTAACCAATAGTGATGACCTGGTTAGTGGGGTAGAAGTGGCAGGATCATTAGGTGGGAGTGATCATGCTCTTCTGGAGTTTATTATACAGCAGAAAGGAGCAACCAAGCATACTAAGACTCAAATTCTAGACTTTAAGAAAGCCGTTTTCAGAAAATTTAGGGAAACGCTGGGTGTGATCCCATGGTCAGTAATACTAAAAGGGAAGGGAGTTCATGATGGATGGGAGTTTGTTAAAAGGGAGATATTAAAAGCACAACTTCAAGCAGTACCAATGAGACGAAAACATGGAAGGTGCCTAAAGAAGCCAGGGTGGCTATCTAAAGAACTTTTAACTGATTTAAGATTTAAAAGGGATATGTACAAAAAATGGAAAAAGGGGGAAATCACCAGAGAGGAATTCAAACAAATAGCCAGCACGTGTAGAGACAAAGTCAGAAAAGCTAAAGCACAGAATGAACTCAGGCTTGCTAGAGAGGTTAAAAGCAATAAAAAGGGCTTTTATGGGTATGACCGTAGCAAAAGGAAGAACAATGAAACAGTGGGGTCACTTTGAGGAGAAGATGGTGAAATGCGAACAGGAGACAGAGAAAGGGCAGAACTCCTCAATGCCTTCTTTGCCTCAGTCTTCTCCAAAAAAGAAAACAATGCCCAACCTGAAGAATATGGAGCAGATGATTCAGCAGGGGAAACACAGCCCAGAATAAGTAAGGAGGTAGTACAAGAATACCTGGCTAGTTTAGATGTATTCAAGTCTCCAGGGCCAGATGAACTACATCCAAGAGTATTAAAAGAACTGGCAGAGGTGATTTCAGAACCACTGGCAGTAATCTTTGAGAATTCCTGGAGAACAGGCGAAGTCCCAGCAGACTGTAGGAGGGCAAATGTTGTCCCTATTTTCAAAAGGGGGAAAAGAGAAGACCCAAACAATTACCGCCCAGTCAGCCTGACATCAATATCAGGAAAGATTCTAGAGCAGATCATTAAGCAAATGGTCTGTGAGCACCTAGAAAGGAACGCTGTGATCACTAAAAGTCAGCATGGGTTTCTGAAAAATAAGTCATGTCAGACCAATCTGATCTCATTTTTTTGACAGAATTACAAGCCTGTTAGATGAAGGGAACGCTGTGGATGTAGCCTATCTTGATTTCAGCAAGGCCTTTGACAAGGTGCCCCATGATAAATGCTACCATTCAGTGGATTTGTAACTGGCTGACTGACCGAACCCAAAGGGTACTCATTAACGGCTCCTCTTCATCCTGGAGAGAAGTGACTAGTGGGGTGCCACAGGGTTCAGTCTTGGGCCCAGTCTTATTCAACATCTTTATAAATGACTTGGATGATGGGCTTGAGGTCATCCTGATCAAGTTTGCAGATGACACCAAATTGGGAGGAGTGGCTAATACCTCAGAGGACAGGATCACACTTCAAAATGACCTTAACTGATTAGAGAACTGGGCCAAAGCAAACAAGAGGAGAAATGTAAAGTACTACACTTGGGGGGGAAAAATGAAAGGCACAAATACAGGATGGGTGACACCTGGCTTGAGAGCAGTACATGTGAAAAGGATCTAGGAGTCTTGGTAGACCATAAACTTGACATGAGTCAACAGTGTGATGCAGCAGCTAAAAAAGCCAATGCAATTCTGGGCTGCATCAATAGGAGTATAGCATCTAGATCAAGGGAAGTAATAGTACCACTGTATTCCGCTCTGGTCAGACCTCACCTGGAATACTGTGTCCAGTTCTGGGCACCACAGTTCAAGAAAGATACTGACAAGCTGGAACGTGTCCAGAGGAAGGCAACCAAAATGGTCCAAGGCCTGGAAACGATGCCTTATGAGGAACGGCTTAGGGAGCCTGGAGAAGAGAAGGTTAAGGGGTGATATGATAGCCATGTTCAAATATATCAAAGGATGTCATATGGAGGAAGGAGAAAGGTTGTTTTCTACTGCTCCAGAGAAGCGGACACAGAGCAATGGATTCAAACTGCAAGAAAGAAGATTCCACCTAAACATTAGGAAGAACTTCCTGACAGTAAGAGCTGTTGGACAGTGAAATGTGTTGCCAAGGAGTGTGGTGGAGTCTCCTTCTTTGGAGGTCTTTAAGCGGAGGCTTGACAGCCATCTGTCAGGAATGCTTTGCCTGCTTGGCAGGGGGTTGGACTGGATGGCCCTTGTGGTCTCTTCCAACTCTATGATTCTATGATTCAATAATCCTTGATCGTGTTTCAACTTATTTACAGCAAACTGATGCTGTGGTCTCTTACTGTTGCTGAATGATAGCTTATTTGGAGTCTGGATTAGTGAATCATTTTTCTTTACCCCTCCCAAATGGTGCCTCAGTATAAAAGAGCAATGTTGCAACAGTCCATCACACATCAGTGTGTTACCAAGAAACAGGGATGGACTCTGCATATGAAGCATGTGGCCATGCATAGGTGGCACTATGCAGTTAGAAGCGAGTTTGGTTATCTGTGGCCAAGTCACCAGGGGCTTAAAGCAAGCTCGGACCTTACTGCTAATGGTGTCCTCTAAGTCTGTAGTGGTTGGCAGGGTGGGGCAAGTGGCTCTTACCTGATTTCCTGCCCACTGTGTCACTACGGAGAGGGGTGAGGCTGGCACAGTGCAAACATACTAGCACAACCAATCTGGCACTCCTACCAATGCATTTGTACCATGCTGACCTCACCACTCCTCCTTCTTTTGGGTAAGCTGTAGCAAAACTGGAGATAGGAGGTCAGCTAAGCATCTGTGCCCCTTCCCTTGCTGACTGTTACTACTCTAACTACAACCCCCCCCCCCCGCCCGCATCTACTTCTCTGGGGAAATACAGAGTTTGCCTCCACGCTCAACAACTTCTGTTCATTTGAACCTCCATGTTACCGGTATGGAATGTGGACTGATAAAACACTGCAAAATATGATTGCAATGCAGGGAAGCTCTGTAGTACAATGGTAGAGTAGCCCAGGATCTTCAGGCTGGGCTAGGAAAGACTTCCTGTACAAAGCCCTGGATAGTCAGTGTAGACAATACTGAGTTAGATGAGCCTGTGGTCTGACTCAGTCTAAGGAGGCTTCCTATGTTCAGTTCATTTTTCAGGGTGTTCTACTGATAGGTATAGGCATCCATGCATAGTGGTAAAACACCACACCAAGACCCTTAATATGCCTGGATGTGCAGTCACATTGAGATGGCTTGTTTTCTACAGTGTTTTAACCTATGCCCCTGTCTGTGGAATAGCATTCTTGTTGAGATACAACAGGTGCCGATGATCTGCACCTTGCAGAAACCATTGGAGACAGTTTTGCTCCGACAGGCTTTCCCAGTTAGATAAAATGGCTCTTTACCATAAGTGTTCACTGGTTATGGTTTTAGTTTTGCTCTAAAGGTATTTGCTGTTTTTCTGTTTCTAACTGTTTGTGTCAATGTATAAATCATTCTGACAGTGGTTTGGGAAGTGATTAATAAATGTGACGATGACAACAACCACAACAACATCAATATATAGGGGACCAATAAGGTCCCCATCCTTGCTTGTTCCATACCGACACATACCCTTTGTGTCATTGCGATGGGCATTCTGCTCATAAGAAATGGTCAGAGGTCAAAATCACAATGGGGGTTAAAAATGTTTCACATACTTGTTGTACCCCCTTCCTTCTCCAGAACTGCTGAGCAACACCTTTTTGTCTTTCAGTGTCAGACTGCAACATTACATTACATGGGGAGACTATCATCGCAAATTACTCTTGGGTTGAGAGAAACAACGAAACCTGCCTCAATGGCACCGAGGTGTTTGCAAACACCCAGGCTCCCAGCGAACAATACTGGAAGTGAGTCCTGGGCCTGTTTCTCTTCCAGTTGAAATTTGGTCTGCAGGTGTTATTGGGGTTGCCCTCAGTGGATGGAGGGGCTGTGGCTCAACAGCTACACACAGAAGGAACTCAGGTTTGATCCTTGGCATCCCCAGGTAGGAAAAATGCATAGTCAGTGTAGACCAGCATTCGCTCAACCTCGTACCTTCTGGATGTTTTAGACCACGACTCTCATCAATCACAGACAGCATGGTCAATGGCCAGGGATGATGGGCAGCAAGTGGAGAAAGAAGCTACAGACAGCATTGAGCTAAATAGGCCAGTGGTCTCACTTAGTCGAACTCTACTACACACCAGATTGTTAAAGCACATTCAGAGCACACCACCCCAAAAAGAATCCTGGGTTCTGTAGTTTGTTATGGGTGCTGGGAACCTTAATTCTGTGAGGGGTAAGCTACCGTTCCCAGGTTTCTTTGCGGGGGGAAATGTGCTTTAAAGGTCTGGTTTGCATACAGCCATAGGCAACTTCCTATGATTCTTAAAACAATGGCATTGTGAGGTAGGACTCTGCTGACCCCCATTTTACAGATGGGGAACTGAGAAACAAGGCCACACTGAAACATGATCAACAGGGTTCTTCCATATCCAAGCTGACCTCTGTCCATCCACCTCTATCATAAACCTTTTTGCAACCCCCCCAAAAAACCCCAATCACTACCTATCCTGAAGCAGTTTAACAACATAGGAGGGCAGATGCTGAAATGTTAGGCAGTTTTGTTTCCCACCCAAAACTCATTGATCATTAAGCATCTACCTAGGGGGCCCCTTTGCTCAGGTGTATACAACCTGAAAGGGGCAGGCATTGGGGAGTGGCAATGACACCTGAACACAACTAATTTGCAGGTGTGTCACCTGCCCTGCTTCTTTTGTGCACTAATCATTATGGGTTGCGGCACATTTGCCTGATGAGTAATATGAGTAATAAAAGCTATGTTGTTAGTGAAACAACATGGTACAACCTCCAGAAGAGAGACATGGATCTTGGTTTGCTTTGAGAAACGTGACATTGTCAATATTGCCTGGGAAACCTTGCAAGCTGGTGGTGGGACTTCACAAGATCAGTTCTCTGATGAAACCTTGGCAAGCTAGATCTGGTTCAGACATGCAGACGTGGTATATGATCAATTCAAGATTAAGCTAGTATTTGTGGTCAGGGGAAATCTTGGTGAATCAAAACCAAACAGCAGCTTCTAAACCCCTTTATCTGGCCTGTAACATATTTTTAGGCCATTCTCCCCATCCTTCACCAGCACCGAGAGCTATCCCTGGGTGAAATAAAAGTTCCTAAGCCAGACTGGGGTCTGCAGGATGTAGGAGCCCCTTTTGGTAGCCACACAGATGCCTCCTTTAGAACACCTCATTTTGCACAGCCCGCTACAACACTCTGTTCTAAGTGATGTCTTTGCTGATGCTTCCCTTGTCTCCCCCCAGCAACAAGGTCCTTCGGCGTTCAAGTGGGTTAGACGAGACCGGGGAAGTTGTGTGGTACCTCGCCCTCTGCCTTCTCCTTTCCTGGCTGATTGTGGCAGTGGCCTTGTTTAAAGGAATCAAGTCTTCGGGAAAGGTAGGCTTAACCCAGACACGTTGGGCTACCTGCTGTAGCGCCAGCCTCCTTTGCGTGGGGAAAAGACATAATCAGTCCACCAGATCTGCTCTCCCTCTCTTTGATCAAGCCTGTGCTGCAATGGGATGCAAACACATTCAAATGAAAGCACTGTAGCTCAGATGAACTCCCTGTCTCAAACCCTGGAGAGCAACTGCTTGTCAAGTGCAGACTGTACTGAAGTTGATGGACTAAGCAGTTTCCTAAGTCCAGCCTTTTATTTAGAGTGAGACACTGTTTTCAAGGGGAGGGTCATAGGTCCATGGTAGAGGGTCTGCCTTGCATGCAGAAGGCTCCAGGTTCAATCCCCAATGTCATCTGCAGGTAGGGCTGGGAGGGAACCCTTCCTGAAACCCTCGAGAGCTGTGACCATCAAAGAACCATAGAATCGTTGAATTGTAGATTTGGAAGGGACCCTAGTCAAAACCCCTGCAATGCAGGAATATGCAGCTGTCCCATATGGGGATCGGACCTGCAATCTTGGCATCATCAGCATCATGCTCTAACCAACTGAGCTATCTAGATATAGACTTTACTGAGTTAGGCAGACTTGGTTTACAGCAGCTTCCTATGTAGCAGTGGTCAGACCCACTCTAGAAAATCCAGAATAACTTTGGATAGTTCATGCACCTTTGGGCACCAAAGCAAGAGTACCAGCAGCCACTGCCTAGACTTGTGTTCACAGATACATGAGCTTATGAGAGCCTGCAGTTCTTTCCAGTCAGCAGCAATGGCATAATTGTCCCCTTGTTCCAATGTGGGATGTTCAGGCTTGTTTCATGCCTATCTGCAGAATAAAAATCCCCCTTGAGAAGAGGTTGTGCAGCATAGCTCAGAACTCCCTTGAGTTGGAAGAGAGTTTGCATTCACACAATGCATTTAAAGCACTTTAAACCTCCCTGGCTTCTTCCCTCAAAGAATCCTGGGAGCTGTAGTTTAAAGGGTGCAGAGGAGTGGTTTAACAGTCAATCACTCTTCAAAGGGAACTCTGGGAACTTTAGCTCTGTGAGGGGAATAAGGGGGTCTTCCAACAGTTCTCAGCACACTTAACAGACTACAACTCCCAGAATTCTTTAGGGGAAACCATGACTGTTTAAGGCAGTATCAGCAGGGGCGTAGCAAGGTAAATTGGTACCCGGGGGCAAAAAAAAATTGTCAACCCCCCCCCCCCCAGGCATGGGAAGGTCAGGTGGTACCCGGTGCGGAAAATTTCTTGTCAACCCCCCCCCCCATTGATCCCCCCCCCGCAAAAATGGTTTTACGTTATTTCATATTTTCTTACAAAGGAATAATAACAAGTAATAATAATAAAAAAACTTTTATTTATATCCCACCCTCCCCGGCCAAAGTCAGGCTCAGGGTGGCTAACATCAGATACATAACATTGGTATAGAATCAAACAATAATTAAATTACCTCCTAAAAACACCTCAAAATGAAATTACAGTCTAATTAGATGGCTTTCCACAGGGTCAGGGTTGGGAACAGTAAGTGTTCTCTGAACTGAAATTTCAGCCTTCATGACATAGGAAAACAGCCAAGTGAATAGCTATTTTGGTGGAGGAGGGTCAAGATATTAACCGATATGCATGAAATTTCATATATAGCTATATAATCCCATGTATAGTAAGATAAGACCTTTGGAGCAGGCATTTAAAAAAAAAATCACATTTTTTTTCAAAAAAGATTGTTCCTTGATAATTTGTCACCCCCTCCATTATGGAACCTGGGGTGGCCCGCCCCCCTCGCCCCCTTGCTACGCCCCTGGGTATCAGGGTGGCAAAAGAGAGAGAGAGAGGGTTGTCCATCTGCACAGGGTTTCTGGCAAGTGGCGATGGTGAAGCAATGAGAGGGCTTCTGTTTGTGAGAGCAGAACCAGCCTGACTGGCTCAGTGATGACATCCTGAGAGTGCAATGATTATCCTAAGCCCTGCTAAACTCAGGAGCCGACTCCCTTTCCTTCTCCAGTCACTGAGAAGCATCGGCAGCGTGATTCCACTATTTAACAACGTGGCAGATGAGTCTAGTTTGGCATGGCATTTGGGTCCTCCTAAGCAATTCTGCAGGGCAGGAAAGAAGGACAAGTTTGGCAGGAAGCAGTGGGTTGCTCTTATCTATGTTGCTCATCTGGAGGTGATCCCAAGGACAAGAGCTGAGGCTCCTGTGGGGTATCACCTATGGGAGTGTCCTCACTCACACACTCATGCATTCCAGAGAACCCGCACGACTGCTCACAGTTGCAGTAGAGGAGAGGGAGGCTGTTCCCCAGAAGGAAGTTTTGCAGTACCGGCAGGATTGAGGGAGGGGCCGTCACAAATGCAGATCAGCTGCTTTGCGTGTAGATAGAAGGAGCAGCATTTACAATTATAATTATTTTCAAGAAATATTTTATATAGGCAATCATTGCACATGTTATTTAACAACTGTATATATGTTATGCACAGTGCTTTATTTCTTGGGGAAATGGTGCCAGTACTCACCATGCCCCCCATCCCTCCCACCCTCCTGATTTTTGCCTGTTCGTACTCCCCTTCCACCATGCTGGCCCCCCACCCGCCCACCCGCCCACTCCCTCCCCCCTCGCACCTTTGCCTGCAGCCGCCTCCTCCATTGCTTCCCATGGCAGCAGGACGGCATCTTTTACGATCAGCAAAGTGCCTTCCAGGAACATGCCTGACAATCACAAAAGGATTGTGCCAAAGCACCTCTGCTCTGGCACCACCTTTTTACAATAATCAGGCACCGCCCTGGAAGGCTTTGGCAATGATAAAAGGGTCACACGAATTTGTAGTAGGGGGGCGGGGGGGGGGAGGTGGCAGTACAGTGTACCGGTGCATACCACCTTAAAAAAAAGCACTGGCTATATATTAAATAGCTTTGAGACTTTATTTATTTGTTTATTTATCTATTTAATAGAATCAAAGACTCATAGGGTTGGAAGGGACCCAAGGGATCATCTAGTCCAACCCCCTGCAATGCAGGAATCTCAGCTAAAGCATCAATGACAGATGGCTAACCAACCTCTGCTTGCAAACCTCCAAGGAAGGAGAGTCCACTACCTCTCGTGGGAGTCCGTTCCACTGCCAAACAGCTCTTACTGTCAGAAAGTTTTCCCAAATGTTTAGTCAGAATCTCCTTTCTTGTATCTTGAAGCCATTGGTTTGAGTCCTACCCTCCAGAGCAGGAGAAAACAGGCATGTTTCCTCCTCCATATGACAGCCCTTAAGGTATTTGAGGGTGGCTATCATATCTCCTCTCAGTCTCCTCTTCTCCAACATATTATAACATCCAACATAATGATAATATCATCATCATGTTTTTATCATTGGGTGATTGATGGGTGGGCACCTCTGCCCATCTGTCAGAATGGGCTGTGGGTGTTGAGGGACACAAGGCATCCGCCCGCCTCACTGGCTGCAAATGGCTCCCTGCTCCAGATCTAGTGAAATCCTCCATTTAAGACTTGGTCCCACCCTGACCACCTTCTCCACCCTCCTCCCAAATCCAAAATCTTGATCATTCTTTCATTTCTTTTCTCGTCATCACAGATTGTTTACTTCACAGCCATCTTCCCCTACGTTGTCCTTGTGATATTGTTGGTCCGAGGTGCCACTCTGGACGGTGCTCTAGAGGGCATTGAGTTCTACATTGGAAAGCAATCTAATTTCACCAAGCTCACAGAGGCAGAGGTGAGTGTGTCCTGGCAGGTGGTGGAACTGGGCTGAGCACGGCTTCTGCCAGATATCAGATAACAGCACAGAAGGGTCAGTGTTAGAGCACTGTCTGGGAATGCCCCCCTGCCTGAAAACCTGGAATGCTGCTGCCAGTCAGTGTAGAGTGACAATACTGAGCTAGATAGGCCCAGGGGTCTGACTCTAGGGCTGGATCTCCTGATCAGGAGAACGCTACAAAAATGCTATAAAAAATATTGCTCTCAGGACAATTTCCCATTGGTGACAGATCGCTGCTATACAGTGCCCTCTGGTATCACATTTTTATAACAAAATTTTAATGGTATAACTCACCTGTGTAGATTAGTCCTAGGTAAAGCAGCTTCTGATGTACCTTTAAATCAGCTTTTTATCTTCAAGCACGAAAAGCCTTACCTTTTAAGAGAAAGGTCATTGGTGCATGGTAGAACAACTGTTTTGTATTTAGAAGGTCCGAGGTTCAATCTCCAACGGACTTTCCAGGGCTGGGGTGTCCTCTCCTTGAAACCTTGGGGAATCATGACCTCTTAGCATCTCCATAACTGAGCTGCATGGACCAATGGTCTAAAATGGTATCAAGTCTCTGTTATGCTCTTTCCACACTATTTTATTTTTTAAAAAATATCTCTTTATTGTTTAAAATCATAGCAAATCGAACATCATCAAACATCAGTAAACATAATTACATACATACATTACATTCATACCTTCAGACATCTTACATATACACATTTATTCTCACCTATCTTGCAGTACTTCATATCATTCAATCTCAAAACTTCCAATTATCCTTTTTGTATTTTTTTTTGTTTAATTTCTTTAACATAACGTACAGTTGTAATTCTCTTTCTTTACTCTTACAGTCTTCTCGTACTCTCCATTTAATTATTAAGGTTCAATCTAGGTCTGCTTTTAGGATTTCAGTTAAACCACTCTCTATTAGATATTCTTTAAATACCCTCCATTCTCTCCAAACTTCTTGGTTCATCTGTCCTCTTATTTTGCCCGTTGTTTTGGCTAACTGTAAGTATTCGATCATTAGGTTTTGCCAATCGGCTATAGATGGTATAACCTTACTTTTCCAATTTCTAGCCACTAGCATTCTTGCTGCTGTGGTGCCGTACATACATAATATTCTTTTCTCTTTTTTAATCTCCTCTGGCAGAATACTTATCAGGAACATTTCTGGTCTTTTTTTGAAATTAATTTTTGTCAATTTTTTCAATTCTTCATAAATCTGATTCCAATAGTTGTTTATTGCTGGACACGACCACCACATATGTTTATAAGACCCATTTTCCTTTCCACACCTCCAACACAATGGGGATCCATTCCTATACATTTTTACTATTTTTTCTGGGGTGAGGTGCCACCTATACATCATTTTCAGTATATGTTCTTTTAAACTGTAACAGGCGGTAAATTTTAAGTCCACCCGCCACAATCTTTCCCACTGTTCCATTAATATATTATACCCGAAGTCCTGAGCCCACCTCACCATCACAGATTTTACCTCCTCCTCTTTTAGATCCCATTCTAACAGTATGTTGTAGATCTGTGAGATATGTTTCCCCTTGCTTTGGAGTACTTCTTTCTCGAATCTAGATTTTTCTTTTGCCAAACCATTTTTTTTGTCTATTGTAAATCTTTGGTAAATTTGAAAGTACTGCAGCCAATTGTTTAGGTGTTCCTTAATTTCTTCATATTTTTTCAAATGTAATTCATTCTCTTTTTCCTCTAGTAGCATTCGATAGGTGGCCCTTCCTCCCTCCATATTTGTTTTTTTGATTGTTATTACTTCTATAGGTGATGTCCAAAGCGGGATTTTTGGTTCTAAAATTCCTTTATATTTCGTCCAAATTAAATATAATGATTTCTGTATCAAATGATTCTTTCCACACTATTGATAACAGACAAAGCGGGAATTCCTACATACCTCACCTCTGCCCAACACACACACACACACACACACACACACACACACGTATGAGTTCCAGTGTGGCATTAAAAATGCAGCATTTCCCAGTCTGAACATGGCAGGCATCATGCAAAAACTGCCTGTTGTCTAATATTGCTGGATGAAGAGAGCAGGGGTGTTATATTTTAAAAAATAAAGATGAGCATAATCAGGCCACACACCTAAACTTCCCCTTGTTCCTCAGAAATGTCTCCAAATCTCCAGCTCAGCTTTATTTCAACACAGGCCAGTCCTGTGAAGACAACAAGAGACCACAACTGTGATTATGTAACCACTTTAGTGATGTAACTCCATATAATTTTTATTTAATTTTCTGTTTTACAATTTAGAATACTTATTCAAACATCCTTAAAATATCAATGACTTCCCTTCTTCTCTTTCCATAGTTCATTTTGCATATCATAAATCCCTGCATATGTTACATAAACTAAACCATTCAGCATTCCATTATTGTTTATTTGTTGTTTAGTCTTAGTCGTGTTCGACTCTCTGTGACCCCATGAACCAGAGCAGGCCTTGGAAAACTGCCTTGGAGTTTTCTTGGAAAAATACTGGAGTGGGTTGCCAGTTCTTTCTCCAGGTGGATCACATTTAGTCTAAACTCTTGGCTATGACCTGTCCATCTTGGGTGGCCCTGCATGGCATAGCTCATAGCTTATTGGAGTTATTCAAGCCCCTTTGCCACGACAAGGCAGTGATCCATGTAGGGGATTCCATTATTACATCCATCAAAACTTATATACGCTGTTGGATTTATCTTAATGCTGCCAATGTTTTCAGAATCAGAAGAATCTTTATTTGCATCAGCCACTAGCCATAGATATAAAATAAACCCACAGTGGTGCAGAGTCTCAGGCTGGCTTGTTGCTCAGGCTTCCACCATAAAACTCATCACGAGGCAAACTAGAGTGTCAGTAACCACAAGCAAAAGAGCCACAGCCTTTGTTATGACACCTATGTGATGGTTGGTGTGCGTGTGCGTGTGTGTGTGTGTGAGAGAGAGAGAGAGAGAGAGAGAGAGAGAGAGAGAGAGAGAGATGAGTAATGCTTTTGTGTTCTGTAAAGATAAACACAACCTTCAGAACCATATTTGCTCCACAGCTTATGGAGCACACAATCTGAAGGTACTGGGGTGGAAGCCTATATACTGAGTAGTCAAGACAGTGCCTTCCCGGTGTGGTTGGGCTCCAAGTCCCATCAGCCCCCGCCAGCTTGGCTAATGGCTACTAGCCATGTTGGCTATGTTCTGCCTCCACAGCCGAGGCAGCAATGCTTCTGAATACCAATTGCTGGAAACCACAGGAGGGGAGAGGACTCATGTGCTTGAATCCTGCTTGGTGGCTTCTCATGGGGGTGTCTGGTCAACCACTGTCAGAAGAGGATGTTGGACTAGATGGGCCCCCTTTGGCCTGATCCAGCAAGCTCTTACGTTCTTATGTTGGCTACCCCAGCCTATACACTGTGTAGAACAGCCTTTGCGACACCCCCCCCCCACACACACACACAATTGCAGGGATTGCGATGCAGTAATATATATTGTGCACCACCAACTCCATCTGTCTTTCTCAAGGTCTGGAAAGATGCTGCCACGCAGATTTTCTTCTCTCTGTCCGTTGCGTGGGGAGGGTTGGTCGCCCTCTCCTCATACAACAAATTCAACAACAACTGCTATTCTGACGCCATTTTTGTCTGCGTGATAAACTGCCTCACAAGCGTCTTTGCTGGTTTTGCAATTTTCTCCATCTTGGGACACATGGCACATGAATCAGGCAAGAAAGTCTCAGAAGTCGTCGATTCAGGTAGGCTGGAGAAATACTGTTTAGATCCATCTATGGCTGGGTACCTTTAAGCATGCAACACTTCCCCCCACCCCCCGAATCCTGGAAACTGCAGTTTGTTAAGGATGCAGGGAATTGCAGCTCTATAAGGGGTAAACTACAGTTCTCAAGATTGTCTGTGCTTTAAATGTATGATGTGTTCATAGTTCATGCCTGGGGAAGTTGCACCAAATGCATTTGTCCTGCAGTGGCTCCTTAACAAGGAGGACTAGAAGTAATCTTGAGAAATACGGATTATGGGATTCTCTGCATGTTTGCTCAGAGTAGAGCATGACGTAAAGGTGGGAGACTCAAGATAGCTGTCCTCCTGTAGTTCAGACTCTTCTTTTTTAATCCAAATTACAGCAATACCTTTATTCGCTCTACCGAAGTGCTGGCCTAATTGCTACTGGCTGCCAATTAATTACCAGTTAACAGCCAAGTTAAAGGTGCTGGCTTAAGTGTAAAAAGCCCTGTATGGCTTGGCACCAGGAAACCTGAAAGATTATCTCACCCCAATCAATTACTCTGCTCTGCAGGTGAAGGCCTCCTTATCAGGAGATTTCTTCCACACAATAAAGAAATCAGGTCTTTTGCTTTGTGGTACCTATCCTATATAACACCCTCCCATTAAATATTAGACAGACACTCCCTCTGGTATTTTGTTCAGTGCCAACTGAACATCTTCCTCTTTTAAATGGAGATCTTTCCCAGTCTACGTTTGTACTGGAATTATTAAGTTAATGGTTTGCTGCCCTAGGTTATTTGGGGAAAGGATGAATGGGGCCTAATTTTAAGAAGCAAATGATTTAATGATAAATAAAATATCACAATGATAGTGTGCCAGCTTTGGGGTTCTCCATGGCTTTTCATCACACTGGATAGTAAGCAGTAAGGGTTGGGTGGAGGAAAGGCTGGCTGGTGTTGAATCCATGGACCCTGTATGTATGTATCTGTCTGCAGTCCTGACATGGAATGTGGGGAGAGAAAATGGACATTCAAATGAGGCGCTCTTGGGTGTTATAGAGCAGCAGTGTGCTGTGGCAAGCATCCCCTACTTGTGAAATTCTATGCAGTTTGCATTTAAAGTTGGATCTATCAAATTTGCACTTTCGAGAAGTATATGAGAAGCAGAGCACAGCCAGCCATCAAAATTTGCACTTCTCCAAATTTGGCAGTGCAGCTCTCCTACCAACCAATGTTTACAAAAATGCTTATTTCGGAGAAAAGCATGCCTAAAAAAATGAAAGCATTTGTGGAAATGACATACAAAAATGCATTCCACTAGGTATTTATTTATTTGTTTCCTGCCCTCCCCGGAACTGGGAAGTGACTTGCAGAAATGTTTGCAGTCAAAATGATATACAAAAAATGTGTTGATTAGGAACACACACAAAAAAAGTGATGAAACACTGGCGCATTTTCATGCCTCTGCACACTAAGAAAGTACACCAATTGCTGCAAGAATATAGAGAATCTAAGACTGAAAAAGCAAACAAGCTGGGAGAAGCAAAATAAAAAAGATCCTTCCATTAATACTCCTGAGCTTTCTTAGAACTGTGACAAATTGGATGCTAGCCTTACCATGAGGCAGAGAGAGAGCTGAGGGTGCAGAAGGATGGGGAGTGGGCACAGGTTTGTGTGCCATGTGCCCTGTCTCACACCCTGCCCAGTGGTTTTCAACCTGTGTGCTGTGGCACCCTGGGGTGCCTTGAATGATGGTCAGGGGTGCTGGGGCCAACCCTGGCCTCTGTCCCTCTTTCCTTTTCTCCCTCCTCTGATGCCCTCTCAAGTCTCTGCTTCCCAAAGGCTTGCACAGGTGTTTGTTGTAGCAGCCCTGGCTACAAGCTCCCTAGGCGAATGGTGCCTCTGGGGCTGGCCAGGGGGTGCTGGTTGCCAGGAGCTGAGGCGGCCTCGGAGTAAGCAAGGAAGTGGGCAAGGGAGCCCAGCCAGCCAGTCCGCCAGGCCTTGCTGTTGAGAATGGACAGACAAGTGGGAGGCTGGGCAGGTAGGCGACGCACTGGCCTTTCTTGTGCTCGCTGTGTGAAATGCCTGCCTGCGAGCTGAGTGCCCTGTGCTAAAGCGGAGCCTTTCTGCCATGCAAGCCCAGCAGCACCTGCTGCTGACACTGCTGCCTCGCAAGGTAAAGGGCTGGCCTCATGTTCACCTTTGGTCAGTCTCCATTGGGCCGCTAAGGCTAGGAATGTCCTCTTCCCAGGCCCCTGTAGGTCGGTGTGAGGAGGCACCTCTCTTTGGGGTGGGGGTGGGGGGCAGCTCAGAGACCAGCGGCTGCCCAGAGGACTCCCAAGGTGAGGGGAGGAGGCTGAGGGAGCACTCCACCAGGGAGGGTGTTTGAAAAAGGGTGAGGGTCTGCCGGCTCTGCAGGCAAGGGGTGATGTAACTGGGCTCCTGAGCCCCACAGGAGAGCCACAGAAAGAATGTAGTTGGTCAAGGGAGCTGTGGGCTCAAAAAGGTTGAAAACCTCAGGTGCTACAGAGGATGCTGCCCCCCTGACATGTGGGGGAGATGCCACCTTCTCCTTCACCTTAGGTGGCTAAATGTTCTTCTGTGCCAGCCCCAGCTGGAGCAGATCCATCCCTGCTCTGATGCAGCAAGGCTCTTCTGGTGATCTTACAGCAGCCTTGCCAAAGCTGGTGCCCTCCAACCATTGGGCACCACAGCTAGAGGATACTTGGTCACCTGCAACCAGAGCCTGCTGGGGCACCTACTTTTGCTATAACAGGCTGTGGGCGTCCAGGGGTTGTGCTGCTCTTGGGATATGTGTGGGTAGGGAAACTGGAGCATTTCATTGAAACTGGAAGCAGAAAAAAATCCCATCAATTCACATATTCTGAGGCCAGAAAGAAATCACACAAGCAAATATAAGCAGTGTTCACTGTCATTGTGAGGGGTTTTTAGTCCACAAGCATTGAATAAATATGCTGTTTTCCTCCATTGAAATCAAATGCATGATTATGTAATTAATTACATTAGTTTTGGCCATGGCAAATAGCAAGATGAACAAGGTAGGTTTTAGCAGATGCTGAACTACAGCAGAATGAATGAGCTAATTTGGATGAAACTAGGCTGGAGATTGCAGCCTCCCTGCTGCTCTTCCTTGATCCACAGCATCAGAGGCCTTCATTGAGACACTGCAATAAACCACTTCCTGTTGCCTTCTCATCCCACAATTGTTTCTCTTCTGTTACAGGCTTTGATCTGGCGTTTGTTGCCTATCCGGAGGCTCTTTCGAAGCTCCCCGTCGCCCCCCTCTGGTCCTTCTTGTTCTTCTTCATGCTTCTGCTCTTGGGGCTCGATTCCCAGTTTGCTACTGTAGGTGAGTCATGGTACAAAACAAGCCATTCCTACCGGTACCTCAGCTACTCTTCCCTGTGACCTTTGTGCAAATCCCTAGTCTGGATTTGCCCAGCTGGTTTGCTGGTGCAAAGATGAGAGCTAAACTGGCTGGGGGGCCTCCATCAGGGACTGGCTCCTTTTTTTGTTTAAGTTTATAACTTTATTCTAGCAAGATTCCTGCCCCAGGCCTCAAACTCTGTGCAAGCCTGTTCATAGGTGTTCGTTTATGTATTGCTTTTAAACCTATTATGATGGGGAAATAGCAATAAAATCAACATACTTTATAAACAAATAGACATAATAAGATTAGCAAGCAATATACAGTCATGCCCCGGGTTGTGCACGCTCCATGTTGCGCACGTTCGAGTTAAGAACGCCCGCAACCCGGAAGCATTTCCAGAACACGCGTGACCCCCGGATGCGCAGAACGCTTCAGCGCACTTCACACATGTGCAGAAGCGCTCAAATTGTGCTGTTTTGTGGTTTTTGGGTTTTTTTTGTGCGTTTGGGATACACGCACCCGCGTTACGCACGGCGACCCGGGACGGATCATGTGCGTAACCCGCGGTTCCACTGTATACAACAAAATTCCATGTCTGGCCTAAACAGAAAAGTCGTATGCTTAGGATTGCACTCTTCAGTTAATAATTTATGAACCCTTGATTAATCAGTCAGCAGAGGTTATATTAAATTTTATTTAATCAGGTTGCCACTCTGAACTGTCTTCCTTGGATTACAGACACTTAAACTCTGCAAACCCTTCTGCAGAAATGAATTATTTGCAATGCACGTTAGATTGGCGAACTTCCATACATTTAAAGCACACGGTTTCCCCCAAAGAACTCTGGGAATTGTAGTTTAGGCCTCTAGGGGTTCAGTTCCTCGTACCCTTGAGAAACAACAGTTTCCATTATTCTTTGGTGGGGAAGTTGCACACTTTAAATGTATAGTGCGTATAGTGCAGCTTGAAATGATAAAATAAATCAATAGTACTAATGCTCACTATGCCCACTTTATCCCGCAGAGACCCTTACAACCACCATCCAAGATGTTTACCCCAAACTTATGAAGAAAATGAGGATCCCAGTGACCTTGGGCCTGTGCACAGTGCTATTCCTGCTTGGGCTTGTCTGCGTTACGCAGGTAGGAAGGAGCAAGGCTTCCATGGGTCCACCTTCTCCCTTGAAGCATGGGACCCCAGGAGGATAGAATTTGTGAGTCTCTCATCTCAGGGACAAAGAGGGGTGGGAATCACTATAGCCTTTTCCATATGACTGTCCTATTGAGCATGCATCCTGGTTTATGTGCATGCAGCTTACACACTGGTTAGACCGTGGCTCCATCTGCGCCATGCATTTAAAGAACTGTGGTAGTGCTTTAAACAGTGGTGGTGCTGAGAGTTGTTAAGAGAACCCCATACCCTCCTCAAAACTATAACTCCCAGAGTGGTTTAGCACACTCAATCCCACTACCCAGGAAGCTTTGGGAGATGTCACTCTGTGAGGAGAATAAGGATCTCCTTGACAACACTCAGCACCCATGACAAACTACACTTCCAAGGATTCTTTAGAGAAAGTCACGATTGTTTGAAGTGGTGTGATACTGCTTTGAATTATGGCCCAGTTGATGCCATATTCACTTGGGAAGACAGGCGAACTAATATCAGTGTACTGGAAGAAGCAAAGATCATCAGTGTTGAAGCAATGATTCTCCAACATCAACTTGGTTGGACTGGTCATGTTGTGCGATCGTCTTCCAAAGCAACTACTCTGTTCTAAACTTAAAAATGGAAAGCATAATGCTGGTGGTCAACAAAAGAGGTGGAAGGACATGTGGATCCAGAATTGGCCTCCACAGTCACTTACGGACTCATTGTTAAAACCATGTTTATGGAAGACAATCTTACTCGGCTACGAGTGATCGCCAAAGAAGAAAGAAGATATTCCCATCATTATTGAGTGATCATCCTGGTTTGCTGTGCATGTTCCTGCTAATGATTTGTGCATCCTGCACTTTTCAGTGCATTTCCTGTCACTTTCCTATCTGCAAAAAGTCTTTTTAAAAGGAAGAATAAGGAGAAGAGGATTTGTTGTGCAAGGGCAAGAGAGTGCCCTTTTAACCATGTGAGCCTATATTTCTGGGATGTGATTCGGTCCCTCCTGGAAAGTAGTGACACTCAGAAGAAGGAACGGGGGACAAATTAATTTGAAGTTTGGGTTTAAAGATAAACCTACTGGATTTCCAAAACAGTATACAAACTGAAACACACCCATACTCCAAAATTCACCCTCCTCCGAAATCTGCAATGCAGTTCTCCAGCCAAGTACTGTGTACAAAAAATGCATCCAGTATAAATGCCTATGCTGTTGAAAATAACACGAAAATGCATTACAGTGGGGAAAACAGCTTTGCAAAAATGTGTATATTAGGCAAAACTGCATGCAATAAATGGGGGGGGGGGGAAATCACACTAAAATGCTGATAAATTTTCATGAAGATTTAAATGAGAAATTGCTGCATTTTGTTAATGCTGCAAAAATGTGAACTGAATTTAAGAACTTGAGAAACAGAGGAAACAAAAATTGACAGACTTGTCCGTCCCTAATCTAGAGACACTTCAGAGAGATCTGTCTGGAATGGAACTAACTTTTCTGCTGCCTTTCATCCTGTTTCTGCAGGCAGGGATCTACTGGGTCAACCTGGTGGACCATTTCTGTGCTGGCTGGGGGATCCTTTTTGCAGCTGTCCTGGAGCTGGTGGGGATCTGCTGGATTTATGGTAAATGATGTATGCCATGCCACTCAGCCCCTAATGAAACACTAACCTCACCAAACATTCCCCAGTTCCAAAGCAGCAACAGCAACTTGATGATTAGGCAGGCTTCATCAACATCAGTGGCAGGGGGCGTGGCTGGTGCGCGTCCTGGGGGCATGGCACACTGCCTGCAGGGGCGTGGCACCCAACACAGGTGGGCAGCTGCGATGGCACCCCACCGGGGTTGTGGGGCCGGGGGCAGTGCGTTCCTCCCGCCCCCTCTTCCTCCGCCAGTGATCAACATTTAACATCTAACTTAAATTTTGCTAATTCAGCCTTCCAAATGCATTGCTTTATATGCTCCCTTGCCCTGGTCAAATGGCTAAACCCAGTGACACCCATAATTGTAAGATTGAATTAGCAGATTTGTTTGTTTGTTTGTTTGTTGCTTTTATATCCTTTTTTTTCTCTCCAAGGAGCTCAAGGTGGTGTACGTGGTTCTGTCATGGAATTCTACTCGATATTGATCCAGAGCAGAACTCCAAAGTATAGTTAGCAGAGTAAAAACTTCAACACATTGCAGGATCCCCCCCAAAATAGACCACAGGCAATTGTATTTCTCCCAGCAGAGCTTTACTGCTGCTGAAGGCAAATGAACATAACAGTTACAAATCAAATACATTCAGGATTGGCCCTGTCTATAAGAAATCCAGTTGCAGCAGACCTAACTTAAACTTAAAATAACTTATAATAAGACTAAACCTTAATACTAAGCATACTATGTACAGAACACCACACCAGAAGGAAAAGAGATAAAAAAGGAAAGTTAAACCCAGGCTCCTTCTGGTCAATTATCATAGCTTGACCTTGACAGAAAGAGATAAGAGAACCAGTTTAAGCCAGCTGTACTCAGCTCTCTGAAGGTATAACCCAAACATCAGGAACCTTCAGCTTGTTTCTTTCACACAGAAAGAATCCTCTTGAATTTATTAGAATAGGAAATATCTCTACACATCAGATCTATACTTTCTGCACTAAGAAACGCAAACTGAAGGGTTCTCCCCCTCGTCATTTAATCCCCACAACAACTCTATGAGGTAGGCTAGGCTGAGAGGCAGCGATTGGCCCCCAAGCTCACCCAGTGGGTTTCATTGCACCATGGTATCCCAGGTGCAAGTCCAGCACTCTAAGCACTACGCCTGTGAGAAGGGGCTCTGCTTTGCATGCAGAGGGTCCCAGGTTTAATTCTTGGCACCATCATCCCCGTCATTACATTTGCGTCCCATCTTCCCTCCACAGAACTGAAGGTGCAAATATGTTCCTTCCCTTCCCCATTTCATCCTCACAACAACCCTGTGAGGTAGGCAGGGAAGGAGTGGGGAGGAATCACAGGACTCTAGCATGGAGTCACAGGATCTGATCCATGCCATTCACATCTTGGATCAGATTCTGGAGTCCACTCGATCACTTTACCAGTTGGAGAACTTCAGTCCTGTGCCTTCTCTGTCTGTTAACATCTCTCCCCATCTTAAAACACTTTAGCAGACGTTTTTCAGCCACTCCAAGGCAGGAACCTCAGTGCCACCCACCTGCAATTGAGGACAGTCTGCAGGCCATCCCATCACTCTCAAGGGGAGTAAAAGAAAGCTGGCTGTTCACAAACACAGAACTAACCCAGCAGTTTGTGTCCCCTTTGCACAGGTGGAAACCGATTTATCGAAGACACTGAGATGATGATTGGGAAGAAAAGCTGGCTGTTCTGGCTGTGGTGGAGAGCCTGCTGGTTTTTCATCACACCTTTCCTCCTCCTCGTAAGTAGCCAGCTTTTAGCAAGAGATTTCAGGAGCTCTGAGGCTGGGGGAGGTAGAGCTGGGCTTGCAGGGAACCTCCGTGGGTCATATTTGCCCACCCAAGCTTCCCCATATTTTCCCAAAACCAAGCCCCTCATCTCCACAGCTGACATCATATATGGTGTCTGGTATTGGGCAGGTGGCAACATGGCTGGATCAGCATCTCACACAGTAGATTCCTGCAGAAAGCAGGATTAAACTCACATGCACATCAAGGAATGCTTTGGATGTGTGAGATGTCCACCCCGCCACCCGCAGGAAACTGTCTTGCACACCCAAATCCTGCAGAACTTGTCTCACCAGCAGAAGCACAGGGAGGAGCTTAATACTACTTGGTCCTTCTCCTTGTAATGCCAGGACATACATATAATGAAACATTGGACGCCTTTGTAGTCTTTTTGCAGGCTGCCCAGAAATATCCTGGCTGGCTGGATAAGCTCCTGGGCTAGAGGGAGCATAATATTTTCCCCACCCCAGCACTACCATGAGATGCCTCTCTTGGGGGAGGCCATGCGTTATCTCGGAATGGTTCTTAGCTACACAGAAAGAAACAAGCCACATTGATTTTAGGCTTGGCTGCACCACTGAAGACAATGGCATTGACTCTCCTTTGCACTCTGCAAACATTAAGCATGAATAGGTGAGGGATGGGGCCATGCTCAGCCATGTTCAAAAGCAGTGTGAAAACAGGCCAGGGTGAACTTCTCTTCCTGGTGCAGTTGACAGACATCTGGGTCTGCTCTGAAGTCTCCAGGTTTGCCTGGTGCCTCTTCAGGTGGCAGGTGGAGAGCTTGAATCTCCAGGTGAACAAGAGTGCCTTTAATAAAATATATATAGACAGAAGACAGTGCCAGCTTCAGCCTGGCAGGAGCTGGCTGCAAATGATAGCACAAACACTTGGGGGGGGGGCCTGCCCTCCTCTGCTCCCCTCTCCCAATTAGTGTCCATCTCCAGGCCCACCTCATGACATTACCAGGGACCACCAGCTCTACAGCTGTGGTTCAGAGCCTCAGATCCTGGCTTTTCCTTTTGGCCAGATTTTGAGGTTAGGAAACCAAGTCTTGAAAGCCAGGCCTAAAACATGTCTGTTCAGGTCTTGTTCAATGTTGCACATGCAACTTAGTCTGGGTTGACTAGCTCAGCTGGTCTAAGTTTGACTCTCCTGTTTCTCTAACTTTTTTTAAACAGGCAATTTTGATTTGGTCTTTGGCCACATTTGAGCGCCCAACATATGGCTCCGTGGAGTACCCAGTTTGGGGAGCCGCTGTAGGTTGGTGCATGATCATGTTCTGCCTGATTTGGATTCCCATCATTGCCATTTACAAGATATTAAAGGCAAAAGGGAGCTTGTGGCAGGTGAGTGCCTTGATGTATCATGAACTCTGTTCTGATGGGATAGTCGCCCTTCTCTGGGTCCCTTCAGATTCCTTTTATTGTGCATTCATGATGATTTGTGATCACAATGCTATCAAAGTGGTTAAGACGCAACCCTGCTTTCAATACTGTTTGTGCCTGTAAAGATTTTGGGGCAGTCACACTGCTTCATTTGCCATCAGTGCTATTCCTGTAACTTCCTGTTGAAATTCTTTAACTTTTCATACCACAAATGTTCTGGCAGGGGGGTGCCCTGCTTTTGTTCTGCTATAGCTCCTTCAGACATCAATAATGTGGTAGCACTGGAGAAACTTCACAGACCAAACTAAAGCAGATGAAACCGGCTATTACTGCACTTTTGTTATGTTAAGAACATGTTGCACAGTACACCCACAGTAAAACATCAGCCTGGAGTCACCCAGAGGCACTGAGTTCAGCCAGAACTGAAACAATAGCAAATATTAATGCATATGTAAATTCCCATGAATGCTAGGACAATTTTGCTGAGCAATCTAAAGCATTGGTGTATAAGCTTTCTACTTTCTGCAAAGACTTGCTGGCCAAGGAACCCTTGCATAGGGAACAGCTCCAAGGGGCCATGGCTCTTTGGGCCCCCTCAATCTTTTTTTGTTGAAGCCTAACATGAAGCCAGACGTGGAGCAACATCAGGTGTTGTGTCATCTCCCCAGTGTTCTTGGGAATATGGTGCCTCTGAACCCTTGCATGGCGTATGCTCAGACTCCTGTCCCTTGGGGTCCTGAGTTTTCATGTCACATATTGACACAGGCCATGTACCTTCCAATCATTCTTCATAATGTTAAGGACTAGAAACCTATGGACACTTCTCATAAGGGCATGGAGCAGGAGTGGTGAGGGGTGTGGTCTGAGAAGAAGAGGCATGGTCTGGGGAGAATCCCAGGGGCTAGATAGAAAGGCCTGGGGAGAGGAGCCACATTCATTCCCTCACAAACCTGAGGTTCCATACTACTGACCTAATCCATTTAGAAGAGCTATCTAAACCAGAGGCATTCACCAACACACCTTGCAGCAGAGAATTGCGCCTGGCCTCTTGTGTCTGCTAAGATGACACCTCTAGACTGAGCCTTCATTCCCCCTTTCTGGTTCTCCCCCTTATAGCGCATTACTTTCTGCTGCAAGCCCCAGCCCAACTGGGGTCCCGCCCTGGAGCGCAATCGTGGAGAAAGATACCGCAACATGGTTGACACAGAGAAGGAGAAAGACATCGAAATCCCGACTGTGGATGCCTACGTACACAAGCCGGAGTGAAGTGGCCTGTTGGGAGGCAATTGGCACTCATGTGCAGCAGAGAGAGTGGGATTTTTTGGGTTTGTGTGAATGGGTTTTTTTTTTATAATGGAAGCCGTATTATTTATTCTGAGAACTGTATATTGTGATAGATCAATGGACAGCAAGTCAATGAAGCGTGGAGGCAGGTTCTTCGTCGCTAACATGTACTGACCTATTGACCAGTTGCTAGAAATAGTGAGGAACTCAGCATGACTCCTGTCCCCTTAAAGGTAAAGGGACCCATGACTGTTGGGTCCAGTCGTGGACGACTTTGGGGTTGTGGCACTCATCTCGCTTTACTGGCTGAGGGAGCCAGTGTACAGCTTCTGGGTCATGTGGCCAGCATGACTAAGCCGCTTCTGCCAAACCAGTACCTATTTATCTACTTGCACTTTGTGCTTTCGAACTGCTAGGTTGGCAGGAGCAGGGACCGAGCAACGGGAGCTCACCCTGTCGCGGGGATTCAAACCACCGACCTTCTGATCAGCAAGCCCAAGCGGCACAGTGGTTTAAACCACAGTGCCACCCCCATCCCCTTAGCTGGTGCTAAAACTGGTCCATGCTATGCATGAAGAGCTGGAAGAAGTTCCAGAATTTAGTCCCAGTTCCCAGGGGAGGCTATAACATAGATCTTGCTAGGAGTGGGCTCCATTCCCTAACCCATCATGATCCATTCCTGCAATGACCCTGCAGAAATCCTCCCTGGAGTCTTAATCCTCCACTGAAAAAATAAGGCCAGCAGCCTTGCCCATCCTAACGGGCTTTGTGATAGGAATACACTTCCATAATGCTAGAGGGGTGATTCAGTATCACACAAGTGCATTACCAAGAAGAAAGCATCATTGAAGTCAGTGGGATGTAATCCCAAATTTTTGACAATTAGATATTGTTTCTGTATTCCTGATCCTGGAACTATGTATATGATACATCCGATCTATACCTGTATTTTTGCATCCAGGCATTCCAAATTTGGCACTGCAGAAACCTGAGTGATGTGCACTTTTTATTTTATTTTGCATAATGTATTGTTTTTATCCTCTTGGAAAATAATGATGATGATCAGATTTTCTTCTTGATGGACAAGCCAGGCGCTCTCCACCCCTCATGCAGTTGCTAAAGATCCAGCCAACTCTTTGGCTTTGGGGGATTTCAGCTGCTGTTTCTGCCACACCTTCAAGCATATTGTTACAGTCCCAGCAATATAGGCTAGACGCTTGGTGCTTGGAGTTTGTTTTTCAAATGTGACACTTCAGAAGCTGGATCCTGTGCCTAGTGCCATATTCTGTGCCTTGTGGCCTTAGTTAGCCTCAGAAAGCCCAGAGTGGCTGGCTGGCCAGCCAAAGTACCTGACTTTCACGATGCTTCTGTTTTGCCTGATCTTGTATTAAGCTGGTAATGGCTGCCATCTTCTCAAGAGCCTCTTTCTTTCACCCATCTTTATCCCCATTCTCTCCCAAATCTCTCATTTGTGAGTGTCTCTGGAGAGGGTCATTTTTCTTAAGGATGTTGCTCAAATGAGTCAGCACTTGTTTTCCTGTTTTCTTCAAAAATTCAATTCTTTAAACCCTCAGGCAACCTGAGTTACAAAGGAACTTTCCCTGAAGCTCCTGCTATAAGTTTTATGGCATTGATTTTTGTTTTCTTCCAAAAGAGAAAAGTGGTGAGATAGATAGATAGATAGATAGATAGATAGATAGATAGATAGATAGATAATTTCAGAATGCTGTTGTTGTTGTTGTGATGAGAGGATAACTCAACTGGTAGAGCCTGAGGCTCTTAATCTCATGTGTCCAAACCCTTTGTTGGGCAAAAGATTCTTGCATTGCAGGGGGTTGGACTAGATGATCCTTGTTGTCCCTTCCAACTCTACAGTTCTATGATTCTATGATGGGATACAGCAAGATGTCTATAGCCCTGTCCTACTGAACACCTGGGAGGGGGAATGTCCAGATCTCCAGATGTTGCTAGACAACAATTCCCATCACCCCCAGCCATTGCCCATGCCAGAGAGCTACAGGTTCCCCATAACATCTAGATGACATCAATTCTTCAGCCCTGGCCTATGCTCTGAAAGATAACACCTCTTTGGGCCCAGGGTGGGGGAGCAAGAACACTCTTCCTTTGCCCTAAGTTATCTTAGTTGAAGAATGGAAGTGGAGTTGCTTCATCCTTCTAATGCAGAGTTTCCCAAACTTGGCTCTCCAACAATTTTTGGATTACAACTCCCACCATCCTTAGCTAGCATGGGATGGTGGGAATTGTAGTCCAAAAGCAGCTGGAGACCCAAGTTTGAGAAACACTGTTCTAATGGAAAGGTAGGCAACACAATGCACTCCAGATGTTGATGGACTCTCAATTCCCACCAGCTGCAGACAGCTTAGCCAGTGATGGAACTTGTAGTTCAACAACTTCAGGACAGGCAGCATTGGCTACTCTGGTTCTGATGGCAGCCACAAGGAGGGATCCCAGAAACAGGTCACATTCACAACATAAATTTAAAGCAGGTGCTGAGAATTGTTAGAAAACCTCTATTCAACTCACAGAGCAAAAATTTCTAGAGTTCCCTTTGAAGAGGGATTGTTAAGCCTCTCTGGGAAGTGCAGCTCTGTAAGAGGAACAGGAGTCTCCTAATAACTCTCAGTGCCCTTAAAAAAAACCACAGCTCCCAAAATTCTTTTTTTTTGGGGGGGGGGGGAGCCATGACAGTTTGAAGTGGTGCCATAGTGCTTTCAACTCATAGTGTGGATGTGGCCACCATCTTTCCCCAGATGTTTGATTCTGGGTGGGTGGGTGGTAGAAAAACGTAATTGCAATGTGGCAGGATGTTCCAGCTGCCTTACCAAGTGGTCACACGACCACTAGACCCACCTTCATTCCACTTCCGTTGTCAACGTTTCCTGTCAAATGTAGGCCAATGTCATGGAAGTCTACTTTCACTGAAAAGACTCCTTTAGCTGCCTTCACAATCCATGACATAAAATAGGGCCAGGGCACTTTCTTTGCCAGGGACACCTAGCCTTTGGTGATAGATGGGGAGCTCAGGGTTTCCCCCAGGTGTGTTTTTGTACTGCAAAAAAAATATTGTCTGTTTTGGGAAATGAACATGTTGCCACCTCAAAACCAATAAAATTTCTGTTTGTTTGTTTTTGACCTGCTTGACCCCTTTCCTCTTCACAGAGCTACAATTATCAGAGTGGTTTAACAATCAGAATTGTACCTCTGGTAAACCCTGCTACTCAAAAGTAAGCACTGTTTAGTGCAAAGAAACTACCTCCCAGGTAAATCCACCCAGAAAGGAGAGAAAGTTGCAACTGGAAATGAACAGCAGTGACGACAACAACAAAAGAAAGGAGGAAAGGAAGGTTGAGGTTTAGTGGGTTGGAAGGGTTGCAGATAGGTTGGGAGACAGGGGAAAGTGGGCTAACCACAAAACCAAGATTTGGCAAATACAAGCTGGCAGGCAAGTTACCATGTAATCAGACCTGTGTTATTGCCTGTTAGTAGGAAGCTGGATTTTTGCCTTCCCGAAAACCAGCATATCAGCCAGTTTATAGAAATGTCATGTGGTTCATCCACACACAAAATATATTAAAAACAAGGCAGCTTTTGAGTTGGTGTGGATAAGACGTCGGATTGGAAATAGTTCCCCCGGCACGGAAAGTTTTGACAAGCAACTTGCAAGAGACATCGCTGTGCTGTGCATTCAAGACTTTTCGCCCTTAGAAGACAGCCTCAGTTTATGCCATTGTTGGGTTTTTAGTTTGCAGCATTCCTAACAAGCAGATCCAAAGAACTCACCCACTTCCTGCTGCCTGATTTCTCTCTGTTTGACTCAGCTGCAGGCCTGGCACAGCCCAACCATGAAGTGGAGTGAAGGAGCTCCCAAGGTGATGCACCCCACCTGCCTCACCACCGACCTTCTGCCACCAGCATCTGTGCTGATTTCTGGCAAGATCTCACCAAGGTCTCGCAAGATGAGATTTCACTGAGATCTTGCCGGAAATTGATGCCAGTGCTGCCAGGGGGGGCATCATGGTTGATGCAGTGGCAGGGTGAGGTGGCACTTTCTGTGAAACGGGATATGCCACCCCTGCTTCAGGCAGTCAAACCCCCCCCCCAGATGTTGGGGTAGTGGAGGGCTGGGCTGCTTTTGCAAAATCAAGGCAGCTGACTTTTGAGATGAAAAACCTCAGCTGGATTTGCGTGTGATAGCAACAAGGTCAAATCGCAAATGCTTGGTGATTCAGAAGTGTTGTGAGGTACTTTAAAAAGGCCCATAACACAAACTGGCATGAAATTTGAATGCATTAATTAATATGTATACATGCCTCTGGACACACCCTGTAACCAAAGTGAAAGAAATACAATTATGGTGTTTTTTAAAGGAGCAGAAAAGGAGGAGATTGGGGTTGAGACTAGAGGCTTTGGCTCCCTAACCACGGAGGCTCTTGGGCTTGCTGATCAGGTTGGCGGTTCAAACCCCTACGATTGGGTGAGCTCCCGTTGCTCTGTCCCAGCTCCTGCCAACCTAGCAGTTCAAAAGCACGCCAGTGCAAGTAGATAAATAGGTACCGCTCCGGCGGGAATGTAAACAGCATTTCTGTGCGCTGCTCTGGTTTGCCAGAAGCGGCTTAGTCATGCTGGCCACATGACCCGGAAAGCTGTCTGTGGACAAATGCCGGCTCCCATGGCCTGAAATTGAGTTGAGCGCCGCAACCCCAGAGTCGCCTTTGACTGGACTTAACCATCCAGGGGTCCTTTACCTCACTTTACCTTTTACAATCTCACAATCCCCTGGGGTGATTATCCACATCAAAGGGGGTGGGAACCAGTAGCAGAGGGCTTGGCTTGCCAACTTAGGTCAAAATAGGCCCAGTACCCTGCCTCTAACAGTGGACAGCTAGTTATCTTCAAGGTGCTCAGAAGCAGGTCAGACAGGGACAGCCATTGCTGTTTGTCCTCAACACATAGCATCCTAAGGTAAACTGCCTCTGAGGTTTCTTTCATAAGAACCACCACAGAGGCTCACTAATACACCAATCCCCTCTGCATCGTAGAAGCTGCCTGCATAGCTTCTCTACTCTCAAGGCCTCCCATTTATAACTCTGTGCAATTACTGGCAGACTTAAAAATGCTTCTCATGGTAGTAGCCCTGAGAGATAACTTAAAGGGCCAAATAGGAAAATGAAATTGCACATTGTGAGCCGGTTAAAAAGAAATGGAAGGGAGGCAGCTGTGCTCTTTGGATTCACCTTCTTTTTAGGGAGGGTCCCCACATGGGCTGCTAGAAGGATACTGACAAGCTGGAACGTGTCCAGAAGAGGGCAACCAAAATGGTCAAAGGCCTGGAAACGATGCCTTATGAGGAATGGCTTAGGGAGCTGGGTATGTTTAGCCTGGAGAAGAGAAGGTTAAGGGGTGATATGATAGCCATGTTCAAATATATCAAAGGATGTCATCTAGAGGAGGGAGAAAGGTTTTCTGCTGCTCCAGAGAAGCGGACACGGGGCAATGGATTCAAACTACAAGAAAGAAGATTCCTCCTTAACATTAGGAAGAACTTCCTGACAGTGAGAGCTGTTCGGCAGTGGAATTTGCTACCAAGGAGTGTGGTAGAGTCTCCTTCTTTGGAGGTCTTTAAGAAGAGGCTTATCAGCCATCTGTCAGGAATGCTTTGATGGTGTTTCCTGCTTGGCAGGGGGTTGGACTGGATGGCCCTTGGGGTCTCTTCCAACTCTAGGATTCTATGATTCTAGAGAATCTTCATCATCAGTGCACAAAATGTTTTTGATGCTTAGTGCTGGGTTATGCTGCCCTCTATGGGCTGGTTTTCAAGAAACACCCAGCTTCCACTCAACACACACAGTCCCCTGTCAGAGTGCATGATGCCTTCCTGTCACTTAGCTCAGCAACCTTGACAAGGGGAAAAGAGAAGCGAAAAAAGTTCAAACTGTTCAGCTGCCTCCTTGTTCTTGTCGTCTCCGTTCTCAGCAAATGCATCCTCCTCGTAGTTTGCCTGTGGTGCTTTCAACCTTTTCCATTTGCTGCCTTCCCTTTCGCAGCCACAAACTGCCCCTGAAGCTCATTAACCTAGCTTTGAAAGAGATTCAAACGCAAAGTATCTTTGTAACTCTCTCACAATCTCACAGTCTTAGGCGCTATCACACCACACCCTAGGGCCAGGTAATTCCTCTCTGAATTCCCCTTCTCCCTTTCCAGGTGTATGCGATCCCCCTTCCTGACTAGATTGTAGAGTCTCACAGAAGTTTGCTTAAATCCTCTTTAAGCCTCACACTTCACACAATGCGTCACCCTTAAATCCTTCTTGTACCTTGGCACTTCTTGCCAACACTTTAGATCTTTGATCTCAATGTGACCACCACTTTAAGACTATCTTTCGTCCCGACGCTGCCACCACTTTAAGACTATCTTTCGTCCCGACGCTGCCACCACTTTAAGACTGGCAGCGTCGGGATGAAAGATAGTCATAAAGTGGTGGTCACGTTGAGATCAAAGATCTAAAGTGTTGGCAAGACGTGCCAAGGTACAAGAAAGATTTAAGGGTGACGCATTGTGTGAAGTGTGAGGCTTAAAGAGGATTTAAGCAAACTTCTGTGAGACTCTACAATCTAGTCAGGAAGGGGATCGCATACACCTGGAAAGGGAGAAGGGGAATTCAGAGAGGAATTACCTGGCCCTAGGGTGTGGTGTGATAGCGCCTAAGACTGTGAGATTGTGAGAGAGTTACAAAGATACTTTGCGTTTGAAACTATTTCAGGCAGAAAGGTTTATAGTGAGAGGTCGGAAAAGTACGCTGGACAAAGTGCACTGAGGTAACTTTAGGCGTGACTTTGGACCTAAGCTGTGGAAACTAAGCCTGGAGAAATAGTTTAACTGAAACATCCTTGATTTAAGTACAGAAATTATACCACCAAATAAATAGAAAATGCCACCTAGAAAGACTAAAGCAGCTCTTAGGGACTCACAAGTAGAAAGCTCTGAAGAAGAAAATGGGGTTTCCCAGATCGAGGAAACCAGTACTGAAACAGTTAACAAAACTCCTGCTGAGGGGACTAGTTTCAAAGCCTCAGAGGAATTTGAGAAATGGAAATTTGAGAAGGAATATAATTTGAAAATCGAACTAGCAAAGCTAGATTTTGAAAGAGAAAGGGAGGCAATGGCACTGAAAGAGAGAGAATTAAGATTACAAGCTGAAGCAAAAGAGAAAGAAATGACCTTAAATATTGAGAGAGAAAGAGAACGGGAGGAAAGAGAATATTTATTAGAAATGAAAAGACTTGAATTATCAGCTGTAGATAATAGAAACAACAACAATAGTTCCACACAAAATCCTAGCAGGGTGGATTTAAAAAGATTCCCTGACTTCAAAGATAAAGACGATCCTGAAGCGTTTATCATTTCTTTTGAGAGGGCTTGCGAAGATTTTGAAGTAAAAGATGAGGAGAAAATGCAAATACTGAGAGCTCGTATTAGTGGAACATTAACAGAGATTTATTCTCAAATGCCATCTGATCAATCTAAAGATTTTGAAGCATTTAAACAGTTGGTTTATGTCAGATTCGGAATTACTGCAGAACAACTGAGACAAAAGTTTAGAACAATAAAAAAAGTGCGTGAGGAAACATTTGCTCAACTAGGAGCTAAAACTACAAATTATTTAAACAAGTGGCTAGAACAGGAGGGTGCTGATTCTGTGGCGAAAATAAAAGAGGTGTTCGCATTAGAACAATTTTATGACACGATTAATACCCATCTGAAGTATTTAATTAAAGAAAGACGACCTAAAACCATCCGGGAAGCTGCTAATCTGGCAGATGAAATAAATGAAATCCGAGAACACGCTTATGATGCCCCAAAATATAAGGACAAACAGTGGGAAACAAATAAGTTTAAGAGAATGCAACAGCCCACAAAATTTACCACAGAAACTGCCAAGCAAATTTTTCCCGCCAATGCAAATGTTCCCCATAACACGACTATGACAACGGGGGGGACTGAGGGAAAAGTAAATAAATATAGTGAGGGTAAAAGGCCTGAATTAATCTGCTGGCAATGTGGGAGAAAAGGCCATCGACAGGTGGACTGTAGAACTGAACTCAGAACTAGGAGTGCAAATACTATCCCTCAGAAGCAGACATATTGTGTCCAAACTGTGGAGACAGAGCCAACTGCCAACATGGTTGCCACGGCAACCGAGGCCCAGTCTAGAGAACAGGCTGATGAGTTACCAGTGGCCCAAGTTGTGAGGTGCTATATAATTCAACAAGATGACATGCTATTACACAAAACAGGAGAAGAAATTTGGGTGAATGGTAAACAATATAAAGGCTTAAAAGACACAGGGTCTCAGATTAGTATTGTACATCCTGATTTGTTAAAGCCAGAAGACTTTATTAAGGGCAAAACAATCAGTTTAAAAGGAATATCAAAACAGCCAGAAATATTGCCAGTCGCATTAGTTAATCTGACATATAAACAATGGTCTGGAAAATGGCAAGTAGCAGTTTCACCAGAAATCCCAGCTCCAATGTTAATCGGGTGGGATCTCCTTGACCATGTACAGAGTGCATTTGTAATAACTAGGGCACCAAAACTGCGACAGTTACCTCAGGAGGAAAGGCCTGATACAATTGTTGAACTGACACAAGATACAAGTATAATGCCAGTTACAAATAGTCAAGCAGCTAGTTTTGCAGCCAAGCAGAAACTAGATACAGATTTACAGAAATATTTTCAAGCCACAGCCTTGAATACAGTATTAACCCCTGAAAGCCCGGAGCGGTTTATAGTCAACAATGGGTTGCTATACAGAGAGATTCTTTTAAAGCCTAATAGAGGGGGTAATGAGATCCACAGGCAACTGATAGTACCTACTGAATTTAGAACCAAAATAATACAACATGCACATGGCAGTATCTTTGGAGGTCACTTGGGAATCACCAGAACCAAACAAAGGGTATCCCAAAATTTCTTTTGGCCTGGGATGGGCAAGCAAATAACGTTACGAAACATAGAGACTGAAACAGTGGCTTCAGCTCTAATAAGCTATATGTGTCGGCTAGGGTTTGCAGAACAGATCGTGACAGACCTTGGAGCCTCATTTACCTCTAAACTGATGCAGCGTTTGTGGGAGAGGTGTGGGATAAAACAGATCACCAGTACCCTTGACCACCCACAGACCAATGGCCTTGTATCGCGATTTAATGTAGTTGATTACCTTTTTAAATTGCAAAACACTCTCAAACGATCACTAGAACTGACAGGAGAACATTGCAAGGTTGCTCAACACAAACAGAAAGTTTGGTATGACAAAAAGGCACGTGTGAGATCTTTTGAGCCAGGACAAGACATTTTATTAATCAGACCAGTAAACAGTGACAAGTTACAACTGACATGGGAAGGTCCTTGTAAGATCATTTCAAAAATGAATGATATAAACGATATAATTCAGCATGGTGAAGGGAGGCGGGTCATGCATAAGAATATGATAAACCCAACCCAGTCACTAAACCATGAACCCAATCTAGACTACAGTAGTCACGTTGTTGAAAAAGCCTGTGATATTGGTAAAGGAGTGTCTACCTGCAATATGACCAGTGACCTATCTGTGAGATCAGTTAGAACAAATAGTCATAGTTACGATAAACCATTCATCAGTTGGAAAGATAGAAAGAAAGACGTACTGGAAGTTATAGCTGGCATGGGGTCCCATCAACTTTCTATGAAAGTGAAAGTGTTTCCTACACTAGAGATTGTGTGGTGGGAGGATGGGTACCCTGCTGCTCATGCAACACAAATAAATGTCCAAAATGAATGTGGTTACACAGCATTAACAGGACTACCACGTCAAAGGCATACAAAAGTAATCTTAAAATTGCTCGAAGTGGGAACTAATAAATCACTACAGACCAAAGATGAACTGACAACAAGGGAGATTGCTATGAGCAATAAGCAATCAGAGCTTGTTAGCCTACTTTCATTAAGAGATCACGCTTGCCTAGAAAGCTTCAGCAAGCTGAATAAAACAGAGGATATCCACAAACTTCTGCAAATAGTTCCCAGTGCATTTAAAAGCCAGACAACCAGTGTTTATGCAGCTTATGATGACCTGGAGATGTGTGTACAAGTCCGCGAGCTTAAACATTTAACAGAGATCCTGAAGGAGGGAGAGGTTGAACTAAGAGAGCTTTTGACCCTGAGAAACAAGGACTCTACCCAGCTTGGGATCCACAATCGTTACAGACGCCTCGAGTGCAGAGATCGGAATGGGACTGTGTCATCTGGCCGGGGAAGACAGCTTACATCCCATCGCGTATGGCAGAGAAAAGACTGGTGCCCCGAGAAAGATACTTCTTGCGACGGTTAAGGACGATAAGGAGCGTGAAAGGATCCTAAACATCAGCGCAGACGCCTTATAAAGAAGACCCAAAGACAAAGGTTAATGGACAGTTACGGTTTTTCCTGCAATAAAGACCTTATGCTGCATGAACTATTGTATATAATGTTCACAACTATATGTACTTTTACTGAAGATGTAATATTATGCCATAGTTAGGTAATGTAGGTAAGAGTTATAAAATGTTTGTTTAATAAATGTCTATAGTGATGTTTAAAAAATGTTGTTTGTATCAGAGGGATACTTTGGCTAGTAACTCCTCTGATACAAACCTAAAAAGGAGGGAGGTATGTGGAGAACTAGCCTGATGCCAGGTAGGGGTTAAATGTTCTGACAGTTAGAACCCTCAGGGGCGGGCTTAGCCTGGGTATAAAACACCCCTCCCAGTGGGCAGTAAGTCAGAGTTGAAGTAGGAGTTGAAGTGTGGGCAGGAGGAGTTGAAGTTAAGTGCGGGGAGTTGAAGTGTGAGTCAAGAGATAGAGCTGGGAGTTTAAAGTCTTAGGTGGATGTTAGCAGAGAGGATAAAGAGATTGTGAAGCGCATTGTTATTAATATTTAGTTTACTATTAGAGGTATTAGGCCGGTAACATCTAGAGGTATTAGGCCGGTATAGGACAACTGTTTTAAGCTTATTGAACAACCTTTTATTTATCAGCAACCACAAGCTTTGTACGCAATAAACATCTTTTTAGTTCACAATATCCTCGTCTGTGGTGAATGAAGTAAGCAGGATCCAGCTAGTAGTCTGAAGGGCTGCTGCTGGGAACTGTTTGTCGTTGGTGCAGCACTCATAGACCGTAAAACGTCCGGGGGTGGGCTGTACAGGGCGAAGGGCCCGCGACATTAAAGTGGTGGCAGCGTCGGGACGAAAGATTGTCATAAAGTGGTGGTCACATTGAGATCAAAGATCTAAAGTGTTGGCAAGAAGTGCCAAGGTACAAGAAGGACTTAAGGGTGACGCATTGTGTGAAGTGTGAGGCTTAAAGAGGATTTAAGCAAACTTCAGTGAGACTCTACAATCTAGTCAGGAAGGGGATCGCATACACCTGGAAAGGGAGAAGGGGAATTCAGAGAGGAATTACCTGGCCCTAGGGTGTGGTGTGATAGCGCCTGAGACTGTGAGATTGTGAGAGAATTACAAAGATACTTTGCGTTTGAAACTATTTCAGGCAGAAAGGTTTATAGTGAGAGGTCGGAAAAGTACGCTGGACAAAGTGCACTGAGGTAACTTTAGGCGTGACTTTGGACCTAAACTGTGGAAACTAAGCCTGGAGAAATAGTTTAACTGAAACATCCTTAATTTAAGTACAGAAATTATACCACCAAATAAATAGAAAATGCCACCTAGAAAGACTAAAACAGCTCTTAGGGACTCACAAGTAGAAAGCTCTGAAGAAGAAAATGGGGTTTCCCAGATGGAAGAAACCAGTACTGAAACAGTTAACAAAAATCCTGCTGAGGGGACTAGTTTCAAAGCCTCAGAGGAATTTGAGAAATGGAAATTTGAGAAGGAATATAATTTGAAAATCGAACTAGCAAAGCTAGATTTTGAAAGAGAAAGGGAGGCAATGGCACTGAAAGAGAGAGAATTAAGATTACAAGCTGAAGCAAAAGAGAAAGAAATGACCTTAAATATTGAGAGAGAAAGAGAACGGGAGGAAAGAGAATATTCATTAGAAATGAAAAGACTTGAATTATCAGCTGTAGATAATAGAAACAACAACAATAGTTCCACACAAAATCCTAGCAGGGTGGATTTAAAAAGATTCCCTGACTTCAAAGATAAAGACGATCCTGAAGCGTTTATCATTTCTTTTGAGAGGGCTTGCGAAGATTTTGAAGTAAAAGATGAGGAGAAAATGCAAATACTGAGAGCTCGTATTAGTGGAACATTAACAGAGATTTATTCTCAAATGCCATCTGATCAATCTAAAGATTTTGAAGCATTTAAACAGTTGGTTTATGTCAGATTCGGAATTACTGCAGAACAACTGAGACAAAAGTTTAGAACAATAAAAAAAGTGCGTGAGGAAACATTTGCTCAACTAGGAGCTAAAACTACAAATTATTTAAACAAGTGGCTAGAACAGGAGGGTGCTGATTCTGTGGCGAAAATAAAAGAGGTGTTCGCATTAGAACAATTTTATGACACGATTAATACCCATCTGAAGTATTTAATTAAAGAAAGACGACCTAAAACCATCCGGGAAGCTGCTAATCTGGCAGATGAAATAAATGAAATCCGAGAACACGCTTATGATGCCCCAAAATATAAGGACAAACAGTGGGAAACAAATAAGTTTAAGAGAATGCAACAGCCCACAAAATTTACCACAGAAACTGCCAAGCAAATTTTTCCCGCCAATGCAAATGTTCCCCATAACACGACTATGACAACGGGGGGGACTGAGGGAAAAGTAAATAAATATAGTGAGGGTAAAAGGCCTGAATTAATCTGCTGGCAATGTGGGAGAAAAGGCCATCGACAGGTGGACTGTAGAACTGAACTCAGAACTAGGAGTGCAAATACTATCCCTCAGAAGCAGACATATTGTGTCCAAACTGTGGAGACAGAGCCAACTGCCAACATGGTTGCCACGGCAACCGAGGCCCAGTCTAGAGAACAGGCTGATGAGTTACCAGTGGCCCAAGTTGTGAGGTGCTATATAATTCAACAAGATGACATGCTATTACACAAAACAGGAGAAGAAATTTGGGTGAATGGTAAACAATATAAAGGCTTAAAAGACACAGGGTCTCAGATTAGTATTGTACATCCTGATTTGTTAAAGCCAGAAGACTTTATTAAGGGCAAAACAATCAGTTTAAAAGGAATATCAAAACAGCCAGAAATATTGCCAGTCGCATTAGTTAATCTGACATATAAACAATGGTCTGGAAAATGGCAAGTAGCAGTTTCACCAGAAATCCCAGCTCCAATGTTAATCGGGTGGGATCTCCTTGACCATGTACAGAGTGCATTTGTAATAACTAGGGCACCAAAACTGCGACAGTTACCTCAGGAGGAAAGGCCTGATACAATTGTTGAACTGACACAAGATACAAGTATAATGCCAGTTACAAATAGTCAAGCAGCTAGTTTTGCAGCCAAGCAGAAACTAGATACAGATTTACAGAAATATTTTCAAGCCACAGCCTTGAATACAGTATTAACCCCTGAAAGCCCGGAGCGGTTTATAGTCAACAATGGGTTGCTATACAGAGAGATTCTTTTAAAGCCTAATAGAGGGGGTAATGAGATCCACAGGCAACTGATAGTACCTACTGAATTTAGAACCAAAATAATACAACATGCACATGGCAGTATCTTTGGAGGTCACTTGGGAATCACCAGAACCAAACAAAGGGTATCCCAAAATTTCTTTTGGCCTGGGATGGGCAAGCAAATAACGTTACGAAACATAGAGACTGAAACAGTGGCTTCAGCTCTAATAAGCTATATGTGTCGGCTAGGGTTTGCAGAACAGATCGTGACAGACCTTGGAGCCTCATTTACCTCTAAACTGATGCAGCGTTTGTGGGAGAGGTGTGGGATAAAACAGATCACCAGTACCCTTGACCACCCACAGACCAATGGCCTTGTATCGCGATTTAATGTAGTTGATTACCTTTTTAAATTGCAAAACACTCTCAAACGATCACTAGAACTGACAGGAGAACATTGCAAGGTTGCTCAACACAAACAGAAAGTTTGGTATGACAAAAAGGCACGTGTGAGATCTTTTGAGCCAGGACAAGACATTTTATTAATCAGACCAGTAAACAGTGACAAGTTACAACTGACATGGGAAGGTCCTTGTAAGATCATTTCAAAAATGAATGATATAAACGATATAATTCAGCATGGTGAAGGGAGGCGGGTCATGCATAAGAATATGATAAACCCAACCCAGTCACTAAACCATGAACCCAATCTAGACTACAGTAGTCACGTTGTTGAAAAAGCCTGTGATATTGGTAAAGGAGTGTCTACCTGCAATATGACCAGTGACCTATCTGTGAGATCAGTTAGAACAAATAGTCATAGTTACGATAAACCATTCATCAGTTGGAAAGATAGAAAGAAAGACGTACTGGAAGTTATAGCTGGCATGGGGTCCCATCAACTTTCTATGAAAGTGAAAGTGTTTCCTACACTAGAGATTGTGTGGTGGGAGGATGGGTACCCTGCTGCTCATGCAACACAAATAAATGTCCAAAATGAATGTGGTTACACAGCATTAACAGGACTACCACGTCAAAGGCATACAAAAGTAATCTTAAAATTGCTCGAAGTGGGAACTAATAAATCACTACAGACCAAAGATGAACTGACAACAAGGGAGATTGCTATGAGCAATAAGCAATCAGAGCTTGTTAGCCTACTTTCATTAAGAGATCACGCTTGCCTAGAAAGCTTCAGCAAGCTGAATAAAACAGAGGATATCCACAAACTTCTGCAAATAGTTCCCAGTGCATTTAAAAGCCAGACAACCAGTGTTTATGCAGCTTATGATGACCTGGAGATGTGTGTACAAGTCCGCGAGCTTAAACATTTAACAGAGATCCTGAAGGAGGGAGAGGTTGAACTAAGAGAGCTTTTGACCCTGAGAAACAAGGACTCTACCCAGCTTGGGATCCACAATCGTTACAGACGCCTCGAGTGCAGAGATCGGAATGGGACTGTGTCATCTGGCCGGGGAAGACAGCTTACATCCCATCGCGTATGGCAGAGAAAAGACTGGTGCCCCGAGAAAGATACTTCTTGCGACGGTTAAGGACGATAAGGAGCGTGAAAGGATCCTAAACATCAGCGCAGACGCCTTATAAAGAAGACCCAAAGACAAAGGTTAATGGACAGTTACGGTTTTTCCTGCAATAAAGACCTTATGCTGCATGAACTATTGTATATAATGTTCACAACTATATGTACTTTTACTGAAGATGTAATATTATGCCATAGTTAGGTAATGTAGGTAAGAGTTATAAAATGTTTGTTTAATAAATGTCTATAGTGATGTTTAAAAAATGTTGTTTGTATCAGAGGGATACTTTGGCTAGTAACTCCTCTGATACAAACCTAAAAAGGAGGGAGGTATGTGGAGAACTAGCCTGATGCCAGGTAGGGGTTAAATGTTCTGACAGTTAGAACCCTCAGGGGCGGGCTTAGCCTGGGTATAAAACACCCCTCCCAGTGGGCAGTAAGTCAGAGTTGAAGTAGGAGTTGAAGTGTGGGCAGGAGGAGTTGAAGTTAAGTGCGGGGAGTTGAAGTGTGAGTCAAGAGATAGAGCTGGGAGTTTAAAGTCTTAGGTGGATGTTAGCAGAGAGGATAAAGAGATTGTGAAGCGCATTGTTATTAATATTTAGTTTACTATTAGAGGTATTAGGCCGGTAACATCTAGAGGTATTAGGCCGGTATAGGACAACTGTTTTAAGCTTATTGAACAACCTTTTATTTATCAGCAACCACAAGCTTTGTACGCAATAAACATCTTTTTAGTTCACAATATCCTCGTCTGTGGTGAATGAAGTAAGCAGGATCCAGCTAGTAGTCTGAAGGGCTGCTGCTGGGAACTGTTTGTCGTTGGTGCAGCACTCATAGACCGTAAAACGTCCGGGGGTGGGCTGTACAGGGCGAAGGGCCCGCGACATTAAAGTGGTGGCAGCGTCGGGACGAAAGATTGTCATAAAGTGGTGGTCACATTGAGATCAAAGATCTAAAGTGTTGGCAAGAAGTGCCAAGGTACAAGAAGGACTTAAGGGTGACGCATTGTGTGAAGTGTGAGGCTTAAAGAGGATTTAAGCAAACTTCAGTGAGACTCTACAATCTAGTCAGGAAGGGGATCGCATACACCTGGAAAGGGAGAAGGGGAATTCAGAGAGGAATTACCTGGCCCTAGGGTGTGGTGTGATAGCGCCTGAGACTGTGAGATTGTGAGAGAATTACAAAGATACTTTGCGTTTGAAACTATTTCAGGCAGAAAGGTTTATAGTGAGAGGTCGGAAAAGTACGCTGGACAAAGTGCACTGAGGTAACTTTAGGCGTGACTTTGGACCTAAACTGTGGAAACTAAGCCTGGAGAAATAGTTTAACTGAAACATCCTTAATTTAAGTACAGAAATTATACCACCAAATAAATAGAAAATGCCACCTAGAAAGACTAAAACAGCTCTTAGGGACTCACAAGTAGAAAGCTCTGAAGAAGAAAATGGGGTTTCCCAGATGGAAGAAACCAGTACTGAAACAGTTAACAAAAATCCTGCTGAGGGGACTTCTATGCATAAGAAGCTGCTCTTGAAGATATTTTATTGAAGCGCAGTGTAAATCCCTCATATGAATAATAATAATAAAAAACAACTTGGGAGAACAAGGTTATCAAAAGTGGATACCATGCAGCGCCATTGCTCTTGCAAATTTGCAGCCATGCCTGGTGCATTTTGTGGCAGGGCAAGCTATTGCCATTCTTACAAAGTAAATGGCATTGGGAACAAGATCAGTAATGCATTCCCCTGCTTTGCATAGGGCTGCCCAGCTGTAATCCTGTTCCTCTACATTTCTCTGTTTGTTCGTTTCTTTTAGTTAAGTTTCTACACCACACCATCATAAAACAACTCTAAGCAGTTTACATTTCTCTCTAATAATTATAATTATCATTTTATTATGTGGACCCCGTGTATCAGACTGGGTTACCCCAGCCACTCTGGGCAGCTTCCAACAGATATAAGAACACAATAAAACATAAAACATAAGAAACCTCCTGGTCTGCTTTCAGATATCTTCTAAAAGGTAGTTGTTTGTTTCCTTGACATCTGATGGGAGGGTACCACTGCCAAAAAGGCCCTCTGCCTGGTTCCCTGTAACCTCACTTCTTACAGGGAGGGAACTGCCAGAAGGTCCTCGGAGCTGGACCTCAGTGTCCAGGCTGGATGATGGGAGTGATCATAGAATAGAATAGAATCATAGAATCCTAGAGTTGGAAGAGACCGCAAGGGCCATCCAGTCCAACCCCCTGCCAAGCAGGAAACACCATCAAAGCATTCATGACAGGTGGCTGTCAAGAGTGGAGACGCTCCTTCAGACATACAGGGCCGAGGCCATTTAGGGCTTTAAAGGTCAGCACCAACACTTTGAATTGTGCTCAGAAATGTATTGGGAGCCAGTGAAGATCCTTTAGGACCAGTGTTGTATGGTCCTGGCAGCCACTCCCAGTCACCAGTCTAGCTGCCGCATTCTGGATTAATGGTAGTTTTCGAATCACCTTCAAAGGTAGCCCCACGTAGAGCGCATGGCAGGCAGTAGTCCAAGCAGGAGATAACCAGGGCATGTACCACTCTCGCGAGACAGTTGGCAGGTAGGGTCTAAGCTTGCGTACCAGATGGAGCTGGTAGACAGCTGCCTTAGACCTGTGGCTCCATGGACAGTTGTGAGTCCAAAATGACTCCCGGGCTATGCCCCTGGTGCTTCAGGGGCACAATTGCCCCATTCAGGACAAGGGAGTCCCCCCCCCACCTGCCCCCCAGAGACAGTACTTAGACCACCATCTATCTCTGTCAAGTTCATTCTTTTTAAAATTATCTCTGGTATTTGAATAATTGTATAAATTGGAAAATAATTATTGTTATAATTTGGCTATTATTGGGGAAATAGTGGAAAACTAATAAAACATTATTATTATTATTATTATTATTATTATTATTATTATTATTATTATCATCATCATCATCCTATCTCTTCCTTGACCTTCAGCATCTTGCTTATATTGCCAAATGCTGTGGTCCAGCATAGGCAGAGGCTAGGGCAAAAACTGACTTTAAACCTACAGAACAGCAAAGCGGGGCTGGCCCTCCTCTTTGATAGAGTGTGCTTCACACACACACACACAATCAGCAGGAGCTAGCTGCTGGAGGAAAGAGCTGAGTGCTTGCCCCTTTCCTGCTGCCCCCAGGTATAATGGGGCATAACAGCAGCTCCCTTCATGCATTCGCCATGCAAAGGCTTCCCCACTTATACTAGGAAGTGGGGCCCTGCTGTACAGAAACCTATACAGATGAAATCTAAGCATGGAAAGCTGCATATATATTGGGGAAGCAGGTAGAGCATCTGCTTTGCATGTAGAAGGAGGTCCCAGGGTCAATCTCGCTTCGCTGGGTAGAAATGCCTACCTGAAACCACAGACAGCACCTGCCAGGCAGTATAGACAATACTGATCTATAATACTCATGGCCTAAATCAGTACTGTATAAGTCAGTAACTTATAGGCTTCCACATAAGTGGGAGTCCCAGAGCCTCACATAATCAGGAGTCAACATGACAGCAGTATGAATTAGTGCATGCACAGCTTTAGTCTAACCAATATGCAAGCAAATTAGATGCTTGAAAAATAAATTTAAAAACCTAAAACTTCAGTGTAATATTTTGTTGCCTATCGCACTAATATAGCCTCCTTTTCTAACTGAACTTACTTAAGACCAGCCTTGGCCAACCTGGTGCCCTCCACATGTTGGAGGCAACAACTGGCTGCGGGTGATTACAGCTCTAGCCCCAAACATCTGGAGGGCACCTGATTGCAAAGGCTGCCCATGGCAGTTCACAGGAAAACAGAAAGCTCCCAGACCACCCTAAAACAAAACAAAAAAACACAGGCAGAAAGAAAAGAAAATCCTCTGAACACATATCATTAATCAAACATTATACAAATGACAGCATTTAGATCAAAGATGATGTTGAATACTGTTCAGAAACAAGAACAAAAAGCAATTTGGGAAACACAAGTCCCTAAAGTGCAACGGGCCAGGCCTGTCTTATTGCCTCCTGAACAGCATCAAAAATGGAACTAAGCAGACTTTCTCCAGAGCTTCATCTGCAGCACACCCGTAAAGCACGGTCAGGCACATCCCAGACTTTGAAATTCCTTGAGATTCCCAAAACCTGAGAAGTAGGGGTGGGGGCCCACAGATGTCATGGGGACGGGCCCTGGTGATGTAATTAAACATCAGCATTAACCACAGTTTCAGGCATTCAAATAAAAACCACAAAGTGTAACAAACATCACTGGTGGGAAATTAACATATTAGCTAAAGTGGGTGTTACCAGGTCTCGCTGAAGTTAGGAGATCATTCCTTCTCACATGCTTAGGAAACCTGGGTAGGGAACATTTAATCTAGCCTACTGCCCAGAAAGGTTTAAGAGCTCTCGTGCCTGGCAGCTCACATACTGTGCAACTGTCCCATTTTAAAAAAGGACATCTCAGATTTACAGAAGCCACTCTGGCTTTTGATCACATTCCCAGGTGTCCTGTTTTGGCTCCTGTGCTCTGACCATGCCAGAATACAGGACCAAAAGATGCATGCTCTTGGGTTTCACATTCTGGCACAAGTCAGTTGACTTCCACCAGAGCATGGGACCAAAAGATGAGACCAAAAGATGCTTTCTCTGTGAATTATATCAGAGCTTAAAGAGTTAACAGCTCTGCTATGACGCTCTGGTCACTGGGCAGGGCTGTTCTTATATGGCAGATGGGAACCGTTACTGTCTGCCTGTGTGTGTTGTTTTAAGCCAGGAGAAAGCAATGACAGAAAGCTCCCTGGAAGTTTATTATTTTATTAATAAATGTTAACAGTTTGGAAGAAACTGTGTCAGCGTTTTATTGCTGAGAAATTTCCACACAGAGAAGCTGCTAAAACGCTGTGTTTAATGATTGTTGTGCAAGAAGAAACTCTGCTACGTTTTATAATCCAGTAAAAGAGAGACACAGAAGAAACGTGAGGGCACCTGTTGTTTCTCAAACACTGTGCCCAGTTGCCTGATAAGCAAAGTCACAAAGAAAAGTTTTTTAAAAAACAGGCATGGCCAAACTTGGCCCTCCAGCTGTTTTTGGACTACAACTCCCATCATCCCTAGCTAACAGGACCAGTGGTCAGAGATGGGCTAAGCAGATCTGGTCAGGGAAGGGGTAAGCAGACCTTGGGCTCTTCACTAAAGGCTGGGGGGGCCTTTGTTCCTGCTTAACTTCCTTGGGGATCATCTGGCTTCCTGCAAATGTCCCCCCCTCTCTAAAAATTGGAAACATTGCTGTTTCTTTTTTATAGCCACAAAGGTGAGTCACACTCATATTCACCCAAGGTTCACTGGGCTAAGAGCCTTCTGTGACAAATCCATCACCAATACCATCCCTTTTCATTGCCAGGGGTGACATTAAATATGTAAGTGGAAGATTGTAGGTCAGGAGCCAACTAATGCACACTCAGAATGGACCAACTGAAATGAGAGCAGACCTAAGTAAGTCATCACCGTTCTTTTCAATGAGTCTGCTCTGAGTATGGCTAACACTGAATGCCACTGTTATCTGAAGAAGTGTGCATGCACACAAAAGCTCATACCAAGAACAAACTTAGTTGGTCTCTAAGGTGCTACTGGAAGGAATTTATTTATTCTTTATTTTGTTTTTACTGAATGCCACCTGTTCGCTTTTCTAGTGAAATGTGTAGCAACGAGAAATGGGAGTCACTGGGGGCATTCCTGACTTGTGTGGGTGATGAGTAGACCTCTTCTAAGAATGAAGCAGGAACTGAGGCAGTCAGGGTAGGAAGAGCAGGCATCAATATTTAACGAGAAGTCACAGGGTGTGGTCCCCTCCATGTGATACTGCTGGACCATCCTGATTTAAGCAAGACATCCTGGAATTATGGAAGCCATGCCTGGCTTCTGCTTGGATCCCAGAATATCCCATTATTTGGTCTGGCGCTCTGACATGAGTCAACCAGCTTGGACCAGAGCGCCAGACCAAAAATACGAGCATCACATTTGGATCACCCAGATGCTGGAGAGTATGTTATATGCATGAACAAAGTCCCAAGGTCAATCTCTAGCATCTCCACATAGTGCTGGCAATGACTCCTTCTCAACCCTTGGAAAGCCACTGCCGGCCACTGCAATACTGAGCTAGCCTGACTCAGTATAAGCCAAGCTCCTCTGTTCCTAGTGTGCCAGACTCCCCACCCTTGTATGGAGTAATATAAAGTCACACGCTGGGTTAGCCCACTCCAACACAGGACTATAGAGTCAGACTTGAAGGGCCCTTGGTGCAGGGAATCCTGAACAAGTGCACCTTCAAGAAATGGCTGTCTGCTTACAGACCTGCAGTGTGGGAGAACCCACCCTACTTCATACGAACCCTCTGCCTTCTAGAAACGCAATTTTGCTGAGCTAGCTCAGTTGGCAGAGCATATGATTCTCAATCTCATGGGTTCAAGTCCCATGTTGGGCAAAAAAGATTTCTGCATTGCAGAGGATTGGGCTAAATGACCCTCATGGTCCCTTCCAACTCTGCAATTCTATGTATATCTCATCCTTCCTCTTATTCCCCAACACCAAAACCACTTTCTAAAAAAAAGTTGCAGAACTTTCTCCAGGGATTGAAGGGAGAAGTGTCCTGATAGCTTCACATGTGCTGGCCAACCATCACCACACACAGCTAAGTTTTGTGGCACTATTACATTTGGATGTGAAATATACTCGGAGTCAAGTGTGGATTTCATGCTCTTTATTCAGCTCATTGTAGCGAGGAATGCAGTTTCCCCAAAACGTCTGCTTTATATACACTATTTACCCAATGGGCCCCACGTGATTGGCTAATTCCTGTATGCCAATCGGGTTGCGGATTCACTTCCACCTGGAGCTGGATTGGGTGGCTCCTGCGGACCAATCAGACTGCTGCATTCTGGATCCTATTGTTCTAGGACCAATTAGACTGCTGCATTCTGGATCCTATTGTTCTAGGACCAATCAGACTGCTGCATTTTGCATCCTATTCAACTCAGTACATAACAGGATGTTTATGGCATTTCTGCCCTGTAGAAGGAAGGTTGCTTCCCAAGCTGTTCCCTTGCCAGACTCCTTTGGGGTACATGGCTTGTGGCAAAAGGAAGAGGTTGAACGCACACCATACATTTACAGTACTTCTAAAAGCACACTCACCAAGAATCCTGTAATTTGTTAAGGGTGCTAGGAATTGTATATCTGTGAGGGTAGGTATGGACTTTGGTAATCTTTTGTAGTATGGCACTCTGTGTGAGATCAAAATTTAGCACCCCTAAATGGATGTTTTCAATTTTGCACCCTCTTGTTTCAGTGTCCTGCATGGCGGAGCTGCCTGCACCACCCTAAATCCAGTGCTATGAGGGGTTAATTATAGTTCCCTGGGTTCTTTTTTGGGAGGTGGGGGTTGCTTTAAATATATGGTGTGTATACGGCCAAAGGAAGCAGATTTTATTGATGTTGTCACTGTTACTCTGGAGATCTAACTGGGAGAAGGTTCATGATAATATAATGACCATCAGCTTTAACCCAGAAAGAAAACCTCCAAGGCTGAACTTGCCTCTGAGTCACCTCAGGAGGGAGCGGCCTCTTCCATACTGCCTTGCTTCAGTCAACAGACTCAATTACTCCTGTGTTGCCTACCTAGCCAGAACTCCAAAGGCAGCACTGAGGCTGCCAGCATGTTTGCAAGGTTGTTTGGACACAGGCCTCTAGCCACACTGTGGAAAACAGGTGCTTTCCGTAGGAGCCATGGCACCAGAATGACACTGGCGAGGACAACCCCTTTGCCCCAAACGGAGGGCTCAGTGAAGAGCAGGCTGGCATCTCCTAGAACTTTTTCAGGTGGGTAAGAGCAGTTCTAAAGCTCTTTAGAATTTTTGTGTGTGTGAAAAGTAATGGAACAAGTGGAATATACATGGGGGAGGCAATGGCAGACAACCATTCTTGGAAAGGGATAATCTGCCCACCATGAGCCACGCAATGTTAACCTCAAGTCTCAATTACTGCAATGTGTGTGTGTGTGTGTGTGTGTGTGTGTGTGTGTGTGCGTGCACCAACCATCCTTCCCTGGTGCAGAAACTCCAGCTGGTACAATATGCTGCAGCTAAGCCGTTGATGGGGACAGACAATCAAGATCACACAATTCCAGTGCTCAAATGCTTGTGCTGACTGTTCCCACACTTCCAGGCCAGGTTCAGGCTCCTTGTATTACTTTATCAGGCCCATAGCAACTTGGTTCCAAGGCACTTCAGGGACCACCTAAGCCTGTCTATCCCTGCCCAGTCACTGGGATCCTTGGGGGAGTCACTGTGAATGGTCCCCCATGGCTCAGATGCACAGCTTCTATCAATCAGAAGCCCTGTGTTCAGTATTACGTGCCCAAATTAGTACAAGTCCCTCCCAGTTAAGTCCAGGCAGGCTCTCTACATGTTGAACAACCAGCATCTACTAAAGACTTTTTTTGTCATTCCAGCTAGCATTTGTTTAACTGAGGCATTGATTGATTGATTGATTGATTGATTGTATTGTACCTTTCCAAACCACTTGGGGACTATCATACCCTCTGATATTTCTCTGAAGAAAATAGGGACACCCCATTCCATAATGATAATTTTACTATTTATACCCCACACATCTGACTGGGTTGCCCAAGCCACTCTGGACAGCTTCCAACATAAATAAAAACGTAATACAACATTTAAAAACATTCCCTATAAAGGATTGTCTCCAGATGGCTCAGGGGTCAGATAACTCTGTAGCCTCCAATATTTATCTTAAGGAAAAGTGGGACATTCTGGGACCTAATCAAAAACTGGGACGGCTTCTCTAAATCAAGGATGTCCCTGGAAAACAGGGACACTTGTGGGGGTCTGGACTACTGGAGTTAAGTGATATAGAAATAGTTCAAATAATAATTCAAATAAATAAAATATCAGGAAAACAGTAAGCTGGAGGTACGGAAGCTTTTTCACCTAAGGGCCAGATTCCCTCAAGCGCAACCTTTTTTTTTCTTTCCAAAATCTGCTGTTACTGGGTGCCTAATAAATGGAAGGAATAAATAAGATGGTGGTTGGTCCAAGGTCACCAAACAATCTTCAGAGTTGAAGCAGGGACTTGAACTGCATCAAATTCTACTACCTGATCTGTCACCCAGCTCGGTCCTCCCTGTTTTAATACAGGTTCTAGTTATTAGAAAATCAAAGCAAAAAAACCTACAGCTCACCTCTGAATAATGGAAGACTTGAGAGGCATGCATATGATTTTTCTCTTTCTCTTGCAAAAGTCTTTCTATTTCCTTGCAGAAGGTAGGCTTCGGTAGAAATGAAGAAAGGTGATTTTAAATGAAATTTAAAATCTTCTTTTAAATAATCTATTTCTTGAAGTGTGTACACAGTGAAGCTGCAGCAGCATTGTTATAACTTCCTGGCTTAGCAATTTATTCTGGGTACTTTCTTCCCACAAACTATAAATCATTTAGAGACTCTTTTCATTGCATAGCTTGTTCTGGGAGCTGTGTGCTTTATTGATTTCAGTGAAGGAAATTACAGTACTAAAGGGAGACGAAACATTTGCCATTTCCATCTGGGCTGTGTTTTTCTTAAAGAAAATTGGGTGGCGGGGAAGGAGGGGTGAACCTCCCACCACCCTTTTGCCCTTTAACCAAAGTTTATGGGAAGAAAACGTCATCTCACCTTGAAAGGTACCTGTGGCTTTTCCACCACCTGCCTGCTGGAAAGGGGTGCTCCACGAATCCCATCCTATATGGCAATTATTTAGAGGGGTCAATCCTATCCATTGATTCAGTAGTGGGGGGGGGATCAAGGATCCTATTCAGGATGCAGTTGGAACCAACAACGGATGAACTTTGGCTCATATTTTTAAGGTCACAGAGCATTCAGAAATGAAAGACAACCAACCAAGTTTGACAAAAAGGTCCTGCTGTGGTTGGGACGGTTTAAAAAAGAAGAAGACATCCCATACCTCTTGTCGTAAGTAGCCACAGGGGTTCGCTAGTTATTTATTACAATATCATTAAAAGGAAAGGGCCCAGGGGTCAAGTGCAGCCTTCAGGGCTTCTCTATATCACCCTGCCTAGCATGATTATTAAGCTGCTGGCTCCCCCCCCAAAAAAAAAACATACCATGTCAAATTTAGAATGCATCAGAATTTTTCTTAAAAAAGAAACATCATTAACTAAAAGTGCTCATTCAAAAGTAAAAGGACACTGCACACCATTTTCTCAGGTGCCCCACTGAGAAGCCTGCAGGCAAGACCTCAGGGCAACTGCAGCACTCTCCCCACTTGGGATTCCCAGCAACTGGGATTCAGAGGCATCCTGCCAGATTTGTGAAACAAGGGGTGGTAGCAAGACCAGCAAAGTGAGAGTTAAGACCCCTGGCACATTTTGTTGTATCATTCCACCCATCTGCTGTCTCAGAAGCAACTTCCTGTCTCCAAGCAGAGAGAACTAAATCCCGACTCCTCTCTCACTTGCTTGCTCTTCATAATAACGCCTGCACAGCCATTATTTCCTATGTCACCCAAAATACATTTAATAGCAAGTGTGTGCTTTCTCTGGAACAGCTTCACCGGGGCTGTGTGTGATACAGGAAGTTCAGTGTGTGGGTGTTGATCATTGCCTCCGTCCAAAAATAAACCAAACCAAGTTGGAAGCATTTGTTTATCCATAACCACTTCCACTTGCTTGTGAGAGAAATTTTGCAAAGCAAATTACTGTAGCACTCAGCTGCTTCCATGACAAGGTACACAGAGGATCTCTGCAGCATTTTTATCATGGTTCATTTGTTATGTCATGGTGCTTGATAGCAACACACAGATGTTGGAGAGTGCGGGAAAGCCAAAATAAATTTGCAGTTGCCTCCTTCCAAAAAAAATATTCATATATTTATTTATAGTAATAAATAAATAAATATACATATATATTGCTATTCATACAAAACAGTGCTTTACACCAAGAAAACATAAGATCATATTCTAAAAAGTACAGAAAAAATAAAACCAGAGATCAATTAACTATTGTGGTAGCTCCAATATCATAGAATCATATATACCTGCAGCTGTGTCAGAAGATGGGAGGGGGAGGGGAGTGCAGTTTTGGAGGCCTGATTTCAAAACTTGTTGCCTGAAAGTTGATACGTGACAACAAGTGATACTTTGTACTTGGTGGCATTGTGTTGTGCTAATTGAAGAGAGGATATACTTTAGATCACAGGTGGCTCTCCAGCTTCACCATACATGATGAGCTCGAGGTCCTACCATCCCTGAGCGTTGGCCATGTTGGTTGGAGTCCAGAAACAACCAGGAGGTTACACCTGGAGCCTACAGCAGTCAATGACACTACAACACCATTGTTTTCTGGTTTTCCAGAGTTGAAGTCCTCAAGGCTGCTCAGAGCCAGCTGAGGATCCGAATCTGCTACATCATGATTGGATTGACTCTGCTAGGATGCATGGCAATGATCATCTCTGGTAAAATGGTAACGGAATTGACTTCATTTGTTTCTCAGACCAAAAAACACAATGTGCTTTAAACACACACACACATACACAGAGAGACGGGTTCACATATGGGTTCTAGCTTCTACACAGTGGTGGAGCTTCATGCTCTGGCACCGGGGGGGGGGGGGCAGAGAGCAGGTGGGAGCATGGCTGGCGTGTGTTGTGGGGGCATGGCCCTCAGCACAGGCGGGGGAGCAACCGCGATGATACCCCACCGGGATTGTGCTGCCAGGGGTGGTGCGCTCCACCCATCCCCTCTCTTCCTCCGTCAGTGCTTCTACATGCCTTGCTGTTTGTGTCTACTTGAGAGGAGGTTCCCTGCAAGGGATCACACATGTATAGGGCTACTGCCAGAGATGAACAGATCTGTCCATTCTGATTTCTCTTGGAGTAGAGCCACGCCTAACATTCAAAGCACATTTAATGTACATTTAAAGTACGGCACATGATTTACCACAAAGATTCATGGGAACAGCAGTTTGTTAAGACTCTTGTGAATTGTAGCTCTGTGAAGGCTAAACTACAGTTCCCAGGATTCTTGGAAAGAAGTAATAGGCTTTCAACAAGCGTTGGACATGTTTTTAATATATGGTGTGGATCTGCCCAAGTTTCTCATGTTTCTAATTTGAAATTGAGTTCTCTATATTTCTCCCAAAGTCCTCAAGAAAATTCACCAGCAAAAGTAAACCTAGTCAGACCATTATTTTTTTCTGATCAGCTGGCACTTGGGGGCTCAATGTCAATGTTTATTGTTATGGCAAGCAGCCAGCATACCGGGGGTGTGGAACTGCTGCTGGTGTCATAGGTGATGTCACAGCTAAAAATCAGCCGCTGTTTCTTTAATACAAAAGGAACTGAGTTAGCATGAGTCGGCCTACAATGAATTGGCAAAGCCTGCATGACTCATGCAACCTTTCACCTACATATGCCTGTATATATAGAGTGGTCATTGATTGTGTGAGTGTGGGTTGGTTAGATGGTAGAAAGTTGGCTGAGTTTGGTTTATGTATAAAGCTGTCGGTTGTGGTTGAAGAAGATTGTTTTAAGAATAAAAGCAGTAATACTCTGCAAAGATACTCTTTCTCAAGGACTCTTTTGTGCCAACTAGGGTCCAAGGACCAGGTGAAGGAGTCAAAGGAGGTCGGAACCTTTCCTTTATCAAACACTGACAGGTGATGCCTGCACTTGGGGGCTGCTCAAGAAACAGTCAGCTTTGTGGGGCCCTTGTGATCTTTACCCTGGTTCTCTGTTGTAGGGAATGTTACCAACCAGATGTTCTTTTTTTTGAAGGCTGTCAAAAGAGAAGACACACTGCTGAAGATGAACGCAGAGAAGAAAGCTAAGTGGAGAGCAGAAGGACAGGTGGAAAAGGAAGCAATGGCTGGAAAATCTGAGCAACCATGAAAGGGATAATCCCAAATGACGACCAGTGGTGCATACAGAGAGCACCATCAAGCCGATGCTCCTCTAAGACTCTATATACCGTACCTGATAGGAAAACAATCATTTCCTTTTTATTGTAACTGTAGAGAGCCTAATGAATCCAGAGGGCAACCAATCTCAAGACTTCAGTACTTAATTCTGCCCATAGACTGTGACCATTTAAAATACTTCTATCTTTCAGACCTGAGTTGGACAGTGGAGAACGTCTGGACTCAGCTGAGCATTTCTGATTAGAGGAGGACAACCACCACCTGTCTACACCATCCTTACTGAACCTGGTGCCATCCAGAGGCTGCTGGATTGCAGTGCTGGACACAATGGCTGGGGCTGGTGGAAGCTGGAAATCTAAACCATTGAGGAAGGCTGGCCTTTGCCAAACTGTTATATCCTCAACCCAACCCACAATCAAAATAGTTAATAAAATTCATTTCTGTATGAATAAAATGTTATTTATATACAAGAAATGGAACAGAGGGATCTTGTTTGAACAATTTAAATGGGGTGCCTGGATCAATTACTGTGTAAGCTTGAGGCAGGAAAACTTGTTTAACTCAAAGGCTCCCCTCCCCTCTTACATAACCTTCCAGGGTCCACTTACAAGTGGTGGGTGGGGCTACATGCAATAGGAGGTGGAGCAATAGATGTGACTCATGTTGGTTCAAGTGAAAAACAGAGATAAAAAGGGTAGAAAAAGACAACACATTTGGCAAGTTAAAAATAGTTTACTTTTGACCTCTCTAAAGGTCAGATTCATGCGCTTTTCCATACATCATTCAGGAAAAGTTGCACAGGCAGTAAAACTTGGCTTAGTTGCACTGGTGAAATTTCTTAAATCATTTGTATAGGAACTAAATAGCATTGAGCTGTTCTGGTAGACTGAAGGTTGAACAACAGGCTTTAGCCATTTCCTCTTAAGTTAAGGGAAAGTGACCTCACTAAGCCTGGCAGGGCAGCTTACCCTATGTTATTAACCCCTTCATGCATTAATAGACTTAAGGATGTTGGTTGTATGAAGCTGGTTATTGCATAAACCCCTTCTCTGGAAAATATAACAATTGCATGCACAAGTAATGAACCACCCAGAGTCCCATCTTGACTCAAAGATTCTTAAAACTGTCTCTTGGTAGTGGCTTGGTCAGAATATTGGCTGTCATTTCTTTGGTTTGACAATATGCCAAATCAACAAGTCCATTTTTTACGACCTCATGCACATAGTGGTCTTTCACCCCAATGTAACCATAGAGTTGGAAGGGACACTGAGGATTGTCCAGTTCAACCCCTTGTAATGCAGGAATATTCAGCTGTCCCTTACGGAGATCGAACCTGCAACCTTGGTGTTATTTGTGCTTTTATCTTGTGTTTTTATCTTGTGAACCACCCTGAGATCTTTTGGTGAAGGGCATAATAATAATAATAATAATAATAATAATAATAATAATAATAATAATAATGGCTGGAAACCTAAACAGGAGTGATCCTGCTAGGTGGTGAAATAGGATGCACAGCAACATATTGTTGTGGGTCTCATTTGTTTCGCCAAACAGACATTGCGGCTATATCTAACCATCTTCAGGAGCAGTGTTCAAACTAAGAAGCAGTAGGAGGATGAGAAGAAGAATGTTTTTGTAGTGATTTGTATGGCATGGATGCCTGAAAATAGAGCAGTGGTGATGAAGAACCACTGTTTCTGGAACCTAGTTAGGCCCACCAGGTCTCTCCTGCTTGTCCATCACCTGACATCACATGACATTAAGCGCAGGACAAGTATAGCTGCAACTGAGCGCACCACCCAATCCATGGGTGTAAATAGGGGCATCCTTTTGCAGCCATGGCTTTCCCTTTGGTGCAATTGGAATCTGGCCCATTGCCCCGTTGCACAGCTTTGGGAAGGGATCTGAGCTCCTGGTCATTTCCAAGCATGTCCTGTCTCTTTGGCACACTCCTGATTCCTTTGTAGGCATATGCTTTGTCTTTTCCTGCTTGGGATGCCAGGAGATTGATTGGTGGGTGACTCTGTCCACCTACCAATGTGTCCCACTGAAGATTGGCCATTTTGGGATTCAACCTCTCATGTGAAAATTAGTTTCCCTCTCCTAAAGCAGAGGAATAATTATATGGGCAAATGGGGAGGCAGGGGAGAGAGAGAGATTTATAAATATACACCCATCCCAGTTTCTAAAGGGATTCTCTAATGTTAAAGAAACAAGAATGTTACAACAGGCGTTGCGCCTTTGATTCCAAAGTGGTGTGTCTAAGTGGATATTATTCAGGGGCGGTGATAATCAGTGTTAAGTCATTATACAAGCTGTTTAATTTGATGTTGCTCTATAAATGAATCTGTGTTTATTTGCATGCATATTTTGGTGAGAGGGAGATTAAAGGGAAAAAAGAGTTTCCAGCAACAACATAATGATGTTATGATGACACTAACGGGGGGGGGGGGGGAATGCAGCTGCCATTCAAAGCTTAACTGCTCAGTCATTTAAAAATAAACACTTTATAATACAGTTTAAGGAGGGAAAGGGCAATAAACTAAATGTACAAAATATGTCTAGCTGAAGTCATCAATCCCCCCAAAGGCTTGGATGAGCAATAATTTCCTACAAGGGATGAGTCATCATCATTTACATCGCCAAAAGAGTCTTGTACCCCTTACGCATATTTCAGTGGCACAGAATGTGGGACCTTCCAGATGCCAATGGACAACTCCTATCATCCCTGACCAATGGCCATGCTTGCTGGGGCTGATGGGAGATGGAGTTCCAACAATGCCAAGGACATACTACTGCTATGTGTGAACAGGCCACCTGTGCAGTTGTCAATTCATCATAACTCTTTTTTGTTTTGTTATTGTGCCTTTAGTAACAGCAAAGAGATCAACATGCTGCTACGTGTTGCACAGAGAAGCACAGCTTAATGCACAGGTGCAGGGGCTGATTTGGAAGCTGGCAACCCAAGGCACAAGCAGAATGCAAGTGGACCCACAGTGTCTAACTTAGTATCAGGGTATGCCCAGCACAGCCTGGGAATTTGTAGAAATGAAAAGGCATCCAAACATCAGTGAAAATGGCTGCCCCCACTTCAGGAACCCTTTTGCCAGGTCTACCCCCTGCTCTTAAAGAGCTATTATCTGCAGGACTGTCTTTACCAGGTGGCGCAAGTGGTTCGTTGCGCCAGGGCACCAAGCTCCTGAGGGCGCCTGGTTGGGAGTCTGGGGCTGAGTTGGAGTTGCCCGGGACTCCGGGGAAGAGCCAAGAGCCCAACAGCTCTCTGCTTATTTAGTTTGGGAGTGAGCGAGGCACAGGTGCTGAGGCGGCCAACTGGCTCTGCCCCCTGCACACCATTCGGTATAGGGCCGTTGAGACAGGCCCGCCCAGTGCGCACTACTCACAAGGCGCCCTGGAGGCCCTACAGAGCTTTCTGCCCCAGCTGGCCCTGCCCCTGGGCACCGGAAATGTGTGCAGTCCCAGGCGCCTGATCGCTTGCTCCTTCCTCCCCTTGAGGCTCCGCCCCCTGACTCTTGCAGCATTCGTGACTTGACAGAAGGACTTTCCCCCTGTCCCTGTGAGCCACTGGAGAATGAGAGAGAGAGAGAGAGAGAGGTGGGCACTCCTAGCTGGCTCCCAGTGGCTCAAAGGGGCAGGGAAACCTGGTATATACCAGCCCCACACGTCAGCCTTCAGGTGTTCTTGAGCTACAACTCCCATCATCCCTGACCACTGGTCCTGGTAGTTGGGACGATGGGAGTTGTAGTGCAGCAACATCTGTGGATTCAAGTTTGAGAAAGGCACACATCTGTATATGCACACAAACATATTCACAGTTCTCCTTTCTGCCCCTGTTTAAAAACATTCTTATTTAGACAAACCTACCCAGATGCTTAGAAAGTTGAGGTAATTTTAATCAGTTTTAGTATTATTACTTTTGTATGTTTAAAAGTAGGGTTGTAATTTTTTCTTGCTTTCACTGGCTTGTCTTTTGGACACCATTTTGTGTTGTTGTTTTTTACAATCAAGTGGTGTACACACAAACACACATATGTAGTATATTATTTCATCATATCATAGAATGGTAGAGTTGGGAGGAATCCTGAGGGTCATCTAGTCCAGCCTCCTGCAATGGGGGTATGTGTGTGGAGAGAGAGAGAGAGAGAGAGAGAGAGAGAGAGAGAGCATAGTATTTCATTATAGATGCCTATTGTTTTAACTATATAATTGTTAATTGGATTTGTGTTTTTGTTTTTGTTTTTTTTTAATTAAAAATTTATAAGATTTTCCAATTATAAGCACAAATCATTACATGGTTAAACTTTCCATACTCCCCCCTCTCCCACCAAGGGGAGCAAAATATTCAAACCCCTCTCTCACAGGAGCACATAACCTTATTCCACATTTAACCTCATATTGTACTAAAATCATTGCTTAAGCCCAACCCCTTTCCTGGGCCAGGTATTCATACATTCAACAAAATCATCTTTTATACTGACTTCCCTAAATCTCCCCCCTGTTGACTTCAAAATAATATATAATTTCCAGTTTTCCACACATCTTCCAGACCTAATTTAAACCGCATTTCTTTCCTCCTTAACACCTTTATAAACATTAATATTCCGTACTTAATTACTAACATTTTCTTTTCTTCCTCCGCTTCATTGTACTTCTGCACCTTCCTAATTCCTTAACCAAATTTTATCCCCTTCCCTCCTTTCGGCCTCAAAAATTTGGCTGATTTTTATTACTTGTCCAGTGTCCATATCCATTTGTCAAAACCATTTATAACTAAAATACTATATAATAAGTCCAGTCTTTTTAACCTACTCCAACCCTTTCAAAAGACCCAACCCACAAGTCAAAAATTTCTGGTTCTTGTTCCTGACCATCGTCTTGCAGCCTCGCCACACTCTCCCAATAGCATTGCGTAGCACTGGATAATTGCATTAAATCCTCTTCCTCCTGGATAGCGATTTCAATATTGTCCATTTCCTTTTGCCCAGAAAATTCCTTTGTTGTCTCTTCATTGATTTTTCCTTCTTCCTTTTGTATTGGCGTTAAATCCTCCAGACTGTCATCAGTCTCAGATTCTTTATTTAGTGAAGTCGCTTCTCCAACAGTCTGACCCCAGCGCTGCACTCCTTCAATTAGCTGCTGCATAAGTTCCAAAGTTGTTGTTTCTTTGAAACTCTGGTGACCATTTTCGCTTTGCCATGCTCAAGGTTGAACAACAACTTTCCAGTCAAAACAAACTTATTTCCTTTCAGCCTTCAGCGCCATTTTACTCAATTGTTGCCAAAATTTTCAGGACCCCAGAAAAAAGGGGTATATATTTCCCGAACCACTCAGTCAAAAGGAATCTTAGGTCCAAATTCCCTTCAACAGGAAAAATCAGTTACAAAAGTTTTCTTTGTTTCAAGCTTTTGACAGCAGCTTTGGATGTTCTGTAGCAGTTTCTCTTTCTGCATCAACCGTCAGGGAAACGACCTCCGTGTTTTTATTTCCCTTCCAAGCCGAATTGGTGGGAACTGGTGTCAGCTGGAGGAACTGAGGAGGAAAGGAGCCAGGAAGAGGGAGAGAAACCCACAAGAGAAGACAAGTTTGGAGAGGAGAGGGAGACTGATGTACAAGTCATCAGTGTTGGTGACTTGTGGGAGTCAGTTGGCAGTTCACCACACCTCAACTAGTGTGATGTATCAGCAGACTATGCAGAGCCCCAGCCAAGTCTTCTGAGATCTCTTGCTCCAAGAACAGCTTCTTCCAGAGTCCCCAGTTAAGGGGGAAACTCTTCTCCTGCACAGTTCCAATCTAGGCTCAGGGCTGAATCCAGGAGAACATTTTAAAATAGTAATAATAAATGCTTGTACATGTGTAGAGACAGCTTGTAGCTGTATTCATTGCATTTTTTGAAGCAGCCTCTGGCACAACCCCTTAGTCCCCCCCAAAACTGGGCTGTTGGGTGACCTTGGGCTGGTCACACTTCTTTGAAGTCCCTCAGCCCCACTCACCTCACAGAGTGTTTGTTGTGGGGGAGGAAGGGAAAGGAGAATGTTAGCCGCTTTGAGACTCCTTCGGGTAGTGAAAAGCGGGATATCAAATCCAAACTCCTCCTTTGAGCAGCAGCAGCAGCAGCATTGTTAAATATGCAACCAGGGTGCAGGGAGGGTTGAGATAGTCAGTGTCACCACAGTGTGGTAGGTGGTTTAAGTCTTTCCTCTTGATAAACACACACACATTAGCACTAGAGAGAAAAGCTTTCATGGGCAGCAATGGGAGCTTTTCTCTCTAATGCTCACAGAAGCTGATTCTTACCAAGATCATAGCTGGAGGGGGGAGCTTAACCCCACCCCACCTTACATGCTGCTGTGCCAATGGTCATCCCCTATCCCCTGTGCACTTGGTATTTTCTTTTTGAAAAAACCCGGAATGTGATGGCAAATCAGGCCGTTAACACAGCAGGTAAGGTAAAGGGACCTAGCCGCCGCCGCCCCGCTCGGGAAGACCCCCGCGAGCGGGCTTGAGCCGCCGCGGCCTCCAGTGGCAAGCGAGTCAGGAGGAGCGAGCGAGCGGCAGCGGCGCCACCTCCTCCCCGCGCAGCCCTCCCGCTCCCTCCCTCCCTCCTTTCCGCCAGGGGAGAAGCAGATCCCCGGCTCGGCCCCGGGCTTGTGGGGGGAAAGATCCCTCCCTGCGCAGACGGAGGGGGGTAATCTCGGGGGGAGGCGGAGGCCCAGGAGGAGCGCCCCCACCGCGCCGCCCCACGCCTCCTTCCCCCGCAGAGGCTGAGTCTGAAATCCCCGGGAAAGGAGCCCCGGCCGGGAAGGAGAGCTCGTAGCGTTTTAAATGAGTTATAACGCTGTGACACCAGATAGCACTCTAGAGTTTGATTCTTCGGCAACATGATTTCCCATTATGAGCTTTACAACGCATTTTCCTGAAACATTTTTTTTATGTGTCTAGATCCAGCCTGAAGCTCCTTATGCTTTCAGCATTTCTAAATGTTTGCCATTGGAGCTTGCAGACCGGCAACTCCAAGGTGTTCTTACCACGCTCCTTCTCTGGGGTGTCCACAGGAGCCAGTCCTTCATGGCAGACTCTACTTCTTTTACTTTTATCAGCTCCAGTCAGCACAAAGGAGGAGACTTCTTCTCAGTAGTTAAAAAGCTCTCCTTTTGTGCTGTGTGTTTGGCTCTAGTATGCTGGAAACCCTGCTGAGACCCACTGCAGAAATGGAAACAAGTCTTCAACCCCCTGTAACCCCGGACCACTACACCTCTAGTCCCAGCCAGCACAAACCTTCCACATCTGCCCCCCTGGACTATCAACCAATGTCTCCTGGCAAGGGACCCCAGGTCTGCTCATTCCTTACTGTGTTGCTACCTCTTTAGGGGCAAAATAGACAAAAAAATTACCCAAGCTCCCTCTCATCTGTGTGAAAATGGGTTATCCAAATGCCCTTCAAGGATGCCACTGGACCAAATGCTCCAAAATGCACCTTCTCTCATTCCTCTGGAAAACCCATGAGCTTCAAATTACTGTAGAAATCTCTTACCCTCTGGTGACTCTCAGCTTCGCTAGAAGCAGGAACAATCAGCAATGGGAAAGCTCTTGGCAATGACACAATGGTGCTAATAAATCAACATCTTAAAAGTCTCAATGACTGATATGAATGGCATTGCATAGCTGCCTGCTGATGGTCTGTTGGCTTTGGACTGCGTGTGAAATCTATTCCTTTTCTTTTTAATCATCATTTCACCTCTCCAGCTGCACTCTAGAAAATGAGCCTTTTTTGCCAATTAACCCAAGGGCTTGTTTTAGCTCCTGTGTACAGCTGTGGGCCCATTTCTTGTGGGTGCCCACATAATCTTGCCTTGCATTTTAATTTATTGTTTGCAAGGGCAGTCAATGTGGCATACTCAACTTTTGGGCTACAACCGTCCTAAGTCCCAGGCCAGAATGGCCAGTGGCTAGGCTGGCCCTGCCCACCTGCTACAATATATTCCTGCAGTTGGGAAAACTTGGAGCAAAGGGTTCTCCTTTGTGTGGTTTCCGTTATGCAACTCTTTGCTTCCAACACTTCCTTGCCACCCTGTCACTTCACATTTTCTTTTAAAGCTCCGACCTCTCCTCCCTTGGTCCATTTCTGCATTCACACGCAGGCACACTGAAATGTACTTGCAACAATGTCCTGGCTGCTACCGGTAATTTCAATCCTCCGAGGCACCCTTCAGACGCATTATCATGAAAGCACATGATTGCTAATTAGAAGAGACATTGATGAGAGCTGCACCTCTCCTTCGCTTGCTAGAGCGAGTATGTTATGAAATAGGATTCATTAAGAGTGTGCTTCCTTGGTAAGATGGGAGGAATCAAACCAGCTTAGGGGTGGACCCCTGACTTTAGGTGATTTTGTGTTATTTATTTCTGACTTCCCTACCCCCTCCCTGGTATGGTCCCAAAAGAAAAACCAACCCCATTACTATTACTATTAAATGTACTTCTATCATGCATTTCTCCTGTGCTTGGGTTCAAGACAGCTGGTGTCAGTTAAAAGCAACAAGAAAAAAACTACAAAGTAATAAAAACAAAAATCAAAACACATCAGGACACGTTTAGTACCAGCGATTCAAATGCAGTTTGACCAGTAGTCAGCACTTGGTATTCAAAGGCTTGCCTGAATAGGAAGATTTCAGCAGAAAGATAACAAGGAAGGAGCCAGCCGAAACCTCTCTTGGGAAGGAATTCTACAGCATGGGAGCAGCTGCAGAGAAGGTGCTTTCTCATGTCACCACTCAACCATGCCTCTAATGTTGATGGGACCGAGAGAAGGTGCTCACCCAAGGTTTCCAGCACCTGGGTAGGTTCATGTAAAGGAAACACAATCCTTCAGGTAGTTTGTGACCAAACCATACAGGGCTCTATTGGTCTTCAGTAACACTTTGAATTGTGGCCAGAAACGGTCTGTTTGCCAGTGAAGTTGATTTTATAAAGGCAGTAACATGCTCTCTATGACCAGTCGCATGTAGAACACACGACAGGAGCCCAGCTGGGGTGCACCTAAGGCATACACCCCCATCACCAGATGTGACATATTAAGGAACTGGTGCAGTTGGTAAATGAATTGTAATGATGGCTATGTTCTACATCGCTGGAGGCAATATGCTTCTGAACACCAGTTGCAGAGAATCACAAGTGAGGAGAGTGCTGTTGCACTCAGGTCCTGCTTGCAAGTTTCCCAAAGGAGGAATCTGGTTGGCCACTGTGAGAACAGGATGGTGAACTAGATAGGCTTTTGGCCTGATCCATCAGGGGTGTTGTCATGTCCTTAAACCTTTTGGTTTGCTCTAGCAGGATTTTTCCTGATAATACTGAGACAAAGCTTCTCATGTGAACGTTCAATTCAAAACTGAGGTATAAGGAAGAGTCCCCTTTGGCACTTCCTGTCCCACCTCTCTCCCCCCCCCCACATCCCTACTTGTTGTTTTGCTTCACATGCATACTGGGGAACTCCAAAGCTTGCCCACCACTTTCTGACATCTTACTAGGTCCCAATGAAGCTATTGCCCTAATAATGCCACCCCAAGACTTTGAGCTGTCATGGCTGCAAGCCTCAGGCCACTCACTCAGGAGGAGAACCTCTGGAGAAAAGGGAAGCGCTCCTGGATCCAGCCGAGTTGCCATCAGCATTCAATTTAGTATGAGTCTTCACAGTAAATAGAAGAGATGCCTGTTTGGGGCAAGAGTTGTCAGTGTAGCATCCCTGATGCCACAAATGCTTCCATTGTTCACAGCCTTCATGCTTGATGTTACTACCTTGGCAGCTGTTGCTGCATATATAAAGTTGGGGACAGTGAACTGACCTGATGCTCATCAGCGGCACTTTGCAGAAAATACTGGCAGAGTTTGCCAAAGCAGCTAAAGGTGTCAGGAGCAGCCTGCCTCCTGAGATCAAGGTAAGCCACATCTGTGAGTGTATTGCTTGCCCCACCATTCACTTGAAAAACACATCCTTCCCAGAGGAATTATTATTGTTGGCATTCATCTGCCCCAAGAGACAAAGGAGTGTACCTCCTGGGGGTGAAGTCAAACTGCTGAGTTAGCAGCACTGAAGTGACCTCCCTGGGGCTCAACTCTTAAGCAGTGCGTATGGAGGACGCGGGTGGCGCTGTAGGTTAAACCACAGAGCCTAGGGCTTGCTGATCAGAAGGTCAACGGTTTAAATCCCCGCGACGGGGTGAGCTCCCGTTGCTCGGTCCCAGCTCCTGCCCACCTAGCAGTTTGAAAGCACGTCAAAGTGCAAGTAGATAAATAGGTACCGCTCTAGTGGGAAGGTAAACGGCATTTCCATGCGCTGCTCTGGTTCACCAGAAGTGGCTTTGTCATGCTGGCCACATGACCCGGAAGCTGTACGCCGGCTCCCTCGGCCATTAACGCGAGATGAGCGCCACAACCCCAGAGTTGGACACGACTAGACCTAATGGTCAGGGGTCCCTTTACCTTTACCTATGGAGGTCCTGGGCTTCCCAGGTGACAAGACCCCACTCTCAGCCTCAATGAAATGGTCCAAAGGAAAGCAGAGCTTGGCTGCAGGAGTTGCCAGAAGGAAGTGTACAAGGCCCTATCCAACAATCTTAGCGCCCCACCTAGATTTTCCTGGTTGGCAGATCCACCTTCTGCATTCAACTCCCTCCTCTGATTCCACAGGTTGAAAAGGGGATATTATTCCCCTTGAAAAGCTGTCATCTGCTGAATGCCAGGGTTAGATTCCTTGCCCCTTATAAGTCAGTTTCATATTCCCCTTTAAGACTGCCTAGTTTAGCTTACTGTGGGCCAGATCCCTGATGTGACTTAAGTCCAACTTTCTGTTTCTTTTTATGGAAAACCATTTAGTCAGATCACACCTTGGTTCTCAGAAGCTGAATCATTTATTCTGGAAAAATATAATAAGATGTTTGTGTTAAGGCAAGGGGGAAGTCCTCAGGAGTTCTTACTGACTAATGAGAGATAAATGCACATCACTTTGCAAGAAGAGTATGGGATCAGGATCAGCCTCCCGAGCAACTGTCCTTACCAAAGCAGAACCAGTCATTTGTGTCAATCTGCAAAGCAGGTTCCTTTGTGCAAAGAGGAAGAGTCAGAACCACATTGGGCATGCTTAAATGGAGCTGCAGAGAACAGAGGTTGTTTGGGGATCAAGGCTGTTGCCAGCTTTGCTGCTGTCATTCTTATTACCTGCTGCCCTGGCAAGTTCCTTTTTGTCCCACTGGAACAAGCAACTTCCACATTGGCCTTTGCTTTTACCCAAAGAAACGCAAATGGAACTTGGCACAATAGAACTGAAGTTGGAAGAACAAAGATATTTCAAAGTAAGTTGGTTCTCATTCAGACAACAGCTGTCACAATACAAATATGGAAGAAGACAAGGCCTTTTCACCCTGTGGCTAATTGGGGGCTGCGGCTGGGGGGGGGTGCATAAAGAGAAGGGGGTGCTATCTGTGATTGCCACTTAGTTGGAGGAGTTTTGGCTGTAAGCCTTTACATCTCCCTGATGTGATTTACTGTTTTACAAAAGATTTGCAGACTGTCAGATTAGCATATGGCAAACAACCACAATAATAAGAATGTTACAAGGGAAACAAATGGGGACTCATGAGGCATGAGCATAGCCAGGGGGGGGGCAGCTGCTCCCCCTTTAAGTAAAAAAAGTAAAGCAATAGAAATACTTAACTAACTGACCGATCACGTCGTTTCTGCCCTCCCCCCCCCACAGCCAACAAAAGTCCTGGCTATGCCCATGTTATGAGGCACAATGCTCAACTGATGGCATCATGCATAGCTAGGAAGCCTCCACCACTGATCAAACAACTTGCACAGAGTGGGGCGGTCCATCTGAGCACTATCTGTGGGTCCTTGCAAAACTTGTGTTTTTGTATCTGTGAAGCTGGAATGAATAAGATGGAAACTGGTGTGCCGGTCAGACTAGTCCCTTTGTCAGGGTCATGACCTTAGCTGCTCAGCTAAGTGCCCAACTTTGAAGCTTAAAAGAGTGAGACCCATCTTAAATGTGAGCTTTATTGCCATAGAAACAAATGGATGGGCTTTTCCTCCCCACCTTCATATGGTTGGTAGATAGAAGAACAGTAGCCAGAGTTATTGTGTGTGAGAGCTGGAAAGTTGGAGGGAGATATACTACAAGAAAGAAGATTCCACCTAAACATTAGGAAGAACTTCCTGACAGTGAGAGCTGTTCAGCAGTGGAATTTGCTATCAAGGAGTGTGGTGGAGTCTCCTTCTTTGGAGGTCTTTAAGCAGAGGCTTGATAGCCATCTGTCAGGAATGCTTTGATGGTGTTTCCTGCTTGGCAGGGGGTTGGACTGGATGGCCCTTGGGGTCTCTTCCAACTCTAGGATTCTATGAAAGAGCTTTGGACCCCTGGAGTCTCTCTCCGTTTGGAGGCTGGGGTAGCACATAACATGGTTCCCCCTCCTTCTCTTCATAAGTTGCGTATTTCTTTTGGACCGCTGAGGATTTTAAAGAGATTGCTTCAGTGCACCTAGTGTTAAAATCTACTTGGTTGAATATTGGTGGAAAATGAGATGAACAGTTCACCAACCCCCCCCCCTCTCTCTCTCTCTCACACACACACACACACACACATACACACATACATACACACAGGGCCGGTGCTAGGGTTTTTGCACTCTAGGCGAGATCACCTTCTGATGCCCCCCCCCCCCGAGCCAATCAAACACAGATGTATAATGAAAAGTACAGAATTTGAAATTGTTAATTTATTTTTTAAAAATTGTGAAAACAAGTCATAAAACAATTTCTGGTTTATTTTCTCAAACAGAACACAGTTTTAGCACAGAAATCACTTTGCAAAATGTTAAATGTGATGCTGAAATTTAAGTCTCTTTAATGCTTCAATTTCAAGAAAATCAAAATCTTATTTTACGTGCCTTTTCCTTTGCAAATTTTGTTAACAGTTCCTTCAGGTCAAGTGCTGATGCTTCAGCATGTTTGATTGATATAGTTGCCAAACCAACTAGTCTGTTTTGGAGCATGGTTGAGCGTATGTGTGTTTTTATAAGTTTGAGTTTTGAAAAACTGTGTTCACCACTTGCCACTGACACTGGAAGTGTGAGAAGGATCCTAAGAGAAACAAAAACATTAGGCACACTATTCTGGATTTTGTGTTGTAGTATGAAAAGAAGTACTTTTTGTGGTGGCATAGACTTTGGAAGCCTTCGAGCAACTGCTTGAAGTTCACAGCACAGATCTTCAGCATCGATATCTTTGTTTTCATTGTGTGTCAATGAATACTCCAAAGTCTTGCAGGCCTTTTGTACAGTGGGGCACTGAAATTTCAAGGAATACCATGGGATAGAGGGTGAGCTGGGGTGACCCACCAAAGGGAGTATAGGAGAGCAACCACAGCTAGGAGGGAGAGAGGAGATTTGGGGGGAGAAGCCCACATTTTTGCATAGCGCCTAAAGGTGTATAATGAAGGCACCAGGTGAACTTCCCTGGGAAGAGCATTCCACAGACAGGGAGCCACTGCAGAGAAGGCCCGTTCTCATGCTGCCACCGTCCGGACCTCTCAAGGAGGAGGCACACAAAGGAGGGCCTCAGAAGAAGATCTCAGGGTCCGGGTAGGTTCATATGGAAAGAGGCAGTCCTTGAGGTATTGCAGTCCTGAGCTGTTTAAGGCTTTATACATAGGTCAAAACCGGCACTTTGAATTGAGCCCGGAAATGAATTGGTAGCCAGTACAGTTGGACCAGGATCAGTGCAATATGCTCAAACTGTCTTGCTCCGGTGAGCAACCTGGACCCTGAATTCTGCACAACTGAAGTTTCCGAACCATCTTCAAAGGCAGCCCTACGTATAACACATTGCAGTAATCTAACCTTGAAGTTACCAGAGCATAGACAACAGTGGTTAGGCTATCCCTGTCCACATAGGGGGTGGCTGGGCCACCAGCTGAAGCTGATGGAAGGCACTTGGGGCCACTGAGGCCACCTGAGCCTCGAGAGACAGCAAAGGATCCAGGAGTACCCCCAAGCTATGAACCTGCTCCTTCAGAGGAAGTGTAGCCCCATCAAGAGCAGGTGACCTCCCAGCCATCTGGTCCAGGAAACCTCCCACTAACAGTGCCTCAGTCTTATCTGGATTGAGCTTTAGTTTGTTGGCTCTCATCCAGTCCATTACCGAGGCAAGACACAGGTCCAGCACTTCCACTGCCTCACCTGCAGATGTAAAGGAGAAATAGAGTTGTGTGTCATAAGTATACTGCTGACAACGTACTCTGAACCTCTGGATAACCCCACCCAGTGGTTTCATGTAGATGTTAAACATCTTGTGAGGTGGAGTGCTGCGGCATTCTGTCATTCTCTGGTGGTGCCAAAATGTCTTGGGCTTGCCCTGCAGCAGTGCTTCTGAGTATCAGTAGCTGGGGACTGCAGGAGGCGCAGTGCTCTTGTGCTCAGGTCCTGCTTTTTGGTTTCCCACAGGCATCTGATTGGTTACTGTGAGAAAAGGCTGCTCTACTAGATGGGCCATTGGCCTAATCCAGCAGCCTCTTCTTACGTTCTTATATGTTTCACTTCTAAGTCATGCTGTTATTAGTTTGTTCCTAGGAGCTGGTTAGCACCATCTTCTGTTAATTCCCCTTTCTCCGACTCTCCAAAAATCCTTAATGAACTCCTGTTGTGTTCCTGCTAAGGTTGCCTTATGAGGCCTTCAACATTCTCTGACTGGGAACCGCCAGACGTAATCAAAAAACAATGGGAAGACGACATAGGCTATGAGATTAACCCCACTCAGTGGACCAGAATGTGGTCTAAACCCCCTCCCCCCTTAAATCCATATCAACGAGAAGGAGAGAACTCACTCTGAAACTCACCTACAGGTGGTACCTAACACCAAGGAAATTAGTGCTAATACACCCAGGAACCTCACCAAAATGCTGGAGAGGGTGCACCTCCACAGGTACATACCTCCACATGTGGTGGGAGTGCCCCAAAATCCAACTATTTTGGACAACAGCCACACAATAAATATGTAAAATAACTAAGCAAGTATTAATCACCCCAGTACTTGCCCTACTAAACATATTCCAAGACAATAATGCCCACTCACATCACAATGAACTCATAACCCACCTGCTCTCAGCAACCAGAAACATCATAACCAGACACTGGAGAGATCTGTCAGGAGTAAGCATGGACCAATGGTACCAAACAGTATGGGAAACAGCCCTACTAGAAAAATTAACCAATAAACTGAAACTGACATGGGGACAAATAGAAGGAGATACCTTCAACCCGGTATGGCTCCCCTTTATCACATACACAGCTCAACAAGACAACGACAAGAATCCACCAACAGCACATGAATCAATATGGCTAACCTGATTCAAAAACACCCACTCACCTCACTCACACACGAAAACAAAGTTCACCACAGCCAATCACAAACAAGCAACCGCACCCTAGGCCAACCCCAATTTCTCTCACCACCAGAGGAACACAAGCGAATAGCAAAGAGAACCCGCACAAACGACGCTGACACAAAACCCCACACATATATTAAGCAAAATAGAAACATTGCCTCCTGACCCTACCCCCACTCGCCTTTCCCCCCTCCACCTCTTCCCCCCTTTTTCTTCATAGTGTAACCCTAATGTCTCAACAAATGAAACTGACCTATGGAAAATGTAACTTGAAAAAAGAGACATTGCAAATACCTTTGCAAACCAAGAAAACTTTAATAAAAATATTTTTTTTTAAAGAACGAAACATTCTCTGACTGATTTTCATAAGCCCTCTCCTGCCTTGACATGATTAATGTTGCATTAAAGTAGTGTTTTGGTGATAAATCTGATTTTTCCCTTTTAAAAATTCAACGCTGAGCACATATTTTGATCAGACTAACCTTGCTCTTCCAGGCATTAATATGAATGAGTCAGATTAGCATAGGAACATTTGCAATTTTGACAAGCTCAGGAAGTGTAGCCCTTCTGCGGAAATATTAGAAATTTACCTTCACTCCTTCATCCTTGAAATGCTTCTTAAGCTATAATCAAAGTGACCAAAAGTATGATACTCTCAGCCTAGCCTACCTCACAGGGTTGTTGTGAGGATAAAATGGGGAGCAGGAGAGCTATGTACACCCACCTTTAGTGGCTTCAAGGAGTCAAAGTGGAACACAAATGCAGTCTGAATTAGTAGGCAGAAGGATGGAAATGCCCCCCCCCTCTGGTCCCATCCCTCCACCAACAGGATCCTCCTCCTGTGGGCAGTAGCACCCATAGGTGTGATTGGCCTAATATACCGAAATGGTGCCAGCCAATTCTGTCTCACCAGCCCCATTTCATAAAAGGCTTACTTGGAAATCAAGCAAGTTTCTCTTTTGGCATGTTTGTTTGTTTTTAAAATATTTTTATACTGGATTTTTAAAAATAAAAAGCTTCTCAAGGTTATTTCAAAACCACGAAACAGTAAAAAGCATGTGAAATGCAGTTAACTAAAATAGCAACATTAAGAACAGCACCTGAAAAGCAAACTGCATTGCAGGACTGGAAAACAGTAGTTGTGGGAGTTTGTTTGCCTCATGTATTAAAATTGCCAAAAGAGAAATCACAGTACAATTTCACATTAACGCTTCTCTCCTAAACATTTTCCTGCTTCCAATGCCAAAACTATTAATTTTAATGGAGTTAAACTTCCAAAGAAACATATAGAACTGCAGCAATATTTCATTGTCCAACTTATGACATGGCTAGAGCTTGCATATAAATAGTGTGCTTCCATCAAGTAACCACAAGGATTCAGCATTGTGCAGGGTTATTGCATGCTGGCTGAGGAAGACCAGCAATCAGCACTTTGGGGAGCTCAAAGCGGACAGTAAGAACAGCTTCAAGAAACAGTAGGAAGAGCCAGCTGGATCAGGACATCTAATCCTGTTCTCATAGTGGCCGACCAGGTGCCTCTTGAAAAGCCCCTAGCAGGACCTGTAGTCCTGTCAATATACAAAATGACCTGGGCAAAATTGCAACAAAAGCACTATAAATGGCATTTTGATGAGAATTGGGTGTAGAATAACATATACAAAATTTGACAAAATTTACTGACAGGAACACTGAGAAATTGTTATTTCAAAATGGGCCGACCTGCTGTATCTATTTTATTGTATTTCGATTAGTTTTCTAAACTTAATTGTGTGTATCCTATGTTTTTTTAATTGTTACCAAACATCAGGGAAAATAATGCAAAGTTGTCATTGATCTAGTTATTAGGCTACATAATTTCTGTATTTAAATGTTTGCTAAAAACAACAAAGTGAAGCCAATGTTACATTGAAACAAGATCACAATAAGGCGCTTGAACCAGAACTTTTATTATGTATCACAAAAACGAAAGCAGACATCAGACATCCATATCCTCTTCTATATCGGAACAATGTTGCCTGATATCTATCCCACAAATGTCAAAGTACCGGTAGATCTGCTGTGGAAACTGCCAAGGAACTTTGAACAACCAATGCCTGGCTGGTCCGGAATGATGCACTTAATACATAATAACCAAAACAACCAGAAAGTTGAGAAAATCTCAGTGTTCCTGTCAGTTAATTTTGTCAATTTTTTTATATGTTATTCTACACCCAATTCTCATAAAAATGCCATTTACAGTGCTTTTGTTGCAATTTTGCCCAGGTTCCAGTGTTTTTTTCCGTAGTTTGCCTGGACTACTGATCACAACAGCAACTCCCTACACCTGTGATTCCTAGCACCTGTTATTCAGAGCCATGCTGCCTGCAACAGTGAACAACATAACCTCCCGGAAAACTGATTGTTCACAAGGGTCTTAGAACTCTTCACAAAATTGGAACAGAGGTGCTCAAAATGAGGTCCACAAAAAGGTTGTGAAACAATCAAGAATATACAAACCTGGCTCTGCACTCGATTTATTTCCCCAGGCAGTTGCGATGGTCAAGGCCATTTGGGACCAAGCCTGGATTATTGAACAGGCTAAGAAGCGCCCTGGTCTTATTTGCCAGTGACTTTCATAGTATGTTGCTGGGGCAGTCTGCTGATTTTTCCCCAAATAATTGCCAATGAAAAGCAAGACTGCAGTTATTAAAATGAATTTGTGTGTCTGTTATATTGTAGAACAAACCAGGTTTGTTGCCCTCCATTACCTGCAGCAATCTTGAAGCTCAACCAAAATGACTTATCTCTGACCAAAAGTGAGTGGCAGAGGACACAGATATATAATGTCACTTATTTTGTTCTGAAGACATTCTGAGTTTTATTGAAGAAACATTTCATGTCCCAGCGAACCCTCTGTGTCACAGCCTTGCCTTAAATCAATAAGCTACAATTTCACAACAACTGTGTCACTGTGGCTTTCTCAGAGACTTTTATGGGAATGAATTGGCTCTGGTAGGGGCCGGCGTTGGAGGATTAAGTGACTCGAAAATCTTCTCAGTAAGATCAAAACAGCATGATAAAAGGAAGGTACAAACACTGGAAAATCTCAGATAGAACTCTGAGGACAAAAGGGATTGGAATCCATCAGAAACAATCTTCTGTCCTGGTGAGCTGGAATAGAGGAAGAGAGAGGCAGGGGATTGTAAATCCAGCAGGGAGAAAAAATTCTCTCTTCCTCAAGGCGACCATTTAAAGGCAGCATCCATGCACTCAGGGGTGAAGGGGCCATTTGTTGTTTGCTTTTTGTTATTACTATTAATTAGATGTTTACTGAAGTTTTCCATGCAGAGCGATGAAGGAAATACAGCATAACACCCAAAAAACAAAAACTTAGGTATAAGTAAAAGAAGAAATTTCCAAAGTAATACCGGGCAATGACCATTGCAAATGCAACACTGATCTGCTTATGCAGAAGTTACTGGAACACCGCAAGAAGGCAGAAATGCTTGATATAACATTAGACCCCAAAGGGTGGTATTGAAACTCAAGCAGTGGTGGGCTTTAAAATTTAAAATTTTAGCAGCACTCTGTGTGAGGCCAAAATTCAGCACCCTCCCACCTCTCGTCTTCCGTTCTGCTCTCAAACTCCTGCCACTCTCAGGCAGGCTGCTCTGTGGCCCTGCAGCGCCCTCTAGTGTCAGCGCCGCCCAGAGCAGTGGAACCAGTGACACTCCCCAAAATCAGCCTCTCCTTCCAGATGTGGTAGGCTCTATCTCCCATAAGCCCCAGTTGGCGGTTTTACTTGTAAAATGCCTAATAAAAGTTTGATAAGCAAGCATAGCATACATGGCTGAATGTGAATTAAGTCTATGACTTAACTCCTTAGTTATCCTTGGGACATAGGAAAAATACAGCTTGACTACTGCTTTGGTGGTCTTCTTCTTTTTTTAAGGGGGGTTACACTTTTTGTGGTGGTGGGGAATATGAATTTATTTGATTAGAATTGTTCGTTCTAAAGCCTGAGAGACAGCCCCACATGGTACTAATTATTCTCTTGGATTTCTTCGCTAATATAGATATCATATAGGTGTATAATCTCCTATGAAAGATGGACAGGGTCTGTGCATTTTCAGAAGATGCCCATAAATCCGTATTTGCTAAGCTATTTGCTTAGGGAATAGGAATTAAACTTTATATTTCCTCTCCTGAAAATATTCAGCACTCATAACTATGTAAGGGTGATCTACAAGCAGGCAAGGAAGATATATGTATTTATTAAAATATGCAAAGTCCTCCCTAATCATCATTTTGAACACATTATTAATGTGATTCAGCCTTTATTAAGCTTAAGTCAGCAGCCCAAAGCAAAGTAGCCTCTTCATGATCTGCACTGTAAATTTAAAGCAGTATCATACCACTTTAAATAGTCATAGGAGCTGAAGTTTGTTACAGTTGCTGACAGTTGTTAGGAGGACCTCCCCCCCACTTTCCCTTCACAGAGCTACTATTCTCAGAGTTCCCTGGGAACTGCAGCTTTGTCAGGGGAATTTTTTCGAGGAGGGGGTCTAACAACTCTCAGCACCCTTAACCAGCTACACTTCCCCTTTTTGGAGGGGGAAGGGGATCCATGACTGTTTAAAGAGGTTGGTTAATAATGTCCACCTGCCTCATGAGACAATGGAGGAGTGAGCCTTCAGAGAGAAAGTCAAACTGTTGGAAAGGAACAATGCCTGCTTTGGCTGTAGACACCAATATGAGACATGTTTTGTTGCAGCTGGGACAGATGAAGGCACCCGGTTGTGTTGCTGCACATGCACCATGGCATTTCTTCTCTCTGTACTCCTCCCAGTGGCCATTCCTCCTCTGGTTACTGCTATGGATGCACAACCTGTCTCCAGGCACTCCTGTTGTCTGCAAGGGATTCCCACATGACGGGGTTGATGTTGTCAACCTTCATGTCATGTTTGCAGCCATCTTTGTAAAACCAAAGGCCTGTGGCAGGGGTTGTCAAGCAGACCCTCCATGGCCACAACCCTGGACGGAATGTGTCCTTAAACAATGATGCTGCCTCTTATGTGCCTGGAAGGAAGATGCAGAGAGTTGTGTTTGGATTTGCATCACATTTTGGAAAATGTGAATCAAGGAGATCTGCCCTTACATGAGAACTGAAATGACCTTCTCTCCCATACCTGTTAGAGAAAGAGGCCGGAAAGGTTCAGGTAGAGAGGGTTAGAGTCCAACAACATTTAAAGAGCTGCCAGTTCCCCACACCCGATTTAGCAGCTCATCTTGCTGCAGATTGTCATTTGGGTGCTATTCCTCCCTCTCTTTTTGCCCCTTAACATTTTGCATGCAAAACTCATGACAGGCAATTGAGTTCTCTGTTGCCAAAATTGGTGAGCCAGGATTCTATTTCCTTTGCACATGCGAAGGGCAGAAACAGAGATGTGCCGATTACCCTCTTGCAAGAAGGTCAAAAGCTTTGGGGAGGGGTGGATTTTGACTGATGCTATTAATGAGCATAGAAGGCCACTGCCTTATTGCGGAGGTCTCCAAGAAAATAACTTCCCCTCTGCTTCTGGAGTTCAGTAATCTGGCATTACACATTTTTAGCACAACAACAGGTTTATTTCATTAAAGAGAAAGAGCTCATATGGGCAAATTCAAAGCTTTCTTTACTTCCTTGTGGGGTTATTTTTTAAAAAATAATGCCTTTAAATGTTTGTTCAAACAGTATTTTGCCTACTGAGATGTCATTTGGAGGGGACGTAATTTGTCTCTCAGGGCACCATCATTACAGGCTTCCGCAGGTTTAATTTGAAAATAATAATAATAATAGGCACATTGATTCAGATTAATTTAAATGTTTGAAAAAAATGAAAACTAGCTAGCCAAATTAGGGGTCGTTGTCCACGCTTTGCTTGTCCCATGTTTCCTAGGCAAAGGTCTAAGCCGTTTTCCATTTCCCCCACCACTTTCCCCTGGAAAACTTGCTCTATCCCACTGAATCAGAGCAAATGTCAATCCAGGGGAAATTTGATTGATGTTTGCTCTGATTCAGTGGGAAAGAGCTGGTTTTCCTGGGTGCAAGAGAAAGTGTGGGTGAGCCCACTGTCCTTTGTGCCTCTTCCTTTGTTTGAATTTCTGCTCATGTTTATTTGCTTCCTTAAGTACTTTACTTTTCCTTGTTTATGCACTTGTCTCTCAAGGCATTTTGCAATTTAAAATGGTTTCAGAGCTGCTGGAAAAGCTGCCCTGAGTCCTCATTTATAGAAGACAGTTCTCTGTTTCAAGTTGGCCTCCACTTAAAGATCTGTTCAGGGTAAAGAACCCTAAGAAGGGACACCTTCAGGGGTCTTGAGGTTGTCCATCTGTGGTCAGCACCTCTTGGCCAACAGGCTGGGCAAGCACATCTAGTAAAAGTCATGTTCTCCACTATGGTGGGATGGACTGCAGATTTTTGCCCTCCAGAAATTGTTGAACTAAATGAGATGGCAATTTGATGCCAGATGTTTTGAACAACAGCTCCCACCAGCCCCAGCAAGCACATCTGACCTGGCTGGGAGTTGTAGTCCGAAATACCAGAAGAATATCAGGGAAGGTTGGTCTTGTAGTGGTCCCCATGGATTGCCTATCCATGTGGCCTATGATGGAGTGGCATGGATCTGAGCCTAGGTTGTAAATTTGGATGCCTTTTTCCAAAATGAGAAAAGCATTAGACAGTATCCAAGGCTTATTCAGCTTTCCAACATACACACACCCTTGCTAAGAATCTTGCTGATAAGAAGACGGCAAATTAATGGCCCTTAGGTTCAATTAGCATGCCTGGTGTAATATCATAACTCATTATGTTTCAGAGCTGTAAATTCATAATGTGATGCAATGGGCATAAATATCTCTTGGCATTTGGCACCAGAGATTATTTCCCAGTCAAAACCAGCCCCCGCCTTTTGAAGTGACCTCTGGGGAAAGAAAGGTCCTAGGTCTTCTCTGTAAACACGCCAGGCAATCTGTGGGCAAGCTGTGAGAGCTTTTGTAAGTGATGCACCTGGAACGCACCACAATTTAAAATGAAGTATCTGTTCTAGGCACAATAACTTTCATACAATCGAGCAAATTCTTGAAAGCCCAGATTCAGGCAGTATCCTATGTGAGAAAGTCCAATCAATCTCCTCTTCAGATTCCATTAGCAAAGCCTCTGGGGGAAAGGGAAATTTGGCACTGTGATTCTTTTTTAAAAGGGGGGGGGGGAGACAGGCGATGATCATCAGGACTATAATTTTTGTTTGCCATCTAATTGCCTGTGGTGCACCATGCAAGTTTTTAATTGGATTTCTCTCTTCATTTATGCTAATAAGGCCATAAACTTCCAGATTTTCTCTTTATTCATGACAAGGAAAAGAAAATGAGGACCAAATCCACTCTGGTCAGACTAAGCTAAGTTCCATGAGAGTGTTTTATAGCTTCATGGTTGGGACTTTTCCTACTTTCCCTCTGGATGGCCTGTTTCTTCAGCATTCACCCTTATTTGGAGGAAGTGCACATTAAAAATGCATATAATAAGTGAAAGTAACAAAGAAAAATGCATTCTGTTAGAGAAAATGGCTTGCAAAAAAGTGGGTATTATATGGAAGAATGCACTAAAATTCTGATGAATTTTTGTGATGACTTTTTTATATATAAGATGACCTGGGGGGGCGGGGGGCAGGCAAGACACTAAGAGAAACTAAAACAAGCAGATTTGTCCATCTTTTCTCACTCCTGAATGTTGGCTCACACCAGTTCCTTTCAATTAATCATTTCCCAATTGCTGGTCTATCACGCCACCCATCTCTCCAGTTCCAGAAGCGTCTGCCTCCCCTCGCTGATGCCAGTTTCAGAAGAGGGAGCCAGACCAGCAGTTTCATTCAAGGGAAATAAATTTAATTACCAACACCTCACAGAGTCAAAGATTCTCCCCATTTAGAATTCAGTGCCTCTCATCAGATTTGCAGACAGAAACACAATCAAACTTTTATGTGAGGATAAGAACAACATTGCCCTGGATTTGTGCTTGGCGGTGACAGGAAATCGCAAGGTGAGAAAGGGCTTTATAGCAGAACTAGCCAACCTGTCAGGACAATTCCACAGTCTACACTTCAGGTTTTTGGCTCACCTAGGGACACAGGAGGATAAATTATAAACATGGCACTTAGTACAGATATGTCATTTCCAGAAGCTTGACTTACCTGGCAGGAACAGACAAAACACACAACCAGCCATTCCAGGTGATGGCACAGTGGGCAGGCTTTTCCACTTCAGTCTGTAGGTCAGGGGATAAGTGTTCAAATGCTCCCTCCTTTTTAAAATAATAAGGCTTTGTGTCAGGGAGCGAAAAGCAGACCTCCTTTCCCATCAATTTTCACCTGGGGGCAGCCATTCCATCAGGCTGCCTCAGTAGGAGAGGTTGGAAGCAGAAGGGTCATTCCATCTGCTTTGCTGGAGGTCAGGCTCCATCAGCTGCCTCCTGCCCCTGAATTGTGCCAGCAGGTCATTATGGGAAGAACTGTCTGGAAACTGGTGCCTTCCTGTCCCCTTCCTGTCTCCTTTCCCTTGTGTGACATGTTTGTTTGTTTGTTTGTTCGCTTGCTTGCTTTAGATTGTAAACCTGCAGGTCAAGACTGTCTTGTTTTGAAAGTTACAGGTAGGTAGCCGTGTTGGTCTGCCATAGTCAAAACAAAATAAAAAAAATTCTTTCCAGTAGCACCTTAGAGACCAACTAAGTTTGTTCTTGGTATGAGCTTTCGTGTGCATGCACACTTCTTCAGATACTTTTTTGTTTTGAAAGTGTGCAAGACACTGTGGGAGACTTTTTTTTGGCTGAGGAGCAGGGCACAAATATTTTGAACAAACAAACAAACAAACAAACAAAGCAAAACATTGGGCAACCAAGATGACCAAGGGTCTGGAAACCAAGCCTTATGAGGAATGGTTGAAGGAGCTGGGTCTGTTTGGCCTGGAAAAGAGGAGAGTGAGAGAATATGTTTTGGAGGTAGATCTTCACTCACCTGATCTACCCTAGTGGGGAGTGGGGTGGTGGTGTCATTTTGTAGTTTGCCTTAGATGCCAAAATGTGTTGGTCCAGCACTGGTCATAGCGACTTTTAGGCAAGCAGCAGCAGTTGCATCCAATCAATGTAACAAATGTGCTATTGCTGTCAAAGGTCAGGGTTCGTCCTCCTGGGGTCCACATATAGAATTAGAAAGCTGTAGAGTTGGAAGGGACCCCAATGGTAATGTACCGGTAGTCAAACCCCCTGCCATGCAGGAATCACAGCTAAGAAATCCCTGACACATGGTTATAGAAATTGTGTTTAGAAACCTCCAATAATGGAAAGCCCACCACCCAGCAGAATAGTCTGTTCTACTGCTGAACAGCTCTTACCTTCAAAAAAATCTTCCTGTTTAGTCCAATTTTCTAGATCCATTTCAATTGTTGTTTAGGCCTGGTTTTGGCACAGAAATTGGTTGGGTCACCCTACATGATTATTTCTGTCCAGAGAGACACAGGGGAAACATGTCCCTGTTAATTCTCCTTGACCTCTCAGGGATTTTTGATGCCATCAAATATGGTATCCTTCTGGAGAGGCTGTCTGAATTGGGGATGGGTGGCACCACTTTGAGGTGGTTCTGGTCCTACTTGGATGGTCAGTCCCAAAGGGTGATGCTTTGGGGAGTGCTTTTTAGCCCACTGTGTGGTTCTTCTAGGTTCAGTTTTTATCCCCTACATGAAATGGCTGAATGGGGTTGTCTGGTGTTTTGCACTTTGTTGTCAGCAATATGATGAGGACACACAGCTCTACTTCTCCATTACATCTCCAGGTGTGTGTGGCAGTGAATGTGCTGCCTCGGTAATGGACTGGATGAGAGCCAATACATTGAAGCTCAATTCAGGTAAGACTAAGGTCCTGTTATAGTGGGTGGTCCCCTAGACCTCATGGCTGGGAGGTTGCCTGACCTTGATGGGGATACACTTTTTATGAAGGAGCAAATATATAGCTTGGGGGCACTCCTGGATCCTTTGCTGTTTCTTGAGACTCAGGTGGTGTGAAGTGCTTTCCATTAGCTTCGGCTGCTAGCCCAGCTGCACCTCTTCGCGGACAGGGATAGCCTAACTTCTGTTGTCTATGGTAACCTCACGGTTAGATTACTGCATCATGCTATATGTAGCGCTGCTTCAGAAGATGGTTTGGAAACAGAATTGTTTTGGTGCAGAATTCATGTTTCTAGCCTCTAGACAGCTGTTCACAGGTCTGGGCCCTATGGAGTCATTGAAGAAACAGGGGGGGGTCCTCTCTCCTCTGCCAGCTTATATGCCCTCCTTTGACAGGTTGCGTGCTCGCAACCTAAGGGTTGCCACTGCTCTTCGCTTTTCAAGCCCTTCCTGGTGCTGGGAGACATTGGGGCGTGGGAAGGTGGGGAATCAACTGGCCCTTTCCTCCCTTGAACCATTGCTACTTCCTCTGCTACATCCTGCATTCCTTCCTCCGCCTTGGACTGCCCCAACTCTCCCTCCTCCACTGGATCCTGCCTTTTGGGTGGCATCACACCCCATAAATCACTGGTCCCCTCTCCTGGGCCATTCTCCTGGTTCCCCCCCCTCCACCACACACTCCTTGGAACCCTGCTGGTCCCTGACATAATGGCAAAACCACCCTAAAATGACATGGATTAGGGGAGAGCAGAGCAGATGTGCTTACACAACACTTTGCTCTCAACAGCCCTGCCTGTCTGCCTTCTGCAACCTCTTGATGCTGTTGGAATACAGCTTCCATCAGCTCCAGCCAGCACCGCTCTATATGGTGATGGTGGCACTGGAACATCCTGTCAGTGCACTCTCCAATGCGGGCCTGACATTGGAGCTGGAGAGAAGGACCTCTGTGAAATCTCTCCCCCCCCATGTACCCCTTCAGACCCTGGACAGTCATGTGCCTTGGGGGAGGATGATGCACCAAGCTCATCTGCTGCAGCTCTTTCTTTTTTAATGTGTTTAATGTGACTTGATGCGATGCGATGGTGCGAACCTGAGATAACCCGATGAGATGGTGATGCAAGCGAGCTGTGAAGAAGGGGAAGGGTGCCATCAAAGCAGTCAGCATGCCACTGACCTGAACTCCTGCAAAAGTGGGGGGAGGGAGCCCCCATCTTCCCCATTTCCTCCCTCCAGCTTGTTCTCCTTTCCCGTGCACTCTAAAAGTGCTGCTTACTGGAGCTTTGTCCAAATTTACTGTGCTCAGAGAATTGATAAAAGATGCTAACTCAGATGATGATGATAATAATAAAGAGGATGGTGATGATTTTACTAAGGCCTGCCAGCTCTGCTCACATGGGTTTCCTACCTCTCCCCACCACCCCCTGCTTTTACACCTCAACCAACCCCACTATCCCCTCACAGCTCCTTTAAGCCCACTCCCAATATCCACATAGCTCCTCTGTGTCTCCCCATCCCTACTTTATTCAAACTTCTGCTGTTGTTTAAAAGCACCATTTAAAAACTGGGAGAGGTATAAAATTCTGTTGGAAAGAAAAACACCTTTAAGTTTATCTCCCATAGAAGCAATTATAGTTAATAGAGTTGATATGGATAGATAATGGGTGACTTACAGGGAACTATTGGATTTTACAGAAAGGGAACCCAGATTGAAACCTATGGAAGACTTAAGGAGTCAAGTCATGGATTGGTTACAATACCACCAATTACATTATATGTTTAAGTTAGATTTTAAAATTAGGTTCTTGGACCTATGCTCATATTTTGAAAGAGAATTATTACAGAACAAGGATAAACATTTGTCTAAAATGTACATTTTTTTATTAGAATGGGAAACAAAAGATGAGCTAGTTACAGCTTCAATGACACGCTGGGCAATAGATATAGGACATAATATAGACTTATACCTCTGGGAGAAACTTTGGAAGTATGATTTGAAATTTACTGCATGTTATTCAGTGAAAGAGAACTATTTGAAAATAATTCATAGATAGTATTTAACTCCAAGTAGGTTGGCTAAGGTGTATAAATCAGAATCAGATTTGTGCTGGAAATGAAGGGTACTTTTTCCTATGTGGTGGACATGTAAAAAGGTAAAATAATATTGGGAAATTATTCATGAGCTGAAAAAAATGTTTAAAATACCCCCCCCCCAAAAAAACCCCACAACAGAGTCCATTTTGTTAGAAATAATCCAGACAGAAATTCCCAGATGTCAGGAAAAATTATTTAAATGTGCCACAACAGTGGCTCAAGTTTTGTTAGCCCAAAATTGGAAAGTGAGAGATGTCCCAGGGAAAGAGGACTGGCAACTTAAGAAGTTAGAATATGGAGAACTTGAAGGTTTAATGGATAGAATAGGAGAGCAGCAAGAAGAACTTATATTTAAAGAGTGGGAAATATTTAGGGAGTACTGTATATGGAAAATAACTGTATACAGCAGAAAACGTTGGCAGCATTGATAAAATCAACAGTGCAATTACTGTATTTTTCTGTCTATAAGACACCCCCTATTTTGGGGGACTCCAAATTAAGAAAACACCCCTCAGCACTACCCGGGTTTAAGACAAGCCCCACCTTTAAACCTATTTTTTGGTAAAAACAACAACAACAACAACAACAACAACCTAGCCTTGTACACAGAAAAATACGGTATTGTTCGAGGGGTGTAAAAATGGAGATCTGACAAAAATTGTTTTACTAAAATATGCAGGAAGAGAAGATAAATAAAATGAATCAAGGAAGGAAGGAGAGAGAAGTTGCTGGATATTTAATGGTATGTAAAATGTCTGTTTCGTTTGTAAAACTGAAAATTCAATGCTTTAAAAAAAATTAAAAAGAAGATAGCGAAGGGTGTGTGAGCATGTGTAGAAACCACCCTTCTACACAAAGGTAAAATTTGCATTATTTGCTCCACCCACTTTTGTATCTAGCTCCACCCACCAGCAGCATGTTGTTCCCCCAGATGAAGCAAATGAGCCAGCACCATTTCACCTTACTTTTTGGATTCTTATGGTAGTATAATTAAATTGTCCATTAAAAAGTGCAAATGGGAACAGAATTGTTCTGCTAACGTCTTCATTTAGTATGTTTTAAATCTTTAATCTCCCCTCGAATTAATTATTAAAGCCAATTTTTATTTCTTGCCATGTGTGTTTGTTTATGCTGTGTCTTTCCTTGTGGGAGAAGGCAATCAATCCAGATACATACACACACATACGAACTTGGATTTCTTCTTTTCTTTTCTCTGTACTTCACTGTTTCTTTGTAATAAGTGCTTTAAATGAAAAAAGACAATAAACATGTCCGAACATTTTCTCCCCCGTGAGCTTTCTCTGCAAAAACCTGGTCTTTAAATCTGAATCAGAGCAAACTTCAATTCATGTTTGCTGCAGATTTATGTTTGTTCCAATTGATCTTTAAAGAGTGGCTTTTCCTGGGGAATGCTCCAGAATATTAAAAAGGTCACTCAGACATGGAGCTCTAAATTGCAGACCATGCCTAGAAAGAGCAGAGGGAAGGTACATGTAGTTAAGCCCCAAAAAGTATGGCATCAAAAAGCAATTTGTAAGTAAGACTGTGTGTTGCTTGGCATTTGATTTTTATTTGTGCATTTGCAATGGCACCTGTGCACAATTACATACCCAGCTCTACCACTACCGGTACTTCTTCTTCTTCTTTTCAACATACAGGTAGGAAAAAAGAGCTGGGTTGGTATAGAATAGAATAGAATAGAATAGAATAGAATAGAATAGAATAGAATAGAATAGAATAATAATATTATAATATTAATAATAATAATATAGTATAGTGGTTAGTGCTGGACTAGGAGCTGGGAGACCAGGGTTCAAATCCTCTCAGCCAAAAAAAAGTGACCTTGGGCCAGTCACAGATTCTCAGCCTAACCTACCTTGCAGGCAGTGGTGAAGCTGCATGCTCCAGCACCAGGGACGGAGAGCAGGTTGGGGTGTGGCTGGTGCGCATCCCGGGGACATGACGTGCGTCCCAATGGTGTGGCATTTCACCCTTGGGGGCATGGGGTGTGTCCGGGAATGTGGCATGCCGCCTGTGAGGGCATGGCACCCAGCGCAGTGGGGGTGCGTGGCGTGTGTCAGTGGGTGGCCGTGATGGTAACACCCTCCTCAATGGTACCGGGGCGGTGGGCTTCCTTACCCCACCCTGTTCCTCCGCCAGTGCTTCTAGGGTTGTTTTGAGGATAAAAATGGGTGCAGGAGAACCATGTAAACTAACTCCAGCTCTTTGTAGGACTGGTGGGCTAGAAATGTAATAAAGAAAACAGCTTCTATCAGAACTGCTGATAAGCCTGCTACTAAGAAATAACAAGAGGATCGGAAATATATGACCTGGCTGCCTATTCAGGAACACAGTAAAAAGCCACACCATTGACCCAGCTAGTTCAAGTTTATGTCCATGCTGACTGGCAGAGACAATATAATTGTCTCAATACTTATGGTAATTCTAAGCCCCTGGACAATGGTTTTTCCAGGGTTGTGGGTGTCACTGGGATTTATGTGCTTTGGACAAAAATGCTTGGCCAGAAAAGGGAGCCACCTCCCTCCCAGTCTTGTGACACCTTTGGGACCTCATGTGGCCCAGTTGTGCCCTTCTGTATGTGCACCCAGGGCAATCGCCCCTGTTGCCCACCCCACACTACTCCCCATTTCTGCTTTATCGTCACAGCATATAATTAAACTAGAATTCCTTCTCACAATAGGCAATGATGGCTACCACCTGGGGTGGCTTTAAAAGAGGCTTAGAAAAACTCGTGGAGAACAAAGTTTTCAATGGCTCCTAGCCATGGTGGCTATAGGTCTCCCTCCACTGTCAGATGCATCTGAACACCAGTCGCTGGGAATCTCAAGTGGGGAGGCTGCTGTTGCGGAGCTCATGTCCTTCCCATTGAGGCCTCTGGTTGTCCATTGTGAGAACAGGATGTTGAACTATATGAGCCCCCTTCGATCACATAAGAGCTCTTCTTATTGCTATAGCTGGGGTACCAGAGTCAGTTATATTAGGAATATTAGGAATTAATAAATAGTAAGATTTAAATTTTTGGGATAGTGAAGAGAAGATACAGGCTGCAACTGTTCCCCTGAGCTGTGCCAAACAGAAACTCCAGACTAGCCTGGCTCTTGGACCCGTTGGAGCAGTGTGCCTCCCTTCCTAAGACAGGTAGAAGCTTCCTGGGCTCTGGGAAGGAAGTGCCAAGGGAACATTTAGGGGACAAGCTATTCTAGGGTTACCAGATGTCCCCGGTTCCCAGGGACAGTCCCAGGATTTGGAAATCTGTCCCCGGACAAATTCTGTCCCCGGAATGTCCCCAGATTTGCAAATCTGTCCCCAGGAAACATAGCAGCGGCAGCCTCAGCAGCCCGGAGCCAGCCTGGTAGCTCAGTTGGCTCTGGCTGGCTTCAGGAGCTGCTCACTGCCCGCTGCCATGGCACCCACCATTTTTCCTTGCCAGAACTTCCAGTGAGGAAACATGGCGGGCGCCACGGCAGCAAGCAGCTCCTGAAGCCAGCCAGAGCCAACTGAGCTACCAGGCTGACTCCGGGCTGCTGACTGCTGCTGCTGCCACCGCCACTGCCAAAGGGGAACCGAGACATCCAGTGGTACAGATCTCCTGCCCCCTTTGTTTTGACTGATTGGGGGAGGCTTGGGAGTTGCGGGCGGGCTGCTGTTGCCCAGTTTTTGTTTTTGTTTTAAAAAAAACTCTGTGCATTTATGTTTCACAGGGTGCGAAAGAAGGGCTTTGCACTTTTATACAATATGCATGTGTGCTTGGGCCCAGGATCTTTTGCCCCCCCCCATCCCCACTACTGACTCCTTGTTGCTACTCAGCTTCAAGAAAAGAAAAGAAAAGAAAAGAAAAGAAAAGTCCCTGGATTCATTGAAAAAAATCTGGTAACCATTGCTTAGTTCCCCTAGTCCACTGAATGCATGTCACTGATCCAGGTTAGGATAAGGCCCACAACCCACAAAATGTCTTCAAAGCCAACCTGTATGGGTTGAAATTCAGTTTGTAGCCACAGTTTGTAGAGGAGGAGAAAAGTGAGCTTCTGTCCCCTCCTAAGCCAATAGTTCACCATTTCTAATTTCTCAACACAGCTAATTAATTCAGCTGCAGCAAAGAAAGAAATGGGTGGAAATCGAGTTAGAGGGAGACAAGGAAAGCTCTGTAATGATGTTGGCAATATTTTCCACTAACCTTTCTTGAAATATCAGCGACCTGAACTATTTAATGTTTAAATTAGGCCTTAAATCACGAGGAGAAGCATTAGCTACTGAGGGAGGCATCTAAGCTCAAAGGATTTGCCCGTCCTCCTTTTCCATGGGGGGGGGGGGGGAATATGAAGCCAAACAGAAGGAGCAACTTGCAGGAGAATCTATACTATTGATTGTAGACCTTTTGAGCACGGCAATAAGTAAAAGAGAAGCTGGAGTGATGGGGCAGCAAAATTCAGGTCTTGTCTGAAAAGCAATAAATAAATAAATAAATGCTGGCACATCCCAAATTGGGTTGCCGTGTAGTTGTCTATCCAGGTCCCTATGGCTGAGCTTCTGACAAATGCCGCTAACCCATTTTCATGAGGGACAGAGGGCTTATCCACACTTACCTTTCCTCTGTGCTTTTCCAGGCACGGCCCACGCTTTAAAGCTCTGTGTCCAAGGGCTCTCCCCCCCCCCCGAGCTTTCCCCATGAAAACTCACTCTTTGCAGCTGAATTGGAGCAAACAGCAATCCACAGGAAAGCCAAATTGCTCCAGTGCTCAGACATGGAGCTTTAAAATGTGCACCTGTGCCTAGAAAGAGTGGGCTGAAAGGTAAGTGTGGAAAAGGCCAGAAACTTGACTTTAAAAGAAGAGAGTTCTCAGATTATCAGGATAGCAAATTATGTGGTTTCCATGCGTGTTCAGGCAGCCTGTGGCACAGAAGACAGCTGGTTTTCTGCGTGTCATAAAAGAATTAGGATCTGAGGTGTTTGCTGGACAGGGGTTCATTGTGGGATTAAAAAAAAACACCTATTTATTTCAGATTTATATTTTTGATGAAAAATCCAATAAGAAAAAAAAAATCCTCTTGCCAATGACCCATTTACAAATCAAGACATAATCAAAAAGCACTGTTGGCTATGTTTTTATGTGTGGGAATCATGACATAATGATTATTTTATTTTATTCTGATCACAACATTGTCAGCTTTGCAATTTCCATCTTTTGCTGGTGGCTCTGTATCCCCTATATTGTGCCCCCTTGCCCAGGCTTCCTTCCTCCTCCCCGCTAACTTTCCAAAGCAGGCTGCCCTCCAGACAAAAGTGAGGGTGGGGATGGAGACAGGGCTGCTTGTCTGTGGCCTTTGCCATCCCTTGATCTCTCCAGAGGGAGAACTTTATAAGTGCTATCATCAGTTGTAATGAGCTCATTCTCATCACTAAACCAATTTCAGAGTCTAAGAAGGCACATTTTTTCTGTTGTATTTGGAGCTAATTAATTTGCCTTACGTTTTTCAAACTCTCTCTCTCTCTCTCTCTCTCTCTCTCTCTCTCTCTCTCTCTCTCTCTCTCTCTCATACACACACAAACACACACACGTAGCAAGAAACATTCACTGATTGATTCAGAGAGAGCTACTTCTGTTCAAAGTTCAGCACTCTTGAATACCATGTACTCCAACAAGCACAGGACTACCCTCCACCCACACCATGGTTTCCAGCAACAGGTTTTACTGCCTCCAACCCTGCAGATGAGCATAGCCATCCTGGTTAGTAGCAGAATCATAGAACATTAAGCATTGAAACATTAAGCATTGTCAGTGCAACATCTTGCAACCCTTGCGTTCCTGATGGCCACCCAGCTGCTGCTCAAACACCCCATAGAATGAAGGAGGTATCCCCGCTTGCCAAAGCCAGGGGTGTATCCTGGGGGTTGGCTAGGTTGACCCCTGACAAGGGCACAGTCCTGGGAGGGGGGAGCAAAAATCATACATCTCTGCTCTGGCTCAGCTCCTCTACCAAGGGTGCAAGGAATGGGGTGGAGGGCACCAATATGCCTTCTTGCCAAGGGTGCAAGGGAACCTAGGCACACCTCTGTGTATGACAGGAACTGTGTGAAATCCTTGTCAGGAATCAGCAGTATATTCTCATTACGTCAGTCCCGAAAAAAACATTGTGCATAGTTTGAATAAGAAAATGCAGGAATTAAAAGAGGAGAAATGGACCAGACACCCCATTTAAAGATAATGTGCCAATGTTTCTTGCTAAATGGTGAGGGTTTGTGCCATGAGGGATTTTTAAAAGGATAGGGGAGGACCGGCTGTTCCAAGTGCAATGCACTGATTTCTCTGTTTGCAGGAGGGATATAATCCCTTCATTCTGCATGCAGAAGGGAATGAAACCCAATTATAGCAATCTAATATTGAAGATCAAAAGGAAGATGAGGCAGAAGAATCAAGCATGTAATTTCTTCATTGTTCATTCTGATTGAACACAAACAAGTTTTTCACAGCAAGAGAAAGTAGTTCATTGTTTTTTAAGTAAACTCTGATTTTGTGTGTGTGTGTGTGTGTGTGTGTGTGTGTACACACACACAAAAAGCTCACACACACAACTTGCATGCAATTTGGCTCACTTTTTAAGGAAAAAATCTAATCATAGATGAAGTGGGTTTGGTGTGTGTGTGTGTGTGTGTGTGTGTGTGTGTGTGTGTATAATCAACCTCAGATATGCTGATGACACAACCTTGATGGCAGAAAGTGAGGAGGAATTAAAGAAGAGGAGAGGGCAAAATATGGTCTGAAGTTCAACATCAAAAAAACTAAGATCATGGCCACTGGTCCCATCACCTCCTGGCAAATAGAAGGGGAAGAAATGGAGGCAGTGAGAGATTTTACTTTCTTGGGCTTCATGATCACTGCAGATGGTGACAGCAGTCACAAAATTAAAAGATGCCTGCTTCTTGGGAGGAAAGCAATGACAAACCTAGACAACATCTTAAAAAACAGAGACATCACCTTGCCGACAAAGGTCCATATAGTTAAAGCTATGGTTTCCCCAGTAGTAATGTTTGGAAGTGAAAGCTGGACCATAAAGAAGACTGATCGCCGAAAAATCAATGCTTTTGAATTATGGTGCTGGAGAGTCCCATGGACTGCAAAAAGATCAAACTTATCCATCCTTAAAGAAATCAGCCCTGAGTGCTCACTGGAAGGACAGATCCTGAAGTTGAGGCTCCAAAATACTGGAGCCTCAACTTCAGGATCTGTCCTTCCAGTGATTTTGGCCACCTCATGAGAAGAGAAGACTCCCTAGAAAAGACCCTGGTGTTAGGAAAGATGGAGGGCACAAGGAGAAGGGGACGACAGAGGATGAGATGGTTGGACAGTGTTCTCAAAGCGACTAGCATGAGTTTGGCCAAACTCTGGGAGGCAGTGAAAGATAGGCGTGCCTGGTGTGCTCTGGTCCATGGGGTCATGAAGAGTCGGACATGACTGAACAACTGAACAACTATATATATATATATATATATATATATATATAGAGAGAGAGAGAGAGAGAGAGAGAGAGAGAGAGAGAGAGAGAGCTTCTGTCTGAGATCTCATGCTGTAAATGCTAATGAGACAGGTTATTAACAACAACATTAATTTGCAGGTACCTCTTCTGGACACCTTTCTCAACTTGGCATCCTTTCATTTAGGATAAGCTCACCTCCACCTCTCTTTCAAATCAGAACCGGTGAAGGCGGTGAAGGTCCTGTGTGAGTGCCTGGAGGCGGTTGGAGGATGGATGGTGGCTAACAGATTGAGGTTGAATCCCGACAAGACAGAAGTACTGTTTTGGGGGGATAGGGGGCAGGCACGTGTGGAGGACTCCCTGGTCCTGAATGGGGTAACTCTGCCCCTGAAGGACCAGGTGCGCAGCCTGGGAGTCATTTTGGACTCACAGCTGTCCATGGAGGTGCAGGTCAATTCTGTGTCCAGGGCGGCTGTCTACCAGCTCCATCTGGTACACAGGCTGAGACCCTACGTGCCCGCAGACTATCTCGCCAGAGTGGTGCATGCTCTGGTTATCTCCCGCTTGGACTACTGCAATGTGCTCTACATGGGGCTACCTTGAAGGTGACCTGGAAACTGCAATTAATCCAGAATGCAGCAGCTAGACTGGTGACTGGGGGTGGCCGCCAGGACCACATAACACCAATCCTGAGAGATCTACATTTTAATGTATTTTAATATTTGTTGGAAGCCTCCCAGAGTGGCTTGTGGGACCTAGCCAGATGGGCAGGGTACAAATAAAATAATAATAATAATAATAATAATAATAATAATAATAATAATAATAATAATAATATCATCACTGGGGTGGCATCTCTCTGTAAACCAAACCAGGGTTTTCTTCCAGAGATTAGCCTGTGCTCGCATATGCCAATAAGGTGAATAAACGGTCCATGGGACCTAAAGCCCCCTGTCTTTGATCTGTTGATTTCTGTGAGGCTAAGTGGAAAGAATCAAGGTTGACTACCAAGGTTGACTGCCAAGTATCTGCCAATACCGTGAGGAAGATTGCTGAAGCTCCTATGGCAGGTCCATAGTTTGGTCCATCCTTCTGCTCTCAGTCAGGCAGCCTCATTCCATAGGGTGCAGCTCAGGGACAGGGCATCTGCCTTGCCTGCACAACATCCCACATTCAATCCCTTGCATCTCCACATAGGGCTGGGTGGGGGGACCTCTGCCTGGAATTCTGGTGGCCTGCTGCCAGGTGGTGCAGACAAGACTAAGCTAGATGAACCCAAAGGTCTGACTTGGCTGTGCTCCACTGCTTGGTTGTTGCTGGTTTCTTCCACCAAATAATGTTACCTTTTGGTTGTCATCAGAAAACATCTAAGACTTAACCACTCATACATCTCTCCTCCCTTCCTCTGTCCTAGTTGTTTCCAAAGACTGGGGCTCCTGAGTAAGAAGACTGGTAATGCCAAACCAGCTTCTCTGAAACGTAACTGGCCAATAACAATATTCATCCCCTAACATTCAGAGGTGGAATGTCTGGTGAACCATGTGGTACAATCTTGGTTAATGCTGAATGGGGCCATTCGGCATTTTGCAGTACATCATCAGCAATGTGGTGGGGACTTCTGGCGAGGACGCCATTGCGGACGGTCGAGGGTCGTTTCGGCAGCGAGACGACCCTGGCCTTCCCGGGGGTAGGAGCCCTGCTACTGCACAGCGGGCTCCGCCAAACCGCGGGTCGAGCGTCCCGTGGCATGGGCACTCCAGCTGGCCCAAAATCGCGCTGAACCCTTCTCCCAATCCCCTTGTAAAGGGGGGTCGGGAGTGAAGGGGCAACGGCGCGGGGCTGTGGAGGCTATGCCCCAACCGGGTTGGCGAAGTGGCTGCAGCCGCCTGCAACGAGCGTGTCGTTCTTACCGAATTTGAAGAAAAGGAAGAAGAACCCCGTAAGCCGTGAGTACGGAGGTTAATTTGACCTAAAACTTGACAATTGGCTTTCCGGGAGGAATGTAAAAAGGAAGCCCGTTCCTCTCCCTGCTGAATGTAAGCAATAACAATGTTTCTAACTGCTGCTGCATAAGTGGATACATTGTCTCTTTATGGAGCTCTTTGACAAGTGCGATTGGCTGAATCCCCGTTAGGGGAACTAAGAAGTTGGAAGTATTTTTTTTAAAAAAACGTTGGATTATAATATTTTCACCCTGATTTGGGGGGAAATGGCGGCGGAGACTTGTGGTTAAAGATGGAAAAGTACTGAAACTTGATACCCCCTGCCTACTTCTACCATGCTTGGTTTCGTTTTTAAACTGGCTTTAGATCCGGGTATGACCCATGGACAAAGGATAATTCTTTTGAAGCTAGAACTGTTAAACCAGAAATTAGAATTGTTGAAGCAGGATGCTGATGAAAAGTTTTTAGCAACGAGAAGAACTTTTGAGAACTTTTTTAAACTGGAAGGAAACCTTGCCAGGGAACTTGAGGAATTATTTGAGCAACAACATACTGTGACTTCGCAACTCCAAGAAGAAGGAAAATCCTGTCGGTGTGAGAGGCCCAGGGTTGAAGGACATATTATATCCGATTTCTGGGGTGAGAGCCCAGAAATGAAGGGAAAAAGATTTTGGAAATCACATCTAGAAGATGACTGGAAGTTCGAAATGGAGATGCTGGAAGATGACGTTTTGTGTCCCCTGGAGTTCTCTGCAAGGATATTCGTGGACTGTGGACTGGCTTTTGGTTATAAAGAAAAAGAGGACATTCTGGACAATGATGGAAGGAGGTGGAGAGAAGCCTGGTGGGTGATCCCGAGATGGCGAAGGAAAATGGTCAGAAGAGGGATAGGGTAAAAAAAATTTTAAAAAATGTAAATAGGACGGCTTACCACGGTACCCTGAAATCAGTGTGTTAAGAAATTTCTGATTTGAATTAGTGAAGAAATACATGGATTGATTATTAGCAGTAGTTTCAGTAAAATAAGATGTTAAGAATTGATTTAAGAAGAAGTATTTTGTATTATGTAGTTAAATTATATATTTAGAAGTTATATGTGGATATTTTGATGGTAATGGATTTAAATTTCAGAGATGAGAAGTTATTAAAGTAAATTAGAATTGGAAGCATAGGAGAGAAAACGGGGGAAGTCCCCCAAGAAGATTTGAACCAAGATTTTTTTTTTAATTAGTGAAAGAAATGTTGGTGTTCCTGTGTAGGTTTGTATTTTTGTATTTTTGTTATTTCTGTTTTGATTGTTGTATTTGTTGTTGTATCTGTTTTATTGTATGTGCATTTGTTTTTGTGGAAAACCAATAAAATCTTTGTAAAAAAAAAATCATCAGCAATGTGGTGATGGCACACAGCTCTACTTCAGCTTTACACCCGCAGGTGTGTGCTGACCAATGTCTTCCCTTGGTCATGGACTGAGGTTCAATCCAGGTACCACTGAGACACTGTCTAGTTTGGATGGATGAGAGGTTGCCTGCTCTTGAAGGGGTTAGTTACAGACTCTGAAATATTTGGAGCTTCATACGCACAGATTCAGAACAACTATTTACAAAAATGTTTCTAAAAGAACTATAATTTTTCACCACCAAGCATGTGATATTGGGTTGATCAGGAGTGGATAAAAGGAAGTCACACACACACACACACACACACACACACACACACACAGCTGTCAACCCTCCCTGCTGTTTCCCAATGCTATAATAAGGGAATTTCCCACAAAAAAGCAAAAGGTTGACAGCTATGACACACCCCTTAAGCCCACAAATGGAAACAGAACCCTTGCTTCCCACTCCACCCCCTTTGCCTGTATCCTCCTGCAATACACACAAGTATGCTTTGCATCCATGATGATGCTTAAGGTAAAGGTAAAGGTAAAGGGACCCCTGACAGTTAAGTCCAGTTGCGAATGACTCTGGGGTTGTGGCACTCATTTCGCTTTACAGGCCGAAGGAGCCGGCGTTTGTCCACAGACAGTTTTTCCAGGTCATGTGGCCAGCATGACTAAGCCACTTCTGGCAAAACCAGAGGAGTGCACGGAAACACTGTTTATCTTCCCGCCTCAGCGCTACCTATTTATCTACTTGCACTTTGACATGCTTTTGAACTGCTAGGTGGACAGGAGCTGGGACTGAGCAACGGGAGCTCCCCATCGCAGGGATTTGAACTGCTGACCTTCTGATTGGCAAGCCCCTAGGCTCAGTGATTTAGACAACAGTGCCACCCGCATCCCTTGTGATGATGCTTAGTACATCTTATAAATGGCTGACTGTCATTTTTATTGCTTTTGATCTCAGTCCCATATCATGGCAGCATGTAGCGAGGGGGAGGGGGGATTTTATGAAGCTGGCAGGTTACAACAGGCTCTCACTGGCTTGGAGAAGGTTCCCAAGTCCAGCTCTGGAGACAAAGGTTTAGTTTGCATGTAGGTAAAAGGTAACGGTAAAGGACCTCTGGGTGGTTGTCCAGTCGAATTTGACTATGTGTTGTAGTGCTCATCTCTGCTTTCAGGCCGAGGGAGCCAGTGTTTGAGCATGGACAACTTTCTGGGTTATGTGGCCAGCAGGACTAAACCACTTTTGGCACAATGGGACACCGTGACAGAAGCCAGAGCACACGGAAAGTCCGTTTACCTTCCCGCCACAGTGGTACCTATTTATCTACTTGCACTTCAAACTGCCAGGTTGGCAGAAGCTGAGACAGAACAATGGAAGCTCACCCCATTGCATGGATTTGAACCACCAACCTTAAGATGGGCAAGCCCAAGAAGCTCAGTGGTTTAGACCACAGCGCCACTCTCTCCCTACATGTACAGTTGCTAGTGATGGAAAATGCATAGAGCTGTGGTCCAGGAGCCCCCCACCCCCACCCCACAGGGAATTGGTGGAAATTCCACACCAGGAAATGCCTCAGGAATGTTGCTTTGGTTTGATTACTCAGTGTTAATAATTCAGCCCTGCTGAGTAGAGCGGGAACTAGAGGTTGTGCTCAAGGCTTAGGACAACTCTTGATTCCTCTTGTTTAATATTTGTGTGCTTCTGTTTTCTTTCTTCTTTTTAAAGGGGGACTTAAACAAGCCATTTGCTTCGAGATCCAGCTCAGTGCAGCAATTCAAGCCCACACCTGTCTATGCTGATGCTTCACCAATGCTCTTAAAAGTATATATAAAATCTCCAACCAGGTTTGCAACATTCTCCCTGTGGCTAGCAAACTCTCTGAAGTGCCAAGATGGATTTCAATCAATTAAGCTGTTATTCCTCATGACCTTCCAGGCTTCACCCCGCCCCCTCCTGTCTTCCCATGGATTTGCCTTACAGCAAAAAAATAAGCAGCTGTTACACAAGAAAGAAAGAAAGAAAATAGGCAGCATGGGATGAGAAACACACATTGAATTTTGTCTTGTGGTGTGTAGGGTTGCCAGACCTTGAAGTGTTAAATGAAGCCTCCAGGTTTGCCTGGCCCCGTCCAGGGGGCAGGTGAAGGGCTTAAATGCCCAGGTGGGCAGCAGTACCTTTAATAAGAAATACTATATTTTTCGCTCCATAAGACACATTTTTTTCCTCCTAAAAAGTAAGGGGAAATATCTGTGCATCTTATGGAGCAAATGGTGGTCCCTGGAGCTGAATTGCCCAGGGGCCAAAAGAGGGTCATGCTTTTTATTTTACAAAGAGAAAGGGGATTGTTGAAAGGACTCCCTCGGCAGCTGATCAGCAAGAGATCGGGAGAGAGATAAGAGTCCCGGCTCCCTTTCAGCCCTGCCCTCCATTGTTGAATGTGCTGCAGAGGGAGGTTGTTTGCTTCCCCAGTGACATATGACTGGCTGATTAGATTATCTGTCTGGAAACTGTAGAAAAGGCTTTCCTTTAGAAGCTGCAGAAATGTGAGTTGAACCCCATAAAAATGGGGCTTTCCCCCCTTTTGCAAAAAAGCTGCAAAAATTTTAGCTGATCCTCAAAAAACCAGGGCTTTTCCCTTTGCAAAAAAGCTGCAAAACTTTTAGCTGATCCTAAAAAAAACCAGGGCTTTTAGAAGAGGAAAACCAGAAAAAAAAATTCTTGTTTCCTCCTCTAAAAACGAGGTGCCCCCCATGGTCCGGTGTGCCCTATGGAGTGAAAAATACGGTATATATTAAGACTATGTATGCAGTTTGCAAGCTTCAACTCAGCTCCTGCTGTGCTAAATGAGCTAGGTGGGCCAGTGGCCTGATCCAGCAGGCTCTTGTAGTAGCCATGGATAGCATACAGATATCGGCTGCCTGGATAAATCTGTGAACATTCTTTGGCTCCTCTGTGATAATATGATAGCAACAATCACAGATAACAATGGCTCTCAAAGTGAACCATTCACAATGGGATCAGGTGTTAAACAGGGTTGTGTTATCACCCCAACTATTATTTTCATTGCCATGATCCTACACTTTGTTGAAGGTAAACTCCCCACCAGAGTAGAGATCATTTATTGAACGGATGGAAAGCTCTTTAATCTGAGTAGGCTGAAAGCAAAAAGTAAGGTTACTATCACTTCCATCATAGAGCTTCAGTATACTGATGGCAATGTAGTGTGGACACACACAGAGGATAACCTCTAAACCATCTTAAATATCTTTGCAGTTATCTTTCCACAAAGGCCGATATTGGTTGCAGTGTGGGGTGAAGATTACTATTGTTCATGTGCGGATGCCAGCTTATCATCTTCCAAAGCAACTACTCTATACCCACCTTAAGAATGGAAAAACAAATTGCCAGTGGACTACAAAAGAGGTTTAAGGACACTCACAAGGCAAATCTAAAAAGATTCAGTATAAGCACGAAAAATTGGGAACCACTGGCCTGCAAGCGCTCCAATTGGAGATTAGCTTTTACCAAAGGTGTCATGGACTTTTAAGATGCTCAACTCCCACCCAGAAACCTATGTCCCCACGTTGGAAGGACGTGTGGATCCAGAATTGGCCTACACAGTCACTTATGGACTCACTGTTAAGACCGTGTTCATGGAAGACAATCTTACTCAGCTACGAGGGATTGCCAAAGACAAGATGACATTATCCATTAGTTTGTCCAATCCTCTTTTAAAGACATCCAAGTTGATGGCCACAACTACCTTTGTTGTGGGAGCAAGTTCTGTAGTTTAATTCCCCACTATGTGAAAAAGTACTTCTTCTTTTTTACCCTTTCTCTGAATCTTCCAACATTCCACTTCATTGGATGCTCCTGTGTTCCAGTTTTATGAGAGGAAGAAAAACTATTCTCTGCGCCATACATAATTGCAGTGCTTTTTTCTGGGGGGATGCAGGGGGACGCATTCCCCTAAATATTTTGCAAATCTTTGTACTTTTGTCCATTTACTGTCTTTCTTTTTCCAAATTTAAACTATAAAATGGTGATTTTCTTGAGAAAATGAGAGTACCCTAAACATTTTTTTTTACAGAAAAAGCACTGCATAATTGTATATACTTGTTATCAAGTTACCTCTTACTTGCGTTTTCTCTAAACTAAAAAAAATCCCAAATGCTGCAACCTTTCCCCACAGGAGAGTCACTCCACCCACTTGATTATCCCATTTTCTGAACCATTCCAACTCTACATTATCCATTTTGAGGTGGTGTAGAATGGTACACAGAATTCCAAATGTGGTTGCACCATAGATTTGAATAATGGAGCCGCCACACAGGAGCAAAAAGGATAGTGCAGTCCCATAGTAATCTTCACCCCACACGGCAATCAAGGGGGGCTTTTGCTGAGGGTGTGTCAGTAATGACTACACAGTCCACCTCACCTTCACCCTTGTCTAGTTACACCCCACCCTCTGCAATGCTTCCTATCCCTTTGTTGATTCCCTGTTCCATTCTGATATGCATATTCTTGCCTCCACAGCTGCCTGAAAAGGTATTGAGCAACCCCATTTTGCCTCAACGTTTAATCACTCTCTGGAAAACTGTTCAGTGTGAGGAACATTATACTTTAAAGTGTTCTGCCATTATGGGACCAGGTGTTTAGATCTGCAAGGGAGGGCCACCTGTGTCATCATCACTTTCATTAGTGCGGTGAATCATAGCTAGGCTTTCTCCCCACCCACTTTCCTTTCCTTTTTCCCTCCATAGTTTGAAGTCTGATTGCCATGTCATGAAACAGCAGTGCATTTTGCTGACATCTGAGAGAAGCTGAGAAGGAAGCACTCTGATGGAAACTGCCCACCATGGGCCAGCAAACTGACCAGCTTCTCCTGTGAACAGGATGATATCCTAATTCTTGAAGAGGCACACCCCCTGTAAACTTAAGCATAGAGGGGAATCTGCATAACAGAATGGGGGTGGGGTCCTCCTACCAGTGACTGGTGCTGCATAAGGATATAACTTATTGTAAATCAGTTTCTTGGAATGTTGCTGGATTAGCTAAGAAAATAATTGATAAGGAGGTAACCTTTTGAAGAAATATTCCATTATCTGCCTCCAAGAAACCTGGATATTCTTGGAGCAGACTGTTAATTTGAAGGGATTTAATTATTGGTTAAATCCAGCCCACCAAAGTTGCTAAAATATGGTCAGCCAAATGGGGGCTTAATCACCGATGTATCTACTAAATATGGCACCAAATGAGCTGAGACTGGTGTAGCACCCAAAGTGTAAACATACATAACTCCAATGCTCACATTTATGTTTATCTGGTAAATATTCATATTTCACCTGTAAATTCCAATAATGGCAAGGCATGGGAAGATTTGGATGAATTTATTGAACAACTCGAGTTCATAACCAGGAGGGGAGCATTATTCTAATGTGAGATTTAAATGCCCATATTGCAAAAAATGAGGAGAGGCTTTTGAATGAGATAAATACATGTACACATAACTCACAAGTCCATTTCTCTCCTCTAAAATGCAAGAAGGCATATGAAGGATAGTATGATGGATGATTATGGTAAAATCTTCTACAGTATAATTACGAAATACAGTTTTTGTATTTTTAATGGGGCTATAGCGATAAGCCTGGTAATATGACCTTCATCCCTAGTCAAGGGGGAAGTGTTATCAATTATGTGTTTGTTTCTACTGATCTGATATTCTGTATTGCCAGCTTTGAAGTGTACTGCTACCCTGAGAGCAGCCATTTAACAATTTGTCTATCTTTGATTGCATCATCTAAGGTGCTTCAGGTTAATCTTAGGAATTTATCTATTGACCCCTCTAAAAGAATTAGATCATCAGCACAAATTGAATATCAACGCTTGGGATTTTATATAATGAGAAATGCCTTGGGCTACATAATAATTTCATTTATTACTTCTTAATTTAATTGATCTCACTTTTAGTAGGTCACAGTATATCCGATATTATATTATTTGTTTTATGATTGTTACCATGCTCATACTATTGTTAAATGGCTTTAACCATGTAAACAAATTGCAGCAGCTGCTATAATTATGTTTAGATCTCTTGCCCCGCCCCTGCTCTTTGTCGTTTATATTCTCCTCTCTCTAGGAGTGCCCTGATAAAACAACCATGGCATACCCTGGATAACTATTTTATCAATCTAGAGTCAATTCCCTTCAGCACACCTAATTGCAGCAGGTGATTTTAATGCTAGAATGAGTTTTAACAATAAGGCGCTCTCCTCTCATCTATGGAGGGCATTGGGATGTGAGATTTGCTGTTGCAAATAGATATTCTAAGATCAATTCACAGCACTAGTCTCTTAGCTCTTAAAATTATTAATGGCAGGCATTGTGCTGAGTTTATGTATGTACATCTCAGGCTGAGGAAGCAGTGTTCCTGATTATGTCTGCATTTCTGATTCTGCTTATAACCTCATTTAAAAAACAATGTGGGTGACCACATGGAGAGTGACCATTTCCCGCTTTATATCTTGTCCAATCCTTGCTCCAGAAGCATACCAATAAGCAGTATCATGAAAAAACTTCAGCACCTCACAGTAGGAGATTTGGCTGATATGCTGGTTTAAATGCTGTCTTCTCGACTTTTCTTCTTCTTCCTCATCATCATCAGAGGCATAGGATTTAAAGCATCAGTCTTAGCAGCCATGGATGCTTTATCTGACTTGAGCCTCTACTCTCAACTTACCCTGGCCTTGAACTGAAAGCGTTGTACCCCTTTAAATGAATTTTCCAGGTAGGTTGATAAGGAGTGTATTGAAGGGGAGAATTAAGAGTTGTGTCTCAGGAGTAGAGAATGGAGAACAGTGGTATGCTACCACAGGCACATTATCAGCTTAAATCTCAATATAAACATAGTTCAGAAAAAGAGAAAAGTTCTGCAGCCTCAATGTTGCCTGATTGTTGTTCAAAACATAACATCAAGCTGCTCTGGTCAATAATTACAAGAGCCCTGGAAGATTCCTCTTGCTCAATTATTTGTCAACTATTACACAGGTATCCCACTTTTCCAATCTTTTTGAGGACACCAGGGATCCTCAAGGCACCACTTCTCTTTTGAAGAACCATCATGGAACCCAGCAGGAAACCAGGCTCTTGATCTCCAGTTAAGGGCAGGGAAAGCTGCAGGGCCTGATTCAATTATACCTGAACTTCTGAAGGTGAATATGGCATGGTGGGTCCCTGTACTAGCATCCTTGTTCACTCATGTCAGTGTCTGCTCACATGCTCCCTTCTTGGTCAGCAGCTACTGTAATGCCAATTTTTAAGAGGAGCGGTAGAAGTGGCCCTGCTAATTATAGGCCAACAAATCTACTATCTGTCATAGGGGAATTATATGCTTCTTACTTAAACAGGATGCTTGTCTCATGGATTAAGGATGAAAGTGTGCTGGGCAACAAGCAGGGTGACTTTGGAATGATAGACCAGCAGTGCCTGCTCTGTAGCCACCTTGCAGAGAAATACAGGCCTTCCTGTGGAAGCAGCATTGGAGTTGTATGTGAGGGCTTATTCACACTTACCTTTCGTCCTGCACTATGGAGGCAGAGGTTCACACTTTAATGCTCCATGTCTGAGCATTTTTGTTGTTGTTGTTTGTACTGAACATTCCCTGCGAAAACTCAGTCTTTAAAGCTGTTGGAACAAACATCAATTCAAACTTTCTGTGGATTGATGATTGCTCCGATTGAGCTTTAAAGAGCAGATTTCGCAATGAAAGCTTTCGAGGAAGAAAAAGTGTAAATCACAGGCAATGACTAGAAAGAACAGAGGAAAGGTAAGTGTGGATAAACCTTGTTAGAATTACTCTTTCTAAATTTGCATCTATGCATATGCCATGAATATTCTTGACAAATCTGTCTCCTTTTTTAATTGGTAATGGGTTAATTGGCCACCTTGTTTATTAGGGGAGAGGAGGAGCTGGGATATTCTATGGGAATGAGCTGGTGCACCCACAACCCTGAGGCCATCAATTTACCACCCACGGTGGACAGCCTGAACTGTTCAATTCAACTCAATAACCTTTATTAGGCATAACAGACCAGACTATTTCAGAACAGACATTGTGTATAAAATATATAAACTCAACAAAATAAGGCTTGTATTAATTAAATCTTTAGCACTAAAATCAGCCTGAACTGTCCTGATGAATCTGCATGCTAAGTGCCCAAGGCATCTTTGTCCCTTGTGAGAGCATGCAGAGCTTGCAAACAATCTGGGAACAATAGTCTTTACCTCTCCAAACATATGTGTCTGCCTTTTCCTGCAACAGGTTTTCTGCTTATTCTAAAACCATGTGGCATTTTCAGGGCTTGTCCACACTTCTGCTTGTCATATGCCAAGGAAGAACAGATCTGAGCATCCCCCCCCCTGTCCCACTCCTTTCCCAAGGAAAATCTGTTCTTTAGCTCTAAATAGGAACAAACAACAATCTATGGAAAACCTAGTTACACGTAGGTAGCCATGTTGGTCTGCTGTAGTCGAAACAAAACAAAAAAAAATTCCTTCCAGTAGCACCTTAGAGAACAACTAAGTTTGATATTGGTATGAGCTTTCGTGTGCATGCACACTTCTTCAGATACCCTGAAACAGAAGGCACCAGACCCTTATATATAGTGAGAGGGTGGGGAGGGGTATGACTCAGAAGGGGGTGGGAATGGGTGATTGTCTGATAGGTGTGGTAAACCTGTTGTTGACGACTGTTAACAACTGCAATTGGTCTTACAGGAAAAAGCAAGGGGTGAGATGGCTAAAAATAGCTTTATCATGTATAATGAGATAAGAATCCAATGTCTCTATTCAGACCAGGTCTCTCCATGGTTTTAAGTTTGAAAACCTGATTGCTGTTGGTTTTTTATATAGAGATAATCTGATGCCTGAAAACCTTTCCTTCCTTTTTGCAATTGTTGAGTAAGCCACAGGGAAAATTTAAATTTTACTGATGTACAAGGGCAGGGAGTGTGTCCCTTTCAATGTTGAAATAGAAGCATTATTGATGCAAATAGTTTCATCGCCTAATTCTAACATGGAAAAGCAAACAAAATTGCAGCAGGGAGAGACAAGATGTTGAGCAGCTGTAGAAGTAAAACACACTGTGTTCTTGTGATACCACTGGTCTAGAAGTCTCCTCATCGCTCTTGTGATCATGGTGGCCTTCCAGCAAATGTGATAATTGACTGCACTTTGAAATATAAAATTAATAAGTAATAGGGTGGCCAGGTATAAAAGGAGAAGTATACTTCTGGGACTTCAAATGTTGTATATAAAAATGAATACTCTGCTGCTCCAGAGTCCTCACCAATCATGGACCACTTGCTCTGCTATGAAAGATACAGCAGAAGCCTTCTGCCCTATTGCACTCCTGAGCTACAAATAACCCAAGACAGCTGAGAAATATCCATTTAGGGGCTTGAGTTCTCACCAAACCACTTCCAATGTTGGAATATTCAAGAGAGCATTTTAACACAGACCACTAAAAGCACCTTTATAGATGAAGACGTTGGGGGAATGAAGGGGTGTATGAAACACAGAGTGAGAGAGACACAAGCCACATCTCAACTGTGCATTTAAAGCTCTATTGCGCCACAAATAATCCTGTAGCTTGTTAAGGGTGCCTGCTGGGAGTTAGGATATCACCCCGCTTATTCCCAGCACAGAGCTGTGCTTCTCAGATTGGTTTAACAGTCTATGCCTCTGCCCAGGGAAGGCTTGGAATTGTAGCTCCATGAGGATTTACAAAAAACCCACCGAGGAGTGTTTCGGTGCTGCTGGCTACAATTCAGGGTGAGCGTGGCTCCTGGCATCTTCCAAAGCCTCATGGAGTGTCTCCTGCAGGGGCTCCCGGGCGTGGTGCCATATTTCAACGATGTGCTGGTGTCCGCAGACTCCAATCAACAGCTGTTCGAGTGCCTCTGCACCGTGCTGACCAGGTTCCAGGAGGCCGGGCTCAAGGTGAAGAAGAAAAAGTGCCAGATCGCTGTTCCGCAGGTTGAGTTCCTGGGTTACCTTATCAAAGCCTCCAGTCTTCACCCAACTGCATCCAAGATCTGGGCCGTCCAGCAGGCCCCGATCCCAAAGAACAAGATGGAGTTGCAGGCTTTCCTGGGGCTGCTGAACTTCTACAACATATTCCTGCCCCACAAAGCAACGCTAGCTGAGCCTCTTCACCACCTCCTCAGGACAAAGGCAACGTGGTCCTGGGGTCATCGGGAAACGGTGGCCTTCAACGCAGTCAAAGCCCTCCTCTCATCAGACAGTGTGCTGGTTCAGTACAGTGAGGCCAGACTGCTGGTCCTCGCCTGCAACGCCTCACCTTTTGGCATCAGCGCCGTCCTCAGTCACCGGTTTCCAGACGGAAGGGAAGCACCACTCGCCTACTTCTCCCGAACGCTGTCTCCGGCCAAATGGAATTACAGCCAGCTCAACAAGGAGGCACTGGCACTTCTGGCTGGAGTGAAGAGGTTCCACGAATACCTCTAAGGGAGAACCTTCGACCTCATCACTGACCACAAGCTGCTCCTGGGCCTCCTCGCTGGTGATAGACCAACTCCACTGGTCCTCTCGCCACACATGCTGCGATGGACTGTCTTTCTGGCAGCCTACAGCTACTAGCTCGTCCATCACCCTGGAAAATCACTGGGCCATGCTGACGCTGTCAGTCACTGCCCTCTTCCAACACTTGTGGAAGATCTGGCTCCTGCTTCATTGCTTCTCCTGATTGAGGACCTCCCAGCAGCACCAGCATCAGCCACCGATGTGGCCTCTGCATCTGCACAGGACTGCACCATCAGACGTGTGCTCAACTGGGTGTGGAGGGGGTGGCCAGAAGGGCACTTGGCACCAGAGTTCCAGCCGTTTGCAACCAGAGAGCATGAGCTCTCGGCTCATCGCGGCTGCCTACTGTGGGGAGACTGAGTCGTGGTTCCCCAAAGGCTCCGCCAATGCATCCTCGAGGCTCTGCACATCGGCCACCCGGGGATTGTCAAAATGAAGGCGTTGGCTCGGTGTTATGTCTGGTGGCCTAACATGGACGATGCCATCACCTCTTGGGTTGCCTCCTGTAAAGCGTGTCAAGAGTCGAGACCTGCACCGCCGGCAGCTAAGGGAAACACTTGGGAGACACCCAAGGCACCCTGGTCAAGAGTGCACATCGATCTTGCCAGCCCCTTTCATGGCCGGACCTTTATGGTAGTGGTGGACGCCTATTCCAAATGACTGGAGGTGGCCCTGATGCCCTCCACCACTACTGAAGCCATCATCCGGGTACTGCGGGGCCTGTTTGCAACTCATCAATGTCCTGATGTCCTCGTCTCCGACAACGGACCTCAGTTCACATCAGGCACCTTTGAAAGGTACCTCTTGGGGCTGCGCATCCGCCATGCCCTAACAGCACCATTTCACCCGGCCAGCAATGGACAGGTGGAGAGAATGGTGCGCTCAGCAAAAGAGGCACTGGCATGCCTGGACCAGAGGCAATGGCATGAGCGGGTCACTGAATACTTGCTCGTGCAGCACATCACCCCTCATGGAGCCACAGGGCACAGTCCGGCTGAACTGCTTATGGGCCGCTGCCTCAGGTCTGCACTTGACCAGTTGCACCCAGACTTTGGGGTGGCCGATCCCCCAGGCTGTGCTAATGCACCACGATCTTTCATTCCAGGGGATAGGGTTTTTGCCCGGAACTTTGTGGGGGACATTCCCTTGGGTGCTGGCCACAATAGTGGGAGTCACTGGGCCCCGCTCGTACCAGGTGGCACTCGAGAACGGACGCTTGTGGCACCGACACATAGACCAGCTAAGACACAGAGTTGGGAATTTGGACAATACCGCTGTGTCCCCAACTGTGGCCTCAGCTCCAGAGCAGATGGTAATGGAAGGCGAGGCTCCACCTACATCTCCCTCACAAACTGCCGACATGAAGCTGAGCCGAACCGAGCCACTGCAGTGGTTCTGCCTGACTCCCCTGAGACTCGGACCACTGCCGTGCCTGACCTTCCGCCAAGTCTGCTTGTGGCAGTTCCTTTGACAGCAGCGGAGCCAGGGAACTCGGGCTCAATGCCACCGTTGGTCACACCGCAGTTGCAGCAGGACTTGGACAGCCAACCAGACTCTGATACTGGCCCTCGGCGGTCAGGTAGGGTTTCCAAGCGCCCGGCTTATTTAAAAGACTATGTTACCGACAAATTGCACATGTAATGCCGCATTGTAAATAGAATTAGTTATGCTTGCGAACTGAGAAAATTGAAACAGATACGCTATGTGCCTTACTGAACCAATAAGAGTATTGCTGTATATAAGGGAACCACTATGATTGCAACCTAATGCCTTATCTCGGTGGGTAGGGGTGTTATGTATTGAAGTTCTCACCCTAGGCCAATAGGGGTGTTGTGTATATAGTTTCACTCTGCCCACCGTGACTGCAGTTCTCACTCAAGTCCACAACATGCAAATGAAAGATTTAGAGTGCCGTTCACGGATTGGGTAGCTAGAGAGAGTTGTTACTGTTGCATGTTACTGAGTATTATATAAGCAGGCTGGCTCAGCCCTTCAGTTGAGTTCTGTTCCAGCCTGAGAATAAAGAGAGCTGCTTGGAGAATCACTGTGTCGTCTGCTATGTCCACCCACTATTTAATAGACCTGGATGAAATAAAGCCTTGTTAAACAGGATTTACACTCATTTATGCCTTTTGAAAAAGCTTTCATTGCTCTCAATATTAGAATTTGTGGAAATCCCATGAAACTGAATGCTGCTGGGAATCCAATATGAGAAGAATGCTCAGATCCTGCTTACACGCTTCCCATTTGGGCACCTGACTGGCCACTGTGAGAACAAGATGCTGGGCAGATGGGCCATTGGACTGATCTTGCCAGGCTCTCTTTGTATTCTTCAGAGGGACAACAAAAGCTGCACTGATAGCTGCTTTTAGAGTTAAATTTTCACATATGGACATGTGCAGGGCAAGCTGCCAGACCTGGTATGTATTATGGGCGAGGAACCTGCTGTCACCACCGCCATGTTCGCACCTTGTTCATGTAATACAGAAAGCAGAAGCACTGGCGTAGGGGGTGGGGCGCCCTGGGCAGCGGGATCCCGATAGGCTTCCATCTCGGCACACCCTGCCCCCAGAACGCGCACCAGCCCCACCCCCGCCTGCTTCCCGCCCCCGGTGCCGGATCATGAAGCTCTGCCACTGAGCAGAAGGAAAGCTATTTAAATATTGATATTCTGAGTGCATTCTCTGCCTGCCCCCCCCCCAATTGACCATGGCCCGCTGCTTTTCATATTACTATTCCCTTCAAATCAGAACTTATTTTGCTCAAAGCTATTTTTAATTCTTTAATGTGCAGCTACCCCAAGTAAAAGAAAACGGATTTATTCGTACATGCATTGTGTGATTAGACCACCAAGGTTTGTTTACAGAGAGTATGATGTTCGTGATGCTCTGATTTCTGATCCCTAAAGCAACTACAGAAGAGAATTAATTCTTAGGAGAGACCCACACATACCCGTGCGTGATTGCACACACACACACACACACACACACACACACACACGTTACCTCGGCACCTCCTTAACGGTGGCGGCTGTTATTGCAAGATACCATGAGCACATATAAATATCCAAAACTTGGGAGGGAGGGAGGAATTGCACACGACTGCAGGCAACACAGGGCTGACCCAAGACATCTGGGGTGGACCCCAAAATGGTGCCCCACTCCCCACCAGGGAAGAAGGGCTGAGGGAAGATCTACATTCAGAACAAGGGGGGAGAAAGGTAGACATCAGGTTCTGCTGCTCCAGTGGATCCTGCTGCCTGAGGCAATCGCCTCACCTTGCCTCATGAGCCGGCATTGGGTGCACTAAAACAGCTGCTTGCCACAGATACCTTGCCATGGTCTGCACTTAACTGCTTTCATCATTCTCTGCACAATTACTTTGCAACTGCGATTTTAAAAAATCCCCCCCTCTCTCTAGATTTGCAAAATGATTCTGTGACATAGCTGCAGGCTCATTTTTTAGCCTTCGGATTTTCAAGTAGTGCCCTTACAATATTTGGGATCTAAATGATCGAAAATCACCCGTAGAAGGTTGCTTCTGTTGTTGTTTTTACACTATATATATATATATATATATATATATATATATATATATATATATATATCAATGAAGACAGACAATAAGAAAAAAACCAGGAGTGAATGAAATGGATATATATTTATAAAATTATAAATGAGGTATAAAAACACATTATAACATTGTACAATGAAGGAAATGGGGGTGGGGAGAAACCTCTTGCCTCTTTGTAGACACCACTAAATAAGATCATATTTTGAAGATAGCCACCCATGTGACTACAATGTCATATATTTAATGAATAAATATATTCATTATTTAATGAATAAATATATTCACCCCACAGGTGAAATCAAAAGGAGCAGCATGACCCCAGCCGCTCAGATATTGCCTGATAGTTTCTCTTGGGTAGCAATGAACATAACTTTTTTGAACCAGTTGTCTATGGAATAACGCAAAGTCTTTCCAGCCTTGACCGATTATTGGTCAAGCAGCTACCACAAGATATACAGTTAACTGTTTTGTTTTGTTTATTAAATTTACATATTGCCCTTCATTAAAAAATAATAATCTCATGGCGGTTTATGTGTAACATCTGCACAATCTATATCAAAAATAGACAAAATACATTGTTCAGGGGCCAGGAGCACATTTTTACCTGTAAGTGTACTGATTTCTGTAATCACCTGCTTCCAAAATTTATTAGCATTGGGCACAACTCAACCACATGCACCAATATAAGATCCCTGCTCTCTGCAGCCAGCCAGCACAAGGGAGATCCTGAAATATAAAGTAAAGGTAAAGGGACCCCTGACCATTAGGTCCAGTCGTGTCCGACTCAGGGGTTGCGGCGCTCATCTCGCTTTACTGGCTGAGGGAGCCGGCGTACAGCTTCCGGGTCATGTGGCCAGCATGACTAAGCCGCTTGTGGCAAACCAGAGCAGCGCATGGAAACGCCGTTTACCTTCCCGCGGTACCTATTTATCTACTTGCACTTTGACGTGCTTTCGAACTGCTAGGTTGGCAGGAGCTGGGACCGAGCAACGGGAGCTCACCCCGTCGCGGGGATTCGAACTGCCAACCTTCTGATCAGCAAATACTAGGCTCTGTGGTTTAACCCACAGCGCCACCAGCCAAATGTTACTGTTTACTACCATGAATGGCTTAAAAAAAAAAATCAGATGCTTATGCTTGTTGGAGACTTCACTGGCATCAGCTGGTGCAAATTTTGATTATTATTTTTTTAAAAAAAACATATTTTGTGGACTTTCTTTCCTTCCTTCCTTCCTTCTTTCTTTTTTAAGGCACACAGTGTCACCCTAAAGAAAGAGTGAATCCTATTGATGGTGGTGATATTTACTGCTTAGTAAATGCCTACATGGCTCTGCATCATGATATTTAAATTTTAAACATCGTGTTTTGGGAGCTGTCAAGAAATACGTACCTTTGAAACTGACATTAAAATAATAACAACAATTTTGGGGAAATGCTTGTAAAAAATTTACAGCTCCATCAGTTCCTCACCATTTCTTATTCATTCTCTACAGCTGATTTAAAAAACAAAACAAAAACTCTTGCCTCTTGGAGAGGCTCCCAGCAGCAGCAGCAGCGCAAGAAATTGCTGGGCGGGGGGGGGGGGAATGCATCTGACATCCTTTTGTTCTTTCTCCATCACGTTTGGCCACACCCATCCAATACAAAGCCTGGATTGCGCTGTTTAGACGGCTCTCCTCCTCTTTCTCCACGTCCCTACAGTGCTGGGAGAAAGTGATCCCAGTTCCACACATCACTAAATCTGAGGCCTTGTCAAATAAAATCACTTCACACAAGGTCATCCCAAGCAGTTTGACCTGATCTGGTGCGACATCCTTGTCAGGCTGGATCAGGTTCCAAAACCACTGGCAGCTTTTGCCATGTGGGCCAGAAAGTGCCAAAGAAAGCCGTCACCACATGGTACCCTTTGGGTCAATCCAAGGCAGCTTACCAGCTCCTTGTTTTCAAGAAGTGCTGAAGCGGCCCTCCCTGCGCATGTATGTGCACCGTCAGATAAAAATGAAGGCCCTTGTTACTATGTTGATTGAAACCATAGAAGGAAACGGGCCCAAATTGTTTAAAGCCATTTTCAGGGTGTACACACAAGATCACTTAATTTGGATTTGTCACACATTTTACCTCATTGTTAATTATAAAATGGTACACAGGTGAACACCTTTCCCTGGATCCTCGGGAGTGAGGCTTGTGGGCTATGGATTTCGTGGTTCTTTTCTGTTAAAAAGAGTTGCAGGGAACAAAACCTGCCAGCCAGGAAGGTACGTAATGGGCCCAGCAAGCACTTCTTAATCCTATCAGTGGTTGGCACATGTTGACGTGGTCAACACAACGGTGGGCCTTCTCCACAAGCTTTTCAGTGGTTTTCTTTGATATTACTGAACATGCTTTACAGCCTGATATTCCAACATGTAAGCAGTATACCTGTTCTACAGTCTCACTTATTGTGCTCACCTGAGAGCTTAGCATCCACATGTCCTAAGTTAACTTCCTATTTCCACACTTTTTTCATGCATGAGTGAATCTGTAAGTGCTTTTTAAACTTAAGGAGGGGTGTTGTGATTTTTAACAAGTGAGCTTGGAGCGAAGTAATATTGGGGAGGGGGTGGAACCTGTGGCCCTCCATATATTGCTGGACTCCTGTCTAGCAACATCTCTAATAGAAAAAAGGCATTGGTGTGAGGTGGTAGTAGTATAAAAAGCAAACGAAACAGAACAACAAGGCAAGAGAGAAAGTAATGATTGATTAGCTTTTCTTTCTTTTTTTGATCAGATGAAACAAACAATGGTTCAGTTTAATTATTCGATTTCTGCCAAGATAGTGTGAGAGATTTCCACATGAGGAATAACTTAAAAATCAGTTTCATTTTTGTTTTATTTTTAACGCAATCATTCTGAATGGCAAAATTTCTGCTGTTGGGTTTTTTGTTCGTTTGGGGGTTTCTTTGGCACATCACAATGCTTTGATTAAGATGGCATGATTTCATGCAGCAGAGAGAGAGGCTGGGAGAGGAAAACCATGACAACCAGAACCTCCTTCTTACCTTTGAATGCTCTGCCATCAGCTTACTTGCCTACCACTGCCAAATCTCTTGGAAAAAGAAATGCATTTTTCATACTTAATAGATAAAAATTAGCATCGGAAGAATTAGTTCTAAATAGCTGTCAGGAAACACTGAGAAAAGCATCTGAAACACCAAGACAACTTATTTACATAGCCTCACTAATGTCTAGCAAGCACCAGTGAACCAGATAATGTCACAAGACTTTTGATTCATGAATGTGTGTCATTTCACATTTGAAAGAAGCTGAATATTCTCTTTTCCTGGGTTTTGCTAGATGTGTCAAAGCAAATAAAAGGGCCAAGGATATTCTCTCACCCATGTCATGGCAACATTGCTTACCATTTACTGTAAGAATTCACAAACGTGATTATTTCATGACTGAGCCAGCGTCCGATAAAGAAAACCAATCCAGGCCCTGCCATCCCAACCAGTGCCTTCTTTGTGTGCCTCTTCCACAAGAGGTCTGGAGAGTAGCAACATCAACATGAGAATGGGCAAGGGTTGCCACCTGGCCCTAGAAAAACGTGGTTGTCCATTTTTTTGAGACGTGTTGGGGCTAGGTGGTCCTTTTGGTGCCATCCTATGTGTCAGGGAGGATTCAGAGGAGCAATAGACAGAGGAGGCGAACAGGTGCTTGAGGATGCTGAAGAGCCTTGCAATCACCCAGAGACAGAGGAAGTGGAAGAGGGGGTGAAGAGTAGCCAGGGAGAGCATGGGCTCAGGGAAACTGAAGAGCCTTGCATCCACCCAGAGGCTCGGGAAGGAAGCTCAGACTCAGGAAGGGAGGGGGCTTTCAAATCAGCACAGACACGGGGTAAATGAAATGTAAGGATCAAAGACGTCTCGTGTGATTCCCACGCCTACTTTGTTGGTGCGGAAATCGTAGGAAGCCACTCCCCAAATCTGACTCAACGGGTTTGGATGCGTAATTCTGAACTGTAGCTGTATCTTGTATATATGTAATAAAGACTGTAAATACCACACTGCTTGTGCCGGGTGTTACTGTGAAGGGGAAACACCACCTTTACATTATGATTCTATGATTCTATAATATACTTTCTACAGAATCGAAAACAGGGGTTTTGCCCTGATCTCCTGCTTGTTGGCTTCTCAGAGGCATCTGATTGGCCACTTTCGGAAACTGGATGATGCCCTAGATAGGCCTTTGAGCTGATGAAGCAGCCAGTCTCCTCTTGTACTCTTGCTTGCCCACTTAGAATCATGGAATTGAAGAGTTGGAAAGGACCCTGAGGATCATACAGTCCAACCCCCTGCAGTGCTGTTGGTAAAGGCTGTTCTCCAGCTGAAGTGCTCACAGGCCAGTTCCCCAATTTTCTGTGCTTATACTGAATCTTTTCAGATTTGCCTTAAGAGCATCTTTAAACTTTTTTTATTGTCCACTGGTAATTTGTTTTTCCATTCTTGTTGGGTATAGTGTAGTTGCTTTGGAAGACGATAAACAACATGACCAGTCCAATGAAGTTGATGTTAAAGACTCATTGCTTTGACACTGGTGATCTTTGCTTATTCCAGTGCACTGGCATTCGTTCACCTGTCTTCCCAAGTGATGTGTAAAAAATTACGGAGACACCATTCATGGAATCTTTCAAGGAGTTGGAGATGCATTATTGCCCCAACTCTATTATCTTCATTGCCATGTTCCTACACTTTGTCGAAGGAAAACTTCCCACCAGGGTAGAAATCATATATCAAACAGATGGAAATATATTTAACGAGTATGCTGAAAGCAAAGAGTAAGGTTACCATAACTTCTGTTACAGAGTTTCAATATGCTGATGGCAATGCAGTGTGTGCACACGCAGAGGATGACTTCCATACGGTGAATTATTTGATTACTGTAGGATACTTATTGTGATTGCTCTGTATACCACAACATTTTTCTTCAAAGAAAGCTCCAAGGACTCGAGAGATGCGACTGATGTTAAAAGTGTGTGGTTTTATTGTGATGGGGAGGAAACAAACCCACAGGTGGGCTGGATTATACAAACAAATGCCAGGTTAGGACTGTGAAGAGAGTGAAGAGCAGCCGTGACCTCTAAATGCTCATCTGGACTTGGCAGTGGCTGATCTGCACCCAATTAATTATTAGTGTTTTAAGTAAATTAGTTATTAGCATTCATGAATTCTATAACAGTCCATTGGTTCTTCTTCCCAAAAGCTTTGAGAAGCTTGTTTTACAGTTTCTTAAAGCTGTAACCATGGGAACTGTCTGCCAAGATAAATCTTTATAATTAATATGAGACAGAGTTCTCACCCTCTCGAGTTATGATAGGAGGTGTACTGAAGCCATCAGATAATATTTCCCCAGCTGGGAAATTCTGCTGTTCCCCACAGGAAGATAAGCAGGACCCCTACCATAGGTCATTTATTTTATTTTTAAAACCTCTTTACTATATAGAATTGGGGAAAACGGCATATCAAATAACTATTTCCCGCCCGGTTGTAACAATGGAAAAAGATCCCGGGGAGATATTTTGAACAGCTCCTGTTTTAAGTGTGTGATGGGGGGGGGGGGCGTGCGTTTGGAAGACTTTGGATTCCTCAGATTCAAGACATCTCCCACTCCTCCTCGCTTGACATGGGGCCAAACTGTATAGTCCCTTTCTCTGTGTTCCATCTGACATCAGATATTGTTAGAGCCAGGGTGCTGGATGTTTTGGCATCCGTGCGAGGGGGAAGTCAAGCATCACATTTCAGAGAGGGAGCTCTGATGTATCCTCTCTGGATCCAGAGGACTGTAACATCAATGCAACTCTGACCAAGATCTTCCAAAGCCTTTTAAAGAAAAATCTCTCCAAAGATTTCCCAGTCTCCTGAGGCAGCTGATGAAAATAGTGCTGATCTGCTCCACCACCTATGCAGTCCCCTAAAGATGTAACAAAAATCGATCTTCAACTGTGACACTGTGACAGTTTCCAGCAAGACTGCCATTTTGCTAGATAGATAGATAGATAGATAGATAGATAGATAGATAGATAGATATCAATATCAAATACGAATGAACAATGATGAGTGGGTGCTCTCCAATTTTTTTAAAAGATACAAAAGCAATTTGGGAATCTTATATTTGTGCCTCATTTCCGAAGAGAAAATAAAATAAATATGGACCCTGGGTAAGTGTACCTGAACCCCTGGCATCTCACACCGCCTGGAGATTGGGGTGGCATATAAACAATACACTTGGTCATTCTTTCCCTGGAAAAAAGGCACTGCCACCCGTCTGTGGTTTCCAGTTGCACTTTCATACATTGAGACGTCACTGACCAAGCAAGACGCGTTCACTTGAAAGGTCTATCACAACATGATACTGGGGTCCTTTGGCTCCTCAGGACACCAGCTGAGAGTATAAATGTCCTTTGGTGTGTAATGAGTACAGCTTCAATCTGTTGTTTCCAGAAAGTAGAAATAGGCAAACTTGTTGATTTTTCCACTCTTAAATTCGGTACTTCACATTTCTGCAGCAATTTGGGGGTGGGAGACGGAGAGGTTAGACACTGACTCTCAGCCTCTCTACCTCATAGGGTTACTCTGGGGACTGAATGAAGAGCCAGAGGAGAACCACATATGCTACCTTGAGCTCATTGGAGAGAAAGGGGCAATAAACAAAACAAATATGAAATAAAATAACATAAATATTTTTAGATATTTGGCTTGAGATACAGCTTGGAGTCTTACTGGTGCCCTGCAGGTGTTTGAATGACAAGTCTCATCAGCCTCCAGAAGCACAGCCTTCAGAATCATAGAACTGTAGAGCTGGAAGGGACCCAAAGTGTCATCTGAACCAACTTCCTGCAACGTAGACTTTGCCAACCTGGTGCCCTCTAGATGCTTTGAACTGCAAATCCCATCCAGGCCCATCTAGAACATTATGAGGCTATTTAGAGCTTCAATGTTGGGTCCTACCAGCATGCTTACTGCAAACATAAGATTGGGGGAGGAGAGACAATCTGGATCAGGGTCCTTGGCACACAGAGTTCTGGGGGGGAAATGCTGCTGCCATGGCTGAAATGGGACAGTTGCTGAGTGAGGCTGAATCCTAATAATAATAATAATAATAATAATAATAATAATAATAATAATAATAAATTTTATTTATACCCCACCCTCCCCAGCCAAAACCAGGCTCAGGGAGGCTAACACCAGGTATAAAACAATAGATTAAAATACAACTTAAAAACAAGGTTAAAATATAACATTAAAGTGCAGCCTCATTTCAGTAGAAATTCAAATAAAAAAAACTGTTTGGGGAAGAAAGCGCCAAATCTTCACCAAGGCCAACTATCTAGACTGGTCCTATGTGGGCCAGAAAAAAGCCAGGGGAGTCCCCAAATAAAAGTTCCATCACAGAAGGAAAAAGGAAAGAGGGGGAGGGGATCAAGTTGATTCCAAGCCAAAGGCCAGGAGGAACAACTCTGTCTTACAGGCCCTGCAGAAAGAAATCAGATCCCACAGGGCCCTGGTCTCATGAGACAGAGCATTCCACCAGGTTGGAGCCAGTGTTGAAAAGGCCCTGGCTCTGGTTGAGGCTAATCTGACTTCCTTAGGGCCCAGGACCTCTAGAGTGTTGCTATTTATGGACCTTAAGGTGCTCGCCGGGGCATACCAGGAAAGGCGGTCCTGTAGGTACGAGGGTCCTAGGCCGCGAAGGGCTTTAAAGGTCAAAACCAGCACCTTAAATCTGACCCTGTACTCCACCACAGCTGGAAAAGCAATGGCTGAATGTAATCCCGTGGCAAGGACCCCGTAAGGAGCCTCGCCGCAGTATTCTGCACCGGCTGGAGTTTCTGGGACAGCTTCAAGGGCAGCCCTGCGTAGAGCAAATTACAGCAGTTAAGCCTGGAGGTGACCATTGCATGGATCACTATGGCCAGATCGGAGCAGGAAAGGTAAGGGACCAACTGCTTATTGCGGCAAAGGTGGAAAAATGTTGCCTTGGCTGTTGCTGTTGCTGCCATGGAAAGGGAGGCATCAAGGATTACACCTAAGCTCTTCATGGAAGGCAATGGCACTAATTGGTCCCCCGCAAGAGAAGGGAGTTGGTCCCTCATCCCCATGTCGTTCCGATGCAGCCAGAGGACCTCTGTCTTCGAAGGATTTCGTTTCAGTCGGCTCCCACAAAACCATCCAGCCACAGCCTCCAAGCATCTGGTCAGTGCGTCCAGGGCCGAGTTGGTGTGGCCATCCATCAACAGATAGAGCTGAGTGTCATCAGCATATTAGTGGCAACCCAGCCCAAAGCTCCGGACAATCTGGGCAAAGGGGTGCATAAAGATGTTTAAAAGCATCAGGGAGAGGATTGCGCCCTGTGGCACTCCACACACCAAGGAGTGGCACGAAGACATCTCCCTTCCTTCATTGTTGGGCTATGCCCTGTATCCCCACGTCGGCGAAGCGGTGGTCCAGAAGATTATGATCGACCATGTCAAAGGCTGCTGACAAATCTAAGAAAATCAGCAGTCCCGACCCACCTTGATCCAGTTGTCTACGGAGAGCTGTCTCGGTCCCGAAACCAAGACGGAAACGGGTCTAAAGCCAGTGTTTCCTCCAGAAACCTGCCAAGTTGTTCAGCAACTGCTCTCTCAATTACCTTGCCCAGATAAGGAAGATTCAAAACTGGGCGGTAATTGGATAGATCTAAAGGATCTAAAGAAGTTTTCTTTAAGAGTGGACACACCACTGCTTCCTTCAGCTCCCCTGGGAATGTCCCCGTGCCAAAGGACAAATTGATGATTTCAACCAGGGGGATCTGCACAATGTCTGGGCACGGCCTAATCAGCCAAAGACGGGCACAGATCAAGGGATCAAGTGGTGGGCCTACCAACTCAAAGGAATCTGGCCACATCAGCAGGGAGTGTCCAATTGAAATAGTCCAACACTGGACCCAAAGACAGTCGAGGGGCCTCCAGTTCTATTACTTTATCTAAATTGGCAGGGAGTTTAAGGCGGAGCAACAGGACTTTCTCAGCAAAAAAGCTCGCAAATGCCACAAAGCTATGAGTCAAATTTGTGCTTAAATTTGGTTGTCCCCCTAAGGACATTATCGACCTAATTATTCTAAAACATTGTGCTGGGAGAGAGCTAGTGGATGCAGTGGAAGCTGTGAAGTAAAATTTCTTAGCAGCTTTCATAGCCATCTCATAGGCTTTCATAAGCATCCTATAAGATGTTCTTGAAGCTCTGTCGCGAGTCCTAGGCCATACTCGCTCTAGCCATCTGAGGTCCTGCCTCATTTTCCGGAGCTCCTCAGTAAACCAATGGGCCCAGTTTTGGCAGGGTCGCAGAAGGCACTTAGGTGTGATCTCATTGATGACTGCTGAGAACCGGTTATTCCAGTCCTCGACAAGGTCATCTAATGAGTCACCAGGGGGAGCAGGGTCCCGCAGGGCCTGACGGAATGTATCAGGATCCATCAGCCTCCGTGGGCGATCCTAAATAGGCTCGCCACCCGAGCAGGGGAGGAGCAGGAAGTCAATCTTGGCTTTCAGAGCATAGTGATCAGACCATGGCACTTCCACAGGGGGGAACATGATCACATCTATGATCTATCTATCTGTCACAAAAGATCAAATCCAGTATGTGGCCTGCTTGATGAGTGGGGCCCAAAACAAACTGGGGGAACCCTAGTGTCGTCATGGAAGTCACTAGGTCCAGAGCCCATGAGGAGGGGGCAGCATCGGCATGGACTCCCAAAAACCAATAAATAAAGTCTCCCAAAACATATAAATTTGGGAACTCCAAGGCCCAGCCCGCCTTCACCTCCAGCGGGTCTGACAGGGTGGCTGCTGGTGCACTGGGTGGTTGGTGCACCAGCCAGACAGCCAAGCCCTCTTTAGTGCCCACACGAGACCAACACATTCAAAGCCGGAGATCGCCGGTGCTGGCAGAGCTCTGAAAGAGCAATCCTCCCGCATTAACAATGCTACTACTCCCCCCCCCCAACCCACAGTCCACGATTGGTGGAGGATGGAAAAACCTGGGGGGTGCTATCTCATGCAGGGAGACTACTTCACCTTCCTGCACCCAGGTCTCCGTCACGCAAGCCAGGTCAATCCCCAGCAAGACAAAGAAGTCACACATGGTGGCTGTTTTTTTGCCAATGGAACTGGCATTGCACAACACCAATGACGGAGGTGGATAATCCCTGCTGACCCTACCCTCATCCCTCGGGATGGGGCATAGATTGGAAGGGGTTTGAGCATCACTGCATCTCAAAACCCTTTGCTGGTGGTGATATCTAGCCCCACTGCCATTCCTCCCTAGCCCTTCAATAGTGGAAATCCCAGACCCCATACTAGCCTCCAAAATAGAGGAGTGATATCCCCTCACTAGCGAGTCACCGCTGGGCCAGGACTCCTGGGTCAAAAGGGTATGAGGAAAAGGTGAAAGTTCAATAGGGTGAGTATCCCTAGAAGATAAGGCCCAACCAACTGCACCCCAAGTGGGGAGTGTGGTCCAACAGTAATTCACTAACTGTCAATCCCTCTCTCCCTCCTGGGTTAATTGGGGGACTGTTGATTCTATCTGTAGCTGTGGGAGTATTAATGAGGCATTTGCTGTAAAATGGGGATTGCTAGCCAGCAAGGAGTTCTATCCATCCTGTCTCACCAGGAATGCAGTGGAGAAGGTTGATCATTCTCATAAATTTTTGGAACGTTAGACAAAGGACCAGATATAGATTGGGTGCTGGGTTTCTCCAGGCTGTCAGTGATGTAAAGTTCTTTGGGCATTGTTGCCATAGAAATATCAGAGACGCCAAATTCCTCACCTTCTCCGATGTCACTTGAAAAGGGAACAGGGAGTTGCACTGGTGTCTTTCTATGGGGTAGGAAGCTGTTGGGCGTCCTTAAATGTTGTGCTCTAGGCTCTACTGTCCTTATATTTTGGGTACAAATCTCAGTCTTTATGCTCAATAGTCTCTTCTTCAAGTTTTGTAATTCCAGACTCACAGAATTATTTTCTTTCTTCGGGGAGTTAATATTTCCAGTATTAGACTTAATTTCCCTTGTCCACGTTAGCTTTGACTCTATGCAAGGGACCAGTTGCCTCCTTGTTTCATCCTTAAATACCCTCACTGGGCGGAGAGAGTGAGACCACCATAAGATCTCCTTTAAGTTGAGATGGGAGGGCTGATGACCTGAAGGTCATAAATAGGCATGTGATGTTTCCCGTGGTGGGCAGGAAGTGAAAGTTATCTAGATCTACCTTTCAATAATGGCAATTCAAGTTGCCATTAGTCTGCAATTAGTAATTAGTCTGCAATTCATCCACGTGTAGTAATATCGGTGAATCTCAAGTGTTATTTGGTTCGTTTGCAAGACTTGACAAGATCTCACTTCGTCCATAGGTCGAATTGGTGAGTCCATAGGTGAGTCCATAGGTCGAATTGGTGAGTTGTTAACAGTCATTTCTTATCCTCCTTTTAAGCCTTTGAGCATTTACAGGGGGAGAACTGGTATCCAATTGTTTCTCAATGTTAACTATTTTGGAGAGCCAGTGTGGTGTAGTGGTTAAGAGCGGTAGACTCGTAATCTGGTGAACCGGGTTCGTGTCCCTGCTCCTTCACATGCAGCTGCTGGGTGACCTTGGGCTAGTCACACTTCTTTGAAGTCTCTCAGCCCCACTCACTTCACAGAGTATTTGTTGTGGGGGGGGGGAAGGGAAAGGAGAATGTTAGCTGCTTTGAGACTCCTTCGGGTAGTGAAAAGCGGGATATCAAATCCAAACTCCTCTTCTTCTACTACTTCTTCTTCATCATCATCATGTTGTTACTTTGTTTTAGAGGAATTCTGAGTCCCAATTATGCTATTCTGGCTCTTTGTACCTCATTTTCTCCTTCTGGCAGGCATTCCGGTAATTAGCAGAGTTCAAACGGTAGAGTGAAGTCTGTTTATTTTGTCAACAGACAAAAGCTGCACTTGCTCAATAGGGCTGTTATCGATCCTCCTTAGTGTTCCTCATTGCACTGGGCGAACTGAGCCATAAAAAGCTATAAAAGCCGTAAAACAACCTAAAACAATACAAAAGTAATAAAACAATAGACCAATAAGCTAAAAACAAACTTAAAATCAAGGAATGGCTTATAGGCTAGTTAAAAACATAAGTTAGAGCAGGGGAGCTCTAATGGGGCTGCTGCTCCCGTCGCCATCTTGAATTCATACTACTGCGCCATCTCCCTGTGCTGTCCGGTGTACACATCCCATATAGCAGAAGTGGGGAACTTTTTCGTACTGACCCATGGGAAAAGACATTTGGGGGCTGTAAGCAACATTGGGTGGAGCCAAAAGCCAAAAATCGGTGATGGCAGCAGGGTTTTATATAGTACGTTCTCTCTTTGCCACCCCGCCACTCTGTGTCTGCTTACTATTCATCCATCTTTGCAGGCTGCACATTCACTAAGGCATAAACTCCTTTGAAGATAGACATCTGTGCACACCAAGAGTTAAGAACATAACAGCCTGCTTGAGCAGGCCAAAGGGGACCTGTCTAGTCCAGAATCCTGTTCTCACAGTAGCCAACCAGATGCTCCAGTGGGAAATGCACAAGCAAGACCCATGTACTAGAGCACTGCCCTGGGGTTGCAAGCAACTGTTAACTCATTTTCAGAGTGATAGTCATATATTTAGTCGCCAGCATATTTCCATTCCTCTCCCTTTCCAGCATTCAGCCAGCTTCCAGAGTTGGGAGAGACAGTGGTAAATCTCCCATCTTGAGTAGATGTGTGGGCTACATCTAACAGAGGTGTGCCAAATAAAGCTTTGAAGCTTTGTGTTATTTTTAATTATGCTATTGGGATGTGCAGACCTATGCTAAAGTGCCCACAAATGAACTTTCCTGGCATCTGTTCCATGAGAAGACTTACCATAAATATACTCCTCAGCCCTGCAGCAGAATGTTAAATTAACAGATGGGCTTCTGCACTGTGACCCGATTTGAAAGAGGGGGGAGGAGGTGCACTTTACAAGTCACCACAAGAAAGAAAGAAAGAAAGAAAGAAAGAAAGAAAGAAAGAAAGAAAGAAAGAAAGAAAGAAAGAAAGAAAGAGGGGGGGAGGGAGGGAGGGAGGGAGGAAGGAAGAGTTCTGTTGAACTGAATGTGAAAGAAGTTACATTTTCCATTTTTGTTGTGTTGCATGATTTGTGCTTGAATCGGCAGTCTTGAAGGCCAGGGCTCAGAGATAGAACCATGTGCTTTACTTGCAGAAGGTCCCCATTTCAATCCCTAGGTAAGGCTGGAAACCCTGGAGAGCCACTGCCAATCACAATAGATAGTACTGAGCTAAAAGGACCAGTGGTCTGGCTCAGTATAGGACAGCTTGCTATGTCCCCATGAAGACAGGGGTGCCACCTACTAGACCCTTTAGGAGTGTCACAATCAGACCATTACAAAAGAGAAGCTTTGTCCAAAGAATAGACTCTTGAGCTTGGACCAGAGCAGAGGCAGTAGGTGAGCCCAGTGACTGTGCTTGAAAATAAACTTTGATGCCTCTGGGCAGCCAGAAGTTGAGGGCAATGGTTTCTTGGGATGGGTGGTGAAATTTCAAATGTTTATGGGTTCTCTGTAGGCCTTACTTCCTGCACCTTCTCTTGAATGCCTCAAGAGTTTCAGAGCTTTGTACAGTTCTGTCTCACCAAATGCAGGTCTCTTTGGGTAGTAGAAACCCTGGTTTAGGCAGGATACTTTACTTGGGAGACATTTCGATTTTAAAGGGGAAACATCTATGTGAATACGTTATTTTGCTTGACTCTAACTTTGCCTATTTTATTGTTGTTCAGACCTGTAAGCTATGTGAAATAAGGCAATTTGATGGAGAGGATTTTAGACAATGTTATTCTTTATAGCTCTCACTTTTGTTAAGTGGCCTTCTGCTCAATTATAGAAGGGCAGATACTTATTAACAAGAAACAGGGCTGTACAAGAGAGCCAGTGCTTGGTTTATAAAAAGTCTTGAGACTGTGACTCTTGTCCCCCACCCCCACCCCCAAGCTCTGTCCTTGTCCCTGTGTAGTCAGGTTGCAGCACTCTGCAGATCGTATTATTCAGTCATATCATAGCGTTATGAGTTTGTGGTGCCTGACCACTATAATCTGTGGAACCAGTAAGTGTTAGAATTTAATTAAGGCTTAGGGTAAAACTGGGTGCCAGACCCTTGTGTGTTCAGCTGTGTGCTAGACACTTATAATCCTTCGATCATGAAAGTGTTAAAAGCTAATAAAGCAATGCTAGCTTTCTTTGTTGGGGTGATTGGCTGGGTAATGGGTCATTAAGAAAACAAAGGGATCAAAGGGATCTGCCTGAGATGAAAAGTGGATGGTGCCCTCCCTCTCCCAACAAACAAAGCCAGAGTAGAGAGGCAGGGATTAGGTCAATGGTGTGACCCAGAGGTAAAGCAGAAAGCAGAGAGAGAGAGAAAGAGCCATGCTGGGTATCTGCCTGAATCCAAGGCAGTCGCTAAGGGAAAAACAGGTCGTTTTGGAGTGCCAATGCTGTGAATCCTTCCATTGCAGGCTCAGGTAGTTTAGGGAAGTTTTTAAATGATGGTTTTAATGTATTTTTAATCCTGTTGGAAGCCGCCCAGAGTGGCTGGGGAAACCCAGCCAGATGGGCAGGGTATAATAAATTATTATTATTATTAGTGTAAATGTCATATATCAGAAAGACACCAGTGTCTCAGCTGTGACTCATTTCCAAAAGGAAACACAGACCCTGGGTGAATGCCTGGAACTCCTGTAATCTCTCACTGCTTGAAGATTTGTTGTTGTTGTTCAGTCGTTCAGTCGTGTCCGACTCTTCGTGACCCCATGGACCAGAGCACGCCAGGCACGCCTATCCTTCACTGCCTCTCGCAGTTTGGCCAAACTCATGTTACTAGCTTCGAGAACACTGTCCAACCATCTCATCCTCTGTCGTCCCCTTCTCCTTGTGCCCTCCATCTTTCCCAACATCAGGGTCTTTTCTAGGGAGTCTTCTCTTCTCATGAGGTGGCCAAAATACTGGAGCCTCAACTTCAGGATCTGTCCTTCTAGTGAGCACTCAGGGTTGATTTCTTTGAGAATGGATAGGTTTGATCTTCTTGCAGTCCATGGGACTCTCAAGAGTCTCCTCCAGCACCATAATTCAAAAGCATCAATTCTTCAGCAATCAGCCTTCTTTATGGTCCAGCTCTCACTTCCATACATTACTACTGGGAAAACCATAGCTTTAACTATACGGACCTTTGGGGTGGTGCAAAAGTACCATTTTCATTCATATCATTCTGTCATAGCATATTTTTAATTATCTATCATAATATACCATATATTCAATCACATCATACCATTCAATCATATAGCATATAATATGTTTATACAGTCATATCACAACATGGCATATCGTCCAAACACATCATTGGAAACAATGGGCATGGCTAACTTGGGCCTACTGATTTCAGTGGGTCCATTCTTCCTGCACTGCAGGGGGTTGAACTGGACCTTGGGGGGCCCTTCCAACCCTGAAATTCTATGATTTTCCCCCCATGACCAATCCTCAGTTATCTACCTTGGTGTGAAATCTTCCCTGGAAAGTACAGGCTGCCTTCGATTAAACCAGAGTATACATACTGAGAGGAAGGTGTTTGAGGTCAGGTTCCTTCTAGGTTATGCAAACTATGGTTTCCACAAGTAGGTTGGGCTGCTTGAAACCATTCAGGAACATTTCTCTGGCCTTTGGCATGACTTGCTCTTGTGTTGGGAACACCCTGCTTTTGTTTTGTCTAAAGAAGACACTTGTTGCCTAGCTTATAGAGGGCACTTTGATTTCAAAAAGCAGCAGAAAGAAACATCAAGCAAGATTCAGTTACAGGTGGGTAGCCGTGTTGGTCTGCCATAGTCAAAACAAAATAGAAAATTCTTTCCAGTAGCACTTTAGAGACCAACTGAGTTAGTTCTTGGTATGAGCTTTCGTGTGCATGCACACTTCTTCAGATACACTGAAACGGAAGTCACCAGACCCTTAAATATAGTGAGGGAGACTTCCGGCGGCGACGCAATCGCCGGGTGGTCGAGGGCTGCTTCGGGTCCGAAGCGCCCTGTCCATCCCGGGGGTCAGGAGCCCCGCTACCGCAAAGCGGGGCTCCGGTTGGGGTGCGGGAAGAGCGTCCCGCACCCTGGGCTCCCCGGCAGCGCCCGCGGAGGCTCCGAACCCTTCCCTCGCTCCCCCTGTAAAGGGGGAGTGGGGGTGAAGGGACAACCGGAGCCGGGCTTCGGGGACATGCCCCAACCGGGATGCAAATGCGGTGACAGAGCCCGCGGTGAGCGTCTAAGTTCTACCTGTGAAGAATGGAGCTAAAGGAACCCGGTGGTCGTGAGTAAAGAATTTGAGTAGAAATCGTGCTTTTGGGACGATCCGGGGGGAAGGAGAAGGGCAGCCTGCCTCCCTCCCTTCGAGCTCAAGAATCTAACCAATTTGAGTGATTACTGCTACAGAACTGGTTACAATGTATTTAAAATCGACACATGAGACTGGCAAACTTTTCTTTCGGGAAGTTAACTAGAGGAAAATATCTCCATTTAAAGTTGCGGTATTTGCGCTCCAGCTCAGGAAAATGGCGACGAACAAAGAGGGGAGTAGAAATACGACACCCACTTCCTCCTCCTCTGCCAGTATGTTGGGTTTCGTCCTTGAACTGGTATTGAACTCTGGACTAACGGATGAACAGAGACTCACTGCCTTGAAGGTGGAACTGCTTTGTAGAAAAGTCAAAGTCTTGTGTGGGGGTCTGAAATGGAACCAATTGCCCACAGAGGAGGCTTTTAAAACTTTTGACATTTTGGAAGAATGCCTTGCCAAGGAGCTGAGAGGGTTGATGCAAAGTTGGAGAGAAATGAGTGAGCTACTTCGGAGAAGAAATTCGCTTTCTGGGGGTGGCAGCCCCAAGGCGACGTCAAGATTTCTTATATCCAGTCCCCGAGGTGTGAGCTCGGGGGCCAGGGACAGAGAATTAAGGTATTTACAAGAAGAAAAGAAATGTTACAAAGAACCGAAGAAGCTGAGAGATGATGAGATGGATACCTCTGATCTCGTGGCAAGGAGAGATTTGGACTGTGCCTGGATCTGTGGACGTTTGGAGAGGGAAGCTACATGGAAGTTTAGTGCTGAAGCCACCAGGAGAAGAATAATGGACAGAGGGGGTGTGGGGTGAAGCATTAAGTAAAATTTAAGGTAGCCTGATATGGTAAACTGAAATCGGAGGGTGAATACTGTCAACAATTTTCTGTTATATTTTTTATTTGAACATGAAAGGAGATATTTCAAGTTATCATGTTATTAGCAGCAATCTTAAGGATAGAAGAGATAGATTTGATCGAATGAGTTGTGAAGATCTGTGAGGGGGAGCATAAGTAAAGTGAATTTAAGTGGATTAAGTTTATGGATTAAGAGGATTGAGATCAAGATGTAGATTAAGATAAGAAATCGATAAGAATAAATGAAGAAGAATTATGACGAGGTATTATTATGATGATGTATTTTTAGTAAAATGTTGAAGATATAATTGATTGTAATTATACAACTGAATTTAATTTCTTTTTTCTTTTTTAGGAGAAATGGTTATAAAATAGATTAAGGATATAAACTCGAAGGTGAAAAGGCAGGGGAAGTCAATAGTCAAGATATGGAAATAGAAATTTTTTTTTTTCTAGAAAGATGCAATAAGAAAACTTGACATTGTTTGTATTTGTTTTATTTGTTTTGCATTTGTTTAATTGTAGGTGTGGGTGTGGGTATATGTTGTTATAGAAAAATGCCAATAAATTCTTATAAAAAAAAATTAAATATAGTGAGGGAGTGGGGAGGGGTATTACTTAGAAGGGTGGTGGGAATGGGTGATCAGCTGATAGGTGTGGAAAACCTGTTGACGACTCTTAACGGCTGCAATTAGTCTTGCAGGGAAAGGCAAGGGGTGAGATGGCTAAAGATAGCTTTGTCTTTATAATGAGATAAGAATCCAATGTCTTTGTTCAGACCAGGTTCCTCCATGGTTTTAAGTTTGGTGATTAGTTGCAATTCAGCCACTTCTCTTTCCAGTCTATTTCTGAAATTTCTTTGTATTAAGACAGCCACTTGGAGATCTTTTATAGAATGTCCTGGGAGATTGAAGTGTTCTCCTACTGGTTTCTCTGTCTTGTGATTCCTGATATCAGATTTATGTCCATTTATCCTTTGGCGTAGGGTTTGGTTGCTACTGGAAAGAATCAAGCAAGATAATATTGTTCCATTAACTTGCTAGTACAAAACACCAGGTGATTAACCAGCTACTAGCGTAGAGCAAACCTTATGCAAAATACGCAATATACTTATATGTGCCTGTTCAAAGGGCCAGAAAGGGCCACAGGGCCCTGTGGTCATGTTGAGTTCCAGCACCTCTTTTTCTAGAAAAATAGCACTGTCCAGAACCATTTCCTCCCCACTCCTGCCCATTTTGTGACTCCACCACACCTTGCAGCAAATCTGATCTGCTAATTAGGTGCTCAGATACCTGATGTTTGCACGGTTCTTCAAGGTTTTGTTTGTTTGTTATTTCCTATTTTAATACAGGCACAGCACACTGGTTCCCCTACATAATATTTCATGGGCACTTTTCCCGTGAAAAACCTTTCCCCTACATAAGCCCAGAGCAATCAAGTCAGCAACACGGGAGAACTGCAAGTCGCGGGTTTTGGTACCAACTGTTACGGAAACCCAGGTGCAAGGCTGCTCTGCCACCTGGCTCGTCGGGCAACAGCCCACGGGACTTTGTGGAATAAAAGAAGGATTCCAGCCACCAACCGGAGCAAAGAGCAAAACAAAAAGTTATTGCGCAACAGGTTCAAGCCAAGACTGAACATTGGGAACTTTTAAAACTCCCCCACCCCATCCCAAGATACAGTTCGGAAAGCATCATTCCTACATCACTACTACATAAGCAAAACATCAGAAAAGGAGCGGTAAGGGGAGGATTATACATAATTAACATAGAGGTAAACTAGAGGTAAACATGATTAACATACAGGTAATGGTTCTGGGAAACATGTGAATACGTGTTAAGTATTTTGGAGGAACATCTCGGGTACCCACGGGGAGAGAACAATAGGGCCATGGTCTGCATAGTCTGCCACATAGCAAAGCCCGGAGGAAAACATTTGCCCATTGATTATCTTTGGGGCTCCCCTTTCATGCCTATGTGATCTTACGCCTGCTGGCTTATGGAGGTGCCAAGTGGATGTGGTCTTCCGCCTGCTGAATAATGGCGGGGACTGAGAGGCTTGAAAATCCTTGGTTTCAGGTTCAAAATCCAAAATGAAGAAATGAAATGAAGAAAATCCATCAAGGCAGTAATTTTATATGAATAAACAAACATTTAAGGCTTCTAATACAAACCATATTGTTTCTTTTTTTAAAAAAATAAATAAATATTAAATTTTGTAAAAGCATTACAAACACACTAATACAAAACAATACCACTATAATAAACAAAAAACATAACTACTATAAAAACAAAAAATTTACACTATCCTTAACCTCTATCCTTAACATTGTGTCCTGACTTCCTCCTGTCTCCACTTCCTGCGTTCCTTGTGAATCATCTTTAGTAATTTCTTACCATCTTAAAATATCTTATTTTACTATTAAAAAATCATTAAACTTATTTAATATCTCAACTCATACCTTCACAATTCCTACATCATAACCAAACTCTAAATCTACAGTCTAGCTTTTCTTCCAAATTATATCTAATTTTCTATCATACAATGGTTTTTTAAGTATAATTTAAATTTCTTCCACTCTACTTCCACCGCGTCGTCCCTCTGGTCACGAAGTTTCCCGGTCATCTCAGCAAGCTCCATATAGTCCATCATTTTCATCTGCCATTCTTCAATCGTTGGTATCTCTTCTGTCTTCCAGTTCTTAGCTATCAAAATTCTGGCTGCTGTTGTGGCATACATAAATAAAGTTCTATCACATTTTGGAATCTCTTGGTCTAGGATGCCCAGTAAAAAGGCTTCTGGTTTCTTTTTAAATGTGTTTTTCAACACCTTCTTCATTTCATTATAAATCTTTCCCCAGAAGTCTTTTACCTTCAGGCACAACCACCACATATGGAAAAAAGTTCCTTCTGTTTTTTTGCATTTCCAGCACTTATTGCTTTGTCCATGATAGATTTTTGCCAATTTAGCAGGTGTCAAATACCATCTGTACATCATCTTCATTATATTCTCTCTAAGCAAATTACATGCTGAAATTTTTATACCAGTTTTCCATAGTTTTTCCCAATCCTCCAACATGATGTTGTGCCCCACATCCTTTGCCCAATCTATCATTGTTCATTTTACCATTTCATCTTTAGTATGCCACTCAAGCAATAAATTATACTTTCTGGAAAGATTTTTAATCTTTGGCTCTATCAATTCTGTTTCCAACTTGGATTTTTCTAACTTAAAACCAATTTTTCTATCTGACTTGAATGTCTCATTAATCTGATAGTATTGCAACCAGTCTGTAACATGTCCTTTCAATTGTTCATATGATTTCAACTTAAAATGTTCTCCTTCTTGTATTAAAATGTCACTATATTTCGGCCATTGTCTATCCGTATTTGCTCTTTTGTGGGCTTTTGCTTCTAACGGTGACGACCATCTGGGCGTTTTCTTTTGAAACAAATCTTTATACTTCATCCATACTTTAAACAGAGATTTTCTAACAAACCATATCGTTTCTAACCCTTTCTTGCTACATTGTAACTATTCTAATCAAAAAGTAACAAATTTGATAGGATTATAACTAGTGGCGTTCCAACTCCATTGTTCTCACCGCGGGGCGCCTGTCATCAGCTTGTCAGCGGGTAATGAGGCATGCAAGGAGCTCAGCTGAGCTCGTCCTGCAGAGACTATGCAATTCTCCTATTGGTTGGAGCACCTCCATTGAGAAATACATAACTCATTCATAAAATATACAGTCCGTAACTGAGTGTAGAAAAGAAAAACTACGTGGGATTTATTGGGAGGTTCATGTGCTGCTTATGCAACAACGTGTTGGGTAAGAAGAGGGACATGTTCTGGAGGGGCTCCCTTGAGGGCACCACTCCATTCCTGCAGGTTTACTCAGGAGGAGACCTCATTCGGGTGACCCCCCGCTTCCCGTTCCTTATCAACACATATACGCAACTGGTGCACTAGGGGGTAGCGAGGTTGGCCCCTGCCAGGGGCGCAGGCGGTGTTTTTGTTTGTTTGTTTTGCAAACTCAGCTAAAAATATGTCCATAAATATGTCTATAAATAAAAACATTGATTATTGCCTCATAGGAAATGGTTTTAAATAGAGGGTGAATTGAATCGGTGGGGGGTGAGTTGGATGAGAGGTGGAATGAAAGCTAATTGGTCCATGACTGGGGCGCAATGTGGTGTTGCCAGGGGCACAAGATCACCTAGCTACAGCTCTGCCGGTGCATAGAATGGAGGGGCTCACAGCATCACCACTCTTGATTGAAGAGGAGACAGCCTTTATGGTGAATTAGGGGCCAAGGACCTCCTTCATGGATCACTGCCTTGTCGTGGTGAAGGGGCTTGAATAACTCAGAGAAACTATGAGCCATGCCGTTCATGGCCACCCAAGATGGACAGGTCATAGTGGAGGGTTTTGACTAAACGTGATCCACCTGGAGAAGGAACTGGCAAGCCACTCCAGTATCCCTGCCAAGAAAACTCCATGGACAAAGACAACAGGCATATAAAAGTTACGATGCTGGAAGATGAGCCCCTCAGGTCGGAAGACTGCTGCATTCTGAATCCTATTGTTCTAGGACCAATCAGACTGCTGCATTTTGCATCCTATTCAACTCAGTACATAACAGGATGTTTATGGCATTTCTGCCCTGTAGAAGGAAGGTTGCTTCCCAAGCTGTTCCCTTGCCAGACTCCTTCGGGGTACATGGCTTGTGGCAAAAGGAAGAGGTTGAACGCACACCATACATTTACAGTACTTCTAAAAGCACACTCACCAAGAATCCTGTAATTTGTTAAGGGTGCTAGGAATTGTATATCTGTGAGGGTAGGTATGGACTTTGGAGTAGGAACTGGCAACCCACTCCAGTATCCCTGCCAAGAAAATTCCATGGACAAAGAAAAATTCCATGGACAAAGACAACAGGCATATAAAAGATATGACGCTGGAATATGAGCCCCTCAGGTCGGAAGGTGTCCAACATACTACTGGGGAAGAGCGGAGGACAAGTACAAGTAGATCCAGAGCTGATGAAGCGGCTGGGCCAAAGCCGAAAGGACGCTCAGTTGCGGATATGCCTGGAAGTGAAAGGAAAGTCCAATGCTGTAAAGAAAAATATTGCATAGGAACCTGGAATGTAAGAACCATGAACCTTGGTAAGCTGGATGTGGTCAAAAATGAGATGGCAAGAATAAACATTGACATCCTGGGCATCAGTGAACTAAAATGGACGGGAATGTGTGAATTCAGTTTGGATGACCATCATATCTACTACTGTGGGCAAGAATCTTGTAAAAGAAATGGAGTGGCCCTAATAGTCAACAATAGAGTGTCGAAAGCTGTACTGGGATGCAATCTCAAAAATTATATAATGATCTCGATACAAATCCAAGGCAGACCTTTTAACATCACAGTAATCCAAGTTTGTGCACCAACTACCAGTGCTGAAGAAACTGAAATTGACCAATTCTATGAAGACTTACAACACCTTCTAGAAATGACACCAAAGAAGGATGTTCTTCTCATTATAGGGAATTGGAATGCTAAAGTAGGGAGTCAAGAGATAAAAGGAACAAAACTGGAAAGGACATAACAGAAGCAGAAGACATCAAGAAAAGGTGGCAGGAATTCACAGAGGAATTATACCTAGGGTCTCATACACCCTAGGTAGCGTGGTTGCTGACCTTGAACCAGACGTACTGGAGAGTGAAGTCAAATGGGCCTTAGAAAGCACTGCTAATAACAACTCCCGTGGAAGTGATGATATTCCAGCTGAACTATTTAAAATTTTAAAGGATGATGTTGTTAAGGTGCTACACTCAATATGCCAGCAAGTTTGGAAAACTCAGCAATGGCCAGAGGATTGGGGAAGATCAGTTTGCATCCCAATCCCAAAGAAGGGCAGTGCCAAAGAATGCTCCAACTACCGCACAATTGCGCTCATTTCACATGCCAGCAAGGTTATGCTTAAAATTCTACAAGGCAGGCTTAAGCAGTATGTGGACCGAGAACTCCCAGAAGTGCAAGCTGAATTTCGAAGGGGCAGAGGAACCAGAGACCAAATTGCAAACATGTGCTGGATTATGGAAAAAGCTAGAGAGTTCCAGAAAACATGTACTTCTGCTTCATTGACTACGCAAAAGCATTTGACTGTGTTGACCACATCAAACTATGGCAAGTTCTTAAAGAAATGGGAGTGCCTGATCACCTCATATGTCTCCTGAGAAATCTCTATGTGGGACAAGAAGCTACAGTTAGAACTGGATATGGAATAACTGATTGGTTCAAAATTGGGAAAGGAGTATGACAAGGCTGTATATTGTCTCCCTGCTTATTTAACTTATATGCAGAATTCATCATGTGAAAGGCTGGACTGGATGAATCCCAAGCCGGAATTAGATTGCCGGAAGAAATATCAACAACCTCAGATATGCTGATGACACAACCTAGATGGCAGAAAGTGAGGAGGAATTAAAGAACCTTTTAATGAGGGTGAAAGAGGAGAGCACAAAATATGGTCTGAAGCTCAACATCAAAAAAACTAAGATCATTGTCACTGGTCCCATCACCTCCTGGCAAATAGAAGGGGAAGAAATGGAGGCAGTGAGAGATTTTACTTTCTTGGGTTCCATGATCACTGCAGATGGTGACAGCAGTCACTAAACTAAAAGACGCCTGCTTCTTGGGAGAAAAGCAATAACAAACCTAGACAGCATCTTAAAAAGCAGAGACATCACCTTGCTGACAAAGGTCCATATAGTTAAAGCTATGGTTTTCCCAGTAGTGATGTATGGAAGTGAGAGCTGGACCATAAAGAAGGCTGATCGCTGAAAAATTGATGCTTTTGAATTATGGTGCTGGAGGAGACTCTTGAGAGTCCCATGGACTGCAAGAACATCAAACCTATCCATTCTGAAGGAAATCAGCCGTGAGTGCTCACTGGAAGGACTGATCCCGAAGCTGAGGCTCCAATACTTTGGCCACCTCATGAGAAGAGAAGACTCCTTGGAAAAGACCCTGATGCTGGGAAAGATTGAAGGCACAAGGAGAAGGGGCCGACAGAAGATGAGATGGTTGGACTGTGTTCTCAAGGCTACCAACATGAGTCTGACCAAACTGCGGGAGGCTGTGAAAGACTGGCGTGCTCTGGTCCATGGGGTCATGAAGAGTCAGACATGACTGAACGACTGAACAACAACAACAGGGGCCAAGGACAGGGAAGCTGACCTCCTGCATTGTGACCACTTTAAGGAGCATTCAATGATCAGATTTCTCTTCTCCCTTTCCTTTTTAAAATGAGAAGATAAAAGCCCCCAGAGAGAGTCACACTGACACATTTAAACCACATGGCTTCACCCAAATAATCATGGGGACTGTTGTTCACTCCTCACAGAGCTACAATGAATGACATGGATGTGACCTTAATATCAGCAGAATAATAATGGCACTTTGTTTTCTTGCTAGCTTCTGTTCCTTGGTCCAGGGCTCACTTTGGCTCATTCTCTTAATGCTGCACTCTTGCTTCACTCTTAATTCATTGGATGCTGACATTCTCCAGCATCCCCAAAAGAGATGCCCTCGCCCCATTTCTCTAAATAAGCAGAGCCTCTATGATGGCTCCCAGCAAGAGAATTAGAGCAGATTCTTCCATTCGTCCCTCTCTGCCCATCTCCCTCATTAAAACTGCATGGTGGGCTGCAGCAACAAGAGCTACTCCTCTCTCTCTCTCTCTCTCTCTCTCTCTCTCTCTCTCTCTCTCCTGTGATGCCTTCGAAACAGCAACATGAGGACCACTAGGAAGATGGTATTTGCAACCTCCTTCTCCCCCTCTCCCTTGCCTGGGCCTCATTGGATTATTGGGCCCCTCCTTGGATTTGTTTCATTTTCAACTGACTAGACAGATTCCCAGTCACTCCATGTGCAGTAGATATCATGCCACCCCCACATGTGTGCTTGATGGCAGCCGCTGTGCACAATTCTTTCAAAATAACAGCCAGATGGGTGGGGTATAAATAAATGATGATGATGATGATGATGATGATGATGATGATGACAGACTCCTTTTGCAGCCATGGAGCACTGCCTCGCTTTGAAGTCATATTTTAGTGATTACCCTGTTCATATTTTCAGTTTTCACTTTCTGAAGTCAATGGCCTCGACTCATATGTACTCCAACTTCCCTTGTGTCTAGAACACACAGGTCCAAGAGGTTTTCAGCTTTTCCCAGGCTTTCTACGCTCAGGTCTAAGTGATCTTTTGTTCACCTCACCACTTTTCCTTGAAAAACCTGCTGTTTACCCCTGAAACAGAAAAACACCAATCCGCAGAAAACCCGATGGGTGTTTGTTCCAATTCAGCAGTAAATAGTGGGTTTTCCTGAGGGAAAACACTGGGACAAGGAAAAGTGTGAACAGACCCTCTTTCTCCCTGTGCTTTGTGAGTCTTTACATAGACAAAAAGGTTGTTTTATAGAATGTATATTGTGCTTGATTGTACAAAAAAACCCAAAACACCAAAGCCAGAGGTTTTCAACCTTTTTGAGTCCACAGCTCCCTTGACCAACTACCTTCTTTCTATGGGTACCCTGTGGGGCTCAGGAGCCCAGTTATGTCCCCCCCTTGCCTGCAGAGCTGGCAGTCCCTCACCCCTTTTTCAAACCCCCTCCCATGTGGAATGTTCCTTTAGCCTCCTCTCTTCTCTCCTCCCCTTGGGAGTCCTCTGGGCAGCTGCCATCACCCCCTGCAAAGAGAGGTGCCTCCTCACACCACCACCCCAGGGGGCTGGGAAGAGGATTCCCCCAGCCTTAGCAGCCTGACAGACTCTGGCTGCTCACCTTGGGAGGCACAGTGGCAGTAGTGGGTGCCATTGTGCTTGTATACCCTCCATTTCTCCAGTGAAAATAATGATAATGATCATTTTACTATTTGTGTGTTTAGACCTTTTAACTATTCCCTAGAAGTAAATTCACACATGACTCAGATATTTGGTTTGGTTTTTGGCAGAATTTAGGCCACAACTTTATTGATTACAATCAAGTGAGTGGTTGCATAGGCTCTGGTTCGACTAGCTCCCTGCACCCTTGCAGGCAGCGCTGACCCAGAGTGCAATCATAGGTCAGCCAAGGATGAACACCAGGGACAGCTGAAGACAGGAGTGCCCATCAGCCACCCTGATGTCCCCCAGACTTGGGCACAGGCACAACCCCTCTCACTTGAACCAGAGCCTATCTGCCACCAAGAGTGAAAGCGCTTGCTGCCAACCACTCATCCCTTAACCCCGCTTACACGGAGGTCAGCTACAAATCATTTTGTAGAGCCAGTGTGGTGTAGTGGTTAAGAGCGGTAGTCTCGTAATCTGGGGAACTGGGTTCGTGTCTCCGCTCCTCCACATGCAGCTGCTGGGTGACCTTGGGCTAGTCACACTTCTCTGAAGTCTCTCAGCCCCACTCACCTCACAGAGTGTTTGTTGTGGGGGAGGAAGGGAAAGGAGAATGTTAGCCGCTTTGAGACTCCTTCGGGTAGTGATAAAGCGGGATATCAAATCCAAACTCTTCTTCTTCTTCTTCTTCTTCTTCTTCTTCTTCTTCTTCTTCTTCTTCTTCTTCTTCATTCCCAGTCACAGACAGATGCCTGGGTGACGAATGACCGCTCCCCCCAGGGACAAAACCTTATTGGCCACTGCACTCTGGATGCACCTTCTGGCCTTCTCGGTGACAGCTGGGCAATGACTCCCTGTGCTGGTCCCATGGGTTGCCCGAGAGGTGAGGTCAAAGTCCGGTCTGTGGTCAAAGGTTCAGCATAGAGACAGTCCGTAGTAGCTGAAGCTGGGTGCAGGGCAGGGAGTCAGGCGAAGTCAGGAACAGGTATGCAGGCAAGGAACCAGGGCAGTGCACCAAGGAAAGCAATGGAAAATGCTGCCGAAGAGATCTGCCTCAGCTTCATGCACATGGAGCAAAGCGTATCAAAAGTGATTGGCCTCCTGCCTGGTGTTTTGGGTGGCTGAAGCCTGGCTCAACCCTCAAGTGCCTTGCACACCACAAATTTGGAACAGGGATCCCTAGAATAAAGGTACTTACAGAAAAAGGAAGTGGCAGAAGAATGAATTCGGATGGACTTGACAGCATGACTCATAATGCGCAGGTGTGCCAGGTACTGCAGCACCTGTTGAGTGGAGGGATGTTCAGTGGGAGAACTGGTCATGCTAAAAAGTCCATCCAGGCCTTTTTATAAGACCTCAAGGTGGAAGGAGAAATAGATGCCACTACTCTCTGCATCACAATAAGCTGCCAATGTTTCAGAAGTGGAGTGGGAAATACTCCGGAAGCTGTTGAGCAGCCGGGGCCAGGGATCTGAAGCGCTCCATCTGAAAACGTGACAGGGCATCAGAAATGTCAATATTAGTGCCAGGAATAAAACAGGCAGAAAAAAACAATATTAAATTTGAGGCACTTCAAAACAAATGCATGCAGCAGGGCGGAGACTCTACCGGAGCAAGAAGACTGCCTAGCCAAAACGCTCACCACAGCCTAGTTATCAAACCAAAAGCAGACATGCTTGTCCTTGAACTCCCTGGTCCAGATGTGCACTGCTACTACAATGGGAAAAACTCAGGAAATGTTAAGTCACGAGTAACAGCAGTACCTTGCCAGTGCTCTGGCCATCTTTGAGCACACCAGTGACCTCTGAAATAAAGCCCCAAACCCAGGGAGTCAGCTGCGTCTGAATGGACCTGAAAATCAAATTGTAAATTCAAAGTATCCTGCCATAAGGATACACCGTTGAAATCCCTGAGGAATTCCAGTCACACCAGGAGGTCTGCTCTGACCTCACTAGGCAAGTGCACCCTATGATGGGGTGAACACAAGCCGGCAGACAGCCTAGCCAGGCACGCACAAAAGGGGCGGCCGGGGGCTACTACACTGCAGGCGAAATTCAAGTGACCTAACAGGGACTGAATCTGCCTCAAGGTAACTTTCTCTCTGGGCAAAAATTGCAAAATCAAAGCGCATAAGGCCACCAATTTCATTTCTGGCAAGGCAGACGTCTGTGCCACTGTATCCAACTGGATACCGAGGTAAGTTAAACTAGTAGCTGGACCTTCAGTTTTATCAGTTGCCAAAGGGACACCCAGCTCTCTAGTCAAATCATTAAAAGCTTGCAGCCACCACAAGCACCCATCTGAATCGGCTGAGGAGCACAATAAAAAGTCATCAAGATAATGGGTCACACCCTTAAAACCTGTCTTCTTGCGCAAAGCCCAATCCAGTTTGAGGGGAAAGTGTGTCAAGGAGGAGCATTTCTCTAAAAGGTGATGCATATGGATTGTGGCTAACGCCATGTGAATCCCGCCTTTTAAAAAAAAATCAATGGGGTGATATTATGAACACTGTCTTAGTTTCCCAGCTTCTGCCCCATTTCAAGTGTTGAAAAGAATAGTGTAATTAATAAAAGAAATAAAAAATTGTCCCAGTTGTACCTTAGAGACCAACTAAGTTTGTTCTGGGTATAAGCTTTCGTGTGCTTGCACGCTCCTTCAGACTTCACACTTTTATTTATTTTAACTGCGTCAGACCAACATGGCAACCTACCTGAATATAAAATAGGAGAATGAGGAGACTGCAGTGGGCTTCCTTCAACTGATCACACCAGCTGTGATGTTAGAGGCAAAAGTGGCCCACAGGCCTATAAGTAACACAGAGGCATTCCCTCGCCTTAGCTGTGAAATTTCTGTACACATTCACAGAAATTAAAGGACAGCAGGCCTGCATGAGCAATGCTGGGTGCCTGATTCAGCAAGAATAATGCAATGCCCGCTCTATCTGGTGAGCTGCAGGCAGAGTTTCTCCTGCACAAACATTATTGTTAATGTTAACATTAAATCCTTGGCACCCCAGTCTCCAAGTGCTGCAAGTTTCTGGGGGTTCCAAGTGCTTACTCAGTGTTTGCTTTCCTTGGAATGAGGGACTGTGGAGACTGTGGTGTCTTTAAGATATATGGTTTATTTACACATATACACAACCTGAGACTATGATGGAAGGGCTCACAGCATTAACACTCCAATAAGGTATTTTTTTTCTCCCATAGCCACAGCTTTGGATTCCAGCAGAAATCAAGCATTCCTCTCCCTCTCTGGCTTCTGCCTGCAGCCTGCTTCTAGTACCGTTCACATACACACCTCTGGTTCTTTTGCTTTTCACCAACAACCAGGTGAAGCGAAGCCTCACCCATTTGCCTCTGGCACAAAGCCACTTCCTTTGTTACCCTAACAACCCATTCTGATCCTAAATCTCTGCTGCCCTGAAGAATATCTTCTGGAAAAGAAAAAGCTAAGGAATAATCCCTACACAAATCCAGAGTGGAGTCCCTAAGGTGGTTGGATGGCGCCTTGTACGCCTCCTTCCGACAACTCCTGCAGCCAAGCGGGTGCCAAACGTATTGATCTGCTTATCTTTGGACCACATCAGTGAGGCCAAGAGCAGGGTATTGTCACCTGAGCAGCACCTATATATGCACCACCCAGGCTTGCACCCCAGGGAGGTGCAATCGGTTTGACTTCACCCCCAGAGGCACACTCCATTGCCTCTTGAGACAGACAGATGCCAACAACAAAAAGCAGCAGAGCCTGCTGCTGCTACATTGGGAAACTAACCAGCAGCTAACCTTCTGCCTTAAAGAGGGAGTGTCAAGTGGCCTCCCAGCCAACCTTCCATGGAGTTTAGGATTGCGCTCCCCAATATCATAAAACAGTGTTATAGCTGGGGTTCCAGAGGGTACCAGTGAATGGTTGAAATTAATGAACATCAATATTCAGATAACATTTGCATAGCTGTCAACCTTCCCTTTTTGTGGGCAATTCCCCTATCAGTACTATACTATAGGGGAATTTCCCGCAAAAAAAAGGGAAAGTTGACAGCTATGAATATTTGGAGTATGGAAGGGAAGTGCAAAAATACAGGCAAACCCTTTCCAAGCCAGGGCCTCACCTGGGATAGAAGCTGACAAAAGGTGATGATGTTCTGTCCCAGAGAAATCCTTGGGTCTTTGCAAAACAGAGTTGCCATGGTTACTGTGGGTGGAGAAGGGTTTAGGATTGAAAACAGGAAGAGGCAGGCTGTGCACACAGGAAAAATGTGTGTTTTTAAAACTACACTTGGGATAGCAGGTGGATGGATGCTTCGAGCAGAGGTTTTCTGGGACACTATGAAGGGGCAGAAGAGTTGGTTGGGAAGCAGGGACAAAGGGATGGTGCTTACAGTGGATCTGCCTGCAATTCTAGGCTGCTATGAACAAGCTGCTGTAAGATCTGCAGCCCCTTCATCTAAACAGGTGTAAATATTCCTAATTAAACCATTGTTCTTAAAGGCATTAATGTCTCCGCCATGTCTTGATTCTCAATGGAAATGCCACTGGGTGAGCACATGAAACCCCCTAGAATCTTGTGGAACAATTCACAGAAATTTTGGGTGGGTGGTATGCAACCTTTATGGAAATAAAATAAAACATTGAAATTTCTCTGATTAATTTTGCATTATTAGCTGCCCAGGGTTTATGCTATGGACAGAAAGGCAGGCTAGAAATGTGCTTTTAACAATACCTGAAAATTAGTTCTGACACATTCACTTCTGCCTGCTTGGTTAACCAAGAATTTGCTAAATAACAAAAAAGTCTGGGAAGGATTTCACCAGGTCAGTTGCACCTCCATACCAAGTGCAGCTACTGAAATACTTAGTCTTGGAAAAAAGTAAAAAAGTAATCTGTTTTCACTGTGTGCGCGCCAGGGACAATTGTGCCTGTTTCTAACATGTGTTTGTTTGTTTGGAAAGTGGGTCAGACAGTGCGCCTGGAAAATTCACACCACACTGCAGTTCCTCAATGCGCAGAGGCACAGTTGTCAGAAAATTTCTCATCAGCAGATTAAATTCTTGCTTGGAGCAAAAACAACAGACTGAAAAACACAAGTGGCCTGTGAGCTATCAATTAGCCCTTGCATGAGAGTGAGCTTGTGTCAGAGGGAAATTGCTTCCATGGCCCGAGAATGTCAGCCCTTTGGCTTTGATTTCCATTCTGCGTGTTTCTTTTCCCAGTATCCCCTGACATCCCTCTTTTTAAGCTATGTTTTAGTGTCATTTTCTGTCATTTTCTCTCAGTTGTGTATGTCATGCACAAAGCGCATTAAGGGCCCCACAGCAATGACTAATGCCTTGCTGTGTACCAAAGAAAGGAACACTCCTGGAAAATGATAGGAAAGTCCAATCTTAGAAGAGCTGGGAGGAAACCACTGTTGCATCAGGCTATGTGTGGGCATTAACAAGAAGGCAGCCTGATGAAGACCAACATCCTGGGTCAAGATGTCACCAGCACTCTACGCATCAGCATGGTGACCACACACTTGAAGTGGTAGGCAATTTTGTCTACCTGGGCTCCACCATAAGTAGCAGCCTCTCTGTCGATGCTGAGCTGCACAAGTGTATTGGCAAGGCAGCTATGGCAGTGGATCACCTCTCCAAAGGGTCTGGGGATAATGTGATGCTAATGTCCAAAACCTAGGAAGACCTACCAGGCTGGCTTGTTGAGCACAATGCTTTGTGGAAGTGATTCATGGGCAACTTACATCTGCCAGGAGTGACGCCTCAATACCTACTACATGTGCTGTGTCAGAAAATTTTTGGGTATCACATGGCAGGACAGTTTCAAACAAAGAAGTGCTGTCTCAAGCCCACATTCCCAGCATGTTCACATTGCTGTCTCAGCAACCTATGTTGCCCTTAGAATGCAAGATAGCAGGATCCTCAAAGACTTGCTCTATGGGGAGCTGGCTTCAGGTACCAGGCCTGATGACAGACCAACTCTGTATCAACAAGAAGTTTGCAAACAATACGTGAAACCTGGCAACATTGCAGATGACTGCAATGCCTGGAGACAAACATTCAGGTTGTGCATCCATAGCAGTGACCAGAGGAAGAATGACCACGGAGGAGCCCAGAGAGAGAAGAAATGCCATGGTGCATCTTCAGCAGCACAGCTGGACGCTCCTTCATCTGCCCCATCTGCAACAAAACATGTCTCTCCTATCGGGGTCTCTACAGCCCCAGCAGGCACCTACAGTTTGACTTCACCCCCCGAAGGCACACTCTTCGATTGTCCCCCAAGAGAGATGGGTATGTTTGGTTTAGCAATGCTGATAGGGTAAGTGAAAAACACTGCTTATGACCAATCTAAAGAGGAAATGTCTCTCATTAAAAGGCCTCAGGGTTGAAATTGTATCCAGAATGCTCCTGCTGTTGGTGAAGTGGAATGCACCCTGTGTCAGCATCTTCCTAACATCATCTTCCTCCCATGTCTCACTGATGAGTAATCATTTGATTTCCCTGGGCTTGATACCTCCAGCTGCCAAGCCAATTTCTGGGGTTCAGCTAATGCAGCAATGGCTTTTCTTTCACACTGCCTTTTGGCACTTGCACAGTCCTTCTCTCTTTCCTTGCTGTAGAAAAGTCAAACTTGCAAACATCTCAGGACAACACCAAACCTCCATGGACAACACCATTACTGGCCCCAACAACATTAAACATACCATCTCAGGACTATTTAATTGCTCATCTTCTAACATTGCGTATGCCATCATACTTACCTGGCAGGGGAGACACCTTGATCAAATGCCAACAGTGCCCTTCCGCTCTCTATATTGGCCAAACCCTATGCCAAAGGATAAATGGACATAAATCTGATATCAGGAATCACAAGACATAGAAACCAGTAGGAGAACACTTCAGTCTTCCCAGGACATTCTATACAAGACCTCTAAGTAGCTGTCTTACTGCAAAGGAATTTCAGAAATAGACCGGAAAGAGAAGTTGCTGAATTGCAACTCATTACCAAACTCAAAACCACGGAGAGACCTGGTCTGAACAAAGACATTGGATTCTTATCTCATTATATATGACAAAGCTATCTTTAGCCATCTCACCCCTTGCTTTTTCCTTTAGGACTAATTGTAGTTGTTAACAGTCATCAACAGGTTTTCCACACCCATCAGCCAATCACCCATTCCCACCACCCTTCTGAGTCATACCCCTCCCCACTCTATCACTATATATAAGGGTCTGGTGACTTCTGTTTCAGTGATCTGAAGAAGTGTGCATGCACACGAAAGCTCATGCCAAGAATAAACTTAGTTGGTCTCTAAGGTGCTACTGGAAGGATTTTTTTATTTTTTATTTTTTACTTTGTTTCGCAAACATGTACACAGTCATGAGCTGAAGTACCAGATGGAGCCAGAGTGCGATTCAACCTGGGATATCTCTTACGTCCTGACTCAGACAGGAGCTAGAGCCAGAAATAGCCCACTTGGCACCTTCCAGATGTCACTGGACTGCAAATGGCATCAGCCTCAGCCATCATGACCAATTAGCCGACAGTCAGATATCAGGAATCAGGACTAGTCAACATGGTTGCCCTGGCATCCTGGCCTCAACTCCTGGACAAAGACTCAAATTCCCAGTCCAATTTCTGCCAAAGATTTCAATGCTTAAATCAGATTGGCACAGGGGTGAGGAACAGATTGCAGCATGCAGCAGGTACATAAGAGATATTGATGCATGGCTAAGTGTAAGCTAAGATGTGTAAGCCTTATGAGGAATGGTTGAAGGAGCTAGGTATGGAAAAGAGACTGAGCTGGTGGCCATATTCAAATATCACAAGGACTGTCACATGGAAGATGGAGCAAGCTTGTTTTTTCCTGATCTGGAGGGGAGGACTCAAACAATGGAAAGGGGATTCTGACTAAAGACCATGAAGAACTTTCTGACAGTAAGAGCTGCTCAACAGTGGGATGAAAGGTGGTGGACTCTTTTTCCTTGTAGGTTTTTAAGCAGAAGCTGGGTGGCCATCTGTCATGGTTGCTTTAGCCGAGTTGATTGCATTGTAGGAGGTTGGACTAGATGACCCTTGGGGTACCTTCCAACTCCTACTTTGCTCTAACAAGCAACAGGCCTGCACCTTCCTTTTGAAGAGCAGGTCAGGCACAGTTCTAGCACAGCAAGCAGGCAGAGTCCTGGGACTAGGCAAGCAAACAGGCACTGCTGTGAGTGGGTTTGTGTCTCTTGCATACCTGCACTGGCATCTCCATATCCAAATTTACTCCATATTTGTTCCCAGGCTCCTCAGTGAGAGAAAGCAATGCCAGAGGGGGCTCCATGGAAGCTAGGTTTGTTCAGTGTCATGGGGCAGAGTGTCACAGTGTGACTGCTGTGGGGTACAAGTCCCATCAGCCCCAGATAGCACACCCAATGGTCAGTGATGATGGGAGTGGTAGGCCAACAGTAACTGGAGTGCACCAGGTTGTCTACCTCTGGATTAGAACGGTCCTTTCCCATGTCATGATGCTAAACTCTTGGAATAGGTGTAATCCCTTGGAAAATAACCCAATATTGATGGCAATAAGAGGTAAAGAAAATGGACCGCTGGGCAGCTAAGTCCAGTCAAAGGCGACTATGGGGTGTGGCGCTCAACTTGCTTTCAGGCCGAGGGAGCCGGCCTTTGTCCACAGACAGTTTTCTGGGTCAAGTGAGAGCTCCTAGAGCAGGGTGGGAACCAAAGGTGGATTAAATATCCCAGAAGGAACACAATGTGTCACCAATCAAATATGCTACCCTTCCCCTAACACTCCACACACCCCATCAGATCATGTACTGCTCTGGAAAGTGTGAATTAGGCAGTCTTGCCTTTAAAAGTGAACCCAACCAAATTTCTCCCCCATCTCCTAAACAGAACCAACATTAATCTTTGAATGAAGGTGCCTTTATCCAGATCACCTGAAAGTGGTTCCCTGCTTGTTTTACAATGTCAGTGAGCAGCAGAAAGACAAAAGACCAACCTTGTATGGTAGAAATGTTGTTGGGAGCTGGTTTGACTGCCTGTTTGGTGATGAACCCAAATGTCTCCACTTAATACAGAGCCCCCAGTTTGTCATGTCAACATGCTCTTTGCCAGAATCCCAACACATAGTGGAGCTCTTGGCAGATTGTTTTCAAACCTTCTGTGACAAACCAAGGAGAGGAATAAAGCAATGCCGAACCCACTTTGATGAATATGCAAATAATCTACAGTTCTAAAAAAGAGCCACTGTTAAATATTTTAATCAGAGCAGCTACACTCAGCAAGAAAGGGCCCCACACATAGGATGCATAATATACCTGTGATTATCTATTTGGGCTTATCTAATTTGATAGATAGAATTTAACTTTAAGTCGTTTGATTTAAACATTTAAAAGCTTCACAAAATATAATGGACTGTTAAAATTCAAGAAGCATGAGATGAAAAAGAAACACTGGATATAAGACAAAGTATTATTTCCAAAGTATTATTCCCTCAATATGCCATCAACACATCTAATCAGAACCGGTGTGTGTGTGTGTGTGTGTGTGTGGAGAGAGATGGGTCTAGAGATGTCAGTGGCACATTCAGACAATCCGTTTATTGGGCATTCTTTCCGAGTTGTTTGCAGGGAGACTAGATGCCGCTGCATCAAAGTGAATGTCATCCACAATTTCCAGTGCATTTTCATGTCACTTTCCTTATTGCAAAAAGTTGAATCTACGGAATATTATTTTAACATATGATCACAGGCTGATCAGTCCTGTGTGAACAGACGAAAAGAATGTGAAGTTATTGGATGCAAAGTTGATACTTTTGATTGGAAAGAAATCATGGTTGGCAATTATTAATTGTAATAATTAGATAACCCCTTTTTGACTTTTTGTTTGGAAGCAAAAATTAACATTGGGGAAATATTGCTTAACAGAATGTAGAACAGGTGTCGTGTCAGCAAACTTTTTCAGGAGGGGGCTGGTCCACTGTCCCTCAGACCTTGTGGGGGCTGGACCCACCCCCTCCTGAAAGCACCCCCCTCCCAAACCCCCCCCCCCCGCACCAATGCTACTCACGCCACAGCAGCCGACGCCACCTCTTCTTCAGCAGCATCGTCATCCTCTGTCTTAGCGGGGCGCAGAGCCCATGCCATTGGTCTGGGCAGCGGAGGCAGCCTCCATGCCACCACTGCTTTCTTCCCGCTCGGCCGCCTCGGCGGGAAGGAAGGGGTGGTGCCCAGAGGTGTCCGCGGCTTCTGACTGGCTGCAGGAGCTTCCTACAGCTAATCAGAAGCCACGTCACATAAGTCACTGAGCGGGCGGCAGTCTCCGCAAGGCTCATGGGCCGGATTAACGAGCCTGGTGGGCCGTATCTGGTCAGCGGGCCATTGTTTGACAACCTCTGATGTAGAATAACTGGATGTCATCCTAGAGTGAATGTTTTGAATAATTCCTTTCATGTAACTGACAGGTGGAAACCAGAAGTCCCTTTAAGCTATTTTCCTTTTCCTTTTCCTTTTTCTATTCCTTCCTTCCTTCCTTCTTCTCTCTCTCTCTCTCTCTCTCTCTCTACTCTTGTTTTCATTGATGCCTTCTACTCTGGGCCATTATTAGGGTCCAGGGATTACACACACAGGAAGGTGATGGATGGTTGTCGAAGAACCCTGTGTGAGAGTCAGGGAAAGGAAGATCTCCCAGGGCAGGGGGCTGGGAGAAGAAAGAAAAACTCCCAGGTGAGAGCTGGGAGGGTCCACCTTTTTCTGTGTAAGACAAGAGTTAAGAGATAACTTTGAGAGAGTACTGCATTTTCTTTTCTCTACTTTCTGGTTTTGTCTTCATTTAGATTTGATTCTTTCCTTTTATTGTATTATGAAAAAGTTGTAATAAGACCACTTCCGCGCATGCGCAGGAGGTGGCATTGCGGGCATTCATGACCCGATCATGAGAGCTCAGCCCCTGTGCGATTGGAAGGATTCCAGGGGCGTGGCCCTGTCTGAAGCCTAGGGAGGTTAGGGCCTAAGGCACGCCCCTATCGGTGATCACAGGGGGAGTTCCAGTTGATGCGCATCACTGGGCTCCTTACTGGTGGTTAACCCTTCCCGGACTTCCAACACACGGGTTGGGGTCGGATATAGTCAGTTAGGGTCCAATGCCTAGGCCAATACCGCTCAACATCCGTAACCAATAAAGTTGTGGCCTTTCCGTCCATTAAACCTATATTACATCTCACATGTCATTATTTCCTATGGGGAAGGAGGGACATTGCCACGCAAAATCTTATGAAACGCAAAAATGTCTGATATATGGGGGAAGGTGTTTGTTGCGCAAAACTCCCCATCAGCTGTGATTGTGCCAGTATGTGATTAAATTCCACCCCCCATAGAAACACTCTGGAGGCACCTTGAGTGCCCTTGTTTTCTTTTATATATTTTTCCTGTTTTTGCCCTGCCTTGGGCTGCTCATAGCGAGGCTGCTGCACTCCAAGATGGCGTGAAATATTGCTGCTATTACTGTTATTACAAAAAACAAAATACTCCTGACTCATTTATAAGAAGAATTTTAAAAGGCACAATTCCTATAATTCCCTCACAATTGCAGAATATAACTTCTGAAAAGATGCTGGCATTCTCCAAGCCTCGGCTTTCCTTTTCCTTCCTTTCACTCTGCAACCTGTAAGACTGGGAAGGTGGGGTGGAAGAGAAAGAGATGGGAACTGGCAGACAAAGGGCTAGGGGAGATGGGAAGGTCTTTCCAATTTTGCAGGATTCTGGGGAACCAGCCAACTGTTTTCGAGGGACCCAGAAAGACTGAGCCTGTTCCGAATTTGAGGTGGGTGGGTTTCACTGAGCACTAGAATTAAGCAGCCACACACATTATTTCTTAGCCTCTCATTATTTCTGAGAGCCAGTGTGGTGTAGTGGTTAAGAGCGGTAGACTCGTAATCTGGGGAACCGGGTTCGTGTCTCTGCTCCTCCACATGCAGCTGCTGGGTGACCTTGGGCTAGTCACACTTCTCTGAAGTCTCTCAGCCTCACTCACCTCACAGAGTGTTTGTTGTGGGGGAGGAAGGGAAAGGAGAATGTTAGCCGCTTTGAGACTCCTTCGGGTAGTGAAAAGCGGGATATCAAATCCAAACTCTTCTTCTTCTTCTTCTCTCCTGTTTTCTTTTTGAGAAGAGAATAATAAATGCCTGCTTTCTGTTCCCTATCACTGGAGGGATAATAAAACAACTTCAGAGCTTCAGTGTTAAATTTTGATTTTTATCAATTAATTGTAACCGTTCTTTTTTGTCATTTTCTTCTCAGCAGTTGTTTCTACAGAAACACAAGCTGTGCAGAGACACAAACACAGCTATAAACAAGTCTTCTGCATCCCTAAATATGATCTGGGCTTTTGCTTTCCCAAGCAAAGTCTTTTCTGAAGCGCTGTAATAGCTGGAATTAACTTTTATATTTGACATCTTTTCTTCATAAGCCACTGCTCAGAAGTGCTTTACAGATTTAACCAGCTACTGGTATATGTCTTCCCCGCCCGCCCGCCCGCCCGCCCCCCCAAAAAAACAATTGGGAAAAGCAGAAACTACTATTATCAGATGAATAAAAGTGCTGTGTGAATGTCACTGGATGAAGTCCACGCAAATGGATACGAGGCTGGATTGAGGCCCTTAGCAGAAACGTGAAATATAGGTGTATCACTCATTGATGATAACAACTCTGTGTGCAGCACCTGTGAAAAGAGCAAATTCCATTCTGGGGATCATTAGGAAGGGAACTGAAAATAAAACTGCTGACATTATAATGCACAAATCTGTATTGTAACCTGCTTGGAATACTGGATGCAGTACTGATGTCATCACCTTAAAAGGGGTACTGTAGAGTTGAGGTTTGCATTTAAAAGCGAACTTACATAATTCATGCTACCCAAAACTAATAGGAATTCAGCTACCCTTTTTAATTTGCATTTATCCATTAATTTGCATTTATGTATTAGTTTCAACTGTGCATATATCTGCATATGTTAGTGAAAATAATATACAAAACTGCATTGTAGTAGGGCATGGGCAGGCAACCTAAGGCCTGGGGGCCGGATCCAGCGCAATCGCCTTCTAAATCCGGCCCGTGGATGGTCCAGGAATCAGCATGTTTTTACATGAGTAGAATGTGTCCTTTTATTTAAAATGCATCTCTGGGTTATTTGTGGGGCATAGGAATTTGTTCATTCCCCCCCCAAAAAAATAAATCTAGTCTGGCCCCCCACAAGGTCTGAGGGTCAGTGGACCGGCCCCCTGCTGAAAACATTTGCTGACCCCTGTAGTAGGGGGATATGCTTTGCCAAAAAAAAATGTATATTAGGTGAAATTTGTATTGAAATGGTTATGAATTTTCACGAGAGAGCTTGCATGTCGAGGACCTGGAGCTTTAATGTCCAAACCTGCCTGAGACTCCCAGGTATTCTCTCAGACCTGCTGGCAATGGAAGCATTTGTGTCCTTTGCTCCATGGAGAAGCTACATTCCTAACAAGCCTTCCAGATTCAGCAGACTCTGTAGTTCCTTCACATACTGAATGACCTTCCTCTGCAGAACGCGTAGCATATAATTCATCAGGATGCCAAGAAGGAATTGCATCTGCTGACATCTGGGAATTTAGCTGACTGAAGCTCAGGCAATTAGCACACTCGTATTACTCATTAGTGGGTTTGTGATTTGTTCCATGTTCATTTTTTTCAGTCTCTCTTTCTGTTTGCTGATTTGAGTGCAGATCAAAAAGGGTTAGAGATTTTTTTAAAAAATTAAAAAGCCCACAACAAAGTGATGAGAAGCCAAATTCTTTTTGGCTTATCACTGTGTTAAATGTCATTAGTAAGTTCTTTCAGGCTAGGTGTTTCCATCCTGCAGATGGGGAAGAAAGGAGCTCAGTTAAAAGAGCCAGACTGTTGTTTCCCAAATGCTACAGAGCATTAAAAAAAAATTGCTGAAGATCTTGGCGACACACTTTGTTATGTATTGAAGTTCTCACCCTAGGCCACTAGGGGTGTGTGTATATAGTTCATTCTGCTGCAGTTTTCACTCAGGTCCGCACATGCAAATGAGGGATTGAAAGTGACGTTCAGGGATTGGGTAACTATAGAAAGTTTTTACTGCTGCTTGTAGCTGAGTTCTATATAAGCAGGCTGCTGAGCCCTTCAGCTCACTTCTGTTCCAGCCTGAGAATAAACAAGAGCTGCTTGAAAATCACTGTGTCGTCTGCTGTGTCCACCCACTACTTAACACACTTAAATGAGTTTTCTGTCTGTTGAAGCAGTTGTAATTCACTGTGCTAGATGTTTGATTTTTAATTGTATTTTTATAGCTGCTTTTTCTCTTACATTCTGCATTAAAATCTGAATTCTACAGAATTCAGATTATGATATAACATGAGAAATTAAATAAGCAATAAAAACACAATTGGAAAAACAACAGATGATCACAGTGCCTGGTGACAGACAGTCATGTATCCACAGCAATGACCAGAGGAGGAATGACCTCTGGGAGGAGCGCAGAGAGGAGAAACACCATGGTGCATCTGCAGTAGCACAACCGGATCCCTTCATCTGCCCCAGCTGCAACAAAGCGTGTCTTTCCCATATCAATCTCTACAACCACAGCAGGCGCTGCCAACTTCCAACAGTTTGACTTCACCCCTAAAGGCACACTCCTCTGCTGTCTCCCTAGACAGACAGAGGCCAACCAATAGAAAATAAACATGAATTTGTAACTCAATTGATGTGCCATCAACCATAAATCTAGACATGAATGAAGCTCACAAACTACTGGTTTCATAGACCACGGTTTGGGAACCCCTGTCATAGAATAATAGTGTGAAGGAATCCAAATTCATATTTCTTCAGCCTGAGCTACAAGATAGAACTGCCAGTGACACGTTTCAGGCCACCTATTATTTGAAAGACAGTACTTTCAGAACTCAAGCAAAAGAGCCAACCTTCACAACATAGTGGCAATGATGTGTAGTGGTTAGAGCAGTCTTCTACAATCTGGTCCTCTCAAGATGTTGCTGAATTCCAACTTCCAGCATGCTCAATAGCAATGATGAAATTCAAGTCCAACAACAATTGAAGGGTACCATGTATGGGGAAGGCTGAGTTGGAATGTTGAGCAGAAACAAAAAAGACCTAGGTTCAAATAAATCCCCATTCAGCCAAGAACTCAGGTCAGAGGTAGAAAGGATTTTGTTGCTCAGCATGTCCCATTTTCCAAACAGACCTAAAATAAGGTTAGGAGCTTATCTTACTGCCTGGTTGAAGTTTCACAGCCAGTCTGCTGCAGAGCAATATGTAATGTACCGGGAATTTGTATGCAAGGCATTAATTGGGATGGATGTAATAATTATGGGTATTAGCATGTAAGCAGCAATTTTCCTAGCAGCACTTAATTTCATAGGTGCAACAGCGGTTGTGTGTGACCCATTAAAAGTAAAGGGACCCCTGACCATTAGGTCCAGTCATGTCTGACTCTGGGGTTGCGGTGCTCATCTCGCTTTACTGGCCGAGGGAGCCAGTGTACAGCTTCCGGGTCATGTGGCCAGCATGACAAGGTCGCTTCTGGCGAACCAGAGCAGTGCACGGAAATGTCGTTTACCTTCCCGCCAGAGCGGTACCTATTTATCTACTTGTGCTTTCGAACTGCTAGGTAGGCAGGAGCTGGGACCGAACAATGGGAACTCACCCTGTTGCGGGGATTCGAACCGCCAACCTTCTGATCGGCAAGCCCTAGGCTCTGTGGTTTAACCCATAGCGCCACCCGCGTCCCGTGTGACCCATTAACTTGGCATTAAATACCTTTTTATCCACAATTGGTTTGATTAATTTTTTTTGAATTTTTATTCATTTTTTGACACAGTGGCTTTCCTCAACCAACAGAGGGACAGGTCTAGACTACTTGGGTGAACATCTTAATAAGAGCCCTGATGAATCAGAGCCAAGGTCCATAGTGGATAATTATTCTCTGCTAATCTAGCCACTTAATTGAGGCACCAGGTACTGAACCCAAGACCTCATCCAAATAAATCATGTGCCCTTCCACTTATATTCATGCAGAATACCTCAGCAGGAATACTCCATGCTATTGCTCTTATCCAAGGCCAGATTTCTAGAACATGGAGCCAGCTAAGGAGGACTTGGGGGAAAATCCAAATTCAAGAGCCACCAGAATGAGCAGAGTTTGGAGTATAGGCAGATCTCTGGCTGAGTGTGGGCTCAACTGGAAGTATGCTGCCATAAGCCAGAGAAACACCAATGCTTGTTCTCTATCCTGGCTCAGCCAGGGCCAGGTTAAGTCCTGGATTGGTGGGGATAGGGGAGTGGGAGACCTGTTCCTATTCTGTTCAGCTGGGTCACATGACCTGGCCACCTAGCAGAAGTTACACTGGCAACAAGAGTGCTGTAAGTGATGGACCATTTTATTTGTTTATTTCATGAAATATATACACCACTTTATTGTAATAAAAAGAAGAAAAAATCTGAAAGCAGTTCACAAAAACATAAAGCAATAAATTAAAAGTTACAATAGTTTAAAACAAAGTCGAAAAGCTAAAATACTAAACCAGGTGAACATTTACATCAGCTCCCTAAGTATTGTTTCCCTGGGGCAAGTTCAGCCAGCATGATTTACCCCAGAGTTTATTAGTTTAGATCGCTCCACCTGAGAGGAGGCTCTGTTTCTCCAGGTCTGCACTTTGGGTGACAAACAGGGTTGACCTCTGCCTGGATGTTAGTGAGAGGTGAGAATGTGCAAGCGTGGATTGGGCAAACAACAGAAGCGTTTCACTGCCCAGAAATGCCAATATGCCAATAGACAGCGGAAGTTTTCCATGCACATGAACAACTGATTCATGTCCAGGAAATGACACCGTTATGTGACAAGTTGGCAGATGTTCAAGAGTTTCTTGTGTTTAACCATCTGTGAGTGCAGGCTGTGCTATGGTGCTTAGCTCAGTTGTGACAGTCAGTGCACAGAGGAAAAGATTTCTGCCCAGTGCTGCTGCATACAGAATCAGGGCTCATCCACACTTCCATTTGTGTTATGATTTCTAGGCACGGGAGATAATACAAAAAATCCAGAATCCATAAAATCAAATCTAATAAACTACACCAACATATTAACAACTGCATTATAAGACTGTCAGTTTGCATTTCTTAGTGCAGAAAGTATTGATCTGATGTGCAGATTCTATTCTAATAAATTCAAGAGGGTTCTTTCTTTGTGAAAGAAGCTGAAGGTTCCTGATGTTTGGGTTATACCTTCAGAGAAGCTAAGTACAGCTGGCTTAAATTGGTTCTTTTATCTCTTCCAACAAATCTCTTTGTTGTTCTTTTATCTCTTCCAAGTAACAAAAAGCTGGCTATGTCCATGCTCCTTAGACTTTTTTTTTTCCTCCTGCAAGTCAAAGGAGGTTTAGAATTATAATTTTGCTTCTCCAATATAGGCTCCCTTCCCAGGTGGATGAGCCCCAATTGCACCTCACTTCTTTCTACACCACATGCAGAAACTGCCTTCTTGACCCCTGGACCCACTTAGTCTCATCTGCTCCATCCACCAGAACATTTGCATGCAGGGGATTGACGAGACCCTAACCCACTGAGGGCTTGAGACCTATAGGCTAGCCTCACCTGGTTAACCAGCCAGTTGAAGCTGTTCCTGGGGTCAGCATGGCTGCTGTCATGTGCTGGCAACTTCTTGGGGCCTCAGGTAAGAGCTGAGAGCAGGTGGGGATCAGAGGTGGACAAACAAACAAAAAACTGCTAGCAGTGCTTGATTTATAACACAGAACACAACTTTATAGTATGAACATGGTACATCCAAAAAATACAGTCATACCTTGGTTCTTAAATGCCTTGTGACTCAAATGTTTTGGCTCTCAAATGCCACAAACCAGGAAGTGAGTGTTCTGCGGCTTCCGGTTGAGTGCAGGAAGCTCCTGCAGCCAATTGGAAGCCATGCCTTGGTTTTCAAATGTTTTTGGAATTGATTGCATTCGAGAACCAAGGTACAACTGTATAAAACAATGCAGCTACATAAAAACATGAATCATTCCCAAAATTTAATATTGACTGTCTTTGGATCTTCTCACCATACTTACCATCCTCTTGTGGTATGCCACATTCTTTGAGAATCACTGCTCTGGATCCTTTATGAAGAAGTTAAATAGCAGAGGTCCAAATACAGCATTATCTCGAGTTACAGACACTTCAGGTTACAGACGCTTCAGGTTACAGACTCCGCTAACCCAGAAATAGTACCTCGGGTTAAGAACTTTGCTTCAGGATAAGAACAGAAATTGTGTTCTGGCGGCGCTGTGGCAGCGGGAGGCCCCATTAGCTAAAGTGGTGCTTCAGGTTAAGAACAGTTTCAGGTTAAGAACGGACCTCCAGAACGAATTAAGTTCTTAACCCGAGGTACCACTGTAAATATTCTTGTGGGACTCCACTTTCTCCATCTGTTCATCCAGAGAACTGTCCATTTATTCCTGCTCTCTGCTTCTTACAACTCATCCAATTCCTGCTCCACAAGAGGACCTCTTCTCTTATTCCTTCTTTGCTAAACTTACTCTTTGGTGAGGTACTTTGACAAAAGCTTTTCTAAAGTACACCACGGTCAACCAGATCACATCTATCTATATTCTTGTTAGCATTCTCAAATGATTCCAATAGGTTTGTGCGACAGAAGTCCCTTGCAGAAGCCATGCTGGCTCCGCTTCAGCAGTGCTTGTTCTTCTATGTGTTTGGTTATGTTTATTTTTATCAATAATTTCTACCTGTTTTCCAGGGACACACGGTAAGCTAACTGGCTTGCCATTTCCAGGATTCCACTTGGCAAACTTTAAAAAAAATGTGTTACATCTGGCAACATTTTGCTGTAAACCCAACTACTGTAATTTTTAGCTGATGGTGGCTGGCATGGCTGAGAATGAAGGTTATTTTGTTGCCAAAAGTAGATCAATCATATGGATTAAACAAAAACATGTGTGTGTGCGCGTGCACGCACGCGCAAGAGATGCTGTGGAGAAATTCTCCTTCTGATAAGCAGGTCAATAGAAGCAAACCAGAGAAACAAAGCATGCTGCATTTACAGAAGAAAGCTCCACTCACATCCTGAATGACTGAAAAGGAGAGGCAGCCTGCTTGGAGAACTAGCTGTTCCAAGCGCAGAGATTGACAGAGGGGGGCAGGAGATACATAGGGCAATTTTTGCCCTCCGTTCCCCCCCCCAATGATTGGTGACCCTCACGTGATGAGCTTCACATGACCAGGCCCCCTCAATGTAGGGGGCAAGTCAGCGCCCCTTGAAGCAGAGCTGAGTATTGGGTCTGCTCAACTGCCCATGTTGATGGACCTTGACTTGGATGCCCCTGCGCCTGGGACCATGCTTTGCACTGGACTCTGGACTGTATACTGACTGCTGGTCTTTGAAATTTGCTACTTGGATTGACCCTCAGACTTTGAGCTTTAGACTTGGCATACTGACTTGCTGCCAAGTAGGCCAGGGATTCAGGACAGCTGTTGGGCCAACAGCTGTCCTGAACCCCTGTTTAAAGAAGCCAGCCCAGATGTTTAGAAAGTTGGGGTAAACTTTTGCATGTTTTAAAGCAGGGTTATGGATTTTATGAAATAAATAAAACAAACAAAACAAAACAATTGTGTGTCATATTGTAATGATAATGGTAGTTCATCTTCAGTTTAAATTAATATTTTAAGAGAAATGGGCAGCTCAAACATTGCAAAATTCAGTTTCAATTAATTGCAGCTGGTGGTGTATCTTCAGCCTATCAGAACTCCTCCTCCTCCTCCTCCATTCACCTCAAGGTCAAAATTCTTCCCGGGCCTTCCTCATATCGGTGGCTAAAGCAGAAAACAGGCATTTGTGAAGGTTAGCTCAGACAGCCGTTGGGTGCCTTCGGGAACATACACCAACCGGCTGGATCAAGCCCATTCTCCTTACACAAAGTGGATGTGAAATATTAACATTTTCTTTCTTGAGAGAGGTAAGCAAACTAGGCTTTATTTCCCTTGGGACCCCATAGCCGCTGGAAATAGGAACACCTAACCCTTTCATCCCTTGTAAATATTTTTGTTATTATTGTTAAAGTGGGGGGTGGCAGGACGGAGAAAGTACTATTTTTCCAAATTGGGGATAAGAAGAAACTGGAGCCATTGTGCAGCTGGTTATTCCCACCTGAATGTAGATAGACTTGAACCTTTGTAAAAATGTTACTGAGTTTGGCCCAGGCCCTCACACTCCCAGCTACAAGGAGGACTCCTGTTGCAGTGCCTAGAGAGTGGGGCTGGACTCATTTGGAACAAACACTTGGGGAAGTGCGGGGTTGTTCTGCTATTCCTTCCCTGTTCTAAATGTCTAATGTGTTTTAAAATGTCCTTAAGCAGTCGGTGGCATTTAAGTTTTTTTTTTCCTTTTTTCCCCTTTTTGCTTTGTTGGGGGTGGATGGGTGGGATGGATATCTGGTTGGGGATTAATTTTAGTATAACTAAATTGTTCTAACTCCCCTAAACTGCAAGGCTGCATGAAGCTGGGCTGGGCTAAGCACTTTGCTGAGCACTAGGCAGTGCCAAATGCAAGGTCGAGTCAAAGTTTACAAGATACTAGTCATAAACTAAAGAAGATATATATCCTAATTATCAGAACTGTTGACGAGCGAGCCCAGGTGGCAGCTGCAGAGAATCTCCAAAACGCTCCCTTTTGTTGACTCCAGACTTGTAAATTCAAGGCCGCCACATTTGGAGATAATTGATTTCTGCAAACTGCTGACAAATAATCATAATTACCATGGTACTTACTAGAAAGAACCGCAAAGAGCTGGGAATCATGCCAGATTCGTTAATCAGCTCCCTGGAACCCTGAAGGAGACAGAGCAAAATCACACAGAATTTTCTCCAAAAGGAGGAGAGTAAGAGGGAGCTGAATGAGTTAATACTAGACGAGGCCATTCCTCCCCCTTCCACTGTTCTGGATTGGTCAAGCTGTCTTAGATGTACCTCTCGAGCTGGCTATCCCTGCCTCCGGGTCTGGTCTTGACCGGATGGATACTGGAATCAACCAGGGAAACCCACATGACCTGGAGGTGTTGCTGTGCAATGCTAGGTCAATGATAAATAAGACCACTGCCATCCATGACTTGATCGTGGATGAAGGACTTGACCTGGCATGTGTAACAGAGACTTGATTGGATGACGCAGATGGGCCTGTCTAAGCTGCTGCTTGTCCCCATTTCTCTTACGCACAGCAACCCAGGCCTTGTGGGTGGGGAGGGGGGGGTTGCAGTGATTTTTAGGAGGTCACTAGATTGCATCAGGTGTCCTACTGGGAAGACCCAGTTCTCTGAGTGCATGTTCTGGAAGCTGAGCAATAGGGGCAGTACAGGATTCCTTTTGGTGTACCGACCTCCCTGCTGCACCAAGGATTCCCTGCCCGAGCTGCTTCAGGTTGTGGTGGATGTTCTCCTGGAGACACCTAGTTTGGTTGTCCTAGGGGATCTTAACATCCATGCCAACACGACCTTACAAGGGGCTGCTCGGGACTTTGTGGAAAGCATGGCCTCCATGGGGCTGTCCCTGAATAAGTTTGACCCAACTCATAGCCACGGCTATGCCTTAGACCTGGTGTTCACCTCTAATGACGTGGGTGATCTGACACTAAGTAAAATTGAAACAAAAGAAGTGCCATGGTCAGATCACTTCCTGGTGCAACTGGACTTCTCCACGACCCTTCTCCTTTGCAGGGAGGTGGGACCAAATTGGATGGTCCACCCCCGCCACTTAGTGGATCCAAATGGTTTCCAGAGAGTGGTAGGGGATGCTTTACCCATGTTGATGGCCTTTCAGCTGTTTCCCTGTTGGCCCATTGGAATGCGGAGTTAACCAGGGCTATCGACTGTCTGGCTCCGAAGCGCCCACTCTGATTGAATGGAGCTCGGACAGCCCTGTGGTTTTCCTCGGAGCTGAGGGCAATGAAACAATCACTGAGATGGCTAAAGCGCCGGTGGCAGAAAACTCATTCTGAATCGGACCATACACAGGTTAGAGCTCAACATCAGCCTACCAAGTGGCAGTGGCAATGGCAACGGCGAAGAAGACTTTCTTCACTGCCTCTATTGCATTTGCAGAAAATAGTAGCAGGAGACTCTTACAGGTAGTTCACAATTTAACGGAACCACCTTTACCATTGGGGCCTTGTAAAGACCCCAAGATCTCCTGCAACAATTTTGCAAAGTTTTTTTGCAGATAAAGTTGCTCATATTCGGTAGGAGGTAGACACCACCGTGGGAGCTGGGCTGGGGTGGGAGAGTGCTAGAGCCCTGTCTGGTCAAGTTGCATGGAATCAATTTCAATCTGTTACCCCCAAGGATGTGGACAGGCTGCTTGGACGTGTGAAACCAACCACCTTTCTCTTTGATCCTTGCACATCCCGCCTAATAAAAGCAAGCCAGGAAGGCTGGGCGATGGGCTCTGCAGGGTGGTGAATGCTTCCCTCTGTGAGGGAGCATTCCCAGACCCACTGAAAGAGGCGGTCATTAAACCGCTTCTTTAAAAAACATCTTTAGACCCGGCCAATATGGCCAACTATCGCCCAGTCTCAAATCTCCCATTCTTGGGCAAGGTGATTGAGCGGGTGGTTTCTGAACAAATCCAGGCACGCCTGGAGGATGGTGGACCATTTGGATCCCTTCCAGTCGGGATTCAGGCCTCATCATGGGACTGAAATTGCCTTGGTCACACTGGTTGATGATCTCCAGCAGGCTAGGGACAAAGGTGAGAGCTGTTTCCCAGTTCTGCTGGATCTCTTAGTGGCCTTTGATACAATCTACCATAACATCCTTCTGGGCCCTCTAGAGGAGCTGGGAGCTGGGGACACTGTTATACACTGGTTCCGCTCCTTCCTCCTGGGCCGTGTCCAGAAAGTGGTGGTGGGGATGAATGTTCAGACCCCTAGACCCTCACTTGTGGGGTGCCTCAGAGTTCCGTCCTCTCTCCCATGCTTTTTAACATCTACATGAAGCCATTGGAAGAGATCATCAGGGGGTTTGGGCTGGGTGTACATCAGTATGGGAATGATACCCAGCTCTTCCTCTCTTTTAAATAGGAACCAGTGAAGGCAGTGAAGGTCCTCCAGGAGGCAGTTGGAGGATGGATGTCAGCTAATGGATTAAGGTTGAATCCTGACAATACAGAGGTACTGTTCTTGGGTGACAGGGGGTGGGCTGGTGTGGAGGACTCCCTGGTCCTAAACGGGGTAACTGTGCCCCTAAAGGAGCAGGTGCAAAGCTTGGGAGTCATTTTGGATTCACAGCTGTCCATGGAGGTGCAGGTCAATTCTGTATCCAGGGTAGCTATCTACCAGTTCCATCTGGTATGCAGGCTGAGACCCTACCTGCCTGCGGACTGTCTCGCAAGAGTAGTGCATGCTCTAGTTATCTCCCGCTTGGACTACTGCAATGCTCTCTTCGTGGGGCTACCTTTGAAGGTGACCCGGAAACTACAATTAATCCAGAATACGGCAGCTAGCCTGGTGACTGGGGGTGGCTGCCGAGACTATAAAACACTGGACCTGAAAGACCTACATTGGCTCCCAATATGTTTCCGAGCACAATTCAAAGTGTTGGTGTTGACCTTTACAACAACAATGTTTTAGTGTACAGTATTATATATTTTGATGTTAGCCACCGTGAGCCAAGCCTCGCTGGGGAGGGTGGGATATAAAAAATATTATTATTATTATTATCCCACCATAGCAAAGGTGGCAGAGTAGCCCAGGCCCACAGTGAGCGGGCATGGAGGGAGGGAGGTGGGAAAGCGATGCGCCCAGCATGGCCCAGCCCAGCACTCCTACTCCTCCCTGTGGGCATTGGGAAGATTTGCCCACCAAGGCCCATGGCAGTTGGCTCAGCAACCCCCAGCATGGGCAGACAGGTAGCGTGGTGCACCCCCACTTGGCTTTGGCAGTGTCAGCAGCTTGCCCGCCCCAGATGCCAGAAACTCACGCTACATCCCTGCACCCCCGCCTTCAGGTGCCGAGCAGCAAAGCAGCCAGAGAAAGGGAGGAGGTGGCATGCCTGCCTTGGACTCCTTCTCTGGTCTCTTTGGAACACCTTGCAGGGCTGTTGTTGATGTTGGAGGCTGGAGAGGAAGGGAGCTGATGCTTCTCATCTGCTCCGCTTTCCCTCTCCCCCCCTCCAGCGGTGGAGCATATGCCCGTGCTGCCCAGGGCAGACATGCTCCCGAGGGGGGGGGGTGTGGTGCAGAGGGTGCGTTCCCAGATCCAGGATAGCTGCTCGGGTGCCTGGAGTGGTGTGTGCGCCCTGCAGCCAGGGGTGGAGCAAGCCGCCCATGGTGGAAATTTGGCCCACCGCTTGCCCACGACTCCCAAGCCACCCCCAAGCTGTCAGAATGAAGGGGGAAGGGGAGAATGCTGCCGGCAAAGCAGCACAGCTCCCCCCTTACCCCAACGGCTCAGGGTAGGCTTGGGAGCCACGGGCAGGTGGTGCACTGAATGTCACCCCCCCCTCAGTGAGGGTACTTGGGACATTCCGCTCCCACCCCCCTTTCCTATGCCCCTGCCCCCCTCTATTACAGGCCCAATTGGGTAACTGGTTTGTGCGGGACAGTTGACCATTTCTGTTTCCATCCACCATCACTTTCTGCCCTTCTCCTTGAGTGCTAAGTCAGCCTCAGGTGCAGCAAGCAAGGAAAGGAACAATGGTGGAAGAAAGATAAAGCCAATGTGTGTGTGAGTGGGGGAACCTCCTGTCCCAATGGTGATTTTAAAAAGTGACATGTTTTCCCAATAGGTGCCAGAGGCGCTTCTTTGATTGGACTCACCATGCTGAAACAAAACAAGAAAAGAAGTGAAAATGTTCAGGATGCTCCTTGCTCTGCAACAGTAGAACAGGCCAGCTGTTGTCCTGGCACTCATGCACAAACATCTGTTGTGAGAACAGCAGCGCAAAGAAAACAATATCCTCCTAACATTAAGAAGAACTGCTCCACAGTTTGCCCACGCACTACAGAAGCACCAGGAGACATAAGACCAGGGGGGGCAACTGCATCCGAACTAAATGATCAAACCTCCATATTCAGTGGTGGTGAAGAGGAAGGTAAGGCTGACAGCAGTAACAGAATTGAAAGCATATCACAGAGTCCAGCAGGCAAAAAATCAACCGTCCAAAAATCAAAAAAAGCTAGCAAGGAAGGACAGTATGACAAATGTGTGTCGGAGGCTCAAGTAAAGCATCAAGAAGCTCTCTCCAAAAAAACAGATGTTGAATCTTTACATCAGAACTCCTACCAACATGTTAAGCTGAATTGTCGAAAGATAATAGTAGGATCCCTGAAAAGAACAGTAGTGGACCCTGTAATTCTTTCTATTGATTATATCAAGATAAACCTGGAAAAGGACGCTAGGGGTATTCATTTAAAGACAACTGAAATGACCAAGTGGACATATGGATTTGTACGCAACAACCTTGTATCTTTCCTGAGAACTACAGCTGCTGCCTATCAAAAGCTGGAATCCCAAATGAAGTGGGACAAGAAGGAAGATAATGTCTGGAATTGCTGTAATGCCACAAATCCTGAAGAACGAGAAATCATTTTCATTTTTGATGTGTGCCATGATTCTGATACATATGCAATAATTAAAGCAATAATCGCTGATATTGGTGTTAGGAACAACATTCCTGATTTCTGTGTGAAAATTACATCCAAAAAAGTAAATAGTGTGCTTGAGGCCTTTCGAAAATCCCTTGAAGACACCTCTAGAGAAAACAAAACAAAACATATCTCAGAACCCAAAAGGCAGCTGCAGAATGAAACACAGTTGCAGGTCCTTGATGATGGAGAAAGTGATGAGTCTGAGTCAGTTTCTACAGAGATTATCGTTTATCCCCCACCTCCTGCAAAGGGAGGTATTGCTGTGACCAATGAAGCTCTTCAGTGCTTAAATGAAGGAGAATATTTAAACGACATAATTATTGATTTTTATTTGAAATATCTGGTGCTTGAAAAACTGAAAAAAGAAGATGCTGAAAGAACTCATGTGTTCAGTTGCTTTTTTTACACACGCCTTACTGAAAAGGAGAGGAGAAATTTTCCAGAGACCTCACAACTCACAATTCAGCAGCAACGGCACAGTCGAGTGGAAAGATGGACACGAGATGTTGATATCTTTGAAAAAGATTTTATTTTTGTTCCCATCAATGAAGATAAACATTGGGTCTTAGCTGTTATCTGTTTCCCAGGCTTAAAGAAGCCTGTATATGAGCGCAAGCCATACGCTAAGAAAGTTAAATTTTCCACTATTTGCAAACAGCCTTGTATTCTGCTAATGGATTCATTGAGAGGCCCCTTCCCATCACATATTTTCCAAATACTTCAGGAATGGTTGGAGGTAGAGTGGGAAGTCAAGAAAGGTACCAAAAGAAGTTTCTCTGAAGATGTTCTAAGTTTAAACCTGGAAGTGCCACAACAAAACAACAATAGTGATTGCGGAATTTATGTGCTAAAATATGCGGAGAGCTTTTTTAAGACTCCTATTCTAAGCTTCAACACACCAATGAATTTAGCAGACTGGTTTCCTGACTCAAGAGTGGAAAAGAAGCGAGAAGAAATACGAAACTTAATCCTCAGTCTGCAATAGTTTCTGCAGGAACCTTTGGTTTCATTGTTGCTGTAGGATTTATTTTGCCCCTTGGCAAAACAACCCCCTTGGCTATGCCCATACGTAATTTCTAAGACCTATTCAAGACCAAGGCAATCCTGTTTTAAGAAGGCTTTTCATTTATGGAATAATGATCACAATCATTGCCTTTACTTCTGTTGTTTATTTCACTTTGTTTACTGTGCACTATTCTGTAACTTTAGGTTGTGAAGTACTTTTTAATAGCTGCAAATAAGTAAACATTAACTGCAAGTTCACCTTGCCATCTATGTTATTGTTTTGATTCAGCATATAAATGAATATGCAAAATAAATGCATAAATAAATGAAATTATATGGATGGGACGGGTGGGAGTTGTAGCCCAACAGCATCAGTTGGTGTAGGCAGGGCCTGCCCAAGGTATTTTGGCACCTGAAGCAAACTACAAAATGCCCCCCCCCCGAAAAAAGGTGTGAATGAAGATCAGGAAACAACTAGGAGATCTGCCACCACTTTGGGCTTGCCCTGGGTCCAAGGGTTAAGGAAAAAACCACTCCAAGCATTGAACAGTAGTTCTTCAAGAGGCTGTGCCAGGCAGTCTTGGGACTTTGTGGGAGGAATGGGCCTTCTTCCTGTCACTTGCTCACTACCCCTCTAGAGGCGCTGTCTACAGTGGTACCTCAGGTTACATACGCTTCAGGTTACATAGTCCGCTAACCCAGAAATAACGCTTCAGGTTAATAACTTTGCTTCAGGATAAGAACAGAAATTGTGCTCTGGCGGCGCAGCGGCAGCGGGAGGTCCCATTAGCTGAAGTGGTGCTTCAGGTTAAGAACAGTTTCAGGTTAAGAACGGACCTCCAGAACGAATTAAGTACGTAACCAGAGGTACCACGGTATTTACTCCCCACTTTCCATGTTGAAACATTTAGAAGCCATGAGTGGGTGGAATAAGTCTTCTGCTGCAGAGAACATGCTTCACCTCTGCCACAAACCACTCCTTGGCCCCACCCCCATACTAACGGAGTGTAGAAGGGAGAGAGCATTTGATGGGGGAGACTGTGTTGCAAGCAACATCCTCCCCCCCCCCAAAGCACTCTGGGCACTGCAGTTTAAACCCACCAACCCATCCTCCAGATTGAAATTCCCAGCAACCTTTAGCAAACTGCCATGTCCAGAATTCTTTGAAGGAAAGGGTGAGCTTGAAATGTGCTTTACAGGTTAAACAAAAAACAGAAGTTTGGCGGTTTGAATCTGTGCAATGGAGTGAGCTCCCGTTGCTCTGTCCCAGCTGCCAACCTTGCTTTAGACTGAGGTATATGGGGTGTGGCATAATAATGATAATTATTGTTGTTGTTGTTGTTGTTTATACAGCGCCCATCTGGCTGGGTTTCCTAAGCCACTGGGCTTTCAACAGAGCATTAAAAACAAAATAAAACTTCAAACATTAAAAATTTCCCTAAACAGGGCTGCCTTCAGATGTCTTCTAAAAGTCAGATAGTTGTTTATTTCTTTGACATCTGATGGGAGGGTGTTCCACAGAGCGGGTGCCACTACCGAGAAGGCCCTCTGCCTGGTTCCCTGTAACTTCGCTTCTTGCAGTGAGGGAACCGCCAGAAGGCCCACAGCACTGGACCTCAGTGTCCAGGCAGAACAATTGGGGTGGAGATGCTCCTTCAGGTCTACTGGGCCAGGGCCGTTTACGGCTTTAAAGGTCAGCACCAACTCTTTGAATTGTGCTCAGAAACGTACTGGGAGCCAATGTAGGTCTTTCATGACCAGTGTTATGTGGTCTCGGCAGCCACTCCCAGTCACCTGTCTAGCTGCCGCATTCTGGATTAGTTTCTGAGTCACCTTCAAAGGTAGTCCCATGTACAGCGCATGCAGTAGTCCAAGCAGGAGATAACCAGAGCATGCACCACTCTGGCGAGACAGTCTGCAAGTAGGTAGGGTCTGAGCCTGCGTACCAGATGGAGCTGGAAAACAGCTGCCCTGGACAGGGGCATCGTTGGGGAGGGGCGGTAGGGGCGGTACGCCCCCAGTGACAGGGTGACAAGCGGCAGGTGGGGGTGACAAGCGGCGGCCCCTCCCGCCACTCTCACGCGCCGCCGCTCCCTCCGTCACCCCGGGAGCAGCACCCCATCCGTGCAGCACTGCTCCTCCCGGGGTGACCAGTGGTGCGTGAGGAGTGGTGGGAGGGGCCGCCGCTTGTCACCCCCACGCATCGCCGCTCGCTCCGTCACCGTGGGAGCAGCAACGCACAGTGTGTGCGGTGCTGCTGCTCCCGGGGCGACGGAATGAACGGCGGCTGAAAGAGAAAGCAGGCGGGGAAGTGAAGCCAGCGCTTGAACGCGCCGCTTCACTTCCTTTTTTTCTCCCCTTTCGGCGCTGGCTGGGCTGTGACTCTGCAGCCCAGCCAGCGCCAAAAGAGGCGAAAAAAAAGGAAGCAAAGCGGCGCGTTTAAGCCCCGGCTTTGCTTCCCTGCCCGCTTTCTCTTTCGGCACTAGCTGGGCTATGAATCTGCAGCCCAGCCAGCGCCGAAAGAAGCCGAAAGGGAAAGGGGGGGAGCAAAGCCGGCGCTTAAACGCGCTGCTTCGCTTCCTTTTTTCGCCCCTTTCGGCGCTGAAAGAAGCCGAAAGGGAAGGGGGGGAGCAAAGCGGGCACTCTCAAGCGCCTGCTATGTTCCTTTCTTTTTTCCTGGGGGCGTGGCGTCGCGCTGTGAACGTGCATCATGACGTCATGACGCACGCACACGTCATGATGCCCCGCCCCCAGGGGTGCCTCTTGGCTTCCCGCCCCGGGCGGCCAAGGGGCTAGGAACACCCCTGGCCCTGGACACAGAATTGACCTGCACATAGCCTTGGGTTCATCTTACAAAGCTGACTGAATGACCCCAAGCTACTCAAAACCTCTCACACGTGGTTGTTTCGAGGATGAAATGATGGTAGAGGGAGAACCATGCACATGACCTCAATCTCTAGCCTTTTCTCATTTTAACTAGCAATAACATGCATTTGTTAAGTTTGGCTGCTGATCTTCCACAATAGCACAGCTGGGAAAGACCTGCTTCAGGAAGACAAAGGTTTCCTTGGTTTCAGCTTCTGCCTGTGATCCTGGGCATCCTAAATTGGGAGGTGGCAGCTGGAATGCCACAAGGCCAGACCCCCATATAGTTCCCTTCAGGGAGCCCCATGTCATCCTCTGACGAGGAGTCCCCTAGCAGCATAGAAGAGAATGGGGACAGCACTATGACCAGTTGGCTCCGCCTGTCATTGGCCCTGGGCCCTGCCTGTCACAGGCTCTGGCTCCACCTCCATCCTACCAATCCCAATGGGCAGTAGCCACCACGGATCTGCATGTAGCCACAAGCTCAGTGGCCAAGTGATGCACATCTTCAGCTTGGCTAAGGACACTCTGTTTTATTTTAGAGTATCTGCAATCTGTTCAACAGTGAACATTTCAATCCCAGAGCAGAGAACGAAATATCAATAAAAATACATAGGGAGAAACCAAGATTTTTCTTTTTCTTTTCTTTGCCAATTATTTTTATTAATTTTCCATATTTTTTAACAAATTATCACCGAATTAATACAAATTAATATCAATTTAAATGCTAATTTCCCCCAGATGTTTCTTCTTTCTTCCTCCCTCCCATTTTCCTCCCTCCCTAACATACCCTCCTTTCATTTCAAAATTCAATAATCCATTGCCCCTACTCATTAACTGTACATGATCCAATTTCTACTATGACTTTTTACATTGTTATAACCTGTCCATAAAATAAGCGAGTAGAGTAGATCCTCTTTTATCTATCCATAGTAATCATTACTCCATTACTCCATTTTAAATCATTCTTTTCAATACCTCTTGGATAACACTCTGCCTGAAGAAAAAGAGATACCATTCCTTTACTCCCTTTACTTGCTTTCTTTTTACTGCTATCTCTTCTCATTTTTCTCAGACATAAACAATCCTTGAACAGCATCTGGCTACAGTTTTAACGACCTTACCTCCATTTCTCGCGAGGGCAGTGTGAGAGGATGAGACTGAAACCCCCTAGAATATATATGCATAAATATGTATATGTGTAATATACATTCCCTCACTCGCACTGCCAATCAAACAGTGTCACCCACCCCAATACTTCACCATAACTACCGTAATCCTCAGTTTTACATACGACCAAATTCTTAACAAGTAAATCTTCTCTGTCTGAATATCTCATAAGCAGTCAGGCTGGAGTTCGATAAGTTTTTCTTTTGCCTCACTGATTTCCCCAGAAAACTCACTGTTTGCTGCTGAATCAAAACAAATGTCTATCTGCCCAAAACCTGATTGATGTTTGGTCCCGTTCAGCAGTAAATGGCAGGTTTCCCTGGTGAAAGCAGTGGGACAAAACAAAATCCTCTCAGATCCGAGCCTATAAATCACAGGACAAATGGAGGTGGCTATGAGCCCTTACGATTCATACCAGCTCAACACCAGTAGATATTGACCAGCGGGTGGGGAACTTTTGTCTCAACAGATATTGTTGAATGCCAGCTCCCACCAGCCCCTGCCAGTGTGGCCAATGGTTGCAGGTGATGGGATTCAGGGGTGCCAATTTGAATAAAATATTGTGGGAGCCAAGGTAAGCCCCACCCTGCGTAATCAATCACATGATGCAATGCACACACACCATTTGAATGGGAATTCCCCTTAACTTTGGGTGGGCAGCCCCCTCAAATATTTTATTGTGGGGGCCAATGCCTTCACAGCCCTTAGGAGTCGGCTCCTATGGTGGGAGTTGTAGTTCAGCAACAACTAGAGTGCCACAGGTCCTCCAGTCTTGATGTAGACACCCCCAATAACAAGCCCTTCTATTGATCTTGAAGTGCCAATTATACTTCCCAGAGGTGCTCCCTGTGGAACCATCTGTGACGGCAAAGGAACATAGCAAAATGCTGAATTGCATGTAGCTTTTATTCAGGCATCATACACAAAGATGTGGCATGCCCCAGATTAAAGGTTTTGTTTCTCAGGCTGTTGAACTGGCTTCTAGAATAACAGGATTGGGTGTAGTCAGACTGGAGGAGGGCAAATGTTGTCCCTATTTTCAAAAAGGGGGAAAGAGAAGACCTAAACAGTTACCGCCCAGTCATCCTGACATCAATACCAGGAAAGATTCTAGAGCAGATCATTAAGCAAACGGTCTGTGAGCACCTAGAAAGGAACGCTGTGATCACTAAAAGTCAGCATGGGTTTCTGAAAAATAAGTCATGTCAGGCCAATCTGATCTCATTTTTTGACAGAATTACAAGCCTGGTAGATGAAGGGAACGCTGTGGATGTAGCCTATCTTGATTTCAGCAAGGCCTTTGACAAAGTGCCCCATGATGTTCTTGTAAAGAAGCTGGTAAAATGCGGGCTAGACTGACCAAACCCAAAGGGTACTCATTAATGGCTCCTCTTCATCCTGGAGAGAAGTGACTAGTGGGGTGCCACCAGTGGCGTTCCTAGCCCCTTGGCTGCCCGGGGCGGGAAGCCAAGAGGCACCCCTGGGGGGCGGGGCATCGCGGCGCGTGCCTGCATCATGACGTCATGACGCGCGGCGACGGCCCGGCATCCTCGGGGCGGGGCATCGCTGTGTGTGCGTCATGACGCACGCGCGGCGACGCCCCGCCCCAGGGGTATGCCGGGCAGGGGCTTGGGGGCCTCGGCAGGCTGCAAAGAGCCCCGAAGCCGCTGCCGTAGCGCAAAGGGGTGCCAGGCTGCGGCTTCGGGGCTCTTTGCAGCCCACCGAGGCTCCCGAAGCGGCGGCCCCGCCATCCCCGGGGGCGGGGCATCGTTGCGTGTGCGTCATGATGCACGCACACGCGGCGACGCCCCGCCCCTGGGGATGCCGGGCTGCCGCTTCGGGAGCCTCGTCCGTGCAGCGCTGCTGCTCCCGGGGTGACGGAGGGAGCGGCGGCGCGTGGGAGTGGGGGGAGGGGCCGCCGCTTGTCACCCCGGGAGCAGCAGCACCGCACACACCCGCCTAGGGGCAGCACGAGGGGCGGCCCGCCCCCACCGCCCCCACCCTACGACGCCCCTGGGTGCCACAGGGTTCTGTCTTGGGCCCAGTCTTATTCAACATCTTTATCAATGACTTGGATGATGGGCTTGAGGGCATCCTGATCAAGTTTGCAGATGACACCAAATTGGGAGGGGTGGCTAATACCCCAGAGGACAGGATCACACTTCAAAATGACCTTAACAGATTAGAGAACTGGGCCAAAGCAAACAAGATGAATTTTAACAGGGAGAAATGTAAAGTACTACACTTGGGCAAAAAAAGTGAAAGGCACAAATACAGGATGGGTGACACCTGGCTTGAGAGCAGTACATGTGAAAAGGATCTCGGAGTCTTGGTAGACCATAAACTTGACATGAGTCAACAGTGTGATGCAGCAGCTAAAAAAGCCAATGCAATTCTGGGCTGCATCAATAGGAGTATAGCATCTAGATCAAGGGAAGTAATAGTACCACAGTATTCCGCTCTGGTCAGACCTCACCTGGAATACTGTGTCCAGATCTGGGCACCACAGTTCAAGAAGGATACTGACAAGCTGGAACGTGTCCAGAGGAGGGCAACCAAAATGGTCAAAGGCCTGGAAACGATGCCTTATGAGGAACGGCTTAGGGAGCCTGGAGAAGAGAAGGTTAAGGGGTGATATGATAGCCATGTTCAAATATATCAAAGGATGTCATATAGAGGAGGGAGAAAGGTTGTTTTCTGCTGCTCCAGAGAAGTGGACACGGGGCTATGGATTCAAACTACAAGAAAGAAGATTCCACCTAAACATTAGGAAGAACTTCCTGACAGTGAGAGCTGTTGGACAGTGGAATTTGCTACCAAGGAGTGTGGTGGAGTCTCCTTCTTTGGAGGTCTTTAAGCTGAGGCTTGACAGCCATCTGTCAGGAATGCTTTGATGGTGTTTCCTGCTTGGCAGGGGGTTGGACTGGATGGCCCTTGTGGTCTCTTCCAACTCTGTGATTCTATGAAAACTAGAGAGTTCTAAGGTGCTAAAGCAGAGTCAGGATATGGTACTGTGAAACTCCTTGTTTTGAAAGGGGTGATGTAGTCCAACAAGTCACCTCTTTAACTAGGTATGATATATGTTATTTCTTAGCATACAGTGCTATCAATATGCTAATAGCACCCAGCCCTATCTCTGTTTCTTCAGTATTAGAAGAGGCAGGAAAGCTCCTGGAGACAGTAATGGGCTGGATGGGAAGATAGATAGGGATAGATGGCTCCCACTTCTGAGACCTGGTAGGGTTGGCCATTCTGGATAGGATGGGACTGAACTTCCAGGGATGGGTTGCTAAAAGCATCATTGACACTTGAGGCCCAGGTGAGCTCAGTGGTGAAGATTGTTGATGGCCAGCTTCAGTTAGGGCAATCTACTGTAGTGCACTCTGCATTGGGTTGCCCTTGAAGATGATCCAAAAGTTGAATAGCAAGTTACATGTGATAAACATCACTCTCAAACAGCTCCATTGGTTGCCAGTTATTTTCCAGGCCCAATTCAATGTCTTCATGTTGACATTTAAAGCCCTGAATGGCCTGGGGCTCATATATCTGAAATAATACATTCTCCTTTATCAACCTGCCCCTGTGTTAAATGAAGTGTGTGACAAGGAGACCCATGGAAGCACCTTCTTGGTGGTGGCTCCACAACTATGGAATTGTCTCCCCATTGAAGTGCCTCTCACCTCAACCTAATATTTTTTTTAGATGCCAGGTAAAACCCCACCTTATTTCTCAGGCTTTTAGAGACTGATGAGTTACATCATATTGTTGTTTATTATGTAACTTACGAGAATTCTTTTAACAATTCTGTTTATCATGTATTATGTATTTACATAATTTTTTGCAAACATCCCTGTGACTGTTTCGATGAAGGGTTGTATTGCAATCTCAATGAATGAATGAATGAATGAATGAATGAATGAATGAATGAACTAACAAATGAACAAAATACAGTCCCCCATCAGCTTTGCCCCCGAAACCCTCCAAAAGTGTATAATTAAATTTAATAGGAGCCAGCAACATTTTCCAGCTGCCATGGAAAATTACTTATGTCTAATCGGTGCTCTGGCTTCAAGCGATAATGGCTTTCATTTCCTTGTTCTCCATTACTGTATTTATCTCTCACCTTCTTGCAGCCACCTGATCTGGCTTTGTATCATTATGAAAAAGAAAGATCATGCAGGAATATCAAGAGAGGAGAGTGCGTGCTCTGCAGAATCACGTCAGCTTCACCGTGGCCTTTTGTCAGAAAAAGGACCCCCCACAGTGCCACTGATTCATATCCATGAAATTGTGAGGGCCACTTTGGAAGTTGGGAGGGAGCCAGTGGGTTGCAGGTAGCTGGCATGTTGGCCTGACTCATGGGTTCTTACCATGGAAATGCTGCTTGTATATTTCCAAAGCAAGGTCCCTGTTCCATTAATAGCTGTATGAAATGGGCATGGCTGCAAATAACAAGTGGGGAGAACATGGTTATTCATTCATTCATTCATTCATTTGTTCATTCATTACATTTACCACCTTTATCATCTAAAGATCTCAAAGTGTTTTACATGCTTCTCCTGCATCCTCACAACAACCCTGTGAGGTCTCTCTCCAACACTGAGTTTCTCTTCTTATCTGAGTCTGAAGTGGGGTCCAAGTCCTCCTGACAGCTCATCCTGCTGGAGGAGCTGCTCATCTTGCCTGATCCCTGCAGGGCATCTAAAAAACCACCCTCTTTGGACGTCCTCCTCTGACTCTGATTGCAAAACTACAAAGCAGGCAAGGCTCATCCCTTGCCTGCCTATGAGACACAGCTGAATAGATGCCTACCTGTCATTCAGGACGCTCAAAACTATTTCTATCTAGGGCAGCACAAGGATCACCAAAGGCGCTATATACTCAGGTACTGCTTGACAAATGGCAGGACACAGTGTTCCAGTGGCAGGAAGGTGAAAATTAAGAATCTGTTAGCTAAGGGAACCAAAGAATGTAGCAAACAGGGGGTGAGGTGCCTGCAGGCCTCTGTTCCTGAGATGGCATAGCAGCTTAAAGCATCCCAAGAAGACCTCTTCTTATCCCACCACCACCCACCTCTGTGCATCATCAGGTCTCCTGCTCAGGTTAAAATGAAACAAATTCTACATGTCCTTATGCTAAGGCAGGAAACGGATGCATTAATTCATAATTACCCATGAATAATTTAGGTATTATTTGCATACCGTAAACAAGCCATCATTCTAATGAAATGTCAAGCAGACTGGGGTGTTAATGAGAGTAAAGGGAACCAGTGAGAAGAACAAAGAGGCTGCAATGAAGGAGAGCCTTAGAACCACATTTGCCTTTGCTGTTGCTTCATAAACAGAATGGATAATTGGTAGGAAATGCACTCATTATCTTGACTTTAAATGCCACTGACTTTGGCAGCAAGGAGAGAATGCTCTCCATAACCTAGCCCTGTGCTGGTGTGGAGAAGAACCTACCCCCAAAAAATCAGCTAGGTTATGGAGAAGCTGAAACAACACCAGCCCATATGAAGCTCTTCACAATGTGGGTCTGCGAAGGCCAGCCTTGCCTCTCTCCAAGATTTCAGAAGAGATCATGCCGTTTAAGAATGCAAGAAAAGCCTGGCTGTTGGATCAAGCCAAAGAACATAAGAAGAAGCTGCAGGATAAGGCCAATGGTCCATCTAGTGCAGCCTCCTGCTCTCACAGCTGCCAACCAGATGCTCAAATGGGAAACCCTCAAGCAGGACTTGAATGCAGCAACCACTCTCCCCATCTGTGAGTCCCAGTGAATGGCATTCCAATAATAATAATAATAATAATAATAATAATAATAATAATAATAATTTATTTACACCCTGCCCATCTGGCTGTGTTTCCCCAGCCACTCTGGGCAGCTCCCAACCGAATACTAAAAACACAAGGTGAGGTGGGGCGCTTTTATAAAACTCAAAATGCCAGGGAGTGAGCCCAAACTCCATCCTTATTGAAAAGCCTCTCTCCCTTCTTCCCTTCTCTAATTTCTAGGTTTCATAGCAGAGGGGCTCTGTAGTGGAACTACCTTCTTTCCAGCTGTGTAAACCAAGAAGAATCTTGGATGTGCTGCCTTGCTTCTGACTGAGCATATCTTGCAACCCTTCAAAACATCTGTTAGCTTGAAAGGGCCTTGCAGGTTCACTTCCTCCCAACACTGAGTTTTCCCACTTGTGTTTCGGACACATGGATAATGAGGCAGCCAAGAAGAGATGCTTAAATGGTCAAATGTATCATATGAAACACAGGCCATGGGACCTCTGGAAGATACACATTTCATACTTGCATCTCACTCTCCTGGGGTTAGTTTCAGTGTCATTTCCAACTGTGTTCTGGCCACATCTGTACACATGTTACCAAAGCACATGCCAAGGTAGCAGAACAGGGTTGCCAAGCTCAGGGTTACAGCACATTTGTAAATGTAGGTCACACACACACACACATTGCAACCTGCTCCATTAGCTGCATATAATACTTGTTTCAAGCTTAATTTCAGTGATAGGAGGACACCCTGTGGGCACCAGGGAAAGCTTCTGAGGGTGCATGGGTGCCCTGTTGGGCTGAGTGTTCATCAGTATGCGGATGATACCCAGCTCCACCTCTCTTTTAAATCAGAACTAGTGAAAGTGTGTGTGAGTGTGTGGAGGTGGTTGGAGGATGGATGGCAGCTAACAGATTGAGATTGAATCCTGACAATACAGAAGTCTTGTTTTGGGAGGACAGGGAGTGGACAGATGTGGGGGACTCCCTGGTCCTGAATAGGGTATCCGTGCCCCTGAAGGACCAGGTGTGCAGCCAGGGAGTCATTTTGGATTCACAACTGTCCATGGAAGTGCAGGTCACCCCAGAACTGGCCCTACTGAACATCTTCCAATATCATAATGACCATTCACATTATGCAGAGCTTATAACCCACCCTACTCTTAGCAGCCAGACATTGGAGAGACCTGTCAGGAATGACCAAATCCAACCTTCACTGGAAGTGCAGGGAAGTTGTGGGTACCATGATGCACCTATGGTGGAGATGCAAAAAAGTAAAATAAATAAATAATTGGAGCTGCATCCATGAAGAATTAAAAAAGATAAAAAAGATGCTCAGAATATCTATAGGAAAAAACCCTGAGACATTCTTGCTGAGCATAGTTGGAAAGGAGGTACCACAAGATAGGAGAAAATTATTTCTATATGCAATCGCAGCAGCCAGAATACACCTTGCAAAGAACTAAAAAGGAAATCACATACCTACAAAAGAGGATTGGTTAATTAAACTAACAGAGTTTACAGAATTGGCAAAATTAACTGCAGTAATAAGTTATCAAACACACCAGAAATTAAGGGCACAATGGTTATGGTTTGAAGAATATATGAACAAATATTGCTCTAAATATAACAAGCTTGTAAGGTGACTTGATGTTATACCATAATAGTACTATAAAAGAAGTAATTACAGTGATAAATGATATGCAATGTAAATAAGAACTTAAATGACTCAAAGATGACAAGTGCCGGTGGAGGGGAGCCAAACGGGTGTGGTACATCATCCTTTTTTCTTTCCTACCCTTTCCCTTTACTCTTTTTGGTTTTGGGATGTTAAGTGTGTGTACCTTATTGTTTGTTTGTTTGTTTGTTTGTTTGTTTGTTTGTTTGTTTGTTTGTTTGTTTTCAAATATGCTTAAATAAAACTTTAAAAAAGAAAGAATCCACAGAGCATACAAATCAATTTGGCTAACCTGACCCAACAAGCTCTCCCCACCCCCCCGTATCCAAACAAACCCCACTGCAGCCAACCACAGAAAAAGCTCTCACTACCAAGGAAATGTAATAAACGAATAGAAAGAGAACCTACCCAGCTGATGCAGACACAAAATCCCACATGCAGACTAAACAAAAGAATACGAGCCTCATGACCCCACCCCTCCTCTCCCCACTCTTCTTCCCCAACATTATACTGTACTCAACACTAAGGTCTCACAACAAATGTAACTGATCTGTAAGAAAGAATGTACAACCAGAAAAAGAGGCAAGGCATGTACTTTTGCAAACCAATAAAATTAATAATAATAATAATAATAATAATAATAATAATAATAATAATAATACAAGCTCAACCACAATTAGTCTTTAATGCCTGTCATCACCCAGAAAGCTGGCTTGGGATGAAATTAGGTTTCTAGAAAGCTAAATTCTGGGGAACGGCAGAAATGTTGAAGAGCTAAACAGTGGTGGGAGGAGGAGGGTCAAGAATCCTAAGAGGGGAAGCCAGCTTGCAGCTAGGAAATGTTGGACAGGGTTTAGAAATGCCAAGGGAATATTGGAAAAACTCACTCCAAAATTTCTGATGCTGGAAAGAAAAAGAAACCATGTAGACACCTTCACAGTCATGACATCCCCCCAAATAACCCTGGGAACTCCAGGTTGTTAAGGGTGCTGGGAATTGTAGCACTGTGACAAACTGTGGGAATGTTTAGGAATGTGGGGGAAGATATATTGTTTAAGAAATCCTTTTTTTTTACAAAGGTTTCCAATAAAATAACATGATCTGAAACATTCCAAATTACATTCCAAATTATTCCTCCAATTATAAAACAAAAAAAGGTTCCAGATTGTCCAAATTATTACTTTAAATTTTACTTAAGGCTTCCCATGCTTCAAAATTCCAGAGGTTCTATTATCATAACTACTGCTTTGCTTTCACTTCCAATATTTTCGCAGCCGCTGACATATCCAACAAGCAAGATAAGTCCAAACAAACAGTATCGCTGTGTGATTTTAAGTCTGTACTCCACATTCCTTCCTTCTCCCTTGCTGGTTGAAGTCCAAAAGTCACATTTAGACGGTCGCCATCTTCTTGTTTTTATATTTCATATATTTTTCCACTTTTAAAAGCCCCAATCTGCCCAACTTATTAATCTTCGGAGAGTTAGCCATCTCACTTATAAATCATCACGTAAAAAGAAAAGAAAATGTGGCTTGTCCTCCTACGATCTCATTTTGCAGTCCAGGCGTAATTCCAACTGTGTCATTTCTGGGCAGTCAACCAAATTCTTCCAATTAAAGTTAATCAGTGTCCAAGGGATTCATCTTTGCCAAGAATCACAGATAAAAAACGCTCTTCCCTCTTCCAAATGTTAGCAAAACATTCCACTCAAAGGGGGTAGCGTATCTTTCATAATTCACACATTTATAAAATGTTAATTCATATATTCTCCTCCAAATTCAATTTTTCAGTCCTTCAAGTCTCACTTGTTATATAAGTGTTGGGTCTTCTGAGGGGGTATTTGCCCAGTATAGAATCATACAATCACAAAGTCCAGGGCTCCTCCCCCCCCTTCCGTCCCGCTTCACATACCGATACAGTAGTAAATTCTCATCCTCTTCTTTTCAAGCAGTGGCTGTGTTCTTTAGCAAAATACTTTCTCCTCTTTCATTTGAAGCATGCCCAAGGCTTCTCACTAATTTATATTTCATAGCGTTGGGGATCTCGGACGATCAGGCCGGTCGCAGGAGTGCCGAACCTCCATGGGGGCTCTGCCCAGGCTCCCCTGCTCATTTTCCCGAAGGGTCAGAGCAGGTTTTTGGAGCATCTGCGGGCATGCAGTCCTTCCCACGCTCCTGGGAAGGTTGGGAGGCTGCATACTCCCAAAACAGCCTCAAAATTCCCCATGGGGGTCGGGAGCTGATGGAATTCCGACCATACCAGTTCGTACCGGAAACGGAAGCCTATATTGTTTAAGAAATCCTATCCCAACTTGTGTTTACAAGTTCAGCAATATCAGCAGATCTAACATTCCCCTTTTAAAGTCACACAGCGAAAGCTTGCTTAGATTCGTTTGAATCTCCTTAAAATAATGTCCTGGTATTTTCCCCTTTATCCCTCTCAAAATAAGACAATACACAGTCTTCTATAAAAGATATAAAAAGAGTTTACTTACAATCATCAGCTGATCACAATAAGATCCCAGTAGAGGCAGACTTAAACTTAGTAAAATTTACATGTGGTGGCTATCTCCATAAGGGAGAAGGCCTCTTTGTCTTCTCTTGGCTGGAAGCCAAGAGGAGCATCTTTGCTCTAGATGTTGCTCTGTTGAGAATGTTGTCAGAAAGAGAAAGATGGAGTCTGACCCTTGTGCTTTTGTTAACCTGCACAGGTGAGGCCACACCCATCTCCAGTTACCCACAGGAAGTTGTCTCAGTCTAGGTAAACAGGAAATTATGGCTGGAGGACTGAGACACCCTTCATGTCTAGGAATGTTGTATTTGACTGCTCCCATGTTTCACATCCCACACAAACAACAGGACTCCTTGTGGGATGTAGAAGGTCCCCTAACAAACCTTGCATTGTTGCAAATAAGCGGTGCATGGAGGTACTTGGAGCATGTCTTGAGTTTTCAGCCACATTTGGTGTGATGGTCCAACCTGTGCCCCAGCTGTTGTTGCACTAAAATTCCCATTATGCTGCTCACATTCATTTAGCCACCACACAAAAATTATGCCAGCAGCTCAAAGTGGATTTTTGGTGATTAACTGCCATAAAAAGTTTGTGATAATACTGGGGCTTAAATAATAGAGAACCACAGCATGGCTTGTTTTGTGCAGACCACCACCGTGTCCACGACAGCCGCCGCAGGGCTCATACACACACTTCCACTCATCCAGTACCTAGAAAGCATGGGTCCAAGTTGTTTTCCCCTTGCCCCACTCCTATCCCAGGCAAAGCTGCTAGATCAGAGCAAACATCAATGCGGAGGAAACCCAAACTGCTATGTTCCAACAGAATGCTAAAGGGTGGTTTCCCCCAGGAGGGAGCAGTGGAACAAGAGGAATTATGGATAAGCCCTTGAGTGAGGCACCTTGGGGTTCAGTCTGCACACTCTGAACGAGATGGCACTGCCCTGGCTTTCTCTATGAATCATTCTCCTTTATCTGTTTTTATCGGTATATAGGAAGAGCGGACAGTTGTGCTTCCATGGTGACCGTGCTGAAGCAATGTCAAGGATGGAGTCAGCTTTCATTCCAGCAGAGAGATTGCTCTTGGCAGTTGCCTCAATCCATATCGCCATCAATCTGAGACATCCGCCTGAACTGCATCCCCCCCCCCACTCGCCCACTGCATCTCTTGGAAAAAAAACACCCTCAGCTTGGGCTGGTCAGCCCAAACAAAGCCCCCTGTGTGTGGTGCTGCAGCGATGACGACACACAATTCCCATCAAAATGGGGTTCTTTTATTAATTATGCAAAGCAGATGTAAGCAAATCCCAACAAAGCCATTATTGAAAAGGTTGCCCTTTCCTCACAATCCACAAGTTGGCTGTAAGTCACCCCCCACTCCCACAAACCACTTTCTTTTTCTTGCACCCACCAACAAACACAACTGGAGTCATAAAGCTGACATTTTTAAAATGGAAGATTGCAACCTTTATTGTGACTTGATGAGGAATTATGCTGAGATTTTTGATCCTATTAAGTTGTGACCCTGTAACAATTTGGCATGATTTGTTTGGCATTCTATTTTGCAGGGTGTGAACATCCCTCTCTCCCTCTTTGATCTGAACGACATCTATGAACTTTAGTAGTTGCTGGGGGAGCAGAACGGGGGGGGGGGAGACAGGCAAAGATGAAAAACTCAGTTTTCACAAGAAAAAAAGCCAGGGTAGTCTACCTTTATCATAAATTCACGGAAGAGAAAGCACATTCCTCCTGGGTTTACCACCTTCATATCCATTATGCTCACTTCCCTCTAAGACAGGAATGAGGAACCTGCATGGACCTCCAGAAATTGTGTGGACCTCCCACAGAGTCGTGGTCTGGGGTGATGGGAGCTGGGAGTCCAAGAAAACTTGCAGGGCCACAAGACGCCCCCCCCCCCCCCAATCACCTATCCTCTGTCAAGTTTGCACCATAAACTTGACCCTGTTAATAATATTTGCCTGCCACACCTCAGATGCCAGAGGCATCCTTAGCAGTGTCCAAGCCCCACCAGTAGAGGGTGTTTCTCAGCTGCCCCCAAACTGAGTAGACAAAGGGACCACCTTCTAGTTGGATGAATTTATATGAGGAGGAGATGATATTTTATTTAGCAATTATTCTTTCTCTTTCTTACTTGCAAGAGAATGCAAATACCCATTTCAGCAGTTAAAAACCTCTATCCGTGCACAGCTTATCTATAGAACCTATTGGGACAAGGTTGCATAACCTTATGGAACAATTATTATATCCAGGACTGCTTTAGTAGAGTTGGAGTATCTTCCCATTTCTCTCTTAGCAAAGAAATCACTCTCAGGCTGTTTACGTAAAACAAGAAAATGTGAGGTTAACTCACATCAAAAGTCTTGCCAGTTTTCAACAGATACAATGATAAAAATCAGGCAGACAGTAAGCCATAAAAATTACAAAAGGTTCATAGCCCAGTTCAAAACAGAGTGTGCTCTCTGAAGGAGATCTCACAGACATCCACCTACCCCATTCCAGGTAAGAAAAAGAGTGTATTGTGGCAGGAAGTAAGAGATAGGGATTAACCCATTTTCTTTTTCCCACCACAGGTTTGAGGGTATGAAATTATTAGAGTCCCCGCTATACAGGTTCTGAAACTCCTTGGTGCCTTTGCCCCTGTTTGTGACTGTCTAACCATCATGCATTTGTGATTTCACCTGCACATCCTCCCATACTTCCCACAGGAAGCCTCCTCTATGGGTGTTTGTACACAAAAGGGACCCTCCTCAGACTCCAGGGAGCAGCTGCTTCACACAAGGCAGATGTGAACTCCACATGGGAAGACAGAGACTGCTGTGTGAAGTAGCTTCACATGCCTGAGATGAAATACAGGGCACATTTTAAACTGGATCTGTTTTCTAAAATACTACATTTTCTAAAATATCCTGCGAGCATCCTTATTCAGCAGGGGCTGTGGCACAAACAGCAGCTTTCAATCAGGTCCTCACTCTTGCTCAGAAGCAATAGCATGTGCCCCCCCCTCCTATAGAAAACTTTCACACACACACCCCAAAAAGCCCACTTTTCCTAAGCTAGTCCATTCACATCAAGCTTATTTCGGCTTATTCATGACACCCTGCAGGGATTTAATCTCTTGCAGGGTGCAGGCTGTTGAGAACCAAATGCCACATTTGCCCACTTGCTGCTGGAAGCCAGCACTTTTGGAAACAAGTCTCCATTAAGTGTTGGATTATCCCATTGTCCTGGCTAAACTTTAATCACTAACTGTTCCATGCTTTTAATAATAAACCTGGCATAAATCACCATGCAAATTAATGAACAGCTTCACTTGGCAGCATCATCCAGAACCTCCTAACTCCTTTGCAGCATAAATAAAGTCTTGAGGCACTGAAGATTATTACTCAAATGGCTCTTCCACATTGATTTTTCCTTGGAAGTATGAGCTCACACTGGCGTTCGCCCAAGAAGGGAGAGAGCGGGTGACAGCCTGCTCTGCCTTCGGTCAGGTCAATCAGGATCAGGCCCCAGCTGGGATACAACACAGCCAAAGCCAGAAAAGTTTCTAAGGAAGGTGGCTCAAATGATCAACGGGGTAGAGGGACTCCCCTATGGGGGAAGGTCACAGCAATTGGGACTTTTTAGTTTAGAGCAGGCATCCTCAAACTTTGGCCCTCCAGATGTTTTGGACTACAATTCCCATCATCCCTGACCACTGGTGCTGTTAGCTAGGGATCATGGGAGTTGTAGGCCAAAACATCTAGAGGGCTGCAGTTTGGGGATGCCTGGTTTAGAGAAACAAGGTGACATGACAGAAGCTTATAAAACCATTTGGGGAAGTGGACAGGAGACGGATTTCTCCCTATCTCCTAATGCTAGAAGCCAAATGTCCAGTGAAGCTTCATATTGGAAGATTTGGGGCAGAAGTTGCCATGAGTTGGCTCACTTAGGAAATTATGGCTGAGGAGAGTTGGTGGGCAGAAATGAGGAATTGTGGGGACTGCGCAGTAGGGAAGATTGGCTTTTCATGAGTCCAGCCCAGCTGCTTGTGGTCATATAGCTGGAGGAGGGGGCGCAACAAGGCTGTCAGCTTGCAGAGCTTGCGCTCAGTCACTGAGTGATAGCACCTTCCCAATCAGAACATTGCAAAATAGTCACAGGTTATATACCTATAAGATGTGTATTAAATACGCCTAGAAGCCCACAGTGGCTTTTCCTTCACAAGACAAAGAGTGAGCAATTATCTGAGAGCTGAATAGCAGTCGTGTGTGAGGGGGGGGGGGCTGTTGCTGTCCATGCTTTCATTGGAATTCACGGGTTGCAGGGAAAGGGGCCAAGTGCCCCACTTTACAGCACAGTCATCCCTTTGAAGGGACCCTCTGTTTAAAGGGATACATGGTTTGGTTTAGAAGATGAAGATGAAGATGAAGATGAAGGAGTCTTGGATTCGCTGATCAACACCTCCCCTGGTCCTATTGGTCAAGGATTAGGGAACTCTTGTGTTGGCCTGCTAATTAATACAGAGCAGACGTGTAGCTACGGTATAGATAGGTTTTGGGGTTGGGTTTTGGGCCCTTTACTTGTGACCGTGGTACGGTGCCAATTCCTCAGTCCGTGGAGCAGCACAGAATGCAGGGTTTTTCAGCACAAAACAGCACAAAACTTGGCACCTGTTTGGGGTCACTCAGGATAAGGCTGGAATTTTTTTTATTTATTTTTTATTTTTTTATTGCCTTAACTTGTGACCCTGATTTGCTTTGTTGGAAATTCAGGATCACATATTAATGAAGTATGAAGCTGATTGAACAGAGACTTTGGGCTCCTCCACTCATCCCGTACTCATCCCAGTTTTCCCCTTGCCTCTTCCTTTCACAGGGAAAACCCCCTCTTTAAATCGGAACAAACAGCAATCTGCAAAAAAAAAAAAAAAGCCTTTTGCCGTTTGCCCCATTGAGTGCTAAAGAGCAGTGGGGTGGGGTGGGGTGGGAGGAGGGAAACAGTGGAGCAAGAGGAGCCAGGAATAAGCCCTTTGTGGATGCCCTGTGTCTTGCTGGTTGGTTATCTGGAAAATTATGTGTTCTGGAAACAGAAGCCGCCCCATGTAGGAACATTATTCTTTCATCTAAGTTGTGACCTGACTGCTCAGACTTCGTATCTCATGCACAGCACCTGCATTTTTTCTTACATCCCATAACTCTATTAGTGCAACAGTTCACAGTTGGGGTGTCACAGAATTATCGCCTGGTCAGGGCAGATGTGCTGGGTAAGACCAGTCCTTCATTCCTGCTCACTACGTGCTGTCTATGGTGAGAGAAAATGGGTGTAAAACACACTACCTCATGCTTCCTTTCTTTCTGAGGTCCCTCTTGCTTGCTATAGCCTATTGTCATTCTTATTCTAAATGAAATTTCACTGCTATGAAAAAGTCCAATTTCCCAAAGTGCTGGTCATTGAGCCTGCTGGGGGAGGAGTCCCCCATGCCACTTTCTCGTGGGAACAAGGGGAGATGCATATGTGAGCACCTGGGTTGACCCTGGGTTCTAGGATTCTATACTTTAAATTCCCACTGGCTAGTAAAAGCATCAGGGAGTGGCTTTAAATAAGAAACTCTCATTCTGACAGTTGTTATTTGCACCTAAACAAACAAATTAGCATATGCAAATTTCAGGCAAACCCGAGTCCCCCCTTTTTGAGGTGATGCCTAAGTGCTCCCTGACCCTAAGCTGCAGGATCACCTGAAAGTTTTTCTCCTGGGGTTAAAAATGGCCTCTATTTGCAGTTATTCCCTCCCTGCATGAAACAGGCTATGTTCACCCAAGAGGAATGCACTGGGCAGATGGGTTAGCAGTGATTTGCAACGAACACTGACTTATTTTGTGATGTGGATTCTCACTGGACATTTCTGATTGCTCATTTTACTTGAAAGAGGCAATGGGGAAGAGACAGACAGACAGACAGTGACTAAGAATATTTCCTCATGCCTTAATTAAACCAGAGCTTCCAGAACATCAAAGTGAAAGTATATTTCCATATTATTCTGGTGTTGAGACACCATTATGAAAACTTCAAAGACGTGTCTGTGTGTGTGTGTTTTAACAGCCTGCCCTTGTTTTATGCATAGATTAATTACGGAAATTATAGTCACAGACCTCTGGAACAACAACCACCCAACATTCTTAGTTATTGTTCCTGAGAAAGACAAAAATATTACTTCAGGGTGAGGCTGGGGGTGGAGGTGGGCAATTAACCCAGAAACAAGTGGCTCAGCTGTTCCCAAATAAGACCGGGGTGGGGTGTGGGAATCTGAGTTTCCAGTTTCTATGGTAAACAACAATAGACCCCAATAGGATTGAAGGCACAGCGAAATTTCAGTGTCTATAGACTTGGGTTACAGACGCTTCGGGTTACAAACTCCGCTAACCAGGAAGTGGTTGCTCCAGGTTAAGAACTTTGCCCCAGTTGGCTTACTTACAGAGAGTTACTGGTCAAGAAAGAAGGAAAGTTAAAACTGAAAGAGCATGAATAAATAAAAGAACATCTTCAAAGTTGGTTTCATTACAGACAATTGCAGGACATATTTAAGGAGAATAACAAAAAAGGGTTTCTGTATTCAGTTTCAAAATTCCAAAAGGAGGTGATAGAACAAAATACAAAATTATTTTTTAAAGGCATACAATATCCTTTGGCTTTGGGAATGGGAAATCAAAGATGAAGAAGTAAAATAAGTAATGATAAAATGGGCACAGGATATAGGACATAATATACAATTAGATGATTGGATTAAATTGTGGAAAGTGAATTTGAAATTTACCAATTGTATATTATTAAGAGAGAATTATATGAAAATGATGTATAGATGGTATATTTCACCAGTGAAGTTGGCAAAAATGTATAAGAATGAAAAGAAACTATGTTGGAGATGTGAGGTAGAAGGCTCTTTTTACCATATGTTGTGGGACTGTAAGAAGGTGAGGGAATATTGGGAAATGATATATAATGAATTGAAGAAAATGTTGAAAATTACATTTGTAAAACAACCAGAAGCGTTTTTGTTAGGCATTTTAGGTCAAGATATTCTGAAGGAGAAGAGGACTTTATTCATGTATGCTACAACTGTGGAGAGAATGCTAATAGCACAAAATTGGAAGACTGGACAAATACCAACAAAAGATCAATGGCAAGAAAAACTGATGAACTATGCAGAAATGGCAAAATTGACAAACAGACTACGTGAGAACAGTGACTTTGAAAGAGAATGGGAACCATTTATAGACTACTTGCAGAAACAAAAGAAGACCAGCGACTTGATGGCAGGATTTAAATAAACATTGACAATTTCAGTAGTAATGTTAAAAGGTTAATAAGAAAATAATATATAAAAACCTTTAGATACAGCAGTGTAAAACAAGGGGGGAAATAAACCAGAAGTAGAAGTTGGGGGAGGCCTGGGAAAGAGGGAAGAGGGAATGCAATATGAATGATATGGATATATGTTGTATGTTATAATGTTAAAGGAAAAAATAATAAAATTATTTTTTAAAAGAACTTTGCCCCAGGATAAGAACGGAAATCGCACACCAGCAGCGCAGCAACAGCAGGAAGCCCCATTAGTGAAAGCACGCCTCAGGTTAAGAACGGACCTTTGGAACGAATTAAGTTCTTAATCCAAGGTACCACTGTATTTGGATTCGGATTAAGTTAGAGGTAGGATGCCTCTGACAATGACTCCAATGGACCAGGAATCTCCATCTCTGCATGGTTCCAGCCAAGCTCAGATCTGGGAAGCAACATACAAAGAAAGGCTCCGTAAGACCACCAAGTCCAGGGTCTAAAATTATCTAGTTTCACCACTATACATGAATCCATACCACCCAGAGCCCTAACTCACTCTGTTGGTGGCACTGCTCCTGGGTATGTACAAAAGCCTGATGAATCAGACCAATGGTCCACCCAGTCCAGCTTCCTGTTCTCACAGTGGCCGACCAGTTGCCCAAATGGGAAGATGCCAACAGGAAGGACCAAGCACAGGAGTAAGTCCTCCCCTGCAGTTTCCAGCAAGGTGCATTTGTCCCCTTATTATTAACTTTCAGGAGGAATCTAAAAACATTCCTGTTTATCCAAGCATTTGATGTTTAAGGAGTACTAGCTCCTGGCCACCTTGAAATTATTAGCTATGAGAATATGTGATTGTTTTTGATTGTTTTAAATATGTTTGTTCTCAAATATATCCTTATTATTTAATCAATCCTATTTATTTGACTGTGTCAACCACAGCACACTATGGCAAGTTCTTAAAGAAATGGGAGTGCCGGATCACCTCATTTGTCTCCCAAGAAATCTCTATGTGGGACAAGAAGCTACAGTTAGAACTGGATATGGAACAACTGATTGGTTCAAAATTGGGAAAGGAGTACGACAAGGCTGTATATTGTCTCCCTGCTTATTTAACTTATACGCAGAATTCATCATGCGAAAGACTGGACTGGATGAATCCCAAACCAGAATTAAGATTGCCGGAAGAAATATGAACAACTTCAGATATGCTGATGACACCATCTTGATGGCAGAAAGTGAGGAGGAATTAAAGAACCTTTTAATGAGGGTGAAAGAGGAGAGTGCAAAATATGGTCTGAAGCTCAACATAAAAAACTAAGATCATGGCCACTGGTCCCATCACCTCCTGGCAAATAGAAGGGGAAGAAATGAAGGCAGTGAGAGATTTCACTTTCTTGGGCTCCATGATCACGGCAGATGGTGACAGCAGTCATGAAATTAAGACGCCTGCTTCTTGGGAGGAAAGGAATGACAAACCTAGACAGCATCTTAAAAAGCTGAGACATCACCTTGCCAACAAAGGTCCGTATAGTTAAAGCTATGGTTTTCCCAGTAGTAATGTATGGAAGTGGGAGCTGGACCATAAAGAAGACTGGTCACCGAAGAATTGATGCTTTTGAATTATGGTGCTGGAGGAGACTCTTGAGAGTCCCATGGACTGCAAAAAGATCAAACTTATCCATCCTTAAAGAAACCAGCCCTGAGTGCTTACTGGAAGGGCAGATCCTGAAATTGAGGCTCCAGTATTTTGGCCACCTCATGAGAAGAGAAGACTCCCTGGAAAAGCCCCTGATGTTGGGAAAGATGGAGGGCACAAGGAGAAGGGGACGACAGAGGACGAGATGGTTGGACAGTGTTTTTGAAGCAACTGGCATGAGTTTGGCCAACATGCAGGAGGCAGTGGAGGATAGGCGTGCCTGGCGTGCTCTGGTCCATGGGGTCACAAAGAGTCGGACATGACTGAACGACGGAACAACAACAACATTTATTGGTATCAAGCCTTCCATGTGTCAGAATTAAGACCCAGCCTAGAAAACAACATTAAAAAGTCATCTTTGCATCCACTGTAAATGTTTTATAAGCAAACAGCAACAATGCAAGAACAGCTGCTGGGGGTGTTTACTATGAGATGGCAATTTGTGACGGAGGGCAGTTAACCCTTCTCTCACTCACAGAGCTACTGACAAAAACTGCACCCCTGACACTGTTATTTGCATCGAGGGGGGATGCACATGCATGTATGCACCAGTGGTTGCTGTTTGCATTTTTTTTAAGAGCACCGAATGCAAAGATGCATTTTGTGTCATATATCCTTGATGTGCTGAGGGGTTTCTTCTACACTGCCTTGCATGACATATCTTCATTAGATGCAGAGAAATATACAAGGCTGACTTTAGATGGCAGGACGCTTCAACAGTTTTATCCTGCACCACAGCAGCTTATCTGCCAATTTTGCCATTGGGATAAATGAAAGCCACCATAAGGTTGAAATGTATTTTTATTCTGTGTCTGTACAAAAGCATAGTTAGCCAGATTCATTATGTACTCCAGACATTGTTGTACTAAATTGTTTGTTGTTTTATTTTCATCTTTTAACATTCTAGAATGGCTTGCAACAAAGGTTTATATGGTATAGCAAAGCAATTTATTGTTGTTGTTTTTTTCCAACCTTTAGATTGTTGCTGCAGCATGAAATATCAGAACCAAAATTCATACATCTCCTTAATCTCTTTAGCCAAGAATTTATTGAAATTCAGAAAGGCCTTTTGCTCCTACTACTGTTCCAATGAGATTCACCTGAATCGTATCTCTCCCAATTGCTTATCTCCAGGCTTGAAAGAAAATTGAATTGACTTTTAAAAACATTTCCTTTATGGGTTCCACTCCAGCCATATCAATCATTATTCCAAAGGAGTGGAGAATGTCGCAGTATGTCGCAGTATCTTTTGACGTATTTTACCATGATATGCAGAAACCAGCTCATCTCCATTCATCCACGGGTCCAGAAGATGATCTTTGGGAGCTTAGAAAATAAATTGCCCTCATTTCCGAGTGCTGCTGAAACCGTTAATGTTGAAGCACCTAATCCATGCACAGCGATCAAGAGTCATTTCCTTTTTCCATGAAAGGCTTGGCTGTTTTAGGGCAGCTAAGTGGCTCCATAATCAAGTTGGATTTACGACCTGAATATTTTCTGAAATTTGTAATCACCTCCTGCTGGAGCAAAAACTGTACTTAGTGTGGCTCAAACAGGAAAATTGTCTTGGTGCTTTGGTACTTGAGGACTGGCAGGGAGTCAGCAGCTGGTAGCTACTGGCACAAAATGAACTTTTGTTTATTCTCTCACCTGGCAGTGCTTGGGCCCCTTACAGCACCAGCTGTGGCCGGCCCAACTGTGCAAGCCACCTCTGAGAGCCAGTGTGGTGTAGTGGTTAAGAGCGGTAGACTCGTAATCTGGTGAACCGGGTTCGCATCTCCGCTCCTCCACATGCAGCTGCTGGGTGACCTTGGGCTAGTCACACTTCTCTGAAGTCTCTCAGCCCCACTCACCTCACAGAGGGTTTGTTGTGGGGGAGGAAGGGAAAGGAGAACGTGAGCCGCTTTGAGACTCCTTCGGGTAGTGAAAAGCGGGATATCAAATCCAAACTCTTCTTCTTCTTCTTCTTCTTCTTCTTCTTCTTCTTCTTCTTCTTCTTCTTCTTCTCTCGTTAGTCATCCACACTTAGCTTTGCTCTGCATTTTTAGGCACAGAAATATGCTTTCCCAGTCCATGACTGAGCCCCCACCCCCACCCCTCCTGCTTTCTTTGTGAAAACCCACTTTTTACTACTGAATCAGAGCAAACAACAATCTGCAGAAAACCCGAATTGCTGTTTGCTCTGATTGCTCTGATTCTGTGGTAAAGATTGAGTTTTCCTGGGGAAATTGGGGGGGGGGCGCTCAGATTCAGACCTGGAAAGTGCGGACCTGTACCTAGAAAGCAGGGGGCAAAAGGTTGTGGAGAAGCCTTCACTGAGTGCAAGCAGTTGCCTTAGGGGCCCTAAGGAAGCAGCCATGAGCAATATGAAAGAAAGACACCCCAGAAAAAACACCTTTTAGATTCTGTGCGGCTGTGATTGATCCAGGAATTGATGCACCTGGGCACCATTGGCACCAACTGTTTGGAGCAACAAAGAAGCCATGCTTGCCCCTTTGGTCTCAGCAGCTGAGAGTGGCTTAACCCTTTACCCTCCAGCCACAGCCTCTAGGACAGACAAACTAACAAACAAACAACCTTCTTCTCTTCCCACAACAAAGAAAAGGGTAATTTCCATGAGCTGTTTAAAAAACAAAGATGTAAACTTTGGCTAAATCCCATCCTCCCTGAAAAGGGAAGTTCATATTAAGCAAGAAGGGGAATCCTCCCCCCCCCCGATGTTGCTGAACTACAACTCCCATCATCCCTGACCATTGGCCATGCATGATGGGAGTTTTAGTTCAACAACACCTGGAGGACCAGAAGTCCCCCACAGCTGATATAAAAGATGCCATGTCTGAAAAGTTGCAAGTGGTCTCCCAAGGCACCTTTTGTCCACTGTGGAAGATAATGGGGGTGGGGGTTGTTCTGGGGTATACAATTTACACAGGCGTTCACAGCTCCCATTCCTCACCTCAAAAAACCCTTATCAAGTGGCATTCCATGCACGATACAAAAGATGTCTGATTCACACTGGGTCACCCACTTGCACCCATAGCATTAACCCAACAGGGACACATGGCCAAGCTGTGTGCCACTATGCTGGCATGAAAACACTGCCCATGTAGCCGCTGAGAGTCCTGTTCAACTGTGAATGCTTGCATGTCCAACAGTGCTGGATTTCAGGTGGTACAGGCAGCTCCCCTGCACAGGATGCCAAGCCAAGGGGGCACAAAATTAAGAAGATCTATAATTGAGAAGATCCATTTGGGGCACCAAATCTGGGGCTCGCTCAGGGTGCCATGTTACCCAGCGACAGTTCATACAAAGCACACTCACTTTTGACCTATCTGAATTCAAGAGTGCCCCACCTTCCAAGCCACCCCCAGGCACCCCACATATTAGGAGATGTTGCTTATGTTTGCCCCCCCCCCAGCATCAACAATATTTTTGCAAAGTGACTCGCAGTTCTGCTGGCCCATAACTTGAGAGCTCGAGCAGCAGCTTAAAGAGGAAGGTTTTGCTACATTTAATGCAGGGTGGGGTGGGAAGAAAGCTGTTTTTCATAGGAACCGATTGCCTGCTCCCATGAAGCAGAAAATTAGAGTGACGTTTGAAAGAAATGAACACTTGCTCCCCCAATATATTTTTCTCCCCCTGCTGTGTTCAAATTACATATGAGCTACCTCTGTCTTGGCGTGTGGGCTTGCTTAGCGAACCTGGCTTCTGCTGTGGGGTGGGCTGCAGGCAGACAATGCAAATTTCTGCTGCTGACAAGAAGAAAGAGCCCCGCAATCAATGAAGAAGGTAGCTGAGGTCTGAAGACACCAGGCTTAACCCCTGCAGAATATTGATGTCGAATAAGGTTTGACGGCAATGCACAAAGAAGCTTTGTTCACTGTTGATTTAGAAGATGATGACAACGAAGAAGAAGAGGAAGAGGAAGAGGAAGAAGAAGAGGAAGAAGAAGAAGAAGAAGAAGAAGAAGAAGAAGAAGAAGAAGAAGAAGAAGAAGAAGAAGAAGAAGAAGAAGAAGAAGAAGAAGAAGAAACAACAACTCCAGAATTAGGGCCAGATGGTTTTTTTATCATCTTAATGCAGATTGTTTAGCCCATGAAGCTAAAATAGTGCAACTGAATGGGACATAGCTTTGGGTAGCCTGAGGAATGTCATCCACCTTTGGCCTGGCCTGCCCATACAAAGGAGAGAGAGAGAGAGAGAGAGAGAGAGAGAGAGAGAGAGAGAGAGAGAGATGTCCATTGTTCACTGTTACCCGGAATTCTCTTTGAGAGCCAGTGTGGTGTAGTGGTTAAGAGTGGTAGACTGGTAATCTGGTGAACCAGGTTTGTGTCTCTGCTCCTCCACATGCAGCTGCTGGGTAACCTTGGGCTAGTCACACTTCTTTGAAGTCTCTCAGCCCCACTCACCTCACAGAGCGTTTGTTGTGGGGGAGGGAAAGGAGAATGTTAGCCACTTTGACACTCCTTCGGGTAGTGAAAAGCGGGATATCAAATCCAAACTCTTCTTGTGAAACTGCCACAACTGCAGATGTAAGGGAGAAGGAGAGTTGTGTGTCACCAGCATATTGCTGACATTACCAGGGGTGCCAACTTGAATAAAATACTGGGGGGGGGGCATGTAAGCCCCACAGTATATAATCAATCACAAGACACAGCACATGCACACAATTTGAAAGACAATGCTCAACAACTTTTTTTGGGGGGGGGGTTATTGGGAGGGCCAAATGGACCATGCCCCCCACCCCCAGAGTTGGCTCCTATGCTGACAACGAGCTCCCAAACTCTGGATGACCAAAGTTAACCTTTCCCATTTGGAGAACATCTTTCACTCACAGATATGGACACTGTTTGTTTGGACCCTGGGTGGGAACCTGGAGGCTGAGAGGGAGGGTGTGTCAGAAAATGAATTACAATAGTACCTTGGTTCTCTAACTTAATCGGTTCCAGGAGTCCGTTCAACTCCCAGAACCCTTAAAAAACCAAGGTGCAACTTCCGATTGGTTGCAGGAACTTCCTGCACTCAATCGGAAACCACCGGATGTTTGGCTTCCAAAAAATGTTTGCAAACCGGAACACTCACTTCCGGGTTTGAGGCATTTGGGAGCAGATTTGTTCGGCAACTAAGCTGTTCAGGAACCAAGGTTCCACTGTAATATTGATTTTTACATATTGGTAACTTTGTATTAATGTAACATTTTATATGGAACTGTGTATTTTTGTAATATTTTGTTTAAGTTGTTGCTTCTTTTTTGTACACCACTTACAGTAGATATATTTTAAATATATTGTTATAGGGTTGTTGTTTTTTTAAGTATTACTAAATGCCAATAAGCAACACATTTCCAAAGGGGAACCACACAGAGTGAAATCCCACCATTTACTGTGAATTAGGTTGGTTCACATTAATGCAAACTGAACAAATTTATTGCTCACCTCCACAAAAGGTACTGCAGGAGGGGTAAAGGTAACAGAAATGGGATGTTGTTGGGCTACAATGATGGAGAGTTATGAAACTGTTATTTGACAATGAAAAGACTTCTTTGGGATACTGAGTGCAAAAAAAAGTTGCAGTGCAATCCTAAATGTGCAGAAGTAAACCAGACTGAGCTCAATGGGACTTGCTCTAAGGAAAGCATACATAGGAAGGCTGCAGTCCTCCCTCCATGTGTGAAAGTTGAGTCCCACTGAACTCAACAGGGATTACTTCTAAGTAGGCAAAGATAAGATTGCAGTGCACAGTAAAAGCAAAACACATCCACTGCAAACAAACAAAAACCAGCTATGAAAATTAATCTGCAGTGCAGGATATTTGTACTTATGCCTTTATTTATTATTTTCACATTATGCTTTCCAAGAGCCCATTGTGGTGATATTGCAGATAATTTTTTCCGGTGTTTTATCAAAATGTAAATATACAAAACAGAAGAACAGGTTGAGGGAGCAGGGAGCTGCTTCTTCAGTGTGTGTGGCGGTCGTGAAAAAGGCAAATTCCATGCAAGGCATCTTCAGGAAAGGAACTGAAAACGTTAACAAGTTCTATAATTTAGCAGAGTAACATTCCCCTTTTAAACTTACACAGCGGATAGGTTTGCCAGGCTTGCTTAAGCCTCTAAAATAAGTTTCCTGGTAATTCCCCTTTATTCCCCCACCCCTACCCTGGCCTCCAAACTCAATCAATTGTCCACCACATATGCAAGAATGTACTGTCATTATCTTTACATTTCCAACATGTTTTGGTGGAGTTTTTGTACATCTTTGTAATCTTCACTGGGGCTAGGTACCAACGATACATCATTTTCATGTAGTTTTCCTTTAACGAGCTACATGCAGTAAATTTTAAATCTTCCTTCCACAGCCTTTCCCATGACTCGAGTGGGATATTGTGTCCCAAGTCTTTTGCCCATTTTATCATTACATCTTTAATCTGTTTATCTTTTGTTTCCCATTCCAACAGTAGCTTATACATTTTTGTTAATAATTTTTCATTATTTTCCAACAATTTTTTTTCAAACCTTGAGAATTCCTTCCCAAAGCCTCTGTCCTTATCACTTCTGAATATGTCGTTTAGTTGGTGGTATTGCAACCAATCTGTTAACAGAAACTTTATTTATTCAAAATCTTTTATCTTCAATTTATTTTCTGTTAACAGATCTTTTTATGTGGCCCAATTTTCTTTCAGATATATATAAAAAAAGATTTGGAAATTGAGTTGGTTTCTGAAACCTCTGACTCCCTCCTATTATTTATTAACCTTTGGTTTCTTGAGATCCTGAGTGTTTTATCCTGAACTTCCATTTCCTTCCAGGTATTTTTCAACAGTTGTTCTTTTAACAGGTGGTTTGTCCCCCCCCCCCCAATATTCTGTTTTGCATTTCTTGTACGCCACTTAGAGATGATTGCAGTAAAGTGGCATATAAATCAGTCAAGTAAAAATAAATAAGAACATGAATAGCACACACATTGCTTGGGCGGGGAGAACGGTGCTGGAAAATCCATCAATGTACAGATTTTCAAAGGAGGGCTGTGTTTTGGTTTGTGCATCATTTCAGAAAGTGTGGGTTTCATAGCTTTGCCTTTAAACGCAACCTGGATTTAGTTGCTCCCTCTCGGTGCAGACAGAGAAGCAGGGCTTGGTGCCATCCATCAGCAAAGCCAGGCATCAAGCAAATGGCCATGTGAAGAAAAACAGGCCTAGCACAACAAACACACACACCTGGAGCTGCTGCAGTTCCAGTTTGCTAGCTGGTGAGTGGCTGGAGCTGATGCAGCTCAGAACTGCCAAGAAACCTCTACCTTGCTGAAAATGAGAGAGCCAGAAGCAGCTTCTGCCAAGCGCAGCTGTGGAGATGGCTTTGCTCAACAAGGTCTGGCTGCCCAGATCAAGTTTCTCAGCCCAGTGACAAGCGATTACCCAGTTCCACACTGGATTGAAATTTGGACTTTGGCCTATGAGGCCATAATTAACAAGAGAACTGGGTTTTCAGAAGTGTATCTGAAGAAGTGTGCATGCACACAAAAGCTCATACCAAGAACAAACTTAGTTGGTCTCTAAGGTGCTACTGGAAGGAATTTTTTTATTTTTTATTTTGTTTTGACTATGGCAGACCAACACGGCTACCTACCTGTAACTGGGTCTTCAGAGATACTTGCACCACTCCATAGGCTGGAACACAGAGTTGCAGGCGGTGTGTACTCAAGTTCAGGGGCATAGCAAGGGGGGGCGGGGCCCCCTGGGTAGCACCCTGGAGGGTGACACTTGGGGCGGGGTCCCTTCCCCCGCAATCTCCGCCTCCAGCCAGCGGTGAACAAAGCCGCTGAAAGAGGGGGCTTCCCCCCTTTCAGCGGCTTTTTTGCCGCTGTGCTCCCTGAGGCGGCGGGAAATGGAGAGAGGTGGGCCAGCGAGAGGAGTGACACCCCCCTCGCTGGCCCAACCCCTCTCCATGCCCCGGGACAGCTCTGCTCAGATTCCCTGCGGGCTCTGCTCAGGGGTGGGCCAGCTGGCCTGGGCGGAGGCATCGCTCCATGCACATGCGTCATGACATCATGCGCATGGAGCGACGCCCCGCCCCCAGGGGTGCTGCTTGGCTTGTCGCCCCCGGCAGCCCAGCGGCTCGCTACGCCCCTGCTCAAGTTATCAACCAGGTGACTGCCTAGGACAGGGCAAGATAGTCAGCAGCCAGAAGGACCTGGACAGGACACATCAGAGCTGTTTATGCTCTCCTGAGGTGTGGGGGGGTGTTAGGAGAGGGGTGGTACCTTTGGTGGGGGACATGATGTGCTCCTTCTGAGGTAGTTTGTCCACCTTTGGTCCCCACTCAGCTCTCACCTGCAGCTCATAGAAGCTGTCAGCATTTGATAGCAGTCAGAATCCTGGGAACGGCTTTGACTGGCCAGCTGAACCAGGTGAGAGTAGCCAGTGGGTCTCAAATCCTCAATGAGTCAGAGACTTCTAGAAGACAGGCTGTGGTGGATTGAGCAGACTAGACCAATAGTGGGTCCAATGGTCAAGAAGGTGGTTTCTGCATGTGCTGCAGAGGAAAATGAGGGGCAGGTGGGGCTTGTCAACCTGGGAAGGCAGCCTATCTAGGAGAAGGAAGACTCTGACCCTAAACCTCTGCTGCCTTGCATGATATATTCAGGAGAAGAGAAGACTAAGAATGAACCCTACACAAATCCAGAGTGGAGTCCCTAAGATGGTTGGATGGCGCCTTGTGTGCCTCCTTCTGACAACTCCTGCAGCCAAACTGGTGCCAAACAAATTGTTCTGCTTTCTTTTGGGCCACAACAGTGAGAGCGAGTCTTGACATCTGGACAGCCCAGGACCTCCAGACCCAGTGCCCAGGCTAGTGCCCAAGGGTGCCCAGGCTAGTGCCCAAGGGTCAGTTCGATGCTGCTAAAGCAACAAGTTTGGCTCCACCTCCAGAGGTGCACTCCATTGCCTCTTGAGACAGACAGATGCCGACAACAGCACCCTGGATTTCTTGTAATTTTGTTCTTGGTTTGAGCTTTCGTGTGCATGCACACTTCTTCAGATACACACGAAAGCTCATACCAAGACCAAACTTAGTTGGTCTCTAAGGTGCTACTGGAAGGAACTTTTTATTTTTTATTTTGTTTTGACGGTGGCAGACCAACACAGCTACCTACCTGTAACTGGTTCTTATAATTTGTAACTGGTTTAAACATAAAAAGAGGCAGGCAGGGGCAGAATCAGAATTTGAAATGAAGGAGTTTTAAAAAATAGCTTGCAGAATTAAGAGCTCAATTTGCTCTCTTTTTAGGATTAATGATGTGGCAACAAGAGAGCAGCAGATGGTTCAGTGGCTGAGCATCTGCTCTGCTCGAAGTGGGGCCTAGGTTCAATCTTCAGCAGTACCAGGTAGGGCTGGAGATGTCCCCTCCCTGAAACCCTGGTGAGCCACTGCCAATCAGTGCGGACAATAATGAGCTTGATGGATCTCCAATGAGAAACAAACAGCTCTTCAGAAGCTGGGGTGTCCACTTTGGACAGCACTGCTGTAGATAAAAATGTATCTATGTCAGGCCTGTATGAAATTCCAAAACTTACAAACTTTCTTTGTAAGCCAGAACGCTCTCAAAAGCTGTGCTGCTTCCTCTTTGAAGTGAACAGTGATCTCTACCTGTTCTGCAGCCAGGTAGGAACCCCTGTTCAAAATCAGACTTGAATTTTCTGTATTCTTGCTTAATATATAACTTCAGAACTCTGAACGAATGAAAGTGGGATTGCTTCTTCTGTTCCATTTGGAATCTGATCTGACACCATGCAGCAGAAAACCTTTGCAATTAATAAGAGCAGGATATGCGACACTGAACAACAGTGCAGATTATGGAACCATAGAATTGTAAGGTTGGAAGGGGACCAGGGGGCCATACATTCCAACCCCCTGCAGTGCAGCCAAACATCAGGAAGAACTTCCTGACAGCAAGAGCTTTTAAGACAGTGGAAGGGACTCTCTCGGGAGGTTCTGGACTCTCCTTCCTTGGAGGTTTTTAAGCAGAGGTTGGATTGCCTTCTGTCGTGGATGCTTTAGCTGAGATCCCACCCCTGGGGGGGTGACAAAATGGCGGCCGGCCGAGGGCTACACTCATTGTAGGGCAGCTGAGGGTGCACGTGCACTGTCATTATGGGCGCTGCTCGAGTGCCATCCATATCGGCGCTGCACATGCACCTCTGGGCGGTTTGCCCCACCTCTTGACACCCCACACCAGGTGCCGGAGAGCCTTCCTTCGCCACTGGCTGAGATTCCTGCATTGCAGGGAGTTGGACTAGATGATTTTTGGGGTCTCTTCCAACTCTACAATTCTATGATTCTATGCTCTACTGACTGAGCTATCCCTTCATCTATGGTTAAGTTATTCTAGATAAGGAACCACAGCCCAGAGGCCAAATGTGGTGTCCCAGGCCTCTCTATTTACTTTAGGAGCACACAAAGACTGTACCTCTCCCTGGTCCTCTTTCATACCCTGAACGTGTTTGCCTTGCTGGGAAGCATCCTAGAAATCTGATAATCTGATAATGGCCCTTCCTTATCTGGACAGTAGACAGCAATGGCAATGTGTATATAAAGTAACTTGCTGTATAAAGATAAAAACTAAATCTGCCCTTTTGCACCTCTGGCTCTACCCACCATTGGTATGTGGCCCCCAGAAGGCAGGGAAAAAATGTTCCCCATCCCGGTCCTAAACTCTGGACTTAATTATCTTCCGCCTACCCACTCACTGCTTTAGATAGTATAGTTATAGATGGAGGGGGGGGGAGATCCCCCTAAACCATAGAAAATAATAAATTCCAGGGTTTGATTAACTGGGATATGGATTAAAATGCAAACTGCAGAGCTGTGCCAGACAGGAAGTTCCTGGGCTGGCTTATGCAAACCAGCCTGGCCAAGCTAGGGCCGTTAAGAGAACAACAGAAGGCCATGGAGGGCCCATTGAGGCAATGCAAGAGAACTTTCCCTTGTCCTGAGGTGTGAAGAGAGACAGGGGTTTGAAGGATTGCCAAGGTGATGGGGTGTTTTTCAAGCAAGGGATTTCTGGGAGATAGAAGGAGGAGGAAGGGCAGGAAGATGAAAGGTTCCCTGCAATGGTCAGGGGTCGGCAACCTGCGGCTCATGAGCCAGATGCGGCCCACGAAGACTGTTTTACCAGCCCAAGAGCTGCCCACTCGGCAAGTCTTCCGTGTGCTGCGCTAAAGCAATGCAGCACAGTGCAGTGCAGCGCAGTGCAGCGCAGCACAGTGCAGCGCAGCGCAGCGCGGGGACTCACCGAGTGGTGCCAGAAATGGCATCTGCACGTGTCCAGACGCTGAAAATTGCTTCTGTGCAGGCACGATTTTCAGCATCTCAGCATGTGCAGAAGTGATTTCCGGCATCACACTGTGCCAGTCCGGCCCATGGAAGCATCACACTGTGCCAGTCCGGCCCATGGAAGCATCACACTGTGCCAGTCCGTGGAAGTGATCTGGCCCATGGCCAGTAAACCTTGCCAACCCCTGCTTTAGGTCATGCTGTAGGATCTGGACGCCTTCCATGCAGACTGAAGGTGTAAATAGGTGAATAAACCTTAAAGCACGATAGTCTCCGCCGTGTCTTCTGTTCTCCAAAGGGACACAGGCACTGTGTGTGTGCCTGGGACCCCAGGGGCTCTTGCCACCACTTGGCAGAGAGAGGGGCAGGCACCCGGCTTTTGTAAGAAGTCTTGTGCATTGCTTTCATTAGTTCAGAATGTGATAAGCCTGCAGAGTGGAGTCCTGGACACGGCCCTGAGTCCTGCCCTGGTAGAACCACTGAGAGAGGGGCTGGAGTGGGGGCAGGCTCCGTTGAGTGTGGGAGCTGAATCACCATCTCAACACATGTGCAGGCTAGTGAGGAGACAAGGGCTGGAGTGTGGTGCTAACTTCACCCTTCTGTTTTCATCGTGCCAGAAACAGCAACTGGCTTCTGGTCAACAGTTGCTCAACAGGGAGTTGCTGAAACAACTTCTTCTTCTTCTTCTTCTTCTTCTTCTTCTCCTCCTCCTCCTCCTCCTCCTCCTCCTCCTCCTCCTCCTCCTCTTCCCTCTTCCTCCTCCTCCTTCTTTCGAGGTGCTGATGAATTTGCAGTGAATCAGAGCAGCCTACGCACAAGCAATGATTACACACGTCACCTTAGCTGCTGCCACAACTAGGGTCTCCTTGTTAAAACCTATAATTTGTTGCAAACTGTTTTTAATGCCACAATTGTAAATTTTTGATGGCTGCAAACAGCCCCAGGACCTTGCAGCGAACAGCTGGTTTAAAAAAAGAAAAAAATCAAAGCAATAGCAGCAAAGTTGCGTCTCTTGGCCAATTTGGAAGGCAAACACCAGCCAGCAGAAGGGAAGAAGACACAGTGTATAGACTCCCACAGGAAGTTGTGGTGGCCACCAACTTGGATTAAGTGAAGACAAGCTTGGGCAAGTGCATGGAAGATAAAGCTCTCAGTGGCTATTAGCCACAAGGCAAATGCTTCCAAATAGCAGCTGCTGGAGCCATGGAAGGAGAGTGTTGCTCTGGTGCTCAGATCCTGCTTGCAGGTCTCCCACAGGCTTCTGGCTAACCCATGTGAGAACGCAATGCTGGACTAGATGGGCCACTGGCTTCTTCTTAGGTTCTCAAGGCACCCCCATCTCAGACACCAGCACATTTACTTGAGGTCAAGTATCCTCTGCTGTCAGGATCTGCCTTGGCCACAAGGCTTAATGTGCTTAATGTGCTTGCTGCATTGACCTCCAGCTTCCTGGTACAACCAGGCAGTTCTTTAGCTGGGGAATACAATACTGTGGCATTTCTTTCTGCTTGGCAGCAAGTGGGTGCTTCCTTTTTGTGGGAGGAAGGCTGTTCCCAAGGGGAGAGGGAGAGAGACAAGTGGAAATTCAACCTTGCCTTGCTCAGTGGAATAAAGCGCTTGCTGTTTCTTTGGGGACATGACAAGCTGGGAGTAGATCAGCAGCGGCTGCAGCTTACCAGGGGTGGGAATATCAATCAATGCAGCAGCCAGCCATGCTCTGCCTCCACAGTCAAAGGTAGCAATGCTTCTCAATGCCAGTTGCTGGGAATCACAGGAGGAGAGGCTGCAAGGCTTGCGCTTGAATTCTGCTTCCAGGTTTCTCACGAACATCTGGTAGGCCACTCTGAGAATGGGATGCTAGACTTAGAGGAGCCAGTGTGGTGTAGTGGTTAAGAGCAGTGGACTCATAACCTGGTGAACCGGGTTCGCGTCTCCGCTCCTCCACATGCAGCTGCTGGGTGACCTTGGGCTAGTCACACTTCTCTGAAGTCTCTCAGCCCCACTCACCTCACAGGGTGATTGTTGTGGGGGAGGAAGGAAAAGGAGAATGTTAGCCGCTTTGAGACTCCTTAGGGTAGTGATAAAGCGGGATATCAAATCCAAACTCCTCCTAGTTTAAGGGTGGAGGGAAATGCAGCTCTGGATTCCCACCATTCTTTTTTGGGAGGTGGAGAGAGATGCTTTAAATGTTTGGGTGTATGCAGTCTAGAATCCCAGCTAGGGCAAAGGTTGAGGGCTCTATCCAGAGAAATGAGCAGGAAGCCCCTGCCCCAGGTTATCCCTTGCTGCACCACAAGTTGATGTCATTTAGAGGAAGTTGGCACATGCCTACAGGGCCATTATCTATGGAGGTGTGCAGCATTTTAAAATTTGGCACTCAAATTGCACACCAAGGAAAGTTAAATTGGTGACCCTGCTTAAATTATGCTTGCTACGTAGGTGGCGCTGTGGATCAGAAGGTCGGCGGCTCAAATCCCCGCAACAGGGTGAGCTCCTGTTGCTTGGTCCCAGCTCCTGCCAACCTAGCAGTTTGAAAGCACGTCAAAGTGAAAGTAGATAAATAGGAACCGCTCCGGCGGAAAGGTAAATGGTGTTTCCGTGCCAGAAGCAGCTTAAGTCATGCTGGCCACATGACCTGGAAGCTATATGCCGGCTCCCTCAGTCAGTAAAGTGAGATGAGCGCCGCAACCCCAGAGTAATCCACTACTGGACCTAACAGTCAGGGGTCTCTTTACCTTTACCTTTACCATCTCATAAGCCAGAGGGGGGGCTGAGCAAGACTGAAGGCCACAAGCATTTGCATCCCCTCCCACGCCTAGCAAAACCAGAATAAATTGTGCAAATCTGTGGAATCTTGTGGGAAATCCACTCCACTTACATATGTCAAGAATCCCTTTTTGCTGTTTTAAAAGGTGGAAGCTGAAATTCGCAGGAAGCTGGATCCTGTGCTGTTGCTACTTAGAAGCATTCACACAAACATCAGAAGCCTGGGCTAACCACCAGAAGTTGCTGGACCCCAGTTCCCTTCAACCCTGACCCAGGGCCAGAACAGCCTGACACAAACAGCCCTTGTTTGGATGCTCACCATGCTTTTAGTTTCTGTTGCAAACTGCCTTGAATTACCCATTTAAAAAAACGAATGGCATTTGTCAAAACTTGGAGCAAACACTCCCCAGTTGTGCCAAAAGCACCAAAATGGAAGTATGGCCTAGCAGCTCAATACACCCAAAATTTATTTATTTTGTATCACCTGCTCAGAATTCTAAAATATTTTCTTGCTCAGAAAAGTAGAAAGAGGCTTGGAAAGCACTAAAGATCAAGCAGCGTCATCATCGCAGAACTGTGCTTCTTGGATGGCAGCCCAGATAATAAAACTGGAAGATGAGCTGTGCACCCACCCACAGAGGCTTCCAGTATGTTTCAAGAGACTATTCTCGTCAAAAGCATGCTTCAAAAGAGAAGCCATCAGTTGGGGTTGTTATGGATACGGACATCAAGCCCAATCTGAACAATAGGCCAAATGTTGTTTATTTATTGCAGCGTTAAATCAGATTTCACTTGGCAAAGACTTTTCCAAGAAAGAAACAATCGCTAACAGAGCAGGGGGCGGGGTAAATATTCCACACATGCTTTTGAGGAATAGGTGGGGAACCTGATATTTGCGACTCCAGAGGATGTTATGCATCTTTCTCCTAATAAGCTCATTTGATCTTTCAGCATATCAAAGGGAAGCTTGCACCTCATGTACCATCTGACATAGAAACACAGAAGGCTGCTTTATACCAAGTCAGGTCAGTGCACCCGGCTCAGTGCTGACCTTCTGTTGACTGGGAGTTGCTCTCTGGGGTTTCATGGAAGGTTGTCTCCTGGCCCCAACCGGAGATGGTGAGGATTGAACACGGGACCTTCTGGAAGCAAAGCAGGGGCTCTGCCGCTGCAAATCAAGATTCATAACCAGGATAAAAATGTTTTCAAATAAATAAAATTGAAGAACGAACTCTTAGTTCTTCACCAAAGCAAACCAATACTTAGTCAAGGTAATGATTTTATTTGCAAATTAATTAGGTAATTACCTTTGCTTATGCTTCTACGAATAAGTGGGAAGAGAAAGAGTTGCAGAGCAATTGCCCCTGGATCTGCATTCAGGTGGTGCTCCTTAACATTCCCAAGGATTCTAGAGCCAGGTGAATAAAGGTGTAGCCAAGGATACAAGTGACATGGGTGACGCTATGGCTTGTAGGAGGCTATGCATACTCCATCTTGGCTTATCTACTTAGCTTGGAGAAGTACTAGCAAACTTTTCAGCCTGTTTGAGGGTCCACCACACCAAATGTTTTGCCGCCACTTGTCTACAAGGGGGGCGGGGTGCAGAACCTGCAGCCCTGCATGGTAATTTTATTCTCTTTTTTATTTAGCTTTTAGAGACTTTTATTTAATTTCTGTATTTCCATACATGACACAGCATTGATTTTATTTCCCCATAACAGTGAAACCCAGATCAGACTACTGAAATGTGCTTTAAAGACAGTTTGGAAATTTCAACTACGGCAAAATGCAACCACTTCGCTCCTGCTGGAATAAGGAGAGCTGAGCATATTACACCAATATTCTATATTGTGCAAGTTCCAGTGGTTGCCTACTTCCAGACCCAATTTCAAGTGATTACCTTTAAACCCAAAATGGTTTTTAAAAGCCACTATCTTGACCACTGACTGCACAGCTGGTGGGAGTTTGGATCTAGGGACCCTTGGAAAGCCACTGGTTCTTCACCCCTAATGTGCGGGGTGGTGCATGCTGCAATACAAGGAGAGAATTTGGGTAGCCACTATGAGGAGAGATGATGGACTAGAAGTACCATTGGTTTGATTGATCAGGCTCTTCTGGTGTCCTTAGCTTCTATCCCAAGGAGGATTGGGAGCAGGGAGCAGAAAAGTGGGGCACCATTGCACACAGCAGGTCAAGAGCAACCTAATGGCTGCTGCCAAGAATGAGATCTGTAAACCTAAACAGAAAGCAGCCAGGCATACCAAGAGGAAGAGAAAATTCTAATTCGGACAATTGGCATTAATCAAGAGGTGCTCCTAGACCGACATATGCTAATGGGCTGGAATCAATCAGGACTCTTGGAAGGTATCTGAATGTTTTATTCGAAGCTTGAGAATCCTTACAACAGCTGGGAAAGGAAGAGGGAGGGCAACGTGCTTTGTGCTTTCTTGCGGTTTTAAAATGGTATCCTTTCCCCCTGTCCTCCCCTGCATAATGAAAAAGACGTGTGTAGCCTCTGCTATGTTATTCTGTTTGATACTTCGGAAAAGAGGCAGGAAGCTTTTGATTTATGCTCAGCAAGGAATTTAACAAGGTTTTACTATGCCCTCCCCCCTCGACAGAGGCTGAATGGAATTTATTTCAAATTATCCCTGCCATTGGAGGAATGCAGTGGGAGAAAAAAGAATGAACTGCTGCCGGACACATGTGGTAAAGAGGCTGATTTTGAGAAAAGATCTTGCTTTTAATTGTGTGCTGAGTAGAATATAAATGGCGGAATTTGGATATGCACTCTGAGCTATTTATGGCTGCAGTTCGTATGTTAGTCTGTAAACAGCGGAAGGAATGGAATGTGACCTTACTCCATCCAGATGAACACTGCAAAGTGTTAACTCTCCCAGCACACCAGGTCTGCAACAACAATGTATATGAAGGACTTTACACATGAAATAGATTGTTTATTTATAAGATGTAACGGAGGTGCTGTTTGTAAGGTGAAAAAAGAGGCCAGCTGGAAGAATGGTTTAACAGCAAGTGAAGGATGTCAGCTGGACTCTAAATAAGAAATGATATGACTATGCGAGGAAATGATGATCATATGTTTGGAACAGGAGCAGGAAACCCTATTTTTAAGAAATTAAATTTAATTAAATTGGTTTAATTTGTAATAATTTGGAAAATCAGTAAAAATAATTTGGGGGGAGGGGAAAAAAGAGGAAGAGCAAATTCTCTCTCCCTCTACTTCATCCTTCATCAGCTCCAGAAGATCCGGTGTCAACAGCTGCTCAAGCTGCTTCCTGCAGCTGTGCTCAGTACCACCCATGAAACAGCTGCAACTTTAAACATTGCGTGTACAGGGTCAGAGAAGGCCCCCTCCCCAGTAAAGAATGCTTCCAGAACAGCTGGGTATGCAAGAAATGATTTTGTGAGTTGACAGGGGGGAGAGAGGGGACTGCATTCAAGTTTAAATTGGAACAACAGAGCAGAGCAATGGCTGAAGTCCTGAAGCCCGTGATAACCTTGCTAAGTGCAGGAGAAAGATGTTCTAGCCTACCTTTTGTGAGCACATAGCTTAAAGCAAGGGGTTAGGGTCAAGAGAGGGAGCAGTCCACTGGTGGACAATGCATGTGTCCAGTGGGCCACCTCCTGTTCACTGAGGTTCTTAGAAAGGCTGCTAGACTAGAATAATCTTGCCCTGATCCTGCAGGGCACTTGCACCCTTGATTGAAAAGTGAAGAAGCCACTCCTGGCAAAACCAAACCACTCAGTTACACCCTTGAAGATGGGGTAGGGGAGCCACAGCCTCTCAGGTGTTGCTGGGCTGCAGCTGGTCCACCATCCCTGACACCTGGCTGGAGATGAGGGAAGATAGAAGCCTAAGACGTCACCAAATGGCTGCCAGCTCTGCTGTCTGAGATCCCAATTATGCATACTATTGCTTTTAAATTTAGCATACATATACAGACCATGGAAATTTCTAAGGAAGCCAGACACCCACCACACGGCTCCCTTACAAAGGATTAAAAAATGCACAACCAATAATTTATCATTGAAGTCTTGCATTTGCCAATGAGATAACAAAGCAGCCTTTGACACTGGTCTCCACTACAAAAGGTTCTCCTGGCATCCAATTTGACATTTCTTCAGCCGGGTGATGACCCTCCCTACAATTTCTCCAGGCTTTTTACATCTAATTTTGGTCCTGATGCTGCCATGTCAAGAAGCCTTATAAACCACACATATATACAAAAATACCAGTAAGTCCATAAAGCAGATATTTCTATTGAATCCTCACCGCAAATAATTCAGATCTAATTTCTGTGACTGATCATTAACTGACTTTCAAGATCACCTCGCCTTGCACTCTCTGCAATTTCTTTCCATCTGTAAGCCACCTTGGGAAATTTTGGGGAACAGCAGGATTAAAATATCTGCAGCAAACAATAAAATGGGGAAAATGCGATACACAAAGCAGCACTGGCCTGCCTTCAAACCTTCAAAATTCTGCCAGTTGAACATAGAAACAGAGACAAACTTTTAGAGTAAGGGGGGCGTGGGTGTAAACACAGAGGATGGCTATGCTTTGCCTGGAGTCATTGTTCTTGGTCTGCCTCCTCACTGATAAACCTAGAGCAGTTACACAAGCAGACACAGACTTTGGATTCACATAATGCTTATATCATGGCAGCAGTGGTATTCGTGTTTCCTGGGACCACCATTGAGAATTACGGCTCCAGCAAATCTATTTTGGCATTGCCCTTATTAAATGCAAGACCAATAATTTTTTTCAGGGTGAGTAGGTAGATGGGGGGGGGGGGTTGATAATAATTTACTGGTGCCTTGGAATTTCAGTGGGGGGATAGGGAGGAGGAAGACTCAACGTTTCTAGCTGCATGGTTTTGCTGTCTTTATTAAGATTCTTGGTGAGGCAGAAAGAGGATGAGGTCAAGTTTTCAGGCTCAGACAGCAGCTACCTCAATGGGCGAGGGAGTATTTGCAGTGCAAAGTGCCTTCAGGCAACTTGTCATGAATGGATAGCAGGGAGCGGGTCTCCACTATCCCAGATGTCAAAAGCAGGAGTGCCAAGGGGTTTAGAGAACATAAGAGCCTGCGGGACCAGGCAATTGGGTCCATCTGGCCCAGAATCCTGTTCCCACAGTGGCCCACCAGATGGGAAACCCACAAGCAAGATCTGAGTGCAGCAACACTCTCCTCTCTAGCAACTGGCACTCAGATGCATACTGTCTCTAACGGTGGAGGCAGAACATGTCTATCATGGTTAGTGGCCAATTTCACCCCCCCCCCCCCCCAATGCTTTTGTCTGATCATTTTAAAGCCAGCAAAGTCTGTGGCTGCCGCTGCCTCTTGTGGGAGTGATTTCCATAGTTTCCATAACTCACCACCTCTTGATTAAGCATGGCTCTTTCCTTTTTGAGAAGAGCCGTTCAGGGTGACATTGAATGTTCTGGGAACACTGCAACCCTAGCAAAAAGAGTTCTGGCTGCCCCTGCAGATACGATTGTGTTGGGCTCTCCCAGAGAACTGCTTACGAAGTAGATCTATTTGCTTCCTGCAGACTTTTCAGTCTTCAGTGCAGATTCCTTCCAATGCACGCTTCTGAGAAATCCACCCTGACTCTGAACCTTGAGAGCAATCCAAAACCCAGTGCTCAGAAATCCTGCATTCCTGCAACCATTATGCAGTGAGAAAATGGGCATTGTTGATGCTTAATCTGGTAGACATAGATTTCCAATCTTTGGAAAAACATGTCACTACTCTCATCCCTCAGAAGAGAGCAGGCTTTCAAACACATATTTGCACCCATATGAACCACTTTATTTAATGAAAAAAGGAGATTCTCTGAAAGCTGAGTTATGTAACCAATACAGCAGTGCTTTTTCTCTGCTGCTGCAGAAGTCTATTAATTTGTTAATTTTAATTTTATTACTTCTTGTCTCACCTTTCCTCCAAGACCAGGATCCCCTCACACCTTTTATCCTCACAACAACCCTGTGAGGTAGGTTGGGGTTAGGCAAGGATCAGGGCAGCCAATGGGACACCCCTCAGGTATCATTGGACTACTACACCAATCAATCATGACAATTAGGTCTGCTGGCTGGGGCTGATTGGTGTTGGTAGCCCAACAACAGCCTCTGGAGAGCATCCCACTGGCTGCCTCCGGACAAGCCTAGAGATTGTCTCAAGGTCCCCCAGAGAGCTACGTGCTGCATCACATCTGAACCCAAGTCTGCCTTGTCCAACTCTGCAAACCACATTCCTTCACTACACTGCACGCCACCCATAGGAACCTAGGAAGCTGCCATGTACCAGTCAAATATCTCAAGGGCTGTCCCGTGGAGGATGGAGCAAGCTTCTTTTCTCTTGCTCCAGAGGATAGGAGACGATCCAATGGCTTAAAGTTACAAGGAAGGAGACTCCAACTAAACATCAGGAAGAACTTTAAGAGCTGTTCGATCATGGGATGGAAAGGTGAAGGACTCTCCTTCTTTGGAGGTTTTAAAGCAGAGGTTGGATGGCCACCTGTCATGGATGTTTTAGGCGTTATTCCTGCATTGTAGAGGGTTGGCAGAGATGACTCTTGGGGTCCCTTCCAACAGGATCCATCTAGCTGTTTTGCCCACACTGGCTGGAAGTGACTCTCCAGTGTTGCAGATGGAGCTCCTTCCTAGCCCACAACCTGGAGATGTCCCCCGCCACTGAACTCTGACTTTCCACTTGAGAGCCCTGTGTACCTCAAAGCCACGGCTAACAAACCTCTTCCAAGCATGCCCCAGAGATACTACTCCATCTTGTGGGGTGGTTTATTAAGTTCAGCCAAACCGGCTTTCTGCGAATAACCTTTCAGCCCCAGTGCCCACCCCACCCCCTTGCAGACACAGAATTCACAACAGGCTCAGCCTGGGCTTCCCAGGGGAGCTTGTGGGAAAGTAGGTCAAGCGTCACTCCCCCCCCCCCCATTTGGAAGCTCTTACAAAAGTGGCTTCCCAGCAGGTTGTGCTACCCACACACAAAGATACATACAGACGTTTCCTGGCAACAGGGAAATGGGAGAAGGGAGGGAAGGTTAATGAGCCCTTTAAAACAATTAAAAATTAAAAAACCACCCAACTAATTGCAGTTAAAAATTTTATTGAACAAAAGAAACAGGGTAGTCTGAATTCTCTGAGCAAAAGCAGCTCTCTGTAAAAGCTGCATTTTGTGCTAAACAACCGTATTAACTGAGATTTTATACAGAGGTGTAAGAAGCAAGTTCTCTTAACCAAGAAAAGGATATTTGGAGGGGGTCATGAAGGGAGGAAGAAGAAGGAGGGGAAAGTAGGGAACCATTTGCTCGAAATTTTAGTGGCTTCAAATTAAGAGATTCTAGCCCTTGTTTACCCAAAAATCTAGTACAGGTACCCCACTGGGTTGCGCAATTGAACCAAACCCCCTCCCTCCAATGTATGAATTGCTCAGGCTCCCATGATGAATCAGAGCTTTTATTTCAGGGGCAGAGGAAAAGGAAGGAGGAAGAGAACAGAAAGTAAAAACACAATTACAAATCTCCAGCACATTTCACTTTGCATGTGGAGGTTCAGAAAAGAAAAGGAAAAGAAAACCCCTTAATATGTTATTTAGAAAAACAACAACCCTGGTTTATAGATTCAGGATCTGCCTATTGTATATCTATTAATGGTCTCAAAAAGGCTGTGTTTCTCTTGTCTGCTATATCCTCTGAAAAGCACCTCCAGTGTCAGGTCAGTAAACAGGTCTGAAATACTCCATTAGAAGAGGGAGGTAGCTGAGGACAGATAGCTGCTGGATGTTGTGTGCGTCAGGGGCTCCCTCTGTCTCCAGAGGTGCAGCGAGGAAAGATGGTCCTCCAGCAACAAGGCTTAGCAAACAAGGTTCCCCATTCATTGCACACACATCCCACACCCCACTGGCTCAACTTACAGGGCTTCTTGATCTATGTGACCCGTGCACCCAGTACAGAATATCTATGCGCCTGATGCAAAGGTTTTTCTTTTCCTAAGACAATACCTCATTTTTTAAGCGTTTGGCTCAAAAAACAAAATGAAACAATAAAACCTCACTTTGCTTGGCACTTGGTTGTCCACTCGATAAACTTTTTAGACCAAACCCCACAAGTGACGCCCATCTTCTTGTTACATCCCACCCCCAACTGTGTTACTGTGCCGGCTGCTTCAGGGTAAGCCTTGTAAGATACTACTGAAGACAAATAGGCGAATCCCTGATGCAGTGCAGTGGTATTGGAGCGACAACATGGTAAGTCCAGCGATGCCACGTCTCAAGGGGCCGAAAGAGGTGATTCTCTAGATGGTGAGCCTGTATTGTCCTCGGGAGGGAAGACTGTCAGAGTGCAAGCACGGATGCCCCCGAGGGATTCTGGGAGGTCAAAGACTTTGTGCCACTCATCCTTTTCTGGGTCATACTTCTGGACTATTTCCACCATACAACGGTTATTCCATGAATATCCTCCCACAACATATATTTTATTTTCAAACACAGCCACCCCGACATCACTCTGACCACGCAACATAGCAGCAATTGGTGTCCACTGGTCTAGGCTTGGCGAGTAATATTCACAGCTTAGAACATCGTCGTAATCACTGGTTCCTCTGAAATGGTTTCCACCAATGACGTAAAGCTTGTCACCGACAGTACACATGCAGTGAAGGCCCCTAACTGTGGTCATTGGAGCCTTCTGAGTCCATTTGTCTGTGTCGGGATCAAAGCACATTAGTTCCTTCTGGAAAGTGTCATGGGTGATGCCTCCTAGGACAGGAAAACAAAAGCAAACACCTCATGTAAGAAGAATGCTAATGAGATCAACAGTTAGAAGCACAGAAAGCTGCCTTACATAGTCAGACAATTGGTCCATCTTGCTCAATATTGTCCACACTGACTGGCAACAGCTACTCCCAATCTTTCAGGGGATTAATAATAATAATAATAATAATAATAATAATAATAATAATAATAATAAACAAATAATTTATAACCCGCCCATCTGGCTGGGTTTCCTCCAGCCACTCTGGGCGGCTCCCAACCAAATATTAAAAACATAATACAGCATTAAATATAAGAAATTTCCCTAAACAGGGCTGCCTTCAGATGTCTTCTAAAAGTCAGATAATTGTTTATTTCCTTGACATCTGATGGGAGAGTGTCCCACAGGGCAGACACCACTACGGAGAAGGTCCTCTGCCTGGTTCCCTGTAACCGCACTTCTTGCAGTGAGGGAACAGCCAGAAGGCCCTTGGAGCTGCATCTCAGTGTACAGGCTGAACAATGGGGGTGGAGACGCTCCTTCAGGTATACTGGACTGAGGCCATTTAGGGCTTTAAAGGTCAGCACCAACACTCTTGAATTGTGCTTGAAAACATACTGGGAGCCAATGCAGATCTTTCAAACTGGTGTTATATGGTCTCGGCGGCCACTCCCAGTCACCAGTCTAGCTGCTGCATTCTGGATTAGTTATAGTTTCCGGGTCACCTTCAAAGGTAGCCCCACATAGAGCGTGTTGCAGTAGTCCAAACGGGAGATAAGCAGAGCATGCACCACTCTGGCAAGACAGTCTGCGGGCAAGTAGGGTCTCAGGCTGCATACCAGATGGAGCTGGAAGACAGCTGCCCTGGACACAGAACTGACCTGCACCTCCATGGGCAGCTGTGAGTCCAAAATGAATCTCAGCCTGCACACCTGGTCCTTCAGGGGTACAGTTACCCCATTCAGGACCAGGGAGTCCCCCACACCAGCCCTCCTCCTGTCCCCCAAGAACAGGACTTCTGTCAGGATTCAACCTCAATCCATTAGCCGCCATCCATCCTTCAACCACCTCCAGACAGGACCTTCACTGCCCTCACTGGTTCTGATTTAAAAGAGAGGTAGACCTGGGCCCTTCAACATGTAAAGCAGCTACTCTACCAGTCACAGTACCTCCTCATAACGTAAGAAGCTGCTTTTTTCTAAGCCAGACCATTTTTCCATTCTAGCTTAGTACTGTCCAGTCCTACCTGAAGATGCCAGGAATTGTCCCACCAAGTTGGACCCTGTGCCATTCCTTCTACTTCTGGAAACTGATATTGAGAGGCCCACTTCACACACTCAAAAATTCTCCTATGTGGACACATTTTCTATCCTTGGGGAGAGGGGCATGTTTGAATAGGTGAGATCAGACATATGGAGACTAAAGGCAGTGATTTGGAATGCTCTCCTCATGGAGATCTGCTGGGTCCCTTCTACTTTAACCTTTAGGCATTTGCCAGAGTTTTATTTACAGGCAATGACTGATTAATGCACAACTGAATGATGTGTGATCACACATATGCGCACATCACTGAACCCAGAAGTGACCAAAACATCATTAAACACATCACAGGACTCTCCTGCCTCCTGCTGTGAGTGCCTACAGGTCCTGTCCCTGCCTCTCACCATCTGGCCCAGGGCGGGGCCTGGCAGGACTGCTTCCGCTGCCTTGCTGCTGTTGCTGTCCAGAAGAACTTAGGGCAGAGTTCTTTTTAAAATGCTTTTTAAAAATTTCTTTTTTCCTTTTTAAATTCTTTTTGGTGTAGTGGGTGGTATGGATGTTTAGTTGGGTTTGGGAATTTGTTTAATTTTGGTATATTTGTAACTTGTATTGTTTTTGGTTTGTATTGTTTTATTGTTTTGTTTCTTTGTTTTTTGCTGTTTTTTACAGAAGGTTTATTTTGTTCTCAAGGGGAGGGGTCAGGACTGCCTGGGAAGGGGTCCCAGCCAACAAAATGGCTGGGGCAGGTTCCACAGGGAGGGATGCACTGGGACAACTGATCTCAGTGATCACAAGTAGTAGGAGGAGTTACGCTAAGACCAGACCATGTCATTGCCGAGGAGGCAGATTTAGTCGTTGTTTGAGGACTATCCCTGCCTCTGGATCTGGTCCTGACCAGACGGATACTGGAATCAGCAAGGGAGACCCACATGACCTGAAGGTGCTGCTGTGCAATGCCAGGTCAATGATGAATAAGACCACTGCCATCCACGACCTGATTGTGGATGAAGGAGTTGACCTGGCATGTGTAACAGAGACTTGGTTGGATGAAGCAGGTGGGCCTATCCTTGCTGCTGCTTGCCCACCAGGTTTCTCTTGCGCACAGCAACCCAGGCCTTGTGGGCGGGAAGGGGGGGGGTTGCAGTGATTTTTAGGAAGTCATTAGTTTGCACCAGGCGTCCTATTGGGAAGACCCAGTTCTCTGAGTGCATGTTCTGGAAGTTGGGCAGTAGGGGCAGTACAGGATTCCTCTTGGTGTACCGACCTCCCTGCTGCACCAAGGATTCCCTGCCCAAGCTGCTTCAGGTCGTGGCGGATGTTCTCCTGGAGACACCTAGTTTGGTTGTCCTTGGGGATTTTAACATCCATGCCGACACAACCTTACAAGGGGCCGCTCGGGACTTCGTGGAAAGCATGGCCTCCATGGGGCTGTCCCTGAATAAGTCTGGACCAACGCATAGCTGCGAACATGCCTTGGACCTGGTGTTCACCTCTACGGATGTTGGTGATCTGACACTAAGTAAAAGCAAAACTAAAGAAGTGCCATGGTCAGATCACTTCCTGGTGCAACTGGACTTCTCCGTGACCCTTCCCCTCTGCAGGGAGGTGGGACCAATTCGGATTGTCCACCCCCGCCATTTAATGGATCCAAATGGTTTCCAGAGAGTGGTAGGGGATGCTTTATCCCATGTTGATGGCCTTTCAGCTGATTCCCTGGTGGTCCGCTGGAATGTGGAGTTAATCAGGGCTATTGACTGGCGCCGAAGCACCCTCTCTGATTGCATGGAGCCCGGACAGCCCCGTGGTTTTCCTCAGATCTAAGGGCAATGAAACAATCGCTGAGATGGCTAGAGCGCCGGTGGCGGATAACTCATTCTGAAGCTGACCAGACACAGGTTAGAGCTCAATATCGAGCCTACCAAGTATCGGTAGCGACGGCGAAGAAAACTTTCTTCGCCGCCTCTATTGCATCTGCAGAAAACAGCAGCAGGAGACTTTTTCAGGTGGTTCACAGTTTAGCAGAACCACCTGCTCCATCAGGGCCCAGTACGGGCCACATGATCTCTTGCAATGATTTTGCAAAGTTTTTTGCAGATAAAGTCACTCAGATTCAGGAAGAGGTAGATTCCACCATGGGAGCAGGGCCGGGGCGGGAGAGTGCTAGAGTCCTGTCTAGTCCAGTTGCGTGGGATCAGTTCCAAACTGTTACCTCTGAGGATGTGGACAGGCTGCTTGGACGAGTGAAACCAACCACCTGTCTCCTTGATCCTTGCCCATCCTGGCTTATAAAAGCTAGCCGGGAAGGGCTTAGCGATGGGCTTCGCGGGGTGGTGAATGCTTCTTTCTCTCTGTGAGGGAGCCTTCCCAACCCCGCTGAAAGAGGCGGTTATTAAACCACTTCTTAAAAAACCATCTGTAGATGTGGCCAATATCGCCAACTATTCAGAAGCAATGCTGTTTCCAACCATGGACGCAGTGCACAGCCATCCTGGTTAGAAGCCACTGACAACTTTATCCTTCATGAATTGGGTCCAATCCTCTTTTAAAGCCATCCAAGCTGGATGTCCATGAGTTCTAGGTGTCAAGTGAGACGGAGAAAAACTTTTCTCTGGCCATACTGTGCATCATTTTACAAACTTATCATGTCACGTCTTACTCACTTTTTCTCTAAACTAAAAAGCCCCAAATGCTGCAACTTTTCCTCATATGGGTGTTACTTCATTCCCTTTATCATGCTGTTGCCCTTTTCCAATATGCTTTTCGAGGTGAGGCCACCAGAACCGTACACACTATTCCAAATGTGGCTGCACAATAGATTTGTATTATATCACTACGATATGGGTAGTTTTCTTTTCAATTCTTTTCCCTAAAATGGAATCTGCCTGTTTAACAGCTGCCCCACACCTGGTTGACGTCTCGATCAAGCTATCCACTATGACCCCAAGCTCTCATTTATGGTCAGACACTGCCAGTTCTGACCCTAGGAGCATATATGTGAAATTAATATTTTATGCCAAATGAAAAGGGCTTTGCATAGACCTTGAGTGATGTGAGCACCATTTGCTGCCATAGTTATAAAGGGATCTGTGGCACCTTTTATGCTGTTACGGCATCCTCTGTAGAAGATGTTACTTAAAAAAAAGAGTAAGATTCCTAATTCTGATGAAAAACACTCACAGCCAGAGTAGGTTGCTAGAACCAGAGGTAGATACAAACTCATTTAAAACAAGTTACAGGTAGGTAGCCATGTTGGTCTGCCATAGTAAAAACAAAATGAAAAATAAAAAAATTAAAAATCCTTCCAGTAGCACCTTAGAGACCAACTAAGTTTGTTCTTGGTATGAGCTTTCGTGTGCATGCACACACTTCTTCAGATACAGTGCCGCCAGCACACGATTTCCATTCTCATCCTGGGGCAAAGTTCTCAATTCAAGGTAACTCTTCCAGGTTAGCAGAGTTTGTAACCTGAAGCGTTTGTAATCTGAGGTGTTTATAACTCAAGGTACCACTGTACTCATGCTTGCAGCCTGCTATGGGAGGGAGACATTTCTTTCATGGAAAAGCTGATCCAAGAGCAAGGCAGCTGAAAGGATTTGGGGCCCCCACCCTAGGCATTCCACTCCGACACAGGTGCATGTGGCAGATGGGAGGCATATGCTCCTCTGGCTTCCAGCCCTCTCTGGGGGAGACAATTGTTCAGGGAATTGATAACACTGAGAGAATAAGCTAACTGCTGCACTGCTGCCAACTAAAAATAGGTTTTTAAAATCACAGTGTTTTGATGTGAATCAGGCAAAACAGACTCTGTAGGCTGCTCTCTCCCTCTGATGACATGTTTGAAGGATGCAGTGATTTACATACGCTGGCTAGACTTCAAAGTTCTTGATGTCTGTATGTAACTGCCAATGAAGACTGATAATGGATTTCAGAGGGAGGAGATTGGGGGAAGTCACCCTAAAATGATAGTGGAGTAATGTTAAGAATATATAAGAGGTTTGTGTGTTGTTTGTTTGTTTTGTTTTGTATTTTCTTATAAAATGAATAAATATTATTATTATTATTATTATTATTATTATTATTATTAAATCAAAGTTCTTGACATCTACCCCAAAGATGCAGTATTTATCTTAACATGCATTGGATTTGCTAGGCTTTCCTGAGGTACAACTTATCCCAGTCAAAATGAGTCAGTTCTTACAATAGGGACACCTGTAGAATTACAGACAGCATGGTGGCTGTGTTTGTGATTTCCTAATAAACCCTTTTTTGCAGGTTTAAGAAGAAGAAACACAAATAAGTTATTAAGGAGGTTGTTTCAGAAAATAATCACCTGCCAGCTGAGATAACTGTATCTAAAATGAAATCTGAAGATGTCATAGCATGTCCTGTTTTGAACAGTTTTGAAGGAAATTAGGATTTGGGGGGGGGGCATTAGAAATCACTGCTTGGAAAGAGCAAACCGATCTTGATACAGGTTACTGGAATTACATTTTTTTTAAAAAAAAAAACTATGGGAGTAGTGGGGAGCAATCTCACTCAGAAATAATATGTTTTATAATAAAATGTTTTTAAACGGTTTTTAACTTGTGGGTTTCTTAATTTGGGTATTTTGTTGAGGCATAGGATGTGCTTGCAAAGAGAAGAGTTGAAAGAGCAGGGGAGGCTCTACTTGCAGTGATTCAGGGCAGGGAGAGGGAAGGTGTGGGAGGCGGGGCAGGCCAGGTAAGGGGCACAGGGCACAGGCAGTTGGTGACTGCACCGTGTGCTAGCCCCTCCTCCAACTTGGGGAATTACAGTTGCCAGACCTTGGGTCTGCGGACGCTGTTGCCGAATGCTAGGTTGGCTTGGAGTAAGATCTCCTTCATTCATGATCCACCAGTATCTTAACTCTGCTGTTGCAGCAGTTGAATCTCAACAGGTGTCCAGAGCACTCCAGTTTTGGAGTACATTGTCAGCAATATGCTGATGACACACAACTCTATATCTCCTTCACATCTGCAAGTGAGGCAGTGGATGTGCTGGACCGTTGTCTCATCTCAGTAATGGACTGGATGAGTGCCAACAAATTGAAGCTCAATTCAGATAAGACTCCACTGTTAGTTGGAGGCTCTTGGTGGGGTTACACTCCCTCTGAAAGAGCAGGCATGTAGCTCAGGGGCACTCCTGGATCCATTACTGTTGCCTCAGCAGAGTGCCTTCCATCAGTTTCAGCTGGTGTCCCAGCTACTGACAGGTATAGCCTAACTACTGTCATCTATGCTCCGGTAACCTCTAGATTAGATTACCGCAACATGTTATACATAGGGCTGCCTCTGAGGACAGTTTGGAAACCTCTGCTGGTGCAGAATTCAGCAGTCTGGTTGCTCACTGGGTCAAGACCATTTGAGCATATTACACTGACCTTGGCTTGACTGGACTGGCTGCCAATTAGCTTCTGGGTCCAATTCATAGTGCTGGTTTTAACCTATAAAGTCTTAAATGGCTCAGGACCACAATACACCAAAGACCGCCCCCCCCCCCCATATGAACCAATCCATTGTTGGGATCATCGTTGGAGGCCCTTCTTTGTGTGCCTTCTCCACGAGAGATCCAGAGGGTGCCAACACGATAAAAGGCCGTTTGTGGAGTGTTCTCCCCATGGAATCTCGCCTGGCACTTTCATTATACACCATTACGTGCCAGGCAAAAACATTAATCTTCAACAAAGCCTTTGGCTGATTTACATCCTGTATGCTTTAAAATGTTTTGTGGGAGGGAGGGATTATTGGGGGTTTTTTGGTTCTTGTTTTTATTATGTGTTTTATCTTGTATTTTTATGCTGTGAACCACCCTGAGATCGTTGGATGATAGGCAGTATACAAATGAAGAAGAGGAAGAAGAGGAGGAAGAGGAAGAGGAAGAGGAAGAGGAAGAAGAAGAAGAAGAAGAAGAAGAAGAAGAAGAAGAAGATAAGAAGGCTCACCTGAAATATACATCAGCCCCCCATAGACTGTTCCGGCATGGCCATAGTGAGGCTCGTTCATTTTTGCTACGTAGCTCCATTCGTTCATCCTTGGGTTGTAGCACTCCACTGTGGCTATTTAGAAACAACAACAAATAAGCAGAATGAGACATTTTAAAAGCAAAACAAAACCCACTGGGTCATGATTTCTCCCTTCCATTCCCCCCAGATTACCCTCCACTCTACTTAGATCTAGCATGAAGGCAGTCTAAACTCCAATCATACCTGGAAGGGGAGTGCTGTTCAAATCCTGAAATCATTGTCATTGGAACAAATGTTTCACAGACCTATGCATCAGACCAGCCCAGGTAGGAGGTGGAACCAGAGCAGGGGGGAGAGGTATTGGGGATGGTATTGGGGATGGGGGGATAATGCTGGTTGTCAACAGTACAGATCACAAGTGGATGACTAAAAGGAAGGTCACTGGGGGCTTGAACAAGAAGCATTGCAGTTAGATTGTACCATAACAACGTTTGGAAATACAAGGTTCCTTCTATGTAAAGGTAAAGGTAAAGGGACCCCTGACCATTACGTCCAGTCGTGTCTGACTCTGGGGTTGTGGCGCTCACCTTGCATTACTGGCCGAGGGAGCCGGCGTACAGCTTTCGGGTCATGTGGCCAGAGCAGCGCACGGAAACGCTGCTTACCTTCCCGCCGGAGCGGTACCTATTTATCTACTTGCACTTGACGTGCTTTCAAACTGCTAGGTGGGCAGGAGCTGGGACCGAGCAATGGGAGCTCACCCCGTCACGGGGATTCGAACTGCCAACCTCAGCAAGCCCTAGGGCTCAGTGGTTTAACCCGCAGCACCACCCGCGTCCTGCTATATACCTACTATGTTGTTGTTGTTGTTGTTCAGTCGTGTCCGACTCTTCGTGACCCCATGGACCAGAGCACGCCTATCTTTCACTGCCTCCCGCAGTTTGGCCAAACTCATGCTATACCTGCTATGTATAAGCAGCTAATTATCTTTTTTAAGGCATCTAGCTAGGGCTTTGCCTTGAAAGGTAGCATGTAAGCACTTTAAACAAAATATTATGTGTGAGGCATTTTTAAAAGGTGTTCCCCTAACACATACTTCAGTGTCTTTTTAGCTCCAGAAGCAGACCTTTCTATTATTCCAGGCCTTCTGATATTAAACATTAATATCAGTCAGCTCTTTTCATGTGCTAAATTATCTATTGCTGGTGGCCAGTATTATTCTTCCTTTTAGGCTGGGTTTGGATCTTGGTGCTGAAATTGATTGTATTCTTAAGTTTTTAATCTAGAGAATGCATTTTATTATTGTTGTTATTGTTATTTATTAAATTTCTATATCACCTTTCATCAGAGGATAACAGGGAGGTATACAATATAAAAATACATTACATAGTAGCAAATAAAAACAATACCCTCAAGTTTTAAAAGCCATAGATTGTTTAATCAGCCAGAGGCCTGGGAGGAAAGGAATGTATTTTCCTGGCACCTAAAGATATGTAACGAAAGCACCAGGCGAGCCTCCCTGGGGTGGGGGGGCGCACCACAGAAAAGGCCCCTTCTCATGTTGCCACCCTCCTTTTGTGGAGGAGCACAAAGAAAGGTCTCAGGTGGTCATCTTAGGGGGATCACCATCGCACAGTGTATAATATGATTTGATTTAATGCTGTGATATATGATTGACTGATGTGATATATTATATGATTGAATGATATATATGATTTAAAGATATGAAATGATATGAGGTGACATTATATATAAAAATGCTAAAAAAAAAAAAAACTTGTCTACACAGCACTTCAACTGTTCAAAGCACTCCAAACATACTACTGGCCTTTTCCATAAGGAGCCCTGTAAACAAGGCTCAGGTTCTTAATCTCTCCATACTGAGGATCTGGGAAGAGGAGGGGGGAAGCACAAACAGGCACCACAATTTTGCAAAAATATGCTCAAACAATCATTCCAAATAGCAGTTGACAAAAAAAAATTACCAGTAACTTTACCAAAAGCACAATCTCATCCAGGTTTTTGGTGGGGGGAGGAGAAAACGAAGAGGAGATCTAATATGAGGCTTTAACGGAGTAGGGTGTTTTTGTTGTTGTTTTGTTTTAGCAATAAGGAACATCCTGTACAGAACAAGGCAGGTGGTTATGCAGGTGCTAGACAGCTATGATGCAGTTCTTCAGCACCAGCCATTTTGTCTTGCTCAGGGAAGAACGACTCAGCCCTCCGCACAATAAGGCGCATTAAGTGACCCTGTGATTTGGTGTTTCTACTTCAAAATGCTGAATGGTATTTCAATATGGGAAATGCAATCACTCACAGCCTTTCAGAACCACCATTATCTTATTGTTCTAATTCTTTCTGCTACTGACATGAATGCAGACATACAGAAACCTTCCTTTTATGTTTGCTTCTGACTAATGAACACATGCATAGTGTGTGACCTCCTTAGCTTCAACACAGTTGCATCCGCTTAACAGAGGGCAAAAATTAAAACTGCAAAAGCAAGTCACACGCAATCACATTGGCCTTTGCACACGCCATTGTGAGGGCCAGGACATTCAAATATAAATACATCTCATGGTAAATCATAGCAGAAAGCATGCATCAGAATTCTATGGCGTCAGATGCTTCCAACTGGTAAAATGAATACATAAATAAATAAATCCTGAACTAGCACATTAGGACAAAAGGTTCTAGACAAGCCTTTTTCCTTATATGCTACTATTCTAAATGCTGAGAATTTCTTTAAAAAGAAAAAAAAAAAGGTTGTGGCCTTTCAACCACACACCTGTAGTTTAAAACAGTACAATCAAAACCATTATTCTACAGCTAATCTGAAGCATCATCCACAGTCATTCACTGTGACTCCTCCCCTCCCAAGTTTCTATGGAGGGAGATATAGAGGAATATAGACTCGCACATGCACTTCACCAAACCTGCAAGTGGAGCAGAGAAGGGGATGTGCATTGTCATCCAAAGGACAACAACTTCACCTTATGTGGCTTGCATCATAGAATGTTCCACAGAACACATGTTTGCTTCACATCTGCGAGAAGCATATTTTTAGTGCTTAATTATTAATATTACGGAGGCACTTCTGTTCCACAGTTTTAAGTGCCTGCTAAAAGCTTTGTTTCAGCTAGGCTATCTGGAAAAATAGGACAAAATATGACATTTTGCTAGAAGCCATGTGTAAAGGCAGATAATATATTCAAATAGAAACCCCACTTTTCCTTTTAAGAAAAGATCTATTCTCAGACTCTAGCTTGGACATAAACACTTTATTTCTCATTTCCCCCTCCCTGCTAGATCACATATTTAGCACCCTTGGCCAGAGATCACTTCTATTTCACAATTGTTAAGAATGCCAAATAGATTTTGAAGTTCAAAAACCAAACCCAGCAAGCCTCCTCTGGCTTCCCTCTGTTAATAGGTAGCAGTGGAGCAATTAGTGGTCCTGGATTGGTTTTCATTTTTTAAGGATTGCAAGATGGCTCATTTTGTGCCTCCTTTGGTTCTCTCTGCTTCTGTAAAATACACAGGCATTATAATCTCTGTGTGTCGACTCTCTGCATTATAGCAATTTGACATCTACACTTAATGAACAATTTGGAGGAGGGCAACCTGCCCTGACGGTGCCCTGGAAAAATACTAGGGAGCTAAGAGTACATTTATCCAAAATATCTCATTCTCTCTATCGGTCCCACTTCGTTTTCAAAAGGTAAAATAGTTGCTAGTCACTTGGAATACGTCTGCACATCTGGTGCTCACAGGTCTACCAGACTGCAATAATTTCAACTCCATTCCAACCCAAGCCCTAGATAAGTTCACACAGCTGGTGCATTTTCTGCAAGGACACAGATGGTGTAGCTCTGCAAGGACTGTTTTAAACACACACACCCTTTGCACAGGAAACCCACTTACCAACCATCCCCATTTTCTGTGACTTCACACAACCCACCATGTGCAGCCAATGCTTACAATACAAATCTGCTCCAAGCCCTCAGATAGAAATACACAGCCAAAGGATTTATCACAGGAACTCTTGGCACTACAGCCACCTTCCAAAAAGAGAAAGACCACACTGACAATACCATACCGGTACAGAGGGATGGTTCCAACTATGATAGAAGCTCAGAAGAAATACAACCAGAACACCTAGTGCGGAGACTGTGGGGTCTCTGCAGGGGTTAGTCTTCATGCAGGCTTTGGGAAAACCTGACCCACCCTTGAAACAGCTATCTATCTATCTATCTATCTATCTATCATCTATTTATTTATTTATTTATTTATTTATTTATTTATTTATTTATTTATTTAAAGGGTTTATATATCGCTTTTCAGCTAGCACAAGAAAGCGGTGTGAATTATAATAAAACAAGACAAAATGTAAAAGCACAAAATCATATAGGAAAGTAAGTGAGCTAGTGATCAACAGCTAGTGAAAATTTGATCACTTTCTTGACTGGGAGACTCCTAAAATATAGCAGTAACACACAGAACGTAGTGTATGTACATTCATCAGGTCACCATGCTTCTGCAAAACACCTTTAGTGGACAGACAGAATGCAAAGTTGAGGTTGACAACACATTTGTAGAGGGGGTAGCTGAAAAAATTATGGCATAAGCTTTCATGGACTATACTTACAGCATCTTAAGTTATCCTTTAAGGCTGCATAAGACTGCCGTTTTCACAACATGATGACACTTAGTTCTTCATTTGAGTAAGAACTAAGGGTGGTTTATTCATTAAAATTACTAATAATTGCACATGTGGTGAGGTGCCTCTTGACAACGATGAGCAAGACAATTTTACACAATTCCCGTTTGCTAAGCCATTCTTTAACTTTTAAGGTCACTTTGTAAAACAGATTCCCACAGAAACATTCTGAACATGTGCAAACTGCATGTATCACTAAGCTGCTTCACATATGTGATGAAATAAGCATGTGCACAAAAGCCTATTCTGCAGTTAGTTAGTCTTTTAGGGAGTCAGTAGATTTAACTGCCCCAGTTCACACCCTTACCAAGCTGGCAATTCCTTTTTAATATGAGGGAGCTGGCACTGTCCTCCCACCCACTATGTACAAATTTCAGCATGTAAGAAAGGGACTCTGCACTCAAATTCCATGCATTTATCAGCCCAGTTCACATAATCTTCCCACTATCATTGTATGTGTGTGTGTTTTAAATAACTGCAGATATTGGGCCACAATGCAGAACATCAAGTCTGTGCACGGTCGAAGAAAGGAACCTAGGTCTGTTCTTCCATGTAATAAAGGTGGCAAGTGTATGAACCAGGCCTTTGATCACCCTGTTGAGGAGAGAAAGACCATGCGCTCACTATCAGAGGTTGGCTGTTTCTACAAGCTTTGCCGCACTCTTCAGCCTTAGGGGCCTTCATAAATGTTTTCCGGCTGTTTGGGTCCAGGTATAAAAGTTTGTGAGGGGAGCTACTAGGCACTAAGGCTACCAGCTTTGGGATGCGAGAGGACTGGATATTGTCAACTAACCTATTTATGCTCACTGAGATTTGCTATATTTAAAATGATTTGTTAATGGTTGAATTGTGTGTTACAGAGCTAAAAATATTTGATGTGCGTTGAATATTACAGCGGACTATGCAGTTAGCTTGTTTTAATCATATTTTAAGTGGTTTTCCACTTTCTACTGCATTATTCTATGTATGACTAGTGATGGCCTTTGGCTATACAATAAAGATCTGGAATTCACTGTAGTGAGATTATACCTTTTATTTATTATGATTTTTTTTATCTAGACTGATTATTTTCTGCCAACCATTCTGAGCACAAAGGTATCTCTGGAAAACATGGTATATAAATAAATTGGCTCCAGCTATGTTGCAACCGACCAGCACAGACGAATGCTCTGCAGTGTTCCCGGGACTTCAGATACACACACCTGCTGCCCTTAACACATCTTGTCTGAAACCCTCAGGCTTAGTTTAGCTGGACAAGGCATGCCCACAGTCAGGGGACTCACTCCTCAAGTGACAACATAGCCCACAAATAATCTAACCATCCTAGATTATAGTCGTGGCCGAACCTAAATATATTTATTTTCCAAGAATGTGCTCAAAATCAGCTTTCTACAACTTGGTGCTGTCCAGATGTTATGGACTACAACTCTCATCGGCACCAGTCAGCATGGTCAGGGCAGATGGCAATAAATGGCTATTAGTCATGGTGGCTCAGCTTGGCCTCTGTATATGGAGGCAGCAATACTTCTGAATATCAGCTTCTGGAAACCATAAGTAAGGAAAGTGTTCTTCTGTTTGAATCCTATTTGCTGGTTCCCCATGAGCATCTGGTTGGCCACTGTGAGAACAGGATGCTAGACTAGATGGACCACAAGCCTGATCCAGCAGGGCTCTTCTTATATTCTTATGCTAACTGTAGTCCAAAATATCTGGAGGGCATCCAACTGGGGAAGGCTTCTCCCATCCAAAGTGGAGTCCATCTGAACAGCTTCTATTGGAAAGAGGACTCAAGACTTCGAAGCTGTGAAAACCCAAAAGGTCAGCACTGACAATGGGCATATTATCTTTCACTGATGAAAAGTGATAAAATAGGATTAGTTCAAAGTTGCACCCTTGTAGGTCGAGGTCAGCTCCACATGTGTTTGCTTGCTATGCTTTTGCACTAAAAAAGTGAATTCCAAATCCATTGTTCTCCTGCCATGTAATGTACTGAAAATGCACCTCTGTCCCTTCTGCCTATTTCTTTTATGGCAGCAAGAGAAAGATTATGCCAATTCTCCACCTTTTTGCAGCAAATATATATGAAAGCAGCAATAAAGGTGAAAAATAACTTGTGATGCAATTAAATGAGAAGGGGGAGTATTTCAGCCACAAAAATCAAAAGCACAGTCAGCCAGACACTGATTTTCATACAAATGGATCTGGCTCCTTACAGAAAATCAGTGCAGTTACTTGGCAATCCATAGAACATTCAAGGTTTATGACAAGAACTCAATGTCAGGAAATATCAAGTAAGAATAAGAATAAATTAAATGAGGAACATCATCAAGTGATATAAAATAAGTGGGTGGTTTCACCTGCACAATTTCATTATATACATAGCTGTCTGCATTCTGCACTTATTAAGGAGATGCCAAGTGAGCAGAAACAGGAACCTTGGGCTACAATCTTTTACTCATACATCTGGGAGTAAGGCCACTGAACTCACTAGGACTCACTTCTGGATAGACATCCACAGGATTGTGCAATTTGCACAATTACTCCCACTGTCTCATAGAAACCAACACAATTCCACAAGCAGAATTTCACAATGTCACCTTATTGTCCTTACAAATCAGATGGTGAATGCAGAGGTGAACACATGGGTTATATTTTGGCATGGTGGATTTGGTAATTCAATAATAATCTCCCGATACACACTTCTTCACACATTACAACCAAAAACATTAAAAAAAAACAAGGTGCCAGTGTGGTGTAGTGGTTAGAGGGCCGGACCTGGACCAGGGAGATTGGGGTTCAAATCCCCCACTGAGCCATGAAACTCATTGGGCAATCTTGTACCAGTCACTGCTTCTTAACCTACCCTAGCTCACGGGGTTGGGGGGGGGGCAAAATGAGGAATGGGACAACCATGTTTGCCATCTTGAGCTGCTTGGAGAAAAAGAGTGGGATACATATACAGTAAGTAAGTAAGTAATTCTTATTTGCACACAACAGTAAAAAATTATTGCTGTACAAGTCAGGAAAGGGGGATTTTTTGGACCCAGGTGAAGACTTACCTAATTCACCAGCTGCGTTTCGACCACCAACAGCATACAGATGTCCTTTGAGGGCACTTAGGTGGAAGAAGGTTCTCTTTTCGTTCAAAGAAGCCACCTGCATCCACTTATTATACCGAGGGTCAAACCTGAACACTGTGTCAACCGCTGTCTTTCCTTTCGTGTCATAATTGCTCTGTCCGCCAACAACATAGAGAAAGTTCCCAATAACAGCGATGCCATGCTGGTAGCGGGGAGCATCCATAGGTGCCAGAGACCTCCACTCATGTGCTTTTTCATCGTACATCCGCAGCTCCTTGCTGACAACCAGCTGCTGCCGGAGCACTCCCCCTAGCGTGACCAGGTGAGTGCTGTCCGAACGGATGGCCGTCCTTTCCGACTGCATCACTGGCTGCATGTAGGGCATCATTTGGTAATTGCTGGCTTCCAAGAGCAAGTTGACACAAGTGTTGTCAGTCCTCATGAAATCCACCGTTTGGACATAGTTGATAAGATCCTGCGGAGTCATCAAAGGGAACCGGATGTTCTTCATGAGTTTTGCTGCGCATTCCATCCGCGGCTCCTCATACCGCAGCCAGCGGCAGGCAGCCTTGAAAAGCTCCAGCTCTGTGCAATGCTTAAGGCTATTACTTGAAAGGACAAAGGCAAGGCGCTCAAAGGGGAGTTTCACAAATTCACCAGTACTTAACAGTGCTGGGAAGTTTTTGAGGATGAAGTTGTTCACATATTTATCCACTTCTGTGAGGTTGTACGTGTTGGCAATCCGCCCCACTTCAACACAGTTCTCTAAGGAAACCTATGATAGGAAGAGAAAAGTCACTTCCTCCATTTTAAGCTCTGGCTTTATGTTCACTTGCACATTACAGTAACACAAGGGTTGCTAATGTAGACACACCACCACACTCAGTGTGTTTTACACAAACTGTACATTTCTTTGGACTGGTGTGTGCAAGTGTGGACCCAGCTAGACTGTGGAGAGATGTGCAGAGACTGTCCACATAAAGTATAAATAGACATCATTGTGCGAAGATGGGAGGTTGCCTTATGCCAAGCCACGCCATTGGCCCATCCAGTTCACTGCTGTCTACACTAACAGCAGCTCTCCAGGGTTTCTGAAACAAGTCTTTTCCTGCTGTACCTGGAGATGCCAGGGATTGAACCAAGGATCTTCCTCTGTCAGGAGCCCCCTGTGGCACAATGGGTCAGCATGTCTGGCTGAACGAGAAGGTTAGTGGTTCGAGCCCAGCCAGGGACAGCTGTAGGCAGGATTTCTGTATTGCAGGGGGTAGAAATAGATGACCCTCAGGGTACTTTCCAACTCTACAATTCTGTGATTCCTCTTCTGCCCTCCCAGGACAAAGTCCTGCATTTGGTTCCTGGGGCTGCAGCCATGACAGTCTTAAGAGCCTTCAAGATGAGCCAGTCATTTTTTATTGCTTTGTATTTTATTTTATTTTTTAAAAAATGCATTTAAGTTCTATTTTACTTTTGTTATACACTGCCTTGATGTTTTATATGAGAGGGTGGTCTATAGTTTTATAAATAAATAAAGTCAGTAAGGCCACACATGCTCCACAGCTCACACCTCACACTTACTCCTTCCTGCTGCAGGAAGCCACCCTACCTGGCAGCTCTTCAGCTGTTGGGATCAGGGATCCTTCTGGTTCTGGGACTGATGGCCCAGCTACCCCTCTAAAACCTATAACTGGCACTGAAGAACTGGCTCTCCTCCAATTTTTTTCTTCCTCCATCCCCTGCTTCTATGAGTTGCAACTCTCTTGAGTGCAAGAAATTTAATTTTGTTGTTTTCTTAAAATCCAATATGCTTAGGAACCACTTCTCTGAGCCCAAGGAAATATGTTATGGCATGGTGAATTTTATTCGACTATATTCCTGCATTACAGCATGCTATTAGCTTTCTCATTCCCAACTGACAGATTCCCAGTAAATTACTATATTACTATTGTTCCAGTTACAGGTAGGTAGCCGTGTTGGTCTGCCATAGTCAAAACAAAATAAAATAAAAAATTCCTTCCAGTAGCACCTTAGAGACCAACTAAGTTTGTTCTTGGTATGAGCTTTTGTGTGCATGCACACTTATTCAGTTTTTATTTTATTTTATATTACTATTGGTCATTGCTCACGAGGCCCACAAAACAAAAGTATAACTGATTGGGTTCTCCTTAATTATTTGAATTATCTTATTAGATTAGCTTGCTACATGGCTTCATGTTTCTTCTAGGAAGCTCTTGGGACTGAGCCAAAATCCAAAACATGCATGCTTAAGAAGTCTTCAATTTCCATACAACTTTATTACAAGTAATTACTTATGCAGCTGTAATAGTCTAACTGCACTGGACAGAAGGCGAAACCGCAATCATATAGTGCAGCTTGAGAAATACCATCAAATTATCAGAGTACACTTTAAAGTTTTAACAAGAACGCCAAGCAAGGCATTTGAATGCTGGACATGAATATAACCAACATCTCACAAACCAGTTCATGTCCAGCACTTCAGGCAGAATTATATTTGCAGAATTCAGCACCACACAGTAAGTGGCTGCATGTGGGGCCGGGGGAAGGCACTCAACCTCAGCAGCCTGCTTTTAAAACTAAGAAGAGGATGAGTGACCTTTCATGTTTGGCTGTTTGGAGGACAATCGTTTTTAAAGGGATTTTAACATCCCAAGAGCTGGTTAAATGATGTTTCATACCACTGCTTTATACAGAAAAACATGAGCTGAACAGATAAGTAATTATTCCATGAGAGGATGATGGAGCAGTTCAGCACTGCTAGAACTGATCACAACACCCCAAACAAAAACCCAGCAAAGGACAGGAGGGCACCATCCACATCACTGAAAGCCATTCTGAGTCACTCAGGTGGGCACTAAGCCACTAAGTATGGCATGTTAACACCTCCTGTTAAACTTATTCTCCATTAACTTTCCCCTCTCTCTGCATCCCACTGAACACTATGCACAGCTGTGCCTCCATCTTTGTTAGCTCTCCTTCTGAGCATCTCTTCAAACACAGAGTTCTCTTTTCTGCACCCCAGGCTACTTCTACCCATAGGCATCTCTGCACTCTTTGCTCTGCTACAGGTTGCTGCATCCTACGTCCTCCACCCATGTCTCTGTACCCCTTACTCTTCTCCCCAAAGCCTTACTACTACTGCTACTACTGTCAAGTCTGCCAGCCAGAGGACACAAAGTTTTCACTCTCCTGGAGATTTCTACAGATGCAGGCAGGCCAACCAGCAAAGGTGAAAAATAGGTGAAAACTCCAGCATGTGCTTTGAGTCCAAGGACAGATGCAAAGTCCTCCCATCCCTATTGCCAAGAAGCCTAGAAGGCCACAGAGAGAGTAATCACAGAATTCCCCTACCCATGGGTCCAAATACTGTTTGGGAGGGGGCTGCAGGCTTTTGCAACTTTAGGGCCTTCGTTCTGTTATTACTGAAGAACTAGCGGGGGGGGGGGAGGAAAATTGAATATAGTTTTTTCCTGTAATGTGGCAGAATCCTCTCTGCTGCAGAGCTTAGACACACAGGGAAGGGTGGCAAAGAGCGTCAGATACAGTGAAAGCAGCTAAAATGAAAAGCTAGAGAGATAGGATAGCTGATGACAGCAGTCCCATATAAACAGAGCTGCAGTTGGCAAACTGTGAGAAAGAAATTGAAGTGGCAGTAACAGAAATGAAAAAGGCAGAGGATTTAGGAGATGCCAGCAGTTAATGGGCTTGCAAGCGTAACCAACACACAGATAATCCTGTATCCTCACAGCTAAACCCAGGGATAAAATGTGTGGATTGTTCTTTGCCTCTTGGCTGTCCTCTGGACCCCACTGTCCAGGTGACCAGAATTTATATTTCGTTTTCTTCATCTGAGATTCCAGACTGACTTCAGAATTGGAATCCTAAGTGACTGGCCTCTAATTGGAAATTTGAGGACTTAAGTTCTACTCAGTCTCGGTAACCTAAGTTAGTTGTGTCCATTAGATTGAGTAAGTCTACTCTGAGTAGAACTAGAACTGGATACAATGCAGGATCTAGGATTACACAACTCCTAACAGAAGACCGTAGAACCCTCAGCACGCAAAGTGCTTCACAATCCTTTTTCTCCTTATACAGCCTTTGGGCCATTTGAAACAGCCTAATTTCTCTCACATTGATTCTGAGACGCATGTCTTAAAAATCCATGAGTGCCATTTTTTTATAGTTGCACATTAAGTCAATGCCATTCCACACACACACCCATCTCCCAGGGCACTCTGCAAGCAATATGCAAAATGGCACAGAAGTCACTGGCTTTTTAAGCACAACTCATTTAATAGCAATGAGGACTCTAGGCCCATGTGCAACTAAATCAGAGACAAAGGATCTTACATAAGTGCAAGATGCTCTCACCCAAACAACAGGACACACCAAACCTGCATAGCACCTCTCAGTGTGACAAACCTCAGCTGTTCCAGACATTGAAAATGCCTGCCTTGGCACAAGAGGACATTTCACAACCTGGACTTTCAGATCTCTCTCAGCTGAGAACCTCCGAGCATTGCAGAAATCCTGACAAATGCCTTAAACATTCAGCCGGCCCAACAATACAGCAAAGCCCCAAGGGTTGGCATCCTCAATGATAAAGGCATGAGGCAAATTATTGGGCATCAATACGTTTCACACGATACTCATGGAAAACCTGCTCTCATCCATCTCTCTATGAAAGGAGAATCATTACCCAATGGAATTGTGCTTTAGTTTAAGCGGCAGGTTATAGGTTTTTGTTTCTCAAGAGTACCTAGCTTGAAAGGTGGTGAACTCTCATTTGCTGTAAGTTTTTAAATCAAGGCTGGAAGGTCACCTACAGTATCAGGGGTGCTATAGAACTACTGAATTTCCTGCATTGGTCCCAACTATATCAATCTTTCAGGATGACAAACTTACTGTGATTTTAACAGAGAAAATAAAAAAGAGGCAAACCGAGCAATAACCTAAGATGTCTTACCCCAGATATAAGAAAAACTTTACAGAAGTCCAACACGGGCAATATCTGTAAAAAGCTGGCAGCTTCTAGAGTATCCTGAAGATTGTCCATGTTGAGAGAAAGTTTTGCAGTATAAATAAAATCAATGATCTTCTTTAAACCTATTTTGTTCACGCCATGGAGCTTAATGCACATTAAGTCTTGTTCTTTCATCCCACCTGAGGACAAAATTTAGATAAGATATAGTTAAAGCTTGAAAGAACTTCCCCTATAAAATCTCTTGTTCCAGAGACAAAGCCACTTCACACATTAACCATTAGCTGGACAGGATAAACACACACCAGAAGATTAATTCATGCCAAACACACTCTTACGTGGCAGAACTTTTTTAAAAAAATGCAGAATGCACCCCTTATCACTGCTATCCACTGTACCTGTGAACATGGCCTTGAAGTAATCACTAGAAGATGCCATCATTGCCCTATGAACAGGAAACACTTCGTCACCATCGCCTGGCACAAGTGTCACATCACAAAGCAAACCTTCTATTCGCAGCTGGTCAAAACCCTACAAGAGAAAATATGGCATCAACAGCTCCACCCAGCTGCAATGACAAGCTCTCTGGGCTGCAAAATAGAAAAGCCACTCCACAATTTTCTTTTTTACTTTAATCTATTTTTATTGAAACTTTTCAGCGTACGATATGATAAAAAAATTAATCTAAATATTTAGAAAATCAACAAAAAAAGAACAAAATACCAAGTCCTCTATTAGGGGTAGATCTTTACCCCGTCTCACATGAAAAGGGGATGAACCCTCCCCAGTTCTCACCTAGATGCTTCCCTTTCTTCTCCCAGCCTCCCACCCTGGGAGACCTTCCCTTCCCTGACTCTCACACGTGTTCTTTCACCTTCTATCCATTACCTTCCTGTGCAATACCCAGAGTAGAGGACCTCAAAAAGGAAAGTCAAGCATAAGCAAAAGTAAGGTGGATAGGAGAAAAAGAAAGCACAAGAAATAAAGTTCATGAGAGAGAGAGAGAGAGAGAGAGAGAACAGATAAAGAAATAAATAGAACTTCCAATTCTCAGTCTGTCGTGTGTGTGTGTGTGTGTGTGTGTGTGTGTTCAGGATGGTATCCAGCTGTATTCCAGGGTAATATCCAGCTGTTCCTCAATCTGCTAGGTGGCTTTTTCCCAATCTTCAACCCTAGAGATCTCAAGTCCATTCATTTTCCTTTCCACACAAACACAGAAGTAGTTGAAAGTGAGGTTTCGCTGACCTGATGCCCTGAGGGCTAGCCTTGAGGGCTATTATGTGGTGTCTGGCAGTTCCTCACTCTAAGATATTCCCCACATCCGAAAACCTCTTGTCTCCATTGTGACGAACAGCTTTCTTCAGTAAATGTGAAGTTAATCCCTTATTTTCCTCTCTCGAAAGGGAAGGCATCACAACCAAGATTTATGTCTTGGCTATCATCACTCACCACATAATTATCTCTGCCGATCAATCACTAGTTAGCTATATTTCCTCTGGAAGTCTCTCTTGCCCCCACACTATTTGATAATCACTGCAACCCGAAGGAATGTCCCTGGTACTCAGTCCCTTAGAATTAGCTTTTGCTCAGTATAACCAAAATAATCACTCAAAAGCTGTTGATTTGAAGGAGACTGGGGTGGGGGGATGGTTTTGCTAGTTGCAAAGTAAAATTGAAGATAAAGGTAAAGGGACGACTCTGGGGTTGCGGCGCTCCTCTCGCTTTATTGGCCGAGGGAGCCAGCATACAACTTCCGGGTCATGTGGCCAGCATGACTAAGCCGCTTCTGGCGAACCAGAGCAGTGCACAGAAACACCGTTTACCTTCCCACCGGAGCGGTACCTGTTTATCTACTTGCACTTTGACATGCTTTCGAACTGCTAGGTTGGCAGGAGCAGGGACTGAGCAATTGGAGCTCTCCCCGTTGCGGGGATTCGAACTGCTGACCTTCTGATCGGCAAGCCCTAGGCTCTGTGGTTTAACCCACAGCACCACCTGCGTCCCTTAAAATTGAAGATGCTGCAGAATTATTCCCCACTAAGAAAAGGATTCAGGTTGGAGCATGTTGCCAGAATGCAGACATGCTTACACAGAGCACAAACTCTCCAAGTCCACTCTACAGGTCCAACACTTATGATAATCCAAGGTTGGACAAGAGAGACAGCTTCTAGTTCTGGTGGTAAGTGTGTTACAAATCCAAGCTATGAACAGGAAACCCCTGGTCTAAAACTCACTTTCACCATGAACTCACTAGAAAAGACTTAAGCAAGTCATTCTCTCTTAGCTTCATCTTACCTATCTTCAATATGAGGGAAATAATAATGCAAACCCACCCACTAGGCTGCCATTAATGATTACCAAGAGATGCACATGAAGTATTTTGAGTGCTCTGAAGTGCTATATAAATGCTAGATGCTGGCACTGCTATTCCATACTCTTTCTCCCCCCCATACCTGCCAATTTCTCCTACACACTAGGAGCTCCTTCTGCAGTTCCTTGAACTGCCCCAAACCACCATCATTTCCTCTAGGGCCTCTATGTGAGGGAGATGATAAAGGTAGGAGGAAGAGTCTTATTCAGCCCCAATCTAGTATGCAATCTAGTAAGGGATTATTGTGGTAGGAGGGGTTATTGGTTTGTTTTTTTGTTTTATTATGTATTCTGCATTCTCATTTGTATTTTTACAAATACAACCAAATACAATCTTTGGATGAACAGTGGTATACCAATTCAATAAAATAAATAAATTATTTTCATTCTGTTTTAGACTGTCTGAGAACCACACATGCCTCACAAAAGCTTTTGGCTATCCCTGCAACATTCCATTTCTAATACAAAAATCAGCAGAGCACAATGTGAACATTCAGCTGGAGCAAGTTCCCAGAACACAGGCATATTTTCATCCCAATACTATCTCTCCTCCTCCATGCAATCAATTGGAGGGCAATGCGACCTATCCAAGGTGTGCGATTTAGCCTCATTTCACAGTGATTTGAAATGCAAGTCAAAGACCACACAGTAACAGCAGCAGATGGTTACTATAACCATGGTCACAGGATGTGTCTGGACTCCAGCACCATGCACTGATGGATAATGAAATTGAATTGCCCATCGAAACATGCTCTGAGCCAAGGGAACAAAAACGTAGGAGGAGCAAAATATTAACACTGAGAGACCGCTTCCCCTGGCAGATTCCCTGGAAGGCATCCATGTGTGATTCTTGGGCAAATGGTTCTCTCTGCTCGCACAATGTCAAACGCACACTGTTGTCTCCTTTAATTATAGCAAAAGGTCAGGTTTCTTGCTGCTGCTGCTGCTGCTAATCTGATCAGAATGTTTAATTGGCAGAAGAGGGAGAGAAGAAATTTCAGAAGCTAACAATTAACAGGGACTCATGTGCCCTGAGGAAGGCAGAAGAGGAGAAGCATATATCATCAGCTACTATAGAGACCATCATTAGAGTCTGAGAGAACTGCTGGGGCGGGAGTTGGCACCTCCCTGCTTCCATGTGGCTACTTAAGATTTGTATGCCCTGTAGGAAGGCAGAAGAGGAGAAGCCCTGGTTAGGAGCACATACCTTCAAGCTCCCAAGCAGACCATGGGTTGGTGAGGAACTCACTTCTTTCGTATTTAATACTATTTGTTTGTTTTTAGTACTTTTAAGTATCATCTTGGGTATAACAAATAATAATTATTATAATTTTATTAGTGTTACATAAATGCAACAAATGTACAACTATGTACTTAATTACAAACGGCTGCAATGGCACTGGCAAAGCACACCAACAGAGAGATAAGGGATTCAACCTCAATGAGAACTTGTCAGAGAAGCACCCATGAAATAAAAGGAATTCTCAAAAGGATGATATGGCTGTTCAGATCATGGTGTCAACTTACCTGGAGTACCACAGAACTATGAGTGTTGCTGGTGAAAAATCTTGTGGTTCCTGCCTTTGATGATTGTAGATGGGCAGACACACCCATATCGCTGCTCCCAATAGATACTTTCATGTGAGGGTCTTCCTCTTCAACCAGAGATCTAAAATGCAGAGCAGAAGGAAGCAACCTTAATCCAAAACCTGCTTTTCATTCTGCCACATGAATGGCATGTCGAGCCAGAGACTTGTGGGAGGATCTAAAATGAGAACTGGATCAGATTCCTGCTAGACTAATGTTAAGTGTTCAAATATGTCATGACTTTTTTTAGTTTTCACGCTAGGTTTTGTTGCCAGCCGTGGTGGTGCTGGCAGAGTAGGACTCGTGGGGTACAAGTCCAGGACTATGCTCAGCAGAATGAGTAGGAGAGCCCTCAAAACGCAGCAAGATTGGCTTACCAACCCTGAAGTAAGAGATTACATACTGCCATCTAAATTTCTGGGGAAGAACCTCATAAAACCATTAAGTCCAGAGTCTAAAATTACTGAATCACTGCCAAGACATTAAAAGCTGCAACTGCATCAAGCTCTGGCAACCTTTCTTTAACAAAAATACACCCTTTGTGTACTTAGGAGGTGTCTAAAGAGAGTTTATTTACTGTTGGAAGGTAGACCATGGGGCTTTAGGAGGAAGAAAGCTCTCCATAACCTGTGCAACCATTACTGCCCAAGTGGAAAACCATGCACATTGGCATCCCCTTATATAGGGTAGTTTCATAACATGTCTGAAGCACAACTGCTATTCTTACTGAGAGTTATCTGAAGACTGTCAATATGCAGATAAAAACATTGGCCTCCAAATCAGTTTCCGAAACTACTTTAACTGCCCAAAGATGCAAGTGAATTTTAAACTAATCATTTTTGTACCAGCACTGAATAATTCCAATTCATATATCAATTTGTATATTAACATTTTCATGGAATTCTTGTGAACATTCATTTCTTGCTTTGAGTCAGGGAGACCACATCTATTTAAAGCCTTTTCTGAAACATGAGAATTTTTCAGGGGTTAGTCAAAACCATGGATAGTTCAGAGAGGGATCAACCATAAGAAATATTAAACAAGTAACTTGGACCAAACAGTGAACACAGGTTCAAAATGTGGGTGTGAAATACATAGAACGCACACTACAGAAATGCAGACTGTATTTAGCAAGTCCATCATTTATCTGTACATGGGGACACATGGAAAGTGGTGCTTCTTTTAGCACACAATTCTGTTAATTGCAATTAACAATTCAGAAGCAACCTGGGTGGAAAATCTCTAGTCACATTTTGATTAATTGCATAAAACATTTACACAACCCTAATCTAAGGATTTGCCTCCTTCCCTGTATTCCATGCCAGGAAATAAGTGTGACAAGTATAAGAAAGCAGGCATTAACATACTGGCTGAGAACAATTCCTATTAAAAATACCTTCAAAGTCCATAACCTCCCTGTACATTATTAAGCTACTCCAGTTTTGCCTTTCATAGAAGCAGCAAGTAGACAATATCAGATAGAAAAAGTTATATCCATATTAAAAACTGTTTGCACAAGAACTTAAGACTGGAGGCGGGGGAAGAATGGGAGCAACTAGCTTACCTTGCTAAATTTAACACAGTCTCAACAAAATAACTTCATAGGTAATGATTCATAGACAGAAACATGTTTTTGATAGAAGACCCCAGCAGTGACTCAATTAGGTGCTGAACACCCAACCAGCAGTCATATGTGATGCATCTTTGGTTGAACTGTAGCCTTTCAGCAGTGATGTTCAATTTCTAGAACATTGATTCTAGAAATCCTGCAAGAAAATTCCTCAGCAAATTAAGAGTAATTTGCACTGGGTTTTTTTCCAGTTTGCTCTGGAAATATTTCTGATGCCCTCGAGAGCAATATGTCTATTTTACATGTATTTGGTAATCAAAAATAAAAACTTTGAAATCTGTGGCGTGTTTGCCTAATGTTGTTGCAATTACCACCTATTCATGTTACTAATTAAATGGGAATCCCCACCCCCACCCGAAGGAAAATAAAAGCACTGGAAAAAAGTTTCCACCCCACATCACTGGAAGACTAGCATGGTCTGGAAAAAGGAAGCTGTAGTACTAACCTTCTCCTCATGATCCTAACTTCCTGTGTGCAGGGAATCCCTGATGTGTGGGAGCACCTTCAAAATAAAGTTTTTCTGACACTGAATTGCCAGTTCTACCAGGAGGAACCTTAAACACAGAAACCCTCAGAACCTGAACTAGCCTAGAATTGTGGATAGTTGGCAGGCCCACTAATCCAAAATGATATCTCGGACTTAAAAGGCAGCTTCAGAGGAAGCAGCCCCCTGTGCCCCATTTCAGCCATTCCGACAACACAATTTCAAAAACTGGAAAATAAAGAGGGATTTTAATAACATGGATAAAAATGCCAGGAAGCCACCAAGACAAATTCTACTTGCCAAGAGGAGCCAGCTCTCACATTCTGAGTCTACCCATGTGTGGAACTTTTCTCTCTACAGCGATGAAAAGGCTTCAATCTGCCAAGTCAAGCTTAGCATATCAGAACCACCTCCAATTTATCAAGCTGTGGATGAAGCATGATTGGTACATGGCACAAAAAAGGAGGTAGGAGGAGAGCAACATCAGAACAGGCACTTCAACAGAAGTGCATGGAGCAGAGGAAGAAATCTCTCTTGCAGGGTATTGGGAGCATCCTTACATAAGGCTGTGAACCTTATATGATGGAAATAACCTCATTGCCTGTCTGTGTATGTGTGTGTAAAAAATACTGTTAGTATATAGACATATGATTTCTTCCCTTGGAGAAAAAGCAGTGCCTCCAAAATCTTAGACCAAAGCCAGTGGTAGAGAATTTTCTCTCTTCATAATAATTTATCATCATCAGTAAAATACCGTTCCAACTGCGAGGTAGGCATTCAGATTTTATTTTTTACATTCCAAAACTGAAACACACCTTCCACTTCATGCATCAGTTGCAAGTTATCAGGACAAATAAAACTAACCAGCAGGTGCTTAATTACCAGCAACTCATACCGCAATGGCCACAAATTAAAGAATTAGAATTCTTAAAAAAAAAAAAGTCATTTCCCTCCACCTAGGCTATCCAGTTAGGTCAACTTTGCATGCACTTTCTGTGGGTTTATTAGCATGTTTTCTGAGGTGCAAATTAGGTACTGTTAACAAATGCATTTTATTTGTGCTCATTAATGCTGGCATGACAAGTATTACAATTCATTAGGTAAATGATGATTGTAAAAAATATTTATCAGTGTTTCCTAGTGTGCATATTATATCAGAACTAGGAATTCCAAAAAAGAGGGACGCTCATTCACTTTCTAATTAATTCCACTGCTTTGATCAATAGATGCCATTACATTAAAATGGGGGAGGGGGGAGGGGAGGGAGCAGCCAGTTGGATTTTTAATCAACATAAAAGTCTTCAAAATGCAAAGGTACTATAAAGATGTGTAGCTAGGACAATTCACAACAGCTGCAGATGAACAATATGCAATGAGTTACAGGTGGGTAGCCGTGTTGGTCTGCCATAGTCGAAACAAAATAGGAAACAAAATAGGAAATTCTTTCCAGTAGCACCTTAGAGACCAACTGAGTTTGTTCTTGGTATGAGCTTTCGTATGCATGCACACTTCTTCAGATACACTGAAACAGAAGTCTTCTGTTTCAGTGTATCTGTTTCAGTGTATTCTGACTTCTGTTTCAGTGTATCTGAAGAAGTGTGCATGCACACGAAAGCTCATACCAAGAACAAACTCAGTTGGTCTCTAAGGTGCTACTGGAAATAATTTCCTATTTTGTTTCCTATTTTGTTTCGAATACGCAATGAGGTGGGAAGAAGTCTGCTAGGCCCCAACAGTCTAGTTGGGCAGGGAATGCATGCACCCCGATCTGTATTTTTTTAAATACGAAAAAAACCCAACACACATTCATACCCTGAACATGCCATATCACCAACTACTTTTGATACACCCCTCATTTCATCACATGTATGGAAGACTATTGTTAAGAAGGCGAAGTTTAAGGCCCCCCTTGGTCATATGGAAGTGCAGGGACACCTTTTTCTCTCTATCTCATTGGGCAATCATAAAGGTAAAGGGACCCCTGACCGTTAGGTCCAGTCGCGGATGACTCTGGGGTTGCGGCGCTCATCTCGCTTTACTGGCTGAGGGAGCTGGCGTACAGCTTCTGGGTCATGTGGCCAGCATGACTAAGCCGCTTCTGGTGAACCAGAGCAGCGCACGGAAACGCCGTTTACCTTCCCGCCAGAGTGGTAACTATATATCTACTTGCACTTTTGATGTGCTTTCGAACTGCTAGCTGGGCAGGAGCAGGGACCGAGCAACAGGAGCTCACCCCATTGCAGGGATTCGAACCGCCGACCTTCTGATAGGCAAGTTGGGCAATCATAGTTTTTAACATTTGATGCTCTCTTATCCTGTTAGGGTTTAAAGTAGAGGTGGTTCCCTATTGGACACCATTCCTATACAGCCCTGGCTTTTCCCTATCTCATGAACATGAAAAGCTCGAACAATAAGCAGAGAAGACTGGAGTTCAGTTTGTGGTAACACTTAGTGACAAAAGGAAAGAAACTACTTTTCACAGAATTATTCAAGTTATATACCTATTTAAAAACCCCATCCCCCCACAATCTTTGATAGTAAAACCATGATCCCTGAACAGAGAGCTAAGTAGGACTTGGGTGGCTCAGTCTTAAATGCAAATTAGACAAACAGGTTCGGTGCCTAAATTTGAGGATGCATGCCTCAGCTATGTAAAAACCACAAGAAAGAAACATGTCGCCTACACTTTTGGACAAGGAGTACAGAGGCAGCGTGGTAGAATAACCTGTGGATTTTAAAGAGAAAAATCCTCCTCAAATAAATATTTTAATACACATTTAAAAGATGTATTCTCTCTTAGAGGTAGTATTTAAATGCATGCTTGGTATATTTAAAAGGCTGAGAATTATGCTGCAGCATTGAATGTAGTGCAGAGCTGTCTTCTGATCCCTAGATTAGCCTGATCCAGATCAGGATGTTTTGTGTAAGAATTTGCAAAGACTGGATTCCTGCAAAATTCCTAGTTGATGCACACCTCACCCTCCAAGACTCAAGCTCAGTACTTTTTGAATCATACTGACTTCAGATGATGGTTGACTCAGTTGTGATGTGAAATAAAAAAGTGACAGAATTTAATGTCCAGAGTAGGTGCACTGTAAGACTTTTGAAGCAAAGCAAAATTATTGGGCACCTTAAAGTCCATTAAATTTATTATGGTACATACGATCATGGACTACAGCCCCCACTATCACATGCCATGAAGACTTGTACTAATGGTTTGGGGAGAGAAGTGTCAAATAGTCATTTAAAATTAAAAGCCAATGCTGCTTGATGAAGTGGGAGAGGAAAGGAGCTATTTTAATTCACCAAGGCAATACAGTGGTACCTCTACTTATGAACACGATCCATTTCGGGGTGCCGTTTGCACCCCGAAAAGTCCATAAGTAGAGCGCCAGTACTGCGCATGCGCAAAGCATGATAAGAGTACTTCTGCACATGCATGAAGCGTGCATATCGCTTCTGCGCTTGCAGTGAACCTGGAAGTAAACACTTCTGGGTTTGCCGCGTTCGTAACCTGAAAAGCTGCAACGTGAAGCAAACGTAACACAAGGTATGACGGGGGAAAAAGGACAACAACCTTTTCTGGCCCAAATAATTTCATATCGAAATAATTTTTAAAATCTGTGATTTGTACCTTCTAGTTTGAATCACCACTCATCTTAGAGGTTTGTTTGTTCTGTTGTATCATCATCATCATCATTATTATCATCATCTTCATCATACTTTATTCTTCCATTTCTTATCCACTTTCACAATGAGGATCCAGGGTGGGTTACAACAATACAATCTCAAAAACAATTAAAACAGATTGCAATTAAGAGAATAGAGTAGGTCCTAAAATACAGATCTCTGACACCATAGGTAAGCATAAAAAGGCATCTCTTCGGCTTGCAACGAAAGCTGTGTAATGAAGGGGCCAGACACCTTTGTGCAAAGGGAATTCCACAAAATTAGGGGTTGCCATAGTGAATGTCCTCTCCCAGGCCATCACACACATACACAAACTTCTTGTAGAATTTCCAAGAGGGTTCCCTCTGTTTATTTTATCACATAAGAGGCCCTGTAGAGGAGGAGGTCTTTCAGATATTTGGAGCCCAAGTAATTTAGTGCTTTAAACACTAATGTGGGTACCTTGAATTAGGCCCAGAAACAAATAATCAATAAATTCTAGCTGCAAAGCCACCCAGATGTTCTAACTCACATTTTCATTATGCAATGGATTCTCTTTTTTAATGAATTCTGAAAACATGCACAAATTAAGCATTTGGACATTTATTTGCTTTGTTGTACATAACTTGTTCTGGAGTCAGTGATGCGTAACAGATTATCTATCTGCCCACGAATGTCTCTTCTACAGCAGATCCAGAAGCTGTGGGGGCAGAGAGACTAGCATGCTGAACAGTTCCCTCATTTTTGAAAAACCAACTAGGAAGCAGGTTGAAGAATCAAATTTCAAGTATTATTAGAACAATTTTTATGATCACAAGCTACTGCAATGTAGTCAAGACTTACTGTAATTACGGGTGCAGCACACTAAACACATTCATCTTATCACAAGTCTATAGCTATCTATGTAGAACAGCATCAGCCCTAGACTAGCACAGCTGTTCTAACTGGGGCTGGGGCTAATTTTTGTATTCCAAAGCTTCTAGAGCAGAGCTTTCCAACTTTTCATGTTGGTGACACCCTTTTTAGACATGCTTCGTTTCGTGACACAGTAATTCAGTTTTACTAGCAAACCAGTGGTTAAACTAACCCCTTTCCAGCCCCAGGAGAAGCAATGGCAGCATTCACACAACATGCCAACACACTAACGTGTCGCAACACAGAGTTTGAAAAGCTCTGATCTAGAGGGTACAGGCTGGCAAAGGCCAAGTAGAAAGAGGAAAGGGTAAACTGTGGGCACACAAGTGCACCAGGAGGCATTGTGCAAGAATCGCTACTGTGAACTCACAGGCCCCCTTCCTCACCTCAACAAAATAAAAGTAGTCTCATTTAAGGAATTTCATTGACAGTGTTCCTTATACATGGGCAGCAAAAAATCCCACTTGATCTGTAAAGACCAATTAAATTCAGTCAATTGTTTTATAAGGAAATACATCAACAACAGTTATTTAGTAAAAGCATACAACCAGCAATTCTAGCTGCAAAATAGAAAAAGCAACCTGGAATTGAGAAATTCATATACTGTAGATGCAAAAGGGAAAGTACATTTCTGAACAAGGCACAGATTGCATGATCAGAGGAGGCAGAATGATGGCATGTTAACCCTTTTCAAAAGTGTGGGCAATTGACAGACTTTATGTCTGTTTTGCTTGTGACATGCTGTCGTCTGGATTGGATTGGTTGTTGTAGGAAAGACAGGTATACCTATCACACATCTTGGATAGTAGATGGACACTGAGCTCTTCCAGGCTGCCAGGTATGCTATGGCACAATACCCTTCTTGCGTTAGTAGCCATGTAACCACCACCCTCTACTGCCTGGAGTTGATGGGATCTGGAGTACAAGATGTGGAGAGTGCCACATTGGCTACTGTTTTTGTTTTTTGGTGGTGGTGGTGGTGGTGGTGGTTGCAAACTGCTACTAGAGAGGTTACCTGTGGCATGTTTGAATCATCTCAAAGTAGCAGAGCAGAGAATCTTTACAAAATGAGACGTTGAATCCTCCCCATTTTAGGGCATAAATGACTAGATGCATTGGCAGACTGAGCAGTAACTTAGCTGGATTCTTTTGAAAGGCAGCTTCTTCAGTCTATGAACTGTGCTTTCAAATAGCTCTGCCTCCCTCAAGCCTACAAGAACATCTGTCTACAACTCGAAACGCTGAATCTAAAATTCAGCATTTGGTGCACCGTAAACATTTGTTTGCTGGTGCAGTAAATTGGAGGGTCAGGCTGCAAGTAACTTAATTAAGACAAAAAGGCTGATGTAATTTTTAGCTTCATACTGTGTGACTAAAGTAGGCAGAAACCCTATAAGGAACAAGCAGCACACACACATACAAGCTACAGTTAAAAGTAAAGGTAAAGGGACCCCTGACCGTTAGGTCCAGTCGCAGACGACTCTGGGGTTGTGGCACTCATCTCACTTTACTGGGTGAGGGAGTTGGTGTACAGTTTCCGGGTCATGCGGCCAGCATGGCTAAGCCGCTTCTGGCGAACCAGAGCAGCGCATGGAAATGCCGTTTACCTTCCCGCCAGAGCGGTACCTATTTATCTACTTGCACTTTGATGTGCTTTTGAACTGCTAGGTTGTCAGGAGCTGGGACCGAACAATGGGAGCTCACTCTGTTGCGGGATTCGAACCGCTGACCTTCTGATTGGCATGCCCTAGGCTCTGTGGTTTAGACCACAGCGCCACCCACAAGCTACAGGTAAAGGTAAAGGGACCCCTGACCGTTAGGTCCATATGTTGTTGTTGTTCAGTCGTTCAGTCGTGTCCGACTCTTCGTGACCCCATGGACCAGAGCACGCCAGGCACGCCTATCCTTCACTGCCTCCCGCAGTTTGGCCAAACTCATGTTAGTAGCTTCGAGAACACTGTCCAACCATCTCATCCTCTGTCGTCCCCTTCTCCTTGTGCCCTCCATCTTTCCCAACATCAGGGTCTTTTCTAGGGAGTCTTCTCTTCTCATGAGGTGGCCAAAGTACTGGAGCCTCAACTTCAGGATCTGTCCTTCTAGTGAGCACTCAGGGCTGATTTCTTTGAGAATGGATAGGTTTGATCTTCTTGCAGTCCATGGGACTCTCAAGAGTCTCCTCCAGCACCATAATTCAAAAGCATCAATTCTTCGGCGATCAGCCTTCTTTATGGTCCAGCTCTCACTTCCGTACATTACTACTGGGAAAACCATAGCTTTAACTATACGGACCTTTGTCGGCAAGGTGATGTCTCTGCTTTCTAAGATGCTGTCTAGGTTTGTCATTGCTTTTCTCCCAAGAAGCAGGCATCTTTTAATTTCGTGACTGCTGTCACCATCTGCAGTGATCATGGAAGCCAAGAAAGTAAAATCTCTCACTGCCTCCAGTGACTGATTATTGCATTTCAACTATGACAAATTAAAATAAAAGCTCTTTTTAAAATAACTGACAAAAGTCAATGCTTCTTTTGAGTGCCTTGATAAGATAGGAGAGAGGGAAACAAGACTACACTGGGGAAAAGTTCATATCAGCATTTCCTAAGTCACTTTCTGAATTGGGCATTTGCTGCACTTCTCTCCCTGAAAAATGAGGATGACTCACAGTCCGAGCCAGGAAATAGTGCTTGCGCTAAACCCAAGAACAATTACAGCATAGCACTTGCCTGCAGAGCTAACCGATCAGAACTCTGTTCTTTTAACCTTGTCATGGGCAGACTGGCTGGCTAGCACACCTCCTCCTTATTGCCTCTTGGGTCACAATCCCTCTGCCTCCAGAATGCTCATGTTCACGTGCTAAGAGACCAGCACAGTCCAGCAGCAACAACAGTTACCAGTGCAAGGAACGAAAGAGAAACAGGTCAACCTAAAAAGATGGAGAACAAACACCATGCAAGCTGTAAACTGAGTCAGTAGATATGCAGGTAAGTTCAGGGCTTTTATGGCACAGCAGCAATACGCAAGATTTTGCTGTGAGCAACCAACTTCCTTCAGCTTATGCATAAACTTTACTTCCAACATATCCCATTCCTTCCTAAGGATTCAAAGGAAAGCAAACACGAATCTAGGCTCCCAAAATGCAATTTAGATCAGGTGACTGCATGCACAGAAAAATTCAACAAGCAGTTGGAAAATGTGGACACATAACTCAAGATGGAATGCTACAGAAAGAGAAGGTGTAGAATTTAAGTGTGCTCTGCTACAGTTGCCATATCTCAAAAAGTAAAAACCAGGACACCCTGAAAGTTATTGAACTTTTTTTTTAGACAAACCCCAAAGCCAAATGAACAAAAATGCCAATTGAATGCAATGTTTTGGTTTACTTGCTGAAGATCCAGGACAAACTGCCGCCTTCCAGAAATCCCCCCCAGGCATCACTTCCGCCTTTGAAATCCTGGTAAAGTCCAGGAAATCCCAGACTTATGGCAACCCTAGCTCTGCCTAGCATACTACAGTCCTCATGAGACTTCAGCTCAGAGCCCTTCTGGAAACCAACACCCACAAGGAGCTTACCCAACATCCATAAGATAATATAAACACCACACAAATCAACCTCTTTGGGTGGGTAGCTCAACCCCACATGCAGGGAATGCCCACCTGTTGCCCTTTACACTCCTAACATTTTTCTTTGTCTCAGTAATACATGGAAACTGAGGTAGAAGAGATATGCAAAGCAACGGGATCGGGAAGGCAGACTATATGGCAACCTAGCTCAGTAGTGTATACTCCAAATGGCAGCACATCTACACATCTCCAGATCCACACGTCAACTACCGTATTGGCCTGAATATACTGTACTCTATGTTTCTGTATATAACATGCCCCCGTGTATAAGACACCCCCTATTTTTGGGGACTCAAAATTAAGAAAATGGGGGAGATTGCCCCGTGTATAAGACTACCCCCCTTTTAACATTTTAAGTAAAAAAAATACCTAGTCTTATACACAGAAAAGTATGGTAAGCCTCACTTTTTTTCCAAATTCTGAATGTGAAAAGTTAAAGTGTGGCTTAAATTCACGACCTTACTAAAATTGGCTTTTATGATATCGCTGCTGAAACAGACATCCAGTAAAATGGAACGTATGTGAGTGCATGCAGAATTTTAAGGGAGTGGCTTATATTCAGGTATTGTCTTTTTTTTCTCCCCCCCCCAAATGAATTTTAAAGGTGCAACTTATATTCGGGTGTGGCTTATATTCAGGTCAATACAGTATATATCCACCTCTACGTCTATGAACCTGCTGGGTAATTTTCAATTTTTTCCATTTAAAATGCATTCAACCATCTCCAGAAAATAGCTGGAATGGAATCTAGTACAGTACTCTCAAAAATTATAGATGAGGTGCAGGTCTGATAAGAACAGGTATAAAATTCAGCCAAAAACTTGCTGAGAAGGGAAGATCTAAACTAGGAGATGGAGAACCACCAGAGATGAGGCAAGAGTGAAGTTTTCCTGGGTAGGAAGTGCCATAACCCAGATGCAGCCACAGAAAAGGTTCATTGCATTCCTGTCAATCACACCTTAAGCACTGGTGGGACATGAAGAGCAGCCTTCAAGAAGGCTCATAATAGAGTAGTCCTTTAGTCATCTTGCACTCACTCTTCCTTTGATCACCCTAACATACTTTGCTGTTCTATTCAATAGAGGCACCTGAGACACTTAATTTTTATTCAAGTCACAGAATCTGCCTTATTTCTCATCAGCACCCCTTAAATAGGGGAAGCAAGAGAGTTTATGGCACTATACCATGCACATCTCAAACCACAGCTATAAAGTCAGTACTGAAGCGGCTCATCCTCTTCTAACTCCCAAGATTTGCCAAGGCTCAACATCTTTGCTGAATCTTGGGAGAGGTGAGGAAAGTGACTGCATTTAGATGAGATAGTGCTGGGGCCGTAAACAAGCTGACTATCAGTCTTTGTCTTTGGGGACGGGACATAACAAATGTCTAAAACCAGAAATAAAAACAAACTCAGTGTACATCACTCAATGCCAAAACATGTATTTACTGAAAAACAATTTTTATCTTAGCTTGAATGACAGCATTAGATTTTCAATTGACATAGTGCAAAGCTGCACAAAACTGCAAGGTAACAGTGGGAAGATGGTGACAATATTTGCCCACAAGGGACTATACAAGATGCGAACAATGTGCTAGTGTGAGAGGGGGATGGGAGAGAGACACTTCGTTAGTGAGCCTGAGAGAGCCCAAGAACAACAGGGCTGGCTTAACGTACTCCCAGCTCCATCTTCTGGCCTGCTGCCTTGGTAGTACAGGGACTATGGCACTGGAGTCCAGCTGCCAAGGTTTCCAGGCATGTGACCTTTAATCATCCATAATCACCCTGACTTTGTGCAGTGACAGTGGCAAAGAACTCCGCCATTAATAGCTTGAGGCCAGGACTCATGTTCATAGCCTCCAGGACTATGAATGATCTACAGTCTCTTACTCATAGCCACAACTAGAAGACAAAAAAGCTCCTGGACCCTTTTTGAGAAGCTGTGTCTGGACTTCTGTTTGATGTGGAGACTCCCCAACAGCAAAGCTGTTGCGAGGTGGCAGTCAACCTTGTTCACCCAATTGCTTTCTAGATTCCCTTTACATCTGTGGCAGGGAATGGATGTCTGCAAGGGGACCTGCAAGGAAGTGCCGGCATCTTCAAAAGGACATTTCGCCAGCCCTCTGTTTTGGCTGTCCTAGATAAGAAGCAGGAGGATTTCACCTCTGAGTTTTACTACAGTGATTCCACTAGCATTCCACAGAAGTATCCTTTCCCATATTGGACACAGATCAGGCATGATCTGGAGGGATAGTCCTTTTTAAAAGATTTCTACCAGACCCATTTCTGGACCTCACTGAATCCACACTAGCACCAGTTGGATAAGAGATAGGGAAAGTTTTCTTGGTAATCATTGTATTTAGCTTTTCTAACTCTGAGAATCTGGTAGCTTTTAGCTGATCTAGATTGCGTAGGGAGGTCATAGCAAAAAAGGGGGGAACCCCACAAAAACACAAAAAACAGGTTATCTACTAGGGCAGATATCTCAAAGGTTTCTCCAAGTGCAGAATTTCTGACAGCAGCAGCTATGTAGAAACAAAAGCACTGCATTCTATTGGGGCAGGGAAGAGGCTAAGGAGAAGACTTCATAGCTTTAGTGAGGTCTAGATTAACTAGCACTGCAGATCCTGTTTGTTCATCCCCAGTCTGTAACCACCTGAGTTGGCAGCACTTACAACCACCCACAATTCATATTTTGTCTTGACTTACTTGCTTTCCACTGTTTGTGGTTGCCACTTTACACTCTCAAGTCCTCTGGCACACAAATAATAATGTGGACAAATTGAGACACAGGAGTTTCACAAACAAGGATTAGAGAGCTGTGTGTTCTGCTCACCTTTGGTGAACAGACTCATGGAGAATTGACACTCACACAATCCAGTGAACAAACCTACATCACAATGATCAGGCATAAGGAGAGGCTGCCAATTTTTTTTATTCCAAGCAGAAAACATTTACCCCACGGTCACATAGAGTAACTGCACACAAGCTGTATTCCTTCTGTGAGTGCATCCCTCATACCCAGTGCTATTCCCCCCCCCCAAAAAAAGTGCCAGAACTCACCATGAACACTTCCCTGGTGCTATAAGAATGGCAATGGCGCCCACCTGAAAGCTGAATTGGCAGGTTCCAGCTAAAAACAGCCTCACTCATACCACCCCGCAAACAGACAGAGGGTATGAACAGGTAAATCTTCTTTCATTCCCACAGACATAGAAAGTTTTCTAAAGGATGTGAAAGACCCCAATCTCCTACAACACACCCAATTTACTCTAAGAGGAACAGGTACTGGTACCCCCCCCCCGGACATCAGCTAGATACAGAATGTTAAGGGGGGGGGAATCTCAGCCTTGGTAACCTTCTGTCTGTCAAAATGAAGTGAGTCTTTTTGGAAAGAAGCTGATCTGGTTGCAAAGCAGGTTACAAGCAGCATACAGAGTTTTTGTCAGTCTTAATCAAGGGCAGCCCTTTCCCATCTGCATAAAGCTCTTACAAGAAGCAAGATAAATTAGACATATGATTCTTGATTTGGAAAGCAAATTATATGCATTAACACAATAATGCTGCTAGAAGAGTGGCAAAAACAGGGCTTCTTCCTCACTTCTAAAATTGCAACATTAAAGACCAATGGATATGACAGGGAATGACATTTAATCAAAGCACATGTTTTAAGAAAACCAAGGCAATCGGAGTTTTGGCACTGAATCATAATGCACTGCTGTTTAAAACTGATAATGAGCAAAGTGATTCTACCGATTCCTAATGGCAAACTGCACCATGTTTGTAATCATCACTATGGTCACCCTTAGATTTCAAAGGGGTTTTAGCTTGGGGCATTCTGAAATCCTATTGTAGAACATATTCTACCAAACAAAAACTTGAAAAACATTTCAGGTCTGCAGTAGTCCTCATACAATGTATTCTGACATTAAGTGATTGGTCCTTTTAGTCCTGATTTAATACGTTTTGAATTATAGCCCACCAGAAACCAAGTGCTAAGGGCAGGTAGCAGTGGTTTTGCATGAGCATGGGTATGCCAACAAATGTATGCATGGCATAATAGAAGTTTTAAGTCACCAGTATAGCAATGCCAACCCCCTCCCTAAATAGAATGCAGAATGGAAGACAAAGTTACTTATAACTAAAGTATAAACACCTATCACAGGAATATTTACAACAGAGCAATTCGTAAGGACCTCTAGAGAATTTTTATATTATTTTAAAACAATACTTAAGCAACCTTCTACAAGCTGAAGCTTACACACCTATGAATGAAAGCCAGTTTTCACAGAGACAATTGTGGTTTCTCACCTACAGTTGAAGCTGCCTCCTGAACATTTATGCCTCATGTATTGCTGTATAAGAGATGGACAATGCACCAACCATGCACAGTTCTGTTCAACACTATATTTTTTATATGCTGCCTGTTACAGAAAACAATGGCAACAAACTCCCCTTGTGTAAGTGGTAGGCACACCAGAGATTAGCCTAGAGCAGAGTTTCCCCTTTATCCCAATATTTTTTAAATCCACAACAGTGCTGATCACTAGGCAATGCCAGTTCTCTCTGAAATATGAAAATGCCTGAAAACCCTTAGCACAAAGCCATTTCCCCCTTCCGATGTGTCACACTCAACAATTTGCTTTCAAGCTTCACAATTATGATACTATAATTTTTTAGATGCTCCAAGTTAGTAAAAAGTTTTTTTTAAAAGGTATTTCAGCAAAATTATGCTACTATTCATATTTGCCCAGCAATACTGAGGGACAATTTGCTCCTTTGTGATGTCAGTAAGTATACAAGCTGAAAGCATCAAGTTACCACATTTCATTCATGCAACCCTCAAGAAGAACTGCCTCAATGCTGGCTGAGCGTATATTTTGTGTTTTATAAATATGAACCATGGAAGCTGCCCCCACCATGGCTCATTTATTAATGAGCACTACCAGAACCAATTTAACTTCTCCTTACTGCATTCATTTTTTGCAGGCCATGTGTGGTGCTCAATGTCAGCCAGAAAAACATAAGTCTATTAAAATGCCACAGTGCCCTTTAAAAATATGAATACTAAGCCCAATCAAGGCATCTCTGGCAGTGGCAACATTTGATTTTTTACTTCTGCTTTGACTTCTAAGGAATAGCTAAAGAACAGGTAAAAAACTGCAGTCAAAGGAAGCAATCCCAATATTTCACAGTGCCACACACACACACACAAAAAATACAGAAATGACATAATGGTAGGCATTACATACATATCCATTTTTAAAATTAGCTATAAAAAAGGAAGATCTGGGTACTGATGATTCTGACTTGCTCACCTAAGATCTTTAAGGACCAATGACCGCACAAACTTTGACAATAGGCACTGAAAAATAATTATGAATGTGGCCAAATCTGCACCATTTCTCTGCTTTTTCAACAAAGGAACGACTCAACACAACATCCATCGTTTGGGGAGGGGAGAAGAAATGGGCAACTGACAACAAAAGGAGTGTTAAACGTTTAAAGGTTGTAATGAAAGAAATGCAAGGTTAAAAATAAAAATTCTGAGACCAATGTCACATCAGAGCACCACGTAAGAAAAAGGGGGGAAAGGAGGGGGGTTATATCTCACAAAACAAAAGCCTGGGGAGGGGGGGATGTAATCTCACAAAAGAAAGCCCACCTTAAAATAGCCTCAGTTCTCTCACTTACATGTATGCCGGAGAAAGTGGCGACGACCTGGATGTTTTAAGCACAGGAACTGGGAATTTCCACATAGCAGGAGAACTCGTTTTCCATTTCAATGGCATGTTGGTCACCACGATACTACAATAACAGCAAACAGCGTTTCCATAACAGACTACCAACTTGGACTTCCATTCCAGACACACGCTACTGGCACAACGGTGGCTGCTGAAGCTCGGAACAAGCCAAGCAAGCTTGCCAATGAGCTTAAACCAAAGCTTCCAGTCTGAAAAAAGGGGTTGAGAGGCATCTCATTTTAAACCCTGCTGTCCCCTAAAGCAATAAGGCGATTCTATCACTCCAACTCAAATAGTGCCACCTCGTTAGAGAAGTGTTGACTGCAGTATATGTTCAACAAAAGGGGAGAGGGGGGGGGAGAAAGACAGAGAGAGGAGCTGCACTTTACAAGTCACCACAATGCAGCTTTATTCTATAAAAAGAATGCCTCTCCCCCCCCACCCCAAGAACAAGCCTGTAGTGCTATTGTTCTACCTTCACAATCACACTGCAGCACCATACTACATTCTGTACCTATTAACCTGATTTCTGACCAATAGTAGCGGGGGTGGGGGTGGGAAGGGGGGGGGGAGATGGGATCCATAATGAAAATGAAGCAACATACCGACTCAGTACACACTTGTCATCCTCTGAACATTCTTCGTTTGAGCTGCAACAATACAAGTGGGAGAGAAACCTCAGCATAGCCCTGGGCCACACGACAGAGAGATCAGTGACCAAACACAGCAGCCGGTTTTGCTTCCGTACAAGCCAAAGAATGCAAGGATGCCATTGTGGCAAAAACCTACTGCATAATAATAATAGTATATTTTTTGCTTTTGTTTAAGAAAAAAGGGGAAATAAATGTGGAGGAGAAGAGAAAAAAACCAGTCTTTCCTAATCCATAGTCAGGGCGACCAAACGACCGAACAAGGATACATATCTGCAGATTCCTGCATGTTCTTCCACACAGCTTCGGATTCAAGGCACTCTCATTTTCCCTATTCTCTGCTTCCAGGTGAGATGAGTAAAAACCTCATGCATTTTTACAATATGCTCAGCGAACATGAATATTGCTCTCCGTCTTCTGTCTGCAGCAAATGGAGAGCAATGTGCCGCTAATAACTGCCCTTGCAGGGACGCGATCAACAATCAAATAGAGCAGCCCCCCCCTCCCCAAGAGCTCACAAATTGCCTGAAGTCCTGACGAAGCAGCCGGACACGCAGGTGTCCGTCACACACCCCCAAACACACCCCCTGTGGTCTGTTTGGTGGTGACCTCAAGGGGCAAGCAGCTACCATGTGTGTGAGCGCATGCACATTTTTTAAAAGCACACTTAAAGCACACACGTAAATTTATCTGCTTTATGGAGACATCTCTGACAGAGAGTTTGTTAGGGGAAAGGTAGGGGAGAACAGAAAGGAATTTCACCCCAAACCAAGCAGTGGCTTGACTGACCGGTTAGGTGTGTCAACAGAAGCTCCTGTGAACAAGTGCTAACCATTCGCATACTATTGTAGCAGGTGAACAAGTGGATTCCAATATTGATTTTTATGGACTTGATGTGTCTCTTTCTCTCTCATCTCTCTGTGATGAGGTGCCACTAGAGCAGATTTCTGTTCAGTAGCATGCATGGCTGAATGTTTCCTCAGTGAAAAGTCTAAATACTGTATAATGGAAAAGGCAACGAAAGCAATAATGCTTTTTATTTAATAATGCTATTTCTGTTCAGCTTCATTTGCATTGCAGGAAGGAGACACTAGCAGAAAGGGCTCTAAGATGTTTGTGTTCAAGTCCCAAGCTGCAAAGAGAACTGTGGCTGGTATCCAAGGTACAGAGGCATATTATGACATACCAACACAGAGAGCTGAACTGAATGTTGCTGGGCCTATAGCCCTAATCCAAGGAGAGCAATCTTTTAAGCAGCCTTCTTAAAGCAATGGAGGTGAGTATGAGGAGGAGAAGGACATGTTAATATCACAAACGCTACTGGAAATTAGCAAGATAGGGAGATCAAAGATGTGGGGGTAGAAGGCAGATGCACATGCCACATGTGACACTGTGAGCATATTCAACTCTGGTTTTTCATTCTAAGGAAGAAAACCTGAAACTCCAGAGATCTGGTTTTGCTGATAAGACCAGTCAGATTTATTGCCAATAAAAGCAGATTTACTGAAGCATGCAGACCACACCAAAGGCTGCATTCACAGAACTGGATGCAGTCACACATTTACATGCTGAGCAATGCCTACTTTTCAAAGCATGCACTACCAACAGTGCATGAACTGGTCTCATTTGCATAGATTGCTCCACAGACTGAACCCTGCCGTCATTCACAAATCCTTTGCATCATGCAACCAAGCACCATTGGCTAAACTTAACACTGTACATGTTACATAATCACTGCTTCTCTGCCAGATCACTGGTGTGTTACACATTATTATTATTATTATTATTATTAAGCAAGATTAATGATCAAGTTCGGTACTAAAAGAGTGCTTTTCATCTACTGACACCCACAGAAGACAAGAGCAGCAAGGTCACTGCTGTTCAACCTGAAGTGTTGCCTGGCTGTGGCAAACAAGACAGAAGACCTGCTGCTTGTAGAGTAACAGAATATGATAATTCTGCTACGTGCCAGTGCACTAAGGGGTGGTGGTAAATTGATGCTTTCCAATCTTCCTTAGTGCCGGAGTCTGGTCGAGTTCGTAGAAGGTGCCATAAGAGCCATGCAGCTACAATGGGCACTATTGTCAAACAGGGGCCAAGATGTTCACTGCTTATCAGCACTGACCCCTTGGAGGCACTGCAGGGCAGAAAGCCACCATGAAATTTGATCAGGGAAACGGCTCATCTACCTTGTTTTCACTTGGAGGTTCCCTGTCCTCCTCTAATACTGTAAATCAAACAATTACTATTTCACAGAGCACATATTAGTATTAACAGTTCCAGCAACTCATCAATTCTGATCCTCTCCAAACAGACCTTTGCCTTCAGCCCATAAGAACAATGAATAAAGCTGTACAGCCAACTGAAGCAAAGGCTAAAATGCAAGCCATTTCAGAACCTACCCCTACCCCCCAAAAAAAGAGCTGAATTCTGAAAAGAGACAACACTCCTTCCTCAAGACAACACATTGGTTTGGAATCTTCTGGAACAATTACTTCTTCCAGTGAGAACAGAGTTAATCAAGCCAAATAATCACCAACACTGCAGAAGTTCAAGAAAATGCTCCACTGGGGAGAATAAGTGATTGGGTTGTGTTTCAACTGTTCTATATATTGGGAAGGGGCGGCAATGTTTTCCCCAGATGAGACCATTATTAACACTCTTCATCTTGGCATGAGATTTAGCTCACATCTCAGCTGCTCAGTTTTCTAGATCAGCATTTTTCAACCTGGTGCCCTCCAGGCTATGTGGACTACAACTCTCATCAGCCCCAGCCAGGATGGCCAATGCTCAGGGAAGGCAGCAGCTGTAGTTGAGATCATCAAGAAGATACCAGGTTGGAGAAGCTTGCTCCAAACAACCAGGAGCATCTATCATTCTAAGGCAGGGGTAGGCAACCTTAGGCCACTGGGCCAGATGCGGCCGAATCGCCTTCCCAATCCAGCCCACAGACGGTCCAGGAATATGTGTGTTTTTACATGAGTAGAATGTGTGCTTTTATTTAAAATGCATCTCTGGGTTATTTGTGGGGCATAGGAATTCGTTCATTTTTTTCTTCAAAATATAGTCCGGCCCACCACATGGACCAGCCCCCTGCTGAAAAAAGTTGCTGACCCCTGTTTCTAAGGAGAGCTGTAGGTGCTGGAGCCACCTAGAGGTGGGCATCATACTTATGTCATACTTCAGGAAGACCCACTGAAATCGACTTGTTACTTAAGCCCAATGACTTCAATGGGTCTACTCTGAACATGATTTAGCTGGAAATCTCTCAATATTTCTTGATAAAAACATATATTGCACAACTCAGTCAGCATATCTGATCAGATGCATCATATCATCAAAACCATTACAACTTAGTAACCCCAGCTGAAATCCTCACTCTATGAAGAGTTATTTCAAAATAGGGCTCTGTCTTCTGTCTGGAGGACAGACTAGATACACTTTTCAGTCCCTTTCAACGCAACAATGCTAAATCACAACAAAAGCCTTGGATATATCAGTTGAGACAGCTGCTGGCTCATCTTTCTTCCAGAAGGCAATCTGAGCAGATGGTGGGCTGCGTTCTTTACATGGCACACATTCTTCTACCACATGCACAATAAACTGGGGGTGCAGATAGCAGTGCCAAACTCTGGCCAAGACATGCTTTAGCTGCAGATGAAACAAAACGTTCATAGCAGATTGCAAGTCACTTGGATGCCAAGCACCGTTTTTCAGTGGCCAATAGCTGAAATCTTAAAGGTTAAGGGCCAAAGGAGGGTAAGTTTAACAGCGCTCATGATAGAAGGGGGCAAAGAGAGACCCCAACCAAGAAAACAGCATCAAGGGTCAGTGCACTGGATATCTATGCTCTGTCTACAGTCTTCCTTGCTTGCTCACATGGCATAGTTTCCAAGAAAGTGGTCAAGGGAGGGGTTAAAAGAACTCCCAGTGACGCTGCGCCTTCTATTCGGGACCAGACTGTGAGCACTTGGTATTTTATTCTTACTTAACAAAACTTATATGAGTTTATTGTAATAAAGCTTGTAAGTAGTTTACAAGAAATATTAGAATGATGAATAAAAAACAGTTAAGCACATTTAAAAATAATTGAAATCAACAGTAAAAGAGATGACATCATGTCAACAGCTGCATACCTGCATAGGCTTGCCTAAGCAAAAATATTTTAAGCAAGCACTGAAAAGAGTACTGTGAAGGTGCCTGCCTGATTTCAACAAGCAGGAAGTTCCAAACTGTGGGTGCCACCACACTGAAAGATCCATTTCTTAGAACTATCAAAGTAGTCTTACACGGCACCTGTAAAAGTGCTAGCTGCAGAGAATGAAGCGGTCAAGTTGAGATTCCTGCATTGCAGGGGGTTGAGCTAGATGACCCTTAGGGTCCCTTCCTACTATGACATACAGGAAAAGGCAGTCACACAAGAAAACCGGTCCCAAGCTGCTAATGGCTTTATATACACTGATAGTGTATACTTCTCATCAGAGCCCTCACTCCTGTCAGCAACCTGCTGCAGCATTCTGCACTAACTGCAATTTCTAGGTCAAACACAAGTACTATACTCCCACCCTTCCCGCCAGCCTTCACCTGCTTCTAGTTTTTGCTGTAAACCACTTTGATATTTATGAAATAGGGGTCTAGAAATGTAAATAAATAAATAACAGGCTTGGGAATTGAAGTTCATAAGCATGCCACAGACATAGAACATTGCATACTGAAGAAGTAAGGGACCAAAGCAACTGCTGCAACTGTATGCCACCAGTTTGGAAAAAGCTACATTACGCAATGGAACTTAAGTACTAAAAGTTTAAAACATGTGGTCCCCAAAAGGCAAAGTCTGTGTGTCAACTTCATTTTTTTTTAATTAAAAAATTATAGGGTTTTTACAATTTAAATCACCGAACATTACATGGTTAATTTTTTTCATACTCCCCCTTCTCCCACCAGGGGGAGCAAATGACCAAGCCCCCTCTCACTGGAGAACATACAAAATCTTTACAAATTTAACCAATTAACCTGTGTAAATCATTGCTTAAACCTGGCCCTTTTCCTGGGCCAGAACGCCTTACTTTTCTCAATTTCATCATCAATTGACTTCCTCAGATTCCCCCCCCCCGTTGAATTCCAAATCAAACCTAATTTCCAGTTTTCCAATTCATCATCTATTCTACTTTACACACTATAACCTTCCTCCTTATCATTTTTAAACATATTTATTCTTCCGACCTAATTACTTATAATTTTAACTCCACCTCGGCCTCTTAGTACTTCTGAACTCTTCTAAAACCTTAATTAATATTTCCAATATTTAAACAAATTTTATTTAATGAAATTTTCCTCCCCCCCTTCCCTCCCTCCGGTCTCAAAAATTTTGGCTAGTGATTATTAACATTTTCCATTACCGTAATATCCATTCCATCTGTCAAAACCATGCAAAGAGAAAAATATCCATAAACATGTCTAATTTTTTTAACCCACTCCAACCCTCTCAAAACCCTGAACCCAAAAGTCAAAGCAAACTGGCTTCTGTTCCTGTCTTGTCTCTTGTATCATTATCATGGCAATGTGCATCCTTCGATGGTTGCACCTTTATTCCTTTCTTCTGCTGTAGAATTTTTCCATTGTCCATTCCATTTTGCAAGTCGACCCCAGTTGGTTTTTCATCTTGAATTTTCTCTGAATGCTCTTGTATTATATCCTCTAAACTTTCACTATCAGTCTCTAGTCCACTTTTCTGCAAAGCCCAATTCGAAAGTTTCACCTCCTGATTCATCTGGTTGACTTTTCCTATTATCTGCTGCAAAAGTTCCAAGGTCTTTGTTTGAAATTCCTTCAACCATTTTCTTTTAGTCATATTCAAGGTCGAAAAGCGGCTATGCAGTCAAAACATTATTTCTTCACTGCAAATGCAGCCATTTTGGCTTTGTTCTTGCCAAGCCTTTCGAGACCACCGGAAAGAAAGGGTAATATTTTTTCAAAAGTCAGTTCCAATCACAATAAATCCATAATTCATCTCCCCCTTTCCTGGGGGAACAGTTTCAGAAATCTTCTTTGTTTCAAACGTTTGGCAACAGCCTCAGATACAATGTTGCACTGTTTCCTTCTATTTCAACTGTCAGGGACCAACCTCCGTTTTTAGAGTCCCTTTCAAGCCAAAAAAAATGTAAGTCTTTTTTTCCTTGTTAAATTGGTACTTAGAGTCCAAATAAATTCCAGATCTTGGAGAAATTGAGTGCTCTCTCTGCTAGCAGCCGCTACTGCTCACTGCAGGGGTAGTGATTAATCCACAGTACCCGCGCCTTCTACCCCGCTCGTCACGGTATCCCTTACTAGGGCTTACCGGAGGGTAGGGGAGGCACCCTGGGCACCCGCCGGATCCCACGTCTCCAGGACGATCTTCCTGGAGTTTTTCTGGGGGGTCGCAGTGCAGTTGCGACTCCCCCTTCCCCCACAGCGACAGAGAAACCTTGAAGCTGAGCTTTCTCTGACCAAACAGAATGGCGCCCAACCGGAAGTCCGTGTCAACTTCACTTAAGAACCAGAGCATGACTTCACAGTTGAGGCCTAGAACTGAAATGTAGACTTTGTTTTCCACTTGGAAATCAACAACGTGCAGAAATTAAAACACAAGGGAGTACATCTTATTTGTGTCAAAGAAAATTCTCATATAAGGTGGCTTAAGGATGGAGTTGCTATATTTTATGCTACTGCTACTAGCAGCCAAAGAGCTACATCCATCATCTTTCCAGAACTTGCAAGATCCATGTGGCAATAAATGCAACTATGCACAGGCACTGCACTCTCTTCCAAAAACGCTTTCATCTCTAGGACAATATAAAGCATGCCAGAAAAGAAAAATAAAACAATTACCAATTAAGCAATAACTAAATATGGAATCTACCCAATAAAACAGTAATTAATAGAACTGTTGAATTAATGCATCCTTATACACCAGGGATCACATTTATCTGCTGCTCAGATGACATGTCACTGCTATTCAGGTTTGGAATTATAGGTTAAGCTGGCCTCAAATTAAAACCTTTTAATCATGTAAGATCTAAATAGCTTGAGGTCTTAAAGGTTTCTCCATGGTACATTTGTCCTTTCAAAACTCCATTAAATATAACACACACACACAATTCTGTTCTATTCAACTATGTCATGAATGCAAGGATTAGAGGAAAGACTTCAACTTCACACTGTACCCTCCTTCCTGTCATCGTGTCCCCACCTCCCACCCAAAAATCATAGGAAAAAATACCGTCATACAAATCCTGATCAAGTTTGCAGATGACACCAAATTGGGAGGGGTGGCTAATACCCCAGAGGACAGGATCACACATCAAAATGACCTTAACTGATTAGAGAACTGGGCCAAAGCAAACAAGATGAATTTTAACAGGGAGAAATGTAAAGTATGTAAAAAAAAATGTAATGTAAAAATGTAAAAAAAAAGAAAGGCATAAATACAGGATGGGTGACACCTGGCTTGAGAGCAGTACCGGTACATGTGAAAAGGATCTAGGAGTCTTGGTAGACCATAAACTTGACATGAGTCAACAGTGTGATGCAGCAGCTAAAAAAGCCAATGCAATTCTGGGCTGCATCAATAGGAGTATAGCATCTAGATCAAGGGAAATAATAGTACCACTGTATTCCACTCTGGTCAAACCTCACCTGGAATACTGTGCCCAGTTCTGGGCATCACAGTTCAAGAAGGATACTGACAAGCTGGAACGTGTCCAGAGGGGGGGCAACCAAAATGGTCAAAGGCCTGGAAATGATGCCTTATGAGGAACGACTTAGGGAGCTGGGTATGTTTAGCCTGGAGAAGAGAAAGTTAAGGGGTGATATGATAGCCATGTTCAAAGATATAAAAGGATGTCATATAGAGGAGGGTGAAAGGTTGTTTTCTGCTGCTCCAGAGAAGCGGACACGGGGCAATGGATTCAAACTACAAGAAAGAAGATTCCACCTAAACATTAGGAAGAACTTCCTGACAGTGAGAGCTGTTGGACAGTGGAATTTGCTACCAAGGAGTGTGGTGGAGTCTCCTTCTTTGGAGGTCTTTAAGCAGAGGCTTGACAGCCACCTGTCAGGAATGCTTTGATGGTGTTTCCTGCTTGGCAGGGGGTTGGACTGAATGGCCCTTGTGGTCTCTTCCAACTCTAGAATTCTATGATTCTATGAAATTTCCCCATAGTGAAGTTGCCTGCAGGTGTGAGACTCAGGATCATGAAGAAGTTCATTACAGTTTGGGGACAGAGCAATGCAAGTGTGCGCACACACCGACATAAAGCACCTGCTGAGAGTCTGAGGGTCCTGCTCCTGCCTCTCTCCACCAGCCCTAGGACAGGGCCTGACAGAATATAAAAGGACTGCTGCTACCCAGCACAGAGTACTGTTTACATTCTTTTAAACTGCTTTTTAATTTTTGTTTTTAAATTGTTTTCTGGGGGTTGGGGGGGTAATCACCTGACACGCTGGTAACAAACAATCCAAAGCCATGTTTCTGTTACATCCACCTCTGTAGGATAAGACATTTCTAGCAAAAGCAGACTTTATGGAAGACTTGATGGTCCACAGGTATTTCTCATGAGAGGAATTTACCCAAAACTGATAGTGTCGTTTTCAGTTTCTGAATAATAAAGCCTTAAGAAGTCAAAAACAGGGCACTATAAGTAGACCAGGGTTTCTCTGCTCCTCTGCTCCAGAAGGATGTGCCATTATTATTATTATTATTATTATTAGTTATTTGTACCCCGCCCATCTGGCTGGGTCTCCCCAGCCACTCTGGGCGGCTTCCACCAAACATTAATATACATTTAAAATATCACAGTTTAAAAACTTCCCTAAACAGGGCTGCCTTCAGGTGTTTTCTGAATGTCAGGTAGTTGTTTCTTCCCTTGACTTCTGATGGGAGGGCGTTCCACAGGGCGGGTGCCACTACTGAGAAGGCCCTCTGCCTGGTTCCCTGTAGTTTTGCTTCTCGCAGTGAGGGAACCAACAGAAGGCCCTCGGCGCTGGATCTCAGTGTCCGGGCTGATTGATGGGGGTGGAGACGCTCCTTCAGGTATACAGGACCGAGGCCGTTTAGGGCTTTAAAGGTCAGCACCAACACTTTGAATTGTGCTCGGAAACGTACTGGGAGCCAATGTAGATCTCTCAGGACCGGTGTTATGTGGTCCCGGCGGCCACTCCCAGTCACCAGTCTAGCTGCCGCATTCTGGATTAGTTGTAGTTTCCGGGTCACCTTCAAAGGTAGCCCCACATAGAGCGCATTGCAGTAGTCCAAGTGGGAGATAACCAGAGCATGTACCACTCTGGCGAGACAGTCTGCGGGCAGGTAGGGTTTCAGCCTGCTTACCAGATGGAGCTGGTAGACAGCCGCCCTGGACACAGAATTAACCTGTGCCTCCATGGACAGCTGTGAGTCCAAAATGACTTCCAGGCTGCGCACCTGGTCCTTCAGGGTCACAGTTACCCCATTCAGGACCAGGGAGTCCCCCACACCCACACGCCCCCTATCCCCCCAAAACAGTACTTCTGTCTTGTCAGGATTCAACCTCAATCCGTTAACCGCCATCCATCCTCCAACCGCCTCCAGGTACTCACACAGGACCTTCATCGCCTTCACTGGTTCTGATTTCAAAGAGAGGTAGAGCTGGGTATCATCCGCATACTGATGAACACCCAGCCCAAACCCCCTGATGATCTCTCCCAGCGGCTTCATATAGATATTAAAAAGCATGGGAGAGAGGACGGAACCCTGAGGCACCCCACAAGTGAGAGCCCAGGGGTCTGAACACTCATCCCCCATCACCACTTTCTGAACACGGCCCAGGAGGAAGGAGCAGAACCACTGTATAACAGTGCCCCCATCTCCCAACCCCTCTAGCCGGTCCAGAAGGATGTTATGGTCGGTGGTGTCAAAGGCCGCTGAGAGATCCAGCAGAACTAGGAAACAGCTCTCACCTTTGTCCCTAGCCCGCCGGAGATCATCGACCAGCGCGACCAAGGCAGTTTCAGTCCCATGATGAGGCCTGAATCCCAACTGGAAGGGATCCAAATGGTCCATATCCTCCAGGCGTGCCTGGAGTTGTTCCGCAACCATCCACTCAATCACCTTGCCCAAGAATGGTAGATTTGAGACTGGGCGATATTTGGTCACATTGGCCGGGTCTAAAGATGTTTTTTTAAGAAGCAGTTTAATGACCGCCTCTTTCAGTGAGTATGGGAAGACTCCCTCGCAGAGGGAAGCGTTCACTTGCTTATAACACCAAAATGAAGCTAAAGGAATTCAGAATGTGCAACAGGGTCTTCTGGAAGGGATACTGTACCCAGTGGAAGGTTTAGGAGTACTAAATGCTTCTATATTACTGGTACTAAGAGGACAGGGGACTCAGCCAGAAATCTGGATGAACACTAGTGGGGCCTTATCTAAGAGGAGAATACAAACACAGTGAATTAGAACAAATGATTAACATCTTGTCCTTAATGTACTTCAGGCCAGCATTGATGTACCTGTTTATTAAAAGCAATATTCTGAACAAAATGGCAGCATCAGTTTCCCATTCATATAATTCAGCACTTGCAGGGTCACAGAAAATTCAAATTAAAGACCTGTTCAAACTTAGTTACAATGAGTGTGACTTTGTGTAATCTATATGTTTAAACAAAAGTTGACTTTGTGTAATCTATATGTTTAAACAAAAGATGCAAGTCTTATCAAGACATATATTCTACTGAAATCAGGGAGGGGGGGCTGACTCCCAAGTAAACATATGTATTATCAGACTGTCAATGATGCTGTATCATTTTGGTGCTATATTCCAGCTTTCCAAAGAATTATGCTTTGGTCCTCCCTTGGTAAGCCTGCTATAAACTTCACATTTGGGGGAGGGGGGTGAAGCTTTGTCAATATGACAGGAGTTAATTAGATGACAGCTTAGGATAAAAACAGATCAATATGGCAGCTCACTCTACACTGAAGAATCTTAGCCACACAAATTTCTGTCACACAGCACCCAGGGGCAAAGTTATTACACAATGAAGTTTAAGACCCAGAAAGTGAGGTGACGTTTATTCAAAATCAGTAATGCCACCTTCTGGTGATTATGTGAACAGATTAAGAGCATGCATTTTAACCAGGCATAGGCAAACTCCGGCCCTCCAGATGTTTGAGACTACAATTCCTATCATCTCTCACCACTGGTCTTCTTGTTAGCTTTGTAGTCCCAAACATCTGGAGTTTGCCTATACCTGATTTAAACTGATGTTGGGATTGCCGATCAGAAGCTTGGCGGTTTGAATCCCCGTGACAGGGTAAGCTCCCTTTGCTCGGTCCCTACTCCTGCCAACCTAGCAGTTCAAAAGCACGTCAAAGTGCAAGTACAGGTGAAATTCAAAAAATTAGAATATTGTGGAAAGGTTCATTGCTTTCAGTAATTCAACTTAAAAGGTGAAACTAATATATGAGATAGACTCATGACATGCAAAGTGAGATATGTCAAGCCTTTATTTGTTATAATTGTGATGATTATGGCATACAGCTGATAAGAACCCCAAATTAACAATTTCAACTTTGGGGTTTTCTCATATATTAAACTCATATATTAAACTCCAGTAGCTAATGAAAACAATTGCTTACATAAATGGATTTTTCCATGATATTCTAATTTTTCGAGTTTCACCTGTAGATAAATAGGTACCACTCTGGTGGGAAGGTAAACAGCATTTCTGTGCGCTGCTCTGGTGTCAGTGTTCTGTTGTGCCAGAAGCGGCTTAGTCATCCTGGCCACATGACCTGGAAGCTGCCTGTGGACAAACACTGGCTCCCTCAGCCAGGAAAGCGAGATGAAAGAGGCAACACGTAGACCGATGAATCATGGGCACAATTATATCTTTATAATTTGCAGCGAAGTAATAATAGCAACACAGGGGTTTATCTTATTCTTAAGGAAAGCGAGATGAGCACCGCAACCCCAGAGTCGTCCACGACTGGATTTAACGGTCAGGGGTTCCTTTACCCTTTACCTTACAAAGCACAGCAGCTGAGTGACAACTGAGCTGTACAAAGTAAAGGTGGAAGCGAGATTCAAGTTATTTTCCTTCACGCATCTGACCTGGTGTACACAAGTTCACTTACCTGAGGAAAAAAGTGTACAGATGAACAAAGCTTGGACTGCCTCAAACTGTCCTAAGGACAGCGGGAGAAGAAACCATCAATTCTTCAGCCAGTCAGGGGAATGGCCACAATGGAAATAAGATGGCCAGTTAAACACAGAGCTTTTCAAACTTTTCATTTTTAGACACGCATCATTTCACAACATGGTAATTCAGTGTTACTAGCAGGTTAAACTAGAGGTTAAACTAAACTAACCCCCTTCCAGCCCGAGGAGGAGCATGGGGAGCGTTCACGCAACACACCTACATACTGCAGCCGACACAGTAACATGTCACAACTCACAGTTTGGAAAGCTCTACTACTGTATAAGCTCTACTCCAAAGCCCAGAAAAACAGCTTGGAACAAAATCCCTTTCTGCCTAAAAAAAACCCAAACCTTGAAGAAAGGAGAGGGGAATGCAAAAGCATTCAGAAAAGCTGAAAATAAAAAACGTCTCTCAATTATTCCTGCCTGAGAGAAGGCAGTGGTGAGGACAATAATGGAGGCAGCAGCCAAGATGGCGCCACCCTCAAAAGAGGCCTCTTCCTTGCTTAAGAAAGAACATGGAAGCAATAACTTAGAGAAGAATTTGCAACACAACAAGATGCTACAAAGAAGCTTATTAAAAATACCGGTACTTGAAAAGAACTAATGCTTCCAATGGAAGCGAAACTGACAGAACTTAACACAAGGCTTGACTTTTTAACAGAAAACAACAAAAGAATTAAGCCAAATTCATTACAAAAAGATCAAATAATTAGAAAAAGATATGCGCAACATGCCTGGAGATGCAGAAAACTGAAATAGGAGAATAATTTTACATTTTTGTTCTTCTGAAGAGCGTATGGAAGGAAATGATCCTGCACATTTTATTGCATCATGGCTTAAGTCAATGCTTCCAGACCTCATAATCTCTGCAGCTGGTTTTGAACAGGCACACAAAGCACTCAGACCCAAACTGAGGGTACTTCCCCCATGATATACCGGTAATTGTCTGCTTTGCCCGTTACAGGAAGAATGAGGAAGTGTGGAACAAACTGTGGAACCTAATATCCTTATAAAAAGAGCCCAGTTATGGTGATGATGGTCTGGCTTCTGAAACACGGGGTGGGGGTGGGGATGCTTGCAGAATTAAACTGCAAAAAGCTGGAATTAAATATTGCTGGAGCTTCCCCTTTGATCTTATCACAAGAGGATCAACACAGATCACAGCAACAAAGAGACTGGAAGCAACGGATCTCCCCAAAACTCTTGGAACTGATCTACCTCTGGAATGGCAGCAAGGAGAGGCAATGGAAGAAGAACACACCAAACTTTATGATGGAAGCTTGAAGGATAGATCTGGCAAACGCCTTACACATAACAACAGAGGAGATCACTACAACACATTAAGCAGATTCCTTCACCCTAGACCCTCCCTATGTCTAAGGCCTGGTAGTCAAAGCCTTACACATCCTCAGGGTCTCTGACTGCCTGGAGCGGTAGCAGCTTGGTGTGAGCACAGCACTGATTTGGCTCTACCACTGCATCTACACAGAGCTCCCCCTGTCTTGCCCTTCCACCCGATCCTTGTTAAGCAGTACCAACATGTGGTGCTGGGAAGACAGGAGAACAATGCAGGCCTGGTGGCTGATGTTGTTTATAGTACCAAAGCCTTCCTAATGAGGAAGTTTCTGCCATGCAGCAGAAGTGCCATTAAAGAAAGGACAGGGCAGCCTTTCTGCAGGAAGGAGCTTCCACCTAGAAAAAAGCTCTGACCCTAATCCCAATCAAAAGTGCTTCAAATGTTAGTGAAAAGCAGAGGGCCTCTGCTGATAAACTTTAATAAAGATGTGTGATGGTACCAAACTGCACTGCACTTGAAAGATAACCACTTTCCCTTTGAACCGAGCTCACAAACACATGGGCAACTAATTCCGGTGACATTTTAAGGGTGCAGGGGAAGGAACAATTTCAATAACGGAGTATTTGTTGAAGGCAACACAGAAATCTTTTCCACCAAAGCCTTTAAGGGCAGGGCTGGACCTGCAAAGGTCATAAGGTTTTTTTTCCAACAGTGAGAATCTATTTTAACTGCTCTGAATGCAGCTTGGGCCTTCTGTTCTGGACCGTGTTACTAAAGAGAAACAAAAGAGTTCTACACATATCATATTTTGATCCTACTCTTTCTTCAAGGGGCTCAAAGTCCTCAGACAAATTTAACTTTGGGGGGGTACGCCCTTCAGAAATATGCAAGCATGACAGGCTGAAAGCTAAAATTAAAAGTTATTAAAAACTGAAATGTATCTAACAGCCAACCACCACTCCTTCCCCATTTCTCTTTTCCCCCAAACAATTCATTTACCATGAACAAGCAACTAAACAGCAGCTACACCCACAGAAAACGCTTTAGGTTACATGATCTTATCCAGCTGACAGAGAAGCAACATCCCTCAAGAGCTGAGTATCAATTTGACAAGAAAATTAAGGAGTAGGTGGCTAATTAAACAGCATTCATAACTACTCAAGCCTATGCAGAGTGTTAACTAGAGCTCCACAGGGGGATCATTTGGGGGGGGGGGTTAGTTTTGGAAGTTTGTTTCTTCAAGCCAGGATTGCAGAAAAGTTGTACGTCTGATGAAATGGGTAATGAAAGTGCACCAAAAGTTTCTAGTACAGGATTTTAACACTCAGTTTCACAACTATCACAATCTGGTGTTCTCCAGTTGCACTCTCTCAGCTGTTGGGAGCTGCTGTCAAACATCTGGAGAGAACCTGTTTGAGGAAGGCTGCATAGATTATACCTTTCTCTCCACTCCCCTTCTCATAACCCACCATTTCTGTGAAACCTTTAACACTGCCATCCTTGCTAAGCTAAGTGAATCCCCAATACAGTGGTACCTCAGGTTACATACGCTTCAGGTTACAGACTCCGCTAACCCAGAAATAACGCTTCAGGTTAAGAACTTTGCTTCAGGATAAGAACAGAAATCGTGCTCTGGCGTCGCAGCGGCAGCAGGAGGTCCCATTAGCTAAAGTGGTGCTTCAGGTTAAGAACAGTTTCAGGTTAAGAACGGACCTCCGGAACGAATTTAGTTCTTAACCCGGGGTACCACTGTACAGTCAACTTCATCTGACTGACAAAATCCGAAGACTGCCCACTAATGGTTCCTTGTCATCCTGGGGAAAAGTGACAAGGGGGCTGCTGCAGGGTTCCGTCCTGGGCCCCTCATTGTACAACACCTTTATAAATGATATGGATGAAAGAATGGAGGAATGCCCATCAAATTTGCAGAGGACACCAAACTGAAAGGGGTACTTAACACCACAGAATACAGAATCGGGATTCAAGATAACCTTAACGGATAGGAGAATGTGGCACCTAACTAACAAAATGAATTTCAATAGGGAAAATTTCAGAATCTATACTTAGGCACAAAGACCAAACTGCACAAATGTAAGATGGGGAAATGTGGCTTGCCAGTAATACATGTGAAAAGAATGTAGGGGTCTTTGTAGACCACAAGCTTGATTAACAAGAGCCAATAGTGTGATGCTGCAGCAAAAAATGTTATTGCTGTTCTAGACTACATCAACAAAAGTAGAATGTCCAGATCAAGGGAAGTCATAGTATTGCTCTATTCGGCCTTGATCGGACCACACCTGGAGTCAGAGGACAGGTAGTGCCCTCCCAATTTTTGGTAGTGCTCTCCCAAATCATCATGTGTTGACTAAAATCTAAAGAAGCCATGACTAGATAATGTTAGGATCATTTAGTTTAGGCAAAGAGTTACAAACTGTGGTCCAAGGATCACCAGTGGTCCACAAAATTCATTCAAGTGGTCTACAGTGGGTTCACATTAAATATTTATATTATTTTTAATTGTATTTTTATTGCTTTTTTATTTCATTATATTACAATTTGAATTATAGGAACTGTAAGAAATAAAAGTGGCAATAAAAAGACAATTTTAAATCACATGGTACCTAGCCTAGCACATTACAATTGGTACAACAGGCTGCAAAATGATGTAGTGGTATGCCAAGACCTCTAGCAGTTTTCAAGAGGACCACAGGGAAAAAAAGTTGGGAAACCACTAATTTTAACAAGTATATCTATCTCTGATAACCGTCTCATATTGGGACAATTTATTTTAAGATTGGAGAGCTGTTTGTCTGTTTAATACCAAAGCTATATAGGACATCAGAATATCCTGCACAATCTTATCACTCTTTGTCATATCACTTGAAAAAACTTACTATCAAAGACTGAATCAACTGATTTCCAATGTTAAGAAAAGTAGACATGCTAACAAATAACTTTTCCGACAGATAAATATATATGCAATTTTGACATGATGTGAACTTCAGCTTCTGTTCCCCTAGACATACATCTGCAATCAATTTTCAATGTGTGCATTTTAAATTTATGATGAAGGAATATTCATAACCAACCTTTCTGTTAAAAATTGCCCAGTGTGTTTAAACAAAATGTAATAACCACCATCACAAAAGCAGTGTGTTTAAGTGGATGGTGTCTCAAAAAAAGGTACGACCAACAAATGAAGCTCTCCTGCCACCTCAAAATGGTACCTGTGGCAAAGGAACAATACCACAAGGGTACAAACTAGGATCCTGCATCTGCTGTTTATGCAAATAATGCACTGATTGCCTTTTTCATAGAGCAAGAATATTCAAATGACAAGGAGCTCCTCAGCATGTTGTCTCATTCCTGTGTCATGTTTTCAGAAGAGACAGTTTCTCCCCGTTAGGAAAATGGTAGTAATAACTCCCCATATAACTCAAAAGCCTCTGAATTGCAAATACACATGGATATTATTTGTGAGGCAGAAACAGCTTCATGGCAAGCCAATTTCAAGCAGAAAATACAAAACCATGAGAATTAAGTGTTGGCTGAGTAAAGAGCAAGAAGAAAGGGGAAGAGCTATGTGCCAGCGAAGGGTATGATTAAAAGAAACAAGGCTATTGGGAGGGTTTTAACCATTTTATAAACAGCAGACAGCTGCAATCTCACTGACATTCTGACTAGAAGTAATTGGCAAGTAAGAGCTGCATCTCTAACAAAAGACAATCAAAACGCAATTGAGGGGAAAGGTGGAATCCTTCCCAACGACACTGCCAAAATTACTGATATTAAAAACTATGGCAACACTTGGATATGGCAACAGAAATATGGTAAAAAGTGATGGGAGTGTAACATTCAGCCCCTTCTGATCCATAAATTACAAGCATGTGCCTCAATTCTTTTGCCAAACCCATGATTCTCTCATCAGCTCATCAAGTTTCACATCCTGTTTTAAGACCAAACAGGCTTTTAACAAACATTATACATAATGTAATTGATTTGGGAGAATCCTCACAATAGGCTACATGCTGAACAAGTTTGTCAGTGCATGAGTGATGAGCTTCTGTACAACTACAGCACCACCCACCAGGTTGATAAACAAAAGGCAGAACATCCAAAACTCAGTCCTTCAGACAAATCCATTTTCAATTCCCATTGCAGATAAGTGACAATGGCCCTGACAAGTTGGTGACCATTTCTGAAATCAGTTTCTGCACCTTGCAAACAGAAAAAATTAAAAGATCATGAAATTTAATTTCCTCCAGAAAAAAATCCTTATTTGTCTTGAGAGAACAAACAAGCACTGAGATAATAGCGTTAATGTATTAAACACAATTCATTTTGCACCAAAACACATACCTCTCATGATGCACCTCCCTTCGGAGCACAGAATGATCCATACCGTCAGTATTAGTAGCTCCCCTGTTGAGAAAACAAGATAAAGACTTTAAATGTTCTGGTTTTTAAAAAGGAAGCATAGCACCCTAATGCACCATGTTATCTTAATAAATCATGTGAGCATAGCTCACTGGAGTGGGGATTAATTGCCAGTGAAGTCAGTCACAATGCCAAGACCATCCATTGTTTAGTTGCGAAAATGAAGCTTTTGTTTCTCAACAAGGAAGTACTGGACAATAGGTTTGCTATTCACCAGTGGTGTCCTGGCAAACCTTGAAGCACAGGAGCTCTCCATGACAGCCTCCACAGCCCTGCCCCCAAGCAACATCCAAAACATACAGGCAGTTTGCGTCCATCCATTTTATACATATAATCAACTAATAGCAGTACACAGCATAACGCCCAGTGTATTAGGACCTGCTTACTGTCCTCCTGAGACAAGTAGGGATCTACTGAAGGGTGGTGGGTGGCTAGCATGTTGAAACTTAGCTGGTGGGGTTCACATCTCTGATCAGCTTTGGGGCAGAAACATAGTTACCTCGGGAATAGCCCTATTAAACTCTGTTCCAACTTCTTAGGTCCAACACTGAATTTTTGCAAAAGGTTTTCAGCCAGCTGAAATACCACCTTTAACATTCAATTAGAAATGTAAACAAACTTGCATAGAAATACAGTGGTACCTCGGGTTACAAACACTTCAGGTTACATAGTCCGCTAACTCAGAAATAACGCTTCAGGTTAAGAACTTTGCTTCAGGATAAGAACAGAAATCGTGCTCTGGCGGCGCAGCAGCAGCGGGAGGTCCCATTAGCTAAAGTGGTACTTCAGGTTAAGAACGGACCCCCGGAACAAATTAAGTACGTAACCAGAGGTACCACTGTATTACAATGGCTAGCATGAAGTTCTGGGCACCACAGTTCAAGAAGGATACTGACAAGCTGGAACATGTCCAGAGGAGGGCAACCAAAATGGTCAAAGGCCTGGAAACGATGCCTTATGAGGAACGGCTTAGGGAGCTGGGTATGTTTAGCCTGGAGAAGAGAAGGTTAAGGGGTGATCTGATAGCCATGTTCAAATATATAAAAGGATGCCATATAGAGGAGGGTGAAAGGTTGTTTTCTGCTGCTCCAGAGAAGCGGACACGGGGCAATGGATTCAAACTACAAGAAAGAAGATTCCACCTAAACATTAGGAAGAACTTCCTGACAGTAAGAGCTGTTTGACAGTAGAATTTGCTGCCAAGGATTGTGGTGGAGTCTCCTTCTTTGGAGGTCTTTAAGAAGAGGCTTATCAGCCATCTGTCAGGAATGCTTTGATGGTGTTTCCTGCTTGGCAGGGGGTTGGACTGGATGGCCCTTGTGGTCTCTTCCAACTCTATGATTCTATAATTCTATGATTCTGTAAGTAGGAACCCCATCAAAGGAAATAAGGGCTGTATAAAACCAAGTTCTACTCAGAGTAGACACAATGAAATTTTTGGGCTTAAGTTAGTCATGCCCATTAATGACAATGGGTCTAACTCCAAGTAGAACAAGCACTAGATACAACGTTCCGTATCCAGGCTCTGCTTGAGTCTTTTCCTCCATCTCCAGCTTCCTCTATGCGATATCCTGTCAAATGGTAATACAACTTAAAAGATTTGTTATCACCTTATTCACTTGTCACAACTGACAGTCTGTCAAATACCTCGGTGCACTCTCTGATGGCATCACCTATCCTGGTCTGATAGGTGGATAGGCGTGCCTGGCGTGCTCTGTTCCATGGGGTCACAAAGAGTCGGACACGACTGAACGACTGAACAAATCCTGGTCTGAAAATAAGCCAGTGTGGAAGAGCAGAGTTTGAATCCCCATTCAGCCCTGAAACTCCCTGGGTAACCTTGGCCAACTTAGCCTACCCTACATCACAGGGTTGTGGTAAGAAGAGGAGAACCATATACACCAACTTGAGCTCCTTGGAAGAAAAAGCTGGTATGTGAATGTAATAAATAAAAGTGTGGGAGCTGTGCTCCAACTGTTCTTGCTGTACCACATTCATTACAGTACATTGTAAAGTCCCTTTCTCTTTTTCAAACACATACTTGTAAGAGCCTTTTCCTCTCAAGTGGGCCCAGAACTGAAGATCTGGCAAAATAGCAAACATCCCATCTGCTATAAAAGACACATTAAGATTATTCAAATAACAAAAATCCCCTTGAGGAATAAAAAAGGGGGGACATTTAGCAGAATAACTGTGTCAGGCAGAGTGAACAGTCAGGATCAGAGAATGTCATCCTTCAAGAGAGAGACAGCTCCCTGGGCTGCACTTTCCTCTTCTGAAAATCCATATGTTGTTGTTGTTCAGTCGCTTAGTCGTGTCCACCTCTTCGTGACCCCATGGCCCAGAGCACGCCAGGCACTCCTGTCTTCCACTGCCTCCCGCAGTTTGGTCAGACTCATGTTGGTAGCGTCGAGAACACTGTCCAACCATCTCATCCTGTCATCCCCTTCGCCTTGTGCCCTCCATCTTTCCCAACATCAGGGTCTTTTCCAGGGAGTCTTATCTTCTCATGAGGTGGCCAAAGTACTGGAGCATCAGCTTCAGGATCTGTCCTTCCAATGAGCACTCAGGGCTGATTTCTTTAAGGATGGATAAGTTTGATCTTTTTGCAGTCCATGGGACTCTCAAGAGTCCCCTCCAGCACCATAATTCAAAAGCATCAATTCTTCGGCAATCAGTCTTCTTTATGGTCCAGCTCTCACTTCCATACATTACTACTGGGAAAACCATAGCTTTAACTATAAGGACCTTTGTCAGCAAGATGATGTCTCTGCTTTTTAAGATGCTGTCTAGGTTTGTCATTGCTTTCCTCCCAAGAAGCAGGCGTCTTTTAATTTCGTGACTGCTGTCACGATCTGCAGTGATCATGGAGCCCAAGAAAGTAAAATCTCTCACTCTCACTGCCTCCATTTCTTCCCCTTCCATTTGCAAGGATGTGATGGGACCAGTGGCCATGATCTAGTTTTTTTGATGTTGAGCTTCAGACCATGTTGATCAATTTAAGTTTCTTCAGCACCGGTAGCTGATGCATAAACTTGGATTACTGTGATGTTAAAAGGTCTGCCTTGGATTCGTATCGAGATCATTCTATCATTTTTGAGATTGCATCCCAGTACAGCTTTCGCCACTCTTTTGTTGACTATGAGGGCCACTCCATTTCTTTTACGGGATTCTTGCCCACAGTAGTAGATATGATGGTCATCCGAACTGAATTCACCCATTCCCACCCATTTTAGTTCACTGATGCCCAGGATGTCAATATTTATTCTTGCCATCTCATTTTTGACCACATCCAGCTTACCAAGGTTCATGGTTCTTACATTCCAGGTTCCTATGCAATATTTTTCTTTACAGCATTGGACTTTCCTTTCACTTCCAGGCATATCCGCAACTGAGCGACCTTTCAGCTTTGGCCCAGCTGCTTCATCAGCTCTGAATCTACTTGTACTTGTCCTCTGCTCTTCCTCAGTAGCATGTTCGATGCCTTCCAACCTGAGGGGCTCATCTTCCAGCATCATAACTTTTATATGCCCTTTGTCCATGGGGTTTTCTTGGCAGGGATACTGGAGTGGCTTGCCAGTTCCTGCTCCAGGTGGATCACGTTTAGTCAAAACTCTCCACTATGGCCTGTCCATCTTGGGTGGCACTGCACGGCATAGCTCATAGCTTCTCTGAGTTATTCAAGCCCCTTCACCAAGACAAGGCAGTGATCCATGAATGAGAATTCATATGATAAAGCAGTTTAAAGGAGCTTTGATCGGGTTTCCTTTCTACTGCCAATGCAGACCTATAGCAACCCTCACAATATCACCTACATCCTTATTAAGAGCTTCCTTCCCATAAGCAATGCATCCCTTCTCCAACTTGCCGCAAATGGAATTTTACATAGAATCCAGTAAAACCCAAACCAGTTATTACAAAGAATCCAGAAAGACCAAAACCAAAGCAGGCCTGAATAATTTGGTGCTCATCTGAGACTGTTTTTCACATCCCCTGCTAATGTTCTGCAAATAAAAATCTATAGTGATGGAACTGAAGTTCAAAGCAGAGGTAACATAGGAGATTGCTGTCTCTGCCTTTCCCCCTCCCTGCTCATCAGATTGAAAAAGCAGTTACAACAAGGAGACAGTCATAAAAAAAAACTCCACCCCAATCTATATGATTTGCAAAAACTATTGTAAGAAACATGTCTTTCTCGTCGGGATACGATCTCTGCTAACAAGAGTCATATCAAAGGACATAGATCTTAGCAAGCTGGAAGCTTTTGTTTCCCTACCATCAATAACTCACCCTGGATTTGAGACAAAACTGCTTTGCTACTTCTGTGGTGATCTACACAAGCAAGAAAGGCTGTCTCAATAATCAGCTGCCTTTCACTGGCACACCATCAAGGGATCAATGAGTTGATTCATATGTGCAAGGGAGAAGACTTCGATCTCCAAGTAAAAGGGAAAAACAAGCAAGTAAACACATGCTTATGATTATAAAGCACAGCCCATTTTATGTTTTGCAATTTGCATGAGCTGGGAAGCTAGAGGTGGGCAGAGGAGAGAAAGCAGTAGGGTCAGGCCAAAACTACTGTATCTCCTATCACATTGTAAAATCTCATTACCTGTGTTCCAAACACAAGAAGTTTCATCCCTGTTATGCATGGAGTAGAATTATGCTGCATATCTCTCAGGATTTTAATATCTCTCCTCACCCTCAAGATTCTTTCATGGAGCTCAGGATGGTGCACCTGGTGCCCCCTATTTTCTCCTCAATACCACTCTGGTATTGACAGGTTGGGTCAATTAATGCTATCTCTGCCCAAGATGATCCAATGAAAGCCACAGAGTAGGGGTTTTAAAACATTCTAGGTCTCCTGATACCTTGTCAAATATTCTATTCCCATACACCAGATCCATTTCAACAGACTAGTGCCCACCCAATGTTTCGGGGGGCATCAGGTTGGCTATCTGCATTTGCTGTGTGACTGAGATGGAGAGATGGATTTCAACTCTCAATGGATTTCATCTTTAAAATTTCACTAGTAGGATACCGAAATGCAAGCTTAAAATAAGTTCTCTTCACACCACCACCCTGCATGTGTATAAACCCAAGCCTGACATATCTGTTCTGCAATGTTAGAATGGCTGAGCGCTCAGCATTCAAAACCGCACATGCCAAACCTCTGCACTTTTTCACCATGAACCATCTGGCCCACAACTCATAAAATAGCCTTAACAAGTGCACATAAACCCAACACATTATAATGTTATTTGCCTAGACATATATTAAAAAATGAAGTCACACATAGAATACATATGCTGGGTAGAAGTTAAAACTTTTGCAATGTAATAAGTGATCTGACTCCACACATGAAATACTCTCCAAAAATAAGATATAAAGCTGATTCAAAATGAATTCCAACACCTGCTTTAGTCTAGGAGGAAACAGAGAAATCTCTGCAGAACCTTTTTAAACTTTAAAACAAATACCATGAGACAAAAAATATGAGGGACTTGAGACAGCCAATAACCCCTGCCTTTAAAAGCAACAACGGTATTATAACCAAGATAGAAAATTTAAATTAGACATTAAAGCTCTTCAGCCCTCCAGACAGGTCCCTCAGCTTCTACTATACTGCTGAGTTCTTAAAAAATAATGTGTTTTATATTCTATAATCCAAGATATACATTTCATGGCAACCACAACAGCCATAGTGTAAACCAAACATGCTTCCGGCAAATATTCAGAAGCTTTTAACAAGCACCAAGAGGGGAAAGGGGGACACTTTTTCCTCTGCACTTGGAACCCTCTAAGCTCAAAATTGCTCGACAAACCCAGCTGCTGTATAGCAATTTGCATTTGTTCTGGCGTGACACTCTTCTCCAGTGCCAAGCTAAAATTGGATTATTTCATTGTCTAAGTACACAGGCATCTGTACCCTAAAGGATCCAGGCTTTTAAGCATGTCTCCGTCACAAACCTTACAATGTGAAGTCATCATGGAAAAACCCAACTAAATATTTCAGTTGCCTTTGTAATCAAACTCTAAAGCAGGATTATGAAGACACACCCACCTGATAATAAGTAAGAAGGACAGGGCAAAATTTTTAACCTAGATTGAACTTCCACATTCTGGCAATAATTCACTTACACACTTAAGCTTGAGATGTTAGAAATTTAAAAGGTCTTATATTTTCCCCACAGTGTGTGTTGGTTTTTATCATGTGGACTGCAAGGTAAGATACAACTATAAAAACCAGCTTTTTAAGACCATCAACCTGTGATTGTTCTGTCCTACTGCCTTTTCTTTTTCTAGCTTTTAAGCACTTAATGAAAATTATGGGAGGGCCTGCCAAATTCATATACAAGAGCTCATGCTAATGTTCAGAGATGGAATGCTCTCTATAGAGAAAATTGACACATTTTGATCTTACAACTGAAATATTTTAGAACTCAAATGCTGAATTAATGTGCTGCTTTTTAGTAAAATTGTACTGTCATCTTTGTGTACTATGAGCTGCTTTGGGCTATTTGCTGTGGGTAAGAAAGAAGCTCCAGAAATTACAGTGGAACCACAACTTACTTATGTGATCATAGCTTTAGGCATAACATAAAAAATAAACATAAATAGAGAGGGGGCAGGAGACCCTTGCTTACTAGGTTCTGGAGGCCCTCACAGGGATCCAATTGCAGGCATCCAGTGTCTCTTCAGACAGCCCCAAGAGATTTTTCATGCGCCTCCAGAGCCTGGTAAGCAAAGCAGAGGGCTTAAAAGTGTTTCCCATGCGAGGTTTTCCTGCTCTGGGAGGCTCCCGTGAGATTTTGGATAGCCCTGATCTCACAACATCTCTGATGGTGTGGGGAAATTTGGGGGGGGAGCGCCCTGAGTTTGTGCGATTTTGCCCTTCCACACAATCCCGATTCTATGCCATCTCAGTCTTAAAATGGGTTACTTTGTTATTGGTCCAGCCACACCTGATATTCACGATTTCTGTAACCAAATCAAGGTTTGCAGTGATAATATCTTGTAGGCAGAGAAACTGCCCAATAATCATACAAAAACCTCTGGAAGAGCATAAATGACATTGTGAATGGATTAATGGAATTTATTTACCAAAAAAATTAAACATATACAGCCTTATTCTACATAATTAAAAAACTAATCTTTATTTCAGGATTGAATAACCTTTGGATGGTAATATATTTTCCCCAAAAAGCATTTTATTTTTAAAAATCCGATTTAAATCAAAAAAATCTGATTTTTTTTATTATTATTTTTAAAAAAATCGTTGATTTTTATCCACCCTGCTAAGTGGGCAGCAGAAGCACTTTGACACGGAACCTGCGGGCCGCACACTGCCAAGTTTGGGGAAGGGGAGACAAGACCAAAATAAGACGCCCCCACCCCAGCCTTCATGCTGACTTCCCAAAGCCAGCTAAGAAGGCTTTGGGAAGGAGGCTCTGGCAGGGTCCTAGAGCCCTCCCAACTCCTTTCCAAAGCCCAGTGCCTTGCTTACCTGGCTTTGGGAAGGCAATGTGATTTTGCACTGGGGTTGGGGGGATCAAATGTTACAGAGGGCTGCAAAAAAAATGTGGCCATTAGGCCGTGTGTTGGACCACCAGATACCAGTTTACATAACACACAAATATTTAGATACTCACAAAACCTCTCTCCACATCCTCTCCAACATATGCCTTTCTTCTCTCCTTGCAAACCTGCAAGTTGAACAAAAACAGACGGAAACTCTCAGACATGGGGAAGAAGGCACCCTTGCACAGCAAGCTCTACATCAAGAGTCTGATACCAGAACCAGCCTACATTCCTTCCAGCCCACTAGTGCAGATGTTCTTCATCACTCTCTCAAGGGAAAGGAGGTAGACTAAAGTATTTTGGAGCAACATCTGCACAGTGGTGTGGCGCAGTGCACTGGTGCAGCAGAAGAGGATGGCAACTGTGGCGGGATGATTCAAGAACAATCAGTACTATAACTTGGGAATGATTCATGTTCATACATAGCTGCATTGTTTTATACTTTAAGGATATCCTATGTGTTTTATATCATATATCAAGCACTGTTAGAAGTTGTTGCTTTTCGTTTTGCAATGTACTACTTATTAACAATAATTTTAAAAATTGATGTGGCGCAAGCAAATTTTTGTTCTGAAAGTGTGGCCCAGAGAAAAACATTTGAGAACCACTGATCTGCACAGCATGTCACACAACACCCCAGAATATGTTCCAAGCAGTTGTCCACATTTCCATTCAGGGCACAGATAAGGATTCTCTTTCATCAGTTACCAGCTCATTAATTCTTATGGTCTTAAGAAGGCCCATCAGCTGCTAAAGAAAAACAAAAAACCAGCAAGTTTGCAAACTAAAATATTTGCCCAGAAACAAAGCTAGACCCATTATGGCACAGGAGAGATACCTGGGTTTGAAAAAAAATGTTTGAAAAGCAGTTAAAGAACATGCACACAAAAGCAACAGGTGTTAGAATAGCAAGGAAAACACTGGAAGACACGTCCCCTTCAGCAAGCATGACAGATAAAGCCCCATCTCCAGTTCTTAGCAAAGCCTCAACAACTTCTTGACTGCCTGCTGTTCTTGAGGGATGTAAATTGTCATAACTGAATTACTGGGTTGAGCAAAAAAAGCTTCCTGCTGCTTTTGGCTTTCCTTTTTTTTTATAAAGATTTTATTATTTTCCAATAAAACAAAGAAAAAACATAGCATCAACATAAACATAAACACCATAAAAACACAATATATAACACAATAAAAACAATAACAATATAAACAAACATACAGAAAAAACATATACTAACCTTAACCAACACTTATCTTTGTACTTCTCTTATTACATTCTTCTCTATTCAGGGGACTTCCCCTGTTCCCTCCACTGTCTTCAAAATCATATATACGTTGTAGGTAGCTTTGTATCTTATTCTATTAACATTTGCCATATTTCTTAATATCCTTAACCTTGTTTAATCAAAAATAAATCATAGCTTATACATAAAAATCTTATAATACTTTCTAACAATTGAATCCTTCATTCAAAAAGAAGTTTCTTCTAAACAATTTTAATTAACATAGTCTTGCTAAAGCCATTCTTCTGCTTCCAAACTTTGGCTTTCCAAACTGTGCTATCATGTTTAGGCTTGAGAAAGGGGCTGGTGTGGCAGATATCATAAAAGTTTTTGCTATATGGGGAAAGAGAGTAAGTAAAGAGCATAAACCTACCGTATATCGCGGCGTATAAGGCGACTCGGCGTATAAGACGACCCCCCAACTTTTAATGTGAAAAAACAGAGTTTGGGGTATACTCACCCAGCCCGGGATCCATGGCTGCTGAGGCGGCGGCAGCGGCGGGGAGAGCGTCCCCCGCGCCACACAGGAGATTTCTGTGCTTGCCGCCCAAGCACACAGCGGCCCCCATGGCTGCTGAGGCGGCGGCAGCGACGCCTGGGGCAGCGGGGAGAAGCTCCCCGTCGCCGCAAAGGAGGCCTCCGCGCTTCCCGCTGAAGCGCAGGACGGCCTCCACGGCTGCTGAGGCGTCGGCAGCGACGCCTGGGGCAGCGGGGAGAAGCTCCCCGTCGCCGCAAAGGAGGCCTCCGCGCTTCCTGCTGAAGCGCAGGACGGCCTCCACGGCTGCTGAGGCGTCGGCAGCGACGCCTGGGGCAGCGGGGAGAAGCTCCCCGTCGCCCCAAAGGAGGCCTCTGCGCTTCCTGCTGAAGCGCAGGACGGCCTCCACGGCTGCTGAGGCGTCGGCAGCGACGCCTGGGGCAGCGGGGAGAAGCTCCCCGTCGCCGCAAAGGAGGCCTCTGCGCTTCCTGCTGAAGCGCAGGACGGCCTCCACGGCTGCTGAGGCGTCGGCAGCGACGCCTGGGGCAGCGGGGAGAAGCTCCCCGTCGCCCCAAAGGAGGCCTCCGCGCTTCCTGCTGAAGCGCAGGACGGCCTCCACGGCTGCTGAGGCGTCGGCAGCGACACCTGGGGCAGCGGGGAGAACCTCCCCGTCGCCGCACAGGAAGCCTCCGCGCTTGCCGCCCACGCCCAGCCCGGGCTCCATGGCGGCTGAGGCAGCGGTTGCGGCTGGAGCGCCGGGGAGAGGCTCCATGTAGCCAGTGGCGGGGCGGAACTCCGGGTCATGATGTTGCCGGCGTACAAGACGACCCCCGACTTCAGAGAAGATTTTTCAGGCTTAAAAAGTCGTCTTATACGCCGCCATATACGGTACCTTCATTTTCCAGCCATCCTTAGCCTATTCCCCAGCTGGGTCAGCAGTCATTCCCTCCCAACCCTACAGCTACAGGGGAGGTAACCTTTCACAAAGCTACCCCCCAGTTTCATCACTTGTAGGCATATGCAGTGGCAACCTTGGCCAACTTCATTGCAAGCCTGGGTGAAGCAGCAGGCGTGTGCGCACAAAACCTGAGCCCTGCTGGCAAGGACGCCAGTCACAACCATCTCAGACTTGAGGAGGCTGAAACGAACAGTTCCACTCACAACATGTTGCTACAGCAAACAGTGGAGGTGAAGAGAAACGGGTTGGAACACTTATATTCCAGCCAACTGCTTTAATTACTTCACAAACACTTCTTCCTGAAAGAAGTTACCCAGTAGCTGCAGGCAGTTTTGATAAATCGAGGGAACACAAAGCAGGAACCATGGAAGAGTTGGCAACATGCATCACTTCCTGTCAGTGGTGGCCTATTGGTGATTTCCACTCACCCCAGATGCCTCCCAGTCTCAGCCCTTGTACTCAGTCTTTGATATATCATACTACTATAAAGGAAACATACAGTACAGGAGTACAGAAATTAGATTTCATGAAGCTTGAATGTGCCTGTATGTCAGAGGTAGCCAGGTTGTGGAACTCACAAAATGGGGTCTGCTTGACCAGCAGTGCATATAGCATTCCCTGGATCTACCTGTTAATTTGAGCACATTCATTCAGTCCCTTTAATATTCAGGGAACACTTTCCACTGACTCCCTTACTGAGAGTCCCTTGCACATCTGCCATAGTAACACAGAATTTTGCAGCAAGTTCTTAGACATGCCCTAAGGCAGTGGTATTCAACCTGTGTGCCATGGCACCCTGGGGTGCCTTGAATGATGGTGAGGGGTGTCACAGGCAACCCTGGCCTTGGTCCCTCTTTCCTTCCCTCCCTCCTCTGATGCCATCCTGTGTCTCTGACTCCCAAAGGCTTGCTGTTTGTTGAAGCCCTGGTTACAAGCTCCCCAGGCAAATTGTGTCTCTGGGACTGGTCATGGGGTGCTGGTTGCCAGGAGCTGAGGGGGCCTCATAGTAAGCAAGCAAGTGGGTGAGGGAGCCCAGCCAGCCAGTCCACCAGCCCCTGCTTTTGCGAATGATAAGTGGGAGGCCCGACAGGTAGGTGAAACACTGGTCTTTTTCTGCTTGCTGTGTGCAAGGCCTGCCTGGAAGCCGAGTGCCTGGAGCCAAAGGGGAGACTTTCCACCATGCAGACCTGGTGGCACCTGCTGCTGCTACTGCTGCCTCCCAAGGTGAGTAAAGTGCTGGCCTCACATTCACCTTTGGCCAGTGTCCGTCAGGCTACTAAGGCTGGGGACATCCTCTTCCCAGCCCCCCCCCCGGGGGCGGTGTGAGGAGGCACCACTCTTTGCGGGCTGGGTGAGGGTGGCGACAGCTGCCCAGAGCACTCCCAAGGAGAGGGGAGAGGAGGCTGAGGGAACACTCCACCAGGGAGGATGTTTGAAAAAGGGTGAGAGGCTGCTAGCCCTGCAGGCAAGGGGGGACATAACTGGGTTCCTGAGACCCACAGGGGTGCCGCAGAAAGAAGGTAGTTGGTCAAGGGAGCTGTGGACCCAAAAAGGTTGAAAACCTCTGCCCTAAAGTGTGCACTTTGCTCAAGTAGAGCACTAGCCAGGCCTGTTGTCACACTTGAACCAAGAGAGTCACCCCTAAAACATGCCCAACACCCTCCTGAAACTGTGCAGTGCCATGGGAGATTGGTAACAGTGACCAAAGCATCTATTCAAGGGAGCTATTTGACCATCACTGCTCTTTCTGTTGAAACCCTCTCAAACAGGCTTCTTCTGAGACACCACTAGAGCCCCAAAACATTGTAGGGAAACCACAGCCATAAAGGAATAAATATTTAACAAGGCAAGTGCTTTCCTACCATGAGGCTTTGGGTAACTCTCCATGCTGCAGCCCCTTCTGGTAGGGGGTCTCACATGCCCCACCCACTACCACAATGGCTAAGCATTTTGGTTTTTTTGCCTTCCCAGATACATGCCAGCATGGCAACAGCAACACAATTCCCATGCACTCAAAAACATTTTTCAGACTGATCGCTACCATATACACAGGCACTACTAAAATGCAAACCATAGGAGAAAGCAGGCATAATAATCACTCACAAGCAAAGAACCAAGTAATTCACATTTGCATGCAACACTGTCAGAGTGTTTAGACCCACAGCTTCTCAGCTATTGTCATGACAGCAGAGGATTATTATAGGCTTTCTGTTACCATTCCCAGAAGCTCAGCTTATTGCCAATACACTGAACAAAACTTATGGGAGGGAAGAAAAAATATACATTGGCAAAGAGGCCTTTGTGAAGAATGCCCTTAACACAGGCAGCAAAGGCAAGAACAAAACAGTGACGCAAACAGGGCAGAAAATTAGCCAAGTCCTTTCCTCTGGCAAGAAACTGCCTGGAGCAACCAGAAGGAAGCAGCGAACTCCTTTTAACCCTGTTCGAAGCAGACTCTGCAGGTGGCCAGTCTGTGTGAGGAAATGTCAGCACTCCCCTCCACCATGTTGCAATGGTCAAGCCTTTATGAAAGGGCGTCTGTGCAGTACAGTTAACACAATGCCAGGCCTTGTCAGATGTATCGTGCAAGGCAAGGAAATGTCACGTAAAGATGCAGGGCCTCTTTCAAACTTCTTCCTCCCCACCACTCCAGCCTTCGGCATTCATTCTTGTTCCTCCAACACAATACTCCTCCATCTCCAGCCTCAACTTCAAGGACTGGGAACCTGTGGCCCTTCAGTTGTTGCTGAGATAGCTCAGGGTTTGAGCCCCATTAGATGACCCTCCCTTTCAACTCTACAATTCCATGATTCTATGATCTCCCCATTTCATCAGCCCCGGCCAACCTGGCCCATGGTCAGAGATTATGTGAGTTGTAGTGCAGCAACAAGGCCTCAGGTTCCTCATTCCTGCTCTACTTCATGCTACATTCATATTGTAGACATGCCACAGCTGATCACACAGCCACCCTGTGAAATGCTGCAGCTTCAGACACCTTTGGAGGTAAGCTCTTCACATTCTGCAAGAAAATACGAAGTATCTGCGACCCCTGGAGCCAACTGCTAATTCTAGGAACAAGTAATAATTCTCAAACTGAAGCTTCACAGTTTTCCGATCAAATGCACCTCTTAACAGCACAATTTCCTCAGAACACACAGAGAGGCGTTCTTCTCCATAGAGCTCTTAGCACATTATGGGAGATAAAATAAATGTCAAGTTGCAGCTATTACTTCTCAGGAGCTGCTGCTATATAACCAATCACTGTTGTCATCTTCAGAAGGTCTGTAAGAATAGGAGCATATGGAATTTAAAGATGCTACTCAACACTTCTATTTAGGCTGGCAATTTGAAATTGGGAGTTAATCTACCGTATATACTCGAGTATAAGTCGACCCAAATATAAGCCGAGGCACCTAATTTCCTACAAAAATGTGGGAAAGCTTATTGACTCAAGTATAAGCTGGTTCACCTTTGCCACTGTGGTAGAGGAGGAACGAGCAGCCCAAAGCAGCCCTTTGGGCTGCTCCTTCCTCTTCCTCCTTTGCTGCTGTGGAGCTCACCCCGACGCAGGGTTTCGAACCGCCATTCTTCTGATCAGCAAGCTCTAGGGCTCCGTGGTTTAACTCACAGCGCAATGTTCCCTTGTGTTATAGAGAGAAGGCTGGGATCCTGTCCTGTTTAAGCAGGAGCCAGGGAAAGTGAGCACCTGTGGGGTTTTAATACTTCCTTAACTGATAGGCTTTCTGCCTTCTGGGGTCTAAAGTTTGCATTTATGTGAGCAGTTCAGGAATGGAACAAGCTGCCTGGGGACCGCCGTTCTTATACACTTCTTAAGGAATGGTTGACTTGAGTATAAGCCGAGGGCAGCTTTTAAAGCACAAAAAGTGTGCTGAAAAACTAGGCTTATACTCAAGTATATATGGTATTTGGGAGTTTCTAATTGAGTATCTATGGCCATCTGTACTGTATGCATTTTGATATATTCTTCACCCTTTTTATATTAGAAAAGTTGCACAACCTGAGCTTCCAAGAACAAGTAGGGATATGGATATCAGTAAATGGCCCACCCAGATAAGGCTGTGTACAGGATTCCTATACTGACGTTCAGGGTTCCCTTCTAACTCTATGATTCTATTATTCCTGGAGCAAAGTATGCAACACAGCTAAGTTCACTGGCATTTGCAAGGACACCAACATTTTAAAAAATAGCTACATTAAAAGATTATTCTTGCACACCACAGTATAGAAAGCCTTACTAACAACACATTTGTTCCTTTGCAAACTCTGATGGAAAGTGGGAATACCTGAAGCAGGCTTCTGTTACGATACACTGCGAAAGTCCAGAACTGTATAGATTACAGTAGTTCAGACACTACTTACAGGGCTAAACACACAGAGAAGGCATATTCTAAATGAGCCCCTTGAGAATTCATCATAAAACCTATGAATGCAACCTCAAATCCAGCTTCAAAAGCATATGCTAAGCAGCTGCAAGTAAAATGAAGCCTCAACTTTCCTACAGTGCAAATAAATACATCTTGGGTAGCAAAGAAATACTGTATATTCTAGCGTATAAGACTACTTTTTAATCCAGGAAAATCTTCTCAAAAGTCAGGGGTCGTCTTATACACCAGGTGGAAAATCTGTGGTCAAGTATATCTCAAACTCTATATTTTAACTGGAAAAGTTGGGGGTCGTCTTATACGCCCAGTCGTCTTATACGCCGGAAAATACAGTATTCACGTTAGAATCCCAGAAAAACAAGGCATTCTCATTTTCAATATTCTTGAATCTATTTTGCCACAGGAGTGACTTTCTCTGCAGATGGGTGAACAGGGTTACCAAGAGCGCTGGAATGGAACCATGTTCATGACATGTGTTTTCATTCCCCAGTATACACTGGACAGGACAGAGGAAGACTTCTATGTCCTATTCATCATCACTGCACCCCCTGCCCACATTTCTTGAAGAAATGCTGCTGTGTGAAGTTAGAAAACATTTTTAAAGGGTCTGGAGTCTATTCATTACTTAAGACTAATTGCTTTAATGGAAATACGGCATAATATTGATTCATATAACTTTGTTTTACTCACAACTTCTGGTGAGAATTGAAAATGGATTGGGGGGGAAATATTCTCATCCCCAGTCCACTTCCTGTCCCCCCCCCATCTGTCCTCCCCCCTCCTCCTGTCCCCAGCACAGCAGAGATCAACCTGAAGAGAATATGAGGTGAGAGCTTTACACTCAGCTGAGTGTTTTTTACAGACCTTTCTCTCTCAGCCATATCCTTGCCCAATGTGGAACAGGGACTACACATACCAATATATTGCACTGTAACATAGCCTAATGCATCTACACTTATCTCCCCTGCTTGCTTAAACCAAACACATTTTATACACTATGTTCATACTGCAAAAGCTTTAAACTTTAAAATCAAAACGGTCAGGACAACAAAAAACGCAATCGAGCTTTCCCTCGTTACCCATGACTCTTCATTCCCTGAACTGCAAGTTTCAAATGCAAGCTCCCTGAGCTTGTCTTCTGTGTCCATTAACTGCAGGAAACACCACATGATTACTGACACAACTGTACTGTTAACCTCCCATAATTTGTCACAGCAAGATTTGCAGAAACTCTACAAAAATAATATCACCGACAATTGTGCAAAAAAAAAACATGCTCCATACTTCAGCCATGGAGCTATGCACCCTTTGTGAAAAAAGGAAGAGAAAGAGCCAGATTCCCATTATTCAGCCCTAATAAAGACAAGAGGGGTCACTGGCAGGTGGGGCAGAGGGAGAGGCTGCTCTTAAAGGGGGAAGATAGGTGTGTGGGATGTTGCAGAAGGAATACAAAGGCTGAATGATGTTTTTAAAGGGACAGCAGCACTTTAAACAGCTGTGCAGCAGAAACTGAAGGGGGGAGATATGCTTTAGTTTCCATGCTTTAGAGTAGGATAGCTGCCTCAGGCAGCTAATTTTGGGTGACATGGAGAGGGCAGCAAGTTGTTAATGGTTTTCATGTATTTTTTATGGACAAAGAGCAAGAAAGTAGCTTGTTGGATTTTCTGCTTCATGTGCTAGAAGAAAGTGGCCAGCCTTGACTACCATGCATATTGATTTGGGGTGTAGGATGAGGGTCATTTGCCACCCCTCCTAGGGCAGCAAAGTGTTTTAGGCTAGCTCTAGATAATTGTGTGAGACTATATTGTCTGCATGTCTATATGCAGTACAGTCATACCTCTTGTTGCATATGCTCCGTGTTGCGTACGTTCGGGATACTCACTCCTGCCCCCCGGAATTGTTTTCCAGAGCATGCAGGAGTGCGTGCGAGCACCAGATACGCAGAACGCTTCTGCGCACATGCGCTCAAATCGCGCGACTTCCCGTTTTTCAGGGTTTTTTTACGTGCATTCGACTTACGCACGCCCACGTTACGCACAGCAGGCGGAACGGATCACGTGTGTAACCTGGGGTTCCAATGTAGACCTTAATGGCTCTGGTTCAGGATTTACCACAATTTGGTTTGCAGCACTATAGGAAAATTCAGAAAGAGAAGAGATTGTGTGATGGATATGGGCTAAAGAAGCCACAGATCCAATTCCTGCTAATTCTCATAAGTTAGGAAGAGAAGCATGATTTCATAAAGTGGACATTTATCAAGTTTGTGCTTCTTCTGACTAATTAACTGTCAGGAAAGTTGTATGGCCCTCACCTATTCTGATGTTCTCTCTACCCTCCACCTTTGCAAAGCAAACAGTATACACTTAAATTCTAAGAATTAAGCAAACTGAAATATTTAAGTGCCTTGTCTTGGTTCAGAAGGGTCTCTGCTTCACAATTATTATTGGTTTTCTTATGAATACTGAACAATTAATTAGATTCCATTTAGTTTGTTACTATTCTAAAGGTAAAGGTACCCCCTGACCATTAAGTCCAGTCGCGGACGACTCTGGGGTGGCGCGCTCATCTTGCTTTACTGGCCGAAGGAGCCGGCGTTTGTCCACAGACATCTTCCGGGTCATGTGGCCAGCATGATTAAGCCGCATCTGGTGAACCAGAGCAGTGCATGGAAACACCATTTACCTTCCCGCCGGAGGGGTACCTACCGGTATTTATCTATCTGCACTTGACGTGCTTTTGAACGGCTAGGTGGGCAGGAGCTGGGACTGAACAACAGGAGCACACACCGTCGTGGGGATTCGAACCACTGACCTTCTGATCGGCAAGCCCTAAGCTCTGTGGTTTAGAGCACAGTGCCACCCACGTCCTTGTTACTATTCTAGACCAGATTAAATCAGCAAACCTAAAAGTATATACTTTGTTGTTCAGTCGTTCAATCGTGTCCGACTCTTTGTGATCCCATGGACCAGAGCACGCCAGGCACCCCTATCCTCCACTGCCTCCCGCAGTTTGGCCAAACTCATGCCAGTCGCTTCGAGAACACTGTCCAACCATCTCATCCTCTGTCGTCCCCTTCTCCTTGTGCCCTCCATCTTTCCCAACATCAGGGTCTTTTCCAGGGAGTCTTCTCTTCTCATGAGGTGGCCAAAGTACTGGAGTCTCAACTTCAGGATCTGCTCTTCCAGTGAGCAAAGTATATACTAGAAGGTCCAATTGAATTCACATTGGGGTTACTTATGGGCAAACTCGTTTAGATATTATAAACCTGCAGCACAATCCTATCCATTCTAACAGTGTAATCCTAACCAAATCTATTCAGAAGTAAAACTCACTGAGTTCAGTGGGACTTACTCCCAAGTAAGTGGAGTTAGGATTGCAGCTTAACCTGGGAATAAATCCCATTGAATTTAATGAGGCTTACCTCTCAGTAGACATGCTATGGATTCTGCTGTAGTAAGGAATTAAGTTACAATGAACTTGCTGGGATCTACTTATTGAACCCCCAGGTCTTACCAACACTCTTACCCAGGGGTCAGCAACCTTTTTCAGCCATAGGCCGGTCCACTGTCCCTCAGACCATGTGGTTGGCCGGACTATATTTTGAAGAAAAAAAGAATGAATTCCTATGCCCCACAAATAACCCAGAGATGCATTTTAAATAAAAGGACACATTCTACTCATGTAAAAACACGCTGATTCCCGGACTGTCCATGGGCCAGATTGAGAAGGTGATTTGGCCGCATGCGGCCGACAGACCTTAAGTTGCCTACCCCTGCCCTAACCGCTACACTCAAGTGGTTCTCTTTGTGACCAAACACACAACAGCTCAATAAATAGAGACTGGTTGACAAGAACCAACATGAATTACCACCTCGCTGCATCCTCCAACTTCCTGTGGCCTCTAATGGGCTGCTGGCAGCCTTCATGGGATATCAGAAAAACTCAAGCTGTCCTTTGCAAGTACAGTCATACCTCGTGTTGCGTTTGCTGCGGGTTGCGAACGGTGCGGGTTACAACGCATGCGCAGAAGCACGAGATCGTGCTTTTGCACATGTGCAAAAGCTCCGCTTGGGTTGGGGACTTTTCAGGGTACGAACGGCACCCCGGAACGGATTGTGTCCGCAACCCGAGGTACCACTGTACAGTATTCCTTCGGTGTTTAGATTCTGGGTGGTAGAACATAGTGTGGTTGCTGTTGTTTTCAATTACTGCACACCATTATTATTATTTTAATACGTATTTTAGCAGAGGGGAGAGAGACTTTCCTGAGCAATGGTGTACTTGGGAAATGAATGCAGAGCAATCCTACAAGTGTAGTTGGAATCCATCTGTATCAAAAGAAAATTGAGTGTGTCTCCTCTGTGGAGCACAAGACTGAGCAGGGTGTATGGAGGTCCTGGGCTACTGAAAGCTAATTTCAACCAGGGTCCTACTGTCTGACTAAAAAAAAAAGAGAGTAACACACCCCCAGTGCATGCAAAGTGACACCTCCTCCCTCCTGCATAGTCTCAGTTCCTATTTCGCTGAGATTAAGGGCAGGTGGCAATAATGGAGAGAGGGAAAGTGCCCAATTCTTGTTTAACTACTAGTTAAGCCCAGAAGGGCAGCTGGTCTCTCCAAAACAGCCATCCTAAACACCTGATGTCCTTAGAAAATAATTACAGATTTCTGCCAAAGCTCCAGTGCATCTGCATCTGGCGGTCCTGCCCTGTGCCTTAAAACAGCAGTTGCCAACCTAACGCCCTCCAGATGTTTTGGGCTACAATTCACTCTGGATGCACTTAAGAGTACTGTACTTGGGTAACATTTTCTTTTTGTCACTGGGAGTTGGAGATACAGTTTCTTGCAAAGAGTGCACTTGATCTTAGGTACGCCTCTGATGAAGATCAAAGGGGAAGGATCCAATTCCAAGCTATCTCCTCCCCCCCCCAAAAAAAAACCCAACCCCCCCCATTCAGCCTATGCAAATAGAGTTAACACTCTAAGATTCAGCCCCTCGCTATATTATTTTTAAAATGCACTTCTTGTATGGTGTTGCTCCCTCCCCCCAACAACAGCACCACCTTGGTTTTGGGGGGAAGAGACCCCCCCCCCATTGAGCCAGTGTATGGGGGGGTAGGGGCCCCTCCCCTCCGGACGGAGAGAGGGAGATGGATCGACCGCGCAGCCAATCGTGTCGCCCTCCTTCCCTCCCCGCTCCCCGGAGAGCGCACAGGCAATCAGCGCCGCCGTCCCTTCCACGCTGCCTCCCTGCTCCAGCCAATGGTGGAGAGGGACACAAAGCCGCCGCCGCCGCCACGGTCGCGGCCCTCCCCCTCCGCTTTCACCTCACAGAGAAGCAGCGTCGAGCTCCCCCCCCCCCGCCGTCTCCTCACCCGCGGCTGCCGCCACCTGCTGCCGCCAAGTCAATAAAGGCCCCAGAGTCGCGAGGAAGGGGGGCGGCGGTTTGGCGTGGGGACGGAGGGGGAGAGCGACCGGGGCCCGATCCGCTGCACCTGATCCGCTTCCTCCTTCCCCCTCGGCGGCTGCGGGAGCTTTTCGAAAGTCCTCCCGAGTCCGGAATCGAGAGCCACGCCCCCTCCGTGCCTGAAGCCACGCCCTCCTGCGTCACCAAGATGGCGGCGCTGCGCCTGCGCGACGCGGGCAGGGAGGGAAGCGTTAGTGAGGATTTAGAGGGAGAGCAGTGGGCTGCGAGTTCGAATCTCGACGCCGCCATTAAGACGTCGATGCTCGACAATTTATTGTAAAAGTAATGTATCAGGTCCAGTTTGAGACAGGCAAACTCATCTCCACACCAACACAAATAAGCTTTTCTCTTTTCTGGTCTTTCATATTAACATCTACATGAAACTGCTTTGTTGTTGTTCAGTCGTTCAGTCGTGTCCGACTCTTCGTGACCCCATGGACCAGAGCACGCCAGGCACGCCTATCCTTCACTGCCTCCCGCAGTTTGGCCAAACTCATGTTAGTAGCTTCAAGAACACTGTCCAACCATCTCATCCTCTGTCGTCCCCTTCTCCTTGTGCCCTCCATCTTTCCCAACATCAGGGTCTTTTCCAAGGAGTCTTCTCTTCTCATGAGGTGGCCAAAGTACTGGAGCCTCAACTTCAGGATATGTCCTTCTAGTGAGCACTCAGGGCCGATTTCCTTGAGAATGGATAGGTTTGATCTTCTTGCAGTCCATGGGACTCTCAAGAGTCTCCTCCAGCATCCTTAATTGTGGTAATCTTTGTACGAAATGTTCCTTTCATATCTCCAATTTTCTTGAACAGATCTCTGGTTTTTCCCATTCTGTTATTTTCCTCTATTTCTTTGCATTGCTCGTTTAGAAAGGCCCTCTTGTCTCTCCTTGCTATTCTTTGGAAATCTGCATTCAATTTCCTGTATCTTTCACGATCTCCCTCGCATTTTGCTTGCCTTCTCTCCCCCGCTATTTTTAAGGCCTCATTGGACAGCCACTTTGCTTTCTTGCATTTCTTTTTCATTGGGATGGTTTTCGTTGCTGCCTCCTGTATAATGTTACGAGCCTCCATCCACAGTTCTTCAGGCACTCTATCCACCAAATCTAACTGCTACCGGTACATGAAATGGGGTTATCTGGAGGTTCGGAGTGAGTTGTCAGCAGTATGCTGATGACACTCAGCTCTATTTCTCCTTCTGGTGAGGCAGTGGAAGTGCTGGACCAAGGTGCCTGGATGAGAGCCAACAGACTGAAGCTACCGGTAATTATCCGGGTTGGAGGTGACGACGCTCCTGCAGGTATACTGGGCTGACGCCGTTGAGGGCTTTGAAGGTCAGCACCAACACTTCGAATTGTGCTCAGAAACATACTGGGATAAGACTGAGGCACTGTTAGTGGGTGGTTCCCTGGACCACATGGCTGGGAAGTCGCCTGCTTACACTTCCTCTGGAGGAGCAGGTTCGTAGCTTGGGGGTACTCCTGGATCCTTTGCTGTTACTTGAGGTTCAGGTGGCCTCAGTGGCATTAGCTTCAGCTGGTGGTCCAGCTACGCCCCTATGTGGACAGGGATAGCCTAACTACTGTTGTCTATGCTCTGGTAACCTCAAGGTTAGATTACTGCAATCAGGGGCGTAGCAAGGGGGGCGGGGGTGTTTCGCCCCGGGTTCCATAATGGAGGGGGTGACAAATTATCAAGGAACAATTTGGGGGGGGGGATTTAATTTTTTAAAAAAAAATTAATGCCTGCTCCGAAGGTCTTATCTTACTATACTAGGGATTATTTAGCTATATATGAAATTTCATGCATATCAGTTAATATCTTGATCCTCCTCCACCAAAATAGCTGTTCACTTGGCTGTTTTCCTATGTCATGAAGGCTGAAATTTCAGTTCAGAGAACACTTACTGTTCCCAAACCTAACCCTATGGAAAGCCATCTAATTAGACTTTAGTTTGATTTTGAGATGTTTTTAGGAGGTAATTTAATTATTGTTTGATTTTATACCAATGTTATGTATCTGGTGTTAGCCACCCTGAGCCCGACTTTGGCCGGGGAGGGTGGGCTATAAATAAAACTTTTTGTTATTATTACTTGTTATTATTCCTTTGTAAGAAAATATGAAATAACATAAAACCATTTTTGCGGGGGGGGGAATCAATGGGGGGGTTGACAAGAAATTTTCTGCACCAGGTACCACCTGACCTTCCCATGCCTGGGGGGGGGGGGTTTGACAAAAATTTTTTTGCCCCCGGGTACCAATTTACCTTGCTACGCCCCTGACTGCAATGTTATATGTAGGGCTGCCTCTGAAGTCGGGTCAGAAACTTCAGCTGGTGCAGAATTCAGTGGCCAGGTTGCTCACTGGAGTGAGACAGTTTGAGCATATTACACTGATCCTGGTCCGACTGCACTAGCTGCCAATTAGTTTCCAGGCCCAATTCAAAGTGCTGGTTTTGACCTATAAAACCTTAAATTGCTCGGGACCGCAATACCCAGACCCTGAGATAAATCTTTTTTGTGTGGCTCTTCCTCAAGAGGTCCGGAGGGTAGCAACACGAGAACGGGCCTTCTCTGCAATGGCTCCCCCTGTGACTCTCCCCAGAGAAGTTCTCCGGGCGCCTTCATTATACACCTTTAAGCAATGATTCTTCAACATCAACTTCCTTGGACTGGTCATGTTGTGCAGATGCCTGATTGTTGTCTTCCAAAGCAACTACTCTATTCTGAACTTTAAAATGGAAAGCATAATGCTGGTGGTCAAAAAAGAGGTTTAAAGTATAAACACCCACAACTGGGAAACACTGGCCTGCAAGCGCTCCAGTTGGAGAACAGCCTTTAACAAAGGGCTTTGAAGACACTCAAACTCAATACAAAAGGGTGAAACATGCTAAGAAGAAGGCACGCTTTGCAAACCCTCACCATGATCAACTCCTGCCCAGAAACCTATGTCCCCACTGTGGAAGGACGTGTGATTCCAGAATTGGCCTCCACACTCACTTATGGACTCCCTGTTAAGACCATGTTTGTGGAAGACAATCTTACATGGCTACGAGGGATCAGGGATCGCCAAAGAAGAGGAAGAAGAAGACACTTTTAGGTACCAGGCAAAAACGTTTCTTTTTAAGCAGGCCTTTGACTGATTTTATTGACATCCTATGCCCTTTTAAATTGTGGGGTTTTTTGGGTTGTTGTTTTTATTTTGATTTGATTATATATTTTGTTGTTTTATATTTTGGTTTTGTTCTGTGAACTGCCCTGAGACCTCTGGGTATAGGGCAGTATATAAATTAAAATAAAATTATATTTGTGAGAGTTGGAAATCCCCATTCACAGTAATGTCATGTAGAATGACAAAGCTCTTGAAGAGACGCATGGACACTGTTTCTAGTTGTATATAAAAAAATTATTATTTTGATGAACACTGAAATGTTTATATGTTTCTTGAATTGCCCTTGTATCCTCCTTCTGCCACGCCCTCTGAGACCCACTGGTGGAAAAGGTAGCCCGCCATAGAAAGGCAACATTTATATCCACTGCTCTGCCCACTTTGTCTCAGGTTCTGCCCATCGCTTTCCTATGGGCCCCCTGGCACCTTTATAGACAGATTTGTGGCAGTACTTTTTCAATGGGATGAAAGGGTCCCAGAACAGGCAAACCTAGAAATGCAGAACATCCACATGTTGTCTTTACATACAACTCCAGGTTGTTATGAAAGGCTTTTAGTTCTTGCTTAAGGAGTAACATGACTCTTCAAGTGGGTGGGTGGGGGGATCATTGAGCTCTCTGAACTGTGCTGTTTCAGAACCAGTTTTCTGGCCTTCAGAGGGAACTCAATACACCCACCTATAACAAACTCCAACATTTCTCTGATGAAAATTGGGATGCCCTATTCCATAATTTTTTAATTATTATTTATACCCTGCCAATATAACTGGATTGCCCCAGCCACTCTGGGGGGCTTCCAAAAGATATAAAAACATAATAAAATATGAATCAATAAAAACCTTCCCTATACAGGTCTGCTTTTAGAGGTCTTCTAAGGTTGCATGGGACCCAGGTGGCACTGTGGGTTAAACCACAGAGCCTAGGGCAGGGGTCTGCAACCTTTAAGACCAAAAGAGCCACTTGGACCAGTTTCCGAAGGGGAAAAAAAAAACTGGGAGCCGCAAAACCATTGCGACATTTAAAACAAATATAACACTGCATTTTATTTTTAAAAATCCTATTTAAATTTTAAAAAATCCGATTTAAATAAAAAAAATCCGATTTAAATAAAAAAAATCATTCATTTTTATCCACCCTGGGGACCACTACCAGGTCACAGCCTGATCCAAGGTGGGTTGCAACAGCATACAAATATTTGATTTGTTGTTTTTTTAAAAAAAAAAAATGAGTCCTCAACTGCACACTTGTGTTAAATGTTTGTCCCATGTCTTATTGAAGACTGCTGGCTTTTACAATAATCTTAGTGTCTTTTACCCTTAATATTCCAGACCAGAGGCTATGTTCACCTCTCCCAACCTCCTCTCTTGCTAAATAAAGCACAGAATTGCACCAGAGAAGCCTGTGATGTTTGTGCTGACTTGCATACAGGTGGCTGTAGTAGTTCGTAGTGTTCAAACCTTTTTAGGGGAGTTCCCTGCCCCCTTAATGACAATGGCGATAGATTTTGCACATGAACACAGATCCAAGTTAGGACTCCTCTCTTCCACGCCAACAGGTGCTTTGTCAAGGCTCCCCTAACACACACTCAGGACAGAGGAAAAACTGCAAAACGTCCTGGCCTTGCTCCGGGGCGGAGAGAGACGCGCGCCCGCGAGAGCGCGGTCTGAGGCTGCGAGCGGAACCAGGAGTGAAGGAGGCAGCGGCAGGGAAACAGGCGCCGCTTCCTCAACCATTTTTAAAAAGAGGGCTTCCCCCCTCGCCCGCCACCCGCCGCCCCTGGCCCAGCCCGCAGCTGCCTACCTCGTCGTCGCCTCGACTCAGCAGCCAGCAGCCTTCCGAGAGGAACCGCGGCCAGCCCTCCCCGCGGTCCCACGACCCAGTCAAGGAGCCTGGCCTCCAGTGCCCGTGCGGGGATGCGTCTGAAGGCCCCCTTCCTGCCCGCATCCCGTCCCGCCTCCCAGCTGCCTCTGGATGCCGCGGGGTCCCACATACCCGCCGACCCTGGAGCTCCCCTGTCCACCCCAAGGCCGCCTCCCATGCTAGGAAGACTCCCGGAGCTGGGCAGGGTTGATCCCGCCAGGCAGGCTCGGGGGGCGGCCTCTCCCATGGGCGCCTGCTTCGGAGGCGGAGGTGGAGTCTTCAAAGTTCCCCCTCCCGCTCGCCCAGCTCCATCTCTTCCCGAAGGAACGTGCGCACCTCAGGCGTGCTCCCCGCCAGAGCCCTCGGCTGAGCTGCGCCACCTCTACTGCGTCCCCACCGCCTCCGAGCCCCGCTGCCCCGCTGTTCAAGGCCAGGTGATCCTGGGTACGCCCCTGAGCAGCGCCCTCAGCCTCCGGAGGGCGGGCCGCCGGCCAGCTGGAGGGCGGTCACTGCCAGCTGGAGAAGTGGGCGGGCGTATCCGCCCCGGAGTCCCGGAGCCGCGGCAGCCGTGTAAAAGAGCCGCATGCGGCTCCGGAGCCGCAGGTTGCTGACCCCCGGCCTAGGGCTTGCTGATCAGAAGGTCGGCGGTTCAAATCCCTGCGATGGGGTGAGCTTCCATTGATCGGTCCCAGCTCCTGCCAACCTAGCAGTTTGAAAGCACGTCAAAGTGCAAGTAGATAATAGGTACCGCTCCGGCAGGAAGGTAAACGGCGTTTCCGTGCACTGCTCTGGTTCGCCAGAAGCGGCTTAGTCATGCTGGCCACATGACCCAGAAGCTGTACGCCGAGTAAAGTGAGATGAGCGCTGCAACCCCAGAGTCGGACCCAACTGGACCTGATGGTCAGGGGTCCTTTACCTTTAAGGTTGCATGAGGGACGTGGGTGGCGCTGTGGTCTAAACCACTGAGCCTCTTTGGCTTGCCAATCAGAAGGTTGGCGGTTCGAATCCCTGCGACGGGGTGAGCTCCCCTTCTGTCCCAGCTCCTGCCCACCTAGCAGTTCATAAGCATGTCAAAGTGCAAGTAGATAAGTAGGTACCGCTACAGTGGGAAAGTAAACGGCATTTCCGTGCACTGCTCTTGTGTATAAATTCATCTGCTCCAACTGATGCTCTTTCATTTTCAACGAGTCTACCTTCCACATTCTTAAATGAACACACAACAGAACCAATAAAGTTGTTTCAGAGATAAGGTTTATATAAATAAACTTGCTCTGCCAGAATGTTATACAGCCTAGATGAAACAGAGGAAGGATGGTCAGGGTGGGGGTAGTTTGACCTCTCTGTTGTTGTTTTTTAATATAAATTTTATTAATAATTTCCCAATACATATTTTTACACTCAGTCAGTACAACAAAACAATAATCAATGACATCCCTTCCCCCCCCCACCAAGGTTCTTTTTGATTATCCAATACTACTGCATATTTTATTTAATTCAGATCCCCCCGCCTTCTCATTATTTCTTCATATAAACTGCTGTATCTATTCCAGTCCTGTTAAAAGTTTAGTTAATTTACCATGATTCTTTAGATATTTTACAAACATTTTCCACTCTTCCTTAAGATCTCCTTGATCTTCTTCTCTTACTACATTAGTTAAATTTACTAACTCTACCTATTCTGTCAATTTCATGATCTGCCATTCCTCCTTTGTTAGTATTTTTCTCTCTTTCCATTTCTCAGCATCATAGCTGTCAACCCTCCTTGCTGTTCCCCACTAAAAAAGGGAAAGGTTGACAGCTACCTGTATGCTCGGCGTATACCATCCGGGCTTCTGTAATTGCATAAAGGAATAAAATCCTTTGATCAGTGGGGACAGCTTGCCCTAAAATACCTAAGAGAAAGGTTTCTGGTCTTTTTATAAAAATCTTTCTAAACATTTTTTTTTCATTTCATAGAATCCTAGAGTTGGAAGAGACCACGAGGGCCATCCAGTCCAACCCCCTGCCAAGCAGGAAACACCATCAAAGCATTCCTGACTGATGGCTGTCAAGCCTCCGCTTCAAGACCTCCAAAGAAGGAGACTCCACCACACTCCTTGGCAGCAAATCCCACTGTCAAACAGCTCTTACTGTCAGGAAGTTCTTCCTAATGTTTAGGTGGAATCTTCTTTCTTGTAGTTTGAATCCATTGCTCCATGTACGCTTCTCTGGAGCAGCAGAAAACAACTTTTCTCCCTCCTCAATATAACATCCTTTGATATATTTGAACATGGATATCATATCACCCCTTAACCTTCTCTTCTCCAGGCTAAACATACCCAGCTCCCTAAGCCGTTCCTCATAAGGCATTGTTTCCAGGCCTTTGACCATTTTGGTTGCCCTCCTCTGGACATGTTCCAGCTTGTCAGTATCCTTCTTGAACTGTGGTGCCCAGAACTGGACACAGTATTCCAGGTGAGGTCTGACCAGAGCAGAATATAGTGGTACTATTACTTCCCTTGATCTAGATGCTATACTCCTATTGATGCAGCCCAGAATTGCATTGGCTTTTTTAGCTGCTGCATCACACTGTTGACTCATGTCAAGTTTATGGTCTACCAAGACTCCTAGATCCTGTACTGCTCTCAAGCCAGGTGTCACCCATCCTGTATTTGTGCCTTTCATTTTTTTGCCCAAGTGTAGTACTTTACATTTCTCCCTGTTAAAATTCATCTTGTTTGCTTTGGCCTAGTTCTCTAATCTGTTAAGGTCATTTTGAAGTGTGATCCTGTCCTCTGGGGTATTAGCCACCCCTCCCAATTTGGTGTCTTGCTGTGGCAGAGAAGCTGCTGCTCGCCCGTCCCGCCGTTCGCCCCCCACCAAAGTCTGCTTTAGCGGGAGCCGGGGGTGGTGTAGGGGGCAAGCAGCACCTCTCCGCTACAGCGGAGAAGCTGCTGCTACCCCCCCCCCCCGCCCAAGCCTGGCCAGCGCCCCCTCCATTTTGGCGCCCTAGGCAATTGCCTAGTTCACCTTAATGGACGCGCCGGCCCTGCTCAAACAAACAACAATGGGCACAGGAGGAGGTGCTGCTAAAAAGATACATTAAAAAGCAAAACTTTTGAGGCCATTTATTGTAATAATTTTCACAGCTTGCCAGACGGAAGTGAACTAAAGAGTGTCACAATAGGAAGAGGGGGTTAGGATTAAATGCTGAAGTCTAAAGCCTGGGGATAAGAGAGAGAGAGAGAGCGCTCTGTGGGGAGAATCCATCGGGTGGAGGGCTGAAGAAGGAAGGAAGAGCTTGCAGGAAAAGCCTGGCAGATATCTTCCCTCACCTTAATGGGGCAACAGCAAGGATCACCAACCTTTTTTACTCTCTGAGCCATAAAGAGCCCTATCCAGTCTTGAATGTTAGATGACTTCAAGGCAAACCTGTCCTGCACGTACATGCCCAGCATTTTGTACTATTGTGAGGGAGGGGGGTTTACTTGTGTAGCCCCAACTCAAGCCCCTGCCTTGCCAAAACGTCAGCCGGGGAGGGAGGGGACGGGGGAGCCACTTTGCTGGGAGGGAAGGAGCGCTGCTGGGGAGCCCCTGGGAGGCCTGTGCCGTGGTGCAACGCGCCACTGTTGTAAGAATTTTATAAGAGTTATAAGAGGTGGAATCCTGGACCTCGGTAGGACTTTTTTGAAACCCCTGCCTGCGCAGAAAAGACAGAGACCAGACCATAGTTCTAATGGAAAGCAAGGCAGCTAGTAAGCCTGATCTTTATTAACAAATACCGTTGCAACAGGGTCCTCACTCACAACATACTGGATGGAGGAAGAACCCAGAAGAAAGGTCTACCTGACCCAGGGGTGGAGTAAGGGGGCGGGGCGGTCAGCTCCAGGTACCGCCCTGGGGGGTGACACTCTGGGGGTGGGCCACACCCCCGCGATCGACACCAGCGGCGCGGCAACTTTTAAAAGGCTGCAACGCGCGAACAGCAGCACAGCGTCACGATGCCTGCGCAGCCTCCTGGGTGGACTGCGCATGTGTGGACATGCGCAGTCCACCCAAAATGGCGGACACGGTCAGCCGACGCCCCTTCCGACCAGCGCTGTGCCGCGTTTTAAGGCTGCAGCGGGTGAATAGCAAATTGCCCCGGGCGGCAAAGCAGCTTGCTACGCCGCTGGCCTGACCTTATATAGACAATTTAAAATTCCCCCGCTGCCTTCAAGACCACCCGCAGAAACACCATGGACACATCATGAAAGGGGAGGTCTGGTGGCAGTGATCTGAGCATCCTGGACCCTGCCCCCTGCCTCCTCTTGCCCTCCACAAAACCCATCAAGTGAAACAAAGGAGATATTTACATTTCCCTGCTTCCCAGCCAATATAATCACACCCTTTTGTCTGGCACTGGTATCAGGATGCCAAGGATTTTCACTTTAATTCCTGAGATAATGGGAAGGTTCCCCCAACCCCTCCTTCCTTGAAGAGAAGCAGTTTGTCAGTTTGGGAGTGAAAAATGGCTCTCAGGGCTGTTTCTCCTGTGTATACGTGTCTGCTTGGTACAGTTATAACAAGCATGTGTGTGTGTGTGTGTGGCCTTAATATTCTTACAACACCAGTAAGCCCAAAGGGAAAGATGGCTTTGCTCTTCCTCTCCCTCTGCTATATTGAGTCAGCATTTCGGGAAAAACCACAGTTCAGTTGCAGAGCATCTGCTTGGGATTCAGGTGGCCCCAGGTTCAGTCTTCAAGGGTATCTCCAGCTGGGGCTGGGAGGAGAGATCTGCTGCTTGAAACCAAACCCATTGCTGCCAGTCAGTGTAGACAATACAGTGGTACCTCAGGTTAAGAACTTTTTTTTAATAAATCATTTTTATTAAATTTTCCAAATTAACAATCCAATTAAAACCACATCAAATATTCCAAATCATACATATACATATCAAATAATCCAAATATTCTGTCAAATTATAATTAACTTTTTTTTCGGGACTTCCCATGCTTCAAGGTTTGCAGGGCTGGTCTCATCTCAATTTTACTGCATTTTATATTTATTTCCAATAATTCCTTTAGCTCTTTTCTGTTATTATCCTTCATTCTTTCACAGCCTCTGAATTATTCCCACAGGCGAGTAGAAACAGATGGTGTATTTCTGTGTGGATTTTATGTCAATATGATTCTTCCATAAGTTCACAGTATCTCATCACACGCCGATATTCCTGCCGAATCAGTCAAAAATCTTTTTATAGTTGTTGGCAGTCCGATAATATCAAATCTAAGCGTCAAATCTAATTTCCCCAAACCAGTTGCACCAAACATCAGACAGCCTTTCCAGGGGAAGATTTACCAAATCACATAGAAAATGAAATAATCACATATTAGATGCTCCCTCCCCCTATGGCTTTTATCATTCTGCAGTTCGGGTTTTTCCAATATGGCGGATTTCCAAAAGATATGACGCAGTTCAAATAGATATTCCGGGAAGCCACCCAAGAATTTTAACAAGATTTTCAGCTATTAATGAGATTCTGCTTCTGTCCGACATCTACAAACCAAAGAATCTTTTATCCTCTTCTAAGCCGTTCAAAGATCAAAACCTTAATTGTATAATATTTTAATTTCCACACAGTTTATATTTCTATTCTCGCTTGCTGTAAATAAACGATTCTTCTGGGGGGTTTGCCAAGTAATTAACGAAACAGAGTACAATAATAATGAAGAAAGCTTACCCCCCCCTTTCAAATCCGTTCCAGCACATTAATCCGATATTTCCCTTCTTCCAATAAATCCATTTTTAGCATCTCAGTGGCTGAGTATTTAGCAGATTAATTTCTCCCTCCTTGCTTGAAGCATGTCCAAAACTTAAATCCAAATTTTCATCTTAAGTAATGGAACTTGAGCGCTCGTGGAGACAACATCCAGGAGAGCCGGACTCCCTTGGGGGCTTCACATCCAGTGCCCCCAGCCCCTCCTTCCTTCTGAGAGCCGGGTTGTTGGGCAAATGCAGATGAGGCAGTGTCTTCCCATACCCCTGGGAAGATTTTGGGAGGCTGATTACTCCCATCTCAGCCTCTAATTACCCCGTGGGAACCGGAGTGGTGGAATTTTTCAGCCATCTTCCATGGCGGCTTAAGTGGAAGACCTCAGGTTAAGAACTTAATTCGTTCTGGAGGTCCACTGTTAGCTTGAAACTGTTCTTAACCTGAGGTACCACTTTGGCTAATGGGGCCTCCCGCTGCCGCCGTGCCGCCACTGCACAATTTCTGTTCTTATCCTGAAGCAAAGTTCTTAACCCAAGGTACAATTTCTGGGTTAGTGGAGTCTGTATGTAACCTGAAGTGTCTGTAACCCAAGGTACCACTGTACAGTACTGAGCTTCATGGACCAAAGTCCAGACCCAGTATAAGCCTAAGGCAGCTTCTTATGAGCAATCCACAGCAATCCTTCCTGGTCAGTCATTGCCACATATGTCATAAATGCATGTGTGAAATTAAGATTTATTTTTTTACCCAACCTGTATAACATCACACTTGTTTACAATGAAGTGCACTTGTCATTTTACTGCCCACCCACTCAATTAGGAGGGGTCCTTTGGGAGTGCTTCGCACCCCTTCTTTGTTTCAGCAACCCTGTAATATTGTTTCATGCACACCCCATTCTTCAAGCAGTGAGATTCCAGGGGTCCAAGCACCTACCCAGGCGCTTGTTTCATTTTGGAAATGAGGCACAGCAGAGACTCTGGTCTTTTAATGATATATATGGATTATTTACACATATATACAACCTGAGCCTATGATGAAAGGGCTCACATCACTGACACCCCAAAAGGGGCTTACTTCTTCCATAGCCACAGAGATACGGAGCAGTATTTAAATTCAATAAAACAGATAAATAAATAAAGACCTGAAGCAAGGAAGACAAAGCTTCTCTGCTCAACGGTTTCTCCTCAAATTGTTTTACAAGCATGTGGATATTAGGTACTAGGAGGAATGCCGACTAAATTACTGATGAATTTTCACAATAACTTTTTTTAAAGGCAAACTGTTTCAACATGGAAAGAGATAAGTAAGCAGACAGTACCCCCTAGTGGGACATTGAGCGAGTGGCAAGACAAAGTGGTTGCAAAGTTCCCTTTCCACCTTAATCAAGAGCAAGTGGGGAAGGGAGAAAAGAGACATCCCAGAGTAATCAGCCTGAAATGAAGCTATTCTTTCCAAGCAGCTTCTCTCTCCCTGCCTTCCTTTCTGCTGTAAGAATGGAATCTCTGTGGCTGCTCCAGGCAGAGAGCAAGGAGAAGCACCCAGCTTGTTTCTGAAAGCGGAATTTTCCATGGCACCATTAGAAATAGGCACATCCCACAATTTCTGGACCCTTGGAGGTTATGTTACATCAGCAGTCCTGCCTCTATCCTGCAGCCCTCCTTGCCATGGAAAGGTAGATGAAATCAACAATCCACAGAAATAAGAATTCCCCCCCGGATGAATCCATCCCCACCCCACCCCAAAGATCTTGTACAAAGGTCACAAAATGCTAATGTTTCTGCTAATGCACACTACTGCTGTTGTATGTGGAAAGGAGTTTCACAGTGGGTTGCAAAGGAGCCACCTGGCATGACTGGCTGCTCTGTTCTGGCACAAGGTCTGTGCTGCTGCTGCTGCTGCTAGCATGGAAAAGGCACAGTCTCTCTGGGGGTAAAGGTAAAGGGACCCCTGACCATTAGGTCCAGTCATGTCCGACTCTGGGGTTGTGGTGTTCATCTCACTCTATAGGCCGAGGGAGCCGGCGTACAGCTTCCGGGTCATGTGGCCAGCATGACAAAGCCGCTTCTGGCGAACCAGAGCAGCGCTTGGAAACGCCGTTTACCTTCCCGCCACAGCGGTACCTATTTATCTACTTGCACTTTGACGTGCTTTTGAACTGCTAGTTGCAGAGTTAAACGTTCCTTATTTAAACCTGCACAGCAGCAAACGGCTGTTGACTCATTTGAGTCTTTTGTCCTTTTCTTGATTGTCAATCCCTTTATCCCCCTCAAAATAAAGATACACATGAATCTGATTAATAACCAAAGTAAAGTAATTTACTGACAGATTCATTCATGTACATATTTAGGTTACAAAACTGGAGATAAAAACTATACAAACTATATTCGTGAGTCTCTTAACACTTCTTTAAGCAGCAGCAGCTGAACCGAACAACAGAATAAAACTAACTGACACAAAGTGGCAGTTGGTCCTCCCTTAGAATGTTGGGCTTGACTGACATCATCCCACAAACCCCTTCTCAGGCAATACAACATTAATAAATTAAACAACTTTACTCTATTACACAAAGTCCCAGTTTTCCTCGTAAACTCTGGAAACTTTCCTTTGTCAGGGGTTTTGTTAGGATATCTGCCATCATCTCTTTGGTGCTGCAATAACATAGATCCACAAGACCACTTTGAATCATGTCACATATAGGACTCTTTCCACTGTGGTATGTAAAATTTGATTTTCTATATTAAATTTCAAATTCACAGAACCGGCTCCTTTTGCTTTAACAATATTTCTATCTGCGATTTCAATTTCTGATTCTACTGTTTCATTAATCTCATTAAAATATTCTTTTCTAAAAGAATAATGCAAATTTGCTCCACTGTCTAGGATCCACTTATTACTATTATTTTTACAATTCCTGACAGTTAAATTCTTGTAGTAGCCAGTTGCATTCAGGTTTCCCTTTCATTTTCGCATTTTGGCTGAAAATGGAATGGTTTGTTTGTTTTGAGTAATCTACAGTTCTTAGCAATATGGTCTTGCTTCTTGCAATTAAAGCAAACTACACTTTTCTGTGTGTCTTTGGGCCTTGCAAACTGTCTAGATGCATAATTGCTGTCTTTACTCTTAATATTTCTTTCCTGTCTTAAATAAGCAGTCAGATCTCTTAAAGTTAGACCTTCGTTGTGGTCCATTATACTCACAAATGCATCAAATCTTTGTCCTAGAGATGATAACAGAAATGATGTCTTCATTTCCTCATCAAATGGTTTTGAGGTAAGCTGAATCTTTTGAATAATTTCTGTAAACTGGCTCATATGCTTTGTGAATTTATCTTTAGAATTCACTCTCAGTCTGGTTAACTCACGTATTAACACCCTGTAGGAGCTCTTATTGTGTCTCCAAACATGCGCTGAATATCAGTTAATATTTGAGATGCAGTTTCTTCAGAATTTATCATTGAGAGGTGTTTATCGTGAAGTCCATTCAAAATGATGAATCTAGCTTTACTATTCTTTTCTTCCCAAACTCTTATCTTGGGTAAATCACCCTCATTGGTGCTTGTGGGTTGGGTTTTTTTTTTTAATAGCATTGAGTACGCCTTTCACATCTAGAAGTGCTTTTAAGCATTGCTTCCAGTGCCAAAATTATTTTCATTTAGACCAGGTAAGCTTCGTCCTAGACTACTTTCAAATCTCCACTAGCCTTTTTTTATAATCTCCACTGCCTTAGGTTACTGTCACCTCTGAGGGAAGGGAGGGGTTACTTAATCCCCACTAGACAACCGGAAACTAAAAAAAATTAGACAATTATGGGCCAACCATAACCCAATGTAGGAACGTTTATATATAACATAGCAGGGTTAAACGTTTCCTTATTTAAATTTACACAGCAGCAAGCGGATTGCTGACTCTTTTGAGTCCTTTTTAATAATTATGTCTTCTACCTTCCTGCCTTCTTGGTTGTTTATCCCTTTTGTCCCTCTTAAAAGAAACATAGACATGAATCTGAATGATAACAAAATAAACTAGTTTACTGTCAGTTTCATTGAGTACATACTTAGGTTACAAAAGATATAAGCTATATATTAGATATTAGTGAGTCCTAAAAAGACTCCATCAGAGCATTTATTACTTAACACTTCTATCAGCTGCAGCCCAACCGACCAATGGACCAAACTGACTGTCACATAGAGGCAGTTAGTCCTCTCTTAGAATATTGGATTTGACTGACATATCCCACATCTTCATCCCTCTGGCTCTGGAGCAGAATCCGCCCCTTCACCTGTAAGTTTCTAGAGTTCCTTCAGATATTCTGTCCCTGCTCTCTTGCTCCTAATTTTTAGTTGGATGGCACAAGAACCTTTGTTTATTGGGATGCAGCTTAGAAGTGCATTTCAACTTCCAGGGAGTGATGTGAAATTCTCAGATGATGGGGCAACATGTTCATCTCCTATTCATGGTGTGGGGCTTTTTCCACACAGTACTGCATGCTTTGGCATCTTTCAGAGTGATCTCATGAACTGGCAGTCATTCCTTCTTCCTGCTGACGACTATTCTATTTACGGCAGTTATTTAAAATAAAACTGTGCTTTTGTTCTAGAAAAAAAGGTGCCGGAACTCACTATGAAGTTGTTATAGTTAGTGCCACACTTTTAACCAGTGCTTTTCTTTCTAGAAAAGATAGGTGCTGAATACCCTTTAGTACCCCCAGGAAAAAAAAACAAATCACTGCTTACACATTGCCTTTGGGAGCTGACAGCAATATGTGGAGGATGGACTAACAGTTAATGTTAATACATACAAATGAGCAATCCCCTCCTGCCTTGTCTTTCAGAAGAAGAAGAAGAGTTTGGATTTGATATCCTGCTTTATCACTACCCTAAGGAGTCTCAAAGCGGCTAACATTCTCCTTTCCCTTCCTCCCCCACAACAAACGCTCTGTGAGGTGAGTGAGGCTGAGGGACTTCAAAGAAGTGTGACTGACCCAAGGTCACCCAGCAGCTGCATGTGGAGGAGCAGGGATGCGAACCCGGTTCCCCAGATTATGAGTCCACCGCTCTTAATCACTACACCACACTGGCTCTTCATGCCAGAAGAGGCATGAAGAGAAGTTAGAGCTTCATGCAGGCACAGTCTCAGATTGCATGGGGAAACCCGGGCAAGGAGGGCACTTAGGCAGCTCTGGGAAGGGGGGACCTTCAGTCTCTGCAGCTGATTCATAGGGGCAAGACCTACCAGAGAAAAGTTACTGTGCTCATTAGGCCTGACGCTCCTGTGCAGATCCTGTTTTTCCTAATAAAGAACTAACCCTTACTTGTTTGGTGTGATATTCTGGTGGCTCACTCCGTTTATGAACCTACTTCTCAGGGTTGTTGTGAAGATGAGAGGAGGGCCAGGAGAAGGAGAAGAAGAAGAGGAGTTTGGATTTGATATCCCGCTTTATCACTACCCGAAGGAGTTTCAAAGCAGCTAACATTCTCCTTTCCCTCCCCCCCCCCACAACAAACACTCTGTGAGATGAGTGAGGCTGAGAGACTTCTTTTTCAATAATTTATTGGTTTTTAACAAGTACATCATACAATAACAAACACTACATACATCAAATAAATAAATAAATAAAAACTACAACATTAAACACTAAAAAGAAAAAGAAAAACACCTATTTACTTCATATTTATCCTTATTTCTGAATCATTGTAGGTTGACTTCCTCCCTCCCTCTCCTTCTGCGTTCCTTGTAAATCATCTTTAGCAATTTCTTTACCTTTTTCTATTCTCATGTTTCTAAACTAATCTTCTCTTATCTATTAACCTTAACATTACTTCTTCTATACTATGTCTTATCTAACTTCCATATCTGCTGCCTATCTGATCTTCCTGCTTATTTTAAATAATAATCTTAACATGATTCTTTAAATATACTTTAAATTTGTTCCAATCTTTCTTTACCGCATCTTCCCTCTGGTCTCGGAGTTTCCTGGTCTGTTCAGCGAGCTCCATATAATCCATCATTTTCATCTGCCATTCTTCTATCGTTGGTATTTCTTCTGTCTTCTAATTTTTTGCTAATAAGATTCTTGCTGCTGTTGTGGCATACATAAAGACTGTTCTATCTTGTCTTGGGATTTCGTGGTTTAAAATACCCAGTAAAAAGGCTTCTTCTTTTTTTACTAAATGTGTTTTTCAACGCCTTTTTCAATTCATTATATATCTTCTCCCAGAAGTCTTTTACTTTAGGGCACGTCCACCACATATGAAAAAATGTCCCTTCTACTTGCTTACACTTCCAACATTTGTTACATTGTCCATGATACATTTTTGCCAACTTAACCAGTGTTAAATACCACCTATACATCATTTTCATGACATTTTCTCTCAAACTATTACATGCAGTAAATTTTATACCTGTTTTCCATAGTTTCTCCCAATCCTCTAATGTGATGTTGTGCCCAACATCCGTTTGCCCAGTCAATCATTACAGTTTTTACCATTTCATCTTTAGTATGCCACTCTAGCAATAGATTATACATTCTGGAAAGATTTTTAGTCCTTGGTTCTATCAGTTCCGTTTCCAGCTTGGATATCTCTGACTGAAAGCCATACTTTTTATCCAACTTGAACAGTTCATTAATCTGATAATATTGTAGCCAGTCCGATACTTTCCCTTTCAACTGATCGAATGGTTTCAATTTATATTGTCCTCCTTCCTGAACTAAAATGTCTATATATTTTGGCCAATTACCTTCCATGTTTGGGGGCTGAGAGACTTCAAAGAAGTGTGACTAGCCCAAGGTCACCCAGCAGCTGCATGTGGAGAAGTGGAGATGTGAACCTGGTTCACCAGATTACGAGTCTACTGCTCTTAATCACTACACCACACTGGCTGGCTGTAGGTCAGACCCTGTAGGTCCCCTTGGCCTCCTTGGAGGAGAAGATTGATTGGTTGGCATCCATCTCTCTCAGGAGGCAACGGAGGAGGTAGAAGTGTAATGAATAATTTTTATTTTTAAATAATTTTTATTCTTATTTTTTATTTTATAATTATATTTTTATTATTATAGTCAATAAAATATAAATAAATAAAACAATTTGAAATACTTTTACAATAATCATACATTTAATTGTTGTTGTTGTTTAGTCATTTAGTTGTGTCCGCCTCTTCGTGACCCCATGGACCAGAGCACACCAGGCACTCCTGTCTTAATAATAATAATAATAATAATAATAATAATATTTATTATTTGTACCCCGCTCATCTGGCTGGATTTCTCCAGCCACTCTGGGCGGCTTTCAACAAAAATCAGATATAAAAATATCACACATTAAAAACTTCCCTGAAAAGGGCTGCCTTCAGGTATTTTCTGAATGTCAGGTAGTTGTTTATCTCCTTGACCTGTGATGGGAGGGCGTTCCACAGGGCGGGCGCCACTACCGAGAAGGCCCTCTGCCTGGTTCCCTGTAGTTTTGCTTCTCGCAGTGAGGGAACTGCCAGAAGGCCCTCGGCACTGGATCTCAGTGTCCGGGCTGAACGATGGGGGAGGAGACACTCCTTCAGGTATACAGGACCGAGGCCGTCTTCCACTGCCTCCCACAGTTTGGTCAGACCCATGTTGGTAGCTTCGAGAACACTGTCCAACCATTTCATCATCTGTCATTCCCTTCTCCTTGTGCCCTCAATCTTTCCCAACATCAGGGTCTTTTCCAGGGTATTAAGTAGTGAGTGGACAAAGCAGACGATACAGTGATTCTCCAAGCAGCTCTCTTGATTCTCAGGCTGGAACACAACTCAACCGAAGGGCAGAGCCAGCCTGATTATATAGTACTCAGTAACATGCAACAGTAACAACTCTCTCTAGCTACCCAATCTGTGAAGGCACTCTCAATCCTTCATTTGCATGTGGACCTGAGTGAGAACTGCAGTCACGGTGGGCAGAGTGAAACTATATACACAACACCCCTAGTGGCCTAGGGTGGGAACTTCAATACATAACACAGGGAGTCTTCTCTTCTCATGAGGTGGCCAAATTATTGGAGCCTCAGCTTCAGGATCTGTCCTTCCAGTGAGCACTCGGGGCTGATTTCCTTGAGAATGGATAGGTTTGATCTTCTTGCAGTCCGTGGGACTCTCAAGAGTCTCCTCCAGCACCATAATTCAAAAGCATCAATTCTTTGGCGATCAGCCTTCTTTATGGTCCAGCTCTCACTTCCATACATCACTAGACTACTAAAATAAATAAATAAATAAATAAATAAATAAATAAATAAATAAATAAATAAATAAATAAAGTATATGTAATAAATAGCGATTAGTAACCTTTAATTAACTAATAACAATTAATAAAAGCATAATACATATAGGCCTTATTTATTCATTTATTTAATATGTAACGTAACTAACTCCGACTCCCATTCCTGCTGCGTTCGCGGCGTCGAGTGGAGTGGAACCCGGAAGTGTCTCTGCGGCTACCCCGCCAACTCTTCGCTTCCCGCTTCGTAGCTCTACAGCTTCCCTCCCCTTTTCCCTCTCCCCCCCCCCCGCCCCTCTCTCGCGAGACTTCACGCGCGAGGCCCGGTCCGGTTGCTGCCGCCGCCGCCACTTCTGCTCCGGTTTCCCTTGCGGCTCCGTCCGCCGCTCCGCGTCCGCATGGCGTCCGACTCCGACACCGAGGAGCTCTTCTACGACGCGCCCGAGGATGTCGCCCAGCACGGAGGGAGCCCCTCGGCGTGAGTCGGCAAGGGAGGGAGGGAGGCGCCGCCTCGGGAGTACGCACGATCCGGATCGACTCCGGATCAGAGCCTCGATTCAGATTAAGCGCGCTGAAGAAGCTGCCCGCCCCAGCAGTGACCCCCCCAGCTCCTTTTTGCCCCTGCTTAATGGGGCTGCGTGGCGGGCAGGTAGCGGAGCCGGAAGGCGCACCTTTAATTCGGATTACGGCGAAGCGCTGCCTCTTCACCCCGGCAGCTCTCCCATTCTACTGTTGCTACCTTTCCCGACCACCTCCCCTTTCCTCCCCCTTGCAGCAGGGAAAGGGTGCGGTGGTACTGCGCCCCCCGAAGTAAGATTAATCCGAATCGAAGCCTTAATTCGGATTGTACCGAGCTGCTGCCCGTGGCCAGCTTGCTCTCCTCGCATCTCTCCCCATCCCCTTCTTTACAGTCTGGCTCTGAAAGGGAGACAGAGGCTTGAACCCGACAAGCCTAATTCGGATTTAAACTTCAGTGCAGATTGCACTAAACTGCTATCATTGAGCAGCCATCTCTCCTCCCTCTTGCCCCCACCCCCATTAGGTATTTGCGGCGTTGCTCTCCCTTTTCCTTTTGCATCCTTCCAGCACGTTCCTGCCACCTCTCCTCTCCCCTGGTTCTCCTGTTCGTTGTTTGCACCTGTCCCTGCAGCTGCAACCCACCAGCGACCTAAAACCCAAATTTAAATAGAACTGAACTGCAGAGTTGATTTAGGCAGGTAAAAACTTCAGACCAATAACCCCCCCTCCCACAAAGCTCTTCCTCCTGGCTCTCCTCCTTTTTATTTGTTTACTGCATTTATATCCCACCTTTTCCTCCAGGAGCTTGATGGTTGTCCTCCTTCTCATTTGATCCCCACAACAGCCCTGCTAGGTAGGTTAGGCGGAGAGGCAGGGACTGCAACAAGGTCACCCAGTGAGCTTCATGGCCCAATGCAGGGTTTAAACACTGGTCTACCACCACTGTCTCTTGGCTTCTTCAAACCTCTTCTTTACCTGTCCCCCAATTCATTGTCCTGCCTCCCTGTCCTTGCTCAGCACAACCTCATGTCACCCCCTTTTGCCACTGTGAGAGCAGGATGATAGGCCAGGTGGATCCATATTCTCTTAGCATCATATTCTGTCCCAGGCACCCTGGGTCCATGGCAACCCCATCTCCCTACCTTCTGTGTTGCTTTTTCCTGATTCATGTCTTTGTGGACATGACAGTATAGCTCATGAGCCAGAGCTGGTGCTCCTTTTTCTGCTTTGCCCTTTTTATGAAGCTGCCTTCCTCTTTTTTCAAGCTTCCCTCTGTGTGTGTGGTGTTCTGCTGCCCCCTTTGCTGATTTGAGTTCCCAGTTTTCCTATCAAGGGGGATGGCTGTGAGCTGGTCCAAGCAAGAAGGTTGCTATCCTTGCTGCATGCTGCCTTTCTGGCACCCAGCTGTCAGGAAAAACAAAACACACAAATCCGCTATCATTCTTCCTCTTCCCTTTTCTTAGCAACAAGCCAATTGTAAGAGTAGCGTTGGATAAAAAAAAAACCCTGTTCCTGAAAGGGGGTGTGATACTTTGGTAGGCAACATGTTAGATAGAGCTGGGTGCTCAGCAGTCTGACAGGTGGATTGTTTTGTGGGTCTGGAGGTGCTGCTGTTTGCCTGCATCTTTTCTGCCTGCAGATGGTGTGGGTTGGGGTGGGTGACTTTGGTCTCTAGTTGCAGGATGGGTGTTGAGACAAATGCAGTTCATGCACACCAGGACTGTCATGTTGGCAAAGTTTGAAATATTCCAGACAGTGTAAACACCATACTTAACTTGGGACTGCTGTTGTCACTGTCATGCTCTCCCTTCTGGTTCCTTGAATTTCTGAGGAGGGAGTGTTCACTTCCATGAATCAGATCTCCCTTCTGGGGAAAACCCTGAAGTCAGCAGATTTGTTTGCCAATGAAGGAGTTGTTCTTTAGAAAATAAAAACACAACAACGAATTGCATTTTTCAGTGCAGAACACACCCCTTCCTGTATTCTTTACAAGCCTACTTTTCCTGCAACAGTTACCGTACTCTGGCTATGAGCTCTCTTCCTCTACCCCTCCTTCACCCCAGGCTAGAAACAGCCACCGAGATTCAGCTTTGTGAGTTGTAGGTGCCTTGCAACAGGTTGTCTCCTCTGTCCTGCAGAGGTGCAGTTCTGTGGCTCACATCCAGTCACCTGCCTCTGTTTCTTAGGAAAGCGAGTTTGGGGAAAGGAGATTAAGAAAAGTGTTTTTTGTCTGTTTGTACTAACTGAGAGCTGATGGATAAGCCTTGCTCCAACAGGATAGCCTCTGGATGTTTTGGAATATAGGTCTATCTTCAGCTCTTCCCATCTGGAGTTCAAAACATCTAGAGGGCTCCAGGTTGCTGAAGGCTCTGCTTAGGTCTTGGAAGCATCAATGAAGGAAGGTGGACTTAGAATTTCAGTTGCTGTTTAAGATTAAAGGAGGGAGCAAACTTCAAAGTGGGCAGTTTCTTGGCGGGTTCAAGGACTTGAAAGTGACCAGTTCCCTACCCCCAATAACATCAGCCTGTTTTGCTGCAGCGTGTGAGTGTGTGTCTGTAAAACAAATGCATAGATTAACTGTCTGTTTTCTGATAAAACAGTTGGATGCTTTCATGCTCTGGTGGAGATTATAATTCTGGGTTTTGAGGAGCAGCCCCCCAGTAACATAGCAGCTATTCTGTGGCTGCTTGTAGTATTCCATCTTTTTGTTTTTCACCAGCTGCAGACCTTAACCTTTCTTCACGTTATATTTCTGCCTCACTTTTCAGCCAAGACTGGTGCCCAGAGCTGCTGACAATTTAAACGTGTGCGGAACACAAAGTATAAGTGAAGATGTTTACAGAAGCCTCTTCTGTTCCTGGTACCTGATGTTATGGTACAATTCTCAGACCCTTCTCTCTTGATCAGCTTTCCCTGGCCCATATGTTTTGTACTACAGATCCTATCAGCTGTGTTGGCTGGGGCTGATGGGAGTTTCCAAAAATTCTGGAAGGCACCAGACTGGGAAGTCTGATCTAGAGGAGCGTAAGTTGCTGCAGGAGCTGGTTGATGAAAAACATACCAGCCATAGAATCAGCCTTTCCATGGACCTGTGGACCTGACGTGTGCTGAGTCAGGCTATTAATACATCTAGCTCAATATTGTGTTTGATAACTGGATGTAGTTTTCTAGAGAGGGTGGGAAATGAACACTGCTGCTGTACCACTGATTTGAGGCCTCTTCCTCATGGGCGAGTTCCAAGCTATTCCCTCCAGAGGCAGAAGGAGCTGTTGATGGACTTTAGTGATTGGTTGGTGACCAGTATGCCAGCCCAGATGAGTAGATCTTGTGAGTGATCCATAGAGTCTTCTAGTGGTTGGTGGCATTCTACAAGTTCCTGTCTATTCCCTCCGTAGCTCCAGGAGGTGGAGAATGGCTCAAGGCGAAAGTCCCAGTCCACAGAAACAGTCTTCTTTCTGGTTGTCTTTGTTTGGAGTAGACTGTGCTTGTAAAAAGCCATGGACTGGGTGATCATGTAAAAAGATTTTGGGTTTGTCTGGTGTATGTTTCTAAGCAGAAGAAAGTTGGGTATTCTGCTTTCAGGTTGTCCGTGTGGCACAAATAATCTAAAATAGGTACACATAGACAAATATTCAAATAACAGGGTTTTTCTGGGTTAAAGGTGATTTATGGACCTGTATGTTATATATAACAGACCTGTTTGGAGTGCTGGAGTAGCCACGCAGAAATAGTCCATTTTGTGACAAGAGAAAGGCTGCAGGCTTAATTACCCTCCTTCATCAGTTAATATTTTTTAAGTCAGCCAGTTGCCTAGAAAAAGAGAGAGGATGGAGGGGCTGTTTCACTCTTAAATTTCACATTTCATGCTGTGTGTTTAACAAAGTGCATTAAGGTTTGTTTGTATTGCTGATTAAAAACTGCTGTCGCTGCAGTCTTTTTGGAAGGCTCAGGTCTCCAACTCTTTATTTCAGATTAAAAAAAACAAAAACAAAAAACACTGGCAAGCTGTTAATAAGTTTGGAGCAGGGGGGGAGAAGCTGCTTCAGGTCTCTTCCTCCCTTTTCATGTTGATTATGAATAATGATTAATTTACCATTCTTGTTCTTGATTGCATGACATCAAACAGATGACAAAATAGTTACTGTGGATCCTGAATGGCATTTTGAGAAGGCCTTGAGGTTTTGCATTGTGCATGAAATTTGCTGCTTTTAAGAAAGGAGGGGGCTCCCTCACTATCTGCTCCCCTTAATAATATGTGACGGGGGCAGAGGGAGCGGTGGAGGAAGGTGGAAAGGTAGAGCCCACTGGGCTTAATGGCATAAGAGGTGCGAGAGGTTCATTTCCCTACTGAGTGTGGCCTGGGGTCTGTTTCAGCATTAGCTTTCTTGGATTAATGGTTCCGTTTATTTGCAGGTTACTTTTCTATTGTGAACGATATTCAAGGTGGCTAACAAATGAAGCAGTAGTTTGGAAATATGTTGGCCTACAAACAGAGTGGCAGTAGTAGGAGCACCTGCTCTGCTGCAGGTTCCGCAAAGCCCCCAAGTTTCAATGCTTTTCTTCTCCAGTCAAAAACATCTTGGTGGCTGGGATGGGCCCCTGTGGAAGAGCTGCTGCTAGTCAGAGTATACTAGGCTAGAGAGACCTATGGTTTAAATCAGCAGAACAGAACAAAGTACTCATGGCAAACCTGCCAAAAGGTCCAGGATATATATTTCTAGCCAGCAGCCTATGGGCTGATGCAGCATTGAGGGCCGTGAACCAGGAAGTCTCTGCTGCAGAGGAAAGGTTGCAGCATTTAAACAGTTTTTAGTTTAGAGAGAAGGTGAGTAGGAGGTGACATGATAGAAGCTTACAGAATTATGCATGGCATAGAGAGAATGGATAAAGATTTTTTTTCTCCCTCTCCCATAGCACTGGAACTCATGGACATCCAGTGAAGCAGAAAGTTGGAAGATTCAGGACAGATTTTTTTTTTATGACTTATTCATGCAGCGCATACTTCAACCATGGAACTCACTCTCACAGAAGGCAGTGATGGCCACTGACCTGGATGGCTTTAAAAGATTCGACAAATTCATGGAGTGTAAGGCTGGATCAGTGAGTGCTCTGCCTCCACTGTTGGAAGCAGCAATGCTTCTGAATACCAGCTGCTGGAAACCACTGGAAGGGAGACTTGCCGTCATGGTCAGCCGGCTCTTCAGACCTCAATACCAGTGCACCACTAAGTGTGGGGTCTTCAGCAAAGCAAGCTGTCCAGTTTGGGGGACTTGCGTTTTGTCTCTCTCTTTTCCCAACCTTCCAAGGATGATTCCCCCTTCCCTTAATTCTTTTAGTTCAAAAAAGCACTCTGCAAAGAACCAGCTATTTAAGCAACTCCTATTCCACCCCTTGTTGAGGTTTGCTGTGCACTACAAATGTCAGAGGCAGTTTTAATTTGGCTATTATGTGTAACATTCCAGACATCAAACGTGGCTTCTGATCAAAAGTTTGCTGTCTGGCTTTGTATCTAAGTCTGGAGAGTGCCCCTGTGTTTGTTTGTGTGTGTACAGTGGTACCTCTGGTTACGTACTTAATTCATTCTGGAGGTCTGTTCTTAACCTGAAACTGTTCTTAACCTGAAGCACCACTTTAGCTAATGGGGCCTCCCGCTGCCGCTGCGTCGCCAGAACACAATTTCTGTTCTTATCCTGAAGCAAAGTTCTTAACCTGAAGCATTTTTTCTGGATTAGCAGAGTCTGTAACCTGAAGTGTCTGTAACCCGAGGCACCACTGTATGTGGTGTGTCAGCCTCAGTTGCTGAAAGGTGGTCACTGTCTCTAACAAGGCCCCGGGGCTGCCATGTACTGGCTAGAGAGGCACTGTCTGATTAAATTATTAAGTATTTTATAATGTTGCTCACCCTAACAATAATCTCTAAGCAGTTTACCTATGCAGTATTGCAAAACCTTTATTTGTCAATTTACCTTGAAATTAAGATTGGGGGCGTGCGCGTTGCACTGTAATAACATGCCAGTATACGGTAATACTGTGTTCCATTCCACCCATTTTTTTCAAAGTACTCTTTTTAAATGTTCTCAACTTGTGCTCCAGATAAAATTAGATTAAGTAAAGTGGAAAGTGGTCAGAGAGTAAGGTAGCTGCGGATGATAATCCTTTGCAATTCACTTGTGCAATAAAAGATACTGTTCTTTGGATGAGCTGAGTGCTTTCTTCTGAGCATTTTGGGGGGTGGGGGTGCAAAATCTGTCTGCCAGACAAATCAGTTGTTTGAACATTTACCCATGTGCTGTGCTGCTAAGAACACTATTTAGTGTTTGCTGGGCTGTTGCATGTGGTCATTGCTTAAAGCATGATTTATAAAATTTAAAAATAAGTTAAAGATGGGTGCAAGGAGCCCTACTTATATGTAGAATTTTCAGGCCTTTGTGGCAAGGGAGAGGGGTGTTTCCACATCCTCCCTGTGTTCTATCTTTCCCTCCGTGCAAGCATTCTCTCTGCTTCTGCTTGCCAGGTTGCTGCAGAGCTGTTCCTTCCTGAATCCTGTCTGACAACCTTGCTGGCTTGCAAACAACTGGTGGGATCTTTGGCTTTCAAGAGGTTGCTGAACTACAGCTCCCATCAGCCAGTGGCAGGGGCGGTGGGAGTTGTAGTTCTGCAACAACTGGAGGGTCAAAGCTTTCCCACACTTGGGCCATAAGCCTGAGAAGAGGCCAGTCACCCCCCGCCCCCAGCTTAGGCCATCTCTCTCTCTCTCTCTCTCTCTCTCTCTCTCTCTCTCTCTCTCCCCCTCTCCCTCTTTTTGCTTTCTCTTTCTCTCTTAGCTGAGGCAGCCTGGGGAAGTGTTTGTACAAGGGGGACTGTAAGGGTGGCCTTTGGATTGCTTGTTGGCCCAGATTGGGGTGCTTTCCTTAGACTTCTTAGCTTTTGCTCAGTTTATGCAAACAGGAAATGTAGCTCCTGGTGGTGCCTTCCCATTTTGAACTCAAAACATTTGCTGATCTCCGTGGAATCAGTGATGCTGGTTGCAAACCATACCTTTGACAATGGAAGATGGAGAAGGAAGAATGGCAGTGAGTGAGGTCTGCTCTAGAATGTAGCAACAGGTGGTCTGCACTACTTCACCCTGCGGGTGGAGAGGCATAGTTTTTGAATGCTCACCCACTGTATGCATGGCGGTGGGGCGGGGAGAGAACACATCAGGGAAAGAGAGGTTCTAGCTCACCCCGTTTCCTGATGTGCTAGTTTTCTACTTGCCGAGAGTGTTTTACATAAGAGAGAATTCAAAAATGTGATTATGTGTACCTGCAGAGGCAGACTCCTTCCTTCCTTCCTCCCTCCCTCCCTCCCTCCCTCCCTCCCTCCCTTCCTCTTTCTTTGGTGTAGCCAATGTGATTCCCTCCAGGTGTTCCTGTCATCCTTGAGCACTGGCCATGCTAGCTGGGACTGGTGGGAACACAGGAGGCTTCCTTCTGCTGAGCCAGACCATTGGGGCATCTAGCTCAGAATCATTGACTCTCAGCGGCTCTCCAGGGTTTCAGACAGGGCAACTCTCCCTACCCTACTTGGAGATGCTGGGGATTGAACCCACAACCTTCTGCATGCCAAGCAGGTGCTCGTGCCACTGAGCTGTGGCTCTTCCTCTGAACTCCCTATGGGAATTGGAGCCCAACATCTGGAGGGCAATACCTCTTCAGCCAATTACCACCATTTAAAATATTATAATAAATGGATGAATATTATAATAAATGGTGCATAATATTCTCAGGCCAGCTTCAGGAGGTGGTGGCAGGAGTTCCCTGGGCTGCTCAGCTTCTGTTTTCTTCACTCCGCCAGTTATGACAGCCCCTATCCAAAGCCAGTTTTCAGTTTCAGTTCTGTGCTGATAGTTGTTTTACTTCTACCTTCTCAATTAACTTAGAATCATAGAATTGCAGAGTTGGTAGGCAATGCAGGAATCTCAGCTAGATCAGACATGACAAATGGCCATCCAGCCTCTGCTTCGAGGCTAGGAGAGTCCACCAAGAGTTCACCACCTTTCCATTGTCGAACAGCTCTTACTGACAGAAAGGTCTTCCTGATGTTCAGTCAGAATCTCCTTCCTTTTAACTTGGTTCGAGTCCAACCCTCCGGAACAGGAGAAAACAAGCTTGCTCCATCCTCCATGTGACAGCCCTTGAGATATTTGAAAATGGCTTCAACTTGATTCCCTCCAGATGTTGTTGGACTCCAGCTGCCATCTGCCCCAGGCAGCATGGTTAAGTGGTCAAGGATGATGGGAGAGGATGCAGTCCAGCAAGATCTGCATGACACCATTAGCTTTTTAAAAGATTCTCATTTTTCACATCCACCTTGCTGTTCAGAACTGGAATCTCTGCTAATTTTAGTTGCAGTATTGGAGTGCAGTAAACAAAATTACTGCCTCAAAGCTCTTTAGGACACCTCCCCTCCATTCTTCTTCCCTTCAACTGATGGCTTTGTGGCGCTGCAGAGTAGAACCCTCTTATTACAGGGTTTTTGTGGTGAGTGAGCAGCTCCTCCAGACCCCAAATGCAGCCGTCTGCTGTTCAGTCAACCTGCCAGTTCCTAGGACTGCTCAGGAACACCTGCCCCATAGCAGTCCCATTGAGGTTGCAGAGTGTGTGTTTTGTTGTCTTAAATCTGTGTTTTAGACAGAGATACATTATGTAAGATTTTTAACACCTTTGACAAAGCACTTTGACAAAGATAATTTCTTTCAAAATGTTAGGGTTGCCCTTAATACAATATCGCTTACCATCGGTGTAGTGGTTAGACTAGAGTGTCTGGCTAGGAGCTGGGAGACCAAAGTTCAAATCCCCACTCTGCCACAAAACTCACTGGGTGGCCTTGGACTAGTCCCTGCCTCTCAGTTACTAGCCTACCTCACAAGCTTGTTGTCAGGATTAAATAAGAAAGCAGGAGAGGCATTTACAGCACCTCCTCCTTGAAGAAAATTGTATGATACGAATTTCTGTTCCTCTCCAAATGTATTGCTTGCCCATCTTAACATGCACACGTGATTCTATTCATGATAGCCAGGTCCCATAAATTTGATAAACTTTTTTTTTAAAATAAATATTTCTGATATCTTTTTGCAAATTAACATCTTTGCTGCTGCAAAATAACTACGCCTCTTTCCTTGTTGTCTCCAAATATGTTAATAGCCTGTCCTTAGATTGCAAATATGTTGGAAAAACCTCTCTTAACTTTCAGTGTATTTCTTAATTGTGCACAAGATCTATAACCAGTACTCTTCCCCCTCCCCCCAGCCTTCTAATGTAAGTCCACCAGCTGGGAATAAAGTCCTAACTGCACTTCCAACATACTTCAGTGATGCTGCTGTAAATAAGGCAGAGAGTCTGCTTCCTGTATTTAGACAGAGAAGCAGCTACATAGAGGTGGATGGGGGGGGGAGGAACGGGACACTTTTAAGATATGGCCCTGATGCGGCCTTCCTCAACCTGGTGCCCTCCAGATGTTTAGAGCCTTCAGCTCTCCATCAGTCTCACTCAGCACAACCCTGGGGAAGACAAGAAAGTGAACCTTTCTTAGGGGATCATTCTGAAGAACAGCCACTCTGCATCATCCACCTTGCCCAGTATCCTATTTCCGTTAGTGCCCATCTCCAAATGCTATAGAGCAGCCTTCACCAACCTGATGCCCTCCAGAGGTTTTGGACTGCAGTGCCCATCATCCCCTGCCAACAGTGGCAGTTGTAGTCTGGAGGGTGCCAGATCAGCGAATGCTAGATCTTCTGCTGCTGGATTCCTGTTGAAAAGGAGCTTGCAGCAGGAGAGATGGGGAGTGGATTCTAAAGGTTCTCTTAGCTGTTTTCCAGTGAGCTTCCTGCCTCGTGTTTTCCAAACATACACAGCATAGGGACATGTCATGCCAGAAGTGACACGTGTGTGCATTTACACACACACACACACAGAGTGAGTTGGTCTTTCAAAACTTAGAACATGAGAACATAACCCTTCTTATCAAACAGGTTCCCCTGCCCACCCCCTTCAGCTAAACCACAGATTCCTAAGGGAAGACATGGTTCCAGAGTTTCAGATGTGAGTCTGGTGGAGGCCACTGTAATCGCAGAAGTGGCCTTTGACAGCCAGGACCAATGACCCTGTGCAAGGTTTGAGTGCCTTGCTGCAGCTTCAGGACTGTGATCTTACCAAGAATTGTGCCAAATTGTGTGTTCCCAGTACTCACCGAGTCCCTCCAGAACTGAAGGGGGGGGGAGGAAAGTATGGCTGGCTGCAGAAAATGAAGGAGCTGCAGGGGATTTGGCATATCTGGCATGGGCAGTGACTGCTGCCCTCAATGTTTGTCTAGGGAAGGGCCTTAGCTCTGTGGTAGAGCAAAGGCTTTGCATGCAGAAGTCCTCACATCTGATCCTTGGCATCGCCTGCAGCTTAAGTAAAGGAAAGGATGATGCTTTAGGCTCTGTCTGAGACGAGAGAGGAGCAAATGAGTCTTCTTTCCCATCCAAGTCACTCCTGCGCATGTTCATTCATCACTCTGTCTTGTCCCACTTCTGTTTCTATTTGAGATTTAAAAAAACAACCCCACACTAAAATGGAGAAATGTATATATGCAGCATACCATGTTGCAAGGCATTCCAAGGGCTGCCTTTGAAGTTTTCCAGTCTCTTGCACCCTCGCCCAAAGGGAATAATTGTTCCAAGCGGCTAGAAACCTCCTGCTACACAGGTGTGGGTTCACAAATGCCACTACTGGTGATGCGAGATGATAACATCACATCCCTTCCTGTGGTACAAGAAGAGGGAAAGATGGGACCAAGGGGGCAGCCATCCTTCCCCTCCCTAATACTGCATTCCTGGAAGGGGCAGCACACAGGCATTTCCCATCACACACACACACACACACCCCAAGGAATTTGTGGCCCAATTTTGAGCATCTGTGTGGTGATTGGTGGCAGCAGCAGTGCTTTAGCTGCTTGGACTAACTGTTACCTTGGGTGCAGAGAGAAAGACTGGAAAACATTGGGCACCTCTTGCTTCACGTCATATTGAAAACATTTTTGCAAACATTCGGAGGAGTGAAAAATCCAGACCATAACTGTTACAACCTGTGCGTTATCCCAGGAGGCATAGGTCAGTTATCTTTATATGATTCCCCAAGAGAGGCCCTGACAGCCTGAATGCAACAGCACTATGGAACTTGGGCCCATGTGTGCTGGCTAAAGTCTACATATTAGCTTTTCACGGTCCATTTCTGAGCAGGGGCTCTGGACACCTGCTTCTCTGACCATGCTCCTGCAGCATGGAACATAGAATCTTTTGGTTTGAGCAGGCCTCTGAGAATAGCTGCCGTGGCTCACCAAAAATAGCATTTTGTTGCTCTTGCCGCCACAGAGGAAAACCTGAGATAATCTCTGTGTTGTAGGAGACAGAGGAGGGCTGGATGGAAGGGCATGAGCACAATGGCCCTGTGCCCTGTGTCCCTGGGGGCCCCTGCCTCCTCCATGCACCTCTCTTCCTCTGTGGGCCTCCTTTTGCTCCCATTTTATTGAGCTACAGAAATCTGTGGTCCTCCAAAGTGTTGCCTTTGTCCAGTAGTCCGGTTTCTAAGCACACTTGCACCCCTCCCTCTTGCCTTTCTTTGCAGGCAAGCCTTGTCAAGAGTTCAAGAACATGTTTCAACCTGGGGGGAAACATTCAAGGAGGGTGTGGAGCTGTGGTGGTGAAGGGTGGACCTGGAGGAGGGCCCCATGGGTGAAACAGAGGGTTTTGAAGGGCCACATTCTACTGGCAAGCCTGAGGTTCCTGCTATCAGGGTGATAGCTTTCCTTGAAGGAGAAACTTAGAAAAATATCACCCCAGAGAATGGGGAGAAACTTGCTAGTTAATTATTAAACTCTGTTTAAAGGTGTTTAAATTCTCTCCCCCCACACCAATCTTATCTAAGCTTGTCTCTGGGTGTGTTTCTCTTCTTCTCCCTGACAGGTCGCCAACCAAAGTCGTGCTGCCGGTACCAAAGGTGCGTCTCTTTGTGTAAATGTTTGTCAGATGTGAGCAGCGTCCCTGATCTTAGCAGAGAACAGCCAGGGTCATCTCACTCTAAAGACATCAGACCTGCGGTGCCTAGGTAGATGGTGGAAAATGGAGATGGGGGACCATTTTTTCCCCTCAAGAGTTTTTCTTCACCCGCAGGACTTTGCTCAAAAGCTTTTGCTCTGGGGAGATTGGATCTTAAAGTGACAAGAGCACAGCAGATTGTTCTGGGTCGCTCTTTGCATTCTCATCCAAGAGCCAGGGAAGCGTGTTTTTCTAAATAGGCAGCACCCCGTGGTGCTTTTCGATTTCCTTGTTAAATGAGCAGGATATAAACAGTGAGTCTATGGGTTTGATTTTTGGGATGGTGACTGGAATCTCATTCTGCACAGTGTGTCCCAGAGGCACAGGTGGCTTTCTGAATGAGGATCTGAATTGGTGGGTGGCACTTGCAACCCACCCACCCTACTCCAGAGACACACCACTGCTGGTTATCAAGGTGTGGACAGCAGGCTAGGGGCAAGTTTTAGCCTTGCTGTCCTGCCCAATTTGGCACATATTTTGGTCCTTCAGCAGCATAGCCAAAGAATACCCAGGATTTAAAAGAGAAAGAGAGAGAAGTTTTTAAAATACAGCTGGGACAGTAGGCTGCAATCCACTGCCAGCTAGTTTCCCAAGAGCCACTTAGCTCCTGCTAGTGACTAGAAATTTTGGACAGAAGGCTGGACCAGGTAGACCCTTGTCTCATCTGTCAAGGAACTTTTTATGTTGTTAAGCAAGAGTGCAGAGCAGACGCATGAGCACTTAACACAGACAGCATCAGCCTTCCCTAGCCACATCCACTCCAGGTGTTCTGAACTACAACTGTCATGAGCCCCCAAACAGCATGGCAAGTGGTCAGGGATAATGGGAGTTGTAGCTCAACAATGTTTGGAGGGCACCAAGGTTGGGGGAAGTTGACCTAAATGCACTTTAGTTTTTAAGAGGTCCCAGGTGTGCTCCCTTGTGTTGCATATTTTAGAATGTGTGGGTGGAGTTCGGGAATTCTGTTTCAGTAAAAAAGAATGCAAGAAAAGCCTGGATCAAGCCCAATGCCCGTCTAGTCCAGTATTCTCTTTTCATAGTTGCTAGCCAGATGCCTCTAGGAAGCCCACAACCAACAGCAGCTCTCCCCTCTTTTGATTCCAAGCTACTGGCATGCAGAGGCATTCTGTCTTCAGCAGTGGAGGTGGAACATAAGCCACTGTCATTAGCAGCCATGGATAGCTTTATTCAATTTGAGAATACATCACATAAAGGTTGGGCTTGGTGCATCCATTATAGTGTGGTTGTAATTAAAATTCTGCACCCCTCACAACTGAAGCAGATGTCAACAAACCAAGCACACACCAAGAGTGTTGAGAGCCCACTGATGAATGGGCCCAGTTCTTACATAATGTTCAACCACGGCTCGGGATCCTGTTGGGCTCTGATCAGCATGTGCTGGCACCACCAAGGGTTCCAGTCCCCAGAGGCCACTTGGATCGATGGGCAGGGTGTTGGGAGATTCAACTTGGAAGGAAAGAATCAGGAGCTAATTCCTAAGTGCTCTCTTGATGTTTTCCTTCCTTCCTTTGTTAACCTTGCCTGTAAAGGAGCATTCCGCCCCCCCCTCCCTTGGCGGCCACTATTCAAGCTGTGCCTGTTATAAACATGGAGCTTAGAAATATGTGCTTGAAAGCTGGAACTTTGCTGTGCTTTGATTCCCAAGCTAGCCAGAAGCCAGAGGCTTAACTAAGGTGCTGCAGCCTCGTTAGCTGGGTTCCTTCTCTCTGTTCCTCATCTCCCTTTCTGCTCCCCAATTGCCCGTGTGGTGACAGAAGGGAGTTGAGTGTTCCGGTTTGAAAAGCCTGAGATTATGTGAAAGCAGAACTCTAAACTTAGCGCATGGAGGCAGCACCACTGCTTCCCACACAGGTAATTAGTATGCTGCCTCCAAGTACAGTGACAGCACAGCTGAATCTCTGGCATTTATTAAGTAGAAGAAGAAAAAGAGTTTGGGTTTGATATCCCGCTTTATCCCTACCCTAAGGAGTCTCAAAGCAGCTAACCTTCTCCTTTCCCTTCCTCCCCCACAACAAACGCTCTGTGAGGTGAGTGGGGCTGAGAGACTTCAAAGAAGTGTGACTGACCCAAGGTCACCCAGCAACTGCATGTGGAGGAGCGGAGACGTGAACCCGGTTCACCAGATTACGAGTCCACCACTCTTAACCACTACACCACACTGGTTCTCACAGTAGGCCAGGAGTTGGTACACATTTGGAGTGGGGGTGGGGGGAGAAGAGAAAAGGAGGGAAGAGAGAAAATCCTAAAGTCTCTGGTTAGATGGGCTAAAAGAGATGTTGTGCAGTTTTCTGGGGAATAAGGACAGTGTTGTCCCAAACTAGCCTTAAGCTGCTGCTGTGCTGGGCCAGCAATGGAAGGTACATCTCAGTGCATACTGGGGTGTTTTATGCTTCCCTCTCAGGTGCCGCTTGTAAAATAAATATCGAAGCATAAAGTACTTCCTGAAATAACTTCCATTGAGGCCAGAGCATTGCAGGAGCGGAAACAAAAATCCAGACCACCTCCCTACCTCTCAAAACATGGATAGTAAAGGATGGGAGCTTGAAATACCATAAAATGGCCGAGTTTAAAGCCGGGTGGGGTGGGGTGGTGGCATTTTTAACTGGCCCTGAAAGGACACTCTATCTCCTAAAGATAGAGGCCATGCCATTGGTCCTCCCTCTGTGAAGAGTGACCGGGTTAATTATGCCCTTCACAGGGTTCTTGCCTTGGGACTGCCTTCAGATTATAAGGCGCCCATTTGCAAAGTGACCTGTGGTCCTCCATTCCACCCTTAACTTGCCTCGGTGTTTGCTTCCTTGGCTATGGTAGCATATGGTCCTGCAAAACTGCCAGCTGCTCCAGTCTTTCTACCCAGCTCTGGAACGACACTGTTTGGCAATCTGGTCATTTTGGGAACATGAAAATACAGTCATACCTCTAGATACGATCGCTGCAGGTTGCGTTCCTCACGGGATACAAACACACTGAAACCGGAAGTACCGGAACGGGTTACTTCCGGGTTTGGTGGTTCGTGTGTGCGCAGAAGCGCCAAATCTTGTTGCACACATGCGCAGATGCAGCACTTCAGGTTGCATGCTGCTCATGTTGTGAATGGGGCTCCGGAACGGATCCTGTTCGCAACCAGAGGTATGACTGTAGTGGGCAGCTTAACGGCTGCTTCCAACAGAAACCCTGTTGCCAAGGGACTGAGCGTATTGGTGGACCCCATGGCAGGGCTTGTGGGTCTTGCTGAGATGGTGCCTGGCTGCTGAGGATGATAACCACCGTCCCTACAAGGCTTTTCCAGCCACCTCTTTTTTTAAATGGAAAGTGGACGCAATACAACTCTTTCATCGGTATTTGCGCAGGGAAAATAGGGCTTTTAAAAATGGGGTTAGACAAATTCACGAAGCGTAGGTATACCCACACTTGATTGTTAACTAGAGCCTCCATTGGCAGAAGTAGTCTACCTGGGAATGTCAGCCTCTGGGAACAAGCTATGGCGGAGAGTTGTTGCTTTCATGTCCTGCTTGTAGACTTGGTTGCCAGTCACACATGGAAAAAGGCTGGCGGATTACATACATACATACATACCGTGTTTTTCTGTGTATTGGATGAGGTTTTTTGACTCAAAAATGTTAAAAACTGGGGTTGTCCAATACACGGATAGTCGCGGGGGGTGGGGGGTGGGGGGTGGGGAGAGAAGCAGCGCACTGCCAGCCATGCTCAGGGTGTTATGTAAAAAATGCGTAATTACAAACATAACATACAAACTCCTCTTCTGCTCCTGCAGTGCTGCTCTTAACTTGCATAAAATAATCATTTTTTGCTTGTGTGAATGTATCCTGAGCTTGTGGGCAGTCGATTTCTGCATCACCATGATGTACAGTTTCTTGCTGCCTTCTGGATTATTTAGGATTTGACCCTTTTTATAAAGCTCTTTCTTACACTTGATTATTTGTTTTTCAGGAGCTGACCAGTGGTCAACAGAAAGTAGAATGTGAAGCAGGATCTTTGGAAGTCAAACAAGAGGACCCTAAAGAGGTGTGTTAGGTTGTTGATGGAAATCCTGAAGTACAGACTTTTAAAGAGCCACATAAATCTTTTGAGCAGTGCTCTGAAAGGCCATTTAATTTAATTTTGGGAGATTATTAATCCTCACAGTTCTCAGCTGTGGGCATTCATGGGAAAAGTTAGAGGTAGCAAGTATTCCAAAGCTGCAGAGTTTGTAAAGACTAAATTACTTCTTAGTTTGGGGTCTCCCAATTTGGTAATAAAGATGAAATCATTAAGCAGTTAACTGTTATTTGTTCAATATGTGCAGATTTTTAATAAAAGGTTAAAAGTAAAGTCACTGGTTCACTGTGATTTGTGTAATAGATGTTGCAGATAAATGTTATTTGTTGTCATTTGTCTTTTGGATTGCTTATTGTCATTTGAAGCTTGAAAGACAACAATCCTGCCTCCACAACTGTCTGTGTATGCCAAGTTCTTCCTTCCTTCTTTTTTTAAAAAGTTGTTTTGAATCATTATTCTCTGCAAACACCAGTGTCTCCCAAAATTTTGATACTTGGGATTCCGGGATCCCCTCCCCCAATTAAAATAAGGATGCTGTGAATCAGGGATAAGAAGCCTGTGACATTCCAGGTGCTAGACTCCATCTCCCATCAGCCCCAGCTAACGCAGCCAGTGGACAGGGATGACGGGAGTTGTAGTCCAACAACATAGGGAAGGCACACCATCCCTGCTGCGTCCCCTCTCAAAACAGGGTGGGCATTCTGGACCCTGGGTGGATCCAGAATATAGTTCTGTCAGTAGGCTGAGTGGGGAATCTTTGTTTGCCCACACAAGGGATGATCTCACTGTCTATCTATTCAGGGGCGCAATTATATGATTCTGTTGCCCAGAAAAATACCCCTGCTGTGGACACACAGGAGTGCATTCAGTGCGGTGGCTTAGTTAGCTCAGTCCCTTTCGCAGCATTGCAAGACATGCCACTGCCACAACCAGGCCACAGTCTCTATAGGTTACAGCGACGACTGCCTGCCAGCTCCTGCATGTGACACTTTTGTTTGTTTAGATAATTGACAATATAATTGAAGAAAGCCAGAAGGTACATCAACTTGACTATGGTCCATTGGGCTCGTCGGAAAAGGAGCTGTCCGATTCCCCGTCACATGCAAACACTTGGATTCCTGGAGCAGATGTTCTCCAGCACATTCCCGAACTCTTGTTTGCGGAAGCAGGGTTGCTACAAGGCCACGATGAAGAGCCTCCCTGCCAGCCCCCACAGGCTGTGGCAAATGGAATGGAGCCCAGGCAGGCTTTGCAGACCCACGAGGGGGCATTGGAGCATCGGCAGGGGGAAGGTGATGCTCGACCAGTGGAAACCGCAAGCGAGATCCCATTGCGGCAAGCGGGAGAAGGCGACAAGGAATTGAAAAGCGAGGAGGCAGCTGACGCAAGGCCGGCGGATGTCTTGGAGGCACCTGTGGATTTCCTGCCTGCCAGAGATTCATCCGTGGCTGATGAGATGCCTCCTGTGAAACCACCGCGGCAACTCAACATAGAGCCGGACATTGTCGCCAGCACAAAGAAGTCTGGTCCTGCCCGGCCTCCCCCGCCAGCAGGCCTCCCTCCCCCAAGGCCCCCACCTCCTGCTCGGCCTGCCCCACCGCCAAGGAAGAAGAAGAGCGACTTGGAAATTGAGACACACAAAACACCTGGTCTGGAAGGTAAGTTTTAGTTTTGTTGCTTCCTTGGACCAGACTAAGGGTGGGCTACTTGTTTCCCTAGACATTGCTAATTACAGCTCTCTCCAACTCTTGAGTATTTGCCATCCTGGCTTTTGGGACAGGTGAGAACTGGAGTCACATGATGGAGGAGTAAAGGTTGGTCTTCCCAGACTACACAATCTGATTTAATTGGTAGAAACTCCTCACCTCTTTAATGTTTCGCATCTTGCTGTAGTTCCCAGGGAGACTTTTTCATCTGGTGGCCTCTTACCTCCCAATGTGTTGATGGAGTCCATAGCCAAAGATTCTCAGCCTTCCTTGGATCTGGCCAGTGCAACAAGCGGGGACAAAATCGTCACTGCACAGGTAAAATGGCACTTGAAATTTCCAGTTTCCCACTGGAAATTGATGCCCAGGGCAATGTGGGAGGGAAAGGGACCCCAAAGCATGGGTGCATAATCAATCCACATGCTCAGGATGAGGATGGTAGAGTGTATCTGTTTGGGGGACTGCACCATTTCTGAATGTGGGTGCTGGATTGTTTCTGGGAATGCTCCCTGCAAACTAAAAAATTCCAGCATGCAAAACCCCAGAATGTTATGGAGGGTGGAGTCTAGGCTTGATTCCCCCCCCCCCTGTCTAATAGTCTACTTTTCACTAAGCATGGTATGAGGGGGCATTCCAAGGCACGATTCCCCACCTGCATTTGGATGTACCAGGTGCTGTTTCTAAATGGGTCCTTAAATATCCATCTACGTGAGACACAAAATGTTTTTTGTGAACTTTTTAGCCAGATGCTGGTCTTTCAAACTAGTTCTCACCCTCACCATACATTTAAACCATAGGGCTTCTTCAAAGAATCCTGGGAACTCTAGTTTTCCTCTTATAAAGCTACAATTCCCAGCTGCCACCTGCTCTTATCAGTGCAGCACAGCTGCCCACTTCTGGGTTGGAGGAGCACCGGAAATAGCTTGTGCGCAAGCGTTATTTCCAGTGCACATCCAGGTCGGAGGAGGCCCGTGCACATGTGCACAAGCTATTTCCGGTGCTCCTCCAATCCGGAAGTGCGCCAGAAATGGCGTGTGCGCACACATATGGGCGTGCGCTCCCCCACCCTCCAGCCCGCCACATGATCGGCGCTGGAAACACTGGCCCGAGTTAGCTGACCCCTGGCATAAAAGATACCAGGGAGCTACCATTGGCACCACCAGGGTTTGTTCTTTGCAGGCTGTGCCTAGTTGAGAGAATCTAGAGTTGAAGCCCACTTGCAAATCCTACCTTGTGGCTTGGGAACCTTTACTTCTAAGGAATGATTGCAGTTAGGAACTAAAGAGGTGACCAGGTCTCCTCACCCCTATTTGTGTATGTGGGAAGAAAATGCAGCAGTCCATTTGCCAGGCTCATTTGTGTGTGTGTGTGTGTGTGTGTGTGTGTGTGTACGGGTCAGTAGCAACTAGTGGAAAAGTTTAGAAAAAGATTTGCCACCTTACAATGCATTGTGTGTTTACTCAGAAGTAAATTCCATTGTGTTCAGTGGTGCATCCTCCCTAGTGTGTGAGTTTAGAATCACAGCATCTGTATATACTTTGGCTGCAGTTCTTAAAAGCGGGCTACATGTTTTACTGATCTGGTTTACGATGTTGCTCTGCGGAAAGCCTGTTATAGTCTGGGATGTGCTTGACCCATTTTCCAGCCCTGAAATGCTCATGAAACAGTATGTGCCCATTTATAATTGCAGGAAAATGGAAAGTCGGCGGATGGACAAACGATCTCGGGTGAAGTGATTGGGCCTCAGAGACCCAGGTCTAATTCCGGCAGGGAACTCACAGATGAGGTATCCAGGAGGGGGGACTGGTTTCAAAACTGTTACTGTCTGCCTATTTAAATGACTTTCAGGAACTGTGTGTTAAAATAAACACGTGCACAGATCCAAGAGGCCCAAAAGCCATGAGAAGATGCTGTTTACCAAGTCCATTGCTGCAACTAGTTTGGTGTTGCCTGGTGCTCTCCAGATGTTTTGGACTCCCATCTTGGACAGGGAGTACTCAGGACACCCTAGGAGGGAAAATACGGAGCTATAGAGCACCTGGGAGAAGAGAGGAAGGGAGGAAGTAGAGGAAAGAAGGAAGGAAAGTGCCCCCAAATGGCTCGCAGTTCAATTTTCTATTGGCAAAGCTCGCACTTAATGTTGGCTCCTAAGGAGCAGAGCACACACTCACTTCTGGTGACTGAGTAGCTAGCATCCCCTCCCCAGGCTGGTGCTCCATCAAACTGGACAGTTGGAGCAACAGCGTGACCACACCTTCACCCAAACTCAAGTACCTTTGTCTGACATTGTACATGCAGGCAACCTGCGACTTCTCCCACAGAGAGGTTGCCTCTGTGCCTGTTTCTTTAAGCCTGGTCCTGGGGGACAGTGGAGGAGGAGGCAGAGGGGATTCTTCTGGGCTGGCACATCCAGCCCTGGCTCCTCCTCCTCCTCAGGCTCTTCCGCTGCCTTGTGGGAGGCACATAAATCACTAGCTACTTTCCCTGGCTCGGCCCCTGGCCCCATAGCCCCCCCCCCACCAGCTCCTCAGTCCCTGCCAGTCCCTGACACAGTGGAGAAGGAGCCTTTTATATTAAAAATAAATGCTTCCAGGATCTCTTCCCTCCCATTCTGCCCTCCACATCCCTCTGCTATCTCAGTCTTCACTGGGTCTTCCCTCCAGGTCTACAGGCCTAGACTGTCAGTGGGGCGTGTGGGGAGCTGAATCTTGATTCTTCTTACTCCGCCTGAGGAGGGATGGCGGAGAGGGAAGGAAGTGATGTGGAAGAAGCCTTCAGGCACATGCAGCACTATCGGAATGCTACCAAAACATCCTGGTAGCTTGGTATAAGTATTCTGTGTCCCTATTTTGTTTTTTGTTTTTTTATGCTGTGAACTGCCCCAAGACCTTTGGATGAAGGGCAGTATACACATTTAATTGATGATGATAAAATGATAGACATAGGCATGAGGTTGTTTCATCTCCAGTGCCAGTATCCAGCTATCAACTAAGATCCTTCCTTGAAGGGGTGTTTGTGCACATTGGGGTCCAACGTGCTTAATGGCAATTTCTAAGAACTCCAGAGTCTGCTGCTGACGCCAACCTCGTAAGGGGATTTTACCTCAGGCCGCGTTCCCTAAGCCCTCCACTTCAGCCAGATTCACTCCAGTTACTGGGGGCAATTGGTCTCTGGTCCCAAAACTTTTCTGGCTGCTTGGACATTTTAACTAATTTTCTTTTTGCTAAAAAACCAAAAACAACAACAACACAACAACACAAAACCACCCTTGTGTGGCCTTCTTCTTGGGAGACTTCTGTGTAGGCCAGTCCCTTAGCCTAACCCAGCCATCTGCTCTCTTGTCCCGAGCCTCCCCGTTTTGCACTGGGGAAAGAGGCATCTCGTTATCTGAACCTCAAGCTCTCCACTTTCCCCTCAGCCTCCCTCACCAACTGACTTTCCCAACAGACAGTTATTTTTCCCAATGGACAGTTAACTGCTCCTTCTCCACTGACAAGAACCTGTAGCCAATGAGGGGCCTGCTGTTTCACGGACCAATCGGAGTGAACTTGCCTAATCCAGGCCCCGCCTACAAGTATTAAAAGCGACTGTTGCCCTTTTCGCTCTCTCTCCTTTTTTTGGAGCCTGTCAACAAAGAGCTGCTGCTAAGAAGGCCCTGAAGTGCAGGTGCCTTTTTCCAAAGCAGGTACACAGAGTGCCTTATGCACAGCATTTCTCCTCACAGGGTCACACCAAAGGTCTGTCCATTGCAGCCTCTGGCCCCAGCCAGCAGGGCCAGTGGTCAGAGTGCTCAAGGCCAATAGCTAGAGGGCAAACCTAATGCCCAGGTGTCTGGATTTCAAGTGCTGCTTGGATGCATTGAGAGCAGTTCCTCTGCCCAATCAACCGCAGTTATTTATTCATAGTTGTCTTATTTGTCTTGATGAGTACAATGCCAGCACTGGGTTCAGTCAACTATTTTTGCTGCTACCTTCTGTGGTTCCTCTCATCATGTGCGTGAGCCTTGTCCATTGACCCTTCCTTCTGTCCTGTCTCCCTCTGCAGGAAATCCTGGCAAGCGTCATGATCAAGAATCTCGACACAGGAGAGGAGATACCCCTGAGTTTGGCTGAGGAGAAGCTGCCCACGGGCATCAACCCCCTGACGCTGCACATCATGAGACGGACCAAGGAATATGTCAGGTAGGAATTGAGGGCGGCACCTGGATGGTGGTGCCTGTTCTGCCTGCCTGCATTTCTTTATCAATGTCTCTTCTATGTATGGGCGCAAGTGTTGTTGGACTCCCGACTCCCATCAACCCCAGCCAGTATGACTAGTGGTCAAGGATGATGGGAGTTATAGTCCAGCAACATCTGCAGGACCCCAGAGGTTCTCTACTCCCGATGGATGTTCTCTCTCATGATTTCTGTTGGGTTTGCTTTTGGGGAAAAAACAGTCCAGAAATGTTAGCTGTTCCAGAACTCGGCTTCAAAACAATTAACTGTCACACAGAGATATAAATATATTGTTCCAGTCCTTCTCAAGAGCTTCACTGGTTTGTTTCCAGGCACAATTCACACAGTGGACTATTAAATGTACCTTAATGCATTAAGTGGTCTGGAACCCCTTGGTGTCTGAAGAACTACCAGCTCCCATGTGATCCTGCCTACTTAGTAAGTTTGGCACTGGAGGATCAAAATTGGCTTGCCCCACTTTCTGAGAAGGTAGGGGGTAGCTGCCAGGAAACAGTCCTAGTTCAGGGATGGTGCCTTAGCCATGACATTCCCCCCTCCTTTTGTCATTTCACTTTCTTCTTCTTTTTTCATTTCACTTTTAATTTGTGTACCACCTTTCAATATTACTATACCCTGCTCTCTGACCTGCTCAAGGAATCCTATAAATCTAGATGGTACCAACTCCTAGAAAATAAAATCAGATCGATAGGCATCGAGCTGGAGCCCTTGTACAACTCAAGCGAGCAACATATCTATCATAATGTCTTAATTAGACTAAAGGATGTTGAGAGACAAAATATTGCGGCAGCAGTAAACAAAATTTGCTCTCCCATATTCTATGATTTAAATATCCTCGATAGCAGGGTCAACTATGTTACTAAACTAATAATACCAGCCCAACGTAGGGCATTTATGTTGGCCCGACTGAATATCTTTCCCTCGGCATTTGTCAGGGGTAGATATCAGAATATTCCCAGAAACAAGAGATACTGCAGATGTTCCCTGAATGTCCCGGACACTGTAGAGCATATTCTCTTTTATTGTCCGCTACACAGTACGCTGCGTGAACGCGTGTTGTCCCCCCTTTTGGACCGTTTGGAACCGCAGCAGGGTGGAAGTGTTGGATTCTGTCTCTCTGACATTGACCAAGGGGTGACTGCGGGGGTAGCTGAGTTTTTGGCAGCAGTGCTTCAAGGAGTAGTACTTTAACAGGAGGAAATTCTAGATTTTACATATACACACATACAATCAGCCTATGAGTTTAATTGTTGTTTCTTTGTGTATATATATTTTAAAGTTCCTGTATGTGATTCTTTCTCTCGCGATTCTACTTCTAAATGCCTCATAAAGGTTTGAGAAGTATTACTATACCCAAGGCGGTTTACAAGCTGAAGCAGCAGCAAAATAGACAGCAAAGGTCACACAGGGAGTAACAATCTGATCCAATACATAAATGTCACAATAGCTTTCAAATAAACAGCGTATATCAAATAAAGCAATATTAAATAATCCATTAGAATATAATAGTAAACAGTACAATGAAATATCAGCAAATAATAATTGAAGTTTACACTTAACAAGTAAAGAATTTCTAAATTATAATCGATAAAAGTAACAGCAAGTCAAAATGCATAAAATACCACAAAACGTACATAACCACATAAAAGGGTCAAAATGAGAAACAAAGACACACAACTTGTGATTTATTTTTTTAATATCCCCAAACTCCTATCTTCCCAGTTGCTTCTCAAAGTCATGGTCTGGGAAAGGCTCCTAGGGTTGGAGTGCAGAGCAAGGCCGGTGGGAAAAGCCATTGCTCTCGTCTCTCTTCACGGTGCCAAATTTGGTGGTCTATAGGTGGGGTGGGGTAGGGAATCTGAAGGGTGGTGCCCTTCAGATATTCAGGGACTCCCAACTCGCATCATCCCCAGCAAGCATCACTGGTAGCAGGAATGATGTAAACTTGTAGTCTAGCAATATCTGGAGAGGCCTGGCATATAGGCACCAGGGGAAAACATTTTAAATGGGGAATCTCAAGGAGGAGACCCCATTTGTTTTGGTATTCTTCTAGCTTGTTGTCAGGGTGCTGCCCTCACCTCACGGCAAAGAGTTGCCAGGGCTTTCTCTGTATCGCGAGCCCCCTTCCCACCTGCTCAGCAATTCATCTTCCTCCAGTGAGGGAGGCAGTGATCCCTCTAGTGGGGAGGGGGAGATGGGAAGGGGAAGTAGAAGTCAGGGAAGGAGAGCCCTCGCATCAAGCAGGGACTGGAGGTGAGGCGCCTCTTCCGTCTCCCCACTTGCGCAGGGGGGGGGGAGGACGCAGAGGGGGGAGGCGGGGGCAAAGAACCGGAAGGGGTCATTCCCGGACTCTGCCGAAGGATGAGCTAGACGTACTTTTGTGGCTGCACTTTACATATCTGCACAATAAAGAAACCTAGCTTCAGAAACCTCGGCGTCAGGCTGGTTACTCATGAGCAATCACTGAAAACCCTTACACTTGTGAAGACACCTCTTTGCTCACACATTCCTTTGATGTCGCCATCTGTCTTCCACTTTAATTGATGTGTTGTTTTAATGGTGTATTTCAATTATTGCTCTTTGTATCTTAAGGATCACGTCACTGGTTTTTATACATAAACTGCTTGGAAGCACCATTTGGCATTAACAAACTTTATTTTATTTTAAGTAGCTTAGCACATAGGAGAAAGCTGCGGTTACTTCATTTTGGGGTTCAGTTCCATTGAGAAGTGTGGATGCTTGGCACATAAGGTTTAAAGCCATTTTGCTTTTCCACAGTAACGATGGGGCACAGTCAGACGATGAAGACAAAATGCAGCCACAGCAAAGTGACACAGATGGAGGGCGCTTGAAGCAGAAGACGTAAGGCCACAACTAACTTCTTATGTTGGGTGGGTTTTTAAATGTTTGTTTTTATTATACAGTCCCATTGCATCTTCCTACTTTACTTTTATTTGTTTTTATGGAGCAGCAGGGTCTAAATATTAAACTAAAAGTAGCAAAAAAGCAAATGGATGTTTGTGTTTCAAATTGTGGCCATATTACAAGTCGTGTGTGCCATCTCCTAAATGGATCTAGCTATCTAACATGTTTGCTCATGGCAACTTTCTTTTCTCCCTCCGCACCCCCACCCCCAAGGACTCAGCTGAAGAAGTTCTTGGGCAAATCAGTCAAGAGGGCGAGGCATCTGGCTGAAGAATATGGAGAGCGTGCCGTCAACAAAGTGAAGAGTGTTCGAGATGAAGGTTGGAGAAAGGCGGATCTTTTGGGGTGGGGAAGTATCAAATAGGCAATATACCCAGAGAGAAAGGGGGGGGGGGCATTTCATTCATTACCCTTATTGTGATTGGAGTTTGTGATTTAGATCTTGTCTTCCACTTTCTGACCAAGGCCATGTTCACACCATACATTTAAAGCAGTATGATATCCCTTAAAACAGTCATGGATTCCTCCAAAGAATCCTGGGAGCTGTAGTTTGTTAAGCATGCTGGGAGATTTAGGAGGGGGCCCCCCCATTCCTTTCACAGAGCTCCAATTCTCAGTGTAGCCTAACAATCTATCCCTCTTCCCAGGGAACTTGTGAGAATTGTGGCTCTGGGAGAGGGAATAGAGGTCTCACAGCATCCTTAACAAACCATTCTTCCCAGGATTCTCTGGGGGAAGTAATGATTGTTTAAAGTGGTATTGTGGTGCTTTAAATGTTTGGTGTGACGGCCCAGGTTGCTGGTTCCCAGCTTCAGTCCCTCCCCTCCACTGTAATATAAAGCATAACAATATTGTTCCAAAATTTATTCAGACACTAAATGCAGGGCAGGTGCTGTTGCTCAGAGATGGAACACCTGCTTCACATGCAGAAGGCTCCAGGTTCAATTCCCAGTGGCATCTCCAATTTTTTATTTTAGTTTTTCTTAAGGATCAAGTTGCAGCTGATGGGAAAGACCCCAGGAAGCCAGCCCAACAGAGGAGACAGCACTGAACTAAATGAGCCAGTCACGTGACTCTGCATGGGGCAGCGGCCTGTATATCTGCAATCTCAGTTAGTGGAGCTGGGGAAAGGACTCCTGCCTGAAACCCCAGAGAGCTGCTGCTGGTCAATGCAGACAGTACTAGGCAAGAAGGACCACTGGCCTGACTTGGCACAAGCCAGCTTTGTTTGTCCATATGTAAATTTCTATGTCCGTTTGACATAGCTCTACGTTAAAATAATACAACACATGTGCAGTGTTCCAGGTACAATTCCCGCATCTCCAGGTAGGGCTGGGAGAGACTCCTGTCTTAAGACTCGGGAGAGCTGCTGCCAGGAAGTGTAGACGAGACTAAGCTAGATAGACCAATAATGACCTGATTCCATATAATGGAGTTTCCTATGTTCCAAACGCAGTTTGCAGAAGGTAATAGGCTTTGATTCCAGGCACTCGTTTTCTTCCTAGTATTCCACACTGATCAAGATGACCCATCCTCAAGTGATGATGAAGGCATGCCGTATACCAGGCCAGTGAAATTCAAGGCGGCACATGGCTTCAAGGGGCCGTATGATTTTGAGCAAATTAAAGTTGTCCAGGATCTCAGTGGCGAGCATATGGTAGGTTGTGGTTTTTGCTTCCACTCACAAACTATTCCGCTGCCACCTGGTAGTATCAGTCTGCCATTGGGATCCCACAGAAGCCATTATAAATATAAATATTTTAAATAAACAAATAATATTGTCATAGTCAGGGCAGGCCTTTTATTAATATTCCACTTTTCAAAATATCGCACAAAGCTACTTAATAGAAGTTATATAAAAATAATTAAAAAATTGAACTGTGCTGTGCTTTTTTAAGCAGCCACTAAAATTCATTCACAAGATACTCTCCTCTCACTTATTTTCTCCCAAATGTCCTCCTTGTACACCTGTGGGAGTGGGGTCTGTGTTGTATGCTAATCTCTGCACAATGCCTGTGATCTGTGTGTCAGGCCAGGATTGAGAAAGCCCTGGTAGATATCCTCACTGAGCCATACAACTTGTTAGATGATGTTAGCCGGTCACACAGATGCACACTCAGCCCAGCATACTTCATAGGGCTGTTGGTGGTGGTGGTGGGGACACCCATATGTGTCACAGTGGAGTTTTTTTGGATGAAAGGCAGGTTAACAAATAATGGGCATTTTAACACTGTTCGTATGTGACCAGTCTCTGGTTTGAAGTATGGACCTGATAGTAGAAGTGCCAATGTTCCTAGCCCGACAGGTATTGCTTTTCTCAACAGGGCGCCGTTTGGACAATGAAGTTCTCGCACTGTGGCCGTTTGCTTGCGTCTGCAGGTCAGGACAATGTGGTGAGGATCTGGGTGCTGAAGAATGCATTTGACTACTTCAATAACATGCGGATGAAGTACAACACAGAAGGTACAGCCTGCTCCTTCCTTGCATGGTAGAAAGCCAAGTAAACAATTGCTTGTTTGAAAAGAAGCTGTATTTCTCCCCCCTCCCCCCAATTGTGTTTCAGGTCGTGTGTCTCCCTCCCCATCTCAAGAGAGTTTGAATTCTTCAAAGTCAGATAACGATATGGGGGTAAGTTGGACCTTGGTTTTTTTGTTTGTTTTTTACCATTAAATAATTGATATTTTTTATGTAAGGGGAAGAACCAAGAAAAACGATGGGAAAAACATTTTCCTGCCACACACAAATAATGCAAACAGACATGTTAAACAGCTCATCATCTCAAACAAAGGAGAATAGAATTATTCTCTAGAATGCATGATCACTCTTATGTTCAGGGCAAGTTTCTGTTTTGGAAGTTCTAAAGCAATAAAGAAGATTGGCAATATGAGCTGTGGCCCATGTTATCTTCTATAAGACAAGTAACACAGAAATTTGTCCTTGGGGCGTCTGACACAACAGTCCAGTAGTTTCCCATGACTTACGGACCCTTTCCCTTCCACCCCATCACCCTGTAGTTTGCTCTTTGGAGGCCTTGACTATAAGGGGCACAGGTCTCCTGGTTCAAATCTCATTCAGGCACAAATCACCAGAGTTAAAATCCATTCAACATGGGAGGGAGGGGTTGTAGAATCACCCAGAGCTAACTTGATAGTAGGTTATTAAGGACATCACATCTTTCTCCTGATATGTGAGTAATTAACGCTGCTTTCTTAGCATGACTTTGGATTTGAATGCTGGAGGTAATTAAGTGCTCCACTTGCTGTCTGCATTTCCTAACCTAACAATTACCTTCCACAAGCTTATTTAAAGGTGAGGCTGATAGTGCACATTATCTCATTGAAGAGATACAGCAGGCAAGGAGGAAAAGCAGGGATGCAAAAGCTTGCACCAAGAGTGTAGAGAAAGCACCATTCTGCATGCAGAGTCACTGTGCTTGCTTTCTTGATAAGTTCATGTCTACATCTGGGCAAGCTGTCTCCAGTGTTGTCAGAGTTTCCCCAAGCATTTTTCGTGTTGTGGTGTACAGTGTACAGTGACTAGTCCAAAATCATCATTCCACCTGCCTTTTATTTAAAGCAAGTTCCTAGTCCTCACTGTTTGCAGGTATAGAGGTTTTAAAAACATGCTGGCATTCACTTCCCCAATTCAGGAGCAGGAGCTGTAGTGTGTTCATGGAGCTCCAGAAAACCTTTCCTTTCAGTGGGAATGTGACTCCTGCTATTGACAGGATCCCTAATTGTGGGTTCTCAATGCACTTGGGACTCTCTGTTCCTCCTGCATCTCACAGTTCTTGTATATCTGTTTGTTAGGTTTGCAGTGGGGCCGATGAGGACCCTGATGATAAAAACACACCATTTCGCCAGCGGCCATTCTGCAAATACAAAGGTCACACAGCAGATCTCCTGGACTTGTCCTGGTCTAAAGTAAGACATCTTGGACTTCTCATAAATAGGAGCAGCAATATGTTGCTTGTTTTCAAGTTGTGTTTAGGCTTTTCCAGGATTTCAAAGAGGAGTCGTTTCCAGTGCTACCTGGAAATGCTGGAGGTTGAACCTGGCACCTTCTGAATTCAAATCATGTGCTCTACCACTGAGCTGTGGCCCACCTGGGATCATTCCACAAATGGGACATTACAGCGGATAAGCACCTAACTTTACAGGACAGGAGGGTGCAGCCAGAGAAGGAGACCTTACATCAGCCTTCCCCAACTTGGTGACTTCCAGATGCTTTGGCTTGCAGCTCCCTTAGCCCCCCCCCCCCCAACCAGTGTGGCTAATAGTCAAAGTAGTTCAGAATGCCTGGAGGGCACCAGGTTGGGGAAAGCTGCCTTAAGGAGAAGAAATACCAGCCCACCACTTTATTGTACTGTAAGCCCACAACTTATGCGCATGGCGAAAAAGGAGGGGTTCTGGCAGAAATGACATTGGCATTCCAATGGCTTTTGACGATATGCAATTTTGGCGTCAGTTGCGATCCGCATAACATAAGTTGCAGGCTTATTGTAGTGAGAACAAGTTCCTATCCACATTGTGAGAAACAGTGAAAACAGTTTTTCATTTCCTTGTTTTTTTTCTTAACTTTTCATAGACATCTTAAGGCAGCCCTGTTTCGGGAAGCTTTTAATGTTTGATGTTTCGTTGTGTTCCTTTATATTTTGTTGGAAGACGCCCAGAGTGGCTGGGGCAACCCACTCAGATGGGTGGGGTACAAGAAATAAATAATCACCATCATCTAGTTTATCTGCCCAGATAGGGGTGCATTGCTGTTCTCTCCATGGGCCAGTAACACACCCACCCCGCAGCTGTCGGCCATGATGAAAGATCAGGAAAGGCAGACAAACTTTCCACTGTTCCTAATCTCCTGGAGGAACCTCTCTGGTCCTGTGACCAGAGTTTGTTTGCTGCTGCTGCACTTACTAGTTGAAGTGAACTAGCATCATTAGCACGCATGAAGGCTTACTCTTTTCCCCAATCCCTTTTTGCTGAACTGCAAGCAATGAGAGAAATTTCTTCCATGCTGAATAGATGAAACTTAACAGTGGATTGCACTTCCGGTTAGGTGCCGGTCAATGGCGGACGGGAGTCCGATGGCTCCGTCCTCCGCTAGGCTTTAGGGACTTCCGTGCCTGCGCCACGGGTCCCTTAAAGCCACGGGAAGAGCGTCCCGTGGACCTGAGCTTCGTGGGTCCCAGACGTGCCGTCTCCGTTCCCGATTGACCCTCGTAAGGGGGAAAATCGGGCGAGCGGAGCGCCGGCACGGGACTGAAGAAGCATCTGCCTGCGGAGGATCAAAGCAGCGATCCCGCCAGACTCGAGCACCCGGCACTTCCTGCAAAGAAAACTTCAAAGAAACTCTGTAAGTTAAAGAATTGGATTATTTTTTCAAGTTTAAAGAGCACTACTTGCAGAGGAACTGCAAAAGGAAGCCTGTTCCCTTTGTACTGTTCGTGCGAGCTTGGTAGCGCTAAAAGATCAAAGCCGCGACTAACGGAAAAGTCTTGCGAACTCTGCCAAACTTTTTAAAAGTGGTTTAAAAGTTGCTTAAAGTTTGTTTTAAGACTTAAAAACAGTTGATATGGCAAAAGAAGACGCCCCTCACCCTCTGGATTAGGATTCCGGGTCAGTAGCGGGCTGTGATATATTGTTGCCATTTTTTCTTTGTTGGTGTCTCAGTGACTGTTTACCAGTGGAGACATTTTGACTTCTTTGTAACCAGATACAAGCTACTTTATAAACTTTGGTGGTAACACTGCAAGTTAAGAACTGTTACTGACTTGGGCTACATAAAAGTGGACTCTTCTTGGCTTTAAGGAATTTATACTTTGGAATATAAACTCTTTGCCTAAAAGTTGGATTTTTGGGACTGGTGTGGGCTCCTGGCTCAGCAGCCTCTTTGTTCTCAGAACTGATCTGCTGGCCACCTGGTGTTTACTTTTGGGACTGTTGGCCTTCTACTGTGAATGTCTGAGATTGTTACTACAGCAACTGGAGTGACCTTGAGATTACAGTTGCAGAGCCCACAAGGAATGGAAACTAGATCTAAAGGAACTGGCTCTGAGAAAAGAAAAGGCTCTGTTTCCCTAACTCTACAGGAACAAATGGAGAAATTGGTTGCTAGTGTGGCAGAAATTGCAGCAGGACTGAAAAGCGTTACTGATGGGCTGAAGCAAACACAAGATCAAGTTTCATCAGGAAATACAGCAGTGAATTCAGCGATAGAAAAACTTCAAGCGGATATAAAAGCTGATATTAAAAATTCTACGCAGACCCTAGAAAAATCAATTGGGCAAATTGAGGAGAATGTAAAGAAGAATAGAGAAGAGATTAACAGGATTGGGCAAGAGGTGACCACCTTGAAAAAGGACTCAGAGGAAATTAAAGTGGTCAAAGAAAAAATAAAAAAGGTGGAGGAAAAATTGGACAATTTGGATTTGGAACAGATAGAGAATATTGGAACACGACAGAGGTCTGTGGAAGAGTCCCTTGCGTTTCTGCAACTACATCAAAGAGAGGGCAACATTCGCCTAAGAAATCTTCCAGAAGTGGAAGGGGAAGACCTAAAAGACTACATAGTGAAGCTATTTTCAGGATTTTGGGAGATAGAAGAGATAAACGTCTCAGCGCGCATAGTGAAGGCCTTCAGATTTGGTCCAAGAGGTTCCAGAGGAAAGAAAAGTAACAAAACAGTCAGCGACTGTTTGATTGTGTGTCACGATCGACACGATAGGGATTTCTTTCTGGACTGTCATTACAGAAACAACCTGGTGGTAGAGCAGAACAAAGTAATTTTTTATAAGGATATCCCCAGATTTTTCCTTGACAAAAGAGTTCCTTACAACGATTTGGCAACTGAGATTAGAAAAAGGAAAATCCCCTACAGTTGGGAATTTCCAGAAGGCCTGGCATTTACGTTTGAAGGGAAAAAGATAAGAATAAGGTCCCTGGCGGAGAAACAGAAGTTCTTGGATAAGCATCTGGAACAATTTAAAGGCACACCACTCGACCCAGCACAATTCTACAGGTTTCCAGAGGTTTTCCCACCACCGCCGGGACCACTACCAAGTCCACCAAGTCCAGGCAAAGATCCAGAGGAAGACAAGAAAGGAGAAGCAATTGGAGGAGAAGACTAGAGAAAGGAAAATGGCGCTCAAGTTAATGACATGGAATGTCCGGGGATTGAATCAGAGGCCAAAGAGACGCAGAGTGTTCTACAGCATAGAAAAGAAGAATTTGGATATAATATGTTTACAGGAAACCCACATAGCCCGACGTCACAGAAGATTATTACAGAATAAAAAATTGGGCCAAGAGTTCATATCATCGGACAAGGTCAAGAAGAGAGGAGTAGTGATTTATGCAAAGGAGAAATACAGCCCAAGACAGCTATTCAAAGATGAAGAAGGGAGATACATCGCAATTGAAATTAACGTACAAGGCGAAAAATTTTTGATTCTGGGACTTTATGCACCAAATGATGGAAAGTCAATCTTTTATAAGAAAATACATGACTTGCTGTTGGACTATTTGGATTACAAATTAGTTTGCCTTGGAGATTTTAATGGTGCAGTTTCCACATTAATGGACAGATCTCAAAGAACTAAATTAACGAATGATGGGAAACTCCCAAAGACCTTTTTTGAAATGGTGGACAATTTGAATTTGGTGGATTCTTGGAGATTAAAAAACCCCACAGATACAGAGGCAACATATTTCAGCGAACCTCAGCAGTCATGGTCGAGGATAGACTATATTTGGATCTCGAATGAATTGGCTCCAAAAATACAAAAGGCAGAAATTGGCCCTAAAACTCTTTCAGACCACAATCCTGTACAGCTAAATTTAAAAATGATTTCCAAGGACTCTTTTAGATGGAGAATGGATGACGCTTTGATGAGAAACACCAAGCTAGTGGAAAGAGCGGCGAAAAAGATGAAAGAATATTTTCAGATAAATTGGAGCTCCGAAGTGGAGAAAAGAATTGCTTGGGATGCAAGTAAAGCTGTAATGAGAGGATTTCTTATTAGTGAAAAAGCAAAAAAGAAGAGACAACAAAATGCAGAGATGGAGAGATTGTTGAAATTAATCAAAGAAAAGGAAAAGGAACTAAGAGGACATCCCAGATGCGTTAAAATTCAAAAAGAAATTAAATACTTGCAATCCCAATATGCCAATATAATGAACCAGGACATTGAATGGAAAGTGAAAATGATGAAGCAAAGAACATTCGAATCGGCTAATAAATGTGGAAAATTACTAGCTTGGCAATTGAAGAAAAGACAAAAGGTAAATGTCATCAATAACTTGGTAGTAAACGGAAAAAACGTGGAGAAACCAGAGGAAATCAGATGGTGTTTTCAGAGATTCTACAAGCAACTGTACAAGGAGGAGAAGATAGATGAAGCAGAAATAGACCGATTTCTGGAAAAAAACGGATTGCAAAAGGTCCCAGAGGAAAAATTAATTACTCTCAACCACCCAATAACGACGCAGGAAATAGAAGAGGCAATAAATAACATGCAATTGGGGAAGGCCCCAGGACCGGACGGATTAACAGCAAAGTATTATAAGACATTGAAAGACTGGCTATCGCAGCCACTAAGAGAAGTTTGCAACAAGATATTAGAAGGAGATAGGGCACCAGAGACGTGGAAGGAAGCCTTTATCACACTGATTCCAAAACCAGATATGGATGCGACGCAAATGAAAAATTATCGTCCAATATCCCTTTTGAATGTGGATTATAAGATTTTTGCAAATATATTGGCTACAAGGTTAAAAAGAGTGTTGAAAGATTATATACATAGAGACCAAGCAGGTTTCTTGCCAGGAAGACAAATTAGTAATAACACGAGAATTATTGTGGACATTTTAGAAAAACTGGAGAGAAACATAAATACAGATGCGGCACTATTGTTTGTTGATGCAGAGAAAGCATTTGACAAAGTTTCTTGGACATTTATGAAAAAGAATTTGGAAAGGATGGGAGTTGGCGAAAAGTTTTTGAATGGAATTAATGCCATCTATACAGAACAAAGAGCAAAAGTAATTGTAAACAGTGTGATATCGGAGGAGTTTGAAGTCGAAAAGGGAACAAGACAAGGGTGCCCTATCTCCCCTTTACTTTTCATTACGGTCCTGGAAGTCCTCCTAAATATGATACGAAAGGACAAACAGATAAAAGGAATTCGTGTGGGAGAGAAGGAATACAAATTACGCGCCTTCGCAGACGATTTGATGCTATCCCTGCAAGAACCGGAAAGCAGTGTCCCCAGAGCTTTGGGAATAATTGAACAATTTGGACTTGTAGCTGGTTTCAAGTTAAACAAGCAGAAAACCAAAGTTTTAGGAAAAAATATGAGTGCAGAACAAATTCAAAGAATACAGGAAGGCACTGGCCTCAATTTTGTCAAAACAGTAAAATATCTAGGTATCAACCTCACAACCAAGAATTTGAACCTGTATAAGGACAATTACGAAAAATTGTGGATGGAAATAAAGAAAGATATGGAAATATGGACAAGACTGAAACTGTCGTTAATGGGAAGAATTGCAGTGATAAAAATGAATGTCCTACCAAGGATGCTGTTTTTATTCCAAGCCATACCAATTTTGGATAAACTGGATTGCTTTAAGAAATGGCAAAAGGACTTATCAAAGTTTATATGGCAGGGCAAAAAGCCAAGAATCAAGTTTAAGATCCTAACAGACTCTAAAGAGAGAGGAGGCTTTGCCCTGCCGGACTTAAGACTTTACTTTGAAGCAGCAGCCTTTTGCTGGCTAAAGGATTGGTTTAAACTAGAGAACGTTGATGTATTGGACTTGGAAGGTCATGATAATATGTTTGGATGGCATGCATACCTTTGGTATGACAAGGTTAAGATCCACAGAACTTTTAAGTCTCATATAGTTAGAAAATCCTTGTATCAGGTCTGGACTAGATATAAAGACTTGTTAGAGAGAAAGACCCCTAGATGGATCTCTCCGGTGGAGGCCAAAGCCTATAAGAGACCGAACATGTCTGCAAATTGGTTAAGATATATGGACATATTGCAGCAGGAAGGGGACTCTTTCAAGCTAAAAAGTTACGATCAGGTGAAAAGTCAGGTCCCCGACTGGCTGCACTATCACCAGGTATATGAAACATTTAAAATGGACAAAAAAGTTGGTTTTCAAGTAGAAAAATCAAAACTGGAAACAGAACTGATAGAACCGAACTTTAAGAACCTTTCCAAAATGTATAATCTTTTGCTAGAGTGGCATACGAAAGATGAACTGGTTAAATCGTCAATGATAGATTGGGCGAAAGATGTAGGACACAATATCATGATGGATGACTGGGAGAGATTGTGGCAGAAAGGTATCAAATTCACTGCTTGTCATAGCTTAAGAGAAAATATAATGAAAATGGTTTACAGATGGTATTTGACACCAGTTAAGATAGCTAAGATGAATACCAAAATGTCAGATGTGTGTTGGAAATGTAAACATGCGAAAGGTACCTTTTTTCATATGTGGTGGTTGTGCCCAGCGGTAAATGCTTTCTGGGATAAGATTTATAACGAACTTAAGAAGGTAATGAGAGTTACCTTTTGTAAGAAACCAGAGGCATTTCTTCTGAGCATAACAAATGAAGAGATACCCAGTCAGGATAGAGTGTTTTTTATGTATGCCACAACAGCAGCTAGAATCCTATTGGCAAGAACATGGAAAGGCGAAGAGATACCAACGGTGGAAGAATGGCAGATGAAGATGATGGAGTATATGGAACTCGCAGAACTGACCGCCAGAATCCGGGACCAGAGGGAGGAGAAGGTGTCACGGGATTGGAAGAAATTTAAAGACTATTTAGTTAAATCAGTAAAATTGAATATTTGAGCAGAATCAAATAGAATAGCGGCTTTAGTAGGTTTATATTAGATAAAATTGTTAGGAAGATATTTTTGTGTGAAAGATTTATTTGTTAAAAAAATATGTTAAGATTTGGTGTTTAAGTCAAGATTTATATGTGATTAGGTATATGATTAAGTAAAGTAAAGCACATTAAAAATTGAGCAAATGTGAATAGAATAAGATACAAAGCTACCTAGGAGATATACATGATTTTGAAGACAGTGGAGGGAATGGGGGAAGTCCCCTAAAACAGAGAAGATAGTACCAAGGAAAGTAAGAGGATAAGTGTTAGTTTAAAGGTTTGTATATGTTTCTTTTTATTGTAATTGTTTGATTGTATTTTTGTGCTGTGTTTATGTATTGTATTTTTGTATTGTTTTGTATTGTTAATAGTGGTGTTTATGTTATGTTTTTCTTTTGTCTTATTAGAAAATAATAAAATCTTATAAAAAAAAAAAAAAGAAACTTAACAGTGGATTGCATCAGGGCTCTGCACTCTCTTTATATTTTATACATCTCAGAAATAATGCATGCCGTTTTGATCCCCCCAGAATTACTTTCTGCTCTCTTCTTCTATGGACAAGACAGTCAGGCTCTGGCACATATCCAGGCGGGAGTGCCTCTGCTGTTTCCAGCACATTGACTTCGTCACTGCTATAGCCTTCCATCCAAGGGTAAGGGAGGTGGCCTCGCTTCTAACCCAGTTTTGAATTTTAAATATGAATAGAGGATTGAGTTCGTGTGGCAAGCGAGGAGGGGGGGGGGCAGGATGATAAAGTGTTTGCAATAGGTTTTATTAAGCACTAAAACTAGCACCATAGACAATAAAACACACTTCAAAAATACATTCCAAACCACACTGTGCCACCAGGATAAACGCGGACATCCCTGCACACCCCACCCTCTCTATGCCACCCCATCTGTACAATCCTACCCCCTCTCCACAGCCTTACAATAACTGTCTCAAGGATGGGCCCTCCCTCTCCCCACCCACCCTTGTGGGCCCATCATGCTGTGCCCCTGCAGGTCAGTCCACTAAAACCAGGCCCCTCCCCACCCCACACCCCAAAGTCCATGGTGGACACTGGTGCTGCTGTTGCCTCCTCTCCCTCCTCTGTGGGCTTGCACAAAACCTCCAGCGTCTCCCCAGTTGTCTCCGCCACCACCTCTTTTCTGTGAAGCAGCACCTCCTGATTGCCAGCTCATCTTCTCCCATGTGCAAGTCCGAGGAAATGAAAGAGGAAAGAAACAGATGAGAGGTGATAAGATAGCCATATTCAGTTATCTGAAGGGCTGTCACATGGAAGATGGAGCAAGCTTGTTTTCTGCTGCTCCAAAAGGCAGGACCCAAACCAATGGATTCAAATGCCAAGGAAGGAGATGTATTCTGATGGTAAGATGTATTCAGCAGTGGAGCAGACTACCTCACAAGGCGGTGGACTCTCCATTGGAGGTTTGTAAGCAGAGGTTGGATGGGCATCTGTCAGAGATCATTTATCTGTCATTCTGGAATTGCAGGGGGTTGGACTGGATGACCCTTGGCATTCCTTCCAACTCTACAATTCTGTGCCTCTGTGAGTAAGGGTACATGAAAGAGTTATCAAGATACACATTGTACCTATCTTAAGATGGTGCCTGTGGGACATCACCTACCTACCTTGGTTTGCATGTTTGAGAATGTCTGACGTACAACAAGCCCATGAATTTGCACTCATGCAGACACCAAAGTTTACCTGAATGTCAGGAATGGTGAGATTCTAACTGAGCAAAGTTGGCTCTGTACCTGTGTGTCCATTTCCAGTGGGGTGACGACAACATATTAGAAGGCCTCAAAGAAGTTGCCACCAATAACACATTTCTTGTGGCATCTATCCTATTTTAGGATGACAGATACTTCTTAAGTGGCTCGCTGGATGGAAAGCTGCGACTTTGGAACATTCCTGACAAAAAAGTGGCCCTCTGGAATGAAGTGGATGGGCAGACCAAGCTGATCACAGCAGCCAACTTTTGCCAGAATGGCAAATACGCTGTTATTGGCACCTATGATGGCCGGTGTATCTTCTACGACACAGAGGTAAGCCCTGCTACCACAATTGATGCCACCTGGTTCATTCAAGGGAGACAACCAGTAAGTAGGATTGTTGCTGTGGTTCAAAACATTCAGAAAGAAGTCCCATTTTACATACCGGAACTAATATTGTCTCAAGTACCCACTGCCGACACCAACTGTTTTCCCTTGAGCTGCTTCCATGTTCCAATCCAGTTTTGGCCACTTCAGGGTGCACAGCAGAGCTCGGTGAACCCATGTGTATATTTCAATGAGTTTCTTCTTGTTTTATTTCTCTTTAGCACTTAAAGTATCATACACAGATCCATGTGCGATCAACTAGAGGGCGGAATCGAGTTGGGAGGAAAATCACTGGAATTGAGCCACTGCCAGGAGAAAACAAGGTAGCTCCTCTTACCTTGAAGACACTCACACTCTTTGGCCATTGTGTCCAATTCCACAAGTCCGTTTAATGTTACCTACATCCCATAGTTTCACAAACCTGGAGTGATGGTGTGGAAGCCGCAGCTAGTCCAGAGTGCAGCCTCCAGAGTTGCAACTGGTGCTTCTGTTTGAACCCATGTAACACCGCCCTGCATAAACAACACTGACTGCTGATATGCTTCTGGGCCCAATGCATGGTTTTGTTGCAAACTTAGAAAGCCCTGAATGATTGCCAGTTCCCATGCCTTGAGATATGCTGGGCTGGCCTTCCTGTGTGATCCTACTGCCAAGCAGAGTGTGTGTGGTAGTGGTGCATGGAAGGGCCTGCTCAGTTGGTGTGCCCATCTGTGTAGATGTATAGCTGGCAACTTTCTTTTCTGAATTTTTGTGGATGAGCTTTCAGAAGGTGCACATTTTAAATCAGGTCTATGGCGCACAATGATGCTGTCTGTCCTATTATTGTTTTTGAAAAGGTGTTTTTAACATTTGCATTGATAATGTTGTTACAGTATTACAGTAACAAAGGAAATAAAAAATATAATACAGCATGCACAAACCAACAGTTAACAATTAATTTAGCATACGTCAAAATTTCAGTGAGCATGAACTCAGAATACCCTGAAAAGTAGTGCCAAAGCTGATGATAGTATGTAGCAACCCCCCCCCTCTTTGTGCCTCAACTCAAAGGGCTAGAAGGAGATTCAGAGGCTGGCTAATGCTCAGGATGCCAACCCATGGAAGCAGCCCTTCTGTTTCTCCAATGAGAAGATTTAGAAACTGTCTCAACTCTGCTTCTGCTGAGCAAGCTAGATCAGTAATGGAGAGCATTTAAGCATGTACAGAGTGCTCTTCCCTCACTGCCAACAGATCCCACACATTTTCCACATGGTGGAAAAATGCTTCTGTGGGAACAGAGTTCTGAGCTCTGAGCTCTGGTCATTTCTGCAGCTCAGCGCAGAAATGGCAGGCCAGTCTAGCTTCTGCTTCTCAACTCATTGCGCTGATGGATTTTTTTTTTACTTTTCTTGCCAGATCCTGGTGACGTCAAACGACTCCCGAATCCGACTCTATGACCTGAGAGATTTGTCTCTGTCTATGAAATATAAGGGCTATGTCAACAGCAGCAGCCAGATCAAAGCCAGCTTCAGGTAAAGAAAGAAATGGCTCACAGCCAGGACTTCCTAGACTCCCTCCCCCCTGCAACCCTTTTTTGGAAGAAGAACACAATGCATGCCTTGACTTCATCGTGCAGATTTAAGTTGCTCTGTGCATATTTGTAGAGATAGATACATACACGAACAGACCATGTTTTCTGCTTCTGAAATTAAGAGTTTCAGAAATTATGTTTTTTTGGTGCTTTGCATGGTCTCTTCTGTGGTGTAGCAGATGAAATCTCAAGCTAGCACTGGGGAGATCTGGGTTTAAATATCCACTAGTCAAGACATGGACCTTGAACCAGTCACCATCTCCCAACTCATCAAACCCAAAGGGTAGCTAAGGTTATTATGGGATATGGGAGGAGAGAACCCTGTGCACCACCCTGAGCTCTTGGCAGAATAAGAAAGTAATAAACAAAATAACATTGACACAGTGTACCCTTAGACTTTGTTTTAAGCCATGAATTTCCTGTCCTGTGGGAGGAAGCAATGGGAACAAGAAAAGATGAACCGAAAGTAACTGGGAATTGTTTTTCTTCTCTCATTCCTCAGCCACGACTTCACATACATCGTAAGTGGTTCTGAAGATAAATACGTTTACATCTGGAGCACCTACCATGATTTAAGCAAGTTTACTTCCGTCAGGAGGGACCGCAACGACTTCTGGGAGGGTGTCAAAGGTGAAACCCCACTGCCACATCAGTGTTTGAGCTGAAGCTGCTGCCTTTCAATTCCAAGACCTTTCATTTAAGCCATGCATGTGGCCGGGGGGGGGGGGGGGGACTTGTGTATCACAAGGGAGAAGCTGGGCCGCTGTGAGTGACCAAGTGCTTGTGTCCCAAGAATGGCGGCCAGCCTCTTTTTCATGGGTTCTGACCTCAGTGCTGGTCAGATGGCCTCCCAGAATGCTTTGGGCCTCTGTGCAGATCCAGCCTCCTCCCTTTTCCTCTCCAGCAGTGTAACCAGTAAAGCCCACTGGAACAATCCAGTTAATGATGGAGCTATTTGGGGTAAAATGGGGCAACATAGTCACTGAACAGGAAGAGCAGAGCCAAAAGGGGGTGCCCCTGCAGGTGGTGGTTCAGTACATCTGCAAAAACCTCTTGCTTGCTGCCCAGCCGCACATACGTACTTATGTAAAAAGCGATCTGATCCACATGTCTCAGAAATGTGGTAGAGCAGACTGCAACAGGTATGGGGGTCACCATTTCAGAAGCTCCCCCACCCTTCTGTATTTTAAAACAAAACAAAATCTCCCCCCCCCCCGTATAGAAATGTAGCACAGTCCTCTTCCCTGCTGCTCTTCACAAATCTTGTATAAACCTGAGCTGGAGAACTTGGAGCCCTCCAGATGCTGCTGGGGTACAACTCGCATCCTCCTTGAGTGTTGGCCATGCTGACTAGGGCTGATGGGAGCTGGAGTGCAACAACACTTAGAGGGCGACTGGTGCCCCACCTCATCCTTATTAGAAAACGCTGCTTGGCTGGGAGTGTTACAGATCCTGAAGTGGCTACAAGAAGTCTTCTCCAAATATGAATGGCTGATGACAAAACCACACCACTTATTCTTACCCTGTGAAGCACTTTGCTTGATTGGGGCTTCTCTTGCTATTCAAAGGAGTGGGTTTAAGTCTTGGCACAATTATTTTCTATGGAATCCAGTTTTGGTAACAGCATATTCTAGATGATCAAGAAGGCTACGTGCGTGGTACAGTCCTCTATAGGACTATACTACCCTAGGATGGGGGGTGTGTGCTCGTGAAGGCACCCAGCCAGTAGGTGGAAAGGTTAAGGGTGACCAGGAGCTTATAAGGCGTGAACCATATTCCCTTCTGGCATCTTTGAGTTGGCTCTTATGTGGCCTCTGGACTGGGCAGGTGGTTAGCTGTCCTGGGTGAATTGAGTAGCACCTGACAGACCTATGAATTGCAACTGAACACATTCCATGTCAGTAAAAAAAAGACACAAGAGTGTGTTCGAGTATCAGAAGCAAACCAGGTGTTTGTGTGGGTATTCATGTAGTGTATTCCCCCTGTTCTGACCAATTCCTTGTGAATGAGCTTTCTTGGAGCTTTAAATACTTCCTATCGGAGCCATCCCTAAAAATCACCATTGCATCTGCCAGTTACCTACAATTAACCTCCATACTCCACTCCCTGCGCTTTTTCCCCCAAAGGGTGGGTCCTGATTGCTTTTCTTCTCTTTGTAGCACATAACGCAGTGGTCACATCCGCCATTTTTGCCCCAAATCCCAGCTTGATGGTATCATTGGATACACCTGAAAAGCAGGAGCCCGAAAGCAAAAATGAAGATTCTGAATCAACTGATCCCATTCCTTCTGGTAGGTGCCCTATCACCTCGGGGTGAGGTTTTGAGAACTAATGCACTCTGTGGCAGGCCCTGGGTCACCCTTAACCTTGAGCAGGGAAATCCTCTTGAAGTAGCGCATCCATTAGGTAGGTAATCCCAACTGAAATGTGTTTGATTTCACCTATAAGCTACTTCAGAGAGCTCAGTGTTGCGTGAATACTAGGACTGAATAAGATGAGAAGGGAGAACAGGAGTCGAATGGGAAATGAAGGATTCCAAATTGAACTTAGTGGATTTCTCTTGCTGCTGGGGATTTCAAACGGCTGCTCTCAGGCCTGGCAATCTCCTTTCATCTCTCTCTCCCTCCCTGCTTCCCCTGTTCTATTATCCTGAGTGATTTCTCCTCTCCCACACTGCACAAGTAACTTCTCCATCTGTTAAACAATAGGAAGGTGAATGATTGAGTGAAGGACTGGAAGACCCTTGAAGAAGCTGTCCGTGGAGGGCTGTAAATGACGCTTCTGTGCTATTGACTCTGGAGCAGATGACACAAGTCAGGCTTATTTCTAGGGAATTGCTTTCAACTCTGCTTTCAGCCATCAGGGAAGGGACACAGTGCTTGGGCTTTTTCCACGATTACCTCTTGAGTATGAAGGCCATGTGCTGGGCTGCCTAATACTGGAGAAGACAGTCTTCCAATCTGCCCATCAGTTTTGGGAGGCTGCCCTTGGGGCTTAGGCAGATGACTGTTGGAGTGGTGACATCTAAACACTGGATTGCCCACTCTCAGCCTGATGACCTTTCTTGTTCTGTTTCAAACACAGGAGTAGTCCATTGTGTTGTCTTGGAGCTTTAACTGGATTTGGCCTTCCAGTTGCCCCCTTTTAATTGGATTTTAGATTTCTTCTTATTGTGTGTGTGTTTTATAGTTTTTATTGTGCGCTTTTATTTTAGCAGCTGCCTTGAGGCATATGCAAAAAGCAGGGTTAAGTGAATGACTAATCTCTGATGAATGTGGCCTATCTTGTGCAGTACTGTCTACTCTGGCTGGCAGTAGCTCTCCGGGGGCTTTCCGTTGCAGATGCCAGGGATGGGATGTTGGAGCTGAGCTTCCCTCCCCTAACCTGTTTGCTGTGTGCTACCTCATGCCTGGTGCCATTTCCTAAACCAGCTTCTTCTGCCCTTTTAAGGAGCTTTGAAGACGGATCACACAGAAGTGCTTCTGTCGGCTGACTTTACTGGAGCCATCAAAGTCTTCATAAACAAGAAGAAAAACACATCTTGAAATCATTGGTATCTCGACAGCATCATGATGGATGGTACCTGGTTATGAATCATGTGATCAGTGAAGCAAAGCAAAGTATAATATAGAGTTCGAGGGTTGGCTTATCTTTTGAACTCTCACTTAAAGCTGCTCCATTAGACCTCCTGGGGAAGCAGCATCTCAACTATTAACTCCCCCTGGCTTTTAGAATAGAAAGAGAGGCCCATAAATGACGTGGCCAAAACAGCAACTCAGCGTTGCATTTCTCTGAAAATTTATTTTGCTAAGCAACTGTTTGCCATGCACAGGATTCTGCATGAAAAGGGCAATGAGATATTCACATGTGTGTGTGTGTGTGCCCTTTTGAGGGTGACACATATCAAATTGTGCTTAAATGAATATTTAATTTAATTTATTGGTTCCCAGGGTGGGTGGGGTGGGTTGAGGGTTTTTTTTTTTTTTTTGCAAAGATGTCATGCAGTCTCTCTCTCCAGATTCCTGTTTCCAGCAAAGCTGATCTATTTCTGAATCTCTGTTAAGAAAGCTGAATTTGTGGCCGGATCCTGTAATGTTCTGTGAGGTTTTTTCTGCCCTTCCTCCATCCCTTGGCCTGGATGGGTTAGAAGCAACCATGTATCAATGTTTTCTAAAGTGGATTTCTCTTGTCTTCTAATTGTTGTGCACTCTAGATTCCTTTCTTAATATATACCCTTTTTCTCTCTTTCTGTTGCACACTGGAGCACAATTTTTCTATGAAAGAATCTCTCATTCCTTATTCATGGGCACTGGGCTATGCTCACCTTAAACAAAAAAATTAAGCTGCATTAGGAACAATTCTTGTATTTTACAACAGTGTAAAATAAAATTGTTTACATATTTTTTAAAGCATTGTAGTTTTAAAAAAAGTCGGTTTTTTGTTTGTTTAGAGCTAACTGAATTTAAAGGTATTTGTAAATATTCATAAGATATACCAATGAAATAACATTTTGGGGCCTTGCAACCCATAAAATGTTGTTGATGGTTCCTGTTTCAGAGGAGAAAGAAAAGATGTATCATTAAAACTGCACATGTTGAAAGAGAAGTTGCTTTTTGTCCTTTTAGTGCATCAGCATTTTTTGCATGGCTCAGAGATGGTGGTTGTGTCTGATTTCAACTGGTGAATATGCAGGTGACACTTAGCTCTGTGCCTCTGTTCCATCTGAATCCAGCTGAGGTGTTACACAGGTGTTCACAGGTAGTGATGGACCCAAAAAGGTAAACTCAGTCCTAAAAGCACAGAGCTGGTTTGTGTTCCAAGTTCTTGAGTCCAGGAGGTGGGAAGACCGCATGTCCTGGATGGAGCTGCAGAGTAGGTTTGTACCCTGGGGAGACTCTGGACCCAGCATTGTCACTTTGAGCCTCAGGTGGCTAGGATGAATGCCTATTTCTAGCCACAGCCATGTTTAGACAAAGATGACTTAGCCACAGGACTGGTAACTGGATTATTACACTGCCCTCTATGTGAGGCTGCACTTGGAGGTGACTTGGAAACTTAAGTTGTCAAATTGCTTGTCGGGGTTTGGGTGCTGGAGCTCCTCGTGCACGGCCTTGGACTGGTTATGCACGAGGTACCAGTTGCGGGGAAAGCGGCCAGCGTTCCGCGTGCTTTTGAGCACGGTCGCCGGCCAAGCCTCACAGTCTGAAGGATGTTGAGTAAGCCAATTGACGACTCCGATGAAGTGTGAGTTCCTAATTGCCTTCTTTAATGAACAGTTGCCTCGTGAAATAAAATATATACCCTGACTCTGAATAGACGGACCAGTTTAAAGAAATTAAAATTTTTACTTTACTCCCCCCTTTAACCCCAAAGGAAGACAGACACCGGTTGTATCTTTAGTGGCTTCGGCAGAACCCGCATAGGCTCGTCCCCTAAGCTAAGTTCTCCTAAGCTTAAAGTCCCTGCGCGCCCAATCTTCCGCGAGGCTAACTAAATAAACTAAAACCGAAATGTCTTCCGCGGGCCTAACCCTAGGCTAACCTAAAAGAACCTATCTAAAACTAAAACCGAATGATCTTCCGCGATCTAACTCTAACTAAAGAAAAACCCATCCAGCCCGCTCCTAATCCCTTAAACTAAACTTGACTTAAACTAAAACCCAAAATGAACATGAACGAACTAACTCGCCTAAGCGGGGTGCCTCTGCCTTTTATTAGGGAACAAACGTGACATCATCAGTAATGCCTTAACCAATAAAATCACTGTTGCTGCCCTCCAAAAGGGCGGGAAGCAAGTTTAACGCTCATTAACAACTTTGAACATGACCGGATCTATAAAATAAAGGCGGATTAATCTTGTAAGTGAACCACACTATTCATTCATGCTTTCACTTTCGCTTTTACGCGCAGTTATACCAAAAGTAGACCTCGAAAAACTCATAAAATAACCAAATAAATATGAATCCATGGCGGATCCGTGAAACGTATTCCGACATATCATCTTTCTTTTTTTGTTTTAAATTAAATTAATTTTGATTTAGTTATATAAAAAGAAGGTTAAAGATATCATAAGCATTTATCTGACACAAACATTACCATTTGCTTCGATATAGACCTCGACATGAAAAGGCAAACGTCAACAATGCCGACAGTGCCCACATCAAAACTATGATATAAACACCAGCAAAACCATCAACATCCACCCCCTTCATAAGAGGAAATACTTGTACAATAATGTAGCAATAAAGTCATGAAAATAACAAACCACTAGCCGAACATAAAAAGTGATCGATCCGATACACTGTAAACCTTTTAGGCATATATAAATACTTCAATATGTAGTGTAACACACCTCATAAGCATGTATACTTTCGCGTGCAGCGTAAAACAACAAATTACTCCCCAAACACAAGAGAGGACCTGATACAGGTCCAAAATTAAAAATAACGGATAACGACTGCCCAAACATAAGAGAGGTCCCGATCCGGGACCCAAAACTAAAGTATAACTAGAGCTGGGGCTACATGGCCTACCCAGACCCCTCCCCCATTTTTTTAATTTTTATTTGGAAAACTGAAGTAAAATGGATAAGGTAACAGAAAAGGGTTGTGGCTCTGAGGCTACAGAATCGAGGGAACTTTAGATTCTGGACTTACCACAGCGACCACAGGTAACGGGGAACTAGGGTCCGATTCCAGAGAGGGGATTTAAGCCACCTATGTACAAGTGGTTTTCGCCACAAGAGGGGATTTAAGCTACCTACATAAAGGTGTCCCAGCCAGGATGAGGATTTAAACCATCTACGCAAGGGTTTCCAGCGAAACGAGATGGGATTTAAACCAGCTACATAAGGGTCTCCCATCAACAGCAGGAAACAGAGTGAAGGGAAAAGCTGGGAACCTGGTTTACTGCCAAAAGGTAGCATATAGAGGGGGAGTCTTTAAAAGAAAATAGGGGTACCAAAAGGGTAGGACGCCACCAGACTTGACATATATATCTTGAACAAATCCGAGAATGACCAATTCTTTGACCAAAGGAAATATTTCAAATAAGGTATAAAAGTGTTACCACATTTTGAACTACAACTTTTGCAAGCACAACGTGGAGATTTAGGATTATTGAAATAAAACATATATGTATAAATATGTCTATGACTAGAACTGCACAAAGACGATGCTTTGACCTTACATAAACATTTCCATATCATCAAAATTGTGACGCTCTAAATGGAAACCATTTCAGAAAAGTTTCATATATATAAACACCCATATCATTAATTACCAAGCTATATTGAAAACACATGTAACATGCGAGGCGGATATTTCAAGAAGCATACAAAGGTAAATATGCAATTTTTACAAGTACAATATAAAGTACAAGACAGGTTTAGAACTGCAAAATGGTGTTGGAGAGGAGGATGAAGACGATGAATGAGTTGCCGGTCGTCTTCTTCTCCGATTACACACGACCATGTAGAAGAAATAGTCCTGGAACTCAGGAAAAGTTCATGGAGCTCAGGAAAGTACTGAAACATCGAGTTCTGAAGAAACAACGATACCTGTAGAAGAAAGGAGGTTAAGCAAGCAAATCAAGGTGATCTGCTAGTGAATGCAGGTATGGGAGTAACTGGAACAAATCTAGGCAGCCAGGAACCAAGGGGCTGCCCAGAGGCAAACAAAAGGCCTAGGCAGTAGGAGGGTAAGGCAAACTGCCCAGAACTCAACTGGTGCTGTTAGTTGAGCACTTTTGAAGAGTTGCTGCATTTGACAGGAAGTTGAGAAGTTAGCGAATAGCTAACAACCAGAGTTAGACATCACGGCTTGCGATGAAAAGGGAGTATCGAATTTCACGCAAAGTTTGTCCAGCGTGTTTCTTGAGTGAAGAATGGAGTTGAACACACAAACAGGTGTGGGAAATAGGGGTTCTTTCCGCAGAAGTAGGGACAGTCCTTCGCTGAGAGGATTAAGCAACAAGGGGTTGTCGTTGAAGATGCAGGCTGGCAAGTACCACGCAGGGTTACATGACTTGATCTTCAGGTAAAGAGTTCCTTGCGGAAGACAGTACTTCTGAGCACAAGGAGGAACCGTCTGAAGAGCCTGTAGTAGAGTTCTTGGTTGATGCAGGAAAAGATACTCCAAAAGAATACCTGGGGAGATGCGGAGCATATTTGCAATCAGGTAGAGAGCAACAGAAAGCAGGTGAAAAGGGTTTGCGGTTTTGGTTGGAAACAGGTATGCTGCAAGAAGTGATGGCAGCAATCTGTAGGCACGGTGAGTACCATTCAAAACCAGCCAACAGAATGCCCATGCAAAAGACAGCACGGAACATAGCAAGGAGCGTCCCACGGTTGATGATTGGATCACCGAGACAAAGGAAAGTTTCAACGGCGTGAGAGCGCTTGAAGATGCTGCTGAACAGAACTTGTAGACAGGAGAATTCACCTTACCAAGCAGTGAAACTTTCCAGGGGAACTTTGCAATAGGCTTATAGCAAAGAACAGTTTTAAGACTATCAAGGGAACGCTCTAAGGTCAATGACTGTGGAGCTTTATCCATGAGGTACTGACGGAGAGTAAAGGGTTGCATGTGATTCTGGTGTAGCAGCTCTTTGATTAGGGCCTCTGCTGCAGCGAGCTTTTCTGACGTCAGCGCCTATTGGTCGACCCATACAGGGGGTCCTTCCTTCCATGTGAGTGGAAGAGCATGTACTGGCGCTGATGCAAAGGCCCACATCAAAAATGTGTATGGACAACAGTTCTTGCTTTAGACAATAAGTCTCTACCCCAAAGGGTGATAGGCACATCCATAACAAGTGGACGGAGCTGCACCATGGAGCCTGAGTCTGACTGGAAGGTAATCGGATGTACGCTCTGGTGGGCGGGTTCGAAACCTCCGACTCCGAAGACTTCCTGGGTGACAGTCGTTGCCCACTGGTCAGGCCAATCCTTTCTGGCGATCACTGTGACATCTGCGCCTGTATCAAGAAGACCCTTGATCTTTCGTCCACCCATTTCTAAGACGAGATGAGGGCGTTCTTCTGTAATCTTGATTAGCGCCATTGCTGCCTGAGGAGGCAAAGAGTCTACAGGAGCTGTAGGTGTGGAAGTAAGCAAATAGAGTCTGGCAATTTCCAAACCTTTTGTTAGGACACAAGGAACAGTTGAGAATCCTGGAATCAGCAACTGCGATGAATCTGTGATTCGTACTAGGCCTGCAGTCAGTGTGACTGTGGCAGGGAGGCGATCCATCCTAGGCAGGATAAGGCAAATCGAAGTGTCTGGGAATGGACCACGAATGGATGTTGGCAATTGCTGAGCAAACCATGGATTTGAAAAGTAACAGTCCTCTGTTAAGAAGAGTGGTATACCTGGGACAGAAGATTCTTCTTGTTCTTCGTTGGCAGTGTCTGAAGACATCTTTTTGGCTTCGGGTTTTTTGCACTGCTGAAGTTGGCAACTCTGAAGCTGCTTGGCGTTGAGTTGGCAAACTTGAGGTTCTTCCGTTGGTAAAAGTTGCTGATGCTGTTGAACCTGCTGGCATTCAGTCAGTTGTGTATCGAAGTGACAGGATGGAACTTCTTCTTTGACACAAGGCAGTCGAAGTTGTTGTTCCTGATAGTTGTTTGATTGTGGCGGGCTGAGCTTAAAAGCTGGAGGTGACACAAAGGTGTGGACATTGTTAACTGGAGTGATGTTTAAGCTTCCATAAGAGGGAGCTGGCTCACTCACTTGTATTCTTTGGCCACATGGAAAGTGATCATCAGCTGGGTTGCAACTTGGATATTGCTGTTTCATCAAGGGCAAATGTCCTTCAGCGATAGGTTGACCTTGATTTGAAGACGAGTAAAGCTCAGGTGTTGCAAGGTTGACTTCAGTAGGATGTCTTCTCAACGTTGAAGGCAATTCTGCGATCAGAGGCTTGACTGTGATTGCTTGCTGTGAAGCGGGGTTAACCAGCAGGAACTGAAGGGCGGTTAGCAGAAGGTGAACTGAATGCTGTATTCTCTACTGGAACCCTTTGAATAGGTAAGGCAGATGATGAAACCTCTGGAACCTGAATGCTTGATGAGGTCACATCTTTTCTCTGGACATCTGGAGAGTAGATATCTCTCTGGATCACTCTCTTTTCCTGATGACCTGGATAAGGAGTAGCGTTGTTCACCTTTCTGGGATGGTTGACCTTCATGATGTTCTTGAACTTGCACCCTATTGTTTTACCAGGGCCGGGGCGCGGCCCGCAGAACCGTTTCCCTGAACTGGAGATGAGGTAGGTGATGTGTTTTGTGGATTCAAGCGACAATCATTCGCCCAATGAAATCCTTTCTGACAGATGGGACATCTCTCTGGCGGCTTGGCAGAAGGCCTTGGCGTTGTTGTGCACTGCGACCGGAAATGCCCATCGCCTCCACACCCATAGCACTTCTTGACTGGCGTAGAGCTGTCTTGACGTGGCATCTGTACCGCAGCTGCCAAGAGTTGTGCTTTGTAGGAGTGGGTACCAACATTCTGGCAGACGCGTAGCATCTCAGTCAATGTGGCATCTGGACGAGCTGCAACTGCTGTTAGGGCATTCTTGCAGTCATCATTGGCATTTTCAAAGGCAAGTTGTTTTGTCAGCATGTTTCTGGCATGACGATCTTCTATCTGGCGTTCCACTGCAACAATCAGGCGATCCACGAAGTCCCCATAAGGCTCCTTTGGACCTTGCCTAACTGCAGCGAATCCTGATACTGAGCTGGCATCTGTGCGATTGGGTAGTCTGCGCCAAGCTTTGACCACGATGTCTGCTATGGTGACGAGTGCAGCATCAGGTATGGCCAGCTGTTGATTGAGATTGGAGTAATGTCCTGATCCTGTGAGCATATCTTCTGTGGCGAGTGGCGTTGCACGTCTGGCTGCTACTTCTTTCCACTCTTGCAGGCACAGAAGAGCATCTGTAGGCGACAGGAAGGTGCGAAGAATCAACTTCCAATCAGATGGCAGAAGTCTACTAGTGGACAGTCCTTCAAGTAAACTTCTAGTGTAAGGAGCTTGAAGTCCATTTTCGCGTATGGCTTTTCGTAGTTCACGTAGTGTTTCAAAAGGAATAGCTTGATATCTTGCAGGTTGTCCTCCATTGGCACGAATCACTGGAAAGATGTGCATTGGATCAGCACTAAAGTCTATTTGTCCCAAAGCTGCTTCCAAAGCTTGGGTTCTGCAGATGGGCTGCATTGCTGTTGGATCTGTAGATGGCATCAGTGAGTTTAAATCTTCTTGATGCTTTCCAAATGATGAGCCACTAGATGGTGCTAAAGAGTCTTTGACATCTGGATGCCTTGAAGATGGCTGACTATGAAGACAAGATGGCTGACTTGAAGTTGGATGAAGACAAGATGGCTGACTTGAAGTTGGATGAAGACAAGATGGCTGACTTGAAGTTGGAGCATAAGGTTGTTGGCTCTGTACTGCAAGTCCTGGCATCTGGATCATCATTGTTTGGCTTTGCTCTTGTCTTGGAATCTGCATTGGCATCGGAGGTGCTGAAGGGTTGGTAAATTGCTGTTGTGCTGCTTGCATTGAAGCTTGGATTGCTGTTGATTGGAAATCAGCTTGCTGCAAAACTGGAGCTGCTGGCTTGAGCGCGGCCTGCAGGGCAGCAGGGTTTGCTGGCAAAAAGGCTGCTTGCTGCTGCTGCTGCTGGATCGCTGGCAAAAGCGCGGCTTGCGATGGAGGAAGCGGGACCGTTGCTTGGAGCGAGGTCCGCGGCTGCTGCTGACTTGAGATCGCTGGCTGGTAAAGGGCCTGCGATGACTGCTGAGCGACTGGCGGTGGGGCAGTCCGCGGCGGGGCTTGAAAGGCCGACGGCGTCTGCTGCACCGGCACAGGCGGCAATGAATCTGGCAATGACAAATTGGACAAGGGCGAGTGCGTGTACGACAACGGGGCCTGAACTGGCTGCTGCGAGGGGGCCGAAAATGGCACAACCGCAAGCGGCAGCACAGGGGCACTATTAAAAGCAGTATTTCCCAAATTCACTGTTCCATTAAGCAAAACATTTCTTGGAGCGATTTGTTGAAAGCAGTTTCTTACTTTGCTCCATACTAATTGTACAGGAATTCCGATTTTCGGGTTGGCCATAAATTCTAACCCGATCCTTTCCCATGAAGCTAGATCTTTCGTTCCCTCCCTAGGGACCCAAGGGCAAACTTCCCCAATAGTTTTAACTAAAAGCTCTACTTCTGATTCAGAGACAGGGTGACCATTTCTTTTCAAAAGGTACAATAAATCTTCACAAAATTTAACTTGAGCAGTTGAGAGTGAGGAGCCCATTTTTAACACTTTTCCAAAAACTTTTCCTCCCCCACCCGTAGGCTTCTACTAGGGGACACCGGTTCTACCCGTAGGCTTTAACCGAAAAACCTGGCACCCGTAGGCTTTAGCCAGAAAACCTCCGCCCCCACCCGTGGGCTTCTACTAGGGGCTACCGGCCCTACCCGTAGGCTTTGACCGAAAAACCTGGCACCCGTAGGCTTTAGCCAGAAAACCTTTCCCTCCCACCCGTAGGCTTTTTCGGGAGACACCGGCCCTACCCGTAGGCTTTGACCGAAAACCCTGGCACCCGTAGGCTTTTGCCAGAACCCTTCCCACCCGTAGGCTTTAGGGAAGACCTTACTCTGCCCGTAGGCTTACACTAAACTCCTTGCCGCTCTACCCGGGGACCCCTTGGGGCAAAATATACGCGCGCGACTTCTATTTACACTACTTTGGGCAAGCGGTGGATTCGCGCTGCTGCAGCGAAATCCTGGATAAACCGGGCCGTTATACCTCACCTCTCAACATCTATTTCCGAGCCACTTCCGATATGTTGCCTTTAACCGGAGTCTTCGTGGAAGCGATTTTCAACTACGCTTTGCCTCAGAGAGGGCACCACTTGTCGGGGTTTGGGTGCTGGAGCTCCTCGTGCACGGCCTTGGACTGGTTATGCACGAGGTACCAGTTGCGGGGAAAGCGGCCAGCGTTCCGCGTGCTTTTGAGCACGGTCGCCGGCCAAGCCTCACAGTCTGAAGGATGTTGAGTAAGCCAATTGACGACTCCGATGAAGTGTGAGTTCCTAATTGCCTTCTTTAATGAACAGTTGCCTCGTGAAATAAAATATATACCCTGACTCTGAATAGACGGACCAGTTTAAAGAAATTAAAATTTTTACTTTACTCCCCCCTTTAACCCCAAAGGAAGACAGACACCGGTTGTATCTTTAGTGGCTTCGGCAGAACCCGCATAGGCTCGTCCCCTAAGCTAAGTTCTCCTAAGCTTAAAGTCCCTGCGCGCCCAATCTTCCGCGAGGCTAACTAAATAAACTAAAACCGAAATGTCTTCCGCGGGCCTAACCCTAGGCTAACCTAAAAGAACCTATCTAAAACTAAAACCGAATGATCTTCCGCGATCTAACTCTAACTAAAGAAAAACCCATCCAACCCATCCAGCCCGCTCCTAATCCCTTAAACTAAACTTGACTTAAACTAAAACCCAAAATGAACATGAACGAACTAACTCGCCTAAGCGGGGTGCCTCTGCCTTTTATTAGGGAACAAACGTGACATCATCAGTAATGCCTTAACCAATAAAATCACTGTTGCTGCCCTCCAAAAGGGCGGGAAGCAAGTTTAACGCTCATTAACAACTTTGAACATGACCGGATCTATAAAATAAAGGCGGATTAATCTTGTAAGTGAACCACACTATTCATTCATGCTTTCACTTTCGCTTTTACGCGCAGTTATACCAAAAGTAGACCTCGAAAAACTCATAAAATAACCAAATAAATATGAATCCATGGCGGATCCGTGAAACGTATTCCGACAATTGCTGACTCGAGTTGCTTTTAGAACTCATATAACTGTTCTAAAAAACAGCTACATTGGTTCCCAGTTAATTTTTGGGCCCAACTCAAGGTGATCACGCTAGTGATAAAAGTGGTAAACAATTTAGACCCCAAATATCTGAGAGACTATCTCCTTCCCTACAGACCCCCTCAGGTATTAGGATCGGCAGAGGGGGCCTTCTTTGGTGGCCCCTTGCCCTCAAAATTCTCTGTGGCAGCCCCTAAGTTGTGGAACTCCCTCCCCACAGAGATCAGTCTCACACTTTAATGATACAAATACTGAAGACACATCTCTTTACCTTGGCCTGTAATACTTGAGATGATTCGGCACCTGTTGTGGGGAAAAGGCAGAAAGGGATGGAGTTTCCTGAAGGGCAGTACAGCTTGCTGGCTGAAACCCTGAACCCTCTTAAGTTGCAATATTTTGATACAGATCCCACATGTTCTTAATAAACTCTAAACACAGAGGGCCATCTAGTGGAGACAGGCACTGGTTCTAGAACTGAGAGGCATAATATACAAATGAGATCATCTGTACCATGCTGGTTTAAGTTCAAACTTCTTTGAGTTCATAGAAAATATCAGACAGGAACTGAAAAGGGTCTGAAATTCAGAATGGTCTGAAGGAGGGCTGGGGAACCTGGTCATTGTCCATGTCGGATGGGAGGCGGAGTCCAACAACATCTGGAAAGCGAAAGGTTCTCCAGCCCTGGTCTAAATTGTAGTTGTTCAGTCGTGTCCGACTCTTCGTGACCCCATGGATCAGAGTACGCCAGGCACGCCTATCCTTCACTGCCTCTCGCAGTTTGGCCAAATTCATGTTAGTCTGGTATAAATTAGATATTCCCAACTTGGTGCCCTCCAGATATTTGCACTACATTTCCCATCAACCTCAGCCCTGTTGAGGGAGCTAGTTTGGGGAAGCCTGCTGTAAAGCAGTTAGAAGACCATTTGCATTGCTGGACTATTTATAAAACCTGGGGTGGGGCGGGGAGTGCCATTTCTGTTTGTGGGAAGGACAGTATGGGGACTTGTTTGTTTGTTTGTTTGTTTGTTTGTTTGTTTGTTTGTTAAATCTAATACTCTCCTTTCACCATGTCACAGCATGTTGCAACAATTTAAAATTCAGAAATCAAAAATGGGTCAAACAAATTACAGTGGGTGGATACTGAAAACACACTTCTGCAACAGCTGGGCTTCCTTGTCCTTAAAGGTAAAGGGACCCCGGACCATTAAGTCCAGTCGCGGATGACTCGGGTTGTTGCGCTCATCTCGCTTTACTGGCCAAGGGAGTGGGCGTTTTGTCCGCAGACAGCTTCCAGGTCATGTGACCAGCATGACTAAGCCACTTCTGGCGAACCAGAGCAGCGCACGGAAACGCCGTTTACCTTCCCGCCGGAGCGGTACCTATTTATCTACTTGCACTTTGACGTGCTTTCGAACTGCTAGGTGGGCAGGAGCTGGGACCGAGCAACGTGAGCTCACCCCGTCACAGGGATTCGAACTGCCGACCTTCTGATCGGCAAGCCCTAGGCTCTGTGGTTTAGACCACAGCGCCACCGGTATCCCTCCTTGTCCTTAGTGGCCTGCTTTTGAGGGCTTGACCCCCTCCCCCTTTAAGATATTTTTGTACTTCCCCCAAGCTTTCCAATAACCTCTCTGGTCTGTGGATGGTTCATAAGAGCCATCAGTTGGATAATGAGTTTGCTAGGGTGAAAGACACACGGCTGGTTTCATGGGTGATTCCCTTCCTTGAAATCCTTTTCACTTTCAATAGAACACTTATCCAAACACTTCTGGAGCTGTTTAAATGTGGTGGTGCTAATTACAAAGCCCCGGTACCTGGAATATTCAGCAGTGGAGGGAGAGACCTTTAACAACACTTCTCAACACATAGCTAAAAGTCCTGGGAATTCCCTGAAGAAAGCCTTTTAACAGCTTAAGCTTCTTAATATTTGTACTATAGACATGCTGTAAAGATGTGCCCCTGTGCAGCAATTTGAATATACTGCTGGTTTCATTAAATATATTTGAATACTGCTTTCTTCGTCTTGCTTAAACTTAACTACTTAGGCTAATGAAGAAAAGTTGCACAATTTTGGGACTTTAGTTTAGAGAAAAGATGAGTAAGAGGTGACACGATAGAAGCTTATAAAATTATTCATGGTTTGGAGAAAGTGAATAGTTTTTCTCTTACATAACACCAGAACTCGTGGACATCAATGGAGATGAACATTGGAAGATCCAGGAAAGATAAAAGACTTCATGTGGTGCATAAACGATGAAACACACTCCCTCGGGAGGCCACCAACCCACAGGGCTTTAAAAAAGGATTGGACAAATTCATGGAGAAAAAAGCAATCAAAGGCTGCTAGTAGCCACAATGGCTCTGCTCAGCCTTCACAGTTGGAGACAGCAATTGTTATGTACTGAGCTGAATCCTAGAACAATAGGATCCAGAATGCAGCAGTCTGATTGGTCCTCAGGAGCCACCCAATCCAGCTCCAGGTGGAAGTGACTCTGCAACCTGATTGGCCTATAGGAGTAGCCCGGAATTAGCCAATCACGTGGGGCCCATTGTGTAAATAATGTATATAAAGCAGACGTGGGGAAACATTCATTCATCACTACTATGAGTTGAATAAAGAGCATGACTTCTACGACCGCAGCCATCTGGGTACTACGCAGGCTGTTTACAACCCATGGGCTCCCTTGTCTTGGACAACAGAACTGCATTTACGTCAGAAGAATTCCAGACCTTCACAGCGCAGAACGCCATCTGCCACATCTGCTCGGCACCATTCCACCCTCCCACCAATGGCCAAGCAGAGCATGGTGCGGACCACCAAGGACACCCTCCACCCCATGATGCAAGGGGACTGGGAGTACCTTCTCACCACATTCCTTCTAGCACAGCACAGCACCCCCAGCACAACGACTGGCCAGAGCCCAGCTGAACTACTAATGGGCCGGTGCCTCACAACTAGACTGGACCGCCTTCACCCCGACAGAGCTCAGGATGAGGTAGTGGCAGGGAAAGGCAGGAACCCCCAAACCTTCGTGGCCCAGGACCCAGGGTATGCAAAGAATTTTGGGGCAGGCCCGGCATGGGTACCAGCCACAGTCACCAGGGTGACTGGCCCCGTGTCGTACAAGGTGCTAATGGAGGGGGGCAGTGCTGGCGCCACCACTGCAACCAGCTATGGCAACGATTCCCAGGAGAAAACTGGGAGGAGGGCAGGACAGAGGAGTCCCAAGGGGAAGCGGGGCAGTGAGGCCCGTAGAGCAGGAGGGGTGGGCAGGAGAGGCAGAATCAGTAAGTACAGAGGGGACCCCTGAGTCCAAAAGGACACCAGAACCAGAGCCGTGACTGAGCGAGCCAGTTGCGCCAGACCAAACAGCCCCATCACAGCCAGCAGCCTCAGAACACGAGCCAGAACCAGAACCCCTGACCAAGGAACACTCCAGGCCACAACCCATACGTAGGCAACCGGCGTACCTAGAGGACTATGAATGCAACCTCCCAGGCAGGACTGGAACTTAGAGGGGAGGGGTGTTATGTACTGAGCTGAATCCTAGAACAATAGGATCCAGAATGCAGCAGTCTGATTGGTCCTCAGGAGCCACCCAATCCAGCTCCAGGTGGAAGTGAATCCGCAACCTGATTGACCTATAGGAGTAGCCCGGAATTAGCCAATCACATGGGGCCCATTGTGTAAATAATGTATATATAGCAGACATTGTGGGGAAACATTCATTCATCGCTATTATGAGCTGAATAAAGAGCATGAAACTCACACTTGACTCGGAGTATATTTCAGCAGTGCTCCTGAATCCCAGTTGCTGGAAGCCACACAAGGGGAGAAGCTGCTCTGGTGCTCGGATCCTGCTTCCATGTTTCCCACAATGGGCATCTGGTGAGAACAGGATGCTGGACTTGATGGGCCATTGGCGTCATCCAGCAGGTTCTTCTTAGGTTCTTACACTATGTTTTTTATTGAAGTGGCTTACAAGCAGTAAATTTGTTCCTTCTAGTAGCACCTCAGAGACCAACTAAGTTTGTTATTGGTATGAGCTTTCGTGTGCATGCACAGTGCACACTTCTTCAGATCCCTTCTTCAGATTATCTGAAGAAGTGCGAATTAGGGTGATCACTTTTTCAATTTTGTTCTCAAAAATTATTTCCTGTAGCACAGATGGATGAACTTTTGCCTATTAATGACTAAAATGAGGTATATTCCATTGAAATATTTACAAAGGTCACCCACAAACCGTTTTTAAAGTTTTAGTATGCTGTTTTACCATTTCATAAATTGTATTACACCTGAGCTGAAATGTGAGAATTGTCTTTTTCAGTCTGTTTCAAAATTGTGGGAGACTTTCAGGGGAGGGGGGAGGATAATATCCAGCAGACTTCCCACCCTGCTATTTCACAAAAGGGTAGATAATTTTGCATGCACATATGGCTCCAATCCACCCTCTTTTTACCAATTGCTTATTCCATTCACCAGTATGTTGAAACAATCTATGTCCTTTCGGCTGAGATTTTTCAGAAGGTAATTGGGGATTTTTGTTTTCATGCTTCTGCTAACTGTTTGGAAAATATTCAGCAGAAACCCCAGCCCCTTCCTTCTTGACACCCACAAAAAGGGTAGGTCAAAAAGGCACCAGGCAAGCCACTGTGGGCCAGCCATTCCATAAACGGGGTGCCGACACTGAAAAAGCACTTCCTCCAGTTGCTATTTGAGCTATATTACTTTGTAAAGTTATAGGGACGCGGATGGCACTGTGGTCTAAACCACAGAGCCTAGGGCTTGCCGATCAGAAGGTCGGTGGTTCGAATCCCTGCCATGGGTTGAGCTCCCGTTGCTCAGTCCCAGCTCCTGCCCACCTAGCAGTTCGGAAGCACATCAAAGTGCAAGTAGATAAATAGGTACTGCTCCAGCGGGAAGGTAAACGGCATTTCCGTGCGCTGCTCTGGTTCGCCAGAAGCGGCTTAGTCATGCTGGCTACATGACCTGGAAGCTGTCTGCGGACAAATGCCGGCTCCCTCAGCCAGTAAAGCGAGATGAGCCCAGAGTCATCTGCGACTGGACTTAACGGTCAGGGGTCCCTTTACCTTTACCTTTACTTTGTAAAGTGCCATGCTTTCATTCTACTAGCACCATATAAAATTAATAAAATAATTATGATAAACAAAACAAAACAAAAAGCCATGGCTACTGTGTGAAGCAATTCCTGCCACAACTGGAAAAAAAAATCCTAGTTTTACAAAGATGGACAAAGCTATCTCAATCACAGCAAACACTGCAGCTGCTGTTGAGCCTGTAGCAGCCGCTGGTGGCAATGCTAGTATATCTAGCCCTTTTTCTCTGACACTCTCTCCAGAGCTATGGGCAGCAACATAGGTGCAGCACTGTGCATAAGAGCGGAAGAGCATTCTATAACCATGACCTTATGATGCAAACTTTGGAGGACTTGCGCTTTCAGGAAAGAGTGTGCTAAAGAAACTGAGGAAGTTCATAAAAGGAGGGAATCTGGTTCCTATGTGTAGAAGAGAGTCTTGTTTGGTCAGCTGCCTTAAAATTTTAATAAATAAATAAATAAATAAATAAATAAATAAATAAATAAATAAATAATAGGAAGCATGTTCTGCAGTGCTGGACTTTATCTTCCAACATCAGGCAACCAACCTCAGCTAAGCATCAACTGCCTCTGTACCAGCATTACCACGCTTCTTTACTTGTCTCTATGTTTTCAGCCTGCATGTAAAAGAACAGGCCATGAATTACTAAGCAATGGTATGCTCAGATAAGGCTTGACAGGGCAGGCTGGGGACCTTATCCACAAGAGCATAAGAGGCCTGCCCACCTAGGCCAGTACTGTACACTGTTCTCACAACTAACCAGAAGTTACAGATAAATCTCCAATCAACATTGCCTGAAGCAACCAGTGCTGTGAGCATGCGATCAAAGTTATGCAGGACTTGTACGACTCCTGCCACAACAAGGACAACCTCCCACTGAGATTCATCCTGTCCAATGACATTATCATGAATGATTGACTTCCTTGTGTGTTTGATGACCCTATATAATGTTGTAGATATGTAGACTCTAAAGCTTGGGTTCAATTTTATATCTGCTTACAGTGACTTCAAAAAATAGTCAAAAAACATAAATTTTTTAAAATCATTTTGTGTGTGAGGTTTTTTTAATCAAATCTCTTTGAAAGTAAGATTTTATCTAATATTTAATGAAAGCTCATCAAATTATGATACAGGGAAATGAGGTTGTAAAAGTCATCACCCTAGTGCGCATGCACACAAAAGCTCATACCAATAACAAACTTAGTTGGTCTCTAAGGTGCTACTGGAAAGAATTTTTTTTTAATTTTGTTTTGAATACAGCAGACCAACACGGCTACCTACCTGTAATTACAAGCAGTAAGTTGTACGTGTGAGCAGAGAAATGAAGTCATCAAAGTGGGAAATGAATAAAACTGTAGTAATTAAGGTGTTGTTCTGGTCAATGGTTAGGATACTCTCTGAATTCATTTTTTATTTTTGAACTGGAAATGAGATGGGAGGGAAGTGAAGCTTGCAGAGAAAGCAAACAGAATTCATTGCTTGGTTCAGTGGTTTTCAACCTGTGCGCCATGGCACCCTGGGGTGCTTTGAATGATGGTCAGGGGTGCCATCGGCAACCCTGGCCTCCCTCCCTCTTTCCTTCCCTCCCTCCTCTGATGCCCTCTCGCATCTCTGCCTCCCAAAGGCTTGCACAGCTGTTTGTTGCAGCAGCCCTGGCTATAAGCTCCGCTAGGTGAATGGCGCCTCTGGGAGGCACCTCTCTTTGGAGTGGAGGAGGGCAGCTCAGAGACCAGGGGTGGCAGGCAGCTGCCCAGACAGCTTCCAAGGAAAGGGGAGAAGAGAGGAAGCTGCCAGCTTTGCAGGCAAGGGGTGACATAACTGGGCTCCTGAGACCCACATGGGAGCTGCAGAAATAATGTAGTTGGTCAATGGAGTCGTAAACTCAAAAAGGCTGAAAACCTCTGTCTTATTTTAAAACATGGAATGTTCTAAGGAAAGACACAGTGCTATGGTTTATTAAATACTTAAAAATTACCCCAGAAACAAGGTATTTACAGAGCTGCTAAAGATGTGACAAGAATAATTGAGTTTCAATTTCTATAAACAGGAGATTTATTTTAAAAAAATTAAGAAAGTTTAAAATCCATACAAATTATCAACATTACAATCAATTACATTCCCCCCTCCCCCTCCCCCTCCTTCTCCCCCCCTCCAGGACTCCCCCCAGCTCCCTTAACTGTTTTGTTAATTCATATTGTTTCTGCATGTTATACTTGCATGTTATACAGGTATTAATTTCTATTGTTCAAATTAATATTCCACTAATAAAATTTGTGTATGTTTATTCAAATCCTGCCAGTGATTCTAAGTCTGTTTGTTGTTTTTTTCAGATAGTTTGTAAAAAGTTCCCATTCTTCCTTAAAGTTCCGACTGTCCTTTTCACATGGTTCATTTGTTAGTTTTGCCAGTTCCGCATAATTCATCAATTTTTTTATATAATTTTTTTTATTTTCTATTATAAAAATACAAAAATACAAAAACTAACACAACACACTACAAATAACAACAAAAAAGAAAAACAACATCAATACAAATGTATCATAAATTCATTCAAATCCTCTATCACCTTGTCTTGGTGACTTCCTCACACCCTCTCCTTCTACGTACACTGGATCTCATCTGTAGTAATACCCTATCCTCATATTAAAACAAATATTTATAAACTTATTCTTCTATTTCTATACAATTCCAAACTGTAGCCTAATTCTTCTATCTGCTCTTTTCTTAAATCTTTATTTTTGCATGAGTTCTTAAATATTCCTTAAATTTCTTCCATTTATTCTCCACCGCGTCGTCTCGGATTCTCCCGGTCAGTTCTGCGAGCTCCATGTAGTCAATCATTTTCATCTGCCATTCTTCCACTGTCGGTATCACTTCGGTCTTCCAATTCTTTGCTATTAATATCCTTGCTGCTGTCGTGGCATACATAAAGATTACTCTATCTTTTACTGGGATTTCCTGATTCACCATGCCCAGTAAGAAGGCCTCTGGTTTTTTGATAAATGTGTTTTTCAACACCTTCTTAAGTTCATTATAAATCATCTCCCAGAAGTCTCTTACTTTCGGGCATGTCCACCACATGTGGAAAAAGGTGCCTTCTGCTTGTTTACATTTCCAACACTTATTACAAGAACCATGATAAATTTTAGCTATTTTTACTGGTGTTAAATACCATCTGTACATCATTTTCATCAGGTTCTCTCTCAAAGTATTAGATGCTGTATATTTAATGCCTGTTTTCCACATCCTTTCCCAGTCTTCTAGCATAATATTATGGCCAACATCTTTCGCCCAACCAATCATTGCCGATTTTACCATTTCGTCTTTTGTATGCCACTCAAGCAGCAAATTGTACATAATTCATCAATTTTATTGCCATTGTTCCTTCGTTGGTACCTCTTCCTTCTTCCATCCTTGTGCCAGCAAAACTCTTGCCACAGTTGTAGCATACAAAAATAAATTCTTTATTTTCTTTGGTATATCTTGTCCCAAAATCTTTAGTAGAAAGGCTTCAGGCTTTTTAACAAAAGGTCTTTTTAAACATTTTTTTCAATTAATTATAAATCATTTCCCAATATTTTTTACTTCTCTACATTCCCACCACATATGATAAAAGGTCCCTTCTTTTTCCTTACATTTCCAACATGTATTTGACCCAGTTTTGTACATTTTTGCCATTTAGACTGGTGTAATATACCATCTGTACATCTTTTCCCTATCTCAATCCCTACAGAACCTCCTCAACATAAGATTAAACAAAACGCTTTAGTTGATATAAACTCTGTAGACAATATTTCTAATCATCTTACTGGTTGGGCCACCATGGATTTCCAAAAGACGGACTCTTCTGGTCCCATGTATGTACCGGATGAGGGAAATGACCTCGACAGCTTTGAATGCAATCTACTACACTCCTACCGTGTGCTCCCTCAGGCAGCGCAGCAGAAAAGACTTCAAAAATTTGACACTCTTGCTTGATAAATTTGTCGATGGAACAATGGGGATCTCCCAACCAAAATACAGCTGATCGCTTCTCAGACCCTGCCTTACACCTATACAAAATATTCACATCAATCTTGGCCAACCGCCTGAAAAAATTCTTATCCAAGTTAATAGCCCCAGACCAGACTGGCTTTGTCCCTGGTTGCAATATTACAGACCCCATCAGGAAACTACTGAACCTAATCGAACACAGCAAGGCAACTAAACTCCCATTGACAATTATGTTCCTAGACATCCTCAAAGCTTTTGATTGCCTAGAATGGAAATACCTATCAGCAGTACTAACTAACATGAAATTTGGCCCCAACTTCCTACAAATCATCAAACAAATATACTCCCAAGCCTCAGAAAAATGCAGAATTAATAATATGGACTCAAATACCATAACAATCCAAAGAGGCACAAAACAAGGATGCCCACTATCTCCCGTCCTATTTATCTTGGCGCTGGAACCCCTAGCAATCCGAATCCGAGCAGCCACGGACATCAAAGGGGTGGAAATAAAAGACAGAACCTATAAATTAGGACTTTTTGCAGACGACCTAATGGTCACAACACCAGACCCCTCAAACACAGCACCCTCCCTAATCAGAGAACTTAACACATTTACAACGGTGTTGGGCCTACAAGTAAATTTCACAAAATCGGAAGCCATGTGCTTCAACACCCCCCCCCCACATCCAAAGAGAACTCACTAACATCACCAAGATAAAACTCTGTCACACCAAGTTCAGATACCTAGGGGTACAAATAACCAAAAACCTCAACAAATTATACCTCCACAACTACAAACCCCTATGGCAACAAATAAACAAAGACTTAAAGAGATGGAACAACATGAAGTTCACTCTCTCAGACAAAATAGCCATGATCAAAATGATCACCCTTCCAAAACTAACCTACCTATTCCAAACCCTCCCAGTCTAGATTACCCCAACCCAACTCCGCAAATGGCAGAGAAAACTACACTCTTTTATCTTCTCTCACAAAAAACCCCAAGAATAAACACCAAATACCTACACCTCCCCACCTCAGAAAGAGTATGGGGAATCCCCAACATAGCAGCATGCTACAGTGCCAACCAAATAAGTCATATAATCCCATATATACTAGAAGACGAGACAAAACAATGGATACACCTAGAAAGGGACAGAATTGAAAATATCTGCACCACAGCATACCCACTCCTCCCAAACAAACTAAGAAAAATCCCCACAACACTTAACAGGTACACACAAACCATGTTCAAAGCATGGAAAGCAGAAACAGGCAAACTATCCCTAACCCCATCCCCACTAATTCCCCTGGCCTACCATCCACTATTCCACCATGCAGCACCAAACCTCCAATCCAAAACCTGCCAATCCAAAGGCCTATATCGCCTAATAGACATTTATAAAAATAACAAACCTCTGTCAACACAAGAAATACAGGACAAATTAGAAGCCACCCAGATGCCCTGGTTAACACAACACCAATTACATGCCCTCTTAAACAATCCAGCAGTAAAATCAGCAGCAACTAGACCCCTGACAACCTTCAAAAACCTCATCCTAATGACAAAGGGACGCGGCAGAGGGCTGGTATCCGCAATGTACAAAATACTACTCAAAAATCCCACAAGCTCCCTAGACGCAATCAAAAAACAATGGGAGGATGACATGGGATATGAAATCAACCCCACCCAATGGACCAGAATGTGGTCTAAACCCCCCTTTAAATCCATATCAACAAAAAGAAGAGAACTTGCCCTAAAACTGACCTACATATGGTAGTTAACACCAAGAAAATTAGCGCTAATATGCCCAGGAACCTCACCAAAATGCTGGAGAGGGTGCACCTCCACAGGCACATACTTCCACATGTGGTGGGAGTGCCCCAAAATCCAAACATTCTGGACAACAACCACACAAGAAATATGTAAAATAACCAAGCAAGTTTTAGAAACCACCCCAGAACTGGTTTTACTAAACATCTTCCAAGACAATAATGCCCACTTACAACACAAAGAACTCATAATTCATCTACTCTCAGCAGCCAGAAACATCATGACCAGACACTGGAAAGATCTGACAGGAGCAAACATGGACCAATGGTACCAAGCAGTATGGGAAACAGCCCTACTAGAAAAACTAACCAGTGACCTGAAACTGACACGGGGACAAACAGAAGAAGACACCTTCACCCCGGTATGGTTCCCCTTCATCACACACACAGCCCAACCACAAATGAACAATCACACCCTATGCCAACCCTGACCTCTCTCACCGCCAAAAGAACACAAGCAAACAACAGAGAACCTACACAAACAACGCTTACACCAAACCCTACTCATATTAAGTAAAACAGAAACATCCTCACCCCACCCCACCTATCTCCCCATCCCACCCACCCCTCTCCCCCTTTTCTTCCTAAAGTCTCAACAACAAAAACTGATTTGTAAAAATGTTATATGGAAAAATACGAGTGAGACATTGCACTACCTTTGTAAATCAAGAAAACCTTTAATAAATTTTTTTTTTAAAAAAAGTGCTGTGATAGGAAAGAGGGTTGCTGTAACAGGCAGAAGCCACTTCCTTCCAGGGGTGCGTTTTTGGGTGCAAGTCTCTTGCAGGGGCAGGAAACTGAACCCTCCCCTTCTGCAGGGAAGGGCTGTGGCTTAGATAGACCATTTTGCTGCAGAAGGCCCCATCTTCCGCCCACAGCAGGGCCGCTAAAGACTCCCTGCCTGAAATCCTGGAGAGTCTTGGCGGCTGGTCAGTGTAGACCGGGGTTTCCCAAAGTTGAGTCGCCAGTTTGTTTTGGACTACAACTTCCATCATCCTTAGCTACCAGGATCAGTGGTCAGGGATGATGGGAGTTGTAGTCGAAAAACAGCGGGCGATCCAAGTTTGGGAAACCCTGGCATAGATAATACTGAGCAAGATGGATTCACGTTCTGACTCAAGTCTGAGGCAGCTCCCTGTGTTCTTAAAGGATCCCAGCTCAGCGGAAGATGTTCAGTTCCCTAGCGACATCTCCACGTAGGGCTGGGAATGCCCCCCCCCCTCAGCCTGAAAGCCCTGGAGAGCGACTGCCAGCCAGTGTCTGCGATACTGAGCTGACCCGGGGGGAAAGCCGGTCCTGTGCAAGATGCGAGGAAGACCCGGAACTGGGCTACGGCAGCCCCTCTGTGCTGCTCCCTGCCGGCACTGGCTCGCGTCTGATGCGCTCTCGTCCTCGCCCCCCGCCTTCCTTCCTTTGTCTCCAGCCGGGGAGGGCTGCTCTGGTCCAGCCCCTCGCTCCTCCTTCGCCTGGGTGGGAGGGAAGCGAGCCGGACCCTCTGGCGGGCTCGGACTCAGGGCTGTCCCTTGCAGCTGTTTCTGCTGCTCCTGCTGCCCGGAGCGTCTCGGGGAGGCAGCGATGGCCGAGGTGCGCAAATTCACGAAGCGGCTGAGCAAGCCGGGCACGGCAGCAGAGCTGCGGCAGAGCGTCTCAGAGGCGGTGCGCGCCTCGCCGGGACTGGTAAGGAGCCGGACTTTAATTCCGGGGCGCGCCGGGCAACGCAGGGGCGCGTGGCGGCGGCGGTGCCGGGTAGCTTTCAACCTGCGGCGTGCGCTCACGCCTCTTTCCTGCGAGCCGCCGGTTCGCTCTCTGTGCATGCCCAGAGGCGGCCTTCTTTTGCTGCTACTTGTGGTGGGCCTCGGGAGGCAGCTGGTGGGGAGAGGAGGAACGGGGTGTGAAGCGCGGGTGGTTTGGGGTGAAGCGAGGATGGAGAGCTGGTGTCAGCGAGGGGGCGTGGCTGCGCGCAGCTGGGCAGGACAGCGGGACCAGCTGCGTCGGTGGTGGGCTCCCGCGGTGGGCTGGGAGAGCGGCCCCCTCTCTCGGGCCAGCTCTAAGCCGCTCCTCCGCCCTCAGAAGGGGAAGGAAGGCTCCACCCAGCACCCAGAAGAGGAGAGGAAGGAGGTTTCCTGGGGCGTGAGGCTTAGCGTGTTAGTTGCCAGTCCAGCCCTAAGGACCAAATGCTTGCTATATAGGAACCCAGAGCCCAGCTGTGCCCCATAGGAGAGTTGCCAGCTTGTTCCCTTTGCAGGCGGGGTCGGGCAGAGAGTAGGAGGCCAAGCTAGAGTTGGGAGGCTGGTCTGCAGGATGGATGGTTTGAAGTGGTAGTTTGAGGGTGATGAGGCCTTCAGCGGCTACTAGGACTATCCCCTATAGCTATGTTGTTCCCCCTCCACTGTCCAGGCAGAGTGTCTGGTCTGTGTTCACACACACTGTACATCTAGAGCACATTTCTCTTCTCCAACCAAAAAAACAGAATCCTGGTGTGTTAAGGGTGTTGGGAATTGTAGCTCTGTGGGCAAGCTACAGTTCCCAGGATTCTGTTGGAGATGTCTTGTGTGTGCAGGTGGGAAGAGCAGCTTTGCACTCAGGTCCTGCTTTGGGCTTCTTGTCATTGGGGCAGCTGGTTGTCCACGGTGAGAACAGGATGCTGGGCTAGATGGGGCCCCTTGGGCCTGATCCTGTAGTGAGACTTTCCTTAGGTTGTGTTCCTGCAGTGCAACCAGACCCTTGCCATGTTGTGTTGCTAATACAACACACATGCCAACCATCCTGAGGGCTTATGCCAACATCCTGGAGCAACAGAGATGGTTTGAGCTGTGCCTAGGAAGTGCATCAAGAGCCAGCCAGGGATGCCTGGAGATTTGCTTTAATTTTAGGAAAGCACCCAAACAGATCCTCTTAGAATCATGACTGAACTGCCCCAGTGTCTAGTGGCCACAGCTGGCAGGATCAGTGTAGCCTATGCAGTCTGTGTCTCCTGTGCTCACCATGTGGATGCACTACGGTCAAAATTGCCACCCTCTCCTCCCAGGATGCACCAGTCCAAGCCGCGTCATTCAACTCCCGGTTCCTCTAGCTATCTGACGCTTCCTGCTCATTTTCAAGCCTGTCTTTTCAAGCAGGAGGGCTAGAAGAGTACTTTTTTAAAAGAGCAAGCTGCAGCTTTTAAAATAACGCTTTTTTAAAAAAAAAAATGAGGGCTAGAAGTTTTATATACCTGTTTAGGGAAGTTTTTAATGTTTGAAGTTGTACTCTGTTTTTAATGTTCTGCTGAAAGCCGCCCAGAGTGGCTGGGGAAACCCAGCCAGATGGGTGGGGTAGAAATAAATTATTATTATTATTATTATTATTATTATTATTATTATTATTTTATTGAAAATGATTGGCTCTCTTTGCAAATTCCAGACTTGCACATATTGATTGCATGTTCCCGGCTAGTTTTGGCCAGGGAAGCTGGAAGATATATTTTTTTTAATGGCATTGTAAATAAAAGGTGTGTTGTGATGTGCCTTGGTGGCACAGGGCCTCAGAGTTATGAGTTTTTTAGTTAATGCTGAGTCTACCTCACAGGGCTAGATTGTTTTTTGCTTTTGTGGAAGCAACACCCTTTCTTTCTCTGCTATGGAACTGAGTTTTATTCCGCTGGCAGACACGGGATGTTTTCAGAAGCAGCCGGGGGCAGCTTGTGAGTCTTTGGTAGAGCTGAATGCTTTGAGGCCTGCCTTCTAAAGTGTGTGCAAAGTATCACTGAGATTTGTTTTCCATGCTGTTCCCTCGCCATACGCATTTGTGCTCTATGGGAAGAAATATTCTCAGAAAGCAGAAATATGAGGAGCTGAAGAGGTGGCAAATTGTTTCCTATGGGCATGCCAGGAGATGGGGATTGCTGGTGCTTGTAGATGTGGCTGCAGCTACAGAAATCTTTCTCCACAAAAACAGGAGCTCAAGGCCTATTTTACTATATCAATGTTGTTATAATTTATTTCCCACCTGCATCCTAGAGTCCCAGGGTGGAACACAATGCTGCAAGTGGGAGGAGGGGGACTTGCAATCACAAAAATTCAGAATTCACCAGGAGCTGTATAATGAAGGTGCCAGGCACATCTCTGTGAATAGAAACTCAGGAGCTGCCACCAGTGTTTGAAAGTAGTCAGGTGCCAGGTGTGTTTTGCAACTGGCACAGGTCCAACTGTAACCAAATGGAGATCTCTGGATGCTAGGTTGATGACTGACATCTCCATATGGCTGGCCCCTCCAGCTTTCTTAAGCAGGTAAGCAGAAGAGCTTATTTATTACATATAACTGTATAACCCACTTTTTTTATTCAATGAGTCCATGGTTCACCCCCCTCCTCAGTTAATCCCTACGGCAACCCTGTGAGGTAGGTGACGAGGCTGTGACTGACTGCAAGGTCATCCAGTGAGCTTCATGACTGTGTGGGGATTTGAACCCTGATCTCTCAGGTCCTGGTCTGACACTCTAACCACTATGCTACACTTACATGAGCACCTTGAATTGGACCTGGAAACAAAATGGTGAAACAGTGCAGCTGTTTCAAAATGGGGGTTCTAACTGGACCCAGCAACTGCATTGTGAACCCAACTGAAGTTTCTTTAGCAATTGAAAATGTAATCCGATTGAAGTTTCTGAGCTATCTTCAAGCACAGCCCCACAAAGAGTGCATTCCAGCCTGGAAGTTACCAAAGCATGGAGTCCGGTGGCCAAGTCATCTCTGCCCAAGAGGACCAACGTCATTAACAGTTGTAACAATTAGGCCCATTTGGAGAAATTTCCCAGAAGACAGGCTGAAGTATTTTTAGATCTATGGCCTTGTAGTGACCCCAGGGGTTAAGGTTGTTTAAAAGCATAACCAACCACACACAAAAATCCAGTAACTGAAAACAGCTGAAATCAAGTGATTAAATTGTTTACAACAGAGCCATAAACCCTGATCTGGTGTCTTGGCTTGTTTATTTATCTCCCGCCTTTTTTGCAGCCGTATAACAAGGTTTCTTACATAAAATTAAAGCTCCAGCAAGCTTCAGCCTAAAATATACCGTAACGTGTGTGCCAAAAGCCACCAGCAGATCCATAATAAATCAAGTTCCTTGGTGGGTGGACCAAAATAAAATGGTCTTCACAGCCCACTGGGCGTAGTGCAGCGGAGTTCTTTTTTCAGGAGTCGGTTACAAATCCTTGGTGCTACGAATGAACAGGCTGACACCAAGACCTGCAGGTGGACACATGTAGTGGGACGGAGGTCAAACCTTATATTGAGCCCAGAATCAAACCGGCAGCCAGTGAAGCAGATGGTGTACTGGTGTAGCTCTGATCAGGTGGCTCCTTGTCAGAACCCTTGTCGCCCTCCAAGGGTTTCCCCATGTAAAGAGCACTACAGTCTTCAAACCTGGAAGTGGCGAGTACACAAATATGATGGAAGCCAGGCCTGCTTACTGCAGAGACCCATGTCAGAATGTAACCCTGCACACCCACTATTGGAAATCTTTGGTTTGTGTGGGGTGACTGGATCGGGGGTGGTGGTGGTATCAGCTGCTGCAATGCTCAGCCTAGATTTTGGGAGCAACCATTGTTCATAACATTATACTTTCTTGGCTGATCTCTCTGCTCATTATCCATAAACAATCCAGTCAGTTTGCAAAGGAAGTGACCTCTAATCAGCAAAGGGCATTAGAAATAAGGGGACTTGCTGCTGCTGATATAGTGTGTGAACTAGGAAGCTGGCTAAGGAACCCAAACAGTCATCTGCCTGGCCATCAAAACCAGATAGTAGAGTCTTCTGGGGATGTGCCATTCCAGGCTGCAACTTGGAAGGAGGGGGCTGGACTGTTGAATCAATTCCCATGTAATGAAGGCTCCTTATACGTTGACCCCCCCAGGCACATATGGGATGAAGTTTAGCCAGGAACATCTCCGTGTAATATAATAGAGCTATGCATTCAAAAGAGTTTTGTATATTTATTTCTGCATAGAATGGCTTTTTTAAAAAAGGGATTCCCATCCTCTTCCTCCATGCACAACCCGCAGTCCCAAACAGCCCAGTTCAGGAAGGATTCCTTCAGCAAATCATTTCATTATGTGTGTTGCTGTCACTTAATGCAAGAAATCCAGAACATCACCCAGCTGCCATTTGCCTCCTATGCTGGAGACTGCATGCCTCTGGGTACCAGGGAATCACGAATGAGAAGAGATGCTGTTGCACTTAGGCCCGGTTTGCAGGCTCCCCACTGGGGCATCTGGTCGGCCAGGGTGCAAACAGGGTGCTTGACTTTGATGGCCTGATCCAGCAGGCGGACTCCTCTGCTCTAATTCCCTGAAGGTCTGGGTCACCCCCACCACCTCTGTCCCATTGATTCAGACCTCGCAAACATCCCATGGTCAAGGCAACACAGAAAGTGAGCTGTTTTGTCAGCTGGGTGGGCAGGTGGAGGCATGATCCTAGGTCATTTGGGGATTTCAGGCTGGCTTGCTTCTTTCCTCCCTACTGTGCAACTTGTGTTTCCAGCGAAGCAGATGAGAACAACCAGAACAGATTCCCCATTTCGTCTTGATGAAGGTCATGCACTCTGTATCGCTCAGCAGCTTCCTTTTCAGCCGGGTGGCGCTGCCTGGAAACAGAGAGGCAGCCACAGTGGGTACAGTCAGCAGCCAAAGCAGCCTTCGGTAACAGAGTCAAGGAGCTTTGCAGTTCTTGTGGTCAGAAAGAACAAATCCAGAATAGTGGCAGTTGGCTGGAGGAGGAATGCCTGGCTTGGCCGTTGGAGTGTTGCTCAGCAAGCTTTCACATCTTGCTTTTCATGATCCTTATTATCGTTCATCTTCGTTAGAGTGACTTGGCAAGGTTTGCCGTCTCTGGCTTCCTTCCTGCTCACTGTAGCTCCAGAACAGCCTCCCTTAAAATGGTTCCCTCCAGCGAGAGAGGCAGTGGTGGTGTAATGGTTAGAGTGTCAGACTAGGACCTGGGAGACCAGGGTTCAAATCCGCACTCAGCCATGAAGCCCACTGCCAGTGGCTGGTCACTGCCTTACAGGGCTGTTGTAGGGTTTGAATTATGCTGAGTGGGGAAGAATCACGTTTTCCACTTTGAGCTCCTTGGAGGAAAAGGTGGGCTATGAATACAAGCAATCATAGAATCATAGAATTGTAGAGTTGGAAGGGTCCCCAAGGGTCATCTAGTCCAACCCCCTGCAATGCAGGGATAAAAATGAAGTAAAATAAAAGTTTTGGACTACAACTCCCATCATCCCTGCATGTTAGCCACAAAAGGCTGGGGCAGATGAGAGTTGCTGTCCAAAATATCTGGAGGGCACCAGGAGAGCAATGGCTGTTCTGGAGGCTGGAGAGGAGGACCAGTTGGTTTTTCTCAGCGTTGTAAGTGTTATAGTGCAGGTACTGTTGTCTCTGTTGCCCACACTGATTTCCCTTGTCATCTCTGATCCAACAAGTGTGGCAGGCTTTTCTTTTCTATTACAGCAGCCTCAAAACCTGCACAACCTGAGTGACCACAACAGGGACGTCTTAGCCATAGAGCCCAGTGGTGCAAGGCGCCACGGCGGCAAGTTCTGGACGACGCCTCCGCCATGCCATGCCACCCCTGCAACCACCACCCTGCTGGAGGAGCCGCCATCCAGCCCCGCTGGCAGCACCCCCCTCGCCCGCCTCTTTTCGGGCTGCAGGTGCCGTCACAGGGAAGCCGGCATCAAGCCTCCCATCAGCACGGCAGCCAGGGCTGCCGCCACTTCGGCCAAGCAGGTGGAGGTGGGTCACAACTGGCAGCGTCCCCGCCCATTGGGCTGCCCCCTCCAGCTGCCTGCTGCGCCTGGCCAGCCCCGCAGGCAGCGCCCCCTCACCTGCCTTGGGCTGCGGGCACCGTTGCAGGGAATCCGTGGCAGGGGATGGGGCGGATGGAGAGATGGAGGCGGGGAAGGATCCACTCGGGATCCCGGCGGTGCAACAGAAGCCGAGATTGGCGGCCTGGCAGGAGGCCAGCCTGCCCCCGGGGGGAGGCCAGCCCAGATTTGGGAGCCGCCGAAGCCCTTCCCTTCCTCGCACGCTCTTCTTCAGCTTGTCGCTGTTGGAAAAGCGGGAGAGTCCTAGCCATCAGTCTTGGCTACTATAGCTATGCTGGTCAGGGAAGATGGTAGTTGTAATCCAAAACATCTGGAGGGCACCAGCTTGGGGAAGGCTGCTTAACAAATTAGTGCCATGCCCGGGGGTGGGGGGCGCTGGATGGATCCTTGCACCACAGTGCCAGATCAGCTTAAGATGGCCTTGGACCAGAAGCAGGAGAGGGATATCTGCAGGCCTTGATCCCTTCTTTCAAAGTGCCTTGATCCCTGGAGGAGGGGAAAGCAAACCACTGTAGCCATGTAGCCAGTCTGTTGCAGGACTACAACTCCCATCATCCCTGACCAGCAGGGGCCGATGGGAGTTGGATTCCCTGGGGAGGCTAGTCCTACACTCTTGTCTCTGAAATGCTACACAAATCCCTGTGTGCACCCTTATGCTGTTTTCCTAATGGGGGCTGCCCTACATTCCCCCCCTTCTCTTTGGCATGGTTGTTTCTCTGCCTTGGGGTGCAATACAGGAGACAGCTGCAAGGATTTCTCTGGGGATTCAAATCCAGAGAGAGGCAAAAGCTGCATTCTTCCTGATGCGGGGCAGCTGAGGCCGATTCGCCCTCCTCCCTTGAAAACAACTGACTAGCACAAGCCTTTCCAGATACCAAAAGGGCTCAGATCCAGCTGGTTCTGGCGTGGTTTTCTGTAAACAGACTTCCCGGAGCCACTCCTGATCCATCGCTTGTTGGCTGCAGCCCAGAATGTTGCACTCCAGAGAGCAGGGCGAGGAAGTTCATGCCGTATTTGCAACAGAGCTTTAGTAGCAGGAGTTGTTGTGCAGAGGTTGTTAAAAGGTGCCTCTGTCCTTGGATCAGGTAGCCTTGGAGTGTTGTCATCGCCATCGCCATCATTATTATGTGATGCAGGAACCTGCTTATAGGATGTAATACAACAGATAAAAATAAACAAAACCAGAAAATTTAAAACAATGTGCAGGACAAAATCCCTGCAATGCCCAGCCAATGAAATATTAATAATGCAACCACAACACCACACCCAGTGTCGTATAGTGGTTAGAGCAGTCTTTCTCAACCTTTTGTCCCCAGCTGTGGTTGGCCAACAACTCCCACCATCCCTTGCTGGCAAGACCAGGATGCTGGGAGTTGTAGTCCAACAACAGCGGGGGACCCAAGTTTGAAAAAGGCTGACAATGACCTGGAAGATCAGGGTTCGAATCCCCACTCTGCCGTGAAGCTCACTGGGTCACTTTGGGCCAGTTGCCATATCCCAGCCTAGCCTACCTCACAGGGTTGTTGTTGGAGTTAAGTGAGGAGGGGGAGGAGCATGTATGCTGCCTCAAGCTCCTTGGAGGAAAGTTGGGATAGAAATGCTAATAATTGTAATTAATAGTAATAGATGGGCAAGGGACCAGCTCAGTTACAAACTGCCTGAGTGAACAAGATCTCAGATCCAGCACCTAAACAGGGGGCTGCAGAGTGGCTCTTGCTAGTTATTGTGGTATTCAAATGCAGATATTGTGCACTGTGCAAGAACAAACACATAGGTAAAGCTAGTTTTGATGGCAAAACACATGACTTTCATGCTCTGGGAGCCCAAAGGAGCCATCATTCTTGTGATAGAAAACACACTTGGTAGCATTGCAGATGGCGGGTGGTGGAAGATTTCTGGCTGCACTGGGAAGTTGTTGGATCAAGGTGGTGATTGAGGCACCGGGCCAAGTGTGGCCCTCCAAGCCTTCCTCTGCAGCCCTTGGAGCTCTCCTGGGCCACAGCCTTCACCAACTCCACTTTGCATCCTCCCTGAGCACCTTCACCTGGCTGGAATGTGCCCATAACCTATGGATGGAGGATTGGGGGGGGGGGTTGAGTGAGTGCATAGCAATTGCTGCCCTGCCGGTGGGTGCAGGGCTTTGTCTAGGCTGGCCAGCTGCCCCATTTCTGACTTTGCTGATTGTTTTGAGAATGACACAGGTTGCTTCTGTCCTGTGAGTCTTTCATTGGCCTGAAATTAATGGCAGCAATCAGTTTCATTGGCACATCCCTGGTTTCCCCTATGGCAATAGGCTTTGCAGGAGGGCTTAGATGCCCCTGGGCTGTGCCTGGAGTGAAACCCATTGTCTGCTAATAACTTAATTGCCTTAGTCCAATTCCTTCTCCACTTTCAGTTAAATCTCTGGGTGCCATCTGGTAAGGTGGCAGCAAAAATAGAGATGACCAGGGACAGAGCACATTAAAAGTTGAGTTTGATTTGCCCTTTGCACAGCACAGGAGGCTAAGACATCAGAATCTTGTTTCAGCGTCTTAACTTTGGCGCCCTTTCAGTTGTGTTGGTGTTCAGGTGCAGAGCAAGCATTAGAGGGGAAAGCCTCACGAGAGCTTAATTTTCAATGAACCTGAAGCTCTGCTAATCAGCCAGTGTGCTTGTTTCTCTTGGGGAAAGTGCTTTCACTAGATTCCCTGGAGGCAGAAGTGCTGGGAAACCCCTGCTTCCCTTTGACTCCCTGTTTGTTTACAACAGCTTGACCTTCATCTTTCAGTTTCCTTTTCAGGCTGTGGCCTGGGAGTCACCTGGTGGCAGCTCCTTATAGGGACAGCCTTGTCATGTGGTGGGTTTGTAATAAAAAACTGGGGTGATTCGGCTTCTTTTCTGCCTGGAGAACAGAGTAAGCAATGAATTCCAAGTAAAGGAGTAAAAAAAAACAAAAAACTTGTCCATCTCTTGGTAGCAATTTTTTTTTGCCAGGGGGAGGAGGGTTGTTGAGCTTCTCCATTCATAGAATTGTAGAGCAGGAAGGGACCATGAGGTTCATCTAGTCCAACCCTCTGCAATGCAGGAATCCCACGACCCACGACCCTGAGATTAAGAGTCTCATACTCTACCAACTGACCTATCCAGTTGTGCGTGCAGGATTTCAAACAGCTTCAGGTGTTGATTGAACCTTAATTTGTTTTTTTAAACAAGTTTCTAGCTCTTTTGAACTGTCAAAAGAAGGGGAAATCGTCTGAGTCCAGGCTGGGGACGTGTGGCCTTCCAGCTGTTGTTGGACTATAACTCCCATCATCCCTGACCACTGACCATGCTGGAGGGGGCTGATGGGAGTTGTAGTCCCAATGACACCTGGAGGCATGCAGGTTCCATACACGTGCTTTGAGATCTTGCCTCTGGGGATTTCATTGTATCTTGAGAACTGTAAACTTAGGGCAGCTTGCTTGGGTCTGGTGGCACCACTGTGGCCTGGGTTTTGTGCTTCTGATATGGGGCAGTTAATGCTTCTTGGGGCCCAGCCCTCCCCTAGACAGAGCAAATCCCTGCAAGGAGTTTTGAAGGAGGCGCTACAGATCCAGAACTGGCAAGTGTCTGCTGAGGCCCTTGGAAAAGTTCTCTCTTTTGTCACGGAAAGCAACCTCTTAGTTCTGTCCTCTTTTTCTTTTCCACATTCACTAGATGGAAAGCTATGAGCTCTGGGAAAACTGCCTGCTGGGATGCTTCTGCTAGTCATTAGTGGGGTTTTTTTTTGTTTTGTTTTTTTTGTTTTTGTTTTTTGCATTGGCTGCGTTTGCTCCAAACGATGGAGCTAGTCCTGAGGCAGAAAACATTAACCAGAAGGCCATAATCAAGGGGCTAAAGAGAAAGGGGTCATCTCTCCCTGCTTGCTCTGGGTCTGGACAGAAATTTGGTTCGATTTGCATTTTAATGCGGCTCTCCTTAATTTGCACTTCCTGAAAGAATATGCAAACTGAATAGAACCTATCCTTCAACACCTGGGATTCTTTGGATTTTGCAGCAAAGTTCTCTTAAAAGTGCATCTATTAGGTAAAGGCAAAGGGACCCCTGACCATTAGGTCCAGTCGTGGATGACTCTGGAGATAAGCGGCGCTTATCTCACGTTACAGGCTGATGGAGTTGGTGTACAGCTTCCAGGTCATGTGGCCAGCATGACTAAGCCGCTTCTGGCGAACCAGAGCAGCGCACGAAAACGCTGTTTACTGGTACCTTCCCACTGGAGCAGTACCTATTTATCTACTTGCACTTTTGACGTGCTTTCGAACTGCTAGGTGGGCAGGAGCTGGGACCGAGCAGCGGGAGCTCACCCCATTGCGGGGATTCGAACCGATGACTTTCTGATCAAAAAGCCCTAGGCTCTGTGGTTTAACCCACAGCGCCACCCGCGTCCCATCTATTAGGTAGAAAGTGTATTTAAAAAGGCATAGTTAAAATAATATGCAAAAGTGTATTATCATATCTTCCCTTATACATAAAAATGTAGTGTGTTGTCACGCTGCTTTCCAGGTTGCCTATCGCTGCAGTGTGAGGAATGGTCTGCTGGCTCAAGTGAGCTGTTTAACACAGAGGGGAAGGGGAAATTAAAAGAAGTGAGGCTTGGAGCAAACTTTAGGGGAGAAGTGGGGCAAGCTGTGGGGGGGGGGCTCATAAGGTTTGGGGGAGGCAAAGGAGTAGACTGGTGGATGAGCACAGCATGCAGGGGTGCCAGTCTCTACTTAATTATATTACAGAAACTGTATCCCTATCCATATATGGGTAAACCACTGTTTTCGGGTTTCAGGCAGGAAAATTCCTAGCCCTACTTGGAGTGGGTGGGGATTGAACAGGTGACCTTCTGCATGCAAAACAGGTGCTCTAGCACTGAGCCTGTCCATGTTCAGTAGCTCTTCTTTAAGAGACCATTAAGGGGCTATCACCCCTGCAGTCCTTTCAGCTGCCTGGTCATAGAATGATAGAATTGTAGAGTTGGAAGGAACCCTGAGGATCTTTTCCAGCTCTCCCTGCAGTGCAGGAATGTGCAGCTGTCCCATATGGGGGTTGAACCTGCAACCTTGGCCTTAATCAGCACCACGTTCTAAGCAGTTGGTCCTTGGCCACTTAGCCCCTCCTTCACCATTGGAGCACCATAATGGCTTCAGGGCAGTTCAGCGAATGGTGTCCAGAGAGGGGAGTCAGACTGAGAGTTCAGAGTCCGAGCAAGAGAGTTTGCAGCAGAACGAGGTGCTGTCACAACTTCTCCCTGTTGCTGTGTAAGGAGCCAGCTGCAGTGCATATCTGGCTTTGGGAAAGTGCCTGAGAGAAGCACCATGAAGTTCGGGAATGTTTGATCTTCCAGCCTGCCTCTTTCCTGTAAGTGACCACCAACTGTGTCTCACCTGAGAGCTGCAAATTTGGTTCTTGGACCTTCCCACTCTCTTCTACCCAGTGGTGCAAACTCACCCTCCAATAATCCCACAGGTGTCCTATTCTCTCTGGTGACAGAGGTCTGGAAGCCTCGCCAGGCCAGGCCTGACCCCTTTCTTGCTGCCCACCCAAGTGTACCACTTGAAGCTTTCTCCAAATTCTTTGTGCACAGAGGGTTGCCCGGAGATGTGGTGGCAGATGCGTTTCCCAGGCTGCCTGCGCGATGGAAGCCTTCCAGCTGTTCCAGCGAATCCATTTTCAGGCCTTTGAGTGGGGAGTGAGTAGGGGCAGGTATTTTGTCTCCAAGTGCTGTGAGAGCCAGGAATAAATTGCTTTTCTGTTAGCAACTAAAAGCATGCAATTGAGATGCCTGCTCTGTTTGAGAGCAGGGTTCTGTACCCTTTTGCCAGAGAAGGACCAGCTTTTACAATGAGGGTTGCAACCTCTGTGTCTTTTGGAGGCAGGATCCACAGGGAAGCTGTTAACTGCCTGCCTCTGTAGCAAAGCTTTTTGTGGGGCAGCAGTATACCTGAAGTTCCACTTAAGATGTGCCATGTTTGATGGGTTGTTCTATTTGGTTTGGGTTCATTTGCCTCATCCCCATAACTATACATGGACTGATTAAGGAGATCAGTTTCCTTGTTAATGACCATGCCTGAGCCTTCCAGTAACAGTGAGATAAAATCACCTTTATTTAAGAAGGGGAGGGGGCAAACTCTGTTTCACCCAAGTGTTCAGGGTGGTGATGTTCTTCCCTTTTATTTTTTTGCAATCCACAAAAGCCACAGTTATGTTTGAAGCCTGCTATTTGATCTGCCATTAGCATCCTAATAAGGAATCTAATTTGCTAGAAAGCTTTTGTGAAGAGCTAAAAGATTGGGTGGAGGTTCTTTTTTCCCCACAAAGGGGAGGGGGGAGAGAGAATACTCTACCAGGGGTCAGCAAACGTTTTCAGCAGGGGGCCAGTCCACTGTCCCTCAGACTTTAGAAGGCGATTGGACTGGATCCGGCTCACGGGCCTTAAGTTGCCTACCCCTGCTCAGAGGCTTGAATTATTTCTAGGCTCTGGCATAGAAATACTTGGTACATGGTTTTGAAATCTGTCCATAAACCGAACATTGCAGAGTTCATCACTTCCTCTTTGCTATGTTAATGTGGAGGCTGGCATCTCCTGCTTCACCCATATGGTGTAGTCCAGGCATGTCCAAATTTGACCTTCTGGTCAGTTTAATCTGGCCTCTGTGGCAGTTTTTTTCCTGGGGTAAAAATCCTTTAAAAAGGTCAACAACTTTGGTCGACCCTCACGCATGTTCACTTCATCAAATCTGGCCTTCTTTGAAAAAAGTTTCGACACCCCTAGTGTAGTCTATGGGTAGGCAAACTAAGGCCCGGGGCCGGATCCAGTCCAATTGCCTTCTAAATCGGGCCCACGGATGGTCTGGGAATTAGCATGTTTTTACATGAGTAGAATGTGTCCTTTTATTTAAAATGCATCTCCAGGTTATTTGTGGGGCATAGGAATTCGTTCATTTTTTTTTCTTCAGAATATAGTCCGGCCCCCCACATGGTCTGAGGGACAGTGGACCGGCCCCCTGCTGAAAACGTATGCTGACCCCTGGTATAGTATTCTCTCTCTCCCCCCTCCCTTTGTGTTCGGTTTTTTTGAGCTTCTTTTTAGGTGCCATAATGAGCTTGATTGGCTGTGCATGGATGACACCGCTGCAAAACATGTGCTGTTCAGTCCCCCTGATGGCATAGGGAGGAGCACCTGCAGCTGCGAATGAGCAGAAGCTGCAGGAATTTGCAGTCTTCTAAGCTGCCTTAGGAATCGCTTAGAACAAGGCTAGGTCAACGAGGGGGGGGCCTTCAAATGCCTTTGGACGGCTGACCTATTTGAAGTTTGGTTTGCATATGTTCAGGACTTAATCCTGGTGGAGAAATGGACCAGCAAAATCCGAGAAAGAAGATAACATAATAAATCCAATTGTTTTTTACCATGACTGGTTCCACTTCAGTTCATTTGCCTCAAACGCGGAGCATAGGTACAGGCCACCCAAATGGGGATGTTTGGAAGGACGTTTTCGTATAATCAAAATGTGGCATTTTTTTCCTTTTTAAATGCATCTATAGTGACGGGTTCTGTTCAGGTTGTGTGGGAGTGGGAAGAAGGAGTGGGGAGTAGGGGAAAACCTAAGTTTTGTTGACATATGATGTGTAAATTTTTCTTGAAAAATCATTAAAATTATAATACCTTTGGACTGCAACTCCCATCATCTCTGACTGCTGGCTGCATTGGGTAGTGGGGCTGTTAGGAGTTGGTGTCTGAAATATCTGGAAAGCACCGCATAGACTTTTACTGCATTAGAAAGTGGCTGTACATCTTTAAATAAATGCATTTTTGGTTCAAGAGAAATGCAGGTAAGAGGTGACTGGCATGGAGAAAGTGGATAGAGGAATGTTTCTCTCTGTCTTAACCCTAGAACTCATCAGGGATATTCAATGAATCTGAATGTTGGAAGATTCAAGAGAGACAGAAGAAAATCCTTCCTCATGCAGTGCGTAGTTAACCTGTGGAACTCACTTCCACAGAAGGCAGGCATGGCCACCCCCCTTGGATGGCTTTAAAAGAGGATTGGGCAAGTGCATGGAGGAGGGAGGAGAGGGGCTATTGATGGCTCCCAGCCAGGGTGACTCTGCTCAGCCTCCACAGTCAAAAGCAGCAGTGCTTCTGAATACCAGTTGCTGGAAAACACAGGAGAGGAAGTGACTATTGTGCTCCAAACCTACTTGCAGGCTTCTCACAAGCATCTGGTTGACCATTGTGAGAACAGGATGCCGGACTAGACGGGCCAATGGCCTGATCCAACAGGCTCTTGCTGTGTGCCTTGAGTAAATCTCCAGCATCTTTAGCAATAATGTACCACCCTCCTTGGCTATTTCATTTTTCCTTTCAGAAACCTTGCTTAACATTTCTCTGCCCTAACCCAGATATAGATGCATCTGGCTAAAGGGGAATCAGGAGCTGAAAGGTCCAGGATATGAACCCAGCCAGTCCTTCTTTTGTAGTTCTCCTTTTGCAGAAGGATTTAAAAAAACAAACAAAATGGGTCAGAGTCGCTGCCTCAGCTCAGGAAGGTGTTGAGAACGCAATAGCGGCAGAGCTTTTAACTGGTCTCATAAATCTGTTCCTTTTTGCAGATTAACCACCCCTAAGAATTCTAAGAATGCCCATTTCGTCAAGGAAGGGAGAGAGCGGCTACGGTTTAAACGTATCGCCTTGGTTTCTGCTGCAGTTGAATCAAAGCTTCCTCTGATATCAGAGCCAGTACCACTCAAAGGACACACAAGAGTTATTAATAACTTTATTTTATAGCAAAGGTCTAAAAGAATCCAAGCACTGCTTTTAATGTGTGTGCACGTAGTGATTATTTATGTCATGTCATCAGTGTATGCTGGTGTTTCACAAAGCATAGGAGAGGTCTCTGCCCCAAGTGGCTTCCAGTATTAAGAGTCAAGACGATGCCCTAGTGATCACTGTGCTCTGCGGCTGAGAGCATCCCCCAGATGCCATCTTATTGAGAGCTCTCTTCCTCACCATGTAGGAATTGGGCCTTCAGTCTCGTGGCATCTGCTGACAACCTTCCCACCTTTGCCAGGCTGGCCTTGATTGCGATAAACAAATCTGTATTAGAACTACTTTTAGATGTTTTCAGTTGTGTCATCACTCTCCAAGGGATAGCTCATTTGGTAGAGCAGGAGACCTGCTCTAATCTCAGGGTCGTGGGCCCCACTTTGGGCGAAGGATTCGTGAATTGCAGGGGATTTGGACTAGATGATCATTGTGGTCCCTTCCAACTCTAGGATTCAAGTGTTTGCTGCCCTGGGCTCCTCTGGGAGGAAGGAGCAGGGTGTGAAATAAATAAATAAATAAATAAATAAATAAATAAATAAATAAATAAATAAATAAATGGAGGCAGGGTGTATATGAGGGAGAGTGTTTCAGGTGGGCTAGGCTGAGGTTCAGAGGGAGGGAGAGAGAATGAGAACATAGGCTCCGTGGTGCATTCATTGGGGGGGGGGAGTGGGGGCATTTCAGACTGGCAAGGTCTTCCTGGTGGGTAGCCCTGGGTTGTGCAGAATGGCACAGCTGTGAGGGGTGGTGAGATGGAACACTGGCATAAATCAGACCTAGATGAGACCTCCTAGCCCAGCAGGCAGCCAAACAAGATGCCTCTGGTGAGGTCCCAAGCTGGGCAACAGGAAGTCTCCCACTGTTCCTCCAAAGCAGCTGGTTTTTAGTGGCAATTTACTCTCTGACTTTGCACTTGCAGGCCCTCCCTGCGAGTTAATGCAGGCAAGTGTGGAGTCAGTGCCTGTGACTAATGTTGCTATCTGGGAAGTAAACCAGTCAACTTTTGTTTTTTAGTTATTTTTAATTTTTGCATCATCACCATCATCATTACAGTATTATTATTATTTGAAAATTACATGCCACTTGATTGTAAAAACAAACCTCTGAGCGGTTTACAAAAAGAAGTGAAATTGCAATGAAACCATCAGTTAAGAAAAACTATTTTTTATTTTTTTATTTTTTAAAAAGTTTTATATCAATGATGAGAAATAAAAACCAGATTAAAACACACAGACCAGCCATCTACATGTCTGGATAGGCTGGACTAAGCGAAAACATTATTTAGCAGGTGCCGGAAAGAATTCTGTCTGATACCAAACAGCAAAGAGTTCCGATGTGTGGGGGCTGCCACACCAAAAGATTGAAACAAATGCATAATGAGTACTACATGGCCCTTGTAGCAGTGCTGGTTCTGTGAGTCAAAGTGCGGTAGTGGCTGCCTATGGAGTCAGGCGATCATGGTTAATGGGGAGTTAAGCAGTACCTGACTGTGTGTTGTCTTGTCTCCTGCCAGGAAAAGACAAAGGTGATTGAGCCCTTGGACTATGAGAATGTCGTCTCCCAAAAGAAAGCACAGATCTACAGCGACCCTCTCCGGGACTTGCTTATGTTCCCCATGGAAGACGCCTCTGTGAGTTGTTGCTGCTTCTCCTCCTTGGCATTTGGGTCTCAGCTGCAAGCTGGTCACCTCATTTCATTTTTGCTTGTTCAAATAGTTTATTTATACCTCTTCATACCACCGCTTCTGAGCAGCACACAATAGCAACACAGCCTTGGAAATTGATGAATGCACCTGGCTGCATCTTTATTGTTGAAAGAGGGTTGGACAAATTCATAGACTTAATAGAATCCTAGAACTGTGGAGCTGGAAGGGATCATCTAGTCCAACCCCCTGCAGTGCAGAAATATGAAGTTGTCCCATATGGGGATTGAACCTGCAGCCTTAGCGCTATAAGCACTCCACCGCTCCAAACAACTGGAGGAGAAAGCTATCTGTGGCTGCTAGTCGAGGCAGTAGCAATGCTTCTGAATACCAGTTGCTGAGACTTGCAGGACAGGAGAGGGCTCTTGGGCTCCTGCAAACTCCTTTTGCATTCACACCGAATATGCTGCCCTTTTGCCATGCAGAGTTATTACCTTTGGAACTTTGACCCTCTAGATATTTATTCATTTATTCAATGTAATATACCACTTTGCAGGCAGATCTTGCAGTGTGGATTTGCATAAGATTATTGCAACAATAAGCACCATTTAAAAAAAAGTTACAAAAGAATAAGAAAAACAACTTGTTTGTTTAGGGGGTGAAAACTGTTTCTTCTTCTTCTCCCCTCCTCTCAGGGCAGGGTGGTCCTTCAGATGCCCATGTTGTGGCCAAACTTGCTGGAGTTGTGGATGAGCAACATCTGGGAGGAACAAAAGTTACCATGTCTGCTGTAGACACATCTGCATTGTAGCTCATAAGAACCTACAAGTGCTAGGAAGAGTTGGATCAGGCCCGTGGTCTGCCTGGTCCAGCATCCTGTTCTCACAGGGGCCAACCAGGGGCCTCAGTGGGAAGCCTGGAAGCAGGACCAGGATGCAAGAGCAGTGCTCCTCCCCTCTTCCATCAACCTGCAAAGTCCCCTGACAGCTCTAGTGATTCTGCAGCCTCTGACTGCTTTTCCTCTCCCTTCCAGGTCTCTGTTGTCGGGCGCCAGAGGAGGACTGTTCAGTCTACAGTGCCAGAAGATGCTCTGAAGAAGGCTCAGAGTCTCTTTGTCCAGGAGGTAAGGGTCCTTAAGGCTGTGATACTGATGGGGTGCGCGTGCGAAAAAGGTCTTGCTCCGTTCCCCCTTTAAGTAAAGGAAGAGAGAGAGACCTGGGTGAAAAGTGCCTTCTGCATGCTCCAAATGCACATAGAAACCCTGCAGTGATGCCAGAGAGTTCCAGGGCACAGTCCCAGTTTATGGAGGCAGGATGGGGCAGCTGCACAGACCCACCCTTTGCCATAGTCAATTTATCTATGTACCACATTTTCCACAACTCCCATGTGAATTGTAGTTTCATTAGGAGAACCGTAAACTGCTGCTTCAGGTTTACCGGTAGGTGTAAATCCAGCAGGCTTGGGAAGATTTGGGCCATTTTTGAAAGAGTTGGTGCATTTGGAACTTAAGTTACCTGTATTGTGTTGCTCAAAAATGAAGGGGATTTTTTCTTCGTTGAACTCTGCATTAAAAAAAAAAGTAACTGAGGAAATCGATGTTTGTTTGTTTATTTTTTTTGAAAACCCAACTTGTGACTTGCTTCCTCTTTTTAATTATGAAAGCATGACAATAACTGCTGAGGACAGACAAGCATAGAACTGAAAAGACACTCATGACGTCGCCTGTGAAGGGCTTTATTTTCAAGGGAAGAATGCTCCCTGTCTTCAGTGGCATAGCGAGCCGCTTGGCTGCCGGAGCGGCAAGCGCAGCGGCACCCCCTGGGGGTGGTGTGTCATTCCATAGCGCATGTGTCGTGACGTCACTACGCATGCGCTATGGAGCGCACTCCGACCAGGCTGCCTGGCGCGAGTGGCCCCCGTCCGTGCGCTGGCTGCTGGCGCCCAGCAATTAGTAAGGCTGCAATGCAGCGCTGCAGCCTTGTGAGTTGCTGGGCGCGAGCAGCTGCCACACGGACGGGACGGGGGGCTGCTCACTCCCAGCCCGGCAGCCCAGACAGACTCCCAAGCCGCTGCCTGGCACCCCTTCCGTGCAGCAGCTGCTCGTGTGAAAGGGCTGTTGGGCAGCGGCTTGGGAGTCGCACTCGCGGGGGGGGCGAGTGTCACCCCCCCAGGCTGGAACCCGGGGCGAAGCACCCCCATCGCCCCCTCACTACGCCACTGCCTGTCTTTACAATAATTTTGCAAATTAAGACAGGGAAACGGCATAAGAGTCAAACCACTGGTCGATGTATCTCAGAAGTGCAGAACAATTTTAAGTGCAAAGCGATTTAGCTCAGTACTGTCTGTAGAAGTGGTGGGGAACCTGTGGCCTTCCAGTTTTTGTTAGACTCTTAACTTCCAGCATCTGCATTGCTATTGGTCAGAGATGATGGGAATTGTAACTCAACACTATCTTGAGGGGCCACTGATTCCCCATTCCTGATCTACACTGACTCTCCAGGGTTTCAGACAAGGAGTCACCCCTAGCCCTACCAGAAGTTGCCAGGGATTGAACCAAGGAGCATGCAGAGCAGAAGCTCTGCCACCAAGTGTGAGTCTATGTAGTAGCTCTGTATACAGGAACTTAGAAGCTGCTTTACACCAGGCCAGGACTTCAGTGTTGTCTACCCTGGAAGTTGCTATCCAAAGTTTCAACCAAGTGTATCCCAGGCCTTCCTGGAGAGGATGCATGCTGTTCCACTGAGCTAAACTGAAAGAATGGGTGAAGATTAAATTGTGCAAAACATGAGTTTGAGGCAGTTGAGTTTTGCAGGAAGCAAAGCACCCACGTGAATCTTTCCTGTATCTAATTTTGTAGTTCCTCATATATGAATTAGCAACCTTGGAGTACCAAAGTTTTTGTTGCCGTCTTGGTTTTTGTTGCCGTCTTTAGCAAAGGCAGCTGTGAACTTTAACTGTCTTGCATTCAATTTCCTTCACAGTGCATTAAAACCTATAGCTCAGACTGGCACACAGTGAACTACAAATATGAGGACTACTCGGGGGATTTCCGAATGTTGCCATGGTAAGCGTTTCCCCAGGGGAAATCAGCCTTGTCATAGCCTTTCTTTTCAGTAGGATGTCGAAACCTGGATGTTCAGAAGTTCCTTAAACATCCTAGCCGCCTCCCATTCACACAGGCAACCCAGGTCATAGTAGTATTTATGTTTCATTGACTTCATTTCAGAGGTGTCTCTGCTGCCTTTCAGCAAACACTAAAACATTAAAAAAAATTTTTTTTACCTCTTAATCAGCAAATCAGCAAAATCCTCTAAGCATAAAACCTAAAACAGTATTTACTATTTATTCCATAAGATTTGATTGTAAAAAGAATCCCTTGAATACAGAAATAAAAGAATGACATTATCAGGGGGGGAAAGATACAAGAAATAATTAACATCAGTGTTAGCTAACCACCTGATTCAAACACATGTAAGCATGCTACGTGTCCGGATTAGGCTTGCATGCACAAAAATGTTTTCAGCAGGTGCCGTAAAGAGTGCAATGAAGGTGCCTGCCTTATGTCAAGAGGCAGGGAGTTCCCAAGTGCATGTGCTGCTGCTGCACAATATAAAATACTCATTTAAAAATACTGATCAGACATGAAAAACAAGTTGGCATACAATTTATCAAAATCCAACTAAAAGCAGCAGTTTAAAAACAATTACCCATACTAAAATTACTTATCTGGGTAGAGCTGCCTAAACAAAAAGTTTTGCTTATCTCTCCTCTGGCTGCTTCTCTCCTTCCTTGGAAGTCGCTCCATCCCCGCGAGAGAGCGGGTCCTCTCTGCCCATATCCCTTTCTGGAAGCTCCATCTATGGATTCATTTGTTATTCAGCCATGTTGGGCAAAACATTAATGAATGCTTCTTTTAAAAATAAAATAAATGTGTGTGTGTGTTTTCTCATAGCAAATCCTTCAGCCCTGACAAGATTCCAAATCATGTGTTTGAAATTGATGAAGACTTTGAAAAAGATGAGGTGAGGAGAAAAGGGTCAGCTTGTGCCGGTCCCTTTGTCTGGCAGCTGATGAAGTGTTCTGTGTAACTCAAAAGCTTTCCTAATCATATACCAAGGGAAGCTTTCTGCTAAAAGTTCCAATTGTTACAAAACAGCAATGACAACATTTAGTATTGGTGTGGTGTTTCCAAGTGCTCAAAGCCATTGTTTGACAACAAAGAACATAATTTTAAGAAGGGTTTTGCATCCAGTTCAGGCCAATTCAGCACCCTGCTTTCCAAGTTACCAACCAGATGCCTGTATACACTCCCAGAAGTAAATAAGCAAAGCAACCACCCTTTATATAGGGCCCAGGAGTGGATGCTTAGCTAATCAGCCTACCAGTTCTCTCTCTCCCTAGCCAGGCTCTAAACCTGGATATCTGTATTTTTATTATATTTACATCTCCGCTTTACATGGCTCTCCTTCTCCCCATTTTATCCTCACGTCAACCCTGTGAGAGGTAGGTTAGGCAGGCAGTGATTGACTGACCCCCCAAGGTCACCCTAAGTGGGGAATTGAACCCATGTCTCTCTCGTCTTAGTCCAGCATTCTCACTTCTGCACCGCACTGGCTGCAGTTGGAGGTAGCCCCAGTTGGGGAAACAGCTGCATCTGTGGGTGCAGGAGGGATTAAGCCTGGTGGTTTATCTCTTGGGAAGGGTTCCTTACTCCCTTGCCTCCACATCACAGAAGCAAATACTTGTTTTGGGGAAACAATTGTTTGCCGAATTAACGTCTAGCTCCTTCCAGATTGCTGAGGTGGTGTGAAAGAGAGAGAATGAGAAGCAGCTTGCCACATCTGAGAATAGTTCTGCTATTTTATGTTGGAAGCCGTAAAAGGCATCCCGGATAGATTAATCTAAAACTAATCTGGAATCTTCTCCTTTGCAGTGGGGCACTTATTCCCAAGCAGTTCCTCCTGTCACTGCTTGTAAGGTTCTCAGTTAATTGCTCATGAGTAAGCAGCCAGAACTCTGCTGTTTCCTTTAAGGATTTTATTGTGCAAACTATGTACAGTGCAGAGCTAAAATGTTCATGGCTGTATCAAGCGGTGTCAGAATCTGGGAATGGCCCCTTCCGGTTCTGACCCCAACAAAAGAGTTTCGGAATACAAAACCCCACCTTCCACCCTTTCTTTTCACCCCACGATGTCTGTGGGGCGACGGAAATTGCGTCCCAACTGTATCGCCCTTGGGACTGTGGGAGTGCTGGGTCTCTCTTGCATTCCCAGAGGCTTTACTCCCTTTCCCCTGTGAAAGGGACGTCCTCCTCGCTGGACATCTTGCCGCTCCTCTTGCTACCCGAGGAGGAGCTGCTGGCAAGGTGGGACTGGGGCTCTCTGTAACATCCGGAGAGCCCTTCCACCACCCTGCGCTGCATCTGGGACAGTTCCCTGACACCGCTGCTCCTAATTATAATTTTTAGCCTTGATCCTGTCCCACATGTGCTCATCTCAGACAGAGGTGTAGCAGCAAACAGGGCATTCCCCTCCCCCTTTTTCATTTTAATTTTTAAATTAAAATTTCCCCAGAGAGCCTCCAAAATGCATACCTGTATTCTCATGCATACAACACAACTTGTGGCACTTTACACCTGTAAAACACACCCTTATTAAGTGATCCACAAGTTAGTATAAACCTTTGGAACTGGCTTTTGGTTTGCTGGAGAATTTGTAAATGAAATTAAGCTCCACCATTCTCCCACAAAGGTATATTTGTGCCTTGTTCCTCTTGCCAGTCTTAATTGGTCTTAATTAGTGAGTCTTAATTGGTCAGTCAATTTTTCTGTAAGGGGGAATACGTCCTCCCATACATTCACACCTTTAAACCCTTCTGGAATGTTACAATAAGAAAAATTCAATTAGGGTTTATCAAGCAAATCCTGATTCCCGTTTAAATGCAGACTCATCCCCCGCCCCTTTTACCATGGAGTTGTTGAAAGTCATCTATCTATCTATCTATCTATCTATTTATTTATTATACCCTGCCCATCTGGCTGGGTTTCCCCAGCCACTCTGGACGGCTTCCAACAAAATATACTAAAACATCAGACATTAAAAACTTCCCGATACAGGGCTGCCTTCAGATGTCTTCTAAAAAGTCAGATAGTTGTTTATTTCTTTGACATCTGATGGGAGGGCGTTCCAGAGGGTGGGCACCACCACCGAGAAGGTCCTCTGCCTGGTTCCCTGTAACCTCGCTTCTTGCAGTGAGGGAACCTCCAGAAGGCCCTCAGAGCTGGACCTCAGTTTGGCTCATTTTCCTTGTGTAACTGTAAATTCAGAAGGCATTCAGAGAGCTTCTTCTTCTTCCTTTGTAGGCTTTTGATTCCACATCCCTCATTTCGCATGTGTGACTAAATGCTGATTTGCACACTTTGAAACTCCCTTGGTGGAGCAGCAGAACAAGGTCATGGGGGGGATACACACACACACTCACAGAGAGAGAGAGAGAGAGAGAGAGAGAGAGAGAGAGAGAGAGAGAGAGAGATGAACCAGCCGGGTGGGTGTTTGTGTGGAGACACACAACTCAAACCTATCTGAGGTGGCTAGATTTTAAACACTAGTTCCTAATACAAGAGCCACATCTATTACTATTTTTACTGCAATCGTTGTTTATTAAATTTCTTACCTGCCCTTCACCAGCAGGTCACAGGGCAGGTTACAGTAATTTAAAATTCAGAATTGAAAGCAGTTAAAACATTTTACATTTGCCAGACTAGGGTGGGTCCTGAAAAAACAACTCCCAGGTGTTGCAGGCCAGGGTAAAGAAGCAAGTCTTCCGCATTTGCTGAGAGCTTTATAGTGAAGGAACCAGGTGCACCCCTGTGCGGAAGGACTCCCACAACTTAGGGGCTGCCGCAGAGAATGCAGGATATGCCACACCCACACCCACCCACCCACCCAAACTTCTGAGGGAGGTGGAACGACCAAGAGGAAGTTTTTCCCCATTGCACCTCTTGTGTTGCTTGCCAGACCCTTTTCTCATTGTCCAAAACATCTGGAGGGCACCAGGTCAAGGAAGGCTGGGGTGGAAAAGCAGTGCCTGGACTGATTTGTTGCGGCTCCTTCTTTGAATTGCAGTAACTCTTTTGTTTTTGCTCTTCCAGGATTCCTCGTCACTATGCTCACAAAAGGGTGGCGTGATAAAGCAAGGCTGGTTGTACAAGGCCAATGTCAACAGTACTATTACGGTCACCATGAAGGTGAGAAGTGTTTTATGTGTTTGCGCCTTGCACAAGTTTGATTTTCGACTTCCGGCGAGGACGCCATCGCGGGCGGTCGTGGGTCGCTTCGGCAGCGAAGCGACTCAGGCCGGCCCAGGGGTAGGAGCCCCGCTACCGCAAAGCGGGGCTCCACTAAACCGCGGGTCGAGCGTCCCGCGGCATGGGCTCTCCAGCGAGCCCGCTATGGCGCCGAACCCTTCTCCCGTTCCCCCTGTAAAGGGAGAGTGGGGGTGAAGGGACTACGGCGCCGGGCTGTGGAGGTATGCCCCAACTGGACCGGCGAAGCAGCGGCCGCCGCTCGCGATGAGCGAGATCGTTCTACCTGTCAGAAGGAAAACAGAAGAAACCCGTTGGCCGTGAGTACGCTAACAACTGGACTTAATTTTGACATTTGGCGCTCCAGGAGTTACGTTGGAAAGGAAGCCCGTTTTTTTCCCTTTGTGTGAAGACAAAATAACTGCTTTGGATGGCGACTGCTGCTGCAGTGATGGATACAATGTTTTAAATTTGACGAGTGAGACTGGTTAAACCCCTTTTAGGGGAGTGAAGTTGATGGAAATATTTCTTCCTGAAGTGGATAGAATGTAATCTTTTCACCCTGACTCCAGGGAAAATGGCTGCGGAGACCTATGACTAAGATGGAAAAGTACTGTGACTAAGATGGAAAAATACTGAAACTTGATACCCTATGCCCACTTCTACCATGTTGGGTTTCGCTTTCAAGCTGGCTTTAGACTCTGGACTGACTCACGAACAAAGGATTATTTTTTTGAACTTAGAATTGCTAAACCAGAAATTAATTTTGCTGAATCAGGATGACAATTTATATCCCACAGGAAAGACTCTTGAGAACTTTGTTAAAATTGAAGAAAACCTTGGCAGGGAACTTAAGGGAATTATTGAAGTACAAAGCACAATGCTTATGCAACTCCGAGAAGATGAAAAATCCTGTTGGGGTGAGAGACCCAGGATCAGAAGACAATTTATATCCAATTTCTGGGGTGAGAGCCCAGGAATGATGGGGAAAAGATTTCTATATCTACGATTAGAAGATGAACGTAATTTTGAAGCGGAGATGCTGGAAGGTGATTTGTGTACCCTGATGCTCCCTGTAAGGACTGTGGACTTATAAGAAAAGAGGACATTCTGAAAAATGGTTTTGGTGTAAGATGGAGGAATGTCTGGGGGGAGACCCTGAGATGGCGAAAGAAAATGGTCAGAAAAGGGATAGGGTGAATTATCTAAAATATAATTAGGATGGTTTATTATGGTACCCTGAAGCCGGCGTGTTAAGATTTTAAGTTTCTGAACTAGAGAAGAGATATTTGAATTTTTTTTTTATTAGCAGCAGTTTAAGTGAAATAAGATGTATGATGTTAGTTAAGAAGTAATAGATTAATCTGAACTAGAATTAAATATTGAGAAGTATGTTTAGACTTTTTTTTTTTTTGGATGATTTGAATTTTAGATATGAGAAGTTATTAAAGTAAATTGGAACTGGAACCAAAGGAGAGAAAACGGGGGAAGTCACCCAGTATTGATTCGAACAAGAATTTTTTTTTTGTTTTAAATAAGAAAAAGAATTATTGGTGTTTTACTGGGGTTATATTGTCTTTTCGTTATGGTTTGATTGTTATGTTTGTGTGTTGTATGTGTTCTGTCGTTCTTTGTGTTGAAAAAAAGCCAATAAAATTATTATAAAAAAAAGAGTCTGATTTTCATTCTCCTAGGGAAACGGTTTCAAAGGACCCAGGCCTGTAAGTCTGGGGGTTCTATCAGTGGTTTAGTTGCACGAGGTCAAGGGGTGTGTGTGTAAGTGTGTAAGACCTGCTACTATTTCTGCAACAGAGACCCCTTCCACAGCACACAGCACCCTAGAGCTGCCCAACCAACAGGAGAGTGGAGCTTTTAAACCCCCAAGGAAAAGGTCTTCTTGCCCTCTGGAGCCAGTCAAGAGTGAGAGGAAGTGAATCAGCCCTCTGAGGACTGGCTCCTAGGGTCACTCTGGAAAAGGGGCATGGGAAGAACACTGGGGGTGGAGTTTTATCATTTATTTGCTTGCAATATTTATATCTCGCTCTAAATTGAACAAAGTAATAAAAGCAGAAAGAGGGACACCACACACACACACACACACAAATTATGAAATTGTATAAACAGGAGGACCAATAAACAGCAATTCCATCAGCAGATATACAAGCATAATTATGAAGCAAAAACCAACATTTCCAATTTAATGAAATATCTGGATAAAAACAATCAAAACATTCAAGCAGATTGAACAACCAATGGTTTTATCAGCAGTTCACCACCCCCTACTTGACTTATGGCAGCCCATCCCCTCCATCCCTCCCTCTCTCACACAAAGAGGGCCCCAATCTGTGCCAACAGATGCTCACTCTGTGGCTCTTGAGTAACTTAACACCTTTCAGCCCCACACTCCCCAGACCATCCAGGTGCTCACCTTGAGTGGTATTAATTGTTGTCATCAAGCACCTGCAGCAAAAATCCCTCCCACGCCTTATCCACAGTAGTATCATGACAAAACACACAATGGAGAAAAAGGGGTGGCAATAGAGCACAGCAGGTATTTTTCTCTCTCCTTTTCCCAGTTCTGAGGAAACTCGTAGGCATCAAGGTCAGTGGGGTTGCTGGGCAGTGGGGGACATGTGGGATTTGCTGGCCTCCCCCATCTCTCATTCACTGCTCTGCATGTAATGAACAGCATCCTGGAAACTGTATTTCTGTAGGTATGCGTCAGAGGTTACCAGCGTGACATCCTTGAGGTTTTCTCCTGGTGCCCATGCACCCCTGAAACCCTCTGCCATTCACCACCCCTTTGATCAGGAGGTGATGAGGGGCAGTACTTTCCCCCAAGAAAAATAGGTGCCGGAACTCACCATGAAGTTGTTACAGTAAGTCACTGGGCTAATCGGGGCAGCCCTGAACAGATGCCAGTTTGACAACACCCACATTCACTGCCCGCAGAGATGTTAAGACTACAGCAAGCTCAGAAGTACGCAAAGGCAAGAAGCAGGTGCAGGGAGCATTTGCCTGTAATGGCACCCACCCGAGAGGTGCCGGAACTGTGCTTTGGTGCTCCCCAGCTGAAAAACAGCACAGGTGCTTGTGATGGGGGCATACCTTTTTCTCCCTATAGCTGAAGGAGAAAGTTGGAAGAGTGAAGCTCTTTCCTGCTTCCTCTTTCAGCTCTATGTGCTTTTTGAGGCACAGATTGATTCTCCTGGCTCTGACCAAATTGCTTGAAAAAGTGAACTCTGTGTGTGCACATGCTCTTTCTGTATCTCAGTGGAGCAGGGAGTTGGTCTGGCAGGCGAAGGAGAAAAGTGGGCAGAGCGGTGTGTTGCACCCACGGTACGAGCTCAAGAACTGAACTGTGCCCACAGGCCTGGAAGGCAGGGGATCTGTGACTAACATCAGGCTTGGCTCTTGAATCTTTGGACTGCAGGCGCAACGGCCCTGTCAAGTGGCAGGTGTCCCATTCAACCTCCCTAGCTAGTAGCGCACACTTTGCTGCAGAGCTGCTGATGTTGCTAATTAAAAAATAAAATAAAATCAATGTAGTCACTTCCAGCCATCAGCAAATGAAGCTGCAGGTTTGGCTAGCAATAGCCTACTAGGAGAACTGCACAGCCTCTTCCAGTTTTAACACTCCTCTCCAAGTCCTGAGCCATCCAGCACAGTATTTTTTCCATTTAGGAAATGGATGGCGTTCACCCCCCCCCCACCTTGCAACTCTTGTAAAGAGACACCCACCTGATCCTGGAGGGGGTGTCTTGCTTCCATGGTTGGCATGGAACTCCAGCAGTCCCACACCAGTGGTGGGTGGGACCAGAATCAAAAGCGGAATGAGTAATACATATATTTTACTTCTGCATTATGCTAATTTCTACACACTCAACAAGCCTCTGCCCTCCATCCAAGCAAGCGGAAGGAATTGTGAGAGTTCAAGGCTGGATAGGTTTGAAAGGCTGCATTAGACAACCCCCCCCCCCCCAGGTCTAAGGTGTGTCCCATCCAACTATAGAGAGACATGGCACCCAAACTCTCTTTCTGGTGCTGAGGCCTGTGATGCCACAGGAAAGTTGCAGATTGTCAGTGCTGGAGAACAAATTTCAGCATGCAGACTGCAGGCCAGTGCAAAGCTGTTGCGCAGTTGCAGGAAATGCAAGAGCCGGTTTAAGTGTCAGGACTGCCCCTGCCTTCCAAAGCTAAGCAGAAGATCAAAGCTCTCAAGTCTGTGTTGATCACTAAAACAAGGGGTGCTGGTAGGAAAACAACAGCTTAACAGAATCTGTTGTGATTGCGACAATAGTGCTAAAGAAATTGATCTTGCCCTGCGCCAGTGAAGCAGAAATATAATTTCTTGGTTCTTCTCCCCCCTCCCCTCTTTTGCAACTGTGAGCAGGTGTTCAAGAGAAGGTACTTCTACCTGACACAGCTCTCTGATGGCTCCTACATCCTAAACTCCTACAAGGATGAAAAGGTCTCCAAGGAATCCAAAGGCTGCATCTTCCTGGATTCATGCATTGATGTCGTGCAGGTAAGTGCTTGCAAAGCATGGGGAAGTGTTCCATCCTGTGAATCCCCCCCCCCCCGCATGCACTTTTGAGTGGTACAGGCCAAATAAAGTTTGACCACCTCAGTGGAAACCACAGTCCAGAAAAGGGGAGTCTGTTGTCCTCCAGCCCCAGCTGCCAGTCAGCATGGCCAGTGGTCAGGGCTAGGGATGGAAGGAGCTGTCAGTGGCCGTTCTCTCCATTTCTCATTTTTTCCAATCTTAAGTTGCCCAAGTTTCTGTAGCAATTTGCATTTAAAAAGAAGCACCTTATGAATGTTTTCAGCATTTCTCCAGATCAACACATTTTTGTCAGCAGTTTTGATTAATGTACCCATTTATGCAAGCAGTTCCTACTACTGCAATGTATTTCTGTATGCTATTTTCACTGCTATATTCATTTTTTATACACATCTTCCCCACCAGTATATGGGCATTTTTGTAAATGTTGTTTGTTTCGAGACTGCAAGATTCAGATACCGGTAAGTGTGGATTGCAAAGGTGGGCTGTGCTCCCGTTCCCATACTGTTCCTGAAAGTGCAGTTTTGATAAATTCAGCTTCAAATGCAAATTGAATCGAACTTCTACCCGCTTCCGTAGTCAAGACTGATGGGAGCTGTAACCCAGCAATGTCTGGAAAGAGACCGGCTCCCAGTCTGGGCTCTGGAAGCTGCTTCTAATTAAACAGCCATCTACCTATAGACAGTCTCTATCCCTCCCATAGACAGCAAAAGGAGTTCAGCGCCTCCTACTGGCCTAAAAGCACACTAAGTTCTGCCCATCTTCCGGCAGTGCCCCAAAATGCGGCGCCACGCGTTTGAGCTCAAGATGCTGGACAAGTACAGCCACTACTTGGCAGCTGAAAACGAGCCAGAGATGGAGGAGTGGCTGGTCACCTTGAGGAAGATCATCCAGGTCAACGCGGAGGGCCTGGTGCAAGAGAAGAAGGAGGCTGTGGAATCCATGCCAGGTTCGTTGGGGATGGAGATGGTGCCTTCTCACAGTGGGGTGGGGGAGAGCCTCAGACCTGGTGGGCAAATGTGGCCCTCGGGCCCTCGCTGCCTGACACTTGTGACCACCCAGAGGCCACACCCTTCACTGGCCCTGTAGCTCAGTCTGTAGAGCATGAGACTCATAATCTCAGGGTCATGAGTTTGAAACCCACGTCCGGCAAAATATTCCTGCATTTGCAAGGATTGGACTAGATGGCTCTCATGGTCCCTTCCAATTCTATGATTCTTTCCTGTTTAGCTGGGTGCAGGACAGAGAGGGGTGTATAGAATCATAGAATTGTAGAGTTGGAAGGAACCCCAAGGGCCATCTAGTTTTGCAAAGCAGGAACCTACTAACCTACTGTGCAAATGCAAAAATTACATTTGTTGCCCCGCCCACCTTTGATTCTAGCCATGGCCACCACCAGCTAGTTGCCCCCTCTTCTTCTTCTGAAGAAACCTCTCCCTCCCTTCTTTGAGGTATTTTCCCAGAGTTTTTTTTTTAAATGGGATTCTGATACATAGCTGACTTCCCTATTGTTTGCAAAAGCTGTGACTTTAGGCTGTGCCAGGCTCCTGACTGTTTCCTCTGCAGAGTGCCATTTGGCCTTTAAGTCAACCATTGGGAGGTATTTTACTTTCTGAAGATAGATGGAGGCATGCCTTAGGAAGAGAAAGCTTTGCTTTTGCTTTCGTCTCTTGGAGAGAGCTCACGGCCTTCTCTCTGCCCACCCACCCCTTCCGCAGCAGCTATCATTATCAACAAATCCAACATCATAGTTAGGGGGGAGAACATCTGTCCTACATGCAGAAGGTCTGAAGTTAAATTCCCAGCATCTCCAGGTGTGGTTGGGAGAGAAATCCTGTCCGAAACCCTGAAGAGCTTCTGCCAGTCAGTGCAGACTGAGCTAAGTAGACCCAATGATTTGGTTGAGTATAAGGCAGTTTTTCATGTCTGCCTTGCTCCCTCCCCACAAAAAATCTAAGTGCCCTATATACATTAAGGCAATCAACTATTCATTCATGCCTTGTGTTGAGGAAGTAGAGGACTCACATTTTGAAATGGTGATGGTTGCATTGTAAGCAGCTTCATGATGGCACAGGTACAAGCCCATAAGGGCTGTGCGCAACCAACTTTTGCTGCAAATGAGCAGAACAAGTTCCCCTGTCATCCCTCATTTCAGCCCAGAAGACAAGTCAGCTGCCTGTGATGAGAATGTGCTGGGAACATCTCAAGAGCACAGGAAATCATCTTTTGATGTATGACTGTGCTCACCCAGTGTTGAACGATTTGTTGTATCCTGGCAAGGCAGGGGTTTCCATAGCTTCTAATTGGAGAGAAAATGCTTAATGTGGCTCTGCTTCCGTCTGCGAGACTAGATGTGCCTCTGAGCTACGCCTGCGGCCCATGTCATCAAGGTCATCTCTCCCATTTCCCCTTTGTCAAGTGTTCCTCTGCTTGCCAAACCAGCTTCCATCAATTGTGTCAATTACCAAGGTATAATACAAGCAATCGAGATAGGTATGCCATGTAATTATGGACTCAGCCAAAGAGCCTTGGATCTAAAGACACACAAACAAAAAAAGGCCCTTAGAAGCCTGTCCTTGTAAAACAAAATTTAAAAGCTCCTTGTTTCGTGCAAAGATTGTAAAATGCATGCCCTCCCCTCTTCCCGCCTGGTTCTGCATTGCACAACCAGCTGTGCACTCTTTTCTGCACTCTAAACAACTCCTTGAGCAGAGATGAGCACCGCTGACAGATGAGTGGAGGTGGTGTCACCATAACCTGAGCATTTTGAGTACAAGAGATATTTCCTGGAACATGACCTCTCTTCTTGGATCAGAATCCCCTGGCTGGATTCCAGTCGCCCCCGTCCAATTTCCCAGCATTGTAATTGTGGCGGAGCCCCCATGGGAATGGCTGCACATGAGTGGGCTGGCTGGGCACCTTTGCTGTCACTTACAACATCTGCTTTTCGTGACTTTACAGACGATGAGATGAGCAGCCAAGAAAAGTCAGAGAACATCCTGGAGAGCTTGGAGAGGAGCATGCACCCAGAGCTGATGAAGGTAGTCTTGGCGCCTGCGTTATCTGCAAATCACGGGGAAAGGGAGAAAGTGGGGGCAGGCAAGCTTTGCAACACCCCTGGCCCATAGCAGGAAAAAAGCATATGAAAATACACAAGGGTAGCAAAATGCCTCAACAGCCAGCAGGCAAATCATTCATAAAAAGTCTTGTGGAATTAAATACAATATGTCGCTCTGAATTTCGCAGACCCAGGCAACTCCAATCACCTGCATGTTTTTCACACCCAGAAAATGAGAAGCAACTCTGTTCTGTCTTTGTACTGTTCACCAAAAGCCACCTCTGGATAGTGACACTTTCTCTCCTGATGGAGACCCTGTCCTTCCTCTGACCTTTGTGCTGATGCATGTCTTTTCTGTTTCAGTATGGAAGGGAAACTGAGCAGCTGAACAAGCTCAGCCGGCATGATGGGAGGCAGAACCTCTTCTCCTTTGATCCAGAAGTTCAGGTAACCCCTTCAGCAGCTGTGACAGCACCCTGTAGGAGGCCCTGAAGTGTTTTGCTCAGTGGAAAACTGCATCTCTTGTCTGTTGTGTTTCTTGAAAAGTCTTGAGTTCTTCTCCAGTGGGAGGAATTAAAATGTACTCCCAGGGATAGCTACCTTCCATCCGGCTCTCACATTCACAGAATTGCTGTCTTCATTTGTTTTAATTAAATCAATTTACAGTGCAATCCATTGCATGTTTACTTTGAAAGAAGTCATGCTGCTTCCTGAGGAACTTACTCCCTAGTGAGTTTGTACGTACTAGTCATGATTAGGGATACCGGAGAAATTCACTCCTCATTTTGAGACAGACATGGGTAACTTCTCAAAACACAGCCATCCTTCAGAAATCGCCCTTCTCCTAAATGGTTTGAGAAAGTTGTGAGCAAGATGCAAATACTATATTATTCTTTCCTTAGAGGTTAGATTTCTCTGGAATCGAACCGGACGTGAAACCTTTCGAGGAGAAATGCAGCCGCCGTTTCCTGGTGACCTGCCACGCCCTGACCTTCAACCTTCTTGCCCACTTGAGCGACCAATCCGAGGGCCCGCCTACAAACGTATGTATAGGCTGCCATCCTCCAGGGACCAAGTGCTTTTATACGTTGCTGGAGAATCTCCAGAAATTATCTGCTGAAGTCTTCCATGTAGCCAGCTATATTAATTTCAACCAGGGGTTGTTAAACTGTGGCCCTTACGCATGGTGTCATACTCCACCTCTCACCAGACCCAGACGGCATGGCTGACAATCAGGAATGATGGGAGTTGTAGTCCAACAGCATGGGGAGGGCATCCACTTGGTCACTCAATCAAGACAGGTAGTCCCTGCTCTTCAATGTTGCAGCTCACAGGACAGGCTATGAAAATAGCTAGAATGTGTGTAACAATAGCAACAACCTACTAAATAATTCAATCAAATTAATTTTGTTAAGCCAGTGTGAAAATAATCAGCATTCGCCAAAAAGATACGATTGGGAACCAAGCAAGAAGGATTTCAAAGCCAGAAGGTCCTGATTGTGGGCTTCTCATAATGAGAATCTGGTTGGCCCCTGAGAAAAAAGGACACTGGATGAATAATGGGTCCTTGGCCTGAACCAGCAGCCAGGCTCTTCTTGTGGTCTTAAGAGAGGGGTCCTTTCTGCTTTTTAAAATAGGCAAGGGGGATGTGGGGAGGCAATGCCTTGCTTGCCACCACTAATGCTATCCATTATCCCCACCTGCCATATTTGTACAACTCCCCCTTTTCAGTGAATTGGTATTTATTGGTGATGGGGAGGGGTAGTACTTCTGCTGGGGGCCACGTCCTTTTCCTTCTGGGGTAGTTTGGCCATCTTTGGTCCCCACCCTGCATGCGACAATGGTCACAACCAGGGAATGACTTCAACTGGCTGGCTAAATCAGGTGAGGGGAGCCGATTGATCTCCAACCCTCAATGAGTTAGGGACTTCCTTGCATGCAAAGGCAGGCTCTGGCAGATTGAATGGACAAGATCAATAGTGGGTCCAACAGTCAAGAAGGTGGTTTCTGCACATGCTGTAGAGGGAAGTGAGGGGCAGATGGGGCTCGTCCACCTGGGAAGGGAGCCCATCTAGGAGACGGGAAACTCTGGTCCAACATAAATGTCTGCTGCCTTGTGGGACATCTTTGGGAAAGAAAAGGCTAAGGAGTGAACCCTACACAAATCCAGAGTGGAGTCCCTGCAATGGTTGGACGGTGCCTGGTACACCTCCTTCCGGCTACTCCAGAGCCCAGCTGGTGGCAAAGGTATTGCTCTTCTTCCCTTTGGACCACATCAGTGAGACCGTGAGGGGGGTCTTGTCATCTGGGTAGCCCAGGACCTCTAGACACACTTCCCAGGCTTGCACCCTAGGGAGGTCACGCAGTGGTTTGACTTCAGCCCCAGAGGTGCACTCCATTGTCTCTCAAGACAGACAGATGCCAACAAAAATTATTGTGATGCTGTAGGGGAGTTTCAATGAGAGTTTAGCTGTGGGAGCAGGATGTTGGACGAGATCGGCCATTTGCCCATCTTATGCTCTTTCTTCCATTGCTAACCCATAGCCTCCAAAGGCACCCAGAAAATAGCCTAAGTCCCTCAATTTAATTGATAACTTTGTATAGGAGATGGCAGTTCTTTAGAAGTTGTAGATGCATAAATAATGTAAATAAATGTGGTCGCTCCCTTTCCAATATCCAGGTGGAGCCATTCTTTCTCAGCCTTGCCCTGTTTGATTTGAAAAGCTGTTGCAAGATTTCAGCTGATTTCCATGTGGACCTGAACCCCTTGCCTGTACGGGAGATGCTGCCCGATGCTTCTGCCCAAGACTCCAGGAACAACAGTGCTAACAGCCACTTTCTTCATGGAATACCTGAATCCTGCTTGCGCTATGTAAAGCAAGTAAGGAACTCACTGTTTTATGCTGATCAGAGGATGGATAAAACAATCTGGCTATGAACAAATGCACATTGGAGCTTCAGGATGGCGATGCTGAACTTTTTAGGGCTTGGCTGGTTTCAGCAAGGGGGTGGGAGCATCTCCTGACACCAGATTGGCCTCCAGGAAGGTGGATGTTTGTTCATTCCTGGCTACTTTATGGAAGAAAAGTTTGGTGTAATGCACAACCTGAATTGTTGTTGTTAACATGCCTTCCATCTGACTGGGTTGCTCCAGCCACTCTGGGCAGCTTCCAACAAATTAAATCACAGTAAAAACTTCCCTGAAGAGGGCTGCCTGCCTTCAGATGTCTTCTATAAGTCAGATAGTTGATTACAGTCATACCTCGGGTTACAATAGCTGCGGGTTGCGTTTAGCATGGGTTACGAACGCGCCGAACCCGGAAGTACCGGAATGGGTTACTTCTGGGTTCGGCGCGGCGTGCATGTGCAGAAGCGCTGAATTGTGCCCCGTGCGTGCACAGATTCAGTGCTTCATGTTATGTGTTGCTCATGTTGTGAACGGGGCTCTGGAATGGATCCTTCTCGCAACCAGAGGTAACACTGTATTTCCTTGACATTTGACAGGAGGGCCTTGCACATTGCAGGCACCACCACTGAGAATTGAATACCACCATTGGCCACAATTCCCTGGTTGCTGTGTCTTTTCAGGCAGTCATATAACCACCCTCCTTTTTTCTGGTGGGCTTAATCAGTCCAGCCTAATCACCCCACTTCCTTCTCCTTCCTCTTTGGGCACTGGGCTGCACCTCCCTGAAATATCTCACTCTACCGCCCAGCACATGTAGCTGTGCTCTGTTGAATTGCCAGGTGGCTCCTCCCCAATGGAGCAGATCTGCGTAGCCTGTTTTGTGCCTTTGTCTACAGAAGTGTGTTGCTTCTAGGACCTCACACTCTGCTGCTTTTTTGTGTGTAAAGGGGGTCTTCTCTGTGACAAACCCACACCCAGAGATTTTCCTCGTTGCTCGGGTGGAGAAGGTGCTCCAAGGAAGCATCACACACTCTGTGGACCCCTACATCAAGACCTCCGATCCCACAAAGGTACGTTGAGCCACAACTAGGTGAAATCATAATGCTCAAGGACTCAGAAGATCTTCCATATTTTATTACCTTGGGGTTTTCAAGACTTTGTTTTTGTTTTGACTTAAATCCATGCCTCTGCCTTGTTCCTTGCCTTACAGACTGCTCAGAAGGTCCACAAGATGGCAAAACTGGTGTGCAGCCGCCTTGGCCAATACAGGATGCCCTTTGCTTGGGCTGCCAGGTCAGTCTGTGTGTTCACTCGACTTTGCTGCCTCCAGTTTCTGCGTTTTAGGGTTGGGAAACCCCAGGCCTGCAGAACAAATGCAGCCCTTGAGTCCTTCTTGTCTGGCTGTCCAAACACTCTCCCTAGTCTCACTTCATATCCTTCTCACTGGCTGGAATATCTCATTGGATTCTGATAATGCATCCTGCTTGCCTGGATGTAGAATAAAGAGGGGTGCTTGAGTGAATGTAGACAAGGGTAAAATGCATATCCATTGCTCTGACCACTTTAGACTCTAGCCCTGCCAAACACAGACAGTTGCCCCAAAGGGAATGTGAGCTACGAAAGGTTGCACGCCCCAGTGCATATCCTAACAAGTGGAAAGGGCAGGGTTCAAGTAATGTTGTGCCACAGAGAGGGTTTGCTGCAGAGGATTTGAAGGGCCTGGGCAGGGTTGGCTGAAACTGCAGCTGGGATGGCACCCATACTTTAGATCGGGGTGGGGAACCTCTGGCCTGCAAGCCAGACTTGGCCCACCAGGGGGTCCAAGTTGGTGCACAAGGCCTTTCCCCTGGTTGGCAGTACGTGCATCTCTTCCCTTCAGGGAAAAGGGGTGCACCTAGTTGAAGCAGCAGAATCCTTTTGTTCAGGAAGGGGTTTGCATCAGAATCCCCTGCTGAAATGAAGGGGTGCGAGAAAGCTTTGTTTCAGTAACGTCTTGCAATGTGCTTTGAACCCCTGACTTCAGACCTTCTTTGAAGCACCTTGTACCTGATGTTATTGTGACACCGAGTTATTGACAGGCAGGCAGCTCCACCCACCTGTCAAATTTGGCCCATGAGGCTGATCCTGACAAGGATCTGGCTTATGGAGCCAACATAGTTCTCCACCTCTTCCTCAAACCGTGTTGCACCAGATGTTTGGTTCTGGGAGCATCTCTTCTCCCTACCGAAGAATTCTCCTGATAACGTTCTTTCTCCCAGAAGTCTGCTTCCCCAGGCAGCACCCAGTATTACTTGCTGGGTTGGGTCAGCTCTGGGTCTAGGATAAGGCCAAAGGAAGATCTTTCCATATCCTCATTTGTTCAGTGTTTTTAAAGGAGTCTTCTAGAAGACTCTGAAGCAGAATGCTGCCTGCTCAAGTCCCAATCAGTTGAACCTCCTCCTGAAAGGCTCTGCCTGGTGCTCCCTTGACACTCTTTCTTCTTCTTCGCGGGCGCACGGCCAGCTTCATCTCTGCCACAGTTCTCACAGCAGCTGTTTGTAAAAGATGCTGAATATTGAATGCCTGCAAGTCTTATAATTTAATTGCAATTTGATCTTTTAGCCTGAAAAAAGAAAAGAATTGGGGGCAGGCAGGGAACACATCTGACTGATTAATAGTGAAGTCTGGGAAAATGCCAGGCTCAGAGCTGTAATGACAAACTGACATCCTGCATATACTTGGACACATGGATTTCTATAGGGCATTTAAATTATTGTGGCCAAACAAGGTGCCTCTCTTCCCAGAGGGCAGTGTGTTGTTGTTGCTACCTTTTCCCCAGACCGAGACTCATAGAATCCTAGAGTTGGAAGAGACCACAAGGGCCATCCAGTCCAACCCCCTGCCAAGCAGGAAACACCATCAAAGCATTCCTGACAGGTGGCTGTCAAGCCTCCGCTTCAAGACCTCCAAAGAAGGAGACTCCACCACACTCCTTGGCAGCAAATTCCACTGACTCAAGGCAGCTTATACAAATTTTTTAAAAAACACTAATAAAACACTAAAAGCATATAAAATATAATAATTAAAAAGTAATTAAATTATAATAGAATTAAAACAGTATTAAAAACATCTATTTAAAAACTGATAATAAAAACAACACAGCACTCTTAAAAGCCCTTTCCTTAAAACAAACAAACAAATGCAGTCAGTTTCCAAGAGCCTGACAGAATGAAACAGGCTTTACCTGTCAGCAGAAGGACAACAAGGAGGGAGCCAGTCTAGCTTCTCCAGGAAGGGAGCTGCGAAGTCTGGGAGCAGCCACCAAGAAGGCCCTCTCCCACGTCCTTACCAAGCATTCATGGGAGAGGGGTGGAACCAGGAAATGGGCCTCCCCTGAAGATCTCAGAGCATGGACAGTTTTGCATGGGAGAACATGGTTTTTCAGATAGCCTGGGCCTAAGCTGCATGGGGCTTTACTGTTTTAATTGTACGAGCTCATTGCAGGACTCAGAGCGAGAAATAGGGAGGTTCCTGGGGTGCGTTTATAGTGCTGGAGGTGTAGAAATTCAGAAGATGATATTGGGGGCTGCTCTTATAAGGTGGCCCTTACACATCAGCTTTCCCCAACCTGGTCTTGTCTAAATGTTTTGGACTCCCAGCTCCTATCAGCTGTCCTGGACGGGGGAAGATGGAGCCCCTAAAGGTAGAGGGCACCAGGTTGATGAAAGTGTGAGAAGGTCATGGAATGGTAATCCAGCTGAGAGGCAGGTGGGCTGCAAGGAAGGTGAATAAACATAGGAACATAGGAAGCTTACACTGAGTGGGACCCTTGACCCATCAAGCTCAGTATTGCCTGCACTGACTGGCAGCAGCTCTCCAAATTTTCAGGCATGGGATGTTCACCACCCTACAGGTTATGCTGCAGATTTTACCTGGGACCTTCTACATGCAAAGCAGTTGCTCCACTACTGAATTTTGGCCCTAGAGTAATGGCTTGAACATACGCTTAAATTTTCAGTGTTTCTTCCCAATCTCATGAGTGCTGATATGTATTTCCTTAGTAAAAAACCCATTCCTAAATTTGTGCCCCTTAAACATGAGGACTAGCACTTTCTACCTTTAGTGGTCCTGACGTTTAAGCCCAGATGTGGGGAACCTCTGGCTGCCCAAGTATTTCTGGACTACAGCTGGGCTATCTGGGGCTGCCATGAAATGCAGCCCATAACATCTGGCAGCTACCAGCTCAGCCCTAGCTGAGCACAATTGCTTTAGGCATCTTCAGAGGTGGATATTTTTGCTTTCTTTGAGCACAAAGAACTATCAGGGCTTTCCAGCCAATGAGAGTGGTTTCTTTGGGGGCACATTTGCCAAGACACAGCAGGGCATGAACAAGGTGTTTAGGTAGTGCAGTCCTGTATGCAACGCCCTTTAGGTCTTGAAAGACCTACATTGGCGCCCAGTACGTTTCCAAGCACAATTTAAAGTGTTGGTGCTGACCTTTAAAGCCCTAAACGGCCTCGGTCCAGTAAACCTGAAGGAGCGTCTCCACCCCCATCGTTCTGCCCAGACACTGAGGTCTAGTGCCGAGGGCCTTCTGTCGGTTCTCTGACTGCGAGAAGCAAAGCTACCAGGCAGTGCGCCTTCTTGGTACTGGCACCCACCCTGTGGAACACCCTCCCACCAGATGTCAAAAAGAAAAACAACTACCAGACTTTTAGAAGACATCTGAAGGCAACCCTGTTTAGGGAAGTTTTTAATGTTTGAAGTTTTATTCTGTTTTTAATGTTCTGTTGAAAGCTGCCCAGAGTGGCTGGAGAAACCCAGCCAGATGGGCAGGGTATAATTAATTAATTAATTAATTAATTAATTAAGTTTATTAGCAAACCAAGTGTAGTGTAGCCGAGGGTTCTCTCAGGAAGAGCCTGACCCCTAGTGGCTTGAAAGCGAAAATTTCACCTAAAGCAACAGGACTTAAGTTGGCATCCATCTGTCTCAAAAGACAACGGAGTTCAGCTCCAGTGGCAAAGTTAAACCAGTGGAGAATTGGAGCACCTGCTGTGGCTGCAGAGATTGGTAACTCATAATGGCTTCCCCTGCCCCCACCCCGCATTGTTTTTGCTGTGTTAGCAGCACCAAAGTGACCTCCCTGGTGCTCAAGCCTAGGCTGAGTGTATGGAGGTCCTGGGCAGAACAAGATGTTTGGCACCCACTTGGCTGCAGGAGTTGCCAGAAGGAGGCAGAGAAGGAGCCACCCAACCACCTTAGGGCCTCCACTCGGGATTTGTGTAGGGTTTACTCCTGAGCCTGTTCTTCTAAAGCAACACCTATTTATTTATTTATTTATTACTTACTTACTTACTTACTTACACATCTGTATCCCACATTTCCTCCAAGGATCTTGTAAGGTGGTTTAGTGGCTGCTCATGAGTAACCAGGCTGAGGCAAACTTCTGGAATCTAAGTTCCTTTATTGTGCAGATATTTACAGTGCAGCTAAAGAAAGAACGTCCAGCTCATCCTTCTGCAGAGTCCGGGAATGACCCCTTCCGGTTCCTTGCCCGGCATAAAAGGCGCGGAAAGCTGGACCCCCACCTCCCCCCTCTACGTCTTTCCCCCCTGTGCAAAAGGGGAGACGGAAGGGGTGCTTCACCTCCCGTTTCTGCTTGGTGCGAAGGCTCTCTTCCCCTGTCACTGCCCCGGCTCCCACTTCCTGTCTCCATCTCCCCCTCCCCACTAGAGGAATTACTGCTCCTCCCACTGGACGAAGATGACGAACTCAGCATCGGAGACGGGGGTTCGCGATACTGATAAAGCCCTGGCACCGCCTTGGCTTCCGGCGAGGGCAGTCCCCTGAAAGATCTCAAAGTGCAAACATGGTTCCTCCCCCCTCCATTTTAACTTAGGCAGTGAATGACCCAAAGTTGCTTCCTGTGGGAATTAAACTCTAGTTCCTATTTAGCAGAGTTTTGCAGAAGTCAGGCCCTGGGTCACTTGACCCTTCAGTTCTTTTTCCCCTCCTTTAAAAAAACACCTATGCAAGACACTCTCATTTCACATTTAAAGAATATATAACCTTTACTTGGTGTACTTGCAGTTGCAGATTAAATATATATACAATGCAGGTAGCTGCTTCTTTTCATTGCTAAAGCATCTTGCATAGATGTTACATTTAACATTTACAGACTGACTGATAATCTGGCTCTTAGACAGACAGCACTGCAACACAACATACCTGCTGCTCTAACTGTTAAGACTCACAAGACTATTAATTACTGAACCAGCTGAAAATAACTGCCATCAAGTGCATGACATCAAAGGGTCCTACAGCGCTTTCAAATATTAAACCTCTACATACACATTTTGGATGCTAACATCCCACACTTTCTGGCCGAGTAGGTACTAGAACCCCAGTTCCCTAGGCCTTAATCCAACATGCTAAACAGAGGTCAAAGCAAGGCTTCTTCTTAAGCAAAAGCTCAGAAACCCCTAGGAGAGTCCTGCTGGGTCAGGCTAAAAGTTCATCCTCCTGTTTTCCAAAGGAGGACAACCAGCTGCCTGAAAAGTACAGCTGAAATGATCACAAAAGGATGGGGAACCTGTGCCCCCCCTAGATGTTTCTAGGCTTGGCTGTGCAGTCTGGGGCTCATGGGAGTTGGAGTCCAGCAACGTCTGAAGGGGGTTTTGCAAGTTCCCCATGTCTATTCTATTATTATTATTATTATTATTATTATTATTATTATTATTATTATTGAGACTTTTTAATAGCTTCTCAACTGAAAGGTCTTCAAGCAACTTGCATGTTTTAAAGCATCAACATAAACACATTATGCCATAAAAACAACCCCCCTAAAAGCCACAGGAAGCTTTGGCAGCATACTAATAACAAAACAACATCATCTCAGTCTGCCAAAAGCCTGGTAGGAAAAGGTAATTCTGAAAATATGTCCACAAAATGGTACCAGGTGGACCTCACTAGGGAGAGCATTCCACCAATGGGGAGCCAGCACTTCAAAGGCCCTGCGCCATTGTCTCCTCCCTCTGATCTTCCAGCATATTCTCTTTTAAGCCGTATTTTCCCAGAAACGGGAAGCCTCAAAAGCATTGCCCTGATCACACAGGAAAGGCACTGTTGGGAATATCAAGGGAGGGCAAAATACCAATGCATTTTGCAGCCTCACGTGCCTTCTGCTTTCCTTTTGCTATTCCCCAGACCTGTCTTCAAAGACTCCCAGGGCACCTTGGACCTTGAAGGGAAGCTCTCCCCCATCTATAAGCAAGACAGCAGCAAACTCTCTGCTGAGGATCTCATGAAGTTGTTGGCAGAGTACAAAAAGTAAGTGTCAGCTGCCAGATGGGCAAGGATCTGTAAACCCTTGTAAAGGGGAGATGTGTCTGGAGAGGATGTCCATATCTTTGAATCTGGGCATTGCCAGATTCGGTTGTGTTATCTAATGAAAGAGTGAGGAGTGCAGAATTTCAGAATCGGGTTGGAACACTTTATTTATTTATTTATTTAATAAATAAATAAATAATAAATAAATAAATATCATAAAGGAACCCAGGGTGGCAAACATAACAGCATTAAAGCAGTACAGAGTAAAGGTAAAGAGTGCAGGTAGCGCTGTGGTCTAAACCACTGAGCCTCTTGGGCTTGCTAATCAGAAGGTTGGCCAGCGGCGTCGCTGGGGAGAGGCGGTGGGGGCGGTACGCCCCCAGTGACAGGGTGAGCAGTGGCGGGTGGGGGTGACAAGCGGAGGCCCCTCCCGCCACTCCCACGCGCCGCTGCTCCCTCCGTCACCCCGGGAGCAGCAGCACACGGATGGGGTGCTTCCGCCGCTTTTTTCGGCGGGGGGGTCGACACACTTGTCACCCCCACCTCGCTGGTCACCACCCCCCGCCGAAAAAAACCGCGGGGGGGGGCGGGAAAGGAAGCAGAGCAGGCGCGTTTAAGCGCCGCTCTGCTTCTTTTTCCCCTTTCCGCCGCTTTTTTTCGGCGGGGGGTGGTCGACCAGCGAGGGGGTGTCACGCTTGTCACCCCCACCTCGCTGGTCACCACCCCCCGCCGAAAAAAACCACGGGGGGGGGAAATCCTGGAAAGGAAGCAGAGCAGGCGCGTTTAAGCACAGCTCTGCTTCTTTTTCCCCTTTCCGCCGCTTTTTTCGGCAGGGGGGGGTCGACCAGCAAGGGGGGTGTCACGCTTGTCACCCCCTCCTCGCTGGTCACCACCCCCCGCCGAAAAAAACCGCGGGGGGGGGGGGCGGGGAAAGCCTGGAAAGAAGCAGAGCTGGCGCGTTTAAGCGCCGCTCTGCTTCTTTTTCCCCTTTCCGCCGCTTTTTTCGGCGGGGGGGGGGCCCGACCAGCGAGGGGGTTTGTCACGCTTGTCACCCCCTCCTCGCTGGTCACCACCCCCCGCCGAAAAAAGCCTCGGAAAGGGGGAAATCCCCCCTTTCTGCATACACGTGCGTCGTGCCCCTCCCCCAGGGGGGTGCCTCTGCGCTGCCGCCGCCCCCAGCAGCACAGAGGCTAGCGACACCACTGAGGTTGGCAGTTCGAATCTGCATGACGGGGTGAGCTCCTGCTGCTTTGGAGCAGCTCCTGCCATCCTAGAAGTTCAAAAGCATACCAAGGTGAGTAGATAAATAGGTACTGCTGTGGCAGGAAGGTAAATTTATGGAAACGATTGCCAGAGGGCACAGTGTTTTACATGCGCTCTGCCACTCATCACGGTGTCCTGCTGCACCAGAAACAGTTTAGTCCTGTTGGCCACATGACATGGAAAGCTGTCTGTGGACAAATGCTGGCTCCCTCGGCCTGAACGCAGAGATGAGCACTGCACCCCATAGTTGAATTTGACTGGACTTAACCGTCCAGGGGTCCTTTAACTTTTACAGTTAAAAATAAAATATCAACATATTTAAAGCAGCTGAAAACATTCACATACTCTCAAAGTTGTGAATTTCCTGGCTTCTAGGAAGCAGTGTCTTCCAGCCACCAAACGCTTGCAGAGACAGGAATGTTTTTAAATTCCTCCTGAAAGTTAATAAAGAGGGACAGGTGCACTTTGCTAGGCAGGGCAAAGTGGGGAACCATCACCAGGCAGAACCCGCTTGGCCATGGACTCAGTGCCAACTAAGCATCACCCAGCAACCTTCAGAATTCCAAAGCTGATCCCCACATCATTCACAGTTCACACAGCCAATACTGGCCTAGTCCTCCCTGGGATACTCATGTGACAGGATACTCCTCCTCCCTACCAGAAAAATCCTTGCACATAGAAAGCCAGAGTGCCAGAGAGAGAAGGTGTGAGTAAAGCCTGACAGGCTCCTGCAATAAGGCAATGACAGTTCCATCACAGGATCTTCAGCCTGCAGTGACCCAGTCCAGGCACAGTTTGACCCCCTCAGCCAGAAATAGGTCATCTTTACCACAGATTCATTAGGCAGGAGGGCAGGGTATTCCCCCCCCCCCAGTTGTTTTTGTTTTCATCCGCCTGACCCAAGAGCTGGACTTTTAGAAAAGTCAGTTTGAACATTTCCCCCTCCAGATGCACTACAACTGTTGGACTATAACTCCCATCAGCGCCAACATAACCAGTGGTCAGGGGTGATGGGAAGGATGCATATTGGCTACCTCTAATTGAGGCACAAAATTTTATTTTTAAATTCTATTTTGAGGCACAAAATAGGAAGTAACTAATTGAACCAGAGTTCTCAAAGGGAGGGAGGAGGGAGCATGTCATATAATGCCAAAACAAGATTTGGAAGATGGGGAGCATTAGGGTCTGAACCAGCTCCTTTGGGATTCTGCTTGTGCGATTAGAGGGATCACTGTACTCTGGGCTCTTCAATGTAAGACAAAGTTTTTGAATGTTCTTTTTTTGGGACTCAGTTAATTTGGTACTCTGGCAAAAAAATCACCGGAATTATTTCCAGCTGTCTTGTGCTGTTTCTGTCCTGACTTTTGTTCTGTCTTTATTTATTTGTCTCTTTATCATGCAGACCAGAAAAGACAAAACTCCAAGTGATACCCGGCCAATTGAATATTACACTAGAGTGCATTCCACTGGAATTTGCAAGTAAGGAACTAATTTTTAATAATAATTGCCTTAAGGCCTTAGTACACACAGTCCCAGTCCACTAGGCTGGGTCCCATCCTCAGGCATGATATTGCTAGTCCACATCTCAGAATCCCTGACATGCTACAGGTTCCTGCAGGTTCTCCCAAAATTCTCACAGTTTCATCACAAATATTACTAGGGGCTCCAGGTGAAGGTGGCGACAAGTAAGTCTGCTTGTCTTTGAGCTCTGCGGTCTGTTCTAGTTTTAATTTTGAATAATTTTAAAGTCAGTTGGCTCAGCAGTGTTAATTGCAATATACAGGCAAGGAAGATATATGGCCACTTCATCTTGCCCAAAGGGTAGTCTGCAGTTTTAACAATTTTAGCATGATTACCAGATGATGATGATGATGATTTATATATACCCTGCCCTTCTGGCTGGATTTCCCCAGCCACTCTGGGTGGCTTCCAGCAAAATATTAAAATACAATAATTCAGCAAATATTAAAAGCTTCCCTAAACAGGGCTGCCTTCAGATGTCTTCTAAATGTCAGATAGTTGTTTATCTCTTTGATCTCTGATGGGAGGGCATTCCACAGGGTGGGTGCCACCACCAAGAAGGCCTTCTGCCTGGTTCCCTGTAACTTCACTTCTCGCAGGGAGAGAACTGCCAGGAGGCCTTCGGAGCTGGACCTCAGTGTCCGGGCAGAACGATGGGGGGTGGAGACGCTCCTTCAGGTATACGGGGCCGAGGCGTAGACCTGCAGTTCTTCAGATAAATGGTCCAGAACTCCATTGCCAAATTTAGCCCAGAAATATTTGCTTGACTATTGTGACTCAGCACCTGGAGCAAGCGAAGTGGAGGCAACTGCAAAGGAATTGCAGCCAGATGTAATTCATATGCCTGTAGACAGCCCTGGTCTCAGCCATGGTGAGTGTGCAAGAAATGGGACTGGAGATGTCTTATCCAAAGTAAGAGGTTTTGTTATATATTCCTCTAAAGAGAGCTTAGCTAACTTGTCAGTTGATCCAGACCTGTTAGGAGCTGATACACATGCTCCCAGGAAGCCACAGCTTCTTCCATATAATGAAACCTTATCTATGTGTAGTAACAATCATGACACAGTAGACTCTGCCACAAGAGACTGAAAATTCCTCACCTTGGGAACTTTTACATGACCAAGGTCTCTTGTCTAAACAAACAGCAGAGGGAATCTTTCACAGAATGGACACATTAGAAGAGGAATTTTCTGGCTGTGAATATAATAATTGGCACACTAGTCAGGTTAATGGAGACAGGAATTCTGATTGTAGCACCGCAGATAAGAACCACCAGCAAAGAAACTGAAGCTAGTGATGGTTTGAAGGTACATCAGGACTAGAATAGGTCTGAGCTCGTTAAGTCCCTATTGGATTCAGCAACTAAACAATTAAGGAGCAACTATCAAGGTTGGAACTTGAGCTCGGAAACTTGCTTTTACAGCAATATGAATGCTTAAGAGATGGACTTGGAAGAGTAGTTTTCTTTTCTTAGACAAACCCCTTCAGGACCAAGACCACAGCTAGTGGAAAACAATGCTAACAACTCACTACCTTCCAAGGGAATGGTTTTTGTGGGGATGATTAGGGAGGCAGGAGAGGATATATTATTTAATGATATCCTGCCTAACTTGTGCTAGCAAGTTCCATATTCTAGCAGAGTTCCAAACATCCCCCTTTTTAAATTATGCAGCCATCAGCCTGTTGCTGACTCATCTGAGTCTTACTATGAAAGATTCCTTCCTGGTAAAATCCCTTCTAATCCCTCTTAAAAAGAATAAACACAAGAATCTTATTAACGTTAATATAAAAGTAGTTTACTCACAGACTCATTCAGGTTCACAGACATATCCCTGAAGGCAGGCTTAGGTTACTTAACAACTAGAACTATTCCATAAAGAAGTTAGTCCCAAGTGACTACGACTAAGCAGCCACTTCTCCAAACACACAGCAACATCCAGAATGTTTTTTTTTGTTTTTTTTCCAAAATATTTTATTTATAGGCTGTTCAACAAAGATATACAACAAGCAATCCAACTTCAAATCATAATAAAAATGTTTCCAAAAAAGAAGAAACATTGTCACTTATTGTTGTCAGTTTGTTAAGTTACTGTTCCTTTCGTTTCTGGTTACAAAAAGCAAAATTGCACTAATTTAAATGATGTTAGCCATACATATCCTTTCATCAATCCATATATACATAACACCCAAAGGGAGAAAGAACACAAAAACCAAAGAAAAAATAAAGAGAGAAACAAATCAAACACCCTCATCCCCCTCCCTCCCCCAAATACAACCTAAAAAAATAAAACAACAAGCATATTAGACCTGAAAAAAAAACCATGTCAACCACAAAACTCAACCCTCTCGACTTCCTGTCAGTCCCAAACGTAAAATTCTCTCTTACTCATGAGTGTGTATCAACATATCTCCTTATCTTTCTAAAACACTTTACTTCACTACCATCTCAACCAGTGCCCCCATTTCCCTTCAATCTCTTATTTTCTTTCTCCAAGGCTATTGAAAAGCTGGCATAGCTATCCTTCCCTTAGTGTACTTTTCAACATATATTTTATATCTCATCCAATTATCTAAAATTTTTTGCTTTGATCCCCCTCTTAAACTGTTAGTTATCTGGGCCATTTCGGCGAACTCTTGCAGTTTGTTATGCCACTCTATTAATGTAGGTGGCTCTTGTTCTTTCCACCTCTTTGCGATTATAATTCGGGCAGCCGCTGTAGCATACAGGAAGACCTCCCTTAATTTGACTGGGATTTCCTTATCTAAAATGCTCAATAGGAGAGAATCAGGCTTCTTAGGGAATGTAATCCCTAACATTTTCTTAATTTCCTCATAAATCTGATTCCAGAGTGTTTTTATCTTCTGGCAAGCCCACCACATATGGAACAGATCTCCGTTAGTCCCCCCACATCTCCAGCACACATTAGTTGTTCCTTTATAAATTTTTGACAATTTTGAGGGTGTGAGGTACCACCTGTGTTGGATTTTCATCATGTTCTCTTTTATATTTGAAGAAGTCGTAAAGTTCATACTGACCCTCCAGAGGTGCTCCCACTCCCTCATCATTATCGGTCTTCCAATGTCTTGCGCCCATTTCACCATAGAGGACTTCACAGTTTCTTCCATTACTTCCCATTCCAATAATAGTTGGTACATTTTTGCAATTACTTTATGATTATTCTTTATTAAATCTGTCTCCAACCTTGTTGTCTCTTTAACAAACCCTGTTTTTTTATCTTTCTGGAACACTCCATGTAATTGATGGTAATCCAACCATCCTCCCAACTGATCTTTTATCTCATCGTACTTTCTCAATTTAAGTTCTCCTTCATCCTCTATTAATAACATATTGTACGTAGGCCAATTAGTTCTCATATTTCTTCTTTTGAGTGCCTTTGCTTCTACAGGGGATAACCATTTTGGTGTTTTTGGTTCCAATAATCTTTTAAATTTTTCCCAGGTTTTAAATAGGGCGTTTCTGATTATGTGGCTTGTGAAGTCTTTATGAACTGCGTATTTTCCATAGTGTAGATATGCGTGCCATCCGTATCGAAGATCGAATCCTTCTAGATCTAACAATTCGTTATCTCGGAGTAGAAACCAATCTTTCAACCACGCAAAACATGCGGCTTCGTAATAAATTTTGAGATCGGGGAGTCCAAATCCACCCCTTTCTTTTTTATCTATAAGCACTTTATATTTTATTCTTGGCCTCTTACCTGCCCATACAAATTTTGTTATCTCCTTATTCCACTCCTCTATTGGTGTTGTTTTCCCTATTATTGGGATGGTCTGATACAAAAAGAGCAATTTAGGTAATACATTTAATTTAATTGCTGCTATCCGTCCCAGAAAAGAGAATTTTAGTTTGTTCCAAAATATGAGGTCTCTTTTGATTCCTTCCCAGCATCTTTTGTAATTGTCCTCAAAGAGGTTTATGTTTTTATTTGATAGCCAAATGCCCAGATATTTAATTTTGGCGTATATTTTAAGTCGCGTTATCTTTTCAATTTTGTTTTTGTCCTCCACCGAGACATTTTTAACTAATAGTTTAGTCTTATTGTAGTTCAGTTTAAATCCGGAGACTCTGCCGAAGTCTTGCATAATTTCTAAAACTTTTACCAGGCTCCCTATTGGTTCTTCTGTAGTCACAATTAAATCATCCGCAAAGGCCTTTAACTTGTAGATGTTCTCCCCCAATCGGATACCTTTGATACCTTCTTCTTTTCTAAGTTGGTTGTTTAGTATTTCCATAGTCAGAATAAAGATCCACACAGCAACATCCAGAATGGAGAAGACACACTGGTCCGAACATGGAGGCCATGTGCTCCTCCATGCTAGTACAACAGACCACACCCTCTTCAAGTCTGTCCCAGCTCAGGACGAAACAGGATGTCTTCTCCTGAGTGGGACAAAACATCCCCTAACATGTCCACTGTAGGAATGTTGTACTTGACTGCAGTTTTACATCCCAAAATTTTGGCCCTTCACCTAATCTAATTTTTTCATCATTCATTAGTGAATGATGGAAAGGGGAACAAGAGGGAAAGTCCAAATTCCAATGATGATTGTTCTCGGAAGAGGTGCCCAGATGATCTGTGGCTGGTCACTCATAACTGGCCAGCGGAATAATGTAAACAGAACCTGAATTTCAGGCAGGAATTCCAGCCATTTTAGGGGCTTCCCCAGATTTAGGAAATGGTTCACATTGTAAATGCCAGTCTAGTTGTGACCAGAGCTTCAGTATTGAACTAACATCAGGATCCTGATGCATGGGATAAATTTTGGTCTTTATAACAGATTCATAGAATTGTAGAGTTGGAAGGGACCCCAAGGGTCATCTACTCCAACATAATACATATGTTAGCTGACAGAGAGCTGCTATTTGAATTAAAAGGTTGTCTAAATACCTCCCTCCCCACACCCAAATGGCAAGTTTGATATCCATTCCTCATACTTATAAGAGAAAGGGAATTGCAGTGTGGAAAAGGCAACTTGAGAGGAAGGAGCAGGAGGTTTTCAAGCCTTAAGATTCCTGCCTTTGTCACCTGTCCTAATAATCTCCAGATATGCTCCAATAGACAAGGGATGGTTCATTATATTGTCCCAAATGCAGGTATTGGAAGAAATATGTAGAGGTCTAAAATATTTACCCTGCTAGCAATTACCCATTAACATATGGTCAAGATAAACCTAGGCCTAGAGGTAATTATAGAAAAGCAAGTTATCATACCTTCAGATCTCCTTTAATATACCACAACTAACTAGAAAATATTCAGAAAGCTCTTAGCATTCTTTCCTGGAACATGGTGGGTTGGGATAATAAGAAGGTGCACAAGAATTTTGTTTGTATGCTCCAGCAATTTGATATAATATGTTTGCAAGGGACTTGGTCTCATGAACTTAACATACACACACACACACACACACTTGCTTACAGGGTTATAACTCTTCTAAATTAACAACAACAACAACAACAACAACCTTTATTATTTGTACCCCAGCCACTCTGGGCAACTTCCAACACATATAAAAACATAATAAAACATTAAGCATTAACAACTTCACCTTCAAAGATAGCCCCACGTAGAGTGCATTGGAGTAGTCCAAGCGGGAGATACCGGTAACCAAAGCATGCACCACTCTGGTGAGACAATCTGTGGGCAGGTAGGGTCTCAGCCTGCATACCAGATGGAACTGGTAGACAGCTGCCCTGGACACACAATTAACCTGCACATCCATGGACAGCTGTGAGTCCAAAATGACTCCCAGGCTGCATACCTGGTCCTTCAGGGGCACAGTTACCCCATTCAGGACCAGGGAGTCCTCCACACCTGCCTGCCTCCTGTCCCCCCAAAAGAAGTACTTCTGTCTTGTCAGAATTCAACCTCAATCCATTTGCCGCCATCCATCACCCAACCGCCTCCAGACACTCACACACAACCTTCACTGCCTTCACTGGTTCTGATTTCAAAGAGAGGTAGAGCTGGGTATCATCCGCATACTGATGGACACCCAGCCCAAACCCCCGATCTCTCCCAGCAGCTTCATATAGATATTTAAAATCATGGGGGAGAGGACGGAACCCTGAGGCACCCCACAAGTGAGGGCCCAGGGGTCTGAACACTCATCCCCCACCACCACTTTCTGGACATGACCCAGGAAGAAGGAATGAACCACTGTATAATAATGCCCCCAGCTCCCAACCCTCCTAAACAGTCCAGAAGGATACCGTGGTCAATGGTATCAAAAGTGGCTGTTGCAAGCCCACTGGAGATCATTGACCAGCCTGACCAAGGTGGTTTCAGTCCCATGATAAGGCTGAATCCCGATTGGATCTGCATCCTCCAGATGTTCCTGGAGTTGTTCAGTGACCACCCATTCAATTCCCTTGCCCTAAAGTAGAAGATTTGAGACTGGGTACAAAGATGGTTTTTAAAGAAGCTATTTAATAACTGCTTCTTTAAGGGGGTCCGGGAAGACTCCCTTGCAGAGGGAAGCATTCAAACTCCTCACAGAGCCCATTGCCCAGCCCTTCCTGGCTTTTATGAGCCAGGATGGGCAAGGATCAAGGAGACAGGTGGTTGGTTTCGCTCATTCAAGCAGCCTGTCCACAAATTAACATATAAGCATATCGCAATTTTAAAGCAATTCAAGACAACCCCACCCCACCCCAAGTAAAGCAACACCAACCTCCCATTAAACACTAAATTAAAACAATTAAAAACAGTTTAAAATGTTTCAGATAGTTGGGGCCATGACAGCTTACCCCAACCCCAAGGTCCATTCAGCCACTTCAGCTGCAGTCCATCAATCTGTCAGTGCCTCAGTGGCTGTCAAACATTCCATCCAGGCCTCATCTTCCTGGTCCAGATAGAAGTGGCCGACCTGCCAGACAAGGGGAGAGTCCAGCAATAATCACAGCTGCTGGTCTCAGGTTCTGAGCAGCCTTGGATTATAAATACATTTATAATAAGCAGTGAGTCTCCTCCTTTGATTTTATTTTTACCAGCACAAATAGGATTGCCTTGGGTTACTTTTCCTTCCTTTTCTTCTGAGCCTCCAGAGGGAATCTGCTTTAACCATTGTTTACTAGTATGGCGACTTCAGCCCTGAAAGGAAAATTAAGCTACCAGGCAGGCGTGATAACTTTTATTGCTGTGGCTGTCTGATGAAGAGCTAGCAGGGGAAGAAATCCACAGAAATATGGTCTCCCTGATGTCCTCCTGTGGTTTGCTCTCCAGAGGACTGAGCACAGTTCAGCAACATAAGCTGTGGTTTTGCTCTTGGTTTGCGCTATGATCATAATTTGGGTTAAGGCAGCAACTATGCTTGTTGCTAATTCTGGTTAAGCATCGTATACATGCTAAGTAAACTGTGGTTAGAATTATCTCCCTGCTTTCAGGGTGACAAATAGTTATTGTGAATGTCTCCTTATACATGTCCTAAGAAGTGGGGAGGCTGACATGCTGAGTCACCATAGGTTTGCAATCTTAATCAGGGTTAAGGTAACAAACCATTCCTGGGGCTAACCATGGTTAAATGTTGCATCTTCACAAGGCCTATATGACCCAAGTTAAAGGTACCTTTTCTTTTGCTGTTGCGTTATGTGAAAACAAGATACCAACCTGCACCCTTTACTTCCCCTCTAGACTGTGTCACAGCCTCTTACATTCCCATCAAGCCCTTTGAGATGCAGGGCCAGGATGACACCATTACGGTAGAAGTGGAAGAGTTTATCCCTGAGATCGCCAAGTACTGCTACCCTTTCACTATCTACAAAAACCAGCTCTACGTCTATCCTTTGCATTTGAAATATGACAGCCAGAAAACATTTGCCAAGGTAAGCTTGAAAACAACAGAGCCAGGCCCACAGATTTATTTATTTATATTTCTTTGCAAGTTTGAAATGTAGCTGAAGAACAACTCAGTAGCATTGAGCAGGGAGTGGAACCGCATTGTGGAACCAATGGGGGAAATGCAGTCGTATTGGGATGTGCTGTTCTGGTGCCACAGCAAGGCAGGTCAGGACTTGCAGCACCATGGATAGCTCCAAGTGAGCAACTTGTTTTGAAAGAGGCCCAAAGCAAGCTGAGACATTTCTAGCCTTTGCTGCCAGATTACCTGTCCCAGGCAAAGTCCCTTATGGGAAAACTTGATTTCTTCAAGGGACAACCCTCTGACCTGAAGATGGAACTTTTCTCCTATGTTCCAAAGCTCTGTGTGGGACATCCATCACATGTGATCCAGAAGCTGCAGTTAGTGCAGAATGCTGTGCCACAATTAGTGACAGGAGTGAGACTGTCAGCATATTAAACCTTTGCTGGGAGACCTCCACTGGTTACTGATTTGCTGCCAAATCTAGTTCAAGGTGATTCTGTTAGAATATAAGGCCCTTGACAACCCGAGATATTGTCACGCACTGGTTGCAGAAGAATGTTGGGAACCCTCAAGGGAAGAAGCCTCATAGCTCAAGGAGTGGTAGTGGGAGAACAATGAGTGGTCACAGGGAGAAGAAGCAGAAGATGGGGAAGAGAAGGTGTCAGAAGCTGAAGAGGTAACACGGTTTAGTGAGCTGGGAGAGTGCGGCAGAAGCAGAGGCTGGAGAGGAGGAGGGCCAAGAGGCAGAGATGAGTCAGGCTGGTGAAGAGTCATGAGTATCTCCCCCTCCTGCTGAGACAAGCTCCCCTCTCCCCTGGTCTCCCAGAACCAGGAGAGGCATGAAGACGGCAGAGGAGAAGCTAGCTTCATGCAGGTGCAATCTCAGATTGCTTGGGGAAAACCCTGGAGAGTAGGGGACTTAGACATCTGTTGGAAGTTGGGGACCTTCAGTCTCAGCAACTGCTTCATGGGGTCAAGATGAGCAGACATGGGTTGCTGGGCTCAGACCTGACACTCGTGTGCAGATCATGTTTTTGCTAAGAAACAGTTAACTCCAGCTTGCTCTGTATAGTTTCTTTCTGGCTTGCTCCTGTAAGATAATAATCTTACTCCAAATATGCTCACTCTACCAATCAATCTGCAAAACTGGCACTGTTACAAGTGCCACAAATCAATATTTTTGAATGGCAGCACCCACACTTTGGAACTCCCTGCTTACTGACATCAGAAAGGCACCAAAAACAATCATTTAAAAAATTCAAAACACCACCAGCCCCAGCTGGCATGACCAATGGTCAGGGTTGATGGGAACTGTAGTCCAGCAACACCAGGAGGGGACCAGGTTTGGGGGTGGTTGTCATAAACCCTTGGAAGCAGAGACAGGATTAGCAGATTTTACAAAATCTATTAAATAAATAATTTTAAAATGGGATCAGCCTGTTAAATTTGCAACAGTGGAGCTAGAAGCTTGTGGAGCAGAAATGTATATGTATGTGTTTGAGTGTGCGCACACAATCACAAAATCAGGTTTGGTTTGGGGAAAGGGTAGGGAAAGATATATCTGAGCAAGAAAACATTTTCTCTGAATCCAACCATTCTCCCAACTATATGTAGGCAAGGAACATTGCTGTCCGCATGGAATTCAAGGACTCTGATGAAGGGGACGCCAGAGCTTTAAAGGTAAATTTACAGTTGCTGGGAATCACAAGTGTGGAGATTGCGCTTCACTCAGGTCCTGCTTGTGGTCTTCCCATTCGTTCCCCCGGTTGGCCCCTGTGAGAACAGGATGCTGGACTAGATGGGGCTCCTTTGGCCTGATCCACCAGCCAGGCTCTTTTTATATGCTTATGCTCAGAGCACGTAAGGGGCAGTGAGGTTGGCAAATGTAGATTGCAACCTTTGGCCATGCCTTTACATCACTGCTAGACATGTACATACATACATATCCTTTATTCGACCGATAGTCAGAAGAAACATTTCTCAATAAAAAATTATACAACAACAAAAAAAGGAAAACAGAAGAATACACAAATAAAATAGGACAGCACTAGTAAACCTTATACAGATAACCCACATCAAGGCATTCAATTTTACACTTCTGACACTTGAGCGCCAGGAAGAGGAATTTAGCCCACAGATAAGGCTGTTTTCCCAGTGGGCTTATCCAGCAGATATGCAACCTGCCTTTCTCTTGATTGAAAACTAAACTGGGATAGATATGGGGCTATAAGATATTGCCTTAAATCATTAGAAAAGGGACAACTCAGTAGAATGTGTTCTGTTGATTCTACCTCTCCTAAAGCACAATGGCACGTTCTCTGACCATATGGAACTCCTCTAAATCTTCCCCTCAAAACTGCAGAGTCAAGAACGTTCAACCTGGCCGCAGTGAGAAGTCTGTGGTATTCCACATAGTGGATATCCACAAGGTAACAAGCTGGTGCCGCCCGATACACTTGCTCCCCCAGAAACATCCCAGGTTTCACGCAGGCTATGTCCTCATGTCTGGCGATATCCCCCAATCTCTGAGCGATCACCACTTTAGCATGGCTATACGTCATGGACTCTATATAAAGGGAGGACAGTCCGCACTTCTGCACTTCCTCTAACACCTCCCCTTCCCATGATGATTTGAAATTATCCCTCAGTATCAGGGGGGCCAAACCCACCAGTCTGAAGCATAGCTTAAGCCATAGCCATAATTTCTCTTTCAGGGCCACATACCTAAAGGCTTGACAGCCGGTCTCTAATCTCATGACCGCCCCTGCAACAGAAGGGGGGATCCTGAGGATGGCCCTGAGGAATTGCGATTGGATAGATTCCAATTTTACAAAGTCCCTGCGTGAACCCAAGGCAATGCCCACCAGTAGTAGTGGGATAACTTTCATTTGGAAGAGTCTCAGGGCAACTTCCACTGTTTGTGCCTGTTTCTTGGCATATAGGGATCTAATCAGCAAAGCTGCTTTAGATGCATTTGTGGCTATATATTCTCTGTGTGCCAAGAAGGACCCGTTTGATCGTACTACCTGGCCCAGGTATTTGAAGCAACTAACCTGCTCTAAAGGAACACCATTAATCGACCACAAATGGAGTTTCGGTCAAGCAGCAAAGACCATTATTTTGGTCTTGGCATAATTAAGTTAGAGCTTGTGTTGGATCTCGTATTCATGAAGTGCTCGAAGCATCCTCCTCAGCCCAATGGGGGAGATAGCTAAAAGGGCGGCATCGTCCGCATACAGGAGAACATTCAAAAGCTCGACCTGCTAGTTTTGGCGGATGGAAAGCAGCATTGGCCATATGAGCCACTAGCGAGTTAATATAGAAATTGAACAGGGCAGGGGCAAGTATGGGGTGGGGGAAGATGGTGTCGAGGTAAGACGTGCTGGCTGGTGCTCCTCCGTTTTGCTTTTTTTTTTTTTGTTTAAGTTGCTGCTAGACATGTATGAAGTTACCCTTGTGGCCAATTCATAGCATTACCAAACAATGCCCTTTTAGTTGGGTTCCTCTTACCACCCCTATATTTCTGTTATCTCTTGCAGTGCTTCTATGGCAAGCCTGGGGGGCCCCTCCTGACATCAAGCACCTACACTTGTGTGTTGCATCATAACCAGAACCCAGAGTTCTATGACGAGGTAAGAGGAAAAACCCAATGCATCTTCTCTGAGGCGTTTAAGCATGAGAAAGGGGGCTTGGGTGACTTGGCAGAGTTTTCTGGGAAGTCATAACAAAATGTGGTATTCGCTTGGGAGTCGACATTCATGGTTTGCATTCTAAGTTGGGTCAACTTTCAAATGCTTATTTGTGAATTCTTTATTTGTTAGATAAATGTATAACCTGCTCTTTGTTTAAAAACGAATCCCAGATCGGGTTACAGTAGAGACAGTATAATAGCAGATTGCATCTAAAGGTTGTTCAGAGGCAACCCATTAAAATCACTGGGTCTAGGTTAATGGCATTAGGATCAGTGGGTCTCTTCCGGAAGAGAAATTCGATTCAGTTAGCTGTTGAAATTCAGCTTACTGAAGTTGCGCTTTCCACGAGGGCTGAAATGCAACCACTGTCCTAGCTTCCACTGCTCTGAATTTTGCAGTGCACACCTGCAGCCAAGCAGTGTGTCTGGAAATGCAAAGTTACTTGTGTGAAGGGTGCATATGAATGCATATACTGTATCTGCGAAAGCAACATAAAAAAGCATTATACTGGGGAAAATTGCTTTTTCGAAAATATCTGTATTAGGCAAAATTGCATACAAGAAGTGAAACTGACATCTTTGCCTTACATCTGGATGCAACCCAGTAAGACTAGGAAACATTGCTTAAAAACTCAGCATCAGTGCAACACATTATCAAGATTTGGGACGAATGAAAGAAAATACTTCTGCACACAGCACATGATTCAACTATGGAACTCACTCTCGCAGGAGGCAGGGATGAGCCACCAAGTTGGATGGCTTTAAAAGAGGAGTAGAGAAATTCATGGAGGTGAGCACTATCAATGGCTAGTAGCCTGATGGCTCTGCTCTGCCTCCATGCTTGGCGGCAGTAATGCTTCTGGAAGCACCAGGAGGGGAGAGGGCTGCTCTTGCATTCGGGTCCTGCTTACTGGTTTCCCACAGGCATCTGATTGGCCACTGTGAGAAGAGGATGCTGGGCTGGATGGGCAACTGGCCTGATCCAGCAGACTCTTCTTACATTCTTACAATAGATGCTTGAAAGTGGGAGAGCCTTGCCTGCTGTGACCTTCGAATCAAAGCCACACATAGATCCTTATGTAGCTGCAAGACCATGTGCCACCCTCAAGTGGGAGCATCAGCAAGCTGGATGGGATCCTAATTTTACACCAAAAAATCTGTGCGAGGGTGGGATCCAAAGTGTATGTGGGGATACTTGCACAAAACAGCCCAATAATGACTGAGCATGCTCAGTAGTCCCAGAATGCTGTTTGAGTGTTGTGGAGGTGGGACCACAACACTCAGGGGTAGGGAGGAGGAATGGAATGAAGTATTTTGAAATAAGGTATCGTTGGCTGGCAAGAACACTGAGAAGGAGCAGTCCGCAAGGCAATATCTTCTCTTTGGTCCCACTTGTATTTCTGGTTATCCAAGGGTGGTGCTTCAATGGTGGCCCATGACTAAAATTAATGCAAATTTGCTGACTAAATTATGCAAAACCAGAGGTAACCATGCTCATTTGCATAATAAGGTTTGTAAAAACCAGCTTTTCTTGATGCAGATTTATTTCTCTCTTCATTCCCCTGCTTCCATTTATTTCTTCTCTAAAATTGGATGCTGAGGAAGGGGTTGAGCAAATCAGCAAGAGTGTTTCAATCAGGACTCTGAGCTATTCCATTTTTGTTTTTTTCGGTTTTTATATTAGTTATTATTAAATATTTTCTTATGTAACAAACAAACAAATAAATGAAGAAAAGTGCATATAGCGTCTCCACTTTCAATTCATTGAGTTTTTTCCACAGTTTGTTTATATTTGGTTGGGCACACTGTTGTCCTATGTATTATGCGGTTGGGGGGAAAGAGCAGGGGAGGGGGAATAATGATCTTTTGTTCTATGGCGTGGTGTTTGTGCAGGGGTTTTGTGTCAGCATCATGTGGGTTGGTCACATACCGGTATATATATGTTGGCATTGCAAGAGATTGCAGGGTCAGAGCTCGGTTGGTTTCATTCAGTTGGTTGCAGTATGGTTTGTTGGTTTGTTTGTTTGTGTGAAGGGGGTGGATTGTCGGGTCAGATTAGCCATATTGATTTGTATGCTGTTAGGGTGGGTAGATCACTGTCTTGTGCCGTATATGTGATAAAAGGGAGACAAGGGTGAAGGTGTCCTCCTTTGCTTGTCCCTGTGCTGGTTTATGTTTGTTGGTTAACTTTTGTAATAGGGCAGTTTCCCATACATTTTGGTACCAGCGTCCAGTGTCTAGTTGTGATGTTTCTAGCTGCTGAGAGTAAGTGACTTCTTGTGTGAATGTGCATTGTTGTCTTGGAATATATTTGACAGGGAAAATTCTGGAGTTGCTTCTATTACTTGTTTTGTTGTTTTGTAGATTTCCTGCATCAATGATATCATGGAAGCATGTGCCTGTGGAGGTGCAACCTCTGTAGCATTCAGATGAGATTCCTGAGTATATTGGCACCAGCTTCTGTGGTGTTAGGTACTATCTATAGATAGGTGTAAGGTCCTTGGGTGGTTGCTCATGAAAAACCAGGCAAAACTCCAGTCGTTTCTTTAGTAGTTTTATTGTGCATACTATGTACAGTGCAGAGCTAAAAGGTTCATGTCTGTATCAACCGTCTGCAGAATCCGAGAGTGGCCCCTTCCAGTTCTGAGCCCAACATAAGAGTTTTGGTATACAAAATCTCTGCCTCCCGTCTTTTCGTTTCACCCCTCTATGTACTTGGGGCGATGGAAATAGCGTGTCTCCCTCCTCGCCCGCTGAGCGAGAGGAGTGCAGGGTCTCTCCAACATCCCCAGAGCCTCGGCTCTCCAGTTCCTGAGCTGCCTGCCCCTCCCTACTGGAGACCTTGCTGCTCCCTCCGCTGGACGAGGAGGTGCTACTGGTCAGGTGGGGCTGAGGCTCTCTGTAGCATCCCAAGAGCCCTTCCACCACCCTGCGCTGAGCTGGGGACAGTTCCCTGACAATAGGTTTCAGAGCAAGTTCTCTTCCTTTGCCCGAGATGGATTTAAATGGTGATTTAGACCACATTTTTGACCATTGGGTGGAGTTTAATTCATATCCTACGTCATGCTTCCATTGAACTTTTATTGTGGTGGAGGGGTTCGTAGTGTCTTGGAGTAGTATTTTATATATTCTAGATACCACCCCTTTGCTGTGTCCTTCTGTTGTTAGGAAGAGTTTTTCAAAGTTAGTCCACAGCCTGGTGGCTGCTGCTTCCGTTGCTGGGTTGTTCAAGAAGGTGTTGGTGATGGGTCAGCCAGAGTATTTAAGTATCCCTTAGTTTGCCTTGTATTCCCCGTGTTGATATAGGGTTGTCATTTTTGTAAAAATTGGTTAGGCAGTGTAAGCCTATTTGGATGCTTTGGGATATCTGGTGGAAGAGTGGGCGCTGGGCCAGGGGAATTGGTGGGGGTGGGAATGGGGCCACTTTTCCTGCTTTCTCCTTGAATGCTTTAAACATAGACGGTGTGAACCTGTATAGTGTTGTGAGAATTTTCCTTCATTTGTTTTGCAGGAATGGATACTCTGCAGTGGGGGCCGTTTTCGGTTTTTTCTATCTCCATGTGCACCCATTGTTTTGTTTCACCCTCTAAGAAGTATGGGATTATATGTTGCACTTGGTTAGCAATGTAGTATAATTATATGTTGGGGATTCGCCGTCCTCCTTCTGAGGAGGGGTGTTGCAGGAATTTGAAGTTTGTTCAAGGCTTCTTGTGTGAGAAAATAAATGTGTGTAGTTTTTCTGCTACTTACAGACTTGGGTTGGGGAAATCCAGATTGGAAGGGTTTGGAATAGGTAGGTTAGCTTCAGGAGGGTTTTCATTTTAATCATGGCTATTTTGTCTGAGAGGGTGAAGTTGGTTTTACTCCATTTCTTTAGGCCTTTGTTGATTTTCTTTCATAGATTGGTTGTTTTGAGGGTATAGTGTGTTGAGGTTTCTAGTTATTTGTACCCCATGGTATCTAAATTTGGTGCTGCAGAGTGTTATTTTTTGTGATGCTAGTAGATTCTTTCTGGCTATGGAGTACTGTGTTGAAGCCCATAGCCTCAGATTTTGTGAAGTTCAATATCTTTGGTTAATGTGGTTGGTGTGTTTATGGGGTTTGCGGTTGTGACCAACAGGTCATCTGCAAAGAGCCCAAGTTTGTAGGTTTTGCCTTTTATTTCCACCCCCTTGACATCAGGGGCTGTTCAGATTTGTTGTTTTTTTTTAAAGAAATTTTATTGCTCTTTAAAAATGTTCTTACATATCTCACATATGTGAATGAATATATACAAAAAAGGAAAAACAAAGTCCAAAACGTATCTTTACATTCGCTATCCAAAAAGAAAAAGGGGACGAACGAAAAAAAGAAAAAAGAAAGGAAGAAAGAAAGGAAAAAAAAGAACAAGAAAGAAAAAAAGAGAGAGAAAAGAAAAGAAAAGAAACCAAAGGAGGAGTAAAGAAACTCCAGCTGACATACATGATTAAACTTCACGAACAAAAAGTACTTCCACTGCTTTAACAACGCTTCATATTTTGACTAAATTACCTTATTATATCTGTCATTTATACATATTTCACAAATTTTACAGATCTTCCAAACATCGCTTTACTGACTTTAATTCCTTTCATTATTCTAAACACAACCAATATCTTCTATTCTTATCTTGTTTCCCCAAATATTCATTTATATATTTCCATTGATTTTTAATTGTTTCTTTAGAAGCACCTCTGATGTAATTCGCCAGCTTCGCCAGCTCCAGATATTCTACAATTTTACTGACCCATTCGTCTTTTGATGGTAACTGATCTCCTTTCCAATATTTGGCCACGAGCGTTCTTGCCGCAGTTGTCACGTATAGAAAAATATTTATTCTATCTCTTGGCACTTCATTGGTAATTATTCCCAATAAGTATAGCTCTGGTTTTTTGCTATACGATGTTTTGATCAGCTTTTGCACCTCTTCGTGAATCATCGTCCAAAATTCTTTAATTTTGGGGCAAGTCCACCAGATATGGAACAACGTCCCAATCTGGTCTCTACATCTCCAGCACTTATTGTTCCTAGATTTACTTATCTTGGCTGTTCTTTCTGGTGTTAAATACCATCTATGGTGTACCTTCATGAGATTTTCTTTTATTTGGTAAGAGGCTGTAAATTTGATGTTTTTCGTCCAGAATTGCTTCCATTTATCATATTCAATTTCATGCCCAATGTCTTTTTCCCATTTTATCATGTTGCTATTTTTTGTATCTGAGATCAGCTGTTCACCTTTTATTAATCTATATACTTTGGATAATATTTTTTGTTTACAAACGATTATTTCATCTATTCTTGTTTCTTTATTTTCGAAACCTCTGTTTTTTAAATCCTGTTGAAATATCGCTCTCAATTGAAGATATTCTAGCCAGCTTATGCCAGAAGATCTCAAGTCTGCATAATTTCTTAATTTTGGGTTTTCTTTCTGTTCTTCCACTAATTCCTTGTAAATAGGCCATCTCCTTTTAGTCGTGTTCTTAAAAGTTGAGGTGGCCTCTACCGGTGAGATACACCAGGGTGTTTTTTGCACTATTTTTGTTTTAATTCTTTCCCAAATTTCAATCAGCGCTTTCCTTACCAAATGATTATTGAACCTTCTGTGCATTTTTAGTTTCTCATAAAAAAGGTACCCGTGCCAACCGTAGAGCTTGTCCCAGCCTTCCAATTCTAATGTTTCTTTGTTTTCTAATGTAATCCAATCCTTGATCCAGATCCACCCTGCTGCATCATAGTAAGTTAATAGATCCGGAACCCCGAAGCCGCCTACTTCCTTCTCGCTTAGCATAATTTCTTGTTTTATTCTCGCTTTTTTCCCCTGCCAAATAAAGTCCGCCAGATCTTTTTGGCAATTCTTTAGGTACCTCGTCCCAATAATTACCGGTGCTATTTGAAAGAGGAATAGGATTTTGGGAAGTACCATCATTTTTATCATTGATACCCGTCCTAGTAAAGATAACTTTAATTTCTGCCATTTTTTGAGTGTTTCTTTAACATCTTTCCAAAGTCTGATATAGTTGTCCTTAAATAAATTTGTATTTTTATTGGATATCCACAAACCTAAGTATTTAGCTTTGGTTTCAATTTTTAATCCCGTTACTTCTTCCAGCCTTTTTTTCTCCCTTTCCCCCATATTTTTTGTTAATAATTTGGATTTTTCTTTATTTAGCTTGAAACCTGAGTTCTTCCCAAATTCGTTAATTTTCCCTAATGCTTCTTGCAGACTTTCTATCGGGGATTCCACTGTAATAATTACGTCATCTGCGTATGCTTTCACTTTGTAATTATAATTTCCCACTTTTATCCCTTCAATTTTCGTATCTTCTCTTAGTGTGTTAAGGAGAATTTCCAGGGTTATAATAAATAACAATGGGGAGAGGGGGCAACCTTGCCTGACCCCTCTCTCGATTTCGAAACCTTCCGACAACTCATTGTTTATAATTAATCTAGCTGTTTGTTTGTTGTAAATACTCTTTATTCCATTCAAGAATTTTTCTCCAACTTTCCACTTCTCCAGATTTTTCACCATAAAATTCCAGGAAATGCTGTCGAAAGCTTTCTCGGCGTCCACCAACAGCATTGCAATTTTTTTGCTAGGGTTTAACTCTGCATATTCCCATAAATTGATTATTGTTCTGGTATTATCTTTAATTTGTCTCTCGGGGAGGAAGCCCACTTGATCTTTATCTATCACTCTTTTTAATAATCTTTTTAATCTATTTGCCAATACCCCTGTAAAAATTTTGTAGTCTATATTTAACAGCGATATCGGTCTGAAGTTTTTTGTTAATTTTAAATCAGCGCCTTGCTTAGGGATTAAAGTTATCAAGGCTTCTTGCCAGGAATTAGGGATCTTCTTTTTTTGCAAGATCTCATCCAGTATAACCTCTAACTTTGGTATTATTATCTCTTTAAATCTTTTGTAATATATTACTGGAATTCCGTCCGGGCCAGGGGATTTTCCTGTTTCCATTTTATTTATTACCTCCTCAATCTCTTCTGTCCTGATTTCTGCATTTAACATGTTATATTCCTCGTCCTTAATTTCTGGCAGTTCTTTCCCCTGTAGATAGTTTTGCGTTTCCTTTTCTTCCTCCCCTTTATCCTGGTATAAATTTTTATAATATCTCCAGAATCTTGCCTTAATTTGTTCCGGGTCCGTTAACTCCACCTCTCCATCCATTATTTTATTTATCACCCTATTTGCTTGTCTTTCTTTAGCTAGCCATGATAACATTCTCCCTGGTTTGTTTGCCTGTTCGAAATATCTTTGTTTAGTCCAGAGAATCCTCCTTTCTACCTCTTTATTTATCAAATTTGAGAGATGGGATTGCAGGTTCCTGATACTCAATCTTAATTCTTCACTCTTCGGGTTTTTAACCAATTCCAATTCCTTATCTCTTATTTGCTTATTCATTTCTATAAAGTTGTTATTCTTCTCTTTCCTAATTTCCTTCATCTGTTGAATCCCGAATCCCCTCATGTAAGCTTTACTGGTGTCCCAAATCACCATATTATCCGTTATTTGATTTTCATTTATTGCAAAAAATTCCTTTAATGTCTCTTTTGCTTTATTCACTCTTGCCTCCTCCCGCCAAAGTTCTTCATTCATCCTCCATCTCCCACTTGTACATTTCCTAAATTTCATCTCTATCGACACTGGATTATGATCGGAAATGGATTTATTTAAGATTTCAGTTTTTCCCACGTTCAACATTAATTTTTTTGAGACCCAGATAGCATCGATCCTCCCTCCAGATTTATGTGCTTCAGAGTAGTAGGTGATGTCTCTGGCACTTGGGTTTTTAGTTCTCCAGGTATCATATAAATTTAGATTGGTGACCAAATTAAAAAAAGATAATGGAAGTTTACCGGAGTTGGTTGTTTTCTCCCTGTCCGTTCTGTCCAGGTCGTTAGAGATCACACCGTTCTGATCTCCCATAAATATTATATCCTCCCCTGTAAAATCCCAAAGTTTTTCCTCCAAGTTCCTGTAAAATTCCTCTTTCCTATTATTGGGAGCATAGAAACCGACCAAAACAATTTTTCCAACTTCTGATTGTATCTCTACAATTAATATTCTCCCTTCCTCATCTTTAAATAATAGCTGAGGCTGTAGCCCTGGATTAATGTACATCACTACACCTCTTTTTTTCTCTACCCCCGCTGCTATAAATTCCTTTCCCAGTCTTACATTCTTTAAGACCCTTGTATGAATTTGGGAAATATGAGTTTCTTGTAGGCAAATGATGTCCCATTTTCGCTTTTTCAATATACATTCTACCCTGTTCCTCTTTAGCTTACTGTTTAGACCGTTTACGTTCCATGAGACACATTTCAACATCATGACTGTAATTCTATCTTTATTCTCCTTTTATGTAATTAATGGGAAAACTCTAAAAAGAAAAGAAAAGGAGGGAAAAGGTGTGAAAAAATAAAGAAAAGGGAAAGGAAAGAGAGGGCACACACAAAAAAAGAAAAATACAAAGTCCACGACGCCCAAAATTCAAAGGGGCGACGTCAGTTTAAAAGTACACTTTCTCTGGTCCAATTGCAGTTTAGTCGATCGGAAGAGCCCAAGGGAGGTCAAGTTGAGCTTAGTCCTCTGTTGTTCCGACCACCACTTTTCTCGTCATTTCAGTCGTTTTGAATGCTCTTTTCTGGTCGTTTCTCACCACCCAGTTCCTCCCAGTACTTTCTCCAGAAAATTTCAGTGTCGTCTACAGATTTAAAAAGTCTTCTTCTTTCCTTAAATGTAAACGAGAGTCCCTCTGGGAACTCCCACCTAAACAAAATTCCATTTTTCCTCAGTGCCGATGTTATAAACTTATAACTCTCCCTCTTTTTGAGCAGACGGGTCGGGATTTCTTTCATTATTTCTATCATATTTCCGTATATTTGAAGTGGTTCTGCTCTTCCTTTTAGCAAAAGCTTGTCTCTCAACAACCTTGAATTTAAAAAGATGAGGCAGTCCCCTGGGCCTTTCCTGATTTTGGTTTTATTCACTCTTATTCTGAAATTTTTTTCTATGTCCAATAGCAGCTCTTCTTCTGCCACTTTCAACCACTCCGCTATTGCTTTTATGATTATTCCTGAAATATCTTCATCTCGATTTTCTTTAATACCCCTCAGGCGGAGAATCATCTCCTTCTGCCTCATCTCTAAAACAGCTAGAGCGTCCAAAGTTTCTTCATGTATCCTCTTTAATTCATCTAGTTCCAATCTATCTTTTTCTTGGTATCTTTTGATTTCCTTTTGTTCTGACTGCGTCTTTTTGATGTTCTCTTCTTGTTTTTGCAGCTTCTCCTTAACCTCTTGCACCGTTGCGTCTAGTTCCGTCTGTTTAGCTGTCATTTGGTTTACTTGACCTGATAATTCCAGGATTAGGCTTGAATTTTTCTCAATCTTACTTCCCATTAGCTCCATCTTTCCATCCAGCGTTTTGATATTCCCGTCGAGCATTGTTAATTTGTCGCCTATATTTTTCTCCATTCTCTCCATAACTGTCATTAGCTCTTTCATCTCCATACTAGTGTCGTTTTCTATAATCGAATTCCTCCGTTGGTGACCCAAAGCTGCTGCGTAGCTACTGGATGCTATTGTTTTTTTAGTTCCCATTGGTGTATTACCACAGTTTATGATTTTTCAATTCCTTTTTATTTTAACTTTATGTTATTAGTTTGCTTCAGCACCCGCTTCCTTCCTTTTATAGGGAGTTCCCTTTGGGGGTATTGCTTAGCAGCTGTCCATATCCACTCCTTGTTTTCTTAAGTTTTGATTTCCCCCGTAATTCTCGGGTCAGCCACTGGGTGGCGTAGGTTCAGATAATTTCTTTGTTTCCAACTGCAGTTTTATTTATGGCCACTTGGGGTCGCGCTTCTCTCTCTCTTGCCTCCCCTTTTCCTTCCCTTACGGTCTGTTTTCCAGCACCTCTTTGTCTTCTCCTTCCGCCTTCTCGTTTGTCTCCCTTCCTCCTACGATGGCGGCCCTTCCGCTGACTCAGCTTTCTCGAAATATTCCGGCAATTGGAAAGGTTGTTAATTATTTCTCTTTCTCTTTCTCGGGGTAAAAAAGCTTAAGTTTGTATATTTGCACGCTCTTCACCTTCCCGCTCCCCCTTTAGCGGTTTCTCCTCTTTCACTTTGTCTTGCGTGCTTTGTTGGTTTTCGTTTATACCCTCCCAATATCATTAAGTCCGCAGGGGGTGGTTTACGATACTTTCGCTACAGTCTTAGTTGTTTTATGACAGGTATTTTACGTTGTACCACAGCCCCCCTTGCTATTTCTGTCCGTTTCTGCCTTGTAGATTCTCAACGTCTTCTCCCTCCGATATCGCCCCTTTATTCCGGGGCTGTGTTATTGTATATTTGTATATTTAATTCTTCTATGTTCGGGGGAGTTTGTTCTTTTGCAGTCTGTATTTTAATGGGGGAAAGTTCGGCGCCGCTTTGCCGAGATTTGGGGCGTGTGTGTTGCAGAGGGGTTTATGCCCGTTTGCACGGCGGTCTCCCCGGTTAAAACTTTTGCGCCCGTTCAAGGTTTGTTTTGGGGCAGGAGACCCCAAATCGTGCCGCCGTGGGCTTCTGCCCCCAGGATCCCCCCCTGGGGTCGGTTGACTCACGCTTCGTCGCCCGTTTTCGCCTCTTTACAACACCGGTCCGCCTCGAGATAGCAGGAGCGCGGATCCCCACTCGGCACTAAGCACGCCGTCCCGGAAGTCAGGGGCTGTTCAGATTTGGATTGCTCAGGGTTCAAGGGTCAAAATGAATAAAAAGAGGGACAATGGACATCTTTGTTTTGTGCCTCTTCGAATTTCTACGTTGTTGGAGTCCAGATTGTTTATTCTGATTTTCACTGAAGCCTTCGAGTAAATTTGTTAAAGGATTTGTAGGATGTTATGGCCAAATTTCAAGCTGGTTAATGCTTCTTTTAAGTATTTCCATTCAAGACAATCAAAGACTTTAAGGATGTCTAGACATGACCATCAGTCGGGGCTTGGTTGTTTCACTGTGTTCTGTCAAGTTTAGTGGCCTAAGACCATCAGCTATGAGTCTTGTCGGACCTGTACCCTGCCTGGTAGGCTGGCCACTTCTACCTGGCCCAGGCGGGCAGGGCCCTAGCAGACCACAACTACCAAAGACTGTATCCAAGGCTGCTCAGTGCCTGAGACCATCGGCTTTCTGCCTCACTGTTTCTGCCTCACTGTTGCGTTTGGAGTCTAAAACTATTGTTGGCAAATGTGACACCTAGGGCCAGGCAATGTATTGCTTGTCCAAAACTGGTTTGAAGTCCGCATTGTGGCAACAATTTCATAATATTTGATGTTGCGATATATCGTGAATCATGATATGTATGTGTGCTCTGTGTAAAAAGTCTTGATGTGGGGAAAACCATGAAGCTGGTCATCACTTCTCTCGTGATTCCTGCTGCCCCTGTTGCTCTCAGCTTTTCCCTCACTTCTGCAGGGGGTAGCGAAACACAAGAGCTAGAGCTGAAGAAAACAGCCTACTCAAGAACTTTCCTCAGCAATATAGATATCATGGGCTTCTTCTTTTAAGTGCAGGCACCAGGTTGGTATGTGGTTGAGGGAGGCACCAGTCTGAACCAGTTATTTACTTCTGAGTTAACAACAACAACAACAACAACAACCATGCACTGTTGTTTAAGCATTTTTCCTCCCTTCTCCCCTTCTTTCTGTGTGTCTGTTTCTCCCATGTGTCTATTAGGGAACATTCTCTCACCTTGCCTCTGATAACTGTGCTACTAATTACTTCTACAGGTCTAATTTTAAAGAAAGCACGCTAATTTTAAATTTATCTGTATATAAAATAACAGTTGTATCCAGTGACATAGCATGGGTTTCTGGCACCTGGGGCTTAGCAAGTGTTGTGCCTTCCTTGTGGACGGGGGAGTTGGAGTGCACGCTGGGAGGGCATGCATGGAGCCCTCACAGAGGGTGAACAGAGCCTACGGGGATCTGGCCATAAGCTTTTCTCGACGACTGCCCCCTGCAGGACAGATAGGAGCATTAAAATAAGCTGCTTTCGAAAGTTTGGGATGGAAGAGGGTTGCTGGTGGCCTCTAGCTTGTCTGCCTTCTCTTCCTTCCCTATCCAGAGTCATTATGGGAAAACTCATTGGGTGCCTGCACGTCCTTTCCAGCAAAAAATCATTAAAAATGGGAGGGCAAATGATCCGGGCATGCACATAGGAGTTGCATGAGGTTGCCTTGGTGCCACATTAGAACTCTGGGTATAAGGTGGCCATTTTGTCCAGAATATACACATAGCCCAAAAGTTGTTGGTTGTGTCCCTAATACGCTTCTGTTGCATGTGCAGTCAGAATGCAAATAAACAATGAGAGAAATGTGTTGTATAAGAATGCTTTTTGAAAGTGCACAACACAGTGTGACTTTAAATGGCACTATGGGTGAAACATCAGGGCTTAGATTGAAATATTTTGAAAATAGGCCATGCTGGAAATAGATGTCCATTGGTACTGAGTAAATTTCCCCAGGCAGCAGAACAGAAAGAGAGAGAAAGGAAACAGGGTTATTCTATCACTGCTCCTCAGAGCTGCTTTTGGGTTAACTGCAACTCACCTAGCAGCAGTCATTCCATGAAGCTCCCTGCACTTATTTCACCCCAACTGGTCATTATAACTTTAAAAACTAGTGCCTGAGCCTATTGCTTTCCTCCTTCCTCCTCATTCCCTTTTCCTTTTATGTCCTGTCTTTCAGATTTTTTTATTGGTCTGTAAAACTGTTTTGGAAGCCCTTTGGCTGCCATACATCCATGCTGAAAAATCTATCTTTTGCCGAATTTCCTTTATTTAGCCCAAAACAAAACAAAAGTTAAATAACTTTGCCAAAAAATTTCAACTTTTGTGTCTGGACTTTCACTTTTTGAAATACTGTATTGCAACCCAACTAAAGGTTGGGATAAAACCATTTATAAATAAATAAGTCAATGTACTGCACATATCCCTAATATATTCTGGCCAAGTATTCACCTCCACTTTTAGAAAAGTCACCAACTGAAAGTGGAAACACCCAAAGAATTAAATAGACAATAAATAATCCCCCCCCCCATTTATTTCAGTTGCCTATTTCCTCATAAATAAAATTCAGCTAACACTAATCCACAACAATGTGGCTAAATATACATGTGCAAAACATTTCATACACAACAGTGCATATTTAAATGATTTATTACACAGAATATCCCAATGGACTTAGGCAAAGAGACAATCCTACCACCCACAGCTAGGAATTGCTAGCAAAAGGAATGGTTTTTGTTGGTGCTAATGTTTGCTACTAGCCTACTCGGCACATAATTGGGAACTTGCCAGGATTTGCAGCCAAGGGCCAACTATACATATAAAAATGGTGAAGCTGGGTGTTCACTTGCCTCCACTTTTCTCCTTAACCGCTTGACCAATTCCATTCAAATTTGGACACAATATTCCTTGGGCATATGGGAAGGATCTTATGTACTTACATTGAAGAAAAACCACACCTATCAAACCTAAAAATGCGATTTTGTACAAAAAATAGCGCCCTCCACTGGACGTAAAACACAGCAAACTATAGAACAACAGACAGAGAGGGAGGGGGAGCGGAACTTGAGGTCAGCTCAGCCAATAGGCTGCTGGCAGGGAAGTGGCCAGAACATGCTTCAACTGCCACCACAAGGACAACTCCTTGCCTCAGGCTGCGCCATTTGCAATTATACAACAGTAAGCAACAGAGTTTCGGGGTGACCGGGGAGAGTGCGGGAGTGGCGAACAAATCACACCACAGGAGTTCAACAGGAGAAGCTGTGGTGAGGCAGGCGAAAGCAGGGAGGGAGACAGAGAGGTGCCAGGCAAGAGTTCAACGGGATAAGCTGTGGGGAGGCAAGCAAAAATGGAAATATGGAGAGAAAGCAGGCAGAAGTTCAACAGGAGAAGCTGTGGGGAGGCAGATGAAAACGGGGGCAAAGACGGAGAGGAGGCAGGTGGAAGTTCAACAGGAGAAGCTGTGGGGAGGCAGGCAAAAACGGGGGAAATACAGAGAGGAGGCAGGCAGAAGTTCAACAGGAGAAGCTGTGGGGAGGCAGGCGAAAATGGGGGCAAAGACGGAGAGGAGGCAGGCAGAAGTTCTACGGGATAAGCTGTGGGGAGGCAGGCAAAAACAGGAAATACGGAGAGGAGGCAGGCGGGAGTTCAACGGGAGAAGCTGTGGGGAGGTATGCGCTTTCTCTTTTACATCTTCCTTTTCCATTTCACAAAATGAGCCACAGCAATGCATGGCCGGGTCAGCTAGTTCTTTTATAAATCATTTTTAGTGGAGACAGTTGCAGTTTTGTGCTCTTATTAAAAATTTCAATCTCTGGTTGAGATACGTGGTGAAAGTATTGCCTTCGGTATAAAAAGAGGCAGTGTGAATTAACTGAGGAAGATCAGTTCCTTCCTCCATTGCCCTGGTTGGAGGCAGACCTATTCTAATACACCTCCCTTCATTACATGGAGATTGGACTATGCCAAATGAGTTTGTGGAACTAAGAGGGGTGGGGTGGCCTGAATTTTTTTGGGGGGGGCATTGCATTACACCCAGGAGCAGACAATACTGGGACAGATGCGGAAATAACCTGACTTTTCACATTAACAACAACAACTGAAACATCTGTTCCCCTCACCCCCTGCCCTCACATAGGGCAAGATCTGCTCAGGAAAGGAAGTCCCCCATCCACAGAAACAAAACCTGTGGGAAAATAGCTTGCACCTGCAATCTGCTGGCCCTTCCTTCCCCCAGTCTTCTTGGCTCAAGGAGGGACCTACATACCCTCCAACATTTCTCCTATGAAAATAGGGACGTCCAATTCTGTAATGATAATTTTACCATTTATACCCCACACATCTTTACTGGGTTGCCCCAGCCACTCTGAGTGGCTTCCAACATACAGTGGTGCCTCGACTTACGAAGATAATCCGTTCTGAAGGCACCCTCATAAGTCGAAATCTTCATAAGTCAAAGGCGCCATCTCAGAATGGAAAAAAACTTCGCAAGTCGAAAAAACTGCATTGAAAACCTCGTAAGTCGAGGTATTGTGCCGCTGCTTCCCCTTCATAACTCGAAAATTTCGGAAGCGGCGGCCATTTTTTCACTTTCGGAACTGATTCGGAAGTCAAAAACGTCAGAAGTCGAGTTGCTCGTAAGTTGAGGTACCACTGTAAATAAAAACATAAGAAGTGTGTGTATCTGAAGAAGTGTGCATGCACACGAAAGCTCATACCAATAACAAACTCAGTTGGTCTCTAAGGTGCTACTGGAAAGAATTTTTTTATTTTGTTTCGACTATGGCAGACCAACACGGCTACCTACCTGTAACTAAAAACATAAGAAAAAGTTAAGAAAACTTCCCTATACAGGATTGCCTTCAGACAGCTCGGGAGTCAGATAACTCCATGCCTGCCAACATTTCTCCAGTGAAAACAGGGCCATCCTAAGGAAAAGCAGGATATTCCGGGATCAAATCAGAAACCGGGACGGCTTCTCTAAATCAGGGACGTGCCTGGAAAATAGAGACACTTTGAGGGTCTGGACCTATTGTGTGTGCAGGTCACTCCACGTAGCTCAGGGCCAGCTGATGGCACCAGGAGGGACGTGGAGGGCTGAGCATGGAAGGGGCATGCAGAGGCTGCCACCCTTCCGCTCTGAAGGAAGGCACATGACATGCCTTGGACCATACCATTCTATGCGCTGTGATGGGGATAAGGAAGGGAAGCAGCAACGTTTTGACTGCTAGCCATGCAGCATAGTGCTTTTCTTTCTTTCCACAGATTTATGCTTAAGTAGGGTTGCCAACCCAAAAGTTGTGGAGCTTTTTTTTTTTTACAAAAGAATTATTCAATTGACTTGCCTAGGATCCAGGACAAAGCATTGCCTTTCGGAAATTCCCCCCCCCCCACCTTTGAAATCCGACAGCCCTACTCTATCCTCCTCCCCCTTGTCTCATGTTTTGTGTGTGTACCCACGCATGCTTGTCTTTGGGAGTGAGGGTGAGGGCTTTGGGATGGAGCCAGAGCCCTGGCACTGCCTTCCCAAAATCAGGTCTGCCTTAAGTGACTGTATATTTGTGAAAGGATGTAGCTTCTCCCTCATGTTTACTAGGGAACCTTCTCTCACCATATCTATGCTACTAATTACGTCTATGGGTTTGATTTCAGAGAAAGCGTGCTAGTTAAAAACTATCTGTATGCAACAGCTGTAGCAATATGTCAACAAAGCGCTGCCAAAATTCAGGTGCTACGGTTTTGCTACGGTTAGGTCTCTTTTAAAATATCAACAAACAACGTGCTTGCGGTTTCAGAAATGCATTTCAACTGAAGACAGGCAGGACTGTCCCATTAGTTTCATTAGGTTAGTGAATGGCTTCTCATTCATTTGTTCATTCATTCATTCATGCTGCTGGGAAAATGGGAGTGTGCATTCTGGTTTGTTTGAACAGAAGACCTCAAGAAGAGCCTGCAGGATCAGGGCAGAGATCGTTCAGTGCAGGACACCAGCATCTCTCCTGCCTGCCAGCTACTTCCCCTCCCAGGAGCAGAAAATATTTCTCCCTTTGCTTTTTATTTGTCCAGCCAGCGCCTGTTTTGCTGCAGGAACTCAAGGCAGAAAGCAAGGAGAGGCACAAGGGACACTTGTGGGGTGTGCATTCGATGAGGGAGTCTGTGGTCCTCTCCTCCTGCCCTGCCCTGCACCTGCAGCTCCTACCTAGTTCTGCAGAGCCCTGGCACCACCTTCCACAAGCAAAAATAAACCTTATGTGATTGCATCTTGGCACAGATACTAGTGGGGAATAAATAAATGGAGAATGAAGTGTATGGAGGTTCAGTCATGACTGAGGCAGAGATTCAAGACATGCATACAGCGTGGGCCTTGTCCACAATTCCTGCACACCTAACAGAGAATGAGTTTCCTCTGCTCTCCATTTATAGATTTACTTCCTCAGGAAGCCCTTTTCTGCCCATCCTCCCCACATTGCTGCCCAACCCTTCCTTTTGAACGGTTGTTGCCCTCACCCAGGTCTTGCTGCTATTGACTTATGAGTTTAAAAGATTAAAATGAATGTTGCTCTGTTGTTTAAGTCCCTTTCCTCCTTTCTTCCATTTGTGTGTTTCAGTTTCTCCCCCAAAGGTTTGATTTCAGAGAAAGGGTGCTGATTTAGAAATGATCTGTATATAAAGTAACAGTTGTTACAAGATCAAGAACGTCATAGAAATCATAGATATGTTAAAGATACATTTAAAAAGTATATGTTGCACACCCCTAAGAAGCAGCAGTTGCCTGGACCTACCCAATTCGCCTCTATAAACTTCCATCCTTATTTCAGACATTGCCTTATATCTTATTTCAGACATTGTGTGCATGCACACGAAAGCTCATACCAAGAAGAAATTTAGTTGGTCTCTAACGTGCTACTGGAAGGATTTTTTTTATTTTATTTTGTTTTGATTGTGTTATATCAGTATATCATGATGTTTAAGGGACCCCTGACCATTAGATCCAGTCGTGTCTGACTCTGGGGTTGCGGCGCTCATCTCGTGTTACTGGCTGAGGGAGCCGGCGTCCAGCTTCTGGGTCATGTGGCCAGCATGACTAAGCCGCTTCTGGTGAACCAGAGCAGCACATGGAAACGCCGTTTACCTTCCCGCCAGAGCGGTACCTAATTATCTACTTGCACTTTGACTTGCTTTCAAACTGCTAGATGGGCAGGAGCTAGGATGGAACAACAGGAGCTCACCCTGTCGTGGGGATTCAAACCACCAACCTTCTGATCAGCAAGCCCTAGGCTCTGTGGTTTAATGCACAAGCGCCACCCGTGATGTTTAGCTAGTGATATATCACAATGTTCATCTCCATGCTTGTTTGAGTAGCAGAACCCCATATATCATAGAATACATCACCTGTAGGACTTGCTTTTCTTGTAGGGAATATTCCTCCTGCAATACTTAATGCTGTTCACAATCCATTATTTCTACTCTCATTGCTACATAGTGCAATGACATTTCACACATCCTAGAATCACAGGTGTTGCAAAATTCAGAAGATCCACCAGGGGGCACCAAACATTGGACTCGCAAGGCGCCATTTTATGAAAGACTACAAAGCCCTCCATTTTGTGTGGCCTTTGGAGGGCAGGCTCTGGGATGCTGCCAGACCCCAGGCACCGCCTACCCAAATCTGGAGGCCTCGTAAGCACTTGCCCAACTTTACCTCGGCAGCTATGGCACCTATGCTTACGGGATTGCAGCTTTGTGCAGGTGTAGCTGGGTGAAATAAATAAATGGAAAATTAGTTTCCTCTGCTCTCCATTTATTTATTTACTTCCTATGTGTGTCCTAACACCTTTCTGTCTAACCTCCTAAAGTCCCCCATGTTTCTGCTCATCCCACCCTTTCGAATGGCTGTTCCTCACAGCTGAGGTTATTTACTTCTGAGTTGAAGAAATAAAAATAGATGTTGCCCTGTTCTTTAAGTCTCCTTCCTCCATTCCCCCTTCCTCCATTCCTCCTGGTGCGTCCCTTATGTTTTGTGTTTGTGCAGATTTTGGAGGGCTTCCCACAGCCAAAGTGGTGCCAGCAATAGGCACGGAACTGAAGTGGCACAAAATTGAGAACATGCTTTTGTAGATTTATTGGGGGGCCCAGAATATTGGCCTCCTTTGTATTAGCCAGGGGCGGAGGAAGCCTTCTCGGTACCCAGGGCGGCGACCGGACGCACCCCTGGGGGCAGGGCATCGTGACATCACGTTGTGATGTCATGATGCAACATCACTGCGGCTCCGCCCCAGCAGCGGGGGGGGGGAGCCGTTTTTAAAAAAGCAAAGCAAAGGCAAGAAGCCTGCTTGCCTTAGCTTTACTTTTTTAAAAAAGGGCTTTTCTCCCCGCTGCTGGGCAGAGCCACCCGCAGCGGCAAGGGGGGCCAGTGAGGATGGGGGGTGTCACCCTTGTGACAAGCGTGACACTCCTCCTCCTCACTCACCGCCCTGGCAGCGGCAAGAAAAGCCCTTTTAAAAAAAAGCAAAGCAAAGGCAAGCAGCGTGCTTGCCTTGGCTTTTTAAAAAAAGGGCTTTTCTTTCCGCTGCCAGGCGGAGCCGCCCACAGGGGCGAGGGGGGCCAGCGAGGAGGGGGGTGTCACCTGACAACCCCCTCCTCGCTGGCCACCCCAGCAGCTCTACCCCGGCAGCGGGGAGAAAAGCCCTTTAATTAAAAAAAAAGGAAAGGCGGTGCCAGCGGCTGGCTAAGCCAGCAACCAAGCCAGCCACCGTGCACCAAGCGATGCTTTCGGCGGCGCAGATCGCGGGGGCGGTGCCCCCCACCCCAAGTGTCACCCCACCCCAGGGTGCTGCCCGGGGTGGCCCGCCCCCTCGCTACGCCCCTGATATTAGCAAAGGCCAAAGTTTGTGCATTTTATCCATTTTTGGGAGGGCAGCCTGAGGGCTTTCAGATGCTTCCAGAGCCCAGGCATCACCATCCTAAAGATCCAGTTACAGGTGGGTAGCCGTGTTGGTCTGCCATAGTCGAAACAAAATAGGAAATTCTTTCCAGTAGCACCTTAGAGACCAACTGAGTTTGTTCTTGGTATGAGCTTTCGTGTGCATGCACACTTCTTCAGATACTAAAGATGTCACCCTTGTGAAACCACAGGAGCAGGAAGCCCCTTTCAAATTCCCCAATGTTGCTGCCCAGCATAGGCATTGAGTGGAGGGGGGAAACAGCCACTCAGTATTTCTGATGAATAGACCCCACCCCCAGATTAAGATCAGCACATGTCAGAACACCCCAGGACAAGTGGGGCAAGACGACAGCCCTGCTGTCCATCCCTTGCTTTTGAATGCTTGCTGCCTCCAGCTGGATCTTGCTTGGAAGTGCAGCAAGTGAGAAAATATAGTGGGATTATTGTTAGTTTTAAAATAAAAATGAATGTTGCCCCATTGTTTAACCCTCTTTCCTTCCTTCTTTCCTGTATGCTTCCCTTGCGTCCATTAGGGAACAGTCTGTCATGTTACATTTGATTTCTAAGCTAATAATCATCTCAACAGGTTAAATTTTGGGGGAAATGTGCTAATTTAAAATTGATCTGCATGTAAAATAGCAGTTATATGTTAAAATATGTTAAAGATAAGAAGACATTAATATGTTTTAAATGCCTAGGTAGTAGCAGTTGTGCAAATGTTATTCAGTTCACCTCTACATAGTTTCATCTCGGTGTATCGTGATGTTTAGCAGGTGACATATCACGATGCCAGACATCGCCCAGCAAAACTGGACTTGCACAGGCGCCATTTTGTGAAATATTACAAACAGCGTCCATTTTGTGTGGCTTTTGGAAGGCGTGTGCTGGGATGCTGTGAGAGCCCTGGCACCGCCTTCCCAAAGCCGGAAGCCTAGAAAGTGGTTGCCTTGCCAGCAGTTTTGCTACACAGGGGGTGCTGAGCTGAGAGGTGGTGCAAAACTGTGACAAGTCATAATCTGAACGATCCATTTGAGAGCCCTAAACATTAAGATTTCTGAACTAAGTTAATTTTATGCATCATTTGCAGGGCAGCATGAAAGCTCTGGGATGCTGCCAGAGCCCTGGCACCGCCTTCCTTGAAGCTGCAAGCCTAGTAAATGCTTGTCCAGCTTTGGGAAGCAGAGAAGGGCACTAGGACACTGCCCGAGCCTGGGAACTTGACTTTGTCCATCTTTGGTAGGCTGCATGAGAGCTCCCGGATGCTGCCAGACTCCTGGCCCTACTTTCCCACTTTCCCTTATGCAATTGCTTCTTTGAAGGGGGGAGGGAATATTGCCACGGTGGAGAAGAGTGTTTGCTCTCCATTCCTTTATTTGCTCCCCACTTTTCGTCCCCTAAAGCCCCCACTCCTCATGATGCTGCCCAGCTCTTCCTTTGGAGCAGCTGCTGCCCCCACATGGGATGTGCTTGGAAGCACAGTTAGTAGAAAAAGAAAGGGGGTTGTTTACGTCTGAATTAAAAACAAAAACAAAATTAACGTTTCCCCCTTGTCTCCTGTGTGTGTGTGTGTGTGTGTTGGTTTCTCCCTCATGTCTTCCCCCTTGTCTCCTGCGTGTGTGTGTGTGTGTGTGTGTATGTGTGTGTGTTGGTTTCTCCCTCATGTCTATTCGCAAAAACTCTCTCACTTTTCATTTGATATCTATGCCACTGATTACTTCTAAAGGTTTGATTTCAGAGGAAGCATGGGAATTTAAACATACAGAAAATAGCAGTTGTAACAAAATGTTGAAGATACATAACAATTATATATTTTACAGCCCTTAGTAGCAGTTCCCAGGACATCACACTGGGGTTCGCCTCTGCATAGTTCCATCCTTATTTCAGATGGATTGTGTTATATTGGTATATTGCAAAGTTCAGCTAGTGACATATAGCCTGATGGTGGAAACAGACATTGCCAAGTTGTAGTTGCAGCCCTTTTCATTTCTGACCTATGTATATGCAGGATACTCATTTTGGTCTGTCCATCTCCATGCCTTCTGAAGTAACAGAACATCAAATATGATATAATACAGGGCCTGCTTTTCTTGTAGGGAACATTCCTTCTGATGTACTTTTAGCTGTCTCTGGGCCATTATTCTTGTTCCCATTGTTACATAATGTGAGGCTGGTGCAAAGCTGAAAAGAGCCACTTGAGGGCACCAAACACTAGACTCGCACAGGGCGCCATTTTGTGAAAGATTACAAAAGCCCTCCATTTTGTGTGGCTTTTGAAGGGCGGGCTCTAGGATGTTGCCAGAGCCCTGGCACTGTCTTCCCTGAAGCCGGAAGCCAAGTAAATGCTTGCCCAACTTTGGGAAGTAGGGTGGGCTCTAGGACCCTGCGAGTCTGGTGCAGACAATTTTTGCTGCTGGGGCACTGAGCCCAGCTTGTAGTTTTCCTGCACAGGGCACAGCTCTTGCATTTGGGGGTGCCAAATATCGGTCTGGTTAAGATTACAAAAGTCTTTCTATTTTATCCCTATTCAGCTTTGGGAGGCTGGTGCAAGGCAGAGCCATAGTTGGGTGGGATGGGGGGCTAGCTATGTCTATCCTGGGTGAATCTTCCGGAGGGGCACCATTGAGGTTCCCAGCCTTTGTGTGTGTGTGCCTGGGTGCAAGGGCTCTGTGATATTGTCAAAGCCCTGGCACCGCCTTCCGGAAGCCAGGTGAACCTTACAGGATTGCAGCTTTGTGTAGGTGTGTGGAGGATGGAGGGGAATAAATAAATGGGGGTGGGTTTTCCTCTGCTCTCCATTTATTTATCTGCTTCCTCTGTACCTCCTAATACCACAAGATCATGTCTTAATTATCCCTCATGTCTATAAAAGAACATTTTCTCACCTCACCTTTGATTTATATGTTACTGATTTTAGAGAAAGCATGCCCATTTAAAAATTATCTGTATATTAAATAACACTTGTAACAATATGTAAAAAGGTAAAGGTAAAGGATACCTGGCCCTTAAGTCCAGTCGCAGATGACTCTGGGGTTGACTAAGCCACTTCTGATGCAACACCAAAACTAGAGCAGCACACGGAAATGCTGTTTACCTTCCTGCCAGACAGTACCTATTTATCTACTTGCACTTTTGGGCGTGCTTTCAAACTGCTAGGTTGGCAGGAGCTGGGACCAAGCAACGGGAGCTCATCCCATCATGGGGATTCGAACCGCTAACCTTCTGATCAGCAAACCCAGTGGTTTAGTCCACAGTGCCACCTGTGTCCCTACAATATGTTAAAGATAAGCAAATATTTAAATACTTTAGAATATATATTTTCCAGTCTGTTTTTCTGTTCCCCTTCTTACATATCGTTATGCTATTTCAGACATCTAAAAATGTGAGTTGGTGCAAAACTAGATGACCCACTTGGGGGCGCCAAACATTGGACTCGCACAGGGCGCCATTTCATGAAAGATTTTTAAAAGGCATCCATTTTGTGTGGCTTTTGGAGGGCAGGCTCTGGGATGCTGCCATAGCCCTGGCACCACTTCCCTGAAGCCAGAATCCTAGTAAATGCTTGCCCAACTTTGGGAAGGACCCTACCAGAGCCCAGCAGTTTCCTTCCCGCAGCTAGAGTGGTGCTGTCAGTTTTCCAGCACAGGGCACTGAGCAGATGTGGCACAGAACTGAGAAGATCCATAATTGAAAGGATTCATTTCAGGGACCCAAAACTTTTTGTCTGGTTTGGGGAGGGCAGAGCAGGGGATGTGAGATGCCATCAGAGTCCTGGCACCACCTTCCTAAAGCCGGAAGCCAGTGCCGCAGTTTTCATGCACTGGGTGTTGAGCTGAGGTGGGCCAAATTGAGAAGATTCATTTGTGGGTGCCAAATATTAGGAGTCCGTCTTTGGGAGGGCTCTAGGACCTTTTTTTTTACTTCCTCTGTACCTCCTAATGAGCAGGAAGCACTTTCCATCTCGCCTCCCAGACCCCCCCCCCATCGCTCCACAGCCCTTCCTTTTGAGCGGCTACTGCCCCCAGCTGAGACTTGCTTGGAAGTGCAGCTAGTGGAAAAAATATACTGGGATTATTTTATTTCTGAGTTTAAAAAAATTAAAATTTGCTCTGTTGTTTAAAACCTCTTTCCTCCCTTCTCCCATTCTGTGTGTTGGTGTGCTGTTTCTCCCTCGTGTCTATAAGGGAACATTCTCTCATTTTAATTTTAATTCCTATGCTATTAATAGCATCTACAGGTTTAATTTTAGTTGTAAACGTACTAATATAAAAAATGATCTTTATTTTATATATCAGTTGTAACAATATGTAAAAGACATGTAAAAATTTATACATTTTATATCCCAAAGTTGTAGCAGTTGTACAGACATTATTCCGTTCACCTCTAAATAGTTCCATCCTTATTTCAGGCATTTTGTTATATTGGTATATACTGTGATGCTTAGCTGGTGACAGGCCTAAGTTGGAAGCCAGACATCACCCTGCCCTGGTTGCAACCCTTTTCGTTTTTTACCTATGTTTATGTAGGTTGAACATTTCAGCCTGTCAAACTCCATGCCTTTTGAAGTAGCAGAACCTCATATATGAGATAATACATGGCCTGTAGGACTTGCTTTTCTTGTAAGGTGTATTCCTCCTGAGATACTTAATGCTGTTCCATTATTCCTGTTCTCATTATTACACATCACAATGATATTTAACACATCTAAAAATCTGAGGGGGTGCAAGATCAAGAAGATCCACTTGGGGGCACCAAACATGGGACTTACACAGGGTGCCATTTTGTGAAAGATTACAAATGAGTTCCATTTTGTGTGACTTTTGGAAGGGTGGTGCCAAGGCTCTGGGATGTTGTCAGAGCCCTGGCACTGCCTTCCTGAAGCCAGAAACCTAGCAGGTGCTTACCAGTGCCAGCAGTTCTCCTCACCACCTTTGTGAAGCCTTGCAAGTGCTTGCCCAACTTTGGGAAGGGCTCTAGGACCCTGGGCGTGAGGTCTTTGTGCAGGTGGGTGGGGAGAGGGAAGTAAATAAATGAAGAGTGGGTGTTCTCTGCTCTCCATTTTCTTATTTAACTCCCCCCCACCTGACACCACAAGACTAAGAAGCCCTTTTCGCCTTGCCTCCAAAAAACATGTCTTATTAGGGAATATTCTCTCAGCTTACCTTTGGTATATATGCTACTAATTAGTTCTAAAGGCTTACTTTTATAGAAAGCATGCCTATTTAAAAATGACCTGTATATAAAATAACAATATGTTAAAGGTAAGTAGAAATTAATATATTTTAGATGCCTAAGTAGTAGCAGTTATGCAGGTGTTATTCTGTTCGCCACTACATAGTTCCGTCATTATTTCAGACCTTGTTTTTTCTCGGTGCATCACGATGTTCATCAGGTGATATATCACAATGTCAGACATCGCCCAGCAAAATTGAGCCGATCCACTTGGGGGCGCCAAACACTGGACTCACATGGGCGCCATTTTGTGAAAGATTTCAAAAGGCATCCATTTTGTGTGGCTTTTGGAGGGAGGGCTCTGGGATGCTGCCAGAGCTCTGGAACCACCTTCCTGAAACCAGAAGCCTAATGCCGGTATATTTTCCTGAACTGGGTGCTGAGCCAAGGTGATGCAAAATTGAGAAGATCCATAATTGACCAAATCAATTTGGGGCCCAGATATTAAGATTACGAAAGTCCATCCATTTTATCTATCTTTGGGGGGTCAGTGAAGGGTCTGGGGTGATGGCTGAGCCCTGGCATCTCCTTTGTGAAGCCCCATAAGTGCTTGCCCTGCTTTGAGAAGGAGGGAAGGGCTCTAGGACCCGGCCAGAGCCCTGCAGCTTTCCTCCCACAGCTAGAGTGGTGCAGGAAATCCTTTGGTTGGGTGGCAGCAAGGGCAGCGCCTTACCCAAGCCTTCCCGAAACCAGGTAAACCTTACGGGATTGCAACTTTGTGCAGGTGTGTGTGTGTGTGTGTGTGTGTGTGTAGGGGGAATAAATAAATGGGGTTTCTTAAGATCTCCATCTATTTATTTACTCCCCCTCCCTTTTGAATTACTGCTGCTCCCAGCTGGGGGCACCAGCTCAGCTGGTGGGTTATTTACTTCTTAGTTAAAAAAACAAAATACATGTTGCCCTGTTGTTTCAGTCTCTTTCCTCTATTCTCCCCTTCTTTGTGTGCAGTGCTCCTCTGTCTGTGTCTCCCCCTTGTGTCTATTCGATTTTTTCTTGGGGGAGGGTGGTGTGAGGGCTCTGGGATCCTGCCAGAGTCCTGCCTCTACCTTCCTGAAGTTGGAAGCCTAATAGGGGTGCCACTAAGCCAAAAGGGAGAGGGCTCTGCCTTCAGACATGTCATTGTGTATTCAAGGTACCCCTCCCAGCTATCAAACCAGGTGTTACCAGTCCTAACAAAGGGGCCAGGTAGGGTGGAGAAGGTGTTATGAGGATCACAAAACTCCAGAAGGGAAAACCCATTTCCTGAGTGGAATGCAGCCAAACCTCAACAAATGGCGAGGCCATGTTTTTATGACAATGGGATATATAAATACTTCCTTTAGTCTGTGTGAGAGAGGTGGGAAGATAATATGTGATTGACAAGAGCATGTCTGGATCTTAGACTTTTGCTTGACACACCTCCTCTTCTGTGACAAATCTGTGATGCTTGGATGACACTGTGGGAAACGTATTATGGGGAAATGTGAGAATTTTTAAAACTCAAATAACCTTTGTTCTGGGCTTCTTTGCTTCCATAGAGGTTGGAATCTTTGCTGCAACAAATAAAGACCTGCTGTTAATTTGCTTCTTCAATGCTAGGATGAAGTCTCTCATTTCCTGACCTATCCAGGTTCTGTAGGGCTAGACTCAAGCGAAGTTGGGAAATGCTTCAAGTAGCGTACCCCAAGTTTTTGTCCTGTTCAATAATCTTAATATTTGTGGCCCTCAAAGTGGATCTTTTCAATTATGGATCTTATCAGTTTTATGTCAACTCGTCTCAGCACCCAGTGCAGGAAAACTGCCATCACTTGCTCTGCCGCAGCCCCTCCTCCTTCACGTTTGCAGGGGGCGTGTTATTGTGCCCTGCGTTCCCGGGCTGCTCTCTGGGGGTGGGGGAGGCACGCGGGCTTTGCCAGCGGCCTCCCCTTTCCCCTGAAGCCCCGGGAAGCTTTGGGAGCTGCGTGCAGGCTACACACCATTGCCCCGGCACTGTTTCTCTCCCTCTGACTTGCCCGAGGTTTCCATGCCCCAGGGTGTGTTCGCATTCCCGCCCTTGCACCCAGGGCAAAAAACATGCCCAAGGCTTCCCTGTCCCACCATCATGTTGCCACAGGAATGAGCCTGAGGCTGGAAGCGTTGGAGACGGAGCCATGGCCGCCTCGCAGCAAGAGGCAAATCCCACCAAGCAGTCGCTGTTGCCCATCTCTGCGGGCTGGTGCTGAGCACGAAAAGGTAACTTGCCTCTCCTTAAGACCCACGTGCTGAGGAGGCGGAAGGCCAGCTGCTTGGCTAATGGGGGGATGGCAGTGCGCTCTGTGCATGCCCTGGGACTACTACACAAACACACACACTTTGCCACCTTTCTTTCCACCCCACTGGAGCAATGGCTCAAGAGAGGCATGTGCACAACTCTTTTAGTTAATAAACAATTTAGATCAGAAGATCTAGAACTCCTGACTCCCTGGCTCCTGATTTAGAGCTAGATTTCAGAGAGCTGACTCCCTGGAATGGCTGTGGAAAACTCCCCCACCCCCAATTATTAAAATAACCACACACACACAGATCTAGGCAGTCTTCTCACTTTAGGAATGTTCAGCCTAATTTTATGGATGTTTACTTGGAAGCAAGCCTCCCTAGGTTCAATGGGACTTTTGAGAGTCAGCAAAGTGTGTTTAGGGGTGCATCTTTATGCTGCCACTGTGTTACGGCTTTCTTCTGAGTAGGCATGGATTGCATTGTGAATAAACCCAGGGAGCATAATACAGTCAGAAATAAGTCACAGAGTTGGAGGGAATCCTGAGGGTCATCCAGTCCAACCCCCTGCAATGTAGGAATCTCAACTGGATTATACATGATAGATGGCCACTGAACATTTGCTTAAAAAATCTCAAGGAAGGAGAGTCCACCACCTCTTGTTGGAATCCATTCCACTGTCAACAGCTCTTACTGTCAGAAAGTTCTTCCTGATGTTTACGTGGGATCTCCTTTGTAACAAAAGCCATTGGTTCGGCTCCTAGCTCCTAGCTTCCAGAGCAGGACAAAATCTAAACCTGATTATTTACTTATCCCCGTTGCAAGTGCTCTCTTCTTCCTACCCACCCCAGATCACGTTAAATAATGTTTTTCCCAAACTGTTATAGTACTGTACAGTGTAACCTCGGGTTGTGGATGTAATCCATGACGGAGGCACATCCGCAACCCGCAGCATTCAAATCCTGAAGCGCTGCGTCTGCGCAGGCGCGATTTGGTGATTTTGTGCATGCACGAGTGGCAAAACCCAGAAGTAACCCATTCTAGTATTTCTGGGTTTCCCGTGGCCTGCAACCCGAAAACACGTAGCCTGAAGCGCCCGTAACATGAGATATGACTGTATTAGGAATTGGCTTGGCTCACACCAAGGGGGAGGCGGGGCCTGAAGTCCCAAGCCATAAATGTTCATCTTGTCCAAAGAGCACCTGGGGGACAGACAGCAGGTGAAAAGTACTAGCTGGTGTGGGCAATCTAGGCACCAGAGCACTATAACCTGGATGTCTAATAGTAGGTCTGTGGTGGATCTGTGAGCATCATCGGAAAGATGCAGCCTTTATCCAGGAGTCACTGAAGTAGGAACTTAAATCTGCACTAAAATCTGTCTCTTCCAGCACTTCGTAGGATTTATTTTTCATTTCCATCCATTCCATCACCTGTTGATGGACACTCATACAGCAGCTATCTCTGGGATGGCTGCTGTTGGGCTGAGTGAAAGGAGGCATATCTGAACCCAGAAAGTAGATAATGAATGTGTGCCGGGGTGGTTGCACCCCCCCCCCGGCAGGGCGACAATCAGATTGTGTACCCTGCCTAAAAAAAGTCAACAATTCTAGGGAACCTTTGGGGGGGGGCGGGGGGGCGCCGGAAGGGTCTTTGCACCACGGCACCAGATATGCTTAAGACGGCCCTGTCTGAAGGATTATGGCAGACTGAGGGTTGTCTGCATTGTGGTTCCTGTCTCCTCCCCTCCCATTCTCCAAGAGGAGCATAACACCCTTCAAACAAAGAGAATAGGTTAAATGGCTGGTTTTTAGTGAATTCGTTAAGTTCCCCCATAAGCCAGTGGTTTTCAAGCAGTGTGGTGTTGCACCCTGGGGTGCCTTGGATGATGGTCAGGAGTCAGGACAACCCTGGCCTCTGTCCCTCTTTCCTTCCCTCCCTCCTCTGATGCCCTCTCGCATCTCTGCCTCCCAAGGGCTTGCACAGCTGTTTGTTGCAGCAACCCTGGCTATAAGCTCCGCTAGGTGAATGGTGCCTCTGGGAAGTGAAGCTCAGAGACCAGGGGCTGCTGCCCAGAGGACTCCCAAGGGGAGGGGAGAGGAGGCTGAGGGAACACTCCACCAGGGAGGGTGTTTAAAAAAGGGGGGGTGAGGGACTGCCAGCTCTGCAGGCAAGGGGGGACATAACTGGACTCCTGAGCCCCACAGGGGTGCTGCAGAAAGAAGGTAGTCGGTCAAGGGAGCCATGGACTCAAAAAGGTTGAAAACCTCTGCCTAGGCCAGTGATGGTGAACCTTTTAGAGACCGAGTGCCCAAACTGCAACCCCAAACCCACTTATTTATTGCAAAGTGCCAGCACGGCAATTTAACCTGCATATCTCATTTTTTTCTGTGTGTTTCACGTTTCTTCTTTATGACTGCTGTTATAATAAACAATCCTTCATAAAAGTTATTGCATTACATTCTTCATTAAATTATCTTTCCATTGATATATAATTTTATGGTATACCTCAGTACTTTTTTTCTAAAAAAAATAATGTTTAGGGGTGCTCTCATTTTCACTCAAGAAAATCACCACGATGGAAGAATAAATACAGTCCAAATCAGGGAAAATAAATACAGTGAATTTCTTCTCCCGTTAAAGTCACAAAACGTTTAGGGGTATGCATCTCCCTGTGTCTTCACAGAAAAAAAAGCACTGGTATTGCTCCAGAACAAAGTGATATTATGAGCCATCAAACCTTCCCCCCCCCAGAAAGTTATACAATTTTGGCCACTAGTGTACATTGGAGGGCTGTACTAAGAGCTACCCTCTCCCAATTTTTAATATGCTTACTGACCTGACAGTTAAGCCCTGCTGAACTCAAGGCAGCTTACTCCCAAGTAGGAAAAAAAGACTGGCGGGAGCTCCTGACACATCAAAAGTCAATGCCTGTGCGGCTTTGGACAGTGCACGCCAGCCCTCCTCTCCTCTCCTCTCCTCTCCTCTTCCCCCACCCCCAGAATGGAAGCTATGGCCCTGCTGGGGGCTGGGGCAAAGGTGTGCATGCCCACAGAGAGGGCTCTGAGTGCCCTCTCTGGCACATGTGCCATGGGTTCTGCCCCACTGGCCTAGGCTAACAAGATGGCAACACAGGGTGAAACTGTTAATGGAATCTTTCCCTTGTTTACTTAATGCAGGAGGCTCCCATTATCAGCTCAGCAGGGAGTCAATTAGCTAAGGTTTACAAGATGCAATGGTTGCAGAGGCTGCTAATGTTATTTTTCTCCAGCAGGGGTTGCTGTTTTCCAGTGTAGATCTTGAATGCGATTTGCTAGCTGTCGAAAAGTGCAGCCTCTGATTGATCAGCCGGAGAATGGGGCAGCCAAAGTCTCCTGCCCTTGTAATCGCTCTGGAGCCCTGCTTCCGGCCATTTCTTATGGTGTGAAAAGGTGGACAATGCATGGCCAGTGCAGCAAAGCCTTTGCTGAGCTCCACCGCTGAGCGCAGCGCTCAGGCTCAGCTGCTGTCACTTTGATAGTGGAAGAAAGGCACCCCCGGCATCCCTTGTACATTACAATTATCAGTGCTTTTTTCTTTAAAAATGTTTAGGGGTACTCTCATTTTGGCTGCTCCCCCTCATCCTCTTCCTCTCCCCCCAACCCCTGGATGAGGGACTCAAGGTGGAGTGGACAGGAAGATCCCTGACAGACTTCCCTCCCAAGACAAAATTTTAGGGATACGCGTACCCCTGCATACCCCCATAAAAAAGCACTGACAATTACCAAAGTATGTCCAATTTCTCTGGTTTTGCGAGGGTGGTGTAAGGGCTCTGGGATGCTTCCTTCCCGAAACCAGGTAAACCTCAGTGGATTGCAACTTTGTGCAGGTGAGTGGGGGAATAAATAAATGGAGTATTGGCTCTGTGTTGATTTATTTACTTCTCCACCCCCTGGACACCTCAAGAGCTGGAAGCTCTTTCCACCTCACCTCCAAAAGCCCACAGTGTTGCCCCAAAGCCCTTCCATTTGAAAGGCTGCTCGACCAAGCTGGGTCTTGCTTGAAAGCTCAGCTAGTGGAAAATAAACTGGGCTTATTCTTAGTTTAAAAAAATAGAAATGAATGTCCTGTTGTTTAAGCCTCTTTCCTCCCTTGTCACTTGTGTGTGTGCATGTGTATATGTCTGAGTCTCCCTGCTACTACAGTAATTACTTCTACAGGTTTATTTTTGGAGAAAGCATGCTAGTCTAAAATTTATCTTCACACAAAGTTACAGTATATCACAATGTTTAGCTGATGGTATAATGTATATCACAATGTTTAGCTGATGGTATAAGATGTTGTCAAAAACCAGACATTGTCAACCCAATTTTTGACCTATGTTTATGTAAGATGCTCATTTCGGACTGTCCATCCATACCTTTTCAAGTAGCAAAACCTAATAATAATAATAATAATAATAATAATAATAATAATAATAATAATAATAATAATTTATTTGTACTCCGCCCATAGAATATATGACCCGTTGGACCTGCATTTCTTCAAATCCCCATGACGGGGTGAGCTCCCATGAGTGTCGCACCTCCATAGTCGCCTTTGACTGGACTTAACTGTCCAGTGGTCCAATACCTTTTACTTTATTCCTCCTGAGGTGATTAAAGCTCTTACCACCCTATTATTCCCACTTTCATTGTTACACAGTGCAATGCTATTCCAGACACCCAAAAATCTGAGGTGCTGCAAAACTGAGAAGATCCACTTAGGGGCGCCAAACATTGGCCTTGCACAGGCACCATTTTATGAAAGATTACATCCGGTGTCCATTTTGTGTGGCTTTTGGAGGGTGGTGCAAGGGCTGTGGGATGATGTCAGAGCCCTGGCACCCTGAAGCCTCGTAAGTGCTTCCCAACTTTGGGAAGGTGGGAAGGGCTGTAGGACCCTGCCAGAGTCCTGTAGGTTCAATCCCACAGCCAGACTGGTGTGAACAATTTTCCTGCACAGCTAGTAGTTTTATCTATACAGTGGTACCTCTGGTTGCGAACGTGATCTGTTCCAGATCCCCATTTGCAACATGAAAAGAGCACAAACTGAAGTGCCGTATCTGCGCATGTGCTTCCGGGTTTGGCGCATTCGTAACCTGTAGCAAACACAACCTGCAATGAACGCAATCAGAGGTCTGACTGTACTACTCATTACTTCTGCAGGTTTAATTTTAGAGAAAGCATGTTAATAAAAAAATTATTTTTATAGAAAATAACAGTTGTAACAATATGTTAAAGATAAGTAAAGATTTACATGCTTTTAGACCCATCAGTATAAAAAAAAAATGTGCAGACATAATTCAGATCATTTCTACATAGTTCAAGTGATTTTTTTCTTTAGAAAATGTTTAGGGGTACTGTCATTTTGACTCAAGAAAATCACCATTTTATAGTTCAGATTGGGAGAAATAAATACAGTAAATGGACAAAAGTACAAAGAACATGCAAATTGTTTAGGGGTATGCATACCCCTACATCCTCCCAGAAAGAAGCACTGCATAGTTCCAACCTTATTTCAGACATGGAGCCATATCAGTATATCACGATGTTTGGCTGGTGAAATATCGCGATGTTGGAAGCCGGACATCACCCAGCCCTCCTGGTTGCAGCTCTAATCATTTCAGACCTTTGTTTATGTAGGTTGTCATTTCTGTCTGTCCATCTCCATGCCTTTTCAAGTAGCAGAACCTCATATAGGACCTGCATTTCTTGTAGGGTGTATTCTTCCTGATGAACTTAATGCTGTTTCCACCCCATTATACCTGTTTTCATTGTTACATAGTGCAAAGCTATTTCACACACAAAAAATCTCAGGTACTGCAAAACTGAGAAGATCCACTTGGGGGCGTCTAACATTGACTTCCATGGGCGCCATTTTGTGAAAGATTACAAACAGGCATCCATTTTGTATGGCTTTTGGAGGGTGAGCTCTGGAATGCTGCCAGCGCCCTGACACCACAACCCTCAATGTGGAAGCCTAGTCAGTGCTTGCTGCTCCATGCAGTTTTCTTGCACAGGCAGCATGAAATTGAAAAGATCCATAACAGATAAAACCATTTAGGGACTCAAAGTCATGCTGTTATATCGGTATATTGCAATGTTTAGTTGGTGACATATCACAATGTTGGAAACCAGACATCACCAGCCCTTCTAGTTCCAGCCCTTTTCATTTCTGATCTATGCTAAAGTAGGATGCACATTTAGTCTGACCATCTCCATGCCTGTTCCCTCCTGTTCACATTGTTACTTTGTGTGATGCTATTTCACACATCCCAAAATCTGAGGTGGTGCAAAACTGAGAAAATCCACTTGGGGGCGCCAAACATTGACTCACACGGGCGCCATTTTAAGAAGGACTACAAACGCCCTCCATCTTGTGTGGCTTTTGGAGGGTGGGCTGTGAGATGCAGGCAGAGCCCAGGCACCGCCTTCCTGAAGCCAAAATACTAGTAAATGTTTGCCCAATTTTGGGAAGGCAAGAAGGGCTCTAGGATCCTGCCAGAGCCTGGGAGCTTCCTTCCCGCTGCCAAAGTGGGTGCATGCAGTTTTCCTACATGGGGTACTGAACAGAGGTGTCACAAAATTGAGAAGATGAATCTTTTCAGTTATGGATCTGGGGGGGGGGGGTTGCAAACCAAAGTCCTTCCATTTTTGTATGGTTTTAGGAGGGCAGTGCAAGGGCTGGGGGATGCTACCAGACCCCTGGGACCATCTTTCTGAAACCTAGTAAGTGCTTGCCCAGCCTTGAGAAAGTGGGAAGGGCTCTAGGACCCTGGGCACAGGGTCTCTGGGATGGTGCAGGGTACTGAATGGAGGTGGCATGGGCCAGGGCAGTAGCTAGGAGGTGGTGAGGGAGGGAGCACAGACGAGAGCCACAGCAACCACACCCTAACCCCACTGCCTCTCATTCGCTCACTCACTCACATACACACACCCAATGATAAGGCACACACGTGTCCCCTCCCTCCCCCACATTTCTCATGGAAGGGAGTGGCAGCCCCAAAGAGTCCTCAAAGGGTAGTAAAGCAACCTCGACTGAGCAGCGAGGGGGGAGACCTCGCATGTTGGTGGCTGTCATGGGCGACTGTCAGCGAAGGAGGAAGGAGAGCCGATTGGTGCTTTCCCTCCTGGGAATGGAGGGGGAAGTGCTGCACCCATCCGCCTGCTCTCCCACATCAAAACGTCATTTTCCTGGCTGAAACCTTTTATTAAGAAATATTAAAGTCAATATTGGATTTTATGTGAAAGAATTCATTACAAGGTGAAGTGGGTGAAGAATTGAATGGGTGGAGGGGGGTTGGAGGAGAGGTGGAAATAGAAGCTGATTTGTCCGGGGCTAGGGAGCTCAATCTGGACGGTTCTCCTAGCTACGACTCTGGCTTGGGCACCCCAAATATTGCAATTGTTAAGATTAGCAAAGACTAAAGTCCATCTCTTTTCTCCATTTTTGGGAGGGCTGCATGAGAACATTGGGAGGCTGCTGGAGCCCTGACATACCTACCCCAAACCAGAAGGCTCCTAAGTGCTTGCACATCTTTGGAAAGGAGGCAATGGCTCTAGGACCCTGGGGATCAAGGCTCTGCAATGCTGCCAGAGCTCTAGCACTGCTTTCCCCAAAGCCAAGTCAACCTTATGCTATTGCATCTTTACGGGTAGGTGTGTGTGTGGGGGTGTTAAATAAATGAAAGTCGGTTTCCTCTTCTCTGCACTTATTTGTATACTCCCCCCTTCCTTTGGAAGCTGCTGCCTACGCATGGGGCTACTGAGGTGGCGCAAAATTGAGACCTCCTTTCCACAGACCTAGTGCATTAAAATTACTAAAGTCACTTGATTTTGGATGGCGTGAACCAGAATGCTGTTGGCAGTTTTCCTGCCCATCTTTGTTAGGCTGGTTCAGGGACTCTTGGATGCTGGTGCAGCCCTGGCAGAGCCTTCCCAAGGTAAATGTAAATCTTGCAATGAAGAGACATGTTGCCTAGTTGCAGCTCTTTTCATTTTCTGACCTGTCTTTATGGACATTGCTCATTTCAATCTGTCCATTTTCATGCCTTTTCAAGTCGTAGAACCTCAAAAGCACCTGCTTTTCTTTCAGTGTATGTTTCTCCTGAAGAACACTGTTTCCAGTCCATTATTCCTGTTCTGATGGTTGCAAAGTGCAACTCTTATTTCACACATCTAAAAATATGGGGTAGTGCATTTTGCCTGGCTTTGGGAGGGAAGGAGGGCTATGGGATGCTGTCAGAGCCCTAGCACCGCCTTCATGAAGCCAAAAACTTATTAAGTGCTTGCCAGCAAGGAGTTATCCTGCACAAAGAAGAAGATCCCTCCATTTTATCCTCCTGTGGGAGGGTGGTGTAAGGGCTCCAGGATGCTGCCAGAATCCTGGCACTGCTTTCCCAAAGAGTAAGTGCTTGCCCAACTTTTGGAAGGAGGGAAGGGCTATAGGATCCTGCCGGAGCCCTGCCTTCTGACTGTGAGGGTATATTAAAATTAAAACAGTCCCTTAATTTTGTCCTCCTTTGGAGGGTGGCATGAGGGTTGTTGGATGCTGCCAGAGTCCTGACACTTCCTTCCCATAGCACCCGCAAACTGGAAGCCTAGAAAGTACTTGCCAATGCCCACATTTTCCCTGCACAGGACTCTAAGCTGAGTTTGTACAAAATTGAGAAGATCCATAGTTGAGAAAATCCAGTTGGGGGCCCAAAATATTAAGATGATCAAAGTTCAGTTGTCTGCCTTTGGGAGAAAGGGTTCTGGGATGCTGCCCAGGCAAACCTTCTGCCATTCCATCTTTGGTTTTTTTGGTGGGGACACACATGGAAATAAATGGAGTATGAGTTTGCTCTACTCTCCATTTATTTATTTTCTTCTTCCATAGTGCAAGAGCAAAAAGACCTTTTTCTTAGTCCTTCCTGCCCAAATAAAAATAATATATCCTCTTCTTCTTCCCACATCCCCTTCCTTCCACCCCCCAGTTATCCAACTTCCATATCAATCTCGACATACAACTAAATACCTAGTGACTTCCCTTCCACCCTTTTCCTGGTTTCTTTATTTTTTCTATTAAATCATGTATTCAACATTTTTAATCTTTGAATTTCTTCCTCTGTTGAATTCTATCCACTTCTATTCTGCTGAATTTACTCAAGACTTGCTAGGTTATTTACTTGTTTATACTGGTTCTTAAAATATTCAATAAACATTTTCCAATCCTCCTTATATTCTTCATCATCTTTTTCTCTTAGCCTATTCATGTTGTTGTTGTTGTTCAGTCGTTCAGTCGTGTCCGACTCTTCGTGACCCCATGGACCAGAGCACGCCAGGCACGCCTATCCTTCACTGCCTCCCGCAGTCTGGCCAAACTCATGTTAGTAGCTTCAAGAACACTGTCCAACCATCTCATCCTTTGTCGTCCCCTTCTCCTTGTGCCCTCCATCTTTCCCAACATCAGGGTCTTTTCCAGGGAGTCTTCTCTTCTCATGAGGTGGCCAAAGTACTGGAGCCTCAACTTTAGGATCTGTCCTTCTAGTGAGCACTCAGGGCCGATTTCCTTGAGAATGGATAGGTTTGATCTTCTTGCAGTCCATGGGACTCTCAAGAGTCTCCTCCAGCACCATAATTCAAAAGCATCAATTCTTCGGCGATCAGCCTTCTTGATGGTCCAGCTCTCACTTCCGTACATTACTACTGGGAAAACCATAGCTTTAACTATACGGACCTTTGTTGGCAAGGTGATGTCTTTGCTTTTTAAGATGCTGTCTAGGTTTGTCATTGCTTTTCTCCCAAGAAGCAGGCGTCTTCTAATTTCGTAACTGCTGTCACCATCTGCAGTGATCATGGAACCCAAGAAAGTGAAATCTCTCACTGCCTCCATTTCTTCCCCTTCTATTTGCCAGGAGGTGATGGGACCAGTGGCCATGATCTTAGTTTTTTTGATGTTGAGCTTCAGACCATATTTTGCGCTTTCCTCTTTCACCCTCATTAAAAGGTTCTTCAATTCCTCCTCACTTTCTGCCATCAAGGTTGTATCATCAGCATATCTGAGGTTGTTGATATTTTTTCCGGCAATCTTAATTCCGGTTTGGGATTCATCCAGCCCAGCCTTTCGCATGATGAATTCTGCATATAAGTTAAATAAGCAGGGAGACAATATACAGCCTTGTCGTACTCCTTTCCCAATTTTGAACCAATCAGTTATTCCATATCCAGTTCTAACTGTAGCTTCTTGTCCCACATACAGATTTCTCAGGAGACAGATGAGGTGATCAGGCACTCCCATTTCTTTAAGAACTTTCCATAGTTTGCTGTGGTCGACACAGTCAAATGCTTTTGCGTAGTCAATGAAGCAGAAGTAGATGTTTTTCTGGAACTCTCTAGCTTTCTCCATAATCCAGCGCATGTTTGCAATTTGGTCTCTGGTTCCTCTGCCCCTTCGAAATCCAGCTTGCACTTCTGGGAGTTCTCGGTCCACGTACTGCTTAAGCCTGCCTTGTAGAATTTTAAGCATAACCTTGCTAGCGTGTGAAATGAGTGCAATTGTGCGGTAGTTAGAGCATTCCTTGGCACTGCCCTTCTTTGGGATTGGGATGTAAACTGATCTTCTCCAATCCTCTGGCCACTGCTGAGTTTTCCAAACTTGTTGGCATATTGAGTGTAGCACCTTAACAGCATCATCTTTTAGGATTTTAAATAGTTCAGCTGGAATATCATCACTTCCACTGGCCTTGTTGTTAGCAAGGCTTTCTAAGGCCCATTTGACTTCACTCTCCAGGATGTCTGGCTCAAGGTCAGCAACCACACTACCTGGGGTGTATGAGACCTCTATATCTTTTTGGTATAGTTCCTCTGTGTATTCTTGCCACCTCTTCTTGATGTCTTCTGCTTCTGTTAGGTCCTTTCCACTTTTGTCCTTAATTGTGGTAATCTTTGTACGAAATGTTCCTTTCATATCTCCAATTTTCTTGAACAGATCTCTGGTTTTTCCCATTCTGTTATTTTCCTCTATTTCTTTGCATTGCTCGTTTAGAAAGGCCCTCTTGTCTCTCCTTGCTATTCTTTGGAAATCTGCATTCAATTTCCTGTATCTTTCACTATCTCCCTCGCATTTTGCTTGCCTTCTCTCCCCCGCTATTTTTAAGGCCTCGTTGGACAGCCACTTTGCTTTCTTGCATTTCTTTTTCATTGGGATGGTTTTCGTTGCTGCCTCCTGTATAATGTTACGAGCCTCCATCCACAGTTCTTCAGGCACTCTATCCACCAAATCTAAGTCCTTAAACCTGTTTTTCACTTCAACTGTGTATTCATAAGGAATTTGATTTAGATTGTATCTTACTGGCCCAGTGGTTTTTCCTACTTTCTTCAGTTTAAGCTGGAATTTTGCTATAAGAAGCTGATGATCAGAGCCACAGTCAGCTCCAGGTCTTGTTTTTGCTGAGTGTATAGAGCTTCTCCATCTTTGGCTGCAGAGAATATAATCAATCTGATTTCGATGTCGCCCATCTGGTGATGTCCATGTGTAGAGTCGTCTCTTGTGTTGTTGGAAAAGAGTGTTTGTGATGACCAGCTTGTTCTCCTGACAGAACTCTATTAGCCTTTGCCCTGCTTCATTTTGAACTCCAAGGCCAAACTTGCCAGTTGTTCCTTTTATCTCTTGACTCCCTACTTTAGCATTCCAATCCCCTATAATGAGAAGAACATCCTTCTTTGGTGTCATTTCTATAAGGTGTTGTAAGTCTTCATGGAATTGGTCAATTTCAGTTTCTTCAGCACTGGAAGTTGGTGCATAAACTTGGATTACTGTGATGTTAAAAGGACTGCCTTGGATTCGTATCGAGATCAATCTATCATTTTTGAAATTGCATCCCAGTACAGCTTTCGCCACTCTTTTGTTGACTATGAGGGCCACTCCATTTCTTTTACGGGATTCCTGCCCGCAGTAGTAGATATGATAGTCATCTGAACTGAATTCGCCCATTCCCGTCCATTTTAGTTCACTGATGCCTAGGATGTCAATGTTTATTCTTGCCATCTCATTTTTGACCACATCCAGCTTACCAAGGTTCATGGTTCTTACATTCCAGGTTCCTATGCAATACTTTTCTTTACAGCATTGGACTTTCCTTTCGCTTCCAGGCATATCCACAACTGAGCGTCCTTTCGGCTTTGGCCCAGCCGCTTCATCAGCTCTGAATCTACTTGTACTTGTCCTCCGCTCTTCCCCAGTAGCATGTTGGACGCCTTCCGACCTGAGGGGCTCATCTTCCAGCGTCATATCTTTTATATGCCTGTTGTCTTTGTCCATGGAGTTTTCTTGGCAGGGATACTGGAGTGGGTTGCCAGTTCCTCCTCCAGGTGGATCACGTTTGGTCCAAACTCTCCACTATGACCTGTCCATCTTGGGTGGCCCTGCACGGCATAGCTCATAGCTTCCCTGAGTAATTCAAGCCCCTTCGCCACGACAAGGCAGTGATCCATGAAGGGGAGCCTATTCATTATGCCTGGCAATCCATTGTATTCAACCATCTTCTTTAAGCCTCATTCTTCCATTTTCCCCCTCCTGTCTATCTGTCTGTCTGTTTCTTGCTCACATATATTGGGAAAATTCCGTCACCTAAAACCTCAAAAAGGTTGAAAACCACTGCCATAAGCAGTTTTTGAGCAGGTGTTTTTTTTGGGGGGGGAATTCTCCCCCACCCTCAGCCCAATCACTGTCCCCAGCTGAGGTTTGTTTGCATGCTCAGGTAGTGGAAAAATAAACTTGGATTATTTACTTCTAGGGTTGCCACTTTTGCTCGGGCAAAATATAGGACAGGATGGTAGAGGTTGAGGCAGATTTTTTTCTAACCATTTGGCCCTGGTTTGTCACACACGTACACACATTTTTAAAAAATCTGTCTGTGCTTTACTACCCAGAACTCAAATACATGACTCACATACCCTTTCACACACGCAATGCTGTATAGCAATGCATGCAGACCAGGGCAAAAATAAATAGAGGCTTAATCTGATGAGGGGATGAGCTTTGCCCCACATGTTAAATTTCTGAAAGAGAGAGTGGGAAATTAGGCAGTGTGGGGAGAAGGCAAGCCTTTGGTGGGGAGCTACAGTCTCCCTCACCCTCACCTCTCCAATATCTTGCAGATAACAGGCTTCTGGGCTACACTGAGATAAAGCCACTTGTTTATAAGACTCAGAACCTGTTGTACTTTGAGGGACGGAGGCTCCAAGGTGTCACTTTGTCTGACTTTTGGAGTGTGGTGCAAGGGCTCTGGGATCCTGCCAGAGCCCTGGCACCACCTTCCCAAAGCTGGAAGCATTGTAACTGCTTGCCCAGCTTTGAGAAGAAAGGCCACTCTGGGATTCTGCCAAGTCCTGATGACGTAATGTAAAACTGAGAAGATCCACTTGGGGGCGCCAAGCATTGACTTGCATGGACGTCATTTTGTGAAAGATTAAAAACGGCCTCCATTTTGTGTGGCTTTTGGAGGGCGGGCTCTGGGATCCCATCAGAACCCTCATTCTGCCTTGGCAAAGCCATGCTAAGGGTGAAAGGCTTCCAGCTTCAGGAAGGCAGTGCCAGGGCTCTGACAGAATCCCAGAGTCCGTCCTCCAAAAGCCACACAAAATGGATGCCGTTTTTAATCTTTCATAAAATGGCGCCTTGGCCAATGTTTGGCGCCCCCAAGTGGATCTTCTCAGTTTTACATCACGGTTCAGTGTTTGGCGCCCCCAGTGGATCTTCTCAGCTTACATCACGGTTCAGTGTTTGGCTCCCCAAGTGGATCTTCTCAGTTTTACATCACGGCCCAGTGTTTGGCGCCCTCAGTGGATCTTCTCAGTTTTACATCACGGTTCAGTGTTTGGCATCCCCAGTGGATCTTCTCAGTTTTACATCACGGTTCAGTGTTTGGCACCCCAAGTGGATCTTCTCAGTTTTACATCACGGTCCAGTGTTTGGTGCCCCCAGTGGATCTTCTCAGTTTTACATCACGGTTCAGTGTTTGGCGCCTCCAAGTGGATCTTATCAGTTTTACAGCACCCAATTTTTGGATGTGTGAAATCCTATCATATCATGTAACAATGAGAAAAGCAATAATAGACTGGAAACAGTGTTAAATACCTCAGGAGGAATACACTCTACAAGAAAAGCAGGTCCTACAGGCCATGCATTATATTTGAGCTTCTGCTACTTGAACATGCATGGAGAAGGATAGACTGAAATCTTACATAAACATAGGTCAGAAACAAAAAGGGCTGCAAGTAGGAGGGCTGGTGATGTCTGGCTTCTAACAGTGTGATAAGTCACCAACCAAACATTGGAATATACTGACATAATGCCATGTAGAGGTGAACAAGTAATTTCCTGGCAACTGCTACTTCTTGCAGGTCTCATACAAATTTTAACTTTTAACTTATTGTTACAACTGTTATTTTATATACGGATCATTTATTAATTAGCATGCTTTCCCAAAAAAATTATGTGTAGAAGTGGTTAGGAGCATAGATATCAAAGGTAATGTGAGAGAGTATTCCATAATAGAAACAAATGAGACACAGACACACAAACGACAAGGGATGAAAGGCTTAAACAAGAAGATATTCATTTAAAATGTTTAAAATAGGAATAACCTGTTTATTTTTCCACTAGCTGTGCTTCAATGCAGCCATTTGAAATGAAGGCAGGCAGGGGCATACCCAGGATCAAAACTGGGGGGGGGGGCAAGCCATGGTTGTTCAGGTTGTGACATTTCAGCACGGAAAAGGTGAATGAAACCAAAATTTTAAGAAAACTATATATAATTATAGCAGTGCTTTATTACGGTTGTTATTACAATGATTTGCTTGAAAAAAAGAGGCTTCATACATATCCAAACTGCCTTTAGCTACCCCGTGAACCTTGACACGTGCAGGAGAGATGCTGAACCCCCCCCCCCCGAAAAAAAACATGGGCCGCGTTTCTGCTCGGTCGGTAGAGTGGACATCTTCTCATCATTCTGAGGCCCTGCCTGCGAGGTTTACATTCACACCACCACCATCATCATTTGGGTCTTGCTGTGAACTTACTGCCCAGCGGGAACAGAAATGCACTCTGCACTTGCCCAGAGGCGCCCCAGTTTCTCTTCTTGACTCCCAACGGAGAAGCAGCCAACAGACGGGGACCCAGCCAACGTCTAAGAATAACCCCCCGCCGACCCACTGATCCCAGAAGGTTTTGCTGTGGGGGTTGCTGGCGGTTGGGAGGAAGAGGCGCTCTGCACTTGGCTCAGAGGTGCCGGAGCCTTGGTTTCCGTCGCCTCCCGTGGCGCACAGAAGCAGGGCTCTACTTACAGACTTTTCGGGGTGCAAACAGCACCCTGGAATGGATTGCGTCCGTAAGTAGAGGTACCACTGTATTTAAAATATTTATGCACCTGCCCTTACATTCAAAATGTAACTTTAAAAACAGTAATAGGCAGTACTGAAAATGATCTATGTGCAGGGGGTTAGGCAGAGGTTAATAAAGCCTGGGGAGATAAAAAGGTCTTTAGAAGGAAAAGGATGAATGAGTAAAAGCTTATTTATTTGGCACAGAGAGCATTGCCATACTCAACTGTGAAATAAGCAGTGGTGCTCCTTCCCTGCCTGCTCCACAGAGCTGTGAGTGCCATGCAGCCTGCCCTGTGCCCACTAGGCCAACCTGTTGCAGCGATGGACTCTGTTTTGTTAGCAGTGAAGTTTCATCTGCCAGTCTGGTGGGCCTCTGTAGTGTGGTCTAGTGGTTAGAGGATCAAGATGAGCAGTGTTCAAAGCCACTCATAGACCTAACCCAGGGGTCAGCAAACCTTTTCAGCAGCAAACTGTCCCTCAGACCTTGTGGGGGGCCAGACTATATTTTGAAAATAAAAAAATCAACTAATTCCTATGCCCCACAAATAACCCAGAGATGCATTTTAAATAAAAGCACACATTCTACTCATGTAAAAACACCAGACAGGCCCCCCCAAATAACATAGAGATGCATTTTAAGGACACATTCTAATCATGTAAAAACACGCTGATTCCCGGACCGTCTGTGGGCCAGATTTAGAAGGTGATTGGGCCAGATCCAGCCCCTGGGCCTTAGTTTGCCTACCCATGGCCTAACCTTTTCTATAGGCCTGTTGCACAGATAATGTGGGAAAGAGAAATGTATGGGGAGGGAAAGATGAGATAGAAACCTAACAAATTACTAAATGCATAGGATGGGAAGGGTGAACTCTCATCCTTGGCCTCAGGCAGCAAAATGTCCTGCATTGGCCCTCAGGGGAACAGCTCAGCTGGTAGAGTAGGAGACTTTCAATCTCAGGCTTGTGGGTTTGAGCCCCATGCTGGATAAAAGATTTCTTTGTGGCAGGGGGGTACTTGGACCAACTACAATTCCATGAAATGCACAAGCCCCATTGATTGTCACCACCTCCCCAGTTTTCGCCAAAGAAAGCTTCCTTACTGCTTTCAGAAAGCAGTAGCCAAGGGAAGTGTCATTGACTAGGTCCCCTCTCTGGGTCTCTGCCTGGGGGCCAAGGGGAAGGGAAAAGGGAATGAAGGGGCAGCAGACGACAGGCTGAAGACAATAAAAGGCAAGAAAGCGATGAAGGAATGGGGGGAGGGGAGAAAAGAAAAGTTGAGTGAGGAAAATGGCAATGGTGCAAGAAAGGATGTAAAGTATGAAGGGTGGAGTGGAGAAGGCTGAAGGAAATATATCTGGGGCTGGGGTGGAAGAAATGGAAAGGATGCAAAGAGGAGCAGGAAAGGCGGAAGGGAAAGGGACAGAAAGCAAACAAGAATCAGGAGGAGGCTGAAGGAGACTGGCAAGGCAAAAGGAAGGGAATATGAGGAGCGAGGGGAGAGAAAAAGGGCGAGAAGGGGAAGGGGCGAAGGCATGCAGGCACCCAATGGAGGGGCAACAGAGAGAGAGAGAGAGAGAGAGAGAGAGAGAGAGAGCCGGGAGGAGAGGGAGGCGCGAGAGGGAAGAGCGAAGCCGCAGCCCGCCACTGTGAGCGCGAGACAGGCGCTCCTCCTTCGCCTCCGGGACAGGAGCTGCCTTGGGCAAGGGGGGGGGGCAAAGGGAGGAACTCGGGCAGCGGGGACAGCAGCCTCCTCCTCCTCCACTGCCTCCTTCTTCTCCGCTCCTCTCCTCCCACCCTGCTTCTTCCTCAGCATGATGCCAATCATTTTTGCTTCTGGGGGGGCAGCTGGCTTCTAGGGGGGCAGCTGTCCCCTGCTGCCCCCCCTTGGGTACGCCCATGAAGGCAGGATACCAGAAATGCCATCTTGCCCCCTCAGGTCCTGAGGCTTGCTGGGATCCTGCCAACCCATCATGTCTTTCTTTGCAGCCTCAGAATGGGGGGGGGGGCTTTAACCAGAAATATTTAGGGCTGTGTGCCCCACTCAGCACCTATGCTGGGCAGTAACATGGGGAGCTTTTGGAGTTGAGTTGAAAGGGGCTTCCTGCTCTTGTGGTTTCACAAGGCTGCATTTTTCGGTAGGTGATGCCAGAGCTCCAGAAGCATCTCAAATCCCTCAGGCTGCCTTCCCAAAAATTGATAAAATGGACAGACTTTGGTCTTTGCTAATATGAATACGTCCATTATCTTTGAACCCCAAATGAATCTTCAAAATCATGGACCTCAGTTTTATGCCGCTTCAGCTCAGCACCCTGTGAAGGAAAACTGCAGGCATCACTTTGGCTATGGAAGGGAGCTGCCACGGAAGGGAGCTGCCAGGGTCTGGCAGGGTCCTAAAGCCCATCCTCCTTCCCAAAGTTGGGCATTTATTTGGTTTCTGGGTTTGGGAAGGAAGTGACAGGGCTTTGGCATCATCCCAGACCCCTCCCTCCAAAAGCCACACAAAATGGAGAGCGTTTGTAATCTTGTACAAAATGGTGCCATGCAAGTCCAGTGTTTGGTGACCCCGGTTTGAATCCCCATGACTGAATGATGCATAAAATGGACTGAGTTTGGAAATCTTAATATTTGGGGCTCTCAAATGGATTGTTCAGATTATGGCTTGTCTCAGTTTTGCGCCACCTCTCGGCTCAGCGCCCCATGTGTAGCAAAACTGCTGGCAAGGCAACCGCTTTCCAGGCTTCTGGCTTTGGGAAGGTGGTGCCAGGGATCTGGAAGCATCCCAATGCCCGCCTTCCAAAAGCCACACAAAATGGATGCCGTTTGTAATCTTTCACAAAATGGCGCCTGTGCAAGTCCAGTTTTGCTGGGCGATATCTGGCATTGTGATATGTCACCTGCTAAACATCGCGATACACTGAGATGAAATAAGGTCGGAAATAATGACAGAAGTATGTAGAGGTGAACGGAATAACATCTGCACAACTACTACTATCTAGGCATCTAAAACATGTCTTATCTTTAACGTATTGTTACAACTGCTATTTTACATGCAGATCAATTTTAAATTAGCACATTTCCCCCAAAATTTAACCTGTTGAGATGATTAGCTTAGAAATCAAATGTAACATGAGAAATTGTTCCCTAATGGACGCAAAGGAAACATACAGGAGACAAGGAAGGAAAGAGGGTTAAACAATGCGGCAACATTCATTTTTATTTTAAAACTAACAATAATCCCACTATATTTTCTCACTTGCTGCACTTCCAAGCAAGATCCAGCTGGGGGCAGCAGGCGTTCAAAAGCAAAGGGGAGAGCAGGGCTGCCGTCTTGCCTGGGGTGTTTTGACATGTGCTAAACTTAATTCGGGCATGGGATCCATTCATCAGAAATATTGGAGACCTATGCCCCCCGCACACAGCATGGTTTCACAAGGGTGGCTTTGGGATGGCCTCTGGAAGCACCCGAGAGTTCTCATGCCGCCCTCCCAAAGATGGATAAAATAGATGCTAATCATAATATGGCCGATATTTGGCGTTTCCAAATCAATTACGGACCTTCTCAATTTTACACCACTTCAGCTCATTGCCCTGCTTAGGAAAACTGTGGTCACTGCTTTAGCTATGGGAAGGAAGTGTCAGGACTCTGGCAGCATCCAACAACCCTCATGTTGTTGTTGTTGTTCAGTCGTTCAGTCGTGTCCGACTCTTCGTGACCCCATGGACCAGAGCACGCCAGGCACGCCTATCATTCACTGCCTCCCGCAGTTTGGCCAAACTCATGTTAGTAGCTTCGAGAACACTGTCCAACCATCTCATCCTCTGTCGTCCCCTTCTCCTCGTTCCCTCCATCTTTCCCAACATCAGGGTCTTTTCCAGGGAGTCTTCTCTTCTCATGAGGTGGCCAAAGTACTGGAGCCTCAGCCTCAGGATCTGTCCTTCCAGTGAGCACTCAGGGCCGATTTCCTTGAGAATGGATAGGTTTGATCTTCTTGCAGTCCATGGGACTCTCAAGAGTCTCCTCCAGCACCATAATTCAAAAGCATCAATTCTTCGGCGATCAGCCTTCTTGACGGTCCAGCTCTCACTTCCGTACATTACTACTGGGAAAACCATAGCTTTAACTATACGGACCTTTGTTGGCAAGGTGATGTCTTTGCTTTTTAAGATGCTGTCTAGGTTTGTCATTGCTTTTCTCCCAAGAAGCAGACGTCTTCTAATTTCGTGACTGCTGTCACCATCTGCAGTGATCATGGAACCCTCATGCCACCCTCCAAAGGAGGACAAAATTAAGGGACTGTTTTAATTTTAATACACCCTCACGGTCAGAAGGCAGGGCTCCGGAAGGGTCCTATAGCCCTTCCCTCCTTCCAAAAGTTGGGCAAGCACTTACTCTTTGGGAAGGCAGTGCCAGGATTCTGGCAGCATCCTGGAGCCCTTACACCACCCTCCCACAGAAGGATAAAATGGAGGGATCTTCTTCTTTGTGCAGGATAACTCCTTGCTGGCAAGCACTTAATAAGCTTTTGGCTTCATGAAGGCGGTGGTAGGGCTCTGACAGCATCCCATAGCCCTCCTTCCCTCCCAAAGCCAGGCAAAATGCACCACCCCATAGCTGGGAGAACCATCCAGATTGCGCTGCCTAGCCACGGACAAATTAGCTTCCATTTCCGCCTTTCCTCCAACCCCCCTCCACCCATTCAATTCATCACGCACTTCACCTTGTAATGAATTCTTTCACAGAAAATCCAATATTGACTTTAATATTTCTTAATAAAAGGTTTCAGCCAGGAAAACGATGTTTTGATGCGGAAGGGAAGGCGGACGGGTGCAACGCTGCCCCTCCATTCCCGGGAGGGAAAGCACCCATCGGCTCTCCTTCCTCCTTTGCTGACAGTCGCCCATGACAACCACCAACATGCAAGGTCTCCCCCCTCCCTGTTCAATCGAGGTTGCTTTCCTGCCCACTGAGGACTCTTTGGGGCTGCCACTCCCTTCCATGAGAAGTATGGGGGAGGGAGAGGACACGTGTGTGCCTTATCATTGGGTGTGTGTATGTGAGTGAGTGAGTGAGAATTGTGCACCCCCTCTCGTCTGTGCTCCTGACAGGGGGGGCCTCCCTCACCACCTCCTAGCTACTGCCCTGGCCCAAGCCACCTCCATTCAGTACCCTGCACCATCCCAGAGCCCCTGTGCCCAGGGTCCTAGAGCCCTTCCCACTTTCTCGACCACAGCGCCACCCGCGCCCTATATTTTCTCAAGGCTGGGCAAGCACTTACTAGGTTTCAGAAAGACAGTGCCAGGGGTCTGGTAGCATCCCCCAGCCCTTGCACTGCCCTCCTAAAGCCAGACAAAATGGAAGGACTTAGGTTTGCAACCCCCCCACAAGATTCAGAATTGAAAAGATTCATCTTCTCAATTTTGTGCCACCTCTGTTCATTGCCCTTGTAGGAAAACTGCATGCACCACTTTGGCAGCGGGAAGGAAGCTCCCAGGCTCTGGCAGGATCCTAGAGCCCTTCCCACCTTCCCAAAGTTGGGCAAACATTTACTAGTATTTTGGCTTCAGGAAGGCGGTGCCTGGGCTCTGCCTGCATCTCACAGCCCACCCTCCAAAAGCCACACAAGATGGAGGGCGTTTGTAGTCCTTCTTAAAATGGCTGCCCATGTGAGTCAATGTTTGGCACCCCCAAGTGGATTTTCTCAGTTTTGCACCACCTCAGATTTTGGGATGTGTGAAATAGCATCACACAAAGTAACAATGTGAACAGGAGGGAACAGGCATGGAGATGGTCAGACTGAAATGTGCATCCTACGTAAGCATAGATCAGAAATGAAAAGGGCTGGAACTAGAAGGGCTGGTGATGTCTGGTTTCCAATATTGTGATATGTCACCAACTAAACATGGCAATATACCGATATAACAGCATGACTTTGAGTCCCTAAATGGTTTTATCTGTTATGGATCTTTTCAATTTCATGCTGCCTGTGCAGGAAAACTGCATGGAGCAGCAAGCACTGACTAGGCTTCCACATTGAGGGGGTGGTCCCAGAGCCCGCCCTCCAAAAGCCATACAAAATGGATGCCCGTTTGTAATCTTTCCCAAAATGGCGCCCGTGGAAGTCAGTGTTAGATGCCCCCAAGTGGATCTTCTCAGTTTTGCAGCACCTGAGATTTTTACCGTACAAGAAAGGCACATTCTACTGGCCATGTGTTCTGTCATATGTGTGGTTCTCCTACTTGAAAAGGCATGGAGATGTACAGACTGAAATATCACATAAACATAGGTCAGAAAGAAAAAGGATTGCAACTAGGGCTGGGTTATGCCTGACTTCAAACATTGTGAAATTTTAGACCATTTTCCAAAATAATTATGGAATCATGTAGAGGATACAAAATAACGTATCCTTAACATAATGTTACAACTTTTATTTCGTGTACAGATCATTTATTAATTAGCATACTTTCTCTAAAATCAAACCGGTGAAGTTATTAGCAGCATAGATACCAAATTGAAGGTGAGTGAATGTTCCCTAGTAGACAGGAGGGGAGCCACCGACACACACACAGAGAGAAGGGGGAAGCAAGGAAAGAGACTTAAACATTTTTGTTCTAGGAAGCAGCATGGGGGGTTGGGTAGGTTATGTGGAAAGTGCTTTCTGCTCTTGCAGTGTTAGAAGGGGGGATATATAAATAAATAAATGGAGAGCAAAGGAGACCCACTCTCCATTTATTTATTCCCACGTTCTCCCACGTTCTCTGGCAGCATCCCGGAGCCCACTCTCCAAAAGCCACACAAAATGAATGCCGTTTTTAAATCTTTCATAAAATGGCGCCCTGTATGAGTCCAATGTTTGGCGCCCCCAAGTGGATCACTTTCCTACAATTTCAATATCGTGATAAGTCACCAGCTAAACATTGCGATATACCAATATAACACAATGTCTGAAATAATTATGAAACTACGTAGAGGCAAACAGAATAACGCTTGCAGAACTGTTACTACTTGCAGGTCTAAAACATATTAAATTACATATATTTAACATATTATTGACATTTTTATTTTATATAGAGATAAATCTTAAATTGGCATTTTCTATATCATTAAATTTGTAGAACTTATTAGTAGCATAGATGCCAAAGGTAAGATGGGAAAATGTTCCCTAATGGACACAACAGACTCACAATTATACACAGAACATGAAAAGGGAAGAAAGAGGCTTAAAGAATTTTTATGGGCTGGGCAGCAAAGCGGTGGCCTTTGGAGGCAGATAGGGCTTTCTGCTCTTGCAGTATCAGGAGGGGAAGGAAATAAATAAATAGAGAGCAGAGGAGACCCACTCTCTATTCCTTTAGTCACACACACACCTGTGGAAAGGTACAATTACTTACGGCAGAGCTTTCCAAACTGTGTCTGGTTTGATTGCAAAACTGAATTACTGTGTTGTGAAATTATGTATGTCTAAAAAGTGTGTCACCAACATGAAAGGTTGGAAGGCTGTGGCTTAAGGTTTAACTGACTTCAATAAGGTGGTGTTAGGACTTTTGCAAAATCTCAGAGCCCTTGCTCCACCCTCCCAAAGACTGATAGAATGGATAGACTTTGGTCTTTGCCAATCTGATGCAGGCGAAGGCACGGATACAGGGGGGAGGCTTACAGAACGGGGCAACATTTATTTTTAATTTTTTAAATAATCCTAGTATATTTTTTCACCACCTGCACTTCTAAGCAATCCCCAGCTGGGGGCAGCATCCATTCAAATGGAAGGGCTGGGTAACGCGGGGGGGGGGGCTTTTAGGAGGTGAGATGAAAAAGGCTTCCTGCTCTTATAATGTCTGTGGGGAGTGAATAAATAAATGGAGAGCAGAGGAAACACACTCTCCATTTACATACACCTGCTTGAAAGTGGGAAAGCAGTACCAGGGCCCTGGCAAGCCAATATTTTGGGCCCCCAAATAAATATTCTCAGAGAACAATGTTTCCAAATAGACAGGAGCGAGACACAGATGAACATACAAACACTCCACAGAGGAAACAAGGAGGGTTACAATCCAGCTTTGGGAAGGTGGTACCAGGGCTCCGGCAACATCCCAGAACTTTCACACCACCCTCCCAAAGATGGATAAAATGGACAGGCTTTGGTCTTCGCTAATCTTCATGCAGCCAATCTTTTGGAGCCTGAGTGAATCTTCTCAATTATGCACCATCTCAGTTTCTAGCCATTTAGCCTGACTGCCCTGTGTAAGAAAACTGCCTGCACCACACTGGCTATGGGAAGGTAGTTCTCTGGCTCTGACAGGGTCCTAAAGCCCTTCTCTCCTTCTGAAAGCTGGACAAGCATTTACTAGGCTTCCAGATTCAGGAAGGCGGTACCTGGGCTCTGATGCCAGGTTCCGGCAGCATACCAGAGCTCTCCCTCCAATTGATTTATTTATCACACACATACACCCCTGCTCCGAAGCAGAAAAGCCAGGACTCTGACAGCATCCCAGAGCCCTCATGCCACCCTCCCAAAAATGGAGAAAAGGGATGGACTTGGTTTTTGTAGTAAGACCAATATATGGGGTGCCCAAATAAATCTTATCAGTTGTGAATCTGCTCAACTTTGCGTCACCACAGCACCCTGTGCAGGATAACTGATGGAACCTAGGCTTCAGAGAAAGCGTTGCCAGGGCTCTGGCTTCATCCCAGAGCCCCCCTCCTCCCTGCAAAAGCCACACAAAATGGATGTTGTCTTTTGGACTTTTGTCTTGCACAAAATGGCGCCTTGTTCAAGTCCAGTGTTTGGCACCCTCGTGTGGATCTTCTCAGTTTTGCACCCCTTCAGATTTTTGGATGTCTGAAATAGCATTGCACTATGTAACCATGAGAAATGGAACCAATGTTAAGTACCTCAGGAGGAATATCTTTAACTTATTGTTACAAGTGTTATTTTCTATATGGATGATTTTTAAATTACTTATATACTTGAGCATAAACCGACTTTTTCAGCCCATTTTTGGGCTGAAAAATTGCCCTCGGTTTATGCTCAAGTGAGGCAGGCGGTGGGGAAGGAAAAGCGGAGAGAAAGAGTTTCTCTCCGCTTCCCTCCCCTCCCCACCGGGAAAGGCACAGGGGATCTGAGAAGCGTCTTCTCCGTCCCCCGTCCTGTGCCTTTTGCAGCTCTCTGCGAGGTGGTGGAAAAGGAAAAGCGGAGAGAAAGAGTTTCTCTCCGCTTCCCTCCCTCCCCCACCCCACCGGCAAAGGCACTGGGGATCTGAGAAGCGTCTTCTCCATTCCCCCGTCCTGTGCCTTTTGCAGGAAAGAGCTTCTCTCCACTTCTCTCCCCCCCCAACTGACAGATGGGAAAACATTGTGCAGCGCTCCGCAGCGCAGAGGAGGGAGCTGGGGGCACTGGCTTGCCAAGGGTTAAAAAGGATTGAGTGGGATTCCTAGAGGTCAGGAAATACCAAGCCCACCTACAAAAGGAGGAGGGGGCCTTTGTCTCTCTCTTCTGCACGTGCTGCATCCCTGGCACCTCCTGAATCCAGTGAGTCTCTGCTCATCTTGCAAAGGGTCCATTGGGGATAAGAGGGGGTCCCTGGGATGAAGGGGAGGGTGCAGGGAGGACCCCCAAGTCAAGGAACAGAGGCTCTTGCCCCCCTCCTCTCTGCAAAGCCCAGGAGGAGGCAAGGTCACAGGAGCTCTGCAACTCTTATCTTCCTTTGGATCCTTTCACCGCTTGGCTGTTTGGGAAGGGAGGGGTCTTTGGGGAGGGAAGAAAAGGGCCTGAAAATAAACCCCCTCAGACTCAGGAATCAGTCCCATTTATTGATAGAGGTTGTAGGGAGATGGAAATATTGAACATAAAATACACAAAAGAAATAAAAAGGAAAGCCTAACTGTTGGAAGAGGGGAGGGGCAAATAAAAGAAAGTGCTTGTTCCTGTGGTGCAGAGTCAAGCCTATGGAACTCCTTGCCCCAGGAGGCAAGGCTGGGACCAGTGCAGGGAGGAGGAGAGGCTCTGCTCAGCTTCAGTTGCGAGGGCTGAACTCTTGTCTCCCCAGCGATGCTGCTGAATCTCAGTTGCTGGAAGGAAGTGCAGAAGGAGATGGGCTTTTGGGCCCCAGTCCTGCTGATGTTCTGATATTTGGGGTGCCAAGTGTGAGCCCCTGAAGCTCTGTTTGGGGATACAGATGATGATGAGGAATCCAGTTTTGAAGGATTTTAACTCTTGTGATTTACCGTAGCTTGGTTGCTGATTGAGCTAAAGTTTTTGCTTACTGTTTTTTTGTGAAATAAATATTCAAAAACATTTAACCTACTAATGCCTCAATTAATGTAATTTTATTTATTTTTATTTTTGAAATTTACCAGTAGCTGCTGCATTTCCCACTCTTGGCTTATGCTCAAGTCAATAAGTTTTCCCAGTTTTTTGTGGTCAAATTAGGTGCCTCGGCTTATATTTGCGTCGGCTTATACTCACGTATATACGGTAGCATGCTTTCTTTGAATTTAGCAGCATAGGTATCTAAGAAAAGGCGAGAAGAAAAGGCGAGAATGTCCCCTGATAGAAGCGAGAAGAAGCAGACAAGGAAGGAAAGAGGCTTACACAACATTCATTATTTTATTTCTTAAAGGTAAAGGGACCCCTGACCGTTAGGTCTAGTCGGGAACGACTCTGGGGTTGCGGCACTCATCTCACTTTACTGGCCGAGGGAGCCGGCATACAGCTTCTGGGTCATGTGGCCAGCATGACTAAGCCGCTTCTGGAGGACTTCCGGTGAGGACGCCATTATCGGCGGCTGGGGGTTGTCTTGGCTGCGAGACGGCCCCGGTTTCCCTGGGGGCTGGGAGCTCCGCTACCGCGCAGAGGGCTTCGGCAAGCCACGGGAAGAGTGTCCCGTGGTTTGGGCTCTCCAGCGGGCCCCTTTGCGCTGCCCCATTCTCGATCCTCCCTTGTAAAAGGGGGAGAGAGTGAATGGGCAACGGCGCGGGGCTGTGGAGGTTGTCCCTGTGAGGGATCCTATTCCCTCCCCGGTAGATACTTCCCCAACCATGACTCTCCCTAAGTTTCACTGACAACTAGGATGAATCCTTCAGTGTTTATATGGGAGTTGTCTCTGGGGTACCTCAGTGCTTTACGTTTGAAAACCTCTTGCCACCTATGGGATCTCCCTCCAAGGGTTCCCACCTACTGCAGTTTGCCTTCACTTTAGGCAACTACGTGGCACACTTGGCTTCACTGTCCAGCCCTCTGTATGACAGGAGAATAAGCAAACAGTTTCCTCTTCCACAGGAAAGCTTTGTTCTCTCCTCTTAGTCAAACCTCTTAAGGTACTGATCCACTGCCACAGTCAGCGAACGTTTAAGCACTTTTAACTTTATTAGGTAACTTGAAAACATGGATGTCTCGGGTTATTACTTATACAAATCTTCTTATATAATTCAGCTTAGTTATAATATTTCCTGCATCCCTTTAGCAATGGTAATGACCTTTCCTCCCATTCCCCAAAGCCTAACCTCGCAGTTTCTCTTTCTAAACCTCCACACCCAACTGCCAAGCCCCCAACTGCCTTTCAAGGTTGTTCCCCCTCCTTTTAGAATGCCAACTAGCTCCGCCTCCCAGGGAACACCTACCTAACATGGGAGTGATAGGTTAACCCATGATGAACCAGGCATTATTCCGCCACAGTCCCCATCCAGGGAAACTAAGCGGCGGCCACCGCCGATACTTGAGCACCTCGTTCTTACCTGATTGGACTTAAAATAAGAAGAAACCAGTAAGCTGTAAGTACGGTGTTTTAATTGACTGTAAAAATCGACCTAATTGGCTTTTGGGGAGAAATGTCAAAAGGAAGCCCGTTTCTCTCCCTTGCGACAAGAAGAAAGTAACATTGTATCTGGCTGTTGCTACTTTTGGCTGTTACTAATGTTACTATTGTTTTGGCTGAATTTGCGATGGATTTGTGAAGAAGCCCCTGTTAAGGGAGAACTGAGAATATTGAGGTATTTCCTCTCAGAGACTGGATTATAAAGTGAAGAATTTTTACACTCTGATCAGGGGGAAATGGCGGCTGTAATTTGAGATCTGAAGATGGAAAAGTACTGAACTTTGTTATTCCCTGCCTACTTCTGCCCTTTTTTGGTTTCGCTTTGATAATGTCTCCAGACTCAGCATTGACTCTTGGACAAAGGACAATTCTTTTGAAACTAGAACTCCTGAATCAGAATGTCACTGAAAGATTTTCTGAGATTGGGACTGCTTTGGGAAATATTACTAAGGAACTCAAAGAATTTAAAGGAATAACTACAGAGCGGTCCTCAGGGATTTTATTTGAAGAAGAAAAGATGCAACTCCATAAAGAAGGAAAACCCGGTCGACGTGAGAGGTCCAGGGTTGGATTTTGTGACGTTATATCGGCTTCCTGGGGTGGGAGCCCAGGAAAGCAGGAACAACAATCTTGGTAATTACAATTGCAACCTGATTTGAAGCCTGAAGTGGAGATGCTCGATGGTGATGTATTATCTCTTCTGAAGAGTTCAGTAAAGATACTTTGGGACAATGTTTTGGCTTTTGGATATCAAGGAAAAGATGACATTCTGGACTATGATTTGGAAAAAGACTGGGTGGAAGTCTGGTGGCGGATTGTGGAGGGAGAAGAGAAAATGGCAAGAAAGGGGGTAGGGTGAAAGAATTGATTAATTAGGAAGGCTTACCACGGTACCCCGATGCCAGAGAGTAAAAATCAATTTGAAAGAGAAGAAATACTTGGACTGTTTTTATGATATTGTGCTGGTTTATTATTTTGAAGTTAGAAAGTTAAGAGCAGCAGTTTTATGGAAATAAGAGTTAGATAAGGTTATAAGAAGTTTAGATTTGTAATCTGATGTTGTATTGTTATACTTAGAAGTTAAAAGACATAAGATGTTGAGATAAAGAGTATGAATATTGGTGAAAGAATTGTTAAAATAGTTAGAAAAGTTACTAAAGTAAATTAGCATTGAACGCAGAAGAGAGAACGGGGGAAGTCCCCCAAATTAGATTTGAAACAAGATTATAATTAATAATTGGAGTGTTGGTGTTCCTGTGTGTGAGGTATGTATTTGTTTTTTCTTTATTTTGTTGTTGTAGTTTCTAATATTTGTTTTTTCTTTCTTTTTCTTAGATTGATTGTTAGTATTTACTGTTGCTGTATTTGTTGTTCTTTTTGATGTGGAAAACAAATAAATTTTTGTTTAAAAAAAAAAACCCGCTTCTGGCGAACCAGAGCAGCGCATGGAAACACTGTTTACCTTCCCACTGCAGCGGCACCTATTTATCTACTTGCACTTTGACATGCTTTCGAACTGCTAGGTTGACAGGAGCAGGGACCGAGCAAACAATCTTCTTATCAGCAAGCCCCCACTAGCTGCACTTCCAAGCAAACTCCACCTGGGGGCAGCAGTCATTCAAAAAGAAAGGCTGAGCATAAACTTGGTTTTTTTTAAAAAAATGCATGTGGAAATGGACTTTCTTTCTTAGTTTAGTGTTTACCTGACTTAGGGAAGGTGGTGCCAGGGCTCCAGTAGCATCCCAGAGCCCTCACACTGCCCTCCCAAAAATGGAGAACACATACGACTTTGGTCTTTGCTAATCTTAACAACTCAAATATTTGAGGTGCCCAAATGAATCTTCTTAGTTATGGACCTTCTGAAGTTTGCACCAACTGGGCTCAGGGCCCCATGCAAAAAAGGTTCCAGCGGCTTCAGGTCGGTGGTGCCTTGGCTCTGCCAGCATCCCAGAGACTGCCCTCCAAAAGCCACACAAAATGGAGGGCGTTTGTAGTATTTCACAACATGGCGCTGTGGTACTAGTGCAATGTTTGGCGCCCTCAGGTGGATCTTCTGAATCTTGCAGCAACTCAGATTTTTTGATAGCGACAATGAGAACAGGAATAATGGACTGGAAACAGCATTGAGTACCTCAGGAGGAATATACCCTACAAGAAACTCAGGTCCTACAGGCCATGTGTTGTATTATATCATGTATGCAGTTCTGCTACTTGAACAGGCATGGAAAGGGACAGACTGAAATGAGCACCCTGCATAAACAGGTCAGAAATGAAAAGGGCACACAGAAGGGACGAAGAGAGGAAAGTGGCTTACACAATTTTTATGGGCTGGGCAGCAACATGGGAAGTTTTGGGAGGAGAGATGAAAAGGGCTTCGTGCTCTTGTGGTGTTAGGTTTGATAGGAACTAAATAATTAAATGGAAACCCTCTCTCCATTTATTTATTCCCCCACAACAAACACACAAACAAAATATCGGGGGGGGGGGCTTTGGGGAGGTGAGATGGAAAGAGCTCCCTACTCTTGAATGTCAGGATGGGGGAAGTAAATAAAGAAATGGAGATCATTTCTTTATTTACCCCCCCCCCCAACACACAAAATACCTCTGCAAATATGCAGTAGCATAAGGTTTATGTGGCAAGGCAGTGCTAGGGCTGTGGCAGCATCCTAGAGCCCTCACATCCAGTTTTTAATCTTTCACAAAATGGCTCCCTGTGCTAGTCCAATGTTTGGAGCCCCCAAGTGGATTTTATCAGTTTTGCAGCACCTCAGATTTTTGGATGAGTGAAAAAGCATCACACTGTGTCACCATGAGAACAGGAATAACGGGCTGGAAGCAGCGTTAAGTACCTCAGCAGGAATATTTTCCATACAGATCATTTTTAAATTAGTACCCTTTTTCTAAAATTAACAGCATATACATCAAATTTTAGGTGAGGAAATGTTCTCTTATAGACATGAGCGAGACACAGAGGGAGGAAATAGGCTTAAACTTCAGGGCAATGTTTATTTTTATTTTTCTTAACTCAGAAGTAACTGATCCCAGTTCCACTAGCTGCACTTCCAAGCAAGCTCCACCTAGGGGCAGCATTAAGGATGATGGTACGATGATCTGAAATTGGAATGTTTGCTTATGTTGAATGGCTGTGTATTTTTAGCATGGGGTTTTTCCTTTGACAATAGCTCGTATTTGGGTGGTTGACTGTGAGCCACATGAGAGAGGCATCGCAGATCCTGTTGTGACTGTGATTCAATTTAACTGGTGTTTTTAGCTGCTGCAGGGAGAGACTCCTCAGGATACTGTGCCTTAGTGAGATCTGTCTGAAGTAAAACAGGAGACCCCTAAACGTTAATAAGGAGAAACCGGAGGATGAGATTGTAAATATATTATTCTGAGTTACATGTTTATGAAAGTAAAGTTGTGGGGGGTTAACAAAAAGAGTTTGGACATTGTGTATCATCAAAAATTATTCTTTATAAATATACACAACAGGCAGCAGCCCTTGAGAAGGAAGGGTTGGGGTCTTCGGGATGCAAGTTGAAATGGATTTCCTGCTCTTGCGGTGCTTGAAGGTGTGAAATGAATAAATAAGTGGAGAGCAGAGGACACCTATTCTCTGTTCATTTATCCCACTCACAAACACACCTGCTCCCAGAGCCCTCATGCTGCCCTCCCATGAAATCAAGGGACTGTGGTGATCTTAATATACCCTGGTTCCAGGGAAGCTACAGGGCTCTGGCAGGGGTCCTTGAGCCCTCCTGCCCAGGGTCCTGTAGCCTTTTGTCTTTGGGCAGGTGTGCCACAGTTCCAGCTGCATCCCAAAGCTCTTCAACCACCCCAAAAAATGGAGAAAAGGGGAAGCACTTTCGTGTTTGTCATCTTAACAAGACTAATATTTGGGGCTCCTAAATAAATCTTCTCAATTGTGGATTTCCTCGGCGTCCTGTGGAGGAAAACTAGACTCTGGTGCCAGGGCTCTGGCAGCATCCTACAGCCCGCCCTCCAAAAGCCATACAAAATGGAGGGCATTTGTAATATTTTACAACATGGCGCCAGGTACTAGTACAATGTTTGGCGCCCTCAAGTGGACCTTCTTAGTTTTGCAATACCTCAGATTTTTGGATGTGTGGAATGGCATTGCCTATATAACAATGAGAACTGGAATAATGGACTGGAAACAGTGTTAAGTACCTCAGGAGGAATACACCCTTCAAGAAATGCAGGTCCTTCTAGCCATGTATTATATAATGAGGTTCTGATAATTGAACAGGCATAGAGATGGACAGACCGAAATGAGCATCCTACATAAACAAAGGTCCAAACGTATCGAGCTGCAACTAGGGCTTGGCGATGTCTGGCTTCCGACATTGTGATATGTCACCAGCTAAACATCGCAATATACTGATATAACACCATGTCTGAAATAAGGATGGAACCATGTAGAGGCAAATGGAATAATGTCTGCAACTGCTACTGTAACATATACATTATTATATATATTGAACATATTATTACACTGTTATTTTTATACAGATAATATTAAAATGAACATGCTTTCTCTAAAATTCAACCTGTAGAAGCAATTAATAGCATAGATGCCAAAGGTAAGGTGAGAGATGGCTCCCTTAATAACAAGACACAGGCAGACAGAAGGGGAGAAGGGAGGAAAGAGGCTTAAACAGCAGGGCAATGATTATTATTATTATCATTATTATTTAACTCAGAAGAAAATAACCCCACTTCATTTTTTCCAGTAGCTGTTCTTTCAAGCAAGTCCCAGCATAGATGGCTTGGCATGTGACACAGAGTAGGACATGGGTGTAGCTAGGATTTATTTTATAGTGGTCAGGCTTTATGTTGGGGGGCAACCGAGTTATCTTCAATGCAGTTGGTCAGTTAGTTAAGTATTTGTATTTATTTACTTAATTTAGAGGAGGAGGCTTCCCCTCAACCATGGAGGGGTGTGTGTAAATAAATGGAGAGTAAAGGAAACAAAGTCTCCATTTATTTATTTTCCCCCAAACATACACACAGACACCTGCACAAAGATGTAATGACATACCTGGCTTTAGGATGGCGGGGTCAGGGCTCTGGCAGCATCCCAGAGCCCTCACTCCCTGAGTAGGAAAACTGCCCAGCACCACTTTGGCTGTGGGAAGGAAGCTCCCTGGCTCTGGCGGGGTCCTAGAGCCCTTCCCGCCTTCCCAAAGCTGGACAAGCGCTTGCTAGGCTTCCAGCTTAAGGAAGGCGGTGCCTGGGCTCTGGCAGCATCCCAGAGCCCGCCCTCCAAAAGCCACACAAAATGGACACGGTTTGTAATCTTTCACAAAATGGCACCAGGTGCTAGTCCAATGTTTGGCGCCCCCATGTGGATCATCTCAGTTTTGCAGCACCTCAGATTTTTGTATATGTGAAATAGCATTGGACTATTTAACAATGGAATTAAGAGCCGGAATTAAGATTGCCGGAAAAAATATCAACAACCTCAGATATGCTGATGATACTACCTTGATGGCAGAAAGTGAGGAAGAATTAAAGAACCTTTTAATGAGGGTGAAAGAAGAGAGCGCAAAATATGGTCTGAAGCTCAACATCAAAAAAACTAAGATCATGGCCACTGGTCCCATCACCTCCTGGCAAATAGAAGGGGAAGAAATGGAGGCAGTGAGAGATTTCACTTTCTTGGGTTCCATGATCACTGCAGATGGTGACAGCAGTCACGAAATTAGAAGACGCCTGCTTCTTGGGAGAAAAGCAATGAAAAACCTAGACAGCATCTTAAAAAGCAAAGACATCACCTTGCCGACAAAGGTCCGTATAGTTAAAGCGATGGTTTTCCCAGTAGTAATGTACGGAAGTGAGAGCTGGACCATAAAGAAGGCTGATCGCCGAAGAATTGATGCTTTTGAATTATGGTGCTGGAGGAGACTCTTGAGAGTCCCATGGACTGCAAGAAGATCAAACCTATCCATTCTCAAAGAAATCAGCCCTGAGTGCTCACTAGAAGGACAGATCCTGAAGTTGAGGCTCCAGTACTTTGGCCACCTCATGAGAAGAGAAGACTCTCTAGAAAAGACCCTGATGCTGGGAAAGATGGAGGGCACAAGGAGAAGGGGACGACAGAGGATGAGATGGTTGGACAGTGTTCTCGAAGCTACTAACATGAGTTTGGCCAAACTGCGAGAGGCAGTGAAGGATCGTCGTGCCTGGCATGCTCTGGTCCATGGGGTCACGAAGAGTCGGACACGACTGAACGACTGAACAACAACAACAACAACAACAATTTAACAATGAGAACAGGAAAAATGGATTGGGAACAATATTAGGTATCTCAGGAGGAATGTACCTTAGAAGAAAAGCATGTCCTACAGGCCATGTATTCTATCATATATGAGGTCCTGCTGTTTGAAAAAACATGGAGATGGACCAACTGAAATGAGCATCCTACATAAACCCTCCTGTCCAGGGTCCTAGAGCCCTTCCCTCCTTCCTCCTGGCTTTGGGAGGGTGGGCTTTTGGAGGCTGTCAGAGCCTTGGCACTGCCTTCCATGACACCAGGTAAACCTTATGCTTATACTACTTTTTCAGTTTGCCTTGAGAAAGTCTTTAAACCTCTTTGGTTGACGACCAGCATTACGCTTTCCATATTCAGAGTAGTTGCTTTGGAAGACGATGATCAGGCATTTGCACAACATGACCAGTCCAACGAAGTTGATGTTGAAGAATCATTGTTTCTTGTGGATCCAGAATTTGCCTTCACAGTCACCTACGGACAGATCATGTTCATGAAAGACAATCTTACTAAGAGTGATCGTCAAAGAAGAAGAAACCTTTTGCAATTGCATGCTTGCACATGTGTGGGAGGAATAAAAAAAAAATGGAAAGTGGGTTTCCTCTGCTCTCCATTTATTTATTTACTCCCCTCCCTCCTGGCAACACAAAAGCAGGAAGCCCTTTCTGCACTGCCTCCAAAAGCCCAAGTTATTCTCCAGCCCTGGCCTTTGAACGGCTGCTGCCCCCAACTGAAACTTGCTTGGAAGTGCATAAACTTGCTTGGAAGTGCAGCTAGTGGGGGGGGGGGAATACTGGGATTTTTTTTACCTCTGAGTTAAAAAATAAAAATAAAACCTGTGCCTGCACTGCATCTCCCTCATGTTTATTTATTCCCTGACCTTTGAAATCTGTTATACCAATTACTTCTACAGGTTTCATTTTAGAGAAAGCATGCTAATTTAAAAATCATCTGTATATAATAAAATACTTTTGACAATATTTTGTAGATAAGTAAGAATTTATATGATTTAGACCTTGTTATGTACTGAGTTGAATAGGATCCAAAAATGCAGCAGCCTGATTGGTCCTAGAACAATAGGATTGAGATTGCAGCAGTCTGATTGGTCCTAGAACAATAGGATTGAGAGAGGGACGGGCCACCTCGCTGGCCCGCCCCTTGCTTCCATGCCGAGCTGCGCCGCTGCAAGGGGGGGCTATTTTCGGCGCTGCTGGGGCGGAGCCGCAGGGGCGGCCAGCGAGGGGGGGTGACACCCCTCCTCGCTGGCCGCCCCTGCGGCTCCCCCCCCCCCCCGCAGTGCCAAAAATAACCTAATTTTTTTTTAAAAAAAAATTTTAAATAAAAAATCCCAGTGGGCGGGGCTGGCCCCCCATGTGTCACCCCAACAGGGGTGCTGCCCGGGGGCCCCCCGCCCCCTCCGCCCCCCTGCGACGCCCCTGCATAGGGCATATATACAGATTTTAACAACAACAACAACAACAACAACAACAACAGCCTGGTTCGTCACTGTGAGAAAAGGATGCTGGACAAGATCGATCCTTAGCCCTTGTCCAGCATGACTCTTTTAATGATGGGAATACCATTGAAGGCTTTAAAGGGTAAGAAATTTGGGAAGGAAGTCAGTTTAGGAGGGATTTCCAGATTAACAAGAGAGATGATGAATGCAATGCCATGTTGGTCTTTCCCCCCTCCCCCCTTTTTTTCTTGTTTCTTAGAGTAGTTTAAACTGCATCTCAGCACTCACGAATGCAGCATCGCTCTCATTATGTCATTTTAGATTAAAATCGAACTCCCAATCCACCTCCATCAAAAGCATCACCTGCTTTTCACCTTCTATCATGTCAGCTGTGAAATTAACACAAAGGGGACAGCGAAAAAGCAGGATGCCGTCGAGACAACAGGTAGGTTCACAACTTGAACCTGTGCCTTTGTTCTCCCCACCTCCCACCCAAGCAGTCTGTGTTGGGTAGATCCAGGAAGCATGACGTGTCAGAAAGGAGTTGTCCTATCCATTCCATGGACCACCACCATCATTGTTGAGTGCCCATCTCTTTGTTTCAGTTTCACATACTACAAGACTGGATACCTGCTCTCCTGTTCCTCACCTGTCTTTCTAGTGTGCAGGTGGTTAGCTCAAAACTGGGCCACGTGTTTTAGGCATTGGGAAAAGCAAAATGTGAAATGATCCTTAGAAATAGGTGTGTCTTGCCAAGCAAAAATGTGCTAGTTACCCTATTATTGCCTCCCCTCACTTTACAAGATGACATTTTTTGACAGAGTGTCTCATCAAAGACTGCGTAAACATAGCAGTCATGGGATAAGAGGAGAGGTCATCCTGTGGATCAGGAACCGATTACGAATCAGCAAGCAGAGAGGGGGAATGAGTGGATAGTTCATGTAGAAAGTGGAGTCCCCCACCCTAGACAGATACTTTCCAAGCATTCATAAATGATAAAAAAAAATCCTTCCAGTAGCACCTGAGACCAACTAAGTTTGTTATTGGTATGAGCTTTCATGTGCATGCACACTTCTTCAGATACAAAAGCTTATACCAATAACAAACTTAGTTGGTCTCTAAGGTGCTACTGGAAGGGGAAAAAAATATTTTATTTCGACTATGGCAGACCAACACGGCTACCTACCTGTAACTATAAATGATCCAGTTAGAGGCGAGCAGTGAGGTAGCCAAGTTTGCTGATGACACCCAGTTGCTGAGGGTGGTTAAAACAAACAGAGATCTCAAGGAGCTCAAAAAGGACCCTCTCCAAGCTGAGTGAATGGGTGATTAAAGGGCAAATGCAATTCCATTTCAGCAAATTAAAAGAAGAAAAAAGAAATGGATTTGTTTCCAGTAACATATAAGTGATTCCCAAAGCAAGTGTGTGATCATGTTTCTACCTACATGCTAAAAAGGATGCTTACACAGCTGTGTGCATTGCTGTCTCTGCAGTTGGGTTTACTTGGCTGCCTTTGCTAAAGGATGGCCGGATCATCACCTCTGAGCAGCACCTGCCTGTTTCAGCCAATCTTCCAACAGGCTATCTGAATGTCGGGGATACTGAGGCTCGAAAGGTAGGGAGACCTAATAAGTGAATCTGGGGAGCGTGAACTGTATTTTACCTGTGCTGATATGCTGTATGTCTTCCATGCACCTAAGAAGGTACACTAAATTAGCTTGGAAATGGTGTGGTGTGCAATTCATCATCTGAGAACATCACCATTCCTTTTTAAAGCAAGATTCATTGACAATTTGCACAAGCAGAATGCATTAGGTAAAGCCAAGGCAAAAACTTAATTTGCATAATTATTCTGACCAGAAATCATTCAGACTTCTTAACTGCAGGATTAGGGGTGCTGGGTTTTTGTTGTTGTTCAAAACACATGTTGTTATAGCATGATGGTCCAAGTCAGGGGCACCTCAATCATTAATAGTTTGATGTCTGCCTTTGTGAATGGATCTGCAGAGGAGGAGGTCACTGAAAGGTTCAGTCGTTGCAACAACCCTGACCACACCTAAACTTCTTGTGGTGGTGGTGGTAGTAGTAGTAGTAGTAGTAGTAATATAATAAATAATATTGTAGTGCCAAGTTACTCACTTAGCAGTATACTCAATCAACTGGCAAAATGCTTTGCACCAGCCAGGAGAACTAGCTTGCCCTCACTATTGAGGGGGCTGGCATCTGATGTCATGCATCATGTCACAGAATGCACTGATGTAGCACACACCATGTTGTGCAATACACTGATGTGGTATGCCACATCACTGCTCAATATTGAGGGGGCCTGGCGCCCTCCTTAGGAACTTCAGGTGGCGGAGGGGAAGTGCTTCAGCCTTCCCTAGCTGGCGCACCTGGTGCCAGCTGACAATAATTTTACAAGAGAATGCATGAGCAGGTTGCTAATAACTTTGTGGTGCAATAGACCGCAGAATCTGTCATGCAACAAGTGCAGCAGTTGCACTGGAGCCCACTGTTGTGTAGTATTAAAACTCGCCCATCTGCTAGCACTAACAGGCAGAGATGGATGGATACAAGCAAACAGGAGGCTCCAGAGGCTTGTCTCAGCTCCCCTAGGTCCTACCCCTTTTGTGGGAAACTGCAATCTCTTAAGAGGCCAGCCCTCTGGCCTGAAGAGTGAAGGCAGTAATTCTGCACCTCATGCACCACCCACAGATTTTTTGATCCAAAATCTACTGAAAAAGATTGAGATACCAAACTACAGTTTGAGAGTTGGGTCAAATTCTCCCCGCCACCAACACTTTCTTTCAATCTTTTTTTCTGTATTTTGTGCATGAAGATTACTCTTTTATACAGTGGTACCTCTGGTTACATAATTCGTTCCGGGGGTCCGTTCTTAACCTGAAACTGTTCTTAACCTGAAGCACCACTTTAGCTAATGGGACTTCCCACTGCTGCTGCACAGCCAGAGCACAATTTCTGTTCTTATCCTGAAGCGTTATTTCTGGGTTAGCGGAGTATGTAACCTCAAGCGTATGTAACCTGAAGCGTATGTAACCTGAGGTACCACTGTACTTTTTCACGCCGGGCTGAGCAAAGCTGCATTGCGAGGTGTCACTGAACCTCTTTAGCCAAATTCAAACATGACACTTTCTCCTCTTCTCTCTCTCTCCCCCCCCCCACTTTTGTTGCAGCCCAGTATTGATGTTAAATGGGTCGATGGGGCAAAGGCTCTCTTCAAGATCAAGCTCCATTTGGAGTCAACCATTTACACCCAAGTAAGTGCAACTCAGCCTTTGCTTAATGGGTTGTTGTTGTTTTTTAATGAACTATTCTAAGGGTAACTGTTGAAAATGAAGTGGCATTTTTTTCCATCTTATAAGGCTCAGGTGAGAAAATTCCACATTTGGCCCTTGGGGTGCTCTGGAGGCCACAGCTTCACAAGCCACCTCTCCTCCACAGGCCATGCCCCTTCCCTCAGGCTTGGCAGGAACGACAACAATAGTGCCACTTGCCTGCCTACCTAGAGAGATGTGTGCCATCTTGTGTGTTTAGGAGCCTCCAACCTTTGTGGGGCTGCACTGCATTCCACCTGAATAGCCTTTTCTGCGTTCCTTCAGAATGGTTTAATCATATTAGTCCCTTTCTGTAGACCAATAAAATGGCAAGTACACTGTAAGTCTGTTGGAGGCAGTCATGCTTCTGTGCACCAGTTGCTGGAAATCGCAGATGGGCAGGGTGGTTTTGGGTTTCCCATAGTCATCCTGGCTGGCCACAGTGAGAACAGGGCACTAGACTAGATGAAGCTTCAGACTGAAACAGCAGCCTCTTCTGATGTTCTGAGATGTTTCCTTCAAAGCATAGGAACATAGGAAGCTGAGTCATTGGTCTATCTAGCTCAGTGCTGTCTACTCTGACTGGCAGTGGCTTCCTAGGGTTTCAGGCAGGGGGCATTCCCAGTCCTCCCTGGAGATGCCACTGGGGATTGAACCCAGGGGCCTTCTACAGGCAAAGCACATGCTCTACCACTGAACTATGGCCCTTCCTCTGCAGAGGAACACAGGAAGCTCCCTTATACTGAGTCACAAGATTTGCCCATCTAGATCTGTGCCATCCACACTGGCTGGCAGTGGCTTTTCAGAGTTTCAGGCAGAGATGTCACAGGGGATCGAACCCGGTACCTTTGGCATACAAGGCGGGTGCTCTACTACTGAGCCGCAGCCCTTCCCTTGGGCAATTGCCACTTTGAGGTGGCATGGGAGATGCCACTGTGTGTCCTGTAGGCTCCATCAATAACCATCTGCCATGTCTGAAGGCTGTTGGCCTTGGGTGAAAATCAGTGGGATGAATAAGGCACTAGAGAAGGCTGTGAACTGAGCTTCTCTGTTCCTTTCAGGATCTCCACCTCCATAAATTCTTCCAGTATTGCCAGATGATTCAAACAGGTACCAAAGAAGTCCCAGGAGAACTTGTTAAATATCTTAAGGTGAGCTGGAACTGTTCCTCTAGCCCGTCCATGAGCACCCACCACTAATGGAGTCCCCCTGCTGCAGAATGTGGACGTGTGTTTCAATCTGGGTTCTAGCTTATCATTGATTTTAATTATTTTTGAATTTTTTAAATAGTCCAGCTCTTTCTTCCTGGCAATTTCATCCCCCCCCCCATATACCGCTTTGTGGTTTGTTGGTTGGTTGGTTGGTTGGTTGGTTTGCTTGCTTGCTTGTTCACTGTTAAGTGGTATATAACTTTTGTGAAATAAAAATAAAGTTATCTATTTTATTATATTCATTTGCCCAGGCTTTCCCTGGCCCCTTATTATTGTACTTTGTCACTGCTGAATTTCTGTTTTTATCTGTTTTCATAATACTAGTTTTACTGGTTAATTAATGTTGTGAACCTGTGTGTATGATACTGGCTTTCATGTTGTGTTTGTGCCTAGAGGTTTTAAAATACAAATTTTACAATTTACAAATGCTTTTAAAATAAACCCATGTGTTTCAGTGTCTGCATGCCATGGATATCCAAGTGATGATACAGTTTCTGCCTGTGGTCCTTATGCAACTCTTTAGAGTCCTCACCACCCGGACACAAGAGGAAGAAATTGCTGTCAACTGTACCATGCAAGTTTTTGATGATAGTATACCGTTCATCATAGATCAGTGAAGCCATAATCCCAAGCTTTGAGAAACCCACATTGTTAGAGTCTGTAACAGAGTCAGTGGATGGGGCTTGCTGCCTTTCACGTCTCCCTCGAATGCAGCCCCATGGATTGGCAGCTGATGGGGACATTTTTGTGGTGGGGGCGGGAGGAGCCAAAAAGGTATCTTGACTACTTACCCAATAAGTAGGCAGAGCTGCTTTTCCACAAGGAACGTGCAGAAGCGGCTCTCCTTCACAAATCCTGCCTCACATTCATACTCGTTGTTCTTCCTCAGGGTTCTCCTCCATATTGTGTCCAGATGCCACGAGGAAGGTCTTGACCATTACTTGAGGGCTTTCATAAAGGTAAGTGCTGGCTGTGGTTCTTAGGTTCTTATAAGAGAATTAAACAAATTCCTGGAGGAGAGCGCCATCAATGACTGCTCTCTGCCTCCACATTTGGGAGCAGTAGTGCTTCTGAATGCCAGCTGCTGGAAGACACAGGAGTAGAGAGGGCTCTTGCACTCAAGTCCTGCTTTTGGGTTTCCTATTGGGGCATCTGGGTGGTCACTGTGAGAATAGGATGCTGGACTGGTTGGTATGCAGTCCATTCTTAGGTCCATGTGTTCTGCCCCATCATCCTCTCCTCTGTGACCAGGGAGCCCTCTCTGATGATGGGTGACACACACTCTTTTTCAGTATTGCTTTCGGCCGGAGAAGCCTGTTGTGCCTCACGCAAAGACCACACACGAAATCTTGGCTGTCGCGATGGCAACAATTCTGAAGCAGTCAGCAGATTTCTTGGCCATCAATAAGATGCTGAAGGTGAGACAAGACAAGGCAGGATTTTATTTGCACCCACTCAGTGGAAGCTGGTTCATTAGCGTGAATGGGGCATTGCCTTACTAACCTCAGCCTGAGGTGGCACTGGCTGTTCGCTCGCTCTCCCTTAGTGTTGCCACTGTAGAACTCTGCAGAGCAGAGGCAGTTTTACGGTGGCGCAACCAGTGGCGCACTGCCGGGGCGCCAAACATTGCTATAGAAGGGAGCATGAGAGGCGGGGGGGGGCACTGAATTTTAGCATTGCACAAGGCTCTGCACAAGGCTCTGCCTATCACTGGCTTTGGTGCCACCTATTGTTGTCCTCCCTGCCTTCCACCCTACCAGCCCCAATGGGCACATCCTGCCAGTGTAACAGCTAAACCCAGTCTGGCTAAGGGTGCTGGGCTTGATCATGAAAGATGCATCCTAGCACTCATTGTGTGGCCATTGCCAATCCAGATTCTTTCAGGCTCAGATTCCCAATGAGAATCACTGTGATTTGCTCTTGCTTGGTGAATGTATCTCTGTTTTTCTCCTGGTTTATTCCAGTATTCGTGGTTTTTCTTTGAAGCTCTCGCCAAGTCAATGGCTATGTACCTCCTGGATGAGAACAAGATTAAGGTAAAGACAAAAGCAGCCGGTTCAGGGCTGGCAGGTGGCGCTCAGCAATCGTAGTGCAATTATGCTTCCTCTGGCTCCACATCACAAATCTTCCTCCCAACATAAATGACAACTAGAAATATTGAGGAGAGGTGCGGCTTAGTTCCATTATTTTTAGGGCTGCAGCATCTTATCTTTAAATCAGGTATCTTAATCAGTTAATGCTTTGGATCAACTAGAAAGGTGTCTCCCACTTTAACAGGGCAGAAGATATATATAGATAAATATAGACATAGATATAGATGATATAGATGTGGGATGCGGGTGGCGCTGTGGGTTAAACCACAGAGCCTAGGGCTTGCCGATCAGAAGGTCGGGGGTTTGAATCCCCGCGACGGGGTGAGCTCCCATTGCTCAGTCCCTGCTCCTGCCAACCTAGCAGTTCGAAAGCACGTCAAAGTGCAAGTAGATAAATAGGTACCGCTGTGGCGGGAAGGTAAACGGCGTTTCTGTGTGCTGCTCTGGTTCGCCAGAAAGCGGCTTTGTCATGCTGGCCACATGACCCGGAAGCTGTCTGTGGACAAACACCGGCTCCCTCGGCCTTTAGAGTGAGATGAGCGCTGCAACCCCAGAGTCGGACACGACTGGACCTAATGGTCAGGGGTCCCTTTACCTTGTATAGATATAGAAGTCATTCTATGGGAAGTGTCATGCACACTGAGTCAGATCATGGCTCCATCTTGCTCAGTATTGCCCACACTGACTGGCAGCCCTACCTGAAGAGGAAGGAGGTTGAGCCTGGAACCCTCTGTAGGCAAAGCAGTTACTCTAATACCTTTTAAGGCAAAAACTGCTAAGACATATCCCTGCAGCATTGAAGGAAGGATTCTTATGCTTCAGGCCTACTGTTTTAACCTATATGCCAGAGCTGAGGAACTCGTTGCCCTTCAGATGTTGCTGGACTCCAGTCCCATCAGCCCCAACCTGCATCTCCAATGGTTAGGGATAATGGGCACAGCAGTCCACAGGCTCCTCACCCTGCCTTACAAAAATTGATTTGGTTCACTTTATTGATGGGTACAGCTCACAGTTATTATATTTGTTCAGTATTGCCCCAATATTACAACACGGTAAAAAAAGCGGGGGGAGTGCTAATTAAAATTTCAATATGTTTTACAGACAAACTTACAAACAAAGCAGCCTGGGAAAACCAAAAGTACAAAAAAACAATTTTGAATAAGTGGTGAGAATCAGTAGTGGTGTATTGGTTAGAGCCTAACTCAGACATTAAGCTAATTGGCTGACCTTGGGCCAATCACTCACTCCCAACCTAACCTACCTCACAGGGCTGTTGTGAGGAAGAAATGGAGGGGAGGAGAACTGTGTATGCCGCCTTGAGCTCCTTGGAGGAAAGGTGGGGTATAAATGCAGTAAGTAATGCATTTTGTCCTGCAAATGATGAAATGGTGCTCCCAGCCTCTTCCCAATCTTTTCCTTGTTCTCATTCACATTGTGCCACTTCAGCTCCCCAGGGTCCAGCGGTTCCCAGAGTCCTACAACCACGCCTTGCACTCTCTGCTCCTCGCCATCATCCCTCACGTGAACATTCGCTACAGTGAGATTACAGAGGAGTCCAGAAATGTCAATTTCAGCTTGGCCAACTTCCTGAAGGTTGGTAGTTTCTCTTGCTCTTTCAATTCCCCTCAAATCCCCCCCCCATATATGAAAGCAAGAACTAAGAAGAACATCTTTGACCACATCTGAGGTGCAATCAAATCTGGAATACTGTGTTCAGCTTTTGGGCATCCCTGCTCATAAAAAAGAAATTGGTCGTAGCAAATTAAATTCTACTCAAGTGAAGACTCATTGAAATTAATCAGCCTAAGTTAGTCATGGTCATTAGTTTCAATGGGTCAGCACTAATTATTGTTGGATACGAACCAAAATTTTTGTTTTTTTTTTTTAATAAAGAATTTATTGGTTTTTTCCATAACAAAAAATACCATCACCCACCCACATTTTTACAAAACAAAAACAAACATAACCACAATTCTTCTTCTTTTTTTCCACACACAATGAAAAAAATTCTAGTTTCAAATCTTTACAGTTGACTTCCCCTGCCTTCTCTCCTTCGGTTCCAAATCCAGATTCTACTTTAATAACTTCGTCTCTCAAAAAAAAAAATTAAATTCAAATTTAAACAAACATCTTGATCCATAATAGTTGGTAACATAACTTTATATCTTAACATATTATTCTTATATCAAATCTAAACTATTCTTCTTTCCCTTAAACTGCTGCTAGTAACATAGAAATTTAAAATATCCCTTTTCTTATTAAAAAATAAAATAAAACTTAAAGTCCCATCCCTCCGATTTCAGATTACCATAGCAAACCATTTATATTCTGCACTTAACACATTTCACCCTATCCCCCCTCTGTCCAATGTCCTTCTCCATCTTACACCGGAACCACTCCTCAAATTGTCCTCTTTTCTTGAACCTCCGCAGAACCAGACACAGTCTCCAACAGACCTTGCATCGAACATCAGGGTGCACTGCTCATCTTCTTTCGGCTTCTCCCATTTAATGCTGCATTCTTCTTCTATTTGTAAAAATCTTAATTTCTTGCCTTTCGCTCCCGAGCTCTCACCTCGGGGGCTGGATATAACATTCCTCGCCGTCCCCGGGCTGCCACCACCGAAGGACGTTTCTTTTTCCGGGAGTCGCCAAGCCATCTCTCTCAGTATTCCAACCAAAATTTTTGAACTGGAAAAGGTGCAGAAAAAGGGCAACCCAAACTGATGAAAGGATTCAAACAAGTTCCTTATGGAGAGAAACTCTAAGCCTTAGGGGGTTTTGGTTTGTGGGGAGCAATTCATGAAGGAGTCAGGGATCAGCTTTGCCCAGACTTGGAATCTGGGGTCTTCAGAGGAGGAGTAAAGGGAGCAGGGTCACGTAACAGAGCCCCACAACGCCAGTACCCCATAGTAGTTGTCAAAAGGATCCCCCCATTCTAGCAACTGGTCTCTGCACCAGTTACCTGGGTCCTTGGCTTGCTCTTGAGCCCCACACCCACCCACCCACCCACCCACTCCAGGGACTCAAGAGGAGAGACTGTGTGCCAAGCAGGATCTTCAGGGCATCCAATTAAGTGTAAAACTAGCCTCACATGAGTCTAGTTGGAAGGAGAGGAAGCCCATGTAATAACCTTCTGGGCCCAGCTGAAGGCCCTGGAAGGGATGGATCCTCTAGATCTTACATAATCTGTCTGAATGGAATAACTGCTGAAGCAATAGCTCATTTAGAGTTCCACAGTGTAGCCTTTCCTTAATAGCCAGGGTATGTGTGACAGATGTGTATTAAATTATGCATAGGGCTGTAGCTAGGGGGTGGTGAGGTGGGCCTCCGCCAGGGGTGCAGGCGATGCGGGGGGGGGGATTTGGCTAAAAAATATGTCCATAAATTTAAATATCAATTACTGCCTCATAAGAAATGGTTTTTAATAGAGGGTGAATTGAATGGGTGCAGGGTGTGTGTGTGTGGAGGAGAGGTGGAAAGAAGAGCCAATTTGTCCGTGGCTAGGGGGCGCAATCTGGACGGTTCTGCCGGGGCGTAAGATCACCTAGCTATGGCTCTGATTATGGACAGTGTTGGACCTGCAGATAGGGTGAAGACTTCCTCTCTCATTATACTAGAACTCTTGCGTCATCCAGCAACACTTAATGTTGAGTGTGGGGGCAGTCAGGGCAGGCAGAAGAAAGCAACTGTGTGTTGCTTTGCAAAACATTTGCAAAGGACACTGAGAAGCTGCATAGGAGGATGACAAGATGATAAAGGGTCTGGATGCCAAGCCTTATGAAGAATTATTAAGGGAGTTGGGGATGTTTAGCTTGGTGAAGAAAAGACAGAGAGGCGATAGGATAGCCATCTTCCCAACCACTTCCAAAGGTGGTACTGTAGGGCAGGAAAAGCCAGGCCCCCTGCTTCCTCTATCCTTGAAGGGTGCAGGTAAAGAGCCTGTGGGCGGCTGGTAGATTCGCCTGTTTGAACCTACCAGTTCATTATCCTCACTCCCAAGATTTAAGCCCCACAGATAGAAGTTCCAAGATGCTCCAGGGGGCTTTCAGGGTGTGCTGTGAAATGGGTTGGAAGCTGTTTTTCTGCAGATGGTGACAGTGCACATCCTTCTTTTTTTATCTTCTGCAGCGATGCTTGACGTTCATGGACCGGGGATTTATTTTCAACTTGATCAATGACTACATCTCTGGATTCAGTCCCAAAGACCCAAAGGTAACATGGCCAGACTTGTGGAGGCAAGAAGATGGTTAGTGTCACAGATTAGTGTGCATTAATACTATGTTTGTGGTTTTTGGTTTTTTTCCTCCTCCACATCCAGCTGTTGGTGGAATACAAGTTTGAATTCCTGCAGACAATCTGTAACCACGAGCACTACATTCCATTAAATTTGCCAATGACCTTTGCCAAACCAAAACTTCAGAGAGGCCAAGGTAAGTCCTTAGCTGAGTGGGTTAAAAGGCTGATATTTAGTTATTATTGATCCATCATAACTTTTGTGCATTCTGAGACTCCTAACCACTCAGGGAGGGGGCAGACATCATTTTAACACTTCCATCACAGGAAATCTTCAAACACTAAAAATAATATTGTGGTACTTTAAAAGACTAACACAATTATTACAGCATGAGCCTCTGTGGGCTACAGTCCTCTTCGTCAAAAGCAAAGCATGGAATTAACCCCAAAACACAGTCTTACTAAATGGAAGCAACTAACATTTTGAACCCCACTAAAACCCTTTGCTGTACCTCACATTCCCAAAGAGTTTAGAATGTATAGACACTTGCACACTCAACTCATTTGCAAAAGTTTCCTTCATTGTGATGTACAGAAGCATGGTCCTCAGTGCGTCAGAAGCGGTTCAGTCATGCTGGTCACATGACCCAGAAAGTTGTCTGGACAAACGCTGGCTCCTTCGGCCTGAAAAGCGAGTTGAGTGCCACAACCCCATAGTCGCCTTTGACAGGACTTAACCATTCAGGGATCCTTTATCTTTACAGAAACACAAGGCATTGCCTGTCTGTTTTTCACCAGAAAGCTCTAAGGCACCTGAGCTGATCCACAGGCCTGTAGATCTCATTTTGAGGTTGCTTCTTCAAGGTCTTTTGGGATTCAGCTTACTTCAAAAACCTCCTGTGTCCATTTGTGTTGCACGGTATATGTACCGTGTTAATTGAAAACTGACTATATATATTATTGATTCCTTTTTGTTTCCCTTTTACACATTAATTAGATTTCTTTTCCGTGGTTCTGGAACGGTTCACTTCAGTAGGTACGTCTGGGGTAGGGCTGGGTATGGGAAATCCCTGCTGGGAAGCTTCATGACAAATCAACTGCAACTTCAAATCAGCTGGTACATTCTGTACCCGGTAAATTTTTTGACAAACACTGCCAGCAGCCAATGCTTCTTAAACTGGTCAGCTTGTTTTTAGCACCCAATGCATTTCAGTTAAAAGCATGCAGAATTGATTCCTAAGCCAACTAACTTAGTTTCTGACAGCTGCTTTCTGCTTTTGCTGAATCCAAGATAATGCTGAGCTGGAACATCTGGGGTAGCAAGTTTTCCCTCTCTGTAAACAGCACCCTGTAGAGCTTCAGGATTTCAGGGTTATGAGGGTGCATATCTAGGTCACTGTCGTGTGACTCTTAATAAAACCACAGATAGCAGGTCTTTAAGCAGAGGCTTGACAGCCATCTGTCGGGAATGCTTTGATGGTGTTTCCTGCTTGGCAGGGGGTTGGACTGGATGGCCCCTGTGGTCTCTTCCAACTCTAGGATTCTATGATTAACATTAACTTTTCATGGACTAACTTCTGTGTTCCAAAAGAGTTGTCGTAAACATCCAAACTGCTCATCCATCATGCATCCTTTATCCTTGACCTCAGAACTCGGCCATAGAGGTTGGATTAGACATGGGGTTGTATGCTCCAGTTCGCTCTTGCTCAGGAGTAAATAGTAGTAGTAGTAGTAGTAGTAGTAGTAGTAGTAATAGTAATAGTAATAATTTTAAATTATTTATACCCCGTCCATCTGGCTGGATTTCCCCAGCCACTCTGGGCAGCTTCCAACAGAAGATTAAAAATACATTAAAACATCAGTCATTAAAAACTTCCCTAAACAGGGCTGCTTTCAGATTTCTAAATGTCATATAGTTGTTTATTTCTTTGACCTCTGATGGGAGGGCGTTCCACAGGGTGGGCGCCACTACCGAGAAGTATTCAGGAAGAAGGAATGGACTGAACTGCAGTTCATGTAGGCTAAGCCATCAAGTAGAGTGCACATATTTCAACCCTCTAAGGACAATATAATTGTTGCTGGTGGTTGTGGGAGAGTTTGTACCCACTACTAGAGCATCTGCTTTGCATCTAGAAGGTTTCAGGTTCAGTCCTCAGCATTAAAGGCAGCAACTTGCAGAGGTTTGAGGGAAACCCTGCCCCTAACCCTAGAGAGAAAATAATGAGCTAGGTGCACTCAGCATAAGGCAGATTCAACACGAAGGGGAAGGACGTTGTCTCGGTAGTGGAGTTTCTGGCACTGGAAGTCAGGTTCCAATGTCTTGTGAGGCCTCAGATGTGACATTGCAAGGCACCAGAAGTTGCGCTGGGGGCCCTGCAGTGTGGGTGCTGAGCACCCACAACAAAATTTTGGCAGGTGCTTGGACCCCCCAGGCCCACTATATTTGGCGCACATGCGCACACACATCATGATTCACAATATATTGCCAGGTCAAGTATTGTGAAACCGATATTGCAATATAGGAATAGGAATAGGAATAGGAATAATTTATTATTGGCCAAGTACATTTTCCAACATACTTGGAATTTGTTTCAGCTACATTGCAATGTAAACATACAGACACTGTTCCTCTCACAATACAAAGAAGCAAGGAAGCCCCACCCATAATTTACCCCCCTTCAGCTATACAACTATGAATTTAACAATTTAATGGCACAAGGGAAAAAACTATTCTTGTGCCTGGCCGATTTTGTATATGAACTCCTGTAGCGACGTCCAGATGGAAGTAAATCCAGCAGATGATGACCTTATGAACTTCAAACTGGTTTTGGATGAAATATCGCCCAGCCCTAAGCATTGCCACCATGCACAAATAAAACTGAGCAGTAGAGAAATAAAATTAAAAGAGTCCGGAATCTAGGAAAGCTAGGATAAACATATGTTCTTAAGAGGCTCTTAATGAATGTTGTTGCCTTGCTAATGGCATTCCTGATGGGGGCTGCTCTCTCCAAGAAGGCCTGCTTCCACATAATTCACTGAAATTCACTTGTCATGAAACAACTAGCAGGATCTCCTCAGATGATCTTCAAGACCTCCCACAGGAGGCAGGGATGTTGTTAAAAGGGGATTAGACAAATTCACAGAAGACAAGGCTATTGATGGTTAATAGCCATGATGTCTATGCTCTGCCTCCACACTGGGAGTCAGCAATGCTTCTGAAGACCAGTTGCTGGAAACCACAGAAACTGCTCTTGTGTTCAAATCCTTTTTGCAGGTTTTCCCACTGGGGCATCTGGTTGGCCACTATGAGAACAGGGTTGTTATTATTACTATTTTATTTATTCACTGCCTTTCAACCCAAGATCCCAGGGCGGAATACAACATTTGACCACTGGGGGAATAGGATGCTGGACTTGATGGGCTATTATCCTGATTGAGCAGGCTCTTCTTGTTTTTTTAAGTTCTCAAGTTCCTACCATGCCAACTCGTGGTGCTGTCTCCATCACCCACTCACATCCACTTGACTTGCTAACTTCTTTGGCCCCTTCATCCTTCCTTGGGCCCTTCTGCCTGTCATAACGAGATCCGCACAAACTAGCCAACAACAGCCAGATTCCCTCCTACTTACTTGCCTTATCCCCCTTTGTGACCCACATGACAGCTCAGCCCGTTACCTTGAAAGGCTTCATTGCCATGGCTGCCACCCAAGCCCTTAATGCATTGTAGTCACAGAAACATGGCCCTTGTTTTTCATTTCCACGGCAGATGCAAACCTTGAATACAGCTTGTCCGATGAATATTGCCGCCACCACTACTTAGTGGGCTTGCTCCTGAGAGAGACGTCTCTGGCTCTGCATGACAACTACGACATCAGATCCATGGCCATCAGCATCTTGAAGAGCCTTCTGATAAAACATGCTTTTGACAACAGATACCAGCATAAGGTATAGTGATACTGAGTGATGGTGTATTCCAGTGGTGGGAAAACTCAGGCCCTCAAGGCTTCTCTCTCTGGCCCTCAAAACTCTCTCCATGCTACACTCATCACTGGTGCTGCTTCTTACACTCCTTGGGTGTTTTTACCAGGCTGGGAAGTGTCCTTGGGCTACAATTATGCCTCTTGCTTGCCTGAATTAAGGGGTGTGTGAACGTGTGTGTTTAGAAACTGGCCACCGGCACAAAGGAAACATTGCATCTGTTGCTGTGCCCACTTTGGCTTTTGGTTTCTGCCCACTCCTAGCATGTGGCCCTTGGAAGATTTCCAGGAAGGGAATGTGATCCTAGGGCCAAAAAAGGATCCCCATGCCTGGTGAAGCCGGCTCTATTTTGTCCACTGCAAAAGCCACCTCTGAACCCATTTTAGTGCATAACCAGGTTTGTTATGTATTGAAGTTCTCACCCTAGGCCACTAGGGGTGTTGTGAGTTTCACTCTGCCCACCATGACTGCAGTTCTCACTCAGGTCCACATGCAAATGAAGGATTGAGAGTGCCGTTCACAGATTGGGTAGCTAGAGAGAGTTGTTACTGTTGCATGTTACTGAGTACTATATAAGCAGGCTGGCTCAGCCCTTCGGTTGAGTTGTGTTCCAGCCGGAGAATAAAGAGAGCTGCTTGGAGAATAACTGTGTCATCTCCGCCACTGCGCACAGGGACTTGCCGAGCTGGAGGCTTGGTTCGGGGGCAGCTCATGGGCCAGTTAAACAACCTCCGTGGGCTGCTTGTGGCCCATGGGCCTTAGGTTGCTGACCTCTGCTCTAGGTGTCCCAGGTTCCATGGCTGGGGGAAGACAAAGTCTGATGGAGCAGGCCTGTCACCAGATCATAACTACTGTACTCAAAAGTTACCACTAGCTACCAGGCCAGGTTTAAGGTTATTTTATTAATTTACAAGGGCTTAACAGCCTGGGTCCAGGATGCTTCAAAGACTGCTTGATTCATAATATTCCAGCCTGATCACTGAGATTTTTGGGGGAGTCACTGTTAATGGTCCCCCATGGCTCAGATGCCCAGTTGAGCAGTCGATCCCTGGCGAAAATGGACTTGGGGTCAGCACTGAATTAAAATGTATCCCCAACTGCAACCCTGACTGAAAATCAGCTCTACTCAGGAACTCCCAGGCAGTTTTGGGGTAGCATGACCAGTGTGGTGGCACTGGGTGCCCCGCTGCAGGGGTGCGAGAGACTGGTGGGCACTGAATTTTAGCATCACACAGGGTGCCACTGAAATTTGAGATCCCAAAGTCAATCCCTGCTTATTTCTTTACAAAGTGGGGCATGTGGTCAGCCCTGAATTTAAATTCAGCACCAAGTGGGGTCCTATTTTTGGCAGGAATTTTCAGTTCAACCACAACTGCAAAAAAAAAAAATCATTCCTTTGCAGTCCCAGCTTAAATTCAGGCCAGGTCTGCAAAGGAAAAACAGATTTCTCCTTTGAAGTTTGAATCACTTGATGTTGTGCAGTATGAGGTGCTCAGTGCCGCCTCCCTACCCACTTGATGATGCTAAGCCAGGAGAAGAATCTTTACAATCCTTGCGGAATTGACTAGAGTTGTCAAGCGTGCTTAAATTGCCCACTTGATTTCACTCCCAGATATGAACTTCTTATTGTTTCATTAGGCTCTTGGGCTTATGTTTTCTCTCTAGACAGGACCCAGCAGCTTTCATTGCAAGGGCTGACAGTGTCACTTTCAGCTTTTCCAGTCCTCACCAGCTGGGGCTTCACCTACTGGTAGCCCATGTTGCTTGCAAATGTGGGACCAGGCATAGGACAGGCTTCCCACACTGGGTCTCAGGAAGGCATGGTAGTGCTAGGAAATTTCCAGGGAATGGGGGAAACCTTGGGGGTGGGGAATCACACTTCCCATGCTAGCAATGTGTTAGGGTTGAAAATCTTTCAGGTGCTGCTGTGTGTTCTGTAGAGAAAGCCAACCATGGCAAACTACCCAAGATGGTCTTTGCAAGAAGATTTGCAGCCTTGAGAATCTGGAGAACTTAATCCCTCCCTACTCTGGAGTCCAGGGGTATCTAGAGCTGCTTCTTGATCACTTGGAGCACGTTTAGCTTCTCACTGGTTCCCACTTCAGAAGTAATTGCTACCATCAAATCCTCAGTCGCTGCAGTCATGATCTCCCTTGAGGGCTGTCTGGCTTCCTCCAGTTCTGCACGTACCAAATTCAGTGTCCTGCACAGAAATTGGATTCATGGGAAACCTTTTTCTGGTTCCTTTTTAGAAGTTGGGCTCATGGGAACCTGCTTTTATTTTCCTTCAAGAAAAAAGAAAAGAAAAGAAAAAAGCATATTCCCAGGTCTTGCAGTTGTAGAGTTATTGGAAAACATGCAAACACCCCCAAAGCAGTTGTTCCTTCCTTCCTTCCTTCCTTCCTTCCTTCCTTCCTTCCTTCCTTCCTTTCCATACATTTTTGTATTGAGTTTCCACTTAAGTACACAGTTTCCTTAATACAGTAAAAGGCAATTTGGTGTTCTCACTAATATATCCATCTTTATACACAATTTCCCCTAATTTATGCATTTTTGTAAACACTGCTTGTTTGGAGAACCACATCGAAAAATTCAAATAAGTGCAAATTCAAATAAGTGCAAATTCTGAAGGACAGCCATACTTCAATTTGCATATTGATTTGAGAAGTGCAGCTTTAGTAGATCTGCCTTTGGATATGAGCTGAATTGGACGTCTCCCGCATTTCAATTCCCCACACTACCTTGCTGATACATTTTTTAAAACCTGCATGTTAGATGACAAGACCATTGAAACACCAGGCAAAAACATTCCTTTATAACCAGGCCTTTGGCCCTCAACTATCTGTGGCCTTTTAGAAGTGGGTGTGATATTTATGGTGTATTTCTCCCTCCCACACCCCTTGGTTTTAATGTCTCTGAGGTGGGGAGGGGTGTTTTGTGCCTGGCTGTAAGTCGCTTTAGGTTGCCCTGGGCAAGGTCATAGAATTAAAGGAAGGGCCATCTAATCCAATCCCCTTGCAATGCAGGAATCACAGCTAATGATGGTGAAGGGATAAATTAAATAAATAAATAATGTAAAATAATAAGTGGAGCCAGCTACAGGTGGAGACACTTCTCCCCAAACCTCCATTCCCACCAGCCAGGTAGCTTAGTTGGTAGAGCATGAGACTCTTAATCTCAGGGGCCTGGATCCATGCCCCATATTGGACAAAAATATTCCTGCATTTGCAAGGATTGGACTAGATGACCCTTGCAGTCCCTTCCAGCTCTCTTATTCTATGATTCTGTGGTCCCACTCCTGTATCTTCAGCAGCAACAATGGCATGCAGAAGTTAAACAGGTAAAGCTGCTCACAGCATGGCTCCATCAATAAAGTGACTAACAAATGTAATAAATAAATAAAACAAGGAAATATGCATCACAGTTATCGTTTCTCTCTTGCAGAACCAGCAGGCCAAAATAGCTCTGCTGTACTTGCCCTTGGCTGGGCTTCTTCTGGAGAACATCCAGCGGCTGGCCAGCAGGGACACCCTGTACTCTGGCAGCACCATGTCAAATTCTGTGAGTAATCTTGTAGTAATAATGACTTGCATTTCCCCCCAGCTAATGGAGAACGTCTGTTTTTAGCTCTGTTTACAAACAGTACAGTTGCTTTGTAAGGGTGCATGAGAAGGCCAGTGGTGAACGTGCTTCCCTGCAAGAACCTCCTCGAATGACCTTCCCCTCTGTTGCACATCCATGGCGGGAGCGCTGGTGGATCTGCAGGGCTGCAGCCACCCTTCATGCTCCTGCTGAGTGCAAAGTTCTGCAAGTTATTTCTAAGTGCATCTGGGAGTCTCTTTGAGACCAGGAACCCTGCATTACAGAAGGGCTGAGGTTCAGTGGCTTTGCCTGCAGAAGGTCTCAGGTCGGCATTTTTCAAGTAGGGCTGGTGATTGTCCCCTGCCTGAAACCCAGGAGAGCCACTGCCAGTCAGCATAGACCAATGGTGTGACTTAGTGCTAGGCAGTGTTATCAGGGTTCTCACTGGCAAGGAGGTGTCTAGAAACCCTTTTCAGACCTTTCCTATTCAACAGAGGTTGGAGCGGTTGTAGCCAATGTTCCTGGGGACAGTGGAGGAGTGGCAGTTGCATGTGACTGGCCCCTGTACTCATGTGGCCCTTCTGTCTTCAGGCACAACTTCTGAACAGGGCTTGAGAGCCAAGCAAATGTCATCCAGAGCAGCATGAGCAAGAAACTGGACTCGGAGTGGAGCTATTACACTAACAGCAGCTGTGTTGTTCAGAATTGCTTGGGGCCACACATTCCAGCTCTGCCGATTTACAAGAGAAATAGAAGCAGCCCAAAAAGCTCTTGGGTTAAAAGTTGTTGTTGTTGTTGTTGTCAAAACAACATAGGAAGAGTTCACTTCATTGTCTTCCAGCAACAGCAATGTGGGAAGTGTGCACATTAATTGGAAGGGAGGCAGAACCTCAGAAGAGCTTTGCTGGCCATCTGGCCCATCGTGCTGCAGTGACATAGTTCCCTTTGGGAAAATTAAAGGCAGAGGCAAAAGCCTTCTTCTGCTCTTATCACTCAGCAATTCAGTCAGTCTGTGGGGTTTCCATTTCTCTGCCATGACTAATAACCCAAGATTGATGGGGTGGTGGGTTTTCTTTTGACTCGCTTCATGCTTTGGACTTGAACATGAGCCAACATCTCCTCCTCCTCCTCCAAAACCTTTCCTTCTTTTCATTTCCCCACCAGGCATCCAGAGATGAGTTTATGTGCAATTTCACATTGCCTTCCAACAGGTCAAGCCTAATCGTTGACAAAGATTCACGTAAGCAAGAGAGTACTGGTCTGTGTCAGTCATCCTGGGGATATAGAATTACATTTTTGTCCACCAGAGGAGGCTCCTGAGTTTGGGGAAAGGGACTGGTGTGCATTGCTGTAGATACAAGCATTGGCTTCCAGATCTCAAATCCCACTTCTGCCGTACACTCAGTGAATGGTCTTGAACAGCTTAAGTACTCGGCCATGCTTGCTCAGTGGCCACAGAATACTGAGTGCTTGCAAGGGGATTGACCATGTGCCCAGAGAATGGGCCACTTCACAGCTGTGTAATGTGGACTTTTTCCAACTCAGAAAGAATCTTGTTTCATTTCTGGACCGAGCTGGGACAAAGCACCACCCTGCAACCTGACTTGCAACCACCTTCTCCTCTCTTTACAGTTTATGGCACGGCTCTCCAGAATGGGCTTGCCCTGAAGAGGGAAGACTCCAAAGGATCCCTCAGCAGTGAAGGGGCAGCTGGCTCTCCAGAGCAATGCAGCACCAGCGAAAATGTAATGCCAATATTCCAGAACTATTTTAAGTAAACACACAGGAGCTCAGGCTGCAGGCTTTCCCCAGCATTGATAGAGCTATGTTGTGAATAGCTTCACCTGTTTAATTTCTGCATGCTGTTAAAGGTGCAGGAGGGGGACCAGTAGAAAATGTGAGACTGGGGGTGCAGGGAGAAGTGTCTCCATCTACAGCTGGCTCCTATTATTATTATTATTATTATTATTATTATTATTATTATTATTATTATTATTATTATTATTACAGGTAGGTAGCTGTGTTGTTGTTGTTGTTGTTGTTGTTGTTGTTGTTGTTATCATCAACATTCCTGCCTTGTAGCAGGTCGAACTAGATTATTCTTGGGGTCACTTCCAACTCTATAATTCTATGATTCATCACCATCTATTTATTAATCACCTTCTAAACCACCATTATCAAGACAATTTACACATGATGATTAGAAACAGATAAAAACACAAAAGCAGCAAGTACATTTAAAACAAGGCTAAAACCCTAACGAGTGGACACTCGTGGCAAAGGCTCAGTTATCCATCTCGGAAAGCCTGTCGGAACAGAACCACCTTCAGTTGCTCCCGTAAAGTGCAGATAGTGGATGTTTGTTGTATCTCAGGAAGAATGCTATTCTGCAGAACAGGGCCAGCCACACGGCCCCAATGCTCCGAGTCACTGAGTTACATCTGTTGTGAACCTTGGTTCCACCTACTGTTCTCTGCTCTGCCCTTCACCCCTCTAGGCCCCATTGGGAACCAGCCACCATAGCTGTGGAGAATTCAGACAGTGGCTTCTTTTTCTTCTGCAGTGGCTCTTGAGATTTGTAAACAACATTGCTTCCTACCCTCCAGATGTTGCTCTGGAGCAGAGCTCCATGTTGAGCTGCAATTCTTCTATTTTCCTTTTGTGCAATGCAGCTGCAGGTGCTGTCTGAAGGTTGAAGGGGAAGCATGTCATGAGGGGCTTATCCCTCCTCTCCCCCTCAGCTAGGCATTACCAGAGCAGTGCCGGGGTCAGCCCTTATCAGGACTGGCTGGGGCCTGAATTGAGAGGTGGAGGGAATGTTCTCCATGGCAGTGTCTCTGAAGGCACTTGGTGGAACTTGAGCCAGAGATGAAAGGCCCCAGGTGGGAGCCTGAGGGGAGCTTAGGCACACCAAAGGGCCCTCTCTGTAGAAGGACTTGCTCCTTGTATTTATACCAGGCCTGGCCAGTCCACTGGCTCCATATTGTCCTCCAAACAATCACGGGCCCATGTTGAAATGCTTGTCCCCATATGTGCCTGAAAAGGGGGTTTGAGCCTTGAATGCATACCACCCCAAGTAGCTCACTAGACTAGGACTCTGCCTCAGCCTTTGAGTCCATTTCAAGCCCTAAAATCTCAACAATGTGACAGATCAGTGTGGCTAATCTTCTGGGACTTCATTACTAACAACCTTTTTCTTTTCTTTTCTTTCTTTCTTTCTTTCTTTCTTTCTTTCTTTCTTTCTTTCTTTCTTGCTGTTTTTCTTGTTCCAATTTTGGCATGTGATGATTAAAACAGATGCGGAGAAGTTCTACGCGCAGCAGCATCTCCCAGTTCGGGCGGTTGGACCAGTACGAGATCCGGAGCCTCCTGATCTGCTACCTTTACATCATTAAAATGGTTTCTGAAGGTCAGTTGCTCTGCTGTATCCAAGAAGGGTATCTTGCCCTTTCCCAGTGTCACTGCAACACAGGTGGACCACTTAGTGATTTTTCTGCCTGTTGTAGCAAATGTAATATGCTGTGCTAGGTGGTTTTTAATTGTATTCAATTGCTTCTTTTATTTATTACATTGTATTTTATTGCATTACAGTTTGAATTCCATAAAATTCAAGCGATCATACAATAAAACACAATGAAAGCACTTAAAATGCATTTTAAAAATCAGTATGAATATTTAATGCAGATACACTGCAGACTACATGAATGAAGCTCATTGATCATTGGTAGTCCACGGACCACGGTTTGGGAACCCCTCCTCTAAGCCAAACCATGAGTTAACTCAGTGCAACAGCAGCAGGACAGGAAGAAGAGCAAAGTGACCATGATCCATACATTTGCTCATTAGAGTTTAGAGTCAATACAGGGCTCTGATATGTGAGTTGGCTGAAAAGTAACATCAAAGGTGACTCCTGATTGTCGCTAGGCAAAGAACTTCAACTCAGATTTCAGTTTTGACCAGAAAATTTAATAAAGCTCAAAGCAGTTAAAGTCACAACAAGCTAAGCAGGCTAAGATGCTCTTCCAACAGTTGACTGTCGTAAAGGAGCAGGGCAAGCACAGCATTGGTGTAGCAAGCAAGTGAGAAGTGCCTTTGCACTAGCCAAGCAGATCAGAACTCCTTCTAGTGGGTTGGGCCTGGGATGTCTCTCTGCACTGGCTCTCCACGTCCTGGACAACGGAGAGGGAAACGGCACCTGCTCGAAGTCTATCTTGTCTTCTGACTTGCCCTCTGCAGATGGAGACTCACTGAGAGGAGCACCCAGCAGGGGAGGGGGTTATAGAGGCAAGAAAGAAACATGAGGCAACATTGGACTAGGCTTCTCTTCAGACACCTCGCTGGGTCCCTCTCCGGGGTCCAAGTCAATGCTTGTGTCATCCTTTCATTGAAGCTCAGAGGTCCAATGGACCAGACGTATTCTGTCCCCATCTTGCTCATTCCCAGATCATTGGGCTTGAGCTCCTTCCACACCTCATCCTAATCCAACTAGCCTCCCTAAAATGTTCCCATGGGGCTCATGAGTATTCCCAAGTTTGAAGGCCTTACTCCTCTGGCTCATGCAGGGGTGTGTTGGTCACACCCTTCCACCACTCATGATAATTTCCATTTCATGGAGGGCTCCCAGTAATTGGTACTCTGGGCTTGAGGGAGGGCACCAGACGCCTTGAGCTGTGTTTCCTTTCTATTTCAGATACCTTGTTATCTTACTGGAACAAAATATCCCCCCAGGAACTGATGAACGTCCTCGTTCTCCTAGAGTAAGTTTTTATTTATTCATTGTTTGAGAGTCTTCATCTTAAAAAGAAAAAAAGAAAGGTAGGTGGGGGTGAGAAAGTTGATGTTTCCAAGCAGAAGAATTCCACCCAGACTACAAATCTTTGGGCTTCCACTGGGAAATCAATGACTTGTGTCATTCCCAGTCTGGAAATCAGAGGTCTAAGTTCAACAGTACACATGGGCAGAGGCATCGACCGATAACAGGAATAACGATGAATCAGTCTCAAATACCCCCTTATTGGGAAAGGAGGACGGGGGGGGGGCTGTGGTGGGGCAGCTGCAGGCATATTTAGATGACACAGTTATTGAGATCTGCTCCCATCTGAGTTCAGGCTTGTGCCCAGGACTGAGTTGACCTTGGATAGATGTCCTTTACAGGGGGAGAGGGACTTTGCTCCTGCTTCTCTGTGGCTTTCGATACCATTGGCCATTGTATCCTCCTGGAGCGCTCCATTGAATGGAAGCTGGTGCAACTGTGATACAGTGGTTCAAGCCCTTCCTACAGAACCGATTCCACAGAGTAGCATTGGGAGAGGACTTTTTGGCCCCATGACGGTTTTGTTGTGGGGTGCCTCAGGGCGCTATTTTATCCTCACTGCTATTTAATATCTACATGAAGCCACTGGGAGAGGTTGTTATGAGTGTTGAGGGCAAGGAGACACTCGGCTCTATTTCTCCATAACATCTGAATCAGGAGAGGCTGTGCAGGGCCTGGACTGAGTAGTGGGATGGATGAGAGAAAGTAATCTGAGCTTGAATCCTGGCAATGCAGAGGTACTGTGGGTGAGTGGTTTCTGTGTCCAGGAAGTTGGTCAGTTGTCTGCCATGAGCAGGATTGCGCTCTCCCTGAGGGAAAGGTACACAGATTGGGGGTGTTTCTGGATTCAGCATTGTGCTGGAGACGCTTGTAGCCTCAGTGACCAGAAGCGCAGTAGAGCTTAACCACAGTTTGTTCTGGCACTGGTGGCTCTTCCCTTGCACTTGACCCAGAAATGGCAATTAGTGCAGAATTCTGCAGCAGGGTTGCCAGCAGGACCTGTCGAAACATAACACCTCTGCTCAGCTCTGCACTGGCTGCTAATTGGCTACCAGGCCAAGTTCAACATGTCGCTTTTGTTGTTGTTGTTCAGTTGTGTCCGACTCTTCGTGACCCCATGGACCAGAGCACTCCAGGCACGCCTATCCTTCACTGCCTCTCGCAGTTTGGCCAAACTCATGTTAGTAGCTTCGAGAACACTGTCCAACCATCTTGTCTTCTGTCGTCCCCTTCTCCTTGTGCCCTCCATCTTTCCCAACATCAGGGTCTTTTCCAGGGAGTCTTCTCTTCTCATGAGGTGGCCAAAGTACTGGAGCCTCAACTTCAGAATCTGTCCTTCCAGCGAGCACCAAGGGCTGATTTCCTTCAGAATGGATAGGTTTGATCTTCTTGCAGTCCATGGGACTCTCAAGAGTCTCCTCCAGCACCATAATTCAAAAGCATCCATTCTTCGGCGATCAGTCTTCTTTATGGTCCAGCTCTCACTTCCATACATTACTACTGGGAAAACCATAGCTTTAACTATACGGACCTTTGTCGGCAAGGTGATGTCTCTGCTTTTTATGATGCTGTCTAGTATGTAAAGCCCTTAATGGCTTTGGATTAGTTTACCTGTGGGATTGCTTTACCCACACATGTGCCCACTCGACTGCTTCGATCTGCAGAACTGGCACCACTACAGAAGCCACATAATACTAGTTCTATGCTGGTAAGAAATCAATCTTTTAGAGTGGCAGCACCCACTGTTGACATCAGGCAGCTGCCTTCACCTTACACCTCTTGAAACACTTGTTTAAGCAAGGCTGTCCAGACATCTAGTAGTTACACATGCCTCTTTTCAGCTACCATTGATTCTAATAATCTTTTGAATATTTTTCATACCTGTTTTTCAATGGTATTTTATTGATGATTTCAACGTTTTATTTTATACTGTTGTAAACCAGGGACGCGGGTGGCGCTGTGGGTTAAACTACAGAGCCTAGGGCTTGCCGATCAGAAGGTCGGCAGTTCGAACAGGGTGTGCTCGGTCCCAGCTCCTGCCAACCTAGCAGTTTGAAAGCACGTCAAAGTGCAAGTAGATAATAGGTACCGCTCCAGCGGGAAGGTAAATGGCATTTCCATGCGCTGCTCAGGTTCACCAGAAGCGGCTTAGTCATGCTGGCCACATGACCCGGAAGCTGTATGCTGGCTTCCTTGGCCTGTAAAGCGAGATGAGCGCCGCAACCCCAGAGTCGGATACTACTGGACCTAATGGTCATAGGTCTCTTTATCTTTATCTTTAAACCATGTCAGGGTGGTTGTTTTTACAGTCAAGTGCTTTATAAATTTTGTTTAATAAAGGTTTTTTTTTCTTTTTTTAAAAAAAAACAGCACTGAAAAGCAGCTGTGGGAGGCTACCAATTTAGCAGAGGCACAGCAAGTGGGAAAGGAGGAAGGAACTGCTGACAACCTCTCCCTGCTGTTTCCCTGCTCAAAATCCACCTGCCAGCTTCTTTTCTTGCCCTTAGGGGAAGTGATGCAGGGCCTGTGTATTGTTTGCAATGACATTTAGGCAAGCTTCATTCCTGGATGCATTCATGAAAACTTGGTCCTTTTCTGTGGCCTTCAGAGGTCAATGTAAATTGGGCTGCGTATATGTGCTGCAATCTGGCTCTATGTGTGTTTAGCTTCTGTTCTTGTGCTGTGTTTCTTTTTTTAAAAAGCAACAACAGTAGTATAGAATTGATATTTTAAATGGTTTAAAACTATATTTCCTTGTGTTTTGCTATGTATTTTTATAAGCAGTGTTGTAAAAATACCTTTCTTAAAAAGCAGGTTGTAAGTATGTTACATATAACAATAAATTAATAGGCAGGTAGAAGGGGGGAGCACTAAGCACTCTCCCCTGTTGAGGCTTCAGCTTTCCATCACCTGGAAAACTGCTCAGGTAGCCTCCTGGATATCCTCTAGTGGTGCCTTTGGAAATGGGTGCAGAAAGAAGGAAAGTGTCCTAGTTAGGGAAGTGGGAGAAATTTGATTGAGTTTACATTTAAAGGTGTATTTACTTAATTTCCTTTTGCTGAAACAATACATGCAAACAGAAATGCAGCTGTCTTTTGAAATCTGCACTCCTCCAATGTTTGCAATGTAGTTCTCCAGCCAAATAATGTGTACAAAAATGCACCTGCGGGGGTAAAATGTGCATAAAACTGCATATATTAAATTGCATTATATTAGGGGAAATTGCATTAAACATGTACCAGTATGTTAAGAGCAATCAGCACTAAAATGATGGTGAATTTTTATGTGGGCCTTTTTTAAAAAATCATGAACTGTTGTGGAAATGTGGGGAACTGAACTTAAAACTGGGAAAAATAGGTACTGAGAAAACAAAGATTGACAGAATTGTCCATTCCTAATCCTAATAAATGAAAATTAAAAGAGAGCAGAATGGAGGAAATAGAAGAGTGTCCTAATCAATCAGAATAAAGTGCCTTGGCCTCTTTACAATAAATGCTCGTGTGTATTGTGTTATACATATATATATATATTCCTCTTGGCCTTAGGGAAAAGGTGTAGCTCAGTGGTAGAACCACCTGCTTTGCATGTACAATTTTCAATTCCCTCCAGATGGGGCTGGGGAAATCCGGGAGTGCTGCTGCCAGTAGGTCATAGCAAGCCAAATAGATCAATGGTCTGACTCAGAGCGGGTGGGGAGCAAGCAGATCATCCTTCCTTTAAGTTTGCTTCTTGCACATGACATTTACATGGATTTTTTCCCTCCTCTCTCTAGAGTGTGTTTATTTCACTTCAGATATGTGGGGAAAAGAAACATTGCAAGGTATGATTTGAGTGATAATCTGCAGGGTCGGGGAAGTGAACCATTTCCTTCCTTCCTTCCTTCCTTCCTTCCTTCCTTCCTTCCTTTGTAATGGATAAAGCAAACTGGAAAAGCAACATTAAAATCTTAGAATTGTAGAATTGGAAGTGACCTCAAGGGTCATTTAGTCCAACCACCTGCAGTGTAGGAATCTCAGCTAATGCATCTATGACACATGGCCATCCAACCTCTGTTTAAAAACCTCCACCATTGTACCAGAGGGCACCACCATTGCCACTGGGTTTTTGTATTGGCATTTGTGGTTAAGAAAGTGATGGGGAGAGGCACTAAAATGGGCAGGATTCATGACTGATTAATATAACCTTGCTGCAAACAAATTGAGGGAATTGCTCAATAAAGTGAAGGGTACTCACAAGGTTTGGCCTGGCCTCTGAGTGCTCTCTGTGGACAATCCTGCTTCTCTTGAATGCAAGAATTTTCATCTGGAACTGACACAAAGGCCAGGCTCATTATTGGGGGTCAGTCCTTGCTCTGCATGGAAGATGTCTTGAGTTTGATTCCCAGACAAGCCCATGTGTGGGAGGGGAGGAGGGCAAAAGGAGGCCACACTTTTCCAGGATGGCATGTGACCCTGCTTAGGGGTCATCCTGCACAGCTTAGAGAGTGGTCAGGAAAGAGGAAGACCCTCAGTACAGGGCAGCTAAGGCATCCAGCAAGTGGGCAAGCAGTGAGGCAGGCAGTCTGTTGTGCTCGGGGAAACACTCTCAGTAGCTGGGGGTCTCAGCAGAAGACTTACCCCATAGAGCAGGATTCAAGATGTGGCATGGTCTCAACAAGCCAAGGTCCAGCTCAGAGAACTGGCCTAGGTCCAAAATGTGACCCAGAGGCTAGGTGAAGCAACAGCTCAAGGGCAAAAGCACAGGCAAGGCACAAACATGGCACAGGGGGGAACCAGAACCAGATGCAAGGAACAAGGAGCCAGTGACTCTTGAGCACCTGGAAGGCTCAAGAGGGAGACCTCATGTACTGCAGCCCCTTAGAGCACCTCCTATCTAGCACCAAATGCTAGTCATAAAGGAGCTCCACTGATTACTTACTCAGAAGCTACACATTGACTCTGGGTCCATAAGCAAATTCTGCTCCATTGCATTTTGGCCCAGACCTTTTGGTACTGGCATTCTCTAGGACTGGGTGGTGGCACCACCTACTCCTCTGACAGCTCCAAGGGTTGCCCAGCAGGTCTCTCCCCATGTGCTCGCCTCCCAGGGTTCCTCAGCACTGGTTCAATCACTGCCTGCTACTCAAGGGAGTGCCTGGTTTGTCCTCTGGGGACTTTGTGTTTGGCACCAGGTAGGCATGACATGATGCAGCAAAAATCCCTCTCTCCCTTTTCAGGGTCAATGATGCTTGGCTGTCAAAGTACATGGGCGCTGATCGGAAATCCCAGACGATGCCAGCCCTCCGCAGCAGAGCTGGGGCCATGCAAACCCGTCTCCAGCACTTGAGCAGCCTGGACAGCTCCTTCACCCTTAACCACAGTAGGTGTTGAGAAGATGCTGAGGGGCAAGCAGTGTGGCCACTAGCTGGACTGCAGCATCATTCCTGGAAGGTTCTGGGAGCTTCTGTGGCTGCTATGTGCATCACAGGAAAGAGGGGGCCCTGAATTTCCACCACATGTTTGGCTGCATCTTAGCTGAACTACAGTTCCCAACACCCTTAACAAAGGCCCTCTGCCTTAGACTATTTGTGTGTTTGAGAAATAACAACAGCCCAAAGCTCTCCAGAAAGCCTGGGTTTAAACCCTGCCTGCAAATCTATTTCTGCTGTCTTCTGGATTTGCACAATGAAAAAAAGCTGGAGAGCAACATGTGTCAATGCCACTTTCAGCATCCTGCTTTTCCTTATTTGCAGGTGCTGGCACATCAGAGGCAGACATTGTGCACCAGGCTTTGCTGGAAGGCAACACAGCAACAGAGGTTGCTCTCACTGTCCTGGACACCATTTCATTCTTCTCCCATTGCTTCAAGGTAAGTGTTGGGCTCTGTGCAAAGAGTTCCCTTTTCTGGCCACCCCTACTCTTGCTGCTGGGCATGCTTCTGGCGTTGTTTTAGGAAGAGCCTGTCTCTTGGATGAGGCCAAAGAGGGGCACATCTTGCCATCACTCTGTTAGCACAGGGATGTCTTGTCTTCCATCCTCCTGTGTTACTATCTTTTAGCATGATGCACAGGGACCATGCTGTTAGAAGGACTTCCTGCCCTCGCTGAGGCTTTCTGTGGTGATAGAACGGTGTCTGATTGCCTTCTATATATCTGTCTATAGCGGAGAAAGTGGGCTTGCCAGCCAACAGTGCCCTGTGCAGCTGGAGCATCTGCTCCCACCAGGGGTGTTTAATATTTCCCTTTGTGTTTTTGTTTTCAATGGGATTTTTATCGAGTGGAAGAACAAGCGGTGCTTGTCTGGCATTCCTTTGCAATTTGCCCTTATAAAAATGGATCAAGCAAGAGTGGAAGATTTAATTTGTGCACTAGAGATGACGTATTGGAGGGCAAGTGGCAAGGGCCTTGTGTTCCTTGTTCAGGGCACCATTTGTTCAAGGCAGGTCAAAAGCACCAAAGGGGGTCTGTTCTCCTCCTGTTCTCACGGTGGCCATGTTGAGAGGCCCACAAGCAGGACCTGAAAGCAAAAGCAGGACTCTCCCCTCTTGCAGCTTCTGGCAATTGCTGCTCAATAAGCATTACTGCCACCAACCATGGAGGCAGAGCACGGCCATCATGGCTAATAGCTATTGATAGCCTCATCTTCCATGGATTTGTGCAACCCTCTTTTAAAGCCATTCAAGTTGGTGGCTCTCATTACATTTGGTGAGAATGAATTCCATACATGCAAAGAAGGTATTTCTTTCATCTATCCCAAATCTTCCAACATTCAGCTTATTTGGATGTCCATGAGTTCTGCATAACGAGAGGGGGAGAAAAAACCTCTCTCTATCCACTTCCCCCATTTTATACACCTGGACCATGCCCCCCACCCACCCACCAGTCTTCCCAGCCATTTCTCCAGACAACAAAGCCACTTCTTAATCATTTTGGTTGCCCATTTCCTCAGCCTTCTCTAGTTCTCCGGTATCTTTTTTGAGGTCCAGCGACTTTCTTCCCAAGTCATTGTTACAAGGCATCTTCACAGCTTTCTTCTGACCTATTAGAAACCCATGGAGTCCACTGCTCTGGGTCCACTAGCCAAACCCTTGCCAGCCTTCTAAAAGTGGCACCAGTTTTATTTTGGTGAGCATTGGTGGCCAGTCTAGTATGCTTATGCTGCTGTTCAGATTTTAAGTTACATTTTTGTGATGTAGCAGTACTACCTTAGTTCCAGAAAATGCTGCCCCCCCAAAAAAAACAGATGATATTTTCTGTTACCATTTGTGGCCCCTACTTTATGTAACTCATTCAGCACTAATTTGGTGCAGGCATTCAGAGGTGTGTTATTTGCTGCACAGTCAGGGGCAACATGTGCTTGCTGTGCCAGCCCACCAAAATGAACCCTCATCCTTTTTTTCCAGAACCAGCTCTTAAACAACGATGGGCACAACCCACTGATGAAAAAGGTGTTCGATATTCATCTTGCCTTCCTCAAAAATGGGCAGTCGGAAGCAGCTCTTAAGCACGTCTTTGCCTCTCTGAGAGCTTTCATCAACAAGGTAGGTGAAGGAGGGTGAATCTTGATGGTTGTTATTTATTTTATTTCTGGACTGCTTCCCAAGAGATATCCTGAAGCAATTCACTAGATAGATGTGAACTAGCCTCTATTTACCACAGCTGATTCACCAGCTTTGTGGAGGGGTTCCTACTTTACTCCTGCATTGAGAAGTTTTGACCTATAAAGCCTTAAACAGCTCAGGACCGCAATACCTCAAGGACCAGCTCTCCCCATATGAACCTCTTCAGACCCTGTGATCGTCATCTGAGGCCGTTCTTTGTGTGCCTCCTCCACAAGATGTTCAGAGGGTGGCAACAGGGCCTTTTCTGCAGTGGCTGCCCATTTCTGGAATGCTCTCCCCAAGGAGGCAAAAAAAAGCCCATTTATTTTCCACCAGGCCATTGGCTTTTAGCTGCCTGTGGCTTCCATCAGTGAGTGGGATGTTTTAGTCCTGCCCTTTAAAACTATGAACAAGTTTGGGGTTTTTCTTTATGATTGTTTTAGTGCTGTTCATTTACTGTTGTTAAGCTGCTTTGAGCTACTTTTGTCTAAAAAATAAAAAGTGATTAATCAGTCTAATTCATTAACAATATCTTATAACCACTTCCACCATGATGGGCACACGATCAACTGAAACTTGTCATGCTTTTTAAGAAGGGAACGTTCTTCTTCTTGCTGCCCCCACCTTTGCCCTGCCTTTAACCTCTGCCTGACCCTCCACCCCATCCAGTTCCCCTCGGCCTTCTTCAAGGGGAGAGTCAACATGTGTGCCGCCTTCTGCTATGAGGTCCTCAAGTGCTGCACTTCCAAACTCAGCTCGACCCGTAATGAGGCCTCTGCCCTCCTCTACCTCCTCATGAGAAATAACTTTGAGTTCACTAAGAGAAAAACCTTTCTAAGAACCCACCTCCAGGTTAGTGAAAGGGGAAGTATTGGCAGGGCGGGGGGGGGGGGTTGAGGGGGCAGGCGAGCTGAGCTGAATGCAGGAACTGGCACACGGGGCCAGCATTGCTTGCAAAGAGCTCAGCTCCCTTGCAGGTTTGTTTATGTGACTTTCATGTTAACTGTTTCGCTCCCTCAGTGGCACCTGGAGGTTTCGTATATATTTCCCCTGTGTGTGGTGAGTTCTTCAAATAACGAAAAGGCAGGGTTTGGAATAGGTTCATGTGAAATATTTTAATGCAGTTCAAACACATGAATCATTCTGCTGTTCTTGTAAATTAAATCTCCAGAGTAAAAAGTTGTGAATGTGCTAGAAGGGTGTTTTGGGAGTGGGCATGTTTATTTATTATTCCATTCCCTCCGAGGAATTCTGAGCAACGTACATCATTTGACAGGCCCCTCCCACCTTTGATGCTCACAGAAACACTGCTAGATAGGCTCAGAGAGAGTGAAGGCACAAGCCCACCCACAACCTTCATGTCTGAGTGGGGATTTGAGGCTAATCCAGAACTCTAGCCAGTACACTGACTCCCAGCTGCACAAGGCACCATTTTTGCAATGTCCCTTGATCAGAAGGAGGCCAATCTAAAATGATGATACATCCAGAGGTAATAACAAGCAGCCTTCTCCAAGAGCAGGTGTGTTGTCCCCGTCCTCCCCACATCTGGAGTTATTCATGCCTGAAACAGAAACCCAGTGGAACCATCTGCCCCTACCAAGCACAAATTGGAAGGAGCTTATCTCAGAGCATCATCCTGTGCAGAGCTGCAGCGGGCACCCTCCCCTGTTTGCTCACAGTTTGCTCACAGGAGGTTCTCATTTAAGTGGTCATTCTCTTGGAGTACTCAGTTTAGGGACTACCATCCTGAGAGAAATTTGGGTGCATGTGTGCAAAATTGGCATTCCTTTGATTTCCAGTTGACTTATGTGGGTTTTCCAGCCTGTATAAGTTTGAAAACAAGCCTTCTGCTTCTTCAATAGATCATTATTGCGGTGAGCCAGCTGATAGCTGATGTGGCACTTAGCGGAGGGTCGAGGTTCCAGGAATCACTCTCAATTATCAATAACTTTGCCAACAGTGACCGGCCAGTGAAGGTAAGTTTGATTCAACGAATCAAAAAGAAGAGGGAGGTGAGGCCAATAGGAACATAAAAAGCTTTATTCCAAGTCAGACAAGTGGCCTATCAAGTTTCATACCATGACTGGCAGCAGCTCTCCAGGGTTTCAGGCAGGGGACATTCCCAACCCTTCCTGGGAATGCATTGGGGCCTGAACCCAGGACCTTCTGCATGCAAAGCAGAGGCATATTTATCCTGCTTATGAATGGCTGAATTCCATGGCATGAAGGAACAGATCCAGACCCTGTCACATCCATTATCCCTTCGATATGGTGAAGTTCTCATGTCCCCTTAGCAAAAAACACCCACAAAGCATAATATGTCCCCCTCCATGTTTGACGGTGGGGGTGGTGTTCTTGAGGTCGTAGGCAGCATTCCTCCTCCTCCAAACACGGTGAGTTGAGTTGATGCCAAAAAGCTCGATTTTTGTCTGATCTGACCACAACACTTTCACCCAGTTCTCCTCTGGGTCATTCAGATGTGCATTGGCAAACTGCAGACGGGCCTGTACATGTGCTGTCTTGAGCAAGGGACCTTGCAGACTCTGCAAGATCTCAGTCCTTCACAGCGTAGTGTGTTACCAACTGTTTTCATGCTGACTTTGGTCCTAGCTGCCCTGAGATCACTGACAAGTTCCCCCCATGTAGTTCTGGGCTGCTTCTCCTGATCATTGCAACTCCACGAGATGAGATCTTGCATGAAGCCCCAGGCCGAAGGAGGTTGACAGTTATTTTGTGTTTCTTCCATTTGGGAATTATTGCACCAACTGTTGTCACCTTCTCACCAAGGTGCTTGGCAATAATCTTGTAGCCCAGTCCAGCCTTGTGTAGGTCTACAATCTTGTCCCTGACATCCTTGGACAGCTCTTTGGTCTTGGTCATGGTGGCTACTTTGGAATCTGCTGGATTGATTGCTTCTGTCAATAGGTGTCTTTTGTACAGGTACTGTAACGAATTGGGATTACAGGTAAGACCTCTCCCTTACAGCAGGTGCTTCTAATCTCAGCTCATTACATACAGTGAAGATACCAGGTAGCCTGACATCTGGCTGGTTGATGGGGGATCAAATACTTATTTCACTCATTATAATGCACATCAGTTTCTGACTTTTGTCTTCTGGGTTTCTGGGGGTTTTCCTGTTGTTATTCTGTCTCTCACAGCTACAGTAAACCTACCATTAAAATTATGGACTGATCATTTCTTCATCAGAGGGCAAACGGGCAAATTTAGCAGGGGATCAAATACTTTTTTCCCTCACTGTAGGTAGACTAATACCAGCTTGGGAAGAGCAGTGCGGTTTAGATCAGGAAACTGCAAAGAGGGGTAAAAATTCCCTGCTGTGCAGATCTGGCATGAGGTGGGGGGGGATGGCACTGCTGCTTTTACATTGAGATAAACTCTTCTGGAAGTCAGGTGATCTCTTGTTTGGGGCAGCAATGCTTCCAAATACCAGCTGCTGGAAACAGCAGAAGGGGAGAAGGTACTTGTGCTTGAATCCTGCCATTGGCCTGATCCAACAGGCTCTTCTTGTGTTCTTATCTGACCCTAGAGGCTTCTCCAGACAACCTATTTAGAGTTCATTTACCCTGATTCGCTTGTGCAAAGCTTATGCAGCAGCTAATTAGGGAGGGGTGCCGTACCTCTGTGCTAGAGCATCTGATCTGTATGCAGAAGATTCCAGGTTCAATCCTTGATGACATCTCCAAGTAGGGACATGAGAGACTTCTCCCTGAAACCCTGGAGAGCTGCTGCCAGTCTGTGCAGACAATACTGAGCTAGTTGGATCCAGGGTCTGACTCACCATGAAGCAGCTTCCTATATTCTTAGACCATGCACTTTATTGAGTACTAGTTCTTAATGGTTTATGGGGCACTTATGACCACAAGTATTCATTGTGCATTCATCCTGCTCTGCTTGTGGGGAGTTTACACATCTTTCTGTTAGGAATTAATTTAGCTCAAGCTTTTATATCATAGAATTGTAAAGTTGGGAGGGACCCCGGGGGTCCTCTAGTTTAACCCCCTGCAATGCAGGAATCTCAGCTAAAGCATCCATGACAGATGGCCATCCAACCTCTGCTTAATAAAATCTCCAAAGAAGGAGAATCCACAACCTCACAAAGGAGACTGTTCTTTGTATTTCCCCATCACTTTCCAAGCTGCAAAAAAGTCTCTGTGTTTTGGGTTTTTTTTAAGTGAGTGTGTTGTGCTCGGGAGCCATTCATCCATTTCAAATACACAAACAAAGTTAATAAGAGCCTCTGCTGTGTCTGACCATTGGCCCATCTAGTCCAGCATCTAATTTTCACAGTGGCCAACCAGAAGTTCCAGAATGTCCTTGAATCCCACAAACACAGTAAAGAGGCACCCCCCAGCCCCAGCTCCCGCTTCACATCTGCCTTCACCCTGACTCTTGCCTTTTTCATGTCAGTCGACGTCTTTTCCATCCGAAGTGAAAGACCTGACCAAGAGGATCCGGACAGTGCTGATGGCCACAGCTCAGATGAAGGAGCATGAGAAGGACCCCGAGATGCTGATTGACCTGCAATACAGTTTGGCCAAGTCCTACGCCAGCACACCCGAGCTGAGGAAGACCTGGCTGGACAGCATGGCCAAGATCCACTTCAAGAATGGAGATTTCTCCGAGGTAATTCATTGCTTTGGCTGGCCCTGGGCTGCCTGGATGAGGCATGTGCAGCTGGGGGTTATTCATGGCACTAAACCCTGCCCTTGTTTTGCAGGCAGCCATGTGTTACATTCACATTGCGGCTTTGGTGGCAGAGTTCCTTCATCGAAAAAGTAAGTGTTTTTGAAGAAGTTTCAAGTGTGCAGAACTTTGGGAGGTTTGTTTCGTGCTGCAGGGCAATTGTAGTTGCATTGTGGAGTGTGGGCTCATTTCCGCAGTTCTTGCATCGTCTTGAAGCTGGCACTCCATCCCGTGTTTTCTTTGTTTCATAATGGATTGCTTTTGGATTCCACTGGCTTCAAGCCAGAGTCATTCCCACTATGGAGGAAGTTAGAGCCCAGGAGGATCTGGAGGGAGCAAACTGGCAGCAGAGGCTGAGCTGAACCCTGGGTGGGTGACACTGTAGGTACATAGTCTAATAGACTGGGTAGCCATCCATCAGGGATTGTTTGATTCCTGCATGGCAGGGGGTTGGACAAGGTGTGTCCCTTCCAACTCTACAATTATATTCTTCTATCCTCCACCCTTAACCTTATAGGGCTGCAGCACCAGCCCCTCGGCGGTAGAAATTCAGCAATTTAGCAACTGCAGAGTGGAACAGGCTGCATTCTCCTCCTTCCGGTCTACGCTCCAGCCTTGGCCCAGTTTCCAGAGGGTCAAGGAGGAGGATGGCAGCCAGAAGGGTGTGCCTTCAGGTCCATTCTTACCCCATCTCAAAGAGAATAGTGTAGAACATGGGTAGGCAAACTAAGGTCCGTGGGCCGGATCAGGCCCAATTGCCTTCTGGATCTACTCGGGCGGCCGCCATTTTAAGCAGCCCCTCTCCAGAGCCCTTTCATGCGCCACTCATTGTCCCTCCGCCGCTGCTGCTGCCAGCCCCTGCCACTCACAAGACACAGGTAAACAGCCACTGGGGCTCATGGTGCTCTTGCATCATTCCCCCCCCCCAAAAAAAATATAGTCTGCGTCTGCCTCCAAGGTTTGAGAGACAGTGGACCGACCCCCTGCTGAAAAAGTTTGCTGACCCCTGGTGTAGAATAAGGTCAACTGCAGTACTTGGGGAAGGCTTGCAGCATATGTGATGAATAAAAATGATTTTAATCAGTTAAACTAGTGTAGATATAAACCTATAGGAAAGCCATAAGAGAAATGCTTAAAATATACTTTATTTATTTATACCCTGCCCATCTGGCTGGGTTTCCCCAGCCACTCTGAGTGGCTTCCAACAAAGATTTAAAATACATTAAAATATCAGTCATTAAAAACTTCCCTAAAGGGGGCTGCCTTCAGATGACTTCTAAATGTCATATAGTTGTTTATTTCTTTGACATCTGACAGGAGGGCGTTCCACAGGGCAGGCGCCACCACCGAGAAGGCCCTCTGCCTGGTTCCCTGTAGCTTTGCTTCTCGCAGTGAGGGAACCGCCAGAAGGCCCTCAGCACTGGACCTCAGTGTCCGGGCTGAACTTTGGGGGTGGAGACACTCCTTCAGGTATACTGGGCTGAGGCCATTTAGGGCTTTCAAGGTCAGCACCAACACTTTGAATTGTGCTCGGAAACGTACTGGGAGCCATTGTAGGTCTTTCAATACCGGTGTTATATGGTCTCGGCAGCCGCTCCCAGTCACCAGTCTGGCTGCTGCATTCTTGATTAGTTGTAGTATCCGGGTCACCTTCAAAGGTAGCCCCACATAGAGCACATTGCAGCGGGAGATAACTAGAGCATGCTGCACTCTGGTGAGACAGTCTGCGGGCAGGTAGGGTTTCAGCCTGCATACCAGATGGAGCTGGTAGACAGCTGCCCTGGTGTATGGGCCTATGGCCGTAAATAAAATTCTATTCTATTCTAGCTGCCCTGGACACAAAGTTGACCTGCACCTCCATGGGCAGCTGAGAGTCCAAAATGACTCCCAGGCTGCACACCTGGTCCTTCAAGGGCACAATTACCCCAATTATCCCCTACACCTCTCTGCCCCCTGTCCCATTATTATTATTATTACTATTATTTATACCCCACCCATCTGGCTGGGTTTCCCCAGCCACTCTGGGCAGCTTCCAAAAGAATGTTAAAATACAATAATCTATTAAACATTAAAAGCTTCCCCAAATAGGGCTGCTTTCAGATGTCTCCTAAAAGCCATTTAGGGCTTTCAAGGTCAGCACCAACACTTTGAATTGTGCTCGGAAACGTACTGGGAGCCAATGTAGGTCTTTCAAGACCGGTGTTATGTGATCTCAGCGGCCGCTCCCAGTCACCAGTCTAGCTGCCGCATTCTGGATTAGTTGTAGTTTTCGGGTCACCTTCAAAGGTAGCCCCACATAGAGCACATTGCAGTAGTCCAAGCGGGAGATAACTAGAGCATGTACCATTCTGGCGAGACAGTCTGCGGGCAGGTGGAGCTGGTAGACAGCTGCCCTGGACACAGAATTAACCTGCGCCTCTATGGACAGTTGTGAGTCCAGAATGACTCCCAGGCTGCACACCTGGTCCTTCAGGGGCACAGTTACCCTATTCAGGACCAGGGAGTCCTCCACTCCTGCCCGCCTCCTGTCCCCCCAAAACAGTACTTCTGTCTTGTCAGGATTCAACCTCAATCTGTTATCTCCCATCCATCCTCCAACCGCCTCCAGGCACTCACACAGGACCTTCACCACCTTCACTGGTTCTGATTTGAAAGAGAGGTAGAGCTGGGTATCATCCGCATACTGATGAACACCCAGCCCAAACCCCCTGATGATCTCTCCCAGCGGCTTCATATAGATATTAAAAAGCATGGGGGAGAGGACGGAACCCTGAGGCACCCCACAAGTTAGAGCCCAGGGGTCTGAACACTCATCCCCCACCACCACTTTCTGGACACGGCCCAGGAGGAAGGAGCAGAACCACTGTATAACAGTGCCCCCAGCTCCCAACCCCTCTAGCCGGTCCAGAAGGATGTTATGGTCGATGGTGTCAAAGGCCGCTGAGAGATCCAGCAGAACTAGGAAACAGCTTTCACCTTTGTCCCTAGCCCGCTGGAGATCACCAGCCAGCACGACCAAGGCAGTTTCCTTGGAAGGGATTCCGACTGGAAGGGATCCAAATGGTCCGCATCCTCCAGGCATGCTTGGAGTTGTTCAGCAACACAGTGGGTGGTACTGAGTTAGGTTTTCCTCAGAGTAGACCCACTGAAATTAATGAAGTTAGGTTCATTAATTTCAATTGGTCTACGCTGAAGGAAAGTGAGTTGAATAAGACCCTGTATTTTTTGGAAAATGTACATGATATTTCTGTCATCACCTGATGCCTTCACTTTGTGAACACAGTTTTCTGTCCTCACACACACATGTATTGGAAAAATGCATAAGTATGTGCCATTTATTTATTCTTAAAAAGAGAAGTGGGACCCTTGCCAACCTTGTTGTGGATTTGGACTAGAATAAGGAACGAACAAATGTGGTTTGCGGTTCATTGCTGCACTGGATTAAAATTGACTTTACAGGGACCACTCTGCCTCGCAATGTCAGAAATTAAATTCATGACTGTAGTACTTCATAGAAGGCAAACAATGGTTTCTGCCAAACTGAACCTAACTCTTTAGTCCAGGGTGTGAGGAGGGAGAAAGGGGCTCATACAGGCACACTAATAATAATAATATAAATAAATAAATAAATAAATAAATAAATAAATAAATAAATAAAAACTTCTATTTATATCCCGCCCTCCCCGGCCGAAGTCAGGCTCAGGGCGGCTAACATCAAATATATTACATTAGTATAAAATCAAACAATAATTAAATTACATCCTAAAAACAGGTCAAAATCAAATTAAAGTCTGATTAGATGGCTTTCTGCAGGGTTAGGGCTGGGAACAGTAAGTGCTCATCGGCCCAACTGTTTACGCTGGTCTTATATGGGCCTGTGAGAATGCTGGGAGGCCTCTTTCATATTAGTTCTTATAAAAAAAGAAAAGGGGAGTCAGGCTGAGCCCTGACCAAAGGCCTGGCAAAACAACTCAGTCCTGCAGGGCCCTGATCCCTTGTGGCAGAGTGTTCCACCAGGCTGGGGCCAAGGCCGAATGGCCCTGGCCCTGGTCGAGGCCACCCTAATCTCTCTGAGCCCTGGGATCTCCAAGGTGTTATTATTTGTTGACCGTAAGGTCCTCCGTGGGGCGTACCAGGAGAGGCAGCCCCGTAGGTATGAGGGTCCTACGCTGTATAGGGACCGGGAGCCAGTGCAGCTGGTATAGCCCTGGATGAATGTGATCCTATGGCAAAGACCCCGTAAGGAGTCTCACTGTGGTATTCTGCACCCGCTGGAGTTTCTGGGTCAGTTTCAAGGGCATCCCCATGTGGAGTGAGTTACAATAATCAAGCCTGGAGGTGACCGTCGCATGGATCACAGTGGTGAGATCAGGGCAGGAGAGATAAGGGAGCAACTACTTAGCACAGTGGAGATGCCTTTGCTGTAGCTGCAACCTGCACCTCCATAGAAGGGAGGCATCAAGGATCACACCCAAACTCTTGACAGAAGACGCTGGCACTAATTGTGCCCCCGCAAGAGATGGGAGTTGGCCCCCAAACCCCATATCGTCCCAACCCAGCTAGAGGACCTCTGTCTTTGAAGGATTTAGCTTCCATTGCCTCGCATGCAACCACCCATCCACAGCTTCCAAACATCTGACCAGTGAAAATTTAAGTAATGAAACAGAAAACTTTGAATTTGCCAATAAACTGGGTAAATTTTTTGCATGGCAGTTCAAAAGAGAAAGAAAGAATAGGATAATAACTAATATTGTTGATGAGGTTAAGTATCTGACTAGCCCTTTAAAAGAGATAAGGAAAACATTTGAAATTTTTTATACTTGTTTATATTATTGTGAGAAGGAGGATATTAAGAAAATGGACTCTTATTTGAGTGATTGTAATATACCCTGAGTGTCTATAGAAAACCAGCAATTCTTTAATGCACCAATATCAATTTTGGAACTGCAGATGGCAATACAATAATGGGCAAAGTACCAGGACCAGATGGACTTACCGCAATTTTAAAAAGTTTCAGGATGTGCTTATAGAACCACTTAAGGACACTATGAATAGAATTTTGGCGACTGGGTTTTGTCCCAAAGTTCACTGTTACAAAATAAGAACTGTTACAAAATAAGGATAAACACCTGTCTAAAACGTATAATTTTTTATTAGAATGGGAAACAAAATACGAGCTAGTTGAAGTATTAATGACACACTGAGCAATAGATATAGGACACAATATAGACCTAAACCTCTGGGAGAATCTTTGGGAAAGTGATTTGAAATTTACCGCGTGTTATTTATTCTCTGAAAGAGAAGTATTTGAAAATGATTCATAGATGGTATTTAACTCCGAGAAGGTTGGCAAAGATGTATGAAGCAGAATCAGATATGTGTTGGAAATGTAAAGAAATGGGAGGAACTTTTTTCATATTTGGTGGGCAGGTAGAAAGGTTCATAAAGAGTTGGGGAAAAATGTTTAAATTTACCTTCCCACCAAAAAAAACCAGAGTCCTTTTTGTTGGGAATAACCCAGACAGAAATCCGCAGGTGCCAGAAAAGTTTATTTATGTATGTATGCAACAACAGCAGCCCATGTTCTGTTAGCAGGAACGGTGCTAGGGTTTCTTGCACCCTAGGCGAGACCACCTTCTGGCACCCCCTTCTGGCACTCCTAGCGGGAGCCGGGGATGGTGTAGGGGGCAAGCAGTGCCTCTCTGCTACAGGGCATATTTCTCTCTCTGCTGTGGGCATATTTATTAAAGTAAATAAATGAAATAATGACCAAATCATGCATGAGGCAGCTAGATTCCATGCCCTGCAATGCAAACACACAGACAGTCAATGCTAGTGAGGCCAGGGGCAGGTAAAATGTGAGACACATAATCTCCATGTGGTTTGTTCCCTTCCCACTGATCTCTCTCCTTCTGACTGTAGAACTATTTCCAGCCGGATGCTCATCTTTCAAGAAAATTACACCCAATATTGATGAAGAGGGGGCGATGAAAGAAGATGCAGGGATGATGGACGTTCATTACAGTGAAGTAAGGGAGGCTAATAATGTACACTGACAGCAGAGCATGTTTGCAGTTTTCAGCATGCAGGGTGGGAGCCTAGTGAGAGCTCCTCCTGCCCCACCCCCACCTCCAATGATAATTGTAAGATTGGAGGGAGGCTGTTATTGGGAGGGAAAGATTAAGGTTCACACACACCACACATTTACTGTGGTCTCAATGAAAATTGCCTGCTATTTTTTTAATAGTAAAAAACAACTGGATGTGCTCGGTGGTATTGCACTATTTGAATAACATCTGGTTGTGCTCTTAGGATTAACCGGTCCAAACAGTCATCTGATCTTGTTCTGCATTTTCTGCTGTGTTGATTTCTGTCCCTTCAGAAAAAAACACCATGATCCCAGCAACTCCCCCCTTGTTTAATCTTTTTTTTTAAAAAAAAATAAAATAAAATAAAATAAAATTCTGCCTTCAGGAGGTCCTGGTAGAGCTATTGGAGCAGTGTGTTGATGGCTTGTGGAAAGCAGAGCGTTATGAAACCATATCGGAGATTTCAAAGCTGATCATTCCAATCTATGAGAAACGACGCGAGTTTGAGGTACTGGCTCACAACACATTCCTATATGCACATCTGTTGAGAAGTAAGCTCCATTAAGTTCAGTGGAAATTTGCCTCAGGATAGCCTTCACCAATCATGTGCCCACCAGATGTTTGATGGGCTGCAGTTCCCATTCGCTCTGGCCATTGGCCACAGACGCTGTTGGCTGGGGTTGGAAGGAGTTGTCCCCTTGGAACATCTGGACAGCATCAGGAGGGAAGGCATGGAATCCAAATCAGCCTTTCATTATCCTCCATATAGGGAATGGCCACCAAAACTGTGACTTAAGGGTCATAACTAACTTCATGGGGACTGGGAAGCTTAACATGTGACAGCATCCCTGCTGCACCCTGGGACCTGTGCCATGTGGGGAGGAGAGTTCCTGGCCAAGCAGAGTGTACCCCATGCCCACGTTTAGACCCTGCTGAAGTCGCGAGGTGAAATACATATTTTATCCCAACTGCCTTTCATCAAATAGCCTAAAAATTCCCTTAGTGCCTCCTGACATCTCTCAAGGAAGTACAGAACCTGGCACTAGGCATGGCATGGTATGTTAAAGGAGACTCCAAGGTTTTAAATTAAGATTTAAAAGTTCATTAAAAAGATAAAAAGTGGTTCTTAGGAAAAAGGTTAAGATGCAAGAAACCATACAGGCACGCAAATACATCTTCTCCACATGAAGCAGAAATAAGGAAAGAGTTAAATTCCATCCACTCTGCTTGAAAATAAAAAGGTCCCTCACAGTAGTGTTCTGTCCAAGGAATTAGGGTTTTGGTTCTCCTTTCTTCATTCTTTTCCTCCATATCATACTGAGATTCACCTTAATATGAATCTCAAATTAAGTTCCTGACTAATTATAGCCCAGAGATCTCTTAGAATCTAAAGACTTAGATCTTTATTGCAATACACATGCATTTCAAGGGCTTTGGAGAAAACAGTTCTCCATCCTTGATAGAAAGAGTTTACAAACTGTTCTAATTAAAATGTATTGCCCATCAACTTTATTTTCTAGAAGGGCAAAGGTGTGAGTCAGCAAACAACTCAACCCCATAATCCACCATATATATATATCCAATTAAACAAATTAAACAAATCATAAACATACAAATACGCACAAATCCTCGCTCTGCCAAGCTACGACTTCCCTCCATCACGTCAGCAGGTTTTCTAGTCCAATCTAATCACGCAGTTTCTTTAATCCTTATTTAATGGTTTTGAAGATAAAAAATCTAGATTCCAAACTGAATTGCTGGAAGGTAGAAGCAAATTGTTAACCAAAATGTACAATTTTTTGTTAGATTGGTTTACTAAAGATAAACAAACGAAGGAAGTTATGATAAAATGGGCAGTGGATTTTGGGTATAATATTGATTATGATGCGTGGTTGAGATTATGGAATGAAAATATGAAATTTACGGCATGTGTCACCTTGAAAGAGAATGTACAAAAAATGGTGTATGGATGGTATTTAACACCGGTTAAGTTGGCAAAAATGTATAGGATGAGTGATAAATTATGTTGGAAATGCAGAAAGAAGGATGCAGAAAGAAGGATTTTATCATATGTGGTGGACATGTGAGAAAACAAAATCATTTTGGGAACTGATTTATAATGAGTTGAAAAAGATGTTTAAGTATACCTTCCCCAAAAAGCCGGAAGCTTTCTTGCTAGGCTTGATGGGTGAAGAAAATGCCAAAAAAGACCAAAGATTGTTCTTGTATGCAACAACCGCAGCGAGGACACTTTTAGCCCTAAAGTGGAAATTACAGGAAGTACCAACGATTGAGGAGTGGCAGACGAAGATGATGGAATATGTTGAAATATATATATACCGTATATATATATTTAATGGTAAAAGTAAAAGGTAAAGGACCCCTGGACGGTTAAGTCCAGTCAAAGGTGACCATGGGGTGCAGCCTGCATTTGTCCACAGATAGCTTTCTGGGTCATATGGCCAGCATGACTAAACTGCTTCTGGCGCAACCAAACACCATAATGGAAACAGAGCGCACAGAAATGCTGTTAGCTTTCCCACCGCAGTGGTACCTATTTATCTACTCACGCTGGTTGGCTTTCAAACTGCTAGGTTGGCAGGAGCTGGGACAGAGCAACAGGAGCTCACCCCAATATGCAGATTCACACTGCCAAACTTCTGATTGACAAGCCCAAATGGCTCAGTGGTTTAGACTACAGCGCCACCCACGCCCTTATTTTTTTATGGACAGCTCATTAACATAATCTCAATCAGGGACAGCCACACAGTTTGTTAGGAGCAACATCAACAGCAGCAAAATAAAAAATCACAATGAACTGAGCAAGCTTTCAGGTCTTCAAGACCTGATCTTCAGGCTCAGTAATAACAACACTTAACATTTGTGTTGTGCTTCCAACTGCAAAAAGCACATCTCGTAATCCTCACAACAACCCTGTAAGTCAGGCTTCCTCAAACACAGCCCTCCAGATGTTTTGAGACTATAATTCCCACCATCCCTGACCACTGGTGCTGCTAGCTAGGGATCATGGGAGTTGTAGGCCAAAAGCATCTGGAGGGCTGAGTTTGAGGAAGCCTGCTGTAAGTGGTACTATCCCCCCTATTGCAAAGCAAGGGTGAGGGAGATTGAGGGTAAGAACAGTGGCGTAGCGAGGTGGGGGCGATGGGGGTGGGGCGCCCCAGGTTCCAGGGGAGGGGGGTGACACTCGGCACACGCCAAGCCGAGCCAGCGAGCCCCAAACAAGCCATGGACCGAGGCAGCCTTGCCTGTAGCCTGCTCAGTGGCCTGCGAGCAAGGCTGCTCCGCCCTGGGGCCCGCCCACCAGCGCCACTCTGGAGCGGTACGGCACGCATGCAGTATGTATCGGATGCACACGCATGTGCTGCACGCTGTGCATGCGTGAAGCACCATTCCATAGCGGCGCCGGCAGGTGGGCCACGGGGCGGAGTGGCCTCGCTCCACAGCTTGCTCGCAGGCCGCCAAGCAGGTTTGCGAGCAGGCTGCGGGGCAAGGCTGCCTCACTCCACGGCTTGCTTGGGGCCTGCCCACCAGCACTGCTATGGAGCGGTGCAGCACGCGTGCACCGTGTGTCATACGCAGCTATGCTGCACATGCGTGCCACAGAGTGGTGCGTGCTGCCGGCGGGCCCCCGGATTGCCGCCCCAGGCGACCAAGCGGCTTCCTCCACCTCTGAGTAAGAAAGGGCAGCATGCCCAAGGCTACCTGATGAGTTTGTGGCAAATGTGAAATCTGAACTAAGGAGGGGGGAACAAAGAAGTTCAAAATTTTGGCAGGTTGTGCCCAGCTTTTAGGCTTGCCTTTACAATGAAGAGTGCAGAAGAGGAGCCCTTCTGGATCAGACCAGTGGCATATCTAGTCCAGCATCCTGTTCTCACAGTGGCCAACCAGATCCCCATGGGAAACCAGCAAGCAGGACCCAAGTGCGAGAGCATCTGATACTCAGAGGCACAAAGGCCTCTGACAGTGAAGGGAAAGCTTAGCCACCGTGGCTAGGAGCTGTTGATAGCCTATTCCTCCATGAATCTGTCTGGCCCTCTTTTATAGCCATCCCAATGGGTGGCCATCCCTGCCTCCTGTGGTAGCTGTGTGAAGGCTTTCCTTTGTTTTGAATTCTTCAGCTTGAATGGAGGTCCACGAATTCTAGGCTTTCAGGCTGAGCCAGTCTTGGCTAGGTGCTGCAGCTCTCCAGGTACACTCCTAAGATTCTGTGATAAAGAAGGATTGACAGCTCTCTCTGTTTTTGAAAGCATAAGGCTTGGCTCTTACCCAGATCTGTTCCTCGCCATAAATGAAGCATGCACATTCCTGATTAGACAAGAGAGCATGTTAAGACTGCAACAGATGGCAGGCATGTTTTTCACTACACCCCTCCATCAACAATATATTTCCCTCCCCACACTCTCTTTTTTATTTTGCCCTCTAGAACTCAAAAAGTTAACTCACTGCTTTGTAATATTCAGCTGCTTGCTACTTTAATTTGGGTGTTATTTTCTTAATGAACCTCTCTGTGTTTTTAATATCAATTAAGAGACAAAAATGAGAAACTATAGCAACAACACAAAGAGAATGAAAGATGGTTCTTTTCTTTAAAAAAATAAAAATAGGGTAAATGATTTTCTTGATATGTATTTTAGGTTAACAACAACAACAACAACAAATGAGACACATATAACATAACTCGACTATAAATTTAATTCCAGTGCTGCTTGGGGATGCGCAAAAAAGGAAAGTCCCAAACAATCATGGAGAAGATGTAGAATCAGCAATATGAAAGGCCCACAGAGATAATTTATTAAATTTAATTTATAGGTCAAAATGTTTAGGTATAATACCTGTCCATATAGGGCAATGAAAATCTGGGGGAAGGGCTGTTCCCTGTTGTCACAAAACAAATTCAGCAAACAAATCCAGACATTCTAAAAACAATTAAAAACATTTCAAACCAATTAAAGCTTAAAAGATCCTAAAAGTTGTTGAAGTTAAAAACATTTTTCCATCCGATGATCTTAGGGTTGCCGTGTATGTTATTCTTCACCCTCCACATATCTATGTATTCAAAATCCTCCTGAAAGTTACTAATGATGGTGACCTCACTAGGGAGGGCATTCCACAACTGTGGAAGCACCACAGAAAAGGCCCTGTCATGGATCAGTGCCAACCGGGCAGTCCCCAGTGTCCAAGATGATAAAATAAAATCAGTGCTGGAGACCAAACGCTTCAGCATTTGGGTTGAGGGTGTTCTGGGGTAAACAGCCGAGCAGTTGCTTCAGGGCTTTGTGTGGTGTGTGTGTGTGCACACTGATTCATTCTTCCCCAATTGTGAAACAACTGGGAGAAAGGTATAATCCTGAGCTCTGCTCATGATGCAGAAACAGCTCCATCTCTGAGCCAGTGGTGCACAGCCATCCTCAACTCCAGTGAAAGTATCACAAGTAAATCTTTGATGGCAAAGCACAGCTCCTTGTGTTGGTGCTCAGCCCCACATCAAAGTCTGCAGGTGGTGATAAGCAGGCTTTGAGCTTCAGCAGGGCTTGAACCATTTGACCAATCCTGTTTTTGCTTTGTCTCCAGAAACTTACACAAGTGTACAGAACACTTCACGGCGCTTACACTAAAATCCTGGAAGTGATGCAGACTAAAAAAAGGCTGCTGGGCACTTATTTCCGAGTTGCTTTTTATGGACAGGTAAGTGTCTCAATCGTTTGGGGAGTCGCTCAGTGGTGGAGCATCTGCTTTGGTTGCAGAAGGTCCCAGGTCCAATCCCCAACCACATCTCCACAGATGGCTTGTTGCTGGAGAGCTGATGCCGGTCAATGCAGAGATGGACCCTTGGTCTGACTAGTATAAAGCAGCTGCCTCCTATGTTCCCCAGACTGACAGCTGACGTGATCAGCACCAAAAGCCTTGATCTTGAGTGGCCTTTGCAAACTAGTCTTTTTTCCCTCTGTGTTAGAAATCGCAAAAATTGTTTTTGGAAATTACCTTGCTGTCCACAGGCACAGGTGAGTGGTGTAGCTATGCTTGGCAAAGGAAATTAAAACCTGCATTCAGAATGAAAAATTTACATCTAGTCAAGCTGCTTTCTATAACCTTTATAAATTATGCAGATTGGGGAAATTTGCACCACTTTTGCACTCTTTTGCTTGCTGCTTTGCATAATTTATTCTGGTTTTGTCTAGTGGTAAGATGGGAAAGGGAGCTAAATCCTCTCTATTTTCCCACTCACTCTTACTAAACTACTCCTTTAATATCTGTTATTCCAGCAGGCATTGGCCGCACACTTTCAAGCATATCTTTACAGCCACGAGGACTAGGAATTTATTTTATGAAAGGGTAATCTAGGAAAGCTAAATTCTGCACCCAGTACAGTGGTGCCTCACTAGACGAAAATAATTCGTTCTGCGAGTGTCTTCGTCTAGCGATTTTTTCGTCTAGTGAAGCACCAATGCAAAATAGCGGTTTTCGTGACGAAAAAAAATTCTTTTTGTCTTGCAAGGCAGCCCCATTAACAATTTCGTCTTGCGGGGCAGCCTTCCGCTAGCGAATGCCTTTCGTCTAGCGAGTTTTTCGTCTAGCGAGGCATTCGTCTAGCGGGGCACCACTGTACTATATTCATCACTTGCTATGCACTCCCATGGAATACAATTCTGAGCATAGGGTAGATGTTTGATTTGTAGTCACTGCAACCATTTTTAAATTCCTTCCAATCATGTTGTTTGTTGTGCATTTCCGATCAACAAAGGCTTTCTTTGAAGAAGAGGATGGCAAAGAATACATCTACAAAGAGCCTAAGCTAACAGGTCTATCAGAGATCTCCTTCCGACTGCTGAAACTTTATGGGGACAAATTTGGAGCAGAGAATGTCAAAATCATCCAGGACTCAAATAAGGTGACACAGAAATGCATGCAGTCCTCCCCTCTCTTGGCAGCACCCACCCTCAGCCAATGTAAAGGTAAAGGTCCCCCTGACCGTTAGGTCCAGTCGCAGACGACCCTGGGGTTGTGGCGCTCATCTCGCTTTACTGGCCGAGGGAGCCGGCGTACGCTTCCAGGCCATGTGGCCAGCATGACTAAGCCACTTCTGGCAAACCAGAGCAGCGCATGGAAACGCCGTTTACCTTCCCGCTGGAGCGGTACCTATTTATCTACTTGCACTTGACATGCTTTCGAACTGCTAGGTGGGCAGGAGCTGGGACCAAACAACGGGAGCTCACCCCATCGCGGGGATTCGAACTGCCGACCTTCTGATCAGCAAATCCTAGGCTCAGTGGTTTAGACCACAGTGCCAACCACCGCCAATGTAGGAGCAGGCATTGCTGAAAGGAATGGAGATGTTGTTCTGAGATTTGCCTCTCACTTGTGATCAAGGGAGATCACAAACCCTGACCCATTTTTGTCAGGGAAAGGGTCAGCCCATGGAAAACTAATCGGAGAACCAAGAACAAACTTAGTTGGTCTCTAAGGTGCTACTGGATTTTTTTTTATTTTGCAGAGAACTTGAGGTAGGCAGCTCTTGCCTTGCTGGCTGTAAGCTGCTGCTTTGGAAGCATTTACCGTATATACAGTTCTTGGCCGATTGTAAGGCTGAGCTAGGAAAAGACAATTTTAGCCAGGGATGTCATCCAATAGCGATGCAAGAATAAACCTTCTAAGATTGGGTACATTCATATGACAATTTATTCTGTTTGCACATTTCCCCAACAGTTGACTTCTGTCAACATTATAATTTAGATTTCACGTGACATAAAAGCCACTTCCAGAAATATAGTGGAAGGCAGCATTCACATGAGAGTTTATTCCCTTTCCATGACATTTCCCAGATGGTTAAGTTAAGCCAGGGGTCAGCAGACTTTATCAGCAGGGGGCCGGTCCACTGTCCCTCAGACCTTGTGGGGGGCCAGACTATATTTTGAAAAAAAATATGAATGAATTCCTATGGCCCACAAATAACCCAGAGATGCATTTTAAATAAAAGGACACATTCTACTCATGTAAAAACACGCTGATTCCCGGACCGTCTGCAGGCCGCATTTAGAAGGCGATTGGGCCGCATCCGGCCCCCGGGCCTTAGTTTGGGGACCCCTGAGTTAAGCTTTCACATGACGTAAGTCACTTTTAGAAAAAGTGGGATATAGTGCAAATTTAGTGCTCATTTTCTGCCACTGGAAGAAAAACAGTAGGAGAGCAGCAGGTCATGTGGTTCTTAGATTCTTGGTCAATGATCCCTGACTGTGGTGCAGAGCTGGGTTGGGCCGCTTTCCTTACTAGTTTCCTCATTTTCTTCAGGTGAATGCCAAAGACCTGGACTCCAAGTATGCACACATTCAAGTGACTTATCTGAAGCCCTATTTTGATGAGAAAGAGCTCTCAGAGAGGAAGACAGATTTTGAAAGGAACCACAACATCAACCGATTTGTGTTCGAGACACCGTATACTTTGTCTGGGAAAAAACATGGGAGTGTGGAAGAGCAGTGCAAGAGACGGACAATCCTTACCAGTGAGATTAGACTTCTAAGATGCTGGGAAAGGGTACAGGCAGCAGGGAGAGGGGGCCATGCTATGCATGTCAACAAAACTCTGTTTTGATGATGTTTTATGCAGTCGGCTGCTTTCAATTCCTCATGAGAAGGAAAGTGGGATCAAAAGATAACACCCACCTGAGTTTGCTTTTTTTTCTCCTCCCTCTCAATCCATTTTCCTTTCATGCCATGTGTTTATAGATCATAAGCATGAGGGCAGGGACTGCCTTATCAGTGCATTTGTGAGTTGCTCTGGGAGCCTGGGTTTGTGTGTGTGTGTGTGTGTGTGTGTGTGTGTGTGTGTTTGCACAAGAGCAGGAAAAAAATGTTTTAGATAGATAAAAGAGGATTTGAAAAGAATCTAAATAAATTAGAACCTTGTGGGGCCATTCATGCAAGGAGTGTTTATCTAAAGTTAATGTCACAAGTTTGGGTATGTGGCTCTACCCACACAGGGCTCCTTGTGCACGTGCCACCATTTTTGTTTACTCTCCTCTTCTAGCATCCAACTCCTTCCCCTATGTCAAAAAGAGGATTCCTGTCAGTCACGAGCTCCAGGTCAATCTGAAGCCGATCGATGTGGCAACTGATGAAATCAAGGCAAAGACGGCCGAGCTGCAACAACTGTGTACTTCAGCAGATGCTGACATGATCCAACTTCAGCTGAAGCTTCAAGGCTCCGTTTCAGTGCAGGTTGGTGGCTGGGCACACTATAAATCACCACCACTATCATCATCAATTTATTCATCGCCTTCAAACAACCATCATGTCAGGGGTTGCTTTGCCACATGACTGTTGTCATTCTGAGTTGCTTTGGGGGGGGGAGGACTGATAAATTTAATAATAAAATAGTTAAACACACACACAAAAGAAACCCCAGAAAATTCATTTAAAATGAGACTGGAACCCTCATGCCCTTGATAAGAAACAGTGCTGGCTGGAGGCCTGTTTGCTTTTCCAGAAACCATCAACTGACATCAGTTCCTAGCAACCTCAAGATCATTGGATGGAAGGTTTTTTAATTGCAATTGTTTTTAGAATGTTTTTAACTGTGATGGCGTTTACGTGTTTGTAAATTGCAATTGTTTTAAGAATGTCTTGATCTGTTTCAGAATTGTCAGGGAACTTCCACCTGGCCCAATGAGGGGAATGGAGGGTCCGTTAGCATACAGAGAGCCCCGACGCCAATTGAGCAGCAGCACCTCTTCCAGCAGGGAAAGCCACCACACCTCCAGTGTGGAGGACAAGGAAGGAACCAGCCTGGCGGGGAGAGGGCTTAGGGATGCCACTGAGAGCCCCAGCGCCTCTTCTAGCCAAGAGCCACAAACAGGGAGCCTGACGGGGAGAGGGCTTGGGGATGTTGCTGAGACCCTGCGCTCACCACGCCCGGCTGGTCAGGAGGGAGGCACGCCATTTCCGTTGCCCCAGTTGTGCAGAGGAGTGAAACGCAAGGAGGGTAGGAGGAGACTTGGGGTGCCAAAGTTATTGTGCTGGGGGAGAAGCCATAAGGGGCCACTCCTGGATTCCGCTAGTGACTGAGACAGACATGCATTTTGTAGCTCTGCACTGTAAATCGTTTGCACAATAAAACTGCAAAAGACTATTTGGGCTCCTGCTCCGTTACTCGTGAGGCACCATCACGCGAACCTTACAAGAATGCTTTTGCTTTTCCGTTGGTTTCAGCTTAGATATCTGTTTGCTGCCCTGGGCCTTCTGTGCCAGTTGTAGGACCGGAGAAAGTTAATACTGTTGGAGGCAATCTTTTGGGTTTTTGGGTGCTAGGCTGCTTAGGGCTTTGTACTAACGTGGTGGATTGAGCCCAGTAGCTCACTGGCAGCCAGTGCAGTGATCTCAAGATTCATAACATGTGGTCCTCTCTCCAACCTAGCTGCCACATTCTTCACTAGCTGCAGCCTCTGAACTGTCTTTAGTAGAAGTGCACTATGTTCCTACAACAAACAGGCCTTTCCTGCTGTGACACGCTAAGTTTAGATGCCAAAGAGGCACACCTGGCACTGACAGCTTGTTGCTGCCAGACAAAGAGCACATCGTCTGCCCAGGTGTTTTTTCTGCTATCTCATTATAATCATTTATCATTAGCCGCAGCAGCAGCAGCATTTATTCATACCCTGCCTTTTTCCCTGACAGGGACTCAAGGCAGCTTACAGATAAAATAAGTCAAAACAAAATAAAATTAAAAATTCCTTCCAGTAGCACCTTAGAGACCAACTAAGTTTGTTCTTGGTATGAGCTTTCGTGTACATGCACACTTCTTCAGATACACTGAAACAGAAGTCACCAGACCCTTAAATATAGTGAGAGAGTGGGGAGGGGTATGACTCAGAAGGGTGGTGGGAATGGGTGATCAGCTGATAGGTGTGGAAAACCTGTTGACGACTGCAATTAGTCTTGCAATTAGGCTGCAATTAGTCTTGCAGGGAAAGGCAAGGGGTGAGATGGCTAAAGATAGCTTTGTCATGTATAATGAGATAAGAATCCAATGTCTTTGTTCAGACCATGTTTCTCAATGGTTTTAAGTTTGGTGATTAGTTGCAATTCAGCCACTTCTCTTTCCAGTCTATTTCTGAAATTTCTTTGTATTAAGACAGCTACTTTGAGATCTTTTATAGAATGTCCTGGGAGATTGAAGTGTTCTCCTACTGGTTTCTCTGTCTTGTGATTCCTGATATCAGATTTATGTCCATTTATCCTTTGGTATAGGGTTTGGCCTGTTTGTCCAATATAGAGAGCTGAAGGGCACTGTTGGCATTTGATGGCATACACAATGTTGGAAGATGAGCAATTAAATAGTCCTGAGATGGTATGTTTGATGTTGTTGGGGCCAGTAATGGTGTTGTCCGGGTTTATGTGGCAGCAAAGTTGGCATCTGGGTTTATTGCAGGCTCTGGTACCAGTGTCCATGTTGAGTCCTGTTGTTGTATTATTGTGGGTGAGCCACCCAATCTCAAACAGCCATCTCACCACTTGCCTTTCCCTGCAAGACTAATTGCAGCCGTTGCCAACAGGTTTTCCACACCTATCAGCCAATCACCCATTCCCACCACCCTTCTGAGTAATACCCCTCCCCACTCCCTCACTATATTTAAGGGTCTGGTGACTTCTGTTTCAGTGTATCTGAAGAAGTGTGCATGCACACGAAAGCTCATACCAAGAACAAACTTAGTTGGTCTCTAAGGTGCTACTGGAAAGAATTTTTTATTTTATTTTGTTTTGACTATGGCAGACCAACAAGACTACCCACCCTGTAACTGTAGATAAAATAAGAAGAGCTAAAAACATATTGGGGAGGGGAATCATTAAAAACAATTAAACATTAATAGAATTAAAACTATATAAAAAGATCTATTAAAAGATCTATATATAAAAATAAAAGAGCTATTAAAAACATACAGATAATTGCAATAAAAACAGCATGGCACCAACCCTTTCATTAAAACCAGACAGTTCCTAAAAGCCAGCGCAAGGACAACAAGGAGGGAGCCAGTCTAACTTCTCTAGGGAGGACTTTCCAAAGTCTGGGAGCAGCCACCAAGAAGCCCCTCTCCTGAGTCCTTACCAAATGGTCCCTTTTTACTTTTTTTAAATTACAGTCATCATGGTGCGAATTAAGCCTTATTCACACCTTCGTATGTCGCCCTGGACTCTTTTGACAGAGTGGCTAACAAACATTTTAAATAAATAAATGTTTCCCTGGGTTCTTCTTTCCCACTATTGCAATTTTCTTTCTATTAAGTAGTGGGAGGACATAGCAGACAACACAGATTTCCCCAAACAGCTCTTTATAAGTAAGCTGGAACTGCTCTACAAACACCTCAGCCGGCCTGCTTTTATAGGCAGCCAGCTGGCAACATTGTAACAACAACAGCCCAGGGTTTCCCCGCCTAAATTAACTGACGTGGACCTGAGTGAAAACTATATACACAAAACCCCTGGTGGCCAGGGTGAGAACTTCCGTACATAACACTTTCTAAACTGCATGAGACAACAACCAGTTTTCCTGGCAAATGTTGCTCGGTAAGGTGCTGTGTACCATAATGGCACCACATAAATAATGGTTTTCCTGGTAATAAACAAGGCACCCAGCCGCTTTGGCATGATCGGGGCTGTGAGCATTTATGCATTGTTTGTGTTTGGCTACCATTAGTGGCTTCGAAACATTGACTGTAAGTTAAGAGGCACAAAAGGAGTGAAGTTGTTATGTATGTTCTTTAGGAATGGTAAGGATGGACACTGCAATGGGAGTGACAGAAATACTGAGCAACAAGATTCCACTAGCGCAACAGTTGTGTAATATTAAAACTCAATCGTCCACTAGTTCAAGAGCCCTTGCACTAGCAGACAATGTTGGATTCCACCCAGCCTCAATAAAAATGGGCCTCTATCCAGTGTATAAAATTTATTTAGTCCAAGTGTCACTTATTATAATAAACAGCCTGGCGGAAAAGATAGGTTCTCAATTGATGCTATGTTGATTCCAACCAAAGCTTCAAGGGGAGGGCCCCTTCCTCCACTATGAGTCTATGACTCCAAGCCATACCTGAATGGTGGAGTTCCAAGGTTCAGCTGGCTAGACCTGACAATCTTGTGTTCCACATCTTTGTTGTTGGCATCCGTCTGTCTCAAGAGACAATAGAGGGCACCTCCAGGGGTGAAGTCAAACCACTGTATTAGCAACACCAAAGTGACCTCCCCAGGACACAAGCCTGTACAGTGCATATGAAGGTCCTAGTCTGCCCAGACAGCAAGACCCCTCCCTCTCGGCCTCACTGATATGGTCCTGGCTGCAGGAGTTGCCGGAAGGAGGTGTACAAGGCACCATCCACCCTCTTAGGGACTCCACTCTGGATTTGTGTAGGGTTCACTTCTTAGCTATTTATTCTCCTGAAGATATCCTGCAGAGCGATAGAGGTTTAGGATCAGAGTTTTCCTTCTCCTAAATGGGCTACCTTCCTAGGTGAACAAGCCCCATCTGCCCTTCACTTCCCTCTACAGCATGTGAAGAAACCATCCTCTTGGCTGTTGGACCTGCTATTGGTCTTGTCTGCTCAATCTGCAGGAGCCTGTCTTCGCATGCATGGGAAGTCTCTAATTCACCAGGGGTTTGAGACCCATCGGCTACCCTCACCTGGTTTAGCTAGCCAGTCAAAGCCATTTCCCAGGGTGTGGTCACTGTCTCATGCTGACAGTTTCTATGAGCCACAGGTGAGAGCTGAGTGCAGGGTGGGGACCAAAGGTGACAAACTTCCCAAGGAGTATGACATGTCCTCCACCATAGGTACTACTCCCTCCCTTAAAACCCCATACACCCACAAAAAAAATCTTTGTACCTTGTAGGTTTTGCATTTGTTATACAGCACTCACCTCTAATTTTCCTCTGTCAAACTGGTCTGGTTTTCATCACTTGATCTAAGAGAGGGACTGACAATAAGCAGGTGCCCATGCCTCAGAGCAAGAGGGTTAGGCTCTGTGATCTCCTTACTCCCATCCAGACTTGAGTCTCTGAAGTCTGGAATTCTTGTATTTCTTGTCTTCCTCTGTTGGGGGTGCCTTCACACAAGTGCATGTTCCCAAATTACTTTTTGATGATGCCAGTTCATGCATTCAGCTGCTAGCTGGGATGCATTGTTTTCCATTCCACCCTGGATTTGTCATATGCAGCCCTTTTCCCATTCCGCTGCAATTCATTTCCCACCCAAAACAACAATATCCATCTTGCTGTCTGCCGCAGGGAAATTGTGTACTCCACCCCATTCATTTCAATGCAAAGGAGAGGCAAGGCAAAGAGCATCGGTAATATAATCAATTACATATCATTTCCGAGCTAAAAGCAACAACAGCAGTGAATACTAATCGTATTCACTGGATTAATTTCTTTCCCAGACATGTGACATATGAGCAAACATTAGCAATTTCTGCTGCCTTTTCTGTCTTCCAGCATCCCTAGGTGCCAGGCACCAAAGGCTGTCAGATACAGGCACAGCTATGGGTCAATGGAAAGGGCCCCCAGGAATCATCTAGTCCAACCCCCTGCAGTGCAAGAATCTCAACCAAAGCATCCATGACAGATGGCCACCCAACCTCTGCTTAAAAACCTCCAATGAAGGAAAGTCCACAACCAGTCTGTTCCACTGTCAAACAGCTCTTACTGTCAGAAAATTCTTTCTGGTGTTTAACTAGAATCTCCTTTCTTGTAACTTGAAGCCATTGGTTCAAGTCCCACTCTCTGGAGCAGGAGAAAAGCTTGCTCCATCTTGCATAGGACAGCCCTTGAGATAACTGAAGAGAAGATGGCTCTCATATCTCCCCTTAGTCTTCTCTTTTCCAGGCTAAATAGACCCAGCTCCCTCAATCGTTCTCCCTAAGTCTTGGTTTCCTGACCCTTGATCATCTTTGTCGCCCTCCTCTGCACACGTTCCAGCTTGTCAATATCCTTCTTAAATTGTGGTGCACAGAACTGGACATAATAGCATCCAGGGATGATGTTCCCTTGTGTGGGTGAATAACCTGTTGCAGATCTAGTAGCATGGATAGAACTTCCATGTTACCTTGCATTGCCTTAAGTGCAAATGCTTTTTTGGATGGAGTCAATTTCCACATTCAGTGTCCAGACACCAAGGATACAGGCATGAGTGATTGTACTTGTCATATGTGAACCAGAACAAGTGGCCATGAAGGTTTGGGAATCAATTTGTGAAGCAGTCCATGCTCTTAACATGCTTTTAATACATGCATGGGGTGGAGGGCATTTCTCTCATACCCTTCCACAATCATCACTGGAATTCTTGAGTATTCTGATTGAAAGAAGGAGGAGGATAGATAAAAGACAGTACTTGTTGTTTATACAACTTGTAATAATTTATGGAATGCAGTGTTGCAAGATGTGCTGATGATCTCTCTTAGATTACTTTAAAAGGGGGATTAGACAAATCAATGGAGGAAGGGGGGGGCTTTATTTATTAGTGGTGATGGCAAAAGGGAACCTCTGAATAACAGTGACAGGAGGAGGAAATGGCTGTTGCTGGGCACTGTGGGAGGAAGGAACACTGAACCCGAAGGACCTTTTGACCCAGAAGGGGTCCTGCTAGAATCTTCTCTGTTCTTTCTTTGAAATTTATCTGATTTTTGTCTGAAATCTGTAGGAATTTAATTCTGTGTTTTAACTTTTCTTAGGTCAATGCTGGCCCGCTAGCCTATGCACGGGCTTTCCTAGATGACAAACACTCCAGCAAATATCCCAGCAAGAAGGTGAACGAACTGAAAGAAATGTTCAGGTAGTTATGTTTTATTTTAATTTATTATGTTTATTTCTCATCTGCAATGGGACCCAAGGCAGTGTGTAGGAAGGATCTCAAGCAGACTCCCATCCAAGCATTGTCCAGACCCACATAGTTGGAGTGAGGTGACTGTCCCCTGTGCCTTCAAATGATACTTTGGGTGCCCACCTAACAGACTTTTCTGTGAAACTGCAGGGGACAGTGTCCTTCCCACTACGCTGCGGGGAAGCGGGCATAATCCCAACATACCAAGGGCCTTCTGTACTCTGCACACACAAAACAGAACCAAATCAAATGCAGGAACATGTACTTGTCTCTTCCATTGGGTGTAGAGGAAAGCAGGTTTCCAAATTTCACCACTACCACCCCTGGAACATTCCACCACCACTGGAACATCCCCTTAACCTCCTGGGCTTCCTAGGATCCGAGGCTAATCTTTACACATTATGGAATGTGTAATTAGTTTTGTAAAATATAACAACAATGCAAAGATTCTCAGGATGTGGAATTTGTCCGAATGTCAGCACCATTAAGACACATTGCCCTGTACATCAATGCTTATTTCACTGCTTATTTGCCAACCTGGTGTCCTCCATATGTTTTGGAGTATAATCCCCATCAGCCCCAGCCAATGCATCCATAGTAAAAAAAAAAAAAAAAAAACACCTGGAACATACCAGGTTTGGAAAGACTGACTTTGAACAATATAAGAGGCTAGATCAGGGGTCAGTAAACTTTTTCATTAGGGGGCCGGTCCACTGTCCCTCAGACCTTGTGGGGGGGGCAGACTATATTTTGAAAAATATAAATACCTTGCAAGCCAGTCCCACAGCTGCCTCCGGACCTGGAGGAGGAATGCACTCTGCACGTGCTTAGGAGCATGTCTTGACACCGCCCACCCACCAGTGTTGTTGACGAGCAGCAGCCACTCCATCGGCCCATCCCTGCAGAGCTCCCAGGCAGTGTGCACCTCACGCTGTGGCCCGTCGTCCAAGTCAGTTTTCCTGACAGCTGTGGGGAAGCAGTCTTTCTCCCTGAATTAAAAGTGGTGAGACATTTCAGTCATACAACTCAGAATTATTATCATAATTTAATAATAATAATAGTTACATTTGTAAGTTGCTTTATATGAAAGAAAAAGTTTCAAAGCAACCTAACAAAATAAAATACAATAGAAGCAATTTAAAACCAGAAAAAATTAAGTAGTGGACAATACAAAATACATAAAATGCTCATCCAAAACCATATTAAGATCTGATTACTGATTTTAATTTTTTATATGGTTTTTATTGTGTGGTTTTATATTATAATTGTTGCAAACCACTTTGATTTTTTTATATAAATAGCAATATATAAATATTTTTATAAAATAATAAGGGCAAATCCTACCCACTTAAAGACTGACAACAATGGTGCCAAGTTTATCATGTATGCTATTTTATTTTAGCATTAGATGTCTCTTTGTGGGGCATTCCAAAAGACAGGATATAAATGTTTGAGAATATGACCCATATTCCTTTGCCTAGACAAAGGTACAGTACTAGAAAAGGTTGTCAGCTGCCAGAATCCAGGTCTTCATCAGTCACCTGTGCACTAGGCCGTCTCACTATCGCAAGTGCCAAAGTCAATGCACCCGCCTATTTGTTTTGCAGCTTCATTGCCGACATGAGTCAGCCAGGGCCCCATAAATTTTGTTTTCTCTCAACAGGAAGTTTATTCAGGCCTGTGGAATTGCCCTTGAGCTCAACGAACGCCTAATCAAGGAGGACCAGGCAGAATACCATGAAGAGCTGAAGTCCAACTTCAGGGACATGGTGAAAGAGCTTTCAGACATCACCCACGAACAGGTAGAGAGTCCAGGCGGGCTGCTCTGAAAGTAAATGTACACAGAGCCTCTCCCAGCCAAGGCATCAAGATATGTGGCCATTGATTTTCATTATTATGATGATTATTATGATGGTGATTAACAAGAATCCTTATACTTATGTTATCAGTCTCCTTGGCACCTTGGCAATATGAACAAGTCCCTGTTCCACAGAATTAAAATATGAAATACACAGCTGGGAAACAACAGAGGGAGAAAAAAGAGGAGTGAGAATGTGAGCAAATGCCATTTACACAAGTTTATCAAGCTTGATTAAAGCTATAATCTAGGGAAAGGGTCAAAGGTTTCTTGGATTGTTATTGTGTAGCAAAAGTCAATACCAGGTTTGAGCTGGTCTTGGGCACACTAATCTCTGGTGCTGCCCCTCCTTACGTCAGTGGGCCCATGGTCAGTGGGCAGGAGTCCAGTCAATGGCTCTAGCCATCATTTAAAATGACCATAATCCTCTAGAATGATGATGCCACATCAGCGTTGATCCAGCTACCTGGCAGTGCTCATAGTGCAGGACCAGGCCTTTAAAAAAAGAAAAGAAAAGAAACCACAGTAGAGTCGTAAGCCATGGACCCTGGCAAAGTGTGATGTTCCTGGCAGCTGGCCGGTGCTGATGCCAACACTGAGCAGATTTTTAAATGGGGTGTGCTTGTGTAAATTGGATAACCTTTCAGGATCAGAGCAGCAGCAGCTGCAATCATCATCATCATCATCACCACCACCACCATCCATACTCTGCAATGTGGTAATCTAGAATCTGCAGTTAGAATAAACAGTGCACACAAACAGTGACTGAAGGTTATGACGATGTGACCTCCAACATGTGCAGCCCTGTTGAGGCGGTTGTTAGGGCTGGGCTGAAATGTCTCCCCCTGACTTTGGCCTCTCCAGTTTCACTCCCCACATTCACAGGAGGCATTGTGCTGCGGGGATTAAATACAGGGGCCTAGGAACAGCACCTCATCATCATGTAGTGCCTTTATTAGGGGATTGGGGGGGGGGTTACAGACATCACCAGCCAAGTGAAATGCCGTCACCACTGCAAAAATGACAATGAGAAAAAGGTATGCTCAGAGGGTGATTTTAGGACAACTGCGCACATACCTCCCTGCTGAATTTTGGCTCAACTTTGTTCTGACCTGCTTGGTTCCTCTGCTGTTTGAAAGCTGAGAGTTCTTCAGAGAAAGCAAACCATGATAGGAATAACAGCAAGAACAAAATGAAAAACAGGCACCCACATTCAATAAAGAGCTGGAGGCTGGACAGGAGTGCAGAACTGGGGCACACTGTTGGCATGTGAACACCAGCCACTGTCAATTTGGGGCCATGGCCTTTCTTCTGGCCTGCTTGACTGACAGCCAGCTTTCACTTTCTCCGCTTCCCCCTCCCCTGAAATCCACGAAGAGGGCCTGCCTGCCTGGGAATCTATAACCCTGCCCTTCTGTACATAGCCTCCAGGGCACATTATAAACAAAATTAAAACAATGCAAATTGGCTTCTCAGTACTGAAAGCATTTAGAGGTTGAACATATCCCCAGAGACACACTGTAGTAACACACCCACAATTCCCTCCCAGTTTTCTGCTGTTTTATTTGCATGTGGAAGACTGGAACAGCTTCTGCATTCTGTTAATATTCAAATAGGGAAAACAAACTTCTAAGAAAGATCTCTTAGTTAATGGGGCCATTAGGAGTCAGTTTGGAACAGGCTGTCATTTTTTATGCACTCCAGATTGTTATTCAAAAAAGCTTCGCATAGTTTGCCTGTCTTGGGTGTTTGGTGGGTGGGGAAAACTGCAGATGATCTGATGCAGCCTATTCTAGTAGTTACATACTTAAAGAGGATGCTCAAGAAGCTTCAAAGATCCACAGAGTTCTTTCAAACACTAAGGAACAACTTTAGAGAAACTAAAAAAGCTAACAGCATTTGGGCAAATAGCCAGTTGCAGTTTTAAGTCTTAAAAATGAAGGCGGTTGTGATGGGTGCTGTACAGGGCATATCCCCTGTACAGATTCAACGCAAGATCCCAAACAAACTTTTAAAAAATGTTTTAAAGCAAATATACTTCTAGTCTTCCTCCTGGATTTGAAAAGTTTGAAAATCGTGTGGGCAGTGTCTGCTTCAAGCTCCAAACCAAAAGCGCTGGATTTTCTTGCTTCCAGCATTCACAGACTGTGTATCATTCAGCATGGCAGATCACCTACCCTCCTTGAGTAGATGGGGAATTGGTGTCCCTCCAGATATTGTAGGGCTCATGAGAGTTGAAAGACCCACCATCTCTGAAGGCCACAGTCTTCTCATTCATGCCCTATAAGCCCCTCTCATTCTGTTCCCCTAATACAAATCATCCACTCAGGTATTTCCCAAACCCCACTCAGGTCTTAAAGGTAAAGGGACCCCTGACCATTAGGTCCAGTTGTGTCTGACTCTTGGGTTGCAGCGCTCATCTCGCGTTACTGGCCAAGGGAGCCAGCGTACAGCTTCTGGGTCATGTGGCCAGCATGACTAAGCCGCTTCTGGTGAACCAGAGCAGCGCACGGAAACACTGTTTACCTTCCCACCGGAGGAGTACCTATTTATCTACTTGCACTTTGACGTGCTTTGGAACTGCTAGGTGGGCAGGAGCTGGGACCGAGCAACGGGAGCTCACCCCATTGCGGGGATTCGAACCGCCGACCTTCTGATCAGCAAGCTTTAATTTAAAACAAAAAACAAAAAACCCAAATCCTGCAAAGCCCAGATTTAAGCATCTGTTGTCATTTAGGAGAACTCTTGAACCACACTTGCAAAACAGGAAGTGGGGCTGCACATTCTTGGAGCAGGCTGTGGCTCCAAGACAGGGTTACAGAAAAAGGCACACAAGGGCTTACCAGAAATAAAGGTTTTGGGCTTTAAAAATCCAGTCAGTTGGGTGGCTGTTAGTTACCCCTGAAGTTTCTTGAAACTGTACTTGGTTTTAGAAATTATTAGTAGGGTGGGGGAAACCCCTCAAGCGGTCATCTACTGGGAAAAACGCAATGACTAGGTCTGGGGTACAAGTCTTGCACCGTTTTGGACAGGTTCCTTGATTTGGCAATCAAGCCCAGCAGATGGGTGACCACACTATGTCTCAACTTGAAAGATGTGGTATTCTGAAGAAAAACAGGGAGTCCACCATTTGCCCTCACCACTGCTGGTGTGGTGTGGGGCCGGTTGCTCTTTTACTTTGGACTTGTGTTCTTTTGTACAACACGTCTCAGCATATCTGGAACATTGTCACCAGAAGCCAGCAGGAGTGTGGCAGATAGAGCAGCTTTCCCCAACCTGGTGTCCTCCTGATGCTTTAGACTACAACTCCCATCTGCCCCAGCCAGCATGGCCCACAGTCAGGGATTATGATGATCGGAGTTGCAGTTCAAAGCATCTGAAAAGCACAAGGGTGGAGAGAGATGGGTGAGCATGTTGGACTAGGACAAGGGTGTTGGACTAGAGCACCGGTGGCGGAAAACTCATTATGAATCAGACTGGACACGGGCTAGAGCTCAACTTCGAGCCTACAAAGTGGCAATGGCGATGACGAAGAGGACCTTCTTCAGTGTTTCTATTGCATCTGCAGAAAACAGCAGCAGGAGACTCTTCCAGGTGGTTCGCAATCTATCAGAACCACCTTCGTCATTGGGGCCTGGTAGGGACCCCAAGATCTCCTGCAATGCTTTTGCAAAGTTTTTTGCAGATAGTCGCTCAGATTCAGAAGGAGGTAGACTCCACCGTTGGAGCAGAGCCAGGCGGAAGAGTGCTGGAGCCCTGTCTAGTCATGTTTCATGGGATCGATTCCAATCTGTTACCTCCAAGGATGTGGACAGGCTACTTGGACGAGTGAAACCGACCACCGGTCTCCTTGATCCTTGCCCATCCTGGCTAATAAAAGCGAGCCGGGAAAGGCTGGGCGATGGGCTCCGCGGGGTGGTGAATGCTTCCCTCTGCAAGGGAGTCTTCCCAGACCCGCTGAAAGAGGCGGTCATTAAACCGCTTTTTAAAAAAAACATCTTTAGACCCGGCCAATATGGCCAACTATCGCCCAGACTCAAATCTACCATTCTTGGGCAAGGTGATTGAGCAGGTGGTTTCTGAACAACTCCAAGCACGCCTGGAGGATGCGGACCATTTGGATCCCTTCCAATCGGGATTCAGGCCTCATCATGGGACTGAAACTGCCTTGGTTGCACTGGTCGATGATCTCCAGCAGGCTAGGGACAAAGGTGAGAGCTGTTTCCTAGTTCTACTGGATCTCTCAACGCCCTTTGACACCATTGACCATAACATCCTTCTGGACCTTCTAGAGGGGTTGGGAGCTGGGTCACTGTTATACAGTGGTTCCGCTCCTTCCTCCTGGGCCGTGTTCAGAAAGTGGTGATGGGGGATGAGTGTTCAGGCCCCTGGGCTCTCACTTGTGGGGTGCCTCAGGGTTCCGTCCTCTCCCCCATGCTTTTTAATATCTATAGGAAGCCGCTGGCAGAGATCATCAGGGGGTTTGGGCTGGGGGTTCATCAGTATGCGGATGATACCCAGCTCTACCTCTCTTTCAAATCAGAACCTGTGAAGGCAGTGAAGGTCCTGTGTGAGTGCCTGGAGGCGGTTGGAGGATGGATGGGAGATAACAGATTGAGGTTGAATCCTGACAAGACAGAAGTACTGTTTTGGGGGGATAAGGGGTGGGCTGGTGTGGGGGACTCCCTGGTCCTGAATGGGGTAACTGTGCCCCTGAAGGACCAAGTGTGCAGCCTGGGAGTCATTTTGGACTCACAGCTGTCCATGGAGACGCAGGTTAATTCTGTGTCCAGGGCGGATGTCTACCAGCTCCATCTGGTACGCAGGCTGAGACCCTACCTGCCCGCAGACTGTCTCGCCAGAATGGTACATGCTCTAGTTATCTCCCGCTTGGACAACTGCAATGCGCTTTATGTGGGGCTACCTTTGAAGGTGACCCAGAAACTGCAATTAATCCAGAATGTGGCAGCTAGACTGGTGACTGGGAGTAGCCTCCGGGACCACATAACACCAGTCCTGAGAGATCTACATTGGCTCCCAGTACGTTTCCGAGCACAATTCAAAGTGTTGGTGCTGACCTTTAAAGCCCTAAACGGCCTCGGTCCTGTATACCTGAAGGAGTGTCTCCACCCCTTCGTTCAGCCCAGACACTGAGATCCAGCACTGAGTGCCTTCTGGCGGTTCCCTCACTGCGAGAAGCAAAGCTACAGGGAACCAGGCAGAGGGCCTTCTCAGTAGTGGCACCCGCCCTGTGGAACGCCCTCCCATCAGAGGTCAAGGAGTTAAACCTGGCATTCAGAAAATACCTGAAGGCAGCCCTTTTTAGGGAAGTTTTTAATCTGTGATATTTTAATGTATTTTAATATTTGTTGGAAGCCACCCAGAGTGGCTGGGGAGACCCAGCCAGATGGGCGGGGTACAAATAATAATAATAATAATAATAATAATAATAATAATAATAATAATAATAATAATAATAATATTTATTATATAAGGGAGACCCAGGGTCAGATCTCTGTTTGGCCACATAGCTCATGGGGTGAGCTTGGGCCACTCATAATCTTCAAGCCCAGCCCACCATGCAGAGTTGCTATGAGGCCAAAACTGGGCAGAAGCGGAGCTATGTAGGTTGCTCTGTCCTTTGAGGAAAGATGAGGGAGAACCATAAAGAAATTATAAATATCACAACAACAACAGCACTGGTAGCATCCCCAGTGGAAATATAACTCTCTACCAGAATGTCTAGCTTCCTTTATCTCTGGTTGCACTGCTCCAAATAACATTTCTGGACTGTGTAAAGAAATGCCAGACTGTTCTTCTCCTTGAACTACAGCAAATCTTGACATGAACCAGAGCACTAAAGAATCTTTCTGGTACTTTTGATTAATGGAAGTGTGTTGATCGGGAAGTTAATGACTCACAATATTAACACCCGGGTGACTTAAAGAGTAAGCTCCACTTATCCCAGTTGACCTGTTTATTAAGCATTTATCCTGATTCGTTTGAAGGGAGATCAGACAACGTTGATTATTTATTGAGCATTCATTCTGATGTGTTTGCAGAGAGGTTAGATGACATTTGTGTCCAGTGCATTTGCCCTGCTCCCCACTTTCCTTATTGCAGAAAGTCTGCAAGACCTTTCAATTTACTATAACTGTGTGATTAGAATTTTTCATATATTATTAATTTCCACCTGAAAATAGCAAATATCTGGACATGCCCCACTTTTAAAAAAGGTATCCCAGTTTTTAATTAGTTAATTCAAGATGTGAATAATTTGTTACACCCACCACAGAGGGAAAAAAATAATTTAAATAAAAACATATTTTATTTGCCTTTTCTTCTCTTCCATCAGGTTGTTAATATTAGAAGGTTCCTTCTAACTTCTGTTCTTCATGTATGTTATTCTAAAAGACCAAAATAGGAACAAACTCAGTTGGTCTCTAAGGTGCTACTAGACCAAAATAGTATTTCACTTTTCTTCCTCTGCTAGTTGTAAGGGTTAGTAGGGAAATACAGGGGGCTACAGGGGGGCAGAGAGACCCCTTTAAATGACTATTTTTTTGGAGGCCAAGAGTTAGCAAAAATTGGCCAGGAGGAGATGGGCTCTCTCCACCTCCCCTCCACCATCTTGAACACTAGTAAGGCAGGAGGCGCTTGGTTAAGATGGGGTGGGGAACATGTGGTCTTTCAGATGTTGTTAAACTCCAAACACCCATCAGCCCACATGGCTAATGGTCAGAAATGGTGGGAGTTTCATTTCAGCAACATCTGGAGGGCCACAGGTTATGTTCCTCTGGGGCTATGAACTATCACATAGCTACTCCTGACAGACAAAAAAGGAATTAGTGACTTTGTAGACACAAGTAGACATTTTCTGTTCCCATGCCATTCCCACCTGTGGCTATGCCCATGCATGGATGCCACACTTTTTGGAAACTCAGCAGTCTGACGGGGGAATATTTCAGGGTGGCAGTACTGGGTTTGTGTTTGCTTTGATCTGCCCTGCAAATCTCTATGCTTTTAAGCAGGAGTCTAGGTGCCATGCTTAGGGCACTCCAAAATGGCTCCCAGACATGATCTAGCCTGCCATTAATCTTTGATACAGGCACTGAGCACGATCCAATTTGGTGGTGGGGTGTCTTCCTACACAGAACCCTATTGGAAACAATGCAAGCAGAAAGTTCCAGGTTCAGCCTCCAGTGTCTCCAGGTGAAACAGGAAGAGACTCCTGTCTGAAACCCTGGAGAGCCACTTGCATGCAATGCAGACACTTCTGATCTAATGAATCAATGGTCTGACTCAGTAGAAGGGAATTCCTTTGTTCCTAAATAAAAGAAAGTGGTTTTTACCACTTCCAGAGCAATCTCTTGGTTCTGGAATGCTCCATTGACACTTTAGGTGTGACCCTGTACAATTCTAAGGCAGAATTCAGCAAGAACCCAAACCTAATTATTAGGAAACTCCTTCTATTTCTGAGAACTAGAAGTGGAACAAGCTGTTTATAGCACTTTTGGGATTTCCTTTGTTGGAAGCTTTCATGACAATTAATAATGTCTTAATCTTACAAGTGTTTGATTAGATGATCTTCTGAACCCCTTCTAGCTCTGGGGTTATTTTGAAAGCATAGTAGACATCATTGCTAAATAACTTCTCTTTCCCATTCTCTTTTGTTTTCTTTTAATGCTGCCTTTGCAATAACAGCTTTGAAGACCAGGTTGGGTAACACCATTCCACATTTCCTTTTGTGTTGTTGAAACAACTTTTGTTGCTGTTGGGAACAGATAAGGTTTTTGCTTAATTTGCTAACTCAGCCTTGGGGTTTTTTTTAGATGTACCAAGAAGATACCATTCACTCCTCATGGATGCATAACACCTTACATGTGTTCTGTGCAATAAGTGGAACTTCGGGCAATGGCTATGGCTCGCTTAGATCTACGTTCGACATTTAAAAAGAAACTTGGGAATGACTCTTGACATTCTACAGATCTTTCTCAGGAATACTTGGGACTGTTGCCTGAAAGATATTAACCTCCAAACACGTGAACAAAATAGTCTCAATATTTTTTCTTTGTTTAGGCAGAATCAACTGGCTTTCAAACAGGGTACTTGCTTAATTATGAGACTTTGAAAGTGCCTCTATGCTTTCCTTCTTGTATCTTTTGTTGTTGTTGTTGTTGCATTCTTAAAATCTATACAAGACACCAAAACGCATTTATCAAATCACCTTGTACTGAAAAGTATGAACTTGAATACGGTACCATGTAAAGTTGTACAATGGAATATAATAAAATGTAAAACTGCTTTGTAAATAAGGTGGTTGTGTGAACATGTCTTTTGTGCTCAATTTAAAAAGCAGAAGCCAGAAAGAATGCCCTGCAGCCTCTATGTCAAAAGAGTGCAGGGTTGGGGAACCTTTTCAGCCTGAGGGTCACATTCCCTTCTGGGCACCCATTTGCGGGCTACACACTAGGGGAGGGCAGAGCCAGAGGTTGAAAAAGACTAAATTAATTAATGTATAGTTTTCCTTTGCACAGCGGGCCTGCTTCAACAATAAATTCTCTCACCTGTTTTTCTATCCTAAACCCGGATAGAAAAACAGGTGAGAGAATTTATTGTTGAGAATTTATTGTTGAGCCAGAGTCAGCAATGAGAGTTCAAAGTACCATCTAGCCGAGCAAAGACAGTGAAGTAGGATATAAAGCAGGGCCAGTGATGAGGGGTGACTGAAGATGAGGTTGACCCACACAGAGTCCCATGAACTGGGCTGCATTTGGACCTCAGGTTGTTGGCATTCATCTGTCGAGAGACAATGGAGTGTGCCTCTGGGGGTGGAGTCAAAATACTGCCTGATCAGCACCAAAGTGACTTCCCTGGGGTACAAGCCTAGGTGGTGTGTATGGAGGTCCTGGGCTCATCTTTTGGATGTAGTCCAAAAGAAAGCAGAGCAATTAGTTTGGCACCCACTTGGCTGCAGGAGTTGCCGGAAGGAGGCATACCAGGCACCATCCAACTGTTGGAAGGAACTCCACTCTGGATTTGTAGGGTTCACTCCTTAGCCATTTCTTCTCCCAAAGATATCCCACAAGGCAATAGAGATTTAGGATCAGAATTTTCCTTCTTCTAGATGAGTTACTTCCCAGGCTGATGAGCTCCATCTGCACCTCTACAGCATGTGCAGAAGCCACCTTCTTGACCCTTGGACCCACAATTGATCTTGTCCATTTAATACACCGGAGCCTGTCTTTCCATGCAGGGGAAGTCCATAACTCACAGAGGGTTTGAGATCCGTTGGCTACCATCGCCTAGTTTAGCTGGCCAGTCGAAGCCATTTATGGTGGGTGGCCACATCCAGACAGCTTTTAGGAGCCACAGGTGAGGTCTGAGTGCAGGGTGGGGGAGCCAAAGGTGACAAACAACCCAAGAAGGAAATGTCCCCCAACAGAGGCACTACCCCTCCCTTAAGGTACTCCATCTCATACTCCCTTAAGAAAGGTAAAAAAGTGCCTCATTTAAGATTCTCAGATTTGCTTGCTTTTACTCATTCTGCACTGTTTCACTTCTGCTGGCTGTGGAAGAATGACAAAGAAATAACCAGTGCACTGACTCAACTTACCCTGCAACTGCTGGAGGATGGGGTTGGCTTAGGGCTTGCCGATCAGAAGATCGGTGGTTCGAATCCCCATGACAGAGTGAGTTCCCATTGCTCGGTCCCAGCTCCTACCAACCTAGCAGTTCAAAAGAACGTCAAAGTGCAAGTAGATAAATAGGTACCACTTTGGCAAGAAGGTAAACAGTGTTTCCGTGTGTTGCTCTGGTTCACCAGAAGCAGCTTAGTCATGCTGGCCACATGACCCAGAAGCTGTACACCAACTCCATCGGCCTATAGAGCGAGATGAGCACCGCAACCCCAGAGTCAACTGGACCTAATGGTCAGGGGTCCCTTTATCTTTACCTTTTAAGTAACATAGGCTGCTGCCTCCTCTCTCCTCTGTTCCCTTTGAATTATTTAAACCAAGGCCAAAAATGAAAAGCCCTATAGTCAAACCCTGTATCTTTAGTTTTCCCTGGCTTTGGAAAGGCTTCAGCCATTTAGTCATGTTTACTGGAAGCTGACTCACGCAAGCTTTACAGATTCTTGCACAACAGTGTGACAAGCAGCCAGAGAGGGATGTGCTGAGGGGATCCTGTCCCTTTTCTCCTTTGACTGGGCATGTGGGCCTGAGAATTTCTTCTTGTGAGCATGGAGGATTTCCTGTTTAATACAGGCATGATAAGGTGTCACATCTTCAGGGGGAGAAAGTGGGAGAGAACATGGAAAGAAAGAAAGGAACAAGTTCTTTGTTTTACTTAAACTGTACTGAGGATTAAGACACAGCAGACACATATAAGATCTCCAAAAAGGCTGTCATTTGTTTCAGCAATGCCCCCATCCCACCCCAGCCAGATCATTTATACTTCAGTTTTTGGCAAAGTTTCCTTCTCTTTACATGAACAATGCTTTGCAGAGGACATACTCCTCCTTATGAACAGCTTGAACCTTGAGGGCAGGGGACAAAAATATGACTTTCTAGTTCACTGTATGAATAAATGAAGTTGCCTTATCTTGCACCAAAGCACATCCCAGTACACCCTAGTCACATGGGCACAGGCAGATAAAGGTCTTGTCAGTCATGTTGCTGCAGAATGACCCTTTAACTAGAGAGTACATTGAATCATAGAATTGTAGAGTTGGAAGGGACCACAATGATAATCTAGTCCAACCTGCAGGAATCTTTTGCCTAATCTGAGGCTTGAACCCATGACCCTGAGATTAAGTCTCTTGCTCTACAAACTGAGCTATCAGTTTAAATGATACATAAATGTAAAGGTAAAGGACTCCATTATTGTTTTTATACTGTAAACTGCTCTGTGATCCTCGAGTGACAGGCAGTATTGAAAATAAATAAATATCCCTTCCACCAAGTTGCTCAGGGGGTGTAAATGGTTCTCTGCCCATGCCCGCAATTTTTCATCACAACCGCCCTATATGGAAACTTCAGCTGACTCCAAGTGCACATGGCCTGAGTTTACCAAATGAATTGGAATTTTAATCCAAAAGTAAAATGAAGCTGCCGTATCTTAAGGCAGATTGTTAGCCATCTTGCCCAGTCTGCTCTGACTGACTGTGATTCTCTAAGGCTTCAGGAATAGGTTTTTCCTGGAGATTCTGGGGGTTGAACCTGCAATCTTGTAAACGGAAAGCTTACAACTGACAATTCACCCACCCCAACAATTGTCACAGAGGAATTTATTTTTGTTGTTTTGCCATAAATTGCACATCCTTGTCCACCTGCAACAGTTACAACCCCACCCATTGCCTTTATTTACATAATCATCCATGTGCCAATAGATCGTTGCCCAACTAAATTAGTCCATTCGCCCAAGACAGCCATCACTGAAATAAGAGGTTTGGGCATGGAAGGTAAGCATCCCTATTATGACACCATCGGGTGCTAGAAGGGATAGAAACTGCTTTCTGAAATCTGACAGGATTCTAGCCTGTTCCAGACTATCTGGAGGCCAGCGACTGAGGAGGGAGCACAAGGTGAGCTGAGCTTGGGGGACACTCTGTAGGTTTTGTGGGTTTGTCTTTTTGGGGCTGTGTGTGATTAAGTTTGTGCGCTTGTTTCCTTGTTTGTTTGTGTGCTTCTTTCCTAGGGCTTGTGCTTGTTTTCTAGGGCTTCTGCCTCTTGGATTTGAGTGACTGTCCAGGCTTGTGTGTGTGTTTGTTTCTGGCCATGTGCTCTCCCTGAGCACATGGTCTGAGGGGGAGGGGCTTCTGTTGAGTCAGGTGACTAGCTGTGGGCAGAGCTAGTCAGTGCCTGGAGGCCAGCGGCACGCACAATCTGACCCATCTTTTAAAGGGGAGCTAGTCTCAAGCGCTTATTGGGGGAGACCTAGGCTTCTTTTTTGTCCTGACTTCAAGCTTTTCAGGATGGAGGGTGAGGGAACAACTGCAGTCACCTGCAATTCCTGCGCAATGTTTGTCTTCTTGCCAAAGGATGTAGGCAGCTACACCTGCAGCAAGTGCAAGTTGGTTGCCCTACTAGAAGACAAGGTCCAGAAACTTCAGGCCCGTGTATCTACACTCCAGAAAATTAAAGAGCTGGAGCTTTTCTGGGATACAGCAGAGCACACTGTCTGCACCAAGGGGGAGTCAGGGCACATCCAGAGCTGTCAAGTATCCCGTATTGCCCGGGAAACTCCCATTTCTCAATGCATTTCCGCTGCTCCCCCGGATCACTGAAAAACCCGTATATATCCCGGCTTTCAAAGGACTGCTTTCTGCCCAGCTCACAAGTCACAGGCGATGAAGGGTTAAAGGCTGCAGCGAAGAAATCCCGCCTCCTGCCCTTAAGGATTGGATGCTGCAAGCCAGGGGAGCAGAACAAAAACAAACAAAAAACCACCTAGCTGAGCCTTCATTGCCCCAAGCCGAGTCCCCCTCGCGAGTCCCGCCTGCTTCACCTTGCCCAGTCCACGATGGAGACACAGCTGGCTGCAAGCACTCCTGGATCGCTCTCAGATCCGGTGGCTCTGATCCTGGGACCTGGGCGCTTTACATTCCCTGCTGTTGCTTTAAATGGCAGCTGACTTTGTGTCAGCATCCTCAAGCCCTTACTCCACCTTTCTTTCCCCTACTGTTTTGAGCCTTTCCCTCACTCAAATTCATGGAGCGCTAAGGGGCTTCCCCACATGTGTTCTGTTCTTTGCCTCCTCTCTTATTTCTTTCTTTGCGTTTGAACTAGCGGACGAGCAGGCAAGGAGCTTTTCGTTCCCTGCCTCCCCACTCCAGCGGCAAGGAAGGAAGGCAAGCTGGCTTCGGAAGGAGGCTCAGCTGGAGGAGGAGGAGGAGCTCAGCTGCTGCTGCTGCTGCGTCCGAGGCTGCAGAGAAAGGCTTTCCTTTCTCAGCCTGCTGATCTCCAGGATGCCTCCATGCACCAGGCTCACTCATGGCTCAGGGGGAAAGAGTGCTTCTGAGCATGAGCAAGCTCTTCTCTTCCCCCCCCCCCGTGTCACCTGACACAACAGCCAAGGCTTTCTGGCTCTTTCATTTCTCCTTTTAAAAACTTGAACTAACCTGCTGTATCCTCAAGGCTGAGGGGATTTATTCCCCCTCCGAAAAATATTTCTAGCTATTTGAGATAGGGTTCAGCCCTGAAACCTGGGGAATTATAATTATTAGAGAATTAATTTATTTGTACAGGTATTCATTTTCCTCCAAAGAATAAACTTCCAGCTTTTTACTGGATCCTGTCTAGGGCTTTGATTTTTTTTTGCCAGGAGCACAGGAGTGTGCAGTCTGGATCCCCTTGAAAACCATGTAATTATGGATAATAAAGCATGAATAATTTTTTTTTATGTGTCCCTGGAATCATTGAAAAAAATCTGGTAACCATATGCTATGCACCCCCGTGGGTGCAAAACCAGCAGGAAGATCATGCAGTGGGATCCAAGCTGCTTTACACGGATCCCCTACTATGCCTTGCCAGCAGCCACTTCCTCCAGCCTTCAGATCTCTGGCAGGGCCTGACCCAGCCGCCAGCCTCTTGGACGGTATCCATTGCATGTACGTAGAGCACATTCACACACAGGTGGAATGAGAATCATGGGAACTGTAGTTTGATCAGGATGCTGGTGGTAGTAGCTCTGTGCGGGGTAAACTACAGTTCCCAGGACTCTTGGTGGCAGCGTTGGAGATGTGCATGGTGCTTTGGATGGGGCTTCAACACCAAACATGATTTGGTACTGTACTGCGTTTGCTGGCCACCCTACTTTCCTCTTTCTGCATTTCTTCTGCTTTTCTATTTCCTCCCCCTGAAACTTTTTGCTTTTTCTGTCTTTAAAATAAACACACACCCCAAAATAAAACACTGGGTACTTGGATGGCGCTGCTGCATCTGCCACTCCACCCTGTAAATGCACTCAAGCTGTGTGTTAGAGAGGTGTGGGACTCTTTATTCAAATAGGACTCTCTTGCTCCCCCTCCCAGAGTACAGGTTTTTTAATACAAAGAGCTAAATCTAAAAGAAAACACTGCCCTGGTGTGGCCCATGTTAGGTTGACCCACCCAACCCCTTTTTGGCAGGCAAGTTTTGTGTGTGTGTGTGTGTGTGTGTGTGTGTGTGTTCTTTTTTTGCCGTCCTCTGAACCATTTGGAGGTGTCCACTGTTTGTAATGCCATTCTATCCAAGTACAATTTGGGAAGCCCATTGGGCAACTTGGGGCCACTCACTGTCTGCAAGCCTAACCTACCTCACAGTGTTGTTGTGAGGATAAATGGGGAAGGGGTAAACTATGCTTGCCACCCTGAGCTCCTTAGAGCAATGGTAAATGTATTAAGAGACAGGGGCAAGGTGGGCCGGCCTTTGTGTCATTCCTCAGGGTTGGTGTCAAAACTCCCACTGGGCGGTTCTGTGCTGTGGTGCTTGCCTGCCCACAGCTTACACACCCCCGTCAACCTGTGTGTGCACTCCTGTTCAGATGAAATCCTGTTCCACACAGCAAGCCTCCCTAAAGGTAGCTCAGCAGCTTGGTCAGACCCTGTCCAAAAAAAGCTTAATAACTCTGGGGGATCCTAAGGTCCACTATCTGACTGATGATTCAGGACTCTAAACTGTGTTTTTATAATCAACTTTTATTTTGTTCTGTGTATGTTGTAATGTTCTCTTGTTGCTATGGCCAATGGATGAGGTGAATGGAGTTGCTTCTTGGGGAAACAACTTTGGGGGACCCTTTGCAAAACATTGAAATCTGTGGGGGTGCAAAAAAATATGTCTGCACCGGGTACCACCAAGAACGTGCCCCCTCCCCGCCCCTTCCTTCGAGCAAAAAGGTGGAGGAGGGATTCATTCGGATTTGGGGCGGTGGGAGGGGAAAGCTGAGGGGGGACGCACTACCATTAGGACTCAGTTTGAAGGTAAGGATGGACTCCAGAGCGTGCTCTCCATGCAGTTAGTGGTTAAAAACAAACAAACACCAACAAAAAGTCCTTTATAGGTGGCAGCGGGTTTTAAGGTCCTATTAGATTCAGCAGGGCCTACTCTCAGGTAAGTGCAGTTAGGGCTGCAGCCTTTGTGACCCAGGTTTTGGGTCCTTTTTAGGTTCAGGATGTCACTGCTTTACACCCCCACACCCCCACACACAATATTTGAAAATGTCAGCTTTGTACTTAAACACAAATTGGCCAGGAACTTCATTCTCTGTGTCTTTATCAATTTATTTAAAGAACAACAAACTGGTGACTGCTTTAACTTTTTGATATGTGGTGATTTGAATCATGAGAATGAATTAGAAGAACTGCTAAGTCTTGAATGAGTCTTGCTTTGGAATTGAGGACTTCATTAGATTTTCTTCTGCCTTTTCATTTTATTTTGTTCAAAGGGATAATGTGTAAGTGTGGTGTCAGCTCCCTAAACAAAGGTCAACAACTCTGGGGAACCTTTCGTAAAAATGGTCAACAACTTTGGGATCCCCTGTCTAAAAAAAGGTTGACAACTCTGGAAAAAAGGGGGGGGCGTCAGAGGGATCTTCGCACCACGGCGCCAGATATGCTTAAGAAGAAGAAGAGTTTAGATTTGATATCCCGCTTTTCACTACCCGAAGGAGTCTCAAAGCGGCTAACATTCTCCTTTCCCTTCCTCCCCCACAACAAACACTCTGTGAGGTGAGTGGGGCTGAGAGACTCCAGAGAAGTGTGACTAGCCCAAGGTCACCCAGCAGCTGCATGCGGAGGAGCGGAGACGCGAACCCGGTTCCCCAGATTACGAGTCTACCGCTCTTAACCACTACACCACACTGGCTCTCTGTTAAGACAGCCCTGTTAAGTTTACTACTTACTTAATTTAACTACTGTACTTGCACAATGTACAAATATGGAGTTTACATTGCTGCTTCACCCACTTTTGCTTCTGGCTCCACCCACCACTGCCATGTGACTGTCCCTGGGATAGGTGAGGCTGCTGATCCCTTATTTTCAAATCCAAAACTTGACAGCTATGGGCACATCCATGAGGAGGAGGTCAGTTCCCCAACACAGGAGCCAGGTGTATGGAGGAACGTGACTCATAGAAATAGAAGGCCCAGGGATCGCTCTGAGTGTTTAGAACTACACAATCAATTTGTTTTTTTCTTATAAGAATTTATTGGCATTTTTCTATAACAACATATACCCACACCCACACCTACAATTAAACAAATGCAAAACAAATAAAACAAATACAAACAATGTCAAGTTTTCTTATTGCATCTTTCTAAAAAAAAAAAAAAAAAAAAAAATTCTATTTCCATATCTTGACCATTGACTTCCCCTGCCTTTTCACCTTCGATTTTATATCCTTAATCTATTTTATAACCATTTCTCCTGAAAAAAGAAAAAAGAAATTAAATTCAATTATATAATTACATTCAATTATATCTTCAACATTTTACTAAGAATGCATCGCCATAGTGATACCTCGTCATAATTCTTCTTAATTTAATCTTATCGATTTCTTATCTTAATCTACATCTTAATCTTAATCCATAAACTTAATCCACTTAAATTCACTTTACTTATACTCCACCTCACAGATCTTCACAAATCATTCGCATCAAGTCTATCTCTTCTATCCTTAAGATTGCTGCTAATAACATAAAAACTTGAAATATCTCCTTTCATGTTCAAATAAAGAGTTTAACAAAATATTGTTGACAGTGTTCACCCTCCGATTTCAATTTACCATATCAGGCTAGTTTAAGTTTTATTTAATGCTTCACCCCACACCCCCTCTGTCCATTATTCTTCTCCTAGTGGCATCAGCACTGAACATCCATGTAGCTTCCCTCTCCCAACGTCCACAGATCCAGGCACAGTCCAAACCTCTCCTTGCCACGAGTTCAGAGGTGTCCATCTCATCATCTCTCAGCTTCTTCGGTTCTTTGTAACATTCCTTTTCTTCTTGTAGATACCTTAATTCTCTGTCCCTGGCCCCCGAGCTCACACCTCGGGGACTGGATATAAGAAATCTTGACGTCGCCTTGGGGCTGCCACCCCCAAAAAGCGAATTTCTTCTCCGAAGTAGCTCACTCATTTCTCTCCATCTTTCCATCCACCCTCTCAGCTCCTTGGCAAGGCTTTCTTCCAAAGTGTCAAAAGTTTTAAAAGCCTCCTCTGTGGGCAATTGGTTCCCTTTCAGACCCCCACACAAGACTTTGACTTTTCTATAAAGCAGTTCCACCTTCAAGGCAGTGAGTCTCTGTTCATCCGTTAGTCCAGAGTTCAATACCAGTTCAAGGACGAAGCCCAGCATACTGGCAGAGGAGGAGGAAGTGGGTGTTGTATTTCTACTCCCCTCTTTGTTCGTCGCCATTTTTCTGAGCTGGAGCGCAAATACCGCAACTTTAAATGGAGATATTTTCCTCTAGTTAGCTTCCCGAAAAAAGAATTTGCCAGTCTCATGTGTCAATTTTAAATACATTGTAGCCAGTTCTGTAGCAGTAATCACTCAAATTGGTTACATTCTTCAGCTCGAAGGGAGGGAGGCAGGCTGCCTTTCTCCTTCCCCCCGGATCGTTCCAAAAGCACGATTTCTAATCAGATTCTTTACTCACGACCACCGGGTTCCTTTAGCTCCATTCTTCACAGGTAGAGCTTAGACGCTCACCGCGGGCTTTGTCGCCGCATTTGCATCCCGGTTGGGGCATATCCCCGAAGCCCGGCTCCGTTGTCCCTTCACCCCCACTCCCCCCTTACAGGGGGAGCGAGGGAAGGGTTCGGAGCCTCCGCGGGCGCTGCCGGGGAGCCCAGGGTGCGGGACGCTCTTCCCGCACCCCAACCGGAGCCCCGCTTTGCGGTAGCGGGGCTCCTAACCCCCGGGATGGACAGGGCGCTTCGGACCCGAAGCAGCCCTCGACCACCCGGCGATTTGAAGTGCTCTCCCTTAACATGGAAGACGAAGAACAGACTCCATTTGAAGATCTCTCCCTCATCACAGTTGATGAGGAATATGAAGACGAGCAGCACAGTCAGTCCTCCAGGAATGTGCAAGTGACCTTGGAAAGGACAGCACATGGAAGAATCACAACCAAGCCTATGAGGAGGTGTGTAGTGGTGATAGGGGATTCCCTACTGAGGGGTACAGAAGCCATGATCTGTGGGCCCAACAACATGTCTTGAGAGGTGTGCTGTCTCCCTGGGGCCAAAATCCAAGATGTAACAGAATGGCTGCAAGGAATCATAAAACCCACTGACAACTACCCCTTCCTTTTGGTCCATGTGGGAACCAATGACACTGCAAGCCATAGCCTTCAGAAGATCAAAAGTGATTATGAGGCTCTGGGCAGGAAGTTGAAGCAATTAAATGCACAAATTGTCATCTCATCTGTCTTCCCAATTGAACGACGTGGCCCAGGGAGAGAGGGAAAAATAGGGGAAATGAACAACTGGCTTCGCAAATGGTGCCAGCAGGAACGGTTTGGATTCTTAGATCACGGTCTGCAGTTTCTTGAAGACGGACTTCTGGCAAGTGATGGGCTGCACCTCACAAGGGTTGGGAGGAATGTTTTTGCCACGAATCTCAAAAACCTCATCAGGAGGGCATTAAACTGACTTATGTGGGGGAGGGAGACAGTGGTCCTGAAGGTAGGAGTCTATCAAGTGCTGAAGATGATCATCCAAATGTCAAGGACCAAATGGAGCAAACAGCACACAGACCTAGTGGTGGGAAGAAAAAATCCTTAAATAAGAGACATGGGGGAATGACCAATGGTCTTCAATGTCTGTATACAATGCAGAGAGCATGGGAAATAAACAAGATGAACTTGAGCTCTTCGTACAGCAAACTAAATACAACATAATAGACATCACTGAAACCTGGTGGGATGAGTCTCATGATTGGAATGTAGTAATAGAGGGATACAATCTATTTCAGAGAAATAGACCAAACAGGAAAGGAGGAGGAGTGGCGTTATATGCCAGGGATGTGTATACCTGTGAAGAGATCCAGGATTTAAAACTTCAAAGCCAAACTGAGAGTATCTGGGTCAAAATTAAGGGAGAGAAAAATAACAGTGATCTCATTGTGGGAGTTTACTATAGATACCCAAGCCAAACTGAGGACACAGATGATGCCTTCCTGGAACAGATGACCAAGCATTCAAAAGGAAGTGAGATAGTAGTAATGGGGGATTTCAACTATCCTGATATTTGTTGGATGTCAAACTCAGCCAAGAGCATAAGGTCAAACAGATTCCTCACTGGCCTTTCAGACAATTTCATTATCCAGAAAGTGGGAGAAACAACAAGAGGATCAGCCATTTTAGATCTGGTCCTAACCAATAGTGATGACCTGGTTAGTGGGGTAGAAGTGGCAGGATCATTAGGTGGGAGTGATCATGTTATTCTGGAGTTTATTATACAGCGGAAAGGAGCAACCAAGCATACTAAGACTCAAATTCTAGACTTTAAGAAAGCCGACTTCAGAAAACTTAGGGAAACGCTGGGTGTGATCCCATGGTCAGTAATACTAAAAGGGAAGGGAGTTCATGATGGATGGGAGTTTGTTAAAAGGGAAATATTAAAAGCACAACTTCAAGCAGTACCAATGAGATGAAAACATGGAAGGTGCCTAAAGAAGCCAGGCTGGCTATCTAAAGAACTTTTAATTGAGTTAAGATTTAAAAGGGATATGTACAAAAAAATGGGAAAAGGGGAAAATCACCAGAGAGGAATTCAAACAAATAGCCAGCACGTGTAGAGACAAAGTCAGAAAAGCTAAAGCACAGAATGAACTCAGACTTGCTACAGAGGTTAAAAGCAATAAAAAGGGCTTTTATGGGTATGTCCGTAGCAAAAGGAAAAACAAGGAAACAGAGGGGTCACTTAGAGGAGAAGATGGTGAAATGCAAACAGGGGACGGAGAAAGGGCAGGACTCCTCCATGCCTTCTTTGCCTCAGTCTTCTCCATAAAAGAAAACAATGCCCAACCTGAAGAATATGCAGCAGGGGGAACACAGCTCAGAATAAGTAAGGAGGTAGTACAAGGATACTTGGCTAGTGTAGATGTACAGTATTCAAATCTCCAGGGACAGATGAACTACATCCAAGAGTATTAAAAGAACTGGCAGAGGTGATTTCAGAACCACTGGCAGTAATCTTTGAGAATTCCTAGAGAACAGGCGAAGTGCCAGCAGACTGGAGGAGGGCAAATGTTGTCCCTATTTTCAAAAAGGGGGGAAAGAGAGGACCCAAACAATTACCGCCCAGTCAGCCTGACATCAATACCAGGAAAGATTCTAGAGCAGATCATTAAACAAACGGTCTGTGAGCACCAAGAAAGGAACTAAAAGTCAGCATGGGTTTCTGAAAAATAAGTCATGTCAGACTAACCTGATCTCATTTTTTTGACAGAATTACAAGCCTGGTAGATGAAGGGAACACTGTGGATGTAGCCTATCTTGATTTCAGCAAGGCCTTTGACAAGGTGCCCAATGATATTATTGTAAAGAAGCTGGTAAAATGTAGGCTAGACAATGCTACCATTCATGGATTTGTAACTGGCTGACTGACCAAACCCAAAGGGTGCTCATTAATGGCTCCTCTTCATCCTGGAGAGAAGTGACTAGTGGGGTGCCACAGGGTTTTGTCTTGGGCCCAGTCTTATTCAACATCTTTATCAATGACATGGATGATGGGCTTGAGGGCATCCTGATCAAGTTTGCAGATGACACCATATTGGGAGGGGTGGCTAATACTCCAGAGGACAGGATCACACTTCAAAATGACCTTAACAGATTAGAGAACTGGGCCAAAGCAAACAAGATGAATTTTAACAAGGAGAAATGTAAAGTACTACACTTGGGCAAAAAAAAATGAAAGGCACAAATACAGGATGGGTGACACCTGGCTTGAGAGCAGTACACGTGAAAAGGATCTAGGAGTCTTGGTAGACCATAAACTTGACATGAGTCAACAATGTGATGCAGCAGTGGAAGAAGCCAATGCAATTCTGGGCTGCATCAATAAGAGTATAGTATATAGATCAAGGGAAGTAATAGTACCACTGTATTCTGCTCTGGTCAGACCTCACCTGGAATACTGTGTCCAGTTCTGGGAAACCACAGTTCAAGCAGGATACTGACACGTGTAGAGAGGAGGGCAACCAAAATGGTCAAAGGCCTGGAAACGATGCCTTATGAGGAATGGCTTAGGGTGCTGGGTATGTTTAGCCTGGAGAAGAGAAGGTTAAGGGGTGATATGATAGCCATGTTCAAAGATATAAAAGGATGTCATATTGAAGAGGGAGAAAGGTTGTTTTCTGCTGCTCCAGAGAAGCGGATACGGGGCAATGGATTCAAACTACAAGAAAGAAGATTCCACCTAAACATTAGGAAGAACTTCCTGACAGTAAGAGCTGTTCGACAGTGGAATTTGCTGCCAAGGAGTGTGGTGGTCTCCTTCTTTGGAGGTCTTTAAGCAGAGGCTTGACAGCCATCTGTCAGGAATGCTTTGATGGGGTTTCCTGCTTGGCAGGGGATTGGACTGGATGGACCTTGTGGTCTCTTCCAACTCTATGATTCTATGATCTCCATTTTTGGGTGGGATTTAATTGTATACAAGCAAATTCAGGTTGCACAATTGAAGTTGACTTGGTGCTCTTGCTCAACAAACCTGTTCCAAAGAAAAACAGATTTTTCACAATACAGAAGGTGGGGGATAATATTTGCCTGATGCAATATCATCTAACCTCCCCACAAAGAGATCAAACAAAATTAATGCTCAATAGATGGCTAATGCCAGTGGCGTTGCTAGCCTCTGCGCTGCTGGGGGCGGCGGCAGCGCAGAGGAACCCCCCTGGGGGAGGGGCACGACGCGTGCGTCGTGACGTCATCATGACGTCACGACGCACGTGGGTGCAGAAAGGGGGAATTTCCCCCTTTCCGAGGCTTTTTTTCGGCGGTGGGTGGTGGCCAGCGAGGAGGGCGTGACAAGCATGACACCCTCCTCACTAGTTGACCCCCCCCCCGCCGAAAAAAGCGGCGGAAAGGGGAAAAAAGAAGCAGAGCTGGCGCTCTGCATTCAAGCCCCGGCTCTGCTTCCTTTCCCCCCCCCCCCGTGGGTTTTTAATAAACAGGTTATCTGGAAGCAGTGTGTTTGTGTGTGTGTGTGTGTGTGTGTAGGAGAGAGGGAGAGAGAATAGCTCTCTCCCAAAGCAGGTTAGCACAAGCTGCTTTTGCAATGTTATGGGAAAATATGCAAAACTGGCAGGCAGCACTACTCATCTGATCTTTCTGTTTCCATCTTTCTTGAATGTTGCAGAAGCAGATCAGACAACCCTCCTCTCCTGTCCCAACACAGGGATGTAGTCAGTACTTTTTTTCTTTAAAAAATAAAAATGTTTAGGGGTACTCTCTTTTTGACTCAAGAAAATCACCATTTTATAGTTCAAATCAGGAAAAATAATTACAGTAAATGGACAAAAGTACAAAGATTCACAAAATGTTTAGGGGTATGCGTACCCCTGCGTACCCCCAGAAAAAAAGCACTGTGTGTAGTAATGCGAAATAATGGTGATGATTCTTGTGATGATTTGCTGCATTTCACATAGCTGATTATATACGCAGACACTACCTGAAAAAAACAAAAACAAAACCTCATACACAGCTTTGCTTTAAGCATTTTATTGTATTGGCCTGAATATAAGCCACACCTGAATATAAGCCACACCTGAATATAAGGCACATCTGAATATAAGCCACACCTTTAAAATTGGAGGGGAGGGGAAGAAAAAATTAAAAATACCCAAATATAAGCCGCTCCATTTCTTGCTGCTCCTGGCTGCATACTTGGTGTGTGTGTGTGTGTGTGTGTGGAGCTGCACTGTGTTGCTGGTGGCCTTTCTCCTTTCTCGCTCTCTCCCTTCTCGGCCTACATACCATAAGGTTGTGAATATGAGCCGCACTTTAATTTTTCACGGTCGGAATTTGAGGGGGAAGTGAGGCTTATATTCAGGCCAATACGGTAAATCATTCACATGGGGCACACCCTTTCACCTCCCCCCCCCCCAAAAGGCATCACTCCTGCTCCAACCAGCTCCTGCGAGAATGCCCAATAGCCAGGGATCATTGTGAGAGCTTTAGTCCAACATCATCTGGAGGTCACAGGTTTGCCATCCCCAACTTAAACAGAGCTAGTCTAGACACAGATTATTTGCAGGTGCCTTGTGCCCTAAGTTCACCTGCTGTTCAGGTGCCAACTGTTGATGGACCAGGACTCAGCTAGACAAAGTGATTTTTATGTGTTGTATGTGCGATATAACCGTGTGCCACCAGATGACGACGTGGAGTCCCATTTCTCTTTACCCGTTTTCCCTGTTTAAATTTACAATGCTTTAAACTCAAACACTAGAAGCATATAAATCGCTTTTTCTTTACCAGTCTAGCTGAGTCCTAAATCAAGCCAAGGCTTCCCCAGCTCTCAGATCTTAGACTTCTTTATTCTTAAACTGAATTTAGGTCAGACCACCCCCTCCAAACAGAGGCCTGTCCTCTGTAAAGTAGGATGCATGGCCTCACCAGACTTCATTTTTAGTCCATCCTTATAATCATTTTCTCAGGGCAGATTAAATAGGTACTTTTTTCACAGAAAGGTCAGCAAGGTGCCTTTATGCAAATGCCCTGAGCTTTGTATAAAGGTTGCTTGTGGCTCTTTTTTCTTTCTTTTTGTGCCAATGGTGATTATTCAAATAAAGGTGGAGAAGAATTGCACTTCCTGGTAGACATGAATCAGTTCCTTTTTCTCCCCCCAAAGTTGGCTTTTAGAGCAACAAAAATGTACAAAACAGCCTTTCAAAAGCATGCAAAGATGGGGTAATTTTGGTGGTGTTAAGAGCATCTGGATTTTTGGTTGTACCCATTGATGTGGTTAGACTCTTACCTAAGTTCTAAAAAGAGACCCACCTAGAGATTAGATACTGCGAAGAAGCTACCCACTAACCCACATTTACGTGGAAATTAGTAGGCTCTCCAGATATTATCACAACAACCAACACACCACAGAGTGTGTAAGAGATGTTAATCATGAACAACGAAGTGGGCACAAAATGGCAACACTCTAAGAGAGAGGGGTATAGGAACAACACCTGAGGTAAAAGAATCTTAGAAAACTTGTTACCCTTGTCCAGTGGCTCCATTAAAATAATAGCAATTGTAAATGTTATTAAGGCTAGAGTCAGAGTTCTAGGCACACTGATAAACAGAGGTGAAGGCTCATTGGTTTCCAGTGCACTGCAACAATGCTAATTTACTGACTTAAAGAAAAACAAAATCATTGTACTGTCTTTCTAACTATATTACCTGAAGCAATTCGTGATAACACACACCCACACCCACACCCCAAATATCTAAAATACAAAATAAACTCCACTTTCATCTATCACTGAAAAATAAATTATCATTAAATATAGAGAATCTGTGGTTTGGACCTAAGTTAGTCACAGCCACTCATTTGGATGCCTGTACTTTGAGTATGACTAATCCCACAGTCACGGCTATTTTTTTAGAAAAAGAGGTACCAGAACTTATCATGAACACAAAACAAAATAAAAAATTAAAAAATCCTTCCAGTAGCACCTTAGAGACCAACTAAGTTTGTTCTTGGTATGAGCTTTTGTGTGCCTGCACACTTCTTCAGATATACTGAAATAGAAGTCAACAGACCCTTATATATAGTGAGAGAGTGGGGAGGGGTATTACTCAGAAGGGTGGTAACTCATCATGAACACCTCCTTCATTCTCTTAGAATGGCAATGACATCCACCAGAGAGGTGCTGGAACTGAGTTCCTGTGAGTTTCCCCTGGAAAAAAGCCCTGCCCACAGTCCATATTAGGGACATATCTTTATTAGGCTCACCAAAACATCATATAATATACCTACCGGTATGTCAGGGGAATGCAGGAAGAATGCCTCTACATTTGGCACTTAAAATATTAAGGAGGTATGGAGTGTAGCTAGGGGGGGCAGCTGCCCCTCCCCTAAATCAAGTAAATAAACAGCAATACCAAGCTAAAAGCAGAAATAATTAGAATATTTGAAATTGAAATGCTTGCTGAGATACCGCAATCTCCCTTCCTAACGAGCATTTCCCTAGAAAAAGTCAGTGCCTGCTTTTGCTAACTTATGCGTGTAGCATATAATTTACTACTTAAAATGTGTGAGCCACTCTCTGCAGAACATCCAAATTTAGGATCCTACAGCAGTGGGTCTAACATCAGGGGTCAGCAACCTTTTCCAGCTGTGGGCTGGTCCACCGTCCCTCAGACCATGTGGTGGGCCGGACTATATGGGGGGGGGGATGAACGAATTCCTATGCCCCACAAATAACCCAGAGATTCATTTTTAATAAAAGCACACATTCTACTCATGTAAAAACACCAGGCAGGCCCCACAAATAACCCAGAGATGCATTTTTAATAAAAGGATATATTCTACTCATGTAAAAACATGCTGATTCCCAGATTGTCCGCAGGCCAGATTGAGAAGGCGATTGGGTCACATCTGGCCCCCGGGCCTTAGGTTGCCTACCCATCTCTTGCTCAGCCAGGCACCACTTGTGCCCTGGAGCAGCCATTCAGTCCCTTGCAGAGAGTAAATACCTGGCTACAGTGGAGGATGACAAGGGCACATCTCAATGGGCTATGCTTACTGAGCTGCAATGGAAAAGAGGAGGAATTTGAGAAGGAAGCACTGAAAAGCTTTTCAGCAAATCCAAGAAAACTTGTTTGAGTTTAATTTTTTTTTAAAATGAAATGAAATGAAAAAGGCATGTTCTTTGAATTTTTTCCAAAATATACTCGTTAACCATATGATGTTAATTTCTACTTTACTTCCTAGTTTTCAAATGACTGAAGATTTTGACAGATTTTCTGAGCACTTGGAGTCAAAAGAAAGTAATTTAAAACAACTGTTGTTGAGGCATTTCATCCTGAATCTAATAGACAGAGCCAGAGGATGATGACAGGTGGGTGTCCTGCCCCCAGACAACATAAATCCTGGCTGTACCCATGCCAGGTGATTCAGTGGCATATGGACTTCCGGCGAGGACGCCATTGCGGGCGGTCGTGGGTCGTTTCGGGAGCAAAACGACTCAGGCCGGCCCGGGGGTTGGAGCCCCGCTACCGCACAGCGGGGCTCCGCTAAACCGCGGGTCGAGCGTCCCGCGGCATGGGCTCTCCAGCGAGCCCGCTATGGCGCTGAACCCTTCTCCCTTTCCCCCTAGAAAGGGGGAGAGGGAGTGAAGGGGCAATGGCGCTGGGCTGTGGAGGTATGCCCCAACTGGGCCGGCGAAGCGGCGGCCGCCGCCTGCGATTAGCGAGTTCGTTCTACCTGATTTTGAAGAAAATAAGAAGAAACCCGCAGGCCGTGAGTACAGGATTAATTGGATCTAAATTGATTGGCATTTGGCACTCCGGGAGGAACGTTAAACAGGAAGCCCTTTGTTCAAAGAAGAAAATAACTGTTTCCCTTTATGACTGCTGCTGCAGTAGTGGATACAAAGTTTCAATGGTATGTCTTTTCTGATAAGTGAGTCTGGCTGAATCCCTTTTAGGGGTGCTAAAGTTGTGGAAATATCTCTTTTTGAAGTGGTTGGAATACAGTCTTTTCACCCTGACTCCGGGGAAAATGGCTGCTAAAACTTTTTGTTAAAGATGGAAAAATACTGAAATCTGATACCCTATGCCTACTTCTACCATGCTTGGTTTCGTTTTTAAATTGGCTCTGGATCCAGGACTGACTCATGAACAAAGGATTATTTTTTTGAAATTGGAACTATTAAACCAGAAATTAATTTTGCTGAGCCAGGATGTTGAAAAAATGTTATATGCTACAGGGAAGACTTTGGAGAATTTCGCTAAACTGGAAAGGAATCTTGCAAGGGAACTTGAGAAAGTTTTGGAAAAACAAAGTATAGAGGCTGTGCAACTCCGTGAAGCTGAACAATCCTGTTGGTGTGAGAGACACAGGGTTGGAAAACATTTTATATCCAATTTCTGGGGTGAGAGCCCAGAAATGATGGGAAGAAGATTTGTGAATTTACAATTGAAAGATGATTGGAACTTTGAAACGGAGATGCCGGAAGAAGATGATTTGAAGCACCCTGCAAGGACATTTATGGATTGTGTCTGGACCTGTGGACTTACAGAAAAAGAAGACATTCTGGACAATGGCTTTGGTGGGAGATGGAGAAATTTCTGGGGGGAGAACCAGAGATGGCGAAGGAAAATGGTTAGAAAAGGGATAGGGTGAGAATATTTAAAATGTAATTAGGATGGTTTATTATGGTACCCTGAAGTCAGTGTGTTAAGAATTTAAGATTTGAATTATTGAAGAGATATGTTAAGTTTTTATTAGCAGCAGTTTAAGTGAAAGAAGATGTATGATTTGATACAAGAAGTAATATGTTGTGTTATGAAGTTATATTATTAATTATTATGAAGTTATATTTGGAATAGATTTGATTTGAGTTAAGAAGTGATAAATTATTTTGAAGTAAAAGTTAGATCTTAAGAAGTATGTTTAGCTTTTATTTTTGTTTTTTATAAGAATTTATTGACATTTTTACTTATAACCACATACAACCTTAACCACACCTACATTTATACACATACTAAACAAATACAATTACACATCTAATACAAAAATTGCCATGATTTTCCTTCTTAATTAGACATCTCCCAAAAAAAAAAAAATTTCATTTTCCAATCTTGACAGTTGACTTCCCCTGCCTTTTCACCTTCGAGTTTATATCCATAATCTACTTTTTAACCTCTTCATTTAAAAAATTAAACTTAATTATATATATAAAGAAAAACATTCATCTTAATCTTCATCTTAATCTTAATCGTCTTAATCTATAAACTTAAACCACTTAAATCGACTTTATTTATACTACATCCTCATAAATCCTCACAGATCATCCTCATCAAATCTATCTCTTCTGTCCTTTGAACTGCTGCTAATAACATAAAAACTTAAAATATCTCTTTTCATGTTCAAACAGATAATAAAACAAACTATTGTTGACAGTGTTCACCCTCCAATTTCAAAGTACCATAACAGATTACTTTTAGATTTTGCTTAATACATCACCCCACACCCCCTCTGTCCATTCTTCTTCTCCTGATGGCATCAGCACTGAACTTCCATGCATCTTCCCTCTCCAAACGTCCACAGATCCAGGCATAGTCCAAAGCTCTCCTTGCCACGAGCTCCGAGGTGTCCAACTCTCCCTCTCTCAGCTTCTCCGGTTCTTTGTAGCATTCCTTTTCTTCTTGTAAATACCTTAATTCTCTGTCCCTGGCCCCCGAGCTCACACCTCGGGGACTGGATATAGCAAATCTTGACATCGCCTTGGGGCTGCCACCCCCAACAAGCGAATTTCTTCTCCGAAGTAGCTCACTCATTTCTTTCCATCTTTCCATCCATCCTCTCAGCTCTTTGACAAGATTTTCTTCCAAAGTGTCAAAAGTTTTGTTAGCCTCCTCTGTGGGCAGTTGGTTCCATTTCAGACCCCCACACAAGACTTTAACTTTTCTGTAAAGTAGTTCCACCTTCAAGGCAGTGAGCCTTTGTTCATCTGTTAGTCCAGAGTTCAATACCAGTTCAAGGACGAAACCCAGCATACTGGCAGAGGAGGAGGAAGTGGGTATCATATTTCTTCTCCTGTCTCTTTGTTCGTCGCCATTTTCCTAAGCTGGAGCGCAAACACCGCAACTTTAAATAGAGATATTTTCCGCTAGTTAACTTCCCAAGAAAAAAGTTTGCCAGTCTCATGTATCGATTTTAAATACTTTATAACCAGTTCTGTGGCAGCAATCCCTCAAATTGGTTAATTTCTTAGGCTCGAAGGGAGGGAGGCAGGCTGCCTTTCTCCTTCCCCCCGGATCGTTCCAAAAACACGATTTCTGCCAAGATTATTTACTCACGACCACCGGGTTCCTTTAGCTCCATTCTTCACAGGTAGAACTTAGACGCTCACCGCGGGCTTTGCCGCCGCATTTGCATCCCGGTTGGGGCATATCCCCGTAAGCCCGGCTCCGTTGTCCCTTCACCCCCACTCCCCCTTTACAGGGGGGCAGGGGAAGGGTTCGGAGCCTCCGCGGGCGCAGCCGGGGAGCCCAGGGTGCGGGACGCTCTTCCCGCACCCCAACCGGAGCCGCGCGCTGCGGTAGCGCGGCTCCTAACCCCCGGGATGGACAAGGCGCTTCGGACCCGAAGCAGCCTTCGACCACCCGGCGATGGCGTCGCCGCCGGAAGTCATGTTTAGCTTTTATTTTTGAATGATTTAATTTCAGAGATGAGAAGTTATTAAAGTTAATTAGAATTGGAACCAAAGGAGAGAAAATGGGGGAAGTCACCCAGTATAGATTCGAACAAGAAAAGTTTTTTTTTTTGTGTGTAAACAAGAAAAAGAATTTTTGGTGTGATTTGTATTTGTTTTTATTATGGTTTGATTGTTGTGTTTGTGTTGGTGTATGTGTTTTGTTGTTCTTTGTTTTGCAAAAGCCAATAAATTCCTTATTTAAAAAAAAAAAAAGATTCAGTGGCATATGAACTCACATGAACAGGCAGAAACCTATATACACCCCCCCCCACCGTAGTAACTTCCATCTTTTTCTTTTCTTTCTGTATTTTAAATATAGGGGCTTGGTTTGCCAGGCTTTCTGGGACTGTGTGAACATGCTAGCTCCTGGAGAGGATCTCACACCGTTCGTTCTCCCAACAGAGATTCTCTTCTCCATAACCACCAGCTGCAGCCAAGAACAAGCCTTGGCTCCAACTCAGGAGAGATATCCATGAGCCAGGGTGTTAACAGGCAAACCTTTACTTAGTTACTACACTGAGCTAAAAGGACGAAGGAGAAGCAAAGCAACTATGATCTCCTTGGGAGCCCACGTGTTCATGCTAAACCATGGTTTGGCTTCATGCCACTTGTGAATGCAGCTATCATAAGCTGGTGAGAACTGTGATCAGTAGGTGGATGAGGTGAAATACATGCCCCTTCTAGCAGGATCTCCAGTTACTTAGTTTATGTGGCAACACATCACATGTACAGGTACCTGGCCATCTAGTTAGTTATGAAAAGGTTTGTTAAAACAAGGAATCTACTAGGAGAAACTTGCCCACCATGCTTAACCTCTTCAGCAGTCTCTTTTTCTAGACTTGGGGGAGACCCCAAAAACCCATTTAGTCCAACCCCAATGTCATTATAATACATGTAAAGGAAAGCTGCAAACTTAAATAGTAAGTAATGCTGGAATACGATGCACACTTACTTTGAACTCAGTGGGATTTGTTTCTAAGTAAAGATGCACAGAATCTGCTGGCTAGCACAACTTTACAACCCTTGCTAGTTGGTCTATAAAACAAGGACCATAAAGATGAGTGGCCATTTCCCTGGGCTTGGGTCACCTTGTGCGCCTTCCAGGAAAACCATCTTTCTGGTGGGAAACTTTATTTACTGAAGTAAGTGGTGTAGTAGTGGTAGGGACACCACAGGAACCTCACAAAAACAACACATATAATTGGCAACAACCGTTGCAATTTAACTAATAAGCTTTATTATCTCTCTGTTGTTATTATTATTCTGTAAACCACTCAGAGTGGCTGGGGAAACCCAGCCAGATGGGTGGGGTATAAATAATAAAATTGTTGTTGCTGCTGCTCCAACTGGATTACAAATGTGGGGAAATGTTCAAATGCTAAAACTGACAAGTATCATAAGAGTAAGGGAAGGCAAGTGGGTAATTATTTTGTTGAGAGATGGAGTCCTTTTATTATGCATTGGTGTAATAAAATGCAGGATAACACTGAGCCATGGAACCATTTTTAAAAACCCTCTTTTAACCCTCCTCTCTCCCTCTCTTCTTTGTCAAATAAGTTGATTACTTTGTATATTTTTGTATTTACAACTGGAGCTTTTGCAAATGTACTAAAACATAAACTTTTTAAAATTAAGTATCAAAACATTGATGCAGCAATAAATTCCTAATTATTCATGAAAAATGTGAAGGCAATAAGTATTAATAAAAACAGGGGCTCTTTGTTTGTTTCTTCTGTCTTTTAAAAAGTTAAAAATTTAAGATAAAACAACTAAGTGTTGATTTTGGTTGCTTGGTTGCTTGAGGTAGGGAGGATGTGTTTTTGTGTGTGCAGGAGGTCTGGGCTATTTTTGTCTTAACAGAAGAAAACACCTTTTGCAAATTACTCAGTTGTGTAACAGAACAAGATTCATTAAGGCAACAAACCTCTACACACTTTCCTGGGAGTAAACTCTATTTAACTCTGTGGGACTTCTTTTTGGGTAGACAGACATGCTTGAGAGGGCTACTGTCAGCTTTTGTTATATTTCAGCAACAAATATATTTTAGTATATCTTTTGCTTTATTTTTATTCTTCTTCTAAGTTTTTTTTAGCTGTTAAATAGTAATAAAAAGGAAAGAGGGAGCCATTTTTCTTTAGTCCCATTTGCTACATATATATCTTGAGTTTTGTATTCCCCATTTTTATCCTTACAACAACCTTGGGGAGTTAGGTTATGTGACATTCTGACAGTCTTTTATAATTTTGACTGTATGGCTGCTTTTATCCTTTTGTTTGTTTCTGTGTTACCAGGAAAGAAAAGTTCCTCCACCCTGCAAGGTGAACTGGATATTCAAATACTTACATTTTTTTAAAAAAATATATGGATATTTTATAAATAATTATCTATCTATCTATCTATCCAGCCATATCCTGTCATGATCTGGACTTTTCTACTTAACCCATATGTATTTGCACCTATTTTAAAATGTCTATTTTAAATAGGCATTGCAACTGTTGCAATTGTTCTATTTTATATAAATGAGAAAAGTGAAGTAATGATTTTTTAAAAAAAATTACCTCATCCTCACCTCTCTCTCTCTACATATAACTTAATGGACTTATGTCAGTCACGGCCATTCACTTAGGTTCTACTGTATTCTGATGGTAGCAGGAACACTGGGAGGGAGGGAGGGAGGGAGGGAGGGAGGGAGGGAGGGAGGGAGGGAGGGAGGGAAGAAAGAAAGAAAGAAAGAAAGAAAGAAAGAAAGAAAGAAAGAAAGAAAGAAAGAAAGAAATCCCCCTGCACCTTCTTTGGGGCGCCCTCACTGACTGCACCTACGTCAGCCACTTTCACGCAAATGGGTCTCCTCTGACCCATGTGGTCCCACTACTATGGAGAGCCAGAGAGCGAGCCCTCTGCCCATGCTCAGGTGCCGGAGAGGAGAGAGCCGAGGCGCTCGTGAGCCTCCCGCTTTCCCCTCAGGCGTAGGCCTACCTCCTTCCCTCGTCTCCTCCCTCCGCCAGGCGGGGCCAAGGCCGCGAGGAGGAGGAGGAGGAGGAGGAGGAGGAGGTCCCGGCCGGCAGCTCTTCCCGTCAGCGCCCGCCCCCGCCGCCACTCGAGCCCCGGAGATGTGATGGAGCCGCTGGTCGCCGAGATGGCTGCGCCGCTGCTCCTGCTGGCCGTGGTGGCCGGGGCCGTGGGCGGAGGTGAGGCGGCGGGGAAGGGGCCGGGGGAAGCGGGACAAGGCCGGGTGGGCCTCTGCGCGGGGCCCTGTCCCCCCCGGGGGCGCCTCCTGCTGCTGCTGCCGGGCTGGGAGCCCTGAGGGTTTGCCGGGGGGGGGGGCGACCGCTGCAGCCCCTCGAGGGTCCCTTGAGGGCAGGGTGGCGGGGGGTCGATCCCTTAAGGTCGGAGGGAGAGAAACTCCTTCCTAGAAGTCAGGGAGGGTTTATAGTCGGAAGAGTGACTTGGGAGAAGGAGGAGGAAAGGGAGCTCTGTTTCTCAGAGTATTAGGTCCTCACAAGTAATCCCGCTCCAGGTTGGAGAAGGAAGTAGTCTCTCATTAAAATTCGGCATCCCAAATTGGTGCGCGGTTTTTTTTGGGTCGGTATGTATCTTATGTTGATGTTACCTCGGTCAACTTTTAGGTCGTGGTGGTCTTTTGGTAATTAGATACGAATATGGTGTTCATAAACGCCTGCTTCCTGGGAAGGAGAGAAGAGTTAAATTTCCTCAGAAGCATCACAGTGCTTGGCATCATGTCCTCGGACACAGGTTCCTCTCTTGCTGCTTACCATCCTAATACAGTAGTTCTGCACACAGAAGCTCGTTGTGCTGAAGAAAATCACAGATCCCTTTCCCCCATCCTTCTGTTTATTTACTTTGTATTTATAAAAGTATTGATGTGCTTCCATGTCATAAAATGTCAGGGGGGTGCATGTGTACGTGTGCACAACATTAAAATATGAAACACCATTGAAAACAATACAGGCAATCATTCAAGTGACTGGCTAATTAAAAAAAGAAAAAGTTACAAAGGCCTGTTAACATACAAAGGTCTTCAAGTCAACAGCAAGGCTGTTTGATCTGCAGCCAGGTTGCTGTCCAAATTGCAGGTCGCTGATCACTACTACACTTGGGGTAATCCCAAATTACTGTCATTTTCATAATTTCTTTTAGGTGCTTGGGAACAAAACTTGGCAAAGTTGCATGAACTTGACCTTAAACCAAATAAGGAACATTTTGGAAATGTTTAGGGAGGCTTAAGTAGACTTGGGTCCAGAAGGAGTAGCTGGATGACCTCTTCCTGCTCCATTAGTGTCCTATATAAGAGGACAATGGGTTTGATTTGTTTTCCTCCACCTTCCTAATTAAGTAGGGTTTCTGCTGTTGTTCTGTTAGCACAGGAACAGTTTAAACAATCTCTAGCCAGACCTCTTCCATTGCATGCAGGCTGGCTGGTTTCCTTGACACCTCCGTGCCCAGCCCAGTATGGCATCAGAGCATAACTCCGTCTGTGTGCTGCTGAAGCTTTGTGCCTCTTCTCCTAGTAATGGTAATCTAGCATTCTGAACAGGCTCACTTCACCTCAGCAGCAGCTGCCCACCTACTTTGCCCATCAGAACCATCTTGTCTACCTGCCTGTCTGGCGGCATGATGGAGGAGCTGCCAGTCTTACTGATCAACTCTAGTGTCCCTTGCCTACGTGCCTATGTGTGAGTGAAAAAGGGTTATCCTTTGCCATTTGTGAGGTGGCGTCTTTTCTGTGTTTCCTGAGTATCTTACATGTTGAGTATGTTACATGTGTGCCTGTATATTTTCTATTTGTTAAAAGGCAGGGGCAGAAAGGAGTTGGCTGGCAATCTGTTGCCCATGGAAACTCAGGGTTGGCTTCGGTTGTTGACCCACATATATAATCCCTCCTGGTGTATTTTCAGCAAGCAAAATAAATACTAGTGCAGCAAGCTAACAAAAATACTATTGCGGGCTGCTGCAACAAGAGGAACTCTAGTATTTATATGTATAGTGAAATGCTTGTGACACCATGTACTTCATATTTGCAAGACAACAAGCTATTTGGAGGGCTACATTTGGTCAGTGTGACTAGCCACCCCTTGCTTTGCATGGAATGCCTGCAATGTTCTGAAGCAGCAGGATGAGATAATTTTCTTTTAAGTTAAGGGGACCCTTGGGATACCTTGCCCAAGAGGTCTCCCCTATCCTGGAGCTGCTAGTTTAGGGTTGTTGTAGAAGAAACTTGTCTTCAGGCACATGCAGTCAAAAATAATAAAAGAGAGACTGAGGAAAGGAAGCTTAAATGATTGGCATAGCTATACCTCCAATTTAAATGTAATCTACAGAGAAAGAAGGAAAATATACATATGCGTAAAGAAAAAGAAAAACCCAATAATTTATTTAGATAGCTCAGTTGACATAAGTATGAACCCTTCCTGCGTTATTAGCTAACAAATACAAAACTAACATTCTCTAAAAATTAACTTTCAGATACCTGGTATGTGATATTTCCATGTCAGTATGCAATAGTCTGAAGCCAGCTTAGCTATTTAAGAGAGCTAGTCTGAGATTTTGAGCAACACAGCATGTTGTGTTACACTGCATTTCCACATAGAGTTAGCTATTTGGTGAAGAAATAAGAATCTTGGACACTCTCAGTTTTTCCCTTGAGGCTGACGGGGAAAGCTTAAAAGTATGTGGGCAGCACCTAGCGACTCACCAAAAGCTTGCTATAGGAACTAAAGAAGTGGAAGCATAATTTCCAAATAAGACTTTTTGATGGCATACAATGGCAGCAAAAACTTATATGGGCATAATCCATCTGGAAGCACCAATGGGTTGAATCCTCTATTAATTAAAGATTAAAATGAAGCTTTAAAAATAGGTGCTTTGTCAAATGTCAGGGTGGTCAGTACCATTGATCTTGAATTACTTGTGCATTTTTCTAAACTAGTTGGCTAGTTGCATACATCTGGAAGGAGAAGCTAATATTTCTTTGTGATGCGTTCAAAGAGCTTGGTGCAACTTGAAAGTAATGAAGGACATTGGTGTAGGAGCTTGGCAACATTCACTGATTCCAGGAATCTGGTACAGGGGCAGGTATATTATCACTACTTAGTCATCCTGTGCTATCTTGTTCTTAACTTTTGTGATATACCACACTAGCTCTCAGTCTTTTGACACACTTTTCTCCATGCCTGAGACTCCCCTATCAGTTGTGTCTTTGCTGTACTGACAAGTTTCTGACAGTTGTTTTCCTTTTTCATACTATAGCTATAGGGCGGTGTTTTTCAACCTTTTCTGGGCAAAGGCACACTTGTTTCATGAAAAAAATCACGAGGCACACCACCATTAGAAAATGTTAAAAAAATTAACTCTGTGCCTATATTGGCTATATATAAAGTAATTCTCTTGAATTTTTCAATTTTTCCCACGGCACACCAGGCAACATCTCGCGGCACACTAGTGTGCCACAGAACAGTGGTTGAAAAACACTGCTATAGGGCATTGGCAGAGCATATGCTTTGCATATAGAGGACCCAAGCTCCAGTGGTAGTAGTAGTAATTAATTTATACCCCGCCCATCTGGCTGGGTTTCACCAGCCACTCTGGGCGGCTCCCAACAGAATTAAAAGCACAGTAGAACATCTAACATTAAAAACCTCCCTAAACAGTTCCCAACATCTACAGGTAGGGCTGGGAGAGAGTCCTATCTAAAGCCTGGGGGAGCCGTTGGCCGTTACAGGGTGTGCAGTATTGAGCTGTGGGGATAATGATGCCTCTCAGATAATGCCCTACGTGCATGACATACATGCACAATAAGCTGAGCACAGTGCATGGGACGGAATTCCAAGGGATGGCAAACCTTTGACAACTGCCTACATTGTGGTGCTCCTTAAACTGTCACCCAAAGGCAGTAGCATTCCTTAGACCTCAAGGGCTGAAACTCTGTGTCAGTGGGTGTGCACCTGGCTGCATTTCTAGTTGCTGCTTGGATTCATCCTGAAAGTCAACATCTTAAAAGAATAGAAAGTGATGGTCCCCCATTTCCCTTCTTTTTTTCATAGGAGTCATGTTGGATCTGCCTCACCCAACTAACATCACATATACTATCAATGAAAATAACTGCCAGCTGAATGTGACATGGGCTCCTGTAAAAATAGAAGATGACTGCAATCTACGGTATGTAACTGCTATAACCACCAGTGGAGAGTGGGGCCAAAAGGTAAGCTTTCAAGGTCTTCTGATTCCAAGTCAGAAATTGCCCTGCTGAATTATTACACATACAAGAATTGTGATGAAAAGTAGGGCTTTGGGAATTGAGAAGCAAATCAGTGATTTTAGACTAGGCTTGTGGAATCTAGAAATCTGATCTGTTTGAATTGATGGTGGCATGACACTAAAGCTCTGCCAAGGGGTGGTATATAAGGAGAAGAGGGTCAATCAACCTTTTATGCTGCATTAAATACAGTCTTCATAGGTTAGCATGGGTGGTGTTTCTTCTTGTAATCATGGAAAGTTAAACTGGCATGATGTCCTGAGTGGTGTTCTCACATGTGTGTGTGTGTGTGTGTGTGTGTGCAAGTAATGCCAGCATTCTGCCTGTGGGGTTAGAGAGCTCCGATGGGTCATTTGCACATGCAAGTTAAGTGTGATCAAGTATTATGCCCAGCTTTTCCATGGCTTGAACTCAAGATGGATTCCAAAACAAAGCCTAAAACAAATGGTAAAATTAGGCAGTCCAATAACAAAGAAAGTAAAATCATCTAAATCAGGAGTATCCTGCATGGTGCCCTCCAATTGTTGTGGACTACAACTGACATCATTCCTGACCATTGACCATACTGATAGGAGTTGCATTTGTGTGACTCCAGCAGTATACCATTGCCATCACAGTTATGGAGAGGCTTCTGTATAACTTCACGGACATTTAACTCTTTGGAGTGATTTCTGTGATTGCATTGTGTGCATTTCAAGTAAGATGTGGAAAACTAAACTAGAAAAGACTAGTGATAGCAGGAAAGGCACATGAGGGGAGTACCACAATTCCTGCTGCTAATTACCGGTAAATGATTCCCAACACATTCAGCCTAACGGGTGCTGTACAGAAATAAAAAATTCCAAGGCCATTCCCACAGGCTCAAAATCTAAGAAGACAGTGAGGGAAAGGGGAATATTGTGTGCTAGCAAGAAGACAGAGTAAAAGAGAATGCAATAATTAGCAAGAGTAGGAAAGGATTATGGTGATTTTGAAAATGAGATCCTAAATAGCACAAGGGAGTAAAGGGTTAATAGATGAGTGTTCCACAAATGGACTGTCAGGAGCATAGAGAGAAAGCAATGGAGACAGATAAAAAAATACAAATACAAAATAATAAATGGGGGGAAATACAGGAATGTAATTTGATTAAAGTGCAAATAAAGAAAATCAAGCAGAATAATTGAGACCAGAAATAGATGTAATACTGTGTATGCCTCCACAAAAGTAATCCTTAGTCACTTAAGTTACTTTGCTCTCTCCCAGGTGAATGTGGTTAAAATTGCAGCCTTTGGCTTCCAAGGAAACTGCTACTAGTACAGTTGTACACATAGAGTGTTTTACCAGTAGAAGCCTTATGATTTTTATCCTATGAGATCGGGTTTAAACTTTACTTTGTTTGAGATTAGTAATTTTTAATACATATATATATATGATTTCCCCTCCTTCCAAACATAGGAATGGAATGTTCAAAATTTCCGGACAGTGTTCATACCTCTGGGTAAAAAAGTCATTTTTGGAGTTGCCACTTCATGCGAAGGACGGGGTGATGGAGATTATGTTAAAATCACTCTTTGTCAAAATGGTAAGTTTTCAGACACTGCATTGTATAGATTTAAAAAATATTTTTTGTTAAAGATGTTCTTGGTTTACAAAAGTACATGCATTGTCTCTTCAGATTTTTATTAGACATTTATTTATCAAAAATTGCACAAATATCTGTATCAACTTAACAAATCCATATTTGTACTGCAAACCAGAAAGCTTCTTGAGATCCCCTGCCCAACTTGTGCACCCAGTGCTACATTTCCTTCAGTCCTCCCCAACCCGGTGGCCTCCAGATGTTTCATTCTACAACTCCCATCAGCTTAAGCCAGTCAGGCTAATAAACAAATTGTGGGAAATGTAGTCTAATACATCTGGAGGCCATGAAGTTGAGAGAAGTTGCCTTAGGCCTTTTCATTCTCAGCATGAGTTTGCTAATTCTCAACCAGCCACAGAAGTATCAGGTGCATTAGACATGCAGGGATTGGAAACTGTTTGATAGCACTCTAAACCACTTCTGGTTGGCAGTGCTGCAAATAAACTGCAGGTTACATGCATAGTATGGAGAAAATGTAGAATGGGTCATGTTCCTCCCTTTCTCAATAGAACAATCTGGGATTATTCAATTAAGATGCATGGTGGGAGATTGAGGACAGGGAAAATGAAGTACTGTTCATACAGCACCTAGGTAAACTATGGAACTTGCTACTACTAGATGCAGTAGTAGCCACCAACTTAAAGGTAAAGGTAAAGGGACCCCTGACCATTAGGTCCAGTCTCAGACGACTCTGGGGTTGCGGCGCTCATCTCGCTTTACTGGCCGAGGGAGCCGGCGTACAGTTTCTGGGTCATGTGGCCAGCATGACTAAGCCGCTTCTGGCAAACCAGAGCAGCGCACAAAAATGCCATTTACCTTCCCGCTGGAGCGGTATCTATTTATCTACTTGCACTTTGACATGCTTTCAAACTGCTAGGTGGGCAAGAGCTGGGACCGAACAACAGGAGCTCACCCCGTCGCGGGGATTCGAACCGCCAACCTTCTGATCAGCAAGCCCTAGGCTCTGTGGTTTAACCCACAGCGCCACCCGCGTCCCATTAGCCACCAACTTAGATGCCTTTAAAAAGGGCTTAGACAAATTAATGGAAAATTAAGGCTGTCAGTGTTTACTTATCATGATGGCTGTGTATTAATGTCAAGAAGGAATATCAGTTGCTGGGAAATTTGAGCAGGAAAGTGCTTTGTGCTCAACCCTCATGGGCTTTTTGCAAAGTTCTGGCATGCTGATGCTTCCCTTTTGTTTCTCCATTGCCCCATTTTGATATCCATTTCAGTCAGCAGTCATCCTGGAGGCCCGAGGGCTTGGCATGAGTGTGATGGTTAAGACTAAAACATCCCAACACATTTTCAGAATTGACAAAATGCTCTGAAATACATGGATGGTACTTGGGGAATTCTCTGTTGCAAGAAAGGACTGGGGATGGTTGAACCTTCCCATTCCATATATCTGATAATTTCCTGCCCCACCCATAAATTAAGCCTTCAAGCACCAATCATAACTATAGAATGAAGTACACAAAGTAAATGTTTTCAGATGGGTTTAATTTGCATGACCTAGCCTAAATTAGGAATTGTGGAATTTTGCTAGTTCAAAGCCTTTGGGTCTTGCTGTGCTTGAAACCCAATTTCTGGCCTCCAGCAGTACTGTTTGGCAGGCAATTTAGGGCCACAGTTTCAGAAGCTCACTGAAGAAGGAGGAATGCTTAGTAAAAGCCAGGTACTTGATGCAACCAATCCTGCTTCTGATGCTTTTGCTTTCTAGGTACTGCAGGTACAGGAGCCACTAAAATCCGATGTATGTGGTACAATATGAAGTACATGATGTGCTCATGGCAGCGTGGAGAGAATGCAAGTCCTAACACAACCTACAAGTTGAATTACTGGTTTGTACTTAATTTTTTCTTTTATTTCCATTGTGTAGGGAATTTGGGAACTCAACCCTCTCTCTTTCAGCGCAGAGCTGTGAGGGATTTTAATCAAACATTCCTCAGTTTTGAAATCCCTGTGGGAAACATGATGAAAACTGTTTTGAATCATAAAATCATAAAATTGTAGAGTTTGAAGGGACGCCAAGGGTCATCTAACACAACCCCCTACAATGCAGGAATCTCAACTAAAGCATTCATGATGGATGGCTATCCAACCTCTGCTTTAAAACCTCAAATTAAGGGGTGTCCATCACCTTTCAAGGTAGTCCTTCCACTGTTGAACAGCTCATACTGTCAGAAAGTTCTTCCTTCACTTTTCTTGTAACTTGGTTTCAGTCCATTGGTTTAAGTATTATCCTCCAGAGCAGGAGAAAATAAGCTTGCTCCATCTTCCATGTGACAACTCTCAAGATGTTCGAAGATGGCTCTCATGTCTCCTCTCAGTTTCCTCTTTTCCAGGCTCAACATACCCAGCTCCCTCAACCATTCCTCATAAGGGCTTGGTTTCCAGACCGTTGATCATCTTGGTTGCCCTCCTCTGCACACACTCCAGCTTGTTAATATCCATCTTAAATTGTGGCACCCAGAATAGGACACAGTGTTCCAACTGTGGTGTTACTAAGGCAGAATAGAGTGGTACTATTACTTCCCTTGACCTGGACACTATATTTCTGTGGATGCAGCCTAGAATGATGTGATATAACGAAGGACCCTTCCTTTCGTCTTACCACTTTATCCGCTCACTTATTAAAAGAACTAACAGGGCTTTCTTAGGTAAAACTAAACTCCCACTTATCCCTGTAGCCTTTAAGTAAACCTTTCTCTTTTTAAATAAAAGAGAGTCCCTTTCCAGCACCAATGTGGCCAGGTACCCTTTTAAACTCTAGGCAAAATATGAGACTATCCCTTGTGTTCACAGTATGAGGGGTTCAGCCACTAGAAATCCCCTCATGTAAAAACTCACCTCTGCCCTTAGGTAACTTTGTGACACCCTGGGTCTGTCTGCCTATTTTGCTCTCACAGTGCCCCTCAAAGACACACCCTCACAGTTCCACTCTTGAAGGAAATTTTTTCTTTTTAATGAGTGTCCACACAAATGAGTTTCATGTACCTTTGCTGGAAAATAACACAGATGGCTTTCTGACTGGCACTTAAAGATGGAAATTTATTTGCTTAAGATCGTAATGGTTGCATTAAGGTTTCTTTGAGTACAAGCTTAGTTTCCATGGTAACATCTTTGTTAATCATATAATATATAACCTTACAACTACCTAACCCAAACCTACTCTCCCAGACCTTCTTTTCAACCACCCTATACTCCCTCTCCCAAGCACCCTCTCCACTGACAAAACGGCTGCCCATTCTCTTTAAACATTCAGCCGCCCCTCAGTCAGTTCAATCTGGAGTCTGCGTTAACCCTTGATGGGCCGGGTTGAAAAGGATAGAACAAACAGTACAAAAACGTCACAAATGACATTAGCTTTTTTTGCTGCTGCATCACACTGTTGACTCATGTTAAGTTTGTGGTCTGCCAAGACCCCCTAGATCCTTCTCACAGGGCCCCCCAACTTATATTTGTGCATTTGGTTGTCGATCTTGAAATCCATTTGGTTGGTATGGGCCCAGTTCTTCAACCCGTTAAGGTCATCTTGAATCCTGATTCTGTCTTCTGAGGCATTAGCAACCCCTACCAGTTTGATGCTATCTGTAAATTGGATGAGTGTCACCTCCATTCCTTTGCCCAATTCATTTATAAAGGCATTGAATAACAACAGGCCCAGAGCAGGACCCCACTGCACCCCACTTGTCACTTTTTCTAGGATGACACAGAATCATTAATGAGCCCTCTTTAGGTTTGGTCAGTCAACCAGTTACAAAGCCACCTAGCAGTTGTCTTATCCAATCCACATTTTAGCAGCTTCTCTATAAGAATATCATGGAGAATTTGTCAAAAGCCATACTGAAATCAAAATTCATTACATCCACAGCACTCCCCTGATTCACCAAGCTTGTAATTCTACCAGAAGAAGAAATATCTGGCATGACTTGTTTTTGAGAAGCTCATGCTGGGTTTTAGTAATCACAGCAGCCTTTTCTAAGTGCTGGCAGACCAACCATTTAATTAACCTTTCTAGGACTTTTCCTAGTATCAATGTTACTGACTGGTCAGTAGTTACCTGTTTCTTATTTTTTTTACCTTTTGAAGATGAGGACAACATTGCACCACCTCAAGTCCACAGGGATCTCACCTGTTCTCAAAGAATTCTCAAAAATTACATACAGAAGTTCAGAGGTTACATCTGGAAGCTCCTGTAGTACCCTTGGGTGCAGCTCATCAGGCATTGGATATTTGAATTCATTTAAAGGAGCTAGGTGTTCCCTTACCACCTCTTTTCCTATCTGGGACTGCAGCTCCCTCCTTGCATTGTTTATTCTGTTATCACCAGGTTAGGCACTGCTTTCCTTTTGGGTGAAGACGGAGGCAAAATAGGTGTTGAGCAGTTCCACCTTCTCAATAGCATTTTTCCATCTTTTCTATGCAGATGACCTACTGCTTTCTTTTTCTTCCTCTTGCTTTGAACATAGTGGAAGCAACATTTATTAATTAGTTTTAACTTCTCTTGCAAGCCTTCTTACCTGCTCCCCTGTAACTATTGGCTACTCTATATACTCTTCCTTCTTGATTTCCCCTGTCTCAATTCACCTGTAAGCTCCTCTTGCAGCTGCACCAGACATCTTTTCTGCATTTGAGCCTTCAATATTTCACCTTTAAGAAACTCCTAACTACCCTGGACTCCCTTCTCTTTGAGTATTTCTGACCATGGAATTTCATCCAGTAGCTCCTTAAGCTAATAATAATATGCAGGAAAAAAATAAGTAATAATGGCCAGGGAAAAAATGGAGTTCCCCTTTTCAAGTAGATGGAGAGTGACTGGATACATTGGCTGTTTTACAGCCTCCTTTTACCTTGAATATAAAGGTGGGGGAGGGGACTAGGTGGCACCAATAACAATCCAAAATCTAGGGCTACCGCAAAGCAGCACTGCACTTCATCCTTGTTTTCTGCTGCCTTAATAGTATAGGAGGGCAAACATGTTCACCTGCCACCATCCTGACTTTTAAGTGTGCTGATGTTGCTTCCTCTTGCCCCCAAGGTATATTGATCAAGAAAGAGGAGGGCCATGCACACATTACACTAAAAAAGGTGATGACTTTCGATGCACTTTCGACACAAACCTTTATTGGCCTCCAGGACTCAGCATTTCTATTCAGGGCAATTCCAGAGACATTCAGCCTGTGTGTATAATGAATAAATTACCAGAAAAATATGGTAAGTTTACAAGCTGCTTGGTTACAGGTCTGTTTCATGTCAAAAGGTTTGGGATTGGAAATGATGTTGCAGATTCTCATGGTCTGCTGGCATATTTAAAATAGCCTCTTTTCCCCATTTAAAAGCCTTCTGAATGATGCTGTGGTAGCCATTCTCCACTGGGAATTCCAACTAGTAGATTGAGAAGAATTCTCCTTATCTTTAAGTCCTGATGGAACTTAGTGGTGGATATGATCTCTTAGTTGCATTGGGCTCACGCTATCAATGAGTCATTGCCATTAACTCACATTGAGCCTGCAAAACAACTGGAAGTACAGGCAATAGAGCTCCTGGATGATGTTTCTTCCAGACTTTTATTTACTCTGCCTTAACTCCCAGAACACGGCCCAAAGGCAGCACAATGCAGCAGCCTTGCTGAAGCTAAGCAGGTTTGGTTCTGGCCTGGCTGAGACTACTTAGGAAGCCAGTGTATGCCACCTTGAGTCCCATGGAAGAAAGGTGGGATATAAATGTCAAAATATTGAACAGGCAACCAGGAGCTTTTGAAGAAAAAAAAAACAGGAGCAGGGGAATCACCCCTAAGAAAGGCAGGCTCCCTTGCCTCTGATTTGAGGGAGTTGTTGGCATACTTCCACAGCAAACAAGTCGCCGTTGCATAATAGTCAAACCTCCCTTTTCTGGCCCCCAAAATGGTCCTAGAGCATTCCCTGCATAATAGTTGCAGGGGTATTTTCACTGTGCATTCTCTTACTGGCCAAAGGCAATGGGAGCAGGCAGTCAGGCAAGCGGGTGGGAGAAGCTGCCATCAGCGAGGCATGAGAGACTGGGATCTAAACTGTACAGTGGATAGATTAACACGCAAAACAAAATTGTTTCCATAATGGCCATGCCTTGCAGGTTTTTTCCTGACATCATGTTTTTCCTTGTGTAATGGTTGCAAAGGAAAAATCGGCACAAAAAGTGTGACCGTTACACAATAAAACACCGTAGTTAGGAGGAAAGAGCTTGAAAGAAGGTATATGCAAGAGGCATGACTTGGGTGAGTCTGGATGAGTAGAGGATATACTTACATTAGAACACCCTGCAGAGAAAGGGCTCACCTATTTCTCCAGGTAAGGCTGGGAAGGACTCCAGGCTGAAACCCTGGAGAGCTGCTGTCAGACAAATATCAAGCTAGATGGACCCAATGGGTTGTAGTTTGTGTCTTCTCTTACTCTGTGGTACTAAGTGGGTCACACCTCGTAGAGAATATTTGGAGTGTGTTTTATTTTGCAGCTCACAAATATGCCACCATTGAGTTAATGTTGGATTTAAAAAATATATAATTGTGTGTGTGTTTTCTTTTTGACTTCAGAATTTCTAGTAAAACCTGATCCTCCATTGATTGTAAAGCCCAAAAGGAGCAATGAAGGAGTTATTCTACAGTGGACTGAACCAAGGGGCTTGAATGACATGTGCTATCAACTAGAAATTAATAACAAACCTGACTCAGAAGTAAGTTGCTCCAGTATCTACCATTTAATCTTCTTTAGATAGCAGACCCAGGTGGCGCTGTGGGTTAAACCACAGAGGGACCCAGGTGGCGCTGTGTGCTGCTCTCCGTGTGCTGCTCTGGTTCGCCAGAAAGTGGCTTTGTCATGCTGGCCACATGACCCGGAAGCTGTCTGCGGACAAACGCCGGCTCCCTCGGCCTATAGAGCGAGATGAGCGCCGCAACCCCAGAGTCGGACACGACTGGACCTGATGGTCAGGGGTCCCTTTACCTTTACCTAGATAGCAGACTGGTGGCACCTTGAAGGCTAAGAGATTTCTTATAACACACACACACACACACACACACACACACACACACACAATTATATAATAATTAACACCTATACATCCAGTGCCAGGATATTTGTGCTGTCCTCAGTACTGCTTTATGAGTGGTTGCTGTGTTTATTTTAAAACATGTAAGCTTCAAGTCTGTGTTTTTAAATTTCCTTCTCATGTCATTGGTTACATTTCCCTCTACATTCATATGTGTGTGTGTGTGTGTGTGTGTGTGCACGCACACACACACACACACACACACACACACACACCTGCCAAGCTGAACATCACACTTCATGCACTAGTGAAGCAGACTTTGGTCCATGAAAACTTATACCTTGATAACTTTGTTAAGTTCTTTAAGGTGACATGACTGTTTTGCTGCAGTAAACCAAAGCAGTTACACTTCTGGAAACTATTTTAAAAGTTACTAGATCTGATGTGAGTGAGCATTGACAGATAAACCCTAATTTCTGGCTTGGTGCGCAGTGTCATTCATATATAGATGATACACAGTTCCTTCTCTGCATTCTGTCTGAGTCAAGAGGATAGGCAGTTCTGGGCTAGTGTCTGGGGACAGTGGTAGGCTGGATGCATTTCCCCAGAACAAACAGAAATGTGGTTTAGGGGTTCTCCTTGATTTGAAACTGTGACTAGAGGATCAGTTGGCCTTATTAGCAAGCAGTACCTATGCCCAGCTCCAGCTGGTTCACCTGGTATAGCTGTTCTTGGACTTAAATAGCCTTGCCTTGGTAACCTACATTTAATCATTTTCTTTGTCAACTTCACATGAATAGCTCAGTATTCTACATTGGAGTGGGGGGATGTCCTGTGGAGAAAGGTCTAAATTAAACTTTTTTCTCCACTAGTGGAGGGAATATATTCCCAGTTCAGACGAAGCTATAATATCTATTTAAAGTCTACAGGAATAATAGACTATTCAAATAATGGAAACAAGAAGGACAGAAAGTATCTGAGAAAGAAACATTCCTTGTTTTTGTTTCTATCTTGAATGAACAAGTTCAGGGGTCAGCAGGGGGCCAGTCCACTGTCCCTCAGACCTTGTGGAGGGCCAGACTATATTTTTGAAAAAAAATAAAATGAATGAATTCCTATGCCTCACAAATAACCCAGAGATGCATTTTAAATAAAAGGACACATTTTGCTCAAGTAAAAACACGCTGATTCCCAGACCGTCTGCAAGCCGGATTTAGAAGGCAATTGGGCTGGATCCGGGCCCCGGGCCTTAGGTTGCCTACCCATGAACAAGTTCATACAACACAGGATATATAATATTTGTCTGTGGCAGCCCCTTCATTGGATGGGGTCAGGTTCTCCTCTCTACGGAATGTTTATGGTGAGTTCAGTGTTTATTTTCTGTTGAAGTGGAAGCACATCTTGTGAAGGGGTGCAGCCAAGAGTGTTGCCGCATCTTTGGTGTGAAACTGCCTCTGGACAAGACTATACAAAAGACTGATCTTATCATGCCTTGAAAAATATTTCCCAGTACAGTCATACCTCTGGTTACATCCACTGCAGGTTGCGAACACGGCAAACGCGGAAGTGTTTACTTCCAGGTTTCGCTGCACGCACAGAAGCGCTCTGCGTGGTCTGCGCATGCACAGAAGCGCGATATCGCACTTTCACGCATGCACGATGTCAATGCTCGGGATGCGGACTTTTTGGGGTGCGAACGGCACCCCAGAATGGATTGTGTTCACAACCCGAGGTACCACTGTACATTTTGAGGCAAAGGCAGCTGAAGTCTCAGCCCCTTATTGAGAGTTACACCCTTAGGAAGAGGTCAGTGTTGAGTTTGGTAGGCTATACATATGCAGTGTTGAGTCCGCCAGCTAAGATTTGATGAACAAGCCATTTTCAACTGGCAGAAGAGTGAGCCATTCAGTGGGGAGTCGAACATAGCAAAACCCAGCTATGAGGGAGTGGGCCCTCAGCAAGCAAGCTTTCAGACTAATCCAGGCACATCTGGGCCATGCAATCCTAGACATCTTTGCCACAAACTGCAACAGCAAACCTCCACACTTCTTTTCCAGATACAATGAGCTGCAGAGATAACTGCAGAGGAGATAGCTGCAATGAACAGCCAATGCACTCAGTGATCATTGTATGTGTTCCTACCTTTCCTACTCATAACATAGGTGCTACACAAAGTCAGGCAAGATCAAGCCCTCATACTAGTGACCTAGTAAATTTGGTACTCAGACATTTTGCACCTAAACAAAGCACACTCCTCCCCCACCTTCAAACACATGACCAACTATCTTCAAGGCTACAGACGACACTTGATCAATACAATCCTAGCCTCACAGAAGCAGTCTACTAACAAAATCTATGAAACCACTTGGAAGGCATTCTCATGATGCTGCAGGCACAAGCAGGCAGCAAACAGAAATCTGGTACAGGAGAACTACTTAAGCTTCTCAAATGGCAGGTTTCTGCACTTATCTCACTGTGCAACTCCTTCCTTTGGACGGGTGGGATTGGAACAAAAAAGTGGTAGTCACAGCCCTGCCCCCAGAGACCAGAGGGCCAGTTAACACTTTGCAGGATGCCCTCCCACTTCCAGGTGGAAGGAATACTCACAGTTAAGGCCAGTGCTCCATTTTTAAGCTGCCTCTCTGTGGATATGAGTTTGTTCAATTTCCTGGACAGGAATTTGACACGTGGAAGGGAGCCAGAATATACATTCGCTGCCACTTAGGCAAACAGAGAATTCCCTTTTTATATTTTAAAGCAGTCCTGTCAGAAGTATCATATGTGAAATCCGTTTCAATCAAAAGCAATTCGTCAAAGCTCTGGTCTGTTGTAAATCTACAGTACATCAGCCTATTTAGTGGGTTAGATGTGTTAGACTGCTGGTTTTCATTTTTGTATTATGCTGTGAGTTTATTTTTCGTTAAAATAAAATAAACAATATCACCAATGGATTACAGAAACAAATTTTTGTTGTTCTTTGAAGATTTACAGGTCACGTAACAATGTAACAATTGCTCTCAAGAGTAAACAATACTACACTTTCCGGGTGAGAGCCAGGACTTCTAAGACCAACTGTAAGCACACACCTGATCCCTGGAGCGAGTGGAGCGAGGCAGTAGAAGTAGGTGAGAAGAAACTTTGTAAGACTGTTTGTAATGAACTGCTGAGCTGACTGTATGAACCAAATCAAAAGAACTAATTCTCTGCACAGATTTTATATTTATAGGTTACAAATAAATTCTAATCTAGTAGAAGGTCAGTGCGTCACAGTGCATCCCACTACTTGGTAAAGACCCAAGTTTCTTTCATCCAGTACAACTTCATTTGCTGACATCTGGCAAAGCTGTGTTTGGAAACCCTTTAATTAAAATTGTTGTGCTTGTACCCCTGAAATTTTCCTGAAATTGCTAGTGTCTTAACCCAGGGTATCAACTACCCAAGTACCATACTAATATGGGTAAAACACTCAGACTCACTCTCTACATATCCAATAGCAGCCTGTCAACAACATGTAGTTTGTGGCAACTATATCAGGGCTGAACAACATTGAATGACTTAGGTTGTTTATACCATCCTAAAAAGGATTTAATGAGTTTTGAATATATAAGTTTGACTCTTTACTGTGGGCTCTTTGCATTATCAAGAGAGAAGCCACAACTTGGTATGAGAGGAGACCCAATTGAAAAACAAGATGGGTCTCCATAGACCCATGAGTTCATTCTCAGAGTTTCACCGCTTTGGCAATATTGCTTCAGGTAATTTTTATGGTTCTTCTCCTGTCTTCTTCAAGAATCAGGATGGCAAAGATTGTGGAATACAAAAACGACATTGGTCTTTCATGAACATAAACAAATAATAAGGAATCAGGTTCTCTAGGCTTTTTCTTTTTCTTTGGTGGGTATGAATGCTCAAAGGTGTGCATGTTACTAGCACTTGCACTCTGATACCTACTATCTTCCAAACAGCTGTTTATAAAGGATTAGAATAATAGAAGCATACAGTTGGAAGAGACCACAAGGGCCATCCAGTCCAATCCCCTGCCAAGCAGGAAACACCATCAAAGCATTCCTGACAGATGGCTGTCAAGCCTCCGCTTAAAGACCTCCAAAGAAGGAGGCTCCACCACACTCCTTGGCAGCCAATTCCACTGTCGAACAGCTCTTATTGTCAGGAAGTTCTTCCTAATATGTGGTGGAATCTTCTTTCTTATAGTTTGAATCCATTGCTCCGTGTCCGCTTCTCTGTAGCAGCAGAAAACAACCTTTCTCCCTCCTCAATATGACATCCTTTTATATTTTTGAACATGGCTATCATATCACCCCTTAACCTTCTCTTCTCCAGGCTAAACATACATGAAAGGAAACATACATGAAAGGAAATAAGCTTCAAGAATTTCATAATCAGATACCACAACATAATCAGTCATGAATTATCATCGTCATTTGTTTTACAAGAGCCATCAATATACAGAATCAAGTCATGTTCAAAGAAAGAAATATCATTAAGATCTGGTGTGGCAGCGAATTGTGGAAGGAGACACACCTGTGTTTATTACTTTTACAGGAGCTATTAATATATAAATCAAATCAGGGTTGGGGGGAATAAGGAAATGAATATTCATGAAAGTTTCATGGAGGAAAATTTTCAATAGATCTAAAATTATTTTTAATTTATTTTGCCTTTGGTTGGAAATATATATTGAATCTGGTTCCATTGAATAAATTTGCACAGCTTAAGAAACAGCAAGGTTACCGTAGTTTTATAGAATGCAACTTTTCATTCTGAATAGTTAACACAATACATTGCTGCATCAGAAACAACAAAATTTTATTCATGATCATCTTCTAATAGAAAAACAAAAAATGGACAAAGCAGTGAAAGCATTTATATATTTATTATTTCAAAGCACAACTGCTACTTGTTGTGAGAGCAAAACAACCCTCAAAATCCATTGTTTTAAAACAACATGCTATGACAAGCAGGGTAGGAATTTGTTTCTATAGAAAAGCAGCAATTTTTTCATTGAGTAGTTTTTGAGAACTTGGTCACTGTCAAATGTTGAATGTTAATCCTAGCCAACATAGAGTTACCAAACAGCAAAAGTTTTCTTGTTGGCCTTTCAACACAAATACAGTGGTACTTCGGGTTAAGTACTTAATTCGTTCTAGAGGTCCGTTCTTAACCTGAAGCATACTTAACCTGAAGCACCACTTTAGCTAATGGGACCTCCTGCTGCTGCTGCGCCGCCAGAGCACGATTGCTGTTATTAAGCGGAGTTCTTAACCTGAAGCATACTTAACCCGAGGTACCACTGTACCAACAGAAGAGCATTTCTTTTTTATAGATTAACTAGCTGGCCCGGCCATGCGTTGCGGTGGCTTTTTTTGTGAAATGGAAAAGGAAGATCTACAGTATATATATAAAAATGTAAACTGTCCATGCCTACAGCTTATCCCGTTGAAATTCCGCCTGCCTCCTCTCCGTCTTTCCCATTTCTTCCTCCCTCCACACAGCTTCTGTTGAATTTCCGCCTGCCTCCTCCGTCTTTTCCCCAGTTTCTGCCTCCACACAGCTTCTCCCGTTGAATTTCCACCTGCCTCCTCTTCATATTTCCCTCCATTTCTGACTGCGTTGCTGTGGTGTTTGGTTTTTTGTGTGTGTTTTTTTATAAATTTATTGTATTTGTAAATTGGATGTTTTGGGCTTTTTTTGTACCTTTGTTTTTTGCATTGCTGCTGTGGCTCATTCTGGCTCATCCCCGGTGTCTCTCTCCTGATCCTGAGAGTATTCCGGAAGCTCCCGTTTCCATTCTTCCCTGTCCCTGCGTCCCGGCGATTTATTTGGGGGCTGCGCGTTTTTGTTTTGCTTTACAGTCTGCAACAGTCTGCAAAGCTGTGGCGGCCATTTTAGGTAACGGCACTCAGGACGCTTTGTACTGTACATGAAGCTGCGGCGGCCATATTTGGTGAGGGCACTCGGAACCTTTATTACTATTCCATCTGCTCTCCTTTCCTTCGGCTCCCGTTTCCGTTCTTCCCTGTCCCTCCACCTCACCAGGGCCCTCAGGCCTTTCCTGTAGGGTCTCTCCCCACTTCCTGTCTCCCCCATGGCCTGCGGGGCTCGGCCTGGGCTCCCTCAGCGAGGCCCAGCTTGCCCAGATCCAGGGAGACACGGGCCTGGTGGGCCCTGGCAAGGTAGAGGTTATTTGTGGCCTTGGGAGTTGGGCAGCGGGAGGGCAGAAATATTGGAGAGGTGTTTGAGGCGGCAGCAGAAAGTCGCTGCCTTGTCGCTGCCTCGGGTGCTTGCAGACGGCAGTTATAAAATGGCGGACGGGGCATTGTTGCTCTGGCCAGGTCTGATGACATTGACAGGCCATCTGCCTTTCTATTGGATGCTGTTGGAGTCCTCAGTGCTTTTCCTGCTGGTGTATAATGCGTGCACCATTTTTTGGCCTTTATTCTATATTTTAGGCATGACAGGTGTGGTTTTTTTTAATTTTTATGATGCCAGATCCTTCCTTGATGGTCATGTTACGCTTTGTACTAATTTGATGCGCTTTGGTCCAGTGGTTACGGAGAACATCGGTGTCCGCCGCACACACAATGGGAACATTTTTATATATATAGATGATGAAAAGGTCAGGCAGGGAATGAGGAAAACAATCATTCTGGGCACTTACACCCCTTTGTGCTCACTCACCTTTTCAGGCAGGGAATGAGGTTTTGATAGAACATGTATGCATTTAGCAAACAGCAGGGGAAAGAGATTATAATGGTAATTATGATTATAATTTTCTCCATCAAGATCCCCTTTTCTGAGAGGAGAAGACCAGAAATAGTGTTGGAAGGGAATTTGAAAATGAGATTAAAGGGTAATATTAATCATATACATGAAATGGAATAGAAAGAAAAGCTACTCTGTTGCTATTACAGCTTTTTAAATTCCTAAATGGGAGTCAGATGCCTGACTACTTCTTATTCTTTGTTTTTTCAGATGATAGAGACTTTCCATTTTCTCTCCTTCTATACATTCTCCTTCCATTATGTGTGGCAGTCCTGACTATCATATTCCTCATACACCTGAAGAGGTAAGAGACTTTATTAATGACTTCTGTTTGAGTGTGTTGCTTATGGTATATCTATCTACCAAAAAGCTCTGCTTTCACTGTAAAAAGGTTCATGAAATAGGGGTATGAAATAAGGGAGAATATGACCGTTCTGGCATGGTGCTGTTTTGTGTAAATTTATTATGATTATGATTTATATACTGCCCTTCATCATATGATCTCAGGGTGGTTCCCAGAACAAAATATAGGATAAAAACAAGTAAATAATTAAAACAAAACCCCTTCTTCCCACAGACACATTTAAAAGGCTGTAGAATATTAAATAAATCCTGAGAACAATTCTGAAATACAGTGGTACCTCGGGTTACAAACGCTTCAGGTTACATAGTCCGCTAACCCAGAAATAATGCTTCAGGTTAAGAACTTTGCTTCAGGATAAGAACAGAAATCGTGCTCTGGCGGCGCAGCGGCAGCGGGAGGCCCCATTAGCTAAAGTGGTGCTTCAGGTTAAGAACAGTTTCAGGTTAAGAACGGACCTCCAGAATGAATTAAGTACGTAACCAGAGGTACCACTGTACCGTTGAATGAGTTAAACAAAATTTGGTATCTAGAATCCCTTAATTCTTTTCTTTTTTAATGTACTGAAGGATTAAGATGTTGATTCTTCCTACAATTCCTGAGCCTGGAAAGTTTCTGAAACAAATGTTTGAAGAGCACATTGAAGATCTTCAAGTGAGTACTGGCCACTCAACCCTAGTCTATCCAAGGCCAACCTAATGTGTGAGTTAATGAAGCACAAGCTCAGAATAACACACACACACACACACACACACACACACACAACTTTTAATGGTGTGGCAGGTGGTTCTAGTTTCTCCTTGAAATAACTTAATCAGAGTGGCCCATAAGGAAAATTTATAGTACAGTCATACCTCATGTTACGTTTGCTTCGTGTTACTTTTTTCAGGTTGCGTCCCGCAGCAACCCGGAAGTACCAGAAAGGGTTACTTCTGGGTTTCGCAGCTCACGCATGCATACAAGCACCAAATCACACTGTGCACCTGCATAGATACGGCGCTTCAGGTTGCGGGCTTTTCACGTTGCAACCAGAGGTACCACTGTACTTCAAATGTATTGGTTGGGCAACAGATTACTTTCTGAAGTCTCCTTCATTTTATTTCCGTGTTGCTTTTTCTCCCTCCTAAAAAAGGACTACCATTTGATTCATTACATCAGTGTTTCCCAAACTTTTTCCAACCATGGCCCCCTTCCAACCTTGTTTCCTTCCCGTGCCGCCGCCCCCCCCCCCCCCGATGTAGCACGGGGAGGCAACTGCCCCCCTATAAGAAAAAATCAATACAGATAAATACAATTATGGGGTTCTGCCACCCCTAACAAAAATCCTGGCTATGCCCATGCCACCCCTGCCCATCCTACAAGTAGAAAGGTAGCTATTTAAATGTTTTGTTTGTAAATAGAACATGTTTATAATTTTTATAATTTATATAAAATACAATTACATAAAACGATAGGAACATAATGAAATATTGTTGAAGCAGAAAAACATAGAATTATAGAGCTGGAAGGACCCCAAGGGTCATCTTTCTAGTGCAGCCCCCTGCAGTGTAGAAAACTCAGCTAAAGTATCAATGACAGATGGCCATCCAACCTCTGCTTAGAAACCTCCAAGGAAATGAGAGTCCAGAACCTCTCGAGGGAGATCCATCTTCAATGTATTATAAAAAAAGTAAACAACACTTATGTGACCCCAGTCATTTGACACAGAGGGGGAAACCTACAGATACAGTCCCAAAGGTGCACATGGAGTTCTGTATACCGTATTTTTAGCTCCACAGGGCGCACCAGACCATAGGGCGCACCTCGTTTTTAGAGGAAGAAACAAGAAAAAAAATATTTTTCTGGTTTTCCTCCTCTAAAAGCCCTGGTTTTTTGAGGATCAGCTAAACATTTTGCAGCTTTTTTTGCAAAGAGAAAAGCCCTGGTTTTTTGAGGATCAGCTAAAAGTTTTGCAGCTTTTTTTGCAAAGGGGGAAAAGCAAAGAGGAAAAGCCCCGTTTTTATGGGGTTCAACTCACATTTCTGTAGCTTCTAAAGGAAAGGGAGCCTTTTCTACAGTTTCCAGACCGATAATCTAATCAGCCAGTCACATGTCGCTGGGGAAACAAACAACCTCCATCTGCAGCACATTCAACAATGGAGGGCGGGGCTGAAAGGGAGCCGGGACTCTTATCTCTCTCCTGATCTCTTGCTGATCAGCTGCTGAGCGGGGTCCTTTCAACACCCCTTTTTCTCTTTGTAAAATAAAAAGCATGATCCTCTTTTGGCCCCTGGGCAATTCAGCTCCAGGGACCACCATTCGCTCCATAAGACACACAGATATTTCCCCTTACTTTCTAGGAGGAAAAAAAGTGTGTCTTATGGAGCGAAAAATACGGTATATGGGAGAATTTTAAAAAGCAAGTGGTTCTCACTGGCCTTCCATTATGGAAGTCCGTTTGACTTCCAAAATGTGCGGAAACCAAGGCACAGCTTCCAATTGGCTGCAGGAAGCTTCTGCAGCCAATCAGAAGGTGCATCGGACGTTCAGGTTCCAAAGAACGTTCGGAAACCGGAACACTCACTTCCAGGTTTACGGCATTCGGGAGCTAAAATGTTCCACTTGCAAAGCATTCGTCAACCAAGGTACGAGTGTATCTTGTCAACCGGAGGAGCCCTGGCTGCCTAGATTTCACCCGGTAGATTTCACCCGGTGGCTTGCAGAGTCAGGCCGACACTGCAAGCCACTGGGTCCTGCACCCCTTGGCAGCATCCAAAGGCCTCAATCCACTAGGCGCTGGGGCGGATTGCACCATGCTGCACTTGCAGAGTGAGGCCCAGGCTGCCACCAGGTCCAGTACTGGTGACAGCAATAAGCAGCTCTGGCTCACCCAGCCCTACCCATTGCCACCCAACCACCACACTTACCTGACCTGGGGGTTCTGGACCATGGGCTCTACATGTCGAAATGGGAGCCTCAGCAATCACTCACTCCCACCGGAAACAAACCAGGACTGCTCCAAGAAAACACACATGGTAAAAAGGAGCACTAGACCCTTATCCACCTCTGATTGGCCAAGCAGATAGCCAGCCAATCAGGATTTTAAACAAATAATAATAATGGTTTTTTCCCTTCACTTCTCACTTCCCTCTGTGGCCCCCTGGCCTTGTGCTGTGACCCATTTATGTGATTTTCACCTGTGGCCCCCTTGGAATATCCTGGGGTCCCCAGGAGGCCATATGGCCCCCAGTTGGGAAACACTGCATTACATTGTTTTAAGAGACTGCTATTTCTCTTTTGTCTCCAGAAACCTCCCCCTGAAGACCCAATCAAGGATGAGCAAACCCATTTGTTGGTATTCATACAGCCTTCTTGTAATGAGAACTGAGGAAATGAGGGGACTGTCTACATCAGATAACTCTTGAATGTAAACCAGAGGTTTTTGGGGCAGGGACTGATGCTTCTAGCTGCTGGAGAATCTCTTGGCAATGCCCTGCTGCAGACAACATTTGTTCCCAGGCATCAGTTGACTAATCTGTGTTACACCACTTGGAGATTAAAGCATTATCAAACTTTTAATATATATTTTTTTAAATAAAGCAACAGGAATCAGGCAACAGGAATCAAATGGCCTTCCTCACCTGATGATGTTTTCAACCGAAAATTGTGAAGATAAAATCTTACACTGGCATTTGTGAAGCAGCTTTAGTTCTGGAGGACTACTTCTTTTTATCAGGTGTTTCGATTTGTTTTTTGCTTTCTTTTTTGACACTTGAACAGCAGGAATGTTCACAACAAATCTTACAAGGCTTGTCTTTTTGTCTAGCTAAACTTTGTTCTAGTGAGCTTCTCCAAGCTAAACCAAAAACTACTTATGTCCCTTCCACTGTGGCTAGGAGAGAACTTAGTGGAATGACTAGGTTGGTGATGCTTGCTTTCGTTCTTGGCTCAGGGGTTGATGCCTTGCTTTGGGGAGTCTTAGCTTACCTGTTGTGTTTGTCACAAGCATGTCATGGTAGAAGACTTTCAAACAGTTTATGAATGCAAAGGCCCACACACCCCTTTTGCAACAAATGCACAACCCAAAAGACTGAGCCCTCTGACGTTATGCTGGCCAAAATCGTGTCAAGGACTTCCTGTAGCATCTTTGAATTTATGTTTGAATTGTCCTTTTGTTCCAAACTGTTAGACAAGTTCAAGGGACCTTTTTGCCCAAGCATTGTAAACTTTGGAATATTTGTGTGCTCTGGTTTTGTTTTTTTATAAAGATCTATTTATATAAAGAATGAATAAATACATTTTTTTTAATAGACTGATGTCTCTGTTGCTTAAAAAGACTCTGTTTCCTGTGTCCCTGCAAGTTTGTGGAATTTTATTTTTCTTGGCTGTATATTGCCTCCTGACTCTGCCCATGAAGTGTTAACACAGCAACCTCCCTGCCTGCCTCCTTTGGCCCAGATACTTGCTCTTGGTAGTTTGAGTAACTCATTGTTCAGTGACTGATCTATCTACTCCTCTGTTTGCCAGTGGATCTGGCTGTTGAGAGAAATTTGGGCAGATACTTATTTATATAACATACCCTGCATTCTCAGTTCAGCAAATTCACAAGGCAGTTTATTTGCTATATATTTTTGAAAGTGGGTTGTCCCTTTAGGTCCCTATAGATTCAGACACCTTGAGATATTGTCACCAAACTTGGCATGAAGGTTCCCAAGATGGAAGCTGTGATCTTGGTCAATATTTTCAAGATGGTGGACTGAAGCGTCACTTTCTCATGACTTCACCCATTGTTGACAAAGGCTTGGCTGCCTTTCAAGTAGGGCTGGGCGTTATCTGGTTTACAGCATCATGATATATCACCAGCTAAACACTGTGATGTAAGGATGAAATAAGGATGGCACTTTGTATATTGGCTGGCTTCACGGTTTTTCCTGCATCATGATTTTTGCTGGCGCATCATTTTCCTGCATCATGATTTTTGCTGTTCTTGTGATTTGCTGCCCCCTGCAGGAGACGGGGGAGAGCTGAGCCAGCGGAGTTACCAGGCTGCATTATGGGTGCCAACTCCAGGGGGCTGTGGGTACTTGGGCACCCACAAAGCGAATGAAAAAAGCCGGCAGGTGGCAGTGGTGTTGCCTCTAAGAGAGAAGCAGTTAGGCTCCAACCTCCGCAGCTGGGGAGCAAGGCATCCTTTTCCAGGGGGTGGGGCTCGAACCCAGAGGCTGAGTCTCTCTGTCTTTGTGTCCGAGCCCCTCCAGCAGAAAAGGGTGCTTCACTCACAGCAGATAGGAGGAAGAGGAGCTGCCACCAGCTGCAACAATGCAGCGTGCAACGTCACATGCCTGCATGTGGGCACCTGCAATCCTGAGGGTGAATTGTAGCCTTGGGCTGCAGGAATTGAGAGAAGCATTGGCTAGCTTCATGTTTTCCCCCAAACTGCAATTTTGCATAGTGCGCGCACACACACATCATGATTTGTGATATTTTGCCGTGTCAAAAATTATGAAACTGATATCACGATATGGACTTTAAACTGGATATATATCGAGATATCGCCCAGCCCTACTCTCAAGATACCATCACCTAACTCGACATGAGGATTCCCAAGGTGGTGGCAGTGGGGTTCTTATCAGTATTTATTAACTAATTCTGTCAGTGCAATGATTTCTGCTTGTGCAACAGAACTTTCCCCAGTCATTCTCCCCATTTGTGCCTTGCAACTCTTAAGAAGCTGCTTAATTAGAAGGTGCACATCCCCCACATCCCTTCCCAAAGTGCACATTAAGAAGCATGGTTATGCAGGGCAATCCCTTTAACAAGAGAGAAACTGACACACTCCAAATTTGCTCATAGGTTAAAAAAAGAAAGAAAGCGTACTGGGCTTAGAGAAAGCTCATACCAAGAACAAACTTAGTTGGTCTCTAAGGTGCTACTGGAAAGAATTTTTTATTTTGTTTGGGCTTAGAGATGTGAAGGCCTGGAAAAAATCGGGGGAAACCCAGTTTTTTCCATTTTTTCCCCTGAAGCCTTTTTTGGGTTTTTTTCTGAAAAATTGAAAAAAGAAAACATATATTACGGAATGTTTTATTTTAACATGATGAATAAAATATTTTAAGATAAGGGGTTCAAATATTTTAGAAATCATTTCTATAAAATATGTATGGTATCAGATTATTCTAATTTCTGTGAGGACAAGCAAGTCCTAGGTTACAAACTGAACTCTCCAATGCAAGAACAAGATACATTTCTTCCTTTAGGAGGTGCTGTTGTCACCAGAAAAGAAAAAGGTTTGGAAACACTCACACTAAATCAAGAAATAAGCTGACATGTGAAAAGGTAGAGAAGCTTGCTTCAATCTGAGCAAACCTTCAGTTTTTAGAAGTCCATAATAACTGTGATAATGACAGACACAACAGAGTAGATGCAGAAGCAGAGACTGAAACTGATACTGATCATTACATCTCAGAAAATGATTCTGATTAAATTTCATGCCCATTCATTGAAACTTAGTCCCACTTCCTTCTTTTTTATGAGAATGTTTTTTTAAATACGGTGGAGAGGAAATATGAATAATTGTTACTTCTGGATTTTTAAAAATTGTTTTGTGGAGTTTTTTTTTGTTCCACATAAACTAGTAAACAGTTCAGGAGATTGTTCCATTTGTTACAAATACAAATAAATATTATTTTAAAAGTACATTTTGTTTGTAATAATTGTTTGGATACACTATATTTTTAATATGCTAGTTGTGATAATTTTATGCCCATTAAAATTGTCTGTAGTTATATTTTATGTTTCTAAAGTAGCAAAATGACTTTCAATCTGGAAAAGAAAAAAGCTCTAATGTAGCATTTTTTTCAATTTTTCCAAAAATTTCCGTTTTCCCACGAAGAAAACGTAAAAAAATGGGGGGGTTTTCCAAGCTTCAAAATTTCCGGAAATTTTACATCTCTAGGGCTATACACCTCTTTCCTGCACCATAATGCAAGTGCAAAGACCAGCTAGACATGAGAACCAAGGGTATAACTCTATATCAGTGGGCCAGAGTCTCATGTACTTATAGGGACAGATGTTCAAGTATGTGTCTGTTGCCAAGTGCCATATTGGCCTAGTGAAATTATCCATGTTTTCACTTGTCTTCCCAGCCAATTCATCTCTCTGCTGTTTTGTTTTATTTTAGTCTACCAAATATAGTAACTGCACACCATGCTGATGGCAGTTTTGGGTGGTGATATAAACCAGTTGCTTGGGTCCCCAGACAATATATAAGTTATAAATGTTTGCTGCTATTTTGAAATCCCTTGGAGTTGCTTATGCTTTGCCATAACAGCAGGGTATATTTCATGGTGCTACTCTTGGTTAAAATAAATACAGTATATTCTGGCGTATAAGACTACTTTTTAATCCAGGAAAATCTTCTCAAAAGTCGGGGGTCATCTTATATGCCGGGTGGAGAATCTGCGGTCAAGTATATCTCAAACTCTATATTTTAACTGGAAAAGTTGGGGGTCGTCTTATATGCCCAGTCGTCTTATACGCCGGAAAATATGGTATTTGGCCACTTGTAGTGTTTAGAAGGGTACAAGAGCAAGTAGCAAAAGCCAGCAATGTGTGTATATTCAGAGTGTAAGTTGACAGTTTACATACTGACTTGCAGATATAGTGGTTATCCCTCAATTAGGGACGTGGGTGGCGCTGTGGTCTAAACCACTGAGCCTCTTGGGCTTGCCAGTTGGAAGGTTGGCGGTTCAAATCCCTGCGACAGGCTGAGCTCCCATTGTTCTGTCCCAGCTCCTGCCAACCTAGCAGTTTGAAAGCAAACCAGCGTGAGTAGATAAATAGGTACTGCTGCGGCGGGAAGGTAAACAGTGTTTCTATGCACTCTGATGTCCGTCATGGTGTTCCATTGCACCAGAAGTGGTTTAGTCATGCTGGCCACATGACCTGGAAATCTGTCTGTGGACAAATGCCAGCTCCCTCGGCCTGAAAGCAAGATGAGCACTGCAACCCAATAGTTGCCTTTGACTGGACTTAAACTCTATACACTCAGCAAAAACAAGACCTGGAGCTGACTGTGGCTCAGATCATCAGCTTCTTATAGCAAAATTCCAGCTTAAACTGAAGAAAGTAGGAAAAACCACGGGGCCAGTAAGATACAATCTAAATCAAATTCCTTATGAATACACAGTTGAAGTGAAGAACAGGTTTAAGGATTTAGATTTGGTGGATAGAGTGCCTGAAGAACTATGGATGGAGGCTCGTAACATACAGGAGGCAGCAACGAAAACCATCCCAATGAAAAAGAAATGCAAGAAAGCAAAGTGGCTGTCCAATGAGGCCTTACAAATAGCGGGGGAGAGAAGACAAGCAAAATGCAAGGGAGATCGTGAAAGATACAGGAAATTGAATGCAGATTTCCAAAGAATAGCAAGGAGAGACAAGAGGGCCTTTCTAAACGAGCAATGCAAAGAAATAGAGGAAAATAACAGAATGGGAAAAACCAGATATCTGTTCAAGAAAATTGGAGATATGAAAGGAACATTTCGTACAAAGATTACCACAATTAAGGACAAAAGTGGAAAGGACCTAACAGAAGCAGAAGACATCAAGAAGAGGTGGCAAGAATACACAGAGGAATTATACCAGAAAGATATGGAGGTCTCATACACCCCAGGTAATGTGGTTGCTGACCTTGAGCCAGACATCCTGGAGAGTGAAGTCAAATGGGCCTTAGAAAGCCTTGCTAACAACAAGGCCAGAGGAAGTGATGATATTCCAGCTGAACTAAAGCAGTATGTGGACCGAGAACTCCCAGAAGTGCAAGCTGGATTTCGAAGGGGCAGAGGAACCAGAGATCAAATTGTAACATGCGCTGCATTATGGAGAAAGCTAGAGAGTTCCAGAAAAACATCTATTTCTGCTTCATTGACTACGCAAAGGCATTTGACTGTGTCGACCACAGCAAACTATGGCAAGTTCTTAAAGAAATGGGAGTGCCTGATCACCTCATCCGTCTCCTGAGAAATCTCTATGTGGGACAAGAAGCTACAGTTAGAACTGGATATGGAACAACTGATTGGTTCAAAATTGGGAAAGGAGTACGACAAGGCTGTATATTGTCTCCCTGCTTATTTAACTTATATGCAGAATTCATCATGCGAAAGGCTGGCCTGGATGAATCCCAAACCGGAATTAAGATTGCCGGAAAAAATATCAACAACCTCAGATATGTTGATGACACAACCTTGATGGCAGAAAGTGAGGAGGAATTAAAGAACCTTTTAATGAGGGTGAAAGAGGAGAGCGCAAAATATGGTCTGAAGCTCAACATCAAAAAAACTAAGATCATGGCCACTGGTCCCATCACCTCCTGGCAAATAGAAGGGGAAGAAATGGAGGCAGTGAGAGATTTCACCTTCTTGGGTTCCATGATTACTGCAGATGGTGACAGCAGTCACGAAATTAGAAGACGCCTGCTTCTTGGGAGAAAAGCAATGACAAACCTAGACAGCATCTTAAAAAGCAAAGACATCACCTTGCCGACAAAGGTCCGTATAGTTAAAGCTATGGTTTTCCCAGTAGTAATGTACGGAAGTGAGAGCTGGACCATCAAGAAGGCTGATCGCCGAAGAATTGATGCTTTTGAATTATGTTGCTGGGGGAGACTCTTGAGAGTCCCATGGACTGCAAAAAGATCAAACTTATCAATCCTTAAAGAAATCAGCCCTGAGTGATCACTGGAAGGACTGATCCTGAAGTTGAGGCTCCAGTACTTTGGCCACCTCATGAGAAGAGAAGACTCCCTGGAAAAGACCCTGATGTTGGGAAAGATGGAGGGCACAAGGAGAAGGGGACGACAGAGGATGAGATGGTTGGACAGTGTTCTCGAAGCTACTAACATGGGTTTGGCCAAACTGCGGGAGACAGTGAAGGATAGGCGTGCCTGGCGTGCTCTGGTCCATGGGGTCACGAAGAGTCGGACACAACTGAACGACTGAACAACAACAACAACAACAACAACAACAACAACAACAACAAACCTTCCAGGGGTCCTTTACCTTTACCTATCTGTCTTTTTACCTTTTTATCCCTCAATTATTTTCACTATCCATATGAGTTATTCTGTTTTAGGAACCATTTACAGTAATTAAATTGGACACATCACCTCTCTTTAGTTTTATAATTATCATGCTAGGTATCTTCCAAAAGCTACTTTATATTCCCCCAAGTCAGAAATAGGCAATTTGTTGCACATTGTTGTATAAAAATTAGACACCAGGGGGCAGAAGAGACCCACTAAATATTGCCAGTTTCTTTGATCACATACTACAGTATTTAAGGAATTCTGATATAGTAAATGTTAGTGCTCTTTCTTCATATTTTTATTGCAATTGTGCGGTGCAGATACTGCAGTTTTCATGATGGCAGTTGGGGGTGGGTGGGGAGAGTTCACAATGAGATTCTACCATAAAGTGGAAAATGTGATTAGATATAATCTAATAACTGACCAGTCTAATATTGGTTTTGATATTGATAATGGATTGATTATACTTCTTAATTGTATATTTCACCATTGGCTAGCCCTGTAGCTCATTCTTGGGAAAGCAGCAGATTTGGTTAATCTGATGTAAAATGGGGTTGAAAGCCAGACAAATGCATTGCAGGGCAGGGAAGTGCAGAGAGTTTTATCTTTTGAGTAGACCACATGGAAACTATGGAGTGAGAAAGACAAGAGGAAGCAAGCCGAACCTATCAGTCAGAGCTCATGAGGCTCTAAGACAACAAAGGAACATTCTTCCCCAGCCCCTTCTTCTTAAGTGTGTGAAACAGCGTCACCTATTTGAAGTGGGAGCAGAGGAGGAACCCCAAGACATGTGTCAAGAAGATTATACTTCCTGCTTCGCAACACGAGGCAGCCACTGTGCAAAATGTTTTGTAGAATGAGTCAGAAATGCAGCTGGAGGAAGCTGAAAGTGAAATGGAGGAGTGGAAGAGAGTTGAACTTTCATAAAAACGAAGTGGGGGATGCTGGCTTCTGAAGCAGGAAGCCCTGGGTGACTAAACTTGTCCTGCATGTAAGACAGTTATGTGCCATGATCTCACAGACCTTGCACAAGGAGAAAAATAAAATAAAACAAAAAGAATCTTCACCTTTAATTTCAAATTTGGTGATTCCCTGCCCCCACCACCTTTCCAGAAAGAGGACTTTCAAAGGGTGCCACTTTTCCAGCAAGGGGATGTAATGACAAGCATCACTTCACTTACTGAATTTCTGGCAGTCGTGCATCACCAAAGCGTCACACAATGTATTGGGGAGGCACATGCACACACAGTGTTTCCCACAGACATTGACCCAGCAATACATTTCACTAAGGCAGGGATGAAGAACCCTTTTCAGCCCCAAGACATTAATTCCCTTTTGGGGAGCCTTCTGGAAACCATGTGCCAGTGGTGGGCAGGGCCAGACACAAACTTTTCCAGAGCTCAAATATAAAGTTTACATTTGTGCAAGATAGTAGTTTCGATACACACTTGCACACCCCTCTGTATCTTCCATCCAGGTAAGCAAGAGTCATCAGAGTTCAAGGACGTTGCACCCCAGCAAAAAACCACTTGGGGTGCAAAGCTGGGCCTTTGAGGCTGTGTGACCAGATAAAAAGGCCTGGTGAAGCTACATTTGGTCCCAAAGCCTGAGGCTGCCCAGCCTTGAACAAGGGCAGTGGCGGAGCTTCATGCTCCGGCACTGGAGGGCGAAGATCAGGCGGGGGTGGGGCTGCCACGCGTCCTGGGGGCGGGGCACCCAGAGTGAGCGAGGGGCAACTGCGATGGCACCCCACCGGGATTGCGCTGCCGGGGGTGGTGCCCTTCCCCCGCACTCCTCTTCCTCCGCCAGTGCACAAGGGTCACTTCTATTTTTTAAAATATATATATAAACATTAAATTTTGCCAATCTGTAATATTCGGTAATATCTTATTTTTCCAATTTCTGGCTACTAGTATTCTAGCTGCTGTTATCCCATGCAGTAATAATGTTCTTTTTTATTTTTTTAACTCATCTGGCACAATACTTAATAGAAATAATTCTGTTTTTTTCTGGAATGTGCATTTCAATAATTTCTTCAATTCTTCATAAATATTATTCCAAAATACACTAACCTCTGAGCAATGCCATCACATATGCATATAAGATTCATTTTCTTTACCACATCTCCAACACAAAGGTGATCTATTTTTGTACATTTTGGCTAGCTTTTCAGGTGTTTGGTGCCATCTATACATCATTTTTAGAACATTTTGCCTCAGAGAATAACAGGCAGTAAATTTTATATCCACCTGCCATAACATTTCCCATTGATCCATTAAGATATTGTGACCTAGATCTTGTGCCCATTTAACCATTGTGGATTTCACCTGTTCTTCTTTGAGATCCCATTCTAACAATAAATCATACATACATGAAATATATCTTCCTTTACTGATTTCCGGCGTGAGCGCCATTGCGGGTGGCTGGGAGCCGTCTCAGCTCCGAGACGGCTCCGGTTCCCCCCGGGGTTTGGAGCTCCGCAACCGCGCTGTGGGCTCCAGTAACCCACGGGAGGAGCGTCCGGTGGTCGGGGCTTTCCTGCAGGCCCCTTTGCGCTGTCCCATTCTCGGGCTTCCCTTGTAAAAGGGAGGCTTGAGTGAATGGGCTCCGGCGCGGGGCTGAGGAAGCTGTCCCCAACCGGGGGAACCAAAGCGGCAGCCGGCCGCCTGCGGTGAGCGCTACGTTCTTCCAAATTTCAGCTGGAAAAAGAAGGAACTGTAAGTAAGGACTGCAATTTGAACTTAATTTTGACTAATTGGCTTACGGAGAGAGACTTAAAAAGCGGAAGTCCGTTTCTCTCCTCTGCGGCAAGATCAAAGTAACACCGGATTTGGCTGATTTGGCTGATTGCTATATGGGACTGCTTTGAAGTTTTACGTTGATTCTGATTCTGATTGCTTAAGAAATCCCTTTTTGGGACGAGACTGAGATATTTGAACTGTTTCTTCTGATAATAAAGGCGAAAGAGGGCATCCCTGTCTTGTTCCTTTGGAAATAAAAAAACTTTCCGTTAAATTCCCATTTATTATCAGCCTTGCCCTTTGGTGTTTATATATTGCTTCAATGGCTTTTTGCATTTTCCCCTCTATACCAATTATTTCAACTTGTTTTTTCATAAATTCCCATGAGACATTATCAAATGCTTTCTCCGCGTCTAGCAATAATAAGGCTGCTTTTTTATCTATTTTAAATTCCAAATATTCTATTATATCTACAATGTTCCTTGTATTGTTATACAGTTGTCTCCCCGGTATGAAACCCACTTGGCTAGGGTGTATTACTTTTTTGGCCAACTCTTTTAATCTATTTGCTATTATTCCAGCAAAGATTTTGTAATCACTGTTTAATAAGGAAATTGGTCTGTAGTTTGATATTTTTTCATTATCCGTATCTGATTTTTGCAGGAGTGCGACATAAGCTTCATTCCAGGTATCTGGGATTTCTCCCTTTTCTAGTGTGTATTTCATTATTTCAAGTAGGGGGGCTGCCAGAATATCCTTTAGCTTTTTATAATATTCTATTGGAAAACCGTCTGGTCCTGGAGTTTTTTCTGATTTACTCTTTTTAATTAATTTTTTTTATTTCTTGTATTGTTATGGGGGTGTCTATTTCTTTAATTTCTTCTTTTATATTAATACCAATTTTGTATTTTTCCAAATATTGCCTTATCTCCTCTTTATTTTGTCTTTTTTATTGTATAATTCTTCATAATATTGCATGAATTTTTCCATTATTATCTGTGGTTTATAAATGATCCCCCCTTATTTTTATTCTATTTATCAATGTTTCATTTTTTTTTCAATTGCCATGCCAAATATTTGCCCGGTTTATTTGCGAATTTAAAATTATTTTGTTTCCAAATTTTTAAATTCCAATCCATTTCTTGTTCTATTTTGATTTTGTACTCTGTTTTCAACATATTAATTTCGGTTTTTAAGTTCAATTTTTTGGATTTTTGTTTAGCTCTTTTTCTTTCTTTTCTAATTCTTCTTAAAAAAATCTCTTTTTCTTTTTCTCTTTTTTATATGCCATTTTGTTTTATAAAGTAACCTCTAATTACCACCTTACTGGTGTCCTATATTTTTTGTTATTTAATTTAAAGAATTCCTGTAGTGTTCTTTTTGCGCCATCAATTACCTTTTCATCATACAATAATGAGGGTCACTTCTAGATGACCTGCATGTTAAGCATTCACTGCAATTGGTTTGCAGAGAGGTCACATGACAGGAGTTGTTTATTGAATATTGATTCCAATTTATTTTTACACCATCAGCTTACTACACTTTTTAGTGATAGCTTATCCATGGCCATTTGATGTACTTTGGGGACTATTAATTTGCTGATGAAGATTTATTATTGAAACAGTTCATTATACTGGAAGAACTGTAATCTGCTGCTGTGCTTGGAGCACCCTATTGCAACGTTTGGATCACCCATCACCTCATGTTTGTAATATATTGACTGTGGAAAGTTGTTCTGCCTCCATTTCAGTGATCTTTGACAGTGACTTACCACTCCTACCATTCCTGTTCATGGAACATTTATTTGATTCTTATTAGTTTGTGACTTCATGCACATATTATATGTGTTCTGTTTATGAATTCTGAAACAGTATAGTGTTATAAAAATATTGTCAGTATATTATTAGCCGATGTGTTGCTTGTTGTTGTTCAGAGTGTTCCAATTTATTTTTGGCAGGGAGTTATATGGTGCTGCAACTGTAATCCCACCACTTCCCTGTGCATTTTTTGTATAACTTTCCTTACTTCAAAAAAAGTCCAGTTTGTTTATCTTCCTTCTTGTAGGGTTTGTTGTATAAGAGCACCCAATCCACTTAATGAAGGTAGTTGAATCCCGCCTGCAAATCAATGACAGGCCTAAGTATAATAGGGTTTCCTTCCTGATACTTGTGCTTAGTAACTTTACATCTATTGCTTGGCCAGTTTTTCCTTCTTGGCCATCCGGTTGCAAACTTGCCCAGTGCAGAAAAACTGCTTTGTCACTCTGTTTGCACCATATACCACTGCCTTGGTTTTGCCAAGCAGCTCCTTGAAGTTCAGCCCTTGGTTTTGGGTTTTTGCTTTTTGGCTACAAATGGTGTTGCTGAGAGACAGAGCATAGAGCAAATGTTTGTTTCAATGGCAACAGCTTTTATTCCTCCTCAGGCTGCAATCATTTGTTAATGTTGCTTTTTAAGGCAATGAGGCATGGCTAAGGCCCAAGAGGCAGCACCCACCATTGCCACTGTGGCAAATAAGAAGTTTTAATACTGTTAATTTATGGTCAGTAAGAATCACACCTGGGAGGGGCAGTTTCAGAGGACTTTGCTCCTGGGCTTAACCAGGTGAGTAAAGGAAGGAAATTCCAGACCTGTAGCTTTTGGCAGCCATTCACTTGCTCAAATCCCTTTTAATGCTTTAACTATGAAAGATACATGAGCATGTCCTTCCTTGTATCTGGTCATGCTAATCTGACTTTGGTCATCGACTTTAAAGTATCTGGTGATTAGGAAAAATTCTGGGGTGAGAGACTACTCTACAGCCCAGCTCGTCGAGGTGCAAGTCCTCTGTGGGTTCAAGCGTTCAGTAAAAGAAGTAAGTTCCAGCAGTGGCGGAGGAAGCCTCTTTGCTGCCCGGAGCGGCGGTGCAGAGGCACCCCACTGGGGTGGGGCATGACGCATGCATCGTGATGTCATGACGCACATGGATGTGGCATGGAGGTGAGGGGTGGGTCAGCAAGGAGGGGGCATCACGCTTGTCGCTGGCATGATGCCCCCTCCTTGCTGGCCCACCCCTCCTGCAGAAAAAAGCCGCTGAAAGGAGGAAAGGGGGAAGCTCATACCAAGAACAAACATAGTTGGTCTTTAATGTGCTATTGGAAGGATGTTTTTATTTTTTTATTTTGTTTCAACTCTGGCAGACCAACACGGCTACCTACCTGTAACATCATCCTTACATCACTGACATGTCACAAAAGGGGAGGGGTAGACAGGGATTACACTAGTTCAACCTTGGCAAGCATGCTCAGACATGTCTCTTAACACCTCTCAAGTACCTATTACCAAAGAACAATAGAACTATTAACATATTCTTGTCCTGGGGCAAGTCAGGGATGAGCTCTTGGGATTTTATGGTCAACTATCAGCTCAGCAATTGCCACCCTTGGGCACTCCCTGGGTGGGGTGTTGTGTGTGTGCCCTCACACTTGAGAGATTATGGCGGGAGAGAAAGGTAAAGGAGTCCTTTCCTCTAACGCCAAAATGGCATTAGAATGAAGAGAATCGGTCAAACTACTGATTTTATATGAATTTATAAAGCTAGGTATCTTCCTGGAGCTGTCAAGTCGGAATGATACATTCAGACATAATATTTGTAACATTGTGCCCCGCCCGTCATTTCCATAACACTGGAAACTTTTCAAAACCTAGATTTTGGTTCACTGAAAGCTTAATTGTCTTCAAGAGAGCTGTGCACCAGTTGCACATTCTGCTGGCTATCATGTGGCACTGAAATAAAATCTGATACGCATGTTCAGGGCATACTTCTATGGTGCAAATTCAAATACTAGCTCAGCCACCTCCTAGTTTCAGACGGGGGAAGAAAATGCAAACTATATTACGATGTTGGAGTTCATTTTGACTCACCAGTTCTCAAATAAGCATTTATCTCCTTGTTTATACAATAGATATAATGAGCTTTCATTTGGGCAGGACTGGAGGAGGTTTTCTAGAGGCAAAATATAAACATTCTAGTCACTTTTGTAGTTCAGTGTCACCATCTGTGAACAGAAGTGAGAATTCCATTAATAATTATTTTCACACTGAGTTTTTAAACCCACCTATTTACAAATGGCCACTACTCCCTTGTAATTTCCCATTATACAAAAACTGTATCTGTTTTGTGTATAGCTGTTCTCCTAGCCTCAGTTATCAAACTTAATATAGTTAAAATTATATGTCTCAATTTTTATTGAAACAATTATTTTGGTGAAAGTGGCAAGCTTCTAAGTTGCAAATAACTTCATGAAATAAAAAAGCTTCCTATGGCCTTCAGTGCTAAGTGACCCAGTCCTGAAACAACTTATTTAAATCCATTGTGGTACAAGCCTCCTGGCAATTTAGAGGTCAGTATCTGGAATGAATAAAGTGAACTGAGGTTTCAATTTGTGGAGTATATTTTTAAAGTCACCTAACAAAAATTAAATGGTTCTCAGTTGATTCTGTTTGGAGTTGGTGTGTAAATATTTCATGTCTAAATCATGCTTGCACAAAGTAGTCTGAGGCTGTAGGGGCTGTGAACAGACTTGGAATCTACTATTAATATATTGCATTCATGCCAAAATTTTATCTACATTCAGACCCTTTTGTAATAAGTTCCATTGGCTGACCACTGGATCATTTAAGAAAGGTTCTGGAACAATTTGCACATAATTTATTACTGTAAATACATCCTTAAAGGCAGGTAAAAATTATGACTTGATTTCCTGGCCAGGTTTCTGGATTGTTAGTCACTATGGTGAATCACCATTCTGTAGTTAAATCCACCCTCTTTATCACTGATACTCAGAAGCAATTAGTGTTAGGTCTGCCACAAATGAACAGTTTCAAGGAGTATTCAATGATAATCTAGTCTAACTTTCTGTGATCAGTTTGTGGACTTGAGCGATCCTTGACAGATCATAGAATTGTTAAGTTGGAAAGGACCTCAAGGGTCATCTAGTCCAATCTCCTGCAATACAGGAATCACAGCTAAATAATCCCTGACAGATGGCCAACCTCTCTTTAAAGACATCAAATGAAAGGGATAGTCTACCTTTTAAGATAGTCTGTTCCACTGTCAAACAGCTCATACCCTCAGAAAGTTTTTCCTAATATTTACTTGGAATCTCCTTTCTTGAAACTTGAAGCCATCAATTTCAGTCCTACCCTTTGGAATAGGAAAAATCAAGCTTGCTTCATCTTCCATCAGATATTTTACGATAGGTATCTTACCGTACCACCTCAGAGTCTTCTCAAAACACACAACTCCCTCAACTGTTCCTCATGAGACTTGGTTTCCAGACCCTTGATCACCTTGGTTGCCCTTCTCTGCGTATGTTCTAGCTTGACGATATCCTTCTTAAACTGGAGCCCAGAACTGGACAGGTGTGGTCTGACAAAGGCAAAATAGAGCAGGACTATTACTGGATCTGGACTACACTTCTATTGATGCAACCTAGAAAGTCATTAACTTTTTTTTGCTGCTGCATCACACTGTTGACTCAAGTTACATTTGTGCTCTACTAAGACCCCTAGATCCTTTTCACAAGGCAAGTCAGGTGTCCTCCACTCTGTATTTGTGCAACTGGTTTATTATTCCTGCCTAAGTTTAGAACCTTACATTTGTCCCTATTGAAATTAATTTTGTTAGTTTGGTCCCAGTTCTCCAGTCTGTTAAGGTCATATTGAATCCTGATCCTATCTTCTGAGATATTAGCTACCCCTCCTAGTTTAGTGTCACCCACAAATTTGATGAGCATCCATTTATCATTTTCCCCCAGGATGATGCGGAACCTCTAGTGAACACGTTTTGGCTTGGTCAGCCAACCATTTACAAATTCACCTAAAAGTAACAATGTATACCCCACATTTTATCAGCTTCTCCAAGGGAAAATAGGGGACTTTGTTGAAAGTCTTAGTGAAATCAATATACACAACATCCATAGTATCCCCCTGGTCCAGGAAGCTTGTAACGCTAGAGGGAGAGAGAGAAATAAATTGGCCTGGCATGACTTCTTTTGAGAAATCACAGTATCCCTTTCTAAGTCATCATGCACCATTTAATTATCTGTTCAAAAACTTTTCTTAGTATCAACACCAAATAGTTGCCAGGGTCTTCTCCCCCCCCCCCATTTTTTAAAGATGGGGACATTTGCCAGTCTTCAGTCCACAGAGAACGTACCTGTTTTCTGTTTGCATATAGTTAATCAGTTCCTAGAGCTTTAAATTCATTTAAAGTAGCTGGGTGTTCCCTTACCACCTATTTTCCTATCCTGAGCTGCAGTTTCCTGCCTGCATTTATTCTATTATCATCAGGCTGGGCACTGTTTTCCTTTCAGGTGAAGACAGAGGCAAAGCAGGTATTCAGTACTTCTGCCTTCTCTCTGTCACCACTCAGCATTTCTCCAGCTTCTCAATGCAGAGGACCTAATTCAAGAAGAAGAACAAGCAATTAGGTAAGGGTTCCTCAACCTCAGCCCTCCAGATGTTTTCAGACTACAATTTCCATCATCCCTGACCACTGGTCGTGCTAGCTAGGGATCATGGGAGTTGTAGGCCAAAAACATCTGGAGGGCCAAGGTTGAGGAAGCTTGACTTAATTGCTTGTTCTTCTTCTTGCTTCACATATAGCTAGCCCCCTTTTATAATTTTCCACCCCTTGCAAGCCTGAGCTCATTCTGAATTTTAGCTTGCTTGATCTTTTCTCCCTGCAAGATTTGGATACTCATTTATATGCTTCCTTCATGATTTGCCACTTCTTCCACTTATTATAAAACCCCCTTTTAAATCTCAGGTCATCTAAAAACTATTTATATAGCCAGGCCGGTTTCTTTAGATGCCTCCAACCTTTCTTTCTTGTTGTAATTGTTTGCAATTCTGCATTCAATGTACAGTGGTACCTCAGGTTACAGACGCTTCAGGTTACATACTCCGCTAACCCAGAAATAATGCTTCAGGATAAGAACAGAAATTGTGCTCTGGCGGCACAGCGGCAGCGGGAGGCCCCATTAGCTAAAGTGGTGCTTCAGGTTAAGACCAGTTTCAGGTTAAGAACAGACCTCCAGAATGAATTAAGTTCTTAACCTGAGGTACCACTGTATCAGCTTTCAGAAACTCCCATCCATTGTGAACTCCCTTCTCTCTGAGTATTTTTGACCATGGGATCACAACTGAAGCTTTTTGAAATCAGCTTTCCTAAATTCCAAAGTATACATCTACTTACACTTGGCTTTCCTTTTCCTCTGCATAATGAACCTCAAGAGGACATGGTCATTTCCTCCCAAGGCTGAAAGGTTAAAATTTCTGTCCTTGGTCCACAAATAAGGTTCCAGGATAGCATACTCCGAACTCTATAATAGTGTGAGATTATGGTGGGATCAGAATAGGCTATATAAATATTTCTTTATTCTCCTATTTCATCCCCAATAACATTATTGAGCAAGTGGCCTTTAATTTGTCTATAGCACATTCTATCTGTTCACAATGCAGTAAAAAGGTAAAGGGACCCCTGACCATTAGGTCCAGTTGTGTCCGACTCTGGGGTTGCAGTGCTCATCTCGCTCTATAGGCCAAGGGAGCCGGCATTTGTCCACAGACATCTTCCGGGTCATGTGGCCAGGATGACAAAGCCGCTTTCTGGCGAACCAGAGCAGCGCACGGAAACTCCGTTTACCTTCCCGTCGGAGTGGTCCCTATTTATCTACTTGCACTTTGACGTGCTTTCGAACTGCTAGGTGGGCAGGAGCTGGGACCCAGCAAAGAGAGCTCACCCCGTCGCAAGGATTCGAACCACCAACATTCTGATCTGCAAACCCACATCACAATTAAATTTGGTAGAAAAATGGAGGACACAGCTCTATAATTTAAAATGCAGTTTTTCAAAGTGAGAATAAAAATACAAACTTTATATTGTAATGTCATATCCATCATGAGGACCAATAAACTGCATTAACAGCTGATGTGCAAATTCAGAGCATTGTTCTACATTTATTTGTTTGCTCGTTGAAATATTTATAATTATTCTTTTACACTGGACTGTGATGGCCTACATCTGTTTAAAAATCAAAAACTTGGTCTGATCCAGTAGGGCTCTTATGTTCTCACAACTTGCTATTGCATTGACAACAGCAATAAAGACTTGTTATTTTTAAGACATGTGCAACTACTAATTCTATGTGCCTATTTTATATTATTTTATTTTATGTGCCATGGACTGCAAGAAGATCAAACCTATCCATTCTTAAAGAAATCAGCCGTGAGTGCTCACTAGAAGGACAGATGCTGAAGTTGAGGCTCCAGTACTTTGGCCACGTCATGAGAAGAGAAGACTCCCTAGAAAAGACCCTGATGTTGGGAAAGATGGAGGGCACAAGAGAAGGGGACGACAGCGGATGAGATGGTTGGACAGTGTTCTCGAAGCTATTAACATGAGTTTGGCCAAACTGCGAGAGGCAGTGAAGGATAGGCGTGCCTGGAGTGCTCTGGTCCATGGGGTCACGAAGAGTCGGACACAACTGAACGACTGAACAACAACAACAAAATTGTATAGTTTTGGTTTTTCATCTTTTAATTTTTGTCTGTTATTATTGTTCTTTGTTTGATATACATTATAAAATGATATGATAATTTAAAACTTTACCAAAAAATAGTAAAAAACATAACATTTCAAATACACTTTGGCGCTTTCCTGCTTAACTAAAATGGATATTTAAGCTGCTTTTAACCCGAAGCTACAAGGAGGCCAGCAGAAAACTCACCAAGGAAGCTAGCTGCCTGTGCTGCTGGCGCTGCGGCACCAGAAAGGTTAGATAGGCAACACTTCTACTGGACAAAAATAACTTTGTGGCACAGAGACTGATTCCCTCCCAAGGCGGGCTTTGCCTGTCCTCCCCCGTTCCTTTGATTATGTACCCCGTTATATACACAGGAAAGGTGACAGAAGGGGCAAAATATCCCTGGTAATAGTAGTACCAAGGTAACTATGTATACAGTATTCCTCTTAATTGCCATTTTAGGATTAGCAATGTGTGTTATTGGTACTGAAAGTGAAAGTGAGTTCTATGTTGTAGGTTGTGTGTCCGCAGCGGGTTCTCTGGGTTTGGATCAGCTGAAGATTGCTGCGTTCAAAGCAGTCAAGGACTGTTCAATAGCTCAATGGACATTCAGAAATCCAATGAATGGGTACTTTTGAATTTCCTGAAATGTTGCAGACTGCAATTAAGGCTGGGTTTTATTTTAGAAACACCTACTTTTCAATGGTTTCATTATTTTACTTTAAAATGTGTAAATATTGCATATAATATGAGCTCTCAAAATCATTTATCACAAAATGTTCTACCTGAGAGAGAGAAACAAGGAGAGTTTGTCAGATGACTAAGGGATATTATGCTTTTAGTTCAGTCAGACTACAAACAAATTTGTTATTACAGGATGGGAAGGGAGCAAAGTAAATTTAAAGTTTTAATACTATTGAGAACTTGGAAAAATGCCATGTGGTAGTAGGCTTAACTGATATAATTCTGAGATATGTAAACAGTACAGTGGTACCTCGGGTTAAGTACGCTTCAGGTTAAGAACTCTGATTAAGAACAGAAATCGTGCTCTGGCAGCGCAGCGGCAGCAGGAGGCCCCATTAGCTAAAGTGGTGCTTCAGGTTAAGAACGGACCTCCGGAACGAATTAAGTACTTAACCCGAGGTACCACTGTATTGGTTTAAGCCATGAGTTGCTGATAGAATTAAGGCATTAGTCGCATTTGTTACAGCCCTCTTAAAAGATATCCAGATTAATTTTGTGGCACACTGAGCACCAATTGCTGAGGAACTGCTACAGAAAAAGGGTTGCAGACTTCTTTCAAACAATGGTCCCCTAAGGCTGTGTATACATTTATCCATTTAAAGCAAAAACTAGTACCGTAGTTTGAGTGCACACTTATCCACAATGTGCTTCTTCTTTCCACTGATCCTGCTGTCCACAAAGATGGGTGTGGTTACTTGAGTGATACACATTTGAAAACCCTCCCCCTTTCTTCTCTGCACATGTCCCAGATGAAGACGTGGCAATTGCGATCTTGGTACATGCTTCCACACGACAGCATTGGGGAAGGTATACTGGGACCACCTCTGTCCATTTTCAAATGCATTGCAGAATCAATAGAAAATTAAAAAAATGGAAGTGTGCATGCACACAAAAGCTCATACCAAGAACAAACTTAGTTGGTCTCTAAGGTGCTACTGGACAATTTTAAAAATATTTTTTATATATTTCTACTGCGTCAGACCAACACGGCTACCTACCTGAATTGCAGAATCAATCTGCATTGAGCTTTTATTTTAGAAATTAAACTAGTTTTAAAAGATGCCTTACTTGCTTAATTTACATTGGTGAAAGGATATATAAGCCTTTCGAGTTATTCAGAATTTTTTTTGTCAGACCAAAAAGTAAAGGAAGCAAATTTTCATGCAACCTCTCAGATTATGTCAGATTTATAAAGGCTTGGGCAACAATTCTGTGCATACTTATTTGGGAGTGATTCCTAAATAAACATGTTGCACCATCAAAATTTAGTATTAATCAGAAAGGAAAGGTGGAGTAAGGGTGGGAATTAGGAATTTATCGCTCAGATTCGGAAGGAGGTAGATTCCACCGTGGGAGCAGGGCCGGGGCGGGAGAATGCTAGAGCTCTGTCTAGTCATGTTGCATGGGATCAATTTCAATCTGTTACCTCCGAGGATGTGGACAGGCTGCTTGGACGAGTGAAACAGACCACCTGTCTCCTTGATCCTTGCCCATCCTGGCTAATAAAAGCGAGCCGGGAAGGACTGGGCGATGGGCTCCGCGGGGTGGTGAACGCTTCCCACTGAGAGCCAGTGTGGTGTAGTGGTTAAGAGTGGTAGACTCGTTATCTGGGGAACCGGGTTCGCGTCTCCGCTCCCCCACATGCAGCTGCTGGGTGACCTTGGGCTAGTCACACTTCTCTGAAGTCTCTCAGCCCCACTCACCTCACAGAGTGTTTGTTGTGGGGGAGGAAGGGAAAGGAGAATGTGAGCCGCTTTGAGACTCCTTCGGGTAGTGAAAAGCGGGATATCAAATCCAAACTCTTCTTCTTCTTCTTCTTCCCTCTGCGAGGGAGTCTTCCCATACTCGCTGAGGGAGGCGGTCATTAAACCACTTCTTAAAAAAACATCTTTAGACCCGGCCAATATGGCCAACTATCGCCCAGTCTCAAATCTACCATTCTTGGGCAAGGTGATTGAGCGGGTGGTTGCGGAACAACTCCAGGCACGCCTGGAGGATGCGGACCATTTGGATCCCTTCCAATCGGGATTCAGGCCTCATCATGGGACTGAAACTGCCTTGGTCGCACCGCAGACTGTCTCGCCAGAGTGGTACATGCTCTGGTTATCTCCCGCTTGGACTACTGCAATGCGCTCTACGTGGGGCTACCTTTGAAGGTGACCCTGAAACAACAACTAATCCAGAATGCGGCAGCTAGACTGGTGACTGGGAGTGGCCGCCGGGACCACATAACACCGGTCCTGAGAGATCTACATTGGCTCCCAGTATGTTTCCGAGCACAATTCAAAGTGTTGGTGCTGACCTTTAAAGCCCTAAACGGCCTCGGTCCTGTATACCTGAAGGAGCGTCTCCACCCCCATCAATCAGCCCGGACACTGAGATCCAGCGCCGAGGGCCTTCTGTCGGTTCCCTCACTGCGAGAAGCAAAACTACAGGGAACCAGGCAGAGGGCCTTCTCAGTAGTGGCGCCCGCCCTGTGGAACGCCCTCCCATCAGAAGTCAAGGGAAGAAACAACTACCTGACATTCAGAAAACACCTGAAGGCAGCCCTGTTTAGGGAAGTTTTTAAACTGTGATATTTTAAATGTATTTTAATGTTTGGTGGAAACCGCCCAGAGTGGCTGGGGAGACCCAGCCAGATGGGCGGGGTACAAATAATAAATTATTATTATTATTATTATTATTATTATTATTATTATTATTATTATTGTATCTAAGGGCCACAACAGCCCTACTTCTAGGGAGAAACTAAAGTGGAAAGGGCAAGGTGTTTTTTTTTTAAACCATTGTCCATTTTCCTGTTCTCATTTAAGTCTCTTGCACACCACAGTTTAAATCCTCACTCAGCCATAAAGCCCAATGTGACTGTAACCAGTTTCTCTGTCTAACCAGGGGTCGCTAATCTTTTTGGACTACTGGGAACATTTCAAATTTTGAGAGAGTGCTGAGGCACCAATCACAAAATGACTACCACAAAGGGATGGCATAACACAAAATGGCTGATGTGGAGTGTGTGACATTGCACAAAATCACAGAGACAACCACCTCTGACAACCTTTTGATTACCATGGGAAGTCAGCTATACCCTGCTGCTCCTAATTATGGAGATTGCATATGCACACCGATGCTGTTGCTATCTAATAACAATAGTAATAATAATAATAATAATAATAATAATAATAATAATAATAATAAATCCTTCCAGTAGCACCTTAGAGACCAACTAAGTTTGTTCTTGGTATGAGCTTTCGTGTACATGCACACTTCTTCAGATACACTGAAACAGAAGTCACCAGACCCTTATATATAGTGAGAGGGTGGGGAGGGGTATTACTCAGAAGGGTGGTGGGAATGGGGGATTGGCTGATGGGTGTGGAAAACCTGTTGACGACTGATAATGACTGCAATTGGTCTTACAGGAAAAAGCAAGGGGTGAGATGGCTAAAGATAGCTTTGTCATGTATAATGAGATAAGAATCCAATGTCTTTGTTCAGGCCAGGTCTCTCCATGGTTTTGAGTTTGGTAATGAGTTGCAATTCAGCAACTTCTCTTTCCAGTCTATTTCTGAAGTTCCTTTGTAGTAAGACAGCTACTTTGAGATCTTCTATAGAATGTCCTGGGAGACTGAAGTGTTCCCCTACTGTCTTGTGATTCCTGATATCAGATTTATGTCCATTTATCCCTTGGCGTAAGGTTTGGCCCCTTTGTCCAATATAGAGAGCTGAAGGGCACTGTTGGCATTTGATGGCATACACAATGCATTGCTGTCAACTTTCCCTTTTTTGCAGGAAATTCCCTTATTCCAGCGCCGTTTCCCATTGCAAAAAAAGGCAAAGTTGACAGCTATGGCCGTTTCCCAATGCAAAAAAAAGGAAGGTTGACAGCTTTGCACAATGTTAGAAGATGAGCAATTAAATAGTCCTGAGATGGTATGTTTGATGTTGTTGGGGCCAGTAATGGTGTTGCCCGGGTTTATGTGGCAGCAAAGTTGGCATCTGGGTTTATTGCAGGCTCTGGTACCAGTGTCCATGTTGAGTCCTGTTGTTGTATTATTGTGGGTGAGGAGTTGTTTAAATGAAAGCTCAGAGTCTGGAGCACCAACAGAAGCTTTCATGCCCAGCAGGATAGCAGCCCCTGGTCTAACCTACGACATAGAGCTGTTGTGAGGATGGAAGGCCTGTATCCCACCTGAGCAGCGTGGAATATAAAACGGAAACAACTTTTAATGCAATAAATAAATATATGGTGCAATCATCCTTTGCACATGTAAATCACTATGGGTACCAATTAAAAAAAAATGTAAGATGTGTGCTCCTTTTCAGTAACATTCAAGGTGCCTTCCAGCTGTACTACAACTTCCATCATCCCAAACTATGGCCTCTTGTGACTGGGGATGATGGGAACTGGAGTCCAACATCTTAAAGGCCACAGGTTTCCCATCCATGCTCCCACACTTTCAGCTTTCCCTTATTCAATCCCCCTGGATCCCCATTTTTCTCATTGCTCCTCCTCAGTCCAGGCTCTGCACCTTCCCTCCAGCTCACTCAATTAAATGCCCAAATCTCTCTCAGCTTCCTCCCATACTTCTCTCAGGCCATGCTCACTCAGGTATGGATACCAGTTTCCCCATTAGCCCTCATCCTCAAAACCCACCTTTTACCAGGCTTTGCCCCTTCACCATCCTCCACAAAGTGGACCACTTCTCAGCGTTTCCATTTCATACCCTTGTCTCCCTTCCTGCTTCTTAGATTGTAAGCTCCTTGAGGGCAGGGTTCCATGTTGCCAGTGTAACTTTGGACAAAGCAATGAGTATAACTACAATCAAAGATTCCCTCTTCCCATGGATGTCTCCTACTTTCCCTGAAGTTCACCCTACGAGTCCCCCAACATTCCCCACGGCTTCTCTTTTAGCCCACTCAGTGCACACTTGTTGTTTTGAGCTCCCATGCCCTGCCCCTCCGGTCCTTCTCAGCACCCCAATTCACCCACGCCTTTGCACCCCACTTTCCTTTGGAACTCTGCTTACTCCCCAACCCCACCCCTGAACTTCCTCAATTCCCCCTGTGCATTCTCAATTGGGCCTCCATTAGCCGCCCCCCACAATACAGTATTCTCTTACCTGACCCCCCATTGCATCCCCCCCTTCAGCCCAAGTTGCCATTTCCCTATAGTTACTTTGCCCCTCACAATTCCCCCACCCCTTTAGCTGAGCCCCTTTCGGTCTCCGATCCACCACAGCGACCCCCCCCCCAGCTTCACCAGGGCACCCCACATCTAGGGATCCCCATTTCCCCCTCAGCTGCGCCTCCCCCCGTCCTACTTGTCCCTCATAATTCTCCTCACATCCATCTTCAGCGCTCCCCCCCGCCAAGGCGCCCCCATTTTGGTCACCCCACCCCCGACTCCAGCTGCCCCTCATTCTTCGTCCCGTCCTCACATCGTTCACAATTCGCCTCACAGCCTCCTCATCTCCCCGCCCCCATTTCGGACACCCTCCCACCCCACCTGTCCCTCACCATTCTCAACCAGGACACACACGCACCCCAAACGCACTTTGGGCACCCCACCCCACCCCCACCTCGCGATCCTCTCCCTTCCCCCACGGCCCAATTTCCTCCCTCCCCCGCGAGTGTCCCCTCCCCGTAGGCGGGCGGAGGGTGACGCTGCTGAGACGGAGGCCGCGGATCAGTCTCTGCCGCTGCCTCGCTGGGCCGACTCCGAAGCAGGAGGCCGCCGCCGCCGTCGCCGCCGCGAGTGAGGGAGCGGCGGGAGAGCGCGAGGGTTCGGGCCCCGCTGAGGCAGCTGCCTCGGCCTCTCCGGTGGCTGCCTCGGCCTCCTCCTCCTCCTCCTCCTCCTGTCTCCCTGTCCCCGCCAACATGGCCGCGGCGGCGTCCTCCTGAGGCGACTCCGCCTGGCGCCCGCCGGGGCCTCCTCCTCCTCCTCCTCCTCTTGCGCCCACCTCCTTCGCCGCCGCCGAGCCTCTGCTGCTTCCCCGCGGTTGGCGCGGGTCATGGGCTGCTGCGCCGCCGCCGGCGGAGGAGGAGGAGCAGCAGCACCCGCCGCCGACCGAGCCGGGCAGGCCGCGAGGAGCAGCAGCCGCAGGGCGACCATCGCCGCCGCCGCCGCCGCCGCCGCCGCCTGGCCGATGGCTCCTTCACGCCGCTAGCCCGGAAGGAGAGAGCGCGAGGAGCACGGAGAAGAGCCGAGGTGGGCCGCGGAAGGGACGGGACACAAAGCGGGGGGTGGGCAGGATGGGGCTGAGACTGAGCGGGAGCCCCCCCCCCCCAGCAAAATAGAGGCCTCTGAGCGGAAAATCTGACAGCTGAGTGAGTGCGGCGTGGGGGGGGGTGCCCTTTCCCTCCTCTCCCTTCTTCTCCCCCCAAGGGCTCCAAAGTAGAGGCAGCTGGCGGCAGAGAAGAAAGAGTGAGGTATAGGAGCGGACCTAGAAGGAAATCTGCAAATTGGTTGGGGCGGAAGGGTGGGCAAGGTAGGGGAGAGAGGTGGATTTTGTGGTGAATTACTTACTCCACACTCCCCCGACACCAGTAGTCTAGGAGGAGAGCCAAATGAAGGGGCTGGGGGATGGTGGCGGGGTCAGCAAAGGAGTGTGTTGAGGTCCGCAGAGCTGGCTAAGGTGCAGCTGAAGGTGTTTTAATGCTCTGCTTCCTTCCCCTACCCTCCACCCATAGGCTCGGTTGCAGCTGAAGCAGTAATAGCAGAGGCGGTGGTTACCCGGCAGCAGGAGGAGAGGCCTCTGCAAGGAGGAGAGAGACCAAAGGAAGGGTTGAGATCACCATGGCCCACTCCCCTGTCGCCATGCAGGTGCCTGGCATGCAGGTGAGAGAGGGTTGGGTGCTCCCCTGTGGTGAAAAGCATGCTGGGTGGGGGAGGGTGGGTTACACTGGGGCAGTTGCTGCATCCCAGGTTCTTTCAGCCTGAGCGTTGAGCAAATCCGCAAGACGTCCAAGAGTGACATGGCAAACGGGGGGGGGCGCGGCGCAGCGTATATATTTTTGAGGGCGATTTTGGGAAAATGCTCAGTGGGGATGTTCTTTCAGTCCAGGAACACTTGAGAGTTGACTCTTATGTTTTTACCACTTTTCATTCTTGTTAAACCACTTAGAAACTTTACTGCAGTCAAGTGGTATATTGTTGTTGTTTAGTCGTGTCCGACTGTGCATGACCCCATGGACCAGAGCACGCCAGACACTCCTGTCTTCCACTGCCTCCCGCAGTTTGGTCAAATATACACATTTTATTAAATAATAAATGTGTGGTATATACATTTTATTAAATAAATTCCAACAGGCTCTGCCTACATCATGATGACTGTCGAGCTCTATTATTGTTGAAAGTTTATACACACACACACACACACACACACACACACAGTGGACACTCTGGATATGGATTTAATTCGTTCCGGGGGGTCTGTGCGCACCCCAAAAAATTCATAACCAGAGGTGCTGCTTCTGCGCACGCGCGCAGCATGACAGAGTGCTTCTGCGCATGCGCAAGTGGTGAAATCCAGAAAAATACTTCTGGGTTTGACGCTTTCTCAACCCGAAGATTACGTATCCAGAAAGGTTCGTAACCTGAGGGTCCACTGTATATAAATAAAATTGATTTTTAAACAAATACAATAACTATTAAACACTTATCCAGCAGTACATCTATTGGTGTTTGTTTTATCCATTGTCTCTAGACATACACTTACACATTCAACATTCACTATCATTGTTGAAGGGAGAAGAGGTTTGGGATGTGAGGAGGAAGATGTTACTTTTGTGGCATGTCTTTTGTTTCATGCTTGAAACATGCAAAAACATCTGAGGAGTTGCTATTGGACATGGAACATCTCTGTCAGCAGCCTTAAACTGCTGCTGAGCTGCTCCTGCCAAATTCACACTTAAGCTTGTTTGCACCAAGCACTGGCCAACCCCAGAATGTTTCAATAGAGTTACTAGTAGTCTTGTCCTTTTACTCACTTTCCCTAGTGGAGGAAGTAAAGCTGTGCTGTTGTTTTGGACTTTTTAAGTGCCATGTCTTGTTGTGAGCACTGAAATAGATTATAAAATGGTTCCACTTTTACTAATGCTAAGGTAGGATTTATGTGGCCAGCTCACTGGTGCATGCACCACCTCTGAACATGAAAAAGTTTTGATAGTCTTACTTGAATATTAAGCATTATTTGGTCTCTATTGCTAGATAGACTCCCAGTTAAGGAACCAGGAATTTGGGGTGTGTGTGCTAATATGGAAGTTGTGCATTCCATAATGTGCACTCAATAATGGGAGCATTACATCTGGGTCAAGATTTATACCTGTAAGTAATACTTGTGTGTCTGCAGTGATTGCATGAATTTAAATAAAGGAAGCATTTTTTGTCATTTTGTTGTCACAGACGAATCAGCTAGTATTCTGGAACTCTACGTGTGGATGGATGTGCTTGAGTGTGATGCATTTCCCCCTAGTTATTTGCTAATCTGTTGGATGTTTGTGTAATGCCACTAAACCCATCAAAAGGACCTGTTTTTTTAAAACAACAACAACAACAACAACCACCAAGGGTGCTCTGGTAGGATCGGTTTTGGGTTCCCTTTTGTTGACCAGTTTTATCTCTTTACATTCTTTATGGATCAAAAGATTCTGATTCCTTTGTGCTCTTTTATCATCTAAATCTAGCATGTCTCAAAAGGTCAATGAACCCTCCAATTACTTTCATTCTTCTCTAATTCCATCATATGCATCAAGGAGCTGGCCACTATAAATTAATCTAAAAAAAATAATAATCACATGAGCTCCTTGGAAGGTGGCTAGAAAATGACGCAGCTCGAAGATCTTGCTCTGGATTTTGGTACTTTGGCAAGGTAATTGGTTTCTAACCTACTATAGAATTGATTACTGTCCAACAATTACTGACTTGCCCACAAATCCATAATTTCAGAACTTTAGTGTTTCCAATTGTTTTAACCATTTAATGTCGCGTCTCAATTTTGTCATAGTTAGATCCATCTTCTTTACCTGTCTTGTTTTGAAAGAAGTGTGTGTGTGTGTGTGTGTGAGAGAGAGAGAGAGAGAGAGAGGTGGGGGAATGGGGTTTTTTAATCTTCCTACATAAATCACCCAGTGTCGCTTAAATACAACTTTAACTGGTATGGTAACTATTTTTTAATGAACTAGTATATTAGGTAGCATTTCAGTTGTAAGTCAGGAATGTATGTAGCTCAGTAATAGAGCACCTGCCTCATGTAGAAAAGTTTCCTAGTTCATTCAGTAGCAGACAGTGGAGTGGGGCTTACCTGACCTTGCAGGTGGGTTGCTTCTGGTTCCTGGGAGGGGCAAGGCAGCAGGTAGTTTGGCACACCAACAGAGCCAATAAGATGCTCTTTCCAGTACATTTGGGCAGTGCTAACCTCTCAACTGCTTTGCTCCTCCCACTCTTCCCCACAGTAAGCAGAGATAGCTCACCTGCCAGGAGGTCAAGTAAGCACTGGTGCCCCACAGCACCATATGCTACCGGGTTCAGCCTGTGGTGTTTCCAGGTAGAGAAATCTATTAGATGAACCAGTCAGTATTCATAATACTGCAGATTGGCCCTTGGTCTGATGTGGTATAAAGTAACATCCTCTGTTCCTGTGACATTAGATTTCATGTTAAGGCTGCAACCCTCTACCCAATTTCCTGGAAGTCAGTCTTAATTGAACTTTAGTGGATTTAACTTTTGAGTAGACACATATGGGATTGTGTTGTAAGTTTTATGTTAGAAAGATGAGCAGTTAGTCATCCATAAGCATAAATGTTTGCAAGTGTACAGTGGTACCTCGACTTACGAAATTAATCCATAAGTCGAAATCTTCGTAAGTCGAAGGCGCCATCTTGGAACGGGGGAAAAATTCGGAAGTCGAAAAAAGTGCATTCAAATTTTCGTAAGTCGAGGTATCGTGCCACCGCTTTCCCTTCGCAAGTCAAAAATTTTGGAAGCGACGGCCATTTTTTTGCTTCCAGAGGTCATTCGGAAGTCGAAAAATACGGAAGTTGAGTCGCTCATAAGTCGAGGTACCACTGTATATTTGGGTACAGTGGACCAAAGTTTTCTTGAGTCTGGAGTTACTACATGTTAATGATATAATTATACCTTTTGGCTTCCTCTAGTTGAATGTTCAGTCTGTTTTGGCTATTTCAGACTTCCTTGCTTTTCCCATATCTCAAAGATTACAGCGGGACACAATGGGCTCCTTGAGATGTAATACCAAACCATAGGTTTTTTTGGAGGGGGGGGAATGGTGACTAGCCATTCTGTTTTTGCACCTGTAACCCAGGTTCCAGGAGCCATTTGCCTCCTAGCTTTCATATATATATATATGCGTTTCTAACATTGGGCCAGACATAAAAGTGGACAGGGTAAACTCTTTGTTCAGTAGGCTAAATTTCAGCCATACAAAAACCATCTTCCTGTCCAGGCAAACAAAGTATTATCACAGTTGAAGAACACATTTCAACCATATTAAAACAGTAGAAATGGGCACAAAGCAGAACTGGTGAGGGATGTGGCCTGGGGAGGGTTCTGAGGTCTGGTAAAGAGGTCTGGTGTGTTCTCCACCCCTGTTGTAGACACCTAGCTTTGTGGTGACTGTAGAAGCTATTCAGTACTTTTTGATACCCAAAACATACCTTTATTTAATGAATGCTGTTCAAGTGACTTGAAATCAGATTTATTGGCTTCATCCATGGTTCTTGCCACAATTTGCTTCCCACAGATTTATTATGGCAGTGCTTCCATGAAGGATAGAACTATACAACCCATCTCACCTTGCTTCACCCACAGTGCAATAAAAGCCAAATGCCTGTTGATTTTTTGTGCTAAAATGTGGATCTTGGAGGCTGCCTTTCGCAGCTCTATGTTTAAAGCATAGGTCTATACTCGCAGAATATATTTGGTAGCTATGCATGAGGAGTTTTAAGTGACAAAGGATCTTGGTGCTGTGTATACTGTAAGAGAATCTGCCTTCCTGGATGGGGCCCAGAGGAATCATTCAGCTGTAGAAACAAATACTTTTGTAGTTGTTGAATTCTTCTGTGAATTCTGTGATAAGGGGCACAGTGATCCTTCAGCTGATTCTGCTGTAATTCTGGTTTTTTTTACATGGTTTGCTCATGTTGGGACAGGGTGATCTTTGAAACTTTTCTACCAATATCATTAAGATTAAACTTTGTTGCAGACCTTGAATTTCCAAGTTTCATACAGTCCTCTTCTCCCTTTCTCCTACTCCCAATATCTAAGAACATTTCAGAGACTTTAATAGGTGACAGCTTGCAACTTTTTCATGATATGTTCATCATCCAACATGCAGCAACATGTTCCACAACCTTGGTGCAGCCGCTGATAATTTCGGTTTCCAGTGTTGTAGGTAGAACATTAGAAATTGAAATCAGTGGCTGCACCAAGGTTGTGGAACATGTTGCTGCATGATGGATGATTACCAGTTGGTAAAAGACTTTTTAATAATTCTGATTCTAATAATTCTAATAATTCTTGCCTGCCAAGTATCTGTGGTCTTGCCTGCCTAGCAAAGTGCTTCACTGTATGGCAAAAAGCTTTCAGCAGGGTGCATAAAAGCCTCTCAATGGAAATAATTCGTTAATTTAGGTGCAGCCATGGACTTTCACTCAGCCCCAGCAGCTGATCATACACCATAGTTGGGACATAGATAAGAGTTTCTCCATCACATCTTTGGTAGTAGGTTGGCTGCATGGGAGAAGCTGGTCCCTAAGGTATCTTGGACCTAAGCCAAGGTCCCCAGAGATGCTTTAAAAAATTCCAATTTAAAGTAAAACTTAAAATGTCAAGGTAAGATTAAAACCAGCGGGAACAGAAATGAAAACAACAGATAATGTTTCTTCCCTCCTTGGCTATGATACTCTACTACCACCTTCTACAGCTCTTCAAACCTCAGTTCCTAGTTTTAGAGGAAGGTACGGATTTTCTCAGCAGTAGCTAAATATACATTCTTACCATACATGCAGTTTTTGTCAAGTTATTCCCCTGTGTAGAATGTTAGATTGTAAGCTCTTCTAGGCAAAGACTTTTCTGCTTGAATTGATACTTGTGTGTGTGTGTATACACCCACACATACATATACATAGGGGGGCGTGGGGGGCGCTGTGGTCTAAACCACTGAGCCTCTGGGGCTTGCTGATCGGAAGGTTGGTGGTTCAAATCGGTATGACAGGGGAAGCTCCCATTGCTCTATCCCAGCTTCTGCAAACCTAGCAGTTCAAAAGCACACCAATACAAGTAGATAAATAGGTACCGCTGCAGTGGGAAGGTAAACAGTGCTTCCGTGTGCTCTCACTTCTGTCACGGTGTCCTGTTATGCCAGAAGCGGTTTAGTCATGATGTCCACATGACCCAGAAAGCTGTCTGTGGACAAATGCCAGCTCCCTCGGCCTGAACGCAGAGATGAGCACTGCACCCCATAGTCGAATTTGACTTACTTAACCGTCCAGGGGTCTTTTACCTTTACATACACACACACACACACACACACACACACACACACACACACAAATACATAACACAAGATCACTAGTCCAAGTCCTGCAGGTATTAGAAGTTGGCCATGTGGTTAGACTTAACTAAGTTATCTATGTGACTTTGAGACTGTGGTTTGCAAACAGGGAATGTTACTTTGGCAAAGAGTGTTTCAACATACCCAACACCCTCGACGGTTCCTTATAAGGCTTGGTTCTCCAGACCCTTGATTATTTTGGTTGCCCTTCTCTGCACATGCTCCAGCTTGTCAAAATAATAATAATAATTTATTAAATATACCCCACCCATCTGGTTGAGTTTTCCCCAGCCGCTTGTTGTTAAAAACAATAAAGCATTAAATATTAAAAACTTCCCTAAACAGGGCTGCCTTCAGATGTCTTTTAAAAACAGGATAGCTGCTTATTTCCTTGACATCTGATGGGAGGGTGTTCCACAGGAAGGGCGCCACTACCGAGAAGGCCCTCTGTCTGGTTCCCTGTAAAATCACTTCTCGCAATGAGGGAACCGCCAGAAGGCCCTCGGCACTGGATCTCAGTTTCCGGGCTGAATGATTAATTAAACTGAACAGCTTATTAAACTGGTGTCCAGAACTGCACACAGTATTCCAGGTGTAGTCTGACCAAGGCAGAATAGAGTGGTACTGTGATGTCATTTGATTAGGACGCTAGGTATTCCCCATCCTTTATTTGTGCATTTGTCTTATTCCTTGAGATGTAAAATTTCCGGAAATTTTGAAGCCAAGAGAAAAAAAACATTTTTCCTGTTTTTTTCTGGAAAAAATGGAAAAATTGAAAAAAAAACTTCAGTGTGGAGTACCGATAGTTTTACAAATTGCATGAAATGCAGTGTATATAAAAGTATTTTGCTTGCAATAAAACAGGTAACCCCCCCTTCCCTCAAAAGCAACAAAAAAGCAAGAAACCATCAACATAAAAAATAATCAGATTTGCCCCTTAGCACCAATAGCAAATAAATGTTAAGTTCCAATATTTAAGCTCCATAGAAGGTCTACCCTTTGAGTAGTGCTTTAAAAAAACAACAACAGAAGACACAACACATACATGCAGTTTATTCTATCTCATTTTCTGAACTACTGCTATCATTTTCCATTTCTTCTTCCTCTTCCTCTTTGTCATTTTTCTCAAGGACTTAAAAAAAAAAACAGGTTTGGGGAAAAGGGGGGGAAATGTTTTTTCTGGGTTTTTACACGCCTTCCCATCTCTACTTGAGGACAGCTGGGGCAAAGTGTAAGGCAATTTTTTTTGCACGGCAGGCCTAGAAGTAACCAACATCCAGTTACTGAATAGTATGTTTCACTAAGGCTCAAACTCTGAAAAGAAAAGGAGTGTGTGTGTGTGTTTAAAATTGAATTTGTTATTATATATTATAAACCGCATGATGGTAAGATAGCTTTCTAAACAGTTTACAAAAATATACAACAGAACATTAAAATGATTGATAAAACACAGTTAAAAGCAGGTAAACCACAGAGCCTAGGGCTTGCTGATCAGAAGGTCGGCGGTTTGAATCCCCGCGACGGGGTGAGCTCCCGTTGCTCAGTCCCAGCTCCTGCCCACCTAGCAGTTTGAAAGCACATCAAAGTGCAAGTAGATAAATAGGTACTGCTCTGGCGGGAAGGTAAACAGCGTTTCCGTGTGCTGCTCTGGTTCGCCAGAAGCAGCTTTGTCATGCTGGCCACATGACCTGGAAGCTGTATGCTGGCTCCTTTGGCCAGTAACGTGAGATGAGCGCCGCAACCCTAGAGTCGGATACGACTGGACCTAATGGTCAGGGGTCCCTTTATCTTCAAGAGTAAAGTGGTACCTCGGGTTACGAACGTAATTCGTTCCAGAGGTCCGTTCTTAACCCTAAACCGTTCTTAACCTGAGGTGCGCTTTCGCTAATGGGGCCTCCTGCTGCTGCCGTGCTGCCGGCGCACGATTTCCATTCTCATTCTGGGGCAAGTTTCTCAACCCGAGGTACTACTTCTGGGTTAGCTGAGTTTGTAACCCGAAGTGTTTGTAACCCGAGGTACCACTGTATTCAAAAGATGATTAAAGTCAGCAGTGGTTAAAAGGAAGTAAATTGCATGTAGCTTCTATGTGTTCAGATGGGCTGGCCTTAACAAAAATGTTTTGAGCTGTTGCTGGAAAGAATACAGTGAGAACACTTGCCTGGTGTCAGTTGGCAGGGAGCTCCAAAGTGTGGGTGCTGGAAGGCCTGGGGGGGGAAAAGGAAAAATGGGGGGGCGGACAGGTTTTTCCCCAAAGCCATTTTTTCCATGAAAAATGGGGGGGGGTGGAATAGTGTGTAGAATATTCAAAGTATATCAAACTATTTTTTTCATTTTTTCCAGGAAAAAAACGGCTTTGGGGGAAAACGGGGGGGGGGACCTGGGGTGTTTTTTTCCAATTTTTCCGGGTTTTTTCCCAGGCCTTCCCACCTCTATTCCTGCCTTAGTGTAGAACCTTATATTTGTCCCTATTGAAATTCATTTTGTTAGTTTGGGCCCAGCTCTTCAATCTGTTATGGTCACATTGAATCCTGATTTGATCTTCTGAAGGGGTTACAGAAGAAGCCATTTTTCATCATTAGCCTCCTTGAATGGAGGCAATTCTCACCATACATTAATAGCTACAAGCAAGTTGGAAGTGAATTTTCATTTTTCAAACTAAAAATATAGTCCTCCGTTTTCTCCCTTTTATTTTGTGATTATTATTGGGCAGAGCTGAATCCCAGGAAAAACTTTGTAGAGTTGCTTAAACCACTGTATTCTACTCTTAAGGCAATAAACTTTATGTAATAGCACACTTCCTTTTACTTCATAGCTGTTAGCTTAACCTAGATCCCTTAATTTATACACATAGAGTTAATAGTATTCTCTGTTTTGGTTTTATATAGCTGCAGAGAATAAAGAGTTTTTTCTTGGATGACTTTTTTTCTTTTCTTTTAAATGAAGGCGCATAACACAAAACAAACCTTTCTTCAAGGATGGATGTAACATGGAAGTGAATGTAACTTTATTTCAGGAAGTGTAAACAGATCTGGACTTGAATGTAGTGTGCTCTCATAGGTATGTTTAAGTTAGAACCATGGGAAATATTTAGACACCTGTACTTGCAACTTGTACTACATAATGTTGGACTTGTTTGAAGGAGCTTGAAATAGAATAATTCCTGCTTAGCTTGTCCAGAACTCTAAACAAGGTGGTGTTTAAGTTTAAAACAGGTTACCCTGAGACCGTCATGACTTCCTTCAGAGATTCATGGGAACTGTAGTTTGATGGTGTTAAGAGTTTTCTGAAGAGGTTCCCTTGCCTCTCAAAGTACTCCAGTTTCCAAAGGTTTTTGAGACTGGTTACAACAGTATAGTGTGTGCACATAAACAGTATGTGAACAGGAATATATACCAGTTACAGGTAGGTAGCAGTGTTCATAAGACAGAGAAACCAGTAGGAGAACACTTCAGTCTCCCAGGACATTCTATACAAGATCTCAAAGGAGCTGTCTTACTAAAGGAATTTCAGAAATAGACTGGAAAGAGAAGTTGCTGAATTGCAACTCATTACCAAACTCAAAACCATGGAGAGACCTCGCCTGAACAAAGACATTGGATTCTTATCTCATTATACATGACAAAGCTATCTTTAGCCATCTCACCCCTTGCCTTTTCCTGTAAGACCAATTGCAGTCATTATCAGTCGTCAACAGGTTTTCCACACCCATCAGCCAATCCCCCATTCCCACCACCCTTCTGAGTACCGGTAATACCCCTTCTCACTCTCTCACTGTATATAAGGGTCTGGTGACTTCTGTTTCAGTGTATCTGAAGAAATGTGCATGCACACGAAAGCTCATACCAAGAACAAACTTAGTTGGTCTCTAAGGTGCTACTGGAAGGAATTTTTTTTATCTTTTATTTTGTTAGGACTATATACATTTACTTTGATCTTTCTATTGTGTATTTGCTTTGATTTTTTCCTGTACTCTGAGGTGAGCCACAGGAGTTTTGTGTATGTTTGACTTAGTTCCCTTCCATGGAACCTGTGTTCTTTGCATATGTAGAAATTGCCGGCATATTTATATAAAAAAAATCGCATCTAATTTTAAATCATTCCAGCCTGCTGAGTTGTGTTGGGTAGCGTAATGTAGTTTGTCTATGATTTGGATCTGACATATCTGCTGTTATTAACTGAATTCTGAACTGCTTTTGTATTTTGACAATGAGATGCTGATTGACAATAAAAATAGGCTCATTTAAGCATAAATGTGGTTTCTGGCTGTGGAGAACTGAAAGTTCAATCAGAAGCCCTGGAAGTGGCTTGTTCACTAATATAAAATTTAAGTTTCTCTTTTACAAAATTTGGAGGGTGGGTAGATTTGCCTTTCTATCTGCCTTTTTATCCCATCGGGGGAACTCTTTAAAAAATAAAATAAAAAATTATATAGTGGTATGCTATAAAAATATATCGAAGTGGGTTACAGCAATAAAGCATAAAACTGTACAATAAAAACCATAACAAAGTTAAAAACAGATATCAATTAACCATTGTAGAAGAATGTGTTCTTAATTGCCTGCATAACTAGGCCTGGCAGGATAGAAAAGTTTGTAGCAGGCATTTTAAAAATATGGCACAGAAGGTGTCTGCTGAATTTCCATTGGCAGAGTATTCACAGGACTGAGCCAATGAAAATAAAGACTAAAGTTTCTTGTTATCAAATGAGCCTGAACAACTCAAGGAATGACCAGCGATGCTCCTGCAGATGATCTCAGTGATTGATCTGGGATGTAAGGGTTCAGGTCATTCTTGAGGCACCCTACAACTAAGTTGTTCAGGGCTTTGTAAATTCATACAAGAACCAGTAGTAAATGGGCAGCTAGTGCTCCTGTTTTAACAATGTCATGTGTTCTCAACCAGGAGCTCCCTTCAGCAGTCTGACTGCCACATTCTGCACCTGCTGGAGCTTCTGACTCAGACCCAAGGGCAGCCCCACACAGTGCACATTACAGTAATTTTGCCTTGGGGATTCCGACGCTAGGTGAACTACAGTGGTCAGGCTTTCCCTGTTCAGGAACAGCTGTAGTTCCTGATGGACCAGATGAAGCTAATAAAAGGCACTCCTATCCACAGAGTGCCTCCAGCTACAAATGTGTTTTCAGGAGTACTCCAAACAATGCACTTGTTCCTTCAGAGCCAGTGCAGCACCATCCTGAACAGGTAACTTGCCATTTCCTGAACATGGCAACCACCTATCCATGAGGGGATACTGAGATTCCAACCTTATTGATGCCATTCTGGAGGGGTTTGAAGGAGTACAGGAATACTTGTTCAATTGAAGAGGGATCTGTGTTGGAACTACGCATCCCAAGAAAATGTAGCAGCGTCACAGCCCTTGGTTCACATTATAGTCATCCCTTGGAAGTCGAACAGAATCCATTCTGGAAGTCTATTTGACTTCCAAAAGGTTTGGAAACCAAAGTGCGGCTTCTGATGGGCTGCAGGAAGTTCCTGCAGCCTATCGGAAGCCCTGTCAGACATTTGGCTTCCAAAAATAGTTTGCAAACTGGAACACTCACTTCTGGGTTTGCGGTATTCAGGAGCCAAAACGTTCAAGAACTAAGCTGTTCGAAAACCAAGGTACGACTACTACTTTTCCTGGATGAAACATTAGAACTTGCCTTCAGCCTTTAGCAATACCTGTCAGATTGAAATCATGTTTGTTGGCATATCTATGCAAAGGCTGTGCTTGGAAACTGGCCAACACTCCAGTTGTGTTGCATGTGGTGGGATGGAATTCACAGCTTGCTCTCAGTCTGTGATGGTTCTTCGGGTTTAACTGGAGTTTATAGCTCAAAAACAGAACTCCTGTTTTGGCCGATAGGAATTTGGAGGCTAATATTGATATAGTACTGAAGAACAGGTCAGTAGAATACTATTTTTAAAGCTGTTTTCAGAGTGCACTCCAAGTCACAATAGAAGAGTATAGTCAAAAAATGAAGGCAGACTTACTCCTTTAGAAAAGCAGCAAATACTGTATTAAGCATATGAAGTGTAACAAATGTGCACTAGCAATTATTGTCAATTAGAGAAAGTGGTGCAATAATACAAAACCTTCAGAATGAAATTAGCTATACTTTCTTGTTCATGACTCCAGAGGTTTGTGGAGTCAGGGAAACCTGTTTACAAAAGGCACCCCCCCAAAAAAAAACCACCCCTTTGAAGACTACATGGTCCAGATAAGATGTAAATAAAGATCACCACTTCTGATGTATTTATGTGGAATACTTAATCTGTAGAAAGATTAATTATAGTTCTAAAGATAATAAAAATAACTTGGAACATTGTAACTAGTTTGGAAAGAAATACAACTAAGAAAAGTATTTCCAGCATACAATCAGACATAGGGCTAATGCTGTAATGCTGAGAATACTGTACCTAGTTGGATGTAAATCTCTTTAAAATTATTGGGACACTTTTCAACACAGATGTGGTCAGGGTTGCAGTATTGGCTCCAAAGACAATAGAGAGTGGAGTAGAGAGCCCCTGAAAACTGTTAATTGGGTGAAAAATCAATATTCATTTAAACTTGCAGACTGTGTGCTATGTTGTAATGAAGGCTAATGATTTGTTGTACGTTTTCTAAAAGTAAAGTGCTTCATGTTAATAATTATGTGCTTCTTGATATTCCTGCTCTGTTGTCATCTTGATCAAGCTTTGAACTCTGCTTTGTCAGGAGAAAAGGCACTGTTTTTCCTCTTGAGTTTTAGTTTATTTAGCATTATAGCAGGGAGGATCAAACAGTGTTGACTGAAGTGGGTGTTCACAAAGATAGAGACTGGTAGAAACATTGTTCTTAATTTGCAGCCTCAGACAACCCACTCTGGAAGGCAGCTCAGTGTTCCAGTGTGACCTCTAGCTAATCACGTTAAATTTTGATTGATGTTTCTGTGATGTTGAGTCCTGCTAACTTGTTAGACTTGAGAACACAAATTAATTTTGTATAGACTGCTCAGTGTCAGACAGATATTGTTAACAACCTTCCTGTTTTGAGGGCTGATGTAAGAGTTTATGTACATGCCAAACTTCTGCTTTTCACAGAAAATGACAGCTATAGTTTTAAGTAGAGTTGCAAGCGAAGGCAAATTATATTATTTCTTAAACCAGTGGTTCCTAGTTGGTGGTCTGCAGACCTCAAGGGGTCTGTGTAACCCAGTGTTTTTCAACCTTTTTTGGGCAAAGGCACACTTGTTTCATGAAAAAAAATCACGAAAAATGGGGTCCGTAGTAGTTAGATAATTGGGAACCAGTTCTTAAACTATTAGGGTTTAGTACCTCACAGACTGTTCATTCCTACCATGGCATGTAGCGTCAGTAAAACAGCATATACCTCCAGTCATTTAGCATTTTAAATCTACTCTCTATATGAGTTGGTACCAGGATTAAAGGTAACTAATAGCCTTCTGCAGCATAGAAGGGGCTCTTCCCCTTTTGCAAACGGTATCTGTCACTAGAGTAGTGCCACTTGCAGTGCTGAATTTGGCATTTGACACTGGTTAAGTGCAATAGGCTATTATTTTCTGTTAGGGGTTGGACCCATGTCTCACGGGTAGTCCAGCTTTTCTAGCAGTGTTGGATCATTGTCTAGTTGCTTCACAATATTCACAAATGTATATTGCTACCAGTGTGACCCTTGGTTGTTCATAGCCATGAGATACCAGCCTAGATGTGTATTGCATTGCATTTGGGAAATGCTAAGGCTTTGGCTGGTTTACAGAACAGGTGGATACATTATTCAGTGCACTAATGCTTGGTAAATATATTCATGTCGATTTTGATTTCGTCATCTTGAAAAGTATTCCTGACCCAAACTAATGAAGGAAGTAAAACAGTGAAATATAAAATACAAAGGTCAAAGACATTTCCTTGTTGTAAGTCATACTGCTTCATGTTTCATCTCCCCTCCTGTGTGGTAATAGTTCCTTGTCTACTTTGTTTGAGGCTACCTACTGTAGTTTGTGTTCCATATTTTGCACGACTGAATTCATGTCTCCAATGCAGGTATTACTGTAAGAAAAAAAAAACCTATTAAATAAAAGGATTCTTCTACTGGGCAAGCTAAGATTTCTCAGCACATTAAGGTAGAATATGGGAGTGTTACAAGCGAACAACAGAATATCGACTCATGACAGGGGTGTGAAATCTCAAACTAGAATCACCAGGTTATTGGGCAGTGTCACATCTCAAGAACATTCCAGTGAAGATACTGACATGACAGATACCCGTAAACTCTCTGTAAATATTTGTTTTGTTAAGGCTTCCCTGAACATGGTGGATATGATTCTTTCCCTAGCTTACAGATAACTGCTGTGTTTTTCATTGTAATGGAGAGAACTATAGACCAGTTATGGGTAACCTCAATCCTGGGGGCCTCCAGAGTTACACCTCCTCTAACCAGCCCAGTTCCACACACTCCTTGGGTGCTGTTGCCAGTATGGAATGTATTTTTGAACTGTGACCTTGATGGAGGATTGAATAGGGTGTGTGTAGAAACCTCTGGCATGGCTGCAATGTCACCTACCATAAAAAGGTAAGAGTCACATCTGCTGCAATTCTGCTTCTGACCCTGCTCACTACTACCATCCCTGGAAAGTTGCCCACACAGGAATGTGGTCCTTGGGCTGAAAAAGGTTGTAGAGTTAGAAGGGCACCTGGGGTCTTCTAGTCCTACCACCTGAAACACAGGATTCTCAGTTAAAGTATCCATGACAGATGGCCAGCCAGCTTCTGCTTTAAAACCACCAATGAAGAAGAGTCCACAACATAGAGATAATCCTCCAATTTTTATTTTGCTGTCTGTCAAAAGTATCATAATCCCATACTTTGGGAGGTGAGGTAGAAAAGTGAATATGGGTTGTGCTTCCTTGTTGCTTTCAAACTTCCCTTAGTGTTTGTTGATAGGAAGACTTTCCTTTATAGGCTAGGTACATTATCCATACTTAAATTTATGCTAAATTTGGTAGTATTATTTAAATATCTCTGCATGCTGATGGGCATAAAGCAGCTTTCAAGTTGCTAGGATTTGCTTCAAGTTGAGGGTTCAACTGACATCATTCATAAAATGATGGTTACTTAAACATAGCACTTACAATCTTGCACTTTAAAGGCTTCAAAATGCTTCACAGACCTTCTTCTTGCAAGCTGTAAGATCAAGTTAGGTAAGTATCACCCCCACATTACGGAAGGGCAATGGAGCTTGAGAGTTTATGGCTTCTTGAAGGCAGTTCTAGTGGGTTCATGTGTTCTATGGAGATCTATGTTTATAGGCAATTTTCCACCTCTAGTTTTCTATCCTACTTAAATAACATTCTTGAAATGAACATTTTAATCTTCCCTAGGGAGCTGCCTTCTTTCAGGCCTCTCTGTGACCCCAAAATAAATAACATAGAATCTTATTTGTACTGTAAGTACAAAGTTAAGAATAACTGTCCTGTTAAGAGATCCTTAGACTGTCATGATGGATCAAAATGCAAACTGAAAGGCAAAATTGGACTGTGGAGTTATGAACTTCTTGTTGTTTTTACTTTTAATTGTGCAAACTCACCTCTACCCTTAGGAGAATCTTCTTTAACTTAGCTGCTTTAGTTGATGACGTTCATCTGTGTAATTTTTAAAAATATGCTCAGTTGCAAAACAACAAATAAAGGTCTCGTATATTGACAAGCCCTGAGATCCAGTCCCATCAAGTTTAAAAAAACACAATCTGGTATCATCCAGTGGACACTGATGAACCAGGACAAGTTTAGAATCCCCAAAACATTGTCCATTTTGCTGAGTGTTCTCTTTGTGGATCAGTGTATGGGGAACAGTATTCTTGCTGGAGGTTGAAGGGAATGACAAATTGGAGGAATGCTTTTCCAATGAGAAGCACTATGGCTTCCTCTCACCACCAAGAATATTTTGATACATGATTCTTGCTAGGCTTAAGGATTGACTAAGTCTTTGTTTCTGGATGCTATATTATTTATTGTTAAAATGTCCACTTTGTCTCTGGTGGGTTTTTAAAAAACTCAACAAACTACCATACACCACCCACGTGCCTGTCTACATGCAAATAACAGAATGGTGAACCCCTATAGAATGTTAAACCTGCAAGTTACGAAGATGTTTGTTCGCTTTCACACTTGGCTGCTGGGGATCATTGGCTTGAGTTCACACAGTTGGAAATGCCACTGGGAGCTGGAATAATTTAGGGCACTCTCCCTGCTATTTTGTCTCAAACAATGGGAGCACAAAAAAATGGTCTTCCTAAATGCGGGAATGGGGAAGTGCAGGCAGGTCTCCTGCTAACATTGCTTCTGCCCATGTACAAACTGCCTGCTGCATTAGTTTCCATGGAGGCAGCATGCTGCTGAATACCAGTTGCTGAGAACTGCAGGATATAAGAGCAGTGTTGTGGTCAAGATATGTTTGTAGGCTTCCCATGGGCCTGTGGTTGGCCACTGTGAGAACAGAGTGGTGGGCTGGATGGATCCTTGTTCTGGTCCAGTAGGGTCCTGCTTAAGTTCTTATGGAGGATTTTCAGAGTGACAGTATAAATAGAGACTATTCAGTACAAGTGCTGCTAATTTAGACAGTGAGTGCAGGATTATTTTTCATTTTGCAGAATTCTGTCACTTCTTACTGTTTTGTTCAGAGTTCCTTGCCAGTTAAATTTTTTCCCCCCTAAGTCATGGAACATGTGACATCAACTATCATCATGTTTTAGGGTTGCCATATTTTGAAGAGCAAAAAGAGGACACATTTGCTGACTTCTACTTTTTACTGCAGATCGCTTACAGCTATAGAAGCTGTGATAGATATATTGTTAGTAGCAATGTTCTTAACTTTCAACAAAATAATAATAGTACTACTACTACTATTAATAATAATAATACATATTTCTCCCTCACTTGCCACATACATTTTTGTGAACATAATTGTGCACAGAACAATTGATTAAACTGTTTAACATGTACATTTCATTTCTGAAAAAACAGTGAGGAGTGGGAGCGTGATGCATGGGGCTTTAAAAATTGTATTTATTTTTTGCAAAAAAAAATCTTGGGTTACTGTAAACAAAAAACCAAACAAAAAAACAGGACATTTTGCCAAATTTTAAAAATCCGCCTGGACAGAAATTTTAATCCTGAAAAAGAGGACCTGTCCAGGAAAAAGGACATGTGGCAACCAGACCTTAAAAAGAAGGTGTGTCCTGGAAAAAGAGGACATATGGCAACCCTATGATGTTTGCACTGTTAAGTCATACTCGGATGAGGCCTATTGAAATCAAGGTACTTAGGTCTATTGATTTCAGTGGGTCTTCTCTGAGAATGGCTAGCTTCCCTTTTATCCCTCATAGTGTATTGAATAGCAAAGAGCGTCACTGACACATACCGGTAATGTTACGTTTTTGCTGGTTTATGTAATGGTTAAGGAAACAAGTCCTTGCTAAATGCTGGATTACTGAATTTGGTTATGTTTGCCTTTTTTATTTCAACTCAGATGATGTTTGAATACAGCTGCTAACAGTCTTTAAACAGGTTTCTAAAGTGGGAGATTCTAAAAGTATATCTAGTTTTGGAAAAAACCTACATTATTTCTAAACATCTAGGAAACTGACATATGTTTCCTTGTAAACTTGAAAAGAAAAATCCCTGCTGGTTTCTTTATCTTTGAGAGGTGATTTTTTTCAAACATCCTGATTCTCCTCTTGCAGCAGTACCCTTGCCTTTTTGGGGTGGGGTCGAGCAGGGGATGAAGAGTTAGAAGTGGAAAATTCCATGAGGCTTTAGAACAGTTTTAGCGCTGAAGGAAACAGTCTGTGCAATTATCAGCTGGTTTCTAAAGAGGAACAATTAGGCAAGCTGGGAATGTTGCACAACTGCTGCGGCTTGTACTAAAAAAAAAAAAGTACAAATTGGAACATGCTCCAGGTTCAGGCCTTGTTTGTAGTGCATAAGTTCCCTGGGTCTCTGCAATTCTGTATTTGCAAAGGGCTGAGTAATGTTCCTGGGAAAGATAACCCCTGGGTTGCAAAATTTGACTGCCTAGCATCTACTAGCATAGCCAGTGTGATGGGGTAGTGCATAGGGTAGGGGTCAGCAAACTTTTTCAGCAGGGGGCCGATCCACTGTCCCTCAGAACTTGTGGGGGGCCAGACTATATTTTTTGGGGGGGTGATGCAAGAACACCACGAGCCCCAGTGGCTGCTTACCTGTGTCTCGCGAGTGACAGGGGCTGGCGGCGGCAGCAGAGAGACAATGAGCAGCACATGAAAGGGCTCCGGAGAAGGGCAGCTTAAAATGGCGGCCACTTGAGCGCTGCTGCTGCTGGCACCAACAAAGCCCAGCCCCCTTCCTACTCTAGGCAGGGCGGGGAGAAGCCAGGAGAAGGGAGGGAGTAGGCGCCGGCGCCACCGCTGAGGGAGGGAGAGGGAAAGAACGCACGTGTGCTGGCGATCCATGCGGCGATTCCCGGACCGTCCGCAGGCTGGATCCAGCCCAGTCGTGTCTGACTCTTCGTGACCCCATGGACCAGAGCACGCTAGGCACGCCTATCCTGCACTGCCTCTCGCAGTTTGGCCAAACAAGGACCTGATAGGTCATTTGTTAATGGCAGTACGTCCAACCCTTGCTAAACTACTTCTAAATAAACTGGTATTTAATCTCTAGTAAGATTACCACAATTAAGGACAAAAGTGGAAACGACCTAACAGAAGCAGAAGACATCAAGAAGAGGTGGCAAGAATACACAGAGGAATTATACCAGAAAGATATGGAGGTCTCACACACCCCAAAATAAATTCATAGCCAGCTGTGGGTTGATTGGTTATTTTGTGAATTTAATTGAAGATAACACTAATCTATTTTAACATTAATCTTAATAAAATCTTATTTTTTATTTAAACTAGAAAAATAGTGAACATGAGTTACATTTATATCTTTCATTTTCTTCAAGGAGTTTACATAAATTGCTTTGACTGTGTTTTGGTTTTTTTGAACCTCACAAAGACATGATGGGTGACTCTTCCATTGGCATCTTATGTATGGATGTACTTTGTGGTTATCTATAGTTCACAGACAGAATTTTAATAAATCCCTCCTTTTGTAGATAATGACCACATGCCCCTGGTTAAGGGTAGATTATTGCTGCTGTGACAATCTGAAGCCTTTCTTTTCATTGTTATAACTTTCCTGAGTTGTTGCTAAGGTTCCTCACAGTCTTTTCTAAAATTCACAAATATTTTGCTGATTTTCCTTCAGCAGGGTAGTGTCACAGCTGCAATTGGTGACTGTAATTAGAAAGACTATCTTCGTGGGATTCAGAATTCTGTGTGACTAATATCAGATAATGAAATTAGCTTTGTTGTTGTTGTTGTTGTTGTTGTTGTTGTTGTTGTTGTTCAGTCGTTCAGTCGTGTCCGACTCTTCGTGACCCCATGGACCAGAGCACGCCAGGCACCCCTATCCTCCACTGCCTCCCGCAATTTGGCCAAACTCATGCTAGTCGCTTCGAGAACACTGTCCAAGCATCTCATCCTCTGTCGTCCCCTTCTCCTTGTGCCCTCCATCTTTCCCAACATCAGGGTCTTTTCCAGGGAGTCTTCTCTTCTCATGAGGTGGCCAAAGTACTGGAACCTCAACTTCAGGATCTGTCCTTCCAGTGAGCACTCAGGGCTGATTTCTTTAAGGATGGATAAGTTTGATCTTTTTGCAGTCCATGGGACTCTCAAGAGTCTCCTCCAGCACCATAATTCAAAAGCATCAATTCTTCGGCGATCAGGCTTCTTTATGGTCCAGCTCTCACTTCCATACATTACTACTGGGGAAACCATAGCTTTAACTATATGGACCTTTGTCGGCAAGGTGATGTCTCTGCTTTTTAAGATGCTGTCTAGGTTTGTCATTGCTTTCCTCCCAAGAAGCAGGCGTCTTTTAATTTCGTGACTGCTGTCACCATCTGCAGTGGTCATGGAGCCCAAGAAAGTAAAATCTCTCACTGCCTCCATTTCTTCCCATTCTATTTGCCAGGAGGTGATGGGACCAGTGGCCATGATCTTAGTTTTTTTGATGTTGCGCTCTCCTCTTTCACCCTCATTAAAAGGTTTTTTAATTCCTCCTCACTTTCTGCCATCAAGGTTGTGTCATCAGCATATCTGAGATTGCTGATATTTCTTCCGGCAATCTTAATGAAATTAGCAGTTCATGTTAATAAATGGGATTAGTAATTTACACAGATTCTTGCCTCTTCTCAAAATTACAAGACACGTTTTCTTGCTGTCGTGGTCAGAGAGAACTTTCCATTACTTTTTATTAGTATTTCATTCTCCATCCCTTCAAGCTGTGTAGAAATGTGTGAAATGTTGCATGAAGATTAGGAGATCACACACACACTCGGCTTAGTTTAAAGAATTTGTGATTTATTTGGTGCTAAATGTCAGGGTGGGCTTGTCAGTATTAAGGTTGGGCGATGTTGAGTTTTCAACATCGTGGTGTATCGCCAGCCAAACATCGTGGTACAAAGCTGCATTGGCCCCAGCCGACAAGGTGCCGGGTGAAACTGCCATAGCTCTCACCATTGGGAGCTGAGGTGCTTTCACCTCAGCGCCTTGTGGGCTGTGGCCGATACAGCTGGCCCAGCCTGCTGCTCAGCTGGGGGGCTTCTGCCCCCCAGCTGAGTGAGCCCCGAGTCCTCCACCGCTTGTGCTCAACTGGCGGAGGACTTGGGGCTCCTTGGCCAGGCTTTGCTGGGGGCAGGAGAGCCAGCTGTGAGTCCCCCCCCACAGCCCCACTCACCTGCGACTGGCAGGGAACCCAGGGCTCCTTGGCCAAGCACTGGAGGCAGAGGGGCTCAAGAGCTGTGACAGTTTCACCAGCGATATACCACTGAGTGAAGCTGTCATCGCAGTCTCCCCCCTCCCCCCATACTGGTCCTGGGCGATATATTGATAATATCACCCAGTGCTAGTCAGTGTGTTCCCCCTTCTTTATTATATTTCCCTTGATATGAATTAAAATCCTCAGTCTTGGAGAGAAAGAAAGGCAGAAACTTCACTTATTATTTTCTTTTTGTGACCTCCTCCCACTCCCTTCAGAATCATAGAGCGGACCCTGAGGAACTCTTCACAAAACTGGAACGTATTGGAAAAGGCTCATTTGGAGAAGTCTTCAAAGGAATTGATAATCGGACACAACAAGTGGTTGCTATAAAAATCATAGACCTGGAGGAGGCAGAAGATGAAATAGAAGACATCCAGCAAGAGATAACTGTGCTAAGCCAGTGTGACAGCCCTTACGTGACAAAGTACTATGGCTCTTATCTAAAGGTAATGCTTGTGGCTGCTCCATGTCTACTGGAAAAATGCAATTCTTTTCTTTGAAAACAGCAAGATTAATGTTGTGAGATGCACACCCATGGAATGCTATCAGATTATTATTATTATTATTTTAAATTAAGTACCACATTTTGTGGGTGAAGGACCGAGTTTGAGTTTTGTCTGTTCATATTGTGGTTCTGAAGTTTGCATTCCAAGATCTTGGTGCTGTCAAAAATTGTAAAGATATTTCAACTCACACCTTCCAGTTGTTTGTCTGGACAGTTGTCTTCTTTAGTTGTGTTTTTATTGATTTTATAATACATATACAGCTTGGATTAAAAACCCAAAACAAACTAGCAATACTCTCTGTTGATGGACTTTGAAACCAAATCATTTCACTCCCCTTGTTGGCATCTGTCTGTCTCTGGAGACAATTGAGGAATGCACCTTCAGGAATAAAGTCAAACAGTTGGAGAGTTACAGCAGCGCCTGCTGTGACTGTAGAAACCAAGATGGGAGAGACATGTTTTATTGTAGGTGGGGCAGAGGAAGAAGTCTGGTTTTGCTGCTTTAGGTGCACTATGGCTTTTCTTCTCTCTGTGCTCCTCCCAGTGGCACTCCTCTGTACCCTCAGTAATCCACAAGTTTTCAAAAATTCCTATTGTTTGCAGAGGCGTTGCTCTCCATGAAGATGCTGTGCACGGAGCAACAGACATGGGAAGGGATAGAGAGGACTGTGAGAAGATGAACAGTTTCCCAAAGGGGTGATGTGGAATTAGAAAATATTAAGACAAAGAAGTGGGGTGGGAAGCTACCTGTCTGGTGTCTTCCTTTTTTAAAAAAAAGTTTATTTAATGCTTTGTTCTCTCCTATCAAATCCATTCCTCTTCCCCTCAGTTATTTTCATACATACTTGTTGCAGCCTGAGATGTTTATCTTTCTGCGTAACACAGTTAACCACTCTCTCAACCCCTTACAACACATACACAGACTTCTCTCTCCCTCCCTCCCTCCCTCCCCCTCCCTCCTCCCCCTCTCTCTCCCTCCCCCCCCCCCACTCTCTCACAAACACACACACCACTTCTCCTTATACAGCAGAAGCAAGCATCCTAAATCATTTTGTTTCTTTTATGTAAGTAAGCAAACTGCATTTTAATTCTTTACCCTATTGCCGTGTGGCTTCAGGAGTCTTTTCCTTTTTATTTTATTTATTCTCTAAAATACCTACATCTCACTTTAAAGAAGACTGCTAAGAAAGATAAAGTCGAGGTAAAAGAATATTAAAATAAATTGGTATACATTAAGTGGTACAGCACCACTGCCAGAACAGCACATTCAGAATCACACTCAGTAGTAATCCAGTAGGCACTCCCTAAAAGCTTTACAGAACAACCACATTTTCCCTGCTTGGCAGAAAGCTGGGCCTTTTCTGTGGAGATGTCTGGTGATTGTTCTAGTGCCTAAGCTAGAAGAGAAGAAGGCATTTCATCCTCAAAGGAGAATTAGATCATAGGCATGCCAGCAAAAATGTCCTCATTAATCCACTGCACTTGGGTGTGCATGCCTGTGGGAAGAGGGTAGTCTGTTCTGTCTTCCCTGGGCCTGCCCCCAGTTAGGATCAGACATTTCAACTAATGCAACAAATTGCATTTCCTCAATGGCCGTATTTTTAAAATAGCAAACCATGTTTACATACTAAAAAAAATACAGTGGTGCCCCGCTAGACGAAAATAATTCGTTCTATGAGTTTTTTCGTCGAGCGAATTTTTCGTCTCGCGAAGGTGCAATGGAGCGCGGAGGTTTTCGCGCAAAAATTTTTTTCGTCTTGCGAAGCAGCCCCATTGACTTTTTCGTCTTGTGGGGCAGCTTCCGCTAGACGAATGCCATTCGTCTAGCGAGTTTTTCATCTAGCGAGGCATTCGTCTAGCGGGGCACCACTGTATGTAAAACTGTTATGAAAAATCAGTCAGTGACTTTAGGAAGCTTATGACTAGTATTCTGTGTGGTTTCACAAGTACTTATAACATGCAGAAAAGTCAAACATACGATATTGAACAGAAACATCACAGCACAATCTTACCACAAATTGCCAAGGTTCTACAGACCAGCACACCTTGGCAGGAATTACAATGGATTTTTTTTTAATCCTAATGTCAGATGACCCAACTTCAAAAGAAATAATTGGGACCACGTTCTTAAATGTGTTTCTGATTCCTTTGAATCTTTGCAGCCTGTCTTGAAGAAGTCCAGTGAGGTTGCAAGCAAAGATACCTGCTGAAAGTACCAGTAGCAAGCCTTGCTTTGGGCAGAGATCACCTGCACTTCAGAGTTCCCAGTTTGGAACTGTGTAGCACAGCAGATCTCTGCAGGGCTTGCTGTAAGTGCCAACCACCTAATTGGTGCTTATAGCATGCCCCTTCAAGGGCAGATCTTTCACACTGCCAGCTTCAATTCAAGTTGGTGATTTAAAGGAGGAATTGAGCACATTTAGAGTGTACTCATTTTTCAATTTAACCATGACTTGGAACATTTCTGCACCTGATATTAGGCATTAGGTGTGAGGAAAGTGGCCATGGCTTGTGCAGAACTGCCTGGCAGGCTGAACTCTCAGACTTGATGGACCTAATTAGGTCCCTGGGCTGGGGATTCCATGCCCCTGCTCTAACACGTCATAATTTTAACCAAAAAATTGTTCAGAATTCAATAATTTGGCACTGTCCTCTGCTCTGCATACAGGCTATACTTTCTTGTCCTGTAGTAACTTGCAAGGAGTGTTCTTGGATGCCTAGGTGAAAACTATACACATTCAGTTACAGTTTATAGTAGAGATTTTATTGAGGCATTCTTGGAAAAAACAGTACTTATTTTGGCTCTGCAGGCATTTTGCAGATTGCACTCAAACCATCCAAAGGTATCTGTGGCCCACACAGTGTTAGCCTGAGAATGAGTTCTCATTGCCGGTTTTTCTTACTAGCACAGTTGGGCTTTGTGAAAAGTGCTAAAAGTAGCAAACACCTTCCCTCTTAATCCTGATCATTGGAACAAGCCTTCATAGTATAAATACAGTCTCTAATCCTTCATGATTCTCAACAAACTGTGCTCTATTCAGTGCTGGACATGGTGTGTGGCTGCCCTGCCCCTTTATTTGCTTGTTCAATTACATCGGGATTTCATGTGCATTCAGAAAATTGAACTGGGCTAAAATTCATCCTTAGATGGAAATAAATTGCTGACAATTTTTTTGTTTGACGTTCTTGTGGAGAGGCTATTGCCTCTTATCAGTTAATTTCCCTCATTTGAAGCCCTTAACTATGCTGATAGCTCTGAGTATCTGTAACAAATAGTTGAAATGTTTGATTAAGACCAGTTATATTTGTTCTAAAATCTATATTCTGCCTGTGTATGAACAAGATGAACAAATGTTGATTTAGTAGTATGTATTATCATTGTTTTTTATTGTGCTAATAGCTACCCTTTTTTGTAAATATCACATGGTTATGTTGGTAATACTGATTATGTAATTCATGTCTAATCTGAGCAGAATTAATACGACAATTTGTTTATGGTCTTTATTATTAAAAATAGACCTCAAATAATACTTAAAAAATCAGACCAGGATTATTTGTTTTCCCTCTCTCTCTCTCCACGTTCACATAGGCACACATACATATAAAAAGTGTTTTTTGAGGGTTGTGTGTATATATACCCCCCCCCCCCGGTTAGGGTGCTTCACAATGAACATGGCGTAAGCCACTCTGGGAGACCCATTGGAGGATGGAGAGTGAGTACCATATATTCTAGACAAAGGAGACAGCACAGTGGTTGCATCTCTGTCTCTTCCCTCCCCAATTGGCAGCTCCAAAGAGTATGTGGAGAGTGCCTTGCTTACCTGTGGACTTTATGATGAAGTAAGCTGATCCACTGATCTCTTTTGAAAAGCCTAACTCTTTATCTGCATTCATTTTTAGGGCACAAAGTTATGGATAATCATGGAATACTTAGGTGGGGGATCAGCACTGGATCTGGTAAGTGTCTTCTAATGGTTTGTGGCTTGTTCATTTTCTAGTTAGCTTATGCATTCTTACTTATTACTGAAATTTGTATGCCACTTTTCCATGTAAAAATGCTCAAAAGTAGCTCATTTCAAAGCAACAAACATGCAACTCAGTACATCATTACAATAACAATCAAATATGGGTAAAGCAATTCAAAGTATAACAACAATCCAGTGATCTAGTAATAACATTCTTATTATTCAGAGAATGACTTCTTTCTTTTTATAATTTATGAGTTGATAGTTTTTGAAGCTTTTTCAGTGAACATACTTCCTTTTCAAGAAGTTTAAATATCCATGTCAAGGAATAGGGTGTAGGTTTCAAGTGTTATTTATGACAGAAGTCATCATTAAATTTAATTCACTGTTCTGAAATCTGAACATTGAAGCCAGATATCCTTAATATGCTAATGTTCAGAGGATTATGTAATTTTCTGTAGATCATTTCCTCCTCCAAGAAGGGGACATGTCATTTTGTAACTGCTTTGTGTAAATTGCCAGTTGCACTGATAGTAGTAGTTGTCGTCAACGTAGTAGTAGTTGTAGTAGTAGTAGTAGTAGTAGTAGTAATAGGACTCTTGTCAGCTAGGCAATGGTTTCTTCTACTTGCAGTTGGTGTACTGAAGCTCAGAGGATTTTGACTGAAACCAGCAAGTGACTCAGTGCCTGGGCATGGACTGGGATTCCCTGATCCAACTCAAACATGTTTTTCTGCTGAGATAAGCTGGCTGTCTTGTGGCACAATGCTCCTCTTGATGCAATGACTGACTATAGCGTTCCTTTATGTCTAGTTGTAGATGAGCTTGAGTGCAGGTTGTCTACCTTGTGTCTTAAAAAACAATATATTAGCAAAAAGTGTACCACACCCTCTACTTTTCAGTATGAGGGAGCTTTGTTGCCGTCAAAACACAGTGTCATTAATAAACTGAAAGGTGAGATGTTTTACCAGTTTTGAATACACAGAATTGTTTTCCTTGGAAGCAGATCCCAGGAGTGTGCTATGGAAGTAAAAGCATGGTTAATATTCAATGTTGAAACTGACCTGGTTTTTCCATTTTTGGCAGTTTAAATTTAAGCCATGAAAGGGCCCATTACTTATGACAAACGCTGTGTTCATGATCGATGCAGCCTAGGAGGGACTAAAAAAGCAAAGCGCTTTGGGTGGTGATGTGTGGTTTTCCCCTATCCCCCGGTCCAGATCCACCACAGCCCTATATAAGAGACCCACCCTTTTCCTGTAAGATAATGCTGCTCAGTGTTTATGCTTATGAGATCCTGAAATATTATTAACATTGAGCAACATGACATTTTTGCAAGCTCTGTACAAACTGTGCCTTAATCCCACTAGAATTTCAGCAGCATAGAATTACAAGTGGTCTCTGCACATAAGTAGCACTCAGTTCAACCCTAACAGCCACCTTCTGATTTTCTCAGCTGGAATTTGGAAAGGTAAGGAAAGCCTTGCTGTTCACTGAGTTTTGGGGCAGTTGTCCGCTGGGGACAATGGAACAGATTTTTGAGGGCTGTGGTTCATATACACACAAATTCATGTGTGTTGATTGCTATAACTCTAAACACTGACTAAAGCATGACATGCCAAATCACCCACAGTTCAGATCACTTCACCTCAAACAGCACATTACAACCTGATGAAGGGCAGAACGGAAATGGAAACAAACAGTAAACAGAATTTGACTCATGTTCGGCTGCAGATCCTCAAGTGATGTATTAGAGAGTGATAATAGTGCAAATCAGCCCTAGTTTGTTGCTCACAGTCTTATGAACCTCTTACCTAAATCCTCACAGCTGTTGTACTGTACAGTATATTACTGCCAGTGGAGGCAGTTGCCCATACATAGTGTGTTTAATAGTGAGCCCTGGTCTCCTTTGCAGGAAGGTGTTGGGGTATAAATCTAATAAATTAAATTATTACTATTCTGTGAGGTGGGCTGTATTTATTGGGAAGGTAGTACCATGGTTCTGTGCTCTTGCCATCTTTTCTAAAGGCTATATTAGTCAAAGCTTTTCAGGAAAGTAAAACCTTCCTAAAGTTTGCTTGATGATGTTTTCAAGATACTTGTGTTACTTTTCCAAGTTTATGAATAACCATTTATACAGTGTCTGTTGTGGAACATTCGTGTTTGAACCTTTTCCTGCAAATCTTTAAAAAAAGAAAAATGACATTTCAAATAACTATTAACAAACAGTGGATGCCAGGGTTTATTATTTGAATTATGCTTTGTTTCCTTCCGAAAGCTCCGTGCTGGCCCATTCGATGAGTTCCAGATTGCTACGATGCTCAAGGAAATACTGAAAGGGCTTGACTATCTACATTCAGAGAAGAAAATTCACAGAGATATAAAGGGTGTGTATAAATTTAAATAAATGGGGAACCCATATCCCTTCAAGCAGTAGTTCTTTCTGCTTTTTAATTAGTTTTTTCTGCTTTCTCCTTATTTCAAGCTGCCAACGTGTTATTGTCAGAGCAAGGAGATGTGAAGCTTGCGGATTTTGGCGTTGCAGGGCAACTGACTGATACACAGATTAAAAGGAACACCTTTGTAGGCACACCATTTTGGATGGCACCAGAAGTGATTCAGCAATCAGCCTATGATTCAAAAGTAAGTTCTTTGAAATTGCTTTGTGCTAGAAGTGATGTGTTCATTTTGTGCAAGACATTTGGAGATTTTCAGAACCATAGTCTTGCCACAGAATGTATGGTATGCCTCCAAATGCATAATTCTTACAGCTATAGGACAGCTTGAGAATGTGTATTAAAGATCAAAGAGCAAGTTTCTAGCACTAGTGATTATAGCCCAGAATTCTGTGGAGTGTACAAGCCAGGAGGGGCCTTCATGAGCTTCCAAGCACTAAAGGAGCATTAGTACTTATTTCCACTGACTTTTGTCCTCCTGTGTTCATTGAGCTTCAGTCTTCTCCTGACTATGCTCAGAACTCTACTAAGCTCTCCTCCAAAAGCCTAAGCAAATCCAGAAGGATGGTATGTACTAAGCGTTCTCAGGTTGCAGAGCAACAAGACACTCCTTCTTTCACTGCAACTTCCTGAGTTTTCTGGGCTTCCTGTTAAGCTCTTTTCAACGCAGCACAATCACACCCAACTGTTCTTTCCCCTCCTTCCTGAGTGAGCACTTCCACAACTTGTCGTCAGCTTGACCCGCAAAGGATATTGAAAGCTGAACAATTTGCACTTGCTCTTGAAGGAATATACTTGCTCCATGTAGATAGACATTTATCCAATGTGCTGTCTATATCTTGGAGCACAAGGACCCTACTTGTGTGTGCATGTGTGTTTTGCATCAGTTCAGTTTTAAAGCCTGTAATTGGGGAACCAAAGTTTCTGCTACCAGTCTACTGTTCAAGATAGCTAGTGCTGTACAAACATGATACTATTATCTTTCCTCTTTTTCTTCAGGCTGACATTTGGTCATTGGGAATCACGGCTATTGAACTGGCCAAAGGAGAGCCTCCGAACTCAGACATGCATCCAATGAGAGTTCTCTTTCTCATTCCCAAAAACAACCCTCCAACCCTAATAGGGGACTTCAGCAAACCCTTTAAAGAGTTTATTGATGCATGTCTGAATAAGGACCCGACATTTGTAAGTGTTAACGTTTCACTACTTCAACATTAGGAAACTGGGATGCTTGCTTGCTGTTTGTTATGCAAAAGAAAAGGCATTGTGGGGAAACCTAGAGTAGAGGACATCAAAAAACAAAACATAGCACAACATAAGCAAGAGTAAAATAGATAGGAGGAAGAAGAAAAAGAGAAAACACTGGAAATAAATATAATTTTAAAATCGAGAGAAATAAATAAAGAGGACTTCAGATTCTTTGTCTGTCAATTATGTATATGAAAATAGTTGCAAATTTTCAAAGTGTTCAGGATGGTATCCAGCTGTTCTTCAACCTGCTTATTGATGTTTTCCCAATCTTCAACCCCAGGCATCTCAAGTTCATTCATTTTCCTTTCCATTCAAAAAGTCCAAAAGTGGCTATACAGTTATTATCACTAAATGTCAAGAATAGTCTTCCTCCAGTCTGGTATGACCACTTTTATCTCCAAGAAATTCCAACATCTATTATTAAAATAATAACCCATAGTTATTTATTTGATGTATATTCATTAATATACGGCCAGTTGCATATTCATCCAGTTCCAGATCTTCTGATCCCATTTCCTGTTGGCCATGATTTCCTGTCCTAAATTAGAAAAAAAAGTTCCTTCCATTTCTGTTTCTTGCATTCTTTTTTAAGAAGAATCACCAGAGGCTTAGTGGCTTTTTCCTCTGAATTCACTCCAACTTGTACACAGGACCCTTTCTTTTTTGGCTCCATCTTTGCCATCTCAAGATGTTTCTTGATGTTGCTTGTCAATGGTTTCATTCCACTCCTCCAGCATCACAACTCCATTGTGTCTGTTTCATTCCTTCAGACACCTATGTGGAGGTTCATCATCTGCTGCTTCCCACTTTACCATTCCACTCTCATGTTCAGGCAGATCTTTATCAGTATTCCTCCCCCCCCCCCCAGGGTCCTGTGTATTCTTTGGTCTGATCTTTCTCTCCTTTTTGTTCAAGATTTTATCCATCTCAGCTCTGAGATCTTTCAATTGCTCATCCAATTATTGCTGCATGATACCAACAGTCATTGCAGGGGTTCAACAGTACAGTTGTACCTTGGGTTACGTACGCTCCGGGTTGCGTACTTTTTGGGTAATGAACTCCGCTAACCCGGAAACGCAACCCCACGTGTGCGCTATTTGCGCATTCGCAGTTTTTTCGGTCTGCGCATGGGCAGAACGAATTGTTCGGGTTATGTCCTTTTTGGGTTACATACTGTAACCCGGAACGGATTAAGTACATAACTCGGGGTACCACTGTATCTTTGCCACATTTGGTTCAGTTAGTCTTCATGTTAAGTCTCTGCCTTGAAAACTTGTTTCTGTCTCTTTAAGAAGTGCATTCCTTTCGCACACACAGGAATGTAGTTTCACTTTTGAAGCCAGCACTTCACAAAAGGGACTGAGAGTAAAAAGTAATATAAATTGAAGATTCTTAACAAGCAGAGCATCCTGATCCGTTTGTAATCTTTCTTAATCACAAATTATTAAGATACTTTTTGTTATGTTTTCAGCATGTTAGCTAATGCCTCTTCTTAACTCACACTCAGTTCATGTTCTTGGTGAAAATTAATTGGCAGACAGATCACTTCAGTCATAATTGATCCCAATCTTAAAAGTAATTAAAAGAAGGGAAGTTTAGCTGACCTGTTGTCCTTAGGGCTAACATTCAGGTCTGGGCACAATAGCAGTTCCTTACTCAAAGATGTATCCTGCATCCAAAAACCTTTCTCTCTTTGGTGTGAAGAACAGCTTTCTTCAGAGCATTTGAGGTTAATCCCTTGATCTCCCTGTATTCAAAGAGAGAGTGTAATAAAGAAGATTTACATCTTGGCTATTGTTAATCACCGCATAATTATCTCTGTCAAGGGACTGTCAGCAATTGAGGACTAGCCAGCCATATTCCCTCCTGGAAGTCTCCAGATTGCTCAAACTTTTTAAGGTCGGCATTAATCTACTTGAGGAGGCAGCATACAGAGTATGCACAAAACACAATAGAATAGACAAAATCCATGCATCAAATCAGTTGGGGTTTTTGGGGGGGGCGGGTGGAGCTGCAGGGGCAAATTGGATGCTTGTTGGATGCTCTGTTCAGTTAAGGAATGAAAACCCTGGAAGGGAACAGAAGGTCATCCAAGCTTAAACCCTTCCAGTCTGCACATCAGTTTCCTTCAGAGGAATCTATTCCCAAAAGACTGTTGTAATAAAGGCATCACAATGGTTTGTGTTATAATCCTGTTTCCTGCTCTGGCTTTAATGCATACAGTTGCTGCAGAGAACTTGAGCATTCTCATTGGTCTGGTGCTTGTTGGCATAAAAGTAAAGAAGAGTTTTGGATTACTCTGAGCTCTTGGAGTGGCAAAGTGGAAAGAAACCTAATTTTTAAACATAAAGAGAATGGAGTTGTTTGGACAAATAGTGCACTGCCATCCAATTACAAAATGCTTGGTAGTAGATGTAATCTGATATAATGAGCCAACTTGCACTACAGCTATTGTATTTTTTTATTTATTTTCGCAAATATATGCATCTTGCCCTTCCACTACATTTGCAGTGCTCAGCAGCTTACAAAAGTTGGGGGGGAAACACTAAAATCTAACAGATTGATGAACACTGGAAGCTGCCTTACACTGAGACAGACCATTGCTCTATCTTGCTCAGTACTGATTGGCAGCGGCTCTCCAGGGTTTCAGGCAGGGAATCTTTCCCACCTTTACCTGGAGATGCCAGGGATCAAATTTGAGATCTTCTGCATAAGTATGGTAACCACAAAGGAATCCTTAGCACAGCAGATCAATCGCCTACTGGAAAAGAAGAAGTCCTGCTCTGGCAAGTTCCAAAATAGAGGTGTGGTGCTGCGGCCATAGGGAAGGCCCCTGCCCATGTTCCAATCAGTCACACCTCAGCCACAGTTGAGACCCAAAGAAAATCCTCAGCAGTGTATCTTAAGGTGCGGGCAGGCTGGTAAGGGAGGCCTTCATAGATAATTGCCAACACTTTGCATTCTGCTTGCAAACAATTTACCACTTCATGTCTTTTACAGCGTCCCACAGCGAAAGAACTTCTAAAGCACAAATTCATTCTGAAAAATGCCAAGAAGACTTCATATCTGACAGAGCTTATTGATAGATTTAAGAGGTGGAAAGCAGAAGGACATAGTAGTGATGAAACAGATTCTGATGGTTCTGATTCGTAAGTTTGGATTTTTGATTATTTGCCAGGAATTGGGGGGGTGGGTAGGGGAGCTGTACCAGCAGCAGGAGTTGAGGGGTAGAGTTCAGCTCCTATATTATCATTATTTTTATACTGCTTTCTATTTTTTTGGGGGGGGGGGAATCAAAACATCAAATAAAACAATCCAGAACAAAACATTACTGAAGAAAGTTAAATATGAAGTATACATTCAAAGCAACATAATTAACAGGAAACTAAAATGTTATCTTAAAGATCTCAAAATAAAACATTACAAAGCAGGTAAACTACAGAATGCACATTTAATGCAGCAAAGTTAACAAAAAATACCATAAACATGTAAAAAGAAAATATTACTAAGGGAAGTCAAATATAAAATGCACATTTAAATAGCATAAGTAACAAGATAAAATATTATCATATCTGCTGCTGTTGCTGCCAGTCCTGTCAATGGTGGTTCATGGTGGGCAGCAGCTGTGGAAGCTCAGGCTCAATTACCTAGGTCTTCACTAAGAAACAACCAAGGTGGCCTCTTCAGCAACCTCAGCTTTTGTAGCTGGAGTCAGTCAGGGCCCCGCCTTCCCAGGCCAGGTGGAAGAAAGGGCTGCAAGGCAGGGAGCTGGTCTTCTAGGACTTACAGCCAAGATGGTCTGCTGTTGGAACTAACACTTCAGATTACTATTCCAGGGGTCTACAGTATTTGGCTAAACTTGCTAGCCAAACTAACATTTATGTTCACCAGGTTCCTCCCCTCAGCTAGTTTAATAGAGACATATTTCTCCACCCAACAGCAAAGGAAGTGCATGTATGCACACAAACACACACACAAACACTTTTCCAGTGAGAAAAAGACAAGTAGACTCAAGGTTCCAGTTAGTGCTCTGCAGAGAAGCCCTTGTACCAAGGAATGGCTGAAGAGCCAACCCTGCACACATGCATACCTGTCTTAAACAGCAATGAGAAGCAGAGAGAAGTTTCAGTGGTATGCCTTTGGCTCTTTTGCCAAGCAGCATCCCCTCACTCCCATGAAACAGACAAAGGAAGCATGCGTGGCTTGGAGGAGCAGCAAGCATGCAGGCCTTGGAGAACACTCTTTTGCATCATGTTATTCAGTTACTGCTTGGCAAACAAGGTCTGAACTTCACCACCAAGCAGTGGTTGAACACTCTCCTCCCTCCCCTCTCTCTGTCTTGTGGGAAGTTGAGGCAGGGAACATGGCACATGGCATAAGGACACTGAACCTCTCTGCTGAGTAACAACTGGTGCAACTCCTCCTGTCTCCTTTTTCTGGAAGGAAGAGAAGAAAGAGGAAATGACAGCTTTAGCCACAGCTTGGCAGTAAGACTCCAAGGAAGCGGTGTGAAATAAACCTCTGTCACCCTTTCTTGCTTCAAAGTAGGAAAAATTAGAGGGCTCACTAGCTTGTTCTTCATGGTTAAGGCACTCTAGGCATGTTGGCCATACAGCTGCATCAATATCCCTGACCACCTCTGCAACTTGGAAGTTGGAAGGAAGTTGGCTTGTCACTCATCACACTCTGGCCAGGAGAGCCATGCTGTATGGATAGTTGTTAAAGCCAGGCACAAACAAGTGGCAGTCTTGGAGGCATCAGTTTGCAACCATCTGAATTCTTCTGCCTCTGTCAGGAGATCCTTTCCAGCAGCACCTAACCTAGGGGTCAGCAAACTTTTTCTGCAGTCCACTGTCCCCCAGACCTTGTGGGGGGCCGAACTATATTTGGGGGGGAACCCCCCCAACGACTCTCCCCTCCCTTCTCCACAGCACTAGATGAGCCCCGATGGCTGCTTACCTGTGCCTTGCAAGCGGCAGGGGCTGGCAGTGGCGGTGGGACGATGAGCGTCACGAAAGGGTTGGCTCCGGAGAGGGGCTGCTCTGCTTTAAATGGCGCTCAGCCAACCTGTACCTTGTGAGCGGCAAGGACTGGCGGCAGCGGTGAAGGAACGATGAGCGGCGCAAAAGGACTGGCTCCAGAGAGGGGCTGCTTAAAATGGCCCTCAGCCAGCCACGGCTCAACAAAGCACAGCCCTCTTCCTCCTCTAGGCAGGGCGGGGAGAAACCAGGAGGGGGGAGGGAGGGGGAGTGGCGCAGCCCGAACAATCAGAATCCCCACACCGATCCTCACGGTGATTCCCAGACCATCTGCAGGCCAGATCCAGAAGGCAATTGGGCTGGATCCGGCCCCCGGGCCTTAGTTTGTCAACCCATGACCTAACCGGTTGCAAGTGATTTATTTTTACTTTGGTCAAAAGCTGCTTTGTGAACAGCAAATGATAACAGCAGACATACACACACAGTAGATCCTCTTACTTCGTTTTTAATTGCCATTTGTTTTCATAAATGAAGTAAATTTAAATTGAGAGGCCATGATCTCATTGAAGGTCACCCTCTGACTTTCAGGACTGAGCCTGTGTTCCACTGTACCACAATGAGTGTGGTGTCCCTTTGTCACACTGTATGGATGTTTCCCCTTCATTTATTCTCTCTTCCTTTTCCTGAAACGCTTTCAGGTTCCTGCAGAATTATGTCACCTGTAGGGAGCCTGGCAACTACGCTTCTTCCAGATGGGACATTGCTAAGAATATCATATGCCCCAGAGGTGTGCTTTATATGCACTGGAGACTGAACTTTTAGTGCTAGAACTCCAGTCCTCTGGAATCAACAGCACCTAGCACTTTGACATTTGATGGCTGTTGAATACATTTTTGTTTAAGAAGGCTTTCTGTGAAGTGTATACAGTCAGGCTTATGGGATAATGATACAATTGTAAAAATGGTTCTACTGTTTGATATCTTTCTGTAGCTAACTTTTATTTAATGGAACAATACTTCAGTAACTTTTGGTTGTGAAGCAGTTTGTAAATTTATAAATAAATGAAAAGCATCATTTTGGGGGTTTATGCCTGCAAAAAAGGTAGACAATCCCCCACAATTTGGTGCGACCCACCATTTAAAAAGTTTGTGTATTTTTTTAAATAAATAAGGCACAAATCTGTTCAGGTAAGTTGAGCTGCAGAAAAAATGCTTGCGGTGGCAGGAGGCACTCCTGCCTCTACTATACAGTCATACCCCGGGTTGCGGACGTTCGAGTTAAAAAGCGTTTCCAGAGCGCGTGCCCCCCCCCCCCCCGGGTGCGCAGAATGCTTCTGCGCACTTCAAGCATGCACAGAAGCGCTCAAATCGCGCTACTTCCGGGTTTTTGTTACGTAGTGTGATCTGGAACGGATGGCGTGCATAACACGGGGTACCACTGTACTTCTGCTAAGACTGAAAAGTGTGTCTCTCACACACACCTTGCAGATCTTAGGTGCAGCCGTTGTGCTCAATGTCCCTTTTGTCACAGATCTGATTGAGCTGTTTTCTTTTGGTTGTATCTGCCTCTCCACATCCACAAAGGAAGGCCAAAAATGCTGCTCTAAACTGGTTAATTTCTTTTGTTTTGGGATCCAAGTCAAAAAGAACCTGGATGGGGCTGATTACATTTCATCTGGCTTCTGATTGTCCTTTTTTACAGTAAATAATAATAGTAATAATAATAGTAATAATAGTAATAGTAATAATAATAATTAATAATAATAATAAATTTATTCGTATCCCATCTTCTCCATCCATAACCAGGCTCAGGGCAACTAACATCAAAATATAAATACATTAAAACGTAAAATTCAGCAATCGACTGAAATACATAATCTAAAATGGGCTGGGGGGGGGGAGAGCAAGGTTTGGATTCTTGTATTTCCTGGAGTTTTGTCCAGAGTTTATTGGCATCCACTTTGGAAGCGTACCTGCAGCATTTTGGCCTCCTCATTTGGCACAATTTTATATTTAAGGGTTTCAACTATGGTAGACTTCTGGTGTGGTAGCAGTTCTTTCATAGTTTTGTCATTTTCTTCCCTTCTCCATTAGGGAGTCTAGCAACAAGGAGAACAATTCCCACCCAGAGTGGAGTTTTACTACAGTTCGGAAGAAGCCAGAGGCCAAGAAACTGCAGAACGGAACAGTACGTCCAGCCAGAATTTCATTCTATTCTTTCAGCTCCTTGGAAGCTGCCACAAGCAGAGAGCTGACACTTGGTGTTTGTAAAGCAGTCAAAAATGTCCCCACCCTTCTGTAGACACACAGCATTGCTCCCCGACAATACTGACTACATTTCAGGGTGGTCAAATTAATCTCTGCAGTTGCGAGGACCAGAACGATGATTATAGTGGTGGTGATGCTTACAACTTTTATTAATGAAGACTAGGATTATCATGACTGCAATAAAAAAGTGAACTGTGGTGTAAAATTATCTAACTCTTCTGTAAATTGTGTTTAACCTACCGTATTTCCACCACTTTGTTTATTGGGAGGGCACACTGTAGTTTGGAGCCAATGGAGCTTTCTCTTCTTTCCTCATTCATATACATTTATATTATTTTGATTATTTATTCCTGCTATTTTGGGTCTATTTTGATAAATAGCAGGGTGTTCATTAATAAATAGCAGGGTGTTCATTAATAATGTAGGGAGCTCATTGGTACTCAGCTGCTAGTGGCAGCTCACTAGATTGTCAAGTAAGAGTCTGTAGAGCATATAGAGTGTTTCCTGTGATCCGCCCTCCCACTTCAGTTGCAAAAATCATTTTGATGAGAATAGGTTGATTATTTCAGTCCATATAAGTACCCCTTTGGCCTCTCCACAGCCACAGTGAATTCAGTTTTTGTTGTTGTTTTCTTCATTTTGGGGGGCCACCTTTCACCTGCAAGAAAAGTTGCCGCTGCAGATCTCTCTGTGGACTATATCTCTTATCAGCCCAGTTTATGCCAGCATTTCTCCACACATCTGTAGGCACATACAGTATGTGAACATGAGGAGCCCCTCATGTAGTCTTAACCATTTTGAACTGGCCCTTGGTCTCCTACTTATTTCAGTTATTTGTCAGCAAGTGTTTGATTAATATATCTCCTAACTTTCCAGGACCAAGATCTCATGAAAACCCTGAGCTGTTTAACGATGATAATCACTCCTGTCTTTGCTGAGGTAAGTTTTCAGTTTGAGGCACATCCGAAGCATGTACAATAAAGGTTGCAAAATTTTGACCATTTTTGTCTCCCTCTCAGCTTAAGCAGCAAGACACCAATAACGCAAGCAGGAAGAAAGCAATTGAAGAACTTGAAAAAAGCATCAATATGGCAGAAGCGACATGTCCAGGGATCACTGATAAGATGGTGAAGAAACTTATGGAGAAGTTTCAGAAGTAAGCATGTGGGTTTCATATCTTAACCTGTGTTCTTCTTTAGGGTTTGTCTGCTTGCCTGTAACCTCATTTCCTGCTTTCTGTGTGAGTGTAGGAATGGTAGTGGGAAAAGCAGTTAGCAACCTTAGGAGGTGGAACTGGATTGAAAGAGTCTGGGAGGGTTAATGTGAGGATAGTGAGGAAAATGAACAGTGTACATGGATTGGTAGTCTGTAAAAAGAAATAAATTCTTAACTACTTGGCTGGGATATAATTGAGCACTTTTTTCTTGTATCTCCTTAGGTTTTCAGTTAATGACTCCTCCTAAGAAACTTTCTATCAGTGATGCTGTTCCACATGGACCCAGTAATAGCCCACCAAAACCTACTATAAGCTTGGCAATGCTTTGTTCATGAGCTCCTTGTGCCTTTTGGATCATTGCAACATATATGATGATCGCGGATTTGAAAGGACTTAACTCCACTATTTCGTGATGGGTATACATGCTTTTTTGTATTTCCAGGACATTCTTTTTTGTAAAGAGCAACTTTTAATATTGTAGTTTTCACTTATTTAATCCAGTTTAAAACAAAAACGGTGAGGTGCAGCTTTGCTTCTAGATATAACCGGTGGCTACCAATTGCCAATCTCCACGCGCAGGATCTGGGTTGACCAGAGATCAATGGAATGCACTTGAGTTCATAGGAAGTGCACATGCTGTGTTTCAACATTTCGTTACTCTCCAGAAACTAGTTTTGTTTCTTTTTATGTCCACATAAGATACAGCTCTTCTGAGTCACTAAAACTAGACTTCAAAACAGCTTTTTACAGGAAAATATATGAGAGCACCTCAACCTATAGGATGTGGCTATAGCACTTGCTCAAACACCATAGTAGTCTTTATTTAGGCCCCTGTAAATGTAATACCTGCAACAACATAGGAGCCAACTCTTGGGGGCCAAGGTCCCTTCAGCGCCCCTGATAAAATATTTGAGCAGGCCGGGCCCTCCAAAGTTGGTTGGCAATGCCATGCATATGGGGGGTGGCGACATGTCATTTCACCAATGATGCGGGGGCAGGGCTTTCCTGGTGCGCCCTCCCCCCAATATTTTATCCAAGTTGGCACCACCATGCTACAATATCCTTTTGAAAAATGGGTACAGTGTTTTAGGCAGCTCTGTAATCACCTACATTTTCAAAGCAATATGTCATTAGCTTTGCAAGTTAACATGTAGTGACTAATATAGCTTAGTGTACAGTTTATACGTATTACCTTTTAGGGCAGGATTTCAAATAGTCATTCATCATGGTAAGGAAAATTTTAAAGCAATACAGATGAAGGGCAGGGGGCTTTCTGCAATAATGGACACACATAGAAATCTGGCTTAATTTAATCATTTCTTCGTTCTTTAGTAAGATTTGGGAGGGGGAAGTAGCTCATTCTTTTTTGGGGCAGGGGACCTATGGGAATACCGTGGCATGCGATGAAATACCTCACCAGAAGGTATAAGTGTGTGACACCAGCGTTTTGTGTGGTGGTGTTCTATCCTGTAAGATATTTATACACTTACGTTCTTAAAGACATTTACATGCAGTGCATTACCATGTTTAATTCCTCTTCCCCACCCCTATGTATTTTAAATACGTATTTACCAGTTAATATGCAAATAACTGAGTTATAGATATTCTTTCACAAAAAGATAGTACTGTGCAGTACAGAGTGATTTCCCCCCCATAAAAGGTAGCTAAAATTATAAACTTGCTTTCAATTATATATTTATGGTACTGTTTAGATGGGGTAATATCTCCCCCCCCCCTTTTCAACACAGTTTGTATATTATGCTGAAGTTTGAAGTGGGGTTGTATTTCAGTCCTTAGCTGTGGAACTGTTGGTGTAAATTTATTTTTGATAAAAAGTCTGGATGTGTTTAATTTTATGGTTTGGATCTGCACATTTTTTGTTTTTGCACAAAAGTCATTTTAAAGGATCTGAAATATATCTGCCAAATATTGAAAAGCGTTAAAGGAATGCAAACAAATACTGATTTTTTTTCTTAGTTTAAAAGTTGCCATTACATCGTTTAAAAAAAAGAAATAAATAAAGATATGAAGACACTGGCGACAGATGGTGGTTCAGAAATGCCAAGGGCAATTATTTTCAATGGTGCCTACATTGTAAAAAAAACAGAAAACTTTAAACTCATTTGTTTTAATTTTAAAGAAATGTTTGTTTTTTAAAAAAGCTTTCATCGCTATATAACTGAAACACAATTAAAATTTATATCTGAGGGGGGAAAGTCTGGGCATAGTTTTTGAAAACAATAATGTTATGGATTAAATAAAACTATTTTTATAAATGTAAAAGCAGCAAACGTTGTAAATATACAGTTGATCTGAAGCTTTACAAAATAACTGCATCACTGAAACAGAACTCTAGTGCTCTTCTCTGTAGCTGTTAGGCCTGTAAATCTGTTTATAGATGAAGCTCCTTTCAGTGTTTTTTGGGGGGGCTGGGGGGAGGGCAGGCAAGGGGGCAGCAGAAGGTTGAATGGTTTAAAGAAATAAATATTTAAGTTCTGTAATCTTGTTTGGTCCTCATCCTCATTTCTGTGATGCCATACTTTTAAAGCCATCATGTGCTCAAGGGGAAAGAAGAACATTCTGCTCTTTTTTATGCTTTAGGGCACAATCCTACATATGGTCTGTGGGAGGGTATGCCAAGTGGGCCATAAGAGCTTCCAGGTCTCCTCCAAGGATGAAAGGAGAATCCTTGGAGATGCTGCCTGGAGCTTGTAAGCCTCCTAGCTATGTGTGCAGAAAGCTCTGTAACCATTGCTTCTTCATTGGAACTATGGTGTCAGAGAAAGCACACACCCCACGAACGCCTCTTTTGTGGAAAAGGTGGCTCTTTAATGGTGGTTTCTCTCCCATTCGTCCCCCAAAGGAGACTGCTTCCCATCTATATAGGATGGCCCAAAAGTATGCATGCATACACAACAAAGGGGCAGTTAAATTTCAGGCTTGCATTTGGAAAGAACAGTGCAGGGAGTCAGATAAAAGGATTATTTTTTCTTTACTGATATTGTGAGTGATGACAGCAAATTTGAGTCAAGAACAAAAAGTGGATTCTAAAGCAGTATACCTGCTTTGGGGCCACCCTGTATAAAGGGAACTGCTTCTCCATATTTATTAATCTACTAAATCACATCTTCAGAAAGTCCTAGTAAATTCCACACTGGTGCGAGGTAGCAGTTGCATCCTTTCCAGCTCTGGGTTTATCAGTATGCTTTTAAATGAGTGGATTATTTTTGAAAGCAGGTGACATTTAGGACAAGGAGGCAAAAGGACCTCCCAGGCTAGCTTTTCCTTTGGGTGGTGTGCACTGACCCCTTAACCCCACTGGCAGATTCCTGAAATTCTGAGTAGTTATTGGTATTGGGCAGAACCTGGAGTTAGCAGAGATTCCCAGATAAAGACAGGTTACTTTTTCTTACAGTCTAGTGCATTATAACTTGCTTAGATATACAGTGGTATCTTGGGTTGCGGACACGATCCGTTCTGGGGTGCCATTCGGACCCCGAAAAGTCCGCAACCCAAGTGGCGATATCGCACTTCTGTGCGTGTGCGCACGGCGAAACCCGGAAGTAAACACTTCCGGGGGTGCCGCGTTCGTTACATGAAAAAACGCAACCTGTAGCTATCGTAACCCAAGGTATGACTGTATATGGAAAGTAAGAAAGGGATCCCAGTACAGTTCACGTATTAAAAGCACTTGAAAGACCACTGCTAGTCATCGTGCTCTAAAAGTGAATGACTCGAAGTGCAAAGCATTCAGGTCTGAGAACTGTTAATAGGCAATATTTAACTTGAATCAGATACTGGTATTACTTAGCTATGGGACCCCCTAGCTAAAATCTCTAGTATTGCTAGATCTCAGCATTTGAAAATGGCACATGCCCTTCTTTTTGTGAAACACTTGGAATTATTAGCAACACTTGTGGCATATACCTGATGGCTTAAAAAAATACATCTCCATGCTGGAAGGGAATACTTAAATACGTGCTAGAAAATGACACACACACACCCAATCATTTCATCATTTAGATAATTATAACAAACTAATAACCCCCTTTCCCCCTTTTTAGTCTTTCCCCTAAAAGAAAAATGTCACACTGCCAAGCTGTTTGGTGATGTATGAGCTATCTATTTGGGAAGACAAGCCATTCCCATAGATCTGTTACCACACTAGTTTTCTATGCTACGAACTATATCCTGTTCCCCCCCGCCCCCCATAGTATGGGATGTGTCAAGGAGAAAGCATGTAAAGTTCCCCTCTCCCCCCATTTTTAAAATATTCTTATAACATCTCACTCATTTTCTTTTGCAGAGCCCTTTGCTTCGGCAGATTCCTCTTGTTATCAAATCCCAAAGTTTTAATTAATCATTCTTGCAAAATCAGTCATAACCCCAAGGACCAAGGAAGGACCTCCTTCAAAGATCTACTGGCATAACCCAGTCCTGTTGTTTTAAGTAAAATAATTAGATGCTCCCTGTGAAGTCCTGTCCTCAATGCTGGCGGTAGCGAGACAAACTTCTTCATCCTCCCCCTCCAGCTGTAGACTGCCTGAAGACAGGCGGACCCGTGCCCTGGGTGCTTTCACCACCCTCCCGTAGAGAGAAAAGTAATCCGGCAACATGTCTGAATCAGAGTCACTGGATTCTGTCCCGCTGCCCACATAGCGCTCCAGGGTTCGCTGGGCCCTGGGAGGTTCTGGGAACCTTTGCTGGGCCAGCACATACTGCAAAATATCAGCCTTCCTGCTGCTCAAGACAGGACAAGGTCCTAGAGGCCGGAACTCTGAGCCATAGGGAAATCTGATCATTTTCATGTCAGACTGGCTCCAAGACCTCTTGGGAGTCTGGTCTTGAATGCTGTAGTCAAAGACACTTCCGTCGACTTCTTGCTCCATGCTAACGCTGCTAAGGTAGGTCGTTCTGGGCAGGACCTCTGGTTCAGCCACCCTTGTTCTTGGGCTTCTCCTGGAAGGCTTCATGGGTGATGCACCAAGCATGTTCACCCCACTGGCTGTTTCCTCAGCAGGGCCTGCCACTGCTGTGTGCCTGGAAAACTGGGGAGGCCTGTCCACATAAAAGAAGACTTGAGGAGAAGCCATATCCAGTTGCTGGTGGATGGGGCCCCTGTAGGGGATGTCGGTGTAAGTCAACTGTTGCCTAGGGGTCATCTCCCTCATGTTGCCCACAGAGGTGCTTTTACTGTTCCCAGCCAGCTTGTAGCCAGGCTGGAAGGATGTCAGCGGGACCCGTTGTTCATAGATGTCAGCTGGCTCCCAATCATGTTCCAGCTCTGTGTAGACCAATGGGAAGGCGGAGCTGCTTTGGGAATGGGGCAGCAGCGTTGGGTCAGCTTCTGGCTTGGACCGCTCCAATTCATCAGCAAAGATCACCTCCACTGCAGAGTTCCTCCGCCTGCTGTCCAGCATGGGCTCGGAAGTGTGGACCCCATTGGCACTGTGGTAGCCTCCTATGGTGCCATAAACCAGCCGCAAGTCCTCCATCTGGGGAGAAAAGAACAGAATTTCACCTAAGGAGCAGTGTTGTTATAGCAAACACCCTCCTCTTCATCACAAGCAAAGCGTAAGAAACTGCAGTGGTGCCCTGGAGCTGGTGGGGCAGAATACAAGGATCCTAAGCAGTAGGTGGAGCTAGAACCAATGATGGGTGGAACCAACTAATTTGCATCTTATCCCCCTCTTCCTGCACCCTGCTGAGTTTTGCAGGGGCAACATTGAGACTAAGGAGGAAGCTGCCTGTCAGTGCCTCCCCCTGGGCTGAACTTAAGTTTTTGAAAATGCAGGCAGCGTGGGTTGGTGGGGCAGTTCTCCATTCACCCCAATGGACCAGCTGACATCTTTCTTTGGCAGTGCAGTCACAGAATGCTGTACGAAGCCCACCCTTTGTGTACTCGTATAGAAGTCTCCCCAATTTCTTTCGGCCTAAAGCCAATTCCCTTTCCCCCTGGTTTCCTTCTCTTCCCTGTCTGCTGACAACACTCTGTACAGACTGGATGTTCACAAGGTGCTTGTCAGGCAAGGTGGCTTCCTTTCAAAAAAAGTTTTTGTTTTCTTTTAATGCACATCTGCATAGCTAAGGAGTCCCCCGAACATGTAGAAATAACACTTTGTTTTCAGGTAGCCTTGTTTCACTTCCAAACTGGCCATCACACACCCAACTATGTTCACTATTAGAGGGAAGGAGGAGGAGGCAAAATCAGAATCCTGGAGAGGCATAACAGGCCGGCTGCCTCTGTTGTGAGAGTGTACTTTAGGATCATAGGAAACTTTTGTTTTTATATTAACCCATTTTATTCTGCCCATCTGCAACTCTTGTATGCATCTTTTAATATGCCACATAAAATCTTCCTTTTATATATTACATCTTTTTGTTTTTTAAAAAAATCATCTGGTTCACTGAAGTATTTCAGTTGATTGATCTAATGGATTAATCAACTAAAGAGTGGAGGCCTAATTGAAGCAGCAGAAGGAGCCCTGCTGCCTGTTATTTGGGAGGGGAACATGTGTTCCCCTTGCACCCCAAAGTAGCATGAATCTAAATAGATGAGATCCAGTCTTTTTCTTTCTTTTTCTCATATTTCTGCAGCTCCCTACCCACTGACCAAATGACTTACTTGTTTGGAAACATCTGTAAGTAGGTCTGGTGAGGACCGGCACTGTCTCTCATGGTACCGAGAGGGATAGTGTTTCCTGCAGTTGAAATTAAGGTACAATGGTTAATGTCCAGTATAATTCAAATCTGATGGCAAGGAAATAAAAGCATGCAACCAAAATGCTCAAGGAGAGTGACTGTCCTGTGAATAACATTTGCACTGTTTTGGAATTTTTAGAGGAAAAGTGATGTTAGAATGTTAGAAGTTTATAAAATTATTTGTGTTACGGAGAGAGTGGGTAGAGAAAAACTTTTATAACACTAGAACTTGTGGGACATCCAAGGAAGCTGGAGATTCAGGACAGACAAAAGAAAGCATTTTTTGACACACAGTAGCTGCACATGGCCACCAACTTGGATGGTTTTAAAAGAGGATTAGACATTCATGGAGAAGAAGCCTATCAGTGGCTACTAGCCAGGATGGCTGTGCTCTGCTGCCACAGTTAGTTAGAGGTAGCAATGCTTCTGAATCCGGATGGCAAGAGACTGCAGGAGGGGAGAGCATTTTGGTCCTGCTTGCAGGTTTCCCACAGGCATCTGGGAAGAACAGGTTGCTGGGCTAGATGAGCCATCCTTATATTATGCAGTGTGTTCAAGCGGTCCTTATATTTATTTTCCCTTCCTTCTGACATTCTGTATATGTCTCCCCAAGTTTTTAAAAATCTCAGTGAAATCACACGCACAGAGAGGGAGAGGGAGAGGGAGAAATTTAAGCACCCTGCAACTTATTTCCCCAAGCCTTGCTAATATATTAAGGTAAATTTTAAAGGGTTTAGCGCACCCAAACAAAGGCTCGATGTAGGCAAATTTAGAAATGGCTCCCTTTTTAAAAACTTTTATTAACTTATTATACCAACACCATCACAGGCATCACTCACAAGACAAACAAACAAGAAGATATAACTACACATATAGAACAAATGATACACATACACCCCTATTTCAATTCTTATTCATTTCTATTTGACTTCCTTCAACCTCAACGTGGGTCCGGTTGTATACTTCATAAACTGTTACTATCTCAATTCCTCTTCTCTATTTTTCTTCTATATCTTACATTTTTACACCATATCTTACGTATTTTTTGCTCCATAAGACGCACTTTTTTCCTCCTGAAAAGCAAGGGGAAATGTCTGTGCGTCTTATGGAGCGAATGCATGGTCCCTGGAGCCAAATTGCCCAGGGAGGAAAGACAGATCCTGCTTTTTCTGTTTTAGAAAGAGCTAAAGGCTAACAAGAGGGAAGGAGAGTGTTGAAAAGAACCTGCTCAACAGCTGATTGCAGGAGATCGGGGAGGGAGATCAGAGAGATAGCTCCCTTCCTGCCCCGCCCAGGCCCCTTGCATAGTAGTTCCTTTGGGAGGGCTGAGGATCCTGGGAAATTGAGTTTTTCAGCCATTTGCTTTCTATTACTTGCTGATGCTTACTGGTTTGCTTTCTTCTTGCTTCCTATTACCTACTGGTGCTTACTGGTCTGTACTGGTTTGTACTGGTGCTTACTGGTTTATACTGGTTTGTGTTCCTCTTGCTTCCTATTGCTTGCTGGTGCGTACTGGTTTCTACTGGTGCTTACTGGTCTGTACTGGTTTGTACTGGTGCTTACTGGTTTATACTGGTTTGTGTTCCTCTTGCTTCCTATTGCTTGCTGGTGCGTACTGGTTTCTACTGGTGCTTACTGGTCTGTACTGGTTTGTACTGGTGCTTACTGGTTTATACTGGTTTGTGTTCCTCTTGCTTCCTATTGCTTGCTGGTGCGTACTGGTTTGTACTGGTGCTTACTGGTCTGTACTGGTTTGTACTGGTGCTTACTGGTTTATACTGGTTTGTGTTCCTCTTGCTTCCTATTGCTTGCTGGTGCGTACTGGTTTGTACTGGTGCTTACTGGTCTGTACTGGTTTGTACTGGTGCGTACTGGTTTATACTGGTTTGTGTTCCTCTTGCTTCCTATTGCTTGCTGGTGCGTACTGGTTTGTACTGGTGCTTACTGGTCTGTACTGGTTTGTACTGGTGCTTACTGGTTTATACTGGTTTGTGTTCCTCTTGCTTCCTATTGCTTGCTGGTGCGTACTGGTTTCTACTGGTGCTTACTGGTCTGTACTGGTTTGTACTGGTGCTTACTGGTTTATACTGGTTTGTGTTCCTTTTGCTTCCTATTGCTTGCTGGTGCGTACTGGTTTCTACTGGTGCTTACTGGTCTGTACTGGTTTGTACTGGTCCTTACTGGTTTGTACTGGTTTGCTTTCCTCTTGCTTCCTATTACTTGCTGGTGCGTACTGGCTTCTACTGGTGCTTACTGGTCTGTACTGGTTTGTACTGGTCCTTACTGGTTTGTACTGGTTTGCTTTCCTCTTGCTTCCTATTACTTGCTGGTGCGTACTGGCTTCTACTGGTGCTTACTGGTCTGTACTGGTGCTTACTGTTTTGTAAGCAATGCTTTTCCCCCTTTGCAAAAGCTGCACAAATCTGAACTGATCCTTTGCAAAAAAGCTGTAAAACTTTGAGCTGATTCTCAAAGAAACCATGGGTTTTAGAGAAGGAAAACCAGAAAAATATTTTTTCCCTTGTTTCCTCCTCTAAAAACGAGGTGCGCCCTATGGTCCGAAGCGTCCTATGGAGCGGAAAAATACGGTATTTGCGAAAATTAGTCCAGACAAGCCAAAGTATTATTCTGAGGGCAGTGCTTTTTCAGGTATTCACTATATTTTCCCCATTCTTTTGAATTTTTTGTTTGCATTGGTCTCTAATTGCCTCTGTCAGTTTAGCCAATTCTAAATAATCAGTTACAGGTAGGTAGCTGTGTTGGTCTGCCATAGTCACAACAAAATAAAAAATAAAAAAATTCCTTCCAGTAGCACCTTAGAGACCAACTAAGTTTGTTCTTGGTATGAGCTTTCGTGTGCATGCACACTTCTTCAGATACACTGAAACAGAAGCCACCAGACCCTTATATATTGGCCTGTTTGTCCAATATAGAAAGCTGAAGGACGCTTAAACAACTCCTCACCCACAATAATACAACAACAGGAATCAACATGGACACTGGTACCAGAGCCTGCAATAAACCCAGATGCCAACTTTGCTGCCACATAAACCCAGACAACACCATTACTGGCCCCAACAACATCAAACATACCATCTCAGGACTATTTAATTGCTCATCTTCTAACATTGTGTATGCCATCAAATGCCAACAGTGCCCTTCCACTCTCTATATTGGACAAACAGGCAAAACCCTACGCCAAAGGATAAATGGACATAAATCTGATATCAGGAATCACAAGACAGAGAAACCAGTAGGAGAACACTTCAATCTCCCAGGACATTCTATACAAGATCTCAAAGTAGCTGTCTTACTACAAAGGAATTTCAGAAATAGACTGGAAAGAGAAGTTGCTGAATTGCAACTCATTACCAAACTTAAAACCATGGAGAAACCTGGCCTGAATAGAGACATTGGATTCTTATCTCATTATACATGACAAAGCTGTCTTTAGCCATTTCACCCCTTGCTTTTTCCTGTAAGACCAATTGCAGTCATTATCAGTCGTCAACAGGTTTTCCACACCCATCAGCCAATCCCCCATTCCCACCACCCTTCTGAGTAATACCCCTCCCCACCCTCTCACTATATGTAAGGGTCTGGTGACTTCTGTTTCAGTGTATCTGAAGAAATGTGCATGCACACGAAAGCTCATACCAAGAACAAACTTAGTTGGTCTCTAAGGTGCTACTGGAAGGAATTTTTTAATTTTTAATTTTGTCCTAAATAATCAAATAGCTTATCTTGCCATTCTTTTTTGTTGGGATTGTTTCATTTCCCAATTTTTGGCAATTAGAATTCTTGCTGCTGCTGTCACATAAAGAAAAAATCTCTTATTTTCCTTTGCAATATCTGGCTCTAATATTCCAGTAAAAAGGCTTCTGTATGGTTTTTTTCAAGTTTGTTTGAATATTTTCTTCACCTCTTCACAAACTATACCCCCAAAACTCTTAATTTTATCACAAGTCCACCACATATGCAGCAGTGTGCCCTCTGCCCTTTTGATTTTGTTCTATACATTTTAGATAGTTTGTAAGAGGTCATAAACCATCTGTAGAACATCTTAAGAAAATTTTCTTTGATTGCCTCACATGCAATGAATCTCCAATTCTCTTTCCACAATTTCCCCCATGCTGCTAATTGAATAGGTTTACCTACATCTATTGCCCATTTCACCATTACTTCCTTAACCTGTTTGTCTTTCACATCCCATTCTAATAAGATTCCATACATCCTAGAAATTTTTGTCTTATTTTGTATTAGTTCTCTGTCAAATATTGAGACTTCGGTTGCAAAACCTATTTTGTTTTCTATTTTAAACACTTCATTTAGTTGGTGGTACTGAATCCACCCTGTTAGATTATGTTAGAAGTTGCTCACTTTGAGCCAGTTTTGACTGGTAAGACACTGAGCAGTTTTGGCCTAGGCTATATAAGAGGTCACCTTCTCCCATGCAGGCTTTCCAGTTCACTACAATCGGCTGGAGAGCTTCTGCAGACCATGTAACCTTGCACAGATGTTCACTTAGCTGCAGTATGGAGGAGGAGGGCCTTACTGGTGGTGACACTTAACCAATGGAGTGGTCTTCCAATAAAAAGCAGGCAGGTACCAACACAGGATGGCTGCTGCCATAATTTTTTTTAATGCTTGCTTTCCCTTTGAAAGCAATAGGATTTAAGAAAAGCACCTGTGCATTTAGAAGATTGATATACTTTTCACTTCTATGAAAAATTCACAAAGTAGGTCAACTCTAAGTAAATTCCTACTGGAATTATATATGGGGCAACTCTGCTCTTGAGAACTTCTCTACCAGACTTTTAATTTGAAAGGAGGGCATCAAACAGGACCTTGGCAAGAAGGCGGGAGTTCTTATTGTGGAAAGATCATACCTCTCAAAGGGCAGGCTCTTCAGTTTTCCTTTTGTCCCATGTTCCAGCAGCTGCCGCTGAGTCCTTCCGCTGCCATTTTAAGGACAGGAAATAGATGAAAACAGTTGTGGCATCCTCTCCCCCAGACTACTGTTGCTCACTTTTACACTATGTCAGCGGTGTAGCAGCAAATTCAGAAGCACAGGATATATGAGGGGTATTGCTCCTCTGGCAAAATGTTTTGAGCCAGCAGAACGTCATTGCACAAGCTTATGCGAATGCATAAGCAGGTTGCTGGAAACTTTGTTGCCCAATAGATGGTGTGATCTGCAGCACACAATGAGTTTTCCACTAGTCTAGCACAACTGTTGTGCTGGATTCCTCTGTTGGGCAACATGAATAATGGTGATTTAAATTACTTGCACTGCACCCCCAATGTGTGTGTGGACTCCACCCCCACCCCAAGGTAGTGGAATAAACGGGTGGGGGAGGGAGAGAAACATGCATTTGTTTCAGTTGACTTGGTTCCTGAATCTGATTGTAGGTCAGAATGTCCTTCCTTACCAGTATCGGAAACTGGAGCCCTTGCTGCACAAAAAGGCTTTGGGTTTTGACTTCGGCTCTTCAGAGAGTCGGAAAAAAGCATGGTATTCCACACAGGTCTTCCAGAAGGCTTTGCAAGTGTCTCGGCTTGCCATGGTGAACTCCAGTGTATCCTTGCACAAGGCCTGAGGCAGAGAGTAAGGATGGGAGAGAGAGAGAATGTAACACAGTGTCATGTCGTGTAGTGGTTAGTGTGCTGGACAAAGACTTGGGAGACTAGGGTTCAAATCTCCACTTAGTTAAGAAGCTCACTTCTCTCCAACTTCTAGTCCAACTTCTCTCAGCCTAGCTTACCTGTTGAGATGATGAAGTGGGGAAGGGAATAACACCCTCCAGAATGTGTTGGGTCTCCATCTCCCATCAATGCAGTTAATAATCAGCAACATCTGGAAATTCCTCATCTCTGTTCCAAAGTTGCTGTTGTATTATAGCCCATTCCTCCAAGCAGTTCATGGCAGCACACATTTCTCTGCTTCTAAATCCTCTTTGCAATCCTCACAATAATTCTGTGGGGAAGGTTAGGTGGAGATACAAAAATTGGCCCAAAGTCGCCCAGTGAGTGAGTGAGTGAGTGAGTGATCAGGGATTTGAACCTGGGTCTCCCAAGTCCTAGACCCAGTGCTTTTCTTCCGGGGGGACACAGGGGTACTCATACCCTAAACATTTTGTGAAGCTAAGTTTGGCCTCATTGAGGGGCAGTATTTCAATATGAATAGGAAAATGAGAGTTCCCCTAAACATTTTTTTAAAGAAAAAAAGCACTGCCTAGACCAGGCATAGGCAACCTTCGGCTCTCCAGATGTTTTGGCCTACAACTCCCATGATCCCTAGCTAACAGGACCAGTGGTCAGGGATGATGGGAATTGTAGTCCGAAACATCTGGAGAGCCGAAGGTTGCCTATGCCTGGCCTAGACCAATAATCTAACCACTGTTTTTTTAATTAAAAAATTTAAAAAATGTCCAATAGCACCTTAGAGAATTGTGCATGCACATGAAAGCTTATACCCAGAACAAACTTAGTTGGTCTCTTAAGGTGCTACTGGACGATTTTTTAATTTATTTCAACTGCGTCAGACCAATACGGCTACCTACCTGAATCTAGAATCACTGTTTATTAGTTCTCCAAACACATTTATGCAGTGGTTTCCCTGTGTGATGGCACCCACCAGTACAGAGCACCGTCACCTCTCTTTGTTCTGGCCATAGTAGCCCCTTTGCTCTGGCACCCACAACACTTTAAGATGTGAGCAATTGCACCTCATTCCGAATCCCGCCCCCCCCCCCCGACCTTCCAAAAGTGCTGCCGTTATGCCGGGTAAGATGGAAGCCAGGCCATTCCATATACAATGACTACAACCTAACAGAATCAGCACTATAAATTTAGCCAAGAACAAGAAGCAGAATCTGAGCCCACATTTGTGAGTTTCTGAGGGATCACAAAATGCCACACTGGATGCAGGTTACTGATGCAGCTGGGAATCTATATATATATAACGCAAGTGTCTCTGCATCCAGTCCCTATGTCTCTGGGTTTGCGCTACTGAGCATGTGCCCCAGGGACACAGGGATTGGATGGAGAGACATCGGGCTGGGAGCAGCGGCGGCAGTTGAAGCGGGGCGGTTGAAATGGAACGCCGGCGCTCCACAAGAGAGGGGAGGCCGAGGAGGAAGGCCACGCTGCCACTGCCGCCGCTACAACGAGAGCCCCGAGGCCTAGCGGCTGGGAGTGGCCCAGAGCAGCCCGCCCCCGCAGAGCGCCGGCATTCCGCTTCAACTGCCACCGCGGCGGGAGGGGAGGAGAAGCGAGGAGCATTATTGTCATTCTTAAAGGCTCCAGGGTGCCGCTGCTACCAGTCCGTGTAGGCCACACTGAGCGAGACGGCAGCCCCCACGGCGATTCTGAGGCGAGGCCCGGCCGTGGCGGCGACGTACCTGAGGTTGGCGGCCATGAGGCCCACGAGGCCGGTGCCTGCGCCCAGCTCGAGCACGGCCTTGCGGCGGAGAGGGAGCCCCGCCGGGCCTGCCGCCTCCGAGTCCTCGGCCCCCTTCTTGAGGAAGCGCGCCAGCACCAGCGCCGCGTCCCACACCACGCAGCCCGTCCTGCCTGCCGAGCACTGCCCAAGGCGGAGCCCCGCCGAGCCGTCCCGCCGGGCCAGGGCGCGCTCGAACCCTGGCCCCATCTCCGGAGAAGGGGAAGAAGACATGATGGAGGCCGCGGGAGAGGAGACGGAGGCCGGCCAGCTGCAGGGAGGCAGGAGGAGCGAGAGGGAGGGAGGCGGCTTCTGTTCTAGCGCCCATTATTTTAACAGGCTGAAACCACTAGTGTATCTATAATATGTTTTAGATCCAAATGTCTCCTGGTTAAGAGCAGAAGCATATTTTATCTATGAAGCTGCATCTGTGGAAAATCCCATTTCTCCAGAACACTCAACACCCCGTCATGCTGTAGCATGATCAGCAATGATAAGCTGTGCAGGTAGGAGCACTTTTGATTCTTAATGGTTGTGAGAAGCAGGGAGCAGATTTAGCTCCATCCTCATGGCCTGCCTGCAACCCTGGTGCCCCCCTTGATTTTATTGAATGGCTGCCATTCATTTCCCTATGGAGGAGAAGTAAATCACTGCAGTTTGAGGATGCCATTGCAATGGGAGGTAGAAGCAGACCACCATGTCTGGCAGTGGGTGGGCCAGCCTCCTCTCTCCTGTTTATCCTGTGCACAAATACAGGAGAGGTGTATGAGAGGCTAGGTATATAAGACAAAAAGCAACAAAAGCCCCCCCCCCCCTAAAAAAAACCAGGTTTATTGATCTGATGCATTTCAGACCCTACTGGTACCGGATCAATAAATCCACTTTTCGTTTACTCCATTGTTTCTTTGATTCTCCTTCCAGTAGATTTATGAAAACCCTTAGAAAATGTTGTGGTTACAGGGATACATCAGGCCAGTTGGCAATGTGAAGTTATAGAAAACGTTTGAAAGGCATTTTGGAAATTCTGTCTCTTGGTCATGATGAACTTCCAGTATGTTGTGTGGAATTAATGCAGTGCGACTAATGGCTTCTCAAAAGGAGTATGGTCCCATGTGAAGGAACATATTCCAGTGCAGTGCCAGCCTCCACACTAGACAGACCACAGAAGGGACTAGAGGTAAATACATTTATGCTTTAAGCCAGCTTGTGTTTCTACAAAACTACTTGAGGGAAAAGAGTTGCCTAGGCCTTACCGAAATGTTGGCATGGAGTTTGATCAGGAAATGCTTCCGCTTGAAGCTCAACTTGCGAATTTTGGACCAGTTGAAGGTGTTAATCTTCGTATTGCCCTGAGGAGAAAAATAGGCACATTGTGTGAGTTACACAAGAGGAGACCATTTTGGACTAGGATACCTGGATGGTGCAACATGGCCATTGTTTGCAGCCTGCAGTTGGTGTGGTGGGAGAACTCTCCAGTGTTTGACAGTGAAAAATAAGAACGTTTGGGGTTAACAGCATGCAAAAAGAGGGGAGGAGTCCTTCACAATATTGTAGCATTAGTCCCAAATAACAGCCTGTTTGGGGCTGTTCTTCCAAAATGGGGTTGGATGGATCAGTCCATTTTGGTTCTTTTCCATTGTTCATTTTTCTAATATTAAATTCATTTCACTGCACATATGAAGTGATTTTGAACATTTATTTTTCAAGTGAAAATTCATCAGCACTGTATTGCAAAAGTTCTCCTAAGAAACACGTTTTTGTATGTAATTCTGACAAACTTGCCTGTCTAAGTAGAAAAGACAGTTGAGCCAACAAAACCATTTCTTTGTTAAGCTGCTGGCATTGGCAGGCCAGTTAAGTATTGCTGTTTACCATTTCCAAAGGCATTGCCCTGTTGCGATAGAAACAAATGGGTGGGCCTTTCCCACCTCACCTGGCTACATGCCACCTCATCCTAAGGGGAAGAACACCTGGCCAAGGGGGTTTCTGCTTATGTGTGAGTTTTGGGGCTGATGCTAGAAGCTGGAGACAGGAGGCATGTCTACTCAGTGCTGGACCCAAGGCTGTGAACTTAGGGCTTCCCTGGAAACCCAATGGGTAAAGATCTGTGTTCCATCCTATGCTGAGGTTGTATATAAGTGTAAATAAAAATGCATATCCTAAAGACACCAGTCTCCTCTGACCTTCATCCAAAGGAAACTGAATCCTAGATAAGCGCAGGCACCCCTGGAGTTTCTCACTGCTCAGAGATCGGCATGCATGCAATCCTATGTTATCTGCCATTTCTTTTTGACCTGGGAAGGTTTAGTTTTCCTGAGCTTGAGAAATCTCTGATCTCTGCTGATATATAACACTGGGTGGATCGTGATTTCATTTTCTGGCTTCTTCCCCAGTTGGAAGTGTGTCTGCCCGGGCCTTTCAGCGCCCACATTGCACAGCAAACACCAACCAAACTATGTGTTTGCTCTGCAAATATGCTGTGGAGTCTCAGTACCACGTAATTGCTCCAAAATTAGGTGACTATTTTTGGCAGAAGATTATATGGTCAAGAGATGTCTAGGTACCATGTAATGCCAAGTTTTGACATTGGAGCATTTTGGTTTACCAGGGGAAGACAGAATTGGAGACACCCACATCAAAGGGTGCTGGAGAAAGAGGCTGGCTCTTCTTTTAAACAGCAATGGCAGCAGGGGTGAGCCCAGAGCAGCAAGAAGCTGAAGCACCATCCAAGATTCATCACTTATTTCTCCTTCCATGTTCAACAGGAAGCTAATACCATGAGCTGAACCTGCAAGCAGGGGCGTAGCAAGGTAAATTGGTACCCGGGGGCAAAACATTTTTTGTCGCCCCCCCCCCCGAGGCATGGGAAGGTCAGGTGGTACCCGGTGCAGAAAATTTCTTGTCAACCCCCATTGATTCCCCCCCCCCCCACAAAAATGGTTTTACGTTATTTCATATTTTCTTACAAAGGAATAATAACAAGTAATAATAATAAAAAACTTTTATTTATATCCCGCCCTCCCCGGCCGAAGTCGGGCTCAGGGTGACTAACATCAGTTACATAACATTGGTATACAATCAAACAATAATTAAATTACCTCCTTAAAACATCTCAAAATCAAATTAAAGTCTAATTACATGGCTTTCCACAGGGTTAGGGTTGGGAACAGTAAGTGCTCCACTGAACTGAAATTTCAGCCTTCACGACATAGGAAAACAGCCAAGTGAACAGCTATTTTGGTGGAGGAGGGTCAAGATATTAACTGATATGCATGAAATTTCATATATAGCTATATAATCCCTAGTATAGTAAGATAAGACCTTCAGAGCAGGCATAAAAAAAAAATTTCAAAAAAAATTGTTCCTTGATAATTTGTCACTCCCTCCATTATGGAACACGGGGCGGCCCACCCCACCCCCACCCCCCCTTGCTACGCCCCTGCCTTCAAGCAGGAAGCTTTTGATTAACAATACAAGTGACCTTTGCTGAATGGAACTGAATACTCATTATGGAAGGATTTGGGCCATACAGAAGGGCACTGCATATTTTTTTTAAGCATCATATGAAGTGATGTGTGGAATCTGTTTTGAATTTGTTTTGACGTATTGCAGAAAAGCAGTGCTTCAGCAGCACTAAGGGGCTTTGCTGTGGATGCCATTAACAGGAGAAACTTTGCATTTACCTCTTGAAACATTGACAGGAGAAACTTTTCTCCTTACCCGCAAAACCAGGACTCCCATGTGAGTGACAGCCAAATTGATCTGGGTCCCTTCGCCATCACTGGCTGGATGGGGCCTGATCCCATACATCTCTAGCTTCCTCGCTATGTCCAAGAGTTGCACATCTGATTCAGCAGGAGTTTTGCCTCTAGAAATAAAATATTAGTATTTCAGCACCACCATCAATTAAGGGCTCATCCAGGGGATTCTCCCCCGTCTCCACATTCAAATCCCCCACAGTCCAGATGTGTGGGGTGCTTTTCCTAACCATGAGTATCCTTGTAGAGTGTTGTTGTAGTAATTGATGATGATTAAATTTCTATACTGCCATTCATCTGAGGATCACAGGGCGGTTTACAAAATAAGAACACAGAAATATATAATAACAAACAATAACAATACTCCCCACCACAGTTCAAAAGGCTACAGATAGTTTAATTAGCCAAAGGCCTAGGAGAAGAATGTTTTTGCCTGGTGCTTAAAGATAAGTAATGAAGGCGCCAGGCGAGCCTCCCTGGGGGAGAGCATGCCATGAACAGGGAGCCACTGCAAAAAAGGCCCATTCTCATGTTGCCCCCCTCCAGACCTCTCCTGGAGGAAGCACACCAAAAAGGGCATCAGATTATGATTACAGGGTCTGGGGCGGTTGTCAGATTTGGACAGCAGACCTGGGTTCAAATCACCACTTGGTCTGTGAAGCTCAGTTGGAGACATTGGGCCAGTAACCCTCTCTCAGATTAACCCAGGCTGGTGGTGTGGATAAATGAACACCATGAACATCACGGTGGGAAAGTCAGATCTAAATGTGGGGAACAATATTATGAGATGTAAAAACAAAACATCATTAAAGAACATCTCAGACTGCTGCCTTGAGAGAAGAAAACAATTGATTGGCAAATACTCTGCAGAAGGCACAGAACAGGATATAAACGCCATAAAACTCCCTGAGAATCTCAGTTTTGTTTTGTTTCTTGTGTGAAGAGCTAGAAACTTACAGAGGAACACAAATAAGGTTTGCTGAGATTTCAAAAACCAAGAAAATAGTTGAATAAGGCTTGTAGTGCTTGAAGGGGGAGGGCAGCTGCAGAATTCATTTGCCTAATAACTTACACAATTTGTAGAATCCACATTTTTGTGCACAGTACTTAAGTGCAGAACACAGCAGCCACAAGTGCTGCTTCCAGGTTCTGTTCTGCCAAAGGTGAAAGTGACAAGCAGTTAAAAAACAAGGACTTACATATGTTTCTTGTGGTGATGCATGATCTTGTTCACCAAACACTCTTGGTTGAGTAAATATTTGTGCGTTTCCAGGTGCTTTTGATCCATTTCTTCGTGATAATCTCCCAGGGCCGCTGCAGAGTGAAATCATATAAACTTAGGCTGCATACACATTAACTGGTTTATAGCATAAAAAACATAGCTTGTCTCAATCTGGAATCGTTCATGCTCATCCTCATCATGCGGCTTTCCATCTGGGTGGTTGTGGTTGCTTGATGTGTGCTTGAAAACCCTCCCCTTGGTTAGGTGGCCCATGCCATTTTCTCTTTGCACATGCCCTAGGGCCTAGGTGAATGAAGAAGGAAGTGGCAAGTGCAGTCTTGGAATATGCCTACCCACAATGCCGTTGGGCAGGTGTGAATATGTCTCCCATTGCAGGGGTTGCCAGCATCTGCTTTCAAAATGACATAATGCAGAATCAATCTGCAATGACCTTTTCTTTTCAAAATGAAACTGGCTTCTCAAGAAGCACTTTTTAGTCGCAAAAATATACACAATGAATTTAGATGATGTGCAGACTACATAGAAGAAAGCAAGTACTGCATCTTTGGAAGACCTTGAGTCATAGAGTCTACAGGCTTGTTGGAACTTTTTTTTTAACCCCAAACAACCAACCAGACCCAAGAAAGACAGTGGCTGGGCCTGGAACAAAATGCAAAATTGTGGTTTGGGATGTCAATTTCAGTTTCTCGTTTTAGTTCAGTTCTCTACATTTTTGCATCAGCTTGCAAAGCTTTTTTTTTTAAAGTCCTCATGAAAACTAATCTGCCTCTTAATCCAAATTCCTCCTGGTATACACATTTACTCTGATATATACATTTTTGCAAGCCTATCTGTTTGTTATTATCATCAATGCATTCATTCTTATGCACACTTTCTCCTGCTATACATAATCTGGGGCACATTATTTGGTTGGAGAACAGTCTCACAAAATTCAGTGAAGTGCAAATTGCAAAGGACAGCAGCACTTCCATCCACATATTGTTTCAGGAGCTGTGAAGAGGAATTCCGACATGTTCAGCTTGCCATGCAAGGCTGAGAAAAGCTGAATGGCTCACATCTTACTCAACATTTGCAGGTTCAAGACCACTGTGGACACTTTTGCATTTTGTACAGACTTCTAACTGATGTCGAGGCCAATGCTGTACGTACACTGCAAAAGGTGCGATACCATCAGGGCCGAGCTGTTATCGCTGCAAGGAAGTCTTCCACAGGCCAGATCCTTCTTGACTTGGAGAGTGAACAGGTATCTAAAAACCGTTTCAGATATGTTACTGATAGGAAGATCATCCTCAAAATTTCCCTGCCCCAAAGAAGATGTGAGGGCAAGACCCTTTTCTAGTGGCCATATGCCAAAACACACAAATACATACATGCATCAACCCTTGTTTATCTTGACTAAAACAATTCTGCAATTTATCAGGCATCGTTCTGTATTCGTGAGATTCTATCACACACCGAGACAGACTATGGGTCCATCTAGCTGAGAGGTAACAAAGGAAGTAGCTCTGTGCCAGACGACAAATGGATGGGGCGCCCTCCCTCAGCTCGCTGGGAGCTGGAAAGACAAAAGCCAGGGTGTGGAGTTGTGTTATGTGAGCTAGAAGCTGGAGACAAGGCAGCAGGCTGGGAAGGCAGAGGGCCAGAGCCATGCTTGATTTCCGCTGGAATCCAAGGCTGTGGCTATGGGAGAAGCAAGACCCTCTTGGAATGTTAATGCTGTGAGCCCCTCTATGGTAGGCTCAGGTTGCATATATGTGTAAATAAACCATATATCATAAAGACACCACAGTCCCTCATTCCAAAGGAAACGGAACCCTGGGTAAGCGCCTGGAACTCCTGGAATCTTGCACGGCTCTGAGATTGGGGTGGCAGGCGGCAATATCAACCTGAACAGCACGTCATCAGTAGAACCACAGTGACCAGTTTACAGGCCTTCAGGAATAGAAGATCTAATTTGTTTAGTTTGTCTTAGATTCATGTGCAAGAAGGATTCTCAAAGTATTCAGTTCAAGTGTATCTGCATAAATTTGTTTGTGGCCAATTGTTTATCTGCTCTCAGTGGGAAGGCAGAAGGGGCAAGGGAGTTATCCATGCCACTTAAGCCTTGTCTCTAAATGGCTGCACATCCTGCTTAACTGCTTTGCTCCTCCCATCCAGCTTCTGCAGTTTCATTGGTCGCTGTGCACTCTTTCAAACCTATCTTCAACAACTTATGGGCTAGAACCTTGGATTTCTCTTTAAATGAAAACTACGGGATGCTGGACCCAATGCCTAGTCCCAGTTTCTGCACTACTTGTTGTGCAGTTGTGAAGTACAGACATGGCCCCCTTCCTGTGTAGGGGTTTGGGTCAGTGCATTCAAAGTCCTCTGTTGATTTTTACTGCACCTTTCACCAAGTTTCTATACTCTGAGGACACGTGTGCTCATGGGAAGCAAAAATGCATATAAAAGCCATTTTCAATAAAATTGTGATAGCCATCGCAATACACTGGGCACCATCCATGAGAAACTATGCTTATGCAAGCAGTTCCAAGTGTCCTCAAAACAGTAGTTATACTGATAGCAGCCAGTCTGGTTTAGTGGTTAGAGTGTTGGACTAAGACCCTGGAGACAATGGTTCATATCCCCACCCAGTTATGAAGCCTTGAGCAACTTGGAAGAAATGTGGGATGTAAATGTAATAAATCATTTTAACAATAAATAAATATTATCATCACCATAGCTTCATTGTCTCAAATGCAACAATACCTAGATGGGTATATATAGATATAAAATGAACAATGCAGTTATATATTATTTAGACAATGCTCTCCAGATGTTTTGGATTACAATTCCCATCAGCTCCAGTCTGCATAGCTGTATATAGGCTGGGGCTGGTCTGAGTTGCGGTCAAAAACATATGGAAGGGGCCAGGTTGGTAAAGGCTGATTTAGTGCTTTTGCCCAGCGTTCAAAACTCCCATTGTTCTAGGTGTGTTTTGCGACAAGGAATTTCATTAGTGCAAGCAGTTTCTGAGCTCTGGACACAGTAACACACCAAAGAGATTTCAGATTAAAACTGCAGAGTAGAAGGAGAGGAGGACCTTTTTCTGCCTCCCAACTTCCAGCCACTCTCTGAAGAATGGAGAAAAGGCCCTCTTAAGAATATTAGAGGGGTAAGCAAGGGAAGCATTGTTGTTGTTGTCCATTCGTTCAGTCGTGTCCGACTCTTCGTGACCCCGTGGACCAGAGCACGCCAGGCACGCCTATCCTTCACTGCCTCCCGCAGTTTGGCCAAACTCATGCCAGTCGCTTCGAGAACACTGTCCAACCATCTCATCCTCTGTCGTCCCCTTCTCCTTGTGCCCTCCATCTTTCCCAACATCAGGGTCTTTTCCAGGGAGTCTTCTCTTCTCATGAGGTGGCCAAAGTACTACTGCCTCAACTTCAGGATCTGTCCTTCCAGTGAGCACTCAGGGCTGATTTCTTTAAAGATGGATAAGTTTGATCTTTTTGCAGTCCATGGGACTCTCAAGAGTCTCCTCCAGCACCATAATTCAAAAGCATCAATTCTTCGGCGATCAGTCTTCTTTATGGTCCAGCTCTCACTTCCATACATTACTACTGGGAAAACCATAGCTTTAAGTATACGGACCTTTGTCGGCAAGGTGATGTCTTTGCTTTCTAAGATGCTGTCTAGGTTTGTCATTGCTTTCCTCCCAAGAAGCAGGCGTCTTTTAATTTCGTGACTGCTATCACCATCTGCGGTGATCATGGAACCCAAGAAAGTGAAATCTCTCACTGCATAGCTTTGCTTTTTTGCTGTCTTTAGATGAGGACTAGACCATGTGAAAAGTGAATATAATATTTTAGCTGCAGTTAATTCATTTTCACCTTTTATTCTTGTTATTAAAAAGTATGCCTAGATATTCTGTGGTTGCGCCCATAACCTAGGTTTAAGGTGCCATTTAGCCCCTAGCTTTCATACCTCAAACACTGCTTTTACCAGTTACATAGGAGGTCAGGGAAAGGAATGTTTCGAATTATTTTAAGCATTTAATGAAACCCCCATTCATAAAAACCCTAAATGAAATTATTTCTAAATGAAACAAATGCAAAAACAAAACCAAGAGGCTGTGTAAAAATAAAACATACCTTGTCAGCTCTTCTCTCAGATGGCCCGGATCCACTGGGAAAAATTTCACCATAAATTTGAAAAGAACCTCCTTAGGATCTTAAAACACAACATCTTCATAAGTTTGGTTTCAAAGGTCTGTCGGGAACATTTACAAATCTCTTCATTTGCACACAGCCTGTGAAATCAGCTTTTCTGAATGTTCTAGACAAGATGGAGACTAACTGCCCACCATCCCCATGTGCTGCACTGATTCCCCCATGGTTCTAAAATGCTACAGCCCGATCTGAGACAGAAATGAGGAACCTCTGGCCTCCATCCAGTGGGGCATTGTGGTTAGCATGTTGGACTGCGACCTGGGAGACCCGTGCTGAGACTCCCACCCAGCCATGAAGCTCACTAGGTGACCTTGGAGCAGCAACTCTCTCTCAGCCTAACCTACCTCACAGGGTTGTTGTGAGCTGCTTGGAGGAAAAGGAATATAAATGCAATAGGTAAATAAATGAAACCACCCCCATGCTGGTTGCAGGGGCAGCTGGGAGATGGGGTCCAGCAACATCTAGAGGGCCACAGGTTCCCCAGTCTTGGTCTATAGAAACATTTCATGCCCAGAAAGCAAAGTGACTGTCAGATCTGGGCGCAACCAGAGATACATAGAATCATAGAGTTGGAAGAGACAACAAGGGCCATCCAGTCCAGATGGAAGATGCCTGCAGCAGATTGATCCATCACTATGTAGCTGCCCAACTGCCAGGGTGAGGCAAAAGCCTCAGGGGCAGCCGATCCTGATGTAAATCTTTATACAGGGCCGGCCCACCCATGAGGCAAGATAAGGCAAATGCCTCAGGCAGCAGGGTTTACTGGGCAGCCAATCCCAATGTCAATCTTTGTCTCTCCCCCGCACCCTGTTCCTGATGTAGATCTTCCCTCACTCCTTCTTCCTTGGCGGAAGGGGTGGGGACACCATTTTCTGGTTCACCTCAGGCACCCAAGTGTCTTGAGCCAGCTTTGCCAACCACCCAACAGCATTAAAGTTAGGGGGTTTCTCTTACTTTATCATATTTTGGTAATGTTTCATGCTCCCCTCCCACAGCTGCAATTCTGCAGAGTGGTTTAACAATCAATCCCTCTTCGCAGGGACTTTGGGAATAGGAGCCTCCTAAGGCACCCTCAACAAAGTACAGCTCCCCAGATTCTGTGGAGGAAGACACGGCTGTTTAGAGTGGCATCATAGTGCTTTAAAATGTGTGTTGTGGATGTGGCCCAGGTGCCATTGATGGGGAGAGGAGAAGGTGAGCCAGGAGAGCCCTGGATCAGTGCTCCATCTCCCTGCCGTCCCTTGGGTGTTGCTTTAGAAAAGTATTTTTAAAATATATACATATATAACAAAAATACTTACTTTTAATCTGCTTTGTTATAGGCTTCAGAAGTTCCAGCCAGGCCTGTAGGAAGACAAAAAAGCAGCATAAAAGATCTTGGGCTGATCCTGACCATCCAGGGCTGTGTACACACAATACATTTAAAGCACATGGCTTCCACCAGAGAATCCTGGGAGCTGTAGTTTGTTAAGGGTGCTGGGAATTCTTGGTTCACGAGGAGTGAATTAGTTCCCTGGATTCTTGGTGGGGTGTGTAATTTAAATGTGCTTTAACATCTACCGGTACATATATTGTAAGTTCACTATATATAGTGAAGTTCACTCCTAACAGCTACAATTCCCAGCACCTGTAACAAACTAGAGTTCCCAGGGTTCTTGGGTGGGTGTGCTTTCAAATGTATGGTGTTTACACAGCTGTAACACCAGTACCCTCCCTGAAAATGGAATGGAAATGCTTCAGGAAGGTAGGGGGACTCCGCTGGTTGTCTAGTTTCAGCTATATTTTAACAGAGCTTTTTAAAAAAATTGTTAAGACATCTTTGCACTTGATTGAGAAGTGGTACAGTCTATCCAACCACATCAGGACTCTACCGTCTCATTCTGCTGCATGCATAGACTCATCAGCCCCTGGCAGCTGAAGAACAATGCAGCCCAGTTAATCAGCATACTCAGGATATCCTTGAGTGATGTTCCTTGAATGGTTTCTGAGGAGGAAAAACAGCCTTTCAGCAGACAGGCCAAGATTCACTGCTTTTGCTCCTTATAAATGCAGAGCCCTGTTTTTACCCGCACTGCACTCCAGCAAGTTAATGAAGCAAAGAGAAGTCAATGGCCTCCATTGTTGTCTTTATGATGCAGAGCTGGACCACTGATGCTCTGGGCCACTTAGACCCTCTGCTTCTCCCTCTCCACCCTCCAAACCTGGATTTCCCTTCTGGAGGGGGGGGGTCTGTCTGGCTGAGATAGAATTTTCACCAGTGGGAAAGAAAAGGGAGCAAAAACAACACAGCCTTGGCTGCTTGTGTGCATCTTTCTTTGTGTTGCTGGGGAGACATTTCAAATGGAGTACACTTTAAATAGCTCTGCTTAGAAAGCAAAGAGCCCAGGCAGCAGAGCCTCCCCCACCCACAAAGTCGATTGTACCTCTGGCGTTGATTCCAAAAGAAGCGCATTTAGGAAGGCTAGCAGAAAGCTTGTGTTTATGTATGTTAAAACAACATCACACCATCCAACATTTCTCTGGTGAAAATAGGGACACCCTATATTATTATTATTATTATTATTATTATTATTATTATTATTACCCTGACCATCTGACTGGGTTGCCCCAGCCACTCTGACTGGGCCGCTTCCAACATATATAAAAACATAATAAAACATTAAACATTTAAAAACTTCCTTATACAGGGCAGTTGGCCCCATATATAGCTGTGGTTTGTAGTGGTGACCCCTGGAGGCCGTAGGATTACCTAGGAGGCACTAAGAGGCAAGGGGGCAGCTGAGGAGCTGGCTGGAGGTGTAAAGGGATATTAATAAGCCTTTGAAAAGCTGGCATGACTGGATCAAAGTCATCAATTTTGTTGAATTGATTAAATATTTTTGATTGGGTTTTGAGTGAATGTGCAATTAATTGTTACTGTTTTGAATTTCATGGTGTTATTCTTTTCCTTAGTGGGTTGTGCAAACCACTAAATAAGGTTTTGCATAGAGTAGGGGGCACACTGGGGATGAGCTTATGGAACAAAGTGGGCATTGGCCTCAAAAAGCTTGGGAATCACTGCTTTAGGTTTTCATTTTTAACTTTCTGGAACTGACGGCTTCAAAAACAGCATGTTCTGAAAACCTGTCAATCCTCTTATGAAATTTAATAATGTGCCATTTGGTTCACAGCCCTTTGGAGCATAGCTGTCAACTTTTCCCTTTTCTTGTGAGGAATCCTATTTGGAATAAGGGAATTTCCCTTAAAAAAGGGAAAAGCTGGCAGCTATGCTTTGGAGTGGCCTTGGAATCCTTTGGCGTGGGAGGGGGGCTCTCAATGTAGAGGCGTGGGGGGGGGAGGCATTCATTTCCCCATAACTAGAAGAATAAATTACTCAAAATAAGGAGACATGCATTTCCTTTTCTTGCACTGTTTATGGAGGTTGCAGAATTCAGCAGGTAAGAGCGCAGAATTTTCAGTAACCCTTGCATGACTGCACATGCTAGTTTCCCAACATACAGGGATTTCGTTTCATTTCAATGGAGGGGCATTCAGAGCAATACATAACCCAGCACCTGAAGTGGTACCACTGAGCACCTCATATACAATCTGCCTTCAGTGACACCCCTATAAGGTGATTCAAAATGCCTTCACTTACAGTATGCCCTGCAGAACTCCAGAACTCCAGCCCAAAGTATTCCTTCTCTGTGAGGTTCAGGTGGCTGCAGCTTAGGTTGAACAATGTTTTGCCAGAAGACTTTTGCTATTGGAAGGGAAAGAGGGGAGGGGGGAAGCCAGCCAGGTAAACAACACAGGGATCAAGAAGATTAACCATATTGTTTTAGTACAGTAGATCAGGAACTTTTGTTTGTTTCATTTATTTTCCACTTTTCCTTCAAGGTTCTCTAGGCCAGGCATGTCCCACAGATAGATCATAATCTACTGGTAGATCACTGGACGTCTGTGGGAGATCACTGGTAGATCAGTGGCTCCCCCCAAAGAAGCTAAAAAACTTTGGATCCCCTAAAATAACTCAACATCTTTGTCTCCCACCCCTAAAATCACCCAACCCACCAAAAGCAGGGCTTTGCTTCCTAACACAAGCTCAATGTCACTTTCCTCCTCCCTAAAGGAGCTCAACAACTTGTATATGAACCCCCCAAAACAGGCTTTCCTTCCTTAAAAAAAAAGCTCAACAACTTTGACCTGAACCCCCCCCCCAAAGGGGGTAGATCACTGCCAGATTTTAACTCTGTGAGTAGATCGCAGTCTCTTGGAAGTTGGCCACCCCTGCTCTAGGCCTTCCCAATTCATCTTCACACAATTTTGTGAATTAGGTTAGGCTAATAAACAGGGACAGGACCAAGGTCACACCCAGTGGGCTTTATGGCTCTGAGTCTCACAGGTCCTAGACCAACACTAACCACCATCCAATTATTTTTTTTAAAAAAGAAATCAATTTAATCCAATTTTGTTTAAACATAAAGAAACACCCTACACATAATTTGTTACAGGGCATTTAGCTGGAGCCCAGAAATTCCTGTTCCACTTATGCAACCACAACCTGCAGCCCCAGAAGTCTCCGGTACACAAAGCAGAAGTTCTCTCCCTGTTCTTAAACGGGAGAGAAGACTCTGCTTGTGTGTCCTTTGAATCCTCCTTTTGAACGCAACACATTTAACACACAATTCCTGGACCAGAGTCAAGATCTGAAAGGGAGCAGTTGTGCAGAGAGAAACATTCACCACCACCTCAGGTCAGAAGATGTTTGCTGCTGAGATGCAGGAATGCCTGGAACAGCACCTTCCCCAACACAAACCACCTCAAACTCTGCAGTTGCCCGCTGAGGCCTTGTTGGTGGTGACCCATGAAAGGGCCTTCTCAGTGGTGACTCCCTGAGTGTGGAGTGCTCTCCCTAGCAAGACTCATCTGTCTCCATCATTATTAAAATCCAAGATGTACTTGAAAATAGTATTTGAATACTGTTCCTGGCTACCCCAAGATCATTGGATAGAATCATTTTTTAAAATCTGTTTTAGAATGCTTGCAACTGAGTTTAGATGTTTTTAATTGTAATTTTTTTTAAATATAATGTTTTAACTATTCTAGAAAGTTTCTGCTTTTTAAATTTTTTGTGAACATTTTTGCTATCTTTGGCTCCTTCAGAAGGGCGGGATATAAATTCAATGCATAAATAACAAGCCCTCCAACATTTCTCCAATGAAAATAGGGACGTCCCATTTCCTAATGATAATTTTACTATTTATACCCCACCCACCTCACTGGGTTGCCCCAGCCACTCTGGGCAGCTTCCAATATAAAAACATAATATAACATTAAACATTTTTTTTAAAAAAACTTCCCTATACAGGATTGCCTTCAGACAACTTGGGGATGGATAACTCTATGCCCTCCAACATTTCTCCAATGAAAATAGGGACATCCAAAGGAAAAGTGGGACATTCTGGGATCAAATCAGAAACTGGGGCAACTTCTTTAAATCAGGGACACCCCTGGAAAATAGGGACACTTGGAGGGTCTGGAATAAGATGTTCTGTAGTTAACTCCATATAATTTTGGCTCTTATTTCTTGATCATCAGACCAGGGATGGGTGGGATAAATCAGTTTTGGTTTGCATTTTGACACAAGTGTGTCTAATTCACGCACCCTGAAACAATTAAAAAAATATTTTATTCAATATTTTATTTTTGAATTTTTTAAACAATCATACAGATTAATTAGATTTCCCAATAAAAATATAGTTTGACTTCCACCACCCCCTTCTGTGGTTTCTTTTGTTTTAATTTTCAATACTGCATCTCCCACTTAGTTTCATCTACTAGTTATTCCCTATGTTTTCCTTAACTGCTTGATTTAGATTAATCTTTCTAATGAACTTAGTTGTTAACAATATATTAAGTAGTGGGTGGACATAGCAGACAAGACAGTGATTCTCCAAGCAGCTCTCTTTATTCTCAGGCTGGAACAGAACTGGACTGAGTGAGAACTGCAGCCACGGTGGGCAGAGTGACACTATACACACAGCACCCCTAGTGGCCGAGGGTGGGAACTTCAATACATAACACAATAATTTTCTGAATAATCTACAAATCCCTGAAACAATTAGCAAACTGAAACATAGACTATCTTTTGAAACTTACACTTCTCCAAATCTGCAATGAAGCTCTCCATTGGACTCCAAGAAAACCCATTAAAACAAATGAACATGGATTAGATCCTTATATCATTTCAGCTGTTTCATTTCAGTAGTTACCTTTGGTAGAGCTTAGCTGAATACAACCCAATGCATACATGAATGCATATTTTAGGGGAAAGTATATGATTATATTAGTGGAAATAATGTACAAAGAAATAATAATATCTGGGAAAATTGCAAGCAGAATTGTGAATGTTAGCAGAAACATACACTAAAACTCTAGTGAATTTTCAACAGAATTCTTTTGTTAAAACATGCCGATACAGAACGGAGCTTAAGATGTGAAAAATGATAAAGCAAAGTTTCTGCAGATCCACCAATCTTTATATCAACACCCCCACAAAGAATGGCAATCTATTTTTTACTTTCAAAAGCAGTTGGTGACATGGCCTGATTTAGGACTGTGGTGTTGGTGAAGAATCTTTGCTCAGAGAAATGAAATCCCACTGTGAGCAGCCCTTTGGAAGCATTTTTTAAATAGCAAATTTAATTTAAAAAACCCAAGCACGTCACCAGGTTTGCCCCCTCTCCACCTTCCAAACTGACTCAGAGAAGCACTTCCTGGCTGGTCAAACAGGTTCAAGCATTCATTGTCAGTTGCCTGACATCCCACCCACCCTGGTGGGCCTAAACCCCTTCCTACAAGGACGTAATGTCGCAGAAAACAATTTGAAGATAGAGAGCTTTCCAAAAAGGCCACTGGAGTGTCTCAAGTGTTTTCATTTCCACTGAGCTTTGGAAAAAATATTTTCTGATGTAAAGCTTTTGTTTCTGAAAGATGATAGTAGCCTGAATTACGCAAGCATTTGGTTGTAGTCAAGTTATCTTGACATTTTTAGTACAGCATGACCTGCATTTGTGCGCTCATGAAGCTATGCCTATTAATTTCACTGATTTGAGTCAGACAAGCATTGGATGCAACCACCTGGTACCAAGGACTGAGTCGGTCATGTGGTCATTGCCCACAATGCACTGAGATAATAAGGCTGGATGGGATGGGCTTTATTTTTTCCAGCCAAAAAGCTGCAGCTGGGTAAAATTGTGTTTACTTGGATGATTTACCGGGTTGCATCCTTGAGACCACTTGATGCCGAAAACTGGGATAGTCATTGTACAAATCAATAAATCAATGCAACATTTGTTATTGCTAAAGACAATGCTTGGAACTCTGCTCTGATGCTCACTTCACTGAGGTCTGGACTGGCTTCTGGCATACACCAATGAGGTTTGGCAAGAACACCAATGCAATTTGCACATATTAATTAAGCTGCATGGTCCTTGATGAGCAAGGGTAATTAAGCATCATTAAGCTAGAAGTACAGAGCTATTAAAAAGCTGATTGCTCAAGATTTCTAAGCAATTTTAATGGCAATGATGGGAGCTGCACTAGATGTTCCAATTGTCAGCTGAGCAGGGAAAAGGGCAAATTCCATGCATCAAACAAACCCTGGATGCATCCAGACAAGATGGGGAAGAAAGAAGGGTGCACTGCTAAAATACAAAAATGCAATTATGATTGGATGATGATGGTGATGATGATGTTTATGATTTATCTATTGGATCTGTACCCTTCTCTTCTTCTGCAAGGAGCCTAGGGCAGTAAACAGACACAATATCTAGAAACAAGAAGCAAAAGCATTCTAAAACAGTCAAAACATTCTAAAAACAATTACAATTAAAAACCTCTAAAAGCAGTTGCAGTCAAAAACATTAAAAGCAACTGCAATTTGAAACATTATTCCATCCTATTGTCTTAGGGTTGCTAGGAAAAACATTCTTCAGCCCCAAGGGCCTGGGGAAATAGGAGTATTTCAAAATTCCTCCTGAAAGCTAATAACGATGGAGACAGGCACGCCTTGCTAGGGAAACCAGCCTACAAATGGGGAGCCACCACTGGAAGTGCTCTGTGATGCTGATGGCGAATTTCATTTATGAATCATTTTTTATGAAGCGTCCTAAAGCTATTTCATAATACCTAGCATATGTAAAGCAACTGCAAATATGACAAGAATTAAGACAGTTGCATCAATAGAAGCAGCTTTGTAGTCAGAACAGATGACATAGACTGACAGACAGACATAATTTTGTTTGTATGCCGCTTTTCCACAGTTCAAACCAGGCTCAAGACGCCACCTGGGATCTATCCTTAGAGCCCTGCTGAAGAAGGTGCTGAAAAGACAACAGAACTGGAGGGAGTTCCGAACGGCAAATGCTGGTCCACCACACAAATGGCCCAGTTTCAGTATGACGCAAGACAGCCCTCCTGATAAAATGGGATCTGATGGAAGCCATCGGCTGCACTGAGTTCCAAATGCAACTTACCTTTTTCACCTCTTGCTTTTTCCCTGCTTCTTGACATTAACTAAAATGGGAGGATTTTTGCATGTGCAAGAAAGGTGATGGATAAACCTTAATTCAAATTACTTATTCCATAAACTTTACATACCGCTTGACTGTAAAAATAAATAAATCTCAAAGCGGTTTACAAAAAGAAATACAATGAAATCATCCGTTAAAAAAACAGTTGAAAAGAACATTTTAAAGCCTTCGGAAAAAAATAAAAATAAAATCAATGATAAGCAAAACACCAGATTAAAACATGTGTCGGCTCTCCCTGGGCTGGATAGGATTGCTTTAGCAAAAACGTTTTAAGCAGGTGTTGGAAGGAGAACAGCGAAGGCAGCCGCCTGGTGTCAATGGGTAAGAAGTTCCAAAATGTGGTTGCTCCCACACTGAAACATGAATTCATTACAAATAGGGAATGAGTCTTATGTAACAGTGCCAGTTACTGTTAGGCACTGAGACTTTTGCTTTGTTTAGGAACACAGAGGAGTCCCAAACCCCATGGCACAGCAGCAATGGGGTCAAGGTGCTGCCCCCACCTGATGCTTCCCCGAGTCTCAGACCAGTCTCTCTGCTAGGAAGACTGCAGCTAGCAAGTGTCCAGACGCACCTGTCATTGTGACTTTGGCTTCGGAGGAAATTGAAGGGTTGCTTACACACCGCAAGTCGTGCTCAGCATGGATCATGCATGCTAACATTTTCAGATAATCCCTTGCTGCACACAACGACCTTAAAATTACTACCCCGGTGGAGGAAGGCAGCTGGAAAATGACAGCGTAATAATAGCATTCTCTCTGGGGCTGTCCTGGTTCCCTTCCAAATGGCTGGATCACAGCAGTAATTAAAACAATTATCACTGTTTATTCCTCCTGCACTAGAATATTGGGGCACTGGCTCCCAGAGGAACAGAGTTGGAGATCAGCACTTGCCGTTTCCTCACAAGAGAGCCTCTTGCTGTGATCTAATTGGGATGAGACAGGGCCCACCCGGGGAATCTGGTGCAGGCGCTTCCTTTCTCGTGCAAGGGAACCGAGAATCTTTGCACTGTGGGTGGGGTGGGTGTGTGCCATTTTCTGTTTTGCCTCAGGTGGCAAAATGTCTTGGACTTGGCCCAGAAGAAGGTGAGTTGCTAAGCAAGACAGTCAAAATATCTGAACCATCCAAGGCTGTATTTATTTATTCAAAACATTTATATACTTCCCAGCCATTAGCATTTCTAAACAGACAATAAAAATTCAATATAAACCCAACACTACCTTAGAATGCCTGCTGGAACAAAGAAAGTCATGAATGAGGGGCTGCCTGTCTTTATCACAGGCAGAGGCTTTGGCCCACTGTACTGAAATGCACAGTCTCTAGCATTTACAAGCCCTGCATCTGAGCCATCCCCTGAGGGGTCACAGTGGTTGGCCACTGTGAGAACAGGATGCTGGACTAGATGTGCCATTGGCCGGATCCAGCAGCAGGCTCTTCTCATGCTGTATATAACAAACCAATTACACCCTCGGTGTCTGCGGCAGCCAACATGTTGCCAGTCTTTCATGATATACATGCACAATAATTTATTGTGAAGCTTCCGCAAATGAGGCCCCTGCTGTGATGAGGAGATCTGATTTTCCTGCTGGGGTTATTTTGCCAGGATATTTTTCCAGTGACAAAATTTGCTCCTTGCCCATTTCCCAACCTCCACATTCATCATGCATGCAGGTACAGTGCAAAAGTGCGGGTAGCACAATCATCATGGACATCTATTGACCAGTGCCTGAGCCATCACTAGTGATGACCCTCAGGATCCCTTCCAACACTACATTTCCATTATTTCATCTATGATTTAATATGAAATACAAGTAACTTTTAATCCCTGCCATGCCATTTGATAAACTTTACTTACTTACTTACTTTCAAGCTTTTTTAGAGGGCACAACACTACCATGCAAGCAACCCTCTATCGTTTTCATAAAGTAAACAAGTGAGTGGGGAGCATTAAATTACCCCCCCACACACACACACAAAACCTTCTATATAGCTGCTGAGACCCAGTTAAGAATAACTGGGACCCAGTTAAGACTCCTCACTTGGAGTCAGGCAATTGGTCCATCTCGTGGCTGTTCAGAGATTAACAGCCAGGGATCATTCCCAGCCAAACCTGGAGATATTGGGGATTGGACCTGAGACTATCTGCCTGCAAAGCAGAAGACAGCACCACTGAGCCCAAACCAGCTGAATTCAACTTGGTTGGGAATAGGAACTCAGGGCTCTGCCTTATACAGTGAGACCACTGGGCCATCTAACTCAGTATTTTTTTTAGAAAAAAATATTTTTTATTAAAGATTTTCTTGCTTTACAAAAGTACATGCCTAGTTTCTTTTTTCAGATTGTACAGTTTCTTATAAATCAGTTACATTTGTTATGAGACATTAGGGTTGAGTACAGTATAATGTCGAGGAACAAGAGTGGGGAGAGGAGGGGTGGGGTAGTGAGGCTCTTTTGTTTAGTGTGCATGTGGGGTTTTGTGTCAGCATCAATTGGGTAGCTTCTCTTTATGTTTGTTTATTACATTGTCTTGGTATAGTGAGAGGTATTGGGGGCCCAGGGTGTGCTTGGTTGTCTGTGCTTGGCTGCAGTGGGGTTTGCTTGCATGGGGGGGGGGGGCTTGTTGGGTCAGGTAAATCAAAAGATTGATTCGTATGCTGTTGGTGGATTCTTGTCATTGTCTTGTTGGGCTGTGTGTGTGATAAAGGGGAGCCATACTAGGTTGAAGGCATCCTCTTTTATTTGTCCCTGTGTCAGTTTCACTTTATTGGTTAGTTTTTCTAATAAGGCTCTTTCCCATACAATTTGATACCACTGGTCCATGTTTACTCCTGACAGGTCTCTCCAATGTCTGGCTATGAGGCTTCTGGCTGCTGAGTGTAGGTGGGTTATGAGCTCTTTGTAATGTGAGTGGGCATTATTAACTTGGACGATGTTGAGTTGGACCAGTTCTGGGGTGAATTCTAATACCTGTTTAGTTATTTTGCATATCTCTTGAAGGACTGCTATCCAGAAGGGTAGGATTTTGGGACATTCCCACCACATGTGGAGGTATGTGCCTGTGGATGTGCAACCTCTCCAACATCTTGGTGAGGTTCCTGGGCGTATCCTGGGCATATCAGCACCAGTTTCCACAGTGTTAGGTACCATCGCTGAGATGGACTTAAAGGGAGGTTTAGACCACATTGTAGTCCATTGTAGTCCATTGGGTGGGGTTAATTTTTGTCTGAGAGGTTGAAGTTGGTGTTGTTCCATTTCCTCAAGTCTTTGTTGATTTGTCACCACAGGGGATTGTAATTGTGAAGATATAGTTTGTTGAGGTTTCTGGTTTCTTTGTACCCCATAGTATCTGAATTTGGTGTGACAGAGTTTTAACTTTGTGATGTTGGTGATAGCCTCAGAATTTGCAAAGTTTACTTGTAGGTCTAACACCATTGCAAATGTGTTGAGTTTTCAGATTAGGGAGGTTACTGTGTTTATGGGGTCTGGTGTAGTGACCACCATCAGGTTGTCTGCGAAGAGCCCTAGTTTATAGGTTTTACCTTTTATTTCCACACCCTTGATTCCTGGGGCTGCTCAGAGTCGGATTGCAAGGGGGTCCAGGGCCAAGATGAATAGGAAGGGAGACAGTGGGCATCCTTGTTTTGTGCCTCTTTGGATTGCTATGGTATTGGAGTCCATAATGTTAATTCTGCCTTTTGCTGAGGCTTGGGAGTAAATTTATTTGATGGCTGCATCTGACTCAGTATCATCTAATCCAGGGTTTCAGGCAGAGGCCTCTCTCCCAGTCCTTCCTGAAGATGCCCAACGCCTGAACCGGGGACCTTTTGCCTGCAAAGCATTCACTCTGCCACTGAGTGCAGCCCTTTGAGTGTTCATATGAAGTGTTCCATCATCGCCAAACATTTCAGCTGCTGAAAAATGCCACAAACCGCCATGCCCTGAAGCTTAACATAAAGATAAATTTACTGGGCAGGGGTTCCTCATGGAAGTAATTGGATTATTATCCATCACTGCCAGATGTGTGGGGAATGGCTGCCCAGCAGAGGACTTTCTCCCTGACAGCCCCTAAACAGACCTTGACCGTGTAGCTTCCTCTGTATGCTGGAGACACAACTCTTTGCCCTCCTCTTTTGACAGTGAAGAGGGATCTACCTCTTTTCCTGAGTCTATCAGGTCCTCAGAGACTCACAGAATGATGGAGTGGGAAGGGACACCCACAAAGGTCATCTAGTCCAACCCCCTGCTGTACAGGAATCAGACTGTGTTTATGGAAGACAATCTTACTCAGCTACAAGTAATCGCCAAAGAAGAAGAAGAAGAAGAAGAAGAAGAAGAAGAAGAAGAAGAAGAAGAAGAAGAAGAAGAAGAAGTTGGAAAACCTCCAGTGAAAGAGAGTCCTGTGTTGCTTGTGACCATTTTAGGTGTTTCACTTGTTCATATAACTGTAATTGTAGAACTGGATATTAGAACTGTTTTTAGAATGGCATATTATATTGCTGTAACCCGCTTCTGGGACCTGATGGTGAAGGGGGTGGGTAACTATACTGAAAAATGAACTGGTGGGGAGTCTTCAAGGCTCTGTGGCCCCCACTTTTCACTCTTAGGATAATTCTCTGCTCCCTGCAGACTGCTAACGATCAAGTGGGCAATAGAATTATAGCCGTGCTTTAAAAAAAAAATTGTACACCAACACATATTTCCAGATGGATCACATACATATGCATGCATAACAGACCCATATAAAATACATAAGAAAACAATTGTCAATGAAGGCACAGAATGAAAGTGCCAACTTGCCACACAAATTGCACATTTATTTGTCATAACCTCCTTTTAATTTTATATGTGCAGAGCATCTCTGCAGTTTGGGAGGGAAGTGGCACCCTGCCCCACTCCTTGCACAGCTCTCCACCTTCCTATGCCCAAACGTCAAGCTTGAATGTGTGGATATTGGAACCATATACGTTTTGACCTTCTGTGTGTTTAAAGGTAAAGGTAAAGGGACCCCTGACCATCAGGTCCAGTCGCGGACGACTCTGGGGTTGCGGCGCTCATCTCACTTTACTGGCTGAGGGAGCTGGCGTACAGCTTCTGGGTCATGTGGCCAGCATGACTAAGCTGCTTCTGGCGAACCAGAGCAGCGCACGGAAACGCTGTTGACCTTCCCGCCGAAGCGGTACCTATTTATCTACTTGCACTTTGACATGCTTTCAAACTGCTAGGTGGACAGGAGCAGGGACCAAGCAACGGGAGCTCACCCCATCGTGGGGATTCGAACTGCCGACCTTCTGATCAGCAAGCCCTAGGCTCTGTGGTTTAACCCACAATGCCACCCGTGTGTGTGTTTAGGCCTCCATATATGCAGGACCCCAGGGTTCCAGTTTATGCAGGGGCCCATGAATAGAGAATTCACTTCTTCAGATGCCCAGGCTCTGCAGCCATTTATATTCAGGGAAGCTTCCTTGTGGGAGTAACGTGTTAAAGGGAATATATATAAAAAAATAAAAAAATGTCCAGTGGCACCTTAGAGACCAACTAAATTTGTTCTTGGTACAGTGGTACCTTGGGTTAAGAACTAAATTCGTTCTGGAGGTCCGTTCTTAATCTGAAACTGTTCTTAACCTGAAGCACCATTTTGCTAATGGGGCCTTCTGCTGCCGCCAGATCACGATTTCTGTTCTTATCCTGAAGCAAAGTTCTTAACCTGAAGCGTTATTTCTGGGTTAGCAGAGTTTGTAACCTGAAGCGTATGTAACCCGAGGTACCACTGCATAAGCTTTCATGTGCATGCATGTGTTAAAAGGAAGTTTATAGTTGGAGTTCCCTCTCCTTGCGTCAATTCTGGTGCAGGTGCAGATGAAGTTGCATTTGCACCACCCTCCCCCAACCCCAGTGCCCTCTGGATGTTTTGGACAACGGCTCTCATTTGGGGGCCAGCAGGGTTGGAGAAGGCTGGACTGCACCCATACAGAGCACTCTAAAAACCAGTGCAACCCACATTCTCAGGATGCCAGTTTGGTCCTGTTTATTAGCCCCGAAACCTACCAGACGTCCACTAAGAGATTCCTGACCTCATCCGGGACTTGAAACTAACAAGAGCCACAAACCTAGTTATTGTGAAAGATTGGTTTGGAATGTAACCTGAGGCCACTTTTCTATTCCAAAAGCCTTGCTAATTCAGATTCTCATTTATCATAGCCATTCAGCTTCCAAGTGCATCAAGTGCCAAAGGGGATTTCAGAGGTTTGAAAAGGAAAGTTAAAGACAGGGCCTTAATGGAACCTATTTGTTGCAATAATATGCTGTGCAGAGCAAAAACGATGATGTCTGGGTCTGATGTGGAGGGGGAAAGGTGCGAAAAGCTGTTGGAGGTACAGAGAAACTGAAATTCAAATGATTATTAGTTGAAATTCCTTACATTTCTAAATGAGAACAGCCAGGCAGGACGTGCTCCTTGTCACTGTTAGCAACCTTTTAAAAAAACATTTCTTTGCATCTTGTGTCTCCAAACTTTTGCAGTATTAAAGGAGATCTTTAAAGCTGTAACAGCAACAATGCATTTTTATCAGTATATTTAATGAACACTTTATATTGTTTTATGTAAAGTGGTATATAAGGCAGCATATAAATATTGCTCAATAGATGAAGGAGAATGAAAATAAACCCAAATATTTTTCTGACCCCTGCATCCCATGAACTTCCCAGAAGTGAAGCCACAGAGGAGGGCTGTGTGGCTCAGTGGTAGATCACGTGCCTTGAATGCAGAAGGTCCCAGGTTCAATCCCAGGTGGGACTGGGAGGGACCCCGTCTGAAGTCCTGGAGAGCTTCTGCCAGTCAGTGTAGACAACACTGAGCTAGATGGACCGATGGTCTGAATCTGAATAAGGCAACTTCCTATGTTCCTGTGTTCCATATTATTGATCTGGATACTATCTTGCGCCTACCTCTCATTACAAATAAAACCTCACACGGATGAGAGATCATGGCAGAACATAGAATCATAGAATTGCAGAGTTTGAAGGGACACTGAGAGTCATCTAGTCCAGCGCCCTGCCATGCAGGAATATTTTGCCCAAAACGGGGCTCAAACTCACAACCCTGAGATTAAGTTTCATGCTCTACCAACTGAGGCTTTATATCCCAGCCTTTCATTGGCTTGGGAAAAAGGCAGGCAAAAACATGTTGCAAGATGTCTAAATTTAATCAGAAACAGAACAATATAACCAACCTATGGGGGTAATTGGGTTTTGAAAGGGATACATTTTAACTTGACATTTTACCTGCCGATATAAAGCTGCTTTTCAGTGAGAGCTTTTTGAAGTGCCTTCCTTTAATTAAGATACTGGGTAGCAGAGACAACAAGTTTAAGAATCCTGAAAACAAGGAAGAACAGCAACCCAATACTTTGCACACTAAAAGGCACAGCTTAAGAACAACACATTAACAGAGAGTTAATTTTCTGTATGGTTATTAGACTTTAGATTTAATATTTGAATATTGATTTTTGGCAAGGGTATCATTTTAATATTGTTAAATAACATTATTTTAATTGTTGCTTCTAATTATTCCTTTCTTTCAAATAATTATATTGATTTTGCAATAATATATATTAAATGAATTCAAATAATTCCATGCAGTCTTCCTTAGAAGTTTCATTGTTATTGAGCAAGTGATATAGCTTTCTTCCAAAAATAGTTTATTTTTCAATTTCTGTATAATAAAGAGGTGGGGTTTTTTTTAAGGGAAAACAAATTATCAACAACCTGTCCCCCTGGCAGCCTCTTGAGCTGACAAACAAAGACACAGATTTGTGTTTTCCGTTAAAAAGATTCTCTGGTGCACACTATTGTTGGTGTTCAGTCATCAAACGCAACCTTTCTGTATTGCATAAAAACAGGTGGGTAGCCGTGTTGGTCTGCCATAGTCAAAACAAAATACTAGAAGGAATTTTTTTTTTTTGACATAAAAACAGGGAATTATTGGGGGAAATCCAATTTTCCATATTGTTCAATAAACACAACAACCCCTCGAGAGTGTTAGCTACCCCTCGTTACATGTTCACCTTTGCCACCTAACTGTGATTTCACATTTTTTTTAAATGCCCAAATGAGGTAGCAGCTAGGAAGCTCAGAGACATTCCAAGAGTCCCAATAACAAACTAATAACAGTGAGAAAATCCACTTACATCAACGACAAAGATCTTCTGGGAGTCATCCAAAAATTGGACCTTCAGATGCAGCATCCTTGAGCAGGCAGCTGAGCAGTTGGCAAGATCTTGACACTCTGGGATGCAAGCGGAGGGGGGGGGGGCTTGCTCCTGTTCTGATTCATACAGAATTTCAGTCTCTGCAGGAGGGTAAGTGCTGGCAACTGGAGCATAAGTAGGAAAGGGAAGCTGCTGAAGGTAGACACCAACACCACCATCACAATCGCCAGGCAACTAAAAGGGTTTCTTTTGTTTGCAGATTTCCTGAGTTTCTGAAATGCTAAGAGACTAGTATTATGGTAAGAAGTAAGAAATGCTCTGGATTTGAACCAGTCCTCATTGCTCCATAAATAACTGAAGCACGAGGAGCAGCAGCCACTTGCTAGACTCAGAATTCCAGAGAGTTCAGCACCTGCGGCTTGGACCTATATGAGCTTCTTTTATTTTTATTTTTACCATGAGAACTAGAGATTTTTTTTTAAAGATTAGAGATGGGGAACCGGTGGACCTCCAGTTATAATTGGACTTCAACTCCAATCACCCATAACTCTTGGTCATGTCAGCTGGTGCTGCAGTGACCCATTCTTCCATTAGAATCTAGTTGATGACCCAGCATATAGCAATGTGGGAAAGGACTGCAGTTATCCATGGGCTTACAGGTACTGGTTATTCACAAGAGAGGAGTACTGTGTGTAAGTGGAGGCATGTTGAAGTCTTCTGTTTTTCTCTTCCTGCTTTCCCCCTTACGAAGCAAAATCCCTACATGACTTGTAAACCAGGTGGTTGTCTGAACAGATCTGCCCCACACTGATTAACGTTTAACAGCCTGAGTGGTTGCAAGCATGTCTCAACAACACAAGGAAAGTTATCCTCATCCTTCTGATGAGCCTGCCATCCTCGATCACACCAAATTTAACTCCTCTTTGCTGGAGAAATTGAATATTTGCAGGTTTTCCCTTCAAAGAACTCATAGAGGGAACCAGCAGAGACTGGATGCAGACAGGCAAGGGCAAAAGACACAAGGCACAAGGTTTTAAAAAGTAACCTTGGACCACACGTGTGCCAGATTTTTCTCTGTTGTGCACTTAACAATTTTTATCAGGCAGCATTTATGGGGCTGGCTGTACAAAGACAGTTGGATGGGGAAATGTGTGATCCTGTTCCTTGAAATGAGGGTCTTTTGCCCATATACCCATAACATCCATGGAATAACTGCTGTCAGTCCTTGTGTAACCAATGCTGAGTTTGAGGGGTCTTCCCTAACAGAAGGCAGCTTTCTAAGTTCCCGAAGGTGGAATGTTTTAAGTCTTTTTTTCTGGTGCAGGTTGCTATGCAAGGCGACTGTGCCTTTGGTCAGTGGAAGAGACATTTATTTGCTTTAAAAGAGCACCATCTCCTGGTTATTTTTACCAAGCTGTTAAATTTTCAGTTTCATGTTGTGTATGAGTTGGAGGCAGCCTTGCACTCCTCTGGGCTTGCACTCACTTTAAATCCCAGTCCTCCTGCAGATGCTGGCTTCTAAATGAAGCTTCTCTGAATTAACAGTGGACTAACTCACACTCAGAAGGGAACAAGTGACTCTCCTTAAAGCATTCAGGGCTCTTAAGCTTTATGTTGAAATAAAGCAGCTCTCAGAAGAGAAAGGCTATTAACTTAGCACCACCAGCCAATTAACATGAGCCTTGAACAAAACACAAGAGGACAGGTCTCTGCCTCCAAGGGGCTTACAAAATTCAGCCCCGGGAGGGAAAATGGAGAAGACAGAGGGAGGCAGATGGGTAAACGGGAGGTGAACTAAGTAAGCCTGCAAAAATGACCAGTCCAAGGCCACCCAGGGAACATAACTGAGTGGGGATTTGACTTTAACCCTCACAGTGCTACAGTTCCCAGCAACCCTTACAAACCACAGTTCCCAATATTCTTTGGGGGAAGCCATGTGTTTTAAATGTGTGGTGTGTACACAGCCCCAGCTGAACACTCTTGATGGCCCTACCAAAAGGGATGCATATGCTTCCCTGTCCCACCTCTTGGTGGCAATGGCCTGTAGCTCAGCAGCAAAGCATTTGCTCTGCATGCTGTAGTCATAGGTTTGATCCCTGACATCTCCACATGGGGTTTGGAGAGACTCCTGCCTGAAACCCTGGAGAGATGCTGCCAGTCAGTGCTGAAAACACTGAGCTGGTCAGACCAAGGGCCTGACTTGGTATTTTATACCACATCACACACTTTCCAATATGCTACGTGAATTAAAAGCCACCCTACCAAATATCACATGCAGTTGAGGGCAAGTTAAGAAATGTTGGATGTTTGCATTTGAGAAAAGTTCGCTGGTGTTGTTTCCCCTTGGGTGTGGCTCTTTGTGCTTAGTCATGCCGAGAGCCCATTGTGTGATGCAGAAGATGACACACTGGATTTCGCAGTGGGCAGTCATCACCCAAACACTGGGTGAAACCTTGAAGCAGCCCCACTCTCTCAACCGGAGTTAAAGATAATGTGTCCGTGTAGTTTGCATGAGGGCCCACTTTCCCATGGCGGAAGAGCAAGACAAACATGTATTTTTTTTAAAGCAATTAAAATATATAATTTCCTCTTTGCTGTAATTTGCTCCGATCTTGCACAACTTCTGGCCCTGTTTCTGTGGAGTGTTCTGCCACCTCCCTGCCCTTGGCCTTGTGGCAGGCACGGACCATGCCTTGAGCTGGATCTGTAGAGGAGGAAGTGGTTGAGCTCATGTCTGAGTGGAAACAGTTCCCTTTGCTGCAGAATACGTGCAATTTTGCCACTCACACCCTGGCTTGTGTGCTTTGAAAAGAGGCAAAGGAAATGCACTCTTGGTGTGTTCAGAGATACCTTTTTGCATAACTACATTTGCGATTTGATTTTTTTAATCGTAACAAGGATGTGGCCAAACACGAATATATTAAAAATGGTAAAAAAAGAAACCCCATAACACTGTAAGTGGCACAAAGCAAGATTAGTAGCTCTGCCCTGAACCTGAGGCCCAAAGGAGAGCTCATGGGAGCAGTGGAGGAGCTTCATGCTCCGGCACTGGGGGGCAGAGAGCAGGCAGGAGCGGGGCTGGCATGCTGTCCACAAGGGCGGGGCACACATCCTGGGGGCGTGGCATCCAGCGCAGGTGGGGGGACAGCAATGATGGCACCCCACCAGGATCGCGCTGCCGGGGGTGGTGTGCTCCCCCCACACTCAACTTCCTCTGCTAGTGCATGGGAGTGGTTGCGTGCAGGGATACCAAAGAAGGATGTCAGAAAAGCCAGTGTTCCATTCTAGTGCTTTATTAAAACAAAGGTGCAGACTTATAGCACTAGCCTTTACAGACATAGGACAGACACTGCAGCTAGCGGATGGCTTTTCTGCACTCATGCAAATGTTCGTACATTGCTTCACCTGACCCGATTAGGGCATGGGTGGCAAATGCCCAAGTCTTACCATTAGCTCCCCTTTCTGGGCTCAGAGCCCAGCACTCCAAGCCCACAGATAAGGAGAACATCAAAGCAAGCCCATTAGCTTATATCAAAGCAAGGGAATATAAGCATATATGAGCTCACTGTTACAACTACTACAAATTAATTGTAGGGTTATCTTGACTAGCAAGATGGTGACTGCAGAGCTTCTGGAACAGTTCACCTTGGGTTCAACACATGCTCGGCTCAACATCGAGAGTAAAGAGCCACAAGTTAATGTCACTTCCAGAGAGTGAGCTGAAGTCAAGGAGTCCATCCCAAAGGTTGGTCATTAGATGGGATGTATCCTTTAGGTTTACATAAGAAGTAGACTGGAACTAAAGCTCTGAAAAATAGCCTTTATTTCTTTAATCTCTTCTTCTTTCTTGACTTTACTCTCCTTTCACTCTAATCATTTTCTGGATTCACTCAATATCTGTCAAAAAGTCTACTTTTTCCACATAGATTTTGATGTACTGGTATTCCTTAAATATAGCCCACTCCTTATTCACTTTTTGTACCATATCCCCTCTTATCCTCCCTGTTAATTCGGCAATATGGAAGTATTCCATCATTTTAGATAGCAAGTCTGGGACGCTGCTGCTTTTCCAATTTTTGGCAATTAATAACCTTGCCGCCATAGTTGCATACATAAATATTGGTTTGACTGTTCTTTTTTATTTCTTCTGACATGATACCTAGGAGAAAGGATTCTGGTTTTTTTCCAAATGAAAATCTAAACAGCCTTTTCAATTCGTTGTAAATATTTTCCCAGAATCCCACTATCTCTTTGCACTCCCACCACATGTGTAGAAAGGTTCCTGCCCCGCTGTTGCATCTCCAACAGACATCACTACAATTTTTGCCAGTCTAACCGGGGTCAAGTACCATCTATATTGCACTTTCATTACATTCTCTCTTAAATTACAGCATGCCGTAAATTTTATATCTCTTTTCCACAGCCGTTCCCATTGGCTCATCATAATAATTTTCCCTAAAGAAAAATAAGCCTTATGCTTTGCTGAAGTCAAGATATAGAAATCTATTATCTACCACACTACGAACTCTAATAAAGAAAAAAGGATAAATGCTAGTCTAGTATGACTTACTCTAAATCAGTGGTTCACAAACCTTTTGGGGTTGCCGCCCCCTTGATTCCATTAAATTAATTCCCAGTGCCCCCTATCCTATCCGTCAAAACCATTATCCAAATAGCAGTTTGCAAGACCCACTAGGGAAGATAACAATAAAATTCGAAGCACTAACATTTAATTGCACATTTATTCAAAATCCAATTATCTATAGTTTAATTAATTCAACCAAGCTGATGAACATGACCTAGTGACACCAGCTTTGCAAAGTCTGACAGTCTTTTACACCTCCCTGCTGACATCAAGCACACCAGGTTGTGGTTTCTCACATCTGCCTCCTCAATTCTCTCTATTTCCCTCACCTTGTTGGGGAAAAAAGACATTTGCCCATCTCCAGTATTCTGGCAGACACTTTGGAACAGATGTGGGGAATATTTGGCCCTTCTCCTGCTGAACTGGCCATGCTTGCTGGGGCTGAAGGGGTTCTTCACATCTGCTTTAGGATATGGTGTGTGTGTGTGCGCGCGTGCACACACACACCAAATCACACAGATTCTTAGGAAGCTGAATTTTGCCCTCTGGCTCATGTAGAATGACATGTTCTAGAAACCCAGCCACTTCCCCCAGCACAGATATTACCAAGACAAACAACAGTGATGCAGTTTTGGTAATTAATACAGGTATCTATTTTATTTAAAAAAGTTACAAACAGGTGGACTGTAGGGTCGTCTTACAAAATAATGAATGAATGAAATGGGGGGCAGGGGGCGGGAATAGGTGGTTTTTAGTTTACAATGCATTAGATCATAGTTCTAAGTTTTGCATTCACTAATTTTTCCAGGTTTTATTTTTTCACCAATAAAAGGTACAGCACATTGGTTAAGTTCAGGTTTCCTTTTAGGTACTTTTCACACATATCACGGCTCTCAGCTGTGTCCATGCAAAAGGTCACAATTGTACCCAGGGGAGTATGTTCTCTCCCAACAAACAGCTGCATTCACGGACCCTGGCCAGTTGCTCTGGGGGGAGAGGAGCAAGGCCTCCTCAGCACCCACTGTGCAACCAACAGAAAAGGTGGCTAAGATAATTTAGAATTATCTTGTGTTCTGCTGCCACTCTTTAGTCCAGGGGATAGATAACCCAGGGTGGTGGGAGACATCTGAAAATGGCCTTTGTTTGGAGAGCCCCACTGCAGTGATTTGAACACCCAACAGAGATGCTGGAAGGTCAAAGGAAGCAGCCCACCAGAAGCTTTGTCCTCAACAAGCCCCAATGAAGCTAAAAGGGGGCTTAAGAGACAACTTTTTCAATTAACAAAGAGACCTAGGAGGCAGGCCTGGGGGTCCTGCAAATATGCACCTTGTGTTATCAGCTTCTTCCACAAAGCTACTCCTCACTGCAACCCAAGAGGAAGCCTTGGTCCCTTATTCCAATTTGCAGTGAAGAAACTGACACTGGGCATAAGTTTTGCCATTCCTAGTAATATACCAACTGCTGATGTCAAGAATTTCAAATCAAATTTTAACAAATGATCAATTAAGAAACAAAAGGGAAAGGGTTTGGTGGCAATGCAAGGTTTCTGCCCTCTTAGGAAATTAGGTTATTTGAATCCTCTGTTCCCTTGGCACTACTAACATGTTACCATATAAATATACTTTGAGAACAGCCTTCAGTTTTGAAGTCTTCCATTAAAGTGCAAACCTAAAATTAATTTCTAGTAACCCCATTGCAAATTTGGTAACCTGAAGCTTTAAACTTAAAACTGATTTTTTCTCAATAGGGTTCAAACGAGACTAAACATGCAGAATGCTGGTGCCTCTGAAGTTATAGTTGCCTCATATCTCAGGCTAGTACTTAACTGCAAGAATTCGTTGTCAACAGGTTATTGGCTTTTATAGGACAAGCCAGTATTTATCAACCATGTTCAAATTAATTAAGCTAGGCTCTTAAACCTACAATTTGATACAGGTAAATGAGCCGCAGTTATTCAGACTGTGGGGAGGAAAAGGCAGTTTCTCAAATCACTGCTGCAAAAAACTCCAACCTCTGCAACAGTTGTGTTAATAAAACTCAAAACACTTCAACAATTTATATACTTTTCATTCTGCATAATACCTGTGTTGCTGTTCTAAGTTTTCAAGTATCCAGACAAAATAGTTTAAATCAGGTAAACTCTGCAGAAGGCAATGGCTGTGTAATGCATTCACGCATGGAGTTGATGCTCAACACTCTTGCCTGTTGTGCCAGCTAATGCTCAGGGTACTGGAAACCAGGGGAGTGGGCAGGAAATACCAGTAAGTGCAACAGGGCACCAAGCAAACAGATATTGCTTCAAAACATTATTAGGAGACAAACAATATTTTAAGAACTAGAATTTTTTTGTTTTTGTTTTTGCATTTGATGTCATCTTAATCCTGTCAGGCAAACCCAAGTTAGCTTTTGCTTTTGAACAAAAGCCCCGTGGGCAACTCATTATCCTTTGCCAAGAAAAACAACATCAGAAATTAAAAGATGAACAGTTAAGGAGATGCCCTGGAGATTTAACATGAATGCTGCATCAGTTTAAAAAGGGGGGAAACAAACAAACTCTAAATACCATGTGAAGAAGGAAAACACATACAAAGTGCTGGTCAGCTCGAGACCCAGTCCAATAACTTCCTATCTTCATGTAAGACCAATGACCAGCCACCACAGCTGCTAGCGAAATGTGATGTTAAAAACATCCGTACAATATGACTCATATCTTTCTATGACACCATCACATGTAAACAGAACATTTTGAAGTTTCAACCAGTGACATTTTGTAGGAGAAGAAAACTTTCTTTTTTGCAAATCAAGCACGGATGTGAGGTAATATACAGAAGTAACCACTTGTTTAAGGCTCACTTTTATTCTCCATTAAAACTTTCACTTAAAAAGGCATTGAGTAGGTAATACTGAGTTTTAAATTTAATAAATACAAGTTCTGGAAATTAATTAAAGAAATCAAAACATATTTTTAAAATGAACTCTTGCATATTAGCCATTAATAGGAACTTAGAAAGCTATTTAAAAAAGAAAGAAAGAGGAGGACTGAGAGATAAAGAACAGATTTCAGAATGTGTGGTAAACATGCTAAGTGTTTGTCGCAGGCCTACGGATGTCCACGGCCGCCGCTGACCTTTTGCACCCACGCCTGGAAATGTGCTCTAAAGAGAGAGACAGGATTTAGCAAGGCTCAGTTCTGCAGCCTGGGCTGAAAGGGGTTCTCCAAAGCAGCATCTGTGCAAATTCCTCTGAGTTTTTATCTGCAGTTAAGACAAAGAGCAAATCAAAGGCAGGCTCGGCTCTTTCAGGATACAGTGTTTTGGCCAGGGGCCAGCCTATCCTTATATTAAACAGACTCCACTACTTTGCCTCAACAGTCCACACCCACTGCTTCTGGGCACCCCTCACCCCCAAGGTAGTTTAAGGTTGGGTCAGGCCCTTTCGCCTTGTCCTTTGTAACCCCCACCCCCACCCCATCAAGCACACAAGGCTCCTTTACATTCCCTTTTCTCATGCTTCATTTGAGTGCACAAATTTTCTCCAGACATGTACCAGTAAGCCAATTTCATAATCAAGGCCAGGATTCTGCAATCCTGTGAGTGGCACAGAAAAAGCAGGCAGTGATGCTTTTCAGATAGTGTTACACCTGGCAAAGTAGAATTTGCAAATGGGAACTCTCAGCATGGAAGGCAGTCTACCCCCCTTGGCCCCAAACAACCTAATATAACAGAAGAGAGAACACTGTTATTTCACTAGAAGCCCCCCCCCCCCTAAGAGGGGAAGTTTCAGACCAGGGCAAAGGAGAGGCTGCACAATGTCACCAGTGTTATTCCATTTGCAGCAACTGATGTGAGTTTCAACACAAACTTTTGAACTGCAGAACACAGTCAGCGACCACCCTGGAATATTTAAATGACAGCTGACACATCACATTTTTTTCGTAACCTCTTGCCTCTTTTGAGCCAAGAGGCAGCTTCAAGTCATGCAGAAGTACAATAGGCATTAGCAGTGGCACTCTTCCGCTTCTTCAGATGCTTCTATTATTAAAGTGATTTGCATGACAGGGAATATGCTTAGAGCAGCATGCGCAATGACTTTGGGGTCTGATCAACCTCGGAAGGCCCATATCCACATTCCCTTTAGACAACCATCTTTATACCCAAAGCCAGGCAGCAGGAGCAAAGCCTCAAGAGAAGACTTGCTGCCTCTGGAGTAGTTCTCCTTCGACTAGGCTAGGTGGTTCGCTGGAATCCAACTCCCATTAGCCCAAGGCAGCCTGGCCAATGGTCAGGAATGATGGCAGCTGCAGTCCAGCAAAATCTGGAAGGTACCAGGAAAGATGGAGAACCAGGAAACAGATGCTGAGGCAAGGACCTCAGGCCAGACTCCCTCCTTACACATGGGGCTAAATGAGGCAGCCTGATGGCTGCCATCAACTTGCATCTCCACCTCATTTTCTGTGCTAGTCTGCATCCTGCTGGTGAGCTCATGAGGTTCCAAAAAAGAGTTCATCAGTAGCCTGTGGACCTTGTTAATCTAGTTACTAGGCACTGTGGCCAATAATGTGGTTTTGCCAGACTTATTTCCCACCTCACCAAGTGAAACTTCATTGCAGTTTTGCATAGCCTGTATGATCACATAAGGCCCAGAGGTCCACTCTGCTGGTACCCAATGCAAGCACTTTAGGTCCTAACCAGTGGCTCCCCACCAAAAGGCAGGTGTATGCTTCAAGGCAAGTTAACTGAGGTGCTGCTGTGCATTCACATGATCCTCATTCAATTGGGGCAAGTTAACAATTATTTTCTGGGCAAACTTGAGAGGGGCAGAACGAAAGCACTGCAAACAGAGGGCAGCAGGTTCAACCCTTTGCTACTCTGGCTAAAAGGGTTTTGAAAGGCCAGTCTCTGCACAAGACCACGGAGAGCCATCAGCAGTTGCTATAGCAATGTAGGCTGAACAAAGTAAGTTTCTGGGAGCATCTGAGAGAGCCACTAGAGTCAAGTGCTTCCTTGGGAAGCACAAGTCTGAATCCTGGCCGAGGAACAAATTTAACTGGACAGCATAGGACAAGCTCCCTACACTGTCAAATGCGCTGCCACTCCTCACTTCTCAATCACAGGGTTGCTGCAAAAACAATGCTAATGCCCAGTTTTAATAAAATAATAATAATAATAATAATAATAATAATAATAATAATAATAATAATGGATACTGTAGTCCACCTTGAGCCTAACGGCTCCCCCCTACCCTGGAGTGCTTTCTGCTATCCATAGAGATTCCACCAACCTGCTTGGTATGGCCATGATTGAGGTTCTGCTTTTTCTTTTTCACTGGACAATACAAGTTGTACAACACTGGTCTTGCTTTTCAGGCAGGGATGCATAGTTCATTTGCCTCACGATCTCTGCAAAGAGTTCATCCACCATGGTCTTGCTCTTGGCAGACGTCTCCATGAATGGGCAGCCCCACTCCTGGGCCAGAGCACGACCTTCCGCTGACAAAACCTCCCTTTCCGACTCCAGATCCACTTTATTCCCCACCAGGATGAGAGGAACCTTCTCATATCGCTTTACACGGACAATTTGGTCCCTCATTGGTTTGATGTCCTGAAGAAGAAAAGAAAGCCATTGAAACCCTCATGGCTGCAGCAGTGCTCAGATAGCAAACCAGTGCAGCTGTGACCAAATGTTAAGCGATCTAGCCTACATGCCAGAAGGCAGGTCTGGCTCCACTGAGAGGGCATGAAGTGACAGTTTGCATTTAGTGGGCAGAAATATCCCTGAGGGAATGGCAGGTTCAGAGAAGGGATCTGTGCTATGCCTTCATGTATGTTATTTTGCTTTAAAAAAAACTCATTTATATATATTTTTGTATGAAGAAAAGTCCTTGCCAAAAACCACACAATACAGGTACAAGAGACACGTGAGAACAAAAAAAGACAGATAGGCAGATGGTGGCATGTCAGAGGCTTGACAAGCCTTCCAAGTCTCTGGGTCTGTAAGAACAAGGGGTTTGTAAGACACCTGGCAACCCATGTGGGGAGGGTGTCCACAAGTTGTTTTGCAAGCCTCCACTGGAGCATGGGGGGAGTGTGACTATAAATAAGTCACATGGGATCTATGGGATCTTGCACACTTCTAAGTTACAGAAGTAATTAAGTATTGAAAGCTACAATTATTAATGCAATTGCATGGGAAGACTCACGCCTACTTCCTTTTGATTAGGAGTGCTAAGAAAAGACACACACACCCAGTGCAAGCGGGTTCCACTGCCCCACTTGAGGATTCAATAGAGGCTTGAGGCCTTGAGGGGTTATTAAGTTGTCTTTCTGCTAGAACATGCAAGATATCATGAGCAGAGAAGAGAGGCAGCCAAGTGCAATAGAAAAGAAATGCCAAGGAAAGAAGCCTGGAATCAAGATAAGCATTTATCTAGCTATGCATCCATGGATATATTCCACTCTCTGCGTGGGTGTAATAGAGTCTGCCAAGAAGCTGGAGTCCATCCAACTCAGCAAGTTAGCTGGTGCCAGGAAGGAGTCTTTGCACGGCTCTTAGGGAGGGCCAGCTTCCAATCCTTCCCATGCATTCCTTCCCACTCCAGGTTACAGGAATCACTATTAAGATGCCCAATTGCAGCTCTGCATGCTTGAACTTCAAACATGAAGGTTTCAATAGCATGCTCAGGCTCTACCCCCCCCCCAACTCCCCTCCCGCTGAATTATTATTGGGAACTCAAGCAGTTAGGAGCTAACTGGCAAAGACCAAATTGTTTTATGGTTGTGGACTGAGCATATTTGAAGACTGCTAGGTTAGCTAAGCCACCACCAATACAAAAACAATTTTCTCTCTTTAAAAACTCAGCAACAAAGCATCTGACATATCCTGACACAACTCACATGTCAATAGCTTTTAGCAATCAGTATCTGCAGTCATCCCTTCTGACCCAAACTGTCTCTGTAACAAAGTGTGGTCAGATTTTAAAGAAAACAAGTTCTATGCATAGATATTCCAAAGCTTTTGTGTATGTTTTGGGAAACAATGTTAAGCTAAAAACACAGTTATGGTTTTCCCAGTAGTGATGTATGGAAGTGAGAGCTGGACCATAAAGAAGGCTGATCGCCGAAGAACTGATGCTTTTGAATTATGGTGCTAGAGGAGACTCTTGAGAGTCCCATGGACTGCAAAAAGATCAAACCTATCCTTTCTTAAGGAAATCAGCCCTGAGTGCTCACTGGAAGGACAGATCCTGAAGCTGAGTCTCCAATACTTTGACCACCTCATGAGAAGAGAAGACTCCCTAGAAAAGACCCTGATGTTGGGAAAGATTGAGGGCACAAGGAGAAGGAGATGACAGAGGATGAGATGGTTGGACAGTGTTCTCGAAGCGACTAGCATGAGTCTGACCAAACTGCGGGAGGCAGTGGAAGACAGGAGTGCCCGCTGTGCTTTGGTCCATGGGGTCATGAAGAGTAGGACACGATTAAACGACTAAACAACAAAACACCACAGTGCTGCCAAATTGTGATTGTGAATAACAGCTTCTTAAAGCCTAGTTGCATTCCTAACAGATAAATATATTTTCAGTTGCTTGAGATTTTTTGGGGGGAGGGGAAACACACAAAAAGTGCTGGGGGGGGGGGAAGCATTGATGAAACAGTATTTCTTACCTGGAAAGATTGTTGGTTTACCAAACTGTAAACTAGGATGAAGCCTTGGCCATTTTTAATGTAGAGATCACGCATGGAAGCAAACTGTTCTGTCCCTGCGGTATCCAAGATTTCAAGTACTGATGGGGAGCAGTCCACTTCAATCTCCTTACGGTAGAAGTCTTCGATGGTGGGGTCGTACTTCTCAATGAACGTCCCGGTGACAAACTGCACGGTCAAAGCCGACTTGCCCACCCCCCCACTCCCTAAAACCACGACTTTGTACTCCCTCATGGGCGCTGGCGATCCCCCTGCACAGCATAAAACAGGGAGGCCGCGAACCGGGGAGCAGTTGGCGGGCAGGTGGGCGCAAAGGAGGGCGAGGGGGAGCAGCCGGGGCAGAGGAATGCAGAGTCAGGGGGCTGGCACGCCCCCCGCGAGGAATCGGGGAAAGCCACGGGGAGAAGGGAGGCCGAGAGGGGGAATCCTCATAGGGCTGGATGCCCCAGTGGCTTCCCCCACCTTTTCCAGGGGGGCTCGCAGCTGCCTTTGCCCAGAGGCGGAATTTTATTCCGGGGGGGGGGGTTTGAAACTGAGGCACGTGAAGGAGAAGGTGGGCTTGGTTTTTCTGAGAGAGAAAAGGAGTAAGAGGGAAGCCTGCGCCTGGGAGAGGAAGGGGCAGCCCTGAGATCGGGTCCCTTGCAAGGGGCTTCTGCCCTGGGGGGGGGAGGGGGCGGGGCGAGGGGGCTCAAGGCCGCGCGGGTTCGCGGGGTGCGCGCGCCCGTGAGCCGGCTGCTGCTTCCGAGGGCCCCGCTCCTGCCGCCGCCGCCGCCTCCGCCCGGCTGCTCCGTCCTACCTACAGGGAGGAGCAGAGAAAAGAGCCCGCGAGGAGCGGCTCAGAGATGCCCTCGCCGGCCCGCCAAGCCTTCCAGCCGGCCCCTCGCCGCTGCCGCCCCCCTCACCTGCGCCAGGCTCCGGCCGCCGCCGCCGCCTCACTGAGCCATGGCCGGCCGCCGCGCTCTGCTCAGGGGTGGGGAACCGCCCGCCTGCCCGGAAGGCTTATGCAGCAGCACCGCTCACACGGCTTCCGGGAGGGAGCGGAAAGGACATCCGATGCCGCGACACCGGGTGGGCGCCCGGGCGGAGGCGGTTACGGCACCAGGGCGCACGCGCAAATAATAAGCGACATCCGCGCCGTCGTAGAAAGAGAGAGGCCTCACTTCCGGTGTGAGGAACTCACTTCCGCCGCTCTGTCCACCCGCCTTCATCATACAACTGTTTTTATTTACATTTCTGTTTTTATTTACATTTCAGACGGGTGCCAACAACGATCATATTTCTGGCTAGGCAGTTCAGAAAAAGTTTCCTCAGCGGTTCGCAGGTCTAGCGAGAGAGGCGCCTCCAGTCCAGACCTTGTCGGTTGTCGCCACTTCCGGTCTGAGGCGAAGTGGGTTTCCATAGCAAAGCATGGGGGGGGGGAAGGAGCTCGTCGACCATAGAGATCTTTTCGGAAGTTCAGATTTGCATCCGGCGCCCCGTAGGCGCACTTCCGCCACGAGACACGGAAGTGCCCAGGAGACCCCGAAGCCACCTCGGGGGGAGGGGGGGAGCAGCAGAGGGCGGAATTTATTTGGTGCAGCGACAACGAAGGTGTCCTGCCTCGCTTTGCTGCTGCCGAAGGGCAGTCGTTCTGTATGCCGACTTTCCTCCGAGGAGCTCAAGGGGGCATACATCGTTCTCCCCCCTCCCAACAACAACCCCGCAAGGTAGTCCGAGAGGCTGTGGCTGTGCCGAGGAGCTTAGTGGCAGAACCGGGATTCGAACTTCCTTCCAGGTCTAGCACTCTTAAGCGCATCACCCCACCGACCACGAGGGGTCCTCCCAGACGCTGAGTGCCCCACTCCCTCCTCTCCCCCCTTTTAAAATCACACTGCGAACACTTTAACTTGCTGCTGTAAAAGATAGCAGTACATACATACATGGGGACGCGGGTGGCGCTGTGGTCTAAACCACACATCCTAGGGCTTGCTGATCGGCAGTTCGAATCCCCACGACGGGGTGAGTTCCTGTTGCTTGGTCCCAGCTCCTGCCAACCTAGCAGTTCAAAAGCAGGAAGTGCCAGATACCAAATGCTACAGGGCGATAAACTCAGATTGTTGTTGTTGTTCAGTCGTTCAGTCGTGTCCGACTCTTCGTGACCCCATGGACCAGAGCACGCCAGGCACGCCTATCCTTCACTGCCTCTCGCAGTTTGGCCAAACTCATGTCAGTCGCTTCGAGAACACTGTCCAACCATCTCATCCTCGGTCGTCCCCTTCTCCTGGTGCCCTCCATCTTTCCCAACATCAGGGTCTTTTCTAGGGAGTCTTCTCTTCTCATGAGGTGGCCAAAGTACTGGAGCCTCAACTTCAGGATCTGTCCTTCTAGTGAGCACTCAGGGCTGATTTCTTTGAGAATGGATAGGTTTGATCTTCTTGCAGTCCATGGGACTCTCAAGAGTCTCCTCCAGCACAATAATTCATAAACTCAGATAAAGAATATCAAATGCAGCAAGATTAATTGGGAGTCCTTTTATTTAACAGCAAGAATGTTTAAAATTTTGGAAATTATGTTAAAAAAACTTCTTTGATCTTTCAAAACAAAATAAAATAAAAAAAATTCCAGTAGCACCTTAGAGACCAACTAAGTTTGTTCTTGGTATGAGCTTTTGTGTGCATGCACACTTCTTCAGATACCAGATCTTCAGATGCACACTTCTTCAGATACACGAAAGCTCATACCAAGAACAAAGTTGGTCTCTAAGGTTCTACTGGAAGGAATTTTGTATTTTATTTTGTTTTGACTATGGCAGACCTACATGGCTACCTACCTGTTCTTTGATCTTTGTATTTGTTTGTTTTTTCTTGTTAACGATTGTAACTTTTTTCATTTTCATTTTTTGTTTTTATTTGTTGCGCTTCATCGTTATTGTTGTTGTGTTTGTAATTTGTGTGAATGTTTTTAAAATAATAAAGTTTATTAAAAATTAAAACAACAAAATAAAAAGCAGGAAGTGCAAGTAGATAAATAGGTACCGCTCCAGCGGGAAGGTAAATGGTGTTTCCATGTGCTGCTCTGGTTTCTTTGGTTTAGTCATGCTGGCCACATGACCAGGAAAAACTGTCTGCGGACAGACGTCAGCTCTCACGGCCAGTAAAGTGAGATGAGTGCTGCAACTCCAGAGTTGTTCGCGACTGGACTTAACTTTCAGGGTTCCTTTACCTTTACATACATACTTACGTATGTAATACATATATACATGATTTTATTTGTACTTTCCATAGTTAACACTGTGGTCGAGGTGGCTTGCGGTGTGAAAAACATTAAATAAACACAAAAGCAGCAAATGTAGTCATAAATAAATGAAACGAAAAGTGAACCATCAAATCAAACCACTTCCATAAACATTTTAACATTAGGGATACAATAAATAAATCAAAAGCATCAACAACCCCCCTTGCTTTAGAGAAGTAGGCATTTAAGGGCATGCACCATTTGTACCTTAAATCAGGTCCATATATTTTCCACTTTTGAAAAATTGTCCCTGTGACTCAGTGTGTGTCACAAAATGCCACACTTTTGTGCCAGTGGACCTTTCAGGGCTGCAAGATGTGTCATATCAAGCTGAATCTGAAACACCTCACAATGCCTTAATGTTTGTTTCACTTGGTTTGCCATCAATCAGAGTTCATAAACAGAACGCCCAACAGATAATGGAAAAGGAAAAGATTTTACCAGCAAGAGATTGGAACAACAGAATTACTCATAAAACACCACCCACACTCTCTGCCATCAAGGCAGGCCAACTTTTCATCTCTCAATAGAGAGGGCTGGCCCAAGACATTTTGCTGCCTGAAGCAAAGGTTGAGATGCTGAACCACCATTGTTCCACTGGACTGGCAACTGAATCTTACTCCAACACTGCGAACAGAACAAAATCTCACAGGATACCTGAGGGCAGGTTAAGAGACTCAAGGGTGTAATAGAGGGCAGGTGCTGCCCCTGTAGGTTTGCCAGGTCAGAAGCATCCCAGAGCCTGAGATTCCAGGGCTTAAACCTGAGATCCAGTAGTGGCCCCTGGTAATGTCATGGAGGCAGTCCGTGGAGGTCGACCCTAACTGGCACAGGGGAACGGAGGAGGGCAAACCCTCAAGTGTCTATGTATTACAGCCAGCTCCTGTTGGGCTTAAACTTGCAAGCTGCATGCACAGTATTCTCAATTACTCCTACTGCTACTATCCCTCTTGCAACCTGGAGATTCAAGCCCCTCCCCTGCCACCTGGAGGGGGCCCAGGCAAACCTTAAGCCCCTGCTACCTGAAGCAAATGCTTCACTCTGCCTAATAGCAGAGATGGCTCTGCCAACAGATGGCTGGGGAAGGTAGACAAATGGTCTTTGGGACATACTGTAATAGCAACTCTCATAATAGTCTTCATCCTAACTCATGACTGGGCACTGATAATGAAGAAAGTGCCCCCCTCCCACTCTTAGACATTAGAGGGACATTTCAGTATGTGCCACATAGCACCCATCTTTGCCTCTTTCAGTGTTCCTTTTAAAAAATTGTTCATCGTAACATTAAAACAAAATAATAACAATATAACAAATGGTGTTACAACAATTAAAGCATAAAAACAGGATACAGTGGTACCTCGGTTTCCGAACAACTTGGAACCCGAACGCTACAAAACCAGAAGTAGGTGTTTTCGAATTTTTTTTCAGAAGCTGAACGTGCTCCATTTGAGCCCCCTGTGTTTGCTGTTGTGCTGCTCATTTGCATCCCCCATCTGTGTTTCCAGTTGCGCTGCTGATTTCCATCCCCCTGCACTTCCTGCTCAACATCAAAAAAACTAAGATCATGGCCACTGGTCCCATCACCTCCTGGCAAATAGAAGGGGAAGAAATGGAGGCAGTGAGAGATTTCACTTTCTTGGGTTCCATGATCACTGCAGATGGTGACAGCAGTCACGAAATTAGAAGACGCCTGCTTCTTGGGAGGAAAGCAATGACAAACCTAGACAGCATCATAAAAGGAAAGACATCACCTTGCTGACAAAGGTCCGTATAGTTAAAGCTATGGTTTTCCCAGTAGTAATGTACGGAAGTGAGAGCTGGAACATAAAGAAGGCTGATCGCCGAAGAATTGATGCTTTTGAATTTTGGTGCTGGAGGAGACTCTTGAGAGTCCCATGGACTGCAAAAAGATCAAACCTATCCATTCTCAAAGAAATCAGCCCTGAGTGCTCACTGGAAGGACAGATCCTGAAGTTGAGGCTCCAGTACTTTGGCCACCTCATGAGAAGAGAAGACTCCCTAGAAAAGACCCTGGTGTTGGGAAAGATGGAGGGCACAAGGAGAATGGGACGACAGAGGGTGAGATGGTTGGACAGTGTTCTCGAAGCTACTAACATGAGTTTGGCCAAACTGCGGGAGGCAGTGGAGGATAGGGGTGCCTGGCGTGCTCTGGTCCATGGGGTCATGAAAGGTCGGACACGACTGAACGACTGAACAACAACAACAGCACTTCCTGTTGTGGTGCTCATTTGCATCCCACATCTGTGCTTCCTGTTGCGCTGCTCATTTGCATCCCCATTTCCTGTTGCACTGCTAATTTGTTGCCCCGTGTTTCTTGTTGCACTTCTAATTTGTGTCCCCCCCATTGTAATCCTGGAAACACGGAAACGGAAGGCTTGAATTACATTGAGGGGAAGCAAATTAGCGGTGCAGCCAGAAACAATGAGCAGTGCAACAGGAAGCACAGTAAAAGGTAAAGGGACACCTGACCATTAGGTCCAGTCGTGTCCGACTCTGGGGTTCCGGCACTCATCTCGTTTTACTGGCCGAGGGAGCTGGTGTACAGCTTCCAGGTCATGTGGCCAGCATGACTAAGCCACTTCTGGCGAACCAGAGCAGTGCACGGAAATGCTGTTTACCTTCCTGCCAGAGCGGTACCTATTTATCTACTTGTACTTTGACGTGCTTTCAAACTGCTAGGTGGGCAGGAGCTGGGACCCAGCAACGGTAGCTCACTCTGTTGCGGGGATTCGAACTGCCAACCTTCTGATCAGCAAGCCCTAGGCTCAGTGGTTTAACCCACAGCACCACCCGCACAGAGGGGGACGCAAATGAGCAGTGCAACAGGAAGCGCAGGGGGGTGCAAATGAGCAGCGCAACAGGAAACATAGATGGGGATGCAATTCATTACTGAGTGGGGTACATTCACAAAAATCTCTTGCCCAAAGGTGAACTTGTCAGCTTCTTTAGCAAGGATCACAGTAGCTGCCACTGCTCTTAGGCATGGAGGCCACCCTTTGGCTACTGCATCTAATTGCTTAGAGAGATAGGCTACTGGTAGTTGCCAGCTTCCTAACTTCTGTATAAGGACTCCTGCTGCCACTCCTCTTATCTCATGGATAAATAAAGAAAAAGGTTTTTCGGGATTTGGGAGACCTAAGACTGGGGCCTGCATTAATTCCTTTTTAAGCTTATTGAAAGCATTTTGCTGCTCAGATTTCCATATGAAAGGGTCATGGTCTCCTCCTCGAGTACTTTCATGGAGAGGCTTAGCTATGTTACTGAAGTCGGGGATCCAAATTCTGCAAAGGCCTGCTGCCCCTAAGAAACCTCTCATTTGCCTTCAGTTTATGGGTTCCTTAATTAGACAAATAGCTTCCTTGCTTTTGGGATGCAGGACTCTTTGCTGGTAGGAGATGTCAAACCCCAAGTATTTTACAGTTTTTAGACACATTTGGGCCTTCTTTCTAGACACTTTATAGCCAGCTTCCCAGAGGAAATAGAGCAAGTCCTCTAGCCTTTTTGCATGTGGGATGGTCTATTGCTGCAATAATCAGGTCATCTACATACTGCAACAGCGCCACCTTCTGGGGGTTTGAAGGAAATTTTGCTAAATCCTGAGCTAAGGCTGTACCAAATAATGTTGGAGAATTTTTGAAACCTTGTAGGAGCCTGGTCCATGTTAATTGTCCCTTTGTGCCTGTAAAGGGGTCTTCCCATTGAAAAGCAAAGATGGGTTGGCTCTCAGGGGCCAATCGGCAACAAAAGAAAGCGTCTTTTAAATCCAAGACGGTGAATACTGTAGCATTTGGAGAAATTAGTCCCAGTAGATTATAAGGATTGGGTACGTTAGGATGTAATGTTTCAGTGGCTAAATTCACTGCCCTCAAATCTTGTACTCGGTGGTAATCTTGGGTTCCTGTCTTTTTGATAGGCAAAAGAGGTGTACACCAGCTGGACTGGCATGGCTTTAAAAGTCCATGCTGTAGCATCTGGATCCAGATGCTTCTGGATACCTTCAGTTGCCATTCTGGGTGTGGGGTATTGTTTATTGTCACTGGTGTAGCTCCTGACTTTAGGGTTATCAAAATTGGGGCAGTGTTCTTAGCCATGCCTGGCGGGTTATCTTCAGCCCACACCCCTTCTGGAGCCTTTAAGGTCTGAGGTATTGGGCCAAAATAATGATTTGATGGATATAAATTATTCAAGTCTCTTGTAAGTTTTATTCCTTGAGGTTTGTAATACAAATGAGATGACAACGCCACGACAAGGCCTTGTTTCAGTATTGTTCCTCAGCTGGAAAATTAAGAGACCCTATGTTAATTATCATATTGAAGGTCTGAAGTTGTCTACAGATTTAATCATCTACAGATTTACAAAGGCATATATGAAATATCCAAAGAAATGTACAAGGAAAGTTAATCTTACCTACTAGTGTCTTACAGTTTTCAGGTCAAAGTGTACCAATTATTTTGAGTTGAGTGACTCAAAATGTGTTTGTGGAATTTAAAAGAAAGATAAAGTGTGGTCTGCTAAAGAATTAAAGTGGTAGTGGTGTAGTTTGAGATTACAAAACAAGTTATAACCATTTACTGAGAGAATTTAAAGCAGCAGTGATACAGTTGGTCTTAAAGTTACAGCAAAAATTATAGCAAATTATAGGAAGGAAGTAAAGTTCTGATGGTTGTTCAGACCCCTGGGAGAAATCGTATTGAAAAGATGGATAAATTTGGTTTCTTGTTGCAAGAGAAGTCTATCAGAGTTCTTGCGGTGGAAACAGTCTGGGGGCAGCTTCCATATAACGAAGAATAGGAAATCATCTTCTGTGTGTTTTTGTTGAATGTAACGTTCCACGAGTGGCGCTTCCATAATACGATTATGTATTCTGGATCGGTGTTCATTGATCCTGAGTCTTATGGGCCTAGGCACGGAAATGGATAATATTCCACTGATTTCCTTAGGCAGCTTGAGTTCAGCTCCCCTAGGTGTGAAGGTTACTTGGGCCTGTAATTTTGCTAACAGATCACATCCTAATACAGGTGAAACTCGAAAAATTAGAATATTGTGGAAAGGTTAATTTCTTTCAGTAATTCAACTTAAAAGGTGAAACTAATATATGAAATAGACTCATGACATGCAAAGCGAGATATGTCAAGCCTTTATTTGTTATAATTGTGATGATGAACAGCTGATGAGAACCCCAAATTAACAATTTCAACTTTGGAGTTTTCTTCAGTTGTATGCCATAATCATCACAAGTATAACAAATAAAGGCTTGACATATCTCGCTTTGCATGTCATGAGTCTATCTCATATTAAACTCCAGTAGCTAATGAAAACAATTGCTTACATAAATGGACTTTTCAACGATATTCTAATTTTTCGAGTTTCACCTGTAGAGGGATTGGGCATTCAGGCATATACAAGAACTGATGGGTAAGTATCTGTCCTCCAATTTGGCATTCTTGAGGCTTTAAAAAAGGTTTTATAATCTTATTTCCCGTTGCTCCCATTATAGTCACTGTTTTGTGAACTGAAGAAGTAAGTGGGACTAAGTTTCAATGAATGGGCATGAAATTTAATCAGAATCATTTTCTGAGATGTAATGATCAGTATCAGTTTCAGTCTCTGCTTCTGCATCTACTCTGTTGTGTCTGTCATTATCACAGTTATTATGGACTTCTAAAAACTGAAGGTTTGGTCGGATTGAAACCAGCTTCTCTACCTTTTCATGTCAGCTTATTTCTTGATTTAGTGTGAGTGTTTCCAAACCTTTTTCTTTTCTGGTGACAACAGCACCTCCTAAAGGAAGAAATGTATCTTGTTCTTGCATTGGAGAGTTCAGTTTGTAATTTAGGACTTGCTTGTCCTCACAGAAATTAGAATAATCTGATACTATAAATATTTTTAGAAATGATTTCTAAAATATTTGAACCCCTTATCTTAAAATATTTTATTCATCATGTTCAAATAAAACATTCATTAATCTATTTTTTCTGTTTTACAATTTTTTGGAAAAAACCAAAAAGGGCTTCAGGAAAAAATGGGGGGGGGGATGGGGGACGGATTTTTTCCGGGTTTTCCCCGGGCCTTCACATCTCTAGTGGGGAGTGAGGGGAGAATGGAGTCTTCTCTGTGGTGGCAACCTGTCTACAGGATAGATTCCTTCTTCAGCATGGGTGGGAATTGTTTCTCAACTTGAGGGCCACATTCCCTTCTGGGCAGCCTTTCAAGAGCCACACACCAGTGGTGGGTGGGGTTAGAGGCAAAGGTGGGTGGAGCAAGAAATGTACATTTGGTCTGGTAGGCTAGTTTCATCACACACACACAAACACTCTCTACCATCTATCCAGGCTATTAAGAGTCCAAAGACATAGCCTGGCCTGCCAAGTACACTCAAGGATCAGTGACAGTTGTGGCCTGGGGAGAATCCTGAGGGTCAGATAAAGACACTGAGGTTCCCTACCTGTTTTACTGGTATGACTGGCACCAATGTTGTTGCCATTTTGGCACCATATGACTGGCACCAATGTTGTTGCCATTTTGGCACCAGGCTAAGCCTTGTTTGCCCATGAATTTGACGTTTTGGCAGCTGATGATGGTTTAACATGCTCTTCTGTTTTCATCAGCTTCATTTGATGGCACATTTTAGGATGCCTTAGAATAAGAGAACTGTAGAGTTGGAAGGGACCCCAAGGATCATCTGGTTCAACCTCCTGCAATATTGGAATCATGCCCTAAACAGTCCCTGGGTGGTCTTAAATGGCTAAACTTTTGGCTAACAACCAGATCCCATTGCACCTGGGACATTTGCCTGCCTTTAATCTGCAGGGACCTCGCCTGTTCTCCAATAATCCTCTAATATTAGACTGAGGCTCTGATATTACATCCTCAAGCTCCTTGAGTACCCTTGGGTGCAGCTCATCAGGCCCTGGAGATTTGAATTCATTTAAAGTTGCTAGGTGTTCCCTTACCGCCACTTTTCCTATCTTGAGCTGCAGCTCTCTCTCTGCAGCGCTGCCTTGTTCTTTACTTTATAATTGGATCGGTTGTTTCTGCTTTATGTTCTGCACCCCGCCCTGGTATCTCTGTAGATGAAGGGTGGGTTAAGAATAATATGTTGAATGAATGAATGAATGAATGAATAAAACCTATACTCTCCCAGTCCAGATTGCAAATGCATTTTTCAAAAACCATCTGTTCTGTAGGGGTGCACCTTGGACTAAAGAACACAATGTGCCTCTGACGACATGCGCTTGTTGGAGAAATTATTGAAATTACACAATGAAAATTGAAATGTGTGTGAGAAGGGTTGAGCAAATTGTGTTTGTAAGGGAACCAGGAGAGAAGGAAATAGCAGCATGAAGAGAAACTGTTGGAGGAGGAAGGAAGAAGAATCATAGAATCATAGAGTTGGAAGAGACCCCAAGGGCCATCCAGTCCAATCCCCTGCCAAGCAGGAAACACCATCAAAGCATTCCTGACAGGTGGCTGTCAAGCCTCCACTTAAAGACCTCCAAAGAAGGAGACTCCACCACACTCCTTGGCAGCAAATCCCACTGTCAAATAGCTCTTATGGCTTAGCTGGAAAGAAAAGCTGTTATTTAGGAATACTAAAAGTATAATTATTGCTGTTTCTTTTACCTGGCGTGGCACCTTCCTCTTTGCCTAAGGGGGGGGGGTTAAGTGGTGTCCATTGCAGTGCTAAATAAGTGCCTGTTAATTGATCTGACTTGTGTCCGGTATTGATTGGCCATCTAGGCTAAACCAACAGGGTATTGAGGAATCAGCCTGATATTTTTCCTAACACCCTAGCCTTCCTCAGTCTGGTACCCTCCAAATGTCTTGGACTATGCCTCCCACCAAAGCCAGTCATCATGGCACTGTGACATTGGGGATGAAGCCAAGCAGCACCCCGGGGGGCGGGGCATCGCTCTGTGCGCATTATGTCATGACGCATGCGCATGGAGCGACGCCTCCACCTGGGCCAGCAAGGAGGGGCCCGGCTCCACCCAGGGAGCCCAGTGATGAAAAAAGCTTTTTTCACTGCTGTCACCCCTGCTCGCTGGCCTGCCCCTCTCCATCCCCCGGCTCTGCTCTGGGAGCCCAGCTAGTGGCGAAAAAAGCTTTTTTCACCGCCGGCTGGCGGAGCCTGGGCATGGAGAGGGGCGGGCCAGCGAGGAGGGGTGACAATTTTTTATTTGAACACTTCTGTTTGGTTGAACAAAGGTGAAGATGTTCTCTGGAAGGTCTGCAGGTGCCATCTTGGCAGTCAAGATAACCCAGAACTAATTGGCAGTTGTTGTGGGACTGACCTCATATATGTTTATGTATTCACTCCCTTTGATATATGCTAATTGGCTTGCTTTGATGCTGTGCTTATCTGTGGACCTTGGGATGCTGGGCTCTAGGCCCAGAGAGGGGAGAATCTTTGAACAATTGTCACCTATGGCCTTGCTGACCAGGTGTGAAGGGAGGTTCTATGCCGTGCATAAAGGATGTATAACCATTTTCTTGGCAAGCCACCTCTTTGTTGTGGTGTCTGACCCACATCTGGAAAGGCTGGGAGACCTAGCAGGTTGACTTGTTCTAATTCTACACCTTTAAAAAAAAATAATAAAGCACTAGAACTGATGACTCTAGAATCATAGAATTGTACAGCTGGGACCCCAAGGGTCATCTAGTCCAACCCCCTGCAATGCAGGAATCTCAACTAAAGCATCCATGACAGATGGCCATCCAACCTCTGCTTGAAAACCTCCAAGGAAGGAGAGTCCACCACCTCCCAAGGGAGACCGTTCCACTGTTGAACAGCTCTTACTGTCAGAAAGTTCTTCCTGTAGCTCGCATTAGGGGAAGAGGAAGGAAGAGAGGAATGTGGATGTTTTGAAAATGAAGATAAGAAAGCTGTCACTGAATCGACTATCATTTAATAGTAAATGCTACTCAGTGTATAGCAACATTTTAATTTGGCAGGGCAGCAAAACAATAAGCCGGCACTCCAAGCATGTGCCTCAATATATATTGCAAGGTGCAGCTCTTGAAAGAGGATGGCGGGGCCTCCATTTCACAGTCTGTCACGCCATGGGCACAGATGACACTGCTGAGCATTTTAGCAAGTAGGATTTTGAGTGGGCGAACGTTTCAGTCCACAGTAGATGAGTTTATTTCCAAGGAGACATTTGCAGAACAGTGTAAATTAATTGAGAACACAAGATGATCCCTCAGTGCCCTTTCTCATGTGATTGCAACAAAGACCTTAAGCAGGGATAAGTGCGGCCCCTGAACAGCTGGGGCAGCAAACTTCGAGTTTTGGGATGTAGGAATTGTAGCCAGGCGTCATTATATATTGCAAGAGCTGTAGTTTCTCCCTTATGAGGCGGGGTATGGGAGGCTCTGCTTTTGCTGGTTTAAAGACCATAAAGCACCCTTTAGTCTCTCTCTCTCTCTCCCTGTCTATACTGAGATTCCAAAATGCTTTGTTTTTCGATTTACAAGGGACGCAGGAGGAGGAGACAGGAGGAAGTCCCACTAAGATGTGAGGAAGTATCATTATTCTTTTAGAAATGTAATAAGTTGTTTTTGCTGTGTTTTTGTGTTTGTTGTTATTGTAGTTATATTTTTTCTTTATGTATGTTTTTGGTTAAAAATTCAATAAAGATTAATTTAAAAAATGCTTTGTTTCTTTTTCAACAAGAGGTCCCCACAGTAGAATATCATGACGGGATGGGGGTGGGGTACAGAGCACTGCTTATCTCAAATGGGGCTCACACCTTTAAGCAGCTGGTGGATCTGATATTTCAGGTGAGGGTGGCAACATAAGCCAGACATTCCTGCAGACACCAGGTCCCTCAGAGGCCAAATACAGTCCTTCAGACTTAACTGTCCCTTGAGATTATTCCCAGGACCCCATGTTCAGCCACATCCGCTTCCCAGGCCACACCCTCCAGCCCTCCTTCACATCCGGTTCTTTTGCCTGGCTGAGATGCATCCTCTGATAACGACTCTTGCTTTGCTTGGGGAATGGAGAAGTGTGTTTGTAAAGTATTCTAACTGTGTAAAAGCAGAAGTTACATATGTTGCTCCACCCACTTAATGCTCTGGCCCCGCCCACCCTTGGCATGTGGCCCCCAACAGGGAATGTGCCCGTTGGGTTGAATCAGGTTCTGCACCCCTGAATTATGGATAAACATGGGCCTGCAGAGGTGTAGCCCCATGAATTGTTTGGAGTCTTCTACAGGCTGTATCTCCTTGGTTTGTTGTTGTTGTTGTTCAGTCGTGTCCGACTCTTCGTGACCCCATGGACCAGAGCACGCCAGGCACGCCTATCCTTCACTGCCTCTCGAAGTCTGGCCAAACTCATGACAGTCGCTTCAAGAACACTGTCCAACCAGCTCATCCTCTGTCGTCCCCTTCTCCTTGTGCCCTCCATCTTTCCCAACATCAGGATCTTTTCCAGGGAGTCTTCTCTTCTCATGAGGTGGCCAAAGTATTGGAGCCTCAGCTTCAGGATCTGCCCTTCCAGTGAGCACTCAGGGCTGATTTCTTTAAGGATGGATAGGTTTGATCTTTTTGCAGTCCATGGGACTCTCAAGAGTCTCCTCCAGCACCATAATTCAAAAGCATCAATTATTCGGCGATCTGCCTTCTTTATGGTCCAGCTCTCACTTCCATACATTACTACTGGGAAAACTGGGAAAACCATAGCTTTAACTATACGGACCTTTGTCGGCAAGGTGATATCTCTGCTTTTTAAGATGCTGTCTAGGTTTGTCATTGCTTTCCTCCCAAGAAGCAGCGTCTTGTAATTTCGTGACTGCTGTCACCATCTGCAGTGATCATGGAGCCCAAGAAAGTAAAATATCTCACTGCCTCCATTTCTTCCCCTTCTATTTGCCAGGAGGTGATGGGACCAGTGGCCATGATCTTAGTTTTTTTGATGTTGAGCTTCAGACCATATTTTGCGCTCTCCTCTTTCACCCTCATTAAAAGGTTCTTTAATTCCTCCTCACTTTCTGCCTTCAAGGTTGTGTCATCTGCATATCTGAGGTTGCATTTCTTCCGGCAATCTTAATTCCAGCCCAGCCTTTCGCATGATGAATTCTGCATATAAGTTAAATAAGCAGGGAGACAATATACAGCCTTGTCGTACTCCTTTCCCAATTTTGAACCAATCAGTTGTTCCATATCCAGTTCTAACTGTAGCTTCTTGTCCCACATAGAAATTTCTCAGGAGACAAATGAGGTGATCCGGCACTCCCATTTCTTTAAGAACTTGCCATAGTTTGTTGTGGTCGACACAGTCAAATGCTTTTGCGTAGTCCATGAAGCAGAAGTAGATGTTTTTCTGGAACTCTCTAGCTTTCTCCATAATCCAGTGCATGTTCACAATTTGGTCTCTGGTTCCTCTGCCCCTTCGAAATCCAGCTTGCACTTCTGGGAGTTCTCAGTCCACATACTGCTTAAGCCTGCCTTGTAGAATTTTAAGCATAACTTTGCTACCATGTGAAATGAGTGCAATTGTGCGGTAGTTGGAGCATTCTTTGGCACTGCCCTTCTTTGGGATTGGGATGTAGACTGATCTTCTCCAGTCCTCTGGCCACTGCTGCATTTTCGAAACTTGCTGGCATATTGAGTGTAGCACCTTAACATCATCATCCTTTAAAATTTTAAATAATTCAGCTGGAATATCATCACTTCCACTGGCCTTGTTATTAGCAGTGCTTTCTAAGGCCCATTTGACTTCACTCTCCAGGATGTCTGGCTTAAGGTCAGCAACCACACTACCTAGGGTGTACGAGACCTCCATATCTTTCTGGTATAATTCCTCTGTGTATTCTTGCCACCTCTTCTTGATGTCTTCTGCTTCTGTTAGGTCCTTCCCACTTTTGTCCTTTATTATGGTAATCTTTGGATGAAATGTTCCTTTCATATCTCCAAAACAGATCTCTGAACAGATTTTTCCCATTCTGTTGTTTTCCTCTATTTCTTTGCATTGCTCATTTAAGAAGGCCCTCTTGTCTCTCCTTGCTATTTTTTGGAAATCTGCATTCAGTTTCCTGTAACTTTCATGATCTCCCTCGCATTTTGCTTGCCTTCTTTCCCCTGCTATTTGTAAGGCCTCATTGGACAACCACTTTGCTTTCTTGCATTTCCTTTTCATTGGGATGGTTTTTGTTGCTGCCTCCTGTATAATGTTACGAGCCTCCATACATAGTTCTTCAGGCACTCTATCCAACAAATCTAAATCCTTCAACCTGTTCATCACTTCCACTGTGTATTCATAAGGGATTTGATTTAGATTGTATCTTACTGGCCCAGTGGTTTTTCCTACCTTCTTCAGTTTAAACTGGAATTTTGCTATAAGAAGCTGATGGTCTGAGCCACAGTCAGCTCCAGGTCTTGTTTTTGCTGAGTGTATAGAGCTTCTCCATCTTTGGCTGCAGAGAATGTTGTTGGAAAAGTGTGTTTGTAGACTTCTGGCCAGGACGAGGAGCCGAAAGGGGATGGGATTCAGCCCTCGGGGGAGAGTCCTGTTCCTGGCAAGAAATAGGGGAGTTTGCAGGGTGCCGCAACCCCCTAAAACCCCCAAAAGGATAGTTTTGGGGACTGGGTACCCAGCAGTGCCGAAGAGGTGTCTCCGCCACCGGGAAATCTCCCGTTTGGGAGGTAGGAAGGTTGGCGAGATCGAGGCGCCGGCACGGGTCGCCATTTTCTACTCGCAAGGAACGCAGCCTCAGGTCCCCACGGCTCTACGACCAACTCTCAATTAAAAGAAAAACCCGAATTGGACTTGTAAAAGGTGGGTGAATATATTATTGAATTAAAATTTGGAGGACAGTGGGGTCTAAAAAGGCGGTTAGCCCCGACTGTGGCTAATTGTATATATATAAAGGAGCGCAAAGCTGAGAACTTTATACGTTAAATCCACCTATAAGCGTAAAACTTTTACAATTTCTGGACTTGGCAAAAGCCATTGAATGAATTTGAACTCTGAAGAACTGATAACTTTATTATTTTAGTTTGTTTTGTTTGTCTTTGATGGACTATGGGAACCCGCTGTGGAAGGAACTTCCCGCCTGCTTTTACTTTCAGTTTTTAAAAACATCTGCGCAACGATAAAAACTATTGACGAAACCTGATTAAAACTGTCTAAATTTAAGAATCCGAAGTTTCCTGGACAACAGCATTGTATTACCGATTAGAGTGTGCAATTATATCATTTTTTGGATATCTTTCCAATCTGCATGAGCGTAAGAAAAGACTTACCCCTCTCCCTGGACAGGGCGATCACCATTTTCTTCTCCTGTCTACCCCCCCCCCCCCGGTAAGGGGCGGCATGGATTAAGCCAAAAGGCTGAAGATCATTTGTATTTGCATTTTTCTTTTTTCTTTCCTCTGGCCTGATTCCTTTATATAAATGTGGATTAGCCATGCAAGTGGGAGAAGCTGTCTGAACACTCTTCTGTTTTCCATTTGAGGATTAATTTGGAGACCTTTTTCATTTTGTATGGTGAGTGGCTTGATTTGGAAATAATTTGTCCTTGGAACTAGCGATATTGGATTAGCCAAACAAGTGGCAAAGCCTAAGTTTGATGAACTAAGGGACAGAACTGAGTTAAAATAAGACTACACTAGAGGCAATTTGACTTTGGTAAAGTGAATGAATTGGAAAGAGATTGTGATTTTTATGTTTTACCATTGAATGTATGAATAATAATATTACATGATTTAAAGTAATTGAGATTGATAGATAGTAATTATTGTAATTTGGAAGATTTGAATAAGTATTGCAGGAAAGGACAAAAGAAGAGGTGAAAGCAAAATGGACAAGAAAAAGGCAACAGAAACAGGAGCTACACCAGGAGATAGAAGAGGATCCAAGCAAGAAGACTCCAAAGAAATAATAAAGATGCTCTCAGAATTAAAGAAAGATATAAAAGAGAGTGAAAAAACCATGGAGGCAAATTGGAACAGATGCTGATGAAGACAGATTTGTTGGATTTGGAAGGACATGATAATAGATTTGGTTGGCATGCAATTTTATGGCAAGAAAAGATAAAGGTACACAGAAGTTTTGGAAACCACATCTTCCGGAAGTCTCTCTGAAGTTTGGGACAGATACAAAAATTTATTGGAAAGGAAACCATGGTGGTTATCACCGATTGAAATAATTAGTTTAAAAAAGGCAAATATGAGCCGAAATTGGATAACATATGAGACATTGCTCAAAAATGATGGTACTAAATGGAAATTAAAAACCATATGAAGAGGTGAAAGAACATGTAAACAATTGGTTGCAGTATCATCAAATTAATGAGATGTTTAAGTGTGACATGAAAAAGACAGGTTTTAGCGAGACTAAATCAAAATTTGAAATTGAAATATTAAATAGTGACTATAAAGTACTTGCTAAGATGTACAAGATGCTGTTGGAATGGAACCTGAAGGATGAAGAAGTAAAGTCGGTGATGATTCATTGGGCAAAAGACTTTGGACATAACATCATGTTAGAAGACTGGGAAAGACTTTGGAAGGAAGGAATGAAATTTATGGCATGCACATCAATAAAAGAAAATATGTTAAAAATGATGAACAGATAGCATATTACCCCAGTTAAACTAGCAAAGATGTATAAGTCTGATAATAAGTGTTGGAAATGTAAGGAAAATGTCGGTACCTTTTATCATATGTGGTGGGAGTGTAAGAAGGTAAGGGCATATTGGGACATGATATATCATGAACTGAGAAAAATGTTGAAATATAATTTTGTTTAAAAACCTGAAGCCTTTCTATTAGGTATTATAGGTACAGACATTCAAAAACAGGATGCTAAACTTTTCCAATATGCAGTGTCTGCATCTAGGATTTTGCTAGCACAAAGGTGGAAACAAGAAGAAATACCGACAAAAGAAGATTGGACAGTGAAATTAATGGAATATGCAGAACTGGACAAAATGATGGGAAGAATCCGGGAACAGCAGGACCAGAAATTCATCAAAGACTGGTTAAAGTTTACGAACTATTTGATTAACAATTCGCAGTTGAATATGCTAATAGGACTTCAAGAAGCTTTGTAGTTAAAGTGTAGAAATATTATTGTAATTATGGTAGATAGAGTAAGAGATACATGATAATGTAAGCAATGGTAGATTAAAGAATTATAACACTAAGATACAAATCTGAATGCCATGTGGAAGGTCTGAAGGAAGTAATGGCTATGATAGCCAAAATTGGAAAATGAATGTGAATGTATATTTTATTTTTTGTAGTAATTAAGTATAAAATAATTTTAAAAAATTATATTTTTTTTAAAAAAAGGAAAAGAGTGTTTGTGATGACCAGCTTGTTCTCTTGACAGAACTCTATTAGCCTTTGCCCTGCTTCATTTTGAACTCCAAGGCCAAACTTGCCAGTTGTTCCTTTTATCTCGACTCCCTACTTTAGCATTCCAATCCCCTATAATGAGAAGAACATCCTTCTTTGGTGTCATTTCTATAAGGTGTTGTAAGTCTTAATAGAATTGGTCAATTTCAGTTTCTTCAGCACTGGTAGTTGGTGCACAAACTTGGATTACTGTGATGTTAAAAGGTCTGCTTTGGATTCGTATTGAGATCATTCTGTCATTTTTCAGATTGCATCCCAGTACAGCTTTCGCCACTCTTTTGTTGACTATGAGGGCCACTCCATTTCTTTTACGGGATTCCTGCCCACAGTAGTAGATATGATAGTCATCCGAACTGAATTCACCCATTCCCATCCATTTTAGTTCACTGATGCCCAGGATGTTTATTCTTGCCATCTCATTTTTTACCACATCCAGCTTACCAAGGTTCATGGTTCTTACATTCCAGGTTCCTATGCAATATTTTTCTTTACAGCATTGGACTTTCCTTTCGCTTCCAGGCATATCCGCAACTGAGCGACCTTTCGGCTTTGGCCTAGCCGCTTCATCAGCTCTGAATCTACTTGTACTTGTCCGTCGCCCTTCCTCAGTAGCATGTTGGACACCTTCCGACCTGAGGGGCTCATCTTCCAGCATCGTAACTTTTATATGCCTGTTGTCTTTGTCCATGGAGTTTTCTTGGCAGGGATACTGGAGTGGCTTGCCAGTTGATCACATTTAGTCTAAACTCTCTGCTATGACCTGTCCATCTTGGGTGGCCTTGCATGGCACAGCTCATAGCTTCCCTGAGTTATTCGAGCCCCTTCGCCACGACAAGGCAGTGATCCATGAAGGAGGTACCTCCTTGCAGTTGACTTCAACTCCAGTTGGTTTCTGAAAGGGTTAAAGGGTGCCTGTCCCAATCCAGATCCCTAAGGGACCACACAGTATAATATGTCATTCTGTATGAAAACTGCCAGTTACTCAAAACCTCTGCTTCCTTCACTTTAACCATCCAGGAACCTTGAGGGAACCGTGCTCCCCAAATGCTAATGTTTGGAGGGGTTCGTGCTACATTTATAGCAGGCTCAGCTGTGGAGCAAGGTCTCCTCTGTGGTGGCCTCTGGGTGGAACTGTTAATTCAAGCAAAAGTTCCACAGTCCTAAGTTGAGACCCTTCAGAGAGGAGTATGTGACCAGGGCCACCCCAAAACACTTTGCTGCATGAAAATGACAAGATGGTGTCCTAACCGTATGCCCATTCCATCCGTAGATGCCAACTGGGCTGCAGCTGAATGTTACTTACTGGGCCAAAGCAAACAAGATGAATTTTAACAGGGAGAAATGTAAAGTACTACACTTGGGCAATTTTTTTTTTGAAAGGCACAAATACAGCATGGGTGACACCTGGCTTGAGAGCAGTACATGTGAAAAGGATCTCGGAGTCTTGGTAGACCATAAACTTGACATGAGTCAACAGTGTGATGCAGCAGCTAAAAAAGCCAATGCAATTCTGGGCTGCATCAATAGGAGTATAGCATCTAGATCAAGGGAAGTAATAGTACCACTGTATTCCGCTCTGGTCAGACCTCACCTGGAATACTGTGTCCAGATCTGGGCACCACAGTTCAAGAAGGATACTGACAAGCTGGAACGTGTCCAGAGGAGGGCAACCAAAATGGTCCAAGGCCTGGAAACGATGCCTTATGAGGAACGGCTTAGGGAGCTGGGTATGTTTAGCCTGGAGAAGAGAAGGTTAAGGGGTGATGTGGACATGGAGCAATGGATTCAAACTACAAAAAAGAAGATTCCACCTAAACATTAGGAAGAACTTCCTGATAGTAAGAGCTGTTGGACAGTGGAATTTGCTGCCAAGGAGTGTGGTGGAGTCTCCTTCTTTGGAAGTGTTTAAGCGGAGGCTTCACAGCCACCTGTCAGGAATGCTTTGATGGTGTTTCCTGCTTGGCAGGGGATTGGACTGGATGGCCCTTGTGGTCTCTTCCAACTCAAACATTCTATGATTCTACTTCAACACCAGCAATGGGACAGAGGGCAATAGGTTGGCTTAGGAGCCACAGGGCAGGCTGTGTGCAGTGCACACCCTCTTAACTTTGGTGCTGCTCCCCAGTATCAGCTGACTGAGGCAATCACCTCATTCTGTCCAATGGTAGGGCCAGCTTTCTGTATGCTCCTTTTAAAGTAAACTCTGGTGTAAAGGTGACAAATTAATGTTTTTGTCTTCTAACCTAATCTACATTCTTTCCCAAATATTTGGAACCCAAAGAAAAGTTATTCAATTTATTCATCATTCATGTGTTGCAGTTTTGTGTTGCTTATTTCCTTGGTTTTATTCAGAAAAGGTGGGAATCAATTACTGAAAGGCAAACAAACAGGCTTTCAAAGGAGTCCCTTCTTGGTTGTAGGTATGTATGTGTGTTAATTTTTTTTTGGTTAATTTGCTGCCTGGTTATGAAGACGCCAGTGCTAGAAAGCTTTGGGAAAAGTGGGTTGACACAACAGGTCAGTCAATTAGCCTGATTTGAAGAGTCGGTTCAAAATAGGCTTCAGCAAATGAGAAACAGAACATCCCAGTGGTTTAATGGAGACCCCAGCCCCCACCTTGACTCGATCTCATCTAATTTTTATACTTAAGGACAAAGTAGGTCAGTTTCCTCTTTGGCAGGGACACAATTAAGTGCATAGCTAGAAACATAAACTAAAAATTACCTAATCTCAATGTCACCTAAGTCCCAACACACTCATTACTTCCAGATCTGTTAGTTGGGGGTGTTGACTTAAAAATATATATGTTTAAGTGGCATAAGGAAACCTGAGAAGCAAATCAACTTCCCTGCATGAATATGAAGAGCCTGTGGGTCAGGTCATTGGCCTTCCTAGTCCAGCATCCTGTTCTCACAATGGACAACCAGATGCCCATGATGGTAAATCTGCAAACAGGATCTGCACACAAGAGCCCTCTCCCCTCCTGTGGTTATAGCAGTAGTGCGGTCCATGGATTGGTGGGACTAGCCTAGTCCCCTTCATGTTCCCAGCAAGACCTTTCCGGGTACCTGCTTAGCCGGTGTCTCCAGGCTCCATGTATGTGTGTGCATGCCCTCCCCTTGGTAAAGGCTGCAAAAGTGTGCAGCCCTGCAGAGCAATACACACACTTGAGAAGGAAGCGGCCGCTTGAAACAGAACTGCAGCCCTTTCTCCTTCATTTTTTAAGGAAGAGCAGTCGGAAAGCCTGAACTGCCCATGGGGTCGGAAGACAAGATCCCTGGCAACCTTCATATCTCACTTCCTCCCTCCTCTCCTTCAGCCACTCTCTCTCTCTCTCTGTGTGTGTGTGTGTGTGTACGTTTTGAAAGTGTGGTGTTTTAATAAAATACCCCCCCCCACCGCAATCTGCCAGAACCTGAAGGATCAGCAGCAACATGCAACCACCAACAACACGATAATGGAAAGGGAGATGATGAAGAAAGTGTGTGTGTTAAAAATTGTGGTTTTTTGGGCGGGGGCGGCTCCATTCTTCCACCTGGGACATAGCTGTCAACTCCCCCCCCCCCTTTAAGGGATATTCCCTTATTCTGAATAGGGTTCCTTGCAAGAAAAGGGAAAAGTTGACAGCTATGGCCTGGGGTTGTCTTTTTTTTTTTTTAAAGAGCAGAGCCAAACTTTGCAAGCTGCTTGGAACTGGCAAATTGAACGGATGGGGAATGGACTTCCTTGGGAGGCTATGCACTCTCCTTTATTGAATGTTTTTTAGGCATCTGTCAGGGAGGCTTGAGTGGAGATTCCTGCCTTGCAGGCAGTTAGACTAGATGGCCCTAACCGTTCCCCTAAGAAAAATTTCACCACACGCCACTGGGCTCTAGCAACTGGTATTCAGAAGCACTGCTGACTCCAACCCTGGAAGCAGAGCAGGGCCATCATGCCTAATGGAAGAAGAAGAAGAGGAGGAGGAGTTTGGATTTGATATCCCGCTTTTCACTACCCAAAGGAGTCTCAAAGCGGCTAACATTCTCCTTTCCCTTCCTCCCCCACAACAAACACTCTGTGAGGTGAGTGGGGCTGAGAGACTTCAGAGAAGTGTGACTAGCCCAAGGTCACCCAGCAGCTGCATGTGGAGGAGCGGAGACGCGAACCCGGTTCCCCAGATAACGAGTCTACCGCTCTTAACCACTACACCACACTGGCTCTAATGGACAGTGATAACCTTAACTTCCATGTTGAAAGACCAGGAGATGAAAGCGACATAAGCTCCCTTGGAACTATTCTTAAATGGAATGGACTGAGGCCTGGCTAGCATTGGTGTGTCAAGGAAACCAGAGAGATGGCTCATATAATGGCCAACATGGTCCCTCCAGCTGTGGTTGGACTACAACCCCTATCATACCTGGCTTTTGGTCATATTGGCTGGGGCTGATGGGAGCTGGAGTCCTAACAACTAGAGGGCTACCCTTGTAAGAGTGCAACCCCCCCCCCCAGCAAGCTTCTGCCTGACCAGCTCCCCTTACGCTCTGAGACTGACAGAGACCGACTTCAGGGGAAATGTGTTTTCTAGTTTATAAGCAGCTGCATGAAGCACTGATTGGTTGGCCTTCTGTCAATCACAAAATTTGTGATTTTTCATGGTTACCTATTTAGATTACCAAATAGGCAGTGGAAGCACCGGTTTATGGGCCCCACACCGTTTAGGGGCACCACCACAACAGATCAAAATAATATTTATCCTCAAAGATCAAATAAAAAACATATTAGGAGATAATCTGTGAGGGTCCCCCTGAGATTTCAACTGCCTAGGGGCCTCTACAGGGTTTAATCTGGCACTAAGGGGAGTGGGTGGCGCTGTGATCTAAACCACTGTGCCTCCTGGGCTTGCTGATCAGAAGGTCAGTAGTTCAAATCCCTGCAACAGGGTGAGCTTCCATTGCTCTGTCCCAGCTCCTGCCAACCTAGCAGTTCGAAAGCAAACCTGTGCAAGTAGATAAATAGGTAGCGGGAAGGTAAACAGCATTTCCGTGCACTCTGGTTTCCGTCACAGTGTTCCGTTGTGCCAGAAGCAGTTTAGTCATGCTGGCCACATAACCCGGAAAGCTGTCTGCAGACAAACGCCAGCTCCCTTGGCCTGAAACCAGAGATGAGTGTCATATCCCAGTCAAATTCAACTGGACTTAACTGTCTGGGGGGTCCTACACCTTTACCTTATCCAGCAGTGGAATTGAATGCATGTCTTTACATCTATGGAGCACTCAACAAGCATTCAGCTAAATGCAAAAAACAGCAATTGGATAGCCATTTACCAGCTGCTCCTAAGAATGGGGGAGTGACTATATTTAGCTTCCCAAAATTCAGTGCCTGGAAAGTTGTGGCGTTCTTTTTTTTGAAAATAATAATAATTCTGAAATATAAATTCCTTCCATGTGTTAGTAATTCCTGTACAAGAAGCCTCAAGGGGTGCACCAGCTGAAGGTTCCAAAATACTGAAGGCATTACACCCCCCCTCCCATATAATAAATGTATACCATCATATGCATCATGGATTTAGAACACCAGTATGAGTTCTTGTTTGAAAACAATTTCTCCACATCACAGAACTTTTCAGAGGTTGCAACTAATCAACTGGAGACTTAAAAAGTAAACTCCTCTATTTATTAAATGTGTTGATATGGGTTCATAAAAAAACAGAGAGTTTTATACACTTTATTAAAATATCCAAAAAATAAAATAAAATAAACAATAACAATATAGAAGTAACATAATAAAATGAGTTGCATTATGCACATCTCTAGAAAGCACAAACAAGCACTACAGCAATATAACAGTGGCAAAAAAGGAAAAGATATTCAAAGCGTACACCCTGTTGATAGCAGCTGAAGGGGTGACTTGTTGCCAGCTTGCTATGGATATATCAGAACAATCTGAATCCGCATCACAGAGGAACAAGGAACCTAAATGCCCTGGCTGGCAGACAGTTCTGTGGGTTTCCATAAAGCTCGCTTCCATTTAAGTGTATGCAAGGCTGTCGCCAGGCACTCAAACCAGCACCCGCTAGTTTGAATAGTGGCTATGCCTTCTCACGGAAAGCTATGGGAAGGAAAATCTAGAGACATGCACATACCTCAAGAGTGCAGACAGCATTTCATTTTTAAACCCCATAATACTCTGACTACCCCCCCCCCAAAAAAATCAAACCCACTTCTTTGAATATATTCCTTGCAGTATAAATTTAAAATGTCTGAATTGCTTACTTTACATAACCTCCAATAATATAAAAACAAAAAATAGGTACATGCTCTTCTGGATGTTAAATTTTCATTATCTGGAGTTTTGGGATCAGAACCTCGCATTCCCCTTGTGTGGAAGTTTAAATCAAAGAACTGAAATCGGGCAAAATCTTTGGGGTTTCCTCCACAGATTTCTGCTGCTGCCAAAGGGCTGTTTTATGTTAGAATTCAAATTTCAGTCTGAAAAATTAGGGGTTTTGTTTCTGAAAACCTGATTTGGAACACAAGAAATCAACTCTTGAAATTTTAACTTTCTAAAAAACAGCAACAATGCCTCAATATTTTAATCTTCTACTTCTGAGTTTTGGAGTTTAGATTTGCTTCTGGATTTTGGTAGAATTATATTCCTCTGGATGAACAATTTTCTGGCTGCAAACTTGGCACCTCTTGAGGTTTGTGAATTTAAAGGTTGTGGTGAACCCTCCACCCCTGCCATTATTTGATGAATGGCGATGTCATCCCCTCAGCTGCTAGGATACTAGAGCCATGGCAACAAAAATCGTTTGGCTTCCACCACTATCAAATAGCATCTGTGTACAGTAATAAAGATCTGGAACCTTGTAATTCTGTGTCAGGTAATTTCCCTCTGTTGTGTGTTTGGAAAAAGACCACTTGGTTGTCATTGTTTCAGCTGTTGTTGTGTTGTTGGCTGGCTGGTTTTGGGGAGGCATGTGGCTTTCTGAATGTGAAGTTCACTAGCAAAAGATTTTTTTTTGGGTGCCTGCCATGACACCCCTGAGCTGTTCTGCCATCCCCATCCTGAAGCAGTTCAATTTTAGAAGATTCCTTCCCCCTTCAATGCAACAAATAGAGACTTTCTAAGGCTGCCCCACATTAGCTGTTTATCAATATGCTTCTTAAGGCCTTTGCATTAGGGTAGCTTTGCCTGGGACGTATGTGAACACAGGACAATTCTTCTCCCTGTGCCCCCTGAACCTTATGTAAGAGAGGAAACCAAGCTGCCTCCCCCACAGTGAGATGTCACTTCCTTGATACTGGAATTTATCAGAGATCTCCCATAGGCAGTGGTGCATAAACGCTTCCTTTCTTATAAGACCTTGCTGAGATGCATTGTGTCATGTGCAAAGCTGCCCTTAGAGCTTTGGGCCATGGGGTGCAGTGTTTGTCAACGTGTTTTAATCCATACCCAATGCCTTGTGGGACATCTCTGGGAGAAGAGAAGACTAAGGAGTGAACCCTACACAAATCCGGAGTGGAGTCCCTAAGATGGTTGGATGGCACCTTCTACACCTCCTTCCGGCAACTCCTGCAGCCAAGCTGGTGCCAAACGTATTGCTTTGCTTTCCTTTGGACCACATCAGTGAGGCCGAGAGGGAGGAGTCTTGCTGTCTGGGCAGGCTAGAACCTTCATATGCATTGCACAGACTTGCGCCCCGAGGTGGTCACTTTGGTGCTGCTAATACAGCAACCAACCTCTCCCCTCGAAGGTGCACTCTTCCATTGTCTCTTAAGACAGATGAAGGTCAACCAACCAACCAAGCTGCTGGGTCATGTGTGTCTTGAAGTGGGGCCCCTAGCAGTGAAGACGTAGCCCTAATGCCTATAGTGCCAGTCCTCAGTTTCCACTGCGAGTCTGGCCTATGAAGCTGTGCTTCAAGGGCACCATCTATGCTGCAGTACCAGCCTGCCTGAGCATTCTGTCTGTGGACCCATAAGGGCCAATCCCTGTCCACCAGGCCCTATAAAATCTTTGCCTTGAGCTTGTTCCCCTCCTGAACAACTGCCTGCACCTCATGCTTCCGTAGTGGGAAGACAGGCCCACCTCTTACATGGCAGAAACAAAGGCCTTGTCCACATGCCACCCTTTTAAGACTTGGCTTTGTGAACAGCATTACCTAAATTACAGGCATTTTACTCTTGTTAGCTAGCGTTGGGACAAATTCACCTACTTCACTCTATATGCTGCCTGCATGACACTCACTTGGGCTTAAGGGGGTATGCAGAAAGCCAATATGCAGCCCAAGTGAAGACGTGGCTGTCTCTAGTACAGTACCCACCTACGCAAGAGAATTTATACCACAGAACCACCGCTCAGAAATCCAGGGGTGCAAGGGAGAGGTGGAATACTCCTCACTGTGGATGCTACATCTATCAAGTTCTTCATGTGGCTGGACATGAGCCTCATCAATCTAGCCCTTGGAAAAGTCAAGATTCTCTCCAAGATTCCTAATGTAGCTTCCCCTATCAAAATCTCCCCGCTGCCAGTGGGATGATAGAAAACCAGGATTCAAATTTTTGGCAGGATAAGCAAAGCTCTCTACAGAAGGGATGAAGGGTTTGGACCTCAAAATAATTGGATGAATAGCATGAGGATTGCCCAGTTATTTGCCTGAACATACTGGGTTGTATCCATTGTTCGTTCTTTTCCAAGTAAGTCCACGAATCTCAATGCGTCTACTCAGAGTAGGACAAAGTTGAAGACAATATTTTACCTGTAGACAGCCCCACCTCCCATAATGTTGCATCATCAGTCTCCAACTGAAGGGGGCTGTTCAACTTATGCCCTTCTGGTGGGGAGGCTGTTGGCCCTTTAGTCTGATTCAGCTCTTCTCATACCCAGGTTTGTGCTGGTGACAAACCACTTAAAAACCTTTGCTGGTGACCTTTACTTTTAGATTAAGTGTTGTTTCCTATTGTGTGTGTGTTTGTCTAATTTTTTTTCAGAGCTGCAGGTTGGAAATGAGCCGGTCTCAGTCTGCTGTATATGGCAAACTACGAAGCTTGTACAATAGCAAAGCAACAGCACGCGTTCAGATAAGTTTTATAGCAAAAAAATCTCTTCCTTTTCAAAGCCTTAGTAATCTCTTTTACAAACTTCTCCTTGTATTATTACAGACTTTTAATATATTCAAAATAAGTTCCAAGGATTTCTTTCGTGGACTATGTACATAAGTGCAAAAAAGATGTGTCTTACACATTCGTACACCAACTGAATCAGTTTAACTGCAGCATATTGGTTTCTTCAACACTGTTATAGGGTCATTCCACAATATTTTTGTCTCCTTTTTATGTACAGCTTGTTTCTTCCCATATTGTCCCAGTCATGATTTTGATGTAAAAGGATTTCAATGATATAACTATGATGCTTGGTTTTTGCAGTATTCTTTTTATTTAAAAAGCTTGTTTAATTATGAATTCACTAGTGTTGAAACAAACAGCAGCACCAAAAAAGGTTATACCATCAGAATCTGATCAGTTTCCTGCATTCAAAAAAATGCTGCTGAATGACTGTGTAACCCCATTGGTTGCAAAACTCTGAATCTGGGAATTTAATCCGGTGTCGTTGTTGTTTTACAAAAGAATAAAAATATTAGGCCCGGTGCAAAAACCTACAGACCTTAGCCACAGCACAAGTCCCACCGAAAGCAACACCCTGGGGATTTGTTGTGGCTGAAATGTAGTTCTACATACAAATTTCCTTTTGATTTTTGTGAAACAACACTATACCAATTCCTGATTAAATTCTGACTTGCATTTTCCTACATTTGTTTCAGTTCTAGAGTATGTGGAAATAGAATAAAACCCCAGGAGTTCCATGATAGTCTTTGTATCATCCAGGAGAAAAATACTGTGGAATAACCCGAACTCACACAACAATTTCTACAAGCTATAAAACCTGACTCTAAATCCATGTGTTGTAAACTTTTTGACTGAAAAAGTGACATAAAAGACACAAATCCAGCGTTCACATGGGACTTTGGGATTTTAAAAATATTCAGTCATATCTTTCTCCGACAGTATCGAACTGTACCTTAAACGAACCCATACTGTTACACATTACTTTTTTTAAATTTACATGTGAAAACTTCACAAATAATGTATACAAAGGTAGCCATGTTGTAGTTTTGTTGCCATAGCAACAACAACTTAATATAATTAGTTAACAATGAATCTATCATTGTAGGAGTTACATACAAAGTTACTCTTTTTGTCTGTTTGTTCTTAAACTGTAAACTATACAAACTAGTTATGGACTGTATTTATTTCTCTATATTTTGACATGCGGTTCAGTGTTGTTTTTAGAAGATAACTAAATGAGTTGAATACATGATTTAAAAATCTTAAACATTCTCTAACTCTCCTTCAAAAATCAAATTCATTAGTTACTAAAGATATATAAAGACACACATACACACACGTGTGTGTGTGTGTGTGTGTGTGTGTGTATACATATATGCAATAATCAAAACAAAATCCTTAAAAACTAACAATAAAAGTAATGGAAAATAATGCAACATGAATAACCTGTTGTAACCTAGTAACAATGTTTTTTTAAAAACTATTTACAATTATTTCAAGCTAACAACTAATAAGTTTTTTTCTTTAAAAAAGTTATTACAGTCTTTAACATACAATATATTCTAAGGCCTTAATCAGGCACATGGTAAGAATCAGATCATTAGCATCATACATCCTTTCAGGAGGAAGAGGAAATTAGATTTTCCTCATAAAGTTTCACCACCCCCCCACATTTTTATGGATGTGAAATGTATTAGGGATTTAAAAAAGAAAAGGAGAGCTCCAATTTCTTAAACCGTTCTGGGTACTAAAGTGTCCTAGAGATAACTACTGTATTAAGTAATAGGCAAAGTTGAGAATGAAATAGGAGGAGGTCAGCATAATCTCCTTTCCAGATCTGATGTACCTACAACATTCATTATTTGCCATTCCGTTTATGTAGTTAGCTAGCTGGGCCATACTAGAACACAAAGGCTGCCATCCTGAACTCACTCGCAGTGGGGGCTAAACTGCACTCAAGCAGTGACCCCTCTGAGGGTTTCATTTGCCAGGCACACACTGCCTCCCACACCTTTCCCCTCCTGTGCTCAAAAATATATGCACAGATATAATGGCCTGAGGCTGCAATCCTAGGCACACTTTCCTCAGGACATGTCCCGTTGAACATAAAGGGGACTGACTTTCCCAGCAAATGTGCACAGGATTGGGCCAAGCACCAGGTGGTCGGCTTCCTGGTGGATCTGTAAGCTGCCTGGATAAAAAAAACAACCCAAAATCAGCAATGCAGCTTGCAGATCTGTTGTTGAGCAAGCCAAAAGATGGGCAGCAGGCTAGTTGCACATGGCCAACAGCCCCCCTGCCCTCGCCACACAATGTGCCCCCATCTGATTTCAAAACTGAGTTTCAAAGTATTTGGTGACATGGCACAAGGAAAAAGGAAGAGAATAAAACTAACCCCACAGTATGTGTTCAAACTAGCCCTTCATACCTGGCCTGTGCGCTTTCACTTTCTCAGACAAGATGCCTTGTGCAAGGACACATGTGTGGAAGTGACTGGGAGATCTGATAATGAGGCAAGAGGAGTCCACATTGGCAAGCATGAGATTCTGTGGCTTTGCCAGGGGTGGAGCAGGCCAGCCAGCCACAGCAGTCCACAAATGAACTCTCAAAGTGCAACACGCAGTACATGGCAGATTAAAGAGTATTTGGGAGTGTTCAGAAGTGGAGGATGTGGGCTGGCTCGGGGAAAGGTGGGCAGGGAAGGGGGGAAATATATGTAGATACAAAAAATGACACCATTTAAAACAAAATCCAACCCAAACCCCTAAGAAGTTCATATTAAAAATGAATAAAAATATGATTATGAAAAACCATGTTCCAATCCTCAAGAACACTGTACTTAAAAAACAAAATAAATGGAAATCATTTCATGAATCCCATTGTACTTTAAATCTCTCTTTCATTGTTTTTGTGGATGTATCTAGCAAGTTTTAAGTTTTTCTTTAAAAACGCCTTTTCATGAAACAACTAACCTCCCCCCCTCAAAAATGATCTATCAGCTTTTTCATTTTCCCTCTGCAATGACCCGTTTTACTCAAGTTTCAGCATTTCTTGCATATTGTTTGCATAAGGCTGAGAGGAAATGGGCACATAGACACTGAAAGCAAGAGAGAGAGAGTTTGCGCGCAGGCGTGTGACATGAACTTGGGATAAATTTAAAAAAGAACATAGAGGTTTATCGAACTTGGGAAGCTTACAGAAAGTTGCTGAAATTATACTGATTCAAACATTACACACACCTCTATATTCAAATTTCTTGTGTTTGTTATTTCATTTAGAGTCACCAAGAAGTTCAGTGACTATAGTATACAGAATGCACCTATCTAGGATTTTATAGTCTGTCGACTGTGTTTTCTTTCTTTCTTGAATAAAGAAGTCATTGCACAACAAGCCTTAAATAGTGCTACCCTTACAATGGCATTTTTAATAATAAAAAAACCCATCCCAACCTCCCTGTTAAATTTGGTGACATTCCCAGTGCTTTAAAAGCCATGCTTGTCTCCCCTCACTCCACAAAGTTCTTCTCTTACAACAAACACGAACTCTATTTTTGTAATAAAATAAAATAAATGTTGTGGCACCTAAAATAAAACAGTCTACCCTGAAGACGTATCACTGCACCTCTGTGTTAGAAAGAGTACCTGTGTGTCCATGTGTGTTAAGTTTATCTCTGGTGGTTTTCAGGGGTGCAAGGATTGAAGCACTGAGTGTGGTTCTGGTGCCTTGTGCCTGGGGAGTGATGCCTGGTTTGCTGTGGTAGCCAGCAGGGAGGCTTCTCCTCCTCCCCTCTGGCTCCCAAGTTTTGCAAAAAATACAAGCAGGGTGTTGTACCCCTTGTGTGTTAGCTTTTCAGTGCTTTAAAATTGTGTGACATGAATGCTGTAGAAACATTTTAGGCTTACATTCTGTGCACATCTATGCAAGATGCTTTTAAAAATATATATCATTCAAAGAAAGCAGGAGTGGGTAACATCGAAGGGGCAAGTTTACATAAAAATCCATTTAGAGCACTGAAAACAAACACTGAACCTCCTTCCAAATTCTAACGCTAACACAATCATATATATATCTATAAAAGTGTGTTTATACATAGGTGTCCTTTCTGACTAGAAGAGATCAGGTATGTTCTCTGTTGAGGCACTGCCACAGGTTGTGCAAAACCCATCATTTTTTTAAAATATACAAATATTTTCATATCCAGGAAGTACTCAAATCCACTTTTTCTACTATGTTACAGACCTGGGAAACAAAGTCAGCAATGAACAACAGGTTGGCCAGTTATATGGTTATGTATGGCTCTCTCTCTCTTTTTGTTTAGGCAACTCTGGACTAAAATTTTCCAGGAATATGCAAAAGAATTTTGTACGAGATAAATGTGTAATTTTTTCAATTCCCGCTGATAGGGCCTAGACCTTTTAAGACCATGGAAAGTAGCACCAAAATGACCCTTTGCATTTGTTCGCAATTGTTCACAACACAATTGTTCACAACACAACACAATTTTTTTTTGCAGGTATCAGATTTCATGGGTTTCAAACTTTGATGAGGAATCTCAGTTCATGGATGGCAATGTAACAAACCAGGCATTCCCTTCTTCTTTAGTTTTTGCCACTAGGGCCAGATTTGAACACATAAGATAATACATTGGCTTCCCCTGCACAGTCACCATCACACAGATTAGAATCTGAACTCAACTCCTTAACCGGCATTGCAAGGATATCAAAACATGGTTCCAAGCACCCCCTCCCCCCAAAACAGTGACATCTTTGGAAGAAGTGTCTGGATGGATTTAAACCCAACTATTTTGTCTGTCTCCTACTTTATTCTCTTTCCAGAAAGCACTATAAGGCTGCTCCCTCAAGAGCAATCCCTGCTCCCATCTGCACAAAGATACAGCTGAATGGAGGAATGAGGCTGCAGTTTGGTACTACTTTCCTGGGCTAAGCACGGGATGTGGACATGGGCTGCTTACATTTGAATGGAAAATTTATGTGTGCGTTTTTCTGTTCTATGTCACAGTGGGGTCTGCATGTTAGCAGAATACTTTCATCTCAATGGCAAGAAAACCTCATTTTCCATAAACTGATCATACTTCTTGATGTCACTAAAAAAAAACCATGTTGGTAAAATTTCAAGATATGTTGTGCACCAATTGGAGCTTAAAGTGGCACTTGAAGGCAGAAATCTCTCTTTTGCCAGGTGCTTTTCTGCCATCTTGGCCTTACGGGCTTGACCCTGTTTTGATCCATTTCACTTTCCATTCCCCCTTCCTGAACTGACAGCAAATCCCTTCACAACTTTTGCAAGTACTGTTTATTTTTATTAATTTATTAGAGACTCCATTTTGGAGGGAGTCTATTTTTCAGATGGAGGTTTCTAAATAACTAGCCCAATACGTATCTATATCTGAACATTCTTGTCTCTTGCTTTTTTAAAAGCACACCATTCCTGTTTCCCAGTATAACATTCTTAGCTTGTCATTCTTTTTTTTTCTTATAAAAAGGAAAGAAAAAAGAGGAGAAACCCATAACAACCACATATATGAAAATGTAAGACATTATAATGAAAAAATGGTGTTGAGTATACTTGATAATGATGTACATCTTTTCTTCTTTTGTCTCTCCAAACAAATCAATATAGACTAGGATGTAAACAAAACAGTAAGATAACACTTTGAAAACAGACAAACATTTATCCATCGAAAATAGAATAATAAACCAGTAAGTCCACTGTGCAGGAGGACACTTTCTCTTGATGGTAGGAAAAAAAATATTCTTTTTAAAAAGTGTGTTAAAGTAAGATGTTATAAAAGTCTATTGTTATAGTTCTCTACTTACTTATATGCCTTGTATAACAGAGTGCTGTTTTGTTAATTGTTTCACTATAGTGCTTAAAAAAAAAGTTTGACATTCCCATGGACCAGTTTTTGGTTAACATGTAGGCTGCAGTAGGCTTACTGTAGATGCTGTAGAGGAGGAAAGGATGAGCATATATACAGAGAGAGCCCAGGGGCAGCTTCCCACCAAAGAGAGAAAAGTCCAGTAACTCCATGATTTCAGGTTCATGATTCTTACATGGTTTGCTGGAATGAGAGAAAGAAAACAAGTGATAAAAGTGACGCTCGAAAAGAACACAAGAGCCCTGCTGGATCAGACCAAGAGGAAGGGCCACAGCTCAGTGGTAGAACATCTAGTTTGCATCTAGAAGGTGCCCTGCTCAATCCTTGGCATCTCCAGGTAGGATTAGGGTTGTCCCTTCCTGAGAACTGCCAGTCAGTGTAAACAGTACTGAGCTAGATGAGGGGTCAGCAACCTTTTTCAGCCATGGGCTGGTCCACTGTCCCTCAGACCATGTGGTAGGCTGGACTATTTTTTTTGGGGGGGGGGAATGAACAAATTCCTATGCCCCACAAATAACCCAGAGATGCATTTTCAATAAAAACACACATTCTACTCATATTAAAACACAGATTCTTGGACTGTCCATGGGCCGGATTGAGACGATGATTGGGCCGCATGAGCTAGATGGACCACTGGTGTGATTTTGATGCTGTATTGTGTTTTTATATCTGTTGTAGAAATAAAATAAAAATAAAAGAATAAAACTGAAATGGGCCTCAGTCCAAGGAAGGCTGAGCCATGCGGTTCTTCTGAATGTGCAGATCTGTTTCTCAGTCTGCAGGAATGACTCTGGTGTGAGATCCTAGTGTGCCATGGCTGAAGGGAGAACTTCAGATGAACTTACTTTTCCGTTGTTTGCTTCTACATTTGTGACACAAACATGCTGCTGTTTAGTTCATCTACTGATAACTGGGATATCTGCAATTAAAAATGGAAAAATGGAAAGAAAGATTTCCTGTTAAAATATTTCCTTGATACTCATCCTGTCTGTTCACCACTACTTGGTTTGGAGAGTTGATAAACATGACCCTAATCCCTGATAATGTCTAGGGTGACTCAGTGGATAAAATGATGGATAAATTATTTTCTTCTATGGCAGCTATCAAAAAGGCGCCAATGTCTATATATCCACTCAATCACTTAATTTTGAGAGGCCATGGCTGTGGACTTGCTGAATATTGCTTTTATGACATGGGTCGCCTATATGTCTGCAGTTAGAGAATTGAATAACCCACATTATTGGGTTCGGTTAATCACTGAAAAGGTTTTTTATTTTTTTAAATGTTGCAGAGATTCTATTCATAGGAATGCTCTTCATATACCAGAATAAGAAAAGAGTAAAATAGCAACTTTTAAGCATTAGCCTGCTTAAAATGGTTCCTCCACTACTGTAAGATGGGTGCTTGTGTCAATTTGTGGCTAGAGGCTCAGTATGGTTACTGGTACCCCATAACAGAGGGGGCGAAGAGGGAACTTGCTACAGCAAATTCCAAATGTGACACTTGTGATGCATTGAGTATACAACCGCTGTTATTATTGTCATGCATACAAGGACTGCATCTGCATTAAACCTTTCCCTAGATTTTTTTTTTAAAAAAAAGTAATTTATGCAAAGCATTCTGGATTTCTGAAGCAGGATCTGGAACATTTATGGTTTTGAGTGCAATTCTTTCTCCATTTCCTTATGAGGCAAAAAGATGGTTGCACCCACCCACATTACCCATTCACCCAATAACTTCATATTCCATGGGATGGTGAATCCTTACCCACAACTGAGGATGACAGAAGGAGGGGTGTGTGTAAATACTTCTAATGCCACTGACAAAACTCCTCACAAAATGAATGCTTTATGTGGGCATTTGTGTAGAACTGCTTGTTTAATTCCATTCATTTAGCAAGAATTATATACTGCTTAATAAAATAATAATATCTCTAAGCAGTTTACCTAAAATGGTAAAAATATGTATTTTTAAAAACATTTTAAAAATGAAACCAGGCTTTAAAAACAGTTGGCATCTGTCTGCGTTGGGAGACAATGGAGGAGTGCATCTCTGGGGGTGAGGTCAAGCTGTTGGGACGGTTGCAAAAAATTGTCAAAATATAGACACAACCATCAGATTTAAAAAGAAACAACTTTGCATAATAAAATGTCTGAGCAACCAAAAAACAAAAAACACCTTATCATGGGGGTGCTACTCATGTTAAAAGTCTCTACATTTGCACCTGTGGTCATGTGAAAAAGAGCACCCCCTCCTCTCACACACTCCTCCCCTCCCCAGGAGACGTTTAATGTGACAGCCGTTAACTGTTGTGACTCCACATGAACGGCCTCAGCAGGTGGGTGCTGGGCAAACAGTTAACAAGGATGATGATGCCATGCCCCACTCCTAACCCCCTAAACTCACGTGGGTGTGGCTTCTGCACAGTATCTGAACATTGCAAAACAAAGCTATTTGAAAAGGCCAAACCTGATTGGCTGTAGCAGTTGCAGCGAAAGGAACACTGGTGGCAGGTGATGTTGCTGCAGAAACAGTGGTGGGCGTAGCACCGTGCATCATGGGAACTTTTTTCAGTAGGAAGCCATGGAAGTGACATAACAGGAGGGCGGAGCATTTTTTGTAACCACGGTGATGTGTGGTGGGGCGGGGAGGATGCGTGCCGGGGGTCACAGCGACAAGCCATGGTGACATCATGGGAGGAGACATCGCGGGAGGGCGGGACCCAGCATGCAACCACAGTGCAAAGCAAATATGGCAACAGGGGAAAGGGAGGGGAGGGGAGGTTGAAAAATAAAAACAAAAAAGAGAAAAAAAGAGGGGAGGGGAAAAGCCAATTACAATTGTAATTAAGGAAAAAACCAAAATATTCTCAACACTTGGTACACATTTATAAGCAGAACAATGATGTATAAGACTCTGGGTGGGGGTGGGGGGTGGCAAGTTTCCAAAGATTGGTGGAAGGAGAGCAGACTGCCAAACAGGACCCCCCCCCGATTTTGGAGGCTGTGGCTAGTGAAGGGGCACCTGAGGTGAGCCACACCAGGCTGCTCTTGTGGGTGCCATGATAGCCCTCCCTGCTTTGAAAGGTTGCTGTCCCCCACCCCCATTTTTGTGAACCCGAAGTTACACAGCTCACTTCTGAGCAAGTGCTTGTACAAGATGCTACCGCTCAGGCGCATGTTGCAGTCGCCATCCCTCCGCATGTCATGGCTGGCAGGTGCAGCAAGCAGCCTCCCCTTTCCTTTGATGCCAACTGGGCACAGCTGCTAGTTCTGTGACAAGGATCTTGTGGGTGCTATTTCACCCCATTTTGCCTGCCTGAGTCCTTCGAAAGGAGTGGAGGGGTGAAGGGAGAACTGTTTCTGCGACATTATTAACACCTCCAGAAAAATCAGAAATAACATGAGAGCTGGAAAAAAGCAACGTTGGGGGGGTGGGGCTGCGACCCACTTAAATAGACGGCAGGTCTCTGGGATTTTGGAGAATGTGGACTTTGGAAAAGGAGTATGATTAGTCAAGTGGTGAGGAGGAGTGTTCTGGGAAGTGGACACAGCACATACTTAAAGCACCTTTGAAACAGATTCGCTGCTCCCACCCAGGAAGAATCCTGGAAACTGTAGTTTACCCCTTAAGAAACTACAACCCCCAGGACTTTTGGAGGACTGAGAATGCGCTTTAAATGTATGGTGGGTATGCAGCTTCAGTCAGACACAGGAAAAAAGCATCCTGATAAAATCCCCTGCAGGGTTTATAAGCTTGAAATTGCAAGGGATAAGGCCCTCAGATCTGGTCTCTCTGGCACAGACATGTTTGCTCTCTCGCAGGTGTGAGGCTGGGGAGAACTCACCATGCTTGGGCTGGCTTTCAAATAAAGAGTGTTCAGTGTAGGCATTATTTTTTAACCTGCCTGGCCTGAGGACATAGGGCAGGTACTTCAAATTTAAAGCAAGTTGTGTGTAGGATAAAATAGGACCTTGCTGACCTAAAACATTGCAAGCTCTAGACTCCCTTGTTCATTTCTCATGGAGGACCTGAACACGAGTCTGGAATGCATCACTTTAGGCTGAAGAAGGAATGGTGTCACATGGCTCCTACAATTCCCTGCCCTGTATACATGAAGGAATGTCTCCACCCCCATTGTCCAGCCCAGAAACTAAGGGTCCAGCTCCGAGGGCCTTGTGGTAATTCCCTCACTGCAAGAAGTGAAGTTAAAGGGAACCAGGCAGAGAGGCTTCTTGGGAGTGGCGTCCTCCCTGTGGAACAGCCTCCCATCAGCTTACAAAAAGATAAACAACTATACAACTTTCCATCTGAAGGCAGCCCTGTATCGGGAAGTTTTTAATGTTTGATTGTTTGATGTGTTTTTATTATACTGGAAGCGAGCCAAAGTGGCTGGGGCAACCCAGTTAGATGGGTGGGGTACAAATAATAAAACTGTTATTATTAAGAAAAGTAGAGTGTCAGGGCACAGGCTAGAAACAGGGCCGTCTTAGGCAGATCGGCCACCGTGGCGCGGCGATCCCTCCGGCGCCCCACCTCTCTGCCTCTGGGGCCACCTCCCTCCCGCGCTGGCCGCCCCTCGGGAGGGGGGGGGTGGGCGAGCGGGGGATGAGGGGCGTGGTGCTGGAGCGGCGCGGGGCTCTGCGCGTCCTTCCAGCGCTCCAGCTGGGAATCCCCGTGTGGGATGGGAGGCAAGGGCGGCCGGCTCGCAGCCCGCCCGGGAGTGGCATGGGCAGCAGCAGCTGTGCTGGTGGCGCACGAACGCCCGTCCGCCCGTGGGGGCGGGGGCAGGTTGGGGAGGGGGTGCAGGGTATGCCGGCGGGCTCGCCCCTGGGGGGGGCGGCGCCCTGGCACGGTGCGCCAGTAGCCCCTATGAATATGACGGGGCTGGCTAGAAACTGCTTGCAGAGGTATTCCTTCTCTAGATGAATGAAGGTGCCTATATGAATCAAGATTCCTTAGTCAGACTATTAGTCTATTCAGCTCACCAGAAATATATCCAGCCCTACACAAAGATGCCAGGGATGGAACCTGGGACCTTCTGCATGCAAAACAGGTGTTCTATCACTGAGCTCTATAGATGAAAGAACAAGAGCCTTTGCCTTGCACGTAGAAGGTCCCAGGTTCCATTTCCATGTGGGGCTGAGAGAGAACCCCTTCCTGAAATCTTAGAAAGCTGCTACCAGTCAGTGTAGACAATACTGAGCTAGATGGACTAATGGTGTGATTCAGGGCAAGGCCGGTTCCTACGGCTTGTACCCAACTAAGTTTTACTTGGGAGTAGAACCACTGAAATGAATGGACCCAAATTAGCCATGACTGGTAATTTCAATGGATCTACTCCGAATGGGGCACACATTGAATACACCCTATGCTCCTGTGTATTTGAGGAGGAGCGTTTAATCACATGAATCCCCACCCACCCACTGACAGTCTTCTTTTGCAATTCATTACTTATTTTAAACATTCCTATCCTACCTTAATAGCTAAACACTTCCTCAGCAAAAGAGATGTACAAAATGTCAGCTAAAGCAAGGGGGTTGTGAGTGAAAAACTAAATGCAACATTTTGAGTCCCATAAAATGCCATTCTATAAAGCAACATTAAAAGAAAAAAGCAGCATCAGATTTACTAATCACTGAATGCTGGTTGCAAGATCAATAATCTATTTTTTAAAGGCCATATCAGCACAATAGACCTGTCCCCTCACATGGCTCCTTTCTCCCCTTCCTACAATAGTCAAGAAGAGTTTTTAAAAGCTGCATGCGTTTAAAAGAAATATTTGCAAGCCGATAACAGGCTCCCCTTTCAGCCCAAGAAACGTGGCACTGATGTGTCATTTGACCCAAAACACAATGTGGAGGAGGAGGAGGAGGAGGAGGAGGAGGAGGAGGTTGTTAAACTATTGCCTTTGTCACAGAACCAGCATGGATGCTAAGAATTGACCCTATTCAAGTTGGCTTATTAAAAAGGGCTTTGTCAAATGGTCTAGTTGATTGATTAGGGTTTCAATCATTCAATCCTATTCAGGTTGGTTCATTGAAAGTGTTTTACCAAACAGTTTCCCATTTCAGATTTTTAGGTTGAAAATGGGGCTTTCAGGGAAATAGAAATGTTCTCTGAATAACTTCCTAGCTAGGAGAATATCCCCATTTATTGTCTACTGCCATTGTTTCCCTTACCTGCTACCATTTGGCAGGATCCCCCCCAACAATCTACTTCTTGCTTTGTGGATTAAGTCCCAGCCAACCATGGATCACACAAGAAACAGGATGGTGCCAATCAGGAATCACCAGGTGAACCAGACAACATCATGCTGCCATGCCGCCAATCCAATTTGGCTATGCGATGATGTCACTGAGGGTGGATTCAGCCAATTGGGAGGGACAGCAAGAGGGCAACATAAAAGGTTAGGCTGGCATTTTTGTGGGCACTGCCAAAAAGGAAGAGGGAGGTGCTTTTCAACACTGGTTTTGACTCTGCCCTACTTATTAGTCATTGAATTTGCCACACTGCACAGACGTGAAAAGGAATATGACCATTTCAGCCTTTAAGACAACAGCAGATCCTGACACACGGCATGGCGTCACACCATGCTTCCCGCTCCCCCTCCCCTCCAGCGACAAAGTGGATCACAATGGCCTCATTCAGCTTAGCAAAAGTTTAAGTTTGTGGAGAAAGACCTACCAACGCTTGCTGTGGGAGTCATGCACAGCACAGACCCTGCGCACCCATGCAATGAAGCGTGGAAAGATGAACAGAAGGGACATTTCATTAGTGAAGCAGTTAACGTGTTAACATACAAAAACTCTTTCTAAAAGAAAAAGGAGATTATCCTCCGTTGCTGCTACTGCGGCATCTACTGCCAACACAAATGCAAAACTAAAGATTCACTGTGACTGAACCAGATCTTATTGTTCAGCCTTTACAAGTTCAAGGGAAGCTGTGCTTGGATGATTTTCAAACTCGCACACCCAGAGCTCCTCTCAAGGCCTTCTTGTTGGTGCTGCCACTGGGACTGCCCAATTGGCAGTTACCCATGACACAGCCTTTTCAGTGGTGGTTTCCTGGTAGTGCGATGTCCTCCCTGGTAAGGTGTGCCTGTCTCTCTCATTAATGACTTCCAGGAGTAATTTGAAAGTGTCCTTCTTAGCCATGCACTTGGTGGCTGAAATATACTGTTCCTGGCAACCCTGAGATCACTGGATGAGATAAGGTTTTTACTTGTAATGGTTTTTAGGATGGTTTTAACTGAAACCGTTTTTAAACTCTAGCTGTTTTTAGAATGTTTTAAAACAGTTAAAAAAGCATCAACCAATGATGATAGCTGATTTGCTACTGTAGGTTCCTTCAGAAAGAAGGGTGGGATAGAAATTCAATAAATAAACCAGTAAGTTCAGGGATCATACTGTAACTGATCAGAACTGTGAAGTTGGTAGGCACCACGAAGAACATCTAGTCCAACCCTCTGCAACGCAGGAATCTTTTGTCCAACATGAGGCTCGAACCCACAACCCTGAGATTAAGAGCCTCATGCTCTACCGACTGAGCTATCTCAATTTGGCCCACTTCCTTTCCAGGGCATGCTTGTGTCTGTGACTCACTGACACAACGACTTTGTGAAGGGCAGTGCTTCCCACAGAAAGCATTGTGTCAGTAGAGGTATTCATTGCCCTGCCCACTTTTGCCTCTGGCCCCGCCCACCATGGGCATGTGCCCTCAGAAGGTTACGCAACCCCCACACAGGCTGAAAAAGGTTCCCCACTCCTGTCCTATGGGAAAATGAGCAGGCAAGCCTAATATTTTTGGGGTCAGAGAACACAGCATAAACTCATAAACTGGGAATGGGAGGCTCATCTGTCCTTGTAGCTTCAGTGGGCAGAGCACCTACTTGGGATGTAGAAGGTCCAAAATTCAATCTCCAGCATCTCTAAGTAGGGCGGAAAGAGAGTCCTTGCTTTGAGTTCTGGGCAGCTGCTGCCAGTCAGTGCAGACAATACTGACCTAGATAGGTCACTGGTCTGGACTCAATAAATGGCAGCTCCCTACATTTGTAATCAAGCAGGACTTGGTTTTCCTCCTGCACTTTTGTGAATGGCTGTTTCTGAACCCAAAGCCAGCAGAACTCCTTTATGCTTTGATTATAGCTGTTAGTCCTTAAAGCTGAAAGAGAGCATCAGGGCTCTTTCAGCAATTGTTTAGAACAACTGTCTTCTATCTTTTTAATTTTTTAAAGTTTTTAATTTTTTAAAATTAAATTTCAAGAAAAATAAATAAATCCATGTACTCTTCAATACATAATTTTGTTTTCTGTTTTTTCTGACTTCTCATCCCATTTTCCATTGTTATCTTATTTTCTACCCTTTTGCTGTATCCTGTCTTCTGTCTCCTATATCACAACAATATTACACTCAGTTCTAATTCTTTCTGTTGCTCATACTTCAAATCCTGTTCAGGAGGTCTTCTATCTTTTTAAATCCAGGTCCAAGACTGAGGTCCTGGACTCCCGGATTGTGGCCAAGATACACTTCTAAGCAGGCACACACTGGTAACTGTCCAAGAATCCAGTTATTGGCTCTTGGTGAATTTTGTGGAAACATGAAGGGAGAAAGAGGAAGGAAGAATAAAAGAAAATATTGGGGCGGGGCAGAATTTTGGCATTTGTTTTTATAGACCCTGAGAAGGAAATAGAAGGTGGTTGCTCTGGCTTTTAAATCAGTGAAGGGACAGAACTGAAAAGAGATAAATATATATTTAAAAAAACAGCATCTACCAGGATTGGAAGACAACACCCCCCCAATAAAAAGGTTAGTAAATATATCTTCTGCCAGACTCTTAGGAACGGGCTTCGTAAAAAGCACAACAACACATCTTAGCATCTTAAGCTTTAGAGAAGGCATCATAGTTATTGTAGTGGCATTTTTAAAAAGCTAGATGTTTCTGAGTGCAACTGCAATTCTTTCCCTTTTTTAAAGTCCAAAGGTTTTGCAAAGAGATAGTTCCAGCACCAATCCTTTCAAAACAAGGCCCACTGCTTGAGCACTGGGAGCCACACCAGATCCTCAGCCTCCAAAGACTCTCTATTGCCTCAGCAAGCTAACAAGAGAGAGATGGAGCCCTAGCTGTTCCATATCCCTTTGCGACAACCCATCATCCTCCTCCTCCTCCTCGTGAACTCAGCATCTGTACTCCCCTGAGGGGAATCTCCTGATTCATGCACCTGTCGCCATGCAACACCTGTGCAGATCAGCAAATTGGAGGCTGTGCTGGTGCAATGGAGAGGCGGGGGCAGGGCGCAGGGAGTTGTGCCAGGACAGCTCATTATGGGCAAAGCAACCTGCTCAGCAAACAGCAAAAGCCACGTTTGCGAAGTCATACAGTTCCATTCACCCTCCAAGAGCAAGGGCAGATCAGGGTGTGGGAATGGCGAGAGAAGGCCTCTAAACAAGTGCCTCTAAACATAGCATTTTCCCTCCCATGGAAGCAAGGGATAGGGTAGTGGGAGGTAAGACGACTTACCTGTAGGGATAAATGTTGGCTGTTGCAATTGCATGTTTGCGAGGGCCTGTTGGTAATGGAAAACACTTGGGTTAAAGACTGTGGTGGCACCATTGTTTTTTTCAAGCGCTGGCCTCTTTGGTAAAGGTTGAAGAGCACCAGGTGGCAACGCCTGCAGAAGGAAATGGAGGGAACCAAATGTGATGGGTCAGAGAAGGGAAATTGGGGGAAGGGGGGAAAAGAGAAGAGAACAAATTTTAGACAAAGCAATGATCAAACAAGACATGCTGTGCACTCTGCAAATCACCTGCAACTGTGTTGGATCAAAAAACCAAGGTGGGGGAATAGGTCAAGCAGACTCCAATGAGATAATCGTCATCTTCTTCATCATCATCATCATCATCATCATCATCACAACTTCACAGGATATGCAGTTAGGGAAAGTGAAATTGTGCCAATGAATTAAAAACAAAACAAAACAGTGGGGCAGTGAGTGCTCTGAAGGGCACATCTACACCTCAAACTCAAAGCAGGTTTCAGAGGAAACGTTGCTGCTGCACAGGGAGCAGGGGTAAATCAGCAATAATTTTATCTTGGTCAGAGGAAGACTCAGAAAGCAGTTGCAGGCAACAAGCATAGAAAAAAAAACCCAAAACAAAATTACCAACTAAGAAAGGAAGAAAGAAAGAAAGGTAGGAAGGCAAAACAGCTATTAAAAAAACAACAACAGAGAAGATTAGCATAAGCATCATGTAAACTGAAATGCTAGCTGTGCTAGGGTTAGCTAAAGTTTACATGTATAAGCATCAGTCCTGTACCCTGTGCCTATTTTGGGTTCCTGACATGATGTGCTAACTGTGTGTGCATTTGGATACACAGATCAAAAAGAATAGGGAAAACTGTGTTTCTGATCCTATCTGGCATGAATATAGGAAAATTATTTCCCACCCCTCAGATGACTTCACATCTGATTTAGCTCTGAAGTGACCCCACAACTATTATTTCTACAACACCATTCATTCAAGGACTCAAATGTCCTCAACATGAGGATAAGAGGATAAAAAGAATTCTGGTTTGGATAAATTTTAGGGAGGAATTTGGGGAGGAGTGCCACCAAGCTGGAGTGTGTAGGGGGTTTAGCTGTTTTCATGATGTTAAACAATAGATTGCTGCCTTTCCTGAGCTCTTGCGAAATGTTAGGCTTGAATTTTCAGTAAGGAAACAAACAATACAGATTAAACTCTTATTTCAGCTGCCCGGGGCTTCTGGCACTGCAGAGAAACTAGGAATTGTTTGCAAGGGCAAAGCAGCAAAGCTGCTAAGAATCGCCTACCACTTTTATTGGGCAGAATGAGGGATAGGCTGTTGGGGTGGGCCAGTTGTTGCACCAATGGGTGTGTACAAAACACCAGGCCTAATCCCACTTAGGCTCCTTGGTTCAATAGGGTTGTGAATTGAGGTTGTCAGACCCTATTGCTAACTGGATCCCTTAGTTTTCGGTTGCTGTCATGTATATGTGTGTTTGTGTGTGATTTCAGTGGACCATGAGATATGTTTAATTTCACCCAAAGACAAATTGTTTTGTCCCCCCCCTCTGTTAACAGGCCACCTCTTTCTTACAAGCAAATCGTCTCTTTTAACCTGCCACATCAAGGTGCTTCCAAGTCAGTCAAACCTGTTTCACCATCAGATTCAAAGGTTGCAGGGCAAAGGGGGGGGGATGCTTTCAAATTGCCGTGTGGTATATTGCCCTGCCTGTTGCTCATCCCCAAAGAACATGTCTCAACAATGGGGAGACATAGGGGAAAGGTTTAAGGAAGTGCCAACTTTTCTTAACCATCAACTACTTTTAAACAGTTAACTCCTTACTCACCCAACCTCACTCAAGATTTCAATTAAATCCCCTTGCAGTCGTCTGGGCTTGTGGGGAAAAATACTGAGCCAAGTTCTTGGGGGTGTGTGCTCTCTTTCTAAGCAGGGTACATGGTTTCCAGAGATGGCATGAGAGTCATCAAGTGGCTTGACCCAGTGCACCTGAGCATCTGCAACCATGTACCCATCACTCTCTGAGTCGCCTGGTGAGGTGGAACTCATGACTCTCCAAATGTTACTTGACACAAGCTCCCATGATGCCTTGACTATTGACTAAGTTGGGTTGGGATTATGGGAGTTGGGGCTCCACTACCATCCAAAGGACCACAGGTCTCACATCACTGCAAAAGAACCACACTGTGCATTCCTGATTTGGAAAGGATAAGCACACAAACACTATGAGAACCTGTAGCATCAGGTACAGGTACCCAGCAGCGTCATGAGGGGGGGCGATGGGGGCGGGCCGCCCCATGTTCCAGGGGGGTGAGACTTGGGCTGGCCCCGCCCCGCTGGCGGGCCCCGAGCATGCCACAGAACGAGGCAGCCTCGCCCGCGGCCTGCTTGCAAACTTGCTCCGCGGCCTGCTTGAGGCTGCTCCGCCCCGGGGCCCGCCCACCGCGCCGCTATGGAGCTGCGGCTCATGGGGCTGCCCTGCCCCTGCTGCTTTTCGCTCTGCGGCTTGCAAGTTCGCCACGAAAGCAGCAGCGCCAACCCAGACGGAGTGCGGCTGCGCAAAATGTCGTGCATGCATACTCCACTGCCGGGCCGCCGCCGCTGCTTCCGCGACGACCTTGCGAGCCGCAGAGCGAAAAGTCGGCTCATGGAGCCGCCGATTGTGTGCGGCAGCCCCACAATACGCCTTTTAGCTCTGCAGCTTAAAAGGTCACCATGGAAGCAGCAGTGGCCCGATGGTGGCGTGTGCACGCACGACATTTCGCTCAGGCGGAGTCTGCCGCCCGCCCGGCCCGCAGGGGGTGCCTTCGTTCGTCGCCCCGGGTAGCGAGGAGGCTCCATCCGTGCCTGTAGATACCTAGAATTTCCTTTCCCTTGTTGGTGTGTCTGTATTTTACAGGCAAGTTATGAATGCCCTTTGAATGAAAAGGGCGGGCAAACACAGACATAAGGGAAGACTATCAGAAAAGCCTGCTGGATGACGACAATGGCCCATCTAGTCCAGCATCCTGTTCTCACACTGGCCAACCAGATGCCTGTGGGAAATTCAGCAGCAGGGTCTGAGCACAAGAGCACTTTGCTCTCCAGTGGTTTCCAGCAACTGGCATTCAGATGCAGTACTGCCTCCGGCTGTGGAGGCAGATCATAGCTATTGTGGCTTGTAGCCATTGATAATTGTATCCTCCTCTGCAAATGTGCCTAATCCTCTTTTAAAGCCATCCAGGCTGGTGGCTATCACTGCCTCCTGTGGGAACGAGCTCCACACTTTAACTATGCTCTGTGCAAAGAATAACTTTATTTTATCTGTCCTGAGTCTTCCATCATTTGGCTTCATTGGACGCCCATCAGTTCCAGTCTTATGTGAAAGAGAGACAAACTTCCTCCTTGCCACACATAATATTAATACCTTCTACCATGCCACCTCTCGCTTACCTTTTTCTCTGAACTAAAAAGTCCTGAACACTGCAAGCTTTCTTCGGTGTGTGTGTGTGTGTGTCACTCTATCCCTTTGGTCATTTTGCATGGCCATTCTCGAACTTTTTTTCTATGCTACAATATCCTTTTCAGAATGAGGCAACTATGCAGAGAATTCCACATGCGGACTCTCCCCCTCCCAGGGCAGCACATCCTGTTTTGGGTCATTCCACCAGTGGTGAAAGTGGTGGGGCAAGTGGGACACCACCTCTTGCACTTCTGCTGCCTGAGGTAAGTGCTTCACCCTGTCTCATTGGTGGGCTGGCTCTGCCCTTACCCCCTCTCCTCCTAACACTGGTACCTTTAAGTCTAGGCACCAAGTGCAAAACAAAAAGGGGAAGAACAGTCTAGAAGATATCATGATGGAAATGCAGAGGAGTGCAAATGGCAAACTTGACAGTTTCAGAAACAGGTTTCACTTCAGTTTTGAAAGACCATGGGAGACTGCACATCAGAGGGACCTTATGCTCTGCCCCACAACTCTCAGTGCAGCACTGGCCCAGTTTGGGTTAGGCAAGCACGGGCTGGTTTATTGGGTTCTTAAATAACCTTCCGATCCTGTGAAAAACCACAGCTTCACAGATTTATTACATTGCAACCTCCACTGTCATAGGTAAGGTGCAGCATGGAGATAAGTGGAGGCCTGGAGAATGAATTTGGCCATGTGACTGGAGCACTTCTACATCAGGTTTTGCAAGGTCTTGTGCATCTGAAAACAGGGCCTTCAGCAGCCAAGCTCCAAGCAGTACTTTAATTCTTGAACCACTAGTGCAAGAATGGCAGGCAGAGCTTTGAGGCTTGAGGGCGTCACCTAGGCTGTGTCACCAGCCCCAGAGCAGTCCATCAGCTGACACAAAAGGATCAATCCCAGCCGCCCTATAAAGGGCAAGCCTCAGAGCTTGCTCTTCAGTCCACACAAATATAAATGCTTGAATAGCTCAGTCGATTAAGAGCACAAGACTCTTAATCTCAGGGTTGTGGGTTTGAGTCCCATGGTGGGCGAAATATTCCTGCACTACAAATATTCCAACTCCACGATTCTTTGAAATATTGTAAGAAACGTAACCTTAAGTTCAGCTTCCCCTCCAATAGTGGGAGAAAATTGGGTGCGGGGGGAAAACATCTACATTTGCCGGGTTTAAGCATATTTATATTAAAGGCAATTTTATCATCCACAAAACCCATGAATCAGGGCTGCCTTTTTAATCCATTAATCCACTTCTAAATACATATATCTAGCAGGTTATCTAGTCAAAGGCAGCAGCACATACTAAAGTCGCTAGCTGCCTTTGTTCTAAAAGAGGTCAGCAGACTTAACCAGGGAGCTGCCAGGCTAGACAAAGAACGAAATGTGCACTTTGACTCTGATTTTGCTCTGAATAGGTTTCCTGCAGAAGACTCTGGCAGCATGAAAAGAATGCAATAGCAGATGGGACCTGCTAGCCTGTTAGAAAGTACAGTCATTTCCCTGGCTGGGTTCTGTGGTTCATAGCTGTGGGAAAAGGGAAAAACCAAAAGCTCAGCAGCAGGATGCACACTCCGTATACAGAAGGTGACCCAGGGGAGGCTGGTATGAGCTTTCGAATGATTAGATGTTCAGCCCAAGTCAGAGTGGAATTTAGGGGAGAAACTGCCTCCCCTGTTTTGCATCTGGGGCATTTTCATTTTCAGAGAGGTAACTTTCCCAAGCTTGTTACTCTGAGTGGCTGGCAGCTGGCCTCTCCCCACCCAAACCAAATGTATCATTCTGGTGGTGGGCACCAGTCAACAGGAGCAAGGGAACTCTGACAAGTCCCCACCCCCCATGGAAGTTGCACCACCAGTTTTGCAACCTGGCAGTGGAACTGTGAAACTGTGGGTGGAAGTGGGGCAGCCCTAGACCCAGGTTCAGTCCTGGGTAAACCTGCCCACCCCCATGAATGGTGTTCGGTACAATCTTGGAAAGGGCTTCTTCTGAAATGCCAAAGCGCCTACTGTAGATCAGAGCTGATAATACAAAACTGATTGGCCTGAATAAGATTCAAAAGCCAGGAACCAGACCCCTCTCTGCTGTCTGAATTGTGTCTTTTGTCAACTGCAAGGCTGTTTGGAGACAAACAATTCCTAATGAAGGTTTGCTGCTCAAAGCCCACCACCAAATCATGCCAAGCAAGCCAGAGCACTCCTAAGCATTCCGAGTTGTGTATGTGCATTGGCATGTGAGCAGCAATTAGGGTGGCAATGTGCCCACTGAAGTGCGGGCCTTAGTTGGGCCCTTGGATCCCTGCCACTGAAACTCCTTGAAGGCTTCCCGAGACATTTCAGACCAAAGGTGTGAAATGGATCCTTCTGTGTTCCATGCTATAAAAATGTGGCAGCTGTCGCTGTTTGAAAACAGACTGATTGAAAAACACTGTGATAATTGCATTGCTCCATAACCACATCTGGACTTTTGGGAGGAGGAGGGTGGTGAAAGGCACCTTCCGTCACCAAAAAATGGTTTTCAATTAAGCCAGAGGTTGCATAGTTTCCTTTGGTGGGACAGTGGAGTGAATGGGACATTATTTCCTGTCTGATGGGCACTCTCCTTAGGTAACACACAATATACAACAGATATGAGAAAGACAGAGACAGACGGAGAGAGAAAAAAAGAGAGATGTATTCCATGCAGTCTAAAGATGGTGACATGCAAAGCGAGAAGGTGAGAGGTCCAAGTACCGGGTCAAAGGTTGCCTCGAGGGGTCGCTTCAGTGATCGGACAGCTGGCTGAGTCTTAATTAGCAGGCAGCGAGCACATGATGGTAATGAGCCAAGGAAGGGGATGGGGGTTCAAGCACAACAACAGAAAAAACAGCAAGCAGAAATGCATCAAAAAAGAGAGCGGACATTGTGGAGCAGGTGAAGAGAACAAAACAAAACAAAATAAAATGAGTGCATTATACAATATTTTAAAAAAACAGATGACACATGCATAGTGGAGGGCCCTGTGACAACTGAAGTAACACAGCAAGGTTTGCTTTGCCTATCCTGCAGGGTAGATGCAGAAACACCTGGAACCTGAGATAACTTTATGGGGGTCCCATTTTCCAACAAGAATTGAGAATTAGTTACAAATTCCCAAATAATTCAGATAATTATTATATAATTCAGATAATTATTATTATAATACATTGTTAAATTGTTTGCATTTTGGGTGCTCAAAAGCTTGCTGCAAAAGTTGTGGGTTTTTTTGTTAAAAAAAAAACCAAAACCCTAGTGGAAAAAGTTGCATTTTTTCATGCTTTCCTCATGCTCTCCCCTTTTTCCATTTTGCCTGTCAATGTACCACAAACAGCTAAGCACAGGCATGTGTGGGCAGATGGCAGCTTCTTGGGGTTTGTTTTGGGGTATTTTTTTTTGGTAGCCTAGCAACTTCTGTTCTCTGACTGGCAAGGCTGCCCCCAAACTCAAGAGGTGCAAAGTAAACAGGGAGCCTTGAAAGGAATGCAATGAATAATGCAAAGCTATTTGGGTGGCAAGACCCTGGTGACTTAAGAGATCAATAAATAGTTGAAACAGGCTCATTAAGGGCACACCGGAAAGGCAAGTTGGATGTTTGCACCAGGAAGGGACGTCATGAATTAAAGATGCAGCTGGGACCACCAAGGTCACAGTTAAGAAGTCAGGAATTAGGTCTCAACAACAAAGAGTGCCGTGAGCTGATCATTCCAAAGACTCATTCTGAGTAAGAGTGCTTGGACTCAAGTGCCGGTCTTCAAGGAGCAATCTTTCTCAAGACAAGAAGAGCCACAGTGACATGCTCCTTCTCCCACAACTTAATGATAAACAGGGCAGTGCAGAAACGAGCATTACAGCAGGCATTGACACACAGGAACATACAAAGGGTCCTCTTGAGTCATCAAGTCAAGCCTACCCCAGCCTGTTCCCTCCAACTGTTTCAGACTCCAACTCCCATCAGTCCCAGCTAGCGCAGCTGTGTTTCCATCACCCATCAGGATTGTAGGGCTGTGCAGGGTGGCGCTGATGGGAACTGCAGCACCAAGTTGGGGAATGCTGCTCTAGGCTGACATTGGGTCGTATCCAACTGAATTATGCTCGGAATGGACTCATTACAACCAATGGACCCAAGTTAGCCATGTCCATTAATTCCAGTAGGTCTACTTGGAGCACGACTAGCATTGCACAGAACCCACTGTGTTTCCAGCATTGGCCCATCAGCTCCCTCTGGTAAGCTCACGGGCAGGGCATGGTGGCAACAAGCATTTGCCATGGCTTGTCCAAAGCAACTGGTTGTTTGGATGTGGCAGATCCATGCAATCCTCATGAGTAACAACCACCAGGTGAACTCTCCTGATTGTCATGGATTTGTCAAATCATCTTTCAAAGCTACAGAAACCAGTGGTTGCCACCACACTCCATGGCAGTAAATGCCATGGCTTAACAACATGCTGAGTGTGAAGAAGCTCTTCCTTTCATCTGCTCTAGTTCTTCTGCTAGTCTGTTTCACAGGGAGACCCCAAATTGTAGCACAGCTATTTCCCATGCCCCCTGCCCCTTCTAAGCTGTGGATGCCCTTCCCACAGAGGTGCATCTGGCAACATCACTGCAGATTTCGCTGGGTGCTAAAGACACACCTCTTTAACCCCTGACTCTTTGACTCTTGAGGTGCATATTTTTAGGATCCAGCTTATTCATGTGATTTTAATGTGTGTTAAACTGTTTTTAATGGGCATAGATAAATAACAACAATAAATTATTCAGCCTTCCCCTACCTTCCCCTGAACTCAAACACTTGCACACCATTGTTTAAAGCCTTTTTTGGATCCTGTGTTGGATTCCAGCTCCCACCAGCCCCAACAAGCACAGCCAATAGGGATGGGTGATGGGAACTGCAATCCAACAACCGACTGGCAAGATGGCTCATGATGGATAGCTCAGTCAGTAGAGCATGAGATTCTTAATCTTGGGGTTGTGGGTTCAAGCCCGACATTGGGCAAAAGATTCCTGCATTGCAGGGGTTGGACTAGAAGACCCTTGTGATCCCTTCAACTCTACAATTCTATTAACATGTCAAGGGTGACAGGTTTTCTTGGTACAGGTAGGTAGCCATGTTGGTCTGCCATAGTCAAAACAAAATAAAAAATAAAAAAATCCTTCCAGTAGCACCTTAGAGACCAACTAAGTTTGTTCTTGGTATGAGCTTTCGTGTGCATGCACACTTCTTCAGATAAACTGAAATAGAAGTCACCAGACCTCTTGGATCTTTCCAGGCAAACTGGATTCTGTTCAGGGGTATGCCTACTTTATTTACTTTCCAGCTACAACATCTAATGAGCACTGTGTTTTGCATGCAAAATACAGAGTGGTACCTCGGGTTAAGAACTTAATTCGTTCTGGAGTCCGTTCTTAACCTGAAACTGTTCTTAACCTGAAGCGCCACTTTAGTTAATGGGGCCTTCCGCTGCTGCCAGAACACGATTTCTGTTCTTATCCTGAAGCAAAGTTCTTATCCTGAAGCGTTATTTCTGGGTTAGCAGAGTCTGTAACCTGAAGTGTCTATAACCTGAGGTACCACTGTATAGCTATTTAGGGTTTACTGTAAGGTTTCCTTGCTGGGCACATAAGCATGCTTGCCCACCCCACGTGCCTTTGGAAGCACAACCTTATGCAGGGAATTCCATAGGTTTGGGCCCACCACCATGAGTGTGATGCTGCTAGCAGTTATGAGCTGTGCAGCTGAGCCACAGCCGGGGGGCGGGCGGGCAGGGAGACAGGATAATGCCATGTGCAATGCTCTTGGGTTCTTCACAACTCTTTTTCTTTTGCTGAATGTGAAGCAAAGAAATAAAATGGGAACATTTTCTACATTGGCAGGGATTTTGGTGGATTTTGTGACATTTGAAGCTGTTTCCAACTCTGTGATTCTAGGGGAGAAAAGGGCTGGTGCATCATTTAAAAAGCCCTAGGATATATGGGACCCCCATGCATAGGGAATGTGCAGGGTGGGGTTGACACAAACAGGACTGGACTGTGTATGCTGAGATGTGATGGGACACTCTGATGCTATTACAAAAGGTGGGGGAGGCTCCCCTTGCCCCCCCTTCTCTCCTTGTGGGCCAAACACACCACATTTTGCAAAGGCCTTGTTGGGCGACGGCCCCCTTACCATTCCGGCTGCAGCAGTTTGATTCACCTGGTGTTGAGCTGCCTTGATTTTGGCTTGCAGGTGTGCAGGGGGATGAAAGTACTTGCATTTCTCCCGGGAGCACCGCCCTTTGATGTAATCCATGCACACCGTCACGGTGTTCTCGTTTGTGTCTATCATGGCAAAATCTATCGGGTGAGCATAACGGCAGTCGTTCTCGCCGCGTGTGCAGTTGCCACGCTGAAACTCCCGGCAAACCTTAAAAGAAAACCACATTATTTGAACCAGGAACAACGCATGAAAACAACCAAGAAAAACCACATTTCCATTTCCCTCCTAATGTGAACACCAAGGGCTAAGAAATGCGCGCGGGGGGGGGGGGGGGAGACGACGACACAAATCTCAGCTGCCCCTCAACTAAGTGTCATGTTTCGTCTCATTGCACCTCCATCCCATTTATTTAAAGCAGGGTTGTGGAAACGTTTTGGCTCTACTGGGCAGATCCTTATCAGGATTGGTCTCACAGGCCAAATCTGACAGGTGGCCAGTGGCACCCACCTGGCAATCAGTGTGATGTCAAGCACAAGGTGCTTTGAAGTTCTGAAGCTGGGACATCAAAGCACCTTGCAAGGCACTGCAAAAAGCAATGCACTGAGGAAGAGGATTGCGGCACAACCCCCAGCTGATGAGCAGGGGTTAAGTCCTGCTCTGCTTTGCTGTGAGACCGTTCTCTGCTGGGACCTTCTGCATGCTTTACAGATTCTCTGCCACTGAGTGACAGCTCTTCCCAGCCAACAGAAGCAAGATCACTCCTATACTGTATTACTGAAGAAGTGCAGCTGCTATGTTAGTAGGGGCTCCTGGTTCACCTCCATTTCCTAATGGACTGTTAGCTACTGAAACGGTAGGGCAGTCATTTTCTAGGGGATAGAAGGTTGCATCGATTTCAGTATTCTGTGCCAGCCTGTAGAGACCTGAGATGGTGAGCAAGGAGGGCTGGAAGAAATAAAACCAGCTGGAATCTCCCACCCATGTAAACAAGGTTTGCTGATCCAAGATGACAGCACTGAATAAGCAACCTCTTACTCCAGGATTTCCTTGGTTTTGCAAACAAGTCCTGTGGATTTGGGTCAGGTAGAGGCAGTTCCACTTTATTAGCAACACTCCTGAAGGCTCTTCCGACTGAGCCCCAGTGACCCTTGACTCCATTCTTCACAATAAAACTCTCAAACCCAGACTAGATGACAGAAGCTGAGAAGCAATTTTAAGCAAACAGTGATCTTCAACTTATGAAAAAGGGATAATGCGTACTCCAGTGGCAATTAAGAAAAAGACTTTAAGAGCTTCCTTGTCTTTGGATTAAGAGGTCAAACAAGATACATGTTACGCTGTTCTCAAGGAACTGGTATAGCTGAGATTTCAAAAAATTGGGAATTAGTTCCGAGTCATAACGACGAAAGGGTTTCAGAATCAGGACCCCTCTCCTCTCTCAAGCAGAACTTCCCTGGTGCAAGCACATTTGGACAAAAGGTGCCCAATTAAATTTTGTTAAGAACTGCCCTCCTCATCTAAGCAAAGCAACCATCGCCATTTGGTACAGGGTGCAAGATACCTCCAGTTTGTCTGTCCTCATCATTTTCTGCCCAGTGGAGCTCCCTGCCACAGAAACAGCTGGGTTCCCAGACACCAGGACAGGCGTATTTGGTAACAGCTCTGCAGGAACCAAGCCCATTCCAGGAGAGACGTGACTTAGGTAGGGGCTGAATGCCATGGTGGGGCTAGTTGCAAGCGAAGGAGTCACAGGAAAAGTTGTCTGTCGGGAAAGAGGAATGGTCATGGAGTTAGCAGGGCCTTAGAATGCATTGGTCCTGTGTCCAACCCCCTGTATCACCTGCTCTGGAAATGTTTGATTCAGTTGCACTGGCTAAGAGGAAGACTCTTGCTCTCAGTCTCATAATCCTCTCTGTTTGCTTCTGATCTTCTCCTCCCACTTTCATTGATTCGGACGTGCATGGAACATTTCAAGCATAAGAAGCATCTTCATCGGTATGGACAAGGAACAGCCACAAAGAGCTTAATGGCACAATTAAGGAGGCAGCTTGGGCAATTAACACAGCCCTCCTATCCTGCACCTCCCAATTAAGCATTCACCGTTGGGAGTTAAGCAATTAAGCATTCACCGTTGGGATCAAGCCAATTCTGGACATGAGACGCATGGCAGATAAGCTGGCAAGGAGCTCCCCTGGCATAGACAAAAGGGCTGGTACCTTTTGGGTTTCTTAAAGCAACACATGTCAAGAATCAATCCGTAACTTCAGTTTTACATTACACTTTTGGCTGCCCACTATTAGCCTTGCTTCCAGCCAGCCTAAGAAAAGCAGAACCTGAGCACAAGAGCACTATTGCCTCCTGCAATTTCTAGCAACTAGGATTCAGAAATGTACTGCCTTTGAGGCAGAGCATAGCCATCCTGGCTATTAGCCACTGATATCCTCCTCCTCCTCCTCCATGAATTTGTCTAATCCTCTTTTAAAACCATCCCAGTTGGAGGCCATCACTGTCTCCTGTGGGAGAGAGTTCCATAGTTTAACTATGCAGTGTAAGAAGAGGCACTTTCTTTTTTCTGTCCTGAATCTTCCAACATTCACCTTTCATTGGATGGATATGTATTCTAGTGTTACAAGAAAAATAATTCTTTCTCTATCCACTTTCTCAATGCCATGCTACAGGTGGGTAGCCGTGTTGGTCTGTCATAGTCAAAACAAAATCGAAAATTCTTTCTAGTAGCACCTTAGAGACCAACTGAGTTTGTTCCTGGTATGAGCTTTCGTGTGCATGCACACGAAAGCTCATACCAGGAACAAACTCAGTTGGTCTCTAAGGTGCTACTAGAAAGAATTTTCGATTTTGTTTTGTCAATGCCATGCATAATTTTATACACTTCCTTCATGTTACCTCTTATTCACAATTCATCTAAACCAGAGGTTTTCAACCTTTTTCAGTCCATGGCTCCTTGACCGACTACCTTCTTTCTGCAGCACCCCTGTGGGGCTCAGGAGTCCAGTTATGTCCCCCCTTGCCTGCAGAGCTGGCAGTCCCTCACCCCCCCTTTTTTTAAACACCCTCCCTGGTGGAGTGTTCCCTCAGCCTCCTCTCCCCTCCCCTTGGGAGTCCTCTGGGCAGCAGCCCCTGGTCTCTGAGCTGCACCTCCCAGAGGCGCCATTCACCTAGCGGAGCTTATAGCCAGGGCTGCTGCAACAAACAGCTGTGCAAGCCCTTGGGAGGCAGAGATGCGAGAGGGCATCAGAGGAGGGAGGGAAGGAAAGAGGGACAGAGGCCAGGGTTGTCCTGACTCCTGACCATCATCCAAGGCACCCCAGGGTGCCACACCACACTGCTTGAAAACCACTGCTCTAAACTAATGTCCTCCCCCATGCTGTAAACTTTTCTGATAGGGAAGTTGCCTCATCCCTTTTCCTCTCTACAGTATCAGCTTACACCCCTCAGGCAGATTGTCCCTGATGGGATGCAGCCCCTGCCTCCCAGAGAGATAAGGTTCTTCACCCCGGTTTTAGATGTGTTTTTGTTTCCATTATTATTATTATTATTATTATTATTATTATTATTATTATTACTACGCCCTTCATCCATAGATCTTAGGGTGGTTCACAATATAAAAATACAATATAAAAAATAAACCATAAAATAAGAACAAAAACAAACCAATAATTCCTTGTAGCGAATCCCACCGCTAGCCACCAATAAAGTAGTGGATCAGCCCACTAACTGCCCCCACCTCATGGTACGCCAATTAAATGAATGTCTACAATTTACCACAGGCTATCTTGTGGGGCTCTTGTGTGAGGGAAAACTTAGTGATTTAGAGCCTTAGGCTGGAGCTGAACAAACAATAAAAGTTTTATTCACAGAAATAAGAAGTTTGTGAAACAAAGTTGGGTCAGGAGATGCATTCTTTCAGGTAGAAGTTAACTTATCACTTAAACTAAATACAAGGGTGTCACAGGCTTAAACACAGCAGTATAGGCACAGCCTTTCTTAAACTTCTTACTCAGAAATCAGTTGTTACACTTCAGTTTCTGTTAGGCCTACTTCTCTCTGGGTCCTTTTGCTTAGTCATGGCAGATTAATACTTTTAATACAGCAGAAGAAGAAGAGTTTGGATTTGATATCCCGCTTTATCACTACCCGAAGGAGTCTCAAAGCGGCTCACGTTCTCCTTTCCCTTCCTCCCCCACAACAAACCCTCTGTGAGGTGAGTGGGGCTGAGAGACTTCAGAGAAGTGTGACTAGCCCAAGGTCACCCAGCAGCTGCATGTGGAGGAGCAGAGACGCGAACCCGGTTCCCCAGATAATGAGTTACCGCTCTTAACCACTACACCACACTGGCTCTCTACCCAGTTAGTGTAACAGACCTGGGGGGATCTCCTCACCCCTTGTTTCTGGTTTGGGGGCCTTCTTTACCTAGAAGAAGCCTCCGTTCCTGACAGGAATGAGCCCCAGGGAGTCCCTGCTCCCACAGCTCCAGCCTCCCCTGGCTCAGACTCAGCCCTCCAGGTTAACTCCTGTCTGAATCCTCTCCCAAGATGCTCCACACGGCCCCCCTCTCTAAGCTAAGAGGATCTTCCCTCTAGCTACAGATCTTCTCCAACCAGAGCCAGTTCTCCCTCAGACAAACCCTCTCCTCCTGCTCCCTCTCTCCCATCCCAAATCCAGCTCTAACTGATGCTCCCTCAGAAATGGCACCTTTTGTTCTCCCGCCCAAAGTGCTGGCTCCGCCCACCTCTGTCTGTCTTGACAGCCAATCAGAGGGAAGCTCCAGCCCTCTGGTGGAATTTTAGGGGGACTGCAGCACCAGACGCTGGTCTAGTTCAGCTGTCCGTCACAACCCTCCTCCCCATTACTCAGACCAGGGAAACCCAATCGGACACCCTCCAGATGTGGCTAGACTACAAACTAAAATCATTCCTGACCATTGGCATGGCCAAGCTGGTCGGGGCTGATGAGAGTTATGGTCCTACATCTACAGCACACCATACTGGCTACCTCTGAATGAGATGCTGCAGTCCTAATTTAAGATTTACATTCTGGTCTGTGAGCTGTGTCAGTATCCCACGCCTCCCAGTCTCAAAGTGAGAGTGAAAACAGGGCTTTGTAAAATGACTTTGTTCCCCACCCTACACAATGTGACCACAGCTGACTCAAATCAGAGCATTGCAAATCAGTTGCCTTTATACAACTGTTGTAGAACCTGTCCTAGTTCCACCAGTATTTCAACGGTTTGGTCTATTTTAAGGCCTTTGTAACCTGGTCACAGGTAATTGCATTAGGCCAAATCCTGACACAAGTTGTCAGCGAGCTGAACTGTCCTGATGAAGGTGCCTCAAATTTTTCAACAGGCGTCTGAGCTCAGTGAGGTTTGTTGTGTTATGTTACTGTATCTCACTAACATAAATTGGATTTTATGAGTTGGGGTTGAGTGGGTGGGTTGTGTCATCCCAGAAGTTTAGACCAATCTTCCTCCAGACAAGTTTTGTCACAGAGCAAGTTACTGTCTTGTTCATCTCTGCCTGGATGGTATCTGGATTATTGGATGAGGTTCCTTGCTCTGATTGCTGAAAAGCACCACCAAGGAGCGGGTTGGGAAATATGTCTGATAAGAATGATTTATTTAGGAAAGCAAAACTTGCGGTTTAAACGTTCTTTGTTTGCCCCCTGGGTTCTGAGGGTTCCTGAACACCTACACATGCCTTATAGACTGAGAACCTTGCAAAAATAAACAAATACACACACACACTTGCAAAATAATTGAAGTTGAACTCCATAACTCATGTTTTCTTAGCTGAGAATTTAAGTTGCTTTGGCATATAAATTTACTTTTTCTATTAAAAAATGCAGAATATCATAAACAGGAGTCTCAGTTCAGCTTAGAACAGGGGCCAGCTCAACTTGGGAAATACAAAGACAATTTAAAAATGTTTCAGACATCCATAGTGCAGAATACTCTTTAAAAAGCCAGCACATCACTTGAAAATGACTATGAATTGGATGTGGAGACAATATATGCACCTTTCCCTGCTTATCTGTTTGCTTTGTAAGATGAAAAACCTTAATAAAAACTATTTTTTAAAAAGCCAGCACATACACAAAGTTGAATGCACTGAAAACAAATCAAAACACCATTTATGCAGTCCAATTTACAATAAAGGGTGTAGTAAAAGAGGTATTTTACCAAGACCTGTCTGAAAATATTGAGGGATGGCTGGGGCAGCTAAGGAGGTTTATGAAGCCATAAGGGACATGCTAGATGGAAGGAGTGAAGGAAGTTTTTCAAGTTACCTGGTTCTAAACCATTAAGGGCTTTAAAAGGTCAAAGTTAAACCATCGACCCAATATTTTACAATTCATGACGAACAGGAGTCATCCCAGGACTAAATGGTACTTCTTACAAGAGTTAACTTGAGTTTTATGCATTTGTGGACTATAGGTATCCTGTACAGATTGTAGCACCAAGGATCGTCTTCCTTAACCATGGTTATGTGTTACATCAGTTAAGTGTAACATCAGAATGCTTAAATCATGGTCAAGGATTGGCTGCAGACTAGGATGTGAAATCACTGTTGCAAAAATGGGTTTGCAAGGCAACTTACAATTGGCTGCAATTGTGCTCCTGGTAGCATGAACTGCATTTGCTGTGCAAACATGGCTGCGGCTGTCTTTTGCTGGATCAGGTTGTTGCGTCCGTTGATTTCGAGTTGTGTTTTTAAGTGCGGCGGAGGATGAAGGTATTTGCAGTTTTCTCGAGTGCAGCGACCCTGGGGGGGGGGGAAATGTGAAACGTTTTGCTGAGCAGTGCATGTGCCATTGAGCTAGGCCAGTGCTTCCTTTAGCGCCCACAAAAGATCTCAGTAACAACTCTCCCAAAATCCACAACATATTCAAGATTCTTCCTGCTCAGTTCCTGTTTGCACTGACTCAATCCACACCATACATTTAAAGCATATTTATAGTACTTTAACAGTCTTGGCTTCCTGCCCCAAAGAATCTCAGGAACCGTAGTTGGCCCTTCATAGAACTGCAATTCCCAGTACCCTTAACCAACTGTAGCTCCCATGATTCCTGGGGAGGGGGGAAGTCATACGCTTTAAAATTATGTTTGTATAATGTGGATGTGACCCAAGTCTTGTGCACTGGACATACATCCCTTTTAACTTGCCCACATTTCACTGGATGCCAGGAAACAGAGGAAAGATGCAAAGAGTTTGTTTCTTGAGGGAGTCTGGTGGTGGCTGATGTAGATGCCTTCCCCCCCCACCCCCGTGGTTGAGGTACTTTATGGGGGGGGCAAACCCACTCTTTCTCTCATTAGATGTGACTGCCATTGTCTGCTATGCCACAACGAACCAGCAGCCATATTGTGCCTGGTGCCCACGAGCACATTCTCAAAATTCAAAATGTGCCCACTGGCCCAAACAGGTTGGCCACCCCTAGGTTACAGTGCCAGCAATTCCTTGCTGAGCTATTTTTCTCTTCACGGGAAGTTTTTACAAAAGGAAGTTTTGAAATATGTGGTCTAACCTGCAGTTGGTGGACCATGTTTTCCATTCCACTCCCAGAACTGTATCACCTTATACCCAAGCACCTTTTCCACTGCATGTGGAGGCCATGGTCCTGCTGTAGATTTTCTTTTCTTTTCTTATTCTGGATCTCACAAAGGATCCACTTTTGTCCCACCCCATCAATCCCGCACCACATCAATGACACTAGGTCTGCCTTTCCAAAAGCTACACCTCCGCTGAAGGTCTTTTGATAGAACAGAATGTTTATGAGGCTTTAGAGCAAGGTATACAAAGTCCTTCTAGCAGAAGCACAGACTGGACATGGAAGGCTCAGGTCAGCATTCCTTTTGACCAAATTTAGGATAAATCTGCTTAGATGTTTTTGCATTTATAGGAATCTGGGAACAATGTGTTAAGAAGTATGCTTCTGGCTTCCCCAGAAGCAGTGGCAGAGCTTCATGCTCCGGCACTGGGGGGTGGGAAACAGGTGGGGGCGGGGCTGGTGCACGTTCTGGGGGCGGGGCACGCCGCACGGGGGAGGGCAGCTGAGATGGAACCCTACTGGGATTGCGCTGCCCGGGGCGCCCTGCCCTTCCTACGCCAGTGCCCAGAAGTTTGATACCTTTGAGTCAATATTTAACTGAAATAGTCATCATTTTGATCAGCAACTCTACAGTGTCAGATCAGTTGGGGTGGGGGGGGGAGTGTCTCTCTGAAAGCAGCCTTGAAGGTTACTATATCACCTGTTACTGCTGTTGCAAACGAACACAGTGCTTACTCTGCATGCATTTAAGCTCAGAATGAATTGTCACAAACTGTATCTTTCTTCTTTTTCTGCATTTTATTGCCACTAAACTTGCAGTTTCCCATTTCTCTTCCCTTTGCAATCATGCATATAAAATCATGCCTGCCAACTGAGGGTAGCACTACAAGCATTTGATGAAGCGAACAGAGGAACATTAAGAAGAGCCTGCTGGATCAGGCCAATGGCCCATCTTGTTCAGCATCCTTTTCTCACAGCAGCCAGCTAGATGCCCCAAGCAGGACCTGAGCACAAGAGCACCTCTCCTCTCCCGCAGTTTCCAGCAACTGTTTTCAGAAGCCTCTGGTCATGAAGGAAGAGCACAGACATCATGTTTCATTGCCACTGATTGCATTCTCCTCCATGAATGCTCTTAAAGCAACCCAAATGGACAACACCTGCACATTTGTTTTAATGCAAAAATCTAAGGGTGCGGTGGGCTCTGGCGCTAACATTTGCTTGAAGTTCCTAATAAATTCAGAGCAGATACTGCGAGAAAAGCTCCAGCTTCTCCTGGCATTACTGTGCAACCCAAAGTTCGTCTCTTGACATTCTCTCCCGCTTTACCGCCAATGGTAAATAATAATATTCTACATCTTTGGAGAATTCAGTGGTGGAATACCTATTTTGCATGCAGGGAGGGGGGGACCCAGGTTCAATCCTCAGCAACCCATTAAAAATAAAACAAGAATCCTGGGTCAGCAAAAAAGCCAAAGGCCACCGTCTCCCTGTTGCTCTGACCATGGAGAGCTGCCACCACTTGCAGCAGACCCAGCACTAGGCCGGATGGACCTGCTCCTCCAAAGGCTGCATCAGCTTAATGTTTGGCATGCACAACGCGTACAATTCTAAGGAAATGAGCTGAGCTGCCCAGTGTGTGTTTCTGAAAGGACTCTTGTTACATTCTGATCATATTTGTGGCACACGTCAATTTTAAACTCAACAGTTTGGAGGAACATTGCATTCCTAGGAACTAATGTGAACAAATTACCCCACAAGCTCTTCTCCTCTGATCAGTTTTCCTTTCTCATAAATATCACCGTTGGCATAAATAAGTCGCTGAAAAGAGAGCTGCATTCTATGTAGGCTCAGAAGTGCTCTTGTTTTCATCACTGCTTTGTACGCTGCTGGGTAGTGACAGTGGGAGCTGAGCCCTAGCTCCCAATAAATCCTGGCTATGTACGACAGAACATATATACTTTGCAGATCCAATATAGATACCAGCTGGTATAAAAAACTCCACTTAGAAGGCTGTGAACCTACAAAAACTTGGGGAGCTTGCTTTCTGCCGAGTCAGGCAATAGGCCCATCTTGCTCTACACTGACTGGTAGGGTTTCATGCCAGGGGACACTCCCAGCCCTGCCTGGAGGTGCCAGGGATTGAATGTTAGATTTTCTGCATGCAAAACAGGTACGTTGTAGCCCTTCATAATTCCCACATCACAGGATATTCATTTTAAAGGAACGTGGGAAGCTGGTCCACTCGGCTTAGTATTGTTTGCACTGGGGTGGGGAACAGATATTGCAGTTCCCATCAACCCCAGCCAATTATCAAGGAAAAGGGGAACTGTAGTTTAGTTAAACCTGGAGACCACAGGGACTCCATCCCTGGTACACGGACTGGCAGTGACTCTCTCAGATTTTCAGCCAGTTGCATCTTCTCCCAGGCTCCCTGGAGATGCTGGTGGTGGAACCTGGGGTCACCTGCTCTACCACTGAGCTCCACCCCTCCCTTTACAAATTTCATGGTGTTCAGGGATGATGGCATAAGCAACACATTTTGCAACCTGTGTATGTTGTGAGTCATCAGAATCAGTATTGTGTAGATCAGGGGAACCTGCAGCCTGCCCAGTGTTTTGGGATTCCGTCTTTCATAGTCCTAGCATAAATGCCAATGGTCTGGGAATTTGGGGTAGAAACATTGGGAAAGCAGAAGATTCCATGCATATGAGGGCTCTGGGGAAAGGGATGGCTGGAGAAAGGCATAAAAACCCCAACCTAGTATGGGGGGGGGGAGGTTGTGTTCTCTGGGAAATTGTTGCTGTTGTTGTTATTTATTTATTGCATCTGTATACTGCCCTGCATCTGAATATCTCAGGGTGGTTCACATCCTAAACATGTGCAGCATGCTTCACTGGCATGTTTCATCTGCAAAATGCTGTGATTCAGCCTGCGCTTCTTCTAGACACCCAACAATTATCAAGAATAACAGAGAAGAGGAAAGTGCAGTTATCCCTACTCAATCCACTCCCCACCCACGTGCCAGCCACACTTTCATTGCAAATCTCGTAATCCAATTCCACAACTTTCCCTGCCTGATTGAATCTCCCCCTCAAGGACATCTGAGGATGCAAAGTGCCTCTGACCTTCCTCTGCCTACATCTGCCAGGTGTGAAATGGAGGAGCCAGGCTGCCTGCTTGTGCAGATGGGGAAGCACAGAACATTCAGGCCCCAGAGGATAAATGCTGAGGTGCCACATTCATGAATACAAAGAATCCCCAAAGATTCCAGCCATGCTCTAAACCTAGGAATTTGAGAAGGCTCAGCTCTCAATATGCCTTCTGGGATAGAAGCAGCCCAGGGATAATTACACGGGGGGGGGGGTGTCCTGGGCTCTGCAGCACAACCAAGTACCACCATCACTTTTGTTTCTTCTGTTATACCACTATCAATGTGCTTTATCAGAAGACCGGTTTCTGCCCAAAGGTGCTTACAATCTAAAAATGAAAACAGGGAGGCCCAAGGAAACAGGAGAACAGTATGTGGTTACACCAGTTATGCTGAAGAATCTGAAGAAGTGTGCATGCACACAAAAGCTCATACCAAGAACAAACTTAGTTGGTCTCTAAGGTGCTACTGGAAAGAATTTTTTATTTTGTTTTTTCTCAAAATTTAGTGATGCAGTTCATCCAACCAAACAATGAAGGCAAAACTGAAGATATAAGGGTAAACTGCTCATAAACACACACATGCATACACATAAAATATCATATAAACTGCATCTGAGAAACTGTTTAAAAGTACTTTTAGATGGTTTTAATTGTTTTGAATATTTTAAGTACAGTATGCCCATTTCCCACTTTAATTTACTAACTTACTAAGTTTGTCCCCTTTGGGAGGAAGAGGGATAGAAATCAAATACATAATATAAGGGGGAAACTGCTTGTGAAAATGTGCACACCAGGCAAAACTATACACAAAAATATGAGAAATCTGAGCAGAGATGTGGTGAATTTTCACGAGGACTTTAAAAACAAATGAACATGGAAGCAATGCAAAGATTAGGAGAACCCAACTGAAGACTAGAAAAATGGGAAACTGAAATTGACAGAACCTCACAGAACTAGATGGTAGGCACAGCCCCAGGCCTGGCGGCTGTGTATGGGAGGGGATAGTCAGTGAAAGCAATGGCTTAACCATCAATCCCTTTGCCCAGGGAATTCTGGGAACTGAAATTCTGTGAGGGAGAGAGGGGCCTCCTAACAACTCTCAGGGGCCCTTAACAAACCACAGTTCCCAGGATTCTTTGGGGGAAGCCACGGCTGCTTAAAGTGGGATGAGAATGCTTTACATGTGCAGTGCAGATGGGACCTCATAGTGATTGGAGCACTTGAGGAAAGCATTATATACATTCTGATTATTATGAATTATCTGTATGGGATGCCAGCACAGAAATGTATAAAACATACAGCATAATTCCCCCCCCCCCCGAAATATTGCACTAAGTTCTCAGTCATTTTAGGTCTGTACCCATTATCTACATTGTACCGGTATTTGGAAAGGAAACTTAAAAAAAGGAAGAAGTCTGCATCAAAGTAATATTACCAGTGGCAAGAAATGAGGTTCAGTTTACTTGGAAGGAGGAGGCAGTGTGTGTGCGTGGAAATTAAAATCAAGTGCAGCAAAGACACAGGCCAGTTTGTGTTTGTGTTGCTGCATAGTTTAGAAAATCAACAGCCTAATGAACATAAACAGTTCCTGGATTTAAAAATAACAGCCCATATGAGCTGACAATTTGGTTTCAATCTGGATAAGCAGCCCATGCCAGGAAATGTGGGACACATTTTCCAGCGCTTTCCTGAGATCACAAAAGTCAGGTACAGGAAGGTGACTTGCTCCAGAGATTTTCTTCTCCATATATAATGCTGGCTTATAAACAGTTACTCACCTGGTGTGAGTTAAAAATCACTTCCAGATGAGCTGGCAGAGATTGTTTATAGAAGCTTTTTTTAAAAAAACAAAATAAAATAAACAGGCCACAAATGACTAGCAAAGGTTTTGCAGGCTTGAAACATTCTGGAAGATTTGCAAGGCAGATAGAGCGCCATCAACATGCGCCCAAACAACAGGAATCTGCCACAAGGAACCAACAAATTCTAGATTGTGCAAGAGATGACAAAGGGAGGGGGTACCGACTGCCCTGTGCACATCTTTTAGAGACATCTGCTGAGCAAGTGAAGCTTTTCTTGGAGAGAAGCAAAAGACAATCTCTTGCTGGTTATACACATCAAACTGCTGTCATTGCACAAGTGAGAATGTAGGGAGCTGTCTTTTCAGATGGCAATCTAGCTCAGTGTAGTCTATACTGACTGGCAGCAGCTGCCCAGGGTTTCAGAAAGTGGGTCTTTCCCAGCCCTGCTTGGAGATGCCAGGGGTTGAACTTGGGACCTTCTGCATGCAAGGGGTTTGCTCTAGAAAGTGACTTCCTGATCTATAAAGGACATATAATGCTTAGATGATCCTCCCAATGCCTGCAGCAGAATGAGATGGAATGGGCTTTTAAGAGTAGACTTGTACCAATTCAGACTGCAAGTGGAGGATACTATGTCTGAATGCTACCCCAATGTTTTTGCCTTTTAAACCCTCCATACTGAGAAAGTCAACATCTCCTTGGTGCAGGTTTTCCACCTGAATGGAGTTAATAATAACAACAACAGCATTCAAAACAATACAGTTCATATACTTCTCTATTGTGCTTCTTGGGTAAAGGAGGCTAAGGCATGTGAGAGAGCAGGAAAGAGCTCCCTCCCCCTAGAGGAGTAACAACAATACAGTACCCTCTTTCTAAATTTATCCTGCTGCAGTAATTATTCTGCTGTTCTCAAGTGAGGCTTAATCCTATTAATTGATAAACCTCCAACTCTTTTTTTAAAAAGTTACTAGACCTCATGGCTGCAGCAAAGCAGTACCTACCACCCACAACATCACAATGGTTCAGATTACAAGTTAATTGCCAGGTAGCAGCACTCAAAGGTTGTTGTCGTTGTTGTTCAGTCGTGTCCGACTCTTCGTGACCCCATGGACCAGAGCACGCCAGGCACGCCTATCCTTCACTGCCTCTCGCAGTTTGGCCAAACTCATGTTGGTAGCTGCCTTGGATCACTGCCTTGTCGTGGCGAAGGGGCTTGAATTACTCAGGGAAGCTATGGACAGGTCAAGATGGACAGGTCATAGTGGAGAGTTTGGACCAAACATGATCCACCTGGAGTAGGAACTGGCAAGCCACTCCAGTATCCCTGCCAAGATAACTCCACTCAAAGGTAGCTGCTGTCTTATTTTATCTTGGCCCAGGAACAAAGCTAACCCCCCCCCCCCCCCAGGGCAAACCCAATATATTTTGTTTCCTCAAGCAAAGGACAAGATGTCCCCCTCCCAATTCCAGAACAGAAACTGAATTGTACTTTAAGACTGGCAAGCAGGACAGCACCCTCCACCCTACTTGAAGGGCACCAGGACATAGAGCAAGCTAGCATAGGTTACCCAGAGGGAACAGAAGGGGCTCCTGAGTATTTGCTGATTGAGGCAACTGGAACACTCTGGCTAAAGATGAGCCAGCTACCCATCAAACAATGTGGACTGTGTACAGGTCTTGCTTACTGCGTACCGTTCTGGTTACCCCATCTCAAAAAGGATATGGTAGAGTTTGAAAAGATTCCGAAAAGGGCAACTAAAACAACCTGGGGCAATTCATAGGAGCAATTACCTTATGAAGAAAGGTTGCAGCATTTGAGACCTTTTAGTTCAGAGAACCGTAAGAGGCAACATGACAGAAATTTGTAAAATGATGCATGTCATGGAGAAAGTGGGGCGAGAAAGGGTTTTTCCTCCTCTTAGAACACTAGAACTTGCAGACATCCAATGAAGCTGCCTCTATGTTTGCCTCCATGCACAAAGACCCCCCCCCCAAAAAAAACCAAGGCACTCCTTAATTCTGGAGCAAGATGCATAGGTTTGCTTCCTCTCTCATATCACCTGAACTCAGGGAACCCAAGGAAGCTGAACGCTGGAAGGTCAGGAAAAGGAAGTCCCCCTTCCCACAGTGCAAGGTTAAACTGTGGGACTTGATATTGCGGGAGGCAGTGATGGCCGCAATCATGGAGGAGGAGGGGGGGGGGGGCTGTTAATGGCTACTAGCCAGCATGGCTATACAGTTGCAAGGCTGCAATGCTTTTGAATGCCAGGTGCTGGAAGGAAGTAAACCACAGGAAGGGAGGTTGTCCTTGCACTAAGTTCCTGCTTGCTGTTTCCCGCAGGCATCTGTTTGGCCCCTGTAAGAACAGGATGCTGGACCAGAAGGGTCACTGACCTGATCCAGTGGGCTGTTATGTTCTTATGACTAAAAAAACAACCACGAACTTTCCTGAACCACAACAAAAGTCACAACACAAAGCCCAGCCCATGCCTCTTTTTCGCCCAGAAATAAATCTGTTTCATTGAGGAAGTCTAGATAAGATATCAGAACGCAGCTAAACAGGCAAGCAACTCCTCCTGCAGCAAAAGCACTGGCCGGGAGGTGTAGAGCAAGCATGACTAATGCCGGCATGATGTGCTCAGACTGACCTCGAGACCCAGAAATATGCCTCTGCCACACTTAACATTGCCATGCAAAGCTCTCAAATCTAATAATGGCGTTTCATTTTCTCCACGCCATGCCAAGAAGTGGATTAACGGAAAATGCAATCATGACTTCAGAAGCTGGAAGGTTAATTCTAAATACCCACCAACTAAATCCCCCCCTTCCTCACCCTCCCAAAGGCATTCCTAGAACAAGAACAGGCCAATAACTCTCCTAGAAAATTGTTTGTAAGGTGTATTGTGTAAGATGATCAAATTTATGTGAAATCTAAGCTGTCTAGACAACGGTTTGCTACCCTGATGGAAGAGGTAGCCAGTGTTCGCTCTCTGAAAACGCTGCTTGCCAAATTAGCCCCTTAGAGTTGGACACAACTAAATGACTAAACAACAACAACTACTGTCTTGTTTTGCAATTCTTGATTATGTTTTGTCTCCTGGAGTCAAAAATCTATGGAGACTAACTGGAACCCCCAAAACAGTTCTGATCTTTCTTTCTTTATCCTTTCAAGATGCTTTTTGTCAGAAATGTTCTGAAGGAATGCCTAACTCTGTGAATTTCTTACAGCTCAAAGTACCAAAATGGAAGCTATCAACTTTCCTATTTTTATTTTTTTTAAGCTACTACTACTACTACTACTACTACTACTAATAATTTATTTATACCCCGCCCATCTGGCCGGGTCTCCCCAGCCACTCTGGGCGGCCTCCAACAAATACCAAAATACAATACAGAGTCACAAATTAAAAACTTCCCTAAACAGGGCTGCCTTTAGGTGTTTTCTGAATGTCAGGTAGTTGTTTATTCCCTTGACTTCTGACGGGAGGGCGTTCCACAGGGCGGGCGCCACTACCGAGAAGGCCCTCTGCCTAGCTCTCATGGTGTAAAGGAAGGCGCTAAACTAACCAGGTCAGCTCTTGAACAAAGAGTTCTCTATATCCCATTGGTAAGTGATCAGATTCAGTCTCCAAGCTGAACATTCCGCTTCTCTATAACTGCCCTCTGTCATTCTGTGCAAAGATTTATTACCACAGAGAAGTACCGGTAAATGTTTTGGCATTTTAATGCTTGCTATCTCCCAAAAATAACAGGCTTCAACTAAAAGTCCTTTTCTTTTCAATGTGCTCCTAAAAACAGAAGGGTATTGGGGGGTGGGAGATATATATATACTGTATGCTTATACTGAAAGAAACAAAACACACTCTTAATTGATCAAGGTTAAGCAAAAACATTATCATCCCTGGATTCTCATTCTCCCATTTAAAATGAAAAGAAAAAAAAAATCTATGGAACTGCAAGAATAAAAACACCTGAAAGCAAATATGGTACCTTTTAAGGGTAAAAATAAACAAATAGCCTAATAATAAAACCACATTTTCCATTGTAGTCCCCCAATAGAATAATTGGCATGTGCCACTCCCCCCATGGCATTTCACAATTTTATTCCTCTGTTTCTAACCAGGTATGGAGCATGTGAAGAATACAGAGAGGAAAAAGCAGTGCTGTTTCACATTTTCTGCATTCCAGAACACAGCCCATCCAGCTTATATGGCAGACCACCATGGATTCAATATTGTTTTGCTGGGCGAGAATGTTCACAAAGTGGACACAACGAGGGGCTGGCTATGCTTCTCCATTCACCTATAAAGCAGTTTGTGTGTTTGTAAGTCTCTGCAGTAATAGGACAATGCAATCCCTTGCCATGCATAGCAAACCCTTTTCTTGTTAACAATAGCTTTGCGCATGCACATGAACCATCGTGTCCTGCCTGGCACATCTAGCTTGACCCTGGGACTGGGGGGCGGGGACCCAGGAGGGGGGAATGTGTGCCGAGGTTCTGTAAAGCCACTGACTGGGCTGAGGACTGCTTTTGTCTTGGTGGGTTGGAGATGTCAGGGTTTTATCCTGAAAACAAACCTTGTAGAGGCAGATGCGAGCTCTTCCTGGCACCCGATCTCAATCCTGGGATACTGAGCTCTGGCACACAGCTGCCTTTTCTTGCCTGGGCTATGTTTCAGGCTCTGAAATACTGTTATGATTCTTTAAGCACCAGTGGCTAACCACCTTCTATGCCAGTTGGGAGCCCCGATCCAGCCCCCTAAGCAAATCTCACCCTGTCCCTCCCCCAAGCAACCCACACTGATTTTGGTAGAGATGCTTAAAAAGTGGGTGGGTGGGAGAATTAAAGCCAGCGCAGCGCAGAAAAAATTAAACCTCTCCGCCCAGCCAAGCCCAGGGATGTAAACCACCCTCCTTGCTCCCTGGTCACCGGGTGGATTCTTTAATACAGTGTTTCCCAAACTTGGGTCTCCAGCTGTTTTTGGATTACAACTCCCATCATTCCTAGCTGGCAAGGCCAGTGGTCACGGTGATGCAAAAACAGCTGGAGACAGAAGTTTGGGGAAAACATGCTTTAATGAGTGAGCAGAGAGGAAATAATAACCTCCCCACCCTCAATTGGAGGAAGCGTGTGCCTCTGTGTGCCTATGCCCCTGAAGGACAGGCCATGGGCAAATGTGGCCCTCTGGCCCCCAGGGTGGATTTGATTAAAATCAAATCAATTTAAATCATGATTTAAACCACTAGTCAGTAAGACTTGATTTAAATCAGGCATAGGCAAACTCAGGCCTCCAGATGTTTTGGGACTACAACTCTCATCATCCCTAGCTAACAGAACCAATGGTCAGGGATGATGGGAGTTGTAGTCCCAAAACAGCTGGAGGGCCAAGCTTGCCTATGCCTGATTTAAATCCTTCTTTTACAGAAAGGTTTAACCTTGCTGGCATCCTCTTAATATTTACAACTGTAGGAAGGTTTCCTTTTTGGAATAATAAAGTTTTACAGTTATATCCAAAATTACTGATTGGTTATACTATTAAAAATATATAGACAGATAATTATGAAATTATTGTGAGGATTAATAAATTAACTGTTTATATTTGGATTTTTTTTGCTGTACTTTATTAGAAGGAGAAAAATAATCATTTCCTTCAGAACAATTGAAACAATTTAACTAAAACAACAACATTATAGCATATGTATCCATGTTTGTTAACTGATGTGCTTAAACAATTAAAAAAAAAGAACTTGGGAGTTCTAGCACACATGAAAAACTTTAAACAAATCCTTATTTCCTGATGAATAGCCTTTGGACTAGAATGTAACTTAAAGAGAAAAATCTTTAGAAATATTTTTCCTCCAAAAGCATTTCATTTAAAAAATCCAATCTAAATCAAAAAATCCGATTTAAATGTAAAAAATCCGATTTAAATTTTAAAAAATCTGATTTATTTCATTTCATTTTAAAAAAAAATCATTGATTTTTACTCACCCCTAACAGCTAGCTGCCCCTGCTTCTAAAGCTAACATGTTCTGCACAATTTGAGGATTTGCACGAAAAGCTGGGGCGGAGGGAGATGAAAGAGCCATTCCCATCAAGAGAGGAGAAGAGTTTCCCCCCCCCCAAACCCTGGGAATCTTGGTAAATCCATGCATGTGTTGGGACGGGGTTTTCATGTGTGTGCATGCAATTCACCCCTGGCCTTTTACACCACTTCTCTGCATTCCTTGACAAGCCGAATCTCTGTGTGGCTGTCCCTGCAAGCCAAGCTGGCTCTTGGGATGATGTGCAAAGCTGTGACCTGGCAGTGGGAGGGCAGGCACCCAGACGGGGGCGGCAATGCAGACAGACGCTTGCTCGCCAATCTCTCGTGACAGGAGCTCCCAAGGTGAGGTAAAGGGAGGCCAAAGCGGCAGGCGGGGCAGCCTGGGAAGAGTTGAGAGGGGCAACAAAAAGAGAGGAAGCCATTTGGAGTTAGTGAGCAGGAGGGCGAGGTTAGGATTTCAGTTGCAGTGGGACGGGTGCCCAGCAGCCAGAGGGGCATGCAGAAACGAGGGGGGCGTGGTTTTCTTGAGCCCCCCCCCCGGCAAGACAGGTTTTGTTTCTGCTTGAAGAAATAGGAAAAAGCACAAATGTCAGCTTTTCAGTTAAACCTGAATGGCTTGATTGCACTTGCCAGAGCTTCTGCAGCCTCTTTATTTCCTGTGGGGCGCAGAGAAGTAGGACAGTTTTGTTCCCTGCGTTGAAATCATTTAATTGGTTCAGACTAGGGGCCAGTTTTTACACACAGCATATTCCAGTAGTTTTTATTATTATATAAAAAACGGGGGGGGGGGGTCCTATTTAAACGCCCCCCGCCTTCAACAGGCACTCTGGGAGTAGCTTACAGCTATGATCAGAAAGGTTTGTCTGGACATTCAGCTTATTCCAGGGTGGCAAATTGCCAGCAGTAATCAGTTGTATACATTTTTAAAAACTAGTTTATTTTGTTCCCACCCACCCAAAATAAAAGCAGGGTGCAAACGCTGGTAACTGAGTAGTCTTAACATAATGGATTAAAATCCAAAACAGAATTGTGAACAAAACAGGACAAAAATGTGTGTGTGTGTGTGTGTGTGTGTGTGTGTGAACTAACCAGAAACATTTCTGCTTGTCTCTTAAAAGTCACCCCAAACCCACCAATGACAACCCACGGAGGAAGGTGCATACTTTGCAATCACAGCCTATCAACAGAAAGTACTCGTCTGTCTCAAGGGATACCCTGGGGTGCCTCACAATGGTGACTTGGAAATAAATTCAGCTGAGCTTTAATTTTAGAATTCATCCAGACATACTCCAAACATAAGAGTTAAGAACTATGTTGTCTACGTTGGAGCCGCATTCTTGTGTTTCTGGGGACAGAACGGAGACCCACACAGGGATGTAACTAACGGCCTCCTTTGAAGGCAGGTAGTTCTGCCGTATTTCTATGTCCGGAGTGACTGATGTGACACGGCTACAGAGAAGGCTGAATGGAAGGAGATGAACCAGAGCAGGAAATCATTCAGAGATGCAATGGGAACCCCATTCTATGTGGTTGGGCTCACAGGAGCCTTCAATTGCATTGCTAATTTATTTTTCATGGCACACCAGATGTTCCTTTCCATTCCAATTCTGTCCTGCCCCCGCCCCCGGCCCCTGCCCATGTGATCTTCCAGTTATCTCCTCCTCGACAATCTCCCTGTTTTTGGATGCCCACCCCCACCTTCCTCAAATTCATGCTATTCCTCAGTCTTTCAAGAAGCATTCATCTGCCTCTTTCGCTGAGTGACCTTATTAGTACTGATCATGTTTCTAATAATATCCGAGACTGTAAGATGGTCCATCTGCTACAGCATTTCACTTCTTTTTAAAAAAATACCGGTACCCAAAAAACTATGTAAAAAAGTGTTTTGTTTGGGGAATTTTCCCACCAAATCAAGGTGGTGGTGGTGGGGGAGTAGAAATACCATTTGGTGACAAATGACAATCTGCTAGGACAGACATAAAAGAAAACAAAATGCTCCCAAATTCAAATGAGCTACCCAGTCAGCCATGTACAATTCTATGCATTCATCAGGACTCCAGAAAAGTCAAGAAAAAACTAAGATAACTGAAAGTGAAACAGGTATCTAGAAGTGTGCATGCACACAAAAGCTTATACCAAGAACCAAACTTAGTTGGTCTCTAAGGTGCTACTGGACATTTTATTATTTTTTTAATATATTTTGAAAGTGAAACAGATGTAGACTTGTTTGTTGTGTCCAATGTCACAAACTCAGTGAATGTTGACATTCACCAGCCATTCCTAATTTTTTAGGAGGCTGCTGGTGAATTTCAGGAATAGTTTTGACATTTTCCCTAGCAGACACTACTGACTAATTTGGTAAATCATCAAATTTCATTTCCATTGTTTCCCAGGATGGAATTTTCCAAGCCCTGTTTTAATAATTTCGTTTACTGGTACATCTCAAGAGCCCCAACAGCCATTTGCCACAGGCTTGAAACCAGCCAGGCTATGGGTTCTTGTACGTACTATCCCAAGTTTCAATGTATCTGGATCAGCAATTCTTAAACCTATGGTCTGTGCACTACTGCAGGTACATATGAGCCTTAGAAATAAAGGTCGTGAGCATGCACAATGTTCACCTCCCTGGCCAATGAAGTACCTCTGCATTTAATAAGCTAGTTCTGCAATACAACAGCATTCTTTGTTTGTTTGCTAATTATTGTTGCGTTGTATGATTTCTGGTGATGGATGATTAAAAAATGTTGATTATATGTCAATAATTCTTGACTAGCTCATTTACATTTCTAAGAATTTGGTGTGTGTGTGTGGGGGGGGGGGGTCAATGTTGACTCTGTAAGCTTGTAAAGGAGTCGATGAACCCAGAAGTTTGGGAAACCCTGCTCTGTGACAATCCCACCCAGCAGACCTGCCGGCCTTCTGAGGCCAATAATCATGTTTATTTCTCATTGGGCTGTTCTACAGAGTCCCCCCCCCCCCGCTGCCCCACAACTTAATTGCCTTCTGTACTTCTGAGAACCTTGGGAATCCCTCCAAATGGGTGGATGCCTTCCCCTTGCACACGGATGACCGCCTCCATCCTTGGATCAGCCCTCAAGAGAACGGGTTTGACGTCAGTGTGGTGCAAAGGTTGGAAACCTATTGCCTCTTAGATGATGCTAGACTCCAAGCGCTCATCATCCCTGGCCATGCTCTCTGGGGCTGAAGGGAACTGAGAGTCCAGCAACATCTGAGGCCACAAAAGGGTGGTCCAGACAGATGGCGAATTGCCTAAGCCTGTTGGCCTTCACTACAAAAGATAAATACTGTGCAAAGAAGGCTGCAGCCTTCAACCCAATAGCCTGCTGGATTACTCAATTTAAGTCACCTTCAGTGAACGCTCAACGCCATCTATCCACACACAACCCAGATAAATTAGAACACGTCTGGTCATGTGGCCTATGCTACAGAGGAGAGTCCTCTTTCTCAGGAGTGGGGGACCTGATGTCCCCTGATGTTGTTGAAGTACTAATCCCATCAGCCCTCAGTGAGCATGGGCGACACATCAGGGATGTTGGAAGTTGTAGTTCAGCCAACACCTGAAGGGCCAACTGTTCCTCACATCTGCTCTGTCTGAAGTGCTGTCTACTCTAAGTCTGGTTTCATGATAAAGAACTCTTAAGGTGGAAAAGCAGCCAACAGCACTGAAAACCGCTCCATCAGCAGTGAGCCTCTGGTCAGCTGACTGAGAAGGCACGGAAGTCATGTGGTCACCATCTTCCTCACCGTGGAGAGATGGGATTGCATTTCTAGCTACAGCAATAATTTCTAAATTGGCCTATGCACATAAATTAGCATACACATATGTTATATAAAGCCAATCTTCTTTTTGGTGATGCATTTCCTCTGTTTTGGTGGTGTGGGAGAGGTCAGCCTAGTGAATAGTGAAGGAAAAGCATTGCCAGGGAGCCGCTGCAGGCTTGCCGAGGCTTTGCCTAACCTGGTGGCTGCTGGGAGTAAAAAAAAAAAAGTCTTATTTACTCATTCATTGCATTTATATTTTACTTTCTTCCCCAAGAAGCTCAAGGCGGTGCACATTATTTGCCCCTTCCTAGTTGAAACCCCACAACAACCCTGTGAGGCAGGTTAGTCTGAGAGGCAAGGACTGGCCCCCAAGCTCAGCTGAGTGGGAGGATTCAAACCCTGGTCCCCCAACACTCTTACCCAGGGGTCAGCAAACTTTTTCAGCAGGGGGCCGGTCCACTGTTCCTCAGACCTTGTGGGGGGCCAGACTATATTTTGAAGGGAAATAATGAATGAATTCCTATGCCCCACAAATAACCCAGAGATGCATTTTAAATGAAAGGACACATTCTACTCATGTAAAAATACACTGATTCCTGGACCGTCTGCGGGCTGGATTTAGAAGGCGATTGGGCTGGATCTGGCCCCCGGCCTTAGTTTGTCTACCCATGCTCTAAACATTACACCACACTGTCTCGATCTCTCTGGAGGGCACCAGCTTGGGGAAAAGGCTGCTTTAAAGCACTCTGTACAAGCAAGGGCTACTTTTGCCAAGGGGAAGCTCTCAGGGATATACAGCAAGCAGGTGCCTGGTGCTCAGAAAGGGAGGCTTGCTTGCTTGCATGGCTGATGAGGCCTGCTATTTTTAAAGCCTGCCATTAACCCCTTGTGAACTGGGTGGGGGCTTTGCAGAAAGTGCCCAACGGCTTGCACCAGGACGCGTGCCAGCTTCAGAGGGGATTTCATGGTGGTCAACGAAGCAAGGCAGGGAGCTGTTGAATGTTTTATGCCTCTCTGACTTTAAGGTGGCAGTGGGGGTGGGGTGGGGTGGGGGGAGGAATGAAAAGGAAAAGGAGAGAAAGAAAGAGAGAGAGACTTGCAGTGTCTCTAAGATGAAAAAGAGCCGGAGTCAAAGCTCACCCTGAAGGGTGGAGAGCATTTTCCATCCCAAAGGCTACATTGCCTTCTTGGGGCTGCAGGAAAAAATGGGCAGAGCAATGGGTGCAAATTTTGCCTTTCTACAGCAGGCCGGCCTTGACACACCCCACACTTGCACACCCCACACTGTAGACCCCCATTTTCCAGTCTAGCATGGCTGTGCTGGCTTGTGCTGATGGGAGTTGTAGTCCAAAACATCTGGAGAGCACCAGGTGGGCAAAGGCTAGCTTACTGTGACTAAACCAAAGTCCATAAAATTGAAATGATCACACATTTTCCCCATGCCCCCATTTCTTCTACATCTATTTTAAATTGCAAGCCTCTTTTGAGGCTTTTTGTCCATTACCCAAATCATAGTCATCGTGGCTACTGGATGCTGATGGTCATGAATTTGCCATCCAAGTGGGCGGCCCTCACTGCCTCCTGTGGGAGTGAGTTCCACAGTTTAGCTATGTGGTGTGCGAAGGGCTTTCTTTTATCTGCCCTGAATCTTCCACCGCGCAGATGGTGGCTATTTAAACAACAACAAGAAGACAGCTAAACTGGGATGGAACAGGGGCCAAGATAGGGCAGTTCTGAGGCAGAAGTAAACCACCAGAAGCCACATTTGCAATCTCTAGGGGCTGGGCAGGCCCAGGCAGATGATCTAGGTCACCCTCTAGCAGAGGGTGACAAACTCAAACATTACTGAACAGAAATGAAGATGCATTTGAATTAATCTGCTGAACTCAAAAGCATTAGAGACGTGTATCTCTGAACAGGATGGGGATCCAGCCCTTTTAAGCGCTGTCAGATTGGTGGGCAAAGCATCATCCCAGAAACTGGGCAATGGGAGGACAAGTATTCACTGGACTCTGTACAACCAGCAGAGAAGCAAAACTCAGGTATGGGCACTGTTTGGGGAGGGGCTGCAGCTCAGGGTAGAACATGTGCTTTGCATGCAGAAGGTCCTAGAATTAAGACAGACGAGAGGAATGACCTCTGCTTGAGATCTTGGGGAACCAGCATTCAAAATTCGCCAGGTGCATTTCGCACCTGGCTATTGGCCACTTGTGATCAAGTGAAGTTGCCCAGGTGCCAGGATGGCTCCTGAAGTTTCCACCATCTGGAGGCGCATGGCTGGGGATTCTTGGATGTGGATTGTTTTCACACACAAATACCCAATCCTGTAGAATTCTATCTCTCATATTTTATCTGCACAATCAGAATGAATTTCAGGAACCCAAAAGTTGTACTGAAAAACAAGATTTTCGAGCCATCCAGCCTCAAAATGGCAAGTAACTAAGCATTTTGTTTGGGCGACTGTAACCCTGGTTTAAGAAACCATTTGGCACCTAGCTTATACAGTATATCTAAGTTTCTGTGGGGAACAGCTACCAGCTTGGGAAGATAACCGTGGATCTGACTTAAAGAGAAGGTGGCTTTGTGATTCCCTCTTTCACTTTTCGGGGGTGAGCACCAACGCTTCTACAGTCAACATGGCAACTGGCGCGCAGAAGATGGATGTGATAGCAAGCTTGCCAGAGCTTTGCAATTTGTGGAATGGAAAACATCTAATAAAAGAACCCCAAGGGGACCACTCCTGAAACCAGTGCAGTGAGGACGAAGCATGCTCAGTGGCTATGTAGCAGCAAAGGACACTGGGGAAGGGCTTGGAGAAAGGAGGAAACCCGGGTTGGAGGGAAGGAAGCAATGCTGAAGGACAGCATTGCTGAGCAATTGGAAAACTGAACAGGACCACTCTGCACTGCAACATTCCACTGCAGGACTCATTTGCACGGCTCATAGCCTAGAGGAAATTCAAACGCTCTTCTGCAGCTGTGGGTTCACAGGCCAGAGACAGAGCAGGGAAGGGCCATAGCTCAGAAGGTCCCAGGTTCAACCCCCATCAGCAGCAACCTCAGGTAGAGCTGAGAGAGACTCCCTGCCTGAAACCCCAGAGAGCTGCTGCCAGAGTAGACACTACCGAACTAGATGCTCTGATAGTCTGAGTCAGTATAAGGCAGCTTCCTGTGCACCTCTCTGCATGCTTTGCACACAGGGTCCAATCCTGCTACTCCAGTAGCAGGTGAGCAGCAAAACCTCTTATCTGAGAACTCTGGGCAGATGCAGCCAGTCAAAGTATGCCATCTTGAGTGACACCAGGAGTGAGGAGCCTTTGGCTTTCCAGGTGTTGTCATCAGGCCAGGAAAGCATGCCCAATGGGCAGAGATGATGGGAGCTGTCGTTCAGCAACACCTGGAGATGGGCTGGATGGATGAACAGTCCAGGGTGGATAAAAATCAGTGATTGTTTAAAATCAGATTTTTTTTTTAATTAAAATCAGATTTTTTTTTAGATTGGATTTTTAAAATGAAATGCTTTTGGAGGAAAAATCTTTCTAAAGATACTTTTCTATTTAGGTTACATTATAATAAGGATTTGTTTTGAATTTTTCATATGTGCCAAAATTCAGTCTAAGTTCTTTTTCTTTTCTTTTTAAGTTTAACCACATCAGTTAACAACCATGGATACATATGCTATGCTGTTATTGCTTTAGTTAAATAAATTGTTTAAATTGTTATTAAGGAAATTATTGTTTTTCTCCTTCCAATAAAGTACAGCAGAAAAGTTGTCCAAATATAAACAGTTAACTTATTAAACCTCTCAATAATTTCATAATTATCTATGTATTTCTAACAGTATAACCAAATCAGTAATTTTTGATATACTATAACTGTTAAACTACTCTGAAAATTTATTATTCCAAAAATGAAACCTTCATCTGGTTGTAAATATCAAGATTATACCAGCAAGAATGAGACTTTCTGTAAAAAAATTAAATCAAGTCTTACTGACTAGTGATTTAAATCAAGTTTTACTGACTTGTGATTTAAATCGATTTGATTTAAATCAAATCCACCCTGGAATAGTCTTGACCAGGTGTGTATCCATATCTAGATAAGCACAACAGCTTTCTATGCCCTCCCAGCCGTCCTCTCTATTTCACACCTTCCAATGCCATTCAGCAACTTCTACGCCCCACATTGAGTGCCTCAAACCAAATTAGTCTGAAATTTTCTGCTGCAGAGCCGTAAATGAAACATTCTGTACATGCAGTTTAGAAGCCAAGCCTGTCCTTCTGCCATAGCCAGGCACCTGCCACGACCAGGAACAGAAACCCAAAGCTCACGTGAACACTTTTACAGCCCCCAGCCCCCATTGATCACGTGATGACTGGCTTGCACATTAATCTCAGCACATCACTGCTGAGGAATGCCAAGTTGGTGCCTCTGATACTGATCGTGGGCTGATGTGGCAAGCACATCAGATTACGCATTGCAGTACAGCTGAGAAGTCAATAAGGACAGCTTGCTTTGCTCAAGTTCAACAGTTACAGTAGTCCCTCATACAAGAAGTCCAGAAACATATGGAGGGCAGTGTTAGAAACTCAAGATATATAAGCTAGGTGCCAAATCATTTGAAATGGCACCGTAAACCTAGGTTAGGTCGCCACAACGGAATGCCTATTTGCCAGGGGGTTGGACTAAATGACGCCCGGGGTCCCTCCCAATGCTACAATTCCATGATCTCAACTACATTTACTGTATTGACTTTTGCTTGCTCTTAAAACAGTTCACTTGTCCCAGCATGCAAGAAGGAGAAACAAACACACTGAGCATGGTATTAACTATCAACTAAGGCAGAGGTTTTTAAATTGTGATCGCCAACCTGGAGCCGAGAAATCTCCATGTAGTTGCAGTTTGGACCCATGCCAGTAGCAAAATGCGCCTAGCTAATTTCTAACACTGATGAAGGGTTGTAGGGTTCCTCTCTGCAATCTGATATACAGTGGTGCCCCGCTAGACGAAAATAATTCATCCTGCAAAAATTTTCATCTAGCAGGTTTTTCGTCTAGCGAAGCAGCAATGCAAGCCGCGTTTTCGCTAGACAAAAAAAAAAAGAGCAGCCCCATAGACTTTTTCGTCTTGCGGGGCTGCCTTCCGCTAGACGAATGCCTTCGTCTAGCGAGTTTTTCGTCTAGCGAGGCATTCATCTAGCGGGGCACCACTGTAAAGTGTTGCTTCAGGTTTGGCTCCTCAGAGTAGGCAACTTGCCAAATGGAGGATTCCTCCTTGCCTTGCTCTGGCACGTTTTGGAACTGGGCAACATGCCTGACCTTGACTCAGAAACAACAACTCAGCTTCAGCTGAGATTCTGGCCTTGCAGGGGGTTGGACTAGATGACCCTTGGGAGTCTCTTCCAACTCTCCAATTCTATGATAACCCTGCACCTGCATCCACCTATCTCCACTGCCTTCATCCTTGACTTTGGTCTGACCTGGATTACACATACATCTTCCATCCGGTTGTTTGCAGGCCTGATCCTGCAGGGCCCTGGCACACACTGGCTGACAGGTCCCAGTTCTGCCCCCTTCCCTCTGCTTGGGAGAACAAGGCAAGAGTGGCCGAGACTGCCAAAGCATTTCAGTGTCTCCTCCAGCCTTGGAGGTTTCTCAGGTGCTCAGACAGTACAATGGCAATCACAGCGAACAGACTGGGCTTCAGTTTCCCCTTCCACCCAAGACCCAACCCAGTCCTAGGCAAGGCTACTGAAGCAAGCTTAGAGATAGAAGACCACAACATGCATGCTACGTGCAGACCATGCAAGGCCATGTGTAACTGTGGAGAACTCCTGAAATATTAATGCAGCTGCAACCTCAGTGCTATGGTAATCTCCCTTTCTTAGTTCGCAAGAACAGCCTCTCCCCCCACCCCCCAGTGCTAACAGCCTGCAGCAGATATGCAAAGAACATAGGCTGGAAATAAAGGCAACCCAAAGAATTTAAAACCACTGCCCAAAGGATCTGGAGGCAAAAGGTATCACTCTAAGAAAGTCAATTATGTCTGCCTATCATAGAGTTGGAAGAGACCCCCAGGGATCATCTAGTCCAACCCCCTGCAAGGCAGGAATCTTAGCTAGATCATCCATGACTGGTGGCCATTCAACCTCTGCTTAAAAATCTCCAGGGAAGGAGAGGCCACCTGCTGCCTCGCCTTCAAAGTGAACCCAAGAAAGGCCTCAGGCTGATTTTAGTAGTTGGGAAATTAAAGATTAAAAGCAGCACTTGCCTTGAAGTGCTGGGTTTAATTAGCTACAGGTTAATCAGTTCAAACATTTATTGGCAGACTGAAGTTTGCAAACACATGCTACTAGATCCGTAGCCAGTTTCGAACAAACTGTCCTAAATCAAGGTCGCGGAGGTAGAGGCCTCCCTCATGTTAGCTGAACAGGACGACCTTTTGGGCATTGCAATGTTTGCACAGTGGATGGAGGCTGGAAAACACATTCAGCGTCTTTGCATGTGAAAAAATGTTCCTTAAAAATCAGTTCTTAAAATTCTACTTAAAAATTCTATACCAACAGCATTGTACACCTACTCTTTTATCTTGCATTACTTCCAGTGCAACATAAAACTGTTGTGGGAAGAGAGGGGCTTTTTCCATTTCAAGCATGAATGCCCACAGGGGGCATTATTCTGGAATGAAATTTATAAAGAGATATCAAGGGTTATTACAACACATAGGCCTACTGTATTCAGGTTTCTCCCCAGTTATCCCTACTAAATATGCGGACGGATGCCATGAGGACATTTCGCCAAAAACCTGCCAAGCTCTCTATAGAACCACAGTAGAAATCATTAAGAAATCTGCACTATCAGGTGACTCTCATGGGGTTTCCAGAGCACTGTCTAGTCCTGCTGTGTTGGATGAGTTTCAGTTGGCAAGGCTTGAGGATGTGGACAAGGTGCGGTGCCTGGATTGGTCAGGGTGACCACTTCCATGTGCTCTGGACCCTTGCCCCTCTTGGCTGATAAAAACCAGCAGGGAGGGGACAGCTGGCTGGGCCAGGGAGGCGGTTAATGTAACAGAGCAGGCCTTTTCTGCAGTGGCTTCTTGTTGGTGAAATACTCTCCCTGGGGAGGTTTGTGCAACACCTTCCTTATGTATCTATAGGCGCCAGGAGCAAACCTTCCCCTTCAACCAGGCCTTTGACTGATTCATATTCCACAGCCATTTAAATGTGTTTCTGTGTGTGCTGGGGGGGGGGTTGCTTTCTTTTTTATTTATTTGCGCTTTTATCTCATATTTTTTATCTTGTGAACCACCCTGAGATCTTCTGTTGAAGAGTGGTATAGAAATCTAACAACAACATCATCCTTATGGTATAGTCTCTGGAATTTAGTTACTGTAGAAAAAAATAAAACATAAGTTAGGGTCTCTAAGGTGCTGGAAGAGCCTGATCATTTATATTCTGCATTCTGGGATTTTATTTCGTACAGCTTAGTTTCAGATTTACAGGCTTCTCTCCTGTGCAGTCTACAGAAATATGGTAGCCATGATTTTAGTATTTAATATGCTCAGGTTTCGTATGCCCTGCCTTCAAATGGATGTATTGCTGATTATTATTTTTTTATTGCTGACTTGTCTTGGCAGTTCCATAATAATTTGAAAACTCATTAAAATAAATTAAAACAAGCAACCCTCCGCCGCACCTTTAATAGGGTCTAGAAATGGCCCAGGAGCCTATGCAGTTGTGATGATGATGATGATGAACGTCCCTTTTGAGGGTTAAATCTTGGTGCTTATCATTTCTTAAATTTTTTTATATACCATTGTAACATAAAAAAATAAAAGCAGCTTACAACAATAACTATATGTAACAAAAGAGCATAAATAAACCATTATGGAAAGACCTGTTCTTAATTGCCCGAATGGGCCTCTCAGCATAGGAAGGTTTTCAGCAGGCATTTAAAGGTTGAAGGAGAAAGTGCTTGCCTAACCTCTAGCAGCAGAGTTTCCCCCAGGATTGGGCAGAGGACCCTAATGGGCTCCACTCTGTGCCATTAGCAAGTGAGGCCCGCCAACTGGGGGGACAACCAGCGATGCTCCTGCAGAAGATCTCTGTGATGGAGCTGGGATATGAGTGTTCGGGCAATCCCTGCGATACCCTTGACCTAAGCTGTTCTGGGCTTTGTAAATTAACATAAGGACCTGGAAATTATTAATTTAGTCCTACAAACTTCACTTCGTTTTGATGATGTATCTGCTTTGAAGAACTACACCCTCCCCCCCCCAATTGTTTGAAATTACCACCAGGCAATGGAACAATGGGGTCACATGTGCACCAAGGGTCAGCCAAACACATGGTACTTCAGCTCTGGAAGGAAGAGTCCTTGCCTCTCATACAACAATGGATTAACAACAATGGATCAACAATTTGCACTCTGGGTGCTTATCTGAGCTGACAAGTGTTGGCATTAGGGTGAAGAATAAATCAAGAACATTTGGCCGGCTTCTCTGGAGACTTAGCCATCATCACTGGCAGCCCGGTATATTTTCATTAACAATTTATATGGCCAAAGCAGCTGGACCCATGTTATGCTTTCCTATCAAGACTTTCCCTTTCCTTTTTTTGTTTCTACATCACTTTAAATGTATTGTTCTGAATGGTAATTTAAAACTGCTTGCTTTTCTTTTTAGCCTAGTGTGATATGTTCCATGGACCTAGGTCTAACTGCTGTGTTCTTAAACCAAATGATATTTCCAAACTATTTTCAAGGGCTGCAAATCAGAGCTCTGGATTATTTAAAAAACAAACAAACAAATAAATCTCTTGCTTTGTCTTTCTTTACTGGTGTCTGATGGATCTTTCATTTAAAGATCTTTGTAAGCCACCTTGAATACCATTTGGGGATGAGGGGTGGGGAGAATTGTAAATTCACAGGCATATTTTAAATAACTACATGCTTGTCTACATAGATGCAGCTCCATCTTTTGTTTTTAAGTGCACCTTGCTCACCAAAATATTTTCAAAATGCTAAGCTTGCAAGTCTGCATTCTTCGAAAATTGGATGCCATGGGTTGCTCCTGTGCAACTAAACTGGTATTTTCTTCTGATTTTCCATGCAAGGTTTTAAGGATTACTGTCAGTTCAGTTACCTTAATTACACAGCTCTGCCAGGATGTAACACAAACTGAAAGGAAATGACAGGCTGTGGTGCCATCATTGCTACCACTCTCCCCCTTTGCCAATTGCAATTCTGAGTAAGCAAAGAAAATGTAACCAGTTGCCTTTGTCAGTGGGAAGGAAGTTTGTGCTTTGTCCTGGCCTCAAGGTACCTTGCACCTCTCCCATACACAGAGTCCTCCCCCCCCCCTCGGAAGGTTGCAGGTCAGGATGCAAACAGGCTCCGAATTTATCAGAGGCAAAAGGAAGGACCACAAAGCCCTCTTGGAGGCAGAATGCATCAGCCTCTGCTTTGCAAGTCAAGTTAATCAGTTCCAAAGACAGAAATCTGCAGGAGATCAACAACTAGTTCAGCAGCTATGTTGGAAGCACCCCAGTACAGGACTTAAGCTAAATTGTTGCACAAAATATTTAGCCACTGAGCAAATGTCATAAAAAGCAATGTAAACATATTAATCTTCTTATCCAAAATATTTGTGCTGATGCTGCTGGCCAGAGCTCAAAGCATTCAAGGACATTGCAGAACAAAAGGGGGGGGGGGGAAACCCACATACATATACACAGATAAAACCCTTTCTATCTAAATAACAACAGTATGGGTTAATATCGTTCAAGGATTTGGAAATTAGCTTTCAGTTCCTGTAGTTTCACAATCAAGCTTGAAAGAATCAAGAACACAAACAAAGCAGCAGTAAAAATGTTTCTGACAAGAGGCAAAATATACTACACATCTCAACAAGGCATGGAGCCCCCCCCCCACTGGCCCCAAATATAGACCTGCCTGAGCGTCAAGTCTACCTTGGGAAGCCTCAGTCTCTTAGTCAGAGTTTTCCAAACTTTCCATGTTGGCAACATACTTTTTAGATATGCACCGTTTTGTGACACAGTAATTCAGTTTTACTAGCAAACCGGAGGTTAAACTAACCCCTTTCCAGCCCTGGGAGCATTCGCACAACATACCCACACATTGCAGCCAACACACTAGTGTGTCACAACACACAGTTTGGAAAGCTCTGCTCTATGCCATTCTCTTGCACATTCAGGAGAACCAGCACAAGAGGCAAAGTTTTATTCGTGGTGGCACAGCAGTTCTGGAATGCCATCTAGAGATAGGCAGGGCTACTTCTCTGCCTGAGATTTATTTTAGACCAGGGATGGGGAACCTGTTGGGGGTGGCGAACACCTGTCCATACGCCAAACTACAACTCCCATCTGCCCCCAGGCAGCATGCTAACAATTTCACATTATATTTTAGATTCATGCTTTTCCTTGGGTTATTATTGCATTGTTTTTAATGAATGTTGTATTTCACTGATACATGCTTTGGGTGTTTCATATGTGTAGGGGGTTGCTTTTTTATTTTATCATGATGCTGCCCTAAGGGAAAAGCAGTGTCATACAACTAATTGAACTGAATACACAGGACCTGTAACAAAATTTTGCCGTGGGATGCTCCTGTTTAGGGAGCAGACCAGCCATACCTTCCTGGTGGATACTCCATTCCACTCCTACTCTCCTCACCCCACCCCAAACATATACTCAGCATTTAGTGTCCTCTCAGCATGCTCAGTTCTCATCAGCCTGTATGTTGTTGTTTTTTGAGTGACGATGGTGAGTCCCCCCCCCAAAAAAATATTTTTTCTACTTCTGCAACCTTGGTGCTCCCCCAAACCCCTCCTTTGTGGGTGATGCCATTTTGGCTAGATAAAAATTGCCACTGGAGAATCTGATTAGTGTGTAGGACTGAGTGTTCTCAGCTTGTTGAGTCGAATCATTACAATTAATTTTAATTACCATTCATACAAGGTGCTTTATGAATAATGAGAAACTGTGAGCTGTGGCTATTACAGGGACGTCCAATGAAGCTGAATGTTGGAAGAGTAAGGGCAGACAGAAAGAAGTCCTTCATGCAGTGCAGAGTTAAACTGTGGAATTCCCTGCCACAGGAGGCAGCGGTGGCCACCAAGTTGGGTGGCTTGAAAAGAGGATTGGACAAATTCATAGAGGAGAAGGTTGTGCAAGGAGTTCTAGCCACAATAGCTATGCTCTTCCTCCACAGCCAGAGGCAGCAATGCTTCTGAATGCCAGTCACTGGGGATTGCAGGTAGACAGAGGCATCAGGTTGGCCACCATGCCTACATTCTGCCTTTACTGCCAGAGGAAGTATCCTTTTAAATACCTGGGAATCACCAGAGTGTGTGTGTGTGTGTGTGTGTTAGGGTGCTATTGCACCCAGGGCCTGATTGCAGGCTTCCCGGAGAAAGCTGGTTGACCCTATTCCACCAGGCTTTCTCCCTATGTTCTTAACTCTTGACATTTACCTTCTAACGTCTGATTGCTTCATTCTGCTACTGACTCAATTTTGGCTCGGACTTAAAATGCAATTTGGTTTAGAACTCTTGCTTGAAACAGGATTGCTTTTCTCTTTTTATAAAAATTTTGCGCTGCAACTTTATAGAGATTTTCTTGTGAGCCACTTTGAATACTAGTGTGCAAGATCTAAACTATGCCATTGTATTACAGTGGTACCTCGCAAGACGAATGCCTCACTAGACAAAAAACTCGCTAGACGAAAGGCATTCGCTAACGAAAGGGTGACTCACAAGACGAATTTCCCTATGGGAGCGACTCGAAAGACGAAAAATTTCCGCTTCCCCCCCGTCAAACCGCGCTTCCCCCGTCCGTGCTTCGCAAGACGACAGCACTCGCAGAAAGAATTCATTTCGTCTTGCGAGGCACCACTGTATAATTCATCCTGACTAATTAATATAATTAAGTATGTGTCATGGCTTCCCATTTTCTTCTCCGCAAAATCTGCTTTCATTTATTATTCCTTGTCCTGGAGTGCCTTTCTGCATCTCCCAGCAAATGGGACGAGAGGTGGGGGGTTGGCAAGGAGCAGCAGGGAGACAGAGCAGAATGATGTCGGGGCATAGAGGAAGCTAACCCAGATGTCGTCAGGGTGAAGAACAGGAGAGGAACTCAAAAGGGTGCCCCAGTTCTCAGCAGCAGTTCTGGGTTCTTTGCAGCACCAGTTTAAATCTTAAGCAAGCAGCAATTGGCTGTGATGCCGAGAAAAGGGCACACTCTCAGGAAAGCTCAATTTTCAAGTACCATATCCTGCACGCAGTTTCTGTGAAAACATGCCCCAATAGAGCCACAACGACAAGAAGATTGGAAGAAGAGAGACCAACCTTCTCTGATTTACATAAGTTTACAAAATTATGCATGGCATGAAGAAAGTAGACAGAGAAAATCTTTTCCTCCCTCTCCCATAACACTAGAACTCTGGGACATCCAATGAAGCTGACGAGGGAGTCCGTTCCATTGCCGAACAGCTCTCACCATCAGAAAATTCTTCCTAATGCTTAGTGAGAATCTCCTTTCTTGTCATTGGAACCTGCTGGTTCAGGTTCTACTCTCTGGAGCAGCAGAAAACAAGCTTGCTCCATCTTCCATGTGACAGCCCCTGAGATACTGTATTTGAACTGTTCTCAAAACATATCTGTCTTCTCTTGTCTGGGCTAAACCCAGCTCCTTCAACCATTCCTCATAAGGCTCAGTTTCCAGACCCGGGATCATCTTGGTTGCCCTCCTCTGCACACACTCCAGTTTGTCAACATCCTTCTGAAATTGTGCTGCCCAGAATTAGACACAGTATTCCAAGTGTGGTCTGACCAAGGCAGAAGAGAGCAGGGCTATTACTTCCCTTGACCTGTTTCTGTTATATTTCTGTTGATGCAGCCTAAAATACCATTAGTGTTTTTTTGCTGCTGCATCACACTGTTGACTTCTGTGAAACTTGTGGTCTACCAGCACCCTTAGATCCTTTCCACATGTACTGCTGGTAGAAATAAATAAATACATTTATTTATTTATACCCTGCCCAGCTAGCTGGGTTTTCCCAGCCACTCTGGGTGGCTCCCAACAGAATATTAAAAACACAATAAACACAATAAATCATCAAACATTAAAAACTTCCCTAAGCCAGGTGTCCCCCATCCTATGTTTGTGCATCTTGCCTAAGTGTAGAACCTGGCATTTGTGCCTACTGAAATTCATTTAGTTTGTTTGGGCCTACTTCTCCAATTTGCTAATCCCATCTTCTGCGGCATTAGCTACACCTCCCAGTTTGGTGTCATCTGCAGATTGGATGAGCACCCCTCAATTCCTTCATCCAAGTTGTTTATAAAGATGTTGAACAAAAAGGGGCCCAGGACAGAACCCTCCGACACCCCACTTGTCACTTTTTTCCAGAAAGATGAGGAACTATGAACAAGTACTCTTTGGGTTCGGTCTGCCAACCAGCTACAAATCCACCTAACAGATGCCTCGTTCAACCCACATTTTACCAGCTTCTCTGCAAGTATATCATGGGGGAATTTTATCAGAAGCCTTGCTGCTATTTAACCCATTCTTTAAACAAGTTCCAAATATACTGCATACGCTTTCTACATGTTTGTTCTGTGCTGTCAACATATCAACCAGAGATTGGCCATGGACCCTCCATGATAGGCAGTGGGTTGGTGGGCAAATCCCCAATCTCCATTCAAACAGATTCTCTCCTTGTATTTTCAGTTGGCAGGAATGAGCGGGTTTTTCCTGCAAGTTTCAAAAGAAGTTTGAAGATTCCCCTTCTGAAGCCACGTGCCAAGTTCTGGAAAAACCAGCCAGGCTGGAATGACAGGCAGTAAAAAGGCTTAGCCCTTTCCAGCCCTGTTTCAGCTGCACAGCACGCCTTCCTCGGGATCCCCCTTTTTACACAAACGTTTAAGGCAATGAGGAAGAATGCTACATCCCTGACCAAATCGCAAAGGGCCTGGCAGCAAGGGCAACTAAAACAGCCTTCGCCAAACCTGGGCCCTCCAACTGCAGCTCCCATCTAACAGGGGGTAAAACTAGGGAATGCAGTGTGGTCTAGTGGTTAGAGCGCTGGACTAGGGTTCAAATCTACTTGGCCATGAGATTAAACAGGGTGATCTTGGGCCAGTTCCTGCCTCTCAGTCTAATATGCCTCACAGGGTTGTTCTGACAATTAAACAAGAAGGGGAATGACCATGTAGTAGTAAGTCACCTTGAGCTCCTTGGAGAAAAGGTGGGAAGTAAATACAATAAATAAGTAAATGAAATCTAGAATCAGAAAACTGAAACTTCTTTCAGTTTTCTGATTCTAGATTTCATTTAGAAATCTTCTCTCTTTTCAAAAGGAAAAAATGTTCCTAATCTGCACCAGAGCAATGAATTTCCTGATGTTGAAGGGCCCAGAGCTCACAGCTGCAAGGCATGCAGAAGGCCTCTCCAGGGAATGCTGAGAATGTCCAACACCTGAAACAATGGACAGCTGCTGCCAGTCAGTGCAGACAACACTTATTGAGATGGAACTGAAGCGACTGTGGGGTGAGAAGCGAGACCCACACCTCTGGGGCAGGGTAACTGCTTTGCATGCATGAGGCCCCAGGGTCCCTCCAGTCAAAGATGGTGTGCACAAACCCTTTTCTACCAGAGCCCTGGAAAGATGCTGCCATCACAGCAGACAGTGCTGAGTTAGCAGAACTAATTGTCCGATTTCATAGCTGCTTGGAGACCCATGCAAAAGGGGAGGCATTAATACTAATACTAAAATACTAAAACTAACAACAACAACAACATACAAGGAAAATATATCTGCTTCTGCAGGAATTTCTGCAGGTTGAGTAAGGACAATAATGAGATTCAGGCCCCAGTCACACAATTCAGTTAAAGCTCAGTGATATCACTTTAAAGAATCATGGCTTCCCCCAAAGAATTCTGGGAGTTGTAGTTTGTTAAGGGTGCTAAAAGTTGTTCGGGAACCCTCATGACACTCAGAGAGGTACCGTTTTCAGAGTGGTCCAGCAATCAATCCCTGTAGCTTTGTGAAGGGAATGGGGCCTCCTAACAACTTTCAGCACTTGTAACAAACTACAGCTCCCAGGATTCTTGGGGGGGGGGAGTCATGACTATTTAAAGTGGTGTCATAATACTTTAAATGTATGTAGCTTTGGAGACAGGTAGGTAGCCGTGTTGGTCTGCCATAGTCAAAACAAAATAAAAAATAAAAAAATTCCTTCCAGTAGCACCTTAGAGACCAACTAAGTTTGTTCTTGGTATGAGCTTTCGTGTGTATCTGAAGAAGTGTGCATGCACACGAAAGCTCATACCAAGAACAAACACAGCTGGTCTCTAAGTGGCTACTGGAAGGAATTTTTTTCAATTTTGTTTTAGCTTTGGAGAGATTGCCTTGTGCCCCAGAGCAGGGACTCGTTCATAAACTTCTGACACCAGCTAGGCTAGACTGGAAAATGGAGTAAACAGTTGCCCCCAGAGGCCTGCAGCAACAAATGAAGCCAGGGGCTATGAAGAATTTTTTTGGGGGGGTGGGTAGCAACGAGGGAAGGAGCCTGAACATTGTGTCCTTAGTGGGTTCCCCTTCCACACTCAAGCCCACCTCCTTGTCGGTGTTGCTACTCACTTGCCTCTCTTACTGGACCCAATCCTTAGCCCAGAGGGGAGGATAAGGCTTGGGGAGGCCTCCTATTTCCTCTCCCCTCACTGCTTTCAGGCATGTTTTCCCTGACATTTTGGTTAGTGAAATGGTTAAGTATCAGCTAGCACTGCAGATATTGTTGGACTTCAGCTCCCAGCAGTCCCAGTGGCCAGCTTGGTGAATTGTGAGGGACAACAGGCGGTACAGACCAGCAACCTCTGCAGGGCACCTCCATTGGCAGGGAGTCCCAAAGTCTGGGCACCTCTCCCCAACAGAGAAGCCCCTTCTTTAACGTACCCACTTCACCTGGCATTGAACGTGGACCTAGTGAGATAAACGAGGCAGATAAGAGTGGAGACATCCTTCTGCAAGCTGAGTATCTCTAGAAGAGCGACAGCAGTGGCTGCTATCTAGTGGTGGTTCTGCATCCCATCCCAGATTCATGGAATCACCGAGTTGGAATCATCTAGTCCAACCCAAATATGCAGCTGTCCCTTATGGGGATCGAACCTGCAACCTTGGCATTATCAGCACCACACTCTAGCCAACTGAGCTATCCAGGCTGAGATGTCCTTCTACTAGCACTAAATCACTTTAAACATGGCATCCCACAAAGAGTCCCAGGAAGTGTCCTTTGTTAGGGCTGTTAGGAGACCTGCTTACTCCCCTTCACAGAGCCAGTGGCGGAACTTCATGCTCCAGCACCGGGGAGGGAAGCAGGCAGGGGCGGGGCTGGCGCACGTTCTGGGGGTGTGGCAGTCGAGATGGAACCCTACCGAGATCACGCTGCCCGGGGCACCCCGCCCCCTGTGCCCCGCCCCCTTCTTACGCCAGTGCACAGAGCTACATTTCCCAGAGTGACTTAACAATCAATCTCTCTTCCCAAGAAACTATGGGAATCGCAGCTCTGTGAAGGGGAATAAGAAGGTCTCCTAACAGCTCTCATGTCCTTTGGAAGAAGCCATGGCTGCTTAAAGTGGCAAGATGAATGAAATAGTGTAATGGGAACTCTCCGTCAGGACTCTAACCGCCAGGCAGGATGGACTGGCAAAAGTCAGGTCCCTTGCTTTGTGCAAGCTGAAGTGTTTCCATCATTGCAAAGCCTCTACTGGATGCAAGGGGGGGGGGATGGAATTCAGTTTGCATTTAAAGGCAAACCAACCTAATTCGCACTTTATGAAACAAGGCACAAACCAAAATGCAAGCCATCCTTCAACATCCACATTTTTCTGAATTTCGCAATGTAACAAAAATCCACATACCAGCAAAATGTGTGCGTAAAAATGCATATTGTTAATGACATACAAAGATGCATTATATTTGAGAAAATATAATCGCCTCATCCATTTTCCTGAGAAACTTTCTTTTTTTATTTGTTTAAATTGTAAACTGATGCGGAAATGTGGAGAACTGATCTTAAAATCGGAAAAATGATAAACTGGGAGAACCCAGAACTGGGAGGCCCACTCACCCAGAGATACAACCCATAATAATTCATTTTCTGGCACTTCTGATGCCTTGGCAGGACTCAGATTTGTTTGTTTGTTTTGAGTCGCCAGGCCAACACAAAGCACCACTCAGGGTGTCCAACAATTAAAACCTAAGCATGCAATATCCTTCAAACTATACCATTCTACCATTCTATGAATACATATCTGAAAAATACAGCATAATGAAAACAGGGTCGGTGCAGGTGAGAAGCAAAAGCAACAGAAGCAACTGTATCCATGTGTGTGTTTTTAAAGCACGCACTCACTCTCCCTTCAACAATAAGCTCCTGCTGCTTCCTAAAATGCAAGTGGGTTATTCGAACACAGCAAGTTTTTTAACACTGTCGCCTCCCCACAGTATTTGGGTGGAAAGAGAAAACTCTCCGTTCGGAAAGGTGGGTGGCAGCCGCGAAAATGTGGTCACGTGACCTGCTCTTCCATTGTTTGACTTTGTACGAGGAGGCCACAGCTCAGGAAGCCCAGAAGCAAATGGCACAACATGTTGCCAAATCTAATTCGTCTGTCATCCTCCTCTGCCACCGCCACCGCTGCTATAGTATGCTTCTCAGACAACAGCCTTGGGTTGTTGTTATTTTCTAGAATGTGTATCTGGGTGGAAACAAAACACTGAGGAGCACCCACTTCCCAACAAAACTAGGTTTGGGGGCTGGTAAAATGCAGTTCAGGAGCTGAAGCTGAACTGCAGGCCAGAGAGTCCTCAGTATGAAACTCAACCCTGCCACGAATAAAAGTCACAACCCCTCTCAGCCTCGGTCCCTCCCATCTGTAATGAACTATTTGGGTAACAAATTCCGCAAAACCGGAAGTAGGTGTTCTGGTTAGCAAACTTTGCCTCGGAAGCCGAAAGGAAGCCGAATGGTGGCAGGGCACTGGTGGCGGGAGGCCTCAGTAGACAAAGTGCACCTCGGTTTAAGAACGCTTTGGTTGAAGAACAGACTCCCAGAACAGATTAAGTTCGTAAACTGAGGTACCACTGTACATCAGTAATGACGTTCCTTCCTTCCAGCACTGTTGTAAATATTTGCAAAGCTGCCTACATAGAATCCTAGAACTGTAGAGTTGGAAAGGACCCAAGGGTCATCCAGTCCAACCCCTGCAATGCAGGGTTTTGGGCACACATTGCTTCCCTACGTAGGAACCTACTATGCTGGCTTGGGGCAGTTGGAGCACCTGCCCCCAGAGCTCTCTACTCGTGACTGGCAGTAGTGCTCCAACGCATCAGATAGAGGAGCATGGAGCATTATATGGAGGCAGACCATCTAGCGCAGCACTGCTTGAGAACCAGTGGTTCTCAAAACCTTTTCCTCTGGGCCACACTTTCAGAATGAAAAATTTGTTTGTGAATTTTTCAGTGATAAGAAATACATTGGAAAACAAAAACGACCAACTCCTAGCAGTGCTTGATATTTAACCTAGAACACAACTACTTTATTATACAATCATGGGAAAGTATAAAACAATGCTAGTACATAAGAACATGAATCACCCACCAAATATGAAACTGATAGTCCTTGAATCTTCCTGCTGCACTTGCCACCCTCTCCTCAGTGGCGGAGCTTCATTCTCCGGCAACGGGGGGTGGGGTGGGGGTGTCGGAGAGCAGGCGGGGGCGGGGCTGGCGCGTGTTCTGGGTGCGGGGCGCACTGCCTGCAGGGGTGTGACGTGCCACTTGCAGGGGCGTAACGCTCAGTGCAGGCAGGGGGCAGTCACGATGGCATCCCACCAGGAATGCGCTGCTGTGGGCGGTGCACTCCCCCACACTCCTCTTCCTCCGCCAGTGCCTCTCCTGCCACGCCCTTTGAGAACCCTGGCCTACATGGACTGGAAGCAATGGCTCTGCAGTTTCCTGGTAGGGGTCTCTCTCGGTCCTAGCTAAAGATCCTGGGGATTAAACCTGGGAACTTCTGAATGAAAAGCATGTGCTCTACCGCTAAGCTAGACGCCTTTTCCAACTCTGCTGCCCACTCCCCAAAGTGATTGTGGGAGGGAACTGTTCACCAGTGAATAATCTCTCACGTCTGCTATTCCAACCAATGGCTGGCCAAGGGTGCACCAAAACAGCAAGACCTAGCAAGAGAGGCATTAATGGAGCTCCTTACCTTTAGGGAGTCAAAGCAGGCGATAACTCGTCCGTTTTCCACATGGCAACTCCGTGACGGGTGGGCAAACTTGCACTCTGTGTCAGAGCGAGAACAAGTACCTCTCTGAAATTCTCGACATACTTCTAACGTCAGCCATTTTGTATCACGAACCAAAGAAACGTTCACAGCCATTTTTAAAAAAATAAAAGAAACCCCCCCAAAAAAGGAAGGGGGGGGGAGAAAAAGAAAAACACAAGGAACCACACCCCTCCTTCAGGAGAAATAGTACTGCTGATCTTTCAAAAATAAGAAGTGGGGGGGGGAATAAAAAAGGGAATTCAAGTTTTTAAAAAGTGAAGAAATAACTAACTTGTTGCTTTGGTAAACTTTTCTATTTGTCAGCACTTAGGTTTCCATTGAACTCAAATTGCGTTTGTCGAAAAGAAAGATTAAACATAAAGCCAATCATAAAATAGAAATCTCATCAGAATTAACTGAAAAGTCAAATTAGAGGCCAGCTCCTAAAAGTGCAATTGTCGAAGTCAAAATAGAAATGTTATATATATATATTATATATATATATATACCTATATATAGATATATATAATTCTTTTTTGTGCCACACTGCCAAAATTATTCTTTCAAAATAACTGGCAGACTTTTTATTTTCCCCTCCAAAGGATTATTCTGTGCTCTCCAGTTACTGGTTTCAATTATTCTCACGCTGAACAAAAAGGGGGGGAGTCATTGCTGGCGATGCTGCAGGTTGAGCGGAATGGTTGGTTTCGTTTCTTGACAGGGGAAGTAGGGGAGTTGCAAGCAGGAACCAAAAGAAGTTGGGGTTTTGTTTTGTTTTTAAAAAAGGTTTCCGTTTTTTCCTTTTGTTTGGAATATTTTAGTAAAGAGAGACCGTTGAGTCTGCTACATAGTCAGGAGACAGGGGAATGGCAGAGAAAATCTGAGTTGTGAAAGGGTTAGGAAGAATTTTTTTTTGGGGGGGGGAATTATAAAGATGGATGAGTTGCTGTCAGGATATGAACTGCAAGCAATGCCAAACTTTGAAGAAAGAAAAAGCAAAAAAGAAAAGGAGGAGAGGGATATCTATATATATCAATAGATATATATATCTATATCTATATACACACACGTATATAGATATATGTATATATATAATTTTTTTCCCCCAAAAAGCGAGCGAGGCAAAGCCCTGGACGCAAATCCAAGCGGCGGCAGCGGCGGCGGCACAGGATTCAAGGAAGGCACTTTTCAGCTACCTGCGAAAGAGAAGAGAAAAGTGTCAGCTAAAGCCCAAGGCAGCTCCCCACCCTACAGCTTCCAGCCCTCTCTCTGGAAAGCAAGTGGAAACTCATTTTCAACAGGAAATACCTCTAGTTACTGACAGTGTGGTATTTTGAAGGCAGCCACGGTAGGTGTTCGTATTAAAAAAATAAAAAAATAAAAAATAAGAGAAGAGAGAGTCAGAAAGGAAAGAAGGACATTTCCCCACATGGAACTGCGCATGGCACAGAGAAAGCAACCAATTACATTTACCGTTGCATCAGAAAGCCTGGGCAGGCATCCAGTAAAAAAGGTTGTTTCATATTGATTTAATTCTGGCAGACATTCTCCCTCGTTTTCTGCCTCCTGCACAGAGTCTCTCCCCCCCCCCCCCCGTGCCCACTGCACAGGGAAAATGCCTCCACCTGGTGTCGCGGCAGACGGCCCTCTGGTGCGTCTGTGATGTGCCTCCGGGTTCCCAGCAAGAGCCAGCCTCCGTTTCTGCACAGGCCACTCTGACCGAGAGATGTGGCAAGGTGTCGCTGTCATGTGCAACAATCCACCCCCTGGCACAGCTGGAAGCTCTCAGTGGCAGAGCGAGCATGCTGGAAAGAGCCCTCTGCCCCCTTGCCACCCCCTCCACCACTTCCCTGCTACTGCTGCCCCCTCCTCCAACCCAGAGTGGCTGGTCGTGGCAGGATGCCACTGTCAGAACACAGTTGGGCAGAAAACTGGGTGGGGAAACCTCGACTCTGAGGGCGTCCGCAGACAAAGGAGAAATAAACTACCCTTCTGCTCTTTTTGCAGCACCATAAATCATTGTGGAAGGAAGTGTGCTGTGCACACATGCATCTGGCGGGTGGAAGATTTCATGCACACACAGACATCCAACTCCTCATAGCAAACATTTGCCTCTGGGAGGCGAGATAGCCGAGTGCGAGGCTCAATGGTCTCTCTCACCCCATTAACTGCTACAGGTCCGTCATGGATTAGAGTTAACCCCCTGCATGCTAGCTGAAGATTCAGTGACTGAGGTTTTGTTCAGAAGGAAGAAGCTCATTCACTTGCCAGGCGGTTTTTCTTTCTCTCTCTCCCCCCCCCCCCCAAACGAGAAGCAAAGCCAAGACTGAAACTTAAGCCTTCCATTGAAACAGAGGAGGATTTACTATTTAGAATATTAACTCGTCTGCATAAGAAGTCTGTGCATGTTCAAGTTCCAGCATTATTACAGTGGTACCTCGAATTACAAACGCTTTGGGTTACAAAGTCCGCGAACCCAGAAGTAGTACCTCAGGGGTTGAGAACTTTGCCCCAGGATGAGAACGGAAATTGTGCGCCAGTGGTTAAGAATGGTTTCAGGTTAAGAATGGACCTCTGGAACGAATTAAGTTTGTGACCCGAGGTACCACTGTATTATAGTCAAACCTCGGTTCCCGAACACCTCCAAAGGCCGAAAACCCAGAAGTAAAGTGTTCTGGTTTTTGAACATTTTTTGGAAGCGGAATGTCCGAAGTGGCTTCCGCTTGAGTGCAGGAAGCTCCTGCAGCCAATTGGAAGCTGCGCCTCAGTTGTCGAACATTTCGGAAGCTGAAGAGGCTTCCAGAACAAATTACGTTCGACAACCGAGGTTTGACTGTTTTTGTTGCAATGGTGCCATATTTCAACAAACGCTTGCTGGATGTTAGGAGTGCAAAAAGAACGCAGAATCGCCGAACATTTGCAGGTAGGGAAGTATTACTGCCACTGACCTTCATCAACAGCTGCCAAACTAAGATAATCAGAAGCAGTTGGCTTGATCAGATCGGAAGGTCCAGCCATTGCAGACTCTTGCCCATCAGGGGCTGAGGCACAACAGCAATAGCTCTCTCCACTGTTGCTCCCCAGGAGCAATTACATATCAGTTTGCCAGACTGGATTTATTTCAGTACACTTCTATAACAGTTGGTACACTTTAAAAAAAAAAGCTCATTTACAAAAGTTAAGCACCCACCAAAATATAAAAGCAAATGTGCAAACCTCAAAAGCACAAAAGTGGCAGATTAATGCACAAGATAACCAAAATGTTAAAAATGCCAGGCACATAAGGAGGGGGGTCATGTGCCCAAGAAAAGAAGGGGGTCATGTGCCACATGAGAGGTGGCAAAGTTGGTGTCCGCCAAACACAGGGAAGACATGTCACAATTGGGGTGCCACTACCGAAAAAGCAGTCAGGGACGAAGCTGCCACTACTAGGCCAAGAGTCCTGCTTGGCATGTTTCTGGTTTTTTGGTTGTTGTTTTTTAACTGCATCTGAAACTACATGAGCAGCCCAGCCCAGACTGGGTGGTGGAAGCAAAGACCAGGATAAAGGAAGTTGCCAGCTAGGCAGGGAATTGAACAAAAAGAAGCTGGAGAGCATTCAGGTCACATTGTGTGTTAGCACGCTCCAGGTTTGGAAAGCTGGGAGATCTGGGTTCAAGTTATACCACAGACCCATTTGAGGCTTATTTCTCTCAGAGAAGGTCTGTGTATACCAAGGAAGCCTGGTGGGGGGACAGGAAACAGGAATGCCTTACACTTCCTGTTTCCTCTTGTGCATCACCTTCCTTGCACAATTATTATTAATTGACTGAGCTATTTATATCCTGCCTTTAAGAACAAAGCTCCCAAAAGGCGACTTACAAACAAAGTACAAAATATGGTAATCAGCTAATAAACTATAGAGCGTATTTCAAAACCAATTTAAAAAATGCCTTATTGGGGTGTGGGGTCTTCAGACCATACCTGTAAGCAGACATAAAGGTGTCCTGGCATAGCTCCATGGGAAGCACATTGCACAATTTAGTGGAGCCACCACTGGAAAGACCCTGCGCTTAGTGTTCACTGTTCTGCTCTCCCTTAGAGGTAGGCTGAAGTGTCTGAAGTGGATATCTCAACATTTGGGGCAGGCTTATTTGATCTGAATAGCCTGGAAATGAGGCTGTTCAGTTTGGGATGCTTTACAAGAAATGTGAGGTGCAGAAAGTGCACAAATGCACTGTATTATCTGTGCATCCTACTGCACCTGAAGTCAGAGACTTTCAAATCAGGAAGAGCAGTGAACCAACACTTTCTGAAAGAGCAGGAAGCAACCTTTTAAGAAATCAGATAATCTGATCCATCTATTGTATACTGTCTGGCAAAAAAAAAACATTTTCTGTGGCTGCAAAAACACACACACCAAAAAAACCCTTATGTCTTGCAGCAAGGGTCTCTCTGACTGGAAAGGCCAGGGAATCTGTCCCGGCCCCACATATTATATAGGAAGGTTTTTATTTGAAACAAACAGTGACTGAGCCATCCCTTGGACACTTTAGACATGCAAGTTTCTTTCTTTGTGAAAGGAGATGGCCTTTTTGGTAGTGGCACCTATGCCTATAAAATACTCTTTCCAGTGTCACCCATGTGCCAGGCCTTTCATGACCTCAGTGGGGATTTTTTATTATCTGTGAGTTGTCGGCACAATGAATGGCAGTGGCTCCTCTTCAGGGTTTCACGAACCTTTCCCAGGTCTACCTAGATATGTCAGGGATGGAACCTGGGACCTCCTACATGGAGAGCACACATGCCATATGCCTGGGCTGTAGGCCTTCGCTAAAAATGGGACTTTTTAATAGGATCCAGCAGGGTTCTTCTGTTCTTTACACAGAATAACCTAGCACCACCAAACCCATCCACACCCAACTGGCTCTGAATTATACAATTATTATTATTATTATTATTATTATTATTATTATTATTATTATTATTATTATTTTATAGCCTGCATTTTTCCCTGATAGGAATCAAGGCTAAAGAAGCGCTAAAGCACGAAAAACATAGAAGAAACTATCATTAAAAAACAATTATACATGGATAGAATTAAAACTGTATGCACATATAAAACCTGTTTAAAGCATACCAATAATTATAATAAAAACAGCACAGCACCAGGCCTTTCATTAGAAGCCATCAATTCCCAAAAGTCTGTTGCGGAAAGGTCTTCACCCGCTAGCAGAAGGGTAACAAGGGGGGAGCCTGCCTAGCTTCTCCAGTGAGAGAGTTCCAAAGCCTGGGAGCAGCTACAGGCCCTCCCCTGCGCCCCCACTGAGCTTGCCTACGAGGGTGGTGGGACCTGGACAGATTCCTATGAGGGAAGAATACAGTCCTAAGCTGTGTACAATGGCTTGGGTCCTTGTGCAGGGAAGAGTGTATTTTCCAATACAAATTTGCTTGGATGTGAAGATCCTTGGATGAGGACCTTCTCTCGGTCCCATCACCATCAGAAGCACAGCTGGTGGTGACACAAGAGAGAGCATTTTCTGTGGGATTCCTTCCCTAGAGAAATTAGACCAAATCCTCCCTCCTTGCCTTTCTACCAGCAGTCTCAGACCTTCCTCTTCAGGCAGGCCTTAAGGTGCAGACATTGGGCTGCTGTCGGGGCAAACTACATTTTAACGCTGGTTTCAAATGTGTATTAGCGCATTTTAACTGTAGTTTGTTTTTTCTTGATTTGCATTTTATAACGATGTTTTTTAAAAGCTGTGAGCTGCCCTGAATCCCAACTTGGGAGAAAGGAGCATGTGAAAGCAGGAAGATTGCACCTTATGCCTGTTTTACCTACGGTGGTGGCACAGCTTTACACGGATTGCTGGAAATTTTTAAAAGTTAGTAAAAAAGGAGTGGGAGAGCAGGAAAACCTGCTTGAAAGAGCCATCCAAGATCTTGCAAGATCTCACAGGAGCTCTTGCAGAACCTTCCCAGAGCCTGTTAAGCAAGTCATGGGGCTTAGAATTGGAAGGGACCCCACGGGTCATGGAGTCTGACCCCCCTGCAATGCAGGAATATTTTGCCCCATGTGGGGCTCGAACCCAGAGCCCTGAGATTAAGAGTCTCGTGCTGTACCAACTGAGCTTCCCCAGCAGCTTCTACCTGTACATAAAATAACAGAAGCAACAACAAGAACAATATACTTGAAGAGACAGGAAGGGAGGTATTTACCATTTTGACGGCTTGGTTTAAGGCACAGGTGTCAAACACAAGGCCCGGGGGCCTAATCCGGCCCGCCAGACCTTGTCATGTGGCCCGCGCACGCCTCCCTCCCTCCCGGCGCCCGCCCGCACTGGGGAGGGAGGGCGCGCGTGCTCACTGCACGCACGCAAACACACATGTACAGGCGCGCGCACACAGAGCAACCTCCTTCCCCTTCCCCCTGATCATGTGCCCCACTGCTGCCGGGACGGTCACCAGCACCACCCCCTCCCTGCATCTACACACACACACACACACAGCCGCGCAGCTGGCCTCTCTTGTTCCGTCCGCAGCCAGCACAGGCGCTTCCCCTCCGGGAGCCTCGCGGAGAAAGAGGCGCCGCGGCGGGGAGGAAGAGAGAAGTAGCAGCCGGCGCCGATCTCCTCCTCCTGTTTCGCCACCGGCAGAGGATCCTTCTCCTTCCTGCTCCTCTTTCCTGCCGCCACCGCCACCGCCTGGAGGTAGCTTTTCTCCTTGGCGTTGCCGGCCGGCTCTCCTCCCTTTCCCCGTGCTCCCTTGCGCCACTCCCTCGGCGGGCCATGGGGCTCCTGTCGCAGGGCTCCCCGCTGAGCTGGGAGAAGACACAGCGCCACGCGGAGCACGTGCGCAAACACGGCATCCTCCAGTTCCTGCACATCTACCGGGCGGTGGGCGAGAGGCACAAGGACGTGCTCAAGTGGGGCGATGAGGTGAGTGAGGGCCGGGGAGATGGAGCTGAAGACCGGATGGATCCAAGAAGCTGCCTTCCTTCCTTTCCTTTCCTCTCCTCTCCTTCCTTCTTTCTTTTTTTCTCTCTCTTCTTTCTTTCGTCCACCCACCATGGCGCGCTTTTGCTGCTGCTGCTTCAACTTCAACACAACAACCTTGGGAGGTAGAACGCTGGCGGCCCTGCCCTCGCCCAACACCACTGCACGGTGCACATGTTCATAGCTGTCAACTTTTCCCTTTTCTTGCGAGGAATCCTATTCGGAATAAGGGAATTTCCCTTTAAAAAAGGGGAAAGTTGACAGCTATGCATGTTGCATGGGGAGCGAGTTTACTGGGCGTCGACGGGGTTTGCCCTGAGGAAAAAGTTTGGGGTTGTTATGGTTGTTATTTTTATTTGTTAAATTTGTTTGCTGCCCTTGGATCTCAGGATAGTTCACGACATGAAAAAGCACAACATACATAATAAAGCAAACCAATAACACACACACACACACACACACACACACACACACACACACACGGGTTCCCTTGCACCCCCAATTCTGCTGGTTCACACTCAACCGAGACCATTTTTTGCAGTGTTAAACCTGAGTCACCTTGGAAAGCCACAAGCACATCCGATTTAAAGCTTGTGTCTCACATTCGGTTTCAGAAGTGGTTTAAAAGGCTTGTATAGCATCACTTATGAAAATGCCCTTCAGCTTCCCTCCTGCATGTAACAGATTGCTTTGTGCCTGGGTCTTCTCACATGGTGACTATTCAGTAGGCATGGTGCTTGTTTACTAATTAATGGGTTTGTGTATGCTAGTCCTATCAGAAGGGCCATGATTTACACCAGTGCCACCGTGCTCTCCTTTCACCCCAAGTTAAAATGATTGAAGTAGTGCACAGAGTGGACACATAGTCCTACAGATAAAACCGGCCCTTTGAGGGTGACCAAACTGCTGATGCGGCCCCCGATGAATTTGAGTTTGACACCCCTGGTTTAAGGGATAACCTCTCTGCCCGCCAAGCCACGCAGCACCATAAATCTGGCGAGTCTTTGGGAAATGTCCCTGTTTGAATTTGGAGCTCCTGGCCTGCTGTCCTCCTATCAGGATTCAAGCAGGCATGGAGGAGAGGCCTCATCCAGTAGCCGACAACGCAGTGGGTGCAGCTTTGCAAACAAGCTGACACAGGCTGCGGGATGGGTCTGGACAATGAATGAATGTGGAATTCTCTTAGGAATTAGGCCGACCCAACTGAAAGAAGAATGGGAGGCTTTTCTTGGAAGCAGCTTTCCCCCGAAAGCTGGAAGCGCAAATGAATATGCCAGATGCAACATAAACCTCCTCCCGCCTATCAGGGTCTCTTTTTGATTAGCCCAAAGCATTGGGCATGCTAAGCAAGTTCTCTTTCCCTTCAGTCCCCATTTTCATTTATTTCAGGAGCACAGCTTGTCCAATTCCTCGGTCGGAGTGGAAACACGGCCAACAAGCCCAGAAGGGCCATATTTTAAGCACAGTCACGGCTTCCCCCAAAGAATGCTGGGAGCTGTAGTTTTTTTACAGGTGTGGAGTTGTCCCCCACCCATAGCGGCTCAACCATCAATCCCACGTCACAGGGAACTCTGGCTCTGTGGAAAGGGGGAAAAGGGGGTCTCCTAACAACTTTCAGTACCCACAATGAACTACAGGTCCCAGCATTCTTTGGGGGGAAGCCATAAATGTCTAAAGTGGCTGCCACATGTATGGCATGAATATGGCTATATAATTCCCAATGGAACTGGAATTCCCCCTGGCCAAAGAAAGGAAGGATATGGTTTTATCATGCTCACTGGGTGACAGCATGGCCATGCTCTTTATTGTTATGGTTGCTCTGTGTGTGTGTGTGTGTGTGTGTGTGTGTATCTGAGTGCATGTTTGCATGCTTACTGCATATTTTACGCTGCATTACAAATGGTGGAAGCTGCTCTGGCATCATCAACTGTGCTACTTTGCACGGCCTTGCCCTTGCAAATATGGTAATGGGGAGGAGGCACTCCACCTGCTTGGGGAGCGGCTACAGGCAAGAGGTGCAGCCCCCACTTTGCACGTGGGTGGAAGGCTCTCAGGTCCAGCCCCCAAAACCTCTAGTTAAAAGGAGCAGCAGGTGAAAAGAAAGAGTCTCCTCTGGTGAGGGCCCTGGATACAGGCCACTATGGGTCAGAAGGATCATACATTTGAGCCAGCCTCCCACCACCTGATGCCCATAGCTCAGCTGGTAGAGCATTAGACTCTTAATCTCAGGGTTGTGGGTTCAAGTCCTGTGTTGGGCAAAAGATTCCAGCATGGCAAAGGGATGGACTAGATGACCCATGAAGTCCCTTCCAACTTTACAATATAATGATCTAATGGTCTAGATGCTATTGCACTACAACTCTCATCAGCTCCAGCCAGGACAGGAGCTGTAATCCAAAGACATGGGAGGGCACCTCCCCCCCCAAAAAAGGTTGCCCTGACCAAGTTTTCTGCTTTTCCCATCCAGATAGTTCCCTGCCTTCTTTAACTCAGTGTTCTCCATATTCTTCCCACAACACCCACCATGGACAAATGGCACCACCACCACCACAACAAGAGGACACCGTGTACACTGAAAGCCAGCACATAAAAATCTAAAACTCATTCATATTTTCAAACGGCAGGGTGAAAACATCCCATCCACTGACGGATGTGTCCAAGGCAGCTGTCTATCAGCTCCATCTGGTACTCCATCTCCTATCTGCCCATGGACTGTCTCACCAGAGTGGTGCATGCCCTGGTTTTCTCCTGCTTGGACTACTGCAACACGCTCTAGGTGGGGCTACCTTTGAAGGTTACCTGGAAACTGCAATTAATCCAGAATGCGGCAGCTAGACTGGTGACTGGGAGTGGCCGCTGGGACCACATAACACCAGTCCTGAGAGATCTACATTGGCTCCCAGTACGTTTCCGAGCACAATTCAAAGTGTTGGTGCTGACCTTTAAAGCCCTAAGTGGCCTTGATCCTGTATACCTGAAGGAGCATCTCCACCCCCATCACTCAGCCCGGACACTGAGATCCAACGCCGAGGGCCTTCTGGTGGTTCCCTCACAGCGAGAAGCGAAGTGAGTGTGTGTGTGTGTGTGTGTGTGTGTGTGTATATGTGTGTGTGTATCTGCCACTTTTCACTTACAACTCACAAAGCTGCTTACATACCATAAATAATAACATACTAGAAAACCACAATGTAAATCATATAGAACGTTTAACAAATCATCTGAAAAACAACCATGGCTATCTGGATATCTCAGCTGGTTAGAGTATGATGCTGATGATGCCAAGGTTGCAGGTTTGATCCCCATACATGACAGCTGCGTATTCCCGCACTGCAGGGAGTTTGGACTCGGTGACTCTCAGATTCTGTTTTTCTATCTTCACCTCCTATCTTCAGCACTATTGACAAAACAGCTTGAAAAATAGGCAAAACACAAACACCCCACCGCCCACCTCTATGAATCAGTCTTCCACTCAAAAAGACACACATACATCATGCCTGTGGCAGCAGCTCCATTCCGAAGGCTCCTGGGGCTGGAAGGCTGGGCAAGGCAGGTGGAAGCAGCCCTTGCCTGGCGGCCAGTAGAGATTCCCACTCCTCCCCTGGCAGTTCTTCCTCTGGAAAAAAAAGCTCCCTTATGAAGGGAATCACAGGGAACTAGGCAGAAAGCCCGCCCCGTGGAATACCCTCCCATCAGCTGTCAAGGAAATAAACAACTACATGACTTTTCGTCAGCACCTTCTCGGGAAGTTTTTAATGTTGGAGGTCCCGCTGTGTTTACTATATTCTGTTGAAATCACCCAAAGTAGCTGGGGCAATCAGGTGGGTGAGGTATAAGTAATCAATAAATTATTGCTACTGATTTGACCATCAACAGCTGCAACAGAAGCAGCAGAAGCAGAACACCTGGCAGAAAATAAAATGTTTCTGCCTGGCACCTAAAGTTATGTAATCATGGCACCAGGTGGGCCTGGGAGAACATTCCATAAGCAGGGAGCCACCACTGAAAAGGCCCATCCTCATGTTGCCTCTCTCCAGACCTTTCGTGGGGGGTGCAGACAGAGGAAGGTCATGGATGACAATCCCAACAGCCCCCAGCCAGCGTGTAGAGGATGGCAGTTTAGTCTGACATTACCTAGGTAGTCCCACAGTTGCTGACTTCAGCTTGCTCAAACCCCCTCCATCCTTTGAACAGATCTCTCAGCCACGTACTGCTACATAGGCAGACCATTGTTACTCTCACATGCTGCTGTGGAAAATCACGGATATAAACCATAAACAGAAGCTGTCTACAGACTTGCTTCTGAAGCTCAGATTTATGGCTGCAAAGCGTGGCCCTCCTCAGCATTTGGGTCTCCTTCCACTGCCCCAGGGGCGTCGCTAGCCACTGGGCTGCTGGGGGCGGCAAGCCCAGTGGCACCCATGGGGGCGGGGCGTCGCTCCGTGCGCATGACGTCATGACGCATGCGCACGGAACAACGCCTCCGCGCGGGCCAGTTGGCCCGCCCCTCTCCCGCTGCGCTCCGTGAGCGGAGCCGTCCCGGGGAAAGGAGAGGGGTTGGGCCAGCGGGCCTGCCCCTGTCCTTTCGCCCCGGGCTCCGCTCCCTGAGCACAGCGGGCAGGGAGCGGCGCGGCGGCGCGTGGGGAGTGATGGGAGGGGCCGCCGCTTGTCACCCCACGTGCCGCCGTTCGTTCCGTCGCCCCGGGAGCAGCAGCACCGCACACACTGTGCGCCGCTGCTGCTCCCACGGTGACGGAGCGAGCGGCGGTGCGTGGGGGTGACTTGCGGCGGCCCCTCCCACCACTCCTCACCGGTCACCCCGGGAGGAGCAGCGCTGCAGGAACGGGGTGCTCGCTCGCCCGAGCGAGCACCCCGTCCGTGCAGCACTGCTGCTCCCGGGGTGACGGAGGGAGCGGCGGCGCGTGGGAGTGATGGGAGGGGCCGCCGCAAGTCACCCCCACGCGCCAAAATGTTACGCCCACCTAGGGGCGGCCCGCCCCCCCCGCCCCCACCCTACGACGCCCCTGCACTGCCCTGTCCTAGTACCCCCAACCACAGGAGACTAACCATGCTAAATGTCAACTATGCAATAGGCCTGCTCGGGCCCCCGCCTATCTTAATGGAGCAAATGCACCACCTTTTACATGTGCAAAATCAATGAGAGGCTCTTGACAAATGAGCTCAGATCCTCAAACATATGGGAACACGCGACTCGTCGATTACAGTATCTACATTACATTCCAGTTCATTTCTGTGCCTGGTTCAAACATCTATGAGGTTTGGGTCTGTTTGTGCTGGGCTGGGATGCGCAAGGGGCCTTTTATGCCTCACCTAGGCAGCCCCCCTCTCTGGAAGCCTTTGGTTGCTCTGTGAATGTTTTCAGATGACATTTGGTCTGTCTGGTTGCTATCTTGAGCTGCTCTGGAATTTTAATCTTCAGTTTTTAAGCTATTTAACCTACTGCCTATTCCTTCTTGCTAACCTATCTACTTGGAGTGGGTCTCTACGAGGGCATCTGTACAACCTTCCAGGTGTTGATGAAACGCCAACTTCCACCACCAGCCCCAGACACCTGAATGATGGCAGGTGTAGAACAGGAACCCCCAGAGGGTCTGCAGTTGCCCGGTCCCTGATATAGACCAATAGAAAACTCATTCTCCTCTTGATTTTGAATACTTCATGCAGCCAAAATAGCACATCCACACACCTGGCTTGAGAGCAGTACATGTGAAAAGGATCTAGGAGTCTTGGTAGACCACAAACTTGACATGAGTCAACAGTGTGATGCAGCAGCTAAAAAAGCCAATGCAATTCTGGGCTGCATCAATAGGAGTATAGCGTCTAGATCAAGGGAAGTAATAGTACCACTGTATTCCGCTCTGGTCAGACCTCACCTGGAATACTGTGTCCAGTTCTGGGCACCACAGTTCAAGAAGGATACTGACAAGCTGGAACGTGTCCAGAGGAGGGCAACCAAAATGGCCCAAGGCTGGAAACAATGCCATCTGTCAGGAATGCTTTGATGGTGTTTCCTGCTTGGCAGGGGGTTGGACTGGATGGCCTTTGTGGTCTCTTCCAACTCTAGGATTCTATGATTTTAAGAGGATAAATAGGCTTCAGGAAGAAGCCTTGCAGAAATAACACCCCCCCTTGAAAGCTTTGAGGGGCAAAGCAACAACTCAAAAATAGCCTATGGATTGAGCATGCTCAGTGGGCTGGTTCACTATTGGGAAATGGGGGTTGGCAGAAAACCAGGGTGGGGAGGATGGAATGGAGTGTCCTGGAAGGGGGCCTGTCTGCCTTGAACCCTGAACTCTGTGATGAAACTTTGTGCTCCAGTTCCTGTTTCCTAGAGCCTGTGGCTGATTTGTCCTTGTAGTATGTTTGGATGCTCTGCTGAGAGCTACTTTCAATGCTTTATTTATTAGAAGGGTGGGATACACACCCAAGCTAAAGAAAGCAAATCATCAGGTGAGAGCTGGCCCTTGGCAGCTTGCATGGAAAGGCAGAGGAAACCACGTCCCTCCCAGTGCTGTGCAAAGCAGAAGCCAGCTGAATAAAGTGTTCTTTACTACAAGAGGGAATGAATATAGGTAGCTCTGAAAGCTTGGAGGCACGTCAAATGCTGCCTGTCTGGCTCCCATCGCAGGCAGTTGATGGGCACAAGGATCAGCCTGAGTGCTGAAGGTCAAGTTAGCGATGCTGGCGGCAGGATGAGTCTGCAGAAAGGAAGGAGAGGTGATGCAAGGACAGAGAAGGAGCCCACTGCTTAGGAGGCAGCCAGATCCCTCCTCTCAGACTCCCTGCAACTAATCCCCTTTCAGCCACGCTTTGCGGAGGTTAGTGGAATTCGCCCTGCGCAGTGCTGGCCCAGGTCACAAAACAATGCCGCGCACACAAAGGCAAGCGGTGTTGACCCTGAGATCTCAAGAGAGATGGAATCCAAAGATAAACCCAACTCCTTTGTTAGCCTCGCTAGGAATAATAGATGACTCAAATAAACATTTATCTCATCAGGAGATGCTGACATATTCGCTGGTAGCGGCTTGTCTAGAAATAGCTAGTTGTTGGCATTCTGCAACAGGGCTGTCAATTGACTTGCAGGATGCTCAGGTGTGGCCTGCTGCTCTGGCCTGGAAACTGACCTTCCAGGTCAGCCAGAGGCAAAATGAGCTCTGTATCCTTTGACACCACCTGGCACCCATTCAGATCCCACAGGGGAAGCGACAATCACTTGAAACAACTTCCCCAGACTCACAGAAACATCTGGCGAGACCCAATGGCCTAGAGCAGGCATAGGCAACCTTCGGCTCTCCAGATGTTTTGGACTACAATTCCCATCATCCCTGACCACTGGTCCTGTTAGCTAGGGATCATGGGAGTTGTAGGCCAAAACATCTGGAGAGCCAAAGGTTGCCTATGCCTGGCCTAGAGTCTTGTTTTAAGTAATGGCTCCAACTTTAGGATGCTCTTATCTTATGCCTTTCCCCCTGAAATGACAGGCTGGCTGCTATCGTCTATTGTATTTTAAGTTATGCTTGTTACATGTGAAAAAGCAAATATTTATACTGTATATAAAATGAATTTCAGGTGCTCCAGTGCATGACCGTGGAAAAGGGGCAAGCTCCTTTAATGGTACATGGACAAGAGACCTGGAGCAGGATGCAGCTGGAATTCTGGGACACAAAAGTCCTTCAAAATATGCAATCTTCTATATGTTGCACCTGCTGGCATTTAGGGACTAGAAATGTGTATGTCTGCTTTTCTATAATATACCAGGCAGATATCTCAAGACATCCCTTAGATGTGAAGATGCCCAGAACGGCAAGATTGATAGATGCCAGACAAGGCTTTAGAACATGGGGTGGGGATCGTTGGCTGCCAAAGGGTTGCAGGACTACCATTGCCATCAACCCTGACCTTTAGCCTTGCCGGCTTCTGGGGCTGATGGAAGCTGGAGTCCAACTTCAGTTTCAGGCCCCATCTGCACTAAATGTTTAAACAGTATCACACCACTTTAAACAGTCATGACTTCTGCCAAATAATCCTGGGAACTGTGGTTTGGGCAGGGTGCTGAGAGTTGTTCCCTCACAGAGTCCTCACAGCAGTTTAACAGGCAATTCGTCTCTCCATGGACCTCTGGAAACTACGGCTCTTTGAGGGAATAATTGTCTCCTGTCAACTCCATCTATGTGTGCCAACCTAACCAGGGGCATAGCAAGGGGGGGACGGAGGGCCCCGGGCAGCGCCCCTGCTGAGGGTGACACTTCGGGCGGTGGCCCCGCCCCCTGGACTAAAAAAAATTAAGGCTATTTTCGGCACTGCTGGGGTGGAGCCGCAGGGGCGGCCAGCGAGGGGGGAATAGTCCCCCCCTTCCAGCGGCAGAGCTCGGCATGGAGGCAAGGGGCGGGCCAGCGAGGTGGCGTGCCACCCCCTCCTCGCTGGCCCGCCCCTTGCTTCTATGCCGAGCTCTGCTGCTGGCTGGCTTGCGGAGCCGGGGCATGGAGAGAGGCGGGCAGCGGATTCGGGAGTCTTTGCAGCCCACAGACTCCCGAAGCCGCCGCCTGGCACCCCCGGGGGCGGGGCGGGTGTCATGACGCACACATGCACCGCGATGCCCCGCCCCGGGCAGCCAAGGGCCTAAGAACGTCCCTGAACCTAACCTACCTTCCAGGGCTGTTGTGAAGTTGAAGAAAGGTAGCATGCATCCATATGCACCTCTCTAAAACCGATGAAAGGGTGGAGTACAAGTTATGGGAATAACAACAATGGCAGATGCATTCAAGCTTGTCTCCTTTCCCTCACCATTACCCACTAAACCTAAGCTCTAAATGCAGTGAGTGAAAGAGAGGCTGGGAGATGAGTTCTTAATTAATGTGTCAACCTAAGGCTCTGATCTGTTTTCCTGCATGTCAAAACACAGGAATCAAGAGTGTCAGAGCCGAGCAAGTGCTCTGCTGGAGGGCAGATGGATATTAAACATGATACCTGGTGGCAACTTCCACCCACCCCCGCCCCCCTGCTAACCACCCCCTCACACCACCTCCCATTAAAGGAAAACGCATTCCCGTTTCCAACCAAAAGAACTTTTTATATTTAAAGCAAACACTCTGTGTGGCTGATTAGACATTTGGAATATTTCCTCTGCGAACATTCCGTACCCAGACACTTTTCCACCCTGAGGGAAGTTTACTCAATTTAAGACAGACCTTTTGTCAGCTCAGGAGAACTGAAAAACACTTTTGTTCTTCAACCTGGCTCCCTATGAAAAGATCAATGTGCCTGAGACGTGCCCAAAAAAGATCTCATCCTAGTCAGGTGGTGCCAAAAGCATGGCAATGTGGCAAGAGTCAACTCTAGCCTGGCCTGTTCGACTTGGTCTATGTACTCCCAGACTGGATTGCTGCAATGTGCTCCATACAGGGCTGCCCTTGGAGACAACTTGGAAACTTCAGTTTCTCCCAAATGCAGCAGCCAGATTACTGCTTGGGGTTCCATTTAGATCTCTTATGACCACCCTGCTTTAAAAACAGCTGCATTGGTTGGTATTTCATTTCCAGGCCCAATTCAGCCCTGAACAACTCAGTCCCGGAATACCTGGAGGACTGCCTCTGGGGGCAGAGATTGGCAGGGGGGGGCCCTCTTGGTAGTTCCTGCACTCACAGAGGTCTGCAGGGGGAGGGGAGAGGGGAGAGGTGCAGCACAGAGGTGGTGATGGAAAGTTAAGATGAAGACTTGGCCGCAAGAGGAAGGCAACTCAGCTCCGAAAACCTCATGAGCTGGAAGAGAACAACTGCTGGACAATGGCAGCTAAGCAGAACAAAAGCAGGAGAGATTATGGCCATTTTAAGGTTGAATAAATTAGTCTCCAGGGAAGCAAGCCATCCCAGGCAGCAGTTCCAGAGCGAGCAAGAGCCATGATTTCGATATTAGTTTATGACCTGAATTGTAATGAAAAGCCAACCCCTTTTCCCAGCACCTGGGAAGGTGCATAAAGGAAGGTGCACTATTTCGGGCTGCCTGGGCCCAAGCTGTATACGGCTTTATATGTCATGAACCAGCCCTTTGAATTGCAACTGCATGAAGGAGGTCCGGGGGTCAGTCACTGGCATCTCTCATTAAAGGGCTCAAGGGAAGGGGAAGATGTTGCTGTCCCTCATAAGAGTAGTTTAGCAATCAATCCATCTTCACAAGGGACTCTGTAATAATAATAATAATAATTTATTACTTATACGCCCGCCCATCTGGCTGGGTTTCCCCCTTCTGGGAGGAAAGCAGGGGGTCACCCTTAAACTGCAGCTCCCATAATTACTTGCAGGGGGGGAGTCCTGGTTGTTTAAAGTGGCAGAATGTGAATATAGCCTTACTTAACTGCACCCCTTCTGGACACCCCCCTCGTATATGTGAGATAGCAGAGACCAGGCCACATCACACCACACATTTAAAGTACTATGCTAACACAGTCATGGCTTCCCCTAAAGAATTTTGGGAATTGTAGCATACTAAGGGTGCTAAGGGATGCGGATGGCACTGTGGTCTAAACCACAGAGCCTAGGGCTTGCCGATCAGAAGGTCGTCAGTTCGAATCCCCGTGACGGGGTGAGCTCCCATTGCTCAGTCCCTGCTCCTGCCCACCTAGCAGTTCGAAAGCACGTCAAAGTGCAAGTAGATAAATAGGTACCGCTCCAGCGGGAAGGTCAATGGCGTTTCCGTGCACTGCTCTGGTTCACCAGAAGCGGCTTTGTCATGCTGGCCATATGACCCGGAAGCTGTACACTGGCTCCCTCGGCCAGTAACGTGAGATGAGCGCCGCAACTGGGCCTAATGGTCAGGGGTCCCTTTAAGGGTGCTAAGAGTTGTTTTCCTGTGAAGAGGGACTGACTGTTAAACTGTTCTGGGAATTGCAGCCCGGGGGGGGGGGAATAGCAGGGTCTCCTAACAACTCTCAGCACACTTCACAAACTTCAGCTCCAGAAATTATTTGGGGGGAGTCATGCCTGTTTGAAAGCCGTATCACAATGTTTTGAACCAGGGTGGATTTGATTTAAATCAAATCAATTTAAATCACTAGTCAATAAGACTTGATTTAAATCATTTTTTTACAGAAAGACTCATTCTTGCTGGTATAATCTTAATATTTACAACAAAAATTTCATTTTTGGAATAATAACTTTTCAGAGAGGTTTTTACAGTTATATCAAAAATTATTGATTTGGTTATGCTATTAGAAATACATAGACAGATAATTATGAAATTATGGCGAGGTTTAATAAGTTAATTGTTTATATTTGGACAACTTTTCTGCTATACTATATTGGAGGAGAAAAATAATCATTAGTAACAATTTAAACCATTTATTTAACCAAAACAATGACATTATAGCATGCTGTAAGGTCCTCAGTTAATTGCTCATGAGTGACCAGCCGAACTCCGTAGCTTCTTTTTAATGGTTTTATTGTGCACAACTATTTACAGTGCAGAGCTAACAAATCACGTCTGTCTCATCCATCAGCAGAATCTGGGAGTGCCCCTTTCCGGTTTCCCCTCCAGCATAAGGACAGGATCACACTTCAAAATGACCTTAACAGATTAGAGAACTGGGCCAAAGCAAACAAGATGAATTTTAACAGGGAGAAATGTAAAGTACTACACTTGGGCAAAAAAAAAAAAAAATGAAAAGCACAAATACAGGATGGGTGACACCTGGCTTGAGAGCAGTACATGTGAAAAGGATATTGGAGTCTTGGTAGACCATAAACTTGACATGAGTCAACAGTGTGATGCAGCAGCTAAAAAAGCCAATGCAATTCTGGGCTGCATCAATAGGAGTATAGCATCTAGATCAAGGGAAGTAATAGTACTACTGTATTCTGCTCTGGTCAGACCTCACCTGGAATACTGTGTCCAGTTCTGGGCACCACAGTTCAAGAAGGATACTGACAAGCTGGAACGTGTCCAGAAGAGGGCAACCAAAATGGTCAAAGGCCTGGAAACGATGCCTTATGAGGAACGGCTTAGGGAGCTGGGTATGTTTAGCCTGGAGAAGATAAGGTTAAGGGGTGATATGATAGCCATGTTCAAATAAATCAAAGGATGCCATATAGAGGAGGGAGAAAGGTTGTTTTCTGCTGCTCCAGAGAAGCGGACACGGGGCAATGGATTCAAACTACAAGAAAGAAGATTCCACCTAAACATTAGGAAGAACTTCCTGACAGTAAGAGCTGTTCGACAGTGGAATTTGCTGCCAAGGAGTGTGGTGGAGTCTCCTTTGGAGGTCTTTAAGCGGAGGCTTGACAGCCATCTGTCAGGAATGCTTTGATGATGTTTCCTGCTTGGCAGGGGGTTGGACTGGATGGCCCTTGTGGTCTCTTCCAACTCTAGGATTCTATAAAAGTCTAGGGATACGAAATCCCCTCCTTCTTTCCCTACGTGGCACCCCTCTGCGCAACTGGGGGGACGGAAGTGGCGTGCCTCTCCCTGTGCCAGTGGGGTGTGAGGTCTCTCTAAAATCCCCAGAGCCTTGGCTGCCAGTTCCCTGAGCCTCCTCACCTTCCCTACTTCAGGCACCGCTGCTGCTCCCGCTGGAAGAGGAAGTGCTGCTTCTCAGGTGTAGCTGAGGCTCTCAGTCTGTACCATCCCGAAAGCCCTTCCACCACCCTGCGCTGAGCTGGGGACAGTTCCCTGACACATATGTATCCATGTTCGTTAACTGATGTGCTTAAACAATTTAAAAAAATAAAAATCTTAGACTGAGTTTTAGCAAACATGATAAACTTAAAACAAATCCTTATTTCCTGATGAATAGCCTTTGAACTATAATGTAACTTAAATAGAAAACTCTCTTTAGAAATATTTTTCCTCCAAAAGGATTTTATTTTAAAAATCCGATTTAAATCAAAAACATCTGATTTTTTTTTTTTTAAAAAAAAAAATCATTGATTTTTATCCACCTTGCTATAAACATAAGGTGCCAAGCTGCCATGGCTCTTGCAGACTTATTTGCCTTGCTGAGACGACTTTGGTCTTTGAAAGACATTAGCTGCCCCTGAAAATATGTTTTTACAAAAGCATGAAAATTAGTAGCATTGTGCTGTTTTGCAGAGAGAATTTGAATCACAGAACTGTAGAGTCTTAGAGTTGGAAGGGACCCCAGGGTCATCTAGTCCAACCCCCTGTAATTCTTGCTTGTTTGTTTTCTTGTTCTGCTACAAATACTCTCTGCCCTTGAAGATGCAAGCCAAGAGTTGAGGGTGGCATAAGGCCTTTGGGGAAAACACACCCTCAGAGACTTTTCTCAACCTCAATTTTCTACCGCTATCTGTTTTAATTACATGCCTCAGAGTTTCTAAAGGAAATTCGATTATTGGTAAAAACCCTAGGAGTCACAAAGCAGCCTCAGCAATGATATACTGACCTATTTTTACATTTTGCAATCCTGGACATTCAACATTGCACCTCCTTGTTAATTGCATTTTAAATGTTTTGCATTTTTAAATGTTTTGCCCAAGAACTTTAATTCTTTAAGACTTGCAATACTTTCCTGTATTAAAAAGGATATTTGCATTAGCAAACACCCTAAAAATGAAGAAAGGTGTGTAGGTGCACAGGTGTGTGTGTGAGAGAGAGAGGGGGGGAGGGAGAGAGAGATGGAGAGGAGACATAAAGCGGTTTCATTGAATTGGCCCCATTATCTATAAAACAAGATACTAATGAGTTTCCATTGGCATATAGAAAAAAATGGATGCACACAAACCTGTATATATCACTAAACCTGTTTTCTCTGGTGTGTGTATATGTGTTAAGAAATGGAAAGAGATTCGAAGCAGACTTAATTAAGCCAAGCTGCCTGGCCCCTGTTGAAGGATGGCTTGATCAAACTGAGTGTTGGGTTCCTTGTACAGTTTTATTGCAGGATGTAAGACTTTGGGGGAGAAAAGAGCCTTGTAAAAAATAAGAAAACGGGGATAATGTTGTGAAAAATGGCAAGGCTGAGTTGGGGAGGGGGGGGGGGAGAGAGAGAGAGAGAGAGAGAGAGAGAGAGAGAGAGAGAGAGAGGGAGGGAGGGAGGGAGGGAGGGAGTTCTCTGACCTTAGCATTTTTCTATCAGCTCATTCTGTTATCTCTTCCTCCCTGAAATGCAGACCTCTCCTTATCAGATGAAAACTAAACATTTGTTTTTCAGCAAGCTATTTGGAAAGAACACTTATGACATTACTAAGTGGGGGGGGGGCGGATAATAATGGGGGTGGGGAAGCCTCTCTCTGTACACTGGAAATTCCTTGTTGGAAGGGAGTTTGGAAACTATATTGAACAGGTGGACCAAGTATCACTGCTAAAAACTCTCTCAGTGACAGCAAGTGTGGAGGAACATCCACCTCCCCAGAGTCAGGGTCTTCAGGTGTCCTCATTTGACCTGTGAGGGGTGGGTCGGTGGGGTTACTGTTTTCGTTCTGGTTTTTATTATGCATTTTGTGTTTTCATCTTTTCTCCTCAATTATTACTCTTGAGTAGCATTATAATTATTGATTTTTTGCATCAGGTTTAAGGTGCATACAAGTAAAAAGTGCAGAACAAAATTAATAGCAAACAAAACAAACAAGTGTGGGACAATCAAATTTTAAATCAGTGACAGGCAGGTTCTGTAGCTTGCATTTTTATGTTGTTAACCGCCCTGAGAGCTACGGATGAGGGCTGGTATGCAAATTTAATAAATAAAATAAACGAAGGAATAAAATTTTGGCCCAACCAGGCCCACCTGCCCTTACACCAGACATCAAGCAAAGCTGTCCCTGGTCTGAACAAGGTGTTGCAGGCTGAGCAAAGCCCAGAGCAACACAGGTCGCTTCAAAGTTGAAGCTGATCATTAGTGCTTGCACATTATTATTATTATGATTAATTTGATTTCTTGCCTGCCCTTCACCCTAAGGCTCCAGGTTACAGCCATTAGAAATACAGTAATACAGTCACAAGTGTGTGGTTCCACTTCTCCCCTCCCCCCAAAAAGTCTCACAGGTATTGTTAGAAGGTAAAGAGGTGTGTATTCAGCGTATAACAGCGCTGGGCCCTGCACAGTACTGGGAAAAGCAGTTATCAAATTTCCTAGTTTCTGAGAACATTTTCTCGGAACGTCAACTCAGTAACCCTAGGAAATTGGCCACAAATCCCCAGCATACTGCAAAAACATAATAATCCTGGCTCATACTGCTGGAAAGAGTTCTGGCTGTTTATTTGCAAAGTTAAGGGGGTCAGTTTTCTGCCCCAAGGAGTTGCCATCAAAACCCCAGCACAGGGGAGGGAGCAGAAGAAAGGAATATTTTAAGGGTGAACACTCCGTTTGTTAAGGGGTTGCCATAGGCAATACCTTATGTCCCAAACTCTACCATAGCTGCACACGGAGAAGGGAGATTAGTAAAGATCCCTTTCAGAGAAGCTTGTCTGTTTTCCCCAGCCATCATAAGAACTTCAGCGTTCTCCTGGATGCAGTTCCAAAACTCCTGTGTTAGCAACATCACAGGACTTGAAACTGCAAGGCCCACCTGTTATTTCCACACTCCACACAGGACAGGACACAATACAACACAAGCTCCTTATTTCCCACTGCCAAAAGTCCAAACAGTAATGATTGATTGATTGATAAATAATAAACTCTGATATTGTAACCCCAAAGACAGAAGGAGAGACAGGCAGACAGACAGACAGACATTTCAGCAAATTAAGAGGTGGGAGTCTTTACCTGCTGCAGCCTTTGTGGCCTAGTTCAAGCCTCAAGACATAAAAATAAAGAGACAGAGCAAGACGATAACATCTTGGTACCAACAGAGAATTATATTTGTTCCTGAACAATTTCTCCAGTATACTAAAACACAATTCTCTCTTACACAATGCCTGTCTTGTGCAGCTGCCAAGGTCACCCAGACCTTGCTATGGGAAAACGCGGTGGCGCAAGTTTTAACATGTAGATGCAATTACGTGTACTTTCCCCCACGTTTTCTCCAGTTAGAATCCCCAACCGCCTGCAACACCCTCTCCCCAAAATACCTTATGCTGCGTGACACGTGCTCACTCTGTTCCGTGCTTGCATTAATGTGGCGTTCAGGGAGAGAGAATGCATTTTTCAGAGGGCAACGTGGCATTTCAAGAGTCATCTGCGCAGAAATCTCAAGTCCCAGGGAGCTCAGAGGGCACTGTCATTTCACAAATGATCTCAAATGGGTCTCATGACATTTAAGGCATTCAGACAGTCTGGGTCTTGATGATCTCTGGGAACAGTCACTCCCCAGCACTTAAGACCTTCCGATACAGTTCTGCTCCAGATTGCAAACTCCAGGGAAGTTAAGGTAGCCTCCCTGAGCCCGGTCTTTGGATTGGGAAGGGCGGGGTAGAAATAAAAATTTATTATTATTATTATTATTATTAGTGGCCACCCCAAAAGTCTGGAATTCTCTCCTGAGAGATATGCATGCAGCTTCCTCTCTGTTGGCTGTGATTTTTATATTTATAAACCACCATCAATATGGACAATGCTTTATAGCAGAGAGGGGAACCTGGTGCCGGGAGGACGAAGGCAGCCGTCCTGGACTGCCTGGCCTTTGGAGGTCTCCCCAGGCCACACACCCCTCAATGGCACTGGTCTGTACCCTCCTCAAGTGCTTTTGCCTGGTTGGAATGTGTCCCTGAACTCTGACAATGCCTCTTGCTTGCTTGGATGGGGGACAGAGAGGCGGCTGTCTGAGCAGATTAACACAGGGGAGGACTTTGGTACCATCATGCCCCGAGCAAGGGTGCTGTTTGTGCGTTCCCCTTTGCCTTAGGGGAATCTGCTTCCTTAAGAGTCCCCACCTGATAAATTATTTTCACAATAATTCCTTTTGGTACATTTGCTTTTTCATGGCTCTTCTTAGTAGGTACACCTGTACAAGGGTCGTATTTTTATCATCATCATTTTGCATCCTTCACCTCAATGACCGCACTGGTGCTGGATTAACGTTTGTTGCCCCATCCTACTTTTGGTTTCTGGCTCTGCCTGCTAATGACACGTGGCCCTTGGGCTGAACAGAGCTTCCCATCCCTGATTCGTAGGGCAAAGCCTTCACTTTTCAGAAATAGCTCTGTTGTTTTGTGTGCCCTTGGCATTTCATTTCGTTTGACATTAAGGCAAAAGGCTCTGTTACTCGACTATGGCTTCTTCCTGGATGCACCACACTTACTTTCCTCCTAGCGAAGGTCAGAGGCAGTCCTGAACCCAGGACTTTGCATCATGTTGAGTCAGACCCTAGTTGGTCTATCTAGCTCAGCATTCTCTACACTGACTGGCAGCAATGGCTCTCCCGGGTTTCAGGCAAGTGTCTCTCCCAGCCCCACCTGGAGATGCCCTTGGGGGCTGAACCTGGGACCTTCTCTATGACAGGAAGATGCTCTACCAAACCACCTTTCCCCCAAGAAAGTGCTATTTAGCAATATTACCATGGCTAATCACCCATGTTGGACCTCTCCTTCATGCTTGCTTGTTTAAAAAAGCATCATTGGAGGTTTTTAAGCAGAGGTTGGATGGCCATCTGCCATAGATACTTTAGCTGAGATTCCTGCATTGCAGGGGGTTGGACTAGATGACCCCAGGGGACCCTTCCAACTCTAAGATTCCAGTATCTCTTTTCCGTTAGTCACCCCAACTTTAGAAAGGCTTGTGGGAGCACCCACTCTCTGGAACTACGTTTGCATTGGTGTGCGTTGCCTGGCTGATTCTATCCCAGATGAAAAAAAGCTAATTAAAAACAAAACTTTCCTCTTTAAAAAGCCCCGGTTATGATGCTGGGGCTGGCTTCTCCCCCTTGCTATTCCAGCTAGCTGCCTGCCTCACTTAGATGATGTGCTGCACTTGTAATCTATTTTATCTGCCGTCAATGATTGTTGATCTCTTTCAGAGCCTGCTGCTAATCAGGCAGTTGCATGCATGCATAAATATAGGAACAAGCATGTTGTTATTAAAAACTGTTTTCACACAGAGCAAAACAGTAATACAATAATTATTGGGGTGGAGAGAGCAGGAAGTTGGTATCTGGCATTTGGGGAGAAACCTGCCCTGCACCTGCCTGCAATAAATAGGCATGGGTGTTTAATATAGCATGCACTAAATGCCCCACAGTGCACAACAGTGCAGAACCCAGAGACCCAGAACAGAGGCAACTTATTTCTGTTGAGGGCCACGTTTCCACTGGGTTGATCTGTCGGGGGCTGCATGCTGGCAGTGGGCAGAGTTGGTACTGAGGAAGAGACAAAAATTGGATTATCGGATCTGGAATAAAGACTGTCCTGTTTCAGAATTCCCAATCCCAGGAAGGCCTACTGAGAAGCAAGCCCCGTTGGGTTGGATGGGGTTGTTCTCAAATAATATTACAAAGCTTCCGCCCCCCCCCCCCCACCATTAGACAGACATGATGGACAGACAGACACAGAACAGTATGTCATCATGGAAGACTAGAGCACATTCAGAACCTAAAACAAGGGTGGGGCTGCAGGATGTCCACCCATACTTCATTCATTTATTTTTATTGGTTTATTTCAGGATTACCTTTCCATTCCAACAAGGAGCACTTGTTGAGATGTACTATATCTTCAAAGCAAGGGAAGTTACACTACAAACCATAATAATCCCCCCCCCTCACATGATGTGAGAAAAGAGAGATGTGGTTTCAGGTATGCTGCTGGGTTATCTGATATAAAAAGGGCTTCTCGAAGGACATTACATAATAGGCTATTCTGAATTCAAAGTTTAGAATTGGGGACGGAGAACCCCTGGCCAGCCCACAGGCCAGATGTGGCATAGCAAGCAAGCTGGCTAGCTGATTTGGCCCATGACCTGCCACTCAGCTGACATGAGGGGTGGTACAGGCAAAGTGCACAGCTGCCAAGGAACCATCTTGCGAGTGCACATTCAGCATTGTTTAAAATCTGCCACCAAGTGAAAGCTGGCTGCTTTGGAGGGGCCAGATTGACTAGCAAGCTCCTTGAACTCTGGCAATGCCCCCCACCTGCCTGGATGGAGGTTAGAAAGGACTCTCTGTGTGTGTGTGTAGAAAGTTGCCTACTGCACAAAGGTAACAACCACATTCATTACCCTGCGTCTGGCCTCGTTCTCTGCTGGCATGTGGTCCCTGGAAGGTAATGTGGCCCTCAGGATGAAAGTGCTTCTCTGCCTCTGAGGAAGAGTATGGCGGTATTCTTATGCCCATACGGCAGAGAGGAAGACCGAGGCTAAGGCACTTGCCGCAACCTCATGTCTTTTAAGGCCAAGAAACAGGGATTTTCTGCTTCACAGCTCAGCCAGCAATAGTGGCATCCAAGCAGCAGCCACAAAAGGGGAAAGGGTTGGATAGAGATGCCCTGTTCTCCTGGCATCTACATGCACCAGCAACCAAGATGCCTCTCACTCCTCCATGTGCTTCAGGCTCTCCACACCACACGCAAAAGCCAGCTGCAAGGGCTTCTGAATGCTGACATTTCCAGGACAGACCAACGAAAGCACTTCTGCACGCTGAGCTTAAACTATAGACCTCGCTCCCTTAGGAGGCAGTGATGGGCACCTACTTGGATGGCAGATTCATGGAATATGAGCTCTTCAACGGCTACTAGCCACAAGGGCCTTGTTCTCCCTCTATGCTTCCAAGGGCAACATGCTTCTGAACCCCAGTTTGGTGGGAATCACAAGTGGGGAGAGAGAGGCTGTTGTGCTCAGGCCCTGCTTGTAGGCTCCCCATTGGGGCACCTGGTTGGCCACTGGGAGAAGAGGATGCTGACCAGGTGGGCCTCCTCTGGCCTGATCCTGCGATCCTCTGTTGGACTGAGGATTTCCCCAGCCCAGCTGAAGATGGAGGGGACTGAATCTGCCCCGTTCTGCATACAAAGGAAGTCCTCTACCACTGAGCTATGGTGGGTAGGATCTTTCAAATGGTGTGACCCTGAGAAGAAAGCAGGGGAACTGTCAGCTACTTGGGAAGGTGCCAATTAGAGTTGGAAGAGTCTCTAATGCACACAGGCAAAGAGAGGGAGAGACAGACAGATCAATTTTTGACAACCCTACTAATTCCTCAGAGCCAGCAGTTCTGCCACAGGATTTCTTTTGTCTGTGAATTGACCCAGACATTCAGATTTCAGCTTCGTCTTGGCAAAATCCAGGGGACTGCCATGCTCTTTACACCCTTTGGCTGGATTTGCAGACAATGACCCGACCTTGATCTTTACCAAAAGCTTAAACCTTCACCTTAAGGGCACGGCACACGCACTGGCCTGAATCTCTCCGACTGTCAGATTTCTTCTCTGCCTTCAACAGCAGCTTCAACTGTGAAAATAACCCAGCAAAGGCTTTGCTGCCACGCAGGTGCGCCTCTGTGAAAGTGGACCAAAGCAGGGGCAAATTAGAAAAGAAAGGAAGTTGTCAAGCCTCCTGTAGGTTGAGACTAAACAAAAATTAGCATTTATTTTATGTGGAAGATTAGGTCAGTTCCAGGAGGAAAGTTCTGGAAATGGCTACTAGTCAAAGCAGCTAAATGAAGTCTCCAGGCCTAAGGCAGTCTACCCTGGATACCAAATGCTGCAGGTGTGAAGAGAGAGGGGTCTTCACACCCTACTTATGGGCTTCTGTGAGGAGCCTCCCAGGGCACTGTGAGAAGGAGTGTGCTGGGCTAGGTTGGCCCACCTTGGCATACCTGAGCAGTGTTCGAAATTCAGCAGGCATCTGGTTATCAACCACTTGCACCAGGATAGAGCCTGATGACTCCTGGGGATCCTGGGCATTGGCTGCTTTCGCACACTGCCGGTAGCAGCACATCCTGTTGAATTCTATCTGTTATATTTTATCTGTGCAATCAGCATGAATTTCAGGAACCAAACAGTTGAAAAATATGACCTTCGAACTGTCTGGCTCCAAAATGGCAACTAAGCATTCACTTTCGGCGATTGTAACCCTGGTTTAAGGAGCTGTTTGGCACCTGGCTTATATACCTGAGCTTCTAACAGTGCTGAGCAGGGTTATCCTAAAAAGGGAATTGGAAATGGATTTCAGCTAAACAGTAGAGGGGAAACTTCCTAATAGCATTAGGTGTTTGAGAGTGAACTGGCCACCTTAGGATTATTCTTATTTATCAAATTTTTGGGTGCTGGGGGAAATAGGACTCTTCTTTGCTGGAGGGATCTAAGCAGGGGCTAATTTCACTCTGCACTGGACCTTTAGTCTGGCTTCACACAACCTCTGGAACTCCCTGCTGTTAAATATTGGAGGGGCAGCATCTCTATCGAATTTTCGGCACCAAGAAAAAACCTTCCTCTCCAACAAAAGCCTTGGGAGTGAGTGTGTATCTTATCACAAATATCCAGGTAACCAGCTTTATCATTTTTTCTTGTGAATGTAACATCCCACAACACTGTTAGTTTGGTTCAGTTTAGCTATTATGTGTCTCAAAAAATTATATTTTGCTCTTTGGGTCATATAGATAAAATTTAATAAAAATACTTAAAAAGCAAAGCTTTTTGAATCTTTATCCCACTCTGCATCTGCAGCAGGACAATTTATAACTGTTTTTATCTGTGGAATTGGTTTTAATGATATTGCATTTTATACTGAATTGCTTAAAAATCTTTTACACAGGGAGCTGTACTTTTTTGTTTTATAATTGTGCATTTTTTAAATTGTTGTAACCCCCCCCTGGGTGAAGGATGAGTAAGAAATCAAATCAACTGGTTTGTAAAAATGTTACATGGAAAAAATAGGAGAGACATTGCATATACCTCTGTGAATCAAGAGAATCTTTAATAAAAAAATACCGGTACTTTAAAAAATAAAATAAAATGAATGAAATGGATAGTAAATGGCCTTTTCCCCATTAGGCAGAAGGTCCATGCGACAGCTGCAAAGCCGGTAGAAATTCAACAGGAAAAGCTTGTCATGGGGAAATGTTTCTCCTGCTCAATTTGCATTGAAAGGAGGCAGGTTTCCTCCTAACACTCACCAACCCAATTGGGACTTGGGCCACCTTCACAGCATGCATTTAAAACACTACTTTAAACAGTCGTGGCTTCCCCCCAAAGAATCCTGGGAGCTGTAGTTTAAAAGGGGTGCTGGGAGTTGTTAGGAGACCTCTCCATTCCTCCTCACAGAGCCATAGGGACTGATTCTTAAACCACTCTGGGTTTAGCACAGAGAGGACATGCCTTCTGTTTTGATCTCCAAGAAGGAGCACACATAAAATAAATTAAAGAAAAACATTTTTTTTAAAAATGAACTTATTTTGGATAGAACATTTCCGTTTCCTTATCAACAGGAACTGGTTTAAGGAGGGGCGAGGGGAAGAACAGCTGTTCGCACAAATATAACCCTTTTGCTTTTTAAAGTCTTTGCACATACAAAAACATTGGAGGGCTGCTTGTTGAAGTTTTACTTAATACTCCTCTCCGCGCTGTGTCGCATGTCAGTCACCGTTCATACCATGCCTCAGTACTCTTAAGGCAAAGCGCCCTGTGAGGAATCAGAAACTGGTTTGCTCCAACCAAGGACAGAGGCTTGGGTTTCTTACAAAGCACTTGATCTGCCCTGTCGCCCAAGGTGAGAAGACAGGATCTCATTCATTACAGCCTCTGTTTCTGCAGGGATGGATTTCTAAATCACAATTCCCCTTTCCCCAGGGAGCTGACGGACTTGGTGCACGGCTAGACCTTAAGACTGCACAAAGGCAGCCCAAGGTCCCCAAACCTCACATCACGAAGTTAACTTCTGTCCCCTAATCTGTGGGATCCTTTAACTCAACCCTTTGCAACGGTATAGAGCAGGGGTAGGCAGCCCACAGACAGTCCGGGAATCAGCGTGTTTTTACATGAGTAGAATGTGTCCTTTTATTTAAAATCCATTTCTAGGTTATTTGTGGGGCCTGCCTTTTTACATGAGTAGAATGTGTGCTTTTATTTAAAATGCATCTCTGGGTTATTTGTGGGGCATAGGAATTCGTTCATTTCACCCCCAAAAATATAGTCCGTCCCACCATGTGATCTGAGGGATGGTGGACCGGCCCACGGCTGAAAAAGGTTGCTGACCCCTGGTGTAGAGGTAACGCTAACATTACCGAGTTAAGATCTATTTGTCTGGAGTCCAGAGGGCCAAGCACTGAAATGGGTTTTTAGCCTTATCCGTTGCTAAACTGCCCTGCATAACTCACACACAGCAATTACGTTTTAGGAAACATTAAACAGCCTACCCCCCCCCCCATTTCTTTCTTTAGCGCTGGGGACAACACACTCCTAGGAGAGCTTGGGTACTAAATTTAGGGCAGCAAAAATAATTGACTGTCCCGACTCCCTGACTGGCCGAGCCTCGAATCATGGCCGCGATGGGTGAAAAAGAGGCGCGTCCTGCACTTCAGGTAAAGAGCAGCACTTCAAGGTGAAATGTGTCTGTACAATTTCATAACTTGGAAATGGGATTTCTGCACATAAATAGTCGCTTACGGAAGGAAGGGTATTAATAGCTACCAGTCCTGATGGCTGCAGCAGCATCTCTGGGGCAGGGAATCATTTTCAGCCTGAGGGAGACACATGCCAAGATGAGGCAAGGCTAGGAGCAAAGCGGGCAGAGCAATAAATGCAGAAGTTTCTTTTGTATAATAGACTAGTTTCTATGCAGCTTTCCATCCTCTGTCCAAGGGAGCAATAAGCATTGTCAGACACTTTGCCCCAGCAAGTTCTTCTGGTGTGTGTTTTTAAAGACAGCATCACTTTTCTGCAGACACTGAGCTGATTCTCTATTCTCACTAACTATGAACTGTCACCAAAGTTTCTTCTCGGCTACAGATCATGGCTAGCAAGGAGAGCTTAACCCCGAGTTCCAGTCAAGATGACATGGTTTTAATGCAGCATGGCTCATGCATGCGGGGTGTGGGTGTGGAATATTAGATAGGAGGAGATTGGCCACCAGCTTTCACTGGAAGGCTGCATAATTGCATGGTCTCAGTAAGCCAAGATTTGGCATAGCATGTCATGCAAACAAGATCACCAGTTACATGCACTTTTGGGGATTGTTCAAATCCTGTGTGTGTGTGTGTGTGTGTGTGTGAATTTCTATTTTGTGCTCTGGCAACCTTCTAACAGTGCGTTTCTATGCATGTTGACTCTGCTTAAGGTGGCTGTCTTACACGTAGAGAGAGAAGTGCATTCAACACCTTGCAGCTTACTTTTAAAACCCTAAAAGTCTTTGGGAGTAAAATATTTGCAGGAACCACTGCTCCCCTGTAAACCTGTCCCTCCTGCTCTAAGTGGAGCAAATGAGGCTCTCCTGCTGGTTCCTCCTCAGCATGAGGTGTGTTGTTTGGAAGCCCAGGAAAGGGCCTTTTCAGTGGTGGCTCCTCATATGTATATCTCCTTTCATAAATGTGTGTGTCTGGCCCCAGCTCTCCATTAAGTTAAGATGCATCATTTTTTGCAAGAGTATGGAGGAGATCTGTCTGCCTGTTGCTATTTGTAATCCTGTTTTAGTGTTCTGTTATGTATTTTTAAAGGATTTTGCTATTTTACATATTTTCGTCTATTTGTCTGCTGCGGCTTGTGCAAAAGGCAGTGTATAAATTACATAAATAAATTACTCTAGAGTAAGAGGGCACTGTAAATGAGTAATGCACATTGTAGGTTTTTCTTCCACTCACTTAGTTCCCTCTCATGCCACAACACATTGTTTTTACCAAGTTAGTGTTCCAAACATCACTTGCAAAACTTTTTGCCAACAAAACCTAAAAGTATACATGATATCTGTGCCAGAACTGCACCTAGCCACGTGGCGCTATTAGGCTTCTGGATACAAATTGTTCTGTTTTGTGTTCTACACAAGGGTGTGTTTTAAAAAAAAGTGGGTGGGGGGAGGAGGAGAGGGAAATTCCTGATACAAATACAGTAGAGGGGGCTTCCTTTTCCAACTGCAAGTCAAAGGCTATCTGTAATAAAATGAAAGGAACATGCTGTACTGACGAGAGAGAGAGAGAGAGAGAGAGAGAGAGAGATAGAGAGAGTGTCAGATTTATGCGTCGCCTGAACAGCACAACATACACAGATTGGTTGCATGGAAAAAACACAACTACTTCTGCCCTCAAACAGACTTGGAACAGGAAGCAAAAAGGAATTAGGCAGCCCTGGCCACTCTAAGGCCGAGAGAACAGGAAGAGCAACTCCAGGGGGCGGGAAAGAGAACTGGTACTAAGCCAAATGACCACTGCCAGAAATCTACAACACTTTCTGAAGCTGAAGCCTGCAGCACATGCTTGCCACTGATGTGCAGTATTCTGCACGAAGGTTTCAGACCTGCCATTTTGCCCAATCGCTGTTCACACAGATACAGGTGCCCTCTCCATGCAGGCTCCTCCTCCTGTTTCCAGAAAATCCGCTCTGCAATGTATTGCATATTTTATATAAAGTGGTTTTCTCTAATGCAATTGCCTTTCTTTGCTTTGCTTTTCTGCTTCAGGTCAGCCTAAATATGTGGGTCAGAAAGTGGAGGCAAGATGTCAGGCTCCCATCTCATCTGCCTGAACTTTGCCACCTCCTAGCTCTGCAAAAGAACTGCTGACGTTCAAAGATTTGCATCTCCATTTAAGACGCCCTCCTTTGGGGCTCATGTTGCCATCGCTGTCCCACTCCATCCTCCCAAGGCTCTGACTTGTCTCCAAATGCCCCCTGGGGAAGGGTTGGTGGTGGGTTTCTCATTTTGCCGCGCCAAGAACAGAACAGTAAACAGCAGTCGGCAAAAGGCAGGCTGGTTAGGCGCCAAAACTCCCAACTCTTTCTCCTTTAAAAAAAAAAAAGTGAGTGAAAGAGAACGCCTTGCCTTAGGAAGGCAGCCAGCCGGCCCCCGATCATGAGGCTGTTTTCCGAGCTGAACAGAGATCTTATTGACACAGCTTAGGCCCTTCTGCAAGACATTGGACAACAGATTGGATTACACATACTCACACTCGGCATCATTTTAGACACCGAAAGGGCTCTGGAATATGGTAGCCAAACCCTTCGAGAGTCAAGTTATGTTGGTTAACATGGGGGGGGGGACAGGACCCTGTTAAGCCCCAAAACCATGCTTCTCCAAGAGACTCAACACAAGCAGCCAAGTATGCTTTATTGCAAGGAACCACTTCAGGTGTCCCTGCACAGAACACCTTGGTCCTCAACTTGAGTGACATGTCGCCAAACTGTACTGGCACATCACAGGGCAGCCACAGTAGAATTTGCGCTGACCACTGACCCAAACCTGCCACTTGTTGCACCTTGTTTGGCTGGCTTGCTAGGAAATGAGGCCTCAGCGTTTCTGCCAAACCATGTTTTTCTTTAAAAATTGGCTAATTTTTAAAAGCATGATGAGAGTAAGTTGAGGCGGAATTCCTGATGTGTCAAACACGTTGCGCATCCTTGCCCTGAAAAAAAAAATCAATATATTGAGTATATGTATAGCCAAACAATATATTTTTTTGTTTCAAAGCAAGGAGGAGCAAAGTGCTTAAGACATCAGGAATGGGTGATTTCCCCCTTGCTTGCACCAGAGAGAAGACAGGAGATGCCCAATTAGACTTTACCCTGAAAACTTGGCTGGGAAATCTTGCTCATTTATTTTCCTTATCAATTTAATGAATTGGCAGTGGCTGCCACGCTTTTTCTGCCCCCCAACCCTGGGAGACAGGGCAGCCTGGGAACAGGTGCCTCCCCTAAGGTCACACAGAAGCTGCCAACATTCTCCCTACTCCCACATTAAGCCCTCAATGGTGCTTCTAACCCAGTAATGCGCCCCCCCCCCCTGTGGCCGAGAGCCCTACAACAAAAACAGAGGATTACTTAGATTTCTCAAGTTACCACATAACTTGCCTTATCTGGGCAATGTAAGCCAAACAAAGATTAAAAAACAAAATACTGATAATACAATCAAATCCAGCACTGAACTCCAGATGCTGTAAAATGGTGTGTAAAATCTAACACCAGCCACAGTTAAATGTAGGAAGAGCACAAACAACCCCACCAGGGCTTAAGAGCAGGCAACTATTATAAAAACAGAGACTAACAAGTACAGCATATTAAAAAAATAATGCCAATCATCTTAATGGTTTCTAAAATGTGCTGCAATGACGTGAAAAGGCCTGACAAAATAAAACAAGTCTTTGCCTGGTGGCAAAAGGACATTTAACGCAACCAGAGGAGTCGGAACTACAGTAAATGGCAAAAAACGAAAGGGGGAAATGAAAGAGGAGAGCTTTCCTGTGTGCCACTGAATACAACACCTTCATGGGCATGGGACTTAGGGAGCTGACCTCTACCAAGTCAGAGCTTTGGTCCATCTGCTCAGTACTGTCTACACTGACTGGCAGCAACTGTCCAGAGTTTCAGGCAGGTATATGTCCCAGGAGATGCTGCAGAGGAATGAACCTGGGACCTTCTGCATGCCAAGCAGGTGTTCTGTCGCTGAGCTGTGGCCCCTCCCCATTTAAGTTTCTTGAACATCAACCAAATAGGGAGTTTTGTGAGGATGCTCCCTGCCACCATATTCCTCACCAGGAGGCATAGCACTGAGTGCTAGATCCCACTTCTCTTAGGAAGACAGGCTGGGCTGTCATTTTTAAAGGACCAGGAGTTCCAAAAGACAACCAGCTGAGAAACATGAACTCAGTGTTCACCCATAAGCGATACTAGGAACTGTATATGGTTTTACCCAGTACTGTGGTACCTTGGGTTACAAACACCTCGGGTTACAAACACTTTGGGTTACAGACTCCGCTAACCCGTAAGTAATACCTCGGGTTAAGAACTTCGCCCCAGAATGAGAACAGAAATTGCGCGGCGGTGGCAGTGGGAGGTCCCATTAGCTAAAGTGGTACCTCAGGTTAAGAACGGTTTCAGGTTAAGAATGGACCTCCAGAACAAATTAAGTTCATAACCAGAGGTACCACTGTATTCCTCATTCTTCAGGACCCACCTTTGACCCAATTTTTTTAAAACCAAAGATTCCTACCGTTGTGGCCCAACTTGAATCAGGATGCAACCACCAGTTGAAAACTGATGGTTTAATACACTTACTGTATTTATAGAAGACTGCTTTCAATGTGGGGAGCAAATACAAAAAACAAAGTCCCCACTCATAGAAAACTAGCGAGCAAGGAGAAGGATCCTATGCAAATCCTTTCACCTGACATGCTACCTTTCTACATTCAAAGATTTGTTTTGAAGAGAATGCCTCTTCAAAGACAATGGCGACTATGAGGAGAATGTTTATGATCTAGAATGTTTATGGCACTCCATCTAGTGCCATATATATTGCCCACACAGATTTTACATTTTAATTAATGTATTAAATGGATCTTGTCTTAAAAATAAATAAATCAGGCTTCAGCCCTGTAGAATAATTCTTCACCCACAGCTTGTGAGCATCTCAGGAGAATCAGGGTGGCCAGTGGCCAGGGTCAGAATGCTTTTGGGCAAGACAGATCCTTGGCTCAGCCCAGCAGAGCCCACCTCATGAGCAAGAGAATTTGCACAGGGCAAGACTAGTCCCTCTTTCTGTACACAAATTACGGATACAGCATCTTTCCGCTTCGCCTTTTGGCCAGGAAGACTCAGCTGCAATGACCACCCTGAGACACACTCAGACGCTGCTCCAAATTCTGACCCTGATGCACACCGTGCCTGCCTGGATGTACGGCACCCATAGGCAACCGTGAGTCCTGAAACTGCAAAGCAAGGGCAGCTGAAGGAGAAGAGAAGCTGAGCTTTGAATGCCTCAGCCCAAACCAGCAACTTCGCCAGACAAATTCTGCCCTCAGGAAGCCACATTACTGATCTCAGCGGTGCTGGTCAGGAGAAAACAAAAACTGGTGCAATTTTGAGAGCCATCTGAGTGGTAACTATGGTATAGTATATAAATAATAATACAGTGGAGGATAGTTTTTGTTTGTTATTATGGTTAAGTATTTTTGTGTTTTCATATTGCAAACCACCCCAAATGGAGGGCAGTACAGAAAATGAAATAAAATAATGGTGGTAATAATAATAATAATAATAATAATAATAATAATAATAATAATACTGTATTTATCAGAACAGAAACTTCCCACAACTTCCATATAATGCTCAGGTAGTTAAGTTCATGTGGTGGCTACCCATCTTCTGCTTAGTCTATTTTCAAACAACCCCCCCTCCCCACAATGCCATGCAAACTAACCAGTTTAACCTGTGAGATGAGGTCACAAAGGGAAGTCAGAGTAAGAGCAGCACTGGCTACCCTCGCTCCCAATGGGCAAAACTTTTTGCTCCATTGCAGTGTCCCTAAGCTGAATCATTGCCAAACTCAGGGAGGCCTGCATGCATTTCACAGGATGCCAAAGTACTGTAGCTTCTCCCCAACAGCCCCTCCACCCCCTGCTCCTGTCTGGAGAAGAAAGCTGTGGCTTACATCCCCATAATTGTCTTCATTTCACCGAGAAAGACATGCCATACTCTCAATGTTGCCTCTTTCAGGATGTCGTGTGTTACTCTCTATTCCAGAGCAGCTGACACTGTCCCATTACCAGTGTATGGGACGAGGATGAGGAATCTGCTGAGCTCTGGACACATGTTGTTGTTTGTCGTGTCCGACTCTTTGTGACCCCATGGACCAGAGCACGCCAGGCACTCCTGTCTTCCACTGCCTCCCGCAGTTTGGTCAGACTCATGTTGGTGGCTTCAAGAACACTGTCCAACCTATTAGACTACAAATCCCGTCAGCTCCAACCAAGAGGGCCAAGGGTCAGAGATGAGGAGAGCTGGATGCCAGCAACACCTGGAGAGCCACAGATCACCTGCCTGCTGGCTTGTTAGCTTTTAAACCATTTTGGATAACATGCCTCCCCACCGGGTGATTTTCACCATCTGGTGGGAAGCCCCTGATTCATCAGCACAGCTGGTTCATCAAGTAAGAGCAGGGGTGATGGGAAGGAGGTGACTGCCTCATGGACTCTCCTCCGGCTGCTCATGTGAACACGACCCAGGGTGGTTAACATTTCCCCTTGAGCCAGATACAAAAATGATCGGTTTACCTAATCCCAGGGGCAAGAAAGTCTTGCTTATAAGGGAAGGTAATTCAAGAACAAAACACAAAGTAGCTACTTATGCATTCCCCAAAGGGACACAAGATTGTACAGTGGTGCCCCGCTAGACGAAAATAATTCGTTCTACGAGTGTCTTCGTAGAGCGAATTTTTCGTCTAGCGAAGCGGCAATGCAGCGCGGAGGTTTTCGCGCTGAAATTTTTTCTTTTTTGTCTTGCGAGGCAGCCCCATTGACTTTTTCGTCTTGTGGGGCAGCCTTCCACTAGCGAATGCCGTTCGTCTAGTGAGTTTTTCGTCTAGCGAGGCATTCGTCTAGCGGGGCACCACTGTATTCTGTTGAAATTTCAGTAATCATTTCTAGATTTGTAGTCATACATACATACAAACAAACTAGCATAAACACACCCCAGTGAGGATAACTGACCTTGTGCTTGACTCTGCTCCGCCTGGTGTCCAGGTACTAAATTTAATAAATTTAAATATATTTTAAATATATTTAATAAATAATAGTTAATAAACACTGGAGAAGGGGGACTTCTAAGGAGAGCCTGGCTAGCTCAAGGCAAAAAAAATTTGGTGGCGGCGGCGGGGGGGGGAGGTTTTTCTTTTTAAACAGGTTTTCACTTAATTTGGCATTGCAGATGATTTTATTGGAGCTGTCCTGCACATCTTCCTTCCTGCCATTATGGCTGTTTTGTTTCAGTTGAACATATGTCTTATTATTTTTAAATGTTTAACCTGTGTGTTTCAGATTTACTACAATGATTTCTAAAGTAGCCTTGTGACTCAGATCAGGGGGGAAACATAAGCTAAGAAATTCAGAGATGTTGGGAGAGGGGAATACTGCTGCATCCCACAACAGAGTAAAATGCAAAAATGCTTTCCCGCTACCCTTAGAAAAGAACAGACACGCACCACACACCCTGCCCATTATTTCAAAATGTTTCATCATTCTGCTAGGAAGGAAGCAGGCATTCCAACTGAAGCAAAGAATACTAAACTCACTCCTACAGGAGCCAACCTAGATGGACCAGACATGTCATGGAGAGGACCATCAATGGCTACCAGCCATGATGGTTAGGCTCTGTCTCCTCAATTGGAGGCAGCAATGCTTCTGAATACCCGTTGAACGAAACCATGGGGAAGAGCTCATTTGCTCTTTTCTGCTTTAATCCTGCTTGCTGATTTCCCACAACGGGGATCTCGTTGGCCTCTGCGAGAACAGGATGCTGGACTGGATGGGCCATTGGCCTGATCCAGCAGGTGCTGGGAAAATTTATCAAGGGTTCATTGTAGTTGGGGTTCCCCAAAGGAACACCAAATGGACACAGGCTTTAAGTAGAATAAAAATGGTTAGGCCTCTATAGACATACATGGGGGCCAGTCTCCTGAAAAATCAGAGGTAGACTGCAGTCTTAGCACTGCTCTCAACATCATCTCTCTTACACATGAGAGTACAAAATACCTCCATCAGTTTCAGCAATTACAGCAATCTTTCCCCTTGCAGTTACAACACTCCGTCATCAGTCTTAAAGCACCCAGAGATCCTTTGGCTCTTCTGACCAGACCAGCCCATCCCATCCTTCCCATTTTTGTGTCTTCCTTAGTTGTCTTCTGACTTATTGCTCTGGGTATTAGTGGTCTGCCATTGCCTGCTTTCAGTTATCTCTATTGATATTTTTGTTCTCTTCTTGACTTGGGTTTAGTGCTATTGCTATGCTTTTTAGTGCTATCCTAGCATTTTGTTCTCATATCTTATCAGTTTACATTCTGTTCCTTCCGTGTGCTAGGAATTGTAGGGCAGCGCAGTCTTGCCCATACTTTTACCTCAGTCTGCTTGATCTGTTAGGAATGGTTTCGTAAAGCTCATACAGAGATTTCGGACTACACAGCTCTAACTGCACAAAACAATAAATAATGGAATAAAATGGGGAGTCTCTTCTACAAAGGCACATTTTATGTTCTCAACTCCTAAAACTACGTTAAACTCTTGCTCCCAAAATCCTGGAAGGGAGCTTACCTTCAAACTGCGCAGAATTCATTCTGCTAATTCTCTACGGGTGACCACTACTTGGAAGTAAAACACTCCATTTTCCTCTGGGACAGCTGTAGGGCTGTGCCCAGCTGTGTGGTAGAGTAACTGCTACCTCTTCCATTTCACTTGCCTTCTGGTCCCACTGCTTACTGATTTTCCCTCGTCCCCAAATATCTGCTCCTATAGGTGTGTGGATATCCTACTGACTAAGTAGGCTGTGTTTGTTTTAGTCCACCCCCCTTTACGTTAATATCCCGCCTTTTGTCTATAACGGATCCCAAGGATGCTTGCGTGTGGTTCCCTATGGTCAACCATCAAGACCCAGACCTACTTAGCTTTAGAAAAGTAGTGACCTCATGCAGATTGAGGGCACAATTTAATGATGCTGCCTGTGAAATCCAGAGTTCTGTTGGGTGGGGCACACATGAATGAATGAATGAAACAAACAAACAGCCTGCTTTCGATTCAAGGGCTCAGCCCTGTAACAGAAGACATCGCCCTATACCAGAATGCTTCTGAGCAAGTGCAGAGAGCATTTCTGTCACCACTCAGGACTACCATCTGTCAGTCAACAGATGGATCCCCAGCACCAAAGGCAGACTAACTCCTCTTATTTCCTTATAGAAATTAAGCAGGGTTTACTGACTGCTTTAACCTTCAGGACAGCTCTGCCTGTGATGTTCAAACCCAGCTGGCTTGCAAGAGATTATGACCTAAAATGAAGTCAAACAGAAGGGAGAGGGGCAGCCCTCCTGAAACTAAAACCCTGAAAGGAGAACAAACTGGTTCCTCATTTAACAAAATCAGAGGAATGTTGCCTGTATATTTCAGCCTCCTGTACCTAAGGATCTACAAATACTATGAAATATATATGAGAAAGTGAGGAACCTAGGAAATCAACCCATCAATCTCTTTATTATGTCCCACGACCATGTACCTGGGAATTATGCTTCATGAAGGTGGGGAGTGAGGCTGTTCCTTTGGCCCTCCCCCAGGCAAGATCCGTCCCCTTTGCTTCTTCCTCCCACCCCGATCTGGTGCCAATGACAGGCGCGGCGTCGCCCCACCTCCTCCCGTCCAGCCGTGAGTCAGCAGCCAGGAGTAGGTGTCCAAGCTCTCCCCCCACCCCGACGGCCTGGCGGGAGCTGTCATCGCAGGAGGGAGCGAGCGAGGGAGGGAAGGCGGCGGCGGCAGGTCCCTCTAGGCCTCTCCCTCCGAGGACTGCGGCGCAGGGCGCACGCACGCACAATCCCACCACGGCGCGCCGCCTCTCCTTGCCACGGGGTGCGGGGTAGGGGGCAGCGCTGCGAAGCGACCGCTTGGCCGATCCCGTGAGCTCCTCGCACGTGAGAACGCGGAGGGCGGGGAGAGAGGCGAAGGAGCCACACCGCCAACTTCCAGCGCGCTCCAGCCCCTTTGTTTCCAGGCAGACTACAGTGCGGCGGTGGCAAGAGCCGGCAATTGCGCATGTGTTTGGGATGTTGGTTGGTGGCTGACTGCTGCTTTCGCCTGCTTATCCCCCCCCCCCAATCTTTCTTCCTTAGTCCGCTAAAGGTGCTTAAAAAAGAAAAGAAGAAACACATCAAAAATTTCTCCACCACCCAGAACCCGAGGGGTTGAGGGTTGGGGGACGACGCCACCAAAAACCGCGCAACACGCTCCAGCTTATTTATCGATATAAAACCCTCCCTAGAAAATGATGCTGGTTCGACTTCATCATCAATCCCGGCCTCCATATATTTAGGCTCTTATTTTGTTTGCTGCGCCACGATAACTTCCGAGAAAACTGTGTATCTGAAGAAGTGTGCATGCACACGAAAGCTCATACCAGGAACAAACTCAGTTGGTCTCTAAGGTGCTACTAGAAAGAATTTTCGATTTTGTTCCGAGAAAACAAAAGTAAACATATGGATCTGGGGATTCTTTTCGATCGATCAACCAGTAATTTTTAATACGGCGGCCGCAGACCCGATAAAACACAAATAATAAAAAGAGCATTTACAACGTATGGGGTTGTTTCTTTCTGCATCTTAATGTGCCAAAAAGTTCTTCGTCCATCTCCAGCGTTTTTAAAATAGGGAAGGGTTGCTAATCTAACTTTGCAGCAAAGGAGTTTGGGGCTGGCTGGTACTCTGCTGGGGGAGGGGAAGCGGAACTCCCCCCCCCCATTTTAGCAGTGAGAAAATCGTGAAAAGGCGCCTTGTGAGTTTCACTTACGCCCCAAACATTGTCAGTTACAAACTGCAGTTGTAATTACCCCGCCATCAAGAATGTTGCCAGTTGTTTTTCAAACACCACAGCTATCCACAATTTACTCTTGTTCAGAACAGTGTGAACGTCAATCCAACCATCCGTTTGTTTAAAAAAAGATACATAATATAACTATTCATGCTAGTTTGCACTTTCCAGACCAAATACGTGGAACTTTACAGTGGTGAGCAAATTCCAAACGAAACAAATAATAACAGTAAGTACTTTTTCAGAAATGTTATTTGTGAAACTTTCTTGTTCTGATGCATTAAAAACAAAACCCCTCAGACACACAAATAAGCAGAAATAAAATTTCCAGCTCTTAACAACTGCTACTTCAGTTAAAGGAGACGCGCACAGTTTGGAGAGGTTATTATTATGTTCGACATAAATCTCGCCTTCCCTGCTGAGATTCTGTGGACTCCAGAGAACCTCAGGGCGACCTGGAAGGCTCTGGATTCGAATCAGGGAAGAGGAGATCAAATGACGGTCTGGAAACCGAGCGAAGGGACAAGCCCGAGGCGCCAGGGGCTCCTTCGCATTTCGGGGGGGGGGGGAGAGATGTTTCAAAAATAAAAAGGCGAGCCAGCTCTCGCGGCCAGCGTCGCTTCGCACATTCCAGGAGGTGCAAGAAGACCGGGGGAGGCGGCGGGGGGGGGGGGGTTGCTTTGCCGCTTACCTTATGCTGCTGCTTCTCCTCCGCTGCTGCGAGGAAGGGGGGTCAGCTCTCCGCGGCAGCGGCCCATAGAGGCATCGGCGGCGGGCAGGAGCGCAAAATACGCGGCGCGCGGCGGCGAGAAGTTTGGGGCGGCTTCCTTGGCTTCGGGCTCTCGCCTAGCATGGGTGTCTCATGCATACCGCCATTTTAAAAAAGGAGGGAGAGAGGGAGGGATGAAAGGGGGGAGGCAGGCAGGAAGGGAAAAAGCAGCGCCAGGCGCCTGGAAAAATCATGAGATCTAGCAGCAAATCAAAGCACGCCCCGCGAACAGGAGGAGCCCTGCACTGGCCGGGCGGGGCAGCGGCAGTCGCGGCTCTCGGGGAAGAGACGTCAAGGCGGGAGGGGGGGACGGAGGGAGGGAGGGCGAGGCGAGGCCAGCGCGCCGGCCGCCTCCTCCTCTGGCTCTGCAGCAGCGGGGATCCGGATTGCAAAGCCGGCGGCTCGCTCTGTGGCCAGCGCGCTCCTCCCTCGGCCTGGCTGGAGATGGTACGATCCGCCTGGAAAACGCCTCCTCGCCTGCCAGAGGGAGTTCAGCTGGCCGGGCGGGGAAGGAGGGCGTGAGGCAGCCGGCCAGGTGCCATAGCAACGCAGCTCAAGCTCCGGGATGGAACTAGCCATTTCCCTCAGGTGAGTCTGCCACGACGCACCACCAAGCATCCTGTGCATGCAAAAGGAGAAGGGGCGGGAAACTGGCGGGGGCCCCCATCACCCTCGTCCTCATCCCCACAGCAAAAACGCAGCCTTGTGCGCAGACAGGCTTGTTGGATCAGGCCAATGGCCCATCTCGTCCTGCATCCTTGTTCCCATATTGGCCACCCAGATGCCTCAGTGGGAAAGCCAAAAGCAGGAGCCAAGTACGAGAGCCATCTCTCTCCTCCTGTGGTTTCCAGCAACTCATATTGCTGGCATGCATCGATGCATCCCGGCAAGTAGCCATCGATAGCCCCCTCCTCTATCCATGACTACACACACACACAAAGGGACCCAGTAGCTGGGTTTGGGGGGCTGATCAAAAAGACCTCCCCAGCCAGCCAGCCCGCCAATTATCATTATCATTATTATTATTATTATTATTTATTGTGTCTGTTCCTATTTCTCTCTCAAGTTCATGGGCTGCTGCTAATCCACACTGGAAAGTGTGCCCCCACTCTTAAAAGGACAATGGATTCCTTACAGCCAGATGACAAAGAGAGAAACACATGTGTCATGGTCTTGCAATGTCCCTAAAGGCGTGGGTTGCATGAGATATGCGAGATATGCTCAGCTGCCCAGGAATTCCCATGTTTGCCCCAAAGGATACTCTGCTGGAATGTAGCATCAACAGGTAGTGTCTGTGGAAAGGGGCAGAAAGAGAGAGAGAGAATAATTTCAGGTCACATGCAGGTGGTCCTGAGTTGTGTTATCATTAGTGTTTGTTTTTTAGATTCTCAAGCTTTTTGCACACAAACTGTCATTTCAAATGTTAACAGAAAATGAAATGCATCTACCTTGCCTAGATTCCTCACAGGTGCTCCGAATGAAGCCGGATGTTAGAAGATTCAGGACAGGCAGAGGAAAGTCTTCCTCCTCGCAGCACAGAGTCAGCTTTGCTCCCAGGGGTTGGCTTTAAAAGAGGATTAGATAAATTCATGGAAGATGAGGCTATCAAGGGTTACTAGATAATGGAGTGCGCCTCTGGGGGTGAAGTCAAACCTCTGCCTTAGCAGCACCGAAGTGACACCCCCAGGGTGCAAGGGATCTCGGAGGTCCTGGGCTGCCCAAACGACAAGACCCCCCTCTCAGCCTAACTGATGTTCTCCACAGGAAAGCAAAGCAAGACGTTTGGAATCAGTTTGGCTGCAGGAGTTGCCAGAAAGAGGCGTACAAGGCACCAACCAACCATCTTAGGGACACCACTCCAGATTTGTGTAGGGTTCACTCCTTAGTCTTTTCTTCTCCCAAATATGTCCCACAAGGCACCGGAGGTTTAGGGTCAGAGTTTTCCTTCTCCTAGATGGGCTACCGGTACTTCCCAGGTGGATGAGCCCCACCCAGGATGTCTTAGCCATTGAGGCTACTGGCGCAAGGCGCCATGGTGCCACAGCCTGAGGAGGGGGTGCCTGCGCCCTCCAGCCCCACTGGCAGTGCCGCTCTCGCCCACCTCTTCTCAGGTTGCAGATGCGGGGAGGCTGTCGGCGAGCCTCCCGCCGGCGCTGCAGCCAGGGCTCCCTGGACGGCAGCGCCGCGCCGCCGCTTTGGCCGAGCAGGCAGAGGTGGAGGTGGAGCACAGCTGGCAACGTCCCCACCTGCCCCTCCGCGCCCTACGGTTGCCCACCGCGCCTGGCCCTGCCCGGCGGAGAGTGAGGGGCACCGGAGGGATCTTCGCGCCAAGGCACCAGATTTACTTAAGATGGCCCTGGCCCCACCTGCCCCTTACTTCCCTCTACAGCACATGTACAAGTCGCCTTCTTGTCCATGGGGCCCACTCTTGGTCTCATCCACTCCATCTGCCCAAGTCCCTAACTCACCCAGGGTTTGAGACCCATCAGCTGCCCTCGCCTGGTTTAGCCGGCCAGTAGACCCACTATATTCCCCTCAATACCAGTGGCTGGGAATCACAGTTGGGAAGAGGTGCTGTTGGCCATAGGTTCTTATTACATTTTAAACAAAATGAATCCTGTGGCAACTTGAAAACCATTTTCATATTTTGGGCAGCACTGACTTTCATGGAGAAAGGCCCACTTCATCAGACACACAAAGGGTCCACAAGACATATATGTACATTTTAAATTGTGAAGACTGAAAGCAATAAAATGCACAGAGTAGAAGCAGAAGTCACCCATTCCTGTGTTAAGGCCATATGTGCACAAGACAAGAAAAGCTCATCCCAAAAGGTTGAGAATAGTGAGAATACTGTCTTGCAGTGCTGATTTAATACCTAAAGAGGGACAAAGGCTGTTACGTTACTTTTTTCAGGCGAACAATGCCCACCCAGTCTTGATTGAGTCCAAATTCTATAGAACCAAATTTGCTGATAAATTCTATTTTAAGCAGTTTTACTCTGGAAGATGTACCCAGATTTAGAACTAAAGCCAGGTGTTTTCAGGTGCTCTTAAGCGAAAGGGTTTCAGGGCTTTAGAAACATTCTGAGCACTCTCTAGGAAAATGACTGTTTCTGCCTATTTCAATGCCAGCAAGTACAGCAGTCTCTCAGGTGGGCAGCACTAATTGTTTTCTGACTTACCCCCCCCCAAAAAAAATTATGGGTACCTCGGTCAAGGCAGTCAAAATCCTGAGGGCCTGAAAGCTAATTCAAAAGCTAATATTGAATGGAGTGGGTCTAGGCTTGAAATATACCAGGTACACCAAATTTCTAGTACCAGATGACATGCAGCAAAATGGAATGCTGGAAGGAAAGAAGGAAAGAAAGAAAGAAGACACATGCCAAGAGACTGCGAGCATCAAACATAATGAGATTACTCCTTGGTGTGTGTGGCAAACTGCGTAGAATTCAGTCACTGTTTGGAATTCCTGTCCTGCGTAGGCAGAGGTCATACAGGGACAGCTGTTCCCTCTTCACACGCTGGGCAAATTAACGGATTCCTAGCTGCCCGCTTTATAGCTTTTTGCTGCTTCCAGGCAAAATGCTTGGTTTGTTTCTTCCAATTTATAATGCTGTAATGGTTTGGTTAGATCTGCCATGTGGAGCCCAGGGTGGGGTTGTGTGCATGTGTGTGTGTGTGCCTGCAGCTTTGTTTCCCCAGTTCACAAAAGGGCACATCATTTTGGGTTGATTAAGTGGGCTCTGACTGCAAAATAGGGAGCAATAGTTTAAGCATGGCTTCGGAGTTTGCAGTTGGTTTGATGAAATGCTGGAAAGAGGGGCTTGAGATAAAGACTGAAAGCACAGGCTTGGGGTTTGTAGGCTGCAGGGGCCTGCCTGAAGTCTGCCACGCTTGGAGTTGGATCCTTTGAGAAATACAGGCAGGCAACTCTTTTAACGATCTTCTAAATTGTCCTGGACAGGATTGCAGCCAAGCAGACCCAACCAGCTGCCCTCCAGGTGTTAGAAACACAGAATTAGAGTTGGAAGGTACCATGAGGGTCACCTAGTCCAATGCAGGAATCTTTTGCCCAACCCCACGACCCTGAGATGAAGAGTCTCAAGCTTTACCAACTGAGCTATCCCAGGTCTGGACTCGCAACTTCCATCATCAATCCAGCCAGCAAAGCCAATGGTCTGGAAGAGTAGGAATTGTAATATTTTGGCAAGAACTTTGGAGACCCAGAAATGAATCTGCAGAAGCCCAAAACAGTAGCAAGGTAAGTGCAGGGTCATATAATCATAGAGTTGGAAGAGACCCCAAGGGCCATCCAGTCCAACCCCCTGCCAAGCAGGAAACACCATCAAAGCATTCCTGACAAATCTCTAGCGCCTAAATCAGAGCAGAAGGCTCTTTGAAGCTCCCTGTCTCTGCGAGTCACATTTTGGATCTGCGCTATGTGACTGTGCATATAGGTAGAGGTGTAAAATTTCTGGAAATTTTGAAGCTCGGGGGAAAAAAACTTGATTTTTTTCTGGTTTTCTTCGGAAAAAACCGGAAATTTTCAGAAAAATTGAAAAAAAATGCTACATTAGCGCTTCTTTTTTTCTTTTCCAGATTGAAAGTCATTCTATTACTTTAGAAACATAAAATATAACTATGGACAATTTTAATGGGCATAAAATTATCACAACTAGCATATTAAAAATATAGTGTATCCAAACAATTATTACAAACAGAATTTACTTTTAAAATAATATTTATTTGTATTTGTAACAAATGGAGCAACAATCTCCTGAACTGTTTACTAGTTTATGTGGAACAAAAAAACTCCACAAAACAATTTTTAAAAATCCAGAAGTAACAATTATTCATATTTCCTCTCCACAATATTTAAAAAAAACATTATCATAAAAAGAACTGAAGAAGGAAGTGGGACTAAGTTTCAATGAATGAGCATGAAATTTAATCAGAATCATTTTCTGAGCTGTAATTAAGTATATACTTTCAGGCCCTTTTTGTTGCTCTCTATTTTCTTCCAGTGCTTTGAGGCCTAGTGAATGCATACCACACGCATGCAGAAACCAAACTGAAACCTTTTTCTTGTCTGGTGACAACAGCACCTCCTAAAGGAAGAAATGTATCTTGTTCTCGCATTGGAGAGTTCAGTTTTTAACCTAGGACTTGCTTGTCCTCACAGAAATTAGAATAATCTGATACCATAAATATTTTTTAGAAATGATTTATAAAATATTTGAACCCCTTATCTTAAAATATTGTATTCATCATGTTAAAATAAAACATCCCATAATCTATTTTTTTGTTTTTCCAATTTTTCAGAAAAAAAACAAAAAAAGGCTTCTCCAGTTTCCCCCCGGGCCTTCATATCTCTACATATAGGTCCATGGGATGATGGTTATTTGAGATGAATTAAGTGTGCAGCATTCGCTTAATCTCAATACTGAACACTGCTCTGGAGTCCTTTCTGATCAAGGGAGCTAAGAAATACTTTAAATAATAAGAAAATGTTTTAGGCACGATATAAATAATAAGTGGGAGGGTGTCCCAGATCAATTTTACTCATACAGTGTACAGTATATACCACTTAGCTACAATAGTTTCTGAGCAGTATATGAAGAATACAATACAGAAAAGAGAAATTATCAGTCAGAATGATAAAACCAGACTTCAGTTAAAAGGTCTGCAGGAATGGGAAAAAAATTCAGTAGGTGCTAGAAATTAAACAAGGAGGGAGCAGCCTGTCTGACCTCAACTGGAAGGGAATCCCACAAAATTGGGCCCATAATATTGAATGCAGGGCCCCTGGTGGGTACAGCAGGCATTTTGGAGGTGGTAATGCTTCTGAATACCAGTGGGGGGGGCAGGAGGGGAAGGTGCTCTTGTCAGGTCCTGCTTGTGGGCTTTTCATTGGGGCCACTGGGGGAGCAGGATGCTGCGGCCATTGGGCAGATTCAGCAGGCCCCTCTTGGGCCCTCATGAGTCGTGCCTCCAAGCCATGGGGACCACAAACAACGACCCCCCCCCAAAGACCTCAGCGACTGGGCAGGGTTATAGGTGGCCAGGCAGTCCTAGAGGTATCCTGGACTCAGGTTGTTCAGGGCCTTGTAAACTAATAGGAGGACTTTAATGGTGGCCTGGAAAGCTGGTGGAAGCTTTTGAGCGCAGGAGTTAGGTGCTGATGACAGGCTGCGCCCGTCAAAAGTCTATCTGTAGTTTGAGGGCATTTTATGCAGCCCACTTGCTTAAAGCTAAGCAGATTTGGGTCTGGTCAGTGCCCTGATGGGGGGCCGCGCGGGGATCCCTTGCCCCACCTTGAGCTCTGTTGTGGAAGAAAAATGGGGTGTAAACATTTTTAGCTGGTGCTGGTCTACTTTTTAGTTTGGGGACAGGGGTATTTTTCTTCAACATTTCAATCGTTGTGAAGAATTTATTTTTATGGCAAAATAATTGCTGTATGCCTGTTTTGAACAAACTGTATAAAGTAGCAATAAATAAATAATAGGAGTGACTTTGGGTCCAGAAAGATGGCTTATGCTTATTTAAAATTAACTTCAATGGTGAAAGGGAGGTTATCCAATCTGACCCTGCCCTATGACATGCTAGAGACCCAGTGGTTGCCTAGTGGTTAGAGTGTCAGGCTAGGACCTGGCAGACCAGAGTTCAAATTCCCCCTCAGCCACATATGCCACCTTGAGCTCCTTGGAAGAAAAGTGGGACAGAAATGCCACAATAAAGTAGAAACCACCATGGAGAACAAGGGATTGCAGCCTGCACAATCCTTCATGACAAATTCCCGGGTGGGCATTTTGTTTAACTGCGAATCAGAAGACCATTGCATATAATTACAAGAGTTCAGCTTCCTCAGGGGAGTTCCACCTGGGAGCACCAGCCATGTTGCAAGGCCCTGCCAAGGTGTAATCAGCGAAATTAAGACCAGAAACAAACACAGAATGTTTGCACAGGTACCTGTGGTGAGCACCAACAGTTTGACGTAGTTCCAGCGAAGGAGGAAAACCTTAATGGGGCGGGGGGGGGGGGAGAGAGCTGCTGGGTTTCTTCTTGGCACCTTCTGCTATACTTGGATAACAGTCCCTTAACTCACTTCAACCTGTGCTGTCTCATTATTGCAAGGCTCCAGACTGACCTAATTTTCAGGGACACTTTGGTGTGGCTTAATGTCTAGCAGCTGCTGATTCCACCCTAACCGTTTAGTCATCCGCATGAGAGCCAGAGTTGGGCCAGGATTGCAGAGACCTGAGCTCATATCTCTGCTTAGCAGGGAAGCTCACTGGGTGACCCTGGGCTGATTGCAATCTCTCAGTCTCTAAGGTGCTACTGGAAGGAATTTTTTATTTTGTTTCGACTATGGCAGACCAACACGGCTACCTACCTGTAACTGGAACAAATTTGTAAGGGCAAATTGTGGGGAAAGGGAAAAGCATGTATACCACCACAAGCTCCTTTGAGAAAGAGTGGAATGTAAGTGTCATGAAATAAATATTTTGCTCGCCAACTCTTTATGGACAATCTGGAGGATACTGTTGACAGGCTCCCCACCCAACCTGATTCATAGTTATTCCTCAACCACCCCTGTTTATCCTGAAACACCAGCTGCATCACCAAACTGTCCAGTGTGAACAGGCAAAGTGTATGGAGGCTACTGCAAGTGTAATTAAAAGCTTCCTCCTCTGAAGGGGGGAAGTTTGTTTATTTTATTTATTTATATCCACAAGACTTATAGACAGCTTGATTAAATAAAAACCTCGGAGTGGTTTGTTTGCAAAACAGAATAAAACCTCACAGCTGTTTACAAAATACCTCCCTCTGTATCAGATGTTTGTGTTTGATTGCCATTTTGCAATAAAACCAGGGGGAAATGAGTTGTAAACATGCCATACTTTGTTTTTAAACAAGCATTGCAGGGGGTTGGACTAGATGACCCTTAGGTCCCTTCCAGCTCTATGAATCTATTGTTCTAAGCACACAGACAGAAAGGTTTACTCCCAGAATCTGTAGAAAGAGAAGCAGGAATCAATTATGCCATATACTGGTGCTACATCAAAGACCTACTTAAATGTTCAAATCTCATGAGATTCCAAGGGCTATTTGAAAGAATGAATGGGAAGAAGGAATATGGGGTTGCCTTCTCCTGTAATACTAAACTCAGGGGGTCATCCAGTGAAACCACTTGGCAGAAGATTGAGCCCTATTTGCACACAACCAATAGTTAACCTATGGAACTCACTGCTACAGTGGTGGCTGAAGGAGGAGCGCTCAACCCAGTGCTTCCAGCCATAGTGAGGTTGCCTTACCAAGTCAGACACTTTGGTCATCAACTCAGTACTGCCTACAGACAATGACTGGCAGTGGCTCTCCAGGGTTTCAGACAGGGAATGACTCCCAGCCCTTCCTGGTGAGGCCATTGGGAATTAAACCTGGGACCATCTGCATGCAAGGCAGATGATCTACCTCTGAGCTACTGCACCATTTCATCGCAGGCTCATGCTCCCATGTGGGCGACTTTATATTTTGCCCCTCCTGCAAGACCGATTTCTGAAAATGCAATATTTATCACCTGAAAGTGGGCCCAGCCAGAAGGATGTCCTGTAAGCTTCCCCCCCCCCCCCTGACGTCTTTTGCTCCTTATCTCTGCTTCATTTTACCCAGATGCTCCACGGGGACTTAACTGCCTCCTATTAGAATAATTTAGGTTATTTTCAGAATCTAATCTGAGAAAACAAATTAAAGCATCCAAACTCTTCATTAGTTCTCAGAGAAATCATTGCTCAAGTCAAGAAGGAGGGCAGAGGCATAGCACAATACTGGCCCAGCGAAGAGGCATTTATTAATTACCCGCCTTTTGAACATGGGGAGGGGCATGGGAGAAGGGCCCTCCCCAGGGAAGAGCAGTAATAGGCACTTGTGGTGGGAAAACACATTTGCTCTCTTTTGACATTTAACACACCCTTGCCACCTTTTAAAACCCAGTCACCTTGAGGTAACCCCTTTTCTTTCTTTCCAATATGCCAACAGTTTCTTTTGAGATTCCGTCTCACTGAGCTGCATGAATGCACCCCTATATTTTTGCCTCAAGGTCCCCTCTGTCCTTGCATTATATTTATCAGTATTGTACTTATAATACTGGCTGGCAGCAAACTGCAACGGCAAAATACAATGGCACAGACTTTGCAAGAGAGAGGCACCGTTGACCCACATTGCTGCATTTGGCTTCAGCCCACATGCACAACTCTGTCTGGAAATAATCCAGTCCCACTGGATTATATTGAGAAATCTGGTGGGTGTCCAGAGGAAAAACACACATTTATTCCTGCCTTGGATTTTAGCATATAAATTGTCCCAAGGCAACTTGCAGGTTAACATTGATGCACACTTTAAGAAGCAAACATGCACACACAACAAGTTACTTGATACGGTGCCCCTCTGGATGGCAAGGGCTAGAGCTCCAATCAGCCCCACCTAGCATGGCCAATGGTCAGGGATGATTGATGGGATTTGTATTCTGCAAACATCTGGAGGTCTTGGGGAAGGTTGTAGTAAGTAGGATCCTAGTGCAAATCTCATTTAAGCCAGGAACTGACTCCTTGGCCTTATGTGTAGAGCTATTTGCCACCACACGAAATGGTGATGGTTGCTGGCATATATGATTTTAAAAGGAAAATAGGTTACTAGTCCTCATGGCTATATGCTTCCTTCAGGATCAGAGGCCCCATGCCTCTGTTGTTGTTGTTGTTGTTGTTGTTGTTGTTGTTGACATCCATCTTGAGATACAATGGAGTATGCCTCCAGTGAATCACTTCTTTAGTAAAGCAGAGCAATTTAAATGTGCAGTGCCTTGATTTACATCAAATGGAGGAGGCCTCCGTGTGCCATCCCATGTCTCTGAACACCAGTAATAAGAAGATTTTAGTTTACCAATTTTATTCATTTATTTACCCTTGCATGTGGTCCCCATTGGTTTCCTAACAACATTAAGAAGAGCCTGGCTGCAGGATCAGGCCAAAGGTCTCCCATTTAGTCCAGCATCCTGTTCTCACAGGGTCCAATCAGATGCCTCTCCTGGAAAACCTGAAAGCAGGATTCTTCCCACCTGCAATTCCCAGCAACAGGTATTCAGAGGCATGTTGCCTCCAACTGTGGAGATAAAATAGAGTCATCTTGGCTAATAGCCATTGCTAGAGAAATCCACCAGAAATGTGTTTGAGAAATGTGTGCACACTTCTGCTTGTCCAGTGCCTAAAAAGCACAAATCTGAGCAATTTTCTGTTTGACCTTTCTAGGCACAGATCTGAATGGTTTTGCCCCTGCCCCACCACTTCGCCTGGAAAACCAGCTCTTTGGGGCTAAATTGGAACAAACTGCAATTCGCGAAAAACCCACTTGCTGTTTATTCTGATTCAGCACTAAGGAACAGGTTTCCCTAAGGAACAGAGGTGTGGATAAGTCCTATTTTAGAGTCATATTAGTTGGTGACCGTCTAGTGTCTGTGAGTTCCCTAGTTTTACTGTGAGCTATATAGATAAGGTTCCCATCCAAGGAGCTGGTTGCCCCCCTGCATAGCTTCACGAATGCTGCAGCCTCACTGGGTTCCAGCAACAGAATGACAATAAATGCCAGGTCTGTGGTGGTTCTGATGAAGAGCAGCTCCCACAGCTATCACACCCAATTCATTAACATGTACGGTGGATCAATACAGGTAAACCTTCTTATTTTGAATGCCTGGTTATTTACACATTTGGGATGTTGCAAGAGAATAGAGCCCTCTTTGCCAAAGTGCCTGTCATTGGGGGAAAACCCAAAGAGAAAACAAAAAACAAAGCCTCCACAGATCAGCATTAGTATCTCTAATGTATGAATAGGAAAATACTTGCGATACAAAAAGGCTTAGCAGCTGGAGGGCAGCCTCTGCCAAACTGGCAGCATACAGATGGTTTCGACCAGGGGTTGGCAACCTAAGGCTCATGGGCCACAAGCAGCACATGGGGGTCATTTAACTGGCCCACAAGCCACCCCCAGACCGAGCTGCAGAGCAGCGCAGTGCAGGGACTCGCTTCTGCGGTGTCGGAAATTGCATCTGCGCAGAGGCAGACACCGGAAATCACGGGCACGCGCACTCATGCACGTGTGCAATCCGGCCACGGAGGGATCTCTGCTGGAGTGAACCGCCCAGGCAAGGTAAACCTTGCCGCCCTCTGGTTTGTTCTCTGGCTCCCATCTGCCCCAGCCAGCCAGTGACTGGGGATAATATCTGGATGGCATGCAGTTGGGGGTAGTTGTTCTAAGGATGGACCCCCAGGGAGACTTTTTCCAGGGGGCTTTAGATTGCAGTTAAATCAGGGAGGTGAACAAGCTGGAGAAGGAATCAAGATCTGAATGCCATTGCCCCAGCTCAGAGCAATGGATTTTTGTAGGAAATCTGCCTAGTGGGTTTGGATTCAAGTTCATTTGAATGGCTTGCAATAGAGGAAATTGCTTCCTTAAATTACGACCCTATGTAAGGGGTTACTCTTCGGTTGTGTTGATGTGCCAAACAAACCCATTTTCTCTGCTAACATTCTATTTATCAATCTAATATTTATGAGAGTTATTGTTAGCAACCACAAAACAGAACAATGCATGTCCATTGTGTGGCAGCGGTGTTGCAATTTACCTAAAGGGACTCAAGGGCACAGCACCCAACAAACAACTTTGTCTAGAGTGCCTCTACATTTTCCTACATGTACAGAGACCCCCGAAAACAAGACACCCCTTAATTCTGCAGAAAGCTGGATAGAGAAAAGGGTTTCCATTCTCTCTCATACCACCAGAAAGAAAGATTTGGGACAGATAAAATTGAAAGAGGATTAAACAGATTCACAGAAGACAAGGCTGACCATGGCTGCTAGCCACAATGACATCCTCAGTTACCATGGTCAGAGGCAGCAATGCTTCTGAATAGCAGTTGCTGGAAGCCACAGGAGGGGGGAGGGCTCTTGTGCTTGGGTCATACTTGTGGGTTTCCTATTGGAGCATCTGGTTGGCAACTGTGAGAACAGGATGTTGGATCAATGTTCTTATGTCCTTAAAGCTCTGCCTATCATTTTGGCACCTGAGGCGAACCACAAAATGGTGGCCCCTCTGGTTAGGGAAGAACAGGTGAGTCAACCAGAGAGGAAGTATCAAATCAACCTTACCTAACTGTTGAAATGGGATTCAAAGGCTGTCGCAGGGGGTGGGGAGGGGGCTGTTCTCAATCATGTTGTGTGGGTGCAGAGCCCAGGAGACCCCAAAGGGCAGCCCCAGGCAGGCATAGGCGTGTCTTCAGCCCCCTCAAAAGCCAGTCTCCAAGGAAGATACCACAGCCATCACTGACACCATGGCAGCAGTGGGCAATGCATTCCTTGGAGCCTGGATCTGCTGTCCCTGTAGATGCTGCCACCTGAGGCGGTTGCCTCAGCTTGCTTCATGGGTGGGCCAGCCCTGTTAATGGGGAAAATAGTGAATACAACAGAACTTGGTGAAATAACTGCTTGCAGCTTTCACACATTTATTCCGATCTGAACAAACAAGGTGCTATGGTCACTTATCAGGAGGTTCCTTCCACACTGTAGGAACTGGGCCCTCCTTAGTGCTGTGGCACTCACCCATGGGGAACGTCCTGCTGTTAATTATGAGACAGCAACCATCTCTGTTGTCTTCCTGGCACCCATTAAAAACCTTTCCTCCAATATGCCGTTTAAGCAGAGAACTCTCTCAGTCTGCATTGGCACTGGAATTGTTTTAAGATATTTTAATTGTGCTTTTATTGCTTCATTGCTTGTTGTTTCCCCCCTGTGCTCCATTGAGAGTAAGGACAAGATATATATATTAAGAATAACAACAACATCTATGACGACAATGGTAATGATGATGATATACTGCTTGGGGACCATTGGATAATGGCTGCCTTAGTATTTTGTTGTTGTTGTTCACACACACACATGTATTACCCTCTTGAAGTTTTGCACAAGTGATCTCAAGAGCCAGGCACAAATGCTCAGAAACAAATGAAAACTTCACCAGTATTTCTGAACCAAGCCTCTCTTTGTGGTTGCAAGAGGCACTTGCCACTTACTAATTTATACCTGCCTTTCTCTGTCTCTCTTTCTCTAAGCAGGGAGACAAGCAGGCACAGTTGGGTTTGTGGAACTGGTTCACACCTTGTTGCGCCACATGAATGGATAACCCCGATGTAAGGGCAACTCTAAAAATATGAAGAGCAGCTTGGTGTGGGCTTTTCTGCAACACACACAACAAGTGTTGCTGGCTGGGGAAGGAGCCACAAGCGGAGGAGAGTTGAGGCAAGTTGAAGGATGTGCTAGACAACCTAAAAGAGGGCATAGAAGAAGGTTGTCCTGGTGTGTTTCTGATGCTGGGGAGGAACAGCCAGAGAGCCACACCCCTGTGGAAGCCAAGCACTCATTTCCAATAACACACTGTGCCACTTGGGCCTTTGTTGGGATGTGCTTTGACCTCTCAGTTAAAGGAATATCTGTGGCCCAGTCTGGAGGCGGAGTGTGTGAAGCAGTTCAGGGCACGAGCAGCTGGTGCTGTGAATCAGAAGAACTTCCACAGCAACTGAGGGAAAGAGGATTGGCAAGCCAAGCACATGTTGCAGGGTTGTCTGCATAAACTGTTCTGCTCCTGCAGCGATTGTGGAGCAGTGGCAGGGGTGGGGATGAGGGGCTGTTTAAGGCATCAGAGGAGCCTCAATGCTACCTACGGAGCAGCCTCTGAAGGTGGTTTGGAAACTAATGTGAGTCCTGATCACACATGTAAAGCACACCCTCCCCTCCCCTCACTGAAACTGTAGTTTGTTTAGGGTGCTGGGAATTGTAGCCTTGTGAGTGAACTATAGTTCCCAATATTCTTTGGCGAGTGGGGAAAGGATGTGCTTTCAATATATGGTTGGTTCACAGCCCTAGATTTACAAACTGGAATGGAGTGTTATTTATTTATTTTTTATATACTATGCTGCTTAGTCATCATAAACAAAAACCCTATCGTGGTTTGTTTGAATAAGACAATATAAAAATTTAGCTCATAATACACCCTCCCTGGATCAGCTACACCTAGGCAGCTTGTGGGTCCATTTTAAAGTGTTGTTTCTTTCAACCTTTAAAGCCCGTCACAGTTTATGCCAGGGGTCAGCAACCTTTTTCAGACGTGGGCCAGTCCACTTTCCCTCAGACCATGTGGTGGGCCAGACTATTTTTTTTGGGGGGGGGGAATGAACTAATTCCTATGCCCCACAAATAACACAGAGATGCATTTTAAATAAAAGGGCACATTCTACTCATGTAAAAACATGCTGATTCCTGGACTGTCCGCGGGCTGGATTGGGAAGGCAATTGGGCCGCATCTGGCCCACGAGCCTTAGATTGCTTACCCCTGGTTTATGCTCAGGGGATTGGAAAGACTGCCTTACGTTGGAAGGACTTAGCCCAGCTATCCCCAACCTTCGGCCCTCCAGATGTTTTGGACTACAATTCCCATCATCCCTGACCACTGTCCTGTTAGCTAGGGATCATGGGAGTTGTAGGCCAAAACATCTGGATGGCGACAGGTTGGGGATGGCTGACTTAGCCACACATTAAGATATTTCAATCACCTGCTGACTGAGGTGAGGCATGCGGTTACCAGAACTGGGCCTTCTCAGTGGTGTCTCCCTATTTTCCCCAACAGATACAATTTCAGTTCTTAGTGTTAAGGTGGGTGGGCAGGCTGTATGCTTGAGCCACCTTCTAATTCCTGGAACCAGCATGGATTCAATTCCTGGAAAAGCCAGGCTAGTTTCCTGATGAGGTAATGGCCCTCTAGTTAGGGGCCGTTAAGGTAACAAAGGAAGTGGCTCCATGACAGACAGAAAATGGGTGGGGTGCCCTTGCAAAACTCGCTGGTACTTATAAAGACAAAAGGCAGAGTTGAGAGTTGTGTGTGAGCTAGAGGCTGGAAGCAAGCACACTGCAGGCTGGGCAGCTGGGAGGCAGAGCCATGCCTGATTTCTTCTTGAATCCAGGGCTGTGGCAAAGGGAGAAGCAAGACCTTCTGGGTTGTTAATGCTGTGAGCCCTTCCATGGTAGTATCAGGTTGCATATATGTGCAAATAAGCCATATGTCATTAAGACACCAGAGTCTCAACTGAGCCTCATTCCAAGGAAAACAAACCCTGGGTAAGCACCCGGAACCCTTGGAATCTCGCACTCCGTGGAGACTGGGGGTGGCGTGCAATGCTATGTTGCTCTTATGATTTTGTGGCTTTCAGTTTATTATATGTTATTTTGTATTTGCATTTAAATTGTTTTATTCATTTTGCAGGCCGTCTTGGGGAATGTGATTGAAGGGTCACAAGAAACATACTGATATTGAATGAATGAATGAATGCAATTCCTGAAAATTCGGTACCGGACTTCAGAGATTTCACATATCGCCAGTGCGGTGTGCCCCAATAACTTCCTTGCGGGTGCATCCTGCACCAGTTGCAGCTTCCAGCTATAGAGAGGAAGAGCCTCTACTGGAGGGGCTCAAATCATGTGCAATGGATGCAGAGCTCCACTTTCTCCAGGAAGGGCCATCATTCAATAACCATCCAAAGCTGTGCAAAAATGCTCCTAGTCATAGTTACCACTGAACTTCCCTGGAGCTATCAAAGCTTGAGAAATAACAACATCAGCAATGAATAATGCTTGCAAAGCTAAGCTTGAAAAACCACCATCATCTCAAGACTGTTTACAGCAGCTGAAACACATGAACTTGCCAGCAATAAAATCAATGGCTGGCTGTAGCTTTAGTAAGGTTATTTGCTCAGGGAATCCTCTCCTCTTCCTGTAACAAACGAACTCACAAGCAGCAGTTGGGTGGTAGAGCTTTGCCTTGATTGCATCACTTCAGATTGCCGCTGGGAGCAGGTGAAGGCCACATAATGGGGGCAGCTCCCTACCCTGAAAGATATATCCCAGCTTTTCATAAGGAAAGGGGGTTGAAAACTCCTTTTTGCTTGGCGTGCAGGTTTTGGGGGTGTATTTTTTTCATCCAGACTCCCTTCCAACAGGAAGTCAGCCTGGTTGAGACTGAATCAGCAACATTCAAAGCTGCAGAGGGTGGCAGAAAGCACACTGATGACCGAGGACGAGAGGGTGCATGAGAGCAAGCAGGGCGTCTTGGGGAAAAGCAGATGAAGGTTTCTTGTGTGGGTGATGCAATGCCCAGAGGAAGTGTTGCCTTCTCTGGCTGGAAGCTTCCGACCCAGCTGCCCCACCTGCTATGCAAAGCACATTGCCTTGATGTGGGGAAACATCCGAAAAGACAGGCTGTGAGGCAGAGATGCTAATCTCACCTGTTGAGCTGGTGTACCTGGGAGAGTTGAAAGCTGGTGGTGCTTCAGAGTGGGGTGAAAAGCAGCAGCAGCAGCAGCAACCACAATCTTCTAGCCCCACCAGTTGTGGGAGAAGACCTGGTTGCTCCTGGTTCATGTGTGGGGCTCTGTGCAAAGTGGGGTGACTCACTCACTCTGCATATTTCTTTCTTTTTTTAAGGGAAAAAGCGGGTAAGGGTCGGGTAAGGCAAATCCCTGCAGGAAGAGTGGTCTAGAAAGAGTTGTTAGCCATAGTGGCTGAAAGGAACTTTCATAAACGGCAACAGTATATTGCTTCAGCATTACTTTTGTTTTGTTTTGGTTTTTTGTAGAAAAAGAAGGTGCCAGTACCCAAAGCCTGCTCACAGAGCTACAATTCCCAGCACCCTTAAAACTACAATTCCCAGGATTCTTTGGTGGAAGTCATGTACTTTAAATGTGTGTAGGATGTGCTTCAAATGTACAATGTGGATCTGGAGAGAGAGAGAGAGAGAGAGAGAGAGAGAGAAACTGGGTCTGCACCCCCAGGTATTTTGAGTGTGGTGTGCAATGCCGTTTTGCATATGTCATTCCATAGGTTAGGAGTGGAGAGCCACATTCCCTCCTGGGCCAGCTCCCAGGGCAACATCCCAGTAGCGGTGGACGCAGATGCAAAAGCATGCACAGGAATCCACCCCCTCAATCTCTCCATCACCCTGGAGGGGCATGAGCTCTTAGAGAGCTGCAGGGGCCAAACGAAGAGACGGGAGGGGGGCATTTGGCCTGAGGTTCTGCAGAGCAGATACCCACCTGTGTTCCCAAATTGTTCTTAATCAGGGTGATTATGCAGCAGTTTGTCTGCACCTAATGACCCTCCTTTTGTTATACATGAAGATTTACATGCTAGCTCTGCTTCTGCTCTCTACCTCATTCACAGCTAATCTCTTCCCCCAACTAGAGGCCTTCCTGTGCCTGCACACCCAAAGCAGTAAGCAGGTGAGCTTATTTGCCCTTCCAACCCACTGTTGTTGGCTCTGGCTGGCAGCCACTCTCTAGGGTTTCAGGTGAGAGATCTTTCCCATCTGCTGTTACCTATTTCTTGTTTTTCCAAAACTGGAGATGCCAGGTATTGAACTCGGCACCTTCTGCATGCAAAGCAGGTGCTTCACCACTCAGCCATGTTCCACTTAAGAGGGCTTGCCAGTTCTCAGATTTCACATTTAAAAGACTGATGGGGACATTTGAAAGGTGACCTCTGGCGGTCCTTGGGCCTGGGCTGGATGCAAGCAGGTCTCTCTCCATGTCTGCTTATGTGTTTTGAGAGCCACAGGGTTTGCAGCTATGGAAGCAGCCAAGCACTTGATGCATCTTCAGACAATGAGTGGGTTAGAATTTTGCAATGCTCACATAGGAAATTGCTCCTTTCATTTAACTTGGCATGACTGCCACCTGAAGGCAGCTTTATGTAACTGCAGCAACTCTGTGCGTACGTGTTACTGAAATGGTTTTGTGACCTTGGGGGCCGGTGTCAGTCTGCACCAGTGGTTCCCAATTAGCTAAGAACTGAGGACCCCCCCCTGTTTTTCAAAAGCCAAGCCATGGACCCCCTGCATTTGAAAATGTTGATTATTTATGTTAGTTTTTGTTATGGGAATGGTACCACAACCCCCCGAGTGGATTGCATGAACCCCCAATTGGGAACCACTGCTCTGCACAATGCCCAGAGTCCCTTCCAGTTATTGGGGTCCTTTATCTGTGGGGATTGGAGATAGGGGAGCAAGGTTGCCAGTCCTGTCCCTCAAGCACCACAATGAGCAGTCAAAGAAGTTGATCTGTGCCAAGGGGGGGGGGAAATGGGTGGGCTTTTGCCCTCACCAGCGGGTAGTTAGAAGGATAATAGGCTGGGTAGTGTGTGAGAGCTAAGCTGAAAGCAGGCTGAGGAGCTGGACCCAGAGACATGCTTGATTTGTGATGGAATCCAAGGCTGCGACCAAGATCTGTTAGGGTGTTAATGCTGTGAGCCCCTCCACTGTAGGCTCAGGTTGTATATAGATGTAAATAAATCATGTATCTTAAAGACACCACAACCTTCTCTGGCCCTCATTCCAAGGATACCCGGAACCCCAGGAGTCTCTCAGTGCTCAGGGATTGGTGTATAACAATAGTTTATTTTGGGAAGAAGGTTTAAGGCAGCGGCTGGTGGGGGTCACTGCTACTGGCCTTACATCCAAACCCCTGGAAAGAGATCATGTGAAACATTAATTATAGGAAGATAAACTTAATCAGCAACTTTCAGAATGGCAAGTTTCAGGATCTGTGCTGCAGCTTGCTTTTTTCCTCCTCCCTCATATTCCATATTTCCTTGTGTGTCATATCTTTGTAGGTGTGATTCATCTTAAGAATGATTCTTGTAAAGCTGCTTTGAGAGTCTTTTTTGGCTGAAAAGCAGGGCTATGAATCCTGTAAAAAATAAAATAAAATAAAATAAATAAATAATAAAATAATAAAATAAAAACAAACTCACCTGGTCCCAGTTGTGCAGTTCGGTACTGGAAGGAATTTTGGCACGGGTCCATTGCATACTGGTATATTTGCATAATGCCATGCTAGATACTTGGGAAATTTAATAATTCCCAAATGCCTTTTGAATTTCATTAAAGCTAGGCTGAACTGCTTACCCTCTGCTGTATTGGGCGGTTGGTTTAAGGGTAGCTCTTTAACATTGAACATTTCTGTCCTTGTGAAGGGGTTGGAGGCTACCAAATTTTTGGCTCATGCTTTTCTTGCCTGTAATTTCTATAAAGATAACCAAAGATGACTGGTGACACTTCTTATTCCTTCAAATCTTCTAGGTTGGACTTCCAAATGGTACATGGCCTACCTTTTGGCAGATCTGAGCAAATTATCAACAGAGACTGTTGCCTGAGTCGTTAGCTGTGCTAGTCAGTGAGGACGGAACGCTGGATTTTCCTTCCTTCGCCAAGAGGAGGGGGCTTTTGTGCGGGAATGACGGACCCTGCCCCCCCATGTGCTATTCCCCCTTCTATGGGCAAAAGCTTTCCCAACTGGAAGGCACAGACAGCAGACCCGCCGACCCCTGCTTCTGCAACTCCGGAGCAGCCCCACGGGCAACTCCGGAGCAGCCCCTCTTCCTCCTGCAAAGCTGCAGGGTGCTCAGAGCAAAGAACGGGCAGCGGGGCTGACAGAGCGGATAGCAAAGCGAGACATTGATGCTGATCACGGAAACGCGTTGCTAGCCGGGTGTGGATACAAAGTTTAGTCGGAGTGTAGTGGCAATCTAACAATGCTAACCAAGCATATGTGAAAAAATGAGAAAAGCAGTGTAGGGTTTGCATCCAAATCACGAATGTCTCTTTTGCTAGACAAGCACAGGGCTAGTACACAGAGAGTTCTTAAAATTATTGTACTGTATAGGACCCACTGTATGGCCACTTCCCCTGCCTCCTCTGGGAGGGAATACTGTAACAAGGAGGTAATTTTTTATACTTCCTCCGGCCTCTGAGGAAACTGTCTCCACTATGCTTTTAAACTGATCAGATATGTGTCTAGGGGCTCCATACACACAAAACCTATTTTGCAAACCAACCCTTGCATTTTGTTCCTGAGAAGTTATCTTACCTGCATTGTATTTGCTGTCTGCATTGAAATGTAAGTACCGGTAAACCTTTTTTCCAGTTACAGGTGGGTAGCTGTGTTGGTCTGCCATAGTCGAAACAAAATAGGAAACAAAATAGGAAATTCTTTCCAGTAGCACCTTAGAGACCAACTGAGTTTGTTCTTGGTATGAGCTTTCGTGTGCATCTGAAGAAGTGTGCATGCACACGAAAGCTCATACCAAGAACAAACTCAGTTGGTCTCTAAGGTGCTACTGGAAAGAATTTCCTATTTTGTTTCCTATTTTGTTTAAACCTTTTTTGTTTATCTTACTAAAAATGCGTGGTTATTCTCTTCAACGGGGGTGAAGAGGGGGAGGTCAGCAGACTACAAATAAAGGGATAAAAAGGTGTAATTACCTTGCACCTAAGCTTTAGTAAGCTACAAAACATCAAGTGTTTTATTCTTCTAAAAAGCCTGTTTTCACAACCTGTTTTCTTTTGTAATTCTCCCACACATGTGGGATAGGTAGTTTAAATTTTAATCTACAGATATAATCCTCAATCTATCTCCTACAAACAGAGTGCACATGTTCTCATTTCTGCCAGAAACAGTAATAGAAAGATCAGTGGGTTTTACGGGCTGTTTGGGAAGGGTCCATGGGTGTTGTTTTTCTCCAAAGAGTGACATGACTCAGGATCTGAAATAGGCAGAACCTGTGACCCTTGTACAACAGAATGCAAGAACAGCAAACAACCCCCATTGGTATGGAGCCACAGAAGGTTACAATGCACAAAATGGATTTGGAAAATGTGGATTTCCAGGAGCAGTATGGAAGAGGCCTAATTAAACAAGCAAGCAAGTAAATAAATAATGTCTAACCTCTATAAAAATTAAGGTGGCAGGAGGCTGGGAGCTCATTAGCACTGTTGTTTACTGATTATCAAGCTGCCATGCAAGCAAGGGGTGGTGGTGGAATTAAGCATGGCACCCTGCTGAGCCACCCTCTAATGCCACCCTTGCTTGGTCCATTTCCTAAAGTCAGGAATTGGTCAGAAGTGCCCTCATGCAGTTTCCCCAGACTTTGGATTATAAATGGAGACGCACCAAAAAGTGGAATAGGACAGTGTCTCCAGGTGGGGCTCCTTGCAAAGGTGTTAAATTTGCATCCAGAGATGGGAAGAAGTGCCATATTGGGACTCTGGCAACATCTGGAGAATCACAAACAATTCCCACCCCTGCTTTAGACATTACTGAGCTAAGCCATGGTCTGACTTGGTATATGGCAGTTTCTTGTGTTGGATGCCATCATTCTCCCCCCCCCCCTTGGTGAGTTTCCATTTGTTAGTTCATAGCAAAACTCCTTTTGATTCTTTTGAGCACAGAAAAAAACATGAACCTGCTTGTAAGAAGGCAGAGAGATTAGAAAAGTGGATTCGGAACACAACCCCAGAGCCAGACGGCGTTGTTTCAGTAATCAACCCACAACCAAAGACTGCAATTAATGTTTATTTTATCAACTCTATTATTAAATTACACAATCAAAGTCAGTGGAACTCCTTTCCTTCCCAAACCCCATTTTTTGTCATCATATAACTACACAGCAAGATTGCGGCCTATAGTGGAAAGCAACTAAATCCGCATGGTTATGACAAAATTGAATCCTTATATGCACACATCCCTTATATACAACAAACAGTATACACAAAGTAAAGGAAATGGTTTAGTATTTTATTATTTTGTAAACCATGCAGAGCACAGCATAAAAACGAGGTTGCATCTCCTACATCAGGCAGGGTGCTTCAAACCGACACCCAGCATAGGCAGCCCCCTCCGTGAAAACCAAGGAATTCCATTGGAAAGGCCAGACTGGCATTTCAAACACTCATTCTTTTGCTGGTGCTGGCTTTTCCCTCCCCGCTCTTAAAATTTTGAAGTTCAGCAAACCCACTAGGCCTCTGAAAGATTGCCTGATGCAATAAACTTTGTATAAGGTAGGCTTTAACCCTACAGCCACTTCCTGGGTGTAGGCACCATTAAACTCAAAGTGAGTTAATTCTGAGCAGACATGGTTAGGGATGCTCTGTGAAGCAGGAAGACACGGGTAGCATTGTTGTTGCAATGTCTATTTTGGTGAAGCCTCTCATATAGGCTGAGCCCCCAGCCTTACTTGATTAATCTCACATATAAATGGCATATAGTGCAAAAGGAGCCCAGTTAAGATTTAATATGCATGAAATAAGGAAACATCACCCCCAGGTGCCTCCAGCTCTGCAGATCAGATGGAAGGTTAAGCTAAGTAAACCCAAGCCATTAAAAGAAAAATCAGCTACCGGATGCATAGACCAAAATTAACATCAGTTCTCATTAGACTGTCAGGTAGAAGAGCCTGTTCTTTTATCACCATCATATTCACAAGATTTTTGCATAGAGATTTGCCTGGTCCAAGCATGTAAAATAGTCCAGTTCCTTGCCTCCCAGCTGGTCTCCCAGCAACAGAGAAAATGCAACTAAATTGTATCTTCTCCTAACGATCCGAAAGTTCTAGCACAGCCTTTGCCAACCTTGTGCAGTCCAGAGGTTTTGGCTGACAACTCTCACCAGCCCCAGTCAGCCAAAGTTGGCAAAGGCTGTTTTAGATGGGTGCTGGTAGACATTTGGGAAACTTATGGGGGCTGTTTTAAAATGCAACCAGTGGCCCATTCCTAAGATGCAAATGTCTTACAAGATGAAAAAGTGGTTGGCTTAGAGACCTATAGTCATCTATAGTCCCTTGGAAAACATTGCTCACTAGGAGAAACTTCACGTGTAAGCAATAGGCAGAACCACACCTGACAATGGTCCCAAGTTTTGTAGGTGCAGGAACATGCAGACTTGTCACGTTAAACAACCTGATCATCCTTCAACTCAGGGATCCCAGACCGAGTTGTAACACATTGATCACATTAGTATCTAATTTGGAAGTGGGGAAGAACAGGCAAGCGAGCTCAGTGGCACATAGGAAGTTGCCTTATTCTGAGTCAGATGGCAGTATTGTCAACAATGACTGGTAGCAACTTCTCAGGAATTTCTTTTTTGCATATTTTTTAATTGAAACTTTTCATCTTACAATACAATAAAGAAAAAACCAAATCCAAATAAAAATAACAACGAAAGAAAAAAGAAAAGGAAAAGAGAAAGGGGAGGGGGAGGGGGAGGGGGAGAATACAAAGGTAGATCATCTTAACCCTCGTCTCAAACAAAAAGGGGTAGACCCTCCTAGCTTTCACCTGGGAGCTTCCTTTTCCTCTCCCAGCCTTCTCCTCTGAGAGATCTTCCCTTCCCTGCCTCTCACGCAGGGTCCTTCACCAGTCAACCATCACCTTCATGTGTGTACCCTCATTAACCCAGAGTAGAGGACATCAAAGGACAGAACAAAACAAAGAAAAACAAAGTAGACAAAAGAAGAGAGGAAGATAAAGAAAAGAAAAAGATGAAAAGAAAAAGATAGAAAAGAGAAAATAAATAAAGAAAACTTCTTATTCTCTGCCTGTCAATTATATATATAAATATTGTTTAAAATATTCTAAGTGTTCGGGATGGTATCTAGCTGTATTCCATGATAATATCCAGCTGCTCCTTGTTCTGTTAGATTGTGTTTTTCCAATCTTCAATCCCAGACTTCATTTCCCCTTCCACACAAAGTCTAAATGGGGCTCTCCCATTGTTATTATCATTAAATATAAAGAATAGTCTTCCTTCTGGTATGATGAATTTATCTCCAAGAAATTCCAGCAACCCTTCCACAATGTTAAAAAACATTAAATCGTTCATCTCTATTCATAAAGGAATCTCTCCATTGTGATCATATACTAAAATATCAATCCATAATTAGTTATTGTATATTCATTAATATTAATTTCATTAATATTCATTAATTTACCATTCCAGTTTAGCAGGAGAAAAAGAACTTCTTCCATTTCCACTTCTTCCATTCTTTTTCCAAGTGCATCACCAGAAGCTTGATAATTTCCACCTTTGAATTCACTTCAAATTGTACACAGGATCTTTTCCCTCTCAACTCTTTATCTCTGCCATCTCAGAAAACTCTTTATCTCTGCCATCTCAGAATGTTTCTTAATCTCTCTGCCAATGGTTTCATTCCAGTCCTCCTCCAGGCACCTGTTTGAAGGCCCATTTCATCATCTGCTGCTTCCCGCTTCACCATTCCACTTTCATGTTATTGTTCTGGCAGATTTTTATCAGTATTATTTCCCAAAGGTTCTGTGTCTCCTTTAATCTGATCATTCTCTGATACATTTTCATTCACCATTTTATGCATCTCAGTTCTGAGCTCTTTTGATTGCTCATCCAATAATTGCTGCATGATACCAACAGTCAATGGGGTGTTTGACAGTATTTTCTCCATTCTGAGTGCCATTGGTTTAATTAAGAATTCACTCACCACCTTAACAGACTGCCTTGAAAAATTGCGCCTGTCTCCTTATCTAAGTACATTCTTACACACAGTTGGAGAGCTAGCACTTCCTCAAAAGGGACAGAGTTAAAAACAATATAAAATCAAAATTCTTAACAAACAGAGCACCCTTATCTATTTATAATCTTTCTTCGTTGCAGACAATTAAAGCATGCTTTTTGTTTCGTTTCCAGTCTGTTAATAGTTAATAATTGCCTCTTCTTATGATAGCAGTCAGCTCGCATTCAATGTGAAAGTTTCAACTGGCAGACAGATCCCTTCAGTCGTAATTCATCACAGTCTCAAAAGTAATTTAAAAAGGGGAATTTTAGCTGACCTAATGCCCTGAGGACTAACCCACAGGGCTATTCTGTGGTGTTTGGGCACAATGGAGGTCCTTCGCTCCAAGTCACTCACCATGTCCGAAAACTGCTTGGTCTCCAGCATGAAGGACAGTTTTCTTCAGAGCATCAAAGGTTAATCCCTTTGATCTCCCTATGTTCAAAGGTCTTTGGCATGTAGAGAATGTGCTCTACCACAGAGATAGTCCTTCTCCACACAGAGGAAGAGCAAAAGGTAATAGGTTCCATCACCATTAAAACTACCGCCTATCTCAAGCAGTAGGGCTGGGAAAGACCCCAACAGAACATGAGAAAAGCCCTGCTGGATCAGAATAAACAACACTTTTAGTCTAGCATCCTGTTCACATAGTGGCCAGCCAGATTCTGTGGGAAGCCACAATCCATCAGAGCAGAAAACTCTGGACTAGATGAACTAATAATCAGACTCGGTATAAGGCAATTTCATATGCTTATTACCTGCTTTAGGTACCTGTAAGCACTTTTTCCCAAAACAGCAAAGAATATCCATACTCAGGCTGTCTTCTGCACGTGACTTTCCCTTGTTAGAACAGGGCAAGCCATATCAAGTGGCAGCAGCAGAAGAGCAATTCTGGTGTTGAGCTGGCCCCAGATGTAAGACATATGGCTACTTCAAAGTCTGTGGCTCAGTCCTCTCTCCTTTTCTCAACTCTATGGGTCTCAGAAGGACCATGAGGCCCCAGGTCACAGTCTGAAGGCACCCAAAGCTGGAGCTAAGCAGGTCTGGGTCTAGTAGGTGTCTGGATGGGAGACACCCTAGGACTCCTCCTATTACAAAATGAGAGCCCAAATTCTGCATCAAAAGAGCGGATCAAAAGCAAACCACCAGTCCAGGTGTGTCCCCTCCCATTGCTAATATATTCTTTTAACAAATACAGCTTTGATCGAAAACGTTCTGGACAGCAATATACAAAATGATCAAATCCTGCTAGATAGATAAATATGTGAAAGGAGAGTTGTTGAAACTGGACAGGAATACAAGAGTTGACTCTCTCCCCATCCCCACATCTTCAAAATGGATTCCAATTCAATTCCATAAAGTAATTCTGTAATAGTATTTTGTTGTTGTTGTATTAAGCTAGTCTAAATGTCCTCCAGATCATTGGGAGAATATTCTCAACTCCAATCAAACATGACATTAAACAAGCTTAAAATTCATTAACAGCAGTAGGAAGATTTTTTTTAAAATGAGTTATAAATAATTATAGACAAAACCCTTCTATTCTTTGTTAAAAAGTCAATATATTTTCTTCTTCAGACACCCCATTAATCAGAATTCATATTTGGTATGTGCTAAAAGCAGTTGGTGGCCTATGAAAATAATTCATGAAATAAAATAATTGAGGGTGGGTGAGAGATATTCCGATGGGATGCTTTATTCTGGTTGTGTGTTTCCCATGTGGAAGCCACCTAGCAAAGCACAATCATGACTATCATGCCTTGAACTCCCAAGCTCTGGGAAATGGGTGTTTTATTTGCCCCAAACATCCCAAACTACCTCTGGAGGCAGGCTCCACAGACCTTGTATAACAAAGAATCGTAGAACTGTAGAGTTGGAAAGGACCTTGATGTTCTTCTGTCCAACCTCATATGATGAGATCTTATGACATAGAGCAGAGATGTGGCCCCAAAACGACAGTATTCAGTGGGGCTCACTATGGCCGCCGCAGTCCTTATTAAAACTTCTGCTACCAAACTAAACAGACCATCACTCTGATGGCTAATGCCAAGCTGCAAAAGCTTTCACCCTGGAGGTAAGGGGCTGAGTTGGCCTGAAAAGAACAATGTTGGAGATTTCCCTGGAAGGCTACAGATCAGAGAACATCTGCCACCCTCCATGTCTCTTTGGACTCCAACTCCCACCAGCTTTCACAGCCCAATGGGTCAAAGATGTTGGGAATTGTAGTCTTGACTATCTGCAAGGCCACAGAGTCCCCAGCCCTGCGAGACAAAATGGGTGGATGGGCAACCCACAGCTCATGCCCTGTCCATCAAAAGCACACTTTCCCCACCTTAATAATAATAATAATAATGTCCCCCAACTTTTTCAGCTTTAACCACGTTGATCAGTTTTTGTTTGGTTTTGCCCAAGCAATCATTTCCGAAAAATGACTGCTTAAACAGGCAAGCATGGTTTGTTGTTTTTAGAAAGGGACAGATCTGAGACACACAGAGGTGAGGTTAACCTACACTGGTCACGACATTTAATGCACAAACCATTGGCAAAGGCCACAGGCCAGAAGCCTTGCATCTGTTCCCCAGCCCTCAAAGGAGCAGAAATTTGCTTGGCTGCTTCGTCCTTCCTCTCTATTTTGCAACCCTGCCCTGGCTTTTCAAATCTGGATCTCCCTAAAAACACACCTTGCCCCCTGTTATTATCGCCACTGCTCCACACTCCCAATGTAGTCAGTTGTTGCATTTGTGCTGCTCTGCTCCTTGCTGTGGACCTGCTTAGCTCTCCAGATCTTCCGTTGCTCCTGGCGCTTCCGCCTTGCCTCCTGGTGCTCCTTCTGCCTCATATACTGATAACGTTGCAGGAAAAGATCTTTTGCATATTCGTACAGTTCCATGTCTAAAAAATTGAGAACCTCGATGTGCTTCTGGGTCTCTTCATCAATGTCCACACTGGAGGCTCGTGTGCTATTGTACTGTGTGAACGGGGAGATGAAGACCATGTTAAACGTCTTCTCAAAGAGGTACTGAGTCTTCCTCTGAAACTCTGTCAGGCCAAAGAAGGCCATCCGCTTCAGGTTCTCCTTGGCACTGTCCAGAAGAACCTTGTTCCGTTGCTCTTCTGGCATGACGGACAAATTGTAGCATCCCACTAGGCTGAGGTCAGCCAGCATGCGGACCTGGCGGTTGTTGGCAAGATTGTACGGACAGTCCATGAACTCCTGCAAGGAGCAGCCAGACCAGTCATCCCCCGAGTAACAGCTGGGCAGCTCTTCGGAAGTCGGGGATCTCCCGTCGCAGACATGCAATGACGCTTTCCAGGTTGCTCCCCTTTGGACATGCCTCCATTCACTCAAGTACCGAGACACCGGGTCCCGGAGGATCGTGATGTAGTAGAAGTTTCTGAAGAGGGAAGGCAAAGAGAGATGTTACAATCATATTAGTGTATGGCACTTTATCCGACTACAAGAACAAGAGCTTTTTTTTCTCTTTGGTTCCTTTGTTGAAAAGGTAATCCCGGTCTACCATCTGCCAAATCCGAGGTGCTGGAGGAACTGGCTGGATGCAGAGGAGTGGTGGGAGGCACCAGCTGGGAAACCCCCAAGGGAACCTCCAGGGGAAGAAGGATCAGAGCCAGGGGACGGGTGGTGGGACGACGATGCATGGTCAGAGCGAGAAGAGGGACCAGACTGGGAGGAGAAGCTGAAGAGGCAACAGGGTTTAGTGAGCAGGAAGCGGCTGGGGCACAGAGCAGTGCAGAATCAGAGGCAAGAGAGGAGGAGGAGGACCAGGAGACAGAGAGGAGGCAGGCTGCTGAAGAATTCAGGGAGTCTCCTCCTCCTGCTACGGCCAGCTCCCCTCCCCCGGTCTCCCAGAACACGCAGAGGCTGACAGAGCAGTAGAAAGGCAGGGACCTTCATTGGGGCAAGACATACAGGGAAGAGTTACGGTTTTGTTCCCTTGGATAAAGAGTTCACTTCACTGACACAGGAAGCCTGACATTTATTGTTTTATTGCTGACCTCTGCCTGACTCCAACTCCTGACAGCAGGGTCAAGAGCAAGAGGTTTGAAAAGGGGGAAAGGCAAAAAAAGAGAGTTTTGTGGTACCCTAAAGACACCCTAAAGAGAATTCTGGAGGGTCTCATCTGGACCCTTGACATGAGGCCCATCACCCCTGCACCATATGCATGTAGTGAAGAACGGTACTTGTGTGTGTGCCATGAATAATAATGTATCACATGCCACAAGGAGCAGCACAGGCTACACTTGGCTCCCCTCCCCATCAAATATGCATCTTTTAGTGACACACATTTTAAAAAAACTCCACGAAGAAATGAAATTGAACAGAAGAGAACAGTTCTACAGGCAGCATAGCAAACACAAATCAAGTTTTGAAGGCGGACTCTTCATGATGTTTAGTCCAAAGTGTTTTGTGTAAAAAAAAAAAAAAAAAAACCAGCCCTGCAGCAATTGCACAGATACTGACCCCCCTCCCCACTTCCCAGTCTGCTCGCGAAGGGTGAGTAACTCACCTTGCAGAACTTGCACCGAAGTAGGTCTGGAGGCCTGCTCCAGGGAGCAGCTATGCAGGCTACAAAAATATGCCCTACAATTCCTAGCACACGGAAGGAACAGAATGTAAACTGATAAGATATGAGAACAAAATGCTAGGATAGCACTAAAAAGCATAGCAATAGCACTAAACCCAAGTCAAGAAGAGAACAAAAATATCAATAGAGATAACTGAAAGCAGGCAATGGCAGACCACTAATACCCAGAGCAATTAGTCAGAAGACAACTAAGAAAGACACAAAAATGGGAAAGATGGGATGGGCTGGTCTGGTCAGAAGAGCCAAAGGATCTCTGGGTGCTTTAAGACTGATGATGGAGTGTTGTAACTGCAAGGGGAAAGATTGCTGTAATTGCTGAAACTGATGGAGGTATTTTGTACTCTCATGTGTAAGAGAGATGATGTTGAGAGCAGTGCTAAGACTGCAGTCTACCTCTGATTTTTCAGGAGACTGGCCCCCATGTATGTCTATAGAGGCCTAACCATTTTTATTCTACTTAATGCCTGTGCCCATTTGGTGTTCCTTTGGGGAACCCCAACTACAATGAACCTGTGATAAATTTCCCCAACAGAAGTCGAGTGGTGGAGGAGGGCTCCACCAGGACCTGGCAGTGTTTTGGGGGCTGGCTCTGTTTTCTTTCTTTTTCCTGCCTTGTCCTGTTTCACAGCATTAGGGGGACTTCCACAGAGGTTTCTGAAGCCACCACAAGGAGGGATCCAGAGCTGAGTTCCCTCTCCACTTGTAGATCTCTCTCTCTCTGCAGCATAATGGGGAGATCCACTCTAATCTGTTAGAATTGTCGCGTGTAGGACCCTGGCAGAGACACGTGCCCAACTGGCATGTTCTCTCCCTCCTGGTTGATCATTCGGGAGCTTCAAAAGCTTTCTCCAGCCCGAACATCACAGCGACTGATGCCAAGAGGCATCAGCACACTTAGGATCCTGCAGAGTATTTGCAGTTTGCGTAACAGACTCAATAGCTCAGCATTTTGGCTAATCTATGTTTATTTACATATAATACACTCGGAGTTTTCTGCCTTAGCTCCTTCCTCTTTCTCATCAGACAGCAAAGAGAAAGAGACAAAGGACAATAGTCCCACTTCACGAAACACAATAACACAAACATCCTGTCTCCGTCATTTCCCACACTGTGGAATGAAAACATACACCGTCATGTGATAGAAAACAACCCTATGACTGCAAACACGGAGCAAGAATCCTAACATCCTCCCCTGATTCATGAACCGTGTTGTAGTCATCAGTGTAACTGCAGCAACCATACAGATGTCATACACCTAGTATACCCCTGTATCACCCGTTCCACCCTTTGAACTACCTGCAACTGGATTAGCCTTGGGCCTTACCATCTTGCACTTTTGTCTAGTCTTGGCATCATAGCTCTCCTGACTAGAAGTTTCACACCTGGCTTTGTTGGGACTCAAACCCTAGCCTCGTTCCTCTCTGAGGAATCAGTGTTGACACACATGGCCTTTGGACGTGGTTCAGTTCCCTTCTCCAAGGAAACAGTGTCTACCCTTACAGCCTTTGGGCATGGTTTCCTGTCCTTTGAGGACAAACCCTGTACCCCTTTCAAGACTTCGGGTTCCAAGACCTGTGTCGAACCACTAACCACAGCTAAATCTGCAACAGCTGTGTTAGCAAACTCACGAGCATACCTGGTGGTAGCTGTCTCAGATCTGCACATCAGGCGCATGTCCTTCACTGTATCTGTGGAACTCACCTCACTTTCAGCATCAGCAGTAGACTCAGTATCTGAGTCTGAAGCAATGGGGTTGCCTTGGAAAACACACACATTTCTTCCCCATTCTGCACTGCACTCTACATCCCTAGTGAGTAGAATCAGGTTGGTATGAGGGCTCAGTACTTTGTACAAGCCATCTCCATACCTGAGGAAGAACCTATGCTTCCTCCCTTGTGACGTCTCCACCCACATGTCAGACCCATCTGTTGGTCCCTTTGCACATCTTGAGTTTACCTTGTCACTGTCCCTATCAGAACTTTTGTCTGAATCCAGGGAAAGGCCTTGCAAACTATGCTTGCCGAGTATATCACTCTGCTGCTTCTGAATCCACACATCAGAAACTCCATTTCCAATAGGGTGCCTCTGTGAGATACCCATATTGCCTCCCTCTTTTGCTTTGTCCTGAGCACATGTGGCACACCTGACCATCTGCATGAAAAAAGTGGTTATCAGACATAGCATCACTTGTTTCTCCAACCTTCCCACCACCCCCATGTTTATATCACAACATAGTAAGAACAAGCCATTTATAATGCCACTTTCATTCTTCTGGACGGTTGCACGCTGTTTGTTGACATAAACAGAACAGCCACGCTGCATCACGCTGTGGTGTCTAATGTGTTTTTCATTCTTGACCTGGAATGAAAAACACATTAGACACCACAACGTTACAGCTTTTCAGTTCCATGGTCCTGGTGCTATGCACCTCTAAGGAGTCTCCACCTGACTGGTGGATCCGACCCTTCTGTGGTGTACACGTGGTGAACCAGTTCCATCTTCCACAAAGGTATGCCTTCGCCTCTGAATCTAGCACAAAAGATTCTTGCACCTCTGTAGTGGAACAGCTAGTCACCATCTCTGAGCTGAAGCTCTGCATCTCTGGCTTTGCTTCATGTCGCCTATGGGAAATGCTGCAAATCTTACTGGATTTTGGACTCAGTCCAAACTTCTCACAGGAAAAACCTTCCATTGCTTCAATCACGGCAGCAGCACCCGCTGGTTGCAGTGATGGTTGGGATGACGTGGCAGCCAACTTCCCTTGCTCCTCCTGCTTTGGAGATTTCTCCCCCCTTGTGCAGTCTTCCTCCAAAAGCCTCTCTTCTGTGGAGCTTTCAGTTTCAGGAACACAACCCTGCATGGTCATCTGGGATACTGTATCAGCTTTCCCTGGGGTGTGACTTCTGGCAGTCTGCTCAGCAGCCCCCGCCATCTTGAAGCGTCCATCGTGTGATGCAGCTTTAATTTCTGCTGAACATACACACTGTCTGGCATAAGACACAACCTGTGTCTCAAACTGCCTTTTCAGCTTTGGGAAACTCCCCCATTCTTCCCAGGCCTTTTGCCTTCCCTGCTACTATGCAGCTTCATCGGGGGACTTACTCCCTCCCCCATAGCTGATACTTCACATACAGCTACTGTCCTGGCAAAGTCTTGCCGCAGCATGACTCCAGCTTTTGCTTTCTGCTGCTCCCCATTCTCTTCTCAGGGAAAGGATCAGAAGCATCGGGAAATGTCCTCCCTTTGTAGCACATAAATCAGGGCTACATTCTTGGCAAAGTCTTGCTGCATCAGGCAGCTTTTCTCTCTCTCGAAAAGCAGCTTTCCCCATTCTCTCTACATAACTTAGGGTTTTTTTTTTACCCCTTCCAAAAGTCTGTTCCATAGCTTAGTTCAAGCTGGCACTACCTTTTTACAGTCCTTATCAGACGGGCATCGGCACAAAAACAGTCCAGACTGTCTTTACTTTTGTTTTCAAGCACAGGCAGCTTACTCACACAGTCTCCACACAACTGCTTTTTCTCTTCCATCTCTGAAGAGGCTTGCTTCACTCTGCTGGTTCCAGGAGCCTCCAACTGGGACAATTACAGTCCCCGGTCCTTCCTCTGCTGGCACTGGGTCTGTGGCCCCAATCCCTGGGCCAATAACCATGTTAGGATCGTCCTACTCACGTGTAGGACCCTGGCAGAGACACGTGCCCAACTGGCATGTTCTCTCCCTCCTGGTTGATCATTCGGGAGCTTCAAAAGCTTTCTCCAGCCCGAACATCACAGCGACTGATGCCAAGAGGCATCAGCACACTTAGGATCCTGCAGAGTATTTGCAGTTTGCGTAACAGACTCAATAGCTCAGCATTTTGGCTAATCTATGTTTATTTACATATAATACACTCGGAGTTTTCTGCCTTAGCTCCTTCCTCTTTCTCATCAGACAGCAAAGAGAAAGAGACAAAGGACAATAGTCCCACTTCACGAAACACAATAACACAAACATCCTGTCTCCGTCACTTCCCACACTGTGGAATGAAAACATACACCGTCATGTGATAGAAAACAATCCCATGACTGCAAACATGGAGCAAGAATCCTAACATAACCTCTGGCTACTGGGACACCCTCCCAGGAAGCATTGGATTGTATCTTTAGTCCAGTTGCAAATGTATTACTACTATTTCAAATGATTTATTGTTTTCTAAAGCACCGTCTCAAGAAAATTTACAAGTAATAAAACTAAAAACAGTTAGAAACACAAAAGCAACAAATACACTTAAAATTAAGACTAAAACCCAGATGAGTGGACACTTGTGGTAAAGACACGTTCATCCACCTGGAACAAAAACATCTCCAGCTGTTTCCAGAAAGTGCAAATAATGGGCATGTGTTGCATCACAATGAGAAATATTGTATCATGGCAGTAATTCCAAAGAACAGGTGCAGCCATACTAAAAACCCTGCCCTGAGTTACTGCAGTGTGAGCTTCTGAGACCTTCAGAACTTGCTGGAGAGATTCTCCTGCACAGGACGTATGAGAGATAAGGCCAAGGGGCTTAAGTTAGTACCAACACCTTGAACTTGGCCCAATGTGTCAAATGGACAGGCAACACAAATTCCGGAGGCAAGGTGTTATATGTTGGTGGTAGTTTGCCCCCTCCAAAGCAACCTAGCCACCACATTCTGCAGCAGCAGATGACTCCAGCAGCTTTAATTTGACATTCATAGTATTGTTGACAGCCTTCCAAAACACTTGCATGTTGCTAATTCTCAAATTCCTTTCTCAAAGCCCACTTTCCATGAAAGCTTTGGCACAACTCCACTGTGCCCAGCCATGGTTGGACTCCAGCTCCCATCAGCCCTAGGCAGCATGGCCAATGGCAAGGGATGATGGGAGCTGCAGTTCAGAAGCATCTGGAGAACCAGAGATTTTCCCATCCTTGACCAATTGTTAATTCAGCACAAGCAACAAACCCAGGGTCTCCTAAGGGAAGGGGCATAATTCTGTGAGCTCTGATGTCACAGCTGAGTAAGCCCTAGAGACTACCATAGTAAAATGGCAAACAATCACGTTTAATATTTCCAGCCTTTCCCACTCATTTCTCCAATGCTTGGACACACCTCAAGATGTCACTGTTCCACAGAAAACCGAGCTTGGATGGGCTTTAACAGAAGAAGCAGACCAGAAGGAGAGGGAGCTGTGGAAGGTATTTCAGAAATACAGGAGAAAATGCATAGAAAAGGGGCAGGTTACATTACTGAGAAGCGGCTGGCAGACAGACAGCTAACCAAGGCAGAAAGCCAGCACGTGAGGTTCAAAAGTGTATGAGGCAGACCCCTAAGTATTTTAACCTCCCACTGGGTATGAGTCAAAGAGATTCATTTATTTGAACTTCCCTCCAAAGAGTTGAGGGCAGCCCACATGGGACTCTCTCATCAATTTATCCTCATAGCAGTTGGGTTAGGCCAGGCTCAGCCAACATGGTGTCCTCCTGGTGTTTTGGACAACAACTCCCATCAGAACCAGCCAGTGTTGTGGTCTAAATCATCAGCACCTCAAGAGGCACACAAGAGGCACACAGCGGCAGCCTTGCCATGTCTCCTCCCCATGTATTCCCGGCACCATTTGTGAAAACAACACCGAACACTTCAATGTCCTGTTTCATACATTTCTTTTTCCAGATGTTCCTTGTGTAGCCATGTTGGTAACACCCAGCTTGGCCTTGATGTCTGCTGGGTGGCTTCGCCAGTGTCCCTCTTTCAGTTTTCCCTCACCGTATTCCCAGGCATTACTGTGAAGAAAAGAAAACACCCCACAGGCCACAAACAGCCTTTCCTGCATTCAAAACTCCAAGTGCTCCAGCTGCTGGACTGCTGGCTCTCACAGCAACAATTCTATTGTGTGGTCTGAGTTCCTCATCACATGGACGCAGCCGCCATTTTCTTTTCCCTGTGAGCATGGAGGAAAGGGCATAGCTCAGTGTTATGTATTGGGTTTAACACGTTATGATTCTAACCAATCGCAGAGCGTAGGTGGACGAAAGTTCTAATGGCAAGCTCTGTCAACTGTCAACTGCCAACTGGCAGTTCTTGTTGTTGGGCTTTCAGAGTGTGTTCTTGTTTTAATATGGGAGTGAGCTGTTGAATAAACGAAGTTATATTGGGCTTCTGACTTTTCCTGAATATTTAATACTGGCGACGAAGGTGGGATGCTGGCCCTCCCGGTTTTGAGGCCTGCCACTCACAGTCAGCTTGAGTTGGAGGCCTGGATTTGAGGCCTGAGTTGGCACTGCAGCACCGCCCTGCCACTCATAGTGAGTGTGACATCCAGTCACGCTGGACTCTGCGGAGAACTCCGGTAGTGAAGAAGGGCCAGCAGCGCCTTCGCAATCAACCAGCACAACACAAGCGACAGCTCAAGGTACGAAAATGGCCGCTGGGCAGACTAGGCCACCACCAGACTTCGACTTGAGCCACCCCGAGCAATGGCCACAATGGCTCCGCCGAATAAAGAGCTATGTTCGGCTTCAAGGGTTTACTAGGGAAATTGATAAAGTAGATGTACTTCTCACTGTGCTGGGAAGTTCCGCCATCACTCTACTGGAAGGTCTGATGGCACCCAGGGACATAGAGGCCTGCACTTTCGATGAGCTGACACAGGCTATGACAAGACACCTCGCGCCTCAGCCAACTAAGAACCACTGCCGCTACGACTTGGCGCACAGAGTGCAACAAGCGCAAGAGTCAGCGAGTGAATACATCACCGCGCTCCGGGCAATTGCGATGTATTGCCAATTCACTGACATCGAGGAACGACTTCTCGAAAGATTCATCACTGGCGTGCGAGACAGCCGTCTCCGCCGCAAGCTGCTGGCAAAAGATGACATCACAATGATGGAAGCAATAAATATGGCCTCAGCCTTTGAGAAGGATAACGCCCATGAGGCGGCCTACAGCCTACATGCCGAAGTGAGAACTCACCGCATACAGCGAGACCGGTCACCTTCAGTTGATTCCCACAATGGGGATGTCCACCGAGCTTCGGACAGATCCAACCGACACCACAGCTCTCAAGCTACGAGCACATTGTCGAACCAGCGATCATCTGACGCACCTCAAGGGACCTGCGCTAGCTGCGGAGAAAACCATGAGCGGCGGACATGCAGGTTTGGGAATGCCACATGTCGCCGCTGTGGGAAAACTGGGCACATTGGTCGAGTCTGCCGCTCCAAGACCTTCGGAGCACGACCCAAGCAACGTGTCCATGAGGCCTACATAGAGGAGGAGTTACAGTCCACCTCTTCAGCCAGGGTACTGCAACCTCCATCCCCGGGGCCCAATAAGCTTAGGGTGCGACTCAAGATAGAGGGATCCCCGTGTACTATGGAGTTGGATACCGGCTCATCCTACTCCATAATATCTGCTAAGACTCTGAAAGAGCTTTGTCCTGACAGCGGTCCTCCTCTCTGCCCGGCCCCCATAGTTCTGCGGGACTTCCAGAGGAAAAGAATACAGCTAAAGGGTATGGGCACCTTCAAGGTCCAGTTTAAGAAGTACACCAAGAATTTGAACCTCATCATAACTAAAGGCCCATTCACTAGCCTTCTAGGCCTAGCATGGTTTGGGCCATTAGGCTTAAGCATTTCAGGGCTTAATCAGATTTCCCCAGGGGCAGAATTCGAATCAATCTGCCAGGAGTTTCCATCAGTCTTTGATGGAACCCTGGGCCTGTACAACGGACCCCCGATTTCCCTACGGCTGAACCCCACAGTGCAACCCATCCGGGTCAAGGCCCGTAGAGTCCCGTTTGCGCTGAAACCCAGGATCGATGAGGAGCTTGATTGCTTAGTCGCACAAGGAGTCTTAGAGCCGGTAGATTCGGGAACCTGGGAAACCCCAATTGTCACACCGGTTAAGCCAGACGGCTCAGTCCGTATTTGTGGTGATTACAAATGCACCCTGAACCGGGCCTTACAGGACCACGCATACCCGGTTCCAGTAGTGAACCACGTGTTAGCGACCCTGGCTGGGGCCAGGATTTTCGGGAAGTTAGATTTAGCGCAAGCTTATCAGCAGCTGCCCGTTGATTAGGCCACTGCAGACGCCCAGACAATCGTGACTCACAGGGGTGCTTTCAGGGTCAAACGCCTACAGTTTGGAGTTTGCGTGGCCCCAGGGTTATTTCAGAGCCTAATGGATCATCTCCTTAAAGGCATTCCCGGAGTCACACCATTTTTCGATGATGTGCTGATTGCCGCATTATCAAAAGAGGACTTTACCGCCAGATTAGGGACAGTGCTCCAACGCTTCCAGGCAGCAGGACTTAAAGTAAAGCAGAAAAAGTGCCTGTTGGGAGTTAGCAGTGTGGATTTCCTGGGGTTCCGGGTTGACGCGGACGGCCTGCATCCAGCAGAGGACAAAGTGCGCACCATTTGCGATGCCCCAGACCCAAAGAACAAGGCAGAGTTACAAGCCTTCTTGGGACTTCTTAATTTTTATCATGCATTCCTGCCACACAAGGCAGCCGTAGCTGAGCCTTTGCACAGGCTCCTGGACAAAAAAGCACCATGGGTCTGGGGCCCTCGACAGGCCAAGGCTTTCCGAGGGGTCAAAGACTTGCTTGTGTCCAACTCAGTGTTGGCACACTTCGACGAAAAGCTTCCGGTGGTGTTGGCTTGCGATGCTTCCCCTTATGGAGTGGGCGCAGTACTGGGCCACCAGCTCCCAGATGGGAGGGAAGTTCCAGTGGCTTACTTCTCCCAAACTCTCACGTCGGCAGAGCGCAACTACTCCCAGATCGACAAGGAGGGTTTGGCAATAGTTAAAGGAGTCAAAAAGTTTCATGACTTCCTTTATGGTCGGCCTTTCAGAATCATTACAGACCACAAGCCACTCCTGGGACTCTTTGCGCCCGAACGCCAGACACCCCAGATGCTTTCGCCACGAGTATTGCGCTGGTCCATTTTCCTGGCCGGGTACCAATACTCACTACAGCACCGACCTGGGAAAGCCATGGGTCACGCAGACACGCTGAGCCGCTTGCCACTGCCGGAGAGCGGCCCTGACCCTGCTCCTGCCCACTAGATCCTGCGGCTGGAAGACTTACCTGACCAGCCCCTGCATGTGAAGGACATTGCCGCCGCAACCGCGAAGGACAGACTATTGGCCCGTGTCTCGGACTGGGTGGGGAGGGGGTGGCCCGGGAAGCCGGGTCCAGAATTTTCATGTTACACAGCCCGCAAAGACGAGCTGTCTACTCACCGAGGATGCGTGTTATGGGGTAGCCGTGTTATAGTCCCCACCCCGTCTTAGAAGGGCTGCATGTGTCTCACCCGGGAATTGTCTGGATGAAGGCATTGGCCCGTAGCTATGTGTGGTGGCCAGGCATAGATTCGGAGATAGAGGGTTGGGTGAAACGTTGCGAGCCCTTCCAGGTCTCCCAGCCGGATCCACCCAAGGCTCCAGTAGTCCTGGGAGTCCACATAGTCCCCATGGTCCCGGGTGCACGTGGACTTCGCGGGGCCTTTTCAGGGCCAACTCTTCCTAATAGTGGTCGACTCTCAGTCCAAGTGGCTATAGGTGGTGCCGACCTCAACCGTGTCCACGAGAGCAACTATAAACGCGCTTAGGAAGCTATTTGCAACACATGGCTTGCCAGACACACTGGTGAGTGATAATGGGACTGCTTTTACTTTGGCGGAATTCAAAGAATTTGTAACAAAGAATGGAATCCGCCACATTCGTTCCGCTCCTTTTCACCCAGCCACTAATGGCCAAGCTGAACGCATGGTCCGTACTACCAAAGACGCACTTAGGCGCATAGTGCATGGTGACTGGACTCTCCGGTTAGCGGAGTTCTTATTGGCCCAACACACCACTCCAAGCGCAGTGACCGGCCGGAGCCCAGCGGAGTTGCTTATGGGAAGGAGGCTCACTACCCTCCTTGATCGTATGCACCCCGACCGGGCTCTTGAGCAACGGCCATTGACTGTGGTGCGGGGGGCTCCTAGAGGGTTCTTCCCGGGGGACACTGTGTACGTCCGGAACTATGGGCCCGGACAGGGTTGGGTCCCAGGTACCATTGCCCGCTGTACAGGTCCGGTCTCCTACGAGGTAGGGTTGGAGGGGGGTCTGGTTTGGAAGAGACACCTTGACCAGATCAGAACCAGGACACCTCCGAACAGGGAACTTCAAGCGGAACCAGAGTACAGAGAAATGGGTACTTTGGGAGAATCTGTGCCCAGGCCAGGGTGGGAACCAGATGGGTTGCCGGTGACCGAGTTACCCCAGCAAGGTGACTTCAGGCCGGAGTCCTCAATGGTGCCATTGGCCATGACCCCTTCAGAGCTGGCCTCCCCACTTAGACCGCAGGTACCGGAGGAACCTCCTGGGTCACCCATTCAGGCACAGGAACCACGATGGTCCCAGCGGGAGCGGAAAAGGCCAGCACACTTTGATGACTATGTTTGTTCCTTTTGTTAGGAAGTTGGGGGGAGGAGTGTTATGTATTGGGTTTAACACGTTATGATTCTAACCAATCGCAGAGCGTAGGTGGACGAAAGTTCTAATGGCAAGCTCTGTCAACTGTCAACTGCCAACTGGCAGTTCTTGTTGTTGGGCTTTCAGAGTGTGTTCTTGTTTTAATATGGGAGTGAGCTGTTGAATAAACGAAGTTATATTGGGCTTCTGACTTTTCCTGAATATTTAATACTCAGTGACAGAGCACAAGTGTTATGTGCAGGAGGCCCCAGGTTCAACTCCTGGTGTCTCCAGAGATAGCTGGGAAAAGACTCCTGTCTGAAACCCTTGGGAGCTGCTGCCAGTCAGTGTAGACCAGGTATGGTGACCTGTGACTGAGGATTATGGAAGCTGCAGTCCAACATCCGGTGGGCCACAGGTTCCCTATCCCTGGTGTAGACAATACAGGGTGAGATGGACCAATGGCCTCACTTGGTGTAGTACAGGAAGTTAGCTTTGCCTACATAGACTGGCAGTGGCTCCCTGGGGTTTCAAGCAGTCTTTCCAGCCTACCCAGAGATGCCAGAGACTGAACTTGTGAAATTCTGCATGCGAAGCAGGCACTTTACCCCTGAGCTACTGCCTTCTCTCTGTGTTTGGGTAGGAGAGCCGGGTCTGTGCAAAGAAGACCCAACCAAGACTCTGTGGTAGGAAAGAGGCCAACAAAAAATCACAAAGACAAAGGTCATTGTGATAATCAATAAGCGGTTAACACAGAAAGGGAAACAAATTCTTTGGCAGGATCAATGCATTCAGCATGCATCTCATAATAGCTCTCAAATTCTTTTAACCTTTTCACTCTACAGCCTGGGGTTTGTCCGTGATGGCAGAAAGTTGATTCAGGAGTTAGATCAGGGGCAGTCAACCTTTTAATACCTACCGCCCACTAATGCATCTTTCTTGATGGTACAATTTCCTTATCACCCACCAGTGCTTAATGGAAGGAGGATTCAGTGTCATAGAATCCCCTGCCGCCCACCCAGAATCCTGAGACGCCCACTAGTGGGCAGTAGGGAGCAGGTGTTCATTTGCTTCTTAGAGATAGTATCCTGGTCCTCAAATTAAACCTTTCATTTCCTTTGTTCTTTTATCTTCTCTGCTTGGCTCGTAACACCAGCATTAGTCAACTTGGAAAAACCCAACTGTATACTTTCCTTAAAAGCCATTTCTACACCAGAGATTCCCGTGCCATTGCTAAGGAGGCCTTTGGCTGGGAGAGAAGCAATTTCTACTGGAGAGTCTCAGCTCCTTTTCAAAATGATTAGTGCTTTTCTCTCGACCCACTGGTGCCTCCCCCCCACCCCACCCCTGCCCCACAGCAAATCTATTTTGCTTGTTGGAATGCTTGCTCTAGGAGAAGAACTCTGACATTTGGAAAATTACAGTCATCTGTAAAATGCGACTGATATGCTGTGGAAAGCATTTGCATCGCTGTTACTGTGACATAGCCAGAATCCTTTGGTAGAAAAGTCACATCACTGAAATTGTAATAATAATAGTAATAATTAATAATAAATAACAACAATGCTTCACTGTTGGTTCAGTTACAAGGAGCTTCTACCAGGGACAGTTGTTTAAATAGCTCTTCTGTGAGGGTATTGGTTGCTATGGGAAAACAGCATGAAACTGATGATCTCTTTGTTAGAGCAGAATTGTTATCTTCCTATAAGCATAAAAATGTAAGGTGTCATCACAGCCAACTTCAGCTTTTGGAAAAGCAGGCGTGCTTGGGAAAGGTATGACGTGCCTTCTGTGAAGTATCTCTCTCCTCCTTTAAAAGGGGTGGGAAGAGTTGGGCTGAGCTTTGGGGGGGGGGAATGGCGAGGGGGTGGGTATAAATGGAGGGGGCTTTGGTCAGGTGTTGGTAGGTGGGGCTGACATGCAAAGCAAGCGGTGAAGTTCCCCGTTTAAAGCCTTTCTGGGATTTGTTATATGTGCACAGAGAGCTGGAACTGGGTTAGCAAAGGTGCTCCACACAATACTGCAGTTTTATCCTTACAAAGCATTAATTTAATTTCTTTAACAAAATTCATATACCACTTATTTGTAGTGAAACTGATCAGCTATTTATAAAAATATTAAAAGTTATCAATAAAGAACAGTTAAAAACAATAAAAAATTAAAAATAATTATAATTAACAGTAAATTAAAACACATAAACATCTATGTGTCTGGATAGGCTTTGCATAAGCAAAAATGTTTTAAGCCATTGCCAAAAAGAGTGCAGTAAAGGTAGGTGCCGGAAGTTACTCTTGTAAAAAAAAGGTGGTGGTGGGGGGGGCTAACTAGTTTAATAAATAATAAATAATATTACATTCTTCTCTTTCATGGGATTTCATTGATGGCTTTCCTCCCAGGCCAGAAAAGTGACTCAGAAGAAAGGAGAGAGCAACAGATTCACAAGCGTTGGGGGCATTATTGCAGAAGATGATTTAGCAAGCTTGATTAGTGTGCCAAATACCAATACATTTGCAGCCTGACAACAAAAGACCAACAGAGTGCGAGGCAAAGTATTTTGCAGCTCTGGAGCTGTGTAATTTTAATTTAGGCTCCCACAGATTTCATTCCATGCAGCCAGGGATTGTGATGAGGGAGTTGGTATCAAGTAAAAATACCAAGTGCTGCCTGAACCCACCAAGGCGCTCCAGCATTACCAAGTAATGGAAGGGGATTCTGGTTTAATTGAATTGGAAAAGCAACACATATCAGCTAAGGAAACTTAATCAGTGCAATAAAATTAAAATGGGGCTGGCAGACAACCCATCCTGATTAAGTCACTTGCAAACAGTTTGGCAATCATCGCAGAGGCTTGTGGTGTTAATGATCTAAAGTCACTCATCCCCCTCAGGGAGGAAGTCGGAATTTTATAGCAGACAATTAGAATATTTAAAACCCAGGTCTTTCCACAAGACAAAACCTCACTTCCACAGCTGAGACGGAGCATCTAACTCTTCCTTCCAAGAGAGAGAGTCAGGCATTTGCAAGCTGCCATTTTACGGAACACATTCGATCACGGCACTACAAGTTGGATTTGAGAGGGTTGCAAACCACAAGGAGCTCACACTAAGCCAGAGAGATGTTTTCTACTCTGTAGCCATGGAATATGTGCAAAATAGTTTACCTTCTGCAGCCGGCGTAGTCCTTTCCTTTCAGATACTCTCTATTTCACAGCTCTTGTTCTGTGGGTCGCTTGAAACTTCTACCGGTAAGCCTAACAAGCCAAGCTCTCAGTGCTTGCGTAGGAAGGAGAGACGGCTGAACTGCAGGCATCTGTTCCGTTGAGTACTGGGAAGCTACAGAATTTTGAAAGGAAGCTCTGGTGCTGTGGGATTCCAGCCTGAGGAATGTTCCCCTAAAATATGAGATGCCAGTCCACCCTCTGCACAAGTTCCCTTTCCCTTGTAGAAGCATCTCTGGAAGCGCAGACTGATTTCGCCTGGTGCTTGCCCCTTCCTGCCTCCTTGTTTCAAATGTGAACTGGTTCGAAGCACCATCCATTTCCCTGTTATATTCAAAGGCCTTGCACAGGGCCGAAGTAAGTCCCCGCACTCACTGCCACAGGTGTGGTCTGACCAAGGAAGACCAAGACGTGGTCTAAGAAAGGAACATGGCCTGGGGAAGGCCCCAGGGGCTGCATCAAGAGGCCTGGAGGGCCGGAGGTCCCTTCCCCTGCTCTACAATGACTGGCAGGGATGCTCCTGGTTTTCAGATAAGGGGACATTCCCAGGCCTAACTGTAAATGCCTAGGATTGAACCTGGGGTCTTTTGCGTGCAATGCAGGTACTGTATCACTAGCTACAAGAAGAAACATTTAGATTAAAAACAGCAGTCTTGTGGCAAGGGTAACCAATTTATTATGCCACGTGTTTTCATGGGCTAGAGTCTACTTTGTGAGTTATGCTGAGATGCAGATGTATATATGTTATACGAATACTTATATATACAGTGACGGGGGAAGTATTTGATCTCCTGCTAAATTTGTCCATTTGCCCTCTGACAAAGAAATAACCAGTCCATAATTTTAATGGTAGGTTTATTGTAGCTGTGAGAGACAGAATAACAACAGGAAAAACCCCAGAAACCCAGAAGACAAAAGTCAGAGACTGATGTGCATTATAATGAGTGAAATAAGTATTTGATCCCCCATCAACCAGCCAGATGTCAGGCTACCTGGTATCTTCACTGTATGTAAGGAGCTGAGATTAGAAGCACCTGCTGTAAGGGAGAGGTTTTACTTGTAATCCCAGCTCGTTACAGTACCTGTACAAAAGACACCTGTCGACAGAAGCAATCAATCCAGCAGATTCCAAAGTCACCACCATGCCCAAGACCAAAGAGCTGTCCAAGAATGTCAGGGACAAGATTGTAGACCTGCACAAGGCTGGACTGAGAGCCAGTGTGGTGTAGTGGTTAAGAGTGGTAGACTCGTAATCTGGGGAACTGGGTTCGTGTCTCCGCTCCTCCACATGCAGCTGCTGGGTGACCTTGGGCTAGACACACTTCTTTGAAGTCTCTCAGCCCCACTCACCTCACAGAGTGTTTGTTGTGCGGGAGGAAGGGAAAGGAGAATGTTAGCAGCTTTGAGACTCCTTCGGGTAGTGAAAAGCGGGATATCAAATCCAAACTCTTCTTCTTCTTCTGGGCTACAAGACTATTGCCAAGCAGCTTGGTGAGAAGGTGACAACAGTTGGTGCAATAATTCGCAAATGAAAGAAACATAAAATCAATTGTCAACCTCCCTCAGTCTGGGGCTCCATGAAAGATCTCATCTCGTGGAGTTGCAATGATCATGAGCAGGTAGGTAGCCGTGTTGGTCTGCCATAGTCAAAACAAAATAAAATAAAAAATTCCTTCCAGTAGCACCTTAGAGACCAACTAAGTTTCTTCTTGGTATGAGCTTTCATGTGCATGCACACTTCTTCAGATACATGAAAACGGTGATGAAGCAGCCCAGAACTACACGGGGGGGGGGTGTGTGACTTGTCAGTGATCTCAGGGCAGCTGCGACCATTTGTTGTTTAGTCGTTTAGTCGTGTCCGCCTCTTCGTGACCCCATGTACCAGAGCACGCCAGGCACTCCTGTCTTCCACTGCCTCCCGCAGTTTGGCCAGACTCATGTTAGTAGCTTCGAGAACACTGTCCAACCATCTCGTTCTCTGTCATCCCCTTCTCCTTGTGCCCTCAATCTTTCCCAACATCAGGGTCTTTTCCGGGGAGTCTTCTCTTCTCATGAGGGTGGCCAAAGTATTGGAGCCTCAGCTTCAGGATCTGTCCTTCCAGTGAGAACTCAGGGCTGATTTCCTTAAGAATGGATAGGTTTGATCTTCTTGCAGTCCATGTGGTCAAGAGTCTCCTCCGGCACCATAATTCAAAAGCATCAATTCTTCGGTGATCAGCCTTCTTTATCAGCTCTCACTTCCATACATTACTACTGGGAAAACCATAGCTTTAACTATACGGACCTTTGTCGGCAAGGTGATGTCTCTGCTTTTTAAGATGCTGTCTAGGTTTGTCATTGCTTTCCTCCCAAGAAGCAGGTGTCCTTTAATTTCGTGACTGCTGTCACCATCTGCAGTGATCATGGAGCCCAAGAAGGTAAAATCTCTCACTGCCTCCATTTCTTCCCCTTCTATTTGCCAGGAGGTGATGGGACCAGTGGCCATGATCTTAGTTTTTTTGATGTTGAGCTTCAGATCATATTATGCACTCTCCTCTTTCACCCTCATCAAAAGGTTCTTTAATTCCTCCTCATTTTCTGCCAGCAGGGTTGTGTCATCAGCATATCTGAGGTTGTTGATATTTCTTCCGGCAATCTTAATTCCTGCTTGGGATTCATCCAGTCCAGCCTTTCGCATGATGAATTCTGCATGTAAGTTAAATAAGCAAGGAGACAATATACAGCCTTGTTGTACTCCTTTCCCAATTATGAACCAATCAGTTATTCCATATCCAGTTCTAACTGTAGCTTCTTGTCCCACATAGCGATTTCTCAGGAGACAGATGAGGTGATCAGGCTCTCCCATTTCTTTAAGAACTTGCCATAGTTTGCTGTGGTCCACACAGTCAAATGCTTTTGCGTAGTCAACGAAGCAGAAGTAGATGTTTTTCTGGAACTCTCTAGCTTTCTCCATAATCCAGCATGTTTGCAATTTGGTCTCTGGTTCCTCTGCCCCTTCGAAATCCAGCTTGCACTTCTGGGAGTTCTTGGTCCACATACTGCTTAAGCCTGCCTTGTAGAATTTTAAGCATAACCTTGCTAGCGTGTGAAATGAGCGCAATTGTGCGGTAGTTGTAGTATTCTTTAGCACTGCCCTTCTTTGGGATTGGGATGTAGACTGATCTTCTCCAATTCTCTGGCCAATCCTCCAATCCTTTTCCAAACTTGGTGGCATATTGAGTGTAGCACCTTAACAGCATCATCTTTTAAAATTTTAAATAGTTCAGCTGGAATATCATCACTTCCACTGGCCTTGTTATTAGCAGTGCTTTCTAAGGCCCATTTGACTTTACTTTCCAGGATGTCTGGCTCAAGGTCAGCAACCACACTACCTGGGGTGTATGTTAAAAGGTCTGCCCTGGATTCGTATCGAGATCATTCTATCATTTTTGAGATTGCATCCCAGTATAGCTTTCGCCACTCTTTTGTTGACTATGAGGGCTACTCCATTTATTTTACGTGATTCTTGCCCACAGTAGTAGATATGATGGTCATCCGAACTGAATTCACCCATTCCCACCCATTTTAGTTCACTGATGCCCAGGATGTCAATATTTATTCTTGCCATCTCATTTTTGACAACATCCAGCTTACCAAGGTTCATGGTTCTTACTTTCCAGGTTCCTATGCAATATTTTTCTTTACAGCATTGGACTTTCCTTTCAGTTCCAGGCATATCCGCAATTGAGACACCTTTTGGCTTTGGCCTAGCTGCTTCATCAGCTCTGAATCTACTTGTACTTGTCCTCTGCTCTTACTCAGTAGCAGGTTGGACGCCTTCCGACCTGAGGGGCTCATCTTCCAGTGTCATAACTTTTATATGCCTGTTGTCTTTGTCCATGGAGTTTTCTTGGCAGGGATACTGGAGTGGCTTGCCAGTTCCTTTTTTTTTTTACCAATCATATTTATTGTGGTTTCCAATAAAACAATATCATATGAAACATTCCAAATTACATTCCAAATTATTTCTCCAATTATAAAACAAAAAGAAAGGTTACAAATTGTCCAGATTATTACTTTAAATTTTGTTTACGGCTTCCCATGCTTCAAATTCCAGAGGCTCTATTATCATAACTATTGCTTTGCTTTCTCTTCCAATATTTCCGCAGCCGCTGACATATCAAACAAGTAAGATAAGTCCAAACAAACAGTATCGCTGTGTGATTTTAAGTCTGTACTCCACATTCCTTCTTTCGCCCTTGCTGGTTGAAGTCCAAAAGTCACATTTGGACGGTCGCCATCTTGTTCTTTATTATATTTCATATATTTTCCCACTTTTAAAAGTCCCGATCTGCACCAGCTTTTAAATCTTCGGAGGGTTAGCCATCTCACTTATAAATCATCACGTAAAAAGAAAAGAAATGCGGCAATGTCCTCCTTGATCTCACTTTGCAGTCCGGGCATAATTCCAACTGCGTCATTTCTGGGCAGTCAACCAAATTCTTCCAATTAAAGTCCATCAATGTCCAAGGGATTCGTCTTTTGCCAAAAATTACAGATAAGAACGCTCTTCCCTCTTTCAAATGTTAACAAAACATTCCACTCAAAGGGAGTAGCGTCTCTCTTTCATAATGCACACATTTATAGATTAATAGTTCATATATTCTCCTCCACATTCAATTTTTCAGTCCTTCAAGTCTCACTTGTTATATAAACGTTGGGTCTTCTGGGGGGGGTGGTATTTGCCCAATATAAAATCATACAATCACATAGTCCAGGGCTCCCCCCCCTTCTGTCCCGTTTCACATACCGATACAGTCGTGAATTCTCATCCTCTTCTTTTCAAACAGTGGCTGGATTCTTTAGCAAAATACTTTCTCCTCTTTCGTTTGAAGCATGCCCAAGGCTACTCACTAATTTACATTTCTTAGGGAATCCCGGATGGACAGGCCGGTTGCAGGAGTGTCGAACCCAGGGGGGCTTTCTGCCCAGGCTCCCCTGCTCTTTTTCCCAAAAGGGTCAGAGCAGGTTTTGGAGCACCGCGGGCAAGCTGTCCTTCCCACATTCCTGGGAAGGTAAGGGAGGCTGCATACTCCCAAAACAGCCTCAAAATTCCCCATGGAGATCGGGAGCAGATGGAATTCCGACCATACCAGTCCGTACCGGAAACGGAAGCCGGCTTGCCAGTTCCTGCTCCAGGTGGATCACATTTAGTCAAAACTCTCCACTATGACCTGCCCATCTTGGGTGGCCCTGCACGGCATAGCTCATAGCTTCCCTGAGTTATGCAAGCCCCTTCACCACGACAAGGCAGTGATCCATGAAGGAGGCTGGGACCATAGTCACCATGAAAACAGTTGGTAACACACTATGCCGTGAAAGACTGATCTTGCAGAGCCCGCAAGGTCCCCTTGCTCAAGACAGCACATGTACAGGCCCGTCTGCAGTTTGCCAATGCACATCTGAATGACCCAAAGGAGAACTGAGTGAAAATGTTGTGGTCAGATGAGACCAAAATCGAGCTCTTTGGCATCAACTCAACTTACTGTGTTTGGAGGAGGAGGAATGCTGCCTACGGCCCCAAGAACAACATCCCCACAGTCAAACATGGAGGGGGACATATTTTGCTTTGGGGGTGTTTTTCTGCTAAGGGGACAGGACACCTTCACTGCACTGAAGGGACAATGGACGGGACCATGTATTGTCAAATCTTGGGTGAGCACCTCCTTCCCTCAGCCAGGGCATTGAAAATAGGTCAAGGACAACTGGACTAAGCTTTGTTAATAAGGCAAAATATCTGGGGGTGAATATGACATCGAAGAATCTGAACCTGTTCAAGGATAACTATGAAAAATTGTGGAATGAGATAAAAAGAGACTTGGAGATATGGACTAGATTAAAGTTGTCTTTGATGGGCAGAATAGCAGCCATAAAGATGAACGTTTTACCAAAGATGCTGTTTTTATTCCAAGTACTTCCGATTATAGATAAGCTGGATTGTTTTAGAAGGTGGCAAAAGGATCTATCTAAATTTATCTGGCAGGGGAAGAAACCTAGAATAAAATATAAGATTTTGACAGACTCTAAAGAAAGAGGTGGATTCTCACTGCCAGACTTAATTTACTTTGAAGCTGCAGCCTTTTGCTGGTTGAAAGATTGGTTTAAGTTAGATAATACTGATGTTTTGGACTTGGAAGGACATGATAACGTATTTGGCTGGCATGCATATCTTTGGTATGACAAAGTCAAGGCCCACAAAGCATTTAAGAATCATATTATTAGGAATGCCTTGTATCAGGTTTGGATACGTAATAAAGATCTGTTGGAGAGAAAGACCCCCAGATGGTTGTCGCCGGTGGAAGCTAAGGCTTACAAAAGACCTAATATGCCTGCAAAGTGGCCGAAGTATATTGATATACTGGAACAAGATGGTCAGAATTTTAAGTTGAAAAGTTATGAACAATTGAAAGAGGAAGTATCTGACTGGTTGCAGTATTATCAGATCAATGAAGTTTTTAAATTAGATAGAAAACAAGGCTTTCAAACAGAGAAATCTAAGTTGGAAACTGAATTAATTGAACCGAGTACAAAGAATCTTTCCAGAATGTAAAATTTGTTGCTAGAGTGGCATACAAAAGATGAAATGGTTAAATCAGTCATGATTGATTGGGCAAAAGATGTGGGACATAACATAATGTTGGAGGATTGGGAAAGACTATGGAGGGAAGGCACTAAATTTACTGCATGCAATGTACTGAGAGAAAATATCATGAAAATGATTTACAGATGGTAATGAATGTTGGAAGTGTAAACAAGTAGAAGGTACCTTCTATCACATGTGGTGGACGTGCCCAAAGGTAAAGGACTTCTGGGAGAAAATTTATAATGAACTTAAAAAAGTGTTGAAAAACACATTTACTAAGAAACCAGAGGCCTTTCTGCTGGGCATGACCAATCATGAGATTCCCAACAAAGATAGAATATTCTTTATGTATGCCACAACAGCTGCTAGGATTCTAATTGCTAAGAGATGGAAAACTGAAGAGCTACCAACAGTCGAAGAATGCAAAATGAAGTTGATTGAGTATATGGAACTCGCAGAACTGACCGCGAAACTCCGAGACCAGAGGGAGGAGAAGGTGCAAGAAGACTGGAAGAAATTTAAAGACTATTTGAAAAGACGTGAAAAGTTAGAAATCTGAAATTGAAATCAGTGAATAGGCGATAGTATAAAATGTTAGCTCAAAATAGGATATAAGTAGGTAGAATTGTTATTTTGTGTAATTTTATTAAAAATAAGATTATAGTCATAAAATAATAGATAAGAATTAAGATTAGTTGTGAAAGAGGAATTTAAAGTGTTATAAAGTTATAAAGTTACTACAGTATATTTGAAATGAACGCAGAAGAGAGGATGTGAGGAAGTCCCCCAAGTAAGATTTAAATAAGAATAGAATAGATAAATAGATGTTGGGTTGTGAGGTTTTGTTTTTGTTTTTAGTTATGTTGTTATGTGTTGTATTAGTCTTGTGTTTCATATTTTGTATTTGTATTTTGTATGCATTTTTTCTTTCAAAATACCAATAAATTCTTATAAAAAAAATGAAAATAGGTCAAGGATGGGCATTCCAGCATGACAATTGTGGGATGTAAGATGCTGGATATCATATATTCTGATCTATGTGATCTGATTAATGTTCCATCGCTTAAGAACAACAGGTACATTCTAATTTTTGTTGATGATTTTTCAAGATATTGTGTTGCATATTTCATCAGAGAGAAAAGTGAGACAGTGGAAATGTTCAAAGAATACATTGCCATGGTAAGGAATAAGTTCCAACGTGCTCCAGCTGTGTTGATGAGTGACAATGGAGATGAGTACTGCTCACGTGATATGCAGGCTCTCATTCCTAAGGAAGGAATCATACATGTAACCACAATTCCTCACACTCCACAACAGAACTCTATTGCAGAGAGAAAATTTAGATCCATTATGGAAATGTCAAGGTGCTTGTTAAAGGAAGCATCCTTGCCACAGAAGCTGTGGGGAGATGCTGCTAACACAGCGGTTTATCTCCAGAATAGGTTGCCAACAAAAGGAACAGAACGCACACCATTTGAACTTTGGCACGGCAAAGTGCCTAATTTGTCACACATACGTGTGTTTGGAAGTCTGTGCTACTATCATGTGCCCAAAGAACACAGACACAAGCTAGACTCCAGAGCACAAGCAGGTGTGTTTGTGGGATACGCCTCTGGAGGGAAAGGCTACAGAATAATGGACTTACAAACTGGTAAAACCAGTGCGTACCATGCAATTTATTTCGAAGAGCATGCAAAGGTTGACACAAAGAGTACCGTTATTGACTGTTCCAAGGAGTCAGAATGGACTCAATAACTTATAGACTTTCCTTCTGAAACCCCAGGAAGTACTAATCTGTGTTCTAATGTCATAGCACTTTCTACAGGCAATGCAACAGAAGACGTAGAGGACCAGACTCCTGGTGGCTCCAGAGATGAAGAGGACGACTTGGACATGCCACCATTGGAGGAGGTTGAGGATGCTGATGCGGTTCCAGAACCAGAGGTCAGATGCTCATCCAGAACCAACAAGGGTTTCCATCATGACGGCTGTCCTACTTTGTAGGGTCAGCGTCTCCACAGGAACCTTCCACATGGGAAGAGACACAGGAAATGCCACCTAAGGAAGCCAGTCTCTGGAGGAAAGCCGCGCAGGAAGAAATGGATGCATTGCATCAAAACAAGACCTGGTTAAGAGGGGGTCAGAAGGGGAAGTCCAACGCTACCAAGCTAGACTTGTGGCACAAGGATTTTCAGTGCAGCCAAACACAACATTGAAATGTAACTTGCTATGGGGCGTGGCCTGTCCTGCAGAAGCAGAAACCAGCACTATAGGCTGGCATCCATTTTGTTCTCTCTTGTTCTCTCTAGCGATGCCATCTTAACAGCAGCTCTACTAAGATGTACCCTTGGCACTAGGGCCAAGAGAAGTAAAAGGGGGCTTTCTCCGCAAGGAGATTGTTACCCTATTTACATTATGTTCTAATCTGTTTAAGTCTGCCTTTTACTGGGATCTTACTGTTGAACAATTGATGACTGTAAGTAAACTCTTTTTTATACTTTAAATAAGACTGTGCAGTGTCTTATTTTAGGAGGGACTGATTGGGGAAAGAGCAGGAAACATTTACAAAGACTTCAACGAGTCTGCGCAATCTATCTGCTGCGCCTGTATTTATAAAGGAATGATAACTCTGCTAATTTTGTTAAACTTGTGAAGACAAGTAGGGAGAGGATATTATAAATAATATACCCTCCCCCAGACTCCCTTACATTCCCACAACAATGACCCAAAACACACGGCGAAGACAACCAAGGAATGGCTCAAGAAGAAGCACATTAAGGTCCTAGAGCAGCCTAGCCAGTCTCCAGACCTTAATCCCATCAAAAATCTGTGGAGGGAGCTGAAGGTTACATCAGCCTCAAAATCTTACTGACTTGGAGAGGATCTGCAAAGAGGAGTGGGACAAAATACCTCCTGAGATGTGTGCAAACCTGGTGGCTACCTATAAGCAGGGGCGTAGCAAGCCTCTGCACTGCCTGGGGTGGCGGCGGCGCAGAGGCACCCCCCCTGGGGGAGGGGCACAACGCATGTGTCGTGATGTCGTCACGGTGCACGTGGATGCCGCTGGAAGGGGGAAATTTCCCATTTCCACGGCTTTTTTCGGCGGGGGTGGGTGGGCCAGCAAGGAAGGGGCATCACGCTTGTCACTGGCATGATGCCCCCTCCTCGTTGGCCCACCCCCCGCCAAAAAAACCGCTGGGAGGGGGGAAAGGGAAGCAGAGCAGGCGCGTTCAAGCGCCTGCTTTGCCTCCCCCCTTCCAGCGGGTTTTTTTCTGTGCAAGGGGCGGGCCCTCCTCGCTGGCCCACCCCACGCCGAAAAAAAACTCTCTGGAAGGGGGGGGAGGCGGCATGCCCCTGTTCGGGGCCCGCCCGGTGGGGCGAGGTTAGGAGGGCCGGCCAAAGTGTCACCCCCCTACCCTGGAACCCAGGGCGGGCCGCCTCCCCTTGCTACGCCCCTGCCTACAAGAAACGTCTTACCTCTGTAATTGTCAACAAGGGTTTTGCCACCAAGTACTAAGTCATCTTTTGCAAAGGGATCAAATATTTATTTCACTCATTATAATGCACATCAGTCTCTGACTTTTTTCTTCTGGGTTTCTGGGGTTTTTCCTGTTGTTCTGTCTCTCATAGCTACAATAAGCCTATCATTAAAATTATGGACTGGTCATTTCTTTGTCAGAGAGCAAACGGGCAAATTTAGCAGGGGATCAAATACTCTCCCCCCCTCACTCACTCTCTCTCTCTCTCTGTGTGTGTGTGTGTGTGTGTGTGTGTGTAAAATTGGGTGGAGGGGGCTGTAAAAAGTGAGGTCAGAGAAAATCAAATGCAAAAAAAGGACAGGCGGTTGCAATTGTTTTACTTAGGGGTAGTAACCCAGGGAATAGGGATGTAGCTCAGCGGTAGGACATGTGCTTCACATGCAGAAGGTCCCAGGTTCGATCCCCAGCAACATCTCCAGGTGGGGCTGGAAAAGACCGCCTGCCTGAAACCCTGGAGAGCCGTTGCTGCCTGTCAGTGTAGATGGTACTGAGCTGGATGAACCAAGAGTCAGACTCGGCATAATGCAGCTTCAGATTCTGCTAAACAGGTTCCCAAGCAATGGCACAACTTACTGTGTGACTCTCTCTACAAAAACGAAACATGTTTTTAGGGGTTGGTGCGATGCTCTGCATTGGTTAATTCAAAAAGGAAAGCAATGGAAATGCCCATCTAATATTTTAATCATCAAGTACAAATGTTACTTCAACCAAGGAAGGAAACAGATGGTGCCCTGGATTCTCTACGATACAGCTGCCGTTCCCTTGATGAATTTTACTGCTTGCTGATCATCAAGCACGATGTCCTGAGAACCATCTCCCTTCCACCTCCCAACCCCACTCCTGCTCGATTCCTAACAAGAAAAATAAAAAGGTGAGGTCAGGTAACTATGAAAATGGGTATTTTTACAAATGTTACCAGACCATTTGTTTATTTTTATTTATTTATTGTATTTATGTCCCAGCTTTTACCCAAGGAGCTCAGGTGGCTCATCTTCATTTAATACCCACAACAACCCTGTGAGGGAGGTTAGTCTGAGAGGCAGTGACTGGCTCAAAGTTACACACAGTGAGCTTCATGATAGCCAAGTGGGGATTTGAACCCTGGTCTCTCCTAGTCCAACACTCTAAATACTGCACCACACTGACTTTCTGTCTCTCTGTGCCATAAGTTCAGTGCCAGATCATCTGCCTTGCAAGCAGAAGGTCTCGGGTTCAATCCTTGGCATCTCAGGCTGGGAGCGACTCCCTGCCAGGAATTCATGAGAGTTGCTGCCAGCCAGTGTAGGGATATGAATCAGTATTTTGTTTTGCCATGACTTGATGCTTATCAGCTTGTGGTAATTATATGGCACTATATTGTTTTATTATATGGCACTATATTTCAGTTTTGCGGTTTTATTGCTTGTTATATATACATATTGGGCCGTATTCAACTAAATCCTTGCACTAGCAGAAAACAGCGCAGAGGTTCCTGACAATGCAAAGGGACTCCCCCAACTCCCTAGGTCACCCCCATATCTGCTCTGGAGGTCTGAAGAAAAACCCAGAACAGTTTTAGGGGGTCCACAGAGTGCGGGAGGAGAAGGCTCATTGTGCAAGAAAATTACGTACACTGAAGGAACCTTTTCCTTAGCACCATCACTGTATACAACCCATTGCATTTGTTATTTTGTAAACTGCATGGAGGCTATCTTAAGTATTAAGTGGTATACAAAAATTTCAAATAAATAAGTAAGATTGAAGATGTTAGAATGCTACACCTGTTACAGTACTGTTCTTGTTTCAAATGAGCCATTAGGGTTGTGACCCCAAAAAATGTCCTGTTCCACAGCAGAACAGGGTTTGGACACCTGTCCCCAGAGAGTTCCCCCTATCATTTGATAACTCTTTTCATAATCTCAGAGCATTAAGAGACCTGGCCGACGAGCTTCTCAGCATGCCCTTGATGTTTCCATCCCAGTGAGGCAAGCTCAATTAGCTGACTTGTTTACTGCACAGAGGCCCTTTGGGGAATCCCTCTGTTTACCTGCATCACAGCAACCCAGAGGAGCACCTTGCACCCCCCTGCTGTGCTTCTGCCTTGCCCCTGCTACCCTGGAGGCCCCAACATCCTCCTGTTCTTGGTGAAAAGGTCTAAATGATCTTTCCTTAGAAGTATAACACGTACGACAACTGAACTCTCCGTGGGAGCCAACAGCAGAAGAGCCAAGGTTGTTTTCTTCATCCTCAAGAGGTGGCAATGCTCGGCTGAAAATAGCTCAAGCTGCCACAGACGGCTGACCTTATTTTATTAGTATCTTGCAGCAGCAGCAAGATAATTTAAAAGCAAAAGCACACAAAGAGACAACATAATTACAGGTACCTTAAGAGAAACATTCTGGAGACAGAGAAAAAGCTGAAATTCTGCCGATAAATTTCTCTCCAAGTAGGAGTAGAACACATACAAAATCAAACAGAAGCTGGAGGGGAGAGGGAATGCAGCTTCTGAGGAACTTACCTGCATTGCTAAAGCAGGTTCCAACTAGTTTCTGCTGTGCCCTCATGGTTTTTGTATCTAAGATTATTCAGAAGTCAGTGTCTTTGTGCATACATATTTTGTCCTCCATCGCATTGCATTGTGGACTCCGTAGTCCGTTGTTATTGGACAAGTTTGCATGGTTCTCAGGTGTGCTCTGTTCATGATACTTGAGAAGGACTGAGTGTATAGACTAAAAAGCGCATCCTGCAATGTTGCTGCAAGGAGAGTGTACAGCTATGGGAAGACCCAAAGAACAGGGATGGGATCAAACAGGACAAACAGATGACCACCAGAGCCAGCAGATAGAGATGAAAAGTTACTTTGCTGTGATGGAAGTTTCAAGTGATTAGGTTATCACATTGTTTAGGTGAACTAAATGCCTGTTTAATTTAGCCTTTGCTTCACAGAGCTGACACTTTAGTGCAGTCAACCACACATTATGCTTATTAGGGATTTTACCCCCCCCTTTTTTCCTTTATTTTGCAGGGGGAGTGTGTTGGGAAATTATCTGATGTGGTTCCAGAAGACAAAAACGTAGACCAAGAATGCAGTACAGCACAAGGTCCTGCCTAGGTGTCATTTTATCAAAGTCACTTCTCTTTTGCTGCATGCAATAATCATTGCCCAGATCAAAGCAGCTCTAATTTTAAAAAGGGTGCAGGAAAAGAAAGCTCAATCTTGCCACTGAATGCCTTCATTCATCTTCACTACTGCACATATAAAACTGAAAAGGGAAGCCACCATTTGGCTTGTGGTATCTCTGTGGCAATTCCTCAGTGGAAACAGATCCCATGGGAGTTCTCCTCAACCTGGAAGCTGACAAGGCTGCCTTAACAACTTCCGTGGAGTTGCTCTCCGTGAAGATCCGTCTTCTACAAATGGCAGTTTTCAGCCTTCTGGTTAGGAACACAGGAAGGTGCCGTATATAGAGTCAGACCATGGGTCCACCTAGCTCAGTATTCCCTACAGTGATGGGCAGCAGTTCTCCAGGGCTTCAAAGAGGGAACCTCTTCCAGTCTTACTTGGAGATGCCAGAGATCGAACCTGGGACCTTCTGCTTGCAAGGCAGGTTCTCTACCACTGAGTTATGTCTCTCCCCTTAAAAGCAGCCCGTTCCACAAGGCCTTATAAAACCCTACAACCAATCCAATCCAATCCAATATAGGATACATTTAAAGGAGTCTGCCCCCAACCCTACTTCCTCCACTAGTTAGAAACTGATTTTCCTCCCTTTTTGCTAATAGAGGAATACAACAATTATGAACCTCATGTTTAGTTCTCTTTTACCACAAAGCAACAAATTTCAAAATGCATGACTCTCTGGGAATAATCCCACTTCACATGAGAATACTCCAGAGCTGGTGGCTAAAGAATGTGGACCTGGCTGTCTTTAAGAACACGGCAGCTGACTCCCACAAGGGCTGTAAAGGAAGTGACAAGTGTGTGTCTTTTGCTTCTAGAAGCGCAGAGGAAGTGCACATTCAAAACGGTGGAATTCACAGCCTAAATTCTGAATACATAAAACATACGGCCAATACAAGTGTGTGTTCCCACTGTCAGACAGCTTATAACTTACTGCCAGATTACAGCCCCTGGAGTGGCAGAGCTATTTTTCACCTCCTCCACCCCCACAAACACAACTTGGCGAGGTAGGTCACACTCCCTATCAGAGCTGTGCTCATCATACGGTGATAGCAACACATCCCATTATGGTTCTGGCTGCCAAGACTCTGTGCCTAGGCAGGGATGCTGGCAACTCGTAATGGAATTACATAATTGGAGGCTTGTCATTTATATCTGAAGAAACTGGATTCCCGTGTCGTGCACTATTGAATAAAAACATAGGAATATACAATGCTCTCATCCCCAGAAAGCCAAGAAAGGAGAAGGAGACACCAACCCTAATGTCCTGGTAAGGCAACCATAATAAGAAAGAAAAATCTTATTCCGGTTTGGCTTGCCATGGCGGAGGCTGTTGATTACATCTGAGCTGTTTCGCACAGGATATTTTGAGGATGAGATGGGAGTAATCATCTTCCCAACCCCCCTAGTGCTGGGGGGGCAGCTTCACCCACCAATTTCCCTACACCTGCCCCCAATCCAGTAGGAATGAGGGGGCTGTGGGGACTGGGTGGAAAACACTGTGTCTCTTTGGCAACTCTCCAAAGTCGCTGCCATGAGCGAACGAACTCCTGTTTTTTAAGATGATAATTTGGACTTAATTAAGGGGCATGCTCTGAGTGAGGGGAGATAAACTGTGGGAACGTTTATATAATATAATAGCAGAGTTAAACGTTCTTTATTTAAACCTGCACAGCAGCAAACAGCTGCTGACTCGTTTGAGTCTTCTGTCCTTTTCTTGATTGTCAATCCTTTTATCCCCCTCAAAATAAAGATACACATGAATCTGATTAATAACCAAAGTAAAGTAATTTACTGACAGATTCATTCATGTACATATTTAGGTTACAAAACTGGAGATAAAAACTATACAAACTATATTAGTGAGTCTCTTAACACTTCTTTAAGCAGCAGCAGCTGAACCGACCAACAGAATAAAACTAACTGACACAAAGTGGCAGTTGGTCCTCCCTTAGAATGTTGGGCTTGACTGACATCATCCCACAAACCCCTTCTCAGGCAATACAACATTAATAAATTAAACAACTTTACTCTATTACACAAAGTCCCAGTTTTCCTCATAAACTCTGGAAACTTTCCTTTGTCAGGGGTTTTGTTAGGATATCTGCCATCATCTCTTTGGTGCTGCAATAACATAGATCCACAAGACCACTTTGAATCATGTCACATATATAATGGTAATTCACCCCAATGTGTTTCGATCTCGCATGAAACTTCTCATTCTGAAACAACTTAATACAACTTTGATTATCTTCCAGCAGCTTGACAGGTAATTTGCTCACCAACCCAAAATCTTTAATGAGTTGATCCAGCCAGGCAACCTCTCTGCATGCTTCTGTAGCTGCAATATATTCTGCTTCTGTAGAAGATAACGCTATACAGTTCTGCTTGTAACTTCCCCATGAAATAGGTCCACCTCCAAACATAAATACATATCCAGATGTAGATTTATAATCAACATTGTCTTCAGCCCAATCTGAATCAGTATACCCAATCAAACTAGGATTACTGACAGATGGTAATCTTAATTTATAATACATAGTACCCTTTAGATACCTCACCACTCTTTTTACACCTGCCCAATCATACTTAGAGGGAGCATTTACTTTCCTACTAAGTATCCCCACTGCATTAGCAATATCAGGTCTTCATGTGGTGGCTAAATATAAAAGTTTACCAATAATTGACCTATATTTATTATTGTCTGGTAACAGTTTGAGTTTTGCTGATTCTTTAAGAAATCAGTGGCCATGGGTGTAGCAACTGTATTTGCATCTTGCATTTTCATGCACTCAATAAGTTCTTGAATCTTTTGCTTTTGACTCAGAATAAATGACCCATCTTTTTCTCTTTCAATTTGAATTCCAAGATAATACTGTACTTCTCCCAGTTCCTTAACGCCTACTTCTTTACTAATATGTTTTACAATTTGTACATACTCCTTTTCATTTGATGTAGCAATAATGAAATCATCTACAAATGCTAAGACATGTGACAACTGACCATTACTTAACTTACCATACAAACATTTATCAGCATGACCCTCCTTGTAACCAAGTTGTGCCAGCATTTTATGTAATTTTTGGTTCCAGGCTCTTGCAGCCTGCTTGAGACCATAGAGACCCTTTTGAAGCTTGCATACTAAGTGTGTCTGATGTGGCTTTATAAAACCTTTAGGTTGACATATATAGATCTCTTCTGAAATTTGCCCATGGAGAAAAGCAGTTGCAATGTTGATGTGTTTCACATTCATTTGCTTAGAAGCCGCAATACTTAGAAGCATCCTTACACTGCTGTATCTCACAATTGGTGCGAAAACTTCATCATAATCTTCACCATATTTTTGTGAAAAACCTTGTGCCACAAGTCTGGCTTTATAGTGTTGTACTTCTCCTTCTGACCCCTTCTTAATCTTGAACACCCACTTACTGTCAATCACCTTCTTATCAAGAGGTAGTTCAGTGAAAGACCAGCTTTTATTCTGATGCAACGCATCTATCTCCTCCTGTGCAGCTTTCTTCCAGAGACTAGCTTGTGCAGCTGGCATTTTCTCTATCTCTTCCCATGTGGAAGGTTCATGTGGAAACGCCGATCCTGCAAAGTAGGACAATCTTGTTGGTTGAACACCTTTGTTAGTTCTGGATGAGCGTCTGACCTCTGATACTATGGCCGCATCAGCTTCCTTATCCTCTGCCTCTTGTTCACTGTAAGACAGATCAGGACTTTGCCAGGGTATTGAAGGAAAATACACAAAATCTTTAATATTTTCTGTGTCTTCAGATAGAATAGTATTTTTAGTATCAGCTTTGTTCTGTTCGTCAAAATACACTGCATGGTATGCCTCCCCCCCAGTTTTTAAGTCCATAATTCTGTATCCTTTACCACCAGTGGCATACCCTATTAGAATACCTGCTTACGCTCTTGAATCAAGCTTGTGTCTGTGTTCTTTAGGAATATAGTAATAATACAAACTACCAAATACATGTATATGCGACAGATTAGGAATTCTCCCATGCCAAAGCTCGAAAGGTGTGCACTTTGCTCCCTTTGTTGGTAATCTGTTCTGTAAATATATTGCTGTATGTACTGCATCTGCCCATATCTTGTGTGGCAAAGACACATCCTTTAACATACATCTGGTCATTTCCATAATATATCTAAATTTTCTCTCAGCTATAGAATTCTGTTGTGGTGTGTATGGAATAGTGGTTACATGCTTAATTCCCTCTTTATCCAGTAAATTCTGCATATCATGTGAACAGTATTCACCTCCATTGTCTGTCACTAGTATAGCTGGAGCTTTCTTAAAATTGTTTTTGACCATTGCTATATATTTCTTTAATGAAATTTTTAATTTAATTTCTTTAATGAAATACACTACATAATATCTGGAAAAATCATCAAGAAAAAATAATATATATCTGTTCCCACTCAGTGAGGGAACACTCGTTGGTCCACATAAGTCGCTATAGACTACATCAAGTATTTTAGTGCTTCTCTGCTCTGAGCAGCGTGGAAATGATGATTTTACAGCTTTCTCAGTAATACAACTGACACATTTTGTTGTAATTGTATCACTTGCTGTTACCTGCAATCCTTTTGCAAGTTTACGTTTCTGTAGCTCTAGAATGACGTTGCTATCTCTATGTCCAAGTGTTCTGTGCCATAAATGCAGATCAGCCTCATCTTTCTGGTTTGAATGTGCCACCTTTGCAGATTCACTCTCTGAAATATCTGCTTCATATACACCATTAATTAGTCTTGCTTGAACATACACTTTGCCATTCTTTGTCACTTTGCATTGTTGACTTCCAAATGTTATTTGAAAACCCTTTTTGTCCAAACTGGACACACTTATCAGATTAATAACCAAAGTAAAGTAATTTAATTTATTAATGTTGTATTGCCTGAGAAGGGGTTTGTGGGATGATGTCAGTCAAGCCCAACATTCTAAGGGAGGACCAACTGCCACTTTGTGTCAGTTAGTTTTATTCTGTTGGTCGGTTCAGCTGCTGCTGCTTAAAGAAGTGTTAAGAGACTCACTAATATAGTTTGTATAGTTTTTATCTCCAGTTTTGTAACCTAAATATGTACATGAATGAATCTGTCAGTAAATTACTTTACTTTGGTTATTAATCAGATTCATGTGTATCTTTAATTTGAGGGGGATAAAGGGATTGACAATCAAGAAAAGGACAAAAGACTCAAACGAGTCAGCAGCTGTTTGCTGCTGTGCAGGTTTAAATAAAGAACGTTTAACTCTGCTACTATATTAGTGAGTCTCTTACTAACACATGTAGTCAGCACATGTAGGCTAAATGCCTGGTTATATTCATTCTCTCACACACACCCTAAACACACACCCTTTTTTAAAATAAAAAAATGAAAACTGTCAAGTTGAAAAATTATGCTACCATTTGTAAGTATAAATATTTCACCACCAGGAGAGAAATAATGCCAAATTATTAACAGGCTAATGGATAAAGACTAAAACTATGAAAGGAAAGTACTGCTAAATATGTACACTGCACTGAAATACCTGGACACCTGCATGCATTTAAAAATGCTGGTGTCTAAAATGGTAAGAGTTCACTTTCAAAAGCCCGTTTCAGATACCAGGAGAGCTAGAAATATGAAATATGAAAGAGAGGTGGAGATCAAAAGAGCTCCCTGCCCCCAGCCAGGGCTCAAGCATTTAGTGGGGCATGGGAGAAAAACGACCTCAGAGGTAGCCAATGTGGTGCCCTTCAGATGTTTCGGGCTACTACTAGCTCCATCCCTGACCCTTGGGGCCAGGCAGGCTTCAGGCAGGAGTCTCTCCAAGACCTACTGGAAGATCATAGAATCACAGAGTTGGAAGGGACCACGAGGGTCATCTAGTCCAACCCCCTGCAATGCAGGAATCTTTTAGCCAACGTAGGGCTCAAACCCACCACCCTAAGATGAAGAGTCTCATGCTCTACTGATTGAGCTATCCTGGCAGATGGTCAACACACAAGTGTAACATTTGCTCCAGTACTCCCCTGCTCAGTATTCATGAGAATGCAGCTACACTCTGCAAGCTCACCCCCAAAATAATAATTTTAAAAATGCATTAAGTACATTTGCACTGATATGTTCTTTTAAATGCACTATTTATTTCAGTCCACTGACACTCATTACTAGCCTCTTTGGGGATTGAACCTGAGACCTTGTTCATGCAAGGCAGATGCTCTGCCAGTAAGCCTTTCCCCAAACACCCTTCCAGCTCAGCACTGTAGTTCTCCAGCATTTCAGGCGGGTCTTCCAGCCCTTGCTGCTGATTGACCACTGATTGACAGTTTCCCCCCTTGAACCAATAGGTTAGACAAACATGGAGTAGCCTGTTTCTGTTGCATTTTCAGTTTGCATTTGAGCTTGAGGAGCAGAGTGGGTTAAGCATGGGGGGAGGACAAAACACAAAGCCCAACAATCCATTGTGTGTGTCTGTATCTCTGGCTGAGAGAGAGACGAGAGAGAACTGAATAAATAAAAGTGATATGAACAAACGCTCTGGGAAAAGCTGTGCTGTCAGCGATGTACAAACAAGAAATTCATCAAACAGGCAAAAGTATACTCCTTTTCAGAGAAAGGAGGCACAATTAGTTTATAATTACAGTTTGTTCTCGTCTTTGGAGGGCAGGGAAGTGCCCTACCTCCATAGAATCCTAATCAGGGGCTCATCAAAGATCTGTAAAAACAAATCAATATCTGCTCCAAGCAGGATGAGTTAATTAATACCAGAGTGCTCCTCTGCCTCGTGCCTCTGCAGCTGTCAGTCTTGCCATGTTGTGTAGTTCTTCCTGAATTCTCAATAAAAAAAGCCTCTCTCACAGGGATGGATCCTGGATTTGGCAGGGCCCCCAAGCATAGCTCTCATAGAGGTGGGAAACCTGCACCTTGGACTGCGCCACTCTGGATGGCCTGAGGGAAGGGCTTCAGCTGGGGTATCTTGGGGTTTCAGTAAAAGAACCAAGTGGAGTCTGCCCATTCCTGGAGAAGGAAGCATTGTGGCAGGTGGACCAATAGTCCTGTGCCCATATATCTAGACCAGGCATGTCCAACAGGTCGATTGAGATCTACCTGTAGATTGCCAGGAAGTTTCTGGTCGATCCCCGGTAGATCGTGGTTTCCTTAGTGATTGGCAGCCTAAAAGGGAAAAAAAGCTCTCCCCCTAAAAAAAGCTCAACAACTTGTCTTTCTCCCCCTCCCAAAATCTCAATAACAACGGGCAATTGCAGGGAGAGCTCCTCTTGCTGACAAACAGCTGGCCACTGTGTGTGTGTTGCGTAGGCTGTTTCCTCCTCCCTCATGCCGACAAAGAGCTGGCGTGCCTATCAGAGACCGGGTCCTAGCCTACACCCTGTTTTCCAGTGTGGAGATCTGTAGGTCTCCTGCATTGTGACTAGGAAGGTCTTAGACCTCGCCTGAGATCTCATCCTTCCTCATTTGCCCGCTTTTTTGTATCCACGCTGCATAGTGCTGGCAAGAGAGGAACAGGCATCTGTCCCAGTTTCTGCATTTGCCGGGCTTCATCATTGCAAGGGAGCTTGGGAAACTGAGTTCCCTTGCGTGGTGAGTAGTCCTTTTGCGAGGGCTGAGGATCCTGGGAAACAGAGTTTTTCAGCCATTTGGGGCTTTCTGTGTTTGTGTGGGAGGAAGTTTTTCTGTTGGCTAAAAAGCTGTTTTTTGAAGCTATTTTTGTTTGCTGTTTACATAACATGGTCGTAATATGCAGGACCATCTGGAAAAAAATCCTGACTTGGTTTTTCAAACAGAGAAGTATGTGGCCGAAATTGATTCTGTTATTCTGGAGTTAGAAAAAAGATTTGGCGACTTCCAAAAAATTGAATTAAATGTAGAATACATGTCATTTCCATTCAAATCTGATTTGGACATTAAAAAAATTGCAGTCATTATCAGTACAAATTACTCATTGTGCAAAACATCCCTTGAAAATTAGATATTAACTCTGAAAAATGACATTTTTCTGAGGGCCCATGCAGAAGAAGAATCATTTTGGAAGTTTGTGCCTAGACAGAAATTTCCAAATCTGAGAAGATGCAGCGAAATGTTACACTCATGTTTTGGTTCTACTTATTTGTGTGATATGAAAGGAACATATCGTACAAAAGATTACCAGAATAAAGGACAAAAGTGGAAAGGACCTAACAGAAGTAAAAGACATCAAGAAGAGGTGGCAGGAATAAACAGAGGAATTATACAAGAAAGATATGGAGGTCTCGTAAACCCCAGGTAGTGTGGTTGCTGACCTTGAGCCAGACATCCTGGAGAGTGAAATCAAATGGGCCTTAGAAAGCACTGCTAATAACAAGGTCAGTGGAAGTGATGATATTCCAGCTGAACTATTTAAAATTTTAAAAGATGATGCTGTTAAGGTGCTACACTCAATATGCCAGCAAGTTTGGAAAAGGATTGGAGGATTGGCGAAGATCAGTCTACATCCCAATCCCAAAGAAGGGCAGTGCCAAAGAATGCTCCAACTAGCGCACAATTGCGCTCATTTCACACGCTAGCAAGGTTATGCTTAAAATTCTACAAGGCAGGCTTAAGCAGTATGTGGACCGAGAACTCCCAGAAGTGCAAGCTGGATTTCGAAGGGGCAGAGAAACCAGAGACCAAATTGCAAACATGAGCTGGATTATGGAAAGCTAGAGAGTTCCAGAAAAACATCTACTTCTGCTTCATTGACTACGCAAAAGCATTTGACTGTGTCGAGCACAGCAAACTATGGCAAGTTCTTGAAGAAATGGGAGTGCCTGATCACCTCATCTGTCTCCTGAGAAATCTCTATGTGGGACAAGAAGCTACAGTTAGAACTGGATATGGAACAACTGATTGGTTCAAAATTGGGAAAGGAGTACAACAAGGCTGTATATTGTCTTCCTGTTTATTTACGCGGTAACTTATATGCAGAATTCATCACGCAAAAGGCTGGACTGGATGAATCTCAAGCCAGAATTAAGATTGCCGGAAGAAATATCAACAACCTCAGATATGCTGATGACACAACCTTGATGGCAAAAAGTGAGGAGGAATTAAAGACCCTTTTAATGAGGGTGAAAGAGGAGAGCGCAAAATATGGTCTGAAGCTCAACATCAAAATAACTAAGATCATGGCCACTGGTCCCATCACCTCCTGGCAAATAGAAGGGGAAGAAATGGAGGCAGTGAGAGATTTTACTTTCTTAGGTTCCATGATCACTGCAGATGGTGACAGCAGTCACAAAATTAAAAGACACCTGCTTCTTGGGAGTAAAGCAATGACAAACCTAGACAGCATCTTAAAAAGCAGAGACATCACCTTGCTGACAATATGCATTTTCATATTTAAAAATGACGAAGAGTAAGCAACGTTCAAACATGACAGATGAGCACCTTAAGGATTCCCTGAAGCTGGCCCTGACACAGTACTCTCCTGATATCGAACAGTTGGTTACCGAAATGGTGACGCATGTGTCACACTAACAATGGACGAAGGCATGTATTTTTTAAGAAATCTTGATAGGTAGGTTAAAGGAGTGGGTAAAGGAGTTTGTGCATCGTACAGTTTTCTGAGTGAATTTATGCAACTCTTTCCCAAGAAATCTCTAAAAGTTTCTGTTGTCACCCGTAAGAAAAGTATTTGTGCAGAGCTACCCCCAAAAAGGTTACCAAATCTAGTCACTGCCAGATTTTAATTCTGAAAGTAGATCACAGTCTCTTGGGAGCTGGCCACCCCTGATCTAGACAAAATCATAGTGAAACAAGCCAGGGGAGAAAAAAATGCAAAGTATTTAGGCCATGACCCAAACACTTTTTTATGGAGTGGGATGGAATATAAATTGCTAGCTGAAAGGAAGGCCATATCCATACCATATATTTAAAGGTCTATAACACCACTTTTAACAGTCACGGATCCTCACCACCACAAAAAGCACCCTGGGAACTGTATTTTGCTATGGGAGCTGAAAACTGTTAGGAGACCCCACTATTCTCTTCACAGAGCTACAGTTCCCAGAGTTTCCTGGGAATAGAGCTTTCTTGTTAAACCACTGTTTGTGGAAAAACAGGAGCGGGTGGAAATGCAATTCAACTCTGGGTCGGAAAGGCAGCTGCATGTGGAGGACAGTCAGCACAAGGTGCCCGGAACCTGACACAGGGGAGGAAAATAGTTTTTGGCAAAGACCAATGTTATGCTTGCATTTTGTGAAAAGTGTTTCCGATTGTAGTGTTAGCCTTTAGATGCGCACAGCTACAGTAGGCTCCAGACCTGAGCTCGTATCACTCTTTGCTGCTGGGTAGAACTATTAACTTTCCAAGCAGCTTAAAGGGCATTGACGTGAAGCTGTGGTAAGTGGTCTGGTGACCGCGCTCCTCAATTGATCCATTCGGGCTCCATTAAGAGGTTTTACTGTAAATAGGAAGTGCCAGGAACGGAGCAAGTGAGATGCCTGCCGCTGCAGGGAAAGCCAGAGATGCAATGCTCTGAGAATGAGTGCAGGAGAGGGTCTCAATGCAACCCTGGTTGTTCTGCTACCCACCCTCTCTTTTCAACCTCCATGCAGCTTTGTGGGCTGGAACAGCTTTTGTGCTGTGACCACCTGAAGCCCCTATCCCCAAGAGAAGGTCCAGCACTTGACTTGCCAAGCATATCTAGGGAGGGAGACTCAAGACAGATGAGGAATTCCTTCTTCAGTGCTAAGCTGTGGAACACACTTCTGCAGGGACTACCTCCAAAAGTGATAGGCTCTCCCTCACTGGAGGCTTTTAAGCAGAGTTTGGATGGTCATCTGCCAGGGGTTCTTCAGCTGTGATTCCTGCATTGCAGGGGGTAAGGCTAAATGACCTTTGGGGGTTCTCTTCCAGTACGTCGATTCTATGATTCTATGGTGGTATGGCAGCATGCACAAACACTCCAGCACACATGCACACACTCTCTCCTGGCCATAAATTCACACTCTGAACACAACCGGGTCTTAAAATTGGTTGGTAGTTAGGTGATCTGTCAACCTCAATTTACGATCATGAGATGCTGGCATTGTTGAAACTGATGAAAAGCCAACAGCACATGGCAGAGCTGGCCAGCCCACCCACAAAGCCAGCTGAGGTGACTGCCTCAGGCAGCAGGATCCACCAGGGCAGCAAATCCAGATGTTGATCTTTCTTTCCCTGCCTTGTTCTTGATGTATAGAATCATAGAGTTGTAGAGTTGGAAGGGTCATCTAGTCCAACCCCATGCAATGCAAGAATCTCAGCTAAAGCATCCATGACAGATGGCCATCCCTCACTGCATCTTCCTTGATGGGGGCCATTTTGGGGTCCTTCTCAGGTGCCAAAATGTTGAATTTCTTTGCCCTCATTCTATATGACACCTTGCCCAATTCAGAGAAGTGTCCCTGAGGGGAGAGTCCAAAAAGCTCAAATGGGCCGAGAAGCATCGGCTTCCTCTTTCCAAACCTACCAAAGATGCAGGCAAATTCAAGCCAGTTTGAGCTGGCTAGGCATATTTTAAATGTATTTTAATATTTGATGGAAGCCGCCCAGAGTGGCTGGGGAGACCCAGCCAGATGGGCGGGGTACAAATAATAAATTATTATTATTATTATTATGAGTGGCTCTTGATGTGTGCCTATAAAAGGGGCAGGGGGCTCTGCAGGATGGGATGCAAGAGAACAATGGGAGCGTTGAGTGTTTTAATTGCAAATTTTGACAGAAACAACCTCTTCAATGCTGAAGTCAAGTAACCCCTGCCAATTTATCCCAACTAGAACCAACAAACCCTAGCCCAGATGCCTAGGCATTGTGTGCCAGTTGCCACACATTATTTAAGATTTAATACAGGAGTTGTGGGCCAGGAAACGTCCCTGCATGTGTGCCCAATCTGGCCTGTGAACTGGGCCAACTGGGCTCTTCTGCTGCAGGATGACATAGTCCAAATCTTGCAGATCCAAATCTGAACCTTACCCTCCTGGTGGATTTTTCTTCAAGAATTTATGGCTGATATATCCCCTCCCCCAGCCTTTCCTAGATAATCAAAACCCTTCCTGAGCTGCCAACACATCTCCACCTGGGTCCTTGGGTAAACACTGAGGCTTATCAAGGACCAGTTATCACTAATCATCCTCTCTCAAACCCATCAGCCTATTATCTAGCAATCAAGAGGTGATTAAGCCCCTTATCATGCATTTGCTATCACTTCCTCATTCCTGAAGGAGATGCAATATGAGGGGTGGTTGCTAAGGAAGTGGAATGGTAGGAAATTTGGGACAGTTTAGCACAGCTAGAGCTTCTGCCTTGCATGTAGAAAGTTCCAGGTTCCAGGTTCAATTCCCAGCATCGTCACGTAGGGCTAGGAATGTTCCCTGCCTGAAATGTCTAAACTGCTTCTGGTGCAACGGGACACCATGACGGAAACCAGAGCACATGGAAACCCCGTTTACCTTCCCGCTGCAGCAATACCTATTTATCTACTTGCACTGGTGTGCTTTTGAACTGCTAGGTTGGCAGAAGCTGGGACAGAGCAATGGGAGCTCACCCCATTGTGGGGATTTGAACCGACAATGTTCTGATCAGTCAGACCTTTGGACCATCTAGCTCTACTGTCTACACAGACTGGCAGCAGCTCCCCATGATTTCAGGACAGGGGTCTCCAGGCCTATCTGGAGATGTTGAGAACTGAACATGGGGTCTTCTGCCTGCAAAGGACATGATCTACCAATGAGCCGTAGGCCCTTTTAACCCAAACAGATGAATGCACAGGTTTAATAGACATAACATAACTGTGCCTAGTTGTACGTTTGTTTGTTTGTTTGTTTGTTTGTTTGTTTGTTTGTTACACACATTCTTTTTTTCCTCTTGCAAAAAGGAAGAGCCATTAAAAAATAATAATGATAATGACTTGGGCGGAAATACTTATTAGCAGTTAAATCCGCCTCACTCTCAATCCCTTCTTTTTCATTGAGTTTGCTGCATCACTCATCTTCTCACCCCGAAATGCCAAAGTCATGTTGGCGGAAGGGGAAATGTTGCAGACATCCGTCTTTCACAGGACTCATCTTTCCTGTGGATTTGGCAATTACTGCAAACACCACAAGAGCAGAGCTCAATAGCAGGTGAATGAAAAATTAGAGCTGACAGCCCTAATTGAGCCTGAAGTCCCATTTACTGAAAATGATATGGCAGAATTAAAAATTCACAACTGGAGGCTCGTTGTGGTGAAAACTATACATTGTGGGCTCTTTGAAATACTCCGGGAAACAAACCCGCTCGGAGATCTCTAGGCACACAGCCCAAACACTTCATGCCATTCTCAACGGAGAAAACAAGCTGGGCTCTGGAGATGTAACCTCCAAAGGTCCTCAAAAAAAGAAACAAGGAAAAGATCATCACCTGTCCCCCCTCCTCCGGCAGCATAACTGAACTGAAACCAGGGGGGAGAAAAGATAACACTGCCACCAAGGATGTAGGTAGAACCCTATTCCCCTCCCAAAGAGCTTTAACACTCCCAGGAACTCTGCAAGTTGTAGCTCTGTGAGGGGAACGGCACCCTTAACAACTACAAAGCCTAAGGGTGCTCTGAGGGATGTCATGACTGTTTAAAGTGACGCCACCGTGCATTAATGTATGGGGTGACCCCAGGAACCCATTTATAAATTCAGGGCAAAACAGCGGGACTTCCTTCCAAAACCCCTTACTCTAACAAAGCATTCCTCAACTAGTTCCCCTCCAGGTGTTCTGTAGCTCATCTGTCCAAGCAACATGCAACCTTGCTAGCAATGGCTGGAGGGAGACGGGACTCCAAAACATCTGGAGGGCACCAGCTTGAAGGAGGGTGCCCTAACAACATGGGCAGTGATTCCCTGTGTCTCTCATCTTTGGCTACTCCTGTGTGGAGAAGGGCGATCTCTCCGTCAGGGACACTGAAGCCAGGGGACAGACAAAAACAAGCCCTACTTCTCACGACATGTAAACCATGAAATTCACTCCCACAAGGAGAAGTGTTCGTCACTGTAGCACTTGATGGCTTGGGCAAATTTTGTGGAGAATAAGCTTGTCAATGGCTACTGCCACCTTGTTTAACTTCTTTGGAAGGCAGCTGTTGTTGGCAGCCATCTGTCTCGAGAGCGTCTAAGGCAGGCATCCCCAACCTGTGGCCCTCCAGATGTTTTGGCCTACAACTCCCATGATCCCTAGCTAACAGGACCATTGGTCAGGGATGATGGGAATTGTAGTCCAAAACATCTGGAGGGCCACAAGTTGGGGATGCCTGGTCTAAGGTCAAATGGCTGGAAAATCACAGCACCTGCTGTAGCTGCTGCCTCCCCGCTTGGTAGCAGCACCGAAGTGACTTCCCTGGGGCGCACGCCTGGGCCGCGTGTCTGGAGGTCCTGACGGCAAGACTCTCCTCTCTGCCTCACTGATGTGGTCCAAAGGAAAGCAGAGCAAGATGTTTGCCACCAGCTTGGCTGCAGGAGTTGCTGGAAGGAGGCATACAAGGCACCCTCCAACCATTGTAGGGGCTTCACTCTGGATCTGTGCAGGGTTTACTCCTGAGCCTGTTCTTCTCCTGAAGATGTGCACCTCTGAATATCAGCTACAGTACTGGGAATTACAGTTGGGGAGAGTGCTGCTGTTGCACTTGGGTTGTGCTTGTGGGCTTTCCACAGGCCAGCAGCCCCACAGACAAAATGAAAACTCTTCTTAGCTCTTGTAACCTATACATCTTAGGGTCTGGCTCCAGAAAGCAACCAGAACCATTCCACTCAAGGCAAGTAAGGCACAGATTTGTTTAGCAGTGTACCATTGTTCCTACAGTCAGGACATCATCAGCCTAAGCCAAAATTGTTCTAATAAATACTTGTCAGCAGGGGGGGTGGGTGGGCTGTGGGAAGAGAACAAAGTGTTGTAAATGAAGCCTTGTTAATGGTTGGGGAAGCGCAGCCTGTCTGACATGCAAACACACCAATCAGTGCTAAATTACCAGCCTCAGATCATTTATTAACTGCACCCATCTTTCCATTTATAAGTAAGAGTTTTAATAACAGTGCTCATCATGCCAGAGAGATTGAACCAAATTGAAGGCGTAAATCTAACACTCCATCACTGCTGTTCACCTCTGACAGGTGGAACGTGGAAAGAAGAAGAGGGACAATTATTTAATCGCTTGTAGTTCTGAAGGCCAATCAAACTGTAGAGAAAGTTGTCTCTCAACCTCCCTCCCCCCACTCCACCCCACCCCAAATGGAACACCACATCAATCTCAAAGCTAAGCTACCATATGTTTTTTTAAAAAGGAAAACTGGGGCAGGCACCTACAACAGCTGCACCTCACCTAGCAACCAGATTGGATTCCTAGCTATGGCATGCCTCAATTCCCCCCCCCCCCAGCACCAAATGTTGTTGTTGAGAGAAAATGGAGTATGCCTCCGTAGGTGAAGCCGAACTGCTGCATTAGCAGCACCAAAGCAACCTCTTAAGGGCACAAGCCTGGGCAGTGTGCATGGAGGTTGTGGGCTGCCCAGACAAAAACCAGAAGCATGAGCAATAGCAATGTCACCGGGGGAAGGGGGTGGTTTGGAGGGACTTTCCCCACAGTGGCCATCAGCCATGATCTTAGATACACATTTGGCATTAATTACACAGGTTGGAGTATGTGTGTTTGCGCACATAATTTTTAATTTTTCCACCTATACTTCTGAAATGGATTTTCTGCATCAGCCTGTGCCCTCAAACAAACAGACATCTGGGTTAGGGCTGAAAGCATTCATTAATTGGCATGATTAATCAGTGAATTCATTAATTGCCTATGAAAAAAATGAACCAGCCACTCAAAGCTGTTCCAAACTGATGGCATTTTTGCAGACACTGCTCTCTAGATGATTCCCTGCTCCCTACGTAACAAATGATAGGCCTGCCTTATTTTGTCAAGAGAGGTATGGATGGAAGAAGACCTAACACATGTATATGTGCACAGAGATCAAATCAAAAACCCTAGCTAAGAGTCTATCCTATTATTTATCTATGTATAGATCATGGGTATAATTCAAGGCACTTGTTAATGCAAGGATGTAAGCTTGCACAATGGAACTTCTTCCCCCTGATGGTGCTCAATGCCCTCCCCAAATCTGTTTTGGAGGGTTGGGGAAAGCCCAAGATTTAGGAGGCAGTGAGGGAGAGGTCCTGTTGATCTGTGGTAAATGCATGTGCTAATGGATCAAATTAAGCACTACTTTGAATAAAACTGTTCTGGGCACCACAGTTCAAGAAGGATACTGACAAGCTGGAAGGTGTCCAGAGGAGGGCAACCAAAATGGTCAAAGGCCTGGAAACAATGCCTTATGAGGAACGGCTTAGGGAGCTGGGTATGTTTAGCCTGGAGAAGAGAAGGTTAAGGGGTGATCTGATAGCCATGTTCAAATATATCAAAGGATGTCATATAGAGGAGGGAGAAAGGTTGTTTTCTGCTGCTCCAGAGAAGCGGACATGGGGCAATGGATTCAAACTACAAGAAAGAAGATTCCACCTAAACATTAGGAAGAACTTCCTGACAGTGAGAGCTGTTTGACAGTGGAATTTGCTGCCAAGGAGTGTGGTGGAGTCTCCTTCTTTGGAGGTCTTTAAGCGGAGGCTTGACAGCCACCTGTCAGGAATGCTTTGATGGTGTTTCCTGCTTGGCAGGGGGTTGGACTGGATGGCCCTTGTGGTCTCTTCCAACTCTTATGATTCTATGAAAACCCAGAGTATGGACTACATTTATTTATACATAAGAACCTGCAGGATCTGGCCGGAGGCAGCCCATCTAGTTCAGACACCCAGGTGCCTGTGGGAAACCTGCGAGCGGGACCTGAGCACAAGAGCCCTTTCCCTTCCTATGGTTTACAGCAACTAGGATTCAGAGAAATTACTGTCTCTGACCGTGGGGGCAGAGCATAGCCAGCATGGCTAGTAACCATGGACAGACTTCTGCTCCATGAAGCAGCAAAAAAGGCAATGCTACTCTAGGCTGCATCAACAGAAACATAGTGCCAAGATCAAAAGAAGTACCGGTAACTACTCTATTTTTCCTTGGTCAAACAACATCTGGAATACTGTGTCCTTTTCTGGGTGCCAAAATTTATAACAGGATGTTGACAAGCTGGAACATGTGCAGAGGAAAACAACCAAGATGATCAAGGGTCTGGAAACTAAGCCTTATGAGGAGCGGTTGAAGGAGCTGGGTATGTTTAGCTTGGAAAAGAGGAGACTGAGAGGAGATAGAATAGACATCTTCAAATATCTAAGGGCTGTCACATGGAAGAGGGAGTATACTTGTTTTCTCCTGCTCTGGAGGGTAGGACCAATGGATTCAAGTTACCAAAAAAGGAGATTCTGACTCCACATCAGGAAGAACTTTTTAGCAGTAAGAACTGCTTGACAGTGGAACGGTCTCCCTTGGGAGGTGGTGGACTCTCCTTCTTTGGAGGTTTTAAAGCAGAGGTTGGATGGCCATCTGTCATGAATACTTTAGCTGAGATTCCTGCATTGCAGGGGGTTGGACTAGATGCCCCTCAGGATCCCTTCCAACTCAACAGTTCTATGATTCTATTCCAAAATGCCTACCGTATCCACCAGGAGCCCTCGATTCAATATTATGGGCCCAATTTTGCAAGATTTGTTTCCATTTGAGGTCAGACAGCCCCCCCCCGGTCAAATTTCTACCACCTACTGAATATTTTTCATTCCCGCAGGCCTTTTTTATTGAAGCCTGATTTTATCGTTCTGACCGATCTTTATCTCTTCTGCACTGTATTTCTTGTACACCACATGGAGATTATTGTAGCTGGTGCTCGGAGGTACATAGCCACTGATCCTGGCGGTATCTTATAGCCCTCCCTCATGCCTAGTGACCACAATGGCATCCTCCTCCTCCATCAACGTGTCTAATTCTGAAGCCATCCAAGTTGCAATCACTGCCTCCTCTGGGAACAAGCTCCACAGTTTAATTCTTCGCTGTGTCCTTTCTTTTGTCTGTACTGCATCTTCCGACTTTCATTGGGTGACCAATGAAACTTTCCTCCCTGTTCTCTTTCTCCACCCCCTGCCCAATTTTGCACACTTCTGCCACATACTGTCTTGCTCACCTTCCCCCTTCCAACCCCAACGGTACCCAAGGTGGCAACCTTTCCTAATTGGCGATCCCTTTTCCTGCTGTAGGGTTTTGCCATCAGACTCTCCTCCAGTATCTGGGGAGGGATTTCTCTCTTCTCCAGAGGTTAAGCTCAGCACCAGAAGAAAGAGAATGTCAATAACTTTCCCCTGAGGGTCACAAAGAGCCCACAATTCCAGTGAAAGGCAGCAAGAGATATAGGCACAACAGAGTCAGGGCACCTAGTCCATTTAGCTCAATGTGCACCTTTCCAAGGTTTTGGGTCAGGTCTCTCCCATTCTGAACTGGGAGGTGACAGAAATTGAACCTGGAGCTTTCAAGTGCTTGGTTTTCACATCAAGGTGCTTCCAAGAGCAGGGGCCACACTGCACCGAATCCATGCCCCAAATCCAGGAACTGTCCTCTCCCCTTCAAGATCTTTCCCCAAGACCTGATTTCCTTGTGGGTTTGTCCAGACTTGCGCTGCCTCGTCTGCAAAGAAGAACCACCCTGAAATGTTATCCTCGTAAATTTCTCACCGGGGATGCTTGGCTTGGTGAGCATTTTGCTTCTACCAGATCTATATTTATAGGCCCTGAATATATAAATAAGGCTTCCCAGGCTTATTTATTACAACAAAGACCAATAAAATAGGGAAATATATTTTCTGGATGCACACAAGATGCAGCAAGGGGAAATTAATTTGCATAACCTTGAAGCAGCATTTATTTCTCCCCTGCCCCTCAAAAAGAGCTGCAACTAAACAGGCTATGATTGTTTCCTTTGGGCCAATTGGGCCTGACAATAGAAGCAGAGGTTAACAGCCACCTCGGTTTTCACATAATTACAAAGTCGTGAGGAGTCCCAAAGACACAAGAGATTTGGCAACCCAGATGCTAGGAGAAAACACTTTTGAGCACCCTCACACCTTAAGCTAACCTGAGAGAGTTATTCATCCTTGTAAAAAATGGGGGTGCTCCCAAGTTCCTGCTTCTTGGTGCATCTTTATGGTGACGTAAAAGGAGCTTGGAGAGCATTTTCTGCTCCTCAAATTATCAACTTCCTTTTTCATAAACACTCAAACACTATTCCTCTTCCCAAGACAACTGAGCAAGCTTCATTTTTAAGGCTTTTTAGCAGCATGGAGTCCAAGACAGAACAAATAACAAGTAAATCTATCAGGCACAAGGCAAGGGTAAACTTTAGAACTGCAGAGATCCGGACTTGTATTATGCTGACAAATATTTGATTATTTTTAAGGTCCCATGCCAGGGATGGACAGCTGCTGCCAGCTGAGGCCGTCAATACTGAGTGAGATGGGCAAATAGTTTCCCCAAAGCAGCCTCCAAATGCCAGCATTTCTTTGCAATACAATAGGGGGGGGGAACACTAATCCCAAAACTCTTATTTGTTTGGAAAGGAAGGACCCTGATGGAGTTAAGACTAATTGCAGTGGCTGTCAATTAGCTGCTGGGGTAAATTCACGGTGTTTGTTTAGTGTAGAAACAGATTGGGACCAGAACACCTGAAACCATATTTTATTTATAAAAAAAAAATTTATAGACTGCTATATTATAAAATAATAATAATACTGAAGCGGTTTACAGTAATATCTCTATGCAATTAAAACATGTAAAAATGAGATAAGAAACCAATGTAGGAGAACACTTCAATCTCCCAGGACATTCTATAAAAGATCTCAAAGTAGCTGTCTTAATACAAAGAAATTTCAGAAATAGACTGGAAAGAGAAGTGGCTGAATTGCAACTTATCACCAAACTTAAAAGTATGGAGAAGCCTGGTCTGAACAAAGACATTGGTTTCTTATCTCATTATACATAACACAGCTATCTTTAGCCATCTCACCCCTTGCCTTTCCCTGCAAGACTAATTGCAGCCGTTAAGAGTCATCAACAGGTTTTCCACACCTATCAGCTCATCACCCATTCCCTCCTTCTGAGTAATACCCCTCCCCACTCCCTCACTATATTTAAGGATCTGGTGACTTCTGTTTCAGTGTATCTGAAGAAGTGTGCATGCACACGAAAGCTCATACCAAGAACAAACTCAGTTGGTCTCTAAGGTGCTACTGGAAAGAATTTTTTGTTGTTGTTTCAACTATAACTTTCCTTGTTATCACTTTTAAACATATTTGTTCATCCGACTTAATTACTTATAATTTTAACTCGGCCTCGGCCTCTAAATACCTCTGAACTCTTCTAAGACCTTTATTAAATTTTCAATATTCTACCAAATTTTATATAACTAAATTTTCCTTTCCCCCCTCCCTTTCCCTCCCTCCAGTCTCAAAAATTTTGGCTAGTAGTTATTAACATTTTCCATTACCGCAATATCCATATCCATCTGTCAAAACCATGAAAAGAGAAAAATACCCATAAGCATGTCCATTTTTTAACCCACTCCAACCCTCTCAAAACCGTGAACCCCAAAAGTCAAAACAAACTGGCTTCTGTTTCTGTCTTGTCTCTTGCAGCATTGTAGCATTCTCATGACAGAGTACATCCCCAAATAGTTGCACCTTTTTTTCTTTCTTCTGCAGTCAAGTTTTCCCATTGTCAATTCCATTTAGCAAGCGGACTCCGGTTGGTTTTTCATCTTGAATTTTCTTCTTCTGTATGCTCTTGTATTATATCCTCAGAACTTTCACTATCAGTCTCTAGTCCACATTTCTGCAAAGCCAAATTCAAAAGTTTCCCCTCCTGATCCATCTGCTTAACTTTTCCTATCATCTGTTGCAAAAGTTCCAAAGTCTTTATCTGAAATTCTATCAACCATTTTCTTTTAGTCATATTCAAGGTCGAAAAAACAGCTATGCAGTCAAAACAATTATTTCTTTGCTGCTAATGCAGCCATTTTATTAACTTTGTTCTTGCCAACCCTTTCGAGACCTCCGGAAAGAACAGGTAATGTTTTTTCAAAAATCAGTTCCAATCAAAATAAATCCAAAATCCATCTCCCCCTTTCCTGGGGGAACAGTTTCAGAGATCTTCTTTGTTTCAAGAATTTAGCAGCAGCCTCGGATACAATGTTACACTGTTTCCTTCTATTTCAACTGTCAGGGACCAACCTCCGTTTTTAGAGTCCCTTCCAAGCCTAATTTAAAAAAAATATTTTTTCCTTCCCCCTTCCCCCACAGCGACAGAGAAACCTCGAAGCTGAGGTTTCTCCCGACTGTACAGAATGGCGCCCAACCGGAAGTCCATGTAGATACTTTTTGAACCTCCCCCCCTGTACACTGATTCATCTCCACCTGTAATTAGACCCATTATGGTAGTATCATCTGCAAACTTAATAATTACAGTGGATGGAACAGATGAAATACAGTCATATGTATACCACGAGTACAGGTTGGGAATGAGCACACATCCCTGTGGGGTGCCAGTGCTGAGTTTCAGGGAGGTAGGTGTAACAGGCCCAATCCTCACTGTTTGTGTCCGATCCCTCAGTAATCCCAAAGTGGCTTACAAACAGTTGCCTGTTTGGGTAGAAGAAGAAGAGGAGTTTGGATTTGATATCCCGCTTTATCACTACCCTAAGGAGTCTCAAAGCGGCTAACATTCTCCTTTCCCTTCCTCCCCCACAACAAACGCTCTGTGAGGTGAGTGGGGCTGAGAGACTTCAAAGAAGTGTGACTAGCCCAAGGTCACCAAGCAGCTGCATGTGGAGGAGCGGAGACACGAACCCGGTTCCCCAGATTACAAGTCTACCGCTCTTAACTACTACACCATGCTGGTACATGTTTGGGTCATCCCATGTTTGTGGAATTCTGGCCTTCAGAAAGTAAGCTAAAACCTTTCTATTTCAGGCATGGAGCTGGTTTCAGAGTGGTTTCCATGTTGGACATACAGTAGTGTTTCATTGCCAGGAGCTTATTTTTTGGAACCAGAACCAGATAGGAGAGTAAAAGAATTAAATGGAGCATGTTATCAGAGGGTTGGAATGGGCTACCAGCCAGCTCTGAGCGCCAGAAGCGAGTGCCTCCTTGCCCGCCCATGGTCTCACCACACTGAACAGCAAATACGCTCCCTGAAGAGGTGCTCAGCAGAGACCCCAGCTATCTCACTTCCACTTCAGTAAGCCCCCACAACATTCTAATGATGGCTCACACAGTTCAATCTCGCACAAGTCAGTGGAGCCAGACAAAATTCATTCTATGGGGGCTTAAGTCTAAATGGAGCTTGGGAAGAGCACAGATTAAGTTGAGTTCATAGGCACTGGATTCCACCCAGTCCTTGCAAAGGGCTAACAGACCAGGACTTGTCAGCTGTTTCATAAGGTGCGGTTTTTGTTATCCTCCCCATTATGGCTCTGTTGGTTAGAGCAGGGTACTGATAATGCCTAGGTCACAGGTTTGATCCCCATACAGGACAACTGCATATTCCTGCATTGCAGGAGGTTGGACTAGATGATCCTCAGGGTGCCTCCCAACTGTGAATTATTTCTGTGAATTATTAAAAACTTTTTAAAAAATGTGTTTTTAAAATGTGCACACCATCCTACATCAATTTGATTTCAGGAGCGTCTGTATTCACATCACAACCACCATCAAAAGTAAAACACATCCACTAAATAGAAGAAAATTGCAGAGTAGGGAACCCTGCTAAAAACTGTGAGCTCTTGCCCCATATGCCAAGTTCTATGATTCTATGAGAAGCACGGCAAAACGGCAGGTGAGTTGCAAATAAAATATTCAGAATGTGCTGCTCCAAATCTTGGCACTCCTTTTAATCAGTGCCTCAACAGCCACCTGACATCTGTACAGTACACTTCACCTACATTCTGCTGTAATCCTTACGACAACCTTGCGTGGTAGGTTCATATTATTCGCATCCCGTAATTGCAGAGTGTGACCTGCTTAAGGCTAATCTCACTTCCCACTGCTCATCGGGCTTTTGGCAAGCATTAAACCAGTCCATTAATAGTGGGGCTCCCAATCTGCCCCGCCCCAAATACCCACCGAAATTGTTAACAAGTACTGAGTCCTCAAACCATAACATTATTGTTTTAATGGGCTTGAGAAGTGCAGGTGTCAATTTAAAAAGCACGGACAGAGCTGGGGGAAATTGTTCATTTATTTAATTGGCTGTCTTCCCATCTCTTCCCCTGCATTTTAGCAATGTCAATTTCTTTTATCTCAAGTGCAGACTTTCCAGTTTCCAGTTCAAATAGGATCATTCATACAGATGGAATGAGCTGAAAACCTGGCACGTGTGCATGTTTCTTGCAACTATTTTATAAATAAATAGTCTTTATTACGGTCCAGAGACCCAACAATTCATTAAAAACAGTTCACAGTTTTGACTGCCCGCCTTCAGGTTATATAAGCATTATGTACAGACTTAGGAAGAGAGATCATTTGTTCTTGCCACCACCGATAAAAACTTTGCCACTGCTAATGTTCTATCATTTATCCGGTCTTCCAGTAGGAACCTGACATAGTAAGCCTCTGATTTTCCCGGGAAAAGTCTTAACAGGGGTAATATCAGTTCATCCCTGGCTTGCTCGAATTTCACACAGTGCAGCAAAATATGCTTTACAGAGTCAATGTCTTGGGCACACGAACACAGTCTATCCTGATAAGGAACTCCTCTCAATCTGCCATCCAACACTGCAGAAGGGAAGACATTAAGTCTGGCTTTTGTAAATAGCCTTCGGTAATTAGGGACTGTCAAATTTTTGATATAAGCTGCCATCCTAAAGGCGTGCCCATACTGCAGTCCCATTGCCAGCGGACTACAGACTGTGTGTGAGCGACACTGCAGTTCACCGTGTGCGATATCCCAGAGTCTTTGCTTTAGGGTCTTTAGGGCACCTTCATATCCCAGGCAATAGAGTTGGGGGGGGGGGTGCCAGGCCAATGGAGGTGGCTTTTCTAGCCATGGTTTTCTTCCAGTTGCTGACATACTCCTCGTTGTTCAGATGTTTATACAGACCCTCTCCAAGCTCAAACACTGCAATCTTGAGCCAGTGTTTTAGTGCAGCCCACCATGCTTTGCAACTATTTTTGTTCTGTTGTGCCCAAGGGGATCTGCGCTTGATCCATTTAGGAGAAATTCCCCAAAACAATGTCAGACATCTGGCTGACACTGGATGCAAAATGACAGCAAGACTGAACTACCATTACTGCCAATATAAGGCTGCACATGCCCCTTTGGGTTTTGATGGAGGAGGGGGCTCCAGTTTCAAATCTGCACGTGAACATAGGCAAGTGACTAGACCTGACTGCCTGACCAACCTGTCCACAGGTAACAGGGATTAGAACACATCAGAATTCCTATCAAAGCATGGCAAAACTATAATGCCCAGCTACCTACCTCACCCTCTTCCCCAAAATGTTCCTTCTGGCTTTTTTTTTTTAAAAAAAACACAAAAACTCACCTACTACAGCAGGTAAGCAGGTGGTGAACTGAATCCATGAGCCATAAAGCTTTGCACCCCCCTCCCCGCATCTGTTAATCAGCACATTTGTCTAAATGCATTGCACTCAGTTTGGAAGGGCTTTGGGAGCCCCAATTAGCTTCCAGAGTGCCTGACCCAGTGGAACAATCGCACACGGTTGAGGCTTCCAATCTGCTGCTACATAGCTAAGGAAGAGTATTTCCCCCATGAGCCTTTCTCCAGGTCTTAAAAACAAAGCAGTGTTTTTCCTCTGTACTTGCTTGTCCACAAACACTGAAGCAGATGCTTGTTTTTCTGAAGCAAGGAAAGGTTACACCAGTGCAAGCCTGCATCCCTGCCAATGACTGTAGCAGAGTGTGGATGGGTACACAACAAGCAGCAGCCGTGGTTGCAGCACCTGAGCTGTGCCCCCAATTCTTGACTAGACCCAACCCTATCATCAGGCAGAGTGAGGTAGCAGAGGGTGCCTGAGAATGTAAGAAAAGTCTCCTGGATCAGGCCAGGGGTTCATCTAGTGCAGCATCCTGTTCTCACAGTCACCAACCAGATGCCCATGGGAAACCTTTGACCAGAGCACAACAGCCCTCTCCCCTCCTGTGGCTTCCAGCAATTCAGAAGCATTGCTGCCTCTGACCATAGAGGCAGTGCATAAACACCATGGCTAGTAGCCAGTGACAGCTGTTGTGGATATCAAAGCACACACAAACTACAGTTCATAGAATTCTTTTTTTTGGGGGGGAGCCATTACTATTTAGAGGCTAGATGCTCCTTCAAAAGCATAGTGCAGAGGGGGCCTCATTCTAGACTCTGGACAATAGTGAAGTAGATGGATCGATAGTCTGACTCTGTACAAAGCAACTTCTGGTGTCCCTCTGTACTGAGTGAGAGATTTTGCATGCTCTTGCCCTAACGCAAACCCTACAGAAAGCTCTTATAAACAACAAGAAAAAGTCCCCACAGATATTATGGCTTTTCCGCTCCCACCCTTAGCTCCCTCATCACAGCTGAGAAACACAAATTGAATTTACTCCAATAACTTCTCAGACACAGCACCAAGCTTGAATTGATGCATTACTGACCTGGTCTTAACCAAGATTGCGTAAGAAAACAGCATATACGTATTTCATTCATGGGGAAATGGCTTTATTTAATATAGGGTTTGCCAACAAAGTCTCCCCACTATGCCCCAGAGAAAGTTAAGAGTTAGTAGAGCAATTAAGAGACCAGGGTGCACATTGGGAATAGTCCCCTGTTTGAATGGAAACTTGTGACATTCACTAAGCAGCACCAGGCAAGGCCTCCCTCACCCTCAGTGATCCTTCACCTTATGTAATATGGGGATAATAGTATTTTCCTACCCTATAGGGTTGTTGTAAGAATTACAAGACAAGGTTCATGCAAGAGCCTTGAACCAGGCCCAGCAGAGGATGTTCAGCCAGGGAAAGCTTTTGAGAACCAGAGTCATGTGCCAGCAATAGGTCTATCCCCCAATCTGTGGTGGCATTTTGCACCTGCTGGAGCCTCCAGATCAGTGCTTTGCAATAACGGGAGTCTTGAGGTTACCAATGCATGAACTGCCATGGTCAAACTATCTCTGTCTAATCATAGCTGAGCCTCCAGCGACAAAGATGAAGCCAAGAGAACCCTCCAAACTCCTAACCCCAACTAGAACAGGCAAGCAGATAAACTACTGGACACAGGAACAACCAACCCACAGTGCTTCCAATCTTCCCAGGGCTCAAGCTCAGCTTATTGGACCTCATCTACTCCACCTCTGCACCCAAACTACAGTTCTCTCCTGATGCAGACACTTGGAGAAGTAGAGCTGGGTGTCATCTGTTCAACAGATGACACTCTGCCACAAAATACTGAATGACCACACTCAGTGGTTTCATATAGAAGTTAACCAGAACTGGGGCCAAGGTGGTACCTTGTGGTACACAGTAGTGTGAAGACCGTGGAACGAAAACACAATTCCCCCAGCGCTACTCTCTGGGCACAACCCTGTAGGAAGGAGCAAGACCCACGCAGAACAGTGACCCCAATACCCACCCAGAGAGCCGGTGCCTGAGGATTCCATGGTCAGCAGATGCAAACACTGGTGAAAGATCAAGAAGCAGAAATTACCCTCCTGTAGATTGTCTTGATATCTGCATAAATGGGGGGGGAGGGGTGGCTGCTTTATTTAAGGGAATGGGGAACACATATATGATTAGTGGAAATAAATTGAAAGCTATGTAAATAACACTTCATGGAATGATTTTTTTTTTAATTTAAAAAATGCATGGATGTTTTAATTATTTCTAACTAAATCGTATCTAGATTTATGATTTCCCAGGACTCAGATAATAACTTTTCCTCTGCTGTGTTGATTTAGATTTAGCCAAGGAGGAAATTGCCTAAGGCGACTGGATTATTATTTTTAAAAGGGGGCAGGGGAAGTAGAGACATAATGTGAACACATCAGTTTGGAACTTCCTTTGCCAACTGGGTGCTCCCTCTAGATTTCAGAACTCAGATCTGGAAAAATAGCTGTTCCCCCCCCCCAAAAAAAAAAATCCTTGGGAGGGTGCAAATATCTTGGCATTCACTGAGCCAAATTCCAAATCAGATGGAGGAGAGTTGACCTGCCTCACCAGTGGCTGCCTCGCATATACAGAAACCCCTTTTCAATAACCACCAAGTCAGATGGAGGTTGGGAATTTTACAGAAGCAAAGACTTACGTGGAAGTGCAATGATAATCTCTGAATATTTGTCCATCACAATAATGATAATACAAAATGCCGATTAGATTAACTGCCCCTCAGTACCCAAACAAACTCAGCCTTCCCCGCTTCCCTACCAAGAGATACATATACCAAGGGAAACACACACACACGAATGACAGAACCCCAAACAGATGATTTGCTCGTTTAGGACACACTCCACTTGAGGCACCTACTAAAGTGCTATTTACGGCCTCACACTCAAATTGTAATAAATGTGGATTGGATTAAAAACCCCTTAATAGTTCATATTTTATTAGCAGGGTGAAAGCCAATGCTGAAATAGACGCTCGTAAAAAAAGAAGGTGGTAAATTATTCTCGCATGCCTGCACCAGCTCAAGCATTTAAATGAGGTGCCGTGCTCGTCCAGTATTAAATCAACCTGCCTCTTAAATGAAGTGGTGTTGCATTATTCCAAGGGTTGGTTGGGTGCTTAGCTGCGAACGAGAGGCTGCTGCGTGTGCTTCAAGCAGAGACAGGAGGGACCCAGGTCACTCATCCATCTAGTTCAGCATTGCCCTAATGCAGGCTGCCAGGACCTGGCACTGTTTTAGGCTACAACTCCCACCACGCCCTGTTCTCCATCACCTCCTTCACAGGTTTCACATCCCTGGGCTAAGATATAAATATTGGAATTGGCTCCCCCTCCTATGCCGCAAACAAGGACTCTTGTGGGCACACTGCAGCACCTACTGGTTGGGTTCCAGTGTGTTTACATGACCATAACACAATGCTGGTATTATGTGGCTTTGTGGATGGAGCCTGAGGGACAACAAAAAATACACCTGAGGCCATTGTTCAGATGCTTCAAAATATGTTCTGACAATGAACTTTGGGTGCATATTTTAAAGCTGCAGCAGCACTCTGGAAGCTGTTGCAGGTGACACAGCGCAAATGTGGCCAACTGCAGGCCTGCCTTGGCTGGCTCTAGGTGATAGGACTAAGTACCCCGAGACAATAACTTGTAAAATTAATGTTTTCCCAGTCTATAGAAAGGCAAATGAGTTTCTGGTGCTGAACAATTAGTGCAGCTGTTAATTATGTGCGCTTGCTGGATATAACGCAGGGCTTCTGGGACCGTTTCCATTTCCCATTGTTTGCTTCCTGCACTGCATAACAGAAAATATACCCCAGGAAGTTGAATAAATCCTTTATGGGGCTTCTTGTTCATGGCAAGCCGTTATGCAAATTGCTAATTACGAAGGAAGAGATAATCATAATTTGGTGCATTTGAAGGCAGCCATGTGTACAATAACAGAGGTAAACAAAGCAGTGGTTACCTGATTGAATTTCATTTCCTTCCTTTTTGAAAGAAATATCTTCCCATTGCATTTATAATAACTGAACAATGCAGCCCGAGGCTGACATGGAAATCATAACTGCAAGGCTGCATGAAGGTTTTTGAGGCATTCCATACAATACACTCCCACATCAGGGTTTAGGGTCCCTGTTTGCAGGGAGTTTAGACAACACTGGCTATTTCAATGCAGTTTGTTTGCAGGGATGTTTAGATGATGTTGCATCAAAGCAAGTGTTATCTGACTCTTTCCTGTGCATTTCCATGTCACTTTCCTTACCACAAAGAGTCCAAGCTTTTGCAAAAGCAAGTTTTGTTGTGCAAAACCTATAAATTACACACCTGGAATCTGTAGGTATGTGACTGCATCCCACTCCCCAAAAGCAACAGTCTGGAAAAGTACCTAACACTGCTTCCATGTCAGCAGACCCCACTGGGAGCTGTCCATGGTCCCAACTTCCCTGACCTTTCTGTAAAGAGACTGGAACTGACAGTACAGTATGGCCTGGCTTGACTTGCATCTTCCAGAACAGGCTCTTATCCAACTACCGGTACTTCCACTTCCAGTGTAAGCCTCAAAGCCCAGCAGAACAGGACGCTGCAAATTAAATGCATCTGCATTCTTTTCAACCACAGCAAAGGAGAATTCTGCAATATTCTACTGCAAATCTTTTAAAATTAATTTTTACAAACAAAACCAAGGATGAGGAATTGATCCTTTCAGCAAGTTGCAGTTTTAAATCGCTATGATATCTTTGGCTGTAGAACGTAACAAACGAATGAATGGAATTATTGGTTACATCAGCAATGATGCTAAACTACTTTTTCCTTTAGATCTGCAGCAAAATTTGGGCTCATTTCAGACAAAAGGAAGCTCAGGGAAAGTTGGGAGAGAGAGTGAACCTGGCATTTGGCTCCAGGCTCATAACAATTTTTAGCTCCTTTGTTCTGCAGTGATACTGCACTCTTGTGTTGTTATTCTGTTGTGTTTCCAACACTTGGCTTGAGACCTCAGTAAATCTGGCACTCAATTATCTTTACTCGCTTAACACTTGTGGTTCTGAAGTATTTCACCCATTGTGGCTGGTTGTTAACCAGACCAGACCAAAGTCACACAGAATCCTATGCCAAATTCTCCAACTCTGTGGTGCATGGAGCAAACTGGAGGCATAGATTTGAAATAAGAGGTTTTTTAAAAAGACTATAAATGGTGATGGGAAGCCCCACAGATTGAGTTTTCTTGGAAATCAGGACTCCCTGTCATATCTGAAATACTTAACACAGTAAATTGTCTAGGTCAAGTTACTGGGTTACCCTAAAACAGTAACTTATGAACTGATTCAATTTAATAAAATATGGTTACTCTTCCTCATGGATACAGCATCAAATGAGGAAGATCAAGCAATTCCAAAGATCTGTTATTTGCCTTACCTTGATGTTGGTAGTTCCAAACAAAGGAGAGGTATTTGTTGGTGAAAGATCACACATGCCCAATGCAGCCAGAAATTTCAGGGGGTGTGGGTTGGTAAAAGAGAAAAAGAGAAGGGGGAAATAATAATTAAGAATCCAGTGGTTACACATAAACATCCTCTATCATTATCACTAAGTTGTGACCCCACACAGGTGGAACTACTAAAGTTATAGGCACGGAGTTCAAAAGTATTAGAGGGAGGTGGGCAAAGCCACATCCAGAGTGCCCATTGTTCACTTTGGCAGCCATGACAAATGACTTTTCAGTAGCCAATCTGGAATTGAAGTGGGGCATCCATGTGATTTTCAACTATGTTTGGGAGGCATAAGCATGGATAAGCTGCTGGAGCTGTTAGCTTGACCACAGTAGTCGGAGAAAACCTTTCATATGGGTATTCTCGTTTAACTTGAGTTACCTTTGCTCGATCCCAATCCACACCTGCATCTTTTATGATGTTCCTCCAACTCCGGGTTCCCCTGCTCCCAACTTTTACGTTTGCATGCAGGAGGTCCCAAGTTCAATCCCCACCATCAACTCACATCATATAACAGATAATGGAAATGGTGACACTGGTGTGCTGCTGCCAGCAACAGTTGACTGCAATAAGCTAGATGGGGCAATTATCTGAGGATATAAAACAGCTTATAGCAAGTTCCTCTAGCTGTCAGGCGGGATAGAGCAGCTGCTTTGCTTATATATGGCCCCTGCACTGTGGAAGGTTGGGCTAGATGACTCCTGGGGTACCTTCCAACTCTACAGTTTTTCTTTGTTCATTGCTAGAAAGCGAATTTTACATCCATCTATTTTTGTTGCGTAAATCAGAACAATATCATAAAAATTTCTGTTCTGTACTTGATTGCTGCGTGTATAAACTTGACCTGATCAAGCTTTGAGTCAATATAGTAAAAAAGAAAAAGTAAAAAAAGGGGTTCTCTAAAATACACAGGTTATTTATAACCCTCAAACACACATTCAGCCCAGCTAATGTGATTCTCTCCTTCCTAACTCCAAGCATTTTACAAAAATAGTCCTAGAAGTAGAGATTGGCCTCTGTGAACAGCATCCTGCCAGCACATAAAATGTGACTTCTGGGTGCAGGAGATAAGCTGGTACCCTGCCACCCATTGTCCCATAAATGGGTTTTTGGAGGTTAATGCTCTGAGAGTCCTTGTTTTCTTTTTAAAGTTGTTGTTTCATATGCATTTGAAACACACACACACCCTGAACACTTCTGTTTAAAAGGTTGAATGAATCAAATGTTTAAAAATAATAAATATTCAGGCAAAACACAGAACACATGCAGGCTACAAAACACACGTTTGAGAAAAGGCAACATCGAAAGAAAGAAAGAAAGAAAGAAAGAAAGAAAGAAAGAAAGAAAGAAAGAAAGAAAGAAGCTGTTTCATGCCTGAGTGAAAATGGTTAATCACTTTTAAAGGACTGGGGATGGACCATGGGATTGCTTGCTCCCCCCCCCCATCTGCCAATCCTTGGCATCTCCAGTTTAAAAAGGAGCTGACAGTGGGTGATGGAAGACCCTCCTCTGCCTGAGACCCTGGAGAGCAGCTGCCAGCCAGAACAGGCAATGCTAGGCTGGATAGATGAAAGGGTCTGACCTTTTCCATGTTCCCTCTGCAATATTCATTGGAGCATAGTATGGTGCCATACATGGAATCAGAACACTGCTTCATCTAGCTCAGCACTGTCCACTCTGACTGTCAGCAGATTACAGAAACAGTTCTTTCCCAGCCCTTCCTGGTAATGCTGATGATTGAATCTGGGGGCACTGATCTATGGCCCTTCCCTGGGAGGTCCTGATTCTACAAACACTTCTCAAAAACCCCTATAACTGCCTGACAATGAAGCAGAGCTGTATCTGCTGTTTCAAGAAGTTTGGCCAAATGTTTATTGTCAATAGGGTTTTTGTTTTTTAAAGAAACAGTGCCAAAGGAGACCTTGCTAGTCCCAGTCACCTTGTGCCTTTTGCTGTGGCCTGAGTTAAACCTTTCATTTCCCGACAGCTCTCTGGTGAACATTCCTGCTTTATTACCCTCAGGGGGTCATGTCTCCAGCAACTGGCAAGGAAGAACTGCATGTGTGGCGATATTAATTCTAAAGCCTTGTTTGTTTGTTTGTTTGAGCATAGAAAAAAGAGAATGTGGGTTTGGAAGGTGGTGAAAGCTTTGGACTAAAGCAAAAGGCTTGTAAATTGGGGCTGTGATCACAGAAGCAAAGAACATTCCCCCCATCCTTGAATGCCCACCAAAAAAACTCCACAAGGCCTGTGAACATATCCCCACTGGGGAGGTTACTTTCACAAACAGCTCAAAAGGAAGAAGAAATGCCATTTTAAATGGATCAAACAAGCACACTGTAAGGAAATAGAGGGAGATTGATAGCACCTGAAGAGGAACAGAATATAGACAAAAGCTGTTGCCAGAAATAAATCCTGTTCAGAAGAATAGGAGTTATATGGATTGTGCTTCCTTCTCTCTCCCCAACCCATACCTTCATTTCATTCTCATTGGGCTCGTTTGCATGTAACACTAAGCGATGGTTCTATGAGATCTCCCACCGCGGACTGTTTCTTCCAAGCCTGTTTTGCTTTCCAGCTAATCTGGCCTTGAGCTTCTGTAGCTTGGCAAGCTATGCAGCTTGTTCCTCCAAAGTCTGGGGTGGCCAAACCAACCATGGTTAAGGAAGGATGCTGTGTTTGCCAAGCCAATGATTACCAGCCGACGAGCCAAGTTTCATCAGTCAACAACAAACCTAGGGCTTGCCGATCAGAAGGTTGGCGGTTTGAATCCCCACGATGGGGTGAGCTCCCGTTTATCTGTCCCTGCTCCTGCCAACCTAGCAGTTCAAAAGTACCTCAAAGTGCAAGTAGATAAATAGGTACCACTCTGGCGGGAAGGTATACGGTGCTTCCATGTGCTGCTTTGTTTCGCCAGAAGCGGCTTAGTCATGCTGGCCACATAACCCGGAAGCTGTACGCTGCCTCCCTCGGCCAGTAAAGCGAGATGAGCACCGCAACCCCAGTCGTCTGCGACTGGACCTAATGGTCAGGGGTCCCTTTACCTTTAAACAAAGCATAGTTAAGCCACTAGGCAGAGTCTGCACATAATGCTGGGCCATGGTTTAACAAAACATGGTTCATTGTGAACAAAGACACAGAAGATGGGGAGAAATCTTCTCACCCGTTTCCCTTGGTCTGCTGTGTCATTCTTTCCAAAACATCAAAGGAAATGTGATCTGGGAAAGGGTTGTAGGGATGTTTCTGATGTCCACAGGCTCACTGACTTAATTATGATTAAGGGGTGAAGAACAAGCCATGGGTTCAAAAGAGCAGTTGTTCTCCCACCTCCCACTTGGAGAGTGAAAACCTTGAACCTTCTGTATGCAAAGCAAGCCTTCCATCTCTGAACTCATGCATCACGCAAAGAACAAAGGTGAAGCAGGACAAACGTTTGCCTAAATTTTGCAAATGCTGATTTATATATGTACTGGTGCCAATTTGGGAATTGCTATTAATTGAAACAGGAATCCAATAATACATCTCACCATAGCAGGAAAGACTGCGACTTGTGTGCTTGCCCAACCTCATGTCCAGATAAAAGTCTCAATTGGCCCCTTCAAGGCCCTCTAATAGTCTTCCCTTCTTTAGGTTCTTTGCACTGGTCTTGGACTGGACAGCTCCTTCAAAGATTGGACTGACCTCTGCAATTTTTCCTAACAATGAATGGGTGACTTCCCTCCTTGAGGCTCTTTACCTTTAAACTGGATTCAGGACGGCATAGTTTTCCCTAAGCATGTTAAGAAAAAGCCCTGCTGGATGAGGCCAACTGCCCACCGAGTCCAGGGTCCTGTTCTCACAGCGACCGGCCAGATTCCAGTGGGAAGTCCACCAGTAGCAGGATTCAAGCACAAGAGCACTCTCCCTTCCCAGTGCGATTTCCAGCAACTAGCAATCAGAGGCAGTGGAGGCAAGTGGGGCACCTGCCCCACTGAGCTCAGTCTGTGCTCAGCCAATGCCTACCTGCCTACCTCCTTGCCAGGCTAGCAAGTGACCCTGTAGGCTCCCAGGCTCCTCCTTTTCCTTAGTCTCGCTACACACCTGCACTATACATTTCAAGCAGTATCATATTACTTTCCACCAAGAATTCTGGGAAATGTAGGTGCTAAGGGTGCTAAGGGTGCTAAGAGAGACCCCCTATCACACTCCTGGAGCTACAATTCCCAAAGTGGCTTAACAGTCAATCCTCCTTCCAAGGAAACTCTGGGGAGGGAATAATGGGGTCTCTTAACAGCATCCTTAACAAACTACGGTTCTCAGGATCCTCTGGGGGAAGCCACAACTTCTGAAAGCGGCATGATATGGCTTTAAACGGTGTGGTGCAGATGAGGCTCCAGGGTTGCCTTTGTAGAACTGGGGGTGGGGGAGGGAAGAGGATGGGGACCGTTGTGTCTTGGGTTCGTGGAACAATAATTCCAGTGACACTTCTTCATGAACAGCTCTTTTATTGTAAGGTAACCAACAAGACAAGACTGGGGAACGGGGGCAGGGGAAGCTCTATTTAAGGCACACTGGTACAGAGAGGATAGATACATTTAAGCAGGAACCAATAATATTCTAACTTTCCGGCGGGACCCAACCAGGCTGTGGATTGTACTTGTGTCCTTAAACTGACAAATGACATTACTCCACCCGGCTGACAGAACGTCTTAATTAATACACAACAGGGACAAACCCAAAATTAGCTGTCTCTGTCTCTTATTGGTTCCCTGTGTTTCCCTGTGAAACCACACAAGCCCCATAGTCCCATTAACAGAAACCCATTCTCTCCCCCCTCACTTCGCTTTAGTAAGTGACAGTTAAAACAGAATACACATCCAGCTGTATTAATTCCATTTCAAATTACTGCCTTGCTGCCTGATTCTGGAGATAAACATCAGGGGTCCAGGTGAGCTTTCGATTTACTTCAAGGAAGAATACCTGTGGCCCACAATGTATTCAAGAAAATGGCACAAAATCACAAAGCTTGCCTCCTCTTCCTCTCTCCAAGCAAACTTTTGCAAAAACTGTGGATCTGTCGCCCTTCTGCTGTGTAGAGATGGGAATCGAAAGAGACAGGCAGAGAGGCTGTCAGCTTAATTACAGTCTGTGCATATCGGAGATGCTCCACGGAGCAGAAGGGCACATGGGTCAATGGGGGGGGGGAGCCTGTCCCAGGGCACCAAGTGGGAACGATCAGGAGTCCCCCTACAGTACAGGTGCCTTCTCACTAGGATGTCCATTCTGCACAATATAAGAATTGGGCCTTTAATGTGGCGTCACATACCCTTTGGAATTCCCTCCCATTACACAAATCCTAAAATTGTAGAACTGGAAGGGACCCCCTGCAATGCAGCAATAAGGATTAGTATAATATTAATTAGCATAAATAGTACCTATTGCATGTATAATTTCCCCAAACTTCTTTTCTCTCCTTAGGCCCCTTTCTACTCCCTTTCAACCCCTCTGGAGAATCCCATCAATCCCGAGAAACCTGAGATACTGACAAGCTGGAACGTGTCCAGAGGAGGACAACCAAAATGGTCCAAGGCCTGGAAACGATGCCTTATGAGGAACGGCTTAGGGAGCTGGGTATGTTTAGCCTGGAGAAGAGAAGGTTAAGGGGTGATATGATAGCCATGTTCAAATATATCAAAGGATGTCATCTAGAGGAGGGAGAAAGGTTGTTTTCGGCTGCTCCAGAGAAGCGGACACGGGGCAATGGATTCAAACTACAAGAAAGAAGATTCCACCTAAACATTAGGAAGAACTTCCTGACAGTGAGAGCTGTTTGACAGTGGAATTTGCTACCAAGGAGAGTGGTGGAGTCTCCTTCTTTGGAGGTCTGTCAGGAATGCTTTGATGGTGTTTCCTGCTTGGCAGGGGGTTGGACTGGATGGCCCTTGGGGTCTCTTCCAACTCTATGATTCTATGACTCTATGAACCCTGCTATAGACAATTCTGAGCTAAGTGGACCATTGGTCTGACTCAGCAAAAAGCAGCCTCCCACATTCCCCTAAGTATAGAATGCTGACACAAACAGATTGGTCTTGAGTACCCACAGAGGAAGGGAAAGGGCCTGATGGATCTTCCCAGGAACAGCATTCCACCCAAATATCTTGGTGCCAGCACCAAAAAGGCTCCGTCATTAATATCCACTCACTGTACCTCTAACAGTGAAGGGAAGGCAGAACAAAGACTCCAATACAACCCTTAAGGCAGGGGCAGGTTCATTCAGACAGGGGTAGGTCCTAGACCACTGAGGGCTTTCAGAGTCAACACTAGCACCATGAATTGTGCTTGGGAGTGAACACCTAGTCAATGAAGCTGGCATAAAATCAGGTATGGTGTGAATGTTGGAACTCGTCATGGTAGGGTCCAGGACATCGAATGGTTTCACTCGTCATGGTAGGGTCCAGGACATCGAAACCCCACACCCAGCCACTATTATGAAATGCCAATTATTTCCATGACCCAGAAATTAAATACTGGAGAAATTTGTGAAAAGGAGTACGCCTTCACCAAGCCAAAGAAATACAAAGAGCTGAAACCTGATTAAAATTAATTCCAGCTGCAAGGAGGACTTCACTTTTAATCACTCTGTTTCAAGGTTACTAATAGTTTTCTGCCCCTTCTACATAATTAAAGAGGCACTTTATCCCAAGCCGAATGTCAATTTGAGTTTCAGCCCACAGAAAGTAATTTATTTGCATGTTCAATGAACAAACCAATTTTCAGGGGCTAGGCTTCAAAGAGACGGACTCATGTATCATGGATAAAGGTAGATATCAGCACTTAAAGGTCATGAAGTGTGGAGCCCTCTCAGAGGAGAATGCCGAACTCCTGATTTTCAAGAGCCCTTGAGCTCTCCAGTCCCAGTCCATAACGCCCTTACCCACCTTATACACCTATAGGCAGCAGGCAAAAACGTTTCTTTTTAACCAGGCCTTTGGGTGATCTGATTGACATCCTATACTCTTTTAAAATGTGGCTCTTTTGGGGGGGGTGTTATTGGGTTGTTGTTTTTATTTTGATTTTATATATAAAATAAATATATATATATAGTGGGTTTTATGTTGATATTTTCTGTGAAACGCCCTAAGACCTCTGGGTATAGGGCAGTATATAAATCCTAATAATAATAATAATAATAATAATTTGTTGTTGTTCATTCGTTCAGTTGTGTCCGACTCTTCGTGACCCCATGGACCAGAGCACGCCAGGCACCCCTATCCTCCACTGCCTCACGCAGTTTGGCCAAACTCATGCCAGTCGCTTCGAGAACACTGTCCAGCCATCTCATCCTCTGTTGTCCCCTTCTCCTTGTGCCCTCCATCTTTCCCAACATCAGAGTCTTTCCCAGGGAGTCTTCTCTTCTCATGAGGTGGCCAAAGTACTGGAGCCTCAACTTCAGGATCTGTCCTTCCAGTGAGCACTCAGGGCTGATTTCTTTAAAGATGGATAAGTTTGATCTTTTTGCAGTCCATGGGACTCTCAAGAGTCTCCTCCAGCACCATAATTCAAAAGCATCAATTCTTCGGCGATCAGCCTTCTTTATGGTCCAGCTCTCACTTCCATACATCACTACTGGAAAAACCATAGCTTTAACTATACGGACCTTTGTCAGCAAGATGATGTCTCTGCTTTTTAAGATGCTGTCTAGGTTTGTCATTGCTTTTCTCCCAAGAAGCAGGCGTCTTTTAATTTCGTGACTGCTATCACCATCTGCAGTGATCATGGAAGCCAAGAAAGTAAAATCTCTCACTGCCTCCATTTCTTCCCCTTCTATTTGCCAGGAGGTGATGGGACCAGTGGCCATGATCTTAGTTTTTTCCTTCATGGATCACTGCCTTGTCATGGCGAAGGGGCTTGAATAACTCAGGGAAGCTATGAGCTATGCCGTGCAGGGCCACCAAAGATGGACAGGTCATAGCGGAGAGTTTAGACTAAATGTAATCCACCTGGAGAAGGAACTGGCAAGCCACTCCAGTATCCCTGCCAAGAAAACTCCATGGACAAAGACAATAATAATAAATAAAGGTAAAGGTAAAGGGACCCCTGACCATCAGGTCCAGTCGTGTCCGACTCTGGGGTTGCGGCGCTCATCTCGCTCTATAGGCCGAGGGAGCCGGCGTTTGCCTGCAGACAGCTTCCGGGTCATGTGGCGAACCAGAGCAGCGCACGGAAACACCGTTTACCTTCCCGCTGGAGCGGTCCCTATTTATCTACTTGCACTTTGATGTGCTTTTGAACTGCTAGGTGGGCAGGAGCTGGGACCCAGCAACAGGAGCTCACCCCGTCGCAGGGATTCGAACCGCCGACCTTCTGATCAGCAAGCCCTAGGCTCTGTGGTTTAACCCACAGCGCCACCTGGGTCATCTACACCCAGAGCATCAAATCATAGAATCATAGAATCATAGAGTTGGAAGAGACCACAAGGGCCATCCAGTCCAACCCCCTGCCAAGCAGGAAACACCATCAAAGCATTCCTGACAGATGGCTGTCAAGCCTCTGCTTAAAGACCTCCAAAGAAGGAGACTCCACCACACTCCTTGGCAGCAAATTCCACTGTCGAACAGCTCTTACTGTCAGGAAGTTCTTCCTAATGTTTAGGTGGAATCTTCTTTCTTGTAGTTTGAATCCATTGCCCCGTGTCCGCTTCTCTGGAGCAGCAGAAAACAACCTTTCACCCTCCTCTATATGACATCCTTTTATATATTTGAACATGGCTATCAGATCACCCCTTAACCTTCTCTTCTCCAGGCTAAACATACCCAGCTCCCTAAGCCGTTCCTCATAAGGCATCCTTTCCAGGCCTTTGACCATTTTGGTTGCCCTCCTCTGGACACGTTCCAGCTTGTCAGTATCCTTCTTGAACTGTGGTGCCCAGAACTGGACACAGTATTCCAGGTGAGGTCTGACCAGAGCAGAATATAGTGGTACTATTACTTCCCTTGATCTAGATGCTATACTCCTATTGATGCAGCCCAGAATTGCATTGGCTTTTTTAGCTGCTGCATCACACTGTTGACTCATGTCAAGTTTATGGTCTACCAAGACTCCTAGATCCTTTTCACATGTACTGCTCTCAAGCCAGGTGTCACCCATCCTGTATTTGTGTCTTTCATTTTTTTTGCCCAAGTGTAGTACTTTACATTTCTCCCTGTTAAAATTCATCTTGTTTGCTTTGGCCCAGTTCTCTAGTCTGTTAAGGTCATTTTGAAGTGTGATCCTGTCCTCTGGGGTATTAGCCACCCCTCCTAATTTGGTGTCATCTGCAAACTTGATCAGGTTACCCTCAAGCCCATCATCCAAGTCATTGATGAAGATGTTGAATAAGACTGGGCCCAAGACAGAACCCTGTGGCACCCCACTAGTCACTTCTCTCCAGGATGAAGAGGAGCCATTAATGAGTACCCTTTGGGTTCGGTCAGTCAGCCAGTTACAAATCCACTGAATGGTAGCATTGTCTAGCCCACATTTTACCAGCTTCTTTACAAGAATATCATGGGGCACCTTGTCAAAGGCCTTGCTGAAATCAAGATAGGCTACATCCACAGCGTTCCCTTCATCTACCAGGCTTGTAATTCTGTCAAAAAATGAGATCAGATTGGTCTGACATGACTTATTTTTCAGAAACCCATGCTGACTTTTAGTGATCACAGCGTTCCTTTCTAGGTGCTCACAGACCGTTTGCTTACTGATCTGCTCTAGAATCTTTCCTGGTATTGATGTCAGGCTGACTGGGCGGTAATTGTTTGGGTCTTCTCTTATCTCCTTTTTGAAAATAGGGACAACATTTGCCCTCCTCCAGTCTGCTGGGACTTCGCCTGTTCTCCAGGAATTCTCAAAGATTACTGCCAGTTCAAACAGCAAAATGCTTGTTGAAATAATTAGGTCTCAATGGTCCTGGGAAAAGTAGCCAGTGATGTTGTCAAGTGGATCTGCCCTGGAAGGGTGTTCTGCATCTACGGTTGTTGAGTGCAGTTGGCCCCCATCTATCTTGAGAAACCATGGAATGCACCTCTGGGGGCGAAGTCAAACCACTGCTGCTCCGGAAATTACCCCATCTCATAAGCACACCTACTGAATGCCAGATCAGTAGCAAACAGTGCTTACCTAACCCTGCACTTTGCTGGGAGTGAGAGTAGGTGGTGAGGCAGATATAGTGCCAGCCAGGTCTGGGAACAATGGGTTGGACTAGGGCTAGGGAGTCTTGTGCACAAATCTCCACCCAGTGATGCAGACCACCAACATGGGCAGTTGCACTTTCACAACCTCACAGGAAAAATAGCAAAGGATCTGGTGTGATCTTAGAAACCAAACAGATTTATTGTGGCATAAGGTTTCATGGACTGGAGTCCACTTCATCAGTTGCTGTCATAAGGGTAAAATGGGTGGGGGAGATCAGTTAAAGACATACATCAATAAACACAACTGTGCCTTGATGCTACTGTTTTGCACAGATTTTTTTTTGGGGGGGGCTCATAAAAGCAAATGTTCCCCCTAACTCTCCCCTCAACATATCTGCGCATAGGAATCTAGCACCTCAAAGACATGGGACTCTAAACTAGCCTTCTGCCTTGAAGAACTAGTCTTCTACATGCAGGAATCCTTTTTTATTTTTGGGCAGAGGAACATTCAATCCAGTAAGCTGTCTTGAACCTGTCTTTCATATACAGGAAACTTGACTATCACAAAAAAGGTGTGAAGAATGGGAAGCCAGGAGAGAAGGAAGGAAGGAATTCTAGGCAATGGCAGGAGTTAAGCCAGTGCCTTGCGCACGTGTGCACACAACACACACACACACACTTCACATTTACTGCTGTGAAATTGGAGCTGGAAATTGTAGAGTACATAACAACCTCATACCAGCTGCTTTATGCCCTATTGAACAGCCAAGCAGTTTATGAAAAACAAAGTTTCATAAAGAGAGAGCAAGGTCTCCCTGTGGAAGCTTCCAACAACTGAAGTGGGCAACACACACTTTCTTCTTCTTCTTCTTCTTCTTCTTCTTCTTCTTCTTCTTCTTCTTCTTCTTTACCTCATCAATCTGGCTGATTGCCCCAGTCACTCTGGGCTGCTTCCAACATTATATACAATAACACAACAACAGGAACAGGAACACAACAGAACAGGATGCATTAGAAGTCTCTTGATACGTTCTCTCACACACATGAAAGAACAGAATCTATTTGATCCTGCCAGATTGCCTTCCTTTTCTTGAGAGGCAGAGAGCAAACGCTTGTGAGGTTAGGGCCCTTTGGCATTCAAAAAGAGTAGCCTCTGTCGACAAACAAACTGGACAGCTGGTTGGCCTTTTAGTGGCATCCAAAATCTGCCACCTGAGGCAGCTGCCTCCAGATCCCTCTCAGTAGCACAGGCCCAGGCAGGCGCTCTTGTTGGCACCACCAGTTACCCTGGGATAAATGACCCATGGACTTTCTGGGGGTGTGGAGAAGAAAGATCCTGGAGCAACCCAACTATAGCCAGGCAAAGCATGTGGAAATGAGGCCAGTGCCCACCCCCTCATATGGCCCACCTCCCACCCCTGCATTGAATTTGAGACTATGTGGCCCTCAGGAATGGACCCTTCCTTGTACTTTGGAAAAGCATTGTGGGTAATGATGGCAAAGTATAAGTAAACAGCAAAGGAAGCAAGATGGAAGAACCCACAGCCTATGGAAGGGCTTTGTGTGCCTGACAGGCAAAACCTTCATCCTGAAATCAAACAGAACTAGGGCTCTTCTGTTTGGTGGGTGGAATTCACAGGAAGATGGAAGAGCCAGAGAACTTCTTCAACACACCCACATGCAGTGAATGCATAAATAAAAAAAAAACATCTTTCTTTCTTTTTAAAATCATTTTTATTAAATTTTCCAATTATAATAAACCAATCAAAATCACATCAAATATTCCAAATAATACATATAAATATTGAATAGTCCAAATAGTCTGCCGAATTATTAATTTTTATAGGACTTCCCATGCTTCAAACTTTTTAGGAGTTTTGATCAACGTCGAATTTCCGTTGCCTTCCATAGTCCTTTCCGATGTTTTCCATACCCTTTCTGATGTTATCCTTCATTCTTTCTTTCACGCCACTGAGTTGTTTCAACAAGCGAGATAAAACAACTGAAAAATTTATTTCTGTGTGAATTTTATGTCCATAATCCTCTTCCATAGATTGCAGTTCCCCCTGGCACACTGGTGTTTCTATCAAGTCCAAATCCAAAGGTCCTTATTGCAGCAGCCACCATCTTCACTCAGTCCCGGTCAAATGCAAACAGGGCGTCTGCTCAATAACTTTTCAGACTGGCTGCATCAAACTTTTTAGCCTTTCCAGGAGAGGGTTGCCAGTCAGACTGTGAGTTCATATATAATGAGATTATTAGTAGGCTCCCCTCCCCCTCTGACTTTGAAGATTCACAGCCCGGTCTCAGTCTTAAACATGGCGGGTTCCTAATTAAAACTGTGACACTGCTCACAGAGCCAGACATTTCCAGGAAACCGTCTAAAATCCTTTACAAAGAAAGAAAACATCCAGTGGCAAGGGGGTTCTCTCTGCCAATTAACAAATTAAAGCACTTTTATCCTCTTCCAAACTGCTCAAAAATGTAGTGCCTTATTTATAGGAATGGTGCTATTATATCATATTTTCATTTCCACACAGTTTATAATTTGGGAGCCATATTATGTCCACATATATCACACTTTCAAACTTTCAAATCTCGCTTGTTATAATTGATGAAAACGGTTCTTCTAGGGGGGATTTGTCTATTAATATAATGTAATGAAACAAAGTACCGTAACAAAGCAGAAGGGCTCCCCCCCCTTTCCTTTCCTTTCTGTTCTGTTCCCACATACCGAATTGATGTTGAATCTTCTTCCTCTTTATCCTTTGTGGCACCTCAGTGGCTGGATTGTTCAGCAGAGTATTTTCCTCCTTCTTGTTTGAAGCATGTCCAAATCTTTATATCCAATTTTTCATTTTAAGAATTGGAACTTGTGCGCTAGTGGGGTGCCGAACCCTCTGGGGGGCTATCCACCCTGGCCCCCCAGCTCCTCCTTCCACCGGAGTTTGGAGCCGAGTTAATGGGCATCTGCGGGTGAGGAAGTGTCTTCCCATAACCCCTGGGAAGACTTGGGAGGCTGATTACTCCCATCTCAGCCTCTAATTACCCCGTGAGGGTCGGAGCGATGTTATTGTCAGCCATCACCCATCGTGCTCAAGCGGAAGCCATAAATAAAATACATCTTGACACTATAAGCAGAATAATAATACAACTTAGCACAAAGCCATCGAGTGAGTCTTTGGAGCCTTCCCTGAAAACCTGAAAGTGATGGAGACTGTCGATATTATTCCAAAGGTGTGAATCCGCTGCAGAAATGGCATATCCCTTTTCCCTCAGCAACCTAGCTGGCTCCTGAGATGGCTCACCAGAACTGTGGCAGAACTGCAACTCCCACCATTCCTGACCATTGGCTATGCTGGACCAAGGCTGATGGGAACTGTAGTTCCAACTGTATCAGGCTGCCCACTCCTGACTCTACTCAGAGCAGCAGTGCATCTCCAGTCTTTCAAACAAGTGTTCTCTTTCTCTCTGCCTTTCAGCACCACATAGACTGAACATGGAACCAGCTGCAATCAAAGCAAGCCCTCTTATATCCTCTTCGAGCTATCACTATCACCATTCACAGAAACATATGCTGGCCCACTGAGAATGCCCAGGGATTTGTTTGTATAGAAAAGGGATTGATATCTCAGGACAACAGCTCCTCCTCTGGAATTCAATACTAAGCTTGACAACTCAAGGGAAACCTCTTTTACACAGGGAAATATGCAAAAATTACCGGTGCTACATGATGCTGCAGAATGCAAACCATGAAAAAATATTCATTGCATTTATCTGGGGGTGAATTCATTTTATCAGAGGCTTTTGCTACCCGTCCTGGCCTCATACTAGATGTAAGTGGTAGATCTGTTTGGTTTCCTTGCAGCTTACTCAGTACAAACACAGTAATTGCCTCATGGTCAGAACAGTGTTCAATCTGAACTATTAGAAAGCAAGGGTACTAACATTTCAACCTAAGGATTTGGTCACAAAAGGGAAAGCCTTAATTCTGTAAATTGGTATAATAAAGTGAAGGTTGCAGAAATCACAAATTACCGGTATTCATTTCTCTTGCAAATGTTTGTTCTGCTTCCTGCTCTTTGGGGTGGAGCTGGTGGAAGACACACATTTTGAATTCTGCAAGCAAGACTGAGGTCTTGCCTTCACATATTTCACTAGGCATCCCCCACACATTTTCAGGTGGTTCTCTGCACTCATGGGACCCAGAAACCTGCCCCCCCCCCTTTAAAATGAAAGCAGAGATTCTCAGTATGCTGAGAATTCTACCTGTGTAGAATTTAATTGCTATCACTATCAAAAGCCAACCTCTGGCTTCCCCCACTGACTAAGGAAACTGTAGGTGGCCAGTTCATGTCTGGGTGGGTTCTTTCATCTCAGGTGATACTTTAATGAGCAAAGTTTTTTAGGGAAAAAAGAAGCCTTTGCTGTTCATTTTGATGTAAGGGAACCCAGTGCCCCTCCTTAGACTCTATGGTGGGATGATGATGATGATGATGATGATGATAGTAGTAGTAGTAGTAGTAGTAGTAGTAGTAATAATAATAATTTATTTATATCCTGCCCATCTGGCTGGGTTTCCCCAGCCACTCTGGGCAGCTTCCAACAAAATATTAAAAACAATACAGCACCAAACATTAAAAACTTTCCTAAACAGTTGTCTTTTAAAAGTAAAATAGTTGCTTATTGCCTTGACATCTGATGGGAGGGTGTTCCACAGGGCAGGTGCCACTACCAAGAAGGCCTCTGCCTGGTTCCCTGTAACCTCACTTCTCACAGTGAGGGAACTGCCAGAAGGCCCTCGGCATTGGACCTCAGTGTCTCGGCTGAATGAGGTAACAGATTGGAACTGATTCCATATAACATGACTTGACAGGACTCCGGCATTCTCCTGCCCTGGCCATGCTCCCACGGTGGAGTCTACCTCCTTCCGAATCTGAGCAACTTTATCTGCAAAAAACTTTGCAAAAGCATTGCAGGAGATCTTGGAGTCCCTACCAGGCCCCGATGACGAAGGTGGTCCCAATAGATTACAAACCACCTGAAAGAGTTTCCTGCTGCTGTTTTCTGCAGATGCAATAGAGGCGTTGAAGAAGGTCCTCTTCGCCGTCGCCACTTGGTAGGCTTGACGTTGAGCTCTAACCCGTATCTGGTCCGATTCAGAGTGAGTTTTCCGCAACTGGCGCCACTGGCCGTCTCAGCGATTGTTTCATCACCCTCAGCTCCAGGGGAAACCATGGGGCTGTCCAGGCTCCATGCAATTGGAGAGGATACATTGGAGCCAGACAGTCAATAGCCCTGGTTAACTCCGTATTCCAATAGGTCACCAGGGAATCAGTTGAAAGGCCATCAACATGGGATAAAATATCCCCTATCACTCTCTGGAAACCATCTGGATCCATTAAGTGGTGGGGGCAGACCATCTGAATTGGTCCCACCTCCCTGCAGATGGGAAGGGTCACGGAGAAGTCTAGTTGCACCAGGAAGTGATCTGACCATGGCACTTCTTTTGTTTCACTTTTACTTAATGTCAGATCACCCACATCCATAGAGGTTAACACCAGGTCTAAGGCATGTCCGCGGCTATGAGTTGGGCCTAACTTATTCAGCCATGCTTTCCACAAAGTCCCGAGTGGCCCCTTGTAAGATTGCGTTGGCATGGATGTTAAAATCCCCTAGGACAACCAAACCAGGTGTCTGCAGGAGAACATCCGCCATGATCTGAAGCAGCTCAGCCATGGAATTCTTGGTGCAGCAGGGAGGTTGGTACACCAAGAGGAATCCTGTACTGCCCAACTTCCAGAACAGGCACTCAGAAAACTGTGTCTTCCCAATAGGACGCCTGATGCAAACTAATGACTTCCTAAAAATCACTGCAACCCCCCATCCCCGCCCACATGACCTGGGTTGCTGTGTGTAAGAGAAACCTGGTGGACAAGCAGCGGCAAGGACAGGCCCATCTGTTTCATCCAACCAAGTCTCTGTCACACATGCCAGGTCAAGTCCTCCATCCACAATCAGGTCATGGATTGCAGTGGTCTTATTCATCACTGACCTGGCATTGCACAGCAGCACCTTCAGGTCATGTGGGATGGCACAGTGGGGCATCTATCTCCCTTCTCTAGGCAAATTTAGCAGAGTCACGTAAGATTCTCTGTACAATGTCATTTGTGCTGTGGCAAGAATGCTGCTGCATCTCTCTCCCTGGGAGAATTTCCTCCCCACACCCACTCCCCCAAATGCTAATTTTCCTATCTTGTTTTGCAGGAACACTGGGGGGGGGGGGAAGAGAAGAGAAGAGAAAAGGTTCCTAAGCAAACAACACCCAGGCAAAACCCTCACATGGCAATCAGGAATCTGATCATGACCCACCTTCCCACCCTCCTGTGTGTGTGGGGGGGGGGACTAGCTAAATGACTTCACATTTCACAACTTGAGGGAGGCAAACAGTTTTATTTGTGGAAAATGAAAACCAATCTGTCCTGTTGCAAGAAAGACTAACTGAGAGACAGATTCCCACTGAAATTCCTCATGGTCAGCTCCAGAAGATAGCATGCTGGGTCTTTGCAAATGCACATGATGGGTGCAAAATCATCCTGCCCCCAACATAGTACTCATCCAGACTTCTGCTTGCCCTTCTCCTTTCCTCTGGGAAAAGCCAGTAAATCTTTACTGATGAATCAGATCAAGTGTCAATCGGGATTTCCAGGGACTGAAATTTGCTCTGAGTTTTCCCAGGGAAAGTGGTAGGGCAAACAGAAAGCCTCATGGGTCCGTGTTTTCTAGGCACAGGACAGGTGGAACTGTGGATGAGCCCATGGGCACTGCTGTCATCATTTCCTACAGGGGAACCAGAAAAAAACCTGAAGGTGACATGAAAGGATTCTCTTTGCTCTCCGTGCCTGACCTTGTACAGGTTTAAGCTCATGGGTGTTGTCTTTCTTCTTAGAGGCAAGTTCCATGCCAGAAATAATCAGGGAGGGAAATGAAATCAAAGCTGCCAGTACCAAAAATTACCATTATACAAATCTATGTTGCAACCACATTTGGAGCCCTGTGCACAGTTCAAAAAGATACTGTGGAGTTGGAAAGGGCTCAGAAAAAGGCAAACAAAGTGATCCAGGGGGTGGAGCAACTCACCTATGAAGAAGCGTTTAGGACGTCTTTGTTTAGAAAACAGCAAGTCAGAGGTGCCATGACAGAAGTTAACAGAATGATGCCTAGTACAGAGGAAAGCTTTTCTCCCTCTCTCATAACTTGAGTAAAAGTGGAAGATTCATGACAGATGACAGAAAGTACTCTTTCACACAGCACCAAGTTAAACTGTTGAAGTTGCTGGATTGGACCAATTCATGGAGAAGAAGGCTATCAACAGCTACTAGTCATGATGGCTCTGCCCTGCCTGTGCTGGGTCCTGACAGTTGGGACCTCCTCTTAAAGACACCCCCCCCCACCCAAATGTATTACAAAAATGCATACAGTATGTGTTGCAGAAAACAGGACCCAGACTTTAGACTTTTGCTAATGGAGGGATGCTCTTTCCACCAGAAAAAAACAATAACTCATTTAAGCTGCACATTCCAAAACGCACATCTCTGCTGGAATAATCCCTCTTCAATTGAAGCTACTCCAGAGTTACTGGCTAGAGAAGTATGTGAACTCAGCTGTCTTTAAGAACATGACATTTGATTCACCGCTGACATTCTAAGAGGTTTAAGAAAATACATAATTGAAGTGGGATCCACAGAGGAAGAATAAATATCACTTTCAAGGAGGACAATCAGGCAGAAGGTACATTAGCTAGCAGAAAGAGAGCTTCTTTGTACATGCATCAACACAGCCACATGAGCATGCTCAGCGAAGATTTTAGGTTCAGTCTTGCTGGCTTGGCTGTCTCTTCCAATGTCTTCACCCTTACAGCAACTGCACTGCATTTAATCCAAATATATCTTGTTGAAAATGTTCACGTTCTGCAGAAGGAGATCCTTACATTTCTGCAACAACAGAGCAAATTGGCTAGTGCCCATGATGTCACAAAGGAACCTCCCTCAATCAATCACTTTTGGAAACTTTTTTAAAAACTGAGTGCTTTGTTTTACTGTTTAAACACTAAGCCAAGGGCATATAATTGTATTTATGGTGCTTACAGGGTGTGCGATGCTGCACATAGGACTGCACAATGAGGGGGTTACAACCAGGTGGCATGTGCCTATATAAGAAGGGTCATAGCTCCATTTGAGAGGCCCAGCTTTTCAGGCATATGGTCTTGGGTTCAATCCCCAGTGGCACGTCCAGGTAAAGGCAGAAAAGAATCCTGTCAGAAACCCTTTTACTGAACACATTTAGTGTGGGTTCAAGTTCTGCCTCTGTTTTTTATACTGAACTGTTTTATCCTGTTCTTCGTTTTATCACATGAAAACTAGTTTTAGAAAGTGAATTGCATTTCTGTATTGTCTTATGAACACCTCTGCAAGTGGCTTTTGATATTGCTTTATGAAGAAAAGCAAGGCACTCATATTTACTTATTGAATTTCTATCCTGCCCTTTCTCCACAAGGAGCTCAGGGCAGCAAAAAGATGCACAATTAAAAAAAAAAAGAATTAAGCAAAAACATTCCAAAACATATTAAAACACACTTAAAACTGTTCTAAAAGAAGTTACAGTTTTAAAACAACAACAACACCCCAAAACATAATTCCATCCAATGGAAGAAATAAATAAACATTAAATAAAATAAATATTTAAAAACTGTTAAATAATTAAGCAACTAACTAACTGCTAACTCTGAAGTGGTACTACAAAGGGGGGGGATGCAGCCTGTGGTGATAGATGGCTACACAACTTAACAAAACCTGCAGAAAAAACAGATGGCAACTGCAATCTCTGGAAAGACCATTCCTCCTTTGTCAAAAAAAGGTAAGAAACCTAACAAGCTTTCTGCTGCTCTTAACACACACACACACACACACACACACACACACACACACACACCCCTGGTGGCTTGAGCCCCTGCAGATGTCACAAGGTGTGTTACTTGGGGAGCTAGGAAAAGGAAAGATAGTAAATCAAATCACAGGGAGAGTTCTGTTATGAGCCAACTGGCAAAGCTGCCTTCTCTGCAGGACCGGCTCTGGTTAATAAGGCAGAGGGGGAGTTGCTATGTCCTCACGCTCTCCTGTGCATTTACAGCCTGCCTTAAGAGAGATACGATTACCTGGAGACCCACTTCCTTTCCTGCAAATCCTTTACTTCCAGCTGTTAGAAGTATAATAAATTTGATTGGCCCAGGTCTGCTTGCGATGAAAGAGCAGGTTTACAACTAGCGCAAGTCTGCTCTTAATGACTTCTGAGCCCAAAGTAGTAACATGCAGCAGAACTATGGAGTTGAACGCTGCATACCTTTGCATGTAATGCTAAACCAGTGGTTCTCAAAGAGTGTGGGCATGCCACACTCAGGGTTCAAAATTAGTGGGCACCAGTTGCATTTTGCGACTGGCAACTGGCCTTTTGCAACTTGATGGAGATGTCCAGGTACCACTTTCGGCGCCTAGCATCTCCACAACTGCCTCATAGGGGCAAGATCTACTGAGAAGAGTTGCTGTGCCCATTAGGTCTGACCCTCCTGAGCAAACACTGTTTCTTCTAATGAAGAGTTAATTGCACTTACTCTGTGTGATCTATTGCTGCCTCACTCCCAACACACAGCAACCCTGCAAGGTAAGTGAGGCTGAGAGATGGCAGCTGGCCCAAGGTTAAGCGGGGAGAATTGCTGAAAAGCAATGATTTAAACCCAGGCCTCTCCGGTGCAATAGCATAGTCGCTGTCCTGCCCTGTGTATCTGTGCTCTGATGTTCTAATAAAATCCCTGTTAATAAATAATGTTCTTTGGACAAGACAGAGATGAAATTTTCATAGAATGATAGAGGGTTATCTAGTCCAACCCCCTGCCAATGCAGGAAATGCCAATGTGGGGCTCAAACCCATGACCCTAAGATGAAGGGTCTCATGCTCTACAGACTGAGCTATCCTGGCAGACGGTCAACACACAAGTGTAGCATTTGCTCCAGAATACTCCTCAGCTCAGTATTCATGAGAATGCAGCTACACTCTGCAAGCTCACCCCCAAATAATAATAAACACATATTAAGTACATTTGCACTATTTTTTTAAAAAAGAAATGCATTATTATTATTTCAGTCCACTGACACTCATTACTGACCTCTTTATAGTAAATGCAATGGTGTGGGGTGTGACTTTGTTCCATCGAGTGATATAGAACCCACATATTCAACAATTTCTGTCTCGTTTTCCCACGCAGAGCACTCAGAAAGCTAAACCCTAAAAATGCCAACCTGTTGCATTTTGATCTAAGACTCTGAACTGATTCTCTCTGTTTAAGATAATTACTAGAAGGCACACGGTTTTCTACTTTCATTCTTTGGCAATTACAGGCGTTTAATGTGTTGCTAGCTACAAAGCTGCATTCTTTGGTCGATGCCACGGAAAGTCGCATCCCTACTAATTATGGCTTAGTTGCTGCTCCTTCCAAAGAATAAAGAGTTTGGGATCAGAAGCCCAATATGAAATGCTCAGACGCAAAATGCTCAGGAGTTACTTTCAGGAGAGGAGAAGGAGGAATTCCAAAATCCTCTACACACGAGAGGTGTTTTGCAAAGCAGCAGTTCATAAGAAATTGCACACACACACACACACACACACACACACTAGTCTTGCTGCAAATAAGATTGTTCAAGGCACTTGTTCAGAGCCACTTTTTAAAAAGCAAAAAATAAATAAAAATTGACTTGCCATAATGGCATTTCACGGATGAGCCACTCCATAAAAAGTATCATCGTCAAATGGCAATTCTCTGTGACATGGATGAGTGCAGCTCTTGGGATATATAGTGGCAGGATAAGGTTTCTGGAAGATGAATCCAAAGCAAGCAACAAACAGTGCCTTCCGCTTTGCAAGGCTTACTTACGTTCAAGCTCTCTGTGACTAGCACAACAGAGCACTAAAGTGCTGGGAAAGGGACAAGAAATAATCCAGGGCGGTCTTTACCTTAGAACTGGTGCCTCCAGATATTTGGACCACGATTTTGATCAGCCATAGTTAGCAAGGCTGTTTGGGGCTGGGGCTGATGGGAGACGTAAACCAGGAGAGCACAAGTTGGCAAAGGCTAATAGAGGGGTAACCACCCAGGATCCAAGCAACCAGGGAGCTCTCCTGCCCCAATCCCAGAGAGATTAAAGGGAGTGGTACACACACACACATGCACCCTACCCAAGTAACAGTGTGGTGTAGTGGTTAAGAGCGGTAGACTTGCAAGCTGGTGGACCGGGTTCATGTCTCCGCTCCTCCACATGCAGCTGCTGGGTGACCTTGGGCTAGTCCCACTTCTCTGAAGTCTCTCAGCCCCACTCACCTCACAGAGTGTTTGTTGTGGGGGAGGAAGGGAAAGGAGAATGTGAGCCACTTTGACACTCCCTCGGGTAGTGATAAAGCGGGATATCAAAACCAAACTCCCATTCCTCTCCTCCTCCTCCTCCTCCTCCTCCTCTTCATTTCAACAGGGTTGCACCAGAAAACCTGCAGTCAGACTGGTCTTTGGCAATCAGGCCTGCAGGTCTTTTCTATAGCTCCTTCTCATTCTAATAGGGTTTGCACAATAGATTGGGTTCAAAGAAATCAAGGCTCTTTAGGATAACCATCAACCTCCTAAAATGAAAGTATTTAAGGAAGATAATGGTTATCCTAAGCACACTTATACAGGTGCACAATCCACTGAAATAAGTGCAATGGACTTAGAAGTAAAAGTGATTACAAATGGATAGGCGCTGGGATATAATAACAGCACCAACTGAGTTCAACGATAAATGGGCTGCTGGTGGCGGTTGGAATCCTTGATCATCTAGCTCTGGAAGATGCTGTCCCATTGCTAAATTGAAGTACTTTCTAGGCCATCTTAAAATGGGCAGAGCATCCCCATGACTTAAGGGATAGGTTGGATTTAGATGGGACACGGGTGGTGCTGTGGTCTAAACCTAGGACTTCCGCTCGGGGTGCCGCAAAGATGGCTGAAAATTCCATCACTCCAACTCTCACGGGGTAATTAGAGGCTGAGATGGGAGTAATCAGCCTCCCTAAATCTTCCCAGGCATATGGGAAGACACTGCCTCATCCACTGCTGCCCATTAACTCGGCTCTGAATTCGGGGCTGGGGGGCATTGGATGCAAAGCCCCCGAAAGAGTTCAGATCTCCCGGACGCTGCCTTCGTGAAGCACCACAAGTCCCATTACTTAAGATGAAAAATTGGATTTAAGTTTTGGGCATGCTTCAGGTGAGGAAGGAAAATTAATCTGCTAAATATCCAGCCACTGAGATGCAAGGACTGATTGGAAGAAGATAAACCTTGGACTTACTTGATTTACTAACGGAGCCGAAGAGGGGGGGAATTCTTTTACTATCATACTTTGTTTATTATTCTACTCGGCAAACCCCCTCAGAAGAGCCGTGTATTTATAGGAAGCAAGAATGGAAAGATAAACGGTGTGGAAATTAATTAGAAGCAGGATGTCACCAGCGTCGAAAACTTTACTTTTTGGATGGTTTCCCGGAATACTTGTTTGATCTGAGCTCTGGCTGTTGGAAATCCGCCATTTGCAATTAGTCCTAAACTGCAAAATAATGGGCAGTTAAGGGGGGGGGGGTTAAATCTCTGATATGTGATTACCGTACTTTTTATTTTTCTATGTGAACTGGTATGCGCCCCCAGACCCAGAAAAACTGTTTCTGTTGATGTAATCGGTTCGGGGAAAATATGAGCAGACGCTTAGATTTGATTTCATCGGAGTTATACAAGATGGCGGCTGCCCAACAACGGAGGAGCTTTATGGAACTGATATGATACAAATGATGGCATGGAAGGACAGACTGCGAGTTTACAGGAGATGGACATAAAATTCACACAGGAATATAACATCTGTTTCAACTCGCCTGTGGGAACAATTCAGAGGCTGTGAGAAAAATGAAGAATAACAACAGAGAGCCAGAAGGACTATTGGAAAGAAATATAAAATGCAGAAAGATTGAGATGAGATTAGAGCCCTCCAGAACCTGAAGCGTGGGGAATCCAAAAAATAATAATTAAATTATAATTGGATTGAATATTTGGATTAAGTATATGTATAATTCGGAATGTTTAATATGGTTTTGATTGGATTGTTAATTTGGAAGATTTAATAAAAATGATTTTTTTAAAAAACCACAGAGCCTAGGGCTTGCTGATCAGAAGGTCGGCGGTTCGAATCCCCGTGACAGGTTCGAATCCTGTTGCTCGGTCCCTGCTGCTGCCAACCTAGCAGTTCGAAAGCACATCAAAGTGCAAGTAGATAAATAGGTACCACTCCAGTGGGAAGGTAAAGGGTGTTTCCATGTGCTGCTCTGGTTCACCAGAAGTGGCTTAGTCATGCTGGCCACATGACCCAGAAGTTGTACGCCGGATCCCTCAGCCTATAGAGCGAGATGAGTGTGCAACCCCAGAGTCATTTGCTACTGGACCTAAAGGTCAGGGGTGCCTTTACCTTTACCCTTTTTGTATTTAGATGAGGACGCAGATCCCAGCTTCTAATGGATAGCAAGAACCCCAGAAGAACCTGTCTATGAATCAGGCCAGTGGCCAATCTAGTCCAGAATCCTTTCTCACAGTGCTTACCCAGATGCCCCAATAGACAACCCACAAGCAAGACATGAGGGCAACAGCACCTCTCTCCCCTTTTCTTTTTCTTCTAGAAAATGGTATATGGAAGGGGTCCCCAAACTAAGGCCCGGGGGCCGGATGCGGCCCAATCGCCTTCTAAATCCAGCCTGTGGATGGTCCAGGAATCAGCGTGTTTTTACATGAGTAGAATGCTGACCCTTGGTATATGGAAATCAAAGCAATGCAACAACTCAGAGAATTGCAGGTAGGATAAGCTCTGTAGGTAGAGTATATTTCAAGTTTCTTGCCCATACTCTGATTAAAGAGCCCTATGTATCGGTAGACAAGACACAAGAGATACACCATACAAAGCATTCTTTGCCTTTCATCAATCTGAGATTGTAGGTTGCTTTTTTAGAGATTGTCATATCTTTTTGTACCTAAGCCGTTCAAAGTCTTCTATTTTTGCATGGCTGTGATTCTAACTGCTTTTGGGATCCAAACGTTCTTTTTTTTAAAAAAAAAAAAAAACCCCACAGGGTTTCTGTGTCTGAAAGAGTCTGCAGGTGTGTGATGATAGGATGGACTGACAGAAGACTCAGCAGAGCAAAAATGGACAGAAAATTGTTAGGGTGTTCAACAGCTGCTAGAGGGAGCCAGGTGATGAAATCCCAGGATGCAACTGTCAGGATTCCACCCCCCAAAAGGAGCTCCAAACATGTTTTTGTTTGATGATGAAAAAATGAGAGACGATGCTGTACAATACAACAGACCACCTGATCAAAGGGTGAAATCTTCCCTGATGCAGGTTGAATGTAGGGTGAACACAGGGAGCACATTTGAAGTGGCAAGCAATGCTTTAAGAAGGCTGTACATTCCCAAGGAGAAAGACTTCCCAAACAACATGTCAAACCAAGTTTAAAAGAAACAAGCAAAATACAGCCGTGGCTCTTGTGCTTTGAGAGTGACCAAAGGGAGATTCCCACGTCTGCTTCTCCTGGGGATGTGATGGCGTCCTTCAAAAGTAACATTCTAGATGCTTTCCATGCAGGGGATATAGTGACATTTCCCCTTAAATGGCAGGCAACATATTCTGGGGTAGCATTCCAATGGCAGCAAGCCATTAGTCATTTAGCACATTACAATGCTTTTATCACTACAGGAGGAAATGTTGTTTAGATTCCCCAAACCCCCATATCAGGCTGTAAAGCAGAGATGGGGAAACTTTGGTCCTCCAGATGTTGTTGGATTACAACCCCAATCATCCCTGACCACTGAGCATGCTGGCTGGAGGCTGGCGAGAGTTGGGTGTCCAGACTTGGCAAAGGCTGCTGCAAAAATCTGGTGTAATTCCATCAGTTGGTGTCATTACAAAAAAGGCCCTCCTTCCAGCAGCCAGCCAACAACTTCTGCAGGCACTAGAGACGTGGCCTATGATGAGGGATGGTGGAGTTGCAATTCAGCCACATATGAATGAACATTTTCAGGGCCAATTTAAAGGTGTTGGGTTGGGAGAAGAAAATTGTATCCTATCAATTTCAGCTTCCTCCCTCTCTCCATATAGAAATCCACATGAATTTCTAATACCCTGGAGTTTCATTACTTGGTACAGGATGCTAAATCACGATTTAAATCAGATTTTTTTGATTTAAATCCACCCTGAGCCTTACTGACTAGTGATTTAAATCATGATTTAAATCAGTTTGATTTAAATCAAATCCACCCTGGATTTGAGGAGAGAGCTGCCAGTGTGGCAGAACGGGTAGAGTATTGGGCTGTGGCCTGGGAGAGCAGGGTTCGAATCCCCACTGGGTGTGACCTTGGACCAGTCACCATCTCTCAGCCTAACCCGCCTAACCCAGGATAAAACAGAGAGCTGTGGTACACCACCCTGAGCTCCTTGGAGGAAAAGGCAGTATATAGATGTAACAAATAAATATCTCAGCTGCTTGTGTTGATTTTATAGCCAGTTACTGTATATTATATCGAGTGTATTTTGTTGTGATTTATGTTGCGTTGCAGTTTCATGGTTTGTAACCTGCCCAGAGATCATTCTATATACAGCAGGTAAGAAGTGTAATGATAATTATTGTAATATGGAGGAGGAAGAGAAAAGCAACTGTCTGCAGACAAAACGCCGGCTCCCTCGGCCTATAGAGCGAGATGAGCGCCGCAACCCCAGAGTTGTTCACAGCTGGACTTAACTGTCAGTGGTCCTTTACCTTTACCTTTAATTGTAATGATAATTATTGTAATATGGAGGAGGAAGAGAACAGCAATTTAAGAATATAGAACAGATAGCGGCAATTATTCCAGTTTCAGAAACTTGGAAGAAAAGCAAATTTTATACATGATGTTACTGATAGCAGAGAAAAGGCAGGGCCAGCCCAAGGCATTTTGCAGCATAGGGCAAATTTAGAAAATGACACTCCTCACATGTCCTCTGTTGCCTGAGGTGACTGGGGGAGCCCTGGAGAAGCCCCAGCACACTGAAGGCAGTGGGGAGGAGAAAAGGGAGTCTGGAAAAGAACTTCTCCCTTAGGGAGCAACTGGGAGGGCACTGGCAGGTCCCATCTGCAGCGGAAGGAGCAGTGACAAAAGGTGGCAAAGGCATGCAATGATGCCTCTCGCTTTGCAAAATTCCTGCCCCTCCCAGCTGCCCCCAGCAACTGCCTCAGTGAGGAAAATGGGCAGCCCAGCCCAGCAGCAGAGCACGTGCCCTGTGCCCAGGAGCGGGGCCAGCTGGGGTAGGATGCTCTGTAGGGCCTCTGAGGATTCTGCCTGCCTCCTCCTGTAGCAGTGGCCCAAAGGGGCCACAATGAATATAATGTGAACCCCAATAAATCATTGAATATGCTATAATAGAAATGCTATGGTAACCTGTTGCTTTAAGGAAACAGATGATTCTTTGCAAGAGACCTTCCCTACTGGGAAAGAAGGACAGCAAATACGTCAATCACATTCATAAAGCTAGTACATAAGTTGACACATAGAACAAAGGCCTAACACAGATTTCCATGCACAAAGGCTTAACACAGATTCCCATGCATGCAAACTAACGAAGATGTAACAAATCGGTGAGAACCAAGGTTCAGTTAGAAATGCTTATTGCGCGTGCGTATTAGATTAGGTAATGTACATGCGTACTAAACTAAAATGATGTAGTGAAATATGATTGGTTAATTTGAAATGCTTTGCCTGAAATGTTATAAATACCCCTGCCCAGACCTTTGGGCGGGGTTGCGGACTTGCGAAATGATTCGACTGTAACCCTTATTGCTTTGCAATAAAGAAAACAAGATGGACTCCTAGCTCCTCTAGTCTCTGAGTTTTATTGGCGTAGCTCAGAAGAAGGGCCTTTTGCCCAATGCAACACTCCCACTCAGCCGCCCTAAAGCTGAGGGGGAGGCGGTGGGTGGACCGTTTGGGGCAGTGTGGAGCCTACGGGTGCCCAAGGCACCGCGCCACTCCCAGGAGAGATGCGTGGCTTGGGCATGCTGCAGGCCCCTTGGTGAGTGCCGCCCAGCATTTTGTCACCCCCTCAGTGGTGACACCCAGGTAAAACCGCCCCCCACCGCACCCCCTTCCTCCGCCCCTGGCCCAGCCCTGAGAAGTGGGGTGGTGTTTATTCCAAAACAAAGGAAGAAAAGTCAGGGGAACAAGCTGCTCTTCCACACACCCTTGGCCCAGTGTGGTTTCTGGTGCCACAGAAATCAAGTTGAAATAACATGGGCAACACGGTGCCGTGGGTGACTTTTTGTGCAAATAAAACTCTCTCTCTCTCTTTCACACACACACACACACACACACACACACACACAATCACTGCACCATGAAAGCGCATCATCCGCTGGTAGCTATCAAAGGCAACTCTGCTTTTCATGCATATAAAGGTGTAAAACCACTAACTTCAAGGGAGCTTTAGGCTGATGTAAGAGAGATAAACCCAGGCCTAAGCAGAGAAGGCCAGATAAAGAGGGGTATTTGAAGGTTGAAAGGAACAGGCCAGTATATTTTAAATCCAAAGGATTATTCCTTGAGGCTGGTACGAGTTTCTGACGGGTCTATTTTATCTGTTTTCTGTACTCAAAGGTGTATTTAAATCTCTGTTCAACTCCTACAAGAGGTGGGAGATTTTTTTATTTTTTTTATTAGTAAGGCTTTACACACTTCCACACTTCCTTTAAAAACTAACAACAACAATGAACAGATTGTATCTGTTTTCATTGCCCAACAAAAGGAGTTAAGCATTTTTTAATGCCAGAGGTGGGAAGAGACACAGATCTGTGGGTTACAACCCAACGGTGAACTAATCTTGATGACAAAAAGTGCAGCCTCAAAAATCTGCAGTCAGAATAAATTCTGCATGAAATTTAAATTGTATTTAAAAGAGCATTGTAAGATTGAAAATTAGATATATTCTGAGGATAGGATAGGCTATAGAGCTGAAGTTAGATAATTTTGAGTTTAATTGTTAGGATTAGGATAAGAGATAGATTTAATTATTAGGATATTGATATAATATAGGCTAAGAGATAAGAGAAGTTAAAGGATAAGTTGTTGTTAGAAAACAGATAGAATTATAAGATTTTGGAAGTTACAAAAAAGGTATTCACAAGGGATGCAGAAGGAGGAGATAGGAGGAAGTCCAACCAAGATGTGAGGAAAATACAATTTTTTTAAAGATAATAAGTTGTAATTTTTGTAGTGTGTTTTTTGTTGTTGTTATTGTAGTTGTTATGTTGTTGTTTTTCTTGTTATGTTAAATTTTTTTATAAATATTATTTTTTTAAAAACAGAATAAATTCTGCATGGGTATGTGTGTACGTGTGTGTGTGTCTCCTACACATCTCTGGCGTGCGTATGTTGGGTTCAGAGTTTCTTCTTCTCTGGCACAGTCTCCCTGGAAGAGCATATGTACTAGCTCTTAGCAAACCCTCAGAAACAGGATACCTTGATGGAAGAGTGGGTCCTTGTTCCCATTAGCCAGCATTTTGTGGTGGGGTGAGGGAATATCCCTTGACCCTTCTGCTGGATCTATTTCAGCACTCATAGAAAGAATCATCGAGTTGGAAGAGACCCCTGCGCTTGCCTCTCTGCTTTGCTTGCTTGCTTGTTTTTTGCTGTCAGGGTAGCTTCAGAGAACCTGCATGTTGGCAGCATTGCAAGCACTTGCTGGGCTGCGTAAATACCCAATAAGGATGGCTAAGATGCAGAGGGGCTGTAGCTGTCATGGCCCCAAGCCAGGGGTCCTCAGAGGACAAGTCCTTTAGCAACTGCAGCTCCAAGGGGATGAATCCACCCTGGGTTGATCCATGTGCATCAAAGCCTGCTTGGCCCACCTCCCATGAGTCCCAAGGAGACAATGATGTCTCAGCTACGATGACTCACATAACCCCTGGCCATTGGCTGAGACTGATGGGAGGTGGAGTTCAACAACACCTGAAGCGCCACAAATTCTGCTCCATTCTGTTGCGTTACAAAAACCACACTGTATCCACATACAAACTACCATATTTTTCGGTCCATAAGATGCTCTGGACCATAAGACGCACCTATTTTTTAAAGGGGGAAAACCAGGGGAAAAAATATATTTTTTCTGGTTTTCCTCCTATAAAAGGCTGGGAGGGGGAGCGAAGGAGGCAGCAGCGGCGGAGGGGCTGGGAGAGGAACATGCTATGGGCCTCCCCTGTCTCCCCCACCCTGCCAACACCAGCGAAAGTGGGGCGGAGAAAGGGGAAGCCCAGTAGCGATGCTGTAGGGCTTCCTGTTTCTCCCCCCCCCCCCGACTTTTGCTGGTGTCAGGGAGGTTTAAAGATTTAAAGACAGCTGGGGAGAAGGGGTGAACGCTCCCCTTCTCCCCGGCTCCCTTTAAAAAAAGCGGGGATGAGCCGCTCTGTAGGGGCACTATGCACTCCTTCAAAACGGATCATTCCCACTTTTTTTAAAGGGTTAGGGTTAGGGCAAGCGGGATGAGCACAGGGCGTGGGGTGGTGGAGAAAGCAGCTGCTTCCTCCACCACCCAGCACCTCGCGCCGATCCAAAAAGCCTGCTTTTGGGGTTGGCGAGCGGCACGGAGGAGGAACTTCTAGATCCACCCCGCAGCCTCCGTTCGCAGACACAAGTATGTTTCTGCAAACGGAGGTGAGTGGAGGATCCAGCAACATCTCCGCTCCTGCCCCCCACCTCCCGCCTAATGCAGAGGGGGGTGGGGGGAGGCAGCGGGAGCGAAGCCTTCACTCTATAAGAAGCACCAACATTTCCCCTTCCTTATCAGGAGGGGAAAAGTGTGTCTTATGGAGCAAAAAATACAGTACTTGCACAAACATTCCCTGGTGCCGAGGAAAGCCCAGCCAAGGACTCACTCAGGTTTCCCTGCTTATAGAGGAAATCAATTTACCTTTCCCATACACAGGTCCCATGTTTCATCTCTGACACCTTGAAATAGGGCTGGGAGAAAAGCTTATCTGAAACCCTGGAAAGCCACTGCCACACTCCCAAACAACACAAACAGCGGCTCACACTGAGAGGAAGGAAACTGTATTTATTCAGTGCAGGCTTAGGAGGAAGCACAGGATCCAGAAGTCATGATTCCAAGGTATGTGAGCAAGGCAGGAGATGTGGAACTGAACAGAAACAATGAAGATGTCCCAACAGTTAGCTAAGCTTTTGAAGACCAGGAGAGGTGAGCTCACACACAAGGTTCTCTCTAACTACTGTTTTGGCGTGCATACAAAAGCACACTCCAGAATCACACTGTGCTGCTGCATCTGATCCCACCTATGGAGGCAGCATCTGGATCTCAGCAACACCACAATGTCCTGCCCATCTGCCTCCAGCTCATCTGCCACTTCCTCCTGCTCTGTCCCTCTGGTTGAAGTCCTCCCCCCTCCCCAGCCAGGCTCTGTGTTCCACAGGAGAGGTGTGCAGGGATCTGCCAGTGGATCTGCTTCCCCACCAGACATCTAGAGTCGCATGGGGAGAACCTTGAACCTCCACCCTCCACCCCTGGGTATCAGGCTCCAGGCCCTCCCTCTCCTTCCTCCTCCTCCTCCTCCTCCTCCTCCTCCTCCTCTATCCACTTCCTTTGGCATTTTGGGGATGCCAAAACATGCCAGATCCTAACAAACCCAAGAGGTCCATGACAGCCACTGTCAAGGTAGACAATACTGAGCTAGATGGACCAGTGGTCAGATATGGCAGAAGTGAACATCCTATGAAGAACCCCAAAGTTTTACCGTTGATTTATGAAGATGCCCAAACACACACACACACACACACACAGAGAGAGAGAGAGAGAGAGAGAGAGAGAATAAAATTCATCATCTTAGCACATCAGCAGTGTTAACAAAAGATGAAGTTAGAAGTGTGTTAATCGGTAACTAATATCCTTTAAGAGAACTTAATATCCTCTGAGTCTATGTTACCATACTGTACATAATCTGTGTTATTTTCCATCCCAGTAAGACGCAAGCCTGATTAATTCACTGTAGAGGCTCAACTAAACTTTGGAAAATGATCTTATTTCATGCCTCTACAGAGCTATTTATTTTCCATAATGTTCCTGAGAGCAAAATCTACCTGGAAAAAATGGCGACTTCTAAAAAATATTAGCGCAGCTCCTGTTCATTGCTCTGTGTGTGTGTGTGTGTGTGTGTGCGCGCGTGTGCGTGTGCAGGAGATCTTCCTGGGAGTTGTTGCCCTCTGGGTCACTCTGCTGCTCTTAACAGTGCCCTAGACCCCACCACCTTGCAGTGGGTCTGGCCTCTGCTGTGATCCCACTGCATCCAGCAGGAAAAGTGTGGGAAGAAAGCAGGGAGCGAAAATGCAAGAGTGTGTCTGTCTTCCCTCCTCTTAAGTCCATATTGCAGTCCCAGAGATAACAGGATAAAAAAACAGCATAGTAAAGCTTTGAAGCACAAGTGGGGAAATGTTGCCTTTTAAAGAATCCGTCTTCCAGGTTATGTTCTGTAAGGAGCCTTATCTCTTTCTCTTCTGAAGCCTGGGGTTGAAGTGGGGAGAGGGGCGGCGGGGGGGGGGGGGGGTGGAGAGGAGAAGGAAGCATCCACCTCTTCAATCGAAGTCATCTGTGGTGAGGAAAGGGATGGACTAGGCCCTAATCAAGCACATTAAACAGCATTGGGCTGGCAAGAGAGACTGGATTTCCCATCTTTATCAGCGAGCGCAGTGCTTCCCATTTACACAACATCTGTAGGAACATTAAGCCTACCTCTGAGGGTAAAACAACAACCCGCAAGCCAACTGCACAAGGAAACTCATCAACTGAACCATCTCTGCCTCACTCAACTATTTAGTGGCAGTGCTCATTTGAAAGGTTTTTGCATTATCGATGGCTGGTTGATGCCACAGAAAACTGGTACCTATACCAGATCAGAGAACGCTCATATTTCATTGTGCACTCCTAGATCCAGCACAGGCTCCTTGTCCTTCCCTTCAAAGCAGACCCTCCATGGCTCCTGGCTCCGCCACCTTTCCGTTCTAATATCCAGAAATATCCTTGGCCTAAGACCTTCCTCTAACTCCTACACCCTCCTGCTCCCGTTCCCTCAAAAGATGGCACCTGCTCTCCCATGCTTTTCGGAAGAGCCTGCTGGAAAACCCATTTAAACAAAATTTGTATACAGTTGTACCTTGGTTTTCGAACAGCTTAGTTCTTGAACATTTTGGCTCCTGAACACTGCAAACCTGGAAGTGACTGTTCCAGGTTGCGAACTATTTCTGGAAGCCAAACGTTCAATGGAGCTTCTGCAGCCAATCAGAAGCCGTGCTTTGGTTTCCAAACATTTTGGAAGTCAAACAGACTTCCAGAACGGATTCTATAATCAAACAAACTTCCATGTGATAAGATGAACAGATAAATCAGCCATTTGAGCATGCTTGATAGTTGGGGGAAGGGAAAGAGAACAATATCTGCCCCGCCGCTGCACAAAAGCCAACATTCAAATCAAGTAACTCATTATTTATCATCATCATGGGATTTGCATAAGAAATTATATCCCAAGTAGGACACACAGGCCAGCACCTTTCCAAAGATGGGTGCATTACCACCAAAATATGTATTTCACCAGAACCACCATTTTGATTATGTGCAGCCAAGTAAATCAGAGGCTGCAGAGCCTATTTCTTTTATTTTCAAAGTTCTGCCTTACAAGAGATATTTGCCTATGAATCAGCAGTAGGGTTAATTCATTATTCAGGAGCCTTGTTATTTACCGCATATTACAGCATGGTTAATTATTTATACACACCTGTCTCTTGTCTGTGCATCTGTTTTTCTCCCTTAAGAAAAGCGGGGGGGGGGGGGGGGCGGGGCGTTTATAATCTCCTTCACAGAGAGGGTATAGCAGTCAGAGGTCGGGTGTTGTTGCATCAGAGGCTCCCAGCCAGTTTTCTGCTTTGTCCTGGCTCTGCTCTTATTCCTTGCAAATTCTACAGAGAAGGTAGCCTCCTTCTAGGTCACCCCAAACCCACAGAGACTCACTTTAATGAACACATTGATTAATTAGGGAGGAATTAGGCCCCATCACACACTTATTGTATCACTTTAAACAGTCATGGTTCCCTGCCCCCCCCCAAAGGAATCATGGAAGTGTAGTTTGTATCAGGTGCTGATAGTGGGTAGGAGACCCCTAGATGACCCTCGCGGTCCCTTCCAATTCTACAGTTCTTTATTCCCCTCACAGAGCTATAGTTCTCCAGAGTGGTTTAACAACGAATCCCTCTTCCTGAGGAACTCTGGAAATTATAGCTCTGTGAAGTAAAGATTGGAACTCCTACAACTCTCAGCACCCTGTACAAACTACACTTCCCAGGAAGAGCAACAGGAACCAAAACACATTGTTCATATAAGACCTTCTGAATACACCCAAAGGATCCCATGAGCCACGTGGATGTGCAGCTGTCAAGCCAGCGAGATTCTTGCCTTTCATCCTCAGCTCCTCCCTCTTGCTGGAGACTCTTGCTGTGAGTCCCTCACAGGTTTTATTTTATGATTAAGTAGCTTTTTTAAGCCTCTAATTAATAGCCGGGAGATGGAACTCTTGAAGGCTCCTTACTGTAATTGCCGCAGAGGTTTATGATATAATAAATAGGATGCAGTATCAATAATTATTATTGAACAATTTGTCATTTTCCAAGGGCAGGAATGACAGTTATACCAGAATGTTGTGCAGAGAGGGCAGGCCCTACACAACAACCCTTGAAATTCTGGTCAATTTTTAAAGGTAATAAACATATGCTGCTGCTGCTGCAATGAAGGCAATGAAAACCATTAAATTTATATTCAGGGCAACACCACACCAGTTTGAAATTTCAACTACCGTGTTTCTCCTAAAATAAGACACCGTCTTATATTTTTTTTTGCTCAAAAAAACACAGTATGGCTTATTTTCAGGGGATGTCTTATTTTAACCGCGTCGCATCGGTACGCTGCATAGCCACGCCTCTCCAGGCTGTTTTAGTGGGAGGTACCACGTCACTATGGCTTATTTTCGGGGTATGGCTTATTTTTGGGGAACGGCTTATATTTCGCAAATGCATAGAAATCCTGCTATGGCTTATTTTATGACTATGTCTTATTTTAGGAGAAACAGGGTAGTAGACTGATCAGGGGTCACTGCAGCTCCCGCCAGCACAGCCAGCACAGCTATTGGTTGGGGGGGGGATGCATATTGGAAATGCCAGGGATTACAGACACAGGAAATAGCAAAAGATAAGGGGGGGGGGGAGTTTGAATCATGGGACAGATAAGGAACAACCTATCTCACTCCTGGCAACCTTTCCTTGCATTCTGACAGAACAGTCATATAATCAGCTCCTTCCAATAAGGCAAATAAAAAACAAGACCGTTCATTGTGAGCCGACCTTAATATTTCTGCAAGTACAAACCCTGCCACTTACTGCTCCATTGCCTGATCTCTGCCCAGCTGTATCCTTGACAGTCAGCAGCTAACCTTGTCAGCGGAGAAGATTTAGCCAGAGAGTGACAAGTCTGACATCCTGTCAGATGCCTCTCCTCATCTGATCACTATCTGGGGCTTAACCGGTGTTCCTCCACACAGCAATGCAACCCAACACCTTCAGCCCTCGCCAAGAGAGACAGCAGCCTGGAGGACGCTGGCAGGTGTTCTGTGTTGTCCCCCCCCCCCTCCAAGCCAGTTCTAGGTTTCCTTGCCCATGATCAAATTTCCAAAGCGGTGCTACGCAAAAAGAAGTGGGCACCTACAGGGGCGCCAAATGCATTGCTGAAGCGGCAATGATTTTTCAAGAAAACAGTGGCTGGAGATGGACCTGTCAGAAATGGGGGTGAAAATGGATGGAGACTTCTGGGTGGAAAGTGCGAGGAAGGTTACAATAGCAGTGAAATTCTGTGCCAGGGGCTGAAACTCAAAACAGCCAGGATCATAGGAACAATATAGGTTCAAGCTGCCACATGCCAAGTTTGATCACTAAGATAAAATGGAGGATCATTGTTGGTCATTGGGAGATTTGGTACGGCTTATTTGACATCAGCATGAAACTGAGCCTCTGTTGGGATCAGCTCAGCTCTGTGGAATACTCTGCCAATAGAGATTCAGCAGGAGACTTGTTTTAACATTTAGGCGTTTGCTAAAAACTTTTCAATGCCACCAGTGTTATGCAGAACATAAGGAAAATATCTTCTGTAATAGCTTCTGATTTGTAATTTTTTAAAAATGATTATTTTTGGGGTGCACATGCATGCACATACAAAGGATGATTGCATCTCATGCAGAGATTCAGTTCCAAAGGTTCTACGTATACACATGTGCATACAGTACTCAAATCGCTGAAACCGTTCCAGTGAGAGCATCCGGAGGCTTCCAGAGCCAGTATGCTGAGGCCCCAGGATGCTCTCATTAGATCTTGTGGGGCCGTCGGAGTTCCTGAGGGATCTGACAGGAGCATCCCAGACCCAGCAAGGCGGAGAACTTAAAAGTTCATTTTGCACCAAGTTTTCCTGGGGCAGAAACAACTTTTCAGCTCTATGGCATGCTAGCATTTACCGGTAACTTGCAGGATTCAAATCAGTGACATCAAATGCATATAGTTGAAATACACGTAAGAAGGGATTGTACTGTGCAACACACACAGGCGCACGCGCGCGCACACACACAGAGGGAGACAACCACTTTGATGCGTCTCATTAAACTGTGGTGCACAAGTTTTATTTTTACTAATAAAATATAAATAAGCAAACAATGTAGTTACACAAAAAGCATTTACTTCATTTGGTTAGAGCATGGTGCTGATAACGCCAAGGTTGCAGGTTCAAACCCTGTATTGGACAGCTGCATATTCCTGCATTGTAGGGGGTTGGACTAGATGATCCTCAGGGTCCCTCTCTAAGGTCTGGTATCTTTTTCATACCCTGGTTCTAAATTGCACAGTGCTTTTTATACCACTATCAGCACCATGAACTTAGCCCGGTAGCTAACTTACAGGCAGGGCAATTCTTTCAACCATGGGGTAACTTGTTGGCAATATCTTGCCACAGTGAGTAGTGGAATTGCCATTGGAGTATTCAAGGGCACCCCACACTGAGTGCACTGCAGTAATCTGGCCTGGAGGTTAACAGTCCATGGATAAACAGGCTCTTCAGGTCCAGAAAGAGCTACAGCTAAAGGACCAATTCCTACGCTGTGAAGAACAGACATCTGCATAAGATAATATTTGCAGAGTGCCCTTCCCCTGCAGAGTGCAGGTTAGAAACTATCTAATCTTATCTATATATACCAGGGGTAGGCAACCTAAGGCCCATGGGCAGATGCGGCCAAATCACCTTCTAAATCCGGCCCATGGACGGTCCAAGAATCAGTGTGTTTTTACATGAGTAGAATGTGTCCTTATCTAAAATGCATCTCTGGATTATTTGTGGGGCATAGGAATTCGTTCATATTTTTCTTCAAAATATAGTCCAGTCCACCACGTGGTCTGAGGGACAGTGGACCGGCCCACAGCTGGAAAAGGTTGCTGATATATACCCCTGATATATACCAAGGATAGGAAACCCAGTGCCCTCCAGATGTTCTGGACTACAACTCCCATCAAGCAGCATAGAAACTGGTCGGGGTGAAGGAACCTTCTGCATTCTAGAACATCAGGAGAGCACCAAATGAATTGCCTCGCACTTCCAGATTTTGTTTTGTATTCACCCTCCTAGCCCTTTTCTTTTTTTAAACTACAACACCTTACCTAAAATGCTTCTTCTAAAATATACCTGTTACCCCTAGCTACATAATTTGGTAGAATGGCACTCATGTTTCCACAGGGCAATATATTTTTTCCTTAAAAAACAAACAAACCTGGCTTTGATTATTATCCTTGTTGTTAATGGGGGATGTTCTTCCTTTCAGCAATCTTCCTGCACTAATCATTTGTAAAATAAAGTCTGCTATATTTTAGAAGGATTTACTCTTCCTTGTTAAGCTCTAAAGAGGTTTCTTTTGTAAAGCATTTTTAATGGGGTTGGGGGAACGGTGGGGACCCTCCCCCATCCTTTTGCAAAAAACGCAAGAAAATAATATTCCTCTTCTTAGCATGCACCACCACTTGAAAAGGTTACACTGGCCTTTCCAAATACCACCTCCTGTGCACAGCACTCAGTGCTAATGACTCTAAGGATGAACAGCTACTTTCTAATACATCTTAACCTTTGAAAAACGGGGCCCTCATTGTCTTACCTTCATAAGCAGTTTGTTCACCTGATGTCGTTTATCTCTTGACAAAGGACACCGTGGTGGAATATATGTATGGAATGTAAGAACCCGGTCACCTTTTGTTGACAGTTTAAGGGAACATTAATTGTGTGATGATTATGAGGCGCCACTTCCTTGCCATACTGTACATTCCTGGCAGTAGGCTCTGCATCCACTGTGCATTAGCCAAGCCTTGATCGCTCAATTTATACAGAGTATCTGCATGGCATCATGGGAAAGCACAGTTCTGCTACTCAGAACTTGGAAAATCCAATTTACTTTAAAACAACAACAACAACAACAACAAACGTTTAGCTTTGTCCTCCCATTAATTTGTCTAATCCTCTTTTAAAACCACCCAAAGTTGGTGGCCATCATTACTTCTTCTTCCTGTTGTTGTTGTTGTTGTTGTTGTTGTTGTTGTTGTTGTTGTTGTCATATTTATTTATAGCCTGCCTTTTCCCTGGCAGGGATTCCAGGGACTCAAGGCAGATTACAGCTAGAACAGAAATAGCTAAAAACACGGGGGTGGGAAGCCATAATTTAAAAGCAATTAAACATTACAAGGGCCCTTAGGTGGTGCAGTGGGTCAGCACATCTGGCTGTTAACCAGAAGGTTGGTGGTTCAAGCCCAGCCAGCGAAGTCTGTGGGCAGGATTCCTTCATTGCAGGGGGTTGGACTAGATTACCCTCAGGCTGCCTTCCAACTCTACATTTCTATGAGTCTATGATTAATAGAATTTAACTATTAAGGATCTGTTAAAACATACAGAGCATTATAACAAAAAAGGAACATAGGACACAGGAAGCTGCCTTTCCGTGAGTCAAACCACTGGTCCACCTGGCTCAGTACTACCTGCACTGACTGGGGATTCAGGCAGAGAACATTCGCAGCCCACCCTGGAGGTCCCAGTGGAGACTGAACCTAGGACCTTCTGCATGCAAAGCAGACGCTCTGCCACAAAGCTACACTCTTCCCCAATTCTGTAGTCCCACTATACAGCAAGAAAAGGCTGCACAATAGAGCCCATGCTTTACACTCAGAAGGATGCAGATCCAACCTCCAGACTCATCTCTTCATACACTTTCATGCAAAAGTCTCCCCCTTCCAATTAATTTGTTTTGAGATATTATACATTTATAACATTTATTTTCTCTGCCTTTCCTCCTCCTTTTTATTTGTTGTGCAGAAGTTCACCAAGGGAGCAAATGCAGCGGACAATGTCTTAGGGTAAGGAAGAGGGGGAGGGGTGAAAATCAATAAGAAATCAACTTTGATTAATGCTGTTTGACAATTTTTTTCACATTAATCACATTTCCGTGCTCTGAAGCATGCAAAGTGGAAAAATCTATACTCATAAAAACTGTAATTGGGAACATTCTTTCTACTTACACAGAGGCAAGGGTGGGAGGTGGGGAGGATTTGCTGCGCAGAATTACAAATCAGTTAAATCATCCAGAAGAACAAAAAGCAGGGTCCTTTTCTCAAGACTTGTGAAGCGTAATGGAGACTCACGAAGGAGACGCATCAAAACAGCCTGAACCCCAGGCGAAATGACCACTTCTCAACAATGATTTCACTCTCCCTCCCTCTTTTTAAAATATAGCTTTTGTTGCTTTTTAAATCAACAAGAGCACAAGTCTAAAAATGTGTGCTAATATTAACATAAAATACCAAAATAATAAATTAAGATTAAAAAAATAGCAATATCATGCACATATACATTCACTGCCAAGAACAATAAAAAATAGTAACAAAAATTGTGAAACCAAGCCTTGATATGAGCAGAAAATAAGTTTGATGGGGGGGGGGGCAGAAAGTGATATAATTATCCCTTATTTTCACAGGGAGAAGGAGAACAAAGCTGATGGTCACATCCAACAATTCAATATTTTATTCTCATTGTATTAACCACAACCACTTGAAAGCTGGGAGAGGTGAATGATTATGTTCCTCATTGCTAACATAAGCAATAAAACTATGCCAGATAGAAATAAATTTGTCCTTTCCTTTTTGGCCTCTTGAAATCCAGAGTTTGAAAGATAACTTTTCTAAGAGGGCTACCCACCGTACTTCCAACACCTTAACACAGCAATAAATCAGTTCTACCCTGGCCAGATCTCTCCGAAACGGGTTATTGTTGCCCCACAACGCCACAAGGTTCATAACTGGCTCCTTGCACTCCAGTCCCAAACACTGCTTTTCAAAACACTAAACCTCACCTAATTCAGTTTTTAATCCAAGCACGACTTAGACTAATATTTATAGGAAACAGTTGTATGAACAAGAGCATGAGAAAAGGCTGCTAGATCAGGCCACTGGCCCACCAGCATCCTGTTCTCACACTGGCCAACCAGATGCACCCCTCCTGCGGTTTCCAGCAACTGGCATTCAAAAGCATTTGCTGCCTCAGAGCATGAGACTCGAAATTTCAGGACTGTGGGCTGGAACCCCACATCGGGCAAAAGATTCCTGCATTGCAGGGGGTTGGACTCCACAATTCTATGATTCAAGCATGGAAGTGGCTAATATGCACAACTCGCAGACTTAACATAGAGAATAAGAGAACAAGAAGAACATACAGTACCTTTAAAGAAGATAGGAAAACATATATTGACTATACGGGAAACAATTGTGTACAGCTGTGAACGCTGGCAGCGTTAAGATAAATTCAACAGTGCAAACAAGTTTTGATGGGTGCAATAATGGAATACTGAATGGTATAGTGTTTGTAAAATATGCAGGGATTTATGTTATGCAAAATGAACCATGGAAAGAGAAGAAGGGAAGTCATTCATATCTTAAGGATGTAAAATGAGTATTTTAAATTGTAAAACAGAAAACTTAATAAAATTATATACAAACATGGAGGTGGCTAGTAGCCACTGATAACCTTCTTCATAAATCTGTCTAATCCTCTTTTAAAGCCATCCAAATTGGTGGCCATCACTGCCTCCAATAGGAGCAGGTTCCATATTTTATGTGCTGTGCAAACAACTTTAGTTTTATCTGTCCTGAACTTCCAACATTCAGCTTCATTGTCACCAAGTTCTACTTTTATGCATATCATGCATCACTGCATATTTCCCACCACCAACTGACTACAGAAGAACATAGAGACACAGAAAACCTGCTCTATACTGAGACAGACCTCTGGACCATCTTGCTCAATATTGTCTGCACAAACTGGCAGCAGCTTCCCAGCCAGGGTTTCAGGACAAGAGTTTCCTGCATGGAGACACTGCAGATTGCACCTGGGGCCCCGTGCATGCGAAACAGATGTTCCACTGCTTAGCTACAGCGTCTTTCCCTCAATCCGCACTTGAATGCGAAACTTCAAGGTACCAAGGAGCAAGTGTTGGCAGTCTTTACAGTACATGGCAAAACAATTCTGGGTCTTAATGTGACAACTTGTTAGCTCTATGGCTCTATAGACCAAACACTAACTCTTTAAAAATAATTCAGAAAGAAAGACATACAGCAACCAGAAGCCTACCCGTCACTCACTCCACCCCGCAGGACTCCTATGAGAGTTTTGAGCACTGCTGTCAGAAACAGGGAAACGACCAGCGAGAAGGGCAGCAAACAATCTTCGCTCAGACCTAATTGTGGATTATTATCCACAATCTCTCAATAGCTAATAGAAACAAGAAAGAATCCTGCTTTTCCCCCTTACAGATGTTTCTACCTTGAGATACTGATTTATTTCAGGAACTAAACTCCACAGACAGGCACACTTTCTAGCATGGCTAATCTAATGTTTTCATATATCTCTGACGATCACTAGAATTTAATTCCAGGTTGTATTGCCAAATCAATACCTTTTCATGTAGCAGACTTTGCGCCGGGACTGGTTGGGTGCACTTGTTATCTTTTCAGGCCCTCTGGGGTTTCACCTGGCTGGTTTCCTAGAAACAAACCCCTCTCACTTTGAAGAGGCAGGATTCTCAATCAAAACTGGGAGCCAATCGGCATTCAGCAGTTTTGCTCAGGTGCCCCTGAGCGCACATACATCACTCATTCCACATCAACAAGCTCACTGCTTTGTAATCTGGATAAAATCATTAGCTCTGCATTCATGAAAATCAATGCGTGCCAAGAGTCTCCACACCCAAAGCCCAAATAGTGAGTGCAAATAAATACTGTAAGTGGAAACTTGGACAACAAACTGGGGTCATATAAACCCATGTTCAAAGCACATGACTTCCTTACTACACATAATTATATGCTGGGGGCAGCTGCCCAGATACTGTTGGACTCCAGCTCCCATCAGTCCCAACCAATATGGCCTATGGTCAGGGATGATGGGAGTTGTAGTGCAATAATGTTTGGAGTGTGTGATCAGAATATATGCATTCCTATCCTCATTTCACCCCTAGCTGTATTCATGGCTTCTTGCTTTGTCATGGTATTGACACCCAGGAGGGGGGCTGCTTCCTGCCCAGGCTGCTCCCCACCAGGTGAAGCCACAGGAACCTCACCTTTCACCCTCCTTCTTTTGCTCGCTCTCACTATAAGCCTTTCCACTTAAAGATACACCTTGTGACATCTTCATGCATCCTTTGCAGCCGTATTGTATCCACTGAGCCTACTTGCAGTAAAAGATTTACTGCTTAATTAATAACTTCACTGTGAGCAATTAAAGGTGTGTTGGAAAGGAGATAATACATTTTAATCTGCATGAAAGCATTCGTTTTTCCTTCAGTGAACAGCTGAATGCATACAGTAATTAAACCAATGTTCAGTTTGGTGCACCCTGCTCCTTCAGCAACCATGTAAATTCACGCACAACTGAAGTATTATTCCTCTTCTTTGCATTAAAAAAAGAAAGAAATGTTTCCATAAATCCCTCACAATAATCAGATTCTCTGTGCAAAGTATGAGACTCCACTATGTGGAATAGAATTGCAAAGAGCTCCAAAAGGATATCTCCAAAACTGGGTGAATAGGTAATAAAATGACAAGTGTGATTTTTTCTTTAAGTTGCACCCTAGGAAAAATAAATAAATCTTAATTTCACAAACATGCTCACATAGGTCTGAACACACAAGGCCCCAAGGTTGTAGTGGACAGATTTTGTTGAATATGTGTGGCAGCTGCAAAAAATGCTAATCAAATTTTTCAATACGACTTTTTGGTTCCTGATATTCATTCTGATTGTGCAGATAAAAAATCAGGGCTAGAATTCTACAGGATGCATTTCTAGTGTGTGAAAACAGGCAAGATTCAAGGATCCCTAATTCACCCTCAGACACAGGCTGCAAGTGGCTGACAGCCTGGTACAAAATGCACCTGGCGAATTCTGAACGCTGCGGCTGAGCATCTGCTCTACATTCAGAAGGTCCTGGGGTCAATCCCCAACGGCATGTCCAGGTGGGGCTGGAGATGTCCCCAACCTGAAACCCTGAAAAGCCACCACCGGTCAGCATAGACTGAACTAAGTGGATGCAAATTGTTTGACTCCGTATAAGGCGGTTCCCTAGGCTCATACCGATGGGCAGCTACACACAGTCGTGACCTGGCATGCTCTCTCTGCACCAATGTCTTAATTTGCTGATGCAAAATCTCTGAAAAGGCCCCCTCTCTTTCGCCGCACAGCAGGCAAGGCCAAAGAGACGGTACTAATGGTCAGGGTCGGATTTAGGTTTGATGTGGCCCTAAGCTACTAGAGGTAATGGGGCCCTTTCTATGTCCAGCTGTCCTTTGTCAACAACAATTTGTCACTGTTTTTTTGTGTTGAATATATGCTATATGGCAATTTATGGACCTAATAGGTATTTAAAGCCATGTGCACATAACAAAATATGTATTTTATCAAAGTAATTGTTGAACTGAAATACAATTACGAAGAAGTATATTAATAGTGAAATTGTGGTGGGGGGCAAGAGAGTGGGGCCCAAAGCTATAGCTTGTTTAGCTTATACGGAAATCCGGCACTGCTAACAGTGCTGCCTCACAGCAAGTGCAGAGTGAAGGCTGTGCCAAATCCAGCTCAGTCCATGCCCTAATCAAAGCTGAATGAGGAGAAGAGGCTAATTTACCCTCTGGCACAGGCTGCTTCCAGAACCCAATGGGGTAGGAAACCAGGGGGAACTCAGCCACACACAAACAATGCAGGCAGGGTGAGGGGTGCTGGAGGCAAGCTTCCCAGCAGCTTGTACTGAAAACATGATAGCAAAGCACAGGGGAGGAAGATGGGGCGAACATCAAAAGTGCCCTGCTGGATGAGGCCAATGGGCCATCTAGTTCAGCATCCTGTTCTCACGGAGGCTTAACAGTTGCCCCAGTGGGAAGAAGGCTGCAAGCACAAGAGCACTTTCCCTCCTGTGGCTTGCAGCAGCTGGTATTCCAAAGAATCGCTGCCTCTTGCCTCTTAGACAAGAGTGCAGCCATTGGGGCTAGTAGCCATTGGTATCAGTGCAAGACACAGAGATTAATAAAAGGAACAATGATTTAGCAACAGCTGGTGCTTTCCCAGGTGCTAATTTATTTAGTGAACAAAACAGAAGTTATCCAAGTTCCCACAAAAAAATGCCTTGGTGGGCATTGTAGCTCAGTAGTTCAACAAATTCTTTGAAAGCCGCCAGCTTCAATTTCCAATGATATCTCCAGGTAGGTCTGGCAATGCCCTCCATCTGAAAAACCTTGGGAAACCCCCTGCAAGCCAGTTCAGACAATGCCAAGCTAGCTGTACCAGTGCTCTGACTCATGGAAAAGACAGCTTCCTCTATTCCTACCATGTTGAATTCAGTTCGTCCAGGGATTGAACCTGGGACCTTCTGCATGCAAAGCAGATGCTCTACTACTGAGCTGCAGCCCTTCAGACGGCCAACTTTGGGTGACCTGCTTTGCATGCAGAAGGTCCCAGGTTCATTCCCCAATGGCATCTCCAGGTACAGCTGGGAAGGTCCCCTGCGTGAAGCCCTGGAAAGCAGCTGCCAATGAGTGTGGAATATACTGAGCTAGATGGAGCCATGGTCAGAAGCGGCATAGGTCAGTTTCCTATATTCCGACAATGGGGCACGTGCTTGAAAGAGTGAGGCAGAGAAAGCCCACGTTCTCCAAGAGGTTCTTATCAGTAGCATTCTTTGATGTCCCTAAGAGTGAATTTAACACCTGACGTTAATCTGAGCGGGCATCCAGCCACTGACACAGGTGTCCCGTCCCTTGCCTCTCCCTGCCAAAAAACCTTCGGAGCATCTTCATTGCCCAATCAGATTGAACACTTCCCCAGGCTTTGGCACGCATGCCTGAACTGGTTCTGTGCTGCAGGACGCAAGTGTGCACCAGTGTCTGCAGTGACGAGTGCACAAGGTGAAGCAACAGAGTTTTCATCTAGCTTAAATAAATAAATAAATCACAATGACTTCATTATCTCAGAGCTGAGGCAGCATCACTTCTGACATGGGTTAGTAAGCTGTGACAGCTGCGGAACAAGAAGTACCGGCAGACCTGGTGGCATATATAGGCCAACGCTGGCATTGCAGAATCCTTCAAGTCAACTATCTCTTTAAATCCAGTACAACCACATCGGGACCAAGGGTTTTGGGTATACACAGAAATCGCTTATACCCAAATCCTCGGAGCTGCCCCCGTGGCTAGTGGGGGCGGGGAAGGAAGAGAGCAACCCCCCACACAATGCTCCCAGAGCCTATGCACTGAGTGGGCCTTACCCTCCAAGCATGGCAGAGAGCCTAAAAGTTCTTCTTTCACCGGGTAACCCAAGCGGACCTGGCATGAAAAGAATCTTTAAGTTCTCTGTCTTGCTTGGATTTAACTTGCACAATTTCAACAAGCTGCCTTCAACCACACATGGTTGAAACTGCACCAGTTAAATGTGCGTAAGATGTACATTTTGAAGAGGCCAGGGGGAAAGAGAGCACCCTCCAAGAACAAAGAGCACAAACCCACGCCATGGATCATATCCAAACCATACATATACAGCACTATGGCACCACTTTAAACTGCCATGCCCAAAGAATCCTGGGAGCTGTAGCTTGTTCCGGGTGCTGAGAGTGGTTAGGAGACCTCCTATTCCCCATGCAGAGCTAGAACTCCCAGAGTGGTTTAACAATCAACCCACACACACACCCCAGCAACTCTGGGCATTGGTGCTTGGGCATTAAGACACAGGTTCAAGTCAGAAAAGGGAAACCCAGAGTGAGTCACCTAGAGAAAGACAGTTTACATTCCTTTCCCTCTGCATGATAAAATGTTTATTTTCTTGAATGGATAGAAAAGAACCCAAGCAATCCCCCATTTCTGGCACAGCCAAGCCTCAAAGAATGATTAGCAACTAAATACCAGGGTAAACAAATTTGTTGTGATATCTTCACTTCTCCTCCCACTCTTGTTATTGAGGGCTTGCAAATAAAACCTTGTAGACCAGCAGAAATTGGCAGGAAATTATGATGACTTTGGGGGTTTTTTAATTCCATATTTGTTCCGTGTTCCCTCTAAATACTGGTAGTTCTTTGGAGTATGTTCCTTGCAGCAATTCTTAAGTGTGAAAATATTTTGGGTATGCCCTCCCATGCCAACAACCTAATGCTTCGGATCTTGGCCAGCTACAAATACTTCCAAGTCAGGGGTTCAAATCACCGTGTTCCTAAGCAGCCTCATTTATACACCAGAGAAGGTTAGCACCATCAAGACATTCCACTCCCAACTAATTTCAGAAAAGCAATTAAGAGCAGAGCTTCCACTCAGCATGCAAAAGAGTGCCATATATCCAGAAACACCCTTCAGCACAGCCAAGATCCTTTTAAAGACAAATAAGCTCCTTTGAGAAAAGTTCCTTTCCAGAATAGAACTGTTTTGCTATGAAAGGTAAGGAAAAAACTTGGGGTGGGGGATGGAAATAAGCTGATCCCCCCCCCCCCCGATGGAAGGAGAAGGTGCCTAACAGAGCAGTCCTATACACGTCTGCTGAGAAATAAGCACCAATGATAAATGCCCCACGTAAATGTGGATAGGAAGGACTGTGACTCACCAAGAACTGCAGAAGGGATCCCAAGGGTCATCTAGTCCAACCCCCTGCAATGCAGGAATCTTTTGCTCAATGTGGGACTCAAACCCATGACCCTGAAATTAATGGTTTCACGCTCTATTGACTGAGCTATCATGCAGAAGCCTGGGTTCAATCCCCAATGGCATCTCCCGACAACATTGGGAAATACTTCCTGCCTGAAACCCTGGACAGCCTCTGCCAGCCAGTGCAGACATTACTGAGCTACACAGACCAATGGCCTGACTCAGTATACAGCAGCTTCCTATGCCTATAATATAAATAAGGGGTGATGAAAATACACTGAACAGGAAGCAATAAACAGGCTGAACCCGCAAATGGAACGTTTCTAATTAAAACAAGAAAGACTCTTGTGACACATGAAAGTCCAATGGATTTAATAAGTTTCCGTGGGCTCCAAGTTCTCTTCATTAAATGCATAAATTGAAAATTTAGCTGGTGGGCACATAGATGAAAAAGGTGTTGTGGTGGGAGTTAAATGGCAGTGAGGAGCAAAATGTACACTCAGTGATGATAATTAGAGTTCAAACGTGCAAGATGTACGCAGATCTTTTACAGCAGCAAATTGTCATGAAGAGCCAGAATGATTGCATTTATGCCTAAGGGTAAGGTAGACTGTTTCTTGCAAAAGTCATAGAGAGCACAAATATCCAGCCATAACTTAACTAGCTTACAAAATTTATTATTTATTTGTTTAAACTTATATGTACACTGCTATCCATTAAAAAAAAATCAAAGCAATTTGCAACAAATTTCCATACATATAATAACTGTGCAAATCAAAAAATTAAAACCAGAGATAAACTCACTGTTATAGAAATATATGTTTTCTTAATTGCCCACATAAGCTTGGCAACATTGAAAACTTTTCAGCAGATGTTTAAAGGAGAAAAGAAAAGGCATCTACTGATCTCCACGGGTAGGAGCATCACACTGGCCAGGCCAGTCACACAAAAGGTCCCCAGAGTTGGTGGAACCAAGGGAGGGGAGCTCCCAAAATGCTCAATTTCTTTTTGCTTTCAAGACGAGCCGCATTGATGCCAGGAAATCTGCACAATCCATTTCTTTGCCAATGGGTCCACTAGAAGTATTAATTCTATTACTGCAATAATAATTCTATTACATGCAGTAATGAGCATGTATACTCCCCCCCAGCTCCTTGGAGAAAAAGGTGGAGTATAAATGCAACAAACAAACAAACAAATAAAATGCTCTGAGCAAATCTTCAACTCTTTCTTTCTTTCTTTCCAGCAGGATCATGTAGCAATTGAAGTTTGTAACTCGAAGAAGCAGCTCAGTTAAAGTGCAAACCATCTGCTTAATCCCAGAGGTTTCTGAATTCAGAAGCGACTGCTTACTGGTCTGCACGGTGAGGTTGCTTCAAAAGCCATGCATCCCATTATTTCATCAGGTTCAGCTCATTAATATTTTCTGACACACTCAAAACAACCACTTAATTATTTATGGTATCATCAAAACAGTAATATTAGCCTATGATGTTAATGAGAAAAATATGGTATGCTCTTTCATTATTGCTGACCTTAAATGCTCTCTCTCTCTCTCAAGTCAAGTCAAACTATGGTTTTGCCCAGCAGGAGTAGAATCTGCAGAGGAGCAGAGAGGCCTCAGTCTGCTCTCTGGATGCTTACATACTCTCACAGGTGTGTGAAGCCATGGTTCGGGTCAGAGTTACAAGCAAACTGAGTCGATCACTCACTAAAATTAGTGGCATAAAATTATTGTTTTGACAGGCCCCAACAATGAAGAACAGATTAGTAAATCATGTACTGGAGATGCATCATGCCCTCTTGCCTCAATCCCACTCCAGATGACAGCTGACTGGTGACTCACTCTTTCCCCCTTTCTGGCCTGCTTGCATTCTGCATACAGCCGCGGGGAGAAACCCCACATAATTGAATAAAAATGCCAAGTTTTATGTTACTTCAGAAAAAAGGGGGAGGGAAATTAAAATCCACAGGAAAAGAAACATCTGCCCAGCAAGTGCTTCTCCACTTGCTGCCAGCTGTTTCCTCCCATGTCAGGCAGCTGCACCTTTCACACACAATGCCCCCCAGACCCACAGAGACAGCTCAGGGAAGCAAGGCAACTGTGCCACAAAAACCCAACAGGGAAAATATGAAGGAAATGAAACTGTCTTTGGAGCATAGTAAGGATTCCCTCCCAAAAGCCTGACATAATAACACGACGAGAGCCTGCTGCATCAGGTGGCTCATCCAGCCCAGCATCCTGTTCTCACGGTGGTCAATCAGATGGGAAACCCACAAGCAGCACCTGAGCACAACAGCAACACTCTGCCCTCCTGCGGCTTCCAGCAACCAGAAGCACTTACTGCCTGCAGCCACAGCTGTCGTGGCTAGCAGGCGCCTCTATGAATTTGTGTAATCTGGTGGCGGGATTGCTGACAGGGGAACCTAGCTGACACCTGTTGTTAAAACATCTGCACTTAGCCAGGTTCAAGATCCTCATATTTCTGTAATTTAAAAAACTTTTTTAAATTTTTGTTATATATAGGCACTGTTGTAAACTGTTTTGAATTTTTTATGATGTAGAGGTTAATATAAATGAACAGATGATGCCCCCCCCTTTAAAGCCTTCCAAGTTGATGGCCATCTTTCAGGAGCAACTCCCATCGCTTAGCTATGCTCCCTCCGCTCCCCAGTTATTTAGCTTTTTCTAGGCTGAAAAGCCCTGAAAGCTGTAACCTTTCCTAGAAAAATGGCACGTTCCATCGGATGCTGTACCTGGCCTTTTGAGGGTGTTGGAAATACCATCGGAGTCAATGTCACCCGCATGAGTACAGAATGCCAGAGGCAGCCGACTCATTTCCCCCCGTCAGATAAGAGCAGGTGGCAAGGGCCATACCTACATCGCCCAGGTAATTTATTTAACAAGGTCTCTGGAAAAGCAGCTGTGTTGAAGACCTTTATAAAGGTGATCATGCACCAATGACATGTCTCATGAAACACTCAGGTGAAGGTGGAACAGCAGCAGCAGCAGCAGCAGGTGAGAGGAGATTGGAATTCAGCAGCACAGTGTGGGCTTAGAGATTTTTGCAAAGGTCCACAGAATCTCAGGGCTGGGAAGCTGATGGGCAGCTGCTCAACATGAGCCAGGAGCCAGAGACAAGAGTCAGGAGGTCAAAGCCAAGGGGGAGGCTAGCAGTCAGAACTGAGGACCCATCAGGCAAACCACTCACAGCCGACTTGAGCGGAGCTCCAAAGTCAAAACTTATTTATTGCATTTCTATCCCACCTTTTCCTCTAAGGAGCTCAAGGCAGGGAGTACATGGTTCTCCCTCTCCCCATTTAATCCCAACAAGAATGCTTTGAGGTAGGTTAGGTTGAGAGACAGTGGCTGACCCAAGGCCCCCCAGTGAGCTCCATGGTCAAGTGGGGATTCGAATTCTGGTCTCTCTCAGGTCCTAGTCTGAAACTCTAACCACTACACCACCACCAGGTTTCTCATAAAGAAACAGTTCATTGGAGGAAAGGTAGGGTATTTATATTGTAAACAATATTGTCTTTTCTAGCATATTTTCATATATTGGTTGTTTCATTTTTACTATGTCATTGTAAGCCCCCATAGTAATGTGATCGAAAAACTCAGTGCACCTTTTGATCATAAATGCTACTGGCAGCCAACCATAAAAAGGCTAGCACAAACATTTCTCCAGAAAAAAATAAAAATGTGAGTGTTAAGACAGCATTTCCTCTCCTCTCAACTGATGGAGGACATGTAATGTTGGCAGATGCAATTATATGATGCAAAGGACCAGGCAATTAGTAATTAATGGCATCCACAAGCAAAGCTTTACAAATGGCATGGGAGCTATCAACCCAGGGCTTCCAAATAGTTAGAAATCTTAGCATGACACAACAAAGTCCTCCAGACTAGAAAAATTTCTTCTTGGTCAGAAGTGGATGCTTAGGTAGTGAAAGGCAGAAGCCCGAGACTCATTGTTCCACAGTGGCACATCAAGGATCCTTTTTGAGATTCCACTGTGGGATTACTGTGCCAGAACAAAGCCAGCAAACCCCTAACAGTAACACTGAAAGCAAGAGCTGCAGAAAGTCAATTTCAAAGATGAAGAATGTCATAAAAGTGCACTTATTTAATAAACCTCACCAATGGCTGCATTGTGAGACACCTGCTGCATGCCTCATTGATAGATTCCTCCACAAATAAAATAAAATAATTGGTGTGTGTGTGAGATAAATTATTACTAATCACTTGGTTTTTAAAATGAGCATACAGCAACTTATAATTGTCAGGTTGGCACTGAGCATACCTAGAGTGCAGTGAGTGCCCTTTCACCTCTACCTCCCAGAATGTGTTGGTTTTTTTGTGGTTCCAGATTTAGCCATGCAGGAGAAAAATCAGAAGTGGACAGACATGGGACAGAGGGATGGGATGGAGGGAGAGAGAAAAATCCTCCTGAAAATTAAAGCTACAAGTTGCCTGTTTGGAAACCAGCCAGAAGCTGGAGCAGTCTAGGATGCACATTATTCACTTCACCTAAACACAGCTCACTGTCCTGCAAGAAGGGAGTGGAGGCTGCTTTTGTTTTACAGCTCTCTTGTCATGCTCAGATTTCTCCAGCCACTTTTAGTCTTCTCTGATGGATCACTCTCTTAGCATGATGGTGCTCAGGCAGCGCACAGGAGTTTGGAAGCAGGCAGATTTCATACAGCCTATGGCTCCACCTCACCAACAATCCATATGTGCTTCTCTTGGACCCCTATCTACATTCATCCCCTTCTTTTGTAAGTTCTCAATCGGTTATCTTTCCTGCCCTCTTTCTGCCCATCATATCATCAGAGGCCTGGCGTGCAAGATCTTCCAAACCCAGTCATTGGCCAGGCTGCTGTGATGTCACAGCAGGGCCAGGCAGAGGATATAAGACCAGAGGGCTTGGATGTCCAAGTTGTGGGTGTCATTATTAGAAAGTTTTGGGTAGCTAGTGAAGGGGGAGGGTTTGTTGTTGTTTTTTAAGCAGCATAACCTGTTTTCAAGGGGGGAAATACATCCTAGAGATTCGGCAAAAGTTTCCCCACTAACTCCGGTATCAATCTGGGCATGGACACTTGGAAGTGTGTGCAACAAACCTAGAATTCCAATGCCTCCTTTTGATCTTGTTAATGAGGCAAATGGACAGTCAGCGGCAAAATGTGTGTGGGGGGGAGGGAACCAACAGGTGCCTTCAAACAGGCTGAGCTATTAAAAAGTGTGGGCTGCAGATTTATTTTCCTTGATGCAACAGCAACAACAAAAAGGTTAAAATGGAGCCGCTCAATAACTCTTGCCATCTGAGTGCCGTATTCCTTGCCGAGGTAGATCTAAATGGTGTGTTCCCATAGGGACTTCAAGGGCCGACCTGCCCAAGAGGCAGACTGAGGCAGCTACCTCCAAGGGGCACCTCTGCAGGCACACTCCCGCCACAGGAGCGAAAACGCTGTGAAATCGCACAGAGGCCTCCCCATGATTCCACGGGGCTCTCATAAAATCTTATTGGAAGCTGCAGTCATGTGACCCTGAAGCTTTGGTAAGGACAGTAAGGGAGGACACACATGAAGGGCAGCACTTTCCCCCTTTGCCTCAGGTGGTGAAACAGCACCGGCCACCCTAGGGAACCTCCATGACGCTTCATCAAATGTCAGCCCCTGTATTGATTTTAAGGAGTCATTCAGAGTAAGGTAAAGGTAAAGAGACCCTTGACCATTAGGTCCAGTCGTGTCCAACTCTGGGGTTGCGGCGCTCATCTCGCATTACTGGCCGAGGGAGCCGGCATACAGCTTCCGGGTCATGTGGCCAGCATGACTAAGCCGCTTCTGGCAAACCAGAGCAGCGCACAGAAACGCCGTTTACCTTCCCTATTTATCTACTTGCACTTTGATGTGCTTTCGAACTGCTAGGTGGGCAGGAGCTGGGACCGAGCAACGCGAGCTCACCCCGTCGCAGGGATTCGAACCACCAACCTTCTGATCGGCAAGTCCAAGAGGCTCTGTGGGTTAGACCACAGAGCCACCCACGTCCCTTATGTCCTTCAGAGTGCTGTATAGTAAAATTTTGTCTATTTGGGAGGTCAGGTCTTTGGCCCTGCTTCCACCTGCTAAACACAATTATTTTTCTTTCATGGCAGAAGTTTTTTATAAAGGTTTCAAGTTGAGACCAAAGTGTCCACAGTGTCTGTATATCCTTTCACTTTCACTTTAAAGGCTCCTCCATAATAGGGGCATCCTCTTCCGAGAAATCACGCAGCTGGTGTGGATCCCTGGCAAGCCACCTAAGTGTATCTTATGCAAGTATTTGTTATGAAAATTCAGGTGGCATCAGGCTGGAGGAATCAATGGGGACAGTGCAGGAGGCAGGCTAGCCACACTTTCATTTCCAACAGTTATAAATGCTCTGCATGAATTACATAGATAGATATTTATTATTACGGCCATTGGCCCATCGCGCACGATTTTTCAAACAACATATATATACTTAGCCTTTCTACTTAGAACTTCAAGAGGACTTTAAAGTAACAAAGCAGTAAATTTACAACATAAAACATCACCCCCTATTTATAAAATTATATAAAAAAAACATCAATTAAGGTATCACATAATTACACCCTGAGTCATGATTTAAAAGGAATGTCCAATCCTCCCAGAAGTCCGTTTTTCTTCTTTTGGGAAAGGATGGTGATCAGAAATCTGGCAACCGTAAGTGATCTTGGAGGGTCTTCATCATTCAGTAGGTATTTCAGTTTGGCTTCGTTCGAGTCATCGGCAATTCCCTTTAAATATGGAGCAAGAAACTTACTCCTGGACGATGAGTAAAGAGTACAATCAAAGATTATGTGATACAACGATTCTGGTGCTCTGCAATTACAGTCACATAAGAGCGATATTTGTCCATTGGAGAATCTATTTCCCAACACGTTGGATGGGAAGGTGTTAAATCTTGCCTTTATAAAGGCATATCTATGAGCTGAGGAAGTTAAGGAATTCAAATAATTTGGGAGTTTTAGGGGGGGGTAGTAAACCAAGGTTTAGAGGTGAACAAGTACCATTACCCAACACCATTTTCTGCTGCAAGTCCATCTCCTCTAATCTACCCGTTACTGTTCTTTTAGCAGGAACTATATCCTGCTCCAGTAGTTTAAAAGGATCTGCATGAATTTATTGGGGAGTTTGGGCTTCAATCTAACTCTATGCCTCAAGAAAAAGAACGGCACTTAATGGACCACCACCAACTCTTTCACTGTTTACAATTCCACCCCACAAAAAAACCATGCACATATATACCAGTAACTCAGGATTAACACTTCATGCACCTGATGAAGTGCACCACGGAGCACAAAGTGTGAGCATGCCATAATAAATGTGTTGCTCTTTAAGGTGCCTGAAACTCTTTGTTGCTTCTGCTGTAGCAGAACAACACAGTTGCAGCTCTTTGTCTTGCCAACAGAATTAATGAAGAGCATCAGATTTGTGCAAGTTTTATTTTGCTAGCAAAAGGGGACTTCCCTTCAACATGGGGGCTTCCTCTCCTTTTGTCTGTTGGTTTTTTGGGCTGCAATGCTATTTTGATGGTGGGCTGAAGGTTTAGCGAGCTGTGGCTGTTGCTTACTGGTCACTGCTGCTGCCATTTGTGTTATGATGGATAGTCTGTTGCAACTCTTACCTGCTTTTGCACTTTAAGTGTTGTAAACCAGCTAGAATGGGTGTTGTGCTGTGGGGCAGCATAAAAATTTAATATAAATAAATACATAAACTGGGGGGGGGGGGAGAAAAAAAGCCCTGGAACACATAAAAAAGGTAAAAATCTTCCTTTTGAAACTTTCCTATCCTTAATTCTAAAAATGCTGGATCACTAGATGGATGTACAAGCAAACGCATATGGTTGTGGGGGATGGGGGGCTGAAGACAGGAAATCAATGCAAGAAGATTGAATTACAGTACATGTAATATTCCTCCCATTTTTCTTCTCATTTTCTCTCTCTCTTTAAAGGAAGGAAATCAATTTGCTGTTCTCTTGTCAAAGAAGTGCCACTAAATTATTACAAGGGGAAGGTTATCATCTGGAAGACACGAAATGAGGCTGAGCAGTGCAAAGGGCAGATTCTAAAAAAACAATAAAAAGCACAGATCCTTTTAAGTGTGTGTGTGTGTGTGTGTGTGTGTGTGTGTGTATATAACCCCACCCAAAACTCTGGTATCTAACTGGAGTGAGGCAAGTTAATTGAGCAAAACTCTGAGGAGATATTGCAGGAGGCACACCAAACATTCACAATGTCTTCATGGGAAATCTAACTGCAATTATGCCTACAGCAAACGGAAATCACCTATTAACAAGACCGTTGCATGGGGAAAGAAAGTCAGCTACCCTTTCCATAAAAGGAATTGGGGGGGGGGCAGGCACATATTTAAATACAATCATCTCCTTTTTGTCATTTAAGCCACCAAGGCCCTCACAACACAAACACAACAGAAGTGTAAGGCCACCTACTACACACCCTTGTGCAAATTAATTGAAACAATGTAGTTTATTGTACAAAACTCACATATACGTACATTAGTAACGAATATGACCTCTGCTATTTTTAAGCAGCATTTGAACACGGTTTGGCATGGAGTCTACTAGTTTCGAACAGTCACTGTTGATTTTCGGATCCCTGTACCACACTTGAATCAGCGCCTGAATGAGCTTCTCCATAGTCATACAGTCTACAGCACAGAGGCGACTTTTGCATATAGCCCACAAATTCTCAATGGGATTGACATCCAGAGAATTCCCTGGCCTATCAAGTACTTGTATTTGCGGCTCTGTCCTGAATTTCTTCACCACTTTCGATGTGTGACAGGGGGCTAGGTCCTGCTGCAATATCCCAGTACCATCAGGATACCTCTTTTCCAGCTCTGGAATAACTCTTCTCAATATATTGTGGCGAGTGCATCATTCCTTCTATTGGCTGCAGGCTTCCGATACCATAATGATCAACTGACTTTTCGTGTTTGTTTTCAGTACAGTATTACAAGAAAGATAGAAAACATGCTTTGTTTCAATTAATTTGCACAAGGGTGTAAGTAGAGAGGCATGGAAGTTTCAAGGTTAACAAAAAAAAACCCTTCAGTTGAGCAAAGGTAAAGATAAAGGGACCCCTGACCATTAGGTCCAGTCATGTCCGACTCTGGGGTTGCGGCACTCATCTCGCATTACTGGCCGAGGGAGCCGGTGTACAGCTTCCGGGTCATGTAGCCAACATGACCAAGCCGCTTCTGGCGAACCAGAGCAGCACACGGAAACGCCGTTCACCTTCCCGCTGGAGCAGTACCTATTTATCTACTTGCACTTTGACGTGCTTTCGAACTGCTAGGTTGGCAGGAGCTGGGACTGAGCAACAGGAGCTCACCGCGTCGCAGGGATTTGAACCGCCAACCTTCCAATCGGCAAGCCCTAGGCTCTGTGGTTTAACCCACAGCGCTACCTGCATCCCTCTTCAGTTGAGTAGATTGAAGCAAAATACTGGTTCATGCACAACCCCCATAACTTAGCTATGCCAATGCGACTCAGGCCTGTAATTCCTAACAAAATGAATTCTACCATAAATTGGAGTATTCTTTTGAGCTCAAGGAATTTGTTGTGCTTCTATCCCTGGCAGAATAATAACAAATTGCAAAGTATTTTAGTGGTTTGCAATAAACAATAGATATACAAATACAATAAAATATAAGTGCAAATACAAATTACAAGCACAAACTTTGTGTGGAGATAAAATGCAGTCTCGCACTGAGCCGTAGTTTGTTAAACAAACCCTGGGTTAACTACAAGCTGTCCTACAGACAGCTGAACAAGTCATGCCTTGTTTCTGCAATGCTTGGTTTCCTTTCCAGCTGTTCTCGCCTCATGCCTTTGTAGCTTGGAGAGTGGGGAGGGCAAATGATGCTTAAGGAATGGTGCTAGGTCCACAGGTAAACACCAAGCCATAGTTAAAGCAAACCAAAATCTGAATGCCAACACAAACATTGGCTTCAGATCATGATTTGCTGGCAGTAAACATACCATAGTTAAGTGCAGGTTATGCCAAGGTTTAATAAACCACTGTTTAATAAACATGATGTGCTCATCAGTACAATAGGACCCTCACTTCCCAAGTGACAAGTTGAGTTACTGTCCCAGCAACTCTGGTCAGCCAGTTTATCACCTTTAATCCCAGTATTCCTAGGAATTCAACAAAAAATGAATCATGGTTACGTCCAGTAACTGAACAGCCTCCAATTTAGAGAAAGTTATTGGAAGAAATCTGATAGTGGGAGTGGACTAAGGCTGGAAACAGCCAGGGACCAGGGCAGAAGAGAAAGGTCTTTGGAAAAAGGACCTTGGAAGATGTTGGAATGACCATTTATTTGGATGGAGCAACTCCCCTATGAAGAAAGGCTGGAGTGTTCGAGACTTCTTGGTTTACAGGAAAGGTAAGAGGTGACATGGCATGCAGAAAGCAGATAGAGAAATCTTTTCCTCCCTCTCTCTTAGCACTAGATGAACTTATACAATGAAGCTGACGGTTGGAGCATTCAGAACAGATGAACGAACAGACTTCTTCACACAGCACAGAGTTGTGCTCTTATTGCACAAGCCTTGTAGATCCATATCAGACTTCTAGCAACTTGCCATCCTGAGATTTAAGGTTCACCACACAGGTAAATGCTCCAGAACACTCACACTCCCTTGGCTATGATAGATTTCATTTCAGAGAGTGCTCAGAGCCTCCAAGGACGCAGGAGGTAGTTTATTAAACTGACAAGGTCTCAAGACATCTCCCTCGCTCAGATGCTCAAGAGGCAGTTGAGCTGTGATGCCAAAGACTCGTCTATTTGCTTCTGTTCTTTTGGCAGCAGACTTGCCAAAAACCATTTGTGTTTTCTGCATCATTCATGCATAAAGAGCTACACTTTTTTAAAACAACAACAACAACAACAACAATCTTTTTGCTATTAACAAAAGCTGCTGATGCACACATCTCCAGAGCAGCTCTATCTCCTCTCACATGGTGGGTAGGAAAGAACATTGTGCTGGAAGAGACGTCCCATGGGCTCTGTAAGACAACCTGCGCAGCTCTCTCACATGTTTAGAGAACATGACACACAAGGCAAGGTTGAAAGAACAGAGCATGCTTAGAAGTAATACTGGTGTAAAGGGGTTTGCGATGTGGTTTTTGTTGAAAAGTTGACAAATTAAATGAAAATAGCTAGGGGGCCTAAATACTGGATAATTTTTGGGTGGTTTTTACTGTGCCTAGCAGTGCCTGGAATAAAGTTTCGTTTATTTTTCTAAGTTATGTTTAGAACATTATTTATGTTTCATATTATGTTCCTTATATATTACTATAGATGAAATTAATAAAAATATTTATTTTGGGGGCTGAGGGGGAGAAATAATCAATAAGCAAAGAGACATGGAGACATTGCGGAGGGAAGTTCCCAGCTTCATAAGAAGACTTAAAATGAACTGGGGAGGGATAAATAATGGTGAGGGTGGGATAGAAACTTGGTGCCTGCTCATATTTACCAGTAATTCTTAAGATTTTAGATGGCAACCCCACAGACATTGTAGTACAGATTGTCCCAGCTGACTGATTGTTCCTTGACTATGCTCAGCTTAGACAGATGCCTCGTTCTGTTGATAATTACAGCCTATTATAGAATGAAGACATGATGGAAGAACAGTAATACATCATGGGGGCAGGGGGCATGCCACACCCACGCCTCCCAGCTAATGCATTATTGCACTGTGACAAAATAATACCACATCAAAGATGGGGAGATTAGAATTTAACCTCTAGATAGGAAAGGATTTTGCTTTTATGGAAGGTGTCACTCTGGCGAAGGCACACAATTGATGCATGCATTCACACACACCACGCATAGGGTTTCAGGTGTACCAGATACATCCCAAAGTCTTTTCACAACTTCCACACCAGCCTGTGCCCTTGGCTTGCCAGCTGCCTGCCCTTCCTGCCAATCCTGAAGGCATGAAAACTGCTGCTCCAGATCCAGTTGTATTCCTCCTGGACACTTGCCAAGAGAAAGGAGCATATGGTAGCTTTGCAGTCATCCATCATCAGGACAGATCACAGCTCCCAAAGAAAGCTGCTTCTCCCAGAGCTAGCACTCAGGCTTAAATCTTTTAAGAAATGCTGGCATATGTCCTACACAAAACCTGCACCATTTGGGGCTGGAAAAATATTTCAAATTCCTAGGGGCCTGCGTCCATTTTTGAGCGCTGGCGCACAGCTTTGTTTTCTGAGTTCTTTCCCCCAGCAAAAGGCTGAACAAATTCTTCAAGTTCCGTTGCATGAGCATCACATTTCAAGCCATTTAATAGACCAGCAGCATGAATCTCATTCAGATTCATCTTCCCCGTTGATATAGACACCTTTCAATGCATCAAGACAAGCAGTGGGGGGGGGCATTAATTCAGCTCCACTTTAACTACTGTATATTCTGGCGTATAAGACTACTTTTTAATCCAGGAAAATCTTCTCAAAAGTCGGGGGTCGTCTTATACGCCGGGTGGAGAATCTGCGATCGAGTATATCTCAAACTCTATATTTTAACTGGAAAAGTTGGGGGTCGTCTTATTCGCCCAGTCATCTTATACGCCAGAAAATACGGTATTTTGAAGAAGCCTCAGTAGTTATAGAATGGTGCAATTTACTAATTTGTTTAAAATGTTCATTCCCACTTTTAGAGATATCACCTACAATTATTCATCAGCTTCTTTCTGCCTCTGTCTGTCTCCCATACACCTCTGACAGCTGCTTTCAAGCAGATACCAGTAGTTTTAGGCCACAGGTAGCAAGTGTGATGCCCTCCAGGTGCTGTCAGATTCCATCTCCCTGTAACTCCAGCCAACATGGCCAATAGCCAGGGATGGTAACAGGAGTTGCAAGTCAACAACATCTGGAAGGCACTGCTGACAAGCCTCAAGCTTTCACCAACAAATCCTACAAGAGAACAACCACCTCCAAGTGGAGAGAAATGAAGAAAAATATGTGTGAACAGGAAGAACCTTTCTCTGGAGATTAAAAAGAAATAACTATCATTCCATGGTTCCCACATGCACACAAGGTGTCACGATGGCCATCCAAGGATCATTAGACAAACACATGGAAGACAAGGCTATAAATGGCAACTAGTCCCAATGGCTGTGTTCCACCTCCACTGTCTGAGCCAGTAATATCTCTGAATGCACAGCTGTTGGGAATTAGACCCCCTCTCCCCTCAACTGAGAGGCAGCCATTCCATCAGGGAGAGACAGGAAGCAGAAGGCTCATTGCATCCACTTTTCTGGAGGCCCAGCTCCATCAGGCACCTCCTACCCCTGAACTGTGCCAGTTGGTCAGTAGACTCAGTACAGTAGCAAATGCATAGAAATATAGAAATGTCTGAGTTTCTTCTTCCCTCCTTTCCCTTGTGTGTTGTTTGTTTGTTTATTTATTTGAATGTAAGCCTGTGGGTAGGAAGTGCCTTGTTTTGATTTGATGTAAGCTGCTCCAGGAGCCTTTTCAGCTGAAGAGCAGGGTGCAGATGCTGTAAAACAATAAATAAATAAAATCAGAACTGGAGAGTTGGTGGTTGAGCTCAGGGGTTCCTTGTGGGCTTCCTGGAAGCGGTGCATGGTTGTCCACTGTAAGAACAGATACTGGATGGGATGGGCCATTTGCCTGATCCAGGAGCTTGTCTTATGTTCTTATAGTTCGTTGTCATAGTCAGCAGCAGAAGAGTGTGGTCTGGTGCACTGGTCAACCAATGGAGGTCAAATATTCCACAAAGCTTAGAATGACGTTACGTAGGTGGCATCTTTCATTACAATGTCCTTTGCTAGGAAGGCCTCCTCCTGCTCTCAGCAGTGTACCTAAGCTTCTCCTCCTGGCTACCTGTGGAACATCTGCCACATCCAAGCAGAAACGAAAGCTATGGTTGCCACCTAGGAAAAGCCGCGTGGAAGCCTGTGGCCCTCCAGATGTTATCAGCCTCCCTCTCCCATCAGCCTCAGAAACTGGAAGCTGCACTACAGTGACATATGGGGCTACAGGCACCCTATCCTTGCCTTAGGTACAAACCAACAATCTGAATTGAGCCCCCAAACCAAGTAGTAACCAATGTAGGTGCCATAGCATTAGTGAAGTTGTGTGTGTGTGGTGTCTGATTTGCATGCTTGTCTGAAAAAAACATTGCAAGCCGCATTCTGGAGCAACAGAAATTACCCAACAGTCTTCAAAGGCAGCCCTATGCACAGCACATTGCAGTAATCTAACTTGGAAGAGCTCCAATCAGCTAGTTATTAATCACACCAAAACAAAAATGTTGTTTTCCAGAAGCCCGAAACAATACACTTGGAAGCTAGATGGAGTGGCTGTAGAGCAAGTCACTAAGTTCCAATATTTAGGCATACTGTTCCAACAAAACATGAGGTGGACAGCGCAGATCCAGTACCTTCTTAATAAGGCTAAACCCCTGGTGTATGCATTACTTCAGTTCTACTTCACAGATGGTGAAGTAATTGTAAACCAGACTGTGCTGTTCTGTTTCTGTTTTTGGTTGTTATGTATATGGGCTTAAAGCCAAAATAAAATGAGTTGAGTTAACTTGGAAGAGCCCAGGGCATGAATTGCCATGTCCAGGGCTGGCTTGTCCAGTAAAAGAAATAAAAGCAGGACAGCCATTAAGCACCTTCTGATTTTCAACTGGGAGTCTGACCCCATTCAAAACAGGCCACACACCAGGTGTCTTCAACTGGCAGGTTGAAACCCACTAGTAGGTCACAGCCTGATTCATGCAACAGGAGAAATGGGTCCCCAAATGCATGTTTGGGTTAAAGTGGGTCCTGGGTCTGAAAAGGTTGCCAATACCTGCCCTAACCAGCAGCACCTTTTTGTCCTATATCAATTTCAGCTTCGGTCTGTCCACCCAGGCCAAACCTGACACCAGTTCAGAACTACAGAATTTAGGTTCAAAGTGGTCTAACATTATTTTTTTAAGTTGTAGCTTGCGTATCGCTTGTTCTACTTCTGGGGATGATGCATCCACCTGACAAAAATACCTCTTGCAGCTGCGTTTTCAGTCACAGGAACTCCCAAGATGCTGACTAGACTTCCAAGCCAGCAGGAAGGGAATGGCTCTTCCTGTCAAAACATGCCGAGGATTCAAGTCACACCTTTCCCACCTAAATAACCAGGTGTGGATAACCCCACTGAGCCCATTGAGATCAAACACACAGCCCACAAAGCTCCCAAAATTATTTTAGAATTAGGTCACCACTCAACATACATCAGGAGAACATGGACTTGCCTTACATTCCATCGGTTCATCCAGCTCAATGTGCTCAACACAGCACACTTCCTAGTAAGCACATCCAGAGTTGTGTACATTACTATTTCTTCAGTTTATTTTAAAATAAACACATTAGGAAGCAATTTACAAAACATTAAGAACATGGAGCATAACATTTTATTTTTTATTAACAAAAACAGACCCAATAAAACAGCAGCAAAAACATATCAATAAACAGCAAAATCATCATCACCATCAAACACCTGGGAGAAGAGGCAAGTTTTTATCTGGAACCAAAAGGACACTAATGACAGAACCTGCAGACAATGGGGAGCCACTACTGAAAATGAGCCCCCTCCCTTATCACCACCCTGCAAACCTTTGTTAGAGGATCTCAGGAGGTGAAGATCGAACTGTCCAGATATCTTTATATCAGGAAAGGTGCTCAGATAGATACTGGGCTTACATTAAATGCCAGTTGAGAGTTACATAAAGTTTCCCTATCGAGGAGCCTGGATAAAGAATAGTGTTCCTTCTGTACAGCATTACCTGTTCCAAAATGAACAAGACAGCTTAATGGCACAAAATCAGCTCTCTCAGCTATAGAAATGCTGTTCTATCACATCTACAGGATACCTCTTCCAGATGCCAGAAAGGTAATACAATCTGAATCGCATCCCAGATCCCTTTGGACATCTGGGTCTGTAATTGGCTCACTAATGACTTTTCAACACTCTTTGGAGATGTGGGAGGAGCACCCTGCAGCTACATCTGTACTGAAATAGGCAAATCTGGATGGACATCATTTTTAACAGCACAAGGCATTAAAAGTAATCAGCAATCACTTTTAAAATTCCACTTAATTCACGTGCAAACAAATATGCAGAGAGAAAAGGAAGATGTTCTGTGTTAACAAAACACAAAAAGGTCTAAATAAAATAATTGCCTAATGATTATTATTATTTATTTATTTTTTAAAGCAGAAGGGAGGTCCATAGGTTGCTAAATAGGGAAGAAGGATTCAATCAGGATCCAAAAAGACAAAATTAATGGGAGTGGAGAGAAAGCTGATTTGAAGAAATCTCATTTGTATAAGTTTCAGTTGATTATTTCAATTTTTATGTGGTAAAAGCAACAATTTCTAAACCAGAAGCACACTAGGGGTTTTCTGGAGCTATTTGTTCTTAAGCAAATAAATAATGTGGTAAAACAGCTTCATAAACCCCCCTGTATGCTTCTGGTTTGGAAACTTATTTGGTTATTTTCTTTTTAAAAAAACCAACAACCTCAAAGCAGGAAGCCACAGGCATCACTTTGTGGGAGACATTCCCTCTCCTGAGACCATACTTGCTATCTGAAACTTTCATGAGTATTGTTGTTGTTGAACTATTTTAAAGGAGTGGAGAACCCTGCTCCCTGGCTTATCACAAAAATCTTTCTAGGGTTTTAAACAATCCATTAATCTAACTGATCAACTGAGCAAAATGTTGCAGCCTATGTCTGCCTATGTGTGATATGTGAGAAGAGAATCAACACAAGAAGGCAATGAGCAATTGGCACAGAAGAATCAAATATGGGGAAACAACACAAAACACAAATTTTGTTTGTGTAGACAAGAGTTCTAAAAAGAAAAGCATTTTTAAAAACCAAATCGAGGGAAAATAATCAGTGTTTTGGTACACAGCGCTGTAAAACCATTGTCGATTCCACCTTAAACATCACTTATTATTTTGAACTTCTACCACCTGCTACACCTTTGCTTTAGCCCGGGGAACAGCACATCATCCACAAGCGTTCTGGGAATCCTGGCTGCAATGCTTGCAAAAACATATTTCCAAAACCCAATTTAGCAATTTTCTTTGAGGAGCTATGTTTTGAATTTTAAAAGCGTCCGGAGAGCCAGTAGCATTACTGTCTACTGTAAAATGGGGAGGGCTTGCAATGTTAAACTGTTTCAAAACCTGGTCTGATCCTAAGGATAGTTGATGTTTCTTTCCTCCTGCTGCCATGTGAAGCAGGCCTGTATTTGAGAGATCGGGGGGGGGGGGGGGGCCTCTGTTACTCCATAACGGAAGACCCAGGCTCAGCCTGTTCCATTTCATTCATTCATTCGTTCATTCATAATTGTATTTGTATGCCACTTTTCCACAAAAAAGAATCTCGCTCAAAGCAGCTAGCAGCAAAGGAAGCAGGAAAGCATCTCAAAATCAACCATTGCAAGAAAAAGAGAGCAGACCAGGAGTGGTGAACATCCAGCCCACGAACCAACCTTGGCCCCCTTGGGACCCAGTTTTGCCCACCAGGACATTTCCCTGCAATCATGCCTATCCAGCAATCAACTGACATCACATGGTGGCATCAGCTGATGGGCTTGGAGGACAGGGTTTTATTCTGCATTGGCAGCACCACTCTGTTCCCAGCAGGATTTAACCTGTGCTCATCATAGAATCATAGAGTTGGAAGAGACCACAAGGCCCATCCAGTCCAACCCCCTGCCATGAGAGGTGGCTGTCAAGCCTCCGCTTAAAGACCTCCAAAGAAGGAGACTCCACCACACTCCTTGGTAGCAAAACAGCTCTTACTGTCAGGAAGTTCTTCCTAATGTTTAGGTGGAATCTTCTTTCTTGTAGTTTGAATCCATTGCTCCATGTCCACTTCTCTGGAGCAGCAGAAAACCTTTCTCCCTCCTCTAGATGACATCCTTTGATATATTTGAACATGGCTATCATATCACCCCTTAACCTTCTCTTCTCCAGGCTAAACATACCCAGCTCCCTAAGCCGTTCCTCATAAGGCATCATTTCCAGGCCTTGGACCATTTTGGTTGCCCTCCTCTGGACACGTTCCAGCTTGTCAGTATCCTTCTTGAACTGTGGTGCCCAGAACTGGACACAGTATTCCAGGTGAGGTCTGACCAGAGCGGAATACAGTGGTACTATTACTTCCCTTGATCTAGATGCTATACTATTGATGCAGCCCAGAATTGCATTGGCTTTTTTAGCTGCTGCATCACACTGTTGACTCATGTCAAGTTTATGGTCTATGGACATGACTTGTCTTACTCTGATAGGTGTTTGGGCTTTTCGATATATCTTCCTTTGTACTCCCCAAAGGCCTTCCATTCTTTTTCAATTTTATCTTTTGAGACCTCTCCAATCCTCCCCCTTGTTTTTGTCAAATTGTGGTATTCTGTTTATTTGGTAAGCCAATCTATTTTTGTTGGAATTACACAACTTTTCCAATTCTTTGCAACAAGTAACCTTGCAATCACTGTTGCGTGCAGGTAAAGTGCTTTATCTACCGGTACTTCTTTTAGATTCCCTGGTGTGATGGACCAGTGGTTCTTACGAGTGTGGCACACCTGACATCCACTATTTGCACAGCTTCCTGCAAACCCCCCCATCCCCCATGCATCCAACATGCTACTTCTTTTAAAAGAGAGCGAGCTTCAGATACAGATGGAATCTTCTCCTCAGCACGTTAACTTCAGCATTTCCATGTAAAGCTGCAGCGATCTACATGAGTTAATTTGAGTGGATGCTGTGCTGAAGCACTGCCTTTATTATTATAGTTGCTGGAGAAACTAGAATTAATGCAAGGGATGGCACACAGAGGCCTCATCCATTTGATGTAAATCAAGGCACTGCACATTTAAATTGCTCTGCTTTCTTTCAGGAAAGTACATTGAAGTGATTCATTAGGCGCTGTGCCATTTGCGAGAAACAGAGCAATTCTCGTCAGCATACCAGAGCACCTCTGGTAGTCAAATTTAAAAAGCAATCAAGTCTACTAATACCTTCCTCTGGTGCCCATTTACATCAGTGGCAAACACGATTCTCAACAATTCTGAATTAAATGAATAAAGGGCAAATTAACCTCAGCTAATGCAGCACAGAGGCAAAACATACACAGCAAAACTTCATGACACCTCCACCTATGTATATTTCATTTCCTAAAACCCACCCATTATTCTCCCCTACATTTGATAATTTAATGTAACATACTGCCAAGTTCAGAACAGATCACAAGTTATAAATATGAAACAACCCCAGAAGCTTAGATGCATTTCAATAGCATTGCAAGCAATCATTTATAGTACCATTTTAAAATTTATAATATCCCAGAAAGGCAGAGATTGTTGCTTGATGTACAGAAAAACTGCTTTTACTGAGCACCGGAAAGCTTTGCTTATGCGTGGAAATGATCCTCTGCTAAACAAGGACGGCACAAATGACAGATTGAATGAAATGAAACATAATGAATAATTTGTGCTAGCTTGGAGCAGCCAGCTATGTGTCTTCCTATAAACCAACACTTTCAGAGCTGTATACAGATACAAAACATTTAGGACTTTTTCACCAACATCACGGAGCTGCTTTAAAAAGGTGTCACTAAATAATTAACTCGGCAATCAGAACCTGGAAAAGGAGAAAACATGGCCCCAATCCAGCACACATACTGAAGTTCCACCAGCACCATGAGTCTTAAACACATATCATTTTAAATAGGCACTATTCTTTCCTGTGGGACTGTCACTGGTGATATTCAGAGTATTGGATCTTGGCGTAAGGACCAGCATATAGCAGAATCGTAGAATTGGTAGGGAGAACAAGGGTCATGTACTCCAACCGCCTGCAATGCAGGAATTGCAGCTAAAGCCAATTAAGGTGAGTCCACCACATTCTGTTCCTCTTTCAAACAGTTCCCACTATCAGAAAGTTCTTCCTGATGTTTAGTGGAATCTTCTTTCTTGTCATTTGAATCCACTGGTTTGGATCCTACCCTCCAGAGCAGAAGAAAACAAACTTGCTCCATCTTCCATGTGACAGCCTTTCAGGTATCTGTGTCTTCTTTCCCCTCATTTCAGAAAATGGAGAAAACATTTTCCCACCTCCAGTCCACCTGTTCCCCAAGAATTCTCAAAGATTATTGGCAGAGGCTCTGAGATTACACCCGCAAGTTCCTTGAGTACCCCTGGGTGCAGCTCATTAGGCCCTGGATGTTTGAATTCATTTAAAGTAGTTGGGTGTTCCCTTACAACCACTTGAGCCTGAGGTCATACTGAATTTTAGCCTGCCTGACCTTCTCCCTGTAAATGTTGGCTACTCGTTTAAACACTTCCTTCATTATTTGCCACATTTCTTATACAACCCCCTTTCAAATCTCAGGCCACCTAAACACTCCTTATGCAGCCAACCACAGCAGTTTCTTTAGGTGACTCCTTTTCTTTCTTCTTGTAATTGTTTGCGATTCTGCCTTCGGTATCTCACCTTTCAGAAACTCACATCCATAGTGAACTCCCTTCTCTGAGTATTTCTGACCATAGGATCACACCGAGTAGTTCCTTAAGCTTTTTTGAAATTGGCATTCCTAAAGTCCAGAGTGCACATCCAACTACACTTGGCTTTCCCTTTCCTCTGCATAATGAACCCCTGGAGGATGTGGTCACTTCCCACCAAGATTTCTGCTACTTCTGTTCTTCCCTATTAGTGAAGATCAGGTCCAAGATTGCTGATCCCCTTGTTGCTTCCTCCACATTCAGGGAGATGAAATTGTCAGTAAGTCTTCCTATAACAGTAGTTTCCGAATTGAAGCAAACCAAGTTACAGAAGAGGCAGAATGACCTCCACGAATCTCAAAGGGATGTCCCTTCCACACAGATCAGAGACAGGGAGGGTGGAGAATCTGTCCAATTAGCTTTAAAGATTAACTTTTTATGCAATCTCCTTCTGTTTACTGTCCTGATCAAAGGTTAGTTTATTGTACTGGCCAACTTAAACGGTTAACTTGACCAGTTTCTGAAGATGTCATGTCACTGCTGATGTGTAATGGACAACATGGCAGTAATTATGTAACAAATAGGACTTCTGCTGTTTGTGAGAAGGCATATAGTAACAGCTGTGCAAACCCTGTGACTATTACAGTTCCCATCACTGTATGGGGCTGTCCTTTACTGCAGTAAAATCAATTTAAAAAGGGTATTGTCTTGCCTGAATATTGGTTGTTTTTATTCATTTAGTTCCCCACCAAGAGACAAACTTAGAGTGTTTGTAGTACAATGTCAACAGTTCTAAATGCTGATGTTTTAAGGTATTATTTGTGGTTTTAGGTATGTATTTGCCACCTTGTGAATTCCTGCACATAAGTGATGGCCTATCAACTTCATCACTGTTGAGTCTTCACTGGTGCATGCATCTTCACCAAGCAACCCAAAATACCGGTAAGTGAAGTGACTGGACTTTGAGAGTATTCATATACATGGGCTTTATGCTTTATGTGGGTGAGTAGCCAGGAGGTATCTAGCTAAGTCATCCTCAGAGTAGACTCACTGGAACGGCCTTAGCTCTACATGCAGAAGGTCCCAGGTTCCACCCCCAGGGTCTCCAAGTATGGCTGTGGGAGACTCCTTGCCTGAAATCCTGGAGAGGCTGCTACCAGTCAGTGCAGACGATATGGAGCCAGACTGACCAGCATGAATAAGCTTCTCCCTAATTGTACAAGTCACTTATGCAGACTGTGCTGGTATGACGTCTACTGGGGACTGCAGAATATTCCAAAGCAAAAGCTTGAGTTATGTCCCGGCAGAGATATGGTTTCTGACTCCTGCTCATTTCTTTGCTTTACTGTCAATTCAAGTCTTCTGTCTCTTTCCTCCTCGTCACACTCACCTCTCCACGGGACTCATGTACGTTATCGATGGGAAAGGTCTATTAAAATGACATCTACCTCCAGGATGAGAAAACACCCATGACAACTGAAGCAGCTTTTAAAAGCTGTTACATGCACACACCCCTTCACTACTGTCAAAAAAGGAAGTCCAGGAGATTATGACTGACTGCTGAGTATTCATTTAAAATCCAGCCACAATTCCAGAGGCAGACACATGACCACAGCAATGGCATCTGGGAGGTCTTGAAAATTCACCAACTTGGTGGACTGCTTAATGATTTTCCTGCATGTTGTAGCAAACATAATGCACTGTGCTAAAGGCTGTGTGATTTTTAATTGCACCTTCACTGGTTATTTTAGAGTATTTTATTGTATTGCAATTTGCATTCCACTGACTTAAAGGTGTAATACAATGAAATAAAATATATAAAAGAAGGAATAAAAATACAATTAAAAATCAATATAGTTAATGTGGGCATGCCCAGTATTTAATTTGCCAGGTGCAGATTTCAACCACTTGCGACCAAGTGAAGATGCCCGGGCGCCCAAATGGTGCCTGGTGTCTCTACCATCTGGAAGTGCATGCCTGGGCATCCTTGGATCTAGACTGTTTTCACACACTAGCAACACATCCTATAGAATTCTCTTTGTTATATTTTATCTGCACAATCAGAATGAATTTCATGAACCAAAAGGTCCTATTGAAAAATACGACTTTCGAGCCATCCAGCCCCAAAATGCCAACAAGGCATTCTGTTTTGGCAACTGTAACCCCAGTTTAAGGAGCCATTTGGAGCCTAGCTTATTTATCCAAGTTCCTACCACTGGACTGCATGCCCGGGGCCACCTGAATGAAGCCCACAGACCACCAGTGGCCCAAGGACTACAATCAATCATAGATTATACAGTCACAGGCCCATTAAAACAAAACTAAGTAAGAGTAATGATCATGTTTTTATTCTTAAAGCACAATATGATACCAGAGGGGGGAGGAACATGAAATACAAATGGCAATTAAGAGTGAGTGTACCCCCTTATGAGACATTTAAGCAGAAAAGAGGAACTTGGCCACTAACTCTGTTATTAACTTGTTTGTATCAGCCAATAAATATTCCAGATACGCCTCCTAGCATCCTTCTAGGGTGTTTCCTCGTAAGGGGCAAAGTGGTCCATTACATTCAAAAGAGGCATGGCCCAGATTAGGAATCCCTAACCTAGAACAGGGTGGGAAAATTCATGGTTCTCCAGATGTAGTTTCACTACTACTCCCATCAGCCCTGACTACTGGCCCTGCTGCTTGGAGCCAATCCAGCAACAGCTGGAGGGCCATCGGTTCACCATCCTTGACTGCTTTTGAGCCAGGGATAACAGAGTTGTGCGTGTTTGGTTTTTAAAGGAAAACTCACTTTAAACCACAGGGACACTTGCAAGAGTCAATGGTTTCTGGAAAGCCTCCAATATAGCTTGATATGCACTCCTGCCTCAAACACCACTGTGAGTATCTCCAGAGGTTCCTGCTGCTTCGTTTTTCTCTTCTTTACAACATGGACCCTGGATTTATTGCTACAGACAAGTTAGGTAGATGCTTTCCATAATAATTAGCTGAGGCTAGGAAGGCTTTCAATTCCTTCAGACTCTCTTGCCCAGGTGTTCGGATTTTTTGTTGTTGTTCCTGGATGTTGTTTTCTGCTTTCCTCGTCAGGAGCTCTGTGGTGTCTATGAGTCAATCAAATGACCCAATAAAGTAACATTTTCTCCCTAATCCAGTCTCCCATAATAAACCCACCGGTGCTAATTTGGGATTAAGACATCCAGACACAGGACTGTTTCAAAGAAGATGGAAATTCCCATGCCACCACTGCTTGGGTTTCTGCCATGTGCCCTGACACCCTAGTTGTAGAAGCTGCTCCAAAGTGGGAACCCCTTTGTTTTCAGGGTTTGGGGGAGGAGTGTCAGTGAAAAAGAATTGGGGTCAATGCTTTGTGGAAACCACAAAGGAACCAAAATATTCACAGAAATTCACCACTGCTGGTATAATGCTACCATGCAAATCAATTGTGCAACCTGCATTTGGGATACTGTGGGCAGTTCTGGCCACCTCACCTCAAAAAGGCCATTGTAGGTTCAGAAAAGGGCAACCAAAATGATTAAGGGGGTGCAACAAATCCCCCAAGAGGAAAGGTGGCAGCATTTGGGATTTTTCGTTTGGAGAACAGGCAAGCAAGAGGCGACACGAGTTTATAAAATTGTGCATGCTTGTCTTCATCTGTCATGGCACTAAAATGTGGCTCAACGAATCTGAATGATGGAAGATTCAGGACAGAATTTCATGCAGCATAGTTAAACTATGGAACTCATTCCCACAAGAGGCAATGGTGCCCACCAGCTTGGATGGATTTAAAAGAGAATTAGGCAGATTTGTGGAGGATAAGGCTATCAACGGCTACTAGCCATGATGGCCATGCTCAGCACTATTTTTCTAGAAAAATAGATGCAAGAACTCACCATGGACACCTCCCTCGTTTTCTTAGAATGGCAATGGCATCCACCAGAGAGGTGCTGGAACTTAGATCTGGTGAAAAAAAGCCAGCAATGCTTCTGAATACAGTTGCTGGAAATGGCTCTTTCTTATGCTCCAGCCCTGCTTAAAGGTTTCCCATGGGGGCATATAGTTGGCCACCATGAGAAGAGGATGTCAGGCTAGGTGGGTCATTGGCTCACTCTGCTCCTAGCCACTCAATGAGCCTTAAAGGTATCCCCACTAGTATAAAAAGGGAAGTCCCATTAGTATAAATGTTCAGAGGCAGAGCACTTGCCTTGCAGGCAGAAGCGTGTCTACCCCATTGTGTCAAACAGGTCTTACTCTCAGTGCCTAGGATTGTAGCTTTAGAACAGCCTTTCCCAACCTGGTGCCCTCCAGGAGTTTTAGTCTATAATGTCCATCACTAAGTGAGCTGGCTAGGGTTGATGGGAGTTGTACTCCAATTGATCAGGAGAGCACCAGGCTGAGGAAAGTATCCTTTAGAAAGAGTGTCAGGGAAAGCTAGCAACTAACATGAGAATACAGGTATGGTACCTGGAAGATCTGTTGAAAGGGAGGCCCAAGGCTGTAGCTCTTTTGAGTTTTATCTCTGCCTGATCTCAGCAGAAAGAATTTTGGCTAATCCCTCACCAGCTGGTGGCTGTTAGACTGACAGCACAAAAGAAAATGAGCACAAGTTCATCTAACAGGTGTGAGGAGGAGGGAAGAGAATGATGTTCACACCCAGGTTTCCTTTTTTAGCACACACAAACTGCAATCACAATAATTGCTCATCAAGAAGACAGTATTTCCAAGTGGGGAGGAGGCTATCACTGCAGCTAGTAAGAGGGCTATGCAATTATTTTATTAAAAAGGAAGAGTACATAGGCATTAAAACTGTTTTAGGGGCTGGTCTTTTTGGTGGGGGGGGGGATTCTACAAGAAAAGCCAAAGTCAGCACATAAGGGAAAAAATCCAAAATTCACAGGAGGGCAAGACCTGGCCAACCAAAATGTTGCAAGCTCCTGAGTTCTCCAGAACTCTATCAGGCTAGATATTAAACTAAGCAGCCATGGGGATGGGGGGGGGGGAGAGAAAGGAAAGAGAAAAATGCTGGATTGTTGTTAAAAGGCATAAAGCAGGAGTGGGAAACCTTGGGGCTGGGGGCCAAATATGGCTCGCAGCCCTCTATATCTAGCTCACAGCACTCTTACCAGGCCACACTACTCACTGCCCCTGCTTCACACACACACACACACACACAAACACACCCGCATGTGCTTATGCCTGGCTGGAACTGTCCTTGAGCTCTAATAACGCCACTTGCCAGGCATAAGCACATGTGGGGGGGGGGGGTGAAGCAGGGGCAGTGAGGGCTGCGAGCCATATTTTGAATTATGGTGCTGGAGGAGACTCTTGAGAGTCCCATGTACTGCAAGAGATCAAACCGATCTGTTCTGAAGGAAATCAGCCCTGAGGGCTCACTGGAAGGACAGATCCTGAAGCTGAGGCTCCAATACTTTGGCCACCTCATGAGAAGAGAAGACTCCCTGGAAAAGACCCTGATGTTGGGAAAGATGGAGGGCACATGGAGAAGGGGATGACAGAGGATGAGATGGTTGGACAGTGTTCTCGAAGCTACCAACATGAGTCTAACCAAAATGCAGGAGGCAGTGGAAGACAGAAGTGCCGGGCGTGCTCTGGTCCATGGGGTCACGAAGAGTCGGACAACAGGTGGTACGTGTACCTGTGTCTGTCTCCAAGTCACATCTGTTGCTCCGCCCACTTTTTACCTCTGGCCATTACTGGCATGCGCATGCACACACAGGCAGGCTGATAATGGGAGGGAGCTCATGATGGTTGGGAGTTTGTTAAAAGGGAGATATTAAAAGCACAACTTTGGGCAATACCAATGAGACGGAAACATGGAAGGTGCCTAAGGAAGCCAGTGTGGCTATCTAAAGAACTTTTAACTGAGTTAAGATTTAAAAGGGATATGTACAAAAAATGGAAAAAGGGGGAAACCACCAGAGAGGAATTCAAACAAATAGCCAGCAAGTGTAGAGACAAAGTCAGAAAAGCTAAAGCACAGAATGAACTCAGGCTTGCTAGAGAGGCTAAAAGCAACAAAAAGGGCTTTTATGGGTATGTCCATAGCAAAAGGAAGAACAATGAAACAGTGGGGTCTCTTTCGAGGAGAAGATGGTGAAATGCGAACAGGGGACAGAGAAAGGGCAGAACTCCTCAATGCCTTCTTTGCCTCAGTCTTCTCCAAAAAAAGAAAACAATGCCCAACCTGAAGAATATGGAGCAGATGATTCAGCAGGGGGGAAACAGCCAAGAATAAGCAAGGAGGTAGTACAAGAATACTTGGCTAGTTTAGATGTATTCAAGTCTCCAGGGCCAGATGAACTACATCCAAGAGTATTAAAAGAACTGGCAAAGGTGATTTCAGAACCATTGGCAGTAATCTTTGAGAATTCCTGGCGAACAGGCGAAGTCCCAGCAGACTGGAGGAGGGCAAATGTTGTCCCTATTTTCAAAAAGGGGGAAAGAGAGGACCCAAACAATTACCGCCCAGTCAGCCTGACATCAATACCAGGAAAGATTCTAGAGCAGATCATTAAGCAAACGGTTTGTGAGCACCTAGAAAGGAATGCTGTGATCACTAAAAGTCAGCATGGGTTTCTGAAAAATAAGTCATGTCAGACTAATCTGATTTACAATTACAGAATTACAAGCCTGGTAGATGAAGGGAACGCTGTGGATGTAGCCTATCTTGATTTCAGCAAGGCCTTTGAAAAGGTGCCCCATGATACTCTTGTAAAGAAGCTGGTAAAATGCAGGCTAGATAATGCTACCATTCAGTGGATTTGTAACTGGCTGACTGACCGAACCCAAAGGGTGCTCATCAATGGCTCCTCTTCATCCTGGAGAGAAGTGACTAGTGGGGTGCCACAGGGTTCTGTCTTGGGCCCAGCCTTATTCAACATCTTTATCAATGACTTGGATGATGGGCTTGAGGGCATCCTGATCAAGTTTGCAGATGACACCAAATTGGGAAGGGTGGCTAATACCCCAGAGGACAGCATCACACTTCAAAATGACCTTAACAGATTAGAGAACTGGGCCAAAGCAAACAAGATGAATTTTAACAGGGAGAAATATAAAGTACTACACTTGGGCAAGAAAAATGAAAGGCACAAATACAGGATGGGTGACACCTGGCTTGAGAGCAGTACATGTGAAAGGATCTAGGAGTCTTGGTAGACCATAAACTTGACATGAGTCAACAGTGTGATGCAGCAGCAAAAGCCAATGCAATTCTGGGCTGCATCAATAGGAGTATAGCATCTAGATCAAGGGAAGTAATAGTACCACTGTATTCCGCTCTGGTCAGACCTCACCTGGAATACTGTGTCCAGTTCTGGGCACCACAGTTCAAGAAGGATACTGACAAGCTGGAATGTGTCCAGAGGAGGGCAACCAAAATGGTCTAAGGCCTGGGAACGATGCATTATGAGGAACGGCTTAGGGAGCTGGGTATGTTTAGCCTGGAGAAGAGAAGGTTAAGGGGTGATATGACAGCCATGTTCAAATATATCAAAGGATGTCATCTAGAGGAGGGAGAAAGGTTGTTTTCTGCTGCTCCAGAGAAGCGGACAAGGAGCAATGGATTCAAATTGCAAGAAAGAAGATTCCACCTAAACATTAGGAAGAACTTCCTGACAGTAAGAGCTGTTTGACAGTGGAATTTGCTACCAAGGAGTGTGGTGGAGTCTCCTTCTTTGGAGGTCTTTAAGCGGAGGCTTGACAGCCACCTCTCATGGCAGGGGGTTGGACTGGATGGGCCTTGTGGTCTCTTCCAACTCTATGATTCTATGATGAGCACAGATTAAATCCTGCTGGGAACAGAGTGGTGCTGCCAATGCAGAATAAAACCCTGTCCTCCAAGCCCATCAGCTGATGCCACCATGTGATGTCAGTTGATTGCTGGATAGGCATGATTGCAGGGAAATGTCCTGGTGGGCAAAACTGGGTCCCAAGGGGGCCAAGGTTGGTTCGTGGGCTGGATGTTCACCACTCCTGGTCTGCTCTCTTTTTCTTGCAATGGTTGATTTTGAGATGCTTTCCTGCTTCCTTTGCTGCTAGCTGCTTTGAGCGCGATTCTTTTTTGTGGAAAAGTGGCATACAAATACAATTATGAATGAACGAATGAATGAATGAAATGGAACAGGCTGAGCCTGGGTCTTCCGTTATGGAGTAACAGAGCCCCCCCCCCCCCGATCTCTCAAATACAGGCCTGCTTCACATGGCAGCATGAGGAAAGAAACATCAACTATCCTTAGGATCAGACCAGGTTTTGAAACAGTTTAACATTGCAAGCCCTCCCCATTTTACAGTAGACAGATCCCCAACCTCACATTTGCTGATCCATAAGATGGATCTCTCTCTGTCTTACAAAGAGTCAGATTTGGGGTAAGGGTGAGGAGGTTGGAACAGTTCAGAAGCCCATTCAACAAACCTGGAGCCTTGCTTGTTGCTGCCTATAAAAGTCTACCGAGCACATGTATGGAATAAAAGAAGGATCCAGAGTCTTGAATGGGCACAGTTAAGATTCTTTCTTTCTATAGGGATTTTCAGATGCATGCAGCCCTGCAAGGAGAGAAAGGAATGGAATTCCAAAAGGCATACAAAAGAGGAACAAAGGAAAGGATGGGGGAGACGAGCAAGCCTGGGGTCTCATCTTGGAATGAAAACAGGCAGGCAGAGGGGTAATGATTCTGAGCCTTCACCATAGATGGCAGTGTGGTGTTAACTGGTGGGAAAGAAATTTGAGAAAGGCAACACACAACCAGTTTCACATAAATCTGATGGTTCAAATAGCATGCAATAGAATAAATATTAAGGAAATGTGTCTGGCAGCCACAGAACCACGCAGTTTTACTTTTTGTGCCACCTACCTCATGTTTACCCTGCCTATACTAGGATAATCACAGTTGTATCATCTTACGCCCCAGATGTATAAGCTTTTTAAAATCCAAAGGTTAATTATCTGCAATCAAATATTTCAGAACCCTACTCATAAGCGCACCTCAGTGGCTTTATCCACCCAGTGGCTTTCAGGTCTGATTAGAGACCTAAAAGAAATAAGGAAAGATTTGAACACAGAGAGATGGAGAGAAAAGAATCACCCTGGATAAAACGCCACAGAGTAGCTGTTTTTGAGAAAGATTTCTGAAAAGAAACCATTTTTTTGCAGAAGAACTTGGTCCTATTTATGTGACTGAGAAAGCAACTAGGATCCCCCAAAAGGCAGCAGAGATTGTCTCCTAGATTTACCCACAAACCACAGGCCTTCCTTCCACAGCTGTCACAAACAAAGCTGCCCGTAAGCCACGCGACTTGGGTGAACCGCAAGCTTTATTGAATGCTCTGCTGAAGACAAGCCACACAGCCTGCACGTCCCTTTGTTCCAAATAGCCATTTTAGGATGGATCTCTGCTGTGCCTCTTAGCCCTGTATCACGCACCCACACACCCTTCCCTCCTTTGCGCCCCCCCCCCTGCACACACAAAGAAGCTCTGTACTGTATATGCTTGTCCCAAATTCATATGCAGCTCAAGTCTCTGAGTATCTGGAACTCAGTGGTTTCCTTGGTTCACAGCTGATCTGTGCATGTCGTGCTTGTGATCCCAAGGCATTTCACACATCAGAGCAACTCAGGATATACCCCGGACAATCTCCTGCTACAGCTCTCTCCCTGGGTCTCCAGTCAGACCAGTCATGCAAAAGCACAAACAGGCAGCCAATGCAAAGCACCCTGGAACAAAGAACGCAGAGACATAAAATTCAATTACTGGGAGGGACCCCTGAACCTCAGGAATGTTTATCCCATCAGTCTCCAGAAATTGGGTTAGTTGACAGCCCCAGAGTTGTTTAAACTATTTAAAATAGGTATTTTGTATGCTAATCGAGGGCTCTGTTTTTGAATTGCAAATACCAAGCAAATCATTATCTTAGTTCCTGAGATGGACAAGGCTCCTGGATTAACAAGCAGCAGCTGCTCATGTCCTTCCAGGTGCAATGTTTGTAGTTGGGCTGAGCAAAAAGAAGAAATTAGGGGACTCAAGTAAAGCCGAAACTCAATGAGAAATAAAAAAAAACATCTCTGGAAGTAAGTGAAAAGAATTAACTCTGCATATTTCATGTTTTGCAAAGGGAAGGTGTGGGCCTCCCTTCCCTTTCTGCCCCTACTCGATCCCAAGCATGCTAGGCGCTAGATGTGGTGCTCCCACTGGCAGTAGGGAAGTGGGTGGGCATGGAAAAATGCAGTCCCTGGAGCAAAGAAGTGCAGCATGAACTTTCAAAGCCAATGAGAGCTCCTGCATGGCTCAGAAGTCTACCTTCCTCAAACACAACCAGCATCAACAGATGGAGAAAGCACATAGAGAAGTTGCAAGAGCACCTTGACTGAAAGGTCTGTTCATCTGTCTCTCACAAACACCCTCACACAATTTTTTATGACACATTCAACCATCCTTGTGCTAGACAGCACTGTCTACAAAGAGGCGACTTCATACTGAACTCAAAATGCTATTTTGGACACAGGACCAAAAGCAAGATATCTAGCTGGGTGCGAGGGCAGAACTGGCTCAGAGGCAGGGCAGTGAGCTTACAGCAGAAAAGATAAGGCTGTGAAGATAAGGCCCAGTGATCCCTTTAAGTGTCTGGGGCTTTGAGCCTGCCTGGTAACATCATCTCACTGAACCTGTGGACCTTCAGATGTTGTTGGCCTACAAATTCCATCATCCATGTTGGCTGTGGATCATGAGAGTTGGGATTCCAATAACATCCAGAGGGCCACATCCCTGAGATCCAGTATCTCTTGTGTGAACCGGCCTAAAAACGAAAGAGGTAGGTACCACCACTTGCTAAATCAGTTTTCCCCAGCATGAAGCCCTGCAGACATTTTGGACAACAGTCCCCATCAATCCCGGCCAGGCTGATGGAATTTGGAGTCCAGCAACTATTTAGGAAGGCACCCTAAATAGTTGGGTATTGTTTTCATTGTTAGCTCAGTCTGAAGTACTAGCCAATGGGCAATTAAGGATGCATTTCAGGGAAAGGCAGAGGACTTTGCTTACCCAAACAAATGAAATGAACTTCAAAACAAAACAAAACCTCGTGATACACTTGAATAACCCGCATTCATGATTCCTGCTAATTGCAGAGGGTGGAAGAACAGAGCAAGAAGAGAGAGGATATTTAAGGTTCCCAAGCGCAAACTGGACAGCTGTAATGTGCTGAGATGGTAACAGATGACTATAAAATTGCTCTTGAATGGGCAATGGGGGAGGGCTGGAGGAATTGCCAGATCATAATGTCCAGAAGGGGGAAGGATGCCTGGGAAATACTGGAAGGCTTTTATTACTGTGCTAGAACACTCGAGTGAGAATTGAAAGGGCTGGAGAGATTACATGTTCTATGGAGCGAAAGATTCTCTCTCCAGAAAGGAGAAATAAGGGGAGGGGAGATGTATTAACCCTTCATGTTTTTTTTAAAGACAAGGAGTTTTCTGTTTGCAAAGGATGGGATGAAATCAAGAGGAAATCTAGATCCCAGTGTGTTTTTAAGAAGCCAGTGCTAGAACACCAGATCCTAACCCAGTTTCCTCAAACAGAAATGCTGATTGGGAATTCTTTCCAGGCAGGCCTCTCCTGGAAGGTTCCACTGGAACCGAGGGAACTATTTCCCCCCAAATCGGGTGTGCTTGGGATTGTGAGACCAAGTTGGACTCTGCAGGGTTTTTACTCAAAAACTGGGCAACAGGAAGATCACAAGGGCTCTCCTTGGAGATAAGGAGAGTGGAGGGTAGTAGGCCTCAATTCTGTGCATGTTTACTGCAATGTAAACCAGGGTCTTATTCCCATAAGAACATAGTAAGAGCCTGTTGGATCAGGCCAATGGCCCCTGTAGCCCAGTATCCTGTCCTCACCTGTCCCCACTGGATATGTTGAACCAGATGAGCTTTTGGCCTGATCCAGCTAGCTCTTGTGAGGTTCTCATGGGAGGAAGATCCTGGTTTCCTTTACAGTAAAGGTGCACAGGATTGAGGCCTGCCATCCTCCACTCACTTTATATCCGTGGGGAACTCTGGTTCTTATGGGACCCCAGATAAGGCCAATTGCTCATTTAGCCCAGCGTCTTCTTCCCATCAGGGTGGACTGGGCCTCAGAACCAGACGGGGCATGGGCCTGATCCAGGGGGGTGTTGTTCTGAATGGAGTAAGGTGACACCCTGCCACCCTCAGATGGGCCCGCTCCTTCCGTAGGGCTCTCCCAACTTTGTCCCTCACCCCGCCTGTGTCTCACCTGGTGGGGCGCAGCTTGGCGTCCTTTTTGCTGTCCACCACGGCCGGGACGCAGTTGGTCAGCTCGGTCCAGTCGGCGTGGAGCCCGCAGCTCCAGCCAGTGGAGAAGCGGGAGAAGAGCCAGGTCTCTCGTTTGCCCGGCCGGAGGCAGGTGCACTTTTTCTGCCCGGCCTTGCACTCGCAAGGTTGCTCCAGCTGGATGTTGCGCACCAGGTGGCGCCCGAAGGTGGTGCCGCCCGTCTTCTGGATGTGCAGGAAAACGATCAGGTCGTCGCCAGCGATGTGGAAGTCCACGCGGCGCAGCAGGTCGGCTTCCGAGAAGTTCAGGCGCGGCACGAAGCGCGGAGGACTCTCGTCCTCCGCCCGGTAAGGGTCCCCTCCCTGGCCGGCCTGGCGCGCCAGCAGGGCGGACGGGGCGGCCTCGGCCAGGCGCTGCCGCAGCTGGCACTCGCTACCCGGGCACACGTACTGCAGCACGAGCCCCCCGAAGAGCAGCAGCATCACCAGCGCCGCCAGCCCCCGGTGCCAGCGCTCCTCCATGGCCGGGGCGGGCGCATCGCCGCCGCCCGACGGCCCCGGTCACCGCCCCGCCAGCGTCGCCGCCCCCGTCCTCCTCCTCGCCGCCGCCTCCATACCGGTGCGCACCGAAGAACGGCTCCCTCCGCCTTCTCCTGCCGCCGACGCCGTCGCTCTGCCTGCCTGCTGCGGCTCCAGCGCCCGCCCCCGGCCCGCCCCTCGACGGCTGCAGTCCCCGCCTCAGGAGCGGCCTCTCCACTCAGAAGAAGCCTTTGTATTTTCTGCCGGAGCGCGCGCGCCTCGCTTGCCTCCTCCTCCTCCTCGGAAAGGCAGACGGACCCACCCCGAACGCAGCGCCGACCTCCGCAGGAACAGAGACCGGCTCGGTGGCCCGACCCTCTTCTCGAAAGACACGCCTCGCTCTCCTGGTTGCTGGCGCGGTTTCTCCCTGTCGCTCCTAGGAAGAGGCGCCGCTGAAAGATTCACACGTCCTGGGGGGACCTGGGCACTGTCGCTCTTCCACGCAGCTTTCCCTGGCCTCCTCCCTCCCCGTCCAGTTTGGGAGCCTCCAAGGCCGTCTCCTTTCCCGAGAGCCATCATTTCCCCCTCTAACACGCGCACACATAATGCTTGCCTTCTTTGTTTCCACCCTCTGGGTTGGCAATGGCTTTTCCCAACCTGGTGCCCTCCATAAGTTTTCTGGGACTCCCATTCCCATCATTCCTGAAGAGGCAGGCACTGTGATCTGAAGAACACCAGTCCAGGGTTGAAGGTCAGTCTTAAGGGGTCACACCAGAACACATTTAGCAGGGGGAAATGGCCTCTTAGTAGGCGAAGTAATGACATCATCAGCACCAGCTTTCATCAGAAGGTCTCAAGGTTTAAAATTCAGAATTGAAAACGTGTGGGTTAAGAACACAGAGATCTCTTAAAAGCATTTGCTTGCTGGATCAGGCCAACTAGATGCTGCCAGGAAGTCCAAAAGCAAACCACGAGGGCAAAAGTTGCAAGTGTGTCCCCCGCATAATGGAGACTGGGGCTGTGTGCAACAACACTCAGATGTACACTGCCTCTGAATATGAAGGTTCTATTAATCAGGGCTAATAAGAACATAAGGAAAGCCTGGTTGCTGGATCAGACCAAAGGCCAATCTAGTCCTATTTATTGCAGAGGCCAAGCAGGTGCTTAACAAGCCCGCTGGTAGGACATCATCACTGCCATTGTAGTTGGAAGGGACCCCTAGGGGTCATCTAGTCCAACCCCCTGCAATGTACTTCATTTTATGCCACCTTTCCATTACAGGTGGCAGAATGGGTCAGTGCATCTGGTTGTCCACAAGAAGGCTGGTGGTCCATTTGGTGGGGAGAGAGACTGTACTCCTATTATATCTCCTCACACTTTTCCAACATATATTTTGAAAGTGAGCCAAGATGAAGAGCATATTGCTAACCTCCCCCACTCCCAAAAAGTATCTGTAAGGGTTTTCAGTGATTGCTCATGAGTAACCAGCCTGACGCCGAGGTTTCTGAAGCTAGGTTTCTTTATTGTGCAGATATGTAAAGTGCAGCCACAAAAGTATGTCTAGCTCATCCTTCGGCAGAGTCCGGGAATGACCCCTTCCGGTTCTTTGCCCAGCATAAAAGCCGCGGGATGCGGAACCCCCGCCTCCCCCCTCTGCGTCCTCCCCCCCCCCGCGCAAGTGGGGAGACGGAAGAGGCGCCTCACCTCCAGTCCCTGCTTGATGCGAGGGCTCTCCTTCCCTGACTCCTACTTCCCCTTCCCATCTCTCCCTCCCCACTAGAGGGATCACTGCCTCCCTCACTGGAGGAAGATGAATTGCTAAGCAGTTGGGGCGGGGGCTCACGATACAGAGAAAGCCCTGGCAACTCTTTGCCTTGAGGTGAGGGCAGCACCCTGACAGTATCCACCCCCCCTCAAAAAAACCCTCCCCCCTCAGAAGGTGGGTTTGGGAATCTGCCTGCTCCCCCTGCTGCGTGACCTCCCCACGATCGTCATTGGACCACAAAGGGGACGGCGGGAAACCTCTGAAGTCCCCTTCCTCCTCATCCGTGGGTGCGAAGATCTCCTGCAACCCCAGTGGCAACAGCCCCCAGCCCCCTTCTTCCTGTCTGGCATCCGGAAGGGCATACCCATCCCAATCTCCTTGTTCTGAGTCACTCTCCTGTTCCCCCCGTGATCGGAATCCCCAAAACTCCTCCTCATCCTCATCAGTGGGGGCAAAAACCTCCTCCCCCCCACACCCACACCGGTTTGTGTTTGTGTGGGAACAACGCGTGGAACTCCTATACCAAATACTCCTCTGAGATCGCGCTGGCCGGTACCCAAGGGTTCTCTGATTCCGGCTCCCCTTCCCACGTGACCAAATACTCCAACTCCTCTCCCCTCCACCTAGAATCCAGGATCTCCGTCGCTTTATTGCAGAACTCCACATCTTCTACTCTGGGAGGTGGCACCTCTTCCTGGCATTCCCCATGAAAATGACTCCCCTCCTTGTACTTGGACAGGAGGGGACGGTGAAACACTGGATGTATTTGCATGGTCTCAGGCAAGTGCAGCTTGAAAGTGACCGGGTTCACCTGTTGCACTACCCGGAAAGGGCCCAACCTCCGATGCTCCAGCTTTTTGCACCTCCCCCTGAGAGGCAACCCCTGTGAGGAAAGCCACACCTTGTCTCCTACTCGAATGCATTCCCCTTCACTCCTGTGCTGGTCCGCCCCCCGTTTGTATGCTTCCTTGGCCTGCTCTAGAGTGTCCACCAGCTGTTGGTGTATTCGGACCATTTCCCCCGCCATTTCTTGCGCGGCTGGTACATCTAACACCTCCTCCTCCCTCCCCGGGAAGGCTCTGGGGTTCACCCCATAATTAGCCATGAAAGGGCTCATCCCTGTGGACACATGTTCCGCATTGTTGTAAGCAAATTCTGCTAAAGCCAGCTTGTCCACCCAGTCACTTTGCCTTTGATTGACGTAACAGTAAATGCTGCAAAACCGCATTCGCCCTTTCTGCCTGGCCATTGGTCTGCGGGTGTTGGGCCGTGGACAGACTCACCTCCACCTGCAACAAGTCCATGAGCTTGCGCCAAAAACGCGGGGTGAACTGCCTACCACGGTCCGAGAAGGCAGGCCATGCAACCTAAAAACGTGGTTTAGAAACAGCTTGGCCGTCTCTTCCGCTGAAACTGCTCGTGGACAAGCCACAAAGTGGCACATTTTTGTGAATAAGTCCACCACCACCAACACGGCCATCTTACCTTGGGATCGCAGCAGATCGGTCATAAGATCTATGGATACCACCTCCCAAGGCCTTTTGGGTGTGGGCAGAGGTTCTAATAACCCTGCTGGCGCCATTCTATCCCCCTTAGCTCTCTGACACATGTCACACCCTTGAACGTATTCCCTCACGTCCTCCCGCACCCTGGGCCACCAAAAGTCCCTTGTGATTAATTCCATGGTCTTGTGCTGCCCAAAGTGCCCTGCTGTGGGTGTGTCATGCATCTGCCAAAAAACCCTCGCCCTTAGCACCTCTCCTGGGATGTAAAGCGCCCCCTTGTGAAACAACAACCCCCCCTTTTCCTCAAAGGCACCCTCTGCCTTGCCGCTCTTGAGGGCCTGCAACTGGCTGCAAGCAAATTCATCTTCTTGTGTTAGTCTGATCAGCCCAAGGTCCGAAATCCCCCCACAGGTCCACTGCTGCTGGTCGAAGATGTGCCTTGGTTCTGGAGCTCTCTCATCCTCCATGTACTCAGGTTTGCACGATAAGGCATCCGCCCTGATGTTCCGCTCACCTGGGACGTATTGAATCTTAAAATGAAAACCTGCAAAAAACTCTGCCCACCTAATTTGCCTTTGATTTAGCACTCTGGCAGTGCGCCAGTACTCCAGGTTCTTATGGTATGTGCGCACCTGGATCTGATGACGCGCCCCCACTAAAAAGTGCCTCCACTGTTTGAAGGCAGCATAGATGGCTAGAAGTTCCTTGTCCCACACTGTGTAGTTCCTCTCAGACTTGTTCAGCTTTCTGGAGAAAAAGGCGCAGGGCCTCCATTGACATCTTGCTGTAACAGCACCACCCCAACTGCACGGTTGGAGGCGTCTGTCTCCACCCGGATGGGCACGCCGGTGTCCACGTGAATCAGTTGCTCCTCCGAAGCGAACACCCTCTTCAAACACTCAAAAGCCGATTGCGCCTCCTCTGTCCAAGCGAACTTCTTCTTGTCGCTGAGACAGTCCATTATAGGCGCTCCACCTTGGCAAAATTGGGAATGAACTTGCGGTAAAAGTTGCTAAAGCCCAAGAACCTCTGCACATCCTTCTTAGTTCTGGGGTCCTTCCACTCCAGCACCGCTCTCACCTTTTCTCCATCCATAGCCAGCCCCTTGTCTGACAACCGGTAGCCCAAGAAGTCTACTTCCTTGGCATGGAACTGACACTTCTCTAATTTGGCGTAGAGCTGGTGCTCCCTCAACTTCTCCAAAACCGCCCAAACGTGTTGGACGTGCTCCCCCTCCTTTTCGGAATATATCAAAATGTCATCCAAGAAGCACACACAGTTTTTGTACAGGAGGGGCCCCAGTACATGATGCATGAACGCCTGGAAACATGAACTTCCAGCCTGCAATCCAGAAGGCATAACTAGATATTCGTAGCTGCCCAGGGCCGTGAACATGGTTGTCTTCCACTCGTCGCCTTCCCGCACTCTGATCAAGTTGTAGGCCCCTCTGAGATCCAACTTAGTGAAAATCTTGCCCTTGCGCACCCTCACCAACAAATCGTCGATGCAAGGCATGGGAAAGGTCAGGGGTTCCATCAGGGAGTTGACGGCATGGTAGTCCACGACCAAACAACATTGCTTAGTCCCCTTCTTGTCCACGAAGAAGACTGGACTCCCCCCTACTGCCCTCGACACCCGTATGAAGCCTCTTCGAAGGTTTTTGTCAATAAACTCCTTGAGGTCCAGCATCTCTTGATCAGACATGGAATACAACTTTCCAGCTGGCAGTCTGGCCCCCGGCACCAAGTTTATCTGGCAGTCATAGGGCCAATGAGAGGGCAGCCTGTCCGCTTCCCCTTTGCTGAACACCTCGGCGAAATCAGCGTAGGCTGCCGGCACTCCTGCTGGGCTCTGCACCTTGGCCACTGCTGCGACCACGTCTCTCCTCTCAGAGCTCCCCGCACCCAGGCAGTGCTCCACACAATGCACCGATCCAAAGGTGAGGGATCGTTGATGCCACGCCACAACCGGGTTATGCTGGTTCAGCCAACTCATGCCCAGTATAATCGGCGGTCCTGCCAGCGTGGTGACATTGAAGGCGATGACTTCTGAGTGCCCCAATATTCTCATGCGCATTGGAGGGGTCTGGTGTGAAATTTCCCCTCCTAGCAACTTCCTCCCATTCTGGTCACCTGCAAAGGGAAATCCAGTGGAAGCAAGTGCAGCTGGTGCTCCAGAGCAAAATCCTGGCTGAAGAAGTTCGCACTCGCCCCTCAATCAATCAAGGCCTGCACTTACAAGGGGTGACCGTTTGGGAGCTCCAAAGCTACCCTCACCACAATGCTGGGCTTTGGCGATGCTGGACCTCTACTCCTGTTGTGCCTGGCTGTTGGCCCCTACCTTCTCCAGCCAGGCTCCTTCGTTTCCCTGGGGTTTGCCTCTTCCTTCCTCTGGTGTCACTGTCCCTGTCACTCCCTGCCAGCCTCTGCATTGTGGGCAGACTTTAGCAAAATGTTCAGGCTGAGCACACAGGAAGCATTTCTGGGCAGCCTCCCAAGCCTTGCCCTCTCCTTTCTTGGTTCCCACTGGTGTTTGAAATTCCCATGTGCGGGCACTGCCAATCTCCATGGCCTCGGGAGCCGGTAGTCTGGGCGTAGAGCCAAACCTCTCAGGAATGCGGTTGCCATAGTAACGCTCCCCCTTCTGCTGTCTCTTCTCATGGGCACAGTCTTCCAAGCGCACCCCTGTAGCCAAGGCAGCCCTCGCCAACTGATCCATTGTCTTGGCCTTAGGGCCCCTGGCCATCTCATCCTTCACCTCAGCATTCAGTCCATTACTAAACAACGCCGGCATGGGTTCAGACAACAAGTCCCACCCCAGCCGATGCACCAACATTGAGAACTGTGCCCAGTAGTCTCTCACCGTCATCGAACCTTGCTTAAGGGACAGGAGCTCTTGCTGCGTCACGTCCTTCTGTACCTCAGAGGTAAACATAGTGTCCATCGCCTCAAAAAAATTCCCCAGGTCCTCAAGCGCGTTGTTCTGCGACGCGATGAGTGATCTCACCCACTCCCGGGCGCCTCCTTCCAAATGCGTGATAATAAAAGCCACCCACTGTCTATCATGGGTAAACTCGTCTTTCTGCAACTCCAAAGCATACTTCATCTCAGTCTTAAAGTTTAGATAGTCCCCAGGATTCCCACCAAATTTGCTCACCAGCGCCACCAGCTTTCGCCCCACTGGTCCCATCCGCCCTTCTTGGTCTTGCAGCCTGCGCTCCTCCAGCCTTGCGCTGAGCCGCTCAGCATGCACTTCCAAGTCCTGCGTCAGTTTTGTGAGTGCAGCAATCTGTTGCGCTGCGGCAATCAGCTGGTCCCGGTCGGTGGGCCCTCTGCCCGTTGCACCCTCTTCCTTGCTCATGGTGCCCTTCCGAACCCTCGGATCCTACTCATGAGCAACCTGCAGAGATTCCCAGACTGCTGTAAGGGTTTTCAGTGATTGCTCATGAGTAACCAGCCTGATGCCGAGGTTTCTAAAACTAGGTTTCTTTATTGTGCAGATATGTAAAGTGCAGCCAAAAAAAGTACGTCTAGCTCATCCTTCGGCAGAGTCCAGGAATGACTCTTTTTGGTTCTTTGCCCAGCATAAAAGCCGCGGGATGCGGAACCCCCGTCTCCCCCCTCTGCGTCCTCCCTCCCTGCGCAAGTGGGGAGACGGAAGAGGCGCCTCACCTCCAGTCCCTGCTTGATGCGAGGGCTCTCCTTCCCTGTCAGAGCCCTGACTCCTACTTCCTGGTCCCATCTCTCCCTCCCCACTAGAGGGATCACTGCCTCCCTCACTGGAGGAAGACGAATTGCTGAGCAGGTGGGGAGGGGGCTCACGATAGTGAGAAAGCCCTAGCAACCCTTTGCCGTGAGGTGAGGGCAGCACCCTGACAGTATCCAAGGCATGGAACCCATCAAGTTGATTTGATTCCATTTGAGTTCCACTCCTACCCAGAATAAATGTGTCATTTGAAGGAGCTGTGTTGTGAAATGTTCGGTTTGCAAAAGGCTATGTATTTCCATTCCAGTGTTTCAAGCAATCTGAAAGGGGGAAAGGGGGAGTGAGTATATTTGATCCATTTCTTTTTGCTTTAACCATGATATATTTACTTAGAAAATTAATAGACACATAAAGCAAGGAGGGAGGAGCCCTACATGTTGATTGCTAATGCATTGTGGGAATTAGAGATCGTCTAATGTTGATGTGGAATTAATATATACCATAAAATACATGATGCATACAGGGGATGGCGCTCCCTGACAAACCATTAGCAAGAACGAGCTAAAATAAGCAATGATCAGTCCTTCACAGTTGAGGTATCATTGCCCATCTTCCTGCATCAAGCCAGTTGCCACTTACCAAACTGAATGTGAGAAATGGATGTGCACTTTCCATTTAGGCTGGAATTTTGCCTGTCAGATTTGACCAGTCTTTCCACCACCTGCCGCTACCTGGTGCCTTCTGCATGCAAAGCATATATTCTGCTGTTGAACGAAGCCCACCCCCTTCTTTCCATGCTTCCGTGCTTCAAGAAATATATTAGCATGACTTTATTCAGCATTCACAAGGGCCCCCATTCCTAATCTCGAAGCATCAAGGCTGCTTCCCTGTACCCCCTCCAGACCCAGGGGCCTGGTGGGGGGCAAATGTTGCAAGGGGTTGGCTGGTCTTTGAGTGAAGGGCTCCGGGCAGGGAAGGCTGCCCAGATTGCTGCAATGTGATATATGTAATGTGATATAATGAAAGATAGGCAGAAGGCACATTTGGCTCGCGCGCATACGCATACACACACACACACTCACACGGGGGAGAGAGAGAGACCCTCCTAGTGTCCCTATTTTCCAGGGATGTCCCTGATGTAGAGAAGCCCAGGGCTGCCATACGTTCGGACTGTCAAAATGGCACCCAGTTGGATTTTTGCCGAATCAGTAAAAATATCCGGGGAAACCCGGACATATGGCAACTAGGGCGATTTTTAAAAGAAAAATGCTGTAAAAATCCAAAAAAGGCCCCAAACCTCCCCCCCATTAGAGAAATGTTGGAGGGTATGCAGTTATGACCTGCTTACCTCCACTGTTGTTTTACATGCACACCTGATACACAGCCTTCTTTCATTTTTCTTCTGTTTTCTGGAGCTTTCAACCACTTGCTGGTGCTATACTGGTTTGCTTACAGGTTTAGGCCTTCTGCTATTACAGGCCATGGGTGCCTTGCTTCCTGGTCTGTGCTGGTGCTCTACTGGTTTGCTTTACCCTACTGGTTCCACTGTTTTACCTAACTGGTTTAACTAGTCTTGCTGGTTTAACTACTGTTTGTACTGGTTTGCCTTCCTCTTGCTTTCTACTACTTACTGGTGCTTACTGGTTTGTACTGGGTTGCCTTCCTCTTGGTTTCCTCTTGCTTTCTACTACTTACTGGTGCTTACTGGTTTGTACTGGTTGGCTCTTCTGCTATTCTGGCCTTTTCTTTTAGGTCTACCTTACTGTACACCTGTATTTATTTTACACCTTTTAGCCTTGGTTTTAGAAGCAAAAAGGGGGGGAGGTGGTGCAGCTTGCAGCTTTGACTTTTGAAGCAAGTTGCACCTGCTCGTCCACCTGTAGTGTGTTTTTCTCATTTCTAGTTTCTATTTTGTCATGTAGCCCCTCTTGCACAATGATCTAAGCAAGAGGGACGAAGGGGGGCCTCACAACCCCTCCAATGATTAGTGAACATGTGAACAGAGTACAGTTGCTGGGTGTGGGAATGTAGATGAAGGTGTATGTGACGTGGAATGGCGGGTGGCAAGTGCAGAATGGGATGTTGGAAAGGAAAAGGCGGGGCTCTTGGCAGCAGCAACTGTGGTAGGAGCCTTGACACTGTAAGGACATGGGGGGACTTTGAACCTCAGGAGAAGAAGAAGAAAAAGAGGAGGAGGAGGAGGAGGAGGAAGAGTTTGGATCTGATATCCCGCTTTTCACTACCCGAAGGAGTCTCAAAGCGGCTAACATTCTCCTTTCCCTTCCTCCCCCACAACAAACACTCTGTGAGGTGAGTGGGGCTGAGAGACTTCAAAGAAGTGTGACTAGCCCAAGGTCACCCAGCAGCTGCATGTGGAGGAGTGGAGACACGAACCCAGTTCCCCAGATTACAAGTCTACCACTCTTAACCACTACACCACACTGGCTCTTTGAGTATGTGCTAAGGCTTTGAAACAGATTTATTGTGACATAAATGTCTATGGTCCAGAGCATGGGATGCAAATGGTTTGCAGGTCAGGGGCAGAAATTTGGAATGATTGGAAGAAAAAAAATTATGATAAAGAGAATGTGTACTCATTGAAGGCAATATTTATCTTCTACACAGATGTGAAGTGTGCTTTCACCATCCTCCATGCCCATGTTGCAGAGCACATTGAGGGGTGACTCTGTCGTCGAAACAGAACTCCGTCGAGTGGAGTTGGCGGCCTGCCAAGCTGGCTGCCGCGGGAGCATGGGACGATGAGAGGAGCCTGAAGATGGCTCTGATTTCAGGAGTATTTGGGGGAATGCACAAAGCAAACACTTTGGAGACTGTGTTAAAATAGACAGAGGCCCTTCCTATTGCCCTGTCCAGAATTCATTGTTACCCAAAAATAACTCTGAAATTGACACCCTTTGAATGAGCACATCGAGGGATTAACTCCATTTGTTGTTAGCCACCCTGAGCCCATGTTTTTAAACCGGGAAGGGTGGGGTATAAATAAAAAATTATTATAATTATTATTTATTAAAGTGGTATAAGGCTGCTTTAAATGTATACTGCAAATGGGGCCTAATGCTGTGTCACAAAAGGAGCCTGCTGACAAGTTTTTTTATACATTTTCAGCTTCAGGGTGGTGTGCATCGAATTTAAGAACAGGTGTATTCAAAACAACAACAACACCCCCCAAAAAAAATCCTGTGGTCCCTACATGAAAAGTTTAAGACATTATGAGTTCAGACCAAGCAGAACCTGGTAAAAGCCTATGCTAAGGTAGGTTTCAGAAACGGGATTGACGTTGTCTGCAGAACAGCTCTTCCTTGCCTCGAGTTGTTCGAAAGTGAGACATCAGTGCTTGGTGACCCACGGGGACTCGTCAGCAGTGCAAGAGATGACTAATAATCCTTCATGACGTGACAACCTGTGCCTGAATGGCTAATGCAGGCAGATTGCAAAAAAAGGTGAGCGAGAGGGGAGAAGCAGGCATCAAAATGCAGCTTTGATTCATTCCAACAATATCTGCTTGGGAGGCATGACATGCAAAGGATGCTGTCCGATTGTCAGAAAAGGACAGCAGAAACCATCCTCAGTTATCTGCCAAGTGCGAACACAATCCTACTGGTATAATGAGGTTGCAAATGCACTAAATGCTGTGCTTTTTTATAGGGGGTACTCAAGGGTAAACAGTAACAGCACTTTGTTGTTGTTGTTGTCAGGGGCATTTCTAGCCCCTTGGCTGCCCGGGGCGGGAAGCCAAGAGGCACCCCTGGGGTGGGGCATCACGGCACGTGCGTCATGACATCATGGCGCACGCGACGCCCTGCCCTCGGGGGGTGCCAGGTGGCGGCTTTAGGACACTCCCGAAGCCACCACCTGGCGGCGGCACCCCTTCTTGCTGCAGCTGCTCGTGCCTGTGCGAGCAGCCGCCGCACGAAGGGGTGCCGGGCGGTGGATTCGGGAGTCTCTGCAGCCTGCAGAGACACCCTAAGCCGCCGCCCGGGCTCCCTTGGTGGAGCGCAAGTTGAGGCAGGGAGAGGGATGGGCCAGCGAGGAGGGGTGTCACCCCTCCTCGCTGGCCCTCCCCTCTCCATGCCCCAGTTCTGCAAGCCAGCCAGTGGCGGAGCTCGGCATAGAGGCAAAGGGCAGGCCAGCGAGGAGGGGGTGGCACCCCTCCTTGCTGGCCCGCCCCTTGCCTCCATGCCACGGCGAAAAAAGCCGCTGGAAGGGGGGGACTATTTTTGGCGCTGCAGGGGTGGAGCTTTAGGGGCAGCCAGCAAGGGGGGATGACACCCCTCCTCGCTGGCCGCCCCTGCGGCTCCACACCGGCAGTGCCGAAAATAGCCTTAAAAAAAATAATCCAAAAATTGTTTTTTACTTTATATTTTTTTTAAGCCCAGGGGGCGGGGCCACCACCCGAAGTGTCACCCCCAGCAGGGTGCTGCCCGGGCCCCCCCGCCCCCCTTACTATGCCCCTGGTTATTGTTAAAAAGTGTGACACTTACTGTAACAACTTCATGGTGAGTAAAGGTAAAGCTAAAGGACCCCTGACAGTTACTGATAAGTCCAGTCGCGGACAACTCTGGGGTTGCAGCACTCATCTCGCTTTACTGGCCGAGGGAGCTGGTGTACAGCTTCCGGGTCATGTGGCCAGCATGACTAAGCCACTTCTGGCACAGAAATACCGTTTCCCTTCCCGCCGGAGCGGTACCTATTTATCTACTTGCACTTTTGGCATGCTTTCGAACTGCTAGGTTGGCAGGATCATGGTGAGTACCGGCATCTATTTTTCTAGAAAAAAAGAACTGACTAAAAGGTTCCCCCTTTCTTCGGACCCATCATCCCTTTGCCACCTTCCCAAACATCACTTTCTGGAAAGTCATTTGGAATTCCCAGCTGCCCCCGCACATGGAATTGCATGCCTCCCCTCTCCAAATTCTGCAAACTTATGTATAAACATTGTTTTACTGTTCTCTTGTTGAAGCACCACAATTATTTTACACAGGCTTGTGAACAACCACTTTACATAGCAATGGGGGATTGGGGAGCAGGAGGGAAAGAGCCCTGAGCCGGGTTGGGGGCAGAAAAATTCAGAGCAAGGTGAAGTGTCCACTCTCTCTCCAAATACTAGAACTCCAGGTCCTGAAATGACATTGGTGGACAGTAGGTTCAGGGCAAATAGGAGAAAGTGCTTCTGTGCACAGTTTAACCTGTGAATTCTTTCTAGTAGCACCTTAGAGACCAACTGAGTTTGTTCCTGGTATGAGCTTTCGTGTGCATGCACACGAAAGCTCATACCAGGAACAAACTCAGTTGGTCTCTAAGGTGCTACTAGAAAGAATTTTCGATTTTGTTTTGACTATGGCAGACCAACACGGCTACCCACCTGTAAGTTTAACCTGTGGAACTCCCAGACACATGGGGTGGGAGTGGCTGCTGGTGTCAGTAGTGGCACCAAGGAGATTGAGTAAATTCATGGGGGTGGGCAGGATCATCAACAGCTGTTACATCACCACAGCTAAAAGGACATCCATGTTCAGAAGCAGTATACCTCTGAATGCCAGATGACAGAGAGGGCTGTTGCCTCCATGCTCAGCCTGTCTGCTTCCTGGAGCCATCTGTTTGGGCGCTGCAGGAAACAAAATGTTGTTCAGATGAACCTTTGATCTGATACAGCAGGGCTCTTTCTGTGCCCTTAAAGATTCATTTCAAGATAAAATTGCAGAAGTGCAGTGCATTTTAAAAACATTTATTGTTGCTCCTTTAGATTCCTCATAATAATTACAGTAGTATTATGGAAATGGGGAAACATCCTTTATCTTTTGAGCAAAGACAGTCGTGTCTCTGGAATACAGAGCTCATACAAAGGTCCATTCGAACCAATTACAGCAATGATTGCTGGGCATTTAAGTCTTGTGATTTAGCCCATGATCTTGGTGTACCTGAGGCACAATCAGATTGAGTAGGATAATTTCATAGAGGAAAAGAGGTCTATTGGTGGAAACTATAGCTAGTTTCCACCAGCTGACCTCTCTTCCTCCATGGAAAGGTCTGCAGGCAAATTCAGGTTGCATTAGCTAGGAAAAAGCAAGGGCTGCAGAAGGTGGGCCATGGGTCTGGTCCAGGACGATTCTTCTTCTTGCACAGCACCAAATCTCATGCTGGGTATCATCCTGATTCTGAATTCTGGATCCTGACCTTTGACCAACAGGGCAAGGTCCGTTTGACCACCCTCCAAACACCATAAAATGCTATGGCAGTGCTTGCAGTGATATGGCTATCAGCATTATTTACATTTTTGACATGGATTTTTTCTCTCTGCAGGAGGGCCTGACGATGGGATGGCTCTTAGATATATTCCGAGTCCCTGGACTCCAGTCAAAGATGGAATAAATAAGACCATCTCATCAGTCGCGGTTCTTAGTAGTGGCATAAAATTGGCTGCCGAAGTGCTGAAGCATCATATTCTGTCTTCTGATGAGGACAGCCTGGGACAGCTCCAGGAAGCAGGATGGAGGGGAGAGAGTGAAAATCTCTCTTCCCCCCCCCCCCTGAGATGCCCATTATGTTGGAGGTGGGGATTCAGGACAGATTTTGCCAGCATACCTGCCACTCATTTGTCTGAACAGGCATGAAGATGGGGGCTACGAATATCACATCAGTCTACAGCCAGAGAGCAATTAAGCAGTGTGAACGATAATTAAGGCCCTGCAGAAGATCTTGAAAAGGGAGATTAGCAGGAAGGACACAGGGCAGCAATGGGAAGGGGCAGACCAGAAGGTGCAAAGTGTTGGCCTCACGCACACCACCCCCCAGGCATCAGAGAGAAGAGCCCTGCTGGGTCAAACTTGCAGGTCTCTGGCTTTAAATAAGTTCTGTTTTCTTGTATATTTCCTTTTAACAGCTTTTTTTTAAAAGTGTGTGTGTGTGTGTGTGTGTAATGGGTTTATTTATTCATTTCCTTAAACAATGCACACACTGCTTAACTACAGTAGTCTCTCAGCAGTTTACAATGATACAATATAAAAAACATTGTGGCAGTACCCACACTTTGGAACTCCCTGCCTATTGAGATCAAGCAGGCATCTTCACTGTACTCTGAAAACATCTGTGTTTAGACAAGCCTTCCCAGATGCTTAGAAAGTTAAGCTGATTTTAACTTTTGTATGTTTTAAAGTATGGTTTTAATCCCCCCTTGATTTTCTTGTTTGATCTTCTGTAAACCGCTTTGGTTTTTTAATTTTTTTACAATCAACTTCAAGCAGTGTATAAATTTCATGAAATAAACCCACCTCAGAGGGTTGTTGTGGGGATTAAATGAGGAGGGGGAGAGCCATATAGACCACCTTGAGCCCCTTGGAGAAAAAGGTAGGATATATGTGCTGCTTGCCACCTCCTGAACTCGCCACCCACCTCCTGGTCTCCACCTTCATTTTTCTCCGCTGCCACCTTCACTGTGCCAAGTCTTATCTGGGTTTCCTCCAGTTGCCTCAGAAGAGGTGGCTGGGAGAGGAGAGTAACATTCTGTATTTTGTCTCAAGTGGCAAAGTCTTTTAAAAAAATAAAAAATAAAATAAAGGACGAAAATTCCATAACGAATAAACACCAGTCTCTCATGCTGAAACTCTTAATCCTAGCCCAACTCCACCTGGCCTACTTTGAGACAAAAATGCCGTATTAGCAAAGTTGCAGCAGATAGGAGTCAGCCTTGCATAACTGAGGGCTGCATTCAGCAGTAATTTCATCACATCAGAGAAAGGTGCTATTAAAACACTCATAAAATATGAGTTGCCTCCATTTAAGCAGTGTTTAACACTTCAGGGAAAACTCTTTCCTGACAGGGCCAAAGTTAAGTAATAAGGAGACTGCATTTTTCAGAGACTGCCTAGAGGAGGTCCAAGCAGAGTGCTATAGCCCCAAAGCACAGAAGCCCCACTCCAAATTGTGAACATTTATGTTGCTTTATGCAGCTTTAAGGACGTCCGTTCCTATGATGCAGTGCCATCATGAGCAACCTATGCACACACCAAAATTACTGATCGTTTACTCCCATCTTTAACACTACAAAACCCATGTCATACTGAGACCATATTTGAACTCAAATATCCAAGGACTTGATTTTGCAGAGGTGAGGAATGTGTGGCCCTCCACGTGGTGTTTTGACTCCCAGCTCCCATCAGCTGCAGCTAGCATAGCCAACAGTAATGGATGATGGGTGTTGTAGTCCTGAAATATCTGGAAGGCCACAAGTTCCCTGGCCTCAGATATAGAAAGAACTGTTGAGAATGAAACAAAGGCTGAGAACACACAAATTTCAGTTTGGGAAATACCGGTAATAGTTTTCCCATTAAAATCCATTGTCATTTCCCCCCCCCCCCCAGGACAGAAGAAAAACCTGCTAGATCAGTCCAGTGGCCTACCTTGTTCATGTTCCCACTGTGGCCACGCAGATGCCCCAAGGAGACCAGAGAACAAAAGCCTTCTCCCCTCCTGCGGTTTCCAGCAGCTGGTATTTGGAAGCATTTACTGTCCCCGACCATAGAGACAGAGCATAGCCATGGTGGCTGATAGCCTCGGATAATTTTATGACCCAGGAATTTTACACATCCTTTGTAACATCTAGGCACCGTAAGGGAGATACATTTCATTGATAAAAACGAAGAGAGAGGTTTTAATTATCACCCATGAAAGTGCTTTAGCCTGCAAACCTGGGAATAAGCCCCACTTATTAACCACAGGCTGAGTTTTGAGAGACCTGTACAGGATTGTACTGCCAGAAACAGAAAAGGTGTGAACTGTAAGGGGCAGGCAGAGTTCCCCTCTCTCCTGGGAACATTTAAGAGCCTGTTGTGAACCCATAGCTGCCCCCATAAGAATGTAGGGGAAGAACTGAGTTGACTTCCTCTGATACTAAATCTGAAGAGGTCAAGTCAAACGTAAAAACACAGCAGCGTTTTAACAGGCCTGATGTCTCTGCAGCTAATATCTATTTGCATATTCGAAGCAACACGCTGATCTTTGAACTTTCCTTCTTTTGCAGCCACTCCATTTGCTCCTAGACCTGAAAAGAAAGAAAGAAAACAGCTGCTGCTATTTTAATTCAGTAACAAGGATAGGAGAGATACTCACAGCTTGGTTTTTATTTTATTTTTTAAGACACTAAAGAGAGAGGGGAATCATAAAAAGCTGATCTGGAAAACGCAAGCACTGGTTTCCTTCTGAAGAACCGCTCATAGAGAAAAAACCTCTTTTTCATTTCCCTGTGATGCAATAAAGTACAAATTGAGACGTCCCATTCACGTGGGGTAGGGGAGGTAGACCTGGATCTACTGGTAAATCTCCAAGTGATCTGTAGCAGATTAGCAAAGGTTTCTGTCTCCCATTTGTCTAATAGTAGAAATAACCTCCCCCCTTAAGCCCCCACCCCCAATCCTGCAAATTAGGTTGTGGAACAAGAATGTTGGGGCGGGGCAGGAATCAGGAGTGGAGTTCTATGCGCAAGGATCTGCAGGCTTGGTTTTGGTACGGATAATGAATTCCTGGGCAGAGCGTGTGCTGACCTTCACCTTGTGACATAAATCACAGTTTGTGCCCACCTAACTGAGCCACTATTTTGTACCTGGCTCCAACTGGTGGGTTGGGCAGAGTCTACAAGTAAACAAAGATCTTGAAAGCCCAAAGTCTGCTCATCCTTGTTCTGAGGGGGAACAACCTGTGCAGAGGCTGAGGGAGAAATTCAGTTCAGCTCACATTGAAAGGGAAACCTGCCTATTTCACAACTTTCCTGAACCAACCCAAGAACTGAAACACAGGCATCCTTTGAAATTTGCACTTCTGTGAATTTTGCGATGCAGTTCTCCAAACAGTGCTTACCAAGAATGCACATATTAGTAGACAGTGTGCATAAAACAAATATATCAGTCAAAATAACACACAGAACATCAAATTTGGGGAAATTACTTTTGCAAAAATGTGTACATTAGGCAAAATTGCATACAAGAAATATGTATGCTAGGAGAAAATTGCACCAAAATGCTGCTGAATTTTCATGAGAATAATTTTTTTTAAGTTGCTGTAGAAATTCAAGTGCTGCCAATCAGCTGATCAGTGCCACTTCTAAGTACCATGAGGACTGTCTGCAAGGTGTACTCAAGTGCTGACAATCATACAAGGACTTCAAGGCACCCCCTCACCTGATGTGATTGTGAAATCAGGTGAATGACATGTGGGTGGCCCTGCACATTTGCCAGACTCAGTCTGCAAGAGGGAGAAAAGATGAGGCTCTGACCCACTGGCTAGATCCACTTTCCCACCCCCGGATCTAATGCAAATTACACACGGATCAACCACTAGTAGCAAGTTCAGTGTCCTGCACACTCCTGGCTCAGATGCTGATTCAGTGGGGCTGGCAGTATCCACTCAGCTCCAGATTAAACAAAAGAGCAGACGTGTTTGCCTGGGCCTTAGGAGCTAATAACAGTGATTGCTCTGCAGCACTATTTCCTTTCCTGCATCCTGGCCTGTTCTTATGGCAGTAGTTTTATCTGACAGAGCAGAAGCTAGCCATCAGAGTACCCCAAATGCTGCATGGCTGGCCTAGGGCTCATGGTGTGGTGGTGAAGTGACTAGGACACTGAAATGCCAGCAGACACATTGGGAGGTGGGGCAAGAGCATCACCAGTCCCACCACTTGATTGGCAGATAGAGGCACCTTTCCTGTGCATTGCTGGCATGCCATTAATTATGCCTGGAAGCTTATTAGGTCTCAGAAACTCTGCTGAGAATGAGGCTGGTATTGCTCTGGCATCCATTTGAAAGAGATTACTGTTAATTAATTAAACTCATCTGCAAACGGAGAAGTCGGCCGAACCTTCCATTGTGCCATCTGGCACCCTCTCAAGAAACACCCAGCTTTCAAAATGCTGTATAAACAAAAAGGCAACAAAAAAACAACAACAGATGAAAGCAATCTGCTGAGGAATGCAACCATTTTTATATATAATTATTTTTGCAAAAGGCAGAGTATAATAAACCTCAAGCTGCAGGTGCATGAATTGGGATCCTGGGGCATACACAAAGGGGGCCCTCCATTCACACAACTCTGTAGGTAGAAAGGCATCATGCTCAGCCAGTGGTGACTGGTTCCCCTTGGGAATGGTAGGGTGGAAGGCAGGGAGCCCAACAGTAGGTGGTGCCAGAGCAAAGGGCAGGCGGAGCTAACTAACTCTGGTTTTATCCCCATCCTACCTGCAGAGGGCAGGGACCATGCTGTCACTGATATTTGTAAGCTGCTCTGGGAGTTTCTTTTTTTTTTTTTGCCAAAGAGCATAGAATCATAGAATTGTAGAGTTGGAAGGGATCCCAAGGGTCATCTAATCCAGCCCCCTACAATGCAGGAATCTCAACACACAGTCCAATTTGAAACCACACCAAACCCTGCTTAGCTTTGCAAATGCACTAGAAGTTTTATTGCTGTACTAGTAGTAGGATAATGACAATGAAGAGGAGAAGGAGGAGAATATTCTACAAAGGACTGACACTGATCTTAACAAGCTGGAAGGTGTGCAGAGGAGGGTGACCAAGATGAGAAAGGGTCTGGAAACCAAGCCTTTTGAGGTGGGTATATTTAGCCTGGAAAAGAGGAGGCTGAGAGAATATATGATAGCCATCTTTATATATCTAAAGGGCCTGCCCCATGGAAGATGGAACAAGCTTGCTTTCTCCTCCTCCAGAGGGTAGAAATGGTGTGCCTCTCTTTTCATAAATCACCACAACAGTTGCTTTAGTTGAGATTCCTGCATTGTCAGGGGTTTGGGATCCTTTCCAACCCTACAATTCTGTGATGGAATCCCAGGAGCTGCAGTTTATTATGTCTGCGTCTGCACAGATGCGATTTCTGGCGCCATGGAAGCGAGTCCCTGCGCCACGCTGTGCCAGTTTAGCTCAGCGTGCGGGGACTTGCCAAGCGGGTGGCTCGGTTCGGGGGTGGCTTGTGGGCTGGTTAAATGACGCCTGTGGGCCACTTGTGGCCCATGGGCCTTAGGTTGCTGACCCCTGCTCCAGATGTTACTGAACCACAGCTCCCATCGTCCCTGGCCATTGGTAATGCTTGTTGAAGCTGATGTGAGTTATGGTTCAGGACAGTGGTGGCTGGTGCACATTGGGAGGTCAACAGTAGAGGGAGCCAGAGCCAATGACAGATGGTGCCAACTCATTCTACTTTTGTCCTCATCCTGCTCCCTGCTCAGTTCTGCACAGGTCACACTGAAGATAAGGAAGAAGAAACTGATAGGCCATGCTTCCCTAAGGACTGGAGGCATGTAAGTAGTCTCACGGGGCAGCCTAGCCAAGAGTGGACTCAGGTCAGTGGAGCAGTGCCCCATTCATCCTAATGGACTGTTGCTTCTTCTTCTTACAGGTTCCCTATAAAATTCCTGTGTGCAGCTCCACCACCAAGTGGGGATTCAAACCCTGGTCTCCCAGGTCCTAGCCTGGCATTCTAACCACTAGGCCACCACTGGCAAATTGGTGATACAAACTGAGAGATTATAAGCAGATAAGCTCCATAGCTGTTAGTTTCACAGCCTTCCAAGAAAACTTCTGGGTTCTTTTCGCAGCTCCTGGCTCCTGCAGCCGCCACAAATTGGGCCGGATTTCCTGCTGGTTTACTCCTTCAGCCTCACAATCAATTTTAAAAACCATCAGAACCACAGCATCCCATGCCAGTGCTTTCTGCCTCTCCCTGTGGAGAAGCAAGCAAATGGCAAGCTCACCGGCCAGCCTATTATTTCTACAGTTCCCCATGCTAAAAAGGGGGTTGTTTTGGTGTACTCTATGCCATTTTTTGGGAAGCAAAGACATTTGCAAAGCCTTGAAAGAATTGTTACACACATACACAAACACCAGCCCTCCCATGCCTTGACTGATTGGTGCAAAGACATACACAAAGAATGATGAGTCCATCCATATATGCCACCAATCTCAACTCCTTGGGAATCAGGGGAGGAAGAGGAGGAGGAAGCATACCAGTGCAGGTAGATAAATAGGTACTGTTGTGGCAGGAAGGTAAATGGCATTTCTGTGCACTCTGGCTTCTGTCACAGTGTTCCATTGCTCTAGAAGTGGTTTAGTCCTGTTGGCCACATGACCCGGAAAGCTGTCTGCGGACAAACACCAGCTCCCTCGGCCTGAAAGCGAGATGAGAGCCGCAACCCCATAGTTGCCTTTGACTGGATTTGACTGGGGTCCTTTACCCTTTTATACAATGCAGTCTGAAATTCAGTATGAAAATGGAAGGGGTTCCCCGCCCCCTGGCAATGAAGCTGGTTGATGTTTTCTGTAGTCACAGCTGGAGCCTGCAAGAACAGCAGAAAGCTGGGTGGGAAATGTGGGCCAGGGCAACTGCTTCTGGCTATGAATTGTTGGTTTTTTTTGGTTTTTTTGACAGTGACGTGTTTTTAGAGCCAGGCATAAATGGCTCTCTTCTCCCTGGCACCTGAGTGTTAATTTTGTCCAGGCAGCAGTTAGTGATATTTCCCCAGAACCTTTGGGGGAAATTGATTATTGGGGGAGGGGAAGTTTTAGGAGAACTGATGCTTCACTCTTGAAGGTAGCAGAAGTCAGAAGTCGCAAGCTGTTCACCTGGCCCTCCTCCACAGCTGCTGGAATTCCTCCTCCTCTTGAGGAAGCTAGCCTTTTTACACCTTTGCCTGGCAGAGGAAAGCCCAATCCCCTGCTGAATTGAGAGCCCAATCTGGACTCTATCTACCGAGAGAGCAGGGGCTGTTTCAATATCTGGACCGAAAAGGGTGGTGATGCCCATGGTGGGGGCGCCCTGTGAAGTGGACGACCCCAAACGGAGTTACCACTTAGGCGGGGGAGCTGCTTTGAGGGGAGGCAAGGACAAGGGCTATTACCTTAACATCATCTTCTTTGGGGATAGCCTTGCCCTAAATGTTTAAAATATTTTAACTTGTTTTAACTACTTTTTAACTTGTGCATTTTTTAATTTAGGGGTGGTTGTTGTTGTAATTGAAGGTGGCAAAATATGCCTGGGAAGAGAGGAGCTGGTGAGAGCTGGTGGGACCCCCAATCACAGTGTTTCTGGGTAAGGGGAGGTATGGTGTGGGGGACAGGTTTTTTGAGGGGCACATGACACAGGTCCCTCCATCCTTGGAAACTGTGGTTGTCCTATCAAACAACCCTTGGTTTTGCTGCTGCTGCTGCTGCTGCTGCTGCTGCTGCTGTTCAATGCCAGGTCATCCCAGAATAAAATCTCCCACATCCATGGTCTGACTGTGGATGAGGAGGCTGATCTGGCCTGTATCACTGAGACCTGGGTGGGTGAGCAGGGTAGATTTGGCTTCACCCAGATGTACCCAGACTTGAGGGCCAGGGAAGGGGAGTTGCTGTAGTCTACAGAGAGTCCATCTGTCTCTCCAGACTCTCTGCCCAGTTGATTTGGGGTCAGGAGTATTTGTTCCTTGTCTTGGGTAATTACTGCCCACCTCAGTGCCCAGCAGTCTCCCTGTCTGAGCTGACAGAGCAGGTCTCAGAGGTAGTGTTGAGGATTCCCAGACTGCTGGTGTTGATGGACTTGAACATCCATGCCAAAGCGGTTAACTCTGGGATGGCTCAGGACTTCATGGCTGCCATGAAAAACATGGGGCTTTCCCAACATGTCTTTGTCCCAATGAATGCAGCAGGTTACTTTCTGAATCTTGCTTTCTCAATTGGGCAAGAAGATGGTGATTTAAAAGTAAAAGAGTAACAGTAACAGTAACATCAATAACAGGCTAGAAAAGGCTGGTCCTTTTCAAGTACAGTACAAGGCTTTCCTTTTCCCAGTAAGTCTGGAAATATATTGTGGTTCCTTCTCTCCCCCCCTCTAATTATTAATCTTTACAAATGACTCAAAAAGCAATAAAAAAATCCTTCCCTTCATGAAAAATCATGCTAAGCTTGGACCGGTCCCTGGAGCAATTACTCTCAGGCACAAAGCACCCGGCGCCCATCTGCATTTATTTCCCATCCTGCCTCCAAGTCTCCTTATGTCATTGAGATAAGTGGCCATAAGATATGTGTTTTCCGATGTGATGCCCTCCATCCATCATTTCTTCCTCAGTGCTCAGCTTGATTGCATTTAATTCAAGAAGAAAAGGATCCTCTGCTGAGCCTGCTGACCATATAAGGTTAAGAAAGTCATGCAAATCAAGGCAATGCTTCCAAGAGAAAATGGACCAAGTTTTTTGATAGAATTACAAGCCTGGTAGATGAAGGGAACGCTGTGGATGTAGCCTATCTTGATTTCAGCAAGGCCTTTGACAAGGTGCCCCATGATATTCTTGTAAAGAAGCTGGTAAAATGTGGGCTGGACAAGGCTACCATTCAGTGGATTTGTAACTGGCTGACTGACCGAACCCAAAGGGTACTCATTAATGGCTCCTCTTCATCCTGGAGAGAAGTGACTAGTGGGGTGCCACAGGGTTCTGTCTTGGGCCCAGTCTTATTCAACATCTTTATGAATGACTTGGATGATGGGCTTGAGGGCATCCTGATCAAGTTTGCAGATGACACCAAATTGGGAGGGGTGGCTAATACCCCAGAGGACAGGATCACACTTCAAATGACCTTAACAGATTAGAGAACTGGGCCAAAGCAAACAAGATGAATTTTAACAGGGAGAAATGCAAAGTACTACACTTGGGCAAAAAAAATGAAGGCACAAATACAGGATGGGTGACACCTGGCTTGAGAGCAGTACATGTGAAAAGGATCTAGGAGTCTTGGTAGACCACAAACTTGACATGAGACAACAGTGTGATGCAGCAGCTAAAAAAGCCAATGCAATTCTGGGCTGCATCAATAGGAGTATAGCGTCTAGATCAAGGGAAGTAATAGTACCACTGTATTCCGCTCTGGTCAGACCTCACCTGGAATACTGTGTCCAGTTCCAGGCACCACAATTCAAGAAGGATACTAACAAGCTGGAAGGTGTCCAGAGAACGGCAACCAAAATGGTCAAAGGCCTGGAAACGATGCCTTAGGAACAACTTAGGGAGCTGGGTATGTTTAGCCTGGAGAAGAGAAGGTTAAGGGGTGATATGATAGCCATGTTCAAATATATCAAAGGATGTCATATACCAGTTGTAATAGTTTCCAGTGCACTTCTGTAACCGGTTTAAAGTGCTGGTGTTTGCTACCTAAATCAAGGGCAAGGAACCCTGCAGTTGTTGGATTCCCACCCCCATCAGCCTCAGCTAGTGTGGCCAGTGATCAGGGATGATGGGAGTTGTGGCCTAACCACTTCTGGAGGGTGAAACGCCCACCCACGCCCACAATCCTAAATAGTTTTGAGCCAGACTACCTAAAGGAGTTCCATTGGCCATACAAACCTGCCCATGCTCTGAGATCAGAACAGCCATGTTCAAATATATCAAAGGATGTCATCTAGGGAGAAAGGTTGTTTTCTGCTGCTCCAGAGAAGCGGACACGGGGCAATGGATTCAAACTACAAGAAAGAAGATTCCACCTAAACATTAGGAAGAACTTCCTGACAGTGAGAGCTGTTCGACAGTGGAATTTGCTGCCAAGGAGTGTGGTGGAGTCTCCTTCTTTGGAGGTCTTTAAGAAGAAGCTTAACAGCCATCTGTCAGGAATGCTTTGATGGTGTTTCCTGCTTGGCAGGGGGTTGGACTGGATGCCCCATGTGGTCTCTTCCAACTCTATGATTCTATGGACTGCTACTGTGGTTGAGTCCTGCAAAAGCACAGCCTCTCCTTATCAGCAAAGCCGAGAGCAACTGTGTACTTTCTTCCTCTGCTTCCAAAAGAAACTCTGTGAATCTCGCCAGCCCATTCATCAAGATCAGCAGGGACAATTCCTCTCCAAGCCCAAAACAACCCATCCACTTACTTAATAGAGGGAAAAGCTGGGGGCATCAATCTTGTCTGATAATTCTGCAGAGCTTAATTATGGAAAGAGGCAGGGAAAGGAGGTGGGTGGTTTATCAGGCCCTCCCCAGTAATCAGGGTCAGATGAACCCTGAGAGCATACCTGGGCAGCTGCACCTCCAGCTGTTTCCACAGTCTCTTGTCACCTGGGGCACACCTGTGTGTTTGCCTATTAGGCCATGGATAGGAAAGTTGTATTGACTCCCAGCAGCCCCAGCCAGCACGACTAATGGTTAGAGACGTTGGTAGTTGTAGTCCAGCAACACAAAAAGAGCCAAGTTGGATCAGGCCAAAGGCCCATCCAGTCCAGCATCCTGTTCTCATAGTGGCCAGCCAGGTGCCCCAATGGGAAGCCTGCAAGCAGGACCTGAGGGCAAGAGCAACTGTCCCCTCTGCAGTCTGTAGCAACTGGTATTCAAAAGTGCCTTCAACAGTAGAGGGAGAAGATACTCATCGTGGCTAGTAACCATTGATAGCCTCATTCTCCTGTATGAATGTGTTCAACCCTCTTATAAAGTCACACAGTTGGCAACCATTACTTCAGGAATCATCTGAAAGACCACAGGCTCCTTACTAGGGCAATGGCCCCAGTTTCTCCCAGGAATACATTAGTGCGCTCTCTCTCTCTCTGTATACGCACATCTGTTTTACTCTAAAGTTGGGCTGTAATAATAATATTTGGAAGAAGTGATATAACCTATGGCTTAAGCAATACACACAGGTCCCACTTATTGAACACAGTGCATTCCCAGGAAATGGTTCATTAGGCGAGTGGTCGCATAATGAGCTGACGGCTTTCATTATTTCCTATGAGAACATTTTTAATGTCCAATTCCCACCCCAGCCATGGTTTCTTTCAGAAATGGCTGCAGCCAGCCAGCAAAATGGAGACAAAGGAAAAACTGATTCATCCAATCTCTCCTGCTCTCTGATTTGTCCAGCCCCCCCCCCCCCAATCTCCATGGTTTCTGCCCAACATGGGCTGCTGCTAAGTAACAAGTAAGGAAGTGGGCAAACTTCGGCTGTTCGACATAGTGAGGTTTGGGCATAATTCTTTTATATATATAACTGGATTTTTGCGTAATGAGCAGGCAGATAGCTGGACCTGCCTGTATCTATATATCTTTTCTTTTCTTTTTCTTTTTTAAATAAAATTTATTATATTTCACATAAAAAAGAACAAAATACAAAATACAAACACTACACATACTACAAACCAGAAAAAGAGAAGAAAAAAGAAAAAATACATATAAAAACACTTGACTAAACAACAAAAATTCAAACATCAAAAACACAACAAATAAATTCTTTAGCCTCCTTAAACTTGTTTGATTCTTACTTAATGGACTTCCTCCCATCCTCTGTGCTGCGTTCATTTCAAATTTACTGTAGTAACTTTATAACTTAAAATCATCATAAACAATCAATCTATTCTTAATCTATCATCTTATCTCTTCTTTTTATAAACTTATATCATACCTATACAAATCAACAATTCTATCAATTATATCCTACTTTTTCTAAAAACAATTCATGCTGTCACCATTAGTTCAACTGATTTCCAGTTCATATCTCTATCTTTTCACGTTTTTTCATATAGTCTCTGAATTTCTTCCAATCTTCTTGCACCACTTCCTCCCTCTGGTCTCGGAGTTTCGCGGTCAGTTCAGCGAGTTCCATATATTCAATCAACTTCATCTGCCAATCTTCCACTGTCGGTAAATCTTCACTTTTCCAATTCTTTGCTATCAAAATCCTTGCAGCTGTTGTGGCATACATAAAAAAATGTTTTATCTCTATTGGGAATCTCATGGTTGACTATGCCCAGCAGAAAGGCCTCTGGTTTCTTAATAAATGTGTTTTTCAACACTTTTTTAAGCTCATTATAAATTTTCTCCCAGAATTCCTTTACCTTTGGGCACGTCCACCACATATGGTAAAAGGTGCCTTCTACTTTTTTACATTTCCAGCATTCATTACTCAATCCATGATACATCTTGGCTAATTTCACTGGTGTCAAATACCATCTATACATCATTTTCATAATATTTTCTCTTAAAGCATTACACGCAGTAAATCTGATACCTTGCTTCCAAAGTCTTTCCCAATCCTCCAACATTATATTATGACCCACATCCTTTGCCCAACCAATCATGACTGATTTAACCATTTCATCTTTTGTATGCCACTCTAGCAATAAATTATACATTCTGGAAAGATTCTTACTATTTGGTTCAATTAGTTCTGTTTCCAACTTGGATTTCTCAATCTGAAAACCAAATTTTCTATCTACCTTAAAAACTTCATTAATCTGGTAATACTGCAACCAGTCAGTCATAGCCTCCTTCAATTGTTCATAACTTTTCAATTTAAAATTCTGACCATCCTGTTCCAAAATATCCGTGTACTTTGGCCATTTCGCAGACATATTAGGTCTTTTATACACCTTCGCTTCCACTGGAGACAGCCATCTGGGGGTTTTCCTCTCCAACAAGTCTTTGTTTCGAATCCAAACCTGATACAAGGCATTCCTAATAATATGATTTTTAAAAGCTTTGTGGGCCTTAACTTTGTCATACCACAGATAAGCATGCCAGCCAAATACATTGTCATGTCCTTCCAAAAACATCGGTGTCTTCCAACTTAAACCAGTCTTTTAACCAACAAAAGGCAGCCGCTTCAAAATATATTCTCAAATCCAGCAGGGAGAATCCACCTCTTTCTCTAGAATCAGTCAATATCTTATATTTAATTCTAGGTTTCTTCCCCTGCCAGATGAACTTCGATAAGTCCTTTTGCCACCTTTTAAAACAATCCATTTTGTCTACAATTGGAAGCAAATAAAAACAAAATTTTTGGTAATACATTCATCTTTATGGCTGCTATTCTGCCCATCAAAGACAACTTTAATCTTGTCCATATCTCCAAATCTGTCTTAATCTCCTTCCACAATTTTTCGTAATTATCCTTGAACAGGTTTAGGTTCTTTGAAGTTAAGTTCACCCCCAAGTACTTCACCTTATTAACAAAACTCAGTCCAGTTTGGTCTTGTAATTTCTGTGTCTGCAACGGTGACATATTTTTTGTCAAAACCTTTGTCTTTGTTTTATTCAACTTAAATCCTGCTACTCGTCCAAAAGAGTCTATTATATCCAATGCTTTAGGTACACTGCTTTCCGGGTCCTGTAGGGATAAAACCAAATCATCTGCGTAGGCTCTCAATTTGTATTCTTTCTCTCCCACCCTAATTCCTTTAATTTGCTTTTCTTTTCTAATCATTTCCAACAAAACCTCCAGGACTGTAATGAAAAGTAGCGGGGAGATAGGGCACCCTTGTCTCGTTCCTTTTTCAATTCTAATTTCTTCGCACATCACATTATTAATTAATATCTTTGCTCTTTGCTCTTTATAAATAGCATTTATGCCATTTAAGAATCTTTGACCGACCTCCATCTTTTCCAAATTCTTCTTCATAAAAGTCCAAGATATGTTGTCAAAGGCCTTTTCAGCGTCAATAAACAACAATGCTGCTTCAGTGTTTATCTTCTTTGCTAATCTTTCCAGTATATCCACAATAATTCTTGTATTCCTATTAATGTGTCTTCGTATCTATATATCTTTTAATCCATCCCTACAACAGTTGGTAAACAAATAGACACAAACATACATATCTTCCCAGCCATTTGTGAACTTATAATAATTGAAAAGCAGCTTCTCTTGGTTGGAGCAAAGCCAACAATTATAGCTGAGACCTACAAAATGTGTTAAAGAAAACCAGCTTCAGCTGGCCTATCTTCATGACCTTAGTGAGGCCCAATGTGTCCACCATGTTTATATAATGGATTTATAGAACCCACTGCCAAAAGAGGCTTAGATGCCTTTGACAGAGAATTAGGCAAAATCATGGAGCAGGAAGAGAGACCTAATGGTTATTAGTCTGGATGTCTGTATGAAACCTTCATGTTCTTTCAAAAAGCTGCCTTCTATCATGACAGCCCACAGAGCTCAGTATTATCTCCATAAGGAGTATTCAACCTTTCTAGACTCAGGACCCACTTTTAACAGAAACATGCACCAATTTTAAATTTTTCAGCAACTTATAATATGGTGGCAGTGCTGTTGTTGCAACTCAACTTCAGATTAGGCTGTGACCTGGTATTGGCTCCTCACCCACCAGTTAAAGACCAATGATCTACATAAGGAATAGCCAGTGTAATGCACTCCACGTGCTGTCAGACTACAACTCCCTTTTTCCACCACCAAGCTGCCTGGGGCTGATGAGAACTGGACTCAGGGCTGGTACACCCATGAGACAGATTGAGGCACCTATCTCAGGTGATGGAAGTGAAAGAAGCGGCATTCTGCTCACCCCACTGCTTCTGCCGCTGGGAGGGGGGAGAAGCTGAGTGGCAATGCTTTGAGGAGTGCTCCACCTCCTGCCATATTTGGTGAGAGCTTTGGTGCAGTGGTGTCAAACATTCTGGTGGGGATGTGGCAGGGGGTGGGGCATGAGGCTAGCCTGGCTGCCCCTGCCTGGGCTAGCCTGTCTATCTACATTCTTCCCCAGCCCTACTCAGAGATGCCACAGATTGACCTCAGGACGATTTTCATACAAAGAAAGCACTCCAGCTTTGCCATGGAGCTATGGTGTCTCTCCTGAGCCATGATGGCTCCTTCCCCACCCCTTTGGGACTAACAAAAAACTTGCGATGAGAGTTCTCATGGTCAACTCTGCTTACTGTACTTTTCTGTCTATAAGACACCCCCATGTATAAGACGACCCCTATTTTAGGGACCTCAAAATTTAGAAAATGGGGGGGGATTGAGCTTTGGTTGGATTATTTGGGGGGAATTCTGAAAATCGTTCACCCACCAGAATGCAGCACACAACCGCTCACGTTTCAGAAACCACCTATTTGCTGGCCATTCGCCGCCATTAGTCCTCCTGATTGCCGCTGCGACAGCCAATAGACAGCTGCCCTTGTTGCAGCAAGCGGGAGCGTGATTGGCGGCAGTGATCAGGCAGCGGATAGCTGGTTTCTGTGACATGAGCAGTTGTGTGCTGCGTTCCAGCGGGTGAGCAATTTTCGGCATTGGCCGCTTGATTGTTCCAGGACCCAGGGAGCGCCCACCGCGCACAGTGGCATCAGGGGAAGTTGCACTCCCACCAACGAGCTGGCCCTGGTTTTTTGACATGGTTTTTGAGTAAAAAAACACCTCATCCAATACACATAAAAATACTGTAATCCAATTCATGGTATCAGAACATACATCAACGGCTGTGACAATGCAGCAACAGAAATATAATGATGGTACATCCATGGGCAATGACTGCAATGCCCCAGATACACTGTAGCAAGTGTTTAAGACCTGGACATCACTTTTATTTATCTCCAGTGGGACTAAGCTGGATTAATTAAAAGCTGATGTGGCTTTCAGACTGCATGGATATACACAACATTTTTATATAGCGGAAGTGGTAGAAGGAAAGTGGACAACCTCTATTTTCAGCTGGAAAGCAGACTGAGAAATACAGGATGTACTGTAATTATAGTTACCGGTACCTAAACTGGAACTTAGCCAAGACATTAGGCCTAATGACCCTGCTCCATTTCATGCCAAGTGCCATGGGATATTTTTAATGATCACGGATGGCCAAGACCTTGGTTTTACATCTCATTGGGGAGATAATAAAGTTGTCCCCCATTTATTCTTTGGTCTGGAGGGATATGCAGACAAATTGTACATGTTTGAGTGTGCAATGACTTTAAAATGTAGATTCCCCTGTCTCTGCCTGTTGCAAATGCAGCAGAGAATGTGGAAATGAAAGCAGTCACTCATCAGGTAACACACCTAATTTTAAACAAGTCCTGTTAGAGCTTCGGTGTGTCTGCTGTATCCACAGTGTCTCAGAGTGACATTGCTCAAAGGAAGGTGAACCTTATCTCATATGAGTTATCCCTGCTGCTAAAATATACTTGGAGGAAACGAGTTTATAAAGCTATCTAGGCAATAATTGGCAAGGATTCTCCAGTCTCCTGTGAAGGTGAGGCAGAATGGGTTATGCCAGAGGTCTCCATTTTAAATTGAAATGATGAGAACGTAATAGATCTTGTGGTATCAGTCCTAAGGCACAAGATCATGATAGACAGGGAAAAAGAGTACATTTGGTTTCTTTTTAGCTACTGATATTGGGTGGGAGAAGCCCAACAATCTCTTGGGATGCTTGAGATAGCAAAGCAGAATAAAATTGCAGTAATAGCTTTTGAAAACCATGATGATTTGAGCAAGGGTACTCTAGAACTGTAGGAGGTTTAGAGGGGAAAACTGTTGATTTGACAACAAAGAGAGTAACGGGGATGCTTCAGGAATTTGATCTCTGCAAATTCTGATATGGAGTGGCATGATCCACACCACCCCAACCCATACACAGATCATAAAGCAAGCTGTCCATCAGTGTTCATACTCAGAATGTTGCTATGCAATTCTTGGCACAAATGCACACACAGAGTATCAGAACACATTTTGTTTTCAGATAAAACACATTTAGAAATGTGTATTTTTGAGATAAAATGTTTATAATTAAATCTTTCTTAAATAAAATTATAATTAAATATTTTAAGAGAAATAACATGTGTGGATTTTTGTAAGAGTTTCTTTCTTTAAAACATGTTGGCAGATTAATGCAGAAGGGAGATGAAATGAATGAACAGATGCAAAAATGACATAGAGAGTTAACAAAGTTATTTATTTATAGATTTGTTTTGAACTCAGGATCAAGAAGGATAAATAAGACAGCCATTCAAATTAAAATTACAATATCAAAAAATATATATTACAATATACATAAAACTAATTTTAGAACGGCATCTTGTAAATAATACTTTCCTCAAGGTCGAAAATCTTGGCCAAACAAAAAGCCCTTCAGCTTCCTCTTAAACGTCTCCACTACAGGCTCAGACTAAATGACACTTGGCAGGGAGTTCCATAGGTGAGGTACCACCACCACCTTGATGGTGATGGAGGAGATGCTCCCTCAGGTCCTCAGATCTCAAGGCATTTAGGGCTTTACATTCCAGTAGAAAAAGACTGAGCTGGGAGGCAGACAGTGCAGCAGTTTCAGAATTGGAGTGACATGATCCCTCATTGCTGCCGCTCCCAACAGATTGTCTTCAAGGAAAGCCCCATGCAGAATGCCTTGCTGCAATCTATACAGGAAGTCACCACATCAGGATTTGCTGGGGTCAGCTGTCCTGGACCAGGAACAGACACAGCTGGTGAACCAGCTGGAGTTGGGCCCATGTGCCCCAGCCACTGAGGACACCTGGGCCTCCAGTGACATTCTGGAAGCAAGGAGCACAGCCAAGCTATGCACCTGCTCTTTCAGGAGGAACTGCTACCCCATCCAGAACAGGCCGCCTTTTTAATTCCTGGACCTGAGAACTGCCAACCCATACCACCTCTGCCCTGTCAGGCTCCAGCTTCAATGCACTGACCCCATTCACCCCACCTGCTACAGACAGTCATCCTCTATGATTTGTCTCTAGAGAGAACACACAACACATTCATGCCCAGGAAGGCTTGCTAATGCCAGTGGAAAACTGCAGGTTTGCAAGCTCACCCCAGGGCTGTGTCCAGAATGACTTTCTCCTTTCCTGTGCCTCCTACTCTCTGCTGTGTGTGTCCTGCTGTCACAGTGCCTTTGTTTCAGGCCAGCCAGGAAGACAAAGGGAGAAATGATTGCCTACAAAGTCTCAGCGGAGGCTTTGTTGCACAAAAGCAGTTGGCTGAACCTGCCCTCTAAGGTCATTAAATGTCTGGACAAAGCCCTGGCTCGGGAGGATAAAGAACTGGCTCAGATATCGATGAGGAAGAGTAGTTTTAAGTAAAAGCACTTGGGGTTGCAAAGCACCAGGTGCCACACTGATCAATATTACAACCTGCTTAATTAATTTGCATGATCAATAACCCAGGAGATTGAAAAGGGCAGGAAAAAAGGGAGATTGCAACTTCTTCAGAAGGAGGCTGGAGAGGTATTAGCAGCATATTCATTTCTTTGGAAATCCTTTTCAGTCTGGCCTCATTCTAGGTGAAAGAGTTCCCACTATACTTGTTACCAAATATTAAATAGGCACTTTCTGAAACAATACACAAACTGAAACACAGCCAGTATTTGAAATTTGCACTTCTCCAAATTTTGCAAAGCAGTCTACAGTCAACTAATATGCATATCTTAGGGTAAAGTGTGCCTATAAATGGAGGCTGATTATCTAGATCCATTTCAGTCTGTTTTCAGGACTGATTATGGGACAGAGACAGCTTTGGTCACCTTGGTAGATGACTTACACCAGGAACTAGACAATGGGAGTGTGTTCATGTTGGTTCTGCTGGACCACTCAATGGATTTTGATACCATCAACCATGGTATCCTTCAGGCTGCCTTGCTGGGATGGGACTTGGAGGCACTTTTTTTTTTTACAGTGGCTCTGCTTCTTCTTGAAGGGGCAAACCCAGAAGGTGGTGCTGGGGGACTCTTGTTCAATGCCTAGGCCTTTGGTCTGCAGGATCCCTCAGAGTTCTGTTGTGTCACCCATGCTATTTAACATTTACATGAAACCACTGGGAAAGGTTGCCCAGAGTTTGGGGTTCGGTATGCTGGTGACACCCAGCTCTAATTCTCCCTTCCATCCAAATGCAAGGAGGCTGTCTCAGTTCTAAACTGGGGTGTCTGTCATCAGTACAGGACTGGGTGAGGGTGAACCAATTGAAACTTAATCCAGACAAGACAGAGGTGCTCTTGGTAAGTTGGAAGGCAGAACAGGGAGTAGGGATTCAGCCTGTGCTAGATGGGGTAGCACTCCCCTTGGAGACACAGGTTCACAATTTGTGTATGCTCCTGGACTCAGCTCTCAGCATAATGCCCAGGTCTCTGCAGCAACCAGGAGTGCATTTGCAAAATTAAAGCTTGTGTGCCAGCTTCACCCATTCCTTGAGATGTCTAATTTGGCCACAGTGACACATGCCTCAGTTACATTACTGCAACACTCTCTATGTGAGGCTGCCTTTGAAAAATGCTCAGAAACTTCAACTGGCTCAAAGAGCTGCAGCCAGATTGCTGACCCTGGCTGGTGAGAGCAGATGGGTCCCTTGATAGAACAGCTCCCTGGCTACTGGTCTGTTTCCAGGCACAATTCAAGGTGCTGGTTATGACCTATAAAGCCCTACAATGCTTAGGTCCAAGCCATCTGAAACTCTCTATTCCTTCATGTCAATCTGCCCATGTTTGGAGATATTTGGGGAGGCCCTTCTCTCAGTCCCACCACCCTCACGAACATGCTTGGTGGGCATACAGGAGAGGGTCTTCTTGGGGGCTTCTCCCTGGATTTGGAACTCCATCCCTGGAAAAACCAGATGGGCTCCCTCCTTCCTGTGAGGACTTCCTTGTTCCAACAGACTTTTGGGAACTGACTGCTTTTAATGAAAGGGCTGGTGCCATGCTGTTTTTATTATAACTGTTCATATTTGAAACAGATTTTATATATGCATGTAGTTTTAATTCTATCAATGCTTTTTTTTGTTTAATGTTTTCCCCCATATGTTTTTAGCAGTTCTTGTTTTTTTCTGTAAGCTTTTTCTGTCAGGGGAAAAAGGCAGGGTATGAATAAATAAACAATGCAAATGTTAGTGAAAATAGCATACAAAGATGCATTATATTAGGGGAAATTGCTTTGTGAAAAATGTGCATTTTAGACAAAATCACGTACAAAAATGAGCCTATTATAAGAAAGCCACACTAAAATGCTGACAAACCTTCATGATTTTTATTTTATTTTAAAGAATCACAAATTGCTGGAAATATGAGAAACTGGGAAAATTGAGGTGCTTCCATCCCTAGCCTGGTGTCAGCTCCAGCAGTTATTCTTTTCCATTATGCCACTGTCTAACTACCGTAGAATCATAGAATCATAGAGTTGGAAGAGACCCCAAGGGCCATCCAGTCCAACCCCCTGCCAAGCAGGAAACACCATCAAAGCATTCCTGACAGATGGCTGTCAAGCCTCCACTTAAAGACCTCCAAAGAAGGAGACTCCACCACACTCCTTGGCAGCAAATTCCACTGTCAAACAGCTCTTACTGTCAGGAAGTTCTTCCTAATGTTTAGGTGGAATCTTCTTTCTTGTAGTCTGAATCCATTGCCCCGTGTCCGCTTCTCTGGAGCAGCAGAAAACAACCTTTCTCCCTCCTCTAGATGACATCCTTTGGAGACTTCCGGCGAGGACGCCATGCTGGGCGGCCGTGGGTCGTTTCGGTAGCGAGACGACCCAGGCCAGCCCGGGGGTAGGAGCCCCGCTACCGCACAGCGGGGCTCCGACAAGCCGCGGGAAGAGCGTCCCGCGGTTTGGGCTCTCCAGTGAGCCCGCTATAGCACTGGGCTCTTCTCCCGATCCCCTTGTAAAAGGGGAAAGGGAGTGAAGGGTACCCAGCGCTGGGCTGTGGAGGCAATGCCCCAACCAGGCGGCGATGCGGCGGCTGCCGCCTGCATGAGCGTGTCGTTCTTCTGAAAAAATGAAAAGGAAAAAAAAAACCCGTCTGCTGTAAGTACAGACTATGTGGATTACAATTTAACAATTGGCAACCGGGAGGGATGTTAAAAGGAAGCCCGTCCCTCTCCTTTGTTGACAGAGAAGATAACTAAGTTTCCAGTAGCTGCAGCTGCACCGTTGGATACAATGTTGTTTTGAAGTTTTTTGACAGATGAGACGGATTGAATCCCTGTTAGGGGATTGAAGGTATTGGAAATATCTCTTCTTTGGAGCTCTGGATTGTAATCTTTTCACTCTGCCTTAGGGGAAAATGGCGCTGGGAAACTAGCAGTTAAAGATGGAAAAGTACTGAAATTTGATACCCTTTGTCTTCTTCAACCATGCTCGCTTTCGTTTTCAAACTGGTTTTAGATCCGGGTATTACCCATGAACAAAGGATAATCCTTTTAAAATTAGAATTGTTGAATCAGAAATTGGATTTGATAAGACTGAATTTTGAAGAAATGTTTTATGGAACAGGAAAAACTAGTGAGATTTTGGAGAACTCTGCCAAACTGGAAGTAAACCTTGCCAGGGAACTGGAGGGAATATTGGAGAAATATAACAAAGCGACTATGCAACTCCAAGGAGCTGAAAAACCCTGCTGGAGTGAGAGACACAGGGTTGGTGCCCTAAAACCCTGGGGGGGGGGTTGAGAGACCCAGGGTTGGAAGATTTATATCCTGTCTCTGGGGTGAGAGTCCAGAGATGAAGGTCAGAAGATTTTTGAAGATACAAGTTGAAGATGATTTGAACTTTGAAATGGTGTTGCTGGAAGATGAGAGTTGGCGTTCCCCGAAGCTCCCTGCGAGGAAGTCTATGGACTGTGTTGTGATTTTTGGCATTAAAGAAAAAGAGGTGACACTGAACAATGGTGGTGGAGGGAGGTGGAGAGATGATTGGTGGGTGAGCCTGAGATGGCCAAGGAAAATGGTTAGAAGAGGGATAGGGTGAAAATGATAGAATTATAATTAGGACGGCTCTATGGTACCCTGAGGATAGCGTGTTAAGATTTTATGATTTTGAACTAGTGAAGAGATATGTGATTGATTATCAGCAGCAGTTTAAGTAAAATAAGATTTAAGATTTGATCTAAGAAGTATTATGTTTGTATTATAAGATGTTAAGTTTTTAGGATTTTCGAACTAGAGAAGAGATATCTGAATGATTGTCAGCAGAGGTTTAGGTAAATAAGATTTAAGAATTGATTTAAGAAGTAATATGTTATATTATAAGGTTAATCAAATGTAAAGAAGTATATTTGGCTATGTTAATGATAATGGATAATGATAATGGATTTTAAATTTAAAGATGGATGTTATTAAAGTAAATTAGCATTGAAAGCAAAGGAGAGAAAACGGGGGAAGTCACCCCAAGAAGATTCGAAACAAGAATTATTTTTTTTGTAACAAGTAAAGGGATGTTGGTGTTCCGGCTTAGATTTATTTATGTTTAGGTTTGTTTGTAATTGTTGTATGTTATATTTGTGTTTTGTATTGTCTCTGTGTTTTTGTTTTTGTGGAAAACCAATAAAATTTTTGTAAAAAATAAATAAATAGATGCCATCCTTTGATATATTTGAACATGGCTATCATATCACCCCTTAACCTTTTCTTCCCCAGGCTAAACATACCCAGCTCCCTAAGCCGTTCCTCATAAGGCATCCTTTCCAGGCCTTGGACCATTTTGGACACGTTCCAGCTTGTCAGTATCCTTCTTGAACTGTGGTGGCCCGGGAGACTTGAATATCTGACTCACCTGACTCAACAGTCCAGGCACTGACTAGCTCCGCCCACAGCTAGTCACCTGACTCAACAGAAGCCCCTCCCCCTCAGACCATGTGCTCAGGGAGAGCACATGGCCAGAAACAAACACACACACAAGCCTGGACAGTAACACAAATCCAAGAGGCAGAAGCCCTTGTGCTCCCTCCTCAGTCACTATACTCCAGGCAGGGCCGTCTCATCCATAGGGGCTAGTGGCCTACCAGGCGCCCCCTCCCCAACCCGCCCCCGCCCCCACGGGCAGGCTGGTGGCCGGGCGCTCGCGCGCCGGGAGCGCAGCCGCTGCCGCCCATGCCACTCCTGGGCGGGCTGCGAGCTTGCCGCCCTCACCTCCCGTCCCGGGAGCACTGGAAGGGCGCGCAGAGCCCCGCGCCGCTCCAGTGCCACGCCCCTCATCCCCCGCTCACCCGCCACCAGGGAGAAGGCTGAAGGCAGGAGGAGGCGATTGGTGGCGGCGAGCTGGGCGCGCAGTGATCAGCCCTCCCTCCCTCTGTCCGCCCCTCTTCGGATGGTGTGCACGGCCCCGCCTGGGAGGCGGGCGTGATCCCCGGCAGCCGCCCCTCCTCTCAGCGCCGCAATTGGTCATCGGGGCACTTCTCCAGCCTGCCGCTGCGCAGGACTGGAGTAGGGCGAGGGGCAGCCAGGAAGGAGCTTGAGGGGTCCCGGGCTACGCACGACGATCCCCAGCAGCCACCGCTCCTTTGAGCGCTTCTCCAGCCTGCCGCTGCGCACGACTGGAGTAGGGCGCGGGGCAGCGGGAAAGAACCCGAGGGGTCCCGAGCGGGCGCTGTTTGCCAAAGGATGGGGGGCGTGGGGGCGCCGGAGAGATCCCTGCACCACGGTGCCAGATAGGCTTAAGATGGCCCTGACTCCAGGCACTGGCTACCATCTGAGGAGCAAGTATGCAGTATCTTAGGTACAGGGCTGAGGGACTGGGAGCCCTGAAAGGACTGGGCTCAGATCCTGACAATGGCAGATGATAATCTCCTGTCCATAGTCCCCTTTTTCTGTTGCTATGGGGAACATTTTGAACTGCTTCAGATAGTCATTACCACTGCAACAGCCCAAGAACTGTGGGCCAATCCAGCCAGGGGGCAATTTCCCTACGCCTTCTGTTACAGGAAGGAAAGGCTCCTGGTCGGTTCAGTGATAACGATCAACCTGGCAGCGAGAGCTGCTCTTGCATCCAGGTGGAGAATTATAGCTGGGCAGCAGTCCCCCGGTGCAGAATCGAAGCATTTCCATGTAACAGTTAAACTAGCAATTAATTTTCCAGATGAGCTTAAACTAACCTTTATGGTAAAAGAGCAGAGTTATTTCCCACACAAAATATCCAACCTGACATTTACTAGATACAATGGGGGAGAGCAATTTAAATAACAACTGATAGATGCAGTAACTCCCCCTCTGTCACAGTGGTAAGACCACAAGACCACAAGAAGAGCCTGTGCTAGATCAGGCCAGTGGCCCACAGGGCTGTCTTAGAGGGATCGGCCGCCGTGGCGCAGCGATCCCTTGGTGCCCCTGGCCTGCCGCCTCTCCGCCTGCCTCCCTCCCGTGCTGGCCGCCCCTCAGGAGGGGGGGTGGGCGAGCAGGGGATGAGGGGCGTGGCGTTGGAGCGGGCGCTCGTGCGCCAGCGGGCGGGGGGTGAGGGGCGGACGGGCAGTTGCACACCGGCAGGCGGGCGGGCTGCAAGCTGGCCGCCCTCACCTCCCAGAGCCCCAGCTGGAGTGCTGGAAGGGCACGCAAAGCCCCGCGCCGCTCCAGCGCTCCAGCTGGGGCTCCGGTAGGCGAGGGAGGCCGGCTTGCAGCCCGCCCGCCTGCTGCCGCGCAAGTGCCCGCCCGCCCGTGGGGGCGGGTGCGGGTTGGGGAGGGGGAGCCCGGCATGCCGGCAGGCTCGCGGGGGCGCCCCTGGTGCACCGCGCCACCAGCCCCTATGGATGAGACGGCCCTGGACTAGCCCATCTAGTCCAGCATCCTGTACACACAGCAGCCTGTGGGAAACCAGCAAGCTGGATCCAAGTGCAAGAGCCCTCTCCCCTCCTGTGGTTTCCAGCAACTGGTATTCAGAAGCATCTGAGGCAAGGCATAGCCATCATGCCTAGTAGCCATCAGAAATAGTCTCCTTCATGACTGTGTCTAGGTGTTTGTGGACAGCAAAGGCTCGTTGCAAGGCTGGATCCAAATAGCCCTTTCTAAGGAGAGGCAAGCACCATCTGGATTTGACATTCTCCAGGAGGACTGAGGAGCCTGCATTTGTGCCACCACAATTGGCCGGAGGCAGAAATGGGTGGGGCAACAGATATGACTCCTATTTTTGTACAGCCAGGCTACAATCCAACCATTCAAAAGTCAGAGGCTGCTACATAGGTGCATCTCTCTCCAGCCAAGCCAGAGGCATTGCCACAGCTCAATGGCATATTCCTGTAAGGGGAAAGCACCCAAGGAGGACCCAGAGAGGAGCTGGTGAGGGGTGTAGCACCCTGTGGGTTTGAGAAGGGTCCTCACAGTGTGAGGAAACCTTGCCACAAAGGACCACCCTCACACCAGGAAGCAGCAGGCATCAGCAAAGCTTCGACAACAGCATTTAGTATTTAGTAAGGTAAAGGTAAAGGTACCCCTGACCGTTAGGTCCAGTTGTGGACGACTCTGGGGTTGTGGCGCTCATCTCGCTCTATAGGCCGAGGGAGCCGGCGTTTGTCCGCAGACAGCTTCTGGGTCATGTGGCCAGCATGACTAAGCTGCTTCTGGCAAACCAGAGCAGCGCACGGAAACGCTAAACGTATTTAGTACTGACCTATCAATATTTTTCATGTCTGCAGCTGCAAATAGCATAAAACAATATTGGAAAACAGCAACTAACCTCACTCTAGAAGCATGGTGAGATAGAACATGGAATATAACTGTTAGGGAGAAATTAATGAAGCATCTTAGAGCATTCAGGAATACAAAGACCAAAGGAGATTTTGAAACTGTCTGTTACATGTTTATTAAGTACACTGGAACAAGTGCAGTGCTGCTCACTCACCACCAGCTCCCCATGGCTCCCTCTGGAGGCAACCTGTTAAGACTGAAGAGTAGGACTCCTAAATGATGTCATCAGTTCTAAACTATTTGCAAACCTATTGTTTGACTGCATTATTGCATATGCAAGGAGTGTTTCATTGGGGGTGCAGGTATATGAGGGTTGTTTCTAACAAGTATGATTAAAATAAAGTTAACAACAACAACAACAACAACAACAACAACCCAATAGTTTTTATTGGTGATCAGCATAGAAAGTAAGATTTGCTACACTGGCAAGACTAGGGTCCCTTCTGCACTCTGCATTTAAAGCATTAACAGACCACTTTAAACAGTTGTTGCTTGCCCCACAGTACCCTGGGAAGTGTAGTTTGTTAAGGGCGCTTTTAGGAGACTCCTATTCCCCATATAGAACTGCAATGTCAGAGTTCCCTAGGAAGAAGTATTCATTCTTTAACCACCCTGAGGATTGTAGTTCTAGGGGGGAAACAGGGATCTCCTAACAACTCTCAGCACCCTTAAAAGATTGCACTTCTGTGGGGGAAGCCAGGGTTGCTTAAAGGGATATGGCACAGCTTTAAATGGACAGTGCAGATGGGGCGTAAGACTGAGCTGTGGAAGAACCACACCCAGAGAAGGGAGGGGAGTTTCTACTGCACACAATGCAAAGGTGTGTGCCCTTGGATGGCTCTGAATGGCTCTGTTTGGCCGCCAGACCTGATGTTTCCCACCCCTGATGAAACGCTCATGGTTGCACCTCATGTTATGCAAGTCAAGACCATTTGCTCAATACAGACTTATTTTGACTGTTGGATGAGTCGTGGGGTGAAGAGGTGGCTCCTTCAAAGCCAGCACAACACTGAGCCTGGTAGCAGATATGCCTGTGTCCTTCAAGCCTCCTAGGTCTTTTGATCCACTTTCTCCAGGTAGCTCTAATGATCATTCTTCATACCATCCTAGTTTGAAAATGACCTCACTTTTCCCTGTTGGGCAAACAGTGCTGCAGTAAAAAATAAATAAAAAAATAGTAGTAGTACTATCTAATTCCTCCTAATTGCTCTGTCAAAATGTAATTAGGTTATTCTGTGTGTTGTTATGGGCAAGCTTTGTGAGCCTTGAATGTCAAAGCTATTAGGGAACTAATCTTACCTGACCCAGGAAGAAAGCAGGTGAGGGAGAATGCAGGAAGGTTTTAAAATATGGCACCAGCTGATTAAAGATAATCAATGATTTGCTCCGTTTGCCCACCTTACAAAAAACAAAAGTTACTGACCTGCATAAAAAAGCAATAGCCAAATGCATTTTACATCTACCAGGCCACAGGGCTGCGATGTTCAGTTCTGGGATGGGGAATCCATGACCCACCAGATGTTAGATGCGAACTCCCATCAGCCCCAGCCAGCATGGCTCAATGGTCAGGGATGATGGGAATTTTGGTCCAGCAACATCTGGAGGGCACCAGGTTGCTGATCCCTAGTTTAGCTGATCAATTGGTTTAACAAAATTGTGATTTTTTTTAATATAAAAAAACAGTGTCCCTTAACAACATGGACAGCAACCTAAGTTGAGTTAGGAGCATTGGAACAATTCAGGACCAAAGGGACTAAGGAAGAGGAAGGCACGAGGATGGGGTGGCCACATGCCTCACTTTATAGAGGACAGTCCTCTATTTTAATCAGTTGAAACAAAGGTGGAACTTTTGGCCATGGGCCTGATGAGGCCCCCACCAGGCCTTTTGGGCAAACCTTAGCCACCTATCAGTTACTCAGTGAAGGTTGTTCCACCACCCCAGTCTACCCGCTGCCTGCCTTCCTTTTTCCTGAAACCAGTCCGGGGGTGGCACTGCCTGTCAGTCTTCCTATTGCCCTGCTAGAATTCTGCAGGGAGACCCTTCCTGCTCCTGGCATTGCCTATTTACTTAGCAACAGCAGCCTGCCAGGTGCTAGAGATGGTCATTCTATTAATTAATTAAATTGGCCTTGTAGAAATGGCATCCTTCTCTCCTGCAGCAGTTAACCCTTTGCACCATAATCAGCCGTTCACATTGCTGACTGAGAGGAAAGGGTGACCACCTGCCTCTTGGACCAATCAAGATGTGCTCAGCAACCACCCAGGCCTGGCCTAGCTACCTCACAGAGGTTGAAAGTGCTGGTGTAAAGGCAGAACATGAAATACAAATCCATCAACACTGACAAAAATAAGCTGGCACAGTACTAATGAATACTGAGGTGTGCATATTAGAAATACTTTCACCAAAGAATCTTTCTTGTTGCTAGGCATTGTTTTGAAGATGACCTCACCTATGGCTGTCTCAGGTTGAATCTTGTCAAGAGATAAAAGGAACAACTGGCAAGTTTGGCCTTGGAGTTCAAAATGAAGCAGGGCAAAGGCTAATAGAGTTCTGTCAAGAGAACAAGCTGGTCATCACAAACACTCTTTTCCAACAACACAAGAGACGACTCTACACATGGACATCACCAGATGGGCAACATCGAAATCAGATTGATTATATTATCTGCAGCCAAAGATGGAGAAGCTCTATACAGTCAGCAAAAACAAGACCTGGAGCTGACTGTGGCTCAGATCACCAGCTTCTAATAGCAAAATTCCAGCTTAAACTGAAACTAGGAAAAACCACTGGGCCAGTAAGATACAATCTAATGGAGGCTCGTAACATTATACAGGAGACAGCAACGAAAACCATCCCAATGAAAAAGAAATGCAAGAAAGCAAAGTGGCTGTCCAATGAGGCCTTACAAATAGCGGGGGAGAGAAGGCAAGCAAAATGCGAGGGAGATCGTGAAAGATACAGGAAATTGAATGCAGATTTCCAAAGAATAGCAAGGAGAGACAAGAGGGCCTTTCTAAACGACCAATGCAAAGAAATAGAGGAAAATAACAGAATGGGAAAAACCAGAGATTTGTTCAAGAAAATTGGAGATATGAAAGGAAGATTTCGTACAAAGATTACCACAATTAAGGACAAAAGTGGAAAGGACCTAACAGAAGCAGAAGACATCAAGAAGAGGTGGCAAGAATACACAGAGGAATTATACCAGAAAGATATGGAGGTCTCATACACCCCAGGTAATGTGGTTGCTGACCTTGAGCCAGACATCCTGGAGAGTGAAGTCAAATGGGCCTTAGAAAGCCTCGCTAACAACAAGGCCAGTGGAAGTGATGATATTCCAGCTGAACTATTAAAAATTTTAAAAGATGATGCGGTTAAGGTGCTACACTCAATATGCCAGTAAGTTTGGAAAACTCAGCAGTGGCCAGAGGATTGGAGAAGATCAGTCTACATCCCAATCCCAAAGAAGGGTAGTGCCAAAGAATGCTCCAACTACCGCACAATTGCACTCATTTCACACGCTAGCAAGGTTATACTTAAAATTCTACAAGGCAGGCTTAAGCAGTATGTGGACCGAGAACTCCCAGAAGTGCAAGCTGGATTTCGAAGGGGCAGAGGAACCAGAGACCAAATTGCAAACATGCGCTGGATTATGGAGAAAGCTAGAGAGTTCCAGAAAAAACATCTACTTCTGCTTCATTGACTACGCAAAAGCATTTGACTGTGTCGACCACAGCAAACTATGGCAAGTTCTTAAAGAAATGGGAGTGCCGGATCACCTCATTTGTCTCCTGAGAAATCTTTATGTGGGACAAGAAGCTACAGTTAGAACTGGATATGGAACAACTGATTGGTTCAAAATTGGGAAAGGAGTACGACAAGGCTGTATATTGTCTCCCTGCTTATTTAACTTATATGCAGAATTCATCATGCGAAAGGCTGGACTGGATGAATCCCAAACTGGAATTAAGATTGCCGGAAAAAATATCAACAACCTCAGATATGCTGATGATACTACCTTGATGGCAGAAAGTGAGGAGGAATTAAAGACCCTTTTAATGAGGGTGAAAGAGGAGAGCGCAAAATATGGTCTGAAGCTCAACATCAAAAAAACTAAGATCATGGCCACTGGTCCCATCACCTCCTGGCAAATAGAAGGGGAAGAAATGGAGGCAGTGAGAGATTTCACTTTCTTGGGTTCCATGATCACTGCAGATGGTGACAGCAGTCACGAAATTAGAAGACGCCTGCTTCTTGGGAGAAAAGCAATGACAAACCTAGACAGCATCTTAAAAAGCAAAGACATCACCTTGCCGACAAAGGTCCGTATAGTTAAAGCTATGGTTTTCCCAGTAGTAATGTACGGAAGTGAGAGCTGGACCATAAAGAAGGCTGATCGCCGAAGAATTGATGCTTTTGAATTATGGTGCTGGAGGAGACTTCTTGAGAGTCCCATGGACTGCAAGAAGATCAAACCTATCCATTCTCAATGAAATCAGCCCTGAGTGCTCACTGGAAGGACAGATCCTGAAGTTGAGGCTCCAGTACTTTGGCCACCTCATGAGAAGAGAAGACTCCCTAGAAAAGACCCTGATGTTGGGAAAGATGGAGGGCACAAGGAGAAGGGGACGACAGAGGATGAGATGGTTGGACAGTGTTCTCGAAGCTACTAACATGAGTTTGGCCAAACTGCGAGAGGCAGTGAAGGATAGGCGTGCCTGGCGTGCTCTGGTCCATGGGGTCACGAAGAGTCGGACACGACTGAACGACTGAACAACAACATTTTTCAAAGCTTTGAAAGCTGTCTTCCTACCCGCCTCCTTCTCCTTTTCACATTTCATTAAAGCATGCTGATCTAGCAAGAACCACAATGCCGTTCTTGTGGTTTTAGAGATTTCTTCCATTCTTGAACTATACAAAAATTATGTTGTTGCCAATAAGCCCTAAATCTTTGTTGACCCATTCTTGGCTTTTAATATTCTCAAAAATAGGAGGAAACCAGCACCAGCCATTCTTAAAGTTAAACTTCAGCATTCAGCATATTGGATTTCGGACCTGGAGGGCTGAGGTTCCACAACACACACAGTTCCTCCACAGACTCACAAAGTGGGCTTTGAGCAGGCTGCTGTGAGGCTCAGTGTGACTGTACATATTGCTCCAGGTTCAAGCACAGATCAGAACACTCTACACTGACTGGCAGTAGCTTTCCAGGATTTCAGGCAGGGCATCTCTCCCAGTCCTCCCTGGTGAAGCCATTGGGTATTGGACCTGGGACCTTCTGCAAGCCAATCAGATGCTCTACCACTGAGCTGTGGCCTTTCCTAGGCCAGAATCCTGTGTACCCAGCATCAGTTGGCCTGGCTTCCCTTTGGGGTGCTCACAAGCAAGGTGTGGGGCTTCTGCTACCCAAAGGAGGGAGCAGGGTGAGGCTTTCATTCTGCAGGCCCCTTTAGCACACCATAGGTGATGCTGAATATCAGAAATCCCACAGCCAACAGGATTTCAGATGGAGGGTTCTGAGCCCTGCCTGGAAATACCTGGGATTGAACCCAAAGCAAATGCTTAACTGCAACATTGCTGCACAACTGCAACTGCTCCACAGCCCCCTCCGTTCTTAGACCTTAGCTGACTAGGGATCATTTTTAGACAACTTTTCAGAGCATCTGCAAGCCAGTTCCCTGATTTCCCCTTGTGGCTAAGGGCCGTCACCAGGACTTTAATGGCACAGACTGCTTTGCTGAAGCAATCATCTCTCTCACCTGAAGTGAAATTGATTCACTTAAGCTCTATAGGTTTTCCATCAGGGAGCATTTAGCTTACTGCGTCAAAAACCCGTTTTCCCCTCCTCTTTCTTTGCCTTGATGGCCAATGGAGGGACTCACAGATAGTGTTGCAAAACAGCAGGTGGAATCTTGTTAGCATCACAGCAACAAGATCCTCTGTGATGCATCTTGAGGCCAATGTATTTATAAATACTCTCTTGTCTGAACAGCTGTGGCACCCAGATGTTGCCAGAATCCAGCTCCCAGTAGCCAGCATGGCCAGTGGTCAGAGATTATGGGAGTTGTAGTTCAGCAACCTGGAGAGCCACAGTCTCCCCACAGCTCCTCTACACATTTATTCACTGGGAGTGGGTTTCCTTGAGCACAGTGGATCTTACTTGTAAATAGGTAAGCACAGGATTGTGCAGCAAATCTTCCTGCTTGTGAAAAGAGACACATGCAGCCATTTCTGCAAGATCAGAAGGCACTCTGGTCTGATTAGCTTTGGGGGTGGACATAAATGCAATGGGTCTCTCCCACTGCTGTTCACCAGTGACCAGTAGTCAGAGGCCTGCTACCTTCATGCTCCATCATAACTACTGGACTTATTTACCCAAGAATTTGTCAAATCCAGCCCTATCATTAGATAGAATGAGGCAATTACAGCAGCACAGGGTTTTTTCCTGCTTCTTTTTAGGTTGAGCATAAGCTCTAATCACTTAATATAAAAGGTATTTATAAATCACTGAAATTTCAAGATATGTCTTAGTTTCTTGCTTACGATTGCAATAGCATGTTCATCTGCTGCTTATTTAGGATTCAGATCTACATAGTTATTTGTCTCTCCCCACCCTCCTTATCCTATTGTCTTTCTTTATCCTTTTTCTTTTTTCCTTTTATCTTCATGTTCTGTGTCTTGGCTTTGTGTTTATTCCTTCCTCTCCCCCCTCTCCATCTCTGAATAGGTGCTGCTTTATAATTAGGGGGTTCACCTGGATATCCTGTTGGTCTTATGCTATTATGTTCTTATCCCATCCAGATTTTTAGACTTAAATGCATTTTATATGTGGTTTGGTGTATGTCACAAGTGGTAATTTTTTCTGCATTTTTCTAAACAGAAAGGAAAGGAAGGTTTTTGGCCCGAGTTCCTGGATGCCTTGCCTTGACAGGTTGGACGCAGTGTTCCAAAATGCTCCTTCAAAGGTGCTCAGGGCAGGGTGGACTTGGGTAAACTTTCATAATATGGCACCCTGAGTGAGACTGTAAGACCATAATGGGCTCTTGAGCTCTTGAGTGGTGGATTCAGGAACACGAAGAGGCAAAACACCATGCAGGGTTCAACAGGATTTATTTTGAGTTGCATATGCAAAGCAAAAGGCACAATCCAAAAGTTGGACTGAGCACTGAGAGACTGGCGCGTATTCCTTATAAAGACAATACAGAAACCAAAATAGAAACCGAAAATTGGCTCAAGGTTCACATGTTCCCTAGGAGGGTAACCTCCCTAGCCTTCCCAGCTCGCTCTCCCCAAGTCTGGGAATGTGTACCTGGCGAGCTTTGAATGTACTTGGCAGACTTCCCAGAAATATAGCAACATCACCTAGCTTGTCAGCACACAGATCCGCTATTGTATGCTGAAGGTTGAACCTATTCATAGGGCATGTGTGTGTGCCTAATCAGCAAGAAAGCATAACTTCAGTTAACCGGCAATAATACTTATTGCATTAGATAGGAAATACAAAAGCATAAATCAATAATACCCATGCAGGGGGATGAGTCTACTAACTATATGAAAATACCTTACAATCTTAAAAGGGACTGAATATAATATTAATACAGCAAACAGGAGCCAACTCCAGCTGCATTCCTCCTGTCTGCTCAGAAAGCGCATGCATCCCGTCCAAGGCTGAGAGCCCCCCCTTGCTCACACAACTCAGAGCTGCCCCTCTCTCAAAGACCCATAGGAACAATACACAAATATGCAATCAATACATACCAATACATGTAAGGATACACAACTCCAACAAGCCTGATGCCTCCAGTATGATCAATCAACAAGACCAGCTCTTAAGCCCATTAAAGGCTAACCACAATTAATATTAACGGCACATTCCTTAAAAGGGGCTTTCCGTCCCCCTCTCTCGTGATGGTGTTTCTATGGTAACAGCCAAGGTGCTATTTCTGTATTAACAGGCCATTGTTTTAATTCCAGACCGTGCACCGTTATCTAAACCTTGAAGCTGCTGGCTAGTTTTGGCTGATTTCCCAGAAATAGTTGAAGAAGCAACATTAGGCACATTCCTTTGTCTCTCTTAATATTACAGAAAAATACAGAAAATATATTAATGCACAAATGCTGTGAATGATACACAAATAAACAAGCTTAGAAAGCAATTAAGGCATTTATAATCAATATGGGATATTTAGCTATTTGAACTGTCCCCTTCAAGACCAACATTTGACACCCCCAAATAGATCTCAATTTTGTGCCCCATTGGCTTGGTGGCCTGCATCGCCCAAAATTCGGCACTGCTCAGGACAGCATCTCTCTCACCTCTGCAGAAGGCCCAAAGGCCTAACACATATCAATTCCCTGAAAGGACCCAGTTATGTTTGGCAAAGCTGAACTTTAGCCTGTATTCAAAGCCATCCTTCACCTGACTGCCTGCTTCTTAAATATCAGTCTGGCCATGTGTGGTACATCTGTATAAATAATTCACGACACCTTCCATGGCCTAATGGTGCCATTACAGTGGCCCGTTTAAAGCGATTAGATGTTGCTGTGTGTTGCATGGCTATCTCTGGGGTTCAGCTGCTGCTCTCGGCCTCACAGAAATGGCAGTGCACAATTTTGCAGCTCAGACAGTTGGAGCGGGTGGAAATCTCTGCCTGCCACAGCATTATTAAATCGCAGCCCATGAGTACTTTCCCAACTACCCGTTGTTGTTAAGCTAATTAAACTATTAAATTATGTCAGCCGATAAACATTTGGAAGTTCTGAGCAAGGCAAACTCATGAATACCACAAAAAAGAATAAAAATCCCCAAACAGCATGATTGATTATCTTAAACATAGCACCGTACATACTGAGGAAATGTTGCAAGGGAACGGAAATATTGCTTTCATCAAGTTTTAAGGAAGCAGTTTTAGAGCAGTGAGGGGGAAATGTAATTAATTACACCCTGAAACATTTCACTGATTGAATCCATGACCCCAACTGTTGTAAGGTCAGCCCATGATAGATTAGCACAGCCTCGGATACCATGGATGGGTTTGGTGCTGGCAAGCTCATTATAAAAGATGTCAGGGCATGTAAATCATCGGAAACAAATATAGACATCCATCAGAGACATGCAGATAACGATTACAGGCATCAGAGTGAAGCTGGATTAGTATGCAAAATTTATTTTCAACTATTACAATGTGTAGAGAAGACTCAAAATTGTCCTTTAAACAGATGCAGGCAGCAAGTGGTGTTGCTCAAGAAAGGCTCCCTATGCAAGTGTTGCGCATCTGCAGTGAGCAGTGGAAAGAAGACGGAGGCCAGAACAACACCAGTGGGAAAGACTATTGAAAATTGACATAAGATTCACCGCCTGTTATTCTATAAAAGAGAGCATGATGAAGATATTTTATAGATGGCACATGACACCATCAAAGATTGCCAAAATTTGTAAGACCAAATCCAACCTTCGCTGGAAGTGCAGGGAAGTTGTGGGTACCATGATGCACCTATGGTGGAGATGCAAAAAAGTAAAAAAATAAATAATTGGAGCTGCATCCATGAAGAATTAAAAAAGATGCTCAGAATATCTATAGGAACCCCCCCCACCGAGACATTCTTGCTGAGCATAGTTGGAAAGGAGGTACCACAAGATAGGAGAAAATTATTGCTATATGCAATCGCAGCAGCCAGAATACACCTTGCAAAGAACTAAAAAGGAAATCACATACCTACAAAAGAGGATTGGTTAATTAAACTAACAGAGTTTACAGAATTGGCAAAATTAACTGCAGTAATAAGATATCAAACACACCAAAAATTAAGGGCACAATGGTTATGGTTTGAAGAATATATGAACAAACATTGCTCTAAAGATAACAAGCTTGTAAGGTGACTTGATGTTATACCATAATAGTACTGTAAAAGAAGTAATTACAGTGATAAATGATATGCAATGTAAATAAGAACTTAAATGACTCAAAGATGACGAGTGCCGGTGGAGGGGAGCCAAACGGGTGTGGTACATCATCCTTTTTTCTTTCCTACCCTTTCCCTTTACTCTTTTTGGTTTTGGGGGGTTAAGTGTGTGTACCTTATTGTTTGTTTGTTTGTAAATATGCTTAAATAAAACATTTCAATAAATAAATAAAAAGACAGAGGCTGCAGGGATGGAGAGGGAGGGATGGAGGGAGGGGAATAGAGGGACGTTTATATATAATATAATAGGAACGTTTATATATAACATAGCAGGGTTAAACGTTTCCTTATTTAAATTTACACAGCAGCAAGCGGATTGCTGACTCTTTTGAGTCCTTTTTAATAATTATGTCTTCTACCTTCCTGCCTTCTTGGTTGTTTATCCCTTTTGTCCCTCTTAAAAGAAAAATACACATGAATCTGAATGATAACAAAATAAACTACAGTAGTTTACTGTCAGTTTCATTGAGTACATACTTAGGTTACAAAAGATATAAGCTATATATTAGATATTAGTGAGTCCTAAAAAGACTCCATCAGAGCATTTATTACTTAACACTTCTATCAGCTGCAGCCCAACCGACCAACAGACCAAACTGACTGTCACATAGAGGCAGTTAGTCCTCTCTTAGAATATTGGATTTGACTGACATATCCCACAGAAATGGCAGCCATCCCGGTGTGGTTCTTTGGGTATTATCCTTGTATTTGAGGGAGTGCCATTTCACTAATATGTGGTCAGTGTGAGATAAAGTAGGAATGAAGGGGTATAATTGCCATACACAAGCTATTTGTTCCAGATCCAAGAGGCTCAGGAAGAACAGACACGGCTATCAGCATTTGGCAGCTTTCTGCTTTCCAAAGAGGTGCTCTGAGGGGTTTAGATGAGCACACTCAGGTGGGGGTGGGGGTGGGGAAGGGGGGGGTAATCACAAATCACATGGTGAGGAAACAACACCAGACCCTCCAAGTGTCTCTATTTTCCAGGGGTGCCCCTGATTTAGAGAAACCGTCTGGTTTCTGATTTGATCCTGGAATGTCCCACTTTTCCTTAGGACATATCTGTTTTCATCTGAGAAATATTGGAGGGCATGGAGTTATCCGACCCCCGAGCCGCCTGAAGGCAGCCCTGTATAGGGAAGTTTTCTTAATGTTTAATGTTTTATTATGTTTTTATTTATGTTGGAAGCCGTCCAGAGTGGCTGGGGCAACCCAGTAAGATGTGTGGGGTATAAATAGTAAAATTATCATTATGGAATGGGACGTCCCTATTTTCATCAGAGAAATGTTGGAGGGTATGCAACACTTTGGGCAGCCTGATGTGAAACTGCATTTAAGCAGGCAGGACTCTTATGTCAGCTCTTGTCTGGTAGCCTTGGCCAAGGGTTACTTCATGCATAGGACAGTCTGCTCCACACAAATCTTGAAAGTTGTGGCTTCACTTAGTGTGGAGAGAGTAACGAGAGAAACAGCCTGTCCATGGATTCAACCTCCCAGGGACAGAAAGCTGACATTCCTTAGGGCACGGGTGTCAAACACAAGGCCCGGGGGCCTAATCCGGCCCGCCAGACCTTGTCATGTGGCCCGCGCACGCCTCCCTCCCTCCCGGCGCCCGCCCGCACTGGGGAGGGAGGGCGCGCGTGCTCACTGCACACACGCAAACACACATGTACAGGCGCGCGCACACAGAGCAACCTCCTTCCCCTTCCCCCTGATCATGTGCCCCACTGCTGCCGGGACGGTCACCAGCACCACCCCCTCCCTGCATCTACACACACACACACACACACAGCCACGCAGCTGGCCTCTCTTGTTCCGTCCGCAGCCGGCACAGACGCTTCCCCTCCGGGAGCCTCGCGGAGAAAGAGGCGCCACGGCGGGGAGGAAGAGAGAAGTAGCAGCCGGCGCCGATCTCCTCCTCCTGTTTCGCCACTGGCGGAGGATCCTTCTCCTTCCTGCTCCTCTTTCCTGCCGCCACCGCCACCGCCTGGAGGTAGCTTTTCTCCTTGGTGTTGCCGGCCGGCTCTCCTCCCTTTCCCCACGCGCCCTTGCGCCGCTCCCTCGGGGGGCCATGGGGCTCCTGTCGCAGGGCTCCCCGCTGAGCTGGGAGAAGACACAGCGCCACACGGAGCACGTGCGCAAACACGGCATCCTCCAGTTCCTGCACATCTACCGGGCGGTGGGCGAGAGGCACAAGGACGTGCTCAAGTGGGGCGACGAGGTGAGTGAGGGCCGGGGAGATGGAGCTGAAGACCGGATGGATCCAAGAAGCTGCCCTCCTTCCTTTCCTCTCCTCTCCTCTCCTTCCTTCTTTCTTTTTTTCTCTCTCTTCTTTCTTTCGTCCACCCACCATGGCGCGCTTTTGCTGCTGCTGCTTCAAGTTCAACACAACAACCTTGGGAGGTAGACCGCTGGCGGCCCTGCCCTCGCCCAACACCACTGCACGGTGCACATGTTCATAGCTGTCAACTTTTCCCTTTTCTTGCGAGGAATCCTATTCGGAATAAGGGAATTTCCCTTTAAAAAAGGGAAAAGTTGACAGCTATGCATGTTGCATGGGGAGCGAGTTTACTGGGTGTCGATGGGGTTTGCCCTGAGGAAAAAGTTTGGGGTTGTTATGGTTGTTATTGTTATTTGTTAAATTTGTTTGCTGCCCTTGGATCTCAGGATAGTTCACGACATGAAAAAGCACAACATACATAATAAAGCAAACCAATAAGACACACACACACACACACACACACACACACGTGGGTTCCCTTGCACCCCCAATTCTGCTGGTTCACACTCAACCGAGACCATTTTTTGCAGTGTGAAACCTGAGTCACCTTGGAAAGCCACAAGCACATCCGATTTAAAGCTTGTGTCTCACATTCGGTTTCAGAAGTGGTTTAAAAGGCTGGTATAGCGTCACTTATGAAAATGCCCTTCAGCTTCCCTCCTGCATGTAACAGATTGATTTGTGCCTGGGTCTTCTCACATGGTGACTATTCAGTAGGCATGGTGCTTGTTTACTAATTAATGGGTTTGTGTATCAGAAGGGCCATGATTTACACCAGTGCCACCGTGCTCTCCTTTCACCCCAAGTTAAAATGATTGAAGTAGTGCACAGAGTGGACACATAGTCCTACAGATAAAACCGGCCCTTTGAGGGTGACCAAACTGCTGATGCGGCCCCCGATGAATTTGAGTTTGACACCCCTGCCTTAGGGGAGGGAGCTGTAACCTCCCTGTTACATAGGAATCTGCCATGCTGCTATGGCCAGCCAAGTGGTGAACAGCCTTAGCTCTGTGGCAGAGCAACTCTACAATTCTATGATTTTACGATTCTATAATTTAGGCCCGAAGTACCACCTGACTCTTTACATTCCATTTCAGTCCCTGAGCATCTCTAATGAGGCACTTCTAGTGGTTTCCCCCAACCCTGACAGGCCCTGCCCTGTGGAACTCCCTACCACCAGAAGTTTGGCAGGAACTGTCCCTGCCTTCTTTGAGATGTCTTCTGAAAACTCCACTGCTTAGGCAGTCCTTCACAATATGAATTTCTCTTTTTCACCAACCCTATCTACTGATGTTTAGAATTGCATTTTTATTGATTATTGTTGGCACCCGTCTGTCTCGAAAGACAATGGGGTGCTCCTCAGGGGAGCTGCTGCCTCCCTGTGTTGCTTTAGCTGTGTTAGCAGCACCAAAGTCACCTCTCCAGGGTGCAAGGGTGGTCGTGGATATGTTTACTGACAGTGGCGGAGGAAGGCTCCGCGCTACCCGGGGTGGCGAAAGGAAATGCCCCAGGGGTGGAGCGTTGTGACGTCACAGTGTAGTGCGCCTGCGCGAAATGTTGTGCAGGCACACTCCATTGGCAGGCCGCTGCTGCTTCCGCAGCCCCCTTTTAAGCTGCAGAGCGAAAAGGGGGCTCGTGGGGCTGCCGAGCACTATCAGCGGCTCCCTGCCGATCACGCACGGCAGCCCCACAAGCCACCTTTTCGCTCTGCCGCGGAAGCAGCGGTCTGATGATGGAGTGCCGTGCGCTGCTGCTCCCGGGGTGACGGAGCGAGCAGCGGCGCATGGGGGGTGACAAGCGGTGGCCCCTGCCGCCACTCCCCACACACCGCCGGTCACCCCAGGAGCAGCAGTGCTGCATGGACGGGGTGCTCGCTCGGCCATGCGCTGCTGCTCCCGGGGTGACGGAGTGAGCGGCGGCACGTGGGGGTGACAAGTGGCGGCCCCTCCCGCCACTCTCCACATGCCACCGCTTGCTCCATCGCCCCGGGAGCAGCAGCGCTGCACAGACAGGGTGCCGGGTGGCGGGGCTCCCCTTGGGGAGTGGCGGGAGGGGCTGCCGCTTGTCACCCCCCCCTCACCTGGCACCCAGGGCATACCGCCTCCACTGCCCCCCTAGCAACGGCCCTGTTTACTGATTTAAAAGATGGTTTATAAAGATTGGCATACATACATACATACATATCTGCAATCTGAAGCCATAGTTTGTTGCTGGTTTATAAAACTTGGTTTGTTTTAACTATCACTCAGCATAATACACAAACCCAGCAGCAATCCTTAACCATTGTTTGCTTAAGTAGCAACATGCCCATCAGTTGCACCTGCTAAACAAGTCCAAGGGCCTGCTGTTTGTCTTTTGTTTTTGTTAGGTTATACAGAACTACTTGAGTTGTATATGCAGCTTGTACCCATCATGAAAGCTTTTCCTATTCCAGATGTGTCTGGTTAAAAAACTATCTTCCTTGCATCAGAAAGGCACAGTCTTCATGAAAATGGCATGCAAATTATTCTAATTAAATGCAACTTAATATAATATTGATATGGCCCTTGGGGGCTTTCTACAAAGCAGACTTTCCAATGCTGCAGAGTTTGATTAGCAACAGGGTGGCTAGATAAGATCTGCTCATATTTAGCACTGGTCTCAGCAAAGAGCACTTAAATCCATATTTCCCAAATGTCTAGTAACCAAGGAACACGTTTTCTGAATTATAATTGAATACACTTTATTCTTATACCCTCAAAGGTTTATTTTTGGAGAGTGCACGAGTAAAAATCCCACCCTGGGATGAGCTCACCCACCCAGAGTTTCTGCAGTGCTGTGGCACATTTAGAGGATAAAACCAGGGGCGGAGCAAGGGGGGGTGCCGCCCTGGGTAGCGCCCTGGGGTGTGTGTGACACTCGGGGTGGGGCTCCACCCCCCCGCGATCGGCGCCACCAGCCAGCAGCTTTCCTCGCCTCTGGGCTCCCGGCCTGAGCGGAGCCCCCTCTCAATGCCCCGGCTCCACTCAAGCCGGGAGCTCCAAGCCGGGGCTCCATTCCCCCTTTCAGTGGCTTTTTTCGCCGCTGGCTGGTGGAGCCGGGGCATGGAGAGGGGCGGGCCAGCCTCCTCACTGGCCTGCCCCACTCCATGCCGCAGCTCCTCCAGCCAGCGAGCTCCGAGCGGAGCCGGGCAGGCCAGGTGGGCCAGCAAGGAGGGGCGTCACACCTGCATGTGCCTCTCTCAGCCTAGCCTACTCCACAGGGTTGTGAAGGTAAAATGGAGGGGAAAGAAGAATGATAAGAGATGGGATACACACGTGGAGGTAAATGTAAAACAAGATAGGATTCATGGATCGTACATCCATAGGCATTTACAGTGCAATCCTAACCCTGTCGACTCAGAAGTAAGTCCTATTGATTTCATTGGGGTTTACTCTCAGTTGAGATTATAATTGTAGCCTAAATTCTCTTCATTCTGCCACCCAAACATTCTTGTTTCTCTCTCTGATGGTGCAAACTTATACATGTTTACTCAGAAGTAAGATCTGTTGAGTTCAATGGGCCTTACTGCTAGAGGATTGTAGTCCAAGAGACTGGCTAGAATGTGAACATTATCTAATCTCCTAATTTTCCTGTCAGCTCCCAGCTTTCAAAATGATTACCCTGCAGTTCTATGAAATGAGCCCACAAGAAGGAAACTAATACCGCTATAAATCTCCTGGATGGAAGCAGAGATGCAATAGTAAAATAAACCATGATTAAAAAGCAGCACAGGAGATATTCTTCTGCTTTCTCTCTCCACCATAAACACTAGTGGAGGAATGATAGGCAAGTCAACATTTAGGGGAAAGAGAAGGGGAAGGCATCTCTCTCTCTCTCTCTCTCTCTCTCTCACTGTGCGAAGAATATGGCAAATATTATGGAATTGCAAATGGTGAATATCAAACCCAAACCAGCTGGATGCGCAACTCATTCTCAGATTAAGCTAGCAGCTCTCAATCCGCGAACCAAGGCAGAGAATATGACAGCATGCCAAGAGAAACAAGATTAAGCAGTTTAAAACCACAAGTCCTATATATTGGTGGTGGTGAACCATTATTGTTCTAGGGTTTGTTTGTTTGTTTGTTTGTTGCCTTCTGCATATATATCTCAAGGTGGTCTACAAAATATAAGTGAAAACAGCTGAGAAAACAAGAAGAAGCCCATACTACTACTACTACTACTACTACTACTACTACTACTAAATGTTTGCCCACATGGCAGGGACCTATCCATCCAGTTGGAAAGGTTCTCATGAAGAACAATATATTCAGCAGTTTCTTCCATGGAAGAAGTGCAGCTGTGCTGAAAGCCCTGCTTTTATCGGAAAGGATTATTTATTCAGCCTGAAGGGCCACATTCCTTTCTGTGCAAACTTGTGAGGGCCACATGGGTGGAGTCAGAGGCAGCAGTAGGCGGAGCAATGAATGAACATTCCACCTTTCTACAGGTGCCCACAGGGGCGTAGCAAGGGGGGTGAGGGGGGCGTTCTGCCCCGTGTTCCATAATGGAGGGGATGACAAATTATCAAGGAACAATTTTTTTTAAAATGCCTGCTCCAAAGGTCTTATATTACTATACTAGGGATTATATAGCTATATATGAAATTTCATGCATATCGGTTAATATCTTGACCCTCCTCCACCAAAATAGCTGTTCACTTGGTTGTTTTCCTATGTCATGAAGGCTGAAATTTCAGTTCAGTGGAGCACTTACTGTTCCCAACCCTAACCCTGTGGAAAGCCATCTAATTAGACTTTAATTTGATTTTGAGATGTTTTTAGGAGGTAATTTAATTATTGTTTGATTTTACACCAATGTTATGTATCTGATGTTAGCCACCCTGAGCCCGACTTTGGCTGGGGAGGGTGGGATATAAATAAAAGTTTTTATTATTATTACTTGTTATTATTCCTTTGTAAGAAAATATGAAATAATGTAAAACCATTTTTGCGGGGGGGGGGGAATCAATGGGGGGGTTGACAAGAAATGTTCCGCACTGGGTACCACCTGACCTTCCCATGCCTCTGGGGGGGGGGGTGACAATTTTTTTTTTTGCCCTGGTTACCAATTTACCTTGCTAGGCCCCTGTGCCCACACATCCCTCTCTCTTCCCTCCATCCAGGGAAGCATGAGGCATTATCAGAATTTGATGGCACATTTCAGCCAGGCATGCAAAGGGTATATGGCCTGAGCAGCATCTCAAGGGCCAGGCAGAGGGGGCTGGAGGGTCCTGTTACAGCCCGTGAGGTGGTCCATCCCTGCTATACGTATCTGCTGAGAAGTGATTCCCATTAAGTTCAATGAGGCTTGCTTCCAGGTGTAGGATTGCAGCCTGAAGCTCTGAAACTCCTTGCCACAGGAGATTTGGCTGTCCCCATCTTTGTTGACCTTTTGCCTTCTGCTGTCAAGCCAGGCCAGGATTAGGTTTTTTAAAATACTAATCCCAGTTTTAGGGTGTCTTATGTGCTGTTCCTGCCCCTGCTTTCATTTAACAGGAATTATTCCATTGCTTTGTTCTGTTCCACAACTGCCTCCAGACACCCACACAGGACCTTCACCGCCTTCACTGGTTCTGATTTCAAAGAGAGGTAGAGCTGGGTATCATCCGCATACTGATGAACCCCCAGCCCAACCCCCCTGATGATCTCTCCCAGCGGTTTCATATAGATATTAAAAAGCATGGGGGAGAGGACGGAACCCTGAGGCACCCCACAAGTGAGAGCCCAGGGGTCTGAACACTCATCCCCCACCACCACTTTCTGGACACGGCCCAGGAGGAAGGAGCGGAACCACCTTATAACAGTGCCCCCAGCTCCTGAGAGATCCAGCAGAACTAGGAAACAGCTCTCACCTTTGTCCTTAGCCCGCCGGAGATCATCGACCAGTGCAACCAAGGCAGTTTCAGTCCCACGATGAGGCCTGAATCCCGACTGGAAGGGATCCATGTTCCATGGGTTGAAGTGTGAACTTCTGAAAGGGGGACACTCTTGTTCTTGTGGACACTCCCCCCACATTTAGAGCCTTGGAGAAACAGGGTTTCAAACTGGATAAGGAGCCCGTGAGGTTCAGTTGGCCGTTACTAGGAACCAATACCTCAGTATGGTTCAGCAGGAATCATTCCTGCCTTCTCTTGCCTTCTCTCTATGCCACTGGTGGTGCAGCATTTAGAGTGTCAGACCCAAGAGACCAGGGTTCAAATCCCCCCTCAGCCATGGCACTCACTGGGTTTGCCTCTCAGTCTGACCTACATTGTGGGAATTAAAGGGGGGGAGAGAACCTTGAACACCACGTTGAGCTCCTCGAAGAAGAGGTGATACATAAATGCAATAGTAATAAAAAAAGATATCTGCTAAAGAGCAGTGTTATTCACACACCAACCAATATATAGTTTTACCAACCAACAGGGATGCGGGTGGCGCTGTGGTCTAAACCACTGAGCCTCTTGGGCTTGCCTATCAGAAGGTCAGTGGTTCGAATCTCTGCAATGGGAGCTCCCATTGCTCTGTCCCAGCTCCTGCCAACCTAGCAGTTCGAAAGCACACCAGTGCAAGTAGATAAATAGGTACTGCTGCGGCTGGAAGGTAAACTGTGTTTCCGTGCACTCTGGATTCTGTCATGATGTTTCCGTTGTGCCAGAAGTGGTTTAGTCATGATGACCACATGACCTGGAAAGCAAACGCCAGCTCTCTTGGCATGAAAGCAGAGATGAGCAACGCAACCCCATAGTCGCCTTTGACTGGACTTGACCGTCCAGGGGTCCTTTACCTTTATCCTTTTACCAACCAGTATTTATGGATGTTTTATTGCAGTTTCATATAATGTACACAATCTTGCTGTATTTTTAAAATGAAATAGCAACTACTTAACTTAAGCAGGGGCGTAGCAAGGGGGCGGGGGGCGGCCTGCCCCAGGTTCCAGGAGAAGGGGGGTAACACTTTGGCTGGCTCCCCCCACCCCACCCCGCCGGGCGGCCAGGCGGGCCCCGAACGGGGGCATGTCACCCTTTCCCCCTTCCAATGGCATTTTTTCTGTGCAAGGGGCGGGCCAGCGAGGTGGGGGCATCACGCTTGTCGCTGGCATGACACCCCCTCCTCAATGGCCCGCCCCTCGCACAGAAAAAAAGCCGCTGGAAGGGCTTCGCTTTCCCCCCCTCCCAGCGGTTTTTTCGGCGGGGGGTGGGCCAGCGAGGAGGGGGGCGTCATGCCAGGGACAAGCGTGAGGCCCCCTCCTCGCTGGACCGCCCCTCGCACAGAAAAAAGCCGCAGAAAGGGGGAAGCTTCCCCTTTTCCCCCTTTCAGCGGCATCCACGTGCGTCAGGGCTTCAGGGCATGCTACGCCCCTGAAGTTAAGGCCCACCCCATGTGTTGGCTTAGCTTGGAAGAAGAAGGTCTGAAGAGGGCTAAAACTTCTCCGCTCCCCAGCTCTGTGTTGCCAGGGCCGGCCAACCCCCTCCTTCGCCCTGAACTTTATTTTGGATGCCAGACACGGGTTACTTATCTCCCACCCTGATCTGACAGTAAGCCCACAAGCTGAGGTGGTGATTTTAATCTGTTGCCGCAGCCGGGCTTAAATCTTTATCTGCTCTCACTGAGCTCAAGCGCTGAGTGTGCAGAGACGTTATATTAGATTATTAAATCAATGACACTCCGGTTATTAGTCACACTTGTCCAAATTACCTGACACCATAATGATCTTCTATTTTTACTCTCCTCCTGATAACGTCCCAGAGGCCCTGAAATTATGACCAGAAAATTAATTTCTTTGCATTTCGACAAGAAATGGAATCCAAGGGGATCATCCCATGTTGAGGCCATAAATCCTGGCAGAATTTTTTTAGGGAGGGGAAGGGTTTGTGAATGCAGAGGGTCCCAAGGGGAAAAAACTGGTTTGCATCCTGCACTCCCACACATGAACGCTTACACAAACAAACAAACAAACAAACAAACAAACAAACACACCCTGTTTTTGGCACAGTGCAGAATCCACCTGCTTAATAAGGAGGTCCTAGCAATTAGGCCACACTATTTCAGTACTCAACTTATCCTCCAGTTGTGGAGCTTCTTGAAGTTGCACTGATATGTTGCTGTTTCCTCCCCCCTATGAATTAAAAGTTACCATGTTCATAGCAGAAGTTTGCTTGTGTTGTGAAAAGGCTCCCAGTCACTTGAACACAGAGAGTACAAATAGTGCCATGTAGTAGTTGCAGGGGTAGTCAATCTTCTTATACCTGCCGCCCACTAATGCATCTTTCATGATGGTAAAATTTCCTTACCACCCCCCAGTGCTCGATGGAAGGAGGATTCAGCTTGTGCCGTAGAATCCCCTACCGCCCACCTAGAATCCTGGAATGCCCACTAGTGGGCGGTAGGGAGCAGGTTGAGAACCCCTGAGTTAGAGGGTCATACTAGGACCTTGGAGAGACCAGGTGTCAGGGACTTTCTTGTAGGAACATTTATATATAATATAGCATGGTTAAACGTTTCCTTATTTGAATTTACACAGCAGCAAGAGGATTGCTGACTCATTTGAGTCCTTTTTAATAATTATGTCTTCTACCTTCCTGCCTTCTTGGTTGTTTATCCCTTTTGTCCCTCTTAAAAGTACACATGAATCTGAATGATAACAAAAATAAACTAGTTTACTGTCAGATTCATTGAGTACATACTTAGGTTACAAAATATATAAACTATACAGTATATTAAATATTAGTGAGTCCTATAAAGACTCCATCGGAGCATTTACTACTTAACACTTCTATCAGCAGCAGCCCAACCGACCAACAGACCAAACTGACTGTCACATAGAGGCAGTTAGTCCTCTCTTAGAATGTTGGATTTGACTGACATATCCCACATTTCTGAACAATGAGGAGTGGTGGGAGGCACCAGCTAGGGAACCCCCCCCCCCGGGGTGGGCTTAGAACCAGAGGGAGATTAGCATGGGCCTTATGATGCTCTCCCCATCAACTTTGAGTACCTGGACAGCAGGTTGAGCAGGCACAGAAGACACCTTAGCCACAGTGGGGCTATTTGGCTTTCTGAACCAGAGCAGCTATTTGCACATTTGCACCTACCCATATAAACATATATGGGACGCGGGTGGCGCTGTGGGTTAAACCACAGAGCCTGATCAGAAGGACGGCGGTTCGAATCCCTGCAATGGAGTGAGCTCCCGTTGCTCGGTCCCTGCTCCTGCCAACCTAGCAGTTTGAAAGCATGTCAAAGTGCAAGTAGATGAATAGGTACCGCTCCGGTGGGAAGGTAAATGGCATTTCTGTGCGCTGCTCTGGTTCACCAGAAGCGGCTTTGTCATGCTGGCCACATGACCCAGAAGCTGTACGCTGTCTCCCTCAGCCAGTAACGCGAGATGAGTGCTGCAACCCCAGAGTCAGACATGACTGGACCTAATGGTCAGGGGTCCCTTTACCTTTACCTACATAAACATATGCAAATAGGTTGTGGAAATGTTACACATTTCTCAGTTCTCTTTTGCCCTTTTTGGGGTGGGTGTGATGAGTTTCCTCTTTTTGGGGGGTGCATAAGTGGCCTCTTCTCTGTTTAGCCCCTCTGCTGCCCCTTATCCCACCATTCCCACTCCTTGCTCTTGTTCCTGGCAGGGGAGAGGAAGGGGTGTGTGAAGTGGTGTAGCAAGGTAAATTGGTACCCGAGTGCGAAATTTTTGTTGTCACCCCCACTGATACTTTTTTTACAGAGGGTACCCCAAAGTTGTTGAGGTTTTTAAGGGAAGGTTGCACAGGGAACACCATAGTGTGCACCGGAAATAACTCTTGCGCAAGCGCACAAACTATTTCCGGTGCTCCTCCGACCTGGAAGTGGGCAGCCACGCAGCGCAGCGCCTGTAAGAGCGGGCGGTGGCAGCGGGCAGTGGGGGTCACCCCAGGCCGGATAAACAAGTCCCTCGGGCCTTATCCGGCCTGCGGGCCTCAGTTTGGGGACCCGTGTGCTAGACCAGTGTTTCCCAACCTTGTGCCTCCAGATGTTTTCAGACTACAATTCCCATCATCCCTGACCACTGGTCTTGCTAGCTAGGGATGATGGGAGTTGTAGTCCAAAACATCTGGAGGCACAAGGTTGGGAAACACTGTGCTAGACCATGTGGACCTGATCCATTCAATCTCTTTTTACATTCTTAATACGGCTTCACAACAGTGTTGCTCAAGACTCTAAGCACAAGAAAGGCTGTAGAACTGAGTGGGAGGTTTCATAATTTAAGCAATCAGTCAAATGAAAACACTTTGGAGGCAAACTTGAAGTGCAAAACATTTCCATTTTAATGTTTGTTGTTTCCAGATTAAGAAGCAAATTTGATTAGAACTTAATTTATAAACTCCCCAACAATGCAGAAATTGAGGCTCCTCACCGCATTGTTCCCCACACTTTGACCTAGTCCTTCCATGTACACCCCCAACATAGTCTGGCATGCACTAACGAGACCCAGCAGCTTCAGAAAAGGAGTAAAATTATAACAGTAAATCTCCTGTCTGGCCCCACAAGGAGGCTGTCCAAATCTCCCCCTTTCTTTGAGATGGAACCGAACATATTTAGCGAAGTGTTTTTTAATCCACCAGAGGAGGGCAATTAAAATTGTTTATAAAACTTCATATGCAAGAATAAATGGGTGGGAAAATATGGGAAATTTTGGTCTGTGGAAGTTTCAGGGGAGGGCTTGATTTCATTACCCACCCCAAGCCTTCAGGACAGGACATGCTCTGAATTAAATCAACACTGGAGCCAAAATGTTGCAGTCTTTTTCATTTAAGAAAGTCATGAAGCCAAGGTGAGTGATGTCCAGGTCAATCTCGGCAGTGGTAAAGAAGTTGTGCGTCTCCTGCGCAGCCCTGCTGCTCCAAAGCAAACTGCGAGGGAGGTAAACGGAGCCCTCCTTTGAGGCTTTGAAGCAGCGAAGCTGGGCAGGAGCATCTCCTGCGCAGCCCCGCTGCTCCAAAGCAAGCCGCGAGAGAGGAAAACAGAGCCCTCCCTCGCAGTTCGCCCCAAAGCAGTGGTGCTGGGCAGGAGCTAAGCAGCTGCTGCCCAGCCCTGCTGCTCTGCAGCTGGCGGCGGAGGGGGGCGGAGAAGCCCGATTTTGGGCTGCTCCCCCCTCCCCCGCCACTCTGCCGCTTGCAGAGTGGTGACGGGGGGGGTGGCGGGGCAGGCTGGCCAGCACCCCCGTCCATTTAGGCGAACTAGGCAATTGCCTAGATCGCCTAAATGGACGCGCTGGCCCTGCTTGTGGGGCCTTTTCTCAGAAGAGCACTTGGTTAAAGCATTGGCTTGCTCAGCTGAAGGTCCCAGAAATGGGAACCAGCTGAGCATATCAAGACTGATGGACTTGTGAGATGGTCCCTAAGGAGACCCAGATAGTCCCCAAGGAAGGCAAATATCAGACATATCCATTGAATTGGGCCCTGTGTAATAGGTCAGTTATTTGCCAGAGGGAGAACTGCCGTGGAGAATTGAACGAATTCTACCCTGTTCACTGACACAGCTAATGACTCATGTAGGAGTATGGGTAACAAACCTTTGCGATGGGAAGCTGGGTCATGCACTGCATTATGCAACTGAATTTCATGGTATATTAGTAACAGTGATCGGCAATGCAGCATGATGGGAAATTGCTAACATCAGGGAAAAGGAGCACAATTCTTCAAAGAGTGCCAGACCAATACACACACGTACATGCTTTGTGCAGCCTACAGTCTATGTGCAATCCTTACTCAAGGAATAATTTTTCCTGTGCTCGAGTACAGTTGTTGCCTGGTCATAAATGCAATTGAGGCATGTGCCATCTGACCTGTGTGAACTGGGAAACTAGCAATATTTTGTCATGATGGACAAGCATTCAAAGTACACATTGACATTATCCACTGCAGTGGGGGGGGGGGTTGTACAAATTTTCATTCACTTTGACGAACAGACAACCCAACCCAATTAACAGCAGCAGAATTCCAAGTGCCCCTGGACACCCAACCAACAACTTTCTGCTCTCCTTACCTTCAAGCAAACAGTCCCTATCATCCATCCTCCCTGGACCAGATGTAGCATTGAGGAGTGAAATAAGGAAACAATTATAGTTGGAAAGCTGGCATCACAGCAAGCGTTAAGCCTTCTTCCTTCTTGCTCACCAGTTATTCCTTATGAATGCTCCCCTCTGTAATCACATCAACTTCACAAACACATGTTTAGAAACACATCAGAGGTATTATGTAACTCCAACCTTCATTTTCTCTGAATTTATATTGGTATCTCTCTGGGGCAGAGACTTGCCTTGCTGGGTATAAGAACTCTGTGGAGTACAGTATATATCAATTGCACTGTTAAGAACCCCTGACTAGCTACATTAAGTTACATTGGCAGGGTTGTTGTGCAAAAGTCCAGAAAATTTCTTCATTCTTTGCGGCTAAAAGCTGTGTACTTATAATAAGAGAATAGGTATTTTCAGTGGTGGCCTCCCCTACATTTCGAAAGCTCTCCCCCAAGAGGCATGCCTAGCACCATTTTATCTATTTTTAGGCTTAGTATATTAGTCCCAGATAAATAATATATTCAGACACAATTTGTCATGTAAGGCTTTGGTCAAGGATGGGGGAAATGGAAGCCCTGCAGTTGTTGTTGGGACTATAAATCTCATCAGCCTCTGGCCCCTGGCACTGCTGGATGGGACTGTTGGAAGGATGGGTGGAAGAATCAGGCAATTTGTGCCCTATTTCAATTCAGCATATGGTTCTTCATAAGCTGGAGTTCAGCCAGTGGTGCCAACTTGAATAAAATATAGTGGGGGGCACTCAAGTAAGCCCCGCCCCACATAATCAATCACATGGCCTTGTGCATGCACACCATTTGAATGACAATGCTCATCAACTTTGAGGGGGCCTGGTCCCCTCAAATATTTTAATGGGGGGCCCGAAGGGACCTCAGCCCCGAGGAGTTGGCTCCTATGAGTCCAATCACATCTAGAGGGCTAGATGACACAGAAAAGCACCTGAATTGTGAAATGGCCCACTGCATTGAAAGGGACCCTATCACCTTTTTTTGGGATGGGGGCTCCATTACTCCCCCCGTTGCTCTCCTTCCCAGTACCAGAAGTATTTAGAATTATTTATGGGAGCAGAGAAAATGTTGGCTGTGGTGTAAATGCAGCTGGAGGTGATTCCTCGCTTTCACCCCTCTTCAGAGCTTTCCAGAACACTTTGTATGACCAGCTGATGATTCCTGTGACAAGAAGGACATCCTAATCCTTCTGAACTGAGGTCCGGTTAATGTGCTGCATTGTAATTACTGAGAGCTGATGGGAGACACTCTCTCCCTTCGGCATTAAATTCAAGCCCTGACCTTTTCTAACATAATGACTAACTCAACCTTTACACAATAATACATGTGATATTTGGAGAACATTGCGTAGGGTAATTGGATAGAAATAGATTTACAGAAGCAAATGAATTCGCCAATCAGGCATTACCTTCTTATCTACTTGATGTCATAATCACCTGCTTTGGCACACTCTATAGACTGTTGGCTTTGCTTTAATCACAACCTAACTGGGCTACGAAAATCCAGCTCAGATCCCGCTCAGAGTTAGGCAGCCCTTGGGAGAATCCAACTTTTTGAGAATCTAACCTTTTCTTTTTAAAGAATGACAAAGAGAATTCCTAGTCCTTATGCATACAAAGATTTCCTTCAAATTGCACTTGCACTACTCTGTGGTATCTCAAGAGGAGGCATCAAAAGAGTGCCTGTGAGACAAGGTTTCAAACACCCTTCACTGTGAAAGCCAGAATATATGGGGGGGAATGAAGAATAATTAATGCAAAACAAAAGAATTCTAGGAAAATAGCTGCCCAGATGATACCCCATATGCAAAACCAGCAAGATGGGTGCAACCCACATGGGTGATGTTAGAATGGACCTCTCAAATACCAAGACAAGGAGAAAGGACTTGCTAACTCTCACTTGTTTTCAGGGTTATGTGCTCACTCCCAGGTGCAAGCCAAGATAATGGCAATCAGGAGCTAGCAGGTGGCATGCATGGGTATGAGGAAGACCTCAATGGTAAGTTGGCACCTTCATTATACACCATTGGGCGCCAGACGAAAATGTTCCTCTTTAACTAGCGCTTTGGCTGATTAACATCCTATACCCTTTTAAATATGGGAAGGGCTGTGTGTGTGTGTGTGTGTGTGTGTGTGTGTGTGTGTGTGTGTTCTTGTTTCTGCTATGTATATTGTTGTTTTTATCTTGTATTTTTATGTTGTGAACTGCCCTGAGATCTACGTATGAAGGGCGGTATATAATTTAAAATTAAACAAATAAATAAGCAAGCAAGAAAGCTCTGTTGCTCTTTATGTTAATGCCAGCTCTTGACCTATCTCTGAGGTGGGGTCCAGCACAGGTTTCAGGTGAATGGGGCTCAGAAGGGCAGCAGGTGTAGTCGCAGATGGGCTGGAGGTCTGGTGAAGATCAAAGGGCCAGAGATAAAGACAGAGGCAGAGTGAGACAGAAGGTTAAGCTCCAAAGGAGCAATGGGGAGTTAGAGGAGACCAAGGCAGATGTAAGATCAAAGGTAGGCAAGGGCATAATGAGAGCCTTGCTGGATCAGACCAAAGGCTCATCTAATCCAACATTCTGCATTCCACAGTGGACAACAGATGCTTCTGGGGAGCCTGCAAGCAGGACCTGAGTGCAGCAGCAGTACCAATGAGACGGAAACATGGAAGGTGCCTAAAGAAGCCTGGGCGGCTATCTAAAGAACTTTTAACTGAGTTAAGATTTAAAAGGGATATGTACAAAAAATGGAAAAAGAGGGAAATCACCAGAGAGGAATTCAAACAAATAGCCAGCATGTGTAGAGACAAAGTCAGAAAAGCTAAAGCACAGAATGAACTGAGGCTTGCTAGAGAGGTTAAAAGCAATAAAAAGGGCTTGTATAGGTATGTTAGTAGCAAAAGGAAGAACAAGGAAACAGTGGGATCACTTAGAGGAGAAGATGGTGAAATGCGAACAGGGGACAGAGAAAGGGCAGAACTCCTCAATGCCTTCTTTGTCTCAGTCTTCTCCAAAAAAAGAAAACAATGCCCAACCTGAAGAATATGGAGCAGATGATTCAGCAGGGGGAAAACAGTCCAGAATAAGTAAGGAGGTAGTACAAGAATACTTGGCTAGTTTAGATGTATTCAAGTCTCCAGGGCCAGATGAACTACATCCAAGAGTATTAAAAGAACGGGCAGAGGTGATTTCAGAACCACTGGCAGTAATCTTTGAGAATTCCTGGTGAACAGGCGAAGTCCCAGCAGACTGGAGGAGGGCAAATGTTGTCCCTATTTTCAAAAGGGGGGAAAGAGAGGACCCAAACAATTACTGCCCAGTCAGCCTGACATCAATACCAGGAAAGATTCTAGAGCAGATCATTAAGCAAACGGTCTGTGAACACCTAGAAAGGAACGCTGTGTTCACTAAAAGTCAGAATAGGTTTCTGAAAAATTAGTCATTTCATACCAATCTGATCTCATTTTTTGACAGCATTACAAGCCTGGTAGATGAAGGGAACGCTGTGGATGTAGCCTATCTTGATTTCAACAAGGCCTTTGACAAGGTGCCCCATGATATTCTTGTAAAGAAGCTGGTAAAATGCGGGCTAGACAATGCTACCATTCAGTGGATTTGTAACTGGCTGACTGACCGAACCCAAAGGGTGCTCATCAATGGCTCCTCTTCATCCTGGAGAGAAGTGACTAGTGGGGTGCCACAGGGTTCTGTCTTGGGCCCAGTCTTATTCAACATCTTTATCAATGACTTGGATGATGGGCTTGAGGGCATCCTGATCAAGTTTGCAGATGACACCAAATTGGGAGGGGTGGCTAATACCCCAGAGGACAGGATCACACTTCAAATGACCTTAACAGATTAGAGAACTGGGCCAAAGCAAACAAGATGAATTTTAACAGGGAGAAATGTAAAGTACTACACTTGGGCAAAAAAAAATGAAAGGCACAAATACAGGATGGGTGACACCTGGCTTGAGAGCAGTACATGTGAAAAGGATCTAGGAGTCTTGGTAGACCATAAACTTGACATGAGTCAACAGTGTGATGCAGCAGCTAAAAAGCCAATGCAATTCTGGGCTGCATCAATAGGAGTATAGCATCTAGATCAAGGGAAGTAATAGTACCACTATATTCCGCTCTGGTCAGACCTCACCTGGAATACTGTGTCCAGTTCTGGGCACCACAGTTCAAGAAGGATACGGACAAGCTGGAATGTGTCCAGAGGAGGGCAACCAAAATGGTCCAAGGCCTGGAAATGATGCCTTATGAGGAACGGCTTAGGGAGCTGGGTATGTTTAGCCTGGAGAAGAGAAGGTTAAGGGGTGATATGATAGCCATGTTCAAATATATCAAAGGATGTCATATAGAGGAGGGAGAAAAGTTGTTTTCTGTTGCTCCAGAGAAGCGGACATGGAGCAATGGATTCAAACTACAAGAAACACTTCCGGTTTCTACTGCACACTGGGATGGCCGCGCTCCGCTAGGGCTTAAGGAAGGCGTGGTTGTTGGAGAGACTTTTCGGTCAACGCGAAGGCTACCCGATCCTAAAAGATTCAGGGGGTGACCCTGAATCGAAATATCCAGCGGCGTCGGATAGGACCCCCATCTTCTACGTCTGAGTGGCGAAAGAACAGAGAGTCCTAGATGTGTGGATCTGAACACCTCCCAGCAAGAAGCCTCGGCAGCAGAACGGTGGGTAGCGGTGAAATTTCCATTTTATTTACCCCCAAAAGCGACCAGTCGACATTTTAAAATAAAGTGGTTCACTCTAAGAATATTAAAGTCGACTTGGTGAGAAAGAGAAAGAGAAAACTTGAGGGGTTGAAACGGAAGGAAGAGGAAGTTAATATCACTGTATAAAAAGCTGGCACAGGAATAACGAGGTTCAGCAGAAAACAACTAAATTTAAAAAAAGGTTGCTGCTACAAGCCCCTCTGTTTCTACTAAGGATTGTTATAAACAATTTTGGAAAGAAGGAAAGAAGGTGAGAAGCAGGAAAGGACATAAAGGAGAGACGTTACGATGTATTGAAAGCTGAGTTTGTGTTATAACAAACAGGAAAGCCGAGAGACTGAGAGACTAGACAAAGAGAGATTTGGAGATACTTTACAGAGATTTTAAAATAATACCTGGTGCCGTTGCCTGGGCAGAAATGGAGCGGCGTGGGGACTATTAAGAGACAATTAAGAAACAGAGGAAGCGAAGGGAGTAAGAAATAAAGGAGAAGAAAAAGAGACAAAGAAAGAAGAGAACTCAGAGAACTCAGATATAGAACGATGTGGAAGGAAAAGAGTGACACCAGTGGTCAGAATTGGAACTAAAGCCTGAGTTTTTTTAAAAAAAAAGGTTGACAGAAAGAGCAGGGAAGCTTGAAACAGCGACACCAGCACTTTGAACTGCAAGTGCACCTTAAAACCAGAAATAGCGATGGCTAGTGTTTGGAATGAGAACTACAGCTGAAGATAATAGATTGGAAAGATTGGAAAGGATAAGGAACATTTGACAAATAAGGAAAAAGGTGTTAAAGGAAATTAAAAAATAGTGAATGTATTAGAAAGGAAGGATTTTGAAAGTCAAAACTACTATGTCAGTGAGTAAAAAATACAGTCAAAGTGTGTTATACAATCAGCAGGGGAGAAGAAACTCAAGCAAAGAAATAGAGATGGAAGTGAAAGAATTAATATTGAGTTTGAAAGGGGACATAGGGGAAATGAGGAAGGAATTTACTGAATTAAAAATGGAAGTGAATAATAAAATGAAAGGAATTGAGGAAAAATTGGACAAACTGAATGAAAAAGTTGAAAACAACACAAAATCAATTATAGAGATGAAAACCCAAATGAGTACACTATCAGAAGAAAACAAAGAAATGACAAAAGTGATTCAGGAAGGGAAAATTAAAACACAACAATTGGAGGAGGTTACTAGAAAATCTAACAAAGAATATAAAAAGAAGGGGGGAAATTAAAAAAGAATTAGAAGAATTTAAAATAACCCAAGAAGCAACATGGGATGCAATGTCCATGTTGCAAATGCAAACAAAAGATAAAATGGTAAGACTGAGAGGGATACCTGAGAAGTTGGATGAAAATTTACAAAAATCTCTAATTAAAGAAATAGCGGCATGGTTAGAGGCAGAAGAAGAGGAAATAGCAGAAAATATAGAATCACTTTTTAGAGTTAACTCAAGAAAAGCAAAGGAAAACTATTGGCCAGGTGACTGCTTGATCACATTTACTACAAAAAAACTAAGAAGTATAATTCTGCAAACCAGAAGGAAAAAGAAACTTATAATTGAAGGAGAAGAAATAATAGTGTTGCCAGAGATCCCGCCACGTCTCTTGAAAAAGAGAGATAAATATCACTTCCTGACTAAAGCATTGAAAGCAAACTCAATTTATTTCAAGTGGGAATTTCCGGAAGGGTTATCCTTCAATTTCAAAGGAAGAAGGAGGAGATTTGACACCCCAGAAGACACAGACTTATTTTTTAGAAAATACAAAACAGAGTTAGGAGGAAAGAAACAACAAGTAGAGAGGGATCCAAATCAAAAATCTGTACGTCCAGAGGGCAGCTCAGAAAGCGAATAATTAACAAAACCTTTTTTAACTAAATAAAATCTCTTGAATAAATAAATGAATCTCAAAATATGCTCATGGAATGTTAATGGTTTAAATAATAAGAAAAAGAGAAACAGAATAAATCATATACCGTATTTTTCGGTCCATAAGGCGCTCCGGACCACAAGACGCACTTGTTTTTTAAAGGGAAAAAACCAGGAAAAAAATATTTTCCTGGTTTTCCTCCTCTAAAAAACACGGAGGGGAGCGCTGGAGGGGAAGCCCCTTCTCCCTTCACAGCGGCTCATCCCCGCTTCCTTAAAGGGACATGGGGACGAGGGGAGAAGGTTTCTCCCCTCCTCCCCATGTCCCTTTAAAGCAACAGGGGATAAGCCTGCTTTTGGCATCGGGGCGCAGGGTGGTGGAGAAAGCAGCAGCATCCCCGCTGTTTCCTCCACCATCCCATGCCTTGCACCGATCCCAAAAGCCTGCTTTTGGGATTGGCGGGCAGCGCGTGGGGTGGTGGAGGAAATCCTCTACCAACCTTCCTGCCGCCCACCGATCCCAAAAGCAGGCATCGCAGCTGCCTCCCCCCACCTCCCGCCGAATACGGCGGGACGTGGGGGGAGGCAGCAGAGATGTTGGTGGTTCGTGCCAGCAGCTCCGTGAACGGAGCTGCTGGCATGATCCACCAACATCCCCTTTGCTCCCCGCTGCCTCCCCACATCCCCCGTCGTGTTCGGTGGGACGTGGGGGGAGGCGGCGGAGCTGTTGGTGGATCGTGCTAGCAGCTCCGTTCACGGAGCTGCTGGCACGATCCACCAACATCCCCTTCGCTCCCCGCCGCCTCCCCCCATCCCCCGTCGCGTTCGGCGGGACGTGGGGGGAGGCGGCGGAGGTGTTGGTGGATCGTGCTAGCAGCTCCGTGAATGGAGCTGCTGGCACGATCCACCAACATCCCCTTCGCTCCCCGCCGCCTCCCCCATCCCCCGCCGCGTTCGGCGGGACGTGGGGGGAGGCGGCGGAGGTGTTGGTGGATCGTGCTAGCAGCTCCGTTCACGGAGCTGCTGGCACGATCCACCAACATCCCCTTCGCTCCCCGCCGCCTCCCCCCATCCCCCGTCGCGTTCGGCGGGACGTGGGGGGAGGCGACGGAGGTGTTGGTGGATCGTGCTAGCAGCTCCGTTCACGGAGCTGCTGGCACGATCCACCAACATCCCCTTCGCTCCCCGCCGCCTCCCCCCATCCCCCGTCGCGTTCGGCGGGAGGTCGGGGGAAGCAGCGGAGATGTTGCTGGATCGTGCTAGCAGCTCCGCTCGCCGAAAGAAGCTTCTTTCGGTGAACGGAGGTGCTGGCATGATCCAGCAACATCGCTGCTGCCTCCCCCTACCTTCCGCCGAACACGACGGGGGATGGGGGGAGGCAGTGGGAGCAAAGCCTTCGCTCCATAAGACGCACAGCGATTTTCCCTTCCATTTTAGGAGGGAAAAGTGCGTCTTATGGAGCGTAAAATACGGTACTTTTAAAACAAAGAAACGATATCACATGTCTACAGGAAACACACATTTAAAAAGACCATAAAAGATTATTGATTAACCCAAAATTAGGACCAGAATTTATAGCGGCAGATGAAGTTAAAAAAAGAGGAGTGGTGATATACGTAAAACCATGTTTAGAACCACAACTATTATTTGCAGATCCAGATGGCAGAATAATAATATTGAAAATAAAATACTTAGGAGAAGTAATTTATATAACAGGAATTTACGCACCCAATGGTAAAAAAGCAGAATTCTACAAATGGAAGGAAAAATTGTTGTTTTGGGAGATTTAAATGGTGTTACTAAGCCGCAAATAGATAGATCTAGTAAAGGAAAGGGTAAAGAACAAGGGAAACTTCCACCAGCTTTTTAAAAAATGGTAGACAACTTGAATTTGAAGGATGCATGGAGGTTTAAAAATGAGATGGAAAGAGAATATACTTTTTTCAGAATCCAAGAAAATGGCAAGTAGGATAGATGCCATCTGGTTATCAATGGAGCTGTTAGGCAGGATTCAGGGAACCCAAATATTACCAAGAACAATGTGCTGGCCCCAAGGGTTTGTCCATGAAGCGAGGTCCAAATCCAGTCCTGGGTCTAGGGGTCCAAAGGAGGTCAATCCGGCAGGGAGCGAGGCAGGGAGCAGAACAAGGTCCAAGGCAGGTTCAGGCACAAGGTTGCAGGTTGAGCACACGCTTGCAACTAAGTTGCTCACGCGACTTGGGCTGGGTCTGGCTGGCTTTTATCTGGCCCTATGCTTAGGGCGGTCCCGATCCTCCGGAGACTCGCCTCTCCTCCGGGCCTGGAGGCGAGCACTCCTCCTGCAGACACTTAACTCCCTTCGCCTCTCTGCCCTGAGCCTCTGTAGCTCAGGAGAGGATGGTGGGTTACTGGACCCAGGGGATGCCTCAGCTTCCTCTGAAGAGGCTGGGAGTGGAGCACCTGCAGGCAATGGGTCCTCCCTCCCATCAGGAGCCAGAGCAGACTCTGCTGATGCCTGCACCTGGGGATCCAGCACAGGTGGGGATCCTTCAGACTCAAGCCCTGGCCCCAGCTCAGCTGGTTCTGGAGGCGGGGAATCCCGTGCAGGCTGGGATCCCTCAGATTCAGCATCAGAGTCTGACTCCCAGGCCATCACACCATCCCCCCTCCCAGGCCCCCCCCTCAACCGAGGGGCCGGACCAGGCTTGCTGGGGTAAGCTGCATGGAAATCACGGAGGCAGGCAGGTGCGTGGACGTTTTCCGCTGGTTCCCATGAACGATCCTCAGGCCCATACCCCTTCCAGTCGATGAGGTATTGGAGCTTCCCCCTGCGGTATCGTGAGTCGAGAATGCGCTCCACCTCGTACTCAGGCTCCCCCTCAACCAAAACTGGCTGCGGTCGTGGATTGTCTGGGTGGAACTCGTCGGGCGGGGCGACTGGACTAAGTAGGGACCGGTGGAACACTGGGTGAACCTTGAGCGATGGAGGTAACTGGAGGCGAAACGCCACCGGCGACACCTGCGCAGTGATGGTGAATGGGCCGGCAAACCGTGCATCCAGCTTTCGTGAGGGCCGAGAAGGATGCAGGTGACGGGTAGAGAGCCACACCCGATCGCCAACATGGAGTTCTGGCCCCTCCTGACGATGTCGGTCAGCCTGGGCCTTGTATGCGTCCTTGGCCTGGCGCAGTTGCTCCATCAATAATTGTTGCTGGGACTGAAGCTCCTGAAGCCAGTCTGTCACTGCGGGGACCGCGGAAGCTGGCAGCACGTCCGGGAACAAACGAGGATGGTAGCCGTAGGAGGCCTGGAACAGGGTCTGCTGGGTGGAGGCGTTCACTGCATTGTTGTAGGCGAACTCCGCCAATGGCAAGTGATCGACCCAGTCATCCTGCTGGAAACTGCAGTAACACCGGAGGTACTGCTCCAGCACCGCATTTGCCCGTTCCGTCTGGCCATCGGTCTGCGGGTGGTGGGCCGAAGATAGACAGACCTCCGTCCCAAGGGTCTGGTGCAGGGCTCGCCAGAAGTGGGATGTGAACTGGACGCCGCGGTCAGAAACCACACGCTCGGGCAGGCCATGCAGGCGGAAGATGTGCTGCAAGTACAGTTGAGCCGTTTCCTTAGCTGTGGGTATGGACGGGCAGGGGGCACAGTGCACCATCTTAGTGAAATGGTCCGTGAAAACCAGGAGGCAGGTACAGTAACGAGATGGGGGCAAGTCCACCACAAAGTCCAGCGAGACCGTGTGCCAGGGACGCGGTGGGACTGGTAATGGCTGGAGCAGACCGGGGGGTCGCCCGGTAGGACCCTTGGCCCTCCGGCAGACATCGCAACCAGCAACATAGCGTGCCACATCAGCCTTCAGGCGGGGCCACCAGAACTCCCGGCTTACCAGATGGGTGGTCCGGTACCGCCCAAAGTGCCCTGCTGCTGGGGCATCGTGGGACATCTGGAGAACCTCAGCCCGCAATGGTCCTGGTGGGATGTATAGACGACCCTGGTGCAGCAGTAGGCCCTGGTGCAGGGCCAGCCCCGGATATCGAGGGCATGACCCGTCAGACAGTTCCCGGAGCCGTTCCTGTGCCCAAGCGTCGACCCGTTGCTGTTCTCGCACCCGAGCCTGCAGCGGCTTGGCCTCCTGAGTGGCCAGGAATGCGGCTGGTGGTAAGATAGTCGTCGGTACTGCCTGCTGTACAGTGTCTGCGACGTCCTCAGGTTTCCGGGACAGGGCATCCGCTTTCCGGTTTTGGGAGCTAGGGATGTAGCGGATCCGGAACTGGAACCGGGAGAAAAACAGCGCCCACCGGATCTGCCTTTGGTTCAACTTGCGGGTGGTCTGGAGGTACTCCAGATTCCGGTGGTCCGTTCTCACTTCCACCGGGTGTCGTGCCCCCTCAAGATGATGGCGCCAGACCTCAAAGGCCACCTTGATGGCCAGTAGTTCCCGCTCCCACACGGTATAGTTACGCTCCGCCGGAAGGAGCTGCCGGGAGTAATAAGCGCAGGGTAACAGTGGCGCATCGGGTCCTTGTTGCTGAGACAGGATGGCACCGAGAGCCGTACTGGAGGCATCAGTCTCCACCACGAAGGGACGAGAGGGATCAGGATGCTGTAAAATCGGCGCCCTCTGGAAACAGGCTTTCAACCCCTGAAATGCCACTTCAGCCTCCTCATCCCAGGAGAAGGGCGTCTTGGGGCGCAGCAGTCGGGTTAATGGGGTGGTGCGATGAGCATAATCTGCAATGAAGGTCCGGTAATAGTTGGCGAACCCTAGGAACCGCTGTAAGTCCTTGCGGTTCCGGGGCGCTGCCCACTCTCGAACCGCAGCCACCTTCCCAGGGTCCATCTGCACCCCGTCAGGGGAGAGTCGGTGTCCAAGGAAGTCTACTGACCGCTGGTGGAACTCGCACTTGCTGAGCTTGGCGTACAGTCGGTGCTCCCGCAAGCGCTGCAACACGGACCGAACATGACTCTCGTGACGGGCTGGGTCACGGGAATAAACCAGAATATCATCTAGGTACACCACCACGTATTTGTCTAGCAAGTCCTGGAACACGTGGTTGATGTACCGTTGAAACACGGCGGGCGCGTTGCATAATCCGAACGGCATAACCAGGTATTCAAACTGCCCATACCGGGTCCCAAATGCAGTCTTCCACTCGTCCCCGGCACGGATCCGAATCAGGTTGTAGGCCCCTCGGAGGTCCAGTTTGGTGAACATCTGCGCCCCCTGCACCCGCTCCAGCAATTCTGCAATAAGGGGCAAGGGGTACCGGTCTGGGATGGTGATCTTATTCAGGGCCCGGTAGTCATGGCAGAGGCGAAGCTCCCCACACTTCTTCTTAACGAAGAGTACAGGAGCGGCAGTGGGTGAGGTAGAGGGCCTAATGAACCCGCGTTCCAGGTTCTTGCGAAGGAAGTCCTGCAAGGCTTCACGCTCTGGCTCCGAAAGAGAATATAAGCGGCTCACAGGCAGGGGCGCCCCAGGCTGTAGGTCTATGCCGCAGTCGAAGGACCGATGAGGCGGCAGCTTGTCTGCTCCCTGTTCCTCGAACACGTCTAAATAGTCCTGGTACACAGCAGGGAGCGTTGACAAAGCCTGACCCATGGGGGCAGCTGCTACTAACTCGGACTGAGCATGGGAACCCGGGTCTGGGAAGCGTACCGTCCGATTGACCCAGTCGATCTGAACATTGTGCGACTCCAGCCAGTCCATCCCAAGCACCAGGGGAAACCGGGGCATGGTGGCAATGTCCAGGGTTCGCACCTCCCGGTGCTGCTGGTAGCACAGGACCAAGGGCTGGGTCTCCCGAGTAACAGCGCCCGAGCGTAGGAGCCGTCCGTCAATTGCCTCCACCTGTACTGGTTCCGGCTTGTTCTGAAGCGGCACCTGATGCTGAGTGGCGAAGGCAGAGTCCATATAGGAGCGGGTTGCCCCCGAATCCACCAGAGCGTGGGTGAGAATCCAGGGCCCACCGGGGGGGTATAGACGCACGGGTATCATGAGGTGTTGCAATTCCACTGGTGAGGGCCCATCATGCGATGCTTGGGACCCCAGGTAGCCTGGGCCATCGGCTACTGGGGTTGGCCGTTTTCCCTGTGGCTGGCGTTTCTCAGGGCAGGTTTGGGCGTAGTGTCCACTCCCACCGCAGTAGAGACACAGGTTCCCCTCCCGACGCCGAGTCTTTTCCGAGGGGGAGAGGCGAGGCCGCGCTGCCCCGAGCTGCATCGGCTCCTCCAATGACTCAGCTCTGGCCACGGAACTGCAGGGAAGCACCGGCGCCGGGAGGCCGGAGTGCCGGCGGCCCCGGGCCTGGCGACGGTCCTCCAACCGATCGTCTATCTGCAGACTCCGTTGGATGAGGGCATCCAGTGTGGCAGGGCGATCCAACGTGGCCAGCTGATCCAGTATCTCGTCTGAAAGTCCCTCGAGATACTGGTCCCGCAGGGCAGAGTCGTTCCAGGTCAAGTCCTGCGCCAGCAGCCGAAATTCCGTGGCATAGGTGGCCACTGTGGACTTGCCCTGTTTCAACCGCCGAATTGCCCGATTGGCTTGACTCCCCTTCTGAGGGTTGGCAAACGTGGTTTCCAGATGATTGCAAAACCCCGTATAGTCTGTCAGCAAGGGGGAGTCTTGCCGGAGCAGCGGCAACGCCCACTTGGCCGCCTGGTCCTTCAGCAAGCTGATCAGGAAGTGCACCTTAGTGCGATCGTCAGGGAAATCCCGAGCTCGCCCCTGAATATACAGCTTGGCCTGGGCGAGAAACATGGGAAAGCTGGCTGGGGACCCATCAAATTTCTCTGGCAGGGCCACTGGGTACTTGCCAGGAGCTGGGGCGGCGGCCCCAGGAGCCAGTAAGGCATCCAAACGCTGCTGAAGCGCCGTAACCACATTGCTTAGCTGCTGCACGGTGTGGGTCAAGGCCTGGTTCTCCTGGGCCAATGCCACCAGCGCAGCCGCCTGGTCAGCCATGGCTACTAGTTCCTCCCGAACGCACCCCAGCGAAGGGGGAGTGCGGGTGTGGCTTGAGCAAACTGTGCTGGCCCCAAGGGTTTGTCCATGAAGCGAGGTCCAAATCCAGTCCTGGGTCTAGGGGTCCAAAGGAGGTCAATCCGGCAGGGAGCGAGGCAGGGAGCAGAACAAGGTCCAAGGCAGGTTCAGGCACAAGGTTGCAGGTTGAGCACACGCTTGCAACTAAGTTGCTCACGCGACTTGGGCTGGGTCTGGCTGGCTTTTATCTGGCCCTATGCTTAGGGCGGTCCCGATCCTCCGGAGACTCGCCTCTCCTCCGGGCCTGGAGGCGAGCACTCCTCCTGCAGACACTTAACTCCCTTCGCCTCTCTGCCCTGAGCCTCTGTAGCTCAGGAGAGGATGGTGGGTTACTGGACCCAGGGGATGCCTCAGCTTCCTCTGAAGAGGCTGGGAGTGGAGCACCTGCAGGCAATGGGTCCTCCCTCCCATCAGGAGCCAGAGCAGACTCTGCTGATGCCTGCACCTGGGGATCCAGCACAGGTGGGGATCCTTCAGACTCAAGCCCTGGCCCCAGCTCAGCTGGTTCTGGAGGCGGGGAATCCCGTGCAGGCTGGGATCCCTCAGGTTCAGCATCAGAGTCTGACTCCCAGGCCATCACAAACAATATCGGACCATAATCTGATTATAGTCCAGTTAGGTTCAGAATGGAAATCTGGAATTAGGAGATGGGAATTAAATAACTCACTTCTATTTGACGAAAAAATAATAGAGGGGGCAAAAAAACTCTGGAAGAGTTCTTCAAAATAAATAATAAAAAAGACTCAGATAGTAAAATAATATGGGATACCAGCAAGGCAGTGATTAGAGGTTCGTTTATAAAAGAAAATGCCATACAAAAAAGAGAAAAGGAAAAAGAGAAAAATAAAATCTTAGAAGATTTGGAAAGAAAAGAAAAAGAACTAAATAAAAACCCCAAAAATGCAAATTTAAGAAAAGAAATTACCATATTAAAAACATAATACAAGGTCAAAATAGAACAAGAAATGGATCGTAATTTGAGAATATGGAAAGAAAACAATTTCGAATTTGCAAATAAACCCGGAAAATATTTGGTGTGGCAATTAAAGAAAAAGAGAAATGAAAAACTGATAAATAAAATAAAAGTAGGGGGGAAATTATAGATAAACCATGGTTAATAATGGAAAAAATTGTTCAATATTATGAAGAACTATACAAAAAGAAAGAGGAGAACACAGAGGAAATAAAACAATATTTGGAAAAATCCAAAAGTGGAAATAATATAAAACAAGAGGTGAAAGAGATAGATAACCCCATAACAATAGAAGAATTAAGAAACACATTTAAAAAAGCAAATTAGGAAAAACACCAGGCCCAGATGGGCTTCCCATAGAATATTATAAGAAATTAGAAGAAACGCTGGTTATCCCTTTGCAAGAAATAATGAACCAAATACTAGAAAAATGAGAAATTCCAGAATCTTGGAATGAAGCGTATGTCACACTTCTTCCTAAAACTGACACAGACAATGATATAATATCCAATTATAGACCAATTTCATTATTAAATAGCGATTATAAACTTTTCGCTGGAATAATAGCAAACAGACTAAAAGAAGTGGTAAAGAAAGTTATACTCCCTGATCAAGCAGGCTTTATACCGGGGAGGCAAATACACAACAATACAAGAAACATAGTAGACATAATAGAATATCTGGAATTTAAGATTGATAAGAAAGCAGCCCTACTATTATTAGATGCAGAAAAGGCGTTCAATAACGTCTCATGGGAATTTATGAAAAAAAACAGATAGAATCAATTGGAATGGAAGGGAAAATATTAAAAGCCATAGATGCAAATTATAAAAATCAGAGGGCAAGAAATCTTACACAAAACTTCCCAATTACAAAAGGAACAAGGCAGGGATGCCCACTCTCACCCATTTTATTTGTACTAACACTGGAAAGGCTCTTACAGAATATTAGGAATGAGAATAAATTAAAAGGAATAATAATTGGAAAGAATGCTTATAAAGTACGTGCCTTTGCAGATGATATAATAATAACTACCCAGGACCCATTAGAGAATATACCAATAGCTTTAGAAATAATTAAGGAATATGGGAAAGTGGCAGGCCTGAAAATAAATTACCGGAAAACAACATTACTAACAAAAAATTTAGAATCAAAGGAGAAAGAAGATCTTCAACAAATAACAGGAATAGAAATTAAAAATAAGGCAAAATATCTGGGTATTTGGATAACCCCAATAAGTATAAATCTGTATGAGGATAATTATATCAAAACATGGAGAGAAATTAAGAAAAATATGGAAACGTGGAATAAGTTATATCTCTCACTTTGGGGTAGAATTTCTGTTATTAAGATGAATATACTCCCCAAGATGATTTTTCTGTTTCAAGCGATACCAATCTTGTGGGGGATGAAATGTTTTGGAGATTGGAAAAAGGAACTCACTAAATTTATTTGGAATGGGGAAAAACCTCAGATAAAATATCAACTATTGACTGACAGAAAGGAGAGGGGAGGGTTTGCATTACCTAACCTTGAATTATATCATGCGGCTGCAGCACTACTATGGGTCAAAGAATGGATAACATTAAAGAACCCCGAGCTATTAGATCTTGAAGGATTTGACAACAGGTTTAGCTGGCACTCCTATTTGTTATATGATAAAGTCAAGGTCCACAGTTTTTTTTTTTAAATCATCTAGTAAGAAAATTACTTTATAACACCTGGCAAAAGTATAGAGGAATATTGGAACCCAAGATACCCCTGTGGACTTCACAAGTGGAAATAATTACGGTAAAAAAAAAACAAATATGGAGGGAAGATGGGCCATTTATGAAATGCTATTAGAGAAAAAACAAGAGGATTGGTCTTTGAAAAAATATGAAGTGATAAAAGAACACCTGGCTGACTGGTTGCAATACTTTCAAATCCACCAAAGATTTATTATAGATAAAAATACAGGTTTGGCTAAAGAAAAATCTAAATTTGAAAAGGAATTGATACAAAGTAAAGGCAGATACATTTCACGCATATACAATCTTTTGTTGGAATGGGATCTTAAGGAGGAAGAGGTGAAATCCGTAATGGTGAAATGGGCCCAAGATTTGGGCCATAACATCATGATGGATCAATGGGAAAGGCTTTGGCAGGTAGATATAAAGTTTACAGCATGTTGCAGCCTCAGAGAGAATATATTAAAGATGATGTACAGGTGGCACCAAACGCCAGAGAAATTAGCTAAAATGTACAGGAATAGATCTCCACTGTGCTGGAGATGTGAGAAAGGAAATGGAACGCATATGCATATGTGGTGGTATTGTCTGGAGGTTATTGTTTTTTGGAACAACGTATACGAAGAATTGAAGAAACTATTAAAATGTACATTTAGGAAAAAACCAGAACTATTTCTATTAAGTATGGTGCCAATAGAACTCAAAGAACCAAAAAGGATATTATTTTTGTATGGCATAACAGCTGCCAGGATACTAATAGCCAGAAATTGGAAAAACAAAGAGTTACCAAAAATTTTGGATTGGCAGATATTAATGGTGGAATATGTACAACTAGCGAAGAGTACCAGAAGAATAAGAGGACAAACGAGACAAAAAGTCCATAAAGAATGGAAATTATTTAAGGAGTATTTGGTAAATAATGGCGTAGGTAGTTTCCATATGGCAGATCTAGACTGAACCTGATGGAAAATTAAAATAGAGTAAATTAAGAGATTAAAAAAAGAATAAAATAAAATTGAATAAATGTGCAATAATGTAGAAAAAAGAGTTATATACAGCGAGATTAATTGGAAGTCATTTTTTAATTTTTTGTGAAGATGCGGAACTGATTGTAAGTTATGTATAATATGTAGATTTTTCTTCTTTTCTGTTATTTGTTTTGTGTTGTCTTGTCTTGAGTTGCTTGATGTTTGTCAAATGTTTTTAGTGTTATTTGTAATTTTTTTAAAATAATAATAAAGACTTATTTAAAAAAAACCTACAAGAAAGAAGATTCCACCTAAACATTAGGAGGAAATTCCTGACAGTAAGAGCTGTTCGACAGTGGAATTTGCTGCCAAAGAGTGTGGTGGAGTCTCCTTCTTTGGAGGTCTGTCAGGAATGCTTTGATGGTGTTTCCTGCTTGGCAGGGGGTTGGACTGGATGGCCCTTGTGGTCTCTTCCAACTCTATGATTCTATGATTCTTTGATTCTATGCCTGTGATCCCCACGACAGAGTAATACTTCCTCTGATCCTAAAGGTAGAGTCCAGGTTGGTGACCATCACTCCCCCCCAAGAAAGTTATCCACAGTGGGTTCAAGCCAAAACTGGTCTTCCCATTCAGCCCTTTCTCCATCCCTTGGGAGCGCCATCCCCCATTCATTCAAGTGAACAATTGCATTCCCATTAACCTCCTCCACTCCCATCCTTCCTCTGCAACTATCTATATCTGCTCAATTTTATTTTGATAAGACCCCTGCTGCTTCCCTTGAGTGGAACATCAGCAACAATTTGATGGTTAAGGGATGGCAAAATTCAGCCATGTGTCCCGACACAGGCAGCTGCAAACTGTTACCAACTCCTAAATGCTAAAACAAGATCACAATTTGCTCCGGAGTGATAAAATGACCCAATGAAGTGAATTGCACTGTAAAAATAAATGTAAGATGCTATTGTAGATGCGCAAATGATTATTTCATTATCTGGCCAATGTACAAGCGACAGATACAAATTGTTCCAATCATATAGTGATGAAAAAGTAATGAACAATGGATTCTTGAATGAGCAGAGGAAGAAAATAATGAATTGCAGTTTAAATGAAATCAGGAGTCAATGGCCTGGATCACAGACTGTCCTTCAGATGCAGGAATTCTGCTTTAATGCTGCCATATGTAGAGAAAAATTTCCCTTAAAATAAAAGAAATTTCACTCAGTTTGAGGAGGGGGACAGGCAGAGCTGCACAGACCCCTGGATAAATTAGCAACAGAACAGATTTTAATCTGTCCCTGGCAGTCTCCAGATATACCCCTCCTTACCAGGTTTTGCTCGTAGGCTTTCAAAGAAATATTCACATTGAAATAATCAGAAAATATATCTGTGTCATCTAGGCTCTCCCTCTGATCCAGACATCCCCACCCTGGTGTCCTCCAGATATTGGTGGAAATCAACACTCAACAACCCCAGCCAGCTTAGCCAGTGGTCAAGAGAGTCCAGGGCCTTTCAGCAACAGCTATAGGGCCACAGGCTTTCCACCCATGGCTTACAAGGTCTTTTTTTTTCCACCCCAGGCAGCCAGCATCCTCTTGGCTGAAGACTCTTCAACTTAGGTACATTGAGGCTCCAACTAGGAGGTGCCTTGCGGGTTAGGGACTAAAATGCCATTCTCCCAGGGCTCCCAGGTTTGGCAACTCCCCTATCCGGGATCTGAGCAATGTATTTTCCCCAAACCTCAGACAGCAGCTTGCTTTATTTGGCACCCACTTCTGTGCCTAGCTTTTATTTAGTTATAATTATTAATTTATTAAATTTATATCCTGCCCTTTATCCAAAGATCACAGGACAGTTTACAACATTAAAATACAACATGAAAACACAAAATATAATAACAAACAAACAAACAAACACATTTTAGAGGCCCTAGATTGTTTAATTAACCCAAGGCCTGGAGGAGAGGAATGTTTTCACCTGGCACCTAAAGATATGTAATGAAGGCACCAGGTGGGTCTCCCTGGGGAGAGCGTTCCACAAATGCTCGGTGGGGAGTCACCACCGAAAAGGCCCATTCTTGTATTGCCACACTCTAGACATGTTGCTGGGGTGCACTTTGGTCATTCAAATTTCAGCAGTGCGCTGTGTGAAGCCAAAATTTTGTGTCCCCTCTCGCCTTCTGTTCTGCTCAGTTCACTATGTCATAGTTGCATTGTCCAGTGTGGCGAAATTGATTGTGCTGCCCTAAATCTGCCTCTGCTCTCATGGAGGAGGCACACAAAGAAGGACCTCAGATGATGATCACAGGGTCCGTGTTGGTTCACATGGGGAGAGAGGCTGCCCTTGAGGCTTGCCACAACTCATTGCAAATCATTCACCTACCTGTCTCCTCCTCCTCCCTCAAATCCCGCTTTCCTTTGTTGCTGCTCCAGTAGTCACAGTACAGGAATAGAGAAAGGGGGAAAGTCAACACAATGGAAGAAACTTAAGTGCTCCTAGCTCCTCACATCCTGTGGAACCGTAGTAGCTTGACAGGCATCCAAGCAGGAGAGGGACCTCCTTCCTTCCATCCATCTATTCTACCATTGTTAGGGAGAAACAAGAAAAGTAAATGGGACTGTGGGGGTGGGGTGGGGGAGTGATTTGGACAGGCAGGCTGGAGTGCCTTTCTCCAGCTCTGGTTTGGATCTAAGCCTCAGAAGAACCTTTGTGGTCATAATGCAGGCCTCATTATGAGATTCGGATTTCTGTCCCAGAGAAATACTCTCATAAGAACGTAAGAAGAGCCAAAGGGGAGCCATCTAGTCCAAATCCTCTTCTCACAAAGGCCACCCAGATACCTGTATTGTGAAGCCCACAAACAAGACCTGAGCACAAGAGAAACACTCTCACCTCTTGTGGTTTCCAGCAACTGCTGTGCAGGAGCATTGCTGCTTATTGACTATGGAGGCAAAACATAGCTTCCATGATGCCTTTTAGCCACTGATGGCCCTCTCCTCCTTCGTGAATTTGTCCAAGCCTCTTTTAAAGCCATCTAAGCTGGTAGCCATCACTGCCTTCTGTGGGAATGAGTTCCAGAGTTGATGCACTGCATTAACAAGTCATTCCTTTTCTCTGTCCTGAATCTTCCATTGTTCAGCTTCATTGGAGGCCCATGAGTTCCAGAGAGGGAGAAAACCTTTCTTCTCTCCACCTTCTCCATGCCAGGCATAAATTTCTTCTGTTATGGCACCTCCTCCTTGTCTTTTCTCTAAAGTAAAAAGTCCCTAACGCTGCAAGATTTCCTCACAGGAGAATCACTCCACCTGGATCATTTTGTTGTCCTTTTCTGAATTAATTCCATCTCTACAGAAGCCTTTTTCAGGAGAGGTGACCAGAACTGTACACTGTACTCCAAATGCAGTTCCATTATAGATTTGTACGATAACATTATGATATTGGCAGTTTTATTTTCCATTTCTTTCCTGATGACCTCAGCACGAAATCCACGTTTTTCACAGCTGCTGCATGCTGCCCTCAAAAAAAAAAAAAAAAGCCTCCAGGCCTCTGCTATTTGCACAACATTGTCCCTGCTGTCATTTGAAAATTGCTTTTTCACAGAAGAGCCTCTGCTTCCGCTTTAACAATGATGTTGATGCTATGAGTACCGGGGTGGCTCCCACAGTCTGCCCCCACCACCCCCTGTCGGGTCAAAGTGGTGTAGGAAGATTTGCAACACCTCTGTGTGGAGTTGAAGGACTTCTATTTCAGAGCTCAGAGTCTCATGTGAAATAAAAGGTCATTTCCCATTACAACTTGCTTGATGGCCTTGGAATATTGACTGGGACCTTTTCCTTTTAACAGCATCAACAAAGACCGGCAGAATACAATGATTCTTCAGCTCCATCAATAGACCTGGATGGATGTTGACACGGCACACACCAGAGAATAGGATTTGCCTTGCCCAGAGGACCACAATAAATACTGGCAGGGCGAAGAGAAGTCAATGAGGAGGGGGAAAAGATGTCTCTGTTGCACGGAGGTGTGTGGGAAGTGGCAGCCGGTTGCCGTCTTAACACATATTGGAGACACACTCCATTAAGAACCTATCAGTCCTTTGGAGGTTGGTGTGACCTTGAGATGCGTTCTGAATAAATGCCAGGAGGATCTTAATCCAGATCAAATTTCAGCTTTCAAAAGGGGGGGGGCTGCCTCTCTAACAACAACAACAACAACAACAACAACAACAACAGTAGCAGTACTATTTTTGTCCCTTTGATCTGTGCGCAGAGCACTTTAAGAAGTATGAGAAGGCAGGTGCAGAGGAGTTTACAGTATAAACAGCCCAAAATAGGGAGATGATACAGGGAAGAGTAGAGCACAAAAGCAAAGGGCAAGGCCAGGTTTCAGGGGGTGCCCTGGGCATCACCAGCCTGCTGCCTCCCCCACCACTCACATCAGCTTTGCTAGGGGGCAGAGGGGTGGCTGGCAGTGAAACTGGATATGGGAACTTTTCACAAGCTATTTGAAAAAGCAACAAAGAGACTTAGACTCACTGGCAAGTTTTGAATAAACACACACAAACTTTTTTTTTAATTAGTAGAATATGAATAAACGGAAATGATATGTACAATTTTTATAACATGCAGAAACAATATGAATAAATAAATCAGAAAAGGGAGCTGAGGGAAGTCCAAGGAGGGAGGGAGAGGGAGGGGGAAAGGGGGGTAAAATGTAATTGGTTGTAGTATTGATAAAGTGTTTTCATTTAATTTTTTCTTAATAAAAATATTATTAAAAAGAGGAAAAAAGAAAGAAGACAAAGAAAAGAAAAGAAAAGAAAAGAAACTGAGGCTGAGATTTGGTCACCTCGGGACAATTTCTTTTGAAATGTTCCGTTGACCCACACTGGTAGCAACAACTCACAGCATATGCAGACTCCTCACCAGACGCTTGACGCGGATGTTGTTGCGACTGCTTCTCCTGCTTCACCTCCGGAATGTTGTTTGTATTCCTTGCAAGCCAACCACTTGCCGAAGCCTCCAATTTCTGCAAGGTTTAAAAAGTCCATTTGTAATCCACCAGGAACTTAACCAAACACTTATGTTGCCTTTTAAAGTTTTACAGTTTTACAGTTCTATCTAGGGCTTTCCCAAGGCTTCAAATAGCACTGCAAATCAAGTCGGAAACAATGTATCACTCTGTCTCAGTCTCTTGTTGAGTCACAATGGCTGCCTGCAGGCTGACCCGGTCTCCGTATCCAGAGGGTGTGCGGGGCTTCCTCTTTAGTTTTAAGGTCCATCAAATTAAAATAAGTTCAATTTTAACCCCCCCCCCCCAGGTTCTATCCTTCAGGGGGTTTATTCCTCCAAAAACTTGGAAGTTAAAGTCAAATTTAAAAGAGTCTTTCACGGCTGCAGTATATCTTCCATTACTTTGTTTCTGCTGTGATCGGGGGAGACAGACTTCCTTTTTAAATCCCCCTCCATGCCAAATTATCTTTCCATAGCAGTTCAAGCCATCCACAGCTTCACCAGCTCGCTGCTACCGACACACCGCCAAGCTCCAGTCCACCATAAGCTGAAACCATAACCTGATGCGAAAATGATTTTATCTGCATTTTCTCAGAAGGAGAGGAAGATACCTTGAGGAACATGGTTGCTGGACTCTGGGAGCAGCAGGATTATCTGCAAGAGTCGGGAGGACCCCTGGGAAGCCAGTTGACGGAAGAGACTCAATCTATCTTGCTGGTGGTCATAGGAGCAAGATTGATGGCCAGGGAATATGTTTCCTGTAGTGCTTGAACACTACTCTACCAGAGACTGTTTGTCAGCAGTTTGGACTATTGTTTACTGTCTGTAAGCTGTTTGATTAATGCAAGGTTTAGTGTTAAGTTCACGCAGGATGGTTGCCTGAGAAAGAATGGAACTAAGGTGTGTGGCCATGCAAAGATGGAAAATGGGCTGTATGTAATGCAGGACAAGCCTGTTAAAAGCAGCCCAGGTGGTTCTGGAGAATTTGCCAGTTCATAAGGGGTGTGTACATGAACTACATAGGAAACTGGGTAATGCAAATTTCCGTGTGCTTTTAGAGATGCAAAAGGTGTGCAAGAACCTAAAAGTAAATAGCTGTAACTGTTTCCTAGATTGCAATGTATGTAAAATGGCCAAATCTAAGAGGAAGCCTGTGGCTTCTAAAAGTGACAGAGTATCTAAAGGGGTTTTAGAACTTGTCCATTGTGATGTGATAGGCCCTTTTCCACAGAAGACTGAAGGGGCGCCAGCTATGCTTTTCTGGTAATAGATGATAAATCACGTTTTAGTTGGTTGTTTTTGTTAAAGCAGAAATCAGAGTGTTTCAGAGAATGGGTTGCCCAAACTGAAAAGCTCTTCAATTGCCCTGTTGTGCAGCTGCAAACAGACAGGGGCGGGGAATTTTTGAATAAACAATTTAGGGCATGGTAAGGGGATCACTCACTGTTTGACTAACCTTATAGCCCTGCTGAAAATGGTCTGTGTGAAAGACCTGGGGCTGTAATACAGTCAGTAAAATACTGCCTGCTAGTGGATCCAGGATTAGGTCTCAACCATAGGCTTGTTTGAAGAGAAGGAAAAGACTGGTTTCCTGCTTCCTGTCTAACCTTCTGATTTTTTTCTTTAATATTGGACAAATATTTTATTCCCCATATACCGGCTCAGGACATTTGTATTTCACAATATCTGTTGTGGCTAGTTGGCAGCTGTGTGACCTTGGATGTTTGGCAGCTGCAAGGACTTTTAGAGAGTGTTTTATAGTCCAACTCTGGGACTGTTTGGATTGACCTTGACTCTGCTAAATATAAAAACTGGTTGGAGATTATGGAAGAACAGGGAACCCCAGCTCAGTCAATAGTGGCTAGAACAAAACAGAGGAAAGGCTCTGTGGCGATCACACAGGGTCCCCAGTTGTTTAACGGACTATTGATCCCTGTGCCACCACGGCGCTTCACTGCCACCAACCAGGATCCCCTCCCTGGTAATCACTGTCACAGTCAGGGTGTGATTTTAAACAAAATAATAAGTGTTTATTTTAAAACATCAACAAACTTAAGATATTGGTTACATTGGTATATATTTGTTCTTATCTCAACCCTATCCTAATCTTACGCTCACCACTCTACCTCACCACCAACCCTCACAATCACCAACCACCCACCAACCAACTGCTTCAGTCAACTGCCCTTAACCAACTGTCTAACACCAACTGACTAACTTCAACTGCCTTTGTTCAGCTGCCCCTAGCTCCTCCTCCCTCTGTTGATTGGTCCGCCTAGGGTCAGCCACTTAGCCCTTTACCTACTCCTGCACATACATATATTCTCTAAGAAGGGCAAAAGCCACAGGCTCTCTTAAAACATTTGAAGATCAAGTACTTTCATCATTGGCGGTGTTGACAGCAAGTGTTAATGCAAATACTGAAAATCTTAAAGCCAATACAGAGAGCCTCAATTGTATGGGACAAGAACTGGGATTATTGAAACAGGAAATTAATTATACTAAAGTACAAGTGTCGCAGGTGGAGTCAAGGGTGACTGATTTGGAGACAACAAGAGTTCAGGGCCTAGAGCGACAACAAGAAGCAGCACAAATAGCAATTGCAAATCTTCAACTGAAGGAAAGAGAAGCAAATCTGCGAATAAGGGGACTACCAGAATTGGAACAAGGAGATCTGAAACAATTCCTAATGCAACAATTTACAGACTTTTGGGATCTTGAAGAAGAGGAAGTGGCACCAACTGTGGTAAAGGCTTATAGGTTTGGAATTAAAGGAAAGGAAAGTTCTAAAATAGTTAATGACTGTATGATTGTATTTCAGAACACAGAACAAAGAGACAAGATCTTAAGTCTACATTACAACAAGAATTTTGAAGTGGAAAAACAGCCTATAATTCTCTTTAAAGACATTCCAAAATTCTTCCTAGATCTTAGGGGGAATTACAGTGATTTGACAATTGCCATTAAGAGAAAGGGAATTTTTTTCTGTTGGGAGTTTCCCCAAGGTTTATCCTTTAAATACAAGAAACTAAGGATAAGATCAGTTGAGGACAAGAGGAAGTTTTTGGACAAACACGTGGCAGATTTTGAAGATAGAAGAAGTCAAGCTTCTACATCAGTTACAGCCTTCGGAACAGACCAACTACCAGAACACCTATGGAGAGCCGGACTAGGGGCAACATCGGAATTGGAAGGAGTGGCAGGAGCAGGAGCAGGTGCAGTTTAGGGAAGATGGTCCTAACAATATTAACTTGGAACGTTCACGGCCTTAACGTAAAGGCCAAAAGGAACCAGGTAAACCATGTGTTAATAAAAAAGAATTTGGACTTGATATGCCTACAAGAGACTCATATAACAAGAACTCATAGAAGACTGTTACAAAATAAAAGATTAGGCCAAGAATTTAGCTTTTCAGATAAAGTGAAAAAAAGAGGAGTGGTAATTTATGTTAAGGACAAGTACAAACCAAAAATGGTGTTTAAAGATGAAGAGGGAAGATATGTTGCAGTGGAAATAATAGTGCAAGGCGAAAAGATTTTGATTTGGGGAATTTATGCACCAAATGAAGGTAAAGCAGATTTTTACAAGAAGCTACATGATATACTATTGGACTATATGGACTACAAATTGATATGTCTGGGAGACTTGAATGGAGTGGTCTCCACTTTGATGGACAGATCTCAAAAATCTAAATATACTAATGATGGAAGACTTCCAAATACTTTTTTTGATATGATGGACAATTTAGATTTGATTGATTCATGGAGGTTGAAGAATCCAATGGAAACAGAGGCAACATTTTTTTCAGATGCTAAATGGCATGGAGCAGATTAGACTATATCTGGATTTCAAGGGACCAGGCACCCAAAATTTTAAAGGTGGAAATTTGTCCAAAGACATGTTTGGATCATAATGCTGTACAATTGGACTTAAGAATGACTCCCCAGGGTTCATTTAGTTGGAGGTTGAATGATTCATTATTGAGAAATGAAACAATCATTGGACAGGCCCCAAAAACCCTAAAGGACTATTTTGATATTAATTTAGCTACAACGTTGGATAAGAGGGTTATTTGGGACACAAGTAAAGCAGTATGAGAGGCTTTTTTATACAACAGAATGTGGCAAAGAAAAAGGAGCAGAACATTAAAAAAGACTTAATCCTGAAGCAAATTAAAGAAAAGGAGAAAAAATTGAGAAGTAAACCGAAAGAACAACAGATTCAAAAGGAAATAAAGGCTCTCCAGGTATAATATTCTAATTTGATAAATCAGGAGATAGAATGGAAAATTAAATTAATGAAGCAAAATACTTTGAGTCTGCAAATAAATGTAGTAAATTACTGGCTTGGCAGTTAAAAAGAGACAAAAACAAAATACAATTACCAACATTACAGTGGAAGATAAGAATATAGAGAACCCGACGGAGATCAGGAAATGTTTTCAGATGTTTTATAAGCAATTGTACAAAGAAGATAATCAGCATAAAGATAAGATAGGACAGTTTCTGGGGGGAAAACGGACTGCATAAGTTACCAGAGGATAAGAAAACCATACTCAACCACCACAAATCAAGAGATTGAAGAAGCGATAAAGCATATGCAGTTGGGCAAGGCCCCAGGACCGGATGGATTAACAGCAAAATACTACAAAATCTTAAAGGACTGGATGATTCATCCAATGATGGAAGTATGTAATGAAATTTTGAGAGGAGGAAAGGCACCCAAGTCGTGGAAAGAAGCATATATTACTCTGATACAAAAACCAGATACAGATAAAGCTCAAATGAAAAATTATCAACCAATTTCCCTGTTGAATGTGGATTATAAAATATTTGCAAATGTGCTGGCCACAAGACTGAAAAGTATACTGAAAGAGTATATCCACAATGGCTGAAATACAGTGACATTTTGATACAACAAGGAGAACATGTAAAATTAAAATCATATGAACAATTGAAAGGAAATGTAACAGATTGGTTACAATATTATCAGATTAATGAATTATTTAAGTCAGATAGAAAAATTGGTTTTCAGTTACAAAAATCTAATCTAGAGATGGAATTATTAGAGCCAAGATCAAAAAAATTATCCAGAATGTGTAATTTATTGCTTGAGTGGCATAGAAAAGATGAAATGGTAAAATTAACAATGATAGATTGGACTAAGGGTGTGGGGCACAATATTATGTTGGAAGACTGGGAAAGATTGTGGAAAATATATCATGAAGATGATGTATAGGTGGTATTTGACACTGGTTAAATTGGCAAAAATTTATCATGGACAAAGTAATAAATGCTGGAAATGTAAACAGGTAGAAGGAACATTATTCCATATGTGGTTGATGTGCCCAAAGGTAAAAGACTTCTGGGAAAAGATTTATAATAAAACGAAGAAGGTGTTGAAAAACACATTTAAAAAGAAACCAGAAGCCTTTTTACTGGGCATCCTAGTCCAAGAAATCCCAAAATGTCATAGAACTGTATTTATGTACGCCACAACAGCAGCTAGAATTTTGATAGCTAAAAACTGGGAGACAGAGGAACTACCAACGACTGAAGAATGGCAGATGAAAATGATGGATTATATGCAGGGGCGTCGCTGGGGAGGGGCGGTGGGGGCGGTACGCCCCCAGTGACAGGGTGAGCAGCGGCGGGTGGGGGCGACCCCTCCCGCCACTCCCACGCGCCGCTGCGCCCTCCGTCACCCCGGGAGCAGCAGCACACGGATGGGGTGCTGCCGCCGCTTTTTTTCGGCAGGGGGGGGGTCGACCAGCGAGGGGGGGTGTCGCGCTTGTCCCCCCCTCATCGCTGGTCACCACCCCCCGCCGAAAAAAACCGCGGGGGGGGGGCCGGGAAAGGAAGCAGAGCAGGCGCGTTTAAGCGCCGCTCTGCTTCCTTTTCCCCTTTCCGCTGCTTTTTTTCGGGGGGGGGGGCCGACCAGCGAGGGGGGGTGTCACGCTTGTCCCCCCCTCCTCGCTGGTCACCCCCCCCGCCGAAAAAAACCGCGGGGGGGGGGCGGGGAAAGCCTGGAAAGGAAGCAGAGCAGGCGCGTTTAAGCGCCGCTCTGCTTCTTTTCCAGGCTTTCCGCCCGCTTTTTTTTGGCGGGGGGGGGGGCCCGACCAGCGAGGGGGGGTCACGCTTGTCACCCCCTCCTCGCTGGTCACCCCCCCGCCGAAAAAAAACCGCGGGGGGGGCGGGGAAAGCCTGGAAAGGAAGCAGAGCAGGCGCGTTTAAGCGCCGCTCTGCTTCTTTTCCAGGCTTTCCGCCCGCTTTTTTTCGGCGGGGGGGGGGCCCGACCAGCGAGGGGGGGTCACGCTTGTCACCCCCTCCTTGCTGGTCACCACCCCCCGCCGAAAAAAACCGCGGGGGGGGGGGCGGGGAAAGCCTGGAAAGGAAGCAGAGCAGGCGCGTTTAAGCGCCGCTCTGCTTCTTTTCCAGGCTTTCTGCCCGCTTTTTTCGGCGGGGGGGGGCCGACCAGCGAGGGGGGGCACGCTTGTCACCCCCTCCTCGCTGGTCACCACCCCCTGCCGAAAAAAAGCCTCGGAAAGGGGGAAATCCCCCCTTTCTGCATACACGTGCGTCGTGACGTCACGATGACGTCACGACGCACGCGTTGTGCCCCTCCCCCAGGGGGGTGCCTCTGCGCTGCCGCCGCCCCCAGCAGCGCAGAGGCTAGCGACGCCACTGATTATATGGAACTTGCTGAGATGACCGGGAAGCTCCGTGACCAGAGGGACGACGCGGTGGGAGAAGAATGGAATAAATTTAAATTGTATTTTAAAAAGTATAGTAAGATTGAAATTTAGAAGGAACTTGGAAGAAAAGTTTAGACTGCAGATTTAGAATTATGTTAGGTGTTAAAGAAATGGGAAATAATGAATTAAGATTATAGTTAAAGAAATGGATGGGATCTTTGAAAAATAAGGTTTGTACAATGTAAAGAAATGACTAAAGATGAATGACAATGAACGCAGGAAGGGCAGACATGAGGAAGTTAATTTACAATGTTAAAGAAAGAATCAGTTTTTTACTGATGGAGAGGCCTTGCACTCTTGTCTCTCCCACTAGCTATTGCAAGATTGAATGGCTGCTTTATTGCTGCAGTTGAGATCCCATCTGATCCAAGAACATTAGAAACAAGAGAAAACCTATGGAAATCTGGACCTGGCACATTAACATTACCTGGCCTCAACCTGGAGAATAATAACTGCCAGTACTTTTACTTTTGCATTAAATCCATGTGTAGAAACATTTTGCAGCCCCGTTTATCATGATGAGGAAGCTCACTATCCAGGAAAGTACTCAGCATTGGTGATAATTATTCCTTGACTGCCACTTAGTGGCAACAAGTAGAAAGAGCTGGATGCCAGGAGTTATTTTAGCATTGTGGGGGAAGGGGGAAGGGAAATAATGGCTCTTTTTTCTGCAAGGATTTGGTGGAATTCTAATGCAGAGTGATAGATTCAGTTCAGATTTTAATACAAACCTACCTTTTTGCACTTTTCGAAACAATATGCAAATAGGAATTTTGCATTTCTCCAAATTTTAGGATGCAGTTCTCCAACCATATAATGTGTAAAAAAATGCAGTTATTATGAGAAAGTGAGCATAAAAATGAATATGTTTGTTAAAATAACAACATTCATTATGCTGGGGAAATTTCTTGGAAAAATGAGTATGCCAAGCAACATTGCACAGAAAAATGTGGATATTCATGAGGACTTAAAAAATAATCATGATCTGATGCATTCATCTTCTCTTGCTTGCACGAAGGTTATATGTCTTCCCATTAAACAATTGTTCATCTCACACTTCTTAGCACATTTCCCTGTCATGTTACAAATTGCACCAGGGCAGCAGAGTGCTTTAATCCACTTAAATTGCAAAAGAGTAAATCTCTGTTATTTCCTTGAAATACTGACATTCAAAGTCAATAGCAAAACAAGAGAATGGCATATCAAATGCAAATGAATGGGGAAGAACTTATAATTTGGTTTCTTTACAATCAAAACTCTGAGGAATATTTTGCAGGATGCTTTGATGGGGCTGCTGGGGTCCAGAGAATGGTGCTGGGCAACCTTCTGGAGGGCTCATGGCAGTGGCGGGCTGGGTCAGAGGCAAAAGTGGATAGAGCAATGACTGTCAATGTTACTTTTGTGCAGTCAGTCAGTTTCTGCACACCCTCTGTTCCATCCTCCCTCCAGGCAAGCAAGAAGCATTATCAGGAAAACATGAAGCAGAGCTGATGAGGGGTGTGGTCTAGGGAATAGATCTGAGGGCCAGAGGGAGAGGTCTGGGGGCCGCATTCTGCCCTTTCTGCAACAAAACAACTCAAAGAAAACAAAAGGGTCTTTTAAGACTTCCCAATGGGCTGTAATTGTGGGGCCATCAGAACCCAAACTTCAGGGACTTCCAGTTTGGCTTGCCATGGTGGAGGCTGTTGATTACATCGAACTGTTTCGCATAGGATATTTTGAGGATTAGATGGGAGTAATCATCCTCCCAACCCCCCCCCCCCCGGGCCAGGGGAGGCAGCTTCACCCACAGATTGCCCAACACCTGCCTCCAATCCGGTAGGAATGAGGGGGCTGGGGGCGCTGGGTGGAAAACACCATGTGTCTCTTAGGCAACTCTCCAAAGTTGCCCCCATGAGCGAACAAACTCCTGTTTTTTAAGATGATAATTCGGACTTAATTAAGGGGCATGCTCTGAGTGAGAGGAGATAAACTACTCTGCCAGCTGATTCAAGCACTGAGGAGCTAAGGGATTCGAGTGGAAGAGAGACTATCTTTATCATGTAACTGGTATGTCAGAACGGAAAGTGGGGGGGGGGAGCCACCTTTGTTTCCTTTTGATATACTGCGTATTTGCTATTTTACTTGAAAAATCCCCCTGGAAAGTCTGAATACCGATTGATTATGTATGCTAGCAAGACTGTACTATATTGATATATATATATTATGTATAATATATATATTATGTATAATATATATATTATGTATGCTAGCAAGACGGTATATATTGATATAATTTTGATCTAATTATTAACTGTGTGGAAAAGATCTACGAATTTGCAATTAATTCTGATGGACAGTTAAGAGCGGAAGATGGGAATTCAGGCTTCTAGCCAAAGTACAGGCTTATCTGTTCTGGTATGAGATGAAACGAAGAGGTTTGGACTTATGCCTGGAACAATTGGCAGAAAGCCAGATTTCCTCCATTTTGGGACGTAACTACTGGCATGAAGAAGTGAAAGTGAAAGACATGGAAGAAAATAAACACCCACACAGAAACATACTGTTTTGATATACCGGTAACTCGTTTGCTGGACAAACTCAGAGGCTATGAAAACGAATAAAGGATTAACATCGGATTGATTTATGGGAACCACCTGGATTAAGAAAGGAGTGCAAATGTGAGATGATCGCAATCCTCTGACCTCAGAGCATGAGAAGTCAAACAAAGATTTATGATTTGGCTTAATATTTGGACTGTTTGATTATTTTATAATTCCAAATGTCTTTAATGTGGCCTTTATTGGATTGTTAAATTGGAAAACTTAGAATCATAGAATCCTAGAGTTGGAAGAGACCCCAAGGGCCATCCAGTCCAAACCCCTGCCAAACAGGAAACACCATCAAAGCATTCCTGACAGGTGGCTGTCAAGCCTCCGCTTAAAGACCTCCAAAGAAGGAGACTCCACCACACTCCTTGGCAGCCAATTCCACTGTCAAACAGCTCTTGCTGTCAGGGAGTTCTTCCTAATGGGTAATAAATATTATTAAAAAATAAAAAGAACCCAAACTTCAGTGCTTTCCAATACGGTGGTTCCACTGCAGAAAATGCCTACCAATCAAAGGAGCAGATTAGGTGCGGGAGGCATGGCTTTGGATAGCGCCTTCCCTGTCGCAGATATGTGCAAAATAATAGTGCGTGAGAGAATTTGTGTCCATGTGTTTAATATGTATTCTGAATCAAGGTTGCAAATCAAATCAAAGCCACACCTTTATTACTTAGCCAAGGGCCATCAATTGTACAAAAAGGAGGATTGGACTTGGAGCAAGATAAAAACAAAGGAGCATATGTAGTGGAAACTCGCGGAAGATCTTTGTAATCACGAGGAGTCAGGTTACATGTCCTATTCCCTTTTCCTCCTCTAATTAGCAAAGTAAGGTTGCTTGTGAGGAGGATGCAATTAGTCGAGAACACCTTCAGCTGCCAATGACCTTGGCCAAGCCACACTCAGGTGCCTGATTCCCTGACCATTCGGGAATGGTGCCTGATAGCCAGGTGAAAACAATCAAACTTAAGTCAGCTATATAAGCAAGGGAATGGAGGGGACAGACCGGGGGCTTCGCCACAGACTAGGTCTTGGGTGCTGTGGGGTTTCTGGTGTGAGGGATCTCTCCCGCTGCCCTCTTGAAGCCCCGGGCGGCAGAAGAGGAGGAGATTTGTGTTTGGGCGTTGGTCAGGTACGCTACGTTTGTCTGATTGTATCTAGAAAATTAAAGCATACTTTTTTTGTGTTCTTCTTCCATCTGTGTGTTTTATTGGATCCAGATTCAAAAAAAGGAGAACCCTGCCCCTTGGCAGAACATTTGGCGCTGTGAGCAGGATCTGGAGACAATGCCCTGGTGGAAGAAGAAAAGCCCTAGGCAGGAGGATGGCCAGAGCCATATCCCTGGTTGGCCCAGCACTAGTGCTTGGGCACCAGTGGCTCAAATTTTGAACCAGTTGACCCCACCAGTGTCATGGGATGCTGAGATGGCTGGGTTTGGAGGTGCTACCCCTATGGCTGTGTCTAAGTGTTTGCAGCTAATGGGGATAGAGAAAGGTGCGGGGCAGAAGACAGTGGGGGGGCTTGGATGGGTCCTACTCACTGCGCTCCGGAGTGTTTGGGAGCAATTAGAAGCCTCTCAGAGGAAGGTACAGCAGCAATTAGAGGACATCGCTGCTTTAAAGGACCAGCAGGCAATTCTTAAGGAGGTGCTAGAAAGCGCTCGGGGGAGGGAAGAACTGGCTAAGGAGCGGGCTGCCACTATGGCTATTCGCTTCGCTAAAATGAAACACCCAAAGCGGGTAAGAAAGAAGCGTATCCCTAACCCTCGGAAGGTTAGAGCCCTCATTGCTTCCCGGGAATGGGACCCCAAGACATGGAGTGGGGACATTTGGGATTCTAGTGATGAGGAGTCAGAATGGACAGAGGGAGAAGATGAGGGGAATGAAGAGGAATGGGTTGCTGAGGCACGTCCTCTAGTGACCAACAAGAGTAAGGGACCGCCAGGTAACCCACAAGCGGCCCAGGCCACCCGGATAGTACGGGATTACACTCAGCAGGAGTTGGCGGAAATGGCAAAGACAAACAGGCAAAAACCCGGGGAGGGGTTGAGCCAATGGCTGGTTAGGTTGTGGGACCAGGGAACTACCAGTCTTTACTTGACGGGGGAGGAGTTGGTAAAATTGGGGACCCTATCTCGTGATACATTGGTTAATCAGTTTTTGCGCATGCCTAATTTGGGTGCAACAGGTCCCCTATTTCAGTGGTGTGTAGAGGCTGTATACGCCAGATACCCCGCCCCAATGGATTGGGAAGAACAGCCAGGCCCCTGGCAAACCATTGAGGAAGCCATAGAACAGCTGCGTGGCATGGCTTTGCAGGCTGGGATCTATCAGCAAGGGTTCCAGGGACCAGAGAGTCAGCGTCTCACTGCCGGCATGAGGGCGCGGCTGTTAAAGGGCGCACCTTCACATATGCGTGGCCCATTGTTAGCGCTGCTGGGCCCCGCCCAAGGGAGACCTGTTGGTGAAGTTGCTCTCTTGATAGGACAATTAGGGGAGGCAGAGAGAGAAAATGTCGCTAAACCCCGCGCCCGAATAGCACAGGAGAAGGGAAAGTCAGGGACTGATAAGAAGTCCTTCACCAGGACAGATAAAACATCCTCCACCCCTAAGGTGACGAGGAAGCAGATGTTTTTGGAATTATTGGAAGCAGGGGTTCGCAAGGAAGATATAGATGGCATTCCCACTGCAGAAATGTACAACTTGTGGAAGCAAAAATGTGCAGGGAAAATTAAAAAGGAGGGGACTGGCCCCCGGGTCAGGGGCACGGTTACGCCGACTGCCCCACCCCCGGAGTCACTGTACCCCTCTTTGTCAGAACATAGGTGGGAAATACCCCAACCTACTGGATAGGGGTGTGGCAGGGCTCCAGCGGTGAGGCCAATAAAGACGGCTATCCCTGGGGACCCGCGCCCACACATTCCCTTAACCATTCATTGGTCCAAAGCAAATGTGCAGCGAGTGTTAGCTCTCATGGATACTGGAGCTGAGGTCACTCTGATATATGGTAATCCAGCAAAACATAAGGGAGAGATTGTATATATTAACGCGTATGGGGATGGGGAAGAACTCACCACCCGAGTAAGACTGCGTGTGGCTTTGGGGGATTCGCTCCCCTTTTGGGCAAGAGTCTACATATCCCATGTACCAGAGTACATCATTGGGATAGACCTGTTGCAAGGTCGGGAGTTTTATACCCCGCTAGGAAGATACGTTTTTGGGGTCAGAGCAATCACAGTAGGTAGGGCCAAGTGGACCCCACTCAAGATACCACCACCTGCCAAGCCTGTAAATGTTAAACAATATCGGCTTCCAGGTGGCCATGAAGAAATATCTCGTACAATCCAAGGGCTCCTTGAGGTGGGGATATTAAGGCCGGCTGCATCTCCCTTTAACGCCCCCGTGTGGCCAGTGAAAAAGCCTGACGGTACATGGAGGATGACGGTAGATTATCGTCAACTGAACAAACATGCCCCGCCCCTGGCCGTAGCTGTACCTGATATGGTAACTTTGTTAGAACATATTGAGAAGAACGCCGGGGTGTGGCATGCGGTAATTGACTTAGCAAATGCCTTCTTCTCTATCCCAATTGATGCAGAATCGCAAGATCAGTTTGCTTTTACATGGGAGGGAAGACAGTATACTTTCCAAGTCTTACCGCAAGGGTATCTGCATAGTCCCACCTTATGTCATGGGCTAGTGGCTAGGGACCTGCAGCAGATTACACTGAGCCTAGCCCTGTTTTTAGCCCACTACATTGATGATGTCTTTATCTCGGGACCCACGGAAGAAGATGTGCAGCAAGGGTTAATAACAGTGATTGACCATATGCGGTCCCGAGGGTGGGAGATCAACCCCAAGAAAATTCAGGGCCCTGCTCAGCAGGTACAATTCCTAGGGGTGGTGTGGGCTGGACCAGTGAGGCATATCCCTGAAAAAGTTCTGAATGTAATCGCTACCCTCCAGGCTCCTACGTCCAAAACCGAAGCCCAGCGGCTGGTAGGACTGATGGGGTACTGGAGACAGCATATACCACATCTAGCCCAGATACTAAGACCCGTGTATAACGTGGCACGAAAGAAGGCTCAGTTTGAATGGGGGGAGCTGCAGGAGAAAGCTCTGTCTGATGCCAAAGCGGCCGTGGCAGCTGCTATGCCTTTAGGTCCTTACCTTAAAGGGCAACCATTTGAGTTACAAGTCTCTGCAAATAAGGAAGTTGCAGTCTGGAGCTTGTGGCAGAAAAGCCTGCAGGGGAAGCGCGTCCCCCTAGGATTTTGGTCTCGTAAATTGCCCACGGTTCAGTACACCCCTTTTGAAAAGCAGCTTTTAGCATGCTATTGGGCCTTGGTTGAAACTGCTAGGCTAACTGGATCCGACCCTGTTGTATTACGACCAGCCATTCCTATCATGGCTTGGGTGAATGATAATTCTACCAGTCCCAGGGTAGGGAGAGCTCAACAATCTTCCCTTATAAAGTGGAAGTGGTATATTGCAGAAAGAGCTAGACCTGGTTCTCATGGGGTGAGCGCACTGCAGGAGCAAGTGTTGGCTGTGACTCCTACAGGGGAAGAAATCCAAGAAATTCCTAGCTTAGAACTTAAAGATCCCCCAGCACAGGAAGCTCCCCCGTATGAGCAGGTTACTCATGACGAAGTCTGGTTCACCGATGGCTCCGCCCGTTACCAGGGAAATGAGCGAGTCTGGCGTGCCGCCGCTTTAAATCCTCGAAAACAAATTACTCTGACCAGAGGAGGAAAAGGGAAGTCCAGCCAATATGCTGAGTTAATGGCTGTATTAATGGTCATGGAACATGCAATTGAGCAAGGAGGGGATGTTGTATATATCTATACTGATTCTTGGGCTGTGTTTAAAGGGCTGACTGTATGGTTTCCAAAGTGGAAACAGGATGGCTTTTGCATCCACAACCGACCATTGTGGGGGCAGGACCTCTGGATAAAACTGGATCAAATGCTCTCAAAAGTACAAATGCACATTGGACATGTAGATGGACATACAACAGGGACACCTGTTGCCCTGTACAATCAGGCTGCTGATCGGTTAGCAAGAGTACGGACAGCTACTCCAGAAGACGAAGACGAAGAGTTATTGGTATTAGCACGCTGGGCGCATGTCAAGGCAGGGCATCTGGGGGCCAAAGCCACCAAAGAATGGGCCATCAAGAGAGGCATTCCATGTTCAGTGAGTGCCGCTGCCACAGTGGTTGCTAATTGTCAAGTGTGCTCCCAGGTGAGACAGATGCCTCTGTCTAAGACACCCATGGGAAAATTACATCGGGGAAGTGGTCCTGGGCAAATATGGCAGATTGATTATGTAGGACCCTTACCCAAATGTGGACGTTGGCAGTATGCATTAACCATGGTAGACACCTTTTCAGGGTATCTTTTGACTTACCCCTGCGCACGAGCGAACCAGCAGAACACCATAAAGGGGTTGGAGATGTTAATACGGAGGTATGGAGCGCCCCTTCAGGTACAGAGTGACAATGGGAGTCATTTTGCAGGGGGAGAGGTAAAAGATTGGGCAAATGAATGGAATATCCAGTGGATATATCATATTCCTCACCACCCACAGGCTTCTGGGTTGGTAGAACGGCTAAATGGGTTACTAAAGCAAAAGCTTAAACAGTTGACCCCCACCCATACCCTGAAGGGGTGGGGTAAAGTTCTAGATCAGGCGGAATTTGAACTAAATAGCCGTCCACTATGCGCTGGCCAAACACCATTGCAACGAATGATAAGTTTGCCAGCGCCAGCACCAGTGGAGTACCTAAAGGTCTGGAAACTCCAACCTTATGGCCAGCCACCCCTCCGAGCGACGCCCGATAGTGCTGGGGCTGACCTCATAACCCCTAAGGATGTGGTGGTACCAGCCGGAGGGCAGGTACTAGTACCCTTGGGGATTGGGGTCACCGTTCCCCATGGAACCTATGGGCGCATCGCACCTCGATCCAGCCTAGCCTTAAAAGGCTTGCAGGTTTTAGGAGGGGTGGTGGACGCCGACTACCAAGGAGAAGTAAAGGTGCTCCTCCATAATGTCAGCACTCAAGATGCATCTCTGCTAACAGGACAACGAATAGCGCAACTCATTTGCGAGCGTATCAGTGTACCCGATATTCAGGAAGCACCAGGTCCACCTCCATCTACTGTCAGGAGGAGAGGAGAGTTTGGATCTACAGATACCACTCTCACCTCTGGACAGAAGGTATGGGTGGTATACCCCGATCAGCCAAACAGACCTGGAGAGATTGTTAGTAAGGGACCTGGGGCCACCTACTGGGTGCTTTTGGCAAATGCTACTGCACCCATATGTTTAGATGCAGCCAAGCTGAAGCGGCGAGAATAATGACTCTTCTATTTCTTTGTAATACGCCATAATAATTTTCTTATTATATGCTTCTAGGACACCATGAATTGGTGGTGGTGGGTAATAGTCTGCCTCTGTGCGCACATCTATGATCAATCGAATCCTCCTGAGTTGAACACGACTACGCTGCTGCTGTGTGAACAACCAGCTCTGTCTCAAAGGCGATGGCTCCCCGGCATCCATGGCAGATGTATGAATGTGACTGGACGGGGGACATGGATGATGTCTGGCAAACGACTGTACTTCTCCATCCCATGGACATATGATAATTTTACGCTGTCATGGTCCATCACATGGAATGTCACTTTCCAATATTTTAATGGCCAACGATGGATAACGCAGGGGAGTTGGCAGGATATCACTAGGTGGAAAGATTCCAGAGAGGGCAGATTGAGGGGGGATCATATAGATAGTCATGAGTATGGTTTCTTCTTTGTAAATTTGATTAGAGGAATGATGTTAAAAATTAAACATGAGGGAGCAGAGTTAGTGCGGGTGATGCGAGATGTTGGGGATCTCACTGTGCATCATTGGTGGGACATATTCTCCGGATGGAGTCCCACCATGACCAATATTTTGAACCTGGCCTTGCATCCGGTTATCATTGTTTTGGTGATTATATGTATTTCCATGATCTTCACTTGTTTTTTGTTTGTTAAAATTAAGCAGCTGTATGCAAAGGTGCAACCTATGTGGGCTATACTCAATCAAATGACACCGAGGATGAAAAGGAAATAGGATATGTTAAGGGGTGGAGTGTAGTGGAAACTCGCGGAAGATCTTTGTAATCACGAGGAGTCAGGTTACATGTCCTATTCCCTTTTCCTCCTCTAATTAGCAAAGTAAGGTTGCTTGTGAGGAGGATGCAATTAGTCGAGAACACCTTCAGCTGCCAATGACCTTGGCCAAGCCACACTCAGGTGCCTGATTCCCTGACCATTCGGGAATGGTGCCTGATAGCCAGGTGAAAACAATCAAACTTAAGTCAGCTATATAAGCAAGGGAATGGAGGGGACAGACCGGGGGCTTCGCCACAGACTAGGTCTTGGGTGCTGTGGGGTTTCTGGTGTGAGGGATCTCTCCCGCTGCCCTCTTGAAGCCCCGGGCGGCAGAAGAGGAGGAGATTTGTGTTTGGGCGTTGGTCAGGTACGCTACGTTTGTCTGATTGTATCTAGAAAATTAAAGCATACTTTTTTTGTGTTCTTCTTCCATCTGTGTGTTTTATTGGATCCAGATTCAAAAAAAGGAGAACCCTGCCCCTTGGCAGAACAGCATACCCTAACCCTCCGACACTGCAAGCATACTAATAAACAACAGCACACCGCCGTTTACAATTTAGCTTAATGCAGTATAACCCAAAGTTCTTGTTGTTGTTGTTGTTCAGTCATTCGGTCGTGTCCGACTCTTCGTGACCCCATGGACCAGAGCACGCCAGGCACGCCTATCATTCACTGCCTCCCGAAGTTTGGCCAAACTCATGTTAGTAGCTTCGAGAACACTGTCCAACCATCTCATCCTCTGTCATCCCCTTCTCCTTGTGCCCTCAATCTTTCCCAACATCAGGGTCTTTTCTAGGGAGTCTTCTCTTCTCATGAGGTGGCCAAAGTACTGGAGCCTCAACTTCAGGATCTGTCCTTCCAGTGAGCACTTGGGGCTGATTTCTTTAAGGATGGATAAGTTTGATCTTTTTGCAGTCCATGGGACTCTCAAGAGTCTCCTCCAGCACCATAATTCAAAAGCATCAATTCTTCGGCGATCAGCCTTCTTTACGGTCCAGCTCTCACTTCCATACATTACTACTGGGAAAACCATAGCTTTAACTATACGGACCTTTGTTGGCAAGGTGATGTCTCTGCTTTTTAAGATGCTGTCTAGGTTTGTCATTGCTTTTCTCCCAAGAAACAGGCGTCTGCAGTGACTATGGAACCCAAGAAAGTAAAATCTCTCACTGCCTCTATTTCTTCCCTTTCTATTTGCCAGGAGGTGATGGGACCAGTGGCCATGATCTTAGTTTTTTAATGTTGAGCTTCAGACCATATTTTGCACTCTCCTCTTTCACCCTCATTAAAAGGTTCTTTAATTCCTCCTCACTTTCTGCCATCAAAGTTGTGTCATCAGCATATATGAGCTTGTTGATATTTATTCCGGCAAAAAAAAAAAAAGATATTTATTCCGGCAATCTTAAACCGAAAGTTAGCAACTGTCTCTGCCCCCCCCCATTCTCCCAACTTCCACCACACTTGCAGCCTTCTATATGGAATCCACCTGTTCCCTTTTTGTACGCAAGACAGCAACTAGGTAGCTGGCTTGATTAAATGGGGGGGGGGGTCCTGCCTTATCACCAGAAAGACCAGTAGGTCCTGTTCTCCACAATCCCTTTTCATTTGGAGCAGAGTTGTAAAAGCAGGGCTCACTCTGCCAGCTTTGTTGACGTGTATCAAGCATTTCCTGTTCCTAAATCATAGATTCATAGAATTGGAAGAGACCACAAGGGCCATCCAGTCCAACCCCCTGCCAACTGTTCCAGCTAATCATTATAAGAACTGTTTAAGAATTAGTGCCTGAGGTTGATATTTCCTCCTCTTCTCTCCTGGTGCATTTCCCCTTGTTTCCCCACTTTTTTTTTTAGATTGTAAGCCTGTGGGTCAGGGACTGTTTTGTTTTAATTGCCTGCATGCAAGCTATTCTGGGAGCCTTTTGGGCTGAAGAGCAGGGTATAAATTCAGCTTGAAGAATTGTGTGTGCTACAAAGTTCTTTGTATGCACATTTTGGGAGGGAGGGGGAGGGGAGAATTTTCCCCTGCTAACATTATTATTACCCTCTCATCTATAGTGCTGGTGATTTAGCCTTCAAATGTCTTGGAATGTCAACCGCTCACAGGAAGACAACCAACCTGTATGCTATGAAAAATTAATATATAAAAATTCAAATGTGCCTTCATATGTCAGACACCACAGGTTTCCCCAAAGGTCAGCTGCGTTGCACTCTGAATTCACATTTTAAAAAATGGGCTTGTGATTTTGATTCCAACTTACTCCTCCAGGCTGATTTTATTTTTTTAAAAGGCACAATGTCATGGTTTAATTAAAAACAAACAAATCAGAAAGAGAGAGGGGTGACTACATCCCTCAATGAGGACACAGTTTTTAATTCAAAAGCACTTGTTCAAATCCAAAGGCCGACTCTCTTGAGCCAGAGCACAAGGGTGCATGGCTTCCTTGGTGACACTCAGTTCAGAATCGCACCCAGAGAAGCTATTTCGTCCACTGTGCTTCTGTCCATATGAATTTTAATGAAGGCACAGATTAGTTTGGCATCTGAGAGCCATTTGCATTCTTGTTTGAACAGATCACATTTCTCTCTTCAGAACATGAAATGTTTATCTTTCATTTGTCCATCCTGCGGCTTTGCACAGAGGAAACCTGGATTCCGAAAGCTAAGATTGTGCCAGGAATCAATTCCACTACTCCAGACTTGTTCTTTGGGGAAGGGTCTCAAGAGTTGGCTGTTTTCACCCTTACCCAACTCAGTACTGTTGTGAAGGATGAGGCCATTTCAGGGAAGCCATTCCCAAGCTGGTGCTCTACAAATGCTGACAGAGGGCAATTTCCCATCTCCACTGACTGACCCTTGGCCATCCTGGGCGGGGCTGATGGGTAGTGAGGACCAGCAACACTTGGAGGGCACCAGGTATGGGGACGCTGGTCTCAAGTTTCCATCTTTGGATAGGGCTAGGAATATTCCTTGCCTGAGACCCTGGAGAGCAGCTGCCAGCCAGTGTGTTTCATTTCATTTATTGAATTTCTATGCTGCCCTTCGTCCGAGGATCCCAGGGCAGTTTACAATATAAAACTACAAAAAGGCATAGCATAGTAACAAACAAAAATAATACCCCACACTGATCTAGAGTAGAATGTGTGCTTTTATCTAAAACTAGCTGACCCGGCCATGCGTTTTTTTAATGGTTTTTTTAATGATTGTATTGATTTAGTGAAATTGAAGAAGTTCCCCTGTTCAACTTCCGTCTGCCCCTTATCCCCCCTGTTTTCAATTACTCTCTTTTCCGTTCCCCCCTTTCAATGATTTTGTGAAATTGAAGAAGTTCCTCTGTTCAACTTCCATCTTCCCTTTCTCTGTCCCCCGTTTTCAATTACCCCTTTCAATGATTTTGTGAAATTGAAGAAGTTCCTCTATTCAACTTCAACTGGTTTCAATTACCCTCTTTTCACCCCCCCCTTTTCAATTACCCTCCTTTCGGCCCCCCTTTTCCATTACCCTCTTTGCGGCACACTCCTGTTTTCAACTACCCTCTTTTTGAGGGCCCCCTTTTCAATTACCCTCTTTTGGCCCCCCCATTTTCAATTACCCTCTATTCAACTTCCGTCTGCCCCTTCTCTCCCCCCCTTTTCAATTACCCTCCTTTCAGGGCCCCCTTTTCAATTGCCCTCCTTTCGGCACCCCCCCACTTTTCAATTTCCCTATTTTTGCCCCCTGTTTTCAATTACCCTCTTTTTGGCACCCCCCTTTTCAATTACCCTCTTTGTGGCACCCCCCATTTTCAATTACCCTATTTTCAGGGGGGGCCTTTTCAATTACCGATTTGCGATATTGCAAATGGCCAACGGAGCTCTGCCAGGGGGAAGCTGTATTAGCTGCAGTACCAGTATAACCATTGCTAGAGGGCTGTTTTGCTTGTGACATCTAATAGTGGTGCCAATGTTTAGCTTTTGTAGCTGCAGTACCAGTGTAGCCATCGCTAGAGTGCGCTGTTTTGCTGGTGATGTCTAATGTGTGTGCAATTTTTTGTGTTTCCTCTGTATTTTAGGTATATCAGGTGTTTTTTTTTTTGAATTTTTATGATGCCAGATCCTTCCTTGATGGTCATGTTACGCTTTGTCCTAATTGGATGCGATTTGGTCCAGCGGTTATGGAGCACGGTAGTCTCCGACGCACACGCAATGGGAACATTTATATATATATATATATAGATGCATCTCTGGGTTATTTGTGTGGCATAGAAATTTGTTCATCCCCCCCCCCCAAAAAAAAATATAGTCCGGCCCACCACATGGTCTGAGGGACGGTGGACTGGCCCACGGCTGAGAAATGTTGCTGAACCCTGGTGTAGATAGTACTGAGTTGGACAAGCTTAGGGAACATCCTATGTTTCCATGTTCCACAACATAACAAAAGACAAGGTGGCTCCTTGCATCAGTTCACCTCGGATCTCGTTAGCTGGATTTGTTTTCTGTTCTTTCTTAAACATTCAACACATTCCAAAGGAGGGACATCTCCACTCATCACATTGGTAAACTGCAGAATTGGTTCTCACAAGTGGGGTGGTTGCCACCAGCTGGGGATCCAAATACACAGAGAACAAGGCTATCAGTGGCTGCTGGCCCCAGTGGCTGCATTCTACCTCCCCTGGCATAGGCAACATGCCTTTGAGTGCCAGTTGCTGGGAATTGCAAGTGGGGCAAATTGCTCTTGTACTCAGGTCCTGCCTTTGAACTTCCCACTGGGACATCTGGCTGGCTGCTGTGAGGACAGGAGACTGGACTAAACAGGCCACTTGCTTGATCCAGCAGCTAAGTTGACCTTAGGTTCCTATACAGAAAGTCGTGATTCTACACTAGTGTAGAAAAACCACAGAACTCAGTAGCAGATGCACAGAATCCTTATTAACTTGCTTGTTATGTTATTGGTAAAACTACTGTGGACTTTTATTTATTAGATGAAAAATTAAAAGTCCACAGTAGTTTTACCAATAACATAATAAGATATTCAATTTATAAAATATGGAAGAAACATCAGAAAAAATTAGAACCTAAAACACCCTGGTGGATTTCCCCATTAGAAATAATAGCAGTGAAAAGAGTAAATCTGGAAGGAAATTGGCCAATTTATAAAGATTTAGTAGAAGAAACAGAAAATATCTTTAAGTTCAAAGAATATACTGAGATCAAATTACAATTAAAAGTCTGGCTCCAATATTTTCAAATTAAAGAGAGATTTCACAAAGATGTGAAACTTGGTTTTGAGAAAAAAGAATCTAAATTAGAGGAAATATTAATAAAAGGGGAGGAAAAATATATAAAAAATATATATGAATTATTACTAGACTGGGGGAAAAATGAGGATCAAATAAAGAAGACAATGGATAAATGGTCCCAAGAGTTGGGAAAGCCGATAATATTAGAAAAATGGGAAAACCTGTGGACAAAAGACATAAAATTTCCCCCTAACTACGAGTTAAAAGAAAACATACTCAAGATGCAATATCAATGGTACCTAACACCGATGAAATTGTCTAAGATGTACAAGGGCAGCAATAATATCTGCTGGAGATGTAATAAAGAACTGGGTTCATTCATGCACGTTTGGTGGAATTGCAAAGAAATAAAAAAAAATTGGGAAAAATATATAATGAAATCAAAAAAATAGTCAAATACTCCTTTTAAAAAAATCCCGAAATATTTTTACTAGGAATCTTGGGGGATGAAATAAAAGAAAAGGACAAATGTGTATTAATGTATGCCACAACGGCAGCGAGGCTCCTGATCGTAAAAAATTGGAGGAGTGCAATAATACCAAACTTGGAAGATTGGCAAATAAAATTATTAGGATATCAAAACATGGCCAGAAAAATAGGAGAAGTAAAAGGAGTGACAAATGAAGCAGTAGAAAGAGATCGGGAATCTTTTAAGAACTATATGGGAAACATAGTGGAAAGAGCCAATCTTCTAACAAATGTATAAGTGGGTCTCAAGAGTAAGTTAAGTAAGAAGAAGAAAAATTAGGTATACAAAAAACACATAGTTAGTACAAACCGCAATAACAGGAAGGCTGGAAGCTGATATTGGGGGGGGGGGCGGGGGCACAGATTGCTTTTGTTTTTTTGTTTACTGTTTTACACATAACTTTACGTATTTATGTATAAATGTATTTTTATGTCTCTTTTTTGTAATTGTTTTAGAACTCAATAAAGCTTGTGTTAAAGCCAAGTACTTGTGTTAAAAAATAAAGTTTTGCTTAAGAAAGAATCAGCTACTTGGTTAATCGAACATGCTTTTAATTGATCAAAAGTTCTTTGAAAAAACAATAATTGAATCAACTGATTGATTAAGGCTTGCTGCAAAAGCTTTGACCCATCAAAACCAGCTTGTGCAATATCTAATGTTAGTCATACTCAGAGCAAATCCATTGATTTCTGTGGGTCTACTCTGGGTATGACGTAGCTGAATATCACCCCTTTTCCTTTCATAGAAAGTAATTTCTAGGACTGGACATCCTGTACTGCTTAAAAAATTTTGCCACTAGAAAATACTCCTTCCAAAATGGAAGAGCAATCCAAGATGGAAAAAAGTATTTTTAAAAAAGAAAATCACCACCACCACTGATATTGTTAGGAGATTCATTCCTGCAAAAGCGAAAAGACCCCCTCTTGCATGGACCTGGCCACAGGCAAATAAATTGATTTGACAGGTGAATCAAGTTTAATTTGCTTTGCTACTGTCATCAAGCATCTACGGAAGGTGTGGGTGAACAAATTCTCTTGACAGTTTCTCGTATGTGGACATCACATATTTGGTTTCAAAGGCATAGAAACCAGACAAGTGAAACAAATGTCCCAAAATCTTTTCTTCCAGTTCTCTGAGGCACATGGCTGTACACACACACACACACACACACACACACACACACAGTTTTCCCTCCCCATAATCCAAAGTCTTTGTCTATAAGGAGGTCACACACATTGCATAATTTACAAGGACGTGGGAGATAGATTTGAGGGTGGGAAGGGCACTGGGTGGATAAATATGTGGGTCAGTATCCCAAGAATACCCCAAGAATAAGGAGCCAATTTGATTTAATTGCATTTTATCATTTTATTTGGGAAGTCCCCAGTATCATCAGGAAACCTTAAATTTTAATGTATCCTAATATCTGCTGGAAGCCGCCCAGAGTGGCTGGGGAAACCCAGCCCGATGGGTGTGGTACTAATAATAATAATAAATTATTATTATTATTATTATTATTATTATTATTATTATTATTAAACAGAAGGTGCATACATGGGTTACTGCCCTTCTCTTATGCAAGTAGTAATACCTCTTTTAAAACGGCATTCCACACCCACAGTTTTTATAAGAGCTTGCATAAAAACTAATTTTAAATCTGCCGACTGATTGACCTTTTTAAATGGATTACTCTTACCCAGTGACTCACAGGCACTTCTGGGCTATTGCTGTTTTCAAGTGAGTTTTGTACCAGCAAACTCAGGTAATGCAACTGGAGTTCATGCACAACAAACTGAAAAATCAAGCTCTGTCGAAGTGGCTGGGGAAATGCACTGGAAGGTGTGGAAGAACATTGTATAACCTCCCCACAAACAAATAACCATCATTGTCTAATAGTTGTGCAATGCTCACCTGGGAACAATCTACTGAAGAACATTCAGAAGAGCCTACTGCATCAGGATGAAGAGGGTCCATCTAGTCCAGCATCCTGTTCTCACAGTGACCAACCAGATGCCTCAATGGGAAGCCCATAAGCAGGGCCTGAGCACATAAGCGCACTCTCCTCTCCAGGTATTCAGAAGCACATGCACCAACTGCGGAGGCAGAGCCAGTGCCAGATTTACATATAAACTAAACAAGCTCTAGCTTAGGGCCCCACTCTCTTGGCCCCCCCCCAAAAAAAATCAAAGGAAAAAAAACATTTCCAAAATATTTTGGACTTTGATAAAATACTTATTTTGTTATGTGCAAATGGCTTTAGATACCTACTAGGTCCATAAATTACCATATATCATATATTCAACACCAAAAAAAGCGACAATTTGTTGTTGACAAAGGACAGCTGGACATATCAAGGGCCCCATTACCTTCAATAGCTTAGGGCCTCATCAAACCTAAATCTGGCCCTGGGCAGAGCATAGCCATCATGCAGTCCTATTGTAGTCCTACTACTGCAGCCTAATTTAAACCAAAGTTATAGAGGGAAATACAACAGCCTGATACACTGATGTTCAACAGGCTTCAGCAACTTTCCTTTAAAAGTGTTTTTTTCCAGCGCAGCCCCTGCCTTCCCAGGAGTACCAAACGAGGCACTTTCTCAAGAGTCCTGTGAGGAACCCCGGGTATAGGAATTCCACCTAAGGCACTGTTTTGAAGAAAAACCTCGGGAGGAATGTGGGCTAGAACTGGGAAATCCAAGTGACTTTTGCAGAAAAGAACCACAAATAGGAAGCAAGATGGGAGTTGCAGCATCTTGATCACAGAGGCTTATGGGGGGTGGGTGGGAAGAAAATCCACATGGGCGATCAATCTCAACACAGAGCTTTCCAAATGTGCACATCCTCGGGCATCATCACCCAAGCACTCAGTCAGTGCCACAGACGTGAACTTTCAATGAATGGGTGATGCATCCATTAAAGAAGGAGCCATTGACATTTGAAGCAGCAGAGGCCATTCATTAAATAAAGCAGAACAGCTCTCCTTTCAGAGGAAACCAAGAAGCCCTCTTAACCCTCTCTTTGCCACGGGAATGTACAATTACAGCATGACACATCAAAGGGGGATACCAGCCTACACGGATTCTAACACACAAATTACTCACTTCATTTTTTATTTTTTTTGTTCCCATGCATACAAAATCGGAACTGTTTTAAACAGCAAATCCTATTATTCATGGAGAACAACCCAAGAGGTCAAACTGACACCTTGGAAGCAAGTGAGGCTCTCAGAAAAGGGTCCTGGAATCCCAAGCATTTGCCAGTTCCTGTTGATCTGGAAACGAGCCAGTAATGGGGAGGGCAGGGAGTAGCAATGGCCACCCCCCACTCCGGGACCTTCTCTGCTTGAAGACATGATATATTCTCCCCTTCAGACTCGCTGCCAGAACTTCCTTCGTATGAATGGAACTGTTATATTTCTGATCTATATGAACAAGCTAAATGTTTGATAGACTGGACAATTTGCATTGACAACAGCTGCAATTCAATGCAAAGGACTGAACAAAACAAATATAAGCTTTCTGAATGACCTATTGAGTTCGACTTTCTCTCACACAGACACAGATTTTCTGATAACTTCCCTTAAGTTTCTAGAGGCTGAACCCTTGTGCTAGTCTACTTGTAGTAAAAACAATATTCTGGTGACATCTTAAAGCCTAAAAACTTTATTATGGTATAAGCCTTCATGGACTACAGTTGTCATCACCAGATATGTGAAGTCTGAGTTACAGTTATATTATATCCATACATCCACATTCACACACATGCATACACAAAATGTCGATGTTCATCATCATAGGCTTTTTTTAAAAAATAACTGGTTCCTATTAATAATGCAACTATCATATCTGTTCTTTTCCACTTTTCCTTCTCACCTCCCTGTTTATAATACCACCAGCCCCCCACAGCAAGTATAGGCAGAATTCAACTTTGCACTAAGCAGATCACTCCATCAGCCCATGCATTCCTGTTGGAATGATCTGCACACACATCCCCCCCCACACACTGTTCCAGGGGTTCTCCCAACACCCCCAGAGTCAATTTGGGGTAGGGGGCAAGGGAGAAGTCCTGTTGTGCTAGCAGAGCTGGTTAGCAAAATGCCACCCCATATGTCAATATGCCCTGTAACTCAATGTTATGGATGAAGGAGAAATTTGATCCAGTTTCCATTTAAATTTACTTAATTCACACAACCTGAAGCAATATGAGAAACAACCATTCCCCCAAATTCACCATTTTCTGAATGTTGCAACACAATTCTGCATCCAAACAATGTGTATAGAAACGCACATATTTGGATAAATTGTGCACATAAATGCTTATACAGTCGTACCTTGGTACTCGAACGGCTTGGCTCCCGAACAAATCGGCTCCCGAACACCGCAAACCCAGAAGTAAGTGTTCCAGTTTGCCAATGTTTTTCAGAAGCCAAACATCTGATGTGGCTTCCGATTGAGTGCAGGAAGCTCCTGCAGCCATTCAGAAGCTGTGCCTTGGTTTTCAAATGGTTTTTGGAGTCGAACAGACTCCCAGAACAGATTAAGTTCAAGAACCAAGGTACCACTGTATTAGTGAAAATAACATGCATATATCAGAGGACATTGCTTGCAAAAATGTGTATATTTGTCAAAATTGAATTTAAAAGTGTGTTTATTAGGAGAAACGTGCACTAAAATGTGGATGAATTTTCACAAGGTTTCTTTTTTTAAAAGAGCAAATTGCTGTTGGAATGTGGAGAACTGAATTTAAGTTTGCAAGAGAGAGATAGAACCCTAAACGTGTGGGATGTAAAAACGTATTGCAGTCAAATACAACATTCCTACAATGCACATGCAATGTATCACTCAGGAGAAAACTTGCTAGTTCCTCCTGAGCTGGGACAGACTTCCTTTGCATGTGACTTAGTGTGGGTGTGGCCTGTTCTTGGACAGAGGAGCACACGGCCTCCACGTTCCGCTCTTCTTCTTCTCCATTTTTGTGTTCCTAAGAGTCAGGATAAGTGACTGCTGAATCGCAACCACTTGAGACTATTTCCCTTATGGGATAGTTCACATAGTTATAGGTTGTTCTGTAAATTAAAACAAAATCAAAAATTCTTTCCAGTAGCACCTTAGAGACCAACTAAGTTTGTTCCTGGTATGAGCTTTCGTGTGCATGCACACTTCTTCAGATACTCTGTAAATTAAGTCTGCCTTCAGGGATCTTATTGTGAACTGGATAGTTGTGAGCAGGGCCGGCGCGTCCATTAAGCCAAACTAGGCAATTGCCTAGGGCGCCAAAATGGAGGGGGCGCTGGGAGAGGCTGGCAGAGGAGGCGCCTGGAGGAGTGCGAGGAGCTGGGTGAGAAGCAAAGCGGGGAGTCTTGGGGTGCAGAGCGGAGGTAAGAGGCGGGAGCGTGGAACGTGGAGGGGATGTGTGGGAGCAGCGGGCAGAAAGGAAAGTGAAAGCTGCGTCTGCCCTCCTTGCCTCCAGCCGGATGGGCTCTCATTCTGAGCAGTGGGCGAGCTGAAAGGAGGGCCGGATGGGTGGCTACTAGCCGCTGGGCTGGGAGGCGAGGGGCGGACCAAGGCAACCTGCCCCACGAGGCCCCAGGTAAAACCTCTTTCCGCCAGTTCCCCTCCCCCCCCCACCCACAAGCGAAACCTCCTTAGATCCCCACCAGGTGCGCTTGTTTGGTTGCGCTACTTGTTGCTGGCGGAGGGAAAGTCGAGGGGCAGCTGATGTCACTTCTTTGGCAGGCTTGCGGTGTTGGCATCTCCCCGCTCGCTCCAGAGCCATCTTTCCCTTTTGGCTTAGTGGCGCCATCATGCACCACAGCGCCCGCCCAGCAGGGGCGCCCAGCAGCTAGAGTCCACGCGCTGCTAGTGTTTGGGGCAGCGAGCAAGGCGCTGTGGCTTCAGGCGCCTGGCCTGGCCTTGGTCTGCTGTCGCCCCTCCTCCGTCACGCTTGCAGGGGCGTGTTACTGCCCCCTGCGTTCCCGGGCTGCTCTCTAGGGGTGGGGGAAGCACGCAGGCTTTGCCAGCAGCCTCCCCTTTCCCCTGAAGCCCTGGGAAGCTTTGGGAGCTGCACAATTGCCCCGGCACTGTTTCTCTCCCTCTCTAACTTGCCTGAGGTTTCCATGAGGTGTTCGCATTCCCGCCCTTGCACCCAGGGTGAAAAACATGCCCAAGGCTTCCCTGTCCCACCTTTGTGTTGCCACAGGAATGAGCCCAAGGCTGGAGGCTCTTCCTCAGGAAGTGTTGGTGACGGAGCCGTGGCTGCCTCACAACAAGAGGCAAATCCTCTCTCCCCTGATAGGGGGTCACTCTCCTGCCCACCGTTGTTCTCTGCCTCTCCTGTGCCTATCTCCTTTCCACTTCCTGGCCAGGCAGAGGCACAGGGCGCCGCCAATTCCACTGACCAGCCACTGTCGCCCATCTCTGTGGGATGCTGCTGAGCAGGAAAAGGTAACTTGCCTCTCTCCTCTTAAGACCCACATGCTGAGGAGGCGGAAGGCCAGCTGCTTCAGCGCCTTTGCTAATGAGATGGCAGTGCGCTCTGTGCATGCCCTGGGACTACTACACAAACACACACACTTTGCCACCTTTCTTTCCACCCCACTGGAGCAATGGCTCAAGAGAGGCATTTGCACAACTCTTTTAGTTAATAAACAAGTTAGGTCAGAAGATCTAGAACTCCTGACTCCCTGACTCCTGAATTAGAGTTAGATTTCAGAGAGCTGACTCCCTGGAATGGCTGTGGAATACTCCCCCACCCCCAATGATTAAAATGACCACACACAGACAGATCTTCTAGGCAGTCTTCTCACTTTAGGAATGTTCAGCCTTATGGATGTTTACTTGGAAGCAAGCCTCCCTGGGTTCAGTGGGACTTTTGAGAGTCAGCAAAGTGTGTTTAGGGGTGCATCTTTACGCTGCCACTGTGTTAGGCATGGATTGCATTGTGTAGGCATGGATTGCATTGTGAATAAACCCAGGGAGCATAATAGCGTGAGAAATAAGTCACAGAGTTGGAGGGAATCCTGAGGGTCATCCAGTCCAACCCCCTGCAATGTAGGAATCTCAGCTGGATTATACATGATGGATGGCCACCGAACATTTGCTTTAAAAATGCCAAGGAAGGAGAGTCCACCACCTCTTGTTGGAGTCCATTCCACTGTCAACAGCTCTTACTGTCAGAAAGTTCTTCCTGATGTTTACGTGGGATCTCCTTTGTAAGAAAAACCACAGCTGTGTGATTTAAAAGGGGGATTGTTTAACAACTCTGCTAAATTATAGAACTTGCTGGTGCAAGTTAGGAAGGATGTCATAAAATAATATATCCTCTCCTGCCTCCCTAAACAAAGGGTTATGGGCCCAGTATTGCGTATTTTTGTGTAATTTTGAAGGATTGCAAAGGATTGTAATCCTAGGCTGAAAAATATTTTCCTGAGCATATTTCCTGGTAAGCACATAGTCCTTTGTTCCATTGTGCAGTGGAGATTAAGCAACCCCCTCCTTTCCTTCAGAGTTCACAATAAGGCTGTGAAGATATATTTTGTATTTTTGAGATTTTTGAATATTTTTCAAATTTCTGGATTTTTGAGGTGGCTAGTGTAGCTTTTGATAGTGATCTAGGCCAAGGCATGCTTGTGCTAAATGAACATAATTTCTGCACTGGAAGCAATGCTTAATAGCACTTCTAGATGCAAAAGGAGTCCTGGATGCTGTAAAAAGCCCTCAACTTACAGGCACAAGTGAGGGTGATTTAGCTAAGATAAGAGCTTGGGAAGAAAAGCACAGTAAAGCCAGATTCATCATTTTGAATGGACTTCACAATGAACACCTCCAATGATAGATTCTGAAGAAACTGCATCTCAAATATTAACTGATATTGAGCACATGTTTGGAGACATGATGAAGAGCTCCTACAGAATGTTAATACATGAGTTAATCAGACTCAGGATGAATTCTAAAGATGAATTCACAAAGCATATGAACCAATTTACAGCAATTATTCAGGAACTTGAATTGACTCCTAGGCCTTTTGATGAGGAAATTAAGACTTCTTTTTTGCTATCGGCTTTAGGACCAAAATGTTATGCTTTTGTTTCAACAATGGATCATAAAGAAGGCCTAACTATGAGAAACCTGACCACTTATTTGAGGCAGGAATGCAGAGGCAGAAGTGAGTCTCCAGAAAGAAATAGTCAAAACAAAATAAAAAATCCTTCCAGTAGCACCTTAGAGACCAACTAAGTTTGTTCTTGGTATGAGCTTTCTGAAGAAGTGTGCATGCACACGAAAGCTCATACCAAGAACAAACTTAGTTGGTCTCTAAGGTGCTATTGTAAGGATTTTTATTTTTATTTTTTATTTTGTTTTGACTATGGCAGACCAACACGGCTACCCACCTGTATCCAGAAAGAAATGTTAGAAGCAAAGACAGCAATTATGCTTCCAGGCAGTTTGCAAGGCCCAAAGACGCACAGAAAAGGATAGTTTGCTTCAATTGCAACAAGGAACACTGCTAAGAACTGCAGAGTACCCCAAACAAAGAAACCCCTCCCTTTTCAGCTAAAAAGGGAAAAGAATGGGAAATCTGAATGCACCTGGCTGCTACAGGAAAGGAATTTAGCTGTCCAGAATGGTGAAAATAAAAGTAATAAGTGGATGCTGGACAGTGGTGCCAGCTCACATTTTTCTATTGAAAAGGACTGTTTTAATGAGATAAATGATGCTGTAGGATCAGAAATTGAAACTGCAGATGCAAATATTGTCCAAGCAAGAGGGGCTGGTTCTGTGAATTTGAAGTTTAATGTAGACGATCATATTCTACAAACTACAGTGGAGAGTCTTGTATGTTCCACAGCTCAGCTGTGATCTGATTAGTGTGTCCAGTTTGGACAAAAAGGGTTTCTAGATAACGTTTGGAAATGGACAGTGCAATGTTACAAAGAATGGTAAAGTGTTTGTTCAAGCAAAACTAATAAATGGCGTATATGACGCTGATCTTTCAGAGAACCAATATGCAAGAGTGGCATGTTCCAGCCAGAAGGATGAGGCAGACCTGGCCCTGTGGCACAGAAGGCTTGGACACAGAGACACCAACATTATTCTGGATCTGCAGAGAAGAGAACTTGTGAAGGGACTGCACAAGTGAACAACACAATTCCAACAAGGTGCATATGCTATGTTACTGAAAAGGCTGTAAAACCTTCATTTCCACATTGCACATAGCAGAGAAGCACCAGAGTGCTTGACATTGTGTACAGTGACTTACCGTATTTTTCGCTCCATAAGACACACTTTTTCCTTCCTAAAAGGAAGGGAAAAGGTTAGTGTGTCTTATGGAGCGAATGCTTAGCTCCCGCTGCCTCCCCCCACCCCTGCGCATTTGGCAGGAGGTGGGGGGCGGCAGCGGAGATGTTGCTGGATCCTCCCCGCACCTCCGTTCTGCGAACGGAGGCTGTGGGAGGATCCAGCAACATCCGCTTCACTCCCCGTTGCTTTCTCCACCCCTCGCCCTGTGTGGCGATCCCAAAAGCAGACTTTTGGGATCGGCGGCAGGGTGCAGGGTAGAGAAAGCAGCATCCCCGTTGCTTTCTCCACCCCTCGCCCTGTGTGCCGATCCCAAAAGCAGACTTTTGGGATCAGCGGCAGGGCCCAGGGTAGAGAAAGCAGCATCCCCGTTGCTTTCTCCACACCTTGCCCTGTGTGCCGATCCCAAAAGCAGGCTTTTGGGATCGGCGGCAGGGTGCAGGGTAGAGAAAGCAGCATCACCACTGCTTTCTCCACCCCTCACCCTGTGTGCCGATCCCAAAAGCAGGCTTTTGGGATCGGCGGCAGGGCACGGGGTGGTGGAGAAAGCAGCAGGGATGCTGCTGCTTTCTCCACCACCCCACGCCCTGTGCTCATCCCGCTTGCTTTGAAGGGAGCTGGGGACAGGGGTGAAAGCTCACCCCTCGTCCCCAGCTCCCTTCAAAGCGAGTGGGGGTTAGCCCTCTGAAGGGGTGCGTGGGCCCCTTCAGAGCAGCTCATCCCCACTTTTTTAAAAGGGAGCCGGGGAGAAGGGGTGAGCGTTCACCCCTTGTCCCCAGCTCCCTTCAAAGCAAGCGGGGATGAGCCGTCTTAAGGGGTGGTGGCGCCCCTTCAGAGCGGCTTATCCCCGCTTTTTTTTTAAAGGGAGCCGGGGAGAAGGGATGAGCCTCCTTCATTCCCCTACACAGCCTTTTAGAGGAGGAAAACCAGAAAAAAATATTTTTTCCTGGTTTTCCACCTTTAAAAATGAGGTGCATCTCATGGTCCGGAGCGTCCTTTGGACCGAAAAATACGTTATGTGGACCTATGGATGTTCCCTCATTGGGGAAGAATAGAATCATAGAATCATAGAGTTGGAAGAGACCACAAGGGCCATCCAGTCCAACCCCCTGCCAAGCAGGAAATACCATCAAAGCATTCCTGACAGATGGCTGTCAAGCCTCCGCTTAAAGACCTCCAAAGAAGGAGACTCCACCACACTCCTTGGCAGCAAATGCCACTGTCCAACAGCTCTTACTGTCAGGAAATTCTTCCTAATGTTTAGGTGGAATCTTCTTTCTTGTAGTTTGAATCCATTGCCCCCTGTCTGCTTCTCTGGAGCAGCAGAAAACAACTTTTCTCCCTCCTCTAGATGACATCCTTTGATATATTTGAACATGGCTATCATATCACCCCTTAACCTTCTCTTCTCCAGGCTAAACATACCCAGCTCCCTAAGCCGTTCCTCATAAGGCATCATTTCCAGGCCTTGGACCATTTTGGTTGCCCTCCTCTGGACACGTTCCAGCTTGTCAGTATCCTTCTTGAACTGTGGTGCCCAGAACTGGACACAGTATTCCAGGTGAGGTCTGACCAGAGCGGAATACAGTGGTACTATTACTTCCCTTGATCTAGATGCTATACTCCTATTGATGCAGCCCAGAATTGCATTGGCTTTTTTAGCTGCTGCATCACACTGTTGACTCATGCCAAGTTTATGGTCTACCAAGACTCCTAGATCCTGTACTGCTCTCAAGCCAGGTGTCACCCATCCTGTATTTGTGCCTTTCATTTTTTTGCCCAAGTGTAGTACATTACATTTCTCCCTGTTAAAATTCATCTTGTTTGCTTTGGCCTAGTTCTCTAATCTGTTATGGTCATTTTGAAGTGTGATCCTGTCCTCTGGGGTATTAGCCACCCCTCCCAATTTGGTGTCATCTGCAAACTTGATCAGGATGCCCTCAAGCCCATCAAGTCATTGATAAAGATGTTGAATAAGACTGGGCCCAAGACAGAACCCTGTGGCACCCCACTAGTCACTTCTCCCCAGGATGAAGAGGAGCCCTTTGGGTTCGGTCAGTCAGCCAGTTACAAATCCACTGAATGGTAGCATTGTCTAGCCCGCATTTTACCAGCTTCTTTACAAGAATATCATGGGGCACCTTGTCAAAGGCCTTGTTGAAATCAAGATAGGCTACATCCACAGCGTTCCCTATGCTATGCTAATGAGTGGCAATGGAGGTGAGTACTGCTCACGCGAAATGCAGGCTCTCCTGGCGAAGGAGGGAATCGAACACATAACCACAATTCGCTGCACACCACAACAGAACTCCATAGCTGAGAGAAAGTTTAGATCCATCATGGAAATCACGAGATGCATGTTAAAGGATGCATCCCTGCCACACAAGCTGTGGGCAGATGCAGTAAATACAGCAGTATATCTTCAAAATAGGCTGCCTACAAAGGGAGCTAAGTGCACACCTTTCAAACTTTGGCATGGGAGAGTTCCCAACCTGTTGCACATACGTGTGTTTCAGAGTCTGTGTTACTACCACATCCCCAAAGAACACAGACATAAGCTTGACTTCAGGGCGCAAGCAGGTATCCTTGTGGGGTACGCCTCTGGAGGCAAGGGATACAGAATCATGGATTTACAAACTGGTAAAACAAGTGTGTACCATGCAGTATATTTTGATGAACACAGCAAATTTGACACTCAAAATAGTGTTCTGGATTTTTCTGAGGACTCAGAAAAGATTAAAGAACTTGTGTACTTTCCTTCTATTACTCAGTAAAGTCCTGATGTCATAGCCCCCCCAGAAGATGCAGAGGACCAGATTTCTGGTGGTACCAGAGATGAAGAGGAGGGCTTGGATGGAGACATGCCAGCGCTGGAGGAAGATGAGGAAGCTGATGCAGTCACAGTGCCAGAGATGCTCATCCAGAACCAACAAAGGTGTCCCACCAGTATGACTGTCCTACTTCGCAGGGTCAGTGTTTCCACAGGAACCTTCCACATGGGAAGAGATATAGGAGATGCCAGCTGCACAAGCCAGTCTCTGGAGGAAGGCCGTGCAGGAGGGGATGGATGTACTGCATCAGAACAAGACCTGGACTCTCACTGAGCTACCTCCCGGCAAGTGGGTGTTTAAGGTTAAGAAGGGGGCAAAGGGAGAAGTGGAATGCTACAAAGCCAGACTTGTAGCACAGGGATTTTCACAACGTTTTGGTGAAGTTTACAATGAGGTCTTTGCACCAACCGTGAGGTACAACAGCGTGAGGATGCTTCTGAGCATCACAGCCTCCAAGCAAATGCAGGTGAAACACATTGACATTGCTACTGCCTTTCTTCATGGACAGATTTTGGAAGAGATTTATATGCGAGAACCCAAAGGTTTTGTAAAACCACATGAGGCACATTTAGGGTGCAAACTGTAATAGGGACTTTATGGACTCAAATAGGCTGCTAGAGCCTGGAACCAAAAGTTGTATAGAATGCTGATGTAGCTTGGGTACAAGGAAAGCCATGCTGACAAGTGCTTGTACAGTAAGTCAAGTAATGGACAATTCTCATATGTTTTAGCATTTGCTAATGACTTGATTATTGCTACAGCAAATGAAACTGACTATGCGCAAATTTTAAAACTTCTTAGCAAAGAAGTGGAGGTCAAAGAACTGGGAGAAGTCCAGTACTACCTTGGGATTCAAGTTGAAAGAGAAGAAGATGGCTCATTTCTTCTTAACCAAAGGCAAAAGATCCATGAACTCATTGAAAGCATACAGATGAAAGATGCAAACACAGTTGCTACACCCATAGCCAGTAAATAGACAGATTCACACACACCTCCTCATGATTATACCTTGTGTACTTAACAGTTGACTATAGGACACACAAAAAATGTTCTAAATCACTGGTTCCCAATTACCATATATACTTGAGTATAAGCCTAGTTTTTCAGCACATTTTTTGTGCTGAAAAAGCTGCCCTCGGCTTATACTCGAGTGAGGCGGGTGGTGGGGGTGGCGAGAAAGAAGCCCTTTCTCTCCGCTCGTGCCGCCACCCGCTCTCCCCAGTCAACCATTCCTTAAGAAGTGTACAAGAACGGCGGTTCTTTACTCTCCCTAGGCAGCTTGTTCCATTCCTGAACTGCTCGCATAAATGCAAACTTGGCAAAGGAAGAAGAGGAAGGAGCAGCCCAAAGGGTTGCTTTCGGGCTACTCGTTCCTCCTCCTCCTCCACAGCGGCAAAGGTGAACCGGCTTATACTCGAGTCAATAAGCTTTCCCAGGTTTTTTGTAGGAAAATTAGGTGCCTCGGTTTATATTCGGGTCGGCTTATACTCGGGTATATACGGTAGCTAAGTACTGCAGATCCCCAGTTTTTCAAAAGCCACTCCATACACCCTCTCCTTTTGAAATGGTGATATCTCAGTGGTAGTTTTTGTTATATGAATGGTGCCATGGACACCCTGGGTGGGATACATACACAGACCCAGTGGGGTCCCCGGACCATCAATTTGGAATCACTGCTGTAATTCTTTTGTTGATCTTTAATGGCAAGACTCGTTGGTTAAGTTTCCTTTAAATTGTGCTTATAAAAGCCAAAATGCATTAACTTCTGAAGGCATGTTCTAATCCTTCTGGTTCTTCCCACCTCCATTTAGTTTTCATATCCTTCCCCTTCCACCCAAAGGAGCCCAGGACAACAATATTCCAGATTGAATCGACAGATAGGTTTATAATTTTTGGAAAATATGCCTGTCAATTAACTAATCATTTTGTGAACATATTCCAAGTGGAAGCTGGAAGTCTGCTCACACCCTGAGGCTTGTTCACATGTGTGCAAAGAGGCAACTCTCAGACTTCCATAATGGAGTATGGGATCCATAATGGATTATTATTATTATTATTTTCAATTTGGCAGGTAGGGATTTGCATTTCTGAGAATGCCTGACCTTTGACTTAACACTCCAGTGAATCTAAAACAAACACAACATTCTGGCTCTTCACAAACTGATGGCTGAAAGTATCTCAATACAGGAACAGAGTGAGTGAAATATTCCCCAGAAGACAGCCTACTCCAGCAGGGGGCAGTCTACGACTGATACAGATAAAGAGTATCTCCCACCCACTGCCCCTGAAAAGACAGAATTATTCATACTAACAGCATTTTAAAGATTGGCAATTAAGGATGGTGTGAACAATATGCTTGGTTACCCAGGATAATAATCCAGCTACTTCTGAAAGGAAGTGATCTGTTGCCATTGTTGTTGTTTATAAGACCTCCAGGATCTCTATGGATTGTCATCAGGAGGGGGAAATGCCCAAAGAAGCAAAAGAGAAAAGAGCAAAAGCAAAAGCGTGGTTGCAGAGCTGACCTGTTAACCCGGCTTTGAAAAAGACCCATCAGACCAGCACTGCCAAGCGTCTTCCTGACCAACATCAGATCTCTTGACCATAAAATTGACGAATTACTGTTGCTGATGGCAGCAAGCAAGCTTCTTCATGAGAGCTGTGTGGTAATCATTACAGAAACTTGGCTACATTCAGCAGTACCGGATGCGGCAGTAGAGCTGATAAATCAAGTAATTTATTGTTCTGATAGAAACAGTGATTCTGATAAAGCTAGGGGTGGAGGAGTCTGTATTTACATACACAATGGTTGGTGTGTAAACAGCAAAGTAGCTTACACGTATTGCTCCTCAGATGTAGAAATGATGGCAGTTACATGTCGGCTATTTTATCTGCTTGGAGAACTAACTGTCATAATCATTATAGCCGTTTATATTCCACCTGATGCTAATGTCAGTGCAACAATTCCTAAGTTATATGGCGTCATCTCTAGGCAACAGCAAATCCACCCAGAGGGTGCCCTTGTTGTGGCAGGGGACTTCAATCAAGCCTGCCTGAAGACAGTATTTCCTAAATTTGAACGGTTTGTAAAATTTCCCACTAGAGGGCAGAATATTCTAGATCACACGTATTCTAATTTGAAACAGGCATACAGGGCAGTCCCCTCCCCCCACTTAGGCTCATCAGACCATTCTTCAGTTTTTCTATGTCCCTCTCAGGAGAAGAATTCAGCCAGTTATAAAAACAGTTAGAATCTGGCCAGAGGGTGCTCTTGGTCAGCTCCAGGATTGTTTTGAGAGCACTGATTGGAGTGTGTTTGAACATCAAGATCTGCATAAATACACAGACGCTGTACTTTCCTATAATAAAGTGTGTGCCGATAATGTAACATGGAAAAGATGCATTAGAGTCTATGGGAACTGTAAACCTTGGGTGACTGATGAGATAAGGACACTCCTGAAAGCACGGGAATCTGCCTTTAAGACAGGGAATATAGACACATACAGAGAGGCAAGAACAAATCTCAAAAATGGCATTAAGGCTGCAAAACAACAATATAAGTTTAAGGTGGAAAATTACTTAGCCGAAAACAACACGAAACAAGTGTGGCAAGGAGTGCAGCACCTAACCGACTACAAGGGCAATACAAGGAATATGGTTAAGGCTGATGATTCATTGGCAGAGGAGCTGAACATCTTCTTTGCTCGCTACGAGGTTAAAAGATTGAACCCTTTAGCTCCTGCCTGCCAGCCCTCAAACTCTCAGCCACTCATTCTATATGACCATCAAGTAAAAGCTGCATTGAGGGCAGTGAATCCCAGTAAAGCGGCTGGCCCAGATGGGGTGCTCGGAATAGAGGTAAAAAATTGTGCTGATCAACTAGCAGGGGTCCTGACAAGAATTTTTAACATCTCCCTGCAAATGGCTTGTGTTCCATCATGCTTAAAAGCAGCTACTATTGTCCCAACTCCAAAGAAAATGGCAATTACAGGCCTGAATGACTATAGACCCATTGCATTAACATCTATAGTGATGAAATGCTTCGAAAGACTGGTCCTTCAACACCTTAGAACCTGCTTTCCACCGGACTTTGATAAACATCAGTTTGCCTATAGAAGAAATAGGTCCACAGATGATGCAATAACTACCGCCTTTCATCTTGCAGCAAGTCATCTAGAGAAACCGGAGAACTATGTCAGGATGTTGTTTGTTGATTATAGCTTGGCTTCTAATACCATCCCTCTGGACATCCACATTAAAAAGCTGACTGACATGAAACTTTCTTCTACCATCTGTGAATGGATTAAAGACTTTCTGATAGATTGGACACAAACAGTGAGGATTGGACATGTAACATCTAATTCCTTAAAAATCAGCACTGGACACCACAGGGATGTGTGCTAAGTCCTTACCTGTATTCATTATATACATATGATTGTGTATCATCTGACCCATCTACTGCAGTTATTAAGTTTGCAGATGACACTACCATAATGGGTTTAATAACAGGTGGAGATGAATCAGCGTATAGAGGGGAGGTCCAAAAATATCTACATGGTGCCTAGGGAACAACTTGCACCTTAATATCAGCAAGACAAAGGAGATGGTGTTGGATTTTCGGAGGAAGAGAGGAAAACTAGCCCCGCTGTACATCGGGGAGGGCTGTGTGGAGAGAGTCTCTTCCTTTAAATTCCTAGGAGTTTATCTCAGTGAAGACCTTACTTGGAAAATCAATACAACCCAGGTGGTTAAGAAAGCCCAACAGAGACTCCACTTCCTTAGAGTATTGCAAAAGAACAATGTCAACTGACATTTGATGATCTCCTTCTACCGGTTACAGGTGGGTAGCCGTGTTGGTCTGCCATAGTCAAAACAAAATCGAAAATTCTTTCTAGTAGCACCTTAGAGACCAACTGAGTTTGTTCCTGGTATGAGCTTTCGTGTACATGCACACTTCTTCAGATACCAACTCAGTTGGTCTCTAAGGTGCTACTAGAAAGAATTTTCGATTTTGTTCCTTCTACCGGTCCACAATAGGAAGTGTCCTTTCATACTGCATCACGGTGTGGTACGCTGGTTTGACAGCCACGGATAGGAAATGCCTACAAAAGGTGATGGATACAGCACAAGATATTATGGGCTGTCCTGTCAATCCGCTGGATGACTTCGTGGAAGACCATTGCCTCAGCAGAGTGAGGAAAATCCTCAGGGATGATTCACATCCTGGCCGGCACTTTCTTGATCTCTTGCCCTTGGGCTGAAGATATAGAAGCATGATTAGTCACACCAACAGGATAAAGAACAGCTTCTACCTGTGGGCTGTTAGGCTACTGAATGAAAAGATAACCACAGGGCAACTGACTTTCCGGTTAGGTGGGTGTGCGTCAGTAAATGAGCGGAATTAAAACTAAGAGCTGAGTGGGATGCCCATGTAATCTCACTGTATACAAGTTGTACAAGTGGCAATAAAGTATTTCATATTTCATATATTATAACTACAAATTACAAAAATATAAATTTGAACCAGGAAGAAATGGCATGTACATGAAATCTATGCAAATATTATTTTTTGAACCTGTTTTGAATATTTTGATTGCAGAATATATATTTAAACAGTCACTTTAAGCACTCAATGCTTCTCTCAAGGAATCCTGGGAAGTGTCATTTGTTTGGCGTGCTGAAAGTTGTTAGAAAGCCCCTGTTCCCCTCACAGAGCTATACTTCCAAGAGTGCTTTTGACAATTAATCCCTCTTTTGCAGGGAGCTCTGGGAACTGGAGCTCTCTGAGGGGTATGGGGGTGTCTCCTCTCAACATCTTTCATACTTCCCAGGATTCTTTGGGGGCATATTTTGGGGAAACAACCAAGAAAGCCTCCTCTGCTGAATTTAACACCTGAGCAGATCTGTAGAGAAGGAGACATTATTTCAGGTATTTGTGGCCTGAGTTGTTTAGGGCTTAAAACTCTAATGGGAGTACCTTGAATTGGGCCTAAAAATGAACTGGCAACCAGTGCAGCAGTTTTACACCAGGGAGTATATGAGATCGAAATGGAACCCTAAGCAGTAATTTGCCCACTGCATTTTGGACAAGAATCTTTCCACTGTATTGTGAAGTTTCTGAGTTGCCTTCAAGGATGGCCTCACATACATTGCATTAACAGGTCGTCTCTGTCCAGAAGGTGGTGAATGAGCAGCAGTTGGAAAAAGACTCTCCTTGCCACCAAGGCCACTTGAGTCTTCAGTGACAGTGTGGGACCCTGGAACATCCCCAAGCCGCAGGCCTCTGGGAGGAGTCCAGCCCCATCCAGGAGAGTCCATATCCCCAGACCCAGGACATGAAAACATGTGACACATAACAGTGCCATCTTTTAAGGATTCAGCTTTGAGGATCTTTTATGCTACAAGTTGCTTTGGGACACTCTTCTGCATGTGAAAAGATGACAGCTAAACATAACAAGTAAAACGTAATATTCATCACCATCATTCTCAAGGGCCCAGAGGAGGTGTTTGAAGGCTGCCTCCCATTCCTATTCCTGCAGCAGTATTGCCTTTTCCACAGTGGCCTGGCTTCCCTGCTCAAGTTCAGAGCCCCCACTCTGTTTCTTGCAGGGGACTCTGGGAAATCAAGACAACACTTCACAAAGTGCTCATGGCAACTTCCTTTCCGTTTGTTTCTCAGGGCCTCTGCCCAGATTTTAGCACATCTGCAGTGAGTTATGGCTTTCTTCAATGCTAACCATTCTCACGACCCACCATTGCTTCTCAGTGTCTGCCTCTCGCTTCAAAAACATCTCCAAGGGATTTCAGATTATTCCCCCATCTGCTATGGCTGGGAAGCTCTCCACCAAATGGACAGCAAAGGGATCATTCAAAGGAACCCATTCTGGTCCATATAAGCTAAAAACCTAACATCTGTCAAAGCTGCTGATTCATTACATTAAACAACATACCAGATTCTTTTGGATTTTTTGTTCCAGTGTTGAGGGAAGCACAAAGGGAGTATCCTGCCTGTTCTTGCTTACATTCTGGTAATCCCAAGTGGACTATGTTGAGTTGCAGTTGGGGGCAGGGCACTAACCACAAACAGGTGAGGGTGACTTTCTCCTCCTCCTGCCTGCTCTGATGTCATGACACTGAGCTGTGTGGATTCCACTCAAGCCAAGAAAGAGAGACGCCAATGGAGAAAAAAATGCCTGTCTTGGGAGATGGCAGGAAGGATGGGTGTCTGGCACTCCATCAGAAAACCCCCAAATTGCAATGTGGGGCTGCATTCCAAGCTAGTGACACATGCATGATAGTTTATAGTTCGGTGTTATAGGCAAGTCTCAAATAAATGTCTTCAATGAAAATGGCAACTGAAGTGATCAGAAGGCTGGAGCAACACCCCTGTGAGTAGATATTGTGACACCTGCAGCTTTTATGTGTATTTTTATGTTGTTCACTGCCCTGAGATCTATGGATGAAGGGTGGTATGCAAATAAAATAAATAAATAAAATATTTAAAAAATATGAATGCTGTGAAGAAGTTGGATAGGTATCTCTCATCTCTCTAGAATGGGGTCATATTTTGGAGAATTCAGGATGGAGAGCAGGAAGAGCTTTGTCATGCAGCCTGTAGTTAAGCTATGGGACTCACTGCTACAAGATGCAGCAGCAGTGACCAACTTGGATGTCTTTAAAGGGGGTTTAGACAACTTCACAGAAGATAAGGCCATCAATGGCTCTGAGCCATGATGGCTTGTTTTCCCTCCACTGATGGAGACAGTATAACCCTGGACTCCAGTTACTGGGAATCACCAATGGGCAAAGTGTTGCAGTTGTGCTTAGGTTCTGCTTGCAAGGTTCCCACAGGCACCTGGTTGCCCACTATGAGAGAACAGTGCTGGACCAAATGGGCCCTCTTTGGCCTGATCCAGCCACTAAGCCGTTCTTGCATTCTTACACTCTGCCGTAACCATCCAAATTCGGGTTGCCATGTGCCCACTTTTTCAGTTATGAAATTTGAGACAAGTTGCATTTATTTGATTTGAATGGCCATCATAGTGTCCTCTTCAAAATATGGCAACCCTAAGATTCCCAGTTCTCCCCCCCCCACTTTGAAACCAGCCAACTTCCTTCAAAATTGTCCCACTTCCTTTCCTCCTTCCAGTTTGGTACACCATGAGCCAGACCATTCTAAAGAATTCTTTGGAACACCAGAGGGACTGGATGGGCCCCAGACATTTTTTTTTCCCTTCCTTCCTTTCAAGTGCTTCACCTCTCTGGTGGTTCTTGCTCTGAACGCACAAATGACAGTTGCAGACCCCAGGAGATGGTCCCGGTGCCCTGAGGCGTTTGAGGTGCAGCACATTCATTTTCTCGTGAGAAAAGGATCAAGATCCCAGCCAGTATTACTGGGCTGTGTTTTGCTGGCCAAGTCCTACTGTGACCTCCCCCCTTTCTTTTCTTTCTTTTTCTAAAAAACAAATGAAATGGGAAGGTTGGGAGGGGGAACCCACCAGAATTGTTTCAGCAGATAATTAAACCCATCTGCTTTTAATCAGATCCTTCCTGCTCTCCTAGTTGCTAATATTAATGAGAACAGATCCACACACAGGGAATGTAAGCAAGGGGTGGGGGCGGGGGAACTCTTTGGTATTTACTAGGTGAAAAATGAAGCTTTGCAGGCATTTGGTTCAGGGGCTGCAGTATCTGACAAGTGTAGTTTCACTTCGATTAGGCACATCGTGTCTCTCTAGTATACAAGAGAGGCTGGGAAATCACACTGCAATTAGAGGAGATGGGGAATTCTTAAAAACACGGAAAGGCCGAGTGGTGGGTATTGGGGCCGATCTCTGGTGCCAGCCCTACCCAAACCATTGCCCTTTAAATGGACCTACTTATTTGTTTGATATTCTGTAAGCTGTTTTTGGTATGATCTGGCAGGAAAGCACTGTACAAATTAAGAAACGAATGACTGTCCAAAGCGCTTGCTGCTACTAGTCTAAACGGGGGTGGCGGTTCTTTTGGTGAAACAGCTGTGAGAGGAGAAAATACATGGACTCAAATATAAGTTGTTAAGTGTTTAAATTTTCAAGGAACACGTATTTTGAAAATCTAAGCAGCTGGACATTTTGCTATTTCCTGGGAGATGATGGTGTGAGGTCCTAACACCTGCTCCCTACACCTGGTGGCCTTAGGCTGAGAATCCAGCCTTAGTCTATCCTCTGCATAGCTGCACCCTCTGTTCTGTCTCTTGGTTGTGTTGGACAGTGACCAAATGTTGGGAACTGGCTTAGACAGACAGGTGGGTGGATCCAAGACTAGGGTAGCCAAGGAAATTCCCAGGTGTATCTGGAACGCCGCAGTTGAAAGCAGTGTCCAAGAAATCAGCTAAATGGCCTGGGAAATCCAGATGGATGTCAAACGATGTTGGCAATGTCCAATTTCTTCACGTCTTTGCAAAAAAAAAAAAAGCTTGGCGACATTTCTGTCCAGATTCTCACTTTTTGAAACATGGCAACCCTATCCAAGACCAGCCCTTTTGAACTCGCTGAAACTCCCCTCCCCTCCCTTTGTGAACTCAAATGTGAGATTCTCCCTCCCAGTTCTACCGCTGCAAGAATTTAAATCCACGATGATTGATAGATTTTGGTCAAATGAAGCTGGATGCTGGACGAACCAAAGGAAGGAGTTGCACGCACAGCCCCCGTAGTCGATGGAGTGATGGCTTAAAACAGGATTGGGCAAATCCAGGGGTTTTGGCTACTCATCATGAAGGGTCTGCTCTGCCTCCACAGTCAGAGGCAGTAGGCCTCCAAATGCCAGTTTCTGGGAATTGCAGAACGCGCGAGTGTTGCTGTTGTGCTCTGGCCCAGCTTGTGGGCTTCCCATTGGGGCATCTGGTTGTCTGCCGAGAGAACAGGATGTTGGATCTGAAGGGCTGTTGGCCTAATGCAGCAGGCTCTTATCACAGAATCAAAGAACTGGAAGGATCATCTAGCCCAACCCCCTGCAATGCAGGAATCTTTCACCCAATGTGGGGCTCGAACCGACAACCCTGAGATAAATAGCCTCATGCTCTACTGACAGCTATCCTTATGTCATTTTCTTGCCCCTGAGGGTGGGATTTGATTACAAATTGGAACAATGAAATTGTTGTTCAGTCGTGTCCGACTCTTCGTGACCCCATGGACCAGAGCACGCCAGGCACGCCTATCCTTCACTGCCTCCCACAGTTTGGCCAAACTCATGTTAGTAGCTTCGAGAACACTGTCCAACCATCTCATCCTCTGTCGTCCCCTTCTCCTTGTGCCCTCCATCTTTCCCAACATCAGGGTCTTTTCCAGGGAGTCTTCTCTTCTCATGAGGTGGCCAAAGTACTGGAGCCTCAACTTCAGGATCTGCCCTTCTAGTGAGCACTCAGGGCTGATTTCTTTGAGAATGGATAGGTTTGATCTTCTTGCAGTCCATGGGACTCTCAAGAGTCTCCTCCAGCACCATAATTCAAAAGCATCAATTCTTCAGCGATCAGCCTTCTTGATGGTCCAGCTCTCACCTGGAGTAGGAACTGGCAAGCCACTCCAGTATCCCTGCCAAGAAAACTCCATGGACAAAGACAACAAAGACAACAATGAAATAAGGGATCACAAAGTAAAAGGTTTTTTTGTTTTGTTTTAAACATCTTCATCATCATCAACAACAACAACAACCTGAGAGATAAACAACAACAACAACAACAACAACAACAACAACAACAACAACAACAACAACCTGAGAGATAAAATAAAACAATTGCAGTTTGGTTTGTTCTACAACTCTGTGATTCTTGGATGTTGTGACCATTTCTGGCTGAAATCTTTCTGTGTGATCTCAACTTTGGGTGTCTCCCTCTTCCCTCCCCCATCACCCCCCCAAAAAAAACCTCTCTCAAACTTGTGTTGCAGATATTCTCTGTTATACAATGTGTGTGTGTGCTCTTACTCACCAAATACATAATAAAATGTAGCAGTGGGCCAGAACAGCAGTCATTAATCTCCAAACCCTCCTGAACTCTAGAGGATACAGATCATTAAGAACTCTATCCAAATTCCCAGATGCTTTCTGGGAATCAAAATTTGCTTTTTTATTTTTTAAAGAAAGTACATTACAGTGAGCAGACACCAGCTCTGCTTGACTTGTGGTGTGCAACATTCAAAAGCATCCTTTATTAATTAAGCCATAAAATGTAAACCTGGCTTGTGGAATTTGTCGCCTGCATAATCTGCTCATGGACACTACCTTAGATGGCTTTCCCCCCTTTTCTTTTAAAAAAAGAGATATTAGGAACATTCTTAGAGAAAGAAGGGTGGGTCTGTCACAATGGCTATACATCATGGCAGCTAGTAGAGCATCCAGGCACAGGGGCAGCATACCCCTTAAAACTTTGCCTTCCCAAAGGCATCTGACAGGCCACTAATGGGCTAGACAAGCTTGTAGTCTGACCTAGAAGTATCCTTAAAAATTCATGTAAAAATAGCATTGGAAGAAAACTGTGGTTTTTATTTTATTCTGTCTGGGGCTTCCCTTGCTGCTTGACCTGGAAGCTGCAGTCAATGCAGAATGCTGCAGCATGATTGCTGACAGGAGCAAGGCCTTGTCAGCATATAACACTTCTGCTTAAACCTGTACTGCTTGCCAATTTTTGCTACCAGGCCAAGTTCAAGGTGTTGCTATCAGTTAAGTTGCCCTTAACAACTTGGGATCAGTTTACCTGTGAGATTGCCTTACTCCAAATGTGCCCACGTGACTGTTTTGATTGGCAGAATTGGCACTACTGGAGGTGCCACATAGCATAGTACCCATTCCAGCAACACAACAAGTGGCTTAAATCCAAGAAGGAGGGAAGTAGTTTTCATCATACTGATCTATTCCATAAACACCCCCTGGAAGACCTCCTGCAGTAATAAAACATTGACAAAGTGCTATAAATTCCACCCAGGGTCTTTTTATTGGCCTGCACACCATTTGTTGCTTTCCTAATTTTGCACACGATTTATGCCATCATTTAAACACTTGCTGCATTTGTGGCAGGTTGAATGTGTGCAACACAGTCTAAATCCACTTTGTTAAAGAGGAAGCTGCTGGTGAGCCTCACAATGCCCCAATGCCTAGCAGATATTTGGCAGTGGCTGGAAGTAACTGAGGAACTTGTTTTCTAAAAAAACATTTTTTGCTAGAACTTCAGTTTGCTAGATCTACATTGATGGATGCATACAATTCTTGTTTTCCACACGGATCTCCAGATTAGGCATTTAAGAGTTTGAGCCCTTAGAGCAGTGACTGGGGATCTCTGGCGCTCCAACTGTGGTCAGACCACAACTCTGACCACCCCTGATCTTTGGCCATGCTGAATAGGGTTGGTCAAGCTAACCTTCCTTGCTGTGAGGATAATATGGAGAGAGCACAACAGTATATACTGCCTTGAACTCCCTGGAGGAAAGGTGGCAGGCAGGGCATAATTGTTGTAATAAATGCAGAAATAAAATAAGGCTCTTGATGGAGGGCAATCATGCACAATCATGTTAGGGCACAGGATAAAATGAAGACAGGATATCATACATAAAACAAATTGCTACATACTGTATATCTTAAAAAAAAAGGTTCTTGCAGAGAGATCCAAGCTCCAGGAATAAGGCTTGTGCTAGCATGCCAGGACCTGTGGCTGTTCCTAATGCAGAAGTATCTCAAACCACTTTTGAAAGCCCCTTTTGGAATTGTTATGTATTGAAGTTCTCACCCTAGGCCACTAGGGGTGTGTGTATATAGTTCATTCTGCTGCAGTTTTCACTCAGGTCAGCATATGCAAAAGAGGGATTGTAAAGGGACGTTCAGGGATTGGTTAACTGTGGAAAGTTGTTACTGTTGCTTTGTAGCTGAGTTCTATATAAGCAGGCTGCTGAGGCCTTCAGCTCACTTCTGTTCCAGCCTGAGAATAAACAAGAGCTGTTTGGAAATCACTGTGTCGTCTGCTGTGTCCGCCCACAACTTAACAGGAATCCTGGCCAAACCTTTCAATGGCTGACCTGAACTAAGTTGGCCGTGCAGTGCCGCCTAGTGGGAACAGATGGTCAATGAGAGATCATGCAACCAGCCTGCCTTCCTTCTCCGAAGGTTGCAATTTAAACTTTTAAAAACACCACCTTGCAAATTTAAGGCCTGCCTGTTGATAGAACATTGCAGGTTGATATGCATAAGTTCTCACATAATGGACACACCCTTTGTGCCTCAGCATCCAAGGGCATAAACAACACACACCTTTAGAGCTTTGGGGCTGGGGTTTTGTTCTGCTTTTGCCCGATAATGAAGCAATTGAGGTCTATTAGCACCACACACCCAGATCTAATCTGGGGCCCAATTTAAGCTGGATCCAGGCCCATAACTGATTTGAGGGCCAGTCCCAATGCTTAATTAGGCTTTTAAGCCCTGTTTAAATATTTCTCTCAAGAGGAGGTAAAGCAAGGAGGTGAAATGTTCAATCCTGCTGAATGCTAGACTGCTGCAGAGAGCAGGATTGAACCATCCCCTCACCAGTCAATGAGGAGAGAGTTAAATCCTGCTGGGTGCTTCAGTTTGGGCTCTGCACTCTGGCTGGATCTAGTGCACAGCTCTAACATCTAAGCAAAAAACAAAACAAAAACAAAAGACTGTTTCCTCTATGAATTTAGAATTGGGGGTATGTTTTTATATTGAATATGGATAATAATGGCAGAACAAAATAATAATCCAATTATCCTTGTGCTTCTTAGATGCTATTGGGTTGCCTGAAAAATCCCTTCAATTTCTATTTACAGAAATGCTGCACCTAAAACAGCTTCACTTATGCTGTGCACATAAGGCTTGGTTCATGCACTGTCACTCAGTTGCACATCCATTGACTGCCACAGGTGGCAGTGGCCTCCATTGGGCCCAAATTGACAATGGGCCACACCAAAGTTTTGGGTGCAGTTAATAGTCTGTGATGGCTCTTTGATATACCCAAACTATCACTTCATGTATAGACTGGGATTCTCTGACCTATAACTCAGGACCAAGGTCCAGATATGGCCCTCTAGGTCTTTCCAAGGGGGCCTTGGGACTCCCATCAAGCCACTCCTCCTTCTCAAGCTAACCCTTCACTGACTTTCCTCCATAACATCCTGGAGTGCTTCTGACCAACTGGAAAGGAGAGAGAGAGAGAGAGGTGTGTGTGTGTGTGTGTGTGTGTGTGTGTGTGTGTGTATAGACACCTATGCATTTTGTGAGGATAGGATGTAGTCTACTGGTACAAACGTACAAAAGACCACAGCAACTTTTGCAAGGTAGGCTGCTATCTGGAATCCAGCAGTGTAGCCAAAACTCAGCTAGAAGAACTCATAGTCTGAGGTTCATTACGTAGAAGACAGAATCCTGGGTTTCTTTCTCAACACACAGACCAGCTCCTAACAAAATAAAAGGCCTTGTAATGCACTGTAATTGCTTCAGTGTGGCGGGGGTCTTGTTTTGTTTTAAATCCTTAATTTATTTTCATTACAACTGTTTAGCATCTACACCTGTTGACCTGGCCCTCAGTCACTCACTGCATATTTATGATTGCTCACTTTATGTGCTTCTCTTCAAAGCGCAGAGAGGTGGGCATGTGCCTTTTGAAAAATTACTGAACTAATTGAAACATTTTCACAAGACTTTTAAAGTGGCTTTTTAAATAAAGAAAACAAAACCCAAAAACCTCTTTTCTGAAAAATTAATAATTTAAAATGGATTTCTTGGCCAACTCTGCTGTAACATTTATCAGTGCTCTGGTGGAAATCCTTATTATTTGGTAATTATGGTTTTCAATCTGCTTTTGCTATAGGAAAAACTCACATGATCTTTTGTGCCTTGGAAACTAACTGTGCCTAAGCCATCTAAACTGAGTCAGAATTCATTCAATCTAAATGGCCTGTGACATAATGTTTATTCAGTTCATAACAGGAATTCCACTCATCCCCTTTTTGTGTGGCCAACTATTTGTGCAGAAATACAGGCAGAAGGCATTCCTCAATAGGAAGCCCCACTGAGCCAGCCTTCCTCTCCCACTTGCCTGCAAGCCTCTCATATCCCCAAGTGGTGTGGGGTGAACTGCTTGAGGACAAGGAGCAAACACAAGTTGGGGAATGGCAAACTCACAACCCTTGGTGTGAAGGTGGCACCAGTCCTTCACTGTGGACCAGTGTCATGGGGCTCTTAATTATTTTTACAGCAGCATCAGGGCGCATTACCCTTTACCAGCCGCCGGGGTATGGTGCCCTCCAGATGTTGACAAATGTGATTCCCACCAGCCCCAGGTTCATAGTACAAGAGGACAGGTCTCTGCCCCATTACACTTACAATCTAAAACAGGGGAAACAGGGTGTAGAATAGGGGTGGGCAACCAAATCATCAGGGTCTGAATGCTACCGTCTGTGTCTTTTTCTCAGGCCTTTGGGATTCTCCCCAGGCCACACATCTCCCCAACCCCACTGCACATCCTCCTTGTCCTTGAACCCTGATTGTACCCCTTGCCTGCCCAAGCAGAGTCTAGAGACTTCTGAGTCCATGTAGAATCAGGTTACCTTTCTGTGCCCAGTTGAAAATGCTGTCAAGGCATTTTACAGGGGCTTTATTTTATCTGGCCAGTTGCAAACTAAACAGGGAGTCTGCCTGCTCAGTTCATAAAGATAGTTGGAATTTTAGGGGGTTGGTTTTAGCAATTGCATTTTATTGGATGTTGCATTTTATTGGTGCTAATGTTGCATGCTGTAAGCATCTCTGGAAACAGAAATGTTGAAGGGCAGAACAGAGATAGGAGTACAACAATAACTTTCCTCCCCTGGCAGTGGAATGGGAGCAAGCTGCACTAGATGTGATCCCAGCAGGAGCACTGGGCTTGAAGAGGAACAAAATTGCCCGCATCGGAGGCCTTTTGATTCAGAGAAAAGGTGGGTGAGTGGCAAGATAGTAGAGAAGTTTATAAGAAGATGCATGGCATGGGAAAAGTGGACAGAGAAAAGTCCTCCCCTCTTGTAACATTAAAACTCACAGGCATTCAATGAAGATAAAAGAAAGGCTGTCTTCACTCAACACCAGGGGCGTAGCAAGGGGGGCATAGGGGGTGGTCTGCCCCACGTTCCATAATGGAGGGGTGAGAAATTATCAAGGAACAATTGCTGCCCTACTAGGGCGGTTCATAAAAAACTTTTTAAAAAAAGCCTGCTCCAAAGGTCTTATCTTACTATACTAGGGATTATATAGCCATATATGAAATTTCATGCATATCGGTTAATATCTTGACGCTCCTCCACCAAAATAGCTGTTCACTCGGCTGTTTTCCTATGTCATGAAGGCTGAAATTTCAGTTCAGTGGAGCACTTATTGTTCCCATCGCTAACCCTATGGAAAGCCATCTAATTAGACTTCAATTTGATTTTGAGATATTTTTAGGAGGTAATTTAATGATTGTTTGATTTTATACCAATGTTATGTATCTGGTGTTAGCCACCCTGAGCCAGACTTTGGCTGGGGTGGGATATAAATAAAAGTTTTTTATTATTACTTGTTATTATTCCTTTGTAAGAAAATTTGAAATAATGTAAAACCATTTTTGCAGGGGGGGGATCAATGGGGGTGGTGACAAGAAATTTTCCACATCGGGTACCACCTGACCTTCCTACGCCTCTGGGGGGGGGGTGTAACAAAAAATATTTTTGCCCCCGGGTACCAATTTACCTTGCTAGGCCCCTGCTCAACACATAGTGAAACTGTGGAACTCCCTCCCACAAGAGGCAGTGGTGGCCATCAACTTAAATGGCTTTAAAAGAGGATTGGAGGAGAAGGCCATCAATGGCTACTAGCCAGGATGTCTATGGTCTGCCTCTAGTATCAGAAGCAGTACAGTCATACCTTGGGTTGCGTTCGCTGTGGGATACGAACGCACTGAACCCGGAATTACCATAATGGGTTACTTCTGGGTTTTGGCGCTCGTGCATGCACAGAAACGTTAAATCGTGCTGTGCACATGTGCAGATACAACACTTCAGGTTGTGGTCTTTTCATGTTGCCAATGGGCCTCCGGAACGGATCCCGTTCGCAAACAGAGGTACCACTGTATTCCTTTGTAAATCACAAGGGGGGGGGTACTGTTGCAATCGGGTCCTGCTTGTGTATTTCCCAGAGGCATCTGGTTGGCACTGTGAGATCAGGATGCTGGGCTAGAGGGGCCACTGGCCCGATCCAGCAGCAAAACTCTTCTTACACTGCCACAAGTGTACACACAAACATGGGTGGATTTGGCCAAGCAGAGGAATGCATTATCTTCACACATGTGTGCATGCTGTTCCTTTTTTGTGCACAGGAAAGTAACCTGTTATATGCAAAAATGTCTCTTAAGACTTTGTCATATTGGATTCCCTGACAACAGCCCTGGAAATGCTGTACAGCAGCCTAGGAAATTTGGAAGATAATGCATTCCTCTGCTTGGCCAAATCCACCCATGTTTGTGTGTACACTGAATTTGGATTCAGTTACAGGTAGGTAGCCATGTTGGTCTGCCATAGTCAAAACAAAATAAAATAATAATTAAAAAATCCTTCCAGTAGCACCTTAGAGACCAAGTAAGTTTGTTCTTGGTATGAGCTTTCGTGTGCATGCACACTTCTTCAGATACACTGAAACAGAAATCACCAGACCCAGGGAGAGCCAGGGTGGTGTAGTGGCACATCAGGGGTTTATTCACCTGTTCTTCTTCCAGGGTGATAAATGCCACCCATCTACCAGCAATGCTCTTCTGATTTTACAGGTCAGAATATTCAAAACCCATCAAGGGCAGACTTCAGACTTCCAGGATACTCTGCCATGGACTTTAGAGGGAGACTTCAACATGAAACTGCTGAGTTACAATACACCAAGAGATTCAAAGCTAGCACTTGTGGAATGAACTGGACTGAAAGATTTTTATCATATCATATCATATCATATCATATCATATCATATCAGTTAATTGGTTTACCAATTCCAGGACAACTGTGTCATCAAAAACTTGTTGTTTAAAAAAAAACATACTACTATAGTTAATTATATAATTATCACTGTCTGCATTTCACTCCCCTGACCTCAACTTTTTACAACCCCACCCCCCCAGCTCAGGATAACACTTCATGCATCTGCTGAATTGAACTGTAGCCCAAGAGAGCTTATTTGTTAGTCTTCAAGGTTACACAAGATTCTTGGTTGCTTTTACTGCAAAAGATTAACTGGGCTGTTCCTTGGGAAATGGCACCCAATTCTGGCAGCCATTTGATTCATACCCGACAGAACCACTGATTCAAAAGCAAATAGTTAGCAGTTCCACCTGGAGCCAGCCCTGAACCTTGTACGAACTGACTGCATTCCTTTGAAATTAATAGTGTTTCCTTTGGATTACTCACCAAGCCAGGCTAAATATGGGGGTGGACATCTGGTGAAACTGAAAAGCAATCTGGATACTCTCTAGATTGGTTTAGATCAGGGGTCGGCAACCTAAGGCCCACAGGGCTCATCTATCCGGCCCATGATGACCCCTGCTGCTGCCCCCTCCCACTCTTATTGGCGTGGCGGCACAGCATGGCACAGTGCAGCACGGCCGGGGACTGACTTCCGGGTTGATGGTGCCTGTGTGCATGCGCATGGGCACTCCTCCAACCCGGATGTGCGCTGGAAATAGTGTGTGCACACTATTCCACCCACCATTGCCTTCGCCTTGGGAGAGCATTCAGAGGTGCAGGGAAAGTGTGCTTTGACTATACATGATTTTAGCTTTAGGCTAACGGAACGTAACCTCTGCATAAGTTGAGAGTCACCTGTATTCCCTGGTCAGAGCTAGGACTTTGGGAACCAAAATGGACATTTTCCATAAAAACTCTGATTAGTGTGTCTTGAAAGTCATATCAGAAGTCAATGAACTACCATCTTCCTCAGCACTCATTACCTCGGTGTTTTTCCTAGGAACAGGAGCAGATAAATAAACACATCTAATGTAATAACCAAATGTCAGGACTGAGAAAATATTGTGCTGGGGGGCAGCATGGCCAGCAGTCAAGAATGGTGAAGTCCAGAAACATCTGTCTATAGGGCTTCATGCTCCACCTGTTCCTGAGATATGTGTCCACTTTGAGAGGATCACAGGGATTTTTGTTGCAAACCTTGAGAAAATAAAGAAACTACAATGAAGGCAGCACCTCTAATTAAGAAAACCACCTTTCTTCAGGGGCAACTTCCACAAGGAGTCCAGAAAAAAGATGTTAAAGATTCCCTTCCTGTGTGCAAAAGCATCACCAGTAACACTATTGCATTCTTGGCACAACGTTAACCCAGCCCAGGACTTGAAGGATATAGCCAACCAACAGCCATGAAAAAGGCTGACTAAGCCCCTCTCCACCCACATGCCTCTTCAGAAGGAGGGCACCAGCCTTCCAACTGCTGTGGGCTGGGTCACTCCTAGTAATGAATTGGCCTACATCCACATCACCATGCAAGAAGGCAGAAAACCTTTTTTTTTTCTGGATGAAAAACCAATGGGCAATTATCTGGTTTTTCTCCTCGGCAGAACGTGCTGTACAGTGTTCTTTCCAAACAATTCCTCAAAGCTTCCTTTGCTGAAGAAGCAGCCACAAGCCAGATGGAGAGCACAATATTTGGGTTTGCTGGGATTGGGCGCTGCACAGCTAGACAAAAAAAATTATATTGATGGCACTATTAATACACATCCAATCATCACTAGCTTTCTGCTCCATCTCCAGCAAAACTGCAGTCCAAATGCAGGATGGCCAGAGGAACTTACGGAGCTGCCTTATGCAGAGTCAGGCTGTTGTGTTCCATCTAGCTCAATATTGTCTACACTAACTGACATCAGCTCTCCAGGGTTTCAGGCAGGGGGTCTCTTTACCAGCCCTAGATAGAGATTCCACTGGGGATAGATAGAACCAGGGACCTTCTGCATTAAAAGGCATATTCCTCCCCAGCCCTCCAAGTCCAAAACCCAGTGCAGTTATAAAAAAACAAAAATAAAACCCAGTGTTTCTAGCCCTGATCACTGCAAAGGTTTCATGGAAGTGTGTGGATGGCACACACTGAAATCTCCCACCCAAGAACAGTTGCTGAATATTATTTGCAGTGACTAGGAAAGGATGTATAGGGTGTTACGGGAAGGGTAGTACCTCTTGGGTGGGACACGCCATGCTTCTTCTGAGGTAGTTTGCTCATGACAGTGGTCACACCCTGGGAACAAATTGAACTGTCTGGCTAAACTAGGTAAGGGTAGTCGATGGATATCAAACCCTGGGTGGGTTAGAGGCTTCCTTTGCATGCAAATGCAGGTTTTGGTGGATAGAACAGACAAGATCAAGAGTGGGTTCAATGGTCATGAAGACTGTTTCTGTAGATGGAAATGAGGAGCAGATGGAGCCCATCTAGAAGGAAAACTCTGATCCCAAATCTCCACTGCCTTGTGGGATATCTTCAGGAAAAGAAAAGGCTAAGGAGTAGGTCATACACAAATCCAAAGTGGAGTCCCTAGGACGGTTGGATGGTGTCTTGTGCACCTCATTCCGGCAACTCCTGCATCCAAGTTGCTGCCAAACGTCTTGCTCTGCTTTCCTTTGAACCACATCAGCAAGACCAAGAAGGGTGGGAGTTCTTGTCCTCTGGGCAGCTCAGGATCTCCATACACATTGCCCAGGCTTGCACCTTGGGGAGGTCACTTTGGTGCTAATACAGTGGTTTGGCTTCACCACGGAGACACACTCCATTGTCTCTAGAGACAGATGGATGCCAACAACAACAACAACAACAACAACAACAACAACAACAACAACAACCAGGAAAGGGACTTTGGCATCTTGAGAAGAGCCCACCCTTGGGGCTAGCAAAACTAGAGTGGGAAAAAACAAGACACAAAATTTTTGCTACATGAGATGACCATTGTGCTCTCTCTAAATTTTGTATGCAGACATCGATCAGGGCAGGAGTTGAATCTTACTGTAATGTTGGCAACAGATCGGGATCCTCCAGAATGTTTTGGTGTAGCCCAAGAACTTAGGAAGCTGTGGGTGTCAAGACGCAGCTCTCTCCTTCAGCACCTCATTGCTGCTTTTTGCTCCCTAATGTTCCTGCCTGAGGCAGCTGCTCCAGTCTGGGTAATAGAGAGCCATCCCTGCAGCCTCCAATAAACACATGCACACTTCCTTAAATCACATGGTGTCTGCAAAGCCCACAGAACAAAGCTATGTTAGGGGGAGCAGTTTTGACTTTTTTAATATTTTGAAAGCTTGTTTTCACTCAGCCTTATGATTTCCCACCCCAGACTTTTAAGAAGCAAATTATTCTACAGTATTGCACTTAAGCAGAAGCATTTCTCTTTGTAAAGCAAAACTGTGGCCAGATGCGCTCTTCTTCCAAGTTCATGTGCACAGACTGGCATGCTGGAGTGACTGCAAAGTTACACACTCTGCAACCACACACACTCCAAAGTGGAGAGATGTAACTAAAGTCTCCTTGATGGGAGGTCATCCCACACATGCTAGATCAAGGAATGAAATGGGCAGAAAGGTCCTTACCACATTGCAGAGGCAGAAAACAGTGTTGGACCAGTGAGAACAAAGCACCTGACTCTTTGATCAGGCCAAAGACCCATCCATCATCCTGTTCTCACAGTCACCAACCAGATGCCTTGGAGAAACATGGAAGCAGGACATGATCACGAGTCTTCTCCCCACCTGTGATTCCCAGAATACTGCCTCCAAACCTGATCTTCATCCAGTGACCTGAAACCCACAAGGACTTTGTGGCCTGACATAAGGTGTATCACTGTGGGGGTCACCACAATTCTGTGGTTCTTTTTGAAGAGAACAGCTGAGAGAGGGAGAGAAAAGGAAGGAGTCTGGGTGAGGGGAGGGAGAATCAAATGCAAGTGAGCGTAGTTCTTTTAACAGTTGCATGGAATATATTTTGATAGCTAAGGCTGCACCCTTTAATGGACTATCTCAATTAGTCAGGCACTTACAAAAAAAGGAACAAACTACTTGTAACAGAGGCACTCGGGAAAAAATTACAAGCAGGTACAGGGATGTGGGTGGCACTGTGGTCTAACCCACAGAGCCTAGGACTTGCCGATTAGAAGGTCGTCAGTTCGAATCCCCGTGACGGGGTGAGCGCCCGTTGCTCGGTCCCTGCTCCTGCCCACCTAGCAGTTCCAAAGCACGTCAAAGTGCAAGTAGATAAATAGGTACCGCTCCAGCGGGAAGGTCAACAGCGTTTTACGTGCACTGCTCTGGTTCGCCAGAAGCGGCTTAGTCATGCTGGCCACATGACCCGGAAGCTGTACGCCAGCTCCCTCGGCCAGTAAAGCGAGATGAGCGCCGCAACCCTAGAGTCGGACATGACTGGACATAACGGTCAGGGGTCCCTTTACCTTTACTTTACCCGTGCCCTGCAGAATTTTATATCCCTTTATCATGCCCCCCACTTACCTGCCTTTTTGAAGAATTTTCTTCTCTAAACTAAAAAGCCCCAAACATTGCAACATTTCCTCAAGGGGAATTGCTTCAGTCCCTTGATCATTTTGCTTCTGCATACCTCTTCGGTAATTGCAGTGGGTTATGTTTAGTTCTGAGCATCTGCAGTGCAAATCTTCTGCTTCCTACACAGTTAGAAATGCAACTCTTCAAACCTTTTGCACTGGCCAAACCTGAATCAGTGGTGGGCAGCCTCTAGTCCACAATCCTGGCTTATTTTGGACTAACCATACCCACCTTTCCTAGGCCTTCTATGATGTCTGACCTGGGAACCCCACCCCCCTTTTCAGACCAACAGCTTCAATTTGAACTGGGCTTCAAAGGAAGAATCATGGCACACGCACCTCATTCCTAAAGTTGGATCACTTGACATGCAGGTCAAAGTGGCAAGCAGGGAGTGGGCTGGAACAATTTACCCACCACTTGCCCCAAAGAGAGAAGGAAAACTGATGTTGGGAAACCTAGAATGGCCTCCACATGCCCCCCCTCCTACTGCATTTGAAATTAAATTTCAATAATTGGAAGATTCCTGGATTACTTTGACCAGTGGTGGCTCATGTTCACCCCAAATGCCCCACTGTTTTTTAACTTGTTGTGTAAGGCAGCAGTAAAGTGGAACTTCAAAAGCAAGGCGCCTGGGCATATGTTGCAGCCAGCCAGCTGACAAACGTGTGTGGGGATGTAGTCATGAGCAGCAACCACCTCCATCCCCCATAGGGCCCCCTAAGGAGTGGGCACAATGCAGACAGACCCCCTTCCAAGTGAAGCAAAGCCCCACCAGATGAGCTCCCAGACAGTCCGGCTTCAGTGGTGGGAGTGATGGTTTCAGACGTGCATAAAATTACCTCCTGGCCAACATCTTGCATCATTCTCTTCAGATCCTTTGAAGAAAGCAGCCTCCCAGAGCCTGAGGTTTCAGGCTTTCTGCCTCTTCCATGTCCACTTTGATGCCAAGGAACGCTTGTGCATTGCAGAGAGTTCAGAGGCATTTCCCCTAGTGTGCACTAGCTTCACACTTATGGGGATACTGGAAAGTCTGTAGGGCCTCTCACAAAATCATCTTCCCCGCAAAAAACTTTGCTTGAGATCTGCTCAGTTGGAATCTGCTCTGAGGTCTGTGGATGACTTGCAGGCAATGTAGATGTGTTGTTGGTGTAATCTTGCACCAGTAGAGCAAAAGCACTAACAGGATAATACAGACACAAGACCTCTGTTTCTTGACACTTTTGCAAACATTGCAATCTGGGTGGCTTTGAAGATTCCATGAGGACTAGACACTCATTCAATCACATAACAAAAACAAGGCTGAGATTCATAATTTTAAAGTATTTAGCCACCATTAGTGTGCAGTGATCCTGACTGAACTTCTACAACCACTGTGTTTCTGTATTCACAGTTAAATAGAAATTTCACATTTAGGGCACAGCATGCAAAGAGAAGCAGGAAATGCAAATTTCATCATTCTATGCTTACTTTGGCTTCTGTAGCCTCTTAGATGACACCATGTCATTTTATTTTATTATATAAAATGGAGGACACCCCCCATTCCTTTTATTGGTTTTGGGGGAAAGCCCATTCAAATAACACAAGTTCCAGGAATTGCTTTGGTGCTTTACAATGGTGGAGCCCCATCTGCATCAAAACAACTTAATGAATAATAATTAGTAGCCCATTAGTTATATATAAAAAAGGATTAATGGAAATTCTGAGGGCAGGGGGGTTGTTGTTGGGTACACCAAATGGGCTATTCCCCCTCCTTTTAAGAGGATAATTTACAAGCCTTTAAAAACAACCCAGGAATACTCTGTGGCCCAACTTCTCACAAGTGCACACACATTTCGACATATGTAAACTTCACAGGAGCTTGATGAGTTCAGGAGGATATCAGAAGTTCTTTCGGTGACGTTAACCCAGTGCCAAACCATCCACACACAACGTTGTGGGAGTCAAGCGAGGAAGATGCTTGTGTGAACAGGCCCTTTACATAGACCCCATGTTGAGGATCCAGTAAAGTCCTATTATTCTGTATGTAGACCAAGCTCCCTCATAGCTCGTTTTGTCTTCTGAGCTCTACTCAATTTTATTTCTCACAACTCGCCTGGCTGGCTGGCGGAGGCTCCAAGAAACTCCATGTTTCATTGCAGCCCATTTAAATCATGCTAGCAAGCTCATTAGCCACCAGCCAGCAAAATAAAACGAAGGAGTTATCCGCCTAGATCTTATTGGGACATAATCACAAGAAAGCCCGAGAACATAAGGTTGATTTGTGTTATTTCATGACTGAAATGCATATAACAATCCCCCTTTAATTATAATTATAATTTTCTTTGAAAAGAGGAAAACAAGGGGTTGGGAAGTAATACATCCAAATCCAGTTCATTAGGAGCCATGGAAACCCTTGGCGGAAAAGGCTCGTCTGAAATCCTTTTGTCCGGCCCAAGAACTGAAAAGGGAAACAGCTGGGCTTAGTTTGAGGCTCAGAATTAAAAGCAATCTAACAAGATCTGTAGGGGATCACTCCTTTGGTTGTGTGCTGTAGGCCCTGGTGGCCGGTTTTCTTCTTCTTCAGTGTAATAGCACTAAAAACAAAACAGAAAACTTTGGGAGGGAAATTCCTCAGATATGAGGTAGTTTCTTAGTCACTGGCACATTTCCCCCCACAACTCCTTGCAAAAAGCAACAGTTATTTACAATTCACACCCCCCCTCCTTCCCATGCATAAATTTATAACCTTTCTCAGGTTTTCTGTGACCAGCTTTTAGCAACAGGACCCCTCCACCCCCCGCAAAAAACCCCAACCAATAGAAACACCAAACATCTAGTCAGAATTATGTCTGGCTTAGTAACATGGTGTTTTAATAAATAAACTGGCTACTTCTGGAAATATTATGCCTCTCAGGAGCAATTTATTGTAGTATCTCAGCCAATACAATTCTATCTTTTATATAAAAGTTCTTATTTTTTTGGGGGGGGGGGTTCAGTGCGGGGGGTGGGGGATGTGAAAAAAAATCCCAACCCTGGTCTACCAAGCAATTAATGTTTCTGTATAAAAAAGGAACAACCTGAACACACACACACACACACACACACACACACACCCGCTTACAATACAACACAGGAAAGCAATAAATCCCCCTCTCATGATGTTCCTTGTTCATTCTTTCTCTTTTACCCTCAGCCAATTGTTTTCAGAGTCAGAGGGACACAACAATGGCTGAACTAGGGAGAAACTTCCAGAAAAGTTTTTAGTCTTCCTGCAGACTTCACATGTATCATTCTATTTAAAGTGATTTGATTTTCCCCCTTCCCCCCAAAATATAAAAAATATATACATTTATCCAGGAGTTTCCCGTTGCCTCAATATAGCCCCCTCTGAGGTTAGAGGTAAGTGGGATCTTCCAAGAAAGAAGGTTGCAAAACTTGCCTCACATCAGCCTCCTTCCTTTCCCTCTCAGCCTCACCTGTCACCTAAAAGTCTGTTCCTGGAAACCCATTAAAAACCACCAGCTGTTAATACGGTCTTTTCCCAGTGTATTGCCCCTCAGTCGCTGTTGACTGTGACAACCATCTTCCCTAACCATCGGCCATGAAGGCTGGAACTGTGATCCAAAACATCTGGAAGAGGTCTAAACACATCACATTTGGTGAGAAAAGCAGTATACATTCCAACCATTATCATACCATTTTATGGCTTCAAGTCATGGCTTCCTCCAAAGAATCCTGGGAGTTGCAGTTCGCTAAGGGTGCCGATAGTTGTTAGGAGACCCCCTGTTCCCCTCAACAGAGCTACAATTCCCAGAACTCTGTGGGAAGAGGGATCAGCTGTTAAACCACTCTGGGAATTGTAGCTCTGGGAGGGGAGCAGGGGTCTCCTAACAACTTTCAGCATGCTTAATGAACTATGGATCCAATGATTCTTTGGAAGAAGCCGTGACTGAAGTCATAAAGTGATATGATACTGCTTTAAAAGTATAGAGCAGATGGGACCTAAATCTATTCCCATGTGTGAAACAGCTTGCAGAGCAGAAGTCCCAGGTTGACACCAAGGAAGCATAACAGATATTGTACCTAGGGACCACACTGTCAAAACTAGGAAGGGGTTCTGGATGCCAGATGTTTGCCTCCAGTAAAAATTGGGTGCTGGAAGGGTGTGGAATCTCTTCTAAGCTGAGGAAGGGGCAGAACCCCATATATCAATGGTTCCCAATTAGCTGCAGACCCCCCTGTTTTCAAAAGCCAAGCCATAGACCCCTTACTTTTGAAAATGGTTGATATCTCTTATGGTAGTTTTTGTTATGAAAATGGTGCCAGACACCCTGGGGTCTGCAGAACACCAACTGGGAACCACTGCCATAAATGCATCTGGGTGATTTCTTGGGGAAGAGCTGGCGGAGAAGATGATGATTTGCTTTCCACAGCTGGGAACAAGGTGTGCTAAAGCTAACCATTAACGTTCTGTTCTAAAGATTGGAACACCCCACCCCACCAAGAAATTAGCCTCTTTCCTCTCCTAGGTAAGGCATCTGAGCGTAATGGATACATGTGGGAACTCAACATTATACAAAGCAGCGTCTGTTTGCTTGACAGGCAGCTTCTTTCGCTGCCCACGAAATATGATAATTTTTTTTAAAAAAAAAGTTTGCTTCTGTACACATAATTTCATGTGGGTTGGGTTGTTTTTTTTTTTGAAGGAGGGAAGAGAGATCATCCTTGATACATGCCAAGATAGGACTCTGGTTCAGCCATTTGTTTTGCAGGGAACAGGCTAAAATAAAATAAAAGGAAAGGGGTTGTGGCGAGGCAAGAGAGAATTGGGCTATTTAAAAACAACAAAAACAACACAAAAGCAATGCTACCTACAGGCCTGTATATACAACTTAGTTCACCACATCTATTGTGGTTTCTCAGTCAACAGGTCAGACTAACTGGTCCAAATCCTCACGTTCATCTTCCCCTTCCCAAAAATTGAGACACACACACACACACACACACACACACAGAGAGAGAGAGAGATCTTGGAAAAACTCATGAAACCCAGTGGCAACATAGTAAAAACTGTACACTGCTGTCCAATTAACTTACAAATCACACACCCCTCCTCCCTGCCCCCCCCAAGTCACTAGATGGTACAAAAGTGAAATCGGGTGCCTATTCGGGTGCCTGTTTCGTTTTAATAGCAGTCAATTTCCACCCTCAAAAATAAAAGAAAGAAAGGAGTGGCACAGTTATCTCCACTGTCTCTGCATGGCTAGGAAAAAGAGGGTGCTGAAGAGGAGAGGTGCTTCTAAGAACGCCACCCTGGGGGAGGCGCTGCCAGGGCTGGCATTTTTGTTCATTTTGTTGGTGTTCTGTTTGACTTCTGTTGCGTTGAACATGAATTCGGGAGAGCACTGCTGCATGTCGCAGCCACTTCCACTGCCTTCTCCGCTACTTTCATCACCTGGAAGAATTGCACAGACAGTTTGTTAGCTCTATAGTTCTAGAATTCTATTCAGATTCACCATATTGTGAGTTTGGAGGAGCCTGAACAGGGAGCAAAACCCACCTACCAACTCCTCACCCCATGCAAGAGGCAAAATTTGGACAAGAGTCAGCTGCAAGCAACAAGTGCAATTCAGGGTGTGTCATTTTAGATGGGGGAATATAATTTTTGCAAATTTCTTCAGTGAGGGAGTATTTAAAAATACGATTTTGGGTATGAGGAATTTGAATCTACTAATATTTTTGTGAGGCACATAAACTGCTTTAGGAAAACCAAAGAGTTTTAATATTGCCTTTTGAAAATGTCAGATAATGATATATATGAATGACTGAACAACAACAACAACACACACACACACACACACACATATATATATTCTATGCAATTCTACACACATTTTACTTACCAAGCAAAATCAAATTATGTTTATTTAATCAAAATACCTTTTGAATTCTTAAGCCTTACTACAACTTTTTAACACCCTCTCGTTTTTGGAATTTTTAAGTTTTAAACTTCAACATGCCCTCCCAACATATGCAGTGCAGAACAAATATCATGCTGACTGGGCCAGCACCTCCCCACTCTTTTTGTTAAGGAAGCCCATCAACTCCAGACACAAAAAATGCAATTCACCTTTGAGCCTGGTTCGGTGCTCCAGCAGGTGCAAAACACTGCGGCTAGACTGTTGACGGGGACAGACACTTGCCAGCACATAACTCCAGGGCTCAAAAGTCTACCCAGGCTGCCAAATAAGCTCAAGGGCCAGGCCTACGGTTTTTGTATTCTGTTGACAAGGATCCTTAACAATTTGATTCATTATATCCCTGACTGATCACTGAGGCCTTCTGGGGAGTCACTGTTAGTGGTTCCCCACAACCTGAATGTATGGCTCATATCTGCAAGGAGCTCTGTGGGCCCAAGTTTATGGAACTGGCTTCCAGTTGCCTCCAACGCCCAAGTGACCTATGGTCAGAATGAAAGGCTGTTCACCAAGTGCTCACTCCCATGCTCTGCATTCTACCACTAGTCAGGCTCGCATCATTTTGCCACACGGTAAATTGGTAAATTCTTTCCACGCTTCCAGCAACCAGTCAGATCTCTAGGAAAATCAGAGAAATGCAGAAGAATCTTACGCACCCCTCCATTTTGCAGAAACAGGCCCCCCAGGCTTCCTAGAACCACAATCGGCTCTAGATATAGGCGTTCTCCAAAAGTTGATGGCCTCCAGCTCCCATCAGCGTGGTCAGTGGTCAGGAATGATGGGTGCTGGAATCCAGCAACATCTGGCAAGCCTCAGGTTCCCTCTCCTTGCCTTGGGAAGACTCATCTGCACTTACTTATATCAATGAAGTCAACGTCATTCCCGTTGTAGGCATTCTTCATCTTACTGGTCATTACGCGGAGAGCCATTATTTGCCGGCGAATCACCATGTCTGGCTTCAAGGTGTCAACTTGCACTTCAGGATTGGTTGCCTGGTTGGCTAAGCCGTTCGCTGTCACTGCGTAGACATACCTGTGAGAAACAGCATTCAGAAAAAGAAGCCACTCAGTCAATGGTCATGATGAGGGATGAATGGAACAGACAGTGGGAGAGGTGACGTTGACTTCACACCCCTCTTGTCTGCTCAAGAACATAGGAAGTTGCCTTATAACTATGGTGTGCTTACTGCCAGCAAACCATGATCTGAAGCCATGGTTTGTTGTAGGCTTGCAAGTTCTTGGATTTTTAAACTATGGTTTGACATTACATTGGCATTAACCATGGTTCATTTGGCCACTCCAAATGCCCACCAAGCCACAAAGGCACGCGGCAAGAGCAGCTGGGAAATGAACTGTTTTGGAAACACATATCACAGCTTGTTTAATCTCCTCTGGGACAACTCATGGTTTGTTAGCAAGCCACGGCTTAGCTTTATGAGGCAGTCTGTTATTTTATTTTTCCACCTGACTAACACACCTACCTAACACAGCTGCCTGTCTGGAATCTGAATCCTGAACCAATGCATTCCAATTAAAAGAAAGGCGATTCCACCTAAACATTAGGAAGAACAATCTGAGGGTATGAGCTGCTTGACAATGGAACAGACTACCTTGAAAGGTTTGAGGTTTCATTTGAGGTTTTTAAAGAGAGGTTGGATGGCCACCTGCCAGGGATTATGTAGCTATGATTCCTGCATTGTCAGGTGGTTGGACTAGATGACCCTTGTGGTCCCTTTCAACCCTACAATTCTATGATTCTATGAAAGGAGGAATTGGGCTTCTTCCAAACCTGCTTTTGTCACTTCCGTTCCAGCACTCTTCTTCATTGATGCTGTCAGCAGCCATCTTCTCATTGCTACAGATATTGCTGGGAAGGGAGGACCAGAATTTCTTGGCTTGCTTCAGCTTTTCCTTCACATCTGTCACCTGTTGGTCAAAGAGTATAATCAAAGTCACTCTTATTTTGCTCAGCAAAACAACCCCAGAAAGAAGAAGCTGGCTTCTTCTCCATCTAGTTCAGCATTGTCTGCACTGACAGGCTGGAGTCCCCCCCCCCCCAGCCCTACCTGGGGAATCTGGGACCTTTTGCATGCAGAGAAGATGCTCTGCCATTGAGCTATTCCCCTTCCCTCTCTCACAGCGCTGGAACTTGGTGTCTCTTAATGAAGTTGGCAGGCAAACAGCTTTTGTGCTGCCAAAAGGGCACCCAACTTGGATGGCTTTAAAAAGAGGATTAGAGAAATCTGTGAAGGATAAGGCTACCCATGGTTACCAGCCATGATAGCTATGTTCTGCCTCCACAGTTGGAGGCAGTGTTCCTCTGAATACCAATAGCTGGGAACTGAACTGAGGAGAGTTGCTGTTTTGCTCAGGTCCCAATTCCAGGCTTTCCAAAGTCATCTGAGTGGCCACTGCGAGAAAAGCGGATCAGCCGAAAGGTTCATCTAGAGCAGGACCAAGCCTAGCGGTCAACCAGATGCTCCTAGGAAGCCCACAAACAGGGATTGAAGAGGAAATGTTTCTTAAAAGCAGCTTTTACAACCTCTGATGTCTGCAGCTGCTCCTTGGGAAACTTTGAAACAGACTGAAGAGCTCCTTCATTTTTTCACAGCATCGCATTTTGATCCAATCAATGTCAGCGTCACTTTGTTCAGTGCTGCTGCTGAAGCCATTGACAGGCCAGCCAAAAAGGCTTGTTAGGCCAGATCATGGCTCAGGATTGGAGCCTCCTCCATGAGAGGTCCAGTGAGCAGCAACAAGAGAACAGACGTTTTCTGTGGTGGCTCCTTGTTTGTGGCATGCTCTCCCCAGGGAGGCTTGCCTGGTGCCTTCATTACATATATTTTGGCGTCAGGCAAAACATTCCTCTTCTCCCAGGCCTTGGGCTAATTAAACAAACTATGGCCTTTTAAAGTGTGTGGGGGTGTTGTTTTGTTCGTTACTATGTTAAGTACCACTGAGGTTTTATACTGTAAATCGCCCTGTGCTCCACCGATGACGGGTGGTGTAGAAATGTAATAAATAATAACAACAATAATGAGCCTTCAGGCCTGAGGGCCACCAGCTCGGCAGTGCTGCTCTATGCAATATATTGGCAGGGGAGTGAAGACCCCCATTCCTAGTCCTGTTGAACCACACATCGCAGATCTCTGTATACCCACCAGTCTATCTAAGCTGGTCCCAGCTGCTGTGGTCGGCCTCTCCTCTGGGTTGTAGGGTCTGAAACGGGCACTGAAACTGCTTTCTGAGATGGAGCGAGACGTCCGGCTCTGCGCAAGTGTCTTGGGCTGCCCACACCCTTGGAAAACCTAAACCAACGGGAGACACACCAGCATCAGAAATTTGATTTTGTGCATCTTTGTTCTTACCTCCTACCCACTTCTTGCAGCCATTGTACCAGTAGTTTGAAGTTAACATGCTAGACTGCAATTTAGCATAACAACTGCTAGCTGACCAGCTCAGCATCCTGACTCTTTAAAGGGATGGTTTAACCTTGAAAAGTAGACAACTTTATCCCTTGAGCTTTCAGTTTCTACTCCTGCCTTAAAAACAAGCGTTCATTCACCCATTATTTTTTTTAAAAAAATCCAGGTAATTTGACAACTCCAGTCATGCAATCCAACCAAACTAATGTAATTACATTTTAAAAAGTCAAGAGATGAAAAATAAATAATTCATAATTATAGTGAGGTCATGGTGCCCCGTGGCTTGGAAACCTTGGTTCCATTAAGATGAGAAGCACCTTAAGTCTCTATCTCTATCTTTCTACAAATGCAAAATGCCCTCACCATACCTTTTGGGAGACCTGCATGCTGTTCTCCTGCATGTTCATTATGGCATCAGAGATCTTCACATCAATCGGGTCCATGACGGATTCAATGTTGAAAGGGCCCTCCAGCCTCTCTGCCACCATGAGCATGGAATCTGAGGCAGAATACAGGAAAAGTGGGATGGAGGGTTGTGAGTGGTTGTGGCAGATGCAATGAGTCAATCTTCACCACCTGAGTAACCTCCAGATGTTTCGGACAGCATTGCAATCCCAGCCAGCATAACTATATTGGCCACTGATGTCACAAAACTACCGAAAGGCCTGCTTACTCTTCTGGTCTTGCTGTACTTTTTCACATTACAGGTGTTATGTATTGAAGTTCCCACCCTAGGCCACTAGGGGTGTTGTGTATATAGTTTCACTCTGCCTAACGCGGCTGCAGTTCTCACTCAGGTCTGCACATGCAAATGAAGGATTGAGAGTGCCATTCACGGATTGGCTAGCTAGAGAGAGTTGTTACTGTTGCATGTTACCTAGTACTATATAAGCAGGCTGGCTGAGCCTCCAGTTCAGTTCTGTTCCAGCCTGAGAATAAAGAGAGCTGCTTGGAGAATCACTGTCTTGTCTGCTATGTCCACCCACTACTTAATGACAGGGTTGCTTGCAAGGGGGCAGGGAATGGCAATTTGTGAGTCACTGGATAACCAGTTACAATCTATTAGACTGCACACACACACACACACACACACACCCCACATCAGCTTCCCAATAGCACCTCTCTTGCTCATGCTGATGAAACAAGGAGAGTAAACAATGTAGAAATCTGGAACATTCCCTAGGCAGGCATCCCATCGTTTCAGAAAGCAAGGAAGGCAGCTAGGCGTCTGCTTTTCGCTCAGCTTTGCATTTCCTCACACCAGTTCCCATATGGGCTTCCTGCTTGCCTCCCCCTTCCCATTTGCCTTCTAAGGCCCCCCCGGGGGGGAGAGAGATTCCAGGCTCTTCAAACTGCACCCTCCCCTGAAATTTTGCAATCAGAGCAGATTGTCTAAAATAAATAATACCATCTGCCTTGTTTATTCATGCTGCATTTCAAGTTTTCCTGTTACACACACACACACACACACACACACACACACACACACACAATAACACCCATGCACACACCCTCTCCGCTGAAGGGCTTCCATCCTTGTATATAATTACATTGTTAGCTTATTGGTGGCAGGAATCCGCTGAGGAACATTAAGGAAATTTGAGTGTTTTATGGCTCTGAATACTGGTTGCTGAGGAGCAAAATTGGGGGATAGGGCTCAAGTTCTGCTTCCAGGCTTCCAAAAGTGCCATCTGGTCAGCCTCAGGGTGTTGGACTAAATTGACCTGATCCAGCAGCCAGGCTGTTATTGCGATCCCAAGTAGAGGTGTAGTGGTTGAAGACCCATTTCTTTCCTTGCAGCAGGGTTCCTGTCTCCAGCACCCTGCAGCCGCCCGATCTGCATGGAAGGGGAGCTTTCTAGCCATGGAGAAGGAGTCTTCTCACTCCTTGTGCTGATTGGAGCCCATCAGACACTGAGGATTGATTCCCAGGGTCACTCTGGAAAAGGGGCGTGGGACAAACTCTAAAGGAGAGTTGTTCTGTATGCTCCAAGAAGCATTTGAAAACACTGGGAACACAAGATGCTTCTGTTTCAAGAAAGTGGTGCGCAAGCCCTTTTATGCACAATGGAACTTCTTAATAAGATATTGGGGCACTCCAAATCATTTACCTGTGTACATGCAATGAACACAGTAGATCTAGCAGAAAGGCCATGCATGGAGATGTGCACTGATCATTGCAATGCATCTCTAGTTAGTGTTGCTGCATAGTTGTAAGACATCTGTATAATCTTAGGAGAGTGCTTGTGGACAAGCCCGTAACTATCATGAAGGGACCCTGCACATCTGAATTTGCCGTGCCACAACTGCTCCTAAAGCTGAAAGAAGACTCTTTGTAGTCGCAGGCCAACTGAAGTGCCAAACTCCACCTGGGTGATTTCAGAAAAGGCCTGTGAAAAATGGATATTTGCAAGGGAAGAGGAAGCCCCTCCCTTCCATGGCACAGACCTTCTGCATTACCCAGGAGTGCCTGCTAAGCACCAATGCAAACCATGCTCATCCTCACTCCATGGCTCTATTTGCATGGCGAGGCCCTGAGACAACCGTATTCCCAAAGCTGCAAATAACTAGACAACACATAGCTTATTGGATTTTTGGGATCAAATAATGCCACAACTTTATTGGTTGCAGATGTGAAATGTTTGGCCATAGGCGCTGAGGTAAGCAATGGCGCATGTCACTGATGCCCCCCCCCCACATACCTGCTATTAGCCAATTTGGCGGCAGGAGTACAATCTGGCCAGCAATAGGCCAGTTCATAGGGGAGATGTGGTGCCAACCTGCAAAGCCAGCTGGCCGCCCAGGAAGGGCAAATGGACCTACCAAAGAACTTCAGTAAATGCACCTCTACCAAATGCAGAGCAAAAGATGGGACAGTTGGGAAAGGCATAGCCTGAGATGAAACTGCTGCCAGCTCCCATAACGCTCAGCTTTCAGCCTTTTTGAGCAATGACTGCACCCATGAATATCCCTCATTGTACTGGGGGTGAAGAGAGGGGGAAATGGCTTTTGATGTGACATCAAAATGGAAGCATTCCACAGGAAAAAAGAGCATGACTTAGAGCGATGCTCAGAACTGCCTCAGTGAGCCAAGAAGGCTGCCCCTGTTACAGCCAAGAGGAAATGTCTTGGTTTACATACATACACACACACACACACACACACACACACACACACACACACGGGCAGGGCCGGCGTGTCCATTAAGGCGAACTAGGCAATTGCCTAGGGCGCCAAAATGGAGGGGGCGCTGGCCAGGCTTGGGCGGGGGCGGGGCGGGCTAGCAGCAGCTTCTCCGCTGTAGCAGAGAGGCGCTGCTTGCCCCCTACACCACCACCCCGGCTCCCACTAAAGCAGGCTTTGGCAGGGGGGCGGGCGGCGGGGCAGGCGAGCAGCAGCTTCTCCGCTACAGCAGAGAAACTGCTGCTTGCCTCTCCACCACCCCCACCTCTTGCTAAAGCAGGCTTTGGCATGGGGGGGTGTGGGGTGCCAGAAGGTGGTCTCGCCTAGGGCGCAAGAAGCCCTAGCACTGGTCCTGTACACGGGGGGGGGGGGGAGATACACACACAAAAGCGAGCTTTTGTGTGCATGCACACGGAAGGAAACACTGAAACACAAAAAGGAGGTATTCTTGTTGGTTTGTTTTTCAAAATAATCAATAACTTTGAAAGAGAGACTTGGGGTGGGTGGGGACAGAAGAAGAGAAGAGAGAATGGATCTTTGGGTTATGTGGTGTCTTTGTCCATCCTCGTGGCTAAGCAGAGCATTCCTGAATCGGGGCCTTTGTGACCTGCAATTGTCATGGCAGCACACAAATCGCCACTCAGGCATGCAATCCTTATTCAGGCTGGGAGGGGAGAGGGGGAGAGTGGGGGTGGGGGCAGAAGAGAGTGGAGGAGGGAGGGAGAGGGGTGGAAGAGCAATCCAAGTTGCCAGCGCAAAGCATTCGGAGGTAAGCAAATCCACACTTCTGCTCTCAGAGGAAGGATACAGATGGAAACTCTGTGCTGGCAGGGGGCTGAAAGGGATGGACCAAGAAGAAATACATTTTATTGCAACCCCCACCCATAACAAATCAGGTGAGAGAAGGAATGCATTTTTGAAGGAGGGTGAAGTTCTCACTTTTTAAATGCAAGGATTTGCCAGGGAGATGCATTAAAGGTGCATGGAAATGGCTACATCCTAGCTCCCGCTAAGATCTGGCTGGCGTGCTGCCAACAAATCATGATGAATGGTAAATCCCTCCCCTCTCCCGCCTGCAACAGCATTGGGCTGTGGTTCAGGACAACGGAGCTTTAGCATTACACAACCGAGGAGATGGGCGGAGGCTGGGTAGAGGAGGAATCAATGTGCCCCAGGGCAAAGCTGATAATGGTTTGGAACAGCAGTAAAAGCTGCATACTTGTTTACCTGGGGGTGGGGGAAATGCCTCCTCTCATGTGTACATTCCCTCCCTCCCCCTCCCCCCACAATTAAGACCTGGCACCTGCTGGATTCCTTTTAAGGCAGCCTTCTTCAGCCTTGGGTCATCCCCAGATGTTGCAGTGCAATACCCCCCCCCAAACCTCCAGCTTGCATGGACAATGCTCAGGGGCAGGCAACCCTGGCAACATCTGGGGATGCAATGTTGGGACGGGTGGCTTTATGACTTGGACACTGGTCTGCTGTGACTTGGAGGCAGAACATTCTTGGCTGTGGCACCAGATCTATAGACTCTCTTCCACAAGGTGGTGAACTCACTCATCCCCCCCACCTGTTTCATCAGGCATTTGCTGAACACCTGAGCAGTGGAAGCTGCCTTCTAGCAGCAAGTCAGAATGTTTGTCTGTTGACTCAGTTTCATTGGCTTTGACCAGCAACAAGCTCTCAATAGCCGAGTCCCATGGACAGGCTGGGTGCAGAGGAGTGGTGGGAGGCACTAGCTGGGGAACCCTCAAGGGAAGAAGGATCAGAGCCAGCGGACTGGTGGTGGGACAATGATGTGTGGTCAGAAGGACCAGACTGGGAGGAGAAGGTGCTTGGCAGGGGGTTGGACTGGATGGCCCTTGTGGTCTCTTCCAACTCGATGATTCTATGAGAAGGTGTCGTAAGCTGAAGAGGCAACAGGGTTTAGTGAGCAGGAAGAGGCTGGGGCAGAGAGCAGTGCAGAGAGCATGAAAACATTGAGGCAGAAGCAGAGGCTGCAGAGGAGGAGGGCCAAGATGCAGAGAGGAAGCAGGCTGGTGAAGAAGCCAGGGAATCTCTCCTTCCGTCCCTGTAACTGCCCCATTGGGGCATGACTTACTGGGGAAAGTTGCTAGGCCTGCACTGCTTTGGTTTCTTTCAATAAAGAGTTAACTTCACTGACACCAGTGTTTTTCATTCTGACCTGGTCCTGACTGGCTCCTGACACTCCTACCCATAACAGCAGCCCTGTGAAGCAGCGACTGGCCCAAAGCCACCCAGCGGGGATTTGAACAGAGGACCCTCAAGTCCTAGGCAGGCACTCTAACCACTACACAACACTGGCTCTCTTGTTTTGCCAGTGCTCCTGCCTTCCCTCTTCACAAGGAGCTTTGCCTCTTGAGCCATTGTGAGTGGTGCAGAGGCTCCTACAATTAGCAGACTATCCTCCTTTGTCAAGCTTCCTGGCACTCAGCCCTTCTCCTTTGAAACATTCTGCACTTTTTTGCTGCAACTCTTTTCAGCCCTGAGCTCTTCTGGTTATGGTCTTGGATGAATTAGCTAGTGTGCTCACATCCTCTCTGGTGAAACTGGGCTTCTGAAGGCTCAGTGCAGAGGTGCAGGACAAGGCAAGCCTCTGTAACAAGCCCCAGCAGGAAGGGATATCAAGCCTCTATGCCAAATAACACCCCTACACATACACACAAAGAGAGAGAGAATCATCCGGAGACATGGCTAGAACAGCCTGGCAAGGGAATTTAGAAAGATTTTTAGCCCATGAAAAGGGCCATTGCTAGAGTGTAACTGTGTCTTGGCTACCTGGAAGAAGTTCCTACTACAGCATCTGCAAGTCTTGTCATCTCTGCTACCAAGTTCTCAGGTAATGATGGGGGTGGGGTGAGAAATTCAGTTCAGATCACCTTTTAACATGAACCTCTACTTTTGTCCAAGATGCAGCTATCTATCAAAATGTGTATATCTGGTTATAAAACAAACAAGCAAACACACACACTTAAACACATCTGCATGCATTAGTGGGAAAACAACAGGACCGGCTCTGTTTCTGTGACTGTAAATGGTTTTAACTGTTTCCAACAACAAAATGTAAATGTTTGCAACCTGCCCTGGATGAAGAGCAGGCAACACATTTAATGATACTAATGATAAGATGAACAATGGTAATAAGAACAGAAACATAAAACAATGCAATGTATAAGGGAAAATTGCACACAAACATGTGTCCCTTACGATAAACAAGTACTAAAATGCTAGTGAATTTTCACAAGGACTTTTATAAAGAGAGATCCAGACTGATGTAGGAGAGTAGCAAAATGAACTTATACTAGAAAAGTTAGGAAGTGGGAGAAACCAAAATTGACATATTTGTCCACCCCTGTTCTCAGGATTTCCCCAAAGGACCCTGGGAATTGTAGTCCCAGAGCTACATAGGGTGGATTTCCCAGAAGGCTCAGAAGTCCTCTCCTTGCTCCACTGATAACAGGGCCAGCTATTTAGATGCCTGGAACAGAAAATTTCAGTTGCATCCCAATGGAACTAAAAGTATTCAAAAGGCCTAAGGAAGAGGTAAGGAACCTTATAAGTATTGTGGATCATTACTTTACATTGTTTTGGGTACAGTGCTTAGAGCTGTTCAGTAAAATGCTGTCAGAAAATTCAGCCAGGTGCTATATAACACTTTATATAGCATGGCTCTTAAAAGGTAAGGGGAATGGCGGAAACCGAGAGAAAAATAATATAATTAAATTAAATGGGGGGGGGGGGAGATCCACTAATACAGAGGTTTTCGATCTTTTTGAGTCCACAGCTCCCTTGACCAACTACCTTCTTTCTGCAGCACCCCTGTGGGGTCAGGAGCCCAGTTATGTCCCCCCTTGCCCGCAGAGCCAGCAGCCCCTCACCCCTTTTCAAACATCCTCCCTTGTGGTGTGTTCCCTCAGCCTCCTCTTCTCTCCTTTCTCCTTGCGAGTCCTCTGCCGCAGCCCCTGTTGTCTGCAGCACACTGAACTAACAAATAAAGACTTTCAACATCGAAGTTCAGTGTCATAATGTAAGCGTAGCCTTCTATGCTTCAAAATGCTTACTGGTATATTTGGGTCCATTACTAGTTAAAGAACTAGCTAAAGAACTAAGCAACTAGTCTTAATTTGGTGGTTTGGTGTAAATCTAGAGGGGTCTGACTTCTTTGTATCTTAACCTTATTAACCTTATCTCTTGTCCTTTCCCCAGCTGACAACCTTCCTGGGATCCCTATTCTTGGGCAACATCTTATCAATTTATGCCAGCCACGTTGTTCTGTTTTTATTAAGCAGCCTATATACACTTTTCTAAATAAATAATTAAATTGGAACAAATCACATGGGGGTTTGTTTCATTTTGTTAATTCTCCATCGCCTGGTTTAAATAAACTGAACAAACAAAAGCCACTCACCTATGAAGTTATTCCACTCCGTGTCCAGCTCGCCTTGGTTGGCGAGGCAGCCCCTCATGACATTGAAACAGTAGTTGTAACACGGCTTGACAGCAACTAGGCCTTCGCAGTACGGACAGTACATCATCTTCAGCAAGGCTTGAACCGCCTGCGGTGTGGGGTTGACCTTTGCAGAGAACAAAAATGAAAGCATGGGCAGAGAGGCCGGGAGGAGAACCACAGACAGAACTATTATTATTGTCTTTAACATTTATAAAGTGCCTACTATTTTCTAAGCACTGATACCAAAAGATACAGCAGACTCACTATCTAATAGACACAGCACAAAAGTAAAAAGGAACAGGGTGGGACAAGGAAAGCAAGAGCAGGACGAGCTGCTCCTTCATCAGCCCATGGATGGGGCCACACTGGTCTCCCCCACCCCTGGCCATGAAGAAAAGCAGCTGGAGGGAAGGTGTGCAGAGGCTGGAGAAAGGACTGTGAAGGAAGGAGTACAGTGGTATCTCAAGTTACAACCACCTCAGGTTACAAATTCCAATAACCTGGAAGAGTTACCTCAAGTTGAGAACTTTGCCCCAGGATGAGAATGGAAATTGTGTGCAGCAAGAGGCCCCATTAGCGAAAACACGCCTCTAGTTAAGAACAGTTTCAGGTTAAGAATGGACCTCTGAAACAAATTAAGTTCGTAACCAGAGGTACCACTGTAATCCTATTTGTCATCTCTGGGACCCCTGGGAATTTCACCAAACCAACTGTAGCCTGGAACTGGCTGCATGCAGTGCAGATGATGTGGGGAGCCCAAGGAAGCTCTACAAGACCTGGATGCCTGCCCATAATCCCTAGCGTTATGTATTGAAGTCCCTAGTGTTATGTATTGAAGTTCTCACTCTAGGCCACTAGGGGTGTTTTGTATATAGTTTCACTCTGCCCACCGTGACTGCAGTTCTCACTCAGGTCCACAACATGCAAATGAAGGATTGAGAGTGCCGTTGGTTCGGTGTTACGTCTGGTGGCCTAACATGGACGATGCCATCCATCACCTCTTGGGTTGCCTCCTGTCAAGCGTGTCAAGAGTCGAGACCTGTACTGCCAGCAGCTAAGGGCAACACCTGGGAGACACCCAAGGCACCCTGGTCAAGAGTGCACATCGATCTTGCCGGCCCCTTACACGGCAGGACCTTTATGGTAGTGGTGGACGCCTATTCAAAATGGCTGGAGGTGGCCCAGATGCCCTCCACCACTAGTGAAGCCATCATCCGGGTACTGCGTGGCCTGTTTGCAACTCATGGATGTCCTGATGTCCTCGTCTCTGACAACGGACCTCAGTTCACATCAGGCACCTTTCAAAGGTAACTCTTGGGGCTGGGCATCCGCCATGCCCTAACGGCACCATTCCACCCGGCCAGCAATGGACAGGTGGAGAGAATGGTGCGCTCAGCAAAAGAGGCACTGGCGCACCTGGACAAGAGGGACTGGCATGAGCAGGTCAAGGAATACTTGCTCGTGCAGCACATCACCCCTCATGCAGCCACAGGGTGGTGTCCGGCTGAACTGCTAATGGGCTGCTGCCTGAGGTCTTTGCTTGACCAGTTGCACCTGGGCTTTGGGGTGGCCGAGCCCCCGGGCTGTGCTAACGCACCACGGTCTTTTATTCCAGGAGATAGGGCTTTTGCCCGGAACTTTGTGGGGGACATTCCTTGGGTGCTGGCCACGATAGTGGGAGTCACTGGGCCCCGCTCATACCAGGTGGCACTCGAGAACGGATGCTTGTGGCACCGACACATAGACCAGCTAAGGTGCAGAATTGGGAATTTGGACAATACCGCTGTGTTCCCAACTGCGGCCTCAGCTCCGGAGCAGACGCTAACAGAAGGCGAGGCTCCACCTACATCTCCCTCAGAAACTGCGGACATGGAACTGAGCCAAGCTGCTGCAGTGGTTCTGCCTGACTCCCCTGAGACTCGGACCAATGCCTTGCCTGACCTTCTGCTGAGTCCGCTCGCGGCAGTTCCTTCAACAGCAGTGGAGCCAGGGAACTCTGGCTCAACGCCACTGTTGGTCGCACTGCAGTCGCAGCAGGACTCGGGCAGCCAACCGGACTCTGATACAGGCCTTTGGCGGTCAGGTAGGGTTCCCAAGCGCCCAGCTTATTTAAAAGACTATGTTACCGATAAATTGCACACGTAATTCCACTGTATGTTAATCTGGGTAACAAATAACATTTTAACTAATGCAATTCTTGTACTAATTTATTCCTTCCTTTTCTCCTGTATTCTCTACTTCGACTGAATACCACTCCATGTTTTTTATAATTATATTCAAATATTTTCTTCACATTTTTAGTTACCCTTACTCCTAAATACTTTCCCATCTTATTTGCTATAGGAATGCCCAATAATTTAGAGGCTTCTGAATTTTAGGTTTCACATTTAAACAAATCATTGATGATTTAGAAAAAGTAACTTTTAACCATGATACTTTTGAAAATCCTTGAAAAATTCCTTTTAATGGCACCGTTGTGGTCCCCAGGTCCTTGACAGTCACCATCATACCATCCGCATACATTGTCATTAACTTCCCCTCTGCTCTCCCTTTCCTGGGGATTTCGAATCCTTTAATATCATTATTATTTTTGAGTTTAATTTCTAATGGTTCCAATGCTAAAATAAAGAGCATGGGAGAAAGTGGACATCCTTGCTTTGTACCACTTAGCACTTGGGCATACCCCCCTGCCAACCCACCAATTCTTACCATTGCTTTGTACTCCGTATATATTGCCTCAACCACATTTTGAAATTTCACTCCAAATTTATATTCTTGCAATATCTTTTTCAAACAATTCCAATCCACCAAATCAAATGCTTTATATATATCCAATGACAGGAGAGTAAGAGGCAGGTCCTCATTTTTTGCTAAATACATCATACCCATCACCTTCCTAACTGCCTCCACCAAATACCTCTGAGGCATAAACCCAAATTGTTCTTTCCCCACCAAATGTACAATACATTTGTTTAGCCTTATTGCCGTAACTTTGGTAAATATTCTATAATCCATAATAGCAATAGATATTGGCCTATAAGAATCTGGCAGGGTTTGATCTTTCCCCGGTTTGGGAATTAATACCAACCATGACTCCAACCAGATAGGTGGAGTTGAAGCTCCATTCAAAATTCCTTGGTACAGTACAGTCATATGTGGCACCAATATATCCTTAAAATGCTTATAATACACCACATTGAACCCATCCAATCCTGGTGCCAATTGCACATTCATAGAGTCGATTGCTGATCTGACTTCCTCGTCTGATATATCCTTATCCAATTCCATTCTATTTTCTTCACTTAATTCTGGGAGCTCCAATCCTTCACAAAATTGATCCACCTCTTCATCCTTAATTCCTTTATTTGCATATAATCTATTATAAAACCCTAAGAAGGGTTCCAATATCTTCTTAGGGTCTGTTTCCAATCCCCCTTTATTATCTCTAATAGCTCTAATATTTTTCCTCACCTGATAAGTCCTAATTCCCTCCTTTCCCTTCAAATTCTTCATATTTTTGTTTGCTATACCATAACTTTAATGTGGTTCTATTTATATCTAAAACTTTCAACTCTTCTCTCTTTTGGTCTAATTTTTCCCTATCCTTCTTTTCCTTAGACATCCTAAATTTCTCTTCCAATAACCTAACTTCCTCTTCTACCTCCTTAATCCTTCTATCTTTCCCCTTTTTTAACATTGACAAACTCTGAATACATTCTCCAATAATCACTGCCTTCATTGCTTCCCATTTTGTTGTTAATGGGATATCTGGGTCTTGATTCTCCTCAAAATACCTTTCTACCACTATTTTAATTTTTAATTTACTATGCTCATCAGCAACCAACCAAGGGTTAAACCTCCAAGAGTAAGACCTATTAATGTGACCTATTTGAAGGAAAGCAGATATGGGGGCATGGTCAGTGATCTTAATAATTCCAATATCCATTCCTTTCACCCATTTCCTTGCCTCCTGCGATATTAAAATACCATCCAGTCTTGAAAATGTTCCATGTGGGCTAGAATAAAATGAATATGAGTAATCCTTGAGGAACAACTCCATCCATAGTTCCAATAATCCAAACTTTCCACATAATTTTTTTAAACTTCACAACCTTTCCCTTTTGGGAACTATTTCCCCCTTGCAGATTAACAGTAAAGTTCCCCCCCCACACACACACACTACTTTTGTATGAGGCGACAATTTCTCAAGCTTCTGTAAACACCTATAAAGAAAATCCGGCTGGTGCTTGTTAGGGAGATAAATTGACGCTCATGCCACCGGCTCTCCCTCCAAGCAACCTTGAACAAAAACGAACCTTCCGTTCTTATCTCGTAACACTTTATTCTCCACAAAGTCCACCTTGGATTTAATTACTATTCCCACCCCTCTACTTTTCAAAGTTCCGGTAGCCATAATTTTTTCCCCTTTTCCAAAGCCAGGGAAATTAACCTCCCTCTCCCCTCCATTATATGTTTCTTGCAAAAACAGCACCAACCTTCAGTTCTTGAATATACTTCCCAATCCTCACTCACTTCACCTGATTACCCAAACCTCTAACATTAAGAGTTGTACACGTAATATTCACATTCTTTATTATGTCTTTCCCAACCATCACACTACTCATTTCCCCTCCTTTTGTACAATACCCGCCTGGAGATAAACCCAGCCCCAACCACCTTCCCAACTCACCCTACTTGTGAGCCCTACACTTCCACCCCCACAAAAAAGTCCAGGCAAAAGGATCAAGAAAGTAACTGTGTGCCGCAATACTAGGCACACCTCTTGCACCTGGAGCACAACCCAATATGCTTCCATACATCCTCACACTTATTCTTCCCATAACTCCTCTCCTCTGTTTTATCACTGCTTCCAGACCATCCATATCCACACACACCCAACACATTATAAACAGATTCATAACTCCCCTTCCCACCCCATACAATACAACATAACACCCAAAACCTTTCCACAATCACGCATCCAGCCAACACTCACTCCTATATTGGGGGGGGGGGGCGTTGGAAGGGAGCTTGCAAGTTCCCCTAGTCTGAAGAAAGAAAAAACAGCCCCATCAAGCTGCTTGGTTCTCTTTCCTCCTGCCTTCCTTCTTTTTTTAATTCTTCCTTCCTTCTTATATTTAACTCTGTCTCTAAAGTCCCAGGATTTTTTCTCATTCTTCCTTTCCTTCTTCTTCTGCTGCCTCTGGACTTGTTCACATTCTTCTCTTAAGTCATTTTCTTCTTCCAAGTCAGGAGTCTCCTTAAAGTCCTTTGGCAACTGCAATGCCACATATTTAAATAAAGCCACCATCTGCTGTTGATCTTTTGCAAACAATGTCTCTCCTTTATACTGCATTCTTAAAGCAAATAGTGCCATTCTCCAATTGTATTTCATATCTTTCTCTCACACAACAATTAAGAGCCATTAACTGAGGATTCTGGTGACCAGGAAACAAAGTCTGGTTGGTTGGCACCTTGGATTGGAAATCTTTGCAAAAAAATTGCACCTGGCTTTAAAGAGTCCACACTGCCTGGCTTTGCATCCTGTGGGCTGCAAACTTGGTTTTAAGTAAAAACCCAAGCCAGGTGGGGTGTTGTTATTAAGAAACAGAGGACAACGTGGCACACACAGCTTTGCCCGTACAATAAGCAGGGAAGGAGGCCATAGGTCAGTGATAAGGACACATGTTCTACATGCAGAGGGTCCCAAAGTTAAATCCCCAATATCTCCAGTTAAAAAGATCAAGAAGCAAGTGAGGCTTGGGTGGGGGCGGGGGCAGGCAGACAGAAGCCAAAACGAATACAAAAAGAGAAAAGAAACTATTATCTTCCTCTTCCATGCAGAGGTTTGCTACTTCTGGAACCATTGGCTTGGCTTTAGAAAGCCATTTGTTTCAATTTGTCACATGTTAGCATATATATACACACACACACACACACACACACACAACAACAACAACAACATTGTGTCTAAAACATAACTGTGACATCTAGTTACAGGTAGGTAGCCGTGTTGGTCTGCCATAGTCAAAACAAAATAAAATAAAAAATTCCTTCCAGTAGCACCTTAGAGACCAACTAAGTTAGTTCTTGGTATGAGCTTTCGTGTGCATGCACACTTCTTCAGATACATCTAGTATTAGTCTTGCTCTGAGTAGACTCAAGCACATTCATTTCTCTCTCTCTCTCTCTCTCTCTCTCACACACACACACACACACACACACACACACACTTTTTTCTTTGGTTAAACATGCTATTTTTTAAAAGCGTTGCTTGAAATTTTAACAGTTGTCAAGCTATGCATCAGTACAACGTTGGTAGGTAGCCAATTGGATTTGGCAACGTGGCTGTATTGTCAACTGAAGGCAATGAGTCCTGCATAAACAAAGAATTCTGGTCTCTTTTGGAGCATCAGAAATGAACTGTCAAGACTCAAGAGGGGCATCTGATGATGCCAGAAATGGCTCACAGAAATGTCACATTCTGCCCCTCTTCCTAACCACTTTTCAGCTTACCCCAATTTTAAATGACATATAATTTAGCCATGTGTTGTTCATTATGAGGATATTTCTGAAGTCTATGAATTGCAAAATATCAAGTTCCCCTCCACCTTGAGTCACTGAGGGATCTGGCTTACATATTCCTGCCCCCACCAAATACTTTTTTTTTAAGTGCCCTTGAGGCTTAGGCAGGAAATGTCCATGCTTGGCAGCAATTTAAACCCGTTGATTTTAATGTGTGTCAAGGGTTCAATAATAGCCCAATTCCTCTGCCCTCTCTGTCACAGTTTTGTTGGGGGGGGGGGTGAGGGAGAGAACATGTGAAAGAGAAAGTTCCCATACTTAAAAAAAAGCCAAAAAGGCATTCACACTGGTTGAAAAGAGCAGCCCAGGGTGGGAGGAAGAGAGAGAAATCATATTGCAAATTAATACATTTCACCTACACTTGAACGGGCTCTGCTCAAATTTACCCCCTTGGCACCCACTGGCCTATGTCCTATAATTAAGTAAAATTTATAGCCCCAACCATCCCAAGGGCAGGAACAAGAACAATTCTGCTCGGGTGGGGGTGGGGGGAACCCCACAGCCCTGTCATCAAAGGGCAAAGTAACATTTGGAGGAGTAGCGGATAGGTTCTGCTTGAACAACGCTCATATTAGATTTGGTTCTATCAAAGCCACAGGAAAAGGAGGCCCTGCTGCAGATCACTTTTACATGGTGAAAGTTCCTATTGGATGCACTACTTTCTGTTTGTGAAAATAAGAAGAGCTGCTGTTATATATATATTTTTTATGAATTGCAATATATATTTTTATAAATTAAAAAGTGCAAATAACTGTAATGATAATAAGCTATATCCAATGTAGCGCTAAGCTAAAGTGACTCAGCATTATATGTGTCCTGCTGGCAAAATATTTTTTCCCCGTGCAAGAGAATGCATAAGCTGTTTGCTGGTGACTTTGTTGCTGCACAGTCTTTAACACAACAAATTTCCATTAGTGCAGCTGCTGCACTGAATTCCTCTGTTGGCCAACATTAAAACTCACCCATCCACCAGCACAGGAGCACTTGAAACACTTGACAGTGATTATTATTATTATTATTATTATTATTATTATTATTATTATTATTGCAAAATGAGGTGGTGTTGGGTAAGAAATTCAGGTTCCTCAGGAGTGGGCTGAAAATTAAGGCCAAGGAATTTGGCTACACAGAATTCCCGTAGATCTGCAAAACTGAAATAAATTCACGTGGTACACAGTTAGGTAAGTGGGCACTATGACATCTGAATTGGGCCTGCCAAGGGGCTGCTGCTCCAAAAGAGGGGAAAGGTGCTGGGTGGGTAAGGAGTAGGGGGTCCCAATTTCCTAACCATCATGAATGTTACATCTCCGTGGGGGCTAAGGCAATTCAGTCGGGGGTGGGTAGGGTGCGGGGAGAGAAGGCAGAGGATTATGAGGCTGGGAGACAATGATAGGGAAGGAAATCAGACAATGAGAAAAGTCAGCATTTTACAGGAATTTGTGGAATTCTCTCCCCAGAGAGCCTAGTCTGCTTCTTCCTTTGCTATATTTTCAAGTTCAGTCAATGAAAACATTTTAATCCCCGCCCCCCACTTTATAATTATTAAAAACAAAACCTCAAGATTTTATTGCTGCCAGGCCTTTTTTCCATGATTGAATTTTACTTTTATCTTGGTATTGTTTTGCTATGATGCTTGTTTTCTACTGAGTAAGTTGCCCTGAGAGGGTTTACATTGCAGGGCTCCACAGAAAACTTAAAACATGAGTAACATTTCAAAGGCTGCTTCTTGCAGCACAAGAGCAGCAGATTTGTATTTTGTTCTGAATGGTCTGCTATAGTAATCCATAGTTTGCACAGCCAATCTAAGAGCATCCTTTTGATCTGCATTTACGTAGGAAGCTGACTTGTACACAGACGTCAACTGCATCATTAGGAGACAGAAACGACAAACATCGCTAAAGGGGGATCATTACAATAAGTGTTCCAATGGCAAAGGTTATACTGGAAGCTGCCTACTACAAGGTTGGAGTATTTCTCCATCTTGCCCAGAGGCTCCCCAACCCTTTTGGGGCTGGGCTGGGGGCACATTCGGAAATCTAAGAAGTTGCCTGTGAAACACCCACTTCACAGAAGAAAAATTGGCAATGCTCAGAAACCCTTCCCCTCCCTGAAACAACAACAAGCAAAGCTCCTAAGAACAGAAGAAGACCTGCCAGCCAATGGACTATCCAGTCCAGCATCCTGTTCTCCCAGTGGCCAACCAGATGCCCATTGTGGGGAAATCAGCAAGCAGGATCTGAGTGTGACTACAGCTCTCTCCCATTGCCCCTTGCAATTGCCAGCATCCAGTATAGGGTGTATAGGGTGTTAGAGTAGAGGTAGTACCTTTGGTGGGGGTCGTGTCATGCTCCTGCTTGGGTATCATGATTGCATGAAATTGTAATGATTGTGTGATATGATTTTGTGATATCATATCACGCAGTCACAATATCATGACTGGGTGAAATCACAGCGCAAAAAAAGATATGACTGTGTGATATCATGATTTGTGAAACCATGATTCTGTGGTATCATGATTTCATGACTGTATGACACCACAATTCTGTGATATGATTTTGTGATATTGTATCACGAAATCATTATATCACAAAACTGTGATATCATGCAATCGTGATATACAAGGGGTGTATGTGGTGTTAGGGGAGTGGTACCATATTGGCCCGAATTTAAGATGCATCCACAAATAAGCCGCACCTTTAAAATTGACGGCTTATTTGCGGGTGTAGCCCACCTCCTGGCACTACCACCATGAATGGGGGGAGGGGGTGGCTGGTGCTTGGTTCCAAATGTAAGTCACACAGCCAGAATTTGAAGGGGGGGGGAATGATGCTTATATTCGGGCCAATACAGTAATACATCTGGTGGGGGACGTTATGCTCCTTCTGGGTAGTTTGCCACCTTTGATCCCCACCCTGCACTCAACTCTCACCTGTGGCTCCTAGAAGCTGTCAGCATGTGACAGCGGCCACACCTGGGAATGGCTTTGACTGGCTGGCTAAGCTGGATGAGAGCAGCTGATGGGTCTCAAACCATCATTGAGTTAGAGGGTTTTGCATGCAAAGACAGGCTCCGGCAGATTGAGTGGATGAGACCAATAGTAGGTCCAACAGCCAAGAAGGCGGTTTCTGCTCATGCTGTAGAGGGAAGTGAGGGGCAGATGGAGCTTGTCCACCTAGGAAGGTAGCCCATTTAGGAGAAGGAAAACTCTGATCCTAAACCTCAACTGCCTTGTAAAATATCTTCAGGGGGGAAAGGGCCAAGGAGTAAACTGTAAACAAATGTGGAGTGGAGTCCCTAGTTGGATAGTGCCTTGCACACCTCCTTCTAGCAACTCCTGCAGCCAAGCTGTTGCCAAATGTACTGCTCTACTTTCCTTTGGAGCACATCAGCCAGGCCAAGAGGCAGGGGGCTTGTCATCTGGCCTGCCAAGAACCTCCATACACACTGCCCAGGCTTGGGCCCAGGGGAGGTCACTTCAGTGCTGCTAACTCAGCAGTTTTACATCACCCACAGAAGTGCACTCCAGTTTCTCTCAAGACAGATGGGTGTCAACAACTGCCTATGACTAGCCAACATGGCTATCCAATAAATACCGGGTAGCCTTATCCTTGATTTTATCTTATCCTCTTTTAAAGCCATATAAGTTGGTGGTCACCACCAACTACATTCTGTAGTTTAACTATGCACTACACCCCCCCCCCAAAACACCTTGACCAAGCACTTCTCCTACTCCAAAGGAAACCCCCTTAACTAAAGCAAAACAACTCAATTTTAAATATAGTGGTACCTCAGGTTACGAACTTAATTTGTTCTGGAGGTCCGTTCTTAACCTGAAACCATTCTTAACCTGAGGTACCACTTTAGCTAATGGGGCCTCCCACTGCCGCCGTGCGATTTCTGTTCTCATCCTGAAGCAAAGTTCTTAACCCGAGGTACTACTTCCGGGTTAGCAGAGCCTGTAACCCAAGGTGTTTGTAACCCAAGGTACCACTGTAAAACTAAAAACTGGGATGAGCAGGAGGCCTTGTCAGAGAACTAAGGAGGGTATCAGCAGAAGCTGTGATGCCCATAGTATCATGGGCCAGGAGTCAGCTTCACCTTCTGAACAGCAGCCCGAGGGACAAGAAGGCAGAGTGACTCTACCTGCAGCTGATCAGCCTTCAGTGACAGAGAGGAGAAGGCACTGGTGAGAACTAGTTGGCTCTGGTCTTCTTAAACAGAACTCTCAGCAGCAGTCAGATGCTGGAAACAACGCCTGTGGTTCCCAGCCCTACTTTGCTGCTTTCTGCTCTCCATCTGGACCCTTTACTCTGTGTTCATCTGGATTCCCTGACCTCTGAAGTGTCTGACTTCATATGTGGATTCTGCTCTCAAGGAAGTGTTCCTCAGAGACTCCTGGCCCCTGCTTGCTCAGCAACGGGACTCAGACAGGGCCACAACACACAGGCACCATGTTGAGGAATCTTGGACCAATATTCTATGCACTGACTAGCAGTGCCTCTCCAGAACTTCTTCAGGCATAAAAGGTGCTTCCCATGATCTGCTACCTTTCTCAGAGTTGGTAGACGTTTATGGAACCTGCTACCACTGGAGGCAGCAATGACCACCACCTAGGATGGTTTCAGCAGAGGATTGATTGGACAAGCTCGTGAGCCAGCATGGTGTAGTGGTTAAGAGCGGTGGACTCGTAATCTGGTGAACCGGGTTCGCGTCTCCGCTCCTCCACATGCAGCTGCTGGGTGACTTTGGGCTAGTCACACTTCTCTGAAGTCTCTCAGCCTCACTCACCTCACAGAGTGTTTGTTGGGGGGGGGAGGAAGGGAAAAGGAGATTGTTAGCCATTTTGAGACTCCTTAGGGTAGTGATAAAGCGGGATATCAAATCCAAACTCTTCTTCACATGGTAGATAAGCTACTAGGCACAACGGCTCTGCTCTGCTTCCATGGTCAGAGGCAATAATGCTTCTGGATACCAGTTCCTGGGAGCATCAGGAAGGGAGATGGTTGGTGTTTTACTGCTCCCCACCAAAAGGAGAGGAGAGATGCTGGATGCTCCCTGGAGGAGGACCCTGGATTCACTAATGCCAGACTTTGGGGTGGGCAGGTTAAGGAGGGGGAATTGTTGGTTGCTGTGAATGGTTTTTGTTCTGGGGGAGGGGGGACCGAGGTTTCGTTTATCTGCTAATCAGTGGTGAAAGTGTTGCTTTGCTTACTGTTTGACTATTGCTAACGTTGCTTGTTACTGCTTACAGAGCTGGTGTGTCGTTTTTGTTTCTCCATAAGTTGTATATCAGATAACTGCTAAAGTATTATATGATTTTTCCACCCCGCCCGCCTACCTTGACGAATGTTATTATGCATGTGCACATATTTTTTTTAACGTAAGTTGCTTGGAGAGCCTTGGATGAAAAGTGACTAGTAAATAAATATAATTCAAAATGTTCCTTTTTAACTAGGCCTTTGGCTGACCTGATCAACATCCCACACCCTTTTAAAACGTGGCTCTTTTTTGGGGGGGGGGGGTGTATTACTGGTTATTGTTTTTAACTTTTATTCAGGGTGGATTTGGTTTAATCAAATCAATTTAAATCATTATTTAAATCACTAGTCAGTAAGACTTGATTTAAATCATTAAAAAAAGACTGAGTTTTAGCACAAATGAAAAACTTAAACAAATCCTTATTTCCTGACGAATAGCCTTTGGAGTATAATGTAACTTAAATAGAAAACAATATTTAGAAAGATTTTTCCTCCAAAAGCATTTTATTTTAAAAATCCAGTTTAAAGCAAAAAAATCCGATTTAAATAATTAAAAAATCCATTTTTTGAATTTATTTTTTGATTTTTTTTCACCCTGTTTTTATTTTCTATACTGTGATCTTTTAATGTGAACCACCCTGAGACCTTTGGGTATAGGGTGGTATATAAATTTTGACAGGAGGTGGCACTTGTTCACCAACAAACCTGGGGTTAGCACCAATAACAAAATTACCATCTTACTTATCTTCTATTTCTGTTGCAGCGCATAGGTATGCCTTTATCAAGGCCAGATTCAATGCTTTTCCTTCTAATGTCATGGGCAACAGACTCTCAAATGGCCAGATCTCATTGCTATGTGACTGTAATAGTGGTTCCGTAGAAACATTACAACATATACTTTTTTGCTGCCCAGCTTATTCGGCAGCCCGGTCTAGATTTCTGTCCCCCCTTCTGATAGGACAGGCAGACGGAACCCAGGAGGCTAAATTAATCCATTTATTGAACGACGAGGAACCGAGTAGATCTCTTACAGACGCTAGATTTTTGATAAATGTCCTATCCCAGAAAAAGAGAAATGGGTCACTGCATAGTTTTGATACTTTAACTAATACCAAATATCATTAAGAGGAAATTAAGTTATTAATCAACTCTTAAATTAAGTTTTAGCTGAATCCCTATGCTGTATATGTATTAACTAAATTGAGGTAAAATGTTGTTCTTGATGGGTTGTTTAGATTTGATATTGTTAAATTGCAGCAGCTGCTGTCTCGTGTTTTTTTTAATTGTCTTAGGTTGAGTTGTTTTAAATTCTGTTTCGTTCGCTTGTCTGATTTGTTCTTGATATGGGCCAATGGCCGTAATAAATTTTACTTACTTACTAAATTCTAACAACAACAACAACAACAACAACTCACCACAGACACCTTGCCGACCACATCCCTTGCCACAGCCAGGCCTTGTGCGAAGGTGCGTGCCGCCACGAACGCCCGCGTCACCTGGAGCTTCAGCTTGCGGGGCACGTCCCCAAAGGGCTTGAGCTGCTCCGTGTACTTGCTGACACACTCCAGGTACTCATCGGAGAAGTGGTACTGGGGGTTGACCAGGCGGAACATGCGCTCCAGCAGCCGGGCCCAGAAGTCATTGAGCATCTCCTCCAGGTTGACGCTGCCGCCCGTGTAGTAGCGCTTCAGCTCCACAAAGAGGTCCTTAAACATTTCTGAATTCTGCATGTACAGGAGACCGTAAGTCCTTACAAACATGTCGTTCAAGGATTTCTCGGCATTCTCGAGAAGCTCTCTGAAGAATTCTGCAGGGAAGGGGAGAATCGGTTCATGTTTATTTATTTATTTATTTTATTATACGCAAATATAAACATACAAACCAACCTACATACAAACATACTGACCTACAATACAAAAAGCAATACAAATGCAAAGGGGGGGAAAACAAAGAAAAAGGAAAGAAAAAAACTTACATACACAATATACCTACAATACACTTACAAAAATACATCCATATCTTCCATATTCATTTTTGGCAAAATATCTTATTGTAACAATAATTCAGAAACATATACTAATACTTTTCAGCCATCCGTTCATAACAGTAAGGCTAAATTATTAAATAATCTTATTCTTTGACTTCCCTAATCCATCTCTTCATTAAATTCTAATAAATTGTTAATCAATATAAAGAAAACACGTAAAAGTATGACACTGACCTCAATTACCTTGTCTTTATTTCCTCATTCTTTTAATTTTTTATATCATTTTATTACTATATCATTTCTAGAGCGAACAAGAGTTATTCTAAAGCGAAATCTGTATTGATGTTGCACCGCTTCTTTAGATAGTACAGAAAGCTGTTCCATTCCTCAATGAATTTTTTCCTTGGATTTTCCTTTATCTTTTCTGAAAGATAAGCCAACTCCGTATATTCTATAATTTTATAAAACCATTCTTTTTTGCTAGATATTATTGCACTTTTCCAATTCAACCCTACCAGGGTTTTTGCAGCAGCTGAGGCGTATAGAAAAAAGTTCCTCATCTTTTGGGGTATATCTGGAGTTGTTATGCCTACAAGGTAAGCTTCTGGTGTTTTGGAGAATTCGATTCTGAAGATTTTTTCCATTTCTGAATGTATTTCATTCCAGAATATTTCTATCTTGCTACATTCCCACCAGATGTGGTACCAACTTCCCAACTCCTCACATCTCCAACAGATGCTACTCGCGTTCTTATACATTTTTGAGAGTTTGTGGGGGGTGATGTGCCACCTATAAAACATCTTTATTAAATTTTCTCTAATCGAATTACATGTGGTGAAACTCCAGCTTGTTCTCCATAAGTTTTCCCACCTTGTCATCATTATATCATGACCTATATCCTGTGCCCAATGCGTCATTGTGGATTTAATTTGTTCTTCCATTACTGTCCAATCTAGTAATAACCAGTATGCCTTTGAGAGGGTTTTTACCTTGGAGTTTACCACTTCCAATTGAAATTTAGACTGCCCTTTCTCAAAACCTATTTTGCTATCGATTTTATACCTCTCAAAGAGTTGGTAGTATGTAAACCAGTCATTTACCATGTTTTTTAGATTTTCATAAGATTTTAATTCTAACCTATCGTTTTTGTCCTCCAGCAGTGCTCGATATGTCAGCCAGCCGGACTCTGAGTTACCACGTCTCATTGCTTGGGCCTCCAAGGGGGAGTTCCACCAAGGCACGCACTGTTCCAACAGATGTTTGTGTTTCAGCCAAACTTTCAATAAAGAGCCTCTTATAATGTGGTTGGAGAAATCCTTGTGCACTTTATGTTTTTTTGTAGTTTAGATATGCGTGCCAGCCGAACCTTAGATTGAACCCTTCAAGATCCAATAATTCCAAGTTTTCTAGTCGGCACCACTCAGCAAGCCAAGTAAGGCAGGCAGCATCATAATACAATATTATGTCTGGCATGGCTAGTCCTCCTCGTGATTTTATATCAATCATATTGAGATGTTTTATTCGAGGGCATTGACCCTGCCATATATATCTCGATATATATCTCTGCCATTACTTCAGCCTGTCCTCCCCCCTTAAAATTGGTATCGTTTGAAATAAAAACAAGAGTTTAGGGAACACCATCATTTTAACTGTTGCCACCCTTCCCAATAAAGACAGATTAAGGTTGTTCCATTTCTCCATACTGCATTTTATATTATTCCAAGTTGGAGCATAGTTGTCCTGAAATAGGTTTATGTTCTTTGGACTAATCCAAACTCCTAAATACCTGGCTTTATGACAGACCTTTAAACCTGTGTTTTTCCCCCCAGCTGCTCTATATCTTTCTCCATCATGTTCTTAACTAACATTTTTGTTTTGATTTTATTTAGTTTAAATCCCGCCAGGTTCCTATATTCTTCAATAATTTCTATAGCCTGTATAATACTTTTATGTGGGTTTTCTGTTGTGAGGATTAGGTCATCCGCAAATGCTTTTATTTTATAAGATCTTCCTTGTTTCTTTATCCCCGTGATACCTGGGTCCTCTCTTAGTTGATTGTTGAGGACTTCCATCACTGTTATGAAAATTAGGGGGGGGGACATCCCTGCCGTGTACCTTTACATATTGGGAGGCTCCCGGTTATGGCCCTGTTGATTATTAGGTTGGCTCTTTGTTCCTTATAAATAGCACTTATCCCTTCACAGAAGGTTTCTCCAAGGTCCATCTGCGTCATTAATTCTTTCATGAAGGCCCATGATATTTTATCGAACGCCTTTTCAGCATCAAGGAGCATAAGTGCCGCCAGTTTGTTTATTTTGTAGTCTAAATATTCAATAATGTTGATAATGTGCCTCACATTATTATTTAAATGACGTTTGGGCAAAAACCCTGTTTGGTCTTTATTTATAGTTTCCTGAAGCACTACTTTGAATCTTTGTGCCATTATGTCAGCAAATATTTTATAGCCAGTGTTTAATAATGCGATGGGTCTGTAGCTAGCCATAGAAGTAGGGTCCATATCTGCTTTTGGAATTAACGTGATATAGCTATCTCTCCATGTGTTAGGTAGTTCTCCACTAAACAGGATCTCGTTCATTGTATCTTTTAATGATAAGGCTATCATTTCTTCAATTTTTTTTATAATAAAGGGCCATAAGGCCATCCGGGCCCGGTAATTTCCCTTGTTGCAGTTTTTTTAATGGCCTGATGTATTTCCAATACGGATATCGGTAGATTTGGATTTTCCAATTATCCCTTTGGTATCTCCTTCAATTTTTTTTTAAAATATACAGATTTTTTCGATAGCTTCTTTTTCCTTTTTATACAAGTCTGTGTAATATTCTATAAAACATTTATTGATTTTTGTTTGATCCATTATCCATTTCTCTCCTATTTTGATTCTATTTATAATGCGTTGGTTTTTCCTTTCCTTCAACTGCCAGACTAGAAGTCTGCCTGGCCTGTTCCTGTATTCAAAAAATCTTTGCCTCATATACTTGATTTTCCATTCTAACTTGTCACTTATTATCATTTCGTATTGAATTTGAAGAAACTTTATTTTTTCTTTAATGGTCTCATTTTCTGGATCCTTAAATGGTTCTCTTTCATGGTTTTTTATCCTTTCCCATAGTTCTATTTTCTTCTTTTCATTTTTTCTGATATGAATTTTGTTGGATAAAAAAACCTCTGAGGATGGCTTTACTTGCCTCCCAGACGGTTCATAGAATCATGGAATTGTAGGGTTAGAAAGGGTCACGGGATCATAGGGTCGCCTAGCCCAGCTCCCTGCAATGCAGGAATCACAGCCGAAGAACCCCAGTTGACTATACACAAGGGGGAAAGCTTCCAATGTGTCTCCAAAGCTTTGGGTGTAATAAACAACATTTTTATTTTGAAAGGTCTGGGCAGAGGGGGGACTGTTTAGGGTAAGGGTCAGAAGCCTCTTTTGGGCCTCTTTTGCTGTGGAGGCCTCAGAAGACACAAAATGACTGCAGCATCATAAAGAGCGGATAGAGACACAGCCACAAAATGGTGCAGGCATACCCCCCCCACCTCCCACTCACCATCAATGGTGGAGGGAGGTACCTTCATCAGCCACTGATATACTTTATTCACAGAGAAGCTCTTTGCATCTCTCCTCTGAATTAAAGTTTGCTCTTCCTCTGGATAACAGGCCACTGCAGATGTCATCCTTAGCCATCGTTTCTCCTTCACATCTGAATGTGAAGGAGAACATCTGTCATCTGAATACTTCAGCTAGACTTAAAGACTGGCTGAAAGCAAGGTTATGATTCCATCCACAATTTGCAAACCACAGTTTGCATTAAATATGGGTAAGAATTCTATCTGCCCAGAGCCAGCATGCATATCATACCCTTCCTCCAATAGTGCAAAAAGGTAAACATATGATGTTTCTGGGAGTTGGACTTGATCATCTTCCCTCTAATCAATTTTAGGTACTGCAAACTCCCAGAGATGCAGCAAGGTGATGGGTGTTCTCTACCAAATGTGGCCTTCCCTCAGCCCAGAAATCAAAAGGTGGGACAGAGCAAAGTTTCCGAAAAACGAAATACCAGACCCTCAGGGTGGAGAGGCAGAAGCTGCCTTCCATTATGGGAAGATTTATGCTCTCTTGCAAGTTATTACCATTGCATTTCTGCAGCACCCAATATCCAGGAGTGATGCAACAATGGGACACACACATGCCTACCTGACCGTCATAAAGAATACAAGATGAAAGGTGAAGGGGATTGGAAAGGAAGGAGGGAGACTCTGCCCAAACTAGGAAGATGGTCTAAAAAGCAAACTGTTACAGAACTTCAGATATGCAAGGGAACTTGGAGGTCACCCAGTCTAAAAGAAAGTCCTCCGTGCAATGGATAGTTAAGGTATGGAACTCTCTCCCCCAGGAGACAGTGATGGAAACCCACTTGGATGGCTTTAAAAGAGGACAAATTCTTGAAGGGGGGGGCGGGCTATTGGTGGCTACTAGCCAGGGTGGCCATGCTCTGCCTCCACAGCTGGAGGCAGAAATACTTCTGAATACGAGTTGCTGGAAACCATGGGAGGGCAGAGGTGCTCGGGTCTTTCTTGATGGTTTCCCAAAGGCAGCTGTTCGTCCATTATGACTGCAGAATACTGGACCAGATGGACCGTTGGGGCCTGATCCACAAGGGCTCTTCTTGTGTTCTTATTGTTCAATGCACCACAATTTCCTCCCCCCTGATCATTTTTGAATGCATTTTCTCTCTGGCGTAGAACACATTGGGGGGAGGGGTAATTCTTCAGCACAACCCTAGACCCAGATTCTTGCTGATCACTTGCCATGGACTGGCTGGATGCAGAGGAGTAGTGTGAGTAAGCAGCTGGTGAACCCCCAAGGAAAGAAGGCTCAAGACCCTGGGAGTGGTGGTGGGACGACAGTGAGTGGCCGCAGGGAGAAGACAGGGGGGAGGGAGGGTGTGAGGTGTTGGAAGCAGAAAGAGGCTATGGCAGAGTGCAGAGCAGATAAAGAGGCAGAAGTGGAGGCTAGAGAGGCCAAGAGGCAGATATGAGACAGGCTGGTGAAGTAGCCAGGGAATTTCCCCTTCCTGCTGTGACCAGCTCCCCTCCGCTCTGGTCTCCCAGAATCCACAGAGGTACGAAGAGGGCAGAGCAGAGACAAACAGGGCATTGGAGTCTCAGATCATTTGGGATGGACCCAGGGGAGGAGGAGACATAGAGAGCTGCAGGAAGGCAAGGACGTCCCCACGACAGCCTCATGGGGGCAAGTTATACTGGGAAGAGTTTCTGTGCTCACTAGGCCTGGGATGTTTTGTTTCCTTGAATACAGGGTTAACTTCACTGACACCTTGTGAGTTATTGCCGACTTGCTCCCAACCCCCGCCTTAACACCATCACCTGTTAGAGGGGAACCGAGGGCAGATGCCAAGGGTGGGCACTGTCTAGGGTGCCAGCAGATGCCCAGGAGTGCTACATACAGATTCCTGGACACAGAAAACCTTAAATGTTTAAAAGGTGCAACTTCATCCACAAATAACCAGATCCGCTGATTCAAACTGATAAAGGAATTCAGACCTAGGGATGCCCTCCCATCAGATGTCAAAGAGATAAACAACTACCTGACATTTAGAAAACACCTGAAGGCAGCCCTGTTTAGGGAAGTTTTTGATCTGTGACATTTTAATGTATTTTGATATTTGTTGGAAGCCGCCCAGAGTGGCTGGGGAAGCCCAGCCAGATGGGCGGGGTACAAATTATTTATTTATTTATTTTTAATATTAATATTGCTCTTGGGAGTGTCCCACATCATGCCTAGAAAATGCAACGTAGCAAAACTGCTATCCTCATTCCAAAAATGAGATGAAAGGTGTGACATTTCCACAGCCCCAGCTCTGTGGTCAGAAGGCACAGCGGGGTTTATTTTGGGGAGGAGTTCATACGAGACCCCCCAAAAACTCAACAAGTAACAATAATACCATCATAATACCAGCAGTGTAATAATCTTAAAAAGTGTCTAATGTGTGACAGATGTCTGTAACAGAAAGCATGATTCTGTGTCCCAGAGTTTCAATGCAATGTTACCTTTTCCCATCTGTCCTATATGTAATTACTTTTTGATTTAATATTGTTCAAAAGGACGGATGGGTTGAAGAAGGAAGGTCAATAGGTTTGGAATTCCCAGACTTCTTGTGTGCAGTCCTGATGGTTCCCTGTTGCACAGACTACTGCACCCCTCAAAAATAAAAGCCCCCCTGGGAAGGATGGTAGAACACACACACCCCACACACAATTTCCTCCAGGACACTGGATATCTGGCATTCTGTCATGTGCCTTCTTGTGACTCATGTTCAATAAATAAAATTTTAATAAAACACACCTCTGTTCTGGGGTCCTCAAAGGAGGCAGTGTTTAGACTTAAAAAGTTGTTAGAAGCAGGAGCAGGAAAGAGAGAGAGTGAGAGAGAGAGAGAGAGAGAGAGAGAGAGAGTGAGTGTCTTTGGCCCAGTTTGAATTTAAGCCTTGTTGAAATGTATGAAGTATGCCGGAGTTCAGATTTTTTGTCTTCAAAGTGCTCCAGTACAAACAAAGTCTAACTCAGAACATTTTCAGGATGGGGTGGGCGTTAAAGGGGGGGGTCACTGAAATGCATTTTTTAAAAGGTGTTCTTTATTAACACAATTCTGGGCTTGGAGCTTGACTGAGCAGCAGAAAGCACAGCAACTTTCAGAGTGCAGGAAGAGGGAAACGACCCCTAGGGGGGAAAGCATTTTATTTCGACACTTGCATCCCAACACATCCTCTGTCCAGTTCCAGCACGAACTTCTCTGCTGGTTCCCATGCCTGGCATTTCCTGTCTACAATTTTCTCTCTCACTCTTGTGCGCATTTAATATATACTATAGAGAATGGCTGGGTGGTATGTATTAACTTCTAATTCACTTAATCATTCTGAAAGCTCACCTCCTTCACCTCTGTGTTTCTTTCTCTTTTCTACCTCCCACCCCCCGCAGAATTTTTAATAGGAATAGGAAGGCCAGGGAAGTTACACCCTTGGAAGCATAGCTGGAAAAGGTTTAAGACAAAACTGGTTTTGAAAATGATGCTGTTATAACACCTCCATCTGCTAATCCAAAGGGCAGAAGCCTGGGTTACTCAAGAGATTTCTGGCATCATGGACAGAACTCAGTTATTTGCATCAGTGTTAAGAAATAACGAAACGAAACATCTATATATGTAATAAAACATATACACCGCTCAACTGCAAAAACAACAATAACAATGACAACAACTCAAAGCGATTTACTTACATAGATTGGTTTTGTGCTATAAGTCTGTTTCAACTTTGTGTGCCACTTTGAGGTACTTTACTTGGAGGAAGGGACATAGGTGGCACTGTGGGTTAAACTACAGAGTCTAGGGCTTGCTGATCAGAAGGTCAGCAGTTCGAATCCCGGATACAGGGTGAGCTCCCATTGCTCGGTCCCAGCTCCTGCCCACCTAGCAGTTCGAAAGCACGTCAAAGTGCAAGGAGATAAATAGGTACTGCTCTGGCGGGAAGGTAAACGGCGTTTCCGTGCGCTGCTCTGGTTCGTCAGAAGCGGCTTTGTCATGCTGGCCACATGACCCGGAAGCTGTACGCTGGATCCCTCGGCCAGTAACGCGAGATGAGCGCCGCAACCCCAGAGTCGTCCGTGACTGGACCTAACGGTCAGGGGTCCCTTTACCTTTTACCTTTACTTGGAGGGAAAGTGGGATATATATATACACTAAGAAATATCTGGATAGGTTGGCCTGTACAAAATGCGTCTTTGGCATGTGTTGAAAAGAGTACAGCGAAGGCACTTGCCTGACGTCAATAGGCAGGGAGTTCCAAAGTGTGGGTTCTGCCACACGAAAACATGCCAGAAAGAATACAGCTGCTAATTGCTTGAAGACTGAAGGGGCAAACCATAAGGACAAAGACAGGATGTGGAATTGGTGCACCACAACAGTGTTCTTCAGATGTTCCACGCCATCATCCACGCCAGCTTAGCCTAAAAGTGAAGGATGATGGGAGTTGTAGTCCTCCCAAGTTGGACTACAGGTGGTCAAACCCTGAAGTGGGTAATCCAATACCTTACACACAGTCAAGCCATTGGTCCAGTGTTGTCTGCAAATGTGGTGCTGCATGTGGAGGATGGGAGTTGGGGGGCACCAGGTTGACAAAGGCAAGTCTAAACTGACTGGCAGCAGTTCTGTTGCATATCAAGCAGGAGTCTCTCCCAGCCATACCTGGAGATGCCAGGGTTTGAACCTGGAACCTTCTGCATAGACAATGTTCCTGTTAGGTGGATTTTTGCCTGGTTGACAGACCGAACCCAAATAGCATTGGGTTGGGAGAAACTGGCATAAGTTGCATCCTTGTTGGAAGCATAGAATTGTAGATTTGGCAGGGACCTTCCTGCAATGCAGGAATCTTAGCTCAAACATCCCGGACAGATGTCCATCCAAGCTCTGCTTAAAAACCTCCAAGGAAGGAGAGTCCACCACCTTCCATCCCACTCTCAAACAGCTCTTGCTGTCAGGAAGTTCTGCCTGATGCAAATAGCAGCATTGGTTCTTCCTGAAAGGCAAGATTTTGCTACTGTTTCTCCTGGTTAGATATAAATTCTCTCCCGCTCATGGTTTGTTGGCTGATTAATGAGCCACAATGTGGCCCAGGAATAACCCCTCTGACCTTGAGGGGAGGGAGAGAATGGAGGTGGGGGTTGGGAGGCTGGTCTGCTATCTTGACAGTTTGAAGGGCAAAATGAATTAACACCATTCGTTTGTCTTGGAAGTTGGGCTTGTTCTCAAACAAAAGTTGTGCTTTAAGCGATTACTTTTCTTGTTTTATTTTTCTTGTAAAGGGTTGTAAAGGCGTGATCAGCGCTGCAGTGGGTGCTCTGGGTGAGGGAGACAAATGCAAACGATGTTTTCTCTGCCGCAGCTTAAAGGTGGGCTTCCATTGATACCCTGAACTATTTACAACCTGTACTAAATGTTTAAGTTTAGTTTAGAAGAACAAAAAGTCACCCTGCTTGACATTCTACAAGGTCAATGGAGAAAAACAGATCTCTACTCTGAGCCTGCAGTGTCCAGGAAGCGTGAACAGTGACTACCCTTGTTGGACTCCCAACTCCTATCAGCCAGCAGGGTCAATGGTTGGTGATGAAGAGAACTGCTGTCCAGTAAGAAGAAGAGGAGTTTGGATTTGATCTCCCGCTTTATCACTACCCAAAGGAGTCTCAAAGCGGCTCACAATCTCCTTTCCCTTCCTCCCCCACAACAAACGCTCTGTGAGGTGAGTGGGGCTGAGAGACTTCAGAGAAGTGTGACTAGCCCAAGGTCACTCAGCAGCTGCATGTGGAGGAGCGGAGACGCGAACCCGGTTCCCCAGTTTATGAGTCTACCACTCTTAACCACTACACCACACTGGCTCTCAAAACCTAGAATGTCACAATAAATAAAAAACCTAGAATGTCACAGTAAAACCTAGAATCAGGGCCGGTGCTAGGGTTTTTTGCGCCCTAGGCGAGATCACCTTCTGGCGCCCCCCGCCCGCCAATTACATTTCAAACACAGATGTATTCTAGGAAGAATGAAAAGCACAGAATTTGAAATTGCTAATTTATTTTTTAAAAATTGTGAAAACAAGTCATAAAACAATTTCTGATTTATTTTCTCAAACAGAACACAGTTTTAGCACAGAAATCACTTTGAAAAATGTTAAATGTGATGCTGAAATTTAAGTCTCTTTAATGTTTCAATTTCAAGCAAATCAAAATCTTATTTTATGTGTCTTTTCCTTTGCAAATTTTGTTAACAATTCCAGTTCCAGGGCCCGGGTAGGGGTGGCAGGACAGAGACCTCAGCCTGAAACTATGGAAAGCCATTGCTGCCAGTCAGTGTAGGGAGCACTGAGATAGATGGTCTGCTTTCAGTATAAAGCAGCACACTGTGTTTCTGAGGAAAGAGGGAGGGAGGGGAGAGGAGGAAGGGAGGAAGGAAAGAGGGAGAGGGAGAGGGAGGGAGAGAGGGAGGAAAGAGGGGAGAGAAAGAAGAGTAGGAAAGAAGGAAGGGAATAAAGAAGGAAAGAAAAAGAAAGAGGGAGAGAAGAAAGAAAGAAAGAAAGAAAGAAAGAAAGAAAGAAAGAAAGAAAGAAGGAGAGGGAGAGAAAGAATAAGAACGAGGGAGGGGAAAAAGAAAGAAAGAAAGAAAGAGAGGGAAGGAAGGATGTGGAAAAGAGAGGAGAGGAAAATAGAATTTGGTAAGTGGGGAAAGTGGGGAAGAGAAAAAGGAAGGCTGGAAAAAGATGTGGCCGAGGGGGGAAAGGGAGGGAAAAGGGGGATGGGGAAAACAGGTAAACCATAAAGAGGAGGAGAGGTGAAGAGGGGAAAGTGAAAAAAGGAGAAATCAGGAGAGAGTTGGGCGGGACGGAGGGCAGGGGAGAGGCGGGCAGGGTCCTGCCTGCTCGCACGCGGGGCTTCTGCGCCTCATCGGCACGCAAGGCTTGAGACAAATAAGGTAAACCACAATGAATGGCGATAATAATTACAAAGGCAAACAGGGGCTTTCAGGGACGAGGCGGCGGAGCGGGCAGCTTTCCTGCACTCGAGGTGAGCCGCGCTGACAGGAGAAAAGCGTCGCCAGCTGTTTCATCTCTCTTCCCCCACCTCCGGCACGGTGTTTAAGTTTGTTTTGTTGGGGGGGGGGTGAGCCTCCCTCCCTCCTTTGTCCCCTGAGGCGCTGCCTTCCCTGGGAGCAGAGCAGTCACTAGCTTTTGCCCCATGGAGAACCCGGCGGGCAGCGGCACTATCCCAGCTACCTCCCTGGCGCCCCTCCCCGCCTTCAAGGCGGCTTTGTCAGAGGCGCAGCAATCTCTGCCCCGAGGAGCGCACGGTGTCGGGCGGCTGGGCTTGCTGAGCTGGTGGGGGCGCAGTCAGCCCAATGAGAAGGACGGCTCTGCCAGCGCCCCCTTCATTTTGGCGCTCTAGGCAACTGCCTAGTTTGCCTAAATGGACGCGCTGGCCCTGCCTAGAATGTCACAATTCCCTTGTAGAATTATAGAATGGTAGAGTTGAGAGGGACCCCAAGGGTCATCTAGCCCATAGGTAGGCAAACTAAGGCCCAGGGTCTGGATCCAACCCAATTGCCTTCTAAATCGGGCCCGCAGACGGTCCAGGAATCAGCATGTTTTTACATGAGTAGAATGTGTCCTTTTATTTAATACGCACAAGAGCCCTCTCACCTCCTGTGGCTTCCAGCAGCTGGCCTTCAGAAGCATTGCTGCCTACAACCGTGAAGACAGAGCAGAGCTTTCATGGAGTGCACACAAACTCTGGCCAATCATCACTGCACCCAGCCAACAGTTTTATGGCAAGTTCCCCCAAGCTGCTGCCCTCTGGTTGTCAGTGAACTCCAACTCCCATCAGTTTCTCCTAGCAGAGCCAATGGTAGGCTGGTCCACGTGAATTCTACTTTCTAACTTACCCCACTTCTTATTCTACTACTACTACTTTTAAATGGTCCATACACATCCCTCTCCCCAAGCACCAGAAAGCCCTGAGAAAGGGCTGAAGCACATACACAGAGGGTTCACAGGCACTTACAGAATCTGGAGCCAAGGAGAGAAGAGGCAAAGGAGAAAACACAAAAGCTTTTGGAGCTGTTTGACTTTGCAAAACATGTGTTAGCACTTATGCACACAGGAAGAGAGTTCACTCACACAGCGTGAAGAAACTTAAACCTAAGACGTTACACCCTGTATCAGGGCAGCAGCCTGGGGCATGGAGGGAGCAGAGTAATCCTTTAAAGAGCCAAGAAAAAGGCAGAATTCCTGTTGTTGTTGTTGTTAAAGAAAAGATAACCCAGTGGAATTCACATCATGAATGACAAGGACTTGGGGCAACGAGAACAAGACTAGAGCCTTTAAACATCAGCCTTTGCCAAGCTGGTGCCTTGCACATATTTTTGGGCTACAGCTCCCGTCAGATGCTGTGGAAGCTCCTGATGGGAGCTGTAGTCAAAAACATTTGGAGGGCACCAAGTTGGCGAAGGATGTTTTTTGGTTTTTAAAGCAGGGGCCTCTTGAGAGAACATGAATTTCCCCATTGCTGGTGTTTCTCAGAATTGTCCTGTTTGTTTCACATATAACACTCTTAAAAGTTTCCATATTTGTGGGTGTGGGTGTGTGAATTCTCACAGCTACTAGGGTGATCTGAGGATCATGAAGATGGTGGAATGCAGATGTCTACCACCCTCAGGCCTCCTGCTCCCTCCCCCAAAGGATTCTGCACTTTTTCTAATGCAATCCTGTATCCTTAGAACCAGGGCCGGCGCGTCCATTAAGGTGAACTAGGCAATTGCCTAGGGCGCCAAAATGGAGGGGGCGCTGGCCAGGCTTGGGCGGGGGGGGGGGCTAGCAGCAGCTTCTCCGCTGTAGCGGAGAGGTGCTGCTTGCCCCCTACACCACCCCCCGGCTCCCGCTAAAGCAGGCATCAGGGTTGGAATGTCCTGTGGCCTGCCCACCATCCCTACTCCACAAAAAGGAAGTGTTTCATTAAGAAACCTGTTTAGACTGTGTGGTGCTTGGGAGGTTGCAAAAACCCAATGTTTGGCTGTAGGAGATGCCAGCTGTAGGAGAACCTAAGACAAGCACTGCTGGATGAGGCCAACATCCTGTCCTCACAGTGGCCAACCAGATGCCTGTGGGAAGCCAGCAAGCAGGACCCCAGGACAAGAGCAGCCCTCTCCCTCCCTGCGGTTTCTGGTAACTGGTATCCAGAAGCATTACTGTTTTCAACCATGGAGGCAGAGCATTCTTCGTCATGGCTAGTAGCCATTAATAGTACTCTCTTCCAATAAACTTTTCTGTTGGCAAGCAATAGAATTGCAACCAAGCAGTATGTAAATCTTGCGGGTGGGGTGGGGATAAGACAAATCCAGCATTTTCTGTCACTGAACGTGGGTATTTTCTACCCTGTGCACTAGGCCAGAGATCAGCACTTTCAGGTAAGCAAGGTACAATCCTCAGGCACATTTTCAAAAAGTGGGGAAGATTCCTAATCTCAAGCAGCTTCCCTTCTGTTCACTGTAAAGTTTTAGGAGTTGCAAGACCCCTACAGCCTGTGTCAACCAGAAGCTGAGCAGTGAAGGTAAAACCCCTCATCACCAAGGGCAAAAGCAAGGAGGGGGCTAGAGAAGTTACAACTGCATTTCACATCCACTCTGTGCCCAATCCTGCTAACTGGATTCTGCAAGAGGGTGTTAAAGACTTAATGTTGAGGAGGTGTTCATTAGAGCTACAAGTAAGCAGTAAGGTCTAAAAAGAGTTTGGGTGGACTCTTGCGAATCATGCCCATCTGGGAACAGCAAAAGAAAACCCAAGTGCCCTGCTTTATTGCAGAGTTTGCTGTTCATGAATCAAATTGGAAAGACAGACACACACCCCTTGTGTGTAACTAAAGAGATGCAATCAGCAAATATTTCTATCAAACCGGTTGGCAAAATAAGCAGCCCTCTGAACTTGTGGTACCAAAGTCTTGAGTCATTCAAGCACAACTCTGGAAAGGAGAGAGTTGTAGAAAAAACAAACAAAAATAATGACAAAACACAACAAAACCTTGTCTGTCTAAACCAACCTGGTGCCCTCCAGTTGGATGGGCTGATGGGAATTGTAATCTAAAACAAGCAGGATTAGAGCACAAGAGCACTCTCCTCTCCTGTGGCTTCCAACATCTGGTGTTCAGAAGCATTTAATAGCCATCAATAGACTTCTCCTCCTCCCTGAATTTTGTCTAATCCTCTTTCAAAGCCATCAGGGTTGATGCCATCACTACCTCCAGTGGGAGCAAGTCCCATGGTTTCACTATGTGCTGCATAAAGACCAATTCAGAGATGTTTGGGACTGAACCTGGGACCTTCTACTGATGCTCTAATCTATCACTTCCCACCAGGCTAACAAAGGTTGGTATAAACAAAGTCCATAAATATATTGCAGCACTTCTCATCTGGGCAACCCAGGGGCTAGTAGGACTCACCATCAAACTTTTTGAACCGGGAACTGAAGGTTGCTTGCAAGTTATTACTAAGTTCCACCACAGCATTTCTGAAGTCCTGTTTGCTCTGCTGGCTGTATTTTTCTTCCATCTCTTGAGAGCAGCATGTGTAGCCTTGAGGGCAGACTTTCAAGTGATCACCTGGAAGCACAAAGGTGAAAAAGCTTTACACACGAGTACATCAATCTATGACAATCAGGGGGGGGCAGGGTGGAGGCTGAGCTTACTGCTGCAGCAGCAGCAGCTGTGCGCAGATACACAGAAAGGTGGCAATTACTCTGGACACAAAGCACTAATGCAGAATGGGCAGGATCCTCATAACCATTTAAGGAACACCCAGCTGTTTAATCAAGTAAGTATTGGGATCAGTTATAGCAGGTAGCAGTCTTATGGGATATGTGTATTTGTGTTTGTGCATGTACTTTAGATGTGTGCATTACTTCAGTTGTGAAGCACACAGTTCACATAGCACTTCCCACCTCCTTGCTGATGCCTCCAAGAGCGCAGGTCTCCTTTCCCCAAGAGGTGTGCCTGGCATCATCTCTTTGCAGCAGCCTTTGCCAAACTGGTACCCTTCCAGAAATTTTCAAGTACAACTCCCATCAGTGCCAGTTGGCATAGCCAATGGTATTATGGGATGTGGCAGTTGGCTGATGAAGACACACCTCTGTCTCCTGGCCTTTGAAAACTGAAGAACTTGTTTTTGTACCCTACCTGTAATATGTCGTGTGGAAGTATTGTTTTCTGGCTATAGGTGGGGTTGTTGCTGTACAGTTTTAAAAACTGCATCACATTTTTGTATGCTGCAACTTGACCTGTGGCCTTCTGGTGAAGGTTGTCCCTTTGGAGACAATCCAAAACCAGTTCCTGAGATGGATATTAAAACTACCCCGATGCGTAAGCAATTCGGCGATACACCTGGAATTGAATGTAACATCACTGGGAAGCACCCTATGGAAACGCATGTTCAGTTACTGATTGTCAGTATGGCATAGACTCCCTAACCTTTATTTGCTGCAGTGTCTCTGGAGAGGTAACTTTCCCAGCCCTTGGGCGAAAATTTTACATCCTAAACTTGTGTCCCTTGGATTATCACCATCTGAATTACTGGGAATGGATCTAGGGCTAGGCCCTGCCAAGAGTGCTGTTAATAGAAGGCTAAAGGAGGTTGATCTCCAGCATAACATTTTGACAGGAGGTGGCACTTGTTCACCAACAAACCTGGGGTTAGCACCAATAACAAAATTACCATCTTACTTATCTATTTCTGTTGCGGCGCATAGGTATGCCTTTATCAAGGCCAGATTCAATGCCTTCCCATCAAATGTCATGGGCAACAGACTCTCAAATGGCCAGATTTCATTGCTATGTGACTGTAATAGTGGTTCCGTAGAAACATTACAACATATACTTTTTTGCTGCCCAGCTTATTCGGCAGCCCGGTCTAGATTTCTGTCCCCCCTTCTGATAGGACAGGCAGACGGAACCCATGAGGCTAAATTAATTCATTTATTGAATGATGAGGAACCGAGTAGATCTCTTACAGACGCTAGATTTTTGATAAATGTCCTATCCCAGAAAAAGAGAAATGGGTCACTGCATAGTTTTGATAGTTTAACTAATACCCAGTATTATTAAGAGGGAATTAAGCTATTAATTAAATAAAGTTTTAGCTGAATCCCTATCCTGCATATGTATTAACCAAATTGTGTTAAAATGTTATTCTTGAAGGACTGTTTAGAATTGATATTGTTCAAATTGCAGCAGTTGCTGCCTCGTTTTATGTCGAGTTGCTCCAAATTGTATTTTCTGTTTGCTTTGTCTGTTTTGTTTTGATATGGGCCAATGGCCGTAATAAAATTTACTACTACTGGTGAAGGTTGAGTAAGACATGCTGTGGTTGTTATTATTTTCCATTATGAAGAAGAGCAGAAATGGTTTGCAAGGTTGGGTTCAGTGATACAGCAGGTGATTCAAGTAAGCATGGGAAGATTGCCAAGTGAAACAGACTTCTGCAGGCAGGGCAGCTGTTGCCCCAACTGACTGGTTCGTGGCCTGGTGCTGAAAGCTCAGTCAGCCCTTCCTTCCTTCCTTCCTTCCTTCCTTCCTTCCTTCCTTCCTTCCTTCCTGGAAACACTTGCTGGGATTTCCAACTCAAAATATTATCCTCATCTCTCAACCACCAGCTTGTATCATCCTCCTTCATGGTTTATGACTTCCTTTAGAATCAGCTATAAAAAGAACCCAGAGCCAATCCAATTTCACACTAGTGTTCTCCTTATCAAGGGCATTAGGGTCCCTCTTATCATTGCTAATTAACAAGTGTTTCCATAATGGAAGCCCTGTTAGTCCAGTATTTGGGAGAGGACAGTGCAGAGTCCCAGAGCATCTTAAATGAGACTAACAACTTTATTCTACCATCAACTTACGACGGGCTTTGTCAGATTCATGACATGAACTGGAAAAATTGGTGGGTGTGTAAGAATACAGATTTAATGAAATGCACAGGAAACACTGCATTCAGGTTCTGCTTGAGGGCTGCCCTTTGGGGTATTCAGTAAGCCACTGTGAGAACATGATGCTGGATTACATGGTGCACTGGCCTGATCCTGTAGGCTCTTGATATGCAAATATGAAACAGAAAAAATAGCTATGAGTCCTTCGTCACCCTCTTCATGGGTCATATAAAGAAAATTTAAGCTTCAGTCATATTATGGGCTTGTTTTAACACTGGAACTAAAGAGGAAGGCTCCAGGTGACTGTAGCAGTTCTCAGTTCCCAAATTGCTACAGACAGCCAGAGAGTGTTTTCCCCACTTTCATCAGCTCAGGAGAATTTGCAGCACACTACCACAAAGGTGTGGTGCTGGAGTAAGTGGCTGAGGGAGATGGAAGGGGGCTCTCCACAGGTGGGTGTAACTGCTAAGTACTGAGAAGCTGCTAATGCCACCCAGAGGCTTCCTACATCAAGGAGGCTTGTTGAGAGCCAGTGTGGTGTAGTGGTTAAGAGCGGTAAACTCGTAATCTGGGGAACTGGGTTCGCGTCTCTGCTCCTCCACATGCAGCTGCTGGGTGACCTTGGGCTAGTCACACTTCTCTGAAGTCTCTCAGCCCCACTCACCCCACAGAGTGTTTGTTGCGGGGGAGGAAGGGAAAGGAGAATGTCAGCTGCTTTGAGACTCCTTCGGGTAGTGATAAAGTGGGATATCATATCCAAACTCTTCTTCTTCTTCATGGGCTCAGACCCGTCTCTACCCGGTGGTGCAAGTGGCACGGGGAGCCAGGGCACCAAGGTCTGATGGGTGCCAAGCTGAGTGTCTGGGAAGGAGAGTTGGAATCCGCGGAGAGCAGAGCATGTTCGAATGAGGAGTGGGCTGGTGAGCTTCTCCCCCTCCCCAGTCCCAGAGCACCGCTGAGGAGGAGGAGAAGGAGGAGGAGGAGGAGGAGGGGGGGGAGGAGGGGGAGAAGGAGGAGAGTCCTTCCAATGAGCACTCAGGCCTGATTTCCTTCAGAATGGATAGGTCTGATCTTTTGCAGTCCATGGGACTCTCAAGAGCAGGGGTCCCCAAACTAAGGCCCGGGGGCCAGATGCGGCCCAAACACCTTCTAAATCCGGCTCGCAGACGGTCCGGGAATCTGTGTGTTTTTACATGAGTAGAATGTGTCTTTTTATTTAAAATGCATCTCTGGGTTATTTGTGGGGCCTTCCTGGTGTTTTTACATGAGTAGAATGTGTGCTTTTATTTAAAATTCATCACTGGGTTATTTGTGGGGCATAGGAATGTGTTTTTTGTTTTTCAAAATATTGTCCAGCCCCCCACAAGGTCTGAGGGACAGTGGACCGGCCCCCTGCTAAAAAAGTTTGATGACCCCTGCTCAAGAGTCTCCTCCAGCACCACAATTCAAAAGCATCAATTCTTCGGCAATCAGCCTTCTTTATGGTCCAGCTCTCACTTCCATACATCACTACTGGGAAAACCATAGCTTTAAGTATACGGACCTTTGTTGGCAAGGTGTTGTCTCTGCTTTTTAATTTCGTGACTGCTGTCACCATCTGCAGTGATCATGGAGCACAAGAAGGTAAAATCTGTCACTGCCTCCATTTCTTCCCCTTCTATTTACTAGGAGGTGATGGGACCAGTGGTCATGATCTTTTTTTATGTTGAGCTTCAGACCGTATTTTGCGCTCTCCTCTTTCACCCTCACTAAGAGGTTCTTTCATTCCTCCTCATTTTCTGCCATCAAAGTTGTGTCATTAGCATATCTGAGGTTGTTACTATTCCTTCCGGCAATCTTAATTCCAGTTTGGGATTCATCCAGTCCAGCCTTTCACATGATGAATTCTGCATATAAGTTAAATAAGCAGGGAGACAATATACAGCCTTGTCGTACTCCTTTCCCAATTTTGAACCAATCAGTTGTTCCATATCCAGTTCTAACTGTAGCTTCTTGTCCCACATAGAGATTTCTCAGGAGACAGATGAGGTGATCCGGCACTCCCATTTCTTTAAGAACTTGCCATAGTTTGCTGTGGTCGACACAGTCAAATGCTTTTGCGTAGTCAATGAAGCAGAAGTAGATGTTTTTCTGTAACTCTCTGGCTTTCTCCATAATCCAACGCATGTTTGCAATTTGGTCTCTGGTTCCTCTGCCCCTTCGAAATCCAGCTTGCACTTCTGGGGGTTCTCTGTCCACATACTGGTTAAGCCTGCCTTGTAGAATTTTAAGCATAACCTTGCTAGCGTGTGACATGAACGCAATTGTGCGGTAGTTGGGGCATTCTTTGGCACTGCCCTTCTTTGGGATTGGGGTGTAGACTGATCTTCTCCAATCCTCTGGCCACTGCTGAGTTTTCCAAACTTGCTGGCATATTGAGTGTAGCACCTTAACAGCATCATCTTTTAAAATTTTAAATAGTTCAGCCGGAATATCATCACTTCCACTAGTCTTGTTATTAGCAGTGCTTTCTAAGGCCCATTTGACTTCACTAGATTCCAACGACAATATTAAGGATTTTGCTAATAGAAGGGCTCGGAAAGTAGGTTTTTGTGGGCATTAGATTAGTTATTTGTGGGCATTAGATTAGTTATTTGAAGCATACAGTATGTGTAAATGAAATGAAAGCAAACTAATAGAGGCTCCAATTGAGAAAATGTTTGATACACATTGACTTTAAGTGAATTTTTTGTGGGTTGATTCATTTTCCACATTGATCAATGTTTTATGACTAACAAATTTGCTAGAGATATATATTTTTAAGAAACAAAAAACGAGCATTTTTCTAGCAGATTTACAAGCCTCCCCAAGATTAATTTTCAGCATATGTTTATTTTGTTCTCAAATCTATGATTTTACTGGTATTAAAGCTGCTATTTGATAGTAAATGAGTGTGTTACTGAGATAAACCTGTTTGGTTCAGCAAGCAACTAAAATGATTGTCATGGACAGGGCTTTGTTTTTCCTTTTGGTGTTAACTGATTTGTGAGCATGCTTGGAATTTAAAATAAGCATGAGTGACGTTCCCTGCAAGCAAAAAAGCAGCGGAGCATTAATTCAGATTTTTTTTTTGTCATTATTTTTTGAGAGCTGGCTTGATGTGATGGATTTCAAATTTCAAAATACCGGTATGTTTAAAATATGTTCACACTTTGTTTTAAGGTCTCCCTTATTAAAGCAAAGGATTAAGGTGTTAGCAGAACTTTAGACTGTGAGGAAAAACTATACCATATAATGTATTGTATCAAACTATTTTACATGAATAATGCAGATATTCTGAATTTAAAAAGGAATCAACATTGTTAAAAACAAGGTGTTACATAGTAAGATAAATTGTCTTAAATCTTCAAAAAAACAAGAAAAAGCAAAACAATGTGGTGGTGGTGCATACTTAATAATGCAATGTTAATAAACGAGCAACTAAAAAAAGTTTGTTTATGTTTCCTGTTTTCTTTCTCTGGGGAACCTTTCCTTAAAAGGTCAACAACTTCGGGGTCCCCCCCTTAAAAAGGTCGACAACTCTGGGAAACGGGGTGGGGTGTGCTGGAGGGACCTTTGCACCATGGTGCTGGATATGATTAAGACAGCCTTGCATGGGCTCTTGTGCAAACTGGCTGTAACCACATTCCATTTCCACTGCTACCAGAAGGTGCAGAGTCCATTCTACCAACCACCACTATTAATTATAAATTTGAAACTAAGAATAATTCTGCTATTTGAGGTGCTAAATACTATTGATTTCCATGCCAACAAAACATATTGTCACTTCCAAATCCAAATGCATTACTTCTCATCCAACAGAAGGGAAAAGTAATCATGTGTAGTTGTGTTTGTTCATATCAATTCTATTAGCCCCACTCCTACTTTCCTTTCACATAGCTTGATTTTTAGAATTCAAGTCTATTTGAGTAGGGACCCATATTTTCCTTTATATAATTATTGTGCTGTATGCAATGAATCAAATATGTTTTGTAAAGGGATGTACACAAATATGAAAGATAAAATAAATATTGTAGTATTAAATTATAGTAGAAATAAGGTAGCCTTGCAAATAAGTTGTTAATCCGCAAATATTTCACTAACCAGACTATCAAAGCTTCACTAAGTCAGTCAGTGCAAGAGAGGGTCCAAACAAAATGCCTTAATTCACCAACCACTTACCACCACCACCGAAGTGGAACATCCATTGCACCAACTATCATTCCAATTCAGAAGGCAATTTCCCAGATCTAAACTGAGCATGCTGCTCTAGGATTCTACTCAGGGTTACCGATCTAGGACTTCTGACCCAATTTCTACTGCTCCAACAAGCCCCAGGTGTATAAACTAGGGGTGACCAGCATGGTGTCTTTCATGTCTTCCCTTGCTGCCCATGAAACCTCTGAGCCCACCTCACTCACTGTCTCCTTGGCCATGAAGTGGTGAAGATGGTTAACTTCTCCCCGACACACACACACACACACACACACACACACACACACACACACTTGTAAAGTACATAGAGCTGATGGAGGAAGCTAGATGAGTGAGTCTCTTTTCCACTTTATCTTTCAGCTCCATTTTTTTTTCCAAACCCATATATATTCTACTGGATCCAACTTTTACCCAGATCCCTTAGAAAAGCAAAGTTTGTGTGTGTGTGTGTGTGTGTGTCCATTTTCTTTCAGTCTAAATGGGAAGGGGGCAAGAGAGACATAATCGGGGAAGGGGCATGCTCACAGCACTCGTTCAAAACTCCAGCTGTGCCCACATGCTTAAAAAGCTTGGTAACCCCTGATATGAACTTTCACGAATCATTCCAGGCACATGTGTGGGTCTGAAAGAAAAAGGGAGCGAACCTGCTTCTACTTTATAAGAGTTTCTCTTTCTGGTCGCTGGGAGCAAATACTTAACTCACCACAGGGAAGTAACTAAGGGGCTGTTTACAAGAGTGAACGACATGCAGCACACTTCCTAATGCAATGTTCATTGGGGGCTGGCTGTAATTAGATGGAGCAGGGAAGAAAACCAGCCGTTATACTTTTCGTAAGCCTTATGGGATGGTCACAAGGTATTCTGAGCACACAAAAGTTAAATTTGGAGTGGGAGGTGTTCTTGGGCAGCTTTCACAACAAAAGCCTCACCCAGTATGTTACAATGGCCTACAATGTGGAACCAGACCCTTGCAAAAATTTGCCAAGCAGCTAAGAAACTGGCCCTCTAGATGAGTTCAGTGCCCAGGTGCTGGGGGGGGGGGGCTATTTTCAGCAAGCCTTTTGCTGTCTGTGTCCTCAGCTGCTGGCTGGTCACCTGGGTCTAAAGAATATACGGTTCCCTTCCATGCTACAAGTTCCCCACCTCAAAAACAAGAAATTCTAATTATTTATGTGGCATGCACTTAAAATACCCTATCCAACCAAAGGCTGTCTGGATTTCAATTTCCACTCCCCCCCCCCCAACTTTTTTTTCACTTTGCTTGCTGACAGCTTAGGGCCTGTGGATTTACTACACAGAGAACCCCCTTTTTTTAAGGAGGAAAAGAATGAGAAAGATTTATGCCCCTCTCTATACAAGCCAAGGAGCCAAAAGGCACATTAGGAAACTTAATTCTGTTCTGGAAGGGGGGGACAGACCTTGCCTTCCCATTCATTCATTCCCAAATTTCCCTCTACAAATACTTGTTTTACAACCCCAGGGTCCAGTCCTGCAAATGCAGCTGCCATATGAACAACTTAAATAAAATAGCTGCTGCTAGATGGAGCCAGTCCACATTAAAGTGGATGGATACAGACACACACACACACACACACACACAGAGAGAGAGAGAGAGAGAGAGAGAGAGAGAGAGAGAGAGAGAGAGAATGAATGCTATATCAAGTCATTGTGCGACACTTAAATATCAATAGAGTCTGGTCCTCAACAAAGACTTGGGGTTGCCATGTACTTTATAGGAGACAGTTCTCTACTTGTTGTAAGAATGAAAGAAGAGCCTGACTACATGCCAGTGGCCCATCTAGTCCAGCATCCTGTTCTCCTGGTGACCAACCAGATACCCCAATGGGAAGCTCGCAAGCAGAATTGGAGCACAAGAGCCCCCTCCCCTCCTGCAGCTTCCAACATCTGGTGCTCAGAAGCAATACTGCCTCCATAGATGCAGTGGAATAGCCATCATGGTTAGCTGCCAAGGATATTCCCATCTTCCATGAATCTGTCCAATCCTCTTTTAAAACCATCCAAGTCAGTGCCCATCACTGCCTCCTGGAGGAAGAGTTCCCTCTGTGCTGGATTTTCTTTTTCTCTGTCCTGAATCTTTTAACATTCTGCTATCAGAGGACAGCCCTCTACTTCCATGCTATGGTGAGATATGCAAATGTTATGCAAATATGTCCCTTTTCATGTGTGTAATGCATGTCCTATTTTCTTACAATGCATAGCAGGCCCCCAAAAAACATGAGGGCATCAGAAGAGCCTGTCTGCTGGCTCAGGCCAAAGACCCATCATAGCCAGGCATCCTGTTCTCCTGGTGACCAACCAGATGCCTCAATGCGAAGCCTGCAAGCAATAGCCCTCCCCCTACTTGTAATTCACAGGAACGGCCTCCAACAATGGAGGTAAGACACAGCCATCATGGTTAGCAGCCACTGATAGCCTTACCTCAATAAATTAAGAAATACCTGGAAATAATAAGGAAAAACAGAGAAAAATAAGGAAGACAAGAGAAGGATACCCACTGCTGTTAGCTCAGTCAACAAAGCATGAGATTCTTAATCTCAGGATCGTGGGTTCAAGGTCCACGTTGGGCAAAAGATTCCTGCATTGCAGGGGGCTGGACTAGATGACCCACAGTGTCTCTTCCAACTCTGCAGTTCTATGATCCTGTTATTCTATAATATGTATGGGTGTGACCATTATCAGAGGTCCAGCTTGGCAAAACATTCAAGCATAGTGCAAAGCAGGGTCAGTGAAGGATGTGGCCAGCAGAGAAGGTTTGGTGTGGAAAGAATCCCAAGGGCCAGGGAGAGACACTCTGAGGTCCACATCTGGCCCTTGGGCCAGAGGTTCCCACCCCCAACCCATTTAGCTAGAGGTGCCTGGGGCATCATCCTCCGCAGCACAACAGGATTTGCATCTCTCAAGATTTTGCAATCCAAACTACATTTGCTCTCTACCTTCTCTAGCAGCAAGATTTGCAAGACTTTTCTCTTGCATTTTTTTAAAATCCTGGCTTCTTTAGGTATGGGAGTGGCAAGGACACCAATGCAACTCCCTTCCCACAAAAAAGACTGAGAAGTATCATTCAACTGCATCTCCAATGTCTGAAACATCATCATATCACCCACAAACCACTTCCAAGTTTATCTTTCGAGCCAGAAGGCCCAAAAATTTCCTGTTTTTTTAAAAAAGGAACACAAAGACACGCACAACTACATTCTGCTCCTACAAAATTGTGACATACACCAAACTTGGCTTATAAAAACTACCCAGCTCTTCTCTTTGCTTTTCTCTAGAATAAAGCAACTGTCACTGTGAACACAGAGGATTTTATTCTATTCAATGGAGACAGAGTACTTAGTTTTTTTCTACATATGCCACACACCATCTAAATTCATTGTGTATATTTTTGTGACTAAAAAGTGCTTCTTGAGAAGCCAGTTTCATTTTGAAAAGAAAAGCTCATTGCAGATTGATTCTGCATTATGTCATTTTGAAAGCAGATGCTGGCAACCCCTGCAATGGGAGACATATTCACACCTGCCCAACGGCATTGTGGGTAGGCATATTCCAAGACTGCACTTGCCACTTCCTTCTTCATTCACCTAGGCCCTAGGGCATGTGCAAAGAGAAAATGGCATGGGCCACCTAACCAAGGGGAGGGTTTTCAAGCACACATCAAGCAACCACAACCACCCAGATGGAAAGCCGCATGATGAGGACGAGCATGAACGATTCCAGATTGAGATAAAGCTACACCTGTTGCTCTTGAACTATAAACTCCCATCTTTTCTGACTATTTGTCAAGCTGGATGGGGCTGATGGGAGTTGGGGAGTCCAGCAACATTGGGAATACCACTGGTTCTCCCCAGTCCTGAACCATTATTGTATTTCTAGATCTCTTCAGCTAAAGCTCAACACTCAAACCTGTAACATCTCACTGGCTCAACTCAACTCATTTTATTTTGGCTTTAAGCCCATATACATAACAACCAAAAACAGAAACAGAACAGCACAGTCTGGTTTACAATTACTAACAATAAATTAGATTTTTAAAAGTGCTCAGCTGAATAGAATATGATAAATTAAAATTTCAAACTGTATATAACAATCCATTGTGTTTCTTAAGTGTCAGGACTGAGGTCAGAAATTTTGCCGTATGTAGGGTTACAATTGAGTCTGTATCTTGCAACAAAAGAGCAAGCTAAGTCTCTTCCAAATACCCCGGTAATTTTTGAATTAATGGGAGTAATAAAGTCTTTCGGGCATCAGAATACAAGGGGCAGACAAACACTATGTGATGCAAGGATTCAATCAAACAGTTATCACAGGCACATAAGACTGAAACTTGGCCCCCAGAAAATCTGTGATAAAGAATGTTTGAGGGGAAGACATTAAACCGTGCTTTAATAAAAGTGAAATGATGGCTAGCAATAGAAAGAGCTGATAGATAGGCTGGTACTTGAAGTGGGGGTACAATGGCCAGGGATCTCGGTGAGCATGTCCCCCCGCCCAGCATAATATTGTGATGCAGCTCAATATCATCCAATCTTTGGGAGATGGTCTTTTTTTGCTGTATATAGATCTCGATTCAGAATCTCCAAGGGTGAAATTCCAATAAGCAAAAGGGCTCGTGAACTCATTGCGCCATAAGCATTGGGCCAGATAATATTCAGGCAATCTGTGCCAGAGCGTTAACCAATAGATAAAAACACGCTTCCACAGGAGCGTCTCCAAGGAAGGCGTCCTCAGTTCCACGCGTATGGCCGCATTGCTCACACAGGTGGGGACTTTCAGGAGACAATGAAGGAATTGGCTTTGTAGGGATTCAAGAGAGGAGAGATTTGCCAGAGCAGCCCATAGTGGTGCTGCATATCTTAGCGTGTTTACTATTCTCGACTTATAGACCATCAGCCCTGAAGGCACATGCAGGGCACCATCTGTGAAGTAGAACTGAAGTAATGCATACACCAGGGATTTAGCCTTATTAAGAAGGTACTGGATCTGCGCTGTCCACCTCATGTTTTGTTGGAACAGTATGCCTAAATATTGGAACTTAGTGACTTGTTCTACAGCCACTCCATCTAGCTTCCAAGTGTATTGTCCTCACTGGCTCTTTTGGAAGACACTCTGCTTTGGAGGAGGACGCCTATGCTGGTCCAGGAGTAGCCATTAAAACTAGTCTTTCTGCTGCAGAAGTTCCTAGCAAGGAACTGGCAAGCCATGGATCATCCAGGGAAAATGCTATAGCTCAGCAGCACTTCACCTCTTCCCAGGTTCAGTCCCAGGTGGCAGCTCTGAGCAGGATTGGGAAGACTCCTGCAGTCAATGTAGGCGATACTAGGTGGGCCAGTGGTCTGACTTGGCACCATATAAGACAGCTTCTTATGTTCCTATTTGTATAAATTTATCACGTTCCATCATATGGAACTGCAAGGATTCCACCTTTTCTCCCCTTGCCCTCTCCAGAAGTGGCACATATTAACCTATCTTCAGCCCCAAACTTCACGTGAGACTAAACATGTACCTCTTTGCATTGCACAAACATTTGCAGGAATGCAGGCAGCTGCCTGGGGTGCCTGATCAGACTTAGAACTGGGGGTGTGGCAGGAAGGAGAAGGTGTTCCCCCTGCAGCTAGCATCCTGATGAAAACTATTTGCACCTGGAGGGCATCTCCCACAGAAGCCAATAAGAGATGTGTAAGGAAGGAAAAGCTTGGTGGGTGGGTTTCCTCCAGACTACAGTCTGGGGTGGTGGTGGTTTTGAACTCCCCACCCAGCCCCAACACTGACAAGCTCACCACCATTTACATGGAACTATTTACATGCACACAACACTGAAAGAGAATGTTGAGCATCATGTCCAACATAGCATTTTACTTTTTACGCCTGCGAGGGGTGCAGCAGACTTGGCATACCTGTTCCCCAGTCCCACTGTTCAATTTATTAAAATGCACACAATCCCACCACCACCCTAATAAAGCAGAATATTCCAACCGTAAGTCTTCTTTAGGGCATTGTTTGAACAAATGAAGGCAACACCAAGATAACTTGCTGCTTCAAAAGCATGGGTTTTTTGGTGTGTGTGTTGTTGTTTTAAAAAAACCACCATCAGAAGTGATTGGTGTTTTCTGTTTAATATAGTTGTGTTTCTAAAAAAAATTGTCACATTCCACACCACTCTGATAAAAGAGGCAGGATAGGAGTTAATTCTGGGTTTCCTATGTAAACCCACTTCCTGCCCCTTCTCCAAGAACCAGGGCAAATAATTAAGGTTAATCCTTGTTAGCTCTGTATGTTTCCTTTGAATCCTGTTACCACATTCCTTCATGCAATCAACTGTGCTTTTTTTTTTAATGGAGAGACAAATCCCAGCGCCCCCTTATGCCTGTCTCCTGCTCAAAAGGTTATGACCTGACTGCCTACGGCCTCCTGACCTCTGGTTCCTGTCCCTGTCCCTCCAGCTTTGCAAACTTACCTCTCAACAGACTGCTTTATAATCAGCGGACCATGGCTGAAAATTGGCAATGGCAGGGTGAAAGTGTCTGAAAACAGAAGTGTATGAAAATGGGGGGGGGGCAGAAAATACTCAACAAGCTTCCTCGGTGGACCCAAACACACACTAAACAGTTGAAATTCACAGTAGTATCTCATGTCTTCCAACAGTGCAATCCTGTGCACATCTACTCAGAAGCATGCCTCTCTGTTTAAGTGCACAGGAAGCTGCTTACACCAAGTCGGACCCTTGGTCCTTCTAGCTCAGGGGTTAGCAAGATTTACCTCACCTGGGCCGGTTCACTCCAGAGGAGATCCCTCCGTGGGCCAGACCGCGTATGCACATGAGTGCGCGCAGCTGCATTTTTCAGCGTCTGCACAGACACAATTTTCAGCATCTGAGCATGCGCAGACGCGATTTCCGGCACCGCAGAAGCGAGTCCCTGCACTTCGCCGGTTTAGCGCAGTGCGCAGGGACTCGCCGAGCGGGAGGCTCGGTTGGGGGCGGCTCATGGGCTGGTTAAACAACCCCTGTGGCCCATGGGACTTAGGTTGCCTACCCCTGCTCTTGCTCAGTATTGTCTACACTGACTGGCAGCAGCTCTCCAGGGCTTCAAATGTGTCTCTGGACCAACCCTACCTGGAGATGCCAGGGCTTTACCCTTGGATCTTCTGCATGCAAAGCAGCCCTTCCCTAGGTAAGCTCTACTGTGTTCCATGGGGCTCATTCCTCTGCTTGAAGGCATCACAGAGGCATCTGTTTGGCCACCATCAAAGCAGGATGCTGGCCCAGGTGGCTCAGCCAATAGGTGCCTTCTTACACGTGCACTTCCAGGTCTCGGAATTCCCTAACTGTAAATCAAGGCAAAAGCACTTGTTTTCTTAAGACCATGATGCATGGGGTGTGTTTAGCATGTCATTTGCCCAAAGTAGTTGTAGCCTCTGCTTTAATTTGGGTGCATGTATGTCTTGCATTGAGCTCTGCTTTTATTCGTTTCTTGCTTTTGTTTGTTTGTTGATATTTTAATGGTCTTGCATTTTACTTTGTATTTCAATTCCCCACCCACCCCGCTTATTTACTGCAAGCCAACCAGATAACTTCACACAAATGCCAAAAAAGGAACAGTTCTAGTATTAACAATGCTTTCCACCTGGTTAACTGTGACACATTTAAGTGGGCAACTCTTTGAATTTCCATTCCTCCCTCCCCTCACCTACATCCCTTAAATTTGTGTTGAACTCAACTTTTGTTTTGCACTGATAATCTATTCCAAGCATTTATTTTTTAACATTTGCTCTCCATTCCCTATACCTTATACATCACTGGCAGTCTAATGGGAGGGGGGGGAATATTAACTTGGTATGTGACTTTTGTAAGTGAGATTAAAATCTTGTTTTATGGACAAAAGGCCCTTAACAGCCTTTGGATTTACAAATTATTGCAGCTTCAGGGAAAACAATGCTTGGTTTTGTCCACTAATGAGAAATGCCAGCGTCCCTCCCCCCCCCTATAACATGGGACATTAATTTGGGGGCAGACTTTTTGATTCCTTCATGCCCTTGGTCAGCAAAAATTCACAGGCGCTGCTCAAGGGTCTCTAAAAATAGGGTCTCTTGCCTGTGACACCTTCCAGGTAGACAAAGCATGCAAACCATCTTCCAGATGCAGTTCTGTCCACCTCAACTTGATCTGTCCAACGTTTGCAGGTATTGAGGCTCTCTCAGGATCTGCTTCACTTCCTAAAGCTCTGCTTGCATGTTCAGACATCTCTGGAGAAAAGAACAGGCACTTTACGTCTAGGATGGTTTGCAGTGTCAGGGAATTGCTTGTCGACCAATATATACCTCCCACACCTCCAACCCAAGTCCCAAGTGCAAATCTGGTGGGCAAAACACCTTTCCTACATATCTTGGTGACATTCCATAAACTCACTGACCAAAACATGTGCTTTTTCAGCATTGGGGTTGGGGGGGTGGAGCTCACAGCGAAAAGGAAGTTTCAATTACTTTGTGAAGTGAAGTAGAAAAATTAAGATCTAAGCAAACTTTATTAGGGATGACAAGGAGAAGGGCAGGACTTTGGTTTCCTTTGTGTGTCAAATAACTTTCTAGGAGTTTCTTCCGAGGCACATAAAATAAGCAACATTTAAACATGAAGGGCCTTTTTATTTTTCAAAATACACTCTACAATTTAAAAAGGCAAACTGTATTAACACTTAAATGAAACTGCACTCCAAAGATTCTTAAGGAGCTAAAGATTCGGGGTGTCCCTCTCTTTCTGCATCAGGGAGAAGGAACTAAGTTTCAAAACTTAGTGTGCATGCACACAAAAGCTCATACCAAGAACAAACTCAGTTGGTCTCTAAGGTGCTACTGGAAAGAATTTCCTAAGTTTCAAAACACACACTAAAAACCATCTGCAAATAACCCCTTGCCCAGGTGCCTAAAGAAAGCAAAAACAGCCTCTAGCTGTTCAAAATGAGAATAATTTTATATCACATATAATTTATATCACACCACATATCTGGGCTCCTTCAGGAAGAAGGGTGGTATATAATTTCAATAAATATCAAGTTTCCTTATGCTGTCCTAAAAATCTGAACTGGGGTTTTTGGTGATGTTCTAGGTACACCTGTGAAGGTTAGCTGACACAAAAATGCCCCCTGCATAGACATGGTAAGTGATTAGTGCCAATGGTGACTTGCAAAGCCCTCAAGATCTTGGAGCATCTTGGCGCATCTCTTCCTACAATGTCCTACCTGAGCGTTAATATTTTATTTTTATTATTAAACTTTTAACTCACATTTCCTCCAAAAAGCTCGAGGATGGCATAGATGGCTGTACTCATCCTTTCTGTAGCATCCTCGCAACTACCCTGTGAGATAGGATATCCTGAAAGTCAATTAGTGGCCCAAGGTCACCCAGTGGGTTTCATGGCTGAGTGGGGATCTGATCCTCTGTCTCCCAAGATCCTAGTTCAACACTCTGACCATAGCCCCACACTGGCTCTCCTCTGCCATGGAGGGTTTCCTCCACACACCCTCTTTCAGAGCTATAAATTGTGTGGGGAATTTTGTTGGGGGGCGCTGGTGTCCTGTGATGGGCAGGATGCAATGGCCAATGTTTCAACAGCACATGAAGATCTGGATATAGTCAATTTTTTCTGCTTAGTTTAAGGATTCTTCACTTTGCTTTTTAAATATTACTCCTATTTTTGTTTCACATGCTGAATTGGTGGTTTAAATGAAATATGCACCCTGCCCTGAGATCAGATGATATAGGGTGGGTTAGAACTATTTTGAATAAATATATGAATATTTATTCCTAAATAGGCTCCTAAATTTAGCAAAAAGCACCTAGATGGAAACTCCTTGCATTTTATTATACTCAGCAGAAATTACATGTGTTCAGAGTGCAGGAAATCTCGCTAAAAAAGGCTATTTGCCTGAGGATTTTGTTTTAAGGCTCACTTCAAGCAACAGATGATGTAGCCTTGGTTTGTGCTAACCATGGCTACACACCTCCCATCAAGGTTAAGGTTAGTTAAGTCTCTGAATTCAGGCAAAATGGCAAAACAGAGCTGGGAAAACCATTGTTTCCCAACCTGTTTCAAACTGCAGCCTCCAAAGTAGAATGGGCTTGTGAGCCGACCTAAGTTAAAACAAATTCTATGTCCGAATGTGAGCTTTGTCCCCCCCCCCCCACCAAAGGGGGTACAGGTATCACAGGGAAATCCTTAAAGCCCTGGAAGAACGAGATCAGGATCTGCTCTTCCTGAACCACCTAAGAAGCTTTGAGTGCTCCAATGCATTAAGCAAATGGAATCTTTGATCCATGATTTTAGTATTTTGGGGGATTCCCTCCCCATAAAGGTGTACTTGCTACCTTCATTATAAATACTTCATCACAAGCTGAAGATGCACTTTTTTGCCTTTGACACCTGAGAGACACACATGTTAGGATTCAGCTTGTTCTTCTGATTTCAAATTGTTTCACTTGATTTTAATACTGTATTTTTACATTGCTATAACCAACCCAGTAACCTTACAGTGAAAGGGAAGAAGAAGAAGAAGAAGAAGAAGAAGAATGCCATGAGTGCCTACAGGTCCTGTCCCTGCCTCTCACCATCTGGCCCAGGGTGGGGCCTGATGGGCCTCATTAGGACAGTTGCCATCGCTGCTGTTGCTGCCCAGGAGAACTTAGAAAAGCGCAGTGTTATTTTTAAAATGTTTTTTAAATTTTCTTTTTTCCTTTTTAAATTCTTTTTGGTGTGGTGGGTGGTATGGATGTTTAGTTGGGTTTGGGAATTTGTTTACTTTTGGTATATTTGTAATTTTTACTGTTTTTGGTTTGTATTGTTTTATTGTTTTGTTTTTTGCTGTTTTTTATAGAGGGTTTATTTTGTTCTTAAGGGGAGGGGTCAGGGCTGCCTGGGAGGGGGTCCCAGCCAACAAAATGGCTGGGGCAGGTTCCACAGGGAGGGATGCACTGGAACAACTGATCTCAGTGATCACAAGTAGGAGGAGGAGTTACGCTAGGACCAGACCATGTCATTGCCGAGGAGGCAGATTTAGTCGTTGTTTGAGGACTATCCCTGCCTCTGGATCTGGTCCTGACCGGACGGATACTGGAATCAGCAATGGAGACCCACATGACCTGAAGGTGCTGTTGTGCAATGCCAGGTCAAGGATGAATAAGACCACTGCCATCCACGACCTGATTGTGGATGAAGGAGTTCACCTGGCATGTGTAACAGAGACTTGGTTGGATGAAGCAGGTGGGCATATCCTTGCTGCTGCTTGCCCACCAGGTTTCTCTTGCGCACAGCAACCCAGGTCTTGTGGGCGGGAAGGGGGGGGGGTTGCAGTGATTTTTAGGAAGTCATTAGTTTGCACCAGGTGTCCTATTGGGAAGACCCAGTTCTCTGAGTGCATGTTCTGGAAGTTGGGCAGTAGGGGCAGTACAGGATTCCTCTTGGTGTACCGACCTCCCTGCTGCACCAAGGATTCCCTGCCCAAGCTGCTTCAGGTCGTGGCGGATGTTCTCCTGGAGACACCTAGTTTGGTTGTCCTGGGGGATTTTAACATCCATGCCGACACGACCTTACAAGGGGCTGCTCGGGACTTCGTGGAAAGCATGGCCTCCATGGGGCTGTCCCTGAATAAGTCTGGCCCAACTCATAGCTAAGGACATGCCTTAGACCTGGTATTCACCTCTACGGATGTTGGTGATCTGACATTTAAAAAAAGCGAAATTAAAGAAGTGCCATGGTCAGATCACTTCCTGGTGCAACTGGACTTCTCTGTGACCCTTCCCCTCTGCAGGGAGGTGGGACCAATTTGGATGGTCCACCCCCGCCATTTAATGAATCCAAATGGCTTCCAGATAGTGGTAGGGGATGCTTTATCCCATGTTGATGGCCTTTCAGCTGATTCCCTGGTGACCCGCTGGAATGTGGAGTTAACTAGGGCTATTGACTGTTTGGCGCCGAAGCACCCTCTCTGATTGCATGGAACCCAGACAGCCCCATGGTTTTTCCCGGATCTGAGGGCAATGAAACAATCGCTGAGACGGCTAGAGCGCCGGTGGCGGATAACTCATTCTGAAGCTGACCAAACACAGGTTAGAGCTCAATGTCGAGCCTACCAAGTGGCGGTAGCGACGGCAAAGAAGACTTTCTTCACCGCCTCTATTGCATCTGCAGAAAACAGCAGCAGGAGACTTTTTCAGGTGGCTCGCAATCTAGCGGAACCACTTGCTCCATCAGGGAAGATCTCTCCCTCATCACAGTTGATGAGGAATATGAAGACGAGCAGCATAGTCCTCCTGGAATGTGCAAGGGACCTTGGAAGGGACAGTACATGGAAGGAGGCGTGTAGTGGTGGTTATTTGCGGGGCACAGGAATTCGTTCATATTTTTTTTCAAAATATAGTCCAGCCCACCACATGGTCTGAGGGACAGTGGACAGGCCCATGGCTGAAAAAGTTTGGTGAACCCTGATTTACAGAGTAGCCCAGTCCTCCTAGTCCACTGACACATGCCCCTGCAGCTGGGGGTGGTCAGTGTTCCATCAGCAAGAATCATCACAACTTCTGAAGGGCTGCAGTGATTAGCCAATTAGTAACTGGTCAGAGCAAACACAAAGCTGCTGTAGATTTTAAAGAAAAATATTATTTTTCTTTAAGCATTCCTGCTCCTCCCTCACATGGGAAGAGATGCCTCTTTTAAGATGATGCATGCAAGCACTTTCTTTTCTTTTTAATTCTTTCCCCCTTGTATGCAAACATATGCAGATTCAATCAATGAATCCACTAAGATATCTTGAACTGGGCAACAGCCCTAGAGGTGTCCTTTGCAGGAAGAAAGGAGGTATTTTATAAGGGGGAGTGGTACGCCTGCTTGCTCTCACCTGACTTGGGTCTAACTGTGGCCTCCTCCAAGCATCCTGTTTATTGAGATTCCATCCCAATTTGCTTCCACAAAGAGGTTATACAATGCCTAGTCTTTACTGAGCATTTGTTCTCAGTTGTTTGCAGGGACATCATACGTCTTCCTGTCAACTGATCATTCTTCCTCACTTCACTTTCCTAACTACAAAAGAGCTGTGTGTTTTTAAAGCAGATTTGTTGCAACAGTGCTCTTTAACCCAGTTTAACTTCATGAAACCTAAATTTCCAGTATGGACTGAACAGCGACAATCTGGAGGCATCCTGGATTCAGAACCAGCCTGACTGTGCACAGGGTAGAGGCAACATTTTAGGGGCACCAGTGCCCAATTTGGTAAGGCCTTCATGCACAAGCTCCCTTTTAAAAATAGACCCTTCACAAGCACTAAAGACATAAATTAAAACAAAAGACACAGGCCACAAATGTTAAAAAAGACCACCGTCAGGCAACAAGGAGGGAGACTATGTGACAGATGGAAACTCAAAAGTGCCCTTGACTCTTAGGGCAACAAAATTCCACTCTGAAGTCAAAAAATAGCACCAGTGCACTATTGTAGACATAGAATCCAGAGCCGGCACATGCTCCATGCTTAAAAAAAGATTCGTCTGGGTAATGCAAATTCTGCACCAACAGCAGCTAGATTCTGCAGCCTGCCAAAATTATGCAAACTAGCCAAGTAAATGTAATTTATTTTGCAATTGCCATATTGTTTGTTGATTGATTGATTTAATCCTGCCCTTCTGACTAGGTTGTCCCAGCCACTTGTGGGGGGGCTTTCAACAAAAATACAGAAACAACAGCAGCAGCAACAACAACAACAACAACGACTGCAAATTTATCTATTTCATAAAATTTATACACTGCTTGATTCTTTTAAAAAAAAACCCTCAAAGTAGTTAAAAAGGGTAAAGGTAAAGGACCCCTGACAGTTAAGTCCAGTCGCGAACAACTCTGGGGTTGTGGTGCTCATCTCGCTTTACTGGCTGAGGGAGCCGCCGTTTGTCCGCAGACAGTTTTTCCAGGTCATGTGGCCAGCATGACTAAGCCGCTTCTGGCGAAACCAGAGCAGCGCACGGAAATGCCATTTACCTTCCCGCCACAGCAGTACCTACTTATCTACTTGCACTTTGGGGTGTGCTTTTGAACTGCTAGGTGGGCAGGAGCTGGGACCGAGCAACGGGAGCTCACCCCGTCGAGGGGATTCAAACTGCTGACCTTCTGATCAGCAAGCCCTAGGCTCTGTGGTTTAGCCACCCACTGTTTACAAAAGGAATAAAACAATGAAACTATAAATAAAAACAGTTAAAAACAATTATTTTAAATGTCCTATAAACTAATAAAAAGCAACGGTAAGCTAAAAAGCCGGGTTAAAATAGAGGTCTGGATAGCCTGGCCTTAAAAAATATGGGTGTTTTTTTAAGCAGGCACTGAAAAGCGTCTTGTGAAGGTATCTGCCTGATGTCAACAGGATGGAGTTCCAAAATGCAGGGGCTGCCAAACCAAAAGATAGATTTCTTACAGATGTGGAGTGAGTATTATGCTGCACCTATAACAGTGACAGTTCTGCAGATCAAAGCAGTTAGTGGGCATCTATGAGGTAAGGTCATCTCACAGGTAAATGGGCCTCGAGTTGTTAAGGGCTAAACATAAATGCACATAAATATATTATGGTTTCAGTAGTGATGGGACTGGGCTATGAAGGGCACTGGAAAACCTTGTTCTAGGTGCCCTTCTGACTTCAAAGATTTCTGAAGGGGTTGCCCACACTCAGACAAGCGATTCTTTGCAGCCATAAAGTCCTAGAAATCAAGAATACTGGAGTCTTGTGTCCTGTTCTGGGCAACACAGTTTAAGGATGCTATTGACAAGCTGGAACATGTGCAGAGGAGGGTGACCAGGATGATCAAGGGTCTGGAAAACAAGCCTTACAAGGAATGGCTGAGAGTGTTGGGTATGCTTAGTCTGGATAAGAGAAGACCGATAGGTGATACGATAGACAACTGCGAATATCTGAAGGGAGCAAGCTTGTTTTCTGCTGCTCCAGAGGACAGGACCAGAACCAATGGATTCAAATGCCAAGGAAGGAGATTCTGACTCAACATCAGGAATAATTTTCTGACAATAAGAACTATTTGACAGTGGAATGAATGGCCCTGGAAGATGCTGAACCTCCATCCACTGGGAGGTTTTTAAACAGAGTTTGGATGGTCATCTATCTGGGATCCCTTAGCTGTAATTCCTGCCATGCAGGGGGTTAAACTAATTCAGGGGTGGCCAACTCCCAAGAGACTGTGATCTACTCACAGACTTTAAAACTGGCAGTGATCTACCCCCTTTTGGGGGGTTCAGGTCAAAGTTGTTCAGCTTTTTTAGGGAGGTGGAAAGCCCTGTTTTAAGGGCAATGTTGTTGACCATTTTGGGGGGGAGCCTGTGATCTACCAGTGATCTATCAGTAGATCGCGATCTACCTGTTGGACATGCCTGAACTTAGATGACCCTTAAGGTACCTTCCAACCTTGGCACAGCACATGATTTGCTTGGGGAAGGCTCCAGGTTCCATCCCTTCCATCTCCAGTAGCAGAGGCTGGGAAAGAACTTTCTTGGCCAGAGAACCCAGAGAGCAGAAAACACTGGACTAAACTTTGAAAAGATTGGGCAGATCAGGAATAGAAAGACCTCATGAACCATGGGCCAAATGCAGCCCTCCAGGTCTCTCTAACTGGCCCCTGGGAAGCCATGTCCCCCCCTCTCCCCCAGGTCACATACACTCACCAGATTTGCACCCTCCTTGAGTGCTTTCACCTAACTGGAATATACTCTTGAACTCATATTATGCCTCTTGCTCAGGGCTAGCCTGTCCATTAGGCAGACTGAGGCAGCCATCTCAGGCAGCAGAATCCAAGCAGTGTCTCAGGGAATCCCCCCCCCCCCCGCTGTCAGAGAAGCAAAAAGCAGATGCAGTGGGTTCCTGCCAGCGTGCCTCACTTACTGGGGTGTTGGGAAACTTGTGTGAGGCCTCTGAAAGATCTTGCTGGTAGCCTCAGCCGCACAACCCTGGTAAGCAAGGCTTCGGCAGGGGTGGCAAAGGGGGCATATGTGCAGGACAGCACCTTCCAATTTTGCCTCAGGCGAATAAAAGTGACATGCCTCTCTTACTATGGCTTGCCTGAGTGGGGGGTTAAAGAGGGTCGTGGAAATGGGAGTGTAGAATTGACAACACAGAGAAAAACTTCACATCAACTGCTGTATTTACTTTTGCCTTTTGCCCTGCCTGCACCTAGCATGTGGCCCCCAAAAGGCTGCCCAGAAAGGAATATGGCCCTTGGCTTCATAAATGTTCCCCAACCTGAACAAGATCCCTAAAAGGCTTTGTACCCAAACTGTGCATTCCAGTGCGCGCGCACAGAGCCCTTCCCCAAAAGCCTCTGCTCCCTCATTTCATCTGCCAGCTCCTATCCACATGAGCCAGGTCATCCTTAACAGGAGTTGTGCTGAAGTGACTATTTGTGTTTAAATTCCTGCCGGTCTCTCACTAGCCAGCCAGCCAGCCGCTCTGAACACTGCTTCCGCACGTCAGCCAAGCAAGCCATCCAACTCTCACACACAAATTGCTCACTGTACTGTATGAGCCACTGCATAATGTAACCTCTGTCGGAAAGACCAACCCTTATCCGGCAAAGTATTCTCTCTGGCCCCAACCAAAAGCACTTCTGCTGGGAAAGTAAAGGCAGAGTTTATTCAGGCTGAGCAAAGCAAGGGGAAGCCCAGTCAGAAGGCAGGTATCCTAGGAGTCATGGCTGCAACCTAAGGCCTCCGCTGTTCAATTCAAAGCAACCAAGCTATTAATCCCAGAACAATACGGCTGCACAACAAACTTCACCAGCAAACAAGGTGCCCCACACTAGGCTCTTCGTAGTTTCTCCCCTTCCTGGGGGTCTCTTACCTACAGTGAATGAGATCAGGAGCAGGTCAAAAATCTCCACCCCCTCACTTTCCTTGTGGGTGCCAACCTCCATCCACTTCTACAGCAGTTAAGGATTACGATGGCACCACGATAAGCCTGCTCACTGTTGCGCATCCTCTGCTAGCATTCAGGCTAGGCTAATGCAATGCAATGCATGTGGAGCTGCCATTGAAGTGCAGCCAGAAGCAGCAACTGGTCCAAAAGACAACCACTAGCCAGCTGACTGGGAACACACTTTGTTGGTTCCCAAAGAGGTTACTGGTCTTATTTGTAAGGGCAATCCAAAGTGCTTGCATTGCCCACCCCTGCTTCAAAGATTAATCTGTGGGCTCTCAGTCTCCTTTCATGCAGGATGGGGGAACCAAGGAAGCGGTGGTGGTGGGGAGATGGAGCAATGGAAGGAGGAGGGGGGAGAGCCCAACACAAGCAATCAGTTCAGACCTCTGGCAGGGGTGCTCTGTGTCCCTTTCCTTGGCAGCCCACTGAGCAGGTCAGAAGAGGGGTGCAGAGAGAGGGTGCATTCAGACATGGGGAATACTGCATTAGCTTGCTGGACTATAATGCCAGCACCTCTACAGTCATACCTCAGGTTGAGAACACTGCGGGTTGAGAATGTGCCTCCCGCACGCATCACATTCGCGACCCGAGCATCCACTGTATTCCATTTTTGAACATTCCTTTTACCCTGCAGTACCTGCTGCAATATGGAACTGTGGCCTTTGCACTGATATACCAGCATGGCATGTTAAATTTCATTAAGGAAATGGTATAAACTGCCAAGTGTATGCAGCCAGAAAAAGGGTGACGGTGGCAGAAAAAGAGAGAAAAGGAAGCCCCGTCAACTGCTAGCCACCTCCAACACACTCTCTCCAACTGATTTTCCTTGAAGCAATGTTCTCTTCAAAAGGGGTAGGAACCATAAGGTGGCAACCAGGAAAGGGGCCTTTTCAGTGGTGCCACCTGCCTAGAGAACACTCCACCCACCCAAGGAGGGCTGCCTGCTGCCAAATCTTGTCTCATTCTGGTGCCTGGCAAAGACATGGGTTTTGGGTTGTTGTTTTTTTTAATAATCAGCCAGAACTTTGATTTCATCAGTAAATTAGTTTTATTACTGCCTTGCTGCTTTAAGTTACAGTGGTACCTCTGGTTACGAACGGGATCCGTTCTGGAGCCCCGTTCGTAACCCGTGACGTGCGTAACCTGAAGTGCCACGTCTGCGCATTGCGCGACACGATTCGACGCTTCTGCACATGCGCATGACGTCATTTGACGTGTCTGCACATGTGCGAACTGCCGAACCCAGAAGTAACGTGTTCCGTTATTTCCAGGTTCGGCGCGTTCGTAACCCGTGTTGCACGCATCCTGAAGCATTCGTAACAAGAGGTATGATTGTATTTGTTGCTGATTTGATGTTGGGTTTTTATGTGCATTGCTTTAATGTCTGCTCTGGGAGTTTTCAAACTGAAGGGTGGGATTGATGCATGCTGAATAAAGCAAACAGATTCCTTCTCAATTGAGGTTTGCTAATCCTGGTTTCAAATGGTAGTTGTGAGTGCACCGTGGACAGCATTAACCACAGTTGATATCAATGAGTGCTGTATCCTTTATACTAGGGGTCTTGTAGCCCTCCAGATGTTGCTGGACTCAGAGTCCCATCAGCCCCAGCCCATGACCATGGAATCAAAATGGTAGAGTTGGAAGGATCATCTAGGATCACCTAAGGATCATCTAGTCCAACCCACTGCAATGCAGGAATGTGCAGCTGTTCTGTATGGGGGTAGAACCTGCAACCCTGGCATTATCAGCACCATGCTCTAACCAAGTGAGCTATCCAGTGATCAGAGATTATGGAAGCTGGGGTCCAGCGGGTTCTGGAGGGCCAGAATCCCCATCCCTGCTTGCTGCCAAGGCCGAGGGGAATCTGTGACCCTCCAGAAGTTGTCAGACTCCCAACTTCTATCAGTCCAAGATATGACTGGAGTTCCAACAAAATCTGGGTGGCCAGTGCTCTGCCAGCATGCCTCCAGATTAAAAGACAACCCTGCACCCTGTTTGTGCCATTGCTCCTTGGCCTGTGCATAGGGAGTTATTCAAAAGCCCTTGAACAAAAATAGGACAGGGATAGAACATCTGCTTTACAGGTGAAAGTTCCCAGGTTGAATCATCTATCCAGGTAAGTCTGAGGCTGACTCCCTGCCTGAAACCCTGGCCAGCTGCTGCCACTCAGTGCAGACAATACTGAGCTAGATGGACCAAAGGAATGACTCAGTTTAAGGTAGCTCCCTAGGCCTTCTCTGAACATCTGTATTATTATTCTTTTTAAGACCACCATCTTTTCTTCCACCTCCAGAACATGTGCCCAGGGCTGTCTTAAAGGGATCGGCCGCCGTGGCGCAACGATCCCTCGGCGCCCCCAGCGTGCCGCCTCTCCGCCCGCCTCCCTCCCGCGCTGGCCGCCCCTCGGGAGGGGGGTGGGCGAGTGGGGGATGAGGGGCGCGGCGCTGGAGCGGCACGGGGCTTTGTGTGCCCTTCCCAGCGCTCCAGCTGGGGCTCCGGAGGGCGGCCGGCTTGCAGCTTGCCCGCCGGCGCGCGAGCGCCTGCCCGCCTGCCTGCCCGTGGGGGCGGGGGCGGGTTGGGGAGGGGGCGCCCGGTATGCCGGCGGGCTCGCGGGGGCGACCCTGGGGGGGCCGGCACCCTGGCGCGCTGCGCCACCCAGCATCTATGACGAGACGGCCCTGCACATGCCAGCACAACTTAGAGATGAAGGGTGGAGTCTTGCTCACAGCTGCTCCTTGGAGGCCCAAGAAAACCAGAATTTCTACTTCTCTACAGCAACTCTACCCAAAGCAGCCTTGTGGCAATTTACACATCATACTTGCTTCGTTATGATTTATTTGGACATTTATATCCTGCATGTTCTATGGTGAAACTAACTCAGGGTGGCTCATAACAGTAAATATAAAATCTCAGCACCGTTAAAAAGAAATCTACCAATAAAGAGGAACATCAGCCAAATGGCATTCTACTGTAAGCAGCAGAGGAGAAGCATATCAAAGTACTGCTGGGAGAAAATATGATCTTGAAGAATGCTTTTGACAAAGCTGGAGAAGGCAAACCTCTTCCAGAGATTTGGAAGTGGCAGATGGAGCTTGTTTTCAAGGAGCAGAAAGATAATGGGCATTGACTGACTGACTGACTGACTGACTGACTGACTGATTGGAGAATGGACATGCAGCCCCTCAATATAAGTGTTCTCAGGACAAATAGAATAGCATAGACCAGGCATGTCCAACAGGTATATCGTGATCTACTGGTAGATCACTGGACGTCTGCAGTAGATCACTAGTTGATCATTGGCTCCCCCCAAAGTAGCTGAACATCTGTGGCTCCCCTGAAAAACCTCAACATTTCACCTCCTCCCTGAAAAAACTCAACCACTTTGACCCGAACCCCCCCCCCATGGGCCTTCCTCCTTCCTAATAAAAGCTCAACAACTTTGACCTGAACCTCAAAATTGGGGGTAGATCACTGCCAGTTTTTAACTCTATGAGTAGATTGCAGTCTCTTGGGAGTTGGCCACCCCTGGCATAGACGACATCCAAAATAAAACCTGAGCAACAACTAAAAAGCAGGATAAAACAGAACAGCAGCCTTTTGAAGACAGCAACAACAAGGTGTATTGTCACACCTTAGAGACTAGCACACTTATGTCCTAAGCTTTTGCGGACTCACAAAAGGCCATCAGGATGGGGAGGGGAAGTAAAATGGCCTCTGCCTGAGCCCAAAAAGGCATCAAAGGCACCTCCTAGCAGGCAGGTCTGGAGAAAGCATTCTGGAATCAGGGCACCACCACCTTGGGTGCAAACCACACTCGATCAACCCAGCTATTTGACAGTCTGCCCCAATCTGGTGTCTGCCCTCTAGCTGTTTTGGAAGGCCATCATCCCCTCAAGCCAGTACAGTTCTTGGAGTTCAAAGCAGCTGGAGGTGCCAGCCTGAAAGCAGGATGCCCTGTGCAGATTGGCTGATCAACAGCAGAGCCCCCTGCTTCTTCTGCATCTCACCTGCTGTCTGAAGCAAGATTGGCAACGGCTGTCTGTTTTTAAAAAGATGTCCTATACCACCAAGTTCCCATTCTGCATTGGACAAGTTTGGAACAGATGACCCTTGGGGTACCTTCCAACTCTTAAGATTCTATGATCCTATGATCTTGGGGTCTCAACACTTAAACATTTGCTTGTCTGAACGGAAAGCAATGCAGAAACATTTTTGGAACATTAAAACAAAGGAGAAAGTTAATTTTAAAAATATTACAGTCGTCATCATCAAATAGACTGCATCAGGCTGCAGAACAAGGGCTGCCAACCCAGTTACTGGAGGAGCTATGGCACCCACAAAGTCTTTTTCCCAGCTACTCTAATTGTTGTATTATGCCAAACCCTGGTAGCAGCTGTTTTGTGACTCTCTCAAAATCCAAAATGCACCCACTGGTCCAGGAAGGGTTCCCCCCCCCGCTGTAGAACATCAGGTATTTAGTTGCCTTATGTTCGTTTGGTTTGCCTCTTGCCAGGCTGCTTAATTAGGGCTGCCATAAATCTGGGAATCACTCAGAAAAATGGCATCCAGGCAGATTTTTGCTGAATCAGCAAAAATGTTTGCGAAAACCCAGACCTATGGCAAGTAGGGCTATTTTTATTTATTTTTATAAATCTAAGAAAAGCCCTCAAATGAATGGGGGGGTTGTGGGGGTTTTCTGATATGTTCCCAAAAAAGGCTCATCAACTTTGACCAAAAAAAAGAAACAAAGAAAGAAAGAAACTCAACAACTCTGTCTGGATTTTCACTTTTTGGAATATGGAAACCCAATCTTGATGTATAAAGGGGGGAGGCTACCCTCTTCTTGAAATGGAATTCCACCCCTGGGGCACCAGATTTTCCTCATTTTAAGGTTTTCAGCTCCTCGGCTATTAAAGTGGAGGAGGTCAGACCAACTGCAGGGAGGGGGCGCTGAAGAAAGACCCAGCAGGAAGCACTTTTAATGATCTGCATAAGACAGTGTGAGGGCCCTGGGAGGTGTTCAGAGAGCTGAAGTAATGTCCCATCCTTCAGAAGGATCCAGTGGAGACAACATCCTTCTTTGCTCTTTGGAACTTGGGGAAGCCAGAAGACCTGAAAGGGTCAAGAATGCTGGTGGTGCTGGAGCTTAGGCGAGTGGAAAAATAAGTTTTAAAAAATAATAATAATCCCAGAGTGACAGACATACAGGTGAAACTCGAAAAATTAGAGTATCGTGGAAAGGTTCATTTCTTTCAGTAATTCAACTTAAAAGGTGAGACTAATATATGAGATAGACTCATGACATGCAAAGCGAGATATGTGTCGAGCCTTTATTGTTATAATTGTGATGTGGTGAGAACCCCATCTTAACAATTTCAACTTTGGGGTTTTCATCAGCTGTACACCATAATTATCACAATTATTACAAACAAAGGCTTGACCTATCTCACTTTACATGTCATGAGTCTATCTCATATATTAAACTCCAGTAGCTAATGAAAACAATTGCTTACATAAATGGACTTTTCCATGATATTCTAATTTTTTGAGTTTCACCTGTATACTGCAGCATGAATATTTCTAGCACGTATGTGTGACTGAGCAGCACCTGTAGAATGCTTGCCTCTTTGCCCAAAGTGGAAATACCTTTCCCAGGCTGCAAATGAAAGGGGAGCTACAGAGATGACCAGAGGACAGTCAAAACACAGGGGGTGCAAGTTGCAGAATTATGGTGTTTGCCCTGATTGCCATTTCTGCTTTTAAAGAACTGGAGGAGGCATGCTGCTCCTTTTATAGATAGTGTGAGAGGCTCTGATTTTTGGATATTGCATGAAGAAGTGTTCTATGTTCTTTCATTCGTTCATTCATTCATTCATTCTATAAAATGCACATCTCCCTTGGTTGTAGAAAACCTCAAAAGCGTTTACAGAAACTGTTGTCCAGGCACACCTCACTTTATTGCACTTCACAGATACTGCTTCTTGTGAGGACAAGGGTGCAGCTGCAGGCAGCCCAGTCACTTCCAAAGGAAGGAAGCCCCCCTCCCCCCTGCCCCTCTTCTGGCCACAGCAGTGGAGTTGGCCAGGAAACAAAACATTTTTGTGTGTAGCTTGCTTTATTGCAATATTCGCTTTACTGCAGTGATCTGGAACTGAACCTGCAATATCTGTGGTGCAATGAGTCAGTGTGTCTGGCTGTTAACCTGAAGGCTGGTGGCTCAAGCCCAGCCAGGGATGGCTTTGGGCAGGATTCCTGCATTGCACGGGGTTGGACTAGATGACCCTCAGGGTCCCTTCCAACTCTACGGTTCTATGATCTCCAAGGTATGCCTGTATATGAATTTACATACCCACACACCACAATGCTAAAATGTAGTCTTGTTTATCAATGTTGGTCATTTGAAGACCTTTAAGGTAAGAAGTGATGAATGAGGTTTTAATAATGATGATGATGATGATGATGATGATGATGATGATGATGAACAGCAGGTTAAGAGCAGAAAAGATGTCAATTCTGCTTTCTGATACCACCTCTCCTCCTTCAAAAGCTTAATTTAACCCCAGTGCCTGAAGTCCATCTAGCAACTATACTCTGCAAAGCCGCAGTAGTAGCAGTGATAAGGAACTGGCTGGGCTGCCCCTCCATATGGAGCTCTTGTATGTAAAGACAATAGGGGTTCTTCTCAATCTCAGGACTGTAGCTCAGCGGCAGAACCTTGCATGCAGAAGGTCTCAGGTTCAATCCTCGGCAGAATCTCAAGGTAAGGCTGGGAATGACCTGAATTCAAAACCCTAGAGCAGGAATTACTGAGCCAGTCAGACCCAATGGCCTGACTACTGTGTAATACAGCACCCCACACTTCATCTCCAACTATCATCTGGGTCTCAGAGAAACTTCAGAAGACTGATACGTGGGACTAGAAGTGCTTTTTGAGAGCAATCTAAAAAGGTTCACAACAATCTTGATCAAACCTGAACTAAAAGAGGTGGGTGTGAGCCCCCAAACACTCAACTGCTGAAATTTAACAGAAGTTCAGGTGTAAAGAAGGAAGCATTTTATGTCAAAGCATTGGTTAGTACCTGAAAGTCTCCCAAATTTTGTTTTGAAATGGCCTTTGCAAACAGCCTCAGAGGCCCTGCTATTTCTCCTGTCTGCTCACAAAGCCAGGTGAGCAGTTATGAGAAGCAGGGCTTTCTCAGTGGTGGCTCAAAGATTGTGGAAATCCTTTTTATTGAGATCTGCTGAATTTGCTGTTTGCCTATCTTTAGATGTCTAGCTTTCTTCTTCCACCTGGCTTTCAACATGTGGTCTGTTGCTTTAAAACTACCTACTAGACTAGAGATTCTGACTGCCTGTTGACATATGCTGACTGTGGTTGAATTCTGTGGTGTTATTGATACATTACTCTTAGCTTTTATTCTGATGCATTCAGTTGTTGCTGTTTAATTCTGATGTAGTTTCCTTAACAGAAGAAAGCAGAATATAAACAGCAAACTAAGCTATTTAAGCTACACCCCCCTTTAAACTATAATTCTAACCCAGTGGTTCTCAAAAGGTGTGGCAGGAGAGGGTGGCGAGTGCGGCAGAAAGATTCAAGAACAAGCCATAAAACATTTCAACATTTCAGTGTATTATAGTATAGTATAGTATAAAAACTGTTTTACCCATGATCATATTATGCAGTAGTTGTGCTTTGTTATATATAAATCAATCCTCTGCTAGTTGTTGTTTCTTTTTGTTTTAAATAAAAAAAAATATTTGTGGCGCAAACACATTTTTATTCTGAAAGTGTGGCCCAGAGGAAAAAGTTTGAGAACCGCTGTTCTAGCCTCAGCATGGGCTAGTAATTCTAAGGTAAACATATTTATGTTTTGCAAATACCCTGGCCTGAAGAGAAGCCGGCAAGAGGGTCAAGAGAAAGTATCTTATTTTATTATAGGTTTGGAGCCACCAGACTCCCTTTGTCGCACATCTGTCTGACAGACCTTCTAGAGGCATTGGCTGCATCTCATGACAATCCTTAAATTCTGTCAGAACAAAAACAAAAAAACAAAAAAACATTCCAGTAGCACCTTAGAGACCAACTGAGTTTGTTCTTGGTATGAGTTCATACCAAGAACAAACTTAGTTGGTCTCTAAGGTGCTACTGGAAGGATTTTTGTTTTTGTTTTGTTTTGACTATGGCAGACCAACACGGCTACCTACCTGTAAGTTAAATTCCGTGTTGCAGATTATCCAACCCTCAGTGGGAGCCCTGACATTCAGAAAGAACATCATGGCAGAAGAGTGGTTGCATCCCACTGTCTTGAGCTGGGGAGGCTGTCTGGAAGGTCGGTCCCTGGAAGTACTTACAGTACTGTGTTTACCTTTGCTGACTCCCACCCAAGCAGGCAACAAAGGACCACACAGTAGGGTGAAGACAATTATCTCCAGCACAGAAGCACTTTTGTGAGAAGGCCAATGACACCAGTAGAGGAAGAGACCGAAAAGTGCCAGCAAAACAACCCAAGGAAATTTCCAGCAAGACCCTTGGAATGTGCAGAATGAAGCCATGAAAAGGAGCTACAGTGAATCCAGCTCTTCCTGACCAAAGGTGCCTACCCTGGCTCTAGATCAGGAGTGCACAGAAGCTAGAACAGGATCTATTTAGGGATCTCTGGCTGGTCAGCAATAAAATGGCAAGGGGTTTCTTGCTCCCAAGGCTCTCACAATAGCAATAACTAAACAAAAACACACACAACTTCTAGCCTTCCTAAATCTGGTTGTTGAAAAAGAGATTTTTTTTTGGGGGGGGGGTCAATTTTCATGTGTAAGGACTTGTGAGTTTGCTTCTGATACTGATTCCTGGGCTGGGCACATTCTTTTATTCTTAGGATACATCTACCCAGCCAAGCCACTGGCCTGGTTTGCGGATAACACTAAACCATGGTTAACATTAGCCACAGTTAGTAAACCATTCTTAAGGCTGAGGCACCTGGCAAATGGTTGCTTAAACCTTAGATCACCCAACAGTTAAAAGCTCCAGTGAAGGAGACAAGACTTGAGCATGGTTTTAATTTTGTGTTGATCTTCACTCACAGCTCTGTAGTTTTTGGGTGGTGATGGGGGAGGACCATGTTCACACATAATGCTAAATTTAACTAAGGTTTACAAAACAACTACACACCTTGGTTAATGAGTGACCTTTAACCATAGTTAAAAACCCACAGTTAATCTGCTACGCTGGGCACAGCTATAATGCTAAGCCACAGTTAATAAACCAGTTAACCATGGCTTAGTGTTACTTGAAAACCAGTATTTTGCAAATGGTGCTGACTGGTGGTTGTTGAGGGTTAGTAAAAAATGAAGTACGGTAGATCCTATAAGCCTGAGGTCTGTCCACCCTGCTATAGAAGATTAGGACTGGTGCCATCTGGCCACCTCTCTATAGAGTCATCAAAGAAGCTTAGCAGACAAAGTTTAGCAACTTAGAGAAGGGAGGCATTTACCTGGCTCCAAGAGTTTGAAGAAAATCTTCCTCACACAACCTTTCCTATGAATTGTTTGCAAAAGGGTTATTTGGAGAGTGCAGATTGTGGCATTGTACAATGCTCCGTGGAACATTTCCTTTGAACCTAGAAGGAGTCGAAACACAGATTGGCTCTCTGCCTTTTCTTCTAAAATAAAGAGTTAGCCAACCAGACTTGGGTCCATTATAACCATGTCATAATCTAACCACATGACAAATCTCTCACCTTTTCTCCAAAGGGGACAGGCCAGCATGTATTATCCTCCCCAATTTTTTACCCTCCCAGCAACTTTGTGAGGCAGACTAAACTGAGAAGTAGTGACTGGTCCACCGTCACCCAATGAACTTCATGGATATGAAGGGATTCACATTTGGGCGTCCCTATACCTACTCCAGACACTCTAGTAAACCACACCATTGCCATGCCTGGGCTCTCTCCATTCTTATCTTCTCCAACCTGGCAATCATTTTCTTTGACACCAGTTCCATTATTCCTGGCTACTGGTTGGGCTGACTGGGGCTGATGGGAGCTGGAATCAAACGACATGGAAGAGGTGTTTTCAATGTTGGTAGAGGCTGCACAAATTGATGGGTTTCAGCCTTAACAACAATCTTGCACATTATTATCTCTGCAATGGAAGCCTAAACATGTGTGTAGCAAGGGCTACTGACCTCTATGCAGCTTAGGTAAAGGTAAAGGGACCCCTGACCATCAGGTCCAGTCATGTCCGATTCTGGGGTTGCGACGCTCATCTCACTCTATAGGCCGAGGGAGCCGGCGTTTGTCTGCAGACAGCTTCCGGGTCATGTGGCCAGCATGACAAAGCCACTTCTGGCGAACCAGAGCAGCGCACGGAAACGCTGTTTACCTTCCTGCTGGAGCGGTACCTATTTATCTACTTGCACTTTGACGTGCTTTCGAACTGCTAGGTTGGCAGGAGCTGGGACTGAGCAACCGGAGCTCACCCCATGGCAGGGATTCGAACCACCCTTCTGATCAGCAAGCCCTAGACTCTGTGGTTTAACCCACAGCGCCACCTGGGTCCCTTCTCTATGCAGCTTACTCCCAAGTAAAGGTGTACAGGATGGCAGGCTGAATGATGGTACAGGTAACCTCACTGGGCTGAAACCAGAGACACTGCCATTCAGATGCAACCCACCCCACCCCACCCCAAACTCCCCAAGGACAGTGGCAGGCTGCCGCAACAGATTCTTTTGTAATGGCAGGCAAACAACTGGCTTTTTTTTTTTTTTTATAAGAATTTATTGGCATTTTTCCAAACAACATATACCCTCACCCACACCCACAAATACAAAACAAATATGACAAATACAAACAGTGTCAAGATTCTTATAGTATCTTTCTAAAAAGAAAAATTTCTTTTTCCATATCTTGACCATTGACTTCCCCTGCCTTTTCACCTTCGATTTTATATCCTTAATCTATTTTATAACCATTTCTTATTAAATAAAAAAAAAAAAAAAAAAAAAAATTAATTACATCAAATTATCTTTTCAACACCTTACTAGTAAATACATCACCATAATAATACCTCATCCTAGTTCTTCTTAATTCAATCTTATCAATTTCTTAACTTAATCTAAGTCTTAATCTTGCTCCTCGCATCAAATCTAATTCTTCTATCCTTAAGATTACTGCTAATAACATAAAAACTTGAAATATCTCCTTTCATATACAAACAAAAATATAACAGAGTATTGTTGACAGTATTCACCCTCCACTTTCGATTTGCCGTGTTAGACTACTTTAAATTTTGTTTAAGACTTCACCCCACACCCCCTCTGTCCATTATTCTTCTCCTGGTGGCATCGGCACTGAACATCCGTGTAACTTCTCTCTCCCAACGTCCACAGATCCAGGCACAGTCCATGTCTCTTCTTGCCACGAGTTCAGAGGTGTCCATCTCATCATCTCCCTGCTTCTTCGGTTCTTTGTAACGTTCCTTTTCTTCTTGTAAATACCTTAATTCTCTGTCCCTGGCCCCCGAGCTCACACCCCGGGGACTGGATATAACAAATCTTAACGTCGCCTTGGGGCTGCCACCCCCAAAAAGCGAATTTCTTCTCCGAAGTTGCTCACTCAGTTCTCTCCATCTTTCCATCCACTCTCTCAGCTCATTAGCAAGACATTCTTCATAAGTGTCAAAAGTTTTAAAAGCCTCCTCTGTGGGCAATTGGTTCCCTTTCAGATCCCCACACAAGACTTTGACTTTTCTATAAACAAGTTCCACCTTCAAGGCAATGAGTCTCTGTTCATCTGTTAGTCCAGAGTTCAATACCAGTTCAAGGACAAAACCCAGCATACTGGCAGAGGAGGAGGAAGTGGGTGTTGTATTTCTGCTCTCCTCTTTGTTCAACGCCATTTTTCTGTGCTGAAGCGCAAACACCGCAACTTTAAATGGAGATATTTTCCTCTAATTAACTGCCCGAAAAAAGAGTTTGCCAGTCTCATGTGTCAATTTTAGCTACATTGAAACCAGTTCTGTAGCAGTAAACCCTCATTTGGTTACATTCTTCGGCTCGAAGGGAGGGAGGCAGGCTACCTTTCCCCTTCCCCCCGGATCGTTCCAAAAACGCGATTTTTAATCCAAATCTTTACTCACGACCACCGGGTTTTTAGCTCCATTCTTCGCAGGTAGAACTTGGACGCTCACCGCGGGCTTTGTCGCCGCATTTGCATCCCGGTTGGGGCATGTCCCCTGAAGCCCGGCTCCGGTTGTCCCTTCACCCCCACTCCCCCTTTACAGGGGGGGCAGGGGAAGGGTTCGGAGCCTCCGCGGGCACAGCCGGGGAGCCCAGGGTGCGGGACGCTCTTCCCGCACCCCAAACGGAGCCGCGCGCTGCGGTAGCGCGGCTCCTGACCCCCGGGATGGACAAGGCGCCTCGAGACCGAGGCAGCCTTCGACCACCCGGCGATGGCGTCGCCGCCGGAAGTCAAACAACTGGCTTTTAAGTATTTTTTTTAATCCAATTTGGAAATTTAGGACTCACTGCCACAGGAATCCAATGCAGGGGCCTAATCTTTAGAACATGACAGTCTTATTTATTTTTTCCCCTTATGGAACTGGGAATCAGATCAGCTTGCCTTGAATATTTCACATTAGAGCGCAACCGTTTCTTTTTTTAAAAAGAGAAACCTATTAGGTTGTGTTGCCATTTCTAATTAAATGCTGTATTTGAAACAAACAGACACTTGGAAGGGGGGAGGGATGAAACCAGTGGCCCGCTGCAGCCAGCCCAGAGCGTGAAAGGGCTATTTCTGAAAGAAGAATGAGGAATTCTGCCAGGCCTCCCCCCCCCCCCCTAGATCTGCATTCCAGTCTGTCAGCTCCCTCATTATCCCCAGGGCTGCTGAAGTGTATTTGGCCTCTACAAAGCCCAGCTCCTGCTTTTAGTACTGGAAATAAACTATGTGCTCTGAAACTATCCAGCAATCTTTGCACTGAAGCCCTAAGAATGTGCATGCAAAATATGCAAGGGCAGCAAGCAGCAGGAGATCTGTGGAGAAAGGGGCAGGCTGCCTGTCTTGCAGCAGCAGTGGGTGCAATGGGGGCACACAGCAGCCCCTCTCCATCAGCCTGATGCCCTCCAGGCCCCTTGACTCCAATGCTCATCACCCCGGACCACTGGCCGGGCTGGTATTTTTAAAATAAAATTAGTAGTAGTAGTAGTAGTAGTAGTAGTAGTAGTAAATAAATAAGAAATGAAATGAAATGAAATGAAATGAACCAAAGATAAAGAACATTTTAAAAAATACTGTTACCCATTTTGGAAGAATGTTAATGAAATAAGCTTGATTATCAACCAAAATGATACTTGCACCCCAACCTTAGTGTTACTAAGAATTTAAGATGGTAATGTTAACTTGAGCTATAATACACGATTCACCTTCCTGCTGCTAAATAACTCATTCCTCGAAACTGGAAATCTTTACAACATTTGCAATTATCACAGTGGAAACAGAAAGTATGGATATTAGCACACTGAAAAATTACGCTAACTAAGGAATTCAAGGCATTAGCCAGAAAAGGAGAGGGAGATAAAATTATCCTTTTATTACACACACAATGGACCATCACTCAAATGGCACCCACCAGACTCATACTTTGGAACCAGTGTTAGAAACTCAGACATAGAAGCCACTTAGTTGGTCTCTAAGGTGCTACTGGAAGGAATTTTAAAATTTTTTATTTTGTTTTGACTATGGCAGACCAACATGGCTACCTACCTGTAACCTTAAACCTAGGCTACAGTTGCCATAGCAGACTGTCAATTCACCAGGAAGTTGGAGTAGATGGCGCTCAGGATCCCTTCCAATACTACAATTCTATGATTCTGTGATCTCAGCTACATTGTTTGACTGCAGCTTCCTCTTACAAGTCACTTGTTCCAGAATGCAAGGAGAGGAGAAACACACACATTTGAAATGGAAATGGTAATAACTATGGACTAACACAGAGGTTTTTAAATGGTGGTTGCCAACCTTGGTTTCTTCACCTGCCACACAAGAGGTGTGTGTATAGAAACACAGTTGAATGGCAGAGTTTTCATTCCCTATGGTCGCTATCTCCCTGCAACAGGCCAACTTTGACAGGTGAATGGGAAAACCCAGTTATCAAGCGCTTGACATCATTATGACACACTGACGTGTGTGATCCCACCCACCTGTCAGTTAGTCTGCGGAGTGTGGGGAGATAAAGGACCTGGCCTGACAAGACCAGAAAGGTCCCCTCCCCCATGGGGAAATACTTTGCCATGGGCAATTTTGTCATTTGCAACTGCTTGACCTCTTCTCTTCTATAAAAGATACCTTCCTGCTCCCCGTTCTTCTCGTTTACCACCATTCCTCCATCCTTTCTAGCAAATCAGTTCACAAAATAAAGATGCCTTTTTCACTTTTAAAGTGATTTACTGGGAGGAACCTATTCACCTCCCTTTCTCATCATTTTCTTTCTTCTGCCTCCTAACTTTCTCTTCGCCCCCTTCAAGTTGCTTCCTCCTGCTTCTGTCCTTCAGAGGCAACCACAGGCCACCTGAATTAAGCTCTCAGTCTGCTCAGTCTGCAGACAAGATTTAGGAGTCCCATGGCTGCTAATTACAAGCTCTTGGAGGAGCGGTGGATCCTTGTAGGCTACTAGTCATAATAAACGGAGCATGCTGTCCCTCTCTTTTAGTTCTTGATGCAGCAGTACAACTCATTCAGGATGAGTGGAATGGACTTCCCATGAAGTTGTCGTCTCTCCTTCCTTGAAGGTTTTTGAGCAGTGGTTGGATGCTGCCATCTGTCAGGGATGCTTTAGTTAAGATTCCTGCATTGTGGGGGAGTTGGACTAGATGACCCTCAGTATCCCTTCCAGCTCTCCAATTCTATGATTCCATTATCACATTCGTTGGGAGCCTGTGGGGTTCAGTACAGAGGCTTCCCAATTGCTCAGACTTTGTTCAGTAATGCTTAACAGAGATTCTTGCTAGCACTTTCCATTAGAATCCAAGCTATATACATATGTGTGCCAAGGGTCTCTTGCCCCCTTCCAAAACAAATTTCGTTTACAGCAATAACTACATTAGAAATTACTATATTTTATGAAACCAAAGTACTCAAAGTATCCAGAGTGTGTGTGAAGCAGGGAGGATAAGTGAAAAAAATGTTCACGCCTTTGTGCCTTAGAGCAATGATAGGAAGCTTCTCCCGCGTTTGGTCTCACCAGCACAGCTGCAGTGCATTGCTGCACATGCATATGTCCTGGGCAACATATGTCCAGCAATCTACCTTCACCCCGCCTTGTCATTTCTCCCACCGCTCCACTTCCAGCTCAAGCCTAAACTCACGAATTTCACAGTTAACTGTAGACGAATTTTTGGGGTATTGCCAACCCCTAGGTATGCCTCTGACTATATAGGAAATACATACCATCCTATGGCGAACCACCTTTTGTTAGCCCATTGCCTACCGGTATCTCTTCCTCTAACCACAGTCCTTGGAAATGCTGACTTGACTTTTTTCTACTATACATACAGGGCCCTCCTTGTATCTTATCTGGAGTTGTTTTTCATCTAACAGTCAATGCCAGGTTCCTTCTCAATTGGTTCTTATTCTAACTCAGGCACACTTTCAAATGGGCTTGTTGTTTCATGATGCTTTTTCCTGATTTTTAATTCAGTTGCCTTTGGAAGTTTTAACTATTGTTGTTTTATGGGTGTTTTCTTTCACTGTCTTATTTCACTGTTGTAAGTTTATATTCTTTTTACTGAGATTATTATTCATAGAAACTGTTAGCTTTTTAAGTTTATTGTAAAATAAGCTTATTATAAAATAAACTTATATATAAAAGTCATGGGTGGCATCCCAACATGGCCAGAGAAGACCCACTGAGATAAATTTATTTCAATAAATTTATTTCAATAAATTTCAATAAACTATTTGTGTTTGACTTGCATTCAATGTGACTCATTAAATAAACGAAACTTAACTAATTACATTAGCAACTGGAAGAGATTTTCTCTAAGAACACTGGTCTTGGTCTGAATGAGTTCGAAACAGTTCAGGAGAGTGGCATTTAGCTGTACCATGGAGACAGAGCCCAAGGCAACTTCTGTGAATCTACACATTCCTATGCAGTCCACATAACAGCTATTCTCGAATCTACAGACAGGGGCTCCTTGCATTTTAAGAAACTTGCCCCCAGCTTGAGTCAGATAGCTGACCCAACCCATCTTCTGAGCTGGGCTAAAATGTCTCTCTCAGAAAAGCTTTCAACCTTTTCTTACAGTGAATTTCCAAAACCTATATCTCACTTCTTTGTTTCAGCTCATTGCTGCCCTTCTAAATCCTTGGAAAACAAAAGCAAACACCCACACAAAAACCAAACAAAGAGTCAGAAACTAGTCCCCAGTAATCTCCTCACTCTTATCAGCGAAGTCAAGGCACTGGCACCAGAGGAAAGTATGGGTATTAGGGCCCCCCCTGCCTGTCCCCTGCCCCTGCATTGATCCAAACTGGTTCCTCAAGGGGACACTTTTAGCAAAAGGAATATATATTAGAAAAGATCCAATCTCAACTCTCCTTTGAAACAACCATTTTGGCCCTAAACTGCAATGACCCAGAGAGAGAGAGAGGGAAAGAGAAAGAGTTGTTGCTCCCTGGCTGTGGAACGCCCTCCCTCCCTAACAAGGTGTGCCTGTCTCCATCACTACTAACTTTCAGGAGGAATTCCTTTTTACCCAGGCATTTGGAGGCAGAAGAATACTTTTTCTGGAAACCTTGAGGTTACTGGATAGAAGAAGTGTGTTTTTAGTTGTAATTGCCTTTAAAAATGTTTTTAACTGTAACTGCTTTTGGATGTTTTTAACTTTAACTTTCTCATAATGTTTTGATCCGATTTTTCTTTGTTTTTAAATTGTATATCCTTTTCCTGTCCTAAACACCTTTCTTGGGATGAAGGGCAGACTGTAAATTCAATAAATCATAACAATACATGCAAGCAAAGGCTTGAAATCTCCAGACAGAGCATAGCCTAATTTAGCCAATGTGGGTCCAACCCTGCCTTTTATTAATACCACACCTGACCAGTTCATACCAGGCTTCATACTATCTGCCAATCAAAAGGTCCGGTAAAGCACTGCTCTGTTTCTCTGTGTGCCTGAATAAGCGCGTCCTTTGATTGGCTGATCAGCCAATCAATATCAGCTCCTTTGATTGGCTGATAGTATGAATCCTCCAGATTGGGGAGGTCTAGTATAAATACAAGGTTAGACCAGAAGGGAACTGTCCGAGGGGTCGAGAGTTGTGGTCTACACAGGCTTATTCTGAGCATGAGAAAGCGCACTCTGCCTAGGCCCTACAGCCATCAGGGTGCGGCCGCTACACTAGGTGTGGGGAACATTTAGCCCTCCAGATGTTCCTAACAGCAGCTCATATTGTCCCTGGCCATTGGTCATGCTTGCTGAGGCTGATGGGAACTATAGTTCAGCAACATCCAAAAGTGCAAAAATCCCTCACACCTGTGCTATGGGAAAACGCACATCCCAGACTAATGGAAAATTAACCAAACCAATTCCAGACAGTCAAAAGCATTTTCAACTGTCATAAGACAAAGCACTCTGGCACATCCAGACTTAGAAGTTATAGAACAGCCTCCTAATCAACAATAGGAGTGTGTGTGATTCATTTAAAAGGGAGAGACTTCCACCCACTTTCTACCCCTCCCCTCCCCCTGTGTGTGGGGGGAGATGAGTCAGCACCAAGTCATTCATTGTATGGGACAAAAATGCAAAGTTGCTTTGCTTCAAGTCATAATCCTGCCAAATTATTTTTCAAGCAACCTAATAAAAAAATTGCATTTCCCCCTTTTCTGACTTCCTCCAACTGATTAAAAGTCATCGAACTCTTAGAAGTCTGTGAGAAGTCTAGAGGGCAGGTATAAACATTGATCAGAGGCTCATGGAGAACATTTGCTCAGGCAAACCCGTTAAACACAAACAGTCACAAACACAGTATCATTTAGATTTGTGGCTATTCATTTTTGCTTGAATTCCTGCAAAATAACAAAAACAATGGGAGTTTTGCTAGCGGCTTAAAATTAAAACAGGATTACCACAGTCCAAAACTTGCTTCTGCTCCCAGGGATCTGTAACTGTAGACACAAAGAATAACCAATAAAGCTCTCTTTTTAAAAAAATGAAAAATCAATCAAGCATTACTCTGAAGGAAATAGATACCTTGGTAAGTGCCATTCGTTCTTAACCATTTACACAGTAACTGTTAATGTGCAAAGCACTCTACAAGCCTCAACTCATTAACTCTATGACAAATGGCTCAAGTGAAGCGATAGTTATTGCTGGGATCAAAGATTTTGCCCAGAGGCTAGTAACAGGTGTGTTAAAGCTGGCTGCACACACTCTTAAGCGATGCACACCCAGAAACATAATTCGTTTGCCTCAAGCCAGGGATGTAGCACGCAAACAAAGCACAGCCTTTTCTGCTGACTCAGCAGGCTACAAAAGCATTACTCTGCAGTCTAGTCACCAGCAGACTATCTGAACACACTACCAGCCTCTAGCAATGTGCCCCATTGGCTCAGAAAACAGGTGCTCATCTCAGCTCCAAAACACAAAATCGCACTGTCATTATGATATGGAATAGTCAATGTCCCTGGTTCCCCCTAAAATTAGAGCCAATTTATGGAATCTTAAAAATGACATACACAAAGAAAACCTCCTGGTGATGTACCACACCTTGTTCAGCAGTTATAGCGGCGCCGGCGGGCGGACTCCCGGACAGGCTGCGGCGCAGAGCAGCTTCGCTCCGCGGCTTGCTCAGGTTTGCCAGTGGGGCAGGGCTAGCCCAAGTGTCACCCCCCTCCCCTGGAACCTGGGGCAGCCGCCCCCCACCTCCCCCCCTCGCGACGCCCGTGCTAGCAGGGGCTGATGGGTGTTGAGAGTACACCAACATCAGGAGGGCTGCAAGATCCCCATTGCTGCTTACGTTTTTATAGATATAGTAATCCTGTGTCTGGGCTCTACCACTATAGATCTTGGTGCTCTTCCTTACAAGCAAAATAAGTCTCTGCATAAGTAAAACTACCATATAATGGAGGCAGAGATGCCAAAACCCTTCTCTGTGACACACTATTTTTATATATGCAAGGCTTTTTTATTTGCCCCCCCCCTCCAAGGAGCATGCAGTCCTCTGGGTTCTCCCATGCTGCTTGGAATGGTACAGCCAAGGACCATGGATATGCCACTTCGGCGAGAACTAAGCTTCTACTGTGGAGCTGAGTGAAAAGGCCTCAGGTGGAAGACTTGCCACTCCTGCCAAACACATATACTAGAAAGCTGAGACATTCATTTCATTATCCCCCCTGCACCATAATATTGTGTGTGTGTGTGTGTGTGTGTGTGTGTAAAAACTGACAAAAGTGCACACAAAGTGAAGAACAAAATATCACTGGCTATGTGTGGCGGTGCTTTCTAGCATGCAACTGTGTTGTTGTTGTTGTTGTTGTTGTTGTTGTTGTTGTTGTTGTTGTTGTTTTAACTGCTTTGCACTGAGTTGAAAATTCTTCTACTTCCCCCACAATCATAAAAGTGTTATTTTAAAGAAGTCTGCACCAAAGACCACACCATGCGCTTAAAAAAATCTGAATATATAGACTTCAGGGAAGGAGGGAGAGCTCCATTTTCCCATTAATCAAATAGGTTTGCAATTGTGAGACACACACACATACACACACACCCTCTAACATTTTCAGGCAACTAATTCTACAGATTCAAATTAGATTTCCGTGCTTTTAGTTGAAATCGCATTCCAAGCTTGCATTTTTTCCTTCAAATGACATTACTGTGTAGTATATATAACGCTATACAGCAGTACAGGAATGCTGACTTTCATAGAACCCCCACTATTTTGAAAAGGCACATATAAATTCTTCTTCTTCTTCTTTGGCGATCCCTCGTAGCTGAGTAAGATTGTCTTCCATAAACACGGTCTTAACAGTGAGTCCATAAGTGACTGTGGAGGCCAATTCCAGATCCACACGTCCTTCCACAGTGGGGGCATTATAGTGAGAATTTCACAGGGTAAATCCCCATGATCCCTTTTGAATGCTGTTATTAGAATCTGCAAGATGAACCCAAGTTTCATTTACAATTCCAGGCATTACTGCCCACAGTGAAACAACTGAATATATAAACAGAGTCAATTCATAAAGCAGTCAGCTGGCAGTTTCTGATTGGAACCCCACCCTTACTTTTGTGCAGGTCTCAGCATTCGTTTACAGTTCAGCTAAAATCAACTGCCACAGAGAAAAGAGTTGCAAGTTGGGATCCTGGGTTATTGCTACTTACGGGCTGAAATAAAGCATGCAGTTTTAAAAACACACAAGTGCATCAGCTTTTAGGTACACTTAAAGTTCCACGAATTATTTTTAGCAGCTTGGAAAATGACAAGAAACTTCAGCAAGCTTCTAATTTGGGAGGAGGGGGCATGATGGTGTCTTCATATTAATGACAGCGCTTAAGGATGCGTACGTAGGAAACGGGTGCCACCAAAGAATAATAATAAATAATAATAAATAATTTATTTATACCCCACCCTTCCTGGCCAGAACCGGGCTCAGGGCGGCTAACACCAATAAAATTAGAATAAAATGTAATAGGGAAAAAAGTTAATTAAAATACAGGTTAAAATACAGTTTAAAATGCAGCCTCATTTTAGTAGTAACCCATAAATCAAAACCATAAGGGGAGGGAAACATAAGGGTCAGACTGAGTCCAAACCAAAGGCCAGCCAGAACAGCTCCGTCTTGCAGGCCCTGCGGAAAGATGTCAAATCCCGCAGGGCCCCTGGTCTCTTGTGACACAGCGTTCCACCAAGTCAGGGCCTGTACTGAAAAGGCCCTGGCCCTAGTTAAGACCAATCTAACCACTTTGCGGCTCAGGACCTCCAAAGTATTGTTATTTGTGGACCTTAAGGTCCTCCACGGGGCATACCAGGAGAGGCAGTTCCATAGGTACGAGGGTTCTAGGCTGCATAGGGCTTTAAAGGTCAAAACCAGCACCTTAAACCTGACCCTATACTCCACCGGGAGCCAGTGCAGCTGGTAAAGCACTGGATGAATGTGGAGCCTCACCGCAGCATTCTGCACCCGCTGGAGTTTCTGGGTCAGCTTCAAGGGCAGCCCCGCGTAGAGCGAGTTACAATAATCAAGCCTGGAGGTGATTGTCACATGGCTCACTGTGGCCAGATCAGGGCAAGAAAGGTAAGGGACCAACTGCTTGATACAGCGGAGATGGGAAAATACCACCTTTGCTGTGGCTGCAACCTGCACCTCCGTGGAAAGGGAGGCATCAATGGTTACAACCAAGCTCTTGACAGAAGGCACTGGCACCAATGGAGCCCCCCAAGAGATGGGAGTTGGCCCCCCAACCCCATGTCGTCCCGACCCAGCCAGAGTACATCTGTCTTCAAAGGATTTAACTTCAACCGGCTCCCACGCAGCCATCCAGCCACAGCTTCCAAGCATCTGGTCAGTGTGTCTGGGGCAGAGTCAGGGCAGCCTGTGGATTTATGCCAGGATCTGTCCACATCTTGAGTCCCTTTTCCTAGGCAGGACAACTGGAACATCTTCAGCATAATCCGGAAACCATGGACTCACAACTGTGCGTTACGAGCACCAACTTCAGCAATAAACAACTCCAGACAATCTGGGCGAGAGGGCGCATAAAGATATTGAAAAGCATTGGGGAAAGGATTGCGCCCTGCGGGACTCCACACACCAAGGAGTGCCGTGGCAACAACTCCTTCCCTAGCGCCACCCTCTGTCCCCGACTTGAGATAAAGGAGAGCAGCCACTGTCAGACTGTGCCCTGAATCCCCACATCGGCATGGCAGTGGTCCAAAAGTTCATGATCGAGCATATCGAAGGCTGCTGACAAATCTAAAAGAATCAGCAGTCCCGACCCACCTCAATCCAGCTGTCTATGGAGAAAGCCGGACTGAAATGGATCCAGAGCCGATGTTTCATCCAGAAACCTACCAAGCTGTTCAGCAACCACTCTCTCCAGGTACAGAAGATTCAAAACTGGGCAGCAATTGGATAGATCTAAAGGATCTAGAGATGTTTTTTTTTAAGAGAGGACACACCACTGCTTCCTTCAATTCCCCTGGGAAAGTCCCCATGCCAAGGGACAGGTTGATGATCTCACCCAGGGAGGCCGCACATCTAATCAGCCAGAAAGGGCACAGGTCAAGGGGGCAAGTGGTGGGCCTTCCAGCTCAGAGGAATCTGTCTATATCGGCAAGGAGTATCTGATCGAAGTGGTCCAATACTGGACCTGAGGACAGTCAAGGGGCCTCCAGTTCTGTTACTCTAGCAAATGTTGATAAAATGTTGATAAAAGAAGCAAATGTTGCAGGTGTTTGTGGGCCACTGCACAGAGCAAGTGGATTAAGAAACATTTTTCTCTGTATCTCATTAACACTAGAACTTGTGGGTGTGCAATGAAGTTGGACTTCTTCATGCAGTGCAGTTATACTATGGAACTCTCTGCCCCAAGAGGCAGTGATGGCCACCAACGTGGGCAGTTTTAAAAGACAAATCCATGGGAAAGGCTGTCAATGGCTGCCAGCCACAATGGCTATGCTTCATCTCCACTGCCAGAAGCAGTAGCCCCTGAATGCAAGTTGCAGAGGATAACAAGTGGAGAGTGCACTCAGGTCCTGCTTATGGGCTTCCCACTGGGAAATCTGGTTGGCCACTGTTAGAACACGATGCCCAGCTAGATGGTCCTTGGACTAATCAGGCTCTTTATAGCCACCTTCACCAACTTGCTTTGGACAACTCCCACTGACCCAGAACATCTGGAGAGCACCAGGCTGGTGAAGCGGGCTTAGAAGGCTATCAGGAAATATACCTGAAAATGTACTGCTGTGCACATTGGAATCTCTCTCAAACATACCTGAACCAAGGCCAAATGTACAAAAATTAACATTTCTTTATTTAATATCCTGCAAGGAACAAAAAGCAAGTTTAGACTCAGAGGGGTGGGTCTGGACTATCTAAAGTTGGTTCCAGAGGGTGGTTCCAGAGGGTGACAAGACCAAAACAGATGGATAAAGGGACCCAGCAGCCCAAAGCACCCTTGGTTTGATATAGGCATCCCAGCAGCCAGAGATCAAATTGGTGCCACTCGCCACTTCCAAATTAAGGTCACTCACTCACACCTTTTCGCTAAAGGCCTTCCAAATTCTGCAGCTGCTGCTTAGGATTTTTGAATCCAGGTCTGTGTGCTGTAAAACCATCCAGCTGAGCAGGCCTCGCTGTGAAACACAAGTGTGCCTTTCAGAGTCCACGCCCTTGTCTGATGTCATAAAAACAGGCCGCCAGAGAGGGTTGAAGTCAACTCCAAAACTCTTTCCATCTGGCTTTCAGAATGTACTGAAATGGCAGAACAGACAAAGCAATGCTCCTCTCCGTACAGTGGACCCTCACAGGAGGATCAGGAAGGAGGATTGACTCTTGAGGCCAGCTCTGCCTGCCTCTCAGGGAGACCTGCCTCATTTGAGGAACACTTCTTTTTAAAAAAAGGATTTCGAGGGTTCCGGTTCCGGTTACGGACTGGTATGGTCGGAATTCCATCTGCCCCCGACCCCCATGGGGAAATTTGAGGCTGTTTTGGGAGTATGCAGCCTCCCTACCTTCCCAGGAATGTGGGAAGGGCAGCTTGCCCGCGGTGCTCCAAAACCTGCTCTGACCCTTTGGGAAAAAGAGCAGGGGAGTCTGGGCAGAAAGCCCCCATGGGTTTTTTGGTTCGGCACTCCTGCGACCGGCCTGTCCGTCCGAGATTCCCAACGCTAAGAAATATAAATTAGTGAGTAGCCTTGGGCATGCTTCAAACGAAAGAGGAGAAAGCATTTTGCTAAAGAATCCAGCCACTGTTTGAAAAGAAGAGGATGAGAATTTACGACTGTATCGGTATGTGAAACGGGACAGAAGGGGGGGAGGAGCCTTGGACTATGTGATTGTATGATTCTATACTGGGCAAATACCCCCCCCCCCCCAGAAGACCCAATGTTTATATAACAAGTGAGATTTGAAGGACTGAAAAATTGAATATGGAGGAAAATATTTGAAGTATTAATCTATAAATGTGTGAATATGAAAAAGAGACGCTACCCCCTTCGAGTGGAAAGTTTTTGTCAACATTTGAAAGAGGGAAGAGCGTTCTTATCTGTAATTTTTGGCAAAAGATGAACCCCTTGGACATTGACGGACTTTAATTGGAAGAATTTGGTTGACTGCCCAGAAATGACGCAGCTAGAATTATGCCCGGACTGCAAAGTGAGATCGAAGGGGGATTTTGCCGCATTCCTTTCTTTTACGTGATGATTTATAAGTGAGATGGCTAACCCTCCGAAGATTTATAAGCTGGTGCAGATCGGGGCTTTTAAAAGTGGAAAAATATATGAAAAATAATAAAGAAGAAGATGGCGACCATCAAAATGTGACTTTTGGACTTCAACCAGCAAGGGCGAAAGAAGGAATGTGGAGTACAGACTTATAATCACACAGCGATACTGTTTGTTTGGACTTATCTTACTTGTTGGATATATCAGTGACTGTGAAAATATTTTGGAAGTGAAAGCAAAGTAATAGTTATGATAATATAGCCTCTGGAATTTGAAGCATGGGAACCCTAAAACAAAATTTAAAGTAATAATCTGGACAATTTGGAACCTTTCTTTTTGTTTTATAATTGGAGAAGTAATTTGGAATGTAATTTGGAATGTTTCATATGATATTGTTTTATTGGAAACCACAATAAATATGATTTGTAAAAAAAAAAAAGGATTTCGAAGGAAAGGAACTGCCAACACAGTGTTGCAAGCAGGGGGGATTTGATTTAAATCAAACTGATTTAAATCACAATTTAAATCACTAGTCAGTAAGGCTTGATTTAAATCACAGTTTTCTACATAAAGACTAATGCTTGCTGGTATAACTTTAATATGCAAGTAGATGAAGATTTTTAGAATAACAACTTTTCATATTAGTTTTTTTATCCCCAGTTCAATAGGTTAATCATTCATATTTGGACAACTTTTCTGTTGTACTTAGGAAGGAGAAAAATAATCATTACCTTAATAATAGCAATTTAAATAGATTTATTAGATCCATTCCACTCCAAACAATCAGAAAAATATTGTTTCTATTCTATTCACTGAACTTCTTGAAACTTAACACTGAAGGGGTTGATTCTGTATTCATAGGTTTGTAGAACAATAGGATTAAGGTCTTTTTCTCAACTCTGTTCATGTTATAACATTTTTGCTGTGAAGAAAAGGCATGTGATCTCTGCTGAGTCAAATTCAGTTTTGAGAACTGCAAAAGTAAACCAAGCATCTGTGATAATATCTTGTAGGCAGAGAAACTGCCCGATACAAAAACCTCTGGAAGAGCATAAATGACATTGTGAATGGATTAATGGAATTTATTTACCAAAAAAAATAAACATATACAGCCTTATTCTACATAATTAAAAAACTAATCTTTATTTCATGATTGAATAACCTTTGGATGGCAATATATTTTCCTCAAAAAGCATTTTATTTTTAAAAAAATCCAATTTAAATTAAAAAAAATCCGATTTTTAAAAAAAATAATCATGGATTTTTATCCACCCTGGTTGCAAGTATCACACTCACACACAGAGATGTTCCTTGCATTGTCCAAACATACTTTAAAATGTGATTCCTATCTGCCTTTGGGAATGACTTTAGTCTTCCACAATGATCTGGGTGGTGAGTGGGGAGGGGAGATTGTAGTCTTCTGCATTTCTGAAGACAGCCATCTGCTAATTGAGGCAATTTCAACAATAGATAATAATTTGACTGTAAATGACGTGGAATGTAATGACTGCTTATTCTGGCACATCAAGCGGGGCTCTGTGTGAAGTGGATGCCAAGCAAAACGGTCCTCCCACTCACACTGGGCCATCGCTAAGCAGCTCTGGCTAACTGCATGCTTAATGCTGCAGATTGCCCAGACCCAACGTCCCGGCTGCAGCCAAACAAAACCCTATTCTTGGAGCTTTCGAGGAAGCAAGGCAAAGATGAGCAGCTGGGAGAGCAAAGAGGGAGGCTCACACTCCTGTTCAAGGAAATCTGGGCAGGGCTGTGGGGGAGAGGAGCTACCAACTTCAACACGTCTTGCTGCCCCTTCTCTTCAAAAGTGAACCTATCCCTTTCAACCTCTGGAAAAGCAGCTCAAGGAATGCACATGTGCACATGCACAGGACCCTGGAGAGCTGCTGCCAGTCAGTGTAGACACTGCTGAGCTAGATGGATCAGTGGTTGAACTGAACTGAGCAGTTTCCTTTGCTCCCACAGAGGAAGGGCCACACCTCAGTGGGAAGTGTCTGCCTTGCAGCAGGGTGGATTTGATTTAAATCAAACTGGTTTAAATCAAACTGATTTAAATCACAATTTAAATCACTAGTCAGTAAGGCTCAGGGTGGATTTAAATTTTAAAAAATCCAATTTAAATTTTAAAAAATCGGATTTTTTTTTTTTTGCTTTAAATCGGATATTTTTGATTTAAATCCATCCTGAGCCTTACTGACTAGTGATTTAAATCAAATCCACCCTGCCTTGCAGGCAGAAGGTCCCAGGTTCAATCCCATCATTGCCAAATGGTGCTGAGAATGTTCCCCTGATGGAAATCAGTGTAAACCAGAGGTTTCCAAACTATGTGTTGTGACACGTTAGTGTGTCAGCTGCAGTGTGTAGGTGTGTCACATGAACGCTCCCCGCGCTCCTCCCGGGGCTGGAAAGGGGTTAGTTTAACCTCTGGTTTCCTAGTACAGTCATACCTCGGGTTACGATAGCTGCAGGTTGCGTTCGGCACGGGTTACGAACGCGCCGAACCCAGAAGTACCGGAACGGGTTACTTCTGGGTTCGGCGCATTGCGCATGTGCAGAAGTACCATATTGCATCACGCACATGCGCAGATTCGGTGCTTCATGTTACGTGTTGCTCATGTTGCGGATGGGGCTCCGGAATGGATCCTGTTCGCAACCAGAGGTACCACTGTAAAACTGAGTTACTGTGTCGCAAAATGATGCATGTCCAAAAAGTGTGTCACCAACAGGGAAAGTTTGAAAAGCTCTGGTGTAGACAATGCTGGACCAACAGCCTGATTCAGTGTAAGGCATCTTCTTATGACAGAGCAGTGGCAGCTGTGTCTTAGCCTTAAGGCCCCGAGGAAGATGTCCATAGGGCGCAAGGGAATGGAAAAGACAGAGCTCCCAGTCCAGTGGCTCTGGTGGCTCTGCAGGCAGAGCTGCCTTCCTGTTTCACTTTGGACAATTCTCGTCACTGCAGCCAAAAGTAGCAGGACTCCCAGAGTATAGGGGAAGAGACGTATGGCACCCCTACCCTTTCTCTGCTACTGACGGACCCTTAAATAACTGCACTAGAATATATTGGGGCGGGGGAGGTCTTCTGCTGCAGGCTCCAAATAATCTGGCTGCTGTTTCCTGGATCTGGCACTTTTGAGGAACAAGTTGCTGGTTATCTTATTTATTAATGCCCAATTGCACTGCAAAGTTATATTGTGTCATGCCAGGCCTGTACGTTTCAACACAAGTAAGATCAATGGGTATGTGTCTTAATGACTGAAATTTCATAATAAATTTAAATGGCTATGGTGTTAGTACTATCAAAACACATTGTTTGATTTGTCATGTTATGCTTTGAAATGAAATAGTGTTCACTATTTCATGTAGTGACCATAGAAACATGGAAGTGGAAGACTGTTCAACTATCAAACAGCTTTTACCATCATGAAGTTCTTCCTAATGTTTAGTTGGAATCTCCTTTCTTGAAGCCATTGGTTTGAGACCTACCCTGCAGAGCAGGAGAAAAGTAGTTTCCTGCACCCTGTGTGTAATAATCCTTTAGATATTTGTCTATCATATCTCCTTCTCAGTCTCCTTGTTTCCAGGCTAAACATGCCCAGCTCCCTCAACCGTTCCCCATAAGGCTTGGTTTCCAGACTATTGATCATATTGGTCGCCCTCCTCTGCATGCGTTCCAGTTTGCCAATACCCTTTTAGAACTGTGGTGCCCAAAAGTGGACACAGGACTCCAGGTGTGATATGACCATGACCTTGATTGGGACAATATACTTCAGTTATTGCAGCCTATAATTGCATTAGATGGTTGGACAGTGTTCTCGAAGCTACTAACATGAGTTTGGCCAAACTGCGGGAGGCAGTGAAGGATAGGCGTGCCTGGCGTGCTCTGGTCCATGGGGTCACGAAGAGTCGGACACGACTGAATGACTGAACAACAAATAATTGCATTAGGCTTCTTGCTTCCGTGTCACAAGGATCTAAGGCCCTTTTATCCTTTTCACATGTACTGATATACACTTGGGGTGGGGGGAACAAGTGTCACCTATGTTATTTTCTTATTTTGACGATTTCCATACTGCTTAACATGTAAAAGTATCTAAAACAATGATAACATAAGGGAACGTTACAAAAATACAGTGTTGCATGCATGGATGCTACAGTAATATAAATTGTTAATAAATATATAACAACATCAATTACTTCTCCTACTAACATACCTCCCTTCTCAGACCCCAGAACTCCAGGCATCTACCCTGACCCTCACACAGGGCCCAGACAGACACATAGCTCACCCTGCAAAATTTGACAACGAAGAGACGTCCTGGAAATGCCACAAAGTCTGAATGCCAGTTTCAAATCTATGCTCTTGGAGTCTCGTGACCAGCCAAGAACAAGATGGAGGTGTATAAAATTACACACAGAAAGCAGATAGCGATAAGCTTTTCTTTCTCCCAGTATTAGAACTCTGGACCATCCAATAAAGCTGAATGTTGGAAGGTGCAGGACAAAGGTGTCTAGAAGGAAGTACTTCTATGCACAGGGCATGCAACTTGCTCCCAGGAGATGTATGATAGCCATCAACTTGGATGGCTTTAAAAGGGGATTGGACAAATTCCTGGAGGACAACACTATCAACAGCTGAGCACTCAATGAAGGAACCACAAGTCAAGGGAGGCTACCATTTTGCTCAGTTCCTGCTTGCAGGCTTCCCACAACGCAAAAGAAAACCAAAACGTGCACAAAAAGGCTGATCTGAAAATTCAATTTATGTGAATAGTCATGTGTTCAGCATCAGATGCTGAGGAGAAAAAACAAATGGAGTAGCTAGCATAAATCATCTGTTTCCAAATACATTCTTCATCAGTGTCTATGTATATTGTTTGTAAGGCCAAACACATGAAGCAATAATTAGTATCTGTTCAATATAATTCTATAGACATGTTAAAAGCTTTCTGTGCATTGTATGATTCCCATAATGAGCATCAGGTTGACCACTGTAAGAACAAGATGGTGGATTAGATGAGCAATTGGTCTGATCCCTCAGTGCTCTTCATATAAACTGGGGGACAAGAGTGAGAGTGGGAGAGGGAGAGGGAGAGGGAGAGGGAGAGGGAGAGATTGCTCACATGCCCTGCCTATGAGCTCCCAGAGCTAGCTGGATACTGTGGGCAATGCAATCATGGGACAAATAGGATTTTGGTCTGATCCACTAGGACTCTCGTTATTTTATGCGCTTGCACCAGGATTGAGCCACCTCTGCAGAAATGCCACTGACGCTAGTGGAAGATTAATCTGCGGCTGCAGCCCTGACTTCAGAGGAACAAGGATAATCAAATGCATTTCTGAAATAAAGCTGGATTCCCCAGATAACATTCTCAGGCGTTTGCTTAATTTCCCTTCAGGAAAGATTCTGAGCTTCATATTGACTGACCTGACCCACCACCAAGCATCTCCGAAATGCAGATAAAGCTTGGAAAACAAGGACAACTGATTTGGATGCCTAGCAATGGAACAGAAAGGGTCAAAGTTTTGCCCAACAGGCCTGGAAGCAAACGGCAAGAAGCCAAGGCTGCAATGACAAATGTGTAAATCAACAAGCACCGACGCTGCAATGACTGGTATTGCCAATGAATGACAACTGCAGGAAGGAGCATTAGACACAGCGCACAGTTGAACTATGGAACTCACTCCCACAAGTGGCAGTGATGTCCACCAGCTTGGATGGTTTTCAACATGGACAGGACCAATCCATGGTTGTGCCCTGCTTCCAGAAACCAATAACTGAAAACCACAGTGTGGGCAGAGTGCTCTTGCCCTTGGGCCTTGCTTGTGACTTTCCTACATGGATTTGGTTGGATATAATGAGAGCAGGATACTGATTGAGATGGGTGCTTCTTATGTTCTTATTAGGAAGCGAGGCGAGGAGATCCCAAGGAACAGAGAGAAGCAGCATCAGGGTGAAGAAAAAAAGATACCGGGGGGGGGGGATGCCAGCAGGGAAGGACCATAGCTCAGTGGCAGAGAACCTGCTTGGCATTCAGAAGGTTCCTTGTTCACTTCCTGCCACTAGGGTGGACGATATCTGGTTTTCAACATCATGATATATCAGCAGGTAAACATCACGATTTAATGATATATCACAAAGTCTGCTTCTCCAAGGCAGTTTTGCCCCCCTGCCTTGATAGCCAGCCAGCCCTCTGTAGCGACGTTGTGTGCACTGGTTCTGCCACTTCATCATATGGCAAGGTGGAACTGGGCAACATCTGGGAACCCAGGGTTGAGAAAGGCTGGCTTACTGGGACCCTCCCCTGAATCGGTTTCCTCACCTGCCACATCCTCTGTAGACAACTCTGATGTTTCCCAGGGCCCAGCTTGGTTCATCCCACCCCACTGGGCCCCTCCGCAGGATCATCAGCCTCAAGTTCTTCCAATACGTCTCCACAGCACTCACTACAGGGAGGATTTGTCTAAAGCTCTTTGAAAGCCGTGCAAGTTGTAGCAGCTTCCTGGGGCACAGAGTTCCAAAGTTGAACTATGCTGATCTACTTCTTAACTATACTGATCTGCAACCCCACCAGCAGGAGGAGAGGAGGAGGAGCCGGGTCAACTGCAAAGCAGTTTTGTTGCCATTTTCCTGCTTTGCAGACCATTCCTGGAGGACACTGGACACCCCCACCCACCACTGATTTGTAACAGCTGGCTTTGGCACCAGACATCTGAGTGAGGAGATTAAATGGGGGCAGGATATTGGTTCAATGTGAATGATTTTTGGACTAGGGAGAGGTTGAGGTTTAGTTTATTTGCTAATTTGTGGTCAGAAAATTGCTTTGATTATTTTTTGAACATTGTTAATGTTGTTCGCCACTACCTATACGGCTGGCATATTTATTTCCATGTTATTTTATATTCATGTGGTATAGGATTTCCCTGCCCGCCCGCCTGCCCCCCCCCCCCTTCCCCATGGCTTTATGTATTGTATATCCCTTTCTTTTTTTGCTGTAAGTCACTTGGAGACCTTTGGGTGAGAAGTTTAATAATTGAATGAAATAAATGAATCTAGTTCAGTTACTGTCTGTCTGGCGCTCTGTGCAACTTGCCTCTCTCCACCTACTTGGTCCTGCTAAATTGTGATGCCAGGCCTTGAATGTTGTAGTCTTTGTCACACAAAGCTTGGGCTCCATCCCTGATCTATGGCCCTTCCTTTAAGACACAGAAAGATAGGATGCCTGCCCTTGCAGTGGTCACCTTCCAACATTCCATGCTGCTGAATGAATGAGACAGAGCCCCTGTGGTGTAGCACTTTAAAGCATTGAACCAGTGGGGTGCGGGAAGAGCGTCCCGCACCCTGGGCTCCCCGGCTGCGCCCACGGAGGCTCCGAACCCTTCCCTTGCCCCCCCTGTAAAGGGGGAGTGGGGGTGAAGGGACAACGGAGCCGGGCTTACGGGGATATGCCCCAACCGGGATGCAAATGCGGCGACAAAGCCCGCGGTGAGCGTCTTAGTTCTACCTTTGAAGAATGGAGCCAAAGGAACCCGGTGGTCGTGAGTAACTAATTTGACCAGAAATCGAGCTTTTGGAACGATCCGGGGGGAAGGAGAAAGGCAGCCTGCCTTCTTCCCTTCGAGTTAAAGAAGCTAACCAATTTGAGCAACTGCTGCTACAGGACTGCTACAATGTGCTTAAAATTGATACATGAGACTGGCAAACTTTTTTCTTGGGAAGTAAATTAGTGGAAAATATCTCCATTTAAAGTTGCGGTATCTGCGCTCCAGTTTAGGAAAATGGCGATGAACAGAGAGGCAGGAGTAGAAATTTGATACCCACTTCCTCCCCCTCTACCAGTATGCTGGGCTTCGTCCTTGAACTGGTACTGAACTCTGGACTAACGGACGAACAGAGGCTCACTGCTTTGAAGGTGGAACTGCTGTACAGGAAAGTCAAAGTCTTGTGTGGGGGTTTGAAAGAGAACCAATTGCCCACAGAGGAGGCTTTTAAAACTTTTAACACTTTGGAAGAAAGTCTTGCCAAAGAGCTGAGAGGATGTCTGGGAAGATGGAGAGAAATGAGTGAGCTACTTCGGAGAAGAAACTCGCCTTTTGGGGGTGGCAGTCCCAAGGCGACGGTAAGATTTGTTATATCCAGTCCCCGAGGTGTGAGCTCGGGGGCCAGGGACAGAGAATTATGGTTTTTACAAGAAGAAAAGGAATGCTACAAAGAACCGGAGAAGCTGAGAGACGACGAGATGGACATCCTGGAGCTCGTGGCAAGGAGAGTTTTGGACTGTGCCTGGATCTGTGGACGCTTGGAGAGGGAAGCCACAGGGAAATTCAGTGTTGATGCCACCAGGAGAAGAATAATGGACAGAGGGGGTGTGGGGTGAAACACTAAGTAAAATTTGAAGTAGCCTGTCATGGAATTTTGAAATCGGAGGGTGAATACTGTCAACAATCTTTCTGTTTTATTTTTTGGTTGAATATGAAAGGAGATATTTTGAGTTACTATGTTATTAGCAGCAGTTTAAAGGATAGAAGAGATAGATATGATATAAATGATTGGTGAAGATTTCAATGGAAGAAGAATTATGATGAGATATTACTACGAGGATGCATTGTTAGTTAAATGTTGAATATATAATTGTGTGTAACTATATAATTGAATTTGAATTTCAGGAGAAATGGTTATAAAATAGATTAAGGATATGAACTCGAAGGAGAAAGGGCAGGGGAAGTCAATGGTCAAGATATGGAAATAGAAATTTTCTTTTTAAAGAAAAGATGCAACAAGAAAACTTGACACTGTTTGTATTTGTTTTATCAATGTATTCGTTTTGTATATGTTTAATTGTAGGTGTGGGTGTGGGTATATGTTGTTATAAGAAAAAGGTCAATAAATTCTTATAAAAAAAAAAAAAATAAAGCATTGAACCAGGGCCTGGGAGGCCAGGGTTCAAATCCCCACTTGTCCATGAAACTCACTGGGTGACCTTGAGCCAGCCGCTGCCTCTCAGCCTACCCCTACACTGTGGGGATTAAATGAAGGGGAGAACCACATATGTCACCTTGAGCTCCTTGAGGGGAGTGGGAAGTCAGATTGAAGTTATTATTATTATTATTATTATTATTATTATTATTATTATTATTATTATTAAAGAGAAATAAATAAAAGGCACAGAGTCATCTCATTCTGTACTGTCTGCAGAGTCTGGCATTCCAGGGTTTCAGGCAGTCCTCCCTCCCAGCTTATCTGGAAATGCAGGGGGGGTGGAGTTTGAACCTTGGGTCTTCCAGCAGATGCTCTACCTCTGAACTCTGGCACACATACCCTGACAAAAAAAACTGTATTTGTTCATGGCAAGGAAAGGGGATATGCCACAGCTACCTGGAGAGCACCTGCAACAGTGAAGATTTACTCCCACTCCCTACTTCCTGCTGTGTAAAGGTATTTACTTAGGGGCTGTCTGTGTTGTGACAGTGTCCTAGACTTCGATGAATGCCTTGAACCCTCCACATTTTTTAGTCATTCAGTCATGCATTTTTGTTATTGTGGGGGGTAGTGCAAAATGGCACCACCAGGGTGACAGTCCTTGGTGGTCTCTCAAAGGCCCGGCTAAAAAGGCACATCCTTTGTTCCTTGGGAGAATGCAGTCCAGTAGGTCATTCAGAAGGGAAAATAAAGGCAGCAGTCTCTCTCTTTTTGGAGTGGGGTGGGGGGAGAAAACCTTGAAACAACCAACTGTGAAAAAGAGGCTTGTTGTGTTGAGAAATAAAACGTTTTGGTGCAAGCGCAGTGGCGACAGTTTTGCTTGCTTAAAGTGTGCAAGGTACCTTTGACACACAAATGCACCAAGGCAAAGCTGCAAAGGGGGTGTTCTGCAGTTTTGAAACAGCAACGAGAAGCTTGGCTCTTGGATAATGGGAGACGGACAACTGCAGCATGGCAGCAGACGACTCCCTGGCTAGAAAAGCTCCACTGGCTGCCGGTCTGTTTCCAGGCACAATTCAAACTGTGCTGGCTATGATCTATTAAGCACTATACAGCCTAGGTCCAGGCTATCTGATAGAGCATATTCACTCATATGAACATGCCCAGGTTCTGAGATTTTTGGGAGGCTTTTGTCCCACCACCCTCACAGTTCTACTTGGTGGGGACATGGGACAGGGCCTTCTTGGTGGCTGCTCCCAGACTTTTTATTGTAATGATGGATAGTTGGGTGTGGGTGGGTATAGAATCATAGAATTGTACAGCTGTAAGAAATCCATGAGGATCATCTAGTCCAACCCCCTGCAATTCAGTAATCTCAACTAAAGTATCCATAGTCTATTGATGTTTAAATGTGTTTTTTTTAATAATAAAAAAATGCTTTTCCCTGTATTTTTAGCTGCTTCTATTTTAGCAGTAAGTCACCTGTCAGGGAAAGAGGCAGGATATAACTAAATATAACAACAACAGCAACAGGAGCAGCCTGTTCAAAGTCACCTGCGAGCATATGATTTGCACAAATGCCATCCAGAACATTCCCAGTGGTGCATTTTGGTGGAGTAAAGTTGCCTCCTTGGTTTTGGCACTGGCTCAAAGGTTGTGGTGGAGAAGAACATCAGTGGCCCTCCAAAGGCCACAGAAGATGGGAGCTATCTTCGAGCAACATCTGGAAGGGCACAGCAATTCTGAACTCTAGAAAAAGAAAGCACCCTTCTTTGCCAGTAGTGCTTCATATTGAATCAGCAGCCATTGGTTCATCTACCACAGTACTGTCTACACTGACTGGCAGCAGCTCTCCAGGGTTTCAAGCAGCAGATCCTACCTGGAGATGCTGGGATGTGAACTTGACACCTTCTGCATGCAAAACAAATGTTCTGCCACTAAGCTTATGTGGCCCATTCTAAGGTAGTCTTGAGAAACATCACAGTGAGACTGAGCTGTGAATCCAGAAGGATCCATTCAAGCCTCACCTCCATTATAAACTTGGAAAAGCTGAGACCCAAGGAGCACCCACCTGAAAGAAAGCCCTGTGGTGGGATTCAACCTCTGTACAGAGGACTGTTCCATTTATATGTTGGGGGAAGCTGTCCAAAATGCTAATGGGGGGGCAGGTATAAGAACACTGGCCTACCTCACAAGGTCATTGTAAGGATAAGACACAGGGTATCCAATGCACCTCAGAGATTTGTCATTCTTATTCTATAGCAGGACTGTACTGATCTTACGCAGTGCCTTACAATCCATTTTATTCCCACAGATGCCTCAGCTCAGCAGCAGAGCAAAAGGTCCCAGGTTCAGCCCTTGGCATCTCTTTGTAGGGATGGAATAAGACTCTATGGGCTGCCCTTCAGCATGCAGACAGTAATGACCAAATGCCAAATGACCAAACTCCACAGACATCAGCTTCTAACACCCCTAAAAAGTAGGTTTTTGCTGCCGCCACCCATTTACTGACACAGAACAAGAATGGAATGCACAGAGACTGACCCAAAGTTCATCAGCTTTAAAGGAACTGGGCTGTAAGCAGGGTCACTGCCAGTCAAAGAAGGCTGGACAGTGTGGGAGAGCTAAATAGCAGGCTGACCCTGTGTAAGGCCTCTTCTTTCATTCACCCTTCAGAGGGCCAACACTGCATGCACATCTTCCCAGGGTCAATCTTGCAGAATATCGGCTGGGGAAGACCCCTTTCTGGCAGAGATCCTGGAGAGTTGCTGATTAGCTGCCACCAGTCAGCAAAGACCAATCAGGTGTCATCCAGATATTGGTATGCTAAAACTCCCATCATCCTTGACCTGGGGTTGAATGGAGGTGCAATCTGGAGAGAAGGGAGGCTGGCACACACAGTCCTGGGCTTGATGGGACAGCTAAAACGGGGTCCTTTATGCAGAAGGCCATCCCTTAGTACAGCTGGCTGGGCATACACTATACCTTTAAACCACATTCAATACACATTTTTGCCTCCTCACAAGAATCCTGGGCACTGCAACTTGTTAAAAGTTGCTGGGAACAGTAACTGTGTGAGGCAAAACTACACTGCCCATAATTCTTTTTAGGAATAGGATTTGTTTTGAATGAGCTTTAAAAGTTCGGAACAATGCATGCAGCCTCTCTTGATTCTTAAGGGGGGAAGGAATCAACACCTCTCTTTCCCACCCCTCCTCTCTAAGAAGTGTTGCTAATAACTCTCTTCTAAAGGGCAAGAGGCAAAAGTCAGGATGCCTATTTATAAAGCCTAGTGGGCACTGGGGTCCAAATGTAAACCCGGAGAAAGGCCAAGAACTTCCTGCAGAGAGTGTCTCACATTTCAACAAGAAGTCCGCCAAAATTCATCGGCCAGTTAAGGTGATGCTATCCCAAGGGGGTGACAGCAACATGGCGTATGGGGGGCTACCTAGCTGCACAATCTGGCAAGCAGCAAACAAGTTAAATGTGGCTTTCGCAATGTGACGAAAGAGGGCATGTTAATTGCTTTCATTTAATAGATAAATATATCGGGGGGGGGCAGAGCATGCAGGGCTGTTTGAGTATCCCCAGGTGCCATCCAACGAAGCTGAATGTCAGAAGACTCCTTCACAATACAGTTATACTCTAGAACTCCCTCCCGCAAGATGTAGCAATGGGCACCAGAGATGCCAACTTGAATAAAATACTGGGGGGGGGCAGGTAGGCCCTGCCCCATATAATTGTTCACGTGACGGAGCACATACACACCATTTGAATGGCAATGCCTATTGATGGGGGGCAAACATTTTACGGGGGGAGACCACTCACCCCCCAGGAGTTGGCTCCTATGATGACCACCAACTTCAATGGTTTTAAAAGAGGATTGGACAAGTTCCTGGAGGAGGTAGAGGAGGCAATTTGTGGCTTAGTGTCAGTGGTTACCGGTAGAGTCTCCACTCCACTGTTGGAGGCAGTATTTCTTCTGAATCCCAGTTGCTGGGGGCTGCTTGTGGGAAGAAGGCGGTTTCCCTTGGGTCCTGCTTAGAGGCTATTTCCCACAGGGTCATCTGCTTGGCTACTGTGAGGGCAGGGTGCTAGCCTAGTTGGGCCCCCTTTGGCCTGACCATGTTGGCCAGGCTCTTTGTAAGTTTTTCTTCACCATCCTTCTTGGCATCCTGGCTATTCCGGGCCATTATCAGTTTTCATCAATTGCCTGAAACGCGGGTCAAGGCAATGGCAAAGGTGACCAGCCACGTTTCCACTTTGTGGTTTGCCTCCCAAAACTACTTAGGAGTTACTGAATTCTTTCTTCTTGCTATGAAAAAAAAGCAGGCGGGGGGGGGGGTAGGAATACTGTGTGGCCTTCTCAATGGCAGAGGCTTCTCAATTGCCAAGGAAATGTAAATGCAGTCTACCTTCTTTCCCACCAATCCTGAGTTCAGCTCCCTTGCTAGAAACTCCACCCCACTGCAAGGGGGGAGGTAGAGAAGAGAGCATCAGCCACATGGTTTGGGAGGCATCAATTGTTGCGAATTCCATCAGCAAATTCCTCCACGGTTTGCCTGAATTCATTTAGTAGCTTCGAAGGGGGGCTGGGGGAGAGAGATGGGAGGTGATTTCCTCACCAAATAATCTCTATTCACCCCCTCCACTTTTCAACTGCTCCGAAAATGAAGTTGTTTAAAGAAAGAATGAGATGTCTGCAATCCAGGACTCTGTTGCAAAGTGTGTTTGGAAAACTCAGGAACCCAGATTACAATTAAATTGTAATGGTGTGTGTGTTGGGGGGTTGCAATAAAACGCTACAGCTTTTTGCCAATTTGTTCACTGGAGACTTTCTCCCCGCACGGCCGCCGCCGCACGCCCCCAGCCTTACACAAGCAACAACTTGACAAAGAATGAGAGAGAGAGAGAAATCTTTCTCCTTCACACAAATCCCCATTCCCCAATTCTTTCTTTGGGGATACACGCGCCTACCTAGAAGTAAGTCCCACTGAGCTCCAGGAGGCTTACATGCGAGTAGACGCTCCTGAGGTTGAGCTCCAAATCGAATTTCCAAACCACAGAAGAACGGCGCAGGTCTTGCAAGCCTTGTCCTCAGTTTGTAAAGGGGGAGGGGGCCGGGATCGAGGAGTATGGGGTCCATTTCCCGCACCCACCCCAACGAGGCCCTGCTTTCCAAGGCAGTTCAGACAGCAGGGAATGCCAAATCAGAACTTTTTTTGGACGTAGTTTTTTTGGGGGGGCCGAGTAAAGCCCCGGGAGTGTCCAAGGATACCAGTTGCCGGCTGAAAGCTCTTGGCAAAACCTCGGGGAGAAGACAGAGAAAAGCGACAGCCTCCCTGGAAAAGTCTTGATAGAACGAGAAAGAGTCGTGGAATATAATAAAATTAAACTCCGAGCTCTCCAGAACTTACGACAAAGAAGGCTTCTATTTCCCCCACCCCGCAGAAAGTGACCCAAAGCCGGTCCCCCACGGTTACTCCACCCCCTAACTCCCCGCTGCCCCTCACCATTGATTTCGTGACTGGGCGCCTCGCTCTGGCTGAAACCTTTGGCCACGTAGAGCTTCTTGACTTCGGAACAACTTCGCGAGCGGGGCTCGGCTGACGACGAGGCGGCGGCTGCGGCGGCAGCTGCGACAAGAAGCAGCCAAAGGAGCGGCCGGCCCCAGGCGGCGGTGGCCGGGGGCCGGAGCCGTGGGCGGGCCAGCATGCTGGACGAAGGCGCGCGGGCTCCGGAGAGGAGAGGGCGCCGTTGGCCACACGGCCCGGCGGAGGACGGCGAGGGCGCCCTGCCGCGCGCGGCGAGGCTCCCCACCGCGGCCGAGTCCCCGGCGGCTCCGCTGGGGAGAAGAAACTTTAGGCGCCTCGGAGGGAAAGACGCGGCGGCGGCGGCGGCGGCGGCGCGGCGGGAGCAGAAACACCAGTCGGGACAGGCAGCGGCGGCGGCCCCCAGGAAAAGCAGGGTCAGCCCGGCGGGGCGGGGCGGAGTGGAGCTGGAGCCCTGCCTTCGCCTCCGCCTCCGCCTCTCCAAGCGCGCGCGCGCCTCCCTCCGCGCGGGGGAACCCGGCAGGCGCGCTCGGGGGCGGGAGTGGGAGTGCGGAGAGGGGGCAGTGAATGGGTGGGCTGGCCCCAATCGCGAATCTTTCTTCCTCCCTCCCTCTAGGCCCTACAGTCCGACCCTACCCATAAAGAAGATAAGTGAAAAGCGGCTGAGAGTTCGCAGGGGCTCTTTTTAAAAAATAAAATAGATTGTGCGGGTCTCCCTTCCATTCCCTAGGGTGCCCCCCTTCCAAAAGCAGATTTTTGGCCGCCTCTACGATCCTGGCAAGCCGTACGCCCCTCCCCCTCCGTCTGCGCCAGAAGGGAGACCCATTGAGTTCAATGAGAGCCTAAGGAACAGGTGAGGGGTGCGTGGGTGGGTGTTCGCGGGCGCGCCGTAGGCTGCAAAAATATTACATGCGCTTCCTCGCGCGTAACCTTCCTGGGACTTGTTTCCGAAGCCACGTGCATAGAATGGCTCTGACGGAGGCGGAGAAAAGCCTGTCGTTTCTCACCTGGAGGCAAGTGCCGTTGAAAGCAACTGGTCTTACTTTTGAGCAGACGTGCGAGGGGAGAATGGATGGGGCACTGTTATACAATGACAGAAAAGAAAAAGAGCATTTATTGACACCACCAGCAGCTAGATATGTATCCTGCAACATGTTTAGGTTACAATTCTGTTTATTTCCTTTCGGTGGTGGTTCCATGGCAGGCTACCATCCAGGTACCAATCAGACCCAGGCTTACTTCATTACAGCTAAGTGACATTATAGAACCTGGAAGACCAGAGTTCAAATCCCTGCTCAACCAGGAAGCTCACTGGGTGACCTTGGGCCAGTGTCTCAGCCTAACCTACCTCACAGGGTTGTTGTGAGGATAGAATGAGGAGGAGGAGCTATAAATGCAATAAAAAAAATTACCATTATTATTACCATCCAGCCTTCACTAGTACATCCCAGAGCAGATTACAATAATATATCCAGAATTAAGCACAGTTAAAACAGAGTTCAGTCCCAGAAATAAGGTGAGCCCTGAAAACACACATTTCAGACTACAGGTAGCTGGAAAATAAGTTTTATTGCATCCCTTTGGACTTACAGTACTTCTGTGGAAACACATAGTGCACAGGGCTGTACACTATTTACCGGTAGTTCAAATTTATTAACTCAGCTGTTTTTAACTCAGCTGTGTTTTGTAACAAGTTCATTTGTTTTTCAAACAGATTTGGCCTCATCTTTACCCTCTTGTGTGTGTGTGTGTTTTACTGGCAACTTTGACATTTCTGTGGTGCTGACACAACAGCTAAGGAACCAGATGCCTTTACAATAATAAACAGGTGTTATTCTCAGTGGTGTGTCTTGTCTGTTATTTACTAACTCCATCAGTTTTGCAATTTCTACACTCCTTCTATTGGAGGCTTATTAAGAGGGAGGGGGAGATTCCTGGTATTCCCAACATTCTTTGTTTTCCTGCAGGCCTGGGTTAAAAGTCAGTGACCCAAATGGATTTTGATGCAGATCTTTTCCGTGTGGCGATTTCTGATTGGCAGGTAAACCAATTCAAGTTAATTGGTTGTCTTCGCACATGTGCTTGCACAAAGTATCTCCTGGAGCCCCGCCTCTCTGTCTTTAACCACACCCCTCCCATAATTGGCCATGCCCATTTTAAAAAAAGAAATAGATGTAAACTTACCTATAGCAATTTTAAAAGACAATCTCCAGTCATGCCTAAACACATTTTCCTTCACTTTAAAGTTGCTACAGCCCTATGATTCTATGATCTATTTCCTTACATTTTTAGAATTAAGCAGTAGGGATTTTTCCAAGCCATGGGGACAAAACACACACATTTTTACCAGGTGAAAGGCTGTCTTTTTTCTTGTCTTTTTTAAGGTATTTTTAATTGAAGATTTTCTTGATTTACAAAGGTAGTGCAATGTCTCTCGTATTTTTTCCATATAACATTTTCACAAATCAATTTTGTATGTTGAGACATTAGGAAGAAAAGGGGGAAAGAGGTGAGTGGTGTGGTGTGGTGTGGTGTGGTGTGGTGTGGGGAGATGGGTGGGGTGGGGTGACGATGTTTCTATTTTACTTAATATATGTAGGGTTTGGTGTCAGTGTTGTTTTTGCAGGTTCTCTGTTGTTCACTTGTGTTCCTTTGGCGGTGAGAGAGGTTGGGGTTGGCGTAGGGTGCGATTATTCATTTGTGGTTGGCTGTGGTGATCTTTGGTTTCCTTGTGAGTGGGGTGGGTGAGTGTTTTTTATCAGGTTAGCCATATTGATTTGTATGCTGTCAGTATATTTTTGTCATTGTCTTGTTGGGCTGTGTGTGTGATGAAGGGGAGCCATACCGGGGTGAAGGTGTCTTCTTCTGTTTGTCCCCATGTCAGTTTCAGCTTACTGGTTAGTTTTTCTAGTAGGGCTGTTTCCCATACTACTTGGTACCATTGGTCCATGTTTGCTCCTGTCAGGTCTTTCCAGTGTCTGGTTATGATGTTTCTGGCTGCTGAGAGTAGATGAATTATGAGTTCTTTGTGGTGTGAGTGGGCATTATTTTCTTGGAAGGTGTTTAGTAAGACCAATTCTGGGGTGATTTATAGCACTTGCTTGGTTATCTTTCATATTACTTGCATGGTTGTTGTCCAGAATGGTTGGATTATGGGGCACTCCCACCACATGTGGAGGTATGTGCCTGTGGAGGTTCACCCTCTCCAGCATTTTGGTGAGGTTCCTGGGCGTATTAGCACTAATTTTCTTGACGTTAGATACCACCTGTAGGTTAGTTTCAGGGTGAGTTTTTTTCATTGATATGGATTTAAAGGGGGGTTTAGACCACATTCTGGTCCATTGGGTGGGGTTGATTTCATATCCTATGTCATCCTCCCATTGTTTTTTGATTGCGTCTAAGGAGTTCGGGGTTTTTTGGAGTAGTATTTTGTATATTGCGGATACCATCCCTTTGCTGTGTCCCTTTGTCATTAGGATGAGGTTTTTGAAGGTTGTCCGGGGCCTAGTTGCTGCTGATTTTACTGCTGGATTGTTTAAGAGGGCATGTACCGGTAATTGGTGTTGTGCTAACCAGGGCATTTGGGTGTCTTCTAGTTTGTCCTGTATTTCTTGTGTTGACAGAGGTTTGTTATTTTTATAAAAGTCTGTTAGGCGATACAGTATAGCCCTTTGGTTTGCCAGGTTTTTATTTGGAGGTTTTGTGCTGCATGGTGGAATAATGGGTGGTGGGCCAGGGGAGTTAGTGGGATTGGGGTTGGGGATAGTTTGCCTGTTTCTGTTTTCCATGCTTTGAACATGGTTTGTGTGTACCTGTTAAGTGTTGTGGGGATTTTACTTAATTTGTTTGGGGGGAGTGGGTATGCTGTGGTGCAGATATTTTCAATCGTGTCCCTCTCTAGGTGTATCCATTATTTTGTCTGATCTTCTAGTATATATGGGATTATGTGGCATATTTGGTTGGCAGTGTAATATGCTTCTATGTTGGGGGTTCCCCATCCTCCTTCTGAAGTGGGGAGGTACAGGTAGTTGGTGCTTATTCTTTGTTTTTTGTGTGTGGTTTTCTCTGCCATTTGCGGAGGTGGGCTGGGGGAATCCAGATTGGGAGGGTTTGGAACAGGTAGGTTAGTTTCGAGAGGGTGATCATTTTGATCATGGCTATTTTGTCTGAGAGAGTGGAATTCATGTTGTTCCATCTCCTTAGGTCTTTGTTTATTTGTTGCCACAGGGGCTTGTAGTTGTGGAAGTATAATTTATTGAGGTTTTTGGTTATTTGTACTCCTAGATATCTGAACTTGGTATGACAGAGTTTTATCTTGGTGATATTAGTGTGTTCTCTTTGGATGTGAGGAGGGCTGTTGAAGCACATGGCTTCTGACTTTGCAAAATTTACTTGTAGGCCCGACACCAATGCAAATGTGTTGAGTTCTCTGATTAGGGAGGTTGCTGTGCTTATGGGGTCTGGTGTTGTGACCATTAGGTCATCTGCAAAGAGCCCTAATTTATAGGTCCTGCCTTTTATTTCCACCCCCTTGATGTCTGTGGCTGCTCGGATTCGGATTGCTAGGGGTTCCAGAGCCAGGATAAATAGGAAGGGAGACAGTGGTCATCCTTGTTTTGTGCCTCTTTGGATTGCTATGGCATTTGAGTCCATATTGTTAATTCTGCATTTTGCTGAGGCTTAGGAGTATATTTGTTTGAGGGCCGAATTTCATGATAGTTAGTACTGCTAATAGGTATTTCCACTCTAAGCAATCAAAAGCTTTGAGGATGTCTAGGGACATAATTGTCAGTGGAGGTTCAGTAGTTTCCTGATGGGGTCTGTAATATTGTGACCAGGGATGAAGCCAGTCTGATCTGGAGCTATTAACTTGCATAAGAAGATTTTTAGGCGGTTGGCCAAGATTGATGTGAATATCTTGTAGTCTTGGTTTATTAATGAGATTGGGCGGCATGATTCTACTTTGAGGCTGTCCTTCATGGGATGGAGACTATTTTGGAGTGGGTCCAGGTTTTGGGGATGCCCCCCCCTTTCATGATGTCATTAAATAGGCATGTCATGTAGGGCATCAGGGGTTCTTTGAATTTCTTATAGAATTCTGCTGTGAAGCCGTCTGGGCCTGGAGGTTTGTGTGGTTTCAAGTTTTTGAGGACCGTGTCTATTTCCTCTGGGGTGATAGGTCTGTCCATGAATTTCTGTTCCTCATCGGTTAAGGTAGGCATGGTCAGTCCTGCTAGGAATTCTCTGATGGGTTATGGGAGGTGTATAGGTTGGCGTAGAATTCTGCAAATTCTGAAGTTATTTCTTTGGGGGAGAATGTTATGTTGCCATCTTTTTTGGTGATGCAGTGGATTCTTGCTTTGAGTGCTTTTTTCCTACATCTATTTGCTAATAGTCTAGAGTTCTCCCCTCCATATTCATAGAAGCGCTGTTTAGAATATAAAATGTTGATCATTGTTTTGTTGATTTATAGGGAGTCTATTTCTCTTCTTTTTTGTTCTATGACTTGAAGGAGTTTTTTAGATACTGTTTGTTTGTAGCGTGATGAGAGGGTGGTGATGTCTTGTTCTATCTTGTTAATTTTTGAGGAGGTTTGTTTTTTTAAGGAGTGCTTTCTCTTTTATGCAAGCTCCTCTGATGACCGCTTTCATGCGTCCCATAAGAGGGGGGTTGTTATATTGTCTACATCATTTTCTTTGAAGTAGTTTTGGAGAGTTTTTGTGAGCCTCTCTCTAATTTGTTTGTTTGTGGTAGGATGGGGCTGAAGGACCATGATGGGGTGGTTTGCGTTCCCTCTCCTATTTTAACAGTGACTTCTACTGGGGCGTGATCTGTGATTTTGATGTTGCCTATGTTTGTTGATTCCACTGAAGGGATCAGACCCTGTGTGAGCAGAATGCTGCCAGTCTGGTTTTTCTCTGATTCAGGGTGTCCTGGGATAAATCCTGTAAGACCAGTACAGAGTTGTCTTTGTATTGAAGGTCGGTTGAGATTCTGAGTTTGTTCCATACCCCTTTCTTCTTTTTGTAGTGTGCGGAGCACATGATGTTGTCCCTTAGGAGGGTGTTGGGCTTCAACACAGCTTTTAGGAGCCCTCTCCAGGTCATCTGTCTCGAGTGTCAGATCAGGGGAGCCATTGTGGTCTCCACTGTGGCCTCCAGTGTTGCTTTTAGTCTTGCTTCCATTTCCATCATATCTCGCAATATTATTGGGCCGTTGACATCTTGATGGGTTGTTGTGGTGTCAGTTTGTTCCATACCTCTTCCTTCTTTATGTAGCATGCGAAGCACACGATGTCCCTTGCGGGGGCGTTGAATTTCGGCACAGCTTTTAGGGCTCTGTGAGCTCTCTCCAGGTCGTCTTCTTGAGTGTCAGACCTGGGATTGTATATTTCAGCCAGCTTACAATTAGATTTGCTGGGCTTTTCTCTGCTTTTCAGGAAAGTTGCGGAAGCGGATGTTGCAGCGTCTATTTCAGTCTTCGAGGTCTGCTTGTTTGATTTTCATCTCTGCGATTTCTGTTTCCAGGTGGTTTGACAGTTCCTCCAGTTCTTTCCTCATTTGTGTGTTCTCCTCCCGGTATTGTTTTATTGTTATTTCTTGCATTTGGTTCTTGTTTTCTAGAGCTTCCACTTTGGTGGTTAGTTCGTTGATCAGTGCCTTCAGGGGAGCCATTGCAGTCTCCACTGTGGCCTCCAATGATGCTTTTAGTCTTGCTTCCATATCGATCATATCTCACAGTGTTATTGGGTGGCTGGCATCTTGAAGGGGGGTTGCGGTGTCAGTGTTGTTCGCCATCTCCTTGGTTGGTGTCATCTCAATTTCCCTGGTGGTTTCGGTTTGAGGTCTGTTTGGCGTCCTCTTGGAGTGTGGTGTGTTTCAGTTAGGAGTTGTGGCATTTGTGGTTCCTGGGTGTTGCTGAGTTGTTGAGTTGATCAGGCATTGTTGGCTGGTGGCTTTTACAGAGCATTCAGGTTAGGCGGCCATTTGTGTCTCTTCTTGGCTGTGTTATAATAACTTCTCTGGGGTTTCCGTGGTTGTCTCAGCTGTGTGCACTCATAAACTCAGAAGAGGTATTGGGGTCCAGCTAGGGGTGGTAGGTGGGGTTAGGGGTTTGTAGCTAATAGTTAGGGGTTTGTAGCTAATAGTTAAGGAATATAAGGCTGGCAAGGGTGTTTTCCCCCCCAATTTGTTTATTAATTTTATCATAACACCAACAAAACACAAACCTAACACAAAGACAACAAACAATAAAAAGAAAAAACATCATACCCCACTACCCCACCAAAATACTTATCTAAACCTAACTATTATTCTATAATTCATTGTAAGTTGACTTCCTCACGACTGCTTTCTTTGTAATTCATCTATATATTTAAAAATGTTCCCATTGTGTGCGTGCGTGACACCACCTTGCTCTGTAACCACTGGACCAAATCTCATCAAATTAGTACAAAGCGTAACATGACCATCAAGGAAGGATCTGGTAGCATAAAAATAAAAAAAACCACACCTGTCATGCCTAAAATATAGAATAAAGGCAAAAAATGGCGTGCCTATTATACCTCACCATTAATAACCTTACACATTACTTCCTATATTACTAATCCTTATCTATCTTCTACCTCTGTAGCCTAACTATTTAAACCTGTCTGCTTTACATAATAATTTTAGCATGTTTCTTCAAATAAACTTTAAATTTAGTCCAATCTTTCTCCACCGCGTCTTCCCTCTGGTCTCGTTGTTTCCCAGTCAGTTCAGCGAGTTCCATATAGTCTATCATTTTCATCTGCCATTCTTCAATCGTTGGTATTTCTTCTGTCTTCCAATTTTTTGCCAGTGGAATTCTTGCTGCTGTTGTGGCATACATAAAAACTATTCTATCTTCTCTTGGAATTTCATGGTTTACAATACCCAGTAAAAAGGCTTCTGGTTTTTTACTAAATGTGTTTTTCAACACTTTTTTCAATTCATTATAAATCTTCTCCCAGAAGACTTTTATTTTCGGGCACGTCCACCACATATGAAAGAATGTCCCTTCTATTTGTTTGCATTTCCAGCATTTGTTACACTGTCCATGATACATTTTTGCCAACTTAACCGGAGTTAAATACCATCTATACATCATTTTCATAACATTTTCTCTCAGGCTATTACATGCTGAAAATTTTATACCCGTCTTCCACAATCTTTCCCAATCTTCCAACATAATATTGTGCCCTATATCTTTTGCCCAATCAATCATCACTGATTTGACCATTTCATCTTTTGTATTACACTCCAGCAGCAAATTATACATTCTAGACAAATTTTTAGTCTTTGGTTCTATCAATTCTGTTTCCAACTTTGATTTCTCTAATTGAAAACCATATTTCTTATCCATTTTTTATACAGCTCATTAATCCAGGCAAGGGTGTGTTTAGGACAGAACCGAACAAAGCAATTAAGGGGGCAAAAGGTGGGTAAAAGGGGGAAGAAGGGGTTTTTGGAGAAGAGGGGAAGGAAGGGAGATTAGGGCAGTGTTTTTCAACCACTGTTCCGTGGCACACTAGTGTGCCGCGAGATGTTGCCTGGTGTGCCGTGGGAAAAATTGAAAAATTCAAGAGAATTACTTTATATATAGTCAATATAGGCACAGAGTTAAATTTTTTAACATTTTCTAATGGTGGTGTGCCTCGTTATTTTTTTCATGAAACAAGTGTGCCTTTGCCCAAAAAAGGTTGAAAAACACTGGATTAGGGAATAAGGTAGGAAAGAGAGAAAAGGAGGGATAGAGAGAGAGAGAAGGAGGGAGGGAGAGAGAGGAAGGGAGGGAGGGAGGGGGAAGAGATAGAGTGAAGTTGTAACAATGATAATATATTGTAGTGGAGGTTCTGATTATGGTATGAGTTAAGGGATGGGGGTTGTTTTGAAAGTGGGTGGGGAGGTGTATGTGTGTAGGTTTAGGGTTGAGAAGGGAAAAGAAAGCAAGAAATGCTTTTTTTTAAGGACAAAAAGGTGTAAAACAAAGATGGGGGTGAAGAGTAAGTGTAAAGGAGGCTGAGTGTCTGGAAAAGGGTTTTGGGGCGATATCTTTTCCTCGGCAGCTGTGGCGTCAGTCTAGCGGCAGGGTGGAAGGGCTAGGGCCTCCTCTTCTTCCCTCTGAGTTCTGCCTGGTCTCCGGCTGGATGTCCTCGGTTCCGATCTGGCAGGGTCATGGGGGGGGGGGTCTGGTGGCTCCCCGATTGATCCCGCAGGCACCCCCAACCCTCGCACGGTGGCGGTGGTGGTCTTGGCGCGGTAGTGCTTTCAAAGAAAGGGTATTTTCCCCTTTCTCCTCTTTGGCTTTCGGCCTGTTCCCAGCACGCCAGCCGTCCGGGAGGTAGGTTTCGGTTGAGCCTGGGCTCGGCTGCATGCGCTCCTGTGCGGCCTCCCCCGCCCTCTCAGTTCTCTCCTACCTAGCCTCTTCTTTCTTCCACAGCGGCAAAGGTCAGGGTTCTTCTCTTTCTTTCTTTCTTCTCCTTCCTTTCTTCTTCTTTTATCTTCCCCCCTCTCTTTCCCTGTTTCTTTGGCTCCATGGTCCCTCCGGCCTCGGGGCTCCATTGGGTTGTGGGGGGGGAGGGGGGGCTGCGGCTCTCTCGGTGTGCGCACCGGGCACCCCAGTTTCCCTCCGCCACCTGCGCTGGCGGCGGTGAAGGCAGAAGCAGTGGGGCTCGGGCTTCCTTCCCTCCCTCTGCTTCTGCTTCTGCGCTTGGTCTTGGTGTCGGCTAAGGTCGGGGGGGGGGGGGGTGTATGTAAATTTTCAGCAGGGGGCCGGTCCACTGTCCCTCAGACCTTGTGGGGGGGCAGATTATATTTTGGTAAAAAAATGAACGAGTTCCTATGCCCCACAAATAACCCAGAGATGCATTTTAAATAAAAGGGCACATTCTACTTATGTAAAAACACCAGGCAGGCCCCACAAATAACCCAGAGATGCATTTTAAATAAAAAGACACATTATACTCATGTAGGAACACGCTGATTCCCAGACAGTCCGCAGGCCGCATTTAGAAGGCAATTGGGCCACATCCGGCCCCTGGGCCTTAGTTTTGGGACCCCTGGGTTAGAGCTCAATGTTGAGCCTACCAAGTGGTGATAGTGACAGTGAAGAAGACGTTCTTCACCGCCTCTATTGCATCTGCAGAAAACAGCAGCAGGAGACTCAGGTGGTGCACAATTTAGTGGAACCACCTGCTCCATTGGGGCCCAGTATGGGCCACATGATCTCCTGCAATGATTTTTGCAGATAAAGTTGCTCAGATTCGGGAAGAGGTAGACTCCACTGTGGGAGCAGGGCCAGGGTGGGAGAGTGTTAGAGTCCTGTCTAGTCAAGTTTCATGGGATCAATTCTAATCTGTTACCTCTGTTATGTGGACAGGCTGCTTGGATGAGTGAAACCAACCACCTGTCTCCTTGATCCTTGCCCATTCTGGCTTATAAAAGCTAGCCAGAAAGGGCTGGGTGATGGGCTTTGCGGTGTGGTGAATGCTTCTCTCTGTGAGAGAGCTTTCCCAGACCCACTGAAAGGCAGTTAGCAAACTGCTTTTTAAAAACCATCTTTAGATGCGGCCAATATGGCCAACTATCGCCCAGTCTCAAATCTTCCATTCTTGGGCAAGGTGATTGAGCGAGTGGTTGCTGAACAACTCCAGGCACACCTGGAAGAAGCGGACCATTTCGATCCCTTCCAGTCGGGATTCTGGCCTCATCATGGGACTGAAACGGGACAAAGGTGAGACCTGTTTCCTAGTTCTGCTGGATCTCTCAGGAGCTGGGGGCACTGTTATACAGTGGTTCCGCTCTTTCCTCCTGGGCCGTGTTCAGAAAGTGGTGGTAGGGGATGAGTGTTCAGACCCCTGGGCTCTCACTTGTGGGGTGCCTCGGGGTTCTGTCCTCTCCCCCATGCTTTTTAACATCTACATGAAGCCGCTGGGAGAGATCATCAGGGGGTTGGGGCTGGGTGTTCATCAATATGCGGATGATACCCAGCTCTACCTCTCTTTCAAATCAGAACCAGTGAAGGCGGTGAAGGTCTAGTGTGAGTGGAGGCGACTGGAGGATGGATGGCAACTAATAGAATGAGGTTGAATCCTGACAACACAGAAGCACTGTTTTGGGGGGACAGGAGGTGGGCAAGTGTGGAGAACTCCCTGGTGATGAATGGAGTAACTGTGCCCCTGAAGAACCAGGTGCGTAGCCTGGGAGTCATTTTGGACTCACAGCCGTCCTTGGAAATGCAGGTCAATTCTGTGTCCAGGGCAGGTGTTTCCCAGCTCCATCTGGTACACTGACTGAGACCCTATCTGACTGCGGACTGTCTCGCCAGAGTGGTGCATGCTCTAGTTATCTCCCGCTTGGACTACTGCAATGTGCCCTACATGGGGCTACCTTTGAAGGTGACCCGGAAGCTTCAACTAATCCAGAATGTGGCAGCTAGACTGGTGACTGGGAGCAGCCACCGAGACCACATAACACCGGTCTTGAAAGACCTACATTGGTTCCCAGTACGTTTCCAAGCACAATTCAAAGTGTTGGTGCTGACCTTGAAAGCCCTAAACGGCCTCGGTCCAGTATACCTGAAGGAGCATCTCCACCCCCATCATTCTGCCCAGACACTGAGGTCCACTGCCGAGAAGAAGAAGAGAAGAAGAGTTTGGATTTGATATCCCGCTTTTCACTACCCGAAGGAGTCTCAAAGTGGCTCACATTCTCCTTTCCCTTCCTCCCCCACAACAAACACTCTGTGAGGTGAGTGGGGCTGAGAGACTTCAGAGAAGTGGGACTAGCCCAAGGTCACCCAGCAGCTGCATGTGGAGGAGCGGAGACACGAACCCGGTTCCCCAGATTACGAGTATACCACTCTTAACCACTACACCACACTGGCTCTCACCACACGAGGGCCTTCTGGTGGTTCCCTCACTACGAGAAGCCAAGTTACAGGGAACCAGGCAGAGGGCCTTCTCGGTAGTGGCCAGGCTCAAACCGGGAGGGGGGGCATTGTATATCTATAATTTCCATTTTGTCTTTATATGCAGATACGGTTCAAGCCTTGAAATATATATTTTTTAAATGGGCCACATTATCTATCTGGCCTGGGCCTCTGCCTGGCTCTGCAAGGGCCTGGTAGTGGCACCCATCCTGTGGAACGCCCTCCCACCAGATGTGAAAGAGAAAAACAACTACCAGACTTTTAGAAGGCATCTGAAGGCAGTCCTGTTTAGGGAAGCTTTTAAAGTTCGATGGACTATTGTATTTTAATATTTTGTTGGAAGCCGCCGAGAGTGGCTGGGCAAACTGACTTGTCTCACAGGGTCGTTGTGATGTTGAAACAATGACTTATGTATCTGGGGAATTTTTTACAAAGCGACAGAGACTTGGAAAAGTTTCCTCATTGTAGCTACACATTGTGTCTTACAGTTTACTGATCAGGTCTGCACCTGTTTTGCTTTGGAACAGCTGCTATTTTTCACAGACTATTCACTGAGCTCTGAGTGATACTGATTTTTTTTTTTAAAAAAAAATATTATTTTCAGAAAAAGACCAGAATGCAAATCATAAGAGCAGTAACATGAGAAAAATTTCTGGACCAGAACAACATAACAAAATAAAAGCTAACAAAATGTAAAACAAAGGTCTGGTTGTTCTGCTTCTCTTCACAGGCTCCCAATGAAGCAGCAGAGAATTCCAAAGATACCGGGCACTGGTCCCTGATGTCAAGTCTCTTTGCTGTTAAACATCCTAGAAACTCACATACCTTGCTGGTGAATCTGCAGGTTCTCTGGTTGTCGCTGCTGATTCTCAGTATTTTCTTTTCATTATTACAGGGAAGTGATGGTGCCCATTTGATATCTTTTCAGGTATAACACACACAAATATTCTGAACAAAATGGGTGAGAGGGGGGGTATCCCATTTGTCCTCCAAGTCCACTGGTGCTTTTAAACTCTGTTTGTGAAACATAAGATGTGTGAAAGGCTTTAAAAATAAAACAATGCCTCAGATTGGATCAGAAGTTGAAATCCTCCCCATTCATCTGACTGACTTGAACTGGTGCCACAGTACAAGCATTGTTGTTACCTGTCAGTGACCTCCTAAATGAACAAGATACTTTTGTCTTTTCTGCCCCAAGTGATCAGATGATATTAAAACCTATGTGCAATTTGGCAGGAAGTGGGGAGAAAGAGAGAGAGCAGCAGTCACTAGCAAACCTAAACTGAGAGCAGTATTTACCTTATGTCAGGTTCTGCCAGGGCTACAAAAAGCTGGTTTTCATGTCACCAGAACAACACTTGGTTTCTCTCTCTCTCTCCCCCCCCCCCCGCGCCACTCCTCCCCATTTTGGAATTAACAAAGTAAACTGATCTTCCTGCAGAATGTGTCATACAATTAGGATTGGGATAAACAGGTTTCTCAGTATGGCCTCTGTATCCTGGTGGGTTGAGGAGACAAAGGGACAAGGATGGGTTAGGTGGAGAGAGCAGGTTTCATCAAGCAAAGCTTGCTTCTGTTTTCAGTGCCAGAGTCCAGATGCATGTATGAAATGGGGCGCTGCTTCTGGGATCAGATAGAACTCATGGGCATCCAATGAAGCTGAATGTTGAAAGTCTCAGGACAAGGAAAAGAAAGTCCTTCTCCGCACAGTGCATGTTTAAACTTTGGAACTCACTCCCACTGGAGGCAGTGATAGCAACAAACTTGGATGGCTTTAAAGAGGATTAGAGAAGATAATGGAGGCCGTCAATGGCTACTAGCCACAGTGATTGGAGGCAGCAATGCTTCTGATTGCCAGTTGCTGGAAACCGCAGGAGGGGAGAGGGCTTTTGTCTTCAGGTGCCAGTTGCCAGTTTCCCACAAGGATCTGGGTGGCCACTGTGAGAACAGGATGCTGAAGAGAATATTCTTATAGGCAATGCATAGGAAGTATATACCAAGTTGGAACACTTGCCCATCTGGCTCATTATGCTGTACTCTGACTGGCAGTGGCTCCCCAGGGTTTCAACTGGAGTCATTTTCAGCCTCAGCTGGAGATGCTTCTGGGGAAGGAAAGCAAAAGGAGACCCTACCGCTGAGCTATGGTGCATATGCCAAATGTACCTTTCAGTGAATCTGATGATTATCAGAGGATAGGTACTTATAGCAGCTATTACACACACCCACCCACACACACACCCACACACACACACACACACGTCTGGCCACTGCTTGCTCCACTCACCCACCCCACTTACCCCCTTTCAAACCACCCTTCCTCCACACCCAACCAAGCCCTAACAACTTGCCCAAAGTCCCACCCATTTTTAAAGGGGGGGAGCAGTTTGCTAAGCTGCCTTGTAAAGTGTGTCCTCCCCCTGTTAAGCAGCTTGCCTGTGGCGCCTGCCCCGTGCTGCTTCCTTGCTTCTCTGCCTGTTTGCCTGCTGTTCATCACACTGTGGTTGGTATGGCCTATCAGCAGCCACACAAATGCAGAATGTGCTGAGAACATTACATTTCTATGTATATAGGAAGATATACTTGCGATTCAGGACAACACTTTGTGCATCTGATGAAGTGGACTATAGTCTGTGGAAGTTTATTGTGCCATGTTGGTCTTTAAGATGCAAAACAAACAAACAAACAAACAAACAAAACCAGCCTGCACACCCCTCTTCGTTGTTTTTGCTACAAGTAGACCTGCCATTGAATCCTTTCTGGAAGTTCCACCTACAGAAACACTGAAGTGCTCTTGTGTACCAAGTTGTAAGAATAAACAACATGAAAGGGTGGCTGTCTTCATTCCATTTGTGAGCTTTGCAAAAGATGGACTTTCACTTGGTATGATCCAGCGAAGCATTTGTGAAGAGGACATGCCAGTCTCTTGACCACCCTTTCATCAGATGGAGATGAAATTGGCACCAGGCTGCCTGTCCGAAAGAACAAAGAAGCAGCCTCTGTCCAGTGGACAGCACATTCTTTTTCCCTTCAGGCAACTACAAAGCACAATTAGTTACAACCCAGACCTATGCATGCTTACTGAGAAGCACCCATTAAGTTGAATTGGACTTACTCTAGGTTGTGGACGGGCTGTAGCTCAGGACAGAGGCGAAGGAAGCCTCTCGGGTGCCCAGGGTGGTGTTGCCACACCACGGCACTCCCTGGCCTGACGTATGCGTCGTGACAGACTGTGCATGCACGGAAATCTGGGCATGCACAGTCCATCCCGCTGGCACTGCTGTTCCAGTGGTGACCCACCGAGCGAGTGCCGGCTCCTGGGGATTCTGGAAGCCCCAGGAGCCAGCTCTCGGTCACCACTGGAGCAGCAGTGCCGGCTGAGATAAACTATGCAGCACAGAGAGGGGGAAGCCCCAGGAGCCAGCGCTCAATCGCTGCTGGAGCAGCAGCGCCAGCTGAGATGGACTACGCAGTCCATCCTGCCGGCGCTGCTGCTCCAGCGGCAAACCGCCGAGCAAGTGCCAGCTCCTGGGGCTTCCCCGTCCCGATCGCACGGGGCAGCCCCATAGCGGCGCCGGCAGGCGGACCCCGGACAGGCTGCAGCGCAGAGTGGCTTCGCTCCGCGGCTTGCTCGCGGCCCGCTGGCAGGGCGGGGCTGGCCCAAGTGTCACCCCCCTCCCCTGGAACCCATAGTGGCGCTGGCCTGTTTTGCTCAGCATGGTGATACCTCAGAATGCCTCTGCAGGTATGACCAAGAATTTATGGGGTTCTAGGACTCTCCTTCTAATTTCTGGGTGTCAGATGCTGGATTTAGCATATTAAAATCCAACCCAGGAGCCAGCCTGCTGAAGATGGGTCATTAGGGTGACAAAGGGATAGACTCTGTGTCAGACAGCAAATGGGAGGGGCCCCTCCCTCAACTCAAAGTTACCGTAGTTACAAAGACAAAGCCCTTTGAAGGAGAGTTTTAGTGTTTCTGCTGGGATGTAAAATGCAGTAAGCTGGAGCAGAGGGCCAGACAGATTTCAATTTGAATCCAAGGCTGCAGCAAAGGATACACAAGAACCTTTTGGGGTTTTGATGCTGTGAGCCCCTCATAGCTGTCAACTTTCAGATCTGAAAATAAGGGATCAGCAGCCTCACCTGACAGTCACATGGCAGTGGTGGGCGGAGCCAGAAGCAAAAGTGGGCGGAGCAGCTAGAACGTGCCTTGGCTGTCGCTTTTGTGTGGCGGGCTGGCGCTCCAGCGTCGGCTCTGCGCCCGTCCCGTCTGCTCGCCGCTCCCTCGCCCGGCTGGCTCAGCGGAATGCTCCAAGCGCCGCCCGCCTGCCCCGTTGCGCCCTGCACTGGGCTGGGCTTGTGGCGGTCACCGCAGGCAGGCAGGCAGGCAGGCAGGTAGGCAGGCAAGCAAGCAGTCCCTCCGGCGAGCAGAGGAGGGCGAAGCAGGCCAGCTCGCCCGCCCGCTGGGCGAGAGGCACACCCGGCCCCTGGAAGCACTGCCAGTTCCGGCGTAGCAGCCAGCCAGGGAGGAGAGAGAGAGAGAGAGCGCTTGGCCGGGCTGCCGACGGAGCGCTCCCCCCAGCAGCTTTTTGCTTGCTCTCCTGGCTCTCCTGCTCCGCTTGCAGCTGAGGGAAGCACTGACGGCTTGTCTCTCCTCCCCCTGGGCATTCCCGGCCCTCCTCCACCTCCACACAACCCGGGAATATACGGGTTTTTGAGGCATCCAGGAGAGGAGCGGGAAACACGTGTAAAAACAGGGGAATCCCGGCCAATACAGGATACTTGACAGCTATGGAGCCCCTCCATCATAGGCTCAGGTTGCATATATGTGTAAATAAACCATATATCATAAAGACTCCACAGGCTCTGCTGTCCCTCATTTCCAAACGGAAACATGACCCTGGGTGAGTGCCTGGAAGCCCCGGAATCTTGCACCACTCAGAGACTGGGGTGGTGGGCAACAGGATACTTCAACCCCACTGATACTAAGGGGTCTTAAGTGAGTTGTGATGCATTTGTTTTCAATAGGTATAAAACGCAGCTCACCTTCTTTGAACTGGAGCCTCCTTGAGGATACATGCACTGGGAGACCTCTGACCAAAGTCATCCTAGGAAGACTTGGACTTCGCTCTGGGCTGAATTTACTGCATGGCCTTTGAGATTTCTCTCAGTCTCAGTCCCCCACCTGCAAAATTGGGATAATTACAACAAAGGACCTTACAGAGTTGTTGCGAGGATTATTGAGATCAATGCATACGAAGGTCTCTGAACAATGATCATGTGTTATTTACTGATAATAAAATATCTGGGGAGACCCAGCCAGATGGGCGGGGTACAAATAAATTATTATTATTATTATTATTATTATTATTATTATTAGGCATAGTACCTGGTGTCAGAAGAGCACCTGAAGTAGTGTACAACTTTTAAAGAAAGAAAGCAAGCAATAATTCAGAAAATGATAACAAATCTTTCTTTAAAAGAAAAAAGGAACTAAAAACAACGAAGCAATTCGATACACATCTAAATCATCCCAGAGGGAACTGCCAAGGAGGAAACAAAACTTCACTAGAACAAATATTAATTTTATAATATGTCAAAATAGCTGTTTTGGTAAACAATCCTCATTAGCTGTTCCTTTATAGCAGACAACAACTCTGCAGAAATCAGCAAGCAAGCCCTTTCACACCATGGCCACAAGCATGGCCACCTGTTCCTTGCCACTGTTCAGTTGGCTGTTAAGGCACAAGAGCAAGTTAGGCCTGATTTTCCCCCCATGTAAGTTGGCAACCCTGCATAGAAAAATTTCCATCCTGCACAGCTTTGAATACCACCCAGTGCATACATATTCTGAACCCATTTTTTAAAGTATTTTTTTTATTAAGGATTTTCTTGATTTACAAAGGTCGTGCAATGTCTCTCTTGTATTTTTTCCATGTAACATTTTTACAAATCAGTTTTGGTTGTAGAGACATTAGGAAGAAAAGGGGGAAAGAGGTGGGTGTGGTGTGGTGACGATGTTTCTATTTTACTTAATATATGTAGGGTTTGGTGTCAAGTGTTGTTTGTGTAGGTTCTCTGTTGTTCGCTTGTGTTTCTTTGGCGATGAGAGAGGTTGGGGTTGGCGTACGGTGTGATTGTTCATTTGTGGTTGGCTGTGGTGATTTTTGGTTTCCTGTGTGAGTGTGGTTGGTGGATGTTTTTGATCAGGCTAGCCATATTGATTTGTATGCTGTCGGTATATTTTTGTCATTCTCTTGTTGGGCTGTGTGTGTGATGAAGGGGGGCCATACCAGGGTGAAGTCGTCTTCTTCTGTTTGTCCCCGTGTCAGTTTCAACTTACTGGTTAGTTTTTTCTAGTAGGGCTGTTTCCCATACTACTTGGTAGCATTGGTCCATGCTTACTCCTAACAGGTCTTTCCAGTGTCTGGTTATGATGTTTCTGGCTGCTGAGAGTAGGTGGGTTATGAGTTCTTTGTGGTGTGAGTGGGCATTATTGTCTTGGAAGATTTTTAGTAAGACCAATTCTGGGGTGATTTCTAGCACTTGCTTGGTTATCTTACATATGGTTACAACTACACATGGTTACACACATGGTTACAACTACAACTCCCAAGGTCACTATTGATGGGAAAGCTGAAGTCCAAGCCATCCCAAGGGTACCAGTTTAAGGAAGGCTGCTGTAAGCCATCTCCTTTCAGAATGTCAGATATTTTTGCTTCTCTGTCATCTGCAGATAATGAAGATTCCCAAGGCCTAACCCCCCACCCTCCTTTCAGTTAAATTCATTTAAGTTTTCAGTGAGAAGCATAGCCTGTAGCAGGGGGTCTGAAGGTTTGTTGCTTCTCGGGGTGTGTGTGTGTGTGTGTTTAAAGGCTGGACTGGTGGGTGGACTGCTTATTGTTTTCCCCAATCCTGCTCAAAAGCCCTTCTCTGCTTCATTGGCAGCTTTTACACTCCTGTGTGGGGAGAAACCGAGCTCCAAGTTCTCATGAAGTTAAGGCTGCAAAGCCCTTCAGAGAGAGAGAAAGAGCAAAGCCTTTCAGACTGTTGGCCTGCCAACTTTGAGTGAGCCCTGCTTTCTCAGCTCTACAACCATCCCAGCCTTTCTTCCCAGGGACAATGTGAATTTTAAAGACTGCCCAGCAGGGTGTAGTACATTTTTCATTCCAAAGAGAGGAGGAGATAAAAAGGGAGGGCGAGAGGAAGGGGTGGGGTGTTGACAAGGGGGGGGGGAGAGAATCATGCAAGGCAGCTTGCCATTTGTGGCTTGATACAACGAGAGAGAGAGAGAGAGAGAGAGAGAGAGAGAGAGAGAGAGAGAGAGAGAGAGAGAGAGGATTACCAGAAAACCTGAATACTGAATAACACAAAGGGGTTGAGCTGAGCAGATCACCAAATCAAGGGTGAGAGAGAGCCAGCTGAAGTGAGATATTGGTGGCTCCAGGAGAAACAGGATGGGCTCCCCATGAGCCAAGCAAAGTGGATGCCGGGGCTCCATCCTAGCTCTTGTGGCTGATTCAGCTCTGGGTCGTCAAACAGAAAAGCCCTGCTGGAATGGAACTTTGCAAGAGGCCCGGCCAAGCTGGGAATCTCTGCTCTGCTCTGCTCAGGAGCCAACCAGATGCCTCTGAGAAGCAGAGCCCCTAGGCTGCAGCCCCTCTTCCAGAGGATGTTCCAGCACTTGGTATTGAGAAGCTACTTTCCACACCCCATTTTCCACCCTCCATTCTGGTTTAAAGAGACCTTACAGCTGAGCAGAAACACTCAGAAGTCTGCAAAGGAGTGTGGTCAGAAAGAGAGGACTGGAGGGCTTTTGAATGGAAGCTGAACTTAAACCTTGCAAGTGTGGGGAACAAAACTGGGACCAGGGAAGTATTGGTCCTCTCCAGGTTCTGTCTTTCTTCTCCTTCCCACCACCCCCCCTGCATTTTCAACTGCTAGCTATGCTCTTGCATTCCTCCTCCACTGAGGTTCTGCAGAAAACAATGCTGGCTCATTCAGCATGAACGATTATGGCCATTCTCAACAATCCGGCTTGTGCCATTTTGTTAGAGGATTGTGCCATGCCAAGCAGCTGCTCTCAGGCTTCTCCTGCTGCTACTGGGTGGCCACAGATTGTCCCCCCACCCACCTCACAGCCCATGACAGCAAGTTGATCCAAGGCAGGCCAGTCACAGTGTTGCTGGGTAATAACCTCCCTCCAATATCTAACTTTTCCTTGGGTCTTTTTGCCAGTCAGGAGTGATCTCTCAGTTGCGCTCTCTCTCTCTCTCTCTCTCTCTCTCTCTCTCTCTCTCTCTCTCTCTCCCTCCCCCCCCTTCCAGACATGCAATTTTCACATGGAATTCAGTCAGGTTGTGCATCCACAGCAGTGGTCAGAGGAGGAGTGACTGCTAGGAGGAGCAAAGAGAGAAGAAACCCCATGGTGCATTTGCAGCAGCAAAACGGGACACCTTCCTCTGCCCCAGCTGCAACAAAACAAGTCTCTCCCCTATCAGTCTCTACAGCCACAGCAGGCGCTGCGACTCTCCAATGGTTTGACTTTACCTCCAAAGGTGCACTCCTCTATTGTCACCCAAGAGACAGGTGGATGCCAACTGGCTTAAATTCAGTCACATACTGGTAAATTCAGGTTAAGAACACAAGAGGAGCCTGTTGCATCAGGACAGTGGCCCACATAGTCCAACATCCGTTCTCACAGTAGCTGATCAGATGCCCATTATGGGAAGCCTGAGAGCAGGACCCCAACACAAGAGCACTGTCTCCCCTCCTGCAGTTTCCAGCAGCTGATATTTAGAAATATTGCTGCCTCTGACCATGGAGGCAGAGAAGAAGAAGAAGAAGAAGAAGAAGAAGAAGAAGAAGAAGAAGAAGAAGAGGAGGAGGAGGAGGAGGAGGAGGAGGAGGAGGAGGAGGAGGAGTTTGGATTTGATATCCTGCTTTATCACTACCCGAAGGAGTCTCAAAGCGGCTCACATTCTCCTTTCCCTTCCTCCCCCACAACAAACACTCTGTGAGGTGAGTGAGGCTGAGAGACTTCAGAGAAGTGTGACCAGCCCAAGGTCACCCAGCAGCTGCATGTGGAGGAGCGGAGATGCAAACCCGGTTCACCAGATTACAAGTCCACCGCTCTTAACCACTACACCACACTGGCTCTTAGCCACCAATAACCCGCTCATCCATGAATATGTCTAATCCTCTTTTAAAGCCATCTAAGTTGGAGGCCATTGCTGTCTCCTGTGAGAGTGCGTTCCACAGTTTAAGTATGTACTGCATGAAGAAGTTATTTCTTTTGTTATGCAATTATAGCTGATTGGAAGCTCTTGCACAGCAAACCCAAGTCCCCAAAAGATTGGACTTCTTGCAGTAATGAAAGGAATGTGAAAACAACCTAGAATGTTGCTTTGATGCAAGTTCATTTTCCTTTCTAACAAACAAATCAGAAACAATGCTCATTAAGTAGCCAACATCATCTAACCTTCCTGCAAACAAATGAGGATGAATGCCCATAAGCAGGTCATCTGGAACCCCCCGCCCTCTCTTCTGCTTTCCAAACCAACTGTTTTGGTACCAGTGGCAAAAGCTGCAACCCTAGTCACACAGCAGACAGTTTCGGAAACTGTACCTCACAAAGCAGCTGGTGCTTCTTTAAATCTGGAAGTGTTGGCCATTTGGGAGTGAGGTGTGGGGGAACACTGTGTGTAAGGGTTCACATCAAATGGTGGAGGTCCTTGGAGGCAGGCAGGCAGGCAGGCAGGCAGAGGGATGAATAACCTTCTTTAGCTCCCACACAGAAGCCGTAGGAAGGAACTATAGTTAGTTACTCCTAACAGCAGTCTACACACCACCCTAATAAAACTACAAGTTACAGGGTTCTTTGGGAGGCAGGGAGGCTGGCCTGGCAGTCTCATTTAGGTGACAGTGACCTGCTTCAGCCATCACCATGAGGTTGGGGGTGGCAGGATAGATGAAGGCAGGAATTTGTGCCTGCAGGACAGGTTCCATTGCAATCTGGATGTGTCTCCAGATTTTATGAATAGTAATTCATAAGAACTCTAGGACTTCCTGGGCCCAAAAGGTGGCAGAGGGAGGGCCTGAATCTCCAGGTAAGCTCCCCCTGCCTCCCTCCTCTCCACTCCCTCTTCTGTCTCCAGGGCTCAGCACTGGTAAGGAACACAGAAGAACAATCAGCAGGGCCCACCTCATGACACCATCAGGGGTTAGCCCTAGGTTTCAGGTTTGGGCCATGAAATCTCAAGGTCTGGGATGCTCCTGACCTGGCAACCCAACCTAAGAACAATACAAGCTGCATGAGGAGGGCCAGCCCTACAATTAGACTGAACCAGGTAACTGCACGGCAAAGTGCGGAACTGGACCGTAACCTTTATCAAAGTTACAAGCCATTGCAAGCTCTTTGGTTTCTAAAATTTTGGGCCCATTTCCCTCAATTCCCCCTGCCTCTCTTTTCCTTATCATTCCAGATTTTGCTTTTTAGGTTGAGCAAAAAGAAAAAAGGTGGGGGGAAGAAAATGACCGAAGGGCTTACAGAGCAGCAGGCAATGGAGGTGAATGCCTGGCACCTTTTAAGATCTGGGGGCCAACTAGGATGACATGGCCGAGGGGGCAGCTAGTGAATTTGGAGAGGCAGCAGCATATTGGTAAAGTGATACCCTTTACTGGGCCAACTTTTGTTGTCGGAAGATTATGGGAAGCTTTGGAGTCAAGCAGAAAGCCGCCGCAGCAGGGCATTCTTTATCGCCAACAGAAGTGGAAGGGATCTTCTTTCCTGTCTTGCATTGCATTCTTCCCAGGCATGCAATGCAGCAGTTGGCTTCCTGGTGCAAGGATGCTTCTGCAATGCAAGGCATGGAAGAAGCAACACCAATTGCCTAGCATGTTTTTTATTCACTTGTGCTTGCCTTACCCTGCATGGTTCTGAAATCTGTCTGTTGGAGAAAACAGGCAGTGTGTGCATGCCTGAGAATCCTCTTCCAGGCAGCAGGCACCCTCGCTAGGAAAGGGAGATCCATTCCCCACAGAGGCCTGGTTTCACACCTGGCAGCTGCTCAGAGGGTAATCTTAGGAACTCAGCTGGGAAGATCAGCAGCCTCTGAAGCACTCCCAGGCAGTCATCACTTGTGTAGATGAATGCGGGAATCATGATGGCATACTCCAGAAGGCCCTTCGCCCTTTCTCTAGCCCCCACCCCCACTGCAAGAGAAAGTGCCAGTTTTAAAGCACGTGGAACCCGGGTGAAGGCTTTGATCTATTTTTCCACGGCAAGCAAGATCAATTTTCATCTACCTCGTCTAGCCACAGATCAAAAGGAGCAATGTTCAGAGGAGGAAAATGGAGAGGGGGAAAGGCGGTGGATTCTTCTGCACCCTGAAAGTGTAAGAGGAATGCAAAACAAGAAGAAATGTCACCACTCTTTGTTACAGCTATGTATCCATGTCTTTTTGTCCCTGAACCTGTTTCATTGTGGCCCTTTATTTTGACCACACTCTTGTCTTCAGACAATGCAGGGTTGGAGTAGAGAGACACTTTGGTGTTTAGTGTTTAGAGCAGAAGTTCCTGAACATTTTCAGGGCACTGCTCCCTTGGTTCATAAACTGATCCCCAGTGCCTGCTACTCTACCCTACTCTATAAAAATCATGATTCGCAATAGTTGTTTGCATGACCTCTTTAAGGAAAATAACAACACAGTAAAATTCAAAACAGTAGCAGTTTATTGCACATTTATTCGAAATCCAGTTAAAGTTATTTGGTTTAATTAATTGAACAAAACTGATGAACTTCAATTATACCAACTTTTCAAAGTCTGATAGCCATTTAGAACTCCAGCTCCCCACTGCTATCCCCTTGCCTCTTAATGCCCCCCATGGTCACCCTACAGCCCCCCAGGTAGTGGTACCACCTCCTTTGGGAACCAATGGCATACAGTCTTAGACTAGAACCAAACAGATCCATGTTCCAATCCTACCTAGCCACCGAGCTCACTGGATGAACTTGGTGCGGTCTATTCAATTTATTTATTTCATAAAATTTATACTTTGCTTGATTATATAAAAAACCCCTCAAAGTGGTTTACAAAATGAGTGAAATGATGTTAGAGGTAAAAATAGTTTAAAACAACTATTTAAAAGCACTGAAAATGTTAAAATGAACAATAAATTAAAACACTTATCAAAGTGCTATCTATCTGAAATGAAATGAAAAATGGGTAGGCTTGCCTACATAAAAATGTTTTAAGCAGGTTGTGGAAGGAGGGTACTAAGTTTACTGCATGTAATGTGTTAAGGGAAAATAGCATGAAAATGATTTACTTATGGTATTTAACTCCAGTTAAGTTAGCTAAGATGTATCATGGTTTGTGTAATAAATGCTGGAAGTGTAAGCAAGTAGAAGGTACCTTCTTTCATATGTGGTGGACGTGCCCAAAGGTAAAGGACTTCTGAGAGAAGATTTATAATGAGCTTAAAAAGGTGTTGAAAAACACATTTAGTAAGAAACCAGAGGCCTTTCTGCTGGGCATGACCAACTATGAAATTTCCAACAAAGATAGAACGTTCTTTATGTATGCCACAACAGCTGCTGGGATTTTAATAGCTAAAAACTGGAAAACTGAAGAGCTACCAACAGTGGAAGATTGGCAGATGAAGTTGATTGAATACATGGAACTCGCAGAACTGACCGCGAAACTCCGAGACCAGAGGGAAGAAACGGTGCAGGAGGATTGGAATAAATTTAAAGAGTATTTGAAACGACGTGAAAAGGTAGACATTTGAAATTAAAATCAGAGGACATATAAGGCTACAGGAATGCCAGAAGTTAGATTAAGATAGGCTATAAGAAGTAGTTAGAAATATGTTATGTTTATTTTTATTAGGATTAAGATTAGAGATAAATGATGTGTATTGTTTATAAAGATTAAGATTAGATGAGAAGGAGGATTTTATAATGTTATAAAGTTACTAAAGAAGATTAGGAATGAATGCAGAAGAGAGGATGCGAGGAGGTCCCAAAATAATGTTAGGAATAAGATATGGATAACTAAATGTTTGTTTGTTAAGATTTTGTATTTTTTGTAGTTTTGTAGTTTGTTTTTTGTAGTGTTTTGTTGTATTTTGTATTTTGTGTATGTTTTATAGTAAAAATTTAATAAATTCTGATGGGAAAAAGGATGTCCCTATTTTCATGGGAGAAATGTAGGAGGGTGTGAGGTTTGGAGCTTTCAGGGTTAAAGAAGTTCAACAGTACGCCCCTCCCACAGGGAATATGTGTGTCATACATCCGGGGTATCTGCTGTATGCAATGTCTTTGTGATTTATGTGACGCACCGTTTATTTCCTGGTCAGTCTTACTTTCACTTTTGACTGAACCAGAGTGGAGATGTCGTCCGAATCTCCTGGAGAAGCTCCGTGATTTATATGCTTGTAAATAAAGTGTACTTGCTTTGAAACAACCCAGATGTTGTGGGAGTTTATTTGCCAGCAAGAAAGGTACACATACCATTGCGCAAAAAGAAGAAGTCTGAAGTTTGAAAAACTCTGCAGAAGCACTGGAGAAGCAGGAAAACACAGAGGAAGCGTAGCTGGACACCACTCCAAGTGCTAAACTGGTTTTGAGGCTTTTCCAGTTAAAACCAAAAGCCCAACAGAGGGTATGACAGATAGCAGTCTCTGGTGGAAGGTGCAGATAACTATCTGAGTTGAAACCCTCATTTGAAGCTGCTATTCCCATGTGAAGAAATCATGGGGGGCTCTCTGCTCATGTAAATAGCAGGTTCAAATGGAATGGCTTTTGCATGTTTAGACCTTTAACCTCCCCCTTAAATAAATTCAGACAAGACTCAAATTTTTGGTTTGGTTTTTGGCAGAATTTAGGCCACAACTTTATTGATTACAGCAAGTGAGTGGTTGCATAGGCTCTGGTTCGACTAGCTCCCTGCACCATGGCAGGTAGCACTGACCCAGGGCACCAGCATAGGTCAGCCTAGGGTGAACACCCGGAACAGCGGAAAGTGGAGTCATACTAGTCCATCATCCAGATGTTCCCCTGGACACAGGCATGGGGCACAACCCCCTCTCAGGGTTTACCAAATCATTGAGTCCCTGGATTCCTTTAATGGAATACCCTTCACATAGGGATGGCTAGAGCGTTCTGCCACCCCTATCACCCAAACCAGAGCCTATCCACCACATGAGTGCGAGTGCTCTCCACCAACCACTCACTCCTGTAACCAATCCCTTAACCCCGCTGACATGGCGGTCAGCCACAAATCATTCCCAGGCACAGATGTAAAGGGACGCATTGCGGGAGGTAATGCCAATGTGGCGGATGACCGCCCCACCCAAAGCCGGAACCTTCTTGGCCACTGCACTCTGGACATGCCTCCTGGCCCTCTCTGTAGCAGCTGGGCAATTACTCCCCCTCCATTCACATCACAGCAGAAGTTGTGACCAGAATATTTTGAGTCCAGGAAGAGCTGCATTCAACTCCTCCAAGTCCTCCTGCGTGCAGGTCCGCAGGCGCAAGCCGGGAGCTTCCGACAGGTCATTCTCGCCCAGCTGCACCACCATCGCCAAAGGCGTGCCTCCCGCAGACACCTTTGCCCACACTGTTGGAAGAAGCTCCTCCCAACGCATTCCTCGTCTGGATATCCAGGACAGCCTCATGTGGTCAGGGAGCCCAAGCTGCCACCCAAATCCAGACTCTGCCACCCGTTTGCTGGCCCAGTGGACAATGCTGTGCTCGACTATCCAAATGTGCAAGGGAGGCAGACCTAGGAATGAACAAAATAATGTTAGCAACTGCACCTCAGCACCGTTTCTGAACGTAACCTGTGTAGGCTTCGGATTTCCATTGGCCCAGATCCTTAATCCTGTTGACGGACAGGCCCCAATGTGAAATGAATGAGGTGCAAACTTGCTGGCCGACAGGCCGCATGCTGTGATTGCCTTACGCATTACTGCAGCAAATTGATGGCTCTTTAGCAAAGACCCATCCTCGTGAACCAGGAAGGGACCATCCCCAGGCAGGCAAAGGGACAAATATCTCTTGGTATCCTTAACTGAACAAGGGCCCGGCTTACAAGTGGCAGGCAGCCTCATTAAGGCACCTCTGCCCATCTGGTCAGTCTTTGAGTTGCGAATAGTGAACACCAGCTCAGCATCAAACAACTGAATGTCCTGCCAAAGCAAGCCCCTGGAAACCTTGTCCCGTGATGAATGTCAAAAGTGACTGGCCTCCTGCCTGGCACTCTAGGAGGCTGAAGCATGGCCCAGCCCTCAAGGGCCTTACGCACCACGAATTTTGAGCAAGGTTCCCTGGAATAAAGGGACTTGCAGAAAAATGAAATGGCCAGCAACTGAATTCAGATGGACTTTACAGCACGACCCATAAGGCACAGGTGTGCCAAATACTGCAACACCTGTGGTTGAGCTGAGCATGAGCTGTGCCCTAAAGTTTAGAAAGTCCATCCAGGCCTTTTTATAAGACCTCAAAGTGGAAGGTGAAATAGATGCTACTACTCCCTGCATCACTATCAGTTGCCAAGGTTCCAAAGTTGGAGTGGAAAATATTCTGGAAGCTGCTGGGCAGTTGGCACCAGGGATCTGAAGCACTCCATCTGAAAACAGGATAGGGCATCAGCAATATCTTTTTTTTTTTTTGAGATTTTATTAATTTTCCCTTTTATAAACAAAAACAAAAAATAACACAAAATACATAATAACACGCAAACATTGAACAACAATCATAACAATAACAATAAACATAAATAGAAATAAAACATATACAAACCTCAAACATACATCTCTATCTTATTCTTGATTCAAACTTATCTTATTTCAAACATTGTGACTTCCCCCGTTCCCCCCACTGCATTCATAAATTATCTATGGACTCTGGGTAGTTTTGTATCTTTTCCCATAACATTTACCATATCTCAAACTTCAAATCAATCAAACGAATATATTTATAAACTTCAACTCCATTTCCATCTCCATTTTATATTAACATTCTTAGCTATTTATATCCTTCATACTTAAATCATCTACCCAATTTTAACAAATCTTAACAAGCTTAAGCCAATTCTACTAGCTAACTCTGCTTTAAATGTCCAATTTTACACTTTTAATCAAATAATCCTTGAACTTCTTCCAGTCCTGCGACACCTTCTCCTCCCTCTGGTCTCGGATTCTCGCGGTCAGTTCGGCGAGTTCCATAAAGTCCATTAATTTCATCTGCCATTCTTCCACTGTCGGAATCTCTTCACCTTTCCAGTTTCTTGCAAGCAATATTCTAGCAGCTGTTGTGGCATACATAAAAAACACTCTATCTTGACTGGGTATCTCTCCATTGGTCATGCTCAGAAGAAATGTCTCTGGTTTCTTACAAAAGGTAATTTTCATTACCTTCTTTAATTCATTATAAATCTTATCCCAGAAGGCCTTTACCCCCGGGCATGACCACCACATATGAAAAAAGGTACCTTTTGCAGATTTACATTTCCAACACGTATCAGAGCTTGTAGGATTCATCTTAGCAATTTTAACAGGTGTTAGATACCATCTATATAACATTTTCATAATATTTTCTCTCAAACTATTACATGCTGTAAACTTAATACCTTCCTTCCACAATCTCTCCCAGTCTTCCATCATGATGTTATGACCCACATCTTTTGCCCAGTTTATCATAGTTGATTTTACTTGTTCCTCTTTCGTATGCCACTCTAGCAACAAGTTATACATTCTGGAAAGGTTTTTAGAGTTCGGTTCTATTAGTTCTGTTTCCAGTTTAGATTTTTCCATTTGAAAACCATTCTTTTTGTCCGCTTTAAAAGTCTCAAAAATTTGATGATATTGCAGCCAGTCAGGGACTTCACTTTTCACCTGATCGTAACTTTTCAATTTGAACAATTCACCTTCTCGCTGCAATATATCTGCATATCTCAGCCATCTTGCGGACATATTGGGTCTTTTATAGGCCTTGGCCTCTACAGGTGAAATCCACCTAGGAGTCTTTCTCTCTAACAGGTCTTTATATCTCGTCCAAACCTGAAATAAGGCTTTTCTAATTACATGATTTTTAAAAGTCTTGTGGATTTTTGCTTTATCGTACCAAAGATACGCGTGCCAACCAAACATGTTGTCAAAACCTTCCAAGTCCAAAACATCTACATTTTCTAATTTAAACCAATCTTTTAACCAGCAAAAGGCAGCAGCTTCAAAATAAATCTTTAGATCCGGCAGGGCAAATCCTCCTCTCTCTTTTGAGTCTGTTAAAAGCTTAAATTTTATTCGGGGTTTTTTGCCCTGCCAAATGAATTTCGATATGTCCCTTTGCCATGTTTTAAAACAGTCCACTTTATCCAAAATTGGAATGGCTTGAAATAAGAACAGCATCTTTGGTAGAACGTTCATTTTAATGGCAGCTATCCTGCCCATCAATGAAAGTCTTAATCTTGTCCATATCTCTAAATCTTTCTTTATCTCTGTCCACAATTTTTCATAATTGTCCTTATACAGGTTCAGATTCTTTGCCGTGAGATTGATACCTAGGTATTTTACTTTCTTGACACAATTGAGGCCAGTACAATCCTGTAGTTTTTGTATCTGCTCAAAGTTCATATTTTTAGTTAAAACTTTGGTTTTCTGTTTATTTAGCTTGAAGCCAGCTACACAGGGCATCAGCAATATCATTACTAGCACCAGAAATAAAACAATGTTAAATTTGAGGCATCACAGCACAAAAGTGCCCAATAGGGCAGAGAATCTACTTGGAGCGGGAAGACTGCTTTGCCAAAATGCTCACTACAGCCTGGTTATCGGACCAAAAACAGACCAGCCAGTCCTTGAACTCCTTGGTCCAGATGTGCACTGCTACCACAATGGGGGAAAACTTGAGAAAAGTTAAGTCGTGTGTAACCGCTGTACCCTGTCAGTGCTCCGGTCACCTCTGAGCACACCAGTGACCTCTGAAGTAAAGCTCAAACCCCAGTGAGCTAACAGTGTCCGAATGGACCTGAAAATCAAATTGTAAATTCAGGGTATCTTGCCATAAAGATACGCCGTTGAACTCCTTGAGGAATTCAAGCCACATTTGGAGCTCTGCCCTGACCTCACTAGGCAAACACACCCGGTGATGGGGTGAACACAGGCCTGCAGACAGCCAGGCACGCACAAAAGGGGTGACCTGGTGCTACAACTCTGCAGGCAAAATTCAGATGATGCAATAGGGACTGAATCTGCCTCAAGGTAACCTTCTCTCATGGCAGGACTACAAAATTAATTCAATCAAAGCCACCAATTTTAATTCAGGCAAAGCGAAAGTCTCCAGCTGGATTCCAAGGTAAGACAGCTGTGTGGCTGGGCCTTCAGTTTTGTCAGCCACCAAAGGAACACCTAACACTACCGTTAGGTCATTAAAAGCCTGCAATAACAGCACACATTCATCAGAATCTGCTACAGAACTTAATAAAAAATCATTGAGGTAATGGATCACACCCCTAAAACCTGTTTTTGCACGCAAGGCCCAGTCCAAAAATGTACGGTACTAAAGGCTTCAAATGCTGACTTCCAGTTTCTACCGTGACCGGGGCAGATGTGCTCCGCCAGCTCTTTGAAGCTCGGGAGGTTGTGGAGGGGCTATTGGGGCGACGCAAAGGCTACGCGACCCCAAAAAAGGCACAGGGGGTGACCCTGTGCTGAAGAGGTTCCAGCAGCGTGAAAAAGGGGACTCCCTTTTCTCTTCTGGCAAACGGCAGAGGAGGGAGTCCGAAAGCACGGAGAGAATCAACCCCACAACAGGAAGCCTCAGACCCGAAGTGGCAGACAGTGGTAAAGATTTCCAAATTTAACTTTATAACTTAAACTGATTGGTGAATGCGTAAATGAGATAAAAACCCCTCCAGAGAAAAAAGAGGAGAGAGAAAGGACCCCCCCCCCTTAAAAGCAAGTATAAAACCTTGGAAAACAATACAGGGGGAAAACCGAATAGCGTATAAAACATTTAGAGCGTCTAAAGCAGCCGAAAATAATTAACATCGGAGCTGGAGGGGCAAGGGAAATAACCAGAAGAAATTATATATTATATATATATATATATTATATAAAATAATTGGAATAAACAACAAGCCAAGCAGGAAAACAGCAAATTACTACTTGAAAGAAACAAGCAGGAAAAAACACCGGAGTTTGCACTCTTTGCAGAGATTTTATAGCGCGGCTGTTTATCTCAAGATTCACTCAAATTTTGAATAGACTTTGTTACTCTATCTATAAAAATTGTATTTGTAATTTTTGCTATTGAACAGGAAAGCACAAGAAGAACATTAAAATGAGAGTTAGAATTATTAAAGGACCTGACTACTGAATGAAAGAGGGAAAACATCCACAGTGGCTGCAATTTTAAGGGAGAGAGAAAGAAAATAAACCCACTGTTTGGACTAGGATTTGGCGCTCTGGAAACAAGAGACGTTGGGAATGTGGGGCAGATTTGGCATGGTGTGGTGAGGGGCCGGATTGCTGTACTATCGTTCTGCTGTGCTGTGGAGAGCTGCCTTGGGAGAATTGCGGAGGAACAGTGGGAGATAATGGCGCAGCGTGGCTGGGTGAAGGGATGGGCTGCTTAATAAGCTAAACAAAGAAACCGGAAGCCACAGAGACAAACGGTAACAAAGAGGCGTTGCGAGCTACCAAAGAAGGACTATAACAGGAGCAACAGCAACACCAAGGGGTGGAGGATTCAATTGCAACAACAATAACAATAAAGAACAAGAGGAAGGGAATAACTTGATAGGGGGGGAGAGGTATAACTGCCTTAAAACCAAGCAAGGAATAGAAGTGCCTGATGATTGATTGTTATTGACAATTATTTGATTAAAGTGTAGGCAGATCAAAGGAAGAAGTGGAATTGATTGTAAAGGGGAATTGGTATATATCGGTAAAATTTGGTTAAAACTTGGTCAAAAAGAAAAGAATTTGAGAAATAGATATTGAGGTATTTAGAAACAGAGAGGAAATTAATTGAATTGATAATTATCATCGAGGTTGCTGTCGGCAGTTGATACCCTTCGATCAGACTATTATCATTGTTGCACAAGAAGGTGTTAAGGTTAAAATTTATAAGTTTATAATTGATGCTTTCCACTATTCTGTGAATATCAAGGGTTTGGTAAATGAAAAGAGGTAGATAGATAAGAAGGCTATAGTGTAGAAGAAAAGATCGGAGAAAGGGAAAAACCCATAAATAAAGAAGAGTATTAAAAGGGTGAGGGGACCTCAAGGCAAAGCCTAGAAAGCTGGGTCTTGAAGTCTCTTAGGTGAACATGGGCTCTACAAAAAACAACAACACCCCACACATTTCACTTAATCAACAGGCAAGGAGAAACTTCAGCGTAGACCCAGAGATGGATCTGAAAGAATTAATCTGGAGTTTAAAAAATGATATAGGAGATATGAAAAAGGACTTTAATGAATTAAAAACAGAATTGACTAAAAAAAGTAAGAGATATCAATGATAAATTGGCCAAAATGTGGGGGGGGGGGGTTAAGAAAAACTCAAAATCAATTGTGGAGCTCAATAAACAGTTAAACGAAGTAGCAGGGAAAAATGAGGAAATAATAAAGACAACAAAATAGCTTCAAACTAAAGTACAAAATATAGAGGAAACAAATAAAAAATCATCAAAAGATCTTAGAGACAATAGAAAAGAATGGGAAAAGACAAAAAAGGATAGTGAAGAATTTAAAGTAACCCAAGAAGCTACATGGGATGCAATGGCAATTCTCCAGATGCAGTAAAAGGAGAGGACTCTGAGACTGAGAGATATACGAGAAAACGCAGATGAAAACATACAAACAAGGGTCATTAAAGAATTAGCAGCATGGTTAGATATAGAAGAAGAAGTATCCCAAAATATTGAGAGTGTTTTTAGAGTAAACTCAAAGAAAGCAAAAACAAATAAATGGCCTGGAGATTGTCTAGTCACATTCACCACAAATAAAATAAAAAATCAAATTTTACAAGTCAAAGGGGAAAAATGATTAAAAATTGAGGAAAACGAAATCATAACACTGAAAGAAATTCCACCAGAATTATTGAAAAAAGAGATAAATACCAATTCTTAACTAAAGCCCTTAAAGCAAATTCAATTTTCTTTAAATGGGAATTCCCAGAGGGAGTATCTTTTACATTCAAAGGAAAAAGGAGAAGAGTGGAAACGCGGGAGGACGCCAAAATGTTCCGGAGAAAATATTGGAAACCATTAGGAGGAGAAGGCCTGGGAATAGATGGAGAATCTGTGGCCCCGGAAGATGGGTCTGATAGTAATTAGAATTCCTACTCAAGAGTTTCTCAATCTTTTACTACACTGTGTTCATAATTGATTATAGAAATTTTTATATTGTGAAATATCTTGTAATCGTTTATACATATTGATCCCCCCTTTTCTTTCCCCCTTTCTTTTCCTTGTGTGTGTGTTTCCCCCTCCCCCCTTTCCCCCCTTTTATTTTTCCTTGTTCTTCATACCCTTCCCTGTCTCTCTGTCTTGGTTAATTATACATTTGGTTTGTTCACACAAATAAAACATGAATTTATCTTTATTATCTTGGAACATTAATGGATTAAACGAAAAGAAAAAAAAGGAATAAGATTGAACATATATTGTTAAAAAATGACTTGATATTACATGCCTACAAGAGACACACGTAAAAGGAGACCATAGGAGAATTTTGAAAAATCCAAAATTGGGATCAGCCTTTATTGCGTCAGACAAAGTAAAGAAAAGGGGAGTGGCAATGTATATTAAACCCAGCTTAGAAGCAGAGCTGTTGTATAAAGATGAAACTGGAAGGATAATAATAATTAAAATTAAAAACCAATGAGAAGTGATAATATTAAATGGTATATATGCCCCAAATGAAAGGAAGGCAGAGTTTTTTAAACAACTGGAGGGGGAAATGTTGGAGTATATAGGAGGGAAAATACTACTTATGGGTGACCTTAATGGAGTAATAGACCCAGAAATTGACATAACTATGGGGCGGGGGGGGGGCTACCACGGAGCTTTTTTGAGCTGACAGAAAATATGGACCTGGCAGATGAAAGGGACTTTACGTTCTTCTCAGGGACTCTACGTTCTTCTCAGAGCCAAACAAGTCAGCTAGCAGAATCGATGCTATTTGGATGACAAAAGAATTAATTGAAAGGATAGATAGAATACAGATTTTACCAAGAACTATATCAGACCATAACCACTGTTTTTAATATTAAAGGGAAAGACTCAACTAGGGAAGAAAAGATGGAGACTAAATACATCCCAATTAAATGATGAGAATGTAATAATAGGGGCTAAAAAAGCTATGATTGAATACTTTGAATTTAATTTAATTGGAATAGACAGACAGCCTGGGACGCAGGGAAATCAGTCATAAGGGGCTATTTTATCCAACAAAACTCTGTAAGTAGGAAAAAAAGAGAAGGAAAAAAGATTTAATTAATGGAAGAGCTAAAAAAGAAAGAGAAAGATTTGAATAAAGACAAAAAAACCGAGAAATTAAAGCAAGAAATCAGAATATTAAAATCTGAATACTCAACTATGATAGAACAAGAATTAGAGTGGAATATAAAAGCAATGAAACAATGAAGTTTTGAATTTGCGAATAAACCAAGCAAGTTCCTGGCCTGGCAGTTGGAAAAAAGGCAAAATGAGAGGTTAATTACGAGATTAAAAATTGGAGAAAAATATACTGACGACCAAATTTGATTATTTAAAACTTTGTAAAATATTATGAAAATCTATATAAAGAAGAGTCACATAATATAGAAGAAATACAGCAATTTCTAGTACACCACAAATTACCAAGCGTCACAGAAGATAAAATCAAAATATTAAATTCCCTGATAACAATGGATATTAAGCAATAAAGAAGTCTAAAAATGGGAAAACCCCTGGCCCCGATGGGATACCAGCTGAGTATTATAAAAAGTTGGATGAAATAGTGTGTCAACCACTAAAAGAATTGTTTAACAACACCATGAAAAAAGGTGAGGTCCCAGGCTCATGGACTGAGGGATATGTTACATTACTACCAAAGCAGGGAGGGGACTTAGAACAGATGACTAATTATAGACTGATTTCGCTATTGAATAGTGACTACAAGCTCTTTGCAATAATAATGGCAAATAGGTTAAAGGAAGTATTAAAGGACATCATACACCCTAATCATAATAATATCTTTATTACGGTCGTAGACCAGCAAAAGAAAAACAAAATGGTAATACATAGTATAAATATTTCTTAAATATCGTCTTTTAACAATACTAATCATACACCCTAAACAGTCAGGATTTTTGCCGGGAAGACATATTCGAAATAACACCAGAACTGTCATTAATATTTTAGAATACTTGGAATTTAATTACGATAAACCAGCAGCTCTAATGATGATCGACGCGGAAAAAGCGTTTGACAACATCTCCTGGAAGTTTATGAAAGAACAAATCAAATTACTGGAACGAGGAGAAGGCTTTGAGAGGGGGATTGGAGCAATCTACAACAAGCAAAGTGCTAACTTGATAATTAATGGGAACATCATGGAAAAATTCATGATTGGAAAGGGCACGAGACAGGGGTGTCCCCTCTCTCCATTGTTATTTATTTTAGTACTTGAGACACTTAAACTCAATCAGGAATAATGGAAAAATAAGGGGAGTTAAATTAGGTGTAACATCTTATAAAATCCGGGCATTTGCTGATGATTTAATAATCACCACGGAAGAGCCCTTGAATAGTATCCCAGCGGCACTAGAGACAATTAACAACTTTGGGAAACTAGCTGGGTTCAAATTAAATCTTAAAAAAACAAACCTATTGGTCAAAAACATAGAAATAGAAGATGCTTAAAAACTACAAATATTGACAGGCTTGGAGATTAAAAATAAGGTTAAATATTTGGGTCTATGGATTACAGCAAAATGTATTAATCTCTATCAGGATAATTATACCAGGACATGGAATGAAATAAAAAGAAGCATGGAAACCTGGAATAAATTGCATCTTTCTCTAACAGGCAGGATAGCAGTGGTGAAAATGAATATACTACCATATAAGTGCTATCTATTTCAAACCATCCCCATATTGGGAGGGATGGACTGTTTTAAGATCTCGAGGAAAGATATCTCTAGATTTATCTGGAGTGGGAAGAAGCCCAGGGGTGGCTTTGCCCTCCCAGAACTTGAGTTATATCACACGGCTGCTGGCTTAGTATGGCTAAAAGACTGGATCGACTTAGAGCATCCCGAAGTGTTAGATCTGGAGGGGTTTGATAACCGCTTCAGATGGCACTCTTATCTCATATACGGGATTTTTGAATCATATCATAAGAAAGTCCTTGTATAAAATCTGGACAAAATTTAAATGGATGCTGGAACCTAAAATCCCTCTATGGACATCCCCAATAGAAGTAATTACAATCAGGAAAAAGAACATGCAGAGTAATTGGGTAAGGTATAGAACATTGATAAAAGAGGAAAATGGAAACATCAAACTGAAAGAATATAAAGAAATAAGTAATCAACTGTCAGGATGGCTGCAATACTTCCAATTAAATGAAAGATTTAAAACAGATAAAAGAGAAGGCATAGCCAATGAAACATCAAAATTTGAGCTAGAGCTTATTCAATCGAAAGGAAAATATGTATAATCTGCTCACAGAATGGGAGACTAAAGAAGAAATGGTGAAAAGTGCCATGATAAAGTGGGCCCAGGACGTGGGCCATAACATCTACATGGCTCAATGGGAAAAACTATGGAAGGATGACATTAGATTCACGACATGCATCAATTTAAGGGGAAATGTCATGAAAATGCTATACAGGTGGCATTATACCCCAGTGAAGCTATCTAAAATGTATAAAAATCAGTCACCTATATGCTGGAGGTGTAACAGTGACCTGGGGTCCTACTTCCACATGTGGTGGGAGTGTGCAGCAATCAAAGAATTCTGGGGTAAGATCCATAATGAATTAAAAAACAAACTCCTTAAAATTTCATTCAAGAAAAAACCAGAAACCTTCCTTTTAGGAATTCTACCACCGGAGATTAAGAATGAGAATAGTGTACTCATGTACACCACTACAGCGGCTAGGATTCTAGTTGCAAGAAACTGGAAGAGTGATAGTATTCCCACAGTATATGACTGGCAGGTTCTCATGATGGAGTATATGCAGTTAGCTGTAATGACGGGGAGAATTAGAGAACATCTCAAGCAAAACGTACAAAAAGAATAGGAAATCTTTTCAAACTACTTAAACCAATACAATAATAACAAAATCTCCTGGTAGAATCAAGGTGACTTGTGTATAAATAGAATATTGATATCTTATTGGAAATGACTTAAGGAATATATATTTATGTAACCGGAAATAGTTAAGAAAAAGAAGTAAAGAGTACAAACGGAAGTTAAATCTGTTTATTTGTCTATTTGTTTATTAATGTTTAATTGAATGTATGCTAAACTCCATTCCCCCCATGCCCTACCTACACCCTTTCCTCTTCCAATATTTCCCTAACCCCCCTTCCTCTATTTTTTTTTAAAGCAATGTTTGTTAATTCAGGTTATGCTATGTCAGGATGTCAGTTTAAGTCGTGTTTTCTTAGTCTGTTATTTTGTGCTATGCTATGTTATGTCTATTATATTTATTATGTTTTGTCATCAGATTTGTTAATAAAAATTTATAAAAAATAAAAAATAAAAAGGCTTCAAATGCTGTGCAGGATATAGAACATCCCATAGGTATAGCCTTATCCACATAATAAGCTCCATCAAACTGGAACCCAAGCAATTTAAGATCATGTGGATGCAAAGGAAGTAAACGAAATGCAGCTTCCACATCACACTTTCCTAAAAGAGCACCTTTCCCAAAACATCTGATTAGCTTGATCACCTGGCCAAAGGTGGCATATTTAATGGAAGACAGCTCAAGCAGGGATAGCATCATTTGCTGATGTACCCTGAGGGTAAGACAAATTATGAATTAAACAAAATTCACTTGGGGCCTTTATAGGCACCACGCCCAAAGGGGAAAGGTGCAAATCAGGGTACGGAAGGCTTTGAAATGGACCAGCTATCGACTTCCGTTGTGGGCGCCATTCCGAGCAGCCGGGAGCTGAGCTAGCTCTGGTACCCTCGGGGATTTGGGGTGACCGTAACCGCTCTACGGACCCCTTAAAGCCACGGGAGGAGCGTTCCGTGGACCCGGGTTTCTTGCGGGCGCCAGACGTGTCGTCCTTGCTCCTGATCGACCCTTGTAAAAGGGAGGATCGGGTGAGCGAGGCTCCGACACGGCGCTGAAGAAGCCATCGCTAACCGAGGATACGAAGCAGCGGGATCTGCCGGATTTTGAGCGCCCCATTCTTTCTCAATTTGGACTTAAAGCAAGAACTCTGTAAGTACGGACCTTAATTTGATTCAATTTGGCTTTAAATTGACTGAATTTGGCTTGCAGAGAGGAATGTAAATTGAGGAAGTCCGTTTCTCTCTGACAGCGGCGAGATCAAAGTAACGTCAATGGAGCTGAGCCGTGTACTTTAAAGCGGAATTTAAGACTGATTTCACGTACTTTTTGGATAATTTAAAGACCCCTGTTGGGGGAAATATTGTGGTTGCATGATTTCTTCCTTTGGATTTACAACTGCTTAAGAAGACACCGCTACACCCTCTGGATTAAGGAGACTGGGTCAGTCAGCGGGCAGCGGATACATTGTATTAGTCTGCTTCCGACTGCTGTTTCTGACTGGAAATGGCATTAATGCTATTTATACAGAACAAAAAGCAAAAATCATAATAAACAGTGTAATATCAGAAGAAATTAGGATTGAAAAAGGAACGAGACAAGGGTGCCCTATCTCTCCTTTACTTTTCATCATGGTCCTGGAGGTCCTTTTGAATATGATTAGGACTGATAAGCAGATAAAAGGAATAAGGAATAAGGGTGGGAGAGAAAGAATATAAATTGAGAGCCTTTGCCAATGATTTGGTGTTATCCCTACAGGAACCAGAAAGCAGTGTTCCCAAAGCATTAGAGACAATCAACATGTTTGGACAAGTAGCAGGATTTAAACTGAATAAAGCCAAAACTAAAGTACTGACAAAAAATATGACGCCATTGCAGATACAGAAATTGCAAGACCACACTGGACTGAACTTTGTTTAAAAGGTGAAATATCTAGGGGTGAATTTGACTCCGAAGAACCTAAACCTGTTCAAGGACAATTATGAAAATTATGGAATGAGATTAAAAGAGACCTAGAGATATGGACTAGGTTAAAGTTATCCTTGATGGGCAGAATAGCGGCTATAAAGATGAACGTATTACCAAAGATGTTGTTTCTATTCCAAGTGATACTGATTATAGATAAGTTGGACTGTTTTAGAAGATGGCAAAAGGACTTATCTAAATTTATCTGGCAGGGGAAGAAACCTAGAATAAAATATAAGATTTTGACAGACTCTAAGGAGAGAGGTGGATTCTCCCTGCCAGACCTAAGGATTTATTTTGAAGCGGCAGCCTTTTGTTGGCTAAAGGACTGGTTTAAGTTAGAAAACACGGATGTGTTGGACTTGGAGGGACACGATAATGTTTTTGGGTGGCACGCATATCTTTGGTATGATAAGGTTAAGGCCCACAAGGCTTTTAAGAATCATGTCATTAGAAATGCCTTGTATCAGGTTTGGATTCGAAAGAAAGACTTATTGGAGATAAAGACCCCTAGATGGATATCACCAGTGGAGGCTAAGGCCTATAAGAGGCCCAACATGCTTGCAAAATGGCTAAAGTATGCTGATATACTGCAACAAGAAGGCCAGAGTTTTAAGTTGAAGAGTTACGATCTACTGAAAGAGGACGTTGCTGACTGGTTGCAGTACTACCAAATAAATGAAGTTTTTAAGTTGGACAGGAAATATGGCTTTCAACTAGAGAAATCTAAGTTGGAAACAGAACTAATAGAACCGAACTCAAAAAACCTTTCCAGAATGTACAATTTGTTGCTAGAGTGGCATACAAAAGATGAAATGGTTAAATCTGTAATGATTGATTGGGCAAGAGATGTGGGTCATAATATCATGTTAGAGGACTGGGAGAAGTTATGGAGGGAAGGTATCAAATTTACTGCATGCAATGTTTTAAGAGAGAATATTATGAAAATGGTATATAGATGGTATTTAATGCCAGTTAAATTAGCTAAGATGTATCATGGAATGAGTAATGAATGTTGGAAATGTAAAAAAGTAGAAGGTACCTTCTATCACATGTGGTGGATGTGCCCAAAGGTTAAGGACTTCTGGGAGAAAATTTACAATGAACTTAAAAAAGTGTTGAAAAACACTTTTACTAAGAAACCAGAGGCCTTCCTGTTGGGCATAACCAACCATGAGATACCCAGAAAAGACAGAGTGTTTTTTATGTATGCCACAACAGCTGCTAGAATTTTGATTGCTAAAAACTGGAAAGGTGAAGAGCTCCCAACAGTAGAAGATTGGCAGATGAAGTTAATCGACTACATGGAACTCGCAGAACTGACCGCGAAACTCCGAGACCAGAGGGAGGAGAAGGTGCAAGAAGAGTGGAAGAAATTTAAAGACTATTTGAAACAACGTGAAAAGTTGGACATTTGAAGTGAAATCAGTGAATATAATAGGCAATAGCGATATAATGTTAAGTTAAAATAGTATATAAGAAGTTAAGATTGCGATTTTTATATTAGATGTTATGGTTATGAACAAGTTGATAGAGATAAGATAAGATGTTAGTTGAAGATTAAGAATAATGGTGAATGAGTGTTAAAATAGTTACAAAGTTACTAAAGTAAATTAGAACTGAACGCAGAAGAGAGAACGTGAGGAAGTCCCCTAAGTAAGATTTGAAATAAGGTTATAATAAGTAGACTGGTGTGTTCCTGTGTTTTTGTGGGGTGATAGGTATGTATTAATTCTATTTGATTGTTATTTGTATTTTGTGGTGTGTTTGTTTTTATATGTAGAATGTATGCTTTTTATTTGTTGTTTTGTGTGGAAATACCAATAAATCATATATATATATATATTGAAATGGACTAGCTATCCTGCCCAATGCCAATTCCTTCCTAATCTTATGCCTTGCCACCTCAGGCATTTCTCTTACTGATTTCTGATTTTCCACCTTTGCAGCCCTGGGTGGGAATGCAACAAGAATGCGAAAGCCCTTGGAAAATCCAAGCCACAGGTATGAAGCAGCTATCCTGTAAGGTGGGCAACTTAATGGAAGCACGTGCTAGGGTTATCAAGCCCTCATTTGACGTCTTGGGCTGCCTGAGGAGAGGCTCCCTTCTGTTCCTGCTGGGAGCCTCTCCTCGCCCCTCGAAAGGGCCGCTTGATCCCACAGGAAGCAGCAGGGTCACTCCCGGAACATTTATCGCAGACATGAGAATATCTGCAACCATGACGCTGGCAAGACCCTTTGTTATATTCCCAACACACAGGACGCCTTGAAGGCTTTTTAAATTCTAGCATGGATTTTTGTTGCTTGGTGGACTTGCTCTCAAAGTGTGGAGAGATGTAAGCAGTCCACACATCCAGATCCTTCTGATCCCACTGAGCTGAAGGGATCTTGGCAGCCCTACGGCGGAAACTCTCGTCATAGCCTATGGCTGCTGCCTCACCAGCCAGCGTAAACGCTTTGCACACCAAGGATAAATAAATCCACAGGTGCAGACTTTTTTGGGGGTAAGCTGCAGAAATTACTCCAGCAAACACCTGAAAGGCATCTAGCCACTTCTCAAAGGTCTTTTCAACCTTGTTGGTGCTGGCCTTTTATTTGTCTGAAACAGCCATCTTGTCTTTGTCTGGGCACTCATTCGGGGGAAGGAGTTAAAATATACTGACGTATTGCCCATTTAGATTCCTGTTCTGAAGTCTGGAAGGCAGATGAGCACCAGGGATTATGTCCCTAACTGTGATTATGTCCCTAACTGTGATGGTCAAGACTTTAATGCAGGGGTCAGCAAACTTTTTCAGCAGGGGGCTGGTCCAGTGTCCCTCAGACCTTGTGGGGGGCCGGACTATATTTTGAAAAAAATATATGAATGAATTTCTATGCCCCACAAATAACCCAGAGATGCATTTTAAATAAAAGCACCCATTTTACTCATGTAAAAACACCAGGCAGGCCCCACAAATAACCCAGAGATGCAATTTAAATAAAAGGACACATTCTACTCATGTAAAAACACGCTGATTCCTGTGCCGCATTTAGAAGGCAATTGGGCTCCATCCGGCTCCATCAATGCATTCTAAAGGAAGGCCATACTTTGTCCTGTGGGAATTGGCTCTACACGCCCACGCCCACCTGGGAAGGCCCAAAGCTCCCTTCCCATGACCCCAGTACAAGCCAAGAGCCACATCAGCTTAGTCCTCCGATGACTCAGAAGAGGTACCTGTAGAGGAGGAAGAATCGCCACCTCTACGCCTCTTAGCCCTGCATTTGTAGCAGCTGCTTTTCTGCCATTTGCCTCCTGAAGAAGGGACCCTGGGCACTGGGAGATCCTCCTCCACCTTGGCAGAGGGGAGCGTAGCTGCAGGGAAGCAGAAGCAGAAACGTGTGAGGAGCTTTGCTGAGAAGAAGAAGGCCCCCCGTCTGCTGTCCGCTATGGGGGCCTGGGCTCCCAGTCCCCGGGGGTGCAGACTGTGAACATGGCATCCCTGACTGGAAGGCCTGTTGCATCGAGGAATCGGTGCCCCTAGGCTGGCCTCTGGGACTAGCTGTGTCCGGGATCCTGGACTGCTGGAATTGGGAAAACAAGGCATCTGATGCACCAAAAGCCTCACTCCCCTCAGTCGCATCCGAAGGGCCATGAGCCTCATAAACAGTAGGTGAGGTGGAAGGGCCAGGCTGTGGGATAGGCTGCCTTCCAAACTGCTGAGCCAGGGACTCAAGTTCTGAATTAAATCCGGCCAGTGCCACAAGATCTGATCCAATATCGGCCATAATTGTTCCCAAGCAATCAAGCATATTTTGGGGCAAAGCTGGGACAGGCACTGAAGACAGTGCCTAGGACGGGCCTCTTATTACCTTTTCAGAAGGGAGAGCAGGACTCGGATTCCATTTAACAGGCATCGCGGTCCTGAAAATCAAATAATTGGCAAAATTAAAGGGTTCACAATTGCACTGCGCATCCGCAACCAAAATGGCGCTCTCGCCAAAAGAAGATGGCACCCGGGCAATTAAAGATGGCACTCCTGCCCAAATTGCAGGCGGCAATGTCCCCTGAAGAAGCTATTAAAATGGTGGGTGCTTTTGGCGTGAAAGGAGGGGGGGGTTCTAAACCTGGCAAATTCCCCAAACCCCTAGTAAAGCAGCCACCAGGAGAGGGGACTCTCCACTATTAACAAAAATTGGCTCGCCGCTCAGAAGCTAAAACCCCGACACTGCAGCCGTAGCAGGGAAGGGGCAGTTGGTAGCTGACCAGCCACTCAAAGCGGCGGCAATCTCTGCAAGCTAAAGGGGCTGTAGCCCCCCCGGGGGGGCCAAAAGTCCCTTAAAAGGAAGGGGAAGGCAAGGGAAGTGGGGAAATTAAAGGGGATAATGACTAAAGGGTAATTAAGGGAAAAGAAGGGAATTGAAACAGATCACTGTAATGTTGTAGGTAGATCGTGATCTCCTTCAGCTCGCAGCGGACATGTTGCTGGTGTTCCGATGCACTGGCCCAAAGAGGAAGCTCAGGGCTTATGTAGGTCCCTCGATCCATTTAGTTAGTGTCCCTTTGGCCTGATTACACCCAGCATCGAGGGACCTACCAATAGGGTGTTGTGGCTATCCAAACATTCCCAACCACAACACAAGGGTTTCACAGTTCAAGAAGGATACTGACAAGCTGGAACGTGTCCAGAGGAGGGCAACCAAAATGGTCCAAGGCCTGGAAAGGATGCCTTATGAGGAATGGCTTAGGGAGCTGGGTATGTTTAGCCTGGAGAAGAGAAGGTTAAGGGGTGATATGATAGCCATGTTCAAATATATCAAAGGATGTCATATAGAGGAGGGTGAAAGGTTGTTTTTCTGCTGCTCCAGAGAAGCAGACACGGGGCAATGGATTCAAACTACAAGAAAAAAGATTCCACCTAAACATTAGGAAGAACTTCCTGACAGTAAGAGCTGTTTGACAGTGGAATTTGTTGCCAAAGAGTGTGGTGGAGTCTCTTTAGAGCTCTTTAAGCGGAGGCTTGACAGCCATCTGTCAGGAATGCTTTGATGGTGTTTCCTGCTTGGCAGAGGGTTGGACTGGATGGCCCTTGTGGTCTTTTCCAACTCTAGGATTCTAGGATTCTATGATTCTATGACTATTGATCATTCCCCCTAGTCTCTTATTTAATGATTTTTTCCTCCCGCCACTAGGTCTGTGTGCTGTTTGCTCCATTTGGTCCTTGACATTTGGATGATCATCTTCAGCACTTGATAGACTCCTACCTTCAGGACCACTGTCTCCCTCCCCCACATAAGTCAGTTTAAAGCCCTCCTGATAAGGTTTTAGAGATTGTTGGCAAAAACATTCCTCCCAACCCTTGTGAGGTGCAGCCCATCACTTGACAGAAGTCCATCTTCAAGAAACTTCAGACCGTGATCTAAGAATCCAAACCGTTCCTGCTGGCACCATTTGCGAAGCCAGGTGTTCACTTCCCGTATTTTTCTAAGGTACTTGCTGACCAAGGGACACCAGGTTTCCCAAATATCCTCTGAGGGGGAGGTGGCTCCAAGCACAGTGGCATTTCAGAGCATTCAGCCTTGGAGAGGAGGTGCCTGGGCCTTCCTTAGCCAAGTGCAGGAGCTCAATGCAAACAGCTGGAGGGAAGGAGGAGAGGATGGAGAATCTGAGCCCCAGGAGAGTGAGTCAGTCACCCCACAAGGAGGAAATCTTTCCTTCAGGCATTAATATGAGTCATGCCAGGAAGGAGGCGGGGCAGACCAGTTGCAGGTGCACAAATTACACAATTTTTTCAAAATATTGTGGAATCAGAGAGCTGAAAGGGACCACAAGATTAATTTGGCCCAACCCCCTGCAATGCAGGAATCTTGTGTTTTTGATGGGTACACCATTAGTTATTTATTGACTTTGTAACCTGCCTTTCCCCCACCCTCAGGACCCAGGGCAGCAAACAAACATTCAATTTTAACAACAAAAACTAAGCAAAAAACCCCTTTAAAAGCCTAGGACTTTTTACATCAACAGAAGCACCTTAAACTGGACCCAGTATCAAAACGGCAACTGTTTCAAATATTTCACAACAGGTGTATCATGCATCCAAACCAGCGGAACCTACCAGCTATCTGTCTGCCACATTCTGCACCAGTTGCAAATTTGTGTGGACATGTGTGGGCTTATTTCCCTTCCATCATGCTTTTTTTTTGAAGAAAAAAAATATGTGTTAAATTAAGTGGCATATATCATTCTTTCCAAGACAATTTCATCCTCTGAGGTAGAGGTTAGCCTTACAAAGTCACTGGCCAAAGGTCACACAGTGAGCTAACGTGGCTTTCAAACTCAAATTCCCCTGGTCCTAACCAAACACTTTTAACTACAGTACTATGCAGCACAGATAAATAAGTAAACATGTGGCACATGAAATAATAACAAAAATTCTGTACTGAAAACGAGACATGAAGGCTGGCAACATCAACCCTGCTGTGTGGAAATCCCTTGTAGATGACCACAGTGCCTAGAGACAGGTCAGGTATCCACAGCAGTGTCCAGAAGAGGAATGACTGCTGGGAGGAGCGAGGAAAGAAACACCCTGGTGCACCTGTATCAGCACAACTGGATGCCTTCCTCTGCCTCGGCTGCAACCAAACACCTCTCTCCCGCATCAGTCTCTACAGCTACAGCAGGCGCCGTAACTCTCCAATGGTTTGATTTCACTCCACCATTGATCTACTCCACCATTGTCTCCTGACACAGACAAAATAGCTAGGGTATAGAATTTACCAGGCTTACTTCTCTAAGGATCCTGAGCCAAGCAAACTATAATTCTGCAAATTTATTCTGTGCCCACCTCATAAACTAAAAGGCTGAACAGCAGATGCTGTGGTGGTGATATCATGACAGCAAAATTCCCCACCCCACCAATAAACTCTATTTGCTATTCAGTGACTCAACACATTGCAACAGGAAGGAATTAAAGGAATAGAAATGCCAGCTCTGAGTCTAGCCACTTCCAAAGCACTTACCTGCTAATCTACAAAGGCCAGACATTTGCAAACATTTCCCAGCTTCTCAAGGTTTGGCAAGGTTTTTGTTGTTGTTTATTGCAATCTGGTGGACCTTTTGAAGATCCAAAAAAACCCCTCTGGAAGCAAATGTGTTCTCTTCCTGGAGAGCAATTGAAGGGAATGGTAGACGCCAACATGCATCAAAGTTCCAATTCCTGGATATTAAACTAACATGCTGTCTGCGTGTGGCCAAACCTATGGCGACACCCAGGTTCTACACTGTGTGAATGACAGTTCTGAATGCAGATGAATCTATTTAAAAACAAAAACAAAACAAAAAAACAGTTGCTAGCTGCACCAGAAGTAGAGTCAACAAACACATCTCGATCTTTCTGCCATTGTTACATTCTACGTAGAATCATAGAATTGTAGAGTTGGAAGGGATCCTAAAGGTCATTGAGTCTAACCTCTTGCAATGCAGTTATCTCAGCTAAAGCATCCATGACAGATGGCCATCCAATCTCTGCTTAAAAACTTCCAAGGAAGGAGAGTCCAGCATCTCCTGAGGGAGACAGTTTCTTATGTTTGGTCAGAATCTCCTTTGTCATCTTGGTCTCCCTCCTTCCAGGTTGTCAACATCCTTCTTAAATTGTAGTGCCCAGAATTGGACACAGTATTCCAGGTGGGGTCTGAGCAATGGGCATAGCCAAGGCAGGGCAGGGAGGGGCAACTTAGGGGCAATTGCCCCCTAAGTCAATAAAAATGCATAGCTAACTGAGGTTGTGCCCCTCAAAAATCCTCACTATACCCATGGGTCTGACTAAGGCAGAATAGTATGTGACTATTACTTCCCTTGATCTGGACACAAGACTTCTGTTGATGCAGCCTGGAAGAGCATTTGCTTTTTTGCTGCTACATCACCCTGTGAACTAATGTGAAGCTTGTGGTCTACTAAGACTCATAGATCCTTTTCACATGTACTATTAGTAAGCCAGGTGTCCCTTGTTATAAAATGTTTAAGGATACACACACACACACACACACACACACATTCATAACTGTATATATAAACCACATGTCTGAAACCCCACAGATTAGGTCGTGAACAAATTGACCTCAAATACTGTATTTCTCTGCAAGGTCAAAGTGGGAAATCTCCCCATTGTCTCTTTCTTCACAAATCCTTTCCTCACAAATCCTGTTTTAAGAGGGCACATTCAAGATATGAACAGGGTGTGAGCCTCTGACCTGTGACCTAGATTCAGGAATTGAGTAGCAAAAGAGTGGCCAGGATGCCCAGGTAATCCAGTCAGGTAACTTGCCAGACAAGAGATAAACAATGCACTCAGACTTCTATTGTAGACCGCCTTTTCTGTGATGTATAATATATGATGTTTCTGGGGGTGGTCTTGGACTCCAGGGCGGGCAATTTAAAATGTCTATTTACAGGTGGGTAGCACCTGTAAGGGCTTGCACGCATGGCTCTGGGTCCTCCTCCTCAATCCTGCATGTGAGGGGAGCACCCTGTTGCAACAGTTAATAAAGATCAGGCTTCCTAGCTGCTTTGCTTCTCAATATTCTCTGGCTGGTCTCTGTTATTTTCTCCTACCGATAGAGAACCTACAAAAGGACTCTATATGGGCTGTTGGGTATCCCATAAGGGAAAAGGAGTTTTTTTTTCTTATATCACCCCATCTTCTTATATTTGTGTAGTTGGTTCTTCTTGCCTAAGTGCAGAACTTTACATTTGTCCCTCTTGAAATTCATTTTGTTAGTTTTGGCACAGTTAAAGTCTGTTAAGGTCACATTGAACCCAGATTATGTCTTTTGAGGCTTTAGCTACTGCTCCCAATTTGGTGTCAACCCCACAGAGGTTGTCTCTAATAACTCCCCCCACCCCTGCCCACCAGAGAAGCAAACAAGAAAAGCTGCTGTTCCCCATCTTGTGATGCAGTCACTTCGTAGAGGGAAATGTCTGAGATAAATCACAGGTTCCCCAAACTGTGTGGGAATTTTAACCTCTGGAGCAGAAGTGCAGAACCATTTCAGGCCAGGGTGCCACCACAGCTCATGTGCAATCATCTGGGGCTGCATAATGCTGGTAGGCGGGGCCTGGGGCAAAAATGGGTGGAGCAATTTTTGTGACTTACATTTCCACAGCTGGCTGCATTCCACCCATGCAGAAGTCAAGAGGTTTCTAAATACACACACACCTCCCTCTCCCTCATCATAAACAATATTTACCGGTATATGCCAATTAGCATGCAAAATCCCTGAGTGGTTTACATAAGGTAAAAGGTAGGTAAATGACCCCTGGATGCTTAAGTCCAGTCAAAGGTGACTATGGGGTTGTAGCGCTCATCTTGCTTTCAGGCCAAGGGAGCGAGCGTTTGTCCACAGACAGCTTTCTGGGTCATCCGCTCCTTCACATGCAGCTGCTGGGTGACCTTGGGCTAGTCACACTTCTTTGAAGTCTCTCAGCCCCACTCACCTCACAGAGTATTTGTTGTGGGGGAGGAAGGGAAAGGAGAATGTTAGCTGCTTTGAGACTCCTTCGGGTAGTGATAAAGCGGGATATCAAATCCAAACTCCTCCTCCTCTTCTTCTTCTTCTTCTTCTTCTTCTTCTTCTTCTTCTTCTTCTTCATGTGGCCAGCATGACTAAACCGCTTCTGGTGCAATGGAACAAACACCATGATGGAAACCAGAACGCATGGAAATGCCATTTACCTTCCTGCCACAGCGGTACCTATTTCTCTACTTGCACTGGTGTGCTTTCGAACTGCTAGGTAGGCAGGAGCTGGGACAGAGCAACAGAAGCTTACCTCATTGTGCGGATTCAAACCACTGGCCTGATCGGCAAGCCCAAGAGGCTCAGTGGTTTATACCACAGCACCACCTGCATCCCTCTCGGTTTACATAAAACACAGTAAGACCATTACATTTTTATTTATTTTTTAAGAAAAAATGTATATGAGCATTTAAAGTCAAAATTGCAAAGAAATGCATTGGTAAAAATGGAGACAACATCAACAAAACCTTAGATTAAATTTCAACAGATAATAAAATAGGACATAGTGATGAACCTAATGCCTAATTAAATGGAGGGATCTTCAGGGGGTGTTTAAAGTGGGCCACTGCCCATTATCAGAGTTGAAGACACATTTCAGGCAGGCAAAAGAATAATGGAAGGGTTTGGAGAAGGACCCAGCAATGGGTGTGGCCTCTGGAGACTGGTGTGGCCTCAGGAAAACCCAGAGGTCAGAGAGAGAGTCCTGCAAACCCACATTGGCCTGAGGTTTCCACTTCCTTCCATTTAGCATTAACAGTTAACCCAGCTCAAGCAGGAGACAGAAAAATGAAGGTGGCAGCCTCCTCCTCCTCCTCCACCCTTCTTGCCATTCAGAATCCTGCTGTTAAGGACAGTAACCTGATCTACAGCAAGAGAAGCAAAAGAAGTGATTAACTCATGCACAGCTCTGAATGGCTCTTAGAAAGCAGGATTTGAAACAAGCCTCTCAGGACAATGCCCGCAGATGGAGCCAGCAGAGGCCCTGAAAGGGCTTTTCTTCTCAGCCCTTCTTTCTCTGCCCCTGCAGCACGTACACCTGTGGGGAAGGCAGTGGGCTGGGGCTGCAGGGAAGCCCTGGTGAGTCGGAGGTGAAATCCAAATTGTGCCTACTTCCCCCAGCATGCATTGCAAATGGCCCATTCCCACCCACCCAGCAAGCATATGCACACCCAGTCAGTCAGTCAGTCAGTCAGTCAGTGTGCAACTGTTTTTTTGTTGGAGGAGAGTGAGAAGAGGGCAACTGGACCATGCTACGGTTTGGTGCACTGGTCTATCAAAACCAGTGTCGTCCTTCCCCACATTGGCCAACACCTGCCTTTAAGAAGTGCTCAAGCAGTGCAGGAGAATGTAAGGACATAAAGAAGAGCCTGTTGGATCATCCTGTTCTCACAGTTGCCAACCAGATGCTCCAATAGGAAACCCACAAGTATGACCCAAGCACAAGAACCCTCTCCCCTCCTGTGGCTTCCAGCAACTGCTATTCAGAAGCATTGCTGCCTCCAACTGTGGAGGTAGAGCACAGCCCTTGTGGCTAGGAGCCATCGATAGTCTGCTTCTCCTTGCTCCAAAACTCCTAATGACCACACTCAACAGCTTCATACAAATATTAAATAGCACTGGGGAGAGAACAGTAGGCTGCAGAACCCCATAGCAGAAATGGCAGGGGGCTGAGGAACACTCACCCGGTGCTACTCTATGGACACAACCTTGAAGATAAGAATGGCACCACTGGAATACAGTGCCTCTGATGCCCATCTTACTAAGTCGGTGCAGGGGGATATGATGATCGGTGGAACCAAAAGCCACTGAGATATCAAGCAGAAGTAACAGGGTCGCATTCCTCCTGTCCTTCTCACGATAAAGGTAATCCATCAGGGTAACCAAGTTTAATTCAGTTTTGAAACCGGGTCTGAATAGATTGTAGTGCCTCTAGATGATCAATCTCCGCAACCACTGTCTCCACCACCAGAGGCAGATTTAGGGGACCACAACCAGTTTGCCCCCACCGGGCAGTGAGCCTTATCTAGTTTTAAAAAGCCAGGATGGACAAGATCTAATGAGAGCTACACAGGTGCATCACTGCAATTATCCTGTCCTCATCCTCAGGACACATTCATTTGCTCTTTACCCTACTCTTCTTCAGCCAAAAAAGAAGAGGCACCCAGATTGACTTAAAAATGTCAGTGCTCAGATTTTAGGTTTACAGATTAACAGACATGATGCAAAATAATGAGGGAGGGGAGGGGGAGAGGAAAAAGCAAACTCAAGCAATATTTCTTAAGTTTTAATGTGATTTTGTTGTTCCATTATAATGATCCCATAGATCTTATATTTTAAAACAGTAATTTCCCTCCCACTGGGGGGGGGCACAGTATTTGGGAATTTTAAAGGCCATCTAAACGTTATTCCCCACTCTCCCACCTCTCAGTCTCTCTAAGTTTTTCATGTCTGCACTCAATCATCTGTTTCTTTTACCATTCACATCTATTCTTCTCATTGGGATGCCTTCACCAAAAAGCTCTAACTAATACAGGAACATTTGGAATTTGCTTAAAGATGCAGTCTAGATGAAGATACTTTATGATGTCACTCTGCAGGGGTTATGGGGCTAGCTAAGCAACGCCCCCCCTCTCTCTAGCACTAAACATTTGGGTTGAGGCTGGAGAGGACCCAAGTCATTTTGCAGATACACAACAAACTTTCATTTTGTTGGGAGAGGAAAGGTCGCTCTTGTTAATCCTTCTTTTGGGGTGGAATGTACACAACTGTCACTCTCCTTAACATTTAGAATTAAACAGCCCCTTTGGCTTGTGTTTGCTGGGTGTTTATTTTCCCCTCTTGCCAACAAGCTTGATTTTTAATATGCTTAGAGGCTGAAGGAGCACAGGGCTTTTAGGTGCACATTTTAGTTTCTCCAAAAAGCAAAACACAAACAGCAGTTGTCAAATCTGCAGCATTTTGGGGGGATTGGCCCTTAATCAATCAGTTCCAATTCTTATTTGTCTAAACTAATCAATAGCCTCTTTCCTAACAAAGGACATTGGTAATTATCTGGAATAGTTTTAGTAATTAGCTGTGGGTGTGTAAAGACAACGAAAGCACAAGGCAGGGTGATGGTGCAAATCATTCTAAGGAAGACAAGGGAAAACTGAGAGGGGTACTGCCTGTGTGATAGCGCTTCTTGTCTTGGAATCTGGAGACAGCCCTAGTAGAAACAGTGGTAGAAACAGTACAAGCAGAGAAGCAGTGAGGTGTAGTGGTTAGTGCATCAGACTAGGACTGGGCCAGGTTCAAATCCTTGCTTGGCCATGAAACTCTTTGGACTGTCTTCCCAACCTTGAGGTCCTCTAGATGTTGTTGAATTGCAATGCCCTCTCACCCCAAAGCATTTGTCAGACCAGGGGCTGATGTGAGTCCAGAACATCTGGAGGGCTCCCAAGGCTGTCCTTGTGCATCATGGCTGTGTCATGAGCAGCAGTCCAGAACAAGTCAAGAGCAGGGAGTTAGGACCAAACAGCAACCAAGAACAGAGGGCAGGACCAAAGACCATAACCAGAAACACAAGGAACATAACACCTCAAGTATTTACCACCTAAATCTACCACAGAGCACTGCCAGTTTCTAGGAATTCTGAACTTCTTGGTGCAATTTTGTCCTGCCTATCTGATGTTACCGGCCCACTCTGTCAGCTGTTAAAACTGAACAATGCTGGGGCCTGCGTCAGGAATGCTCCTTTAAAATGACCAAAGAGTGGTGCCTATTCTTTTGACATTTCCCCCACAGAAAAATGCTTCATTCAGTGCTATCTCACAAAACACTATTTTTATTTATTTTACCTATTTATTAAATTTGCATTCCACCCTTCATCTGAGGACCACAGGATGGTTCGAAATATAAAAATGGCGTAGACATGAATGAATCGCGAAACAAGCAACTGAACCAAAAAACCAGCACGCCTCAACACCGAAGAATGTGCGTGACACCCAACATTCTCTTGAAAAGTCACAAAAGAAAAAAAAGAGGACCAAACCCATCAAAGGTTCGGCTTTGTAATGGTACGGCTGGGGATTAGGATGCAGCCACAGGCTAAGTAGTAAACGCAGCAGCAGCATGGTTTTAACTAGAAGGAAAACAGGGGAAGAAGACACGTGCATGCATGTGTTTGTGTGAATGTGAGCGAGGGAGACACATCCACCATTCTACTCCATGAAAGGTCATATTCCTTCTTTCTTTCTTTCTTTCTTTCTTTCTTTCTTTCTTTCTTTCTTTCTTTCTTTCTCTTGAACTTGTTCTTTCACACAATCACATGCCGTCCCCACCTCCACCCCCCCAAAAAAAACACAGCAACCCCAGGCCCTTTCGCATCCCTCCCGGGCAGCACAGGCCAACCCGCACACTCCCTGACAGAAGGTCCAAGCAGGGGTGAAGTGCAGACCCGCTCCCCACTGAGAGCCCAAAGGCTTGTGTCTGATGCCATGACAATTGACAGAAAGGCTCTGTGGCTTCCAGGCAAGCAGGTGGTCCTCTACCTAGACCGAAAGGACAGCAAGCTCAGGGCTTTTTTTTTTTTTTTTTTTTTTGCTTTTTTTTGCACTGGCTGTATCACACTCAGCAGACAGGAAGCTGTTCCAAGTCTGGATGCCCTTCATGTCTCAGTAGAGCCATCCTCTCTGTCATCAGGCTCCTGCTGATTTTCTGCTCCAGTCATCGTTGGAAGCCATCTCTCCTGGAAGACCATCACAAAACGTAGTGTGAAGGACAGCCCCTTGTCAGTTGCCTCCTTGGCTGAAACAGGGAGCATTGCCAGGGAGCATTGGACCCCCAAACTTCCAACTGCCTACAGGAGCATGGGGGCTTTGGAGATTCTTTTTAATCATAACTCAGCCAGCTCTATGGAATCATAGTATTGTAGAGTTGGAAGGGACCACGAGGGTCATCTAGTCTGACTGTCCAACCCCCTGCAATGCAGGAATCTTTTGCCAAATGTGGGACTCGAACCTGCCACCCTGAGATTAAGAGTCTCATGCTCTCCCAACTGAGCTATCTCTTTTCAACTTTGAAATTCATGTGTGGATGCCAAGGAGCAAAGAAGCATCTGGTGCTAATAAGGGGTTAAATCCCCAACTGACACTGCTGTGGGTGGGAAGACATAGCAAGCCCCCAGTTACGAGTTAAATACACTGGGAACTGTTAAATAAGTAAGTGCTTATCCGTCACTCAAGAACTCTGTATGCACTGGCCAGCAACTCAGAAACTGCCTTATCTTAGACCACTGGTCCACCTAGTTCAGTATTGTCCACACTGACTGGCAGCAGTTCTCCAGGGTTTCAGGCAGGGGATGTTCCCAGCCCAATCTGGAGATGCCACTGGGGAACTGAAGCTGTGATCTCCTCTGTGCAAAGTAGGTAATTTAGCTCTTTGATAGGGGAGGGAAATGGAAGGTGGGCAGTTTTCCTGTAGAATATCTGTCTGCACATCACCGTTAAGTCTTTGTAAGTATGAGAACTAGAGAGACTGTATACTAATGCACAGAGCATGGGAAATAAACAAGATGAACTTGAGCTCTTGGTACAGAAAACTAAATATGACATAATAGGCATCACTGAAACCTGGTGGGATGAGTCTCATGATTGGAATGTAGTAATAGAGGGATACAATCTATTTCAGAGAAATAGACCAAACAGGAAAGGAGGAGTAGCAGCGTTATATGTCAGGGATGTGTATACCTGTGAAGAGATCCAGGATTTGAAACTCCAAAGCCAAACCGAGAGTATCTGGGTCAAAATTAAGGGAGAGAAAAATAACAGTGATTTCATTGTGGGAGTTTAATACAGATCCCCAAGCCAAACTGAGGACACAGATGATGCCTTCCTGGAACTGATGGCCAAGCATTCAAAAGGAAGTGAGATAGTAGTAATGGGGGATTTCAACTATCCTGATATTTGTTGGATGTCAAACTCAGCCAAGAGCACAAGGTCGAACAGATTCCTCACTGGCCTTGCAGACAATTTCATTGTCCAGAAAGTGGGAGAAGCAACAAGAGGATCAGCCATTTTAGATCTGGTCCTAACCAATAGTGATGACCTGGTTAGTGGGGTAGAAGTGGCAGGATCATTAGGTGGGAGTGACCATGCTCTACTGGAGTTTATTATACAGCGGAAAGGAGCAACCAAGCATACTAAGACTCAAATTCTAGACTTTAAGAAAGCCGACTTCATAAAACTTAGGGAAACGCTGGGTGTGATCCCATGGTCAGTAATACTAAAAGGGAAGGGAGTTCATGATGGATGGGAGTTTGTTAAAAGGGAGATATTAATAGCACAACCTCAAGCAGTACCAATGAGACGAAAACATGGAGGGGGCCCTAAAGAAGCCAGGGTGGCTATCTAAAGAACTTTTTTTTTTTTTAATAAGAATTTATTAGCATTTTCATAACAAAACATAAACCCACACCCACACCTACATATATAAATCAAATACAGACACAAATACAATTCTTCTTGTTTACACACTTAAGAAAATATTCTATTTCCAGATCTTGACAGTTGACTTCCCCTGCCTTCTCTCCTTCGGTTTTAAATCCATATTCTACTTTAATAACATCATCTCTCTAAAAATTATAGTCATTTTAAAAAAACTTCGAACCTTAAACAAAAATCTTAGTAACAATTCTTTAAATCTTAACAAATTATTCTTATATCAAATCTAAACTATTCTTCTTTCCCTTAAACTGCTGCTAATAACAAAAAATTTCAAAATATCCCTTTTCTTGTTAAAAATTAAAATAAAACTTAATGTCTTAACCCTCCGATTTCAGATTACCATAACAAAGCATTAATATTCTGTACTTGACACACTTCACCCTATCCCCCCTCTGTCCAATGTCCTTCTCCATCTTTCACCGGAACCACTCCTCAAATTGTCCTCTTTTCTTGTATGTCCACAGAACCAGACACAGTCCCCAACAATCTTTGCATCGAGCATCAGGATACACTGTTCATCTTCTTTCGGCTTCTCCCATTCAATGCTGCATTCTTCTATTTGTAAATATCTTAATTTCTTGCCCTTCGCTCCCGAGCTCACACCTCGGGGGCTGGATATAACATTCCTCGCCGTCCCCGGGCTGCCACCACCGAAGGACGTTTCTTTTTCCGGGAATCGCCATGCCGTCTCTCTCGATTTTTCAACCATCTCCTTCAGCTCTTTGCCAAGGCTTTCTTCCATAGTATCGAATATCTGAAAGGTCTCCTCTGTGGGAAGTAGATTTTTCTTCATATCCCCACTAAAAACCTTCAATTTCTGATTAAGCATTTCCAGTTTCAATATAATAATCCTTTCTTCATCAGTTAGTCCAGAGTCCAGAACAATTTCAAAAACAAAGCCCAACATGGTGAGGACGGGCATAGGTATCAAATTTCAGTTTCTATTTCAATGTTATCCGTCTTATAGCAGTAATTTTCCACTTCGGTTCAGAGTTTTCACAGCCATTTTCTCTGAAACCGGGGCGCAAAGACCAAAGCTTTCAAGAGGAATATTCTCCATCCTCTTCCTCCCCAAAGGGAGATCTATAAAGTCTCACTCATAAAAAAATCTTGACAATGTAGCCATCCAGTAGCAACAGTATCACAGTCCGTTATTTTCTTGCCACCGAAGGGAGACAGGCAGACTTCCTTTATCTAAAGCCTCCCGGATCGTTAAGTCTTTAAGCTCAGCAGTTAATCCCATCACGTACTCACGACCTCCGGGCTTCTTTTCCTTTCATCTCTCAAGGAGAACGGCGTCGCTCGTCACGGCCAGTACTCGCCGCTTTTCCGCCCGGTTGGGGCATTTCCCCTAATGGCCCGGCTCCGCGCTCCCTTCACCCCCACTCCCCCTTTACAGGGGGAACGAGGGAAGGGTGCGTAGCCTAGCGGGCCCGCCGGGGAGCCCGAGGCGCGGGACGCTCTTCCCGCGCCTCACCGGAGCCCCGCGTAGCGGTGGCGGGGCTCCAACCCCCGGGCTGGACTGGGTCGCCTCGCTGCCGAGGCAACCCAGCGACCGCCCGTGATGGCGACCTCGCCGGAAGTCTCCGGCTATCTAAAGAACTTTTAATTGAGTTAAGATTTAAAAGGGATATGTACAAAAAATGGAAAAAGGGGGAAACCACCAGAGAGGAATTCAAACAAATAGCCAGCACGTGTAGAGACAAAGTCAGAAAAGCTAAAGCACAGAATGAACTCAGGCTTGCTAGAGAGGTTAAAAGCAACAAAAAGGGCTTTTATGGGTATGTCCGTAGCAAAAGGAAGAACAAGGAAACAGTGGGGTCACTTAGAGGAGAAGATGGTGAAATGCAAACAGGGGACAGAGAAAGGGCAGAACTCCTCAATGCCTTCTTTGCCTCAGTTTTCTCCAAGAAAGAAAACAATGACCGACCTGAAGCAGATGATTCAGCAGGGGAAACACAGCCCAGAATAAGTAAGGAGGTAGTACAGGAATACTTGGCTAATTTAGATGTATTCAAGTCTCCAGGGCCAGATGAACTACATCCAAGAGTATTAAAGGAACTGGCAGAGGTGATTTCAGAACCACTGGCAGTAATCTTTGAGAATTCCTGGAGAACAGGCGAAGTCCCAGCAGACTGGAGGAGGGCAAATGTTGTCCCTATTTTCAAAAAGGGGGAAAGAGAGGACCCAAACAATTACCGCCCAGTCAGCCTGACATCAATACCAGGAAAGATTCTAGAGCAGATCATTAAGCAAACGGTTTGTGAGCACCTAGAAAGGAACGCTGTGATCACTAAAAGTCAGCATGGGTTTCTGAAAAATAAGTCATGTCAGACTAATCTGATCTCATTTTTTGACAGAATTACAAGCCTGGTAGATGAAGGGAATGCTGTGGATATAGCCTATCCTGATTTCAGCAAGGCCTTTGACAAAGTGCCCCATGATATTCTTGTAAAGAAGCTGGTAAAATGTGGGCTAGACAATGCTACCATTCGGGGGATTTGTAACTGGCTGACAGACCGAACCCAAAGGGTACTCATTAATGGCTCCTCTTCATCCTGGAGAGAAGTGACTAGTGGGGTGCCACAGGGTTCTGTCTTGGGCCCAGTCTTATTCAACATCTTTATCAATGACTTGGATGATGGGCTTGAGGGCATCCTGATCAAGTTTGCAGATGACACCAAATTGGGAGGGGTGGCTAATACCCCAGAGGACAGGATCACACTTCAAATGACCTTAACAGATTAGAGAACTGGGCCAAAGCAAACAAGATGAATTTTAACAGGGAGAAATATAAAGTACTACACTTGGGCAAAAAAAATGAAAGGCACAAATACAGGATGGGTGACACCTGGCTTGAGAGCAGTACATGTGAAAGGATCTAGGAGTCTTGGTAGACCATAAACTTGACATGAGTCAACAGTGTGATGCAGCAGCAAAAGCCAATGCAATTCTGGGCTGCATCAATAGGAGTATAGCATCTAGATCAAGGGAAGTAATAGTACCACTATATTCTGCTCTGGTCAGACCTCACCTGGAATACTGTGTCCAGTTCTGGGCACCGCAGTTCAAGAAGGATACTGACAAGCTGGAACGTGTCCGGAGGAGGGCAACCAAAATGGTCAAAGGCCTGGAAACGATGCCTTATGAGGAACGGCTTAGGGAGCTGGGTATGTTTAGCTTGGAGAAGAGAAGGTTAAGGGGTGATATGATAGCCATGTTCAAATATATAAAAGGATGTCATATAGAGGAGGGTGAAAGGTTGTTTTCTGCTGCTCCAGAGAAGCAGACACGGAGGAATGGATTCAAACTACAAGAAAGAAGATTCCACCTAAACATTAGGAAGAACTTCCTGACAGTGAGAGCTGTTGGACAGTGGAATTTGCTACCAAGGAGTGTGGTGGAGTCTCCTTCTTTGGAGGTCTTTAAACAGAGGCTTGACAGCCATCTGTCAGGAATGCTTTGATGGGGTTTCCTGCTTGGCAGGGGGTTGGACTGGATGGCCCCTGTGGTCTCTTCCAACTCTATGATTCTATGATTCTATGAACTGGGCTGACCTCCAAAGACTCAAAATGCAGCCTCTGAGCACAACACCAACAGATAAACAAAACACCATTTAGTTGTTGGTGGTTTGTTTTTTAGAAATTTATTAATAATGACATGCTTGCTGCTCTGTATTCTCTGCAAAGGGATTGGTGCCTTTTCCTACTGCATGGAGGCCTCTCCAGAATGGCCTCTCTTCCCATCACCAATCATGTCAGCTCTACAAGGACAGGCTTTGCATTAGTTCTGCCCATTTTCTTCCTAACTCCCAGCACCCATCTTTTCCAGGAAGTGGTCTGTTTGTTTGCAATTCAGGGGCTGTCTAGGCAGCCATGTAACATGCATAAACATTTCTCCAACATTTGTATATGTAGCTCACAATTAACCATAATCCAGAGTTTCAAATCAACAAAAGCTTAGTCTCAATGCCTCATGCCAATATTGCTACAGATGTTGAAAATTCAGTACAGGGGTCCAGCCCTCGGAGTAAAAACATGTCGTTGCTGCTTTGGGACATTGTAATATTTCCACTGTAGGTTTCTCAGGTGAGTGTCCACTAAAATCAGTCCAGTTACTGAATATGTATATATTTAAAAGCCAGTGGATGATGCTTAATACCATTTTTAAGTGACCATGCCAATTAACTCAAGATGAAACAAGGCTGCTGTTCTAAATAGCAATGAAAAACTTCCATCTTCATAAATCTCTTAAGGGATGCAAATATTGAGTATATTTACCATCTTATAATTAGGCAAGACTTCTCCAAAACACAAGAACTTTCCTTTGTTCACTACATCTACAACGAGTCCCTCCCTCGAGTCTTATTTGAATGTTTAAAAAATGAAACTTATTTGAAGCTGCTCTTTCCACGTGCCTTGGGAGGAGAAAGAGAGTTTTTGAGCAATCTTCACAAAACAAAATGTCACAAATTCAGTGAGGAGATAGTTCCACAACTATTTGGCAAGCAGAAGAAGTAGGACCGTTAGGACAGAGGCCAAAAGATCCAGACCCGGCATCACAATGCCTGTTCCAAGGTTGTGAATCAATGACACCTCTTTGCTTTTCTGATCCCAGAGCTGCTTGTTTGAAGGGATGCTGTCTGTGTCCAGATCATACGCCAGCTCTAGAATAAATAAAGAAAAGAATGTTGAATATGGAGTGGAACCTACTGCTAGTGGTTCAAATGACTTTAAGAGAGGGTTTGAATACTCCAGGTCCATCAGTACAATATACCCACATCTTGTGTGCATCTAACCCGCATGATTTCAACCATATGCTGCTGAAGCCTGGCTGGCTGAAATTCCATAAGTTAAATGCTAGTAAGGTGGGGAGCTTTTAAGCTCTCTGCCTTGCTTAGAGGGAAAGGCTCTCTTGATGCACCAGTTCTGGGATAATCTTGCTCTACCTTTTTGAAGAGGTATCCATTTCCCATTTTTACAATCTTCAGTTCTCCACATTTGCACAACTTTTCAAGTCTTCATGAAAATTCACCAGGATTGTAGTGGAAATCTCTCCTAATACACACATTTCACTTCACAATTTTGCCAAATGCACAATTTTGCCTAATGTAATGCTGACTTTCCTATGCCGTTTTTCACTTATATGTATTTTTATGCACACTTTGCCCTGCTAGATTCATTTTGGCAGAAGAACTGCATTTCATAATTCCCAGGTTTTCCCCACAACATTCCTTTCCTTTAAAAGAGCAGCCTGAGGTGTGGGAGAAGTGGGTTGAGGGTGGGGGGATAGAGAGAGAGAAGAATCCAGACACCTTACGTAGTGTTGAGAATTCTTCTCTATTCACTCCAGCAAAAGCAACCACAAAGCAGGATTCCATTGGGGAGCACAGACCACACACCACATGGCACATTTGCAGAGGACAAGGGAGCCCAATCACGTTAATAGCTTCTGTATGATGCAAACATTCCTGCCATGGAGCCAGTTCTCAATTAAATCTCTTGGTCCTGCCAAGATTCTCTCCCCCACCCTACCCCTCCACACAAGCTCTTCCAGGCAGCCTCCCAAAATCAGCTCCAGAGCTGAACCAGGCAGGCTACACCCAGGTGGCAATTTTGACAACCTGTGCTAATTCAGTTCCCCCAGCTTCCCTTCTCTTATGCTCCAGCCCTGTACTTTCTGCTTCTAGTTAGACAGACCTTTTGCAAGGATATTCGTTAGCTCCACTGGCATTTTCAAGCAGAAGAGGCACCTCCTCTCGCCACCAGCTCTTCTCTTGAAAGTACCAGCACACACAGACTCTCTCCAAGTGCATTGTGTGTAAAAGCTGCCTTTTGTGGTGAGTGGCTGGCTGGACTTGGATGTTTGGTTTTTCAAACTGGTAGCACATCAAACGCAAAGATCTTCTGGACTTGCTTCAACATGCAACAGGAATGACAGCGACCAGCAGCTGTAAGCCTTCAAATATGTGCTTTCCATGTCAACAACAAAAAAATGGGGGAAGGGTTAAGGGGTGGGGGACATTCCGCTGGGGAAACACAATTTGAATTATGCCTCTCATCTCGCTTGGCATAAGCTTTCCAGGTACCGAGTCATCACCAACCAGCCGCCTTTTGCTGGATGCCAACATTTCTGGAAAGCTCTGCAAGGGCAGCCAAAGTCATGCCAAAAGCCAGGAAGGGAAGGAGATTTGCTTTTGAGCTGCCATAGCCAGCCTGTGCATTGCAGCAGGGAACACACACACACACACACACACACACACACACACACTGTAAAAATAAACCTAGTGGGCAGGGGTTTTATATATCTGTGCCTGGCTACCTTCTGCTCTCCCCTCTGTTCATCATCCTCACCATCCTCACCCCATTTTCAGCACCATAAAAGGCCAACCTTTGACTCATGCCTTGCAAGCAAAAGGAAAATATCAAAGACAACATGAGGCTGGCAACCTGCCAGGCAGCCACAGGATAAGGGGGGGGGGAGAGAGAGAGAGAGAGATTGCTAGGTGCCAACGCCACAGAATGCCTTCATGTTGCCATGCCGCCTCTGGGCTTTCTGAAGGAGATGCCAAGCACAGTCTGGTGGATGCCTCGAGGTTGGACAGAGCATGAAGCTGAGCAACTTATCCTCTCCTGCAATTGCACTGCCGCCATGAAGACTGTGACGTGAGCATGGAGGGGAAAGAATTATTTGTTCTTTGACACCTAACACCCATCAAGGATGAATTGAATCAGGGGGTTGAGAAAAGTGGGGATGTTGACCCACAGATGAGCAAGAAGGGGTGGTGCTATCAAGGCACAGCTATCAAAGAGGCAAGAAAAGCAAGGGGGACCTGAATGTTGCCGAAAAGATAACAGATTTTGAACCTTGCTTTGTTTAACCAATAATGGTGACACCAAGTGTCCTTGGACCATTGTCAACTGGGAAACGGGAACATTAATACTCCCTGCCTTGGAAGGGTATTTGTGAAGCTGAATACAAAGCAGTAAGTCCCTTTGCACTTCCAACAGGCTAAATATTTAATTTTCAGTATTCCTTTGCTGCCTCTCTTTTGGGAAAAAGAAAGTAACAACCCATTTTGAAAGCTAAATAAAAACAAGATGGGCTACCGCATTGAGGCCATTTATTTTTTAAAAAATCAAACAAATAGTTAGGGAGGTTCTGGGATTTTGTCTATGGACTCTGACACACCTGGATCAGCAGCAGGGGCTCCTTCAGGCTCTTCTGCAACAGGGAGATTTTGTCACTGGAAAGGAGGAGGCAGGGAATCCCCAGCAAAGTCAAGAAATTTAACACTTTACTGTACTCATTCCAGTTAACAAACTTTCTCTCTCTTACACAGCAGTGAATGTGAATGCAGAGTATGAGTGCAAAGGCAACAGAAGATGGAACACTTTGGCAGACATTGGAACCAACTGCAAATCCCCACACTGAATCGGCCTTGGTTTCACCAACACGTGTGCAGAAGAGGGCTGCACTAGATGACCTCTGACAACCCATCCAACTCTTACAGGCTGTATCCAACCAAGTCCTACTCAAGGGTAGACCCATTAAAATAAATGAACCCAAGGCCTAGCATAGGGTGCAACCCTATGGTGCCTCATTGAGCAGCACACAGAATATTGTGGGTGCGACTTATCCCTGGTGTCTCAGATGTACAAGCCCTACCTCTCTGTGTTGCTGTTATGTCCTGGCCTCACACATTCCAGCCCCTTTCCTCTCCCTCTCCAGCTCCCCAGAAGCACATCCTTCACCAAGCTCCACTGAGTCTCAGTCTGAGAGTACAATGAATATGATGCTATGAGTTTCAACAGTCCTGCATTGGTGGGGGGAGGGATGGGAAGGAGATCTCTGTAGTGGCCCCTAGTGCACCAACTCCTCTTCTCCTTCATTTATTGCTGTCAGATCTGCTGGCGGTTGCTCACGAGTGACCAAGCATGAGTCCCAACTGTCTTTTTAACAGTTTATTGGTGCAGACTATTTACAGTGCAGAGAACAAGAAAACATGACCGTCTCAGTCACTTGCAGAATCCAGGAGTGCCGGTTTCCGGCTGTGACCCCAACATAGGAATTTAGGCATACTGAGGCGCCTCCTCCCGTCTCCTTTTGACCCCTCTGTGCAACTGGGGCGACGGAAGGGGCGCGCTCCCCTCAGAGCGAAACTCACGAGGCGTGCTGGGGCTCTCAGTAACATCCTCTGCCTGCAGTTTGCTCCTCCCCACTGGAGGAGGTACCGCTCTTCCTGCTGTTCCCGCTTGACAAGGTGCCACTACTGAGGTGTTGGGGCTGTTGATACATCAATGAGGGCAGTTCCCTGACAATTTCCAATAATTGTAGCCCATCTTGCTGCTGAGTTCCCTTTAAAATAAAATAAAATCCACTTGCAACAGTAACACAACACAACTTAAAAAAGGTGCAAAATTACAAAACTACTGATTGAAAAAAGAGCCAATTCAGCAACAAATCAATATCATAAAAAGGAGACAGGAAGCTGTCACATATTTGGCCAAACTATTTGCCCATCCTGCCCATTTGTGATCTGCTCTGACCAGCAGCAGCTCCCCAGGGCTGTGGCAGAGAAGGGTCTTTGCCCATCCATCCCGTGAGACCCCACCCTCTTAAGCGGAGATGCCAGGATTTTTTAAAAAGTATTTTTATTAAATATTTTCTTGATTTACAAAAGTATGTCACTCTCTCATATCCCCCCGTAACATTTTTACAAATCAGTTTCATTTGTTGAAACATTAGGAAGAAAAGGGGGAAAGAGGTGGGGGTGGGGAGATGAGTGGGGGTGGGGTGGGGTGACGATGTTTCTATTTTACTTAATATATGTAGGGTTTGGTGTCAACGTGGTTTGTGCAGGTTTTCTGTTGTTCACTTGTGCTCCTTTGGCGGTGAGAGGGGTCGGGGTTGGCGTAGGGTGTGGTTGTTCATTTGTAGTTGGCTGTGGTGGTCTTTGTTTTCATGTGTGAGTGGGGTGGGTGGGTGTTTTTTATCAGGTTAGCCATATTGATTTGTATGCTGTCGGTATATTTTTGTCATTGTCTTGTTGGGCTGTGTGTGTGATGAAGGGGAGCCATACCGGGCTGAAGGTGTCTTCTTCTGTTTGTCCCCGTGTCAGTTTCAGGTTACTGGTTAGTTTTTCTAGTAGGGCTGTTTCCCATACTGCTTGGTACCATTGGTCCATGTTTGCTCCTGTCAGGTCTTTCCAGTGTCTGGTTATGATGTTTCTGGCTGCTGAGAGTAGGTGGGTTATGAGTTCTTTGTGGTGTAAGTGGGCATTATTGTCTTGGAATAATAATAATAATAATAATAATATTTATTATTTGTACCCCGCCCATCTGGCTGGATTTCCCCAGCCACTCTGGGCGGCTTCCAACAGAAATCAAATACAAAAATATCAAACATTAAAAACTTCCCTAAAAAGGGCTGCCTTCAGGTTTTTTCTGAATGTCAGGTAGTTGTTTATTTCCCTGACCTGTGATGGGAGGGCGTTCCACAGGGCGGGCGCCACTACCGAGAAGGCCCTCTGCCTGGTTCCCTGTAGTTTTGCTTCTCGCAGTGAGGGAACCGACAGAAGGCCCTCGGCGCTGGATCTCAGTGTCCGGGCTGAATGATGGGGGTGGAGACGCTCCTTCAGGTATACAGGACCGAGGCCGTTTAGGGCTTTAAAGGTCAGCACCAACACTTTGAATTGTGCTCGGAAACGTACTGGGAGCCAATGCAGATCTCTCAGGACCGGTGTTATGTGGTCCCGGCGGCCACTCCCAGTCACCAGTCTAGCTGCCGCATTTTGGATTAATTGCAGTTTCCGGGTCACCTTCAAAGGTAGCCCCACATAGAGAACATTGCAGTAGTCCAAGCAGGAGATAACCAGAGCATGCACCACTTTGGTGAGACAGTCCGCGGGCAGGTAGGGTCTCAGCCTGCGTACCAGGTGGAGCTGGTAGACAGCTGCCCTGGATACAGAATTAACCTGCGCTTCCATGGACAGCTGTGATTCCAAAATGACTCCCAGGCTGCGCACCTGGTCCTTCAGGGGCACAGTTACCCCATTCAGGACCAGGGAATCCTCCACACCTGCCCTCCTCCTGTCCCCCCAAAACAGTATTTCTGTCTTGTCAGGATTCAACCTCAATCTGTTAGCCGCCATCCATCCCCCAACCGCCTCCAGACACTCACACAGGACCTTCACCGCCTTCACTGGTTCTGATTTGAAAGAGAGGTAGAGCTGGGTATCATCCGCATACTGATGAACACCCAGCCCAAACCCCCTGATGATCTCCCAGCGGCTTCATATAGATATTAAAAAGCATGGGGGAGAGGACAGAACCCTGAGGCACCCCACAAGTGAGAGCCCAGGGGTCTGAACACTCATCCCCCACCACCACTTTCTGAACACGGCCCAGGAGGAAGGAGCGGAACCACTGTATAACAGTGCCTCCAGCTCCCAACCCCTCTAGCCGGTCCAGAAGGATGTTATGGTCAATGGTGTCAAAGGCCGCTGAGAGATCCAGCAGAACTAGGAAACAGCTCTCACCTTTGTCCCTAGCCCGCCGGAGATCATCGACCAGCGCGACCAAGGCGGTTTCAGTCCCATGGTGAGGCCTGAATCCCGATTGGAAGGGATCCAAATGGTCCGCTTCTTCCAGGCGTGCCTGGAGTTGTTCAGCAACCACCCGCTCAATCACCTTGCCCAAGAATGGTAGATTTGAGACTGGGCGATAGTTGGCCACATTGGCCGGGTCTAAAGATGTTTTTTTAAGAAGCGGTTTAATGACCGCCTCTTTCAGCGGGGTTGGGAAGGCTCCCTCACAGAGAGAAAGAAGCATTCACCACCCCGCGAAGCCCATCGCTAAGCCCTTCCCGGCTAGCTTTTATAAGCCAGGATGGGCAAGGATCAAGGAGACAGGTGGTTGGTTTCACTCGTCCAAGCAGCCTGTCCACATCCTCGGAGGTAACAGACTGAAATTGATCCCACGCAACTGGACTAGACAGGACTCTGGCACTCTCCCGCCCTGGCCCTGCTCCCACGGTGGAGTCCATCTCTTTCCGAATCTGAACGATTTTATCTGCAAAAAACTTTGCAAACACATTGCAGGAGATCTTGGGGTCCCTACCAGGCCCCGATGACGAAGGTGGCTCCGATAGATTCCGAACCACCTGAAAGAGTCTCCTGCTGCTATTTTCCGCAGATGCAATAGAGGCGGTGAAGAAAGTCTTCTTCGCCGTCGCTATCGCCACTTGGTAGGCTCGACGTTGAGCTCTAACCTGTGTCCGGTCGGATTCAGAATGGGTTTTCTGCCACCGGCGCTCTAGCTGTCTCAACGATTGTTTCATCACCCTCAGCTCCGGGGAAAACCACGGGGCTGTCCGGGCTCCATGCAACCGGAGAGGGCGCTTCGGAGCCAAACAATCAATAGCCTTGGATCTATTAAGTGGCGGGGGCGGACCAATGTTTAGTAAGGCCAATTCTAGGGTGATTTCTAATCAGATGTTATATAGTGAGTCCAGCCAGTGATAGAATATTAACATATTTATTCATGGCAGCAAGCAAGTAAAAAGACACACACAAACACAAACCCTGCTGCTATATATAGGCACTTGGGCTAGCATAGCCAACCCAGGTGAAGCTAATTAAAAGCAATCACTACCTCCCTTAACTATTTCCTGGCTGCTCTGTTACTGTGCTGTGCCTGCAATTCAATACACAACACCAGAGATGCCAGGATTGAACCTTGGATCTTCTGCCACTCTGCCACTGAGCTATGCCTCTCACAAGTGTAAAGCAACAGAAAAAAGGAAACACATAAAGCAGCAAATGCAGAACAAAGCAAACCCACTGTACTCCCAGGAAGGCTCAGAGGAAAACGCAAAGGTCTTTGCACAGATTGCTTCACGGTCAACAATAAGGGCCTGAAGGGCAGATGCTTCCAACCAACATGGGGCACTAGTGAATGCTTTCACTTCCTGAAGACCATCTTATAGGGGAAGCTGTTAAACAACCTATGTCCTTTTAAATGTGTTTCTATTTATTGTTGTTGTTCGATGCATTTTGTGTTTTGTAAACCGCCCTGTGAAGGGTGGTATATAAATTTAATTAATGATGATGATGATGATGATGATGATGATGCAGGCATGAGATGAACCTCTTATTTCCTCTCATTTCCATGGACTCTGCCCAGTAACCACACCCCCTTCATACCTGGCTGCTGGAGAGCATCCAGTTCTGGAAAGCCCAACAGGCAGGCTGAGCACATGTTTAGGCCACCAGCAAAACAGATCTTGGCATTTGGTGCTTCAAAAGAATAAGTCACCACGGAGAAAATAAAAACTTAGCTGGACTTCCTTATACTCCCCATTTTCCTCTTCTCTTTTTATTACTTATCCCTGCCTAAGCCAGGGGGTACCATAGCTGTCAACTTTCCCTTTTTTGCAGGATATTCCCTTATTCCAGCGCCATTTCCCATTGCAAAAAAAGGCAAAGTTGACAGCTATGGTCGTTTCCCAATGCAAAAAAAAGAAAAAAAAAAGGAAGGTTGACAGCTCTGGGGGGTACCGATCAAAATAATGCAAGGAAGTCAGATCTTGCCATTACAATACAGGAAGAACTGGCTGCTGGATCAGGCCAGTGGTCCAACTCTAGTTCAGCCTCTTGTTCTCTCAGGGGCCAACCATGGGAAAACCACTAAGGAAGAATTAAGCCCCAAACTTCTCCTGCAGCTTCCAGCAACTGATATTCAGAAACAATTCTGCCACTGACATTGGTGGCAGAGCAGAGCCATTACGGCTCACAGCTGTTGATAGTCCTCTCCTCCATGAATCTGTCTAATCCTTTTAAAAAGTCACTTAGGTGAGTGGCAATCACTGCCTCCTGTGAGAGGGAGTCCCATAGTTTAACCATGCTTCGTGTTACACACAACATGCATGCATTTATATTTCAGCATACATGTAAATTCTGTGCCTTTTCAAAAGTAAAATTTTATTTTTCAGTGCAGTGCTCTTATTTTGAATTGCATGTAGAACCCACCACAACCTGTCCAGTGCTTAGGGCTTCTAAAGGGCATAATCTGGCCCTGACAGTACCCAGTTCTTTTCTACATCTTCTTAGAATCCTGCTGCATGGCAGGGTCTCCATGCCCAGCTGTGGCTTTGCCAACAAGTTGGCCTTTGTTATTGGAGGAAGCTGGTTTCGCTTGCCTAAATCATTCACTGCCTTGTACCGCAGCGTGTCCACCTACAGCCGAGGCAGCCGCCCTCTGAGCCTAATAGCAGGGTGGAAACAAAGCTGCTGGGTGCCAGTTTGCAATTATCCTGCATGTTGAGTCGCATCGTGGGCAAGTGTTGTGGCACCCAGAGAATTTGTGGTTTCTACCCCTCCCCACTCCAATTTAAAAGGGGTGTTCACTTTTAAATGCAGTGGATTATGAGAAAATGAAAAAAGCTGCTTCTCACCCAGAGAGGGACAGAGACACAGAGAGAGTGCTCATCAGCACCATGGGGTCTGCCCTTGGGCATTAAAGGCACAGGAGCAAAGATAGCTAGAACAGTGGCAACCCAGGAAGGCATGCAGACTTCTCTCTTGTGTTTGCCCAATCATTTCTGGAGCTGCCATGGATTCCAACACACAAGCGACCATTCAGTGTCATGGACAAAACATGGACAGGATGGTGAGGTTTACCTCCCCTATTGGAGACAGTTGCTGGTAATCACAAGAGCTGCTGCCCTTCTGCCTTATACAAAGTCTGGTCATTGGACCCATCTAGCTCCATATTGTCTGTACTGACAGGCAGTGGCTCTCCATGAATTCAGACATGAGAGAGGTTGCACAAAGTAACATGCAGTTGTGTTGTCATGGAATGAGTGGTTCTCTTTCTGTGTACGACTCACTGTTACACGTGCCTGTTGGGACCCCTGTGGGCATACCTTCCACCACCTCTGTGTGCTTATTCCTCTAAACACCCAGGTCTTTTCATACCTGTGTGTGCATGTACCTGTTCCTTTCATTCCTGCCTTGCCATCTGTGACATCCTGCTCAAATGCTTCAGCACATTTTGCACGACAAGGCTGCCCCTGTTCACCAGAGGTAGGGCCTTCTCCTCCTGCCTGGCATCCTCTTTGACCAGCTTGGATCTTTCAACTTACTCCTTGTCAAGAAGGCGTGGAGGGGAGAAGTATTGCCCTCAGCATGTTCTTACTTTAAGTGTCTTTGTTCTGATCTGGACCAGGCATGCACCAAGGGACAAAGTCATTTCCCAACTGGGCTCAGCTGTATCTGGAATACAGTGCACAGGGAAATGAAATCCCCTGTAGAAGTTTTGCAAGGGTGTCATTGTGTAGAAACACCCCTTACTGTACTAACAGGTTCTTGCCATGGCCATGGTTTTTGTAAAGGTTTAATGTGCATCAATTCAAGCATGAGATTTAGCTATGATTCCTGCATTGCAGGGGGTTGGACTAGATGACCATTTGGATCTCTTTCAACACATGATTCTATGGCTTTGTCTCTAACACACTCAGCCCTACCTGCTGCTGCTGCTGCTGCTGGGGACTGATCCTTGGATCTTCTGCAGACAAATGATGTGCTATATATCACTCAGCTGTGGCCTATCCCCTAAAGATACAGTAATAATCTAGTCCTGGTGGTTTCAGAGGAAGAACTGAATTAAAGAGCAACGTGCAAAGCTGCGTTATGCTGAGTCAAACCACTATTTCGTATAGCTCAGAACTATCTACACTGACTGGCAGTGGCTCTCTGGGTTTCAGGTGATGCCACTGGGGGTTGCGCCTGGGACCTTCTGCATGCAAAGCAGCTGCTCTGCCACGGAGCTACAGCCCTTCCTACAAGGACACATCATTTTAGGGAGTGAAACTTAATTTTTGCATATTTCTTCAGTGAGCGGTCTGAAAAGTATGTTTCTGGATGTGAGGAATTCAAACCTGCTATTATTTTTGTGACTGGACAACATTTAGTTTGGTAAGTCAAAGTTTGATGAAGAAAAACAAAGTCTGCTTTTGAAAACCGAAGAATTTTAATCTTACCTTCTGAAAATGTCAGGGAATGCCAAATACTACTGCTACAGGTAGTAATATATAATATAACTGCAAGTACTTGACAATTATTTTTAAATTTCTATGTAAATTATTTTTAAATTTCTATGTAAATTATTTTTAAATTTCTATGTAATTTTGCACAGATCTTACTTACCAGTCAAAACTAAATTATATTAATTTAACCAAAATATGTTTTGAATTCCCAACTCATGTTGTAACTTTTTGCCACTCCTCATTTTTGTAATTTGAAAGTTGAAAAATTCAACACACTCTAACAGAGCACAGAATTAGTGCTGGCACCCCTTATGCCAGAGGGCAGGTCCTTCCAAGAACCTTCAGACCTCCAGCAAGGAGAGGCAGAACAAACCCAGAATTCAGGCAGTGGCTGTTTTTTCATACAAGGTGCATTGCAACAGGGGCAGAGGATCAAAAGGCCTCAGCTTGCTTCCAGCCCTTGTTGCTATGTTGCTTTGAGTTACATCAGTTTTTTTTTTAAGCAACTAATAGGTTTAATAAATACACAATAATTTCCATGGTGCTTCTAACTGCAGCAGCTGCTTCCACCAACTAAAATCAAGGGGAGCCAATTCACTATTATAGCGGGGAGGCTGTGGCTGTCAAGATGTTGCTGGAATCCAACTGCCCCTCATTCCTCCCCATTGGGCCCTGCTCTCTGGGGTTGGAGGGAGCTGGAGTCCAGCAGCGTCCAGGGGGCTCCATGTGCTTCTTAATCCCTGAGCAAAGAGACGGCATCTCCCTCGCTCAGGAAAGAATGCCTCTTCTAAGCAGATGTATCCTTCCATATCCTGCATGCAGTCATTAAACCTTGGAATGAATTTAGAGGGGAAAGGCTATCAAATCTCTGATGCTTTTATTGGGAAAAGAATGGAAGATGCACAAAGAGAAGCAGTACTGGTAATTTTTTCCAAAATCAAGATGAAAAAACCATGGCAAATACAGCAGGTAATGGGAACAAAAGAAACAGAACTGGGTGCGAACTAATGAATACATAATGAGTAAAGAACTATGGAATATTATTTTAATATATGATCACAGCAGAGAGACTCTCGTGTGGACAAAGATGGAAAGGCTAATTATTGTTTAATACATAGGAATTGTTGAAGTTATTGGAGACAAAGTTGATAGTAACATTAATTAGAGAACCTCTTTTGGACTTTTTGTTTAAAAAGGAAAATGAATTAATCTATTTAGGTCAGAAGACTGGGGAAATATTGCCAAAATGAAAGCAGATCAGTTTGGTATCATTCAGTGGAACAGTCTCCCTTGGGAGGTGGTGGACTCTCCTTCCTTGGAGGTTTTTAAGCAGAGGTTGGATGGCCACCAGTCACGGATGCTATGGCTGAGATTCCTGCATTGCAGGGGGTTGGACTAGAGGACCCCCGGGGTCCCTCCCAATGCTAAGATTCTATGATTCTTGTTCTGTGAACTGCCCTGAGACCTCCAGGTATAGGGTGGTATATAAATTCAATAAATAAAAAATGATTCTATGATTCTAGAGAGAACAATTTGAATAATTTCTTTCATGTAACTGAGAGATGGGAAATCTGAAGTCCTATCTATCTATCTATCTATCTATCTATCTATCTATCTATCTATCTATCTTTCCTTTCCTTTGGTCCTTTATTTTCTTTTTTCTCCCACTCTATTTTAGTTTCTTTTATTGTATTATGAAAAAGGTTTAATAAAATCTAAAAGAAGAAGAAGAATGCTGCTTCTTAAATCAGGGGATGGGGACATGCAGCTCTCTGGGTGTTTCTGGATTCCAGCTCCCATCAGCCCTGGCCCTGGACATGTTGCCTGAGACTGGTGAGAGTTGGGGGTCCAATAACATCCAGAGATCCCTGGGGCCCCCAGCCTTGGCTTAGGTAGATCACCATTTAGGCAGGAGCCACAGTTTCCTGCTTCATACTTGAATAGCCCCAAGTTTAATCACTGACATCTCCAATTAAAAGGACCAGGGAGCAGATGGTTTTAAAACCATCAGTTGGAGGATGGATGGCGGCTAACAGATCCTGACAAGACAGAAGTACTGTTTTGGGGGGGGGGACAGGGGGCGGGTGGGTGTGGGGAACTCTTTGGTCCTGAATGGGGTAACTGTGCCCCTTAAGGACCAGGTGCGCAGCCTGGGAGTCATTTTGGACTCACAGCTGTCCATGGAGGCGCAGGTTAATTCTGTGTCCAGGGCAGCTGTCTACCAGCTCCATCTGGTATGCAGGCTAAGACCCTACCTGCCCATGGACTGTCTCGCCAGAGTTGTGCATGCTCTAGTTATCTCCTGCTTGGACTACTGCAATACGCTCTACGTGGGGCTACCTTTGATGGTGACCTGGAAACTGCAATTAATCCAGAATGTGGCAGCTAGACTGGTGACTGGGAGTGGCCGCCGGGTCCTGAGAGATCTACATTGGCTCCCAGTATGTTTCCAAGCACAATTCAAAGTGTTGGTGCTTACCTTTAAAGCCCTAAACGACCATAGTCCTGTAGACCTGAAGGAGCACCTCCACCCCCATCATTCAGCCCAGACACTGAGGTCCACTGCCGAGGGCCTTCTGTTGGTTCCCTCACTGTGAGAAGTAAGGTTGCTGGGAGCCAAGCAGAGGGCCTTCTCGGTAGTGGCGCCCGCCCTGTGGAACGCCCTCCCATCAGATGTCAAGGAAATAAGCAACTATCCTATTTTTAAAAGACATCTGAAGGCAGCCCTGTTTAGGGAAGTTTTTAATATTTAATGCTGTATTTTTTTAACACTCAGTTGGGAGCCACCTAGAGTGGCTGGGGAAACTCAACCAGATGGACGGGGGTACAAATAAATTATTATTATTATTATTATTATTATTATTATTATTACCCCCTCTCTCTGCATACTGTATTGTAGCTTCCTCTGTTTGAGGTGCAGACCAAGAAGCTCATCCCTCCACATCTGGCCACCTCCACCAGCCAAACAGTTAATTCATAGGCAAACTAGTTCTTAAAAATAAAATATCAGTTGCAAGAGTACCCAGAAGCAGGTGACTGCTTCATTTATTTACTTCTTATTCTTATTATTATAAAATGAAAGCCTGCAGTTTGTCAAAGGTTTTGTGAAACTGAGCTATTTATGTCAAACCATTCTGACTGTGTCAGGCTCCTGAGACTGAAACACCGTTCTGCTGTTCTCCCGCTTTCCTGAGGACAAGATGTTCTCTACATCAGGCTCATGGAAGAACCCCAGTTTCAGCCTCACCACGGAGCTGGAACACTGTGGCAAAAGAGAGGGTGGGGGAGAGCTTTGGAAAGCAACCCTCAATTTTCACAACAGATGCTTTGAGTCCCTTCTTTGGGAACTGGCTGTGCTCTGTGCTTTGCTGACTCTTCCTTTGCCACTCAGCACACTCTGGAAGAAACAGCCACAACACAGAATTCTGTGGGTGGGAGAGAGAGAGAGAAGCAGAAAGACAGAGAGGGTTTCTTTATCCACATTGCCACTTCTCAGATTAATTTGTAGCAGCAGCCCTTCTTTCAGTGGAGGCCTGATCATACATCTTCAGTTCATTATTCAACATATTGCAACGGAGCCTGCAGGGGCTCTGTAGACCCATCCATTTTGGAAATGCTTGGACCACAGACTGGAGCAGCCATAAATGGGAGGGCTGGGACCAGGCACGGGCTATTTAATGGAGGAGAAAGTTATCCATGGGTGTGCTCTGTCTCCATAGTTGGAGACAGTGATGCTTCTGAATATCAGCTGCTGGAAGGCACAGGAGGTGAAACGACTCTTGTGCTCAGGAGCTTCTTCCGGGTTTCCCACAGGCATCAGTGAGGAAACTGGGAGGATAGAATGCTGGACTAGATGGGCCATTGGCCTGATTCAGCATGGTCTTTTATGTTCTTAACTAAGCCCAGAGAGAACGTGTTCTGTATCCTAGGATAGGTTGATGCAGCTAGAAGGCTTAGGGTGTGTGCACAGATGTGTGCAACTACAACAACTAGAAGTTGCTATATGCTAAATCTGAATGTTGTTTTATCTAGCTCAGCATTGTGCACACCAGTCTGGCACCTTTCAGGTGTTGGACTCAAGCTTCCATCAGCCCCTGTGGCGAGCAAGGCCAATGGCCTGGGATGATGGGTGCTAGGGGTGATCTACGGCAGTGTTTTTCAACCTTTTTTGGGCAAAGGCACACTTGTTTCATGAAAAAAATCACGAGGCACACCACCATTAGAAAATGTTAAAAAAATTAACTCTGTGCCTATATTGACTATATATAAAGTAATTCTCTTGAATAGGAATCAAATAAACAATTTTTCCCAGCGGCACACCAGGCAACATCTCGCGGCACACTAGTGTGCCGCAGAACAGTGGTTGAAAAACACTGATCTACGGTACTGGTCTTCAGTGGGTCATCTTGGACCCTCTAATGGGTTGCAGGCAGGACTAACATGAGTCCCAGTAGCAGCACCCCAACATAAAAGTATTAAGAAGCTGGTAACCCAAATGCATGTTTGGACAAAACTTTCAATCCGAGTACCTGTGTTGGTTTCTCTCAACTATGCTGTAGGATAGTCAGGCAGCCCATGATAGAAATGGAGGCTGCATTCATACCATATATTTATGATGCCACTTTAAACATATGTGGGTTCCCCCAAAGAATTATGGGAAATGTAGTTTGTTAAGGGTGCTGAGAGTTGTTAGGAGACCCCCTATTCCCCTTCCAGAGCTACAATTCCCAGTGTTACCTTGGAATAGGAGTTGATTGTTAAAATCATTCTGAAACTGTATGTTTGTCTTTTGTACTGAGCTACTTGGAGACAATCAAGTGGTGCATAAATTGTAAAAATTAAATAAGCAAATGAACTGGGAGGGGCATGTCTTTAATCTCAGACTGCTTAGGCAGTCTGGCAATTCTAGAAAAGCAGCGGCTGCCACCAAGGTGGCTCTCCACTGATCAAGCAATAGATGAAATCTAGTCTCCCAGCATGTACTCCCTACGCAGGGAATTCCAAGGCTTCACTGCTGCCTCCCAATGTCAAGGGCAGATGCTGCTCACTCACGTTCCTTTCCAAGCCCTCAGCACAAAGGGATTTATGGCTGCTTCAGAAACACCAGGTTCCTCAAGAGTCCTTGAGCAGGGGCTAGACTGGATCATGGCCTAATGTGGCTCAGAAAATTATACCACCGCTAAGTAGTTTGAGCAACTATTTCATGAAACATGTGTGAGTGTATAAGCATAAACATGTTTAATTAGTCATTATTATAGAATAATAAAAGGGACGCGGGTGGCGCTGTGGGTTAAACCACAGAGCCTAGGGCTTGCCATTCAGAAGGTTGGCGGTTCGAATCCCCGCAACGGGGTGAGCAACCATTGCTCGGTCCCTGCTCCTGCCAACCTAGCAATTCAAAAGCACATCAAAGAACAAGTAGATAAGTAGGTACCGCTCCGGCAGGAAAGTAAATGGGGTTTCCATGCGCTGCTCTGGTTCGCCAGAGCCACATGACCCGGAAGCTCTACGCCCGCTCCCTCGGCCAGTAATGCGAGATGAGCGCCGCAACCCCAGAGTCGTCCATGGCTGGACCTAATGGTCAGGGGTACCTTTACCTTTATTATAGAATAATAGATAGTTACTACTACTACTACTACTACTTTATTAATCACCTTCTAAATGAGTCTCAAGGCAATTTTCACATAAGATAATTAAATACAGTTAAAACCACAAAACCAACAGATATGTTTAAGGCAAGACTAAAAGTCCAAGAAGTGGATCTTTGTGGCAAAGACTGATTCATCCAGCTGGGAAAGGCCTGTTGGAACAAAAGCATCTTCAGTTGTTTCCAGAGAAGCTTCATCTCAAGAGGGAACAGGGGCTTCCACACTAAAAGCTCTGCCGCAAGTTAGTGCAGAGTGGACTTCTGAGATCTTTGGAATTTGCAGGAGAGACCCACAGCCATGTATTTTTGAAGTAGCAAAAAGTATGACCCATGGCTGTCTCAAAGCCTATATTATCCCTAAATCAATAGATTACCTGCTTGGTTATACCACAGCTGACTTTTAAAACTTGGTCAGGATGCAAGCCTCTCCCCAATTTACAGTAACTCTCTCTCCCTTTTTAAAAGCAGACTCACCTTAACTGAAGCAGATATTGAGACTGCAATTATGGGAACATCTCCTGGGGTGGAATTGTAAGCTCAGCCCAATGGGCTTGAATTACTGAAAATTAGCAAGGCTAATTTTAATGTCACCATTCAGCCAGGCTCATGATTTGCAATTTCTTAATGGCCTTCGCAAAAGGAGCCTTTATATATGGCACAATCTTGGCTTCATTCTTACCTAAATTCCTTCTCTTATGTCCCGTGAATGGGCCTGTTTTGTAGCCAACACAAACTTTGTCCAGTAAAATAATGTAAGGGACTCAGAATGAAAGGAGCTTAGCTGTTCCTTTGCTCCTGTTATTTTAAAGCAGAAATAACTTTGGTTTCTCCCGAGCCTGGAGACAAAGCCCTGAAATGCAAAGCATGCCCAGCTCCGCAGCTCCCCATGAAAAGAACCTTCAAATATTCGCTAGGACAAGTAATGGACTTATTAGAGGGATGAAAGGAGGGCTTTTCAGAGAGAGAGAGAGCCCCTGTGCTTTAGTCCTGTCATATCAATGATCTTGCTTCAGAATTTCATTCTGTTTACATTCCTCTCCCTCCTCCCCTTTAAATTTCCCCCTCCGCCTCCAGCAGCACTAAAATACTGACACTTGTAAAAATTCTCATTTATGTATGTTAATGTGTGAGGTGCCAGGCATTGTGCAACATCAACTGGAGAGGGGGGAAGGAGGAGGGGAGAGAGTGCCCCAATAAAAAAAGAGGTGGAGCAAAGCAATCATGCAACAGTTTCAAAAAGTGTGCTCCATTTCATGAAGGACCCCAATACATTTGCACCCTCATATGGGCAAGGTCACACATTTAAAGAGTGGGGGGGGGGAGAAGCCTGATCTCACAAGTGACTAGCCTGTATCTGACATCTGCATAAACACAATGGGGAATACCACTGCTGGGGGGATATTCCTCTGTGCAGCCCCGCATGGCAATTTCACAGAAGCAAAGGCTTGGGGGTGAGCTATTGAGCACAGGATATTTCAGGTTTGGAAAAGGTTCAGAAAAGGGCAGCCAAACCGATTAAGAGGATGGAGAGACCCCCCCTCCCCCTCCCCGGAGGGAAGTTGTAGCATTTGGGACTTTTTAGCTTAGAGAAAAGGAGAGTAAGATGTTGTGATGTAAGTTTATAGAAGTATGAGTAGCATAGAAAAGTGGACAGAGAAAGCGGACGTACCATGAAGCTGAGAATTGGGAGATTCAATGAGGCATATGGAAGGAAAGTACATCTCCACACAGCAGAGCAATAGAACTCGCTCCCACAGGAAGTAGTGATGGGCACCATGTAAGATGGCTTTAAAAGGGGCCCTTCAGGGTTTCAGAGGGGGGACAACCATACCTGGAATTGCACCTGGAGTTTCTGCAAACAAAGCTGATGCTCTGATGCTTAGTGATGGTCCTTCCCCTTTCACGTTCCCCAGACAATTGCATATTCCAGTGGCAAGAATATCTTGGTATATACTTGGGGAAGTTTTGATCTGACCTTCCCTGTGCCTGATTTTTCTATTCCCACCGTGGCATGGAGGCCATCTGTGTGTGCCGTGGGCTACACACAAGCATTGAAACCTTGTACATCAAAGCATGCTGCCTTTGAGGCTCCCTTTGTTTCCCAGCCTGGATGTTTGTGGAATAATAAATCTGGATTTCAAGTGGGATTGGGAGGAGAGAGAGCAGGGCAAGAGTGGGAATGCCAGTCACCAGAATTAGCTCCCTATTCAAAAGTCACATCATCAGGAGAGTCCGTGCGTGCACACAATGTGGCGTCCACTGCTGGCTGTTTCCAGCATCTGGCAAGGATGTGTGCTTCTGGACCTCTGGCTGCTCAAACACTTCTTTCCATCTGCTTTTCTGGATGGCACCATCTCCCCTCCAAGGCTGATGGAACCAATCACCAAGGCACAGGTGCCAGGCAAACCCAGACCTCTCCAAACTCCTAAAAATCCCTGCTCCAGAAAACAAAAAGGTGTGCCTTTTATTCTTGTTTACAAAAACATCCTACCTTTCTTCCAGGGAATGCACAGAGCTCTTGCCCCCCTCCATATTTTATTCCCACAACAACCCCTATGAGGCAGCTTGGGCTGGGAGACTGTGGCTAGTCCAAGGTCACCCAGTGAGCTTCATGGGTGAGGAGGACCTGGAACCTGGGTCTCCCAGGTCCCACTCAAACACCACTCCATTCTAGCTTGGAGTTTTTGTTGCTTTAGCAGCAGCAGATGGCATGGTCTCCAAAGTGCAATGCAGAAGGTTCAATTCCTATTAGCATCTGCAGATGGGGCTGGGAGACAATCCTGTCTGAAAATCTGGAAAATACTCAGGTAAATGGACTGATGTTCTGGCTCAGCCTAGGGCAGCTTCCTATATGGCCCAATCCTACACTGAAATCAACCCAGGGGGTAGCTCCACCTCTCCATCAGAATACACAGATCAAGGAAAGTGGGTGGTTTTGCTTCCTGAGTGCCACAGTGTGGTTTGTGGTTAGAGAATCAGACTAGGACCTGGCAAACCAGGGTTCAAATCTTCACTGGGCCATGAAAGTCACTGGGTGTGACCTTGAGCACAGTCAATTTCTTTCAGTCTAACCTACCTCACAGGGCTGTTATGAGGAAAGATGGGAGAAGGTGATATTATGCACACCACCTTGAGATCCTTGAAGAAACAGGTGGTATAGAAATGGAACAAGCAAACAATATGGAATTTTTCTCATTCATGTATTGATTTTATATCCCACCTTTCCCCCCCCTCCCCCAAGGTGCTCAAGGTGGCCTACATGGTTTTCTCCCCCTCCCACAATAACCCTGTGAGGGAGGTTAGCCTAAGAGAGGCATTGACTGGCCCCCAAGTTTGCCCATTGAGCTTCACGGTCAAGTGGGGATTCAAACCCTAGTCTCCCATGTCCTGCCCCCCCCCCAACAAACACCCTTCCAAAGATTGGCTTTGACAGGAGTTTTACAAGATCTCATACAATATTCAAAGCAAAATCCTGTTTCATAAGTAATAACCGTCAGCTCCAGCTACTTGAAATTAATTTTGTGCAGAAAAAATTATGACTGGTATGTTTGTTTGTGTGTTTAGCACTAGGTGCAATTTGTGCCTGAAAAGGCAGTATTTTTTGTTTTGTTTACTGTCTTTTGTACAACAGTTGCCCTCCAGCATGATTTAGGGAGCATGCAATAACTCCCAGGGTACATATCTATGTTATGAGCTTTGCCTAACACAGAAGAGTATTTCGGGGGGTGGGGGTGGAGAGCAAAAAGTAAACAGCTGCAGCGAATTGACGGAGCTCAGAGAGAAACACAACATTGGGAGTGGGGGCAGAGGGAAGAGATATTACTGATATTCTGATAATAAGCAAAAGTCCCACCAAGCAGCTTGAGTGGTATGGTAAATAGAAACAGAAAAGGCTCTCCCCACTCTAACACCCCCCCCTTGATAACAGCTGTTTGAAAGAGTGAGTTCCTAGAACAGGAAGCACCTTTCGGAGACCCAAAATAGCAGCAGTTGCAACCCCTCCCATGCCCAAAGCAGGGAGGGGGAGGAGGAGGAGGGGGAGGAGGAGGAGGGTGCACTTAAGCCAAAATAAGGAGAGGCTGAAACAAGGTGCCAGACTCACTGCTAGGATGAAGGTGCTGAATGCAGGCTTTGCCATCCTGGTACCCTTGCAGATGTTTTGGACTGCAACTCCCATCCCCCCCGGCCACTGACTATGCTCACAGGGTGGGATGGGTGGTTGCCAGGTTTTCAAAGGCTGCACCAAACTGCTTCAAGGCAAAGAGCACAGGAAGTCACCTTATACTGAACCAGACTAATGGTCCCTCCAGCTTAGTATTGTCTATTCTTCTTTGGTGATCCCTTGTAGCCGGGTTAAGATTGTCTTCCATGAAAATGGTCTTAATGGTGAGTCCATAAGTGACTGTGGAGGCCAATTCTGGATCCACATGTCCTTCCACAGTGGGGACATAGGTTTCAGGCGGGATCACGGTGAGGGTTTTCCAAGCGCGGCTTCCTCTTAGCACATTTCTCCCTTTAGTCCTGAGTTCAAGCATCTTCAAAGCCCATGAAACCTTTCGTAAAGGTTGTTCTCCAACTGGAGCACTCGACTCGCAGGCCAGTGTTTCCCAGTTATTGGTGCTTATACTACATTTTAATTGTCTACAATAACTGGCAGAAGCTCTCCAGGGCTTCAGGCAGGGAGTCTCTCCCAACTCTTCCTGGAGATGTCAGGGATTGAACCTGAAACCTTCTGCATTCCAAGCAGGTGCTCTACCACTGAGCTCTGCCTCTTCCCCACAAGGTCAGCCTCTGTTTTGGTCATACTACCACCAATGCTTTATTGGCTGTATTTTGTGATGTTATATTGATTTGATCCTTACATGTTGTACTCTGCCTTATGAAAGTGCAGGTTACAAATTCAAAAAGATATAAAACCATCATTCTCCATCCTATTTTCAGCTATCTTGCCAGGAAATTGGTTCTTCACTTCTTTTCATTATATATATGATTTACATACCACTTAATTGTAACAAACCCTCAAAGCAATTTACAAAAGTAATATAAGAATAAAGTAAAACAGCAAAAACAACAATTTAAAACATTTAAAAATTATTAAAATCAAATATTAGCTGAAAACCAAATTAAATCACGCACCACATATCTGTGTGGTATTGTGAAAGCAAAAAAGCTTTTAGCAGGCGCGGAAAATAGTACAGTGAAGTCACCTGCCTGATATCAATAGGTAGGGGGTTCCGGAGGCTGACTTCTTACAAATGCTGTCCAAGCACTGTGCTGCATGTGAGTGGAAGATGATCTTGCAGGTAAACTGGCCCCAAGGTGTTAAGGAACAACCTCACCTTTAAATAGTCCAGGTAGTTTGTTCATTTATTTATTAGACTTCTACCCCATGATTCCTCCCAAAAGGGCCCAGGATGGCAAACAACAAAAAGTTAAAACAATATTTATTTTTCCCAAAAAAGAAAAAAAGCATTTAAACTATTTTGAAACAATTAAGAAAAACCAAAAAATACCCATAACTTCTAAACACATTTAAGAGCAAGCACCTACCCTCACAGCTGCTAATTTCAAGTACCGTTAAGTCGCCTGGTACCTGGGGAAACAGGAACGTTCTAAAATTAATCCTGAAGTCAAAGTGGACTTTGGCCCAGCAAACTAATCACAAGAACCTGGTGTGTGGCTCTGTAGGCTGTTGACAAAAACTCCAGGCTCAACATGCGATAATCAAGCTCCATCTGAGCACAAGACCCTGTTAAAGGTAAAGGTAAAGGGACCCCTGACCATCAGGTCCAGTCGTGTCCGACTCTGGGGTTGCGGCGCTCATCTCGCTCTATAGGCCAAGGGAGCCGGCGTTTGTCCGCAGACAGCTTCCGGGTCATGTGACCAGCATGACAAAGCCGCTTCTGGCGAAACCAGAGCAGCGCACGGAAATGCCGTTTACCTTCCCGCCGGAGCGGTCCCTATTTATCTACTTGCACTTTGATGTGCTTTCGAACTGCTAGGTTGGCAGGAGCTGGGACCGAGCAACGGGAGCTCACCCCGTGGCAGGGATTCGAACCGCCGACCTTCTGATCAGCAAGCCCTAGGCTCTGTGGTTTAACCCACAGCGCCACCTGGGTCCCCTCAAGACCCTGTTAGGCCACATTTTTTTAGTTATTGCATTTATCTCTCACCTCGTTTCATAGTTGCCATTCTCTCCTCTCCATTTAATCCCCACAACAACCAGGGGCGGAGCAAGGGGGTGCGATGGGGGTGGTCCACCCCGGGTGACACCCTGGGGGGTGACACTCGGCGTGCCCCCCCAAGCCTACAGCGTTGCATCAGCGTTGCATCAGTGGCCCAAGAGAAGCGTCCCCTCCTGCCCCTCACCTCCACCCACAGCCCGAGCAGCAGTCGTACGTAGCGATGCTGTGCACACGCGCTATGTAGCGATGCCCCACCCCCAGGTGCAAGTCGTGTTTGCCACTCGGGGGGGGAGCGGCTTCCTACGCCACTGACAACAACCCTGTGAGGTAGGTTAGGCTGGAAGGCAGGGACTGGCTACCCAGGGAGCTTCACAGCCAAGCAGGGATTTCAACCTTGGTCACCAGCTCCTAGCCTGAGACTCTAACCCAGGCTTCCTCAACCTCGGCCCTCCAGATGTTTTGAAACTACAATTCCCATAACCCCTGACCACTGGTCCTGTTGGCTAGGGATCATGGGAGTTGTAGGCCAAAAGCATCTGGAGGGCTGAGGTTGAGGAAGCCTGCTCTAACCACTATGCCACCACTGGCTCTAAATGTCCTACTTTACAGAGGAGAGTGCTCTGTCTGGAGGGCTGATTGTCCAAGAGGAAGAACTTTAAGGCATAGGGTTGCCCCATCCCAGCTAGCAGCTGGACAGCACAGTAAGTACATACTCAGCTGGTCCCAGTCTTCTGCTGTTCAGTGTGATGCATTAACTCTCTATTTAACTTACAGAAATTTGCATCCATCAATATATGCTCTCCATGGGCATGTGCAAAATTTTATGCAATGCCCATGTCCTTTTTTTCTTTTTGCAAATGCCCAAGTGGAACCGTAGATCTTGTCTGATGTACCAGTATATCAAGAGTCATCGTCATGCACTGCTATTAAACATGCACCAAAATCTCTACGCGCCTAGAACAAATCTGGCCAGAAGACCACAGATTCACTTTTCACACACCCACCCCTCTGCTTCTCCATAGTCTACAAAAACACATAATCCAGATACAGATGTCATCCCGGAAACACACAGAGAGCCAAGATGACCTAAATCTTGAAACGGCCACCACAAGAACGATCTGCATCTGATTTAACTAAATAAACTCTCATTTGTGCAGCAGCAGCTGCAAACTGAACTACTTCCATGGATTACAAGCTTTGCATTTCTCATTGAAAAGAAATTCAATTCTCTTGGTCAAGAGAAACCTTATCAAACAAAAAAAGCAAGTAGATGTTCCCTGGGCCTTGATTAAGGAATTATGTATGGAAGTGAGAGCTGGACCGTAAAGAAGGCTGATCGCCGAAGAATTGATGCTTTTGAATTATGGTGCTGGAGGAGACTCTTGAGAGTCCCATGGACTGCAAAAAGATCAAACTTATCCACCCTTAAAGAAATCAGCCCCGAGTGCTCACTGGAAGGACAGATCCTGAAGTTGAGGCTCCAGTACTTTGGCCACCTCATGAGAAGAGAAGACTCCCTGGAAAAGACCCTGATGTTGGGAAAGATGGAGGGCACAAGGAGAAGGGGATGACAGAGGACGAGATGGTTGGACAGTGTTCTTGAAGCTACCAACATGAGTCTGAGCAAACTGCGGGAGGCAGTGGAAGACAGGAGTGCCTGGCATGCTCCGGTCCATGGGGTCACGAAGAGTCAGATATGACTAAACGACTAAACAACAACAACAAAAGTTAAGAATAAAACAAATGCCCATTGGGTGCAGCATTCTACCTTACAGAGGCCAATCTGAGGTCTCTAAGGAAGTTGCAAATAGGGACAAAGGAAACAGTCCTCTTCTGCTGTTGCTTGCCACTCCTCCTGAGCTGGTATTCAGATTTTCTCAACCAGAAATTGATTACCAGTACATTGCAATCAAAGTGCCAAATTCCAACAAGCTGTGACCAGCCCAGGGCTCCTCCACCAGGTTTCCAAAAATCCTTTCTTCTAGCATTGATCTCTGGGCTTCCCATCTAATAATGCAGAAGGTCTTATATACAGAAGACATACAACCCAGTCATGCCAAATATTCTCTTGTGCTCCATCTCATAGCTCTGTCAGCCTTCCAGGATTTAAGGATTAAGGCTGTAGGTGACAGAAAGGACACTTTTCTGCTTGAAACCCTAGAAAGTTTCTGCCAGTCAGAAGAAATGGATGGACCACTATCCACGGACCACAGAACTGAGGGACCACTTTTGTCCAGATCCAACCCGCTTTTGACCATAATTGAGCAGTGGACCCAATCCTGCTAGAATTCATCTTTTCAGGCGAGTGTGTAGGACTTGTGCTTTTTAATACATTACTGGATGAACATGAAATATAGCATTGTTTGTTGTTTTACATTTTAAATTGCTTTTATTGTTGTATTTTATTTTTTCAAGTTTCTTTGAAACTTTCTTTTATATTGTTATAGGGTTTTTAATGGGGTCAGTCTGGATGTACGTGTGGTCCCCTTCTAGGCCTGTGATCCTTTATCTATGAGGTTAGGATCTATAAAAGGAAGTCAGTCAAACCAGCTATTTTGTAAAGGTAATGGCCACAGCTGCTCAGCTAAGTATCTATCATCAGCATCTTAAATAGGTTGCTCTGTTGTCATAGAAACAAATGGGCGGATGTGTCATCCTAGGATGGAGAACAACAGACTAAGATAGGCTGGGTGTGTGGGAGTTTTGGCTAATGCTGCAAGCTGGGTACATAGAAGCTTGCCTTTGGCTCAGGGATGTCTCTGGGAACCTAATGGGGAGGCAAGATCTGTTGGGGTAATGAGCCCCTCCATTCTATGTTCAGGTTGTATATATGTGTGGATAAAACCATATATCACCACAGTCCCCATTGGCCTTCATTCCAAGGAAACCAAATCCTGGGTAAGCGCTGGAACCCTGGTGTCTCTTGAAACTTGGAGATTGGGGTGCCCTCTCAGCTGCCACTTTGTGTCGGCTCTGGCTCTGGCTCTCCTGTCCTGTCTTTTGCACTGGGCTCTAGGTTCTAGAGGCACACAAAGTAGATCCTGTAAGTCAGACATCTGTTCTAGTTTCTGCCACAGAGTCCTTTGCAAAGGACTGGGAGGAGGTGGTTGGGCAGCACTGCTGCCGCTGCCTTGGAAGACAAACTGATGTGGGTTCTTCAAGAGTGGGTAATCAGACAAACCATTGCTTTCCTGCCATATTACACACAGATCAAATCCAGACAGAACTGCAAACCCATCTTCAAAAGATGAGAGGGAACTGATAAGCAAATTCCTTTTTACTGGCTGCACGCACCAGAAAACCATTGCTCTGACTTCGTTTCTATTACTTTAAAATTTAAAAGTATGGTGAGCAACAACAAGCAACAGCAATAGACCAATTAGCAATTCCAGTTGCAATTAAAATGGCATGAGAACACTCCTCCCTCTTCCTCTAATAAATCTGCATTTTGACAAGAAATTATTGATTTCCAATCAAGACTTCTTTGAAAACAAATCAAAAGAAGAGAAATTTCAGCAAATGTGCTTGCACGCTTTCAAGATAACAGTTCTGCTGCAGTGTTTTATATGCTGACAATATGCCAGCTCTCATGGAAAGATAATCTACTTGGAGCTTGGACGTGTCTCCCCCTTGCCTTTCTCCCATGCTAGGGTGGAATTAATGCCTTGTAAAACAGCAGGCTCTTTCCAACATTGGTTCAAATAGTAAGTCATTAAGAGCCCAAAATAAATAAGGTAAGACTTCACTATAACCCTAAGTTTGGCATTTGGAAGAAAGGTTTGCTGGCTCACAAGATAGCTACAACTCTGGCTGCAGCCACCCTCTGATACCACAAGAGGCTCTGTTTCCAGGCTGGGAAATTCAGAGAAGCACAGACCTATTCACCTATGGCGATTTAAGAACTTTTGCCAGGTTCCCAGGCAAAGAAGCTACCCAAACAGAGCCAGCTAAGGAGCAAGAACTGGGCAGAGGTGTAGCAAGGTCAGGTGGTACCCGGTGCAAAAAATATTTGTGATACACCCCCCCCCCGATGGCTTAGGGTAGGCTTGGGAGATGCGGGTGGGTAGCGATGACATCCAGGGTGGTCCGCACCCCCCTTGCTATGCCTCTGGAACTGGGTGCCGCCTCCATCTGCTGGTGTGAGTTGTGATCAGCTTTCTCTGCTGTGGAAGAAAGGCTTGACCTGCCATCTAGGATGCAGAGCAGAGCATATGAATCTGTACACATATTCTGTCTTAAGAGTTTTCCACCTGCAGGAGCCTGCACACTGATGTTTTCCAACATAAAAACAATAAGCAAGTGAAGCAGCTGCGTATCTTCCCCTGATTATGAGTTACTTCTTCAGTTCTTTTTTTGAAGTTGAATGATAGCTGTGGGAAGACTCAGTGGCATGCAGCCTTGAGAAGGGGGAAAGCAGGGGTAAGTTAAATCCTGTTGCCACGAAACAAGATCCTTGCAAAGACAGTGGCTGTCTAGCAGTTTACAGCAAATATATCTGATGTCTGCCAGGGTCACAACAGTAAAGCCTGAAGCAAACTAATATTGGGTTGTGTTCAACAATTCTTCCTTTTCTCCTTTTTATGATGATGATGATGATTATTAGTAGAAGTAGTATTTCAATTTATTCCCTGCCCTTCACCTGAAGGCCCCAGTACAATTTAAAATACAACACTAAAACTGGTTTAAAAATACTGCAATCACAAAAATAGGGTGGGTCCCAAACATATATGTCTGTTTTACTCAGAGTAGAGAAATTAAAATTAACTTAAAATCAGCTGAAAGTTTTCATCTCTCAGGAATGCTTGACATGGAAGCTGATGGCTGCCAGAACCTCAGCTGGCTGGGGTGGGGGGAGCCCATAATTTACAAACTGCCAAAGGCTTGGAGGACCCTGCAAAAAAAACATTCTATGCTATTTGTATATACAAATATAACTCCGTTGGTTGGAGTGTGGTGCTGAGAATGCAAAGGTTGCAGGTTTGAACCTCATACTAGCAGCTGCATATTCCTACATTGCCATATGCTGAAATGGACACAGGGAAACAAGTACAGTGTTAAAATGAGTAATAACATGTTTATTATTTTATGTATATACTAGTGATTTAAGCCCGTTAAAAAAACGGGCTAGAATATATGTGGAGGGGGCTGACGCCCCACCCCCACCCCTGCCAAAGCCTCCTTTAGCGGGTGGTCGGGGGTGGAGGAGAGGCAACCAGGGCTTCTCCGTTAAAGCGGAGAAGCCCTGCTTGCCCCCCCGCCCCCCACCCCCCCTGCCAAAGCCTGCTTTAGCGGGTGGTCGGGGGGTGGAGGAGAGGCAAGCAGGGCTTCTCCGTTAAAGCGGAGAAGCCCTACTTGACCCCCCCGCCCCCCACCCCCCTGCCAAAGCCTGCTTTAGCGGGTGGTCGGGGGGTGGAGGAGAGGCAAGCAGGGCTTCTCCGTTAAAGCGGAGAAGCCCTGCTTGCCCCCCCGCCCCCCACCCCCCTGCCAAAGCCTGCTTTAGCGGGTGGTCGGGGGGTGGAGGAGAGGCAAGCAGGGCTTCTCCGTTAAAGCGGAGAAGCCCTGCTTGCCCCCCCGCCCCCCACCCCCTTCCAAAGCCTGCTTTAGCGGGTGGTCGGGGGTGGAGGAGAGGCAACCAGGGCTTCTCCGTTAAAGCGGAGAAGCCCTGCTTGCCCCCCCGCCCCCCGCCCCCCCTGCCAAAGCCTGCTTTAGCGGGTGGTCGGGGGGTGGAGGAGAGGCAAGCAGGGCTTCTCCGTTAAAGCGGAGAAGCCCTGCTTGCCCCCCCGCCCCCCGCCCCCCTGCCAAAGCCTGCTTTAGCGGGTGGTCGGGGGGTGGAGGAGAGGCAAGCAGGGCTTCTCCGTTAAAGCGGAGAAGCCCTGCTTGCCCCCCCACCCCCTGCCAAAGCCTGCTTTAGCGGGTGGTCGGGGGGTGGAGGAGAGGCAAGCAGGGCTTCTCCGTTAAAGCGGAGAAGCCCTGCTTGCCCCCCCGCCCCCCACCCCCCTGCCAAAGCCTGCTTTAGCGGGTGGTCGGGGGGTGGAGGAGAGGCAAGCAGGGCTTCTCCGTTAAAGCGGAGAAGCCCTACTTACCCCCCCCGCCCCCCACCCCCCTGCCAAAGCCTGCTTTAGCGGGTGGTCGGGGGGTGGAGGAGAGGCAAGCAGGGCTTCTCCGTTAAAGCGGAGAAGCCCTGCTTGCCCCCCCACCCCCTGCCAAAGCCTGCTTTAGCGGGTGGTCGGGGGGTGGAGGAGAGGCAAGCAGGGCTTCTCCGTTAAAGCGGAGAAGCCCTGCTTGCCCCCCAGCCCCCCGCCCGCCTGCCAAAGCCTGCTTTAGCGGGTGGTCGGGGGGTGGAGGAGAGGCAAGCAGGGCTTCTCCGTTAAAGCGGAGAAGCCCTGCTTGCCCCCCCACCCCCCGCCCGCCTGCCAAAGCCTCCTTTAGCGGGTGGTCGGGGGGTGGAGGAGAGGCAGCAGCGCCATGCAGGCCAACGGGGCAGGAGGGGGTCAGCAGCAACAGGCTCTCCTTGTAGCGGCGGGAGCAGCAGCGTGACCTCCCTCTTCGGCTTCCCCTCGTCCTCTGCAGCGCCGGCATTCCATTTAAACCGCCCTGCTTGAACTGCTGACGCTGCTCGTGGCCCTATGTCTCTCTGCTCCAATCCCTGTGTCCCTGGGGCACATGCTCAGTTGTGCAAACCCAGAGACACACGGACTGGACGCAGAGACACTTGCATTTTATATATATAGATTAATTGAATTTCTTGCCCATTCTTTATGTCCCATAAGAACCTAAAAACATAAGGAGAGCCTGCAGGGTCAGACCAATAATCCATCCAGTCCAACATCCTGTTCTCAGTGGCCACCCAGACGCTCCAATGGGAAACCTGTAAGCAGGACCCCTGAGCACAAGGGCCACACTCGTCCTTCCTGTGGCCCCCAGCAACTGGCCTTCAGAAGCATTGCTGCCTCTGACCGTGGAAGCAGAGCAGGGGAGTTGTGTCCCATTTTGCTGCTTGAGGCAAAATGGGAAGTGGCTCTGCTACATTCCTCGACCTGCTGCCCCTGCCACCACGCCACCCACCACTGCCATGTGGCATCTCCCCGACATCACCTCTGCTGCCTGCATCACCACTGCTTCTTTGCCAGATGTCATAGGAGTCAACTCCTAGGGGCTGAGGTCACTTCAGCACCCCCCATGAAATATTTGAGGGGGCAAATAAAATAAAAATTGTGGGGTGGGGCTTACTTGCCCTCACCCCCAATATTTTATTCAAGTTGCACCCCTGCCAGTGGTGGAGGTTTCAGGGTGGGTGGGGGAGACTATGGGTGTGATGCCTAGGGGACTTCTGCAGCCTGAGGCAGCTGCTTCACCCCACTTAATGGGTGGGCTTGTCCTGAGGCAGAGAAAAGCCATCATGGCTAGTATCCCCATAAGAATTAATCAAATGTTCCCCATACATTATCTCCTTGCAAACAGAAGTCCTTACAAACACCCCTACTAGGGAAGAGTCCGTTTTGTTATTCCCATTTTCACAGAATAGAACCATACAGTTGTAGAGTTGGAAGGTACTGTGAAACCCCAGGATTTCCGGTTTGGTGCCGGTCAATGGCGGACGGGAGCTGAAGAGCTCTGGTTCTCTGAGGGGCTTTAGGGGTTACCGTGCCTGCGCCGCGGGCCCCTTAAAGCCACGGGAAGGGCGTCCCGTGGACCGTGGTCTTGTGGGTCCCAGACGTGCCGTCCCCGCTCCCGATTGACCCTCGTAAGGGGGAAAATCGGGCGAGCGAGGCTCCGGTACGGGACTGAAGAGACGGCTGCCTCCGGAGGACAAAGCAGCGATCCCGCCAGACTTGAGCACCCAGCACTTCCGACTTAGAAATTGCAAAGAGAAGCTCTGTAAGTAAAATTTTTAACTGGACTTTGACTTTTGAGAGCATTAACTTACAGAGAAAATTTTAAAAGGAAGCCTGTTCCCTTTGAACTGCTTGACAGAGCTTGGTAGCGGCAAAAGAGCAAAGCCGCGACTAACGGAAAAGTTTTGCGAACTCTGCCAAACTTTTTAAAAGTGGATTAAAAGTTGTTTGGATGATTTATAAAGACTCAAAAACAAGAGTTATGGCAAAAGAAGACACCGCTCGCCCTCTGGATTAGGATTCAGGGTCAGTAGCGGGCTGCGTTACATTGTTGCCATTTGTTTTTACAATTGTTTCAGTAACTGTTTACCAGTGGAGACATTCTAGTCTATTTGTTGCCGGCTACAACCATCTGCATGGACTTGGTGGTTACATTGCAAGTGGAAAAATAAGTACTGACTTGGACTATTTAAACTAATGATTCTTGACTGTGAAAAGTTTGAAACTTTGGAAGTAAGTGGAATCTTTGCCTAAAAGTTGGATTTGTTGGAACTGTTGGGGACTCCTGGCTCAGCAGTCTCTTTGTTCTCTGAATTGAGCTGCTGGCCACCTGGTGTTTATCTTTGGGACTGTTGGTCTTCTACTGTGAATGTCTGAGACAGTCATTACAACTGGGGTGACCTTGAGACTTCAGCTGCAGAGCACACAGGAAATGCAAGATAGCACTAGATCCAAAACAACTGCTTCTGCACAAAGAAAAGGCTCTGTTTCCTTAACTTTACAGGAGCAAATGGAGAAATTAGCTGCCAGTATTGCAGATATAGCAGAAGGACTTAAAAATGTAACTGATGAGTTGAAGCAAACGCAGGCTTCAGTAAATACAATAAATACAACAGTAAACTCTGCAACAGAAAAACTTCAAGCCGAGATTAAAGACTCCACCCAAACATTGGAAAAGTCAATTGGACAAATTGAGGAAAACGTAAGGAAAAACAGAGAGGAAATTAATAAAATAGGTCAAGAGGTGACAGTTTTGAAAAAGGACTCCGAGGAATTTAAAGTTGTCAAAGAGAAAATAAAAAAGGTGGAGGAGAAATTGGACAATATTGATTTGGAGAAAATAGAAAGAATTGGAACACAGCAGAGAAGTGTAGAAGAATCTCTTGCCTTTCTTCAACTCCGCCAAAGAGAAGGAAACATCCGTCTAAGAGGTCTCCCTGAACTGGAAGGCGATAGCCTAAAAGCATTTATTGTGGAGCAATTTTCAACATTTTGGAATTTGGAAGCGGAAGACGTCTCAGCCCTCATAGTGAAGGCCTTCAGGTTTGGGCCTAGAGGATCCAGAGGAAAGAAGAATACCAAAACAGTCAGCGACTGCTTGATTGTGTTGAACAATAGATACGACAGAGACTACTTTCTGGACTTACACTACAAGAATAACCTGGTGGTACAGCAGAATAAAGTCATTTTTTATAAGGATATCCCCAAATTTTTCCTGGACAAAAGAGTGTCGTACAACGACTTGGTAACAGAGTTAAGGAGAAGAAACATCCCCTTCAGTTGGGAATTTCCGGAAGGCCTGGCATTTACGTTTAAAGAAAAGAAGATAAGGATTAAATCCCCGGCAGAAAAGCAAAAGTTCCTGGACAAATACCTGGAAGATTTCAAAGGTTCACCACTCGATCCAGCTTTCTTTTACAAACTTCCAGGAGCATTCCCACCGCCGGGGCTACCAGGACCAAGTGAAAAGGACCCGGAAGAAGGCAAGAAAGCAGAGGCATCTGGAGGAGGAGAGTAAAAAAGTAAAGGAAAATGGCGCTCAAACTGATGACATGGAATGTTCGGGGATTGAACCAGAGACCGAAGAGACGCAGAGTTTTTTATAGTTTGGAAAAGAAGAACTTAGACATAATATGTCTACAGGAGACCCATATAGTTCGACGACACAAAAGACTACTACAGAACAAAAAACTAGGCAAGAATTCATATCATTGGATAAAGTCAAGAAGAGAGGAGTCGTAATTTATGCAAAGGAAAAATATAGTCCAAGACAGTTATTCAAAGATGAAGAAGGGAGATACATCGCGATTGAAATTAAAGTACAAGGCGAAAAATTTCTGATTCTGGGACTTTATGCACCAAATGATGGAAAGTCAATTTTTTACAAAAATATACATGATCTGCTGTTGGATTATTTGGATTATAAAATAGTTTGCCTTGGAGATTTTAATGGTGCAGTTTCCACATTAATGGATAGATCTCAAAGAACCAAGTTAACAAATGATGGGAAACTACCAAAGACCTTTTTCGAAATGGTGGATAATTTAAATCTGGTGGACTCTTGGAGGTTAAAAAATCCCACCGAAACAGAGGCAACTTATTTCAGTGAACCTCAGCAGTTATGGTCGAGGATAGATTACATCTGGATTTCGAAGGAATTGACACCGAAAATACAAAAAGCAGAAATCGGCCCAAAGACATATTCGGACCATAATCCGGTACAGGCAACTTTAAAAATGGTTTCCAAGGATTCTTTCAGATGGAGAATGGATGATGCCTTGATGAGAGATACCAAGCTGATAGAAAGAGCTGTAAAAAAGATGAAAGAGTATTTTCAAATCAATTGGAATTCAGAAGTTGAAAAGAGAACTGTTTGGGATGCAAGTAAAGCGGTAATGAGAGGATTCCTCATAAGTGAAAAAGCAAAAAAGAAGAAACAACAAAACGCAGAAATGGAAAGATTGCTGGAATTGATTAAAGTCAAAGAAAAAGAATTAAGAGGACACCCTAAATGCCTAAAAATTCAAAAAGAAATCAAATACTTGCAATCCCAATATGCAAAAATTGTAAACCAAGATATTGAATGGAAAGTGAAAATGATGAAGCAAAGAACCTTCGAGTCAGCAAATAAATGTGGAAAATTATTAGCTTGGCAGTTGAAGAAAAGGCAGAAAGCAAATGTCATCAGTAATTTAGTAGTAAATGGAAAAAATGTGGAGAACCCAGAGGAAATCAGATGGTGTTTTCAAAGATTTTATAAACAACTGTACAAGGAGGAGAAGATAGAAGAATCAGAGATAGACCGATTTCTGGAAAAAAATGGATTGCAAAAAGTCCCAGAGGATAAACTAGTAACGCTCAACCACCCGATATTGACTCAAGAGATAGAAGAGGCAATCAACAACATGCAACTAGGGAAGGCCCCAGGACCAGATGGACTGACCGCAAAGTATTACAAGATTTTGAAAGATTGGCTATCACAGCCTTTGAAAGAAATTTGCAACAAAATATTAGAAGGAGATAGGGCACCAGAGATGTGGAAAGAAGCCTTTATCACACTGATTCCAAAACCAGAGACAGATAAAAGTCAAATGAAAAATTATCGTCCAATTTCCCTTTTAAATGTGGACTATAAAATTTTTGCGAATGTTATGGCTACAAGATTAAAAAGAGTGCTGAAAGACTATATTCATAAAGACCAAGCAGGTTTTCTACCAGGAAGACAAATAAATAATAATACAAGAATTATTGTGGATATCTTAGAAAAACTGGAAAGAAACATAAATACAGATGCAGCACTAATGTTTATAGATGCGGAGAAAGCCTTTGATAATATATCTTGGACATTTATGAAAAAGAATTTGTAGAAGATGGGAGTTGGACAAAGATTCCTAAATGGCATTAATGCCATATATACAGAACAAAAAGCGAAAATTATAATAAATAGTGTGATATCGGAGGAAATCGAAGTTGAGAAAGGAACAAGACAAGGGTGCCCTATCTCCCCTTTATTGTTTATCACGGTCCTGGAGGTCCTCCTAAACATGATAAGAATGGAGAACCAGATAAAAGGAATAAGGGTGGGAGAGAAAGAATATAAATTACGCGCCTTTGCGGATGATCTGATGTTATCCCTACAGGAACCTGAAAGCAGTGTCCCCAAAGCCTTGGAATTAATTGAACTGTTTGGACGTGTAGCCGGTTTCAAACTAAATAAACAGAAAACCAAAGTATTGAGTAAAAATATGAGTTCAGAGCAGATACTAAGACTACAAGACTGCACTGGTCTCAATTTTGTTAAGACTGTAAAATATCTAGGTGTCAACCTCACAGCAAAAAATCTGAACCTGTACAAGGACAATTATGAAAAATTGTGGACAGAGATAAAGAAAGACTTGGAGATATGGACGAGATTGAAACTTTCGTTAATGGGGAGAATAGCAGCCATTAAAATGAATGTTCTACCAAGGATGCTGTTTTTATTCCAAGCCATACCAATTTTGGATAAATTGGATTGTTTTAAGATATGGCAAAGGGATCTGTCGAAATTTATTTGGCAGGGGAAAAAGCCTAGAATCAAATTTAAGATTTTGATAGACTCTAAAGAGAGAGGAGGCTTTGCCCTGCCGGACTTAAAGATCTATTTTGAAGCAGCGGCCTTTTGCTGGCTGAAGGATTGGTTTAAATTGGAGAATGTTGATGTGTTGGACTTGGAAGGATTTGACAATATGTTTGGTTGGCATGCATACCTTTGGTATGACAAGGCGAAAGTCCACAAAACTTTTAAGAATCATATAATTAGGAAAGCCCTGTATCAGGTTTGGATAAGATATAAAGACTTGTTAGAGAGAAAGACTCCTAGGTGGATCTCACCAGTGGAGGCCAAGGCGTATAAGAGACCGAACATGTCTGCAAGTTGGCCAAGATATGTGGATATATTGCAGCGAGATGGGGACTCAATCAAGCTGAAAAGCTATGATCAAGTAAAAAGTCAAGTCACCGACTGGCTGCAATATCATCAGGTTTATGAGATATTTAAATTGGACAAGAAAATTGGTTTTCAAATGGAAAAATCAAAACTGGAAACAGAACTGATTGAATCGAACTCTAAAAACCTTTCCAAGATGTATAATTTGCTGCTAGAGTGGCATACGAAAGACGAATTGGTTAAATCGACAATGATAGATTGGGCGAAAGATGTGGGTCATAATATTATGATGGATGATTGGGAGAGACTGTGGCAGAAAGGTATCAAATTTACAGCTTGTAATAGTTTAAGAGAAAATATAATGAAAATGTTGTATAGATGGTATCTGACACCAGTTAAGATAGCTAAGATGAATTCTAAAATGTCTGATGTGTGTTGGAAATGTAAATCTACGAAAGGTACCTTTTTTCATATGTGGTGGTCATGTCCAGGGGTGAATGCTTTCTGGGATAAGATTTATAATGCGCTTAAAAAGGTAATGAAAATTACCTTTAGTAAGAAACCAGAGGCATTCCTTTTGAGCATGACCAATGAAGAGATACCCAGTCAGGATAGAGTATTTTTTATGTATGCCACAACAGCGGCTAGAATTTTATTGGCAAGAACCTGGAAGGGTGAAGAGACTCCAACAGTGGAAGAATGGCAGATGAAGCTAATGGACTATATGGAACTCGCTGAACTGACCGCTAGAATCCGAGACCAGAGGGAGGAGAAGGTGTCGCAGGACTGGAAGAAATTTAAGGACTATTTACTTAAATGTGTAAAATTGAATATTTGAATATTTGAGCAGATCTATTCAGAAGAATCGGCTTTAGCAGGTTAATGTTAAACAAAATGTTTAGAAGAAATTTTTTGTAGTGAATGATTTAATTGTGAAAGAGTACTTTAAGATATTGAGTATAAGTTATGATCTATATTGGAATAAGCAAATTTAAAGAGTATTAAGAGATATGGTAAATGTCAATGGAAAAAGATACAAAGTTACCTAAATCGTATATATGATTTTGAAGGCAGTGGAGGGAACAGGGCAAGTCCCCCTAATAGAGAAGTTAGAAATAAGAAAAGTATAAAATAGGTGTTGGTTAAGGTATGTATTTGATTTTCTTTGTTTGTTGTTATTGTTATTGTTTTTATTTTGTTCATTGCTCACTATGTATTGTGTTTTTATTGTGTTTTTGTTTATGTAGTGTTTTTCCTTTGTTCCATTGGAAAATAATAAAAAATCTTATAAAAAAATAAAAAATAAAAAAGGAAGGTACTGTGAGACCCATCTACAACCCCCTGCCATGCAGGAATCTCAGCTCAAGCATCGCTGACAGATGCTTACAGGTGGCAAGGCTGAGAAATGCCTGTTTGCCCAAGACCACCTAATGAAACCAGGGTGAAGCCAGCATTTGAACTAGATGCTTTCCAGCTCACCCCTGTTAAGCCACTACTTTCCCCTCGTAGTCCTTCAACGGGCAAGGGTGGAGTCAGGTCTGTCCCTTGCAGTCTGAGTGAACATGATAGCACAGAGTTGTGCACCTGAAGCCTGTGCCCCTTTTCCACAGCAGATTTGACATCTGGCCCAGCATTATCATATCCTCTGGTTCTGCCCACCCCACCCCCTCCCAGTCAGGGTCAAACCACACATTATGAAGGGGAATGCTTTTCTTGACTAATGAACTGCAGGCATGTGGGGGTGCCACAAGAGACGTGGTGGACCCTCTCTCCGTTTACCTCATTTCTCTGGTCTCCATCTTTACCTACCCAACAACCCCCTCTGGGAGAAACAGGAGAGGGGCAAAGTGCCCATGGAGGGGTTTTTTGGTTGGGGAAGCAAGAACAAGGGTCAAACACCCCCTCCCCCCTGCATAGCTTCTCAGATCCAAAACTGGCTGCATTTCATTAAAGATGAGGCTGCCAACAGATCCAATTGCAGACCTGCAGTTTTGACCCTCAAGATGGCTTGAGCATTAGATAAGGAAAGGGAGATGCCTCCCTCTGTATATGAACCACAGATGTCCTCTCATTGCCCAATATTCACCAGGGCTGGATAGGATAGCTCAAAGGTCACTTTTTCTCTCTCTTACCCAGTATTTTACTATCTCAGTGGTGCCTGACAAGCAGTGGCTAAATAACTCAGCTTCCACTCCATTAAATAGCAGGTAATTGTCCCTGATCAAGGGGAGGGAATTTATACAAGCATCTGGCCTCATTTCCCACTTTTTCCTCTTTAAACTTGAAAGCTGGAGGGCTGAGCCTATCCAGGTTCATCTGTCTGGTGTTGGGCGAGGGAAGTGAGCAGCAATGCTTGGGAAAAGATTGCTTTGCAGGGACCAAAGGAGTGACATTTGCGCTGTGGTCCACATAGGAGGGAGGGAGGAATATGGGAGAGATTTCGTTCAGGTCACAGATAAAGCAGAACTCAACATAACACTCACTTTGCAAAACGGCGTGCAAAGCAAAACACACCCATCCTTCTATATCTGCACTTCTCCGAATTTTGTGATGTAGTTCTGCAGCCAAGGAACATGCAGAGAAATGCTAGGGTAACTTATGCACACAGATGAAAGTATTCATGAAAGCAGCAAATGCTGTGGAATGTGCTTCCCAGTGAGGTCCACCTGACACCTTCACTGACATCTTTCTAACACCAGGTAAAGACTTATATGGCCCCACTACCAAGCTTTTGACAAACTACTGTTCGCATGCAGACAAAGCTTCCTGTGGTTGCCTTTTGTTCTGCTTTATGGTATAAATATATTTATTTGTGTTTTTACCTGTGTTATAAGTCGCTTGGAAACCTTCAGGTAATAAGACTGGCTGATCTAGTACCAATAATGATAATGATAATGGTGGTGATGTAATTCTTATATTGGGGGAAATCACTTTGCAAATACTTGTATGTTGGGATAAATCCCTGTCCACATGGTGATGGGCAGGCAGGCCACTGGCCTGATGCAGCAGGGCCTTCTTACATTTTTGTATACTCAAGGCACAGTGGTTGAGGGCACCCAAAGGTGTAGAGTCGCAGGTCACAGCCTTGTTAGTAACACCCCAGGGAATTGTGATTCTCACCCATCTACTGGTGCTAGTTTGATGTCTATGGCTAAAAGATGCCCTGGAATCCACATAGGCCATATAATGAGATTCACCACTTTTGGAAATGACCTTTGCAGAACACTGTGGTCACTGAGCTATCACTTGGGTGGTTTTTCCCAAGCTAATCATTTCAATTTCTGGACCATTGTCCAATTTGGTAGGATCTCCCAAGGGTGGTTCCATAAAGTGCAGCATCAATGAGTCTGTTTCCAGGATACAGCATCTGCTGCGGGGAGGAGGGCAGCACACCACTCTCCTCCCAAAACAGTTTCTTTCCCATGATAGATGGGGAAACCAGAGTGGTGGTGCTGGTGGAGAGAGAAACTGTTATGTCAGCAACACCAGTTTTGAGGCCTATGTGAACAAAAGTGAGGGTTAGCAAGATGGTGTTGCCACGTGTCCCGGATAATTGGGTCCACCTGGCACAGCATTGTCTATATGGACTGGAAGAGACTCTCAAGGGTTTCAGACAGGGCGAATTCACAGCCCTGTCTGGAGACACCAGGCCTTCTGGTGACCTTCTGTATGCAAAGCAGATGTTCTTCCACTGAGCAACGACCCTTCCCCCATTACTCAAGTCTGTGCATTGGGGGTGGAGGAAAACAGAAGTTAGCCTCAAAACTGCAAATCCCTGCTCTAATCTAAGTCCTTCTTCACATGTATGTGTGTGTTTAGTTTTCAAGAAGCACAACCAGTCTGTGTGCAAGACACTGGCGCACACAGTGCTGAAAACATTCAAAACAGGTAAGAAGAGCTAAAAACAACATGCCCTCACTGCTAATAATTCCAAGCTTCCCAGGAATAGCCAGGGAATAGTTCAGACAGACTCCTTCACCAGGGAGGGTGTTCCACAAGAGGGGAACCACCACTGAAAGTCCTCACCAAAGGTCAGCAGTGGCACCACCAGTAGAGCCTCCTCTGTCAAGCATTGTGAGTCATCACTGATGGGTACCCACCACTCCTCAATTAATCTGCCCAGTCCTGCTTTTAGTTCTGGAAGTGGGGGACAGCTAATGCACAGCCATATATTGGCTGCCCTGGTTGCAGAAAAAACCCCTGCCAGGAAAGGATAAAGAACTGGCTAGTGTAGCCTTGCCCACCCACCTCACCAGTTACCTGCCAAGAATCTCAACTGACTCTTCACTCTTAATTCCCCATTTCCGGATGTAGCACCACCACAGTCGTCCTCATCATCACAGCCCCCACTTCCTGCTTCATCCTCATCTTCTGGTTTCTCCAGATTTTTCCGGCGCGAGATGGACATTCCTTTTAAGAGCTAGAAGACAACATATTTAAGGGGGAAAGGATCAGAGAGGCTTCAAATGCCAGGAGATTCATCACATCTGTTGCCTTTGATTCTTATGTAACTTTTATATTGTTGTATTCTCTGTAAGTCCTGTATCCCTCATAACAGCTTACACCCCCAGGAGTTCCCTGTGATCTGTGGGAGAGTTTCTCCTGCAAGTTCCAAAGATCTGCAGTTACTCAGAGCAGGGCTTTTTGTGTGGCTTCCCCAGTTCTCTGGAATAGCATCCCTGTCTAGATATGACAAGCACCTACTAGATGTACTTTTCAAAAACAAAATAAAAAAAAATATGTGTGCACACGAAAGCTTATACCAAGAACAAACTTAGTTGGTCTCTAAGGTGCTACTGGAAGGATTTTTTTATTATTATTATTTTTGTTTTGACTACGGCAGACCAACACGGCTACCTACCTGTAACTGTTTTCAAAAACAATTGGAGACATTTTTGTTCAACAGGCTTTCCCTGCTAGATGAATGGGTCTTTGCCACAAGGGTCCACTTGTCAGGGTTTTAGTCTTGTCTTAAAAATTATTTGATGATTGTCTGTTTTTTTCTGTTTTTAATTATCTTATGTGCAAATTGCTTTGAGATGGTGGTTTAGAAGGCAATCAACAAATTAAATGTAGTATCATCCTCATCATTAATAAAAGTTTGCAGACTATTAAACCGAGTGGTTTGTTTCAGGTACAATCTTGAGTCTGTGGTTTTACTGGTCAAACTTCACCCTGTTCCCCTTTGTTGCTGCTGAGCAACTTCAAACCTTAACCGAAGGATCAAATGGACATTATTGCATTCACCAGAATTTGGCTTTGATTGGATCTCAAGATTAATAGCCAAGAGCTCAAGGAAATTTCAGCAAATGTGCTGCTCAGTGTTAGAGCAGGCTGAACCAATTCAGGGGGCTGGAGGAGGGGGGGTGCCATTTCTGAAATGCTTCCCTTGCAAGTCAGAGTGTCAAGTATGCTATTTTCACAAACACATTAATTTTTATGTGCACTTTATCCTAGCATCTGCATTTTTTTGTGGGAGGGAGAAGCACACTGCAAAACTCAGAAAAGTGTGAATGGATTTCAAAGGGTGACTACATTGGAATTTGCACGTTGCTTCAAAAAGCACAAATTAAGTAGGTTTGCCTTTAAATGTGAACTGAACTGGATTCCTGCCCATTCCCTCTGTGGAGCAGCCTGCCTTCTATCTGATCAGACTGGATGTTCATCTAGCCCAAGACTACTGCGATATCTCGGCCTACCTAGATTCTATTTCAAGGAAGATGCCAGAGATTGAATTTGGGGTCTTCTGCAAACGAAGCATGACCTCTGCCACTGAGCTAAGGCCCTTCCCCAGCACTGAAATGACTGGGCAACGGGTGGGCGCTTGCCCTGGCTCTGAACTGTGACTCTCGAGTCCTTAATTAGGGGTGCCAACTGCCAAAGATTGCAGAAGTTTTCAAAATAACTGAACCAGTGCTTCCTAACCAGTGATATTCTTGAATTGTTGAAATGAAGGTTCATGCAGGCTGAGAAGTATCTGTTACTTCCACTGTGAGACTCAGAGCTCTGGAATTTACCACTCTTCTCTTTCTTCTATAAAGAGGGGCTCAAATACCAGAGTCAATATTTTAAGAATATATTCTAAAATGGGGAGTTATTATGGGCTATCCAAGGATTTAGCCGGCTTCATTTCATGGCAAAAGGCTACTTCTTTGAGTATTTTTGAAATACTTTGAATATGTCGAGCCAGGTTTTGAAAAACTTTGTGGAGTCTGCAGTTTGCGTGGCTGTAGAGTTATACTTGTGGCATCTGACCTCATATGTCTGCAGTAATATAAAAACTTTCCCTCTTGTTTGTCTTAGAGGAGCAAACTTTCATTAAGAGTCCTTTGGTTCGTTTTGTATTCTCTCCGCTGCTATAAGTTCCTTTCTTAAACATTTATAGAAGAGAACATCTTTTTAAAGTTGCTTTTAAAAAAATCACAGCAAGTGATGGATTTGTTCACACTGCACAATAAATATTTAAACCCTCTCCCCATTGAAACCACTGCCAGATAATTCAAGGTTTCCTGCCTCACCCTTTGTTCCCAGACTGGCAAGAAAGTCACCGAAACTTTTCCAGGATCCATGGAGTTTTGTTGGGCTCCTAGGAAGCCTTTGCAAACATGGTGTTCTTCATATACACTCGCTGATTGACAAGGAATGGATGGCAACGTAATCACAGGAAGCAGAAGCCCTATGCCGATCCTGAACCATCTCTGTGGCCCATGAACAACCCATGTCAGAGATCTGATGTCATAGAATCATAGAGTTGGAAGAGACCACAAGGGCCATCCATCCAGGAAATGAAACAGCCCCTAGACTGCAGACCTTCCCAAGTGTCCCTATTTTCCAGGGACAGTTCAGGATTTACAGAAGCCATCTCAGTTTCAGATGTGAACCCAGAATTTTCTACTTTTCCTTAGGAGACCCCTATTTTAATCAGAGAAATGTTGGAGGCTATGGCTCAGTTATGCGATCCCCCGAGCCAAGTAGATAAGTAACTATACGACCTTTAGAAGACATCTAAAGGCAGCCCTGTATCAAGAAGTTTTTAAATATTTTGTGTTTTATTATGTTTTTATATATGTTGGAAGCCGCCCAGAGTGGTGGGGTATAAATAAAATTATTGTCCGAAATTCTCGACTTAGAGGGATGGAATAACAGATAACGGATGGCACGCCTATTTGGTTTATAATAAAGTAGCAATACACAAAGAATTTCTAAATCATGTTATAAGAAAACCATTATATAAAAATGGGAAAAATATAAATGGTTGCTAGAACCTAAAGTACCAAAATGGATGTCACCCATAGAAGCAACAGCTATAAAGAAACAGAATACATATCATGAATATGTATCATGAATTAACAACAGCCGAAGAGAATGAGATCAAAATAAAACCGTATGAGGAACTAAAAAATGTACCGTATGTAACACTTGGTTACAATATCACCAATTGGTACAAAGATTCAGGCATGCTAAAAAGGAAGGATTTGAATTAGGAACATCTAAATCAGTGTTTTTCAACCTTTTTTGGGCAAAGGCACACTTGTTTCATGAAAAAAATCACGAGGCACACCACCATTAGAAAATGTTAAAAAATTTAACTCTGTGCCTATATTGACTATATATAAAGTAATTTTCTTGGATTTTTCAATTTTTCCCACGGCACACCAGGCAACATCTCGCGGCACACTAGTGTGCCGCGGAACAGTGGTTGAAAATTGCAAAGTGAACTGATCCAGCCCAGAAAAAGACCATTTCTAGATTATACAATCTCTTGCTGGAATGGGAATTAAAAGAGGAGATAACAAAGGAGGTTATGATAAAATGGGCAAGAGAACTAGGACAGGTAATTGAATTGGAGAAATGGGAAAAAATATGGACAATAGAAATGAATTTCACCGCGTGCTCCACGATAAAAGAAAATATGTTAAAAATGTTTTATCGCTGGTATATCACACCTGAAAAGCTGTCCAAGATTTATAGGAAACAATCAAATATATGTTGGAGATGCAAAAATGAGGTTGGTACATTTCTTCATGTATGGTGGGAATGTAAGAGGATAAAGCCCTTCTGGAATGAAATATATGAACAATTAAAGAAAATACTAAAACTCTCCTTTAATAAAAAACCAGATCTATTTCTGTTGGGACTTTTACCAGAAAGTATTCAAAAAAAAAATAAGAAAAATATTTTATTATATGCTACAGCAGCGGCAAGACTGCTGATCGCAAAAAACTGGAAAGGTGATAAGATCCCGACACTAGCAGAATGGAGATGTAAATTAATAGAATTTGTTGAAATGGCCAAAATGACAGCTAACATCAGGGGCTGCTCAAATCAGGATTTAATTAAAGAGTGGGAAGGGCTGAAAGATTATATGGAGAAGTACTGCTCCGAATTAAAATTGTGGTAGAATGAGGTGTGAAAGCGCATGGGAAAAGAAAGACAGAAAGTAATCTGAAGTCAAAAATAGACGTACTTAAAAACAATGCAACTGGAAATGTAACAATAACTGGAATTATCAGGTATGAGATCACACATGGGCAAGGGGAAGCAGAGGGGGGGTAGGAGGGAGAGGGAGTAAATATGGTATATGAAAAAGATATATCATGATGAAATATGTATGAACTCAGGAAATTCTTATTTGGAAAATGTAACACTTTGTTTGTTGTTATTTATGTCTGTAAATAAATAAATAAATAAATAAATAAATAAAAGTGGTAAAAAAATTTCTTATTATTATTAACACCCCTATTTTCACCAGAGAAATGTTGGAGGGTATGAGACTGGTTTGTAACTGGCTTGTATTATTTTAAAGTGTTCTGCCAGTAAAACTTTGAATAATACTTTTATGGGTCTGGACAATGATTTATTACAAAATGAGTCAGTTATTATGCTTCCAGTTGCTTCAAACTGCACAATATCAATATCTGAAACAGTTTTAGAGTAGGGTGCAGCTGCACTGGGCGTCCTGCTGCAGGGAGGAACCAGAATAACGCTGTAGAATTCTGTAGAACGCTGTAGAATAACGCACAGGAGGTGGGGGTGAATTTTAGTGTTGCACAAGTTTTTTTGTTGCGGGGGGCAGGACTTCTGGGGGGGGCAGAACCGATGTGATTGGTCAGTTAGTTAAGTATTTCTATTGTTTTGCTTGATCTTGGCTACGACCATGTTGCACAGGGTATGGCTGAAATTTGAGGGCCCGAAGTCCATCTCTGTCCTTCAGTATTACATAATTACCCAAGCGCTCCCTGCAATGGGTAAGGGATGCTTTGCATGTTAGCAAAACAGCAGCTGCACACCTGTACATAGAGTGTACCTGCTATATTTGTGACTGTCCTGCCACCATCTCCAGTCAATCAGGCTTTGAGGCTTGTGCAGCAACAGAAAAAAAAACATGAACTGCTGAGACCATGCAAGGATAATACGACAGCAACAATATAAAGTAGGCTCAAGGCAATGATGGCTCCATTACACTGTCTTTGAATCTCCGGGGGCAAGGGGGGGTGGCGGAATCCTATCGTTTGTAATAAAGTGTTCTATTTCCCCACGGCGGCTTGACAAGAATGTTTCAGTCTTTCAGCTTCTGCAAGAGTCAGACCCACAAGTCATGACAATTTCCTATTAAGTAACAATTACAACTGTTTCCCTCCCTCTTGCTGGAAAAAAACTGCATTTGGTGGTTTGTCTGCCTTTAAATAGCTGCTCTTGCTGAGTTGCTACCCTGACATTATCGCTGATTCTCATCTTGTGGCAAGAGGCAGGAAAATATGCAACCCGATAATCACTGAGAGCAAATGTAACAATAAGCAGGTTTTAACTTAATGATAATTTATCCAGCTGCAAGAGTTTAACCAGAACTTTCTCCTCCCCCCCCCCCACCAAACCAGGATGGCATAAAAAAGAAGCCAGCATCCCAACACAACACCACCTACGGAGGACAACAAATCAATCCTGGGCTTACATGGGAATGGCCCTCTCTTCAGAACACATGCCTACATAGTACAGTCTTTCAGGATCCTACCATGTTAAAGTAAGGGGGGGGATCACATGTTTTCATACCTATCCATGTAAATTCTGTCAAAAAGACATTTTCTTAGGGAGCAAGTGCAGACAGATGCTATAACAGAACACTGCTCCCTACAATACTAGCATCCACGAAAAAGGTTTTATTGGGGGCAGAGAAGGATACAAATACTCAGTTGTCCATTTGCATTTTACATTGGGGCAATCATACCACACACTGTCGCTGAATGTGTCACTCTACTCCAGAGTTTTCCAAACTGTGTGTCGCGACACATTCGTGTGTCAGCTTGCAGTGTGTGGGTGTATCGCACGAATGCTCCCCATGCTCCTCTCATGGGGCTTGAAAGGGGTTAGTTTAACCTCTGGTTTGCTAGTAAAACTGAATTACTGTGTTGCAAAATGATGCATGTCTAAAAAGGGTGTCACCAACATGAAAAATTTGGAAAGCTCTGCTCTACTTCCTGGGATGCTTCTCTTGTATGCAGGTACAGAAAAAAGCAGAATGATCAAGGGGGATGGAGCAACTCCCAGTGAAGAAAGGTTGCAGCATTCAGGGAGAGGAGACAGTATGCAGAAAATTATGGAGAAAGTGGATAGAGAAAGCCCCCCACCCCAACTTTATTACACTAGAACCAGTGGGCCTCCACTGAAACCGAATGTTGGAAGATTTGGGACAGATGAAAGTATGTCCTTCACACAGCAGCGCATAGTTAAACTATGGAACTCCCTCCCACAAATGTAATGACTGCCACAAACTTGGGAGGCTTTAAAAGGGGGCTACATACTTCCGGTTCGCTGCAGAGGAATGGCGACGTGCTCCGCCTTGTCTCTGTGACGGAACGAAGCGGTTTAGGCTGCAAGAGCTTCGGAAGCTGCTCCAAGGCTAGGTGCACCCTTGGAAAAGACCCTACGGATGAGTGGGGACCCAGGGGTCCAGCGAAGCATTGAGCTCGCCCCCCTGAACTCCCCGTGATCGTCTCAGCAAGGAGGGAAGGGAGAGAGGCTTGAGTCCACTCTTGGCTCCATCGCACTCTGCAGCCAAAAGCCTCATTGCCGCCACCGTAAACAGTGGATTTTCCCAATTAGAAGGTAAAGTCAAATGAAACAAAGTGGATTTAAAAAAAGGATTGGAACTAAATTAATTAATTTGGCAAAACAGAAACAAAAAAAGGAAGTCAGCTTCCGTTTTCTGCAGACAGGCTCTGCAAGGGTTGTTTTTGTGAATGGGAACAGAGTAACAGTGACAGCCAGTGGAAACTTTTGAGTAACTGTAAACTTTTAAAGATTTTCCTTCTTCTGGATATATATTGGGAACAATATAGCTTGATTGCCCTGTAAAGGGAAAATGTGAGTTACAATTTGGCAGCTGTGTAGAGACATTAATTGCAGTGGAACTTTTGGTAGAGCAGAAGATAAAAAGTTACTGTAAGACAGAACTTAGATTAATTTTACAGTAACCCTGCATCTTGGTGGCAAAAATTGAAGCTAAGCAGGGGAATTCTCTATCTGCGCTGGGGGAGAAATCTCCCAGAAGGAAAGGGGATCCTGGACTAGCTGGAATCGGATGGAACTGTGACATCCAAGCTGACTGAGACCAGGGAAATTGATATTGATATACTCTATCTGTCAGGATTTAACTTTGATTAACCTTTGGTGTATAGATGTACACTCTAATTTGATTTAAAAATTGGATGATTTGGATTACACAATTTGGACTACAACAATTTGGATTACAATCATTGGACTATTAGACATTGGATTACAAACATAGAATTGGATCACAACATATTGGATTATAATTTAAAGAATTGGACTACTCTTCATTAACCACTAGTACTTTGGAGAAGTGGAAGGACAGTGTTAACCTCATGGAAGAGAAGTATAATTTCTGATTGATTTTGACTGGACTTGACTGACTTTGACTGCTCTTTGGAGGTAATTTGCTGGGATTTAGCTTCTTGCTTTTTAAATTGGGAATTAATTTATATATTATTGTCTGCTATTAGGAATGACTTTGGTATAATTCTCATTTCTTGCAAGGGGAATTCTTGGTATACTTTCACTTTTGAGCAGGCTGAGAGAAAGCAAAACAAAGGTAGGAAATGCTTTTGTGTAGATATAGATAGAGGAAAACAGGACACGGGCCCTACTACTAGGAAATCTTCAATTGAAAAAAGATGTGGAAGTGCTCAGGAAGAGACAATGTCAGAAAAAACAGGAAGGCCAGATTTTGCTGAATTTCTCACACAACAGTTTATTGAGTTTAGAAATGAGATGGCCCAGTCAATGAAAAATTTGACACAACAAGTGCACTCAGATTTGGAAAAAACTACTAGTTTACTGTCAGAAAAAATTGAGAAACTGGATGACAAAGTAAAAGATTTGGAAGTTAAGGTTGACAAAATGGAAAAGAGCAATGAAGAACTGGGCCATTTAAAGGAGGAACATCTAACAGTGTTGGGGGCTGTGGGAGGCATACAGCAAAAACAGGGGGAATTGCAGGATCAGGTACTTCTCTTGCAGCGAAAAGAGGAAGATAGGACATTGAGATTAAGAAATTTACCGATTTCTGACAAAGAACCAAACTTAGAAACATATGTTTCAAAAACAATAGCAGGCTGGATGGAAGAAAGAGAGGAATGGGTGGTAGAAAGGATTGAGAGTTGCTTTAGAATTACTACGAAAGAAACACGACAGAGAAAGCAGCCAGATCAGCGCAGGGTGGTGGAAGGGCTCTCGGGATGCTACAGAGAGCCTCAGCCCCACCTGACCAGTAGCACTTCCTCTTCCAGCAGGGGAGACAGCGATGTCTCCAGTAGGGAGGGGGAGGCAGCCCAGGGAACTGAGAGCCAAGGCTCTGGGGATGTTGGAGAGACCCTGCACTCCCCTCAAGCAGAGGGATAGGAGAGAGACACGCCATTTCCATCGTCCCAAATGCGTAGAGGGGTGAAATAAAAAGAGGGGAGACAGGGATTTCGTATACCGAAGCTCTTAGGTTGGGGTCAGAACTGGAAGGGGCTACTCCCGGATTCTGCAGACGGTTGATACAGACATGAACTTTTAAGCTCTGCACTGTACATAGTATGCAAAATAAAACTACTAAAGGAATGGCTGGAGTTTTGCCTGGTTATTCATGAGCAACCATCCAAGGACCTTACAAGATGCAATATTACAGAAAAGTTTTCAGGATAATCTGATGGTTGCTGGACAGAAAGTGGAAATTTCCGGGAGATACCTTTTCAACTTAGACTTAGGAGACAGAGATATAGATTTTTGACAATAGTTTTGAGAAGAGCAGACACAAAATATAAATGGGAATACCCAGAAGGAATCTCATTTACATTTCAGAAAAAGAGATTCAGATTGACAACAGAAATGCAGGCTAGGGAGTTTTTTGAAAAGTATAGGAGTGAATTAGCTTTGCAACAATTGTCACTGGAAGGAACTGGAGGGAAAGGAGGAAGTGGAGGAAAAGCAGATATTGTAAGCGACTCTGATGATGGCTAATCTCAAAATATTGAGCTGGAATGTTAATGGTTAGAACAGCAAAGCCAAAGGTAATAGAATTCAGAATGTAGTAAGTAGATAAAAAATGGATGTTATTTGCTTTCAGGAAACACATATTGCAAGAAAACATAAAAGAATCCTAATTAATAAAAAATTAGGAATGGATTTTGTCTCTGTGGATAATGCAAAAAAGAGAGGAGTGGTTTTCTACATTAATCCTGCACTGAAACCCAAATTAATCCAAAAAGATGAGAAAGGGAGGATTTTAATAGTGCAAATTAAAAACCAATGAGAGAAAATAATTCTGGTTGGAATATATGCCCCAAATGAGAAAGTTTTCTACAAGAAACTGCAAACATAGCTACTTAATTTGCTGACCAAAAAATGATCTTGATGGGTGATTTGAACAGAGTACCCTCATTGGAAAAAGATAGATCAACTAGGGGGGAGGGACGATAAAGAAGGCAGGTTACCAAAGGCTTTTTTAAAAAAAAATTGGCCCAAACTCTGAAGCTGATTGATAGAGGGGAAAACATTTGTTTGATAAGCAGTTCACTTATCACTCTCATGTCCATGACAGCAGTTCAAGGATAGATGTGGTATGGATCTCCAAAGAATTGAAACCTAAAGTAAAAAAATAGAAATCAATCCCAGAACATTGTCAGATCATAATTATATGATAATGGAAATTCAAAAGGAGAGTCAAACATCATTTAGATGGAGGCTGAATGAAGATTTATTAGATGACCAAAATGTATTAGAAAAAGCAAAAAAAGACTCTGGAGGATTATTTTGAAATAAACCTCCAGGGTCAGACCAAATTACAAACTGCATGGGATGCAAGTAAGGCAGTGATAAGAGGAATGTTTATTCAACAGAATTCGATTAAAAAAATTGAGAGAGAAAAGGAAAAAAGAAATTTTGGGGGAAATAATGAAAAAAGAGAAGGAACTGTCAAAAAAAGCTAATAAAGAATTACTTAAACAAGCAATTAGGACATTACAAACTCGATATTCTATTATAAAATTATTAGCATGGCAATTAAAAAAAGTGAACAAAGAAATTTTATAAATAAAATTCACATGAATGGAAAAATTACAGATAAAATGAAGGAGATAAGAGGAGCATTTGTGAAATACTTCTCAGAGTTGTTCAAAAAAGGAAAGGGAAAAGGTGCCAAAATAGAGGAATATATTAGAAACAGTAACCTGCCAAAATTAAAAGTACAATTAACTATTTAGTTAATTAGCCTATCTTGATTTCAAGTGGATGTAGCCTATCTTGATTTCAGCAAGGCCTTTGACAAGGTGCCCCATGATATTCTTGTAAAGAAGCTGGTAAAATGCGGGCTAGATAATGCTACCATTCAGTGGATTTGTAACTGGCTGACTGACCGAACCCAAAGGGTGCTCATCAATGGCTCCTCTTCATCCTGGAGAGAAGTGACTAGTGGGGTGCCACAGGGTTCTGTCTTGGGCCCAGTCTTATTCAACATCTTCATCAATGACTTGGATGATGGGCTTGAGGGCATCCTGATCAAGTTTGCAGATGACACCAAATTGGGAGGGGTGGCTAATACCCCAGAGGACAGGATCACACTTCAAAATGACCTTAACAGATTAGAGAACTGGGACAAAGCAAACAAGATGAATTTTAACAGGGAGAAATGTAAAGTACTACACTTGGGCAAAAAAAATGAAAGGCACAAATACAGGATGGGTGACACCTGGCTTAAGAGCAGTACATGTGAAAAGGATCTAGGAGTCTTGGTAGACCATAAACTTGACATGAGTCAACAGTGTGATGCAGCAGCTAAAAAAGCCAATGCAATTCTGGGCTGCATCAATAGGAGTATAGCATCCAGATCAAGGGAAGTAATAGTACCACTGTATTCCGCTCTGGTCAGACCTCACCTGGAATACTGTGTCCAGTTCTGGGCACCACAGTTCAAGAAGGATACTGACAAGCTGGAAGGTGTCCAGAGGAGGGCAACCAAAATGGTCAAAGGCCTGGAAATGATGCCTTATGAGGAACGGCTTAGGGAGCTGGGTATGTTTAGCCTGGGGAAGAGAAGGTTAAGGGGTGATATGATAGCCATGTTCAAATATATCAAAGGATGTCATCTAGAGGAGGGAGAAAGGTTGTTTTCTGCTGCTCCAGAGAAGCAGACACAGGGCAATGGATTCAAACTACAAGAAAGAAGATTCCACCTAAACATTAGGAAGAACTTCCTGACAGTAAGAGCTGTTGGACAGTGGAATTTGCTGCCAAGGAGTGTGGTGAAGTGTCCTTCTTTGGAGGTCTTTAAGCAGAGGCTTGACAGCCATCTGTCAGGAATGCTTTGATGGTGTTTCCTGCTTGGCAGGGGGTTGGACTGGATGGCCCTTGTGGTCTCCTCCAATTCTATGATTTTATGATTCTATTTTAAATACCCAAATAACAGACCAGGAAATCATAAATGCAATCAATTGGACAAAAATGGCAAGTCACCAGGACCAGGTGGATTAACGGCAAAATATTATAAAAAGTTTAGCAAACAATTAGTGAATCCATTGAAGGATGTGATGAATGAGATTTCAAAAAGACAGGTGAAATCCCAGGAACATGGAAGGAAGCTTATATAACATTAATTGCAAAATAAGATTTGGATCTAATGCAAATTAAAAATTACAGACCTATTTCATTATTAAATAATGATTATAAATTATTTTAAAATATTTTAGGAAACAGTTTGAAGAGACTTTCAGCTGAATATATACAAGAGGATCAGGCAGGATTTCTTCCAGGTTGACAAATGAAAGAGAATATAAGAAATATTATAAATGTGATAGAATACCTGGAGGTAAAAAATGAGAAAAATGCAGCAATGATGTTTATAGATGCTGAAAAAGCTTTTGATAACGTATGTTGGGATTTCATGAAAAAATTGATGGAAGAAATTAATTGCGTACATAAATTTTAAAGAGGAATTCAAGTAATATATTCGGAACAAAATGTGAAGTTAATTGTAAATCAGGTGATAACGAATGAATGTAAAATACAAAAAGCAACTAGACAAGGATGTCCGTTATCACTGCTGTTATTCATTCTGGTTCTGGAAGTACTTGCTAGGAATATTAGAACAGATAAAGAGATTATAGGGATAAAAACTGGAAAAAAATTGAAAGCATTTGCTGATGATTTAGTAATTATGGTAGAAGATAAAAAAAACTCACTCCCTCAGGTAATAGAAAAAGTTTTGGGGAAGTAGCAGGATTTAAATTAAATAAAACTAAAACTAAACTATTAGCGGTAGTTAAAAACTTAAAAGAAGAGGAAAAAAATTTGGAGGAAAGTATTGAGATTTGTTGTTGTTCAGTCGTTCAGTTGTGTCCGACTCTTCGTGACCCCATGGACCAGAGCACGCCAGGCACCCCTATCCTCCACTGCCTCCCGCAGTTTGGCCAAACTCATGCCAGTCGCTTCGAGAACACTGTCCAACCATCTCATCCTCTGTCGTCCCCTTCTCCTTGTGTCCTCCATCTTTCCCAACATCAGGGTCTTTTCCAGGGAGTCTTCTCTTCTCGTGAGGTGGCCAAAGTATTGGAGCCTCAACTTCAGGATCTGCCCTTCCAGTGAGCACTCAGGGCTGATTTCTTTAAGGATGGATGTTTGATCTTTTTGCAGTCCATGGGACTCTCAAGAGTCTTCTCCAGCACCATAATTCAAAAGCACCAATTCTTTGGCCATCAGTCTTCTTTATGGTCCAGCTCTCACTTCCATACATTACTACTGGGAAAACCATAGCTTTAACTATACGGATCTTTGTCGGCAAGGTGATGTCTCTGCTTTTTAAGATGCTGTCTAGGTTTGAGTATTGAGAGAAATCCATAAAAAAGTTAAATATTTAGGAATTTGGTTAACAACAAAAAATATAAATGTGTACAAAGATAATTATGAAGAAGTATGATCTGAAATAAAAAAGAAACTTAGAAATATGGAGTAGAATGAACCTTTCCCTACTAGGAAGAATAGCGGCGATAAAAATGAATGTGCTACCAAAAATGATCTTTCTTTTCCAGACAGTCCCAGTAATGGTTAAAGATGACTGCCTCAAAAGATGGCAAAAGAATATTTCCATGTTTGTCTGGGAGGGCAAAAGGCCAAGGATTAAACATAAGATACTTAAAGATATAAAAGACAGAGGAGGCTTCGCCCTCCCTGACCTTAAATTGCACTACGAGGCTGCATGTCTGGTATGGATCAGGGACTGGATAAAACTGAAAAAGGAAATCAGTAGGTCTTGCCCCAGTTGTGGAGACTGCCTCAGTCTCCTCCTCCTCTGGGTCCTTCTCAAGTAATCTGAGACTATGTTAGCTTCCCTGTTTTTGTTCCTGCCACTTCATACCTCTTCTGGTCCTGGTAGAGTGGAGGGCAGGGGAGCTTATCACAGCAGAAAGGGGAGACCCCGATGCTTCTTCATCAGCCTGACTCCTCTCCTGCTTTGGCTTCTGTCTCTGATTCTGACTGCTGTCTGCCACAGACTCTTGCTCACTAAACCCTGTGACCTCTTCAGCTTCCAACATGTCCTCCTCCTGGGCTTCTCCCCCTTCTCCCCCTGACTGCTCAATGTCATACCGCCACCACTCTTCTGGCTCTGAGCCTTCCTCCCTTGGGGATTCCCCGGCTGGGGCCTCCCACCATTCCTCTGTGCCCAGCTGGTCCAAAGCTGCCTTATGCTGAGTCAAAACATTGACTAATCTCATTCAGTACTGTCTACACTAACTGGCAGCAGTGGCTCTCCAGGGTTTCAGCCAGGGGACATTTCCAGCACTACATTTAATCACACACACCAGGGTGCCTGCATTTGTCAACCCCAATAATGTAACAGGAGTGTGAGACAGACAGACAGTATCAATGGAGTCAGAAAAGGATGTGTTTGGGGGGGGGGGGGCTTGTATAGCTCCTCAAGCTACCATTCACCCACCCCAACACCTCCTGTGTCAAAATCTTTTATTTTCTTCCATTTTTACCCTCCCCACTTTCTCTCACCATGGAGCCCAAGACAGGGTGCAAGCACTTCCCAGACTGCCTCCCTCCTTACTACCAGCAAACACAGCAAGTCCACTATTCCAAACTGAAGCTGTCAATGAATAATGAAAGTTATCCTGCCCTTTTAAGGGTATTTTTAAAAGCTTCTCAACACCCCCTCCCAATTAAGCATAAACAAAGCAGCAAACTGTGACCTCAATCGTTAAGATAAGTGCAGAAGGTTTATTTCAAGCAAAGGGTTCCCTTAGGAGTCTGCCAAGGGAAAAAAGAGTGTGTCTGAATTAATATTTATACTCTTCCTGGAGTGCATATTTCTCCTTTAATTTAGTCTGCATGACTGAAAAGAATTTAATAAAAAATGTTCCAAGGGCTGTGCAGAAATTCTTGGCATATTTTTCCATAAGCCCTTGGACAATGATCAAGCGTGGAGATTGGAAAGGGTTGATAATGGGTCTGCAGCTAAAACAATAGTTTAAATGGCAAGGAAAATTGGAGCATGCAGAGCTGAAGGAGGGGACAGAGAAGAGGGAGAGAGCAAGAACCCGGGATCATCACTCTTCCTCACCTTTCTGTTATCCCTCCTGTACATTCACAGGTGAAACTAGTGAGGTGAAACATGGAAGTCGCTCCACTGCCAGAGGCAGCAATACTTCAGAATTCCAGTTACTGAATGCTGCCTATGGAAGAAAGGCCTGACACATTTATGTCCTGCTTCAGAGCTACCCATATGCATCTGTCTGGTCACTCAGCACCAGACTTGATGGTCTTTGGTCTAATCTGTAAGAAAATAAAGATGTGCCTGGTGGATCGGGCCCATGGCCCACCTGGTCCAGCAACCTGTTCTCATGATGCCGCAGTGGAGAGGCCCCAAGCAGCACCTGAGCACAACAGCAACTCTCTCTTTGCCTGTGGCTTCCAGAAACTGGTATTCAGAATCCAAGGGTGGAGGGTGAGTAAAGCCATAAAAGTACAAATAAATAGTTAAAACCAAGTTTTAGGAACAGGGTTTTCCTTCTCCTAGATGGGCTGCTTTCCCAGGTTGAGGAGCCCCTCTGATAAATACCCTGAGGTGTCACTTCTTCACCCAAAGAACCATCATCCCCTTTGAAAGAAATCCAAGGGAGGTACTGGGGTGTAGATTAAATGCAAATTTGTCATCTCCTGGGGTGACAGGGGGCTTCGGGGAAACCATAAAAAGGTAAAGGGAACCCTGACGATTAGGTCCAGTTGTGCCCGACTCTGGGGCTGTGGCGCTCATCTCGCGTTACTGGCCGAGGGAGCTGGCATACAGCTTCTGGGTCATGTGGCCAGCATGACTAAGCCGCTTCTGGCAAACCAGAGCAGCGCACGGAAACGCCGTTTACCTTCCCGCTGGAGCGGTCCCTATTTATCTACTTGCACTTTGACGTGCTTTCAAACTGCTAGGTGGGCAGGAGCAGGGACTGAGCGACAGGAGCTCACCTTGCTTTAAACTGCACTCCTGAGGTAGGCAAGTCGGGTTTATTGTTACTATAGTTTGTATTTTTGTGTTTTTTATATTGTTAACCACCCTGTGATCCTCAGATGAATGGTGGTATAGAAATTTCATAAATAATAACAATAAAGTTCAAAAACCTGATGGAGTAGAAAGAAAAGGATGTTGATTAGATGCCAAATCCCTGGGAACCTTTCCTCACCTCTTCTCCTTGAGCATACAGCCTTGCTTTCAGGGACCAGGATAAATATTTCCTGATAGTGCAAAGCTATCCAATTTGAACAGCTCAGGGGGCCTAGCATAGTCTTGCAACCTTGTTTACATGATAATTTTTTTTGGGGGGGGGTATTCATTAAAAAAGTAAAAGTCGATTAGGCTACCAGCAAGTGGATTCTGCCAGAGGAACAAGACTGAAGATCCGTCCTCACCTGACTTAGAATCATAGAATCATAGAGTTGGAAGAGACCACAAGGGCCATCCAGTCCAACCCCCTGCTTTGGATGCTCAGTGGTGCTATGCATTTTTTTAAATCTATAAACCTTGTTTTTTCCCTTCCACCAAAGGAGGAGCCCTAATCAGTTTACAAATCAAAAGCAAACACAAAGAGCAACAATAATCAACTGATTAAAATACATTTTAATCACACACAGAGAAAACTGTTTTAATTTATTGCTAGTGTTAGCTTTTGAGCATTTTGAAGAGTTGTTCTTACTGATAATTTTATTGTTCAATTCTTAATAATAATAATAATAATAATAATAATAATAATAAAATTTTATTTATACCCCGCCCTTCCTCGCCAAACTGGGCTCAGGGTGGCTGACACCAATAAAATCACAACAAAAACATAAAACAATTCATTAAAATATGGTGGAGATGCTGTGGCTGTAACCTGCACCTCCATAGAAAGTGAGGCGTCAAAGGTTACACCCAAACTCCTGACAGAAGGCGCTGGCACTAATTGGGCCCCCGCAAGAGATGGGAGCTGGCCTCCCAACCCCATGTCGTCCCGACCCAGACAGAGGACCTCTGTCTTCGAAGGATTTAACTTCAACCGGCTCCCACAAATCCATACAGCCACAGCCTCCAAGCACCTGGTCAGTGTGTCCGGGACCGAGTCAGGTAAATTGCTCTGAGATTGTTGCTTTTTTTACAATCAAGCAGTGTTTAAAATTTAAAAAAAAATGGTTGGTTGCCATTTATCTGTTTCAGGAGGGGTGTGCCTTTCGGGGTGAAGTCAAACTGCTGTGGCTGCAGTAGGGTTGACATATTTTTAAAAGTGAAAATCTGGACACAAAAGTCATTGAACTTTTTGGGCCAAAGTTGTTGAGCTGTTTTGAAATCTCCAAAGGCGATTCTTTGGCCACACGTCCAGATTTTCCCGGACATTCTGCTGTTTTCCGGCCAGACACTGGTTCTGACTGCAGTATTCCACATATGTCCAGGAAATTCTGGACGTGTGACAACCCTAGGCTGTAAAGACTGATGCAGGAGAGACGTGTTTTGTTGTTGCTGCGGCAGATGAAGGCATAAAATAAAAATAAGTAACAAAATAAAAAGAAATAAACCACTCCCATGAGCAGCCCTAAGAATCAGTAAATTTAGCAGCAACAGAATTAAAAGCCTTTGAAGGAGGAAAGGATAGGTAGCACAGTCTTCTGACATTCATTTCCCAATTTATTAGTTTCTTTCTTTCAAAGGAAGGGATTCATCTACTGTAGAGCCAAGTAATGTGTCCTGGGGTTTCATGCAACACTCTGGAGCAGATTCTCCCCACAAAAAGAGAGAATAAAAATCAATAAACAATGGGATTTAAAACAAGAGCAGCAGATTAAAACACAACAACGCTTGTGTAGTGAAAGACCAAATCTTTGGTTTTGGAGCAAAGATTTCTGGGAAAAGCTGAATTGTGGGTATCGCTGTGCCATGGGAAAGTGACCGGGAAATGCCCTTTTGGGAATGTAAAAAGGGGTTGCCTTTAAAAGATTTTACAATCAGTAGATCACTGGAGGTGTGTAAGTCTTGGCTCCAGAGAGGCACCCTGGCCCTGATGAGAACTATGCTGGGGCCAGCTGGTGTTTATTAAGTGGATGAGAAATAAGGAGCTTCCGGTTTGGTGCCGGGTAATGGCGGACGGGAGCTGAAGAGCTCCGGTTCCCCGAGGGGTTTTAGGGGTTTCCGAGCCTGCGCCTCGGGCCCCTTAAAGCCACGGGAAGAGCGTCCCGTGGACCGCGGTCTTGTGGGTCCCAGACGTGTCGTCCCCGCTCCCGATTGACCCTCGTAAGGGGGAAAATCGGGTGAGAGGCTCCGACACGGGACTGAAGAGACGACTGCCCCCGGAGAACAAAGCAGCGATCCCGCCAGACTTGAGCGCCAAGCATTTCCTGTCAATTTAAAGAAAAAGAAAAAAACCCCGGCTGCTGTAAGTACGGAACTAATTGGATTACAATTTAACAATTGGCAACCGGGAGGGATGTCAAAAGGAAGCCCGTCCCTCTCCTTTGTTGTGCAGAGAAGGTAATTTAGTCTCAAGTAGCTGCAGCTGCACTGTTAGATACAATGTCGCTTTGAAGTACTTTGACAGATGAGATGGATTAAATCCCTGTGAGGGGGTTGAAGATTTTGGAAATATCTCTTTTGTGGATTTTTGGATTGTTCTTGGCACCCTGTCTCAGGGGAAAATGGCGCTGGGAAACTAGCACTCAAAGATGGAAAATTACTGACACTTGATACCCTTTGTCTTCTTCAACCATGCTTGCTTTCGTTTTTAAACTGATCTTAGATCCGGGCACTACCCAGGAACAAAGGACAACCCTTTTACAATTAGAACTGATGAATCAGAAAATGGACTTGATAAGGCTTAACTTTAAAGAAATCATTTATGGATCGAGAAAAAGTAGCCAGATTTGGGAGAATTTTGACAAACTGGAAGTAAACTTTGCCAGGGAGCTGGAGGAAACACTGGAGAAATGCAATAAAGTGACTGAGCAAATCCAAGGAAATGGAAAATCCTGTTGGAGTGAGAGACACAGGGTTTTTTTGACTGAAAGAGCAACATCCTGTCTCTGGAGTGGGAGTCCAGAGATGAAGGTCAGAAGATTTTTGAAGACTCAAGTGGAAGATAATCTAAACTACGAAGTGGAGATGCTGGAAGATGAGAGTTGGTGTTTCCCGAGGCTCCCAGGGGGGGAGGTTTATAAATTGTGAGCTGGCACTGAACAAGGATGTGGGAGGGAGATGTAAAGATGAATGGGGGGTGAGCTTGGGAGAGTGTAGGAAAATGGTAAGAAGGGGGATAGGGTGAAAATGATAGAAATTTAATTAGGACGGCTCTATGGTACCCTGAAGATAGCGTGTTAAGATTATAGGATTTTGAACTAGTGAAGAGATATGTGATTGACTATCAGCAGCAGTTTAAATAAGAAGAAATATAAGATTGATTTAAGAATTATTATGTGATATTTTAAGTTGTTAAGTTTTTATGATTTTGAACTAAAGATATATGAAGGATTATTAAGGCAAAGAAAGTTATTGGAATATTTTAATAAAAATGAATATGGATAATGGATTTTAAAGCCAAAAATAGATGTTATCAAAGTATATTAGTATTGAAGGCAAAGGAGGGAAAACGGGGGAAGTCCTTTTTTTTTTAGAAGATTTGGAACAAGAATTCCTTTTATCTGCAAAAAGTAAAGGGATGTAGGTGTTTTGTTATAGATGTATTTATGTTTAGGTTTGTTTGAAAAAGTTGTATGTTGTATTTGTGTATTGTTTTTGTGTTTTTGTTTATATGGAAAACCAATAAAATCTTATTAAAAAAAAAAGAGAGAGAGAGAAATAAGGGAGGTAACGGCCCAGAGACACACAGCTGCCCTTTCATCTGTGACAGGTGAGAATAATGACCTAAGGGCAGTGATTGGCTAACGGGATTAGAGGCCAGGTCCTCTATTGGATACTGAATAGAGGATTCCACATGGGCTAAAGCCTTATCTATTCTGGGCTGTGTGATGCAAATGGGCCGGAGTTGGAGGGTCGAGTGGAGCTTAGCTTGACCTACTGCCGGAAGACTGCTGCTCGAGAGCTGAGGTGTCGGAGGGCTCTCTAACACCTGACTAGCCTATTATGGCTTGGAGGAACATCTGAGGACTTTGCCAGCTCATTCAAAAGCAAATGCAGCTAAGTATTAGCCCCTGCCTTAGGGAGAGGGATTAAGTAACTAAGTGTCTAGACTAGCCTAGTCAGAATGTTGTTGTTTTAAGCATGTACCTTGCCTTTTGGAAATTGTGCCTTTGTGTTTTGCTAACCTTTAATTAAAAGATGTTTTAAAGAACTCTTGTTCTTGTCTCCTGTTTGCTCTGGCGTTTGCTTGGCTAATTCCAGTCCACCCGCTTGGTCATTCTACCGTTAAAAGTTAAATATCTGTGGCTCTGTTTGAGCTGGGAAGGCTGTCTGCTGGAACGCAGGAAAAGCGGCCCTCTCGTTTTGTCCTGTGGCGTCAGCCAGGTTCCAAATTTCAGAGGGTGGTGGCAGCGAAAGACCTGCCTCGACCCGGCCAGAGGGCTGGGGAGAGGTGAAAAGAAAAGAGGATTTTTCCTCACCCCGGACGCCGGTGGCTGGGATAGCCGGGAGGCGGGGGGTGGGGAAATCCTACACCCCCTACAGCTTGAGCAACATTTAAAAGCCCTGGGAATCTTTTAAAAAGGTCTCTGCCTGACACTGAAAGGACATCAGAGGAGGTACCAGGTGAGTCTCATTGGGGAAAGCCCCTTCCTAGTCACCTCCCTATCCTCAGAAGATGGAGACATGAAGAAATTTCTGCTGATCATTGGACATCCACTAAGCAAGTCTCTGTGGGTGAAGCTTTCCCCAAACTGGGTGCCACCACCAAAAAGGCCTTCCCAAGAAGCCATCATCAGGTGGGGGAACCTGCAGAAGGCCTCCAATGAAGATCTTAAGACCTGAGCAGGGATATGTTGGAAAACACATTCCTTCCGAATAATCTTCACACCAAAATCAGTGGGGTTTCATTCCTCCTTTTATAGTTAAAGCTGCCACCTCTGCAGTGTGCATGTCAGGGACTCAAAACCTCACAGTGTGGCTAATGAGCTGCTTAGGACTCTGTGTGTTAGTACACAATGAAACTGTCATGCACAGAATCTGAAACATCAGTTAAAAAGGATCACACACACATCAACAGTGAGTGATCAGAACACCGCTTCCGAATATTAACTCCCTCCCTGCCAAAGCCTAGATCAAGAGATGTGTCTTTGATCACCACTGAATGAAAAACCACATTAGTGCCAGACGTGCCTCAGAGAAGTGGAGGACCATACCAGAGGTGGGGAGCCATCACAGAATATGCACTCAGGCTTCACAGCCCCTTCAGGCACAAAAGGAGAATTGGGGGGCAGGTAGCATTGGCAGGTAACAGGTGGATCCTCTGAACTCACAAGATGCAGACAAAGATGCTAGGAGCTTTATCCTGGTCAAGACAGCAAACATTTCTCCTTGCTGATATTCAAGATCCAGCTTGAAACCACTGAATTTGGCAACCTTAAGTGACTAGTGTTAGACATGGCAGCCCAAGACCCCCTAGCGCTCAGTGGCCTGGAGTGCAATTCCCTCATGGTCAATCTTGGGGGGGGGGCACACGCCAGTGATGGGCAGGGCCAAAGTTTAAATGTGAACAGTCCAAAAGATTAGACTTTCAGCTTTGCCCAACAGAGTGCATTCCAGCTGCACAGAGACCAGATGTTCAAACACACACAAGAGCAGGGTGAGAGAGTGTGGAGTGGTGAGGGTCTTAAAGGACAACCAAAGAGGTCTGGAAGGCCACATCTAGGCCCACCCCGTGCTACAGTGTGCTTCCGTACCACACTGGCATCTCCCTTATAGAATTTTATTGGTTTCTCTCCATCGCTTTGCATGGGCCAGCTGTGTTCTTGGCATCTGTGTTTTGAAGGAGAAGACTGCCAGTGAGGGGAAGGATCTCTTTCAACAAAGCACATCCGCCACGCATCCCTGGGGAGCTTCCAAGCATCTCCAAAGGTCCCTTGTAACACAATTTGGAAGCCACCCATCTACAATGCTTCCCAGAATTGTGAGGTTCTAGTCAATTAAGGGCTGTTGACTCTGAAGGGTCAGGGCCACATACCAGCCTCTCCTTATAAGCCTCCAATTTCCTGAACCACACACACTCTTCTGGCTTGTGAGTCCCAAAATATTTGCTCAGGTCACATAGCTGATAGCTTTGGGTTTTGTAAACAACATGCACACGAAAGCTCATACCAAGAACAAACTTAGTTGGTCTCTAAGGTGCTACTGGAAGGAATTTTTTTATTTTTTATTTTGTTTAGGCAGTTCTCAAACTCTCTTGATACTTTAGCAGGGGAGGATGAAGCAGCAGGACACTTTGAATGCAGCCCCTGCTCCATGGTAGGTCTCCACGTCAATTACCTAAAACTTCTTTTTACTGGCCCGTTTGCCAAAAAGATTACCATATCTCCTTTGCTTTTTCATCCAAATGATTAAGCCTTACTTTCCTAAATATACAAAAAGTTATTTCGACTTAGGGCACATGTGAGAAAAGCACAAGCATGCCACAGTTTCCTGAAGATTAATTATTCCAGCTGTTAATGAATTGTGGCTTCACCCTAACCCGCTCTCTCCCCATATTGCTCTACAAATGCTATTTGTGGCTTGTTTCTGTGTTCTGATTGCGATCTTTCACTTCCAAAGGCCTATCTCAACATCTAGAAGTAGAAAGAAGCTTTGCATTCATCAACCGGACCCCAAGGAGACCAAAGGAAGTGGGTTTCTGCAAGGGTTCCTCTGGCTGTCTGCTACCCCAACAACAGGTGGGGTCATGACCCCAGAAAGAGAACAACAAGGAATCTTCCAAATAAGAGGGCACAAACTATCTCCGACATTTGCTTATCTTGCTAGTGCAATTAGAGATCAGCACCACCATTGCATTGGCTGAGGAAAGCCTTGATGCCAACACAACAGCATGTTGAGCACTGTCAAACTCTCCTTGATAGCTGGCTAAAGCTCATGAACCAAAAGGATAAAATAAACATAAAGACATGTATGGGGTCCGTGTGTGAGAGTTTGTTTTTGGTAAAGAGGGACCAGGAGGGGGGGAGGGGAAGAAGAAGAAGAAGAAGAAGAAGAAGAAGAAGAAGAAGAAGAAGGGCAGCTACCATGCCCAAACTGCATAATTAACTTTGGACCGACCTTCCACAGAATTTAGAGATATTCTGAAGGGAGAAAGTATCAAGTGACATGAAAAGTCATTAAATGCTATTATCACCAATGCCTGTTCACTCCTACTTTAGACATGAGCTTGACTTTTGTGAAACCACCAAAACTAAAAAGAAAGGGCGCTTGCTGAATTCAATGGATTTAATGCCAGGCTCCTTTCCTTGCATACTCCCAAAGGACGGCTCCCAGCCATAGCTTCCTTTCTCCAAACTTCCACTGCCAGTTGCCTGGGTACTTTCCCCATCTGCCAGCCCCTTTCATTATTTTTACCCGGGCCTCAAAGCCTCCCCCCACCCACCTTTGCAGGCCAGAGAAAGCTGTACCCGAAACCACAACTGTGAATCCCATTCCAAATTTGGCACCACACGTGCCAAGTGGAGGCCTTTTGATTTACAGCCCTTGCAGATATGAACGAGGGATGCTTACAATGTTGACCCCGAGGAAAGGCACACAATAGCTTTGGCTCATGGGTGAGAAGCTAAGGCTTTAAAGAGCCACACCAGGAGGGTGATCTACAGGCTTACCCGCCCTTTAGATTTTGCCCTTCTGCTGCTGAGTCAACCAACAGCAGTTGCCTTTGTTTGCAAGGGAGCTCCACAGCTTCCTATCAAAGGAATATTGCTAAAACTATTAATAATTGGATGTGCTGAGCATTTTTAGGGCAGAGATGCCTAATCTATTTCAGCCTGAGGGCCACATTCAGCCTTAGCTAACCCTGATGGTGGGTGCAGCCAACTCACACTCTTGCATGCCCCTCCCCCATGCAAGGACAAAACACCTCCTCCCTAAGCTGATCTGTGCAGATCTACTGAGGAGGAGGTGGGTGATCACTCATCCCCTGGCAAGGGAGGGGGTGACTCTGTATCCCCCAGTGTAGTCCCTCCAGTCCCTTCAGCAGCACCCCCACCTTGCTTTTTGTCAGTCCCAAATTGTTTGGGCATTGAGGTCTGGGGGGAAATGTTTATGGAGAGCCAAGTCAGTTTCTCAGTCCAGGCATTAGCTACCCCTGATTTAATGCTTATTGGGTCTTCTGCAAACAATATCTCTGTAGTTCCATCTGACTCGAGTGATTGCTAATCTGCCCTTCCCCGCTGTTCACACTGAACTGGTTTCATTCTGCTGCAGCATTACAATGTTATGCGGCCAGGGAATCAGGATTGTAGGCTTGGAAGGGACCTCAAGAGTCATCTAGTCCAACCCCCTGCAATGCAAGAATCTCAGCTAAAGTATCTCTGACAGGTGGCCATCCAACCTCTGCTTTAAAACATCCAAGGAAAGAGATTCTGCCAGCTCCTGAGGGAGACCATTCCACTGTCAAACACCTCTTACCATCAGAAAATTCTTCCTGATGTTGAGTCAGAATCTCCTCTATTGTCACTTGAATTCAGTGGCTTGAGTCCAACCCTCTGGAGCAGCAGAAAACAAGCTGGCTCCATCTTCCATGTGTCAGCCCTTGAGATATTTGAAGATGGCTCTTTTATCTCCTCTCAGGATCCAGGCTAAACTTGCCTTATGCCCTCAACCGTTCCTCATAAGCCTTGGTTTCCAGACCCAGATTGTCAAAAATCAAGGTGCTACTACTAGCATACAAAGCCCTAAATAGCTTGGCACCCAAGTACCTCAAATAGTTCCTTCCCGAATATCAGCCACTTCAGACCCCATGATTAGTAGGCCTTGTTGGTGGTGCCTGGTTGGCTGACCTGTGACAGGGACTTTTCAGTGGTGGTTCCTTGGTTGTGGAATGCCCTCCCAAATGAGACGTGTCTGCCACTACAGCATCTTTAACTTTCAGGGGGAATGTGAAAACATTTCTCTTTACCCAGGAATTTTGTGGCTAAAGAATATTGCTCCTGGCAACCCTAAGATCATAGGATGGAAAAATGTTTCAAATTGCAACTGCTTTCAAATGTTTTGAAATGCATTGTTTAAAACTGCTTTATAATGGTTTTCTGCTTTGTTTTTGTATTTAAATTGTGTGTGTGTTTGCCACCCTGGGCTCCTTCAGGGAGAAAGGGCAGAATATAAATGCGATGAAGGAAGGAAAAATACTGATTAGAACATTCCCAAAGAACTAGCTGTGTTTGTTTGCTGCAGCAAAATCAACAAGAAAAGTCTTGAAACATCCCTAACAGTTCTGCCTAATTTCCACAGGCAACAATGCACGTGGAGACACTGTCGTTCCACCCTCTGCAAATCTGACCCAGCAGCCATTGCCCTGGCTTCTGACTTTTTGGCATGCGTTGCCCACCCTGACTATCTCTGTAGTCCATACGGAGCCAGAAACCTGCTTTTGGCTGTGTCCCAGGTGCATTGCCATGCCCTTCTGCCCTCACAGAAATGGGCACTTCTCACATTCTAATATTGTGTATGCCACATCTAGTCTGACATCCTTTTCTTACAGTGGCCAACCAGGTGCCCGTGGGCTCTGAGTACATGAGCAGCACTCTCCCTTCCTGTGGTTTCCAGCAACTGGCATTCAGAAGCATTATTGGACAGAGCATGTCATTCTGGCTAGTAGCCTCAGATAGCTCTCTCCTCCTCCTCCATGAACTGGTCCAATGCTCTTCAGTGGCTATCACTGCCTTCTTTCGGAGGGAATTCCATCGTCCGACTTCATGCTGTATGAAGAAGCGCCATACTTTCTTTTATCTCTCCCGAATTTTCCACAATCCTGGTATGTGCTGCCTAATTTCCGACAGAACCCTCCCAAGAGAGGAGAGAGAATCCAGGTGTTTTGTAGGCATTTTGGGAGGAGAGGATATGAAGTGTACATTCTTATTGAAAATGTCAAGGGGAACGGGAAGATTTTTTAGCAATTAAAAAAGGCACTGTATGTTCAGACTTTTAATTATATGTAGCAGTCAGAGTCTGTCACACTTATTCTGATTTAACTGTCCCAGTTGCTCCTTCCATATGGAGCGGAAGTCTGGGAGGAGCCCTGCGTTATGGTGAATTGCTCCTGAGAAAGCCAACAAATTTTTCCTGAGTCACAAAAAAATGTTGTTAGTCTTTAAATATGGGGTGTGAGTCATGCGGAGTGATAGATTACTGTGCGGCTTTTTTATTCCCCCCCCCCAAAGGAAAATACAGAGGCCAAAAGATTCCTGCAGTACATTCATCATGGGTAAAAAAAGCCCTTCCGTCTTCTTGCTTTAGTAGCAAATTATGGCAACAGCTGGGTGGATCCTAGCAGCCCTTGGATTTCAGATTTCACAGTTGTCACACAAAATCTAATAATGCCATCCAGAAAGGGCAGGCCCAAATTATTATTGGTGCACTTTCAGAAAACTTCTTCCCTCCCTCTTGTCAGATGAGGCATAATGCCATCATGAAAATGAGTTCCTGAATTCAGGCAAGATCCAGCACCCTGAGTAATATGGATACATATCAACATCTCCTATGTGGTTGCCATGCAAAGGTTCCTGCCATGACCCTGGAATCAAGTTTCCCCATTTTCAGGGGTGACAGCAATAACTCCCTTGTCAGTAGGGGGATTACACAGAGGCACAGGAGTAGCACCGCCTTCCTCTGACTCAGAGAAATCCCACCCCAGTAGTGTACAGCACTGGCAAACCCAGAAGTGCAGGGTCACTTCACAATAGTCACAGCCAGGCTCCCACAGCTGTACCCCTTCTAAAATTATACAATAATTTTATAACTATGCAATAATAATAAGGGATGCATTGCAACAATTGACCTAGCTCTCTGTGTGCCAACCTTCCAGCTAGATCTACTATTTTCTGTGTACGTGCCTGGGCCAATGAGTTTGAGTTCACCAGTACCTTTTTTTTTTTTTTTGAATGACTCCCATTGTGTTTACATCAAAGCTCCACTGTATGTAACATGCACACCATTTTCTTGAGACTGAAGCACATCGCGTCAATACCCACCGCGGGCAGACTGAAGCACCTTCTGCTTTCAGTGTTCCCAAATGCTTAGGTTTTGAGCATACAGAACAACACCACAGAGCTCTTCCTGTATGACATCTTCTCCAGAATGACCCTAGGAACCCATCCTCTGTGGCTGACTCATCTCCTTCCACTCTGATGGGTTCCAATTAGAGCAAAGGGTGAGGAGGCTCTAGGTTGTTGATGACAGGGATCCTTTTGGGATCCTGCTACAGTAATAGTCATGGGTCTTGAAATCTGGACCATTACAGCATCCAATTTTCCCACAACTGGCAGTCAGATGCCCTAGTGAGATACCCACCAGGTGGGCTTAAAGGCAATGGCTCTTCCACCTTCGGCAACAGGTTGTCTGCATCTCAGCATGGAGTTTTGTCTTTAACCATTAATGGCTGCTAACAGACCTGCCCTCCACAAATTTGCCTCATGTCATTTTATAGCACAGGTTAAGCAGACACTAGACTGGAATTCACTGACATATCTCTGGGTGGATTTGCTATAATCACCTTTCTAGATTCTGAGAAATGCACCTTCTTCCTAGCACTTTTTGCTGACAAGTTCTACTACACAGCCCACCTGGTGCCTTCCAAATGCTTTAGACTACAATTCCCATCAGCCCAGTCAACACAGTCAATGCCCCAGGTTGAGAAAGGCTGAGTATCAGAGTGTGCAATACTTTAAAATCAAGGAAGGAATCCTTTAACCCCCCAAACCGGGCTGTTAACAAAATTTTCCCTCTGGTTTTCTGAAGAAGTAGGCAATAAGCTCATGACAGCTTATGCTCCATTAATAAAATTAATTAGTCTTGATGGTGCTGCTGGACCAGAATACACTTGCAGCTTATCAGCTTCCCAGCACTTGCACAAACTTCTTGCCAGGTTTTGGGTTCCCATGCTGTTTGCTTCCCTTATCCCTCAAGAACATTGGAGACTGTTAGGCTTTCTGGCCAAAGAGCAAGCCATCCCCCCCCAAAAAAAAAAACCTTAAGTGAAAGGCTGATTCTGCAAACTAAGTTATAAATTGGTTCACGTGCATCCCAAAGATCTGTCAAGATATGGTAGGCCTGAAATATTTTCAATCATCGGCTGCACTGTAACCTCTGGAAGAGAAACCATTTCCCTTCTAAAAGCCTTTCAACCTGCTAATGATCCTGCCTGCCCAATGCAATTTCTTTTCCAGAGTCACAGCCTTAAGTTGACTTATGAATTACAAATTATGGAAACTGTGCATTTGATCACAACAATAAGCATTTGACTATAACTTCCTCCCTCCCTGTCTGCTCCCCCCCTTTACCACCTCCAGTTTCAAGCTCAGGAGCTGAATAAAGTCACACTCACTCTTTGATTACCCTCAGATGTTTTAATTGCTTTCTTCAAGGCTGATAATTGGGGAATGGGGTCCACATTTGAAACAAATGCTTTGCCTTTTGCAGGGAAGTAGCCTCTGGAGCTTAATTGTCTAATACTATAGAGAGTATGGACATTTTTTTGGCAGAGACCTTAAGCATAACTGTTTGGAAGTTACACCGAAAGAGCGCTTTGTTCCAGGGCTGATCCAAATGCCAAATTTTTCTGTCTTCTCTCTTCCAACCTCTGTTTTGCACCCACCCCTATTTTTACCTTCCCACTATGAATTTATCAGCAAATATGAATTGAGGAAGGAGTCCTCGAGACAGTGCTGGCCTTTCTACAAATATGTTAACATCATGTGGAAGAAGTAAGAAAGAAATCTATTGGGAAGACACCTTAAAAGGAACATGGCTTAAAAATCCTAGGGCTTACTGTACATCACTACCTTCCTCCACAGCAACAGATGGCACTGTTGCATCACACATTCCTATTAGGAGCAACACAACCAGCTCTACACCATCACATCCATGGTCTCTCACTCCATACATTCATATATATCAACAGGGTCTCCCCTGACTCAAAATCTCTTAAGTACTGAACAGTTCCTCAAGGAACAGCTTTTAGCCTTACCAACTGACCTGGAAAAATACACTCTTCAGGTCTAGATTCAGGTACAGCCACAGCCAACCCTGGCTCAGCTATGCACAGCTCTGGCTTCCAGTATGGAGTAATTTCTAAACAGGGAATGATGGAACAAAACAAAATAAAATAAAAAATTCCTTCCAGTAGCACCTTAGAGACCAACTAAGTTTGTTCTTGGTATGAGCTTTCGTGTGCAGGCACACTTATTCAGATACACTGAAACGGAAATCACCAGACCCTTAAATATAGTGAGGGAGTGGGGAGGGGTATGACTCAGAAGGGTGGTGGGAATGGGTGATTAGCTGATAGGTGTGGAAAACCTGTTGACGACTCTTAATGGCTGCAATTTTTACAGGGTCTTACAGGGAAAGGCAAGGGGTGAGATGAGATTTACTAAGTTGGACAACTGGGTCATTATGAACAATACTTGGAGTTCATCAAGCCAGAAGCATCTAAGAGAGAGTACGTGAGCTTACCTGATTAATGTGTTTCAGCTTATCAATGATCTGGCTAATGACGGGTTCAGGTCCTTTCACCTTGACTTCATGGTTGCTGAGCTGGGCCTTTCCTCCGTTCCTCACTGCCTGGCGGGTGTACCTGCAAGGGCATGACAAGCATGAGCAATGCAAATGGTGTGCAAGAAACAAGACATAAGAAGATGCTGAGTTTGAGGGTCCCAGAAGGAGGCACAAAGTGTGGAATGCCCCCCACAAGAGTCTAAGGCAAATTTCCCAAAGATTTTCCAAATTGAGCAGTGAAGTTTGGATGTTGGGAGAACCTTCATTTTCTGAAGAGGCTGGGATCCCTTTGAAAAGAACGTGTTAAAAAGTCCCAAGGGCGTCACTTCTTTGAAACACCAGGTCGGAGTGTGTGCATCGCCTCGTCCCCCAATGTGGTAGGTTTGGGGTAAGGGTTGGGGTACCTCATCCTCTCCTTCCTGGCCATTGTCCTCGGCAACCGGCAGAACGACCTGCTTCACGAGGAGCTCAAAACAGAGAACAAAGGGGATATAATGTAGAAGAGGCAGGAGGGCCCTTCTCTCATTTGTATCTGGATTGAACTCTCTCATCCTTCCTCCTCCCTCCCCACCTCCCTCACTGCCTTTCCTTCGCTGCTGCCAATGGGGGGGGGAGGAAACGTCCAACTCGAAGCCTCAGGATCTGCAGACCTCACCTGCGTGCCACTTCTGGAGACACGTCCATCCCTCATGATTTGCCAGCTTTGGCCTCTGCCCCCTCTGCTGATTGGCTGCCGATGGAGGAGAGTGTGACACCGGTACCCCAACCCTTACCCCAAACCTACCACATTGGGGGACGAGGCGATGCACACACTCCGACCTGGTGTTTCAAAGAAGTGATGCCCTTGGGACTTTTTAACACCTTCATTTTCTGAGTTACCCAAGTTTCTCTGCCGTTTCCAAGTCTTGATAACAATTCCCTTGGTTCCATCTTGTGGAACAACAGCCACAGTGCATGACTCCTGGTGCAAGTGTCTTATGCTTTGAGTAATCTGTAAGTGCTCTGTTCCTGTTGCTTTTGCAGCAGCAAAGGCAGGCAAGAAAAGATCAGCTCAGAACACATATATTAAAGCAAAGACCCTCATTAAATTAAAAACAATAACAGCAAAAGTGGGGGGGGGGAGTGAGCAGAGTAACATGCAAAACGGAATGACCAAGAGGATGGAGCAATTCCCCCAAAGGAAAAGTTGCAGCATTTGGGACTTTATAGTTTAGAGAAAAAGCGAGGAAGAGGTGACATGATAAGACCTTCATAACATTATGCATGGCATGGAGAAAGTGGAGAGAGAAAAGTTTCTCTCTCTCATAGAACCCATGGGCATCCAATGAAGAGGAATGCATGTTGGAAGATTCAAGGCAGTTAAAAAGAAAGGCCTTCTTCACACAGCTCATAGTTAGAGGATTAGACACATTCATGGAGAACAAGGCTATTTATGGCTACTAGCCAGGATGGCTATGCTTGGCCTCCATGGCCAGAGCAGAAATGCTGCTGAACACCAGTTGCTGGGAACTGCAGGATGGTGGGCTAGAGGGGCTCTTGGCATGATGCAGCAGGCTTCTCTAATGTCCTTATGTGTTTTGGTCACTTGCAAAGGATCACTTTAAAACTATTTCATCGCATAAATGTATATATAGTATTTCAGATCTTCCATTTCTCACGTAAGACTGAGGGGCAGCACCCACAATCACAAATAGTTGGCACCAAGTGGGCTTCTTATCTGGTCATGAACAGTTGGCAAAGTTGACAAGAAGGAAAATAGGCCCATTGGGTCCCAGGTGCTTCGTTATTTATTTCATTTTACAGATTTATAAACTGCACAGCCAGAGCAGCGTGTAATAAGATACTATACAAATTCTAATAGCAACAGAGCCATTTCTACCCATGTGCCACTAATCCTCCTTCTACCACCTCCAATTTGAGCACAACACCCATGACCTCCCACAGGGTAATCCAGTGTGGTGTAGTGGTTAAGAGCGGCAGACTCGTAATCTGGGGAACCGGGTTCGATTCCCTGCTCCTCCACATGCAGCTGCTGGGTGACCTTGGACTAGTTATACTTCTTTGAAGTCTCTCAGCCCCACTCACCTCACAGAGTGTTTGTTGTGGGGCAGGAAGGGAAAGGAGAATGTTAGCAGCTTTGAGACTCCTTCGGGTAGTGAAAAGCGGGATATCAAATCCAAACTCTTCTTCTCTCCTGGCCAGGTGAATACAGGGTGTGAACATGCATACTCCATGCACCCCAGTCTCCATGGTGGAAGGGGGCAGGATCCACAGTATGCTTTTAAAGCACAATTTAAAGGTAAAGGTAAAGGTAAAGGTACCCCTGACCGTTAGGTCCAGTTGCGGACGACTCTGGGGTTGCAGGTGCTCATCTCGCTCTATAGACCAAGGGAGCCGATGTACAGCTTCTGGGTCATGTGGCCAGCATGACTAAGCCGCTTCTGGCGAACCAGAGCAGCACACAGAAACGCTCACATTTAAAGCACATGGCTTTCTCCCAAAGCATCATGGGAAGAGTAGTTTGTTATGGAAGCTGAGAGGTGTTAGGAGGCCCCCTTTCTCCACACAGAACCACAGTCCCCAAAGTTCCCTGGGAAGAGGGAATGACCATTAAGCCACTGTGAGAACTGCAGCCATGTGAGTGGAATGGAGGGTCTCCTAATAACTCTCCGCCCCTTAGAAAACTACAGTTCCCACAATGCTTTGGAAGAGCTCATGACTGTCCAAGTGGTATAACAGCCCTTACAATGTAAGGTGTGGATGTGGCCTGCGGGTGGTATGCCCTTCCCTTTTCGCAGTTCTAGTCTGAAAGCCCAAATACGGCTTGCCTAAGCCTCTGGTGGACCACCATATGCAGCTGAATTTGGTTTCGAGTCCCTGAAGATGGGAGGGAAAATGGAAAGGAAACAAAGGGAACAGGACAGAATGTCTGCCAGGCTCCGGGGGCCACCTTATGATTTGTATATAAAACCCTCACACAATCTGTTGGCAATAAAAGCCAAACTGGAAACTAATTCACCTCCAGGAGCAAAGCAGGAGGAGTTTAGGGAAGTGGTTGAAGTCTTTTAAGTAATGAGGGAATAAACTGAGAAAAGGGAAAATTTAAGATGAATTATATTTGTGCAGGATCCAATTCTCTTCTTTACTGTTTGGTAACAGCAGCACATTCTCACAATGCGCTTGAAAAAAAAGTTGTTTTAAAAAGGGAACTGTGTCTGTCATCTTATTCAGGAGAGAATTACAAGAATAAACCATCACTAAGAAGCTTATGGAACTCTGTGAATCTGAACACATATTAGGATTTGAGATTTAAGAACTGGGAAAACCCTGACACCGTGTAAAATCCTTCAATTAGCAAGGAAATCTCCAAGCCTAATAGCCTTTGTATATACATTTATAAATTGGGAATATGCCACCCGGGAGAAGTATATATTGCCAGCATTTTGCCATCAACAGGCAACATCTTTTGTAATCACAGTCTTGTTACTTTTCACCCCTCCAGATGAGTTTCTCCAGCAATTCTGCAATTTCACAGCCAAGAGCCTCTACACCCTACGGAGATTTGAAGAGAAAAGCTAGTTTCCCTTGGAACATTTCATACAAACATAGTATGCACAGCCATTCATTCATCAGCCCTGGCTACCACTGATGCGAAACCAAGGTAATGGAGCTTTAAACTAAATCCTGGGGAGAAGGGAGAGAATATTACAAATGACAAGGAAATACCTAGTCCTGGGGATAATAGCTTTACTGATGCACAGGAAACTGAGGTGGTGCTGCAGAATCCACTAAAGGACAGGAAACTATAAGAAGGAAGCATCTGGAGGAAATGACTCATGGTTTCAGTTGTCTCTGTATTAATGCACAGAGTATGGGAAACAAAGAAGATGAGTTTCAGCTCTTAATACAGGATGGCAAATAAGATCTAATAGACATTACTGAAACCTGGTAAGGTGAGACTTATAGGTGAGCCTATTCAAAAGGAAAAGACCAAACAGGAAGGGGGGAGGAGGAGGAGCATTATATGTAAAGGATAAGTACACTTGTGATGAGGTCCATGACCTGGAGCACAGAAAGCAGATTGAGAGCATATGGGTAAAAATTGTAGAAGAGGGAAGGAACAGTGACCTATGGGTTTCTGCTATAAACCTCCAGACCAGACTGCATACTTGGATGATGCCTTCCCAGAGCAGATTACCAAACATTCAAAAAGGAGAGATGGGACACTACAACTACCCTGATATCAGTTGCAACTCAAACTCTGCCAAGAATGTAAGGTCCACCAAACTCTTCAATTACCTCACTGACAATTTAATTTCCCAGAACATGGAAGAAGCAACAAAGGAATCATCTACTGTAAAATAATGCACGGCGTAGAGAAGGCAGTTAGATAAAGAAAAGTTTTCCTCCGTCTCTCATAATGAACTTGTGAACATCCGGTGAAGTTGAATGTTGGAAGATCAAATAAAGTACTTCTTCACGTGGCACATAGTTAAGCCATGAACTCGCTTCTCCAGGAGACAATGATGACCACTAACATTAAAGGAGGATTAGACAAATTCATGGAGGAGGAGAGGGCTATGGATGGCTAGCAGCCATGATGGCTATGAGCCGCCTCTACAGCTGGAGGCAGGAATGTTTTCAGATATCAGTTCCTGGAAACTGCAGTAGGGCAGAGTGCTCTTGTGCTCAGTTGCGTGTCGAGACCCCAAAGCCGCCCTCCCGGGAATGAAATAAAAACACCAGGACACAGAATATAAGGTTAATGTGATTGGGTAAAAATTTGGCCACAACTTTATTGGTTACAGCATGTGAGCGGTATTGGCTTAGGCATTGAGTGGACCTGACTATATCTGACTCCTGCCCGCAGAGCAGGAAGTCCAGTAAGGGTAAACCACTGATAAGGGGAGCCCCGTCGATTCAGACCAACTCGAGTTCCCCTTGGGTTCCAATGGGGTCGTGGCATGGCCCTAGCCCCGCCCCGGGCTTCGGACAAGATCCCACACCCCCGGATTCCTTTAACGGACTACCCTTAAGCTTGGAGGGGCAGGCGATGGCCCGGCCTCCCCTCCCCCAACATTAGGTCACTCAATGCCTAACCGCCACCTTACAAAGTTGTGACGATTGCTAAGTGGTAGGCGAAAACCAAATGGCCCAGCCAATCTGCCAAGTGGAAAAATTCCTACCAGGCCCCCGACAAGGGCAGGCGACCAACCGAAGTCCAAAGCAAGGCCATAGGGTGAAACCTGCCTACAGGGAAGGGAGGGAGGGTGGGAGATCCGAGGAAGCGAGCCGAAAGGAGGTCTCTCGGCTCGCGCCTCTCCTTTTGAAAGGGAGCCCCCGGCCACGCCCCCAGCCGGCTGATTGGCCGGTTGCCTGCTGACGCGGCCGGGGACTCCTCCGAGCAGCGAGGGACAAAGTCCCCCGCCCACAGGAAGTGTGGAGAGCGGCTCTGCGGTCCACCGCAACTCCTCCCCACGAGGAGGTGGAGTGGATTTCCTGCTTGCCGGATTTCCTTTGAAGCATCTGGGTGGCCTCTGTGAGAAGAGGAATGTTCCTGGATGAGGTGGGTCATTGGGCTGCTCCAACATCTTACATTTGCGCACATACTTCCTGCTTCTGATAAGGTTCCAGGAGACCTTGAAGTTCCAATCTGAGTTGCAGAAAAGCAGCCATGTAGCCTAAACAATGATCTGTGGGAGTTTTATTGTGCAAGCTTCACTTGTTCCACTGAGTTGCTGATGAGTAAAAATTAAACCTCACTGGGATCCAGTGAATATTTAGGCATTGATCAGGATTTGCCATGGGATGCAGTGCTGCTATTCTATTCTCTTGCAAATTGCTTGGAAATCTGTGGTAACAAGTGATTAACAAATCTAATAATAAGTATATCAATAATATTAATATTAATAGTTTTGAGCCTAATTTCAGCAAGATTGAAGTGCAGAGAAGATAGCACTCTATGAATGCTATATGTGTGAGGCTCTGTTGTGCTTTTGTATTTTCTGTTGGAGTGGCTGGGGCAACCCAATTGGACAGATGGGGTAAAAAAAACCATAGTAGTATTAAGCTCACAGAACCAACATTATCAACCCATGCAATACATCATTAGCAAACAAAAAAACAAAGCTAATGCTAGGCTGCATTAATAGAAGCATACTGTCCTGATCAAGGGTAGCAATAGTCCTGCCTTGGTCAGACCACACCTGCAGTCCTCTGGGCACAGCAATTTAAGAAAGATGTTGACAAAATGGAATGGGTGCAGAGAAGGGCAACTAAGATGATTAAGGGTGTGGAAACCAAGACTTATTAGGAATGGTTGAGGGAGTTGGGTATGTTTAGCTTGGATAAGAAGAGACTGAGAGGAGATATGAGAGCCATCTTCCAATATCTCAAGGGCCGTCACATGGAAGATGGGAGAAAGCTTGTTTTCACTTGCTTCGGAGAGTGGGACTCATACCAATGGATTCAAGTTACAAGAAAGGAGATTCCAGCTAAACATCAGAAATAACTTTCTGACAGTAAGAGCAGTAGAACAGATTCCCTTGGGAGAAGATGGACTCTCCTTCCCTGGAGAGGTTGGGTGGCCATCTGTCATGGATGCCTTAGCTGAGATTCCTGCATTGCAGGGGGCTGCACAGGGTACCTTCAAACTCCACAATACTATGAAACGATTGATCAAACTAGTCCATAGTCTGGGAGAGGGGAGTCCTTGACCCAGCATCATTACTAGAGGCACAAGTATCCTCTGGGACTGCTTTTTAGCAGCTTTAGCCTCTAGACACTGTGACACATGCTCTGGTACCCTCCTCGTTGAGTACTGTATTTTTCCGTGTAAAACATGCCCCCCTGTATAAGACGTCCACTATTTTTGCAGACTCGAAATTCAGAAAAGGGGGGGGGAGAGATTGTTGTTGAGCTTTTTTAGGGGAGTTTGCTGAAAATTTCTCATCTGTCTGACCGGCGCTGATACTCGAATGCGTCGCAAAAGCTGCCAATAGCCCACCCAATTGCCATGGCAGCAGCCAATCAACACCAGCCCTTACTGCAGCAAACAAGAACACGCCCAATAGCTGCTGTCAATCTCCAGGTAGCCACAACAACCAATCCCACGTCCCCCCCATGCACTATCTATGTTTAAGATGACCCCAAATTTTGACATTATTTGCATGAGTTGTAGGAGGATTCAGATCCTGCTATTTATTTATAAAGTCATTAAAGGGTTGTCCACTTGCAAAGGATAGATCTTTTTTGTTGTGCCTTGCAGAACCTGGGCATGCTGGGACAGTTTCTCCTATAAAGCTTTGTGCCATAGTTCATCTATCTATTTGTGGTGTGGAAAATGCACAACATTCCAGTGACTCCAATCTAGCTGTTCACAAAAGGAAAGCTAGCAATGTTTTAGTGTGAATGGAAATGTAAGCAATATTTATTATTGCCATTAGTGCTGTGGTGGGACATGGCAAGACATCTTAACCAGAAATACTGTAGAACATAAGGCACCAAGTAATATAATCATAGAAGGGGCCACAAGAGCCATCTAGTCCACCCCTGCACTGCGGAATCTTTTTCCCAACGTGGGGCTCAAACTCACCACCCTGATAATCTCATGTTCTACCAACTGAGCTATCCCAGCAATCAAATACCTTGTTCCAGAAGTGGGTGAGTGCTTAACCACTCCACCACATGTGGATAATAGTGTCAGTTTCTGAGCAGCCTTACCAACATAAGAGGGAGTCAGATTGATGCTATGTAGGCAAGGAGGTGTCCAGTGCAAGTAAAACAGGATTCATAAAGTTGCTTCTTGAGTGTTTGTCAAAATGGATTTCAACAGTGGGTTTTTGTCCAAAGCCTTCCCACATCCACTCCCCTATTTGAGTGGTGAAGTTGGTTTCCTACTGGGATCAAGGAGTTGTGGACAACCCCATGTTTAGGACAAATAGGAGTTTATAAATTTGGGAAGCCATCTCTTTGTAGTCCAGGGTGGATCGGGTGCAGTGGTGTTCATATGTGGCTTGAGATCGCAGAAATTGCTCTTGGTTGCACTTGCATGCAAATGAATGAGTTTGCAAATCCTACAGCCATGGGTAGGAGATTCCTTCTAATCTGACCGCTAGTGCCTCTTTTCTGATGGGTTTGCCTCTAGAAAGAAGATTGTGAAATCTGAATACCCCTTTCGCTTCCCAGTCTGCACATACTTATCCTCTTGTTGAAAGTTGAGGAAAGGAAGAGCCATAGGAGGAAGGGGTGCCAGAAGAGGGGCTTATCATTTCCAGATTGAGAAAGTGAGTCTTAAGAACAGATTTTTAATGTTATTGACTGCATTCCAGGACATAGGCAAGAAAGGAAGGCCTCGTATTGTCAGTGGTTTTGGTAATGACTCCATTCTTACCCAGGGTATGTCCAAACCTCTGGTGATGTGGAACATTGTTATTATTCATTTTAGTTGAAAAGCATCAAAATAAAGTGGTCTATAGAGGGTATTTTTGGCAAATCCGTTGTGCTTACCCTTTGTTGAATTAGAATTATGGTGTGTTGCTGCTTCTTTAGAGTTTTGATGGGTTTGTATATTGGCAGAACTTGGGATAGAAATGGAAAGCAAGGTAAGGTGGCCATTTTGAGGGCAGTAATGCAACTGAGTCGTGAAAGGCCTGTTTGTTTCCTATTTCCACCTGCAAATAGGTCAGATTGCAGTTTGGAAGCAAGGCTGGTGTCATTTCTTTTTGTACAGTTGGTTTAAGTCTTTAGTCTCTAAGATGTATAATCTGCTCATAGAATGGGAAACTAAAGAAGAAGTGGTGAAAAGCGCCATGATAAAGTGGGCCCAGGACTTGGGCATAACATCTACATGGCCCAATGGGAAAAATTATGGAACGAAGACAAGATTCACGGCATGTACCAACTTAAAGGAAAATGTCATGAAAATGTTGTACAGGTGGCATTATACCCCAACGAAACTATCCAAAATGTATAAAAATCAGTCACCTATATGTTGGAGGTGTAAAAGTGACCTGGGGTCCTACTTCCACATGTGGTGGGAGTGTGCTGTAATCAAAGAATTCTGGGGAAAGATCCACAATGAATTAAAAAAACTCCTTAGAATCTCATTCAAGAAAAAACTTTCCTTTTAGGAATTTTACCGTCAGAGGTAAAAAATGAGAATAGACCCTTACTTACGTATGCCACTACAGCGGGCAGGATTCTAGTTGCAAGGAATTGGAAGAGTGATAGTATTCCCACAGTAAATGACTGACAGGTTCTTATGATGGAGTATATACAGTTAGCCATAATGACGGGGAGAATTAGAGGACATCTTAATCAAAAGGTACAAAAAGAATGGGTAACCTTTTCAAACTACTTAAACCAATATAACAACATTAAAATCTCCTGGTAGAATCAAGGTGACTCTTGTGTATAAACAGAATATTAACATCTTATTGGAAATGACTTAAGGAATATATATTCATGTAACTGGACCCGTGTGTTAAAAAATGGTTAAGATAAAGAAGTAAAGAGTACAAATGGAAGTTAAATCTGTTTATTTGTTCATCAATGTTTGTTCATCAATGTTTAAAGTTTAATGTATGTTTGTTCCCCTTTCCACCCCCCACATCTTACCTACCCTACCTTTCCTTCCCCATATTCCCCCACTCCCACTTTTTTATTTTGTTTATATGTCAATTTATGTCAAGATATGTTAAGTTATGTAATGTTTCGCAATGTTTTGTTAATTGGTGTTACATCAATAAGCGTTATGTTAGGTTAGGTTGTTAGTTTATGTTACGTTTTGTTACTTTGTTATTTTGTGCTTTGTTATGTCTATTATGTTTTGTCATCAGATTTGTTAATAAAATTAATAAAAATAAAAAAGTCTTTAGTTAAGTATCTGAACCCTGAATAACGCGGCTAGAAGCCAGAGAAGGTTTGCATATAGTTTCTTGCTTCTCCAGGGATATTGAAAGTCATTATCGTGGATTTGAAATTATTTTTTAAGTATTTTTTTAATTGAAGATTTTCTTGATTTACAAAGGTAGTGCAATGTCTCTTGTATTTTTTCCAAATAACATTTTCACAAATCAATTTTGTATGTTGAGACATTAGGAAGAAAAGGGGGAAAGAGGTGAGTGTTGTGGTGTGGTGTGGGGAGATTGGTGGGGTGGGGTGACGATGTTTCTATTTTACTTAATATAACGGTATGTAGGGTTTGGTGTCAGTGTTGTTTGTGTAGGTTCTCTGTTGTTCACTTGTGCTCCTTTGGCGGTGAGAGAGGTTGGGGTTGGCGTAGGGTGCGATTATTCATTTGTGGTTGGCTGTGGTGATCTTTGGTTTCCTTGTGAGTGGGGTGGGTGGGTGTTTTTTATCAGGCTAGCCATATTGATTCGTATGCTGTCGGTAGATTTTTGTCATTGTCTTGTTGGGCTGTGTGTGTGATGAAGGGGAGCCATACCGGGGTGAAGGCGTCTTCTTCTGTTTGTCCCCGTGTCAGTTTCAGCTTACTGGTTAGTTTTTCTAGTAGGGCTGTTTCCCATACTACTTGGTACCATTGGTCCATGCTTACTCCTAACAGGTCTTTCCAGTGGTTGTGATGTTTCTGGCTGCTGAGAGTAGGTGGGTTATGAGTTCTTTGTGGTGTGAGTGGGCATTATTGTCTTGGAAGATGTTTAGTAAGACCAATTCTGGGGTGATTTCTAGCACTTGCTTGGTTATCTTTCATATTACTTGCATGGTTGTTGTCCAGAATGGTTGGATTATGGGGCACTCCCACCACATGTGGAGGTATGTACCTGTGCCTGTGGAGGTTCACCCTCTCCAGCATTTTGGTGAGGTTCCTGGGCGTATTAGCACTAATTTTCTTGACGTTAGATACCACCTGTAGGTTAGTTTCAGGGTGAGTTCTTTTCATTGATATGGATTTAAAGGGGGGTTTAGACCACATTCTGGTCCATTGGGTGGGGTTGATTTCATATCCTATGTCATCCTCCCATTGTTTTTTGATTGTGTATAGGGAGTTTGGGGTTTTTTGGAGTAGTATTTTGTATATTGTGGATACCATCCCTTTGCTGTTTCCCTTTGTCATTAGGATGAGATTTTCGAAGGTTGTCAGGGGCCTAGTTGCTGCTGATTTCACTGCTGGATTGTTTAAGAGGGCATGTAATTGGTGTTGTGTTAACCAGGGCATTTGGGTGTCTTCTAGTTTGTCCTGTATTTCTTGTGTTGACAAAGGTTTGTTGTTTTTATAAAAGTCTATTAGGCGATATATGGATTTGAAATTATTTGATTCCTGCTGCTGCGTGAAACTGCTTTAAGATGGATTAGAGAGCTGGTATCACACAGCTAGGACTTCTTGTCATTATCAATACCTCAACTGAAAACAGATTGGTAGTATGTGAGTCTTTTCCTGATGGTATGCCTTGAAGGTTGTGGTTTCTGATCTTGTTTGCCAGGGTTTCAACCGCTAGAGCAAACAATGGGGGGGGGGGTTTCCCAGCAGGTGAACGTGTCAAGTGCCTCATTGTAGTTGGATTACCAGTGATCTGAGTCTGTTCATTAGGGTTTTGGCTGATTTGTATATGTGTGGTCTACAAAGTGGAGCATTTCTCCCCTCCATTTTGTTTCACAAAGATTTCATAAAGCTGCGTTCAACTCTGCCTAAGGCCTTGAATGGCTCCAAGGAAATGAAGGCTGCCTGAATTTTGCTTGAGGAAATTTTACAAACGGCTTTTAAGGCTTGGTGTATAGAGTAGGATATGTGTTGCTTTCGAATAAATCCTGTTTGATGGGGAGATATCAGCATGCATATCAACACATTCAACCTCTTTACCATTACTGCAGACAATATTTTTGCATCTTAATTAATTAAGAAAATTGGAAAGTAAGATCCTAAAAGAGCTGAGTCTTTATCAGGTTTACATACAACGCTATCTTGGAGCGTCCCCAGGATTCAAGAATAGCTCCACCTTCAAGTATATTGCTGAAAGGTTTAGTGAGCCATGGAGCAAGTTCATTTTTAATACTTTTTGTAGAATGTGGCACCCAGAGGCGTAGCAAGGTGTGGTGGTACCCGGTGCGGGAAAATTTCTTGTCACACCCACACACACCCCACATTGAAATTATTAAAAGAAAGAAAAATAAGATACTTACAGTTGCAAGTGTTATTTTCTGGTTTATTTACTTAACATTGTGAGCATAAGCACTTAATCCCCCCACCTAACTTGGTTCTCACACCCCGCCTCTCCTGCTGTGCATTCCAGGGTTTGGGTCCTGAGTTGAGGGAGCTTTTGCTTCTCTCCTTCCCTCCCTGCTCCGCCTGTTTGCTCCCCTGCCTCCTTTCCATCCTCTCCCTGCCTGCCTGCCTCCTTCAGCAGTCCGGGAGCGTGGAACAATGGCGCGCCACCCACTCGCGACTCCCAAGCCCCCCCTGAGCTGTCAAAAACGAAGGGGGAAGGCTGCTGGCAAAGCAGCACAGCTCCCCCTTCCCGCCCCCACTGCACCCCCCTTCCTACGCCTCTGGTGGCAGCTATCCACCAGGAGCTGGGGATTTCCCATTTTTAGTGTTTTGCTAATGGAGAATACCTCTGATTCTTGTATTGGACTATTGAGAAATTACCCTTGATCTAGTGTAGGCATGTCTATCAAAGATGATGTTATAAAGTTCTCCATTATTTTCATGTCAGAATTCCTTGGGAAGTATAAGTCAGAAGATAAAATGCTGAAGTCCTTATTAATGCCCTATTGTGTATTTCACCTGCTTCTGTCCATATTGAGGCAACTGAGTTCAAAGGCTAGTAATGTTAGACCCTTATCTCCAAATTCATAGTACTTGCCTTAAGTTTAGTCTTTGCCACATTAATGTTGCCAATCATAATTTTTAGACTGAAGAAGGTGGTATGCGTGACCCCCCTGTTTGTTCATTTATATTCTCTTTCAAGATCTGTTGTTCCTGTTGTCATGTTAGGGATATCCTGGTTTTCCAGATCTTGCTGGCTTCCGCAATGAAATGACTTCTCAGTACCACCTTCACAGCATCCCAGAGGGTTCATGGCTCCATGCCTGGAGTGTTATTGCTTTCTTAAAGGTAAAGGTAAAGGGAACCCTGACCATTAAGTCCAGTCGCGTTACTGGCTGAGGGAGCCGGCGTGGCCAGCATGACAAAGCCACTTCTGGCGAACCAGAGCAGCACACGGAAATACCGTTTACCTTGAGATTGCTCAGTGTTAATTTTAAAATGTTGATTGATTGGTGCATACAAAGCTCCCAGGGTGTATAGTTCTCTGTGAAGCATCCCCTTAAAAAAAGCATCCATTTTACAAAGGCGAATCTTCCATTAAGATCTGTGATAGTATTTTTGTTGTTGTTCAGTCGTTCAGTCATGTCCGACTCTTCGTGACCCCATGGACCAGAGCACACCAGGCACGCCTATCCTCCACTGCCTCCCGCAGTTTGGCCAAACTCATGCCAGTCGCTTCGAGGACACTGTCCAACCATCCCATCCTCTGTCGTCCCCTTCTCCTTGTGCCCTCCATCTTTCCCAACATCAGAGTATTTTCTAGGGAGTCTTCTCTTCTCATGAGGTGGCCAAAGTACTGGAGCCTCAACTTCAGGATCTGTCCTTCCAGTGAGCACTCAGGGCTGATTTCGTTAAGGATGGATAAGTTTGATCTTTTTGCAGTCCGTAGGACTCTCAAGAGTCTCCTCCAGCACCATAATTCAAAAGCATCAATTCTTCGGCAATCAGTCTTCTTTATGGTCCAGCTCTCACTTCCATACATCACTACTGGGAAAACCATAGCTTTAACTATACAGACCTTTGTCGGCAAGGTAATGTCTCTGCTTTTTAAGAATCATAGATCATAGAGTTGGAAGAATCATAGAGTTGGAAGAGACCACAAGGGCCATCCAGTCCAACCCCCTGCCAAGCAGGGAACACCATCAAAGCATTCCTGACAGACCTCCAAAGAAGGAGACTCCACCACACTCCTTGGTAGCAAATTCCACTGCCGAACAGCTCTCACTGTCAGGAAGTTCTTCCTAATGTTTAGGTGGAATCTTATTTCTTGTAGTTTGAATCCATTGCTCCGTGTCCGCTTCTCTGGAGCAGCAGAAAACAACCTTTCTCCCTCCTCTAGATGACATCCTTTGATATATTTGAACATGGCTATCATATCACCCCTTAACCTTCTCTTCTCCAGGCTAAACATACCCAGCTCCCTAAGCCGTTCCTCATAAGGCATCGTTTCCAGGCCTTTGACCATTTTGGTAGCCCTCCTCTGCACACGTTCCAGCTTGTCAGTATCCTTCTTGAACTGGGGTGCCCAGAACTGGACACAGTATTCCAGGTGAGGTCTGACCAGAGCAGAATATAGTGGTACTATTACTTCCCTTGATCTAGACACTATACTCCTATTGATGCAGCCCATAATTGCATTGGCATTTTTAGCTGCTGCATCACACTGTTGACTCATGTCAAGTTTATGGTCTACCAAGACTCCTAGATCCTTTTCACATGTACTGCTCTCAAGCCAGGTGTCACCCATCCTGTATTTGTGCCTTTCATTTTTTTTGCCCAAGTGTAGTACTTTATATTTCTCCCTGTTAAAATTCATCTTGTTTGCTTTGGCCCAGTTCTCTAATCTGTTAAGGTCATTTTGAAGTGTGATGCTGTCCTCTGGGGTATTAGCAACCCCTCCCAATTTGGTGTCATCTGCAAACTTGATCAGGATGCCCTCAAGCCCATCATCCAAGTCATTGATAAAGATGTTGAATAAGACTGGGCCCAAGACAGAACCCTGTGGCACCCCACTAGTCACTTCTCTCCAGGATGAAGAGGAGCCATTAATGAGCACCCTTTGGGTTCGGTCAGTCAGCCAGTTACAATTCCACTGAATGGTAGCATTGTCTAGCCCACATTTTACCAGCTTCTTTACAAGAATATCATGGGGCACCTTGTCAAAGGCCTTGCTGAAATCAAGATAGGCTACATCCACAGCATTCCCTTCATCTACCAGGCTTGTAATTCTGTCAAAAAATGAGATCAGGTTAGTCTGACATAACTTATTTTTCAGAAACCCATGCTGACTTTTAGTTATCACAGCGTTCCTTTCTAGGTGCTCACAGACCGTTTGCTTAATGATCTGCTCTAGAATCTTTCCTGGTATTGATGTCAGGCTGACTGGGCGGTAATTGTTTGGGTTCTCTCTTCCCCCCTTTTTGAAAATAGGGACAACATTTGCCCTCCTCCAGTCTGCTGGCACTTCGTCTGTTCTCTAGGAATTCTCAAAGATTACTGCCAATGGTTCTGAAATCACCTCTGCCAGTTCTTTTAATACTCTTGGATGTAGTTCATCTGGCCCTGGAGACTTGAGTACATCTAAGTTAGCCAAGTATTCCTGTACTACCTCCTACTTATTCTGGGCTGTGTTCCCCCTCCTGAATCATCTGCTCCATATTCTTCAGGTCAGGCAATGTTTTCATTCTTGGAGAAGACTGAGGCAAAGAAGGCATTGAGGAGTTCTGCCCTTTCTCTGTCCCCTGTTTGCATTTCACCATCTTCTCCTCTAAGTGACCCCACTGTTTCCTTGTTCTTCCTTTTGCTACGGACATACCCATAAAAGCCCTTTTTGTTGCTTTTAACCTCTCTAGCAAGCCTGAGTTCATTCTGTGCTTTAGCTTTTCTGACTTTGTCTCTACACGTGCTGGCTATTTGTTTGAATTCCTCTCTGGTGACTTCCCCCTTTTTCCATTTTTTGTACATATCCCTTTTAAATCTTAAATCAGTTAAAAGTTCTTTAGATAGCCACCCTGGCTTCTTTAGGCACCTTCCATGTTTCCATCTCACTGGTATTGCCTGAAGTTGTGCTTTTAATATCTCCCTTTTAACAAGCTTCCAACCATCATGAACTCCCTTCCCTTTTAGTATTTCTGTCCATGGGATTTCACCCAGCATTTCCCTAAGTTTTCTGAAGTCGGCTTTCTTAAAGTCTAGAATTTGAGTCTTAGTATGCTTGGTTGCTCCTTTCCGCTGTATAATACCGGTAAACTCCAGTAGAGCATGGTCACTCCCACCTAATGATCCTGCCACTTCTACCCCACTAACCAGGTCATCACTATTGGTTAGGACCAGATCTAAAATGGCTGATCCTCTTGTTGCTTCTCCCACTTTCTGGACAATGAAATTGTCTGCAAGGCCAGTGAGGAATCTGTTCGACCTTGTGCTCTTGGCTGAGTTTGACAACCCACAAATATCAGGATAGTTGAAATCCCCCATTACTACTATCTCACTTCCTTTTGAATGCTTGGCCATCAGTTCCAGGAAGGCATCATCTGTGTCCTCAGTTTGGCTTGGGGTTCTGTAGTAAACTCCCACAATGAGATCACTGTTATTTTTCTCTCCCTTAATTTTGACCCAGATACTCTCAGTTTGGCTTTGGAGTTTCAAATCCTGGATCTCTTCACAGGTATACACATCCCTGACATATAACGCTGCTACTCCTCCTTTCCTGTTTGGTCTATTTCTCTGAAATAGATTGTATCCCTCTATTACTACATTCCAATCATGAGACTCATCCCACCAGGTTTCAGTGATGCCTATTATGTCATATTTAGTTTTCTGTACCAAGAGCTCAAGTTCATCTTGTTTATTTCCCATGCTCTGTGCATTAGTATACAGACATTGAAGACCATTGATCATTCCCCCATGGCTTTTATTTAAGGATATTTTCCTCCCACCACTAGGTCTGCGTGCTGTTTGCTCCATTTGGTCCTTGACATTTGGATGATCATCTTCAGTACTTCAGATGCTGACTAGGTTTGTCATTACTTTCCTCCCAAGAAGCAGGCGTCTTTTAATTTCATCTGCAGTGATCATGGAGCCCAAGAAAGTAAAATATCTTACTGTGATGGTATACTGCATTACAAAGGGGCTTTTCTGGGTAATAATAACTGCCACCACTCTTGCTTTCGATATGCCAGCTCCACCTATTTGTGATTCTAGCCGCCTTCCCTTGAGGTTCTATACCCAGAATTTTTCTTTTGCTCAGTTTCCTGAAGAAACATGGTTTCCAGTTATTATTATTTTGGGAATGCTTCAATTCCTGCCCTTTAACCAGGTTTCCAAGCCCTTTTACATTCAATGTCAGTACCTTAATTGAGCCACTAGATGTAGCTCTTGTGCTTGAAGTACTCATTTAGCCAGAAAAATGTGTGATGCAATAGGTGGAAAGATAGCAAAAAAGAGTTTGAAAAGGTAGAAACTTGAAACAGTAACTGCAAATTGAACAGGGCATTAAACTCATTAATGATGGAGTTTGGAGCAATTCTGAGAGTTGCTGCTTTTCAGGGGGAAACTTGGGGGGCCGTGGGGAACCTGTTTCTGAGCAGAGTCTGCTCTCTCCCCACGGCTTGTAGTTGTGATTGCAACCATCCACCTTGCTGAGAAAAACTCCATTTAAGATTTAATAGTAATGGTAATGAGAAACACTTATGTTTTGCTTTCAATCTGTTTCACTTGAAAACATTTCAGGGCTTGGGTTACTGGCCGGTCGCTTGTTTTTCTTCTTGAGGTTTCTCACTAGCATCAAGCAGCATCTTGCCCCATGGGCTGAGCATCCAAGTAAGGATTAAGTGGTTTGTGAGGTTGGGGCGGGGGGTTCTAAGCTTATGGAAGTGTTGCTCCATTTGTGTTGTATCTGCTGCAGAAGGCATCTTTCCATTATGTTGGACTAGCAGTCCAAAGGGGAAACCCCAGCAATCCAGCACTCCCTTTTCTTGCAGAGCCTGATTCCCCTTCATGCCTGGGGGCTCATGGGAGTTAGTGTCCAAAAACAGCAGCACGGTCACAACTCTGAGTGTTGGAGGGTTCAGAACAGACTAAAGTTCATACAGCACAACATTAAATATGATCCCCCCCCCCCAAAAAATAAAAAACATATGATGGCTTGAAAAGAGACAAATTCATGGAGGATGAAGACTTATCAATGGCTGCGAGCCACAATGACTATTTTGTTCCTCCACTGTCAGAGGCAGTCATGTGTTATGTATTGGTTTAATATGCATACATGAGTTTCACTGCTAGTTCTGCAACTATCTTTCCCTCTGCAGGGTGATTCAAACGGGTGCGGTGACAGTTGCTATTGGTTAACTTGTTGGCACATTTTGGATCCTTACTCTGATTGGGTCCCGCCAAAATCTAAATGTATCCTTTCCCCAACGCCTGTTCCTGAGAGTATAAAAGGAGCTCGCCCTTTCCCTCCAGACAGTCAAGTTCCTACTGCAATAAAGCAGATTGTTCTTGTTAGACTTGACTCCTAGCATATCCTTGCTAGCATGCTGAATCACTACCCAGAGCTGATTACACAAAGAGCTGAAATCGTATAGACATTGCGCCCACGACTTAACATCATGCTTCTGAGTACCAGTTGCTGGAAATGCAGGAGGGGAGAGTTCTGCTGCTCTCAGGTCCGCTTGCAGGCTTCCCATCTGCTTGGCCATTTGGAGAACAGGATGCTAGACAAAGTGGGCCTTTAGCCTAATCCAGCATCCAAGCTCTTCTCAGGATGGGATTTGGAGACCAAAGACACACGCAAGGATAACACATAAAGGATGTCATCTAGAGGAGGGTGAAAGGTTGTTTTCTGCTGCTCCAGAGAAGCGGACACGGGGCAATGGATTCAAAATACAAGAAAAAAGATTCCACCTAAACATTAGGAAGAACTTCCTGACAGTAAGAGCTGTTTGACAGTGGAATTTGCTGCCAAGGAGTGTGGTGGAGTCTCCTTCTTTGGAGGTCTTTAAGCGGAGGCTTGACAGCCATCTGTCAGGAATGCTTGGATGGGGTTTCCTGCTTGGCAGGGGGTTGGACTGGATGGCCCTTGGGGTCTCTTCCAACTCGATGATTCTATGACTCTATGAAAGAACTGCTGCAGATGGACAGCGTAATACTACTACTAAGAATTTCAAGCTGGGGTCAAGCATAACAGCAGCAGCAGCAGCAGCAGCAACAACAACAACAACAACAACAACAACAACAACAACAACAACATCTCAGAAATGCAACATCACTAAAGGAGAAGGGAAGGAAAGAAATGAATTCATTTTACCTTTCTACAACTTCCTGGCCATTCCAGCAATGGGTATTATTCTGTGCCGTGGAGCTGTGGCTGCAGATGTATTCTGGCAAACTGCTGTAGAAACCACTGTGGGCTCTCAGTTTTGTGATAAGTTCCCTGAAACAAAGCAGAGATGCCAAAAATGAAACTAAAGGCTTAAAAAAGTAATGCTATTGTTTTAAACTAGTTTGCAAACCAGTCTTGAATCACAACAGAAAGCCTTTAGCAGATGCAAACATACAATGAGTTAATATGCTTGTCCTCCAGTGGTTGGTTCCTTGGGTTTGCATGATGATTTACCGTATTTTTCGCTCCATAGGATGCACTGGACCATAGGGCGCACCTCATTTTTAGAGGAGGAAACCCAGGAAAAAAACATTTTTCTGGTTTTCCTCCTCTAAAAGCCCTGTTTGTTTGTTGTTGTTTTTTTGAGGATCAGCTAAAAGTTTTGCAGCTTTTTTGCAAAGGGAAAAGCCCTGGTTTGTTTGTTTTTTGGTGTTTTTTTTTGAGAATCAGCTAAAGGTTTTGCAGCTTTTTTTGCAAAGGGGGAAAAGCAAAGCTGCTTTTGCAAAGGGGGAAAAACAAAGAGGAAAAGCCCCATTTTTATGGGATTTAACTCACATTTCTGAAAAATCTTAAGGAGTCATTTCTACTGTTTCCAGACAGATAATCTAATCAGCCAGTCACATGTCCTGGGGAAACAAACAACCTCCCTCTGCAGCACATTCAACAAAGGAGGGCGGGGCTGAAAGGGAGCCGGGACTCTTATCTCTCTCCCGATCTATTTCTGATCAGCTGCTGAGCGGGGTCCTTTCAACACTCCCTTTTCTCTTTGTAAAATAAAAAGCACAATCTGCTTTTGGCCCCTGGGCAATTCAGCTCCAGGGACCACCATTCACTCCATAAGACGCACAGGTATTTCCCCTTACTTTTTAGGAGGAAAAAAGTGTGTCTTATGGAGCAAAAAAATACGGTAAGTGGTTTCCAGTCTCTGTGGCTTGCTGGGCTGAAATCCTACAGAAATGCTTTGGGGATTCCTCCTGCAACAGCTTTGACCAATATTTAAACATGACATTGTAATGTTTTCCTCTGCCGCTAGGTGCTGCTGAAGGATTGCAACAGTTTTGGCTTCTGCAATAGGCAGAATATGAAGAAAAGCAGCATTAAGCACATACAAAAGTCAACTACAGAAAAAGTAGCTGTTTCCCTGTTGCAGCAGAACCCACACAGCACCCCGAAGACCAACACATTTGTTGTGGCACACACAGCCTGCTCATAAAGCTGCTGCCTTATCCCAGGATGGTGCTATTTATTTGTGCATCCAGACCAGAACGATCTGCTTTTGGACAGAGGCTGCCCTCCCAGTTCTGGGAAGAGGCTCCTTCCCTTCCCTAACACCTGGATCTATCTCAGTGCAGATGCTGCCAGGGAATGAGCCTGCATGTGGAACGCGCTATCTGCCCCAGGGGTGGGCAGAAGATATACAACCTTCTAAGATGATCCAATAATTTTGTAACTATTCAATAATACTGATTAGTGATGCATTGAGATGATCCAGTACAGATCTCCATGTGTTGCCTTTGAGCTGGACCTACTGCTTCCTGTGTGTGCATAGGCAAATGATTCAGTTGGGTTTTCCTTGAACTTCCAGGGTTCATAATGGAACTTGCACACCTCTCTCTGGAAACTGAAGCCCCTTCTCTTTTCAGTGCCCCAAAATCCTTAGCCGTGGAGCATATAGAGGAAACTGCTCCTCAGTGTTCTTCCCATGCCCTTCTCCAGAGTGACCTTCAAAGCCCATCCTCCATGGCCGACTCACCTCCTTTCCCCTTGATGGGTTGCAATCTGCACAAAGGGTGAGCCATCTTCTTCTCGGGGCTGAAAAGCTCCCCTTTCCTGCTGACTAGGTGGCAAACAGTGATAGGTCTTCAACCCTGGCCACCCCACCAGCAGCATGATCTACTGAAATATCTCTGTATAAGAAAGGGCTCCTGCCCCCCAACTGTTTAATGATCAGAAATGAAGTTGCTCATTGAAACATTCTCTGCCCTGGCTGGCTGCTTATTTGTCGAAGGCTTATGCATCCTCCCCTATGGCCACACCACCTTGAACTTGCCCAATTTTGGAAGATGGGGGGAGGATTTCCCCACAGTGCAGCTTCACCCAGCATGGCTGAATTGCACAGGTAAAAAAATGCACCTGCCACAATTACCTGCTTTGCAGAGTTCCCAAAAGCAAAAGAAAAGGAGGAGGACTCTCTTCACTCATGGACTTTCTGGCGACATGCATAAACTATGGCTGCTGTTTGTTTCCTGGCATTTTCAGCTATTTGTTTAAAGAGACAGCTTAAGGCAGTATATCCCCTTCAGGCTAAAGGAAACTCTTACACAGATTAGTTGTGAGCTGTGAAGCACCCAGCTGGGGGCAGCCTTAACAAACACAAACCTTTGCAATGCTGCCAGTGGGAGTTCTCATCTCTCTCTCTCTCTCAATTTGTTTCTCCCTCTTTAAATAAGCCACCTAGGTTCCTCCCTGCACACAGGCTTTGCAATGAAAAAGCCACAGAGAGAAATTGAAATATGGATCTATTGTTTTTATGTTTATTTCACCCCCTGTACTGATGAGGAGTAAGGCAACCCATTCATGGAGGATAATGCCAGGAGCGGCCACACATCTCCAGCAGCAAACAAAATTCAGTTAATGAGTGGCATTCAAATTTTCATTAGTTTTCCTGAGTATAATGCTAGTGCTTTCCTAATCTGAGTATAATGCTAGTGCCTTCATCTTCATCTGTCACTGGGAGACTATAAACTGAAAGTGGCCCAGAGGGGAATGTGGCTCTTCATTTAAAAGCCCCTTTCAAACAGGCAGAGGAAATGGTTTGCTTTTGGTCCTTGTGGGTCATTGTACCGTAATCTGCCACTATGCAACTGACAAGATCTAAGATCACTTCAGGGTGACTTGCCTGCAACACCAACAGGAACATTGCACAAAACTCATAACTGGCTGGGTTTGCACCATATATGTGTGTGTGTGTGTGTGTGGCTTGCTGATCAGAAGGTTGGCAGTTCGAATCTGCATGACGGGGTGAGCTCCCATTGCTCGGTCCCAGCTCCTGCCAACCTAGCAGTTCAAAAACATGTCAAAGTGCAAGTAGATACCACTCCGGCGGGAAAGTAAACAGCATTTCCATGTGCTGCTCTGGTTCACTTAGTCATGGCTGGCCACATGACCCGGAAGCTGTCTGCAGACAAACACTGGCTCCCTAGGCCTATAGAGTGAGATGAGCACGCAACCCCAGAGTCGTCTGCGACTGGACCTAACAGTCAGGGGTACCTTTACCTTTATATAAAATATATGTTCATAAATGTACCAAGCAAACACATACAAATATGTAAACCACATGTCTGAAACCCACAGAAAAGTCCTGAAACCATTTTCTCTCTCCCAAAATGACCTCAAATATTTCTCTGCAAGGTCAAAGGAAATGGGAAATCTCCCCATTGTCTCTTTCCTCACAAATCCTGTCTTAAGGGCACATTTAAGATATGAATAGGGTGTGAGCCTGTGACCTGTGACCTGGATTCAGGAATTGAGTAACAAAAGAGTGGCCAGGATGCCCAGGTAATCCAATCAAGCAACCTAGCAGACAAGAGAAAAAAACAACACAGATTTCTGTTGTAGTCCGCCCCTCCTGTGATGTATGTATGATGTTTCTGGGGGGTGGTCTGGAGTTTGAGGGTGAGCAATTTTAAAAGTCTATACAAGGGCAGGCACACCTTTGTTCTGGGTCCTCCTCCAACCGCCTGTTGCAACAGTTAATAAAGATCAGGCTTCCTAGCTGCTTTGCTTCTCAATATTCTCTGGTTGGTCGTCTCTGTTATTTTCTCCTACCGATAGAGAACCTACAAAAGGACTCTATATGGGCTGTTGGGTATCCCATAAGGGAAAAGGAGCAGTTTTTTCTCACAGAGCTCATCCGGAGATTTCCCACAAGAGATGCTGCAAGGATGGGGGGGGGGGATATCTCAAATCTTCGAAGCCATTTCTAAAGTTACAGAGCAGTCTGTTAAGTTGGATCCAATGTTAACGCTTTTGTCATTGGACATTACTATCAATTCAGTTCTGCAGCACAGGGAGCTGGTCTGCTGCCCACTTGGTGATAGTACAACAATGGAACTCTAAAACCAAGTTACTATTCAATGCTCAGAATGCCTTATGTGACAAGGAAGACTTGTAAGAGGCTCCTTAGAAGAAGATGGTTTTGCTGGAGCCTGGCTTCTCTTTCTTTCGTGCATCAATGCAAGAGGGAACACTCAGCCTTCACCTGCTACCCAAGCTTGGATGTGGACAGGATATGTTAAAAATTAGTAAATCTAAGGATTTTTCACGTGATGGTTACAGTGTGGGCTGGACCTTAAAGGCACAGAAAATAAGACTTGTAACTGGACCAGTGCTTTCTTGTTTACCTGGTTGTACTCATGATGAAACTTTTTTTTCCCTGCTGAAAGAACTATGCACACAGTCCAGAGCTCCTTACAGGAAGGGGGTGGGGATAAAAATATAATACGTACATATTGAAAATAAATGGGAATCTTACGAAGATGGCTGGCATTGGCTTTCTCACCTCCTTCTAGCAGACAGAGTTTCTTCATGTTCCACAGGAGCAACCCGTGTCATCTTCTCCTCAACGAAAAGGTCCTCAGGATACCAAGCTGACCGGGAATGCCTCTTCTGAGAAGGGCTGCATAACTTGCCAATCTGAAAAAAATAACAAAACCGAAAAACCATGAACCTCTCTCCCTCCCTGATCTAGTTGCTGAAATGCTAGCAATTGTCAGGGCAGGTTCAGCTGCAGAGAGACTCAGAGACAAGCAATAAAGTTGATTCTTTGTTCAAGGAAACAGAATACAGAGAAACCCATAGGCAATACTGTCTCCCAGTACAGCAGTTGCCATAACTGATGATCTGGGCCTCCCACTTCCTTCTACATCTTCTGGGCCAGGTGTTTTCTCCTTGAACTCCTTCAGGGAGAGGCCCCCTGTGCTCTTTGTTCTCCTAGATGCAAGGTCTTTCCTGCCCATGGAGACAAGGGAAGAGGGGAGCTGGACACATTAGGACCCACAGGCTCCTTGTGAAGCTGCTGCAGCCTCTGTCCCCTCCTGCACCTCAGCTGCCTGTTCTACTTTGAGTGCTTTCTGCCTCATCTTCCTCTCTCTCACTCAAGCCTGTTGCTTGTTCAGCACCCAACCATTCTGCCCCCACTTCATTCTCTGACCTGTCTTCCATGTCCCATCACCATCTCCCTGGCTCTGAGCCTTCCTGTTCTGGGGCAGCACTTGCGGGTTCTCTAGCTAGAGCCTCCCAACCAGGGCCATCTTAAGCATATCCAGCACCATGGTGCAAAGATCCCTCTGGCACCCCCCCCCTTTCCCAGAGTTGTCTACCTTTTTTAGGAATGGTTCCCCAGAGTTGTTGACCTATTGATCAAGGTGGAAAATGAATCAACCCACTAAAAGTCACTAAAAGTCAATGCATATCAAATATTTTCTCAAATGGAGCCACGGTTAGTTTGCTTTCATCTCATTAACACATACTGTATGCTTCAGATTCCAGTTAAGAGATTTTGAGTACTACTGGTCAGATAACATTGTTAACAGCAATAGAATTCACAACAAAAAAATGCTTGCCCCTAGCACATTTCACAGCTTCAAATGCTACAGACTGTCACTGAAAACAATGCATTGGTCAGTCTGAACCATGTCAAGTAAACTATGGAAGTTGCATATCCACAACACAAACTTTCTTTTCAAGTCTAATTCCATAGTGGGTACAATCTGAGGGAGCCACTATTCCCAGCCTGTGAAAAGTAGTGGAACTTGGCTATCAGACATTTTGAAAATGTGATAGTTACAGTACATTCTTGCAGCCCAACGCCAGGTTCTAGGCATTGCAGTGGGTTGGACTAGATGACCCTTCGGTCTCTTCCAACTTTACAATTCTAAGATTTAGTAAAAGGTCCTTACAACATAATGCAGTTTAGTCCCATATGATTAAGCAATTATAAATAAATGAGTCCCAGCCACCCTGAGAATAATGCACTCAGATAAACCAGTTTGTGCAGATCTTTTTGGGTAAGATACTTTGGTCATAATAACAGGCTACATCCAGCTAAATCCTACTTAAGGCAGACCCTTTGAAATTAATGTTTGGATTTTTAATTCATTTCAGTGAGTCTACAGTAGGACTACAGTAGGACTAGCATCTGAGGCAACCTGTGTGTCTGTGTGTGTGTGTGTGTGTGTGAGAGAGAGAGAGAGAGAGAGAGAGAGAGGAGGAGGAGGAGGGAGGGAGGGAGGTATATATGTAAATTTACATAGCAGGAGGAGGGCAAATGAGGGCTGACAGCAGAAGGATGGGACAGCTGCATATTCCTGCATTGCAGAGGATCCCTTCCAACTCTACAATACTATAATTCTAGGGGAAAGGAGATATAACTCTCTCCCACAGTGCGTCTAGCCACTATTACAGACAGATCCTACCTGTTGAAGGCTTTGTTTTAAAGGGACCGGAAATTGTGTTCTACCTGAGCTATACATAATCACGTTTTTGTAGGAATGCTTGGCATTTGTTGAAGGATGGAAGCCACCTTGAGTAAACGTTTTGAGAAAGAATGCAGGGTATCAATGATAAAAGGAAACAAAAATTGGGTCAAGCTAGACATGACATTGTGTGAACGTGATTAACCTAAACTCTTTATTTTGTTATGTTTCCCCTAGGATTTTGCCCTATAGACAGTTCTTACGTTTCCCCAAAACCTGTCTATGCCCCATAGATCTTAAATTGTTTAAGATGCTGTACTTAAAAAGATGGAAAGTACAATTGACAGCTTCTTTTTCTAGTGTAATGTTAATAAACTGACAGTGCAATGCCAAGCATGTCTACTCAGAAGTAAGCCCCACTGTGCTCAACTGGACTTACTCCCATGTAAGCAGGTGCAAGATTGCAGCCTCGCTTGCTTCTTCTCCTGCATTCTCCCTGTTCCTTCTCTTCACTTTCCTCAAAATGTGAAATCCTTGTGTCTAATAGAAAAAATATATACTGTCAGGGTTAGGGTTAGGGAGCTCAGGAAAAATCTGAGCCCCAAGTAGAAGGTATCTGGGCGGGGGGGGGGAGCTCTTTGCTCCCCATGTAGTAGCGCTCGCCTTCCCCAGCCCCCAACTGGTGAGAGGCAGTGGCTGCAGCCGTAGCAGAACAGCCTGCAGCGCTCCGACGGGCTCTTCCCTGGACTCCAAATCTCGGCACCGGCCAGGCGCCCCTGAGAGCTCAGCACTCTGGCGCCCCATGCCAGGAACGCATATGGTTAAGACGGCCGTGCTCCCACCCCTCCTCATCCTCCAGCCAGTCCCTGACAGCAACACTGCCTTATATGGTCTATATCTCCAGGGTTTCAGGCTAGAGTCTGCAGATGCCATTGGGGAACCTTCTGCATGCAGAGCAGGTTGTCCTCCACTAAGCCCCACCCCTCTTTGCATACGCCAGATCATTTTAAGCCAACACCCTTTGAAACTTCAGGCCATTTTTTCATGGTTTCCTTCTTACATGACCAAAGGATCAGAATGTGAATTTGTCTCATGTGACCAAAGTTGCAGCATGTTTTTAGCTTAGAACATTCTCTTACGTTTATATATTTAAAAATTACGATTTTGTTCAAAAATCACATCATTTCAGAATACACAGAACCACAAATTCATTAAAAAAATAAAAAAATAAATACATGACAAATATTTGTTGATGTGAGCACTTTTTATTCCAAGCATGAAAAGATAGCCAGCTCTCAGCAACTTTATTGCCACTTTGCCTGTTTTCTTAATTCTAAGGCAATTAACTTAATAGCACCATTATGCCTTTTATTTTCTACTTATTCTGCTGTTGGCATCCCTCCTACTCTCCAGGATTTAGCATAGAAGATCTTTGCATCTTACCACATACCCTTAATACTTCTCAGGATTTGCTATTTGCACGCGCGCACACACACACACACACACACACACACACACGTCAATAAAAATGTTCCACAGGTCCAGAGAGCTGCATTCAGCCTCCACATTCAATATTTGTCCAATAGTTATTTGCTGCTGGACACATCCACCACAGGTGGTAGAAAAGTTCCCAATCCCTCCTCACGTTTTCATCACATGAGATATTAAGTACCTGTCCTATTTTAAGGTTTCCTAGTGTTGTGTTTGGTGTTTGGTATAAGGTTGAGATGGGAGGTGGTCCAGCGTCAAGTCTAACCCCCTCCCCATGGCACCTATCCTGGATCTGGCACCTCTGGGAGGTACTTTGCTCCTCTTTGCCCTTGCTTCCTCTTAGAGTGCAATGGTCCCTCATCACATCTTGCTCTTGCCGTCTCTGCAGCACCTTCATCCAGCATGAGTCACTCCATCCTTCTCTGTGCTCCAACATCCTATATGGTCTTCACAATACTCCTTTTCATGCCTACCCTGGAAAGTTGTGTTGACACTTGGGGCTTGCCTCTTCTCCCCTTAAATAGGGCACTACTGTTAGGGAGGGTTCCAATCTGAGTCAGCTACAGGTGCAGGGATCACCTGCTCTGTGCTTTCAGCCTGCTCAGGCACAGCAGGCCAGCATTTCCTCAGGCATTCGACACTTGTGTCTGGCGGGTATTCTCTCCAAGGTGCTGACCACATGCATGCAGCTACCCACTCCTTCTCCTTGGCAAAACAATGTTGTTTTTCCCTCCTTGCCTACTTACAGGCTCACAGTGACAGCAGCAGCAGTAGGGTGTGTGTGGGGGGGCTCCCTTCTTGCTTGAACAGATCCCTCTGGTAATTCTCCCACCAGTCCCATGGTCCCTCCTCAGTCCATGTTGCTGCCCTCTTCCCGGTTCCCCATGTCTGCCCCATCCTGAAAGCTCGACATCAAGCACTCTTCACCCTCACTGTAACTTCCCCCTCCCCAGCAAGCCTCTTCCAGGTGATCCTCATCATCAGTGTCAGCTTCCTCCCCCTCCTCTGTGGTGCCCCTGCGTCCCCTGGCTTCACAGACACCCTCTCCCAGGCCCTCTGTGCATGGCCAATCATGGGGAACAGGCTGATCCATGACACGGAGGTCCAATATTTTGCAACATTAAATGTGTCCTTGGATTTCAACCATTATGGGTGGAATAATGCAGCACATGAGTTTAAGACATGGTAGTATTTGACAGCCCAAGTCAGTAAGAAAGAGCAGGGGCACTGGGTAGGGAGGGCTCTATTTGCTTTAACAATCCCAACCGACAGAGCTTGTCTTGAGAGGTGCACAACCTCTCCTGTATTAATGCTGTCCACAGCAGGTTGTGTGCACCCACCTGTTAGGCTCCAGGGACTTAAATCACAGCATGCCACTGGCTTCACCCAAACTCTGATGGTTGATTCATCCACAAGAGCAGGGTTGTTGTTGTTTTTTTTACAGATAGTGACTGGCGTTATTTAATTTTTATGTTCTTGGCCCAGCCAGCCGGCTGTGTTCAGCTGTTCCTGATAAGCGCCGTGGTGAATTGATGTTAAAGGGAGATGTCAATGCTATCAATCAACGGTCTCTATATATCTGAACCTTTTTCTAGGTTGCTGAGCTCAAGGGAAAGAGACATACAAACAAGCAGCACACTGAAAAACTTGCTAAAACCTCATTTGTGGCCTTCCTTCAGAGGCTGGAGCCCCCATTTTTTACAAAGAGAAGCTTATTTTGTTTCTTATTAGTTTACAAAGGAAAAAAAGGGCAACAATTAAGGTTAGGCCATCGACCGCAGTTTAAAAAATTATGCGTGGTGTAGGGGAGAGCGGGAGAAAATTTCTCTTTGTGTGTGTTAAATAACGGAATAACTCAGGGTCACCCAGTGAAATCAGTGGGCAGGAGGTTCAGAGCTGACATGAGAAAGTACTCTATGCACCATATGTGATTTATGGAATGCACTGCCAGAAGCTGTGGCGACAGTATCTAGCATAGACGGCTTCCAAACAGGGCTGGACACGTTGGAGTTCCACTGAGGAGGAGAGAGATATATCCATGGCTAATGAGCATGACAGCTGAATGGAGCCTCCACATGCTCAGAGGCAGAATACAGGTGAAACTCGAAAAATAAGAATATCGTGGAAAAGTTCATTTATTTCAGTAATTTAACTTAAAAGGTGGAACTAATATATGAGATAGACTCATGACATGCAAAGCGAGATATGTCAAGCCTTTATCAGAAAATTAGAATATAGTATATAATGCCTTAGGAGGAACGGCTTAGGGAGCTGGGTATGTTTAGCCTGGAGAAGAGAAGGTTAAGGGGTGATCTGATAGCCATGTTCAAATATATCAAAGGATGTCATATAGAGGAGGGAGAAAGGTTGTTTTCTGCTGCTCCAGAGAAGTGGACAGGGGGCAATGGATTCAAACTACAAGAAAGAAGATTCCACCTCAACATTAGGAAGAACTTCCTGACAGTAAGAACTGTTCGGCAGTGGAATTTGCTGCCAAGGAGTGTGGTGGAGTCTCCTTCTTTGGAGATCTTTAAGAAGAGGCTTGACAGCCATCTGTCAGGAATGCTTTGATGGTGTTTCCTGCTTGGCAGGGGGTTGGACTGGATGGCCCTTGTGGTCTCTTCCAACTCTAGGATTCTATGATTCTATGAAAGCACATTAATGGAAAGTTATGCAGAAGGGGAAAATTTGGAAGAAAAAGTTGCACAAGCAGCAGGGATGACCACAGCCTGGAGAAGATTGTCAGGAAAGGACCATTCAAACATGTTGGGGACTTTCACAAGGCGTGGACTGAGGCTGGAGTTAGTGCATCAAGAGCCACCACACAGAGATGGATCCTGGAGATGGGCTTCAGATGTCGTATTCCTCTTGTCAAGCCACTCCTGATCAAGAAACAATGTCAGAAGCGTCTTACCTGGGCTACAGAAAAAAAGAACTGGTCTGTTGCTCAGTGGTCCCAAGTCCTCTTCTCTGATGAGAGCAACTTTTGCATCTCATTTGGAAACCAAGGACCCAGAGTCTGGAGGAAGAATGGGGAGGCACACAATGCCAGATGCGTGAAGTTTCCACAGTCTGTCTTGATTTGGGGAGCCATGTCATCTGCTGGTGTTGGTCCACTGTGCTTCATTAAGTCCAGGGTCAATGCAGCCATCTACCAGGAGATTTTGGAGCACTTCATGCTTCCTTCCGCAGATGAGCTTTATGGGGATGCTGACTTCATTTTCAGCAGGACTTGGCACCTGCCCACACTGCCAAAAGTACCAAAACCTGGTTCAGTGCCCATGGGATTACTGTGCTTGATTGGCCAGCAAACTCGCCTGACCTGAACCCCATAGAGAATCTATGGGGCATTGCCAAGAGAAAGATGAGAGACATGAGACCGAGCAATGCAGAAGAGCTGAAGGCCGCTATTGAAGCATCCTGGTCTTCCATAACACCTCAGCAGTGCCACAGGCTGATAGCATCCATGCCACACTGCATTGAGGCAGTAATTGATGCAAAAGGGGCCCAAACCAAGTACATATGCATGCTTCTGTTTTTCAGAGGTCCACTGTTGTTCTATTTGCAATCCTTGTTTTGTTGATTTCATTTAATATTTTAATTTTCTGAGATTGTGAATTTGTGGTTTTCATCAGCTGTACGCCATAATCATCACAATTATCTATATATATAAAACGCAAGTGTCTCTGCGTCCAGTCCCTGTGTCTCTGGGTTTGCTCTACTGCGCATGTGCCCCAGGGACACAGGGATTGGATGGAGAGACATGTGGCCGGCAGTTGAAGCGGGGCGGTTGAATCCGAACGTCGGCGCTCCAGAGGCCGAGGAGAGGCTGAGAAGGGAGGCCACGCTGCTGCTGTCGCCACTGAAAGCCAAGCCTCGAAGACTAGTGGCCCAGGAACAGCACAGAGCAGCCCGCCCCGTGGAGCGCCGACGTTCAGCCAGCTCCCTCAGGGGTCGCCCTGCCACTTCGCGACGGAGGGAAGAGAAACGAGAGTGAGGCACGACGGAGCCCGCCTCTCCCCTCAGGACCGCGGCGGAGCCTCAAGGCAATGGCCGTGAACCCCGGCAAGGACGACGAGGCTCCCTCGGCGGGGAAAGCGCGGCGGCGCGGACGTCCATTTCTCACCGACGGGGAAGCGGCGAGTCGTGAGGAGGCGAACCGGCACCAAGCAGCGGCTGCGGGGGAGAGCAGCGGCGGAGAGAGAAGAGTTTCCCGGGGACGCGGCGGCGGCGTTTCCCTCAGCCTCGCCTGCGTGAAGAGCCCCGCTGCCTTTTCCCACAGCCCCATGCCTGCTGCTGCCGCCTCCGCCTCCTCCTCCCCATCCCAACCGCCATCTTCCAGCCCCCGCGGCGGCGGCAGCAGCTCCTGCCTTCGTTTCCTTCCCACCCTCTCTCTCCTCAGTCTCTGCTGAGATTCCTGGGTCAGGCAGACGGAGCGAGGGCGGGCGGGGGGAAGAGGAGGAGGGCAGGGGCGGGTCGGAAAACGACGGAGATAGCCGAGCGTCTTCGGCACTGAGGGGATCGGGAGTTGGGTAGCCGGGAGTTAGGCAGGTCCTCCTAACGGTCATGCGCAAGTTCTCTCGGGACCCTCCACTCGCCAGGAATAGGAATTTGCGACGCATTCGCGCAAGCGCAGGTGGAAGCGCTGACGGGGAGGGTGGGGTGTGTTTCAGGCTTGCTTCTCAAGCGGTGGAGGTTTGTTTTCATCCTCCTTCGCTTCCCCCGCCTCCACCCTTTTGAATTTGGTGTCAAGTTGAAGGAGGAGTGGGAGGAGGCGTCAAAAAGCGCACGAGCCCTCCAGAAAGCCGCCGCCTCACAAGGCTAAGTTTAAGGCAGCAGGAGGGTTGCTGAAGCAGGAGTGGGTTTTTAAAAAAATTTCACCACATATGTTCTAGCGCCCATTATTTTAACGGGCTGAAACCACTAGTAACAAATAATGGCTTGACATCTCTCGCTTTGTATGTCATGAGTCTATCTCATATATTAGTTTCATCTTTTAAGTTGAATTACTGAAATAAATGAACTTTTCCACGATATTCTAATTTTTTGAGTTTCACTTGTACACCTGGGAGTGACAAGGAGAGCTCGGTGTCTTGCTTGTGGACTCCCTGGAGGAATCTGGTCGGCCACCACAGGAAGCAATGATGCTAAACTAGATGGGTCAGCATCTCACTTTCAGATATTCTTCAGATGCAACTGGAGCTTAAGCCAACTTCAAACAATGGCATAAGATCCCGGCAAATCTAGTTTCCTGGTTTGGACGCAATGAGAAACCATGACTAACTGCACCCAGGAAGTGTTGAACTGCAGCAAGCTAATAAGGAATGAGAGAACAGGCAGCAAGGGTGAAAGGCTCACATAACCTTGGCTTAATAAATTAAGAAGCATACATCCAAACCAGGCCGTTGTCTTTGCATATCTAACACTAGGCCATAGTTTAGTGTTACACATACAATTTTTTTCCAAGTGTCAGGCTCAAGTGCTACCTCCCCCACACTCTCCATGTGCAGTAATCAGAAGCAAAGCCTCCTTTGCTGCTGTATGTGAACTTGACTTGCCAAGACCTCAAAGCATGGTCTGATCCTGGTTTGCTGGAGAACTGTACCTGAGCTGCCCCACCATGTAGCAAACTACCTATATGCCTTTCTTTCCTCTGCCCTTAGCCAGCTGCATGCTCTGTGATTAAAAGGGAAACGTCCCACCCCATTAGCAGCCTCACTGTGCAGTTCAGTAACTAAATTAGCAACATACACATAGACACTCCTCTGCCATCACTGTATTATCTGCAGCACCGTTTACACAGGCAGCTGTTCTGCTGTCAAGACATTTCTATTTTAATTACTAATTAGATCTCAGCTGGCTAGCAACAAGCTCCTTGGCACCTGAAACCATCCTCTATGAAACAGCTTCCACTCCACAACAGTGTTTGCTTTTTCAGTTTCCCTGCAATCATTTCTTCCCTTCCTTCTTTCTTTTATCCAACTCTCTCTGTAATTCTTCTCCTCAACATGCCATCTTCAGCGCCGCCACCACCCCTGCTGCCAAGTCACAGACAAGGAAATGGCAAAATAAGCCCTACTGTGCTCTGGCAACCACCAAAGAAGGTCAATTTTCCCCACCAATTTCACCAATTACATTATATTAGGGGGAACAGCTTGCAAAAATGTGCACATTAGTTAAAAATACACACAAAATACACACAGCAATGGGCACCCGCATGGCCCCACAGTATGCCAACATCTTCATGGCAGATTTAGAACAACGTTTCCTAAACTCCTACCCACTCAAACCTCTCTTGTACCTGCGATACATTGACAATATTTTTATTATCTGGACACGTGGTCAACAGACCCTGGACGTCTTCCACCAGACATTCAATGACTTTCACCCCACCATCAACATAACAATGAACCAATCTATACAAGAAATACATTTTCTGGACACTACTATAAAAATACAGGATGGACACATAGGCACCACCTTATACCGTAAACCAACTGACCGACAAACATATCTACATGCTTCTAGCTACCATCCCAAACATACCAAACAATCCATTGTATATAGCCAGGCCCTACGTTACAGCCGCAACTGTTCCAACTCTACAGACAGAGACTCTCACCTAAGAGATCTAGAGCAAACCTTTTTAGAACTAAAATATCCGCTTGATGAAGTTAAACAACAGATCAACAGAGCCAGACTGCTACCCAGAGAGAACTTGCTGCAAGACAGATCCAAAAAAGAAAACAACAGAACACCACTAGTAATCACATACAACTCCCAAGTTAAAACAGTACAAGGCATCATCAGAGATCTACAACCTCTCCCAGGACATTCTATACAAGATCTCAAAGTAGCTGTCTTACTACAAAGGAATTTCAAAAATGGACTGGAAAGAGAAGTTGCTGAATTGCAACTCATTACCAAACTCAAAACCATGGAGAGACCTGGTCTGAACAAAGACATTGGATTCTTATCTCATTATACATGACAAAGCTATCTTTAGCCATCTCACCCCTTGCTTTTTCCTGTAAGACTAATTGCAGTCGTTATCAGTCCACACCCATCAGCCAATCCCCCATTCCCACCACCCTTCTGAGTAATACCCCTCCCCACTCTCTCACTATATTTAAGGGTCTGGTGACTTCTGTTTCAGTGTATCCGCAGAAGTGTGCATGCATACAAAAGCTCATACCAAGAACAAACTTAGTTGGTCTCTAAGGTGCTACTGGAAGGATTTTTTATTTTTTACTTTTTATTTTGTTTTGACACAAAAGTGTGTTTATGAGGAGAAATTCACATTACATCTCTGAAAATATTTCAAGACAATCAATCATTCACAGATGAAACTTGAAAAATTAGAAAATTGTGGAAAAGTTCATTTATGTAAGCAATTGTCTTCATTAGCTACTGGAGTTTAATATATGAGATCGACTCATGACATGCAAAGCGAGATATGTCAAGCCTTTGCTTGTTATAATTGTGATGATTATATTGTCCAACTGATGAAAACCCCAAAGTTGAGATTGTTAATTTGGGGTTCTCATCAGCTGTACGCCATAATGATCACAATTATAACAGATAAAGGCTTGACATATCTTGCTTTGCATGTCATGAGTCGATCTCATATATTAGTTTGAATTACTGAAAGAAACGATCCTTTCCACGATATCCTGATTTTTTGAGTTCCACTTGTATTATATGGCCACAGACTGCAAAAACAAAGCATACAAAGAATAAAAGCATGAGCGTGTAGAACACACAATTGTTTAAAATAAGAACATAAAATACAAATTACAATTACCATAAAATGAGACTATCATCTTGCAAGACCTTCAAACAAAGAAGAGTCTTCCATTAGCCTGTTTCTATCAGCTGAGAAATATCTCAAGGACTATTTCAGTGTCCTGCCTGGGCTCACCAGGGGCAAAAAAAAACCCAGCTACTCCCCGCCGCCGCCTAGCTACGACACTGGCCCTTGTGTGGCTTTTTCTTTTCTTTTTAAGCATTGCAAATTGCTGCAGAATGGTGAAGAACTTGATTTAAGAATGGAAAAATGAAAAACAGGGAAACCGAAACCAGAAGATTCGCCTGTCCCTAATTGTAAATTTATTCCCGCTTAGTTTTAATTAATGTTAATCCCTACTATTCTAAAAATATTTATCATAAAGTTCAGCCTTTCCCTCAACTGCTTCATCTTTGCAGCCCCCACCTTCTCCACCCTTTGCAGCTTTGCAATAAGCAGCCCCCCCTTCCTGCAGCAACCTGTTAGCAGAATGCTCTGCAGTGCAAATAAGTGCATTTCTTCCATTTAAAGTTACCATAAGGTGACCCTCAACTCCATTAAGCACTTATTGCTATAGAAGTCAGTTAATTAAATTCCCCTCTCTTTTTTTAAGGGAAATGTTTAAAACATACATTGGAATGATGGGGTGTAGAGCATAAAGTTTTTTAATAGTAGTAGCCAGCTCCATTTAACATTTCTACAGGTGTAATAAAAATGCTAATATATGTTAATGTTTAGTCTGTGGTTAATGTTTTGTCTTCTTAATTTCCCCAGGGCTTTTATTGCAGATTTAAATCTGCCAGGATTCTCAATGGATTGCATCGCTTTCTGCAAAGGCACATCTCCCGAGCAAATACTGATTAAGAACAAAGTGAATAAACTTCTCACTGCCCCCACCTCAAATCGCCCTCTTATTGTTGCACGCCTGTAATCATTATACACATTTTGTCATAAAGAGTGGGAGCAAGAGGAATCATGCTCCTCCCTCCTTCTTGCTACCTTGGGTTGGGGGACTTAGGGGAAAAGTGAGAACATTCATGCTAACGCTTTTTTAAAAACACCAGAAAAGGGAATACTTTGCCTGGACTAGTGGCCCAAATCATTTAAACAGGCTAGCTGGAAGAGTGGAAGTCTGACAGCAGAATACCAGAGCTGGCTCTGACATTGGGCAGATGCTGGAGACAGGGGCAGCAGCCTCCTGGCTGTTCCAACTGGGCATTCTCCCCCAAGGGAGGACAGGGCGTGCTGCCTGCAGGTGTGCTAGGGGACACTGTCCTGAAGCCAGTACTGGAGTAAGAGCCAGCTGCCAGTTTACTTAGCTTCTGTAAGTCATAGGATCATAGAATTGTAGAGTTGAAAGGAGCCTCAAGAGTCATCTAGTGCAGCCCCCTGCAGTGCAGGAATTAATTGCTCAGCTAAAGCATCCATGACAGATGGGCGTCCAACCTCTGCTTAAAGACCTCCATGAAAGGAGAGCCCACAACCTCCCAAGGGAGACCGTTCCACTGTTGAACATGAGAAAGTTTTTCCGTATGTTTAGTTGGAATCTCGTTTCTTGTAACTGTGGGAGCGAGTTCCATTGTTTAACTATACCTGTATGCTGCATGGAGGAGCCCTTTCTCTTTCTCTTTCCTGAATCTTCCAACAGTCAGCTTCATTGTATGTCCACAAGTTCTAGCATTATGCATGAGAAAAGCTTTCCTTCATCCACTTCCTCAGAATCATGCATAATATTATGCACACCATCATGTACCCTCTTGCTTGCCTTTCCTCTGTTTCCCCTCAATTATTTCTCAACCATTTCGAGCTCTGAAATATCCTTTTTGAGGGGGACTGTCCTGATTGGACTGCATCAGTTGCAAGGACCCCCCCCCCAATTTTCTATGCTCCACCTCAAACATTGAGATCTCATGATTTGGCACCACTGGTGGTTCCTGACACCCCTGAGGTTCAACTGACCTTTGTCAGGCCCTGACCTGTGGAACTCATTGCCAACAGAAGAGTCCAGCAAGATTCCGGCTGCTTTTTTTTAAAGGCATCTCTTGGAAAATGTACTGTTCAGACAGGCCTTTTGAATGCTGTTGTTTTTAATCCAGCTATATGTTTACCGGTATTTGTTTCATAAAATTTATATACCACTTGATTAGTAGAACCAAAGAAACCTTAAAACAGATTACAAAAGAATGAAGCAATGAATTATCAGTAAAAACAACTATTTAAAATATTCAAAGATTAAAATAATCCGTAAACTAAAAACCAGGTTGAAACACACATAAACATTCTACATGTCTGAACAAGCTTAACTAAACAAAAATGTTTTTAGCAGGTGCTGAAAAGCATACAGTGAAGGCACCTGCCTGATATCAATAGGCAGGGAGTTCCAAAGTGTAGGTTCTTCCACACTAAAGAATGAAAACCAGCTCATTTGATTGACAAACTGTAGGTGTTTCTTTTCCCCCAAATGTTTTTGTTGCAGTATTGTATTTTCATGTTGCATATTGCCTTGTTACTTGTCTTTGGAAGTACAGTTCATACATATTAGAAATTAAACAAATAAAACCACCAAAGGATTCTGTAATAATTGGCTGCTACTTCAAAGGCAGTGAATTGGACAAAGTTATGTAAAAGCAACTTTTAAAATTTAAGTCCTTCTGACATGACCTCACATGCCACAGGAGAAGGAAACACACTCTGTGCCCAGCAGACAGTTCAATAATGCAAGCGCTTTCAATAATTCATTGTCAAAATGTGTAAAAGCATCAAAACATAAATGCTTAGAATAACACAGTCTTTGTCACAGCAGTTAACACTCTCTCCTGAAAAACACGCTACTGACATACACATCATGGCCACAACTGCGACAGGTGTCAACATCGGGTTAAGTGGGGTGGCAGTAATACAGAATGAGACACAGAGCGGGCAGGGGGTGGCAGCAGAAAATCTATTAAGTGGTTCAATTCCACTACTTAAAAAAATAAGTGGAGGGGGGGAGCCCATTGGATCATTCCAAAAGGCCACCTAGCCCAGGATCCTGTTCTCATCGTGGACAAGCCCCTAAGCAGGACCTGAGGGCAGCGGTGACACTCTTCCCACTTTTGAACCCCAGCAACTGGGATTCAGAGGAATGCTGCTCCCTGCAAGCTGAGGGGCAATGGAACTACAGTGGTACCTCGGGTTACATACGCTTCAGGTTACAGACTCTGCTAACCCAGAAATAACGCTTCAGGTTAAGAACTTTCCTTCAGGATGAGAACAGAAATCGTGCTCTGGCAGCGCAGCGGCAGCGGGAGGCCCCATTAGCTAAAGTGGTGCTTCAGGTTAAGAACGGACCTCCGGAACGAATTAACCCAAGGTAGCACTGTATCAGAGTTTTCAGATACTGATCTTGATTAGCAAGTTGGACTTACCATAAAGTTATTCTGGTCAGCAGAGAGTGCGGCACGCAGGAAAGGGTTAACACTTCCTAGACGCAGAGTCAAATCACATTTGAAGAGTGTGATGGCAGCAGGGGGAGGTAGCCCTGGCCTCTGCCTCCAGAGAGACCACAGTCAACACTGGCTGAAGGACAGGAGCCGGCCTGGCTTCTTCAGGAAGGCAGTTCCAAAGTCTGGGAGCGGCCTTCTCCTGCGCCCCCACCAAGCATGCTCAAATCAGTATGATACTTGGGGAATCCAGGAGTCAAAGGCGCAAAGACAGTGACACCCCCCCCCCCGACTCCTGTTATATAGGAGCAGGGAGGACAAGCAAAGACAGTGACACACACACCCCCCCAGACTCCCGTTATATAGGAGCAGGGAGGACATGGCTTTAGCATGGCACTTCTGGTGGGCTGGGGCTGCACCACTGTTTGCACAAAGGTGATGGGAGCACTTCCTTCCAGGGAGCCAGACTTTACTCCTGACATTTCCTCTTTAGGCAGAGGAGTCTCAGCTGAAGTGGGCAGGGAGGAAGGATCTAATGGCACAGGCAGCAGAACGGGGGCTTCTGGAGAGGCTTGCATGGGCTGGCTCAGTGACAACCCACTAGCAGGGCTGTGTCTTAGCCATAGAGGCTAGTGGTGCGGGGAACCACGGCGCCACGTTCTGGAGGGCGCCAGGGAAGAGGCGGAGGCTGGACGTGGCGCCTCCCAGCATCAGCTTGCTGCCCTTGTCCGCCTCCACCATGCTGTGCTGTGCCCGGAGCCTCCATTGTGGCTGCTCCCTCCCCGGCGTGCCCTGCGCCCTCCCGGGACACGTGCACGCCCCCGTGCAGCCAGCCAGCCGAACCCAGCGCGCAAACACGAGGTGCAGCATGTTGTGTCGTGGGTTCTGGGAGCAATAAGTCCAGCAACACTTCTTAGTGAACAGCTCTTTATTTTAAGGATAGGACAAGACTGGGGAATAGGGGGTAGGGAAAGCTCTATTTATAGACACATTGGTACAGAGGGAAAAAATACATTTAAGCGGGAACCAATAATATTCAAACTTTCCGGCGGGACCCAATCAGGCTGTGGATTGTGATTGTACTCTTTAAATTGACCAATGACAGTACTCCACCCGGCTGACAAATATCTTACTTAATACACAACACTCCCCCGCACCCAGTTGATACTATGCACGTAATCTTTCAAGTGCTGTGGAGGTCTTCGAATCCTACCGGATCGCCTAACCCCCGGTGTGTCACTCATTGGACTATCCGTGGTCAGACTTCTCTCCCCACTAACATCAGGTACCTCAGCTGGAACTGTTTTGCTAGCTGACTCCCTAGGCTGACTAGTTGTCACCGGGTTAGGTTCACCAGTGGTGATCTCAGCTTCCTGACTCTCTGAGCCCACAGCTTCCTGACTCTCTGAGCCCTCCACCTCCTGAGGCCCGGAGCCTTCCTGGCCAGACTGCTGTGATTCACTGAACGCCGGCAGAGTTGTGCGCGGCTCCTCCCCACTCGGGCTTACCCTGCTCGGAACCCGGCGCCTTAACTGGTCAATGTGGCGGCGCATTACTCTGCCATCCTCTAACGTCACAAAATACGACACTGGCCCACTGGGTCGGATGACCACCCCCGGCACCCATGCTGGTCCCCTTGCATAGTTCCGGACCCAAACCAAATCCTCTGTTGTCAAGTATCGGGTTCTATCAACCTCGGCAGCCGGTGGCTCTCTTGCATAGCGGCCCGGCACCTTGTCAGGGTGGACGTAGTCTAGAATTGTGGCTAACCTCCTCCCCATTAATAACTCTGCTGGGGACTTGCCTGTAGATGCACACGGTGTTGTGTGCTGTAGGAACAACATCCTTGCAATGCGAGCAGACCAATCCCCTTCCAAGAGGCGTGCTATTGAACCCTTGGCCGTGCGCACCATCCGTTCGGCTTGTCCGTTCGAGGATGGATGAAAGGGAGCTGAAGTTACCCCTCTAATGAAATTATCGGCCAGGAATGCCCTGAACTCTTGGGACACAAAAGCCGCCCCGTTGTCTGACACAATGGTCTCAGGTAACCCATGCGTTGCAAACAAAATGCGAAGGGCCCTGATTACAGCAGCTGAGGACATGTTAGGAACAATTGAGACCTCCAGCCACTTCGAGTAGGCATCTACTATGATTAAGAACACCTTTCCCTGATACGGCCCTGCAAAATCTACATGGAGCCGGCTCCACGGGTTCTTGGCCCGCTCCCACCAATGCACTGGGGCCCTGGGCATTTCTGGGTGCACCTCCTGGCACGCTCGGCAGGTGCGCACCCATTGTTCAATGTCCTTGTCCATGCCTGGCCACCACACATAGCACCTGGCTAAAGATTTCATCCTAACCATGCCGGGATGACCCATGTGTAATGTGTCTAACACCTCATTCTGTAGAGAACTTGGAATAACCACCCTGTCACCCCACAAAATGCAACCCTTATGGAGGGACAGCTCATTTTGTCTTGCCATGAAAGGTCTAAATTTCTCTTCCGGAGTCCCTCTTGGCCATCCCCTCCCCACCCACACAAGGACACGGGCGAGGACGGGGTCCCTTTTTGTTCTCGCAGCGATTTCGACGGCTGTCACGGGTGGTCCGGGAAGTGTCTCCATCATCATGACGTGCTCGGCCGGGGCTGGGTCATCGTCAGCTGCTCCAGGTATTGGTAGACGACTCAGTGCATCCGCATGGCACAACAGCTTACCCTTCACATGACACAGTTCGTATTGAAATCCATTCAAAAAGATGGACCATCGGAGCATGCGTGGAGACAAAATTTGAGGCGTTTGTTTATGCGGGCTGAACAGACCCAACAAAGGCTTGTGGTCCGTTTGAATTGTGAAAGGGCGGCCGTACACGTAGTCATGGAACTTCTTGATTCCTGTGACTATAGCAAGTGCCTCCTTATCAATCTGGGCGTAGTTCCGCTCTGTGAGGCTCAAGGTTCTGGAATAGAAGGAGATTGGACGCTCCGACCCGTCCGCCTCCCTGTGACTCAGGACAGCCCCCACGCCATATTGTGAGGCATCACACGCCAGCACCAATGGTTTAGCAGCATCGTAGTGGGCAAGTGTACTTTCCTTTGACAGCACTCCCCGCAGCGTTTCAAAAGCTCTCTGTTGCGGTTGCCCCCAACGCCATGCACACTTCTTTTGTAGTAGCCGATGCAATGGTTCGGCTATCGATGCCTTGTGTGGCACAAAGGCGTGATAGAAATTGATGAGGCCCAAGAAGGACTGCAGCTCAGCCTTGTTACTAGGTGTCGGTGCTGCGGCGATAGCCTTAACCTTGTCTTCCATGGGGTGGATACCAGCAGCATCAATTCTGTATCCTAAGAAGTTCACAGCTGCTACCCCAAAACTGCATTTCTCCTTTTTTAGTTTTAGACCCGCATCCCTGAATTTGCATAGGACCGTCTGGATGCGTCCCAGTAGCTCTTGAGCATCCTTTCCCGCGATTAACACATCATCAAAATACGGGAGGACGCCTGGCAGGCCCCGTAACAGGCGCTCCATAAGTCTTTGAAATATGCCAGGCGCCACGCAGACTCCAAACTGTAGCCTATTCACCTTAAAGGTGCCCTTGTGCGTCACAATTGTCTGGATTTCTGCGGACGATGGAGTCACTGGAAGCTGCTGGTATGCCTGTGCCAAGTCAATCTTTGCAAACACCTTGCCCCCAGCCAGCTTCGCTAATAGTTGGGACACTACTGGAATTGGATAAGAGTTGCCCCTGATGGCCTTATTAATCGTACATTTGTAATCCGCACAAATTCGTATTTCCCCATTAGCCTTCAGGGGTGTGACAATGGGTGTTTCCCATTTAGCAGAGTCCACTGGTGAAAGCACCCCTTGCTGTATTAGCTTCTCCAATTCAGTCTCTATTTTAGGCTGTAGTGCAAATGGCACCCGCCTGGGTGTGAGGCGGATTGGCGCAACCCCCGGGTCCAGTTCTAGGTCAATTGGAGGCCCTTTATAACATCCTAACTCTCCATTAAATAGCTCCCCAAATTCCTTGTACAGGGTGTCAAATGTCTCGGGAGCTATCTGGACCGTGTTGAGCCCTGAGATTCCCAAACCTAAGGCCGGGAACCAGTCTGTACCCAGCAGGCTAGTGCGCTTCCCTTTTGTGATCACTAGCTTTAATACGGCCTCCCTCTCGCGGAACTGTACGTTAACTGCGCACATACCCATAATGTCTATGCGGCCGGCGGAATAGGATTGTAGCGTAGCCGGGAAGGGCTCCAATCTAGGAAGCTTACCTCTAGGGAATAACGATCTGGCCGTGTCCTCCGAGACTATGGAAAATCCGGATCCGGAATCCACCTCCATGTTACATGGCTTCCCTTAAATTAGGACCCGCACAGCTGGTTTTCCTTGGGCTGGAAATGGCACAGTTTTGCCCTCGATTTGCGTGAGGTAGTTGCAATTGTCGAGTTGGTGAGTCGCTGTGGACGTCCTCTGACCCCTTGGTTTCGCGGACCCCGACGTGCCACTCGACCTGCAGACCCTTGCTATGTGCCCCGTTTTCCCACAAGCATGACACGTTGCTTCTCGGAATCGGCACTTTCTTCTCTCATGTGATCCGCCACAGCCAGGGCATGCCCCCCGACAGTCTTTCTTTGCTGTGCTCTCCTGCCGCACCATCTCTATTCCCCGCACCGGGCTTTGGTTAGGGCTGACTTCCTGGTCGTCCACAGTGTGGGTTGTCTCTCCAGCTCTCTTTTCGGCTCGCTGGCCCGGGTTTTGCTCCTCTCTCTCAGCACTTTCCATTGCAATGGCCTCTCGGAGCGCTGTCGTGAGATCCATGTCTTGTTTTGCTGCAATCCGCCTGCGGCCCTTGCTGCTGCAAAGACCGCACACAAACCGATCCAGCAGGGCTTCTTCCAAGTTGGCGAACTTGCAGTGTCTCGCCAGCTTCCTTAATTCGGTGAGAAAAACTGCTACAGTCTCTCCAGGTCGTTGTTGTCTCTTATGGAATTCGATGCGCCATGTCATCTTAGATGCTGTAGGATTAAGGTGCTTCGAGAGGTGTTCCGTAATACTCGCGAACGACGCCTCCCGCAGTGTTGTGGGGGCCAGAATTGCCCGAGCCAACTCAAAGGTCTCTGCCCCGCAGCAACTCAGGAACAACGCCTTCTTCTTATCCTCGTCAGTGACCCCTTTTGCAGCCACGCTGAATTCAAAACGCTCGAGGTAAGCATCCCACGCCTCAGTTGCTCCGGGATGAAATGGTTCCATGAACCGTGACGCTGCCATCTTAGTGGACTGATCTGTCCTGCCAGTCACAGGGAGTCTTGTCGCCAGAATCAGGTCGCTAGGGTCGAAAACCCTCAGACGGCCTGAATCCCACCTTCGTCGCCAGTATGTTGTGTCTTGGGTTCTGGAAGCAATAAGTCCAGCAACACTTCTTAGTGAACAGCTCTTTATTGTAAGGATAGGACAAGACTGGGGAATAGGGGGTAGGGAAAGCTCTATTTATAGACACATTGGTACAGAGGGAAAAGATACATTTAAGCGGGAACCAATAATATTCAAACTTTCTGGCGGGACCCAATCAGGCTGTGGATTGTGATTGTACTCTTTAAATTGACCAATGACAGTACTCCACCCGGCTGACAGAATATCTTACTTAATACACAACACAGCAAAGTGTGCAATCGGGGTCTTGGCTATGCATATGAGGAGGCGCAGGACCCGGCGAATCCATAACCTTCTGGGATCCCGATTGCATGCTCTGCTGTGCCTCCCTTGTGCTCCACTGGCTGGCTGGCTGCAGAGAGCGAGCAAGAGCAGCGCCTCCGTCATTGGCTGCCTTGGCAGCCTCTCTCCCTCCTTGCCCTCCCCCAGCCAGGCACTGTGGCCGGGCAGTCAGGCTGAGCCTTTGGCCAGCAATCGGGGGGGGGGGGAGAATCCATCTCCCTGCTCCGCCTTTGTGCGGCCGCTGCTGCAACTGGGAAACAACAGGCAAGGCGGGGAGGAGCTTGGAGGGTTCTGTGCGAGAGTTGTGGGGAGGCCAGGAGAGGAAAGGTTCCAGAAGTATTCCTCTCCCCCCCCCTTCTCGCCATTTGGACATGCATGTTGCACGCTATGCACCCCCGTGGGGAACCTTTCCTAAAAATGGTCAACAACTTTGGGGGGTCCCTCCTCCTAAAAAAGGTTGACAATTCTGGGAAAGGGGGGGCGCCGGAGGGATCTTCACATCACGGCTCTGGATATGCTTAAGACGGCCCTGCCCACTAGGTCTCTCCCTGGGATCTGACTCGCCACCCATCATGTCCTCTCAAGCCAACTTGGATCCCTGGACTGCCAGCCTCCATCTCTGACCCTCCCCTCCCCTCCAAGTCAGCTCCATAGGAATCGTGGCCCCTGGCCCTTTCACTTACAAAGGAGCTGCTCTTCCATTGAACTACAGCCTACACTTTTTTTCTTGGCTCAGATTCTGCAATGTTTCTGCCCAGCCAGACCTCTGTAAAGTTGGACCCAACTGGACCCTTCCTCAAACCAATTGGCACACACACACACACACACACACAGGCAGTCTCAGGTATGAGCTGCTTGAGGAGACAGGAGTCCATTCATTCTTTAGGCCTTGCAAATCTGCCTGTTTGAAGGCAACAGGATTCTCTTTGCTTTCCCTGTGAGCAATTTACATTCTAGCAAGTAATTAGCAATGGTTGAAGGGTGGGTGGGGTGGGGGTGGCTGAGGTTCAGAAGACCTGCTGTGCTGTGCCCATTCTCCTATGCAAATCATATTCAATTGCTTATTAGCACTCTAAGCATTTGCATACCAGCAGACATGATATGAGGCTGAGACAAGAGAATTAGAAAGGTTAAGTGCAGAACAAAAACAACCCATTAGGAAGCTGTCTTCAGCAGCAAGTAAAAATCACAGAAAGGTGTCAGCATTTGGGGTGGGGAGAAGGCTGGGGTGGGTGGGTGTCTGTGCACACACACGGCAGGATTACGGACACTCAAGTCAGCCTGTGATGTCAAATGTGCCAACAACATAGCAGAAATGAAGCCAGATGCAATTCTGACGCACATCAAAGAGAGCTGTGACTTTTAATGGATATTTGTTGTTGTTTAGTCGTGTCTGCCTCTTCATGACCCCATGGACCAGAGCACGCCAGGCACTCCTGTCTTCCACTGCCTCCCGCAGTTTGGTCAGACTCATGTTGGTAGCTTCGAGAACACTGTCCAACCATCTCATCCTCTGTCATCCCCTTCTCCTTGTGCCCTCCATCTTTCCCAACATCAGGGTCTTTTCTAGGGAGTCTTCTCTTCTCATGAGGGTGGCCAAAGTATTGGAGCCTCAGCTTCAAGATCTGTCCTTCCAGTGAGCACTCAGGGCTGATTTCCTTCAGAATGGATAGGTTTGATCTTCTTGCAATCCATGGGACTCTCAAGAGTCTCCTCCAGCATAATACCGGTAATTCAAAAGCATCAATTCTTCGGCGATCAGTCTTCTTTATGGTCCAGCTCTCACTTCCATACATTACTACTGGGAAAACCATAGCTTTAACTATACGGACCTTTGTCGGCAAGGTGATGTCTCTGCTTTTTAAGATGCTGTCTAGGTTTGTCATTGCTTTCCTCCCAAAAAGCAGGCGTCTTTTACTTTCGTGACTGCTGTCACCATCTGCAGTGATCATGGAACCCAAGAAAGTAAAATCTCTCACTGCCTCCATTTCCTCCCCTTCTATTTGCCAGGAGGTGATGGGACCAGTGGCCATGATTTTTTTTATGTTGAGCTTCAGACAATATTTTGTGCTCTCCTCTTTCACCCTCATTAAAAGGTTCTTTAATTCCTCCTCACTTTCTGCCATCCAGGTTGTATCATCAGCATATCTGAGGTTGTTGGTATTTCTTCCGGCTATCTTACTTCCAGCTTGGGATTCATCTAGTCCAGCTTTTTGCACGATGAATTCTGCATATAAGTGAAATAAGCAGGGAGACAATAAGCAGTACAGCCTTGTCCTACTCCTTTTTCAATTTTGAACCAATCAGTTGTTCCATATCCAGTTCTAACTGTAGCTTCTTGTCCCACATAGCGATTTCTCAGGAGACAGCTGAGGTGATCAGACACTCCCATTTCTTTAAGAACCCCCCATAGTTTGCTGTGGTCGACACAGTCAAAGGCTTTTGCATAGTCAATGAAGCAGAAGTAGATGTTTTTCTGGAACTCTCTAGCTTTCTCCATAATCCAACGCATGTTCGCAATTTGGTCTCTGGTTCCCCTGCCCCTTCGAAATCCAGCTTGCACTTCTGGGAGTTCTCAGTCCACATACTGCTTAAGCCTGCCTTGTAGAATTTTAAGCATAACCTTGCTAGTGTGTGAAATGAGCACAATTGTGCGGTAGTTGGAGCATTCTTTGGCACTGCCCTTCTTTGGGATTGGGATGTAAGACTGATCTTCTCCAATCCTCTGGCCACTGCTGAGTTTTCCAAACTTGCTGGCATATTGAGTGTAGCACCTTAACAGCATCCTCTTTTAAAATTTTAAATAGTTGGAATATCATCACTTAGTGGAATATCATTCCAAATAGTTGGAATATCATCACTTCCACTGGCCTTGTTATTAGCAGTGCTTTCTAAGGCCCATTTGACTTCACTCTCCAGGCTATTTGGTTCAAGGTCAGCAACCACACTACCTGGGGTGTATGAGACCTCCATATCTTTCTGGTATAATTCCTCTGTGTATTCTTGCCACCTCTTCTTGATGTCTTCTGCTTATGTTAGATCCTTTCCTCTTTTGTCCTTTATTATGGTTATCTTTGTACAAAATGTTCCTTTCATATCTCCAATTTTCTTGAACAGATCTTTGGTTTTTCCCATTCTGTTGTTTTCCTCTATTTCTTTGCATTGCTCATTTAAGAAGAAGGCCCTCTTCAGCAACAAGGTGCCCCATGATATTCTTGTAAAGAAGCTGGTAAAATGCGGGCTAGACGATGCTACCATTCAGTGGATTTGTAACTGGCTGACTGACCGAACCCAAAGGGTGCTCATTAACGGCTCCTCTTCATCCTGGAGAGAAGTGACTAGTGGGGTGCCACAGGGTTCTGTCTTGGGCCCAGTCTTATTCAACATCTTTATCAATGACTTGGATGATGGGCTTGAGGGCATCCTGATCAAGTTTGCAGATGACACCAAATTGGGAGGGGTGGCTAATACCCCAGAGGACAGGATCACACTTCAAAATGACCTTAACAGATTAGACAACTGGGCCAAAGCAAACAAGATGAATTTTAACAGGGAGAAATGTAAAGTACTACACTTGGGCAAAAAAAATGAAAGGCACAAATACAGGATGGGTGACACCTGGCTTGAGAGCAGTACATGTGAAAAGGATCTAGGAGTCTTGGTAGACCACAAACTTGACATGAGTCAACAGTGTGATGCAGCAGCTAAAAAAGCCAATGCAATTCTGGGCTGCATCAATAGGAGTATAGCATCTAGATCAAGGGAAGTAATAGTACCACTGTGTTCCGCTCTGGTCAGACCTCACCTGGAATACTGTGTCCAGTTCTGGGCACCACAGTTCAAGAAGGATACTGACAAGCTGGAACGTGTCCAGAGGAGGGCAACCAAAATGGTCAAAGGCCTGGAAACGATGCCTTATGAGGAACGGTTAGGGAGCTGGGTATGTTTAGCCTGGAGAAGAGAAGGTTAAGGGGTGATATGATAGCTATGCTCAAATATATCAAAGGATGTCATATAGAGGAGGGAGAAAGGTTGTTTTCTGCTGCTCCAGAGAAGCGGACACGGGGCAATGGATTCAAACTACAAGAAAGAAGATTCCACCTAAACATTAGGAAGAACTTCCTGACAGTAAGAGCTGTTCGGCAGTGGAATTTGCTACCAAGGAGTGTGGTAGAGTCTCCTTCTTTGGAGGTCTGTTAGGAATGCTTTGATGGTGTTTCCTGCTTGGCAGGGGGTTGGACTGGATGGCCCTTGTGGTCTCTTCTATCTCTATGATTCTATGATTCTATAATTCTTGTGTCTCCTTGCTAATGGATTACAACTATGGAAAGGGGATGTAGCTCCAAGACAAATCATCTGCTTTGCATGCAGATGGTCCCAGGTTCAATCTCAAGGAATGCCTGGGAAAAAGTCACACCTGAAACTCTGAAGAATCATGGTCAGTCAGTCTAGGTGGGAAAGGAGTTTGGATTCTACTACGAGGCAGCTTCTGATATTCCTCAATGAAATAATTGATTTAGCAAAAGGAGCTGTTAACTGTGCAAGAAATGTCTTCAACTAATAAATATCATTTTGTTTCCTGTCTGAAATTGGTGAGAGCAAATGGCAAGAACCTACTTTTTAAGAACTTGTATTTTATATTTTGTACCACTTTGTATTTATTTATTGACTGCATTGTACATTTGGGAAAGGCCATTGGCTAAAAGCAATGCATACAGCTGTTCCTAAACAAGACATGAGCAGATTTTCTTTCTTTCTTTTTTGCCAAATCATTTTTATTAAAGTTTCCAATATTACAAAATCACATTGAAACATTCCAAATTACATTCCCAATTATTTATCCAATTATCAATTATCAATTATAAAAAAGTTCCAAATCTACCGAATTATTAGTTCATTATTATTTAAATTTATGTGGGAGTTCCCATGCTTCAAACTCCTGAGGTATTTGGTCAACTATTGTCCTTTGTTTTCTGTCCTTCAATATTTTCACAGCCTCTGATATATTCCAACAAGCAAGATAAATCAACGCAAATAATGTCTCTGTGTGGATTTAAGTCCATATTTCATCTCCATATAATCGCTTTGCCCCTTGACTCTCTTGACTCCAAAAGCCTAATCACGGACAGTCGCCATCTTCATTCTCTCCCGATAACATCCAAACATCTATTTCCACAGCTGTTATTTGCCCGTCTGCTTCTACTTATATCTTTCTGGAGAATTAGCCAGTTGTATTAAAAGTGTCATATATTGTAGAGGTTTTTTGGGGGGGGGGGCAAAGTTTTTCTGTTTTTTGAAGCTGTTTTGGTTTGTTGTTTACATAATGTGGTCAGTAATCTAAAAAGGTCAACAACTTTGAGCCGAACCCAAAAAAACGGGGGTAGATCACTGCTGAAAGTAGATCACAGTCTCTTGGGAGTTGGCCACCCCTGGTATAAGACATGTAACTAGAATAATTTTTTTAAAAAAAAAATCAAGCAAATAATTGTAATAATTACCGTAATAAAGCATTGCTATAATTATATATAATTTTCCTAAAATTTTGGTTTCATTTGCCTTTCCATGCTGAAATGTCACAACCTGAATGACCATGGCTTGCCCCCCCCCCCCTAGTTTTGATCCTGGCTACGCCCCTGCATCTTAGGCTGTATTAACAGAAGCACAGTGTCAAGATAGCAAGGAGCTGTGCTTCTACTCTATGCTGTACTGGTCAGACCACATCTGGAACACATTTGGAGCACCAAATTCTGGTTGTCACATTTTAAGAAGGACACTGACAAACCAGAGTGCGTCCAGAGGAGTGTAACTCCAGCTGAACTATTCTAAATTGCACAGAGAGCTAGAAATAAATCTCTATCTGCCTTCTGCTCATTGCTAAATTAGGCTACCCTTGATTTACCTGAATGCATCCAGTGTTTATGGCTTGTGTGGTCCAGTTGTTGGACTACAGTGCAATGTAGTAATCAGAGTACTGGCCTGGTAGACTAGGGTTCGAATATATGCTCAGCCATCAAGCTCCCTGAGTGACCTTGGTCCACTCAGCGTCTTTCAGCCTAACAGGGATGTTGTGAGGAATGCCACCTTGAGCTCCCTGGAGGAAATGCAAGATATAAATGTGGCAAGCAAAATCAACAACGAATCATTCCTGACCGTTTTCCATGCCAGTGGGGGTTCAACAAAACCAGGAGGGTGAGAGAGCCACCACCCCTGGTTTAGAGTAATAAATGTCTGTGTTAGAAAGATCACAGCACACTTCACATCTCAAAAGCAAAGAATGGATATCGGGGAATTCACGGAAAGTTCAGAAAAGGCCACCCAAAGTGATCATGAGGCTGGTACACCATCTGGAAGGCACAACATTGCCTGAGCTGGAAATAAATAAATTAGAACAGACTACGGGGGATATTATTTAAGCACCAGTAGTGACAAACCACAGACATCTTCTTCCAAACTTGGGGACAGGGAGGAACTGTTGTGAATCACTACAATGCACAAAAGAAGCTCAAGAAGTTTAACAGCTTCCCTCTAAGAAGGCAACAGATTTACAAAAGGGAGAAAGTCCAGACCTATCAAACTCTGGAAGCAGATGCTTTTTTGACTGTGGGTTTTCTGCAGTTAGCGCCTGTGCGGCCCCCCCCCCCAATGATGGACTATCATCTTCAGAGTGAAGAGCAATATTCTAGGAAACGGAGCATTAACTTGTCCACCAATGACTTTAATAGGGCCCTTTTCAAATTACTGCTTGTGAAAAGCAGAGTGGAGAGGAGAGGGAGGAAACTGATGATGATATCCTATCTCCTTAATTAGACCTCTCTCCTTCCTTTCCTCCCTATTAGCAACTTAATAGCAATTGTACATATTTATATAACAGTGTTCCAGCATGGCATACCAACGAAAACTGGCCATTTAATTATTAGCTGGTAGAAGGTAATCACAATTTTGGAACACACGAAGCAACCTTGCAAGACGCTCAACTTGTTTAGATTTACAATCCAATAAAAATCCCTTCCTGGAAGCATTCCAGGAACTCTTTTGCTACCCACACCTATCTGTGAACAAGTACCGGTAAGTACATTAGACAAGACATACAGTCAGAAGATCAGGACAAACATTAACCTCCAGTCTTGGCTACATTTAAAATGTAATGCAGAAGCCAACTTCAGGTGCTCAGGACATCAAGTAGGTGCCTGCATCGTTTTCAGACCTACCAGTTAGAAGGACCCCCTCTTTCTTGGGAGTGGGGAAAGAAACTGTCAGGATGGATGCATTTGCATTATTTCAGGGGATCATTGGGAACCAAAAGCCATAGCCAGATAGCCAAGAAAAACTGTTCTGGGAGCCGCAAAATACCCATTTCACAGAAGAACTGGTAATGCTCAGAACTAAAGACATAAAGAGATGAATCTTCTGCATACAGAAAATCCTAAACACACCTATGAAAACCCCAATAATTATTGCTCTTTCTCTCTCTGTGGTCCTTGGGTCCCATATATGTTGTTATCCAGACGTCCCTGCCCCTCCTGATATTTTTTTAAATAAAAAATGCCAGTTTTTGAATTCTTTCCCCCCCTTTCCCATGAGGCTGAGACTATCTTCATAGGAAAGGAAAGGTAGAGTGAGTGGTTGGGGTTGAATATGCATTTCGCCTAATCTTTGGTGGTTTGTTACTGTGGATTAGAGGAGTGTTTTGGAGGGAAGTGTTGCCTGAGTTGGGGCAGCGGTGGGGTTTTTTTTGGGGGGGAGTATTTTGTCTGGGCATGGTGGTTCTAATCACCCCAGTTTTTGTTATGTGAAATGAGTAGTCTGTGGTGTCCATAGCAATTTCTTACATTTCCAAGAAGCTGGGGCTGCTGGGAGTTGTGGCACAAAATGTCTGGTGAAGCTTGAGCCAAGACATCCACTGCATCCAGAACTCTGCTCAGTTCTGACAAAGTACGATAATTCGGAGAGGAGCACTGGAGCACTAGCTGTAATGTTCAGGAGAAAATGGCAGCTGGGTCGATGTCATGCATATATACAAAGGATGTTCTCCAGCAAAGGGAGCCTGATCTAATTTATCCATTCAGAAACTGAAATGCACTTGCTGCTACATTCAGAAAGAACAAGATATACAGCAAGTGAAGAATCTTTTGTTTAGCAACATAACAAAACAAAAATCTGATCCACATTTTTATAAAAAGAACAATTCAATGATGCAGGATTTGAATTTGAAAATAACTTAATCCCTCAGTGAAGAAGGAAAATCTGATGAGCATCCTTTGCACTTCCTAATCCACATTTCAGGTTAAATTATCTCTATAATAATATTTAATTGGATTAGTCTAGACCTGGTTGAAAATAAAATAAAAAACTTTGTCTATCAGAAACCTTCTTACCATTGCCCCCCGGGGGACAAGCAGCCAGAGGTTGGGAAAGAACATAGGAAGAGGACATAGGATCAGGCCAATGTCCCACTGAGTCCAGCATCCTCTTCTCATAATAGCCAACCAGGTACCCATGGGAAACCTGCAAGCAAGACTTGAGCTCAACTGCAGCACTCTTTGCACACGTGATTCCCATCCCCTGGCACCCTGAGGTACACTGCTTCTGACAGTGCTACCATGCAGGGATGTGTGAGATCCACACAGCCACAACCTGAGTGGATTTGGGAGGGCGTCACACCACAAACACTTTCAAAAGAACGAAGAGCAAAGCTGCTGAATTAGGCCAAAGGGGGCCCATCCAGTCCAGCATGCTGTGCTCACAGTGACCAAGCAGATGCCTGGGGGAAAGTCTCAAGAAGGACCACAGCAGCACTGTTGGCATCTGGAGTAAAAATGCTCAGGAGATGTTGAACTTAATTCTGAATCTCTGTTGGAGGAGCTACCCTGGATATAATCACACTGAAACTCTGACTTCAGAAAAAGAAAAAAAAACTATGTTTATTGCAGCAGGAAGTACATATTTAATAGGAAAGATCACTAGCTCTACTTAACTAAGGTGGAGGTGCCTTGAGCCATGCTTGCTCTTGCACCTTAACAGGACAGGTATAGCATTTGTCTCCTCTGCTGGTATGGGGATGAAGAAGCAGGAAGCAGGAAATGAGGTCAGCAACCCTAGAGTCAATCTAGCACCCGAGTAAAGGTCATCACAGGTTAGGAAAGAAATGATAGTCTGGGAAATTTGGAGGCTCCCCTCTCTTATCTACTTTTTCCCATGCAGTGCAAGCTGAATTGCATCCCAACAGTTCCAGCACTCTCTCCCTTCAGCTGGTATTCAGAGGCATGCTGTCTCTTGGCAGTGGAGGCAGAGCACTGCAATCAGGGTTGGTAGCCACTGATAGCTTTCTCTTCCTCCATGAATTTGTGCAATTCTCCTTTAAAGCCATCCAAGATGGTGGTCATCTTGTGGGGCAAGGATCTCTTTCCAATTCTCACCCCAATAAAATTAGCAGAAAGGCAACACTTCTTGGAGCAGACAAAGTTGTTCACGAGAAGTGTGTTCCTATTCAAGACTCTCAAGCAGGAGATGGGGTGGGGGGGAGAAGATTAATTGCTACCACCAAAAGTAAGCTTAAAACTTATCTGCCAGCAAACATGGGTCAATATATCTGGAATATGCAACCAAGGAGTAAATAAACAGGATGGCAAAACAGCCCAGTAAAAGTGAATCCTTCCACGAATTAATGTCACCAGCACTGGTGCACTCTGCTCTGGGTGAGTACCTAAAAGCCTCATTTCCACAACTGATGTTGGGAAGGACAGGGAACTAGGGGTGAAAATTGATTTAGGATAGAAAGACCAGCCAGCATAAATGACTGCTGAACTCCATGGTACATGGGACCCCTTAAGTAAGCTGCAAACCAAACGACTGCCATCTTGTTATGGGGAAGACCCATGACTCAGCTGGCATACCCCATGTTCTGCAGGCAGAAGGCCCTGGATTCAGTCCCCTCTTAGAAGGATCAGGAAAGATGTCTCTCTGCACAAGATTCTGGAAGGCAACTGTCAACCACCCAGCCATCACCCACCTGGCAGCTTCCAGAAGTTGTTGGACTACAACTCCCACCAGCACGGCTGTTGGGAGCTGTAGCTGAAGAACACATGGAGGATACAAGATTGGCAAAGGCTGGTGCAACCAGCAGGGCCAGGCAGGTAATCCACCTCACTTGGTGGCACCATTCAGCCGTAGAGTTCCCAGTACAAGCATCTGCCCAAATATTCTTCCTATGTTAACAGAGTCAAAAGTAGTCATAACAAGGCTCAAACTGCACAAAGTACTGTACATTCAAATCACTATCATACCACTTTAAACAGTTGTGGCTTCCCCCAATGAATTCAGGGCACTGTGGTTTGTTGTGGGTGCTAAGAATTGTCAGGAGGCCTCTATTCCTGCCCCCTACCCCACCCCGAGCATCAAATTTGCAGAGTTCCCTGGAAAGAGAGGCAGGGTTGTTAAACTGCTCTGGGAATTGTAGCTCAGTGGTGGGAATGGGGCCTCCAGAGAACTCTCAGCACCCTCAATGAACTACACTTCCCAGGACTATTTGGGGAAAACTGTGGTTGTTCTAAAGTGGCCTGATACAGCTTCAAATGCACAATGCAGATGGAGCTCAAGTCACCAAGGGACTCCTTGGACTAGGGCAGGGCGAAGCATTCCCAACAGCACACTCTTGTTGCAGGGCTTTGGACCCAGCAAGTTTATTAATGGGTAGCAGAAAAGAAATTAAGAGATGAATAATGGAGCCTTTAAGAAGGGGAGTTAATTCATTTGGCTTCAATCAATACACATCATTCTGAAATCCGGTCAGCAGCCTATGTGTGATTCTGCTGCCGTGGATTACTGCAAATTCTGGTTTTATTGCTATTACTCATTTTTATTTCACTTCGATTTATTTCACTCATGGGGATGTGGGAAAAGAAAAGGAGATATAAATGAATGATACCCATTCCGTAGAATCTTTTGACCAGAAAGTATGTAATGCTATGTCTTGACTACACACAGAGAAAGACACACACACACACACACACACACACACACACACACACTGCAAAGAGAGACAAGGAAGGTTACTTTTGGCTTCATTCTCTACAGACCTGCTAACAAAGCAATTAGCCAGGTTCTAACCTAGTACAGTGGCACCTCGTGTTACAAACGCTTCGGGTTACAGACTCCGCTAACCCAGAAATAGTACCTCGGGTTAAGAACTTGACTTCAGGATGAGAACAGAAATCGCACAGCGGCAGCAGGAGGCCCCATTAGCTAAAGTGGAACCTCAGGTTAAGAACGGACCTCCAGAACAAATTAATTTCTTAACCCGAGGTACCACTGTAGTTCCCTTGGGAGCAACTGCCAGTGGTAACAGAGTCAGTGCAGCTAACATCAAGGATGCCCTAGGAATGACCCACTAAACAATGCACAGGTTGCAGCCTGAAGAAGGAGATTTTTATGCAATTGGCAGACAGATCTAGAGTTTGCAAAGGGCTGCAACATTTTTCAGGTGGGGCTTATATGGGTTGCCATCTTTTGAAGAGCAAAAAAGAGGACACATTTGCAGTACCAGCACCTGTTTTTGTTGCTAAAAAGTGTGGCACTTACTTTAACAATTTCATGGTGGGTTCCAGCACCTATTTTTCTAGAAAAGAAAGCACTGGATGTAACTGACCTTTAAATTTTGTGTTGACTCCCAAGCTTTCTACTTGGGTGGGCTAGTGGTCTGGAAGAACATAAATTAAGTCTGCAATCCTAGACACTTAGCCAACAAGGGACTTACCGGTAACTTCTGAGTTAAGGATAACACTGTAACGCTCTCAGAACTGTTTCCAACTTTTGCTTTCTGTGCCAGTCAATTCTAAACTTAGCTTTAACTGTCTTATTGTTGTATTATAGGTTCCTAGACACATTCTTGTCCAAGAATTGAATATATTTTGTATTAAATGCTAATGTATTGAGGTGTCACTGCGTAGTGCTGTGAAAACCATGTTCACTTTCATGTTCAGATAAAAAAAATTATTTAAAAAAAAGCAGGAAGTGGGGGGGGGGAGAGGACACATTTGCCAACTTCTACTTTTAACTATGGATCACTATGATGATTCTCATTTTACATACCCATGAAAAAGAGGACGTGTCCTGGAAAAAAGAAGACATATGGCAAACCTATTCAGGGTTTAACCACACTTATCTTTTGCCTCACTCTTTCCAGGCACAAGTCTGCACTTCAAAACTCTCTTTTGCCCTGGAGTTTTCCTTGCAAAAAAAAAAAAATCTTTAAAGCTGAAGTTTTAATGAGTGCTCAGACATGGGGCTTTAATGTGTGGACCATGGACTTCCGGCGAGAACGCCATTGCGGGCGGTCGTGGGTCACTTCGGCAGCGAAGCGACTCACGCCGGCCCGGGGGTAGGAGCCCCGCTACCGCAAAGCGGGGCTCCGCTAAACCGCGGGTCGAGCGTCCCGCGGCATGGGCTCTCCGGCGAGCCCGCTATGGTTCCGAACCCTTCCCCCGTTCCCCCTGTAAAGGGGGAGTGGGGGTGAAGGGACCACGGAGCCGGTCTGTGGAGGCATGCCCCAACCGGGCCGGCGAAGCGGCGGCCGCCGCTCACGATGAGCGATATCGTTCTACCTGGCAGAAGGAAAATAAAAGAAGCCCGTTGGCCGTGAGTACGTTAACAATTGAATCTATCTTTGACATTTGGCGCTCCGGGAGATATGACAAGATAGTCGTCTCGCTCTGAAAGAGTCTCTGCCCTGTTGTGCACATTTGTGCTACGTTGCCTCACATTTAATATTGTGTTTTCGGCACATTTCATTCCTGGTGCCGTTAATGAATTCTCCGATGCTTTGTCACCTTTTCAGATGGAGCGCTTCAGAGCTTTAGCTCCAGCAACTTCCAGAATTTTTCCCTCTGCAGTTTTGGAGCCTTGGTGTTTTTACATGAGTAGAATGTGTCCTTAAAATGCATCTCTATGTTATTTGGGGGGCCTGCCTGGTGTTTTTACATGAGTAGAATGTGTGCTTTTATTTAAAATGCATCTCTGGGTTATTTGTAGGGCATAGGAATTCGTTGATTTTTTTATTTTCAAAATATAGTCTGGCCCCCCACAAGGTCTAAGGGACAGTTTGCTGCTGAAAAGGTTTGCTGACCCTTGGGTTAGGCTAAGAGACTGGGTCTATGAGTGACTTTGAACACTGCTCATCTTGATCCTCTAACCACTAGACCACACTACAGAGGCCCACCAGGCTGGCAGATGAAACTTCACTGCTAACAAAACAGAGTCCATCGCTGCAACAGGTTGGCCTAGTGGGCACAGGGCAGGCTGCATGGCACTCACAGCTCTGTGGAGCAGGCAGGGAAGGAGCATCACTGCTTATTTCACAGTTGAGTATGGCAATGCTCTCTGTGCCAAATAAATAAGCTTTTACTCATTCATCCTTTTCCTTCTAAAGACCTTTTTATCTCCCCAGGCTTTATTAACCTCTGCCTAACCCCCTGCACATAGATCGTTTTCAGTACTGCCTATTACAGTTTTTAAAGGAATTTGTATTAGTTCTTATAAACTGTCTTGGGAATTTTGAATGTAAGGGCAGGTGCATAAATATTTTAAATACAGTGGTACCTCCACTTACGGACGCAATCCATTCCAAGGTGCTGTTTGCACCCCGAAAAGTCTGTAAGTAGAGCGCTGCTTCTGTGCATGCACGTGACGCAATGGAGTGTGCATGCGCATGTGGGAAGTATGCAGAACGATGGGGGGGGGCGCCAGAAGGTGATCTCGCCTAGGGCGCAAAAAACCCTAGCACCGGCCCTGGCCTTCACTACCATGATAGAGCAGATTATGAGACTGAATCTCATTTCCTCACTTACGCTCCAAGCGGCATGTTTCATCAACCACAGCTCCTCAGCATACGGAGGAGCAAAACAGACCCCACAGCACTGGAGGGGGCACTCAGAAGCGATCATATCAATGGCCCCATGAGACTCACCATTCCATGGGGAAACTAGGGCCTCCACAGCAGCAGCATGGCAAACCACTCAGGTGCCTGGGGAGGGTGCTTGCCCAGTGCATGTGTGCCACCCACGGGGGGGGGGAAGCCACCCACAGGGCAGGGTGAGCCAGGACAGGACACGCTGCCAGAACTGTGTCCCTCCCACAGGGACACTGAGTAAGATGCAGTGTGCTTGGCTGGCCCAGCGCTGCCCACAAAAGCAGCGCATGACTGGGGCCCAAGCCACTGTGTTCTTGTGGGTCACCCTCCAGCTGAAGGGCCCCTGGGAGAGATGCAGCACAGTGGCTCTGGCGCTCTCCCGTCACTCATAGGCACTCTCCTGAGTCCTGCTGGAGGGCAGCTGAGGGGAAGGCAGTGGGCGGAGTGTAGTGCTTGCAGGCGCCTGAGCCTAACTCCCAGGACAGATGTGTGGCTCGGACACACTGCAGGCCCTGTGGGACCAGCACAGGGTAGTTGCATCCCTCCCAGCTGCCCTCTGGTGGCTGGGGGCAGTCACAGCAGCCCAGCACACAGGGAGCCAAGCCCTGGGCTGTGCTGATTTTGGGAGCAGTGCATGCCAGGCTCTGGGGTGCCTGGCCTTGGGCATCACCTTGGGCAGTGCACCCGCCCCCCAGGTAAACGCCGTCCAGGGCACCCCGCCCCCCCTTAGCTACGCTACTGCTCAACAAGATCACCTGCTCTATCATCTGGAAAATCCCACAGAACAGTCAGGAATCCATCAGTCTCTGGGAGTGGACCGTCATAACTGGTCCCTCGCCTTTGCAGGGGAGAATCATTGCTGCACTTCCAAACCTCACCATGAAGTGTTCTGACCATGATAATGAGTGATGGTCACCCTCTATTTCCAGACCAATGTTGGACCAATGACCACCTGAGACAGGCCCATTGTTGCTGTGGAGGCCATGAACTTCTGAGCGAGAGAACTGAGGCACCCTCAGCATGGATGGTGAAGTCACCTGCAGCCTTTCTTTCCCAGATACTTCGGTGAAATTGGTGCCGTGAGTAGCAAATGAAATGCTGAACAGCTTTATTCGCAAGTGCTTTAATCAAGGTTCTCCTCCAGTTATCCATTTGAATCTTTGTTTACCTTTAAAGTACCAGTAAATTGTTCACAAGTTATTAACCCCAGAACAGAAAAAGCCATTTGTTTAAAATCACCTGCCCTTCCTCCTCCCAGCACCCCTCCACCTTGTCAGTTAGTTCCCTGCTGTTAGAGAGCTTTTGTAAGGCAGAAATCCTTCATCACACTTTATGACTTCATTCCTTTCAAACTGCGAGTTAAATCTTCTCTGCTGTTCCTCTTTCTCCCAGCCCCAAATAAAGCTTTCCAGGCCCTTTTTGCAACTTGCATCCACAGCAACATTCTACCAACCCAAAGCTATTTCTCTGCCAAGCCCATGATACTCTAGGCTTGACTCAGAGCAGCTTACAGCAGCATCTGGATTCTGGACAGTTCCTGCCAGCCACCAGCCAGCATGCCTAGTGGTCAGAACTGACCCTTCCTCCTAAATCCATCAGTTTGCAGATACCATATTATCAGGAGTTTGCAAGTACTCATTTGACTTCCTGGGAATGCAATGGTGAAGAAGAACAATCAGCACAGATAATTAATTCTGACAACGCATTGCTCAGCTGGAAGGGAGGTCATTCTAAGGCACTCAGGCTAAGCCAAATATTGTTGTAGGATGCACAAATTTTTAAATATGGATCCAATAACCATCAATCTCATTTAGATGCCTATTTGGACATGTGGACAAACTGCATTAAGTTATATAATTCAGGATTGGTGTATTATTTTTATTGTTGACATCAGCTGCCAATGTTATTATACTGATAAAAAAAATTAAAAGAAAAGAAATCTAAAGGTTGTATCCAATGGAGCAGTAAGTTAAAGTCATTTAGTGGGACAGTTGTCATGCATCACGCACAGGGTTACATTCTAGGGATTGCACACAAAGTTGTGGGTACAGCCAAAACAACCCCATATAACCACCCCACCTTTCTGAAGCTGACGTGCCAAGCGAGCTTTGTTCTGTGCCTTGCTTGCCAGGCTCTGTGAACCTCTCAGACCCCAGTAAGCAAGTCTGAGAGCTTATAAGCTCTCCACCTTGTGTGCATTTAATTTGTGTGATTTCAGCTGGCTGGTGACCGAAAAGCTGCGTAAAGCTGCAATCACACAAGTTGCAAGCCAACTGCACATTCATTCCAACAGTGAAATGTTTTGGGCCAGCAGAAAGTTGTTGCACAAACGAACAAACAAGCAGATCGCTCATAACATTGTTGCACAACAGACTGCACCTCAATTGCCTGGGCAATGTGTGTCCACTAGCACAACTGTTGCACTGAATTCCTCTGTTGTGCAACATTCAAACTCACCCATCTCCTAGTGCAAAAGTCCTTGTGTCAATGAACAGAGAACACTGGATCCAGCCCCATGTTGTTGTAGGAGAGTTAGCCATTATCAAGACCCCACACCCTCAGGCTGGTCAATGCAAAGTGAATTTCAAGGAGGGGAAAAGGAAGCCTCTCTCATTTTATACTGGTCATCAGTAGCATTTGCCAGAGGTGCACCTTAAACATCACTGGCAAGGCTGGTCTTCAAGCAAACCTGACAACTGTTCTCCTGAAAAAACTTTCTGAGAGGGTTCTAGGGGGCTTGAGTGAAGGAGTGAGGAGGGACCCTCCCATTCTTCTCATGTACACTTGTGTCTGTTCCTTCCTCCAGAGTGCAAGGTTCGGTGGGGGGCATTTCCTGAAGATATACTGGGGAGGAATCAGAATGCAGTTTTTTTTGCAATACCTTTTTTGCAATCTGATGTTAACTTCATTTACAATTAGTTCTGTTAGGGAATATCCCCCACAATCAGTTGGTTTAGGGAAGCTTTTAATGTTTAATAGATTATTGTATTTTAACATTCTGTTGGAAGCCGCCCAGAGTGGCTGGGGAAACCCAGACAGATGGGCAGGGTATGAATAAACAAACAAACAAACAAACAAACAAACAAATAAATAAATTGGTTTAGAAATGTGGAATTATGGACAAATATATCTCAATGTAGCAATTTTGCTTCTTTGTGCATATGCTGCGGTCTTATCCAGAAATGGTTTTTTTGTGAAATTCTCACAAGAATCATTGGCCAATTCCAGGCACTCTTGCAGGAAAGTGATTTTCTAGATCCATTTCAGTAGGGGTTTAGGCCTGGTTTTTGCATAGAAACTGCTTTGGTCACCCTGTATGATGACCTCTGTTGAGAGAGAGAGATAGCGGAAATGTGTCCTTGTTCATTCTCCTTGACCTCTCAGAGGCTTTCAATACCATGGTATCCTTCTGGAGTGGCTGTCTGAGTTGCGGGTAGGTGGCACTGCTTTGCACTGGTTCCAGTCCTACTTGGACGTTTGCAGTGGGAGTTTTTTGGGAAGTGCTTTCAATGTAGGATTCCTCAGGGTTCAGTTTTATCCCCCAAGCTGATCAACTTCTAAACGAAACTGCTGAGTGGGGTCATCAGGAATTTTGGAGTACGTTGTGAGCAATATGCTGTTGACACACAGCTCTGCTTTTCTTCAGGTGTGGCACTGAATGAGTTGGACTGTTGTCTTGCCTTGGTAATGGACTGGATGAGAACCAACAAACTGAAGCTCAATTCAGGTAAGACTGAGGTCCTGTTATCAGGTGGTTCCTGAGACTGGATAGATGGCAGGTGGAAAAGGATAGCTGAGCTACAGTTGTCTATGCTCCGGTAACTTCTAGATTACTGCAACAAGAGACTGCCTCTGAAGATGGTTTGGGAACTTCAGATGGTGCAAAATTTAGCAGCCAGGTTGCTCACTGGGGCAAGAGAGTTTGAGCATATAATGTGAATCCTGGCCCATCTGCACTGACTGCCAAATAGTTTCTGGACCCAGTAAAAATGCTGAGCCTTAAACAGCTCAGGACTACAATACCTTAAGGACAGCTTCTCCCCATATTGACCTTCCTGGACCCTGAGTCTGAGATCATCTTCTGAAGCCCTTCTTCATGTGCCCTCTCCATGAGAGGTCCGGAGAGCGGCAGCATGAGAACGGGCTTTTTCTGCAGTGGCTCCTTGTTTGTGCAATGTTCTCCCTAGGGAGGCTCACCTGGTGCCTTCATTACATGTCTTTAGTTGTCCGGCTAAGCATTCCTCTTCTCCCAGGCCTTATAAATGGGGGGGGGGGAAGGTGTATTGTTGTGTTTACTATGTTATACATTTTGTGTTTTTATACTGTAAACCAGCCTTCGCTCCTCACTATTTAATACATAATAGTAATAACAAAAACCATCCAGAAGGCAGTTGGGTTTTGAGTAAACATGGCCAACATCATTACAGTTCTATAATACACCCAAATACTTCATTTTCATGTTTTAAATCCTAATTTAATATTTTTGATTGTTAGTTTGTTTATCATTTCCCCTTCCTTCACCCCAAGGTACTAGAGCAGGTTACAAGAATTAAAACACAGTATCAGAAACAGTACAAAGCAACTTGAAATAAGGTGGGCCCTGAAAATAGGGTAAAGAGGCACATCTTCAGCATTCATGGTGCCAGACACACCTCTGCAGGAAGGAAGTTCCACGACTCAGTCAGCAGCAAGGAAGGGGGAAAAGGACAGGTGAGAGTATCTGCCTGCATCTCCTTATTTCCCCCCCCCCTCCCACAACTGCATGTATAAATAGGGTTTAAAACGGCCACCCGCTTTGACAGTGCCAGATTTTTCCAGGTGTATCCAACCCAGGAATGCCTCAACCCATTCCAAGCAAACCCTGGATCAGCCTGATTTGGGACCTGGGATTTTCCTAAGCTGTTGCTAAGCTCTATTGCACATGTTCACATGTAGTTGCTTCTGTATGATATGTTTCTTTCTCTCAAAGAAATAAAGAAACAATAGGATCAAATGAAGAGCCTGCTGGATCAGGCCAGTGGCCTGCCTGGCCCAGCATCCTGCTCTCCTGATGGCCAGCCAGATGCCCCAATGGGAAACCAGCAAGCTGGCCCTGAGCTCCCCTCCTGTGGCTGCTAGCCACTGGTATTCAGAAGCAGAACTGCTTCCGACTGCAGAGCAAATGGCCTGTAAAAACTGGAAGGAGAACTCACCGTCGCTGACAGCTTCCCAGCATTCTTCTGCATGTATGTGATGGCATCTTGTATCAAGGAGAAGAGACTGAGAAGCACATGCTCCATGTTGTAGATGCCCCTCATGCCTCTCATCAGCCTTTCCAGAGAACGGAGGTACTCCTGCCAATAGCTATCTATCTCCACCACACTGGCCAGGCACCCCTGCAGCACAGAGCCACAGAACCCAGCACATGGCTTCACCATCATAAGGTCTTGGCAATGGGCACAGTACCACATCTTCAGCAGGGCCCTCCCACAGTCCTTGCTGAACTTCAAGTGGTCGGTGGTGTTCACCACCTCAATGCCAAGGTTGAGCACCTGGAGGAAGACTCGTGTCACCTGGAGAGACTTGGACACCTGCGTCATCATGATTTTGGGAAAGTTCCCAAACACCTTCAGGTCTCGCCGGGCAAGTCGGAGGCACTCGGTCATTTCCAGCGAAGGATCCGGTGACCCTGGGTTCACCAGGCGCGGGTAGACCAATGGAAACAAGCTGTCAAAGAATTCGTTTATCATGTCATTGACGTTGATGTCTGAGCCCAGGATGTATAAGGATATGTCTGTAAAAAACTCCCCCACAAATTTAGAAGCTCTGGCAGCTAAATTGCGATAATAGTTTCTGAACATGGAGTTGGTGTAGTTTCTCGCATGCCGCACTACAATTTCAAAGGCTTCTGGAAAAAAAGAAAGAAAGGAGGAGGGGTCAGTGAACCCTGTTTCCAGAAAGCAGAAACAGGGGAGTGAGTGAGAGGTGGGTCTTCTTCTATGAGGAGGGTCTTCAACTATGGAATCCAAGTTGACAGCAAATCAAAAGCAACCTTGAAGAAATGTGTAACTCTCCCCAACTGGAAATAATTTCACACACCCTGGCTACCCAACCAACTAGCAACTCTCCCTAGACACAAGATAAATCAGAACATTACTGAAGCATGTTTGGAGGACAGGAGACTTTTCCTTTCCAGTGTACATTTAATATATGCCAATATGCTCCAACACAGATGGTTTAACAGGTATGTGGCTTTGCTTTTTTTATTCTTTTTTTGCTGACCAATAAGGTATTGTGGACTTTTGTCATTTTTAGAATCATAGAATCTTAGAGTTGGAAGGGACCCCACCCCCTGCAATGCAGGAAACTCCGCTAAAGCATCCGTGACAGATGGCCATCCAACCTCTGCTTAAAAACCTCCAAGGAATGAGAGTCCACCATCTCCCAAAGGAGACCGTTCCACTGTTGAACAGCTCTTACTGTCAGAAAGTTTTTCCAAAGGTTTAGTCAAAATCTCCTTTCTTGTAATTTGGAATCATTTTAATAATATTGCTGTTAAATATGCTGAATCATCTCTAGTTAACACAGAGTTTTTAAATTCTGCATTTTGTTTTTACTAAATTGAAATGTTATACTCTATTCTAGGTTAAAGCATCATTTTAATTTTTAACATGGAACCACAGACATATGCTTATGCATTTATTACACATTTAATGAAAGAGTAATATTTCAGAAAGCTGTCCCTTTATGGAAATATAGCATTTTGCACTTTAAAAAAGAGCATTTAACATCATTTTAGCGGATCAATATTAGGTAATGTCACCTTTGGGGTCTACCTGGCATCTTCACACAGATTGGAGATAGAGTCACAATAATGCTACCCTAGTTACATTAATGGAGCCAGATCACAATATCCAACTGCTGCCATGACTTCTTCCCTTTCTGTTGAGCCATATTGGACCAGCAGCTCCTGCCAAGCAAGGGTCAATTGTGTGCCAAATGGGTTGATTCAGAAGAACTGTTTCTTCTCCTTCTCCTACCTACCCAGGTCCCATGTAAAGCTGGTGCCCAGCTCAAAGGGTCTCACCCTGAGGCTCTCACTTGAGGCCAAGCAGTTGGCTCATAAGATGGAGAGGACATTAAGGGACTATTAATTCAGGCAGCCTATGCACAGAGATGCGAGGAGACAAAGAACCCAATGGCTCTGGCACAGCAGTAGCCCCCCAGTTCTGCAACACCACCCTTCTGGATGGTTATTGGAAGTTCATTTCTCTATAGAAATTTCCTTGCTTCTTTCCAGCTTATGGAGTCTATCGTTAAGACTGTTTTCCAGCCTTGAGCCCATTTGCTTTTATAGAACAGATTTTGTGCCTGTTGATATTGATGTTGCTGGAAGTTTTTTTTTTTTATACCTTAACTGCATTCTATGATTTGTAATTTTATGATTTATTCTATTTTAATATGTAAACTGCTTCGAGGTCCCTTGTGATATTCAGCAGAAAGTAAGCACATTAAATTGAGTCAAACTGAAGCAAGTGAAGCCTTCTGCATCCTCCCTATGGAACCCCCCACAAACCTCTGGGTGGAAAAAGCACATGCACATTTCTCATAGATTTTGGCCCATTTGTATAATTCTGCACCCAGAGTCATGCAGAACTTCCCTGCTCAGGAGACACAAAATGACAAACTCTTTCTACCCACCAGGACATAAAAGGAACATGTTAAAAGAGGAGAGGCTTATCATGACAGAAAGATATTATATTCTTTCTAATGCTAAATTGCCGCACGGCTCCAGGGCTCCTCAGCTCTCGAGGGCACCCTTAATAAAGTGATGGTAAAGTCACAAACAGACCTTGCGGTTCACAGGTCACTAACCCTGTTTGGAGTAACAGCTTTCTATTCTGTCACCCTGGGAATGCGGGGGAGGGGGAAATGGATGCAGCAGGCATGAAAATGATTCACATGAAATATTAAACATATATATCTATATATCTATTAAAGTTTCAAAAGCATAAGGTTTCACGTCTCCTCCCCCTCCTGCCCATGGCCCCTTGCTCAAATTATGGCTGAAGAGAGAGCGAGTTACAGGAGGAGCCTTTGCAGCAGAGCCTGCAACAGCAGCTAGAGCCTTGCATTAAGTTGCTTAGGAAGCTGAAAGGAACAACTGCCTATAAATTACAGGCTAAAAAACAAGAGTTTCTTGTTTTAATACTTTTGGCAAAGTTCCCCATGATACTCTTGCAGAGAGGCTAGGAAATGCCACAGTTAGGTGGATTTGTAGCTGGTTGACTGACCAAAGCCCAAAGAGCGGTTATTTGTCATCCTGGAAGGAAATAGCAAGTGGAGGGCCGCAGGGTTCTGTCCTGGACCTGTTGTTGTCCAACATCTTTATACATGACTTGGATGAAGAGATAGAGGTGGTGCTCACCAAATATGCAGGCGACACCAAACTGAGGGAGGTGGCTGAAACCGCAGAATACAGAATCTGATTGGAGAACTGGGCCAAACTAACAAGCAAACCCCACCCCCAAGACTGATGGCTGGGCTGCGAGGGGAGGGAGGGAGCACCAGGAACCCATCAGGTGGCTTGATTGACATGTGTAAAGCTGGCGGCGAGTGTGGCAGGAATTTGCGGGAATACATTGCCTAATTGGAAATTATAAAATCGCTCTTGCAACTTTAACTTTAAACCACTTTCAGGCAATGTATAGATACATCTCCCAGGCCTTCTGAAGGCGCATCTGCAGAACCACACAGGGAGAAAAAGATGTCAAAACTGAAAACTATTAAAGGGGAGTGGTGACATCACGGAGTGAAAAGGGCATCTTAAACCATGACTCCCTCTCACCCTGAAGGCAATTAGAAGCGCAGTCTGCTGTAATTAAATCATTTGCTTCAACCTGTGTTAGCGCCACACCCCCTCCCCCATGCCCCAAGGTCTATTTACTGTAGAAGCTGAAAACTCCAAAATAACAACACACTGGATGACTGGTTTTTGACTTTCTCAGACCAGCGGAGAACTGCTGGAATGGGAATGCAGCAGTCCCACTACAGCAGCAGAACCTCAAAGGATTGGCAAAAATAATTCAGAATGAGGGAAAAAGTCACTTGACTTTTTGATGCAACCGTGACCCTGGAAGGAGTTGCCCCAAGATTGAGCAAAAACCTCACATCCGAACGTATCCAAACAGTTGCAGATGTTGTGATAGCGGCAAACAAAGCTATGGAGCTCAGCCTGAAAAACTGGTCTGCAATCAAATTAATCAAAATAATGCAGGACATCAAATTACTGTTGAGGAATGCACAGGACAGAGACCGCTGCCTTAACGTCTGTATCTGTGGCGCACTGGTAAAAGGTAAAGGTAAAGGGACCCCTGACCATCAGGTCCAGTCGTGTCCGACTCTGGGGTTGCGGCGCTCATCTCGCTCTATAGGCCAAGGGAGCCGGTGTTTGTCCGCAGACAGCTTCCGGGTCATGTGGCAAAATCAAATTTATGGGAAGCTTTTACATTATTAATTAAATGCTTCGTGATATTGCTCTGTAGTTTGAATCAATTGAAAGAATCAGGTGGCGCGGGTGGTGCTGTGGGTTAAACCACAGAGCCTAGGGCTTGCTGATCAGAAGGTCAGCGGTTCGAATCCCCGCAACAGGGTGAGCTCCTGTTGCTCACTCCCAGCTTCTGCCAACCTAGCAGTTTGAAAGCACGTCAAAGTGCAAGTAGATAAATAGGTACTGCTCCGGCGGGAAGGTATACAGCGTTTCCGTGTGCTGCTCTGGTTTGCCAGAAGCGGCTTACTCATGCTGGCCACATGACCTGGAAGCTGTACGCCGGCTCCCTCGGCCAGTAAAGCGAGATGAGCACCGCAACCCCAGAGTCGTCCGTGACTGGACCTGACGGTCAGGGGTCCCTTTACCTTTATAGCATCCCCAAAACCTAAAGCAGAAGAACCCCCAAGGGACATTGTTGTTATTCTTTTGTTATTCACGCCTCCCCCCCCCTTGGGCTGGCAGCAGCCAAGGCATGCAGAGCAGCCCAAGCCCAAGCTCCGCCCCCCCAATAGACTTCCTTTAAAATGTAAAAGTGAAGAACAGGTTTAAGGATTTAGATTTGGTGGATAGAGTGCCTGAAGAACTGTGGATGGAGGCTCCTAACATTATACAGGAGACAGCAACGAAAACCATCCCAATGAAAAAGAAATGCAAGAAAGCACAGTGGCTGTACAAGGAGGCCTTACAAATAGCGGGGGAGAGAAGGCAAGCAAAATGCGAGGGAGATCGTGAAAGATACAGGAAATTGAATGCAGATTTCCAAAGAATAGCAAGGAGAGACAAGAGGGCCTTTCTAAACGAGCAATGCAAAGAAATAGAGGAAAATAACAGAATGGGAAAACCCAGAGATTTGTTCAAGAAAATTGGAGATATGAAAGGAAGATTTCGTACAAAGATTACCACAATTAAGGACAAAAGTGGAAAGGACCTAACAGAAGCAGAAGACATCAAGAAGAGGTGGCAAGAATACACAGAGGAATTATACCAGAAAGATATGGAGGTCTCATACACCCCAGGTAATGTGGTTGCTGACCTTGAGCCAGACATACTGGAGAGTGAAGTCAAATGGGCCTTAGAAAGCCTCGCTAACAACAAGGCCAGTGGAAGTGATGATATTCCAGCTGAACTATTTAAAATTTTAAAAGATGATGCTGTTAAGGTGCTACACTCAATATGCCAGCAAGTTTGGAAAACTCAGCAGTGGCCAGAGGATTGGAGAAGATCAGTCTACATCCCAATCCCAAAGAAGGGCAGTGCCAAAGAATGCTCCAACTACCGCACAATTGCACTCATTTCACACGCTAGCAAGGTTATGCTTAAAATTCTACAAGGCAGGCTTAAGCAGTATGTGGACCGAGAACTCCCAGAAGTGCAAGCTGGATTTCGAAGGGGCAGAGGAACCAGAGACCAAATTGCAAACATGCGCTGGATTATGGAGAAAGCTAGAGAGTTCCAGAAAAACATCTACTTCTGCTTCATTGACTACGCAAAAGCATTTGACTGTGTCGACCACAGCAAACTATGGCAAGTTCTTAAAGAAATGGGAGTGCCGGATCACCTCATCTGTCTCCTGAGAAATCTCTATGTGGGACAAGAAGCTACAGTTAGAACTGGATATGGAACAACTGATTGGTTCAAAATTGGGAAAGGAGTACGACAAGGCTGTATATTGTCTCCCTGCTTATTTAACTTATATGCAGAATTCATCATGCAAAAGGCTGGACTGGATGAATCCCAAACCGGAATTAAGATTGCCGGAAAAAATATCAACAACCTCAGATATGCTGATGATACTACCTTGATGGCAGAAAGTGAGGAGGAATTAAAGAACCTTTTAATGAGGGTGAAAGAGGAAAGCGCAAGATATGGTCTGAAGCTCAACATCAAAAAAACTAAGATCATGGCCACTGGTCCCATCACCTCCTGGCAAATAGAAGGGGAAGAAATGGAGGCAGTGAGAGATTTCACTTTCTTGGGTTCCATGATCACTGCAGATGGTGACAGCAGTCACGAAATTAGAAGACGCCTGCTTCTTGGGAGAAAAGCAATGAAAAACCTAGACAGCATCTTAAAAAGCAAAGACATCACCTTGCCGACAACGGTCCGTATAGTTAAAGCTATGGTCTTCCCAGTAGTAATGTACGGAAGTGAGAGCTGGACCATCAAGAAGGCTGATCGCCAAAGAATTGATGCTTTTGAATTATGGTGCTGGAGGAGACTCTTGAGAGTCCCATGGACTGCAAGAAGATCAAACCTATCCATTCTCAAAGAAATCAGCCCTGAATGCTCACTAGGACAGATCCTGAAGTTGAGGCTCCAGTACTTTGGCCACCTCATGAGAAGAGAAGACTCCCTAGAAAAGACCCTGATGTTGGGAAAGATGGAGGGCACAAGGAGAAGGGGATGACAGAGGATGAGATGGTTGGACAGTGTTCTCGAAGCTACTAACATGAGTTTGGCCAAACTGCGAGAGGCAGTGAAGGATAGGCGTGCCTGGTGTGCTCTGGTCCATGGGGTCACGAAGAAGAGTCGGACACGACTGAACGACTGAACAACAACAACAAAATGTAAAAATCCACCCATGTTGGCCCTCCAAAAGAGGACATGTCTGGGTTTTCCCGGACATATGGCAACCCTACGCAACCCTCTTTGAAGACACCTCTTTATAATATTTTGTGGAATATATATTTATATACACACACCCTGCATGCAAAAACAGGCTCCAGTGGTTGGAGTGGACAAGACCAAGAGTGGGCGCAACAGTAAAGATGGCAGTTTCTGCACGTGCTGTAGAGGGAAGTGAGGGGCAGATGGGGCTCATCCACCTGGGAAGTAGCCCATCTAGGAGAAGGAAAACTCTGATCCTAAACCTCTATCGCCCTGTGGGATATTTTCAGGAGAATAAATAGCTAGGAAGTGAACCCTACACAAATCTGGAGTGGAGCCTTGTACACCTCCTTCCAGCAACTCCTGCAGCCAAGCTGGTGCCAAATGTATTGCTCTGCTTTCCTTTGGACCACATCAGTGAGGCCGAGAGGGAGGGATCTTGCTGTCTGGGCAGGCTAGGACCTCCAGACACACTGCCCAAGCTTGAACCCCAGAGAGTTCACTTCAGTGCTGCTAATGCAGCAGTCTGACTTCACCCCCCCCCCAAAGGCGCACTCCATTGCCTCTCAAGACAGATGGATGCCAAGAAAGATTGTTTTACTCTGCAAACACAAGCACACACTATATTCACAGGGAATAAAAGGACAAACTGTTCCAGTAGCAGTTTCTGCCATGACATCCCTGGGAATCTTTCTTCATTTTTATTATTAATATTACACTACAAAATTAAATTAAATAAGATAGTGAGCTAAAAATGCATTGGGATCTGCTAATATCTTTTGAACATACAAGATAGTTTAGAAAGAGTTTTCAGGCAATTAAAAACGCACAATGACTTTCTTCAAGGAGGAGGACTTGCCAGGATTGCAGATTCTCTGCTGATGGAGATACAGCTCATGAAAGTCTGCAGAAGCCAGGTTTCAAAGATCAAGAGAACGTCTGATTTATAAATAAATTATATCAAGGTGCTTTGGAATAAGGAAATGGGTTGGAAGATGAAAACATGCTATCAAAAGTAGAGTTGAGATGTAATCATCCCTGCACTATGAATACATATTTAATAATGTTTGCATATACATCTCCATTATTAAAATGTTTAGACTCATGAATTTTGCTGCTGTGGCAGCTAAAAGATTAAAATGGGGTGAGGGGGAACAACAGCATTGTTCTATCTGTTTGGAAATTTGAACTCAACATACAATTCTGGACAATGTAAAATCCTAGGAGTTAAACTCTTCCAAAGCTTTATGAAATTGACTGCAGACTTGTCCCTCCGCCTTCCCTCTGTCTTCTGCACTCCCAATTTCTTCCTGATGCTGCACAACCACTAAAGCCATCTCTCAAAAAGAGGGAAACCAAACTAAGCAATGGCTGCTGAGAAGACATAGCCTGGAAGCTCTAGCTTGTGGGAGAAGCAGCTGCCATGCAGCCACTCTTAATCCATCTCCCTGATGGAAAGAAAGAAGCCCAGGTGGTGAGAGAAAGTGAAGAGGAGGGAGAAGTCCAATGGAGCCACTGGGAACGGGCAGCCAATTTGAAGGCATGGAACCTGCCACTTTTGATGAGTCCTTTCCCCAGAGATATAGAAGAGATTTCTAAAACATACAGGGGAGTAGATAAGTTAAGGCGCAGCCATCCAGAACTCTCCAGGAAAAAGCTTGTTTACTTTGGACCAAGATTTAGACTCCAATGAGTGGTTTCACTTTCAGCTTAAGCTTAATTAGCTCATAAAAATAGCTTATTCTGACAAATGATCCACTTTTAATTAAAATAAACACCTGAGATTAGAGATCCTGGTTTTACACTCCAGTTTGAGCAAAACAATAGTTGGCAATAATAAGGCTTGTGTCAATTCAGACACTACAAGAAACCACAGGTGTGACTAACCAGCAAAGGGAGGGGAGGGGAGTGTGAGCGGCAAACCACAGTTCACCTACTAGACTGCAATGTTTATTTACCATATCAAGGGAAGGGAAGGGAAGGGAAGGCACAAGAACTAGGGAATTTTGAGGAACAACCTCAATTGCCACCTGATTTTGCCAATATCCCGGGGGGGGGGGAATTAACTGGTTCAGCTACTAAAAAGTTACATGCCTCTTGCACTTACCGGTAATTCCTATTAATGTGCACTAACCAAAACTGTTGGGAATCCAGAGGAAGACTCACTTTCCTACATAAAGAAAAGAGGCTTCTGGCAAGTGAAAACCAAATGGAAACAAACTGAAGTGGAACAGGAATAAATTGTCCAATGATTTGCATCGGTCATATATGAGTTGGTTAGTATACAAACCAACAATGTGTTTGGACAATGTGAGATATATTTTTTGTTAGTTATGCAGCTGACTAAGCAGTCCCCTGCAATGTATGCCTGAAGCCAGAAAAGAAACAAAGTTATCCAGCTGTCATGAAGGACATATTTTAAATTTCTTTTTATTTATTTTAAAGGAATGCATTAGTATTATGCATAATGCTTTGTATTTCACACATTTCCCTTGCTTTATGATATCTGCAGAATCTGTAAGAACGCCCCCTCCCCCTTTATAGGCAACTGTCTTAAAACTGTCCATTTTTGTGATTAAGCATGCGATCATATCAACTCAGTTTTATCATCTCATATGTCCCCCCCCTTTTTTTACCAGAAAGATGTCAGAAAATAAGAGTTCATGTAATAGACAAAAAAATTATTTTCTTTGCATTTGTATTTTATGCTACACTGTCCTGGGTTCCTTCAGGAGGAAAGGAGGGGAAGAAATGAACAAACTGTTACTATATGAAAGCTAGGCCAATCTCAGAAGCGGATGGATGTAGCAATCAGAGAAAAAACGGCTTAGGTTCAAAAAACTGTCAGCAGAAGTATGGGTAAAGAGGATAGGTAACCCCTTTGGCGTTCTTGCAAAATAGCGCATTAAGTTTCCACTGCCTTATTTCACTCCTTCCTCTATTTCTCTTCTTCATTTCTCCTTTTTATTTTTTCTTAATATTGGTGTGTGTTTGTATGCAGCATTTTAGAGAGATGCTTCATAGGCACAATGTTTTCTCTTGTATTGCAGTATTTATACTCAATGAAGGAACACAAATGTATTTTTGAAATCACAAGGCAGCAGACTCTTCCCTTCCACCCACAACAGGCCAGAGAGGCTTCAGGACTTCTTTTCCCACCTTTTTTCTTTAAAAATTATTTTTTTCTCCTAAAGCTCGGGTAAAGCCTTTAGTATTGCCAAATGGTTCTGACATATTGGTGCTGTCTCATCATTGCTTTTTATTTTGAGGGGAGGAGAGTTTGCTAAACAATGAAAATTTGAACATAAGTAGGGAGAAAAATAATACATTTCACTATACTAATAATAATACACTAAGAGAGTGTTGTAAGTATTAAGCAGTATGGAAAAATATTGAAATAAACAACATTGGAAAATATCTGCATGGCAGTAGAATAGAGCCTCTTTTGTGGAATATTTTGTAATTTGCAAGGGAAAAACACACCTGTCAATGGTTAAGTAACAATTTGTTGCAAAAGTGAGCAGCATAAAACTGTGCCAGTTCATCATGCTATACTCCTCTTTGTCCACTGAAATATATCCATACCTAAAGGACCTTCTTTCCCCATATAAACTTGCCTGGACCCAGATATGACCATCCAAGGCCCTTCTCTGCATTGCATCTCCATGTGTGCTCCTGCTCTGATGCCCACAGCAAACTACAAAACTGCAGGTTGGAACATTTGCCCAGACAATGAAGTACATTTGTTTGTTTGTTTGTTTGTTTTTTAAAGATTTTATTGGTTTTCCACAAAGACAGAACACAGAGACAATACAAAACAAATATAACATAAAACATTTACACCTAAACATAAACACATCTAAACTGGAACACCAGAACATCTCTTTACTTGTTTCGAAAAATAAAAATAAAAATTCTTGTTTTGAATCTTCTTGGGGTGACTTCCCCCGTTTTCTCTCCTTTGCTTTCAATGCTAATTTACTTTAATAACATCCATCTTCAAATTTAAAATCCATTATCATTATCCATTATCATTAAAATAGCCAAATAGACTTCTTTACATTTGATTAACCTTATAATACAATATATTACTTCTTAAATCAATTCTTAAATCTTATTTACCTAAACTTCTGCTGATAATCATTCAAATATCTCTTCTCTAGTTCGAAAATCCTAAAAACTTAACATCTTATAATACAACATAATACTTCTTAGATCAAATCTTAAATCTTATTTTACTTAGACTGCTGCTGATAATCAATCACATATCTCTTCACTAGTTCAAAATCATAAAATCTTAACACGCTATCCTCAGGGTACCATAGAGCCGTCCTAATTATAATTCTATCATTTTCACCCTATCCCTCTTCTAACCATTTTCCTTGGCCATCTCAGGCTCACCCACAAATCATCTCTCCACCTCCCTCCACCATCATTGTTCAGTGTCACCTCTTTTTCTTTAATGCCAAAAATCAAAACACAGTCCATAAACTTCCTCGCAGGGAACTCCGGGGAACGCCAACTCTCATCTTCCAGCAACACCATTTCAAAGTTCAGATCATCTTCAACTTGTATCTTCAAAAATCTTCTCACCTTCATCTCTGGACTCTCACCCCAGAGACAGGATATAAATCTTCCAACCCTGGGTCTCTCACCCCCCCAGGGTTTTAGGGCACCAACCCTGTGTCTCTCACTCCAGCAGGGTTTTTCAGCTCCTTGGAGTTGCGTAGTCACTTTGTTATATTTCTCCAATATTCCCTCCAGTTCCCTGGCAAGGTTTACTTCCAATTTGGCAAAGTTCTCCAAAGTCTCACTAGTTTTTCCTGTTCCATAAAACATTTCTTCGAAATTCAGTCTTATCAAATCCAATTTCTGATTCAACAATTCTAATTTTAAAAGGGTTATCCTTTGTTCATGGGTAATACCCGGATCTAAAACCAGTTTGAAAACGAAAGCGAGCATGGTTGAAGAAGACAAAGGGTATCAAATTTCAGTACTTTTCCATCTTTAACTGCTAGTTTCCCAGCGCCATTTTTCCCTGAGGCAGAGTGAAAAGATTACAATCCAAAACTCCAAAGAAGAGATATTTCCAATACCTTCAATCCCCTAACAGGGATTCAATCCGTCTCATCTGTCAAAAAACTTCAAAACAACATTGTATCCAACGGTGCAGCTGCTGGAAACTTAGTTATCTTCTCTGCTCAACAAAGGAGAGGGACGGGCTTCCTTTTAACATCCCTCCCGGTTGCCAATTGTTAAATTGTAATCCAAATAGTCCATACTTACAGCAGACGGGTTTTTTTTTCCTTTCAGTTTTCAGAAGAACGACACGCTCATGCAGGCGGCAGCCGCCGCATCGCCGCCCGGTTGGGGCATTGCCTCCACAGCCCAGCGCTGGGTACCCTTCACTCCCTTTCCCCTTTTACAAGGGGATCGGGAGAAGAGCCCAGCGCTATAGCGGGCTCGCTGGAGAGCCCAAGCCGCGGGACGCTCTTCCCGCGGCTTATCGGAGCCCCGCTGTGCGGTAGCGGGGCTCCAACCCCCAGGCTGGCCTGGGTCGCTTCGCTACCGAAACGACCCACGGCCGCCCAGCATGGCGTCCTCGCCGGAAGACAATGAAGTACATTTGGATTCCAGCTTGGCACCCCCTGCCCAAGCCAGCCACTGTATCCTCCTGGACAGTTAAGCTGCACCACAGCAACAAGGTCTTCCTGAGCTCTGGCATGTTTCTGTGGCAACAGTCGCACAGCATGGTAAACCACGGTGAACAGTTAATCATGAATGTGCAGTTGGATCATCCTTCACTCTTCTCCTAGCGCAAAGAGGATCGACAAACCGTGGTCTTCCACTCGGTGTTCCAAGTGAATGAGAGTTCATGGGAATGTATCCAACAGAGTTCTACTCAAAGCAGACTACTGGTAGATATTAAATCGACCTGGTCTACTCTGAGTAGAACTAGCATCGGATACGAACCCTGTTTTGTTGCTCTGTACTGTGTTATATCATTATGTAATATGAAGCCAAGATTTGTTCTTAGCTTACATTTGAAGAGAAACAAACCACAACCTCATAACCTCATACCTGTAACTGGAACTCATTTTCAGAGATAACACTAAGCCAGGAGTAAGGACTAGTCACTTGTGCCAGAGGAGACCCGAAGTGGGAGCAGTCTAGCATGTTCACAATAAATCATGAACCTTGCCATAGGATCATAGAATTGTAGAGTTGGAAGGTACCCAAGGATCATCTAGTCCAATCCCCTGCAATGCAGGAATATGATATGGAAAACTGCCCAGCTCGGTCGCTGAACTCCTGGCTCACCTGGGGAAGCTTCTAATAGCTCAGTCCCACCACTTTTCTACATTTCCCTTAATAAAGTCAACACATACACACACCACACAAACTTCTCCAAAGAGCCATTTTGTTGAATTAGAGACAGGGATGCAGCTCTCGTTAAACAGAGAAGGGACTGATGGTTATGAAACACTGTGTGGCTTGCTGAAACAAACACATTACAGCATTTGCTATCAGAATCTGTAAGTGTATACATATAAAAAAATCAAGCAGAAAAGCTAATTCCCACGTGAATGATTATCTGCAACTGCTTTTTGCCACAAAACAGTTTCTGCTGGCCTAAGCAGCATTAAGGCAATGCCAAGTGGGCAGAAAGGGGGGAGAAATGCATTTGCAAATGACAGAAAAACAATTTCAGGTTCGAATTTAGTCATGACAGCATCTCTGATTAGGTGCAACAATAAAAGAAAAGTAGCTAGACTGGAAATATCTTAAGCTTGACTACAAGAAAGGGAAAGTTTGCATGTCAAGAAGAAACAAGAAGAGAGGATCAGCAACATGGTAAACTTGGAGTTTGGTTGCCAGTGTTTCTCACCTGCCTTTCCCCATTAGCTACCAAGAACAGCCACAGTATCTCTCTGGAGAACAGGCAGAGGAAGGGGGGACATTCACAGCTTCTGCTGGACTGCTGCAAGCCTGCCCTTCCAAAATGAAGAGCAAGCAGTGGCCAGTGACCATCCTGCTGCACTGCATTATAGGCAACCCTTCAAGCGTGGCAGTCATCGCACGGAAGCAGATGAAGAATCAAAGAATCATTGCAGAATTGGAAGGGATCCCAAGGGCCATCTAGCCCAGGCATAGGCAAACTCAGCCCTCCTGCTGTATTGGGATTACAACTCCCATCATCCCTAGCTAACAGGACCAGTGGTCAGGCATGATGGGAATTGTAGTCCCAAAACAGCTGGAGAGCCAAGTTTGCCTATGCCTGATCCAGCCCAACCCCCTGCAATGCAGCAATCTCAACTATAGCATCCATGACAAATGTCCACCCAGCCTCCAAGGAAGGAGAGTTCACAACCTCCCGAGGGAGACCGTTTTTCCTGATATTTAGTCAGAATTTTTTTGTAACTTGAAGCCATTAGTTTGAGTCCTACCCTCCAGAGCAGGAGAAAACAAGCTTGTTCCATCTTCCATGGGACAGCCCTTAAGGTATTTGCAGGTGGCTCTCATATCTCCTCTCAGTCTCCTCTTTTCAAGGCTAAACATACCCAAGCGGACACAGAGCAATGGATTCAAACTACAAGAAAGAAGATTCCACCTAAACATTAGGAAGAACTTCCTGACAGTGAGAGCTGTTTGACCATGGAATTTGCTACCAAGGAGTGTGGTGGAGTCTCCTTCTTTGGAGGTCTTTAAGCGGAGGCTTGACAGCCATCTGTCAGGAATGCTGAACAGAGTGGTACAATTACTCCCCTTGATCTGGATACAGTGGTACCTCGGGTTAAGAACTTAATTTGTTCTGGAGGTCCATTCTTAACCTGAAATTGTTCTTAACCTGAGGTACCACTTGAGCTAATGGGGCCTTCTGCTGCTGCTGCGCTGCCGCCACGCGATTTCTGTTCTCATCCTAAAGCAAAGTTCTTAACCTGAGGTACTATTTCTGGGTTAGCAGAGTCTGTAACCTGAAGCGTCTGTAACCTGAGGTACCACTTCTCTTGATGCAGCCTAGAATGGCATTAACTTTTTTGCTGCAGCATCACACTGTTGACTCATGTGAAGCTTGTTTTATTTAAAGAATTTATTGGTAAATTTATTACAGTTTGGTGTGCATATATACAATGATGATTGTTCATCTGATAATAAACTGTAAACAAAACCTTTGTATATTTGAAAACCAATCAAAATTTGAATGACAAAATTCACACTGAAAGGCACTGTCAAAAGCTTGGGCTGAATATTCCATTTCTTCTGAGGAAGGGTTCTCTGTAGTGGAGCTGGCATGGTGTTGAACGGAGGGGGGGGGATGGAGATTTTTTCCTGCCGGCCAGATTGACCGTCTTGAAAATTTGACTTGCTGCCAGTGGAGAGGTGGTGGTGACAATCCCCACAAGATCTTCTTTCTCTATCACAGGAGAAATGGGATAAGGCTTCCTCTGCAATTACACCCCAGCCATGGAATTCCCTCCCCCCCCCCCCAGAGGGAAGGATGGTCACAAGTTTGAAGAACCTCCTCTGCCTTTTTGAAACACACTTAGTCATCCAGGTATACAGTGGAATTCTTTAAGCCTCCTCTGAATCACAGGACTCATTGTGTACTGCAATATTCTGGTTGTGTTGGATCCATTATGTTTTAAAGGTTGCATTGCTCTATTGTGTCGGAAACTGCTTTGGGCCAGTGCAGATGTGAAAAGCAGTCTGTGTAATAATTTTGTGACTTTGGTAATTGAGTTTGATCTGTTTCACCTCTTCTTCTTCCTCCCCTCCCCCACCCCATTGTCTCCTCTTTCTTTCTTCTGTAACATTTGCATACAGAAGGTGCTAGGGGAGTCTTTTTGGCTGAAAGGCATGTTAAACATTATTATTTTTAAAGAAAAAACAAATAAAAATTCAAAGAAATGAACTAGAGGAAATCTAAGCAGATTGTGTAAAACTTCCAACCCTAGGGTCAACTCTCCACTAGCTATGGGGTGAACAGGAAAGCAACTACTTCAAAACTCCCTTCGAAAAAGCCACCAGTATTTACAGGTTCTTTTCAGCAAGGGTGTATAACCACTAAAAATCAAAACTATCAAATTAACCCAACAGCGATTTGTAAAGCAAAGTGGGCCAAGTATTTTCTGGTTATCATCTTTCTTTGGTGCCAGAATAAAAGAAATGGCACACAAATAACTTCAGTAATCTCATTCACCATTTCATTTTGTAGCATAGTGTCAGCTCTCCCTCACTTACTGCAAAATCCTTTTTTATTGACAATTCAATCATGTCCGTCTGGAACAGTAGGACCACTGATTTGATCAGCCATCAGTGGATTTACAATATATAAATGACAGGACCCTATCGGACTCGATTCTAGAAGCAGCTGCCTTTTATTGATTTATATTCCACTCGCTAGGAAGAAAAATTGCAACCCAATCTAGTTGGGATAGGCTGAGATCGATGCCAATTTTTTTCTTAATGACATGAAGGCTGAGATAAGGATGGCATAAGTCAAATCTAGACAGATCAAATTTGCCCCATATCCCTTTCAATTATGGTGGACATACGGTGGGATGTGTAACATTAAAGCCAAGGGGAATATAATCAAAGGGGCTTAAAATTACAGCGGGCAGACAAGGCCTGGGTCCTTGGAACTTGATACAAATGGAGTTTTTAAAAAAGTGGCCTTGAAGATAGAGGATGCTCAAGTTTCCCAGTTTGCAATTTAGCTTGCAGAGTGGTGTTAAGCAATAGCTGTTTGCCAATGTGTCAGAGGAGCCTCTTGAAGCAGAGGCAAAAAGATCTCTCCAGCATCCTGTTTTCAGCAGTGGCTGAGCATATGCCTTTTTCCAGTCCCCCCCCCCCCTTGCTGAATATCGGGTCCTCCCTTAAAGAGGGCACGTATTGCGGTGAGACCTGGAAACTGACACCCTGTGTTGTGGGTGGGTTCGATTGGTCAGCCACAACACCCAATTGGAAGGTTCCTCGATGCTAGGTTCAATCTGGCCAATGGGGCGCAGTCTAAACGGATCGAGGGACCTATTTATACCCATGCACGTGACCCAGAGCTTCCTCTTTCAGTGCGTGCATTTGGAACACCAACAGCGTGTCCTCTGCGAGCCAAAAGAGAGAGCGATTTACCTTCAACGATCGTCTTGGTGATATCATTCTGTTACCCCCTTTTCTTTATTTTTCTTACGTTTTTCCTTTCCCTTTGGTTGTTAATTTTTCCTTCCTTCCTTCCCTTCCCCTTTGAGGGGCTTGCGGCCCCCAGAGTGCTCCAGTTGTGGAGCTTCCCGCTGCCCCATCTCCTGCTCGCACAGTGGCTTGCAATCCTTTTGTCGGCAGGGGGTTCCCCCCCCCCAGAACACTCCCGGTTCGTGGAGCTTGCCCTCTCTGTGGAGCTTCCCGCTTCCCCTGGGTTTTCAGACAGCGGCTTTGCTGGCTTTCACTGTGGCTGCAGCTGTGCTTGCCTTAAGTTTGACTTGTTTGGGGCAGTTTGGGGTTTATTCAGTCAGTTCTTTCTAGCCAAATTATAATGATGGTTCCCTCTCTTTGGCTGGCCGAGTTTCTTTGCCCCCTTAGTGATTCAAGCCACTGGGAGGAATTTCCTAGGGCTGGGAGGACCCCCCCCCATTGCATGGTAGCAAAAGTTTAGCTTGCTGGGCGGGAGCACCATTTTGTTTTGGTGGGAGCGTCATTTAATAGCCTAAGCGTTTTATATTGTGTCTCCTTCAGTATCACTTTTTTTCCTTTTTTTTTAAAGGAATCCTAGTCCTTCCCTCCCTGCCTCTTCATCTCCTGTTGTTTATGAGGCTCAGGGTCCCTCTGACATGAGCAAAGGGTGCGAGGCTTATGATCCTTCTGGAGCTTTGCTTTCCCAATTGCAGTTTCCCAGGGTCCCAGCTCTGGCTAGCCCTAGGGGTCGCCCTAGCACTGTGGGTCCCTTGGTTCCGCAGACCTTTCAGTCAGGATTGTCACGCTCACAGTCGGCCCCTCCTATTGCAGGAAGTTCAGGGCTTCCAGCTGCCCAACATGTGGGAAGGAGAACTTCATCTCTGCCTAGCTCCTCACATATATTTAGTTCTGTGCAGGTGCAGTTGGCTCAGTTGAGAGAGGTGATCAGTGTCCAGTCTTCAGAGGAGGATCTCCTGGTGCCCAGGGTCCCTTCATCCAGTGGCAAGCGGCAGAAGAGTCATCACTCCAAATGCAGGGCCAAGAGGCGCAAAGATGGTGACACCTCTTCCTCTACTGGTATGGCCTCTCAGTCCTCTGATGACGATTCAGATGCAGTTCTGGGTCTGTACTGGGGCCATGGTGAGGGGGCTTCGGGGCTTCCTAGATGGGCCTAGCAACGCAGAGCCAACACGCATAGAGCTAGGTACGGCCTTCCGCTCAAATGCATCAATAGTGAACCGGTCAAGGACATTAAAGATTTGACCAATGCTGTCAGGGATATTATCCCTGGAGCGCATTTGCCATCAAGGATGTGTAATAGGATTCTTAACGGTCGTTACATTGATATTTTCAAACTCCTTTCCCCTAATGAATGCCCAGAAAGGGAGATGAAATCCACATCTGGGAAGGGCAAAGCTAGCCTTAAGGTGGAGAGAACTTTTGAGAAATGGCTTGATGCCTTTCAGGTATTTGCTGGAGATATTTCTGCAGCATATCCCAAGAGAAGTCGGCACCTGTGGATTTATCAATCTTTGGTGTGTAAGGCTTTTGTATTGGCCGGGGAGGCAGCAGTTATAAGTTACGATGAGAGTTTTTGTCATCAGGCCACAAAAATCCCATCTGCTCACTGGGATCGCAAGGATCTTGATGTGTGGACTACATATGTGTCTTGAAATTTTGAGAGCAAGTCCACTGAGCAGCCAAAATCCAAGCAGGATGTTAAGAAGCCAGGGAGGCGTCTTATCTGTTGGTAATATAGTAAAGGCTCCTGCCAGCATCAGGGTTGTAGGTTTTCCCATATTTACGACAAGTGTTTTGGGAGTCATTCTGCTGCTTCCTGTGCAGTTAAGCGGCCCTTTCGTGGGGCAAGGAGAGGTTCTCAGCGGGACCAGAAAGGATCCTCTCCTCCAGAAGCCCACGATGTTAAGTGAGGTCTTATCAACCTTAGCTCGTACTCCCATTATGTTGCCCACCTTGAGGGCATGGCTTGGCAGGTACCCTGATGCAGTCGCTGCTTCCTATTTGTGGCTTGGATTTTCTCAAGGCTTTCGTATCCCAGTGGTTTTCCCGCCTAGGGCTACCAAGGTTGAAAATCAGAAGTCTGTGAGAGAATGGCCTGGTGTCGCTAGGAAGAAGATCAGGAAGGAGTTGGCTTTGGGTAGGATGGCTGGCCCATTTGTGTGCCCTCCCTACCCAGTTTTGCACCTTTCCCCTTTGGGTGTGGTGCCTAAAAGGGCCCCCAGAGAATTTTGCTAAATTCACAACTTATCTTACCCACAGGGTTCATAAATAAATGATGCTATCCCTCCTGAGTTGTGTTCTGTTAAGTATGCCACCTTTGACCAGGTGGTCAAGTTGATCAGGAGTTTTGGAGGCTTCCGGGTTGGTGCCGGATAATGGCGGAGCGGAGCTGAAGAGCTCCGGCTCCCGGGGGGTTTTAGGGGTCTCCTTGTCTGCGCCAAGGGCCCCTTAAAGCCACGGGAAGAGCGTCCCGTGGACCGCGGCCTCGTGGGTCCCAGACGTGCCGTCTCTGCTCTTGATTGACCCTCGTAAGGGGGGGAAATCAAGCGAGCGGAGCTCCGACACGGGACTGAAGAGGCGGATGCACCCCCCCAGGAGATCAAAGCAGCGATTCTGCCAGACCTGAGCACCAAGCTTTTCCTGCTAACTTCAAAGAAAAAAGAAGAACCCCGGCTGCTGTAAGTACGGGACTAATTGGATTTACATTTGAATAATTGGCAACCGGGAGGGATGTTAAAAGGAAGCCCGTTCCTCTCCTTTGTTGTGCAGAGGAGGTAATTAAGTTTCAAGTGGCTGCAGCTGCATCACTAGATACAATGTTGTTACGAAGCACTTTGACAGAGAAGATGGATTAAATCCCTGTGAGGGGATTGAAGATTTTGGAAATATCTCTTCTGTGGCTTTTGGAATTGTTTTTGGCACCCTGTCTCAGGGAAAATGGCGCTGGAAAACTAGTACGCAAGATGGAAAATTACTGACATTTGACACCCTTTGTCTTCTCCAACCATGCTTGCTTTCGCTTTTAAACTGATTCTAGATCCGGGTATTACCCAGGAACAAAGAACAATCCTTCTGCAATTGGAGCTTGTGAATCGGAAAATGGTCTGGATAGGGCGTAATTTCAAAGAAATTTGTTTTGGAGCAAGAGAAACCAGCCAGATTTGGGAGAATTTTGATAACTTGGAAGCAGACTTCTCCAGGGAGCTGGGGGAGGTGCTGGAGAAATGGGACGAATTGATTCAGCAACCCCAGGTAAATGGACGGCCCTGGCGTAGTGAGAGACACAGGGCTGATGTTTTGACTGGAGCTACAAGACCCTGTCTCTGGAGTGGGAGTCCAGAGATGAAGGTGAGAAGATTTCTGAAGACACAAGTGGAAGAAAATCAAAATTGCGAAATGGAGTTGCTGGGAGAGGAGAGTTGGTGCCTCTTGAGGCTCCCAAGGAGGAGATTTATAAACTATAAGATGACACTGAACAAGGACAACAGAGGGGAATGTAAAGATGAATGGTGGGGGGGCATGGGAGAGAGCAGAAAAATGGTAAGAAGGGGAATAGGGTGAAAATGATAAAAATTGAATTAGGACGGATTTATGGTACCCTGAAGATAGCGTGTTAAGACTTTAGGATTTTGATGTTAAGTTTTAAGACTTTGATGTTACGATTTTGGGAATTTTGAATTAGTGAAGAGATATGTAACGGACTAATAGCAGCAGTTTAAGTGAAAAGAAGTATAAGATTGATTTAAGAATTATTTCATGATACTATAAGATGTTAAGTTTTTATGATAGTATAAAAGGTTGGATAATGAATTGTAATGTTATAAATGGATGTTACCAAAGTATATTAGTATTGAAGGCAGAGGAGGGAAAGCGGGGGAGGTCCCTTTAGAAGATCAGAAACTAGATTTCGTTAAGTAGTAAGAGATAGATTGGTGTTCCAGTTTAGGTATGTATTGGTTTTGGTTTTGTTTTAATTGTTCTCTTTGTTGATTGTGTTTATGTAATGTGTTTTTTATTGTGTTAATGTTGGTGTTTATGTTATGTTATGTTTTTCTCTTGTTTTACTGGAAAATAATAAAAATCTTATAAAAAAAAAAGTTGATCAGGAGTTTTGGGAAGGGTGCACTTTTGGCAAAGTGTGATGTGGAAGCTGCCTTCTGCTTACTTCCTGTTCAGCCACATTATTTTAAGTTGCTGGGGTTCTAGTTGGATGGAGCCTCTTATGTGGATAAGGCCATGCCCATGGGCTGCTCTATATATAGTTTTAGGCGCCAGTTATTTACACAGACCTTTAGCAGTCCAGTGAGCCTCTACTGTGGGGCTCATTATTTAGCAGGTTGGAGAGGTGCCGTTGGATGAGCATTTTAGGAATTTTTTTCTATAGCATTTACATTTCCTGGTTTTAGATATATTTTATCTGTTTGTAGCGCTGTGGGTTAAACCACTGAGCCTAGGGCTTGCCAATTAGAAGGTCAGTGGTTCGAATCCCCGTGACAGGATGAGCTCCCATTGCTCGGTCCCAGCTCCTGCCAACCTAGCAGTTCAAAAGCACGTCAAAGTGCAAGTAGATAAATATGTACTGCTATGGCGGGAAGGTCAACGGTGTTTCCGTGCGCTGCTCTGGTTCGCCAGAAGCGGCTTAGTCATGCTGGCCACATGACCCGGAAGCTGTACGCCGGCTCCCTCGGCCAGTAAAACGAGATGAGCGCCGCAACCTCAGAGTCGTCCGCGACTGGACCCTAACGGTCAGGGGTCCCCTTACCTTTTAGTCTACCTTAAGTCAATTTAATACCTTTTTGTATAAAGTGACAAAAGCTGTAAGTGAGAATAGCAAACATAGGCAAATGAGATATGTAGGTATCTAAAGAAGTGTGCGTGCACACGAAAGCTCATACCAAGAACAAACTTAGTTGGTCTCTAAGGTGCTACTGGAAGGAATTTTTTATTTTATTTTGTAGGCCAGTGGCTTGATTCACTTAGCCAAGTGCTCAGGTCTTTAAAAAGACCGCACCTCCTCAAATTTACAAATAATATTAGTATGCAATATTAGGGAATGTTACTACTATAAATGCTACAGCGCAAAACTAATAAAGGTATTTAGCAAAGACCAAAATGGGGGGAAAGAACATAACCCCATGCACCATTAAGACTAATTTAAGATACAACTGGGTTAAACAAACTTAATAAAGAATACTTGGGAATCAGATCTAGAGACAGGGATTGAAGAGGTGGTTGGCAGAGCTTATGGGTAAGAAGTCCTTAAAATCATCATCATCATTATTTACTTATTAAATATGTATACTTCCCTTTATCTGTGGATCTCATGTATCCACATGCATAAAAGTAGACATGCATATTTTCACATGCATAAAAGTGGGTGTGGCACTGGGGTGGCACAAATCTTCTCAATGGTTGGTCAATGTTTGTTTGTTTGTTTGTTTGATATACTGCCCTTCATCAAAAGATCTCAGAGTGGTTCACAAGATGAAAATAAACAGTATGTGTTTCCAGTGAAGATCATGGGACAGCCAGCAACCCCAGCTTTGGATTCTTCAGTAGCCCAATAATCACCCTTAGTAGACATACCTATGGAGGGTGAAGGAGGTCCAAAGAATGTGCATGGAAATGTGGTGGAAGTTGCACATCAAAGGGACATGGAAGCTCAGGTGGCCGTTCCTGGGGACCCTTCAAATGTGAACCACTTAGCTGCTGTTTTGTTATATTTTTTCAATGTAACTTCAATCTCACTTCAGACAATCCCTTAAGCATCTTAAGTGAAGACTCCACTTTCTGGACTGAATGGTCCAAAGTTGGCTCCCAGTGTGAAGTAGAAGCAGATCCTCATCCTTATCTCCAGCATACAATGGCACCACCACCACAGACAGCCTATGTGCAATACTACAATTCCCAAGCCAGGAGGGAGCAGGGTCCCATCTAGTCTTAAATCTCCTGACTCTGACCTGGGTCTCACATTTTGAGAACCTGTCACTCAGACAGTTATTTCTGGGGCCACTTGACTCCTGTCTGTGGTCTCTGAGCTCTCACCTCCAACAGCTTCCTTCACCTGGGATAGTTCTCCATAGCAGTCCTTTGTTTGCAGTCTGTGCATTGTTCCCCACTCCTCTTTCTTTTTGTTTATAGCTCATTATGCTCTGTACAATATGTCACTGTGCCCTTTTAGTGCAATTATACTGAAGAACTGGCTTCTCAACTCAACTAAGAACCAAAGCATCAGAGTAGGGGAGTGCCGTCAGTTTCAGCCTTTAGCTGCTAAAATGTGGGTCTTGATGGGATTCTCTTGTCTTTGTCGTAGATGGATGATGTCCTTGTATCTTCATGAATTGAAAGTGTGCTTTTTCCTAGTTGTTAAAATATACGTATGAGAGAGGAGTCTTGTCTTTCTCTGTTTTATTCCTTCTGAAAATTAATTGCACCCACTGTTTTCACTGATGCTCTGCATATCAGAAAATATCTGGGAACCCTCTAAGTGCCAGAATTACTTCCTTAAGCAATATTTCTAAATGTCAAGATAATGTAGTTAGGAAGCCATGAGCATTACTGCACACACAAAAAGGACCGTAATTCAAAAAGATGTACAACAAAAAATGAAAAACATGTAACACAAATGTTAAAAGGAGCATTAAAAAAAGACAAATTGGAAAGAACAATTGTCTGTAATCTTGCAACTTCTCTCTGGCTTCTCAAGGAAGTGGCTCCCTAGTGTGCAGAGAAAACACATCCAAAACACAGCTTCTTCTTTTTAATGTTGGGCATCACAAGCTGCCAACTGGGAGGAGAATTCACATTCAATAGCCAGATTGCTTAAATGACACTGCAAGATGAGGGATAACAGAGAGACTTGGTAATCTGCTTCCTTTGGCCATATTTCTTCCTTGGACCAAGACCAGTTGGGGGAGCCAGTGATCTACCAGTGATCTACCACAAGACGTCCAGTGATCTACCAGTAGATCACGATCTACCTGTTGGACGTGCCTGCTCTATGGCAACAATGAATTGCTTAAATGATTGCTTCCAAATTCTTCAGCTCCAACATGCATCACAACAAAAGGGGCCCTTACCTATTGGGACAATTATCAGTTGGCTGGAGCCAAAGATCTCCTTGCAAAATCACTTCAGAAATGGTGCAGATCAGAATTTTCAGCTGATCAAAACAAGCCATCATGAATCAGAAAAGAGCAAGATCATTTCAGCGGTTCAGTCAGCTAACCAAAGAACCAGAAGAAATAAACCCAGATAAGGGGATAGAGAATACATGTGAACGTAAAGAGGATGACCCTGGAGCTGTGGAAGAAGAGCATGGTGTTATCATGCAACTCCTGCCTCTTTCGCTAATAAACTCCACAAACAATGACAGCCTCCATGCTCTCAAATGTCATATGAACACCTGTGCACTCAGTCAACACTAGACTTCAAGTGCCTAGCTTCTCAGATTTATAAATTTTGCCAGACTGGCTCAGGGCACTTTTAGAAAAAGGAGGAGATTGTTGGTTGCAACCTGGTATCCTTTCATGGACTTTGTCAACAAGCACCAGGACACCTGCCCACGAACAGCACACGTCATCTTGGACAGGTCCCAATTGTAACACAGATATAGCATAAAGATTTCTGATATTTCATTCTGCCCTCCCCATTCCCCCCACCCTGCTCACAAAACTCATTTACCATCCTCCTCTCCTTTCTATTTAAGGCAAGCCCTAGGCTCTGTGGTTTAACCCACAGTGCCACCCGCGTTCCATACAGCAGGTAGCCAGGTGAAAAAGCCAAATGCTACCTGGAGCAATGTCAAGTTCATTATGATATAAAAGGTAACAGATAATGATATTACAAGTATTGAGCCTGGAGTTGCTATAGGAAATAAGCAATAACAGAAGTAGTCTTGACAGTAGCAGTGGTAGGATCAGCAGCAGAGGAGGAAGAAGCTGGCAGTATAGCGATCACATGCAAACTATTTTGGGCTATTTAATGAAATACACACATCTTGTCACAGGCTGGAAGTGCCAGTATTTTGTCTTAAACAATGAAGCTGGACTCTTGGAGTAATTGGCACAAGTAATCTGGTTACCAGAAGAAAATAATTAACACCTCCTGTAAAAGTTACAGGTAGGTAGCCGTGTTGGTCTGCCATAGACAAAACAAAATAAAAAATAAAAATAAAATATAAAAATTCCTTCCAGTAGCACCTTAGAGACCAACTAAGTTTGTTCTTGGTATGAGCTTTCGTGTGCATGCACACTTCTTCAGATACACTGAAACAGAAGTCACCAGACCCTTATATATAGTGAGAGAGTGGGGAGGGGTATGACTCAGAAGGGTGGTGGGAATGGGTGATTGGCTGATGGGTGTGGAAAACCTGTTGACGGCTGATAGCGACTGCAATTGGTCTTACAGGAAAAAGCAAGGGGTGAAATGGCTAAAGACAGCTTTGTCATGTATAATGAGATAAGAATCCAATGTCTCTATTCAGGCCAGGTCTCTCCATGGTTTTAAGTTTAAGTTGCAATTCAGCAACTTCTTTTTCCAGTCTAAGACAGCTATTTTGAGATCTTGTATAGAATGTCCTGGGAGATTGAAGTGTTCTCGTACTGGTTTCTCTGTCTTGTGATTCCTGATATCAGATTTATGTCCATTTATCCTTTGGCGTAGGGTTTGGCCTGTTTGTCCAATACTGTATAGAGAGCTGAAGGGCACTGTTGGCATTTGATGGCATACACAATGCTGGAAGATGAGCAATGAAATAGTCCTGAGATGGTATGTTTGATGTTGTTGGGGCCAGTAATGGTGTTGTCCGGGTTTATGTGGCAACAAAGTTGGCATCTTCGTTTATTGCAGGCTCTGGTACCAGTGTCCATGTTAAGTCCTGTTGTTATATTATTGTGGGTGAGGAGTTGTTTAAGATTGGGTGGCTGTCTGTAGGCGATGAAAGGTCTTCCTCCCAGAGCTTGAGAAAGACAATCTTTCTCAATCTTAAACAATCTGGAAGGATTTATTTATTTTTTATTTTGTTTTGACCTCCTGTAAAAGAATGGCTTGGGGCCCTAGTTTCACTATGGAATGGTGAATTCCTGAGTGCCCTCTCCAGTGCTGATTAGTATGTGGAGCGGTGATCAACGAAATGGTCTGGGAGAAGGCATAAGTGGCACAGACTTCACCCAGGAGCTGACTTAGCAGGTGTTCAAGCTCGTAATCAGACCTTTGAAAAAGTCAACAGTAAAGAAGGAGAACCCAGCCAAAAAGAAGTGTGCATGCACATGAAAAGCTCATACCAAGAACAAACTTAGTTGGTCTTTAACGTGCTACTGGAAGGATTTTTTATTTTTTATTTTGTCTAGCCAAAAATGGCAGCCATAAGGGCAGAATCTTAAAATGTCTTAGCAACATTTCCAGCTTTAAAAGTGAATTCTCAAGCTTCCGCTATTAGCAGTGTCATCATGTGATTTTTCTGCACCACACTCAGCTGCCAGTGGGAGGTTTGGTGCTGCCTGGCTCACTGGTTTCATTCCTCTCTAGTGGAGGAAAATGCTACACTCACTGTCCAGGGGGCACTGGCGGAGCAACAGAAGTTGTCTAAAATAACTGTTCCTTGTCATGCAAATTTCATCAAAGCAAAAGCAAACTGGGGGTTTGTAGGAAGTGGAAGTGCCCAATAGCCCAGCCTCCCAGCTGGCTTTGTCTTCTTTTTTTCTCTCCCCTTGGGCACCCTTAAGTCTTTGGCTCATCATGTGGCCATTATCTGTTCCCATCCCTGCCATGAGAAGTCCTGCTCTCCTTGGGTCAGAAGAAGTATCTGAAGAAGTGTGCATGCACACGAAAGCTCATACCAAGAACAAACTTAGTTGGTCTCTTAAGGTGCTACTGGAAGGAATTTTTTAATTTTATTTTGTTTTGGGCCAGAAGAGTCCAGGAGGAGTTCTCCAGCCAACCTTCTGCCCATTCATGGGTCCTATTTAACACACATCTGTCCTCCTAAGCGTTGAGAAGATTTGGCTAGTTCTGCTCTGAAAGTTAGGAGTGTTTGTGTTGCACCACTGCTGCTTGATTTTACTTGCAGAATCTTTAAAAGTTTGTGTTGGTTTGGGACTTCACTGTGGTGAAAAGCAGTCTATAAAATGTATAAATGTTTGGATGGTCAAAACAAAATCGAAAATTCTTTCTAGTAGCACCTTAGAGACCAACTGAGTTTGTTCCTGGTATGAGCTTTCGTGTGCATGCTCATACCAGGAACAAACTCAGTTGGTCTCAGTTGGTCTCTAAGGTGCTACTAGAAAGAATTTTCGATTTTGTTTTGACTATGGCAGACCAACACGGCTACCCACCTGTTTGGATGGTTGAAGGTAAGATGCTGAGAATATTTTCTGACATCCTACATCAGTTTGGGCTAATATAATGGGGGCTGGGTGGGCGGGGTTTTCTTTAAGGATTTGTGCTTTCATTTCATTTTACTGCTGCTGCTCTGTAAGAATTGTTTCATTTTAAATAGGTTTTTATTTTTGTACTTAATCCCCCCCCCCCACTGCTGCTTTGAGCTTTGCTGAAATGGCTACTATGCTTATTGAATTGGTTAGTGAGATGCTGCCTGTGTTATGTGAATGCTGTTATGTTTAAGAACAGGGGCCTAGCCCTCTGCCCTCCCCCCCCCCCACACCCCTGGCCAACCACCCCTTAAACCTGCATACACATTTTAATGGAGGGGAGAGGTACTTCACTGCTTCCCCTCCGTTAACCAACTCCCAAGGGGCCGGCCAGATCCACATGCTGCAGCTGCTTGGCTGTCTATCAGCAGCTACGGTATGCAAGCTGCAGAGCATGATGACACCTTACATTTTTATGCATATAGGAAGATATGAACTGCTACAGTAGTGGAAATACACTTTGTTACCTATTTCAGTTTTGCAACAATTTATTATGGGGCTTTTGTGGCAAGGTATCTACTAATTAAATTAGGAGGAAACTGCTACCTCTGCATGCAAATTTTAAAAGCCAAGTCCTCCCCCCATTCCTCAAGAGCAGTCTGGCATCAACCTGCTGCTTTAATTGAGGGATCATGTTCAATACACTGTTCTCTTAGACCTTTGCATTTATGGGAAACGCAGTCATATGTAATGGCTGACAGGTAGCAGGCACCAACAAGGCAATGACTCTTATAATGTGTGGCTTCTTAGCAAATATTTAATTACCAAAGGTGAGGAGGGAGGTGGTCCTCCCTTGCAGGGCTCATCTTTCATTGCTCTGTTAATCCTTTACAATTTATGCACTACACTGGAATATAATTGCAGGAAATATCCCAAGGTATATTTTAAAGCTTAACCACAGTTACTTGTTAAATATTGCCTCACTAAGCCTCCACACTGCGCATTCAAATTACATTGTTTTCAGCAATCTTTGAGGATGAGCCTATAAGGTAGGTCAGTGTTATCCATATATTGCAAGGGGGGAGATGCTGAGAAATGTATTTACACTTTTATATCCAGTCTTTCTTCCAAAGAGATCAATTATTTCCCTCTGTCCCTTGTCTCTCTCCCTACATCCCTTTCATTTTCGCAACAAACCATGCAAGAAAGATTAGGCTGAAGGGAGTTTGTCAGCTCCTAGAATTCTTTGCAGGGAGAGGATGTGTTTTAAGTGAAAGGTGTGTGCATAGCCAGAGAGAGAGATGGAAAGAGACTGGTACAAAAATCACTCAAAGTGCTTCAGGGCCAAGTGGGTATTCAAAACTGGGTCTGCTTGGTTCTAGTCTGCCATACTAACCACTGCACTATTGTAGCTTGAGAGAAAGAAAGGGAGCAGGTTGCTTAATGCTAATGGAGACAGGGCACTATGGACAAGAGACCTCTTAAAACACAACATGGCAACACCTATGAAGAGTCAGAATTAGTAGAGTGGCCACTCCTGCAGCTAAGACAAAATCTCCCATTAGGCATCCAAATGTGACTTACATTTTGTGCTATGTATGGGATATCCAGTATCATATAACCAACATGCTTAACTCTAATTATTGCACGAAGGGGTTAAGTCCATAGAATAAGTTGTCCTGCTAAGCTTAGCTAGGTCACTTCCCCTCACCTTCAGTGGAAGGGTTACCAAACTCTTTGTTCTCTCCCTTTCCACCATGTGAACCCTACCAGTAAGCAGAGGCGTAGGAAGGGGGTGCGGGGTGCAGCCCACCCCGAGTGTCATGACTGAGGCAGGCAAGTGGGCAGCACACCTTGTGCTCAGCAGCAGCAGCTCTTCTGGCCCAGTGGCAGAGAGCGGCCCTACTCAGCCTTGGCAAGGCACACTCAACCGCAGCAGCTCCATTGCTGGGCATCTCTGACCTGGATGTGGGGAGCAGCAGGAGAGTGAGCAGCAGCTTCCCTGCATGGAAGGGCACCCTCCACGCCCTACGCCCCTCGGGAGCATGCCCCGCCCTGGGCAGCACAGGCATATGCTCCGCCGCTGCCAGTAAGGAGGTCTAAGCTGGGATGTGGGTCGCACTGTGGTCTAAACCACTGAGCCTCTTGGGCTGCCGATCAGGTTGACGGTTCGAATCCCTGCAACGGGGTGAGCTCGCGTCGCTCTGTCCCAGCTCCTGCCAACCTAGCAGTTCGAAAGCACACCAAAAATGCAAGTAGATAAATAGGTACTGCTCCGGCGGGAAGATAAACGGTGTTTCCGTGCACTCTGGTTTCCGTCATGATGTTTCATTGTGCCAGAAGCAGTTTACTCCTGCTGGCCACATGACCCAGAAAACTGTCTGTGGACAAATGCCGGGTCCCTCAGCCAGTAAAGTGAGATGAGTGTCGCAACCCCATAGTCACCTTTGACAGGACTTAACCATCCAGGGGTCCTTCACCTTTACCTTACCTAAGCGGGATCCTCCAAGCTTAGACCATGTAGCTTAAGCAAATCACCTTTGTGTTTCTATACAAATTATTTACACTTACCATTTTGGAAACTAAGTTATACTGCTTGTCTTTTCTTGAAGTTGTATGGAAAAGCACATGAATCTGACTTCTAAAGGATGTCTAAGTAAACAATTTAAAACGTACCTAACATGATCTCTTTCTATGCTGCAGCACATGGGGAATTTTGGGAAAAAATTAGAAGGGGATATTTTAAGGGTCTAACAACCTGTATTTCCATGTAAGTATTACTATATACATATACGCTCATCTCGTTACAGGGATCTTTCACGGTGTTGATTTTTTCTTTTTATTTGGATATTCCTGTGATTGTCTTCTTTTTACCATGCAAGAGGAAGCATCCCTTTCTAACTTTCTCCAAAAAAAAGTTGGCAGGCAGACGTCCAGTGAAGTGTTGGGTGCCCTTCATTTGTAGATCTCAAAGTGGTTGATGAAAGACTAAAAATATTTGTTTTAATTTCCTTGCAATTCCTCAACTACCAGTATATGCAACCAAATCTTTTTTTTAAAGAACCAGTCAAATGTCCAACCCTAGGGAGGGGGCCCACTGACATTGTGTTGACACCAGCCAGATAGTGAAGTCCGATACGATACTATTTACTTTCATCTTGTGTTTGGATTGGTTCCTGACATTGCTTCCAGCTACAAAACTCAGGTTAAAACACACAAATTAATCAGCACAGAAAACAAGAGAGGCCATTATACTTTTTAAAATAAATAAAAAAGAACATTGGCTGTTTTGGAATGGCAGCCTTTTGCTAACATGGAACAACTTATATCACTTTGAAATATGCAGCACTCTCAGACCTGTGCAAACAGAGGGGGGCTCATTTCTTATTGACTAGTAACATGAATTGGCCATCACCCAGAGTTTATTGAAGTTCTCAGCCTGTACAGATAAAAGAGCCTATTGCAATCTACAATGAGCAAGCAAACCGAGAAACATTAATGCTCAACAGTTCCAGTTGCTTACTGGAACTGCAGGCTCTGATTCCTGGGCCGTGTTCGATTTTTGTAAGCACAACATAATTTCCACTTCTTAGATACCTGTTTCATTATAAGATAATGTGATCTGTAACAACGGTGAAGAGAAGAAATGGGACAGTACCAGGTTCCATGAACACTCAAACACTGCAGTCCCTTAAGGCATATAAGTCGGAAACCTTTCCTCTAAACACTAAGTGCTTCACTATCTCAAAAGTCCAAGCACCAATTAAAGGCTTAGCAGGGCTCTGGGAGTAACTCAGTCTCCCAAGCCAGATAAGAATCTCAGCTCTGCTTTCAAGATTTGAAGGGGTCTTTTAATTCCACTGAATGTTTTATGTACCTGGAAATCCAAACAGGCAAGAAAGATGTTATCAGGCTGATCCTCTATAAAGAATTCTCTCAAACACACGCACACTTCTAGAGCATTAGCTGCCTGGGGATGCAACACCATCTTTCATTTGGAAATCTGACTGCATTTTGCAGTTAAATGGCAGCCTAATAGTTTCAGTCTGCAAAGCTTCCATACCTGAGTTCTAAAATCAGTTTCCAAAGGTGATGGGGCAGGGAATGGCAATGAGAGCAAATGAAGCTTAGGGAACAGATCATAATAACTGTTGGAGCAGCTGCTTTTGTTAACAACATATGAGCAAGGAGTGGGATTCACTTGCCTGTCTTCCCACCCATCAAGCAGGAGAAATGTGCTTATGAAAGGGGCACCTGTGCCATCAGCATCGGTTCCCCCTCTCTCCCCCTCCCTTCCATCTAACTGTCCCCTGGCAAAAGCAAAGGGTGGAAAGGAAGGTGTGCAGGGTTCTCCTTAAACTGCTTCCATTCCAGCAGCTCGTTAGAAGAAGTGGCAACTAAGAAACAGCACCTAAATTTGCTCATTTCCTCTGCCATCTTTGTCTCTATGTCTTTCTGGACTGAAAGCCCAAGTGTGGGGACTGTCTTGCTTTTATTGAGCTGCAAGCCATCCTGGGTGTCTTCTTTGACTGGAGAGAGGAGTGGAAAATATTGAAATAACTCAGGCCTGGTTGAGCATCTTGAACCCCACAATGGCCAAGCAAATATCTCCAGGAAGCTCACAAGCAAGATGTTAAGGACCCTTTTCTGCTGTTGACTCCTCTCCCAGCACCTTGGAACACACAAGCTAATTGCTAGAGGATGATTTAGCCTCCATGAATGTTTCAATTCCCTCTTAAAGCCACTGGTCATCACCACATCCTCCACCAGTAAATTCCAAAGGTTTCGTGCTGTGTGCTTCTTTCCCCTCCTCCACACCTCCTGAATTTACTGTTAATCTATTTTGTTGAACTTCCAGGTTCTAATAGGTGGGAAGAAAAATCTTCTTATCCCACTTTCACCCCAACATTTATCAAGAGATTTATCAACCTCTATTAGGCCCCTACCCTCAACAATCTTTTTTCCAACTTAGACAGCCACAACAGCCTTCTCATGGGGGAGCAGCCTCCTGATCACATCAGTTATCTTTTTTCTGCACTTTTCCCAGCCTCCTGAAGTGAAGCAAGCGGAACCGGCCATTCCTGGATCAGGATAGACCATGGTTGCCTGTGCATTGATAATATCAGGGCTGGATTACTGCTATGCACTTTATGTGAATCTATTCCTGGGGGTGCAGAATGCAGTGGCTGGATTGCTTGTGGATGCTTATAACTTGGTCAGACCTTTGGGCCTATCTAAATCAGTATTATCTACTACAATTGGCAATGGTCTTTCTCAGCCTCACCCAGATATGCCAGAAATTGGACCTGGAACTACTTCCCCTTCCTGTGAAATACAGAGCTGGCTCAGAAATGCTTCCCTGACAGATGAGGTCTTCACTCCTGAGCTGTGTTAGAAATTCAGTTACGGTATATAAGCAGGGCACCAAATGGCTCATTAAACCAGGGTTACAGTCACCAAAACAGAATGTCTAGTTGCCATTTTGAGGCCAGGCGACTTTTGAGTTCCAGAAATGCATTCTGATTGTGCAGATGAATAGAATTTTACAGGATGGGGTATTAGTGTGTGAAAACAGGGGAAATCCAAGGATCCCCAAATATGGTGGAGATGTCAGGTGCCATTCTGGTGCCCAGTCATCTTCACTTGGTGGCAAGTGGCCAATAAAGGTAAAGGGACTCCTGACCATTAGGTCCAGTCATGGACGACTCTGGGGTTGCAGCGCTCATCTTGCTCTATAGGCCGAGAGAGCTGGCATTTGTCCGCAGACAGCTTCTGGGTCATGTGGCCAGCATGGCTAAGCTGCTTCTGGTGAACCAGAGCAGCACACGGAAATGCCGTTTACCTTCCCGCCAGAGCGGTACCTATTTATCTACTTGCACTTTGGGGTGTGCTTACAAACTGCTAGGTTGACAGGAGCTGGGACCGAGCAATGGGAGCTCATCCCATTGTGAGGATTTGAACCACCGACCTTCTGATCAACAAGCCCTAGGCTGTAAAAGGCACCTGGTGCCCAGCAAATTCCGAACAATGCTCCTGAGGTCTACTCAGGTGGAGGAAAAAGTTAAGGAAGAACCATGTGTGCCCTGGAAGTAGGAAGGGGATGGGTGCCCAAGAGGATATAAGCATCCCAATTTCTCTTGGGTGAAATCCAATTTCTTCTGTGGGAACCATCATAGGCGGGCTATTCCATCTGCCTTGCCCAAGGAGAGAGGAGCTGCTGTATGAATTCATACTAAATTTCCTGTGCATTGCACCAAAATGAAACTAGGCCGCAGAGTACAGAAATCCCACTTATTCCTGTAATTTCTTGAATCACATGGGTACTATTGATTTAAACTGGTTCCAAATTTACAAAATATATTAGGACCAAACCTCCAGTCTTTCCTTGGTAAAAAAATTCAAACTGTCCTATTTAAAGAGTAACACATTTGATATTTTGAAATCATAAAGTGAACAGAATGTGATTTTAATAGTGCAAATCTATTAGCAACCACCTTAACACTTCAGTTCAACTGCAGTCTATCTCTTTGCAAATGTTGCCTTGTTTGTTTGTTTGTTTGTTTGTTTTAAAAAATTGCTTCAAGGTCATAATTTTCAGAATCTACTTTTGGAACACTTTGTTTTTAAAAATCATTCTTTAATGTAATAGATGGAACTTAGAATGCTTAAATCGCATTGTATTTTTTGTTAATAGTTTGTGGCATTAACTACATTGTTCCTTGGTGATTCCTTGCAATGCTAAACTGATGGTTCAATTTGTGTAACAATTAGGAAGGCGGCCCTTCAGAGGGGCAGGCAGAGGCCAGCTGAGCATCATTCTGGTCCTTGCCTGATCTGCTCTCCCTGCCAGCAAGTGGGGGTGTTTGCACAACAGTTGCTTGACCTATGCAACATCTGGCTGCAGGCAACAAGTTTTCTGTTGCTTGTGGGCTATTGTGTGATTGCTGACTGAGTGGATGAAACTGTGGTGGAGGGAGAGCCCATGGCTTCTCCTCCAGAGGAAGAAGAGTAGTTACAGAATCTAAATCTACTTGTATCCAATGTGATATGGGGATGCCAAAGTGTTTTTGCAACATGAAACCCCTAAACCCCCACTTTTTAAAAATGAAAAAATAATCATTCTTTGAGGAAGATGCAATGAAAACTGTCCCACAAAATTGTGGGCTTATTGTTTTATCTTTTCGTAAACCTCTTTGAATTCTTTCTCTCTCTTTTACAATCACACAGTGTATAAATTTTACCCGCCCCCCTTGCAAAGGTCTTTCTTCCCCACAACCTGCCTTTCTTCAGTTTTTAGGGGCGACAGCCATAAAGGAAAACAAAAAGCACCAGCTTCCATTTTGCCTCCAACTTGTCTTGTTTGGTTTACTTCTGAAGTTCAAAAAAATGCACCACAAGTGCCATTTAGCTGCCATGCACTATCAAGCAGGCACAGCTGGATCACAAGCAACTTAGAAATTCGCTGGCTTCCAGGGTTTCTTGCTGAGCTGCCTACAGTGAAACAGATTTCAGAGTCTAAATTCTAAGTGCGCCTGCCACTCTCATTAACTGTAATGGCAACCAGGAGAGAAAAGAAATTGCCAAAGGGGCAGTGAACTGAGGAATGTTGAAGAGGAAGCCCCCACCCCCACCCAGTGGCAGAGCGCTCATCAAACTTTGCTTTCATGACCCCATTTTGAGAGATCTGTCTCCCACAGCAGCCATAAAGATTAGCAAGCCGTCCCAAAATTCTGGCACCACATATTTAATCAAGTTTACTGAAACTGGGTCTTGTGTAAACATGGTACAGCTTTTGCTCTGCAGCTGGAAAGCCACAAAAGGTTGGGCTCATTTCCTTGATCAAAGGAATGCCACACATCAAAATTCTGTTTCCCTCGCCTTGTAAGGTTCCCCTCCACACTTCCACTCTCCCTACTCCTCAGGGATTATCCACCTCTGTCATTGGTGCTGTGCAATGCCAGGTCTATTGGCAATAAAAGCGCCATCATGCAGGACTTTTTGTCTCGCTGGGGGCTGACCTGGCTTGCGTGACGGAGACCTGGGTGCGAGAAGGTGAAGTAGTCTCCCTACGTGAGATAGCACCCTCAGGTTTCTCCGTCCTCCACCAATTGCGGACTGGGGGTCGGGGGGGGGGGAGGAGCATTGTTAATCCGGGAGGTTTGCCCTTTCAGAGCTCTACCAGTACCGGTGATCTCTGGCATTGAATCTGTTGGTCTGGTGTGGGGCTCCAAGGAGAGCTTGGCTGTCTGGCTGGTGCACCGACCACCCAGCGCACCAGCAGCCACCCTGTCAGACCTGCTGGAGGTGGTGGCGGGCTGGGCCTTGGAGTTCCCAAACCTATTGGTTCTGGGAGACTTCAACGTCCATGCAGATGACACTCCCTCCTCACAGGCTCTGGACCTAGTGACTTCCATGGCAGCACTAGGGCTCTCCCAGTTTGTTTTGGGCCCCACACATCAAGCAGGCCACACACTGGATTTGATCTTTGGTGCTGGCATAGATGTGATCATGCTCCCTTCTGTGAAAGTGCCATGGTCTGATCACTACGCTCTGAGAGCAGAGATTGGCTTCCCGCTCCTCCCCTGCTCGGGTGACGAGCCTATTTTGGCTCGCCCGCGAAGACTGATGGATCCTGATGGATTCTGTCAGGCTTTGCGGGACCCTGCCCGCCCCCCCCCGGCGACTCATTAGATGACCTTGTCGAAGACTGGAATAATCTACTCTTGACTGCCATCGATGAGATCGCACCTTAGCGCCCCCTGCGACCCCACCGAAACCGGACCCCTTGGTTTACCGAGGAGCTCCGAAAAATGAAGCGGGAACTCAGACGGCTAGAGCGAGTATGGCGGCGTGCTCGCGACGGAGCCTCAGGAACATCTTATAGAAGGTTTATGAAAACCTATGAGATGGCAGTGAAAGCCGTGAAGAAGTCTTACTTCTCGACTTCCATTGCATCCGCTAGCTCTCGCCCAGCGCAACTCTTTAGAATAATCAGGTCTCTAACAACCCTAGAGGAACAACCAAATTTAAATACAAATTCGACCCATAGCTGTGAGGCGTTTGCGAGCTTCTTTGTGGAGAAAGTCCTGTTGCTCCGCCGTGACCTCCCTGCCAATTTGGATACAGTAACAGAACTGGAGGCCCCTTGACTGTCCTCGGGTCCAGTATTGGACCTCTTCGATCGGATACTCCCTGCCGATGTAGACAGACTCCTCCGAGCGGGAAGGCCCACCACTTGCCCCCTTGACCCATGCCCGTCTTGGCTGATTAGAGCGTGTCCAGACAAGGTGCGGGTGGGTGACACCCTGGGTGACACCATCAACTTGTCCCTTGGCACAGGGACTTTCCCACGGGAGCTGAAGGAGGCAGTGGTGCGTCCGCTCTTAAAGAAAACATCTCTAGATCCTTTAGATCTATCCAATTACCGCCCAGTTTCGAATCTTCCGTACCTGGGTAAGGTAATTGAGAGAGCGGTTGCTGAACAGCTTAGCGGATTTCTGGATGAAACATTGGCTTTGGATCCATTCCAGTCCGGCTTCCGCCCTGGTTATGGGACCGAGACAGCTTTGGTGGCGCTAATGGATGATCTCCATAGACAGCTGGATCGAGGCAGATCGGGCCTGCTGATCCTTTTAGATTTATCAGCAGCCTTTGATATGGTCAACCACGATCTTTTGGACCACCGCCTTGCCGACGTGGGGATTCAGGGCACAACCTGACTATGGCTGCGCTCCTTTATCTCAGGTCGGGGACAGAGAGTGGCGCTAGGGATGGAGTTGTCGCCGTGACACTCCTTGGTGTGTGGAGTTCCGCAGGGCGCAATCCTTTCCCCAATGCTTTTTAATATCTTTATGCGCCCTCTCGCCCAGATTGTCCGGAGTTTCGGGCTGGGCTGTCATCAATATGCTGATGACACTGAGCTTTATCTGTTGATGGATGGCTGCCCTGGCTCGGTCCCGGACACACTGACCAGGTGCTTGGAGGCTGTGGCTGGATGGATGCGTGGGAGCCGGTTGAAGTTAAACCCTTCGAAGAAAGAGGTCCTCTGGCTGGGTCAAGACGACATGGGGTCGGGGGGCCAACTCCCATCTCTTGCAGGGGTGCAATTAGTGCCAGCGCCTTCTGTCAGGAGTTTGGGTGTAACCTTTGATGCCTCACTTTCCATGGAGGCGCAGGTTACAGCCACAGCAAAGGTGGCATTTTTCCATCTCCGCCGTATTAAGCAGTTGGCCCCCTACCTCTCTCGCCCTGATCTGGCCACAGTGTTCCATGCGATGGTCACCTCCAGACTTGATTATTGTAACTCGCTCTACGCGGGGCTGCCCCTGAAGCTGACCCAGAAACTCCAGCGGGTGCAGAATGCCGCGGCGAGGCTCCTCACGGGGTCTTTGCCACGGGACCACATTCATCCAGTGCTTTACCAGCTGCACTGGCTCCCGGTGGAGTACAGGGTCAGGTTTAAGGTGCTGGTTTTGACCTTTAAAGCCCTATGCGGCTTAGGACCCTCATACCTAAGGGACCGTCTCTCCTGGTATGTCCCGTGTGGGACCTTAAGGTCCTCAAATAATAATTTGTTGGAGGTCCCAAGCCACAAGGATGCTAGGTTGGCTTCAACTAGGGCCAGGGCCTTCTCAGTACTGGCCCCGACTTGGTGGAACAGTCTGTCACAAGAGACCAAGGCCCTGCGGGATTTGGCATCTTTCCGCAGGGCCTGCAAGATGGAGCTGTTCCACCAGGCCTTTGGGTTGGTTTCAGTTTAACCCTGATGTTTCGTTCTTTTGGTGTGATTGGTGGGCTACTTAAAAATGAGGCTGCAGTTTAGATTTAATTTTAAATTGTATTTTAATCTGTATTTTAATGAACTGTTTTATGTTTTTGTTGTGATTTTATTGGTGTTAGCCGCCCTGAGCCCGGTTTGGCGGGGAAGGACGGGGTATAAATTAAAAAATTATTTATTTATTTATTTATTATTTAAGTTGGGCAACTTAATTTCTTGAGTCTAATTCATCTGATCATAATCTAGCATTAAATCCAAAGCCATTCAAACAGAGCTCAAATGAAGTTAAAAAATGGTTTCTTGCATATTATTTTCTCAAGCAGCTGTATCCCACTAAAAAGGAGTTATATAATTACTGCCATACATTCTGTGTGCTTGGAAAGCTGGTGTTGGATCATTCTTTGGGAGAAACAGCCTCGGATCTTGTCCCAGTTGGATGCTCTAAGCCACAGAAACGCCCAGGCTCTTGGCTCAGTGGGTGCAGTGGTGCAGCGTGGCACACAGGAAAGAAACCCATGATGCTGTCAAAAAAGCCAAACATGGTGTCTGCACAACCCTGGTGGTTACTCTTAACACCAACACCATGTACGCAAAGGGTTTACAAAATACAAAATATTTGAGGCATAGTCAGGAGAGTTACACTAGTAATCTTGAAATCACTGTCCTCCCACTAAACATATTAGATTTCTCAATTCTGCCCACCAAGTCACCCTTGAAAAATGGTAGTACTAATGTAAAAAAATAGCTCCTGTTATTCCAAGGTGAGCTGCAAAAGGCAGTAGTATTGTAATAATTTTTGTAAACTCAGATTACATTATGATTTGCAATCTTGCTTCATATTAAAGTGGTCAGAAATGCACTGGTAATTACGAAAACAATGCCATTTATGGATGCACATACTTTTAAAAACATAAATACAAATTCAATCTACTTATAAAAATAATAGTAAATAAGCCACACAAACACTTTGACTCTCGGCAAAGCAGACGCGTGAAACCAAATCTACCTCTAAACCCCAGAGGGAAAGGGGAAAGGGGCGTAAAAACAGGCCTGCCCTTGGCGATACAACACCAAGGGGAGGGGAGGGAGAGAAACATCCTGCCTTTCCCTCCTCCTCATCTTTTCCTTTTGTTGTTCTGTGATCCCTTTAGCATTTCCCTACTCCCAGGGCTGTGTTTCGGTATTGAGAACCCATACTATTACGTGCATCCATGTTTTTAAAGTGTCTGGAATTAATTCATTTATTAAGGGTCCTGACTACGCAGCTTGCTCTCAAAGCCTGATGGAAGGAAAAGGGGATGCTAGCTAAACTGCTTCGGCTTCTTGAACCAATTGAGGTGTTTAGGAGTGGGGGAGAGGAGAGCCTGTAAAACAGGCTTAGGCAAACTCAGCCCTCTGTCTTGCCAAATGCAAGATGGTTCTTTCAAAATTTAGATTCAGAAGCAATACAAACGCAATTGGGTAAGAAGATTAAATATTTTATTCCAAACAACAAGCAAAAGCATAACGGTACATTACCAAGCAAGCACTTCAATCAGCCCCTGGGAAGCCCTGTCAGAAGTGGCAAAGTGTCCCCCAGGTAGTCTTGATGCATAGCACTGTGGCCACAGCCTATGCGGAGCTCCCGACTGGCATGCTAAGAAACTACCAGTAGGTATTTCATAGACCTGTGTCCTATTGGACTAACACAGGCTCAACCAGAGCTACTCTACATCAAAGGCTTTGCTGACCAGTTTCATCAACACATCAAGGGCCTTTTCACAAAGGATATTGAAAGCAATAAAACACAGTAACCAGAGTCAGGAAGAGAAAACCAGAGACAGAAGAGCTGACCATGCCAGATCGCTATCTCCTCAAAGTACTGTACAATAATGTTCTGCAAATGATTATCCCATACACCCTCCAGCTGTTTTGGGATTACAACTTCCATCATCCCTGACCACTGGTCCTGTTAGCTAGGGATGATGGGGGTTGTAGTCCCAAAACATCTGGAGGGCCGAGTTTGCCTATGCCTGCTGTAACACTGCAACCAAGTAGGAGGCTGAACACTTGACTCTAATCATATTATGATTACATTACAACAGAGCCCCTATCATAACCACCCATTAACTCTGGGCTTAAGTAATAATCAGAAACCATTTATAATGCCCATAATGTCTTAGGCATGCAATTTTAGAAGTTGATTCAGTAGCACTCTCCCCCCCCTGCCCCCCACAGTCAGAGAAATGTGGTGCTTGCGCATTAGGGTGATGCTTAACATGGCTAATAACTGTGAGCGGCTTAAAGTGGATTGTGAATTTCCCTTCTTAAAGCATCAAAGATTAAAGAGAAAATTAAAAGCACACACAGAAAGCCAAGGGGAAATATAAAATGAAATCAGCAGCAGCAGCAGCACCATCCCGGCAGCAGGAAAACCAGAAAACCCTTCCACTCCCTTGTACGATGGGAAGTTTCAACAGCTCTTGGTCCACCTTAGGCCCTGTGACTGGGCAGGGGAGCCCTGTTGCTGGTGCCACCACCAGGTGATACCCAGTTGGCATTGACCCATGGGCATCATCAGGGTCCCTCAGTGGCAGTTCCCCATTTGTGGAATGCCCTCACTGGTGAGGTGTGTCTGCCTCCTTCATTGTTAACTCTCAGAAGGAACTTAAAATTGTTCCTCTGCACCCAGACACTTCACACCTGAAAGTCCTGGCAAACTTGAAATGGGGGGGGGGACTTTGAGAGAGAAAGTTTTTGCACAGGCAGATGGTGAGTCCCGGAGAGCAAGAGAGGTTTGCAGTACACAGGCTGGTGAAGAGAGATTTCTTTTTGCGCTTGCAGAGGGGGCAGGTGGGCCAGACTTGGAAAACGAGAGGGTGGGTTTGCAAACAGGCCTGCTCTGGTGGAAAGCAGAAGAGTTTGCAGTGCATAGGAAGCCAAGGAGCATCCCGAGTGCAGTGGAGCAGCTAGGGCACTGAAAACCCCATGTGCCTTTGTAATGGATTGCTTTGAAGTCATTTCTGCACCAGGTAAAGTAATTTTTAGCCCCCCCCCAACCTCTACTTTAGTGGCAACACCTGCCAAAGGTGGCGACCCTAATGAGCCCTCTGGTCCATAATAAGACCACGATCCCCCACAACTTGATTGTGGATGATTGTGGATGAACGCACTGGTTTTCCTTGCATTATGGAGACTTGGTGAGTGAGCCAACTAGGCCTGTCTGGGTTCTCAATACTAGAGCATCTCATTGACCAGGAAACCCCTTGACCTTGGGATGTGCACAGTGTGCATTTGCTGTTGGGCCAAAGACACAGATTGGGGATGCTGCTGGTCACCCGACCACATGGCTGCCTAACCCCTGGTCAGTAGTTCAACAGCTTTGGGGTCTAATTCAGCTTGCACTTTCTACGAAGAATTATATTTGAAAATGCTTGTTTTTGAGGCCTTTTTCATTTCTTTTTCTTTTTACTTTTTCATTGCTGATATGCTTCCCCCCACCTTCTTTTTTAATATTCTGATTTTATGTGTGTATGTGAAACCCAGCCAGATGGGCAGGATATAAATAATAAATAAGTAGTAGTAGTAGTAGTAAAATCAAAATAAAATTTAAAAAAAACAACTTTGGGGTCTGTCTAAAAACAAGTTCAACAACTTCTGGGGTGTCATGTGATCATCACCTGTTCAGGGGACAAGGAGCCAAATCCTTAGGCTTTGATTGGGGCATATCATCTCAGAAGGGGTATAAAACCAACACTTACCTTCTGCCCCATAAGCATTTGCCTTCAAGGCAGTATAGAACCCTTTGCTATTTCTGTAGCAGGCAAACCCAGCTACGCCTTCTGGAATCAATGGGAGAAGACACTCCCAGGAATCCCACATAAGAACAAAAGAACTCAGAGACCTCTTTGTATTGTATGATTACATGGAAGATTAATTTAGGATGCAAAGGAAACTCTGTGACAAAGAAAAAAAGTCACTGAGTAGAGTACCGGTAATTGCAAAAAAAAAAATGCAACACTTTCCAGAGGAGTTTACCATCTCTGAAGCACCAGGCGGATAATCAATGCCTAATTAGATCCTCTTACCCTGATGCAGACCTCATTAATGCTCCTGTCATCCTCTTATCAATTGGGCTGCTCCCCCCCCCCCATTCTTTCCTCATTCAAAAGGATCTGTCCTCTTACAAAAGCCCATTGTGATTTGGTAAGTGGAGGGCAGGGGAGAAGGGGGATGGAAAGTGGCAAGATAATTAATTTTTCAGCAAAAGTTGTTGTTTTTCCTCAGAAACATCATACACTTCAGGAAATGTCAGAAGTGTCAGAATGCATAAGCGGGGGGGGGGGGGGTGTGTGTGTGTCAGAGATCTGTACCATATTAATACTGCATGACCTCTTTGGCTGCCTCATTTAGTGAAAGGAAAACTGGACATTCCAGGGGGGGCATTTGTTCAACACATCAAAAGATGCTAAATTACGTTTTAATGAGGTGCAAATCCTTCATAAAATAAGGAAGGAGGGGAATTGTGTGCATATGGGAACCAACACATTAGCCTAGCAACTCCCAATTTAATCTCCACCCAATCCATACTTATGAACATAAAGTGGAATTTCTGTGGTATCCGATGGAAGTCCAAATAAGATTTAAAATAAGAGTATAACAAATAGAATGGTGTGTTCCTGTGTTTTTGTAGTGTCAGAGGTATGTATTAGTTTTTATTTGATTGTTATTTGTATTGTGTGTTGAGTTTGTTTTTATATGTAGAATGTATGTTTTTTCATTTGCTGTTTTTTATGTGGAAATGCCAATAAATTTTCTTTATAAAAAAAAGGAAGTCAATGGCTCTATGAAACAACTGACAGTTGTTCTCCAAAGCCTCTCATAACTGTAGCAGGAGCTGCTGGGGGGGGGGTCTATCCATATTCACAATGGCAGCAATGAAGCCCTCACACAGTAAAAATATCATTATCACAATTGCCCCTCAACTGACAAAGGGTGAGACGCCTTGTCCCATCAGATGTTGCAGCCCGTGACACAACCCAAATCCTACAATTAAAAAACTTTTTATTTACTGAAAGCATTCCTGATCCCCTCCCCATAAAACATCTGCTTGTATTTTATATCACACTTGCTTGATTATTAAACACCACTTGAAACACTGCATTAGATGTGGTAAAAAGCAACTGCTATTTGTGCAAACTCAATCTAAAGTTTTTATAGAGGGCACATTACAGTAGGTTTTTCTTCTTTTTTTAAGAGTGCATAATAATGGTTGGCTGTGCACCTGGCACCTTCATGCATAATTAAAGAGAATGAATCTTTGTCCCGCGAGATTTAAAAACGCATCAGTCGGGGATGCGGAACCTGTGCCCTTGCAGAGATGACGGACTTCAACTCCCATCATTCCTGACCCTTGACCCCATGCTATCCAGGGCTGGTGGGATTTGGAGGCCAACATCACTACAAGGTCCACAGGTTCCCTACAGCTGCATGAATCTGCAGCCCAAGCGTTTGGGAGTCAAGACTTGTCTTTATTCCAGTTCTGGGCACTTCACTTTGGCCTAGTTCCTGCTGGGCTTGGGGGTCAAAGGAGTTGGAGAAGGAGTGAGACAAAGCAAATGCCCAATTACAGTCCCTAGAATGATCAAGGAAGCCCCTGCCATTAAGACATAAACCACACGCTTTTACTTAAAAGCACTAATACTAAAAGCTGACTCTTGTATGTTAAAGATAATTGTATGCAGCATGGCAAAAGAAGAGGAAAATAATCATAATGCGTGCATATTGGTTGCGTACTACTTTTTAACTGTGTCATTTCAGATATATTTAAAAGACTTCTCTCCCCTCCCCATCCCCCACCACACACACATCCCTGAATGTCAAGTGCTGTGTTTGATTCTGAATACACACAGCTATAATAAACATAGTTTTGAGGTAACAGAACTGTTTACTCAGGTAGCAATTCTTCCCTAGAAAGTCTTTCATCTCCCAGCCACTCCACTGCAGGAGAAGCACATTGCAAAATCCAAGGTACTCACTACAAAGCACAGCGGGAGGTGGGGGGGGGGGCTGGAAACACAACAGACACCACACTTGCAAGGTTCTGTCATGCAACATCGAAAAAGGTGAAAAGCAGGGGGGAGCTGTTTGGGGCACCCCCATTCATAATTGCATCAAAAGACCTGACCTACATTTGGCAGCCAATATTTTGGAATTTGAAAGGCAGTTGGGTGGAGGAGAAGAGAAAGGGAGAGACAGGAGATGCCACTGAATTTATTTATTCTTTTAAGGTAAGGTAAAGGGACCCCTGACCATTAGGTCTAGCCGCAGGTGACTCTGGGGTTGTGGCGCTCATCTCGCTTTACTGGCCGAGGGAGCCAGTGTGCAGCTTCTGGGTCATGTGGCCAGCATGACAAAGCCGCTTCTGGCGAACCAGAGCAGCGCACGGAAAGGCCATGCTCCACTTTAAAAAGGAGGGAGGGGGCCTCCTGGTTTCTTGCCAGCACTTGTCTTTGTGGAGGGGCTGTAAAGACCACACAATGAAGATTAAAAATGTAAGTGGCCATGTGGGGGGAGCTTCTTCTACCTGCCCCTTCTTCCATATCAGAGACTCCAACAATTCTTATAAGGTTTTCTTGATAACTTCCAGCCACACTCTCAGACATATGAGATGTACTCTCAGGCATGGCAGCGTTTCTCAGTGGCGTCTCTCTCCCCATTTGTGAAATCCAGTCCTCTCCAACAAGGTGCTTCTGTCTTATCACTGATGCTCAGAAGAAATGTAAAAACATTCCTGTTTAGCCAAGCACTTGACTGTTGAATGATACTGGCCAGAGCAACCTTGAAGTTAGCAACTCTGGGAGGATATTACCGGTACTTCTTCTCTTACTTTCATGCCTGCTTTTGTGGAAATCTCATTCCGCACCCCCATCTCCATTTTGGTTTGTTTCTTCTCTCACCTCGGTGCAAGAACCTCCTTGAGGGTTCACCTGCAGCTGCACAAAACTCTTAATAAAATAGGTCCATTTTAAAGTGTGGAATTCTGGGCTCTGGTTTCAGGAGGGCAGGAAGAAGCTCCACCCTGGGAATCTAGTCTCTGTGAGAGGGTGTTGTAAGAATATTAAGGTTATATATATATATCAGCACCATTTTGACTCCCAAGTATTTCTCTGCAAGGAGAGAAGACAATAGGAAGAGCTTCCCAATTCTCTTTGGGACTTACACCTCCCTGAAAATACAGTCTGGCAAGAATCTTTGGCAGGGGAAGAAACCTAGAATTAAATATAAAATATTGACTGATTCAAAAGAAAGAGGTGGATTCTCCCTGCCGGACTTGAGAATATATTTCAAAGCGGCCGCCTTTTGTTGGTTAAAGTTGGAGGACACTGATGTTTTAGATTTGAAAGGACATGACAATGTATTTGGCTGGCATGCTTATTTGTGGTATGATAAGGTGAAGGCCCACAAAGCTTTTAAAAATCACATTATTAGGAATGCCTTGTATCAGGTTTGGATACGAAACAAAGATTTGTTGGAGAGAAAAAACCCCAGATGGCTGTCTCCAGTGGAAGCGAAGGCGTATAAGAGACCTAACATGTCTGCGAAATGGCCAAAGTATGCTGATATTTTGGAACAGGATGGTCAGAATTTTAAACTGAAAAGTTATGAACAATTGAAAGAGGTTATGACAGATTGGTTGCAGTATTATCAGATTAATGAAATCTTTTAGATAGAAAATTAGGTTTTCAAACTGAGAAGTCTAAGTTGGAAACAGAACTTATAGAACCAAATAGTAAGAATCTTTCCAGAATGTATAATTTGTTGCTAGAGTGGCATACAAAAGATGAAATGGTTAAATCAGTAATGAGTGGCTGGGCAAAAGATGTGGGACATAAAATTATGTTAGAGGATGGGGAAAGACTTTACATTACCAGTAGTAATGTACGGAAGTGAGAGCTGGACCATCAAGAAGGCTGATCGCCGAAGAATTGATGCTTTTGAATTATGGTGCTGGAGGAGACTCTTGAGAGTCCCATGGACTGCAAGAAGATCAAACCTATCCATTCTCAAAGAAATCAGCCCTGAGTGCTCACGAGAAGGACAGATCCTGAAGTTGAGGCTCCAGTACTTTGGCCACCTCATGAGAAGAGAAGACTCCCTAGAAAAGACCCTGATGTTGGGAAAGATGGAGGGCACAAGGAGAAGGGGACGACAGAGGATGAGATGGGTGGACAGTGTTCTCGAAGCTACTAACATGAGTTTGGCCAAATTGCGAGAGGCAGTGAAGGATAGGCGTGCCTGGCGTGCTCTGGTCCATGGGGTCACGAAGAGGCGGACACGACTGAACGACTGAACAACAACAACAATGCTTTGAGAGAAAATATTATGAAAATGATGTATAGATGGTATTTGACACCTGTGAAATTATCATATAAACTTCTCAGTTTATATGGACGTGCCCAAAGGTAAAGGACTTCTGAGAGAAGATTTATAATGAGCTTAAAAAGGTGTTGCTATTAAAATCCTAGCAGCTGTTGTGGCATACATAAAAATGTTTTGTCTCTGTTGGGAATCTCATGGTTGACAATGCCCAGCAGGAAGGCTTCTGGTTTCTTAACAAATGTGTTTTTTAACACTTTTTTAAGCTCGTTGTAGATTTTCTCCCAGAATTCCTTTTTAATAGCGAAGAATTGGAAAAGTGAAAATTTACCGACAGTGGAAGAATGGCAGATGAAGTTGATTGAATACATGGAACTCGCTGAACTGACTGCGAAACTCCGAGACCAGAGGGAGGAAGCGGTGCAGGAGGATTGGAAGAAATTCAGAGATTATATGAAAAAATGCGAAAAGATAAGAGATTTGAATTGGAAATCAGTTGAACTAATGGCAACAGAATAGACTATGTTTAGTAAAAGTAGGATATAATTGCTAGAATTGTTAAGGTGTATAGGAATGATATAAGTTGTTAAAGTTAGAGATAAGATGATAGATAAGTAAGGTATAAATTAATTGTGAATGATGATTTAAAGTTGTTATAAAGTTACTAAAGTTAATTTGCAATGAACGCAGCATAGAAGATGGGAGGAAGTCCATTAAGTAAGAATTAAATAAGTATAAGGATGCTTAGGATTATTATTCTTTGTATTTTTGGTGTTTTTAGTTTTTGTTGTTTAGTTAAGTGTAGTTTTTATTTTTTGGATTTGTAGTGTTTGTATTTTGTATTTTGTATTGTTGTGTTTTGTTTTTCTTTTTGTTATTCTTGAAACATAATAAATTCTCTTTAAAAAAAAGAGATTCCATTTTAAAATGATTTACTTTCACAGTCCTATTTCTGTCACACATTAAATGATTAAGACACTTGCTCAACATATCCAGGGGAAGAGGAGAACAGTGCTTGTCCTGAAGCTGTAGATGACAGTGCTTAGCACAGACTTCTTACTTTGAATCTCTCTTCTGTCCCTAGAAAACACAGTGTTATTTGAAGACTTAAATATTCCTGTCACAAAAAGTTGATGTGTAAATAAAGATGGATTCTGCTCAAATCTGAAATCTGATTTAATTTATATTTTATATTTGCTGTGTTAAGCCATTATAGCTAAGATGAGTAAAAATGTCAAGGAAAAAATTAACAGCTGCAATAAAAATCAGGGCTTACCATGAAGCATATACTACTGCTGCAGGTTCATAGCTTTAAAAAGAAATAATTAAAAATTCTTCAGCAGCATGGTGATATGCAAGCCACTGTTTGTCATTTGGATTTCGAGCTGTGATGCCTTTGCATTCTGTTTCTATGGTATAGCCGGGAGTTTTAAGACATATTTAGCCTGCATAGCTGGAGATCAGAACAGATTTATGGGAGGTGGTGCACTGTGCTGCTACTAAAATATTGTAAAACGATTATGATCATTGAGCTGTTATTGTGTGTTTTGTTGTCTGCCAGTTATATATTTAATTTTGACAGTTTTTTCAATTTTTGCATACACATGTGAGAGAAATACACCATGTTCATCTAAAACTTTGATTTCATTCATTAACAGTATTTGCATTCAGTGATTGGTCAGGGGTTAAGTTTACTTTCCTGATCTGGGTGTCACAGCAAATCAAGGAAGGAAGGAAGCTGCAGTTCATTCCCAATCCTCCAAGCCAAGGTTTGGAGGATCAGCTGAACCAACTCAATGCTTAAAATCTGCAAGGGCTAAGTGTTATGCCTAAGCAGAGTGAATGTGCCTCAGCCAACTCCTGAATGTTCACATTATCTGTAGGACAGCTCCTCCTGTGTGTGCATGCTCCCTCTCTCCTTTTATTTTAAACACAGATTAATATACCATCATAACGTATCATAAGACTATAAATGGCTGGATTGATTTTGCAGCACCTGGCAAGTGTCACCAGCATGAGTAAAGGTTCTGAGGTGACCCAGTTTGTCAGAGAAGATACGAAATCAGGGCATATTGACAGCTTGAATGAATGAATTTATTTTACGGTCACAGACCAACTCACTAAATCAACAATACAAAAGTGATACATTAAAATTTGCACAGCAAATACCATACACGTAGATGCACGTATACAGCAGCATCTAAAATATATAGATTAGAATCGGGGCATTTAAAATATTGCCTAAAAATTGCCATTTAGGGTTCTGTTCATAGCGATAACACCGCTTGTTCTCTGAGCCTCATGGCTGCTACACAGTATTTCGCTACTTTCAGGGTAATCTCAGGGTCCCTGTCCTCCACAAGGCATTTAAGGCATAGGAATTCATTTAAAGGATTTTGCATGACTGGGGAAATAAAAACACGGCGTATGTCATTGTAAAAGCGGCAACGTAATAAAACATGAGTAACAGATTCTACCTCCGGCAGGCCACAGGGTCAGAGTCGTTCCGCATATGGTTTACCTGCAAATCTTCCCTGCAGTAAGGCAGATGGTAATACATTAAATCTAGCAAGGGTAAACGCCCGTCTATATTTGGGTATTTGTAATTTTGTCAAATACCTCGCTGGAGAAAATCCTCTCCCATTGTCCCCTATAGCTAGATGTTTGCTCATCTCACTCGTATGACGTTGGAGTTCCACATCCCAGACTCGTTGGCGAATGGTTGCTCTTGCTTTCTCGTATCCCGCAGCCAACAAGACCTGAGGCGAGAATCCCAAGTCTCTTAGCTTTCCATACAGAGTGACTTTCCATTTGGATTGGAAAGCATCCAAAAGAGTTAAGGGTGCCAATCCAACAGGAAAGAAAATAAGTTTCAGCCAGTAATGAATCTTCAGAATCCATATGCGGGCGCTGACAGGAATTTGCCCTACCTCCAAGCGAACCGCTATATTAATAATAATAATAATAATAATATTTATTATTTGTACCCCGCCCATCTGGCTGGATTTCCCCAGCCACTCTGGGCGGCTTCCAACAGAAACCAAATACAACAATATCAAACATTAAAAACTTCCCTAAATTTTTTCTGAATGTCAGGTAGTTGTTTATTTCCCTGACCTGTGATGGGAGGGCGTTCCACAGGGCGGGCGCCACTACCGAGAAGGCCCTCTGCCTGGTTCCCTGTAGTTTTGCTTCTCGCAGTGAGGGAACAGACAGAAGGCCCTCGGCGCTGGATCTCAGTGTCCGGGCTGAATGATGGGGGTGGAGACGCTCCTTCAGGTATACAGGACCGAGGCCGTTTAGGGCTTTAAAGGTCAGCACCAACACTTTGAATTGTGCTCGGAAACGTACTGGGAGCCAATGCAGATCTCTCAGGACCGGTGTTATGTGGTCTCGGCGGCCACTCCCAGTCACCAGTCTAGCTGCCGCATTTTGGATTAATTGCAGTTTCCGGGTCACACAAGAAGGGATCCCTAGCAAACAGCGGTAGAACTTAGTTTGAAATGATTCCAGGGGATCATAGTTTGAAAAGCTGCAAATCTGTGAGCCAAAGGTCAGTTGTGCTAATATTTTTGCAGCAAACACCTGAGAGGCTGCTGGAATATATTGTCCTCCTCTCCCATAGAAAAATCTTATGGTAGCTTTAGTAGATCTTTGGACATTTGCAATGGTGTTTTTAACATGATAAATCCATGACCCCCTTTCCTGGAAGGTTATACCCAGGTATTTGAAAGTTGCTACTTGTTCAATAGGGTGATTGTCAATTCTCCATCGCTTCTTGGCCTTTTGGCTAAGATCAAGTGTAGTATTGACAGCTTAATTGGCTCAGGAAGAGTTCACATCTCTGCTTTGAAATGTGTCATTGGCCTTTTTATCACTTCATCTTTCTGCGAAGCAGATGACTATCCAGCAAAATGTTTCTTTTACATAAAACAGATGCCTGTCCTTGACTTCAGGGCTGCCCCTCCAAGCACCCCCCTTCCCTGCTTTGCAATGTTTACAGACTGCTGCTTCTCTGCATTTTAAATACTCCGGCACAGTTGGAGAGAATTTATCTCCTGGCTTAATCCTTCAGACTCAGAAACCCAGCACATTTGGCAAGCCCAGAGTTTGCACTAAGGATTTGGGGGTGGGGGTGGGGAGCAGGGAGAGGAAAGAAGCCAAAATAGTGGCACCGAGGAACATAAATACAGCTTTGGAAGGTATCTTGACATTTATGGCTGCCTAGCGAAAATCCTGAAAACATAATTTGGCTATTTTATAGCTTTATGAGGGCAGTTGAAATATATCAGGACTTGAACTGGTGAAGATAACTCTTGCCTTGGTGTAATTACGGAAGAAAAGAGCTAACCACATTTGAATGATTCAGAGAGAAAAGCCCTGATGGAGGTTGGTGCAAGAGGCCTCCACTCTCACTGCATACCCTCCAACATTTCTCACCTCCCACAACTAACCCTCCGCAACCCCCCACAAAGCATTTCTACCAATGGGACACGGCACACATGCCCCCACCATCCTTAGAAAACCCCTTAATCCCGATTTTAATTCATTTTATTCTATGGTAGATTTACAAAAAGAAAAACACACCAATCATTTATATATATATTTTAGGAAAATGCAGACGTACAAATCATTTTTTTAAAAAAACGCAAGTCTCCTTGCGCTCTACTCTGCTCCCCCTTTCTGCCCTCTGCCTGCCCCTCAGAGCTGGCGTGTCACATGGGGCTGGGCCTTGGCGGCGGCAGCCTCTCCTCCTCCTCGCCTGCTCTCCAGCAGCCACTAAAGCTGCCCAAGGGAGAAGGCCATGGAGAGGTCATGAGGAGGCAGCAGGATGCTGCTCCCCTGCAGCCACTGCTGCTTGGGACAAGTGCTGGCTCCTCCTTCCTGAGCTCAGTGGTGGCAGCATTAGCAGGCAAAATAGGAACATTCCAGGATCAAATCAGAAGCTGGGGTGGCTTTTGTAATTCCAGGACTGTCCCTGGAAAATCAGGACACTTGGAGGGTATGCCACTGACGTGCTCATTCGAAAACCAAAGCACCCCAACTGCAAAAGGAACAGAATATATGCAAACTTGATACTTTATGCAAGTATTAATTCTGATCTTCAAACAGCCAGGAACCACTCCTCAGATCTGCTCTTCAAACATGCAATTCACTAGAGAGAAGCACTTGTCATTCTCCTGATCTACAGCTTCCTACCAGCTTCTGAGGGAAAAGCAGAGAACGGCCGCTCCTATGCTGGTTCATCTAGTCCAGTATCCTGTTCTCACAGTGGCCAACCTGCAAGAAGACCCAAAGCAGGACCTGAGCACAATAGCATTCTGCCCACCTGCCATATGCAGCAACAGGTGTCAAGAGGCATTTCACCTCCAGCACTGCAGGTAGAACAGTAGTAGTCATGGCTACTAGTCATTCTGTGGATTTTGTGTTACTCTGTGTCTATTCTATTGACATAAGCCACTCTGACCTTTGAGTTGAGTTGGGAGTGGGAAACAAGTTTTATAAACCAACTTTCAGGCTTTGGGCAACGTGGGAAGGGAAGGTCCACTGGCTTCTAAGATCCAAAAGGAGCAGCTTGCCAGCCCACATGTCAAGTGGGCTTTCAAAAAAGCTGTGAAATCTGTGATCAAAGAGAATGTGCAAACACAGACAGTTTCACATCCTACTTCCCTTGGAATGCAGTGCATTTTGTGTCACAACTACTGTAGCTGCATTTGTTTCAGGAAAACTGCCACTTCGCACTTGCTAGTCTGTTCATGATGGGCTTGACAATCTGCTAAGGAAACCCTTCCAACCCAAGGCACAGCTGCCCCTTCCAAGAGTTCTGCTCCTGCTTAGTATTCTGCCCACTCTTCCTTACCACCAACACCATGCTTTCCAATTATTCAGAATTGCTGCTTTGAATTCTGGCTTTGCATCCTGACATTAACACACCCAGTCTTACTCCACCCGTTCATTCACCACCACGGTGGGGGGGTGCATTAAAAACAGCTCTGGATTTTGGAAGATGGGATTTCGGTTATGCAATGTGGGGAAATTATGAGGATTTCATAAGCAATAGCTATTTCAAGTGGACTGGGGGTGGGGGTCCACTTTAGCACCACCCCTCCAAGATACTGAAAGATTAAGGTTCCAATGACACTTGTAAAGGGTGGCATGGAAGGGCAGACCCCAAAGCTCTGCCATGCGTAGAAACCACAATCAGTGGCAGCTGATGTAGAAGGAAGATGCCAAGTGTGTACCAAATGCCTAAAGCTTCAGAACCAAGAATGAGCACTAGCAACTCAGTCCTTTGCCTTCTTTCTGCATGAGCAGCACCAATTTCCAAAACATATATTTTTTAAGAGGCAGCACAGGAAGAGCAATGCAAAACCTGTCCCTTGATTTTCCTCTCAGCAGACATGGAGAGCTGCCTTGCCCTTCATTGTCAGACCTCATTGGTTTCAAAGGAGAGGAGCATCAGAAATATTAATGTAACCCAGAATTACTTCAGAAAGAATACCCAACAATTTCATTCTCCATAATAAATACCACCCAAAGATAATCCAACTTGTTCTTCTAATGCACAAGCTTTCTCTGTGGCAGCTTCTTCATTGGGGGTGGGAGGACATCAGGCAGCCCCATTCCTTAGCCACTCAGGAGGAACTCAAAGACCCTTTCACATATTTGCTCCTGCCTTTAGAAGGGGATAATTATTGTTAGGCAATAGACCAGGGGTTGGCAAAAAAAAGTAGCCGCAGGCCGGTCCACTGTCCCTCAGACCTTGTGGCAGGCTGGAGAAGCGGCACTGGGGGGGGGGGGGGAGCTGGAAGAATAGGCGAGGGGGGGGAGTAGTCCTCCTCCTGCAACGAACTTCCCTTTCACACTCTCCTCCCCTGTTACTAAGTTTACTTATTTTTATTTTTATTTGCTCAGGTGTTCCGGGTCAGACTAATTAGCCACCCCACCTGTCCCTCGGAGGTCCGTCAATGGAGTTCACTCCCTTGTAGTTATAAAATAGGAGTATCTTAGTAACTGGAGTTTCTTTGTCCAGCTGCCGCAGCCGTTTATAATCCTTGCTCTGGGCTTCAGGGGTTAAACACCTTATTGCCTACAGCCCCAGGGTCTCGCTCTCTAGATCCCTCACTGTAGCAGTCTGCTAAACCCTTTTAGCAACTCAGTGGCATTACACAATGTTTCAGCCCGCCAGCCCCTCCTGAGTGAAACCCCTAAGACACAAACTAACCCCCTGCAGGATAGTTTGGACTCTTCCCTGGGTTCACCTCTTCATGAGCAGTTTATAACCTGCTGGACGCACAAATTGACAACGACTGACTTATAGCAACAAAACTAGTCTTTATTTTCTTTTTCGAGCATAACGGTTTCAGAGAATCAAATGTTTAAACGTAATTTCATAAAAGGTTTTCTATTCAGTATAACATACTAAACCTTTGACCTAGCCTAACCTACCCACCACTATCCTGGTCTCTATCCTTCTCTCCCTCAGTCACCACTCACTCCCTCTTTCTCCCTCCTGACCAACTGCCCTTCCCTCCTTTTAAAGGGTGAAAAGTCCCGCCTCCTGCGAGCGAGCTGCCAGTCACATAGAGTGTATGTTAACTCCTAACACGCTGGGGCTCCTGACCATACCCTGCCTAAGGGCAGATCCGTTACAATTCCCCACCCCCCAGCCCCAGCTGTTGTGCTTACCTTCCCAGGGGCTGCCACCACCACCACCACCACTGCTGCTGCTGCTTCTCGTGGGTAGGCAGAGGGAGCTTGTCCGCTCCACTCTCTGGCCAACAGGAGCACCAGGGTGGCAATGGCAGAGGGAAGATGGGTGGCGCGAAAGGGCTGGCTCTGGAGAGGGGCTGTTTAAAATGGCGCTCAGCCCAGCCCCCTTCCTCCTCTAGGCAGGGTGGGGAGAAGCCAGGAGGAGGGAGGGAGAAGGAAGCGCCATTGCGGTATATGTGAGGGAGAGGGGGGTGGAACGGTGCTGGGGGGGGGAATGAAGCAGCCCGAACAAACAGAATCCCCACACCGATCCACGGACATGCGCGGGCCAGATCCTGAAGGGAATTGGGCCTGATCCGGCCCCCAGGCCTTAGTCTGCCGACCACTGCAATAGAAGAAGAAATGTGCATGCACACGAAAGCTCATACCAAGAACAAACTCAGTTGGTCTCTAAGGTGCTACTGGAAAGAATTTCCTATTTTGTTTCGACTATGGCAGACCAACACGGCTACCCACCTGTCACTGCAATAGAGTTTTAAGCCATTGCAGAGATATGGCTGCTGTTGCATGCTGACAGCATATAGGAGCCACAGGTGATAGCTGAGTGCAGGGTGGGGACCAAAGGTGGACAAACTATCCCAGAAGGAGCATGATGGGTACTACCCCTCCCCTAACACCCCATATACCCCAGCTAAACCAGGTGAAGGTAGTCAATGGGTCTCTAACCCTTAGGGACTTCCCCTGCATACAAAAGACAGGCTCAGGCGGACGGAGCAGACGAGGCCACTAGTGGGTCTAGCAGTCAAGAAGGCTGTTTCTGCATATGTTGCCCAGGGAACTGAGGGGCAGATGAGGCTCATCAGCCTGGGAAGGGAGCCCATCTAGGCAGCCCAGGAGCTCCATATGCCCTGCCCAGGTTTGTGCCCTGGGGAGGTAACTTCAGTGCTGCTAACACAGTGGTTTGACTTTAAAAAAAAATTAATCAATTTTTTGATACAAACACCAACTTCAAAAGACACATACAACTAAAACCATAATAACAATAACACAATTTGACAATTCAGATTTGAATACGCTGATATACCTATGGCTACACCTTTTTAAACAATATTTTCCCACCTCTCTCTCCTTCCCCTACTTTCAACCACTATCCGGCCTATCGCTTAAATATTTGTTCCAGATTTCTTCATATTTGGATGTGTTGAATATGCCCTCATCGTGTGGTGAGTGCCCATTTGGACATATATTTTTTACATTGTTTTTACATTGTTTTTATAAATGTAAATATCTTGTTTTATGCTGGTCTGTGACCGAATAAAGTACATTCATTCATTCATTCTTCATATTTATCCATTCTTATTTTGTGTCAACATACAATTTGTTTGTATGTAGCTAATCTGTCCATATTATCAATCCAAGTGCTCAATGCAATCTTTTTACGGCTCTTCCAATTCATCAAAACAAGTTTTGCTTCTAATATAGCATTGTACCTCCTTCATGGATCACTGCCTTGTCGTGGCGAAGGGGCTTGAATAACTCAGGGAAGCTATGAGCTATGCCATGCAGGGCCACCCAAGATGGACAGGTCATAGTGGAGAATTTAGACTTAATGTGATCCACCTGGAGGAGGAACCGGCAAGCCACTCCAGTATCCCTGCCTAGAAAACTCCATGGACAAAGACAACAGGCATATAAAAGATATGACGCTGGAAGATGAGCCCCTCAGGTCGGAAGGTGTCCAACATGCTACTGAGGAAGAGCAGAGGACAAGTACAAGTAGATTCAGAGCTGATGAAGCGGCTAGGCCAAAGCCGAAAGGTCGCTCAGTTGCGGATATGCCTGGAAGCGAAAGGAAAGTCAAAAATGAGATGGCAAGAATAAACATTGACATCCTGGGCATCAGTGAACTAAAATGATGCTAAAATGAACTAAAATGAACTAAAATGGACGGGAATGGGCGAATTCAGTTCAGATGACTATTATATCTACTACTGTGGGCAAGAATCTCGTAAAAGAAATGGAGTGGCCCTCATAGTCAACAAAAGAGTGGCGAAAGCTGTACTGGGATGCAATCTCAAAAATGATAGAATGATCTCGATACAAATCCAAGGCAGACCATTTAACATCACAGTAATCCAAGTTTATGCACCAACTACCGGTGCTGAAGAAACTGAAATTGACCAATTCTATTAAGACTTACAACACCTTATAGAAATGACACCAAAGAAGGATGTTCTTCTCATTATAGTCAAAACAAAATCGAAAATTCTTTCTAGTAGCACCTTAGAGACCAACTGAGTTTGTTCCTGGTATGAGCTTTCGTGTGCATGCACACTTCTTCAGATGAAGAAGTGTGCATGCACACTTCTTCTTCTCATTATAGGAGATTGGAATGCTAAAGTAGGGAGTCAAGAGATAAAAGGAACAACTGGCAAGTTTGGCCTTGGAGTTCAAAACAAAGCAGGGCAAAGGCTAATAGAGTTCTGTCAAGAGAACAAGCTGGTCATCACAAACACTCTTTTCCAACAACACAAGAGACGACTCTACACATGGACATCACCAGATGGGCAGCATCAAAATCAGATTGATTATATTCTCTGCAGCCAAAGATGGAGAAGCTCTATACAGTCAGCAAAAACAAGACCTGGAGCTGACTGTGGCTCAGACCATCAGCTTCTTATAGCAAAAATCCAGCTTAAACTGAAGAAAGTAGGAAAAACCACGGGGCCAGTAAGATACAATCTAAATCAAATCCCTTATGAATACACAGTGGAAGTGAGGAACAGGTTTAAGGATTTAGATTTGGTGGATAGAGTGCCTGAAGAACTATGGATGGAGACTCGTAACATTATACAGGAGGCAACAACGAAAACCATCCCAATGAAAAGGAAATGCAAGAAAGCAAAGTGGCTGTCCAATGAGGCCTTACAAATAGGGGGGGAGAGAAGGCAAGCAAAATGTGAGGGAGATAGTGAAAGATGCAGGAAACTGAATGCAGATTTCAAAAAAAATAGCAAGGAGAGACAAAAGGACCTTCTTAAATGAGCAATGCAAAGAAATAGAGGAAAACAACAGAATGGGAAAAACCAGAGATCTGTTCAAGAAAATTGGAGATATGAAAAGAACATTTCGTCCAAAGATTACCATAATAAAGGACAAAAGTGGGAAGGACCTAACAGAAGCAGAAGACATCAAGAAGAGGTGGCAAGAACACACAGAGGAATTATACAAGAAAGATATGGAGGTCTCGTACACCCCAGGTAATGTGGTTGCTGACCTTGAGCTAGACATCCTGGAGAGTGATGTCAAATGGGCCTTAGAAAGCACTGCTAATAACAAGGCCAGTGGAAGTGATGATATTCCAGCTAAATTATTTAAAATTTTAAAGGATGATGCTGTTAAGGTGCTACACTCAATATGCCAGCAAGTTTGGAAAACTCAGCAGTGGCCAGAGGATTGGAGATCAGTCCTACATCCCAATCCCAAAGAAGGGCAGTGCCAAAGAATGCTCCAACTACCGCACAATTGCGCTCATTTCACATGCTAGCAAGGTTATGCTTAAAATTCTACAAGGCAGGCTTAAGCAGTATGTGGACTGAGAATTCCCAGAAGTGCAAGCTGGATTTCGAAGGGGCAGAGGAACCAGAGACCAAATTGCAAACATGCGCTGGATTATGGAGAAAGCTAGAGAGTTCCAGAAAAAACATCTATTTCTGCATCATTGACTACGCAAAAGCATTTGACTGTGTCGACCACAGCAAACTATGGCAAGTTCTTAAAGAAATGGGAGTGCCGGATCACCTCATCTGTCTCCTGAGAAATCTCTACGTGGGACAAGAAGCTACAGTTAGAACTGGATATGGAACAACTGATTGGTTCAAAATTGAAAAAGGAGTAGGACAAGGCTGTACTGCTTATTGTCTCCCTGCTTATTTAACTTATATGCAGAATTCATCGTGCAAAAAGCTGGACTAGATGAATCCCAAGCTGGAAGTAAGATAGCCGGAAGAAATACCAACAACCTCAGATATGCTGATGATACAACCTGGATGGCAGAAAGTGAGGAGGAATTAAAGAACCTTTAAATGAGGGTGAAGGGGAGAGCGCAAAATATGGTCTGAAGCTCAACATCAAAAAAACTAAGATCATGGCCACTGGTCCCATCACCTCCTGGCTAATAAAAGGGGGAGAAATGGAGGCAGTGAGAGATTTCACTTTCTTGGGCTCCATGATCGCTGCCGATGGTGACAGCAGTCACGCAATTAAAAGACACCTGCTTCTTGGGAGGAAAGCAATGACAAACCTAGACAGCATCTTAAAAAGCAGAGACATCACCTTGCCGACAAAGGTCTGTATAGTTAAAGCTATGGTTTTCCCAGTAGTAATGTATGGAAGTGAGAGCTGGACCATAAAGAAGACTGATTGCCGAAGAATTGATGCTTTTGAATTATGGTGCTGGAGGAGACTCTTGAGAGTCCTACGGACTGCAAAAAGATCAAACTTATCCATCCTTAAAGAAATCAGCCCTGAGTGCTCACTAGAAGGACAGATGCTGAAGTTGAGGCTCCAGTACTTTGGCCACCTCATGAGAAGACAAGACTCCCTAGAAAAGACCCTGATGTTGGGAAAGATGGAGGGCACAAGGAGAAGGGGATGGCAGAGGATGAGATGGTTGGACAGTGTTCTCGAAGTGACTAGCATGAGTTTGGCCAAACTGTGGGAGGCAGTGAAAGATAGGCGTACCTGGCGTGCTCTGGTCCATGGGGTCATGAAGAGTCGGACACGACTGAACGACTGAACAACATAGCATGGTACATGCATTTCTTTTTGACCCCTTGAAATCTCCCACGTTTCCAGAATATAATTTAGAATTAAATTCAGTTCCCATAAATAACAATTTCTTTTTATTACTCTTGCTATAAATATCCTCACCTCGCACCAAAATGATCTTATCATTGGGCAATTAATCAACATATGTACTAAGTTTGCATTTTTACTCCCACATCTCCAGCAGTTGTCTGCACTTGTTATTTTCTTCTGGTATAGTTTGCTGGAGTCCAGTGGACTCTGAATATTATTTTCGGTTGAATAAGTCTTAGTCTTAAATCTTTAGAGGTTATTTCTGTTGATTTTATACTTGACTCCCATATATCATTTGTTATCAGTATCCCTAACTCTTCACTCCACTTTTGTCTATCATATTCTAAATCATATTTCTTCCTGTTGAGTAGGGTTTTATATTGTGCAAGTGTAGGATTTTTTGTTTCTGTTGCAGAGATTAAGTCTTGTACCAGCATGGGTGTTTCTGATGCTGCTATAGCGTCGAGGCCAAACTGCCTTTCCAACATATGTTTCAAGTGGGTGTACTGCCATAGTGTTTCACTGGTTAATCTGTACTTTACTTGCAAAATCTTATATTCCACAAATTTATAATTTTCATCAATTAATTGATTCAATGTCAAAATACCTTTTTTCATCCAATTTTGCCAAATTATTATTTGATTTCCAATTTTTTATTTTGTGTTGGCCCATATTGTTAATTTCTCATGCTGATGGGGTCATCCTTATTTTTATTTATATTCATCCAAATTTTCTAGGTGCTTTAATAGTCTCCAGGATAATAGGATATTTCATAAAATTGGAGCCGAGTTTAGTCCACCCTACAAGAGGTTCAAAGAAACTACATTCGAGAGTAGCCCAATTGTGATTCCTGCTAGTTCTCCAATAATTACCATAGTCTTACTCAGCAGGTAAGCCTGGTGATATGATTCCAGATTTGGGAGCCCAAAGCCACCTTCCTTAGTGGGAAGTTGCATTTTATGTAATATTTTTGGTGGCTTTGTACCCCACAGACATGATCTAAATAGTTGATTTATTTTTTGGAAGTATAATATGGAAATATATATTGGTAATCCTCTAAGAATGTATAAAAGCTTTGGAACAACATTCATTTTGAGGACATTAACCTTTCCCCAAAGGGGGAGGTTTAGATGTCCCCACCTTTCAATATCAAAAGAAATCTCATTTATAATTTGATTCAAATTTAATTTTACAATTTGGTCTATATCTGATGAAATCATTATACCCAAGTATTTAATAAAGTCTTTGCACATCCGAAATTGATGGTTTCTATACAATGTAGCCCTTGGCTTTATTGGTAAAATCTCTGATTTTGTCCAATTTATGGAATATCCCGATATTCTGCCAAATGTTTTTATTTTCTCCATAATTTTTGGAATTGTATCTTCTGGTTTTGTAATAAATAAAAGGATATCGGCCACAAATAATACAATTTTGTAATTATCTTTGTTGTGCTTTACACCCTTGGTATGCTCATCCTGAATTGTTGCTCTTGTTAATGGTTCCAGGCAGAGATTAAATAGTAATGGAGAAAGAGAACATTCTTGTCTTGTTCCTTGATTTAAACTAATCAAATTTGAAATTCTTCCATTTGTAACAATCTGGAATGTTGGGTTTTTAGAAATCATTTAAATCCAATTACAGTATTCTTTTTTGTTTTGTTTTTTTCCAATTACAGCCAAATTTACGTAACACAAACCCTATGAATTCTTTATATATTCTGCCTTTTCTGCATCTAATGACAATATCATAAACTCCATCTTTGTTTAAATTTATCAAATCTATTGTTAATCTGATATTATCTGTAGCTTGTTTTATAAAACCTGTTTGATTATTAGGTATCAAGTCTTGAATAACTTTTTGAAATTTTGCAGCCAATATTGCATTCAAAATCTTTGCATCAACATTCATTAACAATATTGGTCTATAATTTGCACATTTAGTAGGGTCTTTGTTAGGTTTTGGTATAAATATTATTAAAGCTTCATTTAATGTTGTAGTAGATATACCTTTATGAGCTATTTCTCATAGACTTCTAGAGGTCTGGAGACTAGTAGATTTTTGAATATTTTATACCATTCTATAGGAAAACTGTCTGGTCCAGGTGATTTCCCATTCCCCATTGTTTCTATTACATTCTCAATATCTGATATATTTAGGGGTACTGATAGCATATATTTTTATATTCTTCAATAGTTGGCATTTTAATATCTTGAAAGAAGTTCTCCACCTCATCCTCTGATATCAATCAATCTTTATTAAGCTTTAAGCTCATATCAAAACAAGACAAAGAAGTAGAGGCACAGCAATTACACTCACACACAATTGGACTTAGAAACTTGGAAACAATAAAATTAGTGGCAATAAAAGACTTGATAACTATACAATAATTATATGAATAATTACTTCGTCAAATTTCAGTTTACTGCTAACAGTCCATTACGTCTCTTGTGTGTCAGAATGGGGGTTAATTTTTTTGCCATTTGTAGGGTTACAAATTGCTCTGTATCTTGCAGTAAGAAAGCAAGAAGGAAGTCAGCTGGGTGCCCAGACAATTTTTGGATTCTTCCGGCCAACCTCATATAGAGGGCAGTTTAACACTATATGGTAAAGTGATTCTATCGTTCTGTTATCACAGGAGCATAAGACCGAAATTTGACCCCTGGAAAATCTATGGAAAAGGAGGTTTGAAGGGAATACATTAAAACACGCTTTAATGAAAGCAAAACGGTGATTGGCGATAGAGATGATAGATAGGTTGTTACATGGGATAGTGGAGCAATTCCCAACTGTCTCGGGGAGCAAGTCCCCCCACCGAGCAGAACATTACGTTGCCACTCTATATCATCCAATCTTTGGTTGATATACCTTTTGGCTGTGATAAGGTCATAATTCAGAACTTCTATGGGTGAAATTCCAATAGATGAAAGCTTAGTATGAATCATACTAACATATGGTTATGATGTTTGCCAATTCCCTAATAGGATGCAGGTCAAAGAAACAGGGATTTGTTGCAACCTCATCCTGTGAGGCAAAATACGGGAGTCTGTCACTAGCATGAAGCCAGCTCGGCAGGTAGGAAAGATGGCGAGTGCTGAGCGGGTGAGTTTGAAGTGCGGTGGTTGGAACGGTCAGTTGGAGGAGGCGAGCATGGAGGCTCCTTCCACACAGCAGCTGGAGGCACTCAAGTACGGCGAGCTGAGGTGCCTGGCCAAGAGCGTGGGGCTGAAGGCTAACCTCAAGGCAGACAAGTTGTTACATTTGTTGAAGCAGCACTTCCTTGCACCAGTAAAGGAAAATGACAGTATGGTAAACAAAAGAGGCTTATTTACAGATACAGATAGGCTGAACCGCAGTCAAAAGCTGGTAAACGAGTCCATGGTGACTAAAAGGCATAGAGAACAGAAATATGATGATGCACAGGGAAACCCAGAAGGAAACTTCCAGAGAAAGAGATTCTGACAGAGGTGACAGAATGTGAAGAGGCCCAGGATGTTGAGTCTAGAAAGACGCTGAAGACCAGCCAAAACAAGTGTCTGTTGAACAGTGGAATTGTAGAAGATTTAGCAGATAACTCAAGATACTGAAGGTCAACAAAAAGAGAGAAAAACCAGAAGAAAAGGAGGTAGGATTCTTGTGGATCCTGTCTCTGAAAAGAAACTGTTAGGAGTCATTCTGCAAAGAAACAGAAAAGATGATTGTAACTTTAAGAACTGTTTCTGTGAGTTCTGGGTGTGAGTTCTGGGCTGATAAGAAATTAAGAAGGTGCTAAAATTATCAATATCTAAAAGACCAGAAGCTTATTTATTAGGAATATTAAACCAAGAAATACCACAGAAAAACAAAAAATTATTTCTATATGCAAGCACTGCAACAAGAATGATAATAGCTAAGAATTGGAAATCACAGAAGACCCTATGGAGCCAGTGGCTGTGCGTTGAAGCTGTTGGTGGCAAGCTGTAACTGTCTGAAGCGACGCTAGAGCGGCTAGGATCCGAGGATCAGGAAGGCACCCAGCATCAGCTACTGGAACAGTTTGAACTGCTAGAGGACCACAGTAGACGACTCACAGAATGACTACACCGGTTGCAGAGCCAAGCGGGACCTGAGGGTCGACAGAGGCAGCAGCTAGAAGCCAGTGAGTGGCAGCCAGGACCATCCAGTCGGACTCTAAAGAGAGAGTCAGAAGAGATTAGTAAAGTAACAGAGAAGTAGCAGTGAATTGTACTCAGTAACAATCCCAACTGGAAACAATGTTAAAAGTTAGCTTTAAAAGTTAGTCTCGCCGCCCGCTAACTGACCCAGTCTCCAAATCCAGAGGGTGTAGCGGTGTCTTCTAGCACAATTGTAAATCCACACAGGAAGAAATAGGTTAAAATGTTCTTTTAACTTTCAATAGTACGCACAGTCCAACAAGCAGTGAAATCAGTCTTTCTTTAAACAGCAAGCACGGCTCAGCTCCATTGCCGTTACTTCCTTCTCTCCGCTGTCAAAAAGGAACGGGCTTCCTGATTTACGTTCCTTTCCGCAAGCCAATTAAAAAATTTTAAAAGCCAAATTCTTAAGTCTCTACTTAAGAGGGCTGTAGCACGGTTACAAGCACCCCAAAACCCCAAAACTACCGGAGCTACAGCTCCCGGCTGCAAACGGAATGGCGCCCTCACCGGAAGTGGACTCTAAAGAGAGAGTCAGAAGAGATTGCTGGAGGCCCCACAAAAGGAGAACAGGATTTGATTCTACCACTCCAAACTTTAAGAAAATTTACGAGGCTCAGTTCAAGAAAATGCAATCTATTGATGAATACAACTTCAGGATCTGTCCTTCCAGTGAGCACCCAGGGCTGATTTCCTTCAGAATGGATAGGTTTGATCTTCTTGCAGTCCATGGGACTCTCAAGAGTCTCCTCCAGCACCATAATTCAAAAGCATCAATTCTTCGGCAATCAGTCTTCTTTATGGTCCAGCTCTCACTTCCATACATTACTACTGGGAAAACCATAGCTTTAACTATACAGACCTTTGTCGGCAAGGTGATGTCTCTGCTTTTTAAGATGCTGTCTAGGTTTCTCATTGCTTTCCTCCCAAGAAGCAGGCGTCTTCTAATTTCGTGACTGCTGTCACCATCTGCAGTGATCATGGAGCCCAAGAAAGCGAAATCTCTCACTGCCTCCATTTCTTCCCCTTCTATTTGCCAGGAGGTGATGGGACCAGTGGCCATGATCTTAGTTTTTTTATGTTGAGCTTCAGACCATATTTTGTGCTCTCCTCCTTCACCCTCATTAAAAGGTTCTTTAATTCCTCCTCACTTTCTGCCATCAAGGTTGTATCATCAGCATATCTGAGGTTGTTGATATTTTTCTGGCAATCTTAATTCCGGTTTGGGATTCATCCAGGCCAGCCTTTCGCATGATGAATTCTGCATATAAGTTAAATAAGCAGGGAGACAATATACAGCCTTGTCGTACTCCTTTCCCAATTTTGAACCAATCAGTTATTCCATACCCAGTTCTAACTGTAGCTTCTTGTCCCACATAGAGATTTCTCAGGAGAGAAATGAGGTGATCAGGCACTCCCATTTCTTTAAGAACTTGCCATAGTTTGCTGTGGTCGACACAGTCAAATGCTTTTGTGTAGTCAATGAAGCAGAAGTAATGTTTTTCTGGAACTCTCTAGCTTCCTGACAGATGAGAATGTGGTAAAAAACAAAAATTAAAGGCATAGCTTACAGTAGCAGAGAATCCACTAACTTTGGAGAGTGCCAAAATCTATCAGGAATGACATCGCATTTGCGGGTGGGGGCCCTACTACAGTGCAAATGAGGAGGAACAGCATCTCTAAATGAAGCTGAATAAAACAAGCTTGTGTGTTATTCTGCTTTATCAGAGCACCATGGGAGAGCCAGGGGACGTACAGACATTACTGTAACATGGTGTAACATGTAACATGATAACATGGTGACAATTACCACATGATCTACCCAAATTTCAGAGTACTTTTATGCTAGCACAAGTACCCATTTTCCCCCAGTTGCAAGTTCACTTCTCCACATTGCCACATCAGTCTGTGATTACTGTTAATGAAGCAACAACTAAAAAATAAGCTAAACACCACAATAAAACAAAGTCATATCATTAACAAATCAATACAGCATTTATAATCTGTAAAACAATTTTTGTGACACTAACAATATAGTAGTCCAAAGATAAACTGAGCACTGTTAAGTTCATACCTACACTCTCCCCACCCCCATGACTCATAATCTTCCACGATATTCAGCTCATTAAAATGCACATCATGCCTGTGGCAGCAACTCCTTGGGCTGGACGTGGGTCAGCAGAGGTGAAGTCAACCACCCCCTGATAGCAGGCAGAGTCTCTCTTCCCTTACACTTGTTCTTTCTTTTGTAGTTGGAGTCAGTCCAGGCCCTGCCATCAAAGGGGAAGTGGGGAAAGGCCTGCAAGGAAGAGAGAAAGTGCATACTGCTATTTGAGATTCGTGCATTTAAGTGGGTTAAGGAGCTCTAGCCCAACAATTTTTTCCTCTTTCTTTCTTTTTCAAGCAGACTTTTTGCACTTTGAATGATTAATGGGAGAATGTGTTACACCTCACAGGCAAACCAGGGTGCTGAATAAGCAGATTATCTGGAAGTGCCCATAGAAACAAGATTTCTATGTTACACTGCGACAACCCACCTGGTTCCCCTGACTCCTAAAAAGGAGAACAATACAGACTCTTGAAAACAAAATGAGTATTGTGAAAACCCCTCTATGGCAAATGGACAGAGAAGCATATGTAAAACCACCATTTCTTCCCCAGCCCTTATTTGTGTGTATTATTCCTGTTATACATGGCCTGAAGGTCTCAAATCTTCATAATCTAATAAATTCTGGTTACAGGTAGGTAGCCATGTTGGTCTGCCATAGTCAAAAAAAATAAAAATCCTTCCAGTAGCACCTTAGAGACCAACTACAGTAAGTTTGTTCTTGGTATGAGCTTTCGTGTGCATGCACACTTCTGCAGATACACTGAAACAGAAGTCACCAGACCCTTATTAGTGAGAGAGTTGGAGGAGTTGCATGCAGCTCTTCCTGGACTCAAAATATTCTGGTCACAACTTCTGCTGTGACGTGAATGGAGGGGGAGTAATTGCCCAGCTGCCACAGAGAGGGCCAGGAGGCAGGTCCAGAGCGCAGTGGCCAAGAAGGTTCTGGGCTTGGGTGGGGTGGTCATCCGCCACCAGGGCATTACCTCTCGCAATGCGTCCTTTTACAGGCTTGTTGACGTTCATCTGTCTGTGACTGGGAATGATTTGTGGCTGACCTCCGTGTCAGCGGGGTTAAGGGATTGGTTACAGGAGCAGGAGTGAGCGGTTGGCGGAGAGCGCTCGCACTCATGTGGCGGATAGGCTCTGGTTCAGGTGATAGGGGTGGCAGAACGCTCTAGCCATCCCTATGTGAAGGGTATTCCGTTAAAGGAATCCAGGGACTCAATGGTTTGGTAAACCCTAAGAGAGGGTTGTGCCCGTGCCTGAGTCCAGGGGGACATCTGGATGATGGACTAGTATGACTCCACTTTCCGCTGTTCCGGGTGTTCACCCTAGGCTGACCTATGCTGGTGCCCTGGGTCAGTGCTACCTGCCATGGTGCAGGGAGCTAGTCGAACCAGAGCCTATGCAACCACTCACTTGCTGTAATCAATAAAGTTGTGGCCTAAATTCTGCCAAAAACCAAACCAAAAATTTGAGTCTTGTCTGAATTTATTTAAGGGGGAGGTTAAAGGTCTACACACGCAACTTCTGACAGGAGAGAGACAGGGGAATGTGTCCTTGTTAATTCTCCTAGACCTCTCAATGGCTTTTGATACCATTGAGCATGGTATCCTTCTGGAGCGGCTGTCTGAGTTGCGGGTGGGTGGCACTGCTTTGCACTGGTTCCAGTCCTACTTGGATGGATGTTTCCAGAGGGTGATTCTTTGGCCTTGTTGAGCCTCCAATGTGGGGTTCCTCATGGTTCAATTTTATCCCCTATGCCAGAGCTTTCCAAACTTTTCACATTAGTGACACCCTTTTTAGACATGCATCATTTCTTGACGCAGTAATTCGGTTTTACTAGCAAACCAGAGGTTAAACTAAACCTTTCCAGCCCCAGCAGGAGCATGGGGAGCTTTCACACAACACACCTAAACACTGCAGCCGACACACTCATGTGTTGTGACACCCAGTTTGGAAAGTTCTGCCCTATGCTGTTTAACATCTACATGAAGCTTCTGAGTGGGCTTATCCAGAGGTTTAGGGTACGTTGTCAGCAATATGCTGATGACACACAGCTCCTTTACCTCTGCAGGTGAGGCAGTGGAAGTGCTGGACCAGTGTCTTGCCTTGGCAATGGACTGGAGGAGAGCCAACAGACTGAAGCTCAATCCAGATAAGATGGAGGCACTGTTAGTGGGTAGTTCCCTAGACCAGATGGGTGGGAGGTGGCCTGCTCTTGATTGGGTTACACCCCCTTTCAAGAAGCAGGTATGTAATTTGGGTATACGTCTAGAGCCATTGCTGCTGCTTGATCCTCAGACAGCTGGCCTTGGTGGTGTGGAGTGCCTTCCTTCCACCCACTTTGGCTGGTGGCCCAGCAGCACCCCTATTCAGGTAAGACTGAGGCCCTGTTATCAGGCAGATCCTGAGACTGGATAGATGGCAGGTGGCCCCTATCTGGAAAAGGATAGCAGAATTACTGTCGTTCATGCTCTGGTAACTTCTAGGCTAGATTACTGCAATGAGTTAGGGCTTGCTCAGAAGATGGTCTGGAAACTTCAGCTAGTGCGGAAATCGGCAGCCAGGTTGCTCACTGAGTCATGATGATAATAATTAATTAATGATGAAGATGATGATAATTAATAAAGAACAGAAATCTCGCCCTTCTGTAAATTCTGTTGGCATATCTCATTTCCCCCACAAGAATCTAGTATAGATGACACATCGGCCTTTGCAAATTAAGGCCTTATAAGAAGGGATGGATGAAGCATGACAACACGGGCGCAGGAGACTTTTTTATTTATAGCAGCTTGGTGTTTCTCTCAGATGTCTTTTCAGTCAACAGAAAAAATGCAAGGCAAGATGGCAAGCGCCACAGCAATGCAGAGCTCCTGGGGACCCATCAACACCAACTGTGCTCTTGGGGACCATCAACACCAACTGGTACTCACACCAACACTGCCACAATTGGGGGAGAACCAGGAGTGCCCAGTGTGACAACCAGGGAGGCCATGCGGAGCCCCCAGCCCCTCCCCAAGTGGTCTCAGCAAAATTAAAAATATGGACTCCAATATCATAGCAATCCAAAGAGGCACAAAACAAGGATGCCCACTGTCTCCCTTCCTATTCATCTTGGCCCTGGAACCCCTTGCAATCCGACTGAGCAGCCCCAGGTATCAAGGGTGTGGAAATAAAAGGTTAAATTCCTGCATTGCAGGGGGTTGGACTAGATGATCCTCCTTGTCCCTTCCAACTCTACAATTCTATTGTTTGTTTGTTTGTTTGTTTGTTTGTTTGTTTGTTTGTTTGTTTGAAAAAAGCTCTGAGCTATCAGATTATTTCTTCCCAGCAGTTCTGGTCAGGATATTTCTTAGCAAAGTTGCATACTTCCCCCACTTGCATTTGCAACTGAAGTGTAGCATAGACAGCGAATGAGAAACCAGCAAAACCCTTGACCAGTTCAGGGGACCTGACAGTGAAGCTATTCATCATTCTCTAAGCACAGTAACAAAAAGGGTTACTGTGACACATGAGAGAGGATGGCCTTCTTAACGGCTGCTCCCAGGCCTTGCAATTTCCTTTCCTGAGAAGTAAGACTGGCCTCCCTCTTTGTTGTCCTCCTGTCAGCAGGTAAAGACTGTTTTTTTTTTAATTCTGGAAGGCTTCACAGAACTGGCTATTTCTAAGGAAAAGGCTTTTCATAGTGCTGTGCGGTTTCTTACTAGATTTGTCCTTATGTTGTTTAGATTCTATTATAAAAACCCCATGGGGATGGACTGCCAAGACCCCAAATAAATGACCCAGAAGAGGGGAGTCACCACTATCTCGCCCTGCTACATGCAGATGGAGAAAGAGCCACAACTTGCAACTTCCCCCTTCTGACAATCCCAGGCTTTTTATCTGGGAGAATGAAGTTGTAACACCTGCTTTAGCCCTAGTTTCCACCACTAAAAACTTGTTAACACTTCAGGCAGGAAAACTTCCAAAGGCTGCTTACCTGAAGAACTCCTATCATGAAACTCCTCCACTATTGTCGTGGCCTGGGGGTTCATGGTTTGGTTTGTCTACGTTTCAACCTTTCTGCAGCAGCATTGCATGAATACAGTATCAACACAAACCTCAGTTTTCAAATAGATGTTTATAACTACCAATCTGTTGCTGTTTAAAACATAAATAATTCTTATTGACATGTTTGTGGGTAGATGTAGGTGCACTGCTCAAAGACATCTGTACAGCTGTTAAGATCACTGTTCAGGGCTGATGATCATTAACTATCCATCCAGGGCTGATCCATCCAGGGCTGATGATCATTAACTATCCACACACACACACACACACACACACACACAACGTTTTTGGAAACAAAATTTAAAAAACCCATATCCCACTCTAAAAGGCCATAGATAGTTAAAATCAAGCCAAAGGCCAGGCTGAAAAGGAATTATTCATTTTACTAAGTTCTAAACATACTTTTAAAAAAGTGATTGTTCGCTGCTTAGTAGTGTTTTCTCAACATGTTGCCTAAGAAATTCTTACTGTAGTGAGATGATCTATTAATGGACTATGAATACTGTAGGGACCAGCAGACCGCTGATTGCAACATGAGTGTTATGTGAGGCAGGTTTTCTGCACTACAGCAACAAATTGGATCTCCACCGGGACATCCCAAAATGAACTGTGCCAATCTGAAGCTCAACTTCTGAGCAGCTCACTGGGCACATGCAGCTCTCATTTGCAGTTTAGCTATGTTTCATTAACTCAGGAAGAAGAATGGGAGACTTACTCCCTGACCCTCTGAAAATACCTAGCCTGACACGCCTGGCTAACCCCAGCTAGTGGCCTTCCCACCTCAGGACTTCCCAGCAGAAGCTCCACTTGCTTGGAAGACCCACCACGCAACGCTGCCACCTACCTTGGAATGTCGCTGCATTCTGGGTGATGAGGAACTTCAGCTCCATGCTGGCCGACTGCAGGAGCTGCTCCATGTTGGAACGGGCCATGGCTTGGTATTTCTCCTCCATTTTCCGGGAGCAGCATGTCAGGCCTCTAGGGATGCATACCTGCAAATCTGATCCTGTGGGCAGAACATCAGGGAGAATCCCATTAGCACAGAGCAGGTCCTCAAACAGGCAGGGACTAGGATATTCAGAGACTCAGGGTGCTTTGGTAAAGGAATACTGGAGAGCTCTGGTCTGTGGTTGGAATATTTGTGCTGTTTCCTCTCTTTCCACCAATCAAGCTGCACATTGCATCTGGACCCCAGAGAAAAAGGGGTTGGAGCAGGAACCCCTTCACAGCTGCCCTACTGTGAGGTTTTCTTTTTTCTAAAAACTCACAGGTATAATTTTGATGCATTTCCATCAACCTGGAGCCCCTCCCCCTCCATCTATTTTGGACCACATCTGCATTGGTTATGCTGGTTGGGGCTGGCAGGAGTTGTCGTCCAAAAGAGCTAGAGGTCACCATGTTGGCAAAGGCAAGGTCAGGTGTGATTTATTTACATCCCACCTTTCTCCAAATATGGGACTCCTGTCTGCCTACACAGCATCTTCCCCAGTGACCTCCTGAGAAGATCTGGGCCAGACTGAGAGCTGCTTTGCTTTAGAAAGGGAATGACCTCATGTACCCACAAGACCAGGCCCTGGAACCATCCATTTTAGCAACAAAAGGGGAGGATTATATTTGTATCAAGCTGATGGCCATACCCTGCCTCCATGGTTGGTCAAAGGAAAACAAAAAATTAAAGAAAAAAAATCCTTCCAGTAGCACCTTAGAGACCAACTAAGTTTGTTCTTGGTATGAGCTTTTGTGTGCATGCACACTTCTTTAGATACACTGAAACAGAAGTCGCCAGACCCTTATATATAGTGAGAGAGTGGGGAGGGGTATGACTCAGAAGGAGGGTGGGAATGGGTGATTGGCTGATAGGTGTGGACTCATAACGACTGCAATTGGTCTTACAGGAAAAAGCAAGGGGTGAGATGGCTAAAGATAGCTTTGTCATGTATAATGAGATAAGAATCCAATGTCTTTGTTCGGACCAGGTCCCTCCATGGTTTTAAGTGGTTTGCTGCCACATAAACCCGGACAACACCATTACTGGCCCCAACAACATCAAGGGGGTTGGACTGGATGGCCCTTGTGGTCTCTTCCAACTCTATGATTCTATGATCTCAGGATTATTTAATTGCTCATCTTCTAACATTGTGTATGCCATCAAATGCCAACAGTGCCCTTCCGCTCTCTATATTGGCCAAACCCTACGCCAAAGGATAAATGGACATAAATCTGATATCAGGAATCACAAGACAGAGAAACCAGTAGGAGAATCATAGAATCCTAGAGTTGGAAGAGACCCCAAGGGCCATCCAGTCCAACCCCCTGCCAAGCAGGAAACACCATCAAAGCATCCCTGACAGATGGCTGTCAAGCCGCCGCTTCAAGACCTCCAAAGAAGGAGACTCCACCACACTCCTTGGCAGCAAATCCCACTGTCCAACAGCTCTTACTGTCAGGAAGTTCTTCCTAATGTTTAGGTGGAATCTTCTTTCTTGTAGCTTGAATCCATTGCCCCGTGTCTGCTTCTCTGGAGCAGTGTTCCCCAACCTTGGGCCTCCAGCTGTTTTTGGCCTATAACTCCCATCATCCCTGAGCACTGGCCTTGCTAGCTAGGGATGATGGGAGCTGTAGTCCAAGAACAGCTGGAGGCCCAAGGTTGGGGAACACTGCTCTGGAGCAACAGAAAACAACCTTTCTCCCTCTTCTATATGACATCCTTTTATATATTTGAACACTTCAGTCTCCCAGGACATTCTATACAAGATCTCAAAGTAGCTGTCTTACTACAAAGGAATTTCAAAAATAGACTGGAAAGAGAAGTTGCTGATTTGCAACTAATTACCAAACTTAAAACCATGGAGAGACCTGGTCTGAACAAAGACATTGGATTCTTATCTCATTATACATGACAAAGCTATCTTTAGCCATCTCACCCCTTGCTTTTTCCTGTAAGACTAATTTCTGTCGTTAACAGTCAACAGGTTTTCCACACCCATCAGCCAATCACCCATCCCACCACCCTTCTGAGTAATACCCCTCCTCACTCTCTCACTATATTTAAGGGTCTGGTGACTTCTATTTCAGTGTATCTGAAGAAGTGTGCATGCACACGAAAGCTCATACCAAGAACAAACTTAGTTGGTCTCTAAGGTGCTACTGGAAGGAATTTTTTTATTTTATTTTTTTTGTTTTGACTATGGCAGACCAACACTGCTACCTTCCGGTAACTGGATCCATGGTTGGTGGCAGTAATGCTTATTGAGCAGCAGTTGCCAGAAGCTGCAAGAGGGGAGAGTCCTGCTTTTGCTTTCAGGTCCTCCTTGTGGGCCTCTCAACATGGCCACCGTGAGAACAGGAGGAGAACAGACCCCCTTTGGTGCTTTTGACCTGCCTTGAACAAATGGTGCCCTGAACAAGGAACACAAGGCCCTTGCCACTTGCCCTCCAATACGTCATCTCTAGTGCACAAATTAAATCTTCCACTCTTGCTTGATCCATTTTTATAAGGGCAAATTGCAAAGGAATGCCAGACAAGCACCGCTTGTTCTTCCACTCGATAAAAATCCCATTGAAAACAAAAACACAAAGGGAAATATTAAACACCCCTGGTGGGAGCAGATGCTCCAGCTGCACAGGGCACTGTTGGCTGGCAAGCCCACTTTCTCCGCTATAGACAGATATATAGAAGGCAATCAGACACCGTTCTATCACCACAGAAAGCCTCAGCGAGGGCAGGAAGTCCTTCTAACAGCATGGTCCCTGTGCATCATGCTAAAAGATAGTAACACAGGAGGATGGAAGACATGTCCTCAAAGCATAGCAAGAAAGAGGCAAATCTATGGGCTTTGACAGCAAGTGGTATTGAGGTACACTATGCCTGGTCATGAGGACACAGGTGGTGCTGTGGGTTAAACCACAGAGCCTAGGGCTTCTCGATCAGAAGGTTGGCGGTTCGAATCCCCTTGACAGGGTAAGCTCCCGTTGCTCGGTCCCAGCTCCTGCCAACCTAGCAGTTCAAAAGCATATCAAAGTACAAGTAGATAAATAGGTACCACTTTGGCAGGAAGGTAAACGGTGTTTCCGTGCGCTGCTCTGGTTCGCCAGAAGCGGCTTAGTCATGCTGGCCACATGACCCGGAAGCTGTACGCCAGCTCCCTCGGCCAGTAAAGCAAGATGAGCACCGGAACCCCAGAGTCATCTGCGACTAGACCTAATGGTCAGGGGTCCCTTTACCTTTATGCCTGGTCAGGGTCATGGGGGCTCCATTTATTCAAGGGAAATGGGAGGTGTGTGTCCGACTGTACGCAGCCCCTCAGGCTTCATATATTTGGCTGGCCCCTGCCAGCAGCCAGGTGCTGGCCCCCCAGGAACACTTCACCACCCATACAACTCTTCTAGCATGATTCCCCATTGCATTGAAAAAGCCAGATTTTTTAAGGAACTTACGGTAAATGCAGCGGAAGCAGACCAGAACAGCTGCAAAGTCAGGAAATTAGGTTTCAGAGCAAGAGGGAGGGAGGTGAAGAAGTACAGGACTGAGCTGGACTGTGCTGTTGCAGGGAAACAGAATGTGAAAATGACATTGTCCCTTCCTGAGCCAGGACTGTGGGAATCAGTGATTAATTAATTATGATTGATTGATTGATTGATTGATTGCCTTGGTATCCCACCTTTTCCTCCAAGGAGCTCAAGGTGGCATACATGTGTCTCTCCCCCCCCTCATTTAACCCTCCCACAACAACCCTGTGAGGTAGGCTAAGCTGAGACAGGCAGAGACTTGCCCCCAAGTTCACCCAAGGAGCTTCTTGGTTGAGTGGGGAATTGAACCCAGAAGAAAGAAGAAAGGCCTGCTGGGCTGGACCCAGGGACATTTGACTAAACCGAAAAGGCTACATCTCACAGCAAAGTGTGACATCTCCCTCACTCTTTCTGCTCTGTTCTTTTGTGCCGGCCTTCTCAATGTCCACAGTTGGAAAGGATTCTCGGAATCCCCTTGTCCAGCACCCTCCACAATGCAGGCTTCCAGAAGCTGCAGCATCTCCTCCAAGATACCTGGTGTGCTGCTGAGGGATGCAGGATTTGGTAGGACTTGGGGCTGGCCTAGCAGGACTCCTCTTCCAGCAGAAGAGCAGAACTGACATCTCCCGTCTTCTAAACAGCTTCTTGCCTGATGCAAGTAAAAATTGCCTCCCAAATGAAGAGTTTGTTTAACTGGTAGGATTTTCTCACTTGCCCATCTCAGTTTTCCAGACCACTTGATGTGCCGCAAATGGCAAACAGCCACTCACGAGGGCAAGCCGACTAGTAAATACATTTGGGAGCCAATCGTTTGTGCTAAATCACACTAAGTTCACCCTGCCACTTCCATGCAAGGCTGCTGCAGAAATATGCTCACTGACAAAGAGGGCAGTTAGATGCATCTGGTCACCCCTGGGGAGGTGTTCAGGTGCAACTATTGTTCTGCTGCATAGCTGCCAATCACTAGCCTCAGGTGGAGAGTGGAATAAGCCCTGCAGAGCATCAAGTCTGCCTGAGCATGCAACACACCCAATCATTTTAATTCAACTCTGAGAGCTCTCTGGAGATAAAACCTGTGTGTGTGTGTGTGTGTGTGTGTGTGCGCGCGCTAAGATAATTTATTTGCTTGATGGTGCTTAGCCTAAAGATTGCTTTATCTTCTGAACTGTTTTCAGGTGGTTGGTGGGGAGGGGAAAGGAAGGCATATCAAAGCCACTCAGAGCCGTCTTAAGAAGATCAGCCGCCCTGGCGCGGCTATCCCTCCGGCGCCCCCACAATGCCGCCTCTCCGCCGCCTCCCTCCCGCGCTTGCCGCCCCTTGGGAGGGGGGTGGACGAGCGGGGGATGAGGGGCGTGGTGCTGGAGCGGCATGGGGCTCTGCGCGCCCTTCCAGCGCTTCCGGGAAGGGAGACGAGGGTGGCCGGCTCGCGCTCCCGCGCTCCGCGGGGCAGCCGGATGGCGCAGCGCAGCCAGGCAGCTCGCGCTGCGCTGGGCAGCTGGAGGGTGCGGCGCGGCTGGCCAGCTCTGCTCCCGCACTCTGCCGCGCTCCTGTGCTCTGCCCTTCCAGCGCTTCCGGGAAGGGAGGCGAGGGTGGCCGGCTCGCGCTCCCGCGCTCCGCGGGGCAGCCAAATGGCGCAGCGCAGCCAGGCAGCTCGCGCTGCGCTGGGCAGCTGGAGGGCGTGGCGTGGCTGGCCAGCTCCCTTGCTCTGCTGGGCAGTCGGAGGGCGCTGCCGGCAGGCGCTGCCAGCGGGGCTGGAGGGCGGAGGCGCCCTCCAGGCCATTGCGCCCTGGTGCGCCGCGCCACCAGCCCCAATGGATGAGACGGCTCTGAAGCCACTGTATCTCATGATTGCTCTTGTCAGTCTCCCAAACACCTCCTTATTTGCAACTATGCCATTGGCAACCCACCCTCAATTCTGAGAAAGGAACCCACCCTCAGTTCTACTAATACAACACTTGGGGGAAAGTGTGCCCATTTTGATCTCTTTCTGCTGCTGTTTTCACAGACCAAACACCAACCAGCCTGTACTTATTAATCAAAGCCTTAACAAAGATGAGCAAAGCTGGACAGAGCAGAAGTACCACTGAGCACAACCTCTTGCCCCAAGGCAACATCCCCATGGCTTGTGACTGCCTGCCACAGCAGCAGAAGAAGAGGAGGAGGAGGAGGAGGAGGAGGAGGAGTTTGGATTTGATATCCCGCTTTTCACTACCCGAAGGAAGAAGAAGAAGAAAAGTTTGGTTATGGATTAAGATGATTGTTTAGATTTGAATTTTTTTTAAAATGAATTCAATTTTTTGAGAGATGAAGTTATTAAAGTAGAATCTGGATTTGGAACCGAAGGAGAGAAGGCAGGGGAAGTCAACTGTAAAGATTCGAAACTAGAAACTTTTTTTTCTTTATGTGTGTAAAAAAGAAGAAGAATCGTGGTTATGTTTGTTTTTGTTTTGTATAAATGTGGGTGGGTGACGGTATTCTTTGTTATGGAAAATACCAATAAATTCTTTATAAAAAAAAAAAAAAAAAGTTTGGATTTGATATCCTGCTTTATCACTACCCGAAGGACTCTCAAAGCGGCTAACATTCTCCTTTCCCTTCCTCCCCCACAACAAATACTCTGTGAGGTGAGTGGGGCTGAGAGACTTCAGAGAAGTGTGACTAGCCCAAGGTCACCCAGCAGCTGCATGTGGAGGAGCGGGGAAGTGAACCTGGTTCCCCAGATTACGAGTCTACCGCTCTTATCCACTACACCACACTGGCTCTCAAGAGATGCAACCACAACTCATGAGCCAAGCAGCTGTATAGAGCAAATGTCCTGTTAAAAGGTGCTCATCCTGGCCAGCTACCTGACACCATATGCAGGCTGGAATTCCTCCACAGAAAGGAGCAGGCCCTGTGACAGACAAAACAGCGTTAAGGCTTTAGGTCTGCTAGGCCTGGTATAAACACACTTGCAGACAACATTTCTGTCTGGTCAATGGAACAGCACATCCTGCATGCCACCCTGTTGGGCTCTTGATTCACATTTGCCCAGAGTTTCTGGCTCCCATCTCCAGCAAGGGACCTTCAAAGGTCTAGATTCAGCTACTGCACAGCCCAACTTGTTCCAGAAAAGCAGGGTACAAAGTTGAACTTCGCATCTCAGCAAGAGTTCAAAAAAGCATCCAAGAAGAGTCTGTGACAAGAGCATCCCCAGAAAATTGGGGGTGGGGGAGAAAGGCAAAGAGGGGGGAAGCATTGCATTGTGTGGAATTTGGCAGCTTCAAACCATTTCTTTACAAATCTCAAACAATAACAGTTTCCCCCCCCCCAAAAGACCAGATCGAGCAGCAGCCTAGCAAGGATGTGTTCGGTGACAGGCAGAGGTATACCATGGGATCACACTTTATATATATATATATATATATATATATATATATATATATATATATATAAAGCATGAGAGAATTATTAGACAATTAGATTTTCCTGTGTCAAATTTTATTTTACTGGAACGCTCATATATCCGCAATGCAATAAACACATTGGGCGTCTGATGCAGAAAGTTTTTTCATGCCCACAGTGGTGAAGAAAAAGAAAGAGGTAATGGCTGGCAGGGAATGACAACACGCAGGTCAAGTTCTGGGCTATCTGTTTTTAAGAACCTAATTAAAAAGAGATAAATTGTATACCAACAATGCTGAATAGGATATAAAAAAACAGAACACAAGGATGATCAGGCTTAGGGCATCTGTTATCCCTTATCCTGTGTGACACCCTCCTGCCTCCAGGCCCAAATGTAGTGTGTCTTAGTCAAGCTGTGCCGGGTTGAGGTTGCAATGGCCAGGAAAAGGATGATGCCACGGGTACCATGTATCTCTACCCCAGCACAAGCAAAGGAAGTCTCTTGATCTTAAGCAAATCCACCATAGCACCAGGCAGGGCCCCTGTGCGGTCGAGAGGAGAGAGTGTTAGGGCTGTGAGCACCTCTTTCACAGGCAGGTGGTCTCAGGATCACCACACACACACACACACACACACACACACATACACATACACACCCATAACTTCTAGCCAGAACTAAAGATGGAATAATTTAGAACAGGGCAGTCCAACACACCCAAGGGCAGTCCAACTGCAGCCCTCAAGACCTTTTTCTTTTCTATTTTGAGGCCCGTGACAACATTTGACACCCTCCCCTCCAGTAGTCCTCATGCTGCCTTGCCAGGCCAGTGAGGATCACTCTGTACTTCATCTGCCTGCAGCTTTCCTCCAGGTGTTTCTCCCTCTGGTCACTAGTTTGGAACCTGTGATGGGCTTCAATCCCAACACGTGCAGAAAAACAAGTGGGGTAGGTGCCGCATACAACAGGGACTGGATCAACGTTCACCCATACAACCCAGTGTGGTATAGTGGTTAGAGCACCAGACTAGGGACCCAGGAGATCAGGGTTCAAATCCCCACTCAGCCATGAAACTCACTGGGTGGCCTTGGGCCAGTCCCTGCCTCTTCGGTTTAACCTACCTCACAAGGTTGTTGTGGGGATTAATGAAGAAGTGGGGAACTGTGCACTCTACCTTAAGCTCCTTGGAGAAAAAGATGGGATATAAATGCAACAAAACGAATAAATGTGGAAGCACCACATGTACCAGGCACGTGGTTCTGCCAAGTGGAGTTTGGGGGACTCAACACATGCCACAGCTGGGCTAGTGTAGCACAAGAGTCGTAATTTGGGAAGCCCTGCGTCCAGATGCTACCTCTCCTAGAAACTTGCCAGATGACCTTCTGCAGGAACACCTCCTCTTAGCTTATCACAAGAACCTAAATACATGTGAAGCACTTTGCCCTGAAGATACAATAATAATAATAATAATAATAATAATAATAATAATTTATTATTTATACCCCGCCCATCTGGCCGGGTCTCCCCAGCCACTCTACAAGCCTTTGTTATCCAAGTGAATAAAAACATGGAACTGGGGGCCTCTTACAGCACTGTCATAATGGTTTCTGAGACAATGTATGGAGTACTTTGAACACTCAAGAACAGCCCTGGCCAACCTGATGTTTTGGATTACCATTACCATAACAGCCAGCCAGCACAAGTCATCGGTCTATCCAGCTCAGTTTTAATTCCATTGACTGGCAGCAGCAAACCAGGGCTTCAGGGAGCAGCTCTTCCAGAGAATGAACCTGGGAGCTTCTACATGCAGGGCAGATGTTCTATCACTGAACAAAACAGTGAAAGATATTAATTTCTACAGTTCTCTGCCTCGTGGGGGAGGGGGTGGGATTAAGTTAACATTTGCTGATAAAATCATAAGATTCTCAAATAACACAAAGAGGGCCATGTAAGCACCCAATAGATTCTGAACATTTCCAACCACAAAAAGAGCGCATTTCCAATCTGTATATATTTTAATTTTGCACATAAATACATAACACAGTTCCTAAAGCCATCAAGGGAAAAGGAACACTTGCGAAAAAGGAGCACTTCAGGAAGTTGTTAAAATTAATCCCTTGGCAGAAGAGGAACAAGCCCTAAATGGCCACAGTGTACAGCAATTGCCGCAAGCAGGTTGAGGCAGTTTGGAAGGGGGGGGGAGCCTGCTCCTTCCTTCTCTGCTATCAAGAGAATAACTTATGGGCCTGAAATAATTAAGAGCAGAAAACTAAATTATGCGGCAAACTAAAAGACCTGAAAACTGCCACACACTACTAAATGGGGAAGGAGGAAAGCGACCAAAAGCATCATTAGCATCCACTTTGAAATCACATATATATCTATAATGCATACATGCCTGGGAGAAGCCAATAACCACGACAACTCCAGGTTCTGCATCTTCTTTTCACTTAACCTCCTCTCCAAAAATCTCATTTCTCTGTAGCGAAATGTTACAGGTTAATCATTCCTATTTTTCCAGGAGGGCATCCATATCTGCCGCTTTTGCAGAGATGTGCTGGGGAAGCAGCAAGCAGACACAAATGCTATGAGCCAGGAAAGAAGTCCAAGCAACCAACATCATCTGCTAGGAGCAAGCTATGAACTGCAATTATCCTCCCCTTCAGTTCAATTCAGTCTCCAAGGTCTCAGGGAAGAACTGAGCACCTTTAATATGTTTTCTCCTGCTCTGGAAGTCAGGACTCGAACCAATGGCTTCCAGCTACAAGAAAGGAGATTGTGCATTCAGAAAAACTTTCTGACAGTAAGGGCTGTTTGGCAGTGGAACAGTCTCCCATGAGAGGTGGTGGACTCTCCTTCCTTGGAGGTTGGGTGGCCATCTGTCATGGATGCTTTAGCTGAGATTCCTGCATTGCAGGGGGTTGGACTACATGACTCTCAAGAGTCCCTTCCAACTCTACAATTCTTTGATTCTATTATTCTAATTTGGTGCTTCTAGAGACTTAAACAAGAATAATCAACTCAAATAGTGAGAAAGGAGAGGGCGGGAGGGCAAGAGTTTTTGTGTGAGGTTTGGAGCTTACAGAGTTAACAAGCTCAAGAGATGCGTACTGCCCACAGGGAAGACATTTCACACATCTGGGTATTGCTGTATGCAGAAGCCTGTGTGTAATGTGACACTTTTGTTTTTCTGTTCATTCTGGTTTCGGTTTTGACCGGAGAGGGAAAATGTCTTCTGTCTCTCTGGGAATGTCTCCGTGATTTATGCTTGTAAATAAAGCTTGCTTGCTTAGAACAAGCTGGACTCTGTGGACTTTATTTGCTGGCAAGAATTCACACACACCGCTGCGCAAAAGAAGTTTGCAAAACTTTGCTGAACACTGCTGGTAAGCTAATAAACTGTGAAGTGGAAGCGCTGCTGGACACCATTGTTTTCAAGTGCTACACTGTTTTGAGGCTTTTTATAGCTCAAAACGTACACATTTTGCCCCAAGCTTTACCAGCAAAAACCCGCTCTCTAAGGCTGAATTGGAGCAAACATCAATTGAGATTTTCCAGGATTGTGATTTGCTCCTATTGAGCTTTAAAGCTCTGGAACAACAACAACAAAAGGACACTTGGACATGGAGCTTTAAATTGCGTATGATGCCTGGAAAGTGCAGAGGAAAGGCAAGTGAGGATAAGTCCTTAGTTTGTTATGCATCTTTACTGACCTTGTTCAATTCCAGGTTTCTGTAGAGAAGCAGGATATGCCTCTCTTAAACACAGAGGGGCTCCAGTGCTCCCCCAAATGTTTAAGTGTTACACAGTATACATAAAGCAATGGTAGAAAAATCCCAACACTAGAAGCAGGTGTATGATTGAAGGGGTACCATCTATCTACAACTAGACAATGCACTCTGCAGTTATTGCTTGCTTGTACCAAAGGTGGGGCAAATGCTTGGGTAGGTTAATCACCTCCAGACTGGCACCTGAAGCAGAGCTAAAGCAGCTCCTGCCCTGCGGAAAGCCTTGCACCTTGATTTTGGACTCCACAGCTACACACTGGAGGGCAGCAACACCATGAACAGGGAAATCAGGCTCAATGCATGTTTCATATTTCTGGTACTTACTGAATGTCCAAGAGAGAATTCTATATTACTAACAAAATCCTGACTATGTTCTTCTCCATCACATAAACATAGAATCATAGACCTGGAAGGGACCCCAAGGGCCATCTAGTCCAACCCCCTGCAATGCAACCAAAAGCACACATTTTTTGTGCAAGACCTTTAGTGGTCACTAGCAGTTGAATGAAACAACCTCAGGTTGGGTGGCCAAATGGCCTGACCTGATTTAAAGCAATTTCCTCTCTTCCACTCCTGGCTTTTCTCAGTCTGTATGAGCTTCACTTAAATGATGTGGCTTTGCATGCCCCTTCTCCAAAAGCAGTTACCGTATTTCAGTATGCAAATTTGTGAAAACTCTTACCCTATTGGAGTGTCTCTCTCTCTCTCTCTCTCTCTGTCTGTCTGTCTCTCTCTCTCTGTGTGTGTGTGTGTGTGTGTGTCTCATAAAGCTGATCTATCTATATGCACTAGACATTATCTAGTTATATGAGGATGGATTTGCAAATCCAGAAACTCTTTTGAAGTGGGCTCCTTTTGGAGCAATAAGAATAGAATAGAATAGTTAAACTTATTCCAGGACAACTATGTCCCAGTATGGAATAATTAAAGGTAACATGGAAAAATGGAACAACCTTAAACTGTCTCTATTGGGGAGGATTGCCACTGTAAAGATGACGATACTTCTAAAGCTTTTGTTTTTATTCCAAACAATACCAATACTTTGGGGGGGGGGGTGAGAGATTGAGAGAATGGCAGAAATACATTTTGAGGTATATATGGCAAGGGCAGCACCTCCGAATAAAACATGTTTACATGATTGAAATTCAAGCTAGAGGAGGACAGGCCATGCCAGATACAATACTGTATTACGATGCTGCCTGCCTCTCTTGGCTTGCAGAGTGGTGTCGATTGGACAACCCGGAATTATTAGATTTAGCAGGTTATAATCTAAGATTTGGCTGGCACGCTTATTTAAACTATGAAAAATATAAAGTGCACAAGGATTTCTCAAACCATGTTATTAGAGGTTCCTTATTGAAAGTTTGGCTTAAACATAAACATCTGATGGAACAGCATGTACCATGGTGGAATTCCCCATTGGAGGCCTTGGCTATGAGGCGTGGCCCACCTTATTGGAGGAAAAAAACGATAAGCTAGAACTAAAACCATATGAACAATTGAAAAATATAGGAAATGATTGGTTTACATATTACCAGCTTTTTTAAAAATACAAAATGGATAAAAAGGAAGGATTTGGGAAAGAACCTTAAATATTTGAACTTGAGGTGGTAAATTCAAAGGTAAATACACTTTTGAAGGCCTACCGGTTATTATTAGACTGGACGGTGATACAAGAGCAGGTTAAACCCACAATAACTCACTGGGTGCGGGATATAGGCCATAATATTCTGTTAACGAGGTGGGGAAACCTATTGAACAAAAGCTGGAACTTCACCATGTGTAACTCAATTAGAGAAAATTTAATAAAAAATGTTCTACAGATGGTACATTACTCCATACAAACTTTCACGAATGTATAAAAATGTAAGTAACGCTTGTTGGAGATGTGGGGAGGTGGGGAGTATGTACCATGTCTGGTGGGAATGTAACAAAATAGAAATATTTTGGAATGATATACACTCAGAACTTGAAACGATCCTTAAAATTAGATTTCCCAAATCAGCAGAAGCATACCTTTTGGGCATAACAACCCCCGATAAACCCAACAAGATGAGGATTTTATTTTAATATATGCCTCCTCAGCTGCAAGAATCTTAGGGGTGTCACATTGGAAGAGTGAAGGAACACCTAGCAAAAAAGAACGGCTTTATAAAATCTTAGAATATATTGAGTTGGCTGACCTTTCAAAAAAAATTAAAGATAAACTGAGGAATAGATTTATTGAGGAATGGAATAGTTTTCTGTATTATTTTAAAAAGCGGTGTAACAACAACACGGTCCTTGTGTTGGAATAACCCTTGTCTGAATCTGATTTAATATGGCGGTAAAGCAATATGTGAAATTATATGAATGAAATAACGCAATAGGTCGAAGTCAGTGTCATATTTTTTCTTCTTCTATGGTTTAAACTTATTTGAATTGGTTTAATGGAGAGATGAGATTAGGAAGTCTAATATAAATATATTAATATATAACTAGCCCTCTTTCTGTTATGAAAGGAATGGCTAGGAAATTATTATTTGCAAATATCTTAACTTATATTTAATCAAGACATTTTGGTTATGTAAGTGTATTAGTGTTTGTTTGTTTTTCGTATGTACGTAGGTGTATGTGTATGTGTTGCTGAAAATCAATTTTAAAAAATAGAATAAAATAGAATAAATTTTTATTGTCATTGTCCCCTTAGGGGAAAAACGAAATTCCTCGGTTGCTATATCAACTCAAATAAGGCACTCCACATAATTTAAAAATACTAATAAACACAGTACAGTACAGGACAGTGTAACAAATAAAATAAGATGACTTCAGAGTCCAGAGTTTCCATTTAAGGCCAAAATTGCTCTAGGAAAGAAACTGTTCTTGAGACGCCTCGTTCTCGCCTTCATTGTTCTGTATCTCCGTCCCAATGGCAGTTGGTGGTAATACAGTTGGCATGCTGTGCAGAAGGCATAGTGCTCTCTCTCTCTCTCTCTCTTAGGCTCTCTGCAGATGTGAATGTAAGCATGTTATACCTGAACACCTAAACTGTTGCTTCCTGTGAACTAGGAAGTGACATTGTGCGCTGAAGTGGGCTTGCAAACCATGGCTATTGTGTGTCATTGTTAGGGTTGTTTCCCTGCTTCTACGCTTGCCAAACGGCAACAAGCCAGGCTGGCTGACATTTCCCTCTATGTGCCTTTTGGGCTTAACTGGGCAAGCTGAACTTTGGCTTCACTGTATGTCTGGGGATTCTAACCAGGGCTAAGGCCAGTGTGGAGAAATTGGGACCCAGCTGTTGAGCTGCATGCTTACCTCACCCTCCTCTGTGGAGTTGTTCTTGCTTCCACAAATTCACCCATCTCTAGTCACAAACGTAACCCTCAAACATTCCTCAGATGAAAATAGGGAGGTTTCTCACACACACACCAACTGGCCCTCCTTGACTCCCCCACTCCACCCCCCATTTTTGTTACCAGCACCCCAGCGGAGCATCTCCTTCACCACTAGACCAACAGAACAGAGCACACATACCCTCCTCCACTGTCCTGAGAAAACCCCTTAATCCCAAGTAAATTTTATGTTATACTTTGCAGATTTACAAGAGGATAAACACAAACAAATAAATAAATTTTAGAAAGGGGCAAGATTAGGCACGGATGCACAAAGCATTTTTTTTTAAAAAAAATTAAAGACTCCTTGCACCCCTTTCTTCCCACCCAGGGTGGCCCTGCCCTCTGCCTCCACGTCATACAAGGCTTTGCAGCAGCACCCTCTCCTCCTCCTTGCCCACTCTGCAGAAGCCGCCCCAAGCTACGCAAGACTGGTAGCAGCAGCCATGAAGAGGCCATAGAGGGGCAATGGGTTGCACCCATGTACATCCCAGTATTGAATCAGAAGCCCAAATGGTTTTTGTAACTCCAGGACCGTCCGTGGAAAATAGATGCACAGATTCGGTAATTACAGAACTGCCACAGGTTAAAAAATCCCATTGTCGCCCTGAGCCTAGCAGCTGTGTGAATAAGGTCTGGATTGGTCCAGGGAAAGGAGTGTTCTGCATTTCATTCTTGCTGCAGGGATGCTGGTGGCAGAGGCGTCCTTCCCATAGGGCTTAGTGGCGCGTTGCACCACAGCACCGGCCTCTCAGGGGCACCCCGCCAACCACTAAGCCCTATGGCTCCACCGCTCCACCTCCTCTCCCTCGCGCATTGGTGGCAGCGGCGCTGCTGCTCCTGCTACTCCCCCCTCCTGGGCGGGCTGCGAGCCGACCACTTTCCAGTAAGTGCCCATTTCTTGTGGCTCGTTTGGGCTTCGAGAGGTTCCCAAGGGACCTCCTCTGCGCCTCCGGTGCCCACCGCCCCACCACCACCCGGGGCACCGGGGGGATCGTTGCGCCACAGCACTGGATGTGCTTAAGACGGCCCTGGCTGGTGGGACCTCCATTTGCTGAAGACCATAATTGCATGTTGCCATAATGAACACAATGGCTGCCTGTCTCAGAATAGGCCCATTCCAGAAGATCTCTGCAGAGTAATTACACTTAGGTGATCGTTTACTTTCCAGAACTGACTACATAAATCTCAGGAATCAGGGAAGAGTCATTCTGGAAGGGTCATTGAGCTCTGGCTCCCGGTTCATTCCTCCCTCTCTTTCTCTCTCCGTCTTTTTCATTTCTCATTTGAGAAAAATAGCCTGACCCACCCCCCTCCTGCCCCCAGTTGCATGTATGTACGTCTGTTGTGAACTTCAAACATGTTTGCTTGCAAGGCTTGGCAGGAAATGAGCATTTTCTAATTGAAATAACCTGGTGCAGATAAAAAGCAGTGCTAAGGAGAAGGGGGTGAGTGGGTGGCTTGTGAATTGAGAGCCAGTGCAGCATAATGGTTACAAGAGTGTTGGACTGTGACCTGGGAAACCAGGGTTCAAATCCCCACTCAGCCATGAAGCTCCCTGAGTGACCTTGGAGTCAGTCACCATCTCTTAGGCTAACCTACCCCACAGGGTTGTTCTGAGGATGGAATGGGGAAGAGGAGAACCATGTATGTCACCTTAAGAGGGGAGTAATCCACGGAGATACTGGCCTACCTTACAGGAGTGTCACAAGGAGTAGAGTTTGTGCACGACAGATTTTGTGTAACAAAGCACATAGTTAACCTGTGGCACTTGCTCCCACAAGAAGCAGTGGTGGCCATCAACCTAGACTAGGTGGGCATTTGGCCTTGATGCAGCAGTCTGTTCTTAGGTTCTTAAAAAGGAAACAGTGGGTAGATGTGGGGCTTGAAGGGGAATGGCAGCATTAACCTCCCCAGGTGAGAGTTGGGGAAGTGACAGAGAGGAAACCCAGGTGAGAGCTGAGATGCCACAAATGCCAAGCGTAGCCACCATCCAGCTCATGCAAGTCAACTGAGGAATGCCTTTCGGAACACTGACTCGCCATCCCCACCTCCAGTTCTGCACATTACCATTTTATTCCTGGGTTTGGCATTGTTCTCTCTCCTGCTTACTTGTAAGGCATTAAAATTAGGTTAGCTTACAGGTGATACTCAAAAAATTAGAGTATCATTGAAAAGTTTATTTATTTCAGGAATTCAACTTAAAAGGTGAAACTAACATATGAGATAGACTCATGACATGCACAGCGAGAGATGTCAAGCCTTTATTTGTCATAATTGTGATGATTGTGGCGTACAGCTGATGAAAACCCCAAATTCACAATCTCAGAAAATTAGAATATTGTGAAAAGATGCAGTAGCTACTCAATCCATAACACCTGCAAAGGGTTCCTGAGCCTTTAAATGGTCTCCCAGTCTGGGTCAGTAGGAATCACAATCATGGGAAAGGCTGCTGACCTGACAGCTGTGCAGAAAACCATCTTTGAGACCCTCCATAAGGAGGGAAAGCCTCAAAAGGTAATTGTAGAAGAAGTTGGGTGTTCCCAAAGTGCTGCATCAAAGCACATTAATGGAACGTTATGCGGAAGGGGAAAATGTGGAAGAAAAAGGTGCTCAAGCAGCAGGGATGACCACAGCCTGGAGAAGATTGTCAGGAAAGGACCATTCAAACATGTTGGGGACTTTCACAAGGCGTGGACTGAGGCTGGAGTTAGTGCATCCAGAGCCACCACACACAGACGGATCCTGGAGATGGGCTTCAGATGTCGTATTCCTCTTGTCAAGCCACTCCTGATCAAGAAACAATGTCAGAAGCGTCTTACCTGGGCTAAAGGAAAAAAAAGAACTGGTCTGTTGCTCAGTGGTCCCAAGTCCTCTTCTCTGATGAGAGCAACTTTTGCATCTCATTTGGAAACCAAGGACCCAGAGTCTGGAGGAAGAATGGGGAGGCACACAATGCCAGATGCGTGAAGTTTCCACAGTCTGTCTTGATTTGGGGAGCCATGTCATCTGCTGGTGTTGGTCCACTGTGCTTCATTAAGTCCAGGGTCAACGCACCCGTCTACCAGGAGATTTTGGAGCACTTCATGCCTCCTTCTGCAGACAAGTTTTATGGGGATGCTGACTTCATTTTCAGCAGGACTTGGCACCTGCCCACACTGCCAAAAGTACCAAAACCTGGTTCAATGCCCATGGGATTACTGTGCTTGATTGGCCAGCAAACTCGCCTGACCTGAACCCCATAGAGAATCTATGGGGCATTGCCAAGAGAAAGATGAGAGACATGAGACCGAGCAATGCAGAAGAGCTGAAGGCCGCTATTGAAGCATCCTGGTCTTCCATAACACCTCAGCAGTGCCACAGGCTGATAGCATCCATGCCATGCCGCATTGAGGCAGTAATTGATGCAAAAGGGGCCCAAACCAAGTACTGAGTACATATGCATGCCTCTACTTTTCAGAGGTTGTTCTATTTGCAATCCTTGTTTTGATGATTTCATTTAATATTCTAATTTTCTGAGATTGTGAATTTGGGGTTTTCATCAGCTGTACGCCACAATCATCACAATTATGATAAATAAAGGGTTGACATCTCTCGCTTTGCATGTCATGAGTCTATCTCATATGTTAGTTTCACCTTTTAAGTTGAATTCCTGAAATAAATAAACTTTTCCACGATATTCTAATTTTTTGAGTATCGCCTGTATTTACATTCTTTCCTGAAATGTTGTACAGAGTGATTTTTGAACTGTTATTGTTATTCCCTTGATATGCTGTGATCACAATTTTGTGGGAAAGTGGTATTTAGATAAATGGAAGATGTGGATGCTGAGCTCCACATGATCAAGGGCAGATTCATTTTGAGCTTCTGACTCTTGATCCCCCATTTTTACGGGTGCTGAACTGGGGTTCTGGGTGTTGTGGAGAGGTGCCCTGGGCTCCCCCCAGGGAAGGTAATCCTTCCTGGACATTCTGCCCTCTAGGTCACCTAGAATCCCATTCTGCAATCCTTAACAAAACACCTTTTCTTTTTTAAGGCTCATTTAAGAACTAATTACAGATCCGTTTTTAAGCCAGCATTTGAAATGGAAAAATGTTATGGAGTCAAGTGGTCACTTTGATGTCTGAAGGCAATCGTGTTATTTTCAGCTCTTTTTGATGCATCTAAGGATATTCAAATTGAACAAATGCTTGTTCCATTTCAAGTGACAGAAAAAACGAATCTGGTCCCATCCAAACTGCAAACTTAAAGCACATGGCTCCCTGCAAGAATCCTGTGAACTCTAGTTTACCCCCACAGAGCTACAGTTCCTGGTACCATTCACAAACTACAGTTCAACAGTGGAAGGGAACATTGACAATGCAGCTAGTAGCGATGGCTAGCTGAAGTTTACCCTGGAGCATCTCAACATACCTGCCCCTTCCCTGTAGAGGAAAAAATACTTCAAAAGCTGCAATCTTGCCAGAAAGGGAAGGGTGGACACACACACACACACACACACACACACACACACACACACAAAATGGGCATAGCCAGAGGGCAGGTAGGGCAGCTGCAGCTCCCTAAATGAAGTAAATAAATAAAAATACTTAACTAAAAGCAGAAATTGTAGAAATATTTTGACAGCTTTTTCTGAGCACCTGGGGTCAAAATTAAGTATCTAAAACAACTGTTCAGACATTTCATTCTGAATCTGCCAGACAGAGGCCGACAGGTGGGAGCCACCCAACCCCAACATGAATCCTGGCAACGCCCATAACAAACACACACCATCTCAGTCCCAGAGTCACAAAAACCCGTCTTCAGGTTTCTTTTATACGACCATTTTTTAAGGTTACCAAACCATTAACAGCAACGCAAAAGGGACAGGCTGGCTCCCATTTTCAATAACCCAGCTAATGCGTTGCTCCTGCCTTCATTTTTCTAACAAAAAGCCAGGGAAGGGACAATGAGCAGGGGCGTAGCAAGGGGGCGGGGGAGGTCCTCCCCAGGTTCCATAATGGAGGGGGTGACAAATTATCAAGGAACAATTTTTTTCTGAAAATTTTTTTGGGGGGAAATTGAAATTTTATTTTGAATTTTCCCCCCGAAAATGCCTGCTCCGAAGGTCTTATCTTACCATACTAGGGATTATATAGCTATATATGAAATTTCATGCATATTGGTTAATATCTTGACCCTCCTCCACCAAAATAGCTGTTCACTCGGCTGTTTTCCTATGTCATGAAGGCTGAAATTTCAGTTCAGGAAGCACTTACTGTTCCCAACCCTAACCCTGTGGAAAGCCATCTAATTAGACTTTAATTTGATTTTGAGATGTTTTAGGAGGTAATTTAATTATTGTTTGATTTTATACCAATGTTATGTATCAGATATTAGCCACCCTGAGCCTGACTTCGGCCGGGGAGGGCGGGATATAAATAAAAGTTGTTTATTATTATTATTACTTGTTATTATTCCTTTGTACGAAAATATGAAATAACATAAAACTATTTTTGCGGGGGGGGGGATCAAGAAATTTTCCACACCGGGTACCACCTGACCTTCCTATGCCTGGGGGGTGGTGACAAAAAAATTGCCCCCCCCGGTACCAATTTACCTTGCTACGCCCCTAACAATAAGCAAGACCCCCCCAAAAAAAAATTAAAAAGAGGGGAGAGAAGACAGGCGGGCGCCCAGGATACCGGGCTGCCAGTCAGGTCCTCAGGAATTCAACGAGCAGGTTACAAAACGAACACATTTCACGAACATTTTCCCATGGAAACGGAAAGCGCCAGAGAATCTCCCCGATCACGTTGCGCTTTGGAAAACTTTCTGCTGCGCATCCAGGCGCCTCTGCGCGTAGCCACCACACCAACTGGGCTCCCCAAAACAAGCTTCCGGGTCCTAAACCTGACCTCTCCGGCAGCCCTGCTATCCCAACCGCGAGGACCAGGCGAGGGAGGGGCATTCCCACTTCCCCGCCCGGAGACGCCCGCGATTGACCCCGGAGCCTCTGCATGCAAAACCGGGTCTCCACGCCCGAGCTGTACAGCATATCCCCCCCTCAGCATCAAAGCATCCAGGGCTCCCCCCGCCCCATCATATACAAGTTCCCCCCTCGGAGTGCACAAAAATGCGTTTGCAAAGGGAAAAGACAAAGTTGCGGGCGGCACAGTAGACCGCTCTGCTTTCTTCCCCGGGAGTAAACCCAGCCAGGAGAGCAGGCTTCCTTCCGAATCCCAAATAATAAAAAGCGCAAGATTCTCTAAAACTCGTCCCCGCCCCCAGCAGCTCCAGGGAAATCTGCCCGGGAACAGGACGCTGGGAGCAGGACCGGCACCCGCTGGGCACCAAGGAGCAGCGGTGGAAAGTGGGGTACCCTGGGCCTGACCAAAGAATGGCAGCTTTGGAGGGCCGGGGGAGAGGCACCCAGGCAGGGGCGTACCCAGGATCAAAACTAGGGGGGGCAAGCCATGGTCGCCCCCCCCCCCCGTTTTCCCAGAGTTGTCGACCTTTTGGCTGGCGGGGTGGCATGACATGGGCCCAGGACTCCCGTGATGCAGGGGGCAATAACCAGAGGCGTAGTAAGGTTAGGTGCAGGGGCATCTTAAGCATATCCGGCGCCGGAGTACAAAGATCCCTCCGGAGGGCCCCTCCCATTTCCCACATGATACATTCAACACACATTTAAAGCACATGATTTCACCCAGAGAATCCTGGAAACTGTAGCTTCCCACTCACAGAGCTACAGTTCCCAGGATTCTCTAGAGGAAGTCACGTGCTTTAAATGTGTGGTCTACTCTAGAACTGGTGTCAGCGGCTGAACATCTGCTTGACATGCGGAAGGTCCCTGGTTCGGTCCCTGACATATCCAGGTATGCTGGAATAGGACTGCATAAAAATCCCAGAGGGCTGTTGTCAGTCAGTGTAGACACTATGGAGCTAGGTAGGCCAGTGATACAACTCTGGTTAAGTTATCCCTCTATAAAAGTAATATTTCATTTCCTCAGGTCATGTGTCCCTTGTTAAACTGGCAGAAAAGGAGGGGCCCCACCCATTTTTTGCACCTGTCCTGCCCACCACTAGTATGCCACCCCTGAGAAATGGCCCTTCATGGAAAAGGTTACCCATTCCTGGTTTAAACTACCTTTTATGAGTAGCTTCTAGCTTCATTCCAGAATTACAGTATCTGATGTTTACATAAACATTTTGGAAACAGATTTGTCAGGGGTTGGCTTCATAATTTCTCAAACTTTTTGGAGTCCTCTGTCCATAGGAAGCCCAAGTGAGCCAGTAGCATTTGCTGAAGTTTGCTTGGTATTCTTCTTCCTCACTTACTGGAAAATTAAGTGTCTTCCTTGTATTTTTGAAGTAAAAGGTAAAAGGTAAAGGACCCCTGGACAGATTAAGTCCAGTCAATGGCGACTATGGGGTTGCGGCGCTCATCTCGCTCTATAGGCCGAGGGAGCCAGTGTTTGTCTGCAGACAGCTTCCGGGTCATGTGGCCAGCATGACTAAGCCGCTTCTGGCGAACCAGAGCAGTGCATAGAAACACTGTTTACCTATTTAACTACTTGCACTTTGACGTGTTTTCGAACCGCTAGGTTGGCAGGAGCATGAAAAAAAATTGGATTAAGCAAATAAGAGAGCCAGGGAAGTATAGCAGTTAAGAATGTTGGGCTAGGTCGGACCTGAGGGAGGCCCAGGTTCAAATCCCCACTCAGCCAAGAAGCTCATTGCATGACCTTGGACCAGTTGTCCTCTCTCAACCTTGCCAACCTTGCAAAGTTGTTACAAAGATGAAAAGAAAATCATGTTTACTTCCTTGGACACCTTGGGGGAAATGGAGGAGTATAAATGTAGTAAATAAAGAAAACAAGCAAGCAAACAAATATGGACTGTGTTACTGGAAAGGTACTTTTCCCCAAGTCAAACCATCTAGCTCAGTACTGCATACACTGACTGGCAGCAGCTCTCCAGGGTTTCAGGCAGGGGAGATTCTTAGCCGTACATGCAGATGCCAGGGAGGAAAATTTGGGTGCAAGGTGTTCTAACCACTTAAGGGGATGACCTTCCCCTTAAGACATAGATACATTGGGAGCCACATTATGCAAAATCAAGCTCTTGGTCCATCTAGCTCAGTATTGCCCACACTGACTGGCAGTGGCTCTTCAGGAGTCTTTCCCACTTCCCAGCCATACCTGGAGATGCCAAGGATTGAACCTGGGACCTTCTGCATCAAAGCAGATGCTCTGCCACAGAGCTATGACTCCGCCCCCTGCTTTATTTGCAGATTAAATAAATAGCTGGAATGTTGGGAATTAGAAAAAATGAAACAACCAGTTATTCCCAGCCTAGCTGGTGGGGGGGGCACTCCAGCCATCCTTAGGGCCATTTGCCCCTCTACCCGCCTTACCCAATTCCCCCTTCCCTACCTGGCTGACTGGGGAGTGGGTTCCACTCTGCCAAGGGGGGATGCGACAGAGGTTGGCACCCTCTTCCAACAAAGCCAAGTTTGCTCATCTAGTCTTCTCTTGTTTCCCCCACCTGGCATGGACCTGGGCTGGGAGGGATGAGATGGAGCTTTACTTCCCTCCTTCCCCTCCCTCTTTGATTCCAGGTTGTTGGGAGGGGGGTGTTTCCCCCAATGCATTGCCTTTTTAACCCTTCTCTGGCCCCTTCAGCCACAGAATCCTATGAAGGTCACTATGTAGCATCTTGGTCAATGCTGAGGTTCATGGACAGGAATTTTGAAGTCGTTTTCTATATCTTGCAAACCCCGTTCTGCCCTGTTATGCCTTGTTCCTGCCCCGCCACTGTTCCACCCGTTTTGCCTTTTTCCAGGTCCAAAAGGATCTATGAGTTGGCAATTGCCTGAAATGGTCTCCGGCTGTACAGTTTCACAATATGAGTATTTATTATCATCGCCAGCCCACCTTTTATTATTTTCACAATATGAGTATTTATTATCATCGCCAGCCCACCTGGGAAATCCTTCCCAGGAAAGTAACATTTTTAAATGCATTGAGAAATTCATTTTAAAAAATTAAAAAATTCCTTCCAGTAGCACCTTAGAGACCAATTAAGTTTGTTCTTGGTATGAGCTTTCGTGTGCATGCACACTTCTTCAGATACACTGAAAAAGAAGTCACCAGACTTGAATGCAAACTTGATAAAGACTTGAAGGCAGGAAAGTGGAAAACAAAGGGTTAAATGCTGCTGGGCAAAACAGCAACTAAGGAACAGGGAGAAGCCACAACAAGGAGGGTCTTAACAACAAGGTAGTTTTAACACAGCAAAAGGCAGGGAGGGGCTGAACAACAGTAATTGCTAGCGGCAGGTAAAAGGACGCTGCGAAACACCAACCCAGGAGATATTTTTGCTAGCGGTAGAAAAGCAGGGATTTTAAACAACTCAGAAAAAGGGGGACAGAGGGAAACACCAACTTCAGAGCAGTAAAGTAACTTTAAAAGGGGCGAACCAGAGGAGTTGGGGTGAAGGAATGACAGACAACACAACGCCAGGAACAGGCAAGCCCTCCAAACGTGTTAATATTCCCAGAACACCGGGAGGGAGGGAGGCGTGAGAGGGAAGAGCGAAGCCTGACGCAGGGGCAAAAGCCAGCCCGCCGCTGTGAGCGCGCTCCTCCTTGCCTCCGGGAGGAACTTGGGCGGCAGGGACAGCAGCCTCCTTCTCCGCTCCTCTCCTCCTGCCCCGCTTCTTCCTCAGCCTAAATGGACGCGCCAGGAAACCCGGGATGCGGCTCCTCTTGCCCGGCGCCGATCATTTTTGCTTCTGGGGGGGGCAGCTGGCTTCTGCCCCCCCTTCGGTACGCCCATGCACCCAGGTGCCTTCCTCGAGGCTATGCCCGGGCTCAGCCCCAGCACGTACTGGCCAGACAAAGTCGCCTTTCCCACCCAGGCAGACCCCGGGTCCGTCTCCACAGACGTGCATTTCAGTTCAACCTTCCTTGAGGACTTCCGATGTTCGGAGCCGACCAGACGTCCCCAAAAGCTCCCACCACCTGGGGCCGAGAGCCAGAAGCCAATTGGCGGGCTCTAAAGTTGCGCAAGCCTCCGGAGCTGCTCAACGCTTCAAAGTTGCTACCCCGCGTACCCCGCCATCAGGAACTCACCTGCCCCGGGACTCTCGGGAAGCCACTTGGCGCCGGGCTGAAGCGCCTGGAAAGCGGCGCGGACGCGCTGGCAGGTGGGCTCCGCCCTGACGCTGAGCAGAGCGGCGGCTAGGATCGCGCAAAGGCGCAGTGGACAAGGAGGGGGCGCCGCGACTGGCGGAGCTGCCCCGCCGCCCTTCATCTTAGCCTTCGGGCGACTGCCGCGCTCTACCGCTGCCCTCGGTCGTGCATTCCAGGCCCGGAGGAGAAGAGACGGCAGCCAGTCGCCCAATCAGTCAGCGGGCGATCGAGCTAGAGGCGCCACAACGGCTCTCCGGAACGTACCGCCAGGCCGACTGAAGCAGCCAAACCGACGCCGACGCTTTAGCACGAGAAGCCGAGGTCCACGCTGATTGGTACCAGCGGCACGCCGCCCCCTCCTCACTGGCTCCGCGCAAACTTTCCCCGTCGCTCATTGGTACGCCCGGGCGCGGAGGGAGGGCGCGAAAAGGAAGGAGGAGGGACTAATGCTTGGAACAGCTGGAGCTCTGGTGGGTTGGAGCAGCCCCTCCCGCTGGTTTGGTACACTGCTTCTGACCAAGGAAGCTCCACCTAGCCATCCTCAGTAACACCGGAATCTTCCAAGTCTATAGCGCGAAAGAAAATGCAGCGAGTTCAAGGGGACTCTACTTCCTATGCTCGAGAAACTGTCAGGTTACCTGTTCTGGATGCAGTTGCATTCCCTCTGAAGGAGCCAGTGTGTAGCTTGGAGGTATTCCTGTATATCTCGTTGTCACTAGAGGTCCAAGTGTCCGCTGTGGCTAGGAGTGTCTGGCTCCTCAACTACAAAATAAAAAAAATCCTTCCAGTAGCACTTTAGAGACCAACTAAGTTTGTTATTGGTATGAGCTTTTGTGTGCATACATTCTGAAGAAGAAACGTTTAGAAATGAATGGGGAAAATTTATAGATTATTTGGACAAGATTTGCAAGATATGAATGGATGTCATAAAACACTCGGCGTTTAGATAGACAAAAGAATATTTAAGAAATAAGGAAAGTTATTTAAGATAAATACCAGATTGTGAGAATAAAAAGCAACTCGATAAGGGAAAACTTTATTTGTGGTAAAAGGAATTGAAGTGCAAAATACAGAAAAATGATTTAGAGAAGACATAAGAGGGAAGAAGGGAAGAGATGGAAATGTTAAGTGTAAAAGATAAGAGCGATATATATTTTTTGTAATATAAGTTCTACACATTAGTTGCATTTATAAGTTGTATGTTGCATCCTGTTTTTTTTTTCTTTTTTGTCAAATTTAAATGAAAAATCAATAAAAATTACTTACAAAAAAAAAAAAACATTCTGAAGAAGTGTGCATGCACACGAAAGCTCATACCAAGAACAAACTTAGTTGGTCTCTAAGGTGCTACTGGAAGGAATTTTTTTTATTTTGTTTCAACCAGGGCCATCTCATCCATAGGGGCTAGTGGCGCAGCGTGCCGGGCCGCCCCCGCGAGCCCACCGGCATACCGGCCGCCCCCCTCCCCAACCTGCCCCCGCCCCCACGGGCGGGCTGTTAGCCGGGCACTCGCGCGCCGGCGGCACAGCCGCTGCCGCCCATGCCGGTCCCGGGCAGGCTTCAAGCCGGGCGCCCTCGCCTCCCACCCCAGGAGCACTGGAAGGGCGCATAGAGCCCCGCGCCGCTCCAGCGCCACGCCCCTCATCCCCCGCTCGCCCACCCCCCCTCCCGAGGGGCGGCAAGCGCGGGAGGGAGGTGGCAGAGAGGCCGTACGCCGGGGGCGCCGGAGGGATTGCCGTGCCACGGCGGCCGATCTCCTTAAGACGGCCCTGGTTTCAACTATGGCAGACCAGCACGGCTACCTAACTGTATCTTCAACTACAGTCTTTCCTGGACAGGGATAGCCATACCCAGGTCCTTCAACAATTCCTCAGAAGGCTTTGCTTCCAAAACCTGGATCACGTTCCAGCCTGTCTATCCCCTTCTTAAATTGTGGTCCCCAGAATTGGACAGAGTAGTTCAGAACAAAGGGGACTGCCATTACAACCATCAGGAGCGACACCTCAACACCTTCCACATGCACTGCATCAAGAAAATTTTGGGTATCATATGGCAGGACAGAGTTTTAAACAAAGATGTGTTCTCCCAAGTCCACATTCCATTTTTTTTTAAAAAAAGTTTTATTAACATATTTCACATTCCAAAAAAATACAAACTAATAACACAAAAAAGAATTTTTTTTAAAAAAGAATGAAATAACAGATAAAAGGTAGAAGAGATAGATAAGTAGAGAATTGTCTCTCACAGACATATCTTAACTTTTGTCCCATACAGAAAAGAGTATGTCCTCCCAGCTCACATCTAGGAGCATCCTTCTCTTCTCTCAGCCTCTCACCCTGGGAGATTCCACACCCACCCCACCCAACCCTGACTCTCACACAGGGTCCTTCTGACTGTACATCACCTTCATTTGCATGCAATTCAGTCAGATAACATATTATAGACTCTCAGCTGTCCATGGAGGTGCAGGTCAATTCTGTGTCCAGGGCGGCTGTCTACCAGCTCCATCTGGTAGGCAGGCTGAGACCCTACCTGCCCGCAGACTGTCTTGCCAGAGTGAAGCATGCTCTGGTTATCTCCTGCTTGGACTACTGCAACACGCTCTACGTGGGGCTACCTTTGAAGGTGACCCAGAAACTGCAATTAATCCAGAATGCTGCAGCTAGACTGGTAACTGGGAGTGGCCGCCAAGACCACACAACACCAGTCCTGAGAGATCTGCATTGGCTCCCAGTACATTGCCGAGCACAATTCAAAGTGTTGGTGCTGACCTTTAAAGCCCTCAATGGCTTTGGCCCAGTATAACTGAAGGAGCGTCTCCACCCCCATCGTTTAGCCCAGACACTGAAGTCCATCTCTGAGGGCCTTCTGGTGACTCCCTCCCTGCGAGGTTACAGGGAACCAGGCAGAGGGCCTTCTCGGTGGCGGCGCCCACCCTGTGGAACGCCCTCCCATCAGATGTCAAGGAAATAAACAACTATCTGACTTTTAGAAGATATCTGAAGGCAGCCCTGTTTAGGGAAGCTTTTAATGTTTCATACTGTATTGTGTTTTTAATATTTGATTGGGAGCTGCCCACAGTGGCTGGGGAAACCCAGCCAGATGGATGGGGTATAAATAAATTATTATGATTATTAATAGTAAAATACTAAGAAAGGAGAAAATAAGAATGATAACAAAACAGAAAGAGAGAGGTAGAAATAAGGTAAAGCGTGACTTCCAACTATCAATCCATCAGTTGTGCCAGCATTAAATAAATAAAATCTTAATTAAATTAACTGACTAATTGTGTTGCAGATAACTCAGTTCATCCCACCCCACCCCAACATAAAGCCTCTCTCCCCGATAAATCCTGGCTATGCCCATGCTCGCACTCCTGTCTCAGCAACCTCTATGCTGGTTTGGTCATGTCTCCCAGATGGAAGATGGCAGGATCCCCAAGCTTGTTTCAAGCACCAGGCCTGTTAACAGACCAACTCTATGTTGCAAAGATGTCTGCAAATGTGACATGAAGACTGACAACACCAATTCTGCAGTGTGGGGATCCCAAACAGATGACTGCAGCGCCTGGAGACATGGAGTCAGGTCATGCATCCTTAGGAGGGACCAGAGGGAATACTGAAACTCCCAGTGAGCCTGGATAGCTCAGTTGGTTAGAGTGTAGTGCTGATAACGCCAAGGTTGCAGGTTCAGTCCCCATATGGGAAAACCATATGTTCCTGCATTGCAGAGGGTTGGACTAGATGATCCTCAGGGTCCCTTCCAACTCCATAATTCTATTATTCATTCTCAAGAGAATGGTATGCAAGTTACATAGTGTGGAACTTTTTTTTAAGGGAATTTATTGGTATTTAAACAAAATACAAAAAAAAATACATACACAATACAGACTACAAAATACAAAACAAAAAGAAAACTAATACAATACATAAAAACACACCTGTACCAACAAAAAAAACATACCTTACATTCAAACACCTATTTAACTATTTTAATCTTATTATCTTGGGATATCTCAGTAACGCATCATCCATTCTCCATCTAAAGGAATCCTTGGAGAAATTTTTTTAATCCAATTGTACAGCATTATGATCTGAACAGGTCTTGGGGCAGATTTCTGCCTTCTGTATTTTAGGTGCCAATGCTCTAGAAATCCAAATATAATCTAGCCTTGACCATGACTTCTGTGGTTCTGAGAAATATGTTGCCTCAGTTTCTGTTGGATTCTTCAGTCTCCATGCATCTATCAAATCCAAATTATCCACCATATCAAAAAAGGTTTGGGGCAGTTTCCCTTCATTTGTAATTTTATTTTGATAAGAATTTATTGACGTTTTTTCTTATAACAACATATACCCACACCCACACCTACATTTATACAAATACAAAACAAATACACTCATAAAACAAATACAAACATTGCCAAGTTTTCTTATTTAAATCTCTCCTGAAAAAAAAAATTCTATTTCTAAATCTTGACCATTGACTTCCCCTGCCTTTTCACCTTCGGTTTTATATCCTTGATCTATTTTTTAACCACTTCTTCTAAAAGTTAAACACAGTTATATATATAAAATACAGCAATCATCTTACTCAGCTTAGTCTATATTTCATCTTATACTAGTTTTACTAATAATACATCATCATAATAATACATCATCATAAATCTTCATGAATTATTCTTATCAAATTCTATACTTACTCCTCTATCCTTTAACCTGCTGCTAGTAACATAAAGCTTCAAATATCTCCTTCTTATTTAAAAACAAAAAAGCTAAATAAAACTAACGGTCTTCACCCTCCGATTTCAGAATACCATAACAAACCATTTTAAATTTTACTTAATACTTCACCCCACTCCCCCTCTATCCATTGTCTTTCTCCTAGTGACACCAGAGCCAAATTCCTCATTGTCGTCTTTTCCCAAATAACCACAGATCCAGGCACAGTTCAGAACGCTCCTTGCAGCGAGCTTCAGGGTATCCAACTCATCTTCTTTCGGCTGCTCCGTTTCTTTAAACCATTCTTCTTCTTCTTCTTGTAAATATCTTAATTCTTTGTCCCTTGCCCCCGAGCTCACACCTCGGGGTCTGGATATAACAAATCTTATCATCGTCTTGGGGCTGCCACCCCCCAAAAACGAACCCTTTTCCCGGAGTCGCCCTGTCATTTCTCTCCATCCTTCAAGCAACCCTCTCAGCTCCTTGCCAAGGTTTCCTTCCAAAGTGTCAAAAATTTTAAAAGCCTCCTCTGTGGGTAGTAAATTTCTTTTCAGATCCCCACACAAGACTTTCACTTTCCGATAAAGAAGTTCCAGTCTCAGCTCAGTGAGCCTTTGTTCATCCGTTAATCCAGAGTTCAAAACAAGTTCGAAGACAAAGTTCAACATAGTGGAAGAGGGGGAGGGAGGGAGTGTCAAATTACAGTTCCTGTCTCTTTGTTCTTCCTTTTGTGAGAGTTGTTTTTCACCTCGGTTTAAGCTTTTCATCGCCATTTTTCTTGAAGCCAGAGTGCAAAGACCGACACTTCAAACGGAGATATCTTTCACAAATTTACTCCCAAAAGGGAAATTGTAACAGTCTCACTCATCAAAGTTCAGATACTTTGTAACCAGTTCTGTAGCAGCAGTCACTCAAACTGGTTAGCTTCTTTCATCCGAAGGGAGGGAGGCAGGCTGCCTTTCTCCTTCCCCCGGGTCGTCTAAAAAGCATAATAACTAGTCCAATCAAGTACTCACAACCACCGGGTTCTTCAGATCCATGCATCACAGGTAGAACTTCAACGCTCATTTCGGGATTTGTCGCCGCATTTACATCCCGGTTGGGGCATGTCCCCTATAGCCCGGCTCCGTAGTCCCTTCACCCCCACTCCCCCTTTACAGGGGGAGCGAGGGAAGGGTTCGGAGCCACAACGGGCACAGCCGGGGAGCCCAGGGTGCGGGACGCTCTTCCCGCACCCCATCGGAGCCCCGCTTTGCGGTAGCGGGGCTCCAACCCCCGGGATGGACTGGGCGCTTCACAGCTGAAGCAGCCCACGACCACCCGGAATGGCGTCGCCGCCGGAAGTCTCCCTTCATTTGTAATTTTAGTCCTTTGTGACCTATCCATCAAGGTAGAAACTGTTCCATTGAAATCTCCTAGGCAAACGATATTATAATCCAAATAGTCCAAAAGCATGTCATGGATCTTTTTCTTTTATAAAAGATTGACTTTCCATCATTTGGTGCATAAAGTCCCAGAATCAAATATTTGTCGCCTTGTACCTTAAATTTCAATTGCAATGTATCTCCCTTCTTCATCCTTGAACAACTGTTTTGGATTATATTTCTCTTTTGCATAAATCACAACTCCTCTCTTCTTGACTTTGTCTGATGATATAAATTCTTGGCCTAATTTTTTATTCTGTAAGATCCTTCTGTGGTGCCGAATTACATGGGTCTCCTGTAAGCAAATTAAGTCCAGATTCTTCCTTTCTAGTGCGTGGTATACTCTGTGTCTCTTCAGCCTCTGGTTCAAACCATGAACATTCCATGTCAACACTTTCAACATCATCTTACTTCGCACTGCCTCCCGTCGCTCCTTCTAATTCTTCTTCTTCTTCTTCTCCTGGGCCTGATCCCCCTAGTCCAGCTGGGTACAATCTTGCAGGGTCCAATGAGGATCCTATGAAATCTGCTGCGTGGTTGTCCAAAAAATTCTTCTTGTCTTCAAATGATCTAATTCTCACTCTCCTTTCTTTATACTTGAAAGTTAGGCCTTCTGGAAATTCCCAGCTGAAGGGGATCTTTCTTGCACGCAGTTCGGTTGATAAATCATTGTAATTAAATCTCAAATTCAGAAAGTAACGTGGGACGTCCTTATAAATGATGACTGATTTCTGTTGGACCACAAGTTTCTTCTTATAATGAAAATCAAGGATCTGGTCTCTCTGTTGTCTATTCTGGAACCCAACCACACAATCATTCACTATCTTTGGGTTCTTTTTTTCCTTTGGCTCCAAATCTATAGGCCTTCACTATGAATGCTGCCAAATCATTTTCTTCCAGCTCCCGGAATGCGGAAAATTCTTTAATTATGTAGTCCTTCAAACTATCTTGCTCCAACTCAGGAAGATGTCTCAATCTTAGGTTCGTCTCTCTCTCCTTCAATTGCAGAAAAGCAAGAGATTCTTGCACGTCTTTGTTGAGATTCAAGCCTCTGAATTTTTTCTGGATCAACACTTTCAAGTTTATATTTTTTCTTTAAATTCCTCTGATTCTTTTTTAAGGACTTTGACCTCTTTCCCAATCCTATCAATCGCCGCAGTGTTCTCCTTCACCGTCTTATCAACGGCTCGAATCGAATTGTCCAATCTATCTGATGATTCTTTAATATCACTTTGTAATTTCTCTGCAACAGCCTGCAGATTGGTATTGAGTTTATCAATAGCAGCAAGCATTTGCTCTTCAATGCTTTTTGAAACAGAGGCTTTTCTCTTCACTTCTTCCTTTTGCTCCTCTTTTTATGCTCTTGCCCTTGTAGTTGGAGTTATCTCTTGCATTTCCAAAACACTCTGCTACTGGGAACTCAAGGTCACCTCAGTCACAATGAGTCACAGTAAGCCAGACCCAAAACAATCCTAAAAGTAAACACCAGGTGGCCACAAGACAGAATCAGAGAACAAAGAGAGCAGAGCAGACCCAGCAACTTCCTTTAAAACAAAAGTCCCCTTGCAATTCCAGCTCCACAGTCTTGCAACAGTCTTAGGCACTTAAATTTCTAAAAAGTCTTCCAAAGTCAAGAAAAGTATCCAAACCAAAGCAATCCAAGTCAGTTGTTACTTAGAGTCCAAATTGCAGTGCACCTTAAGCAGTTCCAAGTTAAACAGTAGCAGGAAAACGAAAGTATCCAATTGTAAACACAAATTGGAAGCAATATAATACAATGTATCCACCGCCCGCTAACTGACCCGGACTCCTTAATCCAGAGGGTGAGCGGTGTCTTCTTATAAAATTGTAAATCCACAGAAAGAAAGCAATAAAATGTCTCAATCTTACCCCAAACAGGGGTTTCGACAGTCTCTAAAATCAGCGCTACTCTTTAAAGCAAGTCTTAAGCAGCTCCAGCTCCTTTGACGTTACTTTGATCTTGCCACTGTCAGAGAGAGATGGACTTCCTCATTTTAAATCTCTCTCGTAAGCCAAATTTCCACACTTTAGGTTCAAATTAAGCTCCATACTTACAGAGTCCTTATTTTAGATCCAGATTGAAGAAAAGCGGAGCGCTCAAAATCCGGCAGTACCCGCTGCTTCGTGTCTTCGGTTAGCGATGGCTCTTCAGCGCCGTACCGGAGCCCCGCTTGCTCAAGCCTCCCTTTTACAAGGGTTGCTCGAGAGCAAGGTCGGCACGTCTGGCGCCCGTTAGAACCCAAGCCCTCGGGACGCTCCTCCCGCGGTTTAACGGAGCCCGCAACGCGGTTGCGGTCACTCCAATCCCCGAAAACACCGGAGCTGTCTCGGAACCGAAACAGCTCCCGACTACATGGAATGGCGCTCACACCGGAAGTCTACATAGTGTGGAACTTTAATGTAAACACAACTGAAGTCACTCAAAAAAAAGATAATGGAGAAATGCACAGAAAATAGTAGATGCAGCTGAAAGGCAACCCATGAAGATCTGTATCAATCATTGCAATGCATCCCTAATTATTATTATTATTGTATTATTAAAAGATAATAATCTCATCGTAGAAGAGGGCATGGCTGTGAGGGGGCTGCCTTGACTCTGCGCTTCTAAATCTGCCACCATGCTTCTGAGTCATGTTCAGTTTCTGTTTCTGTTTCTTCTACCCAAGAACCATTCATGCTGTCAGCTTGCCTGGCAAAATATCCTCCAACAGAACTTATTGGGTTGGTTAATATATTTTCTTTTTTCAGGTACAATGAAAGTCATGCTTCCATAATCCCTTCCTTGTTATTTCAGAGTCTACCGGTATATTTCCCAGCAAGGCACCAAAAGCTGTAATCGCCTATCGTTGTTGTTCAGTCGTTCAGTCGTGTCCGACTCTTTGTGACCCCATGGACCAGAGCACGCCAGGCACGCCTATCCTTCACTGCCTCAGTGTGTTGCAAAAAGAAATCATTCCAGTCAAAAGGGTGGGGGAATGAAACTGTTTAAGATTAGCATCTGTGTTGGTAGAGGTAGCTTTTTCCACAGATTTGTGGGTAATCCTGCTTGGTGTTAAAAAGCCTGCTATATTTTCAGAACTGCCCTGGGGCTCCAAGGACTTCAAAGTGCACAGCAATAGCAGGGAGGAAGCCACCTTTGCCCATTGAGATCTTTCTGACTGCTGCCAGCAGGTTCCCACATAAAATTGACACCAGCCCATCAGTGCAAGGATAAAACCACACATTCCCCTTAGAAGAAAGGAACTGATGTTTGGAAACTGAGTTCCCTTGCATGGTGACTAGTTCCTTTGCGAGGGCTGAGGATCCTGGGAAACTGAGTTTTTCAGCCATTTGGGGCTTTCTGTTGGGGGGGGGAGTTTTTCTGTTTTTTGAAGCTGTTTTTGAGTTTACATAATGTGGTCAGTAATCAAATAATTCAGTATTTAGTGTGCTCTTGCTAAAGTTTCTACTGCTTAGAAAATTAATTAAAAGGAATACATATTTTTTTAAAATAATCATTGTGCATTTTATGTTATAAAAGATGGTAATGGAGCCATTGGTGCTTCAGCTTGTCCCAGGTTCCTTTTGTGGGGCAGGTTCCAGCCTCCATTGGGGGTGGCATTGTTTTGCAGCAAGGTTTGATTTCTAGGTGGTTTGCCTGTGCAGTTGCAATGGAATACAGCTTTTGTTTTAAGTTCAGTTCTGAGGTTTGCTACTGCATTTGCTTTTAGCTTTTTGGTTTACTTTGGAGCTAGTGTGGTGTGGGTACAGTTGTTTGGGCACCATATGTGAAATCGAAGGCCTAGCATGCATCAACTGGCTCCTCAGGTCTCTGTAAACTGGTTAGCTGAGTTGGTTTTCCTTGTCTGGGTGTTTTGTACCTCAAAGGTTGTCACACTTTACAAAGCAGGCAGTCTTCAACAACTAAAAATGAACCGAATCCCTTAAAAATGGGGCATTCCTCATCCCCAACTTTGAGCTGAACCCCAAAAAAGGGGGTAGATCACTGCCAGATTTTAATTCTGAAAGTAGATCACAGTCTCTTGGGAGTTGGCCACCCCTGGTATAAGACATGTAACTAGAATTTTAAAAATTTTTTAAAAAAATCAAGCAAATAATTGTAATAACTACCGTAATAAACCACTGCTATAATTATATATAATTTTCCTAAAAATTTTGTTTCATTCGCCTTTCTGTGCTGAAATGTCACAACCTGAACGACCCCCTAGAATCATAGAATCATATAGTTGGAAGAGACCACAAGGGCCATCTAGTCCAACCCCCTGCCAAGCAGGAAACACCATCAAAGCATTCCTGACAGATGGCTGTCAAGCCTCTGCTTAAAGACCTCCAAAGACAGAGACTCCACCACACTCCTTGGCAGCAAATTCCACTGTCGAACAGCTCTTACTGTTCTAGTTTTGATCCTGAGTACGCCCCTGATGGTCACAGCTGTTTTTGTTGTCTCCCACCCTCCCATACCTGCCCCTGAGTAAGGAAATTTATTTGTTGTGCAAACTTGGACTTCCTCCAACTCCCGCTTTGTGTACAAATTGTGCCATTTTGACTGCCTAAGTGTTGGTTTCATGTAATGAAAAAGGATGCTAAGATCCTGGTTTCGGGCAAGTACCCTTCAGTGAGAGAACTCCAGCAAAGATTTAAAATCATGAGATGTGCAGCAAGGTAAAGCATGGAATTATAGACTGTTAGACCTTTACAAAGGGGCGCGGGTGGCGCTGTGGGTTAAACCACAGAGCCTAGGGCTTGCTGATCAGAAGGTCAGCGGTTCGAATCCCCGCAACAGGGTGAGCTCCCGTTGCTCAGTCCCTGCTCCTGCCCACCTAGCAGTTTGAAAGCACATCAAAGTGCAGGTAGATAAATAGGTATCGCTCTGGTGGGAAGGTCAACGGTGTTTCTGTGCGCTGCTCTGGTTCGCCAGAAGCAGCTTAGTCATGCTGGCCACATGACCCGGAAGCTGGACGCCAGCTCCCTTGGCCAATAAAGCGAGATGAGCACCACAACCCCAGAGATGGACATGACTGGATCTTTACCTTTACCTTAGACCTTTACAATATGCCTTACAATATACTTTTCCTTCTGAAGTTTACCTCTCCCCCCAGCATTGAAAAAGACCACACATTAGGTAAAAATGGTTTACTTACCAACTCCCCAAACAGTCAGGTTCATTTGTTTTATCCATACAGCATTCAGAAAAAGCTGCAAGGACAGTAAAATTTGGCTTAGTCACAGTGGTGAAATTTCCTAAATTATTTATAAGAAGTACAAAACTGAAGTACTGTTTTTGGGGAACAGGAGGCAGGCAGGTGTGCAGGACTCCCTGGTCCTGAATGGGGTAACTGTGCCCCTGAAAGACCAGGTGCACAGCCTGGGAGTCATTTTGGACTCACAGCTGTCCATGGAGGTGCAGGTTAATTCTGTGTCCAGGGCAGCTGTTTACCACCTCCATCTGGTATTCAGGCTGAGACCCTACCTGCCCGTGGACTGTCTCGCCAGAGTGGTGTATGCTCCGGTTATCTCCCGCTTGGACTACTGCCATGCACTCTAGGTGGGGCTCCTTTTGAAGGTGACCTGGAAACTACAACTAATCCAGAATGCGGCAGCTAGACTGGTGACTGGGAGTGGCCGCCAAGACCACATAACACTGGTCTTGAAAGACCTACATTGGCTCCCAGTATGTTTCCGAGCACAATTCAAAGTGTTGGTGCTGACCTTGAAAGCTCTCAACGGCTTCGGCCCAGTATACCTGAAGGAGTGTCTCCACCTCCATCATTCTGCCCAGACACTGAGGTCCAGTGCCAAGGGCCTTCTGGCAGCTCCCTCGCTGTGAGAAGTCAAGTTAAGGGAACCAGGTAGAGGACCTTCTCGGTGATGGCACCCGCCCTGTGGAATGCCCTCCCATCAGATGTCAAGGAAATAAACAACTATCTAAGGGGTTAAACAGGGATGTATTCTGGCCCCCCATCTGTTCAACATCTACATTAATTCTCTTATCACCCAGATGGAAGAGGCAGACTCGCATCCCTCCAAACTATCGAATCAAAGGATCCCTATCTTACTTTATGCAGACGATGCTGCCATATTGTCACAGACCCGTATTGGCCTCCAGAGAGCACTAAATAAACTGGAGCAATACTGCAAGGTGGAACAGCTATTAGTGAATTTTCAAAAAAACTAAAATAATGATATTCTCCAATAAAAGGAAAACACTAAGGTGGCAAATAGATAAGCAACCTATTGAGCAGGTGACTTGCTTCAAGTATCTAGGTGTAGTCTTTCAATCTTCCAGAAAAACATGGCGCATATTAAATATGCATCCTTGATAGCTCAAAGGAGTGTGGCCGCGATTGTAAGATACCATTGAACAACCGGGGGAAATTATATCCCGGCAGCCCTTAAGCTTTTTGCGGCCAAACCGCTAGCCTAATTACCATATGGCACACCCTTCTTGATAAATTCCAAATTGGATGCGTACGAGAAAGTTCAGTCGGGTTTTCTAAGATCTATAACTCTAACCCCTAAATGTATTCCTAACGCAGCTTTACGACTGGAAGCTGGAGTGCAGGAAGTAGAAACTAAAGTATGGCATTCAGCTCTACAGTATTGGATAAGAGTGAAAACGTCCCCAAATGGTCTTCTCCCCTTAATCAATACTGATAGTTTTCAACCCACTTGGGAGCAGACTATTCAAAAGAAATTAGCCTCGTATGGACTGCCGGTGGCGACTACTCTATCTATGGGAAGCGAAAGGGCGAAAAAGATTATTAGGGAAAGAATCGCAGATATCGACCGCCAAAACACCTTAACTCGTCTTCCCTCAACGTACAGACAACTGTATGAGCACTGCCCAAACCACCCAGCTATCTATCTAAAGACGTTAGAAAACCCGAGTCACCGATGGGCCTTTACTAGGGCTCGTTTTAATGCATTACCCTCGGCGTTACTAACTGGTAGATATCTTCGGATCCCGATAGAACAGAGGCTATGTCCTTGCGATCTCAAGGAAATCGAATCTGTTAGCCACGTTCTCCTATACTGCACTCTGTATCGAGATTTGAGGAAGGAGTTAATCGAACCCCTGTTAAAAAATCTACCAGGCCGTTCAATTGAAATGCTGACTAGATATTTAATTGAGGACACCAACCCAGAGTGAACTATGACTGTAGCTACCAGTAAATTTTGCTATCATGCGGCAAGACTGAGACGCGTCGTGACATCAACTAACAACAGCGATAAAGCCGTCCACCAAGCCATAGCAGATAATACTTAAATGGAATTATCTCCCACTAAATTTTAGCTTAATTTTAATCTAACATGGGATCTGAAATAGTATTGTTAAAAGACGATATTTAAGAAATATTTATACTATGTACTATCGTTTTATTTTCTCTTTTGCTGGTCTATGACCGTAATAAAGATTTATTATTATTATTATTATTATTATTATTATTATTATTATTATTATTAACAACTATCTGACTTTTAGAAGACATCTGAAGGCAGCCTGTTTAGGGAAGCTTTTAATGTTTCATGCTGTATTGTGTTTTTAATATTTGATTGGGAGCTGCCCACAGTGGCTGGGGAAACCCAGCCAGATGGGCGGGGTATAAATAAATTATTATTATTATTATTATTATTATTATTATTATTATCATCATCATCATCATCATCATCATCATTATTATCATCATGGAACTCAAAAGTGGCTTGTGAGTGTGGAATGTCAGTCAAGTCCAACATTCTAAGGGAGGACCAACTGCCACTTTGTGTCAGTTAGTTTTGGCCTTTTGGTCTATTAGGCTGCTGCTGCTTAAAGATGTGTTAAGAGACTCACTAATATAATTTATATAGTTTATATCCTTTGTTTTGTAACCTAAATATGTACATGAATGAATGTCAGCAAATTACTTTATTTCAGTTATTAATCAGATTCATGTGTATCTTTATTTTGAGAGGGATATAGGGATTGACAATCAAGAAAGGACAAAAGACTCAAACGATTCAGCAAGCCGTTTGCCGCTGTGCAGGTTTAAATAAGGAACGTTTAACTCTGCAACTATATTATATAAATGTTCCCACATTGGGTTATGGGCTGAGAACTGCATAATGTTTTTTTTAGTTCTTGGTTGTCTAGTGGGGATTAAGTAAGCCCTCCCTTCCCTCAGAGGTTAAAATAACTTAAAGTATTTGCTGGATTTTTGCTATAAGAAGCTGATGATCTGAGCCACAGTCAGCTCCAGGTCTTGTTTTCGCTGAGTGTATAGAGCTTCTCCATCTTTGGCTGCAGAGAATATAATCAATCTGATTTCGATGTTGCCCATCTGGTGATGTCCATGTGTAGAGTCGTCTCTTGTGTTGTTGGAAAAGAGTGTTTGTGATGACCAGCTTGTTCTCTTGACAGAACTCTATTAGCCTTTGCCCTGCTTCATTTTGAACTCCAAGGCCAAACTTGCCAGTTGTTCCTTTTATCTCTTGACTCCCTACTTTAGCATTCCAATCTCCTATAATGAGAAGAACATCCTTCTTTGGTGTCATTTCTATAAGGTGTTGTAAGTCTTAATAGAATTGGTCAATTTCAGTTTCTTCAGCACCGGTAGTTGGTGCATAAACTTGGATTACTGTGATGTTAAATGGTCTGCCTTGGATTTGTATCGAGATCATTCTATCATTTTTGAGATTGCATCCCAGTACAGCTTTCGCCACTCTTTTGTTGACTATGAGGGCCACTCCATTTCTTTTACGAGATTCTTGCCCACAGTAGTAGATATAATAGTCATCTGAACTGAATTCGCCCATTCCCGTCCATTTTAGTTCACTGATGCCCAGGATGTCAATGTTTATTCTTGCCATCTCATTTTTTACCACATCCAGCTTTCCAAGGTTCATGATTCTTACATTCCAGGTTCCTATGCAATATTTTTCTTTACAGCATTGGACTTTCCTTTCGCTTTCAGGCATATCCGCAACTGAGCGTCCTTTCGGCTTTGGCCCAGCCGCTTCATCAGCTCTGGATCTACTTGTACTTGTCCTCCGCTCTTCCTCAGTAGCATGTTGGACGCCTTCTAACCTGAGGGGCTCATCTTCCACCATCACAACTTTTATATGCCTGTTGTCTTTGTCCATGGAGTTTTCTTGGCAGGGATACAGGAGTGGCTTGTGTTGTGTATTTTGGAAGGAAGCCTGCTCTCCTGGCTGGGTTTACTCCCGGGGAAGAAAGCAGAGCGGTCTACTGTGCCGCCCGCAACTTTGTCTTTTCCCTTTGCAAACGCATTTTTGTGCACTCCGAGGGGGGAACTTGTATATGATGGGGCGGGGGGAGCCCTGGATGCTTTGATGCTGAGGGGGGGATATGCTGTACAGCTCGGGCGTGGAGACCCGGTTTTGCATGCAGAGGCTCCGGGGTCAATCGCGGGCGTCTCCGGGCGGGGAAGTGGGAATGCCCCTCCCTCGCCTGGTCCTCGCGGTTGGGATAGCAGGGCTGCCGGAGAGGTCAGGTTTAGGACCCGGAAGCTTGTTTTGGGGAGCCCAGTTGGTGTGGTGGCTACGCGCAGAGGCGCCTGGATGCGCAGCAGAAAGTTTTCCAAAGCGCAACGTGATCGGGGAGATTCTCTGGCGCTTTCCGTTTCCATGGGAAAATGTTCGTGAAATGTGTTCGTTTTGTAACCTGCTCGTTGAATTCCTGAGGACCTGACTGGCAGCCCGGTATCCTGGGCGCCCGCCTGTCTTCTCTCCCCTCTTTTTAATTTTTTTTTTTTGGGGGGGGTCTTGCTCATTGTCCCTTCCCTGGCTTTTTGTGAGGAAAATGAAGGCAGGAGCAACGCATTAGCTGGGTTATTGAAAATGGGAGCCAGCCTATCCCTTTTGCGTTGCTGTAACGGTTTGATAACCTTAAAAAATGGTGCTAGAGCAGAAACCGGTTCTCCAGTTTCCGCGCTGGATTCGGCTAAGTGGCTGCATCGTCAATGTTCCCTTCCTGGGTTAGAGGCAGCATCGCTTCTCTGCATCCAAGTTGCCGGGGATGGGTAGCGGGGAGGTGGCTATGGACTCTGGTCCTTCACTTGGCTTGCTTTGGCTGAAAGGCTTTTTTGTCGCTTCAGGTGTAAACTGCTCGCTCGTGTCACAGGGCGGCGCTCGAGGGTCTCCTTCTCCCTTTCCCTTCTCCTTGTGTGCTGTCAGAGATGCCTGGGTGGGTTCACGGCAAGGTGCGCAGGGTCCTTTCCTGGCTTTGCACCTAGGAAAGCCAAGTTCAGAGGGAGTTTTTTGTGGGGTGCAAAATGACATTGGGGGCCCTTCCTTGAAGGCAGCATGTTGACTCAATATTTATTTACAGTTTATTAGTTTATTATTTGAATTATGGTGCTGGAGGAGACTCTTGAGAGTCCCACGGACTGCAAGAAGATCAAACCTATCCATCCTTAAAGAAATCAGCCCTGAGTGCTCACTGGAAAGACAGATCCTGAAGTTGAGGCTCCAGTACTTTGGCCACCTCATGAGAAGAGAAGACTCCCTAGAAAAGACCCTGATGTTGGGAAAGATGGAGGGCACAAGGAGAAGGGGGCGACAGAGGTTGAGATGGTTGGACAGTGTTCTCGAAGCTACTAACATGAGTTTGGCCAAACTGCGAGAGGCAGTGGAGGATAGGCGTGCCTGGCGTGCTCTGGTCCATGGGGTCACGAAGAGTCGGACACGACTGAACGACTCAACAACAACAACATATTCTCAACAGAGCTCTGGATAGCATACATGTTTTTCGCTCCTCACTTAATTGCCACCACAGCCCTGTGAGGTAACTAGCCTTGGTGAGTGGCCCAGGTGCACAGCAATGACAAAAAGATTGTTTTTTTGGAGAGGGGTGCACACAGATTTAGCATACATGTCTCTAAGTTTTGCAATTGCTAAGCACATTCACAAGGCCAAGCGGAAGCCTCAAGTGGGCGTCCTGCCTCCCATTCTCCCTAAATTGTCCTCCTTTCCTTCCCTCTCCAGGATCCTCTGTGTGTGATGCTCCCGCCTTCCCTACATTGCCACATACTAGAAATGCCAGCTTTTGCTGCAGAGAGAACCTTTGGCTCATGTTGGAGAAGCTTCTTCATCTTCTTCTTCTTCTTCTTCTTCTTCTTCTTCTTCTTCGATCCCTTGTAGCTAAGTAAGATTCTCTTCCTTAACACGTTTTGACAGTGGAGGCCAATTCTGGATCCACACACATCCTTCCACAGTGGGGACAGAAGCATCATCACTTCTATGGAGCCATAACTGGAGGCTGCAACCAGTTTTCTGGACTTCATGAACAATTTGTGAAGAAGGACATGTGATGCATGTCCATCCCTTCATGAAGCAAATCATGTTCCAGATTGGGTGCATATTCTGGGCTGGAAAGCCTCATCAGCACTGAAAGCAGGAGGAGACAAGTGGCTGCACAAAGTGCAGTCAAGCTGTGTTCTGCCTCTCACTTCAGCCCCTCTACATCACCCAGAAAATCTTTGATCATTTCCAAGACCAGACACTTTTACAGTCAGTCAAAACATCTGCTACAGCGATGGTAGCATTGTTTTGTTGTTGATGATGTGTTTAAAGAAAATTTGTAGGTTTTTCCACAGGATTCCTCAAAGTCCCCCCCCCCCCAGGAACAAGCCCAACTTCTTAGCTATGAGTACTTTTCACTTCTTTTCTACATGATGATTGAACTCCTTGGCTTAGACCCCCACCCGGACACTGCTGTCAGGTGGGGAGAATTTGGCCACTAGGAGGAGATCTTCTTAAAAATACTTGTGTGTCTTTGTTTCTCAATTTGATCCTTTTACATAGTTTTGTATGTTTTGTGGTATTTTATGCATTGTGATTTGCTGTTATTATTTTTTAATGTATTTTTATTAAAGATTTTCTTGATTTACAAAGGTGTGTGCAATGTCTCTCTTTCGTATTTGTCTTTCATGTAACATCTTTACAAATTGGTTTCATTTGTTGAAACATTAGAAAGAAAAGGGGGAAAGAGGTGGGGGGAAGATGAGTGGGGTTGGGGTTGGGTGACGATGTTTCTATTTTACTTAATATATGTAGGGTTTGGTGTCAGCGTTGCTTCTGCAGGTTCTCTGCTGTTCACTTGTGTTCCTTTGGTGGTGAGAGAGGTTGGGGTTGGCCTAGGGTGCGGTTGTTCATTTGTGGTTGGCTGTGGTGGTCTTTGTTTTCATGTGTGAGTGGGGTGGGTGGGTGTTTTGAATCAGGTTAGCCATATTGATTCGTATGCTGTTGGTGGGTTTTGGTCATTATCCTGTTGGGCTGTGTGTGTGATGAAGGGGAGCCATACTGGGGTGAAGGCATCTTCTATTTGTCCCCGTTTAAGTTTCAGTTTATTGGTTAGTTTTTCTAGTAAGGCTGTTTCCCATACTATTTGGTACCATTGGTCCATGCTTACTCCTGACAGGTCTTTCCAGTGTCTGGTTATGATGTTTCTGGCTGCTGAAAGTTGGTGGGTTATGAGTTCTTTGTGGTGTAAGTGGGCATTATTGTCTTGGGAGATGTTTAGTAGGGCCAATTCTGGGGTGATTTCTAATACTTGCTTGGTTATTTTACATATTTCTCATATGGTTGTCGTTCAGAATAGTTGGATTTGGGGGCATTCCCACCACATGTGGAGGTATGTGCCTGTGGAGGTGCATCCTCTCCAGCATTTTGGTGAGGTTCCTGGGCACATTAGTGCTAGTTTTCTTGGTGTTAGGTACCACCTGTAGGTGATTTTCAGAGTTATTTTCTTTTTGTTGATATGGATTTAAAGGGGGGGTTAGACAGGGGTGTCTTAGCCATAGAGGTTAGTGGCACGGGGAACCACGGCACCATGTTCTGGAGGTTGCCAGGGAAGATGCGGAGGCTGGAAACGGGGCCTCCCGGTATCAGCTTGCCGCCCTCGTCTGCCTCTGCCATGCAGCACTGCGCCTGGAGCCTCCTCCCTGCCAGAGGAGCTGCCCTCTAGCCCCACCAGCAGTGCCGCCCTGGCCTGACTCCACCATGCCACGTGAGCCGCCCTCCAGCTGCTGCCCGCCCGGAGGGAAACATGGGGGTGGGGTGCCAGAGAAATCCTTGCACCACAGCACCAGAAAAGTTTAAGACAGCCCTGGGTTTAGACCAGTGTTTTTCAACCTTTTTTGGGCAAGGGCACACTTGTTTTATGAAAAAAATCACGAGGCACACCACCATGAGAAAATGTTAAAAATTTTTAACTCTGTGCCTATATTGACTATATATAAAGTAATTCTCTTGAATAGGAATCAAATAAACACAATTTTTCCCACGGCACACCAGGCAACATCTCGCGGCACACTAGTGTGCCGTGGAACAGTGGTTGAAAAACACTGGTTTAGACCACATTCTGGTCCATTGAGTGCAGTTAATCTCATAGCCTGACTCCAGAAAGTGGGAGAAGCAACAAGAGGATCAGCCATTTTAGATCTGGTCCTAACCAATAGTGATGACCTGGTTAGTGGGGTAGAAGTGGCAGGATCATTAGGTGGGAGTGACCATGCTCTACTGGAGTTTATTATACAGCGGAAAGGAGCAACCAAGCATACTAAGACTCAAATTCTAGACTTTAAGAAAGCCGACTTCAGAAAACTTAGGGAAATGCTGGGTGAAATCCCATGGACAGAAATACTGAAAGGGAAGGGAAGTTCATGATGGTTGGGAGCTTGTTAAAAGGGAGATATTAAAAGCACAACTTCAGGCAATACCAGTGAGACGGAAACATGGAAGGTGCCTAAAGAAGCCAGGGTGGCTATCTAAAGAACTTTTAATTGAGTTAAGATTTAAAAGGGATATGTACAAAAAATGGAAAAAGGGGGAAACCACCAGAGAGGAATTCAAACAAATAGTCAGCACATGTAGAGACAAAGTCAGAAAAGCTAAAGCACAGAATGAACTCAGGCTTGCTAGAGAGGTTAAAAGCAACAAAAAGGGCTTTTTATGGGTATGTCCGTAGCAAAAGGAAGAACAAGGAAACAGTGGGGTCACTTAGAGGAGAAGATGGTGAAATGCAAACAGGGGACAGAGAAAGGGCAGAACTCCTCAATGCCTTCTTTGCCTCAGTTTTCTCCAAGAAAGAAAACAATGACCGACCTGAAGCAGATGATTCAGCAGGGGAAACACAGCCCAGAATAAGTAAGGAGGTAGTACAGGAATACTTGGCTAATTTAGATGTATTCAAGTCTCCAGGGCCAGATGAACTACATCCAAGAGTATTAAAAGAACTGGCAGAGGTGATTTCAGAACCACTGGCAGTAATCTTTGAGAATTCCTGGAGAACAGGCGAAGTCCCAGCAGACTGGAGGAGGGCAAATGTTGTCCCTATTTTCAAAAAGGGGGAAAGAGAGGACCCAAACAATTACCGCCCAGTCAGCCTGACATCAGTACCAGGAAAGATTCTAGAGCAGATCATTAAGCAAACAGTCTGTGAGCACCTAGAAAGGAACGCTGTGATCACTAAAAGTCAGCATGGGTTTCTGAAAAATAAGTCATGTCAGACTAACCTGATCTCATTTTTTGACAGAATTACAAGCCTGGTAGATGAAGGGAATGCTGTGGATATAGCCTATCCTGATTTCAGCAAGGCCTTTGACAAGATGCCCCATGATATTCTTGTAAAGAAGCTGGTAAAATGTGGGCTAGACAATGCTACCATTCAGTGGATTTGTAACTGGCTGACTGACCGAACCCAAAGGGTGCTCATCAATGGCTCCTCTTCATCCTGGAGAGAAGTGACTAGTGGGGTGCCACAGGCTTCTGTCTTGGGCCCAGTCTTATTCAACATCATCAATGACTTGGATGATGGGCTTGAGGGCATCCTGATCAAGTTTGCAGATGACACCAAATTGGGAGGGGTGGCTAATACCCCAGAGGACAGGATCACACTTCAAAATGACCCTAACAGATTAGAGAACTGGGCCAAAGCAAACAAGATGAATTTTAACAGGGAGAAATGTAAAGTACTACACTTGGGCAAAAAAAAAAAAAATGAAAGGCACAAATACAGGATGGGTTACACCTGGCTTGAGAGCAGTACATGTGGAAAGGATCTAGGAGTCTTGGTAGACCACAAACTTGACATGAGTCAACAGTGTGATGCAGCAGCTAAAAAAGCCAATGCAATTCTGGGCTGCATCAATAGGAGTATAGCATCTAGATCAAGGGAAGTAATAGTACCACTATATTCTGCTCTGGTCAGACCTCACCTGGAATACTGTGTCCAGTTCTGGGCACCACAGTTCAAGAAGGATACTGACAAGCTGGAACGTGTCCAGAGGAGGGCAACCAAAATGGTCAAAGGCCTGGAAACGATGCCTTATGAGGAACGGCTTAGGGAGCTGGGTATGTTTAGCCTGGAGAAGAGAAGGTTAAGGGGTGATCTGATAGCCATGTTCAAATATATAAAAGGATGTCATATAGAGGAGGGTGAAAGGTTGTTTTCTGCTGCTTCAGAGAAGCAGACACGGAGGAATGGATTCAAACTACAAGAAAGAAGATTCCACCTAAACATTAGGAAGAACTTCCTGACAGGGAGAGCTGTTCGGCAGTGGAATTTGCTACCAAGGAGTGTGGTGGAGTCTCCTTCTTTGGAGGTCTTTAAGCAGAGCCTTGACAGCCATCTGTCAGGAATGCTTTGATGGTGTTTCCTGCTTGGCAGGGGGTTGGACTGGATGGCCCTTGTGGTCTTCTTCCAACTCGATGATTGTATGATTCTATGATTCCCTTCTTCTCCAGATTGACCCTAGGAGCCCATCCTCAGTGGCTGATTCACCTGCTTTCACTCTGAACCAGCACAAAAGGTGAGAAGTCTTCTTAAAGTGGGCTTGAAGCTTGCTTTCCATGCTGACTGAGTGGCTCTAGGATGCTGGAGACATGGGCCCTGCTGGGGTGCACCCTGGAATTGTGGGATAGGCGGCACTCTTACCACACTTTCATCCCCATGTAATTGGAAAAGGAGATTTCAGAGCTTCTGTTCACTTCTTGTGGAGCCTGTATTTTAGTATTCATGGGGAGGGGAGAGTAGAGATGTCCTGCTCTAATGGGGACTACTGCTCCAGTTCACTAGGCAAGCTCTGTAGGCATAGCTTATTGCATTGATTCTTGATGCTTTTGTAGTCCTAGGCTGGTAGCCCAAATAGGACTAAACCCCTGGTGGACCACAAAAGAAAACTAACCCAGAAATAGTACCTCGGGTTAAGAACTTTGCTTCAGGATGAGAACAGAAATCGCATGGTGGCGGCAGATCCCATTAGTTAAAGTGGTACCTCAAATTAAGAACAGTTTCAGGTTAAGAACGGACCTCCAGAACAAATTAAGTTCTTAACCCGAGGTACCACTGTATTCTCACAATGCACTTGGACAAAAAAAGTCATTTTGAAAAGGGAACTGTGTCTGTCATCTTATTCAGGAGAGAATTACAAGAAAAAAACACTACTAAGAAGCTTATGGAACTCTGTGAATCTGAACACATATTAGGATTTGAGATTTAAGAACTGGGGAAATCCTGGCACTGTGTAAAGAATTCTCCATATAGCAAATAATTTCCCAAGATTAATAGCTTTTGTATGTGCAGTTCCCACTTTCCAAACACAATGCAGTTTTGGGAAATGGTTCATTAAGCGAGTAGTCGCATAATGAGCTGACAGTTTTCATTATTTCCTATGGGAACATTTCTAACACCTCCGTCATGGTTTCTTCCTCAAATGGCTGCAGCCAACCAGCAAAGGAAGACAAAGCAAAAACTGATTTTGTCCAATCTTTCTCCACTCTTCCTCCGCCCATGATTCTGACTAAACACCAGGAATAACTTTTTGAGGGCAAGTATGGTGTCCAGATCAAGGGTAGTAGTAGTCCCACTCTATTCTGTCTGGTCAGACCCCACCTGGAGTCCTGTGTCCATTTCTGGGCACCACAATTTAAGAAGGATGTTGACAAGCTGGAAAGTGTGAAGGGAAGGTGACCAAGATGATCAAGGGGCTGGAAACTAAGAGGAATGATTGGTGTTTAGCCTGGAAAAGAGACTGCAAGAATATGAGAGCCATCTTCAGATATCTTAAGTGCTGTCATGTGGAAGATGGAGCAAGCTTGCTTTCTCCTGGTCTGGAGGCTAGGACTCAAACCAATGGCTTCAAGTTACAAGAATGGAGAATTTAATGGAACATCACAAATAATTTTCTGAGTGTAACAGCTGTTTGACAGTGGAATGTCTGCTTCAGGAGGTTGTGGACTCTCCTTCCTTGGAAGATTTTGAAGCAGAGGTTTGGTGCCCATCTGTCATGGCTGCTTTGCTTGAGATTCCTGCCTTGCAGGGGGTTGCACTAGATCAGGGGTGGCCAACTCCCAAGAGACTGCAATCTACTCACAGAATTAAAAACTGGCAGTGATCTACCCCCTTTTTTGGGGTTCTGGTCAAATTTGTTGAGCTTTTTGTAGGAAGGAGGAAGGCCCATGGGGAGTGGGTGGGTTGGATAGTTGTTAAGGAGGTAAAATGTTGAGCTTTTTATAGTGGGGCCGGGCCACAGTTGTTCAGCTTCTTTGGGGGCACCAAGCGATCTACCAGTGATCTACTGCAGGCATCCAGTGATCTACCGGTAGATCTATGTGTTGGACATGCCTGCACTAGATGACCCTTGGGGTCCTTTTCAACTTTCCAATTATATGATTACTAAATGTCAAGCTATTCCTATTCAGAATGTAACATTTACATTTCTCCCCTTCAAATATTTCATTGCAGCTCAGGGAGGGAGGGCGTAGCATTGCCCAGTGGCCAGATGACAGCAGGAGGCTGAAGGGCAAGTGCTTTCTCATCCCTGATCTGCTCATCTTGCAAGCAAACCCTTCACAGGCTGCTTCGCTGACCCTGACTAGTCTTCTCCAGCCTTGTTTTCCTGCAGCTGCTGTCAATCGAAAAGTGCCACATGTGCAGTGCAGCCACACACTTTGGGGGAACTTCCAACCCTTTGGCAATTCTAACGGTCCTTTTCCACACATTTGCTTTTTGAGGTGTGAGAAAACCAACTTTGACTCTTTTTTTAATAGCCAGCCATTTCCACGCTGGAGCCTTTAAGATGGTTTCTCAGTTACAGCTCTCGAAAGGGCAGTTGTTTTATGCCCCAAGTTCACGTGGAACACCTGAGGTGAATTGATTGCAATTGAGCCTCAATGCTGGGTCTCCTTTATGGTGAAGCACTTTCCATTGGAACAGGCTTTACAATATCTGTGTAATATTTAAGGGTAAGTGAAATGCACACTCAGGCGTGGAAATGAACACAACCCAGAACAGGCCTTGTTTACCCATGGCTGTAAATCAGCCCATAAATTTGAGGTGCGCCTTTGGCTTAATATTGAGGTGGGATGCAGAAACCTTTCCTTGCTTTGCTTCAGGCAAACCCATCCTCTGCCACTGTATACTAAATAACAGAGATATATAGGAATTGGAAGGTTGTGTATAGGCAAAACAATGTGTCCATTCACACCATGACTCTATGGTATGGATAGGCAAATTAAGGCCCGGGGGCCGGATCCGGCCCAATCGCCTTCTAAATCCAGCCTGCGGACGGTCCGGGAATCAGCATGTTTTTACAAGAGTAGAATGTGTCCCTTGATTTAAAATGCACCTCTGGGTTATTTGTGGGGCATAGGAATTCGTTCATCCCCCCTCAATATAGTCTGGCCCCCCACAAGGTCTGAGGGACAGTGGAATGGCCCCCTGCTGAAAAAGTTTGCTGACCCCTGCCTATGGGATGCATTGAATTAAGTTCTGCTTTTTGTAGACCCACCAGAATGCTAACAGCAAACACTGCACAATGCAGACAGAAAATAAAAAGACTGATATTAGGCTAATATGGTATGCTAAAATTCCCGGCGCTTGTTTGAAAGGAAGTCTCTATGCAAAATGTGTGATGAAAGACAATAGCTTTGTAACCTATATCAGAGGTTCTCAATTTTTTTCACTGGGCCAAACTTTCAGAATAAAAATTTGCTCACACTACACTAAATCTTTTACTGGTAAATAATATATTGGAAAACAAAAAGAAACAACTCCTATCAGTACTGTACTTGCTTTTGAAAATATATCTATCCATATTCTGCAAATAAAAAATATTTTGATGAAATGTTTCTTTGATTGTCCTGGTATCTTCCTGCCACACTTGCCTTCCTCTCCTGCCACACCAGTGTGGTGCTCCCCACCCTTTGAGAATCACTGGTCTAATTAATGCTGGAAGTGGTTAAGACCATAGAGCAGGGGTCAGCAAACTTACCGCGCCTTGGGCCGGTGTCTCCAGCGCTGATCACGTGGCGGGCTGGAGGGTGGGGGGAGAACATGCCCATACGCGTGCGCACACACTATTTCCAGTGCACTTCCGGGTCGGAGGAGCAACGGAAATAGCTTGTGCGCATGTGCACGGTCCTCCTTTGACCCGGATGTGCACCGGAAATAACATTTGCGCATGCGCACAAGCTATTTCCAGTGCTCCTCCAACCTGGAAGTGGACAGCCGCACAGCGCAGTGCCGGTAAGAGCGGGCAGCGGCAATGGATGGCGGGGGGCACTGCGGGCCAGATAAACAAGTCCCTTGGGCCTCATCCAGCCCGCGGACCTTAGTTTGGGGATCCCTGCCATAGAGTAAGTTGTCCTGCCAGGCTTAGCTCACTTTGGGAGGGACTAAGTTATGAAGCTCCTTCATGGATCACTGCCTTGTCGTGGCGAAGGGGCTTGAATAACTCAGGGAAGCTATGAGCTATGCTGTGCAGGGCCACCCAAGATGGACAGGTCATAGTGGAGAGTTTAGACTAAACGTGATCCACCTGGAGAAGGAACTGGCAAGCTGTTGTAGCGTGCGGATAGTGATTCAGCAAGTGATTTCAGCTCTCTGACATAGCAGGCAGGAGACAGCTTCTTCATGTAACACTCTTTATTCAGGCAAACAAGACTGGGGAACTGAGGAGAGGGAAGCTACATTTATAGGGACAAAAGACTGACCCTAAAGGATACATTTTGGACGGAACAATCTCAAGCAATCACAAAGCTGCCTTTTGGTGGGAACCAATAAGACTGAGGATCCAAATGCAGCAACTTGAATGAACCAATAGTAGCTGTTCCTTCTGGAACAGGAAGGCAGTTACATTCCCCTAATGTGAATACAGACAATTATATGATAATACAGACAATACAGATATGATAAGCCTTGAATCAATACACAACACCCCCCCCCCCGTGAGCACAGCAGATGTAATCCCTCAGATACTGTGGGGTCCTGCGACTTCTACTTGATCTCCTGACAACAGGTGTCGCAGGTACTGGATTAGGTATTACCTGCGGTGGAGGGGCTATTGTAGTAGTTGCATCAGGAATGGATGGAGTCTCCGACAGCTCAGAGTTCCCTCCCTGTTCCTCGTCATCGTGAGGACTAGTGGAACCAGGGTCATTTGCCGAAGCCTCTGGTGCCTGCATCTCTGGGCCATTTCCACTCTGGCCTTGCCGCTGTGCATCATTAGCAGGGGACGAATTAACTTCAGTCCGTAAATTCTCCACATCTGACTCCTCCCTGCTGGGCGCCCGGCACCTCAGTTGATTTATATGTCTTTTCCAAACATGCCCAAACTAGGTAGCTTTCAGAGTAACATTGGATGTGTCATTTTGCCAATGCACACATTATTGCAAATAAGTTAATGAACACAAAAGCGGTTTTGTATGTTATATCATAAAACATACCCATTTTGTATCTGTTTTTGGCTTGGAGAAATGCATCACAAAATTCAGGAAAGTGAAGAAAGGGTGACTGTTTTGGTTTGGGAAGTTTATAGTGAACCTCGGGTTAAGAACTTAATTCGTTCTGGAGGTCTGTTCTTAACCTGAGATACCACTTTAATGGGGCCTCCCACTGTCGCCGCACGATTTCTGTTCTCATCCTGAAGCAAAGTTCTTAACCTGAGGTATTATTTCTGGGTCTGTAACCTGAAGCGTCTGTAACCCGAGGTACCACTGTATCTCATCAATGCAGAGTATGACTCCAGTATCCCAGGCCAGTGGCAGTGAAGCCTCCAGTTAAGTACCTCTGGTGATGGAGAGGCCACCACTTCCAGAGGCAGCCTCTGTTCCACTGCTGAGCAGCTCTTTCTCCTGGGAAGTGTCTTCTGATAGTTAACTGCAATCTGCCTCCTTTCGATTTTCACCCATCACTTTCTAGTCTTCCCTCCAGAGTAACAGAGAAGTCAGTGCCTTCTTCAGCATGACACCTCTTCAGCTAACAGTCTTAAGAACGCAAACATAAGATTGCAAGAAAATCCTGGTGGATCAGGCCAGTGGCCACTTATTCTATCATCCTGTTTTCACAGTGACCAACCAGATGCCCATTATGGGATGCCCAAAAGCAGGACCTGAGCACAAGACCACATTCCCTCTTCCTGCGGTTTCCAGCAACTGGCATTCAGAAGTGCTGCTGCCTCCATAGGTGGAAGCAAAGCCAGGACCAGCCCAAGACATTTTGGCACCTGAGGCAGATCCCAAAATGGCATCCCTCTCCCTGCCAAGGAAGGAGGGATGGGGGGAAGATCTATATTGGGTACAAAGGGAAGAAAGTTTGACATCTGTGGATCCTGTTGCCTGAGGTGGCTGCCTCACCTTGGCTCATGGGTGGGCTGGCTCTGGCAAAGACCCTCATCTCCTTGGGAGGCTAAGTGTAGAGATGGTGCAAAGCAGGGGTTAAAAATTCCCCCACAGCTGCTGGATAACATCATGTACCCTCAGCCTTGCTGGCTGCAGAGATGCTCTCTGGTTTAAAAGGGGAAGGATTTCATGGACTGCTGGATGGAAGCCTGGGCTGTCTCTGTCACACAGATCAGCAGCAGAGGAGTTGCTCTTTGCCACTGTGACTTGCTTTTGCTTCCCACACTGCTGCCCAAAAAAGACTAGGCTAAGAGTGCAGCCCCAAAGCAAAGGGTGGGAGGGCGGAAGAGGTTTCACTAGGATGTGTGTGTCTGGGAGCAGAGAGTAGCTGCTTCCCCATCCTGGATCAGCAAATCCAGGCCTCTTACAGCAGACATGGCAAGAAGTAACCAGTTGTGCCAGTTGAAATTCACTGGCAATTGCCCCTTGCCCCAGTTCCCATTCCTTCCCCAGGAAAGATGCTCTTGTGCTCATGTTCTGCTCCCTGGTTTCCCACGAGCATCTGGTTGGCCACTGTGAGAACAGGAGGCTGGACTAGATGGGCTGCTGGCCTGATCCAGCACCCTCCACTTTGGTTTTCAAGTTCTTAACGAGTGGCTCAAGGCACCAGGGCACCGAAGAGGTTAAACGGTTAAACTGTGCAGCTCAGACCTCCCAACATTGTTCCAGACACAATGGAGAGGAAGAGGATGTCGTCAGGGGCAGGAATATCTGTGGCAGGAGCCCAGCACATTCCTCTGGTAAATATGTGTTTTGGGTTGTGGGGGTGGGGAGGAGAAACATGCTGTAACACTCTACTCCAGCTCCAGACAGTAGTGACCATAGGCGTCTTCACCAAAAAAAGAGTTTCCTTGCTGGGAAGCAAGATAGTTTGGCACCTGAGGTGGACCCCAAAATGGAACATGCAAACCCAGGCAGGGATGAAAGGGTGAGGGAAGACCAGGAACAATGAGAGATTGACATTGGGAACTGCTGCCTCTGTGGACCCTGCTGCCTGAAACAGTGACTTCACTTTGCCTCATGGGTGGGCTGGTCCTCTCTGGGAAATGCCAGCTCCAATCTACATGATGTCTCTGAGGGGCATGAAGATAGAGAATTCAGGGGACAGGCAACTCCCAAAGCCTGATTTGCAAGCAGAAGGCATGGATGTAGCAGCAGAGGAGGCAGGAAGGGACTGGCAAATGGGATACGAGCCCAATAAAACATGGGTGGCCCCTCGCTTTGTGTCGATGGAGATCAGGCCCGCATGGCTGGCAGCTGCATTAGGATTCCCCAACCCAAATGGCTTGACTGTCTTCCCGGCGAGGGTCTCTGAAGAAAGGAGCCACAACAGCCACCACCCTCCAGCAAGGACTTGTGCAAATAAAGGCTGCACCTTCCCAGGACATATGTTTTGCTGCTGGTGCTGAGCCTGCTTACCAGGGCCAGCCCAAGACATTTTGGCACCTGAGGAAGACCCCAAAATGGCGCCCTCCCTCCCTCCCCAAGATCTACATCAGGAACAACAACAACACGTTTCATATCTACACTGCTTTATATTTTTAAGGGGGGGGCCTCAAAGCAGTTTACAACCTAAATTAAAACATGAAATAAAACAATCCAGAAGAAAACACTGCAGAAGAAAGTCAAATATAAAGTATACATTCAAAACAACATATAGCTATCAGGAAGCTAAGTTATCTACATTAGGAACAGGGGGGGGGAGGAAGATCAACATTGGGACCTGCTGCTCCTGTGGATCCTGCTGCCTGAGGTGGTCACCTCACCTTGCCTCATGGTTGGGCCGGCTCTGCCTTTTACACAGGAAGGGAGCAGGGGGCCCATCAGCACACGGTGGTAGTGGGGGCTGAGGCTGGTTGTATTGGGGAAGCCCTTTTCAATAATAATGCAGTAATTTCATTATTTATATGCCGCTCATCTGACTGGGTTGCCCCAGCCATTCTGGGCAGCTCCCAAAAAATATTAAAAAGACAGTAAAATATCAAACATCAAAAATTTCCCAATACAGGGCTGCCTTCAGATGTTTTCTAAAAGTTATGTAGTTCTTTATCTCCTTGACAGCTGATGGGAGGGTATTCCACAGGGAGAATGCCACTACTGAGAAGGCCCTCTGCCTGGTTCCTGTAACTTCGCTTCTCGCAGTGAGGGAACCAGCAGAAGACCTTCGGGAGAGGGACCCATGTGTCTGGGGTGGAGACACTCCTTCAGGTATACAGGGTCGAGGCCATTTAGGGCTTTAAAGATTCCCTCACTTTGGAATCAACACTTTGAATTGTGCTTGGAAACATCCTGGGAGCCAGTGAAGATCCTATAGGACTGGTGTTATATGGCTCCAGCGGCCACTCCCAGTCCCCAGTGTAGCTGCGGCATTCTGGATTAATTGTAGTTTCTGGGTCACCTTCAAAGGGAGTGCCATGTAGAGTGCATGGCAGTAGTCCAAGCGAGAGATAACTAGAGCATGCACCAGTCTGGCCAGACAGTCTGAGGGCAGGGAGGGTCTCCAGTGGCGTAGCTAGCCTCTGCGCTGCTGGGGGCGGCGGCAGCGCAGAGGCACCCCCCTGGGGGAGGGGCACGAGTGTGTCATGACGTCATCATGACGTCACGAAGCACGTGGATGCAGAAAGGGGGGATTTCCCCCTTTCCAAGGCTTTTTTTCGGCGGGGGGTGGTGACCAGCGGGGAGGGGGTGACAAGTTTGACACCCCCCTCGCGGGTCCAACCCCCCCGCCGAAAAAAGCGGCGGAAGGGGGGAAAAGAAGCAGAGCAGGGCTTGATTGCGCCCTGCTCTGCTTCCTCCCCCCCCCAGTGGTTTTTTTTCGGCGGGGGTGGTGACCAGCAGGGAGGGGGGGCATGCCAGCGTGACACCCCCCTCCTCGCTGCCCCCCCCCCACCGAAAAATAGCCGCTGGAAGGGGGGAAAGGCGACATGCCCCCGTTCGGGTCCGCCCGTCGGGGCGGGGTGGGAGGGGCCGGCCAAAGTGTCACCCCCCCTCCCCTGGAACTAAGGGCGGACCGCCCCCCCGCCCCCCCTTGCGATGCCCCTGAGGGTCTCAGCCTGTGTACCAGATGGAGCTGGGAAACAGCTGCCCTGGACACAGAATTAACCTAAGCCTCCATGGACAGCTGTGAGTCCAAAATGATTCCCAGGTTGTGCACCTGGACATTCGGGGGCACAGTTACCCTGTTCAGGAACAAGGAGTCCCCCACACCTCCCAAAACAGTACTTCTGTCTTGTCAGGATTCAACCTTAATCTGTTAGCCACTATCCATCCTCCAACTGCCTCCAGACACACAGGACCTTCACTGCCCTCACTGGTTCCTCTGATTGCCTCTGGGTAGAGCTGAGAGGGCTCAGCACCAGTGGGGCTCAGCAGATCAAGGAAGCAGCGGCCAATCTGCAGTGTACAAGGGGCTTGCTGCAGCTCCCCAGGCCATGAGGCACCCAGAGAGAGAGAGAGAAGGAGGAGGAGGAGGATCCACAAACAGGTCCTCAGTTTTCCCCCAACACGATTGTGCAGGAAATGAGCAGAGCTCAAAACAACTTGAAATGGCAACTCCCCAGCAAGAGATCTCAATATGGGGAAAGATGAGGATTTTTTTCCTGCCCTTGAACTTGGCAAGAGAAACTTTGGATTGAGGTGCTGGGAGGGGAATGAGAGGAAGGAGGCAAATGGAACAAAAGGAACTGGAAAGCATGTATGGGGGGTGGTTTCTGTGCTTGAAGGCTCCCCCCACAAAAAAACCCCACCTTTGCAGAGAAGCCACTTCCAGAGGGCAGGGGAAGGGGCACAGACTCCTCTGCAGCCACCACAACACATCCTAAGCTTGGCATACCAATGAGAGGTGCAGTACATGTCACCCTTAAGGGATGTGGCTGAGGTTTGTGTTGGCCCACCCCAGTCACCTCACCCCCATCCTTCACAATTATCTTGGTGAAGGAAAGCTAAGATAGGTATAAATTAATTAATTGTGCAGCAGGAGGCAGGAAAGGCATGCAAGGCGAAGCCAGGCCTTGGAATAAGCAGTGGGTGCCAGAGGATTATGCTGCTGTTTAGGGGAGCTTCCTTGGCTGGGTGGTTGGTGGCTCCAGAGAGGAGAAGATGGAAAGTTATCCAAGGCACTCAGGCTGCCTCCCTGGGAGTCCTCATCCCAGTGGAGCTCCAGGAATCCCTTCCTCACCTTCCTGAGCAGCTGGTGTCATTGTCTTCCTGGCAAAGCACACTTTGGTTGAGCCCCCAAACCCAGCCATGGAAGAGGAGGGGTGGGGATGCAGTGATCTGGCATAGCAATCTTTGGCAACAATCATAATTGTCCTGAGAGCAAGAAGGCACTGTGAGCACAAAGCTGGCCTGCAGTCCCCTAAGGAAGGCTCCAGCTGAATATGAATTGGTACAGTTGGAGAGGACCCTGAGGGTCATCTAGCCCAGGCCCCTGCGATGCAGGAAAGCCCAGCTGGCTTTGGTTAGTATTCCCTGGGCCCCTTGCGTAGGCTCTCCCGCAGGCAGCGCAGCTGCTCCTCGCCCAGTTTGATCTTGTCCTCCAGCTGCCGTTGCTGAATGATGAGTGCTGACTTCATGCGCACAAAGTGCTGGTAGTCCTGCAGCTGCTCAGCAGGCAGGCAGCGTGAGATGCTGGTGAAGACCAAGCGCTCCCGATGGGAGACGTGGTCCTGCAGCTCCTTGGCATCCTCCAGCTGCGCCATCAGCTGCCGCTTCTTCTCCAGGAGGGCCAGCTTGATTTGGGGAAGGGAGAAGAGATTGGAGCTGTCAAAACCCACAGCGGGAAGACCAGGAAGCAGGCACAGGACGCCCAGGCACACACCCCCACCCTCAACAACAGCACAGTGCAGCAGCAAAAAAAGCTAACACTATTCTAGGGTGCATCAACAGAAGTCTAGTGTCCAGATCAAGGGAAGTCATAGTCCCACTCTATCCTGCCTTGGCCAGACCACACTTGGAATACTGTGTCCAGTTTTGGGCAGCACAATTTCAGAAGGATGTTGGCAAGCTGGAAGGTGTGCAAAGGAGGGCAACCAGGATGATCTGGAAACTGAGCCTTATGATGAGCAGTTGAGGGAGTTCGGTATGTTTAGCCTGGAAAACTGAGAGGAGATATGATAACACTTTTCATATATCTAACGGGTTGTCACGTGGAGGATGGAGTGAGGTTGTTTTCTCCTGCTCTAGAGGAGAGGACCCAAAACACTGACTTCAACAAGTTACAAGAAAGAAGATTCTGACTAAACATCTGGAAGAACCTTCTGGTACAACCACTTTTTTATTGGACTTTTAGAATACAGGTTTATGCAATGCTGCCAGCGTTGGAGGCACATTCCTTGGCTACGGGGCCTGTGATAGCAGAGCCTTTCATTTCCCCTTTGTTGTTTACTATGACCCTCGCATTGTCTTCAAAGTACAAGAACACCCCATCTTTTCTCCTATATGATTTCTGTTGACGAATCACAACTGCCGGATGCACTTTCTTCCTGAGCTCTGCTTTGCCTTTCTTGACAGTAGCCATTACCATGTCTCCCACGCCAGCAGCTGGCAGCCTATTCAGGCGCCCCTTAATCCCTTTCAGAGATGATGTATAGATTTTTGGCCCCAGTGTTGTCTGCGCAGTTTATAACAGCTCTCACAGGGAGACCAAGGGAGATGCGAAATTTCGCACCTGATGAACCACCACGTCCTTGCTTAGACATCTTGGGCAACCGGTGGAAAAAATGAAAAAGCATCTGGAATAACTTTCTGACAGTAAGAGCTGTTCAACAGTGGAACAGACTCCCTCGTGAGGTGGTAAACTTTCCTTCCTTGGAGGTTTTTAACATCTCATACTATCAGAAAGGTCTTCCTAATGTTTAGTCAAAATCTGCTTTCCTACAATGGAATCGGGTCCTGCCCCCCAGAGCAGGAGAAAACAAGCTTGCTCCATCTTCCATGGGACAGGATATCTCCTCTCACATCTCTCAATCTCATCTTATCCATGCTCAACACACCCAACTTCCTCTGCTGTTCCTCATCAGGCTTGGTTTCCAGGCCCTTGATAATCTTGGTTGCCACCCTCTGCACATGTTCCAGCATGTCAATATCCTTCTTAAACTGTGGTGCCCAGAATTGGACTCTAAGTGTGGTCTGACTAAGGCAAAATAGAGGTGAGGATGAAGAGGAGGCAGCAAACATCTTGGTCTGGGGACAAGGAGCTCCCAAACAGGAGAGAGGGGCCTTTCAGAGCTGCATTTCCAGAGGTTGCCCACCCCGCCTGCCCTGTACCTTCTCCTCTTCTGCAGTGGCATCCAAGTCCAGGCTGCTGAGGGCATTCTCCACCCTTGCCAGCCGCCCTGAGAGGGACAAGAGGAGGTTGACCACCTTCTCCAAGTCTCCGATGAAGAGGTGGAACTTCTCGTATTCATGGGGCTTGCAGACCTCCTTGATGTGGCTCTCCAGCTCTCTGCCCAGCACCATGTTGGCATTCATGTCATCATGCAAGCCCCGCTGAGCCTCCTGCAGCACCCCCAGCTTCCGACTGATGCTCTCAATCAGCTGCACCTGGAGGCAGGAGAGATTGCACTTGGGGTGAGGGGTCAGTTAGGTGGGGGCAAGTGCCAGAAAGCCACGGGAAGAGCCTGGCTGTGGCAGAATTAGGCCAAGGGGGACCCATGTAGCCCGGCATCCTGGCCAACAGTACCCAATAAATGGGGGAAGCCCAAAAGAAGATCAGGAGCCTAGCAGTGGCACTCTCCCCACCTGTGATTTCCAGCAACTGGGTGTCACATCAGAGGCATACTGCTCTGGGACATGGAGGTACCAGAGAGCCATCATGGCTGGTAGCAACTGGTACAAGCAGATTATACCAGTGAATTCCATCCATTTGCAGGGTTCAGCTTTGGGCAGCACAGGGCTTGGGCTCTGTGCAGAACTGCAATTGTTTTGCAGCAAGCACACACTGTCCTGGTGATGAACAGAAATGGTCCAAATTCCCAACTTGACTTTTCCAGCCGCCACCCCACCCCACCCCTCCCACCCACCCCCCCAAAAAATACAGGAGCGACTTGCTAGGGCTAAGTTTGACTCAAAGAGCCTAGACAAGTCTGCCCACTAATCCCCAAGCAGCTGTGCAGGGCCTGGAGATTGAAGTGGAAAAGCCCACCTACCACCGGCTCACCTTCTTCCTGGCCAGGTCATGGTCCACCTCTTCCTCCTCCGAACTGGCTCCAGCCCCCTCAGGCAACTCCTTCATCTTGTTCAGTAGCTCAGCCTTGCCGGCTGACAGGTTATAGTAGGCAGAGCAGGAGGAGGTGGGGCTGGCAGCTCCCCCACAGGTTGGGGAGACAGGCTGGCTGGGTTGCCTACACCAACAAAGAGCATTGTGGGAGGGATGGCTCCAAAATGGAGAGGAGGCCAAGGCAACACTGTCTGCCTTCATGTGACCATCTTGGCTGTGAGTCTTGGAAAACCTGCTCCTGCCTTGCAGGTCTTTCCCACCTGGCCTGGAAAGGTGGTGTCTGGACTGACTCCAGCTACAAAAGCTGAGGCTGCCGAAAAGACTCCTGGGCTGTAGTTATACAAATTTCCTGTGTTTTTATTTTAGAGCTTGTTATGATATATGTGGACGGTGTTCAACCATTAAACAATACACAACCATTTTTTGGTGTTTCATTTATTGCAGAGGTCAGCAACCTTATCGAAGGATGGGCAGGTCGATGCTCCGTCCATCAGGATGGACTGGAATGTGTGCGCACACACACTCTTCCGGGTCAGACACATGCTATTTCCGGTGCTCCTCCGACCCGGAAGTGTGCAAACACGCTATTTCTGGTGCACATCCAGGTTGGAGGAGCTCCCGTGTGCATGCGCACAGGTGCCATCAACCCGGACGTCAGTCCCCGCCCCACGCAATGCCATGCCATTAACAGTGGGCAGCAGGGGGCGGGGCGGCAGGGGGCACCATAGGCCAGTTAGACAAGCCTTGTGGGCCGCTACCAGCCCATGGGCCTTAGGTTGCCAGCCCCTTATTTATTGTTTATGACTACCTGTTATGTTGTAGTTATGTGTTTTTTTAATGTGAGCTGCCTTGAGCATGGTTTGGACTATGGAAAGGTGGCATACAAATAAGATTATGCATCAATGTATATATAAAACTGGTGGCAAGACGCTACACATGAAAAATACTGGAAGGCTAGGAGATGCCATGTTGAAGTGGGGGGCATCAAAACCTGCGAAACTGAAAATCTTTCAGGGGAAGAAGATAGAAGAGGGAGGTCAACAGAATGCTTTTGGAGCCCTTTGGGGCCTGTAATGGGCAGCCCCTTGCCCAATGCATAATTTCCAGCCTTGGGAGACGTTATGGGGCCTTAGGGCTCATCTATACTTACCTTTTGCCCAGCACTTTCCATGAGAACCTGCTCTATAATGCCAAATCAGAACCAACAGCAATTTGGGTTTTCTGTGAATTGCCATTTGCTTCAATTCAGCGGGAAAGAGGAGGCTTTTGTGGGAAAAGCACCGGGCAGAAAGGCTCAGACATGGTGCTTTAACGTGCAAACCTGTACTTAGAAACACGGCACAAAAGGAAGTCTGGATGAGCCCTTAGAAGCAGGTGTTGGCAGTATTGCTCATCTCCATGCATGCATGTGTGTGAGAGAGAGTTTTGTAACTTAAATGCTTATATATGGGTATGATAAAGATTTTCAGGTGGTCAACAGGTGTACTTTTCGTTTTCACTTCTGAACCATTGCTGTATTGCTGTTCCCTTCTTGTTAAATAACTGAGCGTTGTGTGTGAATGGCATACAAGCAAAGTCATGGTGACGAATTAGAACCATCTTATAGATAAAGAAATCATGCTGCTAATGGCTGGCAGCAGTATAAAAAATACGCTGCCCTTAAGCTCTTGTTCTATCATGCATTGTATCATGTATCATTGTAAGCCCCTTCCAACTCTACAAATCCTATTATGCTATGAATTCTCAATATATTTACAATAAAACAGCAGCAGTAGAGGGGATGGGGGGGTGGGGAATAAGTGGGAGTCACAGGCAGCAATGAGGTGTCCCAAGAGGTGCATCAGCAGGAGGGACACCTCCAGGGAGACCCCAGGCTCACACCCACACAGAGGCTGAGGCTGTTCCCAGTTGCTGAGTTTGTTCCTATACATTAATATCCTACCCTTCGATGGTGGTTTGCACTACTTTCTATCCCTCCCACAACTGATCCTCACGGCAATCCTGTGAGGTGGGATAGACTGAGAAAAAGGGAGCTGCATCGCTTAGTGGGGATCTGAATTTCCTCAAAGCTCAGAGCCATCCTTCCCACACCTGGTTGTCCTCTAGATGTTAATGGACTTCAGTTCCCATTACCCCCTCCTGACCACTGCTCAGATGGTAGAGCACGAGACTCTTAATCTCAGGGTCATGGGTTTGAGACCTACATTGGGCAAAAGATTCCTGATTGGACTAGATGACCCTCGTGGTCCCTTCCAACTCTACCAAGGATGCTCTGTGCCAAGGGCCCACATAGCCCCCTGGCCCCCAGATCTTGCTGCCCTACATACCAAGAGTTTTGAGGGATACCATTGCAGCTGGTATGCCTACCTTGCCGAGAGTCCCACAGCACCAGCCTGAGGGGGCCAGTCGTGCCCCTGCCACACAGCACCCACACCAGGGGAGAAGAGGTCCCCCATCACTTCTGCTGCCGTCACCAGACCCAAGGTGGGGCTGAGCACTCCAGCCAGGGAGCGATCCCTGCCTGCCACGTCCCTCATCAGCTCCTCCGAGTTCAGGCGGAAGGGGGGCACTGGACCCACCGTACCTGGGCGGCAGGCATCTCCTTCAACCCCCTCTAGCTCCTTGGAGGCTGTGGGGGGGGGGAGAGAGAGAGAGAAGTCATTTCAGACGGCAGCATTGCTGGAGAGACAAGAGGCACGGACACCTGCAGAGGGGAAGCAGAACTCACCAAGGCTGGAGGGGATGGCTGACACCGGCTCGGGGGTCCTGCTGGCCGATCCATCCTTCCCCTTTTCCCAAGGGGGCACGGGTGTTGCTGCCTCCTCCTGGGAACATGCAGGCCTTTAAGCACAAAACCAACCAGACACCGGGTTAAAGAAAGGTGAAATGGCTTCAAGCTCAGTGGTTTTTCTACATTTTTCTACCTGGCCTGGGAGGGAGGGCCCCAGACTGACTCCAGCTACAGAAGCTGAGGCCATTGAAGGAGCACAGGACAGCAAACAATAAAACACCAGTGCAGAGGCTTTTTGGAATAGGAAAGTCCCAGGTGCTGGAAAGACCTCAGAGTTGGCACCTGTCTCATATTTAAGGGAAGGGAATGCCAAAGGGGATGTGCCCCTAAGTCATTTTTGTTGATATTCCAATTTTTTACTAAATCAGCCACATGAAAACAAATTTTATACAAATTTTCTGAAAATTGGTTTCCTGCACTCCGTTCATGTTGTGTCCAAAGGTTCTCCTTGTTGCTCTATTATCTCCCTGATTATTTCTAATTCACATTCCATTCTTTACCATTAACCTTATACTAGAATAGTTTTTTTGTTCTTTTTAAACTTATTGCCCTTAACCACCAGCCATCCACCTGCCAATTCCTGCACCTACAGCCCCGATCCCTATATTGTGTGGAACTGGACCTCCTGATAAGATGGCAAGATGATAAGAGTTTGAGCCTGGCAACATCTGGGCCCACCCTCCCCTGCTCACAGCTTCTGGGTTCAGGCAAGATCTCGGGAGAGGTCCACGAGATCTCACCTGAACACAGACACAGCTGGTGCCTCTTCTTGCTTCTTTGGTGGGGCACCCTCCGGGCATGGGAGAAGTGAGGAGAGGAAGCAACTTCTGGCAAGATCTCACACATACCACTTCTCCAGCAGTGGTCAGGTCGAGCGTCACCCACAGCAGCCTCAGAGATGTGAGAAGAAGTGGAAGCAGTGGCGAAACTTCACAAGATCACATCAGCAGCTGACCCACACCACATTCCCTTGCTTCTCCAGCTGCCCCTTGAGATGCTGCCACCTGAGGCAGATTTCCCAGTCCACCTCATAGTTGGGCCAGTCCTGCCACCTTGCTTTTGGAAAAACAACTCCACACTACTAGCCCACATGAAGTTACTTCCCATGAGATTCTTCCTCTTCTGCACCACATTCTGACCCTCTTGCTGCTTTCTGCCCCCATCCCAACAAGTCCACTCACTGTAAAGTCTCTTGCTACAGGCTGGATGGGGTTCAGGCTAAGCTTAAAAGGGTGCACAGACTGTCAAGGGTCATCTAGTCCAACCCCCTGCAAGGCAGGAATCTCAGCTAAAGCATCCAGGACAGATGGCCATCCAACCTCTGTGTAGAAACCTCCACCTGTCCTTTGAGTCGTCAGTGGGAAGAGGCCTAGGCACTGATCCTGCTCTCTCCTGCCCAGCTAGTCTCTCCTGAAGCCATCTTCCCTAATTCCCTGCCCCTCTGTACAGACCACCATCCCCATCCCACACCCGCAACCTATGAGCCACAAGAGGCAGAAAGCAATGCACTACTTGCCTGGATGACCCACTCTGGCTGCTCCCGTCTGGCACTGCCCACTCTGGGGTCCGACGTGGCAAACTGTCATAGCGGTAGGGGGAGTGGGGGGCTTCTTGAGGCCTGGGGCTGAGCTGCTGGCTGGCCTCCCCCCACAGCTGCTCCAGGGGCAGGCTCTGAGACCGCTGCCTTGCCACCTTGCTGCTGCTCTGGCCATGGGCACAGGCTTCTTCCAGGTGGGGGCGTGGGCCGGCCTTGGGGGGAAGCAGATGGCTGTGGGAGGCACGGCAGGGGCGGTATTTCTCCCAGTTTGGTGGCGGGGGCCGTGGAGGGGGCAGGCCCTTTTGCTTGGCTGCCCGGGGAGACTCCAGCCAGGCCTCCTCCTTCAGCTTGGCCAGGGGGGCTTCTCGTCTCTCCCTCCCGGAAGCACCAGCCTGCTCTGCACAGAGGTGGTTCTCTGAGTAGGCCCTTTCACGCAGGGGGTGTCTGTGAGGGCTGGCAGGGTCCTCTTTGTAGGCCGGTTTCTCTGCTGCTTGCCCAGGCTTCTTGCCGTCCCAGGAGAGGCTGTGAGTGGGCCCAGCGTGGCAGGAAGGGTGCCATTCTGCCTCGGAGGCCTCTGAGCAGGTCCAAAAGGGGCTGACCCTTGCAAGGCCCACCTTGTGTTGTGTAAGTTCTCTGCAAGGAGAATGAAAGAAGAGCAACCTGCAGCATACCCACCAACATTTCTCTGGTGAAAATAAGGACATCCTATTCCCCACCAGGAACCTTGTCCTGCATTTGATCTCCCACAGAAGTCATATGCACGTATGTATCTGTCACCTTGAGCCAAATTACAACCTCTCTGCTGAACCTACATTGAATACAGTGGGACATACTTCTGAGCAGACAGGGAAAGGCTCTATTTACAATAAAGGAATAAACGCACAATGCCTTTCTTGAGAAATGGCTGGCTGCTGAAGCAAGTGGATTGTTGATATTTTCCTTCAAAACTACAGGAAGGGCTTCGTATACCAGCTTAACCATTTCCTTCATTTGGTGCTGGAATTTTATTTTCAGGATAAACAGGACTCCATTTTTGCCGCTACACACAGACACCACTTTTAATTGTTTTCCGAGACATGGAGGGGAGGAAAAAGGAAAATAAGGACATTCCAAGATCAAAACAGAAACTGGGATGGCTTCCGTCATTCCAGGACTCTCCCTGGAAAATCGGGACACTTGGAAGTGAGTGGCAGCAGCCTCTGCAGACAGGACCAGCCCAAGGCATTCTGACACCTGAGGTGAACCACAGAATGGCACTATGGAAGACAACCCCCCACATACACCCCCCCCCATCCCTTGTGTTAGCACAAGTTCTTCCTCAGCATCTCAGGAAGAAGCTTCTGACAGGAAGTGGGCTTCCAAAAGGCCAGCAAGGGTGTGTTGCTCTCTCCCACCTTCCTGGATTGCTTCAGCTATGGGACAAATCCTTTCAGCAAGAAGGAAGGTTGGGCCAATTTGCCCTCCCCACCCTGCCCAAGATTGTTAATGTGCCACATTCCTGGCTGTGATTGTTTCAATGCTCAGTTCCCTTTCCTGCCAAGATTGCTGGTGGGTGGTGCTGGGCCTTCAAAGAAAGACCCTCATGATCTTGGTTGTGGTGAACGCCAAGGGTGCCATGAGGAAGTGGTGCCTCTCCCCAGAGCAAGATGGAATGGGTCCAACCCCAGCAGCAAACACACAGGGCTCAGCGGAGGTGGGAAGGGATGGCTCTCCTGTTGCTCCAGCCTACAAGAGGGGCCAATGCCAGCCTCATGCAGGTTGGGATGGGTGGCAATGACAGAGAAGGGCCTGGCATCTTGCGAGGAGGGGGCCCCTGGCAGGAGCACCTCACAGACACATGGGGACATCCAGTGGACCAGGAACTGCTGTGCCACGTTGCAGTTTTTCCTGCTACCCCACCCCACCCATCTGTGGGCACCAACATCAAGCATTCCTTGCCCACCCCAGGCACCCCCTGCCTACCTCATTGATGGGCTCATTGTCTTCCTGCTGGGTGAAGGAGGCTCCCACTCACCCATGGAAAAGTCCTGGAAAAAAAGGAACAGAGGCTGAGGGTGGTGGCAGGAAGGGCAAGCCCACCCATGAAGCAAGGTGAGGCAACTGCTTCAGGCTGCAGTATCCTCAGGAGCAGCAGATCCCAAAGCCAAACTTTCTCTCTCCACACTTTTCCCCCTGATGTCAATCTTCCCTCTCTTCTTCCCAATTCTCGGGTCTGCCTCAGGTGCCAAAATGTTTTGAGCCAGCCATTGGGGAGGTCTGGAATCCACCAGGCAATGATGGAATGGCTGACTGCCCTTCACCTTAACGTGAGACTTCTGTTGATGCAGCCTAGACTAGCATTAGCTTTTATTTTATTTTTTATTTTTTGCTGCTGTTGCTGCTGCTGCTGCACCACACTGTTGACTCACATGAAGTTTATGGTCGTCTAAGACCCCAATATCCTTTTCACATGCACAGTGTCGATATAATAAAATCATAGAGTTGGAAGGGATCCCAAAGGTCATCTAATCCAATCCCCTGCAAATGCAGGGATCTCAACTAAAGCATACATATAGAATCATAGAAGTGTAGAGTAAAGGTACCACTCTGTTCTGCCTTGGAGGGAAACCACCTAGAGACCTGTGTCCAGTTTTGGAGTGGATACTGACTAGCTGGAGTGTGTGCAGAGGAGGGTAGCTAAGATGGTCAAGGGTCTGGAAACCAAGCCTTATGAGAAGCCCTTGAAGGAGCTGGGGATGTTTAGCCCGGAAAAGAGGAGATATCTAAACCTTATTTTCTCCTGCTCGAGGAGAGGACCCAAACCTATGGCTTCAAGTTACAAGAAAGGAGATTCCAACTAAACTTCAGGAAGAACTTTCTGCCAGTAAGAGCCCTTTGACAGTGGAACAGATTCCCTTGGGAGATCTTTAAGGAGAGATTGGAAGGTCATATGCTATGGATGCCTGAGTGGAGATTCCTGCCTTCCCAAGGGTTGAACTAGATTACCCTCAGAGTCCCTTCCAAATCATTCTATGACTCTATGACTTGTTCCTTGCACAGTGAGCCTTTTTGAGAGGCTGGGTAGTCGCAAGACTCTCGGATGAGCAGCACCTTCCCCGTATCCTCTCCCAGTCCTGCAACAGACCCCTACCACACCCACACCCTCTTACCGCTAGAAAGGTCTTCCTCGCATGCCACGGTCCCCCCTCCTCCAAGAACTTGTGCTGTGCTGGGCAGCAGCAGCAGTCACTGCAGCGATTCCAGGCGTGCGAGTGGCAGTGGTGGGCCCAGTGGCCAGATGCTGCCGGCATGTTCCTGTGATGAGCTGCAGGGCACCGATCCCCATAGCAGCAAGCACAGGCTTCCCGGGCTGCATGTGAGCAGGGAAGGGGGCGCCAGTGATCACAGTCTCCCCCACACTGGGCCAATGGCTTGCAAAAGGCAGACACCTTTGGAAGGAAGTCCTGGTAGGTGTGGGGTGGTGGGGGCTGCAGGAGCCTGTAGGGCTGGTCCACAGAGTGGCGGCGCTGGTCCCCATGCTCGGATCTGGCTGGCTGGAAGGAGTCTTGGTCCACCATCCTGGGGAGGGGTACCCCCACTGGCCTGTTGTTCTGGCAGCCGAAGCCCCCAGAGGACAGTGGTCTGCTTGTCTCCTCGAAGAACTTCCTCCGGTCAGCAAAAGGCAGGAGGCCAGAATCCTCAGGGGGTGGCAAGGGGCTCCCAGAATCAGTCACCTGCTGGCTCTGATGGTGGGGCTGCAGCTTGCGCTCTGGTGACCACCGCCAGCGGCCCCCTCGACTTCCTCCAGGTGGAGAAGCTCCCTGGGGCTTGTCATGCTCCGGCAGAGGGACCTTCCACTTGCTGGGGCTGGGAAGACCACTGTCCGCTGCAAAGACACTCAGCTCAGAGCCCCAGCGCCTGGGAAGCAGCATTCTATGCTGGGTCAAGCCAGTAGGTCTGCCCTTGGGCAAGGGAGGTGGAGGAGAGTGGGGCAGGGAAGGAGGGGCAGGGGGGCTGCCAGGGGGCTCCCCTGCCTCCTGGTTGGACTCCCCTTCTTCCAACAGCGGAGCGGAGCCCTTTGCCTTTTGCAGCTGTGCTTTGCGCCACTGGATCTCATTCCGCAAGTTGGTGGCAAAGCGGTCGCTGCGCCGACGCATATGGGCTGAGCGGTGCTGAGACGACCCCCACTTCCTGGTGTCCACGATGCTCCCTTCCTCCTCCTGCCCCACCTCTGCCGATGCCTCCATGCCGGATGCCTCCTTCAGGTCTGTGCTGGCGTCTCCAGTGGGCTGCAGAAGTGGGGAGGATGCCAGTTCGACAGAGGCACTCCTGGGTCGTTCTGGCCCCATGTGGCAGCGGCTGCTTGTGGAATGGGGGCTTTGCACCTTTCTGGGGGAGCCCTGACTCTGCTGGGCCCCTGGGTTGCTCCTTTGCTCCATGTGCAGTGGAGACACAGTCCAGTGGGAGTCCTCCTGGGGGCTGGAGACGTTCAGAGCCTGCAGCTGGGATGCCAGCAGGTGCTCCGGGGCACTGTGACGATGGCTCAGTGCTCCAGCCCAGCAGGCCTTCCAGTGGGGCAGGCAGGCACCCTCGGGGCTGCCCTGCTTGGTCACGGAGGATTCGTGGCTGCCCGTGTGTGGCTTGCCCAGGAGGTGCTCCCCACTGCTCTCCTCACCTGGAAGGGAGTTGGCACTCTGGGCTTCCTTCTCCATGGGGGTGGGCTGGTCAGCATGAGAACTCAGCAAGTAGTAATGCTCTGTGGGCGACTCCTTGCCCAGCTCAGGGTCCCTGCCTCGTACAGAAAGGAGCGTGTCCGAGGTCCAGCGGGCCTTGAGTTGGGGGGAGTCCTTCCGACGGCCTTCTGTGTTGGTTGGGGGTGGGTTACAGGCTCGCAGGCTGTCCTGCCTCACTGGCGGCTGGGGAGGGGTGGACACAACAGCTCTGGTAGAGCTGGGGAAGTGACTGTCCTGAGGGCAGGGGGCTGTCCTGGCACTGGGGGCAGTCCGGCTGGGCAAGGCGTGCAGGCCCAACGCCGCCACAGCTTCGCCACTGGTCTGCAGGTAACGGGTGTCTGGTGGGAGGCCTTCGGGGACACCGCTGTCCTCGGGCCGCAGGGCGGAATCAGAAGCGTTGGAGCTGGCCGAGAAGGAGCTGTAGGCAGAGTCCCGCTTGTTCTGGTACATGGTCTGGTCAGTGGGAGAGAGGCTGCCCTCGTAGTATGTCTGGCCACTCTGATCCAAGCTTTCCATGCTCCCGAGGGAGCTGCTCTTGTCTGTGCTGCAGTGGCGAGCGAGGGGGTTCCAGGGCAAGGGAAGATCACTGCGGGGAGAGGGGGAGAGGAGGGAATCCCTCATTAGGAGGTTCTAGGCAAAAGTGCCTGCTGCCAAGTCCCTTTCTTATTCATTTCTAAGAATATTTGCATACTGCTTCATTTATTTAATTGTTAAATTTATTCACTTGTAGATCAAAGGGTGGTTCACAACATAAAATCACAAAATGGGAACACAAAATACGTAACAAAAACCCACAACCAAAACCGTCTATTGAAACGAATCTAGAAAATTGGTTTCCTCCCAAAGCACCTGGATCTGATGTGTGACCACCCTCTCAAGAACCTTGCCCAAGAAGGGGAGAATGGAAAGTAGCCAGGGAGGATTTCTTGGCTGAGTGGTTTCACCACTGCCTCCTTGAAGCGGGCAGGGACCACCTCCTCTCGCAAGACAGTATTAACCACCTCCCTGTCCCAGCCAGCTGTCCCTCCCCTGCGAGTTTCTATCAGCCAGGAGGGGCAAGGGTCCAGAGCGCAAGTGAGTGCCCTGACTGATCCCAGCCCCTTGTCCATGTCTTTGAGCCTTACTAATGGAAACTCATCCAACACAACAGGACTAGACTGTGCTCTGGACACCCCTTGAGATTCATCTGCTGTTAACAGTGGCGGCAAGATGCTGGCAGATGCAAGCAGTTTTATTTGATGCTTTGCAGCCAAATCACAGTGAGCCACTGTCCTTTCTCCCACCTCCTTTGCTCCCGACTGTAAAAGGTCCTGTACTACCCAGAAAAGCTCTGCCAGACACCATAATGAAGATGCAATGGAGGCAGCAGAGTATGCCTTCTTTGTTGCCTTCACTGCCAGTAGGCAGGCTTTGTGATGAGCCCTCACCAGTGTTCGATTGCAGTCTACTGGAGTTTTCCTCCAATCATGTTCCAGCTGTCACCCAGGGAGGAAACAAACTGAGAGGGTGCTCAGGGGTGATTGTGTCAATGGGCCAAGTCAGCCAGATGTTCCACAAGTCAGCCAGGGCTTTGACAGGAACATTAGTCATATCAGCCAGAAAGTCTCCCAGAGCTGTCTAAAAGGTAAAGAAGAACCCCTGGACGGTTAAGTCCAGTCAAAGGCAACTATGGGGTGTGGCGCTCATCTCGCTTTCAAGCCAAGGGAGCTAGCGTTTGTCCACAGACAGCTTTCTGGGTCTTGTGGCAAGCATGACTAAACGGCTTCTGGCACAACGGGACACTGTGACAGAAACCAGAGTGCACGGAAACACCGTTTACCTTCCCACTGCAGTGATACCTATTTATCTACTTGCACTGGTGTGCTTTAAAACTGCAGATTCAAACTGCCAACCTTCTGATTGGCAAGCCCCAGAGGCTCAGTGGTTTAGGCCACAGCACCACCCACTCTCTCACCAGAGCTGTCTGGAAACCTATTGGATCCATCAGCTTCCAAGGGCAGACCATCTTCATAGGTCCACCACCTCTGCAGAGGGGGAAAGGTGCTGAAAGCCTAGACTTCAACAGGATCTGACTATGACATGGGATAGATGTCAATGTTCCCCACTTTCAGATCACCCTCTTCCCACCCAATGACATGTTGGGGCAGCCCCATGGTCGTCATGGCAGTCATGAAGTCCCAAGTGACCGCAGAGCCATCTGCTTTGGTATGGATGTTGAAGTCCCCCAACAACAGCAGTCTAGGAGTCCTCAAAACCATGCCTGAGCATGGGTGGTTTTTTTTGCCAAAATGTCTTGGGCAGGCCCTGACAGCACGTCAGAAAATTCAAAAACGACAAAACCCAGCCTTTTGGCAACTTGTGCACTCCTCCCACTCCAGCCTGGAGGGCATTGGTAGTCCTGCACCCTTCACTCAGGCAAGAGGCCTGCAACTCATTACCTCCCCCCTGCTGGCAGCCAGGATGGCTCCCAAGCCGCCTCCCTTCCTGAAGGGAGATGAGCTCAAACCAAAAAAGCATCTGAGGCATTGGGGGGGGGGGAGAAATGCCAGGCTGCAGAGCTTCAGCACGAAGCCACTGCCATGTCCCATACCCGAGCAAGGATGGTTGTGCCACAGGGCCCAGGATAGGTCTGGGAAGAAGCCAGTCAGCCAGGAGCAACTCCGGAGCCCAGCCCATGAGCAGGCGGTCGGTGGGAGTGGAGGTGGCAGCAGGGTATTGCAACTCGTAAGGAGCAGCCAAACTCACACCCTCCTCCTCCTCCCTGTTCCCAGACAAGGACCAGCCTATTTGAGGATAATGGGAATCAGTTTTCCAGATGTTTCTGGTCTACAAGTCATGGAATCATGGAATTGTAGAGTTGGAATGGACTCCCAAGGGTCATCCAATCCACCCCCCTGCAAAGCAAGTATCTCAGCTCAAGCATTCATGACAAGTGGCCATAGGGCCCATTGCCTTTGACCACTAGTCATCCTGGCTGAGGCTACTAGGAGTTGGGGGCCAACAACTTTATCCTGAAAACTGCCCTGTGATCTTTGGACAAAGGACAGTGCACCGCATTCCAACCCTACAATATTATAATTCCATGGTCAGCCCCCTGAGAGAAAGAGCCCTGGGTGCCCCCACCACCCCCTGCTGCCATGGGGAGAGAGGTGCTGCCAAACCAGACAGATGCCCAAGCACCACATTCCTGTGGAATGCCCTCCCACCAGACGTTAAGGGGGTGAATGATTATATGTCTTTTATGAGACACCTGAAGATAGCCCTGTATAGGGAAGCTTTTTAAGATTTAAGGTTTTACTGTGTTTTTATATATGCTGGAAGCCACCCAATCAGATGGGTGGGGTACAAATAAATTATTATTATTATTATTATTATTATTATTATTAGCCAGGCAGTCACTCACCTGGGGTCGCAGCCTGAGTGCCAGGAGAGGCTGAAGGCATCGGCCGGAAAGTGCATGGTGGCGTCAGCCTCAGTCCGGACTCCGGAGAGCTTGGCCAGGTGCCATGAGTGGGGCCTGATGAGAGGCACAATCCTCCTGTGGAGCAGATCGAAGGGGGAGGAAATGAGCCAGAGGAAACAGCAGGCACACCTCCCCTCCCCCACTGCAGGAGAAGCTCGTACTGGGAAGCCTCCTTAAGGGCCACCAGAAAGCCGGGCGAGCTACACACATACACACAGCAGGAAGAACCAGCTGCACAAATGTAAGATGGGGGACAACTGGCTGGCCAGTAGTACATGTGAAAAGGATCTAGGGGTCTTGGTGGACCACAAGCTGAACATGACTGAAGCTTAACATGAGTGATGCAGCAGCAATGAAAGCTAAGGCTCTTCCAGGCTGCATCTCCAGAAGTTGAGTGTCCAGGTCAAAGGAAGTCCTAGTCTCAATCTATTCTGCCTTGGTCAGACCACACCTAGAGTCCAGTGTCCACTTTTGGGCTCCACCACTTAAGAAGGATATGGACAAGCTGGAAAGTGTGCAGAGGAGAATGGCCAAGAAGATCAAGGGTCTGGAAACCAAGCCTTATAAGGAGCAGTTGAAGGAGCTGGGTATGTTTAGCCTGGAAACGAGGAGACTGGGAGGAAATATGAGAGGAGATATCTGAAGGGCTGTCCCACGGAAGATGGGACAAGCTTGTTTTCTTCTGCTCTGGAGGGCAGGACCCAATCCCATGGATTTAGGAAGACCTTTCTGACAGTAAGGGCTGTTTGGCAGTGGAACAAACTCCCATGAGAGGTGGTGGGCTCTACTTCCTTGGAGTTTTTAAAGCAGAGGTTGGATGGCCATCTGTCATGGATGCTTGGCTGGAGATTCCTGCTGAGCTGACTCTACAATTCTTGGATTCTAAAATACTCTCTCTCTCTCTCTCTCTCTCTCTCTTTCTTTCTTTCTCTCTCTCTCTTCATCTTTTCCTCATCCACTCAAACACTCCTGTCTCTATTCTCCCACACCCAAAGCCATCTCAAGGCACATGCCCCACCACTGCCAACCCACATGCAGCTTTGCAGAATTTATACAAAATGCGCTGTTAGGCGGGTCTGGAGGTTGGCCAGAATTAAGCAAGAGCTCGTTCTGGCAGGCAGCATGGGGGCGGAGGGGGGGGGATGCCATGCAGAGATTGGGAGCTGGGAGCCTTTGTAGCTGCCACCCCCATGTAGCCCCCTGCAGAGGTCAGGGATGGAGAGATTCCTATAACTTTGGAAGGGCTGCTTCTCAAGAGTATAATGGGTGTGGGATGGAGAGAATGGTTCAGAAAGATGCCTAAGCGATGTTTCCTGTCTGTTGGAAGAGCCAATTTAATCAAAGAATTGTAGAGCTGGAAGGGACCCCAAGGGTCATCTAGTCTAAGCCCCTGTAATGCAGGAATCTTAGCTCAAACATCCCGGACAGATGTCCATCCAAGCTCTGCTTAAAAACCTCCAAGGAAGGAGAGTCCACCACCTTCCACCCCACTCTCAAACAGCTCTTGCTGTCAGGAAGTTCTGCCTGATGTTTATTTGGAATCTCGTTTCTTCTAAAGTGATGTAGCTCCTTTAAAAAACCCAAAAGACACAGGAGGGAGGGTTAGGGAAGTAAGGAGACATTCAGAGGGAGGAAGTCTTCCATGCCTTTGCCCTTGCCTTATACAGCTGCAGCAGCCCCCCACCCCTTTCACACGTCCGACCTGGGAAGAGCTGAAGTTTGCAGCACACAAACCCTCAAGATTTCATTTTGAGGACAGGGTGGTGGTGACTCACCCTTATTCAGTCACCAGAAAATGCCGGGATGGGAGCTTTCCCAAATGAACATAGGTAGCCCCCATAGGTAGCCAGGGCTTGCCCAAGACATTTTGGCACCCAAGGTGAATAATTGTATCCCCTGCTCCACAGCAGGGAAGATCCGCATCAGGAACAAGGTGGGAGGAAGAAAAATCAGCCCTGTCTTCTTCTTCCTCCATCCAGCTCAGTACCACCTATACTGACTGACAGCAATTACTCTCCAGGGTTTCAGATAGGAGCCTCTCCCAGTGCTACCTGCAGGTCCTGTCAGGAGTTGCCAGCTGAACCACCTCGCCAACGGGAAAAGCAACACAGCATGCCTGGCAGCAAGGGTGTCTTCACCCACCCCAGTTAGGTTAGGAGAAAGTGAAAAGAGGATTCGTCCCACCAGACAAGGGACTCACTAGGCACACCAGAAGGAGGGTGGCAATGCACTCACCTGTCCGCAGGCAGTGGGGAGACCTGTGTGACTGTCCGGCAGGACAAAGGAGCACCCCAGAACTCCAGCCCACACGCTGCTGGGAGCTGTGGGGAATAAGCAGCTGAGGGGCCGGGACATGCAAGCCATCCCTACTCAAGAGGGAGGGGCTTCTTACTGGGCAGGCGTTTCCTGCTGCCGCCCCCCTCCTGCACTCCCCAAGCCAGACGCCATTCCCATCCCCTTCCAGCCAGGAAGTGCTAAGGAAGTGATGTCCAGGGAGATAAGGGAGCACGTGGAGCAGGCAGTGGTCATGTTGGAGGCCCCAAACGATGCAAAGAAACGACAAAGGGGCTTCCTGGCTCTGTGGAGCAACAGGAGTCTAGGGAAAAGATCAGCTTGGGGAAGAAAACATCCACCCACCCATCAGGCCCTCATGCAGGCAGGGCCGGCCCAAACTTGAGGCATGGTGAGGTGGCCGCCTCAGGTGGCAATATAGCAAGGACAGAAGAAGTGGATCTTTCTTCCCTCCTTGTTCCAGAGCTAGCTCTTCACCCACCCCTTATTCAATGGTGGGGAGGAGGGGATCCTTTTGTCTTAGAGGTGGGGAGCTCTCCTGCCCCCGCCCCCGTGCCCCACAAGATGAGACAGTCAACTCTAGCCTGGCTGTAGGGGGAATCCCAGGGTTCCTCTGGCTGAAACAGCTGCAGCCCTCCTTGTCCTGCCTTCACCTCCACTCAGCCCATGCAGGAAGCAGTAGTGACAGGGGGGAGGAAGAGTGAGGTCATCAGCCTCGGGAGGAAGATATACCGCTCCATTCTGCCTTGTCCAGTTCCAGTGGCCCCAATTTGAAAAGGATATTGGCAGGCAGCAAAAAAGGTTAATACTCTTCTAGGCTGCATCAAGAGAAGTCGAGTGTCCACATCATAAGACCATTCTATTTTGCCTTGGTCAGATCATACCTGGGGGTCCAGCGTTTAGTTTTGGCACACTAATACTGTGTCCAGGTCTGACACCAGAGTTTAAAAGGGATATTGGCAGGTGTGCGGAGAAGAGCCACCAAGATTATGAATTTCTAAAGGGCTGTCACATGGAAGATGGAGTAAGCTTGCTTTCTGCGTTAAATATGTTTTCACAGAGAAGATGTCAGGGCAAAAAACAACCAAGCTGGAGGCGCCGATTGTGGGGGGCGGGGCCCCGCTGAGAGTGTCACCCCCCCCCAGGGTGCTACTCGGGGCGGCCCGCCCCCACCGCCCCTCCCTTGCTATGCCCCTGCCCAAGGGTTTAATGATTCCTTAAATAATTACATAAAAATATTACAACTGCTAAAAAAATTGTTGGTGTTTGATGGGGGATGGAGGGAGTGAAATCTAGGCTGCTTTGGACCAGTCCTATTGAACTCCAGTTGCAGAAGCAGGTGTGAGAGGGGGGGTGATTTTAAGGGCACATCCACACTTATTTTCATAGAGTCATAGAATTGTTTTTATTGGCACAGGTCTGCATTTTCCTGGTTCATGCTGAGCAATTTTTTCTTTTTCTTGCCCCTCCACTGTCCCCAGAAAAAACTGCTCTTTAATGCAGAATTGCAATTTTGATTTTGTGGTGATTGCATTTGCTCTGATTCAGCCATAAACAGCGAGTTTTCAGAGGGAAAGCACAGTAGCAGAAAACCTCCAAGAACTTGGACAGAGAACTTTAAAGCATAGTACTGTGCCTAGAAATGCTGCACAAAAGGAAGCCTGGATGAGCCCTAAGAAACAAGGCACCCTGTCATCCGCTCTGTTGTTTGTCTGTCGCTAGGCTGACTGCAAATAAGAGGTGCAGGTCCTAATTCCTGCCACTGGAGGGCAGCAGCAAGTTAGTCAAAGGAGCCCCACATCTGACAAAGAAGCACAAAATCTGATAAGGATCCCTGTCAACTAACCTCTTTGGGCGTGCAATTCTCAAGCCCCCCTAAGGAGCACCATCAGCAACCCCCAGCAAGGCAGGAATCTCCACTCAAACATCCATGACAAATAGCCATTCAACCTCCGCTTTAAAAACTCCAAGGAAGGATAGTCCATAACTTTAACAAGGGAGGAAGAGGAGAAGGAGCTCACGAAGCTCTCACCTCCGGATGATCATCTTGAGGGTGCGGTAGGAGCCCTTGATGAGGATGAGGGCCTCCTGCCGAGAACCATACAAGGGCGTCCTGTTGATGTTCACCAGCTCGTCCCCAGGACACATATTCTGCGACAAGGATGCCTTCCCTCCATCCTCTACCTGTAAAGAGACATGGCCGTAAGCATCAGTGCAGGCAGGCAGGCAGGGGCTGATTCAAAGCTGCAAGACTCTTGTCTCAGGGGCTACCCAGAACAGTTCACAGTGCAAGAAATAAGTCATAAAACCCTAGACTCCTAGAAGTGTGGACTTGGAAGGGATCATGAGGGACAGGAATCTCAACTCAATCCTCCCTGACAGATGCCATTCAACCTCTGCTTAAAATCTCCAGTTAAAGAGTGTCCACTACCTCCTGAAGGAGTACATTCCACTGTCAAATAGCTCTTGCCATCGGAACATTCTTCCCAATGTTTAGTTGGAATCTCCTTTCTTGTAGCTTGAAGCCACTGTTTCAAGTCCTACTCTCCAGAGCAGGAGAAAAGAAGGTTGCTCCCTCTTTCATGCGTCAGCCCATATGGTATTTGAAGATGGCTATCATATCTCCTCTCAGTCTCCTCTTTTCCAGGCTAAACATACCCAACTGTTCCTTAAAAGGCTTGGTTTCCAGACCCTTAATCATCTTGGTTGCCCTCCTTTGCACACCTTCCAGCTTGTCAATATCCTTCTTAAATTGTTTTGCCCAGAATTGGACACACAGTATGCCAGGTGCGGTCTGGCCAAGGCAAAATAGAATGGTACTGCAACTTCCCTTGATCTGGGCACAAGAATAGCATTAGCTTCTGTTGCTGCTGCATCACACTTTTGACTCATGTTAAGCATTTGGTCCACAAAGACCCCCTAGATCCTTTTCATGTGTACTACTGGAAAGCCTGGTGTCCCCTAATCTTTTATTTGTACAACTGCTTATTCCTGCCTAATTATTCCCACTTGGGAGCTGATTCAAAGGTGCAAGCCAGCAGTAAATCACACTGTGCAAGTTGGAATTAACTCTTTACTAGCAAAAACACCCTCTTCATGCCTTTCCTAGCTCTGGGAGACCAGGGAGAGGGGAGCTTGACACTCGTGACTCTTCACCCATCTGATTAACCTCTTCTTCTTGGCCTCTCTCCTCCCTCCCTCCTGCTTCAGCTTCAGCTTCTGGACTTGTCTCTGCTACAGACTCTCCCTACTCTCTAAGCCCCGTTACCTCTTCAGCTTCCGACGCCTCCTCCTCCCAGTCTTCTCCCTCTGACCACTCATCCCACCACCAATCCCCTGGCTCTGAGCATTCCTCCCTTGGGGGTTCCCCAGCCTGGTTCCCTGCACCATTCCTCTTCATCCAACCAGTCCATGATAAAGCCTAGCTCGGATCCAGCCTCCTGGGCACTTGCCACAGGGGCTGGCCAGGCAATTCACACACACCAAACTGGGCCAGCTTCCCCAAAGGTCTCACTGTGCGAGGAATAATTCCTTCCCTTTAGCCCAAGCACTTGCGTGAAGAGCCACACAAACCTCAGAAATGAGGCTGGGGAAAATTCCAGCTGCAAAATTGTTTCACCAGGCAGAGTTAGAAGGGTTATACAGAGAGAGAACACTCCCCCAAATGTTCTCCCACTTCCTTTAAACAGTGATTTGAGAACAGGTTTTGAGGACTCGAAGTAGCAAGGCAACCAGGGCTGGCCCACCCATGAGGTCATGTGACACAACTGCCTTGAGTGGCAAGATCCACAGAGGCAGCGTGTCCCAATGCCAATTTATATTTCCCCTTTGTTCCTGATACAGATCTTCGCTCACCCCTCTTCGCTGGCAGGAAGGAGAGGGCACCATTTGGGGGTTTGTCTCAGGTGGTAAAATGCACTGGGCTGGCCCTGAGAGCAACAACAAGCAACAAGTCACAATCCTTGCAGCTGTCTGCTCAGCCCTTTCCTCAAACAGTGCACACAGCGGCATCTACACCCATGCAGATGGCAGCAGGGCTCCAAACCCTTCCGTTTGCAGCAGGACTGGTGCAAAGCATTCATAGTGTTGCCCCTCTTTGCTAAGTTCCCCACAGCACAGGGTCCCCTTCATTCCTAAAAACAGGCCCCCACCAACAAGCCCTGCAGCAGTCCCATCTTACAGCCAGGGAGAGCGACACACCCATCGACCCACACGAGCATCACCCCACCATTTGCACTTCAGGAACTGAAAAATGAAGTGCTCACCTGGACTTTGACCCCTCCCCTCCCCTTGCCTCCCCCCTTCCACTTACCCTCAAAGCCCCAGCAAGGGAGCAGGATGCCAACGGGTGTGACAGAGAGGCGTCCTGGGGAAGGTTGGCTGGCTGCGGAACTAAGAGAGACCCCCATAACCAGCCTGTCCTCCTGCCATGCTGCACTCTCTCACCTCCTCTGGACCAAAGACCCCCAAGCCAGGCAGCTCTGCCCAGGGCCAAGCTGGGACAGAGGGGCTGGGCTGGGCTGCCCTTCCCTGCCAGAGTCACATGAGCCCGAGAACAACTGCAGGGAGCTCCCCCAGCTGATTCCCTGGATGAGACAAGGGCCCTTTGTGCTGCTCAAATGCCAGCAGGACAGTCCAGAACCCACAGAGCCCTTGCACAGCAGCCGGCAAAGGGCTCTGTCCATGCCAAGGCCACGCCTGGCAGCCTGCACCAGGGATAACGGTGGAGGGGGTGGGTGGCAGGCTGCAAGGACGTGGCAATGGCGGGGGGGGCTGGTATGCCATCACACCCTCCCCCAAACAAAGCACATTGTCCACTGCACTTTGCGCTAGCAGTTCAGCTGCCAACATGCAGGTTTGGGCAGGTGGTTTAGTCCACTGCAGGGATGGAGGCACTATGAGGAAAGAAGAGCCACACTCCTCTTGGGAGTTTCCACCTGCGGGGAGGAGAGGGGCTGCCCTGTGCTTCCAGGTTGTGGTCTCCCTCCAGCAGTAAGGCGAACACAATGGCTGCTGAAAGCAGTAAATGCCTCAGAAGGGTCTGCTGTGGAGCTCAGGACCTCCTTGTGGCATTCTCAGAAAAGGCACCTGGTTAGCCGCCACAGTGAGAAAAGGATGCTGGTTGACAGAAGTGGGCCTTTGAAAATTAATTCTATAAATACATTATCCACCTTACTCAATATTGCTATATTTCTTTACATTATTGCTTACATTGTTTCCTTGCTTTTTGCTATCTGTAAGTCGTATATCAAGACAAACGTGGAGAAATAAAGACTTCCACCTACGGTACCAAGCAGCACTCACTTTTAATCCTCTACCTTAATCCATTTTAATAATTTCCTTCTCTATTTCCCCAATAGACTTCGTTAATTCCATTTAGATCTTCTTATTCTCCTTAAAATCCTTTCCGATCCACTTCATTCTAAGCTCAACCAGATATTCAGTTTTTGCCTTTGTTTCCTAAAATACTCATTCAGACATTCCCATTCTTTTTACACTAATGATTTGGGTTTATGCCTTATTATATCGGTTAATTTAGCTAACTCAAGGTATTCACACATCTTACGCAGCCATTCTTCTCTAGTTGGGATGTATTTCTCTTTCCAATATTTGACTAGTAAGATTCTAGCCGCCAATGTTGCATATAATAGGACTATTGTCTTACCTTTAGGTATTTCTTCATTTAGTATTCCTAGCAAATACACTTCTGGTTTCTTGCTAAAATTAATTCCAAATATTTTCTTTATTTCCTCATGCAACATGCCCTAGTATTTCGCAATCTCAGGGCATGTCCACCACATGTGATAGAATGATCCTATCTGTTTCTGACACTTCCAACATTTATTTTGATTAGTTTTATATATTTTGGACAATCTCTCCGGCGTCATATACCACCTGTGGAGCATTTTCATTAAATTCTATCTGATCAGATAACATGCAGTAAAATTAATAGTTTCCACCCATACCTTTTCCCATCTTTCAAACTCTAGGGGAGAGGGGGGCACCTTTCAACAATTTTTACTTAAGAATTATTTGTGAAGTAATACTGCTTTAAAAACTAAAGTTCTAAGTACCATTAACTAAATTCATACTTGAGGTATCCTCTCAATTTTTGCCATAGTTCCTAGACAAAGGCAAGATACAAATTTTTACATTTTTAATGAAGCATGTACTTTGTTGAAATCTGCCCCTCCCGGGGGGGCAGTTATCAACGGGAGGTGGGGTACATTTCAACAATAGAAAAAAATCTACTAATTTCATACATTTTACCAAAATAAACTTCATTCACAAAATAATATAGTTATTATTATTATGTAACTGCAGTGATTCCCGGATTGCTGTAAGGTTCTCAGTTAGTTGCTCATGAGTAAGCAGCCAGAACTCCACTGTTTCCTTTAAAGATTTTATTGTGCAAACTATGTACAGTGCAGAGCTAAAACTTTCATGTCTGTATCAAGCGGTGTCAGAATCCGGGAATGGCCCCTTCCAGTTCTGACCCCAACAAGAGAGTTTCGGAATACGAAAACCTCGCCTTCCATCCTTTCTTTTCACCCCATGACGTCTGTGGGGCGACGGAAATTGCGTTCCCCCTGTATTGCCCTCGGGACTGTGGGAGTGCTGGGACTCTCTTGCATCCCCAGAGCCTCTACTCCCTTTCCCCTGTGAACTCTCCCCCTCCTCGCTGGACGTCTTGCCGCTCCTCTCGCTACCAGAGGAGGAGTTGCTGGCAAGGTGGGACTGGGGCTCTCTGTAGCATCCGGAGAGCCCTTCCACCACCTTGCGCTGCAGCGGGGACAATTCCCTGACATAATCTGAAAGAGCCAAAATAATGGGGCTAAGCATTTTAATTATTAGGATCTTAATATTAAAATACATGTCTTAAACTGTATGAAAAGTAACATCTTAAACTTTTTAAATCTCCTAAATTTATACTTTATTTTTTTAATTCAAAAACAAATAATAAATTGTCTTGAATATTTTAAGTGATTATTAAAATTTCAAGAGGAAATTTTTTTTTATTGGTGCTTCTAATGAGTTCTTTGTTTATAAATTCTATTTAAAGCAACAGTAGGCCTAACAAAACGAAGTTGAGTGTTTTAAGTGTAACAACCCTGATTAGGCCTAATAGTCCTACTATAGACTGTTATAGGCCTAGGCTTATCATGCTTCATGTAGCCATAAACTGTAGCGTAAAATTATCCTGAAACTTTTTAATCCAAGCTAGGTGTTGATCTAAAAAATTACAAGTCAATTTTCATAATTACTTAACTGAAAAATGGTAAGGGGCACCTTTCAACACTGTTGAAATGTACCCCCCTAAGCTCTGTTGAAATCTGCCCCTGGTGCAGCCATTTTGGTTAAAGTATTGTCAACCATTTTAGAAAAATAATTGTGACTTATTGATAGTGTATTTAGAAGCATAATTAAATAAACTATTAGGTGAATAAATATAACTTACTTGATTAAAAGATTACTGGTTGATTAACTGTTTCAAAATCAAAGTTTCTTTTTCACTTTTGGGGTGTTAGAACTTGATCCACCGAGTAACACAACAGTTGTAAAAAGAAATGGCTGAAAACTAAATGTCAGCAGTTACTCATACTAAAAGCTTATTGGCTGGCATATTGGCCAATCATTGTGCAGTATTAGAAGTCAGATATTCCAGTTGTTGAAAGGTGCCCCATGTTGAAATGTACCCCCCTCTCCCCTATATCGTGTCCTAAACCTTGCTCCCATTTGAACATCACCTTACTCTTTTCTGGGGGTGTTACCACCATGTAACAGCTTGTACTGTATATTTTAGACAGGCTTTTCTGATTGCTATATAATATTTCTTTTTCCCAAGTTGATATTTTCTCTTCAAAGCCTCTTGTTTTTTTTGTCTTTCTCATAAACTGATTTTAACTGATGGTACTCCAGCCAGCTTAGTCCCTTTTGTATTATATTTTTTAATCATTGGGTATTGATTGATCTCTTCCACCAATTAATTATATTTTAGCCAAATTTCCTTCCTATTCCATTTATGTTCTGTTTGGGCTTCTATCGGAGATATCCACCACGGTGTTTTATTTATTATGTATTCCTTGTTCCTTTCCCAGACCTCAAATAAAGGTTTTCTTACAGCATGATTGGTAAAGTTCCCATGAACTTTGATCATTTCATAACCTAGATAGCCATGCCAGCCCAATACCTTGTCCCACCCTTCTAGGTCCAATAACTCGTTGTTTTTAAGTAACATCCATTCTTTAAGCCCTATCAGGCTAGCAGCATCATAATAAATCTTTAAATCAGGAACTCCAAACCCCCCTTTTTCTTTTGGCTCTTTCAATGTTTTAAATCTCACGCTAGGTTTTTTCCCTTCCCATATAAATTTAGATAAGTCCCTGTCCCATTCTTTGAAGCATTTTAAGCCTATAATTATAGGGATATTTTGAAATAAGTAGAGCATCTTTGGGAGGATTACCATTTTGATCAATGAAATTCTTCCCCACATGGACAGCTTTAATTTCCCCCATCTCATTAAGTCCCCTTTTATTTCTTTCCATTTTTTATATAATTGTCTTTAAATAAATTTGTATTTTTATTCGTAATCCAAATCCCTAGATATTTAGCTTTGTTACATATTTTAGACCTGTTTTCTTCTGCAATTCTTCTTGTTCCCTCCCATCCAGATTTTTTACTATTAATTTCGATTTTTCTTTATTCAGCTTTAATCCTGATATATCCCCAAACTCTACTATTTTTTTAAAAGCTTCTCGAACTCCTTCCTGTGGGTCCTCTGCTTTGATGGCTTTAATTTTATAGCATCTGTTACCTGTGTTAACACCTTTTATTCCGGACTCTTTTCTTATTGCATTCAGCAGTGGTTCTAGCGTGGCAATGAATTGGAGCAGGGACAGTGGGCATCCCTGCCTTGTACCCCTTCTGTAAGCTAATTCATACATCTATTTTCTTTCTTTATGTTTTCTATTTGTTTGTTTTTTCTTGTTTGGAATATGAAATGCTGGAATTTTATTTTTTATTTCTATTTTATTTTATTTTTATTTTGTATTTGTTGTATTTTTGTGTAACTGTGCAATTTTTAAGATGAATAAAGTTTGATTTTTTAAAAAAGAAGAAGAAGAGGAAGTGGGGCTTTGAGCCTGATCCAGCTACACAGATGAGACTTTGGGCCTTATCCGTCTACAGGGCTGCTCCTCTCAAGCCCTGTTCTCTGTAGAGAGGGCCACTACCCAAGACAAGAGTTTTTCTTTCTCCTTGACAGAAGCACAGTGCAGTGGGCAAGGCATGGAGGAGAAGCAACCACCCTTTCTCTGCTGGCCTTCTTCTGTGCCTGCTGGGCTCCCGCATAGATCTGGCAGAAGTGAGAGTCCCAAGGGGCTTCACATTCTCCCAGTCAGGTCCAGCCCACCCATGAGTCAAGGTAAGGTGGCTGCCTCAGGGGGGCAAGTTCCAGAAACAAACACAAGATGGAGAGTTTGGTCAAATTGGTACGTATGTGAGGTCCCTTTTTGAGAACCCCAAACCTCAGGAGCCAGACATGGCAGGACAGCCCTGCCTCAGTTCCTAAGCAAATCAGGAAAGGATGCCAGCACAGGATGTTAATACTTAACCACTAAGGCACAGAATGGATCAACTCCCTAAGCCAGAGCTACCACTCCCTTCACCTTTGACCTCTGACCACGCTGGATGGGTCTGATGGGAGATGGAGCCCCACAAAAGCTCCCAACCCCACCACTGCCTTAATGGAAGCATAGCTGTCAAGTTTCGGATTTGAAAATAAGGAATCAGCAGTCTCACCTATCCCAGGGACAGTCACATGTCAGTGGTAGGCGGAGCCAGAAGCAAAAGTGGGCGGAGCAGCAATGTAAACTCCAAGCGGGCTCGGGCTCAGAGCGGAGCAAAGAGGAGGGCAGCCATGTGCTCCGCGCGATGGAGCCCCATCGTCTTCTTGTCTGATCCCATCAAAACAGGACAGGAAGCAGCAGCTGCTCAAAGGCATCCACGCTCCGCCCGCCAGCTAACCCTATTGGCCGGCTGAGGGGCTCAGCGGCAACGGATAGGGGATGATGCAGGGGGAGGATACACCCCCCTGTAAGGACGGGAAACGGCTCCCACTTGCTTTGAGGGCTGAGGCTTTTCTCTCCAAGTAGGCGAGGTCTTCCCACCCAGTCCCTGGCCAGCAGGGGAGGAGCTGCTTCCATTAAAAACGGGAAATTTAAGGGAAATAAAAAATAAGGGAGAGCAGCGGGAAACTGCTTAAAATAAGGGAGAATCCCGGGGAAAACGGGATACTTGACAGCACTGCATGGAAGGCATATCTTGAACAGCTCAGAGGATGCAGCAAAAAAGCTAATGCTATTCTAGGCTGCATCAACAGAAGTGACAACCATTTAAATATCTGAATATTGCTCTCCTATCTCCTCTCAGTCTCCTCTTCTCCAGCCAAACATCCCTAGCTCCATCAACCATTCCTCATAAGGTTTGGTTGGTTTCCAGACCCTTGATCAACTTGGTCACCTTCCTCTGCACACATTCCAGCTTGTGAATATCTCTCTTAAATTATGGTGCCCAGAACCGGACACAGCACTCCAGGTGGGGTCTGACCTAGGCAGAATAGAGTGGTACTATTGCTTCCCTTGATCTGGACACTAGACTTCTGTTGATGCAGCCTAGAAGAGCATTTGCCTTTTTTGCTGCTGCATTATTCTCGGTTGCATCAAGTCTTCCTGAAGGAGCTCACAGGAGTTTTCTATTCCCACCTGCCACCAGGCAAACCAGGAGACTTCAGGTCAGGCCTGGAGGTATCGGAACCCTAGGCCCCTGGAAGTTGTTCTACCCATCTGACCGCATTCAAATTCAGAAGATCTGGAGGACATCTCATTCTAGAATCATCTAGTATAAAAGCAACAAACTGCTTTCACCCAATGTGTGCTGGTCATTTCAATTTGATTTTTTGAAAAGAAATGCCAAATACCGGTACTTTTAATGGCATACTCAGCTAGACATGTTGACTTTTTTAGGGTGGGGTCCACCACCTATCCTTTTTGCAAGAATTTAGACTGGAACTGATGACTGTTTCTTCACCAGGCGGCTTCTGCTCTGCCTTCCAAGACTGTAAGAGCTTTGTTTGAGGGGAGGGCGTGGGAGAGGAAACGGATGTGCAATCCTGTTTAGCTGCTGGGTTACTGTTCCATATTTTGAAGCAAGCTCCGGTAGCTGGGAAAACCAGCTTTGCAAATAAAGGCCAGAAAAAGTTCCTAGCCTGCAAGGACAGGGCACTCTCCCCCTACTCTGTGTCCAGTTGGCTAACAGAAGTCTCACGTCTCCAAGAGGAAAGTTTCAGGACATGATGTGATGAGGCAGGCAAGGCCCTCAAGAGCCATGCAAATAGACCCCCTTCACAGGCAAACCGCAACAGGAATCTGCCCCCTCCCAGAAAAAGCCGGGGCAGCCCATCCATGAGACAAGGTGAAGCCACCTGCCTTGTGTGGCTGATCCACCTCCCGCCGCTGCATTACTGCCAGCCCTGCTGGGGTTTTTCCTGTCCCACCGTGACAGTGCAAGCAGCCTCACAGGGATCTGTTTCTCAGCGACTGGGAGCAGAGGTGCAGCAGGGTGTGGGGGGAAACAGGAAGGCATTTCCATCTCTCTGCCCTCCCACTGCTGCCAGACTGCTCCCCCCCCCCCGAGCACTATTATGCACACAACCAGGAGCAACCAGCTGCACAAATATAAGACGAGGGGCACTTGGCTTGCCAGCAGTACGCGTGAAAAGGATCTAGCACAAGTCAACAATATGATGCAGCAGCAAAAAACAAAACAAAACAAAAAGCTAAGGCAATTCTAGGTTTCATCAACAGAACTCAAGGGAAGTAATACTCTCCCTCTTTCTGCCCTGGTCAGACCACACAGAGGAGGGCAACCAAGATGATCAAGAGTCTGGAAACCAAGCCTTATGAGGAACAGTTGAAGGAGCTGGGTATGTTTAGCTTGGAAAAGAGGAGACTGAGAGGAGATATGATAGCCACCCTCAAATATCTTAAGTGCTGTCACATGGAGGAGGGGGCAATCATCTTTTCTCCTACTCTGTAGGGGAGGACCCAATGTTAGAAATTCGTCAGGTACCAAGTGTGTTTTGTGACTGGTGTGGGTCCAATTGCGAGCAGGTGGAGAATTCTGGATGCAAGGTTTGTGACTGACATCTCCACCTGGCTGCTCCCTCCAGCTTTCTTAAGCAGGTAAACGGAAGAGCTTATTTACTGCATTCATATCCAACTTTTTCTCCAAGGAGTACACGGAGGAGGCAAACCCATGGCTTCAAATTACAAGAAAGGAGATTCCACATTTCCACATCAGGAAGAACTTTCTGAGAGTAAGAGCACTGTGGCAGTGGAAAATATTCACTCAGGAGGATGTGGACTGTCCTTCCTTGGAGGTTTAAAAGCAGAATTTGGATGGCCATCTGTCCTGGATGCTTTAGCTGAGTTTCCTGCCTTGCAGGGGGTTGGAATCGATGAGCCTTGGGGTCCCTTCCAACTCTAAGATTCTATTATTCCATGACCAGCACATTCTCCACGAAGGCTACTGGAACCGAAAAAGAAAACACAGCACTCTCCGGATGCTATACCTTCCTTTATTTGAGGAATAAAGTCCATATGGGGAAGACAGATAGGCAGTCTGTCCTTGACACTGTACCTCCTGCATGCCTGTGCTCTTTCCTCAGCTCCCAGCTGTAGGTCCTCAACAGCCCAGAAGCAGCTGCAATGGAGGAGGAGGAGAGGAACAGCCAGCCTGGACTGCATAAGGCTCGGGATGTGGCAGCAGCAGCTCTTTTAAGCTCTGGCCAAGCCTGCCTCAGCCAGGCGGATCATTCCCAGCTGTGTCGCAGAGGCCCTGGAAGCTTACTCTCCTGCAATGGCTGGTTTATGGGCTGCAACATAAACTATGGAACTCACTTCCGTGGGAGGCTTCACAAGAGGACTTGGCAAATTAATGGAGGGCTATCGGCAGCTACTAGCCATGATGGCAATGCCTCTGAGTAAGAGCTGCTGGGAATTGCAGGTGGGCAGAGTGCTGTTGCCGTCCGGTCTTTCTTGCTCGCTTTGCACTGGGGCATCTGGGTGGCCTCTGTGAGAACAGGATGCCAGACTAGATGGGGCCCCTTGGTCCTGATCCTCCAGCAAGGCTCTTCTTCTTCCATTCCTATGCAGCTGTGGAAGACTCACTCAAAGTTCAGGGAGAGCCTACACCCCAGAATTGGGCACCCCAGTACTTCCTATGCTGGGTGACCCTCAGCAAATGAGAGCCAGAGTGGTGTAGCAGTTAGAGTGCTGAACTAAGACCTAAGAGTCCAGGGTTTGTAGTTCCTGCTCAGTAATGAAGCTCACTAGGTGGCCTTGGACCTACTATTGTCTTCTCTCAGCCTTGCCTACCTCACAGGGTAGTTGTGAGGATAAAACAGGGAAGAGGAGAACCACGGACACAACCAGGAGCTTCTTGTAGGAAAGAAGGTGGGACAGAAACGTAATAAAAATTTAAAAATGAGCCAAGGTGCAGATATGCTCCCTTGAGGTGGAAAGTTTGACACACCCACACCCACACACACCCCTTTGTGCCATTCTCCAGCTTGGCATGCAATAAACATTGCTACTGCATCTGACACAGCTCTAGCCAAACCCAACTTCTGGCTAAAGCAAGGCCACCTCCTCCACAGAAACAGGCAGGTCCTTCAAAAGTCTCATGGGCAGCCTTGGGGTGGCCTTGGGGCCTGCTCTGCTCCACCGTCAATCACAAAGAGAGAATGTGGTCCTTTGCATGGCTAGTAGAGGCTTCTCTCCATGGCAAGAACCTTTAACATCACAAGGCACTCAACATGAACAAGCACACACACAGGGACAGTGCAAGGCCCTGTGGCTAAAAGGGCTCATCCAGACTTCATTTTATACCATGCTTCTTGGCACAGGTCTGGGCTTTAAAGTTGCCTGTCCAAGCAGGCGAGAACCCACTCTTCACAACTGAATTGGAGAAAGCGGCAATCTGCAGAAAACCCATTTGTCCAAATTCAGTGTTAAATAATGAGTTCTCGGAGGGAAAGTGCCTGGACATAAGAAAAATCACTTGGAACTCAGACACATCACTTTAAAGCATGGGCCTGTGTCTACAAAGCATGGGGTAAAAACAGGATCATAGAACTGTTGAGTTGGAAGAGACCCCAAGGGGTCCAACCCCCTGCTATGCAGGGAGCTCAGCTAAAGCATCCCTGACAGATGGCCATCCAACCACTGCTTAAAAACTTCCAAGGAAAGAAAGTCCACAACCTCCCAAGGAAGTCTGTTCCACTGTAGGGGATAGGATGGGACATGGGTAGTGCTGTGGTCTAAACTACCAAGCCTCTTGGGCTTGCCAATCGGAAGGTCGGCAGTTCAAATCCACTTAACAATGGTGAGCTCCCGTTGCTCTGTCCCAGCTCCTGCCAGCCTAGCAGTTTGAAAGCCTACCAGTGCAAGTAGATAAATAGATACTGCGGTGGCAAGAAGGTAAATGGCATTTCCATGCACTCTGGCTTCCATCACGGTGTCCCATTGCACCAGAAGCAGTTTGGTCATGCTGGCCACATGACCCGGAAAACTGTCTGTGGACAAAGGCTGGCTCCCTCAGCCTGAAATGCGAGATGAGCATTGCACCCCAGAGTCAAGTTTGACTATGTCTACTGTCCAAGGAATGCTTTACCTTTCACCTTTACCTATCTCCAGTGCCAACAGAGAAGGGGATTATTAATCAAAGAAGAACCTTCAGACAAAAGAGGGCTCCACTTCTACCAAAAGCCACAGAATATAGGCCAGGCAATAGAAAGCACAGTGCATAGTTAAATTGTGGGTTTCACTCCTGCAACAAGTAGGGATGTCTACCAACTTCACTCAGGATGCGCCTAGCAGTGGCTGCCAGCTAACCACAATGGCTCTGCTCTACACCCGCTGCCAGTTTCTGCGATTTGCTAGCGTGGAGAGTTGCTGTTGCACTCAGACCCTGGTTGGCGGCCTCCCAGAAGTAGCACTTGGCTGGCTACTGTGAGAACAGGATGTTGGGCTAGACAGGCCCACGTTGACCTGATCCATCACAGCTCTTCCTGCATTCTTATCCATGGAGGAATGATGGATTGCAATGAGATAATGATGAGTTGGCCAGCAGCCAGGACGAGAGAGAGAGAGAGAGAGAGAGCGCAACCCTCAGCAACAGTGGGAGAAGACGGCATCTGTTGACATCTCTGCCCAAAGCCAGACAAGCATCCAAGGCAGGGGGAGCAGGGCAACTCCTTTACCCATCAGGTAGCTATGCTGAGGGGAAAGGGAGCAAGACACAGTGGGCTCTCAGCCAACAGATCCCTACCGGCTGACATAGATGGATCCACCCTGTGTCCAGCGTCTCCCATCCCCAGACATGCACACATTTAATTTACATCATCCAACACTGGTTTCAAACTGTTGCAGACATCAAGGGAGGCATGTCCTGGGCTCCGGGGCTAGCCCAAGACATTTTGGCACCCCCTCCCCACCAGGGAAGAAGGGGTGAGAGAAGATTTACATCAGGAACAAGGGAGAAAGATTGACATCAAGATCTGCTACCATGGTGGATCCTGCTGCCTAGTGCAGTTGCCTCATCCTGCCTCATGGGTGAGTTGGCTCTGTCTGGGCCTTTTCAGGTCACGGTGGGGAGGAAGGCCATAACCCAACCAGGGTGCTGCTAATAAACCTCTTCCAGGAAGGCAGAAGGCATCCACAAGCCTTAAGAACATAAGAAGAGCCTGTTGGATCAGGCCCAAGGGAACCCATCCAGTCCAGCCTCCTGTTCTCACAGTGGCCAAACAGATGCCCCAGTGGGAAACCTGCCAGCAGGACCTGAGCATGAGAGCAACTCTCCCCTCTGCAGTCTCTAGCAACTGGCATTCGGAAGCACCTCTGCCTCTGGCCATTTGTCGCCACACAGCTTCTGCTGCCGCATTCTTGCTATTCCACACTTTGCTGCAAACCCAGAATATGACAACAGATGTGCCCCCCCAGGAAACAGCTGCTGGCTTGCGGCTGGATGAAGCCCACAGACACCATGCTGTGGGAGGAAAGGCTGCCTCCACCTCCTCCCCACATTCTGGACCATGCCCCTTCTTGGCAGCTGCTCCTTTCACTCCAGAGAGTGCCCTTGGAGGCTGCGGCACAGACTGACCCTCTATCACAGCCTCCCCTATCCAGGGGCCTTCCACGTGTTTGGACTACAACTCCCATCAGCCCCAGCCATCGCTGGCATGTGCTGATGAGCTGCGATCCAAAACACAAAGAAGGTGCCAGGTTGGGGAAGGCTGGTCTGCTCTAGGATATTGTAGGGTAGTGACAAATCAAGGTGGATACTCAGCTCCATCCATGCTTCACGCCTCTCCCTCTGCAGCCCAATCTTAGGACTCATGCACCTTTTGCCCCATGCACAACATGCACAAAACCACACTTTCCCAGTCAATGTTTGAGCACTTTTCTTTTCTTTCGCCACAATGATTTCCCCACAAAAACTAGCTCCTTACTGCTGAATCAGAGCAAAGAGCAATCTGCTGGAAACTTGAATTGCTGTTTGCTGCAATTCAGAGTTAAAGAGTGGGATTTTCGTGGGGAAAGTGATAAAAAATAAGTGCCTGGAAACAGTGTTTTAAAGCATGAACAGTGTTTTAAAGCAAAATAGGAAGTCTGGATGAGCCCTTTGCAACATATCCTTGAGGCTGGAGATGGGAAGGGAAGAGCAGCTCAGCCACAACTCCCTGCAGGGCTAGTGTTAAATGCAAAGGACTTCAGAGGATGCACAGAGCAGGGTCACAGCTGGCCAAAGGTGAGAAGAGGAGGAGGAACCAGCATTTCCTAGGCAGGATAGCCAGGGGCTGGGGCTATGCCTGGATGTTTGGCTGGCCTGGGGCAGACCCCAAAATGGTGTCAGCCTCCCCACCAGGGAAGAACCAATGAGGGAAGATTGGCATCAGGAAAAGGGAGGGGGAAGAAGGATCGACCGCAGGGGCCCTATGGATCCTGCCACCAGAGCCAGTCACCTAACCTAGTTGTATGGCGGGCCAGTCCTAACTGGCCAGCCACAACTCCCAGAAGAGAGCAGGGAGGGGAAAGGGCAGATCCAATGCTCAGAGCATGCAGAGAGAAGGGTGTGTGCTGGCAGTTCATTATGGCACAAAGAGGCCCTTGTTCCTGTGCTTGGACTGTGGGCAACTTTGCCAGGGAGCCAAAAAGAAGATGCTCCCCAGCCTTGGCATGCTGACCTGACCTGTTTTCTTCTGCTCCAGAGGGGAAGACCTGAAACAATGGATTCAAGTTACAAGACAGGAAATTCCTACTGAACATCAGGAAGAACTTTCCAATGCTAAGAGCTGTTTGACAGTGGAACAACTACCTCAGAAAGTGGTGGGCTCTCCTTCCTTGGGGGTTTCTAAGCAGAGGTTGGATGGCCATCTGTCATTATGGATGCTGCAGTTAGGATTCCCACACTGCAGGGAGTTTCAGTAGATCATAGAATCATAGAATCCTAGAGTTGGAAGAGACCACAAGGGCCATCCAGTCCAACCCCCTGCCAAGCAGGAAACACCATCAAAGCATTCCTGACAGATGGCTGTCAAGCCTCCGCTTAAAGACCTCCAAAGAAGGAGACTCCACCACACTCCTTGGCAGCAAATTCCACTGTCAAACAGCTCTCACTGTCAGGATGTTCTTCCTAATATTTAGGCGGAATCTTCTTTCTTGTAGTTTGAATCCATTGCCCCGTGTCTGCTTCTCTGGAGCAGCAGAAAACAACCTTTCTCCCTCCTCTAGATGACATCCTTTTATATATTTGAACATGGCTATCAATAGATGACAATCCTATGATTCTTTGACCCATCAGCTCAGGGACAGGCTCATTTTGCACCAAGGAAATAAATCAGGCAACCCTCCCCCAAAGCAAAAATAATAATCCTGGGTCTCTTGGCCCACCTGCCCATCCTTACACAGCATTTCTCAGATGCACACAGAATGCAGTTAAACTATTCACATTTGCACCAGCTTTGTGGCAAATGAAACCCTCTGCAGGAAAATGCACAACATTTGGAATGTATCAGAGGGGGTGGGGTGCTGGGAGGAAAAGGGAACATGGGTCACCTCCAGAAGCCCTGAGTCTTTGCCAGATGTGAGCCATGCCTTTTTTCCAAATGCACCACAGCAGCCCTTGAGATAAGGACCTTTGCTACCACCATTTAAAAGGGGGCTCATCCACAGCCCTGTGGGAAACTGCTCTCAAGCGCTCAGTCGGAGCATGTGACAATTTGGGTTTTCACTGGGTTGATGTATGGTCCAAGCTGGCCCTAAAGAGTGGCTTTTCCCAGAGAAATGAGAGGAGCAAGGTGAACACCACAAGACAAGCCAGATGTGCAGACAATCCCAGAGATATTTAGGAAATCCAGCTTTGATGCTTGGTGTTTGGTAACACCTTGGCTCAGGAATCTTACGTGAGTCCTGCGTGCAAGACCTCCCAGAAGAAGTATCCAGCTGGCCACTGTGAGAACAGGATGCTGGGCTGGGTGACCTCCCTTTGGCCTGATCTTGCAGCCTGTCTCAACTTATGTTCTTAAGAGTCTGCTTTCATGCTCCATGGGAGAAAGGAGCTGACCTTTGAGCAAACAACTGAGGTGCCAGTGGGGTGCCACCCAATCACAGAATTGTAGAATTATAGGATTCAAAGGTACCCCATGGGCTTACGACACTTTTTTGAAAAAAATAACTCCCACCCCCACCGCACCCCCCCTTCCTATGCCACTAGGTGAGGTGGGGGGCACTGGGCGCCACACCATGGGGTCTGCAGCAGCGGGCGGACTGCCTCCAAGCTCCGCACCACTTTTTTGAGCAGTGCAGGGCTTGTGTCTGCGCACTGCCTCAGCCGCCCTACAGCTGAGGGGGAGGATGCGGAGAGGCTCCGCTCAGCGCACCCTGCCTTGGCTCACCCCACCCCCTTGGGCAGCTCGCTCCACCCCCGGCTGCAGGACGCACGCACCGCACCGGGCACCCCAAGCGGCTAGCTACACCACTGCATCTAATCCAACCCATCCAGCCTCTGCTTAAAAACCTCCAAAGATGGAGAGTCCACCACCTTCCAAGAGAGTCTATTCCCCTGTCAAAGAGCTCTTACTGTCAGAAAGTTCTTCCTGGTGTTTTCTCAGAATCTCCTTTCTTGTAACATGAAGCCAGTGGTTCGGGTTCTTCCCTTCAGAGCTTGCCCCATCTTTCAAAGGACAACCCTTGAGATATTTGAAAATGGCTCCCATATCTCCTTTCAGTCTGCTCTTTTCCAGGCTAAACATACTGAACTCCCTCAGCTGCTCCTTGTAAGGCTCAGTTTCCAGATCCTGGATCATCCTGGTTTCCCTCCTTTGCACCACAGAACTGTTTATCACCTTTGCTTAAGGCTCTTTGTGAAGCCAATTGAACTTCAACTCTTCACAGACAGACACCTTCCAGCTTGCCAACATCCTTCCTAAATTGTGGTGCCCAGAATTAGACACAGTATTCCAGGTGTGATCTGGCCAAGGCAGGATAGAGTGGGACTATATCTTCCCTTGATCTGGACACTAGACTTCTGTTGATGCAGCCTAGAATAGTGTTAGCTTTGTTTGCTGCCGCATGGTGACTCATGTTAAACTAGTGACCTAATAAGATCCCTCAGTCCTTTCACATGTACTGCTGGCATCCCCTTCCTCCCAGTCATTTATAAAGATGTTGAATATCAACAGGCCCAGGACAGAACACTGTGGCACCCCACATGTCCCTATTATCCAGAAGCATCAACCCAGCCTGCTCACGCAGAACCACTTTGTGTTAAGGCACTGCATGCTACTCTCCACAGCTGAATCCTGTCACTAGAACACACAGGGATTGGGAGCAGGCACCACATCCTGAACGGGTACTGAGGGCAGGACAGAGGCAAACCGCCTCCCCCCCCCCAGGAGCACTTAACAGAAAGGAGAGGACCCTTCACATCCAGCTCCACCCCCTGGCTTCTTTCCTTGGGGACCAATACAGCCATGGGACATGCAGGGCATTCCACTTGGAAAAGCAGCCTCTTGCTGCCACTCTGGGAGACCAAAGCCACCAGAACTGGCAGCAGTGGAGGGACAAGGGCAGTTAATCATTCACAGCCAAAGGGCCGTTCCTGCTCACTGCCCAGTCCCAAGGGAACGCAGTTAGAGACACAGCCTGGCATGGGGCCAGTCACCCCAGGCCCTCTCGCCTGACAGAAATGCTTCATGGCCTGCCCCCAGGCAGGAGGAAGGGGTTTCCAGCCCAAGGACTTGCTCCACCAAAGGCTCATCCTTTTGTGCCACATTTCTAGGCACAGGTATGCCATCCTCCTCCTCCTCCTCCTCCTCCTCCTTCTTCTCCCCCCCCCCATGCTTTCCCTGCTAAAGTCCACTCTTTACTGCTTAATTTAAGCAAATGGCTGAATTTCTGTTTGCTCCAATTCAGCAATAATGAGCAGATTACAAAAAACGAAACAAAATAGCACTTGGACATGGTGCTTTAAAAAAAACAGATCTGTGCTCAGAAATGCCAAGCAAAAGCTAAGTTTGAGTGAGCCCCAAGGCACACAAGCAATACCAAACAGGGTGCCACAAAGGAAATGGGTGGGGTGGGGTGGGGTGGGGTGGAGCCCCTGTTATGTCTGATGTACCTCCTGCAGCTGCCTGCCCAGACAAGGCACCCCAGACAAGGGCCCAAACTAACAAAATGAATTTCAATAGGGACAAATTTAAAGTTCTGCACTTAGGCAGATGCACAGACATAAAATGGGAGGGGGGACCTGATTTACCAGTAGTACGTGTGAAAAGAATCAAGGAGTCTTAGCAGCTTAACATGAGCCAACAGTGTGATGCAGCAGCAAAAAATGCTAATGCTATTCTATACTGCATCAACAGAAGTCTAGTATCCAGATCAGGGGAAGCAATTGTCCTGTTCTATTCTGCCTTGGTCCATGCCTGGAGTCCTGCATCCAGATCTCGGCACCACAATTTAAGAGGGATATTGACTGGAAAGTGTGCAGAGGAGGGTGGCCAAGATGATAAATGGTCTAGAAATCAAGCATTATGATGAACAGTTGAAGGAACTGAGTATGTTTAGCCTGGAGAAGAGGAGACTGAAAAGAGGCATGACAGCCATCTTCAAAAATCACAAGGGCTGCCACATGGAATAGGGTAGGACTCAACTAATGGTTTCAAGTTACAAGAAAGGAGATTCTGACTAAACATTGCGAAGAACTTTCTGAGGGTAAGAGCTCTGTGACACTGGACTGGCCTCCCTCAGAAAGTGGTGCAGCCTCTTTCATTGGGGGCTTTTAAGCAGAGGTTGGATGGCCCTCTGCGATAGATGTTTGAGTTGAGATTCTTGCCTTGCAGGGGGTTGGGCTAGATTACCCTCAGGCCCCTTCTACCATTCTATTATTCTTTGATACATGTATCTAAAAAGCCTACAAGCTGGAACTTATTTTTTTACGTATAAACTTCGTCCAAAGTTGTTCGTTGAGCCTATTACTTCTGCAGTAGCGAAAGGTTTGGAACTTTCTCTGCTTCTAGGTGGTGACTTGTATACCGCGAGCAAGATCCACAAACTTCCGCTGTGTGGACGTTCTATCAGATTCCCTTCAAAAAGCGGGCGTAGCCGGACGGGCAGGAAGAAAAAGCGGGGGATAGGGGCGCCCGGAAGCCGCGCCGCGCCCGGACGACGACCCCAGAGCGGGGAAGGAGGAGCGCGGAAGGGGCTCACCTTGGAGACGATGAGGGGCTTGCCGTGCTCCAGCCCGCCCTCGAGGGTGAAGCCCCAGGGCGCGCCGCCGGCCAGATGCACGGGCACGTGCTGGTAGGAGACCAGCGGCATTGGCCGTTGCTCGGGCTCCTGGCGCTGCGCGTCCCCCGACGGCCGCGCCATAGCACCATCCCGTAAGGCGCCCAGGCGGACGCAGCCGGGCGTCCTCGGCCGACGTGTCTGGCGGCTGCAGGGGCGGGGCGGGGGCGGGGGCGGGAGCTCAGGGTGGGCAGGCCCCGCGCGCTCCGGCGCAGGCAGCCTCTCTATGCTTGCGGTTGGCCTCTCCTCCGATGGCTGGAGCGGCTTCCCGCGCACCACCTTAACATGCGTGCTCAGAAAGCATGGGACGGGATGTCTCATCCAAAGCCGAGTTGGCGAAAAGTAGTTCAAAAGCATCTCCTCTGAATCATTCTTCCTTGGTCAAGCCCAACCTGGAGTTCTTTGTTCCGTTCCAGGAACCACAATTTAAGAAGGATGTTGACAAAATGGATTATGGGTAGGGTAGAGCTACCAAGGCAGACCCTCCATGTGTCCCTATTTTCCAGGGACGCCCCTGATTTAGAGAAGCCCTCCCAGTTTCTTATTTGATCCTGGAATGTCCCACTTTTCTTTAGGATGTCCCTGTTTTCATTGGAGAAATGTTGGAGGGCATGGAGTTATCCCTGTACCGTATAGGGAAGTCTTTTTTAATGTTTAATGTTTTGTTCTGTTTTAATATATTTTGGAAGCTGCCCAGATTGGCAGGGACAACCAGTAATGTGTGGGGTATAAAGAGTAAAATTACCATTATAGATTGGGACGTCCCTATTTTAATTGATGTTGGAGGGTATGCTAAGGTGATTAAGGGTAGAGACCAAGTCTTATGTGGAAGGGTTGAAGGAGTTTGGTATGTTCATCCTGAAAAAGAGGAGAATGAGAGGAGATATGAGAGCCATCTTCAAATATTTTAAGGGCTGTCCCATGAAAGATAAAGCAAGCTTGTTTTCTCCTGCTCTGGAAGGTAGGACTCAAATCAATGGCTTCAAGTTACAAGAAAGGAGAATCCAAGTAAGCATTAGGGAGAACTTTCTGACAGTAAGGGCTGTTTGGCAGTGGAACACTCTCCCACGAGACGAGAGGTGGTGGGCTCTCCTTCCTTGGAGGTTTTAAAGCAGAGGCTTCATGGCCATGTGTCATGGGTGCCTTGGCTGAGATTCCTGCATTGCAGGGAGTTGGGCTAGATGACCCTTGAGGTCCCTTCCAACTCTATCATTCTACGAGTCTGTGATTCCCCCTCATCTGGATGCTCCAGATGCTCCATGCAGGCCCACAGCCCAGGGCTGGCGCAGTAAGCACTTTGGGGCACTGCTACACTAGACAAATGTCCCCACTGTGGAAGGATGTGTGGTTCCAGAATTGGCCTCCACAGTCACTTATGGACTCACTGTTAAAACCATTTACAGGTAGGTGGCCGTGTTGGTCTGCCATAGTTGAAACAAAATAAAAAATTCCTTCCAGTAGCACCTTAGAGACCAACTAAGTTTGTTCTTGATATGAGCTTTCGTGTGCATGCACACTTCTTCAGATACCATGTTCATGGAAGACACTCTTACTTGGCTATGAGGGATCGCCAAAGACACTGCACAACTTAGAAGGCAGCGTGGCTGGCAAGGGTGGTGAGCTCCAGCCAAACCAGCCAGTGAGCAACACTCTCCACTGGGTCTGCCCCTTCACTAAAAAGGCATCTCAAAGTGTGATGGGAACTTTAGCAGTTAAGGCCAGTGCTCTGAGTGGGGTCCACAAACCAACTGAGAGCCCGGGCAGTGGGAAAAGGAGTGCGGTAATGCCAGGCTCAGCTAACAGCGCTTTGCCCCAAAGCCAAAAAGGCACCAGTCACTACTTCCCTGGATCCAGTTGATTCCTGGATTAGACTAGATGACCCTCAGGTTCCCTTCCAACTTGACAATTCTCTATTTCTGTAAGTCTGATGACTGGATTGCAGATGTCAAGCCTTCTCTCTACACTTGAATGGGATATATGGTGCAGAGAAGAACACACCTTTCGCCCACTCCTCCCCTTCTAGGGAAATCTGAGATATCCCCAACCCAACCCACTGCAATTTTAAGTTTATGCTTCACCCAAATGGTATCCACTTTCCCTGTCGGGAAGAAGGGGAAGTTCTACATCAGAAACAAGCAAGGGCGGCGGCATGGGTGGGGTGGGGGGATAAATCTGCATTGGGATCTGCTGCCCCAGTGGATTCTGCGTCCTGAGGCACACTTTGTCTCATAGGTGGGCCGGGCCTGCCTGGCTCCATTTGCCCCCTAGACCTCCCTCCCTCCTCTGTTGCCCTCTTCTGCCCACCCCACCTGGACTTTCCTAGTTTTAAGATTTCATGCCATGTAGACTGAAAGAAGAATTGTCAGATAATTGCAATGTACAATACTGTACACGTAAAGCATTGTGCTGTTCCTTTTGAAAACCCATGGCTTCCAGGCAACCAAGAACCCTGGGAATTGTAGCTTGCACAGGGTGCTGAGAGTTGAACTACGGTTCCCCAGAGCAGGTATAGCTGTGGATTGCTCTTTCCAGGGGGCTCTGAGAGTTGTAGCTATGTGATGGGGAAAGGGCCTGCTGCTAACGGTCCCCACCTCCTGTGCAAACTACGGTTCCCAGGATTCTGTGGGGTGGGTTTGCAAGGAGCCCAGGGTGCACGCTCAATTTAGTGTTTTGCTTTCCGCTTTTAAATTCCGCCCGCTGGTATCATTGCTCTGTTTTATATACGGAGCTTTACATGGGCGTGGTGGGGGGGGGGCAGTTGCCCCCCATAAAGTAAAACAATAAGAAATTACTAATGACCAATCACGTCGGCTCTGTCATCCCCCGAAGTCCCCCCCCCCAACAAAAATCCTGGCTACGTCCATGGTATAAAATGTCCTATTTTCAGGGAAAGGAACCATGAAGGCTCTGCTGCAGGAGCCTCGCCCGCCCTTTGCAACGCCCTCGGGGAACTACATCTCCCGTCATGCCGCGCGGCAGGAAGTAAGTTTGGAAACGTGCCCGGCCTGCAACAGGCTCCTAGAAGGCCGGTTTCTGCATTTCCCAGGACTCGGAAGCCGCCGCCCCCCGCCGCCCTCCGCCGCCCTCCGGCATCGGGTGCTTGGCGCCCTGTGGAGCCCCCTCTGCAAAGTGCCCGAGTGAGGCGAGCCCGCTAAGGCGCTAGTCCTCAGCGGCCTCGCAGCGCCTCCTCGGGGCAAGAGGCAAGCCGTTCGGCGGTGGATAAGATTGCCCCGAGAAGTGGCGGCGGCGGCGGCGTCCTCTCGTTCCTCGGAGGAATTTAAGCCGCGGTTGGAGAGCAGCCACCTGCCGTGTATTATCTACTTGAGATTCCTTCATTTCAGGGATCGGACCAGGTGACCCTCGGGGAATACCTCCAACTCGGCAGTTCCGATTCTGTTTGAAGGAATAAAAGGACTGCTGCTGCATCCCAGATTCCCAGCACACAAGCAAAATCTCCCTCCCCTTTTCCCGCACTCCTCGTCACTTGAGGAGCCCCGAGTATCTTGCAGGCAGGCAGGCAGGCAGGCAGGCTGCGGGAGAGAAGGGGAGCCCTTCGCCTCAAGCGAAGCACGTTTCCTGCACCCCACCCTGCCTCCCTCCCTGCTCCCTGTTGGGGTGGCACTTCAGGAGGCTGGACTAGATTAGCTCCCAACTCCATTCCCTTAGTCGTTGGGTGTTTCTAGGCAGAAGTTAGATGGTCACCTCTGTCACATATGATGCTTTACTTGACATTCCTTCATTGTAGGGGGTTTGACCAGATGACCCCGGGGAACGTCCCACCTCTATGATACTATGATTTTATGACTTTGGAAGGTGGTGGATTCTCCTTCCTTGGACGCCTGGGTTGAGTTCCCGCATTGTAGTGGGTTGGACTAGATTACCCTGGGTGTCCCTCCCAACTCTATGATTTTATGTGCAGGGCTAGCAGGTGCTGTTCTGATTTGGCTCAGTTGCCCCCCCCCACGCTTCCCTCCTCCCCTCTGTGGGTTTTTTGGGTAACTTTTTTGACTGCATACTGCAAGTCCATTGTATCCAAAATCTATGTAACATTACAAGAGTTATTTAAGACCTGCTAAAGAGTTCAAGTGTTTAAAGTGGTCTTTCAAATATTGTATAAACTTCTCCCATTCTTTATTGAAGTTTTCATCCTCCTAGTTTCTGATTTTCCCAGTCAATCTTGCCATTTCTGCATAATCCAATAATTTCATCTGCCAGTCCACCCTAGCAGGTATCTTGCCATCTTTCCAACTCTGGGCAAGCAGCATTCTTGCAGCTGTTGCAGCGTACGTAAACAGTCTTTTCATTTCCTTCGGTATCTCTGCAATTCCTAACAAAAAAAATTCAGTTCATTATATATCATTTCCCAGAATTCCTTTATTACTTTCCAGTTCCACCACATGTAGTAAATGTTGCCTTCCTTTTCTTTACATTTCCAACAAATATTTGAACTAGTCCTGTACATTTTTGCTAATTTACTCGGAGTTAAGTGCAACGATACATCATTTTCATATAATTTTCCTTTAGTGTATAACACACTGTAAATTTCAAATCCTCTCTCCACAATTTTTCCCATGCTGCAAGCTGTATATTATACCCAAAATCTCTTGCCCATTGTATCATTGCCGACTAGACTTCTTCATCTTTAGTAAACCATTCCAATAGCAGTTTATACATTTTGGAAAGTAATTTCACATTCTCCAACAATTCTTTCTCAAACCTTGATATTTCATTAGAAAAACCCTTTATCTATTTTAAAAACACCATTCAACTGGTGATACTGTAGCCAATCCATTAAGAGATCTCTTACATCATCAATTTTTTTAAAGTTTCAGCTGGTGGTGGTGTTCTACTAATAAATCCCTATATGTCGCCCAACCCTTTCTCATACTCAGTTTCTTCACAGAAATTGCTTTTAATGAGGAGAACCACCATGGTGTTTTTTGTTCTAACAAATTTTTATATTTGTCCCATACCACATATAGTGGTTCAGGAATCATCTGTGTACTTTAACTTTTTCATACCATAAATATGCATGCCATCCAAATCTATTATCATAACCCTCCAAGTCTAAAATATATGTATTTTGTAATGTTATCTATTCCCGAAGCCAGCAAAGACAGGACACCTCATAATCAACCCACCTCACCATGGACCCCATAGGAACTCTGGGCTTGAACGACCTATGAGTCTTGACCAGTGGCTCTTGAGTTTTCTGCCTTTCTTGAGGGGAGATGGATGTCTGAATTTGGGCCTTCTGTGCAGATAACTATTTAATAATATTCTTTGTTGTCAGAGTGAGCTGGATTCCTCTCACGTTTCCATTTGCTTAATGCCACATTCCTCAGAGCTTTCTCAAAATACCTGTTTCATTTAAGACCAAGGCACTCCTACTCACACTGCCTGCCTGCCTGCCATGAGTATCCTGGGCTAGCAACCAGCCTGTTGTCCAGTGCCATAGAATCACAGAATTTGAGAGCTGGGAAAATGGAAAACGAGCGATGTCCCAACTAAAGAAGAATGGCAGCTTGACAGAATATACACAACTTGCAGACTTTTTTTTTATTACAACTTGCAGACTATCATATAGAATAAGAGAACAAGAAGAACATACGTTTAAAGAAGATTGGAAAACGTTTATTGAATATATGGGAGATAATTGTGTACAGCTGAAAATGCTGGCAGCATTAAGATAAATTCAACAGGGTAAGTTTTGATGAATACAATAATGCCCACGACAGGCAGGTCAAAGCAGAACTGCTCTCTTCTTCCCGGCCGGCATGGGCTGCACTTCGTCTGCCAGGCATTGCGCTCCAGAAAGCCGTCGCGGTGCCTGGAGCTCGCTGCTGCACCGCCTCTCCTCCTCCCAAGAGTCCCAGGGCAGTTGAGTTTCTGACAGTGGGCAACTCCGGGGGCTCACCTGACTTCAGAGTTGCCTGGCTCCTTGCCCCAGCTTGGGCAGCAGCTCTTTGGGGACATCTGGCCAGTTCTGGACGTTGGGTGTGCTCAGGGAGGAAGACCTTTGTGGCTTCCCGAGGAAGGAAGGGCTGTTTGGTGGGGCCGGAGCATCTGCTTGGCTGGCGAAGGGGGCAAGAGGGGCATCTTGCACTCACGATTGGCAGGACTGAACGAGATGAATCTGAGGTGTGACTTGCTACAAGGCAGCCTCCTCTCTCTGGCCCCCTGTCTGGTTCCCTTGGCCCTCGGGGAGGAGCTTGCATTATTTTGCAGGCTGCAATTTTAATAGAAACAAATAAAATAAAATATATTTGAAAATTGCTTGTTAGTAAGCAGCCTTTAAATCCTCCTCTTCAGCTTTATTGTAAGGGACAAAACTAAACAAAAGTAGGTATTTATGGGTGAATTTGGGCAGTATTAAATTTATTATCACCATCATCATTTCACAAAGCCACTGCAAAAGAATGAGAGTGCAGGTATTCTGTGTGGCATTCTTAGCAAGGTCAATGAATCTTTGTAGAAGACAGCATTAAAGTGTGGCATGTATTGTTCTAAAGAGGCACAAAGAGCAAAAACGGATCATACAATCATAATATTGTAATACCGTATTGGCCCGAATATAAGACGCATCCGCAAATAAGTTGCACCTTTAAAATTGAAGGCTTATTTGCAAACATCACCCACCTCCTGATACTACTGCCTCCTGGCGCAACCCCCAAACTGGTGGAACCCGCCCCCCGTCCCCCATTCAGGGAAGTAGTGTCGGGAGGCGGGCGTGCAGCGCTTGGTTCCAAATATAAGCCACACTTTAATTTTTCACCGCCAGAATTTTTTTTTGGGGGGGGGGGTGGCGGCATATATTCAAGCCAATATGGTATCATGCAATCATATCATTCCATAAGCATTCATGATATAGGCATCATGAAATCATGATTGTGTGATTTTGTGATACGTCACGCAATCATAATATGATTGCGTGAAATCATGAATTTTGTGGGGTCATGATTTCATGATATAGTGCAAGTTCAAGATACCACCCTGCACTCAACTCTCACCTGTGGCTACTAGAAGCTGTCAGCATGCGACCGTGGTCACACCCAGGAATGGCTTCGACTGGCTGGCTAAGCTGGGTGAGAGCAGCTGATGGGAGAACAAAATTCATTGTCTTTGGTTTCATTGTTGGCTTCTGTGGTTTGTTTCAGGGAACTTGTCACAAAACAGAGAGCCCACAGTGGTTTCCACAACAGTTTGCCAGAAGACAGCTGAAGCCATAGCTCCACCGCGTAGAGCAATACCCTTTGCTGGAATGACCAAGAAGTTGTAGAAAAAGGAAATGAGCCCATTTCTACCCCTTCTTTCTCCTTTAGTATTGCTGTATTTTTTTATTTATTATTATCAGCATAATTATATATGACCCCAAACTTGAAATTCTCAGTTATTCTTAGTTAATTCTTAGTTGATTATGCTGTCCACCTACAGCAGTTCTTTCGTGTATCTTTGGTCTCCAAATCCCATCCTGAGAAGAGCTTGGATGCTGGATTAGGCTAAAGGCCCACTTTGTCTAGCATCCTGTTCTCCAAATGGCCAAGCAGATGGGAAGCCTGCAAGCGGACCTGAGAGCAGCAGAACTCTCCCCTCCTGCATTTCCAGCAACTGGTACTCAGAAGCATGATGTTAAGTCGTGGGCGCAATGTCTATACGATTTCAGCTCTTTGTGTAATCAGCTCTGGGTAGTGATTCAGCATGCTAGCAAGGATATGCTAGGAGTCAAGTCTAACAAGAACAATCTGCTTTATTGCAGTAGGAACTTGACTGTCTGGAGGGAAAGGGCGAGCTCCTTTTATACTCTCAGGAACAGGCGTTGGGGAAAGGATACATTTAGATTTTGGCGGGACCCAATCAGAGTAAGGATCCAAAATGTGCCAACAAGTTAACCAATAGCAACTGTCACCGCACCCGTTTGAATCACCCTGCAGAGGGAAAGATAGTTGCAGAACTAGCAGTGAAACTCATGTATGCATATTAAACCAATACATAACACATGACTGCCTCTGACAGTGGAGGAACAAAATAGTCATTGTGGCTCGCAGCCATTGATAAGTCTTCATCCTCCATGAATTTGTCTCTTTTCAAGCCATCTGTACCTTTTATGGAAAGGAATTTCATATTTAACTTGAGCTGCGTGAAGAAGTACTTTTGTCTTTGCTGAACCTTCCAGTGCTCCGTTTCATTGGATGACCCTGAGTTCTCGTTTCATGGGAGAGATAAAAAAGCTTTTGTCTAGCCATTCGATCCTCATTATGCTTAATTTTACATACCTTATGATGTCTTCTTTTACTCACCAAAAAAGACCCAAATATTGCTGTTTTCTGAACCTTTTCCAGATCTACAATATCCTGTTTCAGGTGAGGCAACCAGAACAGCACACACCCTAAATTGCATAGCTATGTGATGATGTGGGCACTTTCATTTTCAGTTCCTTTCCTGATGTGGAATTTGCCCTTCTCACAGTTGCCACACACCGGGTCAACATCTTCATTGAGCTATCAACTGCAACCCCAAGGTCTCGCCACCACTTCAGATCCATATATACATATGCATATGTGGAACTGGGGCAGAAATCCACTCCTAATGTGCCTCACTTTACATTAGCTTGCGATTCCTTTGGAGCGCCTCACAACCGCCTTTCAAAACAAAAACTAAACAAATAAGCAACACCATCTTGAACAATTTCGCGGCAGTGTCCTTGAGTACTGGCCATGCTGGCTGGAGATGATGGGACTGTAGTCCAATAATATCTGGAGGGCTGTATGTTCCACGGAGAAAAAATCATATGTAATGCAACTTGCACAGAAATGTCATTGTAGTTGCTATATTTGTTCATTAACTGGCTGTATCAATAGCCACCCTTAAGCTTATGAGGATGAAGAGAAAATGGGTGCATTCAGAAGTGAGTTCTTGCTGGTGCCCTGTTTTCTCATATTCCTTTCACACTGCCGCAGCCATTGAGTTATTTTATTTACTTAACGGGTTTTTTAGCCTGAGCTTCATCACAACTTGATCCAAGTGGGCAGAGCACAGTCAGCATTTGAAACCAGAATTCGCACTTGACAATTAGAACAGCAGGTGAAATCCACAAAGAATCGTAGAACTGTAGATAGGTGTGGTAGGCGTGGTTGTTTTACAGCCTAATTCAGCCATTCTGGGTGAAGCTGCTCTGTGGAAATCCCCTCCTCCCCTGCCCCACCCATCTTCATTATTGCTAGAGAGACAGGTGCTCCAACTGCCCCTGGTCTCTGGTTCCTGCCAAATCTCCATTCCTAATGCAGGGATGGGGAGAGGGTGGCCCACCAGAGGTTACAGGACTCCAACTCCCAGCAGCCAGCATAGCCAATGGGATTCCAGCAACATCTGCAAGGCCTCAGACCCCGCCCCTGTCCTTCTCTTTGTATGTCTTCTGCCCACCCCTGGGGCAGATAGCGCGTTCCACATGCAGGCTCATTCCCTGGCAGCATCTGCACTGAGATAGATCCAGGTGTTAGGGAAGGGAAGGAGCCTCTTCCCAGAACTGGGAGGGCAGCCTCTGTCCAAAAGCAGATCGTTCTGGTCTGGATGCACAAATAAATAGCACCATCCTGGGATAAGGCAGCAGCTTTATGAGCAGGCTGTGTGTGCCACAACAAATGTGTTGGTCTTCGGGGTGCTGTGTGGGTTCTGCTGCAACAGGGAAACAGCTACTTTTTCTGTAGTTGACTTTTGTATGTGCTTAATGCTGCTTTTCTTCATATTCTGCCTATTGCAGAAGCCAAAACTGTTGCAATCCTTCAGCAGCACCTAGCGGCAGAGGAAAACATTACAATGTTGTTGCACCTCCAGGGGTGAGGAGAAACAGCTGTATTAGTGGCACCCAAATGACCTCCCTGGGCGCAAGCCTGGGCAGTGTGTGTGGAGGTCCTGGGCTGCCCAGGTGACAAGATTCCGTTCTCGGCCTCACTGATGTGGTCCAGAGGAAAGCAGAGCAAGATGTTGGGCGCCAGCTTGGATGTAGGAGTTGCTAGAAGGAGGTATACAAGGCGCCATCCACCCATCTTAGGCAGGGGTCAGCAAACTTTTTCAGCCATGGGCCAGTCCACCATCCCCCAGACCTTGTGGGGGGCCAGACTATATTTTGAAAAAAAATATGAACGAATTCCTATGCCCCACAAATAACCCAGAGATTCATTTTAAATAAAAGCACACATTCTACTCATGTAAAAACACACTGATTCCCGGACCGTCTGTGGGCCGGATTGAGAAGGCGATTGGGCCGCATCCAGCCCCCGGGTCTTAGTTTGGGGACCCCTGATCTTAGGGATCCACTCCAGATTTGTGTGGTTTCAACTTTATATGTTTTTACTGTATGGTTTTATATTGCTGCAAGCCACTGTGATCTAATTTTATGAGTATTATATACGTATTTTGATAAACAAACAAGTAACAAAGGAGCAAGGGTGTCAGCAAGACTCCCTCCAATGGTGGATGTACTGCAGCTCTGAAGGGATCCTCAGAGACTGCTACATCCTACATGGCCTGCAAAAGAGGACAGAGAGAGAGAGAGAGACTGATAGTCACCCTTTCCAGCAACAGGGGTTGTATTTCAAGTTCAGAAGAAGATAAGGCAGTTCAGCCAACAGGTCAGGTCAGAGGGAAACTGGCTGACTTGTGCGCAGTACCAGTGCCTTTAAGGGAAGCCGAAGCTGCAGAAATCACCAGGTCACCAGGTGAGGTTTGCATCTGCAGAAAGAGAAGCCAGGGAACCTGTGAGGGAACAAAGGAACCATCTGGATGCCCACAAAGGGGGGGGGAGCCAGGCTAGAAGCTTGGTGGCAGTCATGTAGCATTCATTGTTGGGTTCCTCAGAGTTCATCCCCCCCATGCTGTTTATCATCTACATGAAATTGCTAAGTGCTGTCTTCTAGATCTTCCCTCACCCCTTCTTCCTTGGGGGAGAGGGACACCATTTGGGGGGGTCTGCCTCTGGTGCTAAAGCAGCCCTGCATTCTTGTAACACTTTGAGAAACATCCAAAGGACTCCATGTACGTCGCTGCAGTGAACACCTGTGGGCTGAGAGAGGCTGGCTTCTGCATCCACAGCTGCCAAGGCAATGTTTAAAAGGGTCCTGCCCAGATCAGAATCTTCACCACTACAAGACACCCAAAATACACATTTCCAAGCCATCTCCAAATGCCTTGACCCTCTCCTGAAAAATGGAATACATTTGCAGGAATGGGAGGCATTTAAAGCAGTCTCAGCTCAATTAAGGGAATATTCATTGAAGCATCTATTTGTTTGCGAGACTGGGTCATATATATAGTGGTTTTGTAGCTCTTTCCTTGTTTTGAATTGCAGTATTTAAAGAACTGAGTTATGTGGGATGTGAAACACAGGAGCAGTCAAATACAACATCCCTAGAGTGGACATGAAAGGGGGGCTCAGTCAGCCAGTTGGAACTTCCTGTTTCTTCTGGGGTGACACAGACTTCCTCTGCATAACCAGAGGTGGGTGTGGCCTCACCTGTGCAGGCAAAGACAAAAGCACAGGGGCCAGACTCCATCTTTCTCTCTTTTTGACTCGCTTTCAACGGAGCAACATGTGCTTAGGCAAGATGCTCTCTTGGTCTCCAGCCAAGAGAGGAGAAGGAGCTATCACCCTTATGGAATAGTCTCCTAATAATGTATATGCTATCTTCTAAGCTAAAAATCAGCCTTCTGGGATCCGATTGTGAACAGATGATACTTGTAAGGAAACTCTTTATACTTTTATAGAAGACTGTGTTGTGTCTTATTTTAGGAGGGAATTAGAAAGGGAAAATACCAGGGCAGTATAGAGCAGTGTTTTTCAACCTTTTTTGGGCAAAGGCACACTTGTTTCATGAAAAAAATCACGAGGCACACCACCATTAGAAAATGTTTAAAAAATTAACTCTGTGCCTATATTGACTATATATAAAGTAATTTTCCCACGGCACACCAGGCAACATCTCACAGCACACTAGTGTGCCACGGAACAGTGGTTGAAAAACACTGGTATAGAGGTTCTAGCGAACCTGAGCAGGCTATCCGCTGTGTGTGTGTTTAAAAGGGGAATGAGAACTCTGCTAAGTTCTGGGACTTGTTAACACAAGTTGGAATAGGATATAATAAACAATATATCCTCTCCTGCATCCCTAAACATTCCCACAAGTTTACCCAATGGATTTGCAATCTTCCCCTCAGCTGGCTGTACTTGGAGTAGCTAATATGCCTATCTGAACAGGAGCTCATATGGAACTTTTAATGCAGCAGCACATCTGGAAATAGGATGGCCTGGAAATAGGATGGAAGTGTGGCCTTCTAGGATGTGGACAACAGCCCTGACTGAAAAGTTAAAGTGTCAGATTAGAATGGTCCATGGGAACTCCCAATACTCATCTTTTTCATAAAGCATGGCAACCTTTTTTTGGATTATACACCTCAAGGGGACTCTTTGTTACCTCTGAAATCCCATGGTGATATGTGGAAATATTTGGGGGGGGGGATTGACTTGTCAGAAACTGATTTGATATTTCCAAGCAAAGTGGTGGTGGTTGATGTGTTTTTTTTTTTAATAAGATTTTATTATTTTCCAATAAGACAAAGAAAAAACAAAATACAACATCAACACAAAACATAATAAACAATAAACATAATCAACATAAAAACAATAACAACAATAAAAGCATGAAAAGAACATATACAAACCTTAACCACTATCTATCTTTATACATTTCTTGTTTCTAACTTCTCTATTTGGGGACTTCCCCCGTTCCCTCCCCTGTCTTCAAAAAACGAAAACTTCTTCAAGGTAGCTTTATATATTGTTCAATTAACATTTGCCCAAATTTTAATATACTTAGCTTTTACTTAGTCAAATATCTTAATAACTATGTATCTTATCTTAGCGACCTATCTTCACATATTTTGACACATACCTCTTTCACATAACAAAAATTCCTCTTACCATTTATATCTAACACATATCTACCAAAGCCGACATTCTGTCTAATTCTGCTCAAATATTCAGTTTAACTGATTTAACTAAATAGTCTTTAAATTTTTTCCACTCCTGTGACACCTTCCCCTCCCTCTGGTCCCGGACTCTGGCGGTCAGTTCTGCGAGTTCCATATATTCCATCATCTTCATCTGCCATTCCTCCACCGTTGGTATCTCTTCTCCTTTCCATGTTCTTGCCAATAGAATTCTAGCTGCTGTTGTGGCATACATGAAAAACACTCTATCCTGACTGGGTATCTCTTCATTGGTTATGCTCAGAAGAAATGCCTCTGGTTTCTTACAAAAGGTAACTTTCATTACCTTCTTGAGCTCATTATAAATCTTATCCCAGAAAGCACTTACCGCTGGGCACAACCACCACATATGAAAAAAGGTACCTTTCGCATGTTTACATTTCCAACATACATCTGACATTTTGGTATTCATCTTGGCAATCTTAACTGGTGTCAAATACCATCTATAAACCATTTTCATTATGTTTTCTCTTAAACCATGACAAGCAGTAAATTTGATACCTTTCTGCCATAATCTCTCCCAGTCATCCATCATAATATTGTGTCCTACATCTTTTGCCCAATCTATCATTGACGATTTAACCAATTCATCTTTTGTATGCCACTCTAGCAAAAGATTATACATTTTGGAAAGGTTTTTAAAGTTTGATTCTATCAGTTCTGTTTCCAGTTTTGATTTTTCTACTTGAAAACCAACTTTTTTGTCCATTTTAAATATTTCATAAACCTGGTGATAATGCAGCCAGTCGGGGACCTGACTTTTTACTTGGTCATAGCTTTTTAGCTTAAAAGAGTCCCCTTCCTGCTGCAATATGTCCATATATCTTAACCAGTTTGCAGACATATTCGGTCTCTTATATGCCTTGGCCTCCACTGGAGAGATCCATCTAGGAGTCTTTCTCTCAAGCAGGTCTTTGTATCTAGTCCAAACCTGATATAGGGATTTTCTAACTATATGAGACTTGAAAGTTCTGTGGATTTTAACCTTGTCATACCAAAGGTATGCATGCCAACCAAACATGTTATCATATCCCTCCAAGTCCAACACATCAACGTTCTCTAATTTAAACCAATCCTTTAACCAGCAAAAGGCCGCAGCTTCAAAATAGAGCCTTAAGTCCGGCAGGGCAAAGCCTCCTCTCTCTTTAGAGTCTGTTAAAATCTTAAATTTTATTCTTGGCTTTTTGCCCTGCCATATAAATTTCGATAGGTCCTTTTGCCATTTCTTAAAACAGTCTAGTTTGTCCAAAATTGGTATGGCTTGGAATAAAAACAGCATCCTTGGTAGGACATTCATTTTAAGGTGGTTGATGTGTTTTATGCAGTTTTATGTATTGTCTAACTGGAAGCACTGGTGGAGGAATGGGAGGTGGGGGGAGTGCCCCGCCCCCTGCACCATCGGGGAGGGGGGTACCATCACGGCCACCCCCAACACATGCTGCACGCACCCCCACCACGCCGGGCTCCACGCCCTTGCGGGCAGTGTTCCACACCCCCAGGACACACACCACGCCCCTGCAGATGGCATGCCATGCCCCTGGGACGAACACCACTCTGCAGGTGATATGCCACACCCCCTCCTGCTCTCCCCCCCCCCGGTGCCGGATCATGCAGCTTTGCCACTGTCTGGAAGTGACCCTCTAGGGCACAGCTGCATCATGACCTCCCTGGGGCACAAGCCTGGGCAGTTTTATGTGTGATGTGAAAAATTAAGATTAATAAAAACTAATTTAAAAGAAAAAAGTGAAAAGAAGAAAAACACTTCATTGAAACACTTCATTGGCCTTCTTTCTTTTTTAATAATAATTTTTATTAATTTATTTAGTATAACAAAAAAAGAACATATTAATCCAACTGTTATTGTATAACGTTACAAAATAAAATTGTACATACAACATGATCTTGTCTGTGTTTTGTTCTTTGTATCTTGAATAATCCCCTATCAAAGAGGAAAAGAAAAATACATAACAATAATACATATATCTAAAGAGCTTAATTTATATTTCCACAAAGAATAATTCCACAAATCTGACTTCCTGTCAAATCCCTTTGCATCTACCTTTCTTAACACAGAATGTAGTCCAAACAATAAACCTTCATATATATATTCTCCAGTACATTCTTAAAACATTATACATCCATAATTTTCCAACTCATTATCCTTCATTTAGCACTCAAAAGCTGGCATGGAAGCAAAGCTGTTAATATATTTTTGCACATATCTCGTATATATATCCCATTTTTTCATAATTTTCTGCTTGGAATTTCCTCTAAGATTATTGGTTAATAGGGCCATTTCAGTGAATTCTTGTAGTTTGCTCTGCCATTCTGAAATTTTTGGCAATTCCTGATCTTTCCAGCCTTTTGCTACCAATATTCGGGCCGCTGCAATTGCATACAGAAACACTTCTTTTGACTTGTTTGGGATTTCTTTGTCCACCATACTTAATAGAAATATCTCTGATCTTTTAGTAAAAGATATCCCCATCATCTTTTTTAATTCCTCATATATTTTCCCCAAAAAAATCTTTGATCTTTCCGCACCGCCACAACATATGAATCATGTCCCCGTTATTTGCTCTGCATCTCCAACACACATTTGCTAAGCTTTTATACATTTTGGAAAGTCTGGAAGGTGTGAGATACCAATGGTGGGCCATTTTCAACATGTTTTCTCTTATGTTGTAATTAGCCGTGAATTTCAAATTCAGCTTCCATAGGATTTCCCAATCTTTAAACATAATTGGGTGTCCCACATCTTGTGCCCACTTTATCATTGAGACTTTGACCATCTCATCCATTACTTCAAAATCTAAGAGGAGTTTATACATTTGGGAAATTAACTTGTTTTTACAATTTAACATTTCCCTTTCAAATCTTGAGGGCTCCATTTTGAAACCCACTTGTTTATCTTGTTTATAAACTTCATTAATTTGAAAGTAATCCAACCAACTGAAAAGGTAGTTTTTTTATCTCATATTTTTTCAGTTTCAATTGCTCCTCCTTTTCTGTTAACAATATGTTATATGTTATCCACTTCTCTTTTATGTTGTTCATTTTTTAACTGCAATAGCCTCAAAAGGTGAGATCCATCTTGGTATTTTTGGTTCCAGATATCTTTTGGTTCTGGATATCTTTTATACACCGAATATATTGCATTTCTTATTACATGATTTGAGAAGCTTTTGTGAACTTTTGTTTTGCCGTAGTTGAGATAGGCATGCCACCCAAAGCGGGTTTGTGGCCTTCAAAACCCAGAACATCCCAATTTTGTAACATGCACCATTCCTTCAGCCATAGCAAGCAGGAGGCTTCATAATAAAGTTTCAAGTCTGGAATGCCATACCCACCTCTATCTAAGATGTCAATTAATATCTTATGTTTCACTCTAGGTCTTTTACCGCTCCACAAAAATTTTGAAATTTCTTTTTGCCACTTGTCGATATTACAAGTCTTTCCTATAATTGGCAATGTTTGAAACAAATAAAGTAACTTCGGCAAAACATTCATTTTAATTACCGAAATGCGGCCTAAAAAGGGTAAGTTTAATCTATTCCAAGTCTCTAGTTGTTTTTTGATCTCATTCCAGCATTTGGAGTAGTTGTCGTTATATAAGTTGATATTCTTTGATGTTATCCATAGTCCTAGGTATTTGATTTTTGGATAAAATTTAATTTGCAGTATTTTTTCGAGTTCTTCTTTTTCAGCTGATGTTAAATTTTTGACTAACAATTTAGTCTTATCTAAATTCAATCTAAATCCTGAGACTTTACTGAACTCATGTATTATTTCTAGGGCCTTGCTTAAGCTTTTTCCCAGCTGTTCTGTAGTCAGGGCCGTCTCGTCATAGGGGCTGGGTGGCGCGGCGCACCAGGGCGCTGGGCCCCCCAGGGGCAAACCCGCGAGCCCGCCGGCATAACAGGCACCCCCTCCCCAACCCGCCCCCACCCCCACGGGCGGGCGGGCAGGCGCTCGCGCGCCAGCAAGCAAGCTGCTAGCCGGCCGCCCTCCGAAGCCCCAGCTGGAGCGCTGGGAAGGGCGCGCAAAGCCCCGTGCCGCTCCAGCGCCACGGCCCTCATCCCCTGCTCGCCCACCTCCCTCCCGCACTGGCCGCCCCTCGGGGGATGAGGGGCGTGGTGCTGGAGCGGCACGGGGCTTTGCGCGCCCTTCCCAGCGCTCCAGCTGGGGCTCCGGAGGGTGGCTGGCTTGCAGCGCCACGCCCCTCATCCCCTGCCCACCCACCCCCCCTCCCGAGGGGCGGCCAGCGCAGGACGGAGGTGGGCAGAGAGGCGGCCTGCCGGGGGCACCGAGGGATCGTCGCAACACGGCGGCCGATCCCTTTAGGACGGTCCTGTCTGTAGTTATAATTAAATAATCCGCAAAGGCCCGCAATCTATAGCTTCTCTCTCCCAACTTTATCCCCCATATGTCTTTATGTTCACGAATTTGTTTACACAAGATCTCCAAGGTTAGGATAAAAATCAGAGGGGACAACGGGCATGCTTGCCCGACCCCTTTGCTAACTTGGCACTCCTGAGATGTATTTCCATTTATAATAATTTTTGCTGTTTGTCTTGAGTATATTGCTTCAATTCCCTTTATGTATTGCTCCCCAAACTCCATATGATATAGTAATCCTTTCATAAATTTCCAGGAGACCCTATGAAAGGCTGCATCCACCTTCTCTATTTTTATATCAAGATATTCTAATAAATTTATTATGTTTCTTGCAGGGCCGTCTTAAGTATATCTGGTGCCGTGGTGCAAAGATCCCTCTGGCGCCCCACCCCCACCCCCGTTCCCAGAGGGGATGCTGGCCAATGGCACAACATTCTTTATGTAGTGGACAATGAGCTACACAACTGTTGGGGAAAGGAATGATAATAATAATAATTTTATTATTATTTATATTCCGCCCATCTGACTGGGTTTCCCCAGCTACTCTGGGTGGCTTATAACGTATCTAAAAACTTAATACAAACATTCACTGAAATAAGTAGCCTAATATTTCTCCTGCACAGGGTGCAGGGGCAAGAGGCCATCTTGCCTCCTTCCCAAAGCCTAGTTCAGTGGTGGCGAACCTATGGCACATGTGCCAGAGGGGGCACTCAGAGCCCTCTCTGTGGGCACATTACAGGAAAGTCAGGAATTGAGGCTCACCATCATGACGCAAACACAGGGATTGATTTGTATTGGGTGCTTCATTTTTATTTTTTATTTTGGTTTTTTGTAGACTCCAAGTCAGTAACACCCAAAAAAGAATGTAGAGAAATGGGGGGGGGGGTTGACAAGATGAATGCAATGGGAAAGCATTCTGTCTTCTGTGCAATGAAAGTGTTGTGTGTCGCACATCAAGTGTCAGACGGCACTTTGACACCAACCACAAAAGTGTTGCCCAGCTTGGTGAAACTGAAAGAAAAGAGTTTCTCAAAGGGAAATTGAGGAAATACCACTCCCAGTATCTTAGTTTTTGCAACTCTCTTTCTAGAACAGATCTGACAGCTGCCAGTTTTCAAATTTCACTGTGCATAGCCAATCATGGTAAGCCTCTCTCTGATGGGGATATTATCAAAATGGCCATGTTGTCTGGGAGTAATTCCCTTTTTCATGATTTCTCAAATAAGGATAAAATTACTGAACAGACAACCACAAGATGTAGGTGAAATGGCAGAAAGGATGTTTTGTGATAGCAAAACCTTGCAGAGAAAACTGCAGGTTTTTGAAAGAGACCTTGGGCAGCTGAAATATTTTCCAAATAAAAAAAAATGCATTTAGAAAATTCCACAACATTTGTAGACAATCCTACAAGCCGCCGGGAAATCTACAAGGCATTTCCTAGCATTGTAGCAGTTGTTTTTTCTAAACTGAAACCTCAGTACTGTATTCCAGTTAAATTGCCACGTTGGCACTTGGTGATCAAGAAGCGGGTTTTGGGTTGCCATCTGGGCACTCGGTCTCTCAAAGGTTCGCCATTTTTTCTTATTACACCACCACTGGGAAAGAAGTAGAAGGGCTCTGCGACCTGGACAGAGCCTCATGCCTCATTCCCAAAGCCCCTCCCTTACCCGCTTTAGAAATGTGAGGTCTGGGGGTGTCAAATTTTGGCTTTGCAGAGTGCCATATTAGGAAACTGCCTCCCCAATCTGTGTACCTGACTTACCTAGATTGTTTGTTGGCTCCCATCCAGTCCACTCCCAAGCCAATACAAGGGCTCAGGTGCTGCATCCTAGGTGCATTCTGTAACTGACCTCCCTTGTAATGTTTCATTTTGAAATATTTAAGACAATGTTTTAGTTTCCTGTTAATCATGTTGCTTTGAATGTATACTTTAGATTTGACTTTCTTCAGTCATGCTTTCTCCTGGGTTGTTTTATTGGATTTTTAAAATGTAGATTGTAAACTGCTTCAAGATTCCCCCCCCTAAAAATAACACAACGGTATAGAAACGAAATAAATAAATAAAAGTAATGCACAGCAGGGGGTTGGACTAGACAACCCTTAGGGTCCCTCCCAACTCTGCAATTATTTGAATAACTGTAACACCCCAAAGCTGCTCCCCAAGTGGGAGACAGATGGTGGGGGGAGCCCTGGCTCCAGGGTTCAGAATAAACTGGTCCTTGAGAAGCTGCCCAGCGACCTCCCCGCCGCTCAGGGGGTTCCGAGCTGGGCTTGGAGGCCCAAGCAAGCCCAGGAGGAACAGCACCGCAAGGGGGTTTGCAATGGGAGAGAGATTCCTGCTGGATGGTAGCCAAGCACCATCCCCGCGAGCCCTCTGCCTTCGCCGCCTCTTTCACTCACCTCCTCCCAGGAAAGGGCCAGGGTGTCAATTTGAAGAAAACTGGGGGGGGGGGGATTGCACACACAGCATTTGAATGCCTGGCGTGCTCTGGTCCATGGGGTCACGAACGGTCGGACACGACTGAACGACTGAACAACAACAAATCCATCAACTTTGAGGGGCTGTCGGGACCGCTGCCCCCTCAAATGTTTTATTCGGGGTGTCCAAGTGACCTCGGCCCCAAGGAGTTGGCAGCACGTGCTCCAGGCACCAGCGAAGGCGCTCGGGGGTCAAGTTGAAGGAGTGGACTACATTGGGTTGCCGCCAGCGATGGCGTCTGCTCCCAGCCGCAGGGCGACAGCATCGTGGCTGAACGCCGCCTAGAACTCCTTCAGCACCCTGCAGGGAGAAAAAGGAAGCCCACTGCCCCGATAGCAGCCAGGCAAGGGCCGCGGACAGCAGAGCGTCAGCCTGATCTCCTTGGTCACGGAGCCGCCCCCTCGCTCCCTGCCCCTCTGCAGTGGGGCCTGGGCAGCGACAACCACCGGCCCAGCCTCCAACTTGCCTTTCCACGGGGGAAGAGAAGGCTCCTTGTCACTCACGCCAGCCTGCCTCCATTCTCGGGGGCGAGGAGCGCCTCCCTTTACAAGGCTACCGTGCGTGCCAAGTTTTTGCCAAGTTTGTTCCAGTATGGAAGCCAGCGAAAGCCGGCGTTTTTTGCATTGAAGGGGATTGGGCTAGATAACCCTCAGGGTCCCTTCCAACCCTACAGTTCTCTGATCCTACGAGTAATAATAATTTCTTTGTACCCAAGCCCGTCTGGCTGGGTTTCCCCAGGCACTCTGGGATGCTTGTAGCACAGATAAAGACAGCGACAAACATTAAGAACGTCCCCATAAAGAGCTGTCTTCCCGTGCCTGCGTTTGCTCTACACTGGTTTTAAAATAGGCTACTGGATTTTGAACGGATGGAACCCACCCTGGGACCGGCTGGCGAAGGGTAGGCAAGAAACGCGAAGCCAGGAGTAGTGAGTGCACAACGTGGGAGTGTGGGAAAGGGGGCTGAGAGGCAACCGCACCCCGTGGGTTAGTGGCAAGTGAAAAAGGCAATGCGGGCAGAGGAGCTGGCTGAAACTGGTGGGGCAGTGACCCATTTGCCCAGTTGGGCCTGTCTCCCCTGTGGCCAAGCGTAGTTCCCCTTCGTTTCTCCTTCCAAGCCTTGCGCAGCAACTTCTGCAGGCAGTTTCACTGACACTGCAGCCCACCCCCATCCAAGAAGGAGTTCTTCTTCCAAACTTGCAACACACTTTGGCTTCATACACACTTATACTTTTAAAGTACGTTCGACCCACATTTCCCTGAAGCTTGTTAAGGGTTGATGGGAACGGTACCCGTGTCAGGGCTAAACTGCAGTGCCCAGAATTCCGGGAGGAAGGAAATCAACAATATTTTTGTTATGGCTATTGATAAGAAGGGTTTTCTCACGTCAGAGAGGCAGCGGAATCTGGAGGGGCAGAGAGGCGGGGCGGAGGGCAGTTCATTTTCGGTTCTCATTGGCGGCCACTGGTGCGTAATTTTGGTCTTTTCCAGAAGGTTGCGCAGGTTGGGGAAAGCGACCTGCAAGGTAGAGCCGGAGCGCCTGTCCATTAGTCGCCAGGGTAGCTGTGGCCATTGCAGCCTGACAGAGACCTCTGCGAGAACCCAGGGCGAGAGAACCATGTCTGAGGAGCAGGCCTGCGCCCTGGGCGTGTTGGAGACGCTCCTGCGGGGCCCTTCGGAAAGTAGCGGCAGCGAATGTCCGCAGCAACCAGGTAAGTTGGCTGGACGGGTGGGCGCTGCAGGGGACCCCTCTGCTTAGGTAACACACGCAGAGGTCAGCTTCAAATCCCAGCTACATAGTCACATTGAGCCGATTGCAAACTCCCAACCTCACCTACTTTGCAGGGTTGTTGTGAGCAAAATGTTGCGCGGGACGATGTGCAACCCCCCCCCAAAAGATAAATGGAAGGCAGTCGGATTTGAAACACACACACACACACACACACACACACACACAATTGCCTTATATATTATACAGTTCAAAACGAGCCATCCTGCCCTAGCACGTATTGATGATTCCCATACAAATTGGTGGAGTGGTTTAGATGAAGTGTAATGTATCTCAGGAGTTAATAGCTGAGCTATGAAGGGGGGACTTTGGGGCTCAACTCCCAGCAGCACGCCCTTCCGTAAATAATAATCACTATTTTTACTTGGTTAGGATGGTGATCCTAACCAAGTAAAAATAGTGATTATTATAATGGCCACTATTATAACACTGGAAAAGACTCCCTCGGGAGGTGGCGGACTCTCCTTCCTTCCTTGGAGGTTTTAAAGCAGAGGTTGGGTGGCCATCCGTCATGGATGCTTAAGCTGAGATTCCTGCGCGGCTGGGGGACTGAAGGACCTTCGGGATCCCTTCCAACTCTACCGTTCCGTGACTCTATGATTCCTGCACTCTAACATGACAGGCAGTCAGGATGTGGAGGGAGCTGCTGTCTGAATGCATCTCTCCCCACCCCCAAAAATGAAATAAACCGCGACAGAAAAAGATAGCAGGGCAAGGAGAAGGGTTTAGGGCCGATTTCTCTCTGTGTGCGCAGTTCGGAACCTGGATCATACAGGCTTGTTGCTTATGAAAGACCTTGTGCAAAGAGCGGGGGACCTGTGGCCCTCCGGATGTTTTCCAGACTACAATACGCATTATCCCTGGCCATTGGACACGTTGAATGGGACTGGTGGGAGCTAGGAGTCCCAAATGGAGAGGCACAGTTTTAAAAGTGTGATGTTTAAATGCGTAATGTTTTATTATGTTTTTATATATGTTGGAAGCATCCCATAGTGGCTGGGGCAACCCAATATGGGTTGGGTACAAATAAATTTATTATTATTATTATTATTATTATTATTATTATTATTATTATTTACTCGTTGCATTTGAGGTGAAAAAGCAGTCTTTTTAAAAAGTCCATCTTTAATGTCTCCAGCATTCAAATCGTCAAGATCAATGGAACCTGCTCCCAAGGAAGTGCACAGAGCACTGCGGTCCCCATCCTGTCGCGCTTGCTCGGAAGCAAGTCTTCCTGTGATCTCTATGAAGGATTCCTTTGAAAGATAGTTAGCACAAGGTTGCAATAGTGAAATTTTCGTTTCCTCGGAAATAAGCGTGCACAGGATTGCAATCTAGCACCCCTACGCGTTTGCTCGGGAGTAAGCCACGCCAAATTTAAAGCAAGCAGACTTAATCTCTATCAAGCTCGTATTTTCCCATTTCCGGCTGAACTTTGCAAGATGTATTTGTGCGGCAAGGAAACAAACGTTTTTCGTTGCAGTTAAATCATTCGCAATAGGATCATTTTTCGTTGTTGTGATCCCGGATAGTCAATAGCCCTTACACTAAAGTAAGCCTGGTGAGGATCGTGGGAGCCCGCGAATTAACTTGTTGAGACCCCGTCCAGCCTAAGAGCAGGAAAAGGGTTGGCAAGTTGGCGCGCGAGAGCGACTTTAGCAAGGTGGGAAAGCGTGCATTGAAAAATGTGCGTTAACTGCAATTCCAGACCCATTCCCTGGCACTGAACTCAGCGTGGAGACCTCTGCATAGCCGCGCATCTTGAGAAAGCTGCAAATGGATGGGGGGGGGGTTGCGAAGAAGTGAAGGCATAGAATAATTATAATATGCAGCAAGAATTGAAAGTTTGGGGAAACCATGGATGGAGGCGAAATCCTATGTTGCCTGAATGAATGTTTAATTTGAAATGTTGTTGAATTATTGCTTATTTTTTGCAAATTTATATAAATGAAAAAAAAATTAAAAGAGAAAGCTGCAAAAACCTGTATGTACATTTGCAGCCGAATAAATCACCGCAACACACAGACGCACAACCAAGAATTTGTCAATGAACCCGCTGCAGTGTACAAGCCAAGTAAATGATAGTAACAGCCACATGCCGGTATATTGATTCTTCTTAAGAGGGGAGAGGGGAGGGAAAGTTAGCATGGGGACATGGAGAGAAGAGGGCAATTGCGCATTCGGGTGGAAACCTTTCCATTCTAGCTTTCCCTCCGCTTTTCACCCCTGAGCAGTCGGTCGACCAATTTGTATGGGAATAATAAACACCATACTAACTTAAGCAGGGCTGTCAGGATTTCTGAGCTAATGATTGTGGACGCGTTAGGAATGTATGTACAGTATTTCATTGTGGTGGGGGCTACAGAGTGGCGTGTACTGGCGTTGTGTTTAGAAGTCTGGTTTTGTACTTTCTCCAAATAAAGCAACATTTCTTCCACACCAACCCCTTCGTCTCGCTAAACTGGCGGGGGTGGGGGTGGGGGACACCACTGCATAGTTTGCCTCAGGTCTCTGGCTAAAATGTCTTGAGCCGGTCCTGCATCTTACACATTAACCTGCTCAACTAGGAAGGAGCTTCTGCAATCTGGTCCCCTCCAGATATTGGTTTTCTTCCAGTCAGAGATTTTACATCCAATGTTTTAGGATGTATTTTTTCTTTATAATAAAGGTATGAAAAGACGCTGAAACAAAACCCCACACATACATTAAGGAAAATAGAAACATCGCCACCCGACTCCACCCGCACCCACCATGGCCCCCCCTCTTTCTCCCTTTTCTTCCTAATGTAATACTAATTTCTCAACAAATGAAACTGATCTGTAGAAAATGAAAAAAGAGACATTGCACATACTTTTGTAAACCAAGAAATCTTTAATAAAAATACGTTTAATAATAATAATAATAATAATAATAATATGAAAATTTGTCAGAAATTTGTTTCCTGGATGATTGTTTGGAGGAAACAAATGTAGGTCTGTAGAGATACTGACAATAATGGTTTCTGTGAAACTTCATTATGAGTTTTTGGATTTCCTCCTAAAATTCTACTAACTTGAGTAACTAGACAAACTGAAGCTGAATGTTCCCTAAGGATTGAGGCAACTTACAATATTATAAACTTCCTGTATTAAGGATGACATCCTTCCCATGCCCCACTTGAGAGCTGCTCCCTGCTCTGAAGTGGTTGAGGTGTTCCAGGGATTCTTGTTTGCATGTTCTACCCCTATTGCTACTTCCCATCCAGGATGGAGAGGGAAGTGTCAATTGCTGATTTCCTTTTATAGGGGAGAATGATGTCCCTAAAGGTGACATGATGTTACAGCACCACCAGGGGAGAAGCTGAACTGGCTCCTGTGGAATTTCCCCTAGTGAAAGAGGGTGCTGGTGGGTCTGTGGAAGTGCCTGCAGAGATTTTACCTCTTGGGTGCCCCAAGGTGGTCTGTGGGTGTGGGGACCTGTCTCAATGCTGGGGGTGGGAACCAGGGTCACCCAGAGTCCTGTGCTTGGAGAAAGAAAGTCACTTGGGAAATGGCATGTCTTTGTTTAGCCCCATGAGTAAGCAAAGAGGTGGCAATATTTTGATTTGGAGTTTGAGGACAGAGGATGAGGGGGTGGGGATGGAGAGGAGAAGTGGAGAAGGGCATTTTTCATGTACCAGAGAGGAAGCAGCAGGGATCCTGAAATTGTGTCTTGGAGTGACAGGCAAGGACTGTTTCAGGAATGGGGTGTGAGTTTGGAGACCCTGACCTACAAGCCAGAAGGAATAGCAGCTGCCCAGAAAGATTGAACCTGTGAATTAACCAGAATGGACTGGAAAATGTCTACTGGATTATTTGATTTACTCAAGAGGAGGGATTCTGTTGAAACCCCAAGCAAGCCACTGCAGCAAGTTCCTGCTCTTGGGACTGTGAGGATGCTTCCGGAAAGTCTTGTCAGTTTTCTTTAATGCTGTTGATCTGTGTTTTGCATGTTTCTTAAGATGAAAACTGTTAATGAAGGCAGAGGCTGCTTACCAGGGTCTGGGGAGGACATGGAAGGGCACCGGCGCTTCCTCAACCTTCCCAGATGCTCCCAGAACTCTCATTCCTCCTTCTCAGGCTTTGGGATAGGAACACCGCCCTCCCAAAGCCCAGTAGGTGGGTGCATTGGAAGGCAGGGGTGAGTAAATGGAGAGCAGAGAGACATGGGGTTCCCCAGCTCTCCATTTATTTTCTAGTTTCCTCCCCACCCATGCAAGGTCTCGATTGCATAAGAGATTCAAGTGCAAGTTGCAGGCTTATTGCAGTAAGAACTAGCCTTCCCCAGTTCTCAAGTTTTGGAGAGTTGAAACCAGGTATTCTCACTCTGTCACATGCAGGCCTGTGGAAAGCTTGTATGAGGGCTGGGGCGGGAGTCTTGTTAGAATAAAGTTATAAACTCAAACAAAAAAAAGCTGCTGGTCTCTGGCTTAGCCGTCCAAGGGCTGGGGCAAGTATACCCAGCTGCCTCTTCCCTGGTCACATTATAGCTTGCTGGCTCATGGTCCTTCATTAATGGTCTGTCATGTGGGTGCAAACCATGCCCCCCATAGGTTGGGAGACATAAGAAAAGGGCAAATTGTGGTGTGTCTGTCACCCTTTGCCCCTGACTTGGCAGCCTTCTGCCTGCAGCACAGCAGGCCTCTCCACATCCACTAACAAACCCTCATGGTCTGTAGGGCCCACTTTGCCCCCTCCTGTGCAGAAGCAGCTCTGATTAGCACTTTTCCAAGCAGAAAAAAATTGCTTAAAAGAATTAAAGAGTTGTAGCAGCTGCAGCTGCAAAGTATCTGAAAGCCTCCCTTCCTTCCCTTTCCATGATAACCTGGCTGCTGTCTCCTCTGTCCTTGATGCATTCCTGTGGTGGTTGTGGGAGGGAAGAAATGCATGCATGTACACACCAAATCCCAAGCTTCCTTCCCATCTGTGCAGAATCCTAGCTTCTCCCTCCATAGTTGGTCACAGAGCTCAAAGTGTTTTGCATGGGCCTGATTACTCTTGAAGTAGCCTTGAGAAGGAGAGAAGTCAAGGTCACCCAAGGAGGCCCATGGCCGAAAGGAGATTTGTTCTTGTTTTGCACCTGGCCCTGATTGCTGGTGCCCCTTGGGACTCATAGCCAGCAGGAGTCAGGAATTGCGTGTACACAATCTGAGAGTAAGGGGAAGGGAACTTATGGGCAGTGCCACCCCATGGGTTAGTGGAAAGTGAGAAGGAGGCAGGGCAGGTGGAGAAGGGGGCACTGACTGAAACTGGTGGGGCAGTGACCCATTTGCCAAGTTGGCCAAGCCTAGGTCCGCTTTGTTTCTTTTTCCAAGCCTTGCCCAGCTTCTTAGCGCTTCTCTCCCAGCTCCTTCTGCAGGCATCTCAAAGCACTTTGGCTGCATACAAACGTGCACCTTCAAAGCACATTTTCCCTCTCAGAGAATTCCAGCCACTGCAGTGTGTTAAGGGTTGCTGGGGATGGTATCTCTGTGGGACTTGAACCCCACCCTACCCCCATTCTCCAAGCAGTGTGAGATTCCAGGGGTTCTGGATGCCTACCCAGGATTCATGTTTCCTTTTGGAAACAAGGCACAGTGGAGACACTGGTGTCTTCATGATATATGGGTTAAATATATATACAACCTGAGCCTACGATGCAGGGCTTCACAGCATTAACACCCCCCAAAGGGTCTTGTTTCTCCTATAGCCACAGCCTTGGATTCAATGAGATATCTGGCATGGCTCTGGCTCTCTGCTTGCTGTTTTCCTCCCCATCACAACACTGCAGACTCAGCTCTAAACTCTGACTTTTGTCCTTCTCACTATCTGCAAGTTGAGGGAGGGGCCCCACCCATTTGCTGTCTCTCACAGTTGGTAACTTTTCTGTTATTTCTTTTGCACATCTGTGAAAATATGTCCCTTTTTCTAAATCATTTCTAAAACACATAAATTATTAAATGGCAATTAGTTACTAGGGTGGCTGGAGCCATTGCAGTCCAACCAAAGACCTCTCTGAGGCTTGTGTTTGTGGAGCAGTCCTGTGCCTCCTCGAAGTTTGAGATGACCCCACCTGCTTTGGAAGGTAGCAGCATCATATGACTGCAGCTGCCAGGTGAGCTGGCAGGGCAGGTGGGCTGCTGCAGGTGACTGCTCTGCTTAGGCTAATAGCAGGTTGGTGTGTCTAAGTTCAGGCAGGGCTGGCCCTAATCTTTTTGGCACCAGAGGGGAACCACAGAATGATCCAGCTGCCTACCTGCCAGTTTAGGGAGATGGAGGTGGTGGTGTGTGTGGGGGGGGGGAACCAAGCTTTATCTGGAAAAGTACAAAACCAGACTTCTCAACACAACTCCAGAACACACCACTGTGTAGCCCCACACAATGAAGTGGCCGTGCGTTGTGCTCTCTGGGCTGTTTCAGAGGCGACCTGCTTTTAGCATGCCAATTCCAATACCAAGGGTCACTGCCTGAGCTCTGCATTGCCTTCACCCTGCCTGCCCAATGCACACTCAGATGTCAGTTTCAAATCCCAGTTTCCCCATAGAGTCCACATGGTCACACCTTGGACCAATTACAACCTCCTTGAGCCATCCAAGTTCTGCTTAAAAACATCTAAGGAGGCAGAGCCCACCCACTTCCGTTCCACCACTGAACAGCTCTTACCCTCAGAAGGCTCTTCCTGACAATAGTCAGAATCTCAGCACCAGGAAGAACTTTCTGATAGCAAGAACTGTAGCAGTGGGGACCACCATCCTTCTCCAAGCCATAAGGTGCATATTTATAGGATCAGAATACAAAATCCCTGTCCTTGGCATTGAGGTCATAAATACAGATTCATTTGAAATGGTGAATGTTTCATGGCCCACAGTAACTAATATTGTCTCTTTCCTTAAAAGAATTGGGCCTCAGTTCCGAAGAAGGACAAGGTCCACTTTTCCAGGATATCAAACAGAGGGAGACATCAGCAGGTAGGTGTTTAATTGTGTTGTGGGGCCCTTTTTTGCTCTGGGCAGAGAGGGAGGGGAGGGCTGTCCTTCATGTCTTTCTTCTGGACTTCCTATCTGCATCTAGTTGGCCCATCTGGGGTGCTTGGACTGACTAGGCTTGCAGGGGGGTGGTCCTCAAAGCTCCTCTTGATGGCCCTCAGTACTTCCCATATGACACATCTCCCTCAGTCATGACCCTTGCCTTGCCCTGCTTCATGGGACATCCTTTCCTTGGGGAAAGCCACAGCTCAGTGGAATAGCACACACTTTGCATGCGAAGCTCCCTGAGATCTTCAGATGGAGGGCGGTATACAAATTTAATAGTAACAATAATAAAATGCAGAAGGTCCTAGCTTTCTCTGCCTCTCCAGTACCCTCACCGGAAGCCCTGCAGTCATAGTCAGAGAGTACAGGACTAAGCCTGACTCAGTACCTAGTAGGCTTCCATGTTCCTATATTTATACTGGACCATCCATTTGGACCACAGCCAAATCCATAAGAACCACAGAGGAGTGATTTGTTCCCAGTTTTGTTTCTCCCCCAGTCTTGCTCACATCTATCCCACCCCCACAGTTCTATCCCCCACAGTTGCATCCGATGAGGAGGACAAGGAAGCACAGCTGTGCTTAGTGACAGAAGGTGGGAGGCAGAGCAGGAAGAAGCTTGTTTTGTTGTCTTGAGGCTCCAGCATATTCAGAAGCTAACTGAATATGGGCATAGAGAAAAGAAGGGGGAGATGCTAGAAAATTGTAAAATCAGAGGTGCAGGGAACCGGGCTCAATCCATAATGAGAGTCTCTTATTCTGCTTTGCAATTTGAATGACATTTTCTTTTTCTCCCTCCCCCAAAGCAGACAGTGAGCAGAACAGTGAGAAGAATTATGGGGAGCAATACTTGGTGTCATTAGAAAAGATGAAGATTGAAGAAGAGGAAGATATGTTCGTATATCGAGAACCCCAAGAGCATTTGACAAGTGATTCAGAGACTGAGAGCGCAGATTCCTCTGCTACTCAGAACACTGATGTTCATGTACCCCTGAATTTCCATGAGGTTGATTGCAAAGAAGAAAGCACAGAAACAGGTGTCATGCACAGCACACCATATCAGTATCAACCACAATTTAATGTAAAATACAACAGCAACACAGGAGGGAGATCATGTGAATGCAATGAGTGTGGAATGCGCTTAACATGCCACACTAGCTTTGTTAAGCATCAAAGAATCCACACAGGAGAGAAACCATATGGATGTCTTTTGTGTGGAAAGTGTTTCAATCAGAGTGGATCACTTACTCAACATGTAAGAACCCACACAGGGGAGAAGCCATTCAGATGTACTGAGTGTGGAAAGTGTTTCACTCAGCAGGGAAGCCTTACTCAACATCGAAGGATCCACACAGGGGAGAAACCGCATGAATGCCAGGTGTGTGGAAAGCGCTTCAGTGAGCGTGGAAGTTGTACTCGACATCTAAGAACCCACACAGGGGAGAAGCCATATAAATGCACGGTGTGTGGAAAGTGTTTTGCTCAGAGTGGAACCCGTGCTCAACATCTAAGAATCCATACAAAGGAGAAACCATACAAATGCAAGAGGTGTGGAAAGTGCTTCAGGCAGAGTGCAACTCTTAAGCAACATCAAAAAACCCACAAATAAGAGAAACCGTTTTAATGCTTGGTGTGTAGAAAGAGCTTCAATCAAAGTGGATCACTTAATTCAAATCACAGAACACACACAAAATAATTCATTATAATGCATGGAGTGTGGGAAGCATTTCAGTGACAGTGGAACTCTTACTCGACATCAAAGAACCCACCCAGGAAGAAACCATTTAAATTCACAGAGTGTGGAAAGAGCTCCAGTCAAAGTGGATTGTTTACTTCACATCACAGTCTGTGATAAATTATGTTATGTTCCTCACCCCTTCCTCATTCTCCAGAAGGCCCCTAGTTTTGTTTATTTTATTTTATTTTTGCCTGTCTCTGTTGGAAAGTTATTCCATTTTTATTGTAAAATTGTCTGATGCCATTTGCAGCATTTGGATTTCAGGTTTGTTAGTTATTGCTAAATCCATGGCTTTATTTGATGCTTTGGTTAGGACTGCAATTTATCCCACTAGCATCTTGGCTTTCTTTTCCAATGGAGCTAAACTCCAACCCCAAGCAAAAGCTTGCTGGGTTTTATTAATATAGGCACTGGACTCTGTTTTTGTGCCTTTGTGTGTGCAGGTATCTGCCTTTGACATGTCAGGTTCTGGGGCCTCAGCTGAGTCTTCAGAGAATGCACTGTTAGTTTCATCTCTTAAGTCCAATTTTGGCACTTTGCTTTCAAGTCCACAGTAGACTTGAAGAGTTATATTGATGTTATTATGGATTATTAGCAGTTGAAATGCTTTTTAGATTTTTGGCACCATTTAGTTCACTGGCTAACCATACTGCAGGCCTCCTTCCTCTGGGGAGAACTTATTTAAATGCCTGGAGTGTGGAAAGAGCTTCAGTCAAAGTGGATCACTTACTTCGCATCAAAGAACCCACAAAGGGGAGAAACCATTAAAATGTGTGGAGTGTGGAAGGAGCCTTAGTGGGACTGATGGCCTGATTGTGCATCTGAGAACCCACACTGTGGAGAAACCCTCAAAGTGAATGGAATATGAAAAGAGCTTCAGAGGGAGCAGAAAATTTACATCACACAAAAGAGTTCACCGAGGGAGAAACGATCAAAATTCACTGAGTGTGAGCTGAACTTGATCAATAACCAAATTCTTTACTGTGCACGGAAGAACCGGAACAGGGAAGAAACTAGAGTGTGGAAACAAGTGTCTTGTGGCACCTGAAACTGTATTCTGATATAAGGTTTCATTGCCTAGAGTCTCCTTCATCAGATGCTGCACAAGAGTTTACTGTATATATGTTTGGGCAGAAACAAAAACTGTCAACAGTGAGGAGGTCTGATGCCATGGAACTGCCAGAAGTAGAACATATGGCAACATATGTTTAAACTTAGATTATATGCCAAGGAATCCCTGGCCATGTACAGCAGCCATGATCGACTAGAAGAAGAAGAAATCCCTAGCACTGCCATGTTAAGTTCCTGAGGCAGCCTCCCCACGCTGCCTAATGTTAGGGCCAGGCCAACCCTTGTTGTAATTTGGTAGTTTCACAATGGAGTTTCCTTTTGGCATTCCTTTGGTAGAGAATGGCTGCCTCTAGGTTAAGATGTTCTTATGCTAGTTTCTGAATATTGCCCTTTTGTGTATAGAGATTAAGGGACTGTTTTGTTAGACTTTGGGGGCAGGATTGCATCCCCTTCCCCTCTTGGGCCTCTCCTGCACTGGGTAGATAAAAGGGTTGCTGTGACCCACACCAGCTGCATCAGGGGCAAGAAAAGCCTTTTTGGCTTTGGTTGACATGAGTGACAGTATTGAACATAAGATGGGTCCTGAGGCTGAATCAGGGCAAAGGTGGTTAACCAGATGCCCCAAAGGGAAGCCAGGCAGCACCTGACCACAACTACTGGTAATCAGATGCATACCATGCTCTCCTACCATGAAAGCAGAGCAGAGCCACCCTGGCTAGCAGCCATCCATAGCCCTCTCTTCCTCCTCCATGAATTTGTCTCATCCTCTTTTAAAGCAATCTAGGTTGGTGGCAATGAGGCACTGCATAAACGACTTTTAAAAATCCATCCTGAATCATCTGACATGCAACTTCATTAGATGCCCCTGAGTTCCATTCTTAGGAGAAAAGGAGGAAAACCTTTGACCACTTTCTCCAGCCCATGCATGATTTCACTCTAGCTTAATAATTTTAGTCACAATTGAATTCTAGCTTATCACCTGGTACCTCAATTTTCTTTAAACTAAAAAGCCCCAGGAGCCCCATGGGACAGTTGCTACAGCCCCTTGATTATTTTCTGAATCTTTCCCCAGTTCTATAGTATTTCCCTTTCTGAGGTGTGCTGACCAGAACTGTACACAGTGCGCCAAGTGCCGCTTCCCCTGTGTAGAACCAAATGGTGAGAATGTCCTAGGAGGCCTGGAAATGCCATTTTGGTAGTCTAGATTACCATGGGACTTATTGGTGTGAGATGCAGATTGAGATCACAGGTGCTAATCTGCTTGCTTTGGAGCATAGAAGCCTTAGCTTTTGGTTTAGCTTGGTGGTTCTCAAAGGGTGTGGCAGAAGAGGATGGCAAGATTGGCGGGAAGGTTCAAGGACAATCCAATAAACATTTAAACATTTCAGTGTGGTATAGTATATAGTATGGTACATAGTGTATAGTATAGTATCAAAATAGGTGTGTGTGTGTTTTAGAAAAAATGAAACACGGCAGTATAAAAGCCTCTGGACTTTCCCCCAATATACAACCAGAAACAGTATCCATGCCTCTCTTCAAGAGCATTGGCTAGTCTTCAGCTGTTCCCCATGACTTATTGTTGTGAATAAGGATTTTCAACCCTAGCAAATATAAAAGATCGGAAGAGAGAGAGGTTTCTTTGTGTTGATGAGATGAGAGTTTGTCTCAAATTAGACCTAACGTAAATGAGATTACAATCGTACCTTTGCTTTTGAACAGCTTAGTTCTCAAATGTTTTGGCTTCCGAACCGCAAACCCGGAAGTGACTGTTCAGGTTTGCAAACTATTTTGGGAAGCCAAACATCCGATGGAGCTTCCGCGGCTTCCCATTGGCTGCAGGAGCTTCCTGCAGCCAATCAGAAGCCGTGCTTTGGTTTCCGAACGTTTTGAAAGTCGAATGGACTTCTGGAACAGATTCTGTTCAACTTCCAAGGTACAACTATACCTGGTTCAAGGGCAATCTCACACCTCTCATTGAGTTCGTATATACACTTAACATATGTATGTTAGAGGCTCCTTTATCATTATATTTTGAGAATGACTCATGTTCTTAAGTAGCTGCCTTGTTTTATAATTTCCAGGTGTTCATTATCATATTATAAAGTAGTTGTGTTCTATACTGTATTATAAATCAAGTGCTGCTAGGAGTGGTTTCCTTTTGTTTTCCAGTGTATTTCTTATTAATAAAAAATTCAGTGTGGTGCAAGCAAATTTTTATTCTGAAAGTCTGGTCCAAAGAAATAAGTTTGAGAACCACTGGTTTAGCTAGTTGGGAGCAGGGAGGCTCCTCACTCTGGCCTGCCAGCTACTCCCTTGTTTGAGAGACGGGTGGGAGTGGGGGATGGGCCTACAAGCCAGGGGTGGTTAATTGGGCTGTTGTTGCCAGTTTATGTAGCTTACTTTTTGTATAAGTAACCAATACATGCTGGGGCAACCCAGCCAGGTGAGTGGCGTACAATTGTTGTTGTTGTTGTTGTTATTGTTGTTGTTACTGAATACCTTTCATAGGCAAAGCCATGATGCTCACCACTTCGGCATCTGGGCTGAGCTGTAGAGGCAAGGCATCCTGTATTGTTTCTTGCTATATCTCTATAGCACTAGAACTGATCACTCTGGTGTTTTGTGTGTTTTTCTTTGGAATCTCTGCAACTGGGTCCTTCAGGGCATCAGTCAATCCTTCTCCAGGGTCTGTATGTGGAACTACAGGACAGAAGAGCACCATAGATGTGTGCGGTGGCATCACGAGTTAAGCCCCTGGAGAGAGGGTTAACTCATGGCGACCCTTTCAGGGTATTTATCACATTAGCATCCTAGTGGCAACACATTGTTGAGGGAAGGTTCCTTTTGTCCACCTGAAGCAGCAACTCCCAACTGAGGCTCCATCCTCCAACCCCCAGCCCCATTTATTCCCAGAACATGGCAGTGACCATCCATTGCAGGGAGTTCCAAGGGTTGTCCTGTGTGGGGTGAATGAGCAGCATGTCTCAGCTTGAGTACTTTGCAGGAAAGGCAACTCAACTTTGCAGGAAAGGCAACTCAACTTTGCAGGAAAGGCAACTCATGAGTCCACAACCACATCCCTTTCAGGGTGTTTTAGCTGTAAGTCAGTTACATGACAATTCCTTTTTTTTATATAAAGAATTTATTGGTTTTTACAAAACAAAGAACAATATAACACAAAGACAACACAAACCCAAACACAAACCCCACAATCAAACCACAACAAAACAAAACACACCAATAATTCTTATTCTTGTTTACACAAAAAAAAAACTTTTCTTGTTCGAATCACTACTTAGTGACTTCCCCCGTTTTCTCCCCTTTGGTTCCAATTCTAATTTACTTTAGTAACTTCTCATCTCTAAAATTAAATCATTCAAAAATCTAAACTAAACATACTTCTTAAAATCTTATTTTTACTCCAAAATGATCTATCACTTCTTATTTTACATCAAATCTATTCCAAATATTACTTCATAATAATTAATAATACAACTTCATAACACAACATATTACTTCTTATATCAAATCATATTGTATATCTTCTTTCACTTAGACTGCTGCTAATAAAGAAAGTTCAAATATCTCTTCTCTAGTTCAAAAACTTAAAATCTTAACACACCGGCTTCAGGGTACCATAATAAACCATCCTAATTTTATCCTTAATGTATTTCACCCTATCCCTTTTCTAACCATTTTCTTACGCCATCTCGGGGCCTCCCCCCAGATATTCCTCCATCTTACACCCAAACCATTTTTCAGAATGTCCTCTCTTCTTATAAGTCCACAGACCCAGACGTAGTCTATTGCAGTCCTTGCAGGGAGCATCAGGGTACACAAATCATCACATGACAATTCCAAGGGGAGCCTTTTAGTTCCAATGTTATGAAAAAGTTAAACAAATTTATAGGCTTGCTAGTAGTCTCCCCATCCCAATTTCTAGTCTAAATTAAACTGAAAAGCCCTGACCCTTCTGAGGCCACCTGCCTTTGGCCTGCTGTGTGGGAAGGGTCTGCAACACCAACCCTGGAGTCTGTGCAGACCAAAACAACTATTCGAGACCAAAACAACTATTTAAAACATTTTTTAAAAAAATAATTAAAATCAACAATAAGCTAAAAAGCAGATTACAACACATGTCAATATTCTACATTTTTACTGTTTTTTTGTTGGGAGGTGCCCAGAGTAGCTGGGGCAACCTAGTCAGATGGGTGGCATATACAAATATGTTGTTATTGTTGATCTGGGTAGGCTTGCCTAAACAAATAAGTTTTTTGCAAGCCCCAAAAAGAGTGAAGTGAAGGCACCTGTCTGGTGTTAGTAGGCAGGGTATCCTGCTCAGGAGTTCTTGAAGAAGACCACCTTTCAGCTGAGCCTTACAGAGAATCTCAGCTATTAAACTTGTATGCTGAAGTGCCATTTTCTCAGAAGGTTTGGGAATTGGCTACCCAGCCTGAACATTTCCCCTTGGATTTGGAGAACTGGGAAAGAAATAGATGGTGGCCATGGGGCTGCCAGAGAAATCTGAGTCCCAAAGTCAAACCAGCTGCCACAGCAGAAAGGGTGGTCTTTACTGAACCACTTCTCCACCCCTTGAACTTTCCAGAACAATGTGCTTATTCACCCCAGCCTTGACCTGCCCCTTACTCCTTGCATTCTTCTTCTTCTTCATGGGCTTTATTTACCATCTTTGCAGGAGGCTCAAATTGTTTTGACTAGAAGCCTTCAAAAATATTTTTATTTTTATTTCTACTCTGCCTTTTTATCCTGAAAGGGACTCGGTGTCCCTGACAGCGACTCACTCTATGAATTGTGCATATAATTATATATATTCAATTAAATATATCTAGAGGTTGGACTTTTCACATCTTGTTGGACTTTTCACATCTTGTTGGACTTTTCACATCTTTTCTAGAGGTTGGACTTTTCACATCTTTTTACATCTTGGACTTTTCTAGAGGTTGTGGAAAGCTTGGTCTGCAGAGAGTCTCCCACTCTACTCGTTTTTGCATTTGGAAATGAAGTTTAACTGCCATAGTTCTCATCATGTACAGAGCACATTTCAGAGCGGAAAGCACTCCATATCTGCACATCTGGTCTCACACACCCCTGGCAGGATGAAGGACACGATTTAGACAAGACAGTGTGGGAGGTGCGTGTGGGGTGTGGGTGTGGCCCAAGTAAGCAATGTTGACCCGTGTTCCCTATCCCCAGCCCCATCCCAGTTCCCTGCATGCTATTTGAGGTGTAAAACTACAGTTCCCATGACTCTTTGGGGGAAGCCATGCACTTTGGTCGGGCTTTAAATGTAGGGGCGGCGGCGGAGGGGGGGACCAGAGCAATAATAATAATAATAATAATAATAATAATAATAATAATAATAATAATAATAATAATACCTTATTCAGACCCCTTCATGATATGGAGCAATAATTCATAACTAGGCACTGCGGTATTCACAACAGAAACTTATCACTGAGTTGGAAAGGTCGCCAAAGTCCCCTGCAATTCAGCAACAGTTATATCATGTGGAATATCCCACAATCCGAAGCATTGCAATCAGAAAGCCCCTCTCCTGGGAAGATGGATCCTTAAGTGCCTGCAGAAGCCGGGAGTATGCAGAAAGTTTTCCGCAGGTGTTTGAAATGTGATCCCCGAAGCTGCCTGTTGAATGCCTATTGGTGGAGCCATCCTCCGACTTGGCCAATGACACGACAGGCTTTGCTTCTGCTGCTCAAAGGAGCGTCGATCCGGACTGTCCCGCTGCTGAGCGCCAAGATTGAAGCAGGTCCTGCGGACGGTGATTCAGAGCACAGAAAAAGGTGAGCGGTGGGCTGCGAGTGCGGGACCCTCCTTGGGTCTCGCGGGCTGACTCCCGTTCAAATCCAGAGGTGCATTTGGAGAGGGCAGGAAAAGGGAGCCCGCTGCTCTTCTGCTCCTAACGGGAAGCCTCCGGGGGGAAATGGGTTCAACACGTAGCTCGTCCCCGGGCGGAGCATGTTGGGGTTTTTCCCGCACTCCGAACCCCGGTTTTGCAGCCCCCCGGGAGCCCCTGCAAAGATGTCGTGTCATCTACGGGTTTGTTCCGAGGTGCCGTTCAGAAGGGGTGCGCGTGGAGCAACTGTGGTGCCCCATCCTTTGCCATTGCAAAGGTTTTTGCGTGTCAGAGCTGGAAATGGGAACAAAACTCTGAAGTCGGGCTTGCAGGGCGGCTTGACAGAAGACTTCTGTTGTAGCCACGAGTCCTTGGGTGGCCATACCTGGGAGGAAAGGGTTAACTGTCCGGACCTCGGCTGCCACCCCCCCCCCTTGAAACTGCCCCCTGAAAACGCTGCTCTCAGGCCTCTTTGCAACAGGGAAGGGGGGTTGCGGGGGTGAGAGTGGTGGAGATTTAACTCTTTCCCTCCCCAAAATGCTCCCTCCCTCAATTGGGTTTAGAAGAAGCCTCCCCAGCCCGGCACTCATGGCGCCGTTTCGGGCTTGTTCTCCCAATCTTTGGGGTCCGGGGGGCTGGTGGAAGTTGTTCTCAAAGCCTCTGGAGCGGGTGGCAAGTTGGCCAAAAGTCTGGCTCTTGTGGATCAGTTCAGATGGCTCCCTGGCAACGGTGCAGAAGTCGAGGCCATGGTGACATGCGAAGACCTTGAAAAGAGAGAGCGCATGTGCCTGTTTTGCTTATGGTAAACTCAGGCTGGTCCAGGCAGGGTAAAAGTGAAGGACTATATTCATCACAGAATTGCAGAGCAGGGAGGGACCCCAAGCGTCATCTAGAAATAAATACAGTTGTTCTATCAAAGAGCATAGAAATTGCCATGTTTCCTTTGACCTCTTGCAACTTTCAATTTGCATCATAATTCTTCTAACAGCACTGTTTGCCAAAGTATAGTGTACCATTGATCCAGATTTAAGTAGTACAAAGTTTTCCAAGATGGCAGTGTGGCTTCAGTTAACAGGTGTTATATAAGTCCTTACTTCCTAAATTCATCCTTTCTCCTGTAAACACATCAGGTAGAGCCAAATAAGGGCAGAGGGAGCTACTTTGTGCTGTAATAGTGAATATATATTCACTATCACACACACAGATAGAGAAAGAGAGAGAGAGAGAGAGAGAGAGAGAGAGAGATCACAGTCTATAGATTAATCCTTAACAAGGTTTAGTTGACACAATTTCCACCCATAAATATTACGTGTCATGAATTATTCATTCTGATATTGAGGAGGAAGAATTGATGACAGCCCAGGGGCTAAATATTTAGACCACTTAGTCTGTTCTTCAAACATTCACAGTTCAAGAAGGATACTGACAAGCTGGAACGTGTCCAGAAGAGGGCAACCAAAATGGTCAAAGGCCTGGAAACGATGCCTTATGAGGAATGGCTTAGGGAGCTGGGTATGTTTAGCCTGGAGAAGAGAAGGTTAAGGGGTGATATGATAGCCATGTTCAAATATATCAAAGGATGTCATATAGAGGAGGGAGAAAGGTTGTTTTCTGCTGCTCCAGAGAAGTGGACACGGAGCAATGGATTCAAACTACAAGAAAGAAGATTCCACCTAAACATTGGAAGAACTTCCTGACAGTGAGAGCTGTTTGGCAGTGGAATTTGCTGCCAAGGAGTGTGGTAGAGTCTCCTTCTTTGGAGGTCTTTAAGCAGAGGCTTGACAGCCATCTGTCAGGAATGCTTTGATGGTGTTTCCTGCTTGGCAGGGGGTTGGACTGGATGGCCCTTGGGGTCTCTTCCAACTCTAGGATTCTAGGATTCTATAAAAACAGAACTTGTTTTTCCAAAAAGCTTGTGTACTTAAGAGAATGTTGTTTTCTTCCTGGTTGTCTGCCCACTGGCAGGTGAAGACTTCTTTGTTCCAACAGCCTTTTGGAAACTGACTGCCTTTAATGAAAGGAGTGGTGCCCTGCCTCTTCTTTCTTTGTAATTATTTGCATTGTTTTAATAGATTATATATGTATATAGTTGTACTTTCATTGCTTAATTGCCTTTAAATTATTTTTATAGCACTTCCTTTCTTCCTTTTATGGTTCCTTCCCTCTTAAATATGCCATACTGTATTAGTTATTGTTATCTCTGTTACTCTTATTTCACAGTGAAGAAGAGAGAGGAGCGATCGAGAGTCGCCAAAGGACTTCTGAGGGGGGAACCACTGGCTTCCGTGCTGAACCTCCTGCCAAAGGGGTGCAAGTTAAGCAAGATAATTCATCCTTGGAAGAAGCAATGGCAATGGAAGCAGAATTTGAAAAACTGGATGAACAAAGAAAGAAAGAAGGAGAGGGGATATTGGCATTCTTAAAAGGCTATTATAGAGAATGTGGTAATAGACCAATATGCTTCTTTAAGTTTGTGACTGATCCAAACTCTTTTGCAAGAACCGCGGAAAACATGTATTATGTGTCATTCTCTCCCCCATCCCCCCCCCCTTTTTGGAAAGTGCAGATTACATTTATTCTCTGCATGGATGGTCCTCTGTAAGGTCACGCAAGTACTTAACACACCAACCAAATAGTTCCTACATTCAAATCACATTCACTTCAATGAAATGTTAATTCTATAGAAACAAATAAAAAATGGTAATAATTAAAACAAAACAAAAGACAAGTCAGCAGGAAGAAAAGAAAAACCCTAGTTTTAAATTAACAATGGCAGAACGCTTCTGAGACAACACCGTAAGGGATGGGCTTGCAGAGATAATAGAGGACAAGATTCCTGTCATAGTGCCTTTAGATCCCAGAGAAAGCAGAGGCACACCTTCTCAGCCACAGACCGCAGCCATCATTGACATGACTCAAGCCTTCTGGTGGGAGATTGTGAAATCTCATGAAATCTCACAGCCCATGATTCCACAGAGAGATGGGCAGGAGATGCACCAATCTGAATGCATTCCTCTTCCCTTTCAAATTTCAGGGAAAGTTTCTACATTTTTGATATAACATGTTCATCTTTATTATATCATTGCATCTCAAAATCCATCTTCTTTTGTTGCCTACCATAAGTCTTTCATCCAACTTAAATCTCTCTGCTAACTGTAAATGGAATAACCACTAGAAGTTATAACCTTCCACTGCTGATTGTTCCTTTCTTTTAATTTTACAATCTCATAAATCTCCATAGGCCAATATGCTGCTTTAAGTTTGTGACTGATCCAAATCCATGGAAAACATGTATTATATTTCATTCTTAATAAGGGATGGGCTTGCAGGGATAACCGAGGTGGGTGAGATTTCTGTCAGAGGGCCATTATATCCCGAAGTAAGCAGTGGCAGATATGTTGTAGCAAATAATAGTTTCATAAAACTGTATCATTTTGATTCCATTTTCTTTTTAGTTTATGGCTTAGCTAAACCGAAAGGGTACCGGTATGTACCTGCCTTTTGCAGTACAGAACTAGCTTCTTTTAAGTACTGCATAGTGAATGTCCATTGCAGGACACTGAAAAAAATAAACTATTAGAATCTATGCATGAAAAGAGAAGTAGTAATGTATGGAAGTGAGAGCTGGACCATCAAGAAGGCTGAGCGCCGAAGAATTGATGCTTTTGAATTAAGGTGCTGGAGGAGACTCTTGAGAGTCCCATGGACTGCAAGAAGATCAAACTTATCCATCCTTAAAGAAATCAGCCCTGAGTGCTCACTGGAAGGACAGATCCTGAACTTGAGGCTCCAGTACTTTGGCCACCTCATGAGAAGAGAAGACTCCCTGGAAAAGACCCTGATGTTGAGAAAGATGGAGGGCACAAGGAGAAGGGGACGACAGAGGATGAGATGGTTGGACAGTGTTCTTGAAGCGACTAGCATGAGTTTGGCCAAACTGCGGGAGGCAGTGGAGGATAGGGGTGCCTGGCGTACTCTGGTCCATGGGGTCATGAAGAGTAGGACACGACTCAACAACAACAACAACAACAACAACAACAACAACATGAAAAGAGAATTGGCTAGACATGGCAATGGTGATTAATCATGAATTGTTTTGTAGACAGATGAATGAGGATCTTGGGAGACATTTAATGAACAGAAAAATTAGTTAAAGTCTTAATAAAGAAAGACGCTGAAAAATGGTTATATGTAAGCCAAATGATTTTGATTGGTCATTGGGTTGCAACTGCTAAGATTGCTATGATTCTTTGAGTAGTGAATAGAAATGACATTTGTAAACTGGGAGTGCATAAAAAAACATTGTTTTGGGTGTGGTTCTTTGCAGCCTCCTCCTTATTTTTGAAACTGTCCCTATGTTTGTATTTTCAGAAAGGCTTGGAGCCTGCATCCTTTTTCTTTTGGGTTTCCGTGAGGGTAACCTCCAGTCTAGAAACCCCCTTTTAAATTTCTCCAACAGTTTTTCTTGGCCACGGACCACAGCTGTCATTGAAATAAATCAAGCATTCTGGTAGGAGACTGTGGAATTTCAAGAAATTCCATAGCCCATGATTCCACCTGCCACAGAGGCTCAGGCAGGAGATGCACCAATCTGGATGCATCCTAAAGAGCACAGGGATGAACAGTTTCCTGTTGCAGGTTTGCCATGATGCACATTAGCTAATAATAATAATAATAATAATAATAATAATAATAATAATAATTTTATTATTTCGGTCACAGACCAGTTCCAGCTCACATATAATATCAGGGAAGTCATAAAACATGATAGGGATACATTAGAATTTACAATTGGGCATAACAGGGACAATATAGATATAGCAGCAGTTTGAAATATATAATTTAAATCTTAATCACTAAAATATAACTTAAAATTGTCATTTAAGACCTTAGTCATTAAAGTAGCACAGCTTGTTCCCTAAGTTTTATGGCAGTCACAAAGAATTTGGCCACCCTGAGCGTGATCTCTGGATCCTTCTCCTCTGCCAGGGATTTTAGACAATGAAGTTTGGACCCATTTGGAGATTTTTGCATAGCAGGGGTGATAAATGCTGAGCGTATATCCCCTTAGAAATGGCAGCATAACAAGGCATGAGAGACAGTTTCTACCTCCATCAAGCCACAGGGGCAGACTCGTTCCATGCATGGTTTACCCTCAAATCTGCCCTGCAATAAGGCAGATGGCAGCACTTTGAATCTAGTGAGGGTAAACGATCATCTGTATTTAGGTATTTGTAATTCTGACAGATAATATTGCTGAGGTGAAGCCTCTCCCATTGTCTTTTATTGCTGGGTGTTTATTCATCTCACTCACATGACACTGCAGTTTCACATCCCAAATTCATTGGCAGATTATTGCTCTAGCTTTCTCATAACCTACAGCTATCAGGGCCTGTGGGGAAACCGCAAGCTTCTTAGCTTTTCGCACTGGTGGAGAAAGAGGGGTGCGGGGGGAGTGCATTGCCTCCGGCAGTGCGATCCTAGTGGGATGCCATCACGGCTGCCCCCCCCCCTGCTGCCTGTGCTGGGCGCCATGCCCCCAGGACACGCGCCATGCCCCAGCCTGCTCTCCGCCGCCACCACCCCTAGTGCCGGATCACGAAGCTCCACCACTGGCCTTGTGGGAATGTTTAGGGATGCAGGAGAGGATATATTGTTTAAGATATCCTATTCCAACTTGGAATTTAAGTCTCAGAACTTAGCAGAGTCTTACATTCCCCTTTTAAACACACACACAGCGGATAGCTTGCTCAATCCATTTGGATTGTTAGGAATCTAGTAGGGTTAAGGGAGCCAACCCAACTGGGGGGGGGGATAAGTTTTAAACAATAATGGTTCTTCAGGATCCATATCCAAGCACTGACAGGGATTTGCCTGACCTCTAAGCAGACAGCTATGTTAGACACGCAAGAAGGGATCCCTAACAGGCAGTGATAAAACTTAGTTTGGAAGGATTCTAAGGGAGCAAGATTTAGGAAGCTGCAAATCTGGGAGCCGTATGTTGCAACCAGGGGCGTCGTAGGGTGGGGGCGGGGGGGCGGGCCGCCCCTCGTACCGCCCCTAGGTGGGCGTAACATTTTGGCGCGTGGGGGTGACTTGCGGCAGCCCCTCCCACCACTCCCATGAGCCGCCGCTCCCTCCGTCACCCCGGGACCAGCAGCGCTGCACGGACGGGGTGCTCGCTCGGCCGAGCGAGCACCCTGTTCCTGCAGCGCTGCTCCTCCCAGGGTGACCGGTGTTGCGTGGGGAGTGGTGGGAGGGGCCGCCGCAAGTCTCCCCCACGCACCGCCGCTCGCTCCGTCACCGTGGGAGCAGCAGCGGCGCACAGTGTGTGTGGTGCTGCTGCTCCCGGGGCGACGGAATGAACGGCGGCACGTGGGGTGACTTGTGGCGGCCCCTCCCACCACTCCCACGCGCCGCCGCTCATCACCCCGGGAGCAGCAGCGCTGCACGGACGGGGTGCTCGCTCGGCCGAGCGAGCACCCCGTTCCTGCAGCGCTGCTCCTCCCTGGGTGACCGGTGGGGAGTGGTGGGAGGGGCCGCCGCAAGCCACCCCCACGCACCGCCGCTCGCTCCGTCAGCGTGGGAGCAGCAGCGGCGCACAGTGTGTGCGGTGCTGCTGCTCCCGGGGCGACGGAACGAACGGCGGCACGTGGGGTGACAAGCGGCGGCCCCTCCCATCACTCCCCACGCGCCGCCGCGCCGCTCCCTGCCCGCTGTGCTCAGGGTGCGGAGCCCGGGGCGAAAGGACAGGGGCAGGCCCGCTGGCCCAACCCCTCTGCTTTCCCCGGGACGGCTCCGCTCACGAAGCGCAGCGGGAGAGGGGCGGGCCAACTGGCCCGCACGGAGGCGTTGTTCCGTGCGCATGCGTCATGACGTCATGCGCACGGAGCGACGCCCCGCCCCCATGGGTGCCACTGGGCTTGCCGCCCCCAGCAGCCCAGTGGCTAGCGATGCCCCTGGTTGCAACAAAGACCTAAGAGAAGGCCAGAATATATTGGCCCCCTTTTCCATAGAAAAAACTTATAATAGCTTTGGTAGATCTTTGGGCATTTGCAATAGTATTTTTAACCTGGTAATGCCACGAACCCTTTTCCTGGAAGGTTATGCCCAGGTATTTAAAAGATGATACCAGTTCAATGAGTCAAGAATCAATTCTCCATTTGACACATTAGCTAAGCTCTTCTATTTTAAGCATTTGGTGTTTGATATAAGGTGGGACTTGTCTGTTGTTTTGAAAAATGTTATATAGCATATTTCTTTGAATGTGAAATCAGTGATGAGTCATGCAACCTCACTTTTAAGTTGGGGATTTAAGGCTACTGCAGAATACTTTGGACACAATCCCTTCACGCCATTTCCCCTAGTAATAACTAGGTTCCTTTCTCTGCTCTTTTCCATGAGCACGTGTCAGGATCCTCCTTGGCCACCAGGGGGTGCAAGAGCTTCCAGAACCAAAGCCCTGGGGGGAGGAGGGAGTCTGAGGAGGGAGGAAGGGAGACAAAACCATGCCAAAGGGATGCTATCTGAAGAAGTGTGCATGCACACGAAAGCTCATACCAAGAACAAACTCAGTTGGTCTCTAAGGTGCTACTGGAAAGAATTTCCTATTTTGTTTCCTATTTTGTTTCGACTATGGCAGACCAACACGGCTACCCACCTGTAACATGCCATTCAAGTTTGCTCAGGTGCAACTGGGGGCTAAGAAGCAAAAGAAGAGCAGCGTCCAGTGGAGCAGCCAGTCAGCGCAATTGCTGGCCTGGGGAGGACAGAGAAGCCGCTGTGCATTAGTGTCTCCTTTGGTTTCTGCCCCTCTGCGGGGAGGGGGTCCCCAACACAGACAGAGCCCAGATCAAGACCTATGATCAAGCAGGATCCAGGGCCGGCCCACCCATGAGGCAAGGAAAGGCAACTGCTTCGGGCAGTAGCATTCAGTGGGGCAGCAGATCCTGATGTAGATCTTTATTCATGGCCAGCCCAGCCATGAGACAAAGTGAGGTGATTGCCTCAGGTAGTAGGATTCAGTGGGGCAGCAGATCCAAATGTAGGTCTTCCTTCCCCTTTGTTCCTGCTGTAGATCTTTCCTCACCCTTTCTTCCCTGTTGGAGAGGGGGCCCCCAATTCTGAGGTCCATCTGAGGTGCCAAAATGTCTTCAGTCGACCCTGTCTATCCCTCACTGCCTCTGACACCCACCTGCTTGCTCTAATATTTAAGGGAGGGTGTATTTATTACTTATTAATTTTCATTTGTTAAATTTATTTACTGACCTTCATCCAAGGATCACAGGATGGTTTCCAATACAAAAACACAAAAATGCATAACATAGTAACAAACAAAAACAATAACCCCACATGCCTGCTCAAAAACAGTTTTAAATGTTAAGAGTGTGTAAATTTATGTTTGCAGAGAGAAAGCCAAGTCATGACTAATTAAGTGTAAATGTTTGCACCTGCAGCTCAAGGCTATGGGCTCAAGGACCCCTTTTGCTGACCTGAGTGAACACTCAGGTGTATTTCTTCTACAAGTAATGTCCTGGGTTCAGTTACATACTCTGCCAGTGCACTGACTGCACTCTGCACATGCCCCAACATACAAGGCCATAGCTTGTTTGTTTATCCAAAGGCTGGGAGTAGAGGAAACTTTTTGCCTGCTGCCTAAAGATATGCAATGAGTCTCCAGGTGAGTCTCCCTTGGAAGAGCATCATACAAATGGAGAGCCACTGCAGAAAAGACCCCGTTCTCGTGTCACATGAAGAAGGGTCTCAGGGGAGAGGTGGTCCTTGAAGTATTGTGGTCATCAGCAGTTTAAGGCTTTATTGGTCACCACCAACACTTTGAAGAGGGTGGAAACTGGCAGGCAGTGCAGTATACCAGGAAGCCAAACAGGCTCCACGAAACAGGAGAGGGAGCTTAGGGGTGATTGTGTCAATGGCATGACCCATCCAGATGTTCCATAACTCAGTCAGGGCTTCAGGAGGTGCACCAGTCATACCAGCCAGGAATCCTCCAGGGTCATTTGGAAACCCATTGGATCCATCAGCCTCTGAGGGAAGATCATCCTCATAGGTCCTACACTTCTGCAGAGGAAGTGGTTTGACCATGATAAGGGACTGGTGTCAATATCTCCCACTTTCAGAGCACCCTCTCCCTTCCCAGCCAAGAAAGCAAGTTTCAGAGTGTAGCCTAGCATTAGACCAGTGACATGTGGAAACAGCCCCGAGGTCTTCATGGAAGCCGTGAAGTCCTGAGCCAACCCACAGCTAATTGCTTCAGTATGGCTGTTGAAATTCCCCAAAATCAGCAGTCTGGGAGTCCTCAATACCACCTCTGAAGCCAGCTTTGTCACCTCAGGCAAGGAGACTGCTGACCAGAGAGGCAGGTGGTATACCAGCAGAATCCTTAATTTATCCCAATTACTCAAAGCCAGAGGCACCAACTTCACTGAATGATTGAGGGGTCCCAAACAATGCCACGTCCTGGTGTCACAAGGACCTGGGGGGGAGGGGGCAGAGCAAACATTTTTTAAAATAATGATGATGATAATTACAGATTACATACCTGGTAGCCAAATTTGCTTTGGCAGCTAAGAAGCTCTGTTCCAAATATGTTAATGCTTTCTAATGTCAAATTTTTATGCTGTAAACTTTTTATGATGTAAACTTTTTATAGGGTATGTCGTGCAATTTCAGAAGAAAGTCTTGCATTGCCCACTGCTGCATATTGTAAAGGCCTTTGGCTATGCACAATAAATTGCTTGGCAGAATTTAAAAAAATAAATAAATAAATCAAATGACATGCGAATGAGTGCTGAACACGAACTATATTTATATTCCTTTAGTATGGCATTTACATTGTGTGATAGTTCAAAAATATTGAACTTCCTCTGTTTAGCATCCAGGCTTGTGAAGAGACCTATTGCTCAAAGGTTGCATGCTACTTTTTGGCATGTCGGTTTGCCTAATAAAAGTATTTCCTAAATAAGGATTTTGGAATTTTGTGCATGAGGCAATCCAGCCACAGTGACAGATACAGAAAGAGGATAGTTACTGGGGAGGGGATTGGTGTTGTTTTTTTAAGCATGTCAAAAAGACATTTGTCAACAATGGATATGGGTGTGCTATCAAGAAATAGTCTCCTGATCCACCACCCACCCACCCAAGGAGCAGAGCCGTCTCATCCATTGGGGCTGGTGGCGCGGCGCACCAGGGCGCAATGGCCTGGAGGGCGCCTCCGTCCTCCAGCCCCGCTGGCAGCGCCTGCCGGCAGCGCCCTCTAACTCCCAGCAAGGGAGCTGGCCGGCCACGCCACGCCCTCTGGCTGCCCAGCAGAGCACAGGAGCACAGCTCTGCGCGCCCTTCCAGCGCTTCCGGGACGGGAGGCGAGGGCGGCCGGCTCGCGCTCCGCGCGCAGCCGGCCGCCCACCCAATGGAGCACAAGCTGCCCAGCCGCGCCGCCCGGCTGCGCCGCGTCATCCGGCCGCCCTCGCCTCCCGTCCCGGAAGCGCTGGAAGGGCGCGCAGAGCCCCGCGCCGCTCTAGCGCCACGCCCCTCATCCCCCGCTCGCCCACCCCCCTCCCAAGGGGTGGCAAGCGTGGGAGGGAGGCGGCGGAGAGGCGGCATGGCGGGGGCGCCGGAGGGATAGCCGCGCCAGGGCGGCTGATCTTCTTAAGACGGCTCTGCCAAGGAGGCATGAGGTGTGTGTTCCCAAACAAACCTTATCTGGCAGTTTTGTTGTTTATTCAGAGACATTCTGAAGTGCTTTGTTCATTCCTGTGTTAAAAAAAAAAAAAGATAAGAGTTTTGTACATTGCCAATATCTTCCAAAACCCAAAACAAAGCAATGCCTTGGACAAAGGGAATGTATGCCGGGGCAGAGGAAGCCTCTTGGCCACCCGGGGCAGCAAACGCAGTGCAGAGGCACCCCCCTGGGGCATCCTGACATGTGCATCATGACATTGCGACGCACATCGGGATGGACTGCATATGCGCGGAAATGCCGCGCATGCACAGTGCATCTGGGCTGATGCTGCTGCTCCTGTGGCGACCAAGTGAGCCGCCGATGGAGTGGCGGCTCGTGGGGCTGCCCCGGCCATCCATAAAGCAGAACGGACGGGGTGCCGGGCAGCAGGGCTTGGTTTGGGGAGTGACAGATGGGGCCACCAAGTGTCACCCCCTCCCCTGGAAACCAGGGCAACCCGCCCCATCACCCCTCCCTTGCTACGCCACTGATGTAAGCTAATTCTGTACAGTGTGGGAACTCTCAGAATCATAGAACGGTAGAGTTGGAAGGGACCTCGAGGCTCATCTAGTCCAACCCCCTGCAATGCAGGAAGAAATGGGTTCCCTGTTAATACTGGAATCCTTGCCACCTTCCAGTCAACTATTGGGGATGCCACAGCTCTTGATTCCCTGCATGAAACAGGACCATTAATTTATTTATTGCTTGCCTCATTTATATGCCACCCTCTTGGCTGCAATTGGCCCAAAAGAGCAGGAGAAGAACCTGCCAGTGGCCCATCTAGTGCAGCATCCTGCTCTCACGGTGGCCACCCAGATGCCTGCTGTGGAAAGCCAGCAAGCAGTGCCCATGTGCAAGAGCACTCTCCTTTCCTCGGGTTTCCATCATCTGCTGTTTGGAAGCATTGCTGCCTCCGGTCATGGAAGCAGAGCATAACCATCCTGGTAGTAGCCATGGGTAGTCTCTTAGCCTCCATGAGTTTATGCAGTCCTTTTTAAAAGCCATATTCATAAAATGCAATAATGATGCTGATAACAATAAGCAGTTATCCTCATGGCATCAAAACAGACTTTGAAAATCTTTAACCTTACAGATTAAATTGGCATCTACAAGGTATACTTCAGTTTAAAATATTAAGATGATTTCTCTATAATAGTTTCTTCAACGAAGACAGAAGGGAGATTACTGTGCTATTTCTGATAAGCAATATAGATCGAGACCACATAATTTCTTTGCCATTCCTCTTATCATCTTCCGATGGTGAGATAAGGGCTTCCTAACTGCTATATTTCAGACATATTGGGTCGAAATTAGACTAAAGTCTAATTAATGCCTGAAGAGGTTAATACCATAGAGTAAGCTGTCCTGCTAGGCTTTGCTATGTCACTTCCCTTTACCCTGGGAGGAAATAGGTAATCAAGCTTATTGTTCCCCCACAGTCTACCTGAGAAACTCAGTTTGTGAAGAGGTTTGAGCTGGTAGTTTCAGCTCAGTCACATGGCTCTCACTAGCCACTCTTGAGTTCCTATACTTTCCAAACTTTTCATGTTGGTGATACATTTTTAGATATGCATCATTTCATGTCACTATTCAGATTTACTGTATTGGCCTGAATATAAGCCGCACCCAAATATAAGCCGCACCTTTAAAATTCAAGGGGGGAGGGAGACAATACCCGAATATAAGCCGCTCCCTTAAAATTCTGCAGGCACTCACACACGTTTCATTTTACTGTATGTCGGTTTCTTTCTTTCTTTTCTTTTTTAATCATATTTATTTTAAAAAATTTAACACATAAAATAAACATACACACATACACATTTAAAACTAACAAAAACAAACATAAAAACATACATATAGATCTTATACTTAATGTTTGTTCATCACATTGTATTGGACTTCCTCCTGTCTCCTCCTCCTGTGTTCCATGTCTATCATCTTTAGTAATTTCTGAACATCTTACCTAATCATATTTGCTATAGAGCTTACTTATAAATTCAACCTTACCTATTTTTCTTAACTTATATTCATCTGTCTTAAACACTAAACCTTACTCTACATCTACAGTCTAGCTTTTCCTTCCTAGTTTTATCTAATTCTCAATCATACAATAATTTATAAAATACAATTTAAATTTCTTCCAATCTTCTCCCACCGCGTCGTCCCTCTGGTCACGGAGTTTCCTGGTCATCTCTGCGAGCTCCATATAGTCCATCATTTTCATCTGCCATTCTTCAGTCGTTGGTAGTTCTTCGTCTTCCAGTTTTTAGCTATCAAAATTCTAGCTGCTGTTGTGGCATTTTACTGTACTGTATGTCGGTTTCAGCAGAAATATCATAAAAGCCAATTTTTGTAAGGTCGCAAATTTAAGCTGCACTTTAACTTTTCATGGTCAGAATTTGGGGGGGGGGAGAAGAGAGAGAGAGAGAGTGAGGCTTATATTCAGACCAATATGGTACTAGCAAACCGGAGGTTAAACTACCCCCTTTCCTGCCCTCGCAGAGGGAAGCATTCACCACCCCGCGGAGCAATTCCCCCAGCCCTTCCTGGCTCGCTTTTATTAGCCAGGATGGGCAAGGATCAAGGAGACAGGTGGTCAGTTTCACTCGTCCAAGCAGCCTGTCCACATCCTTGGAGGTAACAGATTGGAATTGATCCCATGAAACATGACTAGACAGGGCTCTAGCACTCTCCCGCCCCAGCCCTGCTCCCAAGGTGGAGTCTACCTCCTTCTGAATCTGAGCAACTTGATCTGCAAAAAACTTTGCAAAAGCATTGCATGAGATCTTGGGGTCCCTACCAGGCCCCGATGATGAAGGTGATTCTGATAGATTGCGAACCACCTGGAAGAGTCTCCTGCTGCTGTTTTCTGCAGATGCAATAGAAACGGTGAAGAAGGTCCTCTTCGCCGTCGCCATTGCCACTTGGTAGGCTTGAAGTTGAGCTGTAGCCCATGTCTGTGATTCAGAATGAGTTTTCCGCCACCAGTGCTCTAGCCGTCTCAGAGACTGTTTCATCGCCCTCAGCTCTGGAGAAAACCACGGGGCTGTCCGGGCTCCATGCAATCAGAGAGGGCGCTTTGGAGCCAGACAGTCAATAGCCCTGGTTAACTCCACATTCCAGCGGGCCACCAGGGAATCGGCTGAAAGGCCACCAACATGGGATAAAACATCCCCTATCACACTCTGGAAGCCAATTGGATCCATTAGGTAGCGGGGGCAGACCATCCAAATCGGTCCCACCTCCCAGCAGAGGGGAAGGGTCGTGGAGAAGTCCAGCTGCACCAGGAAGTGATCTGACCATGGCACTTCTTTTGTTTCACTTTTACTTAGTGTCAGATCACCAACATACATAGAGCTAAACACCAGGTCTAAGGCATGTCCGCATCTATGAATTGGGCCAAACTTATTCAGGGACAGCCCCTTGGAGGCCATGCTTTCCACGAAGTCCCGAGCGGCCCATTGTAAGGTCGTGTCGGCATGGATGTTAAAGTCCCCTAAGACAACCAAGCTAGGTGTCTCCAGGAGCACATCCGCCACAACCTGAAGCAGCTCAGGCAGGGAATCCTTGGTGCAGCGGGGAGGTCGGTACACCAAAAGGAATCCTGTACTGCCCCTACTGCCCAACTTCCAGAACATGCACTCAGAGAACTGGGTCTTCCCAATAGGACGCCTGGTGCAAACTAATGACTTCCTAAAAATCACTGCAACCCCCCCTCCCCGCCCAGATGACCTGGGTTGCTGTGTGTAAGAGAAACCTGGTGGACAAGCAGCGGCAAGGACTGGCCCATCTGCCTCATCCAACCAAGTCTCTGTCACACACGCCAGGTGAAATCCTCCATGCACAACCAGGATGGCAGTTGTTTTGTTCATCCTTGACCTGGCATTACACAGCAACACTTTCAGGTCATGTGGGTATCCCTTGTTGATTCCAGTATCCGTCCGGTCAGGGCCAGACCCGGAGGCAGGGATAGTCCTCAAACAACAACTAAACCTGCCGCCCCAGTAATGACATGGTCTGGTCTTAGCGTAACTCCTCCTCCTGCCCGTGATCACTGAGATCTGGTGCATTCCCCCTGTGGAACTTGCCCCAGCCATTCTGTTGGCTGGGGCCCACTCCCAGGCAGACCTGATCCCACCCCTTAAAACAAACCACAAACTATACAACAACCAATAAAACAAAAAACAAAAACAGAACAATTATACTAAAATTAATCCCCAACGAAATATCCATGCCACCCAGCCACACACACCCCCAACAACGCAAAAAGAAAAAAAAGAGGAGGGGGAAAAATTGAAATGCCATCGACAGTTTAAGGACATTTCCCAGCCCCACTCTCTTTATGTCTGAGAGTGTGGGGGCTTGGGCCCCGCCCCCTAGGCCAGCTGGAAAAGACAAAATAGTGGATACACCTAGAGAGGGACACAATTGAAAATACCTGCACCACAGCCTACCCTCTCCTCCCAAACAAATTAAGGAAATTAGAAGACGCCTGCTTCTTGGGAGAAAAGCAATGACCAAACCTAGACAGCAGCTTAAAAAGCAGAGACACCACCTTGCCGACAAAGGTCCGTATAGTTAAAGCTATGGTTTTCCCAGTAGTGATGTACGGAAGTGAGAGCTGGACCATAAAGAAGGCTGATCGCCGAAGAATTGATGCTTTTGAATTATGGTGCTGGAGGAGACTTTTGAGAGTCCCATGGACTGCAAGAAGATCAAACCTCCAGATTAAAACCTGGCAAACCAAAGGCTTATACCACCTAATAGACCTCTATAAAAATAATAAACCTCTGTCAACACAAGTAATACGAGACAAACTAGAAGACACCCAAATGCCTTGGTTCAGGGCCATCTTAAGGATATCCGGCGCCATGGTTCAAAGATCCCTCACCCGGGACCCGGGTTGCCCCAGGCGATACAGCAAGTTCCATAAGACAGTCCGATTTCAGTTCCCTTTGTTCAACCTAGATTAATGTCTCTTATAATTTCTCTTTTTTTATTAGGAATTTATTGGATTTTAGTAATAAACATAGACAAAATACAAATACAAACACTACAAAAACTACAAAACAAAATACACATAAACAAAACACTTATTTACTCATCCTTATCCTCTTTATAATCCTAAACTTGGGACTTCCTCACGTCCTCTCTTTTGCGTTCATTTCTAATCTTCTTTAGTAACTTTGTAACATTGTAAAATCTGCTTTACATCTAATCTTAATCTTACAATTATAATCAACGTATCTTAAATCTTATTCTTATCAAACAAAACATCAAATTCCACATCTTAACTTCTTTTATCCTCTCTTAACTTTGTTATACTGTAGCCTATATTTCTTCTGATTCCAATTTCAAATATTAAAAAATCACATCTTAACAAATACCTAAATTCATCCTTTACCCCACCCCCCTCCTGTCCATCACAACCCTTCCCGTTACCTTTCCCCTCCCCCACAGGTCCCCCCCAAAAAAATTCACCCAATCCAGTTTCTTCTTCTTCCATTATTTCCTTCATATTCAATTTTGCTTCTTCTTCTTCTGTTATTTCCTTCATGTTCAATTTTAAACTTAGTATCCCTCATTGTAGCTTCCTCTCCTCCAGATTGTAGCATTCTTCTTGATAAGTAGTTGCTGTAACTTTGTCATAAAGTATCTCTCCTCCACTCTCAACTCCATAATGCATTTTCCATGATTGTTGTTCTCGAACCCTTGGGCTCCCACCCCAGGGGTTCACTGTACTGTCCAGACTGTGGGCTCCCAGCCTCTCATGCCAAGGGAGCCTTTCTTGTTTTCCAACTTGTGTGTTCTCCTCTTCATAAATTTCCTCTGGATCTGCATCCTTTCCATCCTTTCCCTTTTTTAAAATAGGAATTTATTGGGTTTTTCAAAATCAAATTAAACAAAATACAAAAACACACAATACACACACTACACAAAAACACACCAACAAAAAACACAATTATTTAACAATCCTTCTCTTCTTTAAAATCCTAGGCCTGGGACTTCCTCACGTCCTCTCTTATGCGTTCATTTCTAATCTTCTTTACTAACTTTGTAACATTGTAAAATCTTATTTCTTACATCTAATCTTAGTCTTACAGTTATAACCAACATATCTTAAATCATACAACTTGTTCTTATCAAATAAAATATCATATTCCAAATCTTAACTTCTTATATCCTTTCTTCATTTAACTTAGTAAAGCTGTTACCATTGTTCCTTCTGATTCCAACTTCAAAAATATAAAAATCAACACATTTTACAATAAACCTAAGTATTTCTTCCATTCTCAAAATCCGTTTTCCCCTCTGATATCGGAGTACCGTGGTCAGCATTTGTAATATACCTCTTAATTCCCATTACCCCACCCCCTCCTCACCATCCTCCCCCTTCCCATTCCCATCTCCCACCAGACTCCCCCCCAACATTTTCCCAGTCCAGGTTCTTCTTCTTCCAGAATGTTGCAATTTCCTTCTTCCTCCAGAATGTCGCATTTTCCTTGATACATAATTACAGAGACATTGTCACAAAGTAACTTTTCTCCACTCTCCAGTTCATACTGCATTTCCCAGAATTGTTGTTCCATAGCCTCTGAGCTGCCACCCCAGAAGCTCACTACACTGTCCCAATTACCGGTTTCCGACCTCTCATGTCCTGGAAGCCTCTCCTGTCCCTGTACTTGTGCGTCTTCTTCATCAGATGAAATCTCTGGAATAAAATTCTCTCTAACTATTTCCTTGAGTGGATCAGTGAAACAGTTCTTCCAAGTAACTTGAATCTGAGTAAACTTGTCAATAACTTTCTGTTGCAAAAGTTGTAATTCCAACTGTATTCTTTCCTGGATTGAGGTCATTGTTGAGTCTAGGGAGACTGTGGGAACTGAGCAGGCAGGAGCAGGCAGGAAGTTTCAGTACTTTTCCATCTTCACTAACCGGACCATAGCCGCCATTTCCCCCTTAGTCAGAGGGTTAACTTTCTGACTCTTTACTTCACCAACCATAAGAAGAAATAAATCAAGTTCTTGATCTTACCCCAAACAGGGTTTTCTTAAGTATCCAAAATCAGCATATAAGTTTCAAGCAAGTCTTAAGTGGCTGCAGCTGCATTAACGTTACTTTAATCTTGCCACTGTCAGAGAGAGACGGACTTCCTTCTTTTAAATCTCTCTCTGTAAGCCAAATTTTTAGAGCCAAATTAAACACCGTACTTACAGAATCCTTCTTTTGAGTCCAAATTGAGGAAAAACAGAGCGCTCAAAATCCGGTAGATCCTGCTGCTTCGTGTCCTTGATGGCTTCTTCAGCGCCGTGCCAGAGCCTCGCTCATTCAAGCCTCCCCTTTACAGGGGTTGCCTGAGAGCAGGGGTGATATGTCTGGTGCCCGCTAGAAACCCAGGACCACGGGACGCTCCTCCCGTGGGTTAACGGAGCCCGCAGCGCGGTTGCGGCAGCTCCTATCCCCAAGAACACCGGAGTTGCCTCGGAGCTGAGACAGCTCCCGACTACACAGAATGGCGCTCACACCGGAAGTGTTCTTTCCATCAGGTGTGTATATAAAACAGTTCTCTAAAGTAGTTCCAATCTGGGTAAACTTGTCTATAACTCTCTGCTGAAGTAGTTGAAATTCTAACAATAGCCTTTGCTGAAATGGTGTCATTGTTGAGTCTAGCATTCTTTAAACTTCAAGGACACCGTGGGATTTGGATAAGCAGGAAGTGATGAGGTCTCAGTAATTTTCCAACTGCGCAATCCAGTCCAAAACTGCCATTCCCAGCTTGACCCAGACTCCTTGGCCAGAGGGTTAACGGTATCTTTACTTTTAGTTTGTAATCCACAGGAAGAAATAAATCAAACTCTCAGTCTCCCCCCCCCAAACAGGGTTTTCTAAAGTATACAAAATCAGCGCTAAACTTTAAAGCAAGTCTTAAGCGGCTCCAGCTCCTTTGACGTTACTTTGATCTTGCCGCTGTCAGAGAGAGACGGACTTCCTTCTTTTAATCTCCCTCTGTAAGCCAAATTTCCAACTTTTGAAGTTCAAATTATGCTCCATACTGACAGAGTCCTTGTTTTGAGTCCAAATAGAGGAAAAGTGGAGCGCTCAAAAACCGGCAGTGCCCACTGCTTTGTGTTTTCGGTTAGTGATGGCTCTTCAGCGCCGCACCAGACGGAGCCTGTCTCGCTCAAGCCTCCCTTTTACAAGGGTTGCTCGAGAGCCAAGTCGGCACATCTGGTGCCCGCTAAAACCCAAGCCCTCGGGACACCCCTCCCGAGGTTTAAGGGAGCCCGCAGCACGGTTGCGGTCACTTCAAACCCCGAAGACACCAGAGCCGAGATAGCTCCCGACTGCACGGAATGGCGCTCACACCGGAAGTCCAAATGTCTCTTATAATTTCTCACCCCACTCCCACTTTATCCTTTCTTGACAGCCATCCATTCCCCTTCCCCCCTCCCCTCTGTTCCCCCCCAATTTCCTTTTTCCTAATCTCTGCCTGTCATCCACATTGTCATTTTCTAAACCTTGAACATTTCTCATTTTCCCTGGATTTGGCTCCCAAAGTCCATCATGCCCTCCCTCTCTCACTGGGAGGGCAACCAACCTCTTTGAGTCTTCTTTAAAGTTCTTTTGTATTGAACATATGTCTTGTTCCCTCCCTCTCACAGAGGGAACAGTCCGAGTTTCTTTAAATTCCATTGCTTTGTCCAGGTCCGATGTCATTTGAGCATTTTCAATTACAGTCTCTGGTGATGCCATTTCTTGACAGGTCTGGGAAATTTTTTTAATTTCTTTCGTATTTCGTTGTATCTCTTCTTTTATTTCCCAGAGCATTTTCAGAATTTTCCCCTTGTGTGTCGGCAACGCCATCTATTGTTTTGTCTATAAGGAAGACAGGCATGTTTTCCATTTCCTCTTTCAAGGTCGCAGCCAGGGGAGACAAGGGAAATGGCGCTGTTTAGAACTCTCAGCACTCAAACTTCCCCAAAACACCACCACATTTGTCCCAAAATTCATATTCTTATATCCTTTTAGTCCATAAAATTATCAATCATATATCCAAAATCTTAACTTAAATTCCTTCTTCTTGCTGACAGTTCACAACTTCAAAGGGTAGAGGAAATTTTTATAACATCCAAAACTTGCCGATCCCTCCCGGCTCCCGGCTCCAGATTGCAGGGGGCATTTTCCAATTTCAAATCCACTTTGAAAGAAATCAGTCTTTGGAAAATTAGCCCTTCTTACTCATCTTTACGGCTTCAGGCATAGTAATTGCTTTCTATTTCTCTCAATGGGTGGGAGCGACTTCCGTTTTTAACTCACCACCCGCAATCAATTATATATTCTATAATCAATCAATTTAAATTACTCACTGTCCTGTCCTCAAATTAGTCCGTTTTTTCTTTTTAGAAGAATTGAACACTGTAGCCCCTCAGTACCGCAGCTTCGCGCAGGCAGGGAAAGCAATATGTCCGATGCGCCAGGGCTTCCACTCCCTCGCTCTCGGGGGCTCAAAACAGAGCCTTACCAAGGAGGGAGGAGCACCCTTCTGGCACCCGCCGGACGACCATGCCCCCAAAACGCTTGATTTGGGGTTCTTTGGGGGTCTTCTGCGCTGTAGAAGAATCCCCCGTCCCTGCCGCACTCAGGTTCGCTCAGCTGAGCGGACCTGTGACTGATGGTGGCTTCGCGCTCAACCGGAAGTCCGCCTTACTAGAAAAATTAACCAATAAGCTGAAACTGACACAGGGACAAATAGAAGAAGACAGCTTCACCCCAGTATGGCTCCCCTTCATCACACACACAGCCCAACAAGACAATGACAAAAATCTACCGACAGCATACAAATCAATATGGCTAACCTGATCCAAAACACCCACCCACCCCACTCACACAGGAAATCAAAGATCTCCAAAGCCAACCACAAATGAACAACCACACCCTGGGCCAACCCCGACCTCTCTCAGCACCAAAGGAACACAAGTGAACAGCAGAGAACCTGCAGAAGCAATGCTGACATCAAATCCTACATATATTAAGTAAAATAGAAACACCGTCACCCCACCCCACCCCCACTCATCTCCCCAACACCACCTCTTTCCCCCTTTTCTTCCTAATGTTTCAACAAATGAAACTGATTTGTAAAAATGTTACATTGGGGGGGATATGAGAGAGTGACATTGCACATACTTTTGTAAATCAAGAAAATATTTAATATAAATACATTTTTAAAAATAAAAATAAAAGAGATGGTGAAATGTGACTTATAGTGATCCACAGAGTGTATATGCTCTGTTGATGTTTGGTCATTTGTGAGATACAGATAGCACAGAGGAGAGGGGGCTTTAGAGACACCTGTACAGGTGATGCTGAATGGGCACAGCCTGTTGTAAACTAGCTTGGCATCTTTTACATTTGAGGGATCGCCTTAAACCATGTGTGCCTACTCAAACAATTCAATCCGCACAAACCTCCACTGTTGCAGCTGCCACATAATGCTCATTCCACACATGCATGAATAATTTTTTTTTGAATTTTTTTAGTGCAGTAGCACCTATACTTTGAAACTCCCTGCCTATGGACACCAGGCTTAACTGTGCTCTTTGGATTTCTAACATGAAAACTGGATGACCATCTGTCTGTTGTGATATCAGAACATGCCGAGCTGCAAAGAGCTTCGTCAGCGAGGTCACCTGACCAAGAGTCAGGTTTCACTTTGTGGGAATCACAGCAGCTATAACAGCCGTCCCACGCATGTGATGTCATTGTAATTTACTGTTGTACAACTTTACTTTCGTTCCTGCGTCAGGAGATGCAGACGCTTTAATAGACAGCTCTGAAACAACGAGCTGGCTACGCAGAGACATTCTGCTCTTTATCTACAATAAAGTAGATTTTAGCCAAAAGGCTTCTGTGTGTTGTTTTCAAGCTGGGAGCAACCACATATTACATTGTTCCCCTGGACTCCAGAAGCCAGAGGGCACGGAAGCTTCATCCGCTTTGGGGGTCAGTCTCTCAACTTGCCCCCGCGGGAAGTTTTCATAACATTGGTAGCAGAATTGGCTGGTTTCCGAACATCGGACCTCTGATGACTTCTGCCTGATGTTTGCCGGCAAAGAAAGCAGCCTTAAACAGCGTTCTGGAATTCCGGGGGAGTGCCGTTTCCCGCTGTGAGAAGACGCGTTAATTAGCTGTGAGTACCGGACTGATTTACGAGGCAATAAACCTCAGAAGGCTAGGTTTGTTTGCCAAATTGCTTTCTGAAGTCAGAGAGTAAAAAGCCTGCTTTTTCTCCACAATGGCAAAGGATCAGAAGCAGAACAGCTCCCTGTGTCCATTGCTCACTGATGAAAATTATCAGACATGGCGTATTAAAATGGAAGCTGTGCTTACCAGGCAGAATTTGCTTGATGTTGTCACTAATGCCCCTCCACTGTTCCCTACGCCTCGATGGCTGAACAGGGATAATCAGGCGAAGGCAACCATTGTTTTGCATCTTGACCAATCTCAGTTAATACACGTCAGGGATTTGGTTCACGCAAATGACTATTGGATTGTTTTGCAAAATGAACATTTAAGGATTGTGGCAGGGAGTTCCATGCTCCATTTCCAACGTCTCACCAACCTAAGGCTAAAGGAGGGAGACAATTTGGGTTCGCATCTTAATCACATGAAAGAATTAAGATGTGAACTCGCACAACGCAACGTTCAATTACCTGAAGACGTGTTTTGTTTCATGGTTTTGAATAGCCTCCATGCCGGTTATAGTGCTATTCCATCACAGCTAGGTGCCCTGGATGCTCAAAACTTAACCATGGCCAGAGTCTTCTCAACTTTGCTAAATGAGCAAGATCGTTGTGCTGCTCAAAATGAGGCTAATGGAAGGGGAAGTGAAGCGTCCTCAACCCCACCTAGTGGTCCAACTGAGCATGTGCAAGCTCTTAAAGTCATACGCTGCACAGACTGTGGAATGAGAGGACACAGTTTCCAGACCTGCAGAAAACCCAAGAAGGGATCTATCCAGAGCCAAAACGCCGGTGGATCTACAGGCAAGGCGCAAGCCAAAGTCTCCAAAGGGCACACAGTTGCATTGCTTACACAAGGCGTGCAGGAGCAGGATGACATTGACATTGGCCTAGTGTGGGTTATTGACTCGGCAGCGTCTCACCACATGACCGCAAACAAGCGTTTATTTAAGACTTTTAAGAAGCTGGACTCCACCGTGTCGCAGGTGAGTGGAACACACCTGAAATCGACTGGAGTTGGAACTGTTTTTCTTCAGAGTCTCCAGCTATCTATAAACAACGTTCTCTATGTGCCAGAAATTGCCTACAATCTGCTAAGTGTACCGCAGCTTACCGAGAAGGACTGCGAGCTCAGACTACGCAAAGGACTATGCACAATTTCAAAGGATGGACAAGTTATCCTTACAGCTCAGAAGAACAAAGATGGACTATTCTTGCTGTCTTTTGATTCTACTGACTGTTGTTTTGATGTTGTTGACTCTTCTTTTGCAGGTGCTGCTAAGTCCAAGGAGACTACCAAACAGCCACGCAGAGAAAAGGTCACAAGATGTTTCCAGCAGGTTTCTGCTGATGTAATAGGACTTCTGCCAAAATCTAGAGGTGGAGCTACCTGTTATTTATTGCTGTCTGATCATTTCTCTAAATTCTCTTGGATTTACACTATGAAAAGTCCGCAGCAAGTCTTGGCTAAGTTCACTGAATTTTGTGCTAAGATAGATTTCATGCATGATGGCAAAATTGAATGTTTGTATACTAATCAATTACCAGTGTTTGATTCACAGGAGTTCAAGGAGTTCCTAAGTCAACATTGCATTCGGCACAAAGTTGCCGTAAGCCAATCATCGTGGAACAAAGATTTGTGTGTTAAAATTAACACAATACTACGTGAGGGTATGCAGGCGCAATTGCTAAGTGCAAAGCTGTCTGAACAGAATTGGGCTGAAAGCCTATCTGCCTTCACATATGCTTGGGTCAGGAGTGTTCCAAAAGGAATGGAATGCTCACCTTATGAGATACTGTTTAACAGAAAGCCTTCTGTTAAGCGTCTTAAGGTTTTTGGTTCTCAGATGTGGGTGGAATCACTTGACGGTGCAACCATCCAAGGCATCTTTATGGGCTATGAGAAAGGTCAATACAGAGTTCTATTGCCTTCCTCAAACACAGTAATTCTTACTCAGGAGGTAGAACCTACTGTAAAGCCAGAGACACAGGTTCTCCAAAGCTTTCCCATTGATGTCAATACATATGAGGATACTGACACCAGCAGTAGCAGTGCAAGCTCAACCACGGCTAGTTCCGACACAGGTGAAACTGTCATTGAGAGAGGAGCTCATGACAGTTCCAGGCCATCAGATGAAGATGATGTGCTAGGATCTTTAGAGCCACTGTTTAAAATTGGTAAAGTTTCTCCAAAAAGTCCTGTTCAGGAGAAACTCAGCAAAGAAGATCTACATCTTGTGCGTAGATCTGAGAGAGTGACAAAGGGTCAGGCGCCCAAACGCTACTCCAAAGAGTTTGCAATCTCAGCTGTTGCAAATGTAGCTGTAGTTTGCACTCAGGCTCATTTCACAGATGTGAGAAAGCCATTACAACAGGTTGCAAAGTTCAACACTGTTTCTGCCAACACAAACAGAGCAAGTGCTCTGGTCCCCTGGAGAGTTGGTTATCAAAGGCTCAAACTGGTAGAACCAGTCTCAGAGAGTTCCAAGGATGGAACAAAGACAACAGATTCATACTGTGTATATGATAACTGTTTGTTTACTTCTTTTAATGATGCCTTAATTTTCGCTGCTCTTTCATTGTCTAATATCGGGGGAGGATGTTGTGATATCAGAACATGCCGAGCTGCGAAGAGCTTCGTCAGCGAGGTCACCTGACCAAGAGTCATGTTTCACTTTGTGGGAATCACAGCAGCTATAACAGCCGTCCCACACATGTGATGTCATTGTAATTTACTGTTGTACAACTTTACTTTCGTTCCTGCGTCAGGAGATGCAGACGCTTTAATAGACAGCTCTGAAATAACGAGCTGGCTACGCAGAGACATTCTGCTCTTTATCTACAATAAAGTAGGTTTTAGCCAAAAGGCTTGTGTGTGTTGTTTTCAAGCTGGGAGCAACCGCATATTACATTGTTCCCCTGGACTCCAGAAGCCAGAGGGCACGGAAGCTTCGTCTGCTTTGGGGGTCAGTCTCTCAACTTGCCCCCGCGGGAAGTTTTCATAACCACACATCTTTTACATTTGAGGGATCGCCTTAAACCATGTGTGCCTACTCAAACAATTCAATCTGCACAAACCTCCACTGTTGCAGCTGCCACATAATGCTCATTCCACACATGCATGATTTTTTTTAAAAAAAATTTTTTTAGTGCAGTAGCACCTATACTTTGAAACTCCCTGCCTATGGACACCAGGCTTAACTGTGCTCTTTGGATTTCTAACATGAAAACTGGATGACCATCTGTCATCATTGCTTTAGCTGTAATTCCTGCATTGCAGGGGGTTGGATTAGATGACCCTTGGATACCTTCCAACTCCACAATACTAATATTCTATGATTTTGTGATTTTCAGCACCTCCTTAAAGCATTCTTGTTTAGGCAAGCTTATCCGGAAATGCAGAATGCTGCCTTTTGCTTACTGTTGATTTTAAATATCATTTGAATGTTTTAAAATACATGTTCTTCACTGTTTTAGTAATTGTGTGTGTGTGTGTGTGTTTTGTAAACTGCTTAAAGGTTTTATGACAATCAAGTGGCATATACATTATATTGGATAAATTAAATTAAATTAAAATGAACTCAACCAAAGTTGAATTGGAAGCACTGGAGCTCTGGCTCCGGCTTAAGATTCCCATTATCCTTGTGTTTGTGCATGGTTCTGATGCCATCTTGTTAGGGAGTGCACGAGATAAAAGCCACTCAGGTTACAGCCAGGCAAATGTTCCTACCACAAGGTCAGTAACCCTTTCCCATCCAGCCTCTTTCTCTCTCTCCGCCCGCCCCCCCCCCCAATGGCAAGGTAGTTGGTCCCTCTGTGACTGAGCTCCCAAGCGTTGCTGTTCTATCTGGCCGGGTGCTGTTCAGGGCTAAATAAAGATAGAAAAGTGTCCATCGAGATTGTCTATCCACAGGGAAACTTCCCTGTTGTGCACATGTGTTGTTGTTTCTTTTAGTTAGATGGGCATGCCAGTTTTGCGGCTATGAGGCCAGTATACAGGATACAAGCAGAAAATTGCGGAAAAGGTTTTGGTCTAAATCTGTCTGTCTCCAGGGCAACAGCCTTGTGTGCTTTTGTGAGCGTAAGCTCCTGAGAGTGGAAATAAGACTCCCACCTTCCTCAGTTGTAGATACGCTGAAAAATTAGAAATATTTTTTGATTCAAACCAATATCCATGGGTCTTGAAGTGTTAAGACCTCCTTCTTAAATCACTTAAAAACACAAATCTGATGGGAAAATATTGACCATGAAAATAAATCTAAGCCACCTTGAGTCCCTGTCAGGGGAAAAGGCAGGGTATAAGTAAATACATAATTATTATAATAAAAATTAGACCCCAGATAAGCAGCCAAGTTTGGGCAGATTACTCTATGCAGAATTTACAGCTAGACTTTGCTGAGCTCTTACCTGTGAATGCTTTCAAATATGTGCTGCTGGTTATAGACAGGATTTCAATGTGAGTGGGAATTTTCCCTTCTGAAAGAACGATGAGAACTCCTATTGTGCCTAGATTTGGAGTTCCAGCCAGTTTAGACTGAGAACAAGGAACCCACTTTACTGTCTCTGTTGTTAAGGGACTCTTAAAAGCCTTAAATATATTCTGGGAAAGCTGAAAGGGTTAACTGATTTTTTAAAGGGAAGGAACATGGGCATAGCCAGGATTTTTCTTGGGGGGGGGGGGCAGGACTGATTCATCAGTTGGTTATTTCTATTGTTTTGCCTGATCTAGGCCCTAGGGAGTCAGCTGCCCCCCTTGGCTACATCTACGCGTGGGGAACCCCACATTAGCTAAATTATGCCAGGAGACCTCATTAAATAGGCCTGAGGTGCTCCCACTCACCTTTTCTATCTCAGAAACATCCCCAGCTCTAACTTCATTTTAGATTCTTTTTGGCAGATCTCTTCTTCGTCTTGTTTAATGTCTCTGCTTGGAGGGGTGAAGAAGATATCATCCAATACTGCTGCCACCGACTAGAGCACTAGTCTATCCAATGCAGGCAGGACCGGCGCTAGGGCTTCTTGCGCCCTAGGCAAACCACCTTCTGGCACACACACACACACACACCCGCCAAAGCCTGCTTTAGCAGGAGCTGGGGGTGGTGGTGTAGGGGGCAAGCAGCACCTCTCCGCTACATCGGAGAAGCTGCTGCCTACCCCAGGGCCGTCTCAGGCACATCTGCCGCTGTGGCGCGGCGATCCTTCCAGCACCCCCATGCGTCCAGGGGAGAGCGCAGGTGGCGCAAGCACCCAGCTGCCTGTGGGAGCAGGGGGAGGCCGCCGGCAGGGCCGCGCGGCTTCCCCCACTAACTGTGCTCGAAGACGGGGCTGGGCGGACGGCTCACAGCCCGCCCGGGAGCAACATGGGCGGCAGCGGCTGTGCCGCCGGCACGTGAGCACCCGCCTGCCTGCCCGCCCGCCCACCCGCCCATGGGGACGGGTTGGGGAGGGGGTGTCCGGTATGCTGGCGGGCTCTCGGGGGCGCCCCTGGGGGGGCCGGCGCCCTGGCGTGCCGCGCCACCAGCCCCAATGGACGAGACGGGGCTGGCTAACCCGTCCCACCCAAGCCTGGCCAGCGCCCCCTCCATTTTGGCGCCCTAGGCAATTGCCTAGTTCGCCCAATTGGACGCTCCAGCCCTAAATGCAGGGGCCCAGGTGCAAAATGCACAGCCACGGCATACCCTCCAACATTTATCCAATGAAAATAGGGAACCCTATTCAACAACAACAACAACAACAATTTTATTATTTATAACCCGCCCATCTGCTTGGGCTGCCCCAGCCACTCTGGGCAGCTTCCAACATATATATACTGTAAAATAATGAAACATTAAACATTAAAAAAACTTGCCTCCGCGGAAGGGAGAAGGCAGAGCCTTGGTGTTCTCTGGTCCATTTGCCCTGCAGGGGCTGGTTAGTAGTGCTAAATAGTGATCGAGTGTGTGTGCTCGTGTGTTCGCGCCTAGGCGAGCTGCCTGGCCAGCCTCGTCTAAACTTCAGGAGCCTCCCTTGCCCTGGTAGGTGGGTAGGAGGGCAGCCAGTGTCAGGGCGGGTCTGGGGGCTGCTCACAGGGGAGGTCGTGCCTATGTCTTCCCCACTCTGGTGGAGGAGGTTCGGTGACAAAATAATGCTAAGGAAAAATATATAAAAACATTTATGTGTGTGTGGACAGTATTCGTTCCGGCGTGGGGAGGAATAATAGCTCCCTCTTAAAAGTGGTTGCTCCAATTGGCGCGATTCCAAACTCGCTGATGGTCGTGTTGGCTTTTGAATTTAGTTTTTCTTATCGTCGTCCAGCCACAGATTTTATTGTTCTCCCACATGTATTCCGTTGAGTGGTTAATAGCAATCTGTACCAAAGTATATTTTTGCCTGAGTTCTATTGTGCACCACTCCCTGGGAAGAAATCTCCCAGACACAACTGTGTTCCAGTAACATTAGCATGAGCAGTGTAAAGATGTTTAAAATGCCTGTTTCTATATTACTGTTTCCTCTTAGCTTGTTTCTCAGCAAGGACTGTGTAAGAGCACAGTTCACTTAAGGGGTTTTTGAGAATCACTATTCTGTAGATATACAAAATATTCTTCAACTTCCCTAGTAGTTTTTAAATGGTTCTTTTATATATTAAACTATTTATTAAGTGATCCATATCTTTATTTCCTTTAATTTATTCCTCTAAATCTTTAAATGCCTTGTCCATACCTGATAACCAAGAGTTGCTACAGTAAATTGATCTTTTTCAAAAAAAATTGTTGGGAGGGGGGCTCTAGAAGTAAAAACTTTTGTTGCAGTGAAAGCTTTTGTCTTACTTGCTCTGGAGGTCTCTGCTGGGGCTGAAAAATAGCTTTTTAAAAATAGATGCAGTGCTTTTTTCTTTAAAAAAATGATTAGGGGTACTCTCATTTTCCTACTCATATTGAAATACTGCCCCTCAAAGAGGCCAAACTTAGATTCACAAAATGTTTAGGGGTTTGCAAACCCCTTCATCTCCCCAGAAAAAGCACTGGATAGATGATAGATAGATAGATGAGAGAGAGAGAGAGAGAGAGAGAGAGAGAGAGAGAGAGAGAGAGAGAGAGAGAGATGATAGATAGATAGATTCAATTCTGTGTTGGACATGGTGGATTTTATCCATGGGGTTGCTGGAAGATGTCACTACCCAGGAATATTTAGAACATTTGTAGCTGGTTTTCTAGCATTATCTCACGTGCGCGCACACACACACACACACACACATTGATTTTTGCACATATTTTCCAAATAACATATACCGGTAACATCTCTTATCGTATACAATATTTTGGCTAAAAGCCTAGGATTTCCATCAACACAGTCTAATGATTTTCACTCTTATTCTCTTATTCCTCCATTTCATTATTTTCACTATTACTTTTAATAGTTAATTAAATAGTTAATCGTCCTTTTCATAATTTTTTCTTCAATATTTCATATATTCCTCCTTACAAAACTTATTGCAATCCTACTAGCATAGTCGGTTTTCTAGCATTCTCAGAGTGCATTGATGTCCTGCTTACAAGGGCACCTGGTTGGCCACTGTGAGAACGGGATGCTGGACTAGATGGGACATCGGCCTGATTCAAAAGGCTGTTATTATGTTTGTGTTCATGTTTCCCAACAGTAACATTAGATAAGAAGATTGTTTGATATAAGCCTTTTGAGTAATGAGATGCTATTAATTCCTATAAAGATAAATTGGAACGCTGTCCTTGGTTTCAGTGTGATATAGATAGTGCTTTGAGAGAACTATTTGGACCTCCCAAAAACCCTTTGATTGAAACTTCAAGATTGGTGGCCTGTGATCTTTGGGGAGCGGGATGAAAGAAAGTAGACCTTTTTTATTTACTTTACTGAAATCAAGGTTACAGCAAATAAGATTTCATAGTTTTGCTTTCTTGGTCCTGCACATCAATTATAGATGATTTGGTTTCTTGTACAGTACTGTTTTCTTAGAACATTTTAAGTTTCTATACATTTGTTGTTGTTGTTGTTCAGTCGTTCAGTCGTGTCCGACTCTTCGTGACCCCATGGACCAGAGCACGCCAGGCACGCCTATCCTCCACTGCCTCCTGAAGTTTGGCCAAACTCATGCCAGTCGCTTCAAGAACACTGCCCAACCATTTCATCCTCTGTCGTCCCCTTCTCCTTGTGCCCTCCATCTTTCCCAACATCAGGGTCTTTTCCAAGGAGTCTTCTCTTCTCATGAGGTGGCCAAAGTACTGGAGCCTCAACTTCAGGATCTGTCCTTCCAGTGAGCACTCAGGGCTGATTTCTTTAAGGATGGATAGGTTTGATCTTTTTGCAGTCCATGGGACTCTCAAGAATCTCCTCCAGCACCATAATTCAAAAGCATCAATTCTTCGGTGATCAGTCTTCTTTTTTTACATACATACATATTTTTATACATATTAGAAAATATTTTACTTTGACACTATTTTTGAGTAGGCTCTATTGAAGTCGGTTGGACTTCTGGTTAGACTTGCATAGGATTGGGCTACAAAGTGGAGCAGGGTAAAAGAAAGAGTTGTTTCGCCTCTGCTTTGTCTTCTAATTCTTTCTAACTTGCAGTAGTGCAATGGCAAATTCAGAAGTGCAGGCTCCCATCATGATAGTCACAACCACACCCCTTCTAAGATAACACAACATTATAAGATTATACAAGATTAATATATAAATAATAAATGAACACTTTCTTTTTCTTCTTCCTCTTCTTTGGTGATCCCCTGCAGCCGAGGAAGATGGTCTTCCATGAAGATGGTTTTATTTTTAACAGTGAGTCAGTAAGTAACTGTGGAGGCCAATTCTGGATCCACATGTCCTTCCACAGTGGGGACATTGGTTTCCAGGCGGGAGTTGATCACAGTGTGGATTTGCCAAGTGTGCTTTCCTCTTAGCACGTTTCTCCCCTGCGTACTGAGTTTGAGTGTCTTCGAAGCCCATGACACCTTTGGTAAAAACTGTTCTCCAATTGGAGTGCCCACAGCCAATGTTTCCCAGTTGTCTGTGTTTATACTAGATTCTTTTAGATTTGTCTTGAGTCTTTAAACCTCTTTTGTTGACCACCAGCATTATGCTTTCCATTTTTAAGTTTGGAATAGAGTAGTTGCTTTGGAAGACGATAATCAGGCACCCACACAACATGACCAGTCTGAACTGAACAACATGATGTATCTGAAGAAGTGTGCATGCACACGAAAGCTCATACCAAGAACAAACTTAGATGGTCTCTAAGGTGCTACTGGAAGGAATTTTTTTATTTTTTATTTTGTTTTGACTATGGCAGACCAACACTGCTACCTACCTGTAACCAGTCCAATGAAGTTGATGTTGAAGAATCATTGCTTTGAAACTGATCTTTGCTTCTTCCAGGACAATGGCATTATTTTGCCTGTCTTCCCGGGTGATGTGTAAATTTTTTCGGAGACACTTTTGATGGAATCTTTTGAGGAGTTGGAGGTGGTGTTTATAAGTGATCCATGTTTCACAAGCATACAGTAAGGTTGGTGGTACAATAGCTTTGTAAACAAGCATGTTGGTTTCCCTGTGAATTTCCTGGTCCTCAAACACCCTGCACTTCAATCTGGAGAAAACCGCACTCGCAGAGCTCAGGCAATGCTGGATTTCGGCATCAATGTTGGCCCTTATGGAAAGATAACTGCCTAGGTAGGAGAAGTGATCGACATTTTCCAGCGTTACACCATTGAGTTGGATTTGTGGTGCTACAGAGGGGTTATTTTTTACTTGTTGGTGCAGCACTTTGGTTTTTGGGATGCTGAGCGATAGGCCAATCTTTTTGTAAGCTTCTGCAAAGATAATTAGGATGATTTGGAGGTAATCCTCTGAGTGCACACACACAGCATATTGAAGCTTTATGACGGAAGTGGCAGTAACCTTGCTCTTTGCTCTCAGCCTACTCAGATTAAAGAGATTTCCATCTGTTGGATATTTTATTTCTACTCCAGTGGGGAGTTTTCCTTTGACAAAGTGCAGGATCATGGCAATGAAAATAATGAATAGAGTTGGGGCAATAACACAACCCTGTTTCACACCTGATCCCACTGTGAATGGTTCACTTTGAGAGCCATTGTTATCTGCTATTGTTGCTGTCATATTATCATGGAGGAGCTGAATGATTTTTACAAATTTATCTGGGCAGCCAATTTTCAGAAGGACAGTCCACAGGGCATTATAATTTACAGTGTTGAAAGCCTTAGTCAAGTCAATAAACACCATATACAGGGCTTGGTTTTGCTCTCTGCATTTTTCTTGAAGCTGTTGAGCGGTGAAAATCATGTCCACTGTCCCCCTAGAAGGCCGAAAACCATTTTGGGATTAAGGAAGGGTCACCTCGGATATTGTTAAGAGACAGTCTGCTAAGATCCTTGCAAGAATTTTGCCAGCCACAGCTAATAGAGAGATGCCTCAATAGTTTCCGCAATCAGTTCTGTCACCATTTTTTAAAAGAGATAATTTTGGCATCCCTAAAGTCTGCTGGGATCTCCTCTCTCTCATACACCTCTTCTAAGATAATACAGCCTTCTAAGACTATACAAGTTTAATATATAAATAATAAATGAACTCAATAACCTTACAATTATACGATATTAATCATTAGGGATACATTGCCTTTCAGCCAGATCTATTTTCTGGGCACGTGCAGGGGCATATGAGTGCCTTAAGTAAGTTCCATTCTGTGGAACGGAAGTTGCACAATGCTCTCTTGAAACTGAAGCACTGTGCGTTTTCAGTGTTTCTGAGAAAAGGAATCATCAGGGCCTCTCAGGGTGACCTTGAGCCACTTGCTATCTCAGTCCCAGCCTATCTGAACCTGTGAAGGCTGAATAGCCATACGCAGATTGTCCATACTTTACAACTAAGTTGTATTTAAAATATAGTAATATCAGGAGGGTCGTGGCTCAGTGAGAGAGCATCGGTTTTGCATGTACATGGTCAGAAGTTCAGCCCTTGACCTCTCCAGGTAGCATGGGACTCTGGGGAGACCAATGCCTGAAATCCTGAAGCTCTGCAGTCTTGGCCCATGAGGGTGTTTTCCCCAAACCACATCCAGGGCAGGTGAGAGAACAAAGCAGCCTGAACCAAGCAGATTTCCTTCTGCTCTTCCCCAATACCTGCTTAAAGAAGCAACCCAGAGATGCTTCAAAGAGGACTTTTGAAAGTGCTTTAAGACAGTCTCCCAGCAAAAGCCCTCTTTCAAAGGGTGTTTAATGAGATAACAGAAATCACTGGGTTAAAGCTGACCAGAGGTAGCACCATTATCAATTTACGATGGGGTGGAAGGAAAGTTTGCAGGCTAGGAAGGACTTGCTCTCAAATTTATTGACAGCTGCACACATTATTATGGCTAGAAAATGGAAGGGGCAAGCAGAATATAAAATGGAAGAATAGTATAAAGAGGTGTGGGATATAGCTACTAATGATAAATTAACATGTGCTAATAAGGTAAGATGGGGCATATGCAGGAGAAATTATTTTGAGGAGATGTGGAAGGTGTTTGTAGAATTTGTACTGTTAAAACGGAAAGGGGTCAAACCATCACAAGAGGCGTTGAAATTTTGGGAGGTTGGATAGATACAATGGAATGGTCTTGGGGGTGGGGTGCACATTTTATTCTTATTTGTTTATTATTATTACTTTGTCAAAATAATAAATAAAATGAAATAAATAAAAAGTCCTCTTTGAAGCATACTCCCCACACCCTTTAGACATTGCTTGATTCTTTGCCAACCAAGTGCCCTCTAGATGCTTTTGACTACAATTCCCATCAGCCAGAACGACTGAGACCAAGATTTGCTCTGGGCTTCCACCTTACAGTTGCACTCAAAACGAGCCATGGTGGGGTTTCCCTGATGGCAGAATATGGGCAAGAGCCCCCTCTGAAGCTCTTAAACACTGGTAAATTGAGAGGCATTCTTTCAGGTTCTTGGACCTTCCTAAGGTGGGCACCAGCCCCTTGAGGTGGGCTCTGAAGCATGTTCGAGGAGAGAGCTCTTAACTTCCTCATTCAGAGTGAAGGACACCAGAAGCCTGTCCTTTCTGTCTGCTGCTCTCCCTGGGTCAGCCTTTGCTTGTGCCTGGTGTCCTGCAGATTTTTTTGACTGTAACTTGCACCAGTCCCACCAGGGAGTTGTGAGAGTCCAAAATATATGGAGGTCACCAGGCTGGTGAAGGCTGGCCCACGATGAGCTATGATAAAAAAAGGTTAAGGACCCCTGGATGGTTAAGTCCAGTCAAAGGTGACTATGGGGTGTGGCGCTTATCTTGCTTCAGGCCGAGGGAGCCAGCATTTGTCCGCAGACAGCTTTCCGGGTCATGTGGCCAGCATGATTAACCACTTCTGGCGCAATGACAGAAGCCAGAGTGCATGTAAATGCCGTTTACCTTCCTGCCACAGCAGTACCTATTTATCTACCGACACTGGTGTGCTTTTGAACTGCTAGGTTGGCAGGAAATGGGACAGAGCAAAGGGAGCTCACCCCATCACTGGGACTTGAACCGCCGACCTTCTGATCTGCAAGCCCAATAGGCTCAGTGGTTTAGACCACAGTGTCACCCACGTCCCTTTACTTTACCTGAATGATGGACAAATGGGCAGATCTCTGGTGCAGAAAAGGCTAATCCAGCAGAGGCTGGTTGCAAGAGAAGGCCATGTCTCTGAATACCAATTGCAGGGGATCACAAATGGGGAAGAGTGGGGTGCTGTTGCACTCATGTCCTGCTGGTGGGCTTCCCATCCTGGCATCTGGGTGGCCACTGGGAGGACAAAAATGCATGCACAAGTCAAACAACCAGGTGTTAAAAAACCTCAGGGATGGGAATGTTGTGACTCTCCAGATGTTGTGGGGCTGATGGGAGTTCTGGTCCAACCACGCTTGGGAAGCTACAGACTAAACACTCCTGCTCCAACCCTGCATACACAGCATACATTGAAAACACATTTAAAGCACATTCATGCCCCACACAAGAATCCATGGAACTGTAGAGCTGTATTTACCAGCATCCTTAGCAAACTTCAGTTCCCAGGATTATTTTTGTATATGTGTGCTTTAAGTGTATGTGGCTGGAGACTACAAAATCTGTGTTGCAATGCAACTGCCTCGAGATTACAATTGCATCTGGGATCCAGAGCAGGTCTAGAAACTGAGAAAGAAGTGAGGTATGGATGTACAGAAAGCAGCAAGTATTTTTTTATTTAAGCAATGGGTTTTCTGCAGAAAGCTATTGCATAAATGAAATGGGAACAGAATTCTTCTTTATAGGACCAACATGTGACTAGATCATACCGTTTTAATACTAATCCATCCCAACAGAAATGCATAGTTAGCACTGACAAATATGTCTCTCTTAGACTTCCCTGAGGCATTTGAAATCTAAAATATAAGAGCTAAAAGCATTCCTGGAAGGGGGAACTTGGGAACCTGTGGCCTGCAGGGGCGTGTGGAAGAGAGGGGTATCAACCCAAGTAATAAGTGACTGTAATCACAAAAATCTACAGTTTGCACTATTTGGGGTGAGCAGTACAAGTGTGTCTTGGAGGAGAGAAAGAACTGGTACATAAAATTCTGCATGTTTCAGGCAAGAGGTTATGAATATACACAACCCATCCATGTGGTAACTGGATACCTCCCTTGTTCTCTTATAATGGCAGTGGTGCTTACCTGAGAGGTGCTGGTGAGTTCCAGCTGGGGGGGGGCAACCTGGTTCTCCTCCCCATTCCATCCTCAGAACAACCCTGTGAGGTAGGTTAGACTAAGAGATGGTGACGGACTCCAAGGTCACCCAGGAGCTCCATGGCTGAGTGGGGATTCAAGTCCTGCTCTCCCAGGTCCTAGTCACATACTCTGTTGTGCCCCGCCCTTGATATCTGTAGCAAGCAAACACAGCTGGAGAAACTGTTGCACATTTTTACACTATCAAAACAACTCATTGCAATGTTTTCTCATCAATGATACATACAGTACATATTTCAAAAGAAATATTACTATCTTCTGTTATTTAATAGAGAAGAATACACATCTTAACATCTTTCATCTTTTTCTGCTGTCTTCGTTGGGTGCAGAGGTGCCAATTTGAATAAAATATTGGGGGGGCAGGTAAGCCCCATCCTGCATAATTGATCACAAGACATGCACACAAACACCATCTGAATGGCAATGCCCATTAAATCAGGGGGAGCAGCCCCCTCAAATATGGGGGGGGCAAAGGGACCTCAGCCCCTAGGAGTTGGCTGCTATGGTTGGGTGTCTCTGCACACCAATTTTCTGTGGGAATGTTTAGGGATGCAGGAGAGGATATATTGTTTATTATATATATGTTTACTAGCAATCACATACAGCTCTTTCTCAAGCTCTGGGAGGAAGACCCTTCATCGCCTACAGACAGCCACCCAATCTTAAACAACTCCTCACCCACAATAATACAACAACAGGACTCAACATGGACACTGGTACCAGAGTCTGCAATAAACCCAGATGCCAACTTTGTTGCCACATAAACCCGGACAACACCATTACTGGCCCCAACAACATCAAACATACCATCTCAGGACTATTTCATTGCTCATCTTCCAGCATTGTGTATGCCATCAAATGCCAACAGTGCCCTTCAGCTCTCTATATTGGACAAACAGGCCAAACCCTACGCCAAAGGATAAATGGACATAAATCTGATATCAGGAATCACAAGACAGAGAAACCAGTAGGAGAACACTTCAGTCTCCCAGGACATTCTATAAAAGATCTCAAAATAGCTGTCTTACTACAAAGGAATTTCAAAAATAGACTGGAAAGAGAAGTTGCTGAATTGCAACTCATCACCAAACTTAAAACCATGGAGAGACCTGGTCTGAACAAAGACATTGGATTCTTATCTCATTATACATGACAAAGCTATCTTTAGCCATCTCACCCCTTGCTTTTTCCTGTAAGACCAATTGCAGTTGTTATCAGTCCACACCTATCAGCCAATCCCCCATTCCCACCCCCCTTCTGAGTAATACCCCTCCCCACTCTCTCACTATATATAAGGGTCTGGCAACTTCTGTTTCAGTGTATCTGAAGACGTCTGCATGCACACGAAAGCTCATACCAAGAAGAAATTTAGTTGGTCTCTAAGGTGCTACTGGGAGGAATTATTTAAATTTTTTATTATTTATTTTGTTTTGTTGGACTGGACATGTTGTGCGGATGCCTGATTATCGTCTTCCAAAGCAACTCCTCTATTTTGAACTTAAAAATGGAAAGCGTAATGCTGGTGGTCAACAAAAGAGGTCTAAAGATTCTCTCAAGGCAAATTGGAAAAATGTAGTATAAACACCAACAACTGTGAAACACTGGCATGTGAGCACTCCAAATGGAGAACAGACTTTACCAAAGGTGTCCTGGGCTTTGAAAACGCTCGAACTCAGGACAAAAGTGAAAAACGTGCTAAGAGGAAGGCATGCTTGGCAAACCCCTCACCGTGATCAACTCCCGCTGGGAAACCAATGTCCCTGTTGTGGAAGGATGTATGGTTCCAGAATTAGCCTCTACGGTCACTTACGGACTCACTGTTAAAATCCGTGTTTATGGAAGACAATCTTACTCGGCTATGAGGGGTCGCCAAAGAAGAAGTCTTCAACTAGCTTTTTCTCAGAGCACACCCATTAAAATTAATGGACCCATTAGAGATGATTGGAAAACTTTTATTGAATATATGGGAAATAACTGTGTACAGCTGAAAATGCTGGCAGGCTGCATTAAGATAAATTCAACAGTGTAAATAAGTTTTGATGGATGTACAGTAATAATGGAATAGCCTACTGAATGGTATAGTTTTCGTAAAACATGCAGGGATTTATGATATTTAAAATGAACCATGGAAAGAGAAGAAGGGGAGTCATTGATATTGTAAGGATGTAAAAATGAGTACTTTAAATTGTAAAACAGAAAATTTAATTAAAAGTATATATGTATATGTATATGTTGTTGTTCAGTCGTTGTGTCCGACTCTTCGTGACCCCATGGACCAGAGCACGCCAGGCACCCCTATCCTCCACTGCCTCCCGCAGTTTGTAGCCTATACAAAGCAAAGCTGCAGGATCTTCGCTGCCCCCTGGCCAGCACACATGCCGCCCGTTTCCATGCCTATACTGGAAAAGTAATCATATCAGTTTTCTGCCTTTTAATAACAATAGTTTTCTCGCGGTCCAAATGAGCCTAGAAGTGGGAGGGAGGGAGGGAGGGAAACAGCCCTCTTCCTCTCATTGGCGGCCGCTGCACCGCGAGCTCCACCTTTCACCGACGGCTCCGCTGGCTAAAAGAGCGGTGGGAATCTCTGCTCGCGGCAGCTGTGCGCGGACATCAGAGCGATCCAGGAGAACGCTTGCTGGGCTCCTAAACAGAGGCAGTACAACAGAGAGAGGACTTGCCGCCGGGACAGCTGCCGCACCTGCAGGATGCAACGGAGCAATTCGCCCGAGAAACCAGCCTCCGAGCCGGCCGTGCCTGATTCTTCTCTGCCCCCTTGGGCATCCTCGAGCCTTTCGCCCTCCGCGCCCCCATTACCCGCTCCCACTCCTGCCGTGGAAGGCGCTGCTGCCACTGGGCCAAAGGAGTCGGGGTCCCAGGAGGAGTTTCGCGGAGGCGCGAAGGGGGCACGCTCCTCCCACCGCCCTCAGGGTTCTGCAGGGTCCGGGCTGGAGACCGTTTGTGTCGCCGCGGCTTCGGCTCTGAAGATGGCTCTGCCCTCGGAGAAGAAAACACCTCCGGGAGGAGCTGCTTCGGTTACAGGTGGTCAGTTTCCAACCAGGGTAAGTACAGAGGGAGAGGCAGGGAAGGGGTGTTAGGCTGCAATGCCCACTTTGAGTCTCTCCAGCTCAAGGTGGGCATTTCACCTGGAGGGCACCAGACTGGGGAAGGATGTTGTAAGGTAAGAAGGCGACCTGATTTAAATAAGTGAACTTTGCAGAACTTTCTGAGTGAAAACCATAGCTCTCTCTGCCGCTTTAGGCAACAGCTCTTAGAGTGCAAAGCTGAGTCCAGCCTGTGGCTTGTACAGGGAGGTGCAATCCACTCTTTCCCAAGAGGCTGCCAGTCAATTTAATGTAAACTTCTGGTGTAAATGTTTCCCAATCCCCTGTCCTCTCCAGGAATATGAAGCACTGAAGAGGGCAACCAAAAGACTTGAGAGGGTGCTGGACAGACTGTATAAGAAGAATGAAATGCTTCTCAGAAGGAAACAGCTGATGGAGCTAGAAGGTAATTTTGAGAATCCTGTATTTGCAAATTCAGGGGATGTGGCCCTCCAAATTTTGTTGGGCTACAAGTCCCATCATCCGTGATGTCTGCTGGCCATGTTGGCAGGGGCTTATGGGAGTGGGAGGGCTACAGCCCCCACCTCCCACCCCCAGTGTGGAGCATAGCTCAAGACGCCTTTATGGGGAGGATGCTGGCCTTGCCAGGGTTGCCTTTGCTGGGTGGAAGTCTTGGCAGGGGTGTTGTTCCCCCACACAGGAGGCCAGTAGCAGACTGTGCATGTGCCTCTGAAATCCTTGTGACCCAGATTTCCTGTCTTCCTAGTGCGCCCATTTTCTTGCCAAAAAGAATGAAAATACTGCATAATGAAAATGCAGCATATAGTTGCACGTATTACGTACCAATTTTAACTGGTGGTTCTTTGACTTTTTCCTCAGCTTTTGCTTCGGATGAAGAAGAGAAGGAAGAGAAGAAAGAGAAGGGAGAGAAGGGAGAGAAGGAAGAGAAGGAGCCCCCACACAAGGAAAAATAAAGAAAACTGGAGAATGGAAGAATACTGCTGTCTATATATTTCTACATATTTCATTAGATCATTAAAAAAGATTAACAGCAGTATATGTATTTGCTTTAAATAAAGTTTCTGAGAACATTCTGTGAATATGTCTTCTTAACAGTTTGAATGAGACACGATAGAACTAAAATCAGCAGCAGTTGGCTTTTGTTGTTGTTGTTGTTCAGTCGTTCAGTCGTGTCTGACTCTTCGTGACCCCATGGACCAGAGCCCGCCAGGCTCACTGCCTCTCGCAGTTTGGCCAAACTCATGTTAGTAGCTTCGAGAACACTGTCCAACCATCTCATCCTCTGTCGTCCCCTTCTCTTGTGCCCTCCATCTTTCCCAACATCAGGGTCTTTTCCAGGGAGTCTTCTCTTCTCATGAGGTGACCAAAGTACTGGAGCCTCAACTTCAGGACCTGTCCTTCTAGTGAGCACTCAGGGCTGATTGGCTTTAACTTCCTTCTAATAAACTACTGTTTTCTTTTGCCCGCCCTATTTCACCTTTTTATTGTAATCCTTGGCATAGCTGTCCAGAGCAGTTTTCTCATGATCCTGTTGAAGTCCCCCCCCCAAAAAAACAATTAGGCTCTTGGCTTCCTTTGCATTTGACAAGGTGCCCCATGATCTTCTTGTAAAGAAGCTGGTAAAATGTGGGCTAGATGATGCTACCATTCAGTGGATTTGTAACTGGCTGACTGACCGAACCCAAAGGGTGCTCATCAATGGCTCCTCTTCATCCTGGAGAGAAGTGACTAGTGGGGTGCCACAGGGTTCTGTCTTGGGCCCAGTCTTATTCAACATCTTTATCAATGACTTGGATGATGGGCTTGAGGGCATCCTGATCAAGTTTGCAGATGACACCAAATTGGGAGGGGTGGCTAATACCCCAGAGGACAGGATCACACTTCAAAATGACCTAAACAAATTAGAGAACTGGGCCAAAGCAAACAAGATGAATTTTAACAGGGAGAAATGTAAAGTACTACTACACTTGGGCAAAAAAAATGAAAGGCACAAATACAGGATGGGTGACAGCTGGCTTGAGAGCAGTACATGTGAAAAGGATCTAGGAGTCTTGGTAGACCACAAACTTGACATGAGTCAACAGTGTGATGCAGCAGCTAAAAAAGCCAATGCAATTCTGGGCTGCATCAATAGGAGTATAGCGTCTAGATCAAGGGAAGTAATAGTACCACTATATTCTGCTCTGGTCAGACCTCACCTGGAATACTGTGTCCAGTTCTGGGCACCCCAGTTCAAGAAGGATACTGACAAGCTGGAACGTGTCCAGAAGAGGGCAACCAAAATGGTCCAAGGCCTGGAAATGATGCCTTATGAGGAACGGCTTAGGGAGCTGGGTATGTTTAGCCTGGAGAAGAGAAGGTTAAGGGGTGATATGATAGCCATGTTCAAATATATAAAAGGATGTCATATAGAGGAGGGTGAAAGGTTGTTTTCTGCTGCTCCAGAAAAGCCGACAGAGGAATGGATTCAAACTACAAGAAAGAAGATTCCACCTAAACATTAGGAAGAACTTCCTGACAGTGAGAGCTGTTTGACAGTGGAATTTGCTGCCAAGGAGTGTGGTGGAGTCTCCTTCTTTGGAGGTCTTTAAGCAGAGGCTTGACAGCCATCTGTCAGGAATGCTTTGATGGTATTTCCTGCTTGGCAGGGGGTTGGACTGGATGGCCCTTGGGGTCTCTTCCAACTCTAGGATTCTATGATTCTACGATTCCCAAGCATTTAACTGCATTGGAATTCTGTATGATTCTACAAAATTGCCCATAACGCTTCCCCCCTCCATCACAAAGAGGAAACATCAAATGTTCTCCTAGGTATGGAACTGCTTCTGTATGCGATGTCTCCTACCTGTGAGTTCTCCATGGCTCCTAGTCATCTGGAATTTGTTGTGGCTCTCATGTTGAAGAGATTTAGCTAAATTAAGGACAAAGCCCGGAATAGAGTTGTTATGGACTCTGGCACCACAGTCCTTTTCTATGTGGGGTGTGTGTGTGCATGCGTGGGTGGGTGGGTGGGTGGGTGGGTGTACACAAAAGAAAAGTGTAATCATTGAGCTTTTGCTGGAATTCCAAGGATTTCGCAGTCCAAAGAGGAGTAACCTGCTTTGCACAAGAAAGTCTTCATATAATTCTGCAGAAGGGGCAGGGGCATACCCAGGATCAAAACTGGGGGGGGGGGCAAGCCATGGTTGTTCAGGTTGTGACATTTCAGCACAGAAAAGGTGAATGAAACCAACATTTTAAGAAAATTATATATAATTATAGCAGTGCTTTATTGCGGTTGTTATTACAATGATTTCCTTGAAAAAAAAGAGGCTTCATACATATCCAAACTGCCTTTAGCTACCCCGTGAACCTTGACACATGCAGGAGAGATGCTGAACCCCCCCCCCCCAAAAAAAAAAAACATGGGCCGCGTTTCTGCTCGGTCGGTAGAGTGGACATCTTCTCGTCATTCTGAGGCCCTGCCCGCGAGGTTTGCATTCACACCACCACCACCACCACCACCATTTGGGTCTTGCTGTGAACTTACTGCCCAGCGGGAACAGAAATGCACTCTGCACTTGCCCAGAGGCGCCCCAGTTTCTCTTCTTGACTCCCAACGGAGAAGCAGCCAACAGACGGGGACCCTGCCAACGTCTAAGAATAACCCCCCGCCGACCCACTGATCCCAGAAGGTTTTGCTGTGGGGGTTGCTGGCGGTTGGGAGGAAGAGGCGCTCTGCACTTGGCTCAGAGGTGCCGGAGCCTTGGTTTCCGTCGCCTCCCGTGGCGCACAGAAGCAGCGCTCTACTTACAGACTTTTCGGGGTGCAAACAGCACCCTGGAATGGATTGCGTCCGTAAGTAGAGGTACCACTGTATTTAAAATATTTATGCACCTGCCCTTACATTCAAAATGTAACTTTAAAAACAGTAATAGGCAGTACTGAAAATGATATATGTGCAGGGGGTTAGGCAGAGGTTAATAAAGCCTGGGGAGATAAAAAGGTCTTTAGAAGGAAGAGGATGAATGAGTAAAAGCTTATTTATTTGGCACAGAGAGCATTGCCATACTCAACTGTGAAATAAGCAGTGGTGCTCCTTCCCTGCTTGCTCCACAGAGCTGTGAGGGCCATGCAGCCTGCCCTGTGCCCACTAGGCCAACCTGTTGCAGCAATGGACTCTGTTTTGTTAGCAGTGAAGTTTCATCTGCCAGCCTGATGGGCCTCTGTAGTGTGGTCTAGTGGTTAGAGGATCAAGATGAGCAGTGTTCAAAGCCACTCATAGACCCAGTCTCTTAGCCTAACCCAGGGGTCAGCAAACCTTTTCAGCAGCAAACTGTCCCTCAGACCTTGTGGGGGGCCAGAATATATTTTGAAAATAAAAAAAATCAACTAATTCCTATGCCCCACAAACAACCCAGAGATGCATTTTAAATAAAAGCACACATTCTACTCATGTAAAAACACCAGGCAAGCCCCCCAAATAACATAGAGATGCATTTTAAGGACACATTCTAATCATGTAAAAACACGCTGATTCCCGGACCGTCCGTGGGCCAGATTTAGAAGGCGATTGGTCCAGATCCAGCCCCTGTGCCTTAGTTTGCCTACCCATGGCCTAACCTCTTCTATAGGCCTGTTGCACATATAATGGGGGAAAGAGAAATGTATGGGGAGGGAAAGATGAGATAGAAACCTAACAAATTACTAAATGCATAGGATGGGAAGGGTGAACTCTCATCCTTGGCCTCAGGCAGCAAAATGTCCTTCACTAGCCCTCAGGGGAACAGCTCAGCTGGTAGAGTAGGAGACTTTCAATCTCAGGCTTGTGGGTTTGAGCCCCATGCTGAATAAAAGATTTCTTCGTTGCAGGGGGGTACTTGGACCAACTCTACAATTCCATGAAATGCACAAGCCCCATTGATTGTCAACACCACCCCAGTTTTCGCCAAAGAAAGCTTCCTTACTGCTTTCAGAAAGCAGTAGCCAAGGGAAGTGTCATTGACTGGGTCCCCTCTCTGGGTCTCTGCCTGGGGGCCAAGGAGATGGGAAAAGGGAATGAAGGGGCAGCAGACGACAGGCTGAAGACAATAAAAGGCAAGAAAGCGACGAAGGAATGAGGGGAGGGGAGAAAAGAAAAGTTGAGTGATGAAAATGGCAATGGTGCAAGAAAGGAGGTAAAGTATGAAGGGTGGAGTGGAGAAGGCTGAAGGAAATATATCTGGGGCTGGGGTGGAAGAAATGGAAAGGACGCAAAGAGGAGCAGGAAAGGAGGAAGGGAAAGGGACAGAAAGCGAACGAGAATCAGGAGGAGGCTGAAGGAGACCGGCAACGCAAAAGGAAGGGAATATGAGGAGCGAGGGGAGAGAAAAAGGGTGATAAGGGGAAGGGGCAATGGCACGCAGGCACCCGAGGGAGGGGCAACGGAGGGAGAGAGAGAGAGAGAGAGAGACGGCCGGGAAGGGAGGGAGGGAGGCGCGAGAAGGAAGAGCGAAGCCTGAGCAGAGCCGTCCCCACCGCAGCCCGCCGCTGTGAGCGCGCGACAGGCACTCCTCCTTCGCCTCCGGAACAGGAACTTCGCCTCTGGGAGGAACTCGGGCAGCGGGGACAGCAGCCTCTTCCTCCACTGCCTCCCCTTCTTCTCCACTCCTCTCCTCCCGCCCCGCTTCTTCCTCAGCATGACGCCAAGCATTTTTGCTTGGGGGGGCAGCTGCCCCCTGCTGCCCCCTCTTGGGTACGCCCATGAGAAGGGGCATGACAAAGTGTTAAAGCAATATTTTGCAGTATGGTGTAGATTAGGCATGTCCAAAGTCCGTTTTGGGGGCCTAATCCAGCCTGCTGGTTGGTTAAATCTGGTCCCTGTGGCAGTTTATTTCCTGGGGTAAAATCCTAATAAAAACCTCAACAACATCAATCCTAAAAAAAAAGTCAACGACTTTGGTTGGCCCTTTGGTCGGCCCCCACAGCCCTTTACTTCATCAAATCTGGCCCTCTTTGAAAAAAGTTTGGACACCACTGGTGTAGATAAACAGGCACTACTCATTAGGTTAAAGGTAAAGGACCCCTGGATGGTTAAGTCCAGTGAAAGGGGTGTGGTGCTCATCTTGCTTTCAGGCTGAGGGAGCCAGCGTTTGTCCACAGCTTTCTGGGTCATGTGGCCAACATGACTAAACCACTTCTAGCACAACCAAAAACTGTGACGGAAACCAGAGCGCACGGAAACACCATTTACCTTTCTGCCACAGCGGCACCTATTTATCTACTTGCACTAGTGTGCTTTCGAACTGCTACATTGGCAGGAGCTGGAATCGAGCAACGGGAGCTCACCCCATGGTGGGGATTCGAACCGCCGACCTTCTGATCAGCAAGCCCAAGAGGCTCAGTGGTTGAGACCAGAGCACCACCTGCTTCTAGCGCTACTCATTAGCTCACTCCTATTACGTGTTTGCCAAGTTGATTTTCTTTTTCTGTTTTAGTTTTTACTTAGATCAGTTTCTTTTAATGTATTATGAAAAATGTTTAATAACATCTTATGGAGGGAAGAAATATGTCCCTGATGTTTTTATTTGGGAGAGTTAAGATCAAGGGAAGAAGAATGGGGCACAAGCAGGAGAGCACTGCCAACAAAACTAAAATAAAGCCTGAGTTTATTGCACCTTTCTTATAACCTGGGGGCTGGGGGATGAGGGGGAGCAGGTTCAGTGCCAGATTTAGGGTGGTGGGAGTTCCACTGCACAGGGTACCAAGCAGAGGTGGGGTGAATTAAATAAATAAATAAAGTCTATATTTATATGGGTATCCACTGACAAGATCCATTAAAAAGTAACTGCACCAAAAGAAATTACAGTGAAAATAAGGATGTGGAGGCAAATTTTCTCCTCGCTCTGAATGCCATACAGTGGTACCTCGGGTTAAGAACTTAATTTGTTCTGGAGGTCCGTTCTTAACCTGAAATTGTTCTTAACCTGAAGCACCACTTCAGCTCATGGGGCCTCCTGCTGCTGCCGTGCCGCTGCCACATGATTTCTGTTCTCATCCTGAAGCAAAGTTCTTAACCTGAGGTACAATTTCTGGGCTAGCGGAGTCTGTAACCTGAAGCGTCTGTAACCCGAGGTACCACTGTATTACCAATGTCTGCCCCTGGCATGTGCTTTCCACAAAAAATGCACCCCCAGCTTGGAGCCAGGGGCTCTTGATTAGCTTATTTTGCAGAGTGGGTTGACAGCAGATAAAGATCTGGCATCCATCTCACCCATGCTCTGGCCTTTTGCCAGCTGCTGGCATGAGCCTGTTGTTCCCTCCTCTGGCTCCATAGCCAACCACATCATATATGCTCAAGGGACACTATTAGCTGGGAGCTCTCTCTGGAGTTACCCTCTTGCTTTCTTCCCAACAGGATAAGGCTCCCTACTCTGGAAAGCAATACAGTGAAAGCTGAAGCTCACTGGGCGTCCTGAGTAGGGACCCTCTGTTGACAAGCATTGGTTTCACAGCCACAGCTTCTGAAAGAGAAGTGGGTTCTGCTTCTTGTCATCATCTGCCTGAGACTTCCCTCTCCATCCTAACATTGGTCAAGAGCAGGGTTGTGAGCTCCCAATTTCTTTCTGGGGCAGTTCACTAGCCAAATCCAGGCCCCGTCTTAATTTCTGTTGCACTGATCTGTCTTTGCTGCACTGGGTTATGTGACTGGCAGCAGCAGCAGCAGCAGCAGCAGCAGCAGGTGGTTCCATTCACTCTCACAGGTTAGGTTTTCAGTAGGGAACTGGATGCCTATTTGAATGCAAGAGGTGAGGAAAGCAGCAGCCTGTTTGGCTTTTTCACCTCCTAAGACCTAAAGTGATCAAAAAATAAGCCATGGCAAGGAAACTGCATCATTTTGCAAATTGGTGTTCCATTATGCTACTTTTCCCTGTCAAGGATGGGTTTGTTCAGAGAAGTTTTTAATGTGTGATGTCATATTATGCTTCTATTATTTTTTGTTGGGAGCTGCCCAGAGTGGCTGGGGGGAAGCTAGTCAGATGGGTGGCATATTATTATTATTATTATTATTATTATTATTATTATTATTATTATTATTATTATCATCACCATCAGGCTGCATAGGGTGGACTTGAGTGTAGAAATATTTCCCATCTTTAACACAAGGAGAATTATTTTTTCCCACCCATTAAACAGTACATTTATACAGCTTGCAAAAAATGTGAAAGTGTTAAGTAGAGTGAAGAGCAGCAGGACCATTGTAGTAAAGATTTCAAGTATGCCTTGCTATTTGTAATGCTATGCAATGCACCATCATTTAAAAGTGCTATAGTAGCAAGAAACTGGCCCTTGCCTCAAGCTGTAGAATGGTTGGCTTGTCCTGGGGGAAGGGAGAGTGGTTTATTCTGCCATTAAAGCACGACCACATTTGCTTTACCAGTGTGGCCTCTGGCTAAGAAGCAAGCCTGGGTGAAGCAACTGAAATTTGTGAGACCCTGGCATAGAATCATAGAATCATAGAATCCTAGAGTTGGAAGAGACCACAAGGCCCATCCAGTCCAACCCCCTGCCATGAGAGGTGGCTGTCAAGCCTCCGCTTAAAGACCTCCAAAGAAGGAGACTCCACCACACTCCTTGGTAGCAAATTCCACTGCCGAACAGCTCTTACTATCAGGAAGTTCTTCCTAATGTTTAGGTGGAATCTTCTTTCTTGTAGTCTGAATCCATTGCCCCGTGTCCGCTTCTCTGGAGCAGCAGAAAACAACCTTTCTCCCTCCTCTAGATGACATCCTTTTATATATATATATATATATATATATATATATATATATATATATATTTTAACAAAATTTTATTAGCATTTTCATAATATAACACAAACCCAACCCCACACCTACAAATACAAAAACAAATACAAATACACAAAAAGTCAGGATTCTTCTTCTTGTTTATATACCTTGCACAAAAAAAAAATTCTAGTTCCGAATCTTGACGTTTGACTTCCCCCGCCTTTTCACCTTCGATTTTAATTCAATATACTATTTCCTTAACAACTTTTCTCTATAAAAAGATTTAACTTTACTAAAAAAAGAAACATACTTATCTCAATCTTTGCATTATAACCTAAATCATAACCAAATATTCTTATAGCTAAACTTATTTCTTCTGTCCTTTATCATGCTGCTTTTAACTTAAAATTCAATATCTCCTTACTTATTTAAAATAAACTTATAATTAACAGACTTCACACTCCGATTTCGGATACCATGGCAGACCATTCAAATTATACATTTAAGGCTTCAACCCACTCCCCCTCTGTCCATTGTCTTTTTCTGTCTTTCTTCACAGCCAAATCTCTCATTGTCTTCCTCTAAGTGTCCACAGATCCAGGCAACGTCCACAACAAACCCAGCATCGAGCCTCAGGGCGTTCCTCATCTCCATTCTGGGCTCCTCCGATACTTTCCCTCCTTCTTCTTGTAAAAATCTTTTCTTTTCCCGGGTTCGCCCAGCCATTTCAGACCATCCTCCAAGCGCCCCTCCCAGCTCTTTGCCAAAGCTTGATTCCATTGTGTAGAACTTTTGAAAAGCCTCCTCTGTGGAAAATACATCCTTTTTATGAATAATTCCACTCAAGACCTGTAGTTTACGATTAAGCAATTCCATCTGCAAAATAGTGAGCCTTTCCTCATCGCTTAAATCAGAGCTCGATGCCAGTGCAATCGCAAAGTCCAGCATTTTAAGAGAGAGGGTGAGTATCAGATTTCAGTTCCTGTCTCTTCCTTCCTTTGTTTCAGTTTTTTCCCACGACAAACCAAGTCGCCGCCATTTCTCCGAAGCCGGAGTATAAAGACCAAAACTTCAAACGGAGATATTTTTTCCCCAGTTAACCCCCGAAGGGAGATCTCAACAGACTCAGTTTTCAAATTCCAAGTACTTTCTATTGATTGTTGTGGCAGCAGTCACTTAAAGGGTTAATCTCTTTCCCCGCTCGAAGGGAGGGAGGCGGGCTGCCTTTCTTCTTTCCCCCAGAGCGTTCCAGGAATACAAAGAGTCAAACAATTACTCACAGCCTCTGGGTTCTTATCAGCTCCTTAATGACAGGTAGAACTTAGACGCTCATCACAGGCTTTGCCGCCGCATTTCCATCCCGGTTGGGGCATCTCCCCTATAGCCCGGCTCCGTCGTCCCTTCACCCCCACTCCCCCTTTACAGGGGGCGCGGGGGAAGGGTTCGGAGCCACAACGGGCACAGCCGGGGAGCCCAGGGTGCGGAACGCTCTTCCCGCACCCCAACCGGAGCCCCGCTATGCGGCTGCAGGGCTCCTGACCCCCGGGATGAACTGGGTGCTTCGCAGCCGAAGCAACCCACGACCACCCATAATGGCGTCAGCCGCCGGAAGCCACACACACAATTCTCGACATCCTTTTATATATTTGAACATGGCTATCATATCACCCCTTAACCTTCTCTTCTCCAGGCTAAACATACCCAGCTCCCAGAGCCATCTCATCCATAGAGGCCGGTGGCGCGGCGCGCCAGGGCGCAGGGCACCCCAGGGGCGCCCCCGTGAGCCCGCCGGCATACCGGGCTCCCCCTCCCCAACCCGCCCCCGCCCCCATGGGCAGGCAGGCACTCGCACGCCGGCGGGCGGGCGGGCTGTAAGCCGCCCGCCCTCGCCTCCCGGAGCCCCAGCTGGAGCGCTGAAGCGGTGCGGGGCTTTGCGCGACCTTCCAGCACTCCAGCTGGGGCTCTGGGAGGCGAGGGCGACCGGCTTGCAGCCCGCCCTCCCGCCGGTGCGCGAGCGCCTGCCCGCCCCTCATCCTCCGCCCGCCAGAGCGCGGGCGCCCGCTCCAACGCCACGCCTCTCATCCCCCGCTCGCCCACCCCCCCTCCCGAGGGGCGGCCAGCGCGGGAGGGAGGCGGGCGGAGAGGCGGCAGGCTGGGGGCGCCGAGGGATCGCTGCGCCAGGGCGGCAGATCCCTCTAAGACGGGCCTGCCAGCTCCCTAAGCCGTTCCTCATAAGGCATCATTTCCAGGCCTTGGACCATTTTGGTTGCCCTCCTCTGGACACGTTCCAGCTTGTCAGTATCCTTCTTGAACTGGGGTGCCCAGAACCGGACACAGTATTCCAGGTGAGGTCTGACCAGAGCAGAATATAGTGGTACTATTACTTCCCTTGATCTAAACCAGTGTTTTTCAACCACTGTTCCGTGGCACACTAGTGTGCCGCGAGATGTTGCCTGGTGTGCCGTGGGAAAAATTGAAAAATTACTTTATATATAGTCAATATAGGCACAGAGTTAAATTTTTAAACATTTTCTAATGGTGGTGTGCCTCGTGATTTTTTTCATGAAACAAGTGTGCCTTTGCCCAAAAAAGGTTGAAAAACACTGATCTAAACAAAATAGGAAATTCTTTCCAGTAGCACCTTAGAGACCAACTGAGTTTGTTCTTGGTATGAGCTTTCGTGTGCATGCACACTTCTTCAGATACCTATGACTATGGCAGACCAACACGGCTACCCACCTGTAACTGGAACTATGGAAGGCACCGCATTGAGCCGCATGAAATGGAAGTCTTGACTATGGCAGACCAACACGGCTACCCACCTTCCCTTGATCTAGATGCTATACTCCTATTGATGCATAGGTCTCAAACAGCCCTGAACCAAACCTCTGGCAAGAGGAAAGATGTTCCACTGTAGTGGAACAACATCCATTCAAGTGCTTCTGCCCCAGCATCACATTGGACTACTGAATGGCCAAAGACAAGATTGCCAGAAGCCCTGGAATAATTGTGTGTTTTATGGAGGCATGGATTTTAGCTCTTCTTGAAAAGAATCACCTACAGGTGCATATAGGGGAAGCTATTCTCCTGATGGTGCAGCATTAAAACTGCTAGCATGTTTGGTAAAGCTAAGCAGGGTCTGGTATGCTTCTAAATGGGATGGGGGGTGGTGTGTTGAGATTCCTGCATTACAGTAGGGTGTACTAGATGGGTCTTTCCCAACTTGATGAATAAGAAAGTCCATTTGGCATGAAGTACAGCCACAGAGTCTAGGGCTTGCTGATCAGAAGGTCGGCGGTTCGAATCCCCACGACGGGGTGAACTCGCGTTGCTCGGTCCCTGCTCCTGCACATAAAAGTGCAAGTAGATAAATAGGTAGTGCTCTGGCGGGAAGGTAAACAGCGTTTCCATGCACTGCTCTGGTTCCCCAGAAGCAGCTTAGTCATGCTGGCCACATGCTGGCCAGTAACTCAAGATGAGCACCGCAACCCCAGAGTCAGACACAACTAGACCTAACGGTCAGGGGGTCCCTTTACCTTTACCTTACAGCCAATGTAACAAAACAAAACAAAACCTTTGTTATTTTTAGAAAAATTTTCTTTGGGGTTTTATTCATACAAACGCCAATATTTTAACAGCATTATACTAACAAGAGAAAAGAAAGGAAAACATGCTTATAGATATAGGGCATAGAGACCCATTCTTGGACCATAGACAACAAGACTCTGTGGACTATAGAGAGAGGCAACCTCCAGCTAATAAGGCCCAAATAGGATAAATATAGACATTCTAAAGCTAGACAGTACTATCTTGGAATTCAAGTGAAAAGAGAAGAAGACGGTTCATTTCTTCTTAGCCAAAAGCAAAAGATTTTTGAACTGATCCAAAGCATGCAGATGCATGAAGCTCACCCAGTTGCCACACCCATGACCACTGATGATTCAAAGCCATTGCCAGACAACAATGAGTATAGGTCAGTGATTGGAAAGCTTTGGTGTCTTGTGACTACATGTAGACCTGACTTAGCCAGTGCCGTGGGAATTCTAAGTAGAAAAGTAAATGCTCCCACTGAATATGACTGGATGGTTTGGTGGTTTAGTACTTAAAGGTAAAGTTAAAGGGACCCCTGACCGTTAGGTCCAGTCGTGTCCGACTCTGGGGTTGCGATGCTCATCTCGCTTTACTGGCCGAGGGAGCCGGCATACAGCTTCTGGGTCATGTGGCCAGCATGACTAAGCCGCTTCTGGTGAACCAGAGAAGCGCACGGAAGCACCGTTTACCTTCCCGCCGGAGCGGTACCTATTGATATACTTGCACTTTGACGTGCTTTCGAACTGCTAGGTAGGCAGGAGCAGGGACCGAGCAACGGGAGCTCACCCCATTGTGGGGAATTCAAACCGCTGACCTTCTAATAGGCAAGCCCTGGGCTCTGTGGTTTAACCCACAGCGCCACTTTGGTACTTACAGGGTACAATAAAATGTAAATTAAGATTACCAGCTGTTAATAATCCTAAAAGGATTGGTTTTACTTGTGGGAATGTTTAGGGATGCAGGAGAGGATATATTGTTTATTATATCCTATTCCAACTTGTGTTAACAAGTCCCAGAACTTAGCAGAGTCTTACATTCCCCTTTTAAACACACACACACAGCAGATAGCCTGCTCAGGTTTGCTAGAACCTCTGTAATAAATGTCCTGGTATTTTCCCCTTTCAATTCCTCTGAAAATAAGACACCACACAGTCTTCTATAAAAGCATAAAAAGAGTTTACTTACATAGATCATAGATCTGAAGAAGTGTGCATGCACACGAAAGCTCATACCAAGAACAAAACTAGTTGGTCTCTAAGGTGCCACTGGAAGGATTTTTTTATTTTTTTATTTTGTTTTAATTTTATTGTGTACTATTATATAGTGAGAGCTGGACCATAAAGAAGGCTGATCGCCGTAGAATTGATGCTTTTGAATTATGGTGCTGGAGGAGACTCTTGAGAGTCCCGTGGACTGCAAGAAGATCAAACCTATCCATTCTCAAAGAAATCAGCCCTGAGTACTCACTAGAAGGACAGATCCTGAAGTTGAGGCTCCAGTACTTTGGCCACCTCATGAGAAGAGAAGAATCCCTAGAAAAGACCCTGATGTTGGGAAAGATGGAGGGCACAAGGAGAAGGGGACGACAGAGGATGAGATGGTTGGACAGTGTTCTTGAAGCTACTAACATGAGTTTGGCCAAACTGCGAGAGGCAGTGAAGGATAGGCGTGCCTGGCGTACTCTGGTCCATGGGGTCACAAAGAGTCGGACACGACTGAACGACTGAACAACAACAAATTATATAGTAATGCATTATTGAATATTATTTTGATATAAGTTGTTTATTTTAAAGTTATGTTTTTATTATGACTTTTTTGGATCAGAATGTTATAAGGTCTTTACTGTTACTGTCAACTGTCTTGTGTATAGTAATATAGAAAGGTGGTATACAAATTAAAAGTGAAATGAAATACATACATTCGTTATGTTTTCTATGAAGTTTCCCTGCCATCATGGTTGTACTTTATTTGTCCAGTAATCTCACTCGCCTCTGTTTACCTGAAATAACATCTCCAGCCTGGACAATGAGGTTCCCTCCCTGGGAGAAGCCAAGTTACAGGGAACCAGGCAGAGGGCCTTCTCGGTGGTGGCACCCACCCTGTGGAACGCCCTCCCATCAGAGGTCAAAGGACAAGGACATAAACAACTATTGGGCTTTTAGAAGACATGTGAAGGCAGCCCTGTTTAGGGAAGGTTTTAATGGCTGATGTTTTATTATGTTTTTATATATGTTGGAAGCTGCCCATAGTGGCTGAGGCAGCCCAGTTAGATGGGTGGGGTACAAATAATAAAAGTATGATGATGATGATGATGATGATGATGATGACGACGACGACGACGACTTACATTTAAGATACCTTGACCCTCTAAGCTCATGTGGTGTAGTGGTTAGAGTACTGATAAATGAGAAGGAAACACTTGGGACTGACCCAAAGATTGTGTAGGTTTGGAGGACATAGGGGGAATTTGATTTTATTTCAGTTAGTTACCTAGTTTATTTGTTATATTGGTTCTGTGATTGTTTGCTGAGTTTGCCAAAGTATAACAGTGTAATGCAACTGCACCAGCCTATTTCATTCCACAGGCAGGCATCTGCTTCTTATGCACTCATTTCACACGCTAGCAAGGTTATGCTTAAAATTCTACAAGGCAGGCTTAAGCAGTATGTGGACCGAGAACTCCCAGAAGTGCAAGCTGGATTTCGAAGGGGCAGAGGAACCAGAGACCAAATTGCAAACATGCGCTGGATTATGGAGAAAGCCAGAGAGTTCCAGAAAAACATCTACTCCTGCTTCATTGACTACGCAAAAGCATTTGACTGTGTCGACCACAGCAAACTATGGCAAGTTCTTAAAGAAATGGGAGTGCCTGGTCACCTCATCCGTCTCCTGAGAAATCTCTATGTGGGACAAGCAGCTGCAGTTAGAACTGGATATGGAACAACTGATTGGTTCAAAATTGGGAAAGGAGTACGACAAGGCTGTATATTGTCTCCCTGCTTATTTAACTTATATGCAGAATTCATCATGCAAAAGGCTGGGCTGGATGAATCCCAAACCAGAATTAAGATTGCCGGAAAAAATATCAACAACCTCAGATACGCTGATGATACAACATTGATGGCAGAAAGTGAGGAGGAATTAAAGAACCTTTTAATGAGGGTGAAAGAGGAGAGCACAAAATATGGTCTGAAGCTCAACATCAAAAAAACTAAGATCATGGCCACTGGTCCCATCACCTCCTGGCAAATAGAAGGGGAAGAAATGGAGGCAGTGAGAGATTTCACTTTCTTGGGCTCCATGATCACTGCAGATAGTGACAGCAGTCACGAAATTAGAATACGCCTGCTTCTTGGGAGAAAAGCAATGACAAACCTAGACAGCATCTTAAAAAGCAAAGACATCACCCTGCCGACAAAGGTCCGTATAGTTAAAGCTATGGTTTTCCCAGTAGTAATGTATGGAAGTGAGAGCTAGACCATAAAGAAGGCTGATCGCCGAAGAATTGATGCTTTTGAATTATGGTGCTGGAGGAGACTCTTGAGAGTCCCATGGACTACAAGAAGATCAAACCTATCCATTCTTAAAGAAATCTGCCCTGAGTGCTCACTGGAAGGACAGATCCTGAAGCTGAGGCTCCAGTACTTTGGCCACCTCATGAGAAGAGAAGACTCCCTAGAAAAGACCCTGATGTTGGGAAAGATGGAGGGCACAAGGAGAAGGGGACGACAGAGGATGAGATGGTTGGACAGTGTTCTCGAAGCTACTAACATGAGTTTGGCCAAACTGCGAGAGGCAGTGAAGGATAGGCGTGCCTGGCGTGCTCTGGTCCATGGGGTCACAAAGAGTCGGACACGACTGAACGACTGAACAACAACAACAAATTCTTGAAAGTCTAATAAAAGTTATCCCCCCAAATCTATATATATAGAAATGTAAAAGGTGGATGTTTGTGACCGATCACCTTTCTCTGTAACCGTTTGACCAATTCCATTGTAATTTGGACACAACGTTCCATGGCCATATGGGAGTGTTTGTGCGTACTTACATTGTACAGATAGCACACCTTTCACCAGTAAAAACGTGACTTTATGCAAAACAATATAGCGCCCTCCAGTGGCCGTCAAAACCACAGACGTCATCTCATTTCACCAGCAAACCCCACCTGCTCCCACCCCTCCTCCTCCTCCTATGTCACCACCACCCTCCCCCTCCTCCCCCTCCTCCTAAAAACCACCGTAGTCGACGCCCCCACCACCTCCAGCCTGCACCGCCTCCTTCAGAGCCAGGCCAGGTGTAAAAGCTGACTCTGTCGACTCTGCCACCACCTTGAGAGCCAGGATGGCCCCAAAACCCGCCTCTGCTGACTCCCACACCGCCTCAAGAGGCACCCTGGCCCCAAAACCCACCTCCGAAGCCTTCGCCCCCGCCTCAAAAGCCAGTCCGGGCCCAAAAACCAACTCTGCCGCCTCAAGACCCAGGTTGGGCCCGAAAGACGCCTTTGACACCGAGAACCTTTCACACACTAAGCCACAGCAACGCATGGCCGAGTACAGCTAGTAATGAATAAAAAGCATCTTATTAAGATCCACAATGGGGAAGGAGGGAAGTCAAAGGGGATTATACATTTATGTTTTTATTTTGCTTGTCTGTGTAAAATGGAAAATGCAAAAATAATTTATATATATACATAAAAGAAGCATCTTGAGCAGTTGCTTGTTTTGTCTGCATATAACCTTGAGCTTCTCTCGTAAGGTTCTCAGAGAAATGTGGAGCAGATAAACTGTGGGTTTCTTCCCCCAAGTGCAACATTGACCTACAGTATTTTTTATCTAGTAGAGGGACACTTGCAAATATTGCCCAGCTTTGTGATCAAAACTATGCAATTGCCATTTAACAAAGAGTGTCAATAAAAATGTTTGCATGGGCACAACAAATAAGCATGACAAGGGGAACGGTGTTGTCCCACACACTTAAAGAAAAGATTCTCTGTTGCTGGTGGTTTTGTGTGGTGTTCAAGAGCCGCAACACTGCAACAGGGAAGGTCAAAGTCTCAGAGAAGAGTGACCAAGATCATGAAGTGCCTTAGGATGAACGGTTGAGGGAAGTGGGTACACTTGTTTAACCTTGGAAAGATAAGACAAAGAGGTGATATGAGAGCCATCTTCAAAGATCTGAAGGGCCATCATGTGGAAGAGGAAGCAAGCTTGTTTTCTGCTGCTCCAGAGGAGAGCACCCAAATAACAAGAAAGGAGATTCCAACTAAACATTGGGAAGAACGTTCTGATGGCAAGAGCTGTTTGACAGTGGGGTGGACTCTCCTTCAGTGAAGGTTTCTAAGCAGAGGTTGGGTGGCCATCTGTCATGGATGAGATTGAGACTGAGATTCCTGCATTGCGGGGGTTGGAATAGATGACCCTTGGTGCCCCAACTCTGCAATACTCTAATTCTATGACCATCTAATTCAATCTTTTGTTGTGTTGTTTACAATAGCTTCTGTTCTGAATGGGCCTGACTACAGTCTGTGAAACATTTTGAGATTTAAAGGTTTTAAAAGAAAGTTAAGGAATGGTTTTAAGACCTGGGTGTGGGTGTGCAAAGGAAATAACAAATAATTGTTTCTTTGGTTCCCCCCCCCCCATTTACTCCTTGTGAGCTTAGAGACATACTTCAATAGCCAATGTTTATTAAAGTTCTCTTAATCGCGACTTGGTTTGTGTCTTCTGAGTGGCCCTTCAATGCCGCCTCTGCAGGTACTTTTAACATCTTTCCTCATCTATCCCCCTTCCCTCCCAAAATAAACTTTGAACACCTCCTGCCCTTGGAAGCCTAATAAGAAGCTGTTGCAGGAGAGGGACTGTGAGGAGCAACATGAGGAAAAGAGGGTACAAGGGATCTTTTCACAGGTTTTGTTTTTTTCATTTATGAGTACAACCTTGTACTCCCAGATTTCTAGTCTCCCAGCAACCGATGACGATGAAGGCAGCAGTCACGCAGAAGTTTATTCCATCTCCACAAGGTTTCACTGCTGATTTCCAGATTATATTGGAGCTTTTGCAGGACATAAAAGCCACTTCCAGAAAACTAATGGAAATCTGGTGCCCACTTCCATGATGTTTTATTCTGGGGAAAAATATGTTTGCAGTTCCACCCCCCCAAAAAAAAAAAAAATCTGGAAAATTACAGGAGTGAAGTAAGGAAATTTGGGGCAGTAGATGAACACAGTTCATTCCTTCCCTTTTCCGGGGGTGGGTGGGTAATGATGAGGGGAGACAGAATCACACACGTGTGGAAAGGCTAGCGGTCCAATGGGGCTCATGGCTGTGTCACACCCTAGCCACTGGTGTGAATGAAAGTGAGTGCTGCCACATGCTGCTCTCTCAGCCAGAACAGCCACAATTCCATAAAGCAAGAGTTGCTGTAGTGTGAAAGAAGCATTAGGAAAGCGCTAGCATTATACTCAGGAAAACTAATGAAAATTTGAATGCCACTCATTAACTGAATTTTGTTTGCTGCTGGAGATGTGTGGCAGCTCCTGGCATTATCCTCCATGAATGGGTTGCCTTACTCCTCATCAGTACAGGGGGTGAAATAAACATAAAAACAATAGATCCATATTTCAATTTCTCTCTGTGGCTTTTTCATTGCAAAGCCTGTGTGCAGGGGGGAACCTAGGTGGCTTATTTAAAGAGGGAGAAACAAATTGAGAGAGAGAGAGAGAGAGATGAGAACTCCCACTGGCAGCATTGCAAAGGTTTGTGTTTGTTAAGGCTGCCCCCAGCTGGGTGCTTCACAGCTCACAACTAATCTGTGTAAGAGTTTCCTTTAGCCTGAAGGGGATATACTGCCTCAAGCTGTCTCTTTAAACAAATAGCTGAAAATGCCAGGAAACAAACAGCAGCCATAGTTTATGCATGTCGCCAGAAAGTCCATGAGTGAAGAGAGTCCTCCTCCTTTTCTTTTGCTTTTGGGAACTCTGCAAAGCAGGTAATTGTGGCAGGTGCATTTTTTTACCTGTGCAATTCAGCCATGCTGGGTGAAGCTGCACTGTGGGGAAATTCCCTCCTCCCCTCTGCCTCACCCATCTTCATCACTGCTAGAGAGACAGATGCTCCAACTGCCCCTGTGTTTTGCTTTTGTTTTTTTATTGGGTTTTATAAACAAGAATGTTATACAAATAAGTATACCAAGATTTATTATGTCATTTGTATATCACAAAAATAGCATAATATCAGCACTTCGTGAAATTCAGAGCATGGGAAGTCACCCAAAGATATAAAATTCAACATTTATATTTGGATTTCTTTTGATTGTATTGTAATTTGGAATATTTTAATGTGGTTTTTATTAGATTATTAAATTGGAAAACTTCAAAAAACAAAACAAAAATAGCATCATAAATGTCTACAACATGTTTTATTATTAGTGGTCAATGTATAAGTTCTTGGTTCTTGAATTGGTTTAAACAATTAGAAAGAGGAAGAAAGAGGGGGAATGGTGAGGGGTGGGGTCGGGTGGTTATGCTTCTATTATTTAACAGAGTGGGGGGGTGTCAGTGTTACCTGTGTGGGTTCTCTTACTATTCACTTGTTGTATTTCCTTGGTGGTGAGAGAGGTTGGGGTGGTTTAAGGTGTGGTTGGGTGGCTGTAAGAGAATTGTTTTTTTGTGTGAGAGGGGTTTGAGTGTATATTTTTGAATTAGATGTAATTTTTTTCCTGCCATTTGCAAAGTTGGGCTAGGGGAATCCAGATTGGGAGGGTTTGAAAAGGTAGGTTAATTTTGGGAGGGTGATCATTTGCCTACAGGTAAATTTCGCAAAGTCTGAGGCTATGTGCTTCAACACACACACACACACACCCAATACAATTCTGCTGCTGCAACAGGGAAACTTACCGTAGCTTCTTTTTTCTGTAATTGACTTTTGCTATGTGCTTAATGCTCCTTCTATGTGTTGCAGAAGCCATAACTGCTGTGGAGCACTAGCAGCACCTAGTGGTTGAACACTTACATGACAGTGAAGTAGTTCAAGCTCCCAAGTTTATTGTTCTATCCAAGGGCCATGACAAAGTTTTAACAGTAGTATTAAAATAATAATACAGAACATACATATGTAATATAAGCCAACATACTTTCTCCTTATATGTTTTACAGCCCTGGCCACTATGTGTTACAAAGCCATTATAGGCAGTGAGGGTTGGGCTGCCGTTGTGTTTTCTTAACCATCCATGCCCAAGCCCTGGTCCTGCACACGGACCCCATCACCAGCCCAGAAGACCCTCCAAGCCCGGAACATCTGCTCCTCCTAGTGGCAACATTCTCCCCACGAGAAAGCAAAGTTTGAGTGAGCTTTCAAGCAAGGGATGAAATTCTGCTGAAGAAAATAAGTTGAAGTTTGGATCCAACCTGGAGCATAAAAAAAATACAAATTGTTCAGTAGAGTTGGTCGTGTCACACAAATGAATTGGTTAAAATTGCATCCACCTGGAGCAGATTTGGGGAGGGCAGGTGGAGCATCTGAAGAGAGGAGAGTGCTAAAAATTCCCATGGCACAAACTGAAATTGCTCCACTCACACATTCAGTTGAATACTGCCCACTGCATTAAATGATTTCTAAAAAGAAAAGATTATATGGATGTGCAAGCTCCACAATACTGGCTTTGGGAAGGACATGACTGAGGAAGTGCTACGTCCACCAATTTTTATTTTTATTAGTATTGGCAGTTGCCACCTATACCAAGGTGAATCTCAGGGAATGCAGACCATGAGCAGAAAAAAGGAAGCTTATTTCTACACAAGGCTAAATCATTTACCCCACAAGGAAACAAGCAAATTATGCAACTTGCATACATTTAGGCAAACATCCACATGTATTTTGCCAATGCCCATCTGCACACTAAATTAAAATCTTACTTAGGCCTTGCTTCCAATTTTTATCAGCAATTTACAGTCATAAATTATTATCTAGAACAGAGGTTCCCAAATTGTGGTCCATGAGCTTCATTGAGGTGGTCTGCCTTAATATTCACTTAATTTTTCAATTGTAATTGTTGTTGCTTCTTTTATTTCTCATATTGCAGTTTATCATATTATTTGAGTTCTATGTAATGCAAACTGTAGTACAATGAAACACAAGAAATAAAAGCAACAATAAAAATGCAATTAAAGGTCATACATTGTCTCATCACAGCATGTTACAATTGCCACAACAGGCAGAAAAGCCATTAAATGGGAACCACTGATCTAGAAACTTTTTTTAAAAAAAGCATCTGTTTTGTCTATGGCAGGCTTACCAACGGGACCCTGGAAGCCAAAATGTGCTGTGTAACTCACTGCTTGGTAACCTTGAGTTGCCTGTCTTATTTAGGATTTAGACTTCACATATTTTTACTTCTTTAGAGGGAGGATGAACCAGTATCAGTGTAGCTGTCATTCCAGACAAACACTCGGGACAATAGCTTTCTGCCACAGGTTTAACATCAGGAGAAGTGTTTGTGGCACGAGGGGCTGATACCTGCCATGTAACAGGGGAGTGGGTTCACTCGAGAATACATGAGGGGATCAGTCCCATCTCAGCTGTGTGAAGGGCCCTAGGTGTTCATCAATGCGCACGCATGGAACTCCTCTTTGTGAAGGGGATGCTGGGATACTGGCAGGGGAAACTAATGGGTTCTCCTTGCTGTGGCAAGTGACTGGGGTGATAACGAGGCTTTCAAAGCTAGCATAGAGGAAATGGGAAAATATTTGAGCAGAGGCTAGAGACTTCCTTTAACGGGATTTCTGCTTCATGCTAACCATTTAACACTTTGCAAGACTGCTTGCTGGCTGAAGACCTTTGTTTAAAGCTCTACAAGCTGAGCCTATTTTATTCAGAAGCAAGCACCGAGTTAAATGGAGCTAACTCTCCACAGAACAGTGCACAGGACTGTAGTCATGCATGAGGCTGGATTAATAACCCAAATCCAGGCCATCTGATCCAAGTTCCAGCATGCTGACCGCTATACCAGCTTTTGCCAGCTCAGGGATCAACTACAGCTTGGTTGTCATGATGAGCTCACACACATCTCAATTTATTTCTATACCACCACACTTTAGAAAGATGACTTCACTTTCAACAACAGAAATATTTGTGCAAATGGTTTTTATTTCTTCTTTTAAACAAGTGTGCTGAAGTGAAAAAGTGAACAAGTCATCCTTATAGGCTTCCCCACAAGGTCCTCAAAATATCAAGATTGCTGCTGTGTTAGTGGACTGGACACCTGAAGACTTTTTGTCTGTTGGAGAAAAGAATAGTTGGCAGCTGTTTAAATGAAAATGGCTGCAATCAAGTACATGTTTTCAAGACATATGTAATTATTAGACACAACCAGAAGGCAAAACCATTGTTCAGAAGAGAATGACCATGTGGATAGAGGGCTCTGGGCCTTTGTATAAAGCGCAGCACAACACACGCCATTAATTGTTGTGACAACTGAAGCTCATAAGCCATACTAATTCAAAAGCTGAACTTGTGTCATTTAAATTTGTTGGTTAAAGCAGAGGTGGCTCTGCCAGCTGGATGAAGCCACCTACCTGTCAACCACATGACGGTCATTATGAAAAACTTTGCCCACAGAGCAAAAATGAATTCAAAACCATGCCTGCAATTGGACAAAGCCAATGGGAGAATTCCTGAGTGCAGCTGATCCCAGTGGGGCCTGCTGAGCGGCACTCTCAAAGAACAACCAGGAACACACTTTGAGCTTCTGGCTGGTCCTTTCCGGTTGCATCTATCTGCCCCCACATCCAGCATCACATATGATATTGGGTGTGGGGCAGGTGGCATGGCTTGGGGAAAGACAGCCTCGTGGGCCAAACTGGGAGCCCTGCTGGGTCTAATCTGGCCTGCAGGGCAGAGGTTCCCAATGCCTGGGTTTGAGTGCTGGCTTTGGACCAGGGAGATCAAGTTTTAAACCCCCACTTAGCCATGAAGCTCACAGGGTCACTTTGGGCCACTTACTATCTGTGAGGATAAAATGGAGGTGGAGTGTGCTGCCTGGAGCAGATCGGGGGAAAGGTGAGTGGAGGGAACATAAAATGTTGTAACCCAATATTAGGTTCTTTGGAGAAGCTTCACTTCCATCTGTAATAGAAAGCATGAAAACAGGAAATGGCTCTCTTAGGAAGTCAGTGCATACCTTGAGAGTTTGTTGATCCGTTTTTAAGTTCTCCATCTCCGTTAACACAGCCCCAAGATTCATTCATGCAAGCTTGCACTTATGCTCAATTTCCAAAAGGGCTAGCCTTATTTTCTCCTGGGAATTTCTTGATTCACTCATTGCATTTTCCAGCTCTTGGATTTTCAGCTTCATTCTCTAGTTAGAGAGGAATAGCAGGTGGAAGCTTTTGAATTATGGTGCTGGAGGAGACTCTTGAGAGTCCCATGGACTGCAAGAAGATCAAACCTATCCATTCTCAAAGAAATCAGCCCCGAGTGCTCACTAGAAGGACAGATCCTGAAGCTGAGGCTCCAGTACTTTGGCCACCTCATGAGAAGAGAAGACTCCCTGGAAAAGTCCCTGATGTTGGGAAAGACGGAGGGAGCAAGGAGAAGGGATGAGATGGTTGGACAGTGTTCTCGAAGCTACTAACATGAGTTTGGCCAAACTACGAGAGGCAGTGAAGGATAGGCGCGCCTGACGTGCTCTGGTCCATGGGGTCACGAAGAGTCAGACACGACTGAACAACAACAACAAATCAAAAGACAAGGTAGAGAAGGAATGGAAGGCTTCAAGGGATATATACAAAGTTACATAAAAAAGCCTGAACTTCTATCAGAATGAAACAAGTACCGTGATAGATATAAGGAGAAAAGAAGGAATGAAAAAAAATAATTATTAATATTAGGAAAAATAGTATACAAAAAGGAAAATGGAAAACAGAAGATATTATAGCTGAGAGGATTGGAAGCAGAGCACTGGGTAAGGTGGGGGGGGGTGAAGGGGTGATGAAGGTGAAAGGTGGTGGAGGGGTAAGAAAATACACAGGAGAGCGATTATGGATGTATATGAAAGGGGTTTTTTTAGTTAATGTATGAGAGAATGTATGCAAATGTATGAATGTATATTTGTAAATGTTTGTTTATATAGTTTAACAATAAAAAAGAGAAGAAAAATGTGAATTGCAAATGTTGTCAGAGGAAATTTGTATTTCCAAATACTACCAGGATGACAAAACACATTCTTGTATGTAACAAGTGTCCTGTAGATATTAAAAAATTCTTCATGGATCCAAGTGCAGAGGACCACAATGATCAAAATGCAGTTTTTTCTTTTTTTAAAAGGATTTGTTTGTTTGTTTGTTTATACAGGTATAAAAATACAATTTATATACATATGTTTTATGTTTCATCAACTTCTCAGAAAAATCAAAAATAAAGAAATAAAACCACAAAACAAAACAAAACAAAGACCCCTTCTACTCAACCAAGTACTAAAACAAACAAACATTTAGACTTCCTATCGTTCCCCAATGAACAATTCTTTTCTACTTGTGAATGTACTTAACCTTGTTGTCTTCTCCTTTATAACCTTTCTAATACATTCTTAGAACACCTTCAAATTTTACAACTCCAGGGTCACTCAAAGGCCGCCATAGATTTTATACCATTGTTATTGCTTTGTAGATATTTTCTATACTTTTCCCATTTTAACACAAAAGCTTGTCTTGTATTTCCTCTTAAGCTATTCGTTAACTGATCCATTTTTGCATATTCCTGTAGCTTATTTTGCCAGTCCTTTATCGTTGGGATATTCCCCCCCCCTTCCAGTTCATCGCTATCAGAGTTCGTGCTGCTGCTGTGGCATATAAGAATATATCTCTTACTTTTCCCGTAATATCTTTACCTATAATACTCAGAAGGAAAGCTTCTGGCTTTTTTAAGAAAGTTAACCCAAAAAGCTTTTTGAGATCCTCATATACAAGGTTCCAGAATTCTCTTTTTGCTCGCCCACCACGTGGTACATGTCTCCATTGCTTTCCCCACATCGCCAACAGTTATTAGCAATATTTTTATACATTTTGGAAAGCTTTGATGGCATCAGGTACCATCTATACTGCATCTTAAGTATATTTTCTTTACTATTATAACATGCTGTCAACTTCATTGTAGTTTTCCAAAGTTTTTCCCACTCACTTAGCATTATAGGGTGGCCGATGTCTTGTGCCCATTTAATCATGACTTCCTTGACCTCCTCCTCCTTTACTTTCCACTCAAGGAGGATTTGGTACATCCTAGATATTATCTTGTTATTATTTAATGTTTCGAATTTAGAAGGTTCATTAGGAAATCCTTTTTTCTTATCTTGTTTGGTTTCATGTAGTTGGTGGTAATCAAGCCAGCCTGAAAGTTGATCTTTAATCTCTTCATATTTCCTAAGCCTTAATTGATTATCTTCCTCTACCAGTAATGAATTATATATTGGCCAGCTTCCTTTCCTATTTCTCCTATTTACAGCCTTTGCTTCTACCGGAGAAATCCACTTGGGTGTTTTTGGTTCCAGTAGTGCTCTATATCTTTCCCAGACTTTGAACAATGCATTTCTGATTATATGATCAGTAAAACCTTTATGCACTCTTGCTTTGTCGTAATTTAAATATGCATGCCAACCAAAATGGTTGTTATGCCCTTCTAAATCAAAGAGGTCATTATTTTTAAGCTGGCACCACTCCTTTATCCAAGAGAAGCATGCTGCTTCGTAGTACAGTGGTGCCCCGCTAGACGAAAATAATTCGTTCTGCGAGTATTTTCGTCTAGCGGTTTTTTCGTCTAGCGAAGCACCAATGCAAACCACGGTTTTCGCTAGAGGCAGCCCCATAGACAAATTCGTCTTGCGGGGCAGCCTTCCGCTAGACAAATGCCTTCGTCTAGCGAGGTTTTCGTCTAGTGAGGCATTCGTCTAGCGGGGCACCACTGTATAATTTTAAATCAGGCAGCCCAAAACCGCCTCTTTCTCTATGGTCTATAAGTGTTTAATTCTTGGTTATTTCCGGACCACATAAATTTAGTTATTTCCTTCTGGCAGTTTTCAATACAATTTGTTTTCCCTATAACGGGGATAGATTGAAACAGAAACGGCATTTTGGGCAAAATATTTAGAAAATGCACATAGTTTTTTCAACTTTCTCATTCAAGAAGTCCTCTTTCTACTCCATCTGTATTATCAGCAGCAACACAAAGTGTTGTCCCATCAGCAGCATCTTCAAGTGAACAGAACAGCTGCATCCAAAAATTATTCAATTAATTCATTTGTAGACAAGATGACACCTGAAGATCAGGACAAAATTGATCAAGTTCTTGCAAGAGCAATATATTCTTCTGGAACACCATTTTCAATAACTGAAAATACATACTGGCAGGAAGCTTTAAAATTATTAAGACCATCATACCATTTGCCCAGCAGACATTCTTTGAGGAAGCCTCTTTTGGAGTCGGAATATGAACGTGTAATGGAATCTGTGCAAGGAAAAATTAATGAAGCACTGTGTCTTGCCCTACTTACAGATGGATGGACAAATGTGAGAGGAGAAGGAATTATAAATTTTGTTACTAACACCTCAACCAGTTTTTTACAAAAGCATTGAAACAGGAGAGAATAGATATACTGCAGAGTATATCAGCTGTAAAATATGTGAAGTCCTACAGAAAATTGGGAGTGGTAAAGTATTTGCTTTACTGACTGACAATGCCAGCAATATGAAAGCAGCATGGGAGATCATAATGGATAAGTATCCGCATATTACTGCAATAGGATGTGCATCTCATGGGCTAAACTTGCTTCTTAATGATATTATGAAACTGGACACCCTTCAAAGGATCTATAGACAAGCAAATCTCCACTTACAACTATGGAAGAAAGTAAAGTGAAAGATTTCATTTAAAAAAGGGAAGAATTTTGTTGCCATCCAATTCATGCTGCTGCAAATCTGTTGGATCCAAGATTCAAAGGTGACAATATAAGTGATGATAGCACTGTTACTGCATTTGACTGGATTACAAAACAAGCATCACATTGAGGAGGACTTGATGTTGGGAAGGTACTTTCAAATGTTGCAGAATACAGAACACCTTCAGAGATTTGGTCCAGGAATGCAATCTGGGATTCTGCCAAACATATTCCTCCTGCAACATGGTGGCAAGGTCTTTGTACAACAGCCTCTGACTCCTCTTGCTTCTCGCCTTCTTCAGATTCCTTGATCTTCTGCAGCATGTGAAAGAATCTGGTCTAGGTTTGGAAACATTCACACTGAATCAAGAAATAAGCTGACATGTGAAAAGGTAGAGAAGCTTGTTTCAATCCGAGCAAACCTTCAGTTTTTAGAAGTCCATAATAACTGTGATAATGACAGACACAACAGAGTAGATGCAGGAGCAGAGACTGAAACTGATACTGATCATTACAGCTCAGAAAATGATTCTGATTAAATTTCATGCCCATTCATTGAAACTCAGTCCCACTTCCTTCTTCAGTTCTTTTTATGAGAATGTTTTGTTAAATACTGTGGAGAGGAAATATGAATAATTGTTACTTCTGGATTTTTAAAAATTGTTTTGTGGCGTTTTTTGTTCCACATAAACTAGTGAACAGTTGCTCCATTTCTTACAAATACGAATAAATATTATTTTAAAAGTAAATTCTGTTTGTAATAATTGTTTGGATACACTGTATTTTTAATATGCTAGTTGTGATAATTTTATGCCCATTAAAATTGTCCATAGTTATATTTTATGTTTCTAAAATAACAGAATAACTTTCAATCTGGAAAAGAAAAAAAGAACTGCTAATGTAGCATTTTTCCCCATTTTTCAAAAAAAAAATTGTTTCCCCTAAAAAAACATTATTTTTCCGAGCTTCAAAATTTCCGGAAATTTTACATCTCTAGTGTCAAACAAGCTTTCAGTTTCTGCAGAACTCTTCAGCAGCCTGCCTACGATGACTGCACTGAAAAGTATCCTGCAGCAGCAAGTCTCAAGCAGCACAGGCTCACTGTTCTCCCTCGTTTTTCACCACATGAAGTCTACCTTTCGTTAACCTTCACTTCTGCCTGACTTCAATGCAGCGCTCTTGTTCCAAAAGAACACTCCCAACTCCTATCAGCCCCTGCAGAAAGCTGATGGAAGGTTTTCTTTCTTTCTTTCTGTGCAGCTCTCCTCTCAAGGGGGTTTCAATTTCTAAAAATATCAGCATTTCAGAACACATGCAGCCACCAACTACATGGAATCAAATACGTTTCCGTTGCCTCCATCCCTCATTCAACACCACATATTCTGTGAGAATGGAAAGCTTTAAGGATGGTGCCCTTTGGTTTGGGTAAGCTACCCCCTGCTTCAAAGTTACTGATTTGTGAGGACGGAAGAGGCTCAATTCAACAGGCAGAAACCATTTTTTAAAATCTCCACTTTATTTATTTTTTTGCAACAAATAACCACATGCAGCAGTCTTACAAATTCCTTTCTGACATTTCAGCAGCAGCAGCAGCACAGCCATTGCTGCAATTTGTTGTTTATGTATTGCATTTACATCCCACCTTTTCCTCCAAGAACCTCAAGGTGGCATACAAGGTCTTCCCCCTCATCACCTAACCCCACCAACAAACCTTGGAGGTAGGTTAGATTGAGAGGCGGTGACTGGACCTAGGGTACATCCACCAGTGAGTTTCATGGTTGAAGGGATGTGAATCCTGGTCTCCCAGATCCTAGCTTGGCTCCCCAAGCGCTACATCGCACTGGCTGTCAAACACATTCAAGCCTCTCTCCCCATGGTCAGTCCCCAACTACTCTTCCCCCTCCCCCCTTCCACCCTAGAGAAGACCGTCAACACCAAAGGTCCTGCGGTTTACAGATGGATACCGTGCAATTTTCGTCCTGCTAATCTAATCAAAATTGCATCGTAATCCACCCGACAACAGCAGAACACGGGCTCCTGGTCCTCTCCTCCCTCTTACCCTTCTGCTCCTGAAGAATTTCTCTCCCTCTCCACAGGCCGGGACAAGTGCAATACTGTTCAGAGAATCCACAAGTAATGCAACAAATCACAACCCAGGGAGAAGCCAGTTTTCTAAAGCTGCCTTTGAAAGCAAAGTGAGAAGGGGACAGGTAAAAGGCCTGTCCCCTGTCTCTTCCCTCCCAGCCCTGGGGGGACAGGGCTCCTCTCTGCTCACACCACCACAGTCAGTTTTGCATGGATTTGCACAGCAATGGACACCAAGCTGGGATGCAAACCTGCAAAACGGACTGTAGATGAGCGCACGGTCTTCTCAGGCACTCAAGGCCCACCCCCCCAGCCCCAAGGTGGCGTTTGGTGTCCAACAGTACTCTAAGTGCCCATATTACAGTAGATCTGGGTGCACAACTACCTGCACTATGAGCACTTTGCCACTGCTAAGACGAAGCAGAGATGGCTGAGAATCCTTTGGGAAAGCATTTTGGATGTGGAGGCTCAAGCCTAGCAAGGGCAAGAACAAAGCAAAAGAAGTCAACAGCACCCATCCACGTTAGTCCCTATTGAACCAGCAAGATGCAACGGGTCCCAAGTTCAAATCCCTGCCATTTGTTATGAATCACTCTTTTGGCGCTACAAAACCACACTTTGCAACTCCCTGCCTCTCGACACCAAGCAGGTGACTCCACTAGTCTTCTCAGTACCTGCTAAGGCTTTGTTTAGACAAACTTACCCAGACATGCAGACATGGATTTTAATCTGGTGTTTCACTTATCACATAATTTTTAGTAGCTTTTTAAACTGTTTTTATTGAAAATTTTATGGCATTGGTTTTTTTGTAATTGACGCCCAAGGTTTTTTTTTATTTTTACAATCAACAAGGGTGTAAATTTTATGAACAGAAAAAAATCACCAGGCAGGGCTGGGAGGACCACGTCTGAAACTGAGTAAAGCCTGCTACTTAATGCAGACCATAGTGAGCTCAGTGGGCCTTTCGCCTGACTTGGCGAAAGGGTCTTCCTGTGTTCCCAAGATGCCAAGGCACATTTAAAAGCTAGCGTGGTAGCACCCTGCCCAAGGAAACATGGAAACCTATTTGCTTGAGCACTGTGGCAAACAGGATGCTAGATGAGAACTGAGCCCTAAACCTGAGAACACAAGAATGACTTCTGGAATAGGCCAATGGCTCATCCAGCCCAGCATCCTGCTACTCCAGCCCATGGGAAGCCCTCTCCCCTCCTGCGGTTTCCAGCAAATAAGTAGTGGGCGGGGCAGGGGGGTTAACTAAGCACTGTGTGAATTAGACTTGCCGGAAGAAATATCAACAACCTCAGATATGCTGATGATACAACCTTGATGGCAGAAAGTGAGGAGGAATTAAAGAACCTTTAAATGAGGGTGAAGGGGAGAGCGCAACATCAAAAAAACTAAGATCATGGCCACTGGTCCCATCACCTCCTGGCAAATAGAAGGGGAGGAAATGGAGGCAGTGAGAGATTTCACTTTCCTGGGTTCCATGATCACTGCAGATGGTGACAGCAGTCACGAAATTAAAAGACGCCTGCTTTTTGGGAGGAAAGCAATGACAAACCTAGACAGCATCTTAAAAAGCAGAGACATCACCTTGCCGACAAAGGTCCGTATATGGTTTTCCCAGTAGTAATGTATGGAAGTGAGAGCTGGACCATAAAGAAGGCTGATCGCCGAAGAATTGATGCTTTTGAATTTTGGTGCTGGAGGAGACTCTTGAGAGTCCCATGGACTGCAAGAAGATCAAACCTGTTCATTCTCAAAGAAATCAGCCCTGAGTGCTCACTGGAAGGACAGATCCTGAAGTTGAGGCTCCAGTACTTTGGCCACCTCATGAGAAGAGAAGACTCCCTGGGAAAGACCCTGATGTTGGGAAAGATGGAGGGCACAAGGAGAAGGGGACGACAGAGGATGGGATGGTTGGACAGTGTTCTCGAAGTGACTAGCATGAGTTTGGCCAAACTACGAGAGGCAGTGAAAGATAGGCGTGCTCTGGTCCATGGGGTCACGAAGAGTCGGACACGACTGAACGACTCAACAACAAGTGTCCTGAATCTTTCAACACTCAAGTTCATTGGATACCTGCGAGTTCTACTGTCAGGAGCTCTGGTGCTTGGCAATTCATATAAGTAAGCCTTGTAAATCAATTTTGGGGGACCTGTGGCCCTCTAAATGTTGATGGGCTCTCAGCTCCCTTACGCCTCACCCAGTGTAGCCAGTAATAGGGATAATGGGAATTGTGGTCCAGGAAAATCACAGGTTTCCCTATCCCTGTCCTAAATGGACAGTGATGTGTTATAAGTCCTCACCCTATACATCTTGAAATGAACCAAAGGTATTTTTTTTAAGAGTGGGGAAAGCACATTTTAGTCATTTTTGCTTTCCCACATATGAATTATGTAAGAGCTTTGCAGACTTGAATTTAAACACCCTAAACCATGGGCCTGCTTCGGCTTTATATGGGATACATTTGTGAATTCTGCCAGGCAAAATTATTGTTTCCATTCTCCTATGTCCATGTAGCTCAGCAGCACAGCACCTGACTTGCATGCAGAAGGCCATGGATTCGATCCCCTAGGGCATCTCCAGGTGGGGCTGGGAAAGACTCCCTGCCTGAAACCCCAGAGAGCCATTGCTGCCCGTCAGTGTAGAAAATGCTGAGCTAGATGGACTAATGGACTGGGGCAGCATTAAGGTAGTGTCCTATGTTACAAGGCAATGTTTTGCCACAATAGTAATTTGGCCCCCTTCACTCAATATTTTATTTAATTTAAATTTCATACAGAGTTGGGTAACCTACACTGCAACACCAAAAATGATGGTGTTCTATCCCACTATTAGATTATTATTAAACTGGATTATTGCAATGCCCTGCATGTGGGTTCTATGTGGGGCTTCAGCTGGTGCAGATGACATGAACATGCTACCACCAACGCATGGTGCCAGGGTTAAAAGATCTGGCACTGGTCACTGAGTCAAGCCCATTGTTCTCATGTCAATGAAGAATCAAGCCTTCGGCATTATGGGTTCAAACCTATGGCACTTCCTTCCACGAGAAATTAAGCAAGCACCATCCCTGAGTTTCACGCACCTGGTCAGAACTGTTTTGTTTCAGGAGACTTTTGATCCCTGAATGGTTCTGATGTTTAAATTTTGGAGGTTTAATTGGTTTTAAATTTTGTATATTGTGCAATTTATTGTTGTAAATCAATTTAAATTGGAATATAAATCTTTAAATAAACAAAACAGCATTTGATATATCAAAAGTGCAGGTGGTATCCAAATACCATTAACTTTTCATACTCCTGAGAAGCTAGACATACCAGATTTAAAAAAGAAAAAGCACATCCAATAGAATTCAGGCAAGCTAGTGAAGAGTCTGAGTTACTGCAAAACTCCCAAGGGTTGAAGCAGCTCAGATATAAAGGGTCTGCAATACCAAGTTCTCAGTTTATTGCATAAAACCATGCAAAACATCACACAAAAATACAAACATAAATAAAAGAATGCTTTAAAAAAAAAAACATCAGCTCTCCATAACCATTTTGGAGGTGAGCAATAAAAAGGGAGAGCTCATGGTGGTGCAGCTGTTAAGTTTTGGACTACCCTTCACTCGGCCATCAAGCTCACTGGGTGACCCAGGGCTGGTCATGGTCGCTCAGCCTAACCTCCCTCACAGAGTTCTTGTGAGGACAAAATGAAGAGAGCCACATGAACCACCTTCAGCTCCTAGGAGGAAAGGTGGAGTAGAAATGCAATCAATCAACAGAAGCCACAGAGAAACCAAACAGGGTCCAGGACACAATATGCAAGTTGAGATGCATTTCTACGGGATATGTGGATAGGAGCAATTATTGCTTACAGTTTCTATTAGGCAGTTGTTGTTCTGCAAGAAAACTGAGAACATGGTGTATATGGGATGGGGGGCAGATGTGGTTTGGAACCCAACAGGTTGTGGAGTGCCAAACATTCCCCACTCCAGGTCTAGACACACTCCACTCTTTTCAATAACCTTCCATTCAGCATTCAAAATTCACCAGACACGTTTTGCATCTGGCTATTGGCCACTTGCAACCAAGTGAAGATGCCTGGGCACTAGGATGGCACCTGACGTCTCAACCATGCCCAGGGATCCTTGGATTTTCCGTTTTCACACACTAATACCCCATCCTGTAAAATTCTATCCATTCTATTTTATCTGCACAATCAGAATGAATTTCAGGAGAACCAAACAGTTGTATTGAAAAATACAACTTTCGAGCTGTCTGGCCCAAAAATGGCAACTAGGCATTCCGTTTTGGAGAGCGTAACCCTGGTTTAAGGAGCCATTTGGTGCCTGGATTATATACCTGAGTTTCTAACAGTGCTTCCACTGGTGGAGTAATGCTGCATTGCCACATTTTCTGCAAGGTCGACTTTTTGCCAGCCAGGCCCGGAGGCAAACTACTCCATTGCCCATCTGCAAATTTGTGCTCCAAAGGCTTCTGGTTGTGCACAAGGCATTCTGAAAGACAGCAGCTGTCTTGCTGTCCTTGTGACTTCAGTCAAGACTCCCTACCAGCTGCGTGTGCCAAAAGGAGCATCCAGGGCAGTAGATTCTAAGCTATTCCACTCACTGCACTAGATGCACCTTAGCACAAACAGCCTTACAAGTATCCCCAGGCGGGAGGGAGAGGGAAAGAGGGCCAGCCTGCTCTTCCACCTGAGGAAGGAGGGGGGCAGCCATCACACAGACTGCCAGAGTGATGCTGAAGTGCAAAAACTGCAGTAGGTGATTAAATACTACCTGCACTATAAGCACTTTTGCACCACTGATGGCTTGTGCAAAATGCAGAAGACTCAGAAACTTCCTTGCTGTATTCTTCTGCAAACACTGATAAACTGGCGTCCGTTGATTGTCCAAAGGACCATTGCTGCTCTATTTTTTTAAAAAGGGTTGGTGAGAGAAGAGAGAAAAACAAAACTAAGTTAGCACTAACTTGCACTAAGAAGAAAATGCACAATAAACTCTCAAAGACCCTCTCCACCCAAATACTAATTTTCAGTAAAAGGGAAATTTGCAAGAAATTGGTTGCAAGCAGTTTATCAAGTGTCTGAGCTCACTATCAACAGGCAGCTCATCACACTTTGACTGACCTTCTCCACTCTATCAGCAACTGATTTGACACAAAGTCCTGAATTAGGAGTGCAACTGGTCCTACAGCAGCAGATCCCTTGCTGTTTTTTTAGCAACTGTTACCAGGAGAAAATTTAGGGTGGTGGTACTTAAGGTTTCCAGTTGAGTTCTGTGATTTCCAGTTGCTAATTTTTTTTACACACACAAAATCAACCACAGTATAGCAAACCAGTACAGTACAGTCATACCTCTGGTTACGTTCACTGCAGGTTGAGAATGCAGCAAACCCGGAAGTGTTTACTTCCGGGTTTCACCGCGCGCGCACAGAAGCGTTCTGTGCTGTCTGCACATGCGCAGAAGCACGATATCGTGCTTGCGTGATATTGCCACTCAGGTTGCGGACTTTTCGGGGTGCAAATGGCACCCCGGAACGGATCATGTCCACAACCCAAGGTACCACTGTGTAACATCATGGAATGCATTACTGTATATGGATCTATCAGTTTCAAGGCTTCACAAGCACCTTTTCCAGCTTTTATTCCAAGTTATGCCTGTGATCTCCAAGGCTCAGTTTCACCATCCTCTTCAGAGATGACAGTGTGGGCTGGGAGTCAAGGCAAAGAGGAAATTCAGAATTATTCTGCACTACATTTTAGCTATATAGCATCACTGCGCACTTCTAATATTTTTCCTACAACACGGAGATACAGAATTGCTTCTTCTGAAAAGAGTATAAAGTTTCTTGCATACAATAATTAAAGATGGTGCCAAAGACCAAGCCAGCTCTCAGATCCAAAACACCAACCTCAGGTCATTCCTGTAAGTTCTGCTTAGAGAATATTAAGTCTACAGAGCCAGTGTGGTGTAGTGGTTAAGAGTGATATACTTGTAATCCGGTGAACCAGGTTTGCGTCTCCGCTCCTCCACATGCAGCTGCTGGGTGACCTTGGGCTAGTCCCACTTCTCTGAAGTCTCTCAGCCCCACTCACCTCACAGAGTGTTGTGGGGGAGGAAGGGAAAGGAGAATGTTAGCCGCTTGGAGACTCCTTAGGGTAGTGATAAAGTGGGATATCAAATCCAAACTCTACAGATCAATGAAGGGGAGTCACATTTTAGGGAGATTATAAGCCCAATCACAAACTCTTCACCCCACAAGTAGCATTCTGCCCTCTTAATGCTGCTAAATTTGTTCTTTTTAATATTGACAAAGTGTGTCCTTCCCACAATAGCTGCAACACACCCAAGCTCTCACAGTAAGGTCAATCCATCCCATCTAACGTTTGAAAAGGCTGCCTGAATTAATCAAGAAAGATTCATAATTGCACATCCTAGTGTTAATTGAGCTGCGTTTCTGGGCTTCCTTCAATGAATCAACAGAAAACCTAAACGAAAAATACATTAACTCTGCCTTCTTCCCCCCCCCCCCAACTGCAATAAAGAAATAAAAAGCTTTTGCAGCTTTAAAAAATATTGAAGCTTCACGACCCGAGAAGTTAAGGAAACTGTGAGGGGAAGGGAATGGAAAGGTCAGCCAAAGACCACCTGCCCCTTTGCAGCCCCCTCCGCATCTGGCCAGGTCCTTAAACGAAGCGGACAGGGGCAGATTCATTATGAGGGGCTCTCACCGCTAGTTCCTGGGAGAACTTGGAAACAGTATTTCGAGGTGTGGGGGGCATCTTTAGCCCTTTCGCCCAAAGCCCACCACGTGCAAACGGGGACGAGAGAGGGCAAGCAGAAGCGCGCGCCCCGGTTTGCGCCCCTCGTGTTGCAATTAAAGAGAAAGGGGCCGCCAAGGCATTGTGGGAAAGGGAGTTCTCTATTCAAAGTGCCAAAAACGCGCCAAGCTCGGCCTGCCCCCGCCTCAATAGCCTGCAGCTCACACACGCGAACCCACGCAGGCGAAGGGGCTGCGAAACCCACCAACCGCCCGCGCGGTTGAGCTCAGGAGAGCCCCCCGCGCACTCCCACCGCCCCAGCAATCGAACCCCGACGATCCTCGCTGCAAACTTCCACTGCGCGTTCCTTTCCTCGGCCCCCTCCAGCCGACCACACCATGCACGAGCTCCATCTGAATCTGGAGAGGTGCCGGGCACATTGCATTGCCCCCAGGAAGGCTCGATCTCCCTCCTCCCGCCCTGCAAACCCCAAAGCGCGCAATGCTAAAATAAATAATTAAAAACTTCCACGGGGGCTGCCGCTGTACAGCATTTGGTTTTCGTTATATATATATATGCATAGGCATATACTTTTGCAAAAGTTTCCAGCCGCCGATCCGTCCCTGCCTGCCTGCCTTCTCCAGGGCGATGCAACTCCCGCCCCAGATCCAAAGCCGGAGCGAGAGAAAGGAGGGAGCCTACGCGGCCAGGGGCCCCTTTGTCTCCATGCCTGGGCTGCAAACGCGGGCGGCAGCGTCGCTGGGCCAGTCCAGGTTTCCTCCTCCCTCCCCCCGCCTTCTAAAAAAAAAAGTTTGCGCACCCTTTGCGCTGTTACCCCGCAGGCGAGATGCTCGGTCTGCGGAACGACGAAGACACCGGGTGCGCGGCTGCCTCCCCTGCGTGCGCGCGTGCGTGGTGGCGGCTGCAACCCAGGCTCCTCGTGTCCCGGGCGCACCGCTTCCTTTGCCTCCAGCGCGTGGTGCTGTGAGCCTCCTGCCAGGGAACTACACGCCCCGGCATACCTCGCGGGCAAAGCACATGCGCGGCGGGGCGTACGCTCTTCTTACTCCCCCTCCACCTCCCAGAGAGGAAAAAAATCTCCCTTCCACCCACCCTCCGATCCCCGCCATGTGCACGAGTAACAACGCGTCTTTTAAGAGATGCAAGGAAATAACATTTTTAAACGACTATTTTTTGCTGGGGCGGGTGGGAACCTGCAAAAGGAAGCGATGCACGCGCAAAAACGATTTAGCACCCCTCACTCCTCCCATCAAACAGGGATCCTCTTTTTTTTCTTTTTTTTGAAAGGGAAGGATCCCCAGACAAAGAGAAGGATTTTGCAAAGGATGGAAGGGGCTGGGAGGATCTCGCGCCCTCACCCTGTGCAAAGGAAGGCAGCGCCGGCGCCGGCGCCGGCGCCTGCATTGTTGCTGCGCTTGCTGGAGATCTGGAGATGGCAGCCATGAGCGTCATGCGAGTTTTGCAAAAGTGGCATCAGCCGCCGCCCCCCTCCGGAACTCGAGCGGCTGCACTCCTAAGAACGGACTTTGCAAAGCACGATCCCGCGCCCTCCAAAGTCAGTAGATCCACGCGCCAAATGTGTGCACGCGCTCACTCCCACTCCTACAGGTGGCTTTGCACACGAAAGAGGCGGCCTTTGGAAAAGGCTGGATTTTTCAGCCGCTTTTGCACATATTTGCAGAGAGGAAGCTGCAAAGTACGTGGAAGCGCCAGAGACCAAAGGAAGGAAGGCGCTTTAAAATCAAAGGTGTGCGCGCGCTTTGCACTCCCGCCCCACTTGTTCTGCTGGAAAGACCAAAAGAGAAAGATAAACACATTACCTTTAAGTCCTGGTGCAAAAGGCTGCTATTAAAAAAGAGATTTACGAAAGTGGCGCGAAGACAATGTCATGTGACCACCACCAGACAGCCAAATGAAGCAGAGGGGGAGGAGCACATCCGCTCCCCACGCAATTAGCATAATTAATTGTGTCCTGCAGTTGAGCCCACTTGGCCAATAGGAGCCCAAGAAATCCAGCCCTGTCCGCGCATCTTGGAGGAAGAACAACTTTTTTATTTTGCTGCACATCATTCTGTGCAATGACATAACCATCCTGAAAAGTTTTCAGCAGTTTCATTCACAACCTTGTGGCCGAAGAAAGATTTGAAACCACGTCTCGCTCGTGTATTACTACTACTACTAATAATAATAATATTACGACATTTTAAAAACAGTTTTTGATGCTAATTCCTAAGGTAAAAATGTAAAGCCATTTTCATTTAGAATTCTCTCTAACTTGGTATTTTAATAAGGCGGTAATCATAAACTTGCTAAGTTGTGCCGAACGTATCGTCATCGATATTTAAATACTGCTTAATGTGTAAATGAAAAAAAACATTTAAAACCAAGAATACAAAGAAATACGTCGGAAAGAACAGAGAACCCATCAAAGGAACATTCAGTTTAATATCAATAGACAATCAAACAGAAGTGTGTAGCCTTGTAAGCCCAGGAATGCCTGTTTAAATATGTAGATGGATCTGTAGGAGTTTAAAGCTGTTTAGTTTCTGCCTCGTGAACAGTGTAGGAAGGAGGGTGTCCCAGACTGGATGAGACCCCAGCCAAAGCTGCGCATTGCCTCTGAATAAACACACTTGGCATTGAACTGTTAATGCTTTTCGTTCCTTATGCTTCCCACCCCTTTTATGCCAATATAATTTTAAAGTAGGGATTATTATTATTATTATTATTATTATTATTATTATTATTATTTTGCAAACACCTCTCCTTGTCAGAAGGGATTGATACATATAGTGGTGGAATGATCCACTCTGCAGCCCCAAGTCAGTCTGCATTTATTTTCTATTTCTATGTATTTATTTGGGAAGCTTTGCATACCAGATAATCCAACAACATGATAAAACTACCGTTGATACAGCACAGCTAAAATCCACAGAATCAATTGGTAAAAAGCAAATATATATTAAATAATGGTGATTTAAATAGAGATAAAATCAGTAAAACTTCTAAAGCTATTATTATTATTAATCAGATTTATTTACTGCCCTTCATCACAAGATCTCACAATATAGATAGCTAAATTATATGTCCAGACAGGCTTACTGAAACAAGAAGCTTAAGCAACAGAGGGAAGGGGGCTTATGCCAAGTGTGAATAGGCAGAGGGCTCCAAACCCTTGCCAAACCAGAATGTACATCCTCATAGCAACCTTGGGCTGAGAGAAGAGTGGCTCTTGTGTACCCCATGAGGGAATAAGGGCAGATTTTTTTCTTATTACACTACTGCACATTCTTAAAACACCCACTGTAGCAAATATATTTCTTGTTTCCATTTGCTCATCACAATGCTGGTTTTCTCATAAATTGACAAATTGCCATGAATGAAAAGAACTTTAAAAATACAGTTTTCAATTTCAGTGTTTAAAATTCTTCTCCATTTTGGGGCTCTGGGCTCCCTAAATGATTTACTTCACTTAATAAGAACACATAGATCTTTGGGGGGGTGTAAACAGCAGCAAGTAAACATTTCATCTAGCTGTGAGAAAGGACCACACAATGGACCGTGTCTGCTCAAATTGTTTCAGGACTCAGATGCTTTTGCAAATGTATCCAGTAACAAAATAGCACCTTCCCACCTCATCTATGGCAGTGTTTTTCAACCTTTTTTGGGCAAAGGCACACTTGTTTCATGAAAAAAAATCACGAGGCACACCACCATTAGAAAATGTTAAAAAATTTAACTCTGTGCCTATATTGACTATATATAAAGTAATTTTTCAATTTTTCCCACGGCACACCAGGCAACATCTTGCGGCACACTAGTGTGCCGCGGAACAGTGGTTGAAAAACACTGATCTATGGAATCTGCTGTACTGTATTAGATGCCTGTTAGGCAGGGCCTTTTGCTTAATCTCAGTTATGCACACTGGCCAAAGCAACAACTATAACAGAACTGCAGAAGGCAATCCCTTAAAATATAAAATAAGTTGGCCCTCTAGACTGTAAAAAGAGAAATTAACTGTAGTAAATAACAGTTGTACAAAAGCTAATTTCTTCTTGTGTAACAAACACAATGCTTGCTGGTTTCCATGGGGACAGACCCTCCCTTTGCTGTTGTTTGAATCTACCGGTAAGTTACCGGTAAGTTACCGGTTTGAATCTACCGGTAAGTTGCCAATAGTTGGGGTTAGAAGAGGCACTTAATTTTATTTCAGAATCAAATGGGAGCTGCTCCTTGCTAGAGAGGTTTGTTAATCGTAGAATACTGTATACACATGTATATATGTATTGCATGCATCTAATCCTCTCTCAATGCCTGCCGATGCACGTTTAAGATCAGCTGCAAATTATGCACATAAATTTCTGTATAAATATGCTTTTCATGTTGTTTACTGAGCTGGCATTCCTTCTTCAGATCCTGTGATCTGAGTCAGGTTTAGAAGTTCCTCTCAGGAAAAAGGGTGAATGGGATCTTTAAAAAAACTTTTGATCTAAAGAGAATAGGTAATTTGTGGCCTCCTTGCTTCCACTTTCCTAGGTATTTACTGTTTCTCAGGTAGTTCCTGATGCGATGCGATGCGATGAGTAAAATAATTTGAACCCCTGAAAGAGGGGAGCAGAAATAACCCTGAAAGCTCTAGAACCCCGTGGGAATCTTTGCTGCCATTAAAAATAAGTGAGAGGTTCAGAATACTGTATGAAGGCAATGGATGAGCAGCTACTAGAGGGTATTCAGGATTGTGTAATGTGATTCTTAAAAAAAAGTGAGATGTAATTTTTTTGAAGCCTTTCACATTTGATGGGGGGGGAGACCCACAAAAATAGAACTTCTGACAGCCACATCTTATGTATTGCTGACTCCAAGAAAATAGTTGGTGAAATCACTTCCCCACCCCCACCCCGCCAATTAAATTAATTTATCACAGATTGCATAAACAGCACCTTCAATGTCAATAGCAGAATAGTATTCTAATGTCTTGATGACCTATACATTGTGTAAAGTTCAAACATGCAAAATGTTAGCCATTATTTCCATATTTAAATATTTATCTACACATTGCTTTTGTTAATACTATATTTGTAACATGTAGAGTTTATTCTCCTTGTATTTGCAACAGAGTCCTATCAGTTTAATTTCTTCACTTCTGAGTCATTTTTCTTTTTTGTTTACTTATAATTTTCCCAGTAAAATCAAATTATTTCCCTGCTCAAATTTAGGAACATGATAGATGTCCTTTCCTAGAGCTCTTTCTCACAAAGCAAAAGGAAGAATTAATAAATATCTTATTATGATTCCAAAACATAACCTATTCATATGTTTTGTAAATTTAACCTTCTGCAACTGATTTGCAAATGAAAAACTGAACCAAATGCAACATTCTAGCAGAGATATTTATATGCATGTAAAATTGGCCACACCTGCACCAATGTAAAAAACAACAACCCACAGAATTGTTTTCACGAACACATGTTCTCCATTGGGCAAATAGTATTATGCAATCTGATATCTGACCAGGGAGGGTCCCTCTTTTCCTATTTCTCATAAATTCCCATTTTGTCTCTTTTGTTGTCTTTTGGGTGATGCCTTCTTAACATTTTGTGAGTGTAAATTCCCACAGCCGTTCCCTTTCCCCACGGTCACTGGGGGGAGGGGAGGGGATGCCTTATGTCTCTCATGCACATGCGTTCAAATACTCGCACATGAACACTAAGTCATCGCATAGTCCACAGCCTGCCAGGCCACGTACACATTAACAAGGCTTATTTGGAATGGTTCATAACAGAATGTAAGGCTATCACTCGCGTGGCTTTATGAGAGTTTGAAGAAAACAGAAACAGCAGCAGAGTAGAGATATTCAGCAATATTTAAGGCGGCAAGTTAGCTGTGATATCCAACACTGTCCCTTGCTATGCAAATAAGAGTGTTGCTAGTATGTTCCTATTTGTATCTGTGAAATTTGGAAGGGATGGTGCCCCCCCCACCGCCAACCTGGCACTCTGTGGGGGCACCCAATATGCTCTGCCCCCAAGACCCCTCCTATCTCAGCCACCTCACATTTGAAGATACAACTACCTCTCTGAAAATATATCTGTCCACTTCCACAAAATGTACCCCCCCCCCAAAAAAACCCTCTATGAGGCTCTATGAGGACTGAATGGGAGCAATACAGAGCACATGAGGGCTGGGAAAGAGCCAATCCAACCAAACATTCAATAGATAGACTTTTCACTCACCAGCAAATACCACCTTCCCCAGCCTTTTAGATGTTTTTGGATCACAAAAAATATTAAAGCAGTTTACAACAATATCTGTGTACAATATAAACCACATCAACATGTAAAATCAGACACTGTCAACTAGCAATTTATTTTCTGCATAAGCCTTTGGCAGGTGTTTTTGGCAGGTGTTTTAAGGCTGAAACAGAAGGCATCCAGTGACATTTCTAGCGCCAGAGCCTTTCACAGTACTGGGCTGATGATGCTAAAGGCTTTATTTCATGTGGTCAAATGAGCCTCGTCAACTTGGGGGGGGGGGCAACCAACAACAGTCCTGCAGTTGTTCTCAGTGGTGGGATGTAAGGGTCCAGGTTGCCCCTAAGGTACCCTGGATGCAAGTTGTAGAGGGATTTGTGAATTAAGGCAATTATGCAACTTTTAATCTGAACTTATGCTTGACTCAAGGAACCACTCTTTCAAGGGGAAATCCTTCAATGGCGTCTTGGGAGCAGATGCCTGTGTCACACAACCAAGTCTTGAGAAGCCCCAGTTAGCTGACATCCACTTCCCTGGCTCTTTGTTTACCTTGTTCTTAGACATGGGTGGTGCTGTGGGTTAAACCACAGAGCCTAGGGCTTGCTGATCAGAAGGTCAGCGGTTTGAATCCCCGCGATGGGGTGAGCTCCCGTTGCTCGGTCCCTGCTCCTGCCCACCTAGCAGTTCGAAAGCACATCAAGTGCAAGTAGATAAATAGGTACCGCTCCAGTGGGAAGGTAAATGGTGTTTCCGTGCGCTGCTCTGGTTCGCCAGAAGCGGCTTAGTCATGCTGGCCACTTGACCCGGAAGCTGTACGCTGGCTCCCTCGGCCAGTAAAGCGAGATGAGCGCCGCAACCTCAGAGTCGTCCGCGACTGGACCTAATGGTCAGGGGTCCCTTTACCTTTACCTTTAGACATTTTGCATCTTTAAGAATCTGTGCCTTAGGAGGCTATTCCATTTATCTGGCCTGTATTTTTAATGGAAATGCCCAAGTTTCATTGCAAACAGGGATGTGATTGTGGAATCATGGTGCCCCTTGCAGAACCTCATTTGGCAGGACAATGGCCTCCGTTGGTGTCACACACCCCCTTTTGATTTCCCAGTGGTCACAGGATCCAAAGGTCACGGAAAGTGCATCCTTTTGTTATACAGAATCAAGAATGTTGTGACAGGGAGGGGGGAAACAGGGGTCTCAAAAATATTACAGAATTTGGGTTAGTAACCTGAAACTATGGTTAACTTGTACAAATCCTACTCTGCCTATAAATTACATGAGTACAGCTAGTTATTTTAATTTTAACTTTAAAGCAGTTACTGGATTCTGTCCCCTCCCTGCCATCAAAGCTAAAAGGACTGTAACACACACAAAAATCCTCAATGCCCCAAATAACAACCAATTTAATACTAATCATTATTATTATTCATGTAGTGTCATCCATAAATATGATGCTTTTCAAAGAATGAGAGAGCCTCTCTCTGCAAGTGGCAGAAAGCAAAGAAGTGTTGGGAAGACTTTGGTCTGGACGCCTCTGGTGGTCTGTAAGAGTGGAGCTTGGAGGAGCCCTAAGGGGAATGTTGTTTCAGCAGTGATGCAGCTCGGACTGGGGTTTTCTGCAGGAGCTGTGGGTGTTCCCTTGCTCCTGGCTCTCAACATGAGTGAAGAAGGAACACCAGGAAAGCTTTGTCCATTCCTCTCTCAGAAGCTTACTTACCGTAGGTCCTTTACATGATGCCTGCTCCTCATTCTAATTCTCCTCTCCCTGGACACCTGGGTCCTTCATTCATCCCTCTAGAGAGTGAAATGGAGGGTTAGAAGTGGCCTTCTTGAACACCTTGCCCCCCACATGAACATTTGTAGATTTCCACCTGTTTAGTAGTGCTATGTCTTTTTTATCATCCTGGGGTTTTTTATTCATTTTAAACACTTTTAAAAGATGGTTGTTGGTTTTCTTAATATTATTGTTATTAATACCTATGTGTATGTATATGGGTGGGTTGGTGTGTGCTTGCACATGTGTGAGCCACTTCAAATGTTTTGAAGAACAAGAGGTTATAAAATAGTAATTCTGTTTTAATGACAGTTATTATTTTCATAACTGGATTTTATATTTTATAAGCTGCTTTGAACACCCTCTTTTTGGAGGGGACAGCCAGGGTATAAATATTCCATAAACAAGCTGCCTTATACAGAATCAGAACATAGTTCTCTCTGCCCCTGTATTGTATTCTCTGACTGGCAGCAACTCTCCAGGGTCTCAGGGGGTGGGTCTGTTTTATAACCTGCAACCTACATACACACAGCTTTTAAAAAAATACTATTGTAAAAAATTGATAAGATCAATATAATAATAAAAGCATAACTTGTTTACAACATCTTCAGTATTAAGAAATAGACATGGAGTGATTGGTCAGGGTTCAAATCAGAGTGAAATAAGATCAGGCACTATTAGCAAGAAAATTAATTGGCTGAGGAAGGAAGCCATCCGCAGGAGGTCTAGGGTAGGCAAAAGGAATTTCCATGAGGGAAGACAAAAGCCTCCTCCAGAGGGATGCACGAGTCAGTGGAGGTTTGTACAATACACTATTATCTATATATATAAAAATGTAAACTGTCCATGTCCGTTGGTTTCCACTTTTCACCTAAACCACTTGAGTGACAGCGATGAAATTTGTTGTGTTTTTTTTCAATAATTTTTTTATTGATTTTCACATATTGAAACAATTAAAACTTATTTTCTATAACAAAAATACATCTTATTACTAAAAACATATATAAAACTTTCTTATTCTTTCTCACTTTGTTTCATGACTTTCTCTAATCCCTCTTTGCTGATTTCATTATAATACATCTTTAGCAGTCTTCCAAATCATTTTAAACATTCTTATTTATAATCCTTTAATTTACATTCTTTCTCTATCCTTATCTAACTTTACTATCTAATTTCTGATTAATTCCAATTCTAAATACACACCTAAGCCTCAATTTCTTCCAAAAACTTTCCTCTTTAACAGATATTACAATTATTTTTTTAAAATACACTTTAAAATTGCTCCAATCTTGCTCTATCGTCTCCTCCTTCTGGTCACGGATTCGTCCAGTCATTTCAGCCAGTTCCATATATTCCATCATCTTCATTTGCCATTCTTCTATCTTTGGTATATCCTGTGTTTTCCAATTTTTGCCAAGCAGTATTCTCGCAGCTGTTGTGGCATACAAAAAGAATTTTCTATCCTTTTGGGGCAATTCCTCTCCTACTATTCCAAGTAAAAAGGCTTCTAGTTTTTTAATGAAAGTATTTTTAAATACTTTTTTCAACTCATTATAAATCATTTCCTAGAAGTCTTTTACCCTTGGACAAGTTCACCACATATGATAAAACGTTCCTTCTTTCTCTTTACATTTCCAACATTTGTTATCATGTGTTTGATACATTTTGGCTAATTTCACAGGTGTTAAATACTATCTATACATCATTTTCATCATATTTTCTTTCAACCCATAACATGCAGTGAACTTGACCCCTTGTTTCCACAACCTTTCCCAGTCCTCCAACATAACAGTGATAAAATTTGGACACAACGCCACATGCCACTATGGGAGTGTTCCTAGCTACATGGGGTATACAAATGTCACACCTACGCAAGGTAAAAAACCCTTTTTTGGACCTCAAAACTCAGCCAGCAGACCCTGCTGGGCATGCTGGGAAAAGAACCAACAGGAGAGGTAACGAAAAATCGCCCTCTGGCGACGGCTATACTGGTACTGCAGCTACAAAAGCTTCCCCCTGCCAAACTCCTCCTCCTCCTACAGGCCGAACCTCAACACTTGCCAAACCCCGCTGCACACGCCGCAACCACCACTGCCACAACAAAAGGCAGCTTGGGCCTCTGCTCCCTTCCCCTCCGTGACAGGCAGGCAACCGCTGCTGCCACACGAGGCAGGCCGGACCTCGCCGCCACCGTGAAAGGTAGGCCGGCACCACAGCCGCCGCCACCATCAAATGCAGGCCTGGCCCACCCACCGCCCAGGCCCCTTAGCCGCCGCCGTGAAAGGCAGGCCGAGGCCCCTCACCACAGCTGCTGATGCCACCGCCATCAGAGGCAACCCGGCCCACCCACCACCGCTGCCTGCTTCCCCACCGCCACCATCGTGAAAGGCAGCCCAGACACCATCCCCACAGCTGCCGCCATCAGAGACAGGGCCAGCCCACCCGCCGCCACCACCACCATGAAAGGCAAGCCAGGCCCCTTTGCCACTGCCACCTCTGTCAAAGGCCAAGGCCATGAGAGGCAGACTTCGCCCAGGCTCTACACAACAACCTCTATACGAGGCTTTCATCTTGCGCGGTACCACTGTAAGAAGAACCTTCCGCGCTTGCCCTCCCAGCTCGCTGCTCGCCCTCCCCGCTCGCTCGGGGCAGGCGGCAGGAGGCTCCGGCTGGGCCCAGCGAGGCCCAAATTCTGCCTCAGCTTCGGCCCCGCTCCCCACCCCCGGCTTCCTCCCAACGCCAACGCCGCCGCTCACTCACCGCTCTCACCGCTCGCTCGTGGCAGCTGCAGGAGGCTCTAGCTGGGCCCAGCCAGGCCCAATTCCTGCCTCGGCTTCTCCCTGACTGCGACCGGCAACAAGCCCCGACTTTTTTTCCCATAGGAACGCATAAATTAAATTTCAATGCATTCCTATGGGAAACCCTGCTTCGCAAGACGAAATTTCCGCAAAATGAAAAGATTTGCGGAACGAATTAATTTCGTCTTGTGAGGCACCACTGTAATGTCTTCAAAAGCAAACTTAGGTCGTTGTACTCGGAAAGCCAAAACCAGAAAACAATTCATTGCAAACAAATCTCAGGAAGAACGTTCAACAATAAATGAACAAGAAAGACAAAGAATTGCACAAAAATGTGCCGATGAAGCAGAAGAACAACGTACAGCCAGACGTGAAAATGAACGGTTGCGAAAACAACAAATGCGTTTTCAAGCTTCACAACTGGCACTGGCACTGCTTCTACCTCCAAGACGTCCTCATGATATTATACTGAAAATTGTGCATTCCTCACTAAAAGAAGGAATTATGAAGGCAGCCAGAGAATCAGCAGAGGTAAAAGGCAAAAAGTTAAATTTTTTAGGTATTTATGTTCAGAAATTAGAAGACTGCTTCTTGGGAGAAAAGCAATGACAAACCTAGACAGCATCTTAAAAAGCAGAGACATCACCTTGCCGACAAAGGTCCGTATAGTTAAAGCTATGGTTTTCCCAGTAGTGATGTAGGGAAGTGAGAGCTGGACCATAAAGAAGGCTGATCGCCGAAGAATTGATGCTTTTGAATTATGGTGCTGGAGGAGACTCTTGAGAGTCCCATGGACTGCAAGAAGATCAAACCTATCCATTCTGAAGGAAATCAGCCCTTGGTGCTCGCTGGAAGGACAGATTCTGAAGTTGAGGCTCCAGTACTTTGACCACCTCATGAGAAGAGAAGACTCCCTGGGAAAGACTCTGATGTTGGGAAAGATGGAGGGCACAAGGAGAAGGGGACAGCAGAGGATGAGATGGTTGGACAGTGTTCTCGAACAGGGCCGTCTTAAAGGGATCGGCCGCTGTGGCGCAACGATCCCTCGGCACCCCCGGCGTGTCGCCTCTCTGCCCGCCTCCCTCCCACGCGGGCCGCCCCTCGGGAGCGGGGGTGGGCGAGTGGGGGATGAGGGGCATGGCGCTGGAGCGGGGCAGGGCTTTGCTCGCCCTTCCCAGCGCTCCAGCTGGGGCTCCGGAGGGCGGCCGGCTTGCAGCTTGCTCGCCCGCCGGCGCGCAAGCGCCTGCCCGCCCGCAGGGGCGGGTTGTGGAGGGGGCGCCCGGTATGCCGGCGGGCTCACGGGGGCACCCCTGGGGCCCTGGCACACCGCGCCACCCAGCATCTATGACGAGACGGCCCTGTTCTCGAAGCTACTAACATGAGTTTGGCCAAACTGCGGGAGGCAGTGAATGATAGGCGTGCCTGGCGTGCTGTGGTCCATGGGGTCACGAAGAGTTGGACACGACTGAATGACTGAACAACAACAAATGTGCAGAAATACTGCAGAAAAGAATAGATATTTTAAAATATATATCACTCTGCTATGTGATGCTGGAGTGAGATATACTGGTAGGTGGGGATTCCCATTTAATTACTGGTAAGCTGATTATACTCAAAGGCAACAATAGCAACTGTTCATGCAAAAGTCAAATAAGCATTGGAAAAGCTGGGAATTCAAGGCACAGAGCAAGAAGACAGTCAGGAGGAGACAGGAGAAGGAGGAGAGCAAAGCCATGGCAGCGCAAGTCAATGATTTGTATCGCTATAGTTTGCATTATATGCTGAAACTTTCAACTGCAGCTGCTAGAAGAGATGGTGGGGGGTGGGGAACCAAGATAAGGTATCTCATTTCTTAACGTTGCTATAAATTGAACTGTTTGGATCAGGGGCGTAGCAAAGTAAATTGGTACCCGGGGGCACTTTTATTATATCCCACCCTCCCCAGCCGAAGTCGGGCTCAGGGTGGCTAGCATCAGATACATAACATTGGTATAAAATCAAACAATAATTAAATTACCTCCTAAAAACATCTCAAAATCAAATTAAAAGTCTCATTAGATGGCTTTCCACAGGGTTAGGGTTGGGAACAGTAAGTGCTCCCTGAACTGAAATTTCAGCCTTCATGACAAAGGAAAACAGCCAAGTGAACAGCTATTTTGGTGGAGGAGGGTCAAGATATTAACCGATATGCATGAAATTTTATATATAGCTATATAATCCCTAGTATAGTAAGATAAGACCAGCAGGCATTTTCAAAAAAAAATTCAAAAAAAAAAATTCAAAAAAAATTGTTCCTTGATAATTTGTCACCCCCTCCATTATGGAACTCGGGGCGGCTCGCCCCCCCTTGCTACGCCCCTGGTTTGGATGTTGTACAGGGATGGGTGGGAAAGTAGTAAATATGATTTTTCTCATTTCCTTTATAAACTTCTTACCCATGGACACTTAATTAGGATCCACAATGAGTCTCTCCTGAGAGGCTCCATGGACGTCACTGTCTTGGTTATAGTCATATTTTGTTGTTACAGAGTTTTTTGGGAGGCGGAGAGGAGGTAGAGAACAGAACGGAGACCAAACAATTTTTGCTTATGCCACCACAAAAATAAGTTTTTGAAACTGAGGCTAAACAATTTTTGCACATGCGGCAACCAAAATATTTTTTATGGGAACAAGTGTTTAATATAAAAAGCATTTGTCCAAAATGTTAGCATTGTTAAAATGTGCATGTCCTGTCCATCCCAATAAAAAGGAGAAGGGTATGGAAACCCATTTTAAAAAGCAATGAGAGTCAAAGCCACTGATAAGCATATCCAAAGGGACCTGGCACTCAGCTGCTGGTTTAGCAAGTTGCTCTGCCAAACCTCCTCTGAAAGGGAGTGGGGCTTGCGGGGGGGTGGAGTGTGAGAAGAGGGGAAGGGAAGGAGGGGTGAGGGTATAGAGGGGGCTGAGATGTAAAGGGCAGGGGTGGGAGGGCTTGGTCAGGTCTGAGAGAAGGGCAGCTGGCAAAGGGGTCGGCAGGTAGAGGGAAACCACAGTGACAGCAAACTACTTTCCAAATGGGACTTTACATCTACATGTGTGTAGATTGGCAGGATTGCTCCTGATCAGCAAATACAAAAGTAATTGCACTTGGGGGGGGGTATCTTAATTCAATGCTGACAAAGCCTTCATCTGCAGAGAAGTGCAGCTAAAAACTGCTGCCAGGTTTTTGCTCATTTCAGATGTAACAATGGCAGGCAGCTAGTAGTAGTGGGACTTCATGAGATGCAGAGTAAACAGGATCATTTACATGTCCTGGCCTCCAAATGACCAACTAACAAAAAACCAACAGGGTGTGCCCCTCCCTACACACCAAAAAGAAACAAAAATAAGGGGCAGTGATGATGGGGTCAGGAAAGAGTAAAACAGGGACAAGTCCTGTTTGCATTTGAGACACATTCATAGCCCTAACCCTGACTTTATGCAAGGCCTCGTTCACAACATACATTTAAAGCTTTCCACTTTCAAAAGCCGTGGCTTCCCCTAAAGCAGGGGTCAGCAAACTTTTTCAGCGGGGGGCCGGTCCACTGTCCCTCGGACCTTGTGGGGGGCTGGACTATATTTTGAAGAAAAAATGAACTACCGGGTAATTCCTATGCCCCACAAATAACCCAGAGATGCATGCATTTTACCGGTAAATTAAAGGGCACATTCTACTCATGTAAAAACACGCTGATTCCCAGACAATCCACAGGCCGGATTTAGAAGGCGATGGGGCTGGATCTGGCCCCCGGGCCTTAGTTTGCCTACCCATGCCCTAAAGAGTCCTGAGAGCGTAAATTTGTTAAGGGTGCTAAGAGTTGTTGGGAGACACCATCCCCCCCCCCCGAGCTTCCAGGGAATAGAGATTGACAGTTGGACGAGACCACTCTTGTAAGACCATTCTAGGCTCTTGAGTGCAGGAACATGAACACAAAGAGGCAAAACACCATGCAGGATACAACAGGTTTATTTTGGGTTGCATATGCAAAGCAAAAGGTGCAGGGCAAAAGCCAGACTGCACACCTAGAGACTGGTGTGCACTTATTTTATACATGACTATAGGAATAGCTCAGTGTTCACGTGTTTTCTGGGAGTTCAGCCTCCAAGCCTCCCAGAGCTGCTCTCCTGTCTGAGAATGTCCTGGCAAGCCTCCCAGAAATTGGCAACATAGAACTCTAGCTTGTGAGCACACAGATCGCTATTGTTTCAGTCTATCTATTTGCACCTGTAGTTGCCAATCAGCAAGAAAGCATAACTTCGGTTAACTAGCAAGAAAATTATTGCATTAGGCAGAGAATACAAAGGTATAAATCAATAACAGCACTAGTAGCAAAGGTACATAAAATACCCTAACAAACTTGATGCTTATAATATGATTAATTAATATAAGGCTAACTTATGAAGCTTAATATATTAATAGACACATTCCAACTCCAAGGGCCTCTTCCCCCTCCTGTCTCACAGGCAGGGTACAATTTTAAGACTATTTAAGACGTCTTTGTCTAACCCAGACAGTGCACATTGTGCGCACCGGCTTATCTTCAACCTTGGCAGACTGGGCAGACTGTCCAGAGAGAGAGGCCCCTCTCTCTCTGTTCATGTCTTTACAGAGGCTTGTAAGAGCAATGATATACAGAAATATATGAATACACAGTGCTGCAATAATACACAAATATATGTGAATATAGACTAAAGAATATATTTCAACAAGCTAAAGAAAAGCATTAAAAAGCATTTCACAACAGGGAATTGTCCCCTTCATTCCCTCCTTATCTCTTCCGACAACTCGGACTCTGCAAGTACGAGTTCGTCTGATGGATCCTCCTGAGGCAAACTGCGATACAGGGCCATAATATGGGGATCAGTCATCCTTTTTACAGAATCAGAAACACACTTCTGGACACATTGGGCTAAACAAGGGGTCATGCAAAGCAGTAACAAGATAACAAGTATGGGTCCTATTAGTGTTCCCAACAAACCCCTGAACCAACCTGAGGCAGACAGCCAACTTGTTAACCAATCCATATTCCACCCTTTCCAATTTTGTACTGGGACATGGGCTATTCCTCCCATTTGGGTCGCCAGATCACGTATGGCTTGACCATTATCTGATATTTAAACATTGCACTCCCTGTCAGGTTAAGAGTGTAATCTAATCCAAATTTTAATTGTATTATGGCATTTCAGAATTCATCCAATTATTGGGCTACCAGGCACAGAGAAGCAGCTGTTGCATTAGTGACCAATTACACCACTGCTTGTAGGTGAATAATTCGGTGATGTAAATTATATCTACTCTCTAGCCCCGGTCATCAATTCATTCTGAACAAAGAGATGTAGTAAGGCACATTTAAAAAGATATTATATCAAACCTCCTGTTGTTGCGATGGTACCTATAATGCCTTGCATCTAGATCCTGGGATCCAAACCCGCATCCCAGCCCCAAGGGGATGGACTAAAATGCTTGCACTTATGGGGGCCTGTAGTTTCTGCAATACATACCAGAACTACACTTATTGGGTTTCTTACTCATTGTTATCTGATCTCAGATACCCCAAAACCACACCCTTCACATCTGAATAGCTCCAGGGTACGCAGGGAGAAATGAATACTTGTATATTTCAAAAATGGTATCCATCTCCCGGACGAGAAGCCACGTTCTTAAGGCCCACTCCTGCCCTTCTGGGACCTCACAGATAGAGCAACCCAAAATAATAAGGGGCGGCCTCCCACACACACCCAAAAGGTAAGGCTGACCATGTTAGATCACTATCTCCTCGAAATACAATATTCTTCCGCAATGATTATCCCATAGCTCCACCCCTTGATCCCACAAGGTCTATTCTTTGGCCCAGAGCAATAATTTGGTTCATGTTCCCAATCCATGCAAACATTCTAACCTTGGGATAGACACATAAACAAACACACAATACCAACTAATTTAAGCTATTTCCAATTAATATTGATACCCAAGATGATATATCTTACTTCAACTTGAATATCTTATTCCAATCCCATGTGCAGTAGGGTAGATCTAACCCTTATATTATCACTTCAAGATGACCACCTAAAGAAAACTTTTAAATTTGTATATTACTCCAACTCCTGCACATCAGATTGATATATAAATACATAAGATTATATATTCTTATGCTGAACGGAATCAATCACCCCTCAGGGGACCGATTTCGTTCCATAATACTATATTTTATAATACTTGATATTTACCTTCATTAGACAAATATCCGTACACATAACAGTCTATTATTATTATTTTCCAGCCCAGTCTAGCATAAAACTCTACTGATGTCAAGGAACAGAAAGATACAATCCCTACTAGATTCTCCATCCCAATTATATTCCTTCAATTGTCCTACACTCTCCCCATCAGAACTTGAGAACCCCTGTTTTGAGACAGAACTCCCTATTCACATAGAGTCCGGGTTGTCGTGCTGTGGTCGTCAACAACTGGTTGGCAGGGCGCTCATAGCATCATCGAAATACCATCAGCCTCCACCGGTTCACGTTCCCCACTTTCTTAGGCTAATATGAAACAGAACACACAAAATATGTTATATCAAATTCAACAGCAATATCATAGATTAATTTTCTCTCCTTCATAGTTTACTTACATCCAAACAATCTGTGCTAGCTATTGATCTTCAGTAACTGGTTTTCTACTTACCATCTCACCAAGCCTACCAGGATGGTTTGCACAAAGGAACAAAACCTTTTGTCCAATAATTAACTTACAGTCCGAGAACACCTCTGTCGCCTCTTGGATAACAGGTACACTCAATTATTCAGAGAAGCACAACGCTGTAGTGCTGTACTGTGGAAATCAGCATCCATGGTCCCCCAACAACTGAATCTTGCCCAGGCTGGATCTTGCTGCAATCCGCCTGTATGTACAATGAGGGACTGTACCTCCCACACCCAGAGGCACCGCCACCCAGCCCTTCGGCAGGCAGCAGCCCCTCCCCCGGTGCAAGGGGGTCAGCCCCTGCATTGTTTGATGTTGTCCGGAGTACCATATGGCTGAGCTTTCCATACTCTAAATTCAGGTGCCTCCATCCCTGTCGCACGTTACAAAGGTGTTTGGCTTGCAACAGGTGGCACTTTTTGGCACCCTCCAAGCTGAGGCAGAGGACTCCCACAATCTATACAGACTGAGAACACCTCTCCAAGTTCTGTTCCTGTGCGCAACTGCCCATGGGAGTCTTAGATACAGAGCCGTCTCATCCATTGGGGCTGGTGGCGCGGCGCACCAGGGCGCAATGGCCTGGAGGGCGCCTCCACCCTCCAGCCCCGCTGGCAGCGCCTGCCGGCAGCGCCCTCTAACTCCTGGCAAGGGAGCTGGCCGGCCACGCCACGCCCTCTGGCTGCCCAGCAGAGCACAGGAGCTCTGCGCGCCCTTCCAGCGCTTCCGGGACGGGAGGCGAGGGCAGCCGGCTCGCGCTCCCGCGCGCAGCCGGATGGCGCGGCGCAACCGGGCAGCTCGCGCTCTGCGCGCAGCCGGCCGCCCGCCCGATGCAGCGCGAACTGCCCAGCCGCGCCGCGCCGTCCGGCTGCGCGCGTAGCGCGAGCTGTCTGGCTGCGCGCGGGAGCGCGAGCCGGCCGCCCTCGCCTCCCATCCCGGAAGCGCTGGAAGGGCGCGCAGAGCCCCGCGCCGCTCCAGCGCCATGCCCCTCACCCCCCGCTCGCCACCCCCCTCCCAAGGGGCGGCAAGCGCGGGAGGGAGGCGGCGGAGAGGCGGCATGGCGGGGGCGCCGGAGGGATAGCCGCGCCAGGGCGGCAGATCCCCTTAAGACGGCTCTGCTTAGATAGGGGCACTTGCTTGGGCTGTAAGCACAATTCACATTTGGTGGCACTGTTGGTACTCCTGCCCCATATGTACACAGTGTCCGATTTCTGTTCCACAGCCTCTTCAATGTTGCGGCTGCTAATGTAGTTTGCACACGAAAGGAGCAATAAGCCCAATTTCTGCTGTACTCAATTGTTCATCCAATGATGTGGTGCTGGGAGACATTTAAACAACAACAACATTAAAACTTCTATACTTTCACTGCTTAACAAATGCCAATTAAAAACAAACCACGGACTGTATTAACTTCAAAAACAGACAAACAAACATTATCCTAATTCTATTAATTAAAACTAAATTAATTTTTAAAACAAACAAATAAACAAACATTCCACATTTCAACTCTCAGGATAGCAGGATTGTCTTCCATGTGAATACCTGGCCTGGGGCTACCTAAAACTTTTTACCTCCTCATTGCCCCCCTTGCCAGGTGAGCTGCATGAAATGCAAAAAGGGAAGAGAAAATTGTGGCTTCCCACTGCCTCTCCTTCTCTCTCACACTTGCCTACACTTGTGTAAGAGGGGCTTCATGGCAAAATAAAAACTAGAAATGAGACAAACAGCATTACAGGTCATGCAGCTTAAAGCCTGCCAGAAAGCCCCCACCCTTGGAATTTGGGAGGATGCAAAGACATACACAGCTCCATTCATAACTCTCCAAGGAAATTGGGGGGGGGGGCAAATCTCCCTCTACCTAAGGTTTTTGAAAACACACACACACACCAGTAAAATAAGGGGGGCTTATCTAGGAATGCAGCCAGAAATGAAGCAGTTTGGGAACACAGAGCTCCTACTAGGGCTGTCTTTCGCACCCCCCCCCTTCTTCCAGAATAAAATGCAAGCCTCAGATAATCTTGGCTAAAGAGCAATAAGGAGACAATACAAAAAGGAGATGATACAAACTGCATAGAAAGCAAGATAAAACTGAGAAGGGTAGGGGCAGATGCACCTGCCACCCCACTGACTCACACACACACACACTGAGAAGAAGGATATATATATATATATACATATACACACAACACTTAAAAGAGAGCATAGAAACATTCCTCCTGTTTTAGTATTTCACTGGGACCCACGCACATGCAACAGAAATCCACACATAAAAAATTAACTTTGCAAGACATACTGGATTAGCAGCCAAAAACAGCCTTTTGTGGCTGATTGCGGCAGACACATACAAACATACACAAAATCACACAGCACAGCCTCTCTTAAGACACAGACACACACAAGAAGGAATTAACAATACTATAACATTATTACAATTCATAATTTTTTACGCAGCAACAAAATTCCAATTCCCCATCTCAGCTAGCGCAGTCATGAGACACTCCCCCACCTATCCAAATTTTTCTCACACCCACACTCTCACATTAAAGACCAACACGCCTCGCCAGTGACTCTGAGACCTAGCATCTCATTTACTCAAACCATTCACTGAAGTGTCCCCTTTCCTTTCCTTTCCTTTTTTGCACACTTAAGACTAGCCACCTGCCTCTCCTCCATGTCCCCTACTGCCCCTGCCGCCTGGCCTCATGGTGGTTGACTCGGTGGGGGTGGCGGCGGTGCACTGGAAACACAAGGGGGTGGCAGCTGAAAAATGTCTAAGTCTGTTCTGCTGGGATTGCTTGCTACTGGCAACTGTGTTTACTCACCAGAACGTGGTGTTATCTTCCTTTTGCAGACTTCAAAAAGCCTTTCTAATTTTCAACCTTGAATTAGAGTAATACAGAGCATCAATTCCAGCATTGCAGACCACATTTCTTTCAGCTCCTCTTTTCCCCTATTTTTGCAAGAGGACTTCTTTCTTTCTGCTTGTAATGGCCTTTCCTCAATCACTTGGCTCTCAAAAACTTAAGAAATGAGGTCCCTTCAGAGACAGTGAGTTATCTTCCTTTTACATTGTTCCTTCATCATCATTACATTACATGCCGTGTTGCGGCAGGCTCTCATTCATTTCGGGTTATGTCTACACACCCTTTCCAAGTATCCACATACGGAATTTGATCTGAGTGGGTCTGGATTACTGCTGCCCACAAAGGATTCACTTTCTCAGGATCAAAGGATCCTTTGGAAGGCCATCGGTGCCTTATGTGGGCCAATCCAATTCACAAAGACTTCTCATTTTTCCCTTGTCTAGCTTGATACCATATCATTGCCTTTGTTAACTGTCTTCCAGTTGTTTAAAATGCACTGGAGCAGATTTGTGGGGTGGAGCGTCCTCCCCCCATTTCCCGCGCCTTCAAACGTGCTTGCACTCTCGCACATGCACCCGGGGTCCTCTACGGTCCCCCACTCATACACTCTCTTCAGTCACACAGGCGCCTCACACACACAACCTCCCAACCTATCCTGGTTCCCTCCTGGACGTCTCACCTGCGTCCACCCTTTTTCCTCTTGGGAGCAGCGTTGGGTCACGTCTTATACCTGTGCGTGCCTACTAGCCCTCTCCCAATTTCTGGACGTCTAAGACGTCCTGGTTCCCTTCTGGGTGTCCAAGACGTTCACCCTTACCCATGGGAGCGGCGTTGGGTCATCTCGTAGACTGATCAGGTCTACTTGTACGAGCCTACTAGCCTTCTCCTGAAGACTGATCAGGTCTTCTTCCTGTCCCCTCTACCCAAAAGGGGGTTTCCTTACTTACCCGTCCAACGGGTTGCCCTTTAGCCGGCTCCTTCTGCTTCTTAGCATTGCTGACTTACTAAAACGATGTTTAAAGGTACAAGATACATTTTAATTACCGTATTTTTTGCTCCATAAGACGCACTTTTTTCCTTCTAAAAAGTAAGGGGAAATACCTGTGCGTCTTATGGAGCGAATGGTGGTCCCTGGAGCTGAATTGCCCAGGGGCCAAAAGCAGATTGTGCTTTTTATTTTACAAAGAGAAAAGGGAGTGTTGAAAGGACCCCGCTCAGCAGCTGATCAGCAGGAGATCGGGAGAGAGATAAGAGTCCCCGGCTCCCTTTCAGCCCCGCCCTCCTTTGTTGAATGTGCTGCAGAGGAAGGTTGTTTGTTTCCCCAGGACATGTGACTGGCTGATTAGATTATCTGTCTGAAAACAGTAGAAATGGCTCCCTTTCCTTAAGATTTTTCAGAAATGTGAGTTAAACCCCATAAAAATGGGGCTTTTCCTCTTTGCTTTTCCCCCTTTGCAAAAGGAGCTTTGCTTTTCCCCCTTTGCAAAAAAAAGCTGCAAAACCTTTAGCTGATCCTCAAAACAAAAACAAAAACCTAGGGCTTTTCCCTTTGCAAAAAAAGCTGCAAAACTTTTAGCTGATTCTCAAAAAAGGCCTTTTGCCTTTGCAAAAACAGCAGCAAAACCTTTAGCTGATCCTCCAAAAAAAAACCCCAAAACCCCAGGGCTTTTCCCTTTGCAAAAAAAGCTGCAAAACTTTTAGCTGATCCTCAAAAACAAAACAAAAAACAAAACAAAACAGGGCTTTTAGAGGAGGAAAACCAGAAAAATATTTTTTTTTCTTGTTTCCTCCTCTAAAAATGAGGTGCGCCCTATGGTCTGGAGCGTCCTATGGAGCGAAAAATACGGTATGACACCACCCCTTAATCTCTCCTCAGTCAGGTGTAACAACCAGCCCCTACTGGTTCTGAGAACCCTGATCCCTTCTCTAGCATTAAAGCAGGGGCCAAGCTAGAGAAGACATGGAGCTGCACAGTGAGATCTCTTTTAGAAAGCTGTGGGGCGACGGAGAATGAATCAGGTCAGGACTGTGATGCTGGGTGTCAGGAAACCCCCCTGCCCACTGCCTACAGTGAAGGAGCGTTTGGAGTATCAAGACCCCCCCCCCAAATTGTTTTCTAGCTCGGAAAGCACAACCAGTGAAAATTCCTCGCATTCCAGTGGAGGGGGGGCCAGCAGCAACAGGAAGGAGGAGTGGAGGCATGGAAAGGACACAGCCTCAACGCCGGGGGGAGGGTGAGATTCCCATGCTCGGCAGGAGGGAGGATGGTCGCAAAAGGGGGAGGTGTGACCTCCGGATTCCACACTTCTTTTGCTGGGCAAGAAACAGGAAGTGCCATTCCTGAGATCTGTAGTAGTTAGAGATGGACTTTTGTCTTTAGCTCTCACTGTACATATTTGAGCACAATAAAGAATTTAGCTTAGAAGTTCCAGCGTCTGGGCTTTACTCATGAACAGCCACTGAACGTCCTTACAGCATCTCAGGAATCACTGCCAGCTGTTTGTGAGAGGTTTCCCCCCCCCTCTTATCTTTTGGCTGCTAATGGGAGGCCATGAGTACGGAGGAGGGGAGGCTTGCAGCGGCGGTTGAGCAGATTGCAGTTTTGCAGAAACGAGTGCAGGACTTGGAGGAATATGCAAAGAAGGTCAACGCCCAATTGGAACAGAGGGAGCAGCAACTGGCCACGCTCCAGCAAAGGAATGGTGAGCTACAGACACATGCCGAGAAGCTCAGTGTACGTCTGGAGGAACGCAAGCAGCTGAGTTAGGAGGGGCAGAAGGGACCTGTTGGCTGTAAGTTGGGGGCACTGGTGAGCAAGTTTGGCGGGAACCCCGGGAATTACTTGGATTTTAAGACTGAGATAATGTATGCCCTGAAGTTGCAAGAGGCTGAATTCACCAATGACAGCGAGAAGGTTGCATTTGTGATTACTCATCTGGAATCGGGGGCCAGGGAATGGGTGAGGCCTTTGATAGCATCGGAGAATGCTGCGCTGCAGGACCTTAAGCTTTTTTTTCTGCTATGGACACAATGTTTACCTCTTCGGTCCAGAAAGATGTGGCCCGGCAGGAGCTGCTAGCGCTCAAGCAGGGAGCCATGACCGTGAGAAAGTATTGGTCAAAATTCTCGATGCTCTGTCATACTTTGCATTGGGATCTTTTATCTGAACAGAGCCAAGCAATGTTTGAAGCAGGGCTCAATGAGGAAGTGAAGGACGAGTTGGCGCGTTGTCCTAAGGTGAAGGATATGAATGAACTGGCGCGGAGCGCCCTCTCCGTGGGCGTGAGGCTGGAGGAGCGGGCGCGTTTGAAAGGATCGCAGAGGGCGGAGCGTTTCCTTAGCAACCGCGTTCCAAGCAGTTCTGGCAACGCTCCCAGAGTCCAGCAGCAGTCAGAGCCGATGGAGATTGGAGGGGCGCCTGTCAAGCTGCCACAGGGGCCTGATGCCGGGCGCAGGGCTGAAGGCAAGGCCCCTAAGACTGGTCTCAAATGCTATGTTTGTTCCCAAATCGAACATTTTGCCAGGTCTTGCCCCCAGAGAAGGGGGTGGCAGGGCAGGGTGGGAACCATTCGGCCTGAGGGGGGAGATGCGGAGATGCAGGGAAACAAGGCGGCCTGGCTGGAACGGAAGTGAAGGTGCCCCGTCCAGAAGCGCCCAAGCCCAGCATTGTGGTCAGGGTGACGCTGGAGCTCCCCAACGGTCACCCCTTGGAAGTGGAGGCCTTAATTGACTCAGGTGCGAGTGCTAATTTTTTCAGCAGAGACTTTGCCTTGGAGCATCAGTTGCATCTGCTTCCATTGGACTTTCCGCTGCAGGTGACGACCATTGATGGCAGAAAGTTGTTGGGAGGGGAAATTGCCCATCAAACCCCTTCAATGCGCATGAAGGTAGGAAGGCACGCGGAAGTAATCGCGTTTAATGTTACCACCTTAGCGGGACCGCCCATTGTACTGGGCATGAGCTGGCTCAACCAGCATGACCCGGTGATGGCCTGGCACCAGAGGTCTCTAACCTTCTGATCTGCTCATTGCATGGGGCATTGTCTAGGCGGGAGGAGTGGCAACAACGGCCAGGTGTTGGCAGCAGCGGTCCAGATGCGAGAGGGTGGAGCACTGCCTGCGATCTACGCAGAGTTCGCTGAGGTGTTCAGCGAGAAGGAGGCCAATCAGCTACCACCCCACAGGCCCTACGACTGCCAGATCAACCTGGTGCCGGGAGCAAGCGTGCCCACGGGCAAGCTCTATGCCATGTCAGACCAAGAGATGGATGAGCTCAAGGAGTTCATTGACAAGAACCTAAGACAAGGATTCATACGGGAGTCCCGGGCAGTCGGAGGAAGTCCGGTGTTCTTCGTGGACAAGAAAGACACCACCCAGAAGAGGTTGGTAGTGGATTACAGGTTTCTTAACTCCTTGACGCAACCCCTCACATTCCCAATGCCACGCATCGACGATTTGTTGACGAGAGTGCGCGAGGGCAAGATTTTCACCAAGTTGGACTTACGAGGGGCGTATAATCTGATACGAGTGCAAGAGGGGGACGAATGGAAGACCACCATGTTTACCCCCCTGGGCAGTTATGAGTATTTAGTTATGCCCTTCGGTTTGCAAGCGGGAAGCCCCTGCTTCCAGGCCTTCATGCATCACGTGCTGGGTCCTCTCCTCTACAGGAACTGTGTTTGCTATTTGGACGACGTCCTGATCTACTCAAGGAACGAGGAGGAGCACATGCGTCACGTCAGGGCGGTGTTGGAGAGGCTGTGGGAGCATAGGCTGTACGCCAAGCTTGAGAAATGCCAGTTTCACACCAGAGAAGTGGACTTCCTGGACTATCGTTTAACCGACAAGGGGTTGGCCATGGACGGCGAGAAGGTGAAGGCGGTGCTGGAGTGGAAGAGCCCTAGGAACAAGAAGGATGTGCAGCGGTTCCTTGGGTTCAGCAATTTCTACTGCAAGTTCATCCCCAACTTTGCCAAGGTGGCGGGGCCCATAACGGACTGTTTGAGTGGCAAGAAGAAGTTCGTCTGGTCGGAGGCAGCCCAAAAGGCGTTTGAGCGTTTGAAGAGCATGTTTGCGTCGGAGGAGCAGCTGATGCACGTGAACACGCGCGCTCCGCTTAGGGTGGAAACAGATGCCTCAGACCGCGCAATTGGTGCCGTGCTTTTGCAGCAAGACAAGGCAGGTGATTGGAGGCTGTGCGCTTTCTTCTCGAGAAAGTTGAACAAGTCTGAGCCTAATTACACGGTGTGCGACAAGGAGCTGCTTGCCATTTATGCGGCCTTCAAACAGTGGAGGCACTTTTTGACAGGGGCCACGCACCAGATACAGGTCTGCACAGACCACAAGAACTTGGAGTACTGGCGCACGGCCAGGGTGCTCAACCAGCGGCAGATCAGATGGGCAGAGTTTTTTGCAGGTTTCCATTTTAAGATCCAGTACGTCCTGGGAGAGCAGAATGTCAGGGTGGATGCCTTGTCAAGGAAGCCCGAGTACTTGGCTGACGAAGGAGCCCCGGAACCAAGACATGTCTTCAGTCAGCAGCAGTAGACTTGCGGGGGGATCTTGGACCTTAAGGGGGAAATTGCCAGATTGACCAAGGACAATGAGTTCGCCCGCAAGCAGCTGCAGGAGCTTAAGGAGGGCGGCCCAGAGGGAGACTTTGCTGAAGGGGAGGGGCTGCTTTTCCGCAAGGGGGCAGTGTACGTTCCAGATGGGGGGTTGCGGGCCAAGATACTCAAGCAGCTGCACGACACCCCCACAGCGGGTCACTTTGGTCAGCGGAAGATGATGGACCTGGTAACCAGGGACTTTTGGTGGCCAGGGGTGAGGGAGGATGTAAAGGAGTGTGTGCAGGGGTGTGAAATGTGTCAACGGGCCAAGGGGGAGAGAGTGGCACCAGCGGGACTGTTGGAACCACTGCCCACGCCCAGGGGGCCTTGGGAGGTAGTTTCGGTGGACTTCATCACCGACTTGCCAAGGTCCCAGGGGCAGACGGCGGTGTTGGTAGTGGTGGACTTGTTCACCAAAATGTGTCACTTCATAGCTTGCCCGAGGGCAGTGTCGGCAGAAGAAACGGCCAAGCTGTTTCTCAAGTACGTGTTCTGACTACACGGCCTGCCGTCAAGGATTATTTCGGACCGTGGATGGCAATTCACCTCTAGGTTTTGGCGCAAGCTCATGGACTTGCTGCAGGTGGAGGTGGCTCTGTCCACGGCCAGGCATCCTCAGACCAATGGCCAGGCAGAGAGGGCCAATGGGGTGTTGCAGCAGGATCTGCGTTGTTACGTGAACCAGAGGCAGAACGATTGGGTAGACAAGTTGCCACTAGCAGAGTTTGCGTACAACAACGCAGAGCATGTCACCACAGGGATGAGCCCTTTTATGGCCAACTACGGGCGGCATCCTCGAGCTTTTCCGGGCAGGGACGAGGAGGTCCTGGAGGTACTGGCGGTGCAGGAGCTGGCTGGGGAAATGGTGAGGGTGCATCAGCAGCTAGTTGAAACGCTGGAGAGGGCCAAGGAGACCTACAAGAGGGATGCGGATAGGCACAGGAGGGAAGGGGAAAGCATCCAGGTAGGGGACAAGGTGTGGCTCTCGTCACAGGGATTGCCCATCGGGGGGGGGGGGTAAGAAGTTGGTGCACCGAAGGTTGGGGCCGTTTGAGGTAACCCAACAGGTCAATCCAGTCACCTTGAGGCTGCCAGAAGCTATGCGGATTCATCCAGTGTTCCATCGTGCCCTCTTGTCCAAGTATAGGGAGGGGAGCCGGTTTCATGGGGAGGCCAGGGAGGAGGTACCAACCCCGGTGCTGGAAGAGGAGGACTCTTACAATGAGGTTACGGAGATCCTGGATTCCAGGTGGAAGGGAGGGGAGTTGGAGTATCTGGTTGTATGGGAAGGGCAGCCAGAGTCCGAGAATGCATGGGTACCAGCAGATACCATCTCGGAGGAATATCTAGTGCATGAGTTCCATGTGTTGTTTCCACATAAGCCCAAGCCAGCGAGGGGCGTGTGGGAGGAGGTCTTTGCCCCCACAGATGACAGTGAGGAAGAATTCTGGGGTTTCCGGTCGGGTGGGGAGCGGGACGACACAGAAAGGGAGTCAGAGTGGTAAGATGAGGTCCCTGAGGGCAATGAAAGGGATGTGGGGGAGGAGGAGGTCGGGTTACCCATGGGTTGCCGAGACGTCTTCGCCTCCACGGAAGACGAGGAGGAGGATTTCAGAGGTTTCCCGGGGTCGCCCCTCAGGAGGGAGGGGGATGCACTGACAGAGGGAGACGAGGGTGGGTTAGAGCAGGTGAAGCCCCGGTCCTCGGGGGAGGAGGGGGTCTTTGAGGGGGGTGGATGTCAGGAAACCCCCCTGTCCGCTGCCTACAGCGAAGGAGCGTTTGGAGTATTGAGACCCCCCCAAATTGTTTTCTAGCTCGGAAAGCACAACCAGTGAAAATTCCTCGCATTCCAGTGGAGAGGGGGGGGCAGCAGCAACAGGAAGGTGGGGTGGAGGCATGGAAAGGACACAGCCTCAACGCCAGGGGGAGGGTGAGATTCCCATGTTCGGCAGGAGGGAGGATGGTCGCAAAAGGGGGAGACGTGACCTCCGGATTCCACGCTTCTTTTGCTGGGCAAGAAACAGGAAGTGCCATTCCTGAGATCTGTAGTAGTTAGAGATGGACGTTTGTCTTTAGCTCTCACTGTACATATTTGAGCACAATAAAGAATTTAGCTTAGAAGTTCCAGCGTCTGGGCTTTACTCATGAACAGCCACTGAATGTCCTTACACTGGGTAATGATGTAAACCAATTAAACTATAATAAGGAGAAAATAGGGCCCGTTTCCCAAGGGGGAGTTCCGGAATTTTTACCCTGGGGAAGACCCTGTAATTTGCAGAGCCTCCCACTTATGCTGAAATGACAGAGACGAACCGTAGCTGGAAAAGCAAAGCATAGCCTTCCCATTTATTCCAAGATCTGTTGCAACAGAGGTTCCCCAGACAAACAGAGAACCCCGACTTATGGTACAAGGAGACTTATATACATTTCTGTTTCCATACAAGTCAATGACACGAAAAGAGCGGGAAAAGGGGATTTTACATAAGGTAAGTACATTTTACTGTGTGATTGGATTTGACAATGGTGGTTGAGTGCTTTTTCCTGTCCATCCTTTGACTAGATAACAGTCCTGTATATCTCTGTATGCAGGGTGGAGCCGGCGATTGGAATTTCCTGAATTGCAAATGTCCATGCTTTTGTTATGAATAAAGGTGGTTGTCCTTGTTTATAGTTGATGTCTCGATGTTTATTTCTTGCTGCTTTGGTAGTAGACCCAACAGGTGGCGCGGGTCTGGCTGATGGGTTTAGATTATGCAAATGGTCAAGAGGCTGGGTGGAGAGGCTAATCCAGCTGCAGGCGATAGGCATGGGTGGGGTGCGGAGATGTGATCAGATAATGAGCGGTCAGATTTGCATCTGAACATCAGGATTGTCGCTGTCCGTTCCCCCCCCCCCAACCTGCCCTTCTGCTTCCGGAAAGAAATGGATCAACATGGCTCTCTCTCCCTCCAGGTGGCCTTGCCTTGGACCTGGGTTCCGTGGTTCCCCTCTCTGTTCATTGGGGTGATAGTGGGGTACAGGTGGGGTGCACTCCTATTACAGTAACAAGGCTAACCATCCTGCCCCCCTATATTCCTGATGAACACCCCAATCCCCAAACAGCTGCTCCCCCCATGCACCTGAAAGTTTCCCCAGACTGGCCAAATCATAGCACTGAGGAGCGTATAGTGAGGGGTTGGGGAGGAGTGCGGGGTGACACCCCCCAAAGTGTTGCAGCCCTGAACCAAATCACCCTGTCCAGGGGCACCATCTGGGGGGACCAGGGTCCCCTAATACTTTCAAGGAGGGGACTATTCTCCCCAAATTCCACAGTGATCCTCAAAAGATGTGCCAGGGCGAAGCATATTCATCCCAGCACATCCCTTTCATGATGGTAAGGTGGCGGGTGGGAGTGGGGGCCCAATTGGGCCTGGCCAGGTTGGGAGGAGGTGGCGGCACACATGTGATGTCTTTCATGCATGATGGCCCCTTCCATGTTGGGGGCAACTCGGCACGTCTGCCCCCATCTCTATTGCGTATGCTAAAAAAAATTGTTTTAAAGGGATCAGAGGTCCGACTTTGGCTCTCTGTCGTCTCATCTAATTTGGCGCTCAGGATGTATGCACACAGCATGAAGACATGTGAATAATAGCTCCATCAGGCTGTGTGTGACTCTGCGTTCATTCATTGGGTTTGTTACAGAAATTATTGGGGGGGGTCACGTAAGCAAAGTCTCCTCCCGAGTAAACTCATTGGGGTACGATTCTATAACAGGTTGTAGTGGGAGAAATGCCCAGGGCCAGAGCTTGCAGCTGGCCATGCAAAGTGCTGGCTGAGGGCCTCACTGGCTCTGAAGGGTCCCTTAGCAGCTCAAACCACTTAATGTGCTCATTGTTGGGGCCGTAGACAACCATTTCAGGAGTGTCTCTCTGTGTGTGCTCCCATCTGCCTACTATTATGATTTAACCAAAATATAATGCCCCAGCCCATAGGTCTTTTGGCTCCTGCTCCAAGGCTCTTCCATGGCTGAAACACCACTAGGGGCCTGGAGATGAGGGCAGTTAAGTGGTGTTGCTGCCACTGTCATGATGGCAGCAGCTAAAGAAAATATGGGTGGCTGGATTGGAGGGGGGCATCAATGGCCCCATGCCAGGGGTTCTTCTAAAAGGTTTTTTTTGCAGGGCTTGCCATCATGTTGTTTTTCAGGCAGGACTTTTGTGCCTTTAAAATATGCACCTTCAAAAGTTGCTCTCCAGTGCTAGAAAAAGCTCCACCTGTTGAATGTGCAACTGTCAAAATTCTTCTAGGAACAGAGAGGAAGGAAGAGAAGGAGCCGTCTTAATTTTTCTGCCTTTGTTTTATCTTGTGGCTTAGAAGGGGGGGGGGGAGCCACAGAAAATACTTTAAACATAAATTTTTAGAAGTCTTTAGCAGAAAATAGGAACAACGGGGAAATAAAACACAAGTTTAAATTTAGCCGCTGAAGAATCAGTCTTTGTCACTGGGAAGATTCACAAAACTCACAAGGTGAAGAATTGACAGATACACAGAGAAAGAGAAGGGAAACTATTGCATATGGATTTTCAGTTCAAGGACCTGGTGAGAACTTCTTGCTCTCCCCTAACCAACAGTACAAGGGAATACAGTTATAGCCCTGGGAAACCTCCTCTTCTGGAGCTGGAATTCACACACAAACACACACACACGGAGGAATGCACTGCATTTCAACCTCTTGAACCTGGCAAGCCAGGTGGTGCTTGAAAATCATAACCTATAGACATCCCACACTATGACTCAAGGCATCATATTAATTCAAATTGCTTCCCCACACACAGCCCCTTCCAGCTATCTTAACTGCTAGAAATAAATAAATGAAGTAGCTCCTTAGACCAAGGATCCCTGGAACATACAACTGAAATATTCCTGGCTTCCTGCAACATCCAAAGTTAAAATTTTGAGTTCCTTAATAATAGGGAAAACACAGCTAAGCAGACAATTTTGTGAGTAAATGGCAAAGTGGCTTAATCTACAACTCTTCTGTTCCAGAGGGGAGAACCAGGGGTGCACGGGGGGGGGGGGTTGGTGGAGGAGTTATTGTGTGCTTAATGAACACGGAGTTCTCGTCTTACATACATAAGCAATCTTTGCCCAGTTGGGGAGCCAGTGCTCAAAAGAGGATCAGGAATGGAATATGATTATTTCTGCAAGTCAGGCTGGACTACCAGCGGCGTTGTGGGAAAACTCTGAATACACTGCCGTTTGCTCTGACTGACTTCTACTATACATTTTGTCTCTTTGTCTGTCCATTTGTCAGTCCGTCTGTTCTCTATGGATTTGGCTTCCTCTCAAGATATTGTTGCCAAACTCAGCATGAGAGTTCCTAAGGTGGGGAAGATGATAGGATGCTGTGTGTCATTATAGATTATGATGCCAGACCGAAATGTGATGATGCCCATTGTTTCGGCACAGGTTCAGCTGCCACCCAAGATATCACTGCCAAACACAGCATAAGGGTTCCTGGCGTGGGGGCAGGTGCTCTTTGCCTAGATACCAGGTGTCATTTTGAACTGACATGGTGGACCAAAACATGACTCTGGGGTGGCTTAGCCCAAGGCTTTGCCTGCCAATGAGAGGGCCCAAGTTGGTTGGTATTGGGGAATGGGCATAGCTGTGTGGGCATTTATATCCATTTTCTCCAGGCCACCTAGTTCAGTAATCCACTCACTACACCATGCAGAATATATTTTTAAAAGAATTAATTGACCCCCAAACCTCCTATTGGTTACTGATTTAATTTTATTGCTTTTCTCTCTTATTCAGTGCAGAGACAGCCTTTGCAATGGAGAGCTCAAACCAGCTTTGGCTGGAGAGGCTGTTTCCTCCTCATTTCAGCAAGGAAGATTTCTTCAGTGAGTCCTGTCAGCCAGAACCTCTGATTTGCAAAAAGTTTGCTTTGGAGAGGGCAAGAAGGACTTAGCAACTCTACAACAAAGCAGCTAAGGCCAGTTTTCATGAGGATCAACAGTTCTCCCTCCAAACTCCTTGTGAGTGAGCATGAGTTGAACTTATGGGGAACAAAGAGAGAAAATTCAAAGGAGTTTAAAGAAGGGGATTCCACCTGCAGGGGACGGCCCACAGGGGATCTGCTAATTTAGATGTTGAATCAGGAGAAAGGATGGCAGAAACAGGAGGTCATTGAACCTGGGATACAAAGGAACTGGCAGTTTTAAGACATGAGGTGTGCAAGGAACACTAGGAAAATATCTCTTTAAAGCTTCAGGTGTCCCTTCTCAAGGCGGAGCTGGTGGAACTTAAAGCCAAATACAGCGGTACCTCGGGTTACATACGCTTCAGGTTACAGGCTCCGCTAACCCAGAAATAACGCTTCAGGTTAAGAACTTTGCTTCAGGATTAGAACAGAAATTGTGCTCTGGTGGCGAAGCGGGAGGCCCCATTAGCTAAAGTGGTGCTTCAGGTTAAGAACAGTTTCAGATAAGAACGGACCTCCGGAACGAATTAAGTACATAACCAGTGGTACCACTGTACAAAACATTAGTGGCAGAATCTGAATAAGCTACGCGAGAGCTGAGCCGTGACTGCAGAACAGAAGCTTGGTGTAAAACTGTCCAGCTAGAGCAGATTCAAAGACAAAGGTTTGAAAGAGATTCCAAGATTCTCAAGGCCTACTTGAGAAATCAGACAGCACCAGAAGTTTAAAGGAGGAACTGAAACAAGCGAGGAGAAGTCATGCATTTAGAGTTGCAGAAGAAGGATTTACAACAAGAGTTAAAGGAATTTAGAGAGCGGCAAGATTTTCAAAACAAATTACTCACAGAAAACATGAAGCTCCATCATGAATGGAAATGAGAAAAATACAAAAAGAGCTGGAGGATGCTAAAAGGGAGCTGGATGCAGAGAAAGCCTTGAACACACAGAGTGCTAAAGATCTAGAGATGCTGAAAAAACACTTTTCAGGCCAGCCATCACCTGATTTAGTTCAAAATTTGAGAATCTGTTTTATTTAATGCAAATCCAAATTAAAAGATTTATTTTAGTTAACTAATCTATTATTACATTTATGCTCCACCTTTCCTCCAAGGAGCTTGAGTTCTCCCCATTTCTCCCTTTTATCCTCATAACAACCCTGTTCAGGCTGAGAGAGCATGGCTGACCCAAGGTCACCCAGTGAGCTTCCTGGCTGAGCAGAGGTTTCCATTTGGGTCTCCCCAGTCCTAGTCCAACACTCTTAACCACTATGCAAACTGGTTGCAAATCCCAAATTATTGCCATGGACAGTCTCTCCTCTTTTCCTCTAGTCTGGGGAAATTTTAAAAAATGCAGTCATCTGTGATGATAAAATAGTGTATCTTTCATTTAGTTGAGTTTTGGTGTGGGGAGATTCTGGTTTGATTCCAATGTTGAGAACCCCTGTTAGTCTTAAAGGCACAGACCTCTGTTATGTCGCCCCTGTTTGCAATACTAGGCTACAATTTTCAACAAGAGAACAACTTTGCCAATGAACCCTCATTCTTATTGGGAGAATCATGTCTGAGATGCTGAGTTCAAATGCACCATTTTATCTCTCATTGTCTATTATTGTGTGAATTAACAAAGGATGGATAAACTTGATTGTAACATGCTGGAATTTGCCTGCAAATTAAAGTGGCAGTAGTGGAGAAATTGCCCCAGATCAAACTGCTGCTAAATGATAATAAAGCAGGCCACCATTATTTCCGTAAACTGATTTCGTGCCAATATTTTTTTTCCTTTTTGCAGTTTTTAGGGTGTGTTGCTGGGGTGTGTTTGTCAGCAACACATGCAATTTTAATCCATACCCAGTAGGGGGCAGTCCTTGCTCAGCTGTTTTTGGTTTTCATGTGCTTTTAGCCTCTAGTGCAGACAAATGAAAGGAGAGCCTGTGGATACGCAGACTTTAGACTTACACAGAACTTATCATTAGCCAAAAGTAAGTGGTAGGTAAAATAACTGAATCCTGTACAACTAATTCCAGCGAGCAAGTTTATTATGGCAAAATCTTTTGTAGACTTCATCAGCTACATGGAGTGTTACCCTTGGATGGGGCACTTGTGGGTCTGTAGTTGTTGCTGGACTGCACTGCAACTCCCATCATCCTTGATTACTGAGGCCAATTTGGCTGGGACTGATGGGATCTGGAGTCCAGTGACCCTTGGAGAGTCAGATACCAGTAAATAGTGGGATCACATAGCAACCAAAGGCAAAGTGTGCAATTGTCTGTGACAATTCACTTATAGCTCAGATATATGCAAAGTAGGCTTAGGGAACATTTGCAATAGCAACAGTAATGATAAACGGTGATGATAAATCAACAACAGTGGAGCAAGAATCCATTTGATCTGTTTTCTGTCTAAGGGAGCAGCTAAGACAATGCATTATCTTGTCATGTGTATCCTGCCCTTCCTCTAGAGATTTCAAGGTGACAAGCTTGGGTTATCCCAATTTATCTTCCCAACAGCCCTGCGAGGTAAGGAACACTGAAAAGGAGTGACTGTCACAAGTCATTGAGGAAGTTTCATACATGAGTGAGGAATATACACCCAGACCTTTTAATCCAAATCTTCACCCTCTTGTCTTTTCTTGTTGTTTAGCACCCAGAAACTTCATCATATTCAAGGGAGTGGGAAAACAGGCTTAATTTGCTAGCTGCATTGTCTGTGGTCAGCTTGGCTCTAATGGGAAATTGCGGGGCAGGGTGTGAGGATGTCCTTGCTTTCTACAAAGACTTCTGGAGGGTGCCGGATATTCCAGCTCTCCTGTTAAGACTTGGATACAGAGCAAAACAAAACAAACAACAAAATAAAAAAGGAACAACCTTTCCAAACTACTGTACAGTATTTGGTCAAATGTGTATTATTCTAACTCAGACTAAAGAAGAATGATACGTCTAAGCAAATGGTATCCATTTTGCAATTTACATCTTTATATTCCTGATGTTTGTGGTAAAATAGGAGTAAAGAAATGAAGGAGTGGGCCATGGATGTTGTTAGGGTGTTCTCCCTTACAGTGAAGACCTATTTAAACTAATGGGCATGGTTCATTGATATTTACAGGTCTGCTATATGACATAGTTCAAAACAACCATAAATGCTTCAGTTCAGGATACAAACTTATGCACTCTTACCTGGCAGCTGAGCTGATAAACTTGAAGCTGAATGCTACTGGGGGTGAATGGTGGTCCTTGGGCCCAAGCATTGGGAAGGTGACCTGTTTTGCTAGTGGGTCAGCATGCTCCCAGAAGGAGCAGCTGCATAGCTTGGGGTGCTCCTCAATTTCAAAGGATCACTGCAAACTTAGGTAGCCTCTGATGCAAGGGTCACTTTTGCCTGGCTACAACTGATTCACCAGCTATGGCTGTTCCTGGACTGGGGTTTCATAGTCCCAGCATCCCATGGTAACTTCTGGGATAAAGTTAAAGGTAAAGGGACCCCTGACCATTAGGTCCAGTCGTGTCCGACTCTGGGGTTGCGACGCTCATCTCGCTTTATTGGCCAAGGGAGCCGGCGTACAGCTTCTGGGTCATGTGGCCAGCATGACTAAGCCACTTCTGGTGAACCAGAGCAGCGCACGGAAATGCCGTTTACCTTCCCGCCGGAGTGGTACCTATTTATCTACTTGCACTTTGACGTGCTTTCGAACTGCTAGGTGGGCAGGAGCTGGGACCGAGCAACGGGAGCTCACCCTGTTGCGGGGATTCGAACCGCCGACCTTCTGATCAGCAAGCCCTAGGCTCTGTGGTTTAACCCACAGCGCCACCCACATCCCGAACTTCTGTGATAGATTGCTGCAATATGTTCTCTGTTGAAGATGGCCCAGAAGCTGGCGCAGAATGCTGCAGCCAGGCAGGTGTTGGCAGGTGGTCCAATGAGGGTTCATGCCCGGCCAACCTTGGACGTGCTGTTCTGGCTTGCTGGTGAGCCACTGGGCCCCAATTCAAAGCCTTGCCATTAGCAGGCAAGAGCCTAAACTGTCCGGGGTTGTCTATCCAGATAGTGATCCACCTGCGCACTGTGGTCATCAGGAGCGGCTGTGCTCACTGCCAGCCCACAATAAGAAGCCATGAGGCAGGGAGCATAAGGGGTGCGTTGTTCAGTGGCCCCCCTCCTATGCAATCTCTCCTCTGAACATGCACCAGAAGCTGAGAGTGGCCATCCTTTTTTGACCCACTGACCAGTGATAGGCAACACTCCCCCCACTTCAGGGGCTATGACGGGATAGTTCACAGTCCTGGTTATTTTGTCCCTTTGAGAGTGAGATTTTGCTTTTCTTTCTTTCTTTTTTTACAAAACTTTGGTTTGGCTTATTTTTCTGAGGGTGGGTGTGTGCAAAAACATTCTGTACAATCAATGCTTAAAACACTCCCACAGGCTCCAAAGCAAGGCGCTGGCGGGTCCAGCTGCGTTATTCCCACTTCCCATTTGTCCGGGGTGAAATTAAACAAATACTGTACGTTTATAATCGGGAGAGGGGCGCATGCTCAAAACCGCTCAGCCCTTTCAAACAGCCGGAGACGCCACCTCCCCTTTAACAAAATCAAACGAAACAAAACCCGCAGCAGCGCATGCGCAAGACTCCTCCATTGGAAACGAGCGCTCGCTCGCCACTCCGCCTCTTCCTGCTCCCTTCTCTGCGCAGGCGCGAGACTGGTTAAGCCCTCCTACTCCTTCCATCCCGCCACCAAAGGCGCGTGAGGGAAAGTCGAGTCCCTTGCAGTCGCCATATTAGTTTTTTTTTAAACCACCCCAATCAAGGCGCATGCGCAGTAAGCGGCCGCCGCGGCGGCCAAAAGGGCAGGCTAGCAACTTGGTTTGGCAGGGGGCGTGGCATAAAACGCCGGTCTCGCGGGCGTCAGGCGCCGTTCGTGCGTGCTTGCGTCAAGCTTCGCGGCGGCACTAATCGCGGCGGCGGCGGCGTCTTTTTCCTCCTCCTGCTGCTGCTGCTTCTGCGGAGCCTCAGGAGGAAAAGGGCGGTTGAAGCCGAGCAAGGAGCTGCGAAGGCGGCGGCGGCGGCGGCGGCGGCAGCTGTGACCCGGCTGAGAGGAGCTCCTTCCTGCCCAGCCCCCGGCTGCCCACCCCGAAGCCGACCTGGTGAGTCCGACGCCCCACGCCCCCCTCCCGGAGGGCCGGTTGCCATGGGAACCGCTCCTCGCTGCCTTCCGGTGGGGCCCGGGACACCCGCTTCCCCCTGCGGGGGGGAGCTCGGGGGGCCTGGCCGCCCCCCGCTTTCGCCCCTCGTGTGGCCCCTCGGGGGAGCCGGGGCTGCGTGAGGCACCGCGGGACCGCAGCGCTGGGAGGGGCGCCCAGGGGTCATCTAGTCCAGCCATCCCGAGGAGGGGTGTGGGTGGGTGCTGCCTTTCCCTTCCCTCCCCCCCCTCCCTCCTTCACACCCACCCGCAGCCCCAATGGCCGCGTCCCATCACCGGCCTTTCCAGGAGGCCCTGCAGCCGAGTTGGGGGGGCTGCTGCTGCTTCGCACACTTTTCTCTTCCAGGGGGCTCGACGCCAAGTACAAGGTTCCTCTCCCGCTCTTCGCAGGAACCTTGTGATAGGTCTGCAAGGAGAAGGGGCTGCTGTGTGCGTGTATGGGGGAGGGAGCGGTGCAAGGTCAGTCAGCTACTAATTCCCGCCTGGGCGGAGGTGAGCCCACGTGTCCTTAGTCTTCGTGTCTACACCTGGGCACTCTAGGCCTAGACTCGCGGTTTGGGGATGGGACTGACCTGCAGGGAAAATGCATTGAGGTCGCTGGGACTTGCAAGCAAACCTGTACTGAATTCTCCTACACATACACATGCACAAGCACAATATCTGACTAGTAGAGCTGTTGTGTTAAGCACCTGTTCTTGGAAGGAAAGCCCATAGCATTCAGTGAGACTTATTTCTCGGTACCATGCATTGCCTTGCTGGCTTAATAACGATGTCATCGTAAAAACAAGAGTTCATGTGTTTGTAATACAGCAATGCTTCAGAATTCCAGTAGATGGAAACCACAGGAGGTGGGGAGCGCTTTTGTGCTAGAATCCTGCTTTCAGGTTTCCCACAGGCATCTGGTTGGCCGCTGTGAGAACAGGATGCTGGACTAGATAAGCCTTTGGCCTGATTCATAGAATCGCTGAATTGTAGAGTTGGAGGGTCATCTAATGGAGCCTCCTGCAATGATTCAGCAGGCTCTTATGTTCATAATAGCTTCATTGTTAGCTGCACTAAGCTAGCACATTTTCAGATGCCCAGGGTTTTGTGTGTTATTCAGTTGCCCTTGCCCTGCAGGGCCAGTTGGTTTCCCCCTTGTTGCAAATCTGAGTGTTAGGACACAATGGTTTGCTTTAAGCTGCCCACCCAAGTATGTTTACCTGGGAATAAGTCCTGAGATGTTCAGTGTAGTTTACTTCCTAGTAAGTACTCAGGATTGCAGCCCTAATGAGTTTGTGGCTGAGGTGAGATGAATGTGGGACTTCCAGCTCTTAAAATGTGCCTGCTGTCTCTGCTGTAGAAAGGTTGGGAAGGGCTGCAGCTTTGCAGTATAGCTTCTGCTTTGTATGCAGAAAGTTCTAGGTTCAAGTCCCAACAACTCTGGGTATGATTGGGAAACATTCCATGTCTGCAACACTGGATAGATGCTGCCAATCATGATAGACAGCACTGAGCTGCTAGATGGATCAAGGATCTAACTGTACAAGGCAGCTTTCATAGAATCATAGAGTTGGAAGAGACCACAAGGGCCATCCAGTCCAACCTCCTGCCAAGCATTCTATGCCTGCCATTACAAGTTACCCTATTGCCCTCTGCCAGCCAGCCATTATAGGAACGAGTGTTTAGAAACTGGTGCCTGAGTTTTTATTTTTAGTTTCCTCTTCCCTTCCCATCCCTCTTCCCTTGTATGTCGGTTTTTTAAAGATTCTAAGCCTGGTACTATGGACTGCCTTGTTTTGATTGTATGTTAGCTGCTCTTTGAACCTTTTTGGCTAAAGATTAGGGTACAAATGCTGTAATTCAACCCTCTCCTGGTTTTAGGCGCAGTCTATTGAAAGTGCATTTATCTGTAAAAGAGGTACAGCAAGGAGTTTGGTGAGATGGTGTTGCTATAGTAACATTTCTATCTGGGCACATAGTGTCCCATGTTGGTTGTGGACCAGGGGAGTTATATTGAAACGAATTTTTCTGATCACCCTGCCTGTTTCTCTTTTCATTTTAGTACAATGGTACCTCAGGTTACATACGCTTCAGGTTACATACTCCGCTAACCCAGAAATAATGCTTCAGGTTAAGAACTTTGCTTCAGGGTAAGAACAGAAATTGTGCTCTGGTGGCGAAGCGGGAGGCCCCATTAGCTAAAGTGGTGCTTCAGGTTAAGAACGGACCTCCAGAATGAATTAAGTTCTTAACCCGAGGTACCACTGTATTACTTTCCTGTAGCTATGGTGTGTTTGCAGAGCAGTCAGGAGGAGAGACAAGTACCATATTTTTCGCTCCATAGGGCGCACCTCGTTTTTAGAGGAGGAAACCCAGAATTTTTTTCTCTGGTTTTTCTCCTCTAAAAGCCCTGTTTTTTTGAGGACCAGCTAAAAGTTTTGCAGCTTTTTTTTGCAAAGGGAAAAGCCCTGGGTTTTTTTGAGGATCAGCTAAAAGTTTTGCAGCTTTTTTGCAAAGGGAAAAACCCTGTTTTTTTTGAGGATCAGCTAAAAGTTTTGCAGCTTTTTTTGCAAAGGGGGAAAAGCAAAGAGGAAAAGCCCCATTTTTATGGGGTTCAACTCACATTTCTGCAGCTTCTAAAGGAAAGGGAGCCTTTTCTACAGTTTCCAGACAGATAATCTAATCAGCCAGTCACATGTCACTGGGGAAACAAACACCTCCCTCTGCAGCACATTCAACAATGGAGGGCGGGGCAAGAGGTCGGGGCTGAAAGGGAGCCGGGGACTCTTAACTCTCTCCCGATCTCTTGCTGAACAGCTGCTGGGGGGTCCTTTCAACACCCCCTTTTCTCTTTGTAAAATAAAAAGCATGATCCTCTTTTGGCCCCTGGGCAATTCAGCTCCAGGGACCACCATTCGCTCCATAAGACGCACAGATATTTCCACTTACTTTTTAGGAGGAAAAAAGTGTTCTTATGGAGCGAAAAATATGGTACATTTCCTGAGATCTTGAAAAATACGTATGGATATGGATAGCTGCCCAGTAGGCAAAATGAAACATACACATCCAGTTCCATATGAAACTTCTTAATGTTGTCTATAGCCTCTTCACATTTGGGTTTTGTTTCACTGGCCTTTGTTAGACGACAAACAGCTTTAGAGAGCTTTGACCAAGTGTCACTGATTCTCTGAACATTCTGAGTCTTGAGTAAATTGTCTTGTCTCATCTTTAATAACTAAAAGCTCATTCCTTATGGGACTGACAGCAGTTGTCACTTGTATTAAATTCTCGTAATGTGTAAAACTTGAAAGGGGCTTTTATATAGAGAGAGGTTTGATTCCCAGGCCATCTCCTAAAACTTTAAAAGATCAAGCTTTTGCCATCTGCCTCCACCTCCCCAAACCTCTGGGAGAAATTTCTTGGTTTGATATGAACACAGGTATTGGTGAGAGCAGTTAGAATGCTTGTACTATTCTGTCTGTTTTAACTTAAGTTCCATCAAAATGTGAGCATCCCATTAAAAGATGCCTTACTCAAACTGCAAGGGCTGTGCTCAGCTGATGATCTTAGCTGGGTGGACTTATCAAACAGATAATGGAAGGTAGCTGTTCCCTAAAATATATTGTACCAAAGCCATTTAGGGATTTCAAGGTTGAATTGTGCCTGACTGACAATGGAGAACAAGCCCATATGTTGAAGAACTGGCACAGTGTGTGCCTGGTTAATGCCATTGTCAATTATATGTACGCAGCAGAAGTGGAAAAAGCACATGTGCTAATTTGCCTGCTTTGGATATCTGTAGCGCTCTGGCTTGTGATTTGTGGCTCCCATTGTTGATTCACCCAATAAATACACCCTAAGTGTTTGAGGCCCATTGTACATAATTGTTTTGGGTGTGCAGATAAAAATTCTGCACATACTTGTGAAGATACAAAAGCGTACCAGTGGGCAATGGGTGTTTGCCAGCTTGTCTATCAAAAGGATGAACATAATAGCCAGGATTGACCAAAGTTCACTGTTGAGCACACTGTAACAAAACTAGGTTTTCTGTTGCACAAACATCTTTAAGTGGCAACACAGTTTTAAAGTCTACATAGGGCTGGAAGCCTAAATCAATGTCACTTCCATTTACTGCTTTGGATCTGACTATTAATCTTTTCCTACACAAATACACCCACACACCCACACACCACGAAAACAGCAGAATCCAGGTGAAGTTAAGATCTTTCATGTCCCATTGAAGTAAATTGTACTGATCTAAGCACTTCTCTATTTTCTAGTATTTTGTTACAGGGCTTTAAAGGGGAATGTCATAGTATTCAGTCTGCACCATGGATGCTAACCCTTTTCAGACACATTCTTGGAGCATTGATTTGCAGTCCCAAAAAGAATTTTGCCATTTGTTACTTTGTTACTTTGTTTACATTTCTGAAAGCCAAGCATAAAGATTTCCAGTGATCAATTTCAGAAATAATGCTAGTGCCACAATTTTTTTCAGTCCAAAAGCACCTGCTCAGTTGCCTACATTCCTCTGTGTATGTTGCTACTGCATTACTTCTCAGTTGCAAGATCTCTTGCAAATCCAGGAAATCATAAGGATGTTTTTGTTATAATCTAAATGTGGAGTATACCCAATCATATTAAAATGTTTGACCATTTTGAGACCTCTGAAGCCCTGTCCTCTTGGAGAAATGACAGGCTAGGACTTGACTCCAGCAGCTAAATGGAGCATGAAGACAAGCTCTTGAATTTCCCTCCTTACCATAGCTTAGGTGACATCACTGCTGCTTTTCCTCCTGTACTTAATAAATAGCCTGCTGGTTGAAGCTTTTTTGAGCCAGCCATGCCTTAGAAATGGGCCATTTAGAAAAGTGCAGTGGGTCCACAAGAAGGGCTTAAGACACAATAGACATTCATAAGGGGAAATGGTCACATTTCTATCTTTGTTTGTACAGTACCCATAATGCCATGCTATGGAGAAATAAAGCCTTGAATATTGTTATGAAAGGAGGTGGGGTTCCCTCCCCAGTTTTATTCTGCTAAATACATAATGGTAGTTATCAAACCTTCATAAAGAATCCGCTAGGACATATTGGTGAAGCTTAAGACATATTCAACTTGATTCCTGAGTAGTCTTGCAAGTAAGAAGTTGGGATTCTGGGTTGGCAAATTAAGTATCTTTGGAATGCATTTATAGGCAGTGGCAATCTTTAGTCTGAAACCATTGTATTGCTACTGTTGGTGTTTCTGGAAGAAGCTTTTATCCTTTGCAAAGTGGCATGAAACTTCTGTTATTAGCTGGGAACTTGTCAAAAGAGTTTCCAGTTCAGGAATGTGTGTGCATATTCAGGTTTCTATGGTGCATTGACTTTTTAAATTTGGTGGTTCTAGTTCCTGTTCAGCTGGTGGCTTTTTCAGTTTATATTGCAGGAAAGCTTCAACTAAAACTAGATTTTTGAGAGAAAAACATTGTCGGCCATAAACATAGGAAACTGCTTTATACAAAGTCATACCACTGGTCTGTTTAGCTCAGTACTGTGTACTGTGTACATTGACCATAGCATCACTCCCGGACTTCAGAGAACAGCATATCCTAGTCCTATTTGAATATGCCAGGAGATTGAACCTGGGGCCTTTTTAGCATATAAAGCTGCTCTGCTACCACTGATCTCCAGCATCTCCCCATAAATCAATGACAGTGTTGTGAGTACAAGTAAGGCAAATATATAGTGGTACCTTGGGTTACAGATGCTTCAGGTTACAGACTCCGCTAACCCAGAAATAGTACCTCAGGTTAAGAACTTGACTTCAGGATGAGAACAGAAATCGTGCAGCGGCAGCGGGAGGCCCCATTAAAGTGGTATCTCAGGTTAAGAACAGTTTCAGATTAAGAACAGACCTCCAGAACGAATTAAGTTATTAACCTGAGGTACCACTGTATTGTGAAGGTCAGTGAATACAGCAGCCTTCCCCAACTTGGTGCCCTCCATATATTTTAAACTTTCTTCAGAAGAAGTGCATTGCTACTGTTGCTTTTATACAAGGGAAGGTTGAGGAGTGCACTCTGAGGGATGGGCATGAACCAGTAGTGAGGAACCTGTGGTCCTCCAGATGTTGCCGGACCATTTCTGGCAGCCCCAGCTGGCATGGTCAGTAGCCAGGGATGATGATGAGAATTGGAGTGCAATGATGTCTTGAGGACCACAGGTTCCGTGCCACTGCCTAACTTTTTACTGCCATGGTTGTTGTTCAGTCATTCTGTCGTGTCCGACTCTTCGTGACCCCATGGACCAGAGGACTGCTGTGGTGGCACCACCCAATCAGAAATGGATCTGTGTCTACCTGCATAACTGAGGCATTTCTTGATTACACTAGAGTGCAACTTGAGGATTGTTCTCAAAGGTTCAAAGCGGTTTAGACAAATATTTAAGTTTTCATTTTTAAAAAAAATCTCAAAAGAATGGAAAATTTTATTGCATTCTGAACAAGAGTAGTCAAACATCTCTTTCTAGAAAGTTTTGCCTGATTTTTATAAATGCCACAGTGTTAGAATTATGACACTTTGAAAATTAAAGGCACAAGCAAACTAAATTTTAAGTAAAAAGCACAAACTTAGCAACAGTTCTGTTAGTTTCATTAGATGCCTTAGAAATTGTTATGTTGGAAGCTGAAGTATTTTATTTAATTTCTTGTCTCATCTTGCATTTTGCTGTGCTTGCATTTCTGAAGTATGAAAATAGTCAATATTCATTTTAAAATATGATACTGATTGTAAGCCGGGGGGGGGGGGTGTTTTGAAAGGCCCAATATAAACTCTTCAACAATAAACAAATACTTTTTTATTCTTCTGTTAGCCTATTTTTTTGGTAGTGAGCTGAGTTCTCCTGTTACTGGGTCAACAAATGACCACATATATTGTGACGAAATAAAAGTAGTAAGGGTGACATGTTTTGCCAGAGCTGGGGGGAAAATCACTTCAGTCATTTGCCACAAAACTAGTTATCAGTCCCTAGAAATTTAATATACTTTTTCCAGCTCCAAAATGTTCCGTTATTTTGTGGTGGAGAGGTGGAGAAACGTGTACGCCATGGTTCGCAATTAGCTAAGTACTGTGGACCCGTTTTTCTGAAGCCAAGCTTTTGAAAATCCCCTACTTTTGAAAATTTTGATATCTCTATGGTAGTTTTTGTTATGTGAATGGTGCTATGGACCCCCTGGGTGGGTTACGAACCCCCAGCTGGGAACCACTGATGTACACCACCTGGTGGAGTAGTGGGATATAACTGAAGATGATGGTGGTGGTAACATGTTTGATTGAAGTCATCCCATCTCCAAAAGGATACATTAGAGTTGGGAAAAGGCAACCAAAATTATTATGAAGCTAAACCCACTCTGCTAAAAGGAAAGGTTACAAAATCTGATGCTTTCCAGATTTTGGGTGGGGTGGGGTGGGGAGACACTGTGGGGCTGCTGTGGGGAAAGTGAGTGGTGGTGGTGGTGGTTGTTATCTGCACCTGTCATAATACTAGAACTTAGACTGAGCATCAAAAGAAACTGATTCAGGCTACACAAAGAAGCACCAGTTCTTAGCATCTGTCTCAAGAGACAATAAAGTGCACCTCCAGGGGTGAAGTTAATCCGCTGTGTTAGTAGCACTGAAGTGACCTTCCCAGGCACAAACCTGGGCAGTGTGCATGGAGGTCCTGGGCTGCCCAGGCAAAAAGACACACACACCCCTCAGCCTCACTGATGTGGTCCAAAGGAAAACAGAACAATATATTACACAAGCTGTGGTCTTGGTGGCCTCTAGCCTTAAAACAGGATTAGACAAAATAATGGAGCATTGTATCAAAGGCTTATTAGCCCTGGTGGCTACAAAGAATGCCCATGTCCATATGCAGAGTGCCACTGGACCTTGTTGCAGGAGAGCAACAATGAGAGGGCAGTTGCCTTCAAGCCCCAATTGTAGGGTTCCTGCAATGATGTGCCCAGCCACTATGAGAAGCAGGATGTTGGATGAGATAGTCTCTTGGTATGATGCAACAAAGAAGTTACTTTATGTGGTGGTGGGAAGCTGTATGTGCACATACAGCTTCTGGATGTTGCTGCAAAGAGTGGTTGACATTCTATGTTCTTCACATTATTATATGTGCGATGTCAAGACCAGAACCACATGCACAGACTCCCAAGACCAGAGTGTTACCTGCTTAGTGGCATAGCACTGTGCTGTTAGTGTTTGTGTGGTTCATTCAGTCTTCTGGCCAAAACTCCTGTACCCTGCACATACATGAGAAAGCTATGCATGCCATAGTGCTGATCTGTATCATACTGCACAAGTTTATGGGCTTGTAGCTGCATGCGTGACTCTCTCAATGAGGCAATGGCAGATGTCCTGGTCACTTGGAGGCTTCTAATATTCTTATTTTAGAATGATTGGGAAATCTGGTTGATACCAGATAGCCACATTTTAACTACCGGTAACTGGATGAACATTTCTACCTGACAAGCTCAGATGTTGATGCTTTCTGTAATGTGCATACCCCATGGATGAGCAAATTAAATCATTCATCAGCGGTTTGCCACAAGATACCGGTACATTTTGATCCTCTGTTATTTACAAGCAGGGCCTGCAAATGTTGCAGTGTTGAGTGCTTTGTATTACCATATTTTCTAAAATTTGTATTAAAATACAATTGACTTTCCTAGGGCAGCTTAAAATAAATAGCAAAAGCAGGGTGGGGCTCAAGACTGATTTATAGCATTCTAAGTTCAAGTGGGTATGATACCCATTCTTCTCAAATGCTTTTTGTCTTTTTTCAACTTTCTTTATTTGGGCACTCTTCCTGTTGGGGTTTTTGTCAGTGTTCATTCCTTGCAGAAGGGCTGCTTTGGCAACATGCAGATTTACTCGGAAGCGCCATGTTCCACCCTCAGGCGTTTTGAATCTTGAAGATGCTTTTGATAAGGAATGCTAAATAGCTGGTGAACTAGAGAGAGGCTAACATGATTGTTTGTACCCTCTTTTTTGTTGTTCTGTGTTGCATTGGCAAGGCTTGAAGTAGCATTCTTCGAACTGCTGTAAGAATCATGTCGGCAGCAGTTGGACAGAAAAAGGGACCTGGCAGGCAGCGCAAGTGTGGCTTCTGCAGATCCAACAAAGATAACGAATGTGGGCAGCTACTGCTCTCTGAAAACCAGAAGGTGGCAGCACATCATAAGTGTATGGTAAGTGCTCCCAAATACTGCTGCAGTGGGCTGAGAGAGGAGTTGGACAGGTGGTAGGGGGTACTTGAGTCTTCCTCCACCCTGATAATTCTCCCCTCAATTGCCTCTCATAGTTATTTTTAGTGTGATTTCCCCCCCCCCCCCCACAGCAGGCATCAACTTTGTTGAATTCATAGGACTGATGTCCAAGTAAGCTTATGCATAGGGTCATACTGCCCATTAAAATGCTTTAGAACAGAACATGATATATTCATAACTTCCTATAGTACTGAATGTTAAGAAACCTCTCTCAAATGTAGAAGTTCTGATATTGTCTTAAATTTAATCAGTCCTGAAGTCACAATTTCCTTTCTCTCTCTCTTGGTCTCTTTTTAGCTTTTTTCATCTGCCTTGGTATCTTCACACTCTGATAACGAGAGTCTTGGAGGCTTTTCCATTGAAGACGTTGAAAAGGAAATAAAAAGAGGCACCAAGCTGGTAAGATGGCATTTCTAGCTCTTGAAAGTGGAAAAAATTCAACTCAAAATGAAATTTTGTTCAGTAAGTTGATGAAACTGCCAGCAGAGAAGCAGCAGTGCCAGTTTCCAGCAAGGTCTCACTGAAATCTTGTGAGATCTTCCAGAGATTGTGAGATCTCACAAGGTTTTGCTGGAAGGTGATGCCACTGCCAGCGCTTTGCACCAGCATGCAATGCAGGTAAGAGAGACATGACGTCGGCAGCAGGGAGGGGGCAGCACATTCCCATTTCACCTCCAGTGGCAAAACGGGATGCAACACCCCTGGGTCATTCTGCTCCATCCTGTGAATGTAGTTTCTTGCACAGCAAGGTCTAGGGAGCTTTAAAGTGAATTGCCACTGTTCTTGAAGAAACCCCCCTTTTTTGGTCTATATCACTGTACTGTAATGTATTTGAGTAGAAAGCTGCCATAGGAGAACACTTACTGCCACAAAACAGTGTTTGGAGGAGGCAACAGGCACTGCTTTTGTGCTCAACAGTAGTTTTACAGCTGTTTTCAATAACAGAATTGTCTGCATTGCCAAACGTCTGATCTTGAAAAGATTTTAATAGAAGTTGTTTTGTTCACTGATATGTTTCCTCAAGTGATTGGATTGTGTTGGAAATTATGGATTAATTTGGCAGCTACTTAAATACAGACTGTTTCACTTCTTGCCTAATATACAAAGCTAGTGGTATTTGGGGCTTCTGCATTTCCTCTTGATTTCAGTGCAGCATCTGAAGATCATGTGTGTGCCAGATAGATACACAGAGTGTAACTAACTCAGAAGTGTACCTTTGCTACTTATCCAAATTAGTAGGTGATATATAAGCATAGAATATCTCAGAGTCTAATGGCACCTTAGACCAACAATGGCATAAGCTTTCATTGACCATAGTGCTCAAAAGCTAATACCATAATTAGTTGGTTTTTAAAGTGCCTTGTGTTTTTTGCTGTAACAGACTTAACAAGGAAACGGAAGTACAGTATAATCCCTTTTTATTCAGATTGAATACACATTTCCTCTGCCTTTAATTTGATGCAGCTTCCTTTTCACATTCTAAGTATCATGCAAAAGAAATAGCAGTACCAATTCAGTGCAATAAGCTTCCTTTCCCTCAGTTCCACTTAATTGCCTTTGCTGGTGAGAAGAAAGGTTCCAAATGTGTGTCTTTTTCCTGCTTTCAGATGTGCTCCTTATGCCACTGTCCTGGAGCAACTGTTGGTTGTGATGTAAAAACCTGCCACAAGACATATCACTACTATTGTGCGTTGCATGATAAAGCTCAGATCCGAGAGAAACCTTCTCAAGGCATTTACATGTAAGGACCACTTGCATTTCTCCACCATTAAAGGAACCAACTTTCGTTACTTAAGCAGAGATTTTCTTAGGTGGATTTCTTTCAGTGCAAAGTGCCTTGAAGTCTTGTTAGTGTGACGGTATAGTTCTAAAGAGATATAAAAGCTTTTCCTTTGTGGCTGACTTTGCTCTCCAATGTTCTATCCCTAGGATATTATGTCGAAAACACAAGAAAGCACCACACAACTCTGAAGGTAAAATTATTCATAGTTCATTGTTTTAAGTAGCTCTGCATCAAAAAGTACACACTTTCCAATCAAGAAAAAATAGGATGAGGGCAGAAGCATATTAATAAGAAATAAATTACTCTTTGAGTAAACCTTCCTTGCTCACAAACATAAGGATAGAAGAGTTCTTAAACAAGCCAAAAGCCCGCTCAGCTAATCAGGGTTTGTTTTGAGCCAGAATTCCTGGGTCCTATGACATGGCAAGTCACCATTCTTCTAAAGTGACACTAATCTCTGCTGAAGTGGTAGAAGGAGGAGAATGGGAGGCTTGCCCACGGATCACTAAACCAGAGCTTTCCAAACTGTTGTGACACATTAGTGTGTCGGCTGCAGTGTGTGTGTGTGTCACACGAATGCTCCCCATGCTCCTTCTGGGGCTGGAAAAGGGTTTAACCTCTGGTTTGCTAGCAAAACTGAATTACTGTGTTGCAAAACGATGCATGTCCAAAAAGTGTGTCACCAACTTGAACAGTTTGGAAAGCTCTGCACTAAATCGTAGCATAGCATTGCCACTGCCTCTGAAAACTTAGGTTGCACATGGGCCTATCATCCTCTCTGAATTTGTCTTTTGATGCCATCTAAGCAGTCAGCACATCTTATTCTAGCAACCAGTAGCACATTGTGTGATGGTCTAGAATTATGGGAGTAGGAGTAAAAAGTTCTCTTCACACTTTCACCACTATGAGAGTTTATGAACCTTATGATGTGTTGCTTTCTTTCTGAACTAAATCCTAACACTACAGAGATGAGTTCCTCAAAGTTTATCTGCATGTGTGGTGGTCTAGCTTTGTTTCTGATTTGAATGCATTAATTTGCACACTAATGTTGTAAAAAACACAGAATTGGCTGTGTATAACATGTTCCACTGGGGACACGGGTGGCGCTGTGGGTTAAACCACAGAGCCTAGGGCTTGCTGATCAGAAGTTTGGCGGTTCGAATCCCCGCGACGGGGTGAGCTCCCGTTGCTCGGTCCCTGCTCCTGCCCACCTAGCAGTTCGAAAGCACGTCAAAGTGCAAGTAGATAAATAGGTACCGCTACAGCAGGAAGGTAAACGGCGTTTCCGTGCGCTGCTCTGGTTCGCCAGAAGCGGCTTAGTCATGCTGGCCACATGACCCGGAAGCTGTACCGGCTCCCTGGGCCAGTAATGCGAGATGAGCGCCACAACCCCAGAGTTGGACATGACTGGACCTGATGGTCAGGGGTCCCTTTACCTTTTTAACATGTTCCACTATCTGGCCTAAATGCCACTGTGAACTGCACCTGTCTGCACACTTTCCCCTCAAAATTACCGAAAAGGCTGTTCCCTCAGTGTCACACTATTTGTGTGTGGCTGAAGTTGGGCTCATTGAAAATGTGTCCACATTTTTAATCAAAACTCCATGAGCAGAGTGTGCTGTGACCTCTAGAGAAATGGGAGCCTGCATGTTTTCTTGTCTCAAAAGACTTATTAGCAAGAACAGAACAACAATCTATTTGGTGTATAGTACATTGAACAAGCAGAATAAGCAAGCCCTAATGGTTTGAGTAGACCTTCTAATAACTGCACTGTTTAATTCAAGGAACACTGTAAGAAAATACTTGTTTTTGCTCTTTGGCTGCTTATTCTGGGAATCTGTTATGTATATTTAGAAGTAATGGGAGAAGTGAACATGGGAGAACTTCAGCCGTATCGGTTCCTCCCTCCCTCCCTATAACTGGAAGTGAGCTTACATAAGTTATTTGGAACTTGCTTTCCCAGGTTATTGTGATTCTGGCAGTGGGGAACATTGGGGTCTTATAACACAGGTTTTCAAATAATTATAAAGGAGCCTGGGTTCAGCCCAATAAATTGCCTGCTGCTGCTGCCATGTCAAAGCAAGCCCTGCTTTCCTCCCCAGCCATTCTTTTGTGCCAGTGGGTGTACCCTACAGGGGCTTGTGAAAAACCATTCTAGCCTTTTTATGTGTGGGGGTTTTCTTCCTTCAGATTTAGGAGAAGGTTTAAATGAACTAAATGAGTTGGAGACATCCCCTCCCAAAAAGAAGGGGCGCAAAGGAAGGCCCGGAAAATTGAGTCTCAAAGGGCAGCCAGAAGATACTCGATCCACATCTTCACATGGCGCAGATGATATAGAAAGCAGTTCTTATGTAAGTGGCTTCTATGTTTGTTTATAAACCTCTCAGAGAAGTCTGTGTCTCTTTTTTATAATGAACTTACTGTGTTGCCTTGTGTTGAAACCATATTTCTTGTTCTGGCACATTTTAGAAAAGTTTTTTTCTTCCAGAGAGATAGATCGCCGCATGGAAGCAGCCCCAGTGAAACAAAACCTAAATGTGGATTCTGTCATGCAGGTGAAGAAGAAAATGAAGCTCGAGGGAAGCTTCATATATTCAATGCCAAAAAGGCAGCTGCACATTACAAGTGCATGGTGAGAAAAGTCATTTTGTCCTTATTTTCTGGGAGTTCAAACGTTTTCAGTGAAACATTTTCCATGACATAGTATCATGGGACGTCCACCTCCTCAGAGCTTCACATTAATTTGAAATATGGCTGTCCACCAGCCAGGGCTTGCCCACTTCCCTATCCACTGAGATGTTGGGAGAAGACACAACCTCTTGCACACTTCACGGTGCCACCTAGTTTAATGACATAAAAAGTGCCTCATGGTCAAATCAAAGGTTCATCTAGTCCAGCATCCTCTTTCCCATAGTTTCCAGTCAGATGTTTCCAAGAAGCCCTTATAAACAAGCCTTGAAGCCAAGTCTTCTCACCTTGCTGTGTACTGCCTCTGAACCTGGGGCTCAATATAGCTAGCATACTTAGTAGTCATTGACTGATCTCTTTTCCCCTCCGTGAATGTGCCCACACTCCTTTTAAAGCCACAGTGCATCGCCATCTGATTGTCACATGTCCTTTTTTGACATCCCACACAGCCAAGGTTCCCACATTCCTAATAGTTTGTCTCTCCTTTCTTCCTAGCTGTTCTCTTCTGGCACTGTACAGTTGACAACTACATCAAGGGCAGAGTTTGGTGATTTTGATATTAAAACTGTACTTCAAGAAATCAAACGAGGGAAAAGAATGGTATGTCCTCCTTGTCTGAGCCTGACCTGTCCACCCACCTGGCTTTTACCCTGCCTCTTCTCCAAAGAGCTGAGTGCTGCAGACATGATTCCTTACACCCTTTCTTCTCACAGCAACTGTAGACTTGAGAACAATGACTGACCCAAAGTGACAGAATAAGCTTTGTAGTAAAGCAGAGGTTTGAAGCCAAGTCTCCTCTGGTCTCTCACATTAGCCACTACTGCAAATAGAAAGTAATGCATGTTGAGCGGCTATATCTACTTTTAAAACAGTTTGAATAACATGAATTCCCCAGCAAACTGCTTGCATGCTGTTGAAAAATGTTACTAGAAATGAGATCTTTAAGAATATGAAATTTATTGTGAAGCAGGGAGATATAGATTAATACCTCTCTCTCTCCCCTACCCCCCCCCCTCTCTCTCTCTGTGTGTGTGTGTGTGTGTGTGTGTCTGTCTGTCTCCTCCCTCCAATGTCTCTGTGTAACAGAAATGCACCCTTTGTAGTCAGTCTGGTGCAACTATTGGATGTGAAATCAAAGCCTGTATCAAGACTTACCATTACCACTGTGGAGTGCAAGACAAAGCGAAATACATTGAGAACATGTCACGAGGAATTTACAAGTAAATGCCATTCTTTTTTACTTTGCCACAAACTTTACTGGAGCATAGGGCAGGCTGGCCATGGGGTTATCATTTATATGTAGTTGAACTGATGTGAATAGAGAGGCATGTATGTTTTGGCCAACAGGAAACTCGCATGAAGCAGTATATTTCAATTTTTTCCACTGAAGACTGTAGACTTCTTCACTAGGCTTAACACAGAATAATGTTTCCACTAAGCACTCTGTTTTGAAATTAGCAAGGCATTCTGCCAAAGTTAAACTTGTGCATTTTAATGTATTAAAAAGCATGCTTTTGAAATGTTGCTCTACCCTACAACCATGTTCTTTGTTTGGGAGTCTGCAGTCCTCAGTTGTAGGTGACTTCTAACTTCCATCAACTCTGTGATGGGAGTTGTAGCCTAGCAACACCTGGAGAGCCACAGGTCCCCAACCCGATTTAGTGGGTGATTATATAGAGTCTGTATTAATAGCGCTTTCTGTACCTGGGATAGGGAACCTGTGACCTTCCACATGTGCTGAACTACAACTCTCATCATCTGTTGGCCACGCTGGCTTGGGATGAATTGAGTTTACTTACATCCGGAAGGCTACAACTCTCCACCCCTGTTTATAATTAGCTGAATAGTCCTTACGCAGTTTATTTCTTCACCCCCCCCCCCGAAAAGCAAATAGCAAATGGAAGCTGAGAGAGAAGGGGTTTGCTGAAAGTGATAGCCAAAGTGAGATGACAGCACATCAGGCTGTTTGTCTAGCCCAGTGTTGTCTCTCTGGGACCTCAGGCCATCACCTGCCATCTGACCCTTTCTAGGTGGTTTCAACACCAACTGCAGTTTCTTATGACAGTTCTTCTTACGGATGACTGCTTTCTCCAGCACACCAGGTTCACACCCAAATTGCCTAATGGCCTTATTGCCATTGTGTCTGACCCTAAAGGTTGGTCACAAAGTGGCATTTCCTGAACAGTGTGTTGCAAGTTCTGTCTCTTCAGATTTGGTGGTTTGGCTATTTGTTTTTCCTTCTTTGAGTGTCTTAGCTTGCTTTACCTGTAAAGTGCCTTCAGACATCTTGAACACAGTCTTGTTGGATTGCTTTGCGGTGTAGGAAGGATAGAATGATACTTAGTTCCGGCTTTTTGTGCCCAACTGATTCAGTTAGTTCCTCCTCAAGAATCTGCAGTATTATGAACCTGGAAGGAAAGCCATAGCCAATGGATTGAGTTCAGCAAGTACTTTTCACACCCAAAGACAGCATCTTAACAAGCAGTGGTGTGTAGCAGAAAAGCTACCACAAAGCTACCACAAAGCTTTCAGCTGCTGTGGATTTTTTGTTGGGACTCGGAAAAACATATTCCCAATATAAAATTAATTAGCAACTTAATAGATTTTTAGTTGTATGCTTCATGCTATTGTTAGCCATGCTGGGAACAAGAATACGTACTGAATACATGGGGGGTATACATTATGTATGTAAATAAATATATCTGTAACTGGACAGTTTGAGAATTGTAGTGAACTTTATTCAGGTGGCTGTGGTGTGTGTGTGTGTGTGTGTGTGTGTGTATGTGTGTAGGGCGGGCATTGTGCCATGTTAGAATTAGCACACAAATGGTTTTCGGTGCCTTCATTCTGCCCCCCCCCTCCTTAATGTAAGCCACATAAACTAACACATGCCATGAGTTGACAAGGCTTATAATATTTACAAGTGTTTAAGTAAGATGTGTTTTATAAGTAAGCTTTGAATTGGATTGAGTATAACACAGAGTGATCATTTTTGTATCTACCTAATTAGAAGTAAGATTCATTAGGTTGTTTCTGTACACATTTGATGGAAAATAAGTCCCATTGAGTAAAGGAGCCATTTATTTCTGAATAGACATGCTTGGATTGGGCTGTTAGTGTAGTTCAACAGTGCTTATTTTCCCCCCTAATCAAATACTCCAGTTCAAATATTTTGGCTACTGGAAAATCTTGAGAGATTTTGAATAGCATATAAAATTTAAATGCTATACTTCCTTTAGATTTGTTGATCAAATCAGTGCTAAGTAAGTGCTAAATGAGATTCCAGTAGACATAGGGCACTGGAAAATTTCCAGAAGAAAAGGTTTAAAATATTAAAGTACATTAATTTCAGTTGGTTAACTGTGAGTAGGACTTGTTTGAATACCAAATAGATGCTAGATATTTATTGTCTCCATTTCACCCCTTATATGCTACTGAATACTGAACACAGAGATGAATACTTTCCACACTCCCTTACGTAACTACCCAAATAAACGGCAATGGTCCATTGTATTTCACAATTGCATATTAGGCTTTTAAATTAGCCTGGCTGCTCTGAAGGGGTTAGGAATTATTGTGGGATCTGCATGTGACCATATCTGTATAAAAGACCCAGGAAGGACCAGCAAGTACAGTGGTGCCCCGCTAGACGAATGCCTCGCTAGACAAAAAACTCGCTAGACGAAGGCATTCGTCTAGCGGAAGGCTGCCCCGCAAAACGAATTTGTCTATGGGGCTGCCTCGAAGACGATTTTTTTTTTCGTCTAGCGAAAACCGCGGTTTGCATTGGTGCTTCGCTAGACGAAAAAACTGCTAGACGAAAATACTCGCAGAACGAATTATTTTCATCTAGCGGGGCACCACTGTACTGGATTAGCACAGATATGGTCAAACACTCTATTCTCCAAAGTCTTTTTATTCTCTGAACAGTAGTTTGGTGGAAGATACTTCGCTGCAAGGGAAGAAAGGGTTTTGGTCAAATTCAGCCTCACTACTAATACAGTAGTTGCCTATCTCAAAGTTAGAACTACTAAATCTGTTTGGCTTGCCCTAAAGCCAGATTATTTACCCATTCATTTAGGTTATTTAAAACATTTCTATCTCCAGTCTTAAATTAAACATTTTCAGGATGGTTTTACAATAGCTCATAAAACACAACTGGTGAAATACATTAAAAGGCAAACAAACAATGGCAGGCACTGGACTAGATGAACACCCTGTGACATGGGTTGTTCCCCCCCACCCCTACTTTGTATTGTCTTCTTAGGCTTTACTGTAAAAACCACAGTGGGAACGATGAGCGAGATGAAGAGGACGAAGAGCGGGAGAGCAAAAGCCGCGAGAGGTCAATAGCTGACCATAGTGGAGTTTCGCAGCAGCAGCAGCAGCTCAATGGAAACTAGGTATGGAAGTTCTCACCTGCCAGCCCTCCAAGGGTGCTACGGTTAAAATAGTGTAGTTATTTGTGGCATATTTTAAGTTGAGCAATTGCCAATGATTAGGTTAGTTTTTGTTACTTTAAAAAAAAACTGGAGCCCTGTTGCAAAAGAATCCAGGGATATTTCTCAACCTTAGCTAACTTTACGGAAAACTGCCTTTCTGCTAGTAAACATAGGCAGTCATGTTCAGTTAAGTAACCTGCTTTTCTCTCTTTTTATTCTGTACTATTTAAAACTCTGCTCTCTCCCTCCCTGTCATCTTTTAAACAGGTTCAAGTTAAACTGGGAATGAATAAGACATCCATGATTACTAATTTTTGTTTTTGTTTTTCTGTTTTGTTTTTTTTAAAGGCTTTATAAAGTCTGAAAAGGGTTGGCCCCCCCCTTTTTTAACTGCCTGACTGTTAGAAATGTCATTGAGCTGCCAGAAGTGTTCATGTGTGAGCCTTCGATGAGTGGCATGTCAATATTATGTAGTTAGTTAGTCTGCAGTGTTTGGAGAGAACAACACACCTACCATGAAACACTATCCAAATGAGATGTAAATGTGTACAGTGTCAAAACAACAGCAGACATTGAAATAGTAAGCATGGTTTCTGGACTAAATGAATCTTCCAAGATACGGAATGTGTTAGGTTCAATGACTTTGTGCAGTAAGGGAAAGACAGAAGGTTTAATGTGCAAAGCAGACATGACTGCGCCATAGGAAGACTGTAAAGAAGTGCATTTTGCATTTACCTTAAGAACTGTGGAGGGAAACTGTTGTCCCCTCTTTTGCAAAAGCACACAGCGCATAGGAAAAAAAGAAAAGAATCCTCCAGCTCCAAGAGCATGTGCTGAACCATTTGGATCTTTGTTCCTGTTAAGATGGTTTCTACTGCCTAGCATTCCTTGCTGGAGATTACTCAAGCTGCTGTTGACTATAAGCTGTGAGCTTCAGTACTCATGCCAAAGGGCTGTGGTTCATTCTTTCCCCCCTGCTCCCACCCACTCACCACCTCTTCTAGTCTCCCTGCTTTACCCATGGCTAATGGCAACTGAAAACCGAGTCTTCACTTCTGGAGGCTACGGGAGTGGGGAGAACACTCAACCTTTCTTAGATTTAAGAGTTCCTGCTTAACTCTCACTATGGAATTTAGCCACCTTTATTGGACATCATACCTCAATTGCTCTGTGCTGCGTGGAACACATCATGTTTTGTCCAAAAATAAAATATGTACAGATCCCGTATGCTGTAAGAAGAATGCAGAATAAGATTCTGGGTTTTGGTTTTTTTGTGTTCTTTTTTATATATAGAAAGAGGTCAGTATTTATTTTGAGTCTTGTGACCACTATATGAGAATGTTCTAGTATTTGATTAAGGCTTCCTGGCAAATCAGCAAGTTAAATGCTGTTAAAATCTTCCGAATGCTCTGTTGGAGCCTAACTTATGCCAAGTCTTAACATCCCAATTATGATGTCATTGAATCTTGGTATTTCTATTCATTTCTTCTGTTGTCCTAGTAAAGCCTATTGTTTTCAACACAACCAAAAAAATATATGTATACTTGTTTGCAAGCTAGCAAGTTCACTCTAAATGTTATCTCTTTTGAATTCGAGGCAAAGCTGCAAAAGGAAATATACTGACCATTGATCAGAAAACCAGAAAGGTTCACTAGCCATGGATGTGGCAAAAAGCACTCCATGAATATGATTTATGTTTCTGACTTCCATTTCTGAAGCCTTTTTGAGTTTCCATTTTATTTTTGATCGTTCATTTTTTTTAAAATGTATTTCATTGATGTGTTGAGGGGCTTAACTATTGTGTATAAGAACAAATACTCCCTCAAGTTGGAATTCAATCCAGTTGCATTTGAAAACTTCCTGGAGGAATGCAGTTTTCATAGAAAAGTTGTGTATAAAAGTTAACAGCTCTTATGCCATCGACCAATTTTTTTTAATTATTTTTTGTATTGTAACATTTAAGATTAAAGGCGCAACTTATACTGAAATAGATTTCCACCAGGCTCTGCGCTCTTTTAAAAGCATGAGTTGTGTGTGTGTGTGTGTGTGTGTGTGTGTTCCTATAATCGTTTCTAAATACACTCATGATTTATTTTATTAGTTACAGGTGGGTAGCCGTGTTGGTCTGCCATAGTCAAAACAAAATCGAAAATTCTTTCTAGTAGCACCTTAGAGACCAACTGAGTTTGTTCCTGGTATGAGCTTTCGTGTGCATGCACACTTCTTCAGATACACTGAAACAGAAGTCACCAGATCCTTAAATATAGTGGGGGAGTGGGGAGGGGTATTACTCAGAAGGGTGGTGGGAATGGGTGATAGGCTGATAAGTGTGGAAAACCAGTTGACGACCAGTTTATTTTATTAGATCAGTGTTAGGGTTATTATACTTCTTTTGGGAAGCAGTCTCAGTCTAGTGTGAGTCATGATGCATTCAGAATGGACATGAAAAATGCCAGCAAACTTCCAAACAATTAAAAAAAAAAAGCCTACAGCCACACCACTCTGAAAGCACCCAGTCCCATCTGATCTTGGATGTACTTGGTTAGTACTTGGATGGGAGACAAAGAAAAACACATGCTGCTGTCAACCTCCAACCTCTGTAATGACACCCAGGGACAAAGAACATTGACCATGTCAGGGTTCAGAGTGCCTAGGAAGGCTCATCTATAGATCATTGATAGATGGGAATAAGGTTAAGTTGATACCCATGATCATACTCAGCCTTTCTAGGAAATAAGAAAGGGATAAGTCTCAGAAGTAAGCAAGCTGTTGAAGCCTTCACTCTACTCAGGAACATAAGCACACTTGTTGGCAGCATCTGTTTGCTTTTCAGCCAAAATTGGCTAACAAACCAGCTTCCACCGAAGAGGTACAGCATACTTAGTGAGGTGTGGGGTGGTGGTCTCTTCTGAGCCTGAAGATACCATAAAGGCACTTTCCTCTAGAGCAGGGGAAGCTATTCTGTGGTCCCCTTGGATGTTGGGACTACAGCTCCCATCATCCATTGCCATTTGCTGTGGCTGATGAGAGTTGTAGTCCACAGCAGCTGGAGGGCCCCGTGTTAGCCACTCCTGCTCCTAAAGGGAAGAAACAGAAGGATTTAGGGACTGGCTGATCAAGATACCAACTGAGGAGCAACCCATTCATTGATCTGGGCCTTCTGGGCAGTTGCTGATACCATTCAGTTTCTAGAACGTGGGGACAGCTCTGTCTCACTTGGGGAAGGTTTAAAGCTCACATAGGGTGTGCCTGCCAGTTCACTTATTAAATTCAGTTGCAGTGATAAAATAACTATAAAGTGTTTTCCCCACAGCATTGGCTACCCAAGGGCCAAGTATCTGGCTATGGACACCCAGAGACATTTTAATGGCTGCTGGAAACACGAATTGCCATGTATTAAAGGTGGCCTTAAAAAGTATTTTTGCTGGATCCTTCAGTGTGTGTGAGAGATCTGGTTCCAAGTGCTTTATGGGAATACAGACAGTATATTCACACAGCACAGGGTTAATATATAGATGTTCTTGAACAGAGTTTCCTTTGTCGTGTATCCAAAAAAGCAGATCCATTTCATTAAAAGTATGTGTGGCTTTAGGGCTGCCTGTATATCATAACTACCCCTTGGGTACATCTAACTTAATTGCACACAATGTTATATGGGGTGAAATATGCCGCTGTTATTTACATCTATAATTCAGTAACTCCTGTATGCACAAGCTATAGGCCAAGGGTGAGAAACCTGGTGTCCTCTGTGTGGGCTCTCATTTGCACAAACACTTCAAGGTAATGGGAGTTGGAATCCAGTAACAACTGGAGGGGTGTAGGTTCCCTGTTTCTAGTCTTGGGACCAGGAGAGCACTGACTAGACCTTTTAAAAAATAAATAGAGGTAGGCAATAAAGTATAGCAATCAAGATAGCATATGAAAACCAAAGTGGGAAGCTGTATCAGTGACCTTGTAGTGGGGAGTGCAAATCAAAATAAAAATGCCGTTACTGTGCAATGTGGAGTGGAAGGCAGTGCCAAGGCCTAGGTGGTACTGTGGAGAAAGCCATTTCTCATGTCATTGTTAACTGGTCTGTGCTTATCGCTATCAAATAAGGGCTAGGAGGCCACAGTGCTTCTGAAAAACAATTGAGGGGAGGGGGCTGCTTGCTATTTTCCCAGAGGCAACTGTCCAGTCACTCTAAGAGCAGGATGCTGAGCTAAATGGCCATTGGCCTCATCCAGCAAGGCTCTTCTGATTTATGTTCTTAAGCCTCTGTAGATTTTAATTGGTAGGCAGTTCTTCAAGCACACTTTTCTCAAGCCTTTAGAGCTTATAATCAGCATTTTCAGTTGGGCTTTGAAAGTAATTGGGGCCCAATTATATTCCAAGTAACTGGTACCTGATAATGCTGTTTTGCCAGCAGCATTCTGAAAACACATTTCAGAATCCACGTTTTGCCAGCTTGGTGTCTTCCAGATGTATTTGCTGGGGATGATGGAAGTTCTAAAGCAGGTGGATGTCACCCAGCCAACAAGGGTTGGTCTAAACCAGGCTTCCTCAACCTCTGCCCTCCAGATGTTTTGGGACTACAATTCCCATCATCCCTGACTACTGGTCCTGCTAGCTAGGGATCATGGGAGTTGTAGGCCAAAAACATCTGGATGGCCGAGGTTGAGGAAGCCTGGTCTAAGCTGATGAAGAAATAGATGGTGCTAGGAAGTTCAAAAGTTCCTTAAAAGTTAAATTATCAATAATGATTAATTTAGAAGTGTGGAGACTACCAGCAAATAAAAGGTGGGAACTGTTTTCTCCAAACTAGCATTCCTGGATTTCAAAAAATGTTCCCTATCCCTGCACAGGTGGTTTCAGAGGAGAGCCACTTCTAAGCAATTGCTCCAGGCTTTGTGTGGTGTAGAGGTTTTGTTTTTGTTTTTTTACATTTTACCACATGTAACATTAACATATTGTCACAGTAAAACCATTTGTAATGGACAAGGTGTAAGCAAATGTTGATATACAGTATTTAAACTAGGATAATTGAGGTTGTTTTACTTTTTTCCTCAATCCCTACTTCTGTATTCTTCATAGTGACAAGTGATGCACTGCTGTTTTGAAAATCATGATTGTCCAGAATTGCTGCATGTGTGGCCTTTTAAGCAAAGCAACTCAAATGCAACTGAAAGACACTAAGGAATGATGGTTCTAGCTGTAGCTGTTATTTAGCTAAGTCAGAGCTTTCCAAACATTTCATGTGTTATAGATAGATAGATAGATAGATAGATAGATAGATAGATAGATAGATAGATAGCATGGGGAAATGGGAAGCTGCAGCCTTTGAAGCACAGTTGGGATTTGGGTCCCAAATACGCACAAACCTCTGAAGCCTGCCTTTCTAGCTGTAAAAGTAAGTTGAAGTGGGGCCATGGCCAAGTAGTAGCATGTACAGAACAAGGGAGGCAGGGAGCCTTTGGGGATATGGGGGTCTGGTTCCCATGGGATGCGGTGCAAGCAAAGGCTTCCTGGTTGTCTGTAAGGGGAAGCCTAGGAGCAGGCACTGAGGCAACAGCCAAGGGGCACACCTCCTGGTCCAGCAGGAGGACATGGATAGGAGAGAATGTGGAAATAAACCTGTCACCATTTCAGGGGATACTCTAGATCCTGGCTGGATGTGCCAGCTCACCAATCTGATGGGAACCAGGCTAAATAGAATAGTCACCAATGCCATGCCCAGCCTGCCCCCACCCCACTCTGTGGATGACACCAACTGAGCATTCCCTGCCCAACAGTTTTTTGGGGGGAGGGGAGAGGAGGAAAGTTCAGGATGAAGCCTGTATTAGCCAGGCCCAAAGAAAAGGTGAGATGAAAGGGAAGATTGCAAAGCAGATAAGGACCAAGGCTTCTTGAAAGTTGCTCTGCAGGACAGTGGCTCAATAGCTGCTGTTTGGGGCTCCTGGGTGTTACAGCCCAGAACATCTGGAGCCACCCCTGGAAGACTATGCCAAGGCAAAATCCCTTTGATGTTTGAGGGGGTCACTATAACAGTGGCAGAATCCTTCCCATGAGATCCATTTTTATTTTTGATTTGCTAGAGGCATGGGCGTAGCCAAGGGGGAGCAAGGGGACAGCTGCCCCCCTAGATCAAGCAAAACAATATAAATACTATACTTAACTGACCAATCATGTCAGTTCTACCCCCCACCTAACAAAACTGCTCTTTCACACCCCCAAAACAAAACCTGGCTACGTCCATGGCTAGAGGCCTTCTGCAAAGCAATCTCAGTGCTACTCACAACAGTGTTAAACCCAACAGAAATGAAAACATAAAATGCAGGAGACAAAAAAACCAAGTCAAAAATGTAAAACTGCCCTTTTCCCCAGAAATAAAACTCAACACCAACTTGCCAGTTTACAAACACCACCCCCACCACCACCCATTCAGAAAAATATAGTAGCTGGCACCCCATCAAATGCTTTTCACCAACAGGGTAATAGTGTTGGTGCTTGTTGGACCTCCACAGTCAGTCTCTGGTGGGGGATGGAGGTCAGAGGGTCACAAACAAAAAGGTGTTTGTTGCCACCTTACAAAACTTTCTCCCGAGGGCCCTCCAGAATGTGTTTTGCTCCATATGGAAATAGCTAATGAGAAAGGTGTGATAGCAATCCTAATTAGACACTGGCAATTCTGACTTCTTCTTTTAACCAGTTTGCAGAGTTTCTCTGTGATAGAAAAATAGGCAACAAAATTGAAGAAACATCAAAGTTATGCCTGCACTTAATGACTTTTACTTCAAAAAAGTTTGCAAAGAGTTTCTCTGTGATAGTAGAGTTGAAGAAGCATCAAAGTTATTCCTGCACTTAATGACTTTTACTTCAAAAACTTTGGCATTTGTCAGTGAAAAGAAGAACTACATCAAGAGGGGGAGTGCTTCAACATTTTCTCCAAGAAGCAGGTTTTGTTCTTTTGTATTAATTGTACTGGTTCCCTTGAGTATTGTTTTCAGAAGGGGGGAATGATATGCTCAGTTTCTGTATCTCTTGAAACCACAATATTCAACAATTGATTGATGTTGTCAGCTCCCATTTTTATTAGTTTTTGATGAAAAAGACTTGTTAGAACTCTGACATTCTAGTTCCTGTGGACATTAAGGCCTCACATCTTCACTGTAATTCAGCTTCCTGTTTAATTAGTGCTCATGTACGAGAGAAGCTGACAGCAATGGAAACAGCTTATTGTGGACTAGGTTAAAAATAGGGTGATGCTATACATGCAATTTCAATAGGAAATTATCTTCCCAGCCCCGTTTCAGCCTGCAGTAACTTTCCATCATGTGAACTTCATGAAGTCCGATTTTCAAAAGGCCTGCTTCTGTTATTTATCTGAAACTTCCCACACTGGAATCAACATATGAATATTAATCACTGATCTTTTGCCTTGGAACAAACAAACAAACAAAAATGCTCAGTACAAAGTTTGTGAAAATCTGGGACCCTGATCCAGGAACACAACACATAGTGCGAGTTGTGGAGGTCTTCTAATGATAACAGACAGAGTGACAGGAGCAAGCCAGCAGCAAATCACACAAAGTGGAGTTAACTCTTTATTAGCAAAAATGTGTTCTGCACAGGAGTGCCTGGCCAAATGAGCACAGCAACTAATCTCTGACATGTCTTGCCCCCATTAAGCAATTGCTGGGACTGAAGGTCCTTGCCTTCCCACAACTGCCTAAGTCCCCAGGGTTTTTCCCGAGCAATCTATGCTTGCATGTTGCTAATTTCTCCCCTGCCATCTTCATGCATCTACTGGTTCTGGGATACCAGGAGGAGGGGAGCTTGTCACAGCAGGAGGGATAGACCCCAGTGCATCTTCACCAGCCTGACTCATCTCTGCCTCTTGGCCTCCCTCCTCCCTCTCTCCTGCCTCTGCTTCTGGACTTCTCACTTCTACAGACTCTCCTTGCTCACTAAGCCCTATAACCTCTTCAGCTTCTGAAACCTTTTCCCAGTCTTCTCCCTTTGACCACTCATTGTCATCCCACCACCAATCCCTAGGCTCTGAGCCTTCTTTCCTTGGGGGTTCCCCAGTTGGTTCCTGCTGTCATTTTTATGCATCCAACCAGTCCCCGACACTCAGCAGTTTCTTGCTTGTGCTGTGGATTCTTAGACCAAGGCTACCCCTACAGCAGAAGAACAAGGCAGTAGGAACCTGGACTGCACTCCTTCAGACTGCAGCTGGAGCTGGGGCGGGGAACTTGTGACTCCCATCATCCCTGGGCATTTGCTGTGCTAGCTGAGAGTGATGTGAGTTGTAGTCCAACAACATCTGGAGGGTCACCATTCTCTATTCCTGAGCTTGGTAGAGGCCATTTTTTTAAATGCTCACCCACATTTTATAAAAAAAGAAATTCCTGTATGCACACTCCCTGCTGTACATGTGTTCTGTTCTGCATGTGTTTCCATAAGGCACCTTTCAAAATTGTGCTTCCTTAACTGCCCTCTGAAGTTACATGGTTGAATGGATTGAAAATGCAAGGAAGCAAATGCCAGCTACACAAAAGGAAAAGCTTCCTAAAGGTGACAGGGGTGTGACAGACACAGAATGGGCTCTTTGCTGGGTGGTGGTCTGCTTGGGATGCTGCACTGAGCAGGTGGCTGCTGCATCGGTAGCCTTGAAGCAATGGTAGCTGGTGCACATTAACAATGGTCAGGCAGAAGGCAGGGAGCCCAGCATTCAGTGGAGCCAGAGCCAAAACAGGCTTAGCCAACTATCTCTAGTTTTGTCCGCCTCCTCCCTGCTGAGCTCTACAAGGGCAATGCAGGCTGAATACTCCCAAACCTCTAAATCACATATGTCCCCTCAAAGAATTACGGTCACTGTACCTTACCCCTCACTGAGTTGCAATATCCAGCAACCTTTAACACACTTCAGTAGCCCAGAATTATTTGAGGGCTATGAATCAGGGGCGTACCCAGGATCAAAACTAGGGGGGGGGGCAAGCCATGGTCGCTCAGGTTGTGACATTTCAGCACGGAAAAGGTGAATGAAACCAAAATTTTAAGAAAATTATATATAATTATAGCAGTGCTTTATTACGATAGTTATTACAATGATTTGCTTGGAAAAAAATTTTTTAATTCTAGTTACATGTCTTATACTAATATCATTTTTCTTGGGTTTGAAGAAAACTTGTTCAAAACTTTCGTTTCGATCTAGTCCTGAGGGTAAAATCCCAACTTTACACAGTATAGAAGCATTTAAATTGGTTTATTCCTACAGCCTTGACTGTAAAGCATGCTTAAATTCAAGTGTGCCAATTTACATAGAATATTTCTCCTTTATATAGAATTGCATTCTTCTATTTATACTGATCCAACCCCAGTGGATCAACCCCAAAATCTGATTACAAGTGACTTTAAGCCATGTGAAGGGGGGGAAGAGATGTAAACAACATTAAGGATAGCATTGTGGCGGGTTGGACTAGATGACCCTTGGGGGTCCCTTTCAACTCTATGATTACATTCCTTCAGTCTCTGCACTTTAAAGCCTATCTGCTACCCTTCTCCTTTCAACTTACTTTAGAAACAGGAGTTGTCTCCTTCAGAGAAATTCTTTACATGCAAAGTGGAGATCTCTCCTCTCTCAAATAGCAAATTTAAAAACTGGAAGGTATGACGACATGGCTGTGATGTGAGCAGCCAGCTGCTCTCAGGACAGCATGAAATAAGAAAAAAAAAAAGTGTGCCAGGATAAATTATACGAGAGAATCTCCTAAATGGAAAGGTGGCAGCTTGCAGTGTGTGTGTGTGGGGGGGGGGAGATTCCTTGCCGGCCTGGCAGTGTTAAGGAAGCGATTTGAAAAATAAAGGCGGGAGAGGAGGGCACTGATTTTGACACCGAAGAGGACTCTTTAAAAATATTTTTAAAAATAGGGAGGGAGGGGACGCAGTTCAACTGGGGTGGGGAAGCCTGTGCCTGTGTCTGCAAAACGGGGAGCCCCATGGCAAGGACTTGGGGGGTGTCGAGGACAAAAAGGGGCCGGGGGAAGGATCCCCCCCCCGGTTGCCGTGTGAGAGATCTCAAACTCTCTTAGAAACCAAGGCTGAGGGAGGGAAAGAGGCGGCAGCCGGCATGGCCAGGAAGCCAGCGCGGGGGGGGGGGGGCCTTCTTCCCCCAAGGCTGCGGCGAGCGGGTGAGACCTCCAGCAGCAGCAGCTCTGCCGCTCTCCACCGACTCTGGTGGGGCTGAGGACTCCCTGCGCCCCCAGTGGCAGCTTCAGGAACTGCAGGGCTATTTTCTAGCTCTGCTCAGCTGTCGGCTCTTCCCTGGAGTCCCGGTCTACTCCAAACGGACGCCGATCATTTTTGCTTCTGGGGGGGGGTAGCTTGCTTCTAGGGGGGCATCTGCCCCCCTTGGGTACGCCCATGCTATGAATGTACTTTAAAGGTACAGTTGTATACACAGTCTAAGGGGGAGGGGGGGCGAAGCTGACTGCTAGGACCACCCATCAGGCTAGCTGGCAGACTGAGCTGTGGCCTAGATGAGGGAACACTGAGATTGGTGGAGCAGACTCCATTGCCTTCAGAGTCTCTTCCAGCTCTTCCATGATTCTCAATAATGAGCAGGTTTCAATTGGGAGCTGCCTTACCCTGTCAGACCAGCCAGCCATCTGGCTCAATAGTGACTACACTGAAAAGTTGTGCCTCACCAGGTCTTCCCTAGCCCTACCAGGGGATGCTGGGCATTCAAAATGTGTTCCACCTGCCCCAAAGTCTGCTTTTTAAAATTGTTTTATTTTTAAATGTATAGTTCTGCTGGAAGAACTATACAGGATACTCCCCCACCACTACTCTTGCACAAGGCGTTGTATTTTTTGGAAACATGTTTTTGGTTCTTCAAACAACCTACAGGCTTTCATGTTTTCCCCCCAGTTCAAGCCACAGAAGCATATCATCTTAGAGAGCCGCTCCCCCTCATTGGAACTCAAGAGGAATGCTCAGTTCATTACTAGATAAGCTGTTCCTCCCTCCCCACGTCCTGATTGCCTGCTTATCTAATTACCATAGTGGTTAAGCAAAAGCAGCTTTTAATTGTGTTTTGCATTCTTTGGTATTAAAAAAAAAGCCCTTATCAATACCAGCGATGTCAGTGCAACCTTGTAACTGAAGATCCCCTTAGCAACCGTTCAAGAAAGGAGGAAGCCTGTGCTATTTTTTCCAGGACAATATTGATATAGCAGCTGTACTCGACTTGCATATCAGTTGAAAACACACTCAACAGGAATCTGGAGGAGAGCAATATAAAATTTTAAATTGCATCTGGCGTGCTGCAGAGCGGGGAGCTAAATCTACCGGCAGGAAATAGAAGAAGAGGATGGGGAAAGGACAAGATGTTAAAGGTTTTCCTGTCCTTTTGCAAAATTTTAATTATAAGTAAAGAATTTGTGTTCCAGTCTTCAATTTCCCCCAACCTTGAGTGACTTTATGACATGTATTAATAAAATACAACCAGTTGGTAGCCTGAATAGCTGGAGAGGGTGCATAGCCCTGATTTTTACCTGGCCCATCTATCCTCCAAGGTGACCACGAATTCCTCCTGCATGCAATGACAATAAAACCTGTGGTTTAGGGCAACTTTCTTCAGTTTGCTGCTCTCCACATGTTGCCTATAAGTCCCAGCTAGTACAGCCACACTCCCATCAGCCCCAGCATCATCCAGCTGTGCTGGTTGCAACTGATGGGAACTGTAGTCCGAAACATCTGGAGGGCACCTGGCTGGGGAAGGCTGCTTTAAGGTATGCAGGCAACAGACCACTACAAGGCTTCCTTAATCTGAGTGTCCGGAATGTTTTACTTCCTGTAGAAAAACAGTTTGCTGGCAAGGTCTGAAGATTATAATGTGGGGCAAACTCTTAAATGGCCACAGATACTTTCAATGCCAGGGGATTCCCTCCTTGATTCAGTTCTGTGACTTTGGTCATTATAGATGCAAGCACTTGAGTAAGGAAGATGCAACACAGAGGAGACAAATTGCATGCTCTCTCCACCCAAAGAGACATTGCAATCTATATTTGCTCTGCCAAAAGAAGTCCAAATGAGCACATGCAAAGAAAATAGTAGCACTGTGTACAACTCACGCCACCAGTTCCCATGGGACTCAAGCCACAGAAGGTTGTGCTGGCAGCAGACCAGTTTCCTCCACTCATAGGTGCAGCTTCTCCTTTAAAAAATAAAACTATAGTATAGTACAGAACTATAGCAGAAGAATGACCAACACAGCTCAGAAGGATGATTGTTCTGCTCTTTCTGAATCTACCTTCTACTGTAGGACTGGGAAACTAGATCCAACCATCAGATCGTACCCTTATCTTCCCTACCATCTGAATCTACCCACTCTACAGGCCAAGTTTGAGCAGTGAGTGGGACTGCCCACCTGTCAATCACCCGACATCACAATCACCTGACAACCCCCCCACACACACACACATTAACAATCGTGCTGATCATCAGGCATTTCTTGCATAACACTGCACAGAGCTATGCAATTCCTGACAAAAAGCTGGTAGCTGGGGCTTGCAATGCACTGCCAACCAGCTAGTTGGTGGTCCCTGTCACGTCTCTTTGATCCAACTGAATTTTTGCCACATTGCCTAGGGAGCTGTGTCTTGCCCAATACAGTTTTGCTGGCTTCACCAACCCTGAAGAATTAGAGGTAATCTTTGCATGGTATATGACTCTTCATCAAATACTAAATTGCATGCAATATGCTGATATCAATTGGAGGGGAGACCCCCACCAACCCACGAAATTAATGAATGTCATAATCTAGCTAATATTTGGAATAGGAAAAGAAAATGCAAGCTGCAGAACTGTGCCAGACAAGGAATCCCTGGGCTGGCTCATGCAAACCAGCCTGGATAGGCTAGTGAAGTAGGCCTTGTAGGCCATTAAGGGCTATTGGCAATACAAAATACCGGTAACTGTCCTCCCCACTTCCAGCTCCGAGGAGTGGAGACAAGAGAATTGGCAGGTTACCAAGGTGATGGTGGTGTGTGTGTTGACAGGAAGAATGGGAACAAGAAAGGAGAACAAAGGCCAGAAGGATCTTGGCTGCCTGACTAGAGAGGCTGCAACCCAGAGACTGGACCCAAGCTGCCTCAAGCTGTGAGAGAAGCAAGTAAAAACACTCTGGGTCATAGCTGTCAACTTTTCCCTTTTCTTGTGAGGAATCCTATTCGGAATAAGGGAATGTCCCTTAAAAGGGGGGGAAAGTTGACAGCTATGCTCTGAATATGTAATGCTGTGAACTCTCTTCTTCATGTAGCTCCAGGTGTATATAGGTGTAAAACAAACCATATACCTTAAAACACTACAGCTTCCACTGTGCCCCGAATTCAGAATGACCCTGGGTGAGCACCTAGAACCCCTGGAATTTTGCTACTGCTTAGAAGAGAATGGGATGGCATTTAACAATATATTATATTGCTGTCTCCTCAAAAGATTCCATCAACGGTGTCTCCAAAAAATGTTTACACATCACAGGCAAACTAATGCCAGTGTACTGGAAGAAGCAAAGATCACCAATGTCAAATTAATGATTCTTCAACATCAAATTCGTTGGATTGGTCATGTTGTGTGGATGCCTGATTATTGACTTCCAAAGCAACTACTCTATTCTGAACTTAAAAATGGAAAGCGTAATTCTGGTGGTCAACAAAAGAGGTTTAAAGACTCTCTCAAGGCAAATATTTAAAAATGTAGTATAAACACCAACAACTGGGAAACACTGGCTTCCAATTGGAGAACAGCCTTGACCAACGGTGTCATGGGCTTTGAAGATGCTCAGACTCAGGACAAAAGGGATAAGGGATACCACATTTGTTTCCTGCTTGGCAGGGGGTTGGACTGGATGGCCCTTGTGGTCTCTTCCAACTCCATGATTCTATGATAAGGGCGCTAAGAGAAAGGCATGTTTGGCAAACCTTCACCGTGATCAACTCTCGCATGGAAACCTATGTCCCCACTGTGGAAGGACGTGTGGATCCGGAATTGGCCTCCACAGTCACTTATGGACTCACTGTTAAAAAAAGTGTTTATGGAAGACAATCTTACTCAGCTATGCGTGAAAGAAGAAGAAGAAGAAGAAGAAGAAGAAGAAGAAGAAGAAGAAGAAGAAGAAGAAGAAGAAGAAGAAATAGCTGTCCATACAAGGATGCAACAAACATTTCCCTTTTGGCCCATCAGGGTGGCACCAATTAAAACATGTCTTCTTGGCAAACGGGGGCTGAAACTACTGGTCCTGTATGTGCAAACAATCTGGAGTTTTCTGCATCAAAGCACTCGCATGCATGTATACTTCCTCCCACTCGTTTTAGCACCATTCCAAGACCTTTTGCTGCCTGAGGCAAATGAAAATGGTTAAAATTTCTTTGTGGATGGGTTACCACATATTGCCCGTCATTCTGTTAGATTTCAGGGCAGGGTGCAGTGATGCACACAAAAGCTCATACCAAGAATAAACTTAGTTGGTCTCTAAGGTGCTACTGGAAGGAATTTTGTTGTTCTTGTTTCGACTACAGCAGACCAACATGACTACCTACCTATAACTATAAAATCACTGCAGTCAAAAGCAAAAACAACGGGAAAAGCAGCAAATATGATATTGGAAGTGAGCTGCCAAGAAGGAGTCAGAGTCTTGTGTTGTTTCCAGCAAGCAGAAGGCTCAAGAAGGAGACATTATACTCTCGCCTCCTAAAACACTGCTGCTGACAACAAAAAAAGTATAGGGGTTGCTTGAAAATATGTTGCTTAATATTGAATATGCTCCCTGTTATAAGAGTTAAAAGGGGTCCTTCTCTGGGAGGGAGCCCAGACCTCCGGCAGAGCACAATTGGAAGCCCTTACCAGCTAGTAAAAGAGACTAGACCAGAATTCTAGTGAAAAGCAAGACGGCTAGTTAAGCCTGATCTTTATTAAAAGCTGTTGCAACAGGGTAGTACCCCCACACACAGGAGGGAGGAGGGACCCAGAGCCATGCGTGCAAGCTTTTATATAGACATTTTAAATTGCCCGCTCTGGAGTCCAAGACGACCCTCAGAAACATCATACTTGCATCACAGAAGGGGTGTAGACCAAGACCACCGCCCAGAAGAAATCTGAGTGTGTTGTTTTGGCAACTTACCTGATTGCATTATCTGGGTTTTGGCCACTCTTTTGTTATTATAACTACTTAATTCCTGAATCTAGGTCACAGGCTCACACCCTGTTCATATCTTGAATGTGCCCTTAAGACAGGATTTGTGAGGAAAGAGACAATGGGGGTTTCCCACTTTGACCTTACAGAGAAATATCTGAGGTCAATTTGTTCAGGACCTAATCTGTGGGGTTTCAGACATGTGGTTTATATACAGTTATAAACATTTAATTTTTTATTTCTTTTTTGTTCAGTCGTTCAATCGTGTCCGACTCTTCGTGACCCCATGGACCAGAGCACGCCTATCTTTCACTGCCTCTCACAGTTTGGCCAAACTCATGCCAGTCGCTTCGAGAACACTGTCCAACCATCTCATCCTCTGTCGTCCCCTTCTCATTGTGCCCTTCATCTTTCCCAACATCAGGGTCTTTTCTAGGGAGTCTTCTCTTCTCATGAGGTGGCCAAAATACTGGTGCCTCAACTTCAGGATCTGTCCTTCCAGTGGGCACCCAGGGCTGATTTCTTTAAGGATGGATACGTTTAATCTTTTTGCAGTCCATGGGACTCTCAAGAGTCTCCTCCAGCACCATAATTCAAAAGCATCAATTCTTCGGCGATCAGCCTTCTTTATGGTCCAGCTCTCACTTCCATACATCACTACTGGGAAAACCATAGCTTTAACTATACGGACCTTTGTCGGCAAGGTGATGTCTCTGCTTTTTAAGCTGCTATCTAGGTTTGTCATTGCTTTCCTCCCAAGAAGCAGGTGTCCTTTAATTTCGTGACTGCTGTCACCATCTGCAGTGATCATGGAGCCCAAGAAGGTAAAATCTCTCACTGCCTCCATTTCTTCCCCTTCTATTTGCCAGGAGCTGATGGGACCAGTGGCCATGATCTTAGTTTTTTTGATGTTGAGTTTCAGACCATATTTTGTGCTCTCCTCTTTCACCCTCATTAAAAGGTTCTTTAATTCCTCCTCACTTTCTGCCATCAAGGTTGTGTCATCAGCATATCTGAGGTTGTTGACATTCCTTCTGGCAATCTTAATTCCGGTTTGGGATTCATCCAGTCCAGCCTTTCACATGATGAATTCTGCATATAAGTTAAATAAGCAGGGAGACAATATACAGCCATGTCGTACTCCTTTCCCAATTTTGAAGCAATCAATTGTTCCATATCCAGTTCTAACTGTAGCTTCTTGTCCCACATAGAGATTTCTCAGGAGACAAATGAGGTGATCTGGCACTCCCATTTCTTTAAGAACTTGCCATAGTTTGCTGTGGTCGACACAGTCAAATGCTTTGGCGTAGTCAATGAAGCAGAATTAGATGTTTTTCTGGAACTCTCTAGCTTTCTCCATAATCCAGCGCATGTTCGCAATTTGGTCTCTGGTTCCTCTGCCCCTTCGAAATCCAACTTGCACTTCTGGTAGTTCTCGGTCCACATACTGCTTAAGCCTGCCTTGTAGAATTTTAAGCATAACCTTGCTAGCGTGTGAAATGAGTGCAATTGTGCGGTAGTTGTAGCATTCTTTGGCACTGCTCTTCTTTGGGATTGGGATGTAGACTGATCTTCTCCAGTCTCTGGCCACTGCTGAGTTTTCCAAACTTGCTGGCATATTGAGTGTAGCACCTTAAAAGCATCATCCTTTAAAATTTTAAATAGTTCAGCTGGAATATTATCACTTCCACTGGCCTTGTTATTAGCAGTGCTTTCTAAGGCCCATTTGACTTCACTCTCTAGGATGTCTGGCTCAAGGTCAGCAACCACACTACCTAGGGTGTACGAGACCTCCATATCTTTCTGGTATAATTCCTCTGTGTATTCTTGCCACCTCTTCTTGATGTTTTCTGCTTCTGTTAGGTCCTTCCCACTTTTGTCCTTTATTATGGTAATCTTTGGACGAAATGTTCCTTTCATATCTCCAATTTTCTTGAACAGATCTCTGGTTTTCCCCATTCTGTTGTTTTCCTCTATTTCTTTGCATTGCTCGTTTAAGAAGGCCCTCTTGTCTCTCCTTGCTATTTTTTGGAAATCTGCATTCAGTTTCCTGTATCTTTCACTATCTCCCTCGCATTTTGCTTGCCTTCTCTCCTCCGCTATTTGTAAGGCCTCATTGGACAGCCACTTTGCTTTCTTGCATTTCTTTTTCATTGGGATGGTTTTTGTTGCTGCCTCCTGTATGTTACGAGCCTCCATCCATAGTTCTTCAGGCACTCTATCCACCAAATCTAAATCTTAATTAATTAATTTTTTATATATGACCTTAAAATTCTTATAACACTCCCTTATGTTACAAGTAGCCCACTGACTCCAGGGTCCATAGATGCATGTGTTGCTGTCGCTCTCCAGCCAGAACTTAACGCTTCAGGCACTGGAGCTGTCATGGCCTGGGAGTCCACCTCCTCTTCTGACATGTTGTGTCCTGTGGTTGTTCCTTGGGTATCAGTCCAGCAAACCCCTCAAGGGGATCCTCAGCATTGGACTCAGGGGGCCCTGCCTGATCCTCATGGTCTTCTACCGGTGGGGTATCCAGTTTGTCCTTTGACACCTACATCTTATCTTATCTTTTCTTATCATCTGCTGAAATTAACAAGTAGTACCAGTCCTGGCACTGGCCAATTTTTCAGCTTTTCTGAGTTGCTATGCCCCACATTCAGTCTGAAATCCCAGTGATTACTGCACTGATGTTAATAGATCATTTGAGTAAATCTCATGTTTTTAAGCCAGCTTCCTGTAACTTCAACAATTATTTCTGCTTTTGGAGTGCTGCCCTACCAAATGCTGCCATAATCAAGAGGTCTTTTAAACTGCTGTGTGGCAGAATGATGATAATTTTAACCACCCACCCCAACAAAGCAATCAGTCAACCAGAAAGTGGAAGTGGAACTTAGATTAAATTATTTTGCTAACTCAATGAAATACTGGCAAACAAATTTCATGTGTAACCGCTAAGGTAAAGTGGGAGGGTCTGTAACACATGATTTATTTGCAGACAATCCCCATGTTTCAGCATTTCCCACTAGTCGGATGAATAACCTGCAGGAAATGGCAGGACCAGTAGGGTCCCCACCTGTTTCTAGGGAGTCACTACCAGTTATTATATACCAGGCAATTTTGTCCCACCGTTTCTCCAAGTAGCTCAGGGTGGCATACATAGTTCTCCCCTTAAAATTTCAACCTGTGGGGCACATCAGGACAAAAGAAAGTGACAAGCATCTGATGGACCACTGTGGATAACAGGATGCTGCTCTGAATAGGCACATGGTATTTGCCCAGCTGGTTATCCTCTGCTGCAGAAGAGCAATATTAGCCTAGATGGGGCGTGGGGAGCTTCTTGACCTCTGACCATGTTGTCTGGGACTTTGAAAAGCCACAGGGCCCCCCTCCTACAGGCTCTGTATAAATCATCTTTGCCATCTTCTGCAGAAGTGAAAGGCATCCCAAGTGAAAAGCCAAAGGGGAACACACACACACCCGGCACTTCTGCATAACTGCTAAAAATATTTAGGAGTAGGAAGGAAATAAGGAGAGAAGCAGCCCAATGAGGACTCAACATGCTCAGTGGGTGTGGAATACTGACTGATAGTCAATGTGGAAGAAGAACAGGACAGGGTATCCTGGAGCACACTCCACACTACAACATTTTGCTGTAGTTCCTTTTTGTATGTTTAAAAAAATACCCAATCAATATATGGCTATCTTACTTGGTTCTCTGATAAACAATGCATGCCTCCTATCCCAAACATGTTGAATATAGATTTTCCCATTACCCTCATATAACCACTGCAGAGGGCAAACACAAAAAATAATATATGGATGTGCCACCTGGAAGCACTGCAATCCTTTGCTTGATTTTTGGTGATGGGAATAGAGAGACTTGCTTTTAGCTACTTTTATGTCTGCCAAGTGTTGCTGAAGCACACTTAAAGAAGTGCATACGATACAACATCTGAATCCATCACCAGGTGATGCAATTTGTGCGGGGGTGTTGCCCTTTCTGTTTTGTTTCTCTTAAGCTTTCATGTGCATGTTTCAGTGTATCTGAAGAAGTGTTCATGCACACGAAAACTTATACCCAGAACTAACTTACCGGTAGTTGGTCTCTAAGGTGCTACTGGACAATTTTTTAATTTTTTTATAGCTTTCCCACAAGAAAGTGTAAATTGGGATGGAATTGAGGGAGAGCAGGTACAGGGTGCCATTCTGATGGCAACCACACTGTGTGGATGCTGCAGGAAGAAGAAGAAGAAGAAGAAGAAGAAGAAGAAGAAGAAATTGAACCCGCTGGAGCAGACCTGCCCCTTGCGCCCTTTGGGGCTTACTCATGAGCAAACTGGGAGAGTTTCTTATCAAAGCAAATAGGCGGAGGAGGGAGAGGAAAGCCCAGCCAGGGCCCTTGTGGGGAGGAAGAGGGAGCTGCGGGGTGGGCGACCCAAGGAGCCTTCTGGGGAGGGGGGCGAGGAATAAAGGCTGCCCTGAGGGGGGGTGCTGAAAAAATAGGGAATCTTAAACAAAAACCCCACTACCCCACCCTACCCCTGTTGAACATGGCGAGGCTTACTTTTGAGTAGCCACATATAAAAAGGTCAACTGAACTCAAAGCAAGCAGGCTGTCAATAAGAGCCAGAGTGTTGGGGTCCTTCCCATTATTGTTAAGGCAGGGACAATTCTCATTTTAAGTATATATATACTGTAATAATAAATGAACAAACAAATAAATCTAAAATAAGTACTCGTAAAGAAATAGGGTGCTGAGATAAACATATAGAGATAATCTCTCAGCACCTTTAAGTGCATGTGTGTGTCACCACCCTCCTTTACGAGTACTTATTTTCGATTTATTTGATAGTTCGTTTACTATTATTTGGGGTGGGGGTGAGCACGGCCCTCGTTTTTATACGGGGGTGTTGAGTTTCCCTTACACACACACACACACATATTCATATTCACATTCACACACAATCTATGGGCACTGTTGTTCTTTATATGTGTGGCGGGGAAGGGGGGGCGTTGTTCCCCCTCACCTTATGTGGAGACATATGGGGGTGACATCCCACAGGGCTTGTTTCTCGTGAGGCCTTGAGGCGACGACGACGGCTTCCCCCCCCCCGCCCCTCGGCGGCGGCGGCGGCCATGTTGCGCGCGGCGGGCGTCGCGGGAGGCGTCCTCCTCACAAGCAGCGCTGGGCTGGGCTGAGGCGGTTGCTGCCGGCACGCCCGCCCGCGCGCCGCTCCTTCCCTCTCTTCTGTCCGCACCATCTCGCCGGCAGCCGCCCAGCAGCCCTTCCCCCCGCTGCCTGAGCCCCGCGACCGAGAAGGGACCGAGGAGAGCCTCGCCGGCCGGCCGCTCCCTCCCGCGCCGCCATGGCCGGGCACAGCGGTCACCCCCGCGCCAGCGCCGCCTGCATCGTGGTGAGGGGCGAGGGGAGAGGGGAGGGGGCTGGGAGGGGGGGCTGCGGACATAGCCCCACATGGGGTGGGGCGACCCTCAAAGGGTCTGCAAGGCGTGGGGGGGCATCGGGGCTTTCTCTCCCCCCCCCCCCGCCAAGGGTGGAAGCTGGGGTAGGAACCCATAATGTGGGAAGGTGCTCGAAGGCTAAGGGCAGGGGGGCTGGAGCCTGCGGTGGGGTGTCTGGGGATGTGAGGTCCGCTTAAAGGGGGGTAGGGAGAAGAGGCACTTGTGGACCTCCAGCTCCCCCGCATTTATCCCCTCCACACACACACGCACGCACGCCACCCCCAAAATGATTTGATGGTTTGCATATATTATTTCATAAAATTCATGCACCAATTGATGGCCCCCCAAAAGAGAAAAACACCTTTAAAAGCCTCAGATCCTTTACAAAATATGATAAAACTGTAAAATCAAGGGAAGGGGATGATTGCAATGCATTATAATATACAAGAAGTTTAAAACACTCAAACATAAAGAGGCACACCACCTGCATTTCTAAGAATCTGGCTATATAATTCCAGGTTTTGTTAAGGGGCAGTTGGTTGGCATACGAAGGAAGAGTGAAGTCAAAGCCTTTGGGAGTGAAGTCAAAGCCTTGGAGGGTTTCAGCGCCTGCTGCAGCTGCAGAGACTGAAAGGGGAGAGGCATGTTTTGCTGCAGGCAGGGCAGGTAAAGAAGCGTCCAGTTGGTTGTGCAGCTGAATTTGGGGAGGCTGATTTGGACCAGGGTCAGCCCTCCTCACTTCCCTACTTTTTGAAGGGGCGCTGGGGGAGGGCAGGGTTAGTGCCTCTTCCGGAAACTGGAGAGGAGAATGGTAACCTGGAACAGAAGGAAAAAACATGTTGTTACATTCAGAGAATTGGGGGAATTATTATGTACCCCCAGCTAATGGGGTTCAAAGAAGAGGAGGAGGAGAATGGCTTTAAACTAGAGGTTAATCTGGGGAGGGTTGAAGAGTTTAAAGTGGAGGGGGATATTCATTTGGTGTCTCAAGGGAAAAGGTTTTTAAAAGGGGGAAATGATGTTTTCCCCGGAGCGTTACTGATAAGGGATAGAAGGCTTAACTTGTACAGGCACTCATGACCCTGGCCATAATCTGTATTTCTAATATACTAGGGCTGGTTTTTTGAGGTATAAGACAACAATAAAGAATCAGGTTTCTGGGCATATTCAGATTGCCTTCATCTCAAGTTATGCCTTTTGCATCAAACTATTACAATAATTTATCTGAAGAAGTGTGCATGCACATGAAAGCTCATACCAAGAACAAACTCAGTTGGTCTCTAAGGTGCTACTGGAAAGAATTTCCTATTTTGTTTCGAATAATTTATCTGTTTGCATATGGATATTGCTAGAGTTAATACCTATAAAGTATGCAACTATCTTTTGTGTTCTTAAAAATAAATAAAATATCAGGCCTACTGAGGTCAATCAGCTTATTTCTAGGTAAGTGGTTTAATGTTGCAGCCTTAGACACATTTGGGCTGCAATCCTAAACCCACTTGCCTGGGAGTAAGCCCCACTGAATTCAATAGGACTTATTTTTGCATTGACATGGTTAGGATTGTGCTGTGTAACCTATTAAACTCAGTGGTGCTTACTTCCTAGTAAATGTGCATAGGACTGTGCTCACCAAGCACTTGTGAAGATGAGTAATTTCCTGTTCAAGGAGTCTAGTTCTGAAATATGGTTCTTCTGTGTCCTTGACTTCATTAACTTGAGCTAGCTATATTTGGGTTTGATGCAAATAAAAAGGACTCCAACTGATTCCTGTAACTGAACATGTCAGCACTATTTAGAGTTGGAAAAGACAGCACCATAAGTTTGAACATTTTTCATTAAATTAACCCAGTGCCTTACTTACTATGAAAGTGGATTTTGAATTTCAGTTTTCCTCATCTCAGGATGGTTATTCTTTCTTTCTGCAATACTTAAATACAGTATACAACTATATACAATACTTATACTTATGTATTATATTATATTATATTATGTTATATTATTATATTGTTATAACTTGAGGAGTAGAATAAAGGTGGTGTGCCAAAAGCCAGATTTAGTAGGGAGAGAGAGAGGCATCACCACAAGTCAGGAAACTTCAAAGTTGCCTCTGTTGAAATACTCTGAAATTTCAACAACATGGCATCTTTTATGTTATCATTTGAACCCATGCCTTCTGAACTGATGTTCATAGAGGAACTGCTACCACTGCCTGACCCCTACTTCTTGAATTGAAGAGGTACAAAAGTCTGGATTGATCAGTTGCTGCTTAACGCTGGTCAAGTTCAATGCAAGGAGCTTGGCTTCCTGATATACTGCAGAGCTTAGGACAAGGAGAAAAGCTCGGAGATGGCTTGAACGCAAATGAATGAAAACTCCAGTGGAATGCAATTGAACACCGGCGAGCGATCATCATCAAGCTTACTTAGTGGCAGTGAATGATAGCAAAGTATGCCTCCTCGCTATGCTGTCCAGCACAGAGCTTTTCTGGGTAGTACAGGACCTTTTACAGTCGGGAGCAAAGGAGGTGGGAGGAAGGACAGTAGCTCACTGTGATTTGGCTGCAAAGCATCAAATAAAACTGCTTGCATCTGCCAGCATCTTGCCGCCACTGTTAACAGCAGATGAATCTCAAGGGGTGTCCAGAGCACAGTCTAGTCCTGTTGTGTTGGATGAGTTTCCATTAGTAAGGCTCAAAGACATGGACAAGGGGCTGGGATCAGTCAGGGCACTCACTTGCGCTCTGGACCCTTGCCCCTCCTGGCTGATAGAAACTCGCAGGGGAGGGACAGCTGGCTGGGACAGGGAGGTGGTTAATACTGTCTTGCGAGAGGAGGTGGTCCCTGCCCGCTTCAAGGAGGCAGTGGTGAAACCACTCAGCCAAGAAATCCTCCCTGGATTCAGAACATTACTTCTGTTGTCTATGCTCTGGTAACCTCTAGGTTTGATTGCTGTAATGCATTATATGTGAGGCTTCCTCTGAAGACGGTTCGGAAACTTGGTGCAGAATTCAGAGGCCAGGTTGCGCACCAGGGCAAGCCAGTTTGAGCATACTACACCAATCCTGGCACAACTGCTCCAGTTGCCAATTATTTTCCAGGCTCAGTTAAAAGTGCTGGGTTTTGACTCAGAACTGCAATACCCCAAGGACCACCTTTCCCCATATGAGACTACCCGGACCCTGTGATCATAATCGGAGGCCCTTGTTTGTGTGCCTCCTTCATGAGAGGTCCAGAGAGTCACAACACAAGAACACATTTTCTGCAGTGGCTCCTTGTTTGTGGCATTTAAGAGAGGCTCACCTGGCACCTTCATTATATACTGTATCTTTAGGCGCCAGGCAAAAACATTCCTCTTCTCCCTGGACCTTGGCTAGTTAAGCATTATACAGCCTTTTAAATTGTTGTTTTTGTTCTTTACTATGTGTTATGTATTTGGCCCTTCACCTATGATCCTCTGGTGAAGTGCAGTATAGAAAATTTAAAAATAAATAAATAAATAATTCTCTCATAGTAGGCACTGCAAGTAGGGGAACCCAATCTGGGGTCTTCCAGACACCAGTAATGCCCACTAATAGAACCTCTTTCCCTGGCAGATGAACTGAAATCCTCAGTTCAGTACAAAGATGAGAAAATGTTATTTGAGGAACCTAATAATAAATATAGAGCCAACAGGATTCTACACAAGCCTTCTGATAAATTTGAACATTTGCTGTTCATGGATTGCTGCAGTATATTTTATTCTAGCCTTTCAGGTGTTTTTGACTAGAGGGCACCAGTTTGGGGAAGGGTGTTCTGTTCCAAGTGCTTCAGTCTCCATGGAACATTAAGATACATTTTCAGCATCTATTTATCATAAGCTGGGTTCAGTTTCTTTCTGCCATGTGGGTGTTAACCAACTGGTTTATGAAGAGGCAAAGGAGCATGGTGTTCCTCTCAAGGCTGTTGCATAAAAGCGCGTCTGGCTTGCTGCTGCAATCAAATTAGTTCTTTCTTTCTTTCTTTCACTTTTCCCTGTTTAATTTTTGTTTTGTAACACAAGAAATTATTTAATAAAAATTAATAATAAAAATATATAAAACACTTCACTGTAGCATCTTTAGAACCATGTGTGAAAAGACAGCACACACAAATCTTGCATATGGAAGTGAATACCTCTGTACTATCTTTTTAAAATTTATTTTTTTAATGTACAAGTAGACTATAACACACACACAGTGTGACAAAAACAAACATGATAGGAGAGCTTGCAGTAAATATGAATGAAATCATAGCCCAAGAGACTGATAAAGCAGACAATAATACAATTACTATCACAAGTTGGATAAATGCATCTTTCCAGAAAGGTAAATGTAATGGCAGAGGACAAATTTATTGGTGTAAGAAATTAAGGAAAACCATATTGGTTCCCAAATTAGTTCTTTCTACCTGCAGAATGTTTCTCATGAGACTATAGTTCACAGCAGGGGTAGGCAACCTAAGGCCTGGGGGACGGATGTGTCCCAATCGCCTTCTCAATCCGGCCCGCGGATGGTCCAGGAATCAATGTGTTTGTACATGAGTAGAATGTGTCCTTTTATTTAAAATGCATCTCTGGGTTATTTGTGGGGCATAGGAATTTGTTCATTCCCCCGCCCAAAAAAATATAGTCCAGCCCACCACATGCTCTGAGGAAAGGTGGACCGGCCCACGGCTGGAAAAGGTTGCTGACCCCTGATTCACAGTGAAGGATTCTTTAGTTGTATACAATATTGCTGCTCTAAGTAGCATACAGGACAGCCAAGCCTCGTTGGTAGCAGACGCAATTAAAAAACCACACACACATAATCAGTATGTTGATCTTAGCTTTGATAAGGGGAACATGCACCTCTCCATGCCTTTAGGTAAAGGGATCCCTGACCATTAGGTCCAGTCATGTCCGACTCTGGGGTTGCGGTGCTCATCTCGCATTACTGGCCGAGGGAGCTGGCGTACAGCTTCCGGATCATGTGGCCAGCATGACTAAGCCGCTTCTGGCAAACCAGAGCAGTGCACAGAAACGGCGTTTACCTTCCTGCCGGAGCGGTACCTATTTATCTACTTGCACTTTGATGTGCTTTCGAACTGCTAGGTGGGCAGGAGCTGGGACTGAGCAACGGGAGCTCACCCCGTTGCGGGGATTCGAACCACCGACCTTCTGATCAGCATGCCCTAGGCTCTGTGGTTTAACCCACAGTGGCACCCACTGCCCCTCCCCACCCACTGTCCCTTTAAAAGTCGTCAAATGTATCTCTAGGACTAATAAGGTCTAGTCACTTACTGCTGTTTGAAACTCAGGTTTTCAGTATTCTCTAACATCTTTTAAACGTTCCAAACAGTGTTTTGTTTTTGATATCTTGGGGTTATATTATTTTAAGAGCTGCTTGTATTGGAGTATCCTGGCTTTTTCCTCAAACTTTTGGGTTTTTAAAATCAAATCCCCCCTCAAAAAAACAACAACTTATGTTGCTATTTTTTTTAAAAAAAAGGTGGGAACTGAAAGGGTCAGCATAATACTCCTCCTCCTCCTCAGGGTCCACTTCTTCCCCAAAGCCTCTCCCAAACTACTTCCTCCCCTGCCACTTGATTCCCCTCAACCCTTCCCCACTTTTTCTCCCTGGTCCCTGGTCAGCTGTGCGGTGCCCAGCAGTCTCTTGGTGCTAAAGTATGCCTGTAGCAGGATCACGATTCCCAATTAAAAGATGGGAGAAGATTATAGTTGTCTGCAGTTTTCAGCTGGCGCATTCCTCCCAGAGTCAATGAGTCTGTGGGTAGGATGTGAAGGCTGTGGTGGCAGATAGACCCATGAGTAGCATCATTCTGCTTGCCTTCCTGGAGGAGCCCTGTTTGCTGGAGGGTGGGGAAGAGGAAACTGTACTTGCATGCTCTGCTGTGGAGCTTTGCTGTCATGTATTTTGAGGATTCAAACCAGAAATGGTGCGCCATTGTCCTCTATTGATCCCACTGACTCTTCCATAGCTCTGGAAGTTCTCATTGCCTTGCCTAGTCCTTAGATGATATTTTCTCTATATTATTTTTATTTAACTTTTCCCATTTTTCCCTTATAAATGATAACCCACCCCAACTGCACAAACTATCTTTGCATCAAAATATTTTTTCCTTCATCTCAAAGGGCATCAGCTAATTAACAGAATAAAATCCATTCCCTGAGATCTTTTTCACAGGAAATACCATAGTTGAAGCCCCCTGCCTCACACAGGCAAAACATACACTCTGCCAATGGATTATATCTTTGAATTTTTGAGTAATCCCAGATTATGAGGCTTTTTAATATGTTTTTGTTCTCTGGGAGGATATGTAACGCATTGTACCTGACCTCAGCATTTCTGTTTTTCTTTTAGATTGGAGATGATGAACAAGGATATGACCTAGACTTGTTTTGCATACCAAAACATTATGCAGAAGATTTGGAAAAAGTATATATTCCTCATGGGCTTATTATGGACAGGTTTGTTTTACTCTCAGCAATATTCAAAAATGATTATTTGAATGCAAGCCTCTGCATGTTTGTTCTAAGGAGGTTTTACTTTATGGTGGCTTTTGCAGCTTGCTTGGAAGCAGTGTCTGGTTTACTGGAGTGTAGATAAATTTCCTCTGTAGACAGTAAATGCAGTTGCTCTGGAAGGGAACATCTATGCCAGCAATACAATGCTCTGAGGAGCACACAGCTCCTCCTGGGTTGCACTCCTTAGTTTAGTGGAACCCAAATTATGGTCTGCGGATGACTGCTCCATTCAGGCTGTCCACAGCATTTATGTGGATTTGTGGCTGAAAACAGGAGATGGCACATCCATCACATTAAATATTGATACTGATTCATAATAGTATTTTTATTGTGTCCTTTAATTCTTATATTGGGTTTTAAATTGTAATACAAAAAGTACAATATCTAAGAAGTAAAAATGCAACTGCAAATCAAATGGCCTCTAGTGGAGTACATTACCATTGCTACAGCAAACAAAAATCCTTAAGTGGTCCATCAGCAATTTTGAGGTGGTCCAAGGGGGTGGTGAAGTTTGGGAACCATTACTGTACTCTAATTTTCTGCACCTCTAGCAAATTGTTACCAGTTCCTGACCCATAAAAAGACAGGTAATTTGCCCATAATTCATGTGTTAATGAGAAAAGGGATATAAGGACAAACTGTAAATTAAGTGTGTGCATGTGTGTATATTAGGTAACAGGTTTCCTCACTGACGCTGGTGTATAAATCTTGAAAGCACAGAGCTTTAAAAATTTGAACAGCTTTCTGTTTCCTTGTTTCTGAATTTCCAGAGCGTATTGTTGGTGCCTTATGCTTTAAAAAGTGAATTAAATTTACCTTCTGAAGACCTGTATGCTTCATATCTTTTGAAAGTTGTCCAGTAACTAGGCAGAGACTGAGATTTACTTTGGCACATGCTGCCCTGTAAAATCAAGGGCGTTTGGCAGTACTGCTATTAGATTAACCTTGACAAGTGAGAAAAAGCAGAAATGTCACTGACCAGTAAATAGCCCTATTTTGTCAGATGGGAGATAAATCCAATATCAGGGAAAGATGCTCTGTTGGCTTTATCTTTGCATGAATTCTTACCATGGTTTATCCAAGCTAGTGGGGGTGAATAATAAAATATTATAGAATGAGAATAATTTTCAGTCTCAAGTTCTTGAATGTCAGGGCTTGGTGGTGCTTCCCACGAGTAACTACTCTTGACTCCCAATCTGTATATTTACATTGTTTTATTATACAAATATGTACAAGTCAGAGCTAAAGTTCTAATGTCCATTCAGTCACTTTCAGATTCCGGAAGTGGCGCTCGGCGGGAACGCCTCCAACACTGTAGTTGGGGAACCCCAAATCTTCTCCTCCCTTCCGTTTGATTCCCCTATGTTGTTGAGGTGACGGGGCTGCTACCTCCCCCTCTGTTCCCGACCTGCTCAGCTGGCTGCTCAGGTGGCGTTCGGGCTCTCTAGAGTCTGACAGCCCCTCCACCATGCCACCCTGTTCCTGCTCGTTGCTGTTGCATGACATGCTCAAACTCTCCAGGTGTTCCTCAGAAGCCTCAGCATCCGAGACCCCTCTCACCCCCTCATTGTGCTCTCTGCTGACCCCTGGTGGTCCCCTGACATTGAAGGAGGACCTCTTCTGTTACTTGCCAGTCTGGGTGTTGACATCTTATTGGGACACCCTTCTTGCAATCCCACACATCTTTTTGGGCAGGCCTTAGAGTAGCAGTTTGATTTTAACTCATGTTCTGACTGTTGGTCTTTTGGAATAGTTTTATATTTTTATGTTGTAATTTATTAATCTTATGATATTGATTTCTATATGCCCTGGAATCTCCTTAGATAAATGCTGGTTTAGAAATGGTACAAATAAGTGTGTGTGTGTGTGTGTGTGTGTGTGACACACACACACACTGTGAGTGACCTGGCACTGGGCTCGGTGTGGCAAATTAGTTTGTTTCTCTTTCCACAGAACAGAAAGACTGGCACGAGAAATCATGCAGAGTATGGGAGGGCATCACATCGTGGCTCTCTGTGTACTTAAAGGGGGCTACAAGTTCTTTGCTGACTTGCTGGATTATATCAAAGCCCTGAATCGAAACAGTGACAAATCTATCCCTATGACTGTTGACTTCATCAGGTTGAAGAGCTATTGCGTAAGTGTGTCTGCAGTTGTTCACGCAGATACTGTTTAAAAGCACCAATGAAGGAGAGTCTGCCACCTTCCAAGGCTGCCTGTTGAACGGCTTGTCATTTGAACCTGCTAGTTCTGGTTCTGCCTTCGGGAACAGCAGCAAACAAGCCTGCTGCATCTTCCATGTCATAGTCAAATGGCACTGGAGGTTTTAAAGCAGAGGTTGGATGGCCATCTGACAGGCATTCTATAGTTGTGATTCCTGCATTGTGGGGGGTTGGGCTACATGACTCTTGGAGGTCCCTTCTGTGAGGATGTTTAGGGAGGCAGAAGAGGATATATTATTTTATTATATCCTTCCTAACTTGCGTCAGTAAGTTCTATAACTTAGCAGAGTTGTTAAACAATCCCCCTTTTAAATCACACAGCGGTTAGCTAGTTGCAGGCTCATCTGAGCCTTACTATTTAGGATTCCTGGTTTCCCTTTTTATATCCCTCCTAAAAGAATAGACACGACCATCTGATTATAGTTAACATAAAACTAGTTTACTTACAACCATCCAGTTCACAATAAGATCCCTGAAGGCAGACTTAATTTACAGAACAACCTATAACTATGTGAACTATCCCATAAGGGAAATAGTCTCAAGTGGTTGCGATTCAGCAGTCACTTATCCTGACTCTTAGGAACACAAAAATGGAGAAGAAGAAGAGCGGAACGTGGAGGCCGTGTGCTCCTCTGTCCAAGAACAGGCCACACCCACACTAAGTCACATGCAAAGGAAGTCTGTCCCAGCTCAGGAGGAACTAGCAAGTTTTCTCCTGAGTGATACATTGCATGTGCATTGTAGGAATGCGCCCGCCCTGTGGAACGCCCTCCCATCACAGGTCAGGGAAATAAACAACTACCTGACATTCAGAAAAAACCTGAAGGCAGCCCTTTTTAGGGAAGTTTTTAATGTTTGATATTTTTGTATTTGATTTCTGTTGGAAGCCGCCCAGAGTGGCTGGGGAAACCCAGCCAGATGGGCGGGGTACAAATAATAAATATTATTATTATTATATTATTATAGGAATGTTGTATTTGACTGCAATACGTTTTTACATCCCACACCTTCCAACTACAGTTCTATGATTCTATGAGGAATACCATTGATGTTAAACATTTAGCTGAGGCTTAGGTCCAAGGAGGATAACTACTTGCTTTTGGAAATTATGTGCTTGGTTTTATTTTTTGATTATTAAAGGTTTTTCTTTTACTTTAAGAAGGTTGGCGATTGTTCAGTGTAACATTAATCACTGAGGAAACAGAAAATACTTGGGAGTTTAAAGTTATATAAGAAAAACTTAAACTCAGAATTTGAAAAGCACATATGGAACATATTATTTCTGTGATCAGGGCACTATACTTCTGTGATCCCTTTCCCCTTAACTAAGGACCTAATCAGTACACAAAAAGGAGGGGAGATATGTAGAAACAACCTAATTGGAAACAAAAATTTATAATTTGCTTCAGTTGTCTGTGAAATTAGAAATTAAATTGTTTACAGAGTTTTGAGGGTTGGGATTAGGCAAGTTTACAAAGTAGGGTATTGATATCACATGAGTGATAGTGTATTTCTTTTTTCAAAAAACACATACGGTACACAATTCTTGTTTGTTGGCAAAAGCAAAGATACAAGTATGCCAGCTTCCTGCTTCTTAAAACAGCGAATGGAAACATTAAGTGCCTTCTTTCCTAGATGTTTTGTACCTTTCCATTTTGGTATGTCCTCATATTTAAAAATAATGAAGATGTACTTTCAGCTATCCATTCTGTCAATCGCCTTTTTAGTCCCTGGTACGTCCTAGACTGTCTCTTCCAGACTGTGGGTGGGAGTGATGTTTTATGTTCATTTTTAAGAGGCTTAGTCAAGGTGGGGGAGAAGCACTCCTGTCTTTGTAAGTCACTTTGAGTTCACATCTCTGAAAAAAACCTGATGGGAAGAAGAAGAAGAAAAAGAAGAAGCCTTATTCTGTGCAGAATTAGGAAAATATTCCTCTTCCCCTGTAGTATGGTGAATGTTGCCAGCCAGGATTTACAAACTTTTTAAAAGCTTCATTTTTTGAGTAGGGTTTTTGGTTTGTTTGTTTTTGTGTTTAGTGAAGATTCACTTTATAATTATTCTCCTCCAAACACTTACTTTTTCTTTTCTCTCTAAAATCAGAATGACCAGTCCACTGGTGATATAAAAGTAATTGGTGGGGACGACCTCTCAACCTTGACTGGCAAGGTATGTAATAAATGGTGATACATATATATAGAGAGAGAGAGAGATACGGAGGTTTCTGTGAAGCACTTTTGTATGCTACTAATTTCCATCACCAGTTAGTTACACTTAAAAACAGAGCACAATTGAATCCATTCTGTGAGGTGCAAATAAAGGTGAGAGTGCACATGTACCAGGTTGCAAGCTCCTCATCTCTCGCTGGCTTTGCCAGGGTGTCTGGCTGTATTTGCTGTGTATGTTTTTGTCGCCTCTTCCTTAGGGGCTTAAAAAAAATCATAGAGAAAAAACACATCAACTCCTATTGGCTGTTATAGCGAAGTAGAACTTCATTATACAGAAGCAGCAGAGCTCTCTATACCAGATGCTGGGGACAAAAACTGGGGAAGGTTATTATCTCCATGCCCAACTTGTAAGTCCCCAGAAGCACCTGAGAGTCACTGCTGGAATGAGGGCTAGACAAAACTATTGTTTTGATCAAGTAGGGCACTTGTTACTGATGGATGTGGCTTATGTTGTCTTTTGCTACTAAGAAACATTATAATAGCCATATCAACTGCATGCAGCACCTTAGGAGGAATTTACCTCATTTTTCTTCCAGTGTTCCATGCTGCAAAGTCTGTTTGTTGAAGGCGATCTAAATTTGAAAAAAGTAATCTGCAAATACTCTTTGGGAGTCTTGTTACTTTAGAAATATAAAAGGAGATAACTGTGACCAAAGAAACATAATGCTACAGTAATCAAATCAAGGAAACAATTTAAAAAACCAAAGTATAAGACTTGAAATCTGAATCAATGAAGTGCAACCTGGCACAGATGTAGGCATATTATGTTTATTTGTGGCCTTTTGTTGGTTCAGGTTTCAAGTTTATTATTTCCCCTGACACTTTTGTTTCTAGGATTAGCTCTTACAGTCTGATATATCTTCAAAGGAACACAGGAAGCTGCAGGTCAGACTGCAGGCATGCCTCCTTTCATTGCACCTTGCTTTGTTGCACTCCGCAGATACTGCTCTTTATGAGGACCAGGGTGCAGCTACAGGCAACCCACCCACTTCCACTGGCGGAGGAACAGTAGTGTGGGGGGAGTGCACCGCTCCCGGCAGTGCAATCCCTGTAAGGTGCCATCGTGGCTGCCCCCTCCCCACCTGCGCTGGGTGCCACGCCCCTGCAGTCAGCATGCCCCGCCCCCAGGACACACGTCATACCCCTGTGGGCGGCGTGCCCCGCCCCGGATGCGCGTCAGCCCTGCACCCGCCTGCTCTCCACCCCCCACCCCCGCTCTCCACCCCCACCACCCGGTGCCGGAGCATGAAGCTCCGCCACTGCCCACTTCCAGTGGACGAAGCCCCCCGCCGCCGCCACCACCACCTCTCTTCTTGCCACAGCAGTGGAGCTGGCTGGGGCTGGGTTTTTCTCCTCCTGCCCTTGCTTGCAGGGGCCCCTGGCCTAGACTACAGCATATTGTAAACATAGCTTTTATATCCAAATAGAAACAACAACAAAACATGTTACTTGCTTTATTGCAATACTTGCTTTATTTTGGTGGTATGGAACCAAGCCTGCAATATATCCGCAGTGGTGTGTGTTTGCTCTAGTTAGCAGTGGTTCTGCAGGATCTCTGGCAGCAAAGAGTCTTTTCCCATCACCTGATCACCTACCAACCTGACCCTGGAGGGGCTTGGAGGGTGTTGAACTTGAGGCCTTTTGCATGCAATGCAGCTGCCGCACCACTGAGCCCTTCCCCTTATCTTTACAGTACAGTATTGAGAAGATAAGACTTCTTAAAATATAATTCTGGGGTGGGGAGCTTGTGCCCCACCAGATGCTGCTGGATTACAACTCCTTGCAATCATCCTTGGCCATTGGCCGTGCTGGCAGTGGCTGATGTGGGTTGGAGTCCAACAGCCTCTAGAGGGCCACAGGTTCCCCACTCCTGCACTCAAACATCTTCTGAAGTGCATCTTGTCTTCTTTGTAGTGCTGCTTCTGACTAATAGCAGCATTCAACTCATCCTCTATTTTGTGACTACTGCTGTATAGAGCAAGAAATGACCCTCAAAGGCTGTTGCAATATTCTGTTACGTCTCCCCTCTCCTGGTTCTGCCTTACAAACAGAGCTGCTTTTCAAGATATTCAACTTTCATTTGTCATGTAAGGTGTAAAACGTTTCACTTCTAACAGTAAATATTAATGACAGTAGCAAGTAATGCTATAAGGATCATACAAAATTTTTGAAACCCTTGACCCCACTTCCCTGCTATCAGTTATTCTCTAAGCCATGACAGAAGACTTCCGTTTGTGCCTCCCAGTAGATATAGAGATGTGGGATTGCACAGGACGTCTTGAGGTTCTGTCTGCAACTGACCATACCAATGATGCCTCTAGGGCCTTGGATGCTCCCTTACTTGGACTCTGCAGCCTCTAGGCTTTGTTTATGTGGGGGTTGGGGGGGGTTCACCCTCTGCTCAACTTCTTCATGGATAGATAGCACATTCACATTTGGGTACATGATTCAATTCTAAATCACTCTCTACTTTAAATATGAAGACAACTCATGAAAATATGAATGAGTACTCCCTGTTCTGAATTCTAATGTGGCACTAGTTATAAACTGCCTTATACATAGTCAGGCCATTGATCCATCAAGCTCAGGATGGTTTTCCCTGACTGGCGATTTCTCTGCAGGGTTTCAGATGCAGGACATTTCCAGCCCCTGCTGGATAGCCAGGCATTGAAATTGGGACCTTCTGCATGCAAAGCAGGTGTTCTGCTACTAATCCAGGGCCTTCCTAATTTTTACAAAGCTGTTCTGATGATGAATGTTCAATATTTTTGTTGTTGTTAGCTTTCCCTTGAGAAGGTGCCTAAACTAGCTAAGTAATATCAGTGCATTAGAAAGAATAGCACATGGTGTTTCTCCCCCCCCCCCAGTTCTGAAACTTGTTGTTCTTGCATTGAAATTGGCACTTTATTTCTGAACTATGATAAACTTTCAATTTTGAGTTTGTGCTAATGAGCAGTAGAAACCTGAGTCGTTTAACCACAGGGCATAATTTTGTAGCCATTTTCTGCTGGTTTGCTTCATAGTTGAAGCATCCACCTATATTTGTGTGCTGGTTAATTAGGGAAATGAAATTGAAAAACAGGCATCCTGAAAAGGTTTGGATAAATATAAATTGGAAACCAATTGTTGACTTAAAATTACTCATGAGTTTCTATTTTTCTCTTTCTCCTAGAATGTCTTGATTGTAGAAGTAAGTACAACAGTTTACATTTTCCTTTTTTAATAGGTATGATTTGGGGTAATGCTGTGAAACCAGTACAAATAATGAATGCTACTGCTTCATTGCAAAGTAGCACCATTTTACTCCAGAACAACAACCATCCCTAAGCTAAAGTGTGGATTAAATCTCTTTCCAAAGAAAAAGCAATTTCCCTTGTACAATCAGCTGCCATCAGGGGGACACTTAATTCACATACTGATTTTTTTACTACTAAAATGGGTAGCCAAGAATGCATTGTTGAACTGATTCTGCTTAATTGCATTGTGACTTAATTCAGCTGGAGTTTGTTAATATTTCACACAAAAATGCTCTTGTTCTTGTGGAGACCATGTAACGAGCTGATCCAGTATTGGTGTGCATTTCAAATCCTGGGACCATATCCCAGATATGATCCCTTTGCCCCCCCCCCTATAATTACTGACAGACACAAATGAGCACCAAATGACCCTGAATTTTATTCCTCCTTGTATGTATGATTTAGTTAATTATGAACCTTTAAGAGGTACTTGGCTGCAGCTTCACTTCACAAGGCTGTTTTTGTTTTAAATGTCAGGATATAATTGACACTGGTAAGACAATGAAGACTCTACTGTCTCTGCTTAAGCAGTATAACCCAAAGATGGTGAAGGTAGCCAGGTATGTTTTAATTCCTGTGTGTGCTACAATTTGCTTTCTCGGGAACTTTTGCGGAATGATGAAACAAGGTGGTACAGTTACACATCTTTTTGTATCCCTTTGAGGTCAGTTGCATTTAGAAGTTAACAAGTTCAAGGTTGGGGTGTGAATTTTTCTCCATTGCTTGTGCTGGACATTGACCCAGTGGGCTCTCAATCTGCCTCTGTGCTTCTGCTAGTCTAAGGGAAATTGCTTTATTAAAGGTTTCAACAGTTTAGTTTTGGGTCTAAAAATGAGTGCCATCTTGGATCACTTCTCTCTTAAACATATTATACTTACTCTTAGTAGACCTTCTGTATTCTTAGTGCAATGACTCTTGCATCTCACTCAGTAGCTAGCATAAATACTAATTTTTAACTCATATTATCAGGATAACTCTGCCGTCATAAACAAACCTCTTTATTCTCTATATGTTGAGGAAAGTCTCTCCCACTGTAGATAGTATATTTTTGAGCATAGGTAAAGTCACTTTTCTGCTGCACAAGTTTCATGGCAGTGCAGGGGCCTAGGCAGGGGAGAGATGCTTCAGGCACAGAACTGTGATGTGCTGAATTTCCCCTTCTGGCACCACTGAAGGAGGAAGAGAATACTTTTCAATGTCTGCTCCTCCTCATACACAATTGGTCAAAGAGCAGCCTTTGTGCTCACTTAAAACTTGGCTGTAGAAAGAACCCTCTCACTGCCCCTATAATCCTGATTCAGTGGGGGAAGACAGAACTTAGTGGCTTGGCATGCAGGGAGAATGGAGTGCATTTCATGGGTTAATTTCTACCCACAATTCACTTTTTTTTTGCTTTGGGGTCTTTTTAACAGCTTGTTGGTCAAAAGAACACCTCGAAGTGTAGGATACCGTCCTGACTGTAAGTGAAGTGTTCAGTGCATCTTAAAATATATACATGTTTAAAGCAATGTAAAAATCTCTATTCAGATTGAAAGTACAGTACAGTGCTACCTCGAGTTAAGAACTTAAATTTGTTCTGGAAGTCGGTTCTTTACCTGAGGTACCACTTTAGCTAATGGGGCCTCCTGCTGCCACCGCACCACCATTGTGCGATTTCTGTTCTCATCCTGAAGCAAAGTTCTTAACCCGAGGTACTATTTCTGGGTTAGCGGAGTCTGTAACCTGAACTGTCTGTAACCTGAAGCATCTGTAACCCAAGGTACCACTGTAGATGAAATTTGACTGCAGGGAGTCACTGGCCTAAAGAACAACTGCAGTGCTACAAAATGGGGAGGGAGGGATAAATGAGGACAGAAAAGAGTCATAGGAGCTGGAGCAGAATTAAAGAGAGTGACCCGGCCTCTGGATATTTACTGTACTTGGTTTGCAGTGTGTTTAAGTAGAGATACCTGGAGGACTTAAAAGTGAAATGGGTAACGGCGCAATCCTGGGCATATTTACTCCCAACTGTGTTCAGTGGGTCTTTCTCCCTATTAAATGTGTTTAGGATTGCTGCTTAAATTGCAGCTTTTGCTATACTTTAACTTTCAGTGGTACCCCGCTAGACGAATGCCTCGCTAGATGAAAAACTCGCTAGACGAAAGGCATTCACTAGCGGAAGGCTGTCTCGCAAGACGAATTTTTCAATGGGCTTGCCTCGCAAGACGAAAAAATTTCCGATTTTTTTTTTCTTCGTCAAACCGCTATTCTCCCATTGGTGCTTCGCAAGACGAAAAATTCGCTATACGACAGCACTCGCAGAACAAATTAATTTCGTCTTGCGAGGCACCACTGTATGTGTTTTTACACTCATTTGGCGCCTTGTCACCCAGTCCCTACTGTCTCACTCCTTTCGACATGGTGTAGCTTTTCCCTGTATCAAAATGTACTGTCAGTTTTGTGTCTCCCTGTTTTAATATGTTGTAACAAAGCTGGTTACGTTTTTTAAACAATGCCAATAGGCAGCATTATCAAATAGGAAACTGGTTATGAATAGTCCAAATAATGTAATATGATTGTCTAAACATTGCCCAAATTTAACATAGATGAATTCTGGCTCTTTTTCAGTTGTAGGGTTTGAAGTACCAGACAAGTTTGTAGTGGGATACGCTCTAGATTACAATGAATACTTCAGAGATCTAAATGTAAGTAATGAACAAAAATTGTCTTCTGTAAAAATTGAGGAAGAGTAATATTTTTTTCCTGCTCCCCCTCTGCCTGATCTTTACTATCCGGTAGGAACGTAGGAAACTGGCTTACACAAAGTCAAACCACTGGTCCAGTATTTTCAGTGCTGACTTGACAGAACTTTCCATGGTTCAAGGCAGAAGGTCTCTTCCATTCATAACTGCGGATACTGGGAATTGAGCCTGGGGCCATCTGCATACAAAACAGATGCTCTGCCACTGAGCCGCAGCCCCCCCCCCCTTGGGACCATTTCCTTTGCTTCTTTTACCGGTGGGTAGAGAAATGCCAGAATGAGGTTTTCTGCTCTTGGGGAACCCCAGGCTCTGCTGGCCATAAACTTTACAGGCAACAACTGTTTCATACTTGTTCAGTATGTGTGCAACTGCACATGCTCGCATCTCCGCGACCTGGAAGTGGGTGGGAAAGGGACATAATGGGGTGGAGGGGTCTTATGCACACTCCCCAAATGTATGCGGGGGTCAAGAACATAACCTCTGCGCAGAAGGACTGTTTCCTGTATTTCCCATCAAGCTCCGTTGGGCTCCCAAACAACCCCATTAACCTGACAGCAGTTTAGGTTCTCCTCCAACCTCAATTCTATATCCTTGAGCCTTATTGGTCAAGTGTGACATTTCCCAGGAGAGATGGGCAGAGAGCCTGTCTCCAAGCAGTTTTGCAAGAAAGGCTAACAAGTACAGTGGTGCCTCACTAGACGAAAATAATTCGTTCTGTGAGTGTCTTCGTCCAGCGATTTTTTCGTCTAGCAAAGCACCAATGCAAACCGCTAGTTTTCGCGACAAAAAATATTTTTTTCCGTCTTGCGAGGCAGCCCCGTAGACTTTTTCGTCTTGCGGGGCAGCCTTCCGCTAGCGAATGCCTTTCGTCTAGCGAGTTTTTCGTCTAGCGAGGCATTCGTCTAGCGGGGCACCACTGTATCTACTGAATTTCGATGTTTTTAATTATTTTCTTATATATATATATATTTTTATATTTTATTACAGTTTGTATGTTGTAAGCTTCCTTGGAATACTTTATGAAAGTAGAATATAAACATCTAAATAAATAAATGGCCATTTTAGAATCTACTGAGGTGGGCAGATGAGACAGCTGACATAGCTTCTGTTCTTTTAAATATCCATGCAGCCAAGCTGATGCTGATGTTACAGAATATCATAATTTTGTGGCTTGGTGTAATTAGACTGAATAGCTACCCCTTCAGGTTTCATTCCTGATGATAATGAGGTGAAAGGAGCCCTGCAGCTTCGTCAGTGAAAGGTCCACCTAGTCCATCACCCTGTTTCACACAGTGGTCTGTCTCTAGGCTTCCTTCTGTGAAGCCCACCAGGCACTAGGCCTTCTCTGCTGTGGCACCACCCCTCTCAACACCCCAGGTAGCTTTAACTCAGAGATGCGCTGACTCTGAACCTGGTTATGATGGGTAATAGCCATGGACTTTGCCTAACCCCCTTCTAAAGCTGTTTGAGCTACTTGCCATCCCCATATCCTGTTGCTGTGAATTTGGAAAGTTAATTATGTGTTTTGTAAAGAAGTCTTTTATTTCTTTGTCTGTCCTGAATTTATTGCCAGTTTTATTAGGGGATCCGAAATTACAAGCAGAGGGGAGATTTTCTGCACGCGAAGCTTAATTTTATGAACCTCTCTCACAATGTTGTGTTTCCCCACCAACACCACAGTATTTTTCCCTAAACTAGAAATAAGAAAGAAAACTTAAAAAAAGAAAGTACTGTCCTTTTCACCCCTCCTGTGTCAGCTTGTCCAAGGTTTGCAGCTGCAGTCTCTCAGACTAACAGGTTCTGTGCTTCACTCTCCACCATTTCTTTTTATCAGGAGCTGTCAGGGGTCCTTTCCCTCCCCCCCCCCCTTTTTACAGAAGGGTAGTCAGTCTCCTTGAGGGGTAAATTTATACACATTAATTAGTCATGGATACAATTCTAAAAGAATAGTTCTAAAAGTTGATTTGGAAAAGAGTAATTCGGAATCAAGGACTTGTGAAGTGTTCAGTTGCTCTTATTCCAAAAAACAAGTTTCAAGTGTTGGAAATGTTGGATTCTTTTAAAAACTGGGGGATTAGTTATTTGGAAATAAATTCACCAAATAATTTGTCACTGCAGAGAATAGAGCTACTTACTCTGGGAGTCATTAGTGGCTGATAAGATGGTGGTTATTCTGTGAACTCTTCCTGTCAGCAAAAGGATTACCCCAGCAAAATGGGGCTTCTCCCCCACTCCTCTGCAGATCTTCTCCAGAGAGTTGGGAAAACGCCTTGAACCTGATTTAGAGGGCTCATGGGGGAAGGGAGGATGGGGAAGTTGTGTTTCAGAAGAAGAAATCTTTGTGCTGATTGAACTTATTGTTATTATTATTATTTATTAAATTTGTATACTGCTCTATACCTGCAGATTACATAGCCCTACATTGAATGCATCCCAAGAATTCTAAGGCAATTCTAATATAGAAAGGGAAGTGTATGGTGACAGGGCTTTATAGCGGGAAGGATAGGCCCTGTATTTGAAGGACCCACTAGAAATGCAGAGCCAACTCTTTGGGCAGTGTTGGAGAGGAGAGAGAGGCACCCAGTGCAGGGGCAGGAAAGGAGCTTTGCCAGGACTGCAGCAATGCCTCCATTCACTTCCTTTTCTCCTTCCAAAAAAAGAGGGTGCTCTGCTTGGAGCATCTACTGGGACAGTTCCTCACGACCCCAGTATATTTATGAAGAACAGGATTAGCTTCTCTCATGTTGAAGCCCCTAGTGGGAGCCAATATGTCCCCTGGGTCCTATTTCTTGGTCACACTCAGTGGTAACAGCGTCTGCAGAGTGTTTGTTCATCTCCTAGCTGTTAAACTGCTAATCCACACAGTGCTTTAACTCTCTCTTTTTCAGCACATTTGTGTCATAAGTGAGACTGGGAAACAGAAGTACAAGGCATGACAGCAGTGGCTCCAGCACCACAGCTACGGAACTTTGAAACGTGCATCCACAGTGTCCATTTTCCTCTGCCTTTGGCTCTGGTCACCAGCTTAAAATTGTAGAGTTCTCCAACTTTGTTGTCATTTGCTTGCTGTAACTTATTGCATGTACAGTATAATAACCTTGTCTTGTTCATTTACATTTGAGAAATGAAAAGAGGGTGCCGTTGTGTGTTCTCTCTTTCCTTTTTAAAGAAAATTGCACTATGAATCTACTGATTCTTGCTCCTTTCCTAGTGGGATTTGCTGTGTGTTTGACCCCCAAACATATTCCTTCCTCCCCCCCTTTTAAACTTCAGAACTCAAATAGTTTTAAGTACTGTAAATGTATAAGGCATTTTAAGATGGGAAATTATATTAGTAATATTTTTTTAAAAAAACAAGTAATTTAAGTTTTATATAGTAATGAAAGCAGAAATTAAGGTGATTATTGGATATCCAGGGTGTGCCACCACCCTACAACAGAGGCATGATGCTCTTGAAGGGGTATGGATAATGTTATGCTAAACTGCCTTACTTGCCTCTTACAGGAGCTCTGCACAAAAAATAATGCCATTTCAGCCTGAAAAGAGAGCAAGTGACATATAGAATGTTGAAGCAGCTATCAGGCTTTTCACCTCCTATAAAATTAATTGTATAGTCCACCTGGAACTTCTCTTACACAAGCTCAAGGGGAGAAGAAAATGGGAATTGATTCACACTAGGATTGCCCCCTCCAAGCTCCAGGTGGATTCTGTCTTAATTTTCCTTTCCCTTCTCCATCAGTTGAGCAAAACTGCCTTTCAGAACTATCTTCCTATATTTCACCTCAATGAAAAATGATTGTAATGATGACTATATGCACAACCAACATACTTTTAAATAAAGGCTGTTTCTCCAAAGGTAGCACCTTGATGACTGCGCTGGCCTCTTCGATCTGCCAAAACGTCTCTGTACCTTCCCTCTGCTGAAGGAAGCAAGGTCCGTGGGCCCCAGGCAGAGAGCACAGTGCTCTGCACTAGATGAAACCAGTGCAACCAGTGCCCTGGCAAAGATCAGTTGTTCACTAAGCACCCATGTGTGGGCCATCAGAGCATGCTTTGCAAGCAGATTTTATGATAGCTGATATGTTAGTGCTTTTGAACATTGCTCTTGCCTCAACTGGCAGTAAAGCTGCAGTGGGAACAGATTAAGATAACGGCTGAGCATCAAACTTCAGTGTAAACTTAGTAAATTACAGTACAGTACAATCCACATCTCATTGCAGCCAAATTGGATGGATCAGAAAGGTTAAAAATAATCACTAAAATAATTGGTTAATTTAAAGCAAAAATGCTCCTCCATTTGGCAATGTCTTCACCACCCATTTGGTTGTCAGTTTGGATCACTGTTTTTCAACCTAGTTCCTTTAGTCACCCTGTCTTTTGTGTCATTGCCCCATTGGTCCTGTTTCTTTACACTTGCATTTTGGCCTTAAGCACTGTGAATTTCTTCAGAGGGCTCTCGGAGCCTCAGTTACCTAGTTTCTGTGCTCTTTTACTCATCCCTCTTCCAAAATAATAAAATGCCTATTCTGCACTTTTCCTTTGAACTTCATTGTCTCTCCACAATCTGCAACTAGACTTATGAAGCTTTTCCTCAGGCCTGTATGGAGATCAAATCCCAGCCCAACTGACATCTTTTCCTTCCTCAGTAGAAGCTGGATTGCAAAATATACCTATGGCATTTACCTGAGCAATTTTAAAGTTGTTGAACAATCTGTGCCCGTCATAGCTGCTCATCAGGTCAGTGTTGAGACCCTTCATGTACCACGAGCACAACTTGTGGCAGTGTGGTGTGACAAACTGTTGGACTGTGACTTGGGAGACAGGGTTCAAATCCCAATCAGCCATGAAGCACACTGGGTGACCTTGGACCTGTCATTGTCTCTCAATTCAATTCAAACTCTATTTGCGTAGCTGACTGGCCATAGCATCTAAAGGACAAACACCAACAAAAATACAACAAATATGGTTCCCAATAAAACCTTATAACCAATTAATACTCAAGGTAATAGCTCCTTGGAACTTAGCATAAATAGTAAAATATTAATAATAAAGATAATAATAAAATCCTATGCTGGGAATCCGGATGACTACACTTTTGTCGTTCAGATAGCAGCTCTCAATCTCATTGCTCTCTCGATAAATCTGGCAACCTCTGTTATCGAGCTGTTCTGGTCAGCTAGAAGTGAGAACAATTTGGCTTCACAAGAGCGGCCCGGGATGGCAGATAGGAGTGGCGTGATGGTCTCATCCCTCAGGTCTTTATATAGGGGGCAGGACAAGAGTACGTGTGACACAGTCTCTACATAGCCGGATCCACAGGGGCATAGCCGGATCTCGAGTGGAATTTTTTGGTATCTACCTTCAAGAACAGCTGAGGGTAACATACTTAGTCTGGCCAGTGTAAAGGCCCGCCTAAATTTTGGGATGGTTAGGTTGGACAAGTATGGTGCCCGAGATTCGAAGTGGGAGGGGGCAGATAAGTGTACCAAGCACTAAATTTCTTGATAGAGGCCAGATTCTGCAGTTCAATATCCTTCATGCGCTGGCCAATAAGGATTTTTGCCTTGGGAAGACCCATTTTTAAGTGTCATTGTCTCTCAGCCACACCCACCTCACAGGGTTGATGTGGGGATTAAATGCACATTGCCTTAAGCATATCACAGGAAAATATGTATACATTTTAGAAATAAATAATAAATGAACTGTTAAGCATTTAAGGGATCAATGAAATTAGAAATGGTTGCTTCTTCCTGCCTAGACCAAATTAAGCGCCCATAGTATTGTTGCTAAATGCAGCATGCAGTTCTCTCCTCCTAACATCTGCAAAGAAGCCTAGGATGGGATAAGAGCTGGTATGAAAAAGCAAAAAGGAAGAGCCATTGGGTGTAATTATTTGAACAATAGGAGAGTTGTGTAATAGTTCTCTACCTGTGCTTTCAGCTCCCTCTGTGTACTCTCATTTCCATGGCATCTGTATATTGAGACGAGTAACCCCAACCCAATTTTCCTGCCATATGCATTCTTTTTCTTTTAAATATGGTTTTTATTGAAATTTTCAAGGTACAACAATTCATAATAACAAGAAACATTTCCCCCCCATTTCATTTCTATCTCCCCATTTCCTCTGAAGAGCCCAAGGTGGTGTGCACAGTTCTTTCTCTCTCCCACTTTCATCCTCACAACCAGTGCTGCTTGTAAATGCATAGGGAAAAAACCCCAAATGAACTTGGCAAAGATGTAGAAGATGCAGCAATCTGGAAGAAATAATAATAATAATAATAATAATAATAATAATAATAATAATAAATAATAATTAATAATAATAATTTATTTGTACCCCGCCCATCTGGCTGGGTCTCCCCAGCCACTCTGGGCAGCTTCCATCAAATATTAAAATACATTTAAAATATCACAGATTAAAAACTTCCCTAAACAGGGCTGCCTTCAGGTATTTTCTGAATGTCAGGTAGTTGTTTATTCCCTTGACCTCTGATGGGAAGGCGTTCCACAGGGCGGGCGCCACTACCGAGAAAAAAATGGTAAAGATGATTTACCATGTGCATTTTGTGCTAATACAATTCCCTGGAATTAAAATAAGGAATATGTTAATGGTAGGAAATAGCAGTTCACCCAGCTACTGATGTTCAGGGAAAATTATGAGGACTCCCTCAAATGCTAGTTTTCCTGGATTTACCTGAAACTAGAACCTCAGAGATCGTTCTGCTGTCACACTCGGGTCCTGCTTTTGAGCTTCCTGGAGGAATCTGGTTGACTACCATGAGAGGAGCTTGCTGGACTAGATGAGATGTTGGCCTTATATTGTTAGTAATGGAATCAAAGACTGAACTGCTTATTTTGTTCAAGACACTCCAGTCGGTGGGGGTGGGGGAGAAGGCATATTTCCAAGGTTATAACCACAAGCTTTTTTTCCAGTAAGGACACTGCAGTAAGGAAAAGATCGATCCACCTGGCCATCCTAGCTAAACACACCACAAGGTCTGAAACATGTCTGATGGTTGCAGTTAAAGCCTTCCAGCTGTTTCATTTCTGCACACAACTGGGCCAACAGGCATGTAAGCTGCATTTATGCACGACAGGCCCACATATAATGGTAGAAAGAGGGTGAAGTGTCTTGTGCCACTTGAATGCACAAATGAGAAAACCACGTTTTTGGATGCTATGTTGTCTTTGACAGAAAACACCCAGCAAATAAGAATTCAGTAGAGTGCAGAAGTCTCTCCAGCTTATAACCCTTTTTTGTGGTGCTTGAGTATAATTTCCTTGCAAATGAGAAACCCACAGCAACTTGACACAAATGGAAGTTCCAAGGTGTTCTTATGTGCTCCTTGGTAATAGGTACAATTTACTGCTTTGAGGGTCCCACCCCTCGTCAGAAATTGCTTCTTCCAATTTGGCTAAGCAGTGACTTAAGTGTTTGCTCAACCTTGGGTGAAAGGATTGTTGTTGTTCAGTCATTCAGTCGTGTCCGACTCTTCATGACCCCATGGACCAGAGCACGCCAGGCATGCCTATCCTCCACTGCCTCCCGCAGTTTGGCCAAACTCATGCCAGTCGCTTCGAGAACACTGTCCAACCATCTCATCCTCTGTCGTCCCCTTCTCCTTGTGCCCTCCATCTTTCCCAACATCAGGGACTTTTCCAGAGAGTCTTCTCTTCTCATGAGGTGGCCAAAGTACTGGAGCCTCAGCTTCAGGATCTGTCCTTCCAGTGAGCACTCAGGGCTGATTTCCTTCAGACTGGAGAGGTTTGATCTTGCAGTCCATGGGACTCTCAAGAGTCTCCTCCAGCACCATAATTCAAAAGCATCAATTATTCGGCGGTCAGCCTTCTTTATGGTCCAGCTCTCACTTCCATACATTACTACTGGGAAAACCATAGCTTTAACTATACGGACCTTTGTCGGCAAGGTGATGTCTCTGCTTTGTGAGCTGCTGTCTAGGTTTGTCATTGCTTTCCTCCCAAGAAGCAGGCATCTTTTAATTTCGTGACTGCTGTCACCATCTGCAGTGATCATGGAGCCCAAGAAAGTAAAATCTCTCACTGCCTCCATTTCTTCCCCTTCCATTTGCCAGGAGGTGATGGGATCAGTGGCCATGATCTTAGTTTTTTCCTTCATGGATCACTGTCTTGTCGTGGCGAAGGGGCTTGAATAACTCAGGGAAGCTATGAGCTATGCTGTGCAGGGCCACCAAAGATGGACAGGTCATAGCGGAAAGTTTAGACTAAGTGTGATCCACTTGGAGTGTGAGCCACTCCAGTATCCCTGCCAAGAAAACTCCATGGACAAAGACAACGGGAAGGATGGACCTATATTAAAATATGGATGTGCACAGCAACACCACCTTGGGCTCAAAGGGGAGGTGCTGCCTCCCATGTGCCTTGAAAGCTGGCAGGGAGGGTTAATTGCAAGGAGCAACTGTTCACAATCCTGAAACACGTGCTCAGAGAGAGGAGTGAGCAAGCACACCAGTGCACCACCCAAAAGGAGAGGCTAAGAACGTGGATGGAGCCTCTCAGACAGAGGGCAGTAGGCCAGTGGCGACTCCTTGCAACCGTTAATCGCCCTGATCCTTGCTGCTATGCCGCGAGGGGGAAGGCGTCAGGAGGAGGCAGCGGCTGCTCTCTCTCGCAGCGGAAGCTGCCATCCCTCCGCGGGCTGGGAAGAAATTGAAGGAGTGTCCCCTGGAGCTTCGGATTCTTTGCCTGCCCTGTCTCTGGGGCCGGGGGGGGGGAGGGGGCTCTACGTGCTCGCTCGCCGTCTCTCGTCCGGGGTGCAGGAGGTCCAGGGAGCAGAAGCCAGGGCTTCTTTCTCCAGACAGAGAAGTCGGGAAAGTTGGGCTCGCGGGACCCAATCTCCCTCCACATTGCACCAGGTACAGGCCAGCAGATGAAAGAACGAGACGGACAGGACTCGAGCGAACACCTGGCGTTGTCGACTGGCTCGAAAGTCCTTTCCTTCTGGTTGCCGCGGGGGCGTGGATCCCGACGGGATCCAACACGTCGACTCAGCTACTGCGGTGACGAGAACTGGGCACCCTGCGGAGCGAAGAGAAATGTCCCCCACCTCCGCGCCCCCTAACCTGGAACTGTCTAGTACAAAGCACATACTTACACAACATCTCCAAAGAAGCGACCGTCGGCCGGAGCCGCAAGACTGGAAGGCCGTGTTGGGGAAAAGGAAGGCGTGCACTTGTTGCTTGCCCGCGGGCGGGGAGGGGATATTCCTTAGTATTAATTCGGGAATATATTCCAAACTCATGTTTTGGAGAAAGGAGCGATAAAACAGCACAAATCCCTCTGCGATTTAGCTTTGCTCCCGGCGGGCCAAGGAGATGCTTGCTGGCTGCACGTTAAGGAACTGGCTCCGCGCACGCTTTGAGCACCATCGGTTTTTCCCAGGGCGGTGGGAAAGCTCCCAAAGCCACGCACTTTACCAGGGTCCCCAGCCGAGGCCCACCGCTCACCCTGGGCATCCAAGTTATGGCGCGGAAAGGCGCTGTGGCGGTACTTTGGATTTACGCCAGAGTAAGCACGGAGAGTTGAAAACTGGGCTGGAACGCAAAGAGCCTCTGCTCCCAGAACTTCGGCTGCTGCTGCTGCCGCCTTTTGGGCCACGAGGGTCCAGGGAGCCGACGCGCGGGGCTTTCATTGCGGGGTTTTACTGGCTAAGGCGCCAGGCGGGCAGCCGAGGCCTCTCTCCTGGGAAAGGACGGAAATACATCCCAATGGCCGCTCTGCCCATTCCCGGGCACGCACAGGCAGGCAGGCAGGCATGCTGACCGCGGCGCTGTCCCAGCCCGGGCTGGCAGCATGCAAATGTGCCCGGGAGTCGCTAAGCAGCCTCCGAACCGGCAGGTGGCTGCGCAGAGTCATTCCTCTAAAACCCAGGGGAGACACAAGAGCTGCGTCCCATCCTGGCAGTGCCCTGATTGCGCTGGCCTTAAGCCACCAGGCCTGTCTCTTGGGCGTGAGGCCGGTAGACTAACTTCAGGGGGGGGGGGGAAACAAAATAAAAAAATAATAATAAATTCCTTCCAGTAGCACCTTGGAGACCAACTAAGTTTGTTCTTGGTATGAGCTTTCGTGTGCATGCACACTTCTTCAGATACACTGAAACAGAAGTCACCAGACCCTTATATCTAGTGAGAGAGTGGGGAGGGGTATTACTCAGTACTCAGAAGGGGGGTGGGAATGGGTGATTGGCTGATGGGTGTGGAAAACCTGTTGATGACTGTTAACGACTGCAATTAGTCCTAAAGGAAAAAGCAAGGGGTGAGATGGCTAAAGATAGCTTTGTCATGTACAATGAGATAAGAATCCAATGTCTTTGTTCAGACCAGGTCTCTCCATGGTTTTAAGTTTGGTAATGAGTTGCAATTCAGCAACTTCTCTTTCCAGTCTATTTCTGAAATTCCTTTGTAGTAAGACAGCTATTTTGAGATCTTGTATAGAATGTCCTGGGAGACTGAAGTGTTCTCCTACTGGTTTCTCTGTCTTGTGATTCCTGATATCAGATTTATGTCCATTTATCCTTTGGCGTAGGGTGTTGTCCGGGTTTATGTGGCAACAAAGTTGGCATCTTCGTTTATTGCAGGCTCTGGTACCAGTGTCCATGTTAAGTCCTGTTGTTATATTATTGTGGGTGAGGAGCTGTTTAAGATTGGGTGGAAGCACCAGGTTACCAGATGTCCCCATTTCCGGGGACAGTCCCCGGATTTACAAATCAGTAAATTCATTGAAGTTGAAAAGTGTCCCCAGATTCATTGGGGGGGGGGGAATCTGGTAACCTTGTACTTCGTGTGTTAACTCTTTGCAAGCCAGTTAAGCCAGAGGATAGGCTCGTGGTTGGGGTGCGTATCTTGGGCGCAGGTAGTCCCAGGGTTTGTAGCCAGCTTCCCAATGAAAGCCGGGAAAGACCCCTGGAGAGGAAGGTTTCGGAGACCGGCAGCAACAGCAGCTGCCACTCAATATAGTCGGCAATGCAGAGCGAAATTGGCCAAAGGTCTGACTCTGGGAAAGGCGGCTTCTACCGCGCCTAAGCACAGCTTTTTTTCAGGGGTGTGTTTGGTTCTTGCTAGCGGGTTTTTTAAAAATTGTTTTAATCACTACCAAGCTCTGTAAGCCCTGGCTCAGAAGTCTGTCTTCTGCACTTGGATTTGCACACACAGCACCCATCATGTTCATGACATAACGTTCGTTACACACCATCTAGGCGAAGTTTAAAAACGCTTATTTAAATTTGTATTTCTAAGTACTGTACAGGGGCGGGGCGGGGCGGGGGGTCATCCAGCTGCACAGCAATTTCTCGCTGGCAATTGCAGCTTATATTTGAGTATATATTACTTCACTCCAACTCCAGTTACGGAACATGAAACAGACCACGAGAGGATGGGACCCCACAGAACAACATGAAGGCAGACAGAAATTAAGCTGGGGCGGAGATTAGGTTTTCACCTTTTAGCCTTCGCTCAAAACGACTAGTTGCAATGTGGCACTTTTAAAGCTTTAAAATAATAATAATAATTAGGTTTAAGGTAACCTCAATAGACTCAATAGGGCTTACTTCTGAGTAGACAAGATCAGACTTGCACTGTAAGACGGCAAGGAAAGCCCAGCTGGATCAAACCAGACATCCTCTTACAGATCCTAATACTCCAGGGCCCTTAGGCCATGCCAGATGGTGTCTTCGGGGAAATCTGGAAGTCACCTGGTTGGGGAAAGGCTGTGCTGGAGTTTCTACCATACTCTTAATCATTTTGCAAAACTCTAATCATGTCACACCCCACGACTTATTTTTCTCCTGCCCATATAGCACAGTGGGGCTTATCAGTGCATTCATGTAGCTTTCATTGAAAATGAACCTGTTAGCATTTTAGACTCTGGGCCTTTTGATATTCAGTCCCTCTCATAGGAAAAGGTAAAAAGGTAAAGGACCCCTGGACGGTTAAGTCCAGTCAAAGGCAACTATGGGGTTGCAGCATTCCTCTTGCTTTTCAGGCCAAGGGAGCCAGCGTTTGTCCACAGACAGCTTTAGGGGTCATGTGGTCAGCAGGATGAAACTGCTTCTGGTGCAACAGAACAAACACTGTGACAAGTGCCAGAGTGCACAGAAATGCTGTTTACCTTCCCGCCACAGCAGTACCTATTTATCTACTTGCACTGGTGTGCTTTTGAACTGCTACATTGACAGGAACTGGGGGAAAGCAACAGGAGCTCACCCCGTTGCACACATTTGAACCGCCAACCTTCCAATCAGCAAGCCCAAGAGGTTCAGTGGTTTAGACCAATGTTTTTCAACCACTGTTCCGCAGCACACTAGTGTGCCGCGAGATGTTGCCTGGTGTGCCGTGGGAAAATTACTTTATATATAGTCAATATAGGCACAGAGTTAAATTTTTAAACATTTTCTAATGGTGGTGTGCCTCGTGATTTTTTTCATGAAACAAGTGGGCCTCTGCCCAAAAAAGGTTGAAAAACACTGGTTTAGACCACAGCACCACCCGCTCCCAGTCCCTCATAATAACCCCTAAAATAGAACACGTCCTCTGCATTGCCTCTCCACATTCTTCCAGGGAGCTTGCTAGATCAGAACAATATCTAAAACCACCACTCAGCGACAGTACATGAAATTGTTCACTTAGTCCCTGATGTGTTCAACACTCCTGGATGATAATAGTATTCCTAGCTCTTCTGCAATCTCAGTAGCATCTATGAAAACTTGTTGAAAATCTTCACCACACCTGCAGCCCATAAGGTAATTCTTGGTCACTTGCATAGATCTGCTGAACCAAACTGCTTCTGGGTAACACTTAGCACCATCATTGACTACTTAAAGAGTGTAAATAGCAGGGATATTTGCATGTGCTAAAATGTTATGCTTTATAGTACAGACTAGAAGCTATACAAGTTCATTTTGGATATCTTTTTCTAGGTAGTGAACCATCGTTTCTTGATTTTTAACTCTGTGCAAATAAATGTTTATTCATGATAGATCAAAATATTCTACAAAATTCAAAAAAGTTGAATAGCTAGCACAATACAACTTTTCAGCTGTACCACAGAATGCAAAGAATGCATGAACTGAGCAAAGCAATCAAGTGGTCCAAGATTTGTCACCAATATTGTTTTTCTTGCCTAATTTTCTGCTGGTTAGTATCATCTATTTTTCCTTTATGTAAGTGCAATTCAAGTTCTCTCCAGATCTGATATTTTCCTCTCATGTGAAGACAGAATTACTTCAACCTTCTTAGAGTTTTTTGAACCCGTTCTGTGTAGGAGTAATGCATCATTTTTTTGCTGAACAATAGACCACTTGCTAGTCTTCTCACAGTGTACAGGGGAAACTCTTATGGTTTTTGAGTGTTTTTGGAATTCATTTACAGGTAGGTAGCCGTGTTGGTCTGCCATAGTCAAAACAAAATAAAATAAAAAATTCCTTCCAATAGCACCTCAGAGACCAACTAAGTTTGTACTTGGTATGAGCTTTCATGTGCATGCACACTTCTTCAGATACACTTCTTCTACACATTTTGGAATCCATGTGATACAACCTGCTGTGGTCCGTGTTGTATTGTAAGCTGTCACAAAGTTGTGCATGTTTACTTGTTATGTGATATAAATATCTCCAATCAACTCTACGGTTGGTCTATTTTAATGTATATTCTAATGTATGAATTACTTCAAAAATGATAAAAGAGATATAATAAAAACTAATTTGTGAAAAACTGTGCCCTGCTGAGGTCTGTGCTGTAGGCAGCTGTCTAGTTGTCCAGAGCTCATCTCTGATCTCAGGATCCTGTAACAAATACTTCTGTTGTTCTACATTTATTTATAGAGGGGTTTCCCCAAACTTCTGAGTTAACTGACCCCTTGATGAGCTTATAAAGTTGTCACCAATCCCAGCCCAAGGAGTCTAAATGAAACAAAGTAAAGGAATCTCAGTATATAACCAATATTTATTGATCAGCAGTCACTATTACAAGGAATCATAAAATGTAAAAACAAAACAAAAACAAAAAACAAAGTAATAAAAGTGAAAATAATACCACATTTTTATTCAATAGAGGTTCCTCATTGGCAGGGGGCTGCCCTCTGCACATACCCATTATTTTTGAGGCCCATAGTTCCTAATTAAATGATTCATAGCATACCTCGTAAACTTCTTTTTCACCCTAGTCCCCTTTCACAGCTTCACTGACCCCCAGAGGGTCAATATTGAACAATCTGGGGAAAACTGATTAATAGGTTGTTCTGGGGTGGTTTTTTGTTTTTGTTTTTTTGCCCATAATTGCTCAGATCTTGTAGGCAAAGAGCCTCAAGAGCGCATATGATGATAATTTTAAAAAGTTGTAGCCAACAAATCTTTTTAGCACAAGCCCATCCACCCACCCAAAAAAACCCAAACTTACCATATTGGAGAGGGAATGTTCAGAACTCAGTCTTTGAAACTTTCACCCGGTATCCCCAACATGCTGATATTAGCGCAACAAACAAACAACCCAAAAGAGCTTCTTTTCCTTCATTTTAAGAGGTGCTCTCTGTGGAGCTTGTGCCAATGTCCAGCTGTGCTAAAGCAGCAAAGCAATACTGGAGGCAATCCTATACTCCAGTATTTACGTGCTGCTAGAGCACAGCAGACAGATGTTCCCCTTCTGCAGTCATCTCTGTGAGGCTCAAGGATGGTGTGATGCTCCCCCTCTGTCTGAGCAGGTAGTTGTGCAAAAGAAATGTTACAGGTGGCCTCTTATTTCATTTAGCAAAGAAGCAGCTGTGTGCAGTCTTCAGACTGAATTCCATGGGACAATTAAAGCAGATTTTGAAATGGCTTTCACCAATTCAAAACGCCCCTTTTGATCTGCAAAGGCTCCTCCCATTTCCTCCCCCCCCCCCCAACATTCTAAACTTTGAGAAAGAAGGCTGGCTTTGTGTCTACGTGAGCACCCTCTAGAGGATTAGAGAATAACATGCAACAATTTCCCCAAGATTTCTTCAACCTTTGTGAATGCTAGAACACTTTTAGACAAAAATAAAACCTAACATGCTTTTAGTAATAATCATTATTTGTGGGGGAAACATGCAACTTAAAAAACAACAAGTTAAATATTTCTAAACATACCTGGCTGTGCTATATATGAGTTCAGTTAGACTGGGAGCATCTTGGCTCCAGTTGTGCTGATAAATGGGTGGCCAGTTTTCTTGTCTTAACCCTTGAGGTCATGAGGCAGCCCAGAACGGTCTGTATCTCCTTGTCCCTACAAACCATGTCGTGCTGCTACACCTCCTCAAGAACTATTTGGGTGACTGTTCCATAGGGAGACCCTGGCTGCAAAGTCAAGCTATGGAGCAGGGTTACACAAGTTACTGGTCCTCATCTCCTCTCCTTTCTGCCCCCAAACCCCCCATATCTATGGGGAGAGTGTTGGAACTATAAATAGAACTAGTGATTACAGTAGAACAATTGCAACAGGAACCAACACACACACACACACACACACACACACTTACAAATGGTTGCAATACATATTTTAGATAAAAGTGGTGAGTAAAGAGGACAACCAAGGAGTGCTCCTACCCTTTAGACTTGTCTTCACAATTAAACAGCAAATGCATATGCTAATTTCTTACATGGGGAAAACCCCACTCTCACAGATGTAAGTGCAGTAAAAAAGCAAGAAATACAGACAGTTTATCACAGCCATCCATTTGTTCTCCACTTTTATTTTATTTAAAGAAAAATTAATCTGTCAAAACACAAAACAGGCATTTGTAACTGGGGTGTGATCCAGTGCAATTTAAGCACCATTTAAGTCCTATTGTTGCCAATGGGAGAGTTATACTTAGGCTTAATGGTCTCCCATGAAATAAATGAAAATGATTTAGCAATGGGACCTAGAATTGCTTAACTTTGGCTTAACCTGGGGCACCGGTTAGTAGTAGGACTGTGTACAGCTGCCTTTGTCAACCTGGTGCCCTCCAGATGTTTTGTACTTCAACGCCCTATGCCCCCAGCACTGATGGGAGGGTACCTAGTTGGCAAAGGCTGCCATACAGTTTCCCAAGCCCTGCAAAGTAACCTCCAAAGAATACTCAGCATGAGATAGATCTGCCAGATGCAGGCGCATCTACCTGCCAGTTTCTTAAGAATCAGGAGAGCTTGCTCACACACAACAGGGTACAACCTTTTTGCCACACAAATAATAAACTGACTGTCCATTGTGAATTGGAGAAACATGTTTTGAAAAGGCATGGGAAGCTTCCCCTAGCAGCAACAAACATGTACCTAAGAGCCAGCCTGAAGAGAGTGGAATACAGCTCACCCTGTGAATTCAGCAAGAGGCAAAGGAGAGCACACTTCAGACACAACGCCTGCTGCTCCCTCCCCCCCCCCAAATTCTGCATGGTACTCTCGCTGTTGCGATGGAGATGCAGCCACTGAGTAGAACTGCTGCCTGAAAGTTTAGAAAGAGGAAGCAGACTTAATTGTTGCAGGTGGGGCTCTGTTAAAATTAAATAGGGTTAAATGCAGATTGTGTTTACAGATGTGGAACAGGAACTGGTACCTCACTTAACCCTTTGCCCAAGGAAAGGGCAGAGAAGAGGCTGTTAGTTATACGCTCTGGCTGCTGACCAGCCCCCACCAAGCAAACAAAGGCTGGTGTTTGTGGCATCTTCCAACTTTCCCTCCTCCGCAGACTCCACAGCAGAAAATACACCATAATCATATAGAAAGAGAGAAGTGTGTGCGTGTGCCCACAGAGGCTCCCTTTCCCCTCACTTCAGAAGGCATAAAGGACCTTAGAAGTTATCAGATAAAACTAATGGCCATGGTCCTTGCAGTGTTTTAATAATTCCTTTTTAACAGACCGATACTTTAGTTTTGCAAAGTTAATGGCTTGCCTAAAACTTTATTTGCATTAGCGAAAGGATGAACCACAAGGGTATATAAATAAGCTGGAAGCAACAAAGCCTGCATTTCAACACGGGATGACACAGCTGCACTTTTGACAAGGGCTTTTGTTACCAAAAATACTTTCCTGATCACAGGATATTACATGGTCAATTCACAACAGTGCTCTCCTAACTCGTGTTGAGAAGCTTGGTCCTGTGAATGGTTCAACTGGTGAGGCTGCAGGACAACCCAGACCTGCCACAACTCTGGTAACTTCATGCACCAAAACCACATAATTCGAGCTTCCACTAGATTGGATCTCCAGCACAAAAAAAGTGGCTGTAAAGATTCATTTGTGGAAGGTAAAAAGAGTTGTATGAACCCATCTACACATGTCCAGCAGTACAACCCTGTATTTTAATGGTACAACCCTATATTTTATATAAGTGAACATACATATACACACACGCATATATACCTTTGCATGCCAGTTATATACTAAGCTGTAGGGAACTTAAATAATTACATAATACAGAAACCACAATCTACAGATACAAGACACACCCTAGCTAGACTATCAACCAGGCACAATCCACCAGGAAAGTCTCCTGTGGACATTGCACAAGAGCAGAGTAAGGTTCTTGTGCAATTCTCCTCTAAACTGAGATTGTGCAGAACTTCCAATTGACTTGCCTATCCCCAGCCTTGAACCCTCTAGAGGTTTGGGACAACAACTTTCATCATTCTCCATTACTGGCCATGCTGATTGGAGATGATCGGTGTTGTAGACCAAATTGTCTGGCAGACACCAAGTTGAGCAGCAGCTACATTTAATATTTCCCATTTATGTGTGTACATGGAATGTACTCTTTAGTACCTACCTCAATAATGCACTGCAGCAAGACATTTTGGGTGGGGTAAAATACTATTGACTTGGGGAGAAATACCATTATCCTTTTAAAAGACCACCTTTTGAAATAACTTTCCTCCTTCCACTTGCAGCTGAAAAATATACAATCTAGATGTGCCATGCCTGATTCCTGTCCACCCCAAACTCCTCAAAAGGCAACTTTAAGCAACCTCTATACTTTTATTGTTTCAATTTAGGGGAAAGCAGGATAGACATATTTTTCAAAAATAAATTAAATAAATTGCAGCAAAAAATTGCTCCCACTGTAGTATCAGCTTAGACAATAGAACCAAAACACCAAATTGTCATAAATATTAAAATTGTCAGTTTATTAGCAACAGCACTCCCAATTTGATAGACAATTGACACGTTTTTCAATTTTTCTCAGCCACTCAACTCAAAATCATACACACACAAAAATGCAGAAAAAGTTATCTAAAAGTCAATACTAGGTTAACATTTGCATATAATTAAGTTTACACTTACACTTTAATGTATGGTCCTGCTACATATACATTGCTTAAAGAAGAGAGAAAAAGTCTTATGCTACATTATTCCATGTTAAGAAGCTTTTTCCAAAGAAAAAATAATAAGGCAGAGAAAATAAGAGCTGAGCTCACTGGAAGTTAGAATGCTAGTAAAAGTTTTCTCTCAAAACTGCTGACGATGAACAGTATCTTACTAGGGGGAGGTGTTTCAGTTTGGGTAGTGTCGCCTCCTTCAGATTTAAAAGCTACACGGCAGAACTGCAAATGGAATTTCTAAAAAACATGAATTCATTATGTATAAGAGGCGGGGGTTGAAATTTGTCCTGGATCAACGTTCATTCAAAGACAACTGCATGCACAATATCAGAACAGTTTTCATTAAGTTCTGCAGCCCGCTTTCCGAAGGCCATAAGAAACACTATAGCTAAAAAACGGTCTCTTTTTAAAATTTGTGTACTGTATACACTTAAAATGTCAAGGGCTTTCTCCAGATTTCTCATGCCACCCCCCTCCAGACACCACTGCACAGCTGAAGCAGGCAAATGTTAACATGCACACAACTGAGCCTTACTGCTGCAAAAAAAACCACCAGTCATGAAAGGGAATGCCCCCCCTCACTTAACAACATTTGCAGAGTTTGAAACAAGAGTGGGGGAGGAACTGTATTCCTAGGCAACCCCCCAAGATAGTTTTATCCGCTGTTTACACATGGTAAGAAAGTATTCTTATAAGATAGTATTCTCTGCTACTAAAAAAGAAAAAAGTACTCTAGTCATGTACTATATTCAAGACAACACAAAAGATTGTATGTCAGTCACTCAAATTTCATGTGCAAAGCAGGTCAGCAGAAAATATATAGAAAAACATACATTGTTATTCCCGCCCCTCCCCCCGCCTGCAAAAGTAAAGTTTTCTACATTTTTGGGTTTTGCTGTGCTTTTATACATTTCATTCACACACACACATTAGTATTTTAGTGTTTGTTGTTGAAGGGATGAATATTTGAGCAAAGTGCATCAATGGAGTTCATTTAAAATGTAAGATTAAAGCCATAACAATTTTAAGCAGCATTACAAAATATTAAATTCTATAGTTTTAAATTAAATTAATTAGAGTAATTTTTTAAGCCACAATATAGAAATTGGTTAGTAGTTTTAGTTCGGTAATTATAATTAAATTTTCTAAACATATTAAGTATTGACTCTCCAAAGCAGAATAGCATATTCTGATATTCAAAATATAATTTAAGAACTTATTTTCACAACACCTGTAGAATTAATATATATTAAAACATTATATATATATATATATATATATATATATATATATATATATATATATATAGTATTTCTTAAAAGGTGAATATTTGAAGTTTTGGTGGAAAACTGTAAGAATATTTGTAAAGTTGTTTTTTTTTGCTTGTGTAGTTAATTTTTATGTTCTTCACTGTAATTTTAAAAAACATCAAGATTTTATGTTTCAATTCCAAAGTGCCTTTTTGCATTTAAAGAGTGATAATTATATTAATTAAAAATTGGGCAAGCAAAAAGAGAATATTTAGTAAAAAATAGAAATAAATTTAAGATATGTTGAGAAACAACAACACAGCACCAAATTAAAGTTTCTGCCCCCCCCCCCCCGCCTAGCAGGGTCAGCCGTTAAGTTTATGCTTTCTTTCAAATACTAAATATGACACAGCAGCTAAAGTGACAAGCGTCCCAAGGCAGCTCAAACTTTTTTTCTTTCCAATTCACTTTTGTTGAAGGGGGTGGGGTGGAGATGTGACTGTATGTTTGGAAAGAAATCTTTTTGGTACAATTGCATTTCTCTTAGGAACGAATCTTGCACCTTTTTAACGCTTTCTCTGCTGGCCAGTGTTGTAACGTTCTGTAACTCTGGAAGTACCCTCCTTTCGCTGAGGGTGGGGAATGGGGGGTGGGGAGAGAAGGGGAGACAGAAGTCAACCAAAAAAGGGGGGAAGGAGCATCCCTAGGCTGTCCCCCAGGTTCCAAAGTGTCCCCCTGGTCATTTCAGAACTGCGTCATTTGCGCTCTCAGAGCCAACCCCCCGCCCAGCCCCGGTGTGTGTTGAGAGGGGGGCGCAAAATTGCATTGGGGGAAAAGTGGGGAAATTAAGGGAGCGGCTGAACGGGAGTTTCTTCACTCAGAATCAACCTAGGTTGTTTTGAGGAGGAGGAGGAGGAGGAGGAGGGAAGAAGAAGAAGAAGAAGAAGAAGAAGAAGAAGAAGAAGAAGAAGAAGAAGAAGACTGGGGGAAGAACAGAGGGATATGAAATACAAAAGAGGCAGAGAGCGGGGTGGGTTTCTGAAGTTAAAGAAATAAGTTTATTTAAAGAAAAAGAAATCCCCACGAAACTTAATTGTAGAGGAAGCTACTTGCAGACCTGAAACGAAATAAATGGTTTGCCATCTTCTCAACACACACACACACACACACACACACACACACACACACAAACGAATAAGCCATTTTTGTAGCTTCGTTCGCTTGTATCCGTTTTTAGCTAAAAAGTAGCAGGAGGAGGAGGAGGAAGAAGAACAAGAAGAAGAAGAAGAAGAAGAAGAGAGCGGGTGGGAAACGGGCCAGCTCCTTTTAAATTCGCCCCCCATCCCCGTTTCTCCACTTTAAAACCAAAATTATCTCCAGCCTTCAAAAGGGAACGTCATTTTGGTCCTCAGAGCCAAATTCCCCTACGCTGGAATGGGGGGGGGGGCGCACTTCTTCTCTCCAACTGCTGGGGGGATAAAAACCCCGTGTCACTTTCTGTTCTTTTGCCCCCTCCCCACTTTCCCCATTCCTCCTCCCTTAAAAATAAATTTGGAAAGGGAACCTACCTTAACCAATTGCCCTCTCCGGGTCCCAAATTTAAAAGTTTCCCCACATGGGGGGTGCTATTTTAATGATACATCATTTGTTTTAAAAAAATTATCCCACTGGTGGGTGAAGGAGAAATTATGCTGGGGGGCATTGGCCGGTGCGCCCCCCTCTTCTTCTCCTCCCCCGCGGCGCCTCCTCTTCTCCCGGCCCTCCCGGTTCTTTCCCAGCCCTCCGCCAGCCTCCACGGGGCCTCCCCACCCAGAGGGGATTTTTAGGGATTTTTTGGCGATTTTTGGGGCGCCCCCCGCTTGCCCCCCTGCCTCAGGCGCCCTCCTTTTCCCCGCCCTCCCTCCTCACCTCCGAGTCCACTCGAAAATGGCGCCGAAACCGAAAAAACTTTGCAAATTTCATTGTAGCGAGAGTGCAAAGGCTGCTGGGAGCGGGGGGAGACGGGGAGCAGGCACCGCCCAGAGCTTGGGAGGGGGCGATCGGGCAGGGCGAGGCCGGGCTTGGTTGAGCAGAGCTGAGCTGAACGGGGCGGGGGGCGCCCTCCCTCCTTCCCCACCTCCCTGCGCCAGTTTTGCCTCGCGGAGCTTCATGCTTTTGGCGCGCGCAACTCAGGGCGCGTGGGAAGTTTCTCGCGGAAGCTGCTCTTGTGTTTTATTATTCGGACGGATGGACGGACTGGGGTGCGGGGCGCGTGTGAGCGAGCGAGGGAGGGGCTCTCTGGGGGAGGGGGGCACTGCCTGAACCTCCTCGCCTTGCTGCGCCCTTCGGGAGGTAATAGCTTCCCATTTCTTGGGGACGCGAAAGGCTGAGCTTATTCAACAGATGCTGTCATTCTCTTATTCTCCTTCTTTAATTGCTTTATGGATCGCGGGGTGGGGGTGGGGGTCGGGGAGGCAGTTCTGCGCGCGCGCCTGCGATACTCGGTGTGGTTGTTTTTGAAGAGGAAAACGTTAAAATAGCACACGCTCACCTCAACCATCCCAATAAATGTTGGGGGGGTCTTTCCTTTTTTCCCTGAAAAAATGCGAAGTGGGGGTGAATTGCATCGCGTTCTTGTCTCAGGGAAGGGTAAGTTGAGTCCGGATGTTCGTTGTCATTTTAAGATGTCAGGACTTGTGAGCTGAGCCCTTCGGACCAGGGCTCTTTTTAATGTCTTCCTTTGCTTCTTTTAGATTGTACGTCCTTCGGGATAGAGTTTCTCATTTTAAATGAGTGCAGAGCCTTGTGCATTGACAGCACTGAATTGTATAAATAAAAGTTAATAAAAACAAGGCGATTATGTGTGTGGCAGGGCGTGCAGGAAGGCTGACCAAAGGCCCTCTTGGGTTGGATCTGGCCAGGGCAGCTTTCGGGAGAGGGAGCTGGTCGGGGAATCTCTGATACTTTATTCCTTCCTTCTGCGTAGAATGGATCACTCATTTGCTGCGGGAGTCCCCGGGAGAGAGCAGAGGGCCTGTGCCTTGTTGGTCCAAATTGGGGAGCAGTCCTGATTGAGTGTTAATGCTACATTTCTCTTTTCTGCCTCTGGGGCAGATTTATGCCATCCATTTAAATCACATCCAACACACACACAAAACATATTTTGTTGCTCTGGTTGTATGGTGTATGTGTTGTACCCAACATTGAAATAACATTCAAAGTGCATGACTTTACCCAAATAGTCCTGGGAACTGTAGTTTGTCCCACAAAGATACAGTTCCCACACCCATACCAAACTACAGTCCCCCATGTTCTCTGGGGAAAGTAATGTGCTTAGATGTGTGTTGGATGTGCCATATTATGTGGATATGCCCCCCCTCTTTTAGGGTGGGGGCAAGGGATAAAAGCCAGGACTGAATGGAAGAGGAAGGTGACTCAGAGAAGGGAAATCCCACAGCCTTCCCGATGTTGGGCTCCTAGCAGCCAGCAGGACCAGTGGCCAGGGAATTATGAATTATGGTGCTGGAGGAGACTCTTGAATGTCCCATGGACTGCAAAAAGATCAAACTTATCCATCCTTAAAGAAATCAGCCCGGACACGACTGTACGACTGAACAACGTACTCACTAGAAGTAAATCTGCAATCAATGCACATTTACTATGGAGTGAACCAAAATGTTTAAATCTACCTATTCCATCTTTAAAAATGATTGTGTTTCTATTTATACACAAATAAATGGAAATACTAGTTCCTTAGGTTGTGACCCTAAACACAGAAGGGAGCCAACCCTATGAAATATTGTTCAGTCGTTCAGTCGTGTCCGACTCTTCGTGACCCCATGGACCAGAGCACGCCAGGCATGCCTATCTTTCACTGCCTCCCGCAGTTTGGCCAAACTCATGTTAGTCGCTTTGAGAACACTGTCCAACCATCTCGTCCTCTGTCGTCCCCTTCTCCTTGTGCCCTCCATCTTTCCCAGCATCAGGGTCTTTTCTAGGGAGTCTTCTCTTCTCATGAGGTGGCCAAAGTACTGGAGCCTCAACTTCAGGATCTGTCCTTCCAGTGAGCACTCAATGAAACATACTTCTGGGTAAACACTCATAGATTTGTAAATGTAGTTCCACACCTTGAGGAAACGGGTCTCTTTTTAAAGTTACTGTTTCCTAACTTGAGACAACTTGGTCCAGGTAAGTCTATGTTTGCACAGCTGGCCATTTGTATGCAAACAGCACTGAAAATACTCATTTTTTTTTTTTCATTGCTCAAATCATGGCATTATTTCCCTACAGCTGTCATTAAGCCAAAGGAGCTCTATCTTGCTGCCCCATAGCCAGTTTGATTGTTGGCTTCTCTCCTAACTTTGGAGGCACATAGGTACAGCTCTGCTAGCTGCTGTATGGAAAAGCACATGAATCTGACCATTGAAGTTTGTGAGTAAACCATGTTTAACTTACCAAATGTGGTCTCTTTCTATGCTAAGGGAAGTGGGAAACTTTGGAAAGAACTTAGAAGGGAATATTTTAAATGCCTAACAGCTTATATTTTCATGCTTTACTTTTCTGCATGTTTTTTATTTCAAATTTTAGCTGGGGCTCTCTCATCAAAGAGCACTTGTCCCGAACTTGGATCTAGGCATCGACAAAATTCTCCTTTTATTCTTCAACCAAATTACCAAAACCCAGCACAATTATGTGCACACTTACCTGGAAGCCCCATTTAATTTAATGGGAATTATTTCTCAGCTGATGCATGAAGGGCTGCATTGCAGATGTTCTTAAAATACTGCATTTGCTTTATTTCATTATTTACAGGTTTCTGCCTGCCATTTCTTACATTTGTGTTTCACCTTCCTCCATGGATCTTATGGAAGCAGCAGACTTTTAAAGGAAATAACTAGTATCCTTTACAAAAACTGGGACAGAAGAAACTGCCTTAAGTGGTTTCAGAGTTTTGGTCCATCTTAACTCAGAAATTTCTGCACTGATTGGCAGCAGTGGATCTCCCACATTTCAGGCAGGGGGCATCCCAGGCCTACCTGGATAGGTCAAGGGTGAAACCAGGGACCTCCTGCTGCAGGTGGGAGCACCTCTTCTGGAACACAGGAAAGCACATCCTCTGAAAATAAGGAAGGTCATTCTGCACTCTGGTATTGGGCCAGCTTTGGACTGAGAGGGCCCTGGTAGCCCTTTCCTGCTTCAGGGAGCTGCCTTGGGCTTCCCTAGCCAAGTAGCAGCAGGTGCCTCTAACGGGAAGCAACCATTGGACTTCCCTGCCATGTTTCAGATTGTCCTGCTACAGCTGCACCACAGGGCAGGCTGGAGGATTTCAGTTGCAGGTGGTGGACTCAGTGGGCAAGCCTGAGGGGCCTCTGGGCAAGGGTCTGCTTGTGTGGGCCCTGCTGGGCTATGGGGCATGGTTAGCCCAGGGACTCAAGCCCTGACAATCTTGAATTGGGGTGCCAGCCTGTAGTTTATTAATGCAGCAGCAGTTTCATCATCACAACAGATTTGCTTTTCAGGGATATAAGGAACTGCAGTGCCATGGCGGGGGGGGGGGGCGGGCGCTGTGGGGTTGTGTGTCACTCCTTCCAGCCCTTATGAGCACAGTGGGCCTGTGCTCCCTTAGGGCAGTAAGTCACCATTCCTGCAGAAGCATTGCGAAGGAACCATTCACATTGCTGCATGGCAGCAACAGAGAGGCATTTTCCTCCTGAGGGTCACATTCCCTTCTATGTAGTGTTCTGGGGGCCACATGCCAGTGGTTGGTGGGGCCAGAGGCAAAAGTGGGGGGAGCCACAAATGGAAGTTTCTTTCCTTTTTGCTCTCTGTTTTAATCAAATATGGATATAGATATGCTATTTACAATGTATCTGGTATATGTGAGACAAATACGGGAAGGAAATAACCAGGTGTAAAAACAAGCACCCAACTTTGCTACATAACTGGACAAGGCATAGAGATATCCTAAGGTTCTTGGTAGTGTACATGGGTCCTCCATTATCCTGTGCCTCGTTCACCAGTTGCAGGACCACATGGCCTATGATGCAAAAAGTGCTGGTGGCTGACCCTTGTAAACCAGGCTATGGCAGCAAGGGGCAGTTTCTCCTCAGGTGTCAAAGTGGGAGGGTCCATCCCAGGCCAGACCTCTTACTCCTTCCCCACTTTTTAAAAACTTGGAGTTGCCTAACCGCCAGCCCTCCCTTGACCTCACCATCCCACCTCCTGAGTCCTGCCCCCTTTACACCTGGTCAAATCCCCCTTCCCTCATATATTTACACCTTGAAAGAGAAAGCCCCTCCCTCACCCCAAAAGCTACAGCCCCCCCCACCCTGCAACAGCATCCCACAGCAATTGGGGGTGGAAACACTCACCCTTTTATTCACTTTCTCCCAGTGGCAACGGCAGGGAGTGCATAGGAAAGCCTGCAAAGCATGGGCCTAGGCAGGATTTTTGTTGGGTGGGGGGAACAGGCTTTTGCTAGAGGGGGGCTGTATTGATTTTGGCTGAGAGTGGCAGCTGCCCCCTGTGTCCATCCTCCGGCTATGCCCATGCTGCAAAGCCTGCCCCACACTCATCTTTCCAACCTCACACATCAGAGGATGTTGAAAGTATCAGCAAGAGGCAGCTTAGCCTTTCACCTCTCCACAGTCCCCTGCAGATCTAGAGGCCAGGTAGCCACCATTTCTGGGCACTTTCCTCCTGCTGCTCTTCATGCCAATCAGTGGCAATAGAGGTGGATTCCATGGCCAGCCGCAGAGGAGGAAGGAGGTCAGTAGTGGTGCTAGCTGGGCATTTGTATCCAGGGGACAGGGTGTAAAGCACTTGCTGACTGGCCTGGGCCATCCTCCCACGACTTCCTCCTCTTCCTCCATCTCTGGCACTCCTGTGGTGGCCCAGCAGCTCTGAGAGCCCAGTTGGTCACTATGCTGTAGTTTGCAACACCACCTGTCAGTGACCACATGAACTGCACCATGATGACATCCTTACAATTTTGTCTTATAGCAAGTGCTATTTTTCTCGAAAAAGAGGTGCCAGAGCAGCGGAACTCAACATGAATGCCTCCCTTCTTCTTTTATATTTGCAATGGCGCCCACCTGAGAGGTGCCAGAACTGAGTTCTGGCAAATTGGGTTACAGGAATGGTTGGGGATGCTGCATAGCACAGGGCCAGTGAGTCCTCATCCACCCACCATCTTAATTTGCTGAGACCTAGATATGAATCTATCATCAATTAGCATATTTGCTAATTTTCTGTGAATTTCATGGTGCCCTTTTACGTACCTAGGAATGCCCTGGACTGCGACATGCTTGGCAGCTTCCCAAGGGTGATAAGTGTTGAATTATTATTATTATTAGTAGTAGTAGTCTTTTTATTATTGTTTCCATCTATAGACCACTTACTGTCCAGAAAGCTCAAAGAATTTCACAGTAAATAGAAGTATATAACTCTCTAAGCAGCGAACCCAAACTTTTATTAAACAATATAAAATCAAAATATACAATACATTTATTTTTCAAATTCACATGTCACCATAAGGTGGGTTACAATAACACAATAAACTCTTGCTCTCTCTCTCTATATATATAATATAACATGACATAATATCCACAAAACGGGACGCGGGTGGCGCTGTGGGTTAAACCACAGAGCCTCGGGCTTGCCGATCAGAAGGTCAGTAGTTCAAATCCCTGCGGCAGGGTGAGCTCCCATTGCTCAGTCCCAGCTTCTGCCCACGTAGCAGTTTGAAAGCACGTCAAAGTGCAAGTACTGTTCTGGCGGGAAGGTAAATGGTGTTTCTGTGCGCTGCTCTGGTTCGCCAGAAGCGGCTTAGTCATGCTGGCCACTTGACCCGGAAGCTGTCTGCGGACAAACACCGGTTCCCTCGGCCTATAGAGTGAGATGAGTGCACAAACCCAGAGTTGTCCACGACTGGACCTAATGGTCAGGGGTCCCTTTACCTTTACCTAATATCCACATACAAAAAGTTATGCAAACACAATTATAAGCAATACATAGTATTATATTATATAACTAGCTGGCCTGGCCACACCTTGCTGTGGCTCTGCCCCCCCCTCTCGCCTGGTTTCCCACACGTTATCCCGATGAACTTAAGCCTGCCTCCTCTCTGTCTTTCCCTCCCGTTTTCGCCTGGTTTCCACCAGCTTATCCTGATGAACTTCTGCCTGCCTCCTCTCAGCCCCCAACCCCCGTTTTCGTCTTCCTCCCACACACGCGGCGTGATTTGTTCCCCTCCCCCGCAACCTCCGTGGTCACTCCGAAGCTGTGTTGATCTCCTACCTCCCTTCTCTCTGGTCCCCCCCTCTCCACAGCTTGTTGTGTTGAACTCCTGTGCTGTGATTTGTTCCGTCACATCCGCACTCTCATGTCTGTCACTCACTGTTTCAAAATGGCAGTTGGCCGAGCCTGAGGCAAGGAGTTGTTATGGCGGTGGGAGCTAAAGGTTGATTCGGGCCTGTTGGCTGAGGCAACCTCAAGCTCCGCTCCCCCTCCCACCCTCTTCTGAAGTCTGTTGCTGCAAAGCATGTGTTCCTTCAACGTCCACTGGAGGGCGCTGATTTCCACAAATTCACGGATTTACCTGGGAAAGGTGTGATATTTTTTGCAATCTAGGTACCTAAGAACCTTCCCATATGGCCAAGGAATGTTGTGTCCAAATTTGAAGGCAAACAGTCAAGCGGTTACGGAGCAAGACCTTCACGTCTTGAACATTTATATATATAGAGAGATATGTAATAGTGCACAATACATAGTAAATACATACTAAAAAGTAATTTCACATTTTATATAATGTCATCTCTGACAAAAAAGGTACTGTATCTAACAACAACAAAATCCTGAAAAATGGGGACAGGAATCAGCAGCAGCATTATCTGAAGTTCAGAGACACAGTGGAAGAATGCAGGGCAGATGCACGCTGAGCTCCAGGCTCCTAAAATTGTGGGCACTCTTCACTCAAGCTTTTCTTGTTTAATATTGTTAATTTGATCACAGCCAGTACTGTATTTTGAATATTATTCCTTTATTTATTTTTATCATTTATTTGCTGTATTAAGTTTCTGTACATCACTTTGATTTCTGGATGTTTAGTGATCTAAAACTCATAAGAAATGTTTGTTACTCAATTGTAAAAAAAATAAAAAAATTCTGTGAAATAAATTAAAAGGAATAGGCTTTATTTCAGGAGGAGATGAACTATTTGATGCAATGTGGGATCCCCTGATACTTCTGAGTGGCATAAAGGTAAAGGTAAAGGGACCCCTGACCGTTAGGTCCAGACGTGTCCGACTCTGGGGTTGCGGTGCTCATCTCGCATTACTGGCCGAGGGAGCCGGCGTACAGCTTCCGGGTCATATGGCCAGCATGACAAAGCCGCTTCTGGCGAACCAGAGCAGCGCACAGAAACACCGTTTACCTTCCTGCCAGAGCAGTACCTATTTATCTACTTGCACTTTGACATGCAGGAGCAGGGACCGAGCAACAGGGGCTCATCCTGTCACGGGGATTCGAACTGCCAACCTTCTGATCAGCAAGCCCTAGGCTCTGTGGTTTAACCCACAGCGCCACTCAGTACTGTGGCGTTGTTGTTCGGTCATGTCCGACTCTTTGTGACCCCATGGACCAGAGCACGCCAGGCACGCCTATCTTTCACTGCCTCCTGCAGTTTGGCCAAACTCATGCTAGTACCTTCGAGAACACTGTCCAACCATCTCATCCTCTGTCGTCCCCTTCTCCTTGTGCCCTCCATCTTTCCCAACATCAGGGTCCTTTCTAGGGAGTCTTCTCTTCTCATGAGGTGGCCAAAGTACTGGAGCCTCAACTTCAGGATCTGTCCTTCCAGTGAGCACTCAGGGCTGATTCTTTTAAGGATGGATAAGTTTGATATTTTGGCAGTCCATGGGACTCTCAAGAGTCTCCTCCCGCACCATAATTCAAAAGCATCAATTCTTCGGCGATCAGCCTTCTTGATGGTCCAGCTCTCACTTCCGTACATTACTACTGGGAAAACCATAGCTTTAACTATACGGACCTTTGTCAGCAAGGTGATGTCTCTGCTTTTTAAGATGCTGTCTAGGTTTGTCATTGCTTTTCTCCCAAGAAGCAGGCGTCTTCTAATTTCGTGACTGCTGTCACCATCTGCAGTGATCATGGAACCCAGGAAAGTGAAATCTCTCACTGCCTCCATTTCTTCCCCTTCTATTTGCCAGGAGCTGATGGGACCAGTGGCCATGATCTTAGTTTTTTTGATGTTGAGTTTCAGACCATATTTTGTGCTCTCCTCTTTCACCCTCATTAAAAGGTTCTTTAATTCCTCCTCACTTTCTGCCATCAAGGTTGTGTCATCAGCATATCTGAGGTTGTTGATATTCCTTCCGGCAATCTTAATTCTGGCTTGGGATTCATCTAGTGAGTACAGGACTGATGTAATGCAGGCAGCCCAATCCTATTCAGAATCAAGTCATCATTTAGTGGGGCTTATACATAAGTTAGTGTAAATTAGTTTGCACAGCTCTGTCATATATGCACACAAGTAAATATGCCTTGAATTGTCACTTGTGTTGCATGCAATCAGTTATTTCCCCCCTTCTCCCCACACTTCATTTATTGCAGTTTTAGCATGAAACCAGAAGGGGGAAATCCAAGACTAGCAGAAACTCAGCAAATCCTAAATACAGGGTCAATGGGAGGAGAAATGACTCTGGCATTCTGCTGGGTTAATGCGTTTTTTCTAACTCAAGCTTCACAAGCCATTCTGGTGAGACCTGCAGGAAGTAATAAAGTATACCAGGTGCCTGAATGATGTGGATTTAATTCAGAGAGAAGGTGAGCACAGGATGCTGGACTCAATGGGCTAAGTTGCCTTGAGTCCCTGTCAAGGGAAAGGTTGGGAAATCAATCAATAAGTCTGTGAGAATGACCAGGCACATACCAGGGAGTAGAACTCAGTGGGACTTAATTCTGAGTAAAAATGTTTAGGATTGCAGTGTAAGACCACACAGTCCTTACCCAGTTGTTGTTGTTGTTGTTGTTCAGTCATTCAGTCGTGTCTGAATCTTCGTGACCCCATGGACACCAGGCACCCCTATCCTTCACTGCCTCCCGCAGTTTGGCCAAACTCACACCAGTCGCTTCAAGAACACTGTCCAACCATCTCATCCTCTGTCTCCTTGTGCCCACCCAGTTACCTGGGACTAATCTCCATGGCATTCAGTGCTTCTGAGCAGTCCTGTGAGGCTTAACTTCCAAACAATAAAGGAATAAACACCCCGATTGGTTTCCTAAACAATTGTTGGCTGATGAACATTTGCAGTTAAATAATTTACATTTCCCTTCAAGATTGTAGGAAGGCATAAATACAAAGTGCTTCCTATGTCAGCTTCACAATTTCCTTCATTTGGGGAAGGTATTTTGTTCCCAGTATAAACAGAACTTTTGTAGTAGAGAAATATGAAAAAGTGAATGGCAGCCTTGAGCTCTTTCCATTCCCTTTCCCCATGAAGCTGAAGAAGGCTCAGCAACACAGGGAGAGGGAGAGTTGGAAAATCCAGAGAGGCTGCAGGTATCTCCCCAGTGAAGCAGAAGATAGGATCTCCTGTGGGTTTGCAGCTGTGTGAAACAGAAATTCTAGGGAGGGAATAGAGGGGCTGGAAGCTGGGAAATGGTGCCAGCAGGAACGGTTTGGATTCTTAGATCACGGTCTGAAGTTTCTTGAAGATGGACTTCTGGCAAGTGATGGGCTGCACCTCACAAGGGTTGGGAGGAATGTTTTTGCCAACAATCTCAAAAACCTTGTTAGGAGGGCTTTAAACTGACTTATGTGGGGGAGGGAGACAGTGGTCCTGAAGGTAGGAGTCTATCAAGTGCTGAAGATGATCATCCAAATGTCAAGGACCAAATGGAGCAAACAGCACACAGACCTAGTGGCGGGAAGAAAAATTCCTTAAATAAGAGACTAGGGGGAATGATCAATGGTCTTCAATGTCTGTATACTAATGCATAGAGCATGGGAAATAAACAAGATGAACTTGAACTCTTGGTACACCAAACTAAATACGACATAATAGGCATCACTGAAACCTGGTGGGATGAGTCATGATTGGAATGTAGTAATAGAGGGATACAATCTATTTCAGAGAAATAGACCAAACAGGAAAGGAGGAGGAGTGGTGTTATATGTCAGGGATGTGTATACCTGTGAAGAGATCCAGGATTTAAAACTTCAAAGCCAAACTGAGAGTATCTGGGTCAAAATTAAGGGAGAGAAAAATAACAGTGATCTCGTCGTAGGAGTTTACTACAGAACCCCAAGCCAAACTGAGGACACAGATGATGCTTTCCTGGAACAGATGGCCAAGCATTCAAAAGGAAGTGAGATAGTAGTAATGGGGGATTTCAACTATCCTGATATTTGTTGGATGTCAAACTCAGCCAAGAGCACAAGGTCGAACAGATTCCTCACTGGCCTTGCAGACAATTTCATTGTCCAGAAAGTGGGAGAAGCAACAAGAGGATCAGCCATTTTAGATCTGGTCTTAACCAATAGTGATGACTTGGTAAGTGGGGTAGAAGTGGCAGGATCATTAGGTGGGAGTGACCATGCTCTACTGGAGTTTATTATACAGCGGAAAGGAGCAACCAAGCATACTAAGACTCAAATTCTAGACTTTAAGAAAGCTGACTTCAGAAAATTTAGGGAAATGCTGAGTGCGATCCCATGGTCAGTAATACTAAAAGGGAAGGGAGTTCATGGCGGATGGGAGTTTGTTAAAATGGAGATATTAATAGCACAACCTCAAGCAGTACCAATGAGACGAAAACATGGAGGGGGCCTAAAGAAGCCAGGGTGGCTATCTAAAGAACTTTTAACTGATTTAAGTTTTAAAAGGGATATGTACAAAAAAAATGGAAAAAGGGTGAAATCACCAGGGAGGAATTCAAACAAATAGCCAGCACGTGTAGAGACAAAGTCAGAAAAGCTAAAGCACAGAATGAACTCAGGCTTTCTAGAGAGGTTCATCAGGTACCACTGTATTCCACTCTGGTCAGACCTCACCTGGAATACTGTGTCCAGTTCTGGGCACCCCAACCCCACCCCCACTAATTCCCCTGGCACACCACCCATTATTCCACCATGCAGCACAAAACCTCCAGATAAAAACCTGGCAAGGCAAAGGCTTATACAGCCTAGCAGACTTCTACAAAAATAGCAAACCCATATCAACACAAGAAATACAAGACAAACTAGGGGTCACCCAAATGCCTTGGCTAACACATCACCAATTACATGCTCTCTTAAACAATCCAGTAGTAAAATCAGCAGCAACTAGACCCCTGACAACCTTCAAAAACCTACTCCTAACAACAAAGGGACACAGCAAAGGGATGGTATCTGCAATATACAAAATACTGCTCCAAAATCCCACAAACCCCTTTGACGTGATCAAAAAACAATGGGAGGATGACATCGGCTATGAAATTAACTCCAGACCAGAAGGGATCAGAATGTAATCTAAACCTCCCTTTAAATCCATATTAGCGAAAAGAAAAGGACTCGCTCTGAAACTCACTTACAGGTGGTACCTAACAACACGGAAACTAGTGCTTGTATGCCTAGGAACCTCACCAAAATGCCAGAAAGGATGCACCTCCACAGCCACATACCTCCACATGTGGTAGGAATGTCCCCAAATCCAACTCTTCTGGACATCAGTCATACAAGAAATGTGCAAAATAACTAAGCAAGTATTAGAATTTACCCCAGAACTGGCCCTACTAAACATCTTCCAAGATAGTAATGCCCACTCACATCACAAAGAGCTCATAACCCACCTACTTTCAGCAACCAGAAGCATCATACCCAGACACTGGAGAGACCAGTCAGGAGTAAGTATGGACCAATGGTATCAAATAGTATGAGAAACAGCCTTATTAGAAAAACTAACCAACAAACTGAAACTGAATAGAAATAGAATAACATGCCTTCATCCCAGTTTGGTTCCCCTTTATCACATACACAGCCCAACAAGAATCCACCGACAGCGTACAAATCGATTGGGTTAACCTGATCCAAAACACACACACACACACCCCACTGTCACGCACAAACAAATCTTACTACAGCCAACCAAAGACAACGAACCACACCCTAGGCCATCCCCAACCTCTCTCACCACTAAGGAAATACAAGTGAATAGTAAGAGAACGCACACGTGACACTGACACAAAACCCTACACATACATACACATAATTCGACTGACGGTCGAATTAAAGAATACATACATACACTAAGAAGAATAGAAGCATTGCCACCCCACCCCACCCCATTCACCATTCCCTCTCCCCCTCTTTCCCCCTCTTTTCTTCCTAACATAACACTGTATGCAACACTAACGTCTCACAACAAATGAAACTGATCTGTAGAAAACACAACTTGAAAAAAGAGACAATGCATGTTTTTTTGTAAACTAAGGAATCTTTAATAAAAATATAAAACAACAACAGTGTGATGTAGCAGCAAAAGAAGAAGAAGAAGAAGAAGAAGAAGAAGAAGAAGAAGAAGAAGAAGAAGAAGAAGAAGAAGAATCTAATGCTATTCTAGTCTGCATCAACAGAGGTCTAGTGTCCAGAATAAGGGAAGTCATAGTCCTGCTCTATTATGCCTTAGTCAGACCACACCTGGAATACTGTGTCCAGTTCTGGGGACCACAGTTTAAGAAGGATACTGACAAGATGAAACATGTACAGAGGAGAGCAACCAAGATTATCAAGGGTCTGGAAACCAAGCCTGATGAGGAATGGTTGAAGGAGTTGGGTATGTTTAGCCTGGAAAACAGGAGACTGAGAGGCGATATGATATGTAAAGGTAAAGGTACCCCTGGCTTTTAGGTCCAGTTGTGGCCTTCACTGCTTCTCGCAATTTGGCCAAACTCATGTTAGTAGCTTCAGGGTATTTTCTAGGGAGTCTTCTCTTCTCATGAGGTGGCCAAAGTACTGGAGCCTCAGCTTCAGGATCTGTCCTTCTAGTGAGCACTCAGGGCTGATTTCCTTAAGAATGGATAGGTTTGATCTTCTGTTAGTTCCTTTCCACTTTTGTCCTTAATTGTGGTAATCTTTGTACGAAATGTTCCTTTCATATCTCCAATTTTCTTGAACAGATCTCTGGTTTTTCCCATTCTGTTATTTTCCTCTATTTCTTTGCATTGCTCGTTTAGAAAGGCCCTCTTGTCTCTCCTTGCTATTCTTTGGAAATCTGCATTCAATTTCCTGTATCTTTCACGATCTCCCTCGCATTTTGCTTGCCTTCTCTCCCCCACTATTTGTAAGGCCTCATTGGACAGCCACTTTGCTTTCTTGCATTTCTTTTTCATTGGGATGGTTTTCGTTGCTGTCTCCTGTATAATGTTACGAGCCTCCATCCACAGTTCTTCAGGCACTCTATCCACCAAATCTAAATCCTTAAACCTGTTCTTCACTTCAACTGTGTTTTCATAAGGAATTTTATTTAGATTGTATCTTACTGGCCCCGTGGTTTTTCCTACTTTCTTCAGTTTAAGCTGGAATTTTGCTATAAGAAGCTGAGGATGTGAGCCACAGTCAGCTCCAGGTCTTGTTTTTGCTGAGTGTATAGAGCTTCTCCATCTTTGGCTGCAGAGAATATAATCAATCTGATTTCAATGTTGCCCATCTGGTGATGTCCATGTGTAGAGTCGTCTCTTGTGTTGTTGGAAAAGAGTGTTTGTGATGACCAGCTTGTTCTCTTGACAGAACTCTATTAGCCTTTGCCCTGCTTCATTTTGAACTCCAAGGCCAAACTTGCCAGTTGTTCCTTTTATCTCTTGACTCCCTACTTTAGCATTATCATTTCCTGAAATGAGTAATCAAACAAAAATAATATTGAAAGGAATAATTTTAAAAGGAAACCAGAGGGTCTTGAATGATCTTATGGAAATGCAGACTTTTAATAATCCTGTGACTAAATCAATGTAATTCAAAACCAGACAATTGCTGCACATGGAAGTTCTACTTTTGACAAACAATTTGCTTTTACTGTAAGGGATATCCATTTCCCCTTTGGTCATACAGCCATAATACGTCTTAGGATTCTTTTGTATTCAAATTATATATTGCTTACTTTTTATGCCCCTTTCGAATAGATGTGTTGAGGGGTGTGTGTGTGTTTGTGTGTGTGCAAACACACATCAGGTCTCTCTCTGTGTGTGCCAAACTGGGTCTTTGACCCGGGTGACAGAAAGCCTAGTTTCGGCCCTGGTGTATCCTATGTAAACAAGACTCTGAAGTTCCTTTGCCCCTGGCTGTGCCAGGGGAGGGGAGGCGAAGGGGTGGCAGGATTGAAGTCGGAAAGGAGGAGGAAGCTGATGGGTCTATCCCAGAGACTGGAGGACTTCTGGAATCGTTGTTCCAAGGCAGTAGCTAGCTGCCCTTGAACTTTACCAAGAGAACAGGATAATAACAAGAAGCCACCAATTTAAACAATGCATTTAATCATTATTAGAAACCCTACATTTGCTTATGGGTAAAAACCGACAGCAGAGCCCTGAAGGAAGAGGCATCCTTTTTATAATAGAAATGATTCCCTGTGATAAAGAAGTTTCAGACAGGGGTCCATAAACACGCCATACATTTAGAGCTTGCCTCCCTCCAGCAAAGAGTATTGGGGAGTGTAGTTTCTTAAGAGTTGGGAGTTGTAGCTATAATAATAATAATAATAATAATAATAATAATAATAATAATAATAATAATAATTTATTATTTATACCCCGCCCATCTGGCCGGGTCTCCCCAGCCACTCTGGGCGGCCTCCAACAAATATCAAAATACAATACAGAGTCACAAATTAAAAACTTCCCTAAACAGGGCTGCCTTTAGGTGTTTTCTGAATGTCAGGTAGTTGTTTATTCCCTTGACTTCTGACGGGAGGGCGTTCCACAGGGCAGGCGCCACTACCGAGAAGGCCCTCTGCCTGGTTCCCTGTAGTTTTGCTTCTCGCAGTGAGGGAACCACCAGAAGGCCCTCGGCGCTGGATCTCAGTGTCCGGGCTGAATGATGGGGGTGGAGACGCTCCTTCAGGTATACAGGACCGAGGCCGTTTAGGGCTTTAAAGGTCAACACCAACACTTTGAATTGTGCTCGGAAACGTACTGGGAGCCAATGCAGATCTCTCAGGACCGGTGTTATGTGGTCCCGGCGGCCACTCCCAGTCACCAGTCTAGCTGCCGCATTCTGGATTAATTGCAGTTTCCGGGTCACCTTCAAAGGTAGCCCCACGTAGAGCGCATTGCAGTAGTCCAAGCGGGAGATAACCAGAGCATGCACCACTCTGACAAGACAGTCTGCGGGCAGGTAGGGTCTCAGCCTGCGTACCAGGTGGAGCTGGTAGACAGCCGCCCTGGACACAGAATTAACCTGCGCTTCCATGGACAGCTGTGAGTCCAAAATGACTCCCAGGCTGCGCACCTGGTCCTTCAGGGGCACAGTTACCCCATTCAGGACCAGGGAGTCCCCCACACCCGCCCGCCTCCTGTCCCCCAAAAACAGTACTTCTGTCTTGTCAGGATTCAACCTCAATCTGTTAGCCGCCATCCATCCTCCAACAGCCTCCAGGCACTCACACAGGACCTTCACCGCCTTCACTGGTTCTGATTTAAAAGAGAGGTAGAGCTGGGTGTCATCTGCATATTGATGAACACCCAACCCAAACCCCCTGATGATCTCTCCCAGCGGCTTCATATAGATATTAAAAAGCATGGGGGAGAGGACAGAACCCTGAGGCACCCCACAAGTGAGAGCCCAGGGGTCTGAACACTCATCCCCCACCACCACTTTCTGAACACGGCCCAGGAGGAAAGAGCGGAACCACTGTATAACAGTGCCCCCAGCTCCCAACCCCTCTAGCTGGTCCAGAAGGATGTTATGGTCGATGGTGTCAAAGGCCGCTGAGAGATCCAGCAGAACCAGGAAACAGCTCTCACCTTTGTCCCTAGCCCGCCGGAGATCATCAACCAGCGCGACCAAGGCAGTTTCAGTCCCATGATGAGGCCTGAATCCTGATTGGAAGGGATCCAAATGGTCCGCATCTTCCAGGCGTGCTTGGAGTTGTTCAGCAACCACCCGCTCAATCACCTTGCCCAAGAATGGTAAATTTGAGACTGGGCGATAGTTGGCCATATTGGCCGGGTCTAGAGATGTTTTTTTAAGAAGCGGTTTAATGACCGCCTCTTTCAGCGGGTCTGGAAAGATTCCCTCGCAGAGGGAAGCATTCACCACCGCGCAGAGCCCATTGCCCAGCCCTTCCCGGCTAGCTTTTATAAGCCAGGATGGGCAAGGATCTAGGAGACAGGTGGTCGGTTTCACTCGTCCAAGCAGCCTGTCCACATCCTCGGAGGTAACAGATTGGAATTGATCCCATGAAACATGACTAGACAGGGCTCTAGCACTCTCCCGCCCCGGCTCTGCCTCCCACTCTGCCTCAGCTATACAGTTCTGAGGATTCTTTTTGTGTGTGTCTGTGAAAAGTGTTTTAAATTTTTGGTGTGTACATCTAGGCTGCAGGGAAACCCAAGTTCAAACTCCCATTGCATTCCCTTCAAATTTAAAATTGACATGGCACAACCCCTTTTCTCCAAAGCCTTTTCCCTCTACCCATTCCAGGATGTGAGGGGGAGGAAAATAAAGTGTGCATAACTGTTTATTTTATTTTATTTTTGTTTATTATCCACCCTTCACCCTAAGGCCCTGGGGCAAATTACAGCTTTAAAACACATTTTAAAAAATCAAAACAGCTTACAACCACAAACATAAGGTGGGTCCTGAAAAAATGCGCACCTCAAGTGTCAAAGGCCAGGGTGAGGAGGAGGTGAAGAGCATATTTGCTAATTTGACAAGAAGATCTGAGTATTCTGTCCACCATTGTGTTGGATCTGACACCACGTATAGCTTAAGAGGGTGCCACTGGAAATACATATATAAATGCGAAATATAAATGCTGACCTTAAATATAAGTTTACTACTTCTCCCCCTCCCCCCTTTTCTTCTTCCCCAACCTTATTCTGTATACTACACTAATGTCTCATATCAAATGTAAAAAGACTCCACAACTTGCAAAAAGAGTCAATGCACGTATTTTTGTAAACCAAGATCTTTCAAATAAAAATAAAACTAAGAAAATAAAAACAAATGATGGCCTTGCATTCGTAAGCATCTTGAGACAAGCAACTAACTGAATGTTCCTAGTGTTGGGTTGTTTCGTTTGTATCACAGCTACAAACAGCAGCAGACAGAAACCTTCACGAGGCCTTGCTCATGGCCCCACTGAAGAATATGCCAAGGTTGGATTATATCACTGTTTTCTGATGCTGCGTGGAGGGAAAAGGCTGCAAGGGGCAGCAGCCTGAATACGCCATGGTAGTGCCTCAGATAAAGAAAGAAGCTAAGGACAAAATGAGAACATCAGCCTACAGATAAATTGTGGTCTAAATGGAGAAGGTGGCACCAGGCAGCTCTGGGGGGAGATGAACAGAATTCCCATTTGAGAAACAAGGTGCTTAACACGATGAACTTCAACAGGGACAAATGTCAGGTTCTGCACTTAAGCAGGAAGAACCAACTGTACAAATTAAGATTTTTTTATTTTTTTGCAGGGGGGGGGGGAGAGACACTTGGCTTGCTAGTTGTACATGTGAAAAGGATCTAGGTGTCTTGTGGACCACAAACTTAGCACCAGTCAAGCTTATGCTATTCTTGGCTGCATCAAGTGTCTAGTGTCCAAGTTGCAGGTTCACTCTCTTCTTGCTTAGACCACACCCAGAGTACTGTGCTCAGTTAGGGGTGGCTGGGCACCACAATTTCAGAAGAATATTGACAAACTCGAACATGTGCACAGAAGAGTGACCAAACTAAGGGGAGCACCCAAACCAACAGATGCAAACAATAAGAAATGAGATTCCAACTAAATATTAGGAAGTAATTTCTGGTGGCAAAAACTGTTTGACAGTGGAACAGACTCCTTCAGGAGGTAGTGGACTCTCAGTGGAGGTTTTGTTGGGAGAGAGTTGTTGCTTTTGTTGATGTTAGTTTTTGTAGATTTATTTTAGATGTTATAATTTATGTATGTGGAAAGTATTCGATTGGTTGTGTACTTTTTGATGTTTTGGTGGTTGTTAATGGGCATGGGAAAGGAGTACAACAAGGCTATATATTGTCTCCCTGATTATTTAACTTATATGCAGAATTCATCATGCGAAAGGCTGGACTAGATGAATCCCAAGCCAGAATTAAGATTGCCGGAAGAAATATCAACAACCTCAGATATGCTGATGACACAACCTTGATGGCAGAAAGTGAGGAGGAATTAAAGAACCTTTTAATGAGGGTGAAAGAGAAGAGCGCAAAATATGGTCTGAAGCTCAACATCAAAAAAACTAAGATCATGGCCACTGGTCCCATCACCTCCTGGCAAATAGAAGGGGAAGAAATGGAGGCAGTGAGAGATTTCACTTTCTTGGGCTCCATGATCACTGCAGATGGTGACAGCAGTCACGAAATTAAAAGACGCCTGCTTCTTGGGAGGAAAGCAATGAGAAACCTAGACAGCATCTTAAAAAGCAGAGAAATCACCTTGCCGACAAAGGTCCGTATAGTTAAAGCTATGGTTTTCCCAGTAGTGATGTATGGAAGTGAGAGCTGGACCATAAAGAATACTCATCACCGAAGAATTGACGTTTTTGAATTATGGTGCTGGAGGAGACTCTTGAGAGTCCCATGGACTGCAAAAAGATCAAACCTATCCTTCCTTAAAGAAATCAGCCCTGAGTGCTCACTGGAAGGACAGATCCTGAAGTTGAGGCTCCAGTATTTTGGCCACCTCATTAGAAGAGAAGACTCCCTAGTCTAAAACATCAGTGTCCTCCAACTTGAACCAATCCTTTAACCAACAAAAGGCGGCCGCTTCGAAATATATTCTCAAGTCCGGCAGGGAGAATCCACCTCTTTCTTTTGAATCAGTCAATATTTTATATTTAATTCTAGGTTTCTTCCCCTGCCAAATAAATTTCGATAAGTCTTTTTTGCCACCTTTTGAAACAGTCCATTTTATCTATAATTGGAAGCACTTGAAATAAGGACATGACAATGTATTTGGCTGGCATGCTTACTTGTGGTATGATAAGGTGAAGGCCCACAAAGCTTTTAAAAATCATATTATTAGGAATGCCTTGTATCAGGTTTGGATACGAAATAAAGATTTATTGGAGAGGAAAACCCCCAGATGGCTGTCTCCAGTAGAAGCGAAGGCGTATAAGAGACCTAACATGTCTGCAAAATGGCCAAAGTATGCTGATATTTTGGAACAAGAAGGCCAGACTTTAAACTGAAAAGTTATGAACAATTGAAGGAGGTTATGACAGACTGGTTGCAGTACTATCAGATTAATGAAGTTTTTAAGATAGATAGAAAATTAGGTTTTTCAACTGAGAAGTCCAAGTTGGAAACAGAACTTATTGAACCGAATAGTAAGAATCTTTCCAGAATGTATAACTTGTTGCTAGAGTGGCATACAAAGGATGAAATGGTTAAATCAGTTATGATTGGTTGGGCAAAAGATGTGGGACATAATATTATGTTGGAGGATTGGGAAAGACTTTGGAAGCAAGGTATCAGATTTACTGCATGTAATACTTTGAGAGAAAATATTATGAAAATGATGTATAGATGGTATTTGACACCTGTGAAACTAGCTAAGATGTATCATGGAGTGAGTAATGAATGTTGGAAATGTAAAAAAGTTGAAGGTACCTTTTATCACATGTGGTGGACGTGCCCAAAGGTAAAGGAATTCTGGGAGAAAATTTACAATGAGCTTTAAAAAGTGTTGAAAAACACATTTAGTAAGAAACCAGAGGCCTTTCTGCTGGGCATAGTCAACCATGAGATTCCCAATAGAGATAAAACTTTTTTTTATGTATGCCACAACAGCAGCTAGGATTTTAATAGCAAAGAACTGGAAAAGTGAGATTTTACCGACAGTGGAAGAATGGAAGATGAAGCTGATTGAGTACATGGAACTCGTTGAACTGACGGCGAGACTCCGAGACCAGAGGGAGGAAGCGGTGCAAGAAGATTGGAAGAAATTCAGAGACTATATGAAAAAATGTGATAATATAGAGATTTGAACGGGAAATCAGCTGAACTAATGGCAACAGCATAAAGTATATTAGGAGAAGTAGGATATAATTGTTAGAATTGTTAAGGCGAATTGGAATGATATAAGTTGTTAAAGTTAGAAATAAGATGATAGATAAATAAGGTATAGATTAGTTGTGAATGATGATTTTAAATTGTTATAAAGTTACTAAAATTAGATTTGTAATGAATGCAGCATAGAAGATGGGAGGAAGTCCATTAAGTAAGACTAAACAAGTATAAGGATGCTTAGGATTTATTTGTTGTTGTTGTATTTTTGGTGTTTTTAATTGTTGTTAAGTGTAGTTCGTATCTTTTTGATTTTGTAGTGTTTGTATTCTGTATTTTTGTATTTTGTCTTTTCTTTTTCTTTTTTGTTAGTTATTTTGGGAAAATAATAAAATTTCTTTAAAAAAAAGAAGAAGAAGAGAAGACTCCCTAGAAAAGACCCTGATGTTGGGAAAGATGGAGGGCACAAGGAGAAGGGGACGACAGAGGATGAGATGGTTGGACAGTGTTCTCGAAGCAACTAGCATGAGTTTGGCCAAACTCCGGGAGGCAGTGAATGATAGGCGTGCTCTGGTCCATGGGGTCACGAAGAGTCGGACACGACTGAACGACTGAACAACAACCATGAGCATGATTTTAATTTTGTAAAGGCGGCATGCAAATAAAATGATTGAACGATTGATTGACAGATTGCTGCATTACTTGGACTAGCTGACACTTTGTGTCCCTTTTGCATAGTTCTGGTTCCTCCCATGACTGGATTCAGCTGTTCTACCTGTCAGGCTTTGGGATCTACATCTTGGACTTTTCTAGAGGTTGTGGAAAGCTTGGTCTGCAGAGAGTCTCCCACTCTACTCGTTTTTGCATTTGGAAATGAAGTTTAACTGCCATAGTTCTCATCATGTACAGAGCACATTTCAGAGCGGAAAGCACTCCATATCTGCACATCTGGTCTCACACACCCCTGGCAGGATGAAGGACACGATTTAGACAAGACAGTGTGGGAGGTGCGTGTGGGGTGTGGGTGTGGCCCAAGTAAGCAATGTTGACCCGTGTTCCCTATCCCCAGCCCCATCCCAGTTCCCTGCATGCTGTTTGAGGTGTAAAACTACAGTTCCCATGACTCTTTGGGGGAAGCCATGCACTTTGGTCGGGCTTTAAATGTAGGGGCGGCGGCGGAGGGGGGGACCAGAGCAATAATAATAATAATAATAATAATAATAATAATAATAATAATAATAATACCTTATTCAGACCCCTTCATGATATGGAGCAATAATTCATAACTAGGCACTGCGGTATTCACAACAGAAACTTATCACTGAGTTGGAAAGGTCGCCAAAGTCCCCTGCAATTCAGCAACAGTTATATCATGTGGAATATCCCACAATCCGAAGCATTGCAATCAGAAAGCCCCTCTCCTGGGAAGATGGATCCTTAAGTGCCTGCAGAAGCCGGGAGTATGCAGAAAGTTTTCCGCAGGTGTTTGAAATGTGATCCCCGAAGCTGCCTGTTGAATGCCTATTGGTGGAGCCATCCTCCGACTTGGCCAATGACACGACAGGCTTTGCTTCTGCTGCTCAAAGGAGCGTCGATCCGGACTGTCCCGCTGCTGAGCGCCAAGATTGAAGCAGGTCCTGCGGACGGTGATTCAGAGCACAGAAAAAGGTGAGCGGTGGGCTGCGAGTGCGGGACCCTCCTTGGGTCTCGCGGGCTGACTCCCGTTCAAATCCAGAGGTGCATTTGGAGAGGGCAGGAAAAGGGAGCCCGCTGCTCTTCTGCTCCTAACGGGAAGCCTCCGGGGGGAAATGGGTTCAACACGTAGCTCGTCCCCGGGCGGAGCATGTTGGGGTTTTTCCCGCACTCCGAACCCCGGTTTTGCAGCCCCCCGGGAGCCCCTGCAAAGATGTCGTGTCATCTACGGGTTTGTTCCGAGGTGCCGTTCAGAAGGGGTGCGCGTGGAGCAACTGTGGTGCCCCATCCTTTGCCATTGCAAAGGTTTTTGCGTGTCAGAGCTGGAAATGGGAACAAAACTCTGAAGTCGGGCTTGCAGGGCGGCTTGACAGAAGACTTCTGTTGTAGCCACGAGTCCTTGGGTGGCCATACCTGGGAGGAAAGGGTTAACTGTCCGGACCTCGGCTGCCACCCCCCCCCCCCTTGAAACTGCCCCCTGAAAACGCTGCTCTCAGGCCTCTTTGCAACAGGGAAGGGGGGTTGCGGGGGTGAGAGTGGTGGAGATTTAACTCTTTCCCTCCCCAAAATGCTCCCTCCCTCAATTGGGTTTAGAAGAAGCCTCCCCAGCCCGGCACTCATGGCGCCGTTTCGGGCTTGTTCTCCCAATCTTTGGGGTCCGGGGGGCTGGTGGAAGTTGTTCTCAAAGCCTCTGGAGCGGGTGGCAAGTTGGCCAAAAGTCTGGCTCTTGTGGATCAGTTCAGATGGCTCCCTGGCAACGGTGCAGAAGTCGAGGCCATGGTGACATGCGAAGACCTTGAAAAGAGAGAGCGCATGTGCCTGTTTTGCTTATGGTAAACTCAGGCTGGTCCAGGCAGGGTAAAAGTGAAGGACTATATTCATCACAGAATTGCAGAGCAGGGAGGGACCCCAAGCGTCATCTAGTCAGCCCCCTATTGATGGGATGTGTCCATTGAAGTTGTGCAAGTCCTTCTGGAGCCAGATGCAGAGAATGGCAGTAGAGAAATGTTCAAGTAAAATACATTAAATACAATTGGGGAAAGCCACCACACTCTATGACACTGCACAAGAGTTATTTTGTTTTGTTTATTATGAGTGAACGCAGTTAAAAGCAACTATTCAAACATTCAGAAAATTAAAATCAAGAATAAGCTAAAAACATTTCAATTTCTTACATTTCTGGATAGGATTGCGTAAACAAGCATGCTTTTTCTAATGTTTTGTTTTGATTTTTATCAAATCTTCAGCATATAATAGAAGAAAGAATAAGAAAATAAGACCAGATATAGCCTACAGTTATACAAAATAATGGATGAAAACCGGTAAGTTAAGATCATTCATTTTTTAAATTTGCTGGGTTCTTTTGCTTTCCTTGTTATGGTGTTAAAAGGCATGATTGCCAGCCTGAAAATATGTCTTTAATTATAAAACCTCATTACCTGAACCTCATTAACTTTCTCTGTTTTAAATTACGGTTGTAAATTTTATAGTGATAGTTTTAAACTGCTTTGAGGTTTTTCTACAAACAAGTGGTATGCATTTCATGAAATAAATAAATAAGCAGAAATATCTGAAGAAGTGTGCATGCACACGAAAGCTCATACCAAGAACAAACTCAGTTGGTCTCTAAGGTGCTACTGGAAAGAATTTCCTATTTTGTTTCCTATTTTGTTTAAGCAGAAATAAATACAGTTGTTCTATCAAAGAGCATAGAAATTGCCATGTTTCCTTTGACCTCTTGCAACTTTCAATTTGCATCATAATTCTTCTAACAGCACTGTTTGCCAAAGTATAGTGTACCATTGATCCAGATTTAAGTAGTACAAAGTTTTCCAAGATGGCAGTGTGGCTTCAGTTAACAGGTGTTATATAAGTCCTTACTTCCTAAATTCATCCTTTCTCGTGTAATGAGCCAGTGTGGTGTAGTGGTTAAGAGCGGTAGACTAGTAATCTGGTGAACCGGGTTCATGTCTCCGCTCCTCCACATGTAGCTGCTGAGTGACCTTGGGCTAGTCACACTTCTTTGAAGTCTCTCAGCCCCACTCACATCAGAGTCTTTGTTGTGGGGGAGGAAGGGAAAAGGAGATTGTTAGCTGCTTTGAGACTCCTTAAAGGTAAAGGTAAAGGGACCCCTGACCATTAGGTCCAGTCGCAGACGACTCTGGGGTTGCGGTGCTCATCTCGCTTTATTGGCCGAGGGAGCCGGCGTACAGCTTCTGGGTCATGTGGCCAGCATGACTAAGCCGCTTCTGGTGAACCAGAGCAGCGCACGGAAACGCCGTTTACCTTCCCGCCACAGCGGGAAGCACTTTGATGTGCTTTTGAACTGCTAGGTGGGCAGGAGCTAGGACTGAGCAATGGGAGCTCACCCCATCGCAGGGATTTGAACCACCAACCTTCTGATCAGCAAGCCCTAGGCTCTGTGGTTTAACCCACAGCGCCACCTGGGTCCCCCTTGATACTCCTTAGGGTAGTGATAAAGCGGGATATCAAATCCAAACTCTTCTAAACACATCAGGCAGAGCCAAATAAGTGCAGAGGGGGCTACTTTGTGCTGTGATCAGTGAAATACCATTCTAAAAAGTTGCTACCTTGGGGCAGTCCTCCCACCACATATTTTTGGCCATATACCTGCACAGCCGCTCCAACATTGAGGAGAGCAAGTTGGTTTTGTGAAGGACCGTGATATGGAGGTCAAGCACCAACTATGACTAACTTGAGAGGATGTTTCCTTGTCAAAGCCAATGAAGATTTGTATGGTCTCTTTGACCATAGATTCTGCCAGCTTTCATTCTCTATTTGGCTATCCCAAGTGAGTCCCTCCATCCACAGAGATTTGTTGAGTGAAGTGAATAAAATATTAATGCTTTATAAAATAGGCTACAGAAATCAGTCCTTTTAGTAGAATATAATTACTTTTCCAACGTTTCTCAACCGCTTTTGGAGTATTCGAAAGGAAAGATTTTAACCAGCACCCCGGAACCATGAGAATTTCCAAGGTGGGATTGCATGTCTTTTATAGAAAGTAGTTCACCCTCTATGGTTTAACCCTTAACATGATCTAGTGGACACAACTTCCACTCTGAGATATTAACATGTCCTGAATTATTTGTTCTGAAGCAAGAGGTGATATCGAAGATAACAGCCCGGGGATAAATATTTAGTCTACTTAGCTGATTAACATTCAAGATAAAGAACAGAACTTGTTTTTCCAAAAAGCTCATGTGCTTAAGGGAACATTATTCCCCTTCGTTGTCCTTCTGCTGGCATATTATTTTTTTCTGTTGTGGGATAAATCAATCTTATGCAAGTAACCCACTTAACTTTTAATTCATGCATGAAGGGGTTAAAACCATAGCTTAATCTGTCCTATTAGGCTTAGTTGGTCACCACCATCCCACTTAGGAGGAAGGGTTACCAAACTCTTTGTTCTATTTTTTTATTTTTATTTTGCTTCCACCATGAGAATCTGACCAGTAGGATGTCTAAGCTGGAGGCAAGCTATATTTCTGTTTCTATATGAATAATTTAGAAATATTTACCACTTTTTATAACCTAAATTAATCTGCCTGTCTTTTCTTTCTGCTCTATGGTGGAAGCAAAAACAAAAGAATGAAGAGTTTTATATGTCTTTATTTTATGCTGTTCTGCTGTAATTGAGAGAATGACTATGTGTGCCCTCTACTTTTGCCTTATTGTCTATTATTGCATTGTAGGGTGTTCGACTAGATGCCCCTTGGGGCTCCCCCCAACACTATAATTCCATTCTATCAGTGTTTAATTTCTTTTGACTCATTGTTTTAGCAACGGCTGCTTCCCCTCTGTGGTGCCTTATCACTGTTACTTTTATTCCACAGTAAAGAGGAGGAAGGGAGGGGAAGAGCAGAGACTGGCCCAGAGCCTTCAGGTGGGAGAGAAGCTGCCCGCAGTGCTGACTCTCCTGTTGTTGGGGCACAAGTCAAGGGGCATTCATCTCCACAAGAAGCCATGACAGACTCTGCAGAGTCAGAAGACATGGAAGAATCATGTGATGATGAAGCAACGATAAAAGAAGCAGAAAGGATCTTGGGACTATTGAAAGTCTTTTATAGAGAAGGCGGTGAGAGTCCCATAAGCTTCTTTAAGTTTGTGATTGATCCAAATTCTTTTGCACAAACCCTGGATAACTTATATCATGTTTTATACTTGGTAAGACATGGGCTGGCAAGAATAAAGGCAGATGAGGATGAGATTCCTGTTTTGGAGCCTTTAGATCCAGGACAAGGTGGTGGCAGTTATGTTCCGCCACAAACCTCAGGCATCATTCCAATGAGTATTGCATGCTGGGAGCAGATTGTGGAACTTTTTGAAATTTCACAGCCCATGATCCCACCTGCCCCAGAGGCATAGGCAGGATATTAGCCCATCTGAATGCATCCTTAAGATTTGTAAGTTTAAAAAAAAATGCTATATAGTATATATTTCTTTCATAATATTTCATGAATGTGAAATAAATGATGTTATGAAACCCTGCTTTTATGTCTATTGACTATATAGAAGGAAATGTCACCATTACTGTAATTCAAAAACAGTCTTCTTTCTTCTTCTTTGGCAATCATTCATAGCTGAGTAAGATTGTCTTCCATAAACACGGTTTTAACGAGTCCTTAAGTGACTGTGGAGGTCAATTCTGGATCCACACGTCCTTCCATAGTGGGTACATTGGTTTCCGGGTGGGAGTTGATCACGGTGTGGATTTGCCAAGTGTGCCTTCCTCCTAGCACGTTTCTCCCTTGCGTCCTGAGTTGAGTGTCTTCAAAGCCCATGACACCTTTGGTAAAGGCTGTTCTCCAATTGGAGCGCTCACAGGCCAGTGTTTCCCAGTTGTTGGTGTTTATACTACATTTTTTAATATTTGCCTTGAGAGAGTCTTTAAACCTCTTTTGTTGACCACCAGCATTACACTTTCCATTTTAAAGTTTGGAATAGACTAGCTGCTTTGGAAAACGATAATCAGTCATCTGCACAACATGACCAGTCCAACGAAGTTGATATTGAAGAATCATCATTGCTTCAACATTGGTGATCTTTGCTTCTTCCAGTACATTGACATTAGTTCGCCTGTCTTCCCAAGTGATGTGTAAATTTTTTCAGAGACACTGTTGGTGGAATCTTTCAAGGAGTTGGTGATGGCGTTTATAAGTGGTCCATGTTTCACAAGTATACAGTAAGGTTGGTATTACAATGGTTTTGTAAACAAGCATTTTGGTTTCCCTGCAAATTTCCCGGTCCTCAAACACTCTGCACTTCAATCTGGAGAAAGCCGCACTCGCAGAGCTCAGGGAATGCTGGATTTCGCCATCAATGTTGGCCCTTATGGAAAAACAAAATAAAAAATAAAATAAAAAATCCTTCCAGTAGCACCTTAGAGACCAACTAAGTTTGTTCTTGGTATGAGCTTTCGTGTGCATGCACACTTCTTCAGATACACACGAAAGCTCATACCAAGAACAAACTTGGTCTCAAAGGTGCTACTGGAAGGAATTTTTTTATTATTTTGTTTTGACTATGGCAGACCAACACGGCTACCTACTTTATGGAAAGATAACTGCCTAGGTAGGAGATGTGATCGACATTTTCCAATGTTACACCATTGAGTTGTATTTGTGGTGCTGCAGAGGGGTTATTTTTTACTTGTTGGTGCAGCACTTTGGTTTTTTGGATGTTGAGCGACAGGCCAAGCTTTTTGTAAGCTTCTGCAAATATATTTAGGATGGTTTCGAGATCATCCTCTGAGCGTGCACACACTATGTTGTCATCAGCATACTGAAGCTCTATGACGGAAGTTACGGTAACCTTACTCTTTGCTTTCAGCCTGCTCAGATTGAAGAGCTTTCCATCTGTTTGATACATGATTTTTACTCTGATGGGGTGTTTCCCTTCAACAAAGTGTAGGATCATGACAATGAAAATAATGAATAGAGTTGGGGCAATAACACAACCCTGTTTCACACCTGATCCCACTGTGAATGGTTCACTTTGAGAGCCATTGTTATCTGCAATTGTTGCTGTCATATTATCATGGAGGAGCCGAATGATTTTTACAAATTTATCTGGGCAGCCAATTTTCAGAAGCACAATCCACAGGGCATTACAATTTACAGTGTTGAAAGCCTTAGTCAAGTCAATAAACACCATATACAGGGCTTGGTTTTGCTCTCTGCATTTTTCCTGAAGCGGTCGAGTGGTGAAATCATGTCCACTGTCCCCCTAGAAGGCCGAAAACCATTTTGGGATTCAGGAAGGGTCACCTCGGATATTGTTAAGAGACGGTTTGCTAAGATCCTTGCAAGAATTTTGCCAGCCACAGCTAATAGAGAGATGCTTCAATGGTTTCCGCAATCAGTTCTGTCACCATTTTTTAAAAGAGATTTATAATTTTGTCATCCCTAAAGTCTGCTGGGATCTCTTCTCTTTCCCAGATTTGTTTGATGAGCTTGTGAAGTTGTTGTGTAAGTTCAATTCCTCCCACTTTGAAGACTTCGGCAGGTATCCCATCAGGTCCACTGGCTTTGTTGGTTTTCATTTGGTTAATAGCTGTACACAACTCTCCCAGATTTGGAGATACTGCAAGCTCATCTCTAACTTTTTTTTGCAGAATTTGTGAGAGGACCTCAGCAGCTACGGGAGAGTTGTGGTTAAGGAGATGTTGGTAATGTTCTTTCCAGCGCAGTGCAATAGCTTCTTTATCATTTAGAAGTGTGGTACTGTCTGCTGAGCGTAGGGGGCATATGCCAAGATTTATTGGCCCATAGATGGTATAACAAACAGTGTTAGAAACTGAGCTATGAAAGCTAGCAACTAAATAGCACCATAAACCTACATTATGGGCACAACAATGGAATGTCTAGGCATGCTTTTTAAATAACAAGAATACAAAGCTGAAAATGAATGAACTGCAGCTAAAGTATTATGTTCATTTTTCACATGGCTTATTCTTTCCCCTGCCCACCCCCCTAACATTCTTAAGAGGGTTCTTTCTCTATTCTTCAGAGAGTAACTGGGAGTGGGGAGGCAGAAAAAGTCCTCCTTTCCTTCCACTCTGCAGCTTTAATCTGAAATCTTAGGCGCAGTACTGCACCCAAAGCTCAGAAACTGCTCACATTAATAAAATTCCCTGTTGAAAAATGCGCCTAGAACAGTGGGAGTTTCGAACACTGTTCACAATGGTACACGAACTCCAGAAAACTTTCTTATGTAGATCACACACAATAAACTACAATGAGATAAAATGAATTCAAATGGGAATCTGCAGTTTACAGCATTTGATTCAATCTTCTGTTTTCTGCTTATGCATGAAGAAGTGATGATAATAATAATAATAATAATAATAATAATAATAATAATAATAATAATAATAAATTATACCCCACCCATCTGGCTGGGTTTTCCTAGCCACTCAGGGTGGCTTACAGCATATATTGAAACATAATAAAACATCAAACATAAAAAACTTCCCTAAACAGGGCTGCCTTCAGGTGTCTTCTAAAAGTTACGTACAGTAGAACCCTGGGATACACACACGATTGGGCGTATCCTGAATGCACGAAAAAAAACCGAAAAACTGGAAGTAGCATGATTTGAGTGCTTCTGCGCATCGGGGGGTCACGTGCGCTCCGGAAACGCTTCCGGGTTGTGGGCATTCTTAACTTGAACGTCTGCAACCCGGGGTGTGCGTAACCCAGGATTCCATTGTAGATCTTTATCTCCTTGACATCTGAAGGGAGGGTGGTCTACAGGACAGTTGCCACTACCAAGAAGGCCCTCTGCCCGGTTGCTTGTAGCTTTGCTTGTTGCAGGGAGGGACCTGCCAGAAGGCCCTCGGCGCTGGACCTCAGTGTCCGGGCTGAACGATGGGGGGTGGAGACGCTCCTTCAGCTATACTGGGCAGAGGCCGTTTAGGGCTTTAAAGGTCAGCATCAACACTTTGAATTGTGCTCAGAAACATACTGGGAGCCAATGTAGATCTCTCATGACTGGTATTATGTGGTCCCAGTAGGCACTCCCAGTCACCAGTCTAGCTGCCGCATTCTGGATTGTTGTAGTTTCTGGGTCACCTTCAAAGGTAGCCCCACGTAGAGCGCATGGTAGTAGTCCAAGCGGGAGATAACCAGAGCATACACCACTCTGGTGAGATAGTTTGCGGGCAGTTAGGGTCTCAGCCTGTGTACCAGATGGAGCTGGTAAACAGCTGCCCTGGACATAGAATTGACCTGTGCCTCCATGGACAGCTGTGAGTCCAAAATGACTCCCAGGCTGTGCATCTGGTCCTTCAGGGGCACAATTGCCCCATTCAGGAACAGGTAGTCCTCCACACCCGCCTGCCCCCTTTCCCCCCAAAACAGTACTTCTGTCTTGTCAGGATTCAACCTCAATCTGTTAACTGCCATCCATCCTCCAACCGCTTCCAAGGTCTCACACAGGACCTTCACTGGTTCAGATTTGAAGGAGAGGTAGAGCTGGGTATCATCCACCTACTGATGAATGCCCAGCCCAACCCCCCTGATGATCTCTCCCAGCCAGTGGTGTTGCAATGGGGGTGGGCGGTGCACTCCAGGTGCCATGTGCCTGGGGGGGGGGTGACAAGAAGGCACCCCATGGGGGCTTGCAGCGGCGTGAGCAGCCATCGCGCCACTGCAGCTGCATGTGGAGGATCCTCCATTCACAGCTGCAGCCGCGAGCAGAGGATTCCGGCACTGTCTGTACAGTGCTGGAGTGGCGGTGCTGGCAAACCGCTATGTACAGTGCATGTGCGGCATCGCTACGTATGGCGCATGGGCTGTACTTAGCGACACCGTACATGCGCCGTACATAGCGGTTTGCCACCCCAGGTGTCACGACGCCTTCATTCACCCCTGCTCCCAGCAGCTTCATGTAGATGTTAAAAAGCATGAGGGAGAGGCAGAATCCTGAGGTACTCCACAAGTGAGCACACTCATCCCCCAACACCACGTTCTGGACACGGCCCAGGAGGAAGGAGCAGAACCACTGCATAACAGGGCCCCCAACAACATTTGGGGTGTTTTGGTTTAGAGAAAATATGAGCAGAATTGTATATAATGAAGACTAGCCTGGAGAAAGTAGGCAGAGTGAAGTTGTTATTCTCTCATAATGCTAGAACTCAGGGACATCTGATGAAGCAAATGTTGGGAGATTCAGGACAGACAAAAGACAGTCCTCCTACACACAGCATGTAGTTAACTATGGCATTTGCTCCCACTATAGGCAAAGACGTCCATCAGCTTCAATGTCCCTGAAAGATAATTAGATAAATTCTTGGAGGATGAGACTACTGGTTGCTACCCACAATGGCTTTATTCTCCCTCCTCTGTCAGAGGCTGTATACCTATGGATTCTCCTTACTGGTGGGGAGAGTGATGGTGCACTCAGGTCCTCCTTGTGAGCTTCCCCCTCTGTTGACCACTGTGAGAACAGATGCTGGAGTGATGGGAGTCGGCTCTGGTCCAGCAGGATTCTTCTTGTGCTCTTGTATGAGAGCAATTATCACAGCCGTGCAACTGGTATATCAATTAATAGAACTCTCTCTCCAAATGTCTTCCTTGCTATGAGATGCATGTCACTGTGACATCAATTTCCAACGGAACATTCTCTACATACCTAGTCACTGCTCTTCTGGAATGTTCTGAAAGCCAGGCCACAGTTTGAAAACCCAGGGACAAGGCAGGGCATGACCCTTCCACGACCTGACCGTATTGGATCCTATACACACTTGCCTGGGAGTAAGGCCCATGGAACACATTAGGGCTTATTCTCAAGTGCACATATGCATAAATTGTGCTGTAACTCATAATCCAATATGCTAACCACGACATCATACTGGCTTAGAGAGTCAAGGTATCTTAACGGTAAATGCAAAATTACAAAATACATAGAATACAATCTTATGAAAGCTTACTAATCTTGCCACGGTGCCAATTTATACACCCAATATACAATTTAAAATTCCCCAATATGGTGAGACAATTGCTTCCTCTGCCAATACTTCATTAGTAATATTTACAGGAAAAAATAGAGTATACATTAATGGAGCCTTATGCCACTTTTTTAAAAATAAGATTTTATTAAAGCTTTTTCATAATACAATAAGTTAAAAGAAACTAATTTAAATAAAAGCAAGAACAGAGAGAGAAAGAGAAAACACCAAAGGAAAACAAAAATAGAAGACAAGAAGAAAAATAAAATTTCTGATTTTCTGTTTGTCACTTACATGAAAGAAATCATTTAAAATATTCACTCTAACTTGACATCCAACTGATCTATTTTCCCCATCTTCCAACCCAAATGTCCCAGATTAATTCCTTTTCCTTTTCACACAAAAAATCCAAAGGGGTTATCTAATTTTTGTTATTAATAAATGTCAGCAGTTGTTTTTCTCCATTCAAACATATCAGCGTAATCACCAATAATGTCAACAAATAATTCCTCCATATTAAACCATAATAAGGCTTTCCATCTTTTCCTCGCAAATCTCTCTGGTGTGATCATATATTAAAATAATAATCCATATTTCTTTTCTTATTATGTGTTCATCAATTCACACCCAGTTATGTATTTTCCATTCCCATTTCCTGCTGTATTTGCCGTGGTTTCTTCATCTTGATTTTGAAAGGGGGGAAAAATCCTTCAATTTATGTTTCTTTTGTTATATTTCCGAGAAAAGCTCCAGAGGTTTGATAGCTTTTTCCTAGAAAATCACTCCAAGTTGTACACATAGTCCTTTCTCTCTCAGTTATCTCTGCTAGCTCAGCATGTCTCTTCAGCTCTTCCTCCACGGCTTCATTGCACTCTCAGCTTCACTATGTGACTCTTTCATTCTTCTAAAAATCTGTATGAAAGACTTTTCAGTTTCACCTTCCTGTTCTGGCATTCCTTTATCTATATTCTTCTCCAAAGTCTCTTTGTCCTCTTTGATTCCGCTTTCCATTTCATCCTCTGATCCTCTTTCATTAACCATTTCATCAATCCTAGCTTTAATTACTTTTATTTGCTCATCAAACATTTGCTGAAGGATGCCAACAGTCAGTGGAATGTCCAGTGATATATTTGCCATACTGAATGTTTTTGGTCTTACTAACATTTCAGTCTTTTTACACCTCTCATCTCCACCTTAAGATCTTCACAGTGTTTTCTCTAATCAAAACACCTTCCTTTCCTATGGAGGAAATATAAAGTGTCAAAATTATTTTTGATTTCAAGAAAAAATAGAATTTTCATCATCAAAAAAATAAAATTTAAAATTAAGAAATTTAAAATTCTCAGGTCTCATAACTTCCTGCAATCATTTAAAACTTTATTGGCTAAAACAATTAGAGCGTGATTTCTGTTCTGCCTTCAGCCTTTAATGATTGACTCTTCTTAAAGCCACGTCATGAGAGGAGAGAAGACTCCCTGGAAAAGACCCTGGTGTTGGGAAAGATGGAGGGCACAAGGAGAAGGGGATGACAGAGGATGAGATGGTTGGACAGTGTTCTCGAAGCTACTAACATGAGTTTGGCCAAACTGCGAGAGGCAGTGAAAGATAGGCGTGCCTGGCGTGCTCTGGTCCATGGGGTCACGAAGAGTCGGACACGACTGAATGACTGAACAACAACAACAACTTCTTAAAGCCATAAAGTAGCTCACACAACAGATGTAAATATCCACTGGCTAACAGAGAAACATTTCTCAGTCATAAATTATAACCATCTCAGAGATGATTAAAGAAAGGGAGGCTTTTGCAGACCTTATGCCCATCAGAGCTCTAACATATCTTTTGGAAAGATGTTGATTCCTCTGCTCATAAGTCGACCACCCCCTCTGGTTTCCCAGGAGCTGATAGCCATAGCTGTCAAGTTTCGGATTTGAAAATAAGGGATCAGCAGTCTCACCTATCCCGGAGACAGTGACATGTCAGTGGTGGGCGGAGCCAGAAGCAAAAGTGGGTGGAGCATCAATGTAAACTCCAAGCGGCCTCGGGCTCGGAGCGGAGCAAAGAGGAGGGCAGCCATGTGCTCTGTGCAATGGAGCCCCATCGTCTTCTTGTCTGATCCCATCAAAATAGGACAGGAAGCAGCAGGCTCCACCTGCCGAGGGGCTCGGCAGCAACGGATAGGGACTGATGCAAGGGGAGGAATACACCCCCCTGTAAGCACGGGAAACGGCTCCCACTTGCTTTGAGGGCTGAGGCTTTTCTCTCCAAGTAGGCAAGGTCTTCCCACCCAGTCCCTGGCCAGCAGGGGAGGAGCTGATTCCATTAAAAACGGGAAATTTAAGGGAAATTAAAAAAAAGGGAGAGCAGCGGGAAACTGCTTGAAATAAGGGAAAATCCCAGGGAAAACGGGATACTTGACAGCACTGCTGATAGCTTCTCTGTCATTTTCAGAGCATTAGAGGTAAATTGCCTGTTCACTCTTATCTCTATAGCAATAGTGTGCATTTGGCAGTGCCTAAAACAAGGCAAAGATTGTTCCCCATAATCTCCTTGCATGGGAGGCAAGAGGTGGGCTTTGCTGCATCACTGCAGCAACTGCTCCTCATGGAGATTGCCTGTCGGTTACCATGTTTGCCCTCTCAGCTTGGTGTACTCCTGGTGCTACTTGATGGGCTTGGCACCTAGCTGCCACTCCTTGGCTGCACTGCGCAAGGACAGGCGAGGGCAGGTCCTGATGTGGGGCCCGCACACCGCACAAGGACACACACTGGGAAGGAGACCCCAGGGAAGGACTGGCATGGAGCAGGAAAAGTCTGGCCTCCGGCCAGTGGGAATTCCACCTACAAGTGGCTGTCCCTTCACTGGCTGTGAGGAGAAGACAGCAGACACGCAGCCTTGGCACCCCCTCAGAATTCTGCACTGAGGGCCACAGCATCCCTTACCCCTCATGCTATACCATTGATCTAGAGTGAATTTGATAGCCAAGATTCATGCCTGGCTATCATCTATCACTGTGTTATTCATAGAATCATATAGTTGGAAGAGACCACAAGGGCCATCCAGTCCAACCCCCTGCTAAGCAGGAAACACCATCAAAGCATTCCTGACAGGTGGCTGTCAAGCCTCTGCTTAAAGACCTCCAAAGAAGGAGACTCCACCACACTCCTTGGCAGCAAATTCCACTGTTGAACAGCTCTTAGTGTCAGGAAGTTCCTCCTAAGGTTTAGGTGGAATCTTCTTTCTTGTAGTTTGAATCCATTGCTCCATGTCCACTTCTCTGGAGCAGCAGAAAACCTTTCTCCCTCCTCTATATGGCATCCTTTTGTATATTTGAACATGGCTATCATATCACCCCTTAACCTTCTCTTCTCCAGGCTAAACATACCCAGCTCCCTAAGCCGTTCCTCATAAGGCATCGTTTCCAGGCCTTGGACCATTTTGGTTGCCCTCCTCTGGACACGTTCCAGCTTGTCAGTATCCTTCTTGAACTGTGGTGCCCAGAACTGGACACAGTATTCCAGGTGAGGTCTGACCAGAGCGGAATATAGTGGTACTATTTCTTCCCTTGATCTAGATGCTATACTCCTATTGATGCAGCCCAGAATTGCATTGGCATTTTTAGCTGCTGCATCACACTGTTGACTCATGTCAAGTTTATGGTCTACCAAGACTCCTAGATCCTTTTCACATGTACTGCTCTCAAGCCAGGTGTCACCCATCCTGCTGAATCATCTGCTCCATATTCTTCAGGTCGGGCATTGTTTCTTTTTTGGAGAAGACTGAGGCAAAGAAGGCATTGAGGAGTTCTGCCCTTTCTCTGTCCCGTGTTCGCATTTCACCATCTTCTCCTCTAAGTGACCCCCGTTTCCTTGTTCTTCCTTTTGCAACGGACATATCCATAAAAGCCCTTTTTATTGCTTTTAACCTCTCTAGCAAGCCTGGGTTTATTCTGTGCTTTAGCTTTTCTGACTTTGTCTCTACACGTGCTGGCTATTTGTTTGAATTCCTCTTTGGTGATTTCACCCTTTTCCATTTTTTTTTTTGTACATATCCCTTTTAAATCTTAACTCAGTTAAAAGTTCTTTAGATAGCCACCCTGGCTTCTTTAGGCACCTTCCATGTTTTCATCTCATTGGTACTGCTTGAAGTTGTGCTTTTAATATCTCCCTTTTAACAAGCTTTCAACCATCATGAACTCCCTTCCCTTTTAGTATTACTGACCATGGGATCACACCCAGCATTTCCCTAAGTCATCTGAAGTCGGCTTTCTTAGTCTAGAATTTGAGTCTTAGTATGCTTGGTTGCTCCTTTCCGCTGTATAATAAACTCCAGAAAAGCATGATAACTCCCACCTAATGATCCTGCCACTTCTACCCCACTAACCAGGTCATCACTATTGGTTAGGACCAGATCTAAAATGGCTGATCCTCTTGTTGCTTCCCCCACTTTCTGGACAATGAAGTTGTCTGCAAGCCCAGTGAGGAATCTGTTTGACTTTATGCTCTTGGCTGAGTTTGACAACCCACAAATATCAGGATAGTTGAAATCCCCCATTACTACTATCTCACTTCCTTTTGAATCCTTGGTCATCTGTTCCAGGAAGGCATCATCTGTGTCCTCAGTTTGGCTTGGGGGTCTATAGTTAACTCCCACAATGAGATCACTGTTATTTCTCTCTCCCTTAATTTTGACCCAGATATGCTCAGTTTGGCTTTGAAGTTTTAAATCCTGGCTCTTCACAGGTATACACATCCCTGACATATAACGCCACTCCTCCTCCTTTCCTGTTTGGTCTATTTCTCTGAAATAGATTGTATCCCTCTATTACTACATTCCAATCATGAGACTCATCCAGTGATGCCTATTATGTCGTATTTAGTTTGCTGTATAAAGAGCTCAAGTTCATCTTGTTTATTTCCCATGCTCTGTGCATTAGTATACAGACACTGAAGACCATTGATCATTCCCCCTAGTCTCTTATTTAAGGATTTTTTCCTCCCGCCACTAGGTCTGTGTGCTGTTTGCTCCGTTTGGTCCTTGACATTTGGATGATCATCTTCAGCACTTGATAGACTCCTACCTCCAGGACCACTGTCTCCCTCCCCCAATGAAGGCGACAATGAGTCATCTCAAGAACAGTTTCTTTCCTAGAGCAATTTTGGCCTTAAATGGAAACTCTGAAGTCATCTTATTTTGTTAATTTGTCCTGTATTGTAATGTGTTTATTAGTATTTTTAAATTATGTGGAGTGCCTTATTTGAGTTGATATAGCAATCGAGGAATTTTGTTGTTTCCCGCAAGGTGACAATGACAATAAAGATCTATTCTATTCTATTCTATTCTATTCTATTCTATTCTATTCTATTCTATTCTATTCTATTCTATTCTATTCTATTCTATTCTATGATTGCTCCTGCTTGGAGAGCCGGCCTGGCTCCCTGGTATACTGCAGAGCTTAGGGCAAGGAATGAAGAGGGGCGGGCCAGCGAGGAGGGCTCCATTCCCAGGCTCCACTCAGGCCAGGGAGCCCAGTGGCAAAAAAAGCCGCTGAAAGGGGGAAAGCCTTCCTCGCTGGCCCAGGCAGACATCATGCGCATGGAGCGACGCCCCACCCCCGGGGGTGTCACTTGGCTTGCCACCCCCGGCTCCGCAGCAGCTTTTGCCAGATGGTGCAGAGCCTTTTAGTCTGGCCCAAAGGAGGTGGTGGGACCAAGTCATGCCCTGTGACTTGTTTGCGAAGCTCTTTGACGATAAAACTGCTTGCATCCACTGGGACCTTGATTATGCTGTTACAGCAGATGAATCTCAAGAAGGTGTCTACTCCTGCTATGTTGAATGAGTTACAGTTAGTAAGGCTCAAGGATGTGGACAAAGTGCTCGGATCAGTCAGAGTGAATACTTGTTGTTTTTTGTATTTTGGTTAAAAGATAAAAAGCTAGGTATAATACAATGAAGAATTCCATAGATAGCAAGATCCAGGTTTAGGACAAGTACTCTTTGGTGATAAAACCCTAGCAAAGATTGAAAAATCACAAAATATGCAAAATAAGTGTGGAATTATAAGTTGTTACAAGGAACACAAAGAGACACAAAATCCAAAGAAACAAACTTATTTTTTATAGCCCCATGATTCTTTTTTCCTTTCACAGTGCAGGGAACAATCAAAGATTTAGTCGTCATAAACCAAAAAAGGTGCAATTATGCTTCAGAATATAATTACAAGAACACCACAACTATAGCAGTTAATAGTACCATGAAATTCCAACACACAATTCCAACAGTAAGTAGAATAAACCAGAACTTGACCTACAGTGTCATTTGATGCAGAGAAATGTGTCCATTCTGTTCAGAGAAAAGACAGCTCCAAAGGAAGAGGTTTCTTAACCCTTTTATCAAGGATTATGCTCCTGTGTCACTAGACACTGCCTATCAGGGTCCATACCTGGACCTGGGAGGTACCGTATTATTCGCTCCATAAGACGCACTTTTTTCCTCCTAAAAAGTAAGGGGGAAATGTCTGTGCATCTTATGGAGCGAATGCATGGTCCCTGAAGCTGAATTGCCCAGGGGCCAAAAGCAGATCATGTTTTTTTTTTTTTTTTTTTTACAAAGAGAGAAGGGGGTGTTGAAAGGAAGCCTCGAAGCAGCTGATCAGCAAGAGATCGGGAGAGAGATAAGGGACGCTAGCGGTAAAGGAGGCTGCCCGGGAGGGGGGAAGGAAAGACAGCCAACTTGCAAGGAATGTGTGGTCGATCGCTGGCTCCCTTTCCAGCCCCGCCCCCTTGCCCAGGCCTCCATTGTTGAATGTTCTGCAGAGGGAGGCTGTTTGTTTCCCCAGCGATATGTGACTGGCTGATTAGATTATCTGTCTGGAAACTGTAGAAATGGCTCCCTTTCCTTTCCTAAAGAAGCTGCAAAACTGTGAGTTGAACCCCATAAAAACGGGGCTTTTCCTCTTTGCAAAAGAAGCTGCACAACTTTGAGCTGATCCTCAAAAAAACAGGGATTTCCCCCTTTCCTCCTCTAAAAACTAGGTGCGTCTTATGTTCAGGTGCGTCTTGTGCGGTGAAAATACAGTAATAAGTTCCCACAGCTGTATTTGAGGTCATTAAGGATGGGGGGTGGGGGAGGGGTGCAACGACCCCTGGAGATATTAAGCACAAATAATGTACTACGTTAACATCAAATAAATTAGTCAATACAAAATATTAGTTATTTCTGGCAAATCCTGGGTGAACCTTGGGCAATTTCAGTATATGTCTTTAACCAGTTCTGTTAAAAAATTCTCTTTATTATTCACATGCAATAAAATCTGGGATCAAAACAATCACCCTGACGAAAACAGAATATTCATCTAATAAGCATCAGAAATCTGGAACTTACAGCACCCTGTTGACATAAACATGCAGAGATGCTCAGTCTGGGCAAAGGGAAATCGAGGGCAGGGGATCCTGGCCAGCACAGCAACCCACAAAATTTATGTGGATTACTACAAATCCTTACTTCATAACTAAGTTACAGAACAGGTAGGTAACCGTGTTGTAGTCTGCCGTAGTCGAAACAAAATAAATAAAATAAAACAAAATCTGTATCTGAAGAAGTGTGCATGCATACAAAAGCTCTTACCAAGAACAAACTTAGTTGGTCTCTAAGGTGCTACTGGAAGGATTTTTTTATTTTGTTTTAAGTTACAGAAGCAATGCTGGCAACCGATCCTCTCTCACCCATAAATTAAGTACATTCAATTGCCACCATTTTGGAAATTGAGACTGAAAGAGTCCCATATGTGTCTCCTCTGGAGCATGGCAGGGATATTTGTGCCTGCTGTTCATGCCCCACTCTGAGCATGAATATATCACTTGTGCCAGGGTACCTATATTCTTCCCAAGCACCCACTTCAACAAATGACAACTTGCAACTTTGCTCCCACCTTACAGGGTAATGGGAACTTTCCATGACTGCTATCAACAACAAAGAGGGAACATTTTTCCACCCTTTTCTGCAAAAGGGAGGAAGACTTTGGCTAGTGAACGCACTTCATCCTTCTCTTCCCAGTGAGACAGTAAAGAATGATGGGACGCTATATTGGAAACAGGGTGCATGGGGTCCTAACCTCCAAAGCAAGACACAGAACAATGAACTGGGTAAAGGTCAAAAGAATAAAACTTGCTACTCCGGAAATGTTAGAAAGAAGTATGCAAGCTTTAATACGAGAGATAAAATGTATTCAAATAAAGTCAAGGGATTAATAAATATACTGATATATCCAATCGATGCCTGATCAACCCACTCTTGTGACAAACAATTGTGCCAAGACCAAAATGTGTTCCAACCATGTGGGACTTCCTCAGTGATGCAAAACATTTCTCCATGATTTGTCACAGTAAATCCAGTCATTTATCTTATCTGTCTGAATGATCTTATGCATAGTTTGTTGCTTATCATATCTGGATCTATCATTTTATTTATTACTGTATTTAAACATCTATATTAATCTATAATAATAATAATTTATTGTTTACATCCTGCCTATCTGGCTGGGTTTATTTATTGAATACGGTTTATTTATCGTGGCACTGAAGTGTGTGCATTTATTTCTTTTTAACATTTTAGCAGGAGTGTTTCACTTTACTGGATTCACCTGCATCAAGATCTCACTGAGTCTGCTACCAGTAGCCCCTCTCCAGCCCTCTGGCACAGACATAGCAATGCAACACTGCAACATGTGCTACTTTCTGCAATGGAAAGACAGAAAAGGGAGGCGGCCAATGCGAGCCTTAGAATTATTTCCCTCTGGTATTATTGCCTACAAAAAAAGTTCACCTGCTCAAGGTCTAAGGGGGCACCAAGCAGCACACGCACTCTCCCTGTTCTGGTAAGAAGCAGGTGAGGAATGCAGTGACACCCTGTGGACTAGAAGCAGATTTGTCAAGGAGGTTTGTTTCACAACATTCCACAGTATCAGACGGGGATATTTTTGTCAATATGATTACTGGTTATTCCAGTTTACAGAAGATTTAATAAGAGGGGGATAAGAGGTCATTGTCTTTTGTTTGGAAAAGCTTAAACAAAGGAAATCATTAATGTGCAGGTGATGTAAAAATCTCAACTCATGAACATTTCCCCTATTAGTGTTTTAACATCAAACTTTTAAGATACAGACATCATATAAACACACACACACACACACACACACACACACACACACTTCATGGAATTCCTGCATAGCGGGGGGGGGGAGGATGTATCAGTACTCAACAACGAATTCCTATGATAACAATGGAAATATGCATTTATTAATTTTTTAGGTGCAGTGGAGGTCCTACTTCTATTGCGCAAGCTGGAGGAGGAGGAGAAGAACATGAATCAGGGTTGTTCTTGAAAAATTTCCCTTCGTTTCAATGGGGCTTGCATGAATGACCTCTATGGCTGGCTGCAGCCAGAATGCTCACTCTTAGAAAGGAAACAAATCACAGGGAACTGCATGGAAGCATACTTAAGGCATGACATTCAGACCTGAGAACATAAAAAAAAGTTTGGGAAGAAAGAAAGAGAAGCTATCTTGGTTTCTTGGCTGTATTGTAAGAACTCCACTTCCTGGTACTTTTGCACTTGTTTCCTCCATTTCTGCTCAGTGCTGGAAAAGATGGGAACAATCACCCACTGATCAAAGTCAAAGGCCCCCGATTCTTATAAATACAAGAAGTCCAGCTGGCACCCCTAAGAAGCCAAGCTCTCTTGCAGGTGTGAACATGTGCCACACACTCTCTACTGGAGTAGATAGTCCTGCTGCAGGTGCCTTTCTTCCATAAACCTTGTGCTATGGGGCACATCCACCATATAGGATAGTAGGTACCTGACTCGCCACACCTTTCCCAACATCCTGCTGCAACCGAGTTAGGGAATCTGCTGCCTTAAGGGGCTGCCTTTGCTTCTCTCCAGCTTCTCTCTTTCTCTCTTTTCTTTGTACTGTTGTTAAATGGAATGATGTTCAAACAAATCAAAACCGGATTCTGTTCTTTTTTTCAGGGTGATCACACTTTTGTGTTAACAAAGCACAGTGTTAAGTTTGTACAGCCCTATAGCACTCTGAGAAAAGGGGCAGAAATAAGAGCTGTACATTGAAAGGTTTGATACGGCAACTGCTTTCTCTGAAGAAAACATGGCATTCAGAAATCTTGGCTTCCCACCTCACCAAGTAAAAAACAAACAAAAGGCTTAATAAAAAAAATATCATGGCAGGATGAGGCTGAATACACCCAGTGCAATATCAGCAAGTTGTTCAGTGCTCTTCCTCAGGCAAAACAAAAACAAAGAATTTATGGCAGCTCACAAATATATTTCTCATTTAACATGAAAGAGACACAAGAACAAAAACCAAAGGTTGTGGTTTTTTATAGTCACATAAGCATGCAAAAAAGTGACCAAACCAAAGTGCAACTATACAGGATGGATGGACAGACAACTCCCTTTCGGTACTACTTAATAACCTAAACTGCCTCTTTTGAAAACCCACACCTAAGAGTCTTAAACCACTGCATGTTCTGTCACACAGCTGAACTCCATGATATGGTGTGGAACTGTACCAGACTATTTCACATCAACTGGTCTTCTTGGCAGCTAATGCAGCAAGAAGAAATTTTTTGACATAGCTGAAAGGCACAGCCACTCAGTTGCAAGCTTAGAAAGGGAGCCAGCAATGGCTTTGGACAGCTGTTAACTGATCTAGAAACACTGCTTAATTCTCTATGTGAAAAACCAAACTTTGCCCACTTCGTAACTCAGAACCTGCCCCTGGCCCTATGGAATAAGGCAAGAGAGAAATTTAAACTCAAAAAGAAAACAAATGCCCACCTTTAGTCCAAGCACAAATCCTAAAGAACTTGCTGGAGCCTTATTATGAGAAGCACCTGTCACAACTGGAAGAGAGCTGCAAGTGGCTCCTGTCAACAAGCCACACACGATTTGCTACTTGGCCGTTTCATCCAAGCGCTCTAATTCCCATCACAGCTTCTTATTGGCTGGTGGCAGATTTAGCACGCAGGCCATCATTATATCAAGGTCTGTTCTAACAAACCCTATAGCAGTGCTACAGAGAGCTGCCATCCACTAAAGGAAGGCAGCCACAACCACCTGCTTGCCACCTGAGATAGACGCAGCAAAACGCAACCCAAGATGCCACCACCACCTTCCTACTCTCAGGTAAGTGATGGGAAATTGCAAAAGAAAAGCAGGCTACTTGACACAAAGTTGGGAGGGAAGATCTTGGCAGCAGCCCCCCCCCCCCAAATAACAGAAATTTGTTCTAAAACAGTTCCAATGCTACACAGTATAGTCCATGAGTTTAACTTAAGAAAATTAAGAAGTTGCTCTTCACAAGTTGTCTCATATGGGTAGTTATATTCTCCTAACACCATATAAATAAGTAATATTTATACAGCTTAGACATTCTGAGACATGCAGTAGTTTTTTTGTTGTAGGTAGTACATTTTTCTTCATGATCGTATGGGTTTTTTGTGTTTTTTTTATCACCTTGTTACCAGCAGATCTCATGCTGGGCCATGTCTGGCATTGTCTACTACATTTGAGGGGGGCTCTGAATCATCCATGGGGAGAACGAGGCGTGTGCCCCTTATGACAAGTTCATGGTCCCCAAACCCAAGCTCCTGGTCCAGGGTGTCCTCAGAACCATTCCCCGCCACCCTTCGAGATGCACCAGATGTCAAAGAATCTGTGTTCACGGTGGAATCCCCATAGGTCAAACTGATGTCTCCGTCGTTCAAAATAAGGTCTGAATCATCGTCTTTCAGCTGCTCTTGATTCTGAGTAAAAGAAAAGAGCTATTTTACCAAGCGGCTAATATTCAGCAATTGATACCTATCCCTGCTGCCCAAGATGTCTGACTGGCATAATATTGGAAAGGTTTTATTTTATGACTGCGATTTTCTACAAGGTACCCATGTTCCAAGCAGGATATGAAGGTTTTGCAACCTAGGCATGTTCCACGAGACTCAGACCCAGAACAATTGGGTCCCAATCCCACCTGAGTAGTCATCCTTTCTCCCCTGCCTCACTTATACCTGTAAAATGGGGCTAAATACCTGCTCCACAACAATACTGCTTAAAAATTAAGTCCATCTGCATTCATAAAACACCACAGAATATATCTTCTTTGACTCCCATAATATTCAACAATTTCACAGAGGCAAACAGGTCTCCCAAAGGCCATTACCAAAATCAAACTGCCAAGTGCAGAAGTATCAGATGCTTAAGAATGCCAATAAAGGGCGGTCTATTGGGAACATGATGAAGGTATGCATGGACTTTGACTGACCAAGCAATATTTACCATATTTTTCCGTGTATAACACCCCCATTTATAAGACGCCCCCCTATTCTGGGGGAGAAAAAATTAAGAAACTGGGGGGGGATTGCCCAGAGTTGTTGAGCTTTTTTTTGGGGGGGTGGCCAGTGTGACAGTGCTGCTCACACGCATCAACAAAGCAAGCTACCCTCTGTCCCCTCACCATCAAAAGCAGCAAATTGCCCACCCAATTGCCGCAGTGACTGCAAATTAACACCAGCCCTTACCGCAGCCACCAATAGCAATCTCCAAGTCGTGGCAGCAACCAATCCCACGTCCCCACAATGCACTACCCATGTATAAGACGACCCCAAATTTTGAACAAGATTTTTGAATACAAAAACATAGTCTTATACTTGGGAAAGTATGGTATATGGCTTCCTACTGCATTATGTTAGTAGTGGATTATCTTGAAATGTTGCTATATATGTTTATTGCACTTTTCTGATGCTGTTTGGAGCTGCTCTGAGCATGATTTTGAGTAAGAAAGTGGCATATGATAATTAGATAAAAGACAGAAGCCAGTCTGATTTGGAAACTGAAAAGCAATCACAGCACCTGGTGGAAAAAGCTGCTCCAAACACAACATACACAGAAAGGATTCCATGGTCATTCTGGGAGGTTCTGCATGTACCTCATAAGCCTGAGGGCTAGTCAGGCATCTGGCAATGGGGCCGCAGCAGCTCGGGAGCGTCGTCGTTAGAGGAGGACCACTGTGCGTCAGGAGGGGCTTCAGGTAACTGAAGGGTGTTATTAAGGCACAAAACACTTCAGTGAGAGCACTTCATGGGTAATAATAATAATAATAATAATAATAATAATAATAATAATATATTTATTTATACCCCACCCATCTGGCTGGATTTCCCCAGTCACTCTGGGTGGCTTCCAAAAAGATTAAAAATACATTAAAACACCAGTTATTAAAAGCTTCCTTAAACAGGGCTGGCTTCAGGTGTCTTCTAAAAGTCACATAGTTGTTTATTTCTTGGACATCTGGTGGGAGGGTGTTCCACAGGGCAGGGCCACCACCGAGAATGCCCTCTGCCTGGTTCCCTGTAACTTCGCTTCTCGCATGGAGGGAACTGCCATGCCCTTGGAGCTGGACCTCAGTGTCTGGGCTGAACAATGGGGGTGGAGATGCTCCTTCAGGTCTACTGGGCCGAGGCCGTTGAGGGCTTTCAAGGTCAGTGCAGGGGCGTCGCTAGCCACCGGGCTGCTGGGGGCGGCAAGCCCAGTGGCACCCATGGGGGCGGGGCGTCGCTCCGTGCGCCAGTTGGCCCGCCCCTCTCCCGCTGCGCTCCGTGAGCGGAGCCGTCCCGGGGAAAGGAGAGGGGTTGGGCCAGCGGGCCTGCCCCTGTCCTTTCGCCCCGGGCTCCGCTCCCTGAGCACAGCGGGCAGGGAGCAGCGCGACGGTGCGTGGGGAGTGATGGGAGGGGCCGCCGCTTGTCACCCCACGTGCCGCCGTTCGTTCCGTCGCCCCGGGAGCAGCAGCACCGCACACACTGTGCGCTGCTGCTGCTCCCACGGTGACGGAGCGAGCGGCGGTGCGTGGGGGTGACTTGCGGCGGCCCCTCCCACCACTCCCCACCGGTCACCCAGGGAGGAGCAGCGCTGCAGGAACGGGGTGCTCGCTCGGCCGAGCGAGCACCCCGTCCGTGCAGCGCTGCTGCTCCCGGGGTGACGGAGGGAGCGGCGGCGCGTGGGAGTGGTGGGAGGGGCCGCCACAAGTCACCCCCACGCGCCAAAATGTTACGCCCACCCTACGACGCCCCTGGGTCAGTGACAACACTTTGAATTGTGCCCGGAAATGTCCTGGGAGCCAATGCAGGTCTCTCAGGACCGGTGTTATGTGGTCTTGGCGGCCACTCCCAGCCCCCGTCTGGCTGCCACATTCTGGATTAGTTGCAGTTTTCAGGTCACCTTCCAAGGTAGCCCCACGTAGAGCACTTTGCAGTAGTCCAAGTGGGAGATAACCAGAGCATGCACTGCTCTGGGCAGGGAGGGTCTAATCCCACATACCAGATGAAGCTGCCCTGGACACAGAACAGACCTGCGCCTCCATGGGTCCAAAATGACTCCCCAGGCTGCGCACCTGGTCCTTCAGGGGCACAGTTGCTCCATTCAGGACCAGGGAGTCCCCCACACCTGCCCACCCACAACAGGACTCCTGTCTTGTCAGAATTCAACCTCAATCTGTTAGCCGCCATCCATCCTCCAACCACCTCCAGGCACTCACACAGGACCTTCATTGAAGCCACGGATATTAACAAAAACCTATTAAATCCCACTGCATGCATGCACCAAGAAATGCATACAACATAATCATGAAAATACACAGAGAGGCAGCTGGATGAGTTTCAAGTAGGAATGCGTTCCAGAGTTGCCATTCTTTCATGTTCAGCTCATGCCCACAGATGGCACTAAGGTCTTACTTTACAGGCAAACTTCTTCACAAAAGCGACACACGAGCAAGTAGTTCAGATGGGCAACAACGGCTAACTGGCTACCCAGGATCAGAGCAAAGTAATTTTATCAGGCCTTTAGTAAAGGTAAAGGGAACCCTGACCGTTAGGTCCAGACGTGTCCGACTCTGGGGTCGCTTTACTAGCCGAGGGAACCGGCGTCCAGCTTCCGGGTCATGTGGCCAGCATGACTAAGCCGCTTCTGGCGAACCAGAGCAGCGCACGGAAACGCCGTTTACCTTCCCGCCGGAGCAGTACCTATTTATCTACTTGCACTTTGATGTGCTTTTGAGCTGCTAGGTGGGCAGGAGCTGGGACCGAGCAAGAGGAGCTCACCCTGTCGTGGGGATACGAACCACCGACCTTCTGATCAGCAAGCCCTAGGCTCTGTGGTTTAACCTACAGCGCCACCTGCACCCCCCCAGGCCTTTAGTAGCCCTACCTAATTGTTCACTAAGTGGTAGTAAAAAGTTTCATCAGTTTCACTTTCTGAAAACTGGTTTTCCAACGTCCCGAGAAAGCAAGGGGGGGGGGGAAGAGATTATTTCACACTTCAGTACTGTAATAGGTTGTTGTTTTTGTTCCACAACTTTGAAACATTCGCTGCTAAGTGGTATCAGTTTTATACTAGTGCCACTGCGGTCCATGGCACATATCCGTCAACTGTCCAGGACATCCTTTGTTGGGGGGCCATGCTCCCCTGTGAGCATGAGATTGCAGGGCCCAAAAGCGCCTGTTTTGGGGGCACCATGTTCTCGTGCAGGTCATGTGACTAGTGTGGCACGGAAGATGCATGGCCCGGTTTGGCACTAGGACAAGCTGGAAGGTACAGTGGCTCCATTCACATAACAAAAACTGCCACAGAGATATCAGCGTTTTGAAAAGCAGGGGGTCCATGGCTTGGCTTTTGAAAAACTGGGGGTCTGCAGTAACTAGTAAAATGGGAACCACTGTTCCAGGGGGCAGCCTGTGAGACAAACTATACCTTTGGAAAACATATACACCTCCAGAGGCTAAAATAGCTGGGTGACTCATGGGAAGGATCCGAGAACAGCGGGACCAGAAGTTCATCAAAGATTGGACTAAATTTGCAGATTATTTGAAAGATAATTGCATTCAATTGAATATGTTGGTAGGATTGCAGGAAGCTTTGCAAGTTAAAATTTAAAAGTCATTGTAATGTGTAATTTTAGTGATAAATTTAAGCGTTATGATTTTTAACAGTGATAACGTTGTGAAGTATAGAAATCAGTAATGAAGGTTAGGAAATCATAAGGAGGGTTGAAGTCACGGCATTAAAAAGCCAAAATGTACAAGAAGAGAAAATGTAATGGCAACTATTACTGTATTATTTTAAAATGAATAAAAAAATGATATGGCAAAAAAGCTGGCTGACTCAGTTAAATAACTGAAAGTATGAGAGATTTATCACTCTGGCTCTCTTCCCCCATCATGGACAGAGGCAGATATTGGCCTCCTAGTAAAAGGAGGAGGAGAACCAGTTTTTGTTTCTCTTAAGGATACTTATGGTCGAAGTTGTACCACAGCCGGAATAACCAAGCGCTCTCTGCTTTGGTACTTCTCCTCTCATTTTCCGGCACTCCCTGAAACAAATCCAAGAGGCACAATTACAGTATTTTGGTTCACAAGAATCACACTCCAAACAAGGCATTTGGCAAGGAAAAGAAACTTTGCTGCCTGCGACAGCCTGGCAAAGCCTCAGTCTCAGAGGCTTGTGAGCCTTTTCAGTGACGTGAACCACATACAGAAACTTCCCTCTTCCTGCCATCCCCTTTTGCTGCAAGGCCATGCTGAATTCTGTCCTAATTTCTGGCAGTTTGAAATGTCTGGGGTTCCAGAATGTCGAGGCACTGAAATGGTGCTTTCATGCAGTGTTAGAAACAGAGATATGAAAGCTAGGAGCTAAATGGCGGCTTAAACCTAGGTTATGGGCGCTGCAACTGAGTGTCTGGGCATGCTTTTTCATAACAGGAACACAAAGCTGAAAATGAATGAACTGCAGCTAAAATCTTATGTTCATTTTTCACATGGTCCAGTCCTTCCCCTGCCCACCCACCCCCAATGTTCTTAAGAGGGTTTCTTCTCCAATCTTTAGAGTAGCTGGAAGTGGGGAGGCAGAAAAAAAGTCCTCCTTCCACTCCTTTAATCTGAAATCTCAGGTGCAGTGGTCAGAAACTGCTTGCGATAATGAAATTCCCTGTCGCAAAATGCGCCTGGAACAGTGGGAGTTTCCAAAGCTGCTTTCACATACTCTTTCATGTGATTGTGGGCAGGCAAGGAAGGGCAGGGCCTACAGAGGGAGAACAAGGAGAGCTGGCTCTGCTCTTCCTCTTCTTCATTTTGGCCTTAGGTCCCGAAACGGCACCCATCCTTCCAAGAAGCTTCTGGCTCAAATTCTGTACAGTCTCTAGTCTTGGGTTTGCATGCCGGTGCTTTTAATCTGCAGGGAAGAACCAACAGACCCTCCCCGTCTGCTTAGGACTGGTTCTCCCTGCCCACAATTATCCCCCTGGCATGTTATTTCAGAAGATGTGCTTGCCACAGAGCTCAAGCATCTACTCAGCTGTGAGGTGCCTTGAAGGCAGTTGCCACTCTGCAAGGTTGCTGCAGAAACAGAACGCTAAACCATTTTGCATACAGAAATAAGAAATTGTTTGCATGAGGAAATTAACCAAGATGCCATCACAACAAATGTGAGGATATCCACCACGGACACCCCTGTGTTAGAGGTAGGAAAAAAGAGCACAGTCACCTACCATGTTCTCTTGATCTGCATCCACACCAACCCTGTGGAGAAGAGGAAACAATTACTCAAGTTCTCCTGTGGGCTTCATCTACAAGGCCTCTCACTGCCCGGATGTGGGGCTTAAAAGCTAAAAACACAAGCCCACAGCACTTGCCCATGGCAGGAAGGGTGCATGGTAGAAAGGAAGGAAGGAAGGAAGGAAAGAGGGAAGGAAGAGGGAAACCACCTTTTTCTCACACAAAAATCAAACTACTGTTTTAAAAAAATAAATTGCATTATGAAATGTCCATAACAAATTACACCTGCCCTGCAGTCCTACGCATGCCTGCTCCAGTGTCCTTTTAAGTTTTCATGTTGCTGTGGACCACCCTATTGTTTTGTAGGAGGGAGGCATAGAATAACTTAGTAAATGAAGTCCCACTAAGTTCAACAGGACTTACTCCCTGCTAGGCTATGTACGTCAAGCACTGCAGTCTTGGATTTTTAAGTTAACCCAACTGTATCTGGCCACTGATTTTATCCCTCTCATTAAGTCATGTGACCAAGGAAACACCCAGTGGCCAAAACGACACTTTCCCCATCATTAAGTTCCTGCTTAACACTCTTTCTTACTTCAGAAAGACGGGCCCTCAGATTCAATTGTTATGAAAGGAAATAAAAGGAAGAGAGCGGGGAAATGTGACGGGAAGGGTTCCTCTTCCTTCAGTTGGCTTCCTGGTTTTCACCCCTACAAATGATTACAGGCTGTAGAGGCACAGTAGCTTTTCAAACACAAACATGCACAACCTGAACTATGTTTACCGAGATGAAAAGTCTCTGATACGATTTGAAAATAAAGGCTAAGAAGTTTTGTTCTAGATTTCTCATTTTATGTGACCCACCTGGCTATAAACACTGTTACAAGTTTCTGAAAAAAGTTCCTCATCTGGAATCTCAGCACCATTTAAACAAACTGCAATTATTTGTTAGGCCACTTATTAATGAATTGTGGCGTTTATTATTTCTTCCAAAACCGAACGTGAGCACCCAGCGCTTGAGCAGCAAAATGGGGCCACCTACAGACCAAGGTAACGGTTTCTCTGCACATGAGATCTCGCCAGGTATCAAAAAAAAAAGGAGGAAAAAGCTGTAAATGAAATAAGTGAAAAGCAACATAGAACTCATACTTAGTGGCCTCAGGGACCCATAGAAACCTGAGGGCAGTAGCGGTTTGATGGGTGGGAGGCAGGAAAAGTGAAAGGGGGAGAGTGGACATTTACCTGCTCAAGCCTGTGATAAATGAACCACCTGGATGACAAGCTGCACAGCAGGTTTCCCTTTCCCCCCTCCCTTTTTTCCTTTATTTCTTACAGTATTACATTCAACAAAAAAGAACACCTTTTAACGTTTCTTACTTACATTCTGTAAATATATATTATACAGTCAAACCTTGTTCTGCATCCGCCTCCACTTGCATCTGCTTTGGCAAACCTTCGCGGCAAACACGGAAGTACCAGAACAGGTTACTTCCGGGTTCGCCACTTGCACATGCGCAGAAGTGCTAAATTGCACTTCGCACATGCACAGCGCTTCGATGTGTGTCATTTTTGGGTTGTGGCGTGGCCTCCAGAACGGATCCCTGCCTTAACCCAAGGTTCCACTGTATCACTGTACATTTCCCCCCTTTATATCCCTGTGACTTCCCTCCCCCCGTGCTTAGCATTATTTAATTTAATATTATTTTAATATTGTGTTAAAGCAATATACTTTATATAAAAACCCATATAAACTTTTCCAACTTTTATCCTAACTTTGGAAACATCAATCTAAGCATATCAGTAAGATTCTTTTGGAACAATGTTTTGCCTTATACTCCTCTACACATTCCCATTCTTCCCTTAGTTTTTGCTTAGACTGTAATCTGATTGCTGCCATCATTTTGGCTAATTCAATAAACTCACAAAATTTAATTTGCCAATCCGCTACTGATGGGACTATATCTCCCTTCCATTTTTTGCCACTAAAACCCTAGCGGCAGCCGTCGTGTATAGGAATATTTTTTTCTTATCATTGGGAATGTCTTTTGTCACTATACCTAGAAGGAACGCTTCTGGCCTTTTCTCAAATGTTATTTTAAACATATTTTTTTATTCTTCATAAATATTACTCCAGAAATTTTTCATTTTATCACATCCCCGCCATACATGATACATTGTACAGATCACAGCAGGATTCCTTAGCTAAGGCAACAGCACAAGACTCACGCTGACACTCACCTGATATGAAGGCACGACAGCATAGGCGTGGTGCCACCTCCAAACACCCAGACAGTAAAGAAGACGATGAGAAGCGTTGTACTGAACATCATCTGCCGCGCATAGGTGGCCGTGTCCCGAATGGCCAGCGCAAAAGCCATGGCTCCACGGAGGCCTGGGAAGAAAAGCTCATCAAACCTTGTGTGGCCAGGCTCCCAAGAGCCCACTCCATTTATGTCCTGGAGTCTGAATGCAGTGTGTACCTGCAAGAACGTGTGTGTGCGCGTGCGTTTATGCATGTGCATATGCACACACACACACACACACACACAAGCTGTTCTACTTTTCACCTTTCAAGTGCAAACCCCACCCCACTATCCCCAGAAAACTCTCTTCCATTTCACGTGGTGTTGCAGGAGGGGAGTGCTACTGTTCCAAGCTGCAACTTCCAGCAAAAAAGAATCTTATAGTGACTTCAGTTGTTACAGCATAAGCTTTCATGGACCAGAATCTATGATCACAGCTTCATCTGGTACGCAGGCTGAGACCCTACCTGCCCGTGGACTGTCTTGCCAGTGGTGCATGCTCTAGTTGTCTCCTTCTTGGACTACTGCCATGCACTCTACGTGGGGCTACCTTTCAAGGTGACCCAGAAACTACAACTAATCCAGAATGCGGCAGCTAGACGGGTGATTGGGAGCGGCTGATGAGACCACACAACACCGGTCCTGAAAGACCTACATTGGCTCCCAGTACGTTTCTGAGCACAATTCAAAGTGTTGGTGCTGACCTTGATAGCCCTAAACGGCCTCAGTCCAGTATAGCTGAAGGAGTGTCTCCACCAACATCGTTCTGCCAGGACACTGAGGTCCAGCTCCGAGGGCTTTCTGGCAGTTCCCTCCATGCGAGAAGCGAAGTTACAGGGAACCAGGCAGAGGGCCTTCTCAGTGGTGGCGCCCGCCCTGTGGAATGCCCTCCCTTCAGATGTCAAAGAAATAAACAATTATTGGACATTTAGAAGACATCTGAAGGCAGCCCTGTTTAGGGAAGCTTTTAATATTTGATGAATTATTGTATTTTAATATTTTGTTGGAAGTTGCCTAGAGTGGCTGGGGAAAGCCAGCCAGATGGTCAGGGTTTAAATTACCACTACTACTACTACTACTACTACTAAAAGTGAGGGCTCTCTTCCAGAGGCAGTGCCCATACACCACATTGCTCAAAGCCAAAGGCTGCTGGCTGGCAAGAGGGAAAGCCCTGCATGGTGGACCTCTCTGTGCCACCACTGCCGGAGAAAGAAGAAACCCCAACTTCCTCAGATGCGGGAGGGAACAGAGGCAGACAGGAAGAGAGGCAGGTAGAAGCACCAGCTCTGTTTCAAACCCCTTGAGCAGCCAAGACAGGTGGGGTTTCTTCTCACCCTGCCTGCCTGCCTGCCTGCCCTCCTCCCTTGGTCGCTTCCTCCCCTAAGTTGGGAAGGCTGCTGCTGCAAGAGCGAAATGCGTGTAGTTGCATTTGCGCAAGTAACATGCGTGTGATGAGATTATGCTGTACTTCTGCAGAGGCACAAGAGAAAGACGTCCAAAAGGTAGTTAAGCCTACAGAGCAAGTTGCACAAGGGCCTGGATCCTGGCCCATGCTAGGACTCTTAATGTGTTAATTAACACCTTCTTCTCAATGCATCATATTCCACCCTGCCTTAAAGCCAATCCTTAAGAGATGCTTAGAATTGGATAATCTTTTAAGCCTCTGCCACTGGAATGATGCCACCTTCACGTCTGGTGCAGTGACACTAATCAAATGGCAGGAGCTCGTATTTTTGCACTTTCAAAAACACAGCAAGTACCTGTACAAAGATAAATACAGAGGACAGGGCAAATCCTCTCTCTCCATTTCATCTGCATCAGGAACAGCTGTACAATTACTGTTTGGGTGCCTGAAAGCGGGGATGGAAGACGGCTAATAAACTGAAGCTGAACCCAGATAAGATGCGTTACCTGTGGAAATGGAGAGTGGCCTGAAAATAGTTAAGAAAGTGAAATATCTAGGGGCCTGGTCGACGGTGAGGAATCTTGACATTAAACTATGGAAAGAGATTTTAAAAGAGACTTAGGGAAGGATTAAACTTTCCCTACTAAGGAGAATTTCAGCTATCAAAATGAATGTGCACCCCAAAATGCTGCTTTTATTTCAATCGATCCCGATTATTGACAAACCAAGTTGTCTCAAGGAATGGAAAAGGGATATTTCTAAATTTGTCTGGGAGGGGGGAAAGCCACAAATTAAACACAAAATTTTGATTGACACAAAAGAAAGAGAATTGGCAACTGAAGATGACAGAATATGCAGAATAGCAGACCTAACAAGTAGAATAAGAGAACAAGAACAGGTATTTAGATAGGAGTGGAATCTTTCTGTTGAGTATAATGAAAATAATTGTGCACAGTTAAAAACACTGGCAGTATTAAAGTAACTCAATAATGTAACATATTGTGAACTGATGTAAGATAGGGAAATTAAATTATGATAGATATAATAGAATATGTAGGAATGGTGGATAAGTTAAATGAATCCTGGAAGGGGAGGGAGGGAAGTCAATGAATGTATGGAATAATAAAAGTTGTTTAATTTGAAATGTAAATTTGAAAATTTAATAAAATTTAATAATTTGTTAAAAAGTGCATTATCTGTGGGCTGGTGCTTCTCAGGTCCAAAAATTAGGTAAGACAGCTTGTTCTGGCAATCTTCTAGAATGGAGAGGCATGGAGTCTGGGAGGCACTTCCTAGATTCCAAGCTGTCATTGCATTTCTGAGCACAATTCAAAGTGTTGGTGCTGACCCTGAAAGCCCTCAATGGCCTTGGCCCAGTAGACCTGAAGGAGTGTCTCCACCCCGGACACTGGGGTCTCTCTCCCAAGGGTCTTCTGGTGGTTCCCTCCCTGCGAGAAGCAAAGTTACAGGGAACCAGGCAGAGGACCTTCACAGTGGTGGCACCTGCCCTGTGGAAGGCCCTCCCACCAGATGTCAAGGCGATAAGCAACTATCCTACTTTCAAAAGACATCTGAAAGCAGCCCTGTTTAGGGAAGTTTTTCATGTTTCATGCTGTACAGTTGTACCTCTGGTTATGATAGCTTCATGTTGTGTTCATCACGGGATACGAACGTTCTGAACCCGGAAGTACCGGAATGGGTTACTTCCGGGTTCGGCAATTTGCGCATGCATGCAAAATGATGTCACACGCATGCACAGAAGCGCCGAATCACACATGCTCAGCGCTTCAGGATACGGACCTTTCAGGTTGCTAACGGGGCTCCGGAACGGATCCCATTCGCAACCAGAGGTACCACTGTATTGTGTTTTTAATATTCGATTGGGAGCCGCCCAGAGTGGCTGGGGAAACACAGCAAGATGGGTGGGGTATAAATAATAAATTATTATATATTATTATTGCAGGCCCAGGTGACAAGGAATGCAACCTATGTAGAGCTACAGCTGTTTCTGCAGCTATGGCCATTCTAGGAGTGGGGCAACTTGTCATGCTCTGATAACCTCTGAGTTAAGACTGTTGTAATGTGTAGCTTCCCTTGAAGATGATCCAGTATTTGCAGCTAGCGCATAATGCTGCTCTCTTGTAGTGAGATGGGACCATTTTACACTGAATTTGAAATCACTGCAGGAGAGCAACCAGGCCCAGTTCAAAGTATAGGTACCAACAAACCAAGTCCAAACAGCTCAGCACCCAATAGTCTGGTCAATATACAAAATGACCTGGGCAAAATTGCAACATAAACGCTATTAATGGCATTTTTATGAGAATTGGGTGTAGAATAACATATTAAAAATTAGACAAAATTAAATGACAGGAACACTGTGAAATCGTGATTTCAAAATGGCCGACCTGCTGTATCAATTGTATTGTATTTTGATTAGTTTTCTAAACTGAATTGTGTGTATCCAATGTTTTTTAATTGTTGTTACCAAACGTCAGGGAAAATAATACAAAGTTGTCATTGATCTAGTTATTAGGCTACATAATTTCTGTATTTAAATGTATTTAAATGTTTGCTAAAAACAAAAAAGTGAAAGTAATGGTACATTGAAACAAGGTCACAATAAGGCGCTTGAACCAGAACTTTTATTATGTATTACAAATAACGAAAGCAGACATCAGTCATCCATATCATCTTCTATATCAGAACAATGTTCAATCAACAACACATTTTCACAACCAATGGTCTGGCACTGACCACAAGCTGTTGAACATGGAAAACTATTTTTTTTGCGCGTGTAACGGAATGTACAACAACCAGTGGTGCAGTTACAGTGGATAACTTTCAAAAGACTTTCAGGTGCAGGGGCCATGTCTGACATCACAAGGTGAAGCTGGTTGTCCTCCTTTATCATCCAACCCCAGTCATTAGGTCGTAAACCCTCTTTGTGGCATGACCATTCCATTATCTGGTAATATGATCGAAAACTATGGAATTTTGTTGCAGATGTAGTTGGTGGTAGACGTTCTGGTGCAACGAAAGAGTTTGCTGATGTTACTTTGTCCACTAGTATGCGATGTCATAATGTTCCAAGGGTATCATCAACTTTTCCACCAAAAAGTATAACCATCGCCTTCTGACCAGCATCTTCTATATTGATATGTATCTGATCTTTCAAACAAAATGCCGATGCTAATTCACGAAGTCGATTATCTGCAATAAGTTTGTTGAAACATTTGCCTTTTCCTATCCCAAATATTCTGGATGTGCTGTCACAGCAATACAAGCAATAATGTCAAATGTGTGGTTTGGATTTTTTCCTTGTTTATCACTACGAAAATACAAATTAAATTCCGTTTGATGGTTAGCATGGTACAGGAGTAGAATCAATAAATCGGAATCTTCTCCAATCACAGTAGTAGTTTGGAACTGAGGTGATGCCCCAGCTGCCTTCACAATTTCAACATCAGCATCTCCTTCACCTAGTACAGCAGTGCTTCCTTGTCTCTTCAAATGTTCAGCTATGAGAAGAATGATTCGCTGTTTGTTACTTTCATTGGAAAGAAAGTTGTCTTGTTTTAATATGAATTTAGTTTGCGGAGAGAAGTGTACTTCAGGGCTAGAGAACATAGATTTCCGACATTGTGAGTCATATCTTTAATGGATGGGATGTTTTCATAGCTGTCAAAGACAACAATAACTTTCCCATAATGACGAGTGGTAAAATTTGCATAAGAACATGCTATGTCATCATACCTGTTGTCTTTGTCCATGGAGCATAGACAGCATCTTAAAAAGCAGAGACATCACCTTGCCGACAAAGGTCCGTATAGTTAAAGCTATGGTTTTCCCAGTAGTAATGTATGGAAGTGAGAGCTGGACCATAAAGAAGGCTGATCGCCGAAGAATTGATGCTTTTGGTGCTGGAGGAGACCCTTGAGAGTCCCACGGACTGCAAGAAGATCAAACCTATCCATCCTTAAAGAAATCAGCCCTGAGTGCTCACTGGAAGGACAGATCCTGAAGTTGAGGCTCCAGTACTTTGGACACCTCATGAGAAGAGAAGACTCCCTGGAAAAGACCCTGATGTTGGGAAAGATGGAGGGCACAAGAAGGGGACGACAGAGGATGAGATGGTTGGACAGTGTTCTCACAGCTACCAACATGAGTCTGACCAAACCGCGGGAGGCAGTGGAGGATAGGGGTGCCTGGCGTGCTCTGGTCCATGGGGTCACAAAGAGTCGGACACGACTGAATGACTGAACAACAACAAATGTCATCATACGTTTCATGCTTCTTCCATTTAAGGCAATGCAGCAGCGGACCACCATCTAACACGAATTGATCACTTCTTGGAATGTATTCGGTACTACAACTATTCTGTTTCTGCATCACATATTTTTTGATAACATGTACTATCTGTGGCTTGTCAGCCTTCCTGGGTATAGAGCATGATTTGAACAATGAAGGTGGGTATGAGCACAATTCATACTGCAGCACTTCTTCCAAATTTAGTTCGCCTGTGTTAACAATGTCCAATAGCCTTTGAAACAGCAATGCTGGGTCAATCGTTCTTTCATCATCTCCAGTAATTTTCAGTGCAGCAGAGAACGCTAATGTTTTAACTTTGTCAGAACGCTTACATTTATATGCAAAAACCTCTTGGTCAATAAGTTTAGCTACAATGACCGTACCAACTTCTTGCAATTCATGCACATTAACATTTGCCAAATCTGCAGTTACACCTGTTACAATATTACGCAGACTTGACTCGGGTGTAAATGGCGAGAATGCTTGCAACTTGCTCAATACCGGTTGTGAATCACTTTTGTCTCTAATCAGCCTTGCACTAGATAGTTCCTTGTGTTGTTCACTTGATGAATATGACACATTGGTAAACTCTTGCATAGCTAGATTATACCCTGACGATACAGGCAATGATAAAGACCAAACTGCTCTCTGAATGCCAGTCAATCCACTTCCTTTGGTCAAACCCCCTGTAGTTTTAAGAGAGCGCATCAGACATTGTTCGATTACTAAGTCAGAACCCAATCCTGCCCAGTACCATTCACTTCTGCGTATCACATGAAATCCTTTTTCAAACATTGCAGAAACAGTCGCATTTGTTGTTGGCAACAGAATTATATTATGCAAATATAGGTATGCTGATTTCAAGTAATTATGGTGACCCGCAGCTGCAAAAATGGGTAGACACTGATTTATGGCATCAATATGCATTTTCCATGAACCAGTTCTATCTGCTGTGATGAGTTTTCTAGCAAGATCAACCATATTTTGATACTCAAGCCATAGTTTACTTGTTGCTGAGTTTGCTTTCAGTTTGCTCTTCTTTGCATCCAATGCACAGCTTATGTGTATCATAGTCTGTGAAGAATCCACTTCTTCTATAGTTTTGTTACAGGACACTAGTGAATCATACAGTGCAGAAGCTTCTTTTAAGACCTGGGGGAATTCTGAACGATCTTCAATTATCTGCGACATTATTTCAGCACTTAAGCATGAATCGAGAATCAAATGTCCACGAAAAGCTCTTGATACTGATTTCCCATTTAACATATGCACTACTGTATTTTCCCCATAAATCTCTTCAAGGATTTCTTTAAGGCCCGATCCTGCCATGAGTGTACCAATGGCCCCAAGAAGATTCATGAAAGTATGAAAGGAACCAAGCAATAGAATGATGTCCTTGAGAGCACTACCATCACATGATGAATGAACTATTTGTGATGCTTTCCAAAAGAGTGGCTGATCAAATGTTATGATGGTTGGTATATTGTGCTTAAGAGCTAAATCTCGTAGGTATGTTAAGGTAGACAGGATGCAAGTCATTTCAGTGGGCTTCATATCAATGATAGGTAGAAAAAGTACAGATGATTTCTCAACTTTCTGGTTGTTTTGGTTATTATGTATTAAGTGCATCATTCCAGACCAGCCAGGCATTGGTTGTTCAAAGTTCCTTGACAGTTTCCACAGCAGATCTACTTTGACATTTGTGGGATAGATATCAGGCAATATTTTAAACTTACTGCCTTTGAGAGTACTGGATGCAAATCGATATTCATGAATGTTGATAGATGCAGCAGCTTTTAAGTCACAGCTCAATATATTCTTTCTTGGAATACAATGAGAAAAGGTTTTTGCTGGGGTTATTGCTGCTATCATCCCCATACCATGGAATGTGTTCTCACCATTCAGTGTAAGAATATTGTGATCAATATTGTCTGCAGCTAGAAGAACGTGACTGGTTTCAACATTTTCTAATATATCAACAATTAAAAAACATAGGATACACACAATTAAGTTTAGAAAACTAATCGAAATACAATACAATTGATACAGCAGGTCGGCCATTTTGAAATCACGATTTCACAGTGTTCCTGTCATTTAATTTTGTCTAATTTTTAATATGTTATTCTATACCCAATTTTCATAAAAATGCCATTAATAATGTTTATGTTGCAATTTTGCCCAGGTTCCAGCCTTTTTTTCTGTAGATTGCCCGGACTATAAGTGTTTGAAGGAGTGCCTTCTCCAGTACTACCCAAGCCAGGTTTAGGTAGCTGCAAGAAAGGCCCTGCTGAAGGTTGCCTCGTTGAGCATAGCCCAGTAGGGCTACTATACACAGCAGGGCCTTCTCAGTGGCAGCACCACCTTTGCTATGAAACGCCCTCCCTGTGGAGATCTGGCTCTCTCTCCTTTGGTCTGCATTCAGTCAGCAATTAGAAGCTCATTTGCTCCAGCAGGCCTTCACTATGTAACATAACTGGCCATATAATTGTACTTTAACTGTAAATTTGTCAATCAGGGTAGCTAAAAATCAATGTTGTTGTTTTCTAAAAATAAAAATAAAAAATAGGGTTTTTTATTTAAATAGGATTTTTTAAATTTAAATTGGAATTTTTTAAATTTACCGGTAAATTGGAATTTTTAAATGAAATGCTTTTGGAGGAACAACCTTTCTAAAGATTTTCTCTTTAAGTTGCATTCTAGTACAAAGGCAATTCATCAGGAAATAAGGATTTGTTTTAAGTTTTTCATGTGTGCTAAAACTCAGTCTAAGTTGTTTTTTAAAAAAACCATTTAACTATATCAGTTAACAAACATGGATACATATGCTATCATGTTATTGTTTTAGTTAAATAAATTGTTTAAATTGTTATTAAGGAAATGATTATTTTTCTCCTTCCAATGAAGTACAGCAGAAAGGTTGTTCAAATATAAAGTTAACTTATTAAACCTCACAATAATTTCATAAATATCTGTCTATGTATTTCTAATAGTATAACCAAATCAGTAATTTTTGATATAACTGTAAAAACTACTCTGAAAATTTATTATTCCAAAAATGAAACCTTCATCTGGTTGTCAATATTAAGATTATACCAGCAAGAATGAGTCTTTCTGTAGTGATTTAAATTGATTTGATTTAAATCAAATCCACCCTGTTGTCAATTCTACTTTGCTTTCACATGTTGCTGTTTTTGTATTATTTTTATTTTTGGTTGAGAGGAAGCCTGGGCGGGGAAGAGCAAGAGCAAGTATAAACAAAATAAGCAAAAATGGCTGAATCACTGCAAGAAGCAAAAATGTTGCCCCTAATTTTGCTATTAATACTAAGCATGCATTCAAAACATTTTCATGCGCATTCTCCCAATCATGGTTCTGGACAGCCAGTAATCACGGTATCTTCTTTGCAGACATTTCCTGCTTGCAGGCTTCCTGGAGGCATCTGGCTGGCGTGGGGGCAAGGACTAGATACTCACCTTTGATCATGCAGGACAATCACTGTTGCCCTAAAATCTAAGGCATCTCCAAAGGTTCCATCCTTTGTCTCTTTCTACAAGCAGACTTTGTACAAGGCAGCAAAGTGATTACTTATGAAAATAATCTATGAAGGGATGGATATGGAACACCCCAACAGGTGATTACTCACCAGCAAACATCATCATATGTTGGAAATTTGTCCCGATCTTGTTTCTTCTCCCCAAATTAAGCAGGAATGAGAGAGGGTAAATGTTTGCAGCTCTGCCCAGGAACACAGCCAGCTAGATTTGGGCACACATTAAGGATTTCCCCTTGTTGACAGGCTTGCGAAAATTAGCATGCATCATGCAATAGCTGACACTCAAGTTTACATTTAACCCTAAAAATGGTGGGTTAACATGTTCCTACTGCAGAAGAAAGAGCTTTTATCCCACTGGTGACAAATAACAAATAACCATGCTAAGAAGAAACAAAATAGAAAATTCTTTCCAGTAGCACCTTAGAGACCAACTGAGTTTGTTCTTGGTATGAGCTTTCGTGTGCATGCACACTTCTTCAGTCGTATCTGAAGAAGTGTGCATGCACACAAAAGCTCATACCAAGAACAAACTCAGTTGGTCTCTAAGTTGCTACTGAAAAGAATTTTCTATTTTGTTTCGATTATGGCAGACCAACACGGCTACCCACCTGTAACATGCTAAGAAGGAGAATCAGTGGCCTTCAGAAAGCCACTGTACATCTTGCAATCCCAAACTAGCAATTTTAGAACTGCAAAAAAAAACCCTGACTGCTGAGGAGCAATCTGTTCAGAGACCCCAGCCATAGCACCCAACATTGATTGTACCACTTCTGAGTACGGGAACATAGGAAATTGCCTTTTATGATGATGTTGTTGTTGTTGTTGTTTAGTCGTTTATTCGTGTCCGACTCTTCGTAACCCCACGAACCAGAGCACGCCAGGCACTCCTGTCTTCCACTGCTTCCCGCAGTTTGGTCAAACTAATGTTAGTAGCCCCTTCATGGATCACTGCCTTGTCGTGGCGAAGGGGCTTGTATTACTCAGGGAAGCTATGGACAGGTCAAGATGGACAGGTCATAGTGGAGAGTTTGGACCAAACGTGATCCACCTGGAGGAGGAACTGGCAACCCACTCCAGTATCCCCGCCAAGAAAACTCCATGGACAAAGACAACAGGCATATAAAAGATATGACGCTGGAAGATGAGCCCCTCAGGTCGGAAGGCGTCCAACATGCTACTGAGGAAGAGCGGAGGACAAGTACAAGTAGATCCAGAGCTGATGAAGCGGCTGGGCCAAAGCCGAAAGGACGCTCAGTTGCGGATATGCCTGAAAGCGAAAGGAAAGTCCAATGCTGTAAAGAAAAGTATTGCATAGGAACCTGGAATGTAAGAACCATGAACCTTGGAAAGCTGGATGTGGTAAAAAATGAGATGGCAAGAATAAACATTGACATCCTAGGCATCAGTGAACTAAAATGGACAGGAATGGGCGAATTCAGTTCGGATGACTATCATATCTACTACTGTGGGCAGGAATCCCGTAAAAGAAATGGAGTGGCCCTCATAGTCAACAAAAGAGTGGCAAAAGCTGTACTGGGATGCAATTTCAAAAATGATACAATGATTTCGATACGAATCCAAGGCAGACCTTTTAACATCACAGTAATCCAAGTTTATGCACCAACTACCAGTGCTGAAGAAACTGAAATTGATCAGTTCTATGAAGACTTACAACACCTTATAGAAATGACACCAAAGAAGGATGTTCTTCTCATTATAGGGGATTGGAATGCTAAAGTAGGGAGTCAAGAGATAAAAGGAACAACTGGCAAGTTTGGCCTTGGAGTTCAAAATGAAGCAGGGCAAAGGCTAATAGAGTTCTGTCAAGAGAACAAGCTGGTCATCACAAACACTCTTTTCCAACAACACAAGAGACGACTCTACACATGGACATCACCAGATGGGCAACATCGAAATCAGATTGATTATATTCTCTGCAGCCAAAGATGGAGAAGCTCTATACACTCAGCAAAAACAAGACCTGAAGCTGACTGTGGCTCAGATCATCAGCTTCTTATAGCAAAATTCCAGCTTAAACTGAAGAAAGTAGGAAAAACCACTGGGCCAGTAAGATACAATCTAAATCAAATTCCCTATGAATACACAGTTGAAGTGAAGAACAGGTTTAAGGATTTAGATTTGGTGGATAGAGTGCCTGAAGAACTGTGGATGGAGGCTCGTAACATTATACAGGAGGCAGCAACGAAAACCATCCCAATGAAAAAGAAATGCAAGAAAGCAAAGTGGCTGTCCAATGAGGCCTTACAAATAGCGGGGGAGAGAAGGCAAGCAAAATGCGAGGGAGACTGTGAAAGATACAGGAAATTGAATGCAGATTTCCAAAGAATAGCAAGGAGAGACAAGAGGGCCTTTCTAAACGAGCAATGCAAAGAAATAGAGGAAAAACCAGAGATTTGTTCAAAAAAATTGGAGATATGAAAGGAAGATTTCGTACAAAGATTACCACAATTAAGGACAAAAGTGGAAAGGACCTAACAGAAGCAGAAGACATCAAGAAGAGGTGGCAAGAATACACAGAGGAATTATACCAGAAAGATATGGAGGTCTCATATACCCCAGGTAATGTGGTTGCTGACCTTGAGCCAGACATCCTGGAGAGTGAAGTCAAATGGGCCTTAGAAAGCCTCGCTAACAACAAGGCCAGTGGAAGTGATGATATTCCAGCTGAACTATTTAAAATTTTAAAAGATGATGCTGTTAAGGTGCTACACTCAATATGCCAGCAAGTTTGGAAAACTCAGCAGTGGCCAGAGGATTGGAGAAGATGAGTCTACATCCCAATCCCAAAGAAGGGCAGTGCCAAAGAATGCTCCAACTACTGCACAATTGCACTCATTTCACACGCTAGCATGGTTATGCTTAAAATTCTACAAGGCAGGCTTAAGCAGTATGTGGACCGAGAACTCCCAGAAGTGCAAGCTGGATTTCGAAGGGGCAGAGGAACCAGAGACCAAATTGCAAACATGCGCTGGATTATGGAGAAAGATAGAGAGTTCCAGAAAAACATCTACTTCTGCTTCATTGACTACGCAAAAGCATTTGACTGTGTCGACCACAGCAAACTATGGCAAGTTCTTAAAGAAATGCGAGTGCCGGATCACCTCATCTGTCTCCTGAGAAATCGTTATGTGGGACAAAAAGCTCCAGTTTTAGAACTGGATATGGAACAACTGATTGGTTCAAAATTGGGAAAGGAGTACGACAAGGCTGTATATTGTCTCCCTGCTTATTTAACTTATATGCAGAATTCATCATGCGAAAGGCTGGACTGGATGAATCCCAAACCAGAATTAAGATTGCCGGAAAAAATATCAACAACCTCAGATATGCTGATGATACTACCTTGATGGCAGAAAGTGAGGAGGAATTAAAGAACCTTTTAATGATGGTGAAAGAGGAGAGCACAAAATATGGTCTGAAGCTCAACATCAAAAAAACTAAGATCATGGCCACTGGTCCCATCACCTCCTGGCAAATAGAAGGGGAAGAAATGGAGGCAGTGAGAGATTTCACTTTCTTGGGTTCCATGATCACTGCAGATGGTGACAGCAGTCACGAAATCAGAAGACGCCTGCTTCTTGGGAGAAAAGCAATGACAAACCTAGACAGCATCTTAAAAAGCAAAGACATCACCTTGCCGACAAAGGTCCATATAGTTAAAGCTATGGTTTTCCCAGTAGTACGGAAGTGAGAGCTGGACCATAAAGAAGGCTGATCGCTGAAGAATTGATGCTTTTGAATTATGGTGCTGGAGGAGACTCTTGAGAGTCCCATGGACTGCAAGAAGATCAAACCTATCCATTCTCAAAGAAATCAGCCCTGAGTGCTCACTAGAAGGACAGATCCTGAAGTTGAGGCTCCAGTACTTTGGCCACCTCATGAGAAGAGAAGACTCCCTAGAAAAGACCCTGATGTTGGGAAAGATGGAGGGCACAAGGAGAAGGGGACGACAGAGGATGAGATGGTTGGACAATGTTCTCGAAGCTACTAACATGAGTTTGGCCAAACTGCGAGAGGCAGTGAAGGATAGGCGTGCCTGGCGTGCTCTGGTCCATGGGGTCACGAAGAGTCGGACACGACTGAACGACTGAACAACAACAATGTTAGTAGCTTCGAGAACACTGTCCAACCATCTCATCCTCTATCGCCCCCTTCTCCTTGTGCCCTCCATCTTTCCCAACATCAGGGTCTTTTCCAGAGAGTCTTCTCTTCTCATGAGGTGGCCAAAGTATTGGAGCCTCAGCTTCAGGATCTGTCCTTCCAGTGAGCCCCCACTGCTGATTTTGGGCATTCCTGTCCCACATCAAGTGGCAAAATGGGAGAGCCCCCCCCCTGGCTACCATATCTTACATTCCCCCTAAATGGAGGTCATCTCTACAAAGGACAGACATTTGTGCACCAGAAATCAGAAGTATGTTATCCGTTGGTGAGAGGTTTCTTATGAATACATTCACCATATGCCAAGCACAAACAGCACCTGTCCTAACCACAGATTCAAAGAGGACCAAAACAAGCCCAACAGGTTCCTCTACAGCAGGGGTAGGTACATCTGTGGCCCTCCAGATGTTACTGGATGCCCATCAGCCCCAGGCTGCATGGTCAGTGGCCGGGAAGGGTGGGGGTTAGCGCCCAGCCATGACTGGAGTGCCACAGGTCATTCATCCCTGAATTACAGTGTACACATGTATTCCTACATGGAGATTATCCCTGTATATGATTATCCTCATCCTTGAGCCAACAAGACTCCAGCTGTTCAAAATCAGGGCGAGCTCGAGGCTTCTAGGGGAGACCTTGGGCACAGGGTATCAATGGGCCCCTTTCTCCTTCCCTCCTCAACCCACACTCTTTCCCCACTCTCCCCCCCCCCCCCGTTTTCCTCTCTGCTGCTTTATCTTCTCAAATATTTCCTTCCTTCCTTCCTTCCCCTGTACCTTCCTCTCCTTCCTTTTGCCCACTCTCTCTAGGGCCCTAGCCCTTCTGACCATTAACAAGTTTTTCCTCGTGTTCATCCGAAATCTGCCCTCCATCAACTTAAGGTCACTGGGTAGAGCCTGGCTGGAGCTCAGAAGCGTTTGTCCTTTTCTCCATGGCTGGTGTTTGGAAAGAGCCATGCTGCGCGCCCCTCGCTCGTCTCTTTCCCACTGCCTCCAAACTTTCCTCACAAGCTTTGCCTCTGGAATCTTAAGGTTCAGTCAAAAGTGCTAGAGTTTGTGGACATACGCCTATGAAATGACCTCTAACAACTGCTGCAAAAATGTGCAACACTCAACAGCCGTAAACACGGATCATTTCTTGCTTAAGGTGGAATGATATGATCCCAGGCTGCAGGCCTCTGTCCCCACCACCTCTCTTTCCCTTTCCTTTTCCATTCTGTTATCCTATGCAACTTACGCTGTTGTTATTTATATCTGAGGTTTCTCCCCATTCCATATCTTTTGATTGGGGAGATGGCACAATATTCTACTCTTCTGGAATAAAAGGATACGAAAGCTCCCACTACAAACGTTGGATTAAACACATGATTCTGGAAGGTGAACAGCGTAAGGCCCATGTAGGAGAAGATGAAGTTTTCAGCCAAGAAATTGAGGAGCTCAAACAACTAAAGCAAAAAAACACACACACAAGGGAGAGAGAAGGAATATCAATTATAGCTGTGACACATGACAAGACAGTATAGAAAACACCTGTATGTCCATAAGTGAAATGTCTGGGCAGGGAATTTATTTGGGCACACACTGCATGAGTTTATGATTACTGGCACAATAGTTTATGATCACTGTAAGCCAGGGGTCAGCAAACTTTTTCAGCAGGGGGCCGATCCACTGTCCCTCAGACCTTGGGGGGGCGAACTATATTTTTTTTTGGGGGGGGGGATGAACGAATTCCTATGCCCCACAAATAACCCAGAGATGCATTTTAAATAAAAGCACACATTCTACTCATATAAAAACACACTGATTCCTGGACGGAGAAGGCGATTGGGCCGGATCCGGCCCCGGGACCTTAGTTTGCCTACCCATGCTGTAAGCCATCCTATGCCCAATACACAGCCAACACAACCAAAAAACTAAAAAGAATTGTAGCAATGCATGTTAGAACATAACATAAGTTTTCAAGTATAATTTAAAAAAGAAAAACATTAAAAGGCACCTGTAAGCCCCTCCCCAAACTACTGGATGTCTCGTGTTTTGATGGGTTCATTAAAATGGCTGGTGCGGAAGAGAGAACATTTAAAACATATTAAGGAGAATGACATTGGATGATGAAGGGGCAGCGGGACCCACAGGTCACCACTTGGACAGAGGACTCACCTGTTTAGTTCTGTGCTGGGACTCAGTGGACAAGTTGTTATAAGTATAGTGGGCCTGAGTGATGCCACAAAACAGCACAGCTACAACACCTGGAGGCAGAGAATTATATTAAAACTGGCACAAAGTACATGGAACTGAGATGTGTTTCAATCAGTACTGCAAACATGGGCTTTTCTGTTGGACGGAGCTTCTTTCCCATACAGAATGGCATAGGAACAGTTGACTGGGCAGGTCTGGGCTTGCAGAACCACAGGAACTCAAGAGGCTGTCTTACTTTGAGTCAGATTGTTGGTTTAAGGGGGTAGGGGAAGATACACCTGTTTCACTGCAGGTTTCTGTGCTACACCAAATATGTTAGAAAAAGGAGATATATAATAGTAATGGGAGACTTCAACTCCCCCAATATCTGATAGAACTCAAACTCTGCCAGGAATATACGGTCCAACAAATTCCTCAGTTGCCTCACTGACAACAAGGGGATCATCTATCTGACTATTTAAGAAGAATATTGACAAGCTGGAAGGTGTGCCCGATGAGGAATGGTTGAGGGAGCTGGGTATGTTTAGCCTTGAGGAGACTGAGAGGAGATATGAGAGCCATCTCCAAATATCTTAAGGGCTGTCCCATGGGAGATGGAGCAAGCTTGTTTTCTCCAGCTCTGGAAGGTAGGACTCAAACCAATGGTTTCAAATGACAAGAAAGGAGATTCCGACTAAACATCAGGAAGACCCTTCTGACAGTACGATCTGTTCAACAGCGGAATGGTCTCCCTTGGGATGTGGCGGACTCTCCTTCCTTGGATGTTTTAAAGCAGAGAGATGACCACCTGTCAGGGATGATCTAGCTAAGATTCCTGCATTGCAGGGGGTTGGGCTAGATGACCCTTGGGGTCCCTTCCAACTCTACACAGTTCCGATTCTAAGACTCTGTAGCTGTTACACATCAAGCAATCCAACACACACAGACAAGCAGACAGGCCATAGCTTGCCTGTAAAGCCACAAGCTTCAGCCAATAGAAAGGTGCTCCAAGACATCAGGAAAAACAAGCCTGTTTCCAGCAGCTGGAACTCACGGAGTTTGGTGAATTTGGTGACGTGACAGAGGGGTTAAGGAAAAGACACAGCTGGGCTCCTCGGTGGATGAAAATATTCAGCAGGGAAAAATAGAGCAAGAAGCAAGTAATCTCCCAATTTGATTATTCAGGCCCCAAAGGAGAGTCATATATGCATGTTGATTATTTGCACTGTTACCCTGCTGATTCATTCTTTGCTAGCAGGAAGTATCAGGATATTTTAGAAATAACAACAACAACAAAAAAATCCTCCCCCCTCCCAAACTAATAGTGTAATTTCTGAGTTTGGACCCAACAAGTGGAGTTTGGACCCAATCAAGTGGTTACACCTAAGTCCCATTTCAATACACCAGCTTGATTCAAAATGGCTCCTGGAGTCCAAATATCAACAAAGACCACCACCACCACCTCAAGAACCCTCGTGCTGAGTTTGGTGATGATATCTCAAGAGGAAGCCAAACATATGTCAAGAAATGTGCCAAGTGATGTTCTGGTCTGCCATCTTGATTCATAATGGTGTCCAGTATCCTAATGGTAGTACAAATCCTTTATTCGACCGATAGTCAGAAAGAAGAAAAACATTTCTCAATACAAAATTATAGAACTAAAAACATCAGAGGGATACACAATTAAAAATAAGACAGCACTAGTAAACCTCATACATATAACCCGCATCAAGGCATTCGATTTTACGCTTCCGACACTTGAGCGCCAGGAAGAGGAATTTAGCCACAGATAAGGCTATTTTCCCAGTGGGCTTATTCAGCAGATATGCTACCTGCCTTTCTCTTAATCGAGAGCTAAACTGAGATAAATATGGGGCTATGAGATACTGCCTTAAATCGTTATAAAAGGGACAACTCAGTAGAATGTGTTCTGTGGATTCTACCTCTCCTAAAGCACAATGGCACGTTCTCTGATCATAAGGAACTCCTCTAAATCTTCCCCTCAAAACCGCCGAATCAAGAACGTTCAGTCTGGCTGCAGTGAGAAGTCTGCGGTATTCCACATAGTGGATATCTGCCAGGTAACAGGCTGGTGCAGCCCTATACACCTGCTCCCCCAGAAACATCCCAGGTATCCTAATGGTGACAAAGTCTGCCATCCCCATGTCAGGAACCCTTGTGCTAGGTTTGGCGCGGCGTTTTATCTCAAGAGCCAGCCAAGCCTATGGCCCAAAAATGGGCAGTGTCACACCAAAACCACGTTTGTCTGCCATCTTGATCCAAAATGGTGCCTGGCACCGCAACTTAAACACAGACCCCCATCCCCACCTCAGAAAGCCTTGTGCCAAGTTTGGTGACAATATCACAAAAGGTGACTGAATCTATGACAAAAACACGGGCAAAGTCACATTTCAGTCTGCTATCTTGATTCAAAATGGCACCAAAATTCAAGTTACACAAAAATGGATACAAACAAGTGTTGGCATATGTACTACCCCCCCCCCCCCCCAATATCTATAATAATGGAAACAGAGCTCTTAGTATATGATCTTATCTTCCATTTCAGGATCAGAGGAAGCAAGTCCATTCCTTTTCAAGCAGAATGCCATTTTGTGCTCCCTGTTTCACCTGCAGCACCCAGGCTAGTTTATTAAAGGCTACATCATCATCATCATCATCATCATCATTATTATTATTATTATTATTATTATTATTATTATTATTATTATTATTTCTATACTACCCTATACCCGAAGGTCTCAGGGCGGTTCACATAAAATATCCCAGAGTTTTACATACCATTCTCCTCATTTAGTTATCTGTGGAGTTGTTCCTTTTGCATCTTTCAGCCAAGCTGTTAACGAGCGTTTAGAACTACACCCCCCCTCAAAGTCACACACCCTTGTATTATGCTGAAGAAAAGTGGTTCGAATTTGCAGAGACATCAAGCAGTTAGAAAGCCAAGTAGCACTCATTGAACTTAAAGGATATCAAAGCAGTCACAACCCCAGTAGCGGCTCCCATGGCAAATGATCCGCTGAAGATACCCAGGAAAATCCCAATGGACTTGAACATTGCCGTTAAATCAAAAGTGTGGCTGTTGTCCCCTGCTGGTTGGTAGGCTACAATCGAGCTGGATGGAAACATACACAAAGGTTTCTTAATAGCATACCTTGCTGGGTATCAGATGCATTGCAGGGCAGCTGTGTGCAACAGGGAAGCCCTGCTCGACATCAGGGCAACTGAAGCAACCCACAGCAGAGAACAGCGTCTTAAATATTATGAGCAAGGAAAGTCATGAGAATGCCTGGTTGCCTTTCCAATCAAAGGGGTGCAGGTGAGAATGGGGAATTTGGGTGTCTAGTTTTGACAGAAATATGGGAACCCCGAAGTCATAAGAACACAAGAAGTGCCTGCTGGATCAGGCCAATGTCCCATCTAGTCTCACAGTGGCCAGCCAGATGCCTGTAGGAAATGTGCAGGCTGCCTCCAACTGTGTCCAAAAGCAGCACACCTCTGAATGTCATTTACTGGGGAGCCACAGTGGGTTAACCACACACCCTGACCGTGGGCATCCTGGCGCTATCTGGTCAACCACAATGGGGACCAGGTTGCTGGACTAGATGGACTTTGGCCTGATCCAGCAAGGCTCACCTTATAATGGACACAAACAATGGGTTGCTCCTTTGAAAACAGGCAATGACTTTGGTTTGGAGGTATCGTAGCTTCCCTTTTTACACTGCTTACAGTTACTCCCAATTACAGCTTCCTTGCCAGGACTGTGTGTTCCCAGAGGCACCTACTGCTGGCATGGAGGCTTCCCAGATGACATCCGTAGTGGCTCATGTGAAATGTTGCTTACTTAAACTTTGAGAAAGACAACAGAGAACTTACGAAGACAGGACGATGGCAACTGCATCATTGAGGACACTTTCGCCAAACAGAAGGGCATACAGTTCAACGTCCACCTGAAGCTCGTGGAAAATGGCAAGTACAGTCACTGTCCAAGAAAACAATAAAGGAAAGTTGAAAAAATGAAATTCAAACCAATGGCTCTTGCTAGTATTCTGCATTGTTACCAGCACCTTGAGACAATCATTCTAAATTTCATAAGGGTTTCTTCTGGGCCTTTTTTCATTTCCTGTGTATATCATAACCATTCATCTAAGTAAAGTACTCATCGCTCTTTGTATGAATTATCTCAGACATACTGACAGCAACCCTTCAATGTAGAGATGCCAGTATTGTTTTGTTGTAGATGTGGAGGCTTATTTTATCCCATTTATATCCCAATAGCTCAGGAATACACTGTTCTAGTTTTCCTCCCATTTTACCCTCACAACAATGTGGTGCTATGGATCAGACAAACAGATGGGTAATGCTCCCAGGTCAATCACTTAATTTTATGGCTGTGTTGGAATTTGAACCCAGATTTCTTCAGTTCCAGCCTTGACCATGCTGCGTCCTGGCATTCCAGTAATTTGAACTGGGGGCTTCTAACTCATGCCAGTTCCTAACTCATATACTAGGTTGGCTGTTCTCTATATGGTCTTTCTTTCTCATGAAAAAAGCCACATCTTCCCCCAAAGATGTCTGACTCCTCACATTATAAATCCACTGCAAACATATTTGTTATGTTAGGATTACTTCAGAAGTACAGTTACAGTATGTATGTATGTATGTATGTATGTATGTATGTATGTATATTTATTTTCCAAACTTTTCCCCATTACTTGTACAGGCACTAGTATGAAACACTTGTTCCCAAGCACATGCTCAAGTACATTTTCTTCAGTGATGAAGTACTATATTTTGCCCCCAATTTTTAAAGTTTAAAATTGGGGGTTGTCTTATACACAGAATGTTGCAATTAATTATTTCTTGATTTTGGGCTCAAAAAATAGGGGTTGTCTTATACATGGAAAAATACAGACTTAGGCATCTCAACTTCGTTTATATTACCTAATGAAGCCAAGATGTGCACCCAAATGTGTTTTAGGGATTCAATTTCACTAAAGAGAGCTCACACAGACTGAGGCAAGTCTCAGGTATGTAAAACTTTTCATACAATCTGAGAGAGCTCAAGTGCTCTTTGTTACCAATAACAGCCCCCCCCCAATCCCATTTGTTATCAATCAATAAAAAAGCAGGGGCAGGGAAGAAAACCGAATCCTTTGGACTGTCTGGCTTACAAGTAGCGCCTGCCCTAAGCCTAGCTCAAGACGTTCCATTCAGTCTCATGGAGGTGGAAATGCAAGTCTTGTGTTTACATAATAAACAGAAAATTCTGGTTTCCTTCTGGTTTCTTGGTTCCCCCTTTTTAACTTTGGTAACAGGAAAAGCATGGGACATCACAGGAATTCCATCCCTCATGACAATACACATCATCAAGAAAGGTTCTGCAAATAGGAGCTATGTTATTGTAACACCTTTATACAAATCTACGTTGTGGAACTCTGTGTGTGGTTCTGGTGAAGGAGAAGGCAGAGCTGGAAAAGTTTCTGAAAAGGGCAACTGAAATGCTCAGGGGATAGCAGCCATTTTCCCTATGAGGAAAATGGACCTTTCTCACTTAGACATGATAAAGGACTATGCAATTCTGTGTGGGGAAAGTGGGTAATTTTTTCTTCCCCCTCTCCTATAGGGCTAGAATCCAAGGTCATCCAATGAAGTGGAATGGTGGACTATTCAAGGCAAGACAAAAAAGAGCAAGCACTTCTTTCACAGGTTTGACAATAGAATTTGTTGCCACATTATGTGCTGGTGGCCAGGAACTTTAAAAGGAGATTAGACAAATTTATGGATGTCTGGTCTACTAAGCACTGCCTCTAGGAGCAGAACACAACTGGAACTGCCAGTTGCCATGGAAACACAAGCTGGAGGGGACCAAGGCCCTGATGCCCTGGTGGGCTTGCTAGAGGAAACATCTGGCCGGCCACTGCAAGAAAGAGGGTACTTCAGTACATGGGCTGCCTTGGGTCTGATCCAGCTGCGCTTTTCTTGTGTTCTTATGCCTGCCAATTCTCAACATAAAAAAACTATCTCCACTCTTAGATAATAAGAAAGGATTTGGATACTCCATATCTAGATTTCAAAGAGAAATTGTAGATGATAATAATAATAAACTCTTAAAGAAAATGTACAATTTATTGTTAGAAGGGGAGACTAAAGGTGAAGAGGTCAAATCTGTAATGATTAAATGGGCACAATATACAAATGGAAAATTGAGAAAAATTATGGAAAGTAAATTTAAAATTTACTGACTGTACTGTATATTGTTAAAAGAGAATTATATGAAAATGATGTATTGATGGTATATCACACCTGTGAAAATGGCAAAAATGTATAGAACATGCTCTAATAAGTGCTGGAAATGTAAAGAAAACGAAGGTGCATTTTTTCATATGTGGTGGAATTGTAAAATAATTAAAAATTACTGGAAAGGGATTTATAATGAAATTTTAAAAAGTTTAAGTTAACTTTTGTTGGGAGACCAGAAGCTTTTTTATTATGTATTTCAGGCAAAGATCTGCCAAAAGGTAAGAAGAATTTATTTATGTATAACACAACAGCAACTAGGATTTTGCTAGCTCAAGGATGGAAAAATGATGAAATACCTACGAAAAAACAATGGCAAGAAAAACTGATGGAATATGCTGATGGAACAATGGCAAGAAAAACTGATGGACAATAGAGACTTTTAAAATGACTGGGAAACTTTTATGTTATATCTACAGAAACAATGTAAGGAAATGAATTCACTTGCAGGGTTTCATTAAACACGTACAATTAGCAAAACGAAAAGCAAAAATATAAAAATGAGGTTAAAATGTTAAGAACAAAATAAATAATAAGGAGAAATGAATGTGTAAGAAACCAGGAAGGGAAGTTGGGGGAAGTCGTGGGGAGGGGGTAATCGAGAATTTGTTTTGTGTTTATATTGTTAGTTGTGATTATGTTAAAAAAGATGTAAAATTTAAAAAAATCATAAAAACTATCTCCACTCTTGTAGCAGACAGAAAAACCCAAGAACAAAAAGTGAGCTGGGATCCAAGGAATATCTTCTGTGGAACACCTGGCCCAAGTCTGCAACACACCTGGGTCAGTAGCAGAGGCAATGGCACCGAACAAGAGGCAGTCAGTAAAGTAGAAATCTCCTCCAAGCTGTCCCATCACCTTCATCAGAGAAACACAGCCATACATGATGGACCTGGTGATTCAACAGGAACATGGACAGGTAACATTTTCTCATTTCTCATTTAATTTGTATACTGCCTTCCAACATTGCTATAGACAAGGCAGCATAAAGGCCACACATCCTACATCAATACAGTCCAATATAAATAAGTCATAACAAAAATATGACTATTAAAATAAACTTAAATAAAGTGAGGTAATATTCAATATTTTGCTTCTGATATGACATGATAAAATCTACTCTCAACATCAGCAAATTGTAATTGTACAGTAAATCATTCCCAACAATTACAATTCATTACTAGACTATGATTAATGAAAATAACAGTAAAGTCACAATACAAAAAAATACCACAGCCCATGTAAAAATAGATAACTGAGCAGCAAAGTCACATAGCTTGTAACATTACAAAATGCAGGTCCAGGGCAGGATGAATGAATATTAATGTGATAATCTCCTCAAGTACAATAACAACACTGATTTTAAACTGAACATTTAGCCCCTTCAGATTCCTAAGCTTAATAACAAAAAAGCATAGAGAAATAAGAATGCTTTCTACATCTGATGTATACTAAACAGAATTCCTATACCCATCATGACCCACTCTCCTTCCATTTTCAAGTAGTCTAGAGAGGAACAGAGCAAACACTCACCCTATCACAAAGCAGGAAATGGCCGTTCCAAGGAAAGCGTATGCCAAGATGGATCCCAGGTTTCGAAAGAAATGCCGCTAAGAGGCAAGGAAGAGAGTTTTCCATTCAATTAAGCTGCTTCAGAGCCGATGGTCAAATACTTGTTCAAGTGGATTCCCGATTACATGTTCCAAAATGCGTACTCTGCATTAGCTCAGGCCATGCACCCCCAAGTAGAGAAATACTGTGTTTCCCCGAAAATAAGACACTGTCTTATATTTATTTTTCCTCATGAAGACACACTATGGCTTATTTTCAGGGGATGTCTTATTTTTTAGTCAGTTGCTGTCCGTCTTTCCTAACCGCTCCGCGTCGGTACGCTGCATAGCCACACCTATCGCTATATTTTCGGGGTATGGCTTGTATCGCACAAATGCTTAGAAATCCTGCTACGGCTTATTTTATGGGTATGTCTTATTTTCAGGGAAACACAGTAAAATAAGAGGGTGGCACATGCTTGGGAGATGCAGTGGGTCCCCAGCTCTTACAGAGTCCGGCTGTAATCTTTAGTTTTACAACCCACTTGCTTATAGTTTAGCCAGCGGCACTACCATTACTTCTGGGTTTCCCCCAATACAGTGCTTGGGGCAAAGAATAAACAAGTACCGGCGATGAGAGAAGACTGGGGGGCACACTGCTTGGTCAGAAGCAGGTGATTTCACAAAGACAAGGGATTTATGCTGTCTAGAAAAGTCATACGCTCTGTGGCTCCTTCTTCAAGTAAATTATACTCTTACAACAATCACTACCACACTGAGAATCAGGGTAGAAGGTGACATATGTGAAGCCTTGGATTACAAAGGATAGCCTTTGATAATGTTCAGATGGAAATAATTTTCCTTGACACGCAGGCACTGGCCTGGTGTGGGTTGTTTACGTTGCTGTTGGAAGTGAAACCGGCACCCACTAGGGTAATTTCCCCTCCTTCTCTCAGAATACTGGAAGTTGAGGCCACCCAATTAAACTGGCATGAAGTCCAGAAACAGAGGGAGAAATAAATAAAGCACTTATTCACACCATGCATAACTAATTTATGCAACTCATTACCAAAGGTGTGTTGGAGGCCATGAGTTTAGATGGTTTTTTAACAAGGGTTAGAAAGCTTGGTGGAGGATGGGCATATCAAAAGCTAATAGCTTATAACAGCTGAACCTCCAGAGGCAAAACCCTCTGCACAGCTGAGAGAAAACAAGGGAAAGCCACTGCCTCCAGGCTCTGCCCAAGAGCATCTCAGAGACATCTGGCTGCCACCATCAGGAACAGAACGCTGGAGCCCTGGTCACATGCAGCAAAGCAAGCCTTCCATTCTAAGACGACCGCAGTGATTTTAACTGACAGAAGAAAGGTTCATAGCTCAGTGGGAGAGCACCCACTTTACATGCAGAAGGACCCAGCATCACCAGCTATGGGGCTAGATGCAAAAGCTTCTTCTTTGTTGTGGCCATGCCAGAAGAGGGAAGCAGAAAGGAGGGGCACAAGGCTCACCCAGGCCAATTGCTGCCACAATAAATAATCCCAACAGGCAGATGCCAACTGTGTGTGCATGTCTTTAATGTAAGTATTACTACACAGAACAAACAGCCACAACTAATGACCAAACAGTTATTCATTTACATAATCTTAAAGGTTTCACATGACAACAGTTTATCATCTGATGGGGGGGGGGGGACTCCTAAGGAAGCTGGAACTTTCAGCCAAGCATTTCAGAGTGAAAGTATGCCCAACCTCTGCTTTTTCTAATATGTTTCATTGAGAGCAGGTTCTCCAGAGATTGCTGTCGGCCAGACATGAGAGGCAAAAGAGCCTTGCAATGAATTCAGAATTTGGAAGCTTCCAACAGTTCCAAAATCTTGTTCTGAGTTCAACAGCTGTCTGAACAATTGCTTAAAACAAAGAGTTCAAAAGATGCACAAGATTGCTCCACTGGACTCCCATGTCAACCAAGTTGGAATGATTATCACCCATATAAAAACAAAAAACCCACCCCCGAGAAGGGGAACCTGTGGCCCCCAAAACATTGCTGCATTTCAACATCCATCAACCCCAGCCAGCAAGGCCCTGATCAGGGATGGGGGGGGGGGAGTTGTGATTTAGATGGAGGTTCACTGCCCACAACATAACACATTCTAAACGGCATAGGAAGCCTATACAAATACAAAAACTCCTTGCAGCAGAAATTATCCCACATGAGTGCCATGGCAAAATGATAATGATAATCGATTTTAGGAAGCATCCTCCCATCTCGCTGCCACTTTCCATTCTCGGTAACATGGTTGTAGTGGTAGAGTCCTTTAAGTTCCTGGGCTCTATAATTTCTCAAAATTGGTCAGGCAACATCAATATTATTATTTAAAAGGCCCACCAGAGGTTGTATTTCTTGCAACAACTAAGACAATTTAATTTGCCCCAAGAATTGTTGATCCAATTTTACAGAGGTACCATTGAAACTGTTCTCTGTAATTCTGTTACTGCTGGGTAAGAAGAGGCTCCAACGAGCAGTAAGAATTGCAGAGAGGGTAATTGGTGCTAGTTTGCCTCCAATAGAGACACTTTATGCTGCTCGAGCCAGGAAGAGAACAGAGAGAATTGTCGCAGACCCTTCGCATCCTGGTCATTACCTGTTTGAATTACTTCCATCCGGACGTCGTTACGGGACTTTATACACAAAAACGTCTAGGCACAGGAATAGTTTTTCCCCTTGTGCCATCAAACTGTTGAATTTGTAGTTGTGTGCGGAAGGGAGGTCAGTTGGTAGTATGGGGTTCCTTTGTTGTGCTGTTGTAGTGTGAGCGGAATAGTGTTTGTATGAGGTACGTTTTCTTTACATTGCAATGTAGCCGAAGCAAAATTCCAAGTATGATTGATATTTGGCCAATAGAAATTATTCTTATTCTTATGGCAGGTTGCACAAGTTGGCACGGATGGCATAAGAAGACAGGGTGTTGTGCTGCTGCTCCTCTCCTTCTCCCCTTCACTTTTTTAATTCTTCTGAAGCATCACTTAAAAGTTTAAAATAACTTCGAAAGTTAAATAGGGTTGCCATAGTTCAAAAAGTCAACATCTGGACACAAAGGTTGTTGAGCTTTTTTAGGTTTGAACAAAGTGGTTGAGATTTTAGCAAAATCTCAAAGATAACTGATAGGTTTTTGAGCTATTCTGAGGGAAATTTGCAAAATTATAGACTTCCAAATTCCGGACTTGTGGCAACATTTCTGCGATAGAATGTCTGGCCATTCCAGAAAAGTGATGGCAGCACAGGCTCCATCCTCCTGGGCCACTTCTCCTGCACCACCTTACTCTGAGGAAGGCCCCCTTGTTGCTCTCAGGGCCAAGCAGAGGGGAGGGTCCAAGACATTAAAAGTACGGCAAGGGGGAGAGGCAGCAAGTGGGGGCAGGAGGTGTGCTAATTTGCTTGTTTTGCTCAATAAGTGGGCTAGGCCTGCAAATAGTTGTAATAACTCTACAGCTTTTTAAAAAGAAGCTTTGTGACCTGCCTCTTTCTTTTGTGCCTTTTTTCCTTTCAGTTTCTGTACAAAATCTCAGAACCAATTAGGACTGCACTAACACATTAATGGGACGCGGGTGGCGCTGTGGTCTAAACCACAGAGCCTAGGGCTTGCCGATCAGAAGGTCAGTAGTTTGAATCCCCACAACGGGGTGAGCTTCCATTGTTCGGTCCCTGCTCTTGCCCACCTAGCAGTTTGAAAGCATGTCAAAGTGCAAGTAGATAAATAGGGACCCTCCCCAACCCGCCCCCGCGCGGGCGGGCACTCGCGCGGGCAGGCGGGCTACAAGCCGGCCGCCCTCGCCTCCCGGAGCCCCAGCTGGAGCGGCGCGGGGCTTTGCACGCCCTTCCAGCACTCCAGCTGGGGCTCCAGGAGGCGAGGGCGACTGGCTTGCAGCCCGCCCACCCGCCTGCCGGTGCGCGAGCGCCAGCCCGCCCGCTCCAACGCCACGCCCCTCATCCCCCGCTCGCCCACCCCCCCTCCCGAGGGGCGGCCAGCGTGGGAGGGAGGCGGGCGGAGAGGCGGCAGGGGCACAGGGGGCGCGCCAGAGGGATCTTTGAACCAGGGCGCCGGATAGGCTTAAGACGGCCCTGTAAATGGCATTTCCGTGCGCTGCTCTGGTTCGCCAGAAGCGGCTTAGTCATGCTGGCCACATGACCCGGAAGCTGTCTGCGGACAAACGGCGGCTCCCTTGGCCTACAGAGCGAGATGAGTGTGCAATCCCAGAGTCGTTCGCGACTGGACCTAACGGTCGGGGTACCTTTACCTTTAACACATTAATGCTGAGATGGACAACATTGTTACCTGAGCCTAAAGGATAAAGCAGAATTCACATCTGACAAAGGTGTAAAAGCACCAGAATTTATTTCAACTTTTTAAAGCATCGGTTTAAACAAGGAAGGACATACCCTTTTCAAACTGTATCCTGCATAAAATATAATTGGAGGGAGCAAGATGTTGAAGAATACTTCTGGATCGAATGTCACCTGTAGAATTTTTTTTTTAAAAAAAGAACAAACAAAAATCCAGGTAAGGAAAGTTTTACGTAAGACTGTATATAAAGCTTAATTAAGTGCACTTTAAATCAAGAATAAAAACGTTAGCAAACACAACTGCTTCAGGGAGCCAAATGTTTTGCTTTTACAACCTGGGAACAATGGATAATTTCACAAGAAAAAGCTCTATTAATCTAAACAGGAACATCCTTCACCATACCTGGAACTGGAAAGTTTTAGGTAATGCAGAAATGTGATTTGTGTGTACAGGGAGGAAAAAAAGAGAAGGCTCCATTCTGGAGGCTCTACCTAAGGAATTTAAGATGAAATAGATAGTGCTATTAGTTAATTACCTTGGAGTGCATGAGGGTGGGCAAACAAAGATAGGAAAGGAATTCAGGGCACATGAACAGGTTTCCATAACAGCACACAGAAGGACCAGTGGGATGATGGAGGAGGAGGAGGAGGAGGAGGAGATACATGAGAAAGCCTACCAAATTAGGTTTCTTGCTTGCTTCAGGACCCACTGGCCCCGGAAAGCCAGAGTTGGAACTGAGAAACCCTTTCTAGGGTGGAGGGGCAAAGAAGAGAAGGGAGAAAACGGAAACCAGCTTACCTTTCTGAGCATCTCATTGTCCTGAACGTTATTAGGTTCGTGGGAACTGATCTCCCCTTTGAGGGTATACTCATAGAACTTTCCACTGAGGTTTACTAACAGAGTTGCAGGGCTGGTCTGCACTGGGCAGCTTAAAGTCACGTTGTTGATATCACTGGGAATGTGGATGCCGTAGCGAAGGACGACCCCCACCAGGACACCTGTGAAGAGTAAATTCAGTGCTCTTTCAGTGTCTGCACGGTTGTCTTCTGCCAATGGTTTTATTCTGCTGCTGTGGTTGTATTTTGTTTTAGATCAAACTGCACCAGCCAGGCACCCTCCAGATATTTTGGACGACCACTGCCCTCAGCCCCAGAAAGCAAGATCATGCTGGCCAGGGCTAGTGAGTGTTGTTTTGGACTGATGGGAGAAGTTTTGATCAGAAGGGTGCTAGGCTCACAAAGTCCATTTTAGATTTTTGTGTTTCATGTTCTATATTTATAGTTTAGTGTCTTCCTTTTAACCTGCAAGCTACCGGGAGAATTCCTGTTAGTGGGCTGTATATAAATACTGTAAATAAATAAAATAAAAGGAAGCGCTGAATGTGAAGAACTACAGCCACTGCCAAGAGATTTTTAAGGCTTGGGGCTACAAGATCTCAGGATGTAACACTTTGTTTGCCACATTTGTAAAGTGCACAAGTGAAACTGTGATGTATGCATAGCGGCACCTTGGGTTACAGATGCTTCAGGTTACAGACTCCGCTAACCCAGAAATAGTACCTCGGGTTAAGAACTTTCCTTCAGGATGAGAACAGAAATTTCACAATGGTGGTGCGGTGGCAGCAGGAGGCCCCATTAGCTAAAGTGGTACCTCAGGTTAAGAATAGTGTCAGGTTAAGAACAGACCTCCGGAACGAATTAAGTTCTTAACCAGAGGTACCACTTTAGCTAATGGGGCCTCCCACTGCTGCCGTGCAAGTACAGACAACAAGGAACTTGGGACTGTCTGTAGTTCCAAGGCACTAAATTACTATAAGGACTCATAAAAATAATGAGAGAAACACTTGGACAAACCCTTCATGCTCACATGACACACGCTCATGATGCTAATAGGTACTATCTTGCATAACAGATTGACTAAAGGGAGCAGGAGGGGAGAGGAGAGAGGAAGGCTGAGCAACAGCGGAGTAGCCTGGGAGCAAAGAAGTGGCTAGAGTCCCCTGGCAGAGAAGGGGCAGCGTATCTGGGGTTTGGTGCTACAAAAAGCATCCTAAGGCATTGGAAGAAATATTAACAACCTCAGATATGCTGATGATACTAACAACCTCAGATATGCTGATGATACAACCTTGATGGCAGAAAGTAAGGGGGAATTAAAGAATCTTTTAATGAGGGTGAAAGATGAGAGCGCAAAATATGGTCGGAAGCTCAACATCAAAAAAACTAAGATCATGGCCACTGGTCCCATCACAAGGGAAGAAATGGAGGCAGTGAGAGATTTTACTTTCTTGGGTTCCATGATCACTGCAGATGGGGACAGCAGTCACAAAATTAGAAGACGCCTGCTTCTTGGGAGGAAAGCAATGACAAACCTAGACAGCATCTTAAAAAGCAGAGACATCACCTTGCCGACGAAGGTCCGTATAGTTAAAGCTATAGTTTTCCCAGTAGTAATGTACGGAAGTGAGAGCTGGACCATAAAGAAGGCTGATCGCCGAAGAATTGATGCTTTTGAATTATGGTGCTGGAGGAGACTCTTGAGAGTCCCATGGACTGCAAGAAGATCAAACCTATCCATTCTGAAGGAAATCAGCCCTTGATGCTCGCTGGAAGGACAGATTCTGAAGTTGAGGCTCCAATCCTTTGGCCACCTCATGAGAAGAGAAGACTCCCTGGAAAAGACCCTGATGCTGACAGAGATAGAGGGCACAAGGAGAAGGGGACGACAGAGGATGAGATGGTTGGACAGTGTTCTCGAAGCTACCAATATGAGTCTGACCAAACTGCGGGAGGCAGTGGGAGACAGGACTGCCTGGCGTGCTCTGGTCCAGGGGGTCACGAAGAGTCGGACACGAATAAACAACACAACAACAACAACAACAACAACAACAACAACAACAACAACAACAACGGCATTGGCCAGGACGGGCTAGCTTGCTAAAAGAAGGCTGCACTCAGTTAGCCTGCCTGCCTGCCTCCCAGGAAGGAAGGGCCATAGCTCAGAAGCAAAAGCGTACACATTGCATGTGAGAGGTCCTTGGTTCAATCCCCAGCATCTCCACATCCCTGCCTGAACCGATGCTGCCCACCAGTAGGGGCAGAAAATACTGAACTATGTGGGCACAGCAACCTTTTCATTGTGCATGTCTGGCACCTCCTTCCAGATCAGCCTCTTCATTGCTTCTCAGGTGTTAATGTTCCCTACAAAGCAGAATTCCATTTGATAGTGCTGATCTTCTGGAAAGCGCCCCCTCCCCCCCCCAAACCCTGCAATCTGAATTGATGGGTTTGGAACTCAGAGGCTTCTTAAAAGCTCAGCCAAGGAAATTTCCAAGACACTGTCACCTATCTCTTTGCTTTACAGTGGTACCTAGGTTCTCAAACGCCTTGGTACTCAAACAACTTGGAACCCAAACACTGCAAACTCGGTAGGAAGTGTTCTGGCTTGCAAACTTTTTTCAGAAGCAAAACATGATCCGTTTTGAGTGCTACGCTTCCATTTTGAGTGTTATTTTTCTGGTTTGAGTGTTAAAGGTAAAGGTAAAGGGAACCCTGACCGTTAGGTCCAGTTGCGGACGACTCTGCGGTTGCGGCGCTCATCTTGCTTTACTGGCCGAGGGAGCCGGCGTACAGCTTCTGAGTCATGTGGCCAGCATGACTAAGCCACTTCTGACGAACGAGAGCAGCACACGGAAACGCTGTTTACCTTCCCAACGGAGCGGTACCTACCGGTATTTATCTACTTGCACTTTTTGGCATGCTTTTGAACTGCTAGGTTGGCAGGAGCTGGGACTGAACAACGGGAGCTCACCCCATCGTGGGGATTCGAACCACCGACCTTCGGATCGGCAAGCCCCTAGGCTCTGTGGTTTAACCCACAGCACCACCCACATCCCTTGGTTTGAGTGTTATGCTTCCGATTTGAGCGCCACACTTCTAATTTGAGTGCCACACTTTCGTTTTGAGCGTTACACTGAGGTCTGTCTGTTTTTGCTATTCATTTGTGTTTTTCTGGCTCTTTTTTTGGTTTTTGTTACTGTGTGGAACCCAGTTCAGCTACTGATTGATTGACTGTGTGACTGCAGTACATCATTTATTGCTTTCATTTTATGGATCCATGGTCTCATTAGATAGTAAAATTCATATTAAAATTGCTGTTTTAGGGGTTGTTTTTAAAAGTCGGGAACGAATTAATCCGTTTTGCATTACTTTCTCTGGGAAAGTGCGCCTTGGTTTTAGAACACTTTGGTTTTGGAACAGACTTCCAGAACAGATTAAGTTTGAGAACCAAGGTACCGCTGTACTCTGTACCCTGAGCACATGGGTAAAACCCTTGCCCATATGATAGAGAATGGAACAGGACTTGAGAAACAGCACTTGCTACACTTCTCAGAAAGAGAGGCTGCTTATGAACGGTTCTGCTAAGCGACAAGAGGGGAAAGCAACAAATACCTTTCGCCATCTTTCTCAAAAACGATGCAAGACGATTTTACAGAAATATAAAAACATATAAAACGAGTATAAAAGATACACAACAAAGGATCTAACCCACTGGTGGTTAGTCCCTGGTCTGGAGGCCTGGTTTGGCCACCTATGCAAATTTTTCTGGCTGTCCAATAACAAATTAATCTTGGCAGCGGTGATGTAAAAATTGTTTGTTTGAAAAAAAGAGATGACAGTAATGCCAATCATCCCCTTCTTCATCTCAGATTGATCATTTGATGAGAGAGGGAGAGATGAACTTCGTGGATCAGATGGAGGGGTGCCTCTGGGTCCTCTGGGTAAGTGGGGCAGCCACCCACCCCTTCTGTGTGTTCCCCAAACGGCTGGCTAAGGGTCACTATGGTTCTCAATGGGTGGTTAGCCAAGCGTTATAGGCAGACTTTAGGAAAATATTATAAACATAACCATTTAAAATTTATGTAAGAAACAGTTGTCCACAGAAATATGTCCATGGTGAGACTCAAGAACTGGACCTAAGAGAAACCTAGGATGCTGTTCCTGGATACATAATGGAAACAAGGCAGAACCTACATGCACTCCATGAGAAAGTGACTAAGGTTGTCCTAATAATATCGTCTACATGCCCCATAGAGGGGAGTCCACCGCGAAGGACTTCTCTTCTTCTGGGAGCCAACTGAAGTCACAGCAGGTGCTGAAAGTAATACTAAGACAATCTTAGTATGTCACTTATTTCACCTTTATCCTTTTACAGCCCTCACATGGGGTCAGGAATAAAAATCTGATTTCACTTTTTGCGTGTTTATATACACAGAAACTGAGGTTTATTCATTCGGCTGGCATTTGAAGTTCAAGTTAAGATTTGAAACAGGACTTAATCTCACTCCCAGGGGACGTCTGAAACAAGTCACAGGTCACAGATCTTAGAATTTTGAGTTGGAAGGAACCCCAGGGGCCATCTAGTCCAACCCTCTCAATGCAGAAATCTCAGCTAGATCATACATTACAATTGGCCATCCAACCTCTGCTTAAAAACCTCCAAGGAAGGAGAGCCGACAACCTCCTGAGGGAGTCTGTTCTGCTGTCAAACAGCTCTTGCTGTCAGAAAGTTCTTCCTGATGTTTAGTTGGAATCTCCTTTCTTGTAACTTGAAGCCATGGGTTCATGTCCTAGCCTCCAGAGCAGGATCTGTGCATGCGTCTGACAGTAAATCTCTACCCATCCTGACTATCTAAAGGTGACACCAACAGGCTCTTCACACAAGCACCTCAGGACTCTAATACAGTTCTTAAGAATCAATTTATAAGTGTTGTTCTTTCAGCTTCATAACAACTCTGTGATAAAGACAGTGTCTCAGGCCACCCTGAAAACTACCAGATTTGTAGTGGCATTATTGTTCACAGTGCCACAAGATTCTTGCTTTTGTGGACTACCCAAAAACCTCTGCAGCAGGCCAGACATTGGGGGATCTCCCATGTCCAAGCCCAAGACACTGGGCCCCATGGTAAGCACTGGAATTACAAAGAAAGTACAATAATATCTTGCAATTTTTTTAAATAGGAACATACTGTAGGTATGTGTTGGCACCAGTTCTTAAAAATATGTAGCACACAACCATTCCAAATGTTTGCATTCTCCCTATGTTGTGTTTGCATCCTTGCTCAGTTTGCAACTTCGTAATAAGCAAGCTCAGATATATTTAGCCTAATCACTTGGGAATCTAAGACAAAGTAATTTAAACTTCTTGCAGCTTTTAGCTTGTTTCTGTTGAGCAATCAGCTTTCCAAAGAGATTAAGGTCTCAAATTTCCCAGCACCATTCTTGTGACTACCCTTGTAAAATAACCAAGTGTCACTTGTGTCTCCTCACTGGAGAGGTAGCAAAGGAAGTGCTGTGAATTTCCCACCAGCTCTCTAAAAATGTTTAAAGCAGCACTGGAAGGAAGAACAGATCAGCAGTGGTGTATGTGTACAAGCATTACTGACTCTGCCAAAGGTAAGGGATTCCTATGTTCGAAAGAGAAAGCTTGTTAGCAATCAGGATCTAGAATACTAGATTTGGGGAACTCTCAGTTCAAATGTCTGTTTGGCCACAAACTCACTAGATAGCCTTCAGAAGGTCCAAATCTCTCACCCTCACCTGTAAACAGGGTGGATAAAAATCAATGATTTTTTTAAAGAAATCAAAAAATGGATCCACTTCATTGGATGACCTTGGATTCTAGCCCTATAGGAGAGGGGGAAGAAAAAATTACCCACTTTCCCCACACAGAATTGCATAGTCCTTTATCATGTCTAAGTGAGAAAGGTCCATTTTCCTCATAGGGAAAATGGCTGCTATCCCCTGAGCATTTCAGTTGCCCTTTTCAGAAACTTTTCCAGCTCTGCCTTCTCCTTCACCAGAACCACACACAGTGTTCCACAACGTAGATTTGTATAAAGCAGGGTGGATAGAAATCAATGATTTTTAAAAATAAAAAATAGGATTTTTAAAATTTAAATAGTATTCTTTTGATTGAAATTGGATTTTTAAAATAAAATATTTTTGGAGGAAAAATCTTTCTAAAGATAGCTTTTTATTTAAGTTGCATTCTAGTCTATTAATCAGGAAATAAGGATTTGTTTTAAATTTTTCATGTGTGCTAAAACTCAGTCTAAGGTTTTTGTTTTTTAAATTGTTTAACCACATCAGTTAACAAACATGGATCCATATGCTATAATGTTATTGTTTTAGTTAAATAAATTGTTTAAATTGTTATTAAGGAAATGATTATTTTTCTCCTTCCAATCAAGTACAGCAGAAAAGTTGTCCAAATATAAACACTTAACTTATTAAACCTCACCATCATTTCATAATTATCTTTCTATGTATTTCTAATAGTATAACCAAATCAGTAATTTTTATAGAACTGTCAAAACGACTCTGAAAATTTAATATTCTAAAAATGAAACCTTAATCTGGTTGTAAATATTAAAATTATACCAGCAAGAATGAGTCTTTCTGTAAAAGAAAAGAAGAGATTTAAATCAAGTCTTACTGCTGCATTCCTGTCGTGCTTGAGCGTTCCTCCAGGCATCAGGTTGGTCACTGAGAACAGGATGCTGGGCTAGATGGGCCTTTGGTCTGATCCACCAGGCTCTTTTTATGTTTCTGAGCTGTAATCCTGTGCATGAGTACTAGGGAACAACACTTTGTGATCCTGGCTGGACTCCCCCCCCCCCCATGTCAGCTCTAACAGGAGCAGATTGTAAAACACGTTGCGACTATTAATCCCGCTATAAGATGCGGTCAGAGTGAGGAAACCAAATCACCATCTCTCAGCTATAGTGGGGTCCTCTGGAATCCCAAACGAATGGATTTGTTTATTAACCTTGCAGCAGCACTGTCCAAAGGCCATAAACTGCCCACAGGGTGGCAGGTCTGGGGCAAGAGTGTGCAGTTTGATGGATTCTGCACTGTGAGCAGAATGGCAGCTGTGTAGTAAGACAGGCGTTTCATTTTTGTGTGTGTGTGAAAGAGTGTGCAAGGCAGAAAAAGAAACTCGGCACCTTTCGGCCAGGCAAGGTCTCACCTTGTGAGGAACACAACCATCTTACCTGCTGTTTATGCTCACGGAGCGCCTCTGAACATGGAAAAACAAATGGTTTCACAATACCCAGAGGGCTAATAAACAAGACCTTTCTTTCAGAGGCAGCAGCTTGCTTCATCATATATATGCATGAAGGAAACGGCGCATATCCTGAATCTAAAGGTGTGCGCACAGGTAGGCAGTGGACTCACTGCCCGGCGCATCAATAACGGCCCCGGCGATTCCCCCTGCCCCTCTCCTAGGCGTGGGCCTCCACGCACAGATGTGGGCAGGCAGTGTGAGCAAGGGAAGATGCCTCAAAATGGGGAGGGGGTGCAGCACCGTGGGGCGGAGCACTGCTGCATCCAGGGCCGGATTGAGGTTTGATGAGGCCCTAAGCTCCTGAAGGTAATGGGGCCCTTTCTATGTCCAGCTGTCCTTTGTCCACAAGAAATTGCTGCCGTTTTTTATGTTGAATATATGCTATATGGTCATTGATGGACCTAATAGGTATCTCAAGCCATTTGCACATAACAAATGGGAGCCTACACAACACAACACAACACAACACAACACAACACACTGTTGCTGTATGTAGGTTTTAGTTGTTGTTTTTATCTTATATTTTGGAAATGTACATCCAGGATTTTTTTCCCTTTCAATTTTTTGGGGGGCCCTCAAGAGAGTGGGGGCCCTAACCTACAGCTTGTTGAGCTTATACATAAATCCGCCACCCTCCCTTCCTCCCTTCACCCAGCGCGGCGCGCTGCACCCACCGTAGATCATGGCCAGGCCCGTCTCGTGGAGGAAGCGCGCGCGGCGGTGCTTGAAGAGCCAGATGGTGAGAATGGTGAGGGTGAGCAGGAGGATGAAGATGAGCAGGTTGGCGCTGTCCTGCCGGTGGCTGGCTTCGGCCGCCTTCTCGGACACGATCTCCTCCTCCAGCGCCACGGGCCGCGCTCCAGAGGCCAGCAACGGCTCTGCCCGGGCGCCCAGCCCCGCCGCCGCCAGGAGCAGCCCTAGGAGCAGCCGCTGCTGCTGCCGCCGGCCAGGGTCCCCCAGGCGCACCGCCGGCCCGGCTCTCCAGCAGCCCCGCGGCAGCTGGGCCCGGGTAGCCATGGCTCCTCCGGCTCCCCCTCCGCTTCTTCCCTGCCCGCAGCCGGGACTGGAGAGGGAGGAGGAAGCGCCGCTCCCAGGCCGAGCAGGCGCGGCCAGCAGGGGCGCGCGAGGAGCAGGCGCCGCGGGGGACCGCAGGGTTGGCTCCGGAGTGGGTCCCCCTTGAAAGCAGCTGATCCCGGTGTGGAAGAAGCTCTATTCCTCCTTGTTACAACAAACGTGACATCATGCAGGGCCGTCTTTAGCATATACGCCACCGGGGTGCAAAGATCCGCCCAGCGCCCCCAAATTTAGTTGCGTCTGCCAAGCGTTGTTCTAATCCAGCCCCGCTGCTGCAGAAACCTCGCCTCTTCCATGCGAAAGGGCAGCATTGGGGTTGTGCCACCCGCCTCGTTCCTGCTCCCAGCCTGGTCCGCGCGGCAGGCGGGACTCCAACAGGTGCAGCTCGACCCGCCCTCCGCGCCTGGCGGGGAACGCACCCCCCTCCCCCACTCTTGGAGGGGGAGGCCCCTTGCCAGCATTTGGGTCAGGGGTGAAAAGAAGGTGGTGGGGCGAAATACAAGCGGTCCCTTTGTGGGGGGCGGGTGGTATCCTTTTGGCTGCCCTATTTATGCCCACCCACCCCCCAGGTGAGATTGAGGAAAGGGAGGGGTGTTATGATGGTTGTTGAGAGGCCAGACTGAAGGAAGTGACTGAAACTACCTGTTGCAAACACAGAATGACTTTGTGCAAGGAATGATTAGTGCATGTTTATAGTATGTGGCCCAGCTAATACAAACTGTGTGCACTTCAGTTTTTAGCCTCTGTGAAAAAAAGTGTTATGCACTTTATTTGTTACTACTGACACATACTGGCTGCTGGTTATGTAACTGTTAATATCTGATGGCACTGGAAATGTTTATCATGTTCACACGACCAAGGCTCCTTTGGGATCAAGGTCAGGAACTAATTTTAACAAGCTAATATCCACTTCTAATTTATATGGTCCATGGGGTCACCAAGAGTCAGACATGACTAAACGACTAAACAACAACAATAACTGACATCAATTGATATGTTTTCATGATTGAAAGTTTATTTTACCGCCTATAAGAGGCCCAACATGTCTGCAAAATGGCTAAAGTATGCTGATATACTGCAACAAGAAGGTCAGAGTTTTAAGTTGAAAAGTTACGAACAACTCGTAGCTGACTGGTTGCAGTACTACCAAATAAATGAAGTTTTTAAGCTAGACAGGAAAAGTGGCTTTCAAGTGGAGAAATCTAAGTTGGAAACAGAACTAATAGAACCGAACTCTAAAAACCTTTCCAGAATGTACAATTTGTTGCTAGAGTGGCATACAAAAGATGAAATGGTTAAATCTGTAATGATTGACTGGGCAAAAGATGTGGGCCATAATATCATGTTAGAGGACTGGGAGAAGTTGTGGAGGGAAGGTATCAAATTTACTGCATGTAATTTTTTAAGAGAGAACATCATGAAAATGGTATATAGATGGTATTTAACGCCAGTTAAATTAGCTAAGATGTATCATGGATTGAGTAATGAATGTTGGAAATGTAAAAAAGTAGAAGGCACCTTCTATCACATGTGGTGGACGTGCCCAAAGGTTAAGGACTTCTGGGAGAAAATTTATAACGAACTTAAAAGAGTGTTGAAATACACTTTTTCTAAGAAACCAGAGCCCTTCCTGTTGGGCATAACCAACCATGAGATACCCAGAAAAGATAGAGTATTTTTTATGTATGCCACAACAGCTGCTAGAATTTTGATTGCTAAAAACTGGAAAGGTGAAGAGCTCCCGACAGTGGAAGAATGGCAGATGAAGTTAATTGACTACATGGAACTCGCAGAACTGACCGCGAAGCTCCGAGACCAGAGGGAGGAGAAGGTGCAAGAAGAGTGGAAGAAATTTAAAGACTATTTGAAACAACGTGAAAAGTTGGACATTTGAAGTGAAATCAGTGAATATAATAGGCGATAGCTAGATAATGTTAGGTTAAAATAGTTTATAAGAAGTTAAGATTTTGTTTTTTATATTAGATGTTATGGTTATGAATAAGTTGATAGAGATAAGATAAGTTGTTAGTTGAAGATTAAGAATAATGGTGAATGAGTGTTAAAATAGTTACAAAGTTACTAAAGTAAATTAGAATTGAACGCAGGAGAGAGAACGTGAGGAAGTCCCCCAAATAAGATTTGGAATAAGGTTATAATAAATAGATTGGTGTGTTCTTGTGTTTTTTTGTAGGGTGATAGGTATGTATTAGTGTTATTTGATTGTTATTTGTATTTTGTGCTGTGTTTGTTTTTATTTATAGAATGTATGCTTTTTATCTGTTGGTTTGTGTGGAAATACCAATAAATTTTATTTTAAAAAAGAAAGAAAGTTTATTTTACCATGATTTAAAATATAATATCCATATTATCAAAATGAATTATTCATTTGGGTTGCCATATTATGTTTTGAAATAAATGAGCATTTAAACTGTTATTGTTAATGATGTTGTATTGATTTGTATTTTTTGTAATGTTGTGAGTGGAATAGCAGCATGGAAACTGAAATAATAAAAGCAGTTTATTTAGCAATTTAATAACTTGCATTTCAGGGAGTTAGACTAGATGCCGTTGGAGTCCTTTTCAATTCTGTGATTCTACCCAATCTTATCTACCCAATCAAGTCAGAACTGTATTGAAGGACCCCACAAATATATGTCTTATTATCTAAATGTGCAGACAAAAGACATGGTTACTTCAATCCCTTGCCACTTGCACCAGACAGCAAGGGAAAATAAAGCATTTACCATTTCCAACAGAGATAGCTTAGAAAATAATTGGTCAGATGGCCACAGACATATTAACACTAACTATCTATGTAATCCAAAGAAAAACCAGAGTTCTCACATCCTCAAGAACAGTGAAATGGTTGGGAAATGTAAAACATCAGCATCAATATGAAAAATGCTTTGTTATTCCCTTTGACAACTGACTACTGAAAAGCTTTTAACATTTCGAACAAATGGAATCAATGGTGCTGTTGGGGAGATTTCATGGGATCCCAGTGCAACATCCTAGTGTCTGTGAGGATTTGGTTCATTATATCCTTCAGTGTCAGTTGTATATTACAGAACATTATTTAGAGCTGTTATTAAAGAAAATGAAATACTTGGATTTGAAAGAGAAACTGGGCTTCCTGCTATAAGCACATGCTAGCATGTAACTTGGAGAGCCACTAAATGCAGGGGAAAGTTTCTGGATTCCATTTCCGTAAGCTGTCATGGTGATTTGAAGACATGAGAGTATAAAGCGTATCTTGGTGTAATCAAATTTACCTGCTTATATGTTTATTTGTTTTATAAACAAATCTCTGCTTATCACAAGGATTTACATACATATCAGATATTAATTTTAATTGCAACTACTGCACCTTTATGAAAGTTTTGGTATCATGTTTATTAGTGATCCAAGGGCCAATCCAATTAACATTCATTCATACTCACTTAATCTTGAGTACTGTATTCCCATTTAGTCCATTTGGCTACCATGACTTAACAGCCAATGATAGACCCATCCATCCTTTAGGCAGCCCTCTCTGTTACTCATAGGTAAAAGGTAGAATTATATTTCAGAAGTGAAAACAAGGCACAGAACTGACTCCATTCATGAAGTTTGTATTCCAGCGTGATATGAATAAAAGTTTCATTGGACGATTCAATTTCAAATATGAGAGGCAGAGAACAATTCATCCTCCCACATGTCATTTCCTTACTTTATAAACCTATACCATCTCTCTGTTCCCCCCATGTATTCCCTCTCCACAAATCAAAAAAATCAAAACCCCTTGGTTATTTCGATTGCACTTGTCTGTCTCTTTTCCAGTGCTGATACTCCTTTTGAAGTGGGGTGACCAGAATGTATTCAAAATACAACACAGTCATACATTTATAATAAGGCATCATGATACTGGCAGTTTTCAGTTCCTCATCCTTAGCATGGAAAATTCATTCTCACAGCTGCAATACACTAAGAAGTCCCACAGTTCTGTGGTAAGTGCATATTATTATTATTATTATTATTATTATTATTATTATTATTATGCCCTTCTCACAACAAGAAGAAGAGTTTGGATATGATATCCCGCTTTATCACTACCCGAATGAGTCTCAAAGCGGCTAACATTCTCCTTTCCCTTCCTCCCCCACAACAAACACTCTGTGAGGTGAGTGGGGCTGAGAGACTTCAAAGAAGTGTGACTAGCCCAAGGTCCCCCAGCAGCTGCATGTGGAGGAGCAGGGACGCGAACCCGGTTCCCCAGATTACGAGTCTACCGCTCTTAACCACTACACCACACTGGAGGGAGCCCAGGGCAGTGTACAACATAATTCATGAATACAAACATCTCAAAATATTAAAAAATTTATACCTTAAGATGGAAGCCTAAATAAAATGCAAACATTGATAAGTATTGAGGACACCCATGATCTGAAAATGATTAAATGAAGATTGTTTAACACCCCATCACTAGCTTTTTTTAAAAAAGTTTATTCATCATAGATTAACAAGAAATAAAGCAAGTTGATAAAAATTAATAAAGCAAGAAGGAAAGAAATAATAAGAGAGTGTTGCAGTGCAATTCTATGCATGTCTACTCAGATGTTCAATGGGGATTTAACCTTGATCATGAAAAGTTTAATTATAATGAAGACCCCAGACCATCCATAATAGTAAATGACTAATGATAAATACATTATACATTTGCTTGATAAAATTTATTGACTTCATTAATACTGTGTCAGTTTTGCAGGAAAGAGCAGCTACCATTTTTAAATTCTTCCATTTTACTGGGTCCCAATAAGAACACTGCAGAGCCCAAGTTTCCCCTTTCCTTTTACCTTCCTCAAAAGGCTGCCCTGGCAGCTTACAAATATCTCTTACAAAGACAGCCTCTCCACTCCATTTTATAATCTAAAAGAAACGACACAAAAGGTACTGTAGCATCTTTTAGATTTTAAACCTGAAGGCAGAGACTGTCTCATCAGTGACATTTGTAAGCCACTCTGGCAGTCTTTTTTAACCCAAGAGCAGGATAAAAATGCTTTAAATATAAGACAAATAATAAATTGGAAGGACTTATGTTTCCACCTATCTTGTTACTGGGCATGTTATTATTTTGACATTTCAGCTGAACTTTAGACAGCCAAGGCTTCAATATTATTACTGTCATATACTATTCTTTAACTACCTAGAAGGCCTTTTCTTTTTAAATGACTTTAAAATATATTATTCAAACAATATGCATCTCACTTAAAGCAACATTTGAACCAGAGCGACTTCCAGACCCACCCTATGGCTGGCAGGTGAGGCCTTCTTGGTGGTGGCCCCACCAGGGGCTGCCTGGGGGGCAGGGACGGTGCTTTATCAGTGGTGGCTCCCCCTTTGTTGGACACTTTCGGTCATTACCGAATCTCAGAAGAAATTTAGAAACACCTCTAATTGCTCAGGCATTTGGTGGCTAGAAGATATACTACTTCTGGCAACTCTGAGATCCCTAGTTGTGAATAGCTTCAAGTTGTGGGTTTTTTTATCGAAAAAAACTGGTGTGAATATTTTGGCTGTTTTTAAGGCTTGTGAATTATTTTTAACGGCTGCTTTGTTGGTTTGAATGTTTGCTCTTGCTGTGTCTGCCATCTTGGGCTCCTTCGGCAGAAATAGGACCCGGATGAGTACTCGTAATAACTCTGTGTTCTATTGTGTTTCTTCATGGCATGTTTGCTGCTGTTGTCTTTTTCAATTTAAAAGTTACCCTTGCTTTGTATATGGATATTTATGGATATTTATTGGTTATGGGAAAGGTGCTTGGTGACAAGAGAACAGGAAGAGGCGCTGAGGGGGAAGAAAAGAGGCGCCAAAATCACCCCCTCAAAAACTCGGGGGCGACCGAGCCAAGACAGAACAAGAGAGAGTCAGGGGGCGAAGAGGGGCGTGTGGCGCAGCCATTGGCAGGCCCAGCTGGACTCGGCCCCGCCCACTTCCGCCTCCTCCCTCTCTTAAGCGCTTGCTTGCTTCAGAGGCTCCCACCGGCCTCCGCTGCGCCTTACGTCATCACCGCGCGCCGATCGGCGAAGGCCCGACCCTTCGCGTCGCATCGCGTTCGCGTCTCAGCTCTCGCCGGAAGCTTCCCGTTGGCCTTTCGTGCGCGTGCGCGGCCCCGGCAGTGCCTGTGAGGGAGCAAGGCAGACGATGGCGGCCGCCTCTCTGTGGAAAGGGCTTGTCGGCGTCGGACTCTTCGCCTTGGCGCACGCGGCCTTCTCCGCCGCGCAGCGTGAGTGGCTCCGGCTTCCGCCTGCGGCGGCAGCAGCGTCCCATCCCCTCGCCCTACGCGCATGCGCACCCTGGCGGAGGGGGCTCTCCTGGTGGGCTTCGGCGCCCCCCTCGCCGGCCGACCCAGCCTCCTCCTCCTCTTCCTGGGAAGGGGCGCGGGGGCGCCGAGGGTTTCCAGCGCGAGCAGGACGTGTCTTCTGGGATGTGCCGCTTCCCGGGGGGGGGGGGAGGCTGGCAGTGGGGGTCGCTCAGGTTCCTCGCTGGCCCGGGGCCGCCAGCGCTTCCCCGCCTCACCTACTTAGAGGGAGGGAGGGAGGGAGGGAGTTCCCCCTGCCTCGCTTGGAGGAAAGGGAGGAGGTCCGTGTCATAAATGGCGAGGGTAGAATTAACCAGTGCCGGATTTACGTAAAAGCTCAACAAGCTCTAGTTTAGGGCTCCACTCCCCAAAAAAATTAAGGAAAAAAAACTGAATGTACATTTCCAATATATAAGATAAGTTCAACAATTACTTTGATAAAATACATTTTTTGTGATGTGCAAATGGCTTTAGATACCTATTAGGTTTATAAGTTACCATATAGCATATATTCAACACACAAAAACAGCGACAATTTGTTGTGGACCAAGGACAGCTGCACAAATCAAGGGCCCCATTACCTTCAGTAGCTTATAGCTTAAGGCCTCATCAAGCCTAAATCTGGCCCTGACCAGCTGCGCAGCATGGGAATTGTTGTAGAGTCGGAAGGGGATCCCGTGTGACAATCCTGCTCTGGTTGACTGGGAAGGAAGCCCTGTTGTGTTCAGTAGGGCTTGCTCTCAAGTAAGGGTGCATAGGGCTGTAGCCTTGCTGTGGGTGAAGCTTATGCTGATTGGAGCCCGCAACTTTTTCAGGTGTGGTGAGACAGCAGAAAATTGAATTTTATGAGATGCTAGTGAAATACCCATTATTACGTATGGCAGCCATTGGACCCTGGGAGGGATGGATTGCTGCCTCCTCACATTCCCAGATACTGAGCATTGTACCCATTCCTGGTACCATCTTGAGTTCTGTTTTTCCCCACGCTAGAAACAGACAGGTTTGTGGAGTATTAAGAAGCAACTCCTGATGCAATGTGTTGCTTGATCTGGTCTCTACATCTGTAATCTGTACGCCAGATTAGCTAACAATAACCATGCAAATCCCTTCAGGGTTATGTACTCTGTGCTTCAGTATGAATCCTCCAGATACAGCAGTCAAGATTTTAATGGGAACAGCTTGTTGGGAACATATCTAACCAGTTTTGTAATATCTAGATTGGTTACTGGTTTGCTTCCAAACTGTTCAAGGTGTTGGTTTTAATCTTGAAAACTCATCATTGCTTGAGACTCTGGTCCCTAAAGTTTGCCTTCTCCCACATCAGCCTTCATTCAGTAAGATCTCCTACTGAGGCCCCTTTGAGAACCATTAAAAATAATGTGGGCAATAATGAAGGAGAGGGTTTTCCCAGTATGGCAGGCCAGTTGTAGAGTAAAATTTAAAGTAGTATTGGGGAATGCTGTATTTTAGAAGATACTTCATGTTTTGCTGTTTTAATTGCTATTTCACGTGCATTCTGCTGTGTTGACTACTTTTCATTGTTTTTTATTTTATTTAAAAATTGCATTGCATACCACTCCAGGATAAATATTAAGAAGAAGTAGTATAGAAATACCAAAAATGGATGAGTAGCTGGGCTAGTAATTTCATGGGCCTCTCCTGGAACTGTCACATGATGGGTTTTGGTGACTGGACTGGTAGCATGCTGCCAGACCTTGGCCTAGTTCATAAAATACTTGGATTGAAGGCAGCCAATGTGAATCCCCCCCATTTGTGTCTTTTTGCTCTAACATATATTGTAATCTGTGGGGTAGGGACAGCTTCTCTCTGATACAGGCACTTGGACACTGTTCAACTAACCAGTTAAAATAGTACAGTAGCGGGTTGTCACCCCAACTCTATATTTGTGTACTGACACTCTGGCCTACAACATGAGTGACTGCTGACACAGTACCAGTTGTAACTTTTTCAGCTTGGATGTGAAATTGCATTGTGAATTTACACAAACTCGCGTATTTCTGGATCAGGGCAGTCAGTTGGACAGGAGAAACTAGATGGTGGAGTGATTTCTTCCTGTTGCTGGCAGTGATTCCCTGTGGTGAGAAGTTTGGGAGAACAGTTTAATATGTATACTGAAGCAACATAGACTGGTTGCCTTTAGTTGAAATAGTGATTAAAGGAAAAGGGACCCCTGACCATTAGGTCCAGTCGTGTCTGACTCTGGGGTTGCGGTGCTCATCTCACGTTACTGGCCGAGGGAGCCGACGTACAGCTTCCGGGTCATGTGGCCAGCACGACAAAGCCACTTCTGGCGAACCAGAGCAGCGCACGGAAAAGCTGTTTACCTTCCTGCCGGAGCGGTACCTATTTATCTACTTGCACTTTTGACGTGCTTTCGAATTGCTAGGTGGGCAGGAGCTGGGACCGAGCAATGGGAGCTCACCCCATTGTAGGGATTCGAAATAGTGATTAGTGGTGGTCTAAATGCAGCCCTGTTTAGGGAAGTTTTTAATTTGTGACTCTGTATTGTATTTTGGTATTTGTTGGAGGCAGCCCAGAGTGGCTGGGGAGACCCGGCCAGATGGGCGGGGTATAAATAATAAATTATTATTATTATTACTAAATGAGCTTGAGGCCTTTCTGTAAGATACATAAGGGGAAGGGTCATGGCATGCAGAAAGTCTGTGGTTCAGTCCCAGGTATGTATGGGCAAGACCTGGCTGAAGCCCTGCAGAACTGTTGCCAATGCTTATGGACAAGTGCACTAAAGAACTGACTTGGAATAAAGCAGCAGAGAGCTACCAGTGATCATCTTGCATTACTCAGTTATAGCTGTTGGACACATTTCTCTTGTGTGCAGTATGGTGATGAGTTAATCCACCAAGGCCAGATTTGAAGATCTGATTAATCAAAGAAAAAGTGAGGTGGAGGTGGATTTCATCTGTAGTGGAGTTGGTAGAAAACCCAGCTGTGCGGAAAGGAAATCAGATTAATTTACCAGTATGTCTTCATTTTGCAGATCGCTCCTACATGAGATTAACAGAAAAGGAAGATGAAACTTTGCCAATAGATGTAAGTTAAATGTTCTTTTTCTTTCAGTGATGGAAGTGCTGACTTGACTGTGATCTGTAAGATGACATGTTTCCATTTAAACTAGTATGGTTGCAATGAAATGTTGTAAGAATATTAAGGTCTTTTATTTATACATAATGATTTTATTAATGTACCAAGCAAACAAGGCCACATGTCTGAGGCAGACAGTCCTGACATCATTTTGACTCTCAAAACTGACCAAATGTTTTACCAAATGTTCCTTTGCAAGGAGGGAGTGGTGAGGGAACTTCCCAATTGCCCAGGAATTAAAAAAAATACCATCTCAAAGGAATGGCCTGGCTACCCAGGAAAACAATCAGTTAAGACATTATCACCAACACAGCTTAAGAGGCGCTGAGAAGGGCAGCCTCTTGCTCTGTAAATTACTATTGTTTGTATAATGTATTTTACATTGTAATGTAGCCAAAGCAAATTCCAAGTATATTGAAAAATGTACTTGGCCAATAAATTATTATACTATTCTATTCTATCATATAAATTGACAAGCAGGAGAAAAACAAACTTCTCAGATTTCTCTTGAAATCTGTTGGAGACCGCCTTTTGTGTGATGTATCTGGGGGGTGGGCTTCGGGCTGCACCTCTTTGGTGATGTACGGATGATGCTTCTGGGGGGTGGGGGCTGGACTCTGAGGGGGATTTTTTGAGATGTCTTTTTAAGGACGGGCAGCCCTTTGTTTGGGGTTCTTTCCTGCTCACCTGTGTGTGAGGAAGGTACCCTGTTGCAACAGAACAATAAAGATCAAGCTTACTAGCTGCTTTGCTTCTCAATCTTCTCTGGTTGGCCTCTGTTTTTTTTACTCCTACCAATGGAGAACCTGCAAAGGACTTTACAAGGGCTCTTGTGTACCCCATAAGGGAATAAGGGCAGATTTTTGTGTGTCACCATGCTCCTTCCCCTAATCTGCAGCCTACATTGCAGTGTGACTGAGATTCATCTGAAATTTGGCATCTTCCTCTTCTCCCTTAGCAGCATTCCTTTAGGAATTGCCACTTTCTCCAGTCAGTTCTTTGAAAGCCTCTGCTTTTCTCCCCATACTCTGCAGAACAAACAGCCTCTCCCTCTCCCATTTGGCAGGTATTTGTTTGCATGAAGCTGTTGTGTGGGATCCGCTGTCTACTTTCCAGCCTAATGTAATCATCCTTCAAAAATTATTACGTATCATTGTGAGGCATTCTACCCATTCCCACCCACGTCTGCCCCTCCTCCTTTCCACACTAGATGGCTAGATATGGTTGGGAAGTAGTTGCCAGGCTCATGCCTATTCAGCCATGTCAATAACCTGAGGTGTCTCAAGTCCAAAATTAATACTGCTGCATTGCTCATTTCTGAAGCCGTGAGATTTCCCATCTTGAAAAGCACAGGGGTTGGATATTTAAGACCAAACAAGAGGGGGAATTCTATTAGCAGGATTTTACTTAAGTCACTCAAGTGCTGTTTTCTTTTTAATCTGTTACAGATAGTTCTTCAAACACTGTTGGCCTTTGCAGTTACCTGTTACGGCATAGTACACATTGCAGGGGAATTTAAAGACATGGATGCTACTTCAGAGCTGAAGAATAAGTATGTTTTTACCCATTTCTTTCTGCTGGCATTATTACTTTGCTCAGTGCTTTGCTTTTTATTCTTTCCCCCACCCTTTACATTAGGCAGCTTTCCAGGTCTGTTTAAAGAGGAGGGTTTCTCTCTTTCTGATCAATTAAGAAGACATTTAGCAGTTGTTATTTCATCGTTTGCACAATGCTGTAAGATTGAGAAACTACAGCTTGCCATACTTCCCTCTCACACATGACAAAGTTTAAAGAAACCTGTTCTATGCTTTATGTCTGTCAATGACTATTATTATTAGTAATTATTATTATTGGATTTATTAGTTACTTTTTCTTTGCTACTGCAACTAAAAGTGACTTACACACATTAAAACGGGGTGGTGGATATCCCCACCCACACTAAAAGACCAGATAGTTAAGAGCTTGTCTTCGGTTTAGTGCATCCTGGACTTCCAGGCCTTTGACCATTTTGGTTGCCCTCCTCTGGACACGTTCCAGCTTGTCAGTATCCTTCTTGAACTGTTCTGGGCACCACAGTTCAAGAAGGATACTGACAAGCTGGAATGTGTCCAGAGGAGGGCAACCAAAATGGTCAAAGGCCTGGAAACGATGCCTTATGAGGAACAGCTTAGGGAGCTGGGTATGTTTAGCCTGGAGAAGAGAAGGTTAAGGGGTGATCTGATAGCCATGTTCAAATATATAAAAGGATGTCATATAGAGGAGGGTGAAAGGTTGTTTTCTGCTGCTCCAGAGAAGCGGACACGGGGCAATGGATTCAAACTACAAGAAAGAAGATTCCACCTAAACATTAGGAAGAACTTCCTGACAGTGAGAGCTGTTCGACAGTGGAATTTGCTGCGAAGGAGTGTGGTGGAGTCTCCTTCTTTGGAGGTCTTTAAGCGGAGGCTTGACAGCCATCTGTCAGGAATGCTTTGATGGTGTTTCCTGCTTGGACTGGGGGTTGGACTGGATGGCCCTTGTGGTCTCTTCCAACTCGATGATTCTATGATTCTACTGCTTTTTCTGCCTCCCATTATCCCAGCAGGCTTATTGCCACATTTTTGGTAGCCATCCTTGGCCTGGCCCCAGCATCCTTCTTTGATGTCCCAGTGTTGTTCCTGTGGTTCGCCACCCCTGCTGCTGCTACTTCTAGCTAAGAACAGATCGTATTTTTATCTTGGAGTTTGATTTTTATCTCTCTGCCTCCATTGTACTGTGTGTTTGCTGTTGCTGGTTTTCTCATGTGATTTTAATTTTTATAAGCTACCCTGAGCAATGCATCTTCATTTGAAGGGTGGAATGGAAATTCTTACTAGTATTGGGGCAGGAGGCCAAGTTTGAACTTTCTAATATGTCCCAGGAAGATCTGAAGGTAACCTTGGTTAAGGCATTTTAACCAGAATGGGACTGTGAATTAACAGTTATGATTTGTTGCCAATTGCACTTCTCTCCTTTTTGTTCTGCTTTTTGTTTCAGGACATTTGACACATTAAGGAACCATCCCTCCTTCTACGTATTTAATCACCGGGGCAGAGTATTATTCCAGTCCCCAGACACGGTCCATTCTTCCTCCAGCAGGGATGCTTTGTCGTCTAGCGCATCGCTGAAGTTGCGAAAATTTGAACCTCTTCGCCGTTAAAGATTTTTACAGATTATTCTAAAAATAGAACAGGACACTGAGCTATAACATTGGAGTTGGGGGTGTAAACACTTTTATTTCATTTCTGGAGCAGTATTTATATTGGTCATCCAGACTTTATAAATATATAGATACATATATATATATAGTTATTAAAAAGGACCTTCTTCAAACACTGTTAATGACAATGACTGAATTTTGAATTGGCAAAACAGTTAAATTGTTGCTAGAATTATGCTGGGAAACATCACTTTACTTTTTGTCCATTAGCCCACCATCATGGTTGATTCAAATTTAGTGAAAGCAAATACTTTATTTCCTAAAAGTAGGTGATTGTTTTAATGCCACAGATGAGCACAGAAGAAAGGGGGTATTGGCTTATGCTGCTGTTCAGTTAAATGATGAGGAAGGGGGGTGCTTTGTGTCCATCCCTTCCCTCCCATCCTTTACACAAAAGACAATGGTGATTGTGTTTCTTTCCTGTCTTCAGCACTTTGGCTGAAGTAATGTGGCCGCTGTTATATGATTTGACCGGCATGGCAAGGGGCACACAGACATTAGGACAGGCAGTTCTGAAGTGGGAGTTTTACCCAAACTGTTGCCAGAGACACAAAAGCTCCCTTCGTTTATTGCTCAGTGTCCTTGAGCTACCTTGAAATGCTCACAGGTTTTGAAGGGAAATGGATCATTTTTGAGATCCATTGGTGATCTCACTGGGGGTTAGGCAGGAAAGATGCTGAATCACACCATCTGCAGTCTCATCCACTTTGCACCAAGCAAGTGCCGGCTGTTGCCTAAGCTGGAAGCAAGGTGGATCGCAACAGGATTACTGCTGCAAAGCAGGAGGGCTGTACCTAAGGAAGGGCTGCAAGTCTGGGTGAGGATGGGACTGCTACATGAGTCAGTGGCTTATAACGCACAAGGGTCTCAGGGACTGCTTAGGATGTCTGTCTTGAGATGCCACAAGGCTGTACAGTTTGTTCTTGCAACGTGAACCAGTTGCTTCCTGGCTTTCTGCTCAGAAGGGTGCATTTTAATCCAGCTCCCTCCATTTACAAGAGTGCACTCACTGAAAACGTAGGACAAAGTTTGTCCAGAGGTGGGAGAGTTGCTTTGCTTTTGTTTAAACAATTTACCCCGTTTGTCTTGTTTGTCCACTTTGCTGCATTGGTCTTTTGCCAATGGCATCTTCAAGTCACCTGCCTTGGAGCATGTGGGGTGTTTGAGCAGAGGGAATAGATTTCTGTCAGTTCACTAAATTTAATTTGTCCCCATGTTTGTTTGCCATAGATTTAAACTGGTTGGAGTGGGCTGCAGGAAAGCTGTCCGTCTCTCCCTGGCTGTAATGGCGTGTTTACATTTTACTTTTTCTGCAGTGAAAGAAAGGTGCCCCATCCATTTGTGGCAGCACAGTATAGATACATGGGCATCAACTGTTGGTGCACTTGTGATAGAATAAAACGCATGCATTCCACCCACTATGGTTTGCTCTTTTCTCTGCATGGTGGTTCCTGGTTCCACAAAAGGCACCCTAACCACACTGGTCAGGATGGTTGAGCTGTGACTGTAAAGAAGACATGGCATTGTTTAAACTCAGATTGCTGCTTGTTTATGGAAGTTATTTCATTGTTACAGTCCCCCGTCCCCCAAGTACACGCAGTGGCAAACTGAACATAAAGCCTGCTGCTTTGTAATGGCCTTACTGTTCCCTTCCCATCCCTTGTCCTGGAGTGAAGACTCCTGCTCTGTAAAAACCTGAAAGTGCTTCAGAACTAAGCACGGAGAACAGCAGCTGGTGGGATCTCCTTTTCTTGACAAGAGAGACTGCAGGTCTTATGCTTCACCTACTTGATGGTTCACTTTAATATTTCCTTTAAAGCCAGTGAGGGTCTCCCAGCACATTTTCAGAATTACAGCTGCTACTGTTGGGAGTTAGAGCCAAGTTTTTCTTGACCCTGTATGGGTGATCTGGGCTGCATAAAAAGATATCGTCGTCCCTTGTGGTAACCCAGCTCCCTGTGGATCTCATTGCATAAAATTGAGGTGGGGTGAGAAAAGTACCCAATCCAAGTCTTGCAGCACAGTCCTGAATGTTTGCTAGGAAAAGGTCGCACAGTACAGTAGAGCTTGTGGGCTAGTGGCTGTGTGTAAGAGAATGGCTGGTGTCACAGGTGTCCTTCAGTTTGAACTCCCCTCCCCCTGCCTTAGTACCATGTATGAAAATCATTTTCATCTAAACTCTCCTTATTAACCAGGTGCCTACAAACCTGGCAAGAACCTGCTTTGGGTTGCCAAAAAGGCTCCATCACAGCAGGCATCGCTGCATGAACGGAGTCCTCCCCATGTTTGTGTTTTAAGTTTGCAACTTGCAAGGAGTAGCAGCTTGAACCTCCAGCATTGATGTTAACTATCACTTGTGCAAAACTTGTTCTTTCATTTTTGATCTTGCATTGCCTAATAAAGAACTAACATCCTTAAAAAGCACATGGGTTATGAATTCTTTCTTCAAGGATTGAACTAAGAAAAATGCCACTTTTATAAAGCTTGAAGGATGGTTTTAAATACACCCATTATTTTTCTCTTTTCTTTGGAAAAGGCTTGTTTTACTGCACTTGCTACTGTACTGGATTGAATTTGCCTTCTGGTTTGCATAGAGCAGTGGTTGGCAACCTTTTTGATCCCACAGGCACAGTAAAGGACTCCTGGACGGTTAAGTCCACTCAAAAGGTGACTGGGGTTGCGGCACTCATCTCACTTGCTGGCCAAGGGAACCGGTGTTTGTCTACAGACAGATTTCTAGGTCATGTGCCCAGCATGACTAAACTGCTTGTGGTGTAAAGGAACCTTCCCGCCACAGCGATACCTATTTATCTACTTGCATTGGCGTGCTTTCTAACTGCTAGGTTGGCAGAGGCTGGGACAGAGCAATGGGAGCTCACCACATCATGGGGATTCGAACCACCAACCTTCCAATTGGCAAGCCCAAGAGGCTCAGTGGTTTAGTCCACAGCGCACCCACATACCTTCTACAGGCACAGTAGAATCTTACGGGCTACTATAGACACTTTCCCCAGGCCTTATTTCAGGAGGAAGACATTACCTGGAAAGCATGCAAGCAACTGAATCCTAGTGCTAGTTAGAAGCCTGTGACTTGAATTCTCTGTACAAAAAGCGTACCTGTTTTTTGAAAAGCATTACTGCCCGTCATCTAAGTTGGCAACTTTTTAATACATAAGATTTTTTCAGTATGAGATTATTGAGGCAGGCAGAGCTCCAGCTTCAGCCTGAAGTAGCAGCATAGAACAGCTCTTTTTGAGAGACGCCCACTAAAATTTTATAAACAGCAGCTAAATTAGATAGCAGTGGCCATGTCTGTTTATGCCGGGGTAGGCAACCTAAGGCCCGGGGGGCCAGATGCAGCCCAATCACCTTCTCAATCCGGTCCGGGAATCGGCATGTTTTTACATGAGTAGAATGTGTGCTTTTATTTAAAATGCATCTCTGGGTTATTTGTGGGGCATAGGAATTTGTTCATCCCCCCCCCAAAAAAAAATATAGTCCAGCCCCACATGGTCTGAGGGATGGTGGACCGACCCATGGCTGAAAAAGGTTGCTGACCCCTGGTTTACGCCCACACAGGTGAGAGGAAGTTCTAAGGAACTGCTATTCTAAAGCTCGTTTGCAATACACAAAATGCACTTTCCCTGTCTCTTGGGATAAGAGTAGAGTGGAATTTGAAGTCCAACAATATTTGGAGGACCACAGGTAAGCCACCCCTTGAACAGGTTGTGTTTTGATAGCAACACCACCCCTTTCTCTGCAACGCCCTTGTATTGGTACCACTGTATTATGGCAAACAGCCATGCAGAATATACCTAATTTGCCTAGCAAGTAAATTTTAATATAGTTGACAATTGCCTGCCTAGCCAGCTTACTAAATTTAAAATTGTTCCAACTTGAGTTAGCATCATTAGCTAAGGAGCAATAACACCCAGCATGCAACTAGTTACTCCATACTCCACACAGAGAACAAGCAAGCTGATAAATCAGGGATGTGGTCCCTGCTTTTTTCTTGGGACTGCAATTCCCATCCACCCCAACCAGCGGTCAGGGAGGAGGGAACTCTTGTCCAGGAGCACGGGAACAGCCATATGCTGTTCCTTAGTAGAAAGTTTTCATGGAAGCCTTTTGAAGACAGGTGTAAGCTGCAGTTTTTCCAATCTAAACCAGACTTCTTATTTGTTCCAAAGTTGCTTTAAACAAGTTTGTCTACAGGTAAAAAGTGGGCACTCAAACAAGTATTCCTCATGTAAACATTTTCTCAAAGATAATGCATGGTGGTGGCGGCTGTAAAAATCAGACCTGCACACATGCATAATTTGAATTTGGACCCACGGCTAGTTGGGTATGTACTGCATATCTTGAAATATTATGTCACCAATTTACTTAAGCAGGTGTACCCTGCAGTTCCCAAATTTGTGTTTTGCCGCATCCCTCCATAGGACCTCCTTGCTCCCATCACACTTATTAGATGTGAGGTCCCAATTTCTTCTGGTTCGAGGCCTTTAGCATGGAGGCTGTCAGCTTTCACATACCAGCACGGTGAATAGGATATTTTAAAAGAAAATGTCACCATTTTGCCTGCCCCCAATCAAGGTGGTGCCTCCCCAAAGTTTTAAGAAGTTAGGAATTCTTAAAGCTAAACAGAGCAGGCAGGCGCACCTGTGCATGAGGCAACATCAAAATGCAGGCGTGCATTAGACCGTCTACTTCAAAATAAAAAAAAACCCTGCAACTGGTCATCTAGAGGTAACTTCTTAATTACAGGTGAAACTCGAAAAATTAGAATATCGTGAAAAAGTCCATTTATGTAAGCAATTGTTTTCATTAGCTACTGGAGTTTAATATATGAGAGACTCATGACATGCAAAGCGAGATATGTCAAGCCTTTATTTGTTATAATTGTAATGATTATCGCATCCAGCTGATGAGAACCCCAAATTAACAATTTCAACTTTGGGGTTTTCATCAGCTGTACACCAGAATCATCACAATTATAACAAATACAGGCTTGACATATCTCGCTTTGCAAGTCATGAGTCAATCTCATATATTAGTTTCACCTTTTAAGTTGAATTACTGAAAGAAATGAACATTTCCACGATATTCTAATTTTTCGAGTTTCACCTGTACTTGTCTCAACTCCCATCATCTATGGTCAGCTGAATCTCCACTTCCCTCCCTAGAGATGTTTAGGACAAAGCAGAGCAGCTAAAGACTACTTCAGTGCAAGAAAACGAGACAAACTACACAATTAGGGTAGCACTCACATGGGTATGTGTTTTGTGCATGTGTCTTCTACCATGATTCCAGGGAGAGCCCTGCCTTGTTTTGCCAATACCAGCCTGCAGAACTGGCAAATTGTGTTCACACAAGATGAGCCCCAAAAGGACCTAGCTTCAGATAAATTATGTGCATAACCAGAATCTGTCAGCCAAGGTTATCCTTAGCCAAAAGCACACACGGCCATGAGAGAGCAGCTCAAATCTTTAGAAGGTTCTGCTCCTGATTAGACCAACTTGGGAATGGGCTTCTGCTAGGGAAACACACACCAGCTTGTTCACACATAGGGTTCTGGAAGGTAAATCAAGCAAATATGAAAATGTACTTTGGTAGTGTTGCCTCAAGTCACAACAGGGCCCCCGGTCTTCATTTGCTTTCCTTTTATCTCACCATTCCTTGCCCTTCTCCAGCCTCTGCGTTTTAGACTACAACTCCTCAATTCCCATCAGTCCATGCACAATATGGTTGTGCTGACTGGAGTTGATGGGGGTCATCAGTTGTAAAAGGCTGCGCTCTATTCCCACTGCAAGGGGGGGGATCATGAAGAATCCAAGGCCTTGCTCTGTCAGAAGAACAAATCTGAGAAGTGACTTATGCAGACTGCTGTGTAGCTGCACACCAGATGAGTAATGTAAAGTCTTTTGTCATTGCAGTGGCTTATTTTTTGCCTTTGGGTTTTTCCTTCATCCAATTTTGGCTCAGTCAGTGCCATGGAGTGCAGCTTAAAAGATTACTCAGAGCATGGCTTCAAACACTCTCTACATTAAGTCTTTCCAATTTTATTGTATTTTATTGTATTGTGGTGTTTTAGCGGCTGTTGTTCCCACTTGCACAAGTTGTTATCTATGTGTTTTTTTTGTTTTTGTTTTTACTTGTATGGGCCTATGGCCGTAAATAAATTCTATTCTATAAGTCTTTCCAACAGAGAGCTGGCAGCACCAGTCAGGTCATGGCGCATCCAAGTACCAACACCAAGTGTTAAAGAATGGCAGCAAGGTCAAGCTTATCAGACACCATTCCTGCTGAAATGCAAGTTGTGCAGCCCCACAACCAAGGTCATGGTCTGCACCCCCATGCTATAATGGCAGTTGGAAGGGAAGTGTGCTTGGGCCACCCTTGCCAGAACTAGGTCAGAGCTCCTTCTGCTCCTGTTTGAAGTTAGCCTTTTCTCTTCTGTGTAGGAGAGGCAGCCCCTATTCCCAACTGGAAAGAGGATGCTTTTCAGATCTGGGATACTTCCACCCGGAAGGTGCAAGTCTTTTTGATGGGGCATACGGTAGAAGCTTCCCTCATCAAGGGTTAGATAAAACGTGAGCCAAACTAGTGCTGTGGAAGCTGCTCAAATTCAAAACTGAAGCTCTGTTGCTTCAAAGCCGGGGAGACTGGGCCTAATGTATGGAGCGCCGTATCCCATTGCAGGGGCCCAAACATAAAGCAAGTCATTGGCATCCAAGAGGAAGCAGTCACCCCACTCCTGGCTAAGCACCACTATGGAATGCAAAGGGACAATCTGCCAGTGACTGAAGAACATAATGTGGAAAATCAGGTGGCAACTATAGAGTCAAAGCAAACCATGTGAACCAGCTCCTCCTGCAAAGAAGAAATGTGCATTCCAAAAGTCAAAGTGGTCTTTTGGAGGAAGGAGGGAAGACAACAGCAGGGGTCTTCTGTTTTTGGGGTGTTTTGTTCTTTTGTTTCTTGTGCTTGCAGGCAACTGGGATTACCAGGGATTCCTCATCAGCACCTCATTCAGATTAGGCACTTCGTAGGAAACCATAAAATGATTTTTATTATTTACAAGTGCTAAAAAAATTCATCTCTGTGTGTGTGTATATACACACACACGCACACACTGTTTGATATATCAAATTAAGGATCTGGTAAACAACACTGTCCAAAATAATCTCTTTTCATATGAACATTCAAAAAGTGAAACACACACACGTACGTGTATTATTTGGGGGACAGGGATTGTTTTTGTTTGTTTGTTTTTTAAAAACCCCAAAGTTTCCTTCTAAGTGCTTCCAAGGCCAAGTCCACGTGAAGAGTCTCCATCCTCCTCACAAGATGAAAGAGAACTGAAGTCAGGACCTGGGGAGCCTCAGGCACGCGCTTTCATAAAGTCTGCAGACAAAAGAGAAGAGAGGCTGAGGTAGGTTGCTTAGTGGCTACCAGGAGCAGCAGTCACAGGGCTCTTGACCACTTTTCCTCAACCCAGTTTCAGCAGCTGCTTTACTCTCAAATTCAATGATACCCTGAAAACTCATGCCTGGGTCGGCTGCCAGTTCTCAGAAACTTTTGCCTTCGTGTCTGTAGCAGCAACATGCACTACCATCACGAAGGGATTTCTCTCTCTCCTCTTTTTTTTCCTTTTTGAACAAAGGCTCTCTCCAACACAAGCGCAGATAAAACGTATGCATTTTTGTTTTACCAGATTCGACCTGCTGCCTAAAGCAGCTCTTTAAAAAGTGTCTTAGAACAAAGGTTCAAATGAGTAAATTCTCGTCACCTGCAGCAGAGGGCAGCACTGAGTGTTTTTCTTCAGCCCACTGAGCAGATTGGGCCCTTCAATGTGAGGTGGGGAGGGAGGGCGCCAGACCCCCTGCAGCAAATCCATTAAGGTCACAGCCCAGTTTCCATTGAGAGAGGCTTGCAAATGTAAAAAACTCCACCCTTCTTCTCAGATTCCAACAGAAAAGCCGCCTGACTGCCAGGGGCAGCTGCTGCTACGTCCTCTTCAGCTCCTCTTCAACACAGCAAACTTGTTCTCCCTGGCCCATGTACTCATCTTGCTGGGGCACAATTATCTACTGTTGACATGATTAACTCTGTTGTGCAGGCTGTTGAACTCTATTTCCTCTAGTATTCTCTCTAAGTGCTGAATTAACACCCGTTTTTTAAACCTAAGAGAAAGAGGGGGGGGAGCAATTTAATGTGGGTTTTGCACTTCTGTTCCAAGTTCCCCCTCTGAAACAAACAAATGCCTTTGCATTACTCTGTAGAACATATGCATGGCCAGAGCTGGCACACCCTCCTGTGCTTGGAATGTTAAGTCCCAGCAACCTATGAGCAAAAGAGGTTCCTCCCACCATCAAAGGCAGCGGTTTCAAAGAACATCTTGCAGCACAATAAGCAAGAAGCAAACAGGCCACTATCATAACACATGCACATAACTGCTCAAGCTTTGAACATGTCATCTGGATACAAACCTTGCTGCTTCCTTGATAGCAAATTCAATGAAATATTTTTGAATTTCAACAGGGCCTTGAACTTCTTCAAGGAGAGAGAAAATCTTTTCAAAATCTACAGTTAAAAAACAAAACAAAAAGTGAGATCATGGTAGCGATGGTAAGACCATCAGAATCCTGCCCTCAACCCTGCCCTTTGCTTCCAAGCAGTGGCTGCTATCTCAAACTCTCCCACAGTGCTGGAAGCTAACCATGGTGGAATTTTTGCCCTTATTAGACCCTCAGTGTCCTCCTAAAGGCCACTCCTCTTCATTCCTGGGGCGTAGCTGTTTGTGCAGGATCGCATGGGACAAGCCTGGTGATAAATGAGCCAGTCTGCTGCCTCGACTTGACCCTCCTCATTGCAGAAAAGACATTTTTTCCTGCTAGCACAGATTTCCTCCTCTCCCCTTTGTAACAGCACTCCACACTAAATTGACAAGTCACTTTCTCTCGTGGTCATGTTCCACAGGTTTCTAAATGTGAATTCCACTATGATGGGTGGCTGCTGCCATTTACAGACGAACTCTACAATTACATTTCTGCCAACTCTAAAAAAAAGAGATCCTCACAAATTCTGAAAGGTGCCAAGCTAGACTGGCACCGTAGAAAACGCCCCGCGCGCCCCGGGAACTGAAGTGTCCCTGCAATAAATGATAGAGGCGGAGAATGAAATACCACAAGCTTCATCAGAGCTGCCTTCCATTTCACACCCATGAAAAGTCAGTCTGCTTTTGGATGCCCTGGCACTCTATCTGGGCTGGCGGGAGCAACGCAGGACCTCCCTCAGGACAACCCAGCCCCCTCTCTGACACTCACTTCTCCCGGGTTTCCGGACCTCCTTCATCACTTTGATTTTGATCACTTCGTTGCTCCCTTCGAACATGCTGGGCGTGATTTTCACCGAATGGGACACGGTCCCGGGTGCGGATCCCGGTAGGAGTTTTGGGTCCCCTGAAGACACACTGTAGCTGACAGGTCTGCGAAGCAGGGAGCTGGCGACAGGCCTGAGGTCCAATCCGTCTTCCCCGAGGCAATTCAGCTCGCCGGGCAGGGAGTCCACCTCGCCGGGCAGGTCATCATCCATCAGGGCTGCTGGGGGCAGGGGGATCAAGGCCATCATGGGCATAGGCAGCCCATCTCCCTGCTTGTCCAGGGACTGGAAGTGTTCAGCTTTCTTCTCACCGTTGCCATCCAGGACCGCATTGCTATTTGCATCTGCCAAAAGAAAAAAAGAGCCCTCTTAGGGAAGTTTCGTAATGCTCAATGCCGTATCGCAGGCACACCCAACCAGTACACCAGCTCCCCACCCAAAAGGTCAACAGCTTTGACCTGAACCCCCAAAAGGGCCATCCTGTTCCCTAAGAAAAGCTCAAGAACTTTGACCTGAGCCCCATAAAACAGGGTCTGCTCCCTAAAAGAAGTTCAACAACTTTTACTTGAACCCCCCAAAAAGGGGTAGATCACTGCCAGTCTTCAACTCCATGAGTAGACGGCACTCTCTTGGGAGTTGGCCATCCCTGATCATGTTTTTAATATTTGGTTGGGAGCCGCCTAGAATGGCTGGGGAAAGCAAGCCGGATGGGCCGGGGCAGAAATAAATTATTAGTATTAGTAGTAGCTAAACACCCAGCAGAAGGCACCTCCTAGGCGGCTCAAGATCCTAATTCTAGCAATGGGAGCACCACAGCAGAAAGCAAAAAATAGGACCTAAAAATGAAGCGGGGAGAGGAATTTGATAGTTAATTACACAGTTAATCAGTCAAGGAACAAACCAGTTAGGCTGTGTTTAAACAACTCTTTCGGCAGTGGTAAGGTGTAGCATGAATTCATTTTGATAGCAACCAACAGGAATGACACCTGTGGTTTTAAAAAAACAACCAACCTTTTGAGATCAAATGGCCCCAAGATCAAGGTATCTAAAGGACCCGCCCCAGGTCTCTCTGCTCCCAGGCAAACCAGGCCCGTTTCCTTACAGTGGTGGCCCAACTCGGCCCTCCAGCTGCTTTGGGACTACAATTCCCATCATCCCTAACTATTGGTCCTGTGAGCTAAGGATGATGGGAGTTGTAGTCCCCAAACAGCTAGAGGGCCAAGTTTGGCCACCACTGCTTTACAAGCTCAGCTCCCCTATTTTTGGCTCATCAGTGGTAACCCTTCTCTTAAAAAAAAAGTTTCTATTTTTTTATAGTTTGTATTAGGTTCTTAAGGGGAGAGGGTGAGGGCTGCCAGGGAGTGTGCCCTAGCCGACAGAATGGCTGGGGCACGTTCCTGTCATGAAGTTCAGTCGTTGTTTGAAGACTATCCCTGCCTCCGGGTCTGGTCTTGACTGGATGGATAGTGGAATCAGCAAGGGAGACCCACATGACCTGTGCAATGCCAAGTCAATGATTCACAAGACCGCTGCCACCCATGACTTGAGCGTGGCTGGAGGACTTGACCTGGCCATGTGTGACAGAGACTTGGTTGGACGAAGCAGACAGGCCTGTCCTTGCTGCTGCTTGTCCACAAGGTTTCTTGTACACACAGCAACCCATGGTTTTTAGGGAGTCACTGCTTTGCACCAGGCGCCCTCTTGGGAAGACCCAGTCCTCTGAGTGCATGTTCCAGAAGGTGGGCAATAGGGGCACTGCAGGATTCCTTTTGGTGTACCGACCTCCTCACTGCACCAATGATTCCCTGCCCAAGCTGCTTCATGTCATGGCAGATGTGCTCCTGGAGACTCCTAGGTTGGTTGGCCTAGAGGATTTTAACATCCACACCGACACAACCTTACAAGGGGCCGCTCGGGACCTCATGGAAAGCATGGCCTCCGTGGGGCAGTCCCTGAATAAGTTTGGCCCAACTCATAGTTGCGGACATGCCTTAGACCTGGGGTTCACCTCTAGTGATGGGGGAATCTGACATTAAGTAAAAGTGAAACAAAAGAAGTGTCATGACCAGATCACTTGGACTTCTCCATGACCCTTCCCCTCTGCAGGGAGTCAGGACCGATTTGGATGGGCCGCTCCTGCCACTTAATAGATCCAATTGGTTTCCAGAGAGTGGTAGGGGGTGCTTCATCCCATGCTGATGGCCTTTCAACTGATTCCCTGGGGGCCCACTATTGACCGTCTGGCTCCAAAGCGCCCTCTCCGATTGTATGGAGCTTGGACTGCCCCGCGGTTTCCCCCCGAGCTGAGGGCAATGAAACAATCACGGAGATGGCTAGAGCGCCGGTGGCGGAAAACTCATTCTGAATCGGACCAGACACGAGTTAAGAGCTCAACGTCGAGCCTAGTGAGTGGCAAGGGCAACGGCGAAGAATACTTTCTTCCCCGTCTCTATTGCATCTGCAAAAAACAGCAGCAGGAAACTCTTTCAGGTGGTTCGCAATTTCACGGAACTACCTTTGTCACCGGGGCCTTGTAAAGACCCCAAGATCTCCTGCAACAGTTTTGGAAAGTTTTCTGCAGATAAAATTGCTCAGGTTTGGAAAGGGGTAGACTCCACCGTGGGATCAGGGACGGGGTGGGAGAGTGCTAAGAGTCCTGTCTAGTCAAGTTGTATGGAATCAATTCCAATCTGTTCCACTTGCTTGGACGAGTGAAACCAACCACCTGTCTCCTTGATCCTTGCCCATCCTGGCTCATGAAAGCAAGCCGGGAAGGATTGGGTGATGGGATCCACTGGGTGGCGAATGCTTCCCTCTGTGAGGGCCACTGAAAGAGGCAGTCATTAAACCGCCAATATGGCCTTCTGGACCATCTAGAGGGGCTGGGAGCTGCGGGCACTGTTATACAGTGGCTCCACTCCTTCCTCCTGGGCCGTGTTAAGAAAGTGGTGATGAGGGATGAGTGTTCAGACCCCTGGGCTCTCACTTGTGGGGTGCCTCTGCCCCCATGCTTTTTAACATCTACATGAAGCCTCTGGGAGAGATCATCAGGGGGTTTGGGCTGGGCTTTCATCAGTATGCGGATGATACCCAGCTCTGCCTCTTTCAAATCGGAATCAGTGAAGGTGGTCAAGGTCCTGTGTGAGTGCCTGGAGTCGGTTGGAGGTTGGATGGTGGCTAACGGATTGAAGTTGAATCCTGACAAGGCAGAAGTCCTATTCTTGGGGGACGGGACAGGCTGGTGTGGAGGACTCCCTGTTCCTGAATGGGGTAACTGTGCCCCTGAAGGACCAGGTCCACAGCCTGGGAGTCATTTTGGACTCACAGCTGTCCATGGAGGCATAGGTCCATTCTGTGTCCAGGGCAGCTGTCTACCAGCTCCATCTGGTACGCAGGATGATACCCTCCCTGCCCGTAGACTGTCTCTCCAGAGTAGAGCATGCTCTAGTTATCTCCTGCTTGGACTACTGCAATGAGCTCTACGTGGGGCTCCATTTGAAGGTGACTTGGAAACTGCAATTTATCCAGAATGCAGCAGTTAGACTGGTGACTGGGAGCAGCCGCTGAGACCACATAACACTGGTCCCGAGAGACCTGCATTGGCTCCCAGTACGTTTCCGGGCCAAATTCAAAGTGTTGGTGCTGACCTTTAAAGCCCTAAACAGCCTCAGTCCAGTATAGCCGAAGGAGCGTCTACATCCCCACAGTTCTGCCCGGACACTGAGGGCCTTCTGGTGGTTCCCTCCAAGAAGCAAGGTTACAGGGAACCAGGCAGAGGGCCTTCTCGATGGTGGCACCCGCCCTGTGCAACGCCCTCCTGTCAGATGTCAAGGAAATAAACAACCAACTGACGTTTAGAAGACATCTGAAGGCAGCCTTGTTTGGGCAAGTTGTTAATGACTGATATTTTAATGTACTTTTAATATTTTGTTGGAAGCTGCCCGGAGCATGCTTGGGGAGTTTTGTTTCAGTAAGTTAGCTTGCTTATTTATTATAGTGCTTCTGGGTATGTTTTATTACAATAGCGTCAAACAGTTCAATTCCTCTGCTTATAAAAATGATTCCAGAAGACAAAACCTCAGTGCACACAAGACAAAAATATATATGCATTTTTCACCGAATTACACACATTGTCAAAAGCACACAAAGAGGCAGACGGAAATCGCTCAGGGAGCCTTTAGGAAGCTAAGCACAAATTACCATTGAAAGCTGGCATGGCTTTGAGGGTGGTGTTGGCTGACGTCCCTGAAGCAGAAGGGGGCCCCTTCCCACTGATATGGTTGGCTATCGCTGGTGGAGACTGGGGCCGCCTCAGCAGTGGGGACATACTGCGCCTCCTTTTCAGAGAAGCTGGCGTGTTGGGCTCTCCTGGGCGCTTGATTTTGTTCTGAGGACCAGCGACGAACTCGTCTGCTTCATCAATCATCATGCCCTGGAAGACACATCATTACCCGTTAAGAACAACCCACAGCATTCTTCTTCTAGTTTTGTAAGAAAGGGGCAACTCCACTCATTCACGGGCAGTGAGAAATTGCCGGGGGGAAGGGGACCCCATGAAATCGGCCTACCTTCTTATCCTGCTTGAAAGGGTTCCCAAAAGTATGCAGTCTTTTGGGCTGATCTGGGTCAATTTCTCGTAGTGGAGGGGGCATCATCTTGAGATATTCCTGGTAGTTCCCCATCTGAGCCACAGGGACACTATGAAGGCAGTCTGCAACAGAAACAGAAAGGACACTACACTCCATTTCCAGAAGACTGAAACTTCCCGAAAGGGTCATTCCACATCATGTCACCCACCATCTCGGGTTTTGGATGAAACTTGGTGTATACACCCTTCCCTTAAATTTCCCCCCTCTATCTCAAACGGTTTTAATTTTACAGCACTTCAAAATTTCAAAAAATTGGCACTGTATGTCCCTCTTTAGATCCTTGGCACATGTACATTTTATTTTTTCCGCCTCCATAAAAAGGCATTTATAAAATCTTTTGAGCGCTGGTGTATTTTTTCCTGAAATCCTCATCTTATGGAGCTCTGTGTAAAATTTCAAAGAGATCTGATAATTGGTTATGGAGGGAAAAAAACACTGGAGCATGCTGGGAGATGCAGTTGGGGGAGGGTTCAAAAAAAAAAAAATGGTGATCGCGCCGATCCAAGCAGTGATTGTGGAACCGTTCGCGGGCCAGATGCAGAGGGCAATTGAGCCGGATCTGGCCTGCAAGCTGTGGTTTGCCGGCCCCTGATCTAAAGGAACCAAAGTACAACCTCAATTCAGTGCCACACAAACACGGCACCCACCTTCGTCTTGGCCAAGAATGAGCTTGTGTGTTTTCAGCAGGTTCGTCCTCATGCGGGTCAGCTGGTCTAAAAGGCTGCGGCGAGGAATATCGTAAGCATTCCTGTAAGCCTGTGGCTTCAGATCCTGTTTTTTGTCAAAACAAAACAGATCATTTGCAAAGATGGAAACTGCAAAGCAAGCAGTTTATTCCCCCTTGGTGCCATGTCACACCCACCTTGTTTATTTTTTTCATATATATAAATTTTTTTATTAGTTTTGCAAAACGTAACATTCAACTGCTATATAATATAGAAAGCCTTTGGCTGCAACAGCCTGAGACTTCCCTCCTCCTCGACTCATGGTTTCCCTATTTATAATCTAATACTGCATTTTGGAATTATAATTATTACTACTAAATACTAACCATCAATCAACCATTTTTATATTATACTTTGCAATACATTGGTACCTTGGTTTGCATACATTTTAGATTACAAACAAGTCAAACCCGGAAGTGCGGGTCCTGGTTTGCAACCTTTTTTTTGGATGACAAACAATTTTTGGGGGGGAGGCCCCACTAGCGAAAGCAGACCTTGGGCTAAAACCTGTTTTGGTTTACAAACGGACCTCCGGAACAGATTATGGTTGTAAACCAAGGTACCACTGTAACTGATAAAGTCCACCTTACAAAACTTCTTGCAACCCTACCACCATTGGGCTAATAATATCCTTGCTGCAATTCTTGCAGATAAAAAGTCTTTTATCTTGCTTATGAATTTCATTACCTACAATGCCTAATAAGAAGGCTTCTAGTTTGTTTTTTTACAAATATATATTTCAACATTTTTAACGTTCATAATAAATCATTTCCCAGAAAGCCTTCATCTCCTTACAGACCCACCACATACAGTTAAAAACAGGCATGACCAAAATGTGTTTTGGGGGCCCAATCCAGCCCGCCAGTCGGTTTAACCTGGCTCCTGTGGCAGTTTATTTCCTGGGATAAAATAAAAAAAGCCCAACTTCAATCCTAAAAGCAGCTCAAGAACTTCAACCCTAAAAAAAGCTCAACTTTGGGATAAAATCCTAAAAGCAGCTCAACAGCTTAAATCCTCAAAGAACCACTCCAAAAAACTACTCCAATCCTAAATAAAGCTCAACAACTTTGGGTGGAAATCCCCCAAAAAGCTCAACAATTTCAATCCTAAAAAAAGCTCAACAACTTTGGTCAGTCCCCACGGCCCTTCACTCCATCCAGTCTGGCCCTCTTTGGATAAAGCTTGGACACCACTGGTTAAAAATCACCTTCCTTTCCACCCCCCTTCTTTTCTTTCCATTCCCGACGACGACTCCATTTCATACGTTTGAGCGAATGTCGCTGCACACCCACCTTGTTGAAGAGCCCTATGTGGAATCCGGCAAATTCCTTTGCGCTTGTTTCGGACAGCCTGAGCGGAGATTCCCCCGAGATCTCTCGGAGCAGCTGTTTGAAATCCCTGTTCTGGATAGGGGAGAGGCCGCTAGAGTGGTTCTTCACTTTAATGCCCGTCTCCTGCGGCACTTTCTTGCCCACCGAACCTATGATCCGCTCTGACTCGATTTTCGTCTACGACAAAAGCACAGGGTACATTAAGCAAATGGCAGTCAGCGTAAAGCAAATTCTGGCTGCGTCAAAAGGCAACCCAAACCTGCTGTCTACATACTGAAAGAGTTGCAGGGGTTAGCAAGCTTTTTCAGCAGGGGGCCAGTTCAGATTTTGGAGGGGGGGGGAAATGAATGGATTCCTATGCCCCACAAATCACCCCGAGGTGCCTTTTTTTTTTTTTAAAGGGGCACATCCCCTTATGTCAAAACATGCTGATTCCCAGACCGTCCGTGGGCCAGATTGAGAAGGTGATGGGGCCGGATCCGGCCCGTGGGCCTTTGTTTGCTTCCCCATGGATTAGAGCAGGGGCCGGCAATTTTTTTTTGCCACGGGCCAGTCCACTGTCCCTCAGACCTTGTGGGGGCCAGACTAGATTTTGGGGGGGAAATATGAACTAATTCCTATGCCCCACAAATCACCCAGAGTTGCATTTTAAATAAAAGGACACATTCTACTCAAGTCAAAACACACCGGTTCCTAGACCGTCCACGGGCCGGATTAAGAAGGCGATTGCACCGCATCCGGCCCCTGGGCCTTAGGTTGCCTACCCGTCATCTAGTCCATGGGTAGGCAAACTAAGGAACGGATTGAGAAGGCAATGGGGCCAGATCTGGCCCCCGGGGCCGTAGTTTGCCTACTCATGGTTTGAGGGTTACTTGTCACAGAACTCCCAAGATTCAAGGCCTGTGTCTAAAGCAGGCATAGGCAAACTCGGCCCTCCAGATTTTTTGGGATTACAACTCCCATCATCCCTAGCTAACAGGACCAGTGGTCAGGGAGGATGGGAATTGTAGTATCCAAACAGCTGGAGGGCCAAGTTAGGCAACCACTGGACTAGAATTTCACTGGAAAATAAGGCCCTTGCTTCAGTATTTCAAGATGCTTCACCTGGAGGGGAATGCCGATTTCTAGAACTGCAAGCATGATACTCAAGTGAACATTTCCAAACTCTCCAAAATCAGCAAAATCCACCCATGTTGTGTGTGAGCTGAATCCTTCCATCCTCCTTGTCCATAGGAAGGTAGAAAGCTTTAGCCGACATTTACCACACTTTTCCGTCTATAGGACGCCCCCATGTAGAAGATACCCCCCCCTTATTGAGTATTGAGCTATGGGGGGAGGACTATTTGGGGGGAATGCCAAAACTCGCTCACCCACCAGAAAGCAGCACACAACCACTCACATCACAGAAACCACCTATCAGCTGTCCGGCAGCTGCCAATCACACTCCCACTTGCGGCAACAAGGGCAACTGTCTATTGGCTGTGGCAGTGGGATCGGGAGGGCTAACAGCAGCGACCGGGCAGTTGTGACACGAGCAGCTGTGTGCCGTGTTCCGGTGGGCAAGCGGTTTTCGGCACCCCCCCCATCAAGCAGCAAATGCCAAAAATTGCCCACCCGCCGGAACAAAGCGTGAACCCAAGATGTTCAGTGGTGATTTGCCTCTTGATTGTTTGGGGGGAGGAAAGTATCCCGAAAATCGCTCGCCCGCCGGAACAAAGCGCGAGCCCGAGATTGGAAGCAGCAACTGGAAGCGACACAGGCAGTTGTGTGCTGCGTTCCGGAGGGTGAGCGATTTTCGACATCCTCCCCCCAACGACCTAGCGGCCAATCACCACTAATAGGCTCGCGCCAAAAAACCATTCGCCTGCTCAGCACTACCCGTGTATAAGATGACCCTAAATTTTGAACCCCATTTTTAGGTCAAAAAAGCTCATCTTATACACGGAAAAATTCGGTAGCAGCTGATTACTCTATTTAATATTCGGCAAAACCAGAACAGGAGGAAGCACTGGTCGCATTTCTTAAATACCATGGGGAACAGGGCAAATTTGAGCAAGGGAATAGTCCATGGGTAGTACTTTGGCCACCTCATGAGAAGACTCCCTAGAAAAGACCCTGATGTTGGGAAAGATGGAGGGCACAAGGAGAAGGGGACGACAGAGGATGAGGTAGTTGGACAGTGTTCTCGAAGCTATTAACATGAGTTTGGCCAAACTGTGAGAGGCAGTGAAAGATAGGCGTGCCTGGTCTGCTCTGGTCCATGGGGTCACGAAGAGTCGGACACGACTGAACGACAACAAAGGCAAACTAAGGCCCGGGGGCCGGATCCGGCACAATTGCCTTCTCAATGCGGCCTGTGGACGGTCTGTGAATTAGAGTGTTTTGACATGAGCAGAATGTGTCCTTTTATTTAAAATGCACCTCTGGGTGATTTGTGGGGCCTGCCTGGTGATTTTACATGAGTAGAATGTGTGCTTGTGTTTAAAATGCATCTCTGTGTTATTTGTGGGGCATAGGAATTCGTTCATTTCCGCAACCCAAAAAAAATCTAGTCCAGCCCCACACAAGGTCCGAGGGACAGTGGACAGGCCCCCAGCTGAAAAAGTTTGCTGACCACTGGAATAGCACTTTGAAGTTACAGATTTAGGAAGTCTTTATGAAAAATGGGTTCAGGAAGACAGGAGGCCTTCAGCCACCAGCCACACAAGATTGACAGCTGCCACTCTTTCAAATCATCCGCAATGTTGACTGCAATGCTCATTAGCAGCAAACTAAAAACACGCGGCAGGTAAGGTACTTCTTCAGTACCTTCTTCCAGCAGCCCCCCACCACTTACATCAGCCTTCCTCAACCTCAGCCCTCCAGATGTTTTGAGACTACAATTCCCATCATCCCTGACCACTGGTCCTGCTAGCTTGGGGTCATGGGAGTTGGAAGCCAAAAACATCTGGAGGGCCAAGATTGAGGAAGTCTGACTTATAGTGAGGGGGGAAAGTATTTGATCCCCTGCTAAATTTGCCCACTTGCCCTCTGATAAAGAAATGACCAGTCCATAATTTTAGTGGTAGGTTTATTGTAGCTATGAGAGACAGAATAACAACAGGAAAACCCCCAGAAATCCAGAAGACAAAAGTCAGAGACTGATGTGCATTATAATGAGTGAAATAAGTATTTGATCCCTTTGCAAAAGATGACTTAATACTTGGTGGCAAAACCCTTGTTGGCAATTACAGAAGTCAGACGTTTCTTGTAGGTGGCCACCAGGTTTGCACACATCTCAGGAGGTATTTTGTCCCACTCCTCTTTGCAGATCCTCTCCAAGTCAGTAAGATTTTGAGGCTGATGTGTAGCTACTCGAATCTTCAGCTCCCTCCACAGATTTTCGATGGGATTAAGGTCCGGAGACTGGATAGGCTGCTCTAGGACCTTAATGTGCTTCTTCTTGAGCCACTCCTTTGTTGCCTTGGCCGTGTGTTTTGGGTCATGGTCATGCTGGAATACCTATCCTCGACCCATTTTCAATGCCCTGGCTGAGGGAAGGAGGTGCTCACCCAAGATTTGACGATACATGGTCCCGTCCATCGTCCCTTCGATGCGGTGAAGGTGTCCTGTCCCCTTAGCAGAAAAACACCCCCAAAGCATAATATGCCCCCCTCCATGTTTGACTGTGGGGATGGTGTTCTTGGGGTCGTAGGCAGCATTCCTCCTCCAAACATGGCGAGTTGAGTTGATGCCAAAGAGCTCAATTTTGTTGACCACAACACTTTCACCCAGTTCTCCTCTGGGTCATTCAGATGTGCAAACTGCAGACGGGCCTATGTGTGCTGTCTTGAGCAAGGGGACCTTGCGGGCTCTGAAAGATCTGTCCTTCACGGCGCAGTGTGTTACCAACTGTTTTCATGGTGACTATGGTCCCAGCTGCCCTGAGATTATTGGCAATAGTCTTGTAGCCCAGTCCAGCCTTGTGCAGGTCTACAATCTTGTCCCTGACAGTTACAGGGAACCAGGCAGAGGGCCTTCTCGGTAGTGTCACCCGCCCTGTGGAATGCCCTCCCACCAGATGTCAAAGAAAAAAACAACTACCAGACCTTTAGAAGACATCTGAAGGCAGCCCTGTTTAGGGAGGCTTTTAATGTTTAATAGATTATTGCATTTTAATGTTCTGTTGGAAGCCGCCCAGAGTGGCTGGGGAAACCCAGCCAGATGGGTGGGGTATATTATTATTATTATTATTATTATTATTATTATTATTATTATCATCATCATCCTTGGACAGCTCTTTGGTTTTGGTCATGGTGGCTACTTTGGTATTTGCTGGACTTATTGCTTCTGTCGACAGGTGTCTTTTGTACAGGTACTGTAACGAGCTGGGATTACAGGTAAGACCTCTTCCTTGCAGCAGGTGCTTCTAATCTCAGCTCGTTACATACAGTGAAGATACCAGGTAGCCTGACATCTGGCTGGTTGACAGGATCAAATACTTATTTCACCGATTATAATGCACACCAATCTCTGACTTTTGTCTTCTGGGTTTCCGGGGGTTATCCTGTTGTTATTCTGTCTCTCACAGCTACAATAAACCTACCATTAAAATTATGGACTGGTCATTTCTTTGTCAGAGGGCAAATGGGCAAATTTAGAAGGGGATCAAATACTCCCCCCCCCTCACTGTACATGAAAACGGAAACGTAGGCCAGTCTTTACCCATCTCAAAAAACCGGGGGGGGGGGGGATCCTTAAGCAATGCATTTATCCAACCAGAGCAACACACTAAAAATAAAAACAAATCATCATTATAGTCATCATCATCATCATCATCATCATCATCATCATCAATGTACTTCTCATTGCAAAGGTTTTGTCGATACTACCTGTTGGCTGAGTTTTTTAAGGTAAGAGATAACACTGTAACTAAGTCCACAATCTAAATTATCTGATATCAGATTTGGAGCTCCCATCATCCTTAGGGCTTTCTTTAACGGCTATAAGGAAAACAAAACACAAAAAAGTAAGAAGACGGTCAAATCTTTTCTTTTTTAAAAAATGTTTTTCCGTTTTTTGTTTTTTTAAAAAATTCCTTGTGGATCAGTGTTACGTCAAGCTAAGGCAGACACAGGCAACCTTGGCCCTCCAGATGTTTTGAGACTACAATTCCCATCATCCCTGACCACTGGTCCTGCTAGCTAGGGATCGTGGGAGTTGTAGGCCAAAAACACCGGGAGGGCCGAGGTTGCGGAAGCCTGGCATTAACGCTTTGGGAATCAAGGTGGGTTCTGGTTGGCTTGTTGGCGGGCATCGGGCTACACTGCCAGCGTGGCGCTTTGCAGTGCAGCGCCACCAGCTGATTCCACACAGAGGCAAGAGTCCCCGATTGCCGGGATATGGCAAGTCCATACGGCGGCGGCTTGCCCAAGCAATGCGGGAGGTTTCTGCTGCTCCCACCACGCCCACCAGCTTCCTCCCTAGCCCAGCCTGTTGTTAAATGAGATTTATCTGGGGGCGGAGGGGGGCTTCGCTAGGAGCTTTCCCACATTGCCAGTCGTAGCAAATAAATATTCCCAAGGGGGGGGGAGGGAGAAGCGAAAGAACAAATGCTGGATTTGCGCTGGACGGCAGTCACAAGAGGAGGAGAGGCCAGTAAGTCGTGCCAAGCTGCAAAGCATTTATGGCTTTTGAACCTGTTTGGTTTCCAGCAGAAGACATGTGAGAAGCGTTCTGCCCAGGACCTCCAGCCACCAATTCATTTATTTAGGCCCATCAAGTTCTCAAGAGGCACGTACCAACAAGTAGTAGGGAGGCATGGTTTTTAAGTAGTTGTCCAAAGATTGCCGCCACTTCGGATTGGGCTTCAGTTTGTGAACCTTGAAAAAGTCGTCTGCAAGGAGGAGAAAGAAGACCAGTCACCCGCGTGCCCCACGTTCCAGTCACAGCATCCCAGCAGTCATGCTCTGTAGGAACGACCCTTGAGAACAACGATCCGGAGAGTTTTTATGTTTCTCGCTCTTTAGCTTCTCTCCTCCTTATATATCCAGTTGTGACACAGGCAGCAGAAAGGATCCACAGAGCCAAAAGTTAAGCTGGATCTTAGCAGAGTAACAATCGCAGCTCAGTCTGAAGACCTCTGAAGTCCTATCCTAAACAACTTAAGATTCTCCTCATTTTAGATGCCAACACATTCCATATATTCCCCTTACAATCCCATGCAAAGGGGAGAGCCCACACTTTGAACTCTTATTCTGTGGTACTGTTGAAAGTGAAATGGTTTAAGTGTGTATTTTTCTGTGTCTCACATGACCCCTATTTTCGGGGGCACAAATTTATGGAAATGGGGGGAGATGACCCCCATGTATAAGATGACCCCCATTTTTAACATTCTTTTAGGCAGTGGTGTCCAAACTTTTTTCAAAGAGGGTCAGATTTTATGAAGTGAAGGGCTGTAGGGGCTGACCAAAGTTGATGACCTTTCTTTAGGATTTTACCCCAAAATCAATAACCCCCCTCCCCACACTCACAATTTAAATGTCATAGATCAGGGTGCTCAAACTTTTTTCAAGAGGGCCAGATTTGATGAAGTGAACATGCGTGAGGGCCAACCAAAGTTGTTGAGCTTCTTTTAGGATTGATGTTGTAGAGCTTCTTTAAGGGCTGAAGTTAGGTTTCTTTAGGATTTTACTCCAGGAAATAAACTGCCACAGGGGCCAGATTAAACCGACCGGTGGGCCAGAGTAGGTCCCCGAAACAGACTTTGGACATGCCTGCTTTACAGTAAACAAACAAACAAACACCTAGTCTTGTCCACGGAAAAATTACAGTAAGTTACTAAGTATCTGAGAAGTTATTCACAGTCAAAACTATTCCCAGAAGCTTGACCCAAAACAAGGTACCCTACATGTGCCATTATTGAGACGGGAAAAATTCCTTGTAGCTTAATTCCTGGAAGAATCCAAGGGTTATTTGACAGAAGGGGTACCACACAGAAGAGGGGCGGCACATCCAACAAATAGCACCTATTGAACGAGGAAGGCTGATGCAGACAAAAACAGAGTCCTCTGATGTACAATTCTTTCTACATGAATGTCAGGGAAAGAATTTTTTTAACGGGTTGCAGTCAGGAGGAACCCCACAGTTGTGTTTCCTTTGGGGCAGAGAAACGAGATCACTTCAGGACACCATGAGCTGCAGCAAAGCAATTCCAAGCCTCTGGAAGGCCCCAGGGGGTCCATGAAGCCTGCCTGAGCGTTTCCCCAAAACTTTCTATTAAAGAGTGGCGGGGAAGGGGGCATGGAAGAGCAGGTTCAGCAGAGCATGTGTTTTTAAAATGCAGCCACCACAAATATATGCCTCCAAGAAGCAAATGTGATTGGAACCTTTCGAGAAGTGGTCCAGGAAACGAACAAATCCGTATGGGGTTGAGTGTGTTCTTCCAGAGAGGCAAGAAGTAGCTTCTATTTTATGGTGACCAGATGACCCCGTTTCCCAGGGACAGTCCCTGGATTTACAAATCAGTCCCCAGACGATATCCAGCAGTGGTACGGCAAAGTTGGGGCTCCCCTCTTTTTTCCCCTTCCTCTTTCTTCCTTCTCCTCCTTCTCCGTGTTGGCTCCAGGGTTTTCCTGGCCCCAGAGCACTGCTGGGCAGTCAGCCAGATGCTCTTGCTCGCGGCTCGATTTTGGTCGTGGGGGGGCGGGTCAGTGGCTCCCCCCATTGATGCGCCAGGCGTCCCCATTTGCCCCTCTGCAGTGGTGGTGTCCGCGGCATTCTCAGCAGCCCAGAGCCAGCCTGGTAGCGCAGTTCGCTCTGACTGGCTTCCGGAGCTGCTTGCTGCCGTGGCGTCCGCCATTTTGCCTTGCCAAAAGTCCCCGTCTTGGGCCATTGAACCTATCACGCAACCTTCATTCCATGCTAATAAATCTACCACACTTAAAATATAAAACCAGGGACATGAAATGAAATCCGGGGATGGATTTTGTCCAGGGAAAGGTCTGTAAATCCGGCAACTGTCCCCAGGAAAGGGGGTCGCCTGGTAACCATATTTCTTGCCTCTCTGGAAGAACACACTCAGCTCCATACAGAGTTGTTCTTGATTCCCAGACCACTCTAATCCCATTTGTTTCTTGGAGGCATACATTTGTGGTCCCGGGAACGTACTGTAACGAACAATATTCTAGTCCTCTCTGGGATGCCTTCTTCCCCATGTGCCCCCTTTGGAAATGTGCGCCCCAGTTCACAAAGCCCAATGAAAAATGGGCAACACAACGCTGCTGCAAAAGACTATGCAGGCACCAACGTCCTGAAAAGAGGGGAAAAGAACGGAGGTTGAACCTTACTCCAATTAAGGAAGGAGCTACGAGTCGAGGAGGTGAGCAGCGTCAAACATGCCCAGGCACCAGGCGGCTCTCCTCCTCTGCTGCAGAGAGAAAAAGGGAGAGGGCGGGTGTAAAAATCCCTCTTCTTCCAATGGAGCCGCCTGCAACCCTTGAGGCGCTCCGGCCTCCCATCCCGCCTAAGAAAACGGCTGGCAAGTAAACACCGCGGGCGGACAGGCTTCCTTTCCTGCTCGGCTGCGCTGAGACGCTTTGCACCACACTCACCTAGCAGGGGGAGAAGGACGGGGTAGTTGTACGGCATGACAAAGAGGTTGACGCACGTCAGAGTGGTGCTGGCTTTCAGGTATCCAAAGGGGTGGCCCAGTTCGCTGTACTTGCCGCTGGTGCTCACAAACACCTGGAGAATGACAAAAGGAAGAGGCAAAAGTTTAGCACACGCAAGGGGCTGCTGGCCTTCAAAGGAATTTGAAACGTCCTGGCATTTTTCAGACACGGCGTGGCATGTGTTTTTCGCAAGAGACACGGCACAATTGTTTTCCCCCTTCTCTCGGAGATTCAGGGGAGGAATCCTGGGCATCTACTCATTTTTTTTGCCCATTTACAGCACTGCACAGAAAGGGCAGTTTCCTGGCTGAACAGAGCTACCAATGCACAAAGCATCTATAATAAAATTACTCTTATTTCTTTATGGACAGCTGTTACCTCAACACAGTTAATACGATGAGAAAAGCAGCTGGTCTGCATGACACTCTGATTCAAGTTGACGGGGGGGGGGGGGGGAACCACGCAATTTGACTGAACTTCTTGTAAATTCACTTTGTTTGGTAGGTTTTATGTATTTGCTATACTATGCTGTGACCTGCCCTGTAATTATTTTATGATGATTAGAAGAAAGAAAATGTTATGAATCAGGTGTGGCCAACTCCCGAGAGACTGCAATCTACCCCCTATTTGGGATTCAGATCAATACTGTTGAGCTTTTCTTAGGGGACAGGAAGGCCCGTTTTTGGGGGGGTTCAGGTCAGAGTAGATATCTCCATCCCTCCATGGGGCAAGTGGAGCCTTTTTTGGCTACTCAAGCAGATCGCTCAAATAGTCCGCTTAAAACTGGTTCACGGGACTAAGAATCATAGAGATAGTGTTGCCCACTTGATTGACAGTTGTTTAAGCAATTAGGAAAATGCTCTGGATCCACTTGAGTCAGTTGCAAATGCATGGGTAAATAATTGATCAAGGGCCGCAAAGTGCAGTGGTGTTTTTTTTTTAAGTGTCAGAATCTTTTATTTATTAAATATCTATACCCCACCCTTCATCCAAGGATCAAAACACAGTCTACAGTATAAAGACACAAAAATGCATAGTATATTAGCAAACCAAAACAATAACTCCCCACACTCACAATTTAAAGGCCACAGATCGGGGTGCTCATACTTTTTCCAAAGAGGGCCAGATTTGATGAAGTGAACATGTGTGAGGGCCGGCCAAAGTTGTTGAGCTTCTTTTGGGATTGAAGATGTTGAGCTTTTTTAAAAAAATTTTTTACCCCAAACTTGAGCTTTCTTTAGAACAGAACTTTTGGAACTTTTTGGGGGGGGGCGGTTGGAGTTTTTGAGCTTCTTTTAGGATTTTACCCAAAGTTGAGCTTCTTTTAGGATTGAAGCTGTCGAGGTTTTTTTTAGGATTTTACCCCAGGAAATAAACCAGATTAAGCCGACTGGCATGTCGAATTGGGCCCCAGGAACATACTTTGGACATGCCTGGTTTATGGAGAGGCATTGCTTCTGCAAGCAAAGATTCCTTCTCCCCCTCCCCCTTACCAAACCAAGATATAGTGGTACCTCCGGTTGTCGACGGGATCCGCTCCGGTCGGATCCCGAAGTTTCTGCAACCGGAGGTGCCTCTTCTGCACAGGTGCATGGCGCGGTAGATGGTATGGTTAGCCAATAGCCTGGGAGAAAACGAATGCTTTTGCTTGGGCTCCTTAAACGAAAATAAGGCTAGGCTTGAATAAAATGAGATCAATTTTGATAATTCTTGTATCGTTATTATAAATATGAGCTTCTCAAAACATTGCAGAAAGGGACATGGGTGGTGCTGTGGTTTAAACTGCTAAGCCAAAGACTTGCCGATCAAAAGGTCAGCGGTTCAAATCTCCGCGACGGGGCGAGCTCCTGTTGCTCAGTCCCAGCTCCTGCCAACCTAGCAGTCTGAAAGCACATCAAAGTGCAAGTAGATAAATAGGTACTGCTCCGGCAGGAAGGTAAATGGCATTTCTGTGTGCTGCTCTGGTTTCGCCAGAAGTGGCTTAGTTATGCTAGCCACATGACCTGGGGAAAAAAATGTCTGCAGATAAACGCTGACTCCCTTGGCCTGTAAAGCGAGGTAAGCACTGCAACCCCCGAGTTGTTCGCAAGTGGACTTAACTGTCAGGGGTCCTTTACCGGGTTTGTTTGTTTTTTTAAACGTTGCAACTTCTCTGAACTTTTATCTAAAAAACATGGCACATAGCAGCACTAAAGGGCTGTAAGGGATTAGCAACTCTGCAAATTTCGTGATGGTGCATGGGCAGAAGTCTAATCAGCTGTGAAAACCGATGTTTCAACTGTGAACAGTCCTCAGGAAGAGAAAGTTCTTCTCCAGCTCTGCTAAGCTGGATTGCAAATGCTGAGGTCCCAACCTGGGGTCTTCAGCATACGATGACCTCGCTGCTAATGGGGGGGGGCAAACTAATACAAGGCATTCTCTCTACTTTCCCCTGCGAAGTTTACCCTGGACTGGCTTGGGAACCCTGCAATGGGTATATCGCAAATACCTGCCAGCACACAATAGGTGACTTCCGCTCCAAGATGTACTGCGTTAGAGGTGATGGTTCGAGCTCGTACTTGTCAAAGGGAAGCTTGTCAATAACCATGGGTTCGCAATCCATGCAGGAGAACCTCACCACTGGGTGGGCTGTGCGGGGAGGCTAGGAGGGGAGGGGAAAGGAAGAAAGAAAGAAAGAAAGAAAGGAATAAGAACCACTTGGAGGAAAAGGGAAATAGAAATAATAATAATAATAATAATAATAATAATAATAATAATAATAATTTATACCCCACCCATCTGGCTGGGTTTCTCCAGGTACTCTGGGCAGCTTCCAACAGAACATTAAAATACAATAGTCTGTCAAACATTAAAAGCTTCCCTAAACAGGGCCGCCTTCAGATGTCTTCTAAAAGTCTAGTAGTTTTTCTCTTTGACATCTGGTGGGAAGGCATTCCACAGGGCGGGTGCCACTACCGAGCTTACTGGGCGTCATCCCCAGAGCCAATTGGCCAGCTAGCCAAGAACGTTAATTTATTCCTTGTTTCATAATCCTCCACAAAACGTGGCAAAGAATCTACAGCTACCCGCAATGTTCCAGAAGGTTGGTCTGTATCAAGGGTCAGCAAACTTTTTCGGCAGGGGGCCGGTCCACTGTCCCTCAGACCTTGTAGGGGGTTGGACTAGATTTTTTTAAGGGGGGAGAAATGAACGCATCCCTATGACCCACAAATATACAAAAAATGCATTTTAAATAAAAGCACACATTCTACTCTTGTTAAAACACCAGGCAGGCCCCACAAATAGCCCAGAAATGGATTTTAAATAGAAGGGAACATTCTACTCATGTCAAAACATCCTGATTTCCAGACAGTCCAGGGAATGGACTGAGGTGATTGGGACAGATTCAGCCCCAGGCCCTTAGTTTGCCTACCCATGGCCTGTATGCTCCCCACAGTGGGAGAATTAAGAGGTTGCAGGGAGGGGGGTATTAGGGTAGGGGTCAGCAAACATTTTTAGGAGGGGGCCGATTCACTGCCCCTCCCCTCCCCCTGCTTTCCTATCTCCTCCGCCTCCCTGCCAGTGGTTGGGAGCCTTTCTGGGTCAGCTTTCCCAGGAACCAGGCATGGGGCCCGAAGATGCACCCAGCTCCAGCTGAAGCCCCACGACACACCTATCACGATGCCCATGGGCAGCGAGGGTGGGTGGTGAGCCTGGGCGCGTAGGCGGCATGGCTATGGATTGGCTGGCAGCAATCAAATTCCAGCTCCCTTCCTCCGCGGGGCAGGGAGAAGCCGGGAGGGAGGAGGCGGTGTTGCGGTGTGTGTGTGTTGGGGGTGAAGGCACCTGAAAAAATTGTTAAAAAATGGCACAGGCCGAACAATCACGCCGATCCAAGCAGCGATTCCAAGACTGTCCGTGGGCAATTGGGCGTGATCCAACCCGCGGGCCTTATTTTGCCAACCCATGTATTAGGGCTACCCAGTGATCCTTGAGATTGGATGCGATTTGAAAACAGAATCAGAGCTGGAAGGGAAGGTCATTTGGTCCAACCCCCTGCAACACGGGAACCTTTTTTGCCCAAGGTGGGGCTCAAATCCACGACACTGAGATTAAGAGTCTCATGCTCTACTGACTAAGCTGCCCAGCTACTTTCCACCATATTACCAACGCTCACCAAGAGACATTTACGTTGACCATATCTGTAAAGAAGCCCAAAAGCCCTGCGACATACCAGTGTTGGTGAATTTTGATCAGGCCAAAAGGATTCTGGAATTGGCCAATGCCCAACAGGAACGCCCGTTTTAGGATTAGGCCTCACATAGATGAGCTTATGACAGCTGTGCCATGGCTGAGAACCAAAAGAATTGATAGGTCTGGTGACATCAACAAGTCCATCTAAAATACAAAATGAGATAACAGAAAAGAGTTCAGTTATACAATCTCTAGATTTCAAAAAGAGGTTGTAGAAGAAGATGGGAAGTTATTGAAGAAAGCTTACAGTATTTTGTTAGAATGGGAAACGAAAGATGAAGAGATTAAATCGGTAATGATAAAATGGGCACAGGATTTAGGACATAATATACAATTTGAGGACTGGGAAAAGTTATGGAAAGTGAATTTGAAATTCACAGACTGTTCTTTGTTGAAGGAAAATATACATGAAAATGATGTACAGGTGGTATATTACACCACTCAAAATGGTAAAAATGTATAAAACCGGATCAAGCATGTGTTGGAAATGCAAAAAAATAAGAAGGGACTTTTTATCATATGTGGTGGGAATGTAGAGCAGCCAAAAATACTGGGAAATGATATATAATGAATTTTTTTAAATGTTTAAAATGACATTGTTAAAAAGCTGGAAGCATTTCTATTAGGGATTTTAGGTCAGTCAAATTGGCCTTGGAAAGCCTTGCTAACAACAAGGCCAGTGGAAGTGATGATATTCCAACTGAACTATTTAAAATTTAAAAGATGATGCTGTTAAGGTGCTACACTCAATATGCCAGCAAGTTTGGAAAACTCAGCAGTGGCCAGAGGATTGGAGATCAGTCTATATCCCAATCCCAAAGAAGGGCAGTGCCAAAGAATGCTCCAACTACCGCACAATTGCGCTCATTTCACACGCTAGCAAGGTTATGCTTAAAATTCTACAAGGCAGGCTTAAGCAGTATGTGGACCGAGAACTCCCAGAAGTGCAAGCTGGATTTCGAAGGGGCAGAGGAACCAGAGGCCAAATTGCAAACATGCGCTGGATTATGGAGAAAGCTAGAGAGTTCCAGAAAAACATCTACTCCTGCTTCATTGACTACGCAAAAGCATTTGACTGTGTCGACCACAGCAAACTATGGCAAGTTCTTAAAGAAATGGGAGTGCCGGATCACCTCATCTGTCTCCTGAGAAATCTGTATGTGGGACAAGAAGCTACAGTTAGAACTGGATATGGAATAACTGATTGGTTCAAAATTGGGAAAGGAGTACGACAAGGCTGTATATTGTCTCCCTGCTTATTTAACTTATATGCAGAATTCATCATGCAAAAGGCTGGGCTGGATGAATCCCAAACCGGAATTAAGATTGCCGGAAAAAATATCAAAAACCTCAGATATGCTGATGATACAACCTTGATGGCAGAAAGTGAGGAGGAATTAAAGAACCTTTTAATGAGGGTGAAGGAGGAGAGCACAAAATATGGTCTGAAGCTCAACATCCAAAAAACTAAGATCATGGCCACTGGTCCCATCACCTCCTGGCAAATAGAAGGGGAAGAAATGGAGGCAGTGAGAGATTTCACTTTCTTGGGTTCCATGATCACTGCAGATGGTGACAGCAGTCACGAAATTAGAAGACGCCTGCTTCTTGGGAGAAAAGCAATGACAAACCTAGACAGCATCTTAAAAAGCAAAGACATCACCTTGCCGACAAAGGTATAGGTAAAGCTATGGTTTTCCCAGTAGTAATGTACGGAAGTGAGAGCTGGACCATAAAGAAGGCTGATTGCCGAAGAATTGATGCTTTTGAATTATGGCGCTGGGAGACTCTTGAGAGTCCCATGGACTGCAATAAGATCAAACCTATCCATTCTTAAAGAAATCAGCCCTGAGTGCTCACTAGAAGGACAGATCCTGAAGTTGAGGCTCCAGTACTTTGGCCACCTCATGAGAAGAGAAGACTCCCTAGAAAAGACCCTGGTGTTGGGAAAGATGGAGGGCACAAGGAGAAGGGGACGACAGAGGATGAGATGGTTGGACAGTGTTCTCGAAGCTACTAACATGAGTTTGGCCAAACTGCGAGAGGCAGAGAAGGATAGGCGTGCCTGGCGTGCTCTGGTCCATGGGGTCACGAAGAGTCGGACACGACTGAACGACTCAACAACAACAACAAAATTTGCCAAAAAAATTAAAGAATTTGTTTTTGTATGCTACCACTGCGGCAAAAGTTTTGCTAGCACAAGGATGGAAGAAGGACAAAGTACCAATGAAGGAACAATGGCAAGAAAAGCTGATCAACTATGCGGAACTGGCAAAACTAATGAGGACAACAGAGACTTTAAGGAAGAACAGGAACTTTTTACAAATTATTTGAAAAAGCAACAGACTTAAACTCACTGGCAGGGTTTGAATAAACATACACAAACTTTTTATTAGTAGAATATGAACCATCAGGGAAATGTGTAATTTTTATAACATACAGAACCAACATGAATAAGTAAATCAGTAAAGGGAGCTGAGGAAAGTCCGAGGAGGGTGGGAGAGGGAGGGAGGGAGGTGGGAGGGAGGGTTGGGGGGGAGGAGGGGAAATGCAATTGGTTGTAATACTGATAAAATGTATGGACTTAAATTTCTCTTAATAAATTATAAAAAAATCCAAAAGGAGAACAACAATAAGTTAGTACAGCACATTAGGTCTCGAGTGTTACTTTTCCTATCGCTACTTAGATGCGTTTTCTCGAAGCTGCGCACGAACGAATTAGCTGTAAAACTGCTATTTTGAGTTGGAAAGATAAAGAAGTCTGTGTAGTGGTTGTGCATCTAAGACATTTTGGGGAAAAGGAAGTCCGTTCAACAGTTTTGCACCTAAGATAATTTGGGGGCAGGGGAGATTAAAAAGTCTGTGTGGTGGTTTTGTGTTTAAGATAAAAGATTAGTTTTGCGTCCAAGAATGAAAACAAGCAGCAGGAGAATCGTTTCCAGAGCAAGAAATGAACCAGCTGAAGCATTCAAAGAAGATAATTGTTCAACAGAAATGTCGGAAGCAAAGTTACAAAACAATACTGTGTACAGAATCTACTCTGATTTTGCAATATTGTCCTTTTTTTTACTAAAGACATTTGCACATTTATGAACCTTAAGAGTTTACAATGGTCATAAAGCGTTTACCATACCTTCCCCAATGTAGGGTGGATCAGGTCCCGATTTCTCAAAGTTTATGACAACACCACTCTGAACTTTCTGAGCAAGAGATTCTAAACACTGGTTCAGCATCCTCTGAGTCCGAACACAATAGGAACGTCCTATAATGGAAAGCAAAGAGATAAGGAGATTATGAAGGCAACATGACTTGTGAATATGGCAAAAGGCTACTATTGAAGTAGACCAGGGGTCAGCAAACTTTTTCAGCAGGGGGCCGGTCCCCTGTCCCTCAGACCTTGTGGGAGGATGGACTAAATTTTGAGGGGGGGGGGGATGAACAAATTCCTATGCCCCACAAATAACCCAGAGATGCATTTTAAATAAAAGCACACATTCTACTCATGCCAAAACACACTGATTCCCGGACCATCCGCCGACCGGATTGAGAAAGTAGACTTTCCATCCTGCCAGCTTATGGGAAAAAGAGAAGACATCAGTATTGTTGTATGGGAGGTACAACCACCCCCTGCCATTGAGTCTTGGCTATGGCACCAATGCCTGGCCTGATTAAAGCGGAGGATATTTAACTTCGCACACGAGCTGATGAATCTTGTCCATCTCCTTTGTGAGGTAAAGAAGCGCCACTGAACAGAATCTCAAACTGGAAGATTGAACTTGGAAAAAACCATGCAGAGCATTCAGCACCTCTATTACTTGAGAAGAGGGAAGCTTGGTATTTCCCACGCTGAGGAGGAAAGGCAGAGGTTGTGCACTGCAGAAATACAATTCTATGAAGTGCACCAAGGACCACTGGGCCCACCATTCCATCTGGCAGTCTCTACTACCCAACTTTGCAGCTTTGCGCTGATCTACCCAATTCCCAAGCAAGTCAGTACTGATAGACAGGATGGTTGTACATATAATATTGTTTGTTTTGTTTGTTTGTACCCTGCCCATCTGGCTGGGCCTCCCCAGCCACTCTGGGCAGCTTCTAACAAAATACCAAAATTAAGTGGTACCTCGGGTTAGGAACTTAATTCGTTCCGGAGGTCAATTCTAAACCTGAAACTGTTCTTAACCTGAGGTACCACTTTAGCTAATGGGGCCTCCCACTGCCACCGCACAATTTCTGTTCTCATCACCTAGTCCTTCAGGGGCACAGTTACCCCATTCAGGACATTTTTGCAAACATAGTCATATACACATCAACGTAAAATGTATTTTTCTGTCTGATGTATTCCTCAGGCAAGTGACATTAAATAATCTTCTAAGGGTCTAATGAGGATGATAGGGTTGGCAGAAAAGGAACCTGGCACTGGGAGATTGCTGGCACAGGCAGACAACGATTTGAGTCTAGGTTCCCTATCTTCATCTGTTCTACTCCGGCTAGAAAAACTAGAACTATCATAATCTGGAGGAGTGGTTAAAGTTTGCTGATTAGTAGGTCTCTTGGACTTTTTTCCAACCTGTCCAGTGGGGGTAAGCCATAAATAAACTCCACTTGTTGAATAGCCATTGCAATCTCTACTTAATTTCTTCCTTTTCAAATTAGTGAGTTCATTAGAGAAGTTCTTCATGTCTTTTTCTGTCGTTTGTTATAATCGAGTTTGTTTAGCTTGGCTTTAGGACATTCTTTTGCCTCCTCTAAAGGTAAAGTCATTAGGTCCAGTCGCGGACGACTCAGGGGTTGCGGCGCTCATCTCGCTTTATTGCCCAAAGGAGCTGGCGTACAGCTACCAGGTCATGTGGCTAGCATGACTAAGCTGCTTCTGGCAAACCAGAGCAGCGCACAGAAATGCCATTTACCTTCCCGCCAGAGTGGTAACTATTGATCTACTTGCACTTTGATGTGCTTTTGAACTGCTAGGTGGGCAGGAGCTGGGACCGAACAACGGGAGCTCACCCTGTCGCAGAGATTTGAACCGCTGACCTTCTGATCGGCGATGCCCTAAGCTCAGTGGTTTAGACCACAGCGCCAGCCGCATCCCATTTGCCTCCTCTATATCCTTATTAATCTGGTCTAAACTGGCTACGGATTGTTCTTTTATTAACAGCATTAAATCATTGGAACATTTGTTGAGAATTGACACCCATTTTTCCACGAATCCTTTATCCTCTTCGAATAGAGTAGGTGCCTTCGGGATGCGTAACCCTCTAGGAATCAAATTATTCTTAACATACTCTGTAAGTGAGGCTCCATGCCTCACTAAACGTCATTTTTGCTTAGATAAACTCATAAAGTTCATTTCATCATTAAGCACCTGGTCACTTTTACTCTGAAAGAAGGCAAACATGCTTAATAACTTGTCTTTTTCTACATCAGTGTACCCAGTTTTTTTAGTATAAACAGCCACGGCAAAATGCAAAACCAAAACCACCAGAAAACCAAAACTACTTACTTTGTGACATACTATATTAAAAAGTAGCTTTTCAGTTGATCACCAAGTCCAGTATGCATGCCAACCCTATCATCTTCATTAGACACTTAGAAGATTATTTCATGTCACTCATCTAAGGAATACGTCAGACAGAAAAATACAAGAGAAGATGGAGAAATTAGAAAAGAACGTACTACGACACTGAGAAAATAGGATTTGTATTTTGTACATACTGGACTTGGTGATCAAATGAAAAGCTACTTTTTAATGTATTATGTCACAAAGTAAGTAGTTTCTAGTAAAGAACTTTGCAATTGTTACTATATGGTCTATAACGTTTGTGTGTTTTTTCAATTGGATTTGCATAATACAGACCTTCTGGTGGTTTTGGTTTCACACAGGCATCTAGACACATATAGACACGAATGAGAATCTTAGCCAGATGTTACGTGTCAATGCACTAACACTCTTCATGATTTCAAAGTAGAAGGATTGAGGTTGGCAAACCAAGAAAAAGGCACAAAAAGGGTACCTCCTGTGACTTCACACATCTGTGTAATGGCAGACTCATCTGTCGGGACGCTTCCTAGCTGTTCGGGCTCCACTGAAGAGGCTCCAGGTAAGCGCAGCACAAGAGCAAACAGCCTCTGATCCCAGCGAAACGGTTCTTTGGTTAACTCACTTCCAGGCAGGGGAGAATTCAGAGGAAGATGAAGCTAAAAAGGAAGGCAAGACATCTAGAGATTTCGCTACAACAGTAAGCTCATTTCATTCCATCTGGAAAGGAACCACAGAATCACAAATCACAAAGCTGGAAGGGACTGAGGGGAACATCTAGTCCAGGGGTCAGCAACCTTTCTCAGCCATGGGCCAGTCCACCGTCCCTCAGACCATGTGGTGGGCCGGACTATATTTGGGGGGGGGGGTAAATGAACGAATTCCTATGCCCCACAAATAACCCAGAGATGCATTTTAAATAAAAGCACACATTCTACTCATGTAAAAACACGCTGATTCCCAGACCGTCCGCGGACCAGATTTATAAGGCGATTGGGCCGCATCCAGCCCCCGGGCCTTATGTTACCTACCCCTATTTAAAATGAATCTCTGGGGTTTTTTGTGGGGCATAGGAATTCGTTCATTTCCCCCCCAAAATAGTCCAGCACCCCAAAGGGCCTGGGGACAGTGGACCGGCCCCCTGCTGAAAAAGTCTGCTCACCGCTGATCTAGTCCAACCCCCTGCAACGCAGGAATCTCAACCAGATCATACATGACAGGTGTCCATCCAACCTCTGTTTTTAAATCTTCAAGGAAGGGAAGACCACCACACTCGCAGGAGTGTGTTCCATTGTCATACACTGTCAAACAGCAAGTTCTTCCTGACCTGTGGCCAGCTCCACCTCCTGCTAAAAGTTTCAACTAAGTTAATGACGTCCATTGGTCTGTGTGCTTTTAAGCAAAGGAAAATGAGAAAATGCTTCAGGTCGAGATTTATTTTCTTCACCTCGTGTCATCTATGTTCCAGCTATCCATAGGGAACATTTGTGGTGGGCTATGAAGTCCACAGGGCAACTGTGGCTATGAACTGGGGAACAGACTTGTAAGCCAAGTTTGGTCCCCTTACTTCTTCATTGTCAAATGGGAGTGCCAGACCCCCTTATCTGTCTCCTGAGAAATCTCTATATGAAACAAGAAGCAATAGTTAGAACTGGCTATGGAACAACTGATTGGTTCAAAATTGGGAAAGGAGTATGACAAGGCTGTATATTGTCTCCCTGCTTATTCAATTTATATGCAGAATACATCACGCAAAAGGCTGGACTGGCTGAATCCCAAACCGGAATTAAGATTGCCGGAAGAAATATCAACAACCTCAGATATGCAGATGACACAACCTTGATGGCAGAAAGAGAGGAGGAATTAAAGAACCTCTTAATGAGGGAGAAAGAGGAGAGCGCAAAATATGGTCTGAAGCTCAACATCAAAAAAACTAAGATCATGGCCACTGGTCCCATCACCTCCTGGCAAATAGAAGGGGAAGAAATGGAGGGAGTGAGAGATTTTACTTGGCGCTCCATGATCACGGCAGATGGTGACAGCAGTCACAAAATTAGAAGACGCCTGCTTCTTGGGAGAAAAGCAATGATAAAACTAGGCAGCATCTCAAAAAGCGGAGACATCACCTTGCCGACAAAGGTCTATATAGATAAAGCTATGGTTTTCCCAGTGGTGATGTATGGAAGTGAGAGCTGGACCATAAAGAAGGCTGGCCACCGGAGAATTAGCTGGAGGAGACTCTTGAGAGTCCCATGGACTTCAAGAAGATCCAACCTATCCATTCTTAAGGAAATCAGCCCGGAGCGCTCACTGGAAGGACAGATCCTGAAGCTGAGGCTCCAATACTTTAGCCACCTCGTGAGAAGAGAAGACTCCCTGGAAAAGCTCCTGATGTTGGGAAAGATGGAGGGCACAAATAGAAGGGGACGACAGAGGATGAGATGGTTGGACAGTGTTCTCAAAGCGACTAGCATGTGTTTGGCCAAACTGCGGGAGGCAGTGGAGGATGGGGTGCCTGGCGTGCTCTGGTCCATGGGGTCACGAAGAGTTGGACACAACTAAACGACCAAACAACAACAAAACTAAATTTGGGGTCGGTGGCCGGATCTTTGCACCCTGGCGGCGCATATGCTCAAGACGGCCCTGGCTCCACTTCTGATTTGAGTGCCATACTTCCACTTTGAGTGTTAAGCTGAGGTCAGTCTGTTTTGTGGTCCCCAAAAAAGGTTGAAAGATCTCAAGGCAAATCTTTAAAAAAATGTAGTACAAACACCAGCAACTGGGAAACACTGGCCTGCGAGCAATCCAATGGGAGAACAGCCTTGACCAAAGGCGTTGTGGTCTTTGAAGACACTCAAACTCGGGAAGTAAGGGAGAAACGGGTGAAGAGGAAGGAAGCCTCACCGTCATCAACTCCCGCCCGGAAATCAATGCCCCCACTGTTATAGGATGTGTGGATCCAGAATTGGCCTCCATTGACACTTATTGGCTGTTAAAACCCATATTTATGGAAGAAAATCTTATTCAGCTACGAGGGATCACAGGAGGAGGAGGAGGAGGAGGAGGAGGAAGAGAAGAAGCAGCAGCATTTGCCCTATTGCAGGTGGGAAAGCAAAGTGTCTTGACTCAGATTTTTTACTCTGGAAAAGTACGGCTTTGCTACCAGGAAGAGAACTGGCTTTTTCATGCTTGCTAGAAGAAAAACGAAAAGACAGGAAGTGCCTGGAGTGTTCTGGTCCATGGGATCACAAAGAGTCGGACACGACTAATCAACTCAACAAGGACAACATCTCCGGGCTAGGCTGGGCATGCCCCCTGCTTGAAACCCTGAACAGCCATGGCTAGTCAGTGCAGGGAATCCTGAGCTAGAGCGACCAGCAGCCTGACTCAGTATGAGCATTTACTGTTCCCAATCCCAATCCTGCGGAAATTTGATCCTGACTTTTTCAAGGTAATTGATTTATTGTTTGATTTTAAACCATATCATATATTTGACATTATAATAATAATTTATTATTTATACCCCACCCATCTGGCTGAGTTTCCCCAGCCACTCTGGGCGGCTCCCAATCGAGTATTAAAAACAATACAGCATTAAATATTAAAAACCTCCCTAAACAGGACTGCCTTCAGATGTCTTTTAAAAATTAAAAATTAAAAAAATAGCAGTCCTGAGCCCGGTTTTGACCGGGGAGGACAGGATACAAATAAAAGTTGTTTTTATTATTATTATTATTAGTAGTAGTAGTAGTATGTATGTTCGCATCTTCTTCCAGCCTGATCTCCCTCTGAGCAAGACAGGAAGAACAGGATAGAAACATAATTAATAATTCCGCATGCAATGGTTATCAAGCAGCTCTAACACTGCAGGGAGTATCAGACAGGAGTGCTTTTTAAACTCCCGGCAGGAGAACACATTCAGTGCAGCCATATTCATTGATAGCTTACCTCCTCCTGCACGCCAGCCGCATTTGTCAACTTGTTTCCATCTGTGATAGTAATTAAAATTGAGGGCTCTAAAAAGAATGGGTTCCTTCCCTACAGAGAGGAGGGAAAATATATCCGTGTTAACATTTGAAACACAAACGATCCATTAAAGACAGGGATGTCCAACAGGTCGATCACGGTCTACTGGTAGATCCCCACGAGGTTTTGGTAGATTACGGTCGATCTCTGGCTCCCTTTACTTAGCATCGCTGAAACTGACTCCTGCCATGCCCTTTTGTGAGTGATTTAACCCCTTTTCCCCCTGGAACTTTCCCCCCAAAAGTTTTTTTAACCCCTTAAAAAAATGGAGCTCTTCTCCTCCCTAAAAAAAGTCAAAAACTGAACTGAACCCAAAAAAGGGCTTTCCTCCCTAAAAGAAAAGCTCAACAACTGTGTCCTGAACCCCCCCCCCAAAACAGGCTTTCCTCCTCCCTAAAAAAAAGGTCAAAAACTTTTTTGCAATGAACTGCTGGAGGGAGGTAGGGCAGCAGAAACTTGGAAGGAGGCCTATATCACACTGATTTTGAAACCAGAATCAGCTAAGACTCTAATGAAAAATTACCGACCAATTTCGTTGCTAAATGTGGATTATAAAATATTTGCCAACGTCATGGCCATGAGATTAAGAAGAGTACTGAAGGATTATATCCAAAAAGATCAAGCAGGTTTTTTACCTGGAAGACAGATAAGTAACAACACAAGAATTATTGTGGATATTTTGGAGAAGCTTGAAAAAAATATAAATACAGATGCTGCACTGATGTTCATTGACGCAGAAAAGGCCTTTGACAATATTTCTTGGACTTTTATGAAGAAAAATCTGGAAAGGATGGGTGTCGGTCAAAGATTTCTTAATGGCATTAATGCCATCTATACTGAACAAAAAGCAAAAATTATAATAAACAGTGTGATATCGGAGGAGATCAGAGTTGAGAAAGGAACAAGACAAGGGTGCCCTATCTCCCCTTTATTATTTATTACGGTCCTGGAGGTCCTCCTAAACATGATAAGGTCGGAGAAACAAATCAAAGGAATAAGGGTGGGAGAGAAGGAATATAAATTACGAGCCTATGCGGATGATTTGATGTTATCCCTACAAGAACCTGAAAGCAGTGTCCCCAAAGCTTTAGAGATAATTGAACATTTTGGACGTGTAGCAGGCTTCAAATTAAATAAAGTGAAAACCAAAGTACTGACTAAAAACTTGAACCCTTTGCAGATACAGAAATTGCAGGAAAGTACTGGCTTGAACTTTGTTAAAAAAGTGAAATATCTGGGAGTCTATTTAACATCAAAGAATCTAAACCTGTTTAGGGACAATTATGAAAAAGTGTGGGCAGAGATAAAAAGAGAAATGGAGACATGGTCAAGATTGAAACTGTCATTGATGGGTAGAATAGCTGCAGTAAAGATGAATGTGTTACCAAAGATGTTATTTCTCTTCCAAGTGATTCCAATTATTGACAAACTAGAATGTTTTAAGATATGGCAAAAGGACTTGACAAAGTTTGTCTGGCAGGGGAAGAAACCTAGAATTAAATTTAAGATTTTAACGGACTCTAAGGAGAGAGGAGGTTTCGCCCTGCCAGATTCAAGAATTTATTTTGAAGCAGCGGCCTTTTGCTGGTTGAAGGACTGGTTTAAGTTAGAGAATACTGATGTATTAGACTTGGAAGGTTTTGATAATATATTCGGATGGCATGCATATCTTTGGTATGATAAGGTTAAAGCCCACAAAGCGTTTAAGAACCATATAGTTAGAAAAGCCCTTTATCGGGTTTGGATACGAAATAAAGATCTATTAGAGACAAAGACCCCTAGATGGATATCGCCTGTAGAGGCCAAGGCGTATAAAAGACCTAATATGTCTGCGAGATGGCCAAGATATGTGGATATACTGCAGCAAGAAGGTGAGACTTTTAAGTTGAAAAGCTACGAACAAATGAAAGAGGAAGTTACCGACTGGCTGCAGTACCATCAAATTTATGAAATATTTAGATTGGACAAAAAAATTGGTTTTCAAATTGAAAAATCAAAGCTGGAAACAGAGTTGATTGAACCGAACTCTAAAATCCTTTCCAGGATGTATAATTTGTTGCTAGAGTGGCATACTAAAGATGAAATTGTTAAATCTGTAATGATAGATTGGGCAAAAGATGTTGGACATAATATTATGATGGATGACTGGGAGAGGTTGTGGAAAGAAGGTATTAAATTTATAGCCTGTAATGTATTGAGAGAGAATATTATGAAAATGATATATAGATGGTATTTGACACCAGTGAAGTTAGCTAAGATATATCATGTTTCAAGTAATATGTGTTGGAAATGTAAAAAAGTAGGAGGTTCCTTCTATCATATGTGGTGGACATGCCCGAAGGTTAAGGCTTTCTGGGAGAAGATTTATAATGAATTCAAGAAAGTAATGAAAATTACTTTTTGTAAGAAACCAGAGGCCTTCCTTTTGAGCATGACCAATCATGAGATACCCAATCAGGATAGAGTGTTTTTTATGTATGCCACAACAGCTGCTAGAATTTTACTTGCAAGAAACTGGAAGAGTGAAGAGCTCCCGACAGTGGAAGAATGGCAGATGAAACTTATGGACTTTATGGAACTCGCCGAACTGACCGCAAGACTCCGAGGCCAGAGGGAGAAGAAGGTGCAACAGGATTGGAAGAAATTTAAGGACTATTTAAAAAAATCGTGAAAAGTTGGATATTTGAAGCAGAATCGGCTTGTTTAATTGGCTTTAGCTAGTTGATGTAGATGAAAATAGTACACAAGAAGTAATGTTATGAATGATTTTGAATATTTAGAAATGCTTAAAGACATGCTGTTTAAGTAAAGAGTTATTATGCTTAGTTAGCGTTTTAAAGTGTATTAAGAATAGTGGTGAATGTTAAGAAAATAGTTACAAAGTTACCAAAGTATATTGATATTGAACGCAGCTGAGAGTCCGGAGGAAGCCCCCCCCCTTAAAGAAGATTTGATACTAGAATTGAACAATGTTCTTTTTATGTTCCTGTTTTAGGTATGTATAAGTTTTCTTTTGTTATTTCTTATGTTGTTTTTATTGTGTTATTTCTTTTTTATTGTTAATTGTCTTTGTCTTTTTGTTTGATGTATTGTTGTTCATTGTAGAAAATAATTTTTTAAAAACAAAAAACAAAAACTTTGAGCAGCCCCCCCAAAAGCGGGCATTTCCTTCCCCCCAAAACAGGGATTTCCTCCTCTCTAAAAAAAGTTCAACAACTTTGACCTGAACTCCCAAAAACAAGGTTTTCCTTCCAAAAAAAAAAAGCTAACATTTTCACCCTGAACCCCTAAAAAACAGGTTTCCCTCCTCCCTAAAAAAAGCTCAACCACCTTGATCTGAACCCCCCAAAAAGGGTTAGATCACCACCAGTTTTTAACTTTGAGTAGATCCCTTGGGAGTTGGCCACCCCTGCATTAGAGGAGCACAGCCATCACCATGCAAATGAGATCTATCTATATATATGTAGAAAAGCACCAAGGTCTGCTCTGGCCCCTGGCACAAAATATGTCGGCTCACCATACAAGATACTACCGGTAAATAGGCAATTTCCTCAGGCCCTGGTAGTTGCAGGAGCAAGTAGCAGTGAGTTCCCCAAGCAGCCCATTTGCTTTATTTTAAGCGTGCCAGCAAATATTCACATCCTAAAGAGATGCTAAGGTTTTTCAGACGATGCAGGGAGGAAATTAAATTAAATTAAATCCATTACCTGTCCATAGTTATCTATTCCAGACACCAATCTGTTGAGGTTGAGCAAATCAAACGAGGATCGAAGGGCCTGTCCAAGGGTGGTCAGTCCCGACGCTTGCAGATTTTTCAGTTCGTTCATAAAAGTGGCATGGTTCTCCTTCCATCCAGCCTGCAAAATAACATAATTCCACACTTACTTTGTGACAGCCCTACTTTTTAAAAAAATGTCTGCAAGGTATATATAATTACTCTACATTTTCCCCATTCTTTGACATTTTTTGCTTGGACTGACCTCTGTTACCCAATTACCTCTGTTAAGTCTGGCCAGTTCAATATAATCAAATAATTTTTTATTCTTTGGGGGGGGGTTATTACTTTTCCCCCAATTTTTGGCAATGAGTGTTCTCACGGTCCCTGCAGCATAAAGGAAGATTTTCTTGTTTCCTTTGGCTATATCTGTGTCCGTTAACCCTAAGAGAAAGGCTTCGTTTTCTTTGCAAAATTTTGTTTAAACGTTTCCTTTAGTTCTTCATACACCATGTCCCTGAAACTTTGATTTATTTTTTTTGCAAGACCACCACATATGTATGCGTGTCCCCTCCACTTTGTTACACCTCCAATACAGATCTGATTTTACATACATTTTACATATTCCGGCAAAAAGCAGTGTCCCCAAATCAATACTTGGACTTGTTTCGATTAACCTCCGCAGGATGATATGTGCTACTTAGGTTATAAATGGTTAAAAAGGGGGTGATAACAAAGTATGAAGGAGACAGTTTACTAGAAATGAGAAAGAAAACTGTGTAACGCATTAAGGAAGTCAAATGGAAGGAAAGAAGAATGTAAATATGGTGTGGGTGTGTATATACTTCAGCATTCTTTTGTTCATTCTCCCCCCCCCTTTTGTTTTATTCATTTTTGAGGGGGGTTTTGTTGCTTTTTTGTTATGTGTTTATGTTAATAATAATAATAATTTATTTGTACCCTGCCCATTTGATTGGGTTTCCATCTGGGCGGCTTCCAACAAAGATTAAAAAATACATTAAAATGTCACAAATTCAAAACTTCCCTAAACAGGGCTGCCTTCAGATGTTGTAATTACCGGTATTAAGGTTACAGTTGCTAAAACAGAATGCCTAGTTACCATTTGGGGGCTAGGCGGCTCAAAAGCTGCATTTTTCAGTAAGACCTTTGGGCTCCTGAAATTTATTCCAGCTGTGCAGATGAAATATAACAGAGAATTATACAGGGTGGGGTGTTACTGTGTGAAAATAGCCCAGATCCAATGGGAATTTTCACGCAATTTAAAGGTACAGGTAAAGGGACCCCTGACCGTTAGGTCCAGTTGCGGAGGACTCTGGGGTTGCGGCGCTCATCTCGCTCTATAGGTCGAGGGAGCTGGCGTTTGTCTGCAGACAGCTTCCGGGGTCATGTGGCCAGCATGACTAAGCCGCTTCTGGCGAACCAGATCAGCGCACGGAAACGCCGTTTACCTTCTCACAGGAGCAGTACCTATTTATCTACTTGCACTTTGATGTGCTTTCGAACTGCTAGGTTGGAATTTAGGCTCATGCAATTAGAAAAAAACCTCGTGTTTCACATATTGTATTCTAATATCGGACTATTGTATTTTAATTTTTGTTGAAAGCCGCCCAGAGTGGCTGGGAAAACCCAGCCAGATGGACAGGGTATAAATAATAATAATAATAATTCAACCAACTGGGCATATTTTGGGATCAAGGTAAAGCTAATTGTGGTCTCTTTCCAAATAAGGTATAAAAATGGCATGAAGTGCCCCAGAAAATGGCCACCGATCAATCAATGTGTATTTTTCTCATTTTATTCCCACAACTAACCCATGTATCATCCTTTTTTTGTAGAATGGGCTAGCAATGTACTTGTTATGTTTTAAAAATAGGGAGGGTGTTTTTTGTGGTTATAAAATAAATTGATTTCAAGGGGAAAAAATTACCCAAAAATATATTGCTTTTTTGTACAGGTTTAAGGTCTCTTTGAGCCTGAAATAACTCACGCATTCGTGAGAATAGTTAAAATTGAACCCTCTTCTGTTACAATGTCATCTTAAGTTATTTCACCTACTGTGACCCTGTGATTTTTTCTCGCCCGCTAGCAGCAGGGTTTCTCAGTTCTCCAAGTGACTGACATAAGCTGTACAAGAAACCAGGGTGGATAAAAATCAATGATTTCTTTTTTAATGGATTTTTTAATTTAAATTGGATATTTAAATGGGATTTTAAAAATAAAATGCTTTTGGAGAAAAAAATCTTTCTAAAGATAGTTTTCTCTTTAAGTGACATTCTAGTTCAAAGGCTATTCTTCAGGAAATAAGGATTTGTTTAAAGCTTTTCATGTGTGCTAAAACTCAGTCTAAGTGTTTTTTTAAAAAAATAAAAGTTTAACCACATCAGTTAACAAACATGGATACATATGCTAAAACGTTATTGCTGTAGTTAAATAAATTGTTTAAATTGTTACCGGTATGAAGGAAATGATTATTTTTCTCCTTCCAATCAAGTACAGCAGAAAAGCTGTCCAAACAGAAACAATAATTTCATAATGATCTGTCTATGTCTTTCTGATAGCAGAAACAAATCGGTCATTTTTAATGTCACTGTAAAAACTACTCTGAAAATTTATTATTCCAAAAAGGAAACCTTCCTCTGGTTCTCGAAGAGGTTGCCAGCAAGGTTGAACCTTTCTGTAAAAAAGAAAGTTTTAAATCAAGCCTTACTGACAAGTGGTTTAAATCAAGTCTTATTGACTAGGGATTTAAATTTTGATTTAAATCAAATCCACCTTGTGCTGCCTTGTGCTGCCTAAGCGCGTCAGCCTTGCATGCCTTCCAAGTGGCTGGTTTCTGTCACACGGCACCAGGGTGGATTTGATTTAAATCACGATTTAAATCACTAGTCAGTAAGGCTTGATTTAAATCACAGTTTTATACATAAAGACTAATTGTTGCTGGTATAACTTAATATGCAAGTAGATGAAGATTTTTAGAATAACAACTTTTCATATTAGTTTTTTTATCCCCAGTTCAATAGGTTAATCATTCATATTTGGACAACTTTTCTGTTGTACTTAGGAAGGAGAAAAATAATCATTACCTTAATAATAACAATTTAAATAGATTTATTAGATCCATTCCACTCCAAACAATCAGAAAAATATTGTTTCTATTCAGTTCACTGAACTTCTTGAAACTTAACACTGAAGGGGTTGATTCTGTATTCATAGGTTTGTAGAACAATAGGATTAAGGTCTTTTTCTCAACTCTCTTCATGTTATAACATTTTTGCTGTGAAGAAGAGGCATGTGACCTCTGCTGAGTCAAATTCAGTTTTGAGAACTGCAAAAGTAAACCAAGCATCTGTGATAATATCTTGTAGGCAGAGAAACTGCCCAATAATCATACAAAAACCTCTGGAAGAGCATAAATGACATTGTGAATGGATTAATGGAATTTATTTACCAAAAAAATCAAACATATACAGCCTTATTCTACATAATTAAAAAAAACTAATCTTTATTTCATGATTGAATAGCCTTTGGATGGTAATATATTTTCCCCAAAAAGCATTTTATTTTAAAAAATCCGATTTAAATAAAAAAAATCCGATTTCTTTGATTTTTTTATCCACCCTGCACGGCACAATTCTTTTGGTGTGCTATGAATTGCTAATGCGGTTCCCTCCTGTGTATTTCTGATAGTATAACCAAATTGGTCTTTTTTAAATTTTCTATTATTATTATTATTATTATTAAAGATTTTCAAAGGTAGTACAGTGTCTCACTCAAGGTTTTCCATATAACATTTTTATAAGTCAGTGTTGGTGAGACATTAGAAAAGAAAAGTGGGGGAAGGGGGGAAGAAGTGGGTGGGACGGGGAGGTAGGTGGGGTGGGTGACTGTGTTTCTTTTTCACTTGATATGAATAGGGTTTGGTGTCAGCATTGTTTATGTAGGTTCTCTGTTGTTTGCTTGTGCAAATTGGTCATTTTTCGTCTATCTGTAAAAACAACTCTGAAAATTTATGACTCCAAAAAGGAAACCTTCCTCTGGTTCTTGATATGAATTATGAAGAGGATGCCAGCAAGGTTGAACCTTTCTGTTAAAAAAGATTTAAATCTGCCTTACTGACAAGTGGTTTAAATCAAATCTTACTGACTAGTGATTTAAATTGATTTGATTTAAATCAAATCCACTCTGCAAAAATATCTCAAATTGGGGGCCAGGGTTTTTGTGATTCTTAATGTCTTAATACAGGCATGCCCAAAGTCTGGGGGGGGGGCCTAATACAGCCCGCCCGTCGATTTAATCCGGTCCCAGTGGCAGTATTATGAAATCCCACAAAAGCTCAACAGCTTTGGGGTAAAATCCTAAAAAAAACTCAACAACTTTGGTTGGCCCTCATGCATATTTACTTCATCAAATCTGGCCCTCAAAAAAAAAAAGTTTGGACACCCAAGGCCCGGATTTTTTCTGGCCCATTCACCTTCTCAATCCGGCCCACAGACGGTCCGGGAATCAGTGTGTTTTCACACATGTAGAATGTGTCCTTTTATTTAAAATGCATCTCTCGGTGATTTGTAGGGCATGGGAATTCATTCATCCCCCTCCCAAAAAAATATAGTCCGGTCACCCCACAAGGTCGAAGGGACAGTGGACCGGCCCATTGAAAAAGTTTGCTGACCCCTGCCCTTGTCGGTCCCCTGTTGAAAAAGTTTGCTGACCCCTGCCCTTGTCCATTCATCAGAGCCTGACAAGGAGAAAACTTGGCAGCAACTTTTCTTTGAAGTCCCTGGGTGTCAATCCTCTACAAGAAGGGTGGATTGGATTCAAATTAAATCAATTTAAATCATGAGTTAAATCAGCAGTCAGTAAGAGTTGATTTAAATCACTTGTCAGTAAGGCTTGATTTAAATCATATATTTATTCATTTTACAGAAAGGTTGAACCTTGCTGGCATCCTCTTCATATCAACAACCAGAGGAAGGTTTCCTTTTTGGAATCATAAATTTGGAGAGTACAGTGGTGCCCCGCTAGACGAAAATAATTCGTTCTGCGAAAATTTTCGTCTAGCAGTTTTTTCGTCTAGCGAAGCGGCAATGACAGCCGCGCTCCGCTAAACAACAACAAAAAAAAAGACGGAATTTTTTCATCTTGCGAGGCAGCCCCATAGACTTTTTCGTCTAGCGGGGCAGCCTTCCGCAAGACGAATGCCTTCGTCTAGCGAGTTTTTCGTCTAGCGAGGCATTCGTCTTGCGGGGCACCACTGTAGTTTTTGCTGTTATATCAAAAAGGACCAATGTGGTTATCCCAGGCACGTCCAACAGATAGATCGTGATCTACAAACAGATCATTGAACGTCTGTGGTAGATCACCCAGTGTAGCTCAACAACTTTGGCTCTCTTAAAAAAAAGCTCAACATTACTGTGTTCCTCCTCCCTAAAAAAAGCTCAACCACTTTGCGCTGACCCCCCCAAAAGCGGGAAATTCATCCCCCCCCAAATAGCTTCAACCTGAACCCCTAAAACGGGGCTTTCCTCCTCTCTAAAACAAGTTCAACAACTTTGACCTAACTCCCCAAAAGGGGTTGGATCACCACCAGTTTTTAACTCTGAGTAGATCCCTTGGGAGTTGGCCACCCCTGCATTAGAGGATCTCATCCATCACCATGCAAATGAGATCTATCTATTTATATGTAGAAAAGCACCAAAGTCTGCTCTGGCCCCTGGCACAAAATATGTCGGCTCACCATACAAGGTACTAAATAGGCAATTTTCTCAGGCTCTGGTAGTTGCAGGAGCAAGTAGCAGTGAGTTCCCATTTGCTTTATTTTAAGCGTGTCAGCAAATATTCACATCCAAAAATTAGATGCTTCGATTTTCCAGTTGAGGCAGTGAGGAAATTAAATTAAATTCACTACCTGTCCATTCTAGACCCTAATCCGTTGAGGTTGAGGAAATCAAATGATGATCGAAGGGCCTGTGAGTAGATCACAGTCTCTTGGGAGTTTGTTCTGGTACAGGTTTCTTCAACCTCAGCCCTCCGATGTTTTTGGCCTACAACTGCCATGATCCTGAGCAAGCAGGACCAGTGGTCAGGGATGGTGGGAGTTATAGTCCCAAAACAGCTGGAGGGCCAAGTTTGCCTATGACTGTTCTAGTGATTGTTAGAACAGTACGACAGAGACCAAAAAGTTTGGGTGTAGGGGGTTTTTACCCTTGAAAGCAGGCTTCCTCAACCTCGCCCCTCCAGATATTTTGAGACTACAATTCCCGCAGAGGTTGAGGAAGCCTGCTATAAAGCTACTGTTAACTCCTTGTTGGAACAAACCAGATTTCCATGATGCAGTTGACATGCCTGCTGTACTATCTAATCCAACCATTTAAACTCGGCCCTCCAGCTGTTGAGATGGTTGGACAGTGTTCTCGAAGCGACTGGCATGAGTTTGGCCAAACTGCGGGAGGCAGTGGAGGATAGGCGTGCCTGGCGTGCTCTGGTCCATGGGGTCACGAAGAGTCGGACACGACTGAACGACTGAACAACAACAACAACCAGCTGTTTTGGGACTACAACACCCATCATCCCTAGCTCACAGGACCAACGGTCAGGGATGATGGGAATTGTACTCCAGGACAGAAGGACACCGCTGCTGTTCTCTATCGCCGCAGACTTCAGCATGGTCCAACTTGGCTCTCCAGCTGTTTGGGAACGACAACTCTCATCATCCCTAGCTAACAGGACCAGTGGTCAGGGATGGTGGGAACTGTAGTCCCAAAAAAGCTGGAGGGCCAAGTTTGGCCATGCCTGCCTGGAGGCACGGGGGTGCAAGGTGGGGATGCTTTACAGATAATAAGAAGAATAAATAATAATAATAAATTTTATTTATATCCCCCCTCCCCAGCCATAACCGGGCTCAGGGCAGCTAACATCAAAATACAAATACAGCTTAAAATGGGATTAAAATCAAATAAGATCAGAAGGCAACCGGCAATATATGGCTATATGAGCTGGTGAGAGGAGTTAGAGAGGCCTCTTATATATAGGGGATCAGACTGGGCCCCGACCAAAGGCCTGGAAGAATGATATAAATGCATAGCATGCGTGCAACACACACAAACACACAGTGGTGACAGACAAGCATTCACATGTGGGGATGTGTGCGCCTTCATCTTTGGGTGTGCCTGCGAACGGCGATTCATGTTTCTCAAGTTCCAACAGCCCCCTTCCCCCACAAAAACAAACAGGAGGCCACTTCCTGGACCCCGCAACTCATCGCCACAACCGCATTTTGGCCTCTTGGGCAGGCATAGGCAAACTTGGCCCTCCAGCTCTTTTGGGACTACGATCCCTGACCAATGGTCCTGGCAAGCTAGGGAAGATGGGAGCTGTAGTCCCAAAACAGCTTGCCTATGCCTGATTTAACCCTTGGCAATTGCTAATTGGAATCCTCCTACCTGCATTCTAAAAGCTGAGCTATATAATAATTAATAATAATAATAATAATAATAATTTTATTTATACCGCGCCCATGGGTTTCCTGCTCTTGGGAGACCTGAGGGGGGGCTTGTGGGAGGGAAGCCCACCCACTCACCCCCGAACTCCCCTGCTCCTTCTTCCAGGCAGAGTCAAACTCGCCGGCCAGCTGTTTTGGGACTACAATTCCCACCGTCCCTGACCACTGGTCCTTTAAGCTAGGTATCATGGGAGTTGTAGTCCAAAAGCAGCTGGAGGGCCAGGTTTGCCTATGCCTGTGATGGACTATGCGAGGCTTCCTCCAACTCGGCCCTCCAGCTGCTTGGGGACTACAACTCCCACCCTCCCTGACCGCCGGTCCCGCGAGCTAGGGATGCTGGGAGTTGTAGTCCCCAAACGGCCCGTACCTCAAGGTGCTCCGCCTCCCCGCTGGCTTCCTCTGGGCGGGCCGGGGCGGGAGGCGCCGCGTGGTGCCTTCCTCCTCCTTCCTCTTCCCTCCTCCTCCTCCATCTCGTCAGCGCCCTCAGCCTCCATACAAAAGCAAAATGTCCGCCATCTTCGCCCGCGACGGGCCCGGCGGGGGGAGGCGGGCGAAGGCGGCCGGCTTACCTTGATGCAATAGGGCGCTTCGTCGAAGGTGACCAGCATGTACCTGTCACCGCGGCTGGCCGGGTCGCGGGCGCGCAGCTGAGGGGGAAAAAACGGGAGAAAGGAGCGCGTTAAAGGAGTGTCTGAGGGGGAGCGGGGCGGGGGGACTCTCGGCGCGCGCGCGCACAAGGGAAGGCCACCTCAGGCGGAAGGAGCGCGGTCTCTTAAGAAAGAGAGAGAATGTGTGTGCGCGCGCGCGGACTCGGAAGGCCACGTCAGGCGGCAGGAGGGCGCGCGCGCACCTTCATGAAGAGCTCGACGGCGCCCTTGGCCACGTCCAGGTAGCTGGTGCCCAGGTAGGCCCGCTGGTTCATGGAGGCGGACGTGTCGATGAGGAAGAGCAGGATCGGCATGGTCCTCCGAGGGAGGCCCGGCCGGGGGACAAGGCGACGAAGGGAGGCCGCAGCCCACAAGCCCGCGCCGGGCTTCTGCTGCTGCCGCTCCGCGTACAACCACCTCGCTCGGGCCGTGCGGACGGACTGAGAGGCTCTCGGCTCCTCCCGGCCGAGCCGCCGCTCGGGGGCGGCGCGTGACCCGAACGCCGGAGCGCCATTGGCCCCCCGATGAGGCCGTCATCTGCATATGCATGATGGGCGGAGAATGCTGCTGCCTCCACCCTCGCAGCTTCTCCTCTGGGATGCGATTGGAATATACGTTGCGGGCAGGCAGGAGGGGGCGGGGCTGGGAGGCATGATTGATGGGAGAAAGCGGGGGAGGCAGAAGCATTAGGGCCGGCAAACATGGTTCACGGCCCTCCAGCTGTTTTGGGACTACAACTCCCGTGATGCCTTGCTAACAGGACCAGTGGTCCGGAATGATGGGTGTTGTAGTCCCCAAAGATCTGGAGGGCCGAGGTTGAGGAAGCCTTGCATAGTCCATCACAGGCATAGGCAAATGTCCCTCCAGCTCCTTTGGGACTACAACTCCCATGATCCCTCGCTAACAGGACCAGTGGTCAGGGATGATGGGAGTTGTAGTTCCCAAACAGCTGGAGGAACGTGTTTGGGCCACAAATCGGGTAGGGTGTTACTGGCAGCCCATTGGTGCTCGCCAAACCCAGTGGTTTCCAGGTAAGAGGAGGACATGAGATCCCAGCCAGAGAAGGTGGCAATGCCCTCGAGTAAACATGCATGGGCATGTTAAGGGGGGGGGGAGAGACCGGATGTACGTTTCCAAAATATCAGATAAAAAACAAATAAAACTGACATACAGCAACAGTGTTTTGTGTTGTTTTGTTACGTGCATATAGCTTGAGATACCTGTTTGTTAAATAGATATATAGATTGATTGTTGTTGTTGTTGTTCAGTCGTTCAGTCGTGTCCGACTCTTCGTGACCCCATGGACCAGAGCATGCCAGGCACGCCTATCCTACACTGCCTCTCGTAGTTTGGCCAAACTCATGCTAGTCGCTTCGAGAACACTGTCCAACCATCTCATCCTCTGTTGTCCCCTTCTCCTTGTGCCCTCCATCTTTCCCAACATCAGGGTCTTTTCCAGGGAGTCTTCTCTTCTCATGAGGTGGCCAAAGTACTGGAGCCTCAACTTCAGGATCTGTCCTTCTAGTGAGCACTCAGGGCTGATTTCTTTGAGAATGGATAGGTTTGATCTTCTTGCAGTCCATGGGACTCTCAAGAGTCTCATGGTAGATAGATAGATAGATGATTGATATCAATGACCATATAGCATATATTCAACACAAAAACAGCAACAATTGGTTGCTGAAGCCTCATCAAACCTAAATCCAGACCTCTATCTATCTAATACAGTGAACGTGATCCGTGAGGGAGGCGTAGCCGCAATCCGCTGCATCCACAACCCGCAGCGCTGCATCTGCACACACGTGGGTCACAATTCGGCGCTTCTGCGGAGTGCAACCCCAAAAACGTGTAACCCGCAGTGTTCGCAACATGAGGTAAGACTGTATCTATCTATCTATCTATCTATCTATCTATCTATCTATCTATAGAAACCCAGGGTGCCAGGTGGCGCTGTGGGTTAAACCACAGAGTCTAGGGCTTGCTGATCAGAAGGTCAGCGGTTTGAATCCCTGCCACGGCGTGAGCTCCCGTTGCTCAGTCCCAGCTCCTGCCCACCTAGCAGTTCAAAAGCACATCAAAGTGCAAGTACATAAATAGGAACCGCTGCAGCAGGAAGGTAAACAGTGTTTCTGTGTGCTGCTCTGGTTCGCCAGAAGCGGCTTTGTCATGCTGGCCACATGACCCGGAAGCTGTCTGCGGACAAACGCCGGCTCCCTCAGCCTATAGAGCGAGATGAGCGCCGCAACCCCAGAGTCGGACACAACTGGACCTGATGGTCAGGGGTCCCTTTACCTTTTTCTATCTATCTATCATCTATCTATCTAATCCAGGGGTCCTCAAACTAAGGCCCGGGGGCCGGATGCAGCCCAATCACCTTCTAAATCTGGCCTGCCAACGGTCCGGGAATCAGTGTGTTTTTACATGAGTAGAATATGTCCTTTTATTTAAATTTAAACCCCCCAGAAAGAAGGGCTTTTTCGTTGGCCAGGTTCAATGCAAATCCATCGAACCTCCTATGGGGAAGGTTCTCAGGCAGGGTGGAGGGTGAGAGGATTTTTCCATGCGATGACCACCAGGTGGAAAGCCTTGTTCATATGGTTTTTCACTGCAAACTTTATGACGATCTCCGCCAGCAATTCCTGGACCAGCTCTGTATCCCTAGAAGGAGACCAGAGCGGGAAGTCTTACGTTTCCTACTAACGGGGACTGACCAGGAGCTTACCAAATTGGTAGCTCAATACCTGCATTTGCTCTTTTCTCATAGTAATATTCTGCAGTCGTCTGAGTTATCAGGAGTCCCAGAGATGTGATCGTGGATAGCGGAGTCTTGTCTCTTTTCTCTTCTAACATAGTCTGTGCCACTGTGAAAGTATTAATCCGCTTCTGTTTTGTATGTATGTATGTTTGTTTGATGCCAATAAAAGGTTGATGATGATGATGATTTAAATTGCATCTCTGGGTTATTTGTGGGGCCTGCCTGGTGAAGAAGAAGAAGAAGAGTTTGGATTTGATATCCCGCTTTTCACTACCCGAAGGAGTCTCAAAGCGGCTAACATTCTCCTTTCCCTTCTTCCCCCACAAGAAACACTCTGTGGGGTGAGTGGGGCTGAGAGACTTCAAAGAAGTGTGACTAGCCCAAGGTCACCCAGCAGCTGCATGTGGAGGAGCGGAGACACGAACCCGGTTCCCCAGATTACGAGTCTACCGCTGTTAACCACTACACCATACTGGTGTTTTTACATTAGTAGAATGTGTCCTTTTATTTAAAATGCGTTATTTGTGGGGCATAGGAATTCGTTCATTTCCCCCCCACAAAAAAATAGTCCAGCCCCCCACAAGGTCTGAGGGAAAGTGGACCAGCCCCTGCTGAAAAATTTGCTAACCCCTGATCTAATCTATCAATCATCTATCTAATCTATCTATCATCTATCTATCTAATCCAGTGGTGTCCAAACTTTTTTTCAGAGGGCCAGATTTGATGAAGTGAAGGGCCATGAGGGCCCACCACAGGGCCAACCAAAGTTGTTAACCTTTTTTTAGGATGAAAGTTGTTGTGGGTTTTTTTAGGATTTAACCCCAATAAAGAAACTGCCACGGGGCAGAATTAAACCGACCAGCGGGCCAAATTAGGCCCCCAAAACGGACTTCGGTCATCACTGATCTAATCGATCTATCAGTCATCTCTCTGTTTATCTATCTAATCAATCTATCATCTATCTATCTAATCAATCAATCATCTATCTATCTATCTATCTATCTATCAATCATCTATCAAACAATCTTCTATCTATCTAATCTATCTATCAATCTTCTGTCTATCTAACCCAGGCACGCCCATCAGGTAGATCGTGATCTACTGGTAGATCACTGGACATCTGTGGTAGATCACTGGCTCCCCCAAAATAAGCTAAACAACTTTGGCTCCCCTAAAAAAAAGCTCTGCACCCCCCAAAATGGGGTAGATCACTGCCAGTTTTTAACTCTGTGAGTAGATCGCAGTCTATTGGGAGTTGGCCACCCCTGATCTAATCTATCAATCTATCATCTACCATCTATCATCTATCTAATCTATCTATCTATCATCTACCTCTCTATCATCTATCTATATCATTCATCATCATTACCTATCTTCTATCTATCTATCTATCTATCTATCTATCTGCCTGTTGGATTTGTGTGACTGTCCAGGCTTGTGTGTGTGTTTGTTTCTGGCCGTGTGCTCTCCCTGAGCACATGGTCTGTGGGGACAGGGCTTCTGTTGAGTCAGGTGAGTCAGGTGACTAGCTGTGGGCAGAGCTAGTCAGTGCCTGGAGGCCAGTGGCGTGTGCCGGGGGAGACCTAGGCTTCTTTTTTGTCCTGTCTTCAAGCTTTTCAGGATGGAGGGTGAGGGAACAACTGCAGTCACCTGCAATTCCTGCACAATGTCTGTCTTCTTGCCAAAGGATGTAGGCAGCTACACCTGCAGCAAGTGCAAGTTGGTTGCCCTACTAGAAGACAAGGTCCAGAAACTTCAGGACCATGTATCTACGCTCCAGAAAATTAAAGAGCTGGAGCTTTTTTTTGGATGCAGCCGAGCACACTGTCTGCACCAAGGGGTAGTCAGGGCACATCCCTAAGGAGGAGGTCAGTTACCCAACACAGGAGCCAGATGTATGGAGGAACGTGACTCATAGAAGTAGCAGGTCCAGGGATCGCTCTGAGTGTTTAGAACTACACAATCGATTTGAAGTGCTCTCCCTTAACATGGAAGATGAAGAACAGACTCCATTTGAAGATCTCTCCCTCATCACAGTTCCGCCATCACCCTACTGGAAAGTCTGATAGCACCCAGGGACATAGAGGCCTGCACTTTTGATGAGCTGACGCAGGCTATGACAAAACACCTTGCTCCTCAACCAAGAACCACCGCCGCTATGACTTTGCGCACAGAGAGCAACAAGCGCAAGAGTCAGTGAGTGAATACATCACAGCACTCCAGGCGATTGCGATGTATTGCCAGCTCACTGACACTGAGGAATTATTTCTTGAAAGGTTCATCATTGGCGTGCGAGACAGCTGTCTCTGCCGCAAGCTGCTAGCAAAATACAACATCACAATGATGGAAGCAATTAATATGGCCACGGACTTTGAGAAGGATAACGCCCACGAGGCAGCCCACATCCCACGTACCAAAAGGAGAACTGACTGCATCCAGCGAGGCCAGTCGTCTTCCATAGATACTCACAATGAGGATGTCCACCGAGCTTCGGACCAATCCAACCAACACCACCGCTCCCAAGCTATGAGTGCATCATCGAACCAGCAATCATCTGACTCACCTCGAGGGACCTGCGCCAGGTGTGGAGAAAACCACGGGCATCGGACATGCAGGTTTCGGGATGCCACATGTCGCTGCTGTGGGAAGACTGGGCACATTGGACGAGTGCCACTCCAAGACCTCTGGAGCACAACCCAAGCAACCTGTCCACGAGGCCTATGAAGAGGAGGAGTTACAGTCTATCTCTCCAGCCAGTGTCCTTGAACCTCCATCCCCGGGGTCCAATAAGCTTAGGGTGCAACTCAGGATAGAGGGAACCCCATGTACAATGGAGTTGCATACCGGCTCATCCTACTCCATAATATCTGCTAAGACTCTGAAAGAGCTTTGCCCTGACGGTGGCCCTCCTCTCCGCCCAGCCCCCATAGTGCTGCAAAACTTCCAGAGAAAAGAGAATCCAGCTAAAGGGTATGGGCACCTTCAAGGTCCAGTTTAAGAAGTACACCAAGAATTTGAACCTCATCATAACTGAAGGCCCATTCACTAGCCTTCTAGGCCTAGCATGGTTCGTGTCGTTAGGGCTTAATCAGATTTCCCCAGAAGCAGAATTCGAATTGATCTGCCAGGAGTTTCTATCAGAACCCTGGGCCTGTACAACGGACCCCCGATTTCCCTACGGTGCAACCCATTTGGGTCAAGGTCCGTAGAGACCCGTTTGCACTTAAACCCAAGATCAATGAGGAGCTTGATTGCTTAGTCGTCCAAGGGGTCTTAGAGCTGGTAGCTTTGGGGACCTGGGAAACCCCAATCGTCATACCAGTTAAGCTGGATGGCTTAGTCCGTATATGTGTTGATTACAAATGCACCCTGAACCGGGCCTTACAGGACCACGCATACCCGGTTCCTGTAGTGAGCCACGTGTTAGTGACCCTTGCTGGGGCCAAGATCTCCGGAAAGCTAGATTTAGCACAAGCTTATCAGCAGCTAACCATTAACGAGGCCGCTGCAGATGCCCAGACAATCGTGACTCATAGGGGTGCTTTCACAGTCAAATGCCTACAGTTTGGAGTTAGCGTGGCCCCAGGGTTATTTCAGAGCCTAATAGACCGTCTCCTTAAAGGCATCCCTGGAGTCATGCTGTTCTTCTATGATGTGCTGATCGCCGCATTGTCAAGAGAGGACTTTGCCACCAGATTACAGACAGTGCTCCAACGCTTCCAGGCGGCAGGACTTAAGGTAAAACAGAAAAAGTGCCTGTTGGGAGTGAGCAGTGTGGATTTCCTGGGGTTCCGGGTTGATGTGGACGGCCTCCATCCAGCAGAGGACAAAGTGTGTGCCATTTGCGATGCCTCAGACCCAAAGAGCAAGCCAGAGTTACAAGCCTTCTTGGGACTTCTTAATGTTTTTCACACGTTCCTGACGCACAAGGCAGCTGTAGCCGAGCCTTTGCACAGGCTCCTGGACAAAAAAGTGCCGTGGGTCTGGGGCCCTCGACAGGCCAAGGCTTTCTGAGGGGTCAAAGACTTGCTTGTGTCCAACGCAGTGTTGGCACACTTCGATGTGCTGGCTTGCGACACTTCCCCTTATGAAGTCCCAGTGGCTTACTTCTCCCAAACTCTCACGTCGGCAGAGCGCAACTACTCCCAGATCGACAAGGAAGGTTTGGCGATAGTTAAGGGAGTCAGAAAGTTTAATGACTTCCTTTATGGTCGGCCTTTCACTATCGTTACCAAACACAAGCCACTCCTGAGACTCTTTGCGCCCAACCGCCAGACACCCCATATGCTTTTTTTTTTTTAATAAGAATTTATTAAAAAATTTAAAACAACAAGCACAAAATACAACAAAACAATACATAACACTACAAAACTTCAAAAAATAAAAAAATTAAACACAAAAATACAAAAACCTTAACAAACATTTATTAAACTATCCTTATCTTATTCCTAACATTGTTTTGGGACCTCCTCACATCCTCTCTTCTGCGTTCATTTCTAATCTTCTTTAGTAACTTTATAACATTGTAAAATCTTCCTTCTCATCTGTTCTTAATCTTTATAAACATTAATCATCATTTAACTCTAATCTTAATCCAAATAAAAAATAAACTTAACATAATTCTAACTACTTCTTATATCCTATCTTAACCTAACTTCTGACATTACCGTAGCCTTATATATCCTCTGATTTTAATTTAAAATGTCTATCTTTTCACGTTGTTTCAAATAGTCTTTGAATTTCTTCCAATCCTCCTGCACCGTTTCTTCCTTCTGGTCTCGGAGTTTCGCGGTCAGTTCTGCGAGTTCCATGTACAGTGGTGCCCCGCTAGACGAAAATAATTCGTTCTGCGAAAATTTTCGTCTAGCGGGTTTTTCGTCTTGCGGAGCGGCAATGACAGCCGCGCTCCGCAAAACGGAAAAAAAAAAAGACGAAAGTTTTTCGTCTTGCGAGGCAGCCCCATAGACTTTTTCGTCTTGCGGGGCAGCCTTCCGCTAGACGAATGCCTTCGTCTAGCGAGTTTTTCGTCTTGCGAGGCATTCGTCTAGCGGGGTACCACTGTATTCAATCAGCTTCATCTGCCAATCTTCCACTGTTGGTAATTCTTCAGTTTTCCAGTTTTTAGCTATTAAAATCCTAGCAGCTGTTGTGGCATACATAAAGAATGTTCTATCTTTGTTGGAGATTTCATAGTTGGTCATGCCCAGCAGAAAGGCCTCTAGTTTCTTACTGAATGTGTTTTTCAACACCTTTTTATGCTCATTATAAGTCTTCTCCCAGAAGTCCTTTACCTTTGGGCACGTCCACCACATATGAAAGAAGGTACCTTCTACTTGCTTACACTTCCAGCATTTATTACACAAACCATGATACATCTTAACTAACTTAACTGGAGTTAGATACCATCTATAAATCATTTTCATGATGTTTTCCCTTAACATATTACATGCAGTAAACTTAGTACCCTCCTTCCACAGCCTCTCCCAATCTTCCAACATTATATTATGTCCAACATCTTTAGCCCAGTCAATCATAACAGATTTAACCATTTCATCCTTTATATGCCACTCTAGCAACAAATTGTACATTCTGGAAAGATTTTTGGTACTTGGTTCTATTAGCTCCGTTTCCAACTTGGATTTCTCTGACTGAAAGCCTTGTTTCTTATCCAACTTAAAAACTTCGTTTATCTGGTAGTATTGCAACAAGTCAGATACTTTCTCTTTCAATTGTTCATAAGTTTTCAATTTGAAATTCTGACCTTCTTGTTCTAATATATCTGCATATTTCGGACAATTTGCAGGCATATTAGGTCTCTTGTAGGCCTTAGCCTCAACTGGTGATATCCATCTGGGAGTTTTTCTCTCTAACAAATCTTTATTCTGAATCTAAACCTGATACAATGCATTCCTGATAATGTGAGATTTAAAAGCTTTGTGGGCCTTAACTTTATCATACCAAAGATAGGCATGCCAGCCAAATACATTGTCATGTCCTTCCAAGTCTAAAATGTCAGTATTTTCTAACTTAAACCAGTCCTTTAACCAGCAAAAGGCTGCAGCTTCAAAATAAATTCTGAGATCTGGCAGTGAGAATCCCCCTCTTTCCTTAGAGTCTGTCAAAATCTTGTATTTTATCCTGGGTTTCTTCCAGACAAATTTAGATAAATCCTTTTGCCACTTTCTAAAACAGTCCAACTTATCAATAATCGGAAGCACTTGAAATAAAAACAGCATCTTGATAACTGCTATTCTGCCCATCAAAGACAGTTTCAACCTAGTCCATATGTCCAAATCACTTTTTATCTCACTCCAGTTTCTCATAACTGTCCTTGAACAGGTTCAGATTCTTAGGAGTCAAATTCACTCCCAGATACTTAACCTTGTTGACAAAACTAAGTCCAGTTTGAACTTGTAATTTCTGTACCTGCATTATTGATAGATTTTTCGTTAAAACTTTGGTCTTTGCTTTATTCAACTTAAATCCTGCTACCGTGTTTCTCCTAAAATAAGACACCGTCTTATATATTTTTTTGCTCAAAAAAACACAGTATGGCTTATTTTCAGGGGATGTCTTATTTTAACCGTGTCGCATCGGTACGCTGCATAGCCACGCCTCCCCAGGCTGTTTTAATGGGAGGTACCACGTCACTATGGCTTATTTTGGGGGTATGGCTTATTTTTGGGGAACGGCTTATATTTCGCAAATGCATAGAAATCCTGCTATGGCTTATTTTATGGCTATGTCTTATTTTAGGAGAAACAGGGTACCTGTCCAAATGATTCTGTTGTCTCTAATGCTTTAACCACACTGGTTTCTGGGTCTTGTAGGGAGAGCACTAGATTGTCCGCAAAGGCTCTCAATTTCTATTCTTTCTCTCCCACCCTAATCCCTTTTATCGACTGTTCTCTTCTAATCATATTCAGTAGGACCTCCAGAACCATTATAAAAAGTAGGGGGGAGATAGGGCAACCCTGTTTTGTTCCTTTTTCTATTCTAATTTCTTCAGATATCACATTGTTTATTATAATTTTTGCTTTTTGTTCTTTATAAATGGCATTTATGCCATTCAGAAATCTTTGACCGACCTCCATCTTTTCCAAATTCTTCTTCATAAAACTCCAAGAAATGTTGTCAGAGGCCTTCTCCACGTCTATAAACATCAAGGCAGCTTCTGTATTTATCTTCTTTTCCAGTCTTTCCAATATATCCACAACATTCCTTGTATTACTATTCATATGTCTACCAGATAAAAAACCTGCTTGATCTTTGTGGATATATTCATTCAAAACTCTCTTTAACCTTGTGGCCATGACATTTGCAAAGATTTTATAGTCCACATTTAAAAGTGATATTGGTCGATAATTCTTCATCTGTGTTTTATCAGTTTCTGGTTTCAAAATCAATGTGATATATGCTTCTTTCCATGAGTCCGGCGCCCTACCTCCCCCTAACATTCCATTGCATACTTCCGTTAATGGTCGAATCAACCAATCTTTCAAACTCTTGTAATATTTTGCAGTCAATCCATCTGGTCCTGGGACCTTGTCATTTTGCATTTTCTTAATTGCTTCTTCTATCTCTTGACTTGTGATAGGGTGGTTGAGTAATATAGATTTTTCTTCTGGGATTTTATGCAAACCATTCTTTTCCAAGAACTGTTCAATAACATTCTCCTCTTGTTTCTCTTCTTTGTACAATTGTTTGTAAAATTTCTGAAAACATTTTCTGATCTCTGTATTCTCCACATTTTTATCCTTTACTTTAATATTAGTGATGGTATTCAATTTCTGTCTTTTCTTCAACTGCTAAGCAAGTAATTTTCCACATTTATTTGCCAATTCGAAAGTTTTCTGCTTCATTAATCTGATTTTCCTTTCTATTTCTTGGTTGAGCAATTTAGAATACTGGGACTGCAAGATCTTTATTTCTTTCTGTATTTGTTGATTTTTAGGGTATCCTCTTAATTTTTTCTCTTTCAGCCTTATTTGTTCCAACAATCTTTCTTTTTCTAAATTTTGCTCCTTCTTCCTCTTCGCCTTTTCTCTTATGAGGAACCCTCTCATAACTGCTTTACTTGCGTCCCACACAATTCTTTTTTCCACTTGTGTATTCAAATTTATCTGAATATACTCTTTAATCATCTTTTGGGCATCTTCCAAAACTTTGGGAACTCTCAGCAGGGAATCATCCATTCTCCATCTGAAGGAATCCTTGGAGAAAATTTTTAAGTCCAATTGCACTGCATTATGATCGGAACACGTCTTGGGGCAGATTTCTGCCTTATGAATTTTAGGTGCCAAAAATCTAGAAATCCATATATAATCCAGCCGTGACCATGACAACTGTGGTTCTGAATAATACGTTGCCTCTGTCTTGGTGGGATTCTTCAATCTTCATGAATCTATCAAATCCAAAATATCCACCATTTCAAAAAAAGTTTTTGGCAGTTTCCCTTCATTTGTAATTTTGGTCCTTTGTGATCTATCCATCAAAGTGGAAACTGCCCCATTGAAGTCTCCCAGGCAAATAAGATTGTAGTCCATATAGTCCAATAGGATGTCATGTATCTTCTTAAAAAAGATTGATTTTCCATCATTTGGTGCATAAATACCCAGCATCATGTATTTTTCGCCTTGCACTGTTATTTCAATCGCAATATATCTCCCTTCTTCATCCTTGAACAATTGTCTTGGATTATATTTCTCTTTTGCGTAGATTACAACTCCTCTCTTCTTGACCTTATCTGAAGAAATGAATTCTTGTCCTAATTTTTTATTTTGTAGGATCCTTCTATGCTGTCGGATTACATGGGTCTCCTGTAGACAAATTATATCTAAATTCTTCTTTTCTAATGCATGGTTCACTCTATGTCTCTTAGGCCTCTGGTTCAAACCGTGAACGTTCCACGTCAATAATTTCAGCATCATTTTGTTAGGCAGTACCTCCAACTGCTCCTGGTACTTCTTCTTCCTCTTCTTCTCCTGGTGCCGGTCCTCCAGGTACAGATGGGTAAAGTCTTGTCAAATCTAGAGATGAGCCTTCAAAATCTGATGCGTATTTCTCCAGGAATTTCCGTTTATCCTCAATTGATCTTATTCTTACTCTTCTTTCTTTATATCTGAATGTTAGGCCTTGTGGAAACTCACTACTGAAAAGATTCTTCCTTCTTCTTAATTCGGCTGCCAGGTCAGCAAATCCTGATCTTAAATTTAAGAAGTACCTAGGAATGTCCTTATAAATGATGACAGGATGCTGTTGGACCACCAAGTTGTTCTTGTAGTGAAGGTCAAGAATCTGATTTCTCTGGTATCTATTCTGGAACACTATCATGCAATCATTAACAGTCTTTGTATTCTTCTTGCCTTTAGCTCCAAATCTATAGGCCTTCACAATAAATGCCGCCAAATCACTCTCCTCCAGTTCCCAAAAAGCAGAAAATTCTTACCTATAAAGTCCTTAAGACTTTCTTGTTCCAACTCAGGAAGATGCCTCAATCTCAGGTTTTGCTCCCTTTCTCTCAGCTGGAGAAAAGCCAAAGACTCCTGCACGTCTCTTTGTTTATTTTCAAGCCTTTGAAATTTTTCTATGTCCAATTCTTCAAGTCTATTCTCCACAGCCGTGATTTTAACTTTAAATTCTTCTGATTCTTCCTTCAAAACTTTTACCTCCTTTCCAATCTGTTTAATTGCCGCAGTGTTCTCCTTCACCATTTTATCAACAGATTTAATTGATTTCTCCAATCTATCTGCGGATTCTTGGATATTAGTTTCTAATTTGTCTGAAACTGCCTGAATAGAAGCATTCACTTTTTCAAAAGCTGCTAGCATCTGCTCTTCAAAAGTCTTTGATGCAGAAGCTTTCCTTTTTTGTTCCGCCTTCTGTTTTTCTTCCTTTGTTCTAGCCCTTGTAGGACCAAGTGGTGTCACATCCATATCAATGCAGTCTGCAGCTGGGAACTCAAGGTCACTTTACTTTCTGCAGGCTAAAACCCAAACAATCCTTCAAATAGCTCCAGGTGGTTTCCAAGGCTGAGCCAGAGAGCAAACAAAAAGTCCAAAGCACACCCCATATGCTTTCAACACGAGTATTGCACTGTTCCATTTTCCTGGCTTGTTACCAATACTCGCTACAGCACCAACCCGGGAAAGCCATGGGTCACGCAGATGTGCTCAGCTGCTTGCCACTGTCGGAGAGCAGCCCTGACCCTGCTCCTACCCACCAGATCCTGCGGCTGGAAGACTTACCGGACCAGCCCCTGCATGCCAAGGACAGGCTGTTGGTCCACATCTCGGACTGGGTGGGGAGGGAGTGGCTCAGGAAGGCAGGTCCAGAATTTTTAGGTTACACAGCCCGCAAGGATGAGCTGTCTACTCACCGAGGATGCGTGTTACGGGGTAGCCGTGTTATAGCCCCCCCACCCCCTGTTAAGAAAAAAAGTCTTAGAAGGGCTGCACGTGTCTCACCCGGGATGAAGACATTGGCTTGTAGCTATGTGTGGTGGCTGGGCATAGATGCAGAGATAGAAGGCTGGGCGAAACGTTGTGAACCCTGCCAGGTTTCCCAGCTGGATCCACCCAAGGCACCAGTACACTAGTCCTGGGAGTCTCGGGTGCACATGGACTTCACAGGACCTTTTTAGGGCCAACACTTCCTAATAATGGTCCAAGGGGCTCGAGGTGGTGCCGACCTTAACTGTGTCCACTAGAGCGACTATAAACACACTCAGGAAGATATTCGCAACACACGGCTTGCCAGACACACTAGTGAGTGACAATGGGACCTCTTTTACTTCGGTGGAATTCAAATAATTTGTAACCAAAAATGGAATCCACCACATTTGTTCCACTCCTTTTCACTAACAGCCAAGCTGAACGCATGGTCTGCACTACCAAAGATGCGCTTCAGCGTATAGTGCATGGAGACTGGACTCTCTGGTTAGTGTTCTTATTGGCCCAACACATCACCCCAAGCACAGTGACCGGCTGGAGCCCGGTGGAGTTGCTTATGGGAAGGAGGCTCACTACCCTCCTTGATCGTATGCACCCTGACCGGGCTCTGAGCAACGGCCATCCACTGTGGTGCGGGGGGCTCCAATAGGGTTCTCCCTGGGGGACCCTGTGTACATCCGAAACTATGGGCCCAGACAGGGTTGAGTCCCAGGTACCATTGCCTGCTGTAAAAGTCCAGTTTCCTATGAGGTAGGGTTAGAGGGGGGACTGGTTTGGAAGAGACACCTCGACCAGATCAGAACCAGGGCACCTCCAAACACGGAACTTGAAGCGGAAAAAGAGAACAGAGAAATGGGAACTTCGGAAGATTTTGTGCCCAGGCCAGGGTGGGAACCAGATGGGTTGCCGGTGACCGAGTTACCCCAGCAGGGCGACCTCAGGCCGGAGTCCTCAGTGGCTCCATCGGCCGTGACCCCTTCAGAGCTGACCTCATTGGCCTACCCACTCAGACCGCAGGTACTGGAGGAACCTCCCGGGTCACCCACTTGGGCACAGAAACTGCAACGGCCCTAGCCAGCACACCTTGATGACTATGTTTGTTCCTTTTGTTAGGAAGTTGGGGGGAGGAGTGTTATGTATTGGGTTTAACACATTTTATGTTGCCAGGCGCGTTCTAACCAATCGTTGGTAGATGAACATTCTAATGGGAATCTGAAGAAGTATCTGAAAATGTGTGCATGCACACGAAAGCTCATACCAAGAACAAACTTTGTTGGTCTCTAAGGTGCTACTGAAAGGAATTTTTTATTTTATTTTGTTTTATTCTGATGGGAAGTAAGCGAAGCCACTGTCAACTGTCAACTGTCAGTTCTTGCCGGGGTTTTTAGTGTGTGTGTCCTGCAAATTCTGTTCTTGTTTTTCTAGGAGTGAGTTGTTGTCACTGGACAAATGTTGAATAAACGTAGTTGAGGAACTTATTACTGCCTTGGGCTTCTGACTTTTTCTGAACATTTAACACCTAGCTAGCAGGGCCACTGGTCAGGGATGATGGGAATTGTAGTATCAACACATCTGGAGGGCCGAGGTTGAAGAAGCCTGCTCTTGGGCTTGCCAATCAGAAGGCTGGCAGTTCGAATCCCTGCAATGGGATGAGCTCCCATTGCTCGGTCCCTGCTCCTGCCAACCTAGCAGTTCAAAAGCACATCAAAGTCCAAGTAGATAAATAGGTACTGCACCATCGGGAAGGTAAATGGCATTTCCGTGCGCTCTGGTTTCCATCACGGTGTCCCTTTGCACCAGACATGGGTTAGTCCTGCTGGCCACATGACCTGGAAAATCATCTGAGGACAAATGCCAGTTCCCTCACCTAGGGCTGGATTTTGAGGAAAAGCGGCTCTCTGCCCCTCCACTTGGGAGGCCCCTCCCAGCCCCCCACCCTCAAGGCTAGAAGAAAATGGAAGAGTGTTACAAGCAAAATTGAGTGAAGCCAAGGGTGACGACGATGGGTCTTTACAATTCTGCAATTCTCAATTCCTCCTCTAAAGGACAGAAGATGTTGTTGTTAAATATCATGGTGATTTAAAAAAATGCATAAAATTAACAAAGAGAAACTTTTGCGGTAACTGAACTTTGTAAACCTTTTGCGGAATCAGCATTCATGTTAATGTTGTAATGTTATTCTTTAAAAAAAAAAACCTTGAGGTTACAAATTATATTGCCTGGGAAGTGTAAATAATATGGCCATGATTACCTGATTACTTTTTGTTGTCATTAAAAAGTCAGTTTTAAAATACATATTGAGAAGTAAACTACAACCATCAAATACAGTAAGGCCAAAATGCCCCCCCCAGCCTCCCTTTGAAGTTGCGAGGGGTCAGGAGCAATAAAACCCCCGCGTCCAGAAGCCATAAATTACGGAATGGCGCCCGGCAGGCTTCTGATTGCACAGTTCGTAAAGTCACTTTCACTTTTAGCAGAGTTGAAAGAAAAACGCAGCGTCTCGAAGCATAGCCTCCTGCAATAACGTCTGTGTAAACAGCAGTCTGTAACATACTTAAACTGACTCCTCTGTCAGCAAAGCAGATTTATTACAGCAAAGCATACATTAAATTCTGGGAGACTTAGCAGCCATGACCGTCTCCGGTGCAACAACGGAGAACTCTGAATTACAGCAGTTCTACATACTAGGAGCTGAGTGTAACCCTTTCAGCACTCACTCCTCACACTCCCGCATAGCAAAATCATCCAAAACTTCATCAAAATTGTTTTGTCTATGTTTGTCACTTTCAATGTACATAATGCTCAGTGCAGACAACTTCTCTTGAGACATTGTGGCCTTTAATTCATTCTTAATTCTTTTGAGTCTTGAAAAATTCCTCTCTCCTGAGCAGTTAGTGACCATAAGGCTAAGAAATAGCAGCAATATTGCTTCCCAGTAGGAAAGGCCATCTGATTTTTTTCCTTTTATATAATCTGATAAATGTCTGAATAAGCCTATGGCTTTGTCTCAGTTCAGCAGTAAGTTTCAGGTCAATATCTTCTGGGTATGCTTCCATCTGGTTCAAAATTGGGAAAGGAGTATGACAAGGCTGTATATTGTCTCCCTGCTTATTTAACTTATATGCAGAATTCATCATGCGAAAGGCTGGACTGGATGAATCCCAAAACGGAATTAAGATTACCAGAAGGAATATCAACAACCTCAGATATGCTGATGACACAACCTTGATGGCAGAAAGTGAGGAGGAATTAAAGAACCTTTTAATGAGGGTGAAAGAGGAGAGGGCAAAATATGGTCTGAAGCTCAACATCAAAAAAACTAATTCACCTCCTGGCAAATAGAAGGGGAAGAAATGGAGGCAGTGAGAGATTTTACTTTCTTGGGCTCCATGATCACTGCAGATGGTGACAGCAGTCACAAACTTAAAAGACGCCTGCTTCTTGGGAGGAAAGCAATGACGAACCTAGACAGCATCTTAAAAAGCAGAGACATCACCTTGGCGACAAAGGTCCGTATAGTTAAAGCTATGGTTTTCCCAGTAGTAATGTAGGGAAGTGAGAGCTGGACCATAAAGAATACTGATCACTGAAGAATTGATGTTTTTGAATTATGGTGCTGGAGGAAACTCTTGAGAGTCCCATGGACTGCAAAAAGATCAAACTTATCCATCCTTAAAGAAATCAGCCCTGAGTGCTCACTGGAAGGACAGATCCTGAAGCTGAGGCTCCAGTACTTTGGCCACCTCATGAAGACTCCCTGGGAAAGACCCTGATGTTGGGAAAGGTGGAAGGCACAAGGAGAAGGGGACGACAGAGGATGAGATGGTTGGACAGTGTTCTCAAAGCGACTAGCATGAGTTTGGCCAAACTGCGGGAGGCAGTGGAGGATAGGGGTGCCTGGCGTGCTCTGGTCCATGGGGTCACGAAGAGTCGGACACGACTGAACAACTGAACAACAACATGCTTCCATCAACCATTCAACACCTTGCTGAATTTATTGCTTAGATGCTGTCAAATTAGAAGGAATGGCAAACAATTGTGCAACATCACACAATACTTTTTTTAAAAAATTGGCTTCAAGTGCATTTAATACAGTATAGGAATAAATCTGGCCCAGTCACCTTCAGGATCCGGCCGGCAGACGGTCCAGGAATCAGCATGTTTTGACATGAGTAGAATGTGTGCTTTTATTTAAAATGCATCTCTGGGTTATTTGTAGGCATAAGAATTAATTCATTTTTTTCCCCAAAAATATATTGCGGCCCACCACATGGTCTGAGGGACAGTGGATCAACATCGTCTGAGGGACAGTGGATCAACATTTTTAAAAATAATTGTTATTAATATTATTTTCTCAAAACAAATATCAAATATCATTACTAAACATACCTTTTCCATTCCCCCTCCCTCTCTGTTGACTTTCCTCAACTACCATTTCTGGTCTATTACATCCAATGATAGGAACGCGGGTAGCGCTGTGGGTTAAACCACAGAGCCTAGGGCTTGCTGATCAGAAGGTCGGCGGTTCAAATCCTGCAACAGGGTGAGCTCCCGTTCCTTGGTCCCTGCTCCTGCCAACCTAGCAGTTCGAAAGCACGTCAAAGTGCAAGTAGATAAATATGTACCGTTCTGGCGGGAAGGTAAACGGCGTTTCCGTGCGTTGCTCTGGTTCGCCAGAAGCGGCTTAGTCATGCTGGCCACATGACCCAGAAGCTGTACCGGCTCCCTCGGCCAGTAAAGCAATTTGAGTGCCACAACCCTAGAGTCGGACACGACTGGACCTAACGGTCAGGTGTCCCTTTACCTTTAAATCCAACGATACACTCTGCTGTTTGAATACAATACGTCATCACATTGCTATCACATTGTTCTCTGTAACTAAAGTTGTAAAAGCTCATTTAAATCCTGCCAGCGATATCATTTCTTTTTGCTGTTTCTGCAAATATATCATGAAAGGTTCTCATTCTTTTTCAAAGTCGCTATTGTTGCTTTCACACACTTTGTCCGTTAACTTTGCTAACTCTGCATAGTTCGCCAACTTTTCTTGCCATTGTGCTTTTGATGGGATTTCTCGGGTCTTCCAATTTTGAGCTATTAAAATTATTGCAGCTGTTGTAGCATACATGAATAATGTCCTTTGTTTCTTTCAGCAGATCTTGTCCTAAAATACAGTACCTAAAAAGAAAGCTTCTGCTGCACATTCATATGTTCTAATTGTAGATCTTCTTTCCTCCCCCCCCCCTTTTCCATGCTTTATTGTCCATAATTTGCATCAGTATATCAAAGATGTATCTTGATTATTGCCCATCACTCAAATTCGTCAAAAATCAGAATCCAAAAAACAATGTTTCCACATTGGAAAAGTGACCATGTTCCTTCTTGGACAGGATGGATTCCAAAACTGGTTGAATATGCAGAGTTGTTGGACAATTTGTTGGGGGGAAACGTAAAATAAAACAAAACGTGTGTTCATTTCTAAGTGGGAAGTAGTTAAAATATATCTGAAAAATAATTGTCGCAGTCTAAGCTCTGCTGTAGCGTTCGAATCACATCTGTAAGTTATTACAGATAAAACAACAACTATAATAGCGACCTCTGCTTCAGAGTATCTGACAAATGATTCCCGGGACAAAGTGTGTATTACACACAAAATCTCATACCTTGAAAGTTTATATTTAGTTGATCTTTAAGGTGCCACTGGAATGAATACAAAATATTTTGTCATCTTTCATCTTGTTATTATATCTGTAATAGTTGGTAGTAAGAGTCGAGAACACAGATAATTAAATCTTTATTTAAACTTTTGGCTTTGATAACGACCTGACAAGTTTTGGCAATCAGTTAATAATGATTATGTGAAATATTAAGTGGATGGGAAGTTAAACATAAAGTGAGAAGATATTCTTTATTTTATTTTATTTTAGTTGATTTGCTTTATAATTTTGTATTAATGATGAGTATTTCTTTTATTTATTTCAATTAAGCAAATAAAATTAAAAGAAAGAAAAAAGGATATAAATATTAGAAATATATTTTCATCCCAAAGCATTTTATTTTAAAAATCCGATTTAAATGGGGGGAATCCGATTATTATTATTATTATTATTATTTAATAATCATTTATTTTTGTTGTTGTTGTTCAGTCGTGTCCGACTCTTCGTGACCCCATGGACCAGAGCACGCCAGGCACGCCTATCCTTCACTGCCTCTCGCAGTTTGGCCAAACTCATGTTAGTAGCTTCGAGAACACTGTTTATTTTTATCCACCCTGATTATACATTTTTATGTGCTGCAAGACACTTTGAGACCTTCAGGTGACAAGCGACTAATAATTATAATAATACCCGAAAAATCAAAACAAAATAAAACAATAAAATTCAGCACAAGAAAGCTCATACCAAGAACAAACTTAGTTGGTCTCTAAGGTGCTACTGGAAGGAAATTTTTATTTTATTTTGTTTTGACTATGGCAGACCAACACGGCTACCTACCGTACCTGTAACTCGAAAAATCAAAGTCACGGGCAAAAGAGCGAATGGGGACAAAAAATTGGAGTCCTGAAAAGGAATCATGACGCTTACTCCACCGGCCGCTCCCTCCTACCAAAGAAGCCACTTTCTGGATTGGCTCGTTGTCAAGTGGGACGTCAAAAGTAGAGCAGCCAATCACTATGGGGTACAGCGCTTGCCCCGCCCTCAGGGAGCGGAGCGGCAAGGGAAAGCCTTCGTGACGAAATCAAAAGGCTCGCTTTCGCTCCGCCCGGGCATTTTTTTCCTTTTGCCCCGCCCTCTACTCCGTTGCATGCGCAATCGTCGTCGGGAGATGCTCCGGCCAGACGTACGCACGCGCAGTGGCCGACATGCGCAGGAGCAGCGGGGTGGATGCGTGAAGGGCCGGCCCACCGTTTCCCGCCTCCCGGCTGGCCCGCCTTCCCCTGAGGCGCTCCAACGCCGTGCTCCGGCGAGAGGGACGCACGCATGCGCAGGAGCAGCGGAGCGCATGCGTGGAGCAGGCCCGCCTTTTCCCTCCTCCCTCCCAGCAGGCAGAGCGCGTGCACATGCGCATGCGCACAGCCTCCCAGGTGGCCCACTTCCGCCTGAGGTGCTCCGACGAGAGGGACGCACGCATGCGCAGGAGCAGCAGAGCGCATGCGTGGAGCAGACCCCCCTTTTCCCTCCTCCCTCCCAGCAGGCAGAGCGCGTGCACTTACGCATGCGCACAGCCTCCCAGGTGGCCCACCTCCGCCTGAAGTGCTCCAACGCCATGCTCCGGCGAGAAGGATGCACGCATGCGCAGGAGCAGCGGGGCGCAGGCGTGAAGGGCCGGGCCCGCCCATTCCCTTCGTCTCGCCCGAAGCCGAGCGATCCAGCAAGCATGCGCGCGCATGCGCAATGCCTACCGGTTGGCCGACCTCCGCCTGAGGAGCCGCTCCGACGCCGCTCTTGAGGCGACGACGGGCAGGAGGAGCCTCTTCCCCGGGGCAAATTGTCCGCGGGCGCTGCCATGCTCCTCCCGCCGCAGCTGGGAGGCCAGGCCTGAGGAGCAGCAGCCGAGGCCGCCCTCAGTGAGAAGGCCCGCCGCCGACTCCATGGCCCAGGCCGAGAAGATGGAGCTGGACCTGGAGCTGCCGCCAGCCGGGAGCGAGGGGGGCGGTCTGAGGCGCTCCAATAGCGCCCCGCTCATCCACGGGCTCAGGTGAGGCAAGGGGCCCTCCAGCCGCTCGGGGACTACAACTCCCACCATCCCTAGCGCACTGGACCAGTGGTCGGGGATAGGAATAGAATAGAATAGAAAAGAAATACTTTATTGTCACTGTACCACATGTTTACAGTGAGATTAAACATGATGGGGATGATGGGAATTGTACTCCCCAAACAGCTGGAGGGCCGAGTTGGGCCATGGCTGGGTGAAGAGGCCCCTCGGGCGAGGGGAGGGCAGGGGTCCAAGGGACGCCTCGTCTCGATCCTGGCCCTTCACCAGAGGAGGAGGAATAATAATACAGTAATAATAATAATAATAATAAAATTGTATTTGTATCCCAGCTCAGAGCGGCTAGCATCATAAAAACAACACAATATGAATAAAAACAGACATCTTAAAATACATCTTAAAATTAATTCAGACTTGTTAAAATTTGGGCAGGTGGCAATTGTCAGGTTGGAATTGAGTGGTTAATACTTGCCAGGACCAACTGTTTCCACTGTTTAAAATAATGGTTATCATTTTAAAAAGGGCATTGGGGCTGGGAAGGGAAGAAAGGGGGCATCATCCCCGGAGGTAGATGCAACTACCCTCCAGCTGCTTTGGGACTACAGTGCCCATCATCCCTGACCGCTGGTCCTGTTAGCTAGGGATGATGGGAGTTGTAGTCCCCAAACAGCAGGAGGGCCAAGTTGGGTCATGCCTGATCTAGAGCAGTGGTGGCCAAACTTGGCCCTCCAGCCTTTTGGGGATTACAACGCCCATCATCCCTGGCCACTGGTCCTGTTAGCTAGGGATGATGGGAGTTGTAGTCCCCAAACAGCAGGAGGGCCAAGTTTGGCCATGCCTGCTTGAAATGAATGGGCGTGCAGAGATGTGAGGAGAACTAGATCCGTCGTGTGTGACGAAGCCGAACTTGGGGTCGGCGTGGGTATTATGAGGCGTATAGGATGCCCAACTACCACGCTTACAGTCCCGGAGCAGAAATACAATATTGTTTTTTGTTTGTTTGTTTGCTTGTTTCCAGATTTAACACCTTTATTTCCAATCCTTATTCATTGCAATCCATATTAACATCACATGTATATATCGGTAATAACAAAAGAGATAAACATCTCATCACCCACCCTTTTCCCTTCACCCTTGTCACTTCCCTCCATCTCATCTCACGTTCCTTAGTCCTTCTTAACCTCCCCCCCCCCCTTTTATGGGATACTGTTTCTTCCTTTAAACACTACTATATACATTACTTTCTATACTTCATGTTTTAATCTAGGCACATTAGCATATTATTTTTGGAGCAATACTTTGCCAAATAGACTTCATAATATTTCCATTCATTTCTTAGCTTTTGGTTAGACTGATTTCTTATTGCTGCTGTTAATTTAGCTGAGGTTAAATATTCATTTAATTTATTTATCCATTCTTCCTTTGTTGGGGTGTTTTGTGATTTCCAATTCTTAGCTAATACCATTCATGGCGCTGTATTTGCATACAAAAATAGTTTTTTACTTCCCTGTGGTATTTCTTGAATTAATAAACCCAACAGGTATGCTTCTGGTCTTTTTGTTATTGACCGTTTTAGCATCTTTTTAATTTCTTCATGTATCATTGTCCAGAAGCCCCTGATTGTCTCACACGTCCACCACATATGCATTACCGACCCCACCTCCTTCTCACACCCAGGGGCGTAGCTAGCCGCTGGGCTGCCGGGGATGGCAAGCCAAGCGGCACCCCTGGGGGCGGGGCGTCGCTCCGTGCGCATGACGTCATGACGCATGCGCCCGGAGCGACGCCTCCGCCCGGGCCAGCTAGCCTGCCCCTTTCCTTTCCCTTCGGGCTCCGCTCAGGGAGCGCAGCAGGTTCTTCTTCTTCTGCGCTCCCTAAGCGGAGCTGTGCCAGTGCATGGAGAGGGGTTGGGCCAGCGAAGGGGGTGACACCCCTCGCTGGCCCGCCCCTCTCCATTTCCCGTCACCTCAGGGAGCGGAGCGGCAAAAAATGCCGCTGAAAGGGGAAAAGCCCCCTCTTTCAGCGGCTTTTTTCGCCGCTGGCTGGAGGAGGGGATTGGCGGGGCGGGGCACCGCCCCGAGTGCCACCCCCAGGGCGCTACCAGACCCCCCCGCCCCCCCTTGCTACGACCCTGCTCACACCTCCAGCATATGTTGGTATTCCTCTTGTATATTTTCGCTAATTTTACCGGTGTCAAGTGCCACCTATAGAACATTTTTATAAAATTTTCTCTAATTGTATACGAAGCCGTGAATTTTATATCATGCTTCCATAATTTATCCCACTGCTCCAAATTGATACTTTGCCCAAGATCCTTCGACCATTTTAACATTGTCTCCTTCACCTCTTCATCCATCAGATCCCAATCTAAAAGTAAATTATATGTCCTAGATCAGTGTTTTTCAACCACTGTTCCGTGGCACACTAGTGTGCCGCGAGATGTTGCCTGGTGTGCCGTGGGAAAAATTGAAAAATTCAAGAGAATTACTTTATATATAGTCAATATAGGCACAGAGTTAATTTTTTTTAACATTTTCTAATGGTGGTGTGCCTCGTGATTTTTTTCATGAAACAAGTGTGCCTTTGCCCAAAAAAGGTTGAAAAACACTGTCCTAGATAATAATTTCCTATTATTTTGTATAACCTCGATCCTAAATTTTGACTCTTCCTTAACGAAACCTTTTTTAAAATTCCCATTACACACACTTCTCAATTGAATATAATGCCATCTATCCAAACCCAAACCTTTTAGCTCTTCATATGATTTCAATCTAAATTTACCTTGCTCTTCTTCTAATAATTGTTTATAGGTTGGCCAATTTGCTTTTGTATTTACTTTCTTCATACTGAAAGCCTCTATTGGGGAGATCCACCAGGAAGTGTTAGGTTCTGCAAATCTTTTGTACTAATTCCAAACTTTATACAGTGCCCCTCTTATTATATGATTTGTAATTCCTTTATTAACTTTCTTTTTCATAATTCAAATAAGCATGCCATCCATATCTATTATTGACACTTTCTAGATCTAACACTTTTGTTTTTTCTAATTTAATCCAGTCCCTTACCCAAATTAGACATTCTTCTTCATAATATAATTTGAAATTTGGCAATGCCAACCCGCATCTCTCCTTTCTGTCTGTTAATAATTTGTATTTTATTCTAGGTTTCTTACCCTGCCAAATAAACTTTGTAATATCTTTTTTCCAATCCTCAAAGCAATTTTCTTTATTGATAATCGGAATTGTTTAGAATAGATAGAGTAATCTTGGCAATACGTTCATCTTTATTATGGATACTCTTCCCCATAGCGAAAGTTGCAATCTATTCCATCTTTCCAAATCTTTTTTTTATTTCTTTCCATACCTTTTCATAATTATTTTGAAACAGATTTATATTCTTCATAGTTAATTCTACTCCCAGATATTTTGCTTTTTTTTAACTATCTGCAATCCTACTTTTTCTTCTAATTCTCTTTATTCTTGTGGTTGGATGTTTTTAACCATGATTTTTGTTTTTGCCTTATTTAACTTGAAGCCTGAAACTTTCCCAAACTCTTCCATTAACTTTATGGTTTTTATAATACTTATTTCCGGATTTTCTATTGTTAGGATAATGTCATCAGCAAATAATAATAATAATAATAATATTTATTATTTGTACCCCGCCCATCTGGCTGGATTTCCCCAGCCACTCTGGGCGGCTTCCAACAGAAACCAAATACAACAATATCAAACATTAAAAACTTCCCTAAAAAGGGCTGCCTTCAGGTTTTTTCTGAAATGCTTTAACCTTAAATTCCTCCCTTCCTAATGTTATTCCTATTATCTCTTTTTCTTTCCTGATTTCTGTCAGTAGAATTTCCAATGATAATATAAATAGAAGGGCGACAAGGGACATCCCTGTCGTGTGCCTTTCTCTATCGGGAAGCTAACTGTTTTATCCCCATTTATTATCAAATTTGCAAAATGCTTCTCATAAATCGCATATATGCTTGTTTCTGCAATAATCTTCCCCTAGATCTGACAATTTCATAATTTTTTTAAAAAAAAATTCTTGATACATTATCAAACACCTTCTCTGCATCAATCAGCATAAATGCCACCCTTTTATCTGGTTTTAAATCCAAATATTCTAATATATTAATCACTGTCCTCATATTTGATTTTATATGTCTGTTTGGGAGAAATCCAGCCTGATCTTCATGAATAGTCTCTTTTAATATCAATTTTAATCTATTTGCTAGAATTCCTGCAAACAGCATTGTTTATAGGCACCTTGCCTGTATATATATGCGCGATGGAAGGCTTAAAAGCGGTTTTTGTGCCAGGTGAGCTGGGGGTTCATCTGGAGGAAAAGCAGGGTAGATTTGATTTGAATTGATTGAATCACTAGTCAGTAAGGCTTGATTTAAATCCATTTTTTACATAAAGGTTTAACCTTGCTGGCATCCTCTTCATATTGACAACTAGATGAAGGTTTCATTTTTGGAGGAATAAATTTTCAGAGTTGTTTTTACAGTGACATCAAAAATGACCGATTTGGTTATATTATTAGAAATATATAGACAGATAGTAATGAAATTATTGTTTCTATTTGGACACTGTACTTGATTGGAAGGAGAAAAATAATCATTTCCTTCATAACAATTTGAACAATTTATTTCACTAAAACAATAACATGATAGCATATGGATCCATTTTTGTGAACCGATGTGGTTAAACAATTTTTTTGGGGGGGAAACCCCTTAGTCTGAGTTTTAGCACACATGAGAAACTTTAAACAAATCCTTATTTCCTGATGAATAGCCTCTGGATTAGAATGTCACTTAAATAGAAAACTATCTTTAGAAAGATAGTTTTTAAAAAACTGATTTAAATTTTTTAAAAATCTGATTTTTAAATTTTTATTCTTTACATCAGTGATGGCCCAACTTGGCCCTCCAGCTGTTTTTGGGCTATAACTCCATCATCCCTAGCTAACAGGACCTGTGGTCAGGGATGATGGGCATTGTAGTCCCAAAACAGCTGGAGTGTCGAGTTTGGCCACCACTGCTATAGATGTCTGTTACAAAGGGCAATTAACCTGTTTATATCAGTGGGGCTTCTGTTGTTTTGTTGGCATCCTTCTATCTAGGTAGACTGCGCCTGTTGAATGGCCTCCTTCAAACGGAAGGCTTCTTGTTTCACAGCTCATACTCTTAACCAATGTACTGCTATTCCATTAGTAATTAATAATACTAACAATTTATTATTTATCCCCCAACCCCCGCATCTGGTTGGGTTTCCCCAGCCACTCTGGGTGGCTCCCAACCAAATATTAAAAACACAAGACAGCATCAAACATTAAGAAACTTCCCTAAACAGGGCTGCCTTCAGATGTCTTTTAAAAGTCAGATAGTTGCTTATTGCCTTGACATCTGCCGGGAAGGCGTTCCACAAGGCGAGAGCCACCAGCCAGAAGCCCTCTGCCTGGTTCCCTGTAACCTTGCTTCTCACAGGGAGGGAACCGCCAGTGTCCGGGCCGAATGATGGGAGTGGAGATGTATACAGGATTGAAGCCGTTTAGGGCTTTCAAGATCAGCACCGACCCTTTGAATTGTGCCCGGAAATGTCTTTGGAGCCAATGCAGGTCTCTCAGGACCACTGTTATATGGTCTCAGTAAGGTTTTATTTTACAGAAAGGTTCTGACACGCAGAGGAAGGTTTCTTTTTGGTAAGAATGAAATCCTTTCTTTGCGCAAATGTTCAACCTCGCTAGCATCCTTTTAATCCACTTTGAATTGTGCCCGGAAACGTACTGGGAGCCAATGCAGGTCTCTCAGGACCAGTGTTGTGTGGTCTCGGCGGCCGCCCCCAGTCCCCAGTCTGGCTGCCGCATTCTGGATTAATTGCAGTTTCCAAGTCACCTTCAAAGGCAGCCCCACGTAGAGCGCATGGCAGTAGTTCATTTCCTAAGTTAGATGGGTTCCAGGTGAAGTTTATTTTGTCCCTATTACAGGTCCCAAACTGTGTCCCAAATTCAATTCTTGGAAACAGAATTGAAGTGGAGCCTACTCTCCACTAAACCATGGTGGGCTGCCCTGAGATACTGGCGCAAGATCTCAGTATTTGGCCTGGGGGAGGGATCACTTCTACATTTAACCAATGAGGAGTTTATCAGCCCATAGCTGAAAACTATGGACAGAAAAGCTATACAGTTGTACGTCAGGTTACGTACACTTCGGGTTACGTACACTTCGGGTTACGTACCCCCGTAACCCGTATGTGTAACCCGCCGCATGCGCAGAAGCGTTCTGTGCACTTCGCGCATGCGCAAAACGTGTTCGCATTACATACATTTCAGGTTACGTACAGCGACCTGGGACCAATTAATTACGTAACCCGGGGTACAACTGTAATACCGCCCTTGAATCCCTGAGGCAAAGGCTTTCGGACATTTCACATAGCAACCTGCGATCCCGATCTTATGTAATTTGTAGCCCAGTCGCAGCTAGAATCCAATACGGGTTCAACTTTCAGATATCCTCATATCTTAGGAACCTGTCTGTACCAACCTATCGGTGTTTATTTACCCAAGCCAGACTAAATGTATTTCCATTGGAAGTGCTGAATGGTAGACTTATCCCTTATGAGAACAGGCTTTGTTCATGTTCTGAGGACGTCAATTGCATTGTGGGCAGTACGATCAAACCCCTACTGGAAAATCTGCCAGGAAAATCTGAAGTCTCTCGTATTAAACATCTTTTGGAGGACAGGTCCAATGATATTGTACTGGCCGTGGCAAAGTTTCTTTCAGAAGATCATCATGCTCAAGACATAACAAAACAACTGCCTCGGTTTCTCTCTCTTATGTGGTTGGCTGTCCAGAAATTGTTCTATGGGTCTTTGGACCTCAATAAAGATTTATTATTATTAATATTATTATTATTATTATTATTATTATGCAGAGTAGCAGTGTGGCCAGGATCCAAAGTGTCACATGGGGTATTGTGCCAGCTGTGCTTGGGAGCTATGTATTTATATAGAGCCATCAATATATGTAGCACATTTCCGAACAAACCAAGTAGCCTCTTCCAAAGTTGATAGTCTACATTCAGATGTGAGAGAAAAGTGTGGGAAGGGAAGGATACTCATTCAAGAATTTAGAATCGTATGTATGACACCTGCATAACGTAATAGACCCCTTTGCTTCTTTTAGTGACAATTCCCAGGTCTTCCAGCCGCACGTCTTGCGCACCCGCCGGAACAGCACAACGGTCATGAACCGCCACAGCATGGTAAGCACTGGGGAGATCCAAAGAGCTTTTGAACACCAGAGGTTTGTGGAAGATGGAGGCAGTGCGGGAGACTGACGGACAGGCGGTGGGGCCCCGTTGCATTTCAATCAAAGCTGAATTGGTTGCTGTGCTGTCAGCCCTTGACTTTACTGCAGGCACCTCCAAACTCAGCTCTCCAGCTTTTTTGGGACTACAATGCCCACCATCCCTAGCTAACAGGACCAGGGGTCAGGGATGATGGGAATTGTAGTCCCCAAACATCTGGAGGGCAGAGTTTGGGGATGCTTGCTCTAATATGACTCTCCTACCAAGGAGTTAATGCTCTCGTGTCCAGATTGTGCTCTTTTAGCATTTATTAAATTCACTATATTAAAAAACCTGACATACATAAAACCAAGGAGAGATAAGGAATGGAAAGTGACCCCACGAAAAGAAACTTTATAGAGCAAATTTAAATCCATCCAATTTAAATTGGCTTAATCTTGAAGTTCAGTGACCGTATTTTCCCATCTATAAAATGCCCCCTATTTGGGGGGACTCATATTTAAGAAAATGGGGGGGATATATATAAGGACCCCCCCATTTTTTACTATGATTTTTTAGGGGAAATTTACATGGAAAAATACGGTAAATAAAAAAAAATAAAAAAAATTCCAGTATCACTTTAGAGACCAACTAAATTGGTTCTGGGTAGAAGCTTTCATGTGCATGCCCATTTCTTCTTCAAAAAAAAAATTCTTCCAGTAGCACCTTTGTTGTTGTTGTTGTTCAGTCGTTCAGTCATGTCCGACTCTTCGTGACCCCATGGACCAGAGCACGCCAGGCACGCCTATCCTTCACTGCCTCTCGCAGTTTGGCCAAACTCATACTAGTTGCGTTGAGGAACACTGTCCAACCATCTCATCCTCTGTCATCCCCTTCTCCTTGTGCCCTCCATCTTTCCCAACATCAGGGTCTTTTCTAGGGAGTCTTCTCTTATCATGAGGTGGGACCTTAGAGCACCTTAGAGACCAACTAAGTTTGTTCTTGGTATGAGCTTTTTTTCTTCAGATACACTGAAACAAAAGTCACCAGACCCTTATATATAGTGAGAGAGTGGGGAGGGGTATTACTATGAAGGGTGGTGGGAATGGGTGATTGGCTGATAGGTGTGGAAAACCTGTTGGCGACTGATAATGACTGCAATTGGTCTTGCAGGAAAAGGCATCTTGATGAGATCTTAATCTGGAAGTGTAATCCAGTTAGAGTGAAGTCGAGACACCAGAGGTCCGGGAAAAGGGAGTAAAACACTCTTAGACCTTCTGGATCCTTGTAGTGATTTACATCAATCAGAGAATAGGGCGGTTCATAAAAAAAACTTTCTTCTAAAATGCCTGCTCCAAAGGTCTTACCTTACTACACTATGGATTATATAGCTATATCTGAAATTTATTGCATATCAGTTAATATCTCAACCCTCCTCCATGAAAATAGCTGTTTACTTGACCGTTTTCCTATGTCGTGAAGGCTGAAATGTCAATTCAGTGGAGCAGGATCAAGATACTAACTGATATGAATGAAATTTCAGAGATAACTATACAATCCCGAGTGTAGTAAGATAACACCTTTGGAGCAGGCATTTTCAAAAAAGAGTTTTTTATTAATTGCCCTAATCAGAGAACCACTTTTTAAGATGGCAAAAGAGATGTCTTCATCGCCAGTTGCAATTTCCAGTTCCTGCCGGCTGACTCCGTTAGGAGGAGGCCATAATGTATCACCATCTTTCGTTATTTCACTGTCATTGATTACCCTCTTTATTTTTGTTTGTTCAAGTTTTATTCATTTTCAATAACAACTTTCCAATTAATGACAAATCAAATCAATCCAAATTACAGCAATAGCACACACCAATTATATTTGTAATTTGTTGTAAAAAAAGAAAAGAAAAATGTGGGACTTCCCATGGTCTAGATGTCTGGAGATAACCGTCCTCATTCACGTTTCTGCATTTCCAGCTGTTGTTCAAATTCAAAACTAATATTATCTACCCTCATTCTGAATCTGATCAGTCGTCATTTCTGTGGCTCACATCTTCTGTAGCAAAGTTTTGTGCATATGTATTAAGCATATTGTATTTATATAATGTTAGCTGCTGTGAGGCCAGGGAGGGTGGGGTACAAATAAAATTATTATTATTATTATTATTATTATTATTATTATTATTATTATTATTAAGTGTACGTCAGGTTACATACGCTTCAGGTTACAGACTCCACTAACCCAGAAATAACGCTTCAGGTTAAGAACTTTCCTTCAGGATAAGAACAGAAATTGTGTTCTGGCGGCGCAGCGGGAGGCCCCATTAGCTAAAGTGGTGCTTCAGGTTAAGAACAGTTTCAGATAAGAACGGACCTCCGGAACGAATTAAGTTCTTAACCCAAGGTACCACTGTATTGTTAACACACAGGAGACATGTCCCCCCCTCCCCCATCTCATTCTCTGCCCAATTATTTGGGTGTTCGTTCCTATTCTCTCTCCTTTGTTTGTCAAGTTCTCATTCAAGGCACCGGGCTTCATTCCAAAAATAAGAATTTTTAAATAGCAAGTCAACAAGTTCTCTCTGGTGTCTCTTAATGAGCTGTATATGTCTGTATATAATGCAGTGTTGTGGGGCAAGATTCCCGGTTGTATATAAGAACAAAAGGACACCCCACCAAGCTCCTCTGCGTTGAGTCTCCTCTTTACTTTTTGGGTACGCAGGCTTTTCTAATCCAGACATCATTATTTACAATCGTTGCTGTTTGCATGTCTCACTTTCCCGCCAGGGCGGAACTCCAACTTGAGGCCGGGCTTCCCATCACACCCGACGTAATCAAGCAAATAGAAATTGCAGATAGAAATATGGCCTGCCGGGAAACTCTGCTCTGGAGCGTAGCTATTCATGACATATCTCAAGATTGATACTGCTGAGCTTTTTTATAGGATTTTACCCCAAAGTTGTAGAGCTTTTTTTAGGCTTTATGCTGCTGAGCTTTTCTTACAGTTTTGCCCCAAAGGTGTTGAGCTTCTTTTCGGGTTGAAGCTGTTGAGCATGCAGTAAACTTTATTTCCTCTTTCCCTAACTTTTCCCAAGATGAGCAACTTGCAATTTTCTGTCTTGCAAAGATAATATTTTCAGTGCAGGAATAAATTCAGCTAATTTTGCCCCGAGATTGAATTAGCTTTAGTCTCAGTCTTTGCATGGTAGGCTAAAGTGTCAATCCTCTCCACCAGATGAACAGGAAAGATGAGAAAAATAAGTTTTGCACCTGAAATTTCACACATAAATAGCTGTCAAGGCTGGTCGATTCCTCTTCACATTACCACACAAACGTCTCTTGGTCTTTTATAATTTTTATTAAGAATTCACAAACATCATTAATAACTTCAACTATCACTCCACAGAGTCATTCAGTTCAGATACCTTCTGAGCTCTGCTTCTCCCCTGACCAGCAACTATCCAAAGGCTTTCCCCGCTCTGAGGACTGGCTTGTACCTCCCCTCCCCCGAGTTGGAGCCATCACTTAACCCTTGCCTCTGGGAACATTCTCACTCTTTCTCTAACTCTACCCTGACAATAGCGCTTCAACTCTTCATAGCCTCCAATGAAGGTGTTTTCAGGTTCTATTGTTAAAATATTCAGAGTAATATTACCTTCCTTTGCAACAGATTTATATGATGGAGTTTGACTGCATCTGCATGAGAGAAACTGTCATTCCTCTTTTCTTTTAAGAAGAATGAATATTCTTTCAATGCTATAAAAATAAGGAGTTTTCAGGGCCACCTGCCTTGGAGTAGAGGCTGAGTGGTAGTATATTTCTCCTACATTAAAATGGGTGGAATGCATATCTACCATAATCCATAGTCCTGGGGAGGTTACAGCTGTGGAAATATTAGTGTTCTTCAGGGTGGGTTAAATCACGATTTAAACCACTAGTCTGTAAGGCTTGATTTAAATCACGGTTTTTTACAGAAAGGTTCAACCTTGCTGGCATCCTCTTCATAAAAACAGAACACATAAAAACAGAACACTGAAGGTACACTTTAACTGGGTGGATTTGATTTAAATCACAATTTAAATCACTAGTCAACAAGACTTGATTTAAATCCTCTCTTTTTTTACAGAAAGGTTCAACCTTGCTGGCATCCTCTTCATATCGACAACCAGATGAAGGTTTCATTTTTGGAGGAATAAATTTTCAGAGTCGTTTTTACACTCACATCAAAAATGACTGATTTGGTTCTACTGTCAGAAATACATAGACATCATTATGAAATTATTGTTTCTGTTTGGACAACTTTTCTGCTGTACTTGATTGGAAGGAGAAAAACAATCATTTCCTTCATAGCAATTTAAACAATTTATTTCACTAAAACAATAACATGATAGCATATGGATCCATGTATGTTAACCAATGTGGTTAAACAAATTTAAATAATAATAATAATAAAACTTCGAGTTTTAGCACACATGAAAAACTTTAAACAAATCCTTCTTTCCTGATGATTAGCCTTTGGACTAGAATGTCACTTTTCCTCCAAAAGCATTTTATTTTCAAAATCCGATTTACCGTATATAAGATGCTCCCATGTATAAGATGCCCCCTATTTTGGGGGACTCCAAATTAAGAAAACACCCCATGTCTTATACACAGAAAAACACGGTACATTTAAAAAATGCGGTTTAAATTAAAATATATATATATTGTTGATTTTTATCCACCCTGGTGTTCTTACTATACAAGTTCTGTGGGCAGTTTTTATTAATGGCTTATCTTTCCGTCTTTACAAAATGGCGTGCCAGGTTCTTGAGTGAGTGTCGTCTTTCAGCCCAACCAAAGAAAGGTAACTTCTGAAAGGTCTGTACCTTCTTCCTTCTCTCCCGCAGCTGATCTCTTCCTCTACAATTCGTATCCCCAGCAGCCGACTCCATCAGATCAGAAGGGTAAGCAACATTTCACTTTTACGGGCGCTGTCATTAAAGTACAAACATATATAAAAGTTCAATAATATCTCAGTTCTTTGGAGAAAACAGTTGTCTTGTGGGCTCTGCTCCCAAAACCAAGCTCTATTTTTTTTCCTTTCTAAAAGGTTTTCCCCCCTAAAAAATAATGTCAAAAATTTGGGGGCGTCATATACACGGATATATCTCCCTCCATTTTCTTAAATCGGAGCCCCCCCCCAAAATAGGGGGCTGTCTTATACATGGGGGCGTCTTATAGATGGAAAGATACGGCAGTTAAATGCAACTTAAGAGCAAGTTCTTGTTTGCAGGTGTGGGGTCCCACAGTGTGCATTTAACCCAGCCATGGGCAAACTTGGCCCTCCGGATGTTTTGGGACTACAATTCCCATAACCCCCGACCACTGGTCCTGCTAGCTATGGATGATGGGCGTTGTAGTCCCCAAACAGCTGGAGGACTGAGTTTGCCTATGCCTGATTTAACCCTTGGCCATTGCTAATTGGAATACTCGTACCTGCATTCTAGAAGCTAAGCTATGTAATAATAATAATAATAATAATAATAATAATACTCTTGTCTAAAACCCAGTATAATGGTCTCTATATAATCTTGAACTGGAGCTTTTGTTGGGGGGGTTGTTGCTGTTAATTTTTTGTATCTTTGTTTTGGATCTTAAAATTTATGTGGAAATTGTTCTATTTGGTTGTATACTTTTTCATGTTTTTTTATTGTATGTGACTACTTTTCTTTGTACTTATGTATTTTTTTTAAATATGTTGTAAGCCACCTTGAACATGGCTGTAACTTTGGAAATGCATACCCTCCAACATTTTCCCAACGGCAATAGGGATGTCCTATTCAATAATAATAATAATAATAATAATAATAATAATAATAATAATAATAATAATTTTATTATTTCTACCCCACCCATCTGGTTGGGTTTCCCCAGCCACTCTGGGCGGCTTCCAACAGAACACTAAAAACAGAATAAAACAGGCATAGGCAACTTGGCCTTCCAGCTGTTTTGGGACTACAACTCCCATCATCCCTAGCTAACAGTACCAGTGGTCAGGGGTAGAGATGTAAAATTTCTGGAAATTTTGAAGCTTGGAAAAAAACCCCAGTTTTTCCCCGGTTTTTTTGGGGGGGGGGATGGAAATTTTCAGAAAAATTAAAAAAAATATGCTAATTAGCACTTCTTTTTTCTTTTCCAGATTGAAAGTCATTCTGTTACTTTAGAAACATAAAATATAACTATGGACAATTTTAATGGGCATAAAATTATCACAACTAGCATTTTAAAAAATATAGTGTATCCAAACAATTACCTGGTATTACCGTATATCGCGGCGTATAAGGCGACTCGGCGTATAAGACGACCCCCCAACTTTTAATGTGAAAAAACAGAGTTTGGGGTATACTCACCCAGCCCGGGATCCATGGCTGCTGAGGCGGCGGCAGAGGCGGGGAGAGCGTCCCCCGCGCCACACAGGAGATTTCCGCGCTTGCCGCCCAAGCGCACAGCGGCCCCCATGGCTGCTGAGGCGGCGGCAGCGACGCCTGGGGCAGCGGGGAGAAGCTCCCCGTCGCCGCAAAGGAGGCCTCCGCGCTTCCTGCTGAAGCGCAGGACGGCCTCCACGGCTGCTGAGGCGTCGGCAGCGACGCCTGGGGCAGCGGGGAGAAGCTCCCCGTCGCCCCAAAGGAGGCCTCCGCGCTTCCTGCTGAAGCGCAGGACGGCCTCCACGGCTGCTGAGGCGTCGGCAGCGACGCCTGGGGCAGCGGGGAGAAGCTCCCCGTCGCCGCAAAGGAGGCCTCTGCGCTTCCTGCTGAAGCGCAGGACGGCCTCCACGGCTGCTGAGGCGTCGGCAGCGACGCCTGGGGCAGCGGGGAGAACCTCCCCGTCGCCCCAAAGGAGGCCTCCGCGCTTGCCGCTGAAGCGCAGGACGGCCTCCACGGCTGCTGAGGCGTCGGCAGCGACGCCTGGGGCAGCGGGGAGAACCTCCCCGTCGCCGCACAGGAAGCCTCCGCGCTTGCCGCCCACGCCCAGCCCGGGCTCCATGGCGGCTGAGGCAGCGGTTGCGGCTGGAGCGCCGGGGAGAGGCTCCATGCAGCCAGTGGCGGGGCGGAACTCCGGGTCATGATGTTGCCGGCGTACAAGACGACCCCCGACTTCAGAGAAGATTTTTCGGGCTTAAAAAGTCGTCTTATACGCCGCGATATACGGTACATCTCTAGTCAGGGGTGATGGGAGTTGTAGTCCCAAAACATCTGGAGGGCCGAGCTTCCCTATGCCTGGAATAAAACTTCAAACATTCAAAACTTCCCTAAACAGGGCTGCCTTCAGATGTCTTCTAAAAGCCCAATAGTTGTTTATGTCCTTGTCCTTTGACATCTGACTGGAGGGCATTCCACAGGGCGGGCGCCACTGCCGAGAAGGCCCTCTACCTGATTCCCTGTAGCTGCGCTTCTCGCAGGGAGGGAACAGCCAGAAAGCCCTCCGGTGAAGACACTGCTTCAGGTCTACTGGGCCAAGGCCATTGAGGGCTTTCAAGGTCAGCACTGACACTTTGAATTGTGCCCGGAAACGTCCTGGGAGCCAATGCACGTCTTTCAGGACTGGTGTTATATGGCCTTGATCAGACTTGCTTTAACCTTACAGAAAGGTTCAACCTTGCTGGCATCCTCTTAATATTGACAAACAGAGGAAAATTTGCTCTGCTGGGGCGTTTAGGGCTTTCATGGTCAGCACCCACACTTTGAATTGTGCCCGGAAACATCGTGGGAGCCAATGCACGTCTTTCAGGACTGGTGTTATGTGGGCTTGGCAGCTGCTCCCAGTCCCCAGTCTAGCTGCCGCATTCTGGATTACCGGTAGTTGCAGTTACCGGATCACCTTCAAAGGTAGCCCCACGTAGAGTGCACTGCAGTAGTCCAAGTGGGAGATAACTAGAGCATGCACCACACTGGACAGACAGTAGTCTAGTGATGGCCAAACCTGGTCCCCTCAAGCTGTTTGTAGTCCCAAAACAGCTTGAGGGGACCAGGTTTGGCCATCACTAACAGGACCAGGGGTCAGGGATGATGGGAATTGTAGTCCCCAAACAGCTGGATGGCTAAGTTTGGCCACCACTGCTCTAGATGGCCCAACTTGGCCCTCCAGCTCTTTTGGGGACTACAACTCTCATCACCCCTAGCTCACAGGACCAGTGGTCAGGGATGATGGCAATTGTAGTCCCCAAACAGCTGGAGGGCCAAGTTTGGCTATCACTGCACTGAGATGGTCGGGGGGCAGGAAGGATCAGTGGAATTATATGGTGCCGATTGCTGCTGCTGCAGAAAGTTGAGATGTGAGCTTCCAGGTTTGAAAGCTTCCTGCAGAAAAAAATGAGCATGTTGGGGAAAATGTATCTTTCTGATACATTTATGTTCTGTGTGCATCTAGGCAGTTATTTATATTCAAACGCATACTACCCTATCATCTGCGATGGTACAGTTTGGCTGCACTATGTGATTCTGCTAATACACAAATGCTAATACACCCAGGTGCAAATTACTGTATTTTTTCAATGTATAGGTCTAGGTTTCCCCACTAACAACCATGTCAAAAATTAGGGGAGGCATCTTATACATGGATATATCTCCCCCCATTTTCTTTTTAAGCAGCATTTGAACACGGTTTGTCATGGAGTCTACTAGTTTCGAACAGTCCCTGTTGATCAGGGGTCAGCAAACGTTTTCAGCCAGGTCCCTCAGACCTTGTGGAGGGCCGGACTATATTTTGAAGAAATAAAAATGAACAAATTCCTATGCCCCACAAATAACCCAGAGATGCATTTAAAATAAAAGGACACATTCTACTCATGGAAAAACACGCTGATTCCAGGACTGTCCATGGGCCGAATTGAGAAGGCCAATGGGCCGGATCCAGCCCCGGGGCCTTAGTTTGACTACCCATGATCAGATTCTGCTGATATATGACAGGCCTTGGCCAACTCTGCCCTCCAGATGTTTTGGGACTACCACTCTCATCCTCCCGGACCACTGGTCCTATTAGCTAGGGATGATGGGAGTTGTAGTCCCAAAACATCTGGAGGGCTGTTGGCCAGTGCCTGATATAGGATATGTGGTTGATATAGGAAGTGATATTTTGCGGAGCAGGAAGTCCTAGAGAACTAAGCTGTGAATTCTTGTACTCCAGGAGGAAGGAGTAGATTTGATGAACAGAGAAGCGGCGCATGAAAGGTAGGCACAACTGAACTGCTGTTGTTTTTTTTTAAAAAAGCAACTACTGTGTTCTCTCGTTGTCACTGATAAGCCTTTTTGTGTTTTAGGGAAGTCCAAACAGCAATGCAGATAAGCCAATCATGGGAAGAAAGCTTGAGCCTGGTAATCTTTTTACAGATGTTTAATATTTTAATTCCACTCCCTGAACTTAACCAGTGAGCTCCCGAGTGGGGGATGGAGCGATTGGCCTTGCTCTTTTTCCTAGGGATCTTTGCAGTGCAGCCTCGAGGGCCGCCACGTCCTGTGAAGCTGTCAACACGACCCTTTTGTGTTCTCAGAGTGACAACGACTTGGACAAATCGGAAAAATCCTCGTCTCCAAAGAGGATAGACTTCATTCCCGTCTCTCCGGCACCTTCACCTACGAGGGGGATTGGAAAGGTACACCAGTTTGGGAGTCGCAAGGGAGGCGGGAGCATGGGAAGACTTTTCTGCGGGAACTAAATGATATACAGCGGTACCTCAGGTTACAAACACTTCAGGTTACAGACTCCACTAACTCGGAAGTAGTACCTCGGGTTAAGTCAGAACTCAGGATGAGAACAGAAATTGTGCCATGGCAGCAGTGGGAGGCCCCATTAGCTAAAGTGGTACCTCAGGTTAAGAACAGTTTCAGGTTAAGAACGGACCTGCAGAACGAATTAAGTTCTTAACCCGAGGTACCACTGTACTTTACTTTCCCATGTGTTCTGAGTCAAGTCAAAAACGAAAGCTTGCCTTGGTAAAAACCGTAGGTTCCCTACTCGCTAACAGCACAAAACATTTGATCCAAAGCATGCCACCAAATGCTGAATGCTACACGGGCAGCTGAATTAAGATTTCCAGTGGTTCGGAGCCGGATTTAATGTCAAAGTAATTTGTGCCGGAAGGAGTACCAAGTGGCATCATTTCAGCTTCCTTCACTAGCCACCCAGAGTGGCTGGGGAAACTCATCCAGGTGGGCGGGGTACAAAGGGGTGGAATAGTGAGATCCTGAGCACCAATTTTGAGAACCTGCTAGAATATCACAGTGGTCCCTGATGATGGTGCTTTTTAAGCGAGAAAAAAGCACCCGATGTTTGCAATATGTTTATAAAATTTCTTTTTTTCATATCATTTTTATTATTTTTTTTGCAAACGTTTTAAACATCACATTCAACTTACGTATAATATAGAAAGCATTTGGCTACAACAGCCTGAGACTTCCCTCCCCCTCGACTCATGGTTTTCCCAATTATTATCTAATACTACATTTTGGAATTGTAATTATTACCGTATTTTCCCGTATATAATAATTTTATAATTATATAATTCCCCCCCCCAAAAAAAAAAATTTGTCAAAATTTGGGGGGTGTCTTATACACGGATACGTCTCCCTCCCCATTTTTTAAAATCAGAGTCATCAAAAATATATATATGGGGGCATCTTATAGGCGGAAAAATACAGTAATATTAAATCCTAATCGTAAATCGACCATTTTTAAATTTTTCCGTCTATAAGGCACCCCCCGTATTTTGGGGGACTCCGATGTAAGAAGATGGGGGGGAAATGACCCCCATGTATAAGATGCTCCTCAATTTTGGACATTATTTTTTAGGGGAAAAATCAGTCTTAAAGTCGAAAAAAATACAGGACTATTAAATCCTCATAATAAATCATCCATTTTTAAATTATACTTTGCAATAATGGATAAAGTCCAGCTTGCAAAACTTCTTGCAACCCTACTTGCGAAGTTAGTTTTTTTACAATTGTCTTTCAAGTATTCTGTAAATTTATTCCAATCTTTCAGGAAAGTCTGGTCTTGCTGGTTCCGAGTTTTCCCTACAAGTTTCGGCAGCTCGCTGTATTCCATTAATTTCGTCAGCCCCTCTTCTTTCATTGGCATCTGGGGTGCTTCCATCGCTGGGCTAATAATATTCTTGCTGCAGTTCTTGCAGATAAAAACAGTCTTGCTTATGTATTTCATTACCTACAATGCCTAGTAAGAAGGCTTCTGGTTTTTGTTTTTTTCTGCCTGCCTCCCCACAGCTTCTCCCGTTGAACTCCCGCCTCTCTCCTCTCCCAGTGGAGAGGCTCCTTCCCCACCTTCCCCTCCAAGATCCCCCCTCCGACCATCCCTCTCCCAATCCCCCCTTTCTTCCTCCCTCAGAAACAGCTCCTTTCATTTTTCCGCCTTCCCTCTGACCTTATACAGTGGTACCTCGCAAGACGAATGCCTCGTGCAATGAAAAACTCACTAGACGAAAGGGTTTTACGATTGTTTAGGTGACTCGCAAGACGAATTTGTCTATGCAAGACAAAAATGAAGGCAGAAAATGCTAAGAGATAGAAAACAAAGAAGATTGCTGACTTGGTAAATGGTAGCAATTGAGGAGCAATTGAGCCAGCAGGAAAGTGGGGTGTGATACAAAATGTTAAACAGTGAGAAGGAATCAAACAGCGAGAAGGAAAAAGCCCTCACTGCAGCAGGGGTTTCAAAAGGCTGCTTTATGCCTTTGGTAAAAGCAAGGAGACAGCAATCAGACACGTGGGAGAGGGGGCCGCTGAGGCGACAGCCTCACAGCTGATCGGCAGGAGGGGAGGAGCGCATTCTCCAGCGAGTGCGGGGAGAGAAAGAGGATGCAGGAACTCTCCTTTGCTCCTATCACTATGGCTTACAATATTTCTCGCAAATGTGGAAAAAACCTGCTACTGTACTGTATGGCTTACTTTATGACTACAGTACAGTGGTGCCTCGCAAGACGAAATTTTCGCAATACGAAACGACTCGCGGAACGAATTGATTTCGTCTTGCAAGGCACCACTGTATTGCGTGTGTCTGCGGAGCCTTCCTCGCATCCCGCTCCCCCTCCCTCCCTCTGCCAAAATGTGATCTTCTCTACCGTGTGTTGCTCTATAGCATGTGTTGCTTTTACATCCAACAGATGGCGCTGTTTTTGCCAAAAACCATGTTTTTACCTATCACAGGTATGACATCTATATAATATTTTTACATAAAACAAGGCAGGATTGGAACGCAACGTGTCAAAATTCCAAAGTAATCAGTGCAGAACTTTGGGAGATTATTGATTAGGTACAAATGAACATTTACATTTTTATTTATATAAATATTTCAACATTTTTTAAAAGTTCATTATAAATCATTTCCCAGAAAGCCTTCCTTTTCTTTACGTTTCCCACAACAATTCCTTGTTTTATACATTTTAGCTAATTTCACTGGTGTTTATATGTTAATAAAACTTCTTTAAAACATTGTTTCAGGTGCTTTTCAATGCTGTGCTTGTCTTTCCTAGCAATGCTTCTCTCCCTCCCTGCAAATGTTTGTGAGTAGTAATGGACTGCCTCCAAGCCCAATTCCCAGCCCCACAAGGAGATTTTCAAAGTAAGTGACTATATCAGAGGAAGCGTTTCTTAATAATCAGTTTGACTTCTGTACTGTTAACTTATACGTGAACTATGCCTGTGAATGGAACAGATCAGGGTGGATATAAACCAATGATTTAAAAAAAAATCAGGTCTTTTTTAATCAGGTTTTTTTTAAAATCAGGTTTTTAAAATAAAATGCTTTTGGAGGAAAAATCTTTCTAAATACAGTTTTCTGTTTAAGTGACATTTGAATCTATTCATCAGGAAATCAGGATTTGTTTAAAGTTTTCATTTTTGGAAAATAATAAATTTTCAGAGTGGTTTTTACAGTTTTATCAAAAATGACTGATTTGGTTCTACTATTAAAAATACATTGATTGACAGATAATTATGATATTATTGTGAGGTTTAATAATCTTTATTGTGGCCCAACAACCTATAACATGGATTCAGAATAAAATAGATTCATACAGACAACCCCCCAGGGAAGGGAGACCGAAGCGTTCTTTGTTTAGTCTTGGGTATGTTGATCTTTGATTCGTATGACTACTGAAAGAAACTTTGCCATGGCCACTGTGATATCATTGGACTTGTCGTCCAGAAGATATCTGGTATAGTAGGCTTCAGATTGACCCGGCCGATTTGCCAATAGTGGTTTAATCAAGAGTTCCCTAGCTTGATCATATTGTCTGCAATGCAATAAAATATGCCTCGTGTATTTTGATAAGGGATACCCTCTCAGTCTGCCGTTTGACACTTCTGGTGGGAATACATTTAATCCGGCTTTGGTGAAAAGACGCCGATATGTTGGTACAGTGGTGCCCCGCTAGACGAAGGCATTCGTCTAGCGGAAGCCTGTCTCGCAAAACAAATTTTTGAATGGGCTTGCCTCGCAAGACGAATTTTTTTCATCCATGAGCTGGTAAACTCCTTGTTGTTTAGGTATGGAAGTAACCCCTTCCCTAGGCCAAAGACTGAGATCTTGACCCAGTATCTCAGGGCAACCCACCATGGACATTCACCTGTTTCTAAAAATAGTATTGCATTTGGAACACAATTTGGAACTTGTAGGAGGGACCGGAGAAATTTTGCCTGGAAGCCATCGGAACTAGAGAATGAGCCATTTCACCAGACATTTGAGGCATAAAGGAGTTCAGAGACAGATTTTGCATTAAATACCTTAATGGCTGATGGAACATAATGGCCTCCCCTTGTATAAGAGAATCAAAGTCTAGCCAGTTTGCTTACCTCCGCCTTTTGATAGGCGGTCTGCCAATGATGTTTCCAGGTCTTGGAATGATAGAATAGAAGCCCTAGGTACCGGACGAATTTGGTCTGCTCTGGTTTGTGACTGTCTAGTAGCCATTTACTCGGGGAGAATCTCTTCTCAAACACCAGGACTTTTGATTTTTCATAATTGATGGATAACCTATTACCAGAGTAGTAGTCTGAGAATTTCCTTAGTTGGTAGTTCAAGCCAGGTCTGGTTTGGGAGAGGATGGCCGCGTCATCCGCATACAGCAAGAAAGGGGTCTTTCACGTCCCTATTTTGGGAAGATGGCCATCAGGGTCCATTAAGCTTGCCTCTAAGTCATTCAGAAATAAACTGAACAAAGTAGGAACCAAAATGCATCCCTGTCTCACTCCCCTGTCCATCTCAATACAGTCCGGGAGCTGGCCCTGCAACCCACACCTAACCTGCAAATTGCTTCCACAGTACAGGGAATAAGATAATAATAAGATATAGGAGACGTTTATCCTTCAGTACTAGATGTAATTTGGACCATAGTTGGAATCTGGGGATGGAGTCAAAGGCAGATTTCAGGTCCATAAAGGCCACAAAGAGTTTTCCCTGTAGAGTTCTGGTGTACTTCTTGGGTAGGAGGGACAGCATTAGACAGTGGTCTGATGTTGAGTGGTTCTCGCGAAAAGCAGCCTGAGCTTCAGATAGTATATTACAGTCATTTAGAAAAGTTGTCAGCTTGTTACAGAGAAAGCAGCTCTCTTACTGGAAAAGAATTTCAGAAACAGATTTGAAAGAGAAGTGGCTGAATTGCAACTTATTACTCAACTGAAAATAGAGATATTGGATTCCTGTCTCATTGCATATGCTAAAGCTATTTTTGGTCATCTGCATACCATCCCTTGCTTTTTCCTGCAGGACTAATTGCAGTCATTAACACTCGTCAACAGGTTAACCATACCCATTGAGTCCTACTACCCTTCGGAGAAAAACCCTGCCCCACCCTCCCTCTATATATCAGGGTCTGGGGACTCTCCTCCCACTATATATCAGCGTCTGGCGACTTCCGCTTCAGTGTATCTGAAGAAGTCTGCCTGCGCACGACCGCCAAGTGTTATTATTATTATTGACTACAAGTATTAAGAAGATGTCAGTCATGGAGGCACAGGTCTGTAATCCTTTTTAATGGAAAGTTTCAGCCTTGCTGGCATCCACTCAATATGGACAAGCAAAGGAAGGTTTCCTTGCTGGAATAATAAAATCCTTTATTTCCTGAGGATGCTAGCATCCTCTCAATATGGACAAGCAGAGGAAGGTTTCCTTGTTGAAATAATAAAATCCTTTATTTACAGAAAGGTTTGTTGGAATTCATGATTTGCAGGCAGGTTAGCAAGTTTGCAGTTAGAATTTCCACAGCGTGGGAATACAGAACATGAAAGGAGACCCAGCAACAACCAAGTGATTGGCTGAGTTCCTTATATAGACATGACCTAGTGTGGTATGGTTAGTGCTGAGGAGTTGCTGAGAGTGAAGAAGTCGTGTTGTAAATAGTAACTTGAGAATAGCTTGTATGTTTGCTGCTGTAAATAATAAAACAACAAGAACCAAATTACTAGTCAGCAGTTTCTGTTCCTGCTCGTCGTCCAGCTGGGCAACCTCAAGAGTTGCTCAACAATCGCTGCATTACTCTGCTAAGCTGTGCAACAGGTGAAAACACTTTGAAGGTTCAGATGGCTTCCAAAGTTTTTAACAAGGTTCAGCCTTGCTGGCATCCTCTCAGTGTGGACAAGCGGAGGAAGGTTTCCATTTTGGGAACCGTAAAATTTCCCATCTCCTATTACCCTTCGGAGAAATACCCCACCCCTCCCTCTATATCAGGGGTAGCCAACTCCCAAGAGACTGTGATTTGCTCACAGAGTTAAAAACTGGCAGTGATCTACTCCCTTTTGGGGGGGATTCGGGTCAAAGTTGCTGAGCTTTTTTCAGGGAGGAGGTAAAATGTTGAGCTTTTTTAAGGGGAGCCACAGTTCAGCTTCTTTGGAGGAAGCAAATGATCTACCAGTGATCTACCCGTAGATCACGATCTACCTGTTGAACATGCCTGCTTTATATATAAGGGTCTGTTGACTTCTGTTTCCATGGATCTGAAGAAAGGCACATGCACACAAAAGCTTCGACCCAGAACAAACTGAGTTGAACTCGTGAGGAGCTGCTGAACCATTTTTTTATTTTTATTTATTTATTTCGACTGCTACCCCCCTGGACAATGTGTGGCTTCATATTTGTTATTCTTATTTGTTATTTCTTTTATTTCTACACCCCCCCCATATCCGAAGCTCTCTGGGTGTTTCATGTTAAAAACCACTTGCATAAAACCAACATGAAAACCAGATTATCAGTTGTACAATTTAAACATGTTGTGTGTTGCCTTACTTGTCTACTCAAATACAGCCGCAACATGTAGCTAATGAATGTAATAAAAATGTATTATTATTAATAGTAGAATGTCACCCCAAATTTACAATTTCTAAATATACTGTACCTTTCAGTTTTCTTACACTGTTCTTAATATTTTGTTATTTGACACACCTGTCAATAACCTTAACAGTTCTATACATCGGCTTTATTAGCATCAGTTAGCTACACTGGTTAGTGAGCTCTGATCCACAAGTATTATATTTACCTGTATGGATATCCTAAAAAAATTATTTGGTATGTATTCCTTATTTATTGTTTATTCGTTATTTAATATGCAGGTTGCTTCAGCACTGTTTGAAACGTCAACTCATTACGTTGACTACTCTTTGGTGAGGGATGGATATATCTATATATCAAATTACAGAAAGGGTCCACCTTGCTGGCATTCTCTGAATATGGACAAGCAGAAGAAGGTTTCCTTTTTGGAATAATAAAATCCTTTTTGTACAGAAAGGTTCAACCTTGCTGGCATTCTCTTCATATTGACTTGCGGAGGAAGGTTTCCTTTTTGGAATCATAAGTTTTCAGAGGTGTTACAATTATATAAAAAATGACTGATTTAGTAACACCATTAGAAAAAATTATGAAATGAGGTTTAATAAGTTAATTGTTTCTATTTTGACAACTTTTCTGCAGTACTTGATTGGAAGGAGGAAAAGAATCATTTCCTTCATAACAATTTAAACAATTTATTTAACTAAAGGAATAACATTATAGCACATGTATCCATATTTGTTAACTGATGTGGTTAATTATTATAAATACACCTTAGACCAGGCATGGCCAAACTTGGCCCTCCAGCTATTTTGGGACTACAATTCCCATCATCCCTGGCGACTGGTCCTGTGAGCTAGGGACGATGGGAATTATAGTCCCAAAACAGCTGGAGGGCCAAATTTGGCCATGCCTACCTTAGACTGAGTTTTAGCATTTAAAGCAAATCCTTGTTTCCTTGATATAGCCTTTGGACTATAATGTAACTGAAACAGAAAACTAGAAAGATTTTTCCTCCAAAACTTTTATTAAAAATCTGTTTTAAATTTTTTTTAAAAATTGATTTAATTTTTTTAAAAAATCCGGGGTTTTTTTCTTCTTCTTTTAAATAAAAAATCATTGATTTTTATCCACCCTGATTATAATCTTGAAAACATCTTTAAAGTCATTCGTCTTGTCACCTCTGAAGTTTTCCTGTTCCTAGAAAGACCATAATCCGGCTTTGATTTTAGCAGGAGGAGCCAGAGTCCAATCAACTGCATCCGGCCCAGCGCTCTTGGTCCCATCAAAAGGAAAGGTATGTGCAGAGGCAGATGAAGGTGGGGGCGGTGCACCCCGAGTGTCACTACTGAGGGGGGTGACAAAATGCCAGGGGCCCCTCGCCACAGGGCCTGTGGCCCTCCCAAGCCACGCGTCTCTCCTGCTCTAGATCAGGCATCGCCTAACTTGGCCCTCCAGCTGTTTTGGAACTACAGCTCCCATTGTCCCTAGCTAACAGGCCTAGTGGTAAGGGATGATGGGAACTGTAGTCCCAAAACATCTGGAGAACCGAGTTTGCCTATGCCTGCTGGCTTCCCTCTGTCCCTTCAGCTGGTTTTTTCCTTTTCAGATCTTTGTATCGCCCTTTAAATTATCATTTTTTGACCTTTATATCCTTGCAGCCAACTCTTTATTTCTTTGGTTTATCATTGCTGGATTTATTGCAGTCCCGCTAGTGTCTTCACATTTTTACAATGATTGTTCATACACCAAATAAATTTACTCCATCTGGAGGGCCGGACTTTGCCAGGCACCCCCAAGCTCAGCCCTCCAGCTGTTTGGGGACTACAACTCCCATCGTCCCTACCTAACAGGACCAGTGGTAAGGGATGGGTGGGAATTGTAGTCCCAAAACACCTGAAACAAATCTGCTTGATTTCGATAGGCGAAATGGAAACCGAAAGCCAGCCCAAGAGACTTTTCCAAGGAACCACCAACATGCTTTCTCCTGACGCGACACACCTTTCCGACCTTGGCTCATGGTAAAATTAATCTTAATAATGCATCTACCGGTACTACTCATCATGGCCCAGAAATGGTTTGCCATGTCTTTTGATGCTCTAGTGTTCCAAAATAGTTCCTACCATGGGTGGATAAAAACCAATGATTTCTTTTTAAAAAAAATTTTTTTAAATCGGATTATTTATTTGTTTAAATAAGACTTTTATTATTATTTAAATAGGGTTTTTTTAAAACTTAAATCAGATTATATATATATATATCGGGATGTTGGGTATCTTTTTACTGAAATCAGATTTTTTAGATTTAAATCGGATTTTCAGAATAAAATGCTTTTGGAGGAAACATCTTTCTAAAGATAGTTTTCTATTGAAGTGACATTACATGAACATGGATGAAAATCAAGGATTTTTTTTAAAAAAATTAAAAAAACAGATTTTTAAAGAATTAAATTTTATTTAAATCAGATTTTTTTTTACTTCAATCAGATTTTTTTGATTTAAAACAAAATGCTTTTGGAGGAAAAATCTTTCTAAAGATTTTTTATTTTAAGTGACTACAACTCCCATTATCCCTAGCTAGCGGGACTAGTGGTCAGAGAAGATGGGAATTGTAGTCCCAAAACAGCTGGAGGGCCAAGTTTGGCCACCGCTTCTCTAGATAAGGCATGGCCCAACTTGGCCCTCCAGCTGGTTTTGGGACTACAGCCCCCATCACCCCCAGCTCACGGGAGCAGTGGTCAGAAACATAGGAGTTTGCCTATGCCTGCTCAAAGATGCTCCTGAAACATTTTATATATTTATTTGATGTGCCCTGACTGAAGCTTGCGGTTTCCCCTCGTGTCCGCAGCCTGCCCTCGGACGCTCTTGACGGCAGTTCCAGCGGCATCAGCCCCTCCTCTGACTCCCTGGCCAAAGGCGGTGGCGCAGCAGAACCGCCTGCCGCCCGATCTGAACCCGCTTCCCCATTCATCTTGATGGATGACCTTTCCCCCAAGTGACTTGCGCTGCCGCCCACCTGGATGTCTGCCCATGCCGTCCTTTTGCTATACCCACCTACAGAGAAACTGGCAGCATAAAATCCCAAGGGCACCCGGATTAGGAGCGCCGAGTGTGAAACACCCACATCAGCCTTCCTCCTCAGCAACATCTCCTGGCGATTTTAATCCTCCTTTTAATAGACGCGTCAGGCCCCAGCGCTGCCTGGCTTGCTGGTTTCCCTTTTAATTCTTTTGCCAACGTGTGCTCGGTTTTCCTTTTAACTATGAATTATTTTGTGAACGTCTCCTCGGATCGGGACTCTCCTTTCAAAGAAATGACACCCACATTTCCTCCGAATTCCCGGAAAAGCACCCCATTTATATTCACATTAAAAATGTCGGCAGGAAACCGGTCGCTGTCACCATCCCTTGTTCTGAAGGTAAGAATGGAGTTGAAATAAATGAGTTTACTCTAGGTCAGGCCTAAGCAAACTTGGCCCTCCAGCTGTTTGGGGACTACAACTCCCATCATCCTTAGCTCACAGGACCAGTGGTCAGGGATGAGGGGAATTGTAGTCCCAAACATCTGGAGGGCCGGAGTTTGCCTATTTCTTGAGATGGAGGAATGCCGGTGTAAACTATGAGAAGAACACTTAACTATGGCAAACATCATTTGGTTTGGGGTGCAAGAAATGATCTATTCCAGGCTTTCTCAACCCTCCAGATGTTTTGAGACTACAAATCCCATCATCCCTGACCACTGGTCCTGCTAGCTAGGGATCATGGGAGTTGTAGGCCAAAAACATCTGGAGGGCCGACGTTGAGGAAGCCTGATTTATTCCTTCTCGCAAGAAGATCCAATCGGGCTTAATCTCTTTTTCTTTCTTTTTTTTAAAAATGCAACCAATTTGTAATTACTGTGTCACACTATTTATTATTTATAATTCTGTAAAATAATAATAATAGTCTGGTGAATTATTAGAGTATTTTTTTATGATTGAAGCCCTTTCCCCAAGTCCTGCGATCGCTGGCTGATCTGTATCGATAGGCAACATTGTCCGCCGGATTTGTGCGTTTCCGGTTCCGAATGTTTCTTGCCGTTCGGATTTGGAAAACTTTGATTTCCTTCCTTCCTTCTGAGAAATTTGAAGTGAGATTGTGCTTGTCTGGCTCGGAAAACGGGGAAGAAGAAAAAAAGGACATTTGGCTTTCCCCTTCCTGGAATTTTCCTTTGGAAAGCATTGGTTTGGAATCGGAGTTGGGCCTCTTGTTTCCTGTTTTCGCCTGGGAGAGAGTTAAGTTTCCTCGCCTCCAATAAATGTGCATATTGTAAAATGTCACCCAGAGGTATCTTAATAAATATTTTTAAATGAGTATTTTATCTGCATGCACACGAAAGCTTCGAGCCAGAACAAACTTAGTTGGTATATATATATATACACATACATACATACATACATACAGTGGTGCCCCGCTAGACGAAAAAAATTCGTCCTGCGAAAATTTTCGTCTAGCGGGTTTTCCGTCTAGCGAAGTGGCAATGACAGCCGCGCTTTCGCTAAACGAAAAAAAAGACGAAAATTTTTCATCTTGCGAGGCAGCCCCATAGACTTTTTCGTCTAGCGAGGCATTCGTCTAGCGGGGCACCACTGTATAATGGGCGTGCGAATTGTATGTGTAGGTACACTGTGCTGTCTTGGCTGGTGTCTCAGCTGCTGCTAAATAAAAAATCTGATTTAAATCCAAGAAATCAGATTATTATTATTATTATTATTATTATTATTATTATTATTATTATTATTATATTTTGTTGGAAGCCGCCCAGAGTGGGGTGGGGTATAAACAATAAATAATTATTATTAAAATAATTTTATTTTATAATAATTATAAATTATAAAATATTAATATAGTATTATTAATTTTAATAATAACAATGTTATTAATTGATATTAATATACTTTTAATTAATATATTTTATAATAATAATTTTATTTTATAATAATTATGCTTTCCCTGACATCTCCAGGGGAAAAGACACACGTGGAACCCATGATAACAGCTGCCAGTCAGTGTTGACAACACTAAGCTAAACAAAGATCTGATTCATATGAAGAGGGTTTCCTATAGTCCCAGCAATACAATACCTATTACACAGGATGTTATCTGTAGCTTAGAAAAATTATATTATATAATAATATTTTTATTTTATTTTATTAAAAATAATAATTTTAAAATACAAGTTGTCAATCCTCATCCGTGGACTTACTGGCTCCTGTTTGACATGGTACTGGAACTTCAGAACCGTAGCTGTCAGGTTTTCAAACCTCAATTCAGGAAAGGCTGAACTGGATGCCTTTGGATAGAATTGATCATTCTTGCTTAGCCTCAGTTCCTTGTTCTTTAAAATAAGAACACTTGAGGCTTATGTGGCCAATCCCAGGTAAGCTCAGAGTGTTTGAAAGCACTGCATGACCACATGACAGGGTGGATAAAAACCAATGATTTATTTATTATTATTATTATTATTATTAAAAACAAAAAAATACAAAAATGGATTTAAAATAAAATGCTTCTGGAGAGAGTATCTTTCTAAAGATGGTTTTCAATTTAAGTGACATTCTAGTCCAAAGGCAGCAGTGTCAAGCGTTGCCAAAGGCTTCGCAACGCTGTCCATGGATCAGAGTGGATAAAAATCAGTATTTTTTTAAAAAATCAAAAAAATAGGATTTTGTTGTTGTTGTTGAGCTTCTTTTTACAATTTTACCCCAAAGTTGCTGAGCTTTTTAAAGGATGCTTTCAGTGTGTTTCCCCACACCCATGCTTGAGAATACAGCAGTGATAGAATCAATGAATAGGTTGCCGTTGGCAAACCCTCTTCTTAAATGGTAGACCAAGTTACAAGATGTGGTTGTCATGTGAAACGAAGGAGCTATCCCCTACTACAGGCATGGCCCAATTTAATTTGGCCCTCCAGCTGTTACAGTTCCCATCATCCCTGGCCACTGCTCCTGTGAGCTAGGGATGATGGGCGTCATAGTCCCAAAAGATCTGGAGGGCCAAGTTGGGCCATGCCTGATCTAGAGCAGTGGTGGTCAACTTGGCTCTCCAGCTGTTTGGGGACTACAGTTCACATTGTCCCTAGCTAACAGAACCAGTTGTCAGGGATGATGGTAGTTTTAGTCCCAAAACAGCTGGAGGGCCATGCCTGTGCCTACTATGCACGAGCTGCCCTGAAGTGCAGATACAGCAGTACCTCCGCTTACCTAACCCTCTGATTACATAAACTTCGGGATACGTAAGCAGCAAACCTGGAAGTGTTTTACTGGGTTTTGCCGCATGCACAGAAGCGCTCTACCACACCACACACAGAACAGGCACCTCCTGTTGCGAAAACTTCGGGATCTGGCCGGACCTCCGAAATGGATCCTGTCCGCAACCGGAGGTACCGCTGTAATGTATTAGTTATTTTGCAGATTTGGCAGTCAACAATTCATCCAGCATAGTTGTATGGTTGTAAAAGCTTGTCCTCTTTTCTCCTTTTGTAAAAAGGGTGCCAGGGGGCCGATCCACTGTTCCCTGGACTATATATTGTGGGGGGCCGGATTATATTTTTTTGGGGGGGGAATGAACTAATTCCTATGCCCCACAAATCACCCAGAGATGCATTTTAAATAAAAGCACACATTCTACTCATGTAAAAACACACCAATTCCCAGACGGTCTGCGGGCCGGACTGAGAAGGCGATGGGGCCGGATGCAGCCTTAGTTTGCCTACCCATGCTCTGGGCCATTTCTCTCCCCACCCCCCTTTTCTTAAACTGGAGTCTCCAAAAATAGACGTAAAAACACAGCAGCTTCCACCGTCGGGCTTTCTATTCCGCCATCCTGGCGTTTTTATCTGTATTTAAATTTGCAATACTTACAGGCAAATGAACACTGCTGGCTCCTATGGCGGTAAAACACTGAAGTCGACGTGAATTTAAAAACATGCAATTTAAAAAGAAAGCGCAAATGAGATTTTTGCATGGTAGACATAGGTAGAAAAGTTTCTGCCAATTCCTTTTCTTGCAACCATTTCATAGCTGCTAGTCAAAAAGCGCCTCCAAGTGAAAGGTGAAAACAGAGTTAAAACTTTCCTTTCCAAAAAAAAAAGAGCGATGCAAATCACCAGATGATTTTTGCACCCAAACAAGAGTTAGAGGCACACGTTCAGGATGCGGATTTAAATGCGGTAAAAAAGAAAAAGAAAAAAGATGGGCACCCAATTGTGTTATCGCTCATGTTCTCAGGATGACCATAGTGATGAGACCTGCAAGTATCAGAAGAAAAATCCAGTTATTTCAGCTTAACTTGAGAAATAACCCACACCGAGGTTTGTTAGGTGGGGAGGGGCGGCGTGTGTGAAAGCTTGTTCACCAGGAGCCAGATACACGTTTGTGAATATTTGTGAAACGTGATTTACATGGACAACTCATCTCTGTACAAATGCCGAAATGTCAGGGGGCTCAGATTTGCTTTCAATTGTAATCAGGGTGAATTGGATTCAAATCGATTTCAATAACGATTAAAATCTCTCGTCAGTAAGACTTGATTTAAATCATTTTTTTTCTTACAGAAAGGTTCAGCCTTGCTGGCATCCTAATATTGACAACCAGAGGAAGGTTTCCTTTTTGGAATCGTAAATTTTCAGAATACTTTTTAAAATTCTATCAAAAATGACTGATTTGGTTCTACTCTTAGAAATACATTGACAGATAATGATGAAATGATGGTGAGGTTTCATAAATGAACTGTTTCCATTTGGACAGCTTTGATTGGAAGGAGAAACAGAATCATTTCCTTCATAACAATTTATTTAACTAAAACAATAGCATTATAGCATATGGATCCATGTTTGTTAACTGATGGGGTTAAACTTTTTTTAAAAACAACAACTTAAGACTGAGTTTCAGCACAGTGAAAAACTTAAAACAAATCCTTATTTCCTGATGAATAGCCTTTGGACCAGGCTTCCTCAGCCTCGGCCCGCCAACTGTTTTTGGCCTACAACTCCCATGATCCCTAGCTAGCAGGACTAGTGGTCAGGGATGATGGCAATTGTAGTCTTAAAACATATGGAGGGCCAAGGTTGAGGAAGCCTGCTTTGGACTATAATGTAACCTAAACAGAAAACTATAGAAAGATTCTTCCTCCAAAAGCATTTTATTTCCAAAATCCGATTTAAATCAAAAAAATCCGATTTAAATCAAAATCTGATTTTCAAAAACTTTCTTTTTTAAAAAATGATCTTCATCCTCCCTGGTGGCAATTTGTTGACATGGGCCTCACGCAGTGACTCGATTATAGGTTTTGTGGTTTTTTCACATTTCTTTACACATTTTCATTTTTCTGCCCGGCCCCAAATCCCATAACGAAATGATGACAAAAAGATCCGCACCTAATACGTAAGCCGCTACTAACTTTTGATTCACACTTAAGTGGAGGTAGAGAGGCACGAGGGAACCCCCTTCTCCCAGTGTGGGAAGCATGAGAGCCGCAATGCACACAATTCCGAGGAACATGGTGAGCAAACTTGGCCCCGATGAGGAAATTCTGTTTTCTGGAAAAAGGAAAAGGCATTTGACACTATGGAAAGGGGCAGAATTTATTTCCTTTCCTCCCCCCCCCTTTATTGAATTTAGTAAATAACAAAACATTTTTTTAATCTTTATTATATTGCTAAGTAAGTACATCAAAACAAAACCATATATAAAGAAAGAAAATGTAAAGAAGAAAAAGAAGAAATGCAAAGAAAAGTAGACAGTAAAAGAATAAAGGAAAGTATATTTCAATACAATAAACACTATTTTACAAAATCATAATAATAGACTTCTACCACTCTCACCACACATCCTTTCACCTTTCATATTTTATCTGTATTTCAGTATTATTTTCATCTTAGTATATATGTGTGTGTGTGTGCGTGTATATGTATGTATATTTCCCCTTTTCCATTCACCAGGTCATTCTAGACACAGCCAGATTTTTACATTTGAACCTTGTCTTTTTAAATCAGGGGTGTCAAACTCAAATTCATCGGGGGCCGCATCAGCAGTTTGGTCACCCTCAAAGGGCCGGTTGTATCTGTAGGACTATGTGTCCACTCTTTATTATCAGCTGTCAACTTTCGGATTTGAAAATAAGGGATCAGCAGCCTCACCTATGACAGTCACATGGCAGTGGTGGGCGGAGCCAGAAGCAAAAGTGGGCGGAGCAGCTAGAACGTGGCATCCAGGCATGATAGAAATATAACAATATTAATACGAATAATACTTTGCCGTGCCCTCCCAACGCCTTCTCGCTCCAGCACCCGCTGTTCCGAAGTGGGAAGAAACTGAGAAGGGGGCACCAGCGCCAGAAGCAATGGGTTTTTTTGGGGGGGGGGGCGTTTGGGACCTCCAGCTTGCCAGGGCCTTTCCTCGCCTTCTCCTCCTCCCAGGCAGAGCAGGTGGCGATTTGCAGCCGATCCCAAAGGAGGAGCCGGGCAGGGTGTGAGCTAGCGGGACCCCACGACGCCCGGCCCCAGCCATGCGAATTGGGGATGGGGTGGGGGGGGTGGTTTGGAAGGCGTGTCGGGTCCGCGCGGGGAAGGGAGCGATCCTCCAAGCCTCGCCAACTTTACAGCTCCTCTTCCTCCAGAATAAATGGGGGGGCGTTTAATTCGCGGGGGCACCTCGGAGGGAATGAGCGTGTGCGCCCACTCACAGTGGGAGGGGGGTAGAGGAAGAAGGTGGTGTGTGCCCCCCCGTCCCATTGTTCTTGGCCACCTTCCCCAGAACGCAGCGGCTTCTCCTTGGCACAGTTTTGGGGGGCTCAACAGCTCCCCGTCCCTCAAACAGAACCCGACCCCCCCTCCCACTTTGGGACATGCCCGAGCACCGCTGCCCACCCCTCCCCGTCCGGTTGCCTCTCTGGTCCGGATCTGCTGCACTCTCCATGGCGCAAAGAAAGCAAACCCGGAAAGTTGCAGGAGCAGATCTCTGGCTCAGGATCGGGATAGCAGGGGGTCGGTGGGGGGCACATCTTCCTTTCTTGAGACCCGACCCCAAAAAAGAAAGCTTACCCCCCCAATAAAACCAAGTTGCACAGAGCAGAACCGGTGCGCCCTGGACCTCGCTGCCTAGTGACAGTCGCGCAGTGGCAGGCAGGCAGGCAAGCAGTCCCTCCGGCGAGCAGAGGAGGGCGAAGCAGGCCAGCCCGCCCGCCAGGCGAGAGGCGTGCCCGGCCCCTGGAAGTGCTGCCGGTTCCGGCGCAGCAGCCAGCCGGGGAGGAGAGAGAGAGAGAGCTTGGCCAGGCTGCCAACGGAGCGCTCCCCCCAGCGTCTTCTCACTCGCTCTGCTGGCTCTCCTGCTCTGCTGGCAGCCAAGGGAAGCGGCCGAGGGAACCTGGGAATATACAGGTTTTTGACGCATCCGGGACAGCAGCGGGAAACGCGTTAAAAAACGCGGGAATCCTGGCCAATACGGGACACTTGACACCACTGGCGGCTCCCCCACAGTTTCCCCGCCGCTACTTGTAAAATCCACAAGCCCTAAAAGCCTCCTCGAGCTCCCTGCTCCGAGGTGACTGCTCCCTCCACCCGCTAACAAGCACCTCAAGTGCTTTTGAGCGCCGGCTAATCCCACTCCGAAGCCAAGCCGGATGGATCGAGGCTGCCACCTTTGGCGCGCTCTGAAATCTCGGGAGTGTCGCGGCTGCTGTCTGCTAGAGCAGCGCCACGAGGCTGGAGGAGGTGGGGGGTGCGGAGAAAAGGAGCAGGTGGGGGAGTAAGGAAGCGGCTGGGAATCCGGCCAAGCGCCACCTGCTGCGCGTCTCCGGGCCCGGCTTCGCTACGCGGGCCACATGAGGAGGTCTGGCGGGCCAGATTAGGCCCCCGGGCCTTGTGTTTGACACCTGTGTTCTAAATAGTCATTCAAGCAATTCCATTCCTCCTGGACTGCATTCATTGGCTTTCATCTTATTATATCCGTCCATTTGGCCAGTTCCAAATATTCACATAATTTACATAACCATTCCTCTTTGGTCGGTACCTGGTTCCCCTTCCACTACTTAGCCACCAGAATTCTCGCCGCTGATGTCGCGTATAGAAAAAAATGAGTTTTTTCTTTTGGAGTATCACTGTTCAGTACAGCGGACGCTTGGGTTGTGAACGTGATCTGTGTAGGAGGCATGTTCGCAACCCGCAGCGCTGCGTCTGCACATGCATGGGTTGCGATTTGGTGCTTTGGCGCATGCGCTGAAACCCGGAAGTAACCCATTCTGGTACTTCCAGGTTCGGCACATGCATAACCTGAAAACTCGCAACCCAAGGTATGACTATATTCCCAAAAGATATTTTTCTGGTTTTTTACTATGTGAAGTTCTAAGTAACTTTTTTATTTCTTCATGGATCATGTCCCAGAACTTTCTGATCTCTGGACATGTCCACCACATATGGTAGAAGGTTCCAATCTGCTTTGTGCATCTCCAACACTTACCAAGCGATTTGTTCATTTTAGCCAATTTCTCTGGCGCATTTTCAGGTAATTTTCTCTTATTAAATAACATGCTGTAAAATTTATATTTTTTTGTCCACAGTTTTTATGAATGGTATAACACAGGCATGTCCAACAGGTAGATCTGAAAGAATCTGAAGGCAGCCCTGTTTAGGGAAGTTTTTAATATTTAGTACAGTATTGTTTTTAACACTCGATGGGCTGGGGAAACTCAGCCAGATCAGTGGTGTATAAATAAAGTATTATTATTATTTAGTGCTGTATTGTTTTTAACACTCGATGGGCTGGGGAAACTCAGCCAGATCGGCAGCGTATAAATAAATTATTGTCGTCGTCGTCACTGGCTCCCCCCAAAGAGGCTCAAGAACTTTGGCTCCCCTAAAAAAAGCTCAACAACTGAACCCCTAAAAAACGGGGGTAGATCACTGCTAGTTGTTAACTCTGTGAGTAGATCAGTCTCTTGGGAGTTGACCACCCTAACAAAAAGTACAAATGAGATCCACTTCATTCCTAAACATTTCATTTCACCAAACATTCTCGCTTTTATTGACACTGGGCTTCCCATCAAATGCACCTGGCCAGAATGGCTAGGACTTCAGGGGTCGGCAACCTTTTTCAGCAGGGGGTCGGTCCACTATGCCTTGGAGCTTGTGAGGGCCGGACTAGATTTTTTTTTGGGGGGGGGGAATATGAACAAATTCCTATGCCCCTCAAATCACCCAGAGATGCATTTTAAATAAAAACACATTCTACTCATGTAAAAACACGCTGATTCCCGGACCGACCGACCGCTGGATTGAGAGGGTGATTGGGCTGCATCTGGCCCCCAGGCCTTAGTTTGCCTACCCATGACATATAGGAATAATTTTCTCCTATCTTGTGGTACCTCCTTTCCAACTATGCCCAGCAACAGGTAGGTAGCCGTGTTGGTCTGCCATAGTCAAAAATAAAAATAAAAAATCCTTCCAGTAGCACCTTAGAGACCAACTAAGTTTGTTCTTGGTATGAGCTTTCGCAGAAGTGTGCATGCACATGGAAGGATTTTTTTAATTTTTTATTTTGTTATGCTCAGCAAGAATGTCTTGGGTCCCCCCCCCCAGTAGATATTCTGAGCATCTTTTTTAATTCTTCATGGATGCAGCTCCATTTAAAAAAATAAATAAATTATTTTTTGCATCCCCAGGTACTGTATATGATTTCCAGTTCTTTGCAAGGAGTATTTCGGCTGCTGTGATTGCATATGGCAGGGGTCAGCAAACTTTTTCAGCAGGGGGCTGGTCTGCTGTCCCTCAGATCTTGTGGGGGGCCAGAGTATATTTTTTTTGGGGGGGGGGATGAACAAATTCCTATGATCCACAAATAACCTAGGGATGCATTTTAAATAAAAGCACATGTTCTACTCATGTCAAAACACCAGGCAGGCCCTACACATCACCCAGAGGTGCATTTTAAATCAAAGGACACATTCCACTTTTGTCAAAACACGCTGATTCGTGGTCTGTCCGTGGGCCAGATTGAGGAGGTGATTGGGCCAGATCCGGCCCCCGGGCTGTAGTTTGCCTCCCCATGGGCTAGGTTTGACCTCCAATGGGGGAAAGCAGTGTTCCTCTGAATACCAGTTGCCAAAAACCGCCAGTGGGGAGAGGGATGCTCAAGTCTGGCTCTTGAGCTTCCCATTAGGCGCAGGGGCTGACATTTTTTTTTTGTTTTTTTTTGCCACGGGCCGGTCCACCGTCCCTGGGAACTTGGGGCAGGTTGGAGAAGCGGCACAGGAGGGAGAGCTGGAAGAAGGGGGGCAAGTAGTCCTACCCCCCAGCCCCAGGGCTTACCTTCCCAGGGGCTGCCGCCACCGCCGCTTCTCGTGGGTAGGCAGAGTGAGTTCGTCCGCTCTGCTCTCTAGCCCACAGGAGCACCAGGGCAGCAGGGGGAAGATGAGCAGCGCAAAAGGGCTGGCTCCATAGAGGGGCTGCTGAAAATGATGCTCAGCCAATTCAGCACAGCCCCCTTCCTCCTCTGTGCAGGGCGGGGAGAGTCCAGGAGGAGGGACGGATTTAAATCACTAGTCAGCAAGACTTGATTTAAATCATATATACAGTGAGGGGGGGGAGTATTTGATCCCCTTCTAAATTTGCCCATTTGCCCTCTGACAAAGAAATGACCAGTCCATAATTTTAATGGTAGGTTTATTGTAGCTGTGAGAGACAGAATAACAACAGGATAACCCCCGGAAACCCAGAAGACAAAAGTCAGAGATTGGTGTGCATTATAATCGGTGAAATAAGTATTTGATCCTGTCAACCAGCCAGATGTCAGGCTACCTGGTATCTTCACTGTATGTAACGAGCTGAGATTAGAAGCACCTGCTGCAAGGAAGAGGTCTTACCTGTAATCCCAGCTCGTTACAGTACCTGTACAAAAGACACCTGTCGACAGAAGCAATAAGTCCAGCAAATACCAAAGTAGCCACCATGACCAAAACCAAAGAGCTGTCCAAGGATGATGATGATGATAATAATAATAATAATAATAATAATAATAATAATAATAATAATAATATACCCCACCCATCTGGCTGGGTTTCCCCAGCCACTCTGGGCGGCTTCCAACAGAACATTAAAATGCAATAATCTATTAAACATTAAAAGCCTCCCTAAACAGGGCTGCCTTCAGATGTCTTCTAAAGGTCTGGTAGTTGTTTTTTTCTTTGACATCTGGTGGGAGGGCATTCCACAGGGCGGGTGACACTACCGAGAAGGCCCTCTGCCTGGTTCCCTGTAACTGTCAGGGACAAGATTGTAGACCTGCACAAGGCTGGACTGGGCTACAAGACTATTGCCAATAATCTCAGGGCAGCTGGGACCATAGTCACCATGAAAACAGTTGGTAACACACTGCGCCGTGAAGGACAGATCTTTCAGAGCCCGCAAGGTCCCCTTGCTCAAGACAGCACACATAGGCCCGTCTGCAGTTTGCACATCTGAATGACCCAGAGGAGAACTGGGTGAAAGTGTTGTGGTCAACAAAATTGAGCTCTTTGGCATCAACTCAACTCGCCATGTTTGGAGGAGGAATGCTGCCTACGACCCCAAGAACACCATCCCCACAGTCAAACATGGAGGGGGGCATATTATGCTTTGGGGGTGTTTTTCTGCTAAGGGGACAGGACACCTTCACCGCATCGAAGGGACGATGGACGGGACCATGTATCGTCAAATCTTGGGTGAGCACCTCCTTCCCTCAGCCAGGGCATTGAAAATGGGTCGAGGATAGGTATTCCAGCATGACCATGACCCAAAACACACGGCCAAGGCAACAAAGGAGTGGCTCAAGAAGAAGCACATTAAGGTCCTAGAGCAGCCTATCCAGTCTCCGGACCTTAATCCCATCGAAAATCTGTGGAGGGAGCTGAAGATTCGAGTAGCTACACATCAGCCTCAAAATCTTACTGACTTGGAGAGGATCTGCAAAGAGGAGTGGGACAAAATACCTCCTGAGATGTGTGCAAACCTGGTGGCCACCTACAAGAAACGTCTGACTTCTGTAATTGCCAACAAGGGTTTTGCCACCAAGTATTAAGTCATCTTTTGCAAAGGGATCAAATACTTATTTCACTCATTATAATGCACATCAGTCTCTGACTTTTGTCTTCTGGATTTCTGGGGGTTTTCCTGTTGTTATTCTGTCTCTCATAGCTACAATAAACCTACCACTAAAATTATAGACTGGTCATTTCTTTATCAGAGGGCAAACGGGCAAATTTAGAAGGGGATCAAATACTCCCCCCTTACTATATATTACAGCAAGATTCAACATTGCTGGCATCCTCTTCATATTGACAAGCAGAAAGCAGAGGAAGGTTTCCTTTTTCTCGAATCATAAAATCCTTTTTTTTTCTTACAGAAAGGTTCAACCTTGCTGGCATCCTCTTCATATTGACAAGCAGAGGAAGGTTAAGCTTGTAAGGTGACTTGATGTTACACCGTAATCGTACTATCAAAGAAGTAATTGCAGCGATAAATGATACACAATGGGAATGAGAACTTAAAGGACTCTCAAGGTGACAAGTGCTGGTGGAGGGGAGTCAAACTGGTGTGCTCCTCCATCCTTTCCTTCTTTCTGACCCTTTCTGTTTACAGTCTTTGGTTTTGGGGGGTGAAGTGTGTGTACCTTTTTGTTTGTTTGTTTGTTTCTCTGTTTGTAAATATGCTCAAATAAAACATTAAAAAGTCAAATGGGTGTGGTCCTCCATCCTTTTCTTTCTTTCTGACCCTTTCCCTTTACTCTATTTGGTTTTTGGAGTTAAGTGCAGGCTTCCTCAACCTCGGCCCTCCAGATGTTTTGAGACTACAGTTCCCATCATCCGTGACCACTGATCCTGCTAGCTAGGGATCATGGGAGTTGTAGGCCAAAAACATCTGGAGGGCCGAGGTTGAGGAAGACTGCTTTAAAGGTGAAAACCAGCACCTGAAACCTGACCCTGTGCTCCACCGAGAGCCAAGTGCGGCTGGCATAGCCCTGGGTGGACATGGTCCCATAGCGGGGACCCCGTGAGGAGCCTCGCTGCAGTGTTCTGCGCTTGCCAGGGTTTCTGGGTTGTCTTCGGGGGCAGCCCCGTGTAGAGTGAGTTACAACAATTGAGCCGGGGGGTGACCCTCACATGGATCGCAATGACGAGGTCAGGACGAGGGAGGTAAGGGATCAGCTGCTTAGCACGGCGGAGGTGGGAAAATGTCGCCTTTGCTGTAGCTGCAACCTGCGCTTCCATATTGTCTGGTTGTAAATATGCTTAAATAAATAAGAAATGAGAAAAGACAACTGGAACTGATTTATGTGTGCAACAACAGTGGCAAGATTCTACTAGCACCAGCTCGGAAGATGGAAGAAAGCCCAACGAAAGGATAACGGCAAGAGAATTTGCAAAATGAGCAGATAAATTGCATGAGAGGGACAACAAAGACTTTAAAAGAGAATGGGAGCCATTTACGATATATATGAAGAGACAACATGAAGAGCTGGACTCATTGGCAGGGTTTGAGTAAACATTCACAAATGTATATAACAGGCATGTCCAACAGGTCGATCACGATCTACCCGTCGATCGCCAGGATGTTACTGGTCGATCGCCAGTAGATCGTGGGTTCCTTAGCCTAAAGGGGGAAAAAAGCTCTGCCCTTAAAAGAAGCTCAATGACTCTTGTCTTTCTCCCCCTCCCAAAATCACAATAACAATGGGCAATTGCAGGGAGAGCTCCTTCCCTCTTGCCGACACACAGCTGGTCCCGGTGGGGGGAGGAGGGGGCGTGGTCTAACCCCTTCCCAGATATCTGGCGTGGCTTCAGCAGCTGCATGTCTCCTTCTCAGTGCAGTTGCCCTCCTGGGGAGAGAAGGCTAGTAGACTTTCTTTTTAAAAGCAGACACCAGGGAGAGAGAGAGAGAGAGAGGCTGTTTCCCCTGCCACACAATCTTTAGGGTGGGATTTGTTCCTGCCTCTTCCATTGCCCCCCAACCTGGCCGTGGTGTGAAGAGAAGCCCTCTTTTCTTCCTTTCTCTTCCTCTCCTCCCCCCCCCCAGTCGTTTTCACCCACCTTAGACTCTGTGACCTATTAACGCCTAATCCCAGTTGATGGCCCTGGTCCCTAAAACTGACTCCTGCCCCTCCCCCCTCGCCCCCACCCTCCATGGCTCTATGATCTCTGGAAGGGAAGACGAGCTTTCTCTGTGCTGCTGTTTTGATCCACAGCAATCTTTTTGTGAGTGACTTTACCCCCTTGTCCATTGCCTTTAAACCCCCCCCCCCCCGCTGCCTTTTTTAACCCCTAAGAAAAGTGTTTGGATGATTTTTCAAATCTAAATTAAAACTAAACAAAGTCTACCTAACTGGTAGTAAACAAACACATAGTTCGGTGTGCTTGTGTGTTGATGTACTTTCTATTGCTGGATTGATGACTGGAGTATAAATACAGGTAGGTAGCAGTGTTGGTCTGCCATAGTCAAAACAAAATAAAATAAAAAATTCCTTCCAGTAGCACCTTAGAGACCAACTAAGTTTGTTCTTGGTATGAGCTTTTGTGTGCATGCACACTTCTTCAGATACACTGAAACAGAAGTCAACAGACCCTTATAGTATGCTACTGGAAGGATTTTTTTTTTTTGTTTTATTTTGTTTTGGAGTATAAATAAGCAGTGATGTTTTCCTGTGCTTTTCAAACAACTCACTTCTTTGCATTTCAGAATACATCTTGTCACTTAATGGTTAACACTTGCTTGCATGCAAGTAATTAAAGTAAATTATAAGCTATTTAGTCATAAAGTGTTAGTGTTCTGATATGCTGCTGCATGGAAGAAGTGTGAGTTGCTATGTCTCCTTGCTTTCAGATTCTTATAAAGTAGTTGAGAAGTAAAGGAATATATGAAGAGATGCCAACTTATGTGACCAACATCTGTGCATACTGCACCTGTGAAACTTATATTATGGTTCCTAGCAATTTCACTGCTTGAGTTCTCAAATTGTCAAAACCTCATAGGAAAAGCCTGTGTGAATAAATTGGCCCATAAAATCTATGTGTAAGATTGGTTTAATTATCCTAACAGGAGTTATAATTTTTTTACTGTTTAATATTTTGTTTTGAGGTGGAATGTGCTGCTGTTTGTGAGACCAAAAGTGGGTAGGGGCCTGCTTTAAATAAGAGTTACCTTAAAAGGCTAACAAATTTAGTATGGTGTAAGCCAGTGGTGTCCAAACTTTTTTCAAAGAGGGCCAGATTTGATGAAGTGAAGGGCCGTGAGGGCTGACCAAAGGGCCGACCAAAGTTGTTAATCTTTTCTAGGGTTGAAGTTGTTGAGGTTTTTAAAGGATTTTACCCCAGGAAATAAACTGCCACAGGGGCCGGATTAAACCAACTGGTGGGCCGAATTAGGTCCCCGAAATGGACTTTGGACATGCCTGGCTGAAATTTCAATTCAGTGGAGCCGAATAAATAAATAAATAAATAAAACCTGCCCTCCAGTAGTTTCAAGCACTACTACAGGCTCCACATAATATCTGTACTGTATTGTTTACTGTGACAGCACCTGCACTTTGGAACTCCCTGCCTATTGCAGCAAAGCACGTGCCTTTGCTAGACTCTTTTCGGGCACCTGCTAAAAGCATTCTTCCTTAGGCAAGCATACCTAGATGCTTAGGAAGTTGAAGTAATCTTAATCTTAATATTTTTAAATCAATTATTTCAGAAGATCTAGTCCCTAAAAAAAGCTCAACAACTAAAAATGAACCGAACACCTAAAAAACGGGGCATTCCTCATCCCCAAAAAAGGTCAACAACTTTGAGCTGATCCCCAAAAAACGGGGGTAGATCACTGCCAGATTTTAATTCTGAAAGTAGATCACAGTCTCTTGGGAGTTGGCCACCCCTGGTATATAACAAAGGTAGGAAAACTATGGCCCAGGGTCCAGATGCACCCCCATCACCTTCTCAGTCCGGCCTGCGGATGGTTTTGACACAAGTAGAATGTGTCCCTTTGATTTGTGGGGCATAGGAATTTGTTCTCCCCCCCCCAAAAAAAAAAATATAGTCCGGCCCCCCACAAGGTCTGAGGGATAGTGGACAGGCCTGTGTAACGAATCAGACTTAATTTAAGGGATTTTCAGAAACCCACGGTGTTTTATGAGTTAATGGGCACCCCAGTTTGAGTGGCAGGTATCTCATGGGAGGCGGGACATTCCGCTCTTTAAAAGGAGGGAGCAGCCGTTAGAGAGGGAGAGTGGTGACTGGAAGGAGGAGGGTGTGGGGCCAGGATAGTGGTGGGTAGGTTAGAACAGTGTTTTTCAACCACTGTTCCGTGGCACACTAGTGTGCCGCGAGATGTTGCCTGGTGTGCCGTGGGAAAAATTGAAAAATTCAAGAGAATTACTTTATATATAGTCAATATAGGCACAGAGTTAATTTTTTTTAACATTTTCTAATGGTGGTGTGCCTCGTGATTTTTTTCATGAAACAAGTGTGCCTTTGCCCAAAAAAGGTTGAAAAACACTGGGTTAGAATAGGTTGACGATGTGTATGTGATGCTGAAAGAAAGAGCTTACACTGTTATAAATGATTGCATTACTGAAACCGTTATGTTCTGGAAGGAATAAAGACTTGTTATTGTTGCGCTAAGAAAATATCGTCATTTATTTGGTCCAGTGAGTTACGTATGCTCATGAGGTGGTGAACTCAGGGAAAGGACAAAACTGACCTGCAGGGTGATAGTTTGTGTCTTGGAGTTTCACTCAGGAGGGGCTAGTGGGCGGAAACCTTGGTAATGCCACAGAGTTGCTAAGAGGGCTTAGCTAATTGATACAGTGGGGGATAGAGAGAGAGAGAGAGAGAGAGAGAGAGAGAGAGAGAGAGAGAGAGACCCTGAACTGTAGGCAAAGAGGAGTTTAACCCCTGAAGTCCAGAGCAAAGGATATAACCGGCCACAGCAGCTGGACAAGAAAACTCCCGTTACTAAGAGATTCCCAGATTATAAATAAAAGGGGATTGATATCACAGACGGACCTCAGAGGGACAGGTGGGGTGGATTGAAATTTGACCCAGAACACCTGATTAGAAATCCACTTAGTAACAAAGGGAGAGTGTGAAGGGGAGGTTCGTCGCAGCAATTTTTTTGCCAGCCCCTGCCATAGGTAGGCAAACTACGGCTCGGGGGCTGGATCCTTCTGACGGTTTTTACAGGAGTAGAATGTGCCCTTTTATTTAAAATGCATCTCTGGCCCCCTGCTAAAAAAGTTTGTTGGCCCATGGTTGTTAATAATAATAATAATAGATACAAATGTATTAGGAATTCATTGGGGAAATAAGACGCAGGATGAATAAATTGAAAGTAAAGTATGAGGGAAGTCCGGGGGAGGGGGCAGGAAAAAATGGAAAGTTGTTAGAGCAGGGGTAGGTAAGGCCTGTGGGCCAGATGCAGCCCAATTGCCTTCTCATTCCGGCCTGCGGACAGTCTGGGAATCAGCATGTTTCTATATGAGTAGAATGTGTGCTTTTATTTAAAATGAATCTCTGGGTTGTTTGTGAGGCATAGGAATTCCCCACCCAAAAAAAAATCTATTTCAGCCCCCCACAAGGTCTGAGGGACAGTGGATTGGCCCCCTGCTGGAAAAGGTTGCTGACTCCTGTGTTAGAGAGATATTTCATAAAGGATGTATATATTGAAAAAGCAATAAAAACTATTTTAAAAGAAGTAAATATGCTTAAATAAAACATTTTTTAAAAGAAAAAGAGAGAAAGAGGCAGGTATATAGCGCCAAAAAGCAATGGCGTTCCAACCATCCAACTACCTGGCTGGCACAAAGTCTGCTCGAAAAAGATGCTCTCTGCCAGGTGCTCCGTTATCCTCTTCTCCTCCTCTTCCTTTGGCTCTTTCGCCGCTGGAAGCAGCGTGGCGATGACCTCTTTCCTCCCCAGCGCTTTCCTCTGGCTCTGTTCAGAGACCTGGAGCCGAAACTTGTCGATCACACCATAGTGGCAAGGTCGGACGTCTCGGTGACGGATGACGCTGTAAAAGGAGGAGAGTGTGAATGGCCACATTTCCTTTTTTAACGTGTTATTGCTCCTTTTTCGTTTTTTGTTTTAATACCGTATAATGTTTATTCATTTTTCTTTTGTCCTTTATAACAGGCACCCCCAACCTTCGCCCCCCCGATGTTTTGAGACTACAACTCCCATGATCCCTAGCTCACAGGACCAGTAGCCAGGGGTGATGGGAGTTGTAGTCCAAAACATCTGGAGGGCAAAGGTTGGGAATTTCTTCATCATATATGTTGTTGTTTATTCGTTTAGTCATGTCCGACTCTTTGTGACATATATCTTTGCTCAAATTGAGCTTTGACTTCCCCCTGTTCCCCTCCCTGACTTCCTTATGCACTTCACTTTTATCTTCGCATTTCTAAATCACCCTATTTACCTTATCTCAGGCTTCCTCAACCTCGGCCCTCCAGATGTTTTAGGACTACAATTCCCATCATCACTGACCACTGGTCCTGCTACCTAGGGATCATGGGAGCGGTAGGCCAAAAACATCTGGAGGGCCAAAGTTGAGGAAGCCTGCCTTACCTCCATACTAATTAGACTTACTTCTAAGATTTATAAACAGCTCGTTTTTTATATATGCACAACATGTCATCATAATCATTTTTATTACAGTGGACGCTCGGGTTGCAAACGCGATCTGTGCGGGAGGAGCGTTCGCAACCCACATCGCTGCATCTGCGCACGCGTGTGACGCAATTCGGCGCTTCTGCGCACATGCAAAGCGTGATCTAGCGCTTCTGCACATGCGACAAAACCCGGAAGTAACCCGTTCCGTTACTTCCGGGTTCAGCGCAGTGCGCAACCCAAAATCACACAACCTGAAGTGGCCATAACCCGAAGTATGACTGTAGTACCTTGGTTTGCCAACAGCCTAGCTTACAGCTGTTTTGGGTGACAACCAATTCAAACCCGGAAGTGCCAGTTTGTGAACCTTTTTCGGGTTATGACCCGTTGTTTTTTGGGATTACAAACAGTTTTTTGGGTTGACGAACACGGTTTTTTGGACAACAACCCGTTTTTTCCAGAGGCCCCATTGGCGAAAGCGTGTCTTGGGTTACCGGAATGGATGATGGTTGAAAACCAGGCATAGGCAACCTCAGCCTTCCAGCTGTTTTGTGACTACAACTCCCATGATGCCTAGCTCACAAGAAGAGTGGTCGGGGATGATGGGAGTTGTAGTCCCAAAACATCTGGAGGGCCGAGGTTGCCTATGCCCATCGTAAACCAAGGTACCACTGTAAAGCTATCAGTGATCACAAAAGATACATACAGTTTCGACTATGGGCTTTCTTTACGAACCTATGACTCCCCATCCTCCATGTTTTTTCCTTTCTCATAAGAATGTTGAATCATTGTTTTCTGTGTTGTTTTATAAAAACCTTCTTTCCTAGATCGATATTGTTTTCCTTTATATAATAGGTAGGTAAACTAAGGCCCGGGTGCCGGATTCAGGACAATAGCCTTCTCAATCTGGCACGCGGACAGTCCGGGAATCGGCATGTTCTGACATGAGTAGAATGTGCCCCTTTATTTAAAATCCATCTTTTGGTTATTTGTGGGGCCTGCCTGGTGTTTTCACACAAGTAGAATGTGTGCTTATATTTAAAATGCATCTCTGGGTTATTTGTGGGGCATGGGAATTCGCTAACTTAATTTTTTTTCAAAATATAGTCCAGCCCCCCACAAGGTCTGAGGGACAGTGGACTGGCCCCCTGCTGAAAAATTTTGCTCATCCCTGTTTTATCCTTTGGTGTCGGGTTTGGCCTGTTGGTCCAATATATATAGCAGAAGGGCACTGCCCTGGTCTGAATATAGATATTGGATTCTTGTCTCATTACACATGCTAAAGCTATTTTGGGTCATCTGCATACCATCCCTTGCTTTTTCAGTCATTCACTGTCACCAGCAGGTTGACCATACCCATTGAGTCCTACTACCCTTCAGAGAAAAACCCCGCCCCACCCTCCCACTTCCCACTATATATCAGGGTCTAGGGACTTCCACTTCAGTGTATCTGATGAAGTCTGCCAGCCCACGACAGCCAAGTATTATTATTGAATACAAGTATTAAGAAGATGTCAATCATGGAGGCGCAGTCTGTAATCCTTTTTTACGGAAAGGTTCAGCCTTTCTGGCATCCTCTCAATATAGACAAGCAGAGGAAGGTTTCCTTTTGGGAACCATAAAATCACCCATCTCCCTTCGGAGAAAAACCCCACCCCACCCTCCCACTATATTTCAGGGTCTGGTGACTTCTGTTTCAGTGTATCTGAAGAAGTGTGCATGCACACAGAAGCTTATACCCAGAAGAACAAACTTTGTTGGTCTCTAAGGTGCTACTGGACAATTTTTTAATTTTCTGATTTATTTCATCAGCGTGCATGTCTGCCTTGCAAGGTTTAATAACTCAAACTACCATATTTTTCCGTGTATAAGATGGGGTTTTTTTTTTTAACCAAAAGATGAGGTTTAAAATTGGGTCTCGCCGTATACAAGGGTAATGCTAAGGGTGCTTTCTTAATTTGGAGTCCCCCAAAATAGGGGCGTCTTTTTAATTTTTTTTTATTTATTTCAGCTATTTTTGGTCATCTGCATACTCTTCTTTACTTTTTCCTGCAGGACTATTTGCAGTCGTTCACAGTCGCCCACAGGTTGACCATACCCACTGAGTCCTACTACCCTTCGGAGGAAAACCCTGCCCCACCCCACTATATATCAGGGTCTGGTTAATAATAATAATAAATAACAAACTTTTATTTGTATCCTGTCCTCCCCCGGCCGAAACTGGACTCAGGGTGTCTAACACCAAATATGTAACACTGGTATAAAATCAAGCAATAATGAAATTACCTCCTGAAAAGAAGTCAGGATCAAATTCAAATCCAATTAGATGGCTTTCTGCAGGATTAGGGTTGGGAACAGTAAACGCTCATCAGGCACAACTGTCTGCGCTATTCTTATATGGGCCTGTGAGAATGCTGGGAGGCCTCTTTCATACTAGTTCTTATACAGACGTCGGTTTCCGTGTATCTAAAGAAGGGCACATGCCCACAAAAGCTTATACAGTACCCAGAACAAACTTTGTTGGTCTCCAAGGTGCCACTGGACAATTTTTAAAAAATTTTTATTTCCCCCACCCTGAGATGTCTTGATGAGGGTGGACTATACATCTAATAAATGAACGAACAGCCTCTGAAAAGCAGCTTAGTGGTTGCTATTTGTTACAAAGCAACAAACCCCAAACCAGCCTTTTACTCACATGTCAACGCAGCACTGAGGCTTCACTGCGCCCGCCGCGTCAACCACAACATATTTATTTGGGGTTGTGCAAAGAACTGAAAGAAAAGAAAAGGGGCCGTCATCCAATGTCAGCCAATCACAAGGAACTGGCACAGAAGCAAAGCTCAACATCAGGCATGGCCAAACTCCAGGCCTCCAGTTGTTTTGGGACTAGCTAACAGGACCAGCGGTCAGGGATGATGGGAATTGTAGTCCCAAAACAGCTGGAGGCCCAAGTTTGCTAAGCCTGATCTAGTTTATTTCAACTCCATTCTAGCCTTCAGAACAGGCATAGGCAAACTCCAGCCCTCCAGATGTTTGGGACTACAATTCTCATCATCAACCTGACCACTGCTCCTGTTGGCTAGGGATGATGGGAGTTGTAGTCCCAAGCATCTGGAGGGCCGGAGTTTGCCCATGCCTGCTTCAGAACAAGTGATCCTAATGGCAACAGCGACAGGTTCCCCACCGACATTTTTAACACTCGTATAAAATTGAGCGCTTTCCCAAGAATTAAGAGTTACGATCCGAGCAGACATCGATAAAATAATGTGTAGTTACTGTAAAAGAAAAATCACCAAGCCAGGCAGCATTGTGGCCTGATGTGTCGATTAAAAGGAGAATTATTCTTTCTAAGCAAATATCTAGAACAGGCATAGGCAAACTTGGCCCTCCAGATTTTTTGGGACTACAACTCCCATCATCCCTGACCACTGGTCGTGTTAGTTAGTTGGGCGACTCCCAAGTTCTTCAGGCAAAAGGCAAGTCAGAAGGCGAAAAAAAGGAAGCTGAGACAATCCCTCCTCCCCAAGCAAACCCTTAAATTGAATTGTACCTGAGACGCACCTTTGAATTTTAAGGCAAATTCATAGGGGTTATAGAGAGTCAACACCTGTTTATGGGTGGACTGGTCGTCCGCGTAAAAGATAAGCTCCGTGGGGAATAGAAAGACGGGAAGGTTTCCTTCCACTAACTCTGGCTGCCTTTTTTGCTGCTGCATTGGCCCCAAGTCGTCCTCACCGCTGCGCCTTCTGCTCGCCGGATGGCTTTGTCTCCCCAAACGTCTCGTCAGAACAATTTAGGAATCCGAAAGCATTTTGGCAAACCTATAGGCAGAATGAAAAAACCAGCAAAGGTCAAGGCTCCGGTTTGCCTACTTTGCAGCTGGTTGGACCATGAATTAATATATAGTCATACCCCGGTTGCGTACGTTTGGGTTGCGTACTCCACTAACCCGGAAGTGCAACACGGAGCGCGGACACTTCGGCGCATGCCCGTGCATGTACAGAAGTGCGATATCACGCTTTGCACAAGTGCAAAAGCACCGCCCGGGTTGTACACTGTTCAGGGTTCGAATGGCACCCCGAAACGAATTGAGTGCACAACCCGAGGTACCACTGTATAGCAGGCTTCCTCAACCTCGGCCCTCCACATGTTTTGAGACTACAATTCCCATCATCCCTGACCACTGGTCCTGCTAGCTCGGGATCATGGGAGTTGGAGGCCAAAAATATCTGGAGGGCCGAGGTTGAGGAAGCCTGATATATAGAAACAATGATAATAATATTGAATGGCCTCGTTCATAGTCGTATCAAACGGAGGGCTTCCTGTTTCACAGCTCATACTCTTAGCCACTATACTCCATACTGCTATTCCACTAGTAATTAATAATACTAATAATTTATCATCTATACTCCACCCATCTGGCTGGCCTTCCCCAGCCACTCTGGGTGGCTTCCAACCAAGGCAGCATCAAACATTAAGAAACTTCCTGAAACAGGGCTGCCTTCAGATGTCTTTTAAAAGTCAGATAGTTGTTTATTTCTTTGACATCTGATGGGATGGAATTCCACAGGGCAGGAGTCATCACCAAGAAGGCCCTTGGCCTGGTTCCCTGTAACCTCGCTTCTCACAGGGAGGGAACCGCCAGAAGGCCCTCAGGCTTTCAAGATCCACACTGACACTTTGAATCGTGTCCGGAAACATCCTGGGAGCCAACCTCTGTTTTTCTGGACCAGTGTTATGTGGTCTCGGCGGCCGCTCCCAGTCACCCATCTAGCTGCCACATTCTGGATTAATTGCAGTTTCTGAGTCACCTCAAAGGTAGCCCCACGTAGAGCGCATGGCAGTAGTCCAAGCGGGAGATAACTACAGCATGTGCCACCTTGGGCAAGTAGGGTCTCATCTATCTATCTAATCTATCTATCTAATCTATAATCTTCTATCCATTTATTATCTATCTAATCTATCGATCACTCATCTATCTATCCATCCATCCATCTATGGCAGTGCCGGATTTACATAAACTGAAAAAGCTCTAGCTTAGAGCCCTAATCTCTCTCAGGACCAGTGTTATGTGGTCTCGGCGGCCGTTCCCAGACCCCAGTCTGGCTGCCACATTCTGGATTAGTTATAGTTTCCGGGTCACCTTCCAAGGCAGCTGTCAGGAGGTGCTTGATAGTTGCTCATGAGAAAACAGTCCGGAGCCAAACAGCTTCTAAAAACCAAGCTATTTATTGTGCAAGCTATTTACAGCAGAGCAAAAGCTAGACACGTCCTCCCATTACAAGTCAGATCCACGCAATGAACTCCTCCTATTCCCTTTCCAGCAAAGCATCCTGGGAAATTTCCAGCTCCTCCTTCTCCCTCTCTGAGTTCTGTCACCCAGCGTGAGACCCTGACCTGTGCCCCAATTCTCAGTGCTGTACTGCGGCTGTGATACTGTGCTGCTCTCTGCTTTCTCTCCCCCTGCTTCCCCCTCACTGGAATGTGAGGAGGAATGCGAACAACTATCACTGCTGGAGAGGAGGGGGGGGACGTCTCTATACTTCCCAAAACCTTCCTGCAGTACCGGGGGGGGGGGAACCTCCCTGACATCCACCCCCCCCAAAGCCCCCCTCCTCCCCCGAGGCCGGGCTCTTATCTTCACCTTCTGCGCCTCCTCCCGTCTCCCCCAACTCCCTCTCCTCCCGACTGGAGGGGGATGCTGGAAAACCCCGGAAGTCCTCCTCCTCTTCTTCATCGGTGGGGGCGAAGATGTCATTAAACCCCGCAGGTGTCCCACCTGTTACCTCCTCCTCCTCACTGTCTGACCTCCCTCCCGATCTGAAACCCCAGAACTCTTCCTCGCTGTCGTCCGTAGGGGTAAATATCTCCTCCAAAGAGCTCAGCGTCGGTTTGGGCTTGTGCGGAAACAATGCATGAAACTCGTGTATCAGATACTCCTCCGCAATGGTATCAGCTGGGACCCACGCATTCTCCGACTCCGGCTGCCCCTCCCAAGCCACCAAATATTCCAGATTACCTCCCTTCCACCTGGAGTCCAGGATCTCGGTGACCTCGTTGCATGCTTCCTCCTCTCCCAACACCGGGATTGGCACCTCCCCCTGGCCCCCCCCCATGAAAACGACTCCCCTCCTTGTATTTGGATAGAAGTGCCCTATGAAACACCGGATGAATCCGCATGACCTCCGGCAACCTCAGCCGGAAAGTGACGGGATTGATTTGCTGGATAACCCCAAACGGCCCCAGCCTACGGTGCGCCAACTTCCTGCACCCCTCCCTTATGGGCAGACCTCTCGAATACAGCCATACTCGATCACCTACCTGGATGCTTTCCCCCTCCCGTCTATGCCTGTCTGCATCCCTCTTGTAGTCCTCCTTGGCTTTCTCCAAAGTTTCCACCAGCTGCTGGTGCACTCTCACCATTTCTCCCGCCAGCTCCTGTGCCGCTGGCACCTCCAAGACCTCCTCGTCCCTCCCCGGAAAAGCCCTTGGATGCCTCCCATAATTGGCCATGGAAGGACTCATCCCCGCGGTGACGTGCTCTGCGTTGTTATATGCAAACTCGGCCAGTGGCAACTTGTCCACCCAGTCCGTCTGCCTCTGATTCACATAGCAACGCAGATATTGCTGCAACACCCCATTTGCCCTTTCTGCCTGGCCATTGGTTTGAGGGTGTCTGGCCGTGGATAGCGCCACCTCTACTTGCAGTAAGTCCATGAGCTTGCGCCAAAATCGTGAAGTGAACTGCCGTCCACGGTCCAAAACCACCCTCGAGGGCAGACCATGCAAGCGAAATACATGCTTGAGAAACAACTTGGCTGTTTCCTCCGCCAAGACGGCCCTCGGGCAAGCCACGAAATGGCACATCTTGGTGAACAAGTCCACCACCACCAATATCGCCGTCTGCCCCTGGGAACAAGGCAAATCAGTGATAAAATCCACCGAAATTACCTCCCAAGGCCCACTGGGCGTGGGTAACGGTTCCAGGAGCCCCGCTGGCGCCGCCCTCTCCCCCTTGGCCCTTTGACACATATCACACCCCTGCACATACTCCTTGACGTCCTCCCCCACTCCCGGCCACCAAAAGTCCCTCGTGACCAGGTCCATGGTCTTGCGCTGACCAAAATGTCCTGCCGTGGGCGTGTCATACACCTGCCTAAGTACCTTGGCCCGCAGCTCCCTCTCAGGTACATACAACACACCCCTGCGATAGAGTAACCCCCCCTTTCTCAACAAAATCCCCTTCCGAGTTACCCCCCTGATGACTTGAAACTGCTTGTTAGCAAAGTTGTCATTTTTGATCAGCCTGGCGATCTCCCCCTGGAGATCCAAAATCCCCCCGCAGGCCCACTGCTGCTGGTTGAAGATGTGCCTCGGCTCCGGAGGGCCCTCATCCTCCAGATACTCGGGCTTCCGTGACAGGGCGTCCGCTCTGACGTTCTGCTCCCCCGGAACATACTGGATCTTGAAGTAGAAGTCAGCAAAAAACTCCGCCCAACGAATTTGCCGCTGATTCAGCACCCTCGCCGTGCGCCAGTATTCCAAGTTCTTGTGGTTGGTGCAGACCTGTATCGGATGCTTGGCCCCCACCAAAAAGTGCCTCCATTGTTTGAAAGCAGCATAAATGGCCAACAGCTCCTTGTCCCACACCGTGTAGTTTCGCTCCGACTTGTTCAGCTTTCTAGGGAAAAAGGCACACGGCCTCCAATCACCTGCATTGTCCTGCTGCAAAAGCACTGCACCAATTGCTCGATCAGAAGCATCGGTCTCCACCCTGAGCAGAGCGTGTGCGTTCACATGCATCAGCTGCTCTTCCGATGCAAACACCTGCTTCAAACGCTCGAAAGCCCTTTGGGCCTCCTCTGACCACACGAACTTCTTCTTGCCACTTAAACAGTCTGTTATGGGCCCTGCTACCTTGGCGAAGTTGGGAATGAACTTGCGGTAGAAGTTGCTGAAACCAAGAAACCTTTGCACATCTTTCTTGTTCCTGGGGCTTTCCCACTCCAACACCGCCTTCACCTTCTTCCTGTCCATGGCCAGACCTCTGTCTGTCAAGCGATAGCCCAGAAAGTCCACTTCCTTGGTGTGAAACTGACACTTCTCCAGCTTAGCGTACAATTGATGCTCCTGCAGTCTCCTCAGCACTGCCTTAACGTGCCGCACATGCTCCTCCTCAGTGCTTGAGTAGATGAGCACGTCGTCCAAATAGCAAACACAACTCTTGTACAAGAGGGGACCCAGCACGTGGTGCATGAAGGCCTGGAAGCAGGGGCTTCCCGCTTGTAATCCGAAAGGCATCACTAAATACTCGTAGCTGCCCAGGAGGGTAAACATGGTCGTCTTCCATTCGTCCCCCTCTCTCACTCGGATCAAGTTGTAGGCCCCCCGTAAGTCCAATTTGGTAAAAATCTTGCCCTCGCGCACCCCCGTCAGCAGATCGTCGATTCGCGGCATGGGAAATGTCACAGGTGGCGTCAAGGAGTTGACAAATCTGAAGTCCACGACCAATCTGCGCTGGGAGGTGTCTTTCTTGTCCACAAAGAACACGGGACTACCTCCCACTGCTCGCGATTCTCGTATGAAGCCACGTCTCAGATTCTTGTCTATGAACTCCTTGAGGTCTTCCATCTCCTTGTCCGACATGGTGTACAACTTCCCCGTTGGCAACCTCGCCCCTGGCACCAAGTTAATCTGACAGTCGTAGGGCCTATGGGGGGGGCAAACGGTCTGCCTCTTTTTCACTGAACACCTCGGCAAATTCCGCGTAAATCTCTGGCAACTGGCCTCCCCTTTCGACTTGGACCGCCGCCGCCAACACCTTCCGGCTCTCGCTGCTCCTCCCACCCAGACAGTGTTCCACGCAATGAGCAGAACCGAAAGTCAAGGACCTTTGATGCCAGGCCACCACGGGGTCATGCTGGTTTAGCCAGCTCATCCCCAACACGATGGGCGGTCCCGCCAAGGTGGTGACGTTAAACGCTATGACCTCCGCATGCCCCCCAATTTTCATGCGCATCGGAGGGGTTTGATGGGTGATTTCACCCCCCAGCAGCTTTCTCCCGTCAATCGTTGACACCTGCAAGGGAAAGTCCAACGGGAGCAAATGCAGCTGGTGCTCCAGTGCGAACTCCCTACTAAAAAAGTCGGCACTTGCCCCTGAGTCCAACAAGGCCTGGACCTCCAACGGATGGCCATTAGGGAGCTCTAGAGTCACTCTGACCACAATGCTAGGCTTTGGCGCCTCTGGTCGGGGCACTTTCACTGCTGCTCCGCCTGGCTGCTGGCCCCTCCCCTCCTCTCTCCAGCCAGGCTGCCTCGTTTCCCTGCGGCTCCGCCTTGACCTGTTCAGGCTGAACCGTGCCCGCCATGCCCTGCCACCCCCTCCTCTGGGGGCACAACCAAGCAAAATGTCCAGTCTGGGAACACACATAGCACTTGAGTCCAGTCTTAGGAGTCTTGCCTTCCCCCTTGCGCCCGCCCCCTGGCGCCTGCAGCAGCTTGGCCGGTGCTCCTCCAATCTCCATGGGCTCTGGCTGAGACTGTATCCTTTGTACATTCCCACCACTGCCCGGGATGCGGTTGCTGAAATAATGCTCCGCCCTTTGCGCCCCTTTCAGTCGAGCGCGCTCCTCCAACGTGACCCCAATGGCAAGGCAGGCCCGCGCCAGTTCATTCATGTCCTTCGGGCGCGGGCAACGGGCCAGTTCATCCTTCACCTCCTCATTGAGGACCCCCATGAACATCGCTTGAGTCTGTTCACCCAGTAAATCCCATCCCACGCTATGGATCAGCATCGAGAATCGGGCCCAATAATCGCGCACCGTGATGGCTCCCTGCTTAAGCGTCAGCAGCTCCTGCTGAGCCACGTCCTTCTGGACTGAAGAAACAAACATCGCATCCATAGCTTCAAAAAATTGATCCAGGTCCTCTAACGCCTTGTTCTTTGAGGCTATTAAAGGCCGGACCCAAGCCTTGGCCCCCGCCTCCAGATGAGTAATCACAAACGCAATCCTCTCCCTGTCGTGGGTGAATTCCCCCTCCTGCAGCTTCAGGGCATACTGCATTTCAGTCTTAAAATCCAAATATTCACTAGGGTTCCCTCCAAATTTGCTCACCAGCGCCCCCAGCTTACGTCCCACGGCTCCTGGCTGCACATGCTGCTCCAATTGCCGGCGTTCCTCCAAACGTGCATTCAGCAGTTGTACATGTCCCTCCAGCTCACCGTTGCGTGTCTGAAGCGCTGCCAATTGCTGCCGGGTCCCTTTCAGCTCCTCGTCTCTCTGCCTGATAACTTTCTCAAACTCCTCCACTCGCCTCTGGAGAGCGTTCAGCTGCTGACCGGCAGCCAGCAATCGTTCCTCCTCCGAACTCATGCCGCCTCTTCAAAGCCGTCCCGAAAGATAAATCTCACAAGCAACAGACAGGGATTGCGTGGATGCTGTCAGGAGGTGCTTGATAGTTGCTCATGAGAAAACAGTCCGGAGCCAAACAGCTTCTAAAAACCAAGCTATTTATTGTGCAAGCTATTTACAGCAGAGCAAAAGCTAGACACGTCCTCCCATTACAAGTCAGATCCACGCAATGAACTCCTCCTATTCCCTTTCCAGCAAAGCATCCTGGGAAATTTCCAGCTCCTCCTTTTCCCTCTCTGAGTTCTGTCACCCAGCGTGAGACCCTGACCTGTGCCCCAATTCTCAGTGCTGTACTGCGGCTGTGATACTGTGCCGCTCTCTGCTTTCTCTCCCCCTGCTTCCCCCTCACTGGAATGTGAGGAGGAATGCGAACAACTATCACTGCTGGAGAGGAGGGGGGGGGACGTCTCTATACTTCCCAAAACCTTCCTGCAGTACCGGGGGGGGGGGGGGAACCTCCCTGACAGCAGCCCCATGTAGAGCACATGGCAGTAGTCCAAGTGGGAGATAACCAAAGCATGCACTGTTCTGGACAGGGAGGGTCTCATCCTGCATCCCAGATGGAGCTGCCCTGGACACAGAATGGAGCTGCGCCTCTATGGGTCCAAAATGACCCCCAGGACACAGAACTGACCTGTGTCTCCTTGGACAGCTGCAAGTCCAAAATGACTCCCAGGCTGCACACCAAGGCTGCACAGTTACCCCATTCAGGACCAGGGAGTCCTCCACACCTGCCTGCCTCCTGTCCCCCCAAAATAGTACTTCTCTCTTGTCAGGATTCAACCCCAGTCTGTTAGAAGCCATCCATCCTCCAACCACCTCCAGGCACTCTCACAGGACCTTCTCTGCTTCCGATTTAAAAGAGAGGTAGAGCTGGGTCCATATTGATGGACGCCCAGCCCAAACAGCTGGAGGGCCAAGTTAGGCCATGCCTCATCTAGAACAGTGGTGACCCAACTCGGCCCTCCAGCTGCTTTGTGACTACAATTCCCATCATCCCTGACCACTGGTCCTGTGAGCTAGGGACGAAGGGAGTTGTAGTCCCAAAACAGCTGAAGGGCCAAGTTGGGCCATGCCTGGTAATCAAACAGCTTTTATGCAGCTATCTATTAGATCCCACAGCAGCTATTCACAAGACCCATGCCAATTAATCCTTAAAATTGCACGCCTGCCACATTTATGAATCACGTCATTGTTATCGGAAACAGCAGGGGGGCCAACTCTCAGGACTGCAATCTACTCACACAATTCAAAACTGGCAAAACTTGAACTAGCCCAGATGACAGCGTCAATTAGAATGCAATCAAAACAAGAATTAATAAAGGAATGGAAGTGCGACTTCAATGGCAATCTTGGGGTAAGTGCTGATCAAGTTCATTAAACTAAGAGGCAATGATTCTAGAATGGAGGATTGATTAATGCGATGAATAAATGCGAACCCAATGATGGAGTTTTAATGTAGCGAGGGAAGTCACATGGTATTTGGGTAGATGGTGAATAGGGTATAGGATTAGATGTGGGGAATCCGTATAGTTAATATAATATATGTTGGGTCTCTGGACCGTAATAAAGACTATTATTATTATTATATAATATATGTTATGTATAGTGCTAGAATTGTATGGTAACTAATGTGTCATATGACTTTAATAAATAAATAAATAAAGGGGGGAATAAACAAACAAAAACTGGCAGTGATCTACCACTTTGGGGGGAGTTCAGCTGAACGTTGATGAGCTTTTATTAAGGAAAGATTGTCCCTTTTTGGGGGGGTCAGGTCAAAAACGTTCAGCTTTTTTAAAGGAGGAAAGTCCCATGGGGGGGGGGTCAGGTCAAAGTCGTTCAGCTTTTTTAAGGGAGGAAAGTCCCGTTTTTGTGGAGAGGAGATACACGTTTTTGGGAGGGATCCAGGCAAAGGAGAAAAGTAATGAAATCGCTTGCCAGCAGATCGCTAGTCAGCCTCGCAGCGAGGGCAGGGTGGGGACGGATGGAGGAGTACAACATCCCGTGGATCGACCAGTAGATTGCGATTGACCTGTTGGACATCCCTGGTCTACAGGAACTGGAGGATCAACTTGGATTCTCCTCCTCCCATTCATTTCCTCCTCTCTATTGCCAAGGACAGGCTTCCTCAACCTTGGCCCTCCCAATGCTTTTGGCCTACAACTCCCATGATCCCTAGCTAGCAGGACCAGTGGTCAGGGATGATGGGAATTGTAGTCTCAAAATATCTGGCAGGCCAAGGTTCAGGAAGCCTGGCCAAGGAGCTTACTACGCACGGTTCACCAGATGTGTTTCAGGCACACCAAGCAGGAACGAGGAATCCAAAGAAATGAATGGCTGACAAACAGAACGGAATATTGTAGAGGAGGCATGAATCCGGCCCTCTCCAGTCTAGCTTGCACCCTTGACAAAACTCTGCCAAGTCACATTACAGTGTTTATAGCGGCAGGGGGATCTTGTCCAGATTGGCTGGAACAGCAGACAAGAAATGAGGGGCGGGGGCACAAGCAGGCAGCGTCAAACCTTCAGATCGATACGTGCTCTCTCCGAGGATCCGGCCCCTGCTGCTGCTGCAGCCCCCTCTAGGCGAGGGGCTTCTGAGCTTCTGCTCGCTTTCTATTTAACAGGGCTACCAGACTCATTGCACTGCCAGCAGGCATGGCCAGCCAAACTTGCCCCTCCAGCTGTTTGGGGACTACAACTCCCATCATACCTAGCCAACAGGACCAGAGTCCGGGAATAAGGGGAAATGCAGACCCCAAACAGCTGGATGTCCGAGTTGGGTCTTGCCTGAAATTTGGCCCTCCAACTCTTTTGGGGACTCCAACTCCCATAATCCCTAACTAATAGGACCAGTGGGCAGTGATGGTGGGCATTGTAGTCCCCAAACAGCTAAGGCTGACACAACTCTGCCAAAGGCACGACGACGACCTCCTCCCCAAAAGAACCAGGCCCTCCTCGCCCTCAGCGAGGGTCACCTGCTTTTTCGGGAGCCATTACCCCCAAGAAGCCCCCACCCACCCACCGGCCAGAGACCTCGATCGCTCCCTCCCCGCCGAGGGGGGGGGCGCGCTCGGGCTGAGGCGAAGCCGGCCCCCCCCCCTCGCCCCGGAGCCGCAGAGGAGCGCAGAGCAGCCCCTTCCCCTCAAGCCCGAGGAGGCCCGCTTTTGTTTCAGGCTGGGGTCGCCTCGCAGCTGTTTGGGGACTACAACTCCCATCATCCCTAGAGAGCAGGAGCCAGCGGTGATGGATGATGGGAGTTGTAGTCCCGAAACAGGCCCCCTCGCCGGGAAGGAGACCCTTGAGGACCCTCCTGGGCGACGGCGGAACATCGCTCCCTGCCCTCACTCACCCCTCGGACCCGCCGTTGCCTCCTCCTCCGGGTTCTTTCGGTCCACCAGCCGCCGCCGAGGAAGCGCCGCCTCTTCGCCTCTCTCCCTCGCCTCAGCGGACGGATCCGCCCATTTCCCCGTCCCTTCTGCGTCACCAGTCGCAAGGGTTGCTGGGAAGAAGGCGAACTCCGCCTCCCTCTCGCTCCGCCGCCTCTGCGGACGGGCTCCCGGTCCGCTCATTTATGCGTCACCAGTCGCTAGGGCTGCTGGGAAGGAGGCGAATTCCGCCTCCCTCTCGCTCCGCCACCTCAGCTGACGGGCGCCCGGGCCGCCCATTTTCGCGTCACCAGTCGCTAGAGCTGCTGGGAACGTGAAGTGGAAAGCGGGGAAAGGGCGACAGAGGCGCGAGAGGCGGCGCCTCTTCTCGACGTCCGTGGGCGGCAGGGGGCAAGGCGGTAGGTGTAGCTTCTCCGGCGCGTGCGCAGAGAGGAGGGCCTCGCTCGGGCCCGCCCCTCGTCGCTTGTTGCTCACGGGACCCTCAGCGCTATGCTTCCTACCCTAATCCGTTATAGTTTATTAACTTGAAGCGCTGCAATGTCTGCATTATCGGAATGAGTTATTGGTGTTGCCGTTTGTAAAGGATCTGGTCCTCCAGCTGTTTGGGGACTACAGTGCCCATCACCCTGACCGCTGTCAACTAGGGATGATGGAAGTTGTAGTCCCAAAACAACTGGAGGGCCTCACCAGGTTCAACGTGCTGCCATCTGCCTTATTGCAGGGCAGATTCAATGGTAATCCATTCAAAAGAACCAAAAATGCTCACAGGCTGGTCTCTAGTCCTTAGGCTTAGGGGATTCTGTGAGCCCGCTAGGTAAAGGATTCCCTGAAGTCGGAGGTTTGAAGAAACAGGCAAGACCAAGGTAAAACTTAGAGCAAAGTGACTAAGAAGCCTGACCTTTATTTGTACAGTGGTACCTCGGGTATTTTGGCCACCTCATGAGAAGAGAAGGCCCTGATGTTGGCAAAGATGGAGGGCACAAGGCGGAGGGGACGACAGAGGATGAGATGGGTGGACAGTGTTCTCGAAGCTACTAACATGAGTTTGGCCAAACTGCGGGAGGCAGTGAAAGATAGGCGTGCCTGGCGTGCTCTGGTCCATGGGGGTCACGAAGAGTCGGACACGACTGAACGACTGAACAACAACAACCTCGGGTTACATACGCTTCAGGTTACATACTCCGCTAAACCCAGAAATAACGCTTCAGGAAAAGAACAGAAATTGTGCCCTGGCGGTGCAGCGGGAGGTCCCATTAGCTAAAGTGGTGCTTCAGGTTAAGAACAGTTTCAGGTTAAGAACGGACCTCTGGAATGAATTAAGTACGTAACCAGAGGTACCACTGTATAAGCAAAACTGCTATAGTAGCAGGGTCTGCACTCCTCTGGCAAGAGATGAGTCAAACCCCTCCCAGAAGGTGCTCCCAACTTTTATTAGTTCCCCCACTTTCCAGTCCCCCCCCTTTCATCATCACTATGTCATCTCTACATCATCAGAGGGGAGGTGCCTGTGCAGTATCTGGGTGTCAGGTCCTTCTCACCTTTTCCCCTTCACCTGACACCCAATAATACAAGACAATAAAACTACACTTCCTGACCCAACTGGTCAAGTTGCTCGTGGTCCTCTTTTTTTCTCCATTCCTGGAGTTCCATTCCTGGGCTGTCTTTCTTTGTGATCTTGATGACTACCTGTCTGACACTTGAGTTAAGTGTCACCCCTGGGGTGATGTGTTTTTCTGCCTACTGTACTTGGCTGTCTCCTTTTCCCTGTGCCAAACAGGACTCATGGAGATGTAAGGAGCAGCTGCTTTTAGTTGACTCCTGAGGCTCTGCACAGTGCATTTTACACAGTGACTTAGACAGGATACAATGACTTCTAGGTTAGACACATAGTAACATTGTAAGCGGCTGAGATGACAGCTGTCAATTGAAGGGGAAACATTTCATATGGCTGCAGTACCAGAGTTACATACTCTAGATGGCGCTGTTAGATAACATTCATTGGCTGGAGCTCAACACGTTATTAAATACAGACAGTTCCTGTTGATCAGATCTGCCCCAAGCCATGGGGGTCTTCGGGAGTTGGGCGTATGCATAATTGCTGGCTAATCTGTCAGCTCTTTCACCCCAACAGGAACAGCTTTGCTAAAAGAATGTAACAGCTACCGGTACTTGACTCAGGACATCTATGGTTTTCCGCTGGAATGTTTGTGGCCCCTTGCAGTCTCATCTCCTCATGCACATTTACTTGTAGTCTCAACGTTTGCAGCTAATGAATAAATTATGAATCTATTGTCAGTTATCCTGCCTGATGTAATTTCTTTCAGTGAATGTGTGAGGTATGTCAGTGGAGTGTATCAGGAGGCTTGTGGAGTCGCCTCTTTGTAATTGTGGCTTTTCTCAGGAATAAAGTACATTTCATGATTTACAGGATTCCTTCCTAGTAACATCTCATATAAACATACAAGATTGCCCCCCCCCTCATTGCATTTAGGGCACATTGTACGTGGAAGGAGTCTGCCCCTGCGGCTTGATAGAGGTAGAAACTATCTCTCATGCCTTGTTACGCTGCCGTTTCTATGGGGGATATACGCTTGGTACTGATCACCCCTGCTATGCAAAAATCTCCAAATGGGTCCGAACTTCAATGTCTAAAATCCCTGGTAGAGGATAAGGATCCAGAGATCACACTCAGGGTGGCCAAATTCCACGCGACTGCCATAAAACTTAGGGAACAAGCTGTGCAACCAAAATGATTAAGCTTTTAAATGACAATTTTAGGTTATATTTTCGTTAATAATAATAATAATAATTTATACCCTGCCCATCTGGCTGGGTTTCCACAGCCACTCTGGGCAGCTTTCAACAATAGTGCGTCAAACATTAAAAGCTTCCCTAAACAGGGCTGCCTTCAGATACCTTCTAAAAGTCTGGTAGTTGTTTTTCTCTTTGACATCTGCCAGGAGGGTGTTCCACAGGGCGGGTGTCACTACTGAGAAGGCCCTCTGCCTGGTTCCCCGTAGCTTTGCTTCTCGCAGCGAGGGAACTGCTTGAAGGCCCTCGGCGCTGGACCTCAGTGTCCGGGCGGAACAATGGGGGTGGAGACGCTCCTTCATGTATACTGGACCAAGGCCGTTTAGGGCTTTAAAGGTCAGCACCAACACTTTTAATTGGGCCCGGAAACGTACTGGGAGTCTCTCAGGACTGGTGTTATGTGGTCTTAGTCACCAGTCTCCCAGTCACCAGTCTAGCTGCCGCATTCTGGATTAATTGCAGTTTCCGAGTCACCTTCAAAGGGAACAACACGTAGAGCGCATTGCAGTAGTCCAAGCGGGAGACAACTAGAGCATGTACCACTCTGGAGAGACAGTCTGTGGGCAGGGAGGGTCTCAGCCTGTGTACCAGATGGAGCTGGTAGACAGCTGCCCTGGACACATAATTGACCTGTGCCTCCTTGGACAGCTGTGGGTCCAAAATGGCTCCCAGGCTTCACACCTGGTCCTTCAGGGGCACAGTTACCCCATTTGTTGTAAGAATTTCAGGACCAGGGAATCCCCCACACTGCCTGCCTCCTGTCCCCCAAGAACAGGACTTCTGTCTTGTCAGGATTCAACCTCAATCCATTAGCCACCATCCATCCTCTAACCGCCTCCAGGCACTCACACCACCTTCACTGGTTCCGATTTGAAAGAGGCAGAGCTGGGTATCATCTGCATACTGATGGTCTCTCCCAGAGGCTTCATGTAGATGTTAAAAAGCATGGGGGCAGAGGCACCCCACAAGTGAGAGCCCAGGGGTCTGAACGCTCATCCCTCATCACCACTTTCTTAACATGGCCCAGGAGGAAGGAGCGGAGCCACTGTATAACAGTGCCCCGAGCTCCCGGTTCCTCTAGACCAGGGGTGGCCAACTCCCAAGAGACTGTGATCTACTTTCAGAATTAAAATCTGGCAGTGATCTACCCCCATTTTTGGGGGTTCAGCTCAAAGTTGTTGACCTTTTCGGGATGAGGATTGGAATGCCCCGTTTTTTTAGGGGGTTCAGCTCAAAGTTGTTGATTTTTTTTTAGGGAGGAAAGGGGGGGGTGACCAGATTTGGTAACCTTTTACGGGGGACAACAGAAACTTTTACAGATTTCTTTGGAGAGAGTTACATAAAAGCACTCACAAATCTGTAGTCCACACAAACTCCTTTACCCACTCCTTTAACCTGCCTATCAAGAGTTCTTTAAAAATACATGCCTTCATCCTTTGTTAGTGCGACACCTGCATCACCATTTCAGTAACCAACTGTTCAATATCAGGCGAGTACTGTGTCAGGGCCAGCTTCAGGGAATCCTTAAGGTGCTCATCTGTCATGTTTGAACGTTGCTTACTCTCCGTCATTTTTAAATATGAAAATGCAGTTTCACACAAATAAGTAGAACCAAAACATGAGTGTAAAATTTCACTGCATCTTCTAAATTTGGAAATTTCTGTCTAGGCACAAACTTCCAAAATGATGATTATTCTGCACGGGCCCTCAGAAAAATGTCATTTTTCAGAGTTAATATCTCATTTTCAAGAGATATTTTGCACAATGAGTAATTTGTACTGATAATGACTACAATTTTTTAAATGTCCAAATCAGATTTTAATGGAAATGACATGTATTCTACAATTAATTCAATTTTTTGGAAGTTGCCAAATCTTTTTTCTAACTCCAGAATACCAGAATCAATTTTGGCCACATACAATATTTTTCGCTCCATAAGGTGCACCTGACCGTAAGACGCAACAAGTTTTTAGAGGAGGAAAACAAGAAAAAAAATATTCTGAATCAAATGTTGTACTAACTAAACTATTTAATAAACTACCAGTATATCAGAATAATATTTCAACAATGTAAAGTGAACAGCAGTCAGTGGTGGTATTAAGAACCACCATTACTGTCATTAACAAATAAGGAGAGACTTTATCCCCTAGTAAGGGGGGGCAGGCAATGGAAATATATGAGCTTCCCACATCGAGTCCTTTAGCTCTAAGGACTGTATGGTTTGGACCTACACAGTTGTTTTAATAAAGGCAAAAGAAGTGGGACTTTCTTCTTTTTTGTTCATTGCAGAGAGCTCTGGGGGCTTTCATATGAGGGAGGAATGAGGGAGAAATCTCATTCAATTTCCATTTAAAGTCAAACCCCTACCAGTAATTCACACCTTCCCCAAATGTTCATCTTGCTGCTGCATCCTCCTCCTCCTGAGTAGTAATAAATGCTACCGTACTTTCACAGAGGGAGGACTGGGGTGTGGGATGAGGGAGGGAGATGCTGCCTGCATGGAAGGAAGACTGGGGTGTGGGGTGAGGGAGGGAGGGAGGCTTGGGAAGGAAGCTTCAGGCTTCCATCCTAAGCCTCTGCAGGGATCGCTCTCCTCCC